>NC_082672.1:60787500-70570000 GCF_025265405.1 Mesoplodon densirostris
TAGGTAGCTCTTTTTCTCAATACGGTTAAGTGAGGTTACTTAATGGAAAACTAAAAATGTGCAAGTAAAAAAAGGCGGGAAAATAAGTTATGGTTGTTGATGACCAAAAATATGCCAAGATGTGAGAAAATTGTTTTATTAAAAGGCTCTTGGATGCCAATCCTCTTCTTAACCCACTAGAATCGTTCTAAGAGGTTAGCATGCAAAGAGCATCATCTTGCCCATCCAGAACATTGCCATTAATTTATGATTCTATAGCTAGCAGAAACAACCTGGTTGCAAATTTACATGCTCTGGGCATCAAATAAACTAATTAAACCAATCTATACAGTAATTGTCTTCTACTGTTTACTGATTAAAAAGCCCTTGAAATAATGAGAATTCCTTGCAGTAGGAAGGTTTGGACCCATGAGCTATGATGACTATCAATGGTCTCAGAACTCCTCCTGGAGGACATGAGGTTAAGAGGCAGTGAGGAGGAAGAAAATGCCTGGCCCGCCTCTCGGCAGTCACTGTTCTTCTGAGCCTCTGACTGAGAGACAGTGTGACCTGTTTCAGAGTTTAGAGCTCAGATTCTCCAAGGTCACCAACAATACTTCTTAACTAAAATTTCAAGGGAGCTCAGAAAATTCTTTAGATAAATGTCTTACACATGGGCTAAAGCACTAAGGGAAAGTTAGCTATAAATATAACCCTATAAGAATAATAGGACACACTTACTCAGCTTGTCCATAATTTATACTTTTTTTTCTAAAATTTGTTTGATTCTGGTTCAAAGAATTTATGATTCTGGCAACAGCATAATGAGGAATGTTAGTGTTCACAGTTAGACAGAAAAGAATTTCTGATGATCTTCAGAATTGTGTGACTGTCACCCTATATGCTAGGAATCCTCAACTACCAACATTTGGGGTAATATTTTCTTACATTTCATAATGAAATATGAAAGCTAAAATAACATTCTGAACACTTTTCATAACATTTAGAGTCCCCAGAAAACTGAATAACCTGAGCAATGTTTTATGTTCACTTTCTGTACGTAAACACTTTGTACTTGAAAAGACAGTATGGTTTGAACTATTCTAGTGTAATGTTGTTTTAAAACTTGTATAAATACCTACCTGGTTGAGAGTCCCTGCCAACTTTTAGCATGAACTGAATCATCACTAAGAAATTTTCCCCAAAAAAGTATACAATGAAAATTCTTATGTAGCCATTAGCTGCAATTACCTCTTAAAGTAATGTCTAATTTCCTGTAAGGTACTAATGTTCATTCAAAGCCAAAAGGACAGATCCCATTTTTCAGCAAAATAGAAACCCTTAAATCATTAGGAGCTGCTGCTAACAAAATGACAGAGCATCCTTTTAAAGTTTGAGTGTTAGTTCTGTACTCAAATCCCTCATTAGCTCTGATTCATAACTAGACAAGACAGGGACGATATTACTGCTTTGAAGTGCAATACTATCATATCATGATTATTTTTGCTTTAAATGTATCTCTTTTTGGGGGGTACCCAAATGTAAATTGTTCTTGTCTTTTGGACATGTATCCAGATTTTAGGAAAGTAATTTATGATGAATAAAAACAAATAAATTATTAAAATTCTGTTAGAATTAATGTCCCCCTCCCTAGAGATTCAATGTTTGGACAGGCCAAATCACATATTTTCTATTTAATGGACCAATGTAGATGTTTTAAAAGTATCTGTGCATTATAAAATAATAATGCTTGACTTCCCTCTCCCACAGGATTATTTTGAACATTAAGGAAGATAAAGTATATAAAAGTACTTTACACATTGTAAATAAATAGATTTTTAAAGGACTATTTACTGTTATTTTCCAAATAACATCCTCAACATATAGAATATATCTGTATTAATTCTATTTCCTATTATTTTCAGGTGTTTACCCATCAATATTGATATGCCAAGTACATCTTCCTTTACTCAGCATGAGAGGTTCAAGAAAGGCTCACCAAAGAAATCTGGAAACTTCAGCTGAGACTTCTAGCTGTAAACTTCATCCTGCATGCTATCAACAATACAAACCACTAAAATGCTTTTCTGTCTTAAATGCTTAACAGTACAGTTACTTACTTTCTCAGGCTAATGTAAAATGATCTTGAGACTTCTTTTCAATATATAACTATACCACTCTGAAGAGTAAAATGGACCAAGGCTGTCACTTTAGAAAGCACAGGGCAGAGGTCCTAAAAATATGAGACATAGAAAGGTATTGGAGGAACCTGAGAAAATACTCAATGCATGATGAGCTGCTGATGGAGTTGATCCTGGGCAGACAAGGAGAAATTTAGATCACATGAAGCCCAGGAGGCAAACAGGCCCACAGTGTGAAGCAGGGCTGCGGCATTTGACAGGAATTTTGTGCCCTGAGCAATAGCATCCTGTTAAAAGGGTACAGTAGGAATGAAATCCTGCTCATTCTTCTCACACTCTTGCTCCTTGTAGCTGCCTTGTATTCCTCTTGAAAACATTTTTTTCTTAATATGCTCCTCAATTTGTATGCTAGGAGGCTGCTGGTCCTTACTCAGAACAGCAACTTTTTTTCTAATTCTTCCAGCTAGAGAGAGAGTATTTTTTTATAATTTGCAGAAAGGTGCAAGATAGATTGGTGGTGGCTCTGGGCTGAAGACAAACTCAGTACCCTAACTATTGCTTCCAGGGAAAAGATCAAGTGAAAGGCACATCCGTAAAGTGGGCCGTCATCCCACAGAGAGTCTATGAAGTGGCTGTGAGGCAATTTGTGAAAACTAAGAACCCTGAAGTTAAATGAATTGTGTGTACCAAAATAATTCCCAGTGAAACTATAAAATTCTACTTTAGTACTTGAAAAGACCCCAGATACCATGGACTGGGGGTAGGGTGAGGGTACGAAACATGTTAGTCTCCCAGAAAAGGAGGTAACTAGTCTTTTTTTCCTTAAATTTTTATCTCCCACACTAGCTGTAAGTTTCATGACAGATGTTATGTGTTTTTGACCACTATGTACACTTGACCTAGCAGAGCTCAATAATAGTTGCATAGTGCTCACTGTGAGCCAGGTACTATCCTAAGCACTTTACATTTAATAACTAACATTATACAATATTCCTAAAAGGTACGTCCTATTATTATTATTCTTAATTTGTGGATAAGGAACTGAGGCATAACTGAGCTTAAGCAACCTGATGATAAATCACACAGGTAGGGCTGGGATTTGAACCCAATCAATCTAGCCTAGCCCTCTAGTCTGCCCTCTTAATCACCTCTATACTATTCTAAATAAATATTTTTATGAATAAATGCATGAATGAATGACCTAATTGAGTAAATTCAGAGAACTATTATGTAATCTTAACTACACTGAATTTTAAATTATTTTTGGTCTCGGGGAAAATTTCAATTGGATACCCAGTGCTTCAGAAGTTGTTCCCCCTGACTTATATTACATTTGAAATACAGAGAAGTGAGAAAATTTTAATAGCAGAGTGTCTCCAAGAACTGTGATGAGAAAATATAATCAGCTATGGGAGCACAGAACTAGGGTGTCCAGTCCAGTCTAGTGGGGGACAGGGTGGGAGTCAGGAAAAACTTTAAAGAGGAAGGAATATCTCAACTGAAATGAGATATAAAGGATGATCAAGACAAAAAGGAAGGAGGGATGTTCTAAGCGAGTATGACAACCAACTGGATAAATAGCAGAGCGCTCCTGAGGAACAGAAAAAAAAAAAAATTAGTATAGGTGTACCATAGGGTGTGAGGGAAATAAAGCAAAAGATAAAGCCTACAAAGAATGGGCAACAAATCTTAAAGGGTCTGAAAAACATAAAGAGTTTGGACTTTACTCTTAGGATTCAGAAGTCAGCGTAGATTTTGTGTGGGGCAGATCAAAGAAGTGATATGGCCTGATTTACATGTGATTACTGAGGTTAATGTGTGGAGAGTAGAATGGAAGATGCCAAGGCTGTGGGCTAAGAGTTAGTTTAAAAAGCTGTTTGAATACTTAGGTATTACACATGGTGAGTTTGAGATGTCTGAAAGATAATCAAGTGAAGATATTTAGAAGAATATTCAGTCTCTAGGAACGGAGCTCAGCAGAGAGGTCTGAGCTAGAGAAACTGATATAAGTCCTCAGTCTAAAGATGGTTTTCAATACTCAGGAGTAGGTGAGGATTTCCAGGAAGAACGTGTAGTAAGAATAGTCTCCAAGTCAGAATCCTAAGAAATGTCAACATTTAAAGACTGGAGAAAAGAAAATAATCTGAGAAAGGAAATAGGGTGTGTGTTTCCAAAGCCAAGGTAAACTAAGTCTAAATCCATCCACAGGCCGACTAATATAAAGTTGAAAATATCCACTGCAATTAGTCCCAAAGAAGTTCTTCGTGCTCTGATTGAACTCAGTTTCCCATTGGAGTTTTGAAGACAGAAATAAACTGAGAAGTAAGTACAAAGTGAAAAATACACATTTAAAAAAAAAATTGTGACCCTTAATAGGAAGAGGCAGGCCAATAGTTGGAGGGGGGAGTCTGAGTTTAGGAACAAACTGTTCTTTTTAAGATAGCAGAGATGTGAGTATATTTGATTACCCATGGCAAGTAGTTGATGGAGAAAGGGTGAAGGTACAGGAAACAGAAGGGATAATCACTATAGCAAGAGACCTGAGAAGTCAGGAAGAAGAAGGAATCCAAGATTCTGGTCAGGGAATTGGCCCAGAAAGGAGAGACAATATTTGTTCAACAGTAAAGGAAGCGGGGAGAGAATAAGAAGGAGAATGCATATGAGTGTGAACTGTCAGGAAGACAGGGATTTTTCCTCTGATGGGTACAATTTTCTTCATGAAGGCAATCAATTTTGGTGTCCTTGTACTCACTGGTATCTTCTTTGTACTTATTGGATGGATAGAGAGAGAGAGAGAGAGAGAGAGGGAGAGATCAACCTGTGTTAGGCAGTGTGTGTGTATATATATATATATATATATATATATATATATATGTATGTATATATATATATGCACCCATATTTATTTATATACACACATAGCCTAACATATCTTAATATCCTATTATATACCATCTATTATAATACCTCACATATAATATAGGAAATCGATAAATACATGGTGATTAATTTTGTAAAATGTCTCATTTTATACTTGTGCTAATACCTGAATAAAGGTATGTCAATTAACCTTAAGTGAGAATGAGTTCAAAGTGCTTTAAAAGTTATTCTTCTTGTATCTACCACATGCAAGAATAAAAGCAAAATAAGACTTCCCTGGCAGACCAGTGGTTAAGACTTTGCCTTCCAATGCAGGGGGTGCAGGTTCAATCCCTGGTCAGGGAGCTAAGATCCCACATGCCTCAGAGCCAAAAAAACAAAACAAAACTTGGAGACCAAGAATATTATTCTAATATTTCTATTTCTTGGAGGGCTATAAATTAGATTGCCTATTACATACACAGTAACAAATTTTGCTGTTTGTTTGCTCCATGCAGTTTTATGTTTTAAAATAATAAAGAATTATCCAGTGGTGTATATTAAAATATGTTCAATAAATCAGTTCCTTGTTTATGACTTAAAATAAAATAATCCTCATTCCAGCTACTAGCATACTCTCAATTGCATATTATAGCTTAAACCCTTAGTACAATAACCATGAGACTGTTAGGCAAAGGTCCAAATAAACCTATATTTGCTACTGGAAATTTTTGAAAAAAATAATTTGAGACTAAATTTCACATTCTCTTTTTCATTTAAAAAATGGTGCATGTGTGAGAGCCCAACAGTTAAACAATTATATCATCAAACATTGTTTTAAAGTTATGTCTTTTAAACAAAGCAATTAAGGCAAAGCTAGGCACCCAGACTCTGACAACTCCTCTGACATCAGTTGTAAAGGTTGAAGTCACAAGTTTCTTACCTAACTTGAGTTTTGCATACACAATTTGAATTAGACAGTTTTCATTCAATTCCCTGTCCCCTTTCTCCCCCTAACTTTATTGAACTTCAGAACTTCCTTTCAACTTTTGCTGTCTCTAAGGAAGTTCAATTTTCTGTCAGGGGCAAACTTATTTCCTTTCTCATGCAATTCATTATAAACAATGGAAATCATTTCATACTCTTGTAGATGGCAGGTCCGTGTTTCTCTCAACTCAAGTAGGTTGAGTTCACTAGTCTCAAAAGACCTTTAACTGGTCTTTAGGGTATCATTACACTACCTTTTATTTATATATGACTTGCTGTCAAAAAATTCTAGATGTTTAAGGTAAATTTGTTTAAGTTAAAATTATCTTCACAACATTTCAGTAAAGTAGCTGGAGGCTTACTATCAGTGTGAAGATGAAAAAACTTGGTTCATTTTTATGTGAAATGCTAGGGCAGAACCCAAAAGACCAGATCTCCAGATTGTTAAATAGGTTATAGACACACGCTTCTTAACATTTTGACTTTACCAAGGGTTGCCGGATTTTGCAAATATAAAAATAAAGGAGGGACTTCCCTGGTGGCGCAGTGGCTGAGAGTCCGCGGGCTGATGCAGGGGACACGGGTTCGTGCCCCAGTCCGGGAGGATCCCACATGCCGCAGAGCGGCTGGGCCCATGAGCCATGGTCGCTGAGCCTGTGTGTCCGAAGCCTGTGCTCCGCAACGGGAGAGGCCACAACAGTGAGAGGCCCGCGTACCGCAAAAAAAAAAATAATAATAAAATAAAATAAAGGACACATTTAAATCTGAATTTCAGATAAACAATGAATTAATTTTTAGTATAAGCATATCCTAAATGAAATATTTGGAATATACTAATACTAAAAATATTTCATTACTTATCTGAAATTCAGATTTAACTGGCCTTCATGTATCTTATCTGGCAATCCTAAATGCTTCTCATCTGAGAAGAAAAATATTGATAACACTGTTTTTTAAATGATTCTTCTGGCCTAAACAAATATTGCAAACTCACATTTCCAAATCTCTATTGAGAGTTAAAACTAGAAATTTGCTCAGAATTCCTTTTTAAAAAATTCTTGAATCTTCCAAGCTGAGATTCTTATAACCAAATGCCTATGTTGGCAATTGTAATTATTTATTTTAAGCATGAAAATAAAATCCAAGAAAGCTTGACCCATGATAGCTTAACATCAATACCCAAAAGGGACCTAGGGAAAATAGTCAAAGAACAATTTGCAAACTCTTATAAAATTGAGAACTGCTAGAGAAACTGAGTATGACAAGTAGAAAAAAAAAATAATGGCACACCAACCTAAGATTAGATACTGAAGGTAAAGAGAAGTAAGATGTAGGACACAACACAACATTAGCATTTGCTTTGTCCATAATTATACTTATCCTAAACAGTCTAAGGGGACAACATGTTATTCTTAATGACCAAATGCTTGGAGACCCATACTGAAAGACCATCATCAGTGGCTCACAAACAATAGAAGTGCAATGAGTAGTCTTCCCTGGGAATCTATTTAGGCTCAAAGTCACTTAAAATTATTTTAATGACTAAATGATACGTGACAAGATAGCACTAAAAACTGTCAACAAGAGTTGCTAAAGAAAAAATATAGGAAATAGATGAGACAATAAATCTCTAAGACTGTCTATATACTGACAGTCAATTCTTCTAACAAAATGATTTCAAAAGGTTCAAAACTCAGAGAATTTACATATAAAAAATTATATAAAAATACTCTGTTTGTAGAAATAGTATCACTTGCCAACAGACCCAAGCATACTCACAAGTCCAGGGAATCTGCTAACAAATTTGAAAATAAGGCTATAATAAAAAATAATTGAGATACACTATCTTTCTGACTAAGCCAATTTTAATATGAGTAGTAAGTGGGAGACAGTTTGAAACTGCTGTTTTCATGATAATGAAAGGAGGCAGTATTAGTGTCTCTTAGGTTTGGATTTATCTATTCAGCCTACTTTAAGTCAAAGCTGCTAGTCATAATAACCTTAAATGGTTTTCATGATTTGGGCATAGCCCATTTGCCCACTTTCAAATAGAAATGCATCTATCTAAATGGGCAAATTTTTGAATATGAGCAATAGTATGTATTCCTTGTCTTTTATATTTGAACAGTAAGATAAGGGAGAGTCTGATTGTCTTGAGAAGTGTAGAAAAGTTATATAATTCTAGAATTGGCCAAATGAATATAAATCAGTAAGCAGCTTGATTACTGCAGGTACAGGAGAAAAATTTTTTAACAACAAAGCAATGCGTTTTCCCAGAAATCACTTGTAAAAGCAGTCTCTACTCAGACATTTGTTCTGTATATACTCAGTTGGCCCGTGTTTTAATCTTGATGTGATTTTTAATTACTCTGTGACTGAAGTCAGTCCCTTTTATTAAAAAAAAAAAGACAATACAAAAGTATTAACCTGCAAAAAAATGTTAAGTAGGTATTTTTGTTGTTATCTGGGCCACATTTATTCCAGTTGTTACTGACCATTACTTTTTATATATTAAAACATCATTATCGGCTCCTTGAAGGTTTTAGTGGTTTCAGGGCTTAGCTTTTAATTCTTAATACCCTAAAGACAACAGTCCTGAAAGGACAGAGCATAAAAGAAACTACTTTACTGAAAGAAAGGACTTCTTAATCCGCATTTGAATTGTGCTCAAAATATATAACCCTTTTTAGCCTTTAAAAATTTTTTTATTTAAGTCCCAGACCTAGCACAAGAATGTAGCAGTCTGAACATCTTTTCTCCTAAGTAAGTGTATATCTCATACTGGAAAAAGAAGGGAATGCACAAATGCTGTACAACGACTTAGAAATGTTTCACAGTTTTGTTGTTGTTGTTGTTTTTTTCTTTTTTCCATTTTCTGCTTCAGTATTCTAGTGCAATGTCTTTGCTGTTCTGACCACTTGTAAAACCCCCAATTCCTGTCAACTGTGACCAGCAATTAAGAATTCTGTGTGGAGGGCCCTCCTACCCACTGGATACTTAGTCCTTGTTTTCTGTGTTAGCCGAGCAAAACGATGTATCTATATACAATAGGCAACCACTTAGGAATCAATCTGTTGATGTTTTATTTCTTTTATACTACTTTCAAAAAATTGGACTAGCTTTAAAGGAAAAAGAAAAACTACTTCTGGTTAAAAGTCTATATCTCACCAAAATTGTTTAAAATGAGGTAAAATTCCTATATTAACACCTAAAAAAATAATATTTGATCCCCAAACAAAAGCATTGCTTTTCTGTCCAATTTGATGTCTTTTTCATGCTGCCTCAGTGATGGCCAAATAATTGGTTGTTCACTTGTGTCCTTGTCTCCCCCGACAGTTCCACAGATGCCCTGAACAATGCTCCAAAGACTGCTTTCAGTAGGGGCAAATCCTCATTAATCATTCCTGGCTGACAGCACAAGGGGACACCTGCATCTGGTGCAAAAGCCCAGCCATGGCTTGTGGGAGCATGGATTAAAAACTAACCGGCGCGAGGCGTGGCAGGCTGCTTTCAACAGGAATGTGATAAACAACAACAACACACATGCACGCACACACACACACCAAACAACAAAAACAAATCCTCTTTGACATCCCCATTTACTTAATATCTCAAACTGAAGCTGTGGCTCATGTTGCCCTTAAAACTCCATTCTATTCCAGGAAAGTATATCAGAGAACCAAACACACACAGGGTTATGATAAATAGCTGCTAAATTCTTCATGCCTACATCACCCAATGTTAGCATTAAATACTGATGAACTGTCACATAATTTTCATTTAGAAATGATTTCAGTTTCAGCTTCCTATCTTATGGTGCTTGTAAATATTTCCCCTACTATATTTCACAAGTAGAATGTATAAAATACACAAATTTTTTGAGCAAGAGCTCTTGCCTCTATGTGATTGCTTTCTTTTACTGAAATAATAAATATGACTGTTTTGAAGAAAGGGTTAAAAAGAATCCTGGAAATACCTCCAGGAAATTAAATATATTGTCATGTACCATTAAAGCTACTATAACTTGCTTTTTCAACAAAATGAAGTGCTTTATAATTTCACAGAATACAAGAGTTTTCTTTCACTTGTCACTATTTTCCTAATCAGGAAGATCACAAATAATGAACCCCAATTCATATCTTGTAGCATTTGTCTTAAGCAAAATATGCTTGTAAAGCATCAGAGCATAAAAAGATTTGTAGTTAAAATACTTAGGAGATTTAGGTATAACAATACACTGAAGAATTTTTTTTTTTTAAAAAGGAAGTTATAAGCAAGCGAAAGAAACTTGCAAAGAAAACTGACAAAAGAATACAATGATTAGTAAAGTTAATGTTTATAATTCTCACTTTATAAAAATAAATAATAAATTTACGCATCAATTAGAAATTAATTATAACATTATAAATATAAAACTGAAAGGTTAAACATACTGAATGCAATACAATTTATAATTTCATGTTGGAGATCTCTGATTTGGAAATAAAATCAGGTTTTGAAGTTCTAGTTTAAAAATTTTATACATATATGCAATACTGCATATTGCATAGAAGCTAAAGGTCCCCAGTGTGAAAATTTAGTTTGGATATTTAGAATGATTCAGATATGGATGTTCAGAGGTTTTTAACAGATACATTATGTTGTCAGAATTGTACTTTCAAGTCATTATAATATCCCTTAACCTAATTATTTACAAAAGAGTTTTAAAAGAATGCATATGAAGCTGAAGATGGAAGAGTGGGTTAAATGCTGCAAGACAATAGCTTAATAATCAGCAGAGCATACAATGGTAGTTAAATACTATTTGCTACTATTTAAATGCTATGCAAGAGACACTTCCAATATCTCCCAGAGGAATCCAAAATGCCATTCTCTTCAATTTTGCTAGGGCCTGTCCCATGGCAAGGACATAGCAGCCAGGCAGTGGAGCTCTTTTCCCAAGGTCATGCTTCTTGCCCTTTGCGGATGTTGCTAGTAGCACCTCACAACCAAGGGTTCCAAATCTATTTGAAATGTACTACACTTGGATAATCAAGTGTAGTAGATCCATAACCTGCTTAAAGGCCCTCCTGTACTTGTCACTTAAATCAGAACTCAGATTTATGGCATTCCATTTTCCATTGAGAGATGTGGAAACACAACCTGAAAGTGTCCTTCAGCTCCTTCTAGTGAAAGCTTAGGAATAAGAAATTGCTTCTCATACAGAAAATATAATTAAGGCAGCAAGGAAGGGAAAAAGGAGGGAGAAACAAAGAAAGAAGAAGGAAGAGAGGGAAAAAGGGAGACTAACTGTAAACTTTCTTGCATTAACAGTCTTGGGGTACTCCGTAGTCCATGACTTTTTTTTTTCACATACCATTTCAATTTTCCCTACTCACAGGAAAGGAAGAATAAACAACTAACTTTATTGAATATGAACTCCATGGCAGGCATTTTCTGTGTTTGGCTACCTCATTTAATTCTCACAACATTCCTTTAAAGTAGATATTATTTCTTCAATTTTTCAAATGAGGAAATTGAGAATCAAGGAGGTTAAATAATATGCTCAAGTCACATAGCCAAAGTGAAAAAAGGTTTCAAGTTAGATCTGCCTTCCTCCAAAGCACATATTCTTCCCATGAAACCACATTGTGGCAACATTTCCAAATCTCTGGACTTGAGTCTAAAAACATCCATCTGTCCACTGAGGGAAGTCCTAAAACTTGTGTCATATTTGCCCATTTTATTTGGTTTTCATGTGCCCATCACTCCATCCCACTCATGCTCAACTAGCTCCTTCCCCTTCATTCTTTCTATCTCAGCCTAGTGTTGCCTCACCAGAATTACTTTCTCCTCACAACTGCTCTTAAAGCATCCTTCACCAACCTCTGCATCATAGCATTCTGTAAAACAGATTGACTGCAATTGCTTGTTGACTTATCTTTATTCTTATCCAGCCTCCATTCCCAGAGATTGGTGGCAACATCTTAACACTGTTCTCATCAGCATGGCTAACAACTATGTCTTGAATGAATGACTGACTGGATGAATGAATGAATAAATGAACAAAGAATGAAAGGTTATATAGATGACTCTTGCAAATACACTATTACAGAATTAAGTAAGCATGTGAAAAATATTTGGAACAAAATAATTGTACTACTTCAAGAGAAAAAATCAAGATTTGCCTTCAAATTTCAAAATAAAGATGTTTATTTTCTTATGTTCTAAAATGTTCCAGAAAAATGGTAGGTGTGTACATTACGTTGTAGGTGTGTACATTACATTATTCATATGTTGATAAAGAATAGCTAAAATTCAGATTTAAATAATCATTCAAAAATAAGCTGTATTTATGAACCAAATAAGAAATTTGTAACTACCGTTGTAACTGGGACTACTGTTTCCTTTGAAATTTATTTTTTTTTATATTTAGTGATAAATATTTTACAGTCTCCAGGAGCATCTTGTTTTAAACTTTATTTCAGTTAATTAAAGAAACCTGAAGCAAAGTGTTCCTAATTTATTTTTCAAAGAATAGAAGACCCATTAAACATGTTTCATTACTTACTGCATAGTTTCACATGTAGCAGTACACTACTATTTTTGATTAAAAAAACAAATATAATGTTAAAGCTTATTTTAAATATATATGCTGAAACCAAACCTAGTCCTCTCTCTCAAAAATAACATAAACTACAATGCATTATATAGCATTTTACGCTGAAGATTAAGATTTTCACATTGAAATGCTTTATTAATTTGCAGAATAGAATTTTAGAGCTATATAAACTTAAATAATAATTTATTCTATTTCCTTTATGTATTGAGAAAAAAAGAAGCCTAAAGAGGTTAAATTACTTACTCCAGATCATGTGTGCAAGGAATATTAAAACCTATGCCCCTAACTCCAAGCCCAGTGGTAATTCCACAGAACATACTGTGTATTACATGATATGTATCCTAAGGGTTGGCAAACAACAGTCTGACAAAAGAGGTAAATCTTCCATAACAGAGGGCAAACAACAAAGTGGTATCTATTAGAAGAAAAAAAAAAGGAATTTCTGAATAGAGGGCAGAGACAATGGGAGGCAGGAAAAGTCAAAGAGACAAAAAATAAAGTTTATGAAGCTAAAAAAGAAACAAGTCTTCAGAATTAAAGTACTCAATGTGTGTCAAGTAGAGTGGCAAGAGTGGGGAGTACACACTTTGGTAGATTCTGGTTAAATTTCAATGTTCCAAAGGTGAAAGAAAAAACACCTAAATTCTTTCAGAGAGGAAAAAAAATATTTAATAAGCAGTGAGATTCAAAATGATATCAAAAATCTTATAACCACAATTTGCATTAGAAGACAGTAGATTAATGCCTTCAAAGTTCTGACAGAGAATTATTTTGATCCTATAACTCTATGCCCAATCTCTCAATCAACTGTCAAAGCAAAATAAAATAATTTTGGATCAGTATAAACATGAAAATATATCTCCTATAATAAAACATTTTTAAGGGTGTTTTCTAGCAAAACAAAAAGGAGAAGGCTAGAAAGGCTGGTGACAAGAGGTATATGAAAAAGTTGTAGTTAACTATAACTAGTGAAGTAGTGAAGAAAATTTTAAATAAGTTAAAAGTGTAATGAATGCCCTTGACCCTTTGTAGACATTTTCTTCTCTATGGGTCTAGGCCCAATATTTGATTTAACATTGAATAACTGTTTTATGAACATAAAACTATAAATGTCATTTATATTGAGGATCATGTTTAGATTCAAGCTATAGTCAAGTTTGGAAGATTTAATTATATATAGTTAGAGATCAAACTTTGGCAATGTGAAAATGATAACTATATATAAAATTATAACTATATATAAAAACTTTGTTATTAAGAGCGGAAGGGGAGGGGAGAACTAGTGTGCTAAATTCTTTATTTCTAGTAAGGATTCAAAAAATACGAACAAAATATGATAAATCAAGAAAATTATGAATAATATTTTAAAATATAATGGCAACCACCAAAATAATTTTAAAATGGAAACTAAGAATGCTTGTTTCTGAAAGTTGGAGGCCTAAGGAAGTTGACTTTTATTAATTTATTAAAAATATTTTATTGAAGGCACAAAGCAGAAAGCAAGGAAGTATAAAATATTTTTCATACACTTCCTAACAGCATAATATGTTGGGGTTACTGTGCTTATCTTGCCCCTGTTATCTTACTAAAACTGGCTAGCATGGCAAGTCCTCAGAGTTCAGACCTTTGGAAAAAGAGTGTCATAATTGGAACTAAACTCAGAATTTTAAATTGGTGATTTAAATCAATGCAGATATAGTTAAAATATAACAGGGTGTAATGGTAAAAATGCACCTTCAATAGATGTGTGAGAATTGACTATGAAACAGGCACTGTGCTGTACCAAATGAAAAAAGTGCCTATAATATGGGTCCCACTTTTATTGGGAAATATGAAAAATTGTATGATAAATATCTATTCATTCATTCAACAAATGTTTATTAAGCACCTAGTATGCTCCATGAACATACTTATTTGTAAAGAAACAAAACTAATGCATCACTCTTAAATATCTATTGAGAGTTGTTACTGAACTTAAACACTGAATACTCTACCTTAACTAATCAAGTTAATGGTGGATTTCTTTGCTATGAGGCCCTAATTCTAATTTTGCTTTATAATTTAAAAGACAAACTAGAATTCAGTATACACAGTTTGTTCATTCCCCTTCTATCCATATCTACTCTACCAAATATCTACTTTCAGATACCTGGAAAACCGATTCTAGTAATCCATTGCTGACTTCCTTCAGTGTGTCTCATTCATTCATTCATTCATTCATCCAGAAAATACTTATTGCATATTAACTATGCATGAGGCATATTCCCATTCTCTGGGAAAACAGCAGTAAACAACAACAAGGAAACCCAAGCCCTTGTGGAGTTTACATTCTGAACTTATCTCCTATTTCAAAAACAAGAATTCATTCCTTCAATACCCTTGTTCAACTCACGCATTTAAGGAATGTTAATGGTCACAGTATTATATAACAATTTCTCTTCTGTTTACAAAGAAAGAAAATGAGATTAGGGGAGAATGGACAATTAGTCTAAATCAAATAGAAGCAGACTTCTTGACCCAAAGTGGGAAAGAGACATGCTTTGGTCTCCTTGAGGTTAGTGGGAAATCCAATCTTTAAATTGTAAAATATATTATCTGTGCATTGGCAAAGGAAAGTTAAAATTACATATACAGTAGATGAAAAACTAGAGCATGCCATAGTGCCCTGAAATGTGTAGTATATAGAAATACCTATAAATTTTATCTTAAAATCTAGAAATTAAAAAGGTAATTAAGACTTCAGTCACATTAAAGTGGCTTTTTTTTGCATAGGTTAAATAATATTAGAGCAATTAGCATGTCAGAGTTTTTTCAGGTACTTTTTTTTTTATATTTCTTACTTATATTCCCTAAAGTAAAGGGAATAATTAACTGAAATCCAATTAGTGTAGACTTAAAACACCTGTTTCTGAAATCCTTTGAATAACTTTATCATATTATTATTTTTTCTTGGTCTTTGTTTTAAGATGAAACACACATCCCTATCCAGTTGCTCTTAGGAGCTGGGAGATTTGCATATCATATAGAAGAAAAGTACCTGTTTGTAAAAGAAACTCAAAGATTAAAAAGAACAAAAGAGTTGTGGATATATTAGAGCAGCTACTGTTTCTTAACCCTCTTTTGACCAAACACAAATTTACAAAACCTCACTCAGTACTGGAGAGGATGATACAGATCCCATGCCTTAAACAGCCATAATAAAATCAGTTTGAAATGCACACCAAAGAAGGAAATAATGCATTTCTGTTGGGGGATATATTTGATATCTTATTTTTCAAATAATGGTGGACAGAAATATATGTTAAAAATCTTACAGACCTAGAAATTAAAAGTTCATTTCTCACTATTCCTGGAATCAATTGAAAAAACAATCAAAGGGAAAGTACAAATTGTTTTAGAAGCAATGCAAAAGAGGATGGTTTATAATGAAAGTATGAACACCAATGGTATCTTTTCAATAAGAAAGTTAGGCAGATGAATCATTCTGAGGAGCGAGGCAATGGAACTTCGATCCCTCTTCTGTGACTTTGAGAAGTTATCTCTATTTCCAATGACCATTTTAAGAAGTTTATTTACATTACCCAAGCACCCTGGCCTCATAATCCACAGTTGCAAATCCAGTATATGACCCTGTAGATGATCACCTCCTGTCTTCCCTTTAGCTAAATCTTTTTGACCACTGTATTTATCATTCACCTTCAGAAGGTAAGGAAAAAAAAAAAAAAAAAAAGGAGACGGGAGCTATAAGAATGTTCATATTTCTCTAACTGCTCACAGTTACAGAATGAATTGATGTGGGAATGGCTTAAAAGGAACGACTAAAATGAACCTTCAGGATACCAATATTTTGGTACAAATAATATTAACTAGCTTTCTTTTAGATCTCTTCTGTGTTCTTTTTTAAAATCTAAGAAAATATTCTTTAGAAGAAAATGTATAGACACATGAATCAGAGCATATGCCATAATATAGGCTAGGATGATACAGTAAAGCTGAAATTAATGTTTGTTCTATGCAAGATAGCCAGAATACACTGAACTTAAATGATTTTCTAAAAATCTGGCACCATTTGGAACCATACTTTCCAATAGACATAAAATGCAAGCCAGATATGTAATTTTAAATTCTCTAGTAGCCATGTGAAAACAAGTTTTAAAAAAGGTGATATTAATTTTAATTATTATTTTATTTAATCTACTATATCTCAAATATTATTTCAAGGTGTAATTGATATAAAAAGTGATCATAAAAAAGTGATTCATGAGGTACTTTTCATCCTTTTTATACTACATCTTCAAAATTCAGCATATATTTTACTTAAAGCACATCTCATTTTGGACAAACCACATTTCAGTGCTCAACAATCAGGTAAGACTATCATACTGGATAGCAATAATTGGACACATTGGAGAACGCTCAGAGATCCAGAGACCAAGCAGTAATTTCCAGGTCCACTCCTTTTACTTTATTGGTAAATCATTTAAAATTCTATTTCTATGCATAACAAGACTTCACTCAAAGAACACAGGCTATTGAACTCTTAATTAGATCTTTTGGTGGCCAAAGAAGATTTCCCTGACCTTGCAGAGTTTCCAATCAAAATATGTAGATAAAAACAGGAGAGAAAAATGTTTCAAATATGAAGAAAACTCTTCATAAATATATTTAAAGAACAAGTTCACAGTCAATGTTTAGAGTCTACTTTTAAAATACCTTACCTTAGGGAATTTATATAGATAAAATTATAGAATAATTACATATAATTTATTTATGCAGTGGTTACTAATCTACAGTTTCAATCAGACTGGAACTTTTAAGTATCTTTAGTAGAGAAAAAATATTTCTAACAGTGACATTCTACACAGTCTGGTCTATTTCCTTATATTTACTTTTCCTTAAATCTCCTGGTAAATTATATTTTCATTTAGGTAATTCTAATGTAAGACCTATAAAAAATTCCTTATTGAAATTTCTTTCTATAAATCAGTGCTAATTTGACTTCTCCAGGTCAGCTTGATACAGTCACCCTAAAAACCTAATTCATAGAACAGAAACACATGAAATGCACTTGGTGGGGTCTTGTTTTATCTTCTTGTATGTTGATTTATCCACAGACTCCCTGGACTGCTGTATGATAATTAGTCTTGATCCTGACACTTTCTCCTTCACCTTTGATCGTACACTCCATGCTTTTATTCTCCTTGGCCAGAATTTTACTATTATGTAGATAAAATTCATAATCCTTGGAAATCGTTGTTAGTCTTGAATCCCTATTATGATTGTTCCCAGTTAACTGCTTGATGACATGTTTTCTACCAAGTCAAATATTTGAAAATTACTGACAATAAAATTAGTCAGTCTGAATTGTAAGTTTATAACAGAAATTCAGGCCTATTTCAAACTGTGCATGTGACAAAAAACAAGACCATGAGGAAGGAAAAGAAAATATACTTTAAAAGATTCCATAAATAATAATACAGATTTCAAACTTTTTGATTCATTTGAGATATTTAGTTGCACTTGAATTTAATATCCTGTGTATATCCTAACATATTCTGCTATAATTTTTCCTATTCATGGATACACTCCCATTGCATAGAAAATATTAAGAAGATATTACAAATAGAACTTGACTAATTCACTACTCATTGTATCTATGTAAACTTTATAAAGAATCTTGTCTAGGCTCACTTTCATACATTTTTATTTTGCCACATGTTCAAACTCACAAAAAAGTAAAGTATGAATTTTTAATGCCCTACAACAATATTTTGACTACATTCATATTTAAAGAGAAAAGCATTCATTGAAAGAATAATAAGCATATATTTTTTTCTCACCACAGGGAAAATATAAATGGAAATGAATAGGATGAAATAAATGTTTGTTAATTACATACATTTTCCCCAGCTGTTGAAACCAATCAATAATCAAAAGATACTGACTTCACAAAATAAACACGTTTAAAAAAAACTTAGTTGAAAATAGGAAAATGTGCTATTTATTCTAGAAAAATATTATAATAGATGTTATATCCACAGAAACTTTTAGGAGAGTAGAGGGAAAAATATTAATAAAGTCCTCTGGGTGAAGAAAGAGGACACAATGTAAGAAGATCTGACAGGACCGCGAGCCTGGTGGGCAGGTTGTGCAGTAGAAAGAAGGGTCAGATGCACAAAGAAGAGGCAAGGCAAGCTGGGGTAAAAAGCCAATTAGTGGATTAAAGGGTAGGAATCCGAGTTCTGAAACACAGGGGTGATAATATAGGCAGCTTGGGAGAGGATTAAAATAAAGAAGTGATAACAGTATTCAGTTGAGAGGGAAGGCTGTCAAAAATGTAAATAGGAAAAAAAAGGTAAAACAATGAAAACAAAAACCTGACATTTACTCAAGGGTTATAGTAGCAGAAACTTAAAGGGGTAAATGTGAATGGTTTTAGCTCTAAGTGTTCTGAAATCATTAACAGAGGACCAAGGCAGATGGAAAATTTGGTCCCAATTACAGGAAACCAAATGGACTGCAAAGGAGTAGAGGGAAATAACCCATTTCATTTCCCGGTTGCTTTTCTTGAATACATCGTATTAGGCAATCAAAGCCTGACACCCACAATCAGATTTTTACTAGAGGTGGTACTGTATTATTTAGAACAATACATTAAAGATAAATCTGGTGTTTGAAAACTCTTAATAATGTCATATTTCAGAGTACCTCACCAAAGCTAGATAGTGTTAGGGTTTTCAATTGCTAATTTTCATTTAAATGTTTATATAATCTAGCTTATATTCATATTACTTCATTCATTAAAATATTCTGTTAATAGATGTTGAAATGAAGTTTATTGTTTAAGGGGAAATTTTGGCCTTTGATTAATTTTTTAATGGATAATTAACTTGATACTTTATTAGTATCTTCTTTTAAGAGCAAATAAAATTTAAAAAGTTTTTTATGGGTATCATACTAAATTTCAATGTATGACACTGTTCAACCACATATTACAAAGAGATATGTCTCTACCAATTATTCCATTAAAAATAGGCACACAACACTGACCAAAAAAAAAAGTGAAAAATTTACAATTAGAATTTTCATCCTAGTTCTGACCATTTCAGATTTTTTTATAATATAAAAATGCTTTTATTCAATCAGGATTCTGATTATTGGTGGAACACCATATTTTTAAATTAAAATGACAAAATGAATAATTCAGAAAAGGTCAGTGATGAAGATAGTAAGTGCAAATTGTGACAAGGACACATGAGTTTAAAATATTTAAAGTTATTATGTAGTGTATATGCAGATAGCTGTCTTATACAATTGAAAATTGAAACATCATCTTAATAACAAGTTGCTTGTAATTAAAATGAAAATGGACTATGATTTAATTTTTTTTCTGACCAGCAGCTCCTAAAGCAGCCTCTCTAAAGTATGATTAAAACACATATGTGAACATAGAAAAATTAAGCTAAAAACAAACTAAAATGAAAGCTGACACTAAGACCACATCAAAGAATGCCAAAGCTACACTTCATGAACTGGTAGTAAGTGGGAAAAAAAATGTGAAATTCTTTTTTTTTTTTTTTTTCCTCTGTGACTCTCCTGACTCAGGGACCCAGGCACTATATAAAAAGAAAACTGGGAAATATGTTGTTACTCTCCCAAAGCACACACCTTTTGAGCTGAAAGAAGAATTTCCCAATGAATTAAATAAAAGAACCCTTTTTATTTCTCATGATGTCCTAATAAGACCTTTCCCAAAAAATGTGTTTCCTAGAACAGGGTTTAGGGTGATAATGACCAATGCACATTTTCATAATAAGTTTGGATTATAATAATGTTAAAAAGCTTGTAAGACATCAGACAGAAACAACAAAGAACTAACTACAATGGAACAAACAATCAAGCTGGCCTCAGACTTCTCCTTTATAACATTAGGTGCCAGAAGGAACTGGGAACAATAGCAGATTTTTAAGATGAAAATGTAGTAATCCAATAAATCAGTCTCGCACCAACTTATATTTTATGTGTCAAAGCATCTGACAACTACTCTCAGAGTAAGAAAAAATCTATGTACTACTAAAAAACATTCTTGAGGACACACTCCAAAAGACCAAGAAATGAAAAATTAGAATTAAAAACCTGAAAGTCAGAGTAATACTTCAATAATATTCTATAAAACTCAATTACTACAGAACACTCACATGCTGAACATATTACAACAAACACACTCTACAATATGTTAATAAGCTCATAAATAATCAGAGAAAATCCTTAGATACAAAGAAAAATTAAGAATAAACTGAAATCACAAAAGAGTGAACTCAAATTCAAACAGTACTAACTTTGGGGAAAAACTGATCCAAGGAAACAGAGTTCTAGAGTAAAAAAATAAATAATCTCCCCTGGGAATGTGTAGTCTTAGGTCTGTTCACATAAGGGTCTATGGTTCAAACTCATACTATCCCAAAGTTAGGTGATAGCTAGGCTGAAAGAATAAATTAAAGTAACCCTAGATAGGTAGGCCCCTCTGACACTAGAAGAAGCAAATGCAAACAGACCTAGTAAAGGGTCGGAGGAGATCTAGTAGGGCATCGACAGTATCCACAGTTATCAGCCATGATTTAAAGGACTGAGATTCCCATTTTTCAGATTCAGATTTTAAGTGTTCCATTTCAAAGAAAACATGTGTTCACATGATCATAACATCACAATAAGCTGCTTTTAGAATAATCTACTATTTGAAGTTGTTTAAAAAAATCAGAGAAACACCTAACCAAACTCTCCCGACACACAAAATACTCTAAAGTTATGAAGGCTTGTCTAGTTATTTGTACTGATGATGGTAAGAAAAGAAAAATATACCCAATTAAAAATGGGAGTACTTATATGTTGAATAATTTTAATATAACTAATAATAAAATTATATATATATATATATATATATATATATATATATAGTTCACTTAACTACAAAAGCTGAATGTTTAATAAGATCTGTTATTGAAAGAATCAGAATTGTGAAAGAACTTACATATTCTGTACTAATAACTCCAGAACAGTAACTCTTGTTGCTAACTTATCTGTATAAAGTAGAGGTCACTTGCTCTTCAAAAACTAATAAAATCAGTAATTTTTATTTTTGTCACATTTTCCCAAGAAATATATTGTCACATTTTCCCAAGAAATATACTGTTTGGTGATTAATTCTTATGTCCTTTGACCTGTTAACCAAAAAAAAAAAAACTGTTTCAGAATAATGAAACATTATATGCCAAGTGTTTTAAGTTGTATGTATTAATAATCCCATGCATAAACACTACTGTTATCCCTAATTTATCCAGAAGGAAACCAGAACATAGAGGAATTAAGTAAATTTTGCAATCATATAGCTTGCAAGTGGTGGAACCAGGCTGTAAACTCAAGTAGTTTCTCTCCAGGACACACATAATAAAATACTGCTTTGCAAGACTATGAGTAATAAACAACTAGGAATAAAGAGTTAAAAGAAAAAAAAACTTAAATAATGCATGACCTGGAAGAATCTTTTAGTTTATGAACTGACAGTATTTTCAGATCAATTGACTTACGGCTTTTGTAATGCAGAATGCTAGCTTCCACAGTCAATATGATACCAATAAAACAAATTTCTGACATGTAAAATTAACATTTTATTTCTAAATTTTAATCTACTTTAAAAATATCAGAGAATAAGTTTCTGGGTTTCTACAGGAAAAGACAGACACCTAAACCTGAAGCTCTCCATTCATCCAAGAGAGACAGAGAGATCAGCAAGGACAGTAATTATATCCATTCATAATCCATGCTACAGTATAGCTGGAAGAGAATTAAAAGTCTTCACATAACATGTTAAAAGGAAGACATGAGACAAGCAGAACTAAGAGTGAAGCTCATACCTGTGTAGGGGTTTCTTGGAGATTTCATGGAAGTTGGGAGGGAAGCAGGGCATCTATCTTGGTGCACCTGAGGTCAACTCATCTCCAGAAAAAGAATCTTATATGAATAAGCAAATATTGACAATAGGTCTGCTAGTAGGTAGATATGAAGACTGGCTGTTGGAGAGTCAAAAGGAAGTGGCTTGAAAATGCATATGATCACAGATGCTACTCATGAGAAGGGAAGGTATTGCTTAGAGGTTTGGTGGTGACAGCAAAGAGAGAAACAAGTGGTAGAAATCAAGAGCCTAATTTCTACAAAAGAAACAAAAGAAAACTGCAATATCAAAGACATACAACTTCCCTGAAAGTACAATCTATTAAATAAATTATACTACATTATATTAACAGAAGAGAGCACACATGAGCCAATAAATCTAGCAAGCTACTCACATTCACTACCCATGTTTAAGTGCACATGTTATTATTGAAAAAGTGAAGCATAAGAATTTTAAAAATCAATAGTAAATGTCAGAAGCATCCATCAATTACAAGAGCAAACTAGAAAATGAGAATAAAAACATTTTAGCTTATTAAATTTCTCCCCAAAACAATCATGAAGCAGAGAAAAAGTATAACCCAACACTCTGATCAGAAACAAAAGCTTTAAAAGCATTTTCAGATATTAAAAATAACCTTCATAAAATCAGAAATTTTAAGACTTAGAAATGTGAAAAAAATTAAGATGTGAAATAAGAGTTAAGCAACCTCAGGAAAGAACAGAAGAAAAAGACACAAATAAAGGTTAAATTAAAACATGACTAAGGTTAAAAAAAAAAAAACAAAAAAAAAAGTAATAAGGGCCATTTAGGAAAGGAGTAAAAATAACCAAAAGAATAAAAATGAAATGAAGAGTTAAAAAGGTTAAGCAAGTGAGATATAGAAAATGGGAAGAAAATATCCAATACACAAATGGTTGGAGTCCATGAAGAAAAAAATAACCAAAAGAATAAGACTAGTATTTAAAACTATAATCTAATAAAAGTTTCCAGGGCTTCCCTCGTGGCGCAGTGGTTGGGAGTCCGCCTGCCGATGCAGGGGACGCGGGTTCGTGCCCCGGTCCGGGAGGATCCCGCATGCCATGGAGCAGCTGGGCCCGTGGGCCATGGCTGCTGGGCCTGAGCATCCGGAGCCTGTGCTCCGCAGCGGGAGGGGCCACAGCGGTGAGGGGCCCACGTACCACAGGGAAAAAAAAAAAAATTTCCAGAAATAAAAGAAGACATGAACCTGTACATTGAAAGGGCCTATCATGTACTTAGGAAAATTGGCCCAGAAGGATAACTTAGACATCTACTAATAAACTAAAAGAATTTAAAGGTTACAAAACATAATTCTTCTACATCTTTAGACAAAAAAAAATCAAGCAAAGAACATAAATTTGGAATAAAAATTCTCACAGCAAAATACAAAGCAAGACAGCAAACAGCAAAGCAATATTCTCAAGAAACCTGGAGGACTAAAGTATGAGCTGTAGATTTACACATCCAAGAAGGTATCCTTCAAATATAAAGTCTATATATAAACAATTTTAAGCATGCAAGATCTCAGGGGATACTCTGCCGAGAAGCCCAAATTCAGGAATCTACTAGAGGAGATATCCTCAGCCAACGTGAGGATATCTTCAAAAGTCTCACAGAATAACTGATAATAAGAATTGAATATATTTAATTGCAGATCTAAGATTAAAAACAAAATAAAGCAAAACCTGTGGACAAATATATAAGAATGTAAATGCTCTGTGTTCAGACAAACATAAATGCATAACTAAACAAATGAGAGAAGAAGGAAAACAGAAAAGGGAAAACATATGAACTTTTAATTACTAAATGCAAAATAGGAGGGAGTAAAAGAATGTGGCATTTAAAGCTGAAAAAATCAAGGTAGGAGGCAAAATATATATAATATAGATATGAAATAAATATAATATAAATCATTCTTTTTATGTAACAAAAATTGACAGTTAAGATAAATCTTAATACATAATAATCTTAATAAATCTTAATACATCTATTTTCAAAAAATGATTTCCAGGTTGGATCACAAAATCACAAAATAAAACTCAACTTTAATCTGTTTACAGACACATATCTAAAACAAAGTGATTCACAATGGCTAAAAATAAAGGTATGGAAAAGAGTATACCAGCCAATTGGAAAAAATAGAAAGCAGTGGTTGAGACACCGATAACAAACTATGCACAATCTAGACCAGAAAGTATTAAATGAGATTTTTTAATGACATCTTTGTAATGTTAAATATCAAAATTTACAATTAGGATATATTATAAATTTCTATGCAACAAACAACACATTGACCAACTTCAGAAAGCAGAACTATGTATGATGCTAGTAGAAATACAAAGGAACACATTATTTTAAAAAACAATTTTAACCCCCATTCCCTATCATGTAAGTGGAGAAAAAAATAAGAAAATAAAAAAGCTAACCAGCACAATCAATATGGTAGATAGATAGAGACATATCCAATTTACACCTCAAAATATAAATACTTATATTACTCTAAAGCATACATGGAACATTCGTGAAAATTGAACATATATTAGACCATTACAGGAGTTTCAATAAGTTCTATAAGGAGGAAATGTTGCAAATTTGATCAAGATGCCATAAATTTAAAAACCATAAAAATAATTTAAAATTCCATTTGAACTTGAATTTTAGAACTCTATTAATTTTTGAGTGAAAGGAGAATTTTATAAAAAGATATTTTAGATACGACACATCAGAATTTATGGAATTAAATGAAATTTCTAATCAGATAAAATATGTAAGATAAATTTCTAATTCAAATAGCTAGAGAAGCACAAAAAGTAAAGTAAATAAAGTAAAAGGAACAAAATAATAAAAGCAGATGTTAAAATTAACAAAATAATTGTAGAAATGTTTGTATTTCTAATAAAAATTGCAAAATAGAGAAATCACTAGCTAATCTATTCATAGAAGCAAGGAAGCACGTATACACAAAATAATAAACTACAGAGGAGAAAACAACCATTGAAATAGAGTAAACTAAAAAATCATAAGTTGCTACTTTGCACAACTCTATGCAAATAAACTTGAAAATCTAGATGAAGTGGGTAATTCCCCAGGAAAACACAATTTACCAAATTGATATTTACCAGACGGATAGAGATATATATACTTAAACCAATGTCTAACATAATTGAATCAACAGGAAACACTAAAGACATTTCCTCTATCTACGTTCAGGAACAAGAGAAAAAATTTCACTATCTCCAGTTATAACCTTGTGTTTGAGGTATTAATTAAATCAGATAAGAAATTATAATGCTTTCACTTGTCTTCAGGGTTTTTTTTTTTTCCTTCTTTGATTTCTTCAGTGATCCATTGGTTGTTTAATAGTATATTGTTTAGTCTCCATGTGTGTGTGAGTTTTTGCAGGTTTTTTTCTCGCAGTTGATTTCTAGGCTCACACCATTGTGGTCAGAAAAGATATCTGCTATGATTTCAATCCTCTTAAATTTACTGAGACTTATTTTGTGGCCTTTCTTGTGATCTATCCTGGAGAATGTGAAAAAATGTGTATTCTGCTGCTTTTAGATGGAATGGTTCCACATATTTCTGTTAATTTCAAGTGGTCTAACATGTAATTTAAGGCCAGTGTTTCCTTATTGATTTTCTGGCTGGCTGATCTGTCTGACCATTGATGTAAGTGGGGTGTTAAAGTCTGCTACTATTATTATGTTACTGTCTGTTTCTCCCTTTATGTCTGTTAATGTTTGCTTCACATATTTAAGTGCTCCTTTGTTGGGTGCATACATATTTACAACTGTTATATATTTTTCAACTGAGCCCTTGATCATTAATGTAATATCCTTCTTTGTCTCTTGTTAGTCTTTGTTTTAAAATCTGTTTTGTCTGATATAAGAATTGTGACTCTAGCTTTCTTTTGATTTCTATTTGCATGGAATACCTTTTGCTATTTTCTCACTCTCAGTCTGTGTGTGTCTTTATATCTAAAGTGAGTCTCCCTGTTTTAAAACTTTTATTTATTTATTTATTTTTAATTTTTATTTTATATTGGAGTATAGTTAATTTACAATGTGTAAGTTTCAGATGTACAGCAAAGTGATTCAGTTATACATATACATATATCTATTCTTTTTTAGATTCTTTTTCCCATATAGGTTATGAAGTCTCTTGAAGGCAGAATATACATATATAGGTCTTATTTTTATATCCATTAAGCCAGTCTACATCTTTTGATTGAAACACTTAGTCCATTTACATTTTTTTTTTTTTTTTTTTTTTTTTTTTTTTTGCAGTACGTGGGTCCCTCACTGTTGTGGCCTCTCCCGTTGCGGAGCACAGGCTCTGCACGTGCAGGCTCAGCAGCCATGGCTCATGGGCCCAGCCGCTCCACAGCGTGTGGGATCTTCCCGGACCGGGGCACAAACCTGTGTCCCCTGCATCGGCAGGTGGACTCTCAACCACTGCGCCACCAGGGAAGCCCTAGTCCATTTACATTTAAAGTAATTATTTATAGGTATGTATTTATTGCCATTTTGTTTTCTGGTTATTTTTGTAGTTCTTTTCTGTTCCTGTCTTATTCTTTTGCTCTTTTCCCTTGTGATTTGAAGACTATCTTTAGTATTATGTTTGGATTCATTTCTCTTTTTTGTATGTGTATCTATTATAAATTTTTGATTTGTGATTACCATGAGGTTTATATATATATAATTATTTTAAGTTGCTGATCTCTTAAGTTCAAATGCATTTTAACAACCCTGAATTTTTACATTCACCACATTTACTGTTTTTGACACCATATTTTACATTTCTTTGTGTACGCCTTAACTGCTTATTGTGCATATAGATGATTTTACTACTTTAGTCTTTAACCTTCCTACTGGCTTTATACATGGTTCATTTACTACCTTTACTATGTATTTGCCTTTACCAATGAAATTTTTCCTTTTGAAATTTTCATATTTCTAGATTTGGCCTTTTCTTTTTTACTTAAAGAAGTCCCTTTAACATTTATTGTAAAGCTGGTTTGGGGGTGCTGAACTCTTTTAACTTTTGCTTGTCTGTAAAACTTTTGATCTCTCCATCAAATCTGAATGAGAGCCTTGCCAGGTAGAGTATTCTTTGTTGTAGGTTTTTCCCTTTCATCACTTTTAATATATTGTGCCATTCCCTTCTGGACAGCAGAGTTTCTGCTGAAAAATCAGCTGATAGTCTTATGGGAGTTCACTTGTATGTAACTTGTTGCTTTCCCCTCGCTGCTTTTAATTTTCTCTCTTTACCTTTAATTTTTATCACTTTAATTACAATGTGTCTTGGCATGGTACTTGTTGGATTGATAATTTGGGATTCTCTGTGCTTCCTGGACCTGGATGTCTGTTTCCTGTCCTAAGTTAGGGAAGTTTTCAGCTATTATATCTTCAAATGTGTTCTCAGCCACATTCTCTCTCTCTTCTCCTCTGGGACCCCTATAATGTGAATGTTAGTACACTTGACATTGTCCTTCTTTTTTTTTTTTTTTTTTTTTTTACTTTTTTCTGTTCACCTTCAGTGATTTCCATGATTTTGTCTTTCAGTTTGCTGACTTGTTCCTCTGTATCATCAATCTACTGTTGATTCCTTCTAGTGTATTTTTTTTTCAGTTACTGTATTCTTCATCTCTGTTTGGTTGTATTTATATTTTCTTTTTTTTGTTAAAAACATTTAACTTCTCATTCTGTTCATCCAATCTTCTCTCAAGTTTTTAGAACTCTTCGATCATTTAGAACTCTTTAGATCTCTATGATTATTACCGTGAACTCTTTATTGGGTAGATTACTTATCTCTACTTCATTTAGTTCTCCTTCTGGGGTTTTATCTTATCTTCCTTTGTTTGGAACATATTCCTCTCTTGCTTCACTTTGCTTAATTTGCTGTTTTCATTTCCACATATTTGGTAGGTTGATTAAATTTGCCAACCTTGGAGAAGGGGACTTCTTTAGGAAACATCCTGTGCATCCCAGCAGCACACTCATCTCTGGTCACCAGAGCTATATGCTTTAGCAGTGCCCTCTATGTGGCTGTGTCCATCTTTCTGTTGTGGTGGGTTGACTACTATGGGTTCCTGGTAGGCATGACTGGACACAGTCCAATTTGTTGCCAAGCCCTGCCTTGTGTGGAAGCTGCCAGATAGATGCTGGTGGATGGGGCCAGCTCACAAGTTGGCTGGCTACTAAGCACTGAAGGGTTCTGGGGCTACTGCTGACCCACTGGTGGGTGGAGCTGGGTTCTGGGGTCTGTAGTTGTGGGGCCAGGGGTCCTGGATGTAGTGGGCGGGGCCAGTTCCTGACACAGCTGCCTGTGGTGAGGTCTGTGGTGTCCCAAAGCTGGTTTTGTCCTGGTGATGGGTGGGACCAGATCTGGGGTGGCTGGCTGAGGGGCCCAAGGTGTCCCAGAGCTGGTGTTTGCCTGCTAGTAGGCAGATTTGGGGGCCAATGAGTTCCAGGGTTGGTGCCAGTCTTCTGGTGAGTGGGCTAGGTCCTGACATGGCAAGGTGCAGTTCCTGGAGCTAGTATCTACTTTTGGTGGTGGGGATAGGGCTCAGGTGATCTCAGGGCTGGTGCCTGCCCACTGCTAGGTGAGGCCAGGTTCTGGGGCTAGTGCTGGTAAGTGGAACTGGGTTCTGGGGTTTCTAGCTCCTGGGCCCAGGGTTCCTGGAGCTAATATCACCCCATTGTTGGGCAGGGCCTAGGCCCAGTGGGTTCCAGGGCTAGCACCAGCTTGTTGCCAGTCAAAGCTGGGTCCCAGGGTTTCTGGCTGCAGAGTCCTGGGGATTCTGGAATTGGTGTGTTGGCTTGGTGTTGGGTAGGGCTGGGGCCATGAGTCCTGGGACTGATGCCTGCCCCACTGATTGGTGAGGCTGGTCCCAAGGCTAGTGCCAGCCCACTGGTGCATAGAGCTTGTTCCTGAGGTCTCTGTCTACAGTGCTCTTTGGGTCCTGGGGGTAGTGCCAGCACACTGGTTGGTGGGGCCAAGTTTTGAACCCTCTGGTGTGCAGGACCAGGCCCTAGGGTGGCTGTGGGCTCAGGGAGGTCCAGGGAGGTCTTAAGGCAGCCAACCTGCTAGTGGATGGGGCTCTGTCCCTGCCTAGTTAGTTGCTTGGCATGTGGTGTCCCAGTACTGGGGCTGACAGACTGATGGGCAGGGCCAGGTCCTTGACCTAATATGCTAGAGGGAGGATCGAAATGCATGCCAGCACTAGTGTCCCTCTGAGTAGAATTAGCTGCCAAAAATGGCTTCCAACAGTGTCTGTGTCCCCAGGGTGAGCTCCAGCTGCCCCCTACCTCTCTGAGAGGCTCTCCAAGATGAGTAGATGGGTCTGACCCAGGCTTCTTTCAAATTATTCGTTCTGTCCTGGGTCCCAGAATGTGTGAGATAATCCAGATACATTACAAGATAAATTCAATTACATAAAATATTTTAAAATAACCTTTACACGGGAAAAAAACCCGTTAACAAAAGCAAAAGAAAATGACAAAATTTAAGAAAATATTTGCAACATTTATATAGATAAAGGATATTCTAAACAGATAACTCTAAAAAATGAGCTACAGATAAGAATATATACTTCACAGAAAAAAAATAGCATATATATATAGTATTTAATTACTTTATATAAATACATAGTGTATATTATTCTATATTATATATAATTAAATAATATATTAATATAAACATAATTTGTATTTATTAAATCCAATTTTTAAAATATATTGATATATATTAATAAATATATGCTTTAAATTTGTATACTTTAATAAATATGCATATTATATATACATATAAATAGTATTTAATTAGTATATATATTATATATTTATTTAAGTATTCAATGTACTATGTATTATTTATACCTACAATATTTAATATATAGCCATATAAATTCTTTATATAATCAAAAATTAAATTTAATCAAAAATACAAAAACACTAACATTTAATACAACTAAAAACAAATTTAACTGTATATCAGATTTATAACATGTTTGTGTGCAAGCACACACACACAAATAATTTAAGTAACTTTTGAACACAGTATTATGACTATAAACCTCTAGTAGAATACATTTTAAAGACAAAAAGAAAATAATTTTAAAAAAACTTTAGGTTTGCTTAGCAAGGTTGCTGTTGGTACTGGTATTAGTGTAATAATTCTGAAAATATTTTGTGGATACTGTAGGATACACTAAATGAGTAAATGCAATATATCAATGTTCTTGGGAGTCACGATTCTCACTGTGGGAAAAGTAAGATTCAAACATGGACTAGGGGGAGTGTGAAGAACCCTGCAATGTAGCTATCAGACTAAGATATATACATATATATATGTATATATATATATATATATATATATATATATATACACATATGTACACATATATATATTTTTTTCTAGTGTATCCCCTGAAAGTACATAGAAAAAATATGCACACCACAATCCCCAATCTTGGTTTCTAAATACAGTTCCCTACTAAAAGGAACCAGGGATCCTTGGAGAGATGGCTGTTTCCAGGTTTGGGACATGCAGAGTTTAAAGCAAGCTTGCAGTATCTTTCTGAGCTAGAAAGCAAGGATATAAAACAAAAGAGGTGTGAAGGAGGAGAAAGTTCTTCCTTAAAGGAGGTCTATTAATAAATGTAAAATGAATGATATAAATAGAAAATCATCATTCTGCAAGCACTAATGTAAAAAGTGATTCAAGCAAAGATCATCATGAATGCTAAAAATATTGAATGAAATTTTGTTGAGTACAGGATATTCATACAATCTTAAAGTATCACCCACAGTTATCTATTAATTGCAAGAGAAAAGAAAACCTTTACAATGGAAGAATCTCAGAGATGTCACCTTAACCAAATAATTAAAGTTAGTTATCACCAATAATGGAACAAGTCAACATTATGTGCCTCCCGATGTAATACACTGAGGACATAAGATCACCTGTGTAGTACTCTTGACAAAATGTTTAACTTGACTCCAATAATACAGCGGTAATATGTAAGATATTATATAAAACAACTAGTCTGAACTTTTCAAAAGCCTCAGAGCAATGAAAAATAAGAAAGGGACTGTTTTAGATTAAAAGAAATTAAGACAAGACAACTAAGTGTATTGAATGATCCTCGACTAAATCATGAGTAGAAAAGTAAAGCAACTGTAAGGGATATTAATTAGATAATTGGGAAATTTTTAATATGGGCCAATATCAGGTAATATTCTCACAACAATTTTATATTATTTTGAATGTAAGAACAGCCTTAAGATAATGAAGAAAAATGTCCTTGTTTTGAGGAGATCTATGTTGAAGTATGTAGGGGTGAATTATCATGATATCTCCAACTAATTTTCAAATGGTTCAGCAAATGTATATCCATATATCTGAGAAGGAGACAGAGAGAAATGGCAAATATGGTAAACTGGTTAACAATTAGTGAATCTAGATAAAGAGCACATGAGTGCTCATTATAGTATTTTTTTAGTTTATCCATGGGCTTCAAATTTTTCAAAATAAAAACTTGGGAAATTTTTTTAAAAGCAGTATCAATAAACTAACAAAGCATTAATGGAATAATTCAGAAATTATCTTAAGCTGTACAAAACTAAGACTATCGAAGGCATCATAATATATTTAAGTCTCTTAGCACCTAAACAAGAATAATGAAAAAGGAAGCATGTGCCATTTGTTCAGCACATTGCTCTTCCTATTTTAAAGAAATATTCCTATCATAAGTAGGAATACAATTTTCTCAGTTTTCCTCATCGACCAAATATGTGTAATAATTCACAAGAACGTTCACTCTTCTGTTAATTCCAGAAGTGTATTGTATATTTTGGAGTAAAGAGAAGTTGGGCTGGGGTCATAAATTTAATTATAGCAAAATCCTAATTAACTTCCACACTGGCATCAGGGAACCCTGGCTTCAAGTCCCACTCCTATTACTCACTAGACATGGAGTCACCATCTAACTTACACAGACTTCCCATTTCTTACCTGTAAAATGTAAATATGAACATCTAGTTCATTCCTGGCTCTGAAGAAGTATAAGTTAAATAATAAATACCATATAATAGCATAACGTCTGGCCAAACAGGGGTTCCCTAAATGGTAGTTGAACCTGAATCTGGTATTGTCTAATACAATCAATGGTATAACATGTTTTTGACACTTGAACTTGTTTCTTTCTATATTAATATAGGCATCAGTGCTATTTGCAAGAGAGGATACATTCAATTTCATGAGTGTGTACTCCCTAGTAGAGATACATCTTCAATTAAAATTTGTATAAAATGACAGCTCTCAAAATGGCACAAGGCCATATGTAAGCTAATAAGAAATTCTCATTTATAATTGATCCACAAACATGTTTTTAATTAATGCATTTTCCAATAGCTATTCAGCTGTGACACTGGTACTATTGAAATTAAAACATTATAAAATATTGTTATCATTCCAAATATATAAATATACCTGAAAGTAATTTTACCTCTTATAAATTTACCTCTTGTGGTTCCCCTTTTTTACATAAATATGCCCAAGCTGTCAGAACAGAGTCATTTTATACATGAATGAAACAGGTGGTAATCTATTTTGAGGTAGCATATTTTGAGAAATGTCATGGCAGAAAGATCCCCAGTCCCTTTCCCCTAAATATAACAAAAAGGTGCTAATAGTGGATTATCCTACAGAAAAGAGCAGCAGTTGAAAAGCCTCTTCCACCTTTAAAAATATTGTAATCATTTGCTTCTCTTTTAAATATGTTCCAGTGGGAAAAGGTATAGAAAAAGAACAGTGGGCATGAGAAGGCAAATCCTCTAATTCATAATTTTTTTAGAGGCTAAAACATACCACATAAATAGGAGACTATAGAACTAAACAGAGTATCTTGAGTGGCTGAGCTGTAGAGGAGACTCCTTCACCCACCTACTCATATCAAATACACACCAGTCCCTGTTTGTAACCATTCATCTGTGTGGATGTTTGTTTTATAATTGAGAAAGAAGAGAAAATTGTATTTGGAGCCTGAAGCTATCAAGTCAAGGGAGACAAGAATAATGAAGAAGATGGCATCTACTCCCTGACTGACCCATCTAGGTATGAGTATCTGTGGTTCCAGAGCTAACAGTGAGGAGGTGATAGAACTGTCTTATGAGATTTACTGTGATTCTCAGAGGGCTTTAAAGACAGAAGATGCTGCAATGTTTTCATGAGAGTCTTCGTGTAACTCTTGACACAAGTGGAGTTCTGAGTTGGGGAAAAAGCCTTTCTCTCTGGTGTTTCCCCCGCACTCTGCACTTCTATGGCACTCTAAGAGCTGGCAGCTTTGTGGGCAACCATACCCAGGGAAGATAGGAGGGCCACTGCCAGCCCAGTCAGCAGGTGCAGCTCTGTGAAGCAGCATTGTGGGTGGAGACTGTGAATGGAGAATGACACGGAAGAGAAAGAATATTAGGTCATGTGGGGAAAAAAATGGGATTGTGAGCACATGTGAGGCCCCCATCCCATTAATTTTACCACATGCTGCCACTGGATCAGTCTTTCCCAAAGAATCCTTTTATCTTTAAAAAATGAAAATCTTTAGACATTTCTGTACTACAAGGTAAAGAAAGCATTCTAATCACAACCATACAAAATGTGGCTTCAACTAATTCCCATTAACTTTCTCTAAGAAGCTTTGTTATAATCAGTGTGTTCCCCAAATATGTTTGCTACTCTCTCCTTCCTTCCAGCTCCTTACCTTTAATCAAGGTATATCATTTCATAAACTCGCTCCCTCTCCGGCTCTTCTAAGTACAAACCAAGTCGACTACCATCAGTCCTATAAACCCATCACAGACTTCCGCAAACCAACTGGATCTACTGCTCCTTCAAAACTATGGCACAAATTGTGCCAAATATCATGCATTGCAAACTGAAAAAAAATTTGATTGAGACTTCATTAATTATCTGTTGTTTGGGAACATCTTTTCTTCTGTTGTATGATTTTGTATTTAACCTTTTTGTATTTTATTTTAGTCTGCCCTTTCCATTTAGAAAATAAGTTTCTTTATGTCAGGGTCTGTTATTTTTATCTTTGTATCTTCCACAGTGCTTAGGACTGAGAGGTCCTATATAAATATTTTTGGTACATAGGTTGATTCATTTATTCAGTATAGTATTGAGAAAAAAAACACGATGGAATATTTGAGGTGACAACTGCAACACATTTTGAGATGTTACCCTATTTCCTCTGTCCAGAAAATCATTTCTAATAGTAAATTTCTAGTAATTGAGCTAAAGTCAAATAAGCAGGCCACAGTCTGCTAGAATTTGACAGTAAAAAATTTTCCAATCAACAAGCAAAATTATCAGAGATAAAATGTTCATAGTTACCTCTTCTTTCATCAGGTTTGCTAACACTAAATATATGTCTGACTACATATAAGGTGGAATCTAAACGAGGCACCATGATCTTCTTTTTATTCCCTACTGTGAATCACCTTAAAGAAATTTAATAACAAAAAATTGCCAGCAAACTTAAGCTCTAAATAAGCTCTTTATATTCATCTTTAAAATGTACTTTTATGTACTAAAATAGAGACTCTTCTCTCCAAGTTCTTCATTGATTAGTCAACCGCACTGGCAGAAAGACCAAAATGTTTTGTTTGGTCTTTCGCCTCCTTATTCACTAAGGATCAAAATTAAAGTCACCACATTAAAACCATCAGCTGCCTAAAACTACTATTTATACAGCACAGTCAAAGATTATTAAGAACTGATAGTTATTAAACATAAATTTACAGAGTGTTTTAATAGTCTCGTATGCATCAAAAAGCATTGCTTTCTCTTATATGAAGCCTGACCTCTTTTTATTGTTTTACTAATATATTAACATTATAAATCCTTATGTCATAAAAATATACAATGGGAAGAAATCTCTTTGTTTATCATTAACATGAGATATCAGCCCCATGTTCAATTCAACACATTTCAAGACAAAAAGAAACCACCAATCCCCAACCTCCAGTGCAAGAGAAATTAAGCAGAGAGAGTTGCCTCCGATGTTTTTTAGAACAATATATTAAACTGAATAGATGGGAAGGGAAAGCAAAGAGTTGATTCGCATGACAAGGGTGAAAAGAAAAACAAACATTAGAGTTGCGAAAACATATATTCCATAATAAGTTCTTAAGACTCCCAGGTGCAACATCAGCAGCACTCCAGTCTCGATTTTTATTGTAATCTTGTGGCTTTTTATTTGTAACTTATATGAAAAGAATCATATTGATTGGGGCAGATTTAACTCAGTAAAACCTATTCTACTGAGAATGTCTGTGCTAGGTGATTTTATCAAGTTCTCTTTTGGTTTCATTTTCTTCCTCATCCCTATTCCCAGAGGAGGCTGCAGCCCAGCTTGCAGAGCAAATTGCCCTAAATTGAGTTCTTTCTCTGGCATAGACAGGGCTGCCTTTGGCTCCTTGGCTTGAAAACTTTATGCATTCTTTTTTTCCTTCTTCCTTAACAATCCCCTTCCCTTTTTCCAATTAAAATGGAGAAGTTTGCACCGGTACCTGCTCCCAATTAAATGAATACTGCATTACCAGCCACACTCTCGGATCTGCTTTACCCTCCCTTCATTAGCCTTATTCCTCTGAGGCTGCCTGGCTGTCTGCCAGGGACTTATGGCAAGAATTCAAAATCTTGCACACTTTATCCCCTCCAAATCATTCCTGAATATAAGCAGTCTGCTCCTTAGGCCCAGCATGAGAAATCCAAGAACGTGTTCAAAACGGATAGGGGGTGGGGAGGGAGAGAAGAGGAAAATGATTTAAAAGGCTAAATAAAAGCCTATGCAAAGAAAGACAGCTAAGAGAGGCTAAGCTTCCCAGTTAACTGACCTTAGTTTCTTTTTTAAAAGCCTGAGTAGGAAGAACAACAAATGACACTTGTTTCTGTCGTCCATGCTTTGTGTCTGAGTGCCTTCATGCCTACAGGAAGTATATCATCATCTTCACACCTCAGGCGTGCTGACTCCCCAACACTCAAATTATGTACCATGACCAAAAAAGCCAACTTCAGAAGCTTAAGCAACTGTTTTATACATATATATATATATGTATGTGTGTGTATATATATATATATATACACACACACACACACACACACACACACACACACACACACACACACACACATATATAAAGATCAACATGGAATTTTCCAACAAATGTGAGTGCTATGGGACCACTGCGTCAGCCATTCTCAGCTGACACTTGGAATCAGAAAGTATGCATCAAGCTGTCATGAATGATGACTCAGGTGTCAGGTCAGGCCACAGAAACAAACGGGCATTCAGTGTGCCACCAATGCTCTCTGAAACTGTGCAAATTCCACTCACAGAGTGTTTGAACACATTTTAGCAGAATATGTGATCAAATCTCGGCTCTGGTATATATTGTCTGGGTGACCTTGGGGAAGTTATTTAACTTCTCTGAGCCTCATGGTCCTCATCTGTAAAACAGAGATAACTGTATCTAGCACCAAATGCTGTTTGCAGACTAAGTAGAACATGCAAACCACTTAGCACAATTCCTGGCACATGGTACATAGCTAGTGTAAACTCTTATTATTGTTGCTACTAATATTAATATTAAGCAAAAATACACCATATGATCTGACAGAACGTTTGGAGCCTTTCCCAGAACATGGCAATGACTAAGGACAATTTGTAGATGATTTTTAATTTAACAAAATCAACAATGTGCAATTGATTCTCAGAAGCCAACCCTCATTTGGCACAGAGCCCAACACAGCTATGACATCCACCAAGGTCATTATTAGATAACCTATCATTTAGTGGTAATTATAAGTCATCAAATTCTTCAAGCACCTTAGAAAATATATAGTCATTGTTGACCTTTTTTAAGGATAATATGTGATTGAACACTTTAAAATAGTCATCATTGAAGTCCATTTGTTTCAGTTCTGAGAATTAACATATAATTTGGTTTATCTCCTAGTGAGAAACTTCCAAAGCATACTATAATGCCACAGTTTACCTCTTTAAAAATAATAATAAATAAAAGGAAAACAAAAAAAGCCATAATTACTAAATCTGTTTAAGGACTGTGTTGATGAAAAGACAAAGAAAACATATTTATGAAAGAGGATAAATATTGCAAACAAATTTGTGCTGACCATTTTTCTCCTACAATAGACACAACACCTTTCTCTCCATGAGCTCCAAAATTATTGCACGATTTATAAGAAATACACTATGTTGTCTGAGAAACCTAAGGCAGCAGACATATTCTCAATACAGGAAGATACTTTATAAATATAAACATTTTTTGATTAATCAAATCCAAGTCAAAGGTCCCATAGCACTTTACATAATTATCAGGAATGCAAACATTGAAATCAGGGATGTGGAATTATATTCCAGCCTCATCTTTTATTTGCTATGTGACCTCTAAAAACTTACTTAACTTCTCAGACCTTCAATTTCTCAAATATAAAATATGGCAAAATTATGTCATTATAAGAATTACATTTAAAATGCTTAACTTAAGCTATAAGAAGCTCTCTTTTATCATCATCATCATTATCAACACTATGATTATTGTCAAGTTTTTGACTTTTCAAAAGTTAGTTCTTAGAAATAGGAAAAGAACAAAATATGAAGCAGAAATTTTGAAACATGTCATTCAGTCTGTCAAATACTGATGGAACTGCACTGAATCCAATATAGGTAATATATTCGCTAGTTCAGATCATGCATATTTGAGGACAGCTAAATGGAATGGTCTTTTAGAGATGATGGTGTTAAGGTATAGATTGAGAAATCTAACCCCATCCAGAAAGTTATCTAAGCAGTTATTTAACTGAAAGACGGAATCACACCCCTAGCACATAAGATACAAACAAGGTCACACAGCAATGGCAAAGCCAGGACTTAAGCTCAGGTCTGTCAATTCCAGACAAAGGTGTCTCAAGTGATCTTTACACTCATAATTCAGAGATGTCATATTACTTGGTTACATGAGAAAAAAACTCAATAGGAGAGTATGAAATTTTCCATGGTTGTACTTCCACAGGCACTTCAAAATTACAAAATTAATTTTAAATAAAAATGTATTCTAAAAAAAATGTATTCTAAACCTCAAGTATCACAAGTATATCCCCTTTAAACCTGTCCTCCTGTTATAAATCCCGTCTTTGTTAATGCTACCGTCCACCTATCTCAGAAACTTGGAGCCATAGTGATATTGGGTTGGCCAAAAAGTTTGTTTGGGTTTTTCCATAATGTCTCTCTCCATTCTCATCCTCAGTGTCCATTCTCATCCCTCATGCTCTCTGTGTGTCAGCAATTTTCTTTTTCACCTTTGCTCTTTGTTCTTTAGCTTAATGCTATTCTTCCAGTGTGTAATTATATGATTTTTCCCACTCAGTCTAAATATTCCAGAAGTGCTTAAAAAGAAACTTCTATGTAAGTACTATATAGACCCATTAGATGAAGCTTGTGTCAGTTACTTAGAGAAGTATGTTAAAATCTTTTTGGATTGTGGGTTTGTCAACCTTCCATGTAATTCTGTCCACTTATGCTTTATATTCTTTAAATAATATTATTAGTTATATATAATTTCTAAATATATAAACATATATATTTTAATATTCCACTTAACTTTATATTAATTTACATATACGTTGTATAAAAATGATATAGTTACAGCAGATTTCTTTTGGTTAGTATTTATCTGGGATAAATACTTTTACTTTAGTCTTTGCTGTGTCTTTACATTTTAAGTATGAATCTTTAGATAGCATATAACTAGGATTTTAAAAATTGATTTGACCATTTTTGTCTTTTAATTGCAGTTCACTCTATTTTCATTAATTGGGATTACTGGCCTATTTAAATTTATTTCACTTAATTCATGCACCTGAGACTGACCTATTTGATTTTTTTTTCCTCTTTTTTCTTTGTATGTCTCCTTAATTCCTTCAAGAAGCATTTCCTGAGCAACTACGATATTGCAGGCACTACCTCAGACACTGGTGATCAGGGTTCAAGGGAACAGACAAGATTCTTGCCCTTAAGGATGTTACATTCTAGTGGGAGGGGACAGAGAATGGATAAGTAAACAACTGAATAGTAATATAAATACTAATTAACATATAAAAAATTGTGTTCTATTCTTATTCTTTTTTCAGAAGCTCATTTTTTCTTCCCAGCCTACAAGAGTACCCTTGAGATGGGTCTCTCCTTTTCCCATTTCTCTTCTGATATTACATCTGCCTCACTAATATTTTTATATAATAATTCAAATAATTATATTCCCTAGCTTAAAACCTTCAGTGTCTCCCCATTGGCTACTCCACTGAGTAAAATACCTTAGCCTGACATTGAAAGTCCTCTGCAAAATGGCTCATCCTCCATTTTCTAGCTCTTCCTTCCATATATCCTTACGTATCCTCTACTCTCTAGCCAAATAAACTGCTTACTTCCTATTTCCAAACACATCTAGTTATTGTTTTCTCTGCCTCTTACTCTACTTTCTCATCCCTTTCCATTTGATTCTATCATTTCTGCCACTCTTTAAAGAACATTTTAAAAGCTACTTCCCCAAAAAACACCCTTCATGACTCCGTATATTTGTGGGCTCTGCATCTTTTGAATTTCAGAGCACTCATTATTTTTTTACCTTTTTAAAGGACATCATTCTATATTTTTTCACTTATTATAAGATTTTTATTGAAGTATAGTTGATTTTGGAGATTGAAAAAAGTGACTCAATGTGTTCAATGACTGATCTGAAAGAAAATTCCATCACTTTTAAATATTTAAAGCACGTTTGCAAGAAACGCTAAGAAAATAAAAATTTTAAATCAATTCCACTGACAAAGTTTTGCTAATTGATTTATTTGAAAGCTCTTGAAATACAATGACATACCTCTTCAATGATAGCTAGAGTATGGAGAAAGGATTGTTGCCTGTTAAAGGTGTCATTTGTACCTGATTCTAATTACTGGAGTAAATGTCATAAATGTGCCTCTCTTAAAAATTGTGGAGCAAAATAGGAGAATGAGCTATCATGTTTAACCTTTCTCCTAAAATTAAAACTGGCTAGAAATTAAAATTCTTGCTGTAACTGCTAGGCCCCATGAGATGCCCTAGAAGTTTTATAATAAAACTTCAACTTGGGCTAATTTGAATGGCTACCTATTCCCTGCAACAATCTCTAACTGGTATGTGTAATAAAATATAAGCCATATAAATTGAACAAGATTTCATGGGAAACTTCCTCAGCTTAGCTATTTAGTGATTGTTCTTTACTTAAGAGTACTTGATTACATTTTCATTCCTACAGGAAGAGTCTACAAGTATAAAACAAAACTCTTTCTTCTTCACCTCAATCTAGCCTCAACTCAAATCTTCCCAAAGCCCTTCAGACATACTAGCTCATGAACTCAAATTCATCAAGAAGCCTGGCTGTTGTGGGAAACTGGTCTTCTGCTTTGGGTAAATCAAAGGAGGAGAAAGACAAAAAATTATATAGTGAGCCAGGAATGCACAATAGGCTCAGTGTGCCGCTAAGAAGTAAAATAAGTTTACTCAGTAAAAATAAGAAGCGACCCCTTATTTTCAAACATAATCTCTTTAAGTTTACATGGAATTAGTCAAATTGTACTATTTACCCAAATTAAATAAATTTGACTAGCTTATTATTCAGCCCCCTCCAGTTTCCAACAAACAAAACAAATGCTCATCTCAAGGCAATGAAAACTCAACTGGCTCAACTGGCTCAAAATTCACAATCCTACATCTGAAGTCATCAACTGAATCTCTAGAAATAAAGAAACATAAAACCTAATATTTTCTCCAACAGGAATAATCATTTTGTCTCCCCAAACTAACTTACCTCAAAAATAAAAATAATTTGAACAATGTTCATATAGCACAGATATATACAACAGTTCCAAAATTAATTTCCTGAGTCATTAAAAGTTTTAAATTGTGGTTGTAACCACTAGCTTAACTAGTGAATCTTTCAAAGTTTTGGGTTTCTTTTGAGATGATAGTAACCTGCCTCAGGGGCAAAGAGAAGGGACCCTTAATATGTTATCTTCTTAAAACCTAGATGAAAAGGATGCTAGTCTGCACTGGGAAAATTTCATTTGTGAATAAATATATGTATGGTCTATCATTTGGTAATTTTTAAGCTATTTGATAACTATACTGAAAAATTATCTTTGCTTCTTACTGAGTTAAATCTCTCAGATTTAATTCATTCACGTCCATCAGAGCCTTTCTAGGGCAAAGAATGAACCTGCACACATAAGACAATTCCAATAAAGATATTTTCTAAACTTAACCAAACATTGCTCCTCCTTCCTCAAACTGAAACTACAGGGTAAATTCATTCCAGTACAACCATTATAAAATCATTTTAGAAGACCCTTGACAACAGTAAAATTGACCTCATTATTTCAGTGTACTCACACATTTTGTTCACAGGCTCAGGACATAAGGACTCAAAACCACCTCTGATGCTTTCTGACAGATTGTAGATGAACTGGATTCCACAGGGGTGCACACTCCAAGGACATCTAGAAGCCAAATGACAAAAAATTAATATCTCCAGATTCTGTCTGTGCAGAATCAGGAGCAACTCTGAGATTTTTTAAACTCTGAGTATACCACCAAGGGAGTCAAGTCCATTTTTTGTTAAGCTTTGTTATGTTTTAAGATTTCATCAAAAATAGCATCGTATTCTGAAACCAGTTTTTCTATATCAAAAACTTAACTCTGTTATTGTTTATATTAGTCTCAGTTTTCATTTCAAGAGGGACAGAATTTCAGACAGGGTATTGGCTTTTTATGAAAATTTATTCAAACATTTCATGAATTTTATAACTAGAACTTTAATTCATTCACAGAAAGAATATCATAAGACCATATAACATAATAGTTAAGAAGACAAGCTTTGAAGAGTTGGTATCAGTTGAGTTGGAGTCTGGTTTTTAAAGGTAAAATGAGACTAACACTAGTATCTATTTCATGATGGGGATGTTAAGATTAAACTTAGCACAGTACCCGACACATAGTGTTTAGAAATGTGAGATTTATTACTTTAATTATTAGTCCCTATTCACTCAAAATTCACACATACTTAAGAAACATTCTTACCCCCTTTGCAGGTATTCTACTCTTTTTAATTAATGAAAGCAGTTATTGTAGGAGATTGCCCCATAGCCAAAAGGGGAAAAGTAGAAAGCTTTAATTGTAAGGCAAAGAACTTTCAACAAACTCAGAAATTACCTCAAAACTCAAAACCAACAACAAAAGTCAGTAGCAGAGTCCCCAGAAATGAAAACAAAACGGTTGCACAGCAGTATGTAACATCGGGTGAAAGTGGCAAGACCAAGTGTTAGGAGTTGCACTATGTCCTGTCAGTTTCCTCTTCCTCATGCAATGTCACTAGACAGGTATAGTAGACTCTTTAGTTCTGTCTTGGCCTGGGTTTCCTTCCAATCAGAATCAAAGAAAATGCCAATGAGTGAGTGATTTATTTGAATGCAATTCCAGGAAGTATGATTAAGGGATAAGGGAAGTGAAAATAGGAGAGAAAATAAATAAAGATATATTATCAAGTCAGTGCCATTATTAGCAACTGATTGTTTAATTTAGCGAGACTTTCTGAGAAGCCTTATGAAACTGACTTCAGAACCATGTCCACAAGGGAAGAAAAGGAGAAGCATCCATCCAAAGTTCCCATTCCCCAGAGATCAAGGATCACTCAGTGCTGTCACCTCCCATGCAATTCCAAGTTGTTCATGCATGAATGTCAAACAAGTTCCCACAGGTGGTCTTATGCCATGTGTGGTAAGGCATTATTAATTTTAATCTACATGAAGTAAATCAAAGCCTGAATGCAACTGATAGCGATAGCCATGGTTGGAATAAGTGTTGAGGATTTAAAATGATGAGCAAAGAGTTCAGCAAACAAAAATCAGCCAATGTTAATACATCACATTAATAGAATAAAGGAAACCAAAGCACATGATCAAGTCAGTTGATGCAGGAAAAGGGTTTTACAAAATCCAATACCCTTTAATAATAAATGCATTCAACAAACAAGGAATAGAAGAAAATTTGATGGTAAATAGACAAGATAAAGGACATTTTTGAGAAACACACAGTCAAAATTATACTCAATGATGAAAGATTTAAAGTTTTCCATCTAAGATCAAGAACAAGATTAGGATGTCTACTGTCACCTTTTCTATCCAACATTGTACTAGAAGCTCTAGCCATAGTAATTTGGCAAGGAAAAAAAAATGGTGTCCAAATTTGAAAGGAAGGAGCAAAATTATTTTTGCTCACAGATGGCATGATCCTACATACAGAAAATCCTAAAGAATCTACAAGAAGTCTATTAGAGCTAATAAACACATTCAGCAATAGTTCACTGTAAAGATCAACACACAAAAATCAGTTATAATTCTATATACTAGCAATTAACAATGTGAAAATGAAATTAAGAAAATTATTTTATTCACAATAGCATCCAAAAATGAAATAATTAGGAATAAAGTTAACCAATGAGGTGCAAGTTTTACACTAAAAATTACAAAACATTGTTGAAATTAAAGACTTAAATAAATTGAAAAATATCCCATGTTCATAGATTTGAAGACTTAATATTGTTATGATAGCAATACCACATAAAGCAATCCACAGAGTCAATGAAATCCCTATATAAATCCAATGACATTTTTTGCAAAAATGAAAAACCTTGTCCTAAAATTCATATAGAAATAAATTGACCATGAATAGCCAAACCAATCTTGAAAAAGAAAAACAAAGTTGAAGGACTCACACTTCCCAACTTCAAAACTTACTCCAAAGCTATAGTAATAAAAAAAAAATATGTGGTACCAGCATAAGGATAGGCACATAGATCAATGAAATAGAATCTAGAGTCCAGAACTAAACTATGGTTAATTATTTTTTGACAAGGGTGCCAAGACCATGCAATGGGGTTGGGAGAGGACTTTTTTTTTTTTTTTTTTTTTTTTTGTGGTATGCGGGCCTCTCACTGTTGTGGCCTCTCCGTTGCGGAGCACAGGCTCCAGACGTGCAGGCTCAGCAGCCATGGCTCATGGGCCCAGCCGCTCCGCGGCATGTGGGATCCTCCCAGACAGGGGCACGAACCCGTGTCCCCTGCATCGGCAGGTGGACTCTCAACCACTGCGCCACCAGGGAAGCCCTGGGAGAGGACTTTTCAACAAATATTGTTGGGCAAATTGTATCCAAATGCAAAAGAATGAATTTGAACCCTTATATAACATCATATGTAAAACTCAAAATGAATCAAACACCTGAATGTAAGAGCTAAAACACTAAAACTCTTAGAAGAAATATTGGAGTAAATGTTCATGACCTTGTATTTGGTAATAGATTCCTAGATATTACACCAAAAACACAAGCAACAAAATAAAAAATACATAAGTTGGACTTCATCAAACTTAAAAACTTTTGTGCATAGAAGAACACCAACACGAAAGTGAAAAGGCAACCTACAGAATAGGAGAAAATATCTGCAAATCATAAAGCTGGTAAACACATACAACACAACACATGCATGTAAATAAATGTTGATAGTAGCACCACTCACAGTAGCCAAAAGGTGGAAACAAACTAAATGTCAATCAGCTGAAGAATGGGTAAACAAAATATGGCATATGCATAAAATGAAACATTATTCAGCCATAAAAATTTTAGAATGAAGTACTGATAATGTGACAATGTGGATAAACCTTAAAATTATGCAGAGTGAAAGAAGCCAGATACAGGTCACATTTTGTATGATTCTATTTATAAGAAATATCCAGAATAGGTAAATCCATTGACAGAAAGTGGATTAGTGGTTCCTGGGCAATAGGGGAAAGTGTCCCAGCTCTTTAATGGGAACAGTGTTTCCTTTTGAGGTAATGAAAAGGTTTGGGAATAAGATAGAGGTGACAGTTGCACAATATTGTGGATTGCCACTGAACTATACAGTTTAAAATGGTTATTTTTATGTTATGTGAATTTCACCTCAACTTTTTTAAATAACTCACAAAAACATCTAGAATAGTTCTCAGTCCTCAGACTGCTATGTGTCTAGCTAACTGAAGTCATGTCATAGTCAAAGCAAATAAGCATGTTTCCTGAGTACAAGAGATTAATTGAGGGGATATAGAGAGAAGTAAATATGTTGGGAATTCTGAGTAAATTACCTGAAGCTGCTCCTATCAGCATAGGGTTTTGCCAAAGGTCAAAGTTAAAAACTTTTTAACTGAGTCACCTTGGATCAACAGAATTCCTCTGCACTTGTCAGTCTCTCTGTCTGAACCTAAATTATCCATAATATTCATCACTTATTCATGTGCTATTTTAGGATACTGTCTACATTTTCTGGCAGATAAGAAATAATATCTCTAAACAAGCTTATTTAAGCCAATGAACAGGGAGAAAAATCAAAATGGGAAGAGAGTAGAGGATAACTTTTGGACCTGAAATTATATAACTATAACTGGAGTTGACTGTACAAAGAGCTGTATAGTTTTCTCAATAAATAAATCAACTTCTGAAAACAGGAATAATAAATAAACATGCATGGGGGATGGCGGATTGTGTAAGTAATATTTAAGAATACAAGCATACTATCACATCTTTCCTCTAGACTAACATATCTCATTTTTACTCTACTTAATTTATTTGCTTTAACAGATAATACTGAGTCCTGCCCATTTTAAAAAGCAGTAATTTTCAATATTTCTCACCACATCTTCATATGGATCCAAAGTCAGGTAGCTGCAAGACAAGTTAATCAATACCCTTTTTAAGCTAATGAAAAGTTCTTAAAAATTGTAACAATGAAAACAGACATACATAGACACATACACCAACGACTGCTTAGTGGAAGTGTGGAATCTCTCTTTTCACTGCCCCTCTCTCCTTTAACCTGCTGCTTGACAAAAATTCCTTGTAAGATTCAAAGGGGAAGTGTGAGTAACATTGCAGATAACCAGGAGTTCTAGAGAAATAACCCATTTCTGGCTAGAGAAGGGAATTGTTAAATCCACAAGTCTCCTAGGATATCTTCATAGACCTCCTGAGTAGAACCCACTCTCTCTCCTTTGACCAAGTCAGAATAAACTTCTAAAGAGATATTCTGGAAGTCTCTTTGATCTTTGTGAGCTTGAAGGCCCCTCCCCCTTTGCACTCACTATATGGTTAATGATCCTTTTCCCCTTTCTTTTGGGAAGAAAATGAAATAAAATTTGCGACTGTCATCCACTGTTCTTAAATGACATAGTAATGTTGGTGTGTCCTTACAAAATAAATTATAATCATGACAGCAAAAGTAGAGAGCGGGCAATGTTTGCTAAATTCCTACAGGAAGTCTCTGTTTATCCAGGAATCACACTTGTTTGCTGTTTTAATATTTGTCTTAGAGAACAGAGAAACTAGGTAAGGTTGAATGGTAGTCCCCAAAAAGTTATGGCCATGTCCAAATTTCTAGAACTTGTGAATGTTACCTTATTTGGAAGAAGGATCTTAGTAAATGTGATTAAATTAGGATCTTGAGATGAGATTATAATGGATTACCAGAGTAGGCCCTGAATCCAGGGATAGGATCCAATCAGTATCCTTATTAGACTGAAGAAGAAAAGACATATGAAACAGAAGGCAATGTGGTGATGGAGACAGAGATTGGAGGTATGTGGTCATAAGCCAAAGAAGTCAAGGAATGCCTGGAGCCACCAGAAGCCAGAAGAGTCAAGGAAGAATTCTTCCCCAGAGCTTTTGGAGGGAGCACAGCCGTGCCAGCTGATGCCTTGATTTTGGAATTCTGTCTTCCAGAACTGTGAGATAATAAATTTCCATTGCTTTGTGTCATCAAGTTTGTGGTAATTTGTTACAGCAGCCTAGGAAAATGATACAGGAAACATCCCTTTGTGCCTTAATGAGATGAAAAGTCTGTGGCCCTCATTTCCTCTTCAAGGGAAAATACCCTCCCTTGGAAGCATCTGTCTAGTAGTGACCATAGGACTTGGCTGTAGGTTGATGTAAAACTCCTCTGTGCCTATGCCTGCAACCAACCTTAGCAAGACTAAATGTTATGCAGATCACATTTGAACTCTGAATAACAATGCCTTGGCTAAGAAGAAAAGGATAATAAAAAATATATTTGACTTCTCTCTGCTTTTTATAATGTTGAAACTTCCATCTCACTGTACATTTAAAAATAAAAGTGGGGATAGGTCAAATATGAGGGTCAACTCTCTTTCCCAAGAATGTAAAACAAGAACTAACTTCCTCGACTCCCAGAAGCCACAATTCTACAGACACCAGCAGTCAGTTTTTAGCAATCTTCCCACAAGTCATCAAGTATAACCGTGCTTGGACCCCAGTGGAAGACTCCTTGGAGCTCCTTTTCGGTGGCTGTTTTTATCTACCCAAGTAGCTGATTATAAGAGAAAAATCTATTTATGCCTCTCTCTCAACTGTTGCAGGAAGAGGACACTGTGAGAGTATGTATGTGTGTGTGTATGTGTGTGTGTGTGTAAGTGGTATAGTAAGTGATAACTTGCCAAATATCACAGAGTACACAGAGGACTAGACCAGTATTTTGAACCCATGCTATATGACCATAAATCCTGTATTCTTTCCACCATACTGCAGTCTACAAATGTGGCCACTGGTTAAAAATAAGAGACAAAAAGAGGTGTATTCATTTTAAATTTAAGATCTAAGAACAGCTAATAGTTTTTTAAAATTTGGGTCCATGAAACCTGGAAGAAATGGACAAATTCTTAGAAAAGTACAATCTTCCAAAACTGAATGAGGAAGAAATAGAAAATATGAACAGGCCAATCACAAACACTGAAATTGAAACTGTGATTAAAAATCTTCCAACAAACAAAAGTCCAAGACCAGATGGCTTCACAGGTGGATTCTATCAAACATTCAGAGAAGAGTTAACACCTATCCTTCTCAAACTCTTTCAAATTATAGCAGAGAGAGGAACACTCCCAAACTCATTCTACGAGTCCACCATCACCCTGATACCAAAACCAGACAAAGATGTCACAAAAAAAGAAAAGTACAGACGAATATCACTGATGAATATAGATGCAAAAGTCTTCAACAAAATACTAGCAAACAGAATCCAACAGCACATTAAAAGGATCATACACCATGATCAAGTGGGGTTTATCCCAGGAATGCAAGGATTCTTCAATATAGACAAATCAATCAATGTGATACACCATATTAACAAATTGAAGAATAAAAACTATGTGATCATCTCAATAGATGCAGAAAAAGCTTTCAACAAAATTCAACACCCATTTATGATAAAAACTCTCCAGAAAGTGGGCATAGAGGGCACCTACCTCAACATAATAAAGGCCATATATGACAAACCCACAGCTAACATCTTTCTCAATGGTGAAAAACTGAAACCATTTCCTCTAAGATCAGGAACAAGACAAGGGTGTCCACTCTCACCACTATTATTCAACATAGTTTTGGAAGTTGTAGCCATGGCAATCAGAGAAGAAAAAGAAATAAAAGGAAGCCAAATCAGAAAAGAAGAAGTAAAACTGTCACTGTTTGCAGGTGACGTGATGCTATACACAGAGAATTCTAAAGATGCTACCAGAAAACTACTAGAGCTAATCAATGAATTTGGTAAAATAGCAGGATACAAAATCAATGAACAGAAATCTCTTGCATTCCTATACACTAACAATGAAAAATCTGAAAGAGAAATTATGGAAACACTCCCATGTACCACTGTAACAAAAAGAATAAAATACCTAGGAATAAAACCTAACTAAGGAGAAAGAAGACCTGTATGCAGAAAACTATAAGACACTGATGAAAGAAATCAAAGGCGATACAAGTAGATGAAGAGATATATCATGTTCTTGTACTGGAAGAATCAACACTGTGAAAATAACTATACTACCCAAAGCAATCTACAGATTCATTGTAATCCCTATCAAACTATCAACGGCACTCTTCACAGAACTAGAACAAAAAGTTTAACAATTTGTATGGAAACACAAAAGACCCCGAATTGCCAAGCAATCTTGAGAAAGAAAAACAGAGCTGGAGGAATCAGGCTCCTGGACTTCAGACAATACTAGAATGCTACACTAATCAATACAGTATAGTACTGGCACAATAACAGAAATATAGATCAATGGAACAGGATAGAAAGCCCAGAGATAAACCCACACACATATGGTCACCTTATCTTTGATAAAGGAGGCAGGAATATACAATGGAGAAATGACAGCCTCTTCAACAAGTGGTGTTGCAAAAACTGGATAGCTACATGTAAAAAAATGAAATTAGAACACTCCCTAACACCATACACAAAAATAAACTCAAAATGGATTAAAGACCTAAATGTAAGTCCAGACACTATAAAACTCTTAGAGGAAAACATAGGCAGAACACTCTATGACATAAATCATAGCAAGATCATTTTTGACCCACTTCCTAGAGTAATGGAAATAAAAACAAAAATAAGCAAATGCAGCCTAATTAAACTTAAAAGCTTTTGCACAGCAAAGGAAACCATAAACAAGACAAAAACACAACCCTCAGAATGGAAAAAATAATTGCAAATGAAGCAACTGACAAAGGATTAATCTCCAAAATATACAAGCAGCTCATGCAGCTCCATATCAAAAAAACAAACAACCCAATCCAAAAATGGGCAGAAGACCTACATAGACATTTCTCCAAAGAAGATATACAGAGTGCCAACAAACACATGAAAGGATGCTCAACGTTATTAAACATTAGAGAAATGCAAATCAATACCACAATGAGGCATCACTTCACACCGCTCAGAATGGTCATCATCAAAAAATCTACAAACAATAAATGCTGGAGAGGGTGTGGAGAAAAGGGAACCCTCTTGCACTGTTGGTGGGAATGTAAATTGATACAGTCACTATGGAGAACAGTATGGAGGTTCCTTAAAAAAACTAAAAATAGAACTACCATATGACCCAGCAATCCCATTACTGGGCATATACCCTGAGAAAACCATAATTCAAAAAGAGACATGTACCACAATGTTCATTGCAGCACTATTTACAATAGCCAGGACATGGAAGGAACCTAAGTGTCCATCAACAGATGAATGGATAAAGAAGATGTGGCACATATATACAATGGAATATTACTCAGCCATGAAAAGAAACAAAATTGAGTTATTTGTTTTGAGGTGGGTGGACCTAGAGGGTGTCATACAGAGTGAAGTAAGTCAGAAAGAGAAAAACTGTATGCTAACACATATATATGGAATACACATATATATGGAATCTAAAAAAAAATGGTTATCATGAGTCTAGGGGCAACACAGGAATAAAGACGTAGATGTAGAGAATGGACTTAAGGACACTGGGTTGGTAGAAGGGGAAGCTGAGACGAAGTGAGAGAGTGGCCTGGACATATATACACTACCAAATGTAAAACAGATAGCTAGTGGGAAGCAGCCGCATAGCACAGGGAGATCAGCTTGGTGCTTTGTGACCACCTAGAGGGGTGGGATAGGGAGGGTGGGAGGGAGGCTCAAGAGGGAGGGGATATGGGGATATATGTATACACATAGTCGATTCACTTTGTTATACAGCAGAAACTAATACAACATTGTAAAGCACTTATACTCCAATAATGATGTAAAAGAAAATTGGGGTCCATGAAATAAATCAATAATGTGTCATTTCCTAATGAACTTCCTTAATCTGCTAATCAAGACATATGTAATATGAGCCCATTTTCCCAAGATCTATGTTCTTGTTTCCACTGTGTTCAAAACACAATTTATTCATTTAAACACGAGTCATGTTTTGTTCCCTATTCCTTTCCCTGCTATAAGAGATGATCATATATATGTACTGTATAGATACTCCTCTCAACATAGCTACAAAAGGCAATTAAACTGGGTTTAATAATTTTACTGCTTTATTTGCAGCCTCAAATGGAATCAGGCTATGTAGTACCCCTTTTTATGGGATCTTACCGATATCAGAAAGGAATAATTATTCATTGATTAAGGCACAGTAAATCTCCTACACACTAAGGATAATTTATTGAGCTATAAAACCACTGTGCAATCACTTTTCTGCTATTGTTTTTTTACACACAAGAAGAAAATTATAGATACCACTTAGAAAAAAAGAATACTGACCCTAAGGAATATTCTGTGTTTATTTTAGATTAAGAACTACTGAAAATCCACCAGTACAACACCAATGTTATACACACACACACACACACACACACACACACACACTTTTATTATCAGTAAAGTCCTCATTTTATTCAGTGATGATTCAGTGAAAGAAAAGTAATATTAAACAGCCGTAAAATATAGTGCATCAGAAGTTAAGTTTATGCCTTGCACCTGAGGTAAAGAAAACTACAAAAGAAATGCATTGTATATTTGACTCTGCAGCAAGTGAGTACAAGGCTAAAACAGGTAATATTTATTTAAAGTTTCTTGCTGGAGGTATATAGTACGTGCAAATGAAGAATTATAATTACTGAGTAAACATCCATTTACATTATATGGTTACACTGTACACTTGAGCTCTATGAAAAAAATAATAAATAAGAAAAAACTATGCTCTTTTAATAGACCTCAGAGCTAAAATGGAAAATAAACTCACAGAATTGAAATAGATGAATGTTAACTACTTTTAAAGACATATTTGACATTTCACATAAACATTAATTCATTCCTTTAGACTTCAACACATATTAACTGCACCCACAGACAGGCACTGGAGAAACAGAAGTGAATGGGAGAGATAAAATGCCTTCCTGGATGTCTAATAGGACTTAGTGCATAAGTATTTAAGAGTATGTACGTACACCAAAAAAGCAAAGATGAAAAAGCATAGAATGATGAAGGAAGTGCTGAGAATTTCTTGGTGACCCACTAGGTTCCAGTATACAGTGATACCTACAAAGCTAACAATATCAACAATTCCAATATTTTCATGTAGCTACACTGCGGTATAGAATACATCATACCTTCCATCTCTACTAGTAATCCTGGATCTTGGATCTCATACCCACTATACTAGTGCCATCCAAATTTGCTTTAGTTCTAACCCAGAGTAGGAAAAGAGAAAAGTGACTATCTTTGGCTGATCAGCTGCTTCCAAAATCCTTGATAACATCCTTGGACACAGAAAACCATGCCTCTGAATCCCACTCAAGCTCTAGATCATTCTTATTGCTCAGGTATTCTGTGAATAACACAAAGGAAGTCTTCATTTCTCAGCCCTCCTTGCAGTTAGAAGGGGTTGTGTAACTGAGTCAAGGCCAATGGAATGTGGATGAAAATGTTGTATAGCACTTCAAACCCTGGCCCCTAAAGCTGGCTGCACAAGATACTACCCTCTTTTTTTCTATTCACTGCCTGTGAGACAGCAAGGTGAGCTTGTACCTACATGCTGAAGATAGCAGCGTTACAGCAGAATAAGCTTCTGGATCCCTGAATGACTATATGGAGTAAACATTTCTGTACTTTTTCATCACGGACCAGGAACAAAGAGTGTCCTCTTTAGTCTTTGGTCACTTCAAAATAGTTTAGCAATCAAATTCTTAAAACTTAATAACCAACATCATGCTATGCTTGTCTGTAAGGAATTAAGATACAAAAGAAATGAGAGTAGAAAGAAGACATAACTCATTTGTCAAAGGAAATAAAGTTGAAAGCTGGCACTCTTTCTTTGAGGTACAGAATTGTTCTTTTCTAAACTCATATTATAACATATGCAATCCTCCACCACCCCCATCACCATCACAGCACTATCAACCCTACCTCTACTCTCTATCTCAATTACTGGACCATCCTACACTGTTGTTGTTGCTTTTTAACAATTTATGTCCTGCCAGACCCAACTCTCAAATCAACTTCATAGTAAATCTTCTCCATGTAACCTCCACATCCTTTGATTGCTTCCTCTCTGCACCCCCTGGCATCTATACTTACTCCATTCAAGTGAGGCAACTATATGTCACTTATTGGATTCCCCTGTGAATACCGCAAAGGCAAGAATCCCCCCTGTCTTTGGAATTTCCAACATCCAGCCCAGAACTGTGCCCAGAGTAGGTACTTATAAATATTTATTGAATCCATTCTTAGTAAGTGACATTACTATTTAATATAGTGTTTGTTTCAAACTTTTATTTTTGTCTTTCCAATAAGATTTCAAGCTGCTTGAAGCCAAGGCTGTATTATGTACCTTCACCCCCCACAAGCCTACTTCTGTGTTGTCATGCATTAAGTAGATAACCAAATAAATATATTAAACAACCATGTGGAATTCTCTCTTCATGTTTTTTGAATACTCAGAGAATTGTTAGAAAATTAAAGTCTATTTTGGGGAAAAAAGAAAAATGTACATTCTACAGTTATGTATAACTTTACCTCTAATTCTGAGATATCTTCCTGGGCCATTGGTAGAAATAAAATGTAAGAAATCTTCAGGAACAGGTACAGAAAGAGCATTCCTAAAAATGTCCTATTATTTCAGACAAAAAACTTTTAAGAATAGGCCTTCTTTACTTTTATAACGGTTGCATAATTACCCTCCTACCAGAAAGTTATCATCTTATAAATACAATTTTATTTCCCATTATTTCTAACACTAGCCATTTCTCCTTATATTACCCTATATTTGACTACCACATAAGCATTATCATGCATTAGTAAGAGTATCCCTGTTATGAGAAAAAAGAAGTATCTCAAGCTACCTTAGTTTACACTTCTTGAGATCATCAAAATTTCATGTGTTAATTCCTTGCTGCCTTATCTACCTCTGATTTTAATTTGGATTCCTATATAGACATGCCCATAGAAAGGGGTATTCATGGGTAGATGAGTATTTTAGTACACATGACAGTAAAGTGTTCATTTACCCTAATAAATTGGCATTCTAAGATACTCATCAATAACTGTGAAACTTGTTAAACGTGTTTTTGCACAAGGACATCGAGCCACTGGCTACATGCTGACAATGCGAATTAGAGTTAACTGGACAATGTAATATCACCCAATGTGGAGCATCATGTTGGCCATCCAAGGTTCCTCTTGGGGCTATTGTATACTTTACATCTCTTAAGCACCTGATAATCTACTGTAGCATATGACTGCTTAGTCATTTCAGGTCTTGTCTGCAAGACAAGATAACATTTAATATTCTTTTCGATCCTGAGAATCCATGGTTCTATGCTGTAAGTGCCTCCCACAGAGACCGTATTTTATCCCTGTTTGTATTCCTTTTATGGGTTGAATGTTTATGTCCCCCTAAAATTCATATATTGAGAATTTAACCCCAAATGTGATGTTTATTAGGAGGTAGGGCTTTGGGGAGGCGATTAGGTCATGAAAGTAGAACACTCATATATGGGATTATTGCCTTTATAAACAGGACCCCAAAGAGCTCCCTTCCCCCTTCCACCAAGTGAGAACACAGCAAAAAGATGGCTATCTATGAACCGGGAAGTGAGCTGTCATTTGACACCAAATCTGTTGGTATCTTGACCTTGGACCTCCAGACTATGAGAAATAAATTTCTGTTGTTTATAAGCTACCCAGTCTATGGTATTTTTGTTATAGCAGCCCAAACAAACTCTGACAATTTCCTTGCTATCCAACACAGTTCTTGACATGTAAGGTAATCAATATGAACTTGTTGAATAGTTTATTGATTTACCATAGGCTTTAAAATTACTGTTTTCCTTTTATCTTAACTAGCTATGAAAAGGGTATGGAGACTAGAGGTGACGGAAAGTGGGTATTAATGCTCAATAGAATAACTACTATGTGTCAAGCACTGAGGTGAATACTGAATCCTAACAACCTTGGAAACGAGGTTCCATTTTACAGGTGAAAAATTTATAGCTCAGAGCAATTATTTGCTCAGAATCACAATGGTAGTAATATAAATATAATTGGCAGGATTTGAATTAAGGGATTGTCTGCTTATCCTACTGTCACCCTCTGCCAGTTCCTCCACAGTTTAACACCAACACCTCACAGAATTCTTGCACAAAATAGACTCAGTAAATATTTACTAGATTAATGGCTGCAATGTTGTTCTTTAAGCCAACAGGAACTCTAATAAGCTGGTGATCATGTGGGACTTTATAACTTCTCTTACTTCTCTACACCATCCTCTATATTTCCCCTGAAACTCTGAGATACTTGTTTAGGATGCCCACTCCAGGATTTTTTTATTTTAAAACTACATCTATTTAATCGACTTCAGAGAGTCCACTTGCACCCCTTCATCTTCTCTGGATTAGGAAAGATAAAGTGGAAAAAAAGAAAGACTTTCAGAGATAATCAAATATGATTTTACTGAAGGCAGAGTCCAGGAAGGGTGGAGAACACCAGGGAGAACAGATCACAGTGACTATGAGGATGAGAAGAGGAATTTGATGTGATTTTCTTTCTTTTTTAAAAAATTTTTATTAGAGGATAGTCGATTTAGTTTCAGGTGTACAGCAAAGTGTATCAGTTATACATATACATATATCCACTCTTTTTTAGATTCTTTTCCCATGTAGATCATTACAAGAGTGTTGAGTAGAGTTCCCTGTGCTACACATTAGGTCCTTATTAGTTATCTACTTTATTCACAGTGGTGTGTATATGTCGATCCCAATCTCCCAATTTATCCCTCCCCCCCCACCCCCCGACCTGGCTTTCCCCCGCTGGTAACCATAAGTTTTTCTACATCTGTGACTCTATTTCTGTTTTGTAAATAAGTTCATTTGTACCATTTTTTTAAAGATTCCACATATAAGCAATATCATTATCATACAATTGTATGAATCATACAATTCACGTGTAAGTGGATTTTTATTTTGAGGAAACTCAAAGAAGAGTATATCAAGATAACTAACAAAGATAATAAATCAAGGGGCATTCAAAATTTAATAAGATAAATTAAGTCCCTGCAAAATCCTACTATATAGTTGTCAAACAAATATTTAAGTGGGCTTCAAATTAGTAGCCTGTCTGAGATATTGACCTGACCCAACAAGACCCTGGCCAAAATTTTCTGAACTGAGAGAAATCACCTTAAATGTGTAGCTCGGAATTTCATCAACACACTTCTCTGAATCTAGAATGTTAGTACTAACTGCAGTTTAAAGAACAAAGTATCAGAAAAGGTTGGAAATGTAAGCATCATTTTGCATTTCACTACTGAATACAAATCAACAAGTTGACAATTTGTATCAACAAAATAAAAACACATCATTTTAATGCTGCTATTTTGGGCATTAAGTATTTTTCATATACATATTTGGTTTACTAATTCCAACTTTCAGTTTCTGCTAAAATATCTTTCATTAAATAATAGAGGTCTTTTATTTATTCATTCTAAAAAGTCTTTATTTGTTGAATCTAGCATCACAAGCTACGCACTAAATCCTGCATAATCAGAGTGACCAAGGTAGATACTTGATGCGTCTCTACCTTATGAGAAGATATAGTTCCTAAAGAAAGACAAATATTTTTAAAATTATACAAACAATTTCATAATTTCAATTTATGATGGTGTTGGTTATTTTAACATCCTTACTTGGCAATAAATTGATAATCCTATATTAGTCTCCCAATTTTTTTCTGGTCCATGAGGTTCAGAAATTCGGAAACCACTAAAATTAGGATGTAAGGATAGGTCAAGAAACTGGAGTATAAGGGCATTTGCACATGAGGGAATGAGAGAAATAACATTTAAAAAGCAAGAATGTTATAACCAGAGTAGATATTTTTATGGTTCAAGATCTGAATGGGAGAGCCACTTATGGGCCTAAGTAAATAAGCTGCTGAAGCACACTGGAGATAATTATGATTTGCTGTGGACTTATGTGTCAAAGGTGTTACATGTATTCATCTTTACGACAGAGAGATGGGACATACTATAATTCTCATTCTATGGGTGACAGAAATAAGACATAAAGAGATTAGGAAACTAGCCTAAGGTCACATAGCTAGAAGTGATTTAACTCAGTCTGTATTCAGAATTCAATCTTTCAACTTCCATGCTCTATTGCTGCCAATAAAAAAGATCACTGGAGTAATGGAAACCAAAGTACAGTGAGACTGGGGAAAGAGATGGGTCATCAGTATGATGGCTGAAAGAAGATTGTAAACAAGTTGCAAGACCCCCAGTAAATATCAATCAATATACAGGAGGCTTCTGGAGTTTGTTGGCTGCTAGTAAACAATATAACCTAAATACAAATCAGAGCAACACAGAAGACAATGGCATATTTTCCCAGGAGCCAGTGAGGTTAATTTTTTTTTCTTTTTCACATCCTATAAGTAATTAAATTCAGTGGCCTAGAATCCCTGGGAAATATGACTCAAAATGTAATTTTACAGAAATTTGCTTTATGATAATAATCCCGCCTTAGCAAGAAAGTTGTAGACTCATAATTTCACTCCCACTAGCAAATAGAAAAGATTCTCAGTTTTCCATTGCTATCAACAAGCTGGGAGGGACTTTATTACTTTTGTATATTTTTAAATCTAGCTTCATCACTTTGCTCAATCTATCCTGGGAGATGGTATCTAGAATCAATTGGAATGTAGAGTAATGAACACATAAATCACTCTGTAATCATCAAATTGAATAAACATTTATGATTCTTTGATGTCCAAAAGCCCAAGAAAGTTATTTTTAAGATGATGCATCTCTTAATTATTCATTAAACACTGTAATCTTTATTAATAGATGTTATTTAAAAGATATGTGTCTCTTCTCAAGAAGTGGTTTAACCTTCATGAAACCACATCCAGCCTTCTTTCTGTTCACCATTATCACATTCCACTTTTACCACATTTCCTATATCAGTCCAACACAGAGAGCGAGTTTAGACATTTCTGAAACAACTGGCCACACTGGAATAATATATCATTTATCATTATTATTTAAATCTTATCTTTAATGCTCAGGCTATTGAGGAAATTTACTTTTGTAATTAATTTCTGTTTAATATGCAAAACATTAATTTCATAATTACAATTTAATAAATATCTCACTGATTTCATCTGTCGATCCCCCCATAGCTGTACATGTATGTAGTTACACACACGTTTTGTTTTGTTTTGTTTTTTGCAGTATGTGGGCCTCTCACTGCCACGGCCTCTCCCATTGCGGAGCACAGGCTCCGGACGCGCAGGCCCAGCGGCCATGGCTCACGGGCCCAGCCGCTCCGCAGCATGCGGGATCCTCCTGGACTGGGGCACGAACTCACGTCCCCTGCATCGGCAGGCGGACTCCCAACCACTGCGCCACCAGGGAAGCCCCACACACATGTATTTTAAAAATTATTTTCATGAAAGATACATATATATAGAAAAGTCCATAAATGGCTGAACAAATTATTATAAAGCAAAGCTCCATAAAGTAACTCCTAGATCAAGAAACAGAATCTTAATATCACCATTTGGAAAATTCCTTTTGAAATAATACATCTAGTCAACAAACTTCAATGACTGCTAACCTTACTGAAAGAGCGACAAGTGGATGCTATATTTTTTCTACCAGAAGTAAACAGAATCACCCATGAACTATTCTCTCCCTCTCCCCTCATGGAACTTAAAACAAATCAAGCTTCTAGTTCTAACTTCCAGGTTTATGGAAATACAGGGGACAGAGGAACATATTGAACAACACCAGGGAGATGCATTTAGCAAATATCAAGACTATAGAAAACACTATAGGGCAAATGACTCAGTTTCTTCCAACAACTAAAACAAAAAAGTAAGAAAAGGAAAAGAGAAGGACTGGGCACTTAAAGATGAAAAGGACTAAATTGTAGAGTGACTATATACTTTTTCACCCAAACCTGGATACTTCAGACAGTGAAAAGGGATGCTATTGAAATAGGACTCTTTGGACAATCTAGAATGTACAGTCACACCACTCAAGAGGCATAACGACCAAACAAAAGAGGTGGGTAATTCTGAGACTACTGATTTGAACAAACCAACTGTCTAAAAATTTGAGAATATCAGGAAAATTTAAATACTGATTGGACAACTGATGATGTGAAAAAACTGTTAAGTTTCTTGGTGTGATAATGGTATCGCGAATATGTTTTTAGTACCTTATCTCTTACTGATACATAAAAATATTTACACATTGAAATGAAATGATGTATGGGATTTGGCCGAAAGTGATCCATATTGAAGGTAGGGGGTAACAGGGTAGTAGAGGTGACATAAGATAGTTCATAAACTGGTAATTTTGAAACTAGGTAGTAAGTATACATGTTTATCCAATTGTTTTCTCTGCCTTTATTTATGTTTGGAATGTTCCATAATTATTTGCCTTGACATTTAGTTTATAAAAATATATTGCCAGCAACTCAGAAATCTCCCATATGCCGACTCCCAATCACACCCCTCCTGCTCTTCTCTAAAACTGACCACTGTCTTTTATTTTATACCTTCATCACTATCTACTCATCACTAAACACTATAATTTAGTTTTTATAAAAATGACCATATAGAGTAGATATTTTTTCTGTTCATGTTTTTAAAATCTACATGACATATATAATGTAATGCCAGAACCTCTTGATAATTGTACAGAATGCTTTCCAGAATTATCTATCTGAAGGACAGGAGACTGAAGCATTTATCCCAGCTCTTGCCTTATTGTTTGAGGATTGTGTTTAGGGGCATAAATTCCCTACTCCCGGGCTGTGTTTGCACACTGGCTAAGAGATTCCTTGGTGCTGCAAAAGGCCATGAAATAAAAACTATGAAACACTGCCAGGGAGGTGAGTCACTAGCTACAGCCGAAATTAGAGATGGGTCAAGGGAATGTGATGTAGGGCACCAGTGGCAACTGCTAAAATGTAGTCCAATTTAATAATATTTTCCTCTATGATTAATGCATTTTTGTGCAGCTCAAAAAAATTCCCTATCCTAAGTGCATGATGATATTCTTTGATATCATTGTTTAAGTATTATTTTTTGTCTTGACGTTTAAGTATACAGTCCTACTAGAATTTATTTTTAATTATGGTGATATAGGGTCAAGGTTTACTTTTTTTCTATATTAGTATCCAATTCTTCCTGTATCACTTATTGAAAAGACAAATCTTTCCCCACAGTGCCACATTCACATTAGTAAAGTATCCATATAAGCATGGCTCTGTGTGGTAAAGATGACTGCAAATTTTTTGTCACTTCTCCCATTGAGAGGCAGAATATATAACCCCCCTTTGAATCTGGGCTGACCCTATAACCTGCTTTGACGATTAGAATGTTGCAAAAGTGATACTGTGTGGATTATAAGAGTAAAGCTTAAAGATATTGGTAGTTTCTGCTTTTGCGTGTTTAGAACACTCCCTTTTGGAACCCAGCTGTCATCTTGTGAAAAGTTCAAACCATGTGGAGAGCTAAGTGAAGGAGACTTGAGGTGCTGTGATCAACAGACCTAACAATCTCCCAGCCAGCAGTCAGCACCAACTGCTACACATATGAATAAGCCATGTAGGAAATTCCATCTCTGTTGAGCTTCCAGAAGACTGCAGCTCCAGTTGACACCATATGGACCAAAAGAACCATCCTGCTGAGTCCACAGAATCATGAGAGAAAATAAATGGTTGTTGCTGTTTAAGCCACTAAGTTTTGGGATGGTTTGTTACATGGCAATAGATAGTGAAAAAAATATGCTTTGGAGTTTTCTGTTCTGCTCCATTGGTCCATTTGTCTATTCTTGTCACACAGTCTTAATTCCTATAGCGTGATAGTAAATTATAACATCTGGTAGAGCAAGTCTTTCTACCTTGCTCTTCTTCATCAAGATTACCTTGTCTATTTTAACACTGTATTTACATGTAGATTTTAGAATTCACTTTTCAAGTCCCCACAGATTACCTGTTGGGATTTTGAACTGAATTGCACTGAGTCCATAAACAAACTTGGGGAGAATTAATATCTTTACAATATTGACTCTTTCAATTCTGTTATAGTCCTCCATTTATTTAGGTCTTCTTTAGCAACTCTCAATAATATTTTATAGATTTTTGCATAGGTCTTCTACATCTTCTGTGAGATATGTACCTGGTCATTTAATATTTTATGTTATTGTAAAGATGTGCTGCATTTTACCTGGTTTTTACTGGTACATAGAAATATGACTGATTTTTATATTAATCTTATATTCAGCAACCTTTTAAAATTTGCCTATTAATCCTAAAAATATTTTCATAGACCTTTTATCTGATATGTGCCCAATCATAACATGTTTAGCATGAAACTTTTATTCCCTTAAAACTTTATTTCCTTTTTCCTTATTTTCCTTTTGCATTCAGTATTACAAATAAAATATTACAGCATTGAATAGATGTGATGATAGAAGCATTTTTTTAATCACTCGATCTCAGACAAAAGTATTTTAACATTTCACCATTAAGGTATGCTTTTTTTTAACACACCCTATATGAGATTAAGGAAGTTCTCTTTTCCTCCAAGTTTGATTAGAGTATATATTATGAATGTTACTTATATCACATGTTTTTGTTTACTGAGTTAGTCATGTGATTTTTCTCCTTTTTTTAGTGTAGTGAATTCTTTAAATAACTTCCAAATGTTAAATTAACCTTGCATTCCTAGGATAAACTCTACTTAGTCCTGATAACTTGTCCTTTTTATATATTGCTGGATAATATTTACTAATATTTTCTCTAGGATGAATGCATTAAACTACAATTACAATAATGTATTTATCAGGTTTTGGTATTAAGGTGGAAGATACTACGGCATGTGCTTCTGGCTTCCAATGTTTCTGTTGAGAAGCCAGACGTCAGTCTAATTAATGCTTCTTTGGAGCAATAAAGAAAAAAGAAATTAAAAAAAACTTTGAAGGTATAAAAGAGCAACTAAAGCAGCTAGGATTTGAGGGCGTTTGGTTGATTCAAACATACTTCACTCATTTTTCCCTCAGGAATCTACAGTTTGCAGCACAGGCCACAGAGGCAGAGAAAAAAAAGCGATATCCTGATACCCTAGAGCTTTCTTCAGTCTCAGGGATCTGGAGAAACAAAATTTGTAGTGTGGGACTACCAAAGCAGCCAACACTCAATGGTCCAAGATCCTGGAGAAAGAGAAAATGCAGCGAAATCAGCCCAACATTCTTTAATCCTTTTCTACTTGAGGCACTTGCTGAACTTTGAGTTCAAGTCTCTGTCTGACTTATACATTTTCTACAATCTCTTTTCAAATCACTCTTTCCCTGTGATCCTGCCATAGTAACTATCCCTTACTTCCCTCCCTGGTTTCTTGAATGTGCTGTTCTCTGTCTCTCACACTCAAGAAGATTATTTGTTCTGCTCCAGTTACCTGGAATTATTTCCTCTTTCTTCCCATAAAGCCATCTCCAGAGGCATACAGGAACTACAGGACAGATCTGGGACCCTAGCAAGAAGACAAACAGATAGAAGACTTTCAGTGGCATTCTGAGGGAAATGAGAAGTATGAGAGAAAGAGATAAAAGATCTCTTACATGCCAATTATAGGAGGCCTCTTTGTGGACTGATAAGTGCCTTAATGAGAAGAATAGATATGTTTTATACTATCTGCTAAATTCCAAGGATATGCAAGAACAACTAATGGTACAACTTTCTAGTAATGTACCGTGTCTACACTCCTTCCCAGGTACTACAGGCATAACTAAGAGTTTAAAAATCCTTCTTATCCTAGCTCAAAGGGAAACCTTCCTGATAGATATCCCTGAATTCACTACTCCTGCAAGCCTCCTAGTGACAGATACACTTTCTTAGCATTGAATGAATCACATTTATCTTAGTCTGTAATTTTGTATTTATCTGTGTTACTATTTGGTTTTTGTGTCTCTCCATTACTAAGTTGTCCATAAGGCAAGATCCATGTGAGCTTCTCCCTGCCATTGTATTAATTATGCCAGACACCTAATACACACTCAAATATCTGCTGAATGATGAATAAACGTGACATGAAAATCATCTCTCATTTAAATGTAATTTCATAGAGGAAGCTGAAGTTTGTCTTGACAGAATGGCAGCATCTACAGAGTTACAGGCCTGGATGAAGCAAATTGTTTGAAACATTGTAGCCTGAAAACAAGGACAGGGTGACTCATTAGCTCCAAAATGAATAAAATCATTATAGTTACATTTTATACAATTTTAATTAATATTAAATAAGCTACCTGTAGAATCTTTCATTTAATAGACAAATTCCTGAGGGCACATCTCATAGAGTCTAAAGACTTCATCTACGGCATCAAGGTCTTATTAGGCAAGATAAAAAATAAACAACACACTCTCGCGTTATGAAAGGAAATGATGGTACATAGTGGACACAGAAAGAATGGACTTTAGATTCTGATGGATCTGGACTCATATCCTACTGCAGTTTCTTCCTATCTATGTATCTATGTGACACTGGGACAGTTATTTAATATGTCTGAGTCTCATATGTAAAATGAAGATAAGATATACTTCATGGAGTTGTTATAAATTACACAAAGAAACGCATATAATCTTCTTAGCACAGAGTGGGCACGCAATAAATATTGGGAAGATGGAATCACACAATAAAGAACACAAACTTTGGAATCAGAAGACCTGAGTTAGAATCCCTGCTTGAAGATTTGTTACTGAGTGACCAAAAAAAGTTACTTCACCTATTTAAAGATTCAATTCTCATTTCAGTAAAATGTGCACAATAATATTAATAGTTACCCTGCAATTTAAATGTACAGAGTTAACATTTATAAAGTTCCCAGCACATTTCATGGCAGAAAGTAAACATTCAGTAAGTAATATGAAGAAGAAGAAGAAAGAGAAGGAGGAGGTGAAGAATAAGGAGGAAGGGAAGGGAAAAGAGGAGAGGAAGAAGATGTTAAGTTTGAGGCAACACATGTTAACACATGATGGAAACATATAGCAGACAAGAGAAAAATGTGTGTCTATAACTGAGGCAAGAGGTTGAATTGAATATATTGAGCTGGATCAACAAAAGTAATTCTTCCTTGTTATTCTCTCTCAATACACATTATTTTCTCCAAAGCATTTATCAGAATTTGTAATTATATATTTATTTGTTTACTAGAGCATTGTCTTCTTCCAAAATTGGTTTCCATGAGAGTAGGGCTATGATTATTTTATCACTCAATATAGAACACATAGTAAGGACTCAGCAAATATTATTAACTAAGAATTATCAGCTGAAAAGCTTTATGTACAAAAAGGATAGATCAGTTGGTTGGTGCTCAGAGTTGGAAAACAAAAGAACCACAAGAAAATTGAAATTTAAATACAGAAATTACTATAGTCCCATAAATTAATTCCAATGATTTGAAATGAATGAAATTGGTGTAAAAGTTTAAAAAATTAATTAAAATAATATCTCTATGACCTGATGCCCATATGAATAGCAAATACCTATTTAACATCATTGCCTAATGCATAGATGAACAATAAATATTATGGAATGAATGACAAATTTATGAAATCAATCATAATCACTGTATGATGATTTTATTAAAAGTGAATTTTTAAGACACTGTAAGTCATAAGAAATATTATTATTTCAAAATATACCACTTAAAGGAAAAACAGCAAAGAGAAGGAGGTAGAGAAAAACAGGATTACAACCATTATCACACATAGCATTAGTTGCAAAGTTCAACAGCTTATAGCAATAAGAAGGAAAAGAAGTTGAAGTCAGGGATCCTTAGGAGATTTTTCAACAGAGATTGTTGTTGGTGCAAATCAACAGATGGTGTGCAGTAGGAACAGTGGTAGGAAACAGCTGAAAACTAGCAGCGAGAAGAAAAGGAAGACAAATATTGTAGTGTAGAGAATAAAATAGGCCTACAAAACGCTAGTGTGTAGGAAATGAAGACAATCAATAATGAATTAGATCATATAATGTAAGTGGATTTCCATACCTTGAGAGTATGGAAACATACAAATACATAATCAATAAAATAATAAAACTGATAAAATAAATGTTTTATTTTTAGTTACTAAATCAAGTACTTGATCAGATAATTAGGAAATAACAAAAGCAAAGAATTTTCTACAAGACCCTTTGGATTATCTAATACAACCTTTCCATAGACAGGTTTTTAAAAACCTGTCCCAAAGAGTTTAAGAACTTTACCCACGGTAAAATTATAAAAATGTATGAAAAGGGAAAGTAAATTCAATATAGCATGTTTTTTAATGAATTGTCTTCTCTTTATAAGGAGCTTAACATGTACCAGGTAATATGCTAAGCACTGAAGGCATGAAGAACAAGTCAAATATGGTTCCTTCCCTTACAAACTAAAATATGTCACTCGCCATCCAGCTCTACAAGATTAGGTCCTTAGCCACTGTAGCTGTTGACCATAACACACCCTGAAAGGAGTTCAGGGTGGAGATCAGGAATGAAGCACTCCGTCCTCTAGGAAAAACTGATAGAACAGGCTTTCAGATAGTTAGATATTTTCAAGAGAAAATTTTATGAACCCAATTCTTGTATCTTCTCATACCTAGAAAATCACTAAAATCATTTACAGAGGCATCTGCTCCTCTTGACTAGCAGCAACCTTCTACTGAGATATATGCCTGATTGCACGTACCTCCTTCACCAAATCATATATATACTGACCTCCCCCCCTCTGCCACCTCTTCAGAGCAGTTCATCAGCACTACCTGAGAGGCTTTCTCCTGGGCTATAGTCCTCAGTAAGTCCCCAAATAAAACTGAACTCACAGCTCTTATGATATGTTTTTTTTTTTTTCAGTCAACATCCTTGTAAGCTTACAGTGTAGTGAAAAGGAAAGTTAACCGACAAAGAAACCAATAAATAACTTCAACTGTGTTAAATGCCTTGAAAAAAGGATAGAGTACCATAAAAGGAGAAGGGTCTTTTTAGGATGTTATTAATTGCCTAAAGCAGTTTGCAACTTGGAATAGAGCAGCAAAAACAGACATGTAGAGAAAGCATACAAAAATATATTTTGGCTTTGGGATTGGCTGCTTTGTTAATAAATTTGATATAGGAGGAAAGTGTAAAGAAAAAAGTCAAGGATGAGTTAGCAACTGCTTAGATGATTTTAGCCATTTCTCCCACAATGAGGGAAAGCTGAACATATGAATCTAGAGCCCAGAGAAGCTGTCGGGGTGAAAGATTTAAATTTAAGTGCCACCAATAAATGTTTTAAATTATTAGTGCTTGAGTTGTCTGGGAAGAAAATATAGAAAAGGAACGCAGATCCAAAACCAAATTCAGGGGAATTCCCACATTTAGTGTTAGGATAAAAATGGAAAAATCAACCAAATGAATGGGAAAAGAGGTAGATGAAAATGAAGATAGTAGTGTCTTGGGCTTCTTGCAAGAGAAGGGCTAGCTTTTAAAAGGAGGAAGTGACCAGTTGTACCACATGATGCCTGGAGTACACTAAGCTCACTCCCACCGTCCACAAACCATTTCTTCTGCTATTTTCATCCTCAGACTCAAGAACAAAATAAACTTCTAAGGATGTCTCCAACTTCCTATCTGAGGAGTAAAAAATCATTTAGGCCCACATTTTGCCAATTTTCAGACATGGATAGTAATCTGGGATAACTTGACTTAATAAACATTTTGCTACATATCAAAATAAACACAGGGAGATGTAATAGTTAAATATTTTTTTAAAGCAATTGCTGGAAAATAAGAGAATAGAATAACTTTGAAAGAATCACTTTTTCAGCTTTGAAACAAAGTAGAAATAATGAAGGAAAAGATCAACAGATTTTAATACACAATCACTTAAAACTGCCAATCAATGAAAAATAGTAATACAAATAAAAAGCACATGTAGGAGAAAATGTTCACAAGATGTAATGGTTGAGTTTACTGAAGGAGTATTGGATTTTAGTCATATGCAGGCAATAACCAACTTACTCTTTCTCACTACTGTCTCTGATCTGAAAGCTACCTGCAATAACTTGCACAAAGTGAAAGTTCAGTCTGGTCTAATATCAAAACTCCAAAGCATCAACTAATGAAATTCCTCTGTTTGGGCCTGCCCTAGATTCAGAAATTTCTACAGAAAGTAAGCAATATAAGCAGCTTCTTTACTTTTTCTTCACTCTATCTCTCCAGAACTCCTTTCTAGCTGCCATTTTGGTCTCTGTAGAGTTGTTTCTGGGGAAGGTGGATTATAGGAATGGGACATTGTATTATGACTAATGAGCTGTGTGACATCAGGGCTTGCTTGTTTTCTCCTGGGACATTTCAGGGAACTTCTAAGTTCCTTCTCTGTAGAGGAAGACTTCTTACCATTGGCTTTTAAAACAACCTCCCTCAGACCCTGAGGCTTCTTCATACTACCCATTTTCTATCTACAGGAAAGTCTCCCCTCAGCCAGAAGACTTCCTTTTCCTGGAAGCTAGTCTCCCAGAACAGAGTCCCTTTCTAGATGATACAGTTGGGTTCCCTTCCCCTAGCCCACTCAGACCACTGAAAAACTCAACTATCTTTGCCAGGGACAATACAGCTAGCTCCTCTCCTTTTGCAGGCCCAAGCTGCCACTTTTGGACTTCTCAGGCATGGGTTAGGAACCAATCCCAGTGTCCCTTAAATAGCAGGGAACATAAAGCATTTTCTCTGAACAGTTCTCTTGAAGCTCCTCCATCTTCTCTTGAGATGGAGAAACATCCCCTCTCTTCCTCACTGGAGAGTAAGAGAGGAAATGCCACAGCATACAAACAACTCACTCTCCAAAGTAATTCTCCCATCTCTGTCCTCTTCTCTTTTACCTCCAAGATAGCCAACCTGTGTAACTAGTCTGTTGTGTATTTTGTTTCCAGCCAGAACTCTGAGACATTGGGAAAATTCACAATTAGCACGCTGCTTCACTTCTAGGGTTCTGGTGGGTGTTTTTTCATTGCTGGTAAATGTAAATCAATACATTTTAAGAGTTATAAGGCTCTTCACCCAGTAACTCTGTTGGAAATACTACCAAAAAAGCATGAAAAGACTTATTCATGTGGATGTTCACTACAGCATTCACCATCTAATGCAGTCCCTAGATGAGAAATATCAGCTAGGACTAAATGATAAGTAAAACTTTGTTTCTTCAGAAATTATATGAAGAATTATTTTACTCACCCTACTTTATTTCAACTTCTGTACATCAAAACCCTTGCTTTTCCCTTTTAGTCTTGACTTCCTATCTTATGGTCATTGCTCTGGGTCCTAATTTTGTTGGACATACGAGATGATTTTATGAGAAGATCCTTCAAGCAAATCATAAACTAAAGCAAATATACAGGAAAGAATGAATGAGTAAATCCCTAACAAGAACAAATGTTGAACTGTCCAAACAGAAATATGAAATTGCTTGAGGCAGCAGTCACTCAAAGATATCACATCCCCCAACCAAACCATCACATCAATTTAATCATAATCTCCAGGGGTGGGCTGAGGCTTTATTTCCTTTAAGCCCCACCACAGGTGATTCTAATGTGTAGCCAAGGTTGAGAAGCAGAACCGTAAGGATTATTTTCTAGAGAGAAAAAAAGACAAGCAGTAGAACATATGAATTATGTGTATATTATGCAGTCATTCAAAATTATAATTCTGAAGAAGATCAGGTAGAAGATAGTGTAACTTCTAAATATGGTACACAAAGCCCCTTATTATCTCATCTCCTTCTACTATTACATTTGCTGCTCCCTTCATGGGCCTCCCCAGCCCATGGGTTAGAGCCTCACCAATCCATTTGCAGGTTCCTAAACATGCCAGGTCCTCTTAGGCCTCAGCCTGATTCCCTTCCTTATCTACCTGGATCCATTCCTCCTCCGAGTTAACTGACAGCTGAAGTGCATACTCCTACAGATGGTTTTCCTGATCTTCCAGGCTGACCTGGGTGTCTATAGCACTTCCTACGAAAAATGGAACATGTCACATTGTATTGTATTTGTTGGTTTACTTATATTTCAGTTTTTACCACTTTGAAAACAGGAACATTATCTTCTTCCTCATCTCTGAATCCTAGTGTCTAACAAAGTGCTTTAACACAGAGGAGGTGCCCCAAAAATATTGGGTTGAGCTTTTAAATGCATATTATATCATAGAAATACATATGATATATGCATTAAGCGCAGTTGATATAAAAGGAAGGAAGGAAGGAAGGAAGGAGGGGAGGAAGGGAGTCAAGGAGGGAGGGAGGGAGGCAAGGAGAGAGGAAGAAAAAAACTAACATTCACAGAATATTCTAAGTGACAATATTTATAACTTCATGTAATTCTCACAACATTCTCTAGGGTAAATATTATTTTCCTTATTTTACAGATGATGAAACTAAGGCCACAGGTTTTATATAATTTATCCAATAATTGAGAGTTAATAAGTACTACATTCAGGTTTTGAACCCAGGTTTATATGGCCAAAACTACCTTGTATTTTCAAAATAAAAATAATTATTTTATAGCTTTAGGAGGAAATTACAAGGTATTTTAGGGGCTGAGGGCTATAGGCAGGGTAAGTCACCAGCAGATAAGAAAGCCAACACATTTTCTATAATTTTCAAAGTAAATCCACTCACAGGCAAATACACAGTTATAGTCTTTGTGAAGCAAATCAGCAAAATTACATTACTTAAAAAATATCACAACTATTCAATATTCTTAAGTGTACTATTTTTCTGCATTTAACCGTTCTATGTTTAAGTCTCCAATAAAAGTCTATCATATTTAACATTATTCAACAGAATTTCTCCACTAGGGTGTAACATAACCATTCTGCACATTAAGTGTTTCAGGACTATTGAAAACCTTTATTTCCTCAACTTCCTAGCACTAAATTGATGAAAACTGAAACAAAATATTAATTACCTATATCTCTGGGCTTACAATTTTTTATATCCTACAAACAACAAGTTATTTTGAGAATTCATTACATGTATTAGCAACAAGAAACCAAAAAAAGATGCTACCTTAAATGTACACGTCAATCCATAATAAATAAATTTAACTATTAAGAAGGGTGCCTTGAAAAATTTAAGGACAAACACCTATGAGATACACAGAGATTACAAAGCTGAATGCACTCATGCTCCATTTTCTCCAGAACCCCAAAATCTGCTGAAGACAGGAGATTTAAAAAGTAAGAGAAAAAAACTCTTCTTTTCTTATTTTTTTTTCTATAGTTGAGGAAACTAAAGTTCAATTCAGAAGAGTCTTTCCCAAGCCCTCATGGCTAAACCAGTCAGCATTTGAAATCAGCTCACTGAGAACCAAGCCCATCTTTATACTAAACCATAATGCAGCTCTCCATTATTGGTTTCTCTATCTTTGCAAAATCACAGCAAAACACTCTTAGGTAGACCTGTTGTGTTTATTTCATTCCTTTTTCTGTTTTGGTAAGAGCAAGTGTTTTTTTAATCTAGCTTTTGTTTATATTACCTGTGGCATAAGATTTCTAGCAATATTGCCATGTTTCTCCTCACATTTTTGATATGCAATATAAAGCAATATTATATTTTTTATTATTAACAGGTTTACACAGAATACCATGCCAAATGATTATTCATAATTACTTATAATAGCAAATGTTTACATTCAGATAAACATTTCACTATTGTTATGGAACAATGACTTAAGTGATGATTAAAGGAGAAATCGACAGACTGCTTGATATTGTTATAATCAAGATATATTATTACTGAATAGAAAATGGAAAGGAAAAAAACATGATTAAAGAGACTGTAAAAACATATCTAGCCATCCCCAATCAGTCCAAATGTCTTTAATCTGACATATTACATCTCAGGGTACTAACAGAACTTACAAGTGAGATTCCTGGACCACAGTTGGCAATATTTAAGGAAATGGTTGAAAGCTGGAGGGTGTTCTTGGGGGAGGAGTGAGGGAGAAAATGGTGCTAAAGACAGTATTCAAGTTTCTCAAACTCAAATGCCTCTAGGGAGCATTCGAGTAGTATAAACGAATGAGGTAGCTAGTAGGGAACTAGTGAATTTCGAAGCAGAGGCTCTGTCCACAGTGGCGGCAGTACTCGGCTACAGTCACTTGTTGGGAGGGAATTTGGGCTTTACTTGGCAGGTCTTAAAATTGAAAAATAAAAATTTTCAAGAGTAGTCAAAAATCCAGACTTCTAATGTAAATATTGCCTTTAAATTTAAAAAGTATTTACAGGTCAAACACACACACACAGACACACAAAAGTATCAGATGACAAAATTCCACCTATGCCAGATTCAGAAGTCAGGCACCAATTTATATAGATGTTTGATGTTTCTTCCACTTGGAAATAAGAAAAGTAAGATTTCCTTTAGAATTGTAAAGTTGACATATATTAGAATGAATCAGAGATACAAAAGTCATCTTAAGTAAAGGAGAGGCTCTCAAACAACAAGGCTTGACTGAATGAATTAATGTACTGAAAGAAAGACTTTTCAATCTGAAAGAGATTGGTATGTCTGCAACAAGAATAACCAGAGTTTGGGACTGGAAGAGAAGCAAAAGTATGTTCTGGCTCACAGATTTGAACTATTCATTCCTAACCTAAGGTATCTAACTTGAGGAAATTGCTGCAACTGCCTCCTTCCATTAAATGCTAGATTCAATTTCATGCCTACCAAGTTAACCCTCTGAGTAAAATTTCAATGTTATGTAAATCTATATTCAGGATACTTCAGTCTTCCATGAGAGTTGTGTCTCATTATAAATTGATAGGATGGCAGTTTTATTTGTACAACTGTCTACAATGAGTTTGGTTAGTGAAAGTTCATCCCTGAGAAACAGATCCATTCACAGCATGCTCAAATTTGAACAACAGAACTTGGATTTTTGTAAATTCACTAAGGCAAATTCTACCTTCTGAGTTGTGTTGGTGGATAATAGTAAGCCTTTCCTAGAACCACCAAAATTCACCACCCACCATTTTTTTTAACTTCATTAGTGTCAAAAAACTAAAAGTGTTGCAATAGTCCAACACAGAAAAACAAACAAACAAACAAAAGGTTCAGAGATATCCACAATCAAACAGAATGGTAAATTTAACATCAATCTCAATTAAAACTCCAGAATGAAATTATAGATTGTAAGTATGTTAGATAAATAACATGCATTAAGTATAATTTTTAACACTAATAATAAAGTTACTAAACTGGAATATTTTAGAAATGTGATAGACACAATGCACCTAACTTTAAAAATAGTGATACTTAAAGAGTTCTCCTTAGTGACTTTAAAAATTTTTCTTTATCCCTTACTTAAATAAACATAGATAATTTTTCTCACATTTTCAGGTCACAAGGCTGTATAAAGAAATATAATAGATGACAGAACCAAAAATAAAAATTATAGGGTAGAATGAGATGAGGCTAAGTTATATTTATTTGAATTAAATTTACAATCTTCCATTCTAGTTCCTAAAAACAAATGCAGGAAATATCATGACAACACCAAAATATACAAATTTAAGATATACAGATTGCCAGCAAACACATGAAAGGATGTTCATATACTGATTGCCAGCAAACACATGAAAGGATGTTCAACATCACTAATCATTAAAGAAATGCAAATCAAAACTACAATGAGGTATCACCTCACACCAGTCAGAATGGCCATAATCAAAAATAATCTACGAACACTAAATGCTGGAAAGGGTGTGGAGAAAAGGGAACACTCTTGCACTGTTGGTGGGAATGTAAATTGATACAGCCACTATGGAGAACAGTATGGAGGTTCCTCAAAAAACTAAAAATAGAACTACCATATGACCCAGCAATCCCACTACTGGGCATATACCCTGAGAAAACCATAATTCAAAAAGAGTCATGCACCACAATGTTCATTGCAACTCTATTTACAATAACCAGGACATGGAAGCAACCGAAGTGTCCATCGACAGATGAATGGATAAAGATGTGGCACATATATACAATGGAATATTAGCCATAAAAAGAAACGGAATTGAGTTATTTGTAATGAGGTGGATGGACCTAGAGTCTGTCATACAGAGTGAAGTCAGAAAGAGAAAAACAAACACCATATGCTAACACATATATATGGAATCTAAAAAAAAAAAAAAAAAGTGGTTCTGACGAACCTAGGGGCAGGACAAGAGTAAAGACACAGACATAGAGAATGGACTTGAGGATACAGGGAGGGGGAAGGGTAAGCTGGGATGAAGTGAGAGAGTAGCATTGACATATATACACTACCAAATGTAAAACAGATAGCTAGTGGGAAGCAGCTGCATAGCACAGGGAGGTCAGCTCTGTGCTTTGTGACCACCTAGAGGGGTGCGATAGGGAGGGTGGGAGGGAGATGCAAGAGGGAGGGGATATGGGGATATATGTATACGTATAGCTGATTCACTTTGTTATAGAGCAGAAACTAACACAACATCGTAAAGCAATTATACTCCAATAAAGATGTTAAAAAAATTGTTGGCAATAATATCAAATGGAGTAAATAGCATAATTAATGGAATCTTATTAGTTCAATGAAACTTTAAATTTTTTTTATATACAGAGAGAGTAGGGTAATAATCACAAATCTCTATGAAGTCAAACAACATCCAGGTCTGTATTCAGGCCTAAGTATCATTTCTTAGAGGGCATATAGGCTATGGAATTCATTTGGAAGAGAGGAAACAAGGAAGGGCAAGCAAACTAAGTTATTTGAAGAATAATTAAAGGAACTAAGGATATTAGGCATTCAGATAGAGAAAATCAAATAAGATATAAGAATCATCCTCTAATATCTGAAGAATTATCATAAGGACAAAATGCAGATTTGTTCATTGTGATCCCAAGGAACAGAACTTGAAATATGGTAGAGGTCTCAGGGAAACATGATTCAGCTCACTGTAAAAACGGATTTTTTTCATGGCCAGAGTTGCCAAAGGATGAAATAGACTGCCCTAGGACACAGGAATATTAACGTGGGTACTGGATAACTACTTAGTGAAAAAAAAATTGAATGGATCGGGGCTTCCCTGGTGGCGCAGTGGTTGAGAATCTGCCTGCCAATGCAGGGGACATGGGTTCGAGCCCTAGTCTGGGAAGATCCCACATGCCGCGGAGCAACTAGCCCCGTGAGCCACAATTACTGAGCCTGCGCGTTTGGAGCCTGTGCTCCGCAACAAGAGAGGCCACGATAGTGAGAGGCCTTCGCACCGCGATGAGGAGTGGCCCCCACTTGCCGCAACTAGAGAAAGCGCTCGCACAGAAACGAAGAGCCAACACAGCCATAAATAAAAAAAATAAAGGCAAAAGTCCTTAAAAAAAAAAATTTAATGGATCACTGGATTTGGCTAATGATTTAGAGATACTTTTCTGAAGAACTTAGTGTTTTAAGGATATCCTCGTACATCTGATTCAAATTTAATCTTTTTGTTTAATTAATTAATTTATTTGTTTGCTTGTTTGTTTGTTTATGGCTCGGTTGGGTCTTCGTTGCCACGTGCATGCTTTCTCTAGTTGTGGCGAGCGGGGGCTACTCTTCATGGCGGTGTGGTGGCTTCTCGCTGCGGTGGCTTCTCTTGCTGTGGAGCACAGGCTCTAGGCACATGGGCTTCAGTAGTTGTGGCACCTGCACAGGCTCTAGAGCTTAGGCTCAGTAGTTGTGGCGCACAGGCTTAGTTGCTCCGCGGCATGTGGGATCTTCCCGGACCAGAGCTCGAACCTGTGTCCCCCTCATTGGCAGGCGGATTCTTAAACACTGAGCCACCAGGGAAGTCCCCATATTTAATCTTGGAAATACTTATTCAACTATTTTCACAACTTTAATTTCAAAAACACACTGAAATGTGTTAAATATAAATATTATCCATATACCAGTGTGTTCTCCTGTGCCACCAGTTATCTCATTTGTGTACCGTTCTGGCAGGTGTTTTCCCCAGCACATGTGTGCCACACATGCAGCTAATTGCTAGACACTGACATTGTATATCAGCACAGCCCACATTCTCTGACAGACAAAAGTTCATTGTACAATAACAAGAGAATACATAATAAAAGTGTGTCCTGAAAACACAGAATTAGAGATAATTTTAGGGTTTATTTTAAATTCTAGGTGCTGATTCTCTGGGTAAAAATTGTGATCTGTTTTGAGTTATAGATACTAATTCAATCTTGAAACCAAAATTCTCTCCCTCTACTCTTTCAAACTTCTTTATCTGTTAATATAAGAGAATGAAACATTTCAAGGCACTCTTTTATAGGAAAATTATCATTTTCAACTACTTATCTGTGTGTCTCAGGATATTCTGATACTGTGCAACAAAGTCAAAATACAGAACTAAATTATACATTGAGGGAGCCAGAGGAGAGCAATCAGCACACATTCCCTCCAATTTCAAATGTATGATCATCAGGTCATACTAGACTCATTGGCTGATTTTATAATAAGAAAATATTGTAAACATGAACATAGATGATACTTTAGGCTAGTAAAATGTCAATTATCTGTTTGGATGCTGGGGATTCTAAATAAAATTTCATTTTTAAAAAGTATTTTCTGATATTTAAAAGTATATGGAAACCACTGGCATAATCATTAAGATTCCTTAAAACCTGCAAACCCATGATTTTATGTGATATAGTGTTGACTGTAAGAAAACTCTAGCTTGTCTTTACTAAGTGCTATAAATAATTTTCTAAAAAGCAACAGCCCTAACCTAAACAATCACATATTGTTTCAATACTCCACTAAGATATATATAGATATAGATATAGATATAGATATAGATATATTAACATCTTTATTGGAGTATAATTGCTTTACTATGGTGTGCTAGTTTCTGCTGTATAACAAAGTGAATCAGTTATACATATACATATATCCCCATAGCTCTTCCCTCTTGCATCTCCCTCCCTCCCACCCTCCCTATCCCACCCCTCTAGGTGGTCACAAAGCACCGAGCTGATCTCCCTGTGCTATGCGGCTGCTTCCCACTAGTTATCTCCTTTTTTTTTTTTTATTAGTTTCTGCTTTATAACAAAGTGAATCAGTCATACATATACATCTGTTCCCACAAACCTTCCCTCATGCATCTCCCTCCCTCCCACCCTCCCCATCCCACCCCTCCAGGCGGTCACAAAGCACCGAGCTGATCTCCCTGTGCTCTGCGGCTGCTTCCCACTATCTATCTACCTTATGTTTGGTAGTGTATATATGTCCATGCCTCTCTTTCGCTTTGTCACAGCTTACCCTTCCCCCTCCCCATAGACCTAGAGTCTGTCATACAGAGTGAAGTAAGTCAGAAAGAGAAAGACAAATACTGTATGCTAACACATATATATGGAATTAAAAAAAAATGTCATGAAGAACCTAGGGGTAAAACGGGAATAAAGACACAGACCTACTTGAGAATAGCTATCTCTTTTACATTTGGTAGTGTATATATGTCCATGCCACTCTCTCACTTTGTTCCAGCTTACCCTTCCCCCTCCCCGTATCCTCAAGTCCGTTCTCTAGTAGGTCTGTGTCTTTATTCTCAACTTGCCCCTAGGCTCTTCATGACAATTTTTTTTTATTTTAGATTCCATATATATATGTTAGCATACGGTATTTGTTTTTCTCTTTCTGACTTACTTCACTCTGTATGACAGACTCTAGGTCCATCCACCTCACTACAAATAACTCAATTTCATTTCTTTTATGGTTGAGAAATATTTCATTGTATATATGTGCCACATCTTCTTTATCCATTCATCTGTTGGACACTTAGGTTACTTCCACATCCTGGCTATTGTAAATAGAGCTGCAATGAACATTGTGGTACATGACTCTTTTTGAATTATGGTTTTCTCAGGGTATATGCCCAGTAGTGGGATTGCTGGGTCAATGGTAGTTCTATTTTTAGTTTTCTAGGGAACCTCCATACTGTTCTCCATAGTGACTGTATCAATTTACATTCCCACCAACAGTGCAGGAGGGTTCCCTTTTCTCCACACCCTCTCCAGCATTTATTGTTTGTAGATTTTTTGATGATGGCCATTCTGACCGGTGAGAGATGATAGAGATATATATTTTTTAATGCATCTGTGTAGTTATAAACTTGCCTTTCCCTCAGTTCATACTTACCCATCTACAACATATAGGTTATTAAAATTCACCCTGTCTATTATAAAGTATAAGTGAGGTATAATTTAAACCTTAAATTATTATTGCTCTAATCAATTACACTCAGTTTTTATTTAGTTTAATGGAATTAAGGTAAAAGCAAGAGCATAGCTATCTAACTTTAGTGAAACAAAACTACCTGAACGCTCTATAAAAAGGTAGGCACATAGTATTTTTAGAAAGACAGTAAAAGAATATAGTATTTGAAAATGAAAAAGCAAAGAAGTCAGATGCCCTTAATCTCATAGAAACAGACAAATAGGAAGTGGACTTATTTGACCAAGCGACTTTGGCATCAAGAAATTTCCTGTCCTAAACAGCAATATGGCCCAGACCTCAGAGTTATCAGAATAAAATCTGAGTGCCATTTTACAGGAGAATCAAATAAGATTTGGAATGAAAATTTCATTGCAAAGCAAGAAAAATTTGCAATAATTTTCTATAATGTAAGAAGACGTTTTTAGCACTTTTATTGCAGAAGCAATTCTAAATAACAGAGCTTTTCTTATAATAGCATTTCTATAATAATGGTGTTTTATAACAGAAGTGCTATTATTACAGAAATGGCATTATAATAGTGGCATTATTATTGTTGAATCTCTCCTATAACAGAAGTGCTAAATAAGCCTATCTATATTAAAGAAACTTCAAATTTCTTCCTTCTCAGAGCTAAATGTGATTTGGCCAGTCTCTTTCATATGATCATATTACAAGTAATCTTATATGGGTTAACCCAACACCGAAAGATATGTCCAGTTCACACAGACTCCCAGGAAATCTGATATCAAACTAGGAGTCAAAATATTTGAGTTATATTCTCAGGTCTAGCATTAGCTACTGAGTGACCTTGAGCAGCATGTTGCTCCTCTTCTGAGCCTTTTTTATTCCCTATTCAAACAAAAAACAAAACAAAAACCAAGGAGATTCTTCATAACTCTCAGTGAAATCCTTCCCATTACTAAAAAGCTCATTTGGTCCCAAATCGTAATAGCATCAATTACATATTTTTACTTCTTTGTTTTAAACTCATTGATGTGCTACTTTGTAATTGTGTTATTTATTCTATTGGAGTAAATTTATATTCTCAACTTAGAAGCTGAATAAAAATAAGAATTCCTTTTGAAAAAAATCTTCCCTTAAATGGTCGCACAGAGCCATGAATATAATGGGTAATTTTAAAATTTTAATTAAAATGCATCTGATAACAAAGTTCTAAAAATCCAAACTGAATCAGAAAATAACAGGGTTTCATTTTGCACCTAGTAGAATACTATTTGAAAACTTGAACATTTTCAGGTTGAAGTAAAGCAATAAAATATTAGAATAAGTTTGGAAGTGATAAAAAGATATAATGTTCAATAACAGTTAAAGTTCAAAAAATTGCCTCAAAAGAAATCTATGTCCACATCAAGTATATTACTATAAATTTCACTTATCATTCAATAAAGTACATATTGCTTTCCCATATATTTAGGGAGTATTCATCAAAAGAACTTTATATATGGAAAAGAATAAGTAAATTTAAGTTTATAAAATTCTACTTTTTATTAAAGATATCTTGTAATCCTTTGACGATGAGCTTCCAGCAGAGAAAAGAAAACAGGAAAGATTTTAGGTTCCAAAGGTACTGACCTTTTTAACGTTAAAATAAAATTCTATATATTTCTAGGCTGATACAATTAGATTACATCATCTGGTTAGGATATACTCTGAGAAACAGTAAAGTAAGGAAATTCAATATGCTCATATTCTCTGCAGGCATTTTTACATTTTTAGGCTGTGAAACAAAGTAGGACCCTGCAAGGTCTTCCTGGGGATAGACTCCCCCACTGCCAATGTCTGCCATCTTTTGTTTGTAGAAAAACTTTAGCCTCCTAGGCCTTCCCTGAGTTCCAAAGAGCAAATTTAATCAGAGATGTGAGAAAATGCAGAAATAGAAGAAAACAGTCAAGCAAGACAAAATAATAATTGTTTAGCCATAAAACAAAGTCAAGGACTTTTAGTTCCTTCTCAAGGGCTATAGATAATATCCTGAACCATATTCCTGAGTTGTTCTGCAGATACTAAAACCCCCACCAGGAGGAGGAAGTTGACTGAATGCTGACCACCAGCATGTAGACCTCAGATTGTTTGGAACTAGACGGTTGATGATTGAAATTCCTAAAACCTTACCCTGTTACCTCACCGTCAACCAATCAGAGAATTATGCACAAGCTGCTCATGTACCCTGTGACCCTCTCCCTCACACTGTCTTTAAAAACCCTTCCCTGAAAGCCCTGGGGGAGCTCAGGTCTTTTGAGAATGAGTTGCCTGTTCTCCTTGCTTGGTACCCTGCAATAAACTCTGTACATTCCTTCACCACAACTCCGTCAGTGGATTGGCTTTTCTGCGCGTCAGGTGAGCAGACACAAGTTCAGTTTGGTAACAACTGTCATGAATGGTTTCAGTGTGTATTCTGATAAAATGAACTTATTATTGATTGCAAGCTGAAGAAAGTTTAGTGTGTATATATTCATTCTCTTTCTCTCTCTCTATATATATATATGTGTGTGTGTATGTGAATAATATATATGTATGTATATGAATACAACACACACACACTCACTCACTCTGCTGGCACCAAAGAAATAGAGTTTTTGGGGGGACAATCACCATACCATGTTTATTCATCATAATGAATGACAGCCATCTGGAGCTATCATTTTTTAAAATTTTAAGACATTGTAAAAAAAAAAAACGGTAATAGCATTTTTAACCCAAGAAGAAGTTCAAGAAAAAGAACAAAAAGAAGAGAGGCTGGAGGATGAGGAGGAGAAGTTAATGATTATTTTTAATAAGTCACTAAGAGACAGACTCCAAGCAGGAACTCCCTGGGTTCCACTCTGGACAAATGTCCACATACACATAATCCACTTACTAAAGCCTGTTAGCTCAATATCAAAGAAACAATGTGGAAGTTTCAAAGTATTAGGGTTTGGTCTTCAGTGAGATATTTATCTTTCCTCTCTTCCAAGAGGAATTGAAGTCTAAGGTTGGTTAAACACCTTCTTGTGTACCAGATCCCATTGTAGGTGTTTGTTTGACATGTGATATGTTATTTAACCTTTACTGTTCTCAGAGGTTATTATTATTGTCATTATTATTAATATTATTATTTTCAAATGAGGAGACTGGATGCATAGATGAAATCAAGCCACTTATCTACAGTCACACAGAGACTACGTGACAGCCTACATAGGTATATTGGTCAAGGGATGGGAGGACTAGGACAGGATGGATTAATTCAAGCAGATTCATCCTGACTTTAAAGGAGTTTCTCTCAATGCTCAAAAGCACTATGGAGCAGCAACATTCTTGAGAAGAGCCACTTGATTTAAGAAAGAAAAGGCATCTTAAATATCACCAAACAAAATTCTTTTATTCTAAGGATAACACTAACTGTGGGAAAGATATCCTACCCAGGGTCTGAGCCCAGACTTGAATCTTCTGCTTCTGTCTCCCAATTCGGATCTCTGTTCTCTACAGTTCAGCACCTCTCCCTGGATAGCGCATGCTATCACTTGAACTAGTTCTCTCTGCTCCTTAGATCATGATAGACAGAAAGCTGGTTTTGCAGTCTTCCTCCAATAAAAAATAGTACTAAACTGAGAAAATGCTTTTACAGGAGGCACTAAGTGGAATCACCTTGGAAGAAAATCACTTGACTACTTGTAGCCTCAGGCACTTGTGCCTCAGGTAAACCAAAACAGCCTTTTCTTTGTAATCATACTGCACCATTATCTAGTACAGGAGTTTTAGAGTATCTAGTAAAGGGGACTCAGTTTGTCTTGTGCCATGTCCCCCTTCTCAGATAGTGTTTTTAAATTCATGAAAGGAAATACATACATAGAAAACCAAATATATTAAAATTTTGATATCAAAACAATCTTTTGACTGCTTTGAGATATGATTAACATACATAAAGCTATAGATATTTAATGCATACAACTCAATGTGTTTGGAAATAAGTATATACCCATGAAACCATCATCACTATCAATGCCATAAACTTATCTATTAAAAGATAAAATTTCATTCTTTATTATGTCATTAAATAACAATGTCTAGCAACAATTCTAATAACATTAATTTAAAATAGTAATGAAGGTAAATAATTTTTGAGTTATCCATAATAATTATATTATAATATGAAAATATCAAAGATTTCTATTAAGGCTAAAGTCATAAGTACTACAAACACCACTGTGGCTTTTTGCCAAATTTCGTAAGTAAAGGAAATGCTAAGTATCATTACAGATTACTGAAAATAAAGATGCAATTTCAATGCAATGTTTGAAACAACTGAAATTTCTCTTAGAGGTAGAATCTTTGCACTCTATAGCTTCTAAATATCCAGAGGAAAGGGGAAGAAATGGGAGGGAGGAGTGTGAAAAATTAGGAATGAGTTGATTTTTTTTTTAATCAGGCAGCACACGAAGGCAAGAAGGGTTCAAGGGTAATAAAGTCAATTAGTGGATCAAAGGATAAGAAGCCACATTTTGAAATAAAAGAGTGATAATTTTAAGCAGTAAGAGAGAGATTAGAATAGAGAAGTGATAATGCTATGCAGTTTAGATAGGAGATGTTGGAAAGCTGAATAGTAAAAGGGGGGAAAAAAACACCTCTACAAAAACAGCTGCCTAAATCAATCATCCCTTTATTTTTGGATCCTCATTACAGAGATTTTGATTCACTTGTTTATCTTTGTATACCGTTGTTATCATTTGCTTTGTGGCTTTCAATCTTATTCCTCAATTAATTGACTTCTCTCAAATTGCTCTAGCTTCTTTATCATGCATAATAAACAACGATCCTAGTTTTCTTCCTCATCTACTTATTCTATTATTTTCTTCACATAGACTCCAAGTCAAATGTTACTTATAAATAATTTTATCCTCCAATTCCTAGTTGTTCATTAGCACTCAGCCTCTTGTATGCACAGTGTCAGTTCACCATGCAAAAGATAATAATAGATGTGGAAGTTCCTCAAACTATGTAGAGCTACATATTCTTGACCTCTGGAATCTGTAGGTACCATCCAGCATCCAGCAAAACCTCACAGGAATGAGCCCAGGATAAGAAGGGATGCCCTCTGACCACTAGGACCTAAGAGACAAACTGTGGACTGTGGGCAAATCAACATTCTGGACTTCAGGTTCCTCACTTGCAGAATGGGAATAGAAACTAATGCTTTAGAATAAAGAGGTTATAACTTATTACAATGACTACTTGTATGCATTTCATATTTCTTCTATTTGGGCTTCATCAAGCTTCTTAGATCTGTGGGTTTAGTATATTTATAACATTTTTGATGATTATTCCTTCAAATATTTTTGAGCTCTATCATCTATTTTGGAGAGTCCAATTACATGTATATTAGACTACATGGTATCATTGCCCCTTTTGTCATTAATATTCTGCTCTTTTTTTCAGTCTTTTTCCTCTCTGTGTTTCACTTTAGATGGCTTCTATTGCTGTGTTTTCAAGCAATAGATCTTTCTTCTCTAGTGTCTAATCTACTGTTAATTCCTGCCAGAGTGTTTTTCATTTCAGATGTTATATTTTTCATCTAGAAGTTTGGGTCTTTTTTATATCATCCTTTTCTCTACTTGGCATGTTCACGCTTTTCTTTCCCTTTTTAAACATATAGATTTTATTTATAATAACTGTTTTAAAACCCTTGTCTGCTAATTTTACCATCTCTATCATTTCTCGGTCTGTTTCTGTTGGTTAATTTTCTCCCAGTTATAGGTCACCATTTCCTGTTTCTTTGCATGCTTGATAATTTTCCACTAGAAGTGAGACATGTTACTTTTTACTTTTCTGGGCTCTCGATTTTATTGTATTCCTTTAAATATAGTTGAGCTTTGTTCTAGGATACAATTAAATTATTTAGAATCAGTTTGATTCTTTGATTCTTACTTTTCAGCTTTGTTTGGTATGGGTTCTGGGAAGCCATTAGTTTAGGGCCAATTTTGATCCACTATTAAGGCAATACCATTGTGAGGACTCTACTCAACGCCTCACATGTTAGGGTTCTTTCCATTCAGGCTGTAAGAGATGCAAAACTATTCCCAGACCTATGTGAGCTCTCAAGATTGTTCTGCCTGCTCCTTCCTAGTGGTTCCTTCTCTGGTTTCAGGTAGTATTCTTACCTACCTGCATAGATCAGTACCCACCAAAGACTGAGGGGGACCTCTCAGTACATTTCCTCCTCTGTTGTATTTTGCCCAACTATTTCTGGCTGTCTTGGGCTCCCCAACTCTTGCTGAGCTGTCTCCTCAACTCAGCAAGACGAGCAGGTTCTGTTTGGATTGACCTTACCTGGTCTGCACCCTGAAAATGGCCTCCAATCAATAAGCTGGGAAAATCACAGGGTTCTCTTCAATGTTTCCCTTCTCTGAAGAATCAGTAACCTGGGGCTTCCCTGGTGGCACAGTGGTTAAGAATCCACCTGCCAATGCAGGAGACATGGGTTCGAGCCCTGGTCCGGGAAGATCCTACATGCCATGGAGCAACTAAGTCCGTGAGCCACAACTATTGAGCCTGCACTCTAGAGCCTGCGTGCCACAACTACTGAAGCCTACGCGCCTAGAGCCTGTGCTCCGCAACAAGAGAAGCCACCGTAATGAGAAGCCCCTGCACTGCAACGAAGAGTAGCCCCCGCTCTCCACAACTAGAGAAAGCCCAGGCACAGCAATGAAGACCCAATGCAGCCAAAAAAAAAAAAAAAAACACATTATCCTGTGCTGCCTGTTGTCCAAAATTTGAAAACCATTGTTTCACGTATTTTGTCCAATTTTTAGGTTAAGATGTATTCCCTGTAACTGTGTTTTTGGAAATTGAAATCCTGACTTCTATGTCCAGCATTCCATTTGAATGCTGAATAAAATAGTTCCTTCCCTGAATTTCTAACAAAACCAAGCCAAAACAAAACAACCCAACATATATCCTAAATCCCAATATTTTTAAAAAAATAATGTAGTAGCAACAGAAATGCAAGGAATGAAATACAATGCTGGCATTAGGAGACAGAAGTTCTACTCCTGGGCTTTAACTAGAATAAGGTATTTGGGGGAAACTAATCTGGTTTAAATCCACATTTGATATATTTTAAAGTGAGATTTTACTGTATGATTAAGCATACCAACTGGAAAGTAACACTTTAAGGTGTTCATTTTTCTTAAAAGGATGAGATATTTAGAGACAACACTGCTAAATATTTTCTTAGTTCTGGGTGTTTATAAGAGTCAATAAACTTTGTCCATTCCCTCTGTATAAGTGTAACAAATATCAGGCAAACACAAACACATGAGTTTGTATATTGGTAAGACTCCGTACAGCAAAATGGAGTTTTGCAAGTAGGCTTTGTACTATAACCTGCTATAGCCACATCACCAAAATTCAGTATAACGCAGAGATTACAATTCTGGCATAGGGCTAATGGTTTCAAAGCCCAGTGCTATCTCTTACAACTGTGTAATAATGGGCAAGTTGCTTCTCTGAGCCTGTTTCACTATATACAAAATGGGGACAGTAGCATTATTTGGCAGAGGATTAAATACGATCTTGTATGGAATCTGAACTTTATACAGTATCAGCCATATATTATTGTCAGCTTTCACTCTCTCTCATAAAGTCTCACCAAAGCCATCTTTTTTTATCTTCTACTCCTGATTTTACAAGATGAGGTCAGAAATTCAAATTATGACAACAGACAACATAAATTTTCTTTCCTTAAGAGGAAATTATATTATTTCTAAAAAATATTGTTTTGAATAGAAAATCAATACTTCATAAAGAATCAGCTTCTGCAGTGTTCAGATTATACTTATCTTTTCATATAATATATGTGACAATAACAAAAAGAATTCCCGTAAGAATCTTTCTCAATTTCCATAACAGTTACAGTAACACCACTTAATAGGTACATTTTAGAAAGGAGTAGTGTATATATATATATATATATACTTTTTTAACAAAAACTATAATTTTTTTTACCAAGGAAAATGTCTAGGAGTCACACTGGTGGACCCAGGAGAGGCCCTGGCCTGGAAAGGCCATGCACGGCCATCCACAGTGGGGAGGGTGGCACCCGGGCCCATGGCCACACTTGGGGAAGAGCCAGAGGAGGCCCAGGCCATGCCTGCAGAGGAGCTGCCCCACGCTGACCCCGAGGAAGGGCCAGGACACAAAGCCCTGCTTGCTGCAAATGGGACACCTTGGGTGCTGGTTCCCCGGGCTGACAGCTGCCCTCTCACATGTACTCCCCACAGTCGGAGATGATGACTTTCTACTTGGATTTCCCGTCCTTGCTGCCATGGGCCTCAATCGGCCGCAAGACGTCCAGGCCTTCTGTGACCTCCCCAAATACCACGTGCTTGCCGTCCAGCGAATCCGTCTTGTCACATGTCAGGAAGAACTGGGAACTGTTGGTGTTTGGGCCTGAGTTGGCCATGGAGAGCAGGCCTGGTCCCGTGTGTTTGAGAATAAATTTTTCATCATCAAACTTCCTCCCGTAGATGGACTTGCCCCAGTGCCCTTGTGGTTGGTGAAATTGCAGCCCTGGCACATGAACTGGGGGATGATGTGGTGGAAGCTGCTGCCCTTGAAGCCAAAGCCCTTCTCATGGGTGCACAGGCGGCAGAAATTCTCTGCTGTCACGGGAATGACGCCTGAACCCAGGAGCATCTGGATGCAGCCTGCTGGCTTGCTCTCAGTCTTGATGTCCATGTACACCTGAGGATTTGACCAGGTTGTTTTTTTACAGCGGGCTCTCCCTCCTGGGTTTCCACTTTGGGATGCTCTGTCCCTTCTTCTTTATTCTCCTCAAGAGTCTTCCCAGAAAACTTCTTCAACCATCCATCCTCGGACCAAACTGGTCTGGAAGAGCCTTCCTTAATCCTCATGGGTTTTGCCAAATTGACACGAATTGTCCATATAACAGCTCAGGTTCATTCATGTTGTCTACAGCTGCTGCAGCATACTCTGCCAACTCAAATTCAACAAAAGCAAATCCTCGGTGCTTTTCTGTTTCATAATCCAGAGGAATCTGGATATCTGTGCTGTCTCCAAAAGGGATAAAAGCAGCATGAAGAACTTTGTCATCCACCTCCTCTGCAAGTCCGCAACACTCACTTGGTAGTGGCCATCTTGCTCTCACCAAGGAGTAATATTTTAAAGGAGGTTTTTGACAGTTTTGTCAATGTATTTATGTCATCTTCTGTCATGATAGTGGGTCTAAAAAATTATTTTATAATTATTTTATGATAAAACAGCATGCTCATAATCTAGTGTATGCCTTCATTATTTGTAAAATCTTCCCATTACATGTAGGTTTAAAAACAAAAAACTTCTTGTCACTTATTGTTAACTAAGAGACACATTAAATACCAGCTTTCTTGAACATAGGAAAAATGTAAAAATATGGTCTGGGAACACTGAAGAGGATGATAAAAAAAAATTTAGGGGAAATGAGATTTTATTTAAGCTCTTAAAATTTGATCCAAATATAGATCACTATAAACAGCAATTATTTAATTATGTAAGAATAATTATTGCATAGAATCACAAAGTAAATAATTTTGCTCCTACTATAAAATATTATTTGTCTCTAGATACTTAGAACCAAAGTCCACAGGTCAGAAGGTTAAGAAAACACATGCTGTATATATTTACAGCTATAACTTGCATTACAAGAGAATTAAAAAGAAATGAGGCTGTAAATGAAAGACTTTTATGGATGGATCTCTTCTAAGTGATATATGTGATACAAATGATTAGCATTAACTGATCTTCTTGAAGAATGTACTGGTATAATTCATTACAATGGCTTCGAAGTGCAATTAGTGAACTATAGTGTAAATGACACTGCTGTTCATAGTCTTACCTATAAGAGTAATTATATTTTGAAAACTACTTAGTGAAAAATTGATTGAATGAGTCCTGTGGGCACAGATAATTGAGATAAAAATATGTAAACAAAATGCCTATTAATAGGCTTTATGGCACATTTATATATGTACATGGTTTACTAATGCAAGATTTTATAAATGGAATTTTTTAACTTTTCTTTTTAAGTAGATTTCTAACATAGAAAAACTGGATTTATATATTTCATTTAATAAAGCTAAACTATTTCTGTAAATACGATGTAATCATGTTTTTAATTGGATGAAAATAGAGAGAATGTCCTATTATGATGACAAAGTAAGCAAGAAATAAAAGACCAAAATTCAAGTCTTCTTAAGAAATAGGATAATCCTATTTATATTTTTATACTCCAAGTAAAAGGAAAATCATAGTAGGTGACACTATATCATAATCAAGAGTCCACAAAATATAAATCAAAATTACTCTATATCTATAGGATATAAAATAATAACTCAAAAATATTTTCATTGTTTATTTAGGTACTACACTATCATATTGGTAAAAATACATATTACGAATTAATTCCTAATCTAAAGGTTTATCATTCCAATATCAAGAAGACATATAAATATATATGTACCCTATATTCCATATTTACAAAGGTATAATTTTACATATGTATATGTATATACACATACACACACACAGGAGTACTAGACTGTGAGATTATAGGTTTGATTTCTAGCTCATAGAGATTAATGGTTTAAGTTTCAGCTTTATATCTAGGTAGTGGAACTATATATGACAACTGAGGACTTGAGACGACTCTTTTGTAAAATGAACATATTGCACTGTATGATATCTAGTTCTAAAGTTCCATGAGACAGGACTCTGTGGGTGAAACTTAGAAATTAGCCAGACTTATACTCTTATTCATATTCCATATATCTTATTAGTCAGCCCTGAGCTAATTTGATGAGCTGCAGTTTTCTCAGTTGTTAATGGGAATGTGATCATTTCTACCCCATGGAATTATTGTGAAGATCATGCAAGACAAATGTGAAATTAACAGATATCACAGAAACTATTCAATTTCAGGTATTGTCGTTGTCTGTAAACTCTAGCTTAGACTAAATTATGCTGAAGTAACAAAAAAAGCTCAAATTTCAGTAACTTACAACAACAAATATTTATTTTTGTTCACATTATTTATCATTTGTGGGTTGGCTACAGCTCTGCTCAATATCCTCTTCATTGAAAAACCCACATTGAAGGAACAACTGCTAATTGAAACATGTGGTCTCACACAGAGGGAAAAGAGTTATATAGAGCTGCAAAATGGCTCTTAAAGCTTTAGTTAGGAAGGAGGTGATTCACATCATTTTCAACACAATACATTGACCAAAGCAAATCTCATGCTAAGCCTGACATCAGTGGGGTAGAAAAGTATAATTCTCTAGCAGGGAGGGGCCAGTAGGAAAGGGCAGTAGATAATTTTGAGAATATACAACCTATTATAATGTCTTTCAGTCCTTTTGAATCCAATTACCCCTGCGGCCATCTGCTCTGTAGAAATATGTGTGATGCATCTCTGTTTCCACTCATATATACTTACATACCAATATGCAGTAAATGTACACCTTTCTTGTAACCTTAACTCTGAAAATTAAATAGGTTCATATGCCTAAGGACCAAAAACAAGCAGAACTTAAAGACTGATTATCATGACATCATGCATGGATGGCTAACATTTATTTGCTTCACAACTATTTGGAAATGGGAAAGAACCAACAGTTTTTACAGCAAAATCTTGATTAATAAAATCTAGTTGTTACTCTCAATTAAATACGTATGTATTTATTTGTATGCTACCATTTGTTTATATTTTACTATGCTACCCTGCATGGCTTTGACTTTCAGGAAATATATAAAATGAAGCCAACAACAAGAGATGCTTCCTGCATCTCTGAATGTCACATCTTAGTGCTTTTTGTAAGCCAATCAAAGGCTCTTCATCTTGCCTGCACTACTGTTGAAATCAAAATGCTTAAATTCTGTGACATTGGTACAAGTTATGGTTTAGAGTATTTTACCACCACATTCCTAGTACCTGGGACAGTATGTGGCAGGAGGAAGATACTCAACAGTATTGATGAGTAAATGAATAAGTAACTGAATAGATATTTTATTGGCTGCTATGATTAACATATTTTTATCTTAGTTCCTAAAAGAAAGGACCTTTAATTAGTTACATTGCAATCCAAAGAAAAAGCCATTTAAAGACGTCTAAAATGCTTATTTCAGAGATAAAGTGAAAACCAAATATCTTGGTATCTCAAAAGACAATGTACAAAAGTTTTGCTGCATTATTTGTGAAGGAAAAAGAGTCAGAATTTCTTCTAATAGTTTCTCTGTTGATCTGAAGCAGTGTCTGGTATAGAAGGGAAAGAGTAGATGAGTCCTTCAAAAAAAATGTTAAGTTTTTGATGAATATTGTGAATAGGTATTAACTATTTTGTCTTTTTTTTCTTCTATTGATAATCCATGACTTTGATTTTCACACAGTAAAGTTTCCTTAACAGATAATACCCTCTTCGTGGTTTTATTTAAAAACCAATCTTTTAAATGATCACATGGTGTCTCATTATATTAAACATCAATGGATCAAATCTCTTCATCATAAAGCAAAAAGTCTTCATGATCAAAAAACTGTAAGAATGTATTCAGTGGCTACTGCTTTCACATCTACCCCTTGATTCCCCACATGTACTGGCATTCTACAAAACCTAAGAATACAGGGTAGTCCCCATATACTATTAATACTATACTATACTATTAATAAAAACAGTCATCATTATTAACTTTGTTATTAACTTTGTACTATGCTAAACATTTTTTGTTGGCTATCTCAGGCCATCCTTAGAATAATCCTAAAAAAATAGACTGTATTTTTACCATTTTATAGGCAGTGAAATTGAGGCTCAGAGAGAATATATCTACCAAATAGTGGCAGAGTGAGGATTCAAACTCATCTTTTTAGGTATAGATACTGAAGCAGGTGTGTTTTCTACAGTTGTATATGTGTCTGGTATACCTTGGAAAATTTCAGTCTAATAAATCTTTGGTGCTAAATTAAAAGCCACTTTCCGGGCCTCCCTGGTGGCGCAAGTGGTTGGGAGTCCGCCTGCCGATGCAGGGGATGCGGGTTCGTGCCCCGGTCTGGGAGGATCCCATGTGCCGCGGAGCGGCTGGGCCCGTGGGCCATGGCCGCTGGGCCTGCGCGTCCGGAGCCTGTGCTCCGCAGCGGGGGAGGCCGCAGCAGTGAGAGGCCCGCATACAGCAAAAAAAAAAAAAAAAAAAAAAAAAAAAAAGCCACTTTCCTTTGAAGCAAAGTCTCTGCCTTAAGATTAAATGAGAAAAAAATCTGTATTGCTTATCTATTGCTATATGACAAATTACCACAAACTTATTGGATTTAAAAAAAAACACATTTATTATCTCACAATTTCTGGGGAGCTGAAGTCTGGGAATGGCTTAACTGAGTCCTCTGTTCAGTCTCACAGGATGTTGGCCAAGCCTGTGTTCTCATCTGAAAACTAGTCTGGAGAAGAATCTCCTTCCCTGATTACATGGTTTGGGGCAGCATTCAGTTCCCCGCAGTTGTAGGACTAAGAGCTTCATTTTCTTGTTGGCTGTCAGTTGGAGGCTGCCATCAGCTCTAAGAAACCACCTGCAGTACCCTGCCAAGTGAGATTTCTCAACATGAGTGCTTGCTTCCCAACAGCCAGCCAATAATAGCAAGACTTCCTATGCACCCAGGAGGCATTTTACGTACTCTACCGCCTTTCTCAGAGTCCACTTGTCTCCACTGACACATTGTAAGGTCCCAGTAAGAGACCATAGTGGATACCACCACTCAGGCATCTTCAAGTAGTGGCGCCAAAGTGCTTGGGAGAGAATGGTCATGGGCAAAAAAGAAAAGTTTAAAAAAAGAAATTCTTGTATGGTTTATGGGAGTATCTCAAGCTTCAGTGGTATGGTAAAAAATAGGGTTTTTTTGTTTGAAACATTAAACATTGGTTCCCTTCCCTATACAGAAGGCAGGTGTGTATCTAAAAGGCTAATATTTATTTAGAATCTACTGTGAACCAAGCCCTGTTCAGCACTTTCACAAAAGTCATCTCATTCAAATATTTATTTCTATAATTCTCAAACACTGTGAAATAAACATTATTAACCATAAATGGGAGTTGAAAATATGATCAGAGAGGAACCCCTTGATAGCAACTGGATATAAGTTACAGAAGCAGAAATTGTATTTTATAGTTATTGTGTTCCTAGAAACCTACAAGGTATTCCTATCTAAGAAAGTATTCATGTTTCAATTAATAAATGATTTCTTAGAAGGGAAATTTTTACTTTTTAATGGTTTAAATGAGGTAGAGATAATACATATAAAATAATAATAATGATAACATGCATTTGACATTTACTAAGCATCAGGCACTGTTAGAAATAAATTACCTCATTTATTCTGCACAGTCTACTGAGATATAAACTATTATTATGCCCATTTTATAGATAAACAAACCAAAGACTGAAGAGGTTAAGTAATTTGTCAAAGTCACACAGGGGCCAAGCCAAGATCTGAATCCAGGAAATCTTAGTCCTTGATTCCAAGGGTCCTGAGGGCCAATTCACTTTCCTCTTCAAATACCATTTACTATATATGTGTGTGTGGGTGTGTGTGTGTGTGTGTGTGTGTGTGTGTGTGTAATTTGAAACACAAATAATTTACAGTGAAGACAAGTCCAAGAAGATCTGAATGAATGCTTTAAGATGAAAAATCTACATTTCATGTAACCAGGTCATTCCAATTTTCTCATTTCCCAATATATGTTTAAATTTTAATTGTGATGTTTCTTTGAAAAGGTGCCCTTCTACATTTTCAAACCCTTCTTTCTTTACATATGGAGTAAGGCAACTCTGCAGCTTCTAATCACCTCCTTAATACGAGTTTTTTGAAATGGTAAATTGCTGTGAGATGAAAAGTAGATCTCATATTTCTTGAGGCTAAATTCAGTACTCAGCTACAAATGTGGTCACAAGGTCTCCTTGCTGACGTCTTTTATGTTACTTTAATTAAGTTTCAGCTATTATTATTACTGCTGCCTCTAAAGGTGCATAAAGTATCTTAGGAAACCTGGTTTTGAGGGCACCTATACTGTTTTCCCCTAATCAATCTTGAGATTAATTTCATGTTCAATCTTGCTGTCTGCTAGGTGCTCTGTGCTCAAGCATCCTTCTTAAATTGATCTGAAGCCAGGTTTAAAGATCAAACCTTGGCCACACAAGGTTTGATAACATTATACCTGGTATGAAAAAATGTCTCTGGTGCCCTAAACAAAAATTAATCTGGAGGGGTGCAGGCTGCATCCTCAGGCATGCTATTGTGGTTGCAAGTCAGCTCCATTGCTCTGTTTGTTGTCCCAGAGCGGCCACGGACAGGATGCTGCTCCACTGTGCCTCTGTAGCAGTTGGCGGCCAACAGCTCTCTATGGGGAACTCGAAAGTGGAAAGGCAGCTCAATCATGCCTGGTATAATTTACATCTGATTGATGAAGGTCTAAGGATCACAGAAACAATTAATTTGTATCAGGACTCCTGTGGGCCAAAAAGTAAGAGATTATGCCACCGGTACCCAATTTTAATTTTTGCCTGATCAATCACCTGCCTTTCCACATCTACTTTGTTTTCAGAATCAACTTTTGCAGCACAGATGTTAAAGGATGCAGCAGAAAGAGTTTCTGGAAAACCAGAACACCAAGGAAAACACTCATTGATAAAACTCACTTGTCACTACACCACATTATCCCTTTTTCAATTTGATAATGGTAAGTCATTTTCCCCACAACTGCAAGGGAGGATTTAAAAACTCTTTTTTTTAAATAAACCACTTTGTTTTTATTCATGTAAGAAAGATTACAATGGCCAGGAGAAAGGAAAAAGAATAGTGGCTACTTGCTAGGAGGAGAACAACAGCAAGAGCAATTTAAAATAAAAATAACTAAAGATGCCTTAACTTTGTAGTTAAAAATGAAATGAAAATTGCAAAAGCAATTTGTGACAGGAAGCCTTTAAAATGTTCTAAGGATTGTTCTCATTTTGCATAAGCCATGGCCAATCTTTAAAACAGTTAGTACATTAAGCATATGTATATCTGATTCAACACTCTATTGTAGGCAGAAGCCCCTCAATTATGAAATTGTAGAAGGATGGGTCTGACAGAGTCTCATCTAATTACAGGAGCAAATTACAAGTTCATACACTTCATAAAGCATTCTAATATCTTTCCTTAATAAGAAATCTCACTGCTCAAACCAGGAATATGTCTAACACAGTCATATTTTTTCTACTATTCTTGGCATGTAATTGCCCTTGTAACAATGCACAAAACAATAGAAAATAGCATTCATCATTTTTTATTGATCAAATGTTTAAATTAGTATTAATCTTGTTCACATACTTCTAAAAGATGATTTAACATGAATGCAATTGTTTACGTTTGCTTTGCAATTATCCAATATTGCTTCCTAATCTTACAGAAGTGGACAACGAAATGGAGAGAAGTAAAATGGCTACTGTCAAAGGATGTAGGGAACTGAAGCAGAAATTAGAATCCACATGGCCTTAGAGGTATTTCTTTGCTTTGGTCCCTAAGTCAAACAGAGGGATTAATAACAGTATCCAAGATGCAGTATTGGCTTTTCTGTAACTCTGGTGGCTTGTACACTAAACTGTCTTTAACAATATAAACTACTGTGGATGATTAATTCGGTGATATGTTATACTATTACTATTTCTGCCTAAGCAAAAATTTTTTCAGTGTAAAATGAGTGCACCATATTATTCCAACTCTACGAAGACAGCACTGATTCCTCGGCACTTGGGAAAAGATGGTCCACGCCAGAAAAAAATGCACAAATCTTGATCAGTCATCTATGATACCCACCCATTCCCTCATAAGAGCTTTTACTGAACACAGATTCACTAACTGACCTTAAGTGTGGCTAAATTTTATCAGTTCCATAGTACTGTTGGTTTTCATTCATCCCATGTAAACCTTCCTATTGATATGCTTATGACATCTTGACTATTTATGTTTTCCTATGCTACACCATTTTCATAGAATAAACATGAACGTCATAATTTTTAAATAATAGAAATATTTTAATTGATTTTGTTTACTCAGTTTCTTAGTACAAGAAGCTGAAGTTGGAGAAAATTTTTTATGTTAATTAATATCATCATCATTTATTTGATAAATTTAAAAAGGTGAATTTCCAGTCTCTCTTTCCTCTAAGAACTAACAAGATGGGTAGGTTTTACACATGACAGTGAGGGAAAGAAAGAAAGGACCATGAACACAAAGAGCCTTTCTTGTTTCTTTGGCTCAGGAAGGCAATTACCAATATCCTATTAGTCTCTGATTCGGCTAGAGCTCAGGAATGAGCAAGGCCTCACACTTATCATTTCTATATCCTCCCTGCCATGTAGTTCTGAGATCCAGGTGCCATAGGTGCCCACCCATGAATGTTTTGAGCACCCTGCTCTGATCCCCACCCAGCACACAGGCATAGGCTTTTACCAACCTCCCTGTTTCAAGGGTAGCAACTTAGACCCTCACACATGATAGGTGGTTTATCCATTGGGAAGGAACCAAATTTGGTGGGGTGAAGAAGGGGCCCCCAGGTCTGAACAGTATTAGGGTTATGCTTTCTACCAACTCTTTCTCCATCCCCAGGCATGGGGCTGCTGACTCTAAGGTTTAGAAGAGAAACTCATAAATAAAAGTAATAGTACCAGCTGTGCACTGATCTGCATGGACTAAAACAACATGCAATCCCTAAAGGGGGAAAAGGTTGCAAATGATGCGACACACATTTTCCCTGGTATTAAAATTGTTAATCCTATTAATAGAGGTTACCTGCAAAGTTCATTTTAACTAACCTGCACTTAAACTACATGATGGATGATAGAGAGAAAAAGACAAGTGTATCTGCACAGTGTCCCAAGTCCAGATATAAAGTGATAGCAAGTGCCAGGATGACTGGGTTAATATGAGGCCTTTAGAATTCTGTACTTGGAAGTGATACATACAATTACTGTTTCCCATTCTCATATATAAAACAAATATATCTGTATACAATTCTCAGTAATACTCCAACAAAGATGCTGAATACTAATAAACAATGTTGATATCACATGGCAGCACTTAAACCTGCACATGACCCTTCCGTGTTTCAAATTTGCTGGATATGTAGCAGGAAGCCTTATTGAGATAATTGGCAGATTATCTTATAGAATTTTTTTTCTTTTACAATCAATTAAATCAGAAAACTAATCTAAATAGCCAACAGTTCCAGACTTGGCACCAACTGCAGCTAAGAAATCTCTGAATTCCTTGATCCTATGACCCTACAAGTTCTAGCTGGAGCTTAGGAAAGTTCCCTATCACAGCGGGGCATTGGTTGCACAGTAATACTAGAGGCCACTGCCTCATAATGTTGATTTTTAGCTGCTAAGATCCATTTATTCATATTTTCATTAATTAAACAAATATTTATTGATATTATATAATATATATTGATGTTGATATTGATAGTAGTAGTTCCTACTATGTGCTGGGTACTATGGTAAGCACAGGGAATAAGTAATAGAAAAATCACTGCTTTCAAGAAATTACTAATCAAATAAATTCATTATTCTCAATTTTTTTCTGCCCCAGTAAGCCTAAGAGCTATGACATAGTCCACTCAGTATAAGCAGCTTCTGGTGGAAGTAACTATCAAGCTAGGGAGATGGGTGTTTGGAGAAGGCAGGATAGGGTATCTGGTATTTTTTAAATTTTAAAACAGATTTCCCTTATTTTGGTGGAGAATCACTATGGTAGAAATAACTAAATAAAGTTCCTTTTCCTCTCATTGCTAGAGGTAGCATCAGCTAGTAAAAGAAAAAGAGAATAAACAAGTCACTATGATTTCATTGCTTTGTTGGCCAAAGTAGAAAGCATGAAAAATAACAATATAAACAGATACCACTTATTTAATGTTTCCCACATGACAGCTGTTTTACATACATTTTGTCATTGAAACTTCACAAGAACCCTGCAGAGTAGGTACTGTTATTACTGGGTGACCATATATTCTGCTTTGCCTGGACAGTATCAGTTATACCTATCTTAATTATTAATAGTTCCTCCTTTCTCTCTCAAAAGTGTGTCAATTGGATAATAAAGTATTCTTTTTTACCCACAAAATAGCAGCTTCATATAGTCCAATTTAATAGATGAGTTTATAATAATGTCATGGCAATCTTGGAGGGGCTTTTCTAAAGCTCTGTTTAAATAATCTTGGTGTCCCAACACTACATCCTTTAATCAATTCTACTGTTATGCAGTGTGCTCGTTGGGAGTCATAGGGACAGGAGGGCATAGAACAAACATCATGTACTAGTGGTAGAGAGTTAGAAGGTGTCCACCTCCCTACTGATAGATACGGAAACTGGAAATAATGGTTCGTGGTCAGAAAACCTTACAAGATATATTTCCACAAGATGTATAATGGCAACAATTCTATACCCAGCTTAGAACTCATTATAAAGAATTTGATAAAATGAGGGAATTCCCTAGCAGTCCAGTGGTTAGGACTACGAGCTCTCACTGCCGAGGGCCCGGGTTCAATCCCTGGTTGGGAACTAAGATCCCACAAGCCCAGTGGTGTGGCGAAAAAAAAAATTTTTTTTTGATAAAATGAAAGAATTTGAGTAAAGTTTACCGTAATGAGATTTGAAGATGAATCCCCACTCTTTGGACTCCTTTCCTATTAAGGATCAGAGTGTAGCAACACCTTTTGAAAATTATAATGGCCTACGTATTTTCAAATTTGACAAAAGTAACAAAGTTGTATCCTCATATTGAATTCAATATGATAATAGTGAAAAGGCAAGTGTGAGTGCCAAAACAGAAGGCAACACGGAAGCAGCTATAAATGAATGATTTAGCACTCAGTGAAGGAAACTGAATTCTTCCTGCCACCAAATTTTGCAACACTTATATGCACACTGATTATGAATTTTTTTCATACTTTTAAAACATCCATATCATACTGTTTGGACTATATAGCTCAAATGCACTCCAGCCTTGCTCACTTTACCTGGTTTTGCACATGTGCATTGGTAATGACCAACAAAATTCCATTGATGGCAGCAATCTCAGAAACAAGCTTCCCAGATAATCAGTAAACCCCCATTCCCCACTATCAACCCAACTGTGATCTCATCAGATAACAGTTGTTAGAATTCCTTTATCACCAATTCATCATTAGAGCCAACAAGTACTGATTTATAGTCTGGTAAGGGGAAAATTCCATTTACAGGAAGTTTTGCTGCTTAGGAAATTGTCTGAATCATCTAGAATTATCTGAAAAAAAATCTTCAAATGGCTTTTTCATCTCTGAATTTTTGTTAGGCCCCTGGGGTAATGGTTTAAGCCATGAAGCCATCTCTACTAGAGAAGGAAAAACTCCTATGTGAGTGTAATAAAGAGGACAGTGTTTAATTATTTATCTGTTTTTAAAGAGTACCACTTTATTGGAAACCATTACTTACTTGCCCAAATATTTGTAGAGATTGTGTGATAGAATTAAATGCACATAGACTGCAGATTGGCAAAAGAAAGATTTTCTTGAAGGAAATGTTACAATATGTAAGTTTTCTATTACTGATTAAAGATGAATTATTTCTATAAACTATCTGCAAAATTATGAAGGAAGTTAATGGCAGATATATTTTCTCATCATATGCAGTCACTCATCATGGGGACTCATCTAATGCATAGCTTAAGGTCCCAGTACTTAGAATGATGAGGTCCTCATAAGACCACCTTGTCTACCTAAGCTGCCCACTTGTGAATCATCCAAGTGCCCTTCAGGATGATGAGCTTTTGATTAGTCCTTTCAATTAGTGTTTATTTTCTCGAGTAGAATACTCACAACAGTTTCAAAGCTCTGAATCTCCTTTAATCGCTGCCTTTAAATTAAGAGCAATAGATTTTTTTAACTGGTCTCCTGCTGCTTTGGCCAGAAGATCAAGTATGAATGCAATTTAAATATGAAAGCTAGCATCCAATACGCAAAGACTCACTTTTAACTAAAGGTGAAAATTCACTCTAACTCCATTAAGTAAAAGCCATTACTATGTATCCGAACCTGCTGACACATTCTTGATTGATAGTTGTGCTTTCCCATCAGTGGAAAGATGAAACAATTACTTTTTTGAGAAGACTGAACAAACATATCCACCCTACACATTTTTCCCAAGGTACCCTAGAAATCTTATGTTCCTAGTTTTATTTCTAAAATTGGGAGTTGCCTCACAAAATTGGATATTTAAAAAGTCACTATATGGGCTTCCCTGGTGGCGCAGTGGTTGAGAGTCCGACTGCCAATGCAGGGGACATGGGTTCGTGCCCCGGTCTGGGAAGATCCCACATGCCGCGGAGCGGCTGGGCCCATGAGCCATGGCCGCTGAACCTGCGCATCCGGAGCCTGTGCTCCACAATGGGAGAGGCCACAACAGTGAGAGGCCTGTGTACCGCAAAAAAAAAAAAAAAAAAAAAAAAAAAAGTCACTATAAAAATCATCTATAAAGGACATTATTGAGGCAACTGGGAAACTTGAATATAGAATATATATTAGATAATTTTATTGCATCAATATAAAAATCCTTGGACATAATAATAGTACCATAGTCAGGTAGGAGAATGTATGTTCACAAGACAAAGGCTGTAGCATTTAGGGGTGGAAAATCGAATAGCTTGCAAATTGTTCATGTATATATACATATGCATACATATGAGTAAACATAAATAGTAAGTATGGCAAAATATTAATAATTAGTGAGTCTAGATGAAGGGTGTAAGTGTGTTTGTTGTTTTCTTCTTCCAACTTTTCCACAGACTTGAATTTATTCAAATTTAAAGCTCTGAAAAAGTCACCTTCCTTACCATAATTATCTTCTCCAACTTACAGAAGCCATTTATCATTTACTGGCAAAAAGACAGAGCTTCTAACTAGGTGGTCGGAACACAAGGCATACTACGGAAGCATGAGAAAGTTAAGTCAAACTAGGTGGGTAGGCAAGAAATCCTGGCAGGTCCAAGGGCTAAGAGGTAAAAAAGGAACCTGAAAAGTTCCATGGAAGCATTTCCTCTATGGCTCTGAACCAGGGTGGCTGAAGTCTCCTGTCAACCTTAGATTTTCATCTCTGTAACGGCATGTCTCACCCAGTCTGTGCAGCCCTTGGGCCCTGGCCTTTCTGCTGTGCACTTTATCCTTCTTACAGGAGAAAAATAGCCCATCTTCCCTGGGCACCTCAGAATGCTTCCAAGATGGCGGGATAGTGTCTTCTGACTAGCTGAATAGAGTGTGCCTGGCCACGGCTAAAATCCACTGCCGCAGTTGAAGTCTCTCTAATGCCACTGGCAGAGGTAACTCCAATTCAGCATCTAGGTCTCAGTCTCTTCCAAATTAGAGAGAAGTTGTAGAAAGTTGGGCTAGCAACTCAGCACTAAGTCAGTTTACTGTTGGTTTTGCTGTGTTTCAGGCCCCATTCCTAGTAATTCACCTCTAGAATTATTTTGTGACCCAAGGTCCAATTCTAATGCCTAGGGCTGTGTCTCACCACCCTAACTCCACCCATCCACTTCTTCCTCACCCCATGCCTGAGTATCTATTACAATCTCTGACTAGTAAACTCCTCTAGGACTAGGTCCTAATGTTATCTCTTTATTTTTCCAGGAGCTAGACACTTACTCTTCAACTCCCATTGCCATAGTTACGTTCTCACTTTCTTTTTCCAGGCTAGCTACCAACTACCGTTGCTTCCCCAACTGTCATCTGACTGCTCCTAATGCTAGTAATTCTCAATCATAGGAACAGGTAGCCTCCTATAGCCCCTGCCTGCTGCAACTTGCTGACTGCAAGATAATTCTTATGTCCCACTGCCTCTCATTGCCTATTTCTGGGACCATCCCACATGGCTTGTCCTATTCCAGTGATTCTATTTTCTTCTTATATCACCTAATCTAGACTATCCAACTGCCAACTGAACCAAATTCCAAGATAGCTAAAAGTACAAATATATAATTAATTCATTCATTTATATATGAATATATTTAGTAGGTGCTATGTGCCTAATTCTGTACAAGACATAGGCACTGAGAAGAGTTTTTAGTTTTCTGGCATTCCAAGGATGATGTATGGATACTTTGTGAATCTTGCCTTCTTGAGTCAGAAGAAAAGATTGTCAGGACCATAATATAAACTCAGCCCCAATCCAAGGAATTCTTATATGACAGATCATTTTGTACAGACATCCCAAAAGACAATGTGGGTCCCTTGATATGGTATTAAAAGTGTCATATTCATAGGCAGATGTATGACAATAATAGTCATGAGCTATCAACAAGGTATATCAAGTAATGTAAGGTTTAAAATAAAGATTAACATTAGCTGCTTACCTGAGATTACATGCTATTTCATTATTCAGGCCCTGGTTTATTTGTGGCTATCAAGAGGTATACATCTTTTCAAGACCACAAAAATTTCAGAATTTTATGTGAGTAGTGGTCTAAAAAAAGTATATTATGTCAAAGTTGAAAGCCTAGGGCTCTGTGACCCCCATTAGCCAAACATGGGATTATGAATAGATTAATCTTTTGTCAGTCCTATGTTATCTTCTCCATATTAGGGCATATTATAGAACTAGTTCTTCCAATGTATTATTTGTCAAGAAAAAAATGTTCTAAGAGATGAAGGATTTTTTTTTAATCTCTAACTTTGTCCCCAAGTCCTCTGAGGAACAGAATTTCTAGACTGAATAAATAATATATGAGTCTCACAAATATGAAATATCAATGGTAAATATAAGACTGAATGATAGGAACACTGTGATGGTTAATTCTGTATGTCAAGTTGGCTGTTTTGTCAAACATTATTCTTGATGTTGCTGTGAGAGTGTTTTTGTATGAGATTTACAATTAAATCCATGGACTTTAAGTAAAGCCAATTGCCTTCCATGGTGAGCGGGCCTCATCCAATCAGTTAAGGCCTAAATAGAGCCAAAAGGTAATCTCTCCAGATCAAGAGGGAAGTCTTCAGCAAACTGCTTTCAGACTTCATCTGGAACTTTAGCTCCTCCTGGTTGTACAACAGATTGCCTCTGGACTCAAACAGCAACTCTTTCCTAAGTGTCCAGCATGCCGGCCTCCCTCATCAGAGTTTGGACTCATCAAACCTCCTTAATTACATGAGCCAATTCTTTAAAATAAACCTCTTTATATATTTTTTTGTATATTATATATAAAATATATAGTTGTGTGAAAGAAATAGATATATGTATGTATATATGTATATTTTTTTCATTCTATAGATACTGTTTCTCTAGAGAACTCTGACAAATACAGACACCAAGGAAAAAATTTATCACTCAAGACTAACACATGATCTGCTACCTCCCTTTAAAGAGACATAACCTTCTCCCACCTCTACATGTGCGGAATCTCAAAGTTTTGTTGTGACTTCTCAGAATTTATGGCTATAATTCTACAGTCTCAGGAGATACCTGGGACATGTTGACTGAGCTACTGCATTTATAGGGAATTAAGGGCAAGAGGAAGCGGGCCTCTATCACTGGAGACCTCTTACACTCTCCCTATAGCCAGCAACGCGTAGTTTCATAAACACAAAATTCACACACACACACACACATACACACACACACACACACACACACATCACACATATTCCCTGTGTGCTTTTATACTTCTCTCACTGGAATCCTCCTGGTTTTATAAAAACCTGAGTCTACCAAGGGCTCAACCTACACTTCCGATTGACGTAGCCTGGCTGGAAGGTGTAAGTTCACTGTAGTTCCTTGGTAAGAGGGCTGATAAAAGCTCAGGTTCTGAAAGTTATTCTGAAAGGAAATCTCTATACATAATGCCAGGCAAGCTTGCAAGATAAATAGACTTCTCTCAGGCTTGGGACATAAGGAGCTATTTCTTCTTTAAAGTCAGTCCATCTAGTAACCTCAGATTAGAGACCTAATCTCTTATTAACTAGCTGCCATCTTTCAGTACATAGGCATTAGGGAATGAGTAGATCTAAGAATGACCACCTAGTGCCAGATAATCACAGTAGAACTTCCATTCAGTCTTTCATTTATTCAATTAATAGAAGTCACTCAATTATTTAAACATTCGTTGAGCATCTACACTATGTTGAACAATGTGCTAACTTCCAAGGATACAATATAAGCAAAGAGAATCTCCCCGAAAACAGTATTCCCTGTTCTAATGAAGCTTACATGCTGGTGGAAAGGACTGACATTAATCAAAGAATTGCAAAAATAAATGTGTAATTGAAAGTGTTTTGTGATAAAACAAAGGAGACATATGGCGTGAGGGAGTATTGGGGTAGGCAGGATTCTAAAATGGTTCCCAAGACTCTCGTCCCCTCGAGCATATGCTCTATATAATCCCCTCCCTTTGAGCAGATTATGGGCAGAATGTGTAAATATAAAGGGATACCACTCCTATGTTAAGGTTACTAATCAACTTTGAGTTCACCAAAAAGATTATCTAGGCATTTCTGAGTGGGCCTGACCTAATCAGAGGAGTCTTTAAATGAAGATGAAGCATCAGAAAGATGTATTCCTGTTGGCCTGGAAGAAAGAAAGCCATGTTACAAACTCTCTATGAGAGTCATGTGTCAGAGAACTGCAGACAGCCTCTGGGATCTTAGAGCAGTCCCTGGCCAACAGCTAACAAAAAAGGAACCTCAGTCATACAACCTCAAGGGAATGAATTCTACCAACAACCAGTGAGCCTAGAAGAGGATCCTGGGTCTCAAATAAGAACAGCAGCCCAGCCAATCTCTTGATTGCAGTCTTGTCACACAAGAGCAAAAGATCCAACTAAATCATGTGCACACTCCTAACATAAGAAAACTGTGAGAAAATAAACTTGTGTTATTTTAAATAACTAAATTTGTGGTGATTTGTTTTGTACCAATAGAACACTAATACAAGTATAGCACATGGAGTTGACCAAGTCAGAGAAGGAGTTCCTGGGGAACAGATGTTGGAACTAAGATCTTAGAAATAAGTAGAATTTAACCAGGAGAAGACAGCTGGAGATGGGAGGCATCAGATGTAGAGGATTTTGATTTAGAGTCTTTAAAAGGCTTGGGGCTAAAGGGAGCATGGCAAACATATAGAGATATAAAGACATTTAGGGTAATAAATAAGGGGGAAATATGATAGAAATGGGGCTGGAGAGGAGAATGGTGTAGATGAAACAGGACTTTGCAGACCATGTCAAGGGGTACAGATTTTATTTCCAGTGATCTGAGTGTTGTTTGTATATCCCCTGATGTTCTCAGGGGGTATCTCCTTTACTGCAGATTTCTGTCCCAGTGGTCTCCAGTAGCAGCTCTATAGCTTTCAAGGAGCTCTGATATGAACTCTGTTATTCAAGGACACAGAGATCGTCCTAATCTTTCCAGGATCTTTCACTGGACATGCAGGATGGTCTATCTTCTAGACTTACTTGGAGAGCATATACTTCATGAGCACTTCCATGTGTCAAGTTTTTAAATGAGTCAAGAATTCGAAAGTGAGAGGGGGTGATGGGGGTGGGGAACAGAGAAGGAGAAAGAGGAAATTCTCCATATGCCTGGGAATGGAATATATTATTTTGCCTCTGAACTCCTAATCTCTGGTTTTCTCAACTTCCCTGTTGAAAGAATAGGGCCTATTTAAGCAGAACTCAGCATACTATAGAACTTTCCAAGATTAGACACGTTTCTATAACTTACATCCACACCTTACCTTTTGAATTAAGAGTCAGCAAGGGAAGTTCTCAAGTATCTCTTTAGCCACTCTTTCACCATACATGAAGATTATTTTTCCCATTCTTTCCCATGCAATATAAAACCCATCTTCTTTATCCTCAGATTTTTCCATTCTAAAATTTAAATACAAAAATTAAGTAAATCTTTACATTCAAATCCCTTTAAGAAATGCACGCTTTAACATTGTTTGACTTAATAATTAAGTCAAACAAACTGCTAAAGTTACTATAAAGAAAGTATTTCTCAGGTTTCCACTGTCTACAAGGGAAAGTTTCATAAACAGTTTTAAAAGGTGACTGATAAAGTATAATACAAATTACATAAGTTATGGTTCACTGGATTCAGCAATTCCATATTATATAGAAATTTAATCAATCTTTCAGAGATTGCTGACATATCACAGTAGGAGGTACTTTTGACCTTCATGGAGAAGTAAGCAAGATGAGGTACTGAACTGCATATTTCAGTGGGTTTGTTGGATTTTGTATAATTGTCTTTTTCAGAATTTCTGGCTAAATTTGAGCCCTCTTATTTGGTAATTCATGCTGTTTTACATATGAAAAGCAAAACCTGCAATTTACCTATTTGAATCAAAATGTTACCTTCATTCAAAGCTAAATCTTTTCTCTCTCTGCCTCAAGAAGGATGGAGAATAAGTAAAGAAGAGCATGCAAAGCTATATAGAACACATTAAAATCATCCCCTTCGCAGCCCTTATATGCTTCCCTCATAATTCTGGTTAAGAGTGGCTGTCAAAATATAATTGTTAATAGTGGTCCTTTTCAATCTCAAAAGTGTGCCAATTTGGATGATAAATTGTATGTTCACCCTAGTCAAGTATGGCATCATGTCCAGGAAGGTAACCCCAATACATCAGTCTAGTTGTTATTATCCTATATTGGGTGAGGATAGAGAAGGGTTACACCTTCTACTTCAATACCATGCTCAGTATAGCCCAATACATGGCTCCAAAGAAGGAGAGAATTTTATGAAAGAGAAATAGGATAGCTTTAGATTTGACACTAAAGCACAATTTGCCTATAAGTAAAAAGGACTGAACTTCTTTATGAATAAAAATAATAAGAAAATGTCATATGCACTCTAGTTCCTATGACTCTTACACTTAGAATTGTGTTCTTTCTTTCTACTCTTAGGGTTTTAATACTTAGGATTAAAAAAAAACCCAAAAGACTGAGTACTCAAGTAGTCAGAATCTTTTATCTGACAAATGAGAAAGTAAAGCCCCAAAGAGGGCAATGATTTCCCCTAGATCACCTAGTTTATTGACTAGGACAGGAACCTGCATATCTTGGCTCTCTATAGATATTTCTTTCTGATGCCATGCTCTATCTCCTGTCTTACAACTCAAATTGTCTCTACAACTGCCAAATTTTGAGTATACTTATAAGAAACTGTTTTCTAATTTATTTATGTCCAAGTTTTAAGGATATCTGTCAGTTACCTGGCCTTTATTGTAGCTTTAGGCACTGCCTTCATAACAAGACATTATAACATGTGATTTAAACATAGTATTTTCATTACTGTTATACAATGTTAGTTTGTAAATAAACCTATAGCTTCAAAGCACCTTTCTAATTCCTGCTATACAAATGCATGGACACTTGAAAAATGTATCATACACAAAGGAAGAAGTTATGTTCTCTCTGAATACAACATTAAAATAAACAATTAGGAAATGCACTGTACTGCTAAAAGCGCTCAAATGTGAAATCACTGTGGTTGGTTTTTAGACTTTATTTTGAAAGTCACACACACATTAATATCCATTAAGCTAATTGTTTGTTAGGGATGAGATAATTTACAAATAGACTTGCCCATCTGTAAATTGGCAGAAATTAAATTTTTTAATTTCTATGTTTTAAATGAGTTCAAACTCATTAAATTATAATAAAGTTTTCTCTACTTAAAGAAATAATAGTTTAGGTTTTACAATGTTTTAACTAAATAATAGTGCATATTTTTAATACTCTCACTTAGGAAACTTGGAGTGCACTGTTTCAAATTCACCTGAAGTACAGCATAGTCTAAGAACATTTCCACACATGGGCTTTAGCACGTACCCTTAGTTCTCTCTTTCACATTTTGGACACCAAGTAACAGAAGAGAAATATACTAGTTTTCTTGGGCAAGTCTTCATGAGCAACCTATTTTTTTTATTGAAGTATAGTTGACTTAAAATATTACATTAGCTTTGGCTATACAACATAGTTTGTGAGCAACCTATTAAATACTGAAGAGAAATTTAAATCCAGGGAACTTCTCAGAAAAAAAAATATCTATTGTTATATGACTTGAATATCTAAGTTATGAACATTTCATGTTTACCAGTGTTAAATCTGGAGGACTACTACTTGGCTGGCATGATGGCATTTGCTCACAAAGTTCAAAACTATTTGAGAAATAGAGCATGAAATTAATTTATATCCCTTTTGTAACAATAAATAAATAAAACTATGAAATCATACATGTACTAACACTGCAGCCATCATACTAACTTCCTTAGCTATAAATATATCCCCTGCTATTTGACAACTATAGATTTGAGTTTTCAAATACGAATAGCTTTTACATAATTATATCAGATATTACTGTTTATATGCTGAAAAATATAATCTGGTACCAGACCAAGAGTAAGAAGAAACTTGAATTCTAGTTCAAGTTTCACTCAAAATCTACATGACCTGACATTTGTCACTCTTTCAGAACAACAGAGTTTCTGTCTGTTCAAAGCAAAGTTGTCTCTAATCTTTGGATTCTAGAATTATAAAGAAACTGGAACTGTTTTAATATATGTGAAGTACTTAGAGTTCATAGGCAAAATGCAAAATACAAAAACACTGAATTATACATACTAGGTATTATTCATGATTCATGTTGTCATGCCCTACAGAAAACTTCCCAAGATTTGAGAAATAGTTTTTTGTCTATTCTTGTTTCACCTCATTGTATTAGTAGGACATATGTTTCAACAAGGGAAGTTTCCTTGACACTAAGGACAGATTTTTAATCACAAAGAATTAATCCTTAGAAGCATTTCCATCCTGATATCAAAGTCAGACAGAGAAGTGGGCACACTCACAGGTTAAAAGCCATGAGAATGCCAATTGGTTGTCATACAAATTTTGTGTAATTTTAATTATTTTCTTATTATAAAGCTAGTACATGCACACTCAACATTATAAACATTCTATATATTTTGTAAAACATTCATAAATTCAAACATTATAAGTCTGTGTCTTTAGTACATAAAAAGAATCTTCTGCTTTCCCACCCTGAGAAGTAAGAGATAATACTGTTAAGTAAAATGAGCACATGCCGAAGGGTCAGGAAGTCTGGAGCTTTGGCCCTAATTTGCTATACTTCATTCATTTGATAAACATTTTCTCAGTGTTTGCTTTGAGCCAGGTGCTATACCAGGGAGTAGGAATGGAAACAGGAATATAAAATCCCTGTTATCAAGGAGGCGATAGTTTAGTTATAGAAGGAGAAAAGTAAAATAGTTATAAAATATATGCATGCTTTCATATGGGAGTCTAAAAAGTGATATTAGCCCAAAACAGAGGAAGCAACTCTCTATCTCATGGGGAGGTGGAAGTGGCTTTAAGAAATAATAATTAAGAATAATTGCAAATAACATTTATTGATCAATCTCTTTGTGTCCAGAACCATGGGGGAAAAGTTTTATACACATTACCTCATTTAGATTTTTAATATGAAAGGATAGTTATTATCATGTTCCCCATTTGACAGATGAGGAAATTGAGATGTAGAAATTTGAGGTTTTAAAAATGTAAATCAAATAACAGATCATTGCACAGAGGAATTTATAATTAAACAGAATCTTGGTGAATGATAGAGTTAACCTAACCACAGAGTCAAATCTCATTTGGAAGTAGGTATTAGATAAAGCATGAATGAATGTATGTATGTACCTGCTTGTGAATGATAGTCACATTCTCTCTGTCCTTCAATTTTATTATCCAAAAATAAGATTAATAATACAAACCCCAGTAAATTGTTAATTTAACAAATATTAATTGAACACCTACTATGCTAGGTGCTATGCTAAGAACTTGAGATACACTGGTGAGTGGGACCTATGCTGTTCAAAGCCACTAACTATACATAGCTATTTAAATTTTAATTTTAATTAATTAGAATCAAATAAAACTAAAACTTCATGTCCTCAGTCATATTAACCATATTACAAGCACTCAATAGCCACATGTGGTTCATGGCTACCGTACTGAACAATGAAAAATAGAATGTTTCCATTATTGAAAAAATACTACTGGATAGCACTGAACAAGACAGCGGTTGATCCCTATCCTGAAGCTTGCATTTTAGTGGGGAAGACAGAGACCAAATATTTGAATAATTTTATTATAGTACTGATGCAAGCGATGAAAAAAGCTAAAAGTACAAAAAAGACATCTCATCAGAAGGCTTAAACTAGAATAGGAGTTAGAAGACCTCCCAGGAAAAGTGACATTTCACCTGAGATCAAGACGGTTAAAAGGAGTTAGGGGAAAAGGTGGGGAGATTTCTGAGCAAATGGCTACAACATAGGGCAACACGTGTAAGCCCTAAGAAAGGCGGGATTTGGAAGGAATGAAGTGCTGGAGCACGGGAATGGGGAATGGTGTAGGGGCAGGTGCCTAGGGATCTGAGAGGCTCAGTGGGGGGGTGGTGGTGGTGGTGGTGCTGGAACAGGTGGAACCATCCTGAAATCAATGAGCGGTGACTACAGGATTTAAGAGGAGAAGAACAGCGCCGCTGATTGGTGTTTTTAGAAATGTCACTCTGGCTATAAGAGAGAGAGTGAACTGGTAGGAGAGCGTGACAAATGGAAGCCAAAAGACAAGTTTATTGTGGTATTCGGGCAAGAAGTTAGCAAACAACATGGCTTAGCCTGGCTCTATATTAATAGGCCAAAAATTAACTCATCTGAAACCAATTTTCTGTGGCAATTCACCTGAAGATCCACTTGCAAGCAGCCAATTCACCAAATTTACCATGTTTATCAATTAACTTCTCAGAGAATGTAATACCTTTTCAAAGAACTAGATGTGGAGTCGCAAGAGAAATTCCTGGATCCCCTTCACAATGGTTGAAAAGATAATATCATCCACCAGCCACCACAAGAGCACCCTCTTGGACTCAGAAGCAACTTCTTTGCCATTTAACCTGGCACTAGGTACCACTTTAAGAGAACAAACCTTAGCCACATGCAGTTAAGTATCTGTCATGGTGCCCTGGCCACTTAGGAGCCAGGATAAACCTTGAAGTTTCTAGAGCTGGTTTTTTTGGCTACTCTAAGGACAAAACAACACCACCAAAAAGAAACAAACAAATAAACAAACAAAAAACATCATTCTCCTGCATATTTTAATGGTCTTAGTGAATTAGAGGTTCTAACTGAAATCCTCTGAGTGAGGCTGTGAGGAATAAAGGACAGCAACAGCCTTCACCTGAGAACTGAATACCTGTCAAATATTGGAAGAGTTTGCTCCACCTTCTGGTGAAAACTGCCCACCGAAAGACAGGGAAGAGAAACGATGGAGGAGTTAACTAATAAAATATTTCACTTCATTGTGGGTTATAGGGTAGTTAATTCTATGGCATAAGACAGTTTTCTCCTGGGCGAAAAAGGCAGAATTAATATACAAGTCAGTAAATAAGCAGTTTAAGTTCACAGCACAGAGCTGAGTACAGATTGATGATTTTTCAAATAGCCTATGGTGATAATTATGACTGTGAATAATGAGGGGAAAAATCGTATTTTTTGGATAAGTTTTGTAAACTTTCTCAAACTGGAAATTCAGGCATTAATTATCAAGATCACTGGTGTCTAGACTTGAAAATAAGAATCTTTTCAACAGACTTTCTGTTCATTTTTTAGTACAAAAGTGGATTTTTATTAATTTGCACTATATTTACAACAATTAACCAGAGTTAAAATGGAAAAATAAACCCAAATTAAAGCACTGAGCTATTGTCTTTGTTTTCCAAGGAGGAGGGAAAAAAAAAGTTCTCAAACATTTAGAAACAGTAATATATTTAAAAATTAATATTGTCAATCTTTTCTTGACAACTTTCAAGATTGTAATTAAAGAAGCTCACTAAATGCATAAGAGACACAGGAAAGGATTAAAAGTGACATTCTGGGGCTTCCCTGGTGGCACAGTGGTTGAGAGTCCGCCTGCCGATGCAGGGGACACGGGTTCGTGCCCCGGTCCGGGAAGATCCCACATGCCGCAGAGCGGCTGGGCCCGTGAGCCATGGCCGCTGAGCCTGCGCGTCCAGAGCCTGTGCTCCGCAACGGGAGAGGCCACAACAGTGAGAGGCCCACGTACCGAAAAAAAAAAAAAAGAAAAAGTGACATTCTGCCCATGATATCTCTTTTAGATAGTAACAAAAAGGAAAAAAATGATAAAGGTCTCATTTTGCATTCACTGATAGCCACTTTCTGAGCCCTTTGAGAACCAGAACATTAGCAATCATAATTGTTTGAAGTGTATCTTGCAGTTCAGCACTTCAAAGTCACTCTTCCTATAGCTAAGGAAAAATGGTTAATAAGAGGTTAAATTAAGAAGGTCCAGTGTTTGCTTTTCCCTGGCAGGCCACTACGGCCTTGTGCATTTCTGCTTCTCTTGTTCCCTGGAGCACCCTGCACAACATTAGGCATATGGTAGATGGTTAAGGAAAATGTGTTATTTCAACTACTGTACCCTGGAAAGTAGGGCTCTCAGTACCTATAATAGTATACCTTAATAATGAGGCCCAAGATTTGCTCCTCCTATATTGAGGTAAGCAAAATTTTGCCCCCAGGTTTTAATGGCTCTAAAACCTAGAAAAGGCCAAAACTGTTATGAAATGTATCGGATAATACCTTCAACCTAGGCTCTGACTATATTCACATAAAACGTTCCCTATCTTCCCATCAGCGTTTCTGCCAAGAATCTCTTAGCTTCACTGGATGTGTTTAAGCTACCATTTCAGTACCAAGATCAAGTAGTAATTTTCAAAGATGAAAAAGAGCATAGTAATATTTTAAAGGACAATGTACACTTTATTATATAATCCAATACCAACATTGTTGAGAACAACTTCAGGGATTAAATTGAAAGGTGACTTGATTTACTGATGTCCACGGTCCTACACAGGACTAATGCCAACCATTTACAGATTTCACCCAATTAATTTAACAAAATTATTCAGGATTCAGAAGGAATTAATTCCCCAGGGACGTTAAGCTAAACCATTTTAAGGCCAAATGGTGCAGGCTATAACAAGAATCTAAAAAGAAAGTGCCAAGAATATTTTATGTAACATAGAGTCAAAGAGGCAAGTGCTCATATCTCTGTTGTCAAATGTAAACTTGGATTGTTGCTCAGGATTACTGTAACAGAGGATTAGCAATGAGACTTGCAGAAGTGGCAAATTCATTGTGTGCCTTATAGGGAATCTAAATTCAGTGTGCCACCACCTGTAAACTTGAGCAATAGATTTCCTTTTTAAAATGACCTGGAAAGTATCTAACAGGCTATCCTTGGGGAACTAACACTTTTTGAACTAATTAATCACCGGATGCCACTGCTGCTCCACTCCACTGAATATGAAAACCAGTTGTTGGGCAATAAAGAAAAATTCTCTAGAAAAGAAAGTGATGATATATCACTATTGGAGAGCAAACTGTTCTGCAAACAACATTTGCAAGCCGTCTTCAAAATCTTCATTTAAAAAGCAGAAAAAAAGATCAGGAATATTTTACTACATGAATGGATTTTAACACTGAAACTAATTTAAACATTTTGATTTCCTTTGTACTTTGAAAGAAACATGGATCAAGAGTAGCTAGGTAATGAATACTAAGAATATTAAAAGGAAAAGGTATTTTATAGTAGCTAGAGCCCTGGACTGGACTGAACTTCAAAGCAGACTGATTTTTATTTGGGGCCTGAAAATTAACCAACTTTATGACTCTGGACTATTAACTACAGCTCTATTTCTCAGTCTCCCCAGGTATAAAATGAGAAGGTTAAACTAGATGATCTTTAAGATCCCTTCCAGCCCTAACTTTTTATGAAATGTCAACATTTTTAGAACTACTTTGTCTTTCACATCTGTACAGCTTTGTCAATATGTAGGCCACTATATAAGAATTATGGTTTGGATTTAGCGTTTACAATCAATACATGAACTTTCATTATTACTTACCTAAGTATCACTGAATCCTGTCACTGTTTATTCTTTCATATACGTTAATAATAAACAAGGCAATCTTTATGAGACCAAGCAAGAATTAGGAAGTTGTGACTGACCAGAGACAAATATCAAACTAAGGGTACTCTGAATATATTATAAGCATCCTCTTCTGGAGACTTCAAAGCACAATGCATTTTTCTTATTCACTATATTTTTCTAGTCTTCAAATTATCTTCAGAATACTAATATAGGTTTAACAAATGGAGGAGGCACAAGAATTGTGCAATTTGTTACAAGAACCCATGAAATAAGAACTCAAATTCTTGTTCAACTATTCACCATTGGAAGCTACATGAGAGTTGCAGTATGGTGAGTATACTAGGTGCAAAAATCTCAAGACACCTGCTAACAGGGCAATTGGAAATAAAGTCCATGTGCATAACAATCATTTTCTGCCAAGAGGACCATGAATAAGGAGAACACAAAATGAAAGTCTACCCTAAACAGTACAGTGAACTCAGATAACATATGATATACTTTCTTGGTAATAAAAAAATAACTAACATTCTTCGATATTTTACCATGAATTTCCAAGAACTATGATAAATACTTTAAATCAATTTTGTATTATAAAGGATAGAGAGCTCTCATTTTCTGCGTTCCCTCAAATCTAGAATTACAGATGCAGTTTAGGTTTTACCAATTAGATGCATAACACTTGAATTCAGTGCTTATTTAAGTGGAACATAGGCTTAATGCACAAGGCAACAAATTATTCTCGGTCAGATCTAGTAGTTGTAATGTGGGTCTGGAGTTTACAGTTCTGGTGATAAATACTTGATTTCCTAACCTCCTGAGGAAAGGCTGAGTTAGCTGAGTTTGCAATTTCTTTGGCAGAACTGTTCTGCAACATCATTCTGGGAGTCTCCCTAGAGGCCCGGCCTAGTTTAAATCCTCCCAGAATTCCAACATTTGTAAGCGCCTAATACCTCGTATTTAATTTCTTTTTGCTTAAAATAGCTAAAGTGGTTTCTGATGTGAGCAACTGATCCTTGACTAATACAGACAGGTATCAGAAGTAATTGTAGATAAGACACTCAAAGATAAACATTTGAGTTGCTTAAAAGAAGTAAGAACCTGCCTGCCAAAAAAGGGTTGAATATTAGTAAATCATGGTGTCCAGTAGTAAAACACATACTTCAGTTACCACCTATGATCACTTGGAATGAAGTACCTATCAAAGGTACAACTGTAATAAAATAAGTAGCTGTTTCTGAAACAGAGTATGATGAGCATAAGAATGCAAGGATGGTCAGGTAGATCAGTTGCTTGTAACTGCATGGAAGACTTATAACAAGAAAAATAGCAGACTCTAACATAAAGTCTTTGTTTAAGCCATAAGCAGAAAACAGGGAGTTCCCTGTCTACCTTAAAAAAAACTCTTATTTCTACTGTCACAGGATTGATTAGCTAAAAATCAAAGGAAGATTCTTTAGTTGCTAAATTACAACAAAGTCTTATATTTCTTATGTGAAAATCAGAAACTTGCTTAGGAAACAGTGGAACCTTGAGAATTTGGTAACAATTGAGAAAGGTGACAATTAGGATCTTTCAAGTACCACTGATTACACAGCAATCACCAAATCCTACTAACCTATTGAGTCAATTGGGTTCCACCTTGCATGAAGAACTGGTACTGACCTCACTTGAGCCTGCTAACTTGTAAAGGGATGGCAGTATTGCCCATGCCACACCTTATTTTCTTCCAAATCTAAGTCAAATGCCAGACTGTCATCAGTTACTTATCTGAAATCTAAACTCATTCATGACCTAAAATAATTTGATGGAGATGCTGGAAAAGTCTTGGTAGATGAAAGGGGGAATGCAAGAATTTTTTTTTTAGTTGGAAGGAATTTATCACATGTGACTACCTCCAGTTTCTCCCAGGCCAAAGCACACTACCTTCACAAAGATATTTACAAATGAATTGTCAAAGAAACACCAATATCCTCAGAAAACACTGTCATAACTGTCCTCTGAAGGCAGGGAGGAGGTGGAACATGTTGCCACTGAGTCCCTTAATTTCAGTGGATATAATAAGATCCGAGGGTGGCAGAGAATTAACTACAAGAGGCAAGGAGAATACAGTTACCATAATAGGTAGGAGAGCTAGAGGGACCATCAGAATGAACTTTGACAACAACTAAGTAACCACAGGGTCCTTATAACTAAAATAAATGAACAGTTACTTTATCTGTAAAATGAAAACCTCTAGGTATGGTGAACAGAGGCCTGACCTGAGTCACCCTAATAGAAAACCACAAACTCTCACTTAGAAGGCCAGGTACTGATGTGGAAGAACCTACAATGTATCACCTCCCAGTTTTCCCAAAAGTAACAGCAGCCATTTACTACAGTGACCATACATTGAGCAAACACAAATACTCAGACCTTTTGAAGATTTTCAACATGGGCTCTGAGCTAAAATTAATTCTTGGGGGACCCACTGTGATCCACTAATCAGAGTAGAGGCTCATGGTAGTCATGTGATAAATGAAGTTTTGGCTCAAGTCCACCTGTCATTCAGTTCAGTATGTCTGCAAACTCACTCTGTAGTTATTTCCCAGTTCCTGAGTAGACAGTAGGAAGAGACATTCTTGACAGCTGGCAAAATCCCAATAATTGTTCCCTGATTCATGAGTGAGAGCTGAGTCATGGTAGGTGTGGTAACCACCCTTCAAGGTGGTCCCCAATTACCTCTGCCTCCTTATGTTCACAGCCTTGTACAGCATACTCCCACATTATATCAGGGTTAGTCTGTTTGACCAGTAGAATGTCACTTCCAAGACTAGGTTACAAAAGTCATGTACCAAAATGTTCATTGCAGCTCTTTTTACAATAGCCCAGAGATGGAAACAACCTAAGTGTCCATCATCAGATGAATGTATAAAGAAGATGTGGCACATATATACAATGGAGTATTACTCAGCCATAAAAAGAAATGAAATTGAGCTATTTGTAATGAGGTGGATAGACCTAGAGTCTGTCATACAGAGTGAAGTAAGTCAGAAAGAGAAAGACAAATACCATATACTAACACATATATATGGAATTTAAACAAAAAAAATGTCATGAAGAACCTAGGGCTAAGACAGGAATAAAGACACAGACCTACTAGAGAATGGACTTGAGGATATGGGGAGGGGGAAGGATAAGCTGTGACAAAGAGAGAGAGAGGCATGGACATATATACACTGCCAAACGTAAGGTAGATAGCTAGTGGGAAACAGCCGCATAGCACAGGGAGATCAGCTCAGTGCTTTGTGACCACCTGGAGGGGTGGGATAGGGAGGGTGGGAGGGAGGGAGATGCAAGAGGGAAGAGATATGGGAACATATGTATATGTATAACTGATTCACTTTGTTATAAAGCAGAAACTAACATACCATTGTAAAGCAATTATACTCCAATAAAGATGTAAAAAAAAAAAAAAAGACGTGGCTCCTGCCTTCCTCCTTCTCTTGTATCATGTGTTATGAGGGAGCCAGCCCCCATGTAATAAGAAAACCCAAACAGCCTATGGTGAGGCTCAAGTGACAAGGAACTAAGGCCTCCTGCCAACAGCCATGTGAGTGAGCCATCATGGAGGTAGACTCTGCTGATTTCCTGGCTGCATGAGAGACCCTGAGATAGAACCACCTAGCTGAATACTTGACCTAAGAAATCTGTTCTCAATTCTGGCTATGCATCAAATCTACTTTCTAAAACTACACATGACCCTGGCTCAGATTCCAAAGATTCTAGTAAAAGATCTGGGGTAGGGTTCAGCCATACCTTTCTTTAATAAAAAGAAAACAAAAGATGATTCTGGTTTATGACCAGGATTTTGAATCATTATTCCATATGATTTATATTTCACCTGGTCCCAATTTTTAGTTTTTGTTGTATTGTTTTTGTAATTTATCTTAATTACAAGTTAGAATAAGGCAAAAAATCAATCATAAATAAATAACTAACTAATTCATTTTAATGTACAAAAAGAAGTCCCCAGAGCCACATACAAGATAACACAGAGCATTTAATCGTATTTTCTTTTTCTTTTTCCTCTCATCCTCCAAACATCCGTATTTGGGTGAAATCAGAGCAAAATTAAAGCTAAGGTATGACTTTAAAGGACAAAGATTACACCTGGGCAGCCCGGATGGCCAATATAGAGATGAAAACAAAGAATGGCAGTTCTTTGCTCTGACTAGCAACTTTGTGCATAGGCTTGGGATTCAGGTGTCTCTCTGCACCTGGAAAGAAAGAATACTCTTTTCTCTGCCATGCTGTCATCATGAAAAGTTGCCCAACCACAAGAAACAGACAGTTACCACAAATTGCTGCATCCCAGGGACAGCTACCCAATCTCAAACTCCTATAATATATGACAGGCTCAATGGGTGGTATCTGGGAAACCACAAACATCCTGTTGCAGGTGGGGACACAAGTAATTCCCGATCTAATCTAAAAGGGAATCACCTAATTCCATCACCAACAGGATTGTATTGTGAAATGTAACAGAATTAGAAAAATTCTAATCAGAGGTTTGGGCAAGAGACATGCAAAAGAAAAAGGGTTCCCTAATAACTGAGTATGAATAAAGCAAGGATCAGAAATTGCTCTAAGCAAGATAATGAGGCCTAGGAATTTAGCTTTGAGTGTTTTTTTTATCTCTTTCCCACAAGATACTTCTCTGAGGTGTTCAGTGCCCTAATCCAACTCCCCACCCTCTAGAAAGTTGAACCCCATTTTCGCAGACCTTCACCAGTTGGACAGAGCTCATGTTCTTTATTCATCCATTTCCACTCACCACCTTCACAAATTAATTTTTCTGTATAATATTCCCTCAGCAATCTCCACTAAAGTTGGCAAATGAAAATCACTTACACTGTTACCTTCCCACAAGACATCTTCATTTGATCAGAGACCTTCAAACCCTTGAAACAAAGGAGTAATAAATTGTAGAAATTTTTAGGACCAAGAGACGTAGAACATGCATGTATTTAATTATGTCATATATGCTAGATACAGAGGAGATGTTTTTTAAAAATATATTCTGTCATTCACATGACTGCAAACTCTGATATCTACTCTACTACTTCTACCTTTGAGAAGGAAGAATGTATTGGGAAGTTTTTCACATGCCCTTCCCTTAGAGGTTACCCAGCTTTTACTTAAATATCTCCAGTAAGAGAGATCTCAGCAATTACCAATGTAACTCATTCTTTGAACAACACTTGAAATTACTAAAGCTTCATGTTGAGGCTAAATCACACTACCTGAATTTTCTACACATTGATCCAAGTTTTGCCCTCTGGATGACAGACATCAAGTCATATTATTCTTCTATCCTTGGAGATTTCAAATATTGAACAACTATAATGTTTTATCCTTTCCAGACTAAACATCTCCAAAACCTTCAAACCTTCCTGCTAAGACAGAATTTTATGCCCTCTTACCATCCCAAGTGTTCTTGAATACGCTATGGTTCAATGTTTCCCTAAGTCTCAGAGTTTGTTTTCTTAGACACAAATTCTAGGTCCCACCCACATATATCATGATCCAATAATTCTGGGGTAGACTTGGCAATTAAAATTTTTAATTTTCTCCCAATAAATTCTGATACTAATCAATGCTCTGGATTATTAATATATTTCCCTGAACAAAGTCATAACTCTAGTTGAAGGCTACCTGGTTCAAATAGACATTTTATCTCCTTGATTTCAAGTACTATACTCCTATTGATAGAGTCTAAGATTGCATCATAATTATTAGTATCAACCACTTTCGGTATATAGCAAATAAAATCTCTAGGAGGTATCTATACCATCGCCTTATGCTCATGCCATTGAAGAGTTCTACTAAGGTACACTACTGATAAGTAATTACTCTCATTTTTATAGCCTCTCAGCTGCATTTTAGTTTTAGATTTTTCAGTTCAATAAATGTTCCAGAAAAGCAGACCCTCAGGTAAGACATGTGTCTTAGCCAGTTTGGCCTCATAACAAAATACCTAGACTGGGTATTTCTTAAGCAACAAAAATGTATTTTCTCACAGTTCTAAAGGCTGGAAGTGTGAGATCAGGGTGCTAGCATGGCTGAGCTCTAATGAGTATTCTATTCCTGACTTGTAGACAGCTACTTTCTTGGTGTGTGTTCACATGGCCCTTTCTTGCTGTATGAGTGTGGAGAGAGAGCAAGCTCTCTGTAGTCTCTTCTTTTAATAGCAATCCCATCATGAGGACACCACTCCGATGACTTCATCTAAACCTAATCATCTCTCAAAGGCCCCCATCTCCAAATATCATCACATTGGGGGCTTAAGACTCCAACATATGAATTTTAAAAAGACACAATTCAGTCCATAGTAAAGTATAAACTTTCTCATAATTTGTGCCTTCATAATTGTATGAATGGTCCAACACAGGAAATAACAATGTTCATTCTGTTCCCTCTCACTACTCTTTTCCTCACATTTTTAAATTAAGGCTCCAACTCACCAATATCAAGTAAGCTTCCAGGATTAGCTCTGCCTCTCCTCTACTCATATATATTCAATAAATACTTGAACTGGTTTTGGGTGGTCATATGTAGTATCCATTTTCCAAGGGTAAAATTCCTTTAGTAAATCTCTACAGTACTAGGTTTTATAGACTTCATGTGGTAGGTGATCAGTGAATGAGAAATTACTCAAAAGAAGTTAGTAACTTTTTCTACTGTGTCATTTTCAACCTTAACTTCTTTTAAAAAATGTTTATTAAGGGTTTATTAGGTGCCAGGCACTGTGCTAGACACTGTGAAGAAGCAATGAATAAGACGTACATGCCCTCCTTTATAGAGCTGAAAGCCTACATAGGGGGACATGTATTGAACAAATAATCACAGAGATAAATATATAATTAAAATTGTGATAGTCATTGTGAAGGAAAAGTAGAATGACAGACTATAATGGGGGCCTAATTTAGATGAAGATTCAGGGAAGACTTCTCTGAGAAAGACGTTTTAGGAGAGACCTGAATAATGAACAGGCAATAGCTAGGCAGAGGGACAAATTCTAATCAGAAGAAATAGGACAGGAAAAGACCCCAAAGCAGAAGCACAGCCAGACCCTTTGTGGAAATGAAAAAAGGATATGTGACTAAAGTGAAAGGGAAAGTGGATCATGATGAGGCTGGAGAGTTATACAGGGACCAGGTTATACAGGAACTAGCTAGAAATCCAGATAGAGGGCTTTAGATTTATTCTAAATGTATTTCATAGACACTGAAGAGCTACAGCAGGGAATGCTCACTTTTCAGAAGCTCACTCAGGGCTACTACATATATGCAAAATATGTTGATAGGAGACAAGAAGAAATACAGAATCAAGTTTGGAAGTGTCCATTGTAGATGGTTCAGGGGACAAAAGATATTTGCTTAGACTAAATGATGACAGTGGATATTTGAAAAAGTAGGCAGATTTGTAATATTATGTTTTAGAGATATATTCCAAAGGAATCAAAAGGGGGTTATAGAGTTTGACACACATTTGCTTTCATAAAATGCCCTCAAACTGTATGTATTTTCTATAACTGCTAAGACCCATGAAGATATCTTTATGCCTAATTGCCTCTTTATCTTTTGTCTAATTGTTCATTTCAAGTAGAAGCTAGATTTGCTTAACTATGCATAATAAACAGCACAGCACACTACCCATATTATGGTTTGTTCAATTCACTTGATAATGTTCTATCTAACAAGATTTGGGAGTTCTTAGTGAGTCAGAATAATAAGTATTGAAGGAGAGTGCCATAAGAGACAGATTTTTAATTCAGTTCAAAAGAACAAACCTAACACTCTCTTTAAATGTCATTTTTTTCCTAAAAGTTAATGTCATTTTTGAGTCTGGAATGGGAACCTCATAAAATTAGCCTTAAATATAGTCTTCTGGCAACCACTAATATATCTAACCTCAGTGAAACAAATCTCTAAATTTGCAATGAAAATATAAATGCTCTTTAATGCTGCAATAGATTTCTATATGAAACATGCAGGATTTCCAAATATACATAGGATGTGTAGGATAAGTTTACAAAATAAAAATAGTCTAACACACAGATTCTTACTGCATTTGAATATGGGAATATGAAACTTCTAAACTGTATACTCAGAAAAATATCACATGGGAAAAAATTAGTGTTAAAATCATATAACATCCTTTAACTTTTAAAAATCATGCTAACTTTTTCTCTCTCCGAGAATGTCAACTGAAAAAGAAATAAGTTGAATTCATAGCTGCAGATTGTTTTCAATGTTTTCCTTGCTAGAAAAGGGATATATATTTTTAAAAAGAAAATAAGGGGAAAAACCTAGTCAAGAGGAAAGAGATTCCAAAAAGATTTATATATATAAATATCATATTTTCTCTATCAATCCACATTCCAATTTCAACCTTGATCATTTTCTTCATGGCCAATAAGCACTAACCTAGTGTAAAATAGTATAGGAAGAGTATATGCATACATGACAGATAAAATACAAGATGCACCCATTTTGGGTGTTTCTATCATTAACTGCTGTTGCATAAACTGAACATACAATGGGCTGTGACACTGGATAAATCATTTGTTTCCACTTGTTATTGATGGCATTTCATAACTCGTTTGGGGCTCTGCTTTGCCCCGTCACTCGTGAGTTATGAGGTCATCAATCATGACTGGGAATAAATGATTTATGTAAGTCACCCTATTGTACATTTCAGGTAGCGTATACAATAAAACACACACTATTGATTTCTAATATTGTTGCATTATGTGTATCATGTGTGTTTGTGAGACTGTGGTCTTGTGTCATCACTGCCTATGAAGTGTTAAAATAAAAAAAAAAAACAACAAAAAAGAAATGTTAAAATAAATTATGAGAAGAGAAATGCACAGAAATGATTTAGAGAATTCCCTTTTTAATTAAGATCTTGCTAAAGCAATTTTAAAATCTCCTTGAATTAAAAACACACTGTCTCAAGGAAAAGGAGTTGTACTTAAGGACATGAATTCAATATATAAGGTCATGATTAGGAAACAGAAAAGGATGGAGAGAAACCCTTTGAACAGAGCATATGCCACCTTGAATAACCTTCGGACACATTGAGAACACAGTTTCCACTGAGGAATATTTTGTATTTGAACACTTGATAGGATCAGTGGCTTAGTAACAAGAATATCAAATACGAAAAACTTCTTCCAGCCATTTTTAGAGAGGAAAGAGGTAGAGTGGGGAGCCAAAACCAAATTGATTGCTTTCATTGGTGAAAGCTCAGCTCCTTTAACTATAACTGAGGTTGAGTTTGGAAGAATCCACAAGCAAGTTTAATTAACATATTAATTGAAAATAAACATAAAGTGATCAGGAAAATTCTCTTATCTGAACGGAGTTCTTTCAAAAGGATACGGCATCTTAAGAGATTGGAAAATCTCTTTTGCTTCCTTCCTATTTCATCCGCCAACTGACTTTTCCATTTTTTTTCCTGATGAGCTTAAAACTATCAACATGGTTTAAAAAAACAAAACTACAAGAAAATGAAAAGAAATTTGAGGGAAGCAATCAAAAACATTGAAAATCAAACCTAGAATAAAAGCATCAAAAATCCAGGAGCTTTCAGCTATTTGCAATTATGAGAGTAATTGCTATTTTAACATGTTTTGCTTGTTCCAAAGAAACTCTGGTTCATAAGCTGAAATTCAAAGAGTTTAAATCACAGCAAAATCTTTCAGGAGCTGATCAAGACTAAATATACAATCAAAACAACCTATTATCTACATATTTTAGCTGATTAAAAAAATAAGGTGCCTCTCTGAGCAGTATTACACAGAAGATGTTGACCACCTGTGTTCAATTCCCAGTGATGATAAGAAAATAACTATTTAATCTGAAGTATGAAGAATTTAGGTCAGATATGAAGAAAAAATTCTTTATCTTACAGGAAAGTATTAAGTATTGACATTATTGAGTATAGGTGTAGAATTTTCTTTGGAAATTTTTAATACTAATTTCATTTTTTAGAATGATTTAAATTTGTCCTAATCTAATGGCCAAGGGTTACATTATAAACTCAAAATGATTTCTCACAATTCCTATCACTGCTTAATTCTATGATGATACTAATTAATTAAGAGCACTGTTGTACAAAGCAACAGCATAAGAGGATTGGGGATTCAAAAGTGAGAGTTGGTAGCTTTAATGACTAGTAAGGTGATATATGAGAAAGTGAGTCAGAGGTCTATGGTCTAGCTAAAAATCCTTAAAGTCCAATATTATTTAAAAATATTTCATTTAAAAATTTTTAATCTAGATTTTTTTCTAAGTGTTCTTATTAAGTATAAGAGTTCTTAACCTATTGTTTTGAATGAGCTTTAAGGGAGTTCAAGAACTACCTAAAATTGTATTAAAATTGTATATAATGAGCACATATGCATGTTTCTGGGGAGAACGCTTGAAACATTGCTAAACTTTATCAAGTCCAGGTCCAGAAACAAACAATTTTTTTAAAAAAAAGACTAAAACCGCTGTTTTGAAAGGCTGTCATTCACAATCAAGTCCATTATCCATCTTTCCAAATTGTTTATAAAATTCCATTTTTTTAATGGAATTCATTTTGGCAATTGGTCAGAAGGAGGTATTTAACTCTGTGGCTAACTCTGCTATCTTTCAAGAGCCTTTGGGTAAAACCTTGGTTGTAAATTCTATAGCTTGAACTTGTCACATACAGTAACTTCGTTTCTTGTGTGCAAATATCAATTAAAGGTGATTTCCCTTCTCCCCCACAAATAATCAACGAGTAGCTGCTATTTAAATGTGGCAACTCATATGGAATCTGAATAGTCATTTAAGAAAAAAAAATTTTTTCTCCTTGCCTAAAACTCAGGGTAAACCTTGTAACGTTTTAATTTCAGATTTTACATAAAATGTGATGAGATGTGGGAAGATTATCATAATAAGGAGGCTACACAGAGAGGTACGCAGTATAATTAGGGCGGATCCTTGCACATTTGAACAGTAAGTGGCACATGATAAATTCAGGCTCTTTTTAAAAAGAAATTTAAAAAGGGAGAAAGGGAGGGAGGGAGGAAACAAGGAAAGGAAGGAGGAAAGGGAAAGAAACGGGTTCTAAACCTTATTTAATCAGTTTAGAGCTGTTTTAATGAGCTTGTTCCCCAAACATTAGAAATGCTGATGGAGCCACAGCCTATATATTTGGTAGTGTACCAGGTTGGGTATGAAGAGACTGAGGACTTAACCCCGGCTCTGCTCCTGACTCACTGAGTGACCTCAATCCAGTTAACCCATCTGTTGTTTTTCAGAAGGTGATGACTTGAAGACTGCCTAGCAATTGTTGTGCATTAATGGGGTGACAGTCAGAGGGAGACGCCTGGGGCAGGAGAGCTTCAGTGAAAGGAAATCAGCCTTTGCTGCTCTGCCCAATCATGTCAGCACCACTGCTCTTTGAGGGGGCTTCCTGCCATTGTTGCTCCCTGCTCCAGAACACCCCATGCTGCCAAAGACACTGCATGGGATCACTTTTAACAGACAACCTCATTTTCAAATTTCCAGACCACTAAATCAAATGAACCAATGTAAGGGTAATTTTTTTAAGGTTGCCAAAGAGATGCATAGAAGAGATGCCTATCTTGGGAACAGAGAATTACAGCAGGAGTCTCACTTTGTGATGATTGGAAAAGAAAGTACATCAGAAAGCAGCTTCTTAAGTTTGGGAATTATTTAGATTTTAAATTGTGTTTTGTTCTACATCAAATTGGATTAGATTCCTTGAATCTTCTAAGACTTTGATCCAGCCCATTTCACATTTACAAATTAAAAAGCAGCTTTGGCAGTGAAAATCATTTAAGATACAACAAGAAAGCTTTGAGGGGCAGATTTAGCCTAAAGGCCCATCCACTTGCACAGTGTCTCATACCAACATGTTTGTACTTTGAGAAAATATACTCAATTCCTATAATTCTAAACATTCTTCAATAGAGCAGCATGCATTCATGAAACAGCTGTACACCTATATTCCTTTATACTATATCATATTTCTGAAGCCAATAATAATTTATTTCATTGGGATTAAGAAAATCAAATTTTCAGGGTATAAAAGTGTTGTACAAATGCAGATTAGTTAAAATATTAACCAAATTTTAACCAAAGTTAAAATGAGTCTTGTCATATATTTGATAACCTAGTATGTCCATGACAAGTATACTCACCCTAAATAATCATGTGGAAGTGAGGGCAGTGAGGAAGAAGAGAGGAAGAGGGCTAAACACTCAAAATCTAGAACTTAGACATCAATGAATTTGGCTGAGCAGTGATTTTAAACAGAAAAAGTCACTGATCACCTTATGTGTGAGCAGAAAGTTTGAACCAAAATACAATCCACCCAAACTATAAAGACTAGACCAGGCATCCCTTAAGAAATAAAAGGATCACCAGCTACCCCCAAACAGAATCCTTCAGCGCAGTACAATCCAGCAACTTCCCGACACCACCATGTGTGTGCGGGGCTTCGTCAATAGGGTTTTTAAAGCACTGCTATTCTCAAGATAGTGCTCACTACATGAACGCTAACATAAATCAGAAATACTGGCGTGTGTTCCCTGTAGTCACTGCTGCTTAATCCGCTTACTCCAAGCCTTCCCGCCTTCACACAGGGTCATCTCTCCATGTAACCAACATATTCCCCTTTCAAGCATCTTTTCTTTCATGACGGTTTATAAATGCCTTATTGATTTTTCCACACAAGGCCAGTCAACTTCTGACTTCACAAGAAGAGTTGAATAAAGTGGCTGAACCCACTGCTGTTTCCCTACCAACATAACTAAAGTACTACTGCCCAGTTAATTTTAGTTTTACTAACTGAGCTGGTCATAGAATAGCCATCATCAGTCTCAGAGTTCCCAGAGGACAAAGACCTTTCTGTGCTCCTGTCTGACTACACAGCTACAAAACCATTGGCCAAATAACTGCATAGCTAGCTTGATTTTCCTCCTGGTTTCAGTCCTGGTTTCAGTCCTTGCTAGAAAACAAGAAACTTGATGCAGATTCTGAAAACATTCTTTTGATATCTGATTATCTTTTCAACAAATCAGTTAGTCAAAAAAGATTCTGTCCTGTATCTTTTGCATTTTTAAAACATATTAGAATTAAGATTATAAACTTAAAAATGTTTTTGTCTCTAATTTCATTCAAAATTTTCCCACAATTTTTGACTAAATATTTTCTTATCTTTTTATTATTATAGGTTTAAAAATTTTCTACTTCATAGTTTTAATTTTTATTTTATTTATATCATTTCACCCATAATGTATTCTTAGTCTCCACTTTCTTTAAACAAAATTGAGTTTTCAAAAATGATTTGCATCAAATTTTTCCTGCTTTAGAAATTGAATAGTATAAGGCAAAACAATTACACACATTTTATGTATACATATAAAGTGGAAAGTAGTAAATGAGTTTACACAGCTGCAAAATTTCTACATTTTACTTAAAGTAATACAGTATTAACCCTAATTAAACTGTGAAAAATTAATGATGTATATTGTAATCCCTATAGTAACCATTAAAAATATGTGTGTGTGTGTGTGTGTGTATACACATATATAAATGGAATTCTGAAAACATTTCTAGAGTCCAAAATAAGACAGCAAGAGAGGAACAGAGGAATGAAGATCAGAGGAGAAATAGAAAACAAAATTTTTAACAACCTAAATCCAAAGACATGATGAATTATATTAAAGGTAAGCAGATTAATAATTCCAATTAGGGCTTCCCTGGTGGCGCAGTGGTTGAGAGTCCGCCTGCCGATGCAGGGGACACGGGTTCGTGCCCCGGTCTGGGAAGATCCCATATGCTGCGGAGTGGCTGGGCCCGTAAGCCATGGCCGCTGAGCCTGGGCGTCCAGAGCCTGTGCTCCGCAACGGGAGAGGCCACAACAGTGAGAGGCCCACGTACCGCAAAAAATAATAATAATAATAATAATAATTCCAATTAGACAGCAGAGATTGTCAGGATGGATTTGTTTAAAAGCAAGACACAAGTCTATGCTTTCTATATGAGATGTATTTTAGATATTAAGACACAGATAGCTTAAAATTAAATGGATGACAAAAGATATATCACTGAAACAGTAAGTACAACAAGGCTGGAGTGGCCACCATAGCAGCTTTACTTATAATAGACACAAAATAGAAAGCCTATATTCTGTAAAAAGGGGAGTGTATAAACAAACCAAGATTCATCCATACAATGGAATACTACTTGGCAATAAACAGGGACTACTATTGATACACCCAACAGTATGGATACATCCCAAAAACATTATGCTGAGTAAAAAAGTTTTACACAAAACAGGACATACTGTGTGACTCCATTTATATTCCATTCTAGAACAGGTAAAACTAATCTATGGTGGAAAATATCAGAATGGTATCTGTTTCAAAGTTGCTTGGGGCAGAGACTGACTGAGAAAGGATATGAGGGAATTTTCTGGGGTGATGATAGTGTTCTAAAGCATGGTCATGGGGATGGTTGGTTACACAGATAGCTGCAACTGTCAAAACTCAATGAAAGTACACTTAAGAACTGTGCCTTTCATTCTATGTAAATTTTACACCAAAAGAAAAAATGTAAACAAGTATTGAACACTAGTTAATGATATGCATGGTAGGTGTTCAGGGGAAAATGTACTGATGTCTGTACTTTCATTTGAAAGGATCAAAAAAAATGAAGAATGTAGGAATAGCTAGATGGATATATGTCGGATAAAGCAATAGTAAAATGTCAATAGTCGCATCTAGATGGCAGTTATATGGTGATCACCGTAAGATTCTTTCAACTTTTCCATGTTTGAAATTTTTCTGAACAAAAGTTGTAAAATTGCAGGTAAAAAGAAAACTAGGAGGAGAGAGGGGGAGGGATATACAGAGGGCTAAATCGTATCTGCTTTCCTCTTTAAAGTGAGGAGACAAAATAGTCTGAAGCAAATAAAGCAAAACATTATGATTTTAAAGACCCTAGTGTAGGATTAATGGGTATTAGTTATATTATTCTCTTTTCTCTCTCCTTTGTATCTTTCTTCATGTTTAAAATATTTCATAATTTATTTTTTTTATAAAATATAAGTAGTGGAATGAATGTAATGCAGAAGGGGCAATGGACTGAGTTCTGAGACCTGGCATTTTAGTCTCCACTCGGTCATTACCAGCTGTGAACCTGGTTCAAGAGATGAAATCTCTCTGGGCCTCAGATTCTTCATTTATAAAATAAGAGAGTTGAACTGAGTGATATATTAGAGATTCATTTTCATCTCTACAATTCTGTAACCTTAAATATGCAAAAATAAACAAAAGTTCATTTTTAGGAATTGCCTCCTGAGAAAACATTATACATTAGACAAATACTCAAAAAATTAATTATAGAAGTGGTCAGAGAATAATTTCGTGTATAAGGAAATTATGACCTTTATGTATTTACTCAACCTAAACCCAATAAAGTAATATATAAGTGGGGGGAGAGGGGAACATATCACTAAAGAGCCCAAAACCCAGAAAGAAAAGGGAGCAAAGTTTAATATTTAAAACATGATCTCTACTATTTAGTCTTCCAATAACTTGGAGTCTTGGAAATTCCACTTTAAGCCTCATTTGCTCATCCCTACAACATAGGGGTGAGAGTCAAAGACCTTTAAGAATATTGCCAGTTCTAAGATTCTATGATTAGAATTCTGTTTGAGTTAAACATCAGTGAGTGTATATTACCAAAATTTTACCTATCCTCTCATAACCATTAGTACCTCTCCCTAAACATCTTACTTAGGAAAAAGGTGAACAGTTTACTATGTAAAATCTTTGTGGAGTAGTGTGACTTTTTTGAGAGCCACAGCAGAGTACTGTCATTATCAATCCATACCACACAGCTACCCAGAATTGGCGCTGCCAGTGAATTACAGGCAGTGGACAAATTAATCTTGCAAAACTATTGGGATTAAACTTTTCAATGTAGCATTTTCTGGCTACCAAATGAAACTTCTATCATCTTTAAAAAAAAAAAAAAAGCGGTAAGAAGAAATTCTTGCACTCAACACTTATCCGTGCAACTTATCCACTACATCTTCACGACCATATTCTTTAAGGAAGAAAAGGATGTTAAAAAGTAACAACTACTGCTACTTCTCAAAAAAAAAAAAAAAAAGACAGCTTTTCTTCCTTAGAGTAATGTTGTTCGTAATCATTTCTTATTCTGTGAACGTCTTATTTTGAATAAAAAATTACTAAATCCTACATGGTAAGGCAGCATTTCTTACCTGAAAGACAAATCTTTCATTATTTCTAAGATCATCTCCCTTCTCAAAAACTGAAGCGTTATGTCCATGGAGAAATTTATCTTTTTGGACATACAATAGATTGGGAGCAATTTCTTCTTTTTCTTCCTTCTCTCCTTACTACTTTCTTAGTTCCTTTTCCTTTCTTTTTATTTCTCATTTTATTTTTTTATGCCTAACTTAAGTTTATCATTTCTCAGTGTCCTAATATGGTTAACACTTAAGTCTTCCTCAAAGGAGTCTAGTAGGAACGCATTCCATTGTGCAAAAGAGCTTTTCCCAAGAGAGCTATAGAGGAAACAAAAGGATCTGAAGGAACAAATCTATTTTTCTGTCATTACGTACCTGAAAGGAACCTGCCACTAGAAGAAAATCTACTTAGTTCTGCAGTATAAGTAATTGTACATGTTTAGACAAGAATCCCTAATGTTCAAAGAAACTACATTATGCCATAGAGTAGGGCCATTTGTCATTTTTAAGAGTTGATATAAGCTTCAGGTAGCTGTGGAGTCCATTTGCCCATTATACACAATAGTTTTATGAAAGCTAAGAAACCAAAGGCCCATGGAGAATTGATAGCAGCTACATCCAATAGATGTTGAAAAACAACAGTGTGAGTTTTATATTTTTGCTTAATATTCTTCATGCCCATCTCTAGTCTAAATGCATTTCCAAAAAACTTGGATGAACTTTTATTCCACTGTTTTTAAGCCCCAAGAAAGACATAAATTTAAGAATAAACATTAACTAGAATGGCCCAAGGCAAAAGTATCTTTTTTTTTCAAGGGGCAAGCAGAGCCAAATTAGTTGGCTCTCCCAGAATCAGTCTGTAAGGTGGAAAAAAGAATGTTAATATTTCTGTGGCTTATATTTCTTTGAGAGGGAGGAAAGGCGGACATATTCCCTGTGTTTCTCATACAGTTTAAGCTGTGGTTGGTTGGACTTGGTGAGGTGGAGATGGAGAGCAGCATGAAGAATTTTTTCTAGGAATATTCTAAAGGTCATGAGATTTCTGGATTATCCAGAAAAGATCTGGAACTGTTACCTATCTCCTATCCCCATTCCTTATAGACATATCCACTTCAAAGAAGAAAATCCTGGTTCCTCTAATATGGCAGTGTGTAGGAGATAAGTTCTGTTATCCCACACATCACTCCTCTAAACCTCTCTAAACTCAAATCAATATATATTATATACACATATATAATACATAACTTCTTTATTCCATCACTTTATATCAAAGAAGATAGGAGAAAATAGCAAAAAGAAGGGGGACGCTTAATGTGGCTGCAGGGCCTGTGTGTTTAGGTAAGGCAGGAAAGGAAGGCTGCTAATCAAAATAGACTTGGGGACTGCCTTTCTGGGTGAAGCTGCCAGATCCCTTCCGTGCTGGTAAAGGGACTCATGCTAAATGACGATTGTCTTCCTGATAAGTTGTGTACCTGATTATCCAAAAATGGTTACTAATGTCTAGATATTCTTTCTATCTTACCAAGAAGCCAGAATCTGCTAGGGTTTCTTTTTCCCCATCATTTTTATCATAATTTGGATTCATAATCCTTTTACTAGACATATTTCTCCTCCCTCCCCACTGTTTTCACAAACAGTTCCAAAAGGGGAACAAACAAACCATCTGAAGGGAACTAATTATGGATCTGGAAAAACAAGGCCATTCTTAGAGACACACAGAATTGAAAAGATAGATTGCCTGATATGTTGTATCTCCCAGTTTTAAATTGAAACTATGCTGAATACTATTAATAACAAGCTAAGCAGAACACAACAGGAGCATTTACAGTCCAATTATATTATTAATGAAAAAATAAACTATTTCCTCTATGTCACAAAATGCTATTTTCCAAATAGATGCATGCATTTTCCTGGTATATAACTATGCCTTCTAAGAAATTTATTTTATGAAACATGCTGTTAAAAGTGACTGTTGATAGAAACTGTGTTTAAAAATTCTAAAGACACAGGTTAGCAGGTGAGTCATACTCAAAAAATAAAGCTTGGAGAAAATGCTATGCATATTGCAAAAGAAAAGGGACTCAAAATGGAAGAATTAAGCAGCCAAAATGCATATATAAACATTTCTTTCTCTTTTCCTCCTTATGAGCAAATAGAATATGGCTAAATATGACATTCAATTTGTATTGTCTTTCTAGTCAGAGGTCAAACGATCCCTGAGACATGGCTTTGCTCTCAACTGGCAACACAGAATAAAAGCACTTTTCAGACTCTTATCAGGAAGTACAATCTTGAACCCACAACCACTTGTCACAAATTAAAAGCTGTATTCATAGAAATGTCATTTTTACAGAGCTGCCCAAATTTTTTGGAGTCCCAGTATTTCTTTAGTCTTTGTAACCATCTATCCCTGGATTAGGTTAGACCACCAGACATAACCGGAACCTTCTACTGACCACATGCAGGGCTTCTCATCACACACATATAACTAATTTTTCAGTGACAATTGTCGGGGAAAGATTCTAAGTTTGATGAGGACAAGGGATATATGTTTTGCTCACAACCATTTTCCATTTGCTACAGTGCCAAATGACACACAGGATGACTACTGAATGAACAAACAACCTTGGAATTGTTTCCACTGACTTGCTTTACCAAAATGCTACACAGCATATAACTAGTTTTCATCACACTGATGTGTGTGTTGACCATAGGCTATGGTTAAGGGACATATTTCCCTGAATTATACAATGTTCTGTCTGAGAAGATCCAGGAGATAAACTCCCCATGAGCCTGTGTACCTGGAATAGTTGCAGGTGCACTATGCAACTGCAATAATCTCCTAAAGAATCAGTTTATTCTCTTGATTCTGGCTCCGGGCATCTTGGAATAATTGTTTCCATCTTTGTGTTGGTTGTTAGAAAGCTGAGGACTAAATGTGCGGCCCACATCTAGCCAGTTCATAGGGCTTCACAATGTGCATTCAGTGCCATAGTTACACTCCATGCACTGTCCTTCCCTTCTCTGGTTTTTCCTTGGCTTCATTGCCCTCACTTCGTTCTAAATTTATGTTATATATCTTTGTAAGCCATGTTAATTTCTTTCTGAATCAAGGTGGGACATAAATAAATTGATTTTTCCTTTCATGTAGAAGTTATTAACTTTGCTGAAGAAGAGAAGGGGCAAAGGAAGACAAAATAATAGACTTTGGCAATGTATGGCTGATTTTAAGAGACCTTAGGGATACCCTGTGAAGAGAAGATACTATTTCTATCCCACATTGTATAGTTTTAGTTTTATGTACAGCACAAGGCAATTGCACAATGTCAACCCTTTTTATTGTTACATCCATTATTTTAATGCTACAAAATATTTAAAAATAAAAAACAAAGGAATGTAATTGGACCAGAAGAAGCTTAGATTTTACTTATGGTTGGAACATTAGGAACAAGGAAAATTGAAGAAACTGTAAACACATATGGGAAACATTGGTATCGAGTAGACAGAATGACCTCTTGCTGCTGAATTTTGTTTTGAGATATGGGGTCCCTCCCCATACTCCTCTCTTTCACAGAGTGAATTATCAATATTTCATGAGACGGGCTTCCCTGGTGGTGCAGTGGTTGAGAATCTGCCTGCTAATGCAGGGGACACGGGTTCGAGCCCTGGTCTGGGAAGATCCCACATGCCACAGAGCAACTGGGCCCGTGAGCCACAACTACTGAGCCTGCGCATCTGGAGCCTGTGCTCCGCAACAAGAGAGGCCACGATGGTGAGAGGCCCGCGCACCGCGATGAAGAGTGGCCCCCACTTGCCACAACTGGAGAAAGCCCTTGCACAGAGGCAAAGACCCAATACAGCAAAAATAAATAAATAAATAAATAAAAAACTCCTACCCCCCCCCAAAAAAAAAATATTTCATGAGAGGTAGATTCTCATGAGATAGAGAAATAGACGAATGTTAGATAGAAGCAAATAATCACAATTTTTCTAAGAACTAATACTTGAGTTGAATAGTTTATTCAGAAGTGCAGTTGCATTGTATCATGCTCTGACAAAATTATGATAATAGTCAATCTGAACATAGACTATTTCTGTGTTTGCTATTGCTACCCCTACATCTATATACCAAGTACATTTAACTAAAAGGAAGAAACAATGACAAAGGAACACACACACACACACACACACACACACACACACACACACTGTCATCTGCCCCTAAATAGCAAAGACATCTCTGCCATGCCCATCTCTGCTCCAGGTTCAGGCAGAGAAGTACTGTCAGTCTATTTTAGCACACTGATTTAAATTCTGTATGTCTTTATAAATGCAGTTATCATTACCATTGTTGCCTTATCACTCTCCATGATTGCTTTCTTTCAGTCAAGAACAAAGGCGGTCTGAATATAAATGTTTTGTCATAAAACTGCTATTCAAACAATAAAAAAGGTTATAATAGTACTAAAAATAATTTACCCCCAAGACTACCACATCGACTGGCATTGTGCAGACTAAGGGCCACAAAGCACCTCCATCCACACTCACACTATCCTTTGAACTCTTCCACTGCATCTGTACTCACAGCTGCGTGATTTTAAAGACAATTCAGATATCATCACATAGTTAGGATATCCAGAACCATATTAGCATAAGATGTTTTAAAAGACACAAGTTATTTTTAGCAATATTATCATTACTGTACCTAAGAAACATGGGATAAGTTAGATTGAGAGTTTGTGTCTTTCAAAGAGAAAGTCACTTTTAAATTTGTTAGTTTGGGGGAAGATGGATAAACATGTAGCATATATATATATACACTAATGTACATACATATACACACACATATATATCCTATACACACATATATACACATCACATGTAGACACATATACTTATTTAGTATATACACATATATATCATACACACATAAATCATACACATAAATATCACATGTACATACACACATGAACACATATATCCTATATATATCATACATACACACACACATATAAAATCTTTACTCTGAAAATTCTTTTGTTGGCATCAGGACTGGCTGTGCACTGCCACCCAGGGGCAGGCTACAACATTTTAAGACTGGTATCTTGCCAAAAATCATTCAAAGTCATTACCGAATACATCCTGGACGGTCCTTCATGGTAGCTGTTAGCATTCCCATTGCATTTCTCTGTAGCTTTGGTGTCATTTCCCATAGCCTGAATGCACACTGCAGAGAAAGGCAGAAAAAGGGAAGAGAGAAAAGAATGCCAAACAAGCAAGAGACCACCAAGAAGGAAATAAACAAATTATACTGACAAGACTGACAAGAAGGAATAAGAGAGAGGGAAAGAGGGGAAAGAGGAAGTTTATCAGGGCTTCATTCCCACTGCTCTGGGTAAATATCCCTCCTTGCAACAATAAAGACAAATAAAGTACAAAGAAAGGATAAAACAGAAGATTACAGACCTGGACGCTGTTTGATAAATGGCACTCTACTTCACTTTGCTTATTGTGTACTTTATACCTCACTCCTGAATATGGAAGAGAATTTTATTAAAGATTTAGCCACGGTGGTGGTGGTGACTGGCTCACAGTAATTTTCCTACAAAGTAGTTTAATCTATCACAGGGCAGACAGTGCACCTTCTTACCATGTATCATATCTGTCTATTGAGTAAGTGCTATCCAAATCCAATTTCTTTTCATTTTTGGAACCTGTGATGCATATTCAAGATACACTTTCATTTTGTCTTTGTCCTAAACTGGGTGCTGTATTGAGACTGAGGTGGGGGGACGGAAAGTACTAATAAAAAGGAAATCTGCACTCCATGGTTTCTATATCATTCTTGTCATTTTTTGTATATTACAAAAATAAATTACATAATTTCAATGGCATATAATATTGGTCACATGTGGAATCACCAAGAACTTTCATATTTATGGATATGAATATGAAGCACCACTGATTATGGAATGAACTTAGAAAATCATTACAGTCAATTTCCAGTTTTGAGCTTTGTGGAGCATATAGGGGTTGTTCCATTCAATAATGAGATGACTCGTGCAATAACAGGGAAACTGTTCCAACCAAAATCATTCAGCAGTTCATTATGTGGTAAAATGTAAATCCAGAAGTGTCATAAGCAAGGTGCCTTCAGAGGGCTCTGTTATGGAATCACAGAAATTAGAAAAGCCCCGTGAGGTCACTCACTTCATCCGTATCTGGTAACAGAGTGCTCTCAGCAAAATATTTTCAAATATAGAGTCCATGCTCCCATCATGAGATTCTACTATTTCTCCTTTCATTGCATTTCTTTATTTCACTGCGATGAACTGTTTTCTAACCTGACAACTGTTTGCTTTGTTATTGGTCTTTTTGTAACAAATAAGCCATTCTGCCCTTACCCAGCTGTAACAAAATCTTTCACATTACTGTTATATCCTATTTATAGACTCCCTTTAAAACTGACCTTACAGGGGCTTCCCTGGTGGTGCAGTAGTTAAGAATCTGCCTGGCAGGGGGCACCGGCTCTAGCCCTAGTCCGGGAAGATCCCACATGCCGCGGAGCACCTAAGCCCACGAGCCACAACTACTGAGCCTGTGATCTAGAGCCCGCGAGCCACAAATACTGAGCCCACGTGCCACAACTACTGAAGCCCGCGTGCCTAGAGCCCATGCTCCGCAACAAGAGAAGCCACCACAATGAGAAGCCCGCGCACCACAAAAAAGAGTAGCCCCCACTCACGGCAACTAGAGAAAGCCCACGCACAGCAACAAAGACCCAAGGGAACCAAAAATAAATAAATAAATAAATAAATTTTTAAAAACAACAAAAAAAACTGACCTTACACATATCTTTTAATTATAAGGCTAATTAGCATATAATTTGGCCAGAAAAATTTACATTTAGAATCACAAACTATTATTGTTATATAGTCCCTTGGAGAACCGAGAAGTCCCAGACACAGTCAATTCCCATCTACCAGCAATTTACAAGGTACATCTCTTCAATTTCCAAGCTGTTTCCACCTTCAGCATCTTGGGCCCTTTCTTGTTTGGTCCCAAATACAAACATAAGATTTTGGAAATATTAAAAGTAGCTCTTTATCAGGAAAACTTTGACCCCCCTCCAATCTTGCAGAGGTCCTGCAATTTAAAGATGAGAAAATAACTGAATCCCAGAAAGTAATTTGTCTGTATGGTCAAATAACAAATTGATTTATATTTAGACAGGAGAGAATAGATTTTAAATTTAAAAAAGATAATTTCAGATCCCACCTTTGCAATTAACTAGTTGTGTGACTTTGGATAAACCATTAGCTTTCTGAGCCTCAGCTACTTGTCTGTAAAATGGAAATAATAATACTGAGCACATGAGTGTTTTATATGAATCAAGATATTAAGTATTTAAAATGCTATTATCACAATGCCTGACGCACAATAAGTGTTCAGTAAATGATATCAATCAGTCACAAAACCAAGCCTAGAAGCCACTGTGTAATGGGATTTCTTTAGCCACATTTATTCATGCCTATCTTTTCTTCTTCACCTATATATTATAAAGCAGTGCTTATGACGAAGACAAAATTATGCTTTCATCTAAGACTAGGTACAAGGTATTTACTTTTCAAAACAATCAAGTTTATTACAACTATAGAGTTTTTTTAAAGTCTGATTATAGAAAATAGAATGAGTTAGGGCTTCCCTGGTGGTGCAGTGGTTAAGAACCCGCCTGCCAATGTGGGGGACATGGGTTCCAGCCCTGGTCCAGGAAGATCCCACATGCTGAGGAGCAACTAAGCCCATGCGCCACAACTACTAAGCCTGCGCTCTAGAGCCCACAAGCCACAACTACTGAGCCCACGTACCACAACTACTGAAGCCCATGTGCCTAGAGCCTATGCTCCACAACAAGAGAAGCCACCGCAATGAGAAGCCCGCGCACCCCAACGAAGACCCAATGTAGCCAAAAATAAATTAATTAATTTTTTTAAAAAAAGAAATAGAATGAGTTAGATATTGCACCATGAAAAATTTAGCCCTGGGTTTGGGAGCAATGGGGAGATAATAATCAGTAATATTGGAAAGAACCTGATTTTTCATTCGTTTCCTAAAATATACTGATAATAAAGTGTTTATGTAAACACTTTTTAACATAAATTAATACTATTATATGATCTTTATGTAAGTTTCTGTTTTAAAGTAAAATGCATTTTTCACATTATAAAAATAATACAAGTATTGAAGAAACTTTTCAGAGTACAGAAAGAGAAAAAAAATATTCATAATCCCACTATCCAGAAATCATTGTTTTTAATATTTGGTAGAAATTCTTTAAAATATTTTAAATACATATTTTACAATTATTTCATATAAAATTAGGTTATATTCTATGCTTATTCCCAATTATAAATGGTGAACATATGTCCATAACATTATATATTCTTGAAAACATATATATATATATATATATTTTTTTTTTTTTTTTTTTTTTTTTTTTTTTTGCGGTATGCGGGCCTCTCACTGCTGTGGCCTCTCCCGTTGCGGAGCACAGGCTCCGGACGTGCAGGCCCAGCGGCCATGGCTCACGGGCCCAGCCACTCCGCGGCATGTGGGATCTTCCCAGACCGGGGCACGAACCCGCATCCCCTGCATCGGCAGGAGGACTCTCAACCACTGCGCCACCAGGGAAGCCCTTGAAAACGTATATTTTAAGTGGTATAACATAGGGATTTGTCAGTACTTTATTGAACTCCTCTTCTATTCTAATATATTTATACTGTTTTCAGTAACTTCAATAAGCATCCTTTATTTCTGTGCATTCCTCTTGAATTAGAATTTTCTGTCATTCATTGAACTAAAATCTCCTTGAAGCCACGGCTCTTGTCCAACCTCTATTTGATTTTACTGCTGGTATAGTGTGAATTTTCAGTAAGAACTACCCTAAGAAATATGATCCTATCAATTAACATTCAACAAAAACATTTCCCTTTGCAAACACTATGAAACTAATTCACTATCTAGGATTTATACTACTCTGATTTCTTTATACTGTCATAATAAGTTTTACATGGAAAATTTAATAATTACCACTAAATATGCCCCCCTTTGGAATTTTCTTCATAAACTACAGAGCTTCATAAATATCAGTACAATCAAGATACATCCAAAAATTAAACTGTTTTGTTAATCTCTGTAGTACCTAGATGCCCAACATGAAGACACGGAAAGGTTGACAATGAAAAAAACTGTCCTTTATCCAGAGATTGCAAAATGATCACATCTTTTAGATGCTATCTCTTGAAAAAATCTAAACACTAACACTGACTCATATTTCTGATAGGTGTTTCATATTTGAAGAACACATTTACACATTTACACAATTTGGAGATTTTAATTTGCAGTGGTAAAAGTCCAACATTTAAAATGATTTTGGACCTGATGTACGCCACCTGCACTAGTTTTGGAGACTTCCTGTCTGAAAATTAATCTGAGAGTGATTTTGAAGTCAGGTCATTATAATAACAAAGAAAAAAGCACCAAATTACATCATGCGGAAAGTGAAAAAAAATTAAAAATTAAAAAATTAAAATTAAAAAAAAAGTAATCAGAAAGTTGACCATTTTAAGAATGATGATAATGGTCCTTGAGGGGAGGAAATGGGCAAAAAATATACTTACTCTAAAGAAAAAAAGTGCTATAGGAGGTTCTTCTTTTCAAAAAATGATTTTAAGTATGTGTTTACCATATGTTAAACTAATGCTATAAGATACTTCCTCTATTCATCACCTTCAAATTCCTTCTATTCTGACTATTCCAAAGTAAAAAGCACTCTACTGGCAACAAAAGAGTTTCATTTATTTATTTATTTATTTATTTATTTTGCGGTACGTGGGCCTCTCACCGCTGTGGCCCCTCCCGCCGCGGAGCACAGGCTCCAGGCGCGCAGGCTCAGCGGCCATGGCTCATGGGCCCAGCCGCGCCGCGGCACGTGGGATCCTCCCAGACCGGGGCACGAACCCGCGTCCCCTGCATCGGCAGGCGGACTCTCAACCACTGCGCCACCAGGGAAGCCCGAGTTTTATTTTTAATACTGCTTTATTTATATTCAAAGCTGAGTATTTATAAGGCATGAGGCACCAGTTATAATGAAAGAGGTTAGTGCATTCTGGAAACCATGAGACTTTTATCCAGTCTTAAGATGCATTCTCTAAGCACAGAAGCTTCTCACCAAAAGTGAAGAATAAGACTTGTTTAAGGATAGTTATATAGAGATAATTTAGACATTTGTAAAATAAGTTTATTTTCACACTTCTAATATAATCAGTTACCAGGGTCAGCAGCACAATTAAATAGTCAGGTCCGGAGCAAACATTTCATGCCTTGCACCTACTGCCGCAAAGCGTCACCTGGCAGCAGGATGAAGAACTGTGTCACTGTGGCCTCCTGAGAAGTCACTATTTGGTACAGTACACTGTGTTCTTCTGAAAGTCCCCAACTGATGCTGACCTCATTTTCCTCATTAAAAATGGACACATTCACATACCAACTTTGAAAGGCTGAGTGTTTTGCTCACTTGATTTTTGTACTTTTTAAGCATCTTAATTTAGAACACTTCATTTTCAAAGGACATCTTCACTGCAGCTGATCACAGCTGATGATGATGAATGTATCCACATTTTTCAAAAATAATTTGTCATCAGTTTTCTTGGAAATCATCACAATAAGTTAATTTACAGTGGTGACACAAAGAAAAATCCAGTGTTCAGCTGAGTGTAGCTGTATGCCTCTGGAGAAGAAACAACAAAAACAAAAAAATAATAACCTCTCATATCCATATACTTGAATCATTCCAATTTTTATTTATATGTCTGCACACATAGAAACATTTGTATTTGCACCCTCTGTATGTATCTAAACACATGGTTTGTACCTATTAACATGAACACAATCTTATTAAATCCTTTGACCTTTCTCTTCACAGTGATTTACTTTTAACCCGAATACATGTAAACAACTAGAGACATTTACAAAACAAACATTTCAATGACAACTATTTCCATAATCTGACCAAATGTTTCACTCTTTTGACTGAAAAAGAAACTTTTGGTATCCATTGTTCTTTAGGCCTAAACAATTATCATTTGTCATTCCCATTTCTTCATAACCGAACACTTTAAAAAAATTGAGGAGAAAAGTAAGGAAGTGATAATGACTGTCTTTAGATTTCCAGTATAAATTGAGATTCTAAAAATAACATTGCCAAGTCATTGAGCAAAATACCAAGCAGAGTTCATGCTCATATTTAGCTTGCTAGATGGCTCTAATAGAAGAAGTTAGTATCCCTCTCTGCATTAGGTTAGTTCTCCTGACCATAAAACAGAAATAATATTTGACATATCTCTAACTTGTGGGGCAATTCTCACTTAAAAAGAAAAGAAAATATTTTCCTTTTGCTTTGTTCCTTCTAGTCTTTTCTTCTATGGATTCTAAAAAACTAAAAATTTACCTTAGAACCAATCAAAACACTTCCAGTTCCTGGATATTTAAAAGCTCACAAGATTGTTTGCCCAGTAAAAATATTATAGGATAGAAGATAGAGCCCTTCAGATTATACACCCACACAGAGACCCCTTTTCACCTTTTCCTTTAGGTCCCTTATAATGTGCATGAGGTAGGAGGAAGATGTTATAGGAAGGACATATTTACTGGGAAACAGCTTAAGTCACTTCCTGTTGATGCACTTCCCTTCTTTCCTCAAAGCCCAGGGTTGAAGCAGCAATCACCACATTGGAGGAGAGAAAACAGGCAAAGAAGAGTGGCGTTCTTTCCAGCCTACCAGTCTGAACAGGCTTCCCCACACTGGTGGACTCTCTCAAGCAGATGTTGAGATAAGCGCTGCAAGTCAAAATTGGGAGGTACAGGGGAATGACAGCTTATTAAAAAATCTTGTGACCTCATTCTTATATTTAATTGGAATGACCAGCACACTGTAGTCATCAGGACTGAATCTAGCCTGCAGAGTTGCCCTCAGGGACTGCTCTAAGCAGAGAGGCCCCAGGCTTACATACCCTGGATAGATTTGGAAGAACAAACTTTGTACTTCCCTCTGCAGTCTTTGCTGGATCATCACTGCTTAATACACCATGAGTAGCAACACAGACACTTAGGTATAGATACACTACATAAAATATGTATTGGATACCTCTTAGGCCTCACTTCACATCCTCCTAGCTAACTTTTTTACTCCAACTTTTGCTGTGGCAGCCAGCTGCCTTCAGGTATGACCCTGCAGCCCCTCACTTCAGGGCTACTGTGTGCCTCTAGCAAGACTGGCTAGATAATCCGCAAAGCCCAGTAGAAAATGAAAACATGAGGTCTCTTGTTCAGAAGTAATTATGAATTTCAGAACAGTGAGAGCACAGCATTAAACAAAGCATTAGGACCTTCAAGGTACTGGCCCCAGTGGCTGCACAAAACACTGACAGATCAATACACATGAAGCCAGCCTTGCTCTCTTGCTTTCTGCAATCAAACTTTGCTGTGACCCCATGTTGGCATCTATTCAACTAAACTTGGAAATGCAGGAATTAACACCTGCATTGCTCAAGCAACTCTTCAGCAATGGGAGATGGGAAAAAAAGGGATAAATGTTCCCCTTTTTTATCCTTTAGATGTATAATTCTGAGGTATGTTCTACAGGGCTTCTCAAGATTCTCTAGCAGAATGGAGCCCTAAATACTCACAGTGAAAGTCAGCTTAATAACACACCCCTAGCTTGTCATTCCTTTCTTCTTTGTTTCACTCTTCTCAGCTGCTCCCCCCTGTTCCTTAAAGACCGGGCAATATAAACCTCTTAGAGGAAAACATAGGAAGAATACTCTTTGACATAAATCACAGCAAGATCTTTTCTGATCCACCACCTAGAGTAATGGAAATAAAAACAAAAATAAACAAATGGGACCTAATGAAACTTAAAAACTTTTGCACAGCAAAGGAAACCATAAACAAGATGAAAAGACAACACTCATCATGGGAGAAAATATTTGCAAACGAATCAACGGAAAAAGGATTCATCTCCAAAATATATAAACAGGTCATGCAGCTCAACATTAAAAAAACAAACAATCCAATCAAAGAATGGGAAGATCTAAATAGACATTTCTCCAAAGAAGACATACAGATGGCCAAGAAGCACATGAAAATCTGCTCAACATCACTAATTATTAGAGAAATGCAAATCAAAACTACAATGAGTTATCACCTCACGCCAGTTAGAATGGGCATCATCAGAAAATCTACAAACAACAAATGCTGGAGAGAGTGTAGAGAAAAGGGAACCCTCTTGCACTATTGGTAGGAAAGTAAATTGATACAGCCACTATGGAGAACAGTATGGAGGTTCCTTAAAAAACTAAAAATAGAATTACCATATGACCCAGCAATCCCACTACTGGGTATATACCCAGAGAAAACCATAATTCAAAAAGACACATGCACCCCAATGTTCAATGCAGCACTGTTTACAATAGTCTGGCCATGGAAGCAACCTAAATGCCCATCAACAGACAAATAGATAACGAAGATGTGGTACGTATATACAATGGAATATTACTCAGCCATAAAAAGGAATGAAATTGGGTCATTTGTAGAGACGTGGATGGATCTAGAGACTGCCATATACAGAGTGAAGTAAGTCAGAAAGAGAAAAACAAGTATCGTACATCAACGCATATATGTGGAACCTGGAAAAATGGTATAGATGAACCGGTTTGCAGGGCATAAAAAGAGACACAGATGTAGAGAACAAACGTATGGACACCAAGGGGGGAAAGTGGTGGGGGGTCGGGGGGGATGAATTGGGAAACTGGGATTGACATATATACACTAATATGTATAAAATGGATAACTAATAAGGACCTGCTGTATAAAAAATAAATAAAATTAAATTTAAAAAAAGAATAATAAATACATTAGGAAGAAAAACTGGATCAGCTAATTATTATATTGAATGATTTCAGTGTGAAGTGTTTCCAAAATTAATATTTAAAAATCTCAAGGTTATTATATTCCTTTTTGCCATTATCCTATCTCTTCAAATAACACAATCTATTTGAAATTTTAAATAAATTTAAACTTTTATTAGTAAACTAAAACTTTCGTACTACTAAACTCTGGGGATCTGCTAAAGATTTTCCATCTGACCCCACATATTTGGCCAAGAACCATGGGGTAAATTTTTCTTTATGTAACATTTACTGTAAAAGTCATGAAATCTTTCATTTCTACAGAAAATAGATAGCAAGTTGGTTTTAAGGGGATAGCTCAAAATCAGCTATATGTAGAATCATCATATTTGGCTTTGTTCATCTGTCTTGTCTGATGAACTGACAAAGGATTAATCTCCAAAATTTATAAGCAGCTCATGCAGCTCAATAGCAAAAAAACAAACAACCCAATCCAAAAATGGGCAGAAGACCTAAATAGACATTTCTCCACAGAAGATATACAGACAGCCAACAAACACATGAAAGGATGCTCAACATCTTTACTCATTAGAGAAATGCAAATCAAAACTACAATGAGATATCATCTCACACCAGTCAGAATGGCCATCATCAAAAAATCTAGAAACAATAAATGCTGGAGAGGGTGTGGAAAAAAGGGAACACTCTTGCACTGCTGGTGGGAATGTGAATTGGTACAGCCACTATGGAGAACGGTATGGAGGTTCCTTAAAAAACTACAAATAGAACTACCATATGACCCAGCAATCCCACTACTGGGCATATACCCTGAGAAAACCATAATTCAAAAAGAGACATGTACCAAAATGTTCATAGCAGCCCTATTTACAATAGCCCGGAGATGGAAACAACCTAAGTGTCCATCATCGGATGAATGGATAAAGAAGATGTGGCACATATATACAATGGAATATTACTCAGCCATAAAAAGAAATGAAATTGAGCTATTTGTAATGAGGTGGATAGACCTAGAGTCTGTCATACAGAGTGAAGTAAGTCAGAAAGAGAAAGACAAATACTGTATGCTGACACATATATATGGAATTTAAGAAAAAAATGTCATCAAGAACATAGGGGTAAGACAGGAATAAAGACACAGACCTACTAGAGCATGGACTTGAGGATATGGGGAGGGGGAAGGGTAAGCTGTGACAAAGTGAAAGAGCGGCATGGACATATATACACTACCAAACGTAAGGTAGATAGCTAGTGGGAAGCAGCCGCATAGCACAGGGAGATCAGCTCGGTTCTTTGTGACTGCCTGGAGGGGTGGGATAGGGAGGGTGGGAGGGAGACGCAAAAGGGAGGGGATATGGGAACATATGTATATGTATAACTGATTAAATTTGTAAAATAAAAAAAAAATTTAAAAAAATAAAAAAAAATTTACTATTCACATATCCTATATCTTTAAAATTCTGTATTTGGAATTGTATGTACTTTCAATGTTACCAGGCTTTTCTGAAAGCAGAGCTGTCCACGTGAATCAGAAATGAGACTGGCATGGAATATAAGGTAACTTGCTCATCTTGACAATGAATATATGTAACCTCTTAGAGGTGGTCAAAACCAAGACAGATACTTCAACTGAAAAGATCAAGAAGACACCATAGCTAAGAAGACACCCTAACCAGAGTAGGCTTGAACTAGAACATGAATATGGAAAAACCTACCCCAAAGTTTATGAAACACAAAACTTTGAGAAAACAGAAGGTTTATAAATGAGAGGTAGGAAAACCTTCCTTAAAAAGACACAAAAAGAGATAAGGTGATAAAGTGAACATCAAATTTAAAATGTCAGTTAACATATGCAATGTTAAGAAATTAGCTATAGAATGCAACTGTGTGTGTAAACAACAAACAGTGGATTATATCCAGAATAAAATAACTTTTTATTTAATAATAAAAACTGGATAAAGTTTTTAAAAACTCTTCTAAATCAAGAAGAAAAACAAAACTAACCTAAAATAAAAATGGAACAAGAACATGAAGAGAACACCACAAAACAGGAATTAAAAATAGTGTAAATAACTACAATAAATGTTTTTTAAAAGATACTTACCCTCATTGGTAACCAGGGAAATATAAATTAAAACAAAAATGAGATACATTCTTCACTCATAAGATTGTCCAAAAAAAAAAAATTGAAGTTCTATATCTATTAGACTTTGGATAATCTGAGGGAATGGTCATTTTGGGGTACCACTAGTAGGCATATAAATGGGTACATCAAATTTAAAGGAAAATTTGGCTATATCTACTCAAACTTGGGTACATTTGCTATTACCCAACAATCCCACTTTTAGGTGTCAAACATAGAGAAAAATTGGCAGATGCAAACAAGGAGGCATGTACAAGGATGTCCACTGTAGCTTTTTTATAGTACCAGAAATTTTTTGGGGGGGGGATATATATACATATATGACCTCAATAAGATAATGACTAAACAAATAATTATCTCAAGGGGGAGCCTAGACTTGAGAGTGTTTTTAGTTAAAGAAATCTTTAAACTTATTTTTACTATTTTAATGTTGCACAAGAATTTATTCATGTATTATATGAGTAACTAAAATGGTTTTAAAAGAAAACAAGGAATCTCCAGAGAATTAAGCTGACTGAAAAAAGCAATCCCAAAAGGTCACATACTGTATAATTCCATTTATACTATATAACATTTCTGAAATGACAAAGTTTTACAAACAAAGAACCGATAAGTGGTTGCAAGGGATTAGAGATGAGAGAGAAGTTGGTGTCATTATAAAAGGGCAACACAAGAGATCCTTGTGGTAATGAAACTGTCCTGTTCAGTATCTTTTCTGTGGTGGTAGATACATTAACTTACACACATGATAATATTGTGTAGAACTAAATGTACACACACACACACACACAAAAATAAAACTGGAGAAATCTGAATAAGATCAGTAGATTGCAACAGTGTCAATATCCTGGTTGTGCTATTATACTATAGTTTGGCAAAAATGTTAACACTGTGGGAAATTTGGTAGTGTTGAGAGTCTGCATATACAAGGAGATAATGGCAAGACGATAGTACCCTGATCCATAAACTCTGGAGCAACCATCTTGGGAAGCCAAACCTCTGCAGCAATTGGCCCAGAACAGTCAGGATTCATTCAGTAACTGCCAGTTCCCCTATTTTCTGCCACCCTTTCAACTCAGGATCAACTAGAAAAAGTCAGATATGCTCTCCAAACCGATCATCCAAGATGGCTCATTTCTAGTTAGCCAACCTCCAGTTTCCTCATGCCAACAATCTCTAGTCAGAGCACATCTGAGGCTTTCCCTTTTTTCCACTATAAAGCTTCCCTACTCCCCTGCCTGCCTTTGAATCTCTACTGAATGCAAGTGATGGTGGCTGGCTCCCTTGCTATAGCAAGCTTGGACTGAATAGCCTCTATCTGTTCCCGTTTGGGTGATCTTCATTTATTTCCCTAATGTAAATGGATCTCGATGCATTATTTCTTACAACTGAATGTGAACCTACAACTATCTCAATAAATTTTTCCATTAAAAATATGCCTAGAATTAAAAAATGTTCTTTTAAGTACTGGTCCATTATATTCTTCCTCACTCCAGTTTGTCTTCCCTTCCTCTACTATAGAAAACCACCACAGAAGTGTAGCTTAGGATGGAGGGGGAGGGAAGGAGAATGGCAGAAAATATAAGAAAATAAACATCCTGGAATAGGCATTTAAAAATATCTTTGAAATTGCCAAAGCACTAGACTATCTTCAATTACGTCTAAATCTACCACTGTATTCTAATTGTTCTACTTGATTGGTTTGAGGGGAGGAAGGGAGCTCCTAAAATTTAATGTCAAAGATGATTTTTTTCAAATATCAAATACTTAATTCACCACTTAGAACATTGAAACTCTGTGTACACTAGGTCAAAAGAAAGATTTCACAACAACCCCTGAAAATATCCATGAGACACCAGGAACAAGGCTTTCTAAAGAACATACATGTGTATACACAGGTTCAAATCTAGCTACCATCAATATGGCCACAAATCTCCTATAAGGCAGTAAAGATAATCAGTCCACCATGAATTAAACTCAGCACACAAAGTTAAATGCAGGAGGCAGCAATGAATAATCAGTACAGATTCCAAGCAATGGTCACATCATGCTCTAAACTAGCTTAACCTTCAGATGCATATTATTAAACATTGCATGGGATGTTTCTTTATGATCTAAGCCGCTGCTGCTCAGAGTGTAGTCTGAGATAAGCAGTACTGGCAAAACCTAAGAGTTTGTTAGAAATGCAGACCCTCAGGCCAACCACAAACCTACTGATTCAGAATCTGCAGTGGAGCAAGATCCCCAGGTAACTCATCAGCACATTCAGGTCTGAGAAGCACCACTCTAAACCAGCTAAAGCTTAGTTGGATAACTTAGTTAGAATTGTAATGTCTATTCAGAAGAGTCTGGAATTAAATAAAAAGAGATTAAGGAATTTTTAGCACAATGCTAAGCACTTGATCAATAAACACTGGCTTCCTTCCTATCACATTTAGTCTTATTTGTAGTTAATTTGATTTCTGTCAAACAGAGCTATCAATGAATGATAAACATCTAATTGGCAGGAAAGCATTTCTCACCTAAAGATAGTTAACTAATAGTAGTTAAATATATTTTGAATTAAGGCAGTTTGATAGGTAAAAATGAACCACAATTGGATGGGTTGGTGTTAAGACTAAGTTCTGCTGCTGTACATTTTACTGCTATTATTGATTATAGTAACAATAGCAAACACATAATGCTTGCTATGCAGCAGACATTTTCTAAGTGTCTGTCAAATTACTTATCTAATCCTTACAATAATTCTATAAAGTAAGTACTATTTTTATCACCCTCATTTTATATATGAGGATATTGGGACACACAAGACTTTCTCAAAAATTGCATGGCTTGTAAGAGAAGAATCAGGATTTAAACCCAGGCAATCTTGCTCCAAAGTCATATTTTAACCACTACATTGTAACTTCTGATACAGGCATTACATATGACCTATCCATCTTAAAGATTTGTTAACAATAATATTTTATAATTATAAAGTTATTAAAATTTTCTGTTTAACTAAAATTTGATTTACACATCTAAAAATGCAAAACTAATAATAATAGGTCAAATACATACTTTATTGTTAAAACAGTGAGTCACTGACCTGCTCTTATTCATTTTTTTAAAATAAATCAACACTCACAGACCTTACATTCTCGCAAAGCACATAGTGTTCAAATTCACTCCAAAAACGTACAACCAATTAGGAATCTTTCTTTATGGTGATGGTTAACAGAAAAATAAGTAATCATGTAAAATAAAATGATTATTTATGTACAAATTTCAAAAGCAGGTAGGAGAGAAAAATCTGCACTAAACTGAGGGGAGAAAAAACTTCTATTGCTGGAAGTTTGAAAAATAGAGGACAAGAAAAAATTCTTTAAAATCCTTATCTGGCAAAATTCAAAACATTATTTCTCACTTAAATGATCTCTTAAAAGAAAAAGAAAGTTACACTATAGTTGAAGGCTTTCAAAATATTTAACATAAAAGGGCACTCTTAATGTTTATTTAAACAACCAAGTGTTATTTGGGGAAGATGCATTAGCTTATAATCTATGCTAATTTGGGATGCTTAAATATGTCTACTCATGGGACTGATTAAACAAATAAAAACAATAAAAAGATACAAAATATTAAATACAGATTCAATAATTATACCTGGAGTGGGGTCTCCTAATTTTAACAGATTTATGGCTATGGAAACAAGCTTTTTAAAGATCACGTTATCAAAATAAAAGCAACATTCACATATACAAAGGGGAGTGTATTAACAAACATATAGTAAATAAAGTGAGTAGAAATAAGAACTTTTATAATGTCATATAAATAATTACTAGTAGCTTGAATAGAACTTTAGAGACTACCATATGCTGATTGCAAAACTGCTGTATCTCAAACTACTTTTAAGGTAAGATTATGTACTTTGGAAATCTATTAGATGGAAAGTGGCATTAGATGACTCAAAAAATAGGTTGAAGTGTTGATAAAGACACTGAAGTGGTAGATTACTGAGTTCACCAAGATAAATCTGAGTACAATAATTCCATGACATGTGAGAATGGAAAAAAAGCAACATTTATTAACTACTGTTTTCATGGAAAAACAGAAATTAAATTTCTAAATAAAATTTTATAAGTGTATAACACACAATTTCATCTATGTTCCTAGAAGTTTAAAATTTCAAGTCAGACAAAACTTCAGGGGAATCTTTTCATTAGAAAGATGAGAATTGCCTTGTATCTTCCGTTAGAGGCTGATATATTTAAACAAGTGAAAAATATAAGAAAGAAATTGTTAGCTTCAAAGTGCTTCAGGTTACTAACACCATAAGATTGTTTTATGGAATATTTATCTCTTGAGATCTTTAAAATGAGCACAGGTAAATATATGTTCAATTAGTTTCATTGTGGGGAAGAAGGGATTGAATCTGAAGATCCCAACCAATTCTATGATTTCTTTTTCCTCATATGAGCAATAGAATGTTGAAAACACTGAAACTGCATTTTTGTTAATGCTATTTACCAAAGAAAATGGACCTCTAATGATTTCTGTTTATCAAATTGTTTTTATCTATTTTTAAAGGTTTTAATTAAGGGTAATCAAAAAAGAGCATACTATCTAATTCTTTCTAAAAGTCAAGCAAGACCCTGAGATAATCATTTTATTCATTTATTTCACAAATAATGATTGAGGTTTGACTAAGTGGCAGACACTGTACTAAGTCAAGGGAGATAGAAATGAATGAGAACGGCCAGGTAGCTGTCTTTACAGAGCATATGTTTAAGGGAGAAGAGACAAAAAATAAATCTAGACATACAAATAAATAAATAAGAATTTCAAATAGTAAACAGTTCTGTGAAAAAATAAGAGGGTAGAGAGTCACTGGAGTAGCAATGAAGGTGACTGGACTGAGAATGCTATGAGACAATTACATTTGAGCTAAGATATAATTGATGAGAAAGAAATAGCAATAGAAGGAACTTCAAGTGAAAAGCCCCTAATACTAGAGTGCTTAATATTCATAAAAAGACCCATGTTGTATAGAGCATAGTATGCAAGTAAGAAAGTGTTATATGGTGAAGTCAGATGTAGACAGTGTCCCTATACATTGGTCCTTATAGACCATGGTAAGGAATTGGAAACTCCTTTCTATTTATTTCTAATTTACTCTCAATTTAATGTGAAGCCATTACTGGGAGGTAAACAAAAGTTTAATGAAGTCTTATTTATTTAAAAACATTACAAAACAGCTTCACTGATTAATTCTAACATATTTAATGAAGAAACAATACCAATCCTTCACATATAAATATAGTCAACTGATCTTTGACAAGAGAGTAAAGGCAGTTCAACAGAGCAAGGGCAGTCTTTTCAACAAATGCGGCTGGAACACTTGGACATCCATAGGGAAAAAAAAAAGTCTAGACAGACATTACAACCTGCACAATACACAAAAATTAAACCAAAATAGATCACAGACTAAATGTAAAGCACGAAACTATTAAATGCCTAAAAGATAACATAGGAAAAAATCTAGAAGACCTTAGGTTGGGAACTTTTTAGATACAACACCAAATGCACAATCCACAAAAGAAAGAATTCATAAGCTGGACTTCATTAAAATTAAAAGTGTCTGCTCTGTGACTGAGAGGAAATATTTGCAAAAGGTGTATTTGATAAAAGATTATTATCCAAATATACAAAGAATTCTTAAAGCTCAACAATAAGAAAGCAAAAAACTCAAAAACTGGGCCAAAGACTTTTTAACAGATACCTCATCAAAGAAGACATACAGATGGCAAATAAGCATACAAAAAGATGCTCTACATTATACATCATCAGGGAAATGCAAGTTAAAACAACAATGAGCTATAACTACACACCTTTAGAATAACCAAAATGCAGAATACTGACAACACCAAGTGCTGGTAGGATTGTAGAGCAACAGGAACCCTCATCCATTGCTGGTGGGAAGGGAAAATGGTTCAGCCACTTTGGAAGACAATTTGGTGGTTTCTTAAAAAACTAAATACACTCTTACCATACAATCCATCAATCGCACTCCCTGGTATTTACCTGAAGGATCTTGAAAATGTATGTCCACTAAAAAACCTACACACAGATGTTTATAGAAATTTTATTTCTAATTGCCTAACCTTAGAAGTGACTAAGAGGCCCTTCAGTAGGTGAATGGATAAATCAACTGTAGTACATCCAGACAATGAAATTTTATTCAGTGCTGAAAATAAATGAACTATGAAGTCCTGAAAAGACATGGAAGAACTTTCAATGCATACTGCTAATGAAAGAAGCCAATATAAAATGGCTACATACTATATGACTCCAACTACCTGACATTCTGAAAAAAATATGGAGACAGTAGAAAGATCAGTGGTTGCCAGGGATTAGAGGAAAGGGAGGGATGAACAGGCAGAGCATAGAGGATTTTTAGGACAGTGAAACTATTCCATATGATACTGTAATGGTGGATACATGTCATTGTACATTTGTTCAAAGCATAGAATATATAACACCAAGAGTAAGCCCTAAATGTAAACTATGAACCATGGGTGATAATGATGTATCAATGTAGGTTCATCAATTACAACAAATGCACCACTCTGTGGGGAGTTGTTTAGAGCATGAGATTCTATTCATGTGTGGGGACAGGGAGATATGTCTACTTTCTTCTCAATTTTGCCATGAACCTAAAACTGCTCTTTTTAAAAAGTCTATTATATGAAACAAACAAATAAACTACAAAACATTGCTTGGAGAAATTGAAGAGTAAATAAATAGGGAGATATTCCACATTCATAAGTTTGAAAACAATATTGTTAAAATGACAATTCTCCTCAAAATGATCTATAGATTCAACCCAACTGCTACTGAAATTCATGTAATCTATTTTGTAGATTTACAAGCTAATCCCTAAATTTATACAGAAATGAGGACCAGGAATAGACAAAATTTTTTTTTTTTTTTTTTTTTTTTACAAAATCAGACTTACATTATCTGATTTCAAAACATACCACAAAGCTACAATAATTAAGACATTATGATATCGGTAGAAAAATAGACATTTAGGTCAGCGGAAAATAATTGAGAATCCATAAGTAATTATATATTCGTGATCAAATGATTTTCAAAAAAAATGCCAAGACATTACAATAGCAAAAGTCTTTTCAATGTAACGGTAATGGAATATTCATATGTCAAAAATCAACTTAGACTCTTACCTCATAATATACGCAAATGATCTCAAAATGGATTATAACCCTAAACAATAAGATCTAAAGCTATAAACTCTTTAGAAGAAAACATATAATAAAATCTTTGTGCATTGAATTAGGCAAAGAGTTCTTAGGCATGACAACAAAAGCACAATCCATAAAAGAAAAAGTTGATAAAATGGACTTCCTTAAAATTAAAACTTTTTCACATTCAAAACACACCATTAATACAATAAAAAGACGAGCCACAAACTTGAAGAAAGTACTTTCAGATCATATTTCTGTAAAGGATTTTTATCTAGAATATATAAAATGCTTAGAATTCAATAATAACAACTCAATTCAAAAATGAGCAAACTATTTAAAAAGACATTTCAATGAGGATAAGTGAATGGTTAATAAATGTGTAAAAATATGCTCAACAATATTGACTTTCATCAGGGAAACTCAAGTTAAAACCTCAGTTAGATACCACTATTCACCTATTAGAACAGCTATAATCTAATAGATAGAAAACACAAAGTGTGATTGGTTCAAGATGGTGGAGTAGAAGGACGTGCGCTCACTCCCTCTTGCAAGAGCACTGGAATCATAACTAACTGCTGAACAATCATCGACAGGAAGACACTGGAACTCACCAAAAAAGATACCCCACATGCAAAGACAAAGGAGTAGCTGCAATGAGATGATAAAAGGGGTGCCATCACGATAAAATCAAATCCCGTAACTGCTGAGTGGGCGACACACAAACAGGAGAACAATTATACCGCAGAAGTCCACCCACTGGAGTGAAGGTTCTGAGCCCCACGTGAGGCTTCCCAAGCTGGGGTTCTGGCAACAGGATGAGGAATCCCCAGAGAACTGGACTTTGAAGGCCAGTGAGATTTGACTGCAGGACTTCAACAGGACTGGGGGGAAACAGAAACTCCATGCTTGGAGGGCACACACAAAATAGTGTGCACACCAGGACCCAGGGGGAAGGAGCAGTGACCCCATAGGAGACTGAATCAGACCTACCTGCTAGTGTCAGAGGGTCTCCTGCAGAGGCGGAGGGGTGGCTGTGGCTCACTGCAGGGAAAAGGACACTGGCAGCAGAAGTTCTGGGAAGTACTCATTGGTGTGAGGCCTCCCAGAGTCCACCATTAGCCTTGCCAAAGAGCCTGTAGACTGCAGTGCCGGGTTGCCTCAGGCCAAAGAACCAACAGGGAGGAAACACAGCCCCACCCATTGGCAGACAAGCATATTAAACTTTTACTGAGCTCTGCCCACCAGAGCAACACGAGCTCTACCCACCACCAGTCCCTCCCAAAAGGAAGCTTGCACAAGCCTCTTAGATGCCTCATCCACCTGAGGGCAGACAGCAGAAGCAAGAACAACAATCCTGCAGCCTGTAGAACAAAAGCCACAATCACAGACAGATAGACAAAATGAAAAGGCAGAGGACTATGTCCCAGATGAAGGAACAAGATAAAACCCCAGAAAAACAACTAAATGAAGTGGGATAGGCAACCTTCCAGAAAAAGAATTCAGAATAATCATAGTGAAGATGATCCAGGACCTCGAAAAAAGAATGGAGGCAAGGATTGAGAAGCTGCAAGAAATATTTAACAATGGCCTAGAAGAATTAAAGAACAAACAAACAGAGATGAACAATACAATAACTGAAATGAAACATACACTAGAAGGAATCAATAGCAGAATAACTTAGGCAGAGAATGGGTAAGTGACCTGGAAGACAGAATGGTGGAAATCACTGCCATGGAACAGAATAAAGAAAAAAAGAATGAAAAGAAATGAAGACAGCCTAAGAGACCTCTAGGACAACATTAAATGCACCAACATTCGCATTATAGGGGTCCCAGAAGGAGAAGAGAGAGAGAAAGAACCCGAGAAAATATCTGAAGAGATTATAGTCAAAAATCTCCCTAACAAGGGAAAGGAAATAGCCACCCAAGTCCAGGAAGTGCAGAAAGTTCCAGGCAGGATAAACCCAAGGAGAAACATGCTGAGACAGATAGTAATCAAATTGACAAAAATTAAGGACAAAGAAAAATTATTAAAAGCAACAAGATAAAAATGACAAATAATATACAAGGGAACTCCCTTAAACTCTGAAAGCCAGAAGGGAGTGGTACAATATATCTAAAGTGATGAAAGGGAAGAAGCTACAACCAAGAATACTCTACCCAGCAAGGATCTCATTCAGATTCAATGGAGAAATCAAAAGCTTTGCAGACAAGCAAAAGTTAAGAGAATTCAGCACCACCAAACCCACTCTACAGCAAATTCTAAAGAAACTTCTCTAAGCGGGAAACACAAGAGAGGGAAAGGACCTAAAAAACAAACCCAAACCAATTAATAAAATGGTAATAGGAACATACATATTGATAACTACCTTAAATGTGAATGTATTAAATGCTCCAACCAAAAGACATATACTGGCTGAATGGATACAAAAACAACACCCATATGTATATTGCCTACAAGACACCCACTTAGACTTAGGTACACATACAAACTGAAAGTGAGGGGATGGAAAAAGATATTCCATGCAAATGAAAATCAAAAGAAAACTGGAGTAGCAATACTCATATCAGATAAAATAGACTTTAAAATAAAGAATGTTACAAGAGACAAGGAAAGACATTACATAATGATCAAGGGAACAATCCAAGAAGAAGATATAACAATTATAAATATATATGCACCCAACATAGGAGCACCTCAATACATAAGGCAACTGCTAACAGCTATAAAAGAGGAAATCGACAGTAACACAATAATAGTGGGGAACTTTTACACCTAACTTACACTAATGGACAGGTCATCCAAACAGAAAATTTATAAGGAAACACAAGCTGTAAATGACACAATAGACCAGATAGATTTAATTGATATTTATAGGACATTCCATCAGAAAAAAGCAGATTAAACTTCCTTCTCAAGTGCACACAGAATATTATCCAGGATAGATCGCATCCTGGGTCACAAATCAAACCTTGCTAAATTTAAGAAAATTGAAATCATATCAAGCATCTTTTCCGACCACAACGCTATGAGATTAGAAATAAATTACATGGAAAAAAACGTAAAAAACACCAACATATGGAGGCGAAACAATAGGCTACTAAATAACCAAGAGATCACTGAAGAAATCAAAGAGGAAATCAAAAAATACCTAGAGACAAACGACAACGAAAACACGATGACCCAAAACCTATGGGATGCAGCAAAAGCAGTTCTAAGAGGGAAGTTTATAGCAATACAATCCTATCTCAAGAAACAAGAAAAATCTCAAATAAACAATTTAACCCTACACCTAAAGGAACTAGAGAAAAAAGAACAAAAACAGCCCAAAGTTAGTAAAAGGAAAGAAAACATAAAGATCAGAGCAGAAATAAGTGAAACAGAGACAAAACAATAGCAAAGATCAATAAAACCAAAAGCTGGTTCTTTGAGAAGATAAATAACATTGATAAACCTTTAGCCAGACTCATCAAAAAAATAGGGAGAGGACACAAATTAATAAAATTAGAAATGGAAAAGGAGAAGTTACAATATACACTGCAGAAATACAAAGCATCATAAGAGACTACGACAAGCAACTCTATGCCAATAAAGTGGACAACCTGGAAGAAATGGACAAATGCTTAGAAAGGTATAAACTTCCAACACTGAATCAGGAAGATACAGAAAATATGAACAGACCAATCACAAGTAATGAATTTGAAACTGTGATTTAAAATCTTCCAACAGGGCTTCCCTGGTGGCGCAGTGGTTGGGAGTCCGCCTGCTGATGCAGGGGACACGGGTTCGTGCCCCGGTCCGGGAGGATCCCACGTGCCGCGGAGCGGCTGGGCGTGTGAGCCATGGCCGCTGGGCCTGCGCGTCCGGAGCCTGTGCTCCACAACGGGAGAGGCCACAACAGTGAGAGGACCGCATGCCACAACAACAACAACAACAACAAAATCTTCCAACAAACAAAAGTCCAGGACCAGATGGCTTCACAGGTGAATTCTATCAAACAGAGAACAGCTAACACCCATCCTTCTCAAACTCTTCCAAAAACTTGCAGAAGAAGGAACACTCCGAAACTCATTCTAAAAGGCCACCATCACCGATACCAAAACCAGACAAAGATACTACAAAAAAAGAAAATTACAGATCAATATCACTGATGAATATAGATGCAAAAATCCTCAGCAAAATACTAGCAAACAGAATCCAACAACACATTAAAAGGATCATACACCATGATCAAGTAGGATTATTCCAGGGATGCAAGGATTCTTCAATATATACAAATCAAACAATGGGATACACCATATTGACAAATTGAAGAATAAAAACCATATAATCATCTTAATAGATGCAGAAAAAACTTTCGACAAAATTCAACACCCATTTATGATAAAAACTCTGCAGAAAGTGGGCATAAAGGGAACATACCTCAACATAATAAAGGCCATATACGACAAATCCACAGCTAACATCATTCTCAATGGTGAAAAAGTGAAAGCATTTCCTCTAAGATGAGGAAAAAGACAAGGATGTCCACTCTCACCACTATTATTCAACAGAGTTTTGGAAGTCCTAGCCATGGCAATCAGAGAAGAAAAAGAAATAAAGGGAGTACAAATTGGAAAAGAAGAAGTAAAACTGTCACTGTTCTCAGAGGACATGATACTATGCATAGAAAATCCTAAAAATGCCACCAGAAAACTACTAATGAATGAATTTGGTAAAGCTGCAGGATACAAAAGTAATGCACAGAAATCTCTTGCATTCCTATACACTAACAATGAAAGATCAGAAAAAGAAATTAAGTAAAGAATCCCGTTCACCATTGCAACAAATAGTATAAAATACCTAGGAATACACCTACCTAAGGAGGTAAAAGACCTGTATTTAGAAAACTATAAGACACTGATGAAAGAAGTCAAAGATGACACAAACATATGGAGAGATATACCATGTACTTGGATTGGAAAAATCAATTCTGTGAAAATGATTATACTACCCAAAGGAATCTACAGATTCAATGCAATCCCTATCGGATTACCAATGGCATATTTTTACAGAACTAGGACAAAAATCTTAAAATTTGTATGGAGACAAAAAAGACCCTGAATAGCCAAGGCAATGTTGTGAAAAATAAACAGAGCTGGAGGAATCAGACTCCCTGACTTACTACTACAAAGCTACAATAATCAAGTCAATATGGTACTGGCATAAAAACAGAAATATAGACCAATGGAAAAGGATAGAAAGTCCAGAGATAAACCCACACACCTATGGTCAAGTGATCTATGACAAAGGAGGCAAGGACATACAATGGAGAAAAGACCGCTTCTTCAGTAAGTGGTGCTGGTAAAACTGGACAGCTACATGTAAAAGAATGAAATTAGAACACTCCCTAACGCCATGCACAGAAATAAACTCAAAATGGATCAAAGGCCTAAATGTAAGACCAGACACTATAAAACTCTTAGAGGAAAACACTGGAAGAATACTCTTTGACATAAATCACAGCAAGATCTTTTTGACCCACCTCCTAGAGTAATGGAAATAAAAACAAAATAAACAAATGGGACCTAATGAAATTTAAAAGCTTTTGCACAGCAAACTATAAACAAGATGCAAAGATAACCCTCAGAATGGGAGAAAATATTTGCAAATGAGTCACTGGACAAAGGATTAATCTCCAAAATATATAAATAGCTCGTGCAGCTCAGTATCAAAAAAATAACAACCCAATCAAAAAATGTTCAGAAGACCTAAATAGACATTTCTCCAAAGAAGACATACAAATGGCCAAGAGGCACATGAAAAGCTGCTCAACATCACTAATTATTAGAGAAATGCAAATCAAAACTACAGTGAGGTATCACCTCACACCAGTTAGACTGTGCATCATCAGAAAATCTACAAACAATAAATGCTGGAGAGGGTGTGGAGAAAAGGGAACACTCTTGCACTGCTGGTGGGAATGTAAATTGATACAGCCACTATGGAGAACAGTATGGAGGTTCCTTAAGAAACTAAAAATAGAATTACCATATGACCCAGCAATCCCACTACTGGGCATATACCCTGAGAAAACAATAATTCAAAAAGAGACATGTACCACAATGTTCATTGCAGCACTATTTACAACAGTCAGGATGTGGAAGCCACTTAAGTGTCCATTGACAGATAAATGGCTAAAGAAGATGTGGTACATATTACTCAGCCATAAAAAGGAACGACACTGGGTCATTTGCAGAGACGTGGATGCACCTAGATACTGTCATACAGAGTGAAGTAAGTCAGAAAGAGATAAACAAATATCATATATTAACACATATATGTGGAATCTAGAAAAATGGTACAGATGAACTGGTTTTCAAGGAAGAAATAGAGACACAGATGTAGAGAACAAATGTATGGACACCAAGCGGGGAAAGTGGGGGTTGGGGATGGGGGGTGGGATGGAATGGGAGATTGGGATTGACGTATATACACTAATGTGTATAAAATAGATAACTAATAAGAACCTGCTATATAGCACAGGGAACTCCACTTTGCTGTACAGTAGAAACTAACAAAACATTGTAAAACAACTATACACCTCCCCCCAAAAAAAAACACAAAGTGTCAGTAAAGATGTGAAGAAACTCAAACTCTGTTAGACAGTTAAACGTAAAGTTACCCTATTACCCAGCAATTCCACACCTAGGAATCTAACCAAGAAAATGAAAACCTATGTTCACACAAATACTTCTAGGGAGATATTCTTAGCAATGTTATTCATAGTAGGCAAAAACCGGAAACAATCAAAATGTCCATCAACTAGTGAGTAGATGAATAAAATGTGGTATATCTATACACTGTAATATTATTAAGCAATAAAAAGGAGTGAACTATGGATACATATAACCACATGGGTGAACCTCAAAAACATTAAGATAAATTAAAGATGTCGGATGCAAAAGACTACACAGTATATGATTCAATTTATATGAAATGTCCAAAAAGGCATATTTATAGAGACAGAAAAGAGAGGGAACAGGGATTGACTGCAAATGGATATTAGAGAAATTTGGGAAGTGATGGAAATATTCTGACTGGTTTATTGTGATCTTTGTGCAACTCAATAAATTTACTAAAAATCATTGAATTATATACTTACAAAGAGTTAATTTTATGGTGTGTAAATTATCCCTCAATAAAGCTGCTAAAAATAGGGTACTGCCATGATGTAACCTAAAAGTTCCATTTCTTGTATGTCAATGGACCTGAATTTAATACATTCTTCTACCTGTAAAAAGTTTCCCAACATACTTATTAATTTTTAAAATAATTCTATGCTCTAATGTGCTACTATAGATGATTTTTAAATTTATGCACACACACTGAAAAAACTGTTTGAAAAGAATAAACTAAAAAAAAAAATTCTGAGGAAGTTCTATTATCTTCTCAAAGCAAAATAGATTTTCATGCACAACCCACTTTGGAAAACTTTTTTTATAATCTGTTAATCCACTCCATGCATCTGGAATGATACCAGAATATGCTTATAGATGTTTACATAGAAACTCCTTAGAAATACTTGAAGAAAAGACTAAATTACTCCTCAGGAGAGCTGAGATTATAATTCAGAATACATCTATTGGGGTGGGGGGTGCTTTGAAAAATTAGAACCAACATTTATTTAATAATTACAGGTAACTATAATGTCATTGGTTTGCTCATTTTTATTCAAAATTCTATTCTAAAATGTAACTTTATTGCACATACAAAAAGTCATCTTGTTCTGTTCTTATCTCTAGAATCCATTCTAAATACCATACTCTACCCTCCTCTCCATAGATCTTTTTTTTTTACAACTTTATTGGAGTATAATTGCTTCACAATGGTGTATTAGTTTCTGCTTTATAACAAAGTGAATCAGTTATACATATATATCTGTTCCCGTATCCCTTCCCTCTTGCGTCTCCCTCCCTCCAACCCTCCCTATCCCACCCCTCCAGGCAGTCACAAAGCACCGAGCTGATCTCCCTGTGCTATGTGGCTGCTTCCCACTAGCTATCTACCTTACGTTTGGTAGTGTATATATGTCCATGCCTCTCTCTCGCTTTGTCACAGCTTACCCTTCCCCCTCCCCATATCCTCAAGTCCATTCTCAAGTAGGTCTGTGTCTTTATTCCTGTTTTACCCCTAGGTTCTTCATGACATTTTTTTCCCTTAAATTCCATATATATGTGTTAGCATATGGTATTTGTCTTTCTGGATAAAGAAGATGTGGCATATATATACAATGGAATATCACTCAGCTATAAAAAGAAACGAAATTGAGCTATTTGTAATGAGGTGGATAGACCTAGAGTCTGTCATACAGAGTGAAGTAAGTCAGAAAGAGAAAGACAAATTCCATAGATCTTTTAATGAATGACCTTTGGACAAAAGCAATGAAATATTGACCCTATAATTGCCAGAAGTGCATAACAGGACACAAACTGAAGGTAAAATACATTGGTCAAACCATCTAGTCTTTTTCTCAACCACTATAGAACCCATTTTTTTAAGAATAAGTTCATATTCTAAGATATCCTACATCTTTAGTTTTTCTCTATAACTTTCTTTTCTTTTCCCTATAACTAGTATAAAATCTCTCATTGTCTTGAGCAAAATCCCAATAGCTGCTGAACTCTAGCAATTTTAACTAAATTAGTAATATTTCAAATCCTAAATCAAGATCTGTTTTCCCTCCCATTGATGAATATTTGCTCCTTCACATTTGTACAATGATCCTTTTTTTCATTCTGTCATCTAGAAACAACAAATCTTAAAACTGATACTCTTCCATGGATAACTCTTGAGTATTCATCTTATTAAAGTTCAAAGTCAAATAGAGCCAGAATAATCAAGTTTAAAGAAATTCTAACAAGATATTTTACCTGTATAAAACTCAATGGCAAATTAATTATTAAGTAAAAACTATGAGTTACAGATGAATTATTTCACTCAATTTTGGCATAAAAAGTAACTTTAAGAAAGTTTATTTGCATCAAATATTTTGTAGAAATCCAGCATTTTAAGGTACAAATGCTCATTATAACTGGAGTGACATCAGCAACACAGTGGAATAGGTAGCACAAGCCTTCACTTGCCCACAGAGACACTGAATTAATATATGGACCAAAATACTTTTATGAGAACTTCAGAAAACAATTAAGAATTTGTAGTACCCCAGGTGGGCACAAAGCTGAGAAGAGCCACATTGAAACAGGTAAGAAGAGCCATTTCAATTTATATATGACAGCCCCTTCCCCAAGCCAGCATACCTCAGTTTGATTCAGTTTCTCCTTCAAGGGAACGAGAAAAGTGGAACCTAAGTTTAATGATCTAGCTTTTTGCAGGGCTATTATTTCTGCTTGCTAGGTGCCTAGAGGCTGACAAAAGTGAAGGGGTGGAGGGGAGTGGCTTGCTGTTGCACCAGAAGGCCTGCAGTAGCACAGTAGAGACCATCACAGCTCAGCACAAACAGGAGAAGGAGCCCATCTTATGACTTCTCCCACAGGTTGGTATGAAGGGAAAAGACTGGATTGTACACCCACATTTTCAGAGAGGTGTCCAAGGGACCGCTATCTGTCCTACCTGTTTGCGGGAAATGGCAGGGAGTTGGCATATTTTGAAGCCTGAGGGCTACTAAGGCAAAGTAAAGTGGGGTATCTTGCTGCTGTAGAGCCAGAGAACCTGCAGTACCATAGATAGGCGGCAGAGGGAGCAAGATATTACGAGCTAGGGAAAAAGAAACTGGCAGTTATCGCTAATAAGGAAATTACATGTGCAAGTCTAGAGTAGTAGCATCCCTCTAAAAAGGTTTCGGATGCCCCAAACATCTCTTGGTGGGCTGATTATTGAAGGTATTCCTCTGTATGAAGCCAGTCCATACAGATTGGGGGAGGTGGCTGTTCATACAGATGTACAAACCTCAGCAAAAAAATCACAACTCACACAAGGAAGCAGGTGAACATGACTGAATCAAAGGAACAAAATAAATTTCCAGAAACCAACTCCAAATAAATGAAGATCTATGAACTACTTGACAAATAATTCAAAATAACTGCCTTAAAGAAGCTCAGTGATCTACAAAAGAATACAGAAAACTAAACAAAATCAGAATGATGCATGAACAAGATGAGAATATCATGAGATAGAAACTATTAGAAAACCCAAACAGAAATTCTGGAGCTAAAGAATACAATAACTGGATTGAAAAAAATCACTAGAGGAGTTCAACAGAAGACTTGCTCAAGCAGAGGAAAGACTGTGTGAACTCAAGGACAGGTCTTTTAAAATTATTAAGTCAAAGGAGAAAAAATAAAAAAAAACAATGAAGAAATTCTAAAGGATTTATGAGATAGCATAAAATAGAACAACATATGCATTATGAGAATTCCAGAAGGAAAAGAGACAGAGATAAAACTCTGGTGGGAGAGAGAGCTTATTTGAAGAAATAATAGCCAAAAAATTCCCTAAATCTGAGGCAGGAGATGGACATCCAAATTCAAGAAGTTTAAAAGACTACAACCAAGATGCCCAGAGAGACCCACCCCAACACACTGTCAAAAGTCAAAGACAAAGAATCTTGAAAGCAGCAAGAGAAAAGTAACAATGGAGTTGTAACTCTACAATGGAGTTCCCATAAAATTATCACCAAATGGTATCAGGAGAAACCTTACAGGCCAAAGGGATTGGAATGGTATATACAAAGCACTGCCACTCTAATAAGTTAACTGCCAACCAAGAATACTCTATCCAGCAACACTGTCCTTTAAAAATGAGGGAGAAATAAAGACCACACTGGACAAACAAAAGCTGAGGTATTTCATCATCACTAAGCCTGCCTTATAAGAAATACTAAAGAAAGTCCGACAAGTTGTAGCAAAAGGGCACTAGACAGCAACATGAAAGCACACAAAAATATAAAGCTCACTGGTAAAGGTAAATATATAAACAAATAAAGAATACTGTAATATATAAACAAATAAAGAATACTGTAATACTGTAATGGTGGAGAAAACACTAAAGTTTCCACACAATAAAAAACCCTGTTAGAAATAATAAACAAATTCAACAAAGCTTCAGAATACAAAGTCAACACACAACCATCAATTGCCTTTCTATACACTAACAAGGAAAAAAAAAAGAAATGAAGGAAACAGCCCCATTTAAAATAACATCCAAAATAATAAAATAGGAATAAGCTTTAACAAAGAGGTGAAAAACTTGTACACTAAAAACTACAAAATATTACTGAAAGAAATTAAAGACAACACAAATAAATGGAAAGCATCCCATGTTCAAGGACTGGAAGACTTACTATTGTTAAATTACTACCCAAAGCAATCTACCCAAAACAATCTACAAATTCAATGTAATCCCTGTCAAAACCCCAATGACAATATTTTTTGCATAAATTAAAAAAATTATCTTAAAATTCATATAGAACCTAAAAGGTCCTCAAATATCCAAAGCAATTTGAGAAAGAAGAACATATCTGGAGGCCTCATCCTTCCTAATTGCAAAACATTTTACAAAGTTGCAGTAATCAAAATAGTATAGTATCAGCATAAAGACAGACACATAGGCCAATGGAAAAGAACAGAAATCCCAGGAAAACCTTCATATATATGGTGAAATGATCTTCAGCAAGGGTGTCAAGACTACACAATGGAGAAAGGATAGTCTCTTCAACAACTAATGTTGGGAAAAATGGATATCCACACACAAAACTATGAAGATGAACCTTTATCTTACATCATACGCAAAAATTAATTCAAAATGAATTAAAGACCTAAATGTAAGTTGTGAAACTATAAAACCTCTAAAAGAAATCATAGGAGGAAAGCTTCATGACACTGGAATGTGCAGTAATACCAAAAGCATAGGTAACAAAAGCAAACATGATAAATGGGACTACATCAAACTTTAAAACTTCTGCACAACAAAAGAAAAAAATCATCAAAATGAAAAAGCAACTTATGGAATGGGAGAAAATATATGCAAACCATATATCAGATAAGGGGTTAATATCTAGACTATTGAAAGAACTCCTTCAACTCAATAACAACAACAGAATCTCAATTTTAAAATGGGCAATGGACTTGAACAGAAATTTCTTTAATGAAGATATAGAAGTGTCCAAAGAAGTATATAAAAAAGATGCTCAACAGCACTAATCAATCATCAGGGAAATGCAAATAAAAACCACAATGAGATATTATCTAACACCCATTAGGATAGCAACTATTTTTAAAAAGCAAAACAAAACAACAAAAAAGAAAATAACAAGTGTTGGTAAGGATGTGGAAAAAAATGGAACCCTTGCACACTCTTGGTGGGACTGTAAAATAATATGGTTACTATCGAAAACAGTATGGAACGTTCTCAAAAAAATTTAAAATAGAACTACCATATGACCCAGCAATCCAACTTCTAGATATGTATCAAAAAGAATTGAAAACAGAATCACAAAGAGATATTGACATATCCGTGTTCACTGCAGCATAATTCACAATAGCTAAGAAGTGGAAGAAATCAAAATGTTCATCAACAAAATGAATGGATAAAGAAAATGTGATACAGAGAGAGAGAGAGAGAGAGAGAAATCATTCAGCCTTAAAAAAGAAGGAAATCCTGGCATATGCTACAACACACATGAAACTTGAGGACATTATGCTAAGTGAAATAAGTCAATCACAAAAACACAAATACTGCATCATTCCACATACATGAGGTACCTAAAATAATCAAATCATAGAAACAAAAAGTAGAATGGTGGTTTCCAGGGTTTACAGGAGGGGGAAACAGGGAGTTGTTGTTCAGTGAGCACAGAATTTCAGTTATGCAAGATGAAAAATTTCTAGAGCTGTTATACAATATTGTGCATATATAATAGTTAACAATACTGTAATGTACACTTTAAAATTGTAAGAGAGTAAATTTATGTTATGTGTTTTACCACAATAAGATAACATAACATAAAGCTCATTATAAATAATTTTATTTGCACTAAGATAATGAAGAATACAATAACTGAAATAAAAAAGAAACTGAAAGGAATCAACATGCAATCAGATGATACAGAGGAACAGGTCAGCAAACTGGAAGACAGAGTAGCGGAAATTATCCAAGCTGTACGGAAAAAAGAAAAGATTATGTGAAAAAATAAAACCTCTGAGACAACATCAAGCATACTAACATTAACATATAGGGGTCCAAGAAAGAAAAGAGAGAGAAAAAGAGGCTGAGAACTTATTTGAAGAAATAATGGCTGAAAACTTCCCTAACCTGGGAAAGGAAAAAGACATCCAGGTCCAGAAGCACAGAGTGCCAAAGAAGATGAACACAAACAAATCCACACCAAGACATATAATGGAAATGGCAAAAATTAAAGATAAGGAGAGAGTCGACTTCCGGGTAAGATGGCGGAAGAGTAAGACGCGGAGATCACCTTCCTCCCCACAGATACACCAGAAATACAGCTACACGTGGAACAACTCCTACAGAACACCTACTGAACGCTGGCAGAAGACCCCAGACCTCCCAAAAGGCAAGAAACTCCCCACATACCTGGGTAGGGCAAAGCAGAGAGATTCCCGCACAGAGGAGCGGTGCCGAGCGGCACTCACCAGCCCGAGAGGCTTGTCTGCTCCCCGGCCGGGGCGGGCGGCGCTGGAGCTGAGGCTCGGGCTTCGGTCAGAGCGCAGGGAGAGGACTGGGGCTGGCGGCGAGAACTCAGCTTGAAGGGGGCTAATGTGCCACAGCTAGCCGGGAGGGAGTCCGGGAAAACTCTGGAGCTGCCGAAGAGGCAGGAGACTTTTTCTTCCCTCTTGGTTTCCTGGTGCGCGAGGAGAGGGGATTAAGAGCGCCGCGTAAAGGAGCTCCAGAGACGGGCGCGAGTCGCGGCTGAAAGCGCGGAGCCCAGAGACGGGCGTGGGACGCTGGGGCTGCTGCTGCCGCCGCCAAGGGGCCTGTGTGCGAGCACAGGTCACTGCCCACACTGCCCTTCCGGGAGCCTGTGCAGCCTGCCGCTGCCGGGGTCCCGGGATCCAGGGGCGGCTTCCCTGGGAGAACGCACGGCGCGCCTCGGGCTGGTGCAACGTCACGCCGACCTCTGCCGCTGCAGGCTCGCCCCGCACTCCGTGCCCCTCCCTCCCGCCCGGCCTGAGTGAGCCAGAGTCCCCGAAGAGGCTGCTCCTTTAACCCTGTCCTGTCTGAGCGAAGAACAGACGCCCTCCGGCGACCTACACGCAGAGGCGGGGCCAAATCCAAAGCTGAGACCCAGGAGCTGTGAGAACAAAGAGGAGAAAGGGAAACCTCTCCCAGCAGCCTCAGAAGCAGCGGATTAAAGCTCCACAATCAACTTCATGTACCCTGCATCTGTGGAATACATGAATAGACAACAAATCATCCCAAATTGAGGAGCCAGGAGTCAGTGCTGTGCCTCTGAGGTGAGAGAGCGAACTTCAGGACACTGGTCCACAAGAGACCTCCCAGCTCCACATAATATCAAACAGCGAAAATCTTCCAGAGATCTCCATCTCAACACCAGCACCCAGCTTCACTCAACGACCAGCAAGCTACAGTGCTGGACACCCTATGCCAAACAACTAGCAAGACAGGAACACAACGCCACCCATTAGCAGAGAGGCTGCCTCAAATCATAAAAAGTCCGCAAACACCACAAAACACACCACCAGACGTGGACCTGCCCACCAGAAAGACAAGATCCAGCCTCATCCACCAGAACACAGGCAGTAGTCCCCTCCACCAAGAAGCCTACACAACCCACTAAACCAACCTTAGCCACTGGGGACAGACACCAAAAACAACGGGAACTACGAACCTGCAGCCTGCAAAAAGGAGACCCCAAACACAGTAACATAAGCAAAATGAGAAGACAGAAAAACACACAGCAGGAGAAGGAGCAAGATAAAAACCCACCAGACCTAACAAATGAAGAGGTAATAGGCAGTCTATCTGAAAAAGAATTCAGAATAATGACGGTAAAGATGATCCAAAATCTTGGAAATAGAATAGACAAAATGCAAGAAACAGTTAACAAGGACCTAGAAGAACTAAAGACGAATCAAGCATCGATTAAAAACACAATAAATGAAATAAAAAATACTCTAGATGGGATCAATAGCAGAATAACTGAGGCAGAAGAACGGATAAGTGAGGTGGAAGATAAAATAGTGGAAATAACTGCTGCACAGCAAAATAAAGAAAAAAGAATGAAAAGAACAGAGGACAGTCTCAGAGACCTCTGGGACAACATTAAACGCACCAACATTCGAATTATAGGGGTTCCAGAAGAAGAAGAGAAAAAGAAAGGGACTGAGAAAATATTTGAAGAGATTATAGTTGAAAACTTCCCTAATATGGGAAAGGAAATAGTTAATCAAGTCCAGGAGGCACAGAGAGTCCCATACAGAATAAATCCAAGGAGAAATACACCAAGACACATATTAATCAAACTGTCAAAAATTAAACACAAAGAAATCATATTAAAAGCAGCAAGGCAAAAACAACAAATAACACACAAGGGAATCCCCATCAGGATAACAGCTGATCTCTCAGCAGAAACTCTACAAGCCAGAAGGGAGTGGCAGGACATACTTAAAGTGATGAAGGAGAAAAACCTGCAACCAAGATTACTCTACCCAGCAAGGATCTCATTCAGATTTGATGGAGAAATTAAAACCTTTACAGACAAGCAAAAGCTGAGAGAGTTCAGCACCACCAAACCAGCTTTACAACAAATGCTAAAGGAACTTCTCTAGGCAAGAAACACAACAGAAGGAAAAGAACTACAATAACGAACCCAAAACAATTAAGAAAATGGGAATAGGAACATACATATCAATAATTACCTTAAATGTAAATGGACTAAATGCTCCCACCAAAAGACACAGACTGGCTGAATGGATACAAAAACAAGACCCATATATATGCTGTCTACAAGAGACCCACTTCAGACCTAGAGACACATACAGATTGAAAGTAAGGGGATGGAAAAAGATATTCCATGCAAATGGAAACCAAAAGAAAGCTGGAGTAGCAATTCTCATATCAGACAAAATAGACTTTAAAATAAAGACTACTAGAAGAGACAAAGAAGGACACTACATAATGATCAAGGGATCAATCCAAGAAGAAGATATAACAATTGTAAATATTTATGCACCAAACATAGGAGCACCTCAATACATAAGGGAAATATTAACAGCCATAAAAGGAGAAATCGACAGTAACACAATCATAGTAGGGGACTTTAACACCCCACTTTCACCAATGGACAGGTCATCCAAAATGAAAATAAATAAGGAAACACAAGCTTTAAATGATACATTAAACAAGATGGACTTAATTGATATTTATAGGACATTCCATCCAAAAACAACAGAATACACATTTTTCTCAAGTGCTCATGGAACATTCTCCAGGATAGATCATATCTTGGGTCACAAATCAAGCCTTGGTAAATTTAAGAAAATTGAAATTGTATCAAGTATCTTTTCCGACCACAATGCTATGAGACTAGATATCAATTACAGGAAAAGAGCTGTAAAACATACAAACACATGGAGGCTAAACAATACACTACTTAATAACGAAGTGATCACTGAAGAAATCAAAGAGGAAATTAAAAAATACCTAGAAACAAATGACAATGGAGACATGACGACCCAAAACCTATGGGATGCAGCAAAAGCAGTTCTAAGAGGGAAGTTTATGGCAATACAATCCCACCTTAAGAAACAGGAAATATCTCGAATAAACAACCTAACCTTGCACCTAAAGCAATTAGAGAAAGAAGAACAAAAACATCCCAAAGTTAGCAGAAGGAAAGAAATCATAAAAATCAGATCAGAAATAAATGAAAAAGAAATGAAGGAAACGATAGCAAAGATCAATAAAACTAAAAGCTGGTTCTTTGAGAAGATAAACAAAATTGATAAACCATTAGCCAGACTCATCAAGAAAAAAAGAGAGAAGACTCAAATCAATAGAATTAGAAATGAAAAAGGAGAAGTAACAACTGACACTGCAGAAATACAAAAGATCATGAGAGATTACTATAAGCAACTCTATGCCAATAAAATGGACAACCTGGAAGAAATGGACAAATTCTTAGAAATGCACAACCTGCCAAGACTGAATCAGGAAGAAATAGAAAATATGAACAGACCAATCACAAGCACTGAAATTGAAACTGTGATTAAAAATCTTCCAACAAACAAAAGCCCAGGACCAGATGGCTTCACAGGCGAATTCTATCAAGCATTTAGAGAAGAGCTAACACCTATCCTTCTCAAACTCTTCCAAAATATAGCAGAGGGAGGAACACTCCCAAACTCATTCTACGAGGCCACCATCACCTTGATACCAAAACCAGACAAGGATGTCACAAAGAAAGAAAACTACAGGCCAATATCACTGATGAACATAGATGCAAAAATCCTCAACAAAATACTAGCAAACAGAATCCAACAGCACATTAAAAGGATCATACACCATGATCAAGTGGGGTTTATTCCAGGAATGCAAGGATTCTTCAATATACGCAAATCAATCAATGTGATACACCATATTAACAAACTGAAGGAGAAAAACCATATGATCATCTCAATAGATGCAGAGAAAGCTTTTGACAAAATTCAACACCCATTTATGATAAAAACCCTGCAGAAAGTAGGCATAGAGGGAACTTTCCTCAACATAATAAAGGCCATATATGACAAACCCACAGCCAGCATCGTCCTCAATGGTGAAAAACTGAAACCATTTCCACTAAGATCAGGAACAAGACAAGGTTGCCCACTCTCACCACTCTTATTCAACATAGTTTTGGAAGTTTTAGCCACAGCAATCAGAGAAGAAAAGGAAATAAAAGGAATCCAAATGGGAAAAGAAGAAGTAAAGCTGTCACTGTTTGCAGATGACATGATACTATACATAGAGAATCCTAAAGATGCTACCAGAAAACTACTAGAGCTAATCAATGAATTTGGTAAAGTTGCAGGATACAAAATTAATGCACAGAAATCTCTGGCATTCCTATATACTAATGATGAAAAATCTGAAAGTGAAATCAAGGAAACACTCCCATTTACCATTGCGACAAAAAGAATAAAATATGTAGGAATAAACCTACCTAAGGAGACAAAAGACCTGTATGCAGAAAATTATAAGACACTGATGAAAGAAATTAAAGATGATACAAATAGATGGAGAGATGTACCATGTTCTTGGATTGGAAGAATCAACATTGTGAAAATGACTCTACTACCCAAAGCAATCTACAGATTCAATGCAATCCCTATCAAACTACCAATGGCATTTTTCACAGAACTAGAACAAAAAATTTCACAATTTGTATGGAAACACAAAAGACCCCGAATAGCCAAAGCAATCTTGAGAACGAAAAATGGAGCTGGAGGAATCAGGCTCCCTGACTTCAGACTATACTACAAAGCTACAGTAATCAAGACAGTATGGTACTGGCACAAAAACAGAAATATAGATCAATGGAACAGGATAGAAAGCCCAGAGATAAACCCACGGACATATGGTCACCTTATCTTTGATAAAGGAGGCAGGAATGTACAGTGGAGAAAGGACAGTCTCTTCAATAAGTGGTGCTGGGAAAACTGGATAGGGACATGTAAAAGTATGAGATTAGATCACTCCCTAACACCATACACAAAAATAAGCTCAAAATGGATTAAAGACCTAAATGTAAGGCCAGACACTATCAAACTCCTAGAGGAAAACATAGGCAGAACACTCTATGACATAAATCACAGCAAGATCTTTTTTGACCCACCTCCTAGAGAAATGGAAATAAAGACGAAAATAAACACATGGGACCTAATGAAACTTCAAAGGTTTTGCACAGCAAAGGAAACCATAAACAAGACGAAAAGACAACCCTCAGAATGGGAGAAAATATTTGCAAATGAAGCAACTGACAAAGGATTAATCTCCAAAATTTATAAGCAGCTCATGCAGCTCAATAGCAAAAAAACAAACAACCCAATCCAAAAATGGGCAGAAGACCTAAATAGACATTTCTCCACAGAAGATATACAGACAGCCAACAAACACATGAAAGGATGCTCAACATCTTTACTCATTAGAGAAATGCAAATCAAAACTACAATGAGATATCATCTCACACCAGTCAGAATGGCCATCATCAAAAAATCTAGAAACAATAAATGCTGGAGAGGGTGTGGAAAAAAGGGAACACTCTTGCACTGCTGGTGGGAATGTGAATTGGTACAGCCACTATGGAGAACGGTATGGAGGTTCCTTAAAAAACTACAAATAGAACTACCATATGACCCAGCAATCCCACTACTGGGCATATACCCTGAGAAAACCATAATTCAAAAAGAGACATGTACCAAAATGTTCATAGCAGCCCTGTTTACAATAGCCCGGAGATGGAAACAACCTAAGTGTCCATCATCGGATGAATGGATAAAGAAGATGTGGCACATATATACAATGGAATATTACTCAGCCATAAAAAGAAATGAAATTGAGCTATTTGTAATGAGGTGGATGGACCTAGAGTCTGTCATACAGAGTGAAGTAAGTCAGAAAGAGAAAGACAAATACTGTATGCTGACAGATATATATGGAATTTAAGAAAAAAATGTCATCAAGAACATAGGGGTAAGACAGGAATAAAGACACAGACCTACTAGAGCATGGACTTGAGGATATGGGGAGGGGGAAGGGTAAGCTGTGACAAAGTGAAAGAGCGGCATGGACATATATACACTACCAAACGTAAGGTAGATAGCTAGTGGGAAGCAGCCGCATAGCACAGGGAGATCAGCTCGGTGCTTTGTGACCGCCTGGAGGGGTGGGATAGGGAGGGTGGGAGGGAGACGCAAAAGGGAGTGGATATGGAAACATATGTATATGTATAACTGATTAAATTTGTAAAAAAAAAAAAAAAAAAAAAAGTATATACTCAAAAAAAAAAAAAAAGTTTACGTGCTTAAAATGTGCACACAATCATTTTACATTTTTGAAAATCATTTTAGTCATGGTGGTTGTGTTGCTATGATTATTTTAGAAAGCATTTTATAGACAACAGAATTCTGGAGGAACAGGATATAGAAGGTCATTAAATCCATTTTTCTGCCTTTGAGCAGAGTCACCTTGGTCAAAACCTACCACCATGACTTACGATTTTTAAGGTCAAAATGCAAACTCAAACTACATGGGTAATGAACAAGGTCCTATTCAAGAGCTTTGGTTGTCTGTGTGTTGGGAGGAATGCGACCCTTGGCCTGGCTCTGCGGCTATGCACCATCTGCCTTGAAATAATAAAGACTTTATCTCTGAAAAAAAAAAAAAAAAAAAGATAAGGAGAGAATATTAAAAAGCAGCAAGAAAAAAACCACTAGGGTTTTTAGGGTTTTATCAGCAGAAAATCTGCAGTCCAAAGGGAGTGGCATGATATATTCAAAGTGATGAAAGGGAAAAAAACCTACAATCCAGAATATTCTACTCAGCAAAACTAACATTCCAATTTGAAGGAAAGATGGAGTTTTACAGAGAAGCAAAATTTAAAAGAGAGCAGTACCACTAAACTGGTTTTAAAAGAAATATTCAAGGGACTTCCCTAAGTGGAAAAGACCACAACTAGAAATATGAAAACTACACAAGGAAAAATCTCATTGGTAAAGGCAAACATACAGTAAAAGTAGTAGATCAACAATTTATAAAGTTAGTAGGAAGGTTAAAAGACAAAAGTAGTAATATCATCTATAGCCATGATACGTAGTTAAGGGCTACACAAAACAAAAAGATGTAAAATATGTCAAAAATATTAAATCTGTTGTGGGGGAGTAAAAATGTAGAGTTGTTAGAAGGAATTCAAACTTAAAAGATCTTAAGAGATCATCAACTTAAAATAATCATGTTTATACATGAACTTCATGGTAACTACAAACCAAAAATCTATAATAGATACACACTAGAAAAGAATACAAAAATAACACTAAATATAGTCATCAAGTCACAAAGGAAGAAAGGAACAGAGAAAAAAACCAGAAAACAATTGACAAAGTGGCATTAAGTATGTACTGATCAATAATTACTTTAAATGTGCATGACCTAAATGCTCCAATCAAAAGATGTAAAATGGCTGAATGGATTAAAAACAAAACAAAACAAAAACCAAGACCCACCTATATTCTATGCTGCCAACAAGAGACTCACTTCAGATCTAAAGATACACACAGACTGCAAGTGAGGAGATGGAAAAGGTATTCCATGTAAATGGAAATGAAAAGACAGGTGGGGTAGCAATACTTATATCAGGCAAAATAGATTTTAAAAGAAAGACTGTAACATGAGACAAAGAAGGGCATTACATACTGATAAAGAGATCAATCCAACAAGAAGATATAACAATTGTAAATATATATGCACCCAAAAAGGAGCACCTAAATACATAAAACAAATATTAACAGACATAAAGAAAGAAATTGACACTAACACAATAATAGTAGGGGACTATAATAATCCACTTATATCAATGAACAGATCATCCAGCCAGAATATCAATAAGGAAACACTAGCCTTAAAAGACCCATTAGACTAGATGGAATTAATAGAAATATATAGAACATTCCAACCAAAAGCAGCAGAATACACATTCTTTTCAAGTGCACATGAAACATTCTACAGGATAGATCCTATGCTAGGCCACCAAACAAGTCTCAACATAATTTAAGAAGACTGAAATCATAGGAAGCATTTTTCTCATAACAAAGGTATGAGACTAGAAATAAACTACAAGGGGAAAAAAAAACAGTAAAAAACACGAACACATGGAAGCTAAAATATATGCTCCTAAACAACCAATGGGTCATAATGAAATCAAAGGTGAAATTTAGAAGTACCTGAAGACAAATAAAAATGAAAACACAATATCCAAAATCTATGGGACACAGCAAAAGCAGTTCTAAGAAGGAGGTTGATTGTGATACAAGCCTATCTCAGAAATAAGACAAATCTCAAATAAACAATCTAACTTTACACCTAACAGAACTAGAAAAAGAAGAATAAACAAAACCCAATGTTAGTAGAAAAGAAAAAAATAAAAATCACAGCTGAAATAAATAAAATAGAGACTAAAGATATAAAAAAAAGTGGTCCAAATTAATAAAATCAGAAATAAAAGAGAAGTACAACCAATACCACAGAAATACATACTATCATAAGAAATCAGTATGAAAAAATTATATGCGAATAAACTGGACAACCTAGAAGAAATAGATAAATTCCTAGAAATGTACATCTCTCAAAACTGAATGAAGAAGATATAGAAAATATAAACAGACTGATTACCAGTATTAAAACTGAATCAGTAATTTTTTTAAAACTCCCCAAAAATAAAAGTCCAGGACCAGATGGCTTCAAAGGTGAATTCTACAAAACATTTAAAGAAGAGTTAACACCTACTCTTCTCAAACAATTCCAAAAACATTGAAGATAAAGGATTGTTTCTGAATTCACTCTATGAGACCATAATAATTCTGATACCAAAACCAGACAAAGACACCACAAAAGAAGAATATTACAGGCTGATATCACTGACGAACATCAGTGCAAAAATTATAAAAAAAATTAGGAATCCAAATTCAGCAATACATTAAAAGATCATATACCATGATCAAGTGGGATTTATCCCAGGGATGCAAGGATAATTCGATATGCACAAATAAAGCAAGGTGATACACCACATTAACAAACTGAAGAATAAAATTATAGGATTACCTCAACAAATGCAGAAAAAAACTTTTAATAAATTCAACATCAATTCATGATAAAAACTCTCCACAAAGTGGGTACACAGGAAATATAATAAAGGCCATATATGACAACTCTACAGCCAACATCATACTCAACAGTGAAAAGCTGAAAGCATTCTGTCTAAGATCAGGACCAAGACAAAGATGCACAATTTTTCTACTTTTATTCCTCAAGCATTAGTATTCCTAGACACAGCAATCAGACCAGAAAAAAAAATAGAAGGAATCCAAATTGGAAAGGAAGAAGTAAAATTGTCACTGTTTGCAGATGACATGATACCTTATATAGAAAATCCTAAAGACACTACCAGAAAACTATTAGTACTAATGAACGAATTCAGTAAAGTTGCAGGATACAAAGTTAACATACAGAAATCTGTTGCATCTCTGTACACTAACAATAAACTATCAGAAAGAAAAATAAAGAAAACAACCTCATTTACAATTGTATCAAAAAGAATAAAATACCTAGAGAAAAAGCTAACCAAGGAGGTTAAACGATAAGACACTGATGACAGAAATGGAAGATACCACAAACAAATGGAAAGATATACCATATTCATGGGTTGGAAGAATTAATATTGTTAAAATGACCATAATACCCAAGGCAATCTATAGATTCAGTATAATCCTCATCAATATGCCAATGGCATTTTTCACAGAACTAGAACAAATAATTCTAAAATTTGTATGGAAACACAAGAGACCTTGAATATCCAAAACAATCTTGAGAAAGAACAAAGCTGAAGGTATCACTCTCCCTGATTTCAACCTATACTACAAAGCTCCAATAATCAAAACAGTATGGTACTGGCACAAAAACAGACACATAGATCAGTGGAACAGAATAGACAACTCACATATAAATCCACACTTACATGGTCAGTGAATCTATGACAAAGGAGGTGAGAATATACAATGGGGAAAAGACAGCCTTTTCAGTATGGTGTTGGGAAAACTGGACACAGCTACATGCAAAGAATCAAACTGGACTACTTTATCACACTATATACAAAAATAAACTCAAAATGGACTAAAGACTTAAATGTAAGACCTGAAACCATAAACACAGGTTTATGGTTTCATAAACCACAGAAGAAACAATAGGCAGTATACCCTTTGACAGTAGTATTAGCAATATTTTTCTGGATCTGTCTCCTCAGGAAAGGGAAACAAAGGCAAAACTAAACAAAAATAAACAAATGGGACTCCATCAAACTAAAAACTTTTTGCACAGTGAAGTAAACTATCAACAAAACAAAAGGCAGCCTACCAAATTAGGAGATGATATTTGCAAATGATACATTTGATAAGGGGTTAGAATTCATACAACTCAACATCAAAAAACAAACAAACAACATGATTTAAAAATCAGCAGAGGGGGCCTCCCTGGTGGCGCAAGTGGTTGAGAGTCCGCCTGCCGATGCAGAGGATATGGGTTCGTGCCCCGGTCTGGGAGGATCCCATATGCCGCGGAGCGGCTGGGCCCGTGAGCCATGGCCGCTGAGCCTGCGCGTCCGGAGCCTGCGCGTCCGGAGCCTGTGCTCCGCAACGGGGGAGGCCACAACAGTGAGAGGCCCGCATACCGCAAAAAAAAAAAAAAAAAAAAAAAAAAAAAATCAGCAGAGGACCTAGATAGACATTTTTCCAAAAAAGACATAGAGATGGCCAAGAGACATATGAAAAGATGCTGACATCACTAATCATCAGGGACATGCAAACCAAAACCATAGGGAGATATCACCTGACACCTGTCAGAAATTCTCTCACCAAAAAGCCTACAAACAACAAGTGTTGACAAGGATGTGGAGGAGAGGAAACCCTCTTTGGTGGCATTGTAAATTGGTGCAGCCACTATTCAAAACATCATGCAAGTTCCTCAAAAAATTAAAACTAAAACTTCCATATGCTACAGCAATTTCACTTCTGGGTATTTACCTGAAGAAAGCAAAAACATTAATTTGAAAAGATATATGCACCCCAATGTTCACTGCAGTGTTATTTACAATAGCCAAGATATGGAAGCAATCTAAGTGCCTATCAATAGATGAATGGATAAAGAGGATGTGGTATATACCTATAATGGAATATTACTCAGCCACAGAAAAAAATTAAACCTTGCCATTTGTGACAACACGGATAGACCTAGAGGGTGTCATGTTAAGTTAAACAAGTCAGCACAGAAAGACAAATACCATATGATATCACTTATATGTGGAATCTTAAAAAACAAAATAATTGAACAAACATAACAAACAGAGATACAGAGAACAAACAAGTGGTTGCCAGAGTGGAGTGGGGTCAGGGGATGAGTGAAATAGATGAGGCAGATTGAGAGGTACAAACTTCCAGTTATAAAATAAGTAAGTCATAGAAATGTAATATACAACATAGGTAATATAGTCAATAATATTATAATAACTTTGTATAGTGACTAATGGTAACTAGACTTTTCCTGGTGATCATTTTGTAATATGGAATCACTATGTTGTACACCTGAAACTAACATAATATTATAAATCAATTATACTTTAATTAAATAAACAGAAATTTATTGCCCACAGTTCTGGACTGAAATTCCAATATCAGGTGCCAGCATGATTAGGTTCTGGTGAAGATCCTCTTCCAGGTTGCAGACCGCCAACTTCTCATTGTATCCTCACATGGCAGAAAGTACAAGCTAGCTCTCTGGGGTCTCTTTTGTAAGGGCACTAATCCCAATATTGAGGGTTCTACTTCTATGACCTAGTCACTTCCCAAAGACCCTACCTCTTAATACCATCATTTGGGGGTTAGGATTTCAACATGTGATTTTTAGGGGGACACAAACATTCAGACCATACTTGAAATTGTTGTTAAAAAGAAACATGTGACAAAGTGAAAGAGCGGCATGGACATATATACACTACCAAACGTAAGGTAGATAGCTAGTGGGAAGCAGCCGAATAGCACAGGGAGATCAGCTCGGTTCTTTGTGACCGCCTGGAGGGGTGGGATAGGGAGGGTGGGAGGGAGACGCAAAAGGGAGGGGATATGGGAACATATGTATATGTATAACTGATTAAATTTGTAAAATAAAAAAAAATAAAAAAAAAATAAAAAAAAAATAAAAAAAAAAAAAAAAAAAAGAAACATGATCAACCTACACAGAATTCTTTCTATAGTGTAAAGAAGTCTTTTACATACTACTTGGACACTACAAAATGAAAAAATAAGAACACTAAGTTTTAACCTCATTACTAGTTTTAAGAATGTAAGACTAAATTTTTCTAAGATACTGGGAATCCATTTGATTCCACAATAACTGAATAAACCACCAATTACAAGCAGATCATATTCCAATAGCTCATTTACAAGGTGCTTATTTGAAAATCTGATATTTTTCTATGAAGATTATTTCATAAACACTATCTCTATAGTAAGCCAACCTGAAAAGGTAGACTTAATATAATGTACTAGAAGAATATTTATGATAGAGCATGAAGTCTTGAGTAAGATAGACTTGTATTCAAATCTTGATTCCACTACTTAATAGCCAAGAGACATTGAGCATGTCACTCAGCCTCCCTGAATTTCACTTCCTTTAAGTCCTATAGCATATATCATAATCAAAAGAATAAAAAGAAGATTAAGCACATCTAACTACTGCTGAATGATTACTTATTGGCAGGCACTAAACTAAGGCTATCCATTATCATATTTAGTCCTTATACCAATCCAAAACAATAGTTGCTATTAATACAGATGAAAAATGAAGCCTCATGGAACTTCTAAGGGGATTAAATGTAAAGTACCTATAATATTACTAGACATATTCCTTTTCCCTCTAAGTAAGAAGCACTTGCTCTAATAAGACTAAAATTAGTCTTCATTTCAAGATTGTGAACTCCATGAAGAAAGGGATTGTGCCTATCTTGTTTACTGCCATATTCCCAGCCTCTGATATATCACAGGAAAATATACCATTACAGGATGAATGTACAAATGTTAACTAATTTTCATCAGAAGCAGCCGTATTTCAAAAGTTTTGTTAAAATATCTAGAACCCCCTTTTTTTTAATTGCTGGTAGCATAAAGACTTTTGAGCAGCATAAATAAATTTGAAGAGAAATATTTAATCTTCTGAAACTTGAGCTGACTTTTCATTATGAAGGGTCACGGAATTATTAGCAAGATGTGATGCTCTTTCTCCTTATCCTTCACGGTCTTTCTCATTCTGAGCCTAACATTAAAATAAAAGTTTTATTTTTCATAATTTGTGTCATTTGTTTCATTTTCCTTAGATCTCAAATATTCCATTTACTATTTAAAAATAATCCCTTCTGTTTTAATTCCCACACCACACCACAGACTACAACATTATCTGGTGCCTACAATTAGTGAAATTTCCATAGAACTATGAAACCAATCATCTTACTTCTCTTGCTATATCTAAGTTATGCACCACTTTTTTTCAGCTTTATTGAGATACTGTTGACATACAACATATTTATGTTTGAAGTGTACAATATGATGATTTTGCAAAATGATTACTACAAAGTTACTTAACACCTCCATCCACTCGTAATTACTGTGTGTGTGTGTAGTGGTAACATTTGAGATCTACTTTCTTAACTTTCAAGTATATAATATAGTATTATTAATTATAGTCACCATGCTGTACACTAAATACCCAGAACTTATTCATCTTGTAGCTGGAGTTGGTACACTTTGGACAACATCTCCCTATTGCTCCTACCTCCCAGCCTCTGGCAACCATCATTCTGCTCTCTACTTCTCTGAGTTCAGATTTCTTAGATTCCGCATATAAATGAGAACATACAGTATTTGCCCTTCTCTGACTAATTTCACTAAGCATAACACCCTCAAGGTCCATTCACATTGTCACAAATGGCAGGATTTCCTTCTTTTTATGGCTGAATAATATTCCATTGTATATACTATACCATATTCTTTTTATCCATTTATCTGTTGATGGATACACAGGTTGTTTTCATGTCTTGGCCACTGTGAATAATGCTGCAATGAACATGGGGGTGCAGAAATCTTTTAAAGACTGTGTTTTCATTTCCTTTGGATATATATCCAGAAGTGGAATTGCTGGATCATATGGTCGCTCTATTTTTAATTTTTTGAGGAACCTCCACACTGTTTTGCATAGTAGCTGCACCAATTTACATTCCCACCAACAATACACAAGTGTTCCCTTTTCTCGACAGCCTCACCAACACTTGTTGTCTATTGTCTTTTTGACAATAGCCATTCTATCAGGTGTGAAGTAGTATTTCATTGTGGCTTTGATTTGCATTTCCCTGATGATTAATGATGTCAAGCATTTTTTCATGTACCTGTTGCCCATTTGTATGTCTTCTTTGGAAAAATGTCTATTCAAGTCCTTTTGCCCATTTTTCAATTGGATTGTTTCATTTTTTGCTGTTGAGTTATATAAGATAGTTAGGTAACACTTTTACATCTGCTTTCTATCTTCCAATATTAGGAACATCTCTCATCTACTTTCTTTCCTTCTCCCTTTCTTTTTGCCCATATGTGTTTCTATATTAATTAATCCTCTGTCATTTAAATTGGGTTTCATGAAGAATAAATGTAAATGTTTATGTGCAATCTAACATATTAAACTGGCACTCCATAACATCAATAATAGTTTCTCTGTCTTTATTTCCAGGTTTATTAAGTGAGAAGTAGTCATTGTTTGCGGTACAGAAACAGATAGAATGAACCTTCTTATGCACAAACCTATATTCTACCTTCATTTGTCTGTAATGGCATCTAGGAAAGGACAATCACAGAGTGCTATTCCAGCAGCTGTCCTGGCAGATCAATAGAGGAAAAAGAAAGTAAGGAAAATGACAAGTGGGACAATAAACATATCTTTAAAAATTTCCCCAAATTTGGGGCCTCCCTGGTGGCGCAGTGGTTGGGAGTCCGCCTGCCGATGCAGGGGATGCGGGTTCGTGCCCCGGTCTGGGGGGATCCCATGTGCCGCGGAGCGGCTGGGCCCGTGAGCCATGGCCGCTGGGCCTGCGCATCCGGAGCCTGTGCTCCGCAACGGGGGAGGCCACAACAGTGAGAGGCCCACATACCGCAAAAAAAAAAAAAAAAAAAAATTTCCCCAAATTTAAACTGTGATTTCACAGGATCTAGTTTAAACCCTATGCAGAGAAGAAATCCCCTTTAAAATAATCCTAATAAGTGCCCATCATGTCACTATTTAAACATTTCCAGTGAATAGAAGGTCACAACCTTACTAGATAACCCACTGCATTTTTCTAGAATATTCATTATTTAAATCTCTGGGTTAGTCTCCAGTATGGTAAGATGTTCAGCAAAGTCAAGCAGCAGAGCACTACCCTATCACAGTGAACATGCAGAATCTATTCTAGTGGTGATAGGGGCAGTAGCAGCAGCAACTATATCCAGATTCCAGAGGCAGTGGTTCTAGAAGCAGCACCCAAGGTCCAGTATGAGTATTGTCAAAGGTGCAACGTTCCACATGTATATCCAAAAGATCATTCATTCTTCAAAATAACTTGGATATTTGTTCCTATCAATGTAAACTACAAGCCTGAACCTCGAGGTTTTTTTAAAAGATTCCTTTTAATATTCTTTAATAATTGGATAGTATCCAATATCTTTTTTTAACATCTTTATTGGAGTATAATTGCTTTACAATGGTGTGTTAGTTTCTGCTTTATAACAAAGTGAATCAGTTATACATATACATATGTTCCCATATCTCTTCCCTCTTGTGTCTCCCTCCCTCTCACCCTCCCTATCCCACCCCTCTAGGTGGTCACAAAGCACCGAGCTGATCTCCCTGTTCTATGTGGCTGCTTCCCACTAGCTATCTATTTTACGTTTGGTAGTGTATATATGTCCATGACACTCTCTCACTTTGTCACAGTTTACCCTTCCCCTTCCCCATATCCTCAAGTCCATTCTCTAGTAGGTCTGTGTCTTTATTCTGGTCTTGCCCCAAGGTTCTTCATGACCCTTTTTTATTTTTTTTATGTGTGTTTTTTTATGTGTTTTTTTTATGTGTTAGCATACAGTATTTTTCTCTTTCTGACTTACTTCACTCTGTATGACAGACTCTAGGTCCATCCTCCTCACTACAAATAACTCAGTTTCATTCCTTTTTATGGCTGAGTAATATTCCATTGTATATATGTGCCACATCTTCTTTATCCATTCATCTGTTGATGGACACTTAGGTTGCTTCCATGTCCTGGCTATTGTAAATAGAGCTGCAATGAACATTTTGGCACATGACTCTTTTTGAATTATGGTTTTCTCAGGGTATATGCCCAGTAGTGGGATTGCTGGGTCATATGGTAGTTCTACTTTTAGTTTTTTAAGGAACCTCCATACTGTTCTCCATAGTGGCTGTATCAATTTACATTCCCACCAACAGTGCAAGAGGGTTCCCTTTTCTCCACACTCTCTCCAGCATTTATTGTTGGTAGATTTTTTGATGATGGCCATTCTGACCGGTGTGAGATGATATCTCATTGTAGTTTTGATTTGCATTTATCTAATGATTAATGATGTTGAGCATTCTTTCTTCTGTTTGTTGGCAATCTGTATATCTTCTTTGGAGAAATTTCTATTTAGGTCTTCCAATATCCTTTTAACAAATTCCTTTTCTGCTTTAAGTTAGCCAGTGGGATTCTTTTGCGTGCAACTAAAAATCTGATGAAAATCTGATTGAAAAGTATTATTTAACTTTTAAATAATAAATTGATAAAAATAAAAATTGTTTAAACAAAAATAAAATACCTCTTGGAAAATATTACTAAATAACGTTAGGAGCTAATATCAACTTTAGAATCTGAACCTCTTCACGAGAAGTCAGTTTCTCAGTTTGAAAGCAGACCAGTCTTTTAAGTTCTCCTTTTCTCAGAGCACTGTCATTTATTTAGTATATTTCTCCTTTGGAACTAGGAAGCATCAAAGAGACCCACTGCCAGGAACTGAGCAGCTTACTCCTTTCTGCTAACAACAATATGGTGGAAGTCGATTATTGCAGCCCAGCTGCTCAAGGAATAGAAAATGAGGAGTGATAGTCTATTCAAGTAGTTGAGGCTGAATTATGATTTGAGAGGGGAGCAAATATTTCTCCCAAGTACTCTTGGATTTTACTGAAATAAATAATGCTACTTATATATCTCTGAAATAATATAAAAATATTGATTAAAATTTCATATAGACATAGTAGAGCTTATTGGCCAAGTGAAAACCCATTAAACCTCACTTTTCTTTTTTCTAGCTCAATACATTTGGTAAAAACATGAAATCACTAGCATATATAAAGTCAGGTTTGGTGGACTTTTTCTATTTACCGGGACTGTGAGCTACAAAATTGAATTCAGGGCCCTATCTCCAAGAAAAAGTTATTAGTTCTCAGAATAATGACATGTTAGTGGATCAGACATAGATAAAAGATTTCCATTATGACTGTTTTTAGCTATGATTTACAGTGGCCTACATTGTTTTATAACGACATTCCATTTTGAAAATGTACATCCACTGTTAGTTTTATAGATGTAGTCACAATTGATTGTGGTCTTGAGAGATTGATCCTTCTAACTCAGTAACAAAAAGAAGAATAAAGTTAGCATACAATAAACAGGCATTCTAGATACATTTATAAGCATGTCCTTTAGTAGTAGAATTTTAAGGGGAAAATAAGTATAAAAATGTTTTAATAATTGCTTAACCATTCAATACTTTTTGTTAGAGTCTGGAGGAAACTGGAGAATAATGCTTGATAGCTCTAGCCCTCTAATAGAACATGATTCTGCGATTATCTACTCATTTGTGCCCAGGTGCAAAAGAAAATTTCATATACTCAATTTCTAATTGGCACTTGGTGTGGAAGCACCACTGAATAATGAATTTAACAAAAGGAAGCCAACCAGGATATCCATTCTTGATTTATTTCACCCACATCTTTCCTTCCTAGCTCATAACAAGGCAGATTTGCCAATGATTTCAACCAAAGTCTTGGATCTACCCATAACATTTAGATTGAAACCCAAATTGAAATTACCTTAACTCTGCTTACCACTCCTCTCAACCTCTTCTCCTACAGCCCCACTTTTCCCTACATTCCAACAAAAGATTGATCTTTACTCCAAATCAGACCTGGTTAAAGCCAACAGATACATACAGACCCCAAATGACATTCTGCCCCACCCTACCCCATCTTAGCTTGGTCCTCTGCCTAGCTTCTTTCTCCTTAATTTCTGGACAGTTAAACTGACTTCTGCACTCATCCTTTCCTCTAGAATTTAAATCCACCGAAATCACATCCATTTTGGCTCAAGTAGCTAATATCTTTCCTAGCTCTACTCAACTCCTTTCACTGAAACAAGATTTATATACAATACAAAGTTATTTTGAATCCTTTATACTTTCTTAAGCATAATGATCAAGGAGATATAAACTCAGTGATTTAAGTGAGTGAGCAAAATCAGATGGAACACACTATTATTATTATTATCACTATTACATAACAAAAATGGTAAGCCACATTCACATGACTCTAAGCTTATTTGTCCAATTACTGATATTTCATAAAACTAAGTGAAGGAAAAACAAACATCTATTGAGTATTTATCATTCACCAAGTCTGTGCCAGTGAGGTAAGACGTATTAGCTCTTTTCCTTTTATTTTCAAATAAAAAAATAATTATACACATACACACACACACACACAAACACACACACACAGTCCAGACATAATTCTCCAAGAGTTCATGTTTGGTAAAGTTTTGAGCCAGGATTTGAACCAAAGTCTTGTGTAAGCCCCACCATCATAGACCTTAAAATGTTTGATACCTCCTTAAAATAATAATTTCTTTGTCTGATAATAGTCTTCTCTGGATATGTTCCAAAAGAACTAGCCATAGAAGTTCTGGTAAGTCATTATTATTGTATGGGAAAGGTATACTGTCCCTGTTTTGCTAATGAGAAACCTTACTTACAGAGAGGTAAATAATTTGACCCAAATCACACAATTAGTTAATGGCAAACTAGAAACACAAATTTTCTTGTAAGTTAATTCCATTAGAGAATGTTTACACAAAAGAGACAGAAGGCACATGTTCAATTCATATATTTCATATGATTTGAAAGTGAAGAGAAGCACTATTAGTAATTAGGCCAGTACAGCAAGTGTAAATCAAACTGTCCCAGGCATACTGGGATCTCTGGTCACCCAACCTAACAAATAGCGGATATTTAAAAAGTGTTAGTTCCTTTCCCCTTCAAGAACCAGATGTGGTCTCACTCTTACCTGAAATAGTAAGACTGAAGTTGTTCATTAAAACTCCTTGGTCAAATGTTAGAATTTGTTAAAATTAATGCTTATTATTTCCTAATGGGAAATGTCAGACAATGTCATAATAAATTACTCTCACAGGTAACATATTAAAATGCTTACCCTCTTATTTCTTTTTATATTAATGAATTCCAAGTTATCTGCTCTAGGGGAAAAAAAACAGAAAAACAAAAAATAAAATTGGCATAATATATAATGAGAAGCTGAACTAATGATATCTAAGTTCTCTACTAGTTTGATCTCTAAATGTCAGTGTCTATGACTCAGGGTGTCTAACACTACACAAATAAAAACCAAAAACAAGAGACAAATGAAGTTCACTATGCTCCAAGTAATCAATTTTACTGACAAATAGAAATTTCTGAATTACTGGGAAACCACCACACTATGCTACACACATACACACATTTCTCTTTATCTTGTAATAGTTTTTCCAAAACTATTATTACAGTATAAATAAATAGTGAGGAGACAGAAAGAGGGGTTTAAGATATGACCAGTTTTCAGATACCAAAGAATTGTCTGAAAAAAAAGAACATCATTCTATGATTTTATAAAGGAGAAAAAAATAAAATTCTCAAATTTCTCAACTGTTTGAGGCAAAGAATGAAAATAGCAATGAACTGATATTTTAAATTATCATTAGCATTAAACAAATATCTATACATCTTTTTAATAAAAAGAAAGACTTTTAAAGATTAATTAATTTGATATTTCCCATATGTAGTATGGCAAAATTGATGTCTTCTGGTGAATTATCAAAGATGACACAGATTTCTCAGAAAATGGTAATTAAATGAAAGCTCAGTTGCTAGAGCATTTTGGTGTTAAAAAAAACTTTTTAATACACATAGGTAAAATTACTCATCACTTTTTGCTATCTTTCATAAACTCTTTGGATAGTTCAAAAACTAAGACAACACATCCAAAAAATTATTATACTATCTGTAGTCCAAAAAGATGTTTATGAAATAATCTACTGAACAATTACCTTAACGCATACACGTTGTGGTGAAAAAGTGGCTTGGGATCAAAACCATCTCCGGCTCAGGTACACTGGGCACAGGTACACTGGGCAAGTCACCTAACTTTTCTGTAAATCAATAAATTTATTTACAAATTTAAGGCTATTAACCTACCCTGACCTACTGTCTTCTCAAGATTAAACATTAAAAAATATTTTGTAAACTACGAAGCAATATATAAGCCTAGCTACTATATTATTCTGTTTTTCTCAATGGTCAATTAAAATAATTTCTAAGAAATCAAGAATTTATTATCTTATCCAAATGACTTGGGTTGAATGTGAGTACATTCAGCCCAGCATCCACCATTAATTCAGAATCCTATGAATTGGCAATGATGAAAAAAACATAATCTACAGGAAAATATATCTAGTAAATTGACCATTAACCAGTTATTAGGAAGTTAAAATTATTTTAAAAAAATAGAGTTGAGAATGTGAGAGAAGCGTAAGATCAGGAAAGGAAATAGGACAGCGAAAGTAAATCAAGAATGTTTGGGTGATTTACATTACACCATCCTTGTATGTTTGCCCAGCAAGGATCTTTTTTTTTTTTCTTAACCAACGCTCAGGAAATTATTCACCCTTTAAAAAATTTGACTATACGATTCAATCTGCTTTCCAACCAGTAATGCTCAATGGTCTGACAGTTTTTTTTTTAAGTATAAAAGGCATTTACAACTGAACTGCATTGAAGTTCTTTCCCCTATTTCTTACACCACATCCAGCTAATTGCTCTTTAACATGCTAACAGAAGGATAAGCTGGTACATAATAATTCAGGCATGCACCAATCCCATAATGCCAGGAACTCAGAAGCAGCATGAGAAAACATCAGATTTTTGGCATGTGGGCTAGATGTTTAAATCTGCATAGCTTCGAGCCAATTAGACTTGTCAGACTCCAATCCAGTTGAGAGTGACCCCTGATGGTGGAAAGACATGTGGGACAAGCCACAGAAAAGCTTGCAAATGTCAAAGAGGCCAAAAGGTGCCCCACTGGCCTCAAAACTATTAATTAGCAACCAGCAAAAGCACCACCAAAGAATCACTGGCTAGCACTCCTCCTCCAGAGGTTGCTGCTACTCGGCCTCATTATCATCTGGATGGAAAACAACACCCTTTCCTGGGAGCTCTCAGCAACACTCTTATTGATTACGTTCCCACAGTGTTAAATCATTCTGTAGCTTTCACTCCAATCTTCCCACCCCTGAATAATAAAACCTTCAAAGGATTTACTGGGATGGAGAGGGAAGTGGGGGCACAAGGAGAGAAGGAACACTGCAACAAACTGTTTATACAGTGCCCACAGTGTCAGCATAAATCAGATCCCAGGAAGGGTTTAAGAGACAACATCTAAAATGAAGTTAATCAGAATTTTCTCTTGTACTTACTAAGGTATTAGTCTCCCCGCCCACCCCCCAAAAAACAAAAACAAAACCCAAACATATTGACTGTTTCTAAGTCACCTACACCAAATAAAATCATGATACTAAATTATATTTCTACAGGTCTTCAGTGATCTTATTTGGTTTGAAGATCACAAATGTCTGATAGACAGATTGCCTGCTCCGATGTGTATAGCAAAATATTCCAAGGAATTAGAGATGAAAGCTAAAAGCTGAAGCCATAACTTGAATCTCATGAGAAAAATATGTGTACAGACTTTCACTCCAAATAATTTATACTTATTTTTTATTATTCAGTATTTCTACTTAAACACAGATAAAACTGAAATGAAAGCAAAAATATATTACTGTGATATAATAGATGCATTTGTTCAATACACATTATATAGTAGTGAAAGTCAGTTTTCTCATCTGTAAAATAGAGATTATAACTATCTTGCAGAGTGAATGTGGGGATTAAACAAGAGAATCTTATGAAATCCTTAATATAATGCTTAACATACAGTAAGTGCTCAAAAAATATAGCTGCTATTGTCATTATCCTTAGTATTATAAAGCAAATAACCAGTCACGTGCTCGTTGTATAAAAAAAGATGTTGCATCTTTTGGGTCTGCTTGGAGCAATACATTTACACTCCAAGTTATTTCCAATTTCCCACAGAGAAATAATAAAATAAACATTAAGTGGACAAATATGATCTACACTTATTTGTGGTCTCTCAGTTAGGATTCCCCTGACACACTGCCTGACTCTGACTTAGTAAGATCACAACTTCTGCCAAAACAGAGAGACATAGACCAGGGGAAAACAGGAGATCTGAGTTGGACAATGTTGGCTACAAATTAAGAATGATGACCACATTTCTGGACAGTATACTTGGCCTTCTGAGCTAGGAAAAAGTAAATCAGCTGGCTAGCTTTCAGGTAGGAAAAAGTATTAATTTCACACGACTATTTCATTTGGATAATAGCATACCACAACCATGATATGTGGCAATCAGAATGTCCAAGTTTTGTGGAAAGACAGTGGTAATTTACGGATTTTGTATGAGGCTAAGGTCTATATTATGATTACATAAGTGAGGTCCTTTTTCAATATTTTTGACTCATCCTATATGTGCCCTATTATCAGTTATGAAAAGCTTTGTGGTCTGAAAACCCATGGGGAGAGGGGAAGGGGACAATTTAAACTTAGCGAGTTTAGAAAAAAGTCAGGGATAGAAAACAGGATTTAAGATTTTAAAAGTGCAAAAAAAAGTACATAGTTCTCATAGGAGAACGTTTAGTGTAATATTTAGCAATATAAGAACAAACTGAAATAATTGAAAAAAATAGTCTGAGCAGTAAAAGGGAGAGGGACCTCTCAGGGTTAAAGGAGACAACAAATTATATAAATAAGAACTTTGAAAACAAAGATTGAATCAAGTATAAGATGTCTTATGGATGCCCAATCGTCTATCAATACTCGTATTCCCCCTATTAAACTTGTAATTGCTGCACATGTGACCAAATAAAATGTTAGGTACAAAACAGCAATATCACCAAGGAAAAAAAAGTAAACAAAAATGTTCAACTACTTGAATTTGCACTGATGCACTTTATATCTTCATGAGAAAGGGTCATGTGGACTAAATCATACTGGAAGTCAATTTACAATTTACGGTCCCCGCCAAATAAGTTGAGGTGGTAATATTATTTTTCAAATGAACATTCACTAATATTGTGCTGAAATTTTTTAAAATGTTTAAGCTCAAACTACCACTTAAAAAAGCACTCTTTCTAAAAATGTTGACTAATGACAACAGGTAACTGGACAGGACTCATAGCTAAAGCACAAAAATATTTTCCTATTATATTTCCAAATTATATATGAGTCAAACAACTTTGGCTCTCAGTTTACATTTTGGCAGAAGACTTTACTCTGCAAGATTCTACTTTCCCAACCTATTCCACTGTTTTCATGAAAAATAAAAAAAGCATACCAAGATTTTACCTCTAAACACAGTGGGATTGATTATACAAGAAGTTGATTGTGGAAGTAAAATGCCAAAATATATTCTAGGCTTCCCTACACACCTCCTGCAATATTGAATACTCTCTAGTAGTAGGTCTACATTCTCAGCCTTATATATGGAGATAACAGAGATAATTTTTCACTGGGAAAAAGAATGCTCCCTGCTCCTCCCTCCAACCCTACCAATATCCTCATTAATGCCAACAAGTCACAGTGGGAACAATTTGAAGACAAAATCCACCTAGCAAACACCCATCCCTGAACTCAGCAGAGAAGAAGTGAGCTCTCTGATGTCATTTTTGCTATTATTTTCTTAATATAAAGTATGGAAACCCATGACAAGCAGTTGATGTAAGAGGAAAAAAAAAAAAACTTTAAACTACTTTACAGGTGCAAAGTTCTTTGACAGCTTTTTTTTTTTTTTTTTTTTTTGCGGTACTGGGCCTCTCACTGTTGTGGCCTCTCCCGCTGCGGAGCACAGGCTCCGGACGCGCAGGCCCAGTGGCCATGGCCCACGGGCCCAGCCGCTCAGCTGCATGTGGGATCCTCCCAGACCGGGGCACGAACCCGTGTCCCCTGCATCGGCAGGCGGACTCTCAACCACTGCACCACCAGGGAAGCCCAACAGCTATTTTTATTAAAAAGTAAGTACTACTTTATTTAAGCCTATAAGGTTAATGTGATAATTATATGGACAGTAAAATACAAAAAGAAGACAAGAAAGCCAGGCAAAATCAGCGTCATGATAGTGCACTCTACTCTAAAGAGGTGAATATGCCCACATGATCTCCATTATATAGAGTCCAAATTCCTGAGACATCATGCTTGGGAAACACAGACACACAATTCCTGGTGACAGTTAAGAGCATCTGGCCACTGCAGAATTAGCCAAAGACATTGTGTGAGCCCAAATTCAGGAAAGCATTGAAAACAAACTTTTTGTAGATAAAATTGTTTCATTTCAGCTGGCACTTCCCTCTCCACACCACACCAAGAAAAATTAACCTGAGCAACATTCTGGGTGACTTCCTTTACCGAATACTGAGGTCTGGGCTGTTTCCTCAGAATCTTGTTCTACATCATCAGACTGAAACTCTTGCTGGGATGGATGAAGATAATGACAACTCCAACTGAGAGGCCATTCACACCACTCATAATTATAGAACAGGATCCAAGTGCTTGGAGAATGGGTGGGGGACTAAAGGGTAAAAGAGAAATCCATTCAGTCACAAAAGCCATTCCTTGCCAAGACTGGGCCTTAACAGAAGTTCAGACACCTATATTTATCTATCACTTAGTAAGAGCTGATTTGACAACTCATTTCATTAATTTACATGCAGTTTAAAAGAACTGATCCCAAATAAGTAATTCTTGAACAAAGGTTTTAATGCTAATCACTATAGTTTTATTTAAAATCAAATTCCCTATAATAGTTTCGCAGTTAGAATAGAATGGTTTGTTATAACAAAGCATGGTTATACTTGTCCCTTATGATGAGAGGACAACTCTAACTAAAAAAACTTGTATTCTTACTGCTTCACCAAGAAACCATCGGTATATTTTTTCTCCTTCAGGTAAACATTTTGGACTGGCAGAATAGAAATTATGAACTAATCATAGTCACATTCTTGGAGTTCATCCTAGTAAATCATGTCTCCATCCAAGCAAATGCCCATCAATTTGATCTAGAGGTGAAATACCCCTTCAATTACTCAAAATTTTGTTCTGTACATACTGACATGACACTGTACTTAAAAATTACTTATTTTACTCATTTTGTTTATCAAGAGTGCTAAAATTTAGCTAGAATAATTCAGTACTATGATAAAATTACTACTATAAACTTTGCATGTTAAACAAGCGAAAGTATTTTTTGCAAAGGAAAATGAAACCAGAAAAAAGACTGATGCAAATCACCTTTTACATAAGCTAGTGACACTAAACTAGTTTGCAATGGAATATCAATAACTGCTGATAGCTAGTTTTATTGAGAGATGAGTCAGAACTCATTTGCCAAGTAACTAAAAACAAGAGGGATGAAAGTCTCTACCAGCTGCTGTGATATTTTCCTATTATATGTTACTAAAGGATCTAGGCTTCTATTTTTACAACATTTTGGCAAATATAGGTGTCCCTCTTTAATTTCCATTGCAAGTCACTGTGAAAGGTTTATGTAACAGTGATGGAATGTTGATCCCACAACAGAAAACCATTATTTTTACTCTAGTTAATGAAAACTACAGTTGTTTTTTTTTGGGGGGAGGGGTTTTCTTTTGTTTTTGTTTTTTTAATAATTTCTTTCACTGTCACTAATGGTCTTATGATGATAATCATAGTATAGTATATAATCTGACACAAGTGCTCTTAAAGAAACGTCTAGTGCAGCCTCTGTAGGAGGTAACTGTTGGAATTATCTTAAACCACTACCTGTCTTCTGCTACAATAGAAAAGGCCTTTAATCAAAATAATCCTTTTTCCAAAGAGCAACTTTTTTTCCCTCTGCAATTCACTCATCTTAAAAGAGCACTATAGCTTTTGTGCATAACTTAATTCATTCTTCAAGACAAGTACAAAATTTGTCACTGACATTTAGCGCCAGCCGTAGGCAATGGATAAAATGAACTAGTTAGCAATTTAACCTGTAAAAAAACAGAGTGGGATGAACAATTTTCTGCCATCAAAGCAAATGGCTAACATTTAGCAGAATTTATTTTTATTTTTCAGCCCATCCCATCTTCAAGAAGAAAGAAGTCAGCCTAACATTTTTTCAGGGTCCTAAATCTTCCTCTCAGCCTATTCCTTTAATGGTTTCAAGTAAATGACTATCCAGAGGATAATTAGGCACTATGCTGTCGCATCATGTCAGGTCACAGCTGGATTTAGTCAGCATTAACCTTTGGGGAGAATTGGAATATCAGTATCATTTAAAATTAAAGACGTGTAAGCAGGCATTTCTGGAGATGTTAGAAAAGTAATTGTCTGTAAATTGTTTGACCTTGAGATTTAATTGCATGCACAACACACATTCTAGCAAAAGCCCTGGACTGTATTCATCTTTTACCTCCAAATCTTACTCCACAGGGCCCATTAGGCTACCTGTGGCTTTTTAAGGAAAATATTAAAGATTCTGGCCTTCAATTTAAAACAAAAGCTTTAGGTATTGCTTGGTATACTAAAAATTTAAAGCAAGCATGCTTATCAATCAGAATACAAATTTTACTATGAATTTTTAAATGCACACATACCATAGTTATGTTTAAAGGCTAAGTTCAAATTTTATCCCCAATTCTTTTCTGCTAACAAGTTTGCATATTTTGCCTTATTCCCTTTTACCCTAATGAGACAGCTTATGCTTTCAAAGTCCCTCAAGCTAGGCAAATCTCTCCACCGTTTCTACTGTTAATAATGAAACTTTGTAATTATACAAATCCAAGGTGGCCAATCAGCTTTCCAGGCTGAGCCTTCGGGTACCTCATAAATTATTCATGTGACACTTGGGCCTGTGAACTCACTTGCTTATATTAGAAGCCTAATTAATATTTAATCACACGTGCAAAGGGCACTTGGAGCTGCACTGTCCCTGAAAGAAGGGTAAATATAAATGTGTGTATGCCTCAATGTAAATCTCATCCAGTATCAAAAGGAAGGTGTCTATGGCTTATGGAAGTGACTAGGAAACACACCAGGTGCCTTCCAGTTAGTGTGAGTCACCCCCACTGAGCTTACTACATATGAGGTACTGTGCAGGAGGAGGAAGTTGAAACCCCTATTCCCCGGGGCACCCATGAATCCTTTCTGGCTTGAAATCAGGGGATTTCAAAGCCTTTGACAGGTAAATATTGCCTTTTCAAATTCCAAATAGAACAAAAAATTGAACATGGTTATCCAGCAGTCTAGAAAGAAATGATACACGTCCACATTCTCAAAGGATGTTTGGCCTTGGATAGTTATCATTTTGTTAAAAGACAGCAGTACTATTAAGCAACATACAGTAAACCTTGGTAACCTTTTCTGAGATTTCACTATTTTTCCCCCCAGGAGAAAGGGCTAGAAAAGCAAGCCAAATAATTATCTGACTAGACAGGCTTAAAGACAGGTGCCATTTAGTGGAGTTGCCCTATGTTGTACTAAGAAAAATAAAACATGTTCTTTCAAAGGGTGATGGGAGAAAAAGACCCACAGCAAGCTATGGTACACCATAAGTCTGTGAGATGATGAAAGAAACAGTTACTGAGAAAGAAGCATGAAATAGGTCCATAGGCATGACTACTGGATAGAACCAGCACTGCCACACTATGGGAATCTATACTCCCAGGTTATATAGCTTTAAAAGTACAGCCTGTGGCATTGTTTCTAAATATCTCCTATGTCTTTCATGACATCTCCATTCCATAAGAAATGACTCTACTGTTTTCCCCTGGAGTTGCTATGACACAATCATCACTATTGGCAACTCCATATTAAGAGAATCAATGAGAAGACACAGTTTATAGTTCTTCAGGCGATTATACTGAAGTACCCCAACATCTCATGAGGTGATTGTGCTGGAACAATTTTAGCAGGTAAGTCAAATGATATGATGGTGATCCTTTTACAAAAGGAAAAAATGGCAAAGAGTGACAGGGCTGCCATTTAAAAAGATCACTAACAAAGTACTTTATATTAACCCTAGGATATATCACTGGCCACCCTGTTATTTTCTTTTACAAAATAAATTAGATTGTACCCAAATGTAGTCTTGGTAGTTCACAGCACAGTTAGTAGAAACAATAGTTTTATATGTCTAATTAGGACTCCTACTAAGCTTGCTTCTTCCTGGTCAGTAGGTAACAGATTTGAGGAACATCTATGATGAAATCCTATTGCCTTCACACTGGATTGTCTCAAATAACACACCTAATCTCCTGGGCTTCTAAAAGGCATCCACTGCTGAAGATCTTTTTTTCCCTGGGTTGCACTAGTCCTAATTCTAAATCTTTTATCAGTACTTTGCCCTGAAAATGTGTGTAGAGATTGTACATGGATATAAACCATATAGACCTAGAAGGAGTACATCTTAAATATGATAAGGCAAATAACCATTAATTTCTAAAAGACAATGACTTTGGAGTATGTAAAATCTGAATTCAAATTTCAGCTGTCTTTATGACTGTGCAGATTTGGGCAAATACACTCTCATCAAATCTCAGTTTTGTCATCCATATATACAATGGGTTTGCTGACACCTACCTAATAGAATAAGATAATGTATGTAAAGCATTCACCAAAGTGCTTAGCATGCAAAAGGTACTCAAAAATGCTAGATAACATATAGTTATCAGGACTCACAATTCACTCAATCATTCATTCATTCTTACCCTAATCCTTACTAATTGGAATAAGTTATTATACAAGTTAACTAGAAGCCATGGTATCTATTATCTTTAAGAGAATGGGGGATTACCTTGTGGGCTCTGGTTTTAGCAGAATCCTAACGAAACCCATTTGCCATTAAGAGTTGTGCTATGACTGGGTTATTATCAGCAAATAAAAAGAAGAAGGGGCAGGGCCAAATCTATCTATACTACTTTAGAAAATAGCTTTACACCATCCATAGCCCTGCATTCTGAACAAATCTTGTTCATTAATAGTCAATAGTCAGGACTTCCCTGGTGGCACAGAATCTGCCTGCCAATGCAGGGGACATGGGTTTGATCCCTGGCCCGGGAAGATTCCACATGCTGCAGAGTAACTAAGTCCATACACCACAACTACTGAGCCTGCATTCCAGAGCCCATGACCCACAACTACTGAAGCCTGCACGCCACAACCACCAAAGCCTGTGCACTCTAGGGCCCACATATCATGACTACTGAGCCCACGTGCTGCAACTACTGAAGCCTGTGCACCTAGAACCCATGCTCCGCAACAAGCCACCACAAAGAGAAGCCTGCGCACTTCAATGAAGAGTAGCCCCCACTTGCCACACTAGAGAAAGCCTGTGCACAGCAACAAATACCCAAGGCAGCCAAAAATAATTTTTTTTTAAACTAAAAAAACAGTCAATAGTCACACTCTGACAATCAGTAGAAACTGACCATGGGGGGTTCAATTTGGATGAGGCCAAACCATGGGCTGTGGTATGTTAAACCTCAAGATGAGGGAGATGTGGGGAGAGTGGCAAACCTGGAAAGAGCATGGAAGCTTCGTGTCCCATCCCAAATACTCCTCTCTATGCGTGTCTTCCAGCTGGCTGTTCCTGAGTTATATCCTTATGCAATAAACAGGTAACCTAGTACAATCAATTCATACTATGGAACCACTTCCAGAGGACTTTGGATTTCACAAAAGAAACCATCAGTGGGGACCTTTGGGAAACATCTAATTTCCCAGGCAACTCAAATATATGGATGTCTGAGAATTATCAATTTTCTGCATATATAGCCATGTGGCTGACAGGGCCTTGGTGTTACCGTCTAGTGTCAGGCCTAAGCCTCTGAGGTGGGAGAGCCAAGTTCAGGACACAGGACCACCAGAGACCTCCCAGCTGCATGTAATATCAATCGGCAAGAGCTCTCCCATAGATCTCCGTCTCAACGCTAAGACCCAGCTCCACCCAACGGGCAGCAAGCTCCAGTGCTGGATGCCATATGCCAATCAACTAGCAAGACAGGAACACAACCCCACCCATTAGCAGAGAGGCTGCCTAAAATCATACAAAGTTTGCAGACACCCCAAAACACACCACGAGACACAGCTCTACCCACCAGAAAGACAAGATCCAGCCCCATGCACCAGAAGACAGGCAACAGTGTGCTTCACCAGGAAGCCTACACGAGCCACTGAACCAACCTCACACACTGGGGGCAGACACCAAAAACAACGGGAATTACGAATCTGCAGCTGGCAAAAAGGAGACCCCAAACACAGTAAGTTAAGCAAAATTAGAAGACAGAGAAATATGCAGCACATGAAGGAGCAAGGTAAAAATCTACCAAAACAAACAAATGAAGAAGAAATAGGCAGTCTACCTGAAAAAGAATTCAGACTAATGATAGTAAAGATGATCCAAAATCTTGGAAATAGAATTGAGAAAATACAAGAAATGTTTAACAAGGACCTAGAAGAACCAAAGAGCAAACAAACAATGATGAACAACACAATAAATGAAATTAAAAATTCTCTAGAAGGAATCAATAGCAGAAAAACTGGGCAGAAAAATGGAAAAGTGACCTGGAAGATAAAATAGTGGAAATAACTACCACAGAGCAGAATAAAGAAAAAAGAATGAAAAGATTTGAGGATAGTCTCAACAGACCTCTGGGACAACATTAAATGAACCAACATTCAAATTATAGGGGACCCAGAAGAAGAAGAGAAAAAGAAAGAGTCTGAGAAAATATTAGAAGAGATTATAGTTGGAAACTTCCCTAACATGGAAAAGGAAATAGTCAATCAAGTCCAGGAAGGGCAAAGAGTCCCATACAGGATAAATCCAAGGAGAAACATGCCAAGACATATATTAATCAAACTATCAAAAATTAAATACAATGGAAAAATATTAAAAGCAGCAAGGGAAAAGCAACAAATAACATACAAGGGAATCCCCATAAGGTTAACAACTGATCTTGCAGCAGAAACTCTGCAAGCCAGAAGGGAGTGGAAGGACATATTTAAAGTGATGAAAGGGAAAAACCTACAACCAAGATCACTCTACCCAGCAAGGATCTCATTCAGATTCGACAGAGAAATTAAAACCTTTACAGACAAGCAAAAGCTAAGAGAATTCAGCACCACCAAAACAGCTTTACAGCAAATGCTAAAGGAACTTCTCTAGGCAGGAACACAAGAGAAGGAAAAGACCTACAATAACAAACACAAAACAATTAAGAAAATGGTAATAGGAACGTACATCTTGATAACTACCTTAAATGTAAATAAATTCAATGCTCCAACCTAAAGACATAGACTGGCAGAATGGATACAAAAATAAGACCCATATATATGCTGCCTACAAGAGACCCACTTCAGACCTTCAGATGGAAAAAGATACTCCATGCAAATGGAAATCAAAAGAAAGCTGGAGTAGCAATTCTCATATCAGACAAAATAGACTTTAAAACAAAGACTATTACAAGAGACAAAAAGGACACTGCATAATGATCAAGGGATCAATCCAAGAAGAAGATATAACAATTGTAAATATTTATGCACTCAACATAGGAGCACCTCAATACATAAGGCAAAGGCTAACAGCCATAAAAGGGGAAACCAACAGCAAAAGGATAACAGTAGGGGACTTTAACAGCCCACTTTCACCAATGGACAGATCATCCAAAATTTAAATAAATAAGGAAACACAAGCTTTAAATGATACATTAAACAAGATGGACTTAATTGATATTTATAGGACATTCCATCGAAAAACAACAGAATACATTTTCTTAACAAGTGCTCATAGAACATTCTCCAGGATAGATCATATCTTGGGTCACAAATCAAGCCTTGGTAAGTTTAAGAAAACTGAAATGATAACAAGTATCTTTTCCAACCACAACGCTATGAGACTAGATATCAATTAAAGGAAAAAAACTGTAAAAAATACAAACACATGGAGGCTAAACAATACACTACTAACTAACCAAGAGATCACTGAAGAAATCAAAGAGGAAATCAAAAAATACCTGGAAACAAATGACAATGAAAACACGACTACCCAAAACCTATGGGATGCAGCAAAAGCAGCTCTAAGAGGGAAGTTTATAGCAATACAATCCTACCTCAAGAAACAAGAAACACCTCAAATAAACAACCTAACCTTACACCTAAAGCAATTGGAGAAAGAACAAAAAAAAACCCAAAGTTAGCAGAAGGAAAGAAATCATAAAGATCAGATCAGAAATAAATGAAAAAGAAATGAAGGAAACAATAGCAAAAATCAATAAAACTAAAAGCTGGTTCTTTGAGAAGATGAACAAAATTGATAAACCACTAACCAGTCTCATCAAGAAGAAAAGGTAGAAGACTCAAATCAACAGAGTTAGAAATGAAAAAGGAGAAGTAACAACTGACCCTGCAGAAATACAAAGAATCATGAGGGACTACTACAATAAACTATATGCCAATAAAAGGGACAACCTGGAAGAAATAGACAAATTCTTAGAAAAGCACAACCTTCTGAGACTGAACCAGGAAGAAACAGAAAATATAAACAGACCAATCACAAGCACTGAAATTGAAACTGTGATTAAAAATCTTCCAACAAACAAATGCCCAGGACCAGATGGCTTCACAGGTGAATTCTATCAAAAATTCAGCGAAGACCTAACACCTATCCTTCTCAAACTCTTCCAAAATATAGCAGAGGGAAGAACACTCCCAAACTCATTCTATGAGGCCCCCATCACTCTGACACCAAAACCAGACAAAGATGTCACAAAAAAGAAAACTATTGGCCAATATCACTGATGAACATAGATGCAAAAATCCTCAACAAAATACTAGCGAACAGAATCCAACAGCACATTAAAAGGATCATACACCATGATCAAGTGGGGTTTATCCCCGGAATGCAAGGATTCTTCAATATACACAAATCAATCAATGTCATACACCATATTAACAAATTGAAGGATAAAAACCATAAGATAATATCAATAGATGCAGAAAAAGACAAAAATTCAACACCCAATTATTATAAAAACTCTCCAGAAAGTAGGCATATAGGGAACTAAGCTCAACATAATAAAGGCCATATATGACAAACCCACAGCCAACATCATTCTCAATGGTGAAAAACTGAAACCATTTCCTCTAAAATCAGGAACAAGACAGGAATGCCCACTCTCACCACTATTATTCAACATAGTTTTGGAAGTTTTAGCCATGGCAATCAGAGAAGAAAAAGAAATAAAAGGAATCCAAATTGGAAAAGAAGTAAAACTGTCAGTTTGCAGATGACATGATATTATACACAGAGAATCCTAAAGATGCCTCCAGAAAACTACTAGAGCTAATCAATGAATTTGGTGAAGTAGCAGGATACAAAATTAATGCACAAAAATCTCTTGCATTCCTATACACTAACGATGAAAACTCTTAAAGAGAAATTAAGGAAACACTCCCATTTACCATTGCAACAAAAAGAATAAAATACCTAGGAATAAACCTACCTAAGGAGACAAAAGACCTGTATGTAGAAAACTATAAGACACTGATAAGAGAAATAAAGGGTGATACAAACAGATGGAGAGATATATTATGTTCTTGGACTCAAAGAATCAACATTGTGAAAATGACTATACTACCCAAAGCAATCTACAGATTCAATGCAATCCCTATCAAACTACCAATGGCATTTTTCACAGAACAAGAATCAAAAATTTCACAATTTGTATGGAAACACAAAAGACCCCGAATAGCCAAAACAATCTTGAGAAAGAAAAATGGAGCTGGAGGAATCAGGCTCCCTGACTTCAGACTATACTACAAAGCTACAGTAATTAAGACAGTATGGTACTGCACAAAAACAGAAATGTAGATCAATGAAACAGGATAGAAAGCCCAGAGATAAGCTCACACACATACAGTCACCTTACCTTTGATAGAGGAGGTAAGAATATACAGTGGAGAAAAGACAGCCTCTTCAGTAAGTGGTGCTGGGAAAACTGGACAGCTACATGTAAAAGAATGAAATTAGAACACTCCCTAACACCATATACAAAAATAAACTCAAAATGGATTAAAGGGCTAAATGTAAGGCCAGTCACTATAAAACTCTTAGAGGAAAACATAGGCAGAACACTCTATGACATATATCACAGCAAGATCCTTTATGACCCAACTCCTAGAGAAATGGAAATAAAAACAAAAACAAACAAATGGGACCTAATGAAACTTAAAAGCTTTTACACAGCAAAGGAAAACATAAACAAGACAAAAAGACAACCCTCAGAATGGGAGAAAATATTTGTAAACGAATCAACAGGCAAAGGATTTATCTCCAAAATATACAAGCAACTCATGCAGCTCAATATCAAAAAAAAACAAACAACCCAATCCAAAAACAGGCAGATGACCTAAACAGACATTTCTCCAAAGAAGATATACAGAATGCCAACAAACACATGAAAGGATGCTCAACATCACTAATCATTAGAGAAATGCAAACCAAAACTACAGTGAGGTATCACCTCACACCAACCAGAATAGCCATCATCAAAGAATCTACAAACAGTAAATGCTGGAGAGGGTGTGGAGAAAAGGAAACCCTTTTGCACTGTTGGTGGGAATGTAAACTGATACAGCCATTATGGAGAACAGTATGGAGGTTCCTTAAAAAACTAAAAATAGAACTACCATATGACCCAGCAATCCCACTACTTGGCATACACCCTGAGAAAACCATAATTCAAGAATAGACATGTACCACAGTGTTCACTGAAGCTCTATTTACAGTAGCCAGGACATGGAAGCAACCTAAGTGTCCAACGACAGATGAATGGATAAAAAAGATGTAGCACATATATACAATGGAATATTACTCAGCTATAAAAAGAAATGAAATTGAACTATTTGTAATGAGGTGGATGGACCTATAGTCTGTTATACAGAATGAAATAAGTCAGAAAGAGAAAAACAAATATTGTATGCTAACACATATATATGGAATCTAGAAAAATGGTTCTAATGAACCTAGGGGCAGGACAGCAATAAAGCTACAGACGTAGAGAATGGACTTGAGGACACAGGGAGGGGCAAGTGTAAGCTGGGACGAAGTGAGAGAGTAGCGTTGACATATATACACTACCAAATGTAAAACAGATAGCTAGTGGGAAGCAGCTGCATAGCACAGGGAGATCAGCTCGGTGCTTTGTGACCACCTAGAGGGGTGGGATAGGGAGTGTGGGAGGGAGACACAAGAGGGAGGGGATATGGGAATATATGTATACATGTGGCGGATTCACTTTGTTGTGCAGTGGAGACTGGCACAGGATGGTGGGGCAATTATACTCCAATAAGGATGTTAAAAAAAATAAATAAATAAAACTCAAGGTGAGGTTTTTCTCGAGGTTGAGAGGAATGGAAGTAGACTGCATAAATATACACTTCTTGGACCCCAGGTCTGCTACTGGGAAAATTTTGAGAAATGACAAGGATGTAGAACTAAGCAATCCTAGAAGGGCCACCAACCCTGTCTCAGCTATGGACTTAACTGAAAGTCTAATTTATGCAGTAGAGCTGAGAGCTGAGATTGTTCAAATACTTTCTGCCTCAGTGAGGACTACTTCTGAAAGGGGGCGAGTCTGAGCTTGCAGGGAGAGGGAGGGAGGTGGGAGAAGTGTGGAAAACAGTAGACTCAACTTTGATAAACTACAGGTGGCGAGGAGAGCAAAAGCAGAATAACTGAGGGGTGAACTACAAAAGAACATTCGCATCAATTTAATAATCAAACAGATTTTTTTAAATAGATACCTACAATTAGACACTCCTCTAACACATCCCTGTGGAGGGACTATATTTAGCAAATGAGTGAAATTATCCAAACTGCCATTGCATGGCAAACTGGCATCAGGTGGCCACACACTTGATAGGCATAAAGCCTAAAATTCCCAGTCAAAATTAAATTTTGCTTCCATATTTACCTCTCATATTTCTTTGACTCTATAAGAGCAATCTTTATGACATCTCACAGGTATCACATGTAGTTGTTGATATTCTATCTCCCACTCTACTTCATAAACCCTGCATCAGCATTTGTCGAAGACTGGTCCAGGGACAGCATGTTTCTTAATCACCAGAGGCTAGCAGCCTGAAGCTTATGTAATTTAGTGAGCTCATTTTAGGAAAAAGAATATAAGATTACAAATCAAAGTTAGATACAAATGTGAATATTTATTTAGCACAAGAAAAGAAATCACAACAAATTATTGGAGTCTTGAAAATTGAGCTTACTTTTGGAAATTTATCAGCAGTGCTTGTATAGACATCGTTCCTGCTGGAAACAGTGGAATAAACTGCAGTAAAAGCATGAAATTTAGAAAAGTGCACCAACTTGTAGAAAAAAAAGTTTTGTGTATCGATAAGAAATGATACTACTCTTTTTTAGAAAAACAAAGGGGGAGGGATTGCCAAAGCACACACAGCGTTGAAAATTTTCAAGCATTGTGCAAGTATATATGCATCTTTTCACTCTCCTGTATTTATCAACACTATCAATGACACTATTTAAGAGCTTGTATGTGGGTAACGAGGAACGCATAACCTATTGTACAGCTCAAATGTCAAACACCTCCCAGGGTGTGCTAGAAGCCGGGCAGTCGTGTAAAGAGCACAGTGGGCGGTGAGGACCTGGAGAGCGGCAGCTCCTCTGCTCCTCCCAGGGGTTAACCATGTGGGACTTAGCCCAGCAAGGCCAGATTTTTAAAGAAATGCTGAAAATCTGAACTACTAAGAGAAATCCCTTCATTTTTAAATGTCATCGAGAACTAAGGCACAATTTTAAAAGGCACTGAGTTGGCAAAACAAAACATGTCTGCAGGCCACCATAAGTTCTCTAACACATGGAGTATTATTCATAGGTGACACTGAAGTTAGAAACAAATATCTATATTACAGCCTCTTACAGTATGACAGCTCCCTAATCCAACTGTGGCCTTCTCAATAATACTTTTTATATATCCATCTTTGAGCACAGTGCCTTCCAGGAATATCTGATTCACTGCTGAATCCTCAGCACCTAGTACTCTGCCAGGCATGTAGCTGAAGCACAATACATAGTTGTTGAATGAATGACTGGAGCGGGCTCCATTAACCTCACAGATGAAATTCAAGACCACATTACTGGATGAACAAGGCAAGCCAAAAAAATTATATATATATATATATATATATATATATATATATATATATATATATTATATGTATTATATATATATAATATGTATTATATGTATATACTTGTACATACACACAATATAGTATCATTAATTCAAGTTTAAAATATATAACACAATATTGAACATAGTCTATAGATTCATAAATATGTAGGAAAAAAATAAAGATATCCACAGAAATGATCAAGACAAATTTAGTATGGTGGTTACCTCTTAAGAAAAGGCTATCAGGATTGTGGAGGCATGCATAGAAGATTTTAACTATATCTGTAATTTTTCTTTCTCACCTTGGTTGATGGGTACTTGAAATCAGTTACATTCTTCTTAACTTTTTGAATTACTCAAATATTTCATAACAGTTACTTAAATAAACTTTTAAATTTGGGAATAATTTTAGATTTACAGAAAAGTTGCAAAGATAGTACAGAGAGTTCCCATAAATTCTCCACCCAGTTCTCCCCATCTTATGTGAGTTAACATCTTACATTAGTATATTTGCCAAAAGAAAGAAGCTGACATTGGTACATTACTAGTAACCAAACTCTAGACTTTATTTGCCTTTCACCAGTTTTTCCATTAACGTCTTATATCTGCTCAAGGATCCAGTCCAGGGAACCACATTGCATTCAGTTGTTATGTCTCCCCAGTCTTTTCTGATCTGTGACAGTTTCTCAGTCTTCCCTTATTTTTCATGATCTTGATAGTCTAAACCTACTGGACAAAGATCCTGAAGTGTACCCTATTCTGGCGTTTCTTGCCATTTTTCTTATGTTTATATTGGGGTTGCAGATTTTCTGAGAGGAAATGACAGAAGTGAAGTGCTCTTCTCATCATGTCACATCAGGGGTACATGTTATTTCATATGACAGCATTGTTGATGTTAAATTTCATCACTTGGTTAAGATAGTGCTTGACAGGATACCTCACCATAAAGTTACTATTTTCCCTTTCCTTACTCTATTCTTAGGAAATGAGTCACTAACTCTAGCTCACCCTCAAGGGAAAAGTGTGGGAGGGAAAAGGAGGAGCAGAATTAAGCTCTACTTCCTGTAGAAGAGTATCTACACATAGGTAATAATTTTTTGAAAAAGAAAATTGAGTGTAGCATAAAAAGAGAACAGGAGACATAAAAAGTTAGAAGAATTATACTGCCAGAAACATCCAAGGCTTTTCTGTGACCTGTGGAGACAATAGTATCTCCTATTTTTAAGATAAATACATGTGCACATTCAAAATGTCAAAACAGTCTCTTCTGTGAGTTATTTCTTCCATTCAAAGAGTAACCAAATTTTCTAACAGGTAACCATTCTCTAAGCCTAGATACTAATACCTGCTTTAATAGATGTGAATAGTGGTTCTATTTAAAGGAAAATTTTCCCCACAAGCATTCAACTATTGTATTCAAGAGAACGGACTGGCACTGTGAAAAATTTCTTCTAAAATATGTACAGTGTTAAGTACCTGCCCACCAAGGATGCTACAATCTGGTATAAGGGAAGGGGGCTTAGGAAGTTTGAAGATAAGTGCCCACATAACAACAGCACAAGTCACACTGGGTTTATTGCCATGAAAGAAGTACTAATTCAGTGGTATATGAATTTGGATGAGAAAAAGACGGACTTCAACTTAGAGGTAACTAGTGAGACTGTGCTCACTGTGTATCACCGCTAGGAAATTCTCTGTCTCTTTTCAGAGAGTCACAATATCGGAGATCTGACATCTTGATCAATTTAAATGTTAGGTTCTACAACAAAACTGTAGTTACCAGGGAGGAAGGGTGGGGGGAAGGAATGGTTAGGGAGTTTGAGATTGACATGTACACACTGCTATATTTAAAATGGATGACCAACAAGGACCTACTGTATAGCACAGGGAACTCTGCTCAATATTGTGTGACAACCTAAATGGGAAAAGAATTTGAAAAAGAATGGATACATGTATATGTATGACTGAATCTCTTTGCTGTACACCTGAAACTATCACAACATTGTTAATCAACTATACTCCAATATAAAATAAAAAGTTTAAGAAAAGGAAAAAAATGCTAGGTTCTACAATAGAGTATACCCATAAGAAAGAAAACCAGCATTGCTTTAGATATAATCAATACCAGAGTACAGAAGGTAGAAAGTAGAAAACTAAAAAATTACCCTCTAGAGAGACAAAGATTAAAATCTTCACTGCATCAGTCCACTACTCAAAAAAATACTGGAATGACTCCCATTTGTTGATATATCAATCCTCTCCTCAGCTCTGTGCCAAATTGTATTATCATACTTTTCTTATCTCATTTTTCACCAGTTTCAACGTGGCCCACTGCTTCTATTAATTCAACTGCTTATTCTACTTTGCTCACAGTTTTAAGATGGGACCTCCATGGCCTATATATTACTCAAGATCCTTTTCATTACAAACAATTTATGCTCAATTCAGATAAACTCAAGCAAAAAAGAGCGAGAGCAAGAGAGAGAGAGAAGGGGGATGTGGTAATTGGCTAACGTAACTGAAAATTCGGGGCAAGTTCAGGACACTGACTCTGACTTTTGGCTCTAAGTTCTCTCTGGATGTTTCATTCTCAGGCATGCTCTCCCTTTAGAGTGGTTCCTGGCTGCTCCAGGGGCACACAGTGTAGTAACCTCAGCAGAAAGAGATCTTCTTTTTCCCAGTAATTCCAGTCAAAGCCCCAAGATTGAATCTTATTGGATGGAAGGGACATATTTTTGAACCAACCATTGTGGTCAGGAGATGAATATGGTAATTTTCTAGGCCTAGATCACATCTCACTCTTGACTTTGAGAAAAGAAAGGTAGCAGGCACATTGAAACCATCAGGACTGAGACATAGAGGAATGGTGTTCTCCAGAATAAAATATGTTTATTTCCATAATCATAAGAAGGCAGAGTGAGTACCCAGTGGGCAAAAACAATTGTGTCTACCTTACCCTGTCTGTGTCACTCCCCAAGCAGAATTCACACATTTTTCTCACCTCCTTGGGCTACTCACATCTCTGCTGTTCCTCGTATTGTTTTCACATGAAATTTGTCACCTGCTCTGCCACTTGAGTTTTACTTATCTTTTAATAGCTTATTTATGTGTCCCCTCTTTTGTTAAGCCTTTCATTAATGCTCCAGTCATGTAATTGCTCTAAGATTCCACAGATCACATGTTCCTCTAATTGGTATTTATTCCATTCTATCATATTAAGGTAACTTGTGTAATACAAATTATTTGAGGGCAGAAAAGGTACCATACCCATCTTGGTTTTACTTGTCTTAAAGCAAAGTGTCATATGCGAAGAAGTCACTAGATAAACATTTGCTGAGTTAAGAGACATCCAAATTTTTCCACCTCAAACCTCTTCTCCTATTAATTCTTTCTGACTTTGATCAACCATTTCTGAATCCCTCTCCATATTTATATATGCTTTTGGTGTTGCTGGCTTTGCCAGTCTCTTAAGTCTCACAGAATCTACTTTATCTTCACCAATGGGTTCAGCTTTGTTCCAGTCCCTAGGGACTATAGGTCTATGTTGAGTTGAGATGGAGGAAATTAAAGCATTCCAGCCAAATACCTAGAGAATTGCATTAACTCCTCTGTCCAAGTTTCTGCTTTGGTGACCTACGTGGCACCTATTTCCTCCAGAACTGATTCTGTGGGATTATATATATATATTTTTTCTGTATATTAAACAGAGCAAGGTTTTAGAGTCAAAAGATTTGTGACCTCAAATAAACTACTTAATCTGAGTCTTGCTTGTTCATCTGTGAAAGAGGGATATTTAAAATACTTAACTTCACAGCGTTTTCACAAGGATAAAATATAATAACAAACATAAAGAGCCTAGCATAACATGTGATACATGAAAAGCAAAAAATGTTAGCAGTATGTACTAAAAGGTCAGTGGACCAACTAAACTGTCTCCCTTTTCCACTACAAAATCTTCCCATCAACCCATCAAGGAATCTTGCAGGGATGTGCTCACTTGCATGACCAAAAATCATATTAGATAACTGAAAATTTAGTTGCTGTAATCAAAGAACCTCCTGGAAATCCCAATGGAACAAGGTTTCTTCTAGAGAACCCAACCCAAGTGCAAGTCTATTCCTTAAATTGACTGAGCCTATATCTTCCTTCATTATCCTAAAAACCTGACAAGCTAAGTCCCCAGAGTTTATAGATGGCCCCATATTAACCTGTGGTCTAAAACCTCCATAACTGTTTTTTCTAAGTCCCAGACTTGGGATTCACGCCTTGCTAAGATCTATGCCTTGCTCTGATCATAAACAGAATTATACAAGCCAATGCTCAGCTCCATAACCAGGATCCACATGAACAGGTGCAAAGAACTCAGAGATTTCCCTAAATATTCTTGGGGTAAATATTAGGTTATTAAGGAGACAAGGGGGAAAAATGCATGAAACCATCATTTAATGATTGTTTTACTTCTCATGGCAAAACATAGTAAAAAAAATCAAAGAGCTGCTATTGTCTATGATTCCCAGAAAAAAAGGAGACTTCCTTCTAAAGAGTACAGTATAGAAAAGGGATAAAAGAATAACTTTACAGTGGAGAAATCTGACAGACACTTTCTCGGCAAGGTGATATGAGCAATAAGTCATGTTAATCACATATATCCTTAATATGTACTATAAGAATGATCTTTTTACTTACTTTTGTGGTCTTAGTCTCAAAAACCCATAACCAGTGTAATCATGAGAAAAACATCAAACAACAATGGAGGGACATTCTACAAAGTACCTAACCTATGCTATTCAAAACTGTCAAGGTCATGAAAAACAAAGGATGTCTGAGAAACTGTCATTGTCCAGAGGAGCCTAAGGACACATAAAAATTAAATGTAATGTGGTATCCTAGATGGGATCCCGGAACATAAAAAGGACATTAGATAAAAAACTAAGAAAACTAGAATAAAGTATGACATGCTTAATTCCCAAAGCAATGAATTGTAACAGCACTTGTGAAATGCTGTCTACTATGGAATCTTATTAGAGACTCAGTTCCCAGGGATTTAATTGGGGACTGGTATGGTCAAGCTTCTCAAAATTGACCTACAGAGTCAATAAAATTCCAACGAAAATCTACATAGTTTTTTTGTTGTTGTTGAATTTGACAATCTGATTCTAAAATGTATGCAGAACATCAAAGGGTCAAGAATAAACATTCCAGAAGAACACAGTCAAGGAATTTGTTTTACTAGTTAGGCAGAATTACTTAAAACCTATTGCAATTAAAACAGAGTGCTATTGGCACAGAAATAGACAAATTAACCAATAATGGATCAGAACAGAGAGCCCAGAAAGAGCACCAACATAAGGAACTGTGATTTAAGATAGACCTGGTTTCACAGGATGATCATTTGAATAAATGGTGCTGGAATAGTTGGTTGTCATTTTTAAAATAGGAATTTAACTGTTGCCCCCCACCAAACACAAAAACAACCCCAGATGGGTTAACTACTTAAATGTAGAAGACAAAACTTTAAACCATTTAGAAGAAAATACAGACTATGTATAAGATCTCAGACAGAGCAGGAAAGAATTTCTTATACAATATTCAAAAAGTGCAACTGATAAAACAAAAGTTAACCCTCCATGGTAAAATCAAGAGCTACCAATCATCAAAATTACTGTAAAAGGCATAACATTTTAGGCAAGAATAGATGGGAAATTTTGTGTAATATTTAACCAACAAAATACTAGTAACCAAGGGAAAAGAGTCTCCTTTGAATACAGGTAAAATCCCATGAAAAAACTGGAAAAGGTACAAATAGGAATGTAATGGGAAAATAAATATTAATAGCCTATATATATATGAAAATTATCTGGGAAATGTAAATTAAAATAATGAAATATTATTTTACACACATCAAATTGGGAAAAAATTAGTAGTCTAACAATATCAAGTTTTCATAAGGTTGCTGATTTACAGGTAGTTTCATATGCAGCTGGAGAGCAAAACTGCTCTGAAAAATTATTGGTATTACTTAGTAAATTTGAAGACATTCCTTATGACACAAAATCCATTCCCAGTGAAATATTTCAACACTTGCATCTTGAAACATTCACGTGAATGTTCACAACAGCACTGTTAAAATACCCACCCCCCAACAAAATCTGTTGATAGTTAAATGTATGAATAATGAATTTGGTATATACATGCAATGAAATACTATACAGCAGAAACAAAAAATACTCTGCAATATGAATATCAAATCATAATGTTAAATGAAAAGGTCACATAAGAACACATACAATATAATTTCATTTACAAAGAACAAAGCTAAAAGTTATATATGCTTTAGAGGTATATATGTGTGCTAAGACCATAAATAAAAGCAAAGGAATAATTAGTTACCTCCTGGGGGAAAGGAAGAAAGATGAACCATGGAGACCTGCAGCAGAGCTTCAAAGAATGCAATGGTCTAATGTTCTGGAAGCAGTGGGGAAACTTGTGTAGCGTCTTGGAGGAAGCAAAAATACCTGAGCATCTGTAAAAGTCTGAACCCAGCAAACAGTGTTAGGGAATAAAGTCAGAAAGGGAAGAAGGGGGATGATCATTCAAAGCCTTGTAAGACAGGGGAAGGGTGAGAATGTTACTCTGAGTATAAAGAGAAGCCTCTGTGAGGTTCTGAGTTGGGAGTAATGTGATTTGATCTTTGGTTTTGAAAACTCACTCTGGCTGTATGTAAAATATAGTTGCACAGGAGCAAGAGTGGACTCTGGAGGCCAGTTAGGACACTGCTTCAGTAATACTGGCAGGAGATCAAGGTGTCTTGGACAAGAGTGGCAGTGGAGGTAGTGAAAAGTGATCAAATTCAGGGATCTGTTTGAAGACAGAAAACTTGCTGATTAGGGGATTTATGCCAAAGTTGAAAACTCAGGTTCAAAGATATCTTTGGGGTTCTGAGCAAAGCAACTGGATGAATGTGTGTGCTGTTTATTAATATGGAGAAGTCTAGAGGAAGAGCAAGTTTGGGAACAGGTGGAATTCAAGAATTCTATTTAAGAAATGCCACTGTAAAGCTCCTATTAGAGAATTCAGTGGAGACGTTATGTGTTCAGTTGGATATATATCTAGATCTCAGAGGGGAGGTCAGGACATATGTCACATTTCACTGATTCTATGATATACTTTTCTCTTACTTTAATATCTTTGAAATTCGGACATGCCTTGCAATCAAGGTTGTCTTACAGTGAGAATTGGTAACATATATTTTCTTTCCTTCTAGTATATAAAATAATGGTTCATCTTATAATCAATGGGAACTTAGATTCTTTGAATTATATGGAATTTGGGAGACATCAAAATAAAGAAGGCATTGAAACAATGAAACTGTGAGATCACTCAGAAAATAAGCAGAGGCAGAGGGAGAAAAGGTAGAAGAATGAGCCCTTGGATACCTATAGGCCTGGAAGAGGAAGAGAGGCTGGTAAAGGAGAATAAAAAGGACGGCCAATGAATCAGGAAAAAAAGCCAGGAGTCAGTAGTGTCTTGAAAATAATGAAATTATTTCAAAAAGGAGAGAGGGAGTGATCTGCTGTGTCAGATGCTGTGGAGAAGATAAAAAGGCAATGAAGGTTGAGAAAAAAGAAAGAAAAATGAGATACTAATTCTATAGTCAAGAGTGGTTCAGAAGAACGGTGGGAAAAAAGCCTGGAAAGCAAGAAGAGCCAATGATGTCTTTAAGTCATTTAGTGCATTTACTGTTTTGTTTTTGTTTTTCTTATTCCAACTAGAATAGAATATTCCTTAAGGCAGAGATGTTTTGTTTGTTTGTTTGTTTATATTCTAAGAGCCTAAAACAGTGTCAGATGCTCCAACAGTATTTGTTGAATTGAACTGACCCTTTTCATGAGTTTTGCTACAAAATAGAGCAGAGAAATGGAGCAATAGCTGGATTTGATGGTCTTTTATATAAAGAATGAGTGGCATTCTGGTAGCTTTTTATCACAGAACACAAACCAGCAAATGGAAGTTATTGTAGGGCAGATTTGAGCTCAAAATAAGCAAGAACTACTTGCTTCTTAAAATATCCCAACAAAAGAGGAGGTTGCCTTTTGCAGAGGGGTAGTGAGTTTATTATTACTGGCTCAAAAAGATAAAAAGCTATAAAATAGTACCAGAGGATGCTGGATTTTTAGAGAGGTTAAGGGGATTATTGGACAGAAAGTTGAACTGAAGTGCCTTCTAACTTTAAAATTTGTCTTTTCAGAGTCACTGCAATTTTTAAATCCCAGATTCATCTCGTCCTCTCACTTGGGGCATTCTGAGCCATTCTGAGCATTCTCTGTTGGGGAATGTAAATGTTTAAATTCAAATCAGAGCAAAATATAAATTTAAAGGTAACCTTGCCATGAAAAATAATTTAAGCATTTCAATATCAATTTTAATTATTTATGACCAATTGCACCATTGCATTAACATACATAATTGAGTGTTCTCTTAAATTAAAAAAACTTTTTTAAAGAATGAAAGGGGGTATTCAGTTATATTCAGAGACTTGTACAATTACATCTGCTTGTAAAATCTCCTAGCCTTTATTGCATGAGTCTCATAACTATTTCAGAGACAAAGCAATTATATTACAGAAAACTTTTGCTACTATTACAATAGTACTTTGAGTAAGTGGTAAAATCCCAGAACTGAACTTCAGTACTAATCTATTTAATCCTGTGTCTGAAGCAGTCAAAATAATTTCAGTTAGCGATTCGTTAAATTTTGAGTGTCTAGATATATCTCACAAACTTTACTTAAATATTAAATAACATTAATTTTCTAAGATATCGTTCAAACAAAACAAAACTTTTCTCATTATTAATGTAAAGCACAGTAAAAGTTATCAAACTGTCCTTGGATTCTGAAATATGTCCTCTATAGCATGCTGTAGACAATCTGCTGTAGAAATCCTTCTGCTGAATTTTTCTCTGCAGGCTGGCTGCAGAGCCAGGAATAGGTTAATGAAATGCATGCATGGAATGAAAAAACAAATTATAAGTGGTAATTCAGCCACTAAACCTTCGCAAGGCTAGGGGGGAAAATAGGAAAATAAAGCTAATCTCATTTCATTTTTCTTTATAAACTCAAAATGTCACCTCATAAATCCCATTTTCTGTTTCCATAAAGAATCTGTGTTAGAACTATTGTTTATTAAAAGTTCTGCTGCCATATGGATAACTTTTAAAAATCTCCCACCAAATCTTTACTATGTGCAAATATTCAGCAATTTTACATTCACAGTCTAAAATTTTAATTTTAATTCCTTTCATTTCCTCACAAATCAACATGGTGCACTATGTAAAGGAACTATGTAAATATCAGGACCTTGAACTTTGGTACAAGAACTTCTTTCAAAATATATTTATATGAACCACAAACAATACAGAAAATTTTCCTACAAAATCATGCTACTAGCTACCAGTACTTTGTTTTCTAGAATGTCTCTGAAGGCTCACAGACTGGCTTAGATTTTTAGCTTAGCAGATTAATAATGTACTGTAAAATGTGAGGCTGCCACCAAAAAATACATTTGGGACACCATATACAAGCCCTATATTAAAACATCTTGGGATATGTAAAGAAAATAAAGTATATCATCTATAATTCTACACATACAAACAGCAAACATCAGGATACCTAGTTAAAAACAATACCACATTCAAATGAATACAAAAAGACAAGATCTATATAAAGTTATGAAAAACTCTGCAGTGTGATTTTAACAAATAATGTGCTTTTTATTTAGAATAAAATAAGAACTTTTAGGATAAAAACCTGAAATGATCAATACCAAATTCTACAGAAATATAATAAAGGTCTAAATAACTAAAAACAAATTAAAATCTAAAAAGAGCCAACACATTCTCATGTTCCTCTTTAAAAATATACAACAATTTCCTTTCCTAGTGGCTTACTGAGTAAAACTCACAAAGCCTCTGCACACTGGCCTTTATTTTCATCTTAAATTGTAAGAGTATAAGAAAAATGTGATGTTACCATATTTTTCATCTGAATTTTCCAAAGAGCTACTATTTTTGACCTAATAATGATAGATAAGATCCTGCTTCAGTGTCTATTTAAAAATTCAGATAGAATCAACTCAGAAAATATAATGAATTTCTTAAAAAACCTACTAGCACTTTCAAAATTTGCCTTCTAATATTTACATTGTACAGTGTAAGCTCTTTAATATGCACAACTTCCAACAAAAAACACAAGCTTTGAAAAAAATCTAGGTTGTGTCAGATTTCTTGAGAGCCTTTCACAGAGGGCTTCAGGTTCCTATCATGGACTGTAAAGAGCGGTTTAGTCGCAAGAACTTTAATGCTAACATCCTTAGAACTAGGTGAAGGACAATGGCCATACTGTAGGAAAAAATTCCATTAATCTTTATTTATGTATTAAATAATTATTCTGCTTGAAGCCAAAAAGATTTATTTTTAAACTTCTGAGGACAGGAGAATAGCAGGTTTGTAGATCATTTAGAAATATATATATATATATATATATATATATATATATATATATATATATATATATATATATATATATATATATATATATATATATATATATATATATATATTTTTTTTAACACAATCCATATAAATGGCCTTTTGGGGAGTTCATTTAAAATTTCCTACTGTGCTGTTTAAGCACGTTCATATTAATAAGCAAATGCATATAATGAAAAGAAAAGGTCCACGGCAGCAGTTAAAGTATCCTTTAGTTGCTGTATTGCAGCAAATATAGCTTATATTAAAAGGGCTATTAGGCTTTCAAAAAATAGTAACTTAAATTCTAAAGAGAGGCCAAAGATCACTTACCTTTACCTGTAAACCTAACTCAAATTCTAAGAAAAGGCTAAGATCATGTCTACCTGTAAACCATCATTGGAGCCTGATTTCTCATTTGTACAAAAGAAAAAGACTTTTTGAAATACTGCTTTTGAATTCATCATTTCAAATCAGGGCCATGATAAGTTTGGGGATCAGGGAAGTAGACACCATGATGAAGAATGGAAAAAACTGGCTTATCTGACTTTCTTAGTCCCTGGTTTTTTGTTTTTTTTTTAATCCCTGGTATTTGAGCCTTGAGTCTTTGGGGAAAAAAGCATACCATAGCGTCTGTGTACACTAAACTTTTTTAACCAGGTTAAATAAAGTCAATCTAACTTATATTTCTATGCTTAAAACTGTCATGACATATTTAAAGCTATCAGCCTTAAATATCACACACAATCGTCTATCCTTATTTATCCAAAAATGGCATTTGCTATTTTTTTGTAAGTAAAACCCCTCATTTTTACAACCAATTTATCAGCAACACATGCTAAAATAGGTTTAAGCAGCATTATGTGTAAGTAATGATGGTGTTAGGATGAATACCTGATAATTAACAAATCAGTCTAAGTTTGGGGGGTATTTTGCTTGTTTTTTTAATGCAGATAATTGACTACAGAAGTAACACAAGTTAAAAATAAGAATCACCTATGTATTATCATTCACCTCATAGCTAATCTTGGTCCTTTCTGACTTTTATCTGCTGGCAATCCAAATCCATGAATCTCTAAGAAAGTTAAGCTTTAAGGAAAGGATCTGTGCCTTAGGCCACAATTTGCTACATAGCCAGGAGTAAAAAATGGGATTCGGAGTCAGAAGACCTGGGACCAAGCCCTGGATGGGTAATTAAGTTAATCATTAAACTCCTATATATTTACAGATAAGGCTCTTATCTGTAAAATGTGCCAAGCACCACCCAGTTCCCAGGTGATGCTGAAGTTAAATGAGATAGTGTACTGCTGAGCAAATAACGGGGCAATCAGTAACATTTTTCCTTCCTTTAAAATAGGAACATAATCCCTAATAAATACCTACTCTTCCTTTTTATTGTTTTAAATAGCATTTAAGAAAGAAGTAAAGAACCTACACTTAAATAACGTTATGGTTTATAACAAGAAAAATCATCACTACCTTACTTCAGAAACTGAGAGGGAAGGAAAAAAATGGGTTTATCCTACATCTCAAATTGAAAGATGGCACCTGGATGGCCTGAGGGACTTGAGGTCCCATTCCTCCTCACCTTTTACATTTCTTATTTTTATCCCAAGGCCCTATTATCATATTTTCTAGATCACATTTGCATACTTTTTGTAGGATATTCTCCTGGAAACAAATGAGAAAGCAACAATTCCAACTTACAGAATTAAGTGGTCCATGTCTGAATACAACAGATGATTGGGTTTTAAGCTATATTTACTCCTTAATTATTTTAAAATAAGTTATAGATCAAAGTATTAATGATGCATATAAAGAAATGAAATAGCCAAAATACTTTTACAGGTATATTTATAAGTCAAAAATTATAGATATGTTTTCCTCTTATAGTCACAGTTATAATGTATTTTAAATATTCATTTCAGAAATATTTGAATGCCAGAATTAAAATAACCTAGTTAAAATTACCACCAAATTATATATATATGTTTTACATACATAAAATGTGTAAATATACATACTTACAGCTATATAATCTGAGTATGTATTTCTTTTATAAAAGTTTCAGTCTTAAGGCACTCTTTTTAAACTCTTTTTAAGATATCTCCATAATTAAGTTCCTACAACGTGTCACAAAAAAATATGAATTTCCCTGATCTAAAATGGTCGTAACATCTTTAAGTTTGAAAAACTTTTCACTACATATGTTAAGCTAATCATTTTTTATACTTATAGGCAGTTCAATTCCAAACAATTAGCAAAATCATTTATGCCATTTTTTTCACATTTTGACGTCAAGGGGCTTTATAAAAACAGTTTTGAAAGTTTATTTTCTCTGTGGCTTAAATGTCATATCTCAGAATTATATTCTTTCATTTTCTAAAGTTCTATTTTTTCAAGGGGAATAAGTGTATAAAGCTAATTCCCAAAATTAGGTGTTTAAATTATTTGTCTTTAAATATATATATGTAACAAAAAACATTTGGAATCCTTAATTATGCACTGGCCATATTAATATTCCTAATATACACACCATATCCTATTCTTCCTATGTATATAGAATCTTTAAACTGAACAGTAAGAGCACAGGTTCGATTAAAAATAAGATAAACCCTCCTTGTTTAATTCTTAAAAGGCAAGCAAGTTATTTCTTTTTAACTAGAAGATAAATGTTTTATGATTATTCACTTGTTCACCATCATTAATATTAAAAAATTAAATTGTGTAAAGTTATTTTATTAGGTGATCGGTAAAAACATATCAAAAGTTGGACAAATTTTTTTTCATTAAAAAAAGTAAATAAAAATATTGAACTCCATAATTTTTTTATTATAGATTGCTTTTAAATATCTATTTTCTCTCTGAATTCAAAATGATTGACTTGAGCACAATATTAAGTAAAAATAAAACAGTGCTCCTGCCTGAAAGACTCCTGAATAAACAGAAAATTATTTTTGGCTTTTCCTCTTGATCAGATATGAAATATTCTGAGACGCCACCTCTATAATTTGATAAAAAGCTTGATATCTCCAAATGAAAATAGGACTCAGCACTTTCATTTTTCTGTCTTTAAAGGAACCTGGGTAAACTGATTTTTTCAAAAAAATGAAAATCTCAGGCATAAAGGTGGCAGTAATGAAGCAAGTTTAAATATGCGCTGACCTTTGAAATGAACTGCAATCTGCGTTGTTTGGCCAAGGATCTGACTCTGTTACTGTCTCCATCTATTTCTAGCATGAAAGATGTGGGTGTTGGAGCTGCTCTGCTCTCTGGTGGATGTTGACAGCATGGCTGCAAACACACAGCAGCACCAAAAGAGACAGCTACACACCATGGAACAGAAAAATTAACCACACAGCCATCAAAGACAGAACCAGAAGCATTGATCTATATTTTCTTAAAAACCCAATAGCAAAATAAACTATAAACATGTCTCCATTTTCTAAAAGCAGTACATTTTGTATTTAGAAGAGCACTACTGTTAGTAGGAGGATGTGAATTGACAATATACAAAATTATTAAATGATTTTAGAAATCACTAAACGTCTCAGCTAGTTTTCTGAGGGTGCCCACACAGAGAAGAATACAGCCTCAAGAAACACACCTTTTGAATTAAATATATAGTGGGATTTTAAACAATTGCCAATCTTCCTGGAGTGACATATTTTGCTTAGGATAAACACTTCACAGATAATTATGAAATACTGAAGGACACTTCTTTTTAGAATGATGCCTAGGAGTTATAAGAAACTTCAAAATATTGCCTAGTACAATCTCCTTTACCAGTAGACCATCTAAGGGTCTGTGTCTCAGCTTTATCAGCTATTACATGGTCTGCCTTTAGAAACCCCACTTTAAAAAAAAGAGACAATGCATGCAAAACACTTTGAAGAATAATAAAGCTACCACAATTTGCAATATCACGATTAAGTTAAGCGAAGTCTACACTCTTTTACATTCTATTCCACAGTCTATAAGCAAGCACTTCTACATGAAACCAAAATATCTCATAATAAAATGTAATACGTATTTCCTTGTTCCAGTTTGGCATAAATGTAGTCACTAACTCAATAGGCATTGACTAAGATGTCCTACTGTGCTCAGAATGCTAAAAGAAAGCTAATATAAATAGACTCATTTATAAAGGTCTGTCACTGTTACCTTTCTTCTTAATATAAAATATTTTGCGGGATTTCTATCCCTTGAATAAATACTAATACTATACATCTTTCATGTAGGAAATATGGTCCTTACAATCAAGAATTTTACAGTCTTTGAAGAGAGTGGTATATATGCAAAAAAATGTAAATGACACAAGTCAATATCCAATCAAACATTTGAGCATGTAATATAGTTTCACTTGATATGATAGAATCAGATGCTGATATTGGAATGAACCTGGACAATCATTTCTCACTAGTATTTTATTTTCATTTGGATAACCTGTTCTAATCCCTGAACAGAAAAAAAAATTGAAAATATTATTTTCTTGTTGGGAGGAATGATTCTTAAAATTAGTTATACTAAAGGAAAAATAAATATATATATATATTGCAAATCCCTGATCTAGCAATTTTTAACCTCAATAAAAAAGACTATTTCTATTCAGTAGCAACCAGAGATTTTGATTGAGTCATGCCTCCTAGAGGGAGAAATTATGAGAAACCTGGATATAAAATACTGCTTTCTTTATGGTCTGAAAAAAAAATCTGTTTGGAGGAATTCTACGATACAAGTGAGTTGGAAACTGTTTAAATTTCCTCTCTCATTCAGCAAATTTTGGATTTCCAAGGTATATCCCAGAAGTCACATCCCTCTAAATGAGTAAATAATATAGGCACAATTTTTTTAAAAATGTCTTGTTGTACCTAAGTGCACTGCAGGACATCTGGCACGTTTCATTATGAAATGATGTTTATCCACAGAAACGCCATCAGTGAAAGATGTATTGAAAAGCTGAAAGTCTATTAAGGGAGTATGGGACAGCTGCATACATTCTGTATAAGGCCATGGAAATGACCTAGCAATACCCCATCTGTGGCTTTGGTTCACAGAGCTCTGAATAAAAATTCAAGATCAAACTTCACTTGTAAAGGAAAGAAGAATACTAAAAGAAAGGTAGCATTAATAAGCTCATATATAAAGGTCCGTCACTGTTACCTTTCTTTTTAACATAAAATATTTTGTGGGATTTCTAAGCCTTTAATAAATACTAATACTATATATTCACCCCTTGATGTTATGTGAAAACCTACTTGTGAGGAACTGTAATTTGCACTTTTATAATTTAGGCCATTTGTGAATATGCTTAAAACTTGCAGAAGTGTCAGGAAGGGGCAGGGCAGATGTTGTTCAAACTTCCCTATTTGGCCCTGCCAAGTCCTTCATTCTGGACCTACAATACTCAGCTTATTCTAAACTCAATGTCTCTTAATGGAGATTACTAATCAAGCTGATTCATGTGGCAGTTTAGGAGGTGGGGTCATTCTTTTTTTGGTGGTGGTGTTTCTAAAGAAAGTTTAATGCTCACAAAAGCCTCAGATTGACAGCTCCACAAAATGGAAATTCACAGAACAGAAGTATCACATGTGAGGGGGATATAGGCTCCCCTTATGTTAACCTGCCAATTCACAATTTCAACCTGCGAGGATCTGCTACCAAATTCAAGAGACTAATTCAGTCCCTGTGCCCTTTCAATCCTTTGCCACTAAGGAGGCCAATTAGTTTCAACTACACTGGTTAGTTTATGTCTGTCTTTATTTTTTTCTAATGGGGGCATTTTCTCTCCATCATTTGGATGATTTTGACCCCCAATTCATTGCAGGTTACAATAAAATGGCTGTCAATCACTTAAAACCACAGCTTAATGCAAACCAAGGCCTGGGGTGAAAAGTTCAGTCATTAGCTATTGAAACCATCCAGCTCCCCATGAGGGTGGGTTTTGTAATGTTCATAGGAAACAATAATGGTAAGAATAATATTAATAAGTTTGAAATAATATTGCAAACTCTATTTAAAAATAACATAGTCAACTAATTAGCAAGTCTAGTTAGCCTCAGTAAACTCAGTAAATTTAGCCTCAGTCTAGTCTAAAAAAGTCATCAATTCCAAACTCTTCTTAACCCATGTACACTTCTTGTGTATTCACAGAATAAATACATTTCAGAAAACTTTTGTTTCAGTAAAGAATTAAAGTATGCACCTTTTGGACAAATGACTTAAATTTCATTTTAGCCTATATTTCTAGAAGATAAATTCTCAGTAATGCTAATAGAAGTGCAATGTTTAAAAACTGTAAAAGAACTTCTGAGCTTTTAAAGTTAACAAATGAAAATATTCTGTACAAATACGATACTACCAATTCCAATACCAGGACTCCAGAGGAAAGCATAAAGCTAAAGGAATGAACAAATGAATTTAAGAACTATTCATTATTATTAGGACATCTGTGTTTATTTTTTCCCCAAAAGTAGAAATAGATGAAGTAACATTTTAATTCCTAACTATGATTTATTTCTGAAAAAGGAGCTAACAGAGTGGGTTTTAATATTAGGAAGGGGAACAAAGAGTCTGAGGCACCTGAGGGAAGGGGCTGTGTACAATGAAGGAGGAAAGACCACAGACAAGAGATTGATGCTGAAGCCTCAATAACATTAATAACATTTACGTTATTAACATTTATGTTAATAACATTTCCTTGGTGAATAGAGAATCTGCTATGCCGCAAGTACTCCACTTGGCACAAGGCTAATATGGCTAACACATTCCCAAATAAACAATGGATCACAAAACAACATGCTGGCAATTCTAGATAAAAATTGATACTGTTATTTGGTAAAAATATACATCTGAGAAATCCATATTTATCTCACCAATTTCAGAAATTTCTAAGTTCCTTTTATTTTTTTCTCTGAACTACATATTCAGGGACTGATGACTCCAGTTTTCTCTAGTCTACCTCTAGAGGGCAGTAGAGAAGACAAGAATAGTACTGTGGTTTGGAGGCTAAAAAAGGATAGACACTTTTTTAAAAAGCAAGCAAATTAATAATACAGCATATTCAAGGACTGATAGGCATTTTGTGTGTACAAATCCTCAAAAAGTACTTGTTCTTTTCATAAACCAAAACAAGCAATATTATTTGATCTACAATCTAAGTACAGCTTAGAGAGTCAGAACTCCAACCAAAACTTATTCCAAAAAAATTTTTTTGAGTATATACATGAATAACATTTTTTAGAAACGTATTCAAAACTTTATAGTGTTAGTATTCATACAAAGACCTCTAAACTGAAAATGACCACTGACAATACCTAACACTGTTAATATTGCAAATAATAAATCTGCTTTTATTTCCCGTTTTGTCTTTGGATGGCACTTACAGATGTATGATTTTTTAAACTATTTTAACTATTTTAGACTTAAAAATAAGTTGCAAAAATAGTACAAAGAGTTCCATATACCAGTGTTAACACCGTACATAGCCATAGTACAGTTACCAAAACCAGGACATTGACATTTGTACAATAATGTTAACTAAACAACAGACCTTATTCAGATTTCACCAGTTTTTCCACTAATGTCTTTTTATCTGTTCTAGGATCCTATTCAGAAGCGCATACCGCATTTAGTTGTTGTTTTCTCCCCCTCCCCCCACACCCCCGCCGCAGGCTCCTCCAATCTGTAGTTGTTCCTCAGTCTTTCCTTGTCTTTTATGACCTAGACACTTTTTTTTTTTTTTTTCTTTTTTGCGGTATGTGGGTCTCTCACTGTTGTGGCCTCTCCCGTTGCGGAGCACAGGCTCCGGACGCGCAGGCCCAGCGGCCATGGCTCACGGGCCCAGCCGCTCCGCGGCATATGGGATCCTCCCAGACCGGGGCACGAACCCGTATCCCCTGCATCGGCAGGCGGACTCTCAACCACTGCGCCACCAGGGAGGCCCTGACCTAGACACTTTTGAATTTCTGAACTGTGGCAAGAATATCACAGAAGGGATAGCGTGTTCTCTTCATTAGGGATTCATGTTGTTGACATGTATTATAACTAGTTATGCTAACCTTTAGCACTTGGTTAAGGTGGATGTCTAAGATTTTTAAAGTTAGAAACTTAATTATTTTCTCTTTTACACCAAAGTACACAGTCCTTTAGATTTATTTAAGAGTAAAAATTTTCACACTATCAGCCAAAAGTAGAATATCCAAGTTAGTCACTCCATAATATTTCTTGAGAAATAGTATATGTTAGCACTATGCTAGGTGAGCTTATTAAGAGAAAAAAAAGAGATTTTACTTATATAAATATTATTGTTTACATTTACTTTCTTTGTAAGACCTGAAAGCACTTCTTCAATATAAGGACATATATCCTGATAGATCACTGTTACATTTGCACTATAGCACTCCATTCATGATGCTTTTTGCCTGCTTGCTTTTTCAGGTCAGCTCAGAACTGTCCAGAATCAGAGAAGAGAGAAAAGTGAGCTTCAGTTCACGTTCTCTAATGTCCCCGTATGTGGTGTAGTTGCAATAGAATGATCCTAGATGGAGAGAAACCACAACAGTAGGTTGACTTCGGGTACCCAAAAACAACCCCTAGAGATGTAAAGCGGGTGTGAGACATCGGTTCTTGGTGCTAGAAAATCTCTAAGAAATCCTCAACAGATCCTTCAGGCTGTGTCAGCAACCACTGCCTTCTCCAGTCCTCCAGGTTTCTTCCAGTGGAATCACCATCTCCCATGCTTCTTACTGTCCAGTCCTAATGTTATGGACACTGCAAAGCATACCCTGCCTTTCTAGTCTACATCAGATAGAAGCAGTAGCTCCTCCTGTACAGCCCTACTTCACTTGACGCCTCTTCCATTAATCTGACACTTATTTTTTGACATCTTTTTTCTGACTATGCTGTGAGGTCTTTCAGGGTATGGATATGAGATGTATTCATATTTGTCTCTCCAGTGCCACCAAGCATTGTTCCTGTTCTAACACTCAATAATTGCTTGCCATGGCATATAGCTGCCCCTTGGTTACACATGGTTCAATCATTTTGGGATACCAGAGAAGATTCTGTTAGCCCTCGTGAATAGGATAGTACTGAAAGAACATTCTGTTGAAATAGTCGTCATCTGAGGTTTCCAAAAGTAATGATGAATAACTTTCCACACAATACTTCTTTTAATTTTTTTCCTTTTAGCTTAATTTTAAAGTCCCACGAAAGCACAGCAGGCTTTGTTTGTTCCACTTAATATTCAATAGAAAATCAAGAATAGAAACGATAAAGGCAAAACCAATTTACTTTAGCTATTAATTATAGAGGTTAAAGAAAAATATGACTTCCTTCTCTTATTAAGTACATCAATATACTTCCTTAATCAGGTCAAAAGCTGGATTTGGCCACTAAATAGCTGTAGGCACTTGTCTCTCTGCTGTTCTCCGGACGCTCCAGTTGGGAGTAGGGAAAGTACAAGAAACCCATAGAATTCCTGCTCAGAAGAGAGGAGACAGCAAGAGCAGAAATCTTATCAAGGAGAAAGAGAGAGAACTCAGAAGGACTCTGGCATTGATCCTACAGGGTGAGACTCTGGGAGGCTGACTTTAACTTATATTTAACCTATCTTCATACCTGTTATTTACAAATCATGTGTCTAGTTGAGAGAGAACTACAGTTTACAGAGAAAAATTAATTGAAAAGGATTTTCATTTTAGGGCATTTTGTGTGCTTTGTTTTGTTTGGAGATGAAAGAAGACAGATTATTGAAAACCAAAATTCATACATGCAGACATTGATTCAGATCAGTTTTTTTAAGCATCATGGTCTTTCTCCCCAGTTAACTCTCTCTGACCTTTCTGACCTTGCTCTCTTCCCTCTTCCACCCCATTCTCTATCCCTCATACCCATTCCAGTAACCACAAGCCCTACCTCTCATTCATTTCAAATCATCCTATCTCAAATTTAAAACCTAGATGTGACTGAAAGCCCATTACAAGCCCATCACTGGGCTTATATGCTGAGAATCCAAAGACATTGACATAGTCTCTAAGTTCCAGAGTGCTTACCAATCTCACTAAGGAAATGAACTTTTCCTCTTATACAATAAACCAGAACTATACATATGGACATAACACAGGAGACTATGAAGAAAAAGAAAAAGGAATATCTAACTTAAAGGAATAACTCCAAGAACTAAAAGCTACCAATGAAGCTGTAGAAGATAGACATGATAGATATTATTATACAGAATAATAAGGAAGAAAACCCCTTCAGTTATTTCAACAGTCTTATACTATCAAAACTCTATAAATCCCCCTTTTTTTCATTTTAGTCTCTAGATTTCAAAAAAAAAGTCTGCACCTTTAATCTTCTAGAATACATAACTTTAAGGGAAGGACAAAGCAACAAAGCTGGTATAAGCAGAGGTTACAGTAGCCCTCCATTAAAACATACACATGTTCCATATTTGTATTTTTAGACCAAAAACCTTCAGGGCAGAGGACTAGTTTGTTAACTCTTCTAAAATGCTGGCTTCACAACTCCTAGCACACACACACAATTCTCATTAGTGTTGGGATAAATACTGTTCAATACCAGTGGAGATTCTGGACTTAATTTGGATGGACTGTCATTTACTCTTAGAGTTTACTATGACTAGAATTTACACTTACCCTTAGGGATTATGTCATTAAACTATATATGCACTACGTTTTTTCCTTACTTATTTTTGGACTAAACTGCTTAGTATTTTCTCTTCTGGAGAACAAAAAACAGTGCAGAATTTTGAGTCTACAACAAGTCTCCTTGGTGAGATCAGCAGCAGAAGAGAGCCATGTTTTATGGTTATTACTCCTCAGAGTGTTGGACTTTTGTTGAATCAGCTTTTGCATTTCAGATTCTTAAAACTAAATTATGTATCTTACAATAAATTAGCAACATACCAAAATTATTGCTTAGTATAGGTCATAGTTGCCTCCAAATTTTGCTAGTCAGGCAAATTTTTAAATTTTGCATTCATCTTTAAAGTCTAACACAGAGAGATAAGCAGATAATTCATAAATTCAGGTTCATAATTCTGCATTAAAGTCTTCCACAAACCAATGTTCTGAGTCATTTAAACAATGAGAAATTGTTCATTTCTGCATTTTAAAAATTAGAGTAAAAGTTTAATTAACCAAACTTATTTGAAGTCACTAAAAGTATCATCATGTCATGTCCAATAAACATATATGATAGCACTTTAGTAACTCAAAACATTATATGTGTGTGTGTAATCAGTTTCAATTAATAATATATACAAGCACTCCAGGAAGAAAAAAATGAATCTTTGTACAAAGAAATATTAAATAACAATTTAATGAAGAGCCAAAGGCTATCATACAAAACTTAGAGTTAAATACAATTTGATTTGTATTATCCTAACCTCCCCAAAAAGTATCTTGGGGAGAAAAAGTTGAAACAAAAAAGGCAGAATACTGACCACTGTCGAAGCTGTATGATATATACATGAAGTTCATTATGCTGCCTTCTCCTTATTTGTACATATTCCTGAATTTCCCATTATAAAGAGAAAAAAGTAAATAATTAAGAGTTACAAATTGGTATATAGTACTTCCACTTCTGGCTAGATGCATTAGATGCACTTTTCCTTATTCCTCCAAGAAGAAATATACAATCTGAATAGACCTATCAAAAATGAGATTGAGGGGCTTCCCTGGTGGCACAGTGGTTGAGAGTCCACCTGCCGATGCAGGGGACACGGGTCCGTGCCCTGGTCTGGGAGGATCCCACATGCTGTGGAGCGGCTAGGCCCGTGAGCCATGGCTGCTAAGCCTGTGCATCCGGAGCCTGTGCTCTGCAATGGGAGACGCCACAACAGTGAGAGGCCCGCGTACACACACACACACACACACAAAAGAGACTGAATTTAATGATAATCTCAAAAAAAAAAAAAAATCCAGGCCCAAATGGCTTTATTTAAATTCTATCATACATTTAAAGAAGAATTAATAACAATTCTTCACAAACTATTTCAAGGAATATAAGAGGAAGGAACACTCCACAACTGGTTATATGAGGCTGATACCAAAAACTAATGTGGTTCCTATTCAGAGTGTAGGTGCTTGAAGGGGAGGGGCCGATAATCTAGCAAAGCACACAAGATGATGTAAAGTTACAAGGTCGATGAGCGCTCTCAAGAACTGGAATCTGCTACCATCAATGTGGGTAATGAATGTTAGCAGGTAGAAGAAAAAAAATTACAGATCAATATCTCTTACAAATATGGATGCAAAGCTTCTCAACAAAATATGTGCAAACCAAATCTATTGACATGTAAAAAGAATTATACACCTTGACTGAGTAGAATTGAAAACATACATAGTGTATTCTGCAACTAAAATGGTATCAAACTAGAAATCAATAACCGAAGCATAATAGGATAATTTATAGACATTTGGAAACTAAATAACACACTTCTTAAAAATCTATGGTTCAAAGAGGAAATCTCAAGGGAAATAAAAAAATAAACATTACCTGAATGAAGATGAAAATACAGTGTATGAAAATCTGTGGGACATAGCTAAAGTAGTACTGAGAGGAGGGAGGTTTGTCAACCAAATGTATATATTAGAAAAGATGAAAAGTCTAAAGTCAATAATCTAAGCTCCCACCTCTAAAAAGAGAGTAAATTAAACTCAAAGCCAGCAGAAGGAAAAAATAATAAAGATAAGAGAAGAAACAAATGAAATTGAAACAACACAATATATTAAATCAATGAAACAGCTGGTTCTTTGAAAAGATCAATAAAGTTGGCAAACCTCTAGCAAGACAAATTTTAAAAAGAGAGATATAAATTGTCAATATCAATAATGAAACAAGGAATATTACTACAGATTCTGAAGACATCAAAAGGATAATAAGAAAATATTGCAAACAACTCAATAAACATAAATTTGACACTTAGACAAGATGGACCATTTTTTGAAAAAATACAAATTATCACAACTCACCCAAATAGAAATAGGTAGTATGAATAGCCTTATAATTATTAAGGAAATTGAATTCATAATTTAAAAACACTCAATATAAAATCTCCAGGACCGAATTGCTTCACTGGAAAATTCTACCAAATGTTTAAAGAATTAACACTAGTGTTACACAGTCTATTCCAGAAAACAGTAGAGGTAACATTTACCAATTCATTTTATAAAGGCAATATTACTCTGATACCAAACCAGATAAAGACAGTACCAAAAAACTACAGAACAATGTTCCTCATAAATAGAGGTGCAAAAATCCTATAAAAATATTAGTAAATAGGATTTCAGCAATATATAAAAAGATTATACACCATTGTCAAGTGGGGTTTATTCCATGGATGCAGGACTGGTTTAAAATTTAAAACTCAATCATTGGTATCTACTATATTAAGAAAAATCACAAGATCACATCAATCAATGCAGGAAAAGCATTTGAAAAAATTCATTACCCATTCATGATAAAAACTCTCAGAAAAATAGGAACAGAGGGATATTTCCTCAACATGATAAAAGCATCCATAAAAAGAAAAACAAAAAACTATATCTAACATTATACTTGGACCTAGAGATTGTCACACTAAGTGAAATAAGTCAGAGAAAGACAAATATATGATATCACTTATATGTAGAATCTAATAAAAAAAGATGTTGTACAAATGAACTTATTTACAAAACACGAATAGACTCACAGAAATAAAAACAAATTTACGGTTACCAGAGGGGATTGGGGGGGGGATAAATTAGGAGTTTGGGATAAACATATACATACTACTATGTATAAAATAGATATACAGCAAGGACCTACTGTATAGCACAGGGAACTATATTCAATGTTTAATAACAACCTATAATGAAAAAGAATGTGAAAAGAATATATATATATATATGTATATATATAAACTGAATCACTTTGCTGTACACCTGAAGCTAACACAACATTGTAAATTGACTATACTTCAGTTTTAAACAAGGTATAAAAAAGAAGGATATTTTACTGGGCATTGAATTCTAGGTTATTTTTGAACGTTGAAAGGTATTGTTCCACATTCTTTTGGCTTGCATTCTTTCTAACAAGTAAACTGCTATAGTCTTTTTTTTTTTTTTTTTGCGGTATGCGGGCCTCTCACTGTTGTGTCCTCTCCCGTTGCAGAGCACAGGCTCCGGACGCGCAGGCTCAGCAGCCATGGCTCACGGGCCCAGCCGCTCCGCGGCATGTGGGATCTTCCTGGACCGGGGCACAAACCCGTATCCCCCGCATCGGCAGGCGGACTCTCAACCACTGTGCCACCAGGGAAGCCCTGCTGCTATAGTCTTTATTTCTCTATACATAATGTTTCTTTTTTCTGGCTGATTTAAAGATTTTTCTTATCACTGGCATTAAACAATTTGATTATGAAAAAATGTGTATGTAGAAAGCTGGTACTGCACATATCTAGATGCCCTTCTCTAAGCTCCATCTGGCATTTCTAGAGGAATACAGACATTGGTAACAGGAAAACCTGAGTTTGCATCCCAGTTTTGCCATTCACTTAAGACTCATCCTCATTTGTAAATAATAATACCTGCCTCAGAAGGTTGTTTTTAGGACTAAATAATGTATGCATAGTGCTTGGTAAAAGGTAAAAGACTTGTACTTGGCAAACTACAAAACACTTATGAAAGAAATTGAGGAAATCACAAAAATATGGAAAGGTACCATGCTCATGGATTGGAAGAATTAATATTGTTAAAATAACCATACTACCCAAGGCAATCTATAGATTCAATGTAATCCTTATCAAAACACCAGTGGCATTTTCCCAGAACTAGAACAAATAATTCTAAAATTTGTATGGAAACACAAAAGACCTCTAATATCCAAAACAATCCTGAGAAAGAAGAAGAAAGCTGGAGCTATCACACTCCCTGATTTCAAACTATACTACTCAGCTACAGGAATCAAAACAGTACAATATGGGTACCAAAACAGACACACAGATCAATGGAACAAAATAGAGAGCCCAGAAACAAACCAACACATATATGGACAATTAATCTATGACAAAGGAAGCAAGACTATACAATGGAGAAAAGACAGGCTCTTCAATAAATGATGTTGGGAAAACTGGACAGCTACACACAAAAGAATCAAACTGGACTACTTTCTCACACCATATACAAAAATAAACTCAAAATGGATTAAAGGCATAAATATAAGACCTGAAACCATAAAACTCCTAGAAAAAAACATGGGGCGGTACACTCTGACATCAGTCTTAGCAATATTTTTTTGGATCTGTCCACTCAGGCATGGGGGAAAAAAGGCAAAAATAAATATATGTGACTCCATTAAAACTGAAAAACTTTTGCACAGTGAAGGGATCATCAACAAAACAAAAAGGCAGCCTACCAAATCAGGAGAAGATATTTACAAATGATATATATCTATAAGGGATTAATATCCAAAATATACAAAGAAGTCATACAACTCAACATCAAAAAAAAAAAAAAAAAGATTAAAAAATGGGCAGAAAACCTGAATAGACATTTTTCCACAGAAGATATCGAGATGGTCAACAGACACATGAAAAGATTTTCAACATTACTAGATATCAATTACAGGAAAAAATCTGAAAAAATACACACACATGGAGGCTAAACAATACACTACTAAATAACCAAGAGATCACTGAAGAAATCAAAGAGGAAATCAAAAAATACCTAGAAACAAATGACAATGAAAACACAATGACCCAAAACCTATGGGATGCAGCAAAACCAGTTCTAAGAGGAAAGCTTATAACAATACAATCCTACCTCAAGAAACAAACAAACAAAAAATCCCAAATAAACAACCTAACCTTACACCAAAAGCAATTAGAGAATGAACAACAACAACAACAACAAAATCCAGTTAGCAGAAGGAAAGAAATCATAAAGATCAAATCAGAAATAAATGAAAAAGAAATGAAGGAAATGATAACAAAGGTCAAAAAAACTAAAAGCTGGTTCTTTGAGAAGATAAGTAAAACTGATAAACCACTAGCCAGACTCATCAAGAAAAAAAAGAAGAATACTCAAATCAACAGAATTAGAAGTAAAAAAGGAGAACTAACAACTGACCCTGCAGAAATACTAAGAATCATGAGGGATTACTATAAGCAACTATATGCCAACAAAAGGGACAACATGGAAGAAATGGACAAATTCATAGAAAAGCACAACCTTCAGAGACTGAACCAGGAAGAAACAGAAAATACAAATGGACCAATAACAAGCACTGAAATTGAAACTGTGATTTAAAATCTTCCAACAAACAAAAGCCTAGGACCAGATGGCTTCACAGGCGAATTCTATCAAACATTTAGTGAAGAGCTAACACCTATCCTTCTCAAACTTTTGCAAAATATAGCAGAGGGAGGAACACTCCCAAACCCATTCTACGAGGGCACCATCACCCTGATACCAAAACCAGACAAAGAGGTCACAAAAAAAGAAAACTACAGGCCAATATCACTGATGAACATAGATGCAAAAATCCTCAACAAAATACTAGCAAACAGAATCCAACAGCACATTAAAAGGATCATATGCCATGATCAAGTGGGGTTTATCCCAGGAATGCAACAATTCTTCAATGTACGCAAATCAATCAATGTGATACACCATATTAACAAATTGAAGGAGAAAAAACATATGATCATCTCAACAGATGCAGAAAAAGCTTTTGACAAAATTCAACACCCATTTATGATAAAAACCCTCCAGAAAGTAAGCACAGAGAGAACTTACCTCAACATAATAAAGGCAATATATGAGAAACCCACAGCCAACATCGTTCTCAATGGTGAAAAAATAAAACCATTTCCTCTAAGATCAGGAACAAGACAAGGTTGCCCACTCTCACCACTATTACTCAACATAATTTTGGAAGTTTAAGGCATGGCAATCAGAGAAGTAAAAGAAATAAAAGGAATCCAAATTGGAAAAGAAGAAGTAAAGCTGTCACTGTTTTCAGATGACATGATACTATACATAGAGAATCCTAAAGATGCTACCAGAAAACTACTAGAGCTAATCAATGAATTTGTAGCAGAATACAAAATTAATGCACAGAAATCTCTTGCATTCCTATACACTAACGAAGAAAAATCTGAAAGAGAAATTAGGGAAACACTCCCATTTACCATTGCAACAAAAAGAATAAAATACCTAGAAATAAACCTACCTAAGGAGACAAAAGACCTGTATTCAGAAAACTATAAGACACTGATGAGAGAAATTAAAGATGATACAAACAGAAGGAGAAATAAACCATGTTCTTGGATTGGAAGAATCAACATTGTGAAAATGACTATACTACCCAAAGCAACCTAGAGATTCAATGCAATCCCTATCAAACTACCAATGGCATTTTTCACAGAACTAGAACAAAAAATTTCACAGTTTGTTTGGAAACACAAAAGACCCCGAATAGCCAAAGCAATTTTGAGAAAGAAAAACGGAGCTGGAGGAATCAGGCTCCCTGACATCAGACTATACTACAAAACTACAGTAAACAAGACAGCATGGCACTGGCACAAAAACAGAAATATAGATCAATGGAACAGGATAGGAAGCCCAAAGATAAACCCACGCACATATGGTCACCTTATCTTTGATAGAGGAGGCAAGAATATACAATATATAAAAGACAGCCTCTTCAATAAGTGGTGCTAGGAAAACTGGACAGCTACATGTAAAAGAATGAAATTAGAACACCATACACAAAAATAAACTCAAAATGGATTAGAGACCTAAATGTAAGGCCAGACTCTATAAAACTGTTAGATGAAAACACAGGCAGAACAATCCATGACAGAAATCACAGCAAGATCCTTTTTGACCCACCTCCTAGAGAAATGGATTATAAAAACAAAAATAAACAAATAGGACCTAATGAAACTTAAAAGCTTTTGCACAGCAAAGGAAACCACGAAGAAGACAAAAATACAACCCTCAGAATGGGAAAAAGTATTTGTAAATGAAGCAACTGACAAAGGATTAATCTCCAAAATATTCAAGCAGTTCATGCAGCTCAATATCAAAAAAACAAACAACCCAATCCAAAAATGGGTAGAAGACCTAAATAGACATTTCTCCAAAGAAGATATACAGATTGCCGACAAACACATGAATGGATGCTCAACATCACTAATCATTAGAGAAACGCAAATCAAAACTACAATGAGGTAAGACTTCACACTGGTCAGAATGCCATCATCAAAAAATCTACAAACAATAAATGCTGGAGAGGGTGTGGAGAAAAGGGAACACTCTTGCACTGTTGGCGGGAATGTAAATTGATACAGTCACTATGGAGAACAGTATGGAGGTTCCTTAGAAAACTAGAAATAGAACTACCATATGACACAATCCCACTACTGGGCATATACCCTGAGAAAACCATAATTCAAAAAGAGTCATGTACCACAATATTCATTGCAGCACTATTTACAACAGACAGGACATGGAAGCAACCTAAGTGTCCATTGACAGATGAATGGATAAAGATGTGGCACATATATACGATGGAATATTACTTAGCCATAAAGAGAAACGAAATTGAGTTTTTTGTAATTAGGTGGATGGATCTAGAGTCTGTCTTACAGAGTGACGTAAGTCAGAAAGAGAAAAACAAATACCATATGCTAACACATACATATGCAATCTAAAAAAAAAAAAAAAAAAGGTCTGATGAACCTAGGGGCAGGACAGGAATAAAGACACAGACGTAGATAATGGACTTGAGGACATGGGGAAGGGGAAGGGGAAGCTGGGACAAAGTGAGAGAGTAGCATTGACATATATACACTACCAATGTTAAATAGATACCTAGTGGGAAGCAGCTACATAGCCCAGGGAGATCAGCTCCGTGCTTTGTTACCACATAAGAGGGGTGGTATAGGGAGGGTGGGAGGGAGATGCAAGAGAGTGGGGATATGGGGATATATGTATACATATATTTGATTCACTCTGTTGTAGAGCAGAAACTATCACAACAATGTAAAGCAATTATACCCCAATAAAGATGTTTAAAAAAAAGAAAAAAAGAAAAGGTAGGTTTAATTGCGTACAAACCAATGGCACTTACAACTCAAGTATTTCCTCTACCACATAGGAATTTAGTGTCAATAATTACTAAATTAAATCAATAATTGAATGAAATTTTGTAAAAAGTTTGAAATACTATTTCATTGGTCCGCAGAACATGTTAATACCTGGAACTGGATCTACCAAAATCTATCCTTCATGGTAGATTCAACAATCTACCAGTAACCCTGTAGATCCAAAATATGAAGTCATTCATGATTTACAGAGGCAAGGGTCTGACCTCAGGCAAGGAAGAGTGAGCTGTTTGGATGGAAAGTAAGCCTAGATCTCCATCACACTCAATGTCCAATTTTGTTGCTCTCAACTTACTATTGCAAGTACAGTAATACTTAAGAGGTGACTGATTTATTTATTTTAACTTTGCTTCCTTGTGTATATTGGCCATCAGGAAAAGTTTATCTGCTAGATAATATAATAGAATGAAAATACAAATTCTTATAATGTGACTGTTGTCTGAAAATAGAAGTTTAGAATAAATTATAGGACAGAGTGTAGAACGCAGCAGCCCAACAGGGAGTCAGATCTTGGGCACTGGTAAACCCACCATAAGTGAGTGTTCCAATAATGAAAAACTCATTCACCAAGTGGTGGGTAGAACTTCAGTGAACACTGAAAACATGGTTAATCTGTTTGTGACTATTCATGGGAATCATGACTCTCAGAAGAAAGGCTGCACGCACCCTGTAGTGAAGAACAGTTACTGAAGATTCTTTCATCATGATTCTTTTGGTCAAAGAATATTAAGAAGTATTTTTTTTCTTTTTGCATGATATGAAGGTGATGAGGGGAAGCAGATTAGTTGCCAAGCCAAAGCATTTTCTTCTGAGTTGAAGAAGATGCTAGAGGAAAAGAACAATAGGTGCTCAATAAGATCCCTACCTGATACTGAAGAAAACACCTCTGAGAACGTACACATCTCAGAAGGAACTGTGAACAGTACAGCAGCTGAGAAAGATCTTCTGATTTGTGGCCCTGCTGCAGGGCTGGTGATTAAGTCAGATTTTCTCTGTCCTTCTTTAAACCCCAGGATATTAAAGGGCAAATATAAGGACCACTCACACAGGAACGGGCAGTTCAATGAAAAGTCTTGGGTCATAGCCAGCACTTCTTCAGACTGATTTCATAGGCATTGTGAGTCAAAAGTGCAACAGTATCTTTCCTTACTGAACCTCAATTAAAGATTCTGCTCATCAAAGATATTTCCAAGGGCCATACACAGTGTTTGATGTTTAAATTGAAGTTGTGCAGTTTATTTCCAAGGTAGATGATATTTTTTTAAGGCTCAATAAATCATTTAATTCCTTTATTTGTAGAATCACTAAGCTTTTAAATTTTTTTAGACTTCAATGTATTCTATTAGAAAACATAAAGAATAAGTAAATATACATATATGTAATATACATATAATATGTGTATATAAGGGAAATATTTGCCTTAATGTAGCATATCTATTATATATGAAGACAGTCTGTATCACCTTCTAAAGATACTATTTTACTATTTACCAGACTAAATAATGCTAACTGCATATACATTGTCATTTTCTTGTTTTTTCATAACTAAATACTTCCAAAAATATTTATAAGTTTTTAAACTATTCCCTTACAACAATATTTCAATCACTGCTTTGTTTAAACAAGTTCTTTTTCAAGAAAATATAGAAGAAAATTTTATCCCAATCGTCAACTGGAGTATCTAAAATATTTAGAAATTTGAATAGAGCTTTTTACTGAAGATATAAATAGTATTGTTTTTTAAGTCAAAGTTTTCTTTTTTTATTAAGGTATAATTGAGATGTAACATTATATTAGTTTTAGGCGTACAACATAATGATTTGATGATTATGATTTTTATATATCACCACAATAAAATTAATATCCATTACCATACATGGTTATAAAAATCTTTTTTTTTTCTTGTGGAGAACTTTCACGATCTAGTCTCTTAGTAACTTTCAAATACAGAGTATGGTATTTTATATATATATATATATATATATATATATATATTTATTTTTTTTTTTTTTTGCCATACATGGGCCTCTCACTGCTGTGGCCTCTCCCGTTGCAGAGCACAGGCTCCAGATGCGCAGGCTCAGTGGCCATGGCTCACGGGCCCAGCCGCTCCACGGCATGTGGGATCTTCCCGGACTGGGGCACGAACCCGTGTCCCCTGCATTGGCAGGCGTACTCTCAACCACTGCACCACCACGGAAGCCCCTGTATGGTATTATTAACTGTAGTCACCCATGACTCATTTGTTTTATAACTGGAAGTTCATACTTTTGATCCTCTTCACCAATCTTGCCCACTTCCTACCCCCTACCTCTAACAACTACCAATCTGTTATCTGTATCTATTAGCTCAGGGTTTTTTTTTTTTCATTTTTCTTTAGATTCCATATGTGAGATTGTATGATATTTGTCCTTGTCTGACTTATTTCACTTAGCATAATCCCCTCAAAGTTTTCTTTAGTTACATTTATTTTAAATGTACTATATTCCACCTAAAGCTACTTTTTTATTCACGGTATGCTTTCCACATTTTTTTCTCTCTCCTTTTGGCATCCTGGAAAAATAGACTGCATTTTGACGAAACAGTACCCTCATATTTACCTGAAATCATTTTTTCTCAAACATCATTTCTACTCCAACACAACTGAAAGACATGACTCGGAAACAGTGGCTTGCTAGCCAGTTTTGAGATCACAGGGGAGTACACACTTCTAAAAAATCCACCCCATAATGTTAAAAATAAATAAATAATCCTAATAATAGGAAAAGATAACTCTTCAGATTAGCCTATAAAAGGTCATTTTAAAATTTTCTGGTTTGCTGTTATTTTTATTTAGGTTTTATTTGAAAGGGAGTTTATTTGTATGTATGTGTATATATACATATATTATACATATATACATTTTTAAAACTTTTCTTATTTTTGTGGCTTTTTTTACTTATGAATATGTAAATATTTCAGGATTAAACTGCCTGAAGGTACAAATGCAAACATTAAAGATTTACCTAAAATACAAAAAAGCATAGCAGCAACAGCCATCATCATATATTACAACACCAAGCAGCATCTGTAAAGATGCTCCCAAACTCAATAGGTTGGATTTCCCTGCTAAGAGTAATTAAAGCCTCCACCAAACTCCACAATTCTTCCTGTCACCAGGTAATGAACCTCAGAATTAATTTCCACAGTGCTGTCGCTACACTGAGTTATCCATGTAGAAAAAAGATCTAAACTGTTTAGAAATTTATAGATAATAATTGACACCTTGAAATATACTTGGAAACAAACAACACTGAATGCACTAGCATTAGCAAATATCTACTAAATATGGTATTTGTATTAAAAGTCCATGGTCTCACAGGTGCTTCACCAAAAGCAGTGCAAGTCTTCTGTCTTCTCATTTTAATGGACAGGGATGGTGGGATGGGGGTAAGGAGTTGTTTAGGTGTTTTGGTGATGATAGTGACAGCCTGTAAGATAGAGGAGCCAAGCACAGAAATCAATTTAAAACTAGAAATATAGTTTAGATCATATTTGTTGATCAGGTATACTGAGTACCTCCTGTCAGTGAGAGGAGCATTTCTCTGGGAAACCGTGGGTTAGCCACATACTAAGGGATGTAATTATACCAGTGTCACCACACTGCACAGGCACTGCACTTTACAGTCTCCATAGTGCTTTCAAACTCATGCACTCTCTGTATCCTTATGCTCATGACATCAGCTCTGTAAATTAGTTAATAGGTATCACAATGTTCCTCACTATGCAGATGAGGAAACTGAAGCTCAAAGACACCAGTTTATTCCAAGAAGCCAACATACACAGGAAGATAATTTTACCTAAGGTTCCATACCATATTCTGAAGTCCCATTGACCTGAACTGTTACACAGACACTCAGTGTGACCTGGCCGCTCTGTAGCTTGAGACTATTCCACCTTCCAAGTCACAGTGCCACCACTACACAGAACAGTGTGGTAGGTAAAGCACTAGCTCCACTACTTCTTGGTTAGGTGCAGACTTTGGCAGATTATCTTAAATTCTAGTTTCCACAGTTTGTAATAGCTACCTTACAAATAGCTTTGAAAATTAAATGAAATGCTCTTTTAAAATATTGTATTACAAATAACGAAATGCTGCATAAATTTTCACCCAGTCTGCAAATATTAAATTCCTTCTGTGTGTCAAGCACTTTGGATATAATGATTAGCCAAACAAATATGGTTATTCCCCTTCTGATGCTAGATAATGGTTACTAGTCTATACGATGATCTTTAGTAATCTTTGGTTGATTAGCACACTTAACAGAAATTTGTAATAAAGTAGCATTTTCATAAAACCAAGCTCAGAAGCAAACTGAGTAACAGAAAGAGCACAGAATATGCGAGAAGATATTTTCGTTTATTTACCATCCTGGCTTGATGCTTATAGTACAGGGTCTTGTTTTAAATGCATAGTAGAGGAATCATGTGAACAATTTAGAAATGATTCATAGGCAAGCTAAAAATATGGTTAGCTGGTTGGAAAATAATATCTGCAGAAAAAGTTTAAAAGGTTAGGCTTTTAAACCTAGAAAACAGAAAAATCGAAAGAAACTTAATGAGAGTTGTCAGGTAAATTCAGCAACATAAATTCTGCTTCTTTTTGTCTCCGCTGAGAACAAAGGCCCAAGTTAAAGCATAAAGGTTTGGTTTGATTGAGGGGTGAGAAGGGTCTTGTTGCAAGAGTTCTCAAATAAATGATTACCCTAAAAATTAAACTGAAGAATGTTTTTCCTTTTCTTTTTCTTTTTTTTTTTTTAAGTAAAGATGACATCCTCTTGTATCAGAAATTGTGTGGATACGGGGGAATAAACTCAATGATTTCTCAAGGTCCTACAAGCCCTACCACCTTTAGCTGGTGCTTATTTCCCTACAATTAAGTAAAAGGATCCATTATCTTTCATTTGAATGTATTCTGAAAAACAGTGGGACAGGGAAAGAGGAGCTGGGCTTAACAGTTTTCTTCATTTTTATGAAACAACACATGGAAATCAGACAGTTGTTCTACCTGTCCTTGGAGGCCAATGCCAAAAAGAACTGGCTTAAATGAGAACATGGAAGATTTGAGTTAGATAATTCCTAAATACTAGACAGGGAAAAGTAGAGCAGGTGAGCGAGCGCATGTTTAACATTAGCAGAGTTGGACAGCTGAGAACAGCACCAAAGGGAAGTCGATTATATCTTGACAGGGGACATTTACTATTCCAAAAATATTACACAACTTTTTAAGGTAAAATTTTAAGCTGCTTTTTAGTACATTTTCCAGTGTCGATGCAACATCATGGATTTTATTTTTCCTTTCTCTCTCTTTTAAATTTGTCTGGAAAACAGAGCAATCTGAGTAAATTCTTCCCCACCCCCACCAGCTGACCATCAGAGAGATCTAGAATTTGACTGCTGTGGTATGCAATAAAATACTTTAAATATTCAAACTAAATCTCTAATGCATCCATAATATTTATTTCAGAAGATTTTGGACAATTGTTGTGCAGGAATTCCATTACATTCTATTTAATTGTACTTCCACCTCTTTTTAAAAAGGATTTAAGACAGTTTGCAGCAGAAGACATCATAATAAGGTTAAGAAAACAGACATTAAAAAATCAAGAAAGGGGGAAAAGAGAACTAAAGTTTTATAAGGTGTCATGATTGACCTTCAGACTTAGTTCCTAGCACCCAGAGCAAAAAGAGAAATATCTATACAATATACAATATAATAAAGACCTATAATAATCCCCAGTGAAGAAAAGTCCAATTCCTAAGGGAGAAAAGCTTCTTATAATACTAGATTACTGATTTCAATATTTATGAAAACAATAAGATTGTATGTTCACTGAATATAATTTGAACAGTACAAAAATATAAAAAAGAAGAAAAAACTAAACATCTGAAACCTTACCCTCAGAAGCAGCCTTTTTTTTATAATTGCAATATATTTCCTGCCAATCTCTTTTCAGTGTTTTTTTTTGTTTTTTTTTGTTTTTTTTTGTGGCATGCGGGCTTCTCACTGTTGTGGCCTCTCCCGTTGCGGAGCACAGGCTCCAGAGGCGCAGGCTCAGCGGCCATGGCTCACAGGCCCAGCTGCTCCGCGGCATGTGGGATCCTCCTGGACCGGGGCACGAACCCGCGTCCGCTGAATCGGCAGGTGGACTCTCAACCACTGCGCCACCACGGAAGCCCTCAGTGTATTTTTAAATGAATGAGATCAAAGTATATAACTCTGAGAGCTGTTTGTTCTAGTTAACATGATATTAAATTAAGTCATAATGTTTTTTAATGACTGCATAAAGTTTCATTATGTGGATATAGTATATTAACCATTCCTTTAATTTAAGTGATTCACATTATTTCTAAAGTTTTACTATTATAAACAATGCTTTATTGAACATCTTTGTGCATTAACCTTTATATGCATATCTGAGAATTTCCTTTGGAGACATCCCCAAATTTGCAGTTACTTGGCCAACGAATATAAATATTTTTAAGATTCTTCATATGCTTTCCTATTAGAAACAATTGTTCCAAATGGAGTGCAATGTGGCTACACAAAAGAATGAGAAAGATCACTATGAACTCATATGGAATGATTTCCAGAAAATATTGCTACATTTTTAAAAAAGTACAACAGTTTGTATATATCTACATATGTATTTTTTCTTTTTTTCTTCTTTTGTTATCCAGAAAAAAATCCATCTTGAAGGAGCTTCCACTGGTCAAATCTAGGCAGTACTGAGAATTGAAAATTAGCATTTTACAACCGTCATGATAGAGATCAAAACAGGCAGAACCACCAATGGATGCTAAATCTCAGGGGGATTTTTATGAGAAACAGAATATTTGTGTGGTCTTAAAGTGTTTCTCCACAGAAAATAATAATAATAATTAATGCAATGAAGAAATCAGACCACTCTTCACAGGTAAACAAAATTAACATTACCAGTGAGGGTCAGACAGACATCATGTGCCTTCAGATGTGATAATCTGAAAAGTACACATTACAAAAAAAGACATCTCAACTGAGAATATAAGTAGAATCTAATAATGAGGATCATTAGATAGACACACAAAATAAGGAATGTTCTATAAAAGAAAAGAGGACAGTCTATATTCTTCAAAGATGTCAAGGTTATAAAAGACAAAGTAAGTCTGTGGAAATATTCCAGATTAAAGGAGGCTAACGAGACATGAGAACTAAATGCAATACCTCATCTTAACTGGAGGATCCTGTACTGAAGGGGAAGAAAAAGACTGTTGAGCCAATGGAGAAAATTATAAAATGAATGTTAAGTTAGATAAAATGATCACATCAATATTAAATTCACTAGAGCTGATAACTGTATTGTGGATATGTAAGAGAACATTGCTATTCTTAGGAAATACACTTTGAAGTGTTCAGCTCTAAAGGGTCATGATCTACGTACATTAGCCTCAAATAGTTCCACAAAACAATTTTAAAGCCTACTGGGTAGAATATCAACAATAGATGGGTCTAGGTAAAAGTTATGTAACTGTTTTTTGTACAAATCACATTCCTGGAGATTTTCTATAAGCTTAAAATTATTTACGAATAAAAAGTTAAAAAATTAAGTTAAAAAAATGATTGTTTCAACTTACTCTGCCACTAACAATTACTGAGTGTACCTCCCTCATTTCTTCCTTCCCAGCAGAGTATTGTTTTTTGTGATCTGCTATTTTGCTAGGGATAAATAATATTAATGTGTATTTATTTGCTACTAATGAGGCTGAAAATGTGTTCGTGTTTATTAGCACTTTATATTTCTAATCTATAAATGATCTATTTCTTTTTCATTTCCAGGCACAATTTTCTTAAATAAAAGACTATAATAGCTTCAATTAAGCTGCACTGACTCATGAAAATCATGAACAAAATCTTCAACTACATTTTCGAAGAAAATTGGGAATTGGGTTTTATAGGGCTGTTTCCCTCAGTAAGTTCAATAATACTGAACGTATAATTTAATGTATGTAAGAGGTCACTCTACAAGAGGTCAAAGTACATATAATTCCCTTCCAGAGGGGCCTGTTTTCACTGCCTTTTTAATTACCCATGCACTCCAGGTAGATTGCCACTAGGTGGGAGTAGTGCTCAGTGCTGTAGTCTCAGCAGCCAGAACAACTCAATTTCCTAATACTTAAGGCACAGTCATTCATTCATTCAATGAAACTATGAGTCTCTTTTCCAGGTACTGTGCTGGACTGCTGGTTCTTTGCATCCACTGGCTTATAAGTTTTAAAGTATATATTATTAGTATTATAATCAGAACTCATTTCTTTTTAAAAATGATTTCAAATGTAATGTAATTATTATATAAACAAATATCAAATATGTTTAAAATTTTTCCCATGATACTTAATTGATATTTTGTCTGACTAAATATTAGTTATACAATTAGCAGTTCAGTCTAACCCTACAGACCCCCAAATTGAATGCACTGTATTTCACCCTGGACTCTTTAGCCTAAGGTTAATTTCCCCCTTGATGGGTTAGTGATCTCTCTACATTCTCCCAGTTTAAGAAACAGGCCTCAAAGCAAACGAGGCGGTCCACCACTCTCTAATGGTTCTAGTAATGCTGTTCACCTCACAGATCTCAAATCTGCTCTCAGATACACAACACCAAAAACCTAAGAAAAGCATTTATGGCCAAGGAAGTGGCCCTTCCTCCTTTCCGGAACAGTCCTCTTTCTCCTAATAAAAGGAGCCATTTCATCTACTTGTTATATATAATGAATTTACTTTTCTTTATGACATTGGCTCCTTCCATCAGAAAGTGTTTCATTTAAATATTAATACAATTATTTACTAAATAATAGACCTATAATTCATACCATTTAGCAACAGGACACATTTTAACTGGACAAAGAAATGTTAATACCTTTAAACAATTAGTGTGAGAATCAGGAAAGTCAGAGGATGGCAAAAAATTATCACATCGTACCTTCAATTACCTGAATTTTAGTATATTAAGTAGACCAAGGAAGTGTGATGAGATATTAGGCAAATATAAATAATTATTTTAATAAATACTTTGATTTTAAATAAGGTGAGCAGCAAGCGATCTGATTTTCTTTACTGAGAGGTTTCCTTTTGAATATTATCCACGCACCCTTATGTCTTTGAATGCCCCGCTTATGTGATTTGTACTCAAAAATTATCTACAAAAATATCTATACACATAATGGCATTTAGAGTTCTATAATAAAATGTCATTTGCCTATATTTGCAAATGAGTTGATCATTTGTGTTTTGCTCTCAGAACATTTGACTTCATGAACCCATTTCTGCTCCTCTGTCATCCCTCCCCCCCACCGATTTCTTGTTCCCACAACCATATCCCTCTTGCCTCCTAAGCCTCTATCTTCAGTCTTCCTCCCTCACCCTCTGCCCTGCCTGAACCTAAAACCTCATTATCTCTGTCCCAGACATTTAGTGGCCTCCTAACACCTCTCCTGGAATCCGAAAATAAAAATAAAGCATGAAGCCAGCTTACTAAGAGCCCAGTAGTAATCCTCCAAAGACAAAAAAAAAAAAAAAAAAAAAAGCCGAAAACCACTGGTCAATTAATCTATTGCTAAATAAGAATTTCCATCACTTTTGGCTTTACAAGACTCTATCGCAGTGAATGCAGTCAAGAACACAAATTCCTGCCTTCATTTTCAGCTCTTTACCATCCCTTCTTCACACTTCAGAATAAGAGTCTTCTTTATAAAATTTAAGAATGATCAGTCAGGTCTAGCTCATGCTTCAAACCCTTCAATGGTTCCCCACTGACCTTGAAATTAATTTCAAATTCCATAATATAGTTACAAACCCTTTCAAAAATCTGGCCTCTGTTTAGTATTCCAGCTTCATCTCTCTTCACTAATCTCCATCTCATACTTAACACTGTAACCGTCCAAAATTACCCTCAAGTACCATGATTCTGGACTCTAGCTAGGCTTTTTCACAGCTATACTACCTGTTATAAACTTGCTACTTAATTTTACATCTTTCAAAGTCCATCTTAGATATTCTTCCATGCAGCCTTTTCTGATCTTGCTGATAGTAATTATTTTGTACTCTTCTATACCCACATATTATATTATTCCATTTACCACACTGCAATATAATTAATTTACATTCCTATCTCCCATACCCCATTATAGTTCCTTAAAAAGCCAGGAACTAAAAGTTATATTTTGCACCTCTATAGGAGAGTGTCTTACCCCTAGTAGGGACTCAACATCAATTTAATTGAACTAAAAGTGCTATTCCATAGTATGTTTAATGAAGAATCTCTTCGATGAGTAATTATACTAACAGTTTAATCTATTTCTAGCCAGCCTGGTTCTCTTTGCAAAAAGAAACAATCCGATTCCTGGTTTGCATTTACATTACCATTATGACACTCAATATTAACATGGTGGGACCAACAATGGAAACAGTTACGCTTAATATTGCCCTATCCAGAGTCCTAATTATACTTCATAATTGTTCCTTGATATAATGGAAGTAATAATAATTAATAATGCTATTATTAACATCTAGTATTTATTATGTGTCTGACATTGGACTTTGTGCTTTTATATGATTATATAATTCAATCTTCAAACAACTCATTCCTTTTTTTTTTTTGCGGTACGCGGGCCTCTCACTGTTGTGGCCTCTCCCGCTGTGGAGCACAGGCTCCGGACGCGCAGGCCCAGCGGCCATGGCCCACGGGCCCAGCCGCTCCGCGGCATGTGGGATCCTCCCAGACCGGGGCACGAACCCGTGTCCCCTGCATCGGCAGGCGGACTCCCAACCACGGCGCCACCAGGGAAGCCCCTCATTCCCTTTTCTTATTTAAATAGATCTGTGTTGATGTGGCCTCCAAGTCACTTTGGAAATAAATACATTAATCAGTTATTTATTTTGTGGCAATACACATAAATTGTCTTCAGAGAGCATCTGTCTAGTATCCCTAAGGAGAATAAATCAGGACACAGACATGAAAATGTGTTTAAGCCTTTTTCCTAAAAATATTTGTTTCAGGGTAATTTAATGTCTTTGCCCAGCGAGTCTTCCAGGCTCTCTTTAATACATGAGTGAATTAAAAGCATGAACAAATGGCAGCGCTGCAAGCACGGTGAGTTTATTGACTTTTGTCATGTAGGAATATCTATTGGATAGGACAGTTAGTGGCAGAAATGCCTGGTGTGGTAGACTCTGCCTTGTTTGACATACTGATGTAAAAATGAGTATCATTGATTAATTTTTTAAAAAGACAATTTTCCAGAGACTAGATTAGAATCTGAAAATGCTATTAACCTTACAGCAATGGAAAAGATTCTAGCTTCGTTTGATGAAAGCAGCTGAAGAGAAATTCAGGTTAGGGGCCAGTAACCTCAGAAAAATTAGCTCACTGTACCAGCTGCAGTGGCAAGCAAATATGGTTTCGAACATTCCAGTTGGATTTAATGTTTCTGGAAGCTCTGAAATGCCACTGGGATAATATATGTATGAATGTCAAATTCTTAAAACATCTTCTTTGCCTGTAGGGTTAAGAGAAGAAAAGCAGGAAAAGATAATGTTTGCATGTTTATGCATTCATTGTTTATCAAAGAATATTCCTTCTCAAATGAAGAAGAATCCTTCTGAACTTTACCAACTCAAACATGTAACTTAGTGATTATTTGCATAGGAATATTTGATTTTTTGCTTATTTTATTTAGGTAAATTGTTCTTTGGGGGATATTATTAAAATAAGGAGTTTTCACTGATTCTGACAGAGAACTAGAATTATAAATCAAAAAGTATAAGATTAGAATTGTCAGTGATCTGAATTGGTTTAAAAAGAGGAAATTTGCTAGTAAAAATAGAATAAAAATAGCTGAAAACATATGTGCTTTATACGAGTAGGGGTAGGGCAGAGTTCAAAAGATTTGAGTTTTACAAATTTTATTGTTGCTTATTCAAATTGCCTAGTCAAAAATTAATTTTCTGTACTTATTAGATAATGCAACTAATTCTTTTTTTTTTTTTTTTTTTTTTTTTTTGCGGTATGTGGGCCTCTCACTGTTGTGGCCTCTCCCGTTGAAGAGCACAGGCTCCGGACACGCAGGCTCAATGGCCATGGCTCATGGGCCCAGCCGCTCGGCGGCATGTGGGATCTTCCCAGACCGGGGCACGAACCCGTGTCCCCTGCATCGGCAGGCGGACTCTCAACCACTGCGCCACCAGGGAAGCCCGCAACTAATTCTTTTATTACAAGTATACTCTCAATTTCGTCAAAATAAGACAGTTTCTAACAAGAAAAAAGAAACATTTTAATGTTAATTGTTAAAGCCGAGTTAAAAGCATCAATAGTAATGATAAATTGAGTTAACAAGTAAAAGTCACTGGTTAAAAATATTAGGTGACTATGAACATGTTTTTAGCAAAAAGATATAATTTTAAATATACAAATATTTACAACTTAAAAGAACCAAAAGAACCAGGGCTTCCCTGGTGGCGCAGTGGTTGAGAGTCTGCCTGCCGATTCAGGGGACACGCGTTTGTGCCCCGGTCTGGGAAGATCCCACATGCCGCAGAGCGGCTGGGCCCGTGAGCCATGACCGTTGAGCCTGCGCGTTCGGAGCCTGTGCTCTGCAATGGGAGAGGCCACAACAGTGAGAGGGCCACAACAGTGAGAGGCCCACATGCCGCAAAAAAAAAAAAAAAAAAAAAAAAAGAACCAAATTAAAAGAACCACAAAATAAAAAAGGAAAGGATATAAACCAACAATCCACTCAAAAGGTGATAATTTGCACACAGGTATAATGATAATAATAATAATCTTCACTAATAATCAAAGCACAAAGCAAAACATCAATGCTGTACTACCTAAAGAAACTTAACAAAATTTCAAAATATTGATAATTCCTATAGGTGGGAGGCTATGGTAAACTGATACTTACACAACCCTTTCAGATAGCAATGTAGCAAGAATTACAAAAGTTTTTATATACTTTGATATATTAATACCACTCCTCACAATTTATTTTGAAAAATAATCCAAAAGAGAGAAAACATACACAAAAGCAACAAAATTGCAAAGAAATTGAAGATATCCTCAGTGTCTAACAATATGCAAATGATTAAAGTATGCTATATTGACTCAATAGGACATTGTACAAAAAATAAAATTTATAAATATGAAGTCTATGGCAACATGAAAAAATACTCATCATAAAATAGGTTAAAAAACCAAATACAAATATATATCTATAGTATAGTTACAATTATATAAAAACTACTTATATCTATAGTATAGTTACAGTTATATAAAACTATTTATACATGAGAGACCAGAAAAGAGTGAAAAATTAAATGTTAATTGTTTTAGATCTTAGATGAGTACTCTATATTTTTAATGTCTATCACACATATAAAGCGTGTTAAAAATAAAGTATAATTTACATAAAACATTTTATGTCTGATATTAAAACGATGGCATTCATAGACCAATACCAGGACATTAATAAGAACAGTTTAAGCCTTCCCTTAACTCCAAGTTCTTCAAGACTAGGGCAGCCCTGTAATTTATCTTGGCTTCAGGCAACTATCTCATTTGTAAAACAATAGGAATTGTATTGGACCTGTGAGTCTCACATTTTTTAATCCTGCAAATCTTTGATCAAACTAAATCTTATGTAAAATAGGTGAAAGTAGAGTCCCTGTGGCTAAAGCATAAGAAGTACGCAGTGCTCTGCAGATGGTTCCATTCCTTCTCCCCTCCCTAAACTTCACCTCTGAAATTAGCAATCCCTAAGAAGGCTCTGGAAACCCCAGTGAAAGCCAATTGATTAAAGATTTTAATTGTCCTTTTTTTAGCTAAAATATACTTATTGAAATTGTATGGCTCTCTTCTATTTTTTCATGTGTGTGTGTGTCATATCCTCAACTAGATTGTACAGACTTTTATGTTAGAAACTGTCCCTTATAAACCGGCTTAGCCCCATTTAAATTCACTTTGCTATATCCACTCAGAGAATCATTGAATGAACAAAAAAATGAAATGGTAAAATTAAAATATCAGCATTTTTATTTACAACAAAAAAATAAGGTCCAGCAATAAGTTGTTCCATCTTCCGGCTAATCAAAATTATATATAAAGTACACATGGATTGGAAATTTTCAAAGAATTGTAATACAATTAAATCAGAATAATTTAGCCATATGGAACAATATTTTCTGAGATAATAGCTTTAAAGAGAAAAGCCACCTTTTGGACAGAGATCCTCTTGTTTCCTAAAATTCTCAAGATACTTTTAGTTCATGACTTTGATGGAAGCAAAGCAGGATTACTTCTAATATTCAGGTTTATTATTTAAAAATCTATAGAGGGAGCTGAAATTACCTCTGTGAAATCTGATGTGGTTGGCCCGATGGTTTCACCAAATGAGACCCTGTGCCATAGGATTGTTCTCTCCTACCATGTTTGAAGTTCTCACCATTAGAATCATTTCCTTGGATAGATGACTAAGGCAACCATAGAGAATATACATACTTTCCAGCAGGCAAAACTTCCATTAATCTTTTGTCATATGTTGGTTTATTGGATTAGCTAGTGGTCCTCCAAGAATATATAAAGAGCCCAAGGTTAAAGGATTGGAAAAGACATAGCTGGATTAGAAAAAAACATAGCAGGGCCAAACTCAGGTAGAAACCAGAGCAAAAACTGTCTAGAATTGTGGAGGGTCTAGGGTAAATACTTGGAAAGGAACAGATGAAAGGGGAAATTCTGCTTATCAAAATGGGAAATGGAAGTCAATAATAGCCAAATCACTTAAGCTATCTAACTGCCTTTCTAGCTGCATGACTCCTTTTGAGATCATTTACATTGGGAACATTAGTTTACTGTAATCATTACAACCCTAACACTTTAACTTAAATACTCTCTTATTTAATTCCTGTCTAAATTTTACCAGCAACAAAGATAAAAGAGAAAATAATCATAAGCTTGGGAGTCAGACAAGTCAGAGATAGGACTTCCAGCTCCATCTCTTACTGGCTATGTAACCTAAAGTAAATCACTCAAGAGTCTAGTGGGTTGAGCCCACTAAATGGGTTGAGCCCATTGATTCATGAGTCAATTCTTTCTGAGTTCAAAGCCCAGGTATACTACTTATCATGTGTGTTAAATAACTTAACCAGGGTTAAGCCCCTAATTCTCCATTTCTTTATCTTTAAAATAAGGGTTGATAATAATGATGATGATGATGATGACGATCTACATAAATATATCCAAATAAAGCCCTTTTCACACTTTCTAACATATAGAAAGCACTAATAAATACCAACCACCATTATTATTAAGTTGCCTGACTTCTCTGGACTTTAGCTTGTCATCTATAAAAGGAAAATAATATATTTACTGTACTACCTATTTTCAATGGTAGAATAAAAAGCATAATGAAAGCACTTAGCATAATATCTCCACATTGTATCTACCTAGTACCCATTCAATGTCCTTCCCATTTAAATCCTAAGTCTATTCCGAAGTGTTCCCAATGAGTATTTCTATCTTCTAAAGTGTATTTTCTATACACTCATTCAACATCACATATGTAATGGCCTATAATAACTGTTATATATCTATGATTTTTATGTACTATCTTTGCAACAATAATTATATCTTTGTAGAAGAAATTAGTTGTATTTTCCACTCAATGTCTACTGCCTCTCTAGTCGTCCCAGAAAATTCTAGAATTCTGATCTTTCTTTGTGGGGGATCATTCATGCCCCCACTCTGAATCTATGTGCTTCTTGTAGAAGTGAATCTACTACCATTCTAGGGATGTGTCAGATAACTCAGGTCTGGCCAGTCTAAGTAGCTCATTCTCCTGATCTTGGGTTTGGCTCAGAAATAACACATGACTTTATCAGAGCCAATGAGACTTGGTCTTTGGATTTTCCTGTTTAATCTGAAAAAAGAGGCATGTTCTTTTTCATCTGAACCTGAACCTAGGTGGATACAGGCCTGAAGTTCCTTATTACCATGTGGAGCCTAAGAATAAATCATCATGAGTAAATTCCAGATTCTACCATAATAATTTCACTTGAGTATTTTTAAATGTCAAAAAAGAAAAAAGAAAAAGATTTTCCAGAAAGAGGACAAATGAGGTTATAAAATAGTTTCATCAATAATAGGTCATTTTCATCTTTCTGTAGTACAACCTAGACATCCCTTTTTTTTTAAGTATAGTTGATCTACAATGTTGTATTATTTTCAGGTGCACAGCACAGCGATTCAGTTATGTATATACTCTTTTTCAGATTCTCTTCCTTTACAGGCCACTGCAAAACACTGAGTATAGTTCCCTGTGCTATACAGCAGGTCCTTGTTGGTTATCTATTTTATATATAGTAATGTGTATATGTGAATCCCAAACTCCTACTTTTATCCCCCCCTTCCCTTTGGCAACCATAAACTTGTTTTCTACATCTTATTTTTTTTAATCTCTCCCTGAAAGCACTTGAAAATCAAGATTTCTCCCTTTGTTGCTTATCCATTGTCTTGCATATATTTGGAGATGATTTTGGTTTAATCCTACAATCTTCACTCTAAATATATGATTTGGTTAACTATTATCCCAACTAAATGGAAAATAAAAGCATATTTTAAACAGATAATATCAGCAAAAAGGAAACATGAGCTCTTTTAGTAATATGTTTGCCTAAAGAAATGTAAGGCTTCAGCCTACATCATGACTACAATGGGTGACTGAGCCCCTACTATTTGGCAACTCTCTGATAAAACCATCTGGAAATCTGCCAAAGATCTTATATACAAACAAATACAAGAGTAGGGGAGAGGAAAAACCCAAACTGTTATTTTCTCTCATTATTCTGGCCTGGATTCTGAATAATTGGTTAAAGTTATTTTAAAATATTATAGTTTATGGCTTAGTTTTTCAGAAAGAAGTCAGAATATATTTTTAAAAATTGATGTCTCAAAGTTCTTTTTTTCAATATCTCCTTAAGGAAGTAATTTTTACCAGATTACATAAAAGCAGAAGTTAGTAATCAACTTTTAATATATTTGATGCTAGAAATACAAGCTATGAAATCTCAAGTTCCAAACTCTACATTATCTCCTATTTAAGTACAATGATGACAGTATATTCCAGCATTAATTTCTGTATCAGAGAACCATTCAAAGCTCTAAACCTAATACAACTAACAAAATAAGATATTATAAAAATGGCAGAATTTCAAAAGAAGACTGCTATAAATAAATAAATAAGTATACCTTTAGGATCAAACATCTTCCTTTGCATACAGATTTACATAAACCAAATAAAAGCCTTAATTTGTCACAAATACTATATATCAATAGAGCAGCATTCTTAGGTTCCATACCCTGATAATTACAAAGTTCTCTTGATACCTAAGTAACTAAAACCCTTTGATTAGGGTTTATTACAAATTGTTTATTCATCCTTTCTTCCATCCATTCAACCCTTATTATTTCTCTCTGGGTGTTAGACCCTAGGTGTACAAAGAAAAATAAGATACTGACAATTTGATGTTCATGGTCTGAGAGAACAAAGCATATAAAGAAATAACTACAGTTTCGTGTGGTAAATACTATGACAGAAACATATACAAAGGATAGATTTGTAGCACAGTGGAGGGAACAATTTTCTTTATCTGGAGAGTTAAGAGAGAGTTCACAAAAGAAAAAACATTTGATCTGGAACTAGAACCATGAGAAGCCTTCCACATTGAATTTACTCTATCAAAAGGAGATTCCTGGGGGGCTTAGGAATTTTTATTTCAGAGATAGATATTTATAATAGAATACTATCTTTTTTTTAAGTTCCTAAAAGTATCAAGAGATATTCAAAACAGAATTTTTAAATGTAACAACATGACTTCGTATCAACTTAATTATATGACAAAAAGCATAATTACCACAACCACAACCTTAAGTCAACAAAAACAGAAATCCTTTAGCCTGAGTTTGAAAGGGGAAAAGTAAGAATTAGGACCTTCTTCTACCAAGCAGTGAGAACTAGCTCTAACATCCTGTGAAAGAAGTCCCAAAAATAAAAACCACTAGCTAATGAAGAGCAAAGACTCAGAATATTTTCAGGATGTAGGATCTACCTACTGCTGTGGTAGGGAGCAGGAACAAGGATATATCTTTCAACTCTGGGGACTCTACAATATTCCACGCTGTAGTCGCTAAATGCCAGATGCCCTTTAGTGGTTCCCTTATGACTCCCACCTCTGAGGTAAGAATCAATAAGGAACACACACACAGAAGGATAAACCCCAAGGTTTCCAAAACACAGAGTCTGGTAGACATCTGTGGACCTGGTTAGGCTTGTTGAACGTGAACTGATTCTAGTATGACCTTAGTGGTCCAAGAAGCACATTCCCTCTTAAGATTTCTGAAATAGCTCTCTGCCTTTCAATGAATCCATTGCTAAAGTTCTTTTTTTATAGCACGTCAGTTGTTGAAACAGTGATAATGATAGTTTTTAATTAACCCAGAAAGTTCAGAGGAGCAAGGAAGTAAAATGTGCCTTGGCTCCAGAGTATAAGCCAACTTTATAGATGAGTAATGTTAAAACTTCTCATTTGCCAGAAGCATCTCCTGGCTGCATTCAGAATCAGGACACCAACATCTACAAGACATCTGACAAACTATTTTTTTTGAAGTCTCCCCAGGGAATGAGGTTCCCCATTGTACTGTGAATAGCCATTTCCATGGAAAGACTAATGTATATTTCACATAATCTCCTGCTTCTAAATTCTTCTTGGCATTCTCTTCCTTTAAATAATAAAACTAAAATAAATCTATGCATCTAAATGTTAAGAAAAAAGATAACTCAATCTCCATAGTTGAACATTTCCCCCTCTTCTCATTGTGTCCACAAAAGAGGAAAAACATTCTCAGTCCAAGAGCCTAGGAAATGTTATCAAATACTGCCTACAATTAATTTTTATGTTAGCCAGTTATACTTCTAAATTTTTCAAAAACTGTACAGATCAGATGTTGCACAATTGGTCTTTTGGTATATCTCAGGACATATGAGAAGGAATTCCAGAAAACTTGGTAACTGCCAGTTTCTCAAATGCCACAGAAAGAGATATTTTTGGCCCAATGTGAGTCCTACTGGGAAGCTGAAAGTGATGGGCAAGGAGTTTATTCAGGTCCAAGTACACTGTACACTGTACATTCTGGACTCTATGATTCTGAGATTAATGATGTACCCTGGCCCGGGTATGAAAATACCAGCACATATCCCAGCAAAGTTGTATCCTGAAATGTTTTAACCTCTCATAATTAAGGTTGGGCCGTAACGGGAACATTTGAGCTTCCAGAAGTTCTGAAGTGACCTTTATTAACCCAGACCTATCATCTGCAATTGTGTGAAATACTTTGGGGAGACCCAGAAACACCTCAGTCTGTCACTGGAGATTACTGCTGATATTTCTGCTCTGTTACTGTCCTCTGTAGGACTTATATCAGAGTTTCCCAAATGGTGAATTGTAGCACATTAGTGTACATCCAGTGGTTTAGAGATATATGTAGAAATGCTGGTCCACTCAGACTTTGGGATTGGAGTTCTCCCACTGGATGGCTTTGACCTCAATAAGCATTTTCCAGGACTCCTCAGAGAAGGGTCAGAGATTAGGATCAGGCTCACTTTGTGTACCCACAGATGGGGAGCATAAGATGTGACAACATGCACTTACCACTCCTTTATGGCATCATGAGCTTCCCCAGAGAGGTGGTCTGTTACCCGGATATCTGCATTAACATCCTGGGGCGGACCACATCACACCTCGTCTTGCTCAAGAGGCCTACGGAGCTGATGGAAGAGCTCACACTCAAGAAGTAAAGGACCACAGCCCAAACATGCGTTCAAATTACAGAGGAGAGATGGGGGAACTCCAATCTCTGTCTTCCCTTATATTCAATACATCTGCATATTTGTGCCCATTTAGGGGCATTCAAGCTGGCTACAGAGTAAAAATGCATGTACATTCTGCAGTTAGAACGTGATTGTTGTTTTGAAATCTTTGCTATAAAAATGCACAATTGGATTTGAAATTCATTTGAATTCACCACAATAAATATTAGCATTACATTTGCCATTGAAAGAAAAATAATAGCCATATGACTTTTTAAATATTCATTTTAATTGTTGAAAAATTTGGGTTGCTGTAAAAATAAGAGTTTTAAAACAAAGTTTTTTATCTATATTATGTAACTGTCAAGTATTGAAGAGATAGCATTAAAATGCCTTCATCAGAAATTATATGTTCATTAAAGCAGAGTCAAGTTTGTTACAATTTTGGTAAGATTTATTTGAAAGTTTTACATACCTTCAACTTTCATCTTTTTAAATATTTTGTGTTTATTTCTCCTATCATAATTATATAACATAAAGAAAACAATTTTCCTTTACCAAGCCCCATGTTAGATGACTTTTCAAAACTCCTCCATTTTACCCCTGGGTACCAAATACATCATCTTTTATGCATTCTGTGATGTAAAGATACTTGGAAAGCACTTCTTTAGATATGCAAACTTTGCCTGAGTTAACAAGTTTGGTTTATGTCTGGCCTAGTCATCAATCTGAAACTGTAATTGACATTTGTCAAGATAATGGTCAGCAGGGCATAACTCAAATATTCCAAGATCTCAGCAGCATCAAGTTATAAATTAGATAAAAACAATATGCAAAACCAGTTATCACAGCTTTAATATATCTCTCATCTCAGTTCTCGATGATTTAAGAGACCCCAGTAGAATCAGTCCCCAACATCTTATTCACAAATCAGGCAAATTCAGTTTGTAGCTTTATCACCATTGGTTATTGAAGACCACCATTCACTAACACCTGGAGCCCTACCTATGCCACTCCAGTGACCCTTCTCCAGGCCACACACTCTGGACAAACAATTCATCCAAACAAATCATCTCTAGGAACAAATTAGATGAGGTACCAAATGCTCTGATATGCCCAAATAATACCTTGGGTGGTTAGCTTAGGATGTTAGCAAACTTCATGGTTGGCCAAGCTTGCTTAATAAATGCTAACGGTACCAAATACATTTGTAAAAACTGTGAAAAAGCAAAAAGGTCTTGGCATAGTTCATTATAATTTTTCTGTCTCAGAGGAAAGGAAATTCGTAAGGCACAGTTCCATGTTCCAAGGCTACACTGCTATTCCATGATTACACTACAAAAGTCTCTCCAAATATTTAAGGAAATTGAACCATACCTAGATCAATCGGTGCACTCAGGCTAACTTTTCCAACCCACATGATCTGAGCATTACCAGAAATTAGATATTCAATTGATTTGGGACTAATCTGTAGTATTTGTGGACTGTTAATTATTCAACAGAACTGCATGAAAGAAACTTTATACATGCTCTTAAAATGGTACCAGATATGTAAAAATCAAAAACTCTGTATGAATCATGCCACTTACACACTTATATACACAAGAACTAAAAGTTAGAGACTAAAATCCTCAGCATGGTTTGCCAGTCCTTCCTTTTTCTGCCCGGGGTCTTCTTTCCACCCTCTACCTCATGTCAGCTTTGTTGGCACCCTGAACACACCAAACACTCTCAGATACCTTTCCCTCTTTCTGGAAAATCATTTTCCTCTCATTTATTTCATAAATTTCAACTCACCTCTCAAGAAGCATCATAAGGATTGCCTCCTTTGAAAGTTTCTCTGTCTTCTTGATCTACCTGAGGGAATTGTACTATAATCATTTGTTTGCATTTCCTTTTCCTCTACTTTTTGGTGAATGCTTTGATGTTGTCCTCTGAAACACTGATCGAGTACATGCCCTGTGTGGCTGCAGAATGGGAGAAGGGTGGATTTAAAAAAATGTATTGAGCACCAGATAGGAGTTTGGCACAGCACTCAGGTCTAGATATTGTACATATATCCTTACTCTTTAACATTACTAGGGATGTATCATTATCCAATTCAAAACATATTCCAGCTGGTTAGAGAGCTAAATGTAAAAAGTCACATTATCAAAACTTTAGAAGACAATATATATGAATATTTATTTAAATTCTCTAAGGAAAATGGCTTTCTATGTTTAAAGGCAATAGAAAAAAACATAAAGAAAAAGATCAGTTTGGCTACATATAAGTTTAAATTTGTGCACAAACAAAGGTGTTCAAAAAAACTGTTGAAGGAATGAATGTTCAACCTGGAAGAAATTTTAGTCACTCATTAGCTTCATAAACACAGATTTTTCATCAGCAGCATGGTCAAAAGTTTGGAACAAAAATATATGTAGGTAAGCTTTTTTCATTGTAAATGTTCAAAGGTGGTACCTTTGAAAAACTGTCACCAAGGTACACAGGAATTAATTTTCCTGTAATAGTCATTCATTGATCTTCAACATAGTTTCAGGAAAATAGTTGGTATTAATTTAAAATTTACCAGGAGAAGGAATAATTATGTGCCAATTCATTCCCATCTAGCAATCTGGAACAAGAGAAGCTCATGACCAAGAGCTAACTGAAAACTTTTGACGCCTTAACAGAGCATTCTAAACAACCCAAAAAACAGTCATAGTATCCTGGTAAATAAATGCATATACATGTATACTTGTATATACTTCATGAATATTTATATATACATGATATCTGCTACAGAACTATTCTTGGAGTCTAATGTCATACTGCCTTAAGTAAAGCCCCTTATAATGAAGTGATTCGGTATCTGAAGCCTGTAATACAACATTCAGTAAAGATGAGCCTTAGATAGAATTTTGTTCTATGGCAAATAGTAGCATAATGACATTCCTATGTATTTTAATAAATGTTCACAAAATGATCCCATAGGTTAAAGTAAAAATTCATGTTTTTCTGTTAATAGCATCTAATTGCTTGCATAGGAACTAAACCTCCAAGACCTCTATCTTGAATGTAGTAATAACAGGTTGACTTTTTAAAATGTTCATAAACATTGCATAGGGAATCTGAAGTGCTCAAGGTAGAAGATGTCTTGAAAAAAGTGGAGCATAATCACTCTTAAAATTCTATTTTATGAATTGATATCTCCACTTTGAAATAAATTAAGATGACTGACATATTTACTATTGGCACATTAAACATTCAGCTAATTAAATAGCTCTAGTATTCCATATAATGGTTGAACTTCTTTACTCCTACAGAAAAATAAATTGCCATACAGTTTGTCAAAGATATTCAAGGAAGAGAATGGTAAGAAGAATGATGAAAACATGACCATCAGTCTTCCTCACATTAAAAGAATATACACCTTATCATAGTGTATTATACTTTCAAATAAATAAGCATTCGGGTTGTAGTTTTTACAAATTGCCCTAAAACCGAAATAAAAGAATTCTCCAAAACCACATGAATATGTATACGATATATTTTTTTAAATAGCAACTGCAAAACGTCTGTCTAGTCTCATATAATATGTTAAGCACTTCTTTCAGAAATGGAAAAGTAACATATCTGCAGATAATGGGAAGGAGAAAGCCCGAGGCCAATGCTCCCCATAAGCAGCACTGCTGATGAGAAGAAAATCACCAACATCTTTAATCTAGAATTGAGTGAGATCTTCCTCTTTATGTAAGCATTTAAATGAGAAAATGCTCGTATCTTTCTATTCTTTTCTGTTGGTCTTTTAAAAATAGAATCATAAGGCTCTTAGAGTCCCCTGCCTCTTATAGGTCCATTCCAAAGAGAATTCTAGGTGAATAATGTGTATATTATGTGTGATTTATCCTGTTCTTAGTAAAAATGGGAAACAAATTAGGAGTTTTCTAACAACAACTTCTTACATACCAGAAAATAATTTAGTCAGCTTTAGCCACATTGTCTTTAAATAAAGGGGTACTTCAGGGTTCAGGTGCTTCAGTGTCATGCACAGTACCTAAATGTCATTTCTAATGCTCCCTAAAGCTATTGTTTCTTTTGATTTATTTCATAATTATGTTTCTTAAACTAGGTAACAAAGAAGAATCAATATCAAATATTGGTTAGGGTTTGGGCTTTTATTTTAACTTACTTTTTATAATAATGTATCATTAGACATGCTTTCTAAGTTTTTTTAACTTTATATCCACGATCAGTGATTCCTCTAAGCATTTTTTTTCTCATCTCTAAGTGCACTGCCCAGCCCGTTCTAACTTGCTGTTAGACAAGGAAAGATTTTGGTGCATACTGGACTACAGAAGGCAGTTAAACTCAAACGAGAACTTTAAGACCAATTTAACCAAGTAACCCTGGCCAGACAATCGCTAAATACATATTATGTCTATTTCTGCTGAATCATAATGGGATTAGTTCTTTTCTAATGAGTATGTTAATAAAAATGCACTAAGGCCACTGGAACATGCTCCGATTTTTACCAAAAAGAAAAATCAAAGCAGAATTGAAAAAATAGTGGGAGAAGTGGGGTGAAAACAAAACCTGGTGCTCAGAAACTCACAGAAACTCACAGGCAGAGATCAGCTGATGCTGGGAAGAGCACAGAAATAAGGGAAACTTGCACATGGAGACTACAGCTGCTGCAATTTAAGGCAGTTATACCTTAACGTGATGATTGTGTGGAGTTAAGGCACGACAGTTTTCTATGCCTTCCCTTTTGACTGACATTTAGTTTTGGTTAAGAGGGGCACTTGGAGTAAGAGAAATAGTTTATCTATTCAAAATTTAGGGGCTTCCCTAGTGGCGCAGTGGTTGAGAGTCCGTCTGCCGATGCAGGGGTTTGTGCCCAGCTCCGGGAAGATCCCACATGCCGCGGAGCGGCTGGGCCCATGAGCCATGGCCGCTGAGCCAGCGCGTCGGAGCCTGTGCTCCGCAACGGGAGAGGCTGCAACAGTGAGAGGCCTGCGTACCGCAAACAAACAAAAAAATAAGCCAGAGTTAGAAATTAGAAAAATAGACTCCTGAACTGGTCAGTATATTAATAAAAATAAATATTTTATTTATAGAGGAAAATGTTTATTCTTTACTCAAGAAGAAGCTGTCATTTACTTTTTCATCTCTCATCTGCTTTTGCTTTTTATAATCTTAATAAGCATGGTTATTTATGCCAGATTGGCACCAGCAAATTAGAAAAAAAGAGGAAATAGTACACTGACAGAAAAATGTGACAAATAGCATAAGAATGAAAAACAAATAGCAGGCTCAAGAGTTGTCAGTAAAGCAATATGGGATCAATTAGCATGAGCAACAAAAAAATTCAATAGGCCCTGAGGACAATAAAACAGTATAATATATAACAATTATCTAAGGCTTGTTTAAATAAGTCAAGAATGGGTAAAAGTTAATTCTGAAATATCTTTAATTCTTAGGGGAAAAATTTGCATTATTCAGAAAATGGCTATCTAAAGTGGCTCATTCACCAAGAATTCTGGATAGCTAAGCTACAGATGCATCATAAATATAAACAATTGATTTATATATTAATATAAATCTTTGAATTCCTATTAAATCTTGAGAAGTTAACATAATTCTCTTTTCAACTTTGGATACTGAATAACAGTAATAATGAAAGCACACATAAACCTATATGGTTTTTTGGTTTCATTTAGTTTGAAACACTCCAGTAATGAGTTGTACACTTTGAGAAGCTGTCTTAATCCTTTGAATATTACTAGAGGTTAACTTAGGACATTGAAATAAGTAGTGATTTACTCTAGTGGAAGGTAAAGTTATTTGAGTTAGCAAAACATATTTTGTAAATTTCTTCGAGGACAAAGAACATTAGCTTAGGGGAACAAAAATCTGAGGATGATCTTATTATTCACTAATGAAACACGTGAAAATGTGAAGCTTCTTAGTATCAACCTGATAATATGTCTGACTTAAAAAAAATTCTATTAAGTTTTTAGAGAAAGTGTTCCATAAATACATAAAATTATATTACTTTAAATTTATTTACATTCAGTTTTGTCTTTTATACTTTCATTTAATATTCTTGAGGGAGTAAATTCAGAAGTACAGAGATACTGATCTCTTCTCAATTTATTTATAATTTAATCACAAGCCTAATTGAAGTATATTGGCACTAATGGTTTTATTTTGAGCAGAATAATGTTACCTTTACAAGAAAAGCAATTTAAGTCAGTGTAAGATTTGGTTATACTCTCATACATTGCTTCGTGAAAACAGGAATAAAATGATACAAACTTTCAGACCAATTGGACAGCATTTGAAACGTGCATACATTTTAACCTAGTAATTTCTCCTAAGGACATAAAGAAGTGAACAAAGATGACTTTAAAAGACTGTTTATTATAACATTATTTTTTTTAAGATTTTTTTGATGTGGACCATTTTTAAAGCCTTGATTGAATCCGTTAAAATACTGCTTCTGTTTTATGCTTAGGCTCCTTGGCTGCAAGGCATGTGGGATCCTAGCTCCCTGACCAGGGATCAGACCCACACCCCCTGCACTGGAAGGCGAAGTCTCAACCACTGGACCACCAGGGAAGTCCACATATAGCATTATTTTTAATAGGAAAAAAAAAAAGGAAAAACAATCTCAAATGTACTAGAAGAGGTGAATTTGTTTTAAAAAATGTGGCATATCCACATAATAGAATATTATATGTTTATTTGAAATATTAATTTATATTTATTTTGAGAAAGCTTTCATGATTTATTATGTGAGAAGAAACAGGCAGAAAGTCATATGCATTCTCTGATTCCATTTTTTAAAGGATGCTTGTCTGTTTAGAATGATTTTTAAAACACATACATCAAAATGCTAACAGTAAGTATGCCTGGATGATATTTATTTTCTTTTTTTCTATATTTTCATAATTTTTCAATGAGCATGTATATATTTTATAAGCATAGAAAAATACAACTACTGCAAAAAAAAAGATTTGTTTTGGTTTATTGTATTGTTAAACATGCAAATAGCTACTAATTAAGGCTAACCCAAAAGTATCTCATGCTGATCAAGATGAATTTCATAAAATCACTATGTCTAAATGACCTATAGGCTTTTGTTGACTATGCAAAGTCCCCTGACTACCTCCCCTGCAGAGCAGTCACTTCTTGTTTTCTGCTCCCCTAGACAACAGGCACACTTCATTCCTGCATCTCCCATTCTGAACTATAATCATCTCTTGACCCCTTGGCTCCAACTAGACTGTGAGGTCCTCAAGACAGGAATTATATCTTATTCATCTCTGTACCACAAGCATTTAAACCCCATATGGCAGGTGGATACAGTAAATATTCACTAAATGAATTAATTAATCTACTTAAATCTCCACAATCATTCAGTTTTTCAAGGAATTAAATAAAATAAGAGAAAAGATAAAATAAACCCAGCCCCTAGGACCATGCCTGACACAAAAAGTTGAAAAATATCTGATTGGTGAATGACCATTATCAATATAGCAATCACTTTAAAAATTAAGCATGTATTTTTCTCACAAGATTTGCTAATTTCAAAAGACATTTGAAAAAATACATGAGATTTCTGAGGCAAAAATAAAGAGGAAAAATTAAATACCTACACACAGCACTATATTTATGTTTGCTCTTTGTTCTCTTTCATTTATATTGAAATAATTTTACTAAAGTTGTAAATTAAATTTAGCATTCTTAAGAAAAAAGGAAGATGAATATCCATCTTTATGCTGCATTTACTAGCTTGAATTAGCCAGACACATAGGAAACAGTTGATAGAATGTTCATAGCATTTGACCCCTAATTTCACTTGGGAGAATCAGTATTATAGAAATAATCCATTGTGCATTTTAAAATGCATTAATGTATATAAAATAGAGTGTTAATATTTATATATACAATCATACAAAGTAGCAAATAATAGATTAATGGCCAAGTAATACAAAACCCTTCCACAACATAGACTATTAAGCAGCATTAAATATTAGAGTTCTTAATAACAGGGAAATTCTTTTACTAAAGTAGTAAGTGATTAACTCACAACACAAATTTATCTATCCAACATGAGCTTTAATAAGTAAAAATATATAGAAGAAAAGACTATATGGAAACTACAACAGTGGTCACTTTAGGGAATTCAGATAATGAATACATTTCTCTATCATGTTTTCAATGATTAGCATGTATTACTTTATTTATTTATTTATTTTTAACATCTTTGTTGGAGTATAATTGCTTTACAATGGTGTGTTAATTTATGCTTTAGAACAAAGTGAATCAGCTATACATATACATATATCCCCATATCTCTTCTCTCTTTATTTTATTTTTTTGTGTGGTACGTGGACCTCTCACTGTTGTGGCCTCACCCATTGCGGAGCACAGGCTCCGACGCGCAGGCTCAGTGGCCATGGTTCACGGGCCTAGCCGCTCCACAGCATGTGGGATCTTCCCGGACTGGGGCACGAACCCGTGTCCCCTGCATCGGCGGGCGGACTCTCACCCACTGTGCCACCAGGGAAGCCCTCTTCTCTCAAGTCTCCCTCCCTCGCACCCTCCTTATACCACCCCTCTAGGTGGTCACAAAGCACTGAGCTGATCTCCCTGTGCTATGTGGCTGCTTCCCACTAGCTATCTATTTTACATTTGGTAGTGCGTATATGTCCATGCCACTCTCTCACTTTGTCCCAGCTTACCCTTCCCCCTCCCCATGTGCTCAGGTCCACTCTCTAGTAGGTCTGCGTCTTTATTCCCATCTTGCCCCTAGGTTCTTCATAACCATTTTTTTTTAGATTCCATACATATATGTTAGCATACAGTATTTGTTTTTCTCTTTCTGACTTACTTCACTCTGTATGACAGACTATACATCCATCCACCTCACTACAAACAACTCAATGTTGTTTCTTTTTATGGCTGAGTAATATTCCTTTGTATATATGTGCCACATCTTCTTTATCCATTCATCTGTCGATGGACACAAAGGCTGCTTCCATGTCCTAACTATTGTAAATAGAGCAGCAATGAACATTATGGTACATGACTCTTTGAATTCTGGTTTTCTCAGGGTATATGCCCAGTAGTGGGATTGCAGGGTCATATGGTAGTTCTGTTTTTAGTTTTTTAAGGAACCTGCATACTATTCTCCATAGTGCCTGAATCAATTTACATTCCCACCAACAGTGCAAGAGGGTTTTACTTTATAATTACAGGGAATAAATACATAGGGAGAATCATGTAACAGAATGTTCCTATTTTTCCCTAACTGTTAAAATTATGGCTTTTAGAGCAGAAGCAAGAAGAACTACAATCCTGCAGCTTGTGGAACAAAAACCACATTCACAGAAAGACAGGCAAGATGAAAAGGCAGAGGGCTATGTACCAGATGAAGGAACAAGATAAAACCCCAGAAAAACAACTAAATCAAGTGGAGATAGGCAACCTTCCAGGAAAAGAATTCAGAATAATCATAGTGAAGATGATCCAGGACCTCGGAAAAACAATGGAGGCTAAGACTGAGAAGGTACAAGAAATGTTTAACAAAGATCTAGAAGAATTAAAGAACAAACAAACAGAGATGAACAATACAATAAAGTGAAATGAAAAATACATGAAAAGGAATCAACAGCAGAATAAATGAGGCAGAAGAACAAATAAGTGACCTGGAAGAAAGAATGGTAGTATTCACTGCTGCAGAACAGAATAAAGAAAAAAGAATGAACAGAAATGAGGACAGCCTAAGAGACCTCTGGGACAACATTACATGCAACAACATTTGCATTATAGGGGTCCCAGAAGGAGAAGAGAGAGAGAAAGGACCCATGAAAATATTTGAAGAGATTATAGTGGAAAAATTCCCTAACATGGGAAAGGAAATAGCCACCCAAGTGCAGGAAGTGCAGAGAGTCCCAAACAGGATAAACCCAAGGAGAAACATGCCGAGACACATAGTAATCAAATTGGCAAAAATTAAAGACAAAGAAAAATTACTGAAAGACGCAAGGGAAAAATGACAAATAACATACAAGGGAACTCCCACAAGGTTAACAGATGATTTCTCAGCAGAAACTCTACAAGCCAGAAGGGAGTGGCTTGACATATTTAAAGTGATGAAAGGGAAGAACCTACAACCAAGATCACTCTACCGGGCAAGGATCTCATTCAGATTCGATGGAGAAATCAAAAGCTTTACAGACAAGCAAAAGCTAACAGAGTTCAGCATCACCAAACCAGCTCTACAACAAATGCTAAAGGAACTTCTCTAAGTGGGAAAGACAAGAGAAGAAAAGGACCTACAAAAACAAACCCAAAACAATTAAGAAAACGGTAATAGGAACATGCATATGGATAATTACCTTAAACGTGAATGGATTAAATGCTCCAACCAAAAGACACAGGCTCACTGAATGGATACAAAAACAAGACCCATATATATGCTGTCTATAAGAGACCCACTTCAGGCCTAGGGACACATACAAACTGAAAGTGAGGGGACAGAAAAAGATATTTCATGCAAATGGAAATCAAAAGAAAGCTGGAGTAGCAATTCTCATATCAGACAAAATAGACTTTAAAACAAAGACTATTACAAGAGACAAAGAAGGACACTACATAATGATCAAGGGATCAATCCAAGAAAAAGATATAACAATTGTAAATATTTATGCACCCAACATAGGAGCACCTCAATACATAAGGCAAATGCTAACAGCCAAAAAAAGGGGAAATCTACAGTAACACAATAATAGTAGGGGACTTTAACAGCCCACTTTCACCAATGGACAGATCATCCAAAATGAAAATAAATAAGGAAACACAAGCTTTAAATGATACATTAAACAAGATGGACTTAATTGATATTTATAGGACATTCCATTCAAAAACAGGAGATTACACTTTCTTCTCAAGTGCACATGGAACATTCACAGGATAGATCACATCTTGGGTCATAAATCAAGCCTCAGTAAATTTAAGAAAACTGAGATCATATCAAGCATCTTTTCTGACCACAACACTATGAGACTAGATATCAATTACAGGGGAAAAAATGTAAAACACACAAACACATGGAGGCAAAACAATACATTACTAAATAACCAAGCGACCACTGAAGAAATCAAAGAGGAAATCAAAAAATGCCTAGAGATGAAAGACAATGAAAACATGATGATCCCAAACCTACAGGATGCAGCAAAAGCAGTTCTAAGAGGGAAGTTTATAGCAATACAATCCTACCTCAAGAAATAACAAACATCTCAAATAAACAATCTAACCTTACACCTAAAGAAACTAGAGAAAGAAGAATAAACAAGAACCAAAGTTAGTAGAAGGAAAGAAATCATAAAGATCAGAGCAGAAATAAATGAAATAGAAACAAAGAAAATAATAGCAAAGATCAATAAAGCTAAAAGCTGTTTCTTTGAGAAGATAAACAAAATTGATAAACCATTAGCCAGACTCATCAAGAAAAAGAGGGAGAGGACTCAAATCAATAAAAATAGAAATGAAAAAGGAGAAGTTAAAACAGACAATGCAGAAATACAAAGCATCCTAAGAGACTACTACAAGCAACTCTATGCCAATAAAATGGACAACCTGGAAGAAATGGACAAATTCTTAGAAAGGTATAACCTTCCAAGACTGAACCAGGAAGAAGTAGAAAATATGAACAGACCAATCACAAGTAATGAAATTGAAACTGTGATTAAAAATCTTCCAACAAACAGAAGTCCAAGACCAGATGGCTTTACAGGTTAATTCTATCAAACATTTACAGAAGAGCTAACACCCATCCTTCTCAAAGTCTTCAAAAAATTGCAGAGGAAGGAACACTCCCAAACTTATTCTATGAGGCTACCAACTCCCTGATACCAAAACCAGACAAAGATACTACAAAAAAAGAAAACTACAGACCAATATCACTGATGAATATAGATGCAAAAATCCTCAATAAAATACTAGCAAACAGAATCTAACAACCCATTAAAAGGATCATATACCACGATCCAGTGGGATTTACCCCAGGGATGCAAGGATTCTTCAATATATGCAAATAAATCAATGTGATACACCATATTAACAAATTGAAGAATAAAAACCATATGATCTGAAGAGACAGACAATACCAAGAATTGGCTAGAATTTATAGAAAATGGAACCTGCATACATTGCTGAGAGGAATGTATAAGGGTGCAGGTGCTTTGGAAAACAGTCTGCCAGTTCTGTAAAAATGGAATTACTATTAAAAATAGAATAACTACATGAGTAGGCAATTCCACTCTTAGGTGTATACCCAAGACAACTGAGAACATATATCTATATTAAAACTTTTACATGATTGCTTATAGCAGCAGCATTATTCATAGTAGCCAAAAATACGGCAATAACCTAAATATGAATGGATAAACAAACTGTGGTATATCCATTGGAGGAACTATTATTTGGCCATAAAAAGGAATGAAGTACTGACACAAGCTCCAACAAGGATAAACCTTGAAAAGATTATGCTAAGTAAAAGAAATCACTCACAAAAGTCCATATATTATATGAATCCCTTTTTATAAAATGTCCCACACAGGCAAATCCATAGAGACTGAAAACAGATTCATGGTTGCCAGGAAGTAGGGTAGGGGGAAATGGGGAGTAATTGCTGCTGGGTGTCAGGTTTATATTAGGGGTGAGGATAAGGCTCTGAAATTAGACAGTGGTGATAGTTGCATAATTCTGTGTAAATACTAAAACCCACTGCATAGTCCACCTTAAAAGGCTGAGTTTTATGGCATGTAAGTTATATCTCAACAATAACTATATATATATCAAATATTTGAATTTTTCTGAGTCAAAATTCCTTACAAGTAGAACAAATGTCTCTTAGAATGGCTAAATTCTTAAGAATTTTTAAAATAAAATTTAAACTTGAAGACAATAAAATTAGTTATTTCAAAAACAACGTACAAAAAGTCTCATGGATATTTCACTACAGCAGAACCTGCTGGGAGTCTGCAAATCAACTGTGAGTGGTGTATAGAAAACAGTGATACTTAAAGCATTTTATTGCCTACTACAGAGACTACAAAAATGTAAGCAAACCATTCTCTTTCAAAATCAGCCTTGAAACAGTACTTACCAAGTACACTGCTCTTTGAAAGAAGGTGTAGTCCCGGGATTTTGTGCACTGTGATGGTCTCCAACTCATCAGGGTCTAGCTGCTCCTTTTCAAAGGGCATTCCATTGAACAGGACAACAGGCAGTGGACCAACTCCAGACTGCTCATAGTAGCCTCTTGCTTCCTGAAACACATGGGACCACAAAGAGCATATTTTTGTCCATCCTGAGACAAATGGAACAAAGCATATTTTTCACATATACATGTTCTAACAAGAAAAAAAAATCAACAGAAATATGGAAACCAAGAAATAACTGAAGAAAAATTCTTTTAAAAATATATAAAGAACTAACACAACATTGTAAATCAACTCTACTCCAATAGAAATTAATTTGAAAAATATATAAAGAACATCATAGTTAATATCCTACTAGGTAAATCTGAGTTTAAATTACTGAGTTTTAATAAAACCACACACACACAAAATTTAAAAATAAAAAATAAAAGCATATGATCATCTCAACAGATGCAGAAAAAGTTTTTGACAAAATTCAACACTGATTTATGATAAAAAAAAACTCTCCAGAAAGTGGGCACAGAGGAAACCTACCTCAACATAATAAAGGCCATATATGACAAACCCCCAGCAAACATCATTCTCAATGGTGAAAAACTGAAACCATTTCCTCTAAGATCAGGAACAAGACAAGGATGTCCACTCTCACCACTATTATTCAACAGAGTTTTGGAAGTCCTAGCCATGGCAATCAGAGAAGAAAAAGAAAGAAAAAGAATACAAATTGGAAAAGAAGTAAAACTGTCACTGTTTGCAGATGACATGATACTATATATAGAGAATCCTAAAGATGCCACCAGAAAACTACTAGAGCTAATCAATGAATTTGGTAGAGTTGCAGGATACAAAATTAATGCACAGAAATCTCTGGCATTCCTATACACTAATGATGAAAAATCTGAAAGAGAAATTAAGGAAACTCTCTCATTTACCATGGCAACAAAGAGAATAAAATACCTAGGAATAAACCTACCTAGGGAGACAGAAGACCTGTATGCAGAAAATTATAAGACACTGATGAAAGAAATTAAAGATGATACCAACAGATGGAGAGATATACCATGTTCTTGGATTGGAAGAATCAACATTGTGAAAATGACTATACTACCCAAAGCAATCTACAGATTCAATGCAATCCCCATCAAATTACCAATGGCATTTTTTACAGAACCAGAACAAAAAATCTTAAAATTTGTATTGAGACACAAAAGACCCCGAATAGCCAAAGCAGTCTTGAGGGGAAAAAACGGAGTTGGAGGAATCAGACTCCCTGACTTCAGACTACAATACAAAGCTACAGTAATCAAGACATATGGTACTGGCATAAAAACAGAAACATAGATCAACAGAACAGGATAGAAAGCCCAGAGATAAACCCACGCACCTATGGTCAACTAATCTATGACAAAGGAGGCAAGAATGTACAATGGGGAAAAAGACAGTCTCTTCAATAAGTGGTGCTGGGAAAACTGGACAGCTACATGTAAAAGAAGGAAATTAGAACACTCCCTAATACCATACACAGAAATAAACTCAAAATGGATTAGAGACCTAAAGGTAAGACTGGACACTATAAAACTCTTAGAGGAAAACATAGGAAGAACACTCTTTGACATAAATCACAGCAAGATATTTTTTGATCCACCTCCTACAGTAATGGAAATAAAAACAAAAATAAACAAATGGGACCTAATGAAACTTAAAAGCTTTTGCACAGCAAAGGAAACTACAAACAAGACGAAAGACAACTCTCAGAATGGGAGAAAATATGTGCAAACGAATCAACGGACAAAGGATTAATCTCCAAAATATATAAACAGCTCATGCATCTCAATATTAAAAAAACAAACAATCCAATCCAAAAATGGGCAGAAGACCTAAATAGACATTTCTCCAAAGAAGACATACAGATGGCCAAGAAGCACATGAAAAGCTGCTCAACATCACTAATTATTAGAAAAATGTAAATCAAAACTACAATGAGGTATCATCTCACACCAGTTAGAATGGACATCATCAGAAAATCTACAAACAACAAATGCTGGAGAGGGTGTGGAGAAAAGGGAACCCTCTTGCACTGTTGGTGGGAATGTAAATTGATACAGCCACTATGGAGTACAGTATGGAGGTTCCTTAAAAAACTAAAAATAGAACTACCATATGACCCAGCAAACCCACTACTGGGCATATACCCAGAGAAAACCATAATTCAAAAAGACACATGCACCCCACTGTTCACTGCAACACTATTTACAATAGCCAGGACATGGAAGCAACCTAAATGCCCATCGACAGACGAATGGATAAAGAAGATGGGGTACATATATACAATGGAATATTACTCAGCCATAAAAAGGAATGAAATTGGGTCATTTGTAGAGATGTGGATTGATCTAGAGACTGTCATACAGAGTGAAGTAAGTCAGAAAGAGAAAAACAAATATCGTATATTAATGCATATATGTGGAACCTAGAAAAATAGTACAGATGAACCGGTTTGCAGGGCAGAAATTGAGACACAGATGTAGAGGACTAACATATGGACACCAAGGGGGGAAAGTGGTGGGGGCAGTGTGGGGGGTGGTGTGATGATTTGGGAGATTGGGATTGACACGTATACATTAATATGTATAAAATGGATAACTAATAAGGACCTGCTGTATATAAAAATATATAAAAATAAATTTAAAAAATTAAAAATTATGGCTTTTACTTCCTTCTTATGGTTTCCTATAATTTTCTACAAGGGTGTAATTTTATTTTTATAGTTAGAGTAAAAATAATGTTATTCTAAAAATGAGAGGAAAGTATTTTGTTTTATAACTATAAAAAAATCTATCCTATATGTGTGCAAACTATTTTAAGTTTTCACTAGAATGTCATTTATAGTAAAAATTTGGAAAAAATCTAAATGCTCAGTAATAGAAAATTAAATAAATTATAGCATATCCATACAAAGGAATCTTATAGACAGCATTAAAAATAATGTTATAGGCAAATATTTAATAACATGGAAAGATATTTGCCTAATATCATGCTCTTAAAAAAAGAGTTACATAATGGTATTTATACCAATCTCTTTTTTATTAGTAAGCAAAAACATCTGTATAGGAAAAAAAAAGAATGGAAAGAAAGATTAAAACCAAATATCAATGTTATTTTCATTGGACAGTGGCATTGAAGGTAAGTTTTAGCTTCTTTTTTTCCCTACCTATTTAAGTTCTAAGTTTTCTATAACATACAAGTATCACTATGTAAAAAGAAAAAAGAACCATTAAATTATATGCCCCAAAGTCAATTCTCTCAGGCATTTTGCATATAAACATACCCAGAAAGACACACAAAGACACTGACATTCAACACCAGATGTTATGTGAAGTGATTCTTAAATTTAGTTAAGGTCAAAGTAGACTGACAACCAATACTTAAAATTTTCCAGGACACAACTATCTCTACGTTCATCTCTAGAAGGTGCTTTTATGTCTCAACTGAGTAATTGTCTAGGCATTTATACATACTAAAAACAGGGTTTGTTTGCTTTTTTTTGAGAGAAAACGTGGTCCCCAATTGCTGGAATCCCTTTTGTATACCACTGTGCAAGGTGCACACCTTCCATTCAGCAGGTCATGTTCCCTTAATTTCAAAATGGCATGCCAACCCTTTCTGCAGGATACTGTGTAGATAAAACACAGTATCTTCGTTTAAACTGTGCAAGGTGCCCACCCTCCATTCAGGCAGGTCATGTTCCCTTAATTTCAAAATGGCATGCCAACCCTTTCTCCAGGATACTGTGTAGATAAAACACATTTAAACCACAATACAGAGCATCTGTACTTCATTCACTTTGTAGAGAACTCAATCTTGCCTATGACTGAAGATTGAGATGATTAACATTTGTAAATTACTTCAGTTTAAGGAACATGTGAATCATAACTCCTACAGGTCTAGCTAGGTCACGAGAAATCAACATTTTTAGGGACTTCCCTGGAGGTCCAGTGGTTAAGATTCTGTGCATCCATTGCAGGGGGTGCATGTTCAATCCCTGTGTGGGGAACTAAGATTCCACGTGCCTCGAGGCATGGCCAAAATAAATAAATAAACAAATGAAAATTTTAAAAAGAAATCAACATTTTTAGGTGTATCTTAATCCTCTCACAAATGCTTTCTGTGCTTCTAAAATTCAAGATTCAGTTATACGTACTCAGCTTTGACTGATAATAAAAGAAAATTCTATATGTCTAGGAGAACTCCATATTTTACCAAATCACAACTGAAGATACCCATTACATTGTTAAATAGCCTTACTAAAAGGATCCAATTAATAAATTATTTTTAGACATTTATTAGACAAGCCAGGTAACCTATTGCCTTCTTCTGTGTGTGTGTGTGTGTGTGTGTGTGTGTGTGTGTGTGTGTGTGTGTGTTACAAGGAAGCTCTGAGTCAAATTTCCAGATATTCTTACCTGAATTTTAAGTATAAATAAGGTCTTGTTCATAAATTCACTTAAATCCTTTCTGGAGGTAATAAGTGCCTATATTTGGCAAGCTTGAGGAGATTTTAGAGGGTATCTAAAATTTAGACCCTTGATTATTAAACAGTGTTTTGTGTAATCTTAAAGCTTCAAGATTCTCCAGGAACCGCCATGCGAACCAATGGATGAGGTCTTAGCTTCCAATTTCTGGTTCTAACTAGGAGGATTCAATCAGAGCAGCCAATCAGATTTTATTTACATATTAGAATTTAACACATTTATTTGATAAAAGCATTCCAAGGAGAAAAAATATTTTAACATTTTACAGATGTAGAAACTAAAACCTACAGAAATTGAGAGAATATAAAATTATAAACACATTAATGTTGGTGGTGATGATAATATGTTTACTTACATAGAATAGAATATTCATCATACCCAAAATTTCAAAAGATATTGTTGGTTATCTATTAAAGATGTGTAACTGGGATTGGCATCGGTGAGCACAGGAAAAGTAAAAGATAAAATGAGGAACAAAGTAGAATTCCTAGCTGGGAATTGGTCCTTCTAGCTATCTTTCTTCCTCTGCAAGAATTCCATCCTCCTATCCTTATTAATGAGTGGTGAGAATAGGGGAATGTAAATCAATGTATATTCGCTAATTCTGCTTTTTAAAAGATGTAAGGAGTTCTTTCCTGAAATGTTTGTGTGTGGTCAGTCCAACATTAAATTTTAGACTGTTCAGTGCCTGCTTTCTGTTAGATGCTGAGTATATGCCAGATTTCATGAGTATGTTACTTAGCTTGTACTCAGCTCCATCATCAGTGCTTTAAAGAAGCTCAGTAAAATGTGGTCTGTTTTGCACAGCCTTGTTTAAAAAAATGCATTTACTTTTCTTTGCTACCATCGATAACTTAAAGTAACTCAAAATTTTCTCCAAGCTCTAAGAAAAATCTCATCTATCAGATTTCTACCCTTTAACAATATTTTGCCAGCCTTGGAGTTATTACAATTATTGATTGCTGTAAATACAGCAAAAAGTAAGAAAACTGCTTATTTCAGTTTACACCTTAGGTAACAAGTGTCAGATTGCTGAATAAGAGCATCTAAATATCTGCATGCAGCCCTACAAAGAGGATTTTTTAACTAACTAATCCAGATAAGTTTCACCTATCATTACCGTTTTTTTCCTTCAGAGTCATTCATTTGTATCAATATTTGGTGCCCACTCAATTGCATCATTTCATCTACTTCCTTTCACCTGCAATTTAATCAAAGGGAATGAGAAACCTTGCTTAAATCAGAATTAACATAGCTGTTTCTTTTCATCCCTTCTCTCATCCAGAGTATAGTTTCCATTGATTTCAAAAGGATCACTCGATTCAGATCAGCTCTTCAGGGTAGACAGCAAGATAGTAAATGAGTGGCTCATTAAGAGTGTGAAGTTATTTCTTTTATAAAATGTCTTTGGTAAATTCCACTTAGCTGCTCTTTTCAGGCCAACTCCCTACAGTGTCTATGTACATGAACCATGTGCACCTGCTGCCATGAGGAGACGATCTCACCCTCCTGCCCCAGAAAATGCCACTACGTTGGTGGTTCTCAACTTTAGCACTATTGACATTTGGGGTCAGATAATTCTTTGTCGTAGGGAAGGAATGACGTCCTGTGCATTGTAGGATGTTCAGCAGCATCCTTGGCCTTTAACATGAGATATCAGTAGCACCCTTCAGTTGTGACAACCAGAAGTGTCTGTAGACACTGGCAAATGTCCCCTGGGGGAAAAATCATACACAACTGAGAATTACTACACTAAACCAATGGTTCTCAAAGTGTGGTTCTTGCAGCATCACCTAGAAACTTGTTAGAAATGCAAATTTGGGGGTCCCATCCGGACCTACTGAGTCAGAGACTTTGAGGATAGGGCCCAGCGATGTGTGTTTTAACAACCCCTCAATGCATTCTGATGCACAGTCAAGTTTGAGAACCCTGGCACTAAACCAATGTTGACACTGTTTGGTTGAAGGACTACTGCATCAGAATAATCTGAGATCTTGTTAAATGTACATTACTAAATCAATATGCTGCCTTAAACCACCAAAACTTTGAAACTTTTCTGCGGATGTAAATTAGTAAAGTGTGTTTCATGTGTATGTGTTTCACAAGCCCCAACAGTTATTCTTAACTACTTTCAACCTTGAGAACCATTATCCTACTCTCCAATTCCTGAAGCCCCAAAATAAACTTGCCCATGGTGTCTTGGGCCAAAGATTCTGTTTCTAATACTACTCAGTCAAAAGAAAGAGCATCTGATGTATTCTTAGACACAAATATGACTGATAATCTTCACAAAGATCCTCAAGAGAGACAGAACTGGCATATTCTCATTTTATAGGCCACATGGCAACCAGAAATTCTAACTAAATCCAAGTGCTTTTTCCTCTACCCCCATGTGGCATAAGGCCTAAAATTACTATTTTTGTGTTGCCCTGACATCTCAGGAAAACTGAGAGGGCCTCAGTTCCTACAAGTTCTCCTTCCCATTCTGCTCAGACAGATACGGTCCCCTAGCCAAACATTCCTTTTTATCATGGGGCCCAGGCACATTGCCTGCTTATTTATGCCTGAGGAGTGGTCTTCAATTCCCTGCCAGTCCATGAAATTATTCAAACAATCCAATCACACCCTCCTGCAAAAACCAGGAGGCATCTTATGCTCTTAATACTACAAAGTCAGCTTCCCACAGTCCCTGCTTGTTCATTCTACTCCCAAGTGCAACCTCATGTGGCCCTGGGAAGCATGCAGTGTCCTGCTCCCCCAGGACTGATGAATTGCTATCAATCTCATCTGTCCAGTGTCAGGTGTCATGCTTTTGGCTATCCCCTTAATCCTAGGATAGGAATCCCTCTCTCAGCAATGGGGTGAAAAAAAGTGATCAAAATACCCAATAAGGTTGATGACTAAATAATACATGACGGGGGAAAACACTGATATAGACCATAAAAGTAACATTAATTAGGCACTCATTATATACCATGCACTATGCTTTATATACATTATTCCTGAGGCTCACAATAGATATTGTTCTCATTACAGGGTAGAAGAAACTCAGGCTCCTAAAAAGTTAATTAACACTACAAAGTTATTTGTAAGGTGTAATGGTTAATTTAGGTATCAACTTGACGGAGCCAAGGGATGTCCAGATATCTAATTAAATATTATTTGTGCATGTGTCTGTGAGGGTGTTTCTGAAAGAGATTAGCATTTGAATTGGTAGACTGAGTAAAGTAGATGGCCCTCCCTGACGTGGACGGACCTCATCCAATCCACTGATGGCCTGAATAGAACAAAAAGGTGGAGGAAGGTTGGAGTTGTCCCTCTCTAATATAAGTCATCAATCTTCTCCTACCCTCAGCACTCCTGGTTCTCAGACCTTTTAACTACCACAAGCTTTCTTGAGTCTCCAGTTGCAGACAACAGATCATGGGAATTCTCAACCTCTATAATCCTGTATGCCAATACCTTATAATAAATCATATATTGGTTCTATTTCTCTGGAGAACTCTAATACATAAGGGGCATGTCAGGTATATCAGATGATCATTTATGCTGCAAATGGCAAAACAAAACTCAAAACATAATGAGAATTTATTGGCTCCTTTATCTACAAAGTCCAAAGAAGGGCTAGCCTCAGGCACTCCCTGATTTGAGGCTTAAGGGGCATACTCATTTCTTGTCTTTCCTCCATCTAAGGGTTGACCTCATCTCAGGCTGCTCTTGTTATGGGCAGCAAAGTAGCTGCAGTCTCCATCCAATCTAGAAGAAGAGTGTTTGCCCCTTCTGGGGGCTAGTCCTCTTTAGCAGCCCACTTTCTCTTGGTACATGTTGACAACCTAAAAATAGGCTTAAGGACTAAACAATCATAATCTGTTGCCGACCAATCTTGGTGTTTCTTGGGCAATAGAATTAACTGCCTAAAAATATAGAGGTTTCAAGTTATATGCTACTGGTTAGCCCCATGAGCTAGTAACCATAGCCAGAGATCTACTAACACAAGGGCCAGAAACAGAAAATATAGTTTATTCACAATACATCTCCAGTGCTCTTACTCATTCCCCTAACACTCAGTTTCCTACTCCCATCTTGTCCTCTGCTTTAGAGGTGTATGACATGCTAGGATGAGACAGGGAAGCTCTATGAATCTGCCCGGTCCACAGGCTGCATCCTCACAATGGTGGTGATGGTCTCATCTGTCCAGATGGAGGCACTTAGGCTTTTCTGGGGCTCCAATCTTACCTTCTGCTGCAATGCTACCTCTTTGCCTCCATTAGTACTAACCTTGGATGGGGTTGACCATTGAGCTTTTTCACACTTGCCAGCCCCAGGGGATCAGTCTTTCAGTTCTCTTGAAATACAGGTCTCAAGCAGAAAGAGCTTTCCTTTAAAAAACCATGTTTCCTTCCTCTTTGCTGTCAGAAAGGCTAGTTTCAGCCTTAACTTATCTCTATCCTACAGACCTCACTGAAGGTTTCAAAATGTGGCAGACATGCTCCAACCATCCTGAATTTTTCCTACCTTTGCCCTCCATTGCTGCAACCACAGTAGACACAGAGTCCCAATGTTCAAAAGGCACAGATTTAACTATGCCTAAATTTAAATTTAACTATTTAACTATCCTAAGAAGGATGAGCATCATTCAGGCCAAAAAAGAGATGGAGCCTCCTAGTTGCCCATCTCTTTGCTTCAGTTTACCTAATTCTACTCTTCTAAGAACTGATACATTCCTTTCTGCTTAACCTAGAAGTGAGGGTCTGCAAGTCTAGGTTAAGCAAAAAGGGATGTATCGGTTCATGTAAGCTTAGTCCTTGGGCAGAAGGCTGGTGGTATCATCAGGTTCTAGCGCTATCTGCTTCCTCTAACTTACTCACCTCTTTAGACAAGATAGTCACGGCAGTTCCAAGCTTCATGTCCACAAGAAAATCAAAGGAAAAATGAAAATAGCTGATTCTTTCCCAGTAACCACCAAAAACACTTCTTCCAGCTAGTAATTGATGATTCTGATTGGTTTACATGCCCTTTGCTGAACTAATCACTATGGTCAGTGCAGTGTGATGTGCCATTTGGCTTAAGGCAAACAGAAAACACCTCTAGATCTAAGCTGGAGTAAATCTCACTCAAACCACATGGCTGAGAATGGGGTCATTCCCCTCACCCCCAATTTAGTGTATCTTTTGCAAGAAGGTAGAAGAATGGATACATAGCAGCAAATAAACAGGTACTAGCTGAACCAAATAAACTAGGCTATACCTGAGCCAAATCATGCCTATATTACTCACTATGCAACACACAGAACACCTGCACTGGAATCATATGGGATGCCCATTAAAGTTTACACTGCTAAGTTACTAAAACAAAATCTCAGGCACAAGGCTCAGGAATCTACAGGTTAGCAAACTCCTGGGCTATTCTTATGACCACTACAGTTTGCTATTCTTACACTCAACAACTTGCTACTTATTCTAGAGAACATTTTAAAATGAAAAGCAATATAAGAATAATGCTAATTATAATCAGTTATAATTTTATAACTGTATAACCTTGTACAATAGGGAGGAAAATTATTCTAATGATTGGCAAAATTTCTCTTCCAAGTAAGAAGTTTTTATTTAGCAAAATATCTTGTTTGGCTACTTTGTGGCAAAAGGATATTACTCAGGGCATAAATGAATGCCTTAGAAGTTAACCAAAAAGTGAACTAAAAACAACGTAGGCATTTGGGGATTTAGAAGCAAAAAGAATCTAGAAAAATGTGTGATGGCATTTGAGAAACGAAAAGGGCACAGCAACACGAAAGGAGGCCAGACCCCCAGTAGAAGAGACAACTAATAAAAATTTTTAGACCCAGAAATAGTTGAGAGATTTTTAAGGAAAAGGCTAGCTGAGATGAAATTTTAAGTTGTTTGCCAAATAACAAACCTTTTTATAAAATCAGCTACAGCTGACAATACTTTCTGTAGCAAAGGGATAGGGACCCTGTCCTGTAGTAAACTGCAAAGTAGAAATGGAGTCAGAGGCAAGATGCAAAATGTGAGGCAGAGAATGAGAACTTTAAAAGCAGGAGATAACAACAGCCAGAAATAATTACAGGCATTAACCTCATCTCCAAAATGCTGAACATTTTTACTACATAATATAGTGGGGGAGATAATGCTAATTTTACCTTAATATTATAACAGAAAGTGACCTTATACCTGGGGTTATGAGAGACTCTAAGAAATGCACTACAGATAGGAGGGAGCAAGTATTTTTGAGCCCTGCCAAGGCTTTTATAAATATTAAATGTAATTCTCATAGAAATCCAGTGGATTTGTATTTTCCATGTCAATGATGAGAAAGTGTTCTTAGAGAAACCTGCACAAGGACACATAGTCAGTGGCAGAGCCTGGCAGAGCCAGGAGTTCAACTGAGGGACAATCCTCCCCAAAGTCTTTGCTTTCCTCTCAGGGTTGGTGGTGCAAAATAGTAGTTTTCATCCATGTATTCACACCAGAATCCCCTGGAGAGTATGAAACAATTACCTATTCTTGAATCCCACCTCAGATAAATTAAGTCAGAGTCTATGCGGTTGCAGTTTAAGGCACCACTTTTGAAAACTTCTGGGGTAGAACAACAGATGTTTTAATTTTTTGTTAGTTTTATATTATAATAGTAAATTGAATATAGATATATCCAGGCTTTATAGTTTGATATGCATTATTTTTGCCATGTGGCCACTCGTTCACAATTCAAACAGCTTTTAGGAAGCGTGTGTATGTGTGTGTGTATGTTTGTCTTAATGTGACCCTCAAGAGATATCCCATACCAACATACTGGGTAGGATTTCAAAGCATTTCCTTCATTTCTCTTTTGCTCTGAATAAAACACAGAACAATTCTAAATCATACTCATCTCAAACACCAGATATCATCAGGGTGGCCTTCAGATATTTAAGTTTTTCCTCAATTTTTTTCCCTCTCACATCAACCTGCCTAATGAATCTACTACACATTTGCCAGATTCCAGATGTTTGGAAATTAGAAAATAGTATCAACAAAAACAAACCTTTACCAGTATTTTTGCCATTTTGCCTTTTATCCACACAGCTTTGCGTTACTCCTGGTCATGGCTTTGATAGAATTGCACATAATACACTGATGAATGGAGGGAAAGAGACACTAATTTTTTTTCTCATTACAACGTTAAGTATATAAAAGCAAAAGTTATGGCTACCTTGTTTTTTTTTATACAACAATGAATTTGGTTCACAGCAGTACTGCCCCAAAATTTGAAGGACTTAAAATATCTTCTAAAAAGATGCAAAAATTATTCTAGCAGTTCATAAAGCTATTCCAATGAAAGGATCTGGTATTTGCATTTCAATGGCTTGTTTCAGGCTCCACAAACAATCTAATACACAATTCCTTCACAATGAGCTATGATCCGGGACTACAGAAATTACTCTTGATATTAGACCTTGTGCCTTGTTCATCTGGACAAAGGACAGAAAGTAATGATACTTGAGAGCAGCCAGGTGAAAACAAATGGAAGAAGTCACTCCAATCACTCTGAGGCAAATGAGCCCTCATTTATTTTAACTATGGTTATCTGATTGTTACCTTAATATCCCATATTACCAATAGCACCTGAAGTGAAAGGCACGCACTACTAAAATAACTAAATAGATTGAGACCCAAGGACCATTAACCTTAGTTACATATTAGCCCCTGAAATACAATTAATTGAAACTGAATTCCTGATATGCTTAGGAGAGAGGACCACATTTATTTTATGTCAGACATGATCTTATATCCATGAATTTGTTGTTTTGCTGATATTCAGTGCTCTTGTCCTCTTTCACACACTATATTCCATGGGTGACAGCATTAATATCAATGATAATTTTCATAAAAATAGTAAATTTCAGTTTGTGATACTATCCTTATTGTTTCCTTTCTTGAAGATCCTTTAAAAAGAAATTACTATCTTAAAGGTTTTTCTGCATTTCCACAATATATTTCAGAATCTATTATAAACATGTGTAAACACACAGATACACACATATTACACATACATATATGTTACCATATATAACCATAAATGCTATTACACCTGACATATGGCCCAGTTGATCTGTCTGAAGTGAAGATCATTTTATTACTTTTCATGGTATAGAATTACTGAGTCAGTTATGCACTGTAGTGGTTCCATGAAAGAATGTATCTTCAGTATATATTGCATCGCTTACATAATCCACTCCCTTCTTCTGGCATTTCTAGCAGTAGTTCAAGAAAACCTAAATAGGGAAAAATTAGGGTTCTTTTGTTTTATTTTTACATACAAATTTGTCCCAGAATATTTTCCACATTAATTGGAGATATATACCAAATTACATTTATAATTTAAATATACTTCATATTTTCAAAGAATGTATGATTTTAGATTTTTACATGCTGCTTACATACACTGTTGAAAATTTGATGATGATATGTCACAAGAAGATAAAAATGGTAAGATGAATTCACTTTTTAAAATTACAGAACATGGCATAGTTAGCTAACAGGGACAATTTTAAAGTTTCCCATAATTGAAGAATATTAGAAAGAAAATATAATACCATTATATAAATTATGGTATTCTTTCACCTTTAAACTGTCATTTTTCTTCGAGAGAAAGGCATACAAATTTTGTAATAGTATACCAAAAGAGACACTGAAAATGCTTTAAAGACATGGAACACTTACATGCATGAAAGCTTTAAGAAAAACTAGGACTTTTGTCTAGTAAAACTACTTTCATTACATGGATAAAACTCAAATCTATTCACCTCTAGCCTCTGTTTCTCTCCTTGTCTCCAAGAAATCTCTCAGGTATCTTGCTGTTATCTCAATTGCATGAAAGTCTTGCCAGTCAATAACATTCATTAAGCATTACTGGGTGCTTAATAAATGTTTCTGAGCATTATGACAGGTACCCTAGGGAGATGCAACAGAAACAGAGGATACAGTCTCTGACAACAAGGAACTTTCAACAGTACTGATTATTCACACTATATAAATGGACTAAAATAGGGTTTCCAAAGATATACATAATTTAATTATTGCAAATTAAAACAGTACAAATGATATATGTATGCTGAGGTGATTCAGTGGGTGATCTGAGTGGCAGAAGCAAACAGAATATTTTAAATCATGTATTATAAGGGTCAAAAAGACACGGATTAATGAGCTAGGAAGAAGAGTTTTTCAGAGGGTAGAAGGTTTGCCTAAAAGGAAGGAGGAGAAATAAATCCTGAAGCAGTGTGGGTGGAACTAGAATCTGAAAGACTAGGCAGCAGGCTATTGGCCCGACTTTGCTCATACATCTTTCCTGAAATATCACCTACTAATTTTTTATCTGGCCGGTATAGTCCAGAGCAGAATCTCCCAAGCTGTTGCTTTTCACTGACCCCCCCCCTTTTTTTTCTTATCTTTATTTATTTATTTATTTTTAATTAGTTTCTGCTTTATAACAAAGTGAATCAGTCATACATACACATCTGTTCCCACATCCCTTCCCTCTTGCGTCTCCCTCCCTCCCACCCTCCCTATCCCACCCCTCCAGGCGGTCACAAAGCACCGAGCTGATCTCCCTGTGCTCTGCGGCTGCTTCCCACTATCTATCTACCTTACGTTTGGTAGTGTATATATGTCCATGACACTCTCTCGCTCTGTCACAGCTTACCCGTCCCCCTCCCCATATCCTCAAGTCCATTCTCAGTAGGTCTGTGTCTTTATTCCTGTTTTACCCCTAGGTTCTTCATGACATTTTTTTTTCTTAAATTCCATATATATGTGTCAGCATACGGTATTTGTCTTTCTCTTTCTGACTTACTTCACTCTGTATGACAGACTCTAGGTCTATCCACCTCATTACAAATAGCTCAGTTTCGTTTCTTTTTATGGCTGAGTAATATTCCATTGTATACATGTGCCACATCTTCTTTATCCATTCATCTGTTGATGGACACCTAGGCTGTTTCCATCTTCGGGCTATTGTGAATAGAGCTGCAATGAACATTTTGTTACATGTCTCCTTTTGAATTATGGTTTTCTCAGGGTATATGCCCAGTAGTGGGATTGCTGGGTCATATGGGAGTTCTATTTTTAGTTTTTTAAGGAACCTCCATACTGTTCTCCATAGCGGCTGTACCAATTCACATTCCCACCAGCAGTGCAAGAGTGTTTCACTGACCCCTTTTATGAGGAGAAATACCCTTCAAATAAACAATGTCTCTCCAACATAATTCCTGCTACCACTATCCATTAAAAACACAAGATTAATGGGGGAGAAATGTTAGTACTTGTTATTACTTCCATCTGTCTTCAATGAAATGTCAAATAAGTTTCCTCTGTACTCAAAAAAGTTAAGGCGTTGCTGTATTGTTACTATTAATGTAATGGAGACCACAGTGTGAACTGCTACAGGTTCGGTCATAGTCCTCTGTCCCCCGCCCAGACCATATTTACACAATGGGAACCCTAAAATAAGAATAAAGGAACATTAATTCCCTTCTACATGTACACAAACCTCACACAAATCAACACTGTATGGTGTTGACTGTCATTACAGTAGCAGTAGTAGTAAAGGTAATGGTGGTAGTGGTAATTTATATTGATTAGATTTACTGCGTGGCAGATACCATTAGAAGCACTTTACACGTATTATTTAATCCTAACCACTCTAATAATCATTATTAATCCCATTTCATAGAAAAAATATTGAAGCCCAAGTAAGCAACTTGCCCGAAGACACACACCAGGTGGGTGGTGTGGTGGGGCTGCGATGGCAGAGCACACGCTTTTAGACATGACACCGGACTACCTCTGCATACGCCATGTGCCTATCCCATAAACGCTGGCCCTCAATTTCTAGCTGAAAATAATACCTGTTCTCTTACCTGCCTCTTAAAGATATAATAAGGATTAATTTGATGTCTGCAAAGTATTATGACCTCTTCATAAAGACACCCAGATGATTAAAACTCCTTAATTTCCATTTCTTCAGACGCCACATCTTCAATTACAGAATCTTATAGGTATGCAGTCTGGGAACCGATTGACTTTGCTTTCTCTCATACCACATTCAGATTGTAATCAGTTGCTATTTTATCACAGGAACATCATCCCTAAAATTCACTCGTTTTATTCTAATTTTTGATCCTTAAGCTATCATTAGTCTCAGTTATTGTAATCTCCTTAGAGTACTGCATTTTACCTTGCAAAGAGGAAATTTTAATGGAAATTGGGTCCTAATACCCATCAGGGGGAAAGAAAAAAGTTCATGTGTTAATCAAGAAACAAATAATCTCATTCAAATATGCACATTCTTAAGTTGCTCTCAGCTTCAAAATCCTCCTTAAGTCTCAATTCCACTGACTACTTACAGGCTCTGTATATTTTATCTCTGCACTTTCACCTTTAACAATTTCTGAAGATAGTAGAATTTTGGAGCTAAAATGGAACTTAAAGGTAACCTAAGGCAAACTCCATGTAAGAAATGAGAAAACTAGGGATCACAGATGTTAGATAACTTGCCCAAGGTCCCTCGGCTAAAATGTGATAGATCTAGAACTAAACCCAGGCATTCTGATTTCAGATATATACCATTTCTAATCTACATGTCCTTCCATCTACTACCATGTTTTTGAATATTTAATGCAGATAACTTCCCAATCTTTTTCTAGTCCTACTTTTTCTCCCAGGTTCCAGGCCTGTATTTTCAACTGCTTAGTGAAATTTTAGGAGGATGATAATATTGAAAGCTAATCTTATTATCTCCCCTTTGAAACCTATTTATCTCCATCCACTTATTGCTCTTGTATCTTTCAATCCCATGAAAGATACTAGGTATAATGGATCTAGATGGGCTCCAGAAGAAAGAAGACATGGAAGAGATGATTTAAGTCAGTTCTGTCTCCAACTAAAACATTATTCTCTTGGATTCCATTTGCATACTTCTTTTTCCAAAACTGATGATATCTAATACATCAGATCAGCAAATAGGCCTAGGCACATAGAGTCACTTGGTCTGTTAGATGTTAAAATGTAGCTCTGATGGATTATATATGGTCCAACCAGTTTAAACAAATTTGAGATCAAGTATCAACTGGTAATTATGTATACAGGACATTTGTCTGAAAAATGTCTTCTGTGCTTATTTTGGCAAACCGTGCAACAGTAGGAGGCTGTAGGAATATTTGTGCATCTAGGTTCATGAGCAATTTTTTCCTCCACTGGAAATGCTCTAGTATGACAGTAATTCCATTGTGGATATGTTACTTCAAAACATCAAATTTCTAAAGCCATGTATCTCTTAAAATCTAAATCCTTGGTGGAAGCAAGGCTTATACAGCATATAATATATAGGAAAAATCTGAGAGGGAGTGGATAGACATTCAGTTCTGGAGTCAATGCAAGCTCTAAAAATAGTAGCTACACACATAAATTAACCCTACATCATGTGAAGTGTGCAGAAATCTAGTCTTAGAAGACATAAGAATTCATTATTGGAGCCAGAAAAAAAAATTCTTCAAATAGGTTAAATTCTAGGAGGCAGTTCAGCCTCTTAGATTAGTAGGTAGGTTGGTTTCACTATTCCAGCTCACTTTATTCACAATAGCCAAGATCTGGAAACCACCTTGATGTCCACGGACAGATGAATGGATAAAGAAAATATGATATATACATACAATGAAATATTATTTAGCCTTAAAGAATGAAATCCTGTAATATGCAACAATATGGATGAAACTTGAACACACTATGCTGAGCAAAATAAGCCAATCATAGAAAAACAAATACTGCATGATTCTACTTATATGAGATATCTGTAATAGTCAAATTCATAGAATCGCAGAGTGGAACAGTGGTTGCCAGGGGCTGAGGGGAGAGGGAAATGAGGAGATACTAATCAACAGGCATAACGTTTCAGGTAAGCAAGGTGAATAAACTCTAGAGATCTGCTGTACAACACTGCACCTATAATAAACAATATTGTACTGTACGCTTAAAAACTGTTAGGAGGGTAGATCTCATGTTACGTATTCTTACCACGGTAAAATAATTTTTTTAAAGTGGGAAGGGAGTATTTTATTACTAAGCCTTAATCATTGTCACTAATTTTGAGAATCCAGAGTATAAATTTGTCCGAAGTGAAATTCAACAGGGAATGAAAAAGTAAAAATGGGTTCTGGGGGCAGATAGGGGATGTGTCATCTTCTTGGACTGAAAGGAAGGAAAAATGCAATATTTCCAGGCAAAGAAGGTATTTTGAGTCTTGTGCCTAGAACACCTGCTCTAGGAATCTGATGTGTGTTGTAGCTGCAGAAAAACTGAGTAAGCTGATCTATAAAACACACACACACACACACACACACACAAAGAAACCAAATTCATGGTTATGTAAATAGAAATAATTCCTAAGGCTTTTGAAGGTAATAGAAACTTCTGTAGAAACACTTGAAAAACAGGTTTTAAAAGTTTTTTTTCTTGATATTAAGGTAAAAATTGTGACAAAGAGAAGGATGCTTGGATTCAGCAGAGTCCCAAATCTCAGAGGATAGAAGAAAAATGGTTCCTAGCAGTTGGCCTTATAAAATCTAGATGAAAGGAGACAAGAAATGTCAAGTGGAAGTGGAAACAGAGTAGGGTCTTGCTTCTGAAGGAAATGAGGTTGCAGAAAAAAGATGTTTGTGTTTCCTCAGAAGTAGTGAAGTAATCTGAGGACCAGGGAATTCAAAAGCAAGATAAAAACTAGGTTTAGGAGGAACACATGGCAAAGACGTCGTGGTGTTCATTGGGTCCTTGAGAGCACACGTGAGGAGCGTCCACAGCAGCAACTCCCACTCTGACGTCTTCGGATGGAAATTTTAGCATCTGGATGAAACCAGTGTGTTTGGAGGTAGGAAGAAGGTCCTGAGGTGAGAGTGGGGACCATTACAAGATAAAGGGATTTCTGGGCAGTATGCATTAGCATCAAATATAGTTCAGAAATAGAAGAGTGGACTTAGAATACTGAAGATCTTTCTTGAATGGGAGAAAAAAATCAAATAATATTAGGAATATGAGGAATGCAAAATAAGTCAGAAAAAATGAAAAGAATAAAATCTGCAACACTTTCAGTTCACCACAAATTTAAAACTTTTCTCTGGCTTTTACCAGGAAACCATGTTTAGGATTTGAAAAGATTTAGTAAAGGTTAAGCATAAATGACCTGAGAATGAGTGACTAACCATTCTAAATTCCTTATCAGACTGAAGAAAGCTCAAATGGCTTCCCCAAAACAGATTTTCTGTTCTCTTCCAACCTGGCTCTTGACAAATATATGTAACAAGTATCAGAGGAGTTATAACAGATGACGAGAGCAGTAAAACACCATAACAGATTGTCAACAATTTACTGTTTATCTCCTGTACACTTAGGTGAATTCTGATTTGCTTGATTCTAAGAATAATGAGGTGAAAAAATGATGATAGAGATAACAATGGACATAATAACTTAGGTGACAATAAAACATTTCTTGATAAATCTCTAGCCATACCTTAAATGCAAGCAAAAGGAGAATAAAATTGATTTCTGGAAAGAAAAAGAAGTAAATAGAAACACGGATGTTCCTTAATATGCTCTTGCATATTTTCTGCCACAGAAGTTACTTCACATAAGATAAGATCAACATAATTAGCATCTTTCTCCATGGCTGCTTCCTCTATCCTTCAGAACAGGTAAAGTTTAATGTGGGTAACTCACTGCTACTTTCTTCCAATTCAACAAATCCCAAATCTGTAGTGACTTTTTCTTTTAATTTGAGTTATAACTTACATATTATAAAAATACACAAATCATAACTGTAGAGTTCCATGAATTTTGACAACAATAACCATCCATGTGTTAACTACCAGGCCAATCAAGATAGAGAATATTGCCATCACCCCATTAAGTTCCCTCATCATTTCCAGTCAATCTCCACCACTCATTTAGAAACCACCACTGTTCTGATTTCTATCACCATATGTTAGCTTTGTCTGCTCTTTCTTCTCCTTTTGGAACAGCTTTATTGAACTATATAAAGTTCACCCATCACAAGTACACAATTCAGTGCTTTTTTTAGTACATTTACAGAGTTGCACAACCATCACCATGATCCAGCTGTGAATTTCCACCAACTCAAAAAGTTCCCTTATGCCGGTTTGCACTCTCCACTCCCCAGTCCATGCAATTATTGATCTGCATTCCATGATCACAGACTTGCCATTTCCGGAAATTTAATATATATGGAATCATACAATATGTAGTCTTTCGTGTCTAGCTTCTTTCACTTAGTGTAATGCTTTCCCTGTCATAGTGTTTATCAGATGTTCACCTTTTTTTTTTCTGGATAATATTCCATATTCCATATTCCATTGTATTGATATGCCACATTTTATCTGTTCACCAGTTGATGGATATTTAGACTGCTTCCTGTTTTGAGTTTTGCCTGTTATAACTTCATATAAATTCAAATATATTGTTATTTGTATCTGCTTTCCTTCATTCAACATAAAATTTTGAGATTCATCCAAGTTGTTTTGTTTTAGTTATTTGCTCCCTTATATTGCTGAGTAGTATGTATGAATATTCCATGATTTACTTATTCATTGTTCTATTAATAAACAGTTGAGCTATTTCACTTTTTGTCCATTATGAATAAAGCAACTCTAAACTATTTTTGCATTTGTATTTCTCTTGGCTAAATATCTAGGGGTAAAATTTTTGGATCACTAGTTAGGTCTATTTTTAATTTTTATAAGACACTGCCGAACTGTTTCCAAGTAATTATACCATTTTACACACTCACCAACAATATGAGAGCTTTAGTTTTCCACATTCTCACCAATCTTTGATATTGTCATTTTTTTTTAATTTTAGCAGTTTATCTGGCTATGGAATGTGTGGTTTTAATTTGCATTTCCATAATTATGCTGAGCACTCTTCCATATGCTTATTGGCCATTCATTTCTCTTCTTTTTGTTGAAGTATTTGTTCTAGTCTGTTAATTTTTATTGAGTTGATGGACATTATTATTGACTTGTAGGATTCTGGAACAATTATCTTGACAGATATAAAGGTTGCAAATATTGTCTCCAAGTTTATAGCTTTCTTTTTATTTCCTTAACAATTTTCTTTTTTATTTTATTTTATTTTATTTATTTATTTTATTTTTATTTATTATTTTTTTTTTTTTTGGCGGTACGCGGGCCTCTCACTGTTGTGGCCTCTTCCATTGCGGAGCACAGGCTCCGGACGTGCAAGCTCAGCGGCCATGGCTCACAGGCCCAGCCACTCCACGGCATGTGGGATCTTCCCAGACTGGGGCACGAACCCGTGTCCCCTGCATCGGCAGGCGGACTCTCAACCACTGCACCACCAGGGAAGCCCTATTTGTTTTTGATGAGAGAAAAACTGTAATTATTATACAATCCAATTCATCTATATTTTTTTCTTTTGTGGTTGGGGTGTGTGCGTGTGTGTGTATATGCGTGTGTTGCTAAGAAATCCTCAAATGTCAAAGACACAGTGAAATTCTCCTTTGTTATTTTCCTAGAAGCTTTATGTTTTGGCTCTTAAATTTACATCTATGACACATATTCAATTAACATTTTTTATAGTGTGATGTAGGGATAGAGGTTCATTTTCTAGTTGCTGTAGAACCATTTGTTGAAGATTTTCCTTTCCTTCATTGAACTGTTTTGGTGCTTTTGTCCAAAATCAATTTACTATATTTGTGTTCCGTTCTGTTCAGTTGATCTAATTGCCTAGCCCTATGCTAATAACACACCTGTCTTCATTATTTTAGCTTTAAAGTAACTCTTAAAATCAAGCAGTTTATGTACGTTCTTCAATATTGTTCTTTCAAGATTCTTTTTGACTATTCTAAGTCCTTCACATTTCCATATGATTTTTTTAAAATTGAAGCACAGTTGATTTACAATATTATGTTAGTTTCAGTATACATCAAAGTGATTCAGTTATACATATATATTTTTTCAGATTATTTTCCCTTATAGGTTATTACAAAATATTGAGTATAGTTCCCTGTGCTATACATTAGGTCCTTGTATGTGTATATGTTAATCCCAAACTCCTAATTTAACCACCCCCCTTTCCCCTTTGGTAACCATAAGTTTGTTTTCTATATCTATGGGTCTATTTCTGGTTTGTATATAAGTTCATTTGTATCACTTTTTTTGGATTCAACATATAAGCGATATCATATGATATTTGTCTTTCTTTGTCCCCATATGAATTTTAGAATCAATTTGCCAATTTCTACAAAAAAAGAATCTATTGGGATTTTTTTTGTGGGGAGGATTTCACTGAATCTATAGAATTTGTAAAGAAATTACATCTTAACAATATTGAGTTCCAATCTATGAAGATGGTATATCTCTCCACTTATTCAGCTATTCTTTTGCAGTTCCTTTCTTATGACTTATAACTTCAGAGAATGAGCTTATGAAAAAGAACTATTTTAATGATTAATGATGAATTAAACTGATTCTTTAAGAGAACATATTTGTTTTTGTTTGATAAATGCTTACACTAGTTTTTTGTAAAAAAATCATAAAATTTTAAAATTGAAAAGAACACTTGGAAGTTATTTGATCCAATACTTTATTTTTATTGAAATTAGAAGCCTTAAAATAAAGGTGTAAAGTACTTTTATATTACACTGGAATTGGTTTTCCTCATTTGTCCTCAGTAGTAAAGTGAGGAAGGAGAACACTGGAAACTACTCTCCTGTGATAGAAGGAGTAGCTTTGAAGGGTCACAGTACATACAATAAAGAGTTTGCTAAACTTTTGTTTTCAATTACCAAGATATTAATTAAGTAAGCCCTGGATATTCAAAAAGCACTGGTAGAATATAGATTGCTTTATGACAAAATATCTTGGTTTTGTATTAATGTGTTTTATATACCTCTACTTTGAATGCTTATGATTATAAATATAGGTGGAAGATAAGGATCAAAAAAATTCCTTGGATCATGTTTAAGCTGATAACTGTAGATGCTCTTCAGCAGTCACACTACGTTAGGAAGAAAAGCATATAGAGAAAAATACTTTAAAATGCAGCAACATAGGGTCTGTGGAGTATGAGGATCAGCTTAATCTGTATGATGATATCTAGATCAGGGGACACAAATTTTTCTCTAAATGGCATGGCTTTGCAGGCCATGCTCAACTCTGCTGTTATAGCATGAAAGTCGTCACAGATAATACACAAATGAATGAGCATTGTGTTCCAATAAAACCTTACTCACAAAAATAGGCAGTGGGTCAGATTCAACCCACAGGCAGTAAATTTACCAACCTTAACCTAGATTAATTCTCATCATTCACATTATGATGTCCATTACATATACCTGTTACATATATGTCATCATACATGAATACACATACTCAGACATAAACTATCATATTGAATATTTCAGGGACTGTGTTCTGAAAGTGCGAGAATAATCTAAATAATGGAAAATTTCCCATTACTCTCTTCCTTTTTTCTATTATATGATTAGTGATGAAGTTGTTTGAACAATATCAAAGATATTACATTTATTCTCCATGGACATCTTATTATCTTTCAGAACTAGATAACAATACCTTATACTCATTGTCTCTGTGCTTATAAATCAGATACTTTATAAATATTCATAGCAGACTATTCCCTACAGAATTATCTCCAAAACAATAATTATGCAAATTGCTGATTGTCCAAAGCACTTAATTTCTTAGCAATATGCAATCTGAGCTAGCCTAAAGACAAGTTAATAAACAGTCTTTAACATAAATGATAGAAGTGCCTTGTATCTATCATCAGTGATAGTTTAGAAAACAGAATGAACAATCTCAGAGGCAATTTTTAATTTGATAAACATACTAAAACTTACTTCTACAAAATATATGAGAGATATTATAAACACTGCAAATAAATTCAGCATATCACAAATGATGTAATGTAAGAACACCTCTTTCAATTACAGCAAAAGAGTAATTTTCTATCAGATTTTCCTGAAAGAGTATTGTTTACCTATTTATGCATTTAACTCCACTAAGATCTCAACCCAACTAGGATGCTAGAACATTGACTGTGTACTTTTCTTTCTTAAAAAAAGCAAAAGATCAGGCTTCCCTGGTGGCGCAGTGGTTGAGAATCTGCCTGTCAATGCAGGGGACATGGGTTCGAGCCCTGCTCCGGGAAGATCCCACATGCCGCGGAGCAACTGGGCCCGTGAGCCACAATTACTGAGCCTGCGCATTTGGAGCCTGTGCTCCGCAATAAGAGAGGCCCCAATAGTGAGAGGCCCATGCACGGCGATGAAGAGTGGCCCCCGCTCGCCGCAACTAGAGAAAGCCCTAGCACAGAAACGAAGACCCAACACAGCCATAAATAAATAAATTAATTAATTGAAAAAAAAAAGCAAAAGATTTACTAATAGAAGTGTAATTCTAGGGTCTTTCTATACCAAGTTGCTTTTCTTTTAGGTACCCTGGAAGGCTTTGAATTATATAGGTCAACGAGCTACAAAGACCATGCCTTTATAACCATGAAAACAGGATAAATAACTTTCAAATAATGAAGAGAGCTTATTTAGGAAGTTTTGCAATAAAACACATAAACCATATTTTAGAAAATGATATCAAATCCTTCTTCCAACAAGTTTGTTACAGAAACATTATGATCATTATTAACAACGTTTTGTTGATTTAGCTTTCTTCTCTTCGTTTCTTAAGTTGCAATAAAAACAACTAAGCAGAGTTTATTAAGTAGCTCAACACTGCTCAGTCACTCCACTCAACACTATAGGTGTCCAGTAGGCTGCCCCAGGTAGCTTATGATCTAGTTAGCAAGGCAAAATACACAGAAAAAAAAAAAAGCTAACAATAAAAGTTTGAAACGGAAGTTCAAAATAGAAACTAACATGATTAATTTAAAAATAAAGAGAAACGGTTGTTCATATAGTTTAGAAAAAATTCTCTAATTATTGAGAGCTTATTTGTGTGACTGAACGCCTAGGTTTCTTCACCATAAAGCAACAAAATTTTGATTTAGAGAAATCTCTTTAAAAAACCAAGTTTATAAATAAGGAGGAAAAGTAATCATATGTCAAAATTATACCAAAATAAATGACAAATTGAGGCACATGTTGAGAAAACAGTTTATAATTAATCACAATTAGTCAAAAAATATTTGAAAAACTTCTATGAGACAAGACTATTTATTTTGGTTAAAAACAAAACTGAAAACAAAAACGAAAAATGCCTGTCTCCAAGGAGCTTATATTCTGGTTTGAGGAAAGGGATAATAAATATATAAATAAATAAAATTATTTCAGTTACTTATAAGGACTATGAAGATAATAATATAATCTAATATGGGAAAGAAAATAACTATGGCAGTGGGGGGACAGAAGTAAAATATTTTATCAAGAGGTAGTCAGGGAAGGCCTCTTTGAGGAGATATCTGGACCAAGATTTCAAAGATGAAAAATGTGTCAGCCATGCAGATATCTGGAGAAAGCTCTCCACGAAGAGGGGGATAAAAACAGCAAGTACAAAGGCTTCTAGGTAAGGATGAGCTTGGCATATTAATGTAGGAAATATAGAAAAAGAGCCATTATGGCTGGAACATCTTGAAAAGGGAAGGAATATTGATCACGTTAATAAGCTATTCCTACTAGAATATTTTATTTTCATCATTCATACCTAACTATAGGAAGCCAAAATCTCCCATCATCAGTGTACACTGGTCTGAAATTTTTTAATTATGATGTTCATATGTGGAGAGAACACACAGTAATGTGGAAGAAAGGAGTGTTCAAATCCCCGCTTTGCATTTATCAGCTTTCTGAGGCCTTGAGAAAGTCACTTACCTTTCTAAGTCTCAGATTCTTTATCACGTCTCAGTTTTCTCACCTATAAATTTGTGATGCTTTTATCTGCCTCCCAGGTTATGAGAAGCATTAAATACGATGTGCAAGAACCTGGTACATAACTGGCACTCAGGAAGTACAGGCTGTCATGCTTACCATCATGGTCATTGTTACATATACCAGCTCCATTAACATAACCATCATCATCAGTATTAAGTAAGTTCAAGTTAGATAGAATGCTCTTCCAGAAAAGCAGCAAAAATAAGCATGCATTAATAGTAGCCATTGGGAAAGACCACTGAATTCACATTGTATTTTTAAAATAATTTAAAAATTAGCTTTAAAATGTAGGGGAAGGGCTTCCCTGGTGGCGCAGTGGCTGAGAGTCCGCCTGCCAATGCAGGGGACACAGGTTCATGCCCCGGTCCGGGAAGATCCCACATGCCGCGGAGCGGCTGGGCCCGTGAGCCATGGCCGCTGAGCCTGCACGTCCGGAGCCTGTGCTCCGCAACGGGAGAGGCCACAGCAGTGAGAGGCCCGCATACCGCAAAAAAAAAAAAAAAAAATGTAGGGAAGTATTAGGAAAAATTATAGAGTTGTAAGAATATTTACATATTTAAAAATAGTAAAATCAGGTTATTTGCAAACATTTAATCCTCAAGTTGATTTATAGATTAAATGCAATCCCTGTCAAAATTATAACTTCTTTTTTTTTGCAGAAAGGGACAAGTTGATCCTAAAATTTATATAGAAATAAATAAATAAATAAATAAATAAAATAAAACAAAATTTATATAGAAGTGCAAGTCACCCACTATAGCCAAACAATCTTGAAAAAGAAGTACAAAGTTGAAGGACTCACACTTCCTAATTTCAAAATCTACCACAAAACTACAGTAATCAGGACTGTGTAATACTAGAATAAAGACATATACAACAATGGAATAGAACTGAGAGTCAAGAAATACACCCTTACATCTACACAGTCAATTGATTTTCAACTATACCAGGATCACTCAATGGGGAAAGAACAGTCTCTTCAACAAATGGTGCTGGGACAACTGGCATCCACACACAAAAGAAAACTTGGATCCCTATTTCACACCATATAAAAACTAACTCAAAATAGATCAAATTTCTAAAATCAGAGCTAAAGTCATAAAACTCTTAGAATAAGACACAGGAGTAAATCTTTGAGTTATACGATCCCTTGAATTAAGTAAAAGTTTCTTAGATATGACCAAATGCATATGCAACCAAAGAAAAAATAGATTATTTAGATTCATTTTAAAATTTAAAATGAGCTGGATATTTAATAGAAATCAGAAAAAATAAACCTGGACTTCCCTGGTGGCACAGTGGTTAAGAATCTGCCTGCCAATGCAAGGGACACGGTTTTGAGCCCTGGTTCGGGAAGATCCCACATGCCGTGGAGCAACTAAGCCCGTGCACCACAACTACTGAGCCTGCACTCTAGAGCCCGCAAGCCACGACTACTGAGCCCACATGCCACAACTACTGAAGCCCATGCACCTAGAGCTCGTGCTCCGCAACAAGAGAAGCCACTGCAACAAGAAGTCTGCGCACCACAACAAGAAGCCTGCACACCACAACGAAGAATAGCCTCTGCTCTCCGCAACTAGAGAAAGCCCGTAAGCAGCAACAAAGACCCAACACAGCCATAAATTAATTAATTAATTAATTTAAAAAAAAACACTTTTCTGTGTCAAAGGATACTACCAAGAAAATGAAAAAAAAAAAAACAACTAAGCAATAGGAGAGAACATTTGCAAATCATATACCTGATAAGGGTCTAGTTTCTAGAATGTATAAAGAACACCTACAACCAAATAATGTAGAGACAAATAACCAATTCGAAAATGGCTGAAGAATTTAAATAGATATTTCTACAAAGAAGATACGCAAATGGCAAATAAGTACATGAAAAGACGTTCAACATCATTAGTCATCAGAGAAGTGCAAATCAAAACCACTATGATATGCCACTTCACAAATCAGGATAGCTATAATTTTTAAAAATGGAAAATAACTAGTGTTGGCAAAGATCTGAAGAAATCTAAACCTTCATACTCTGCTGGTGGGAACATAAAATGGTGCAGTCAATGTGGAAAACAGTTTGGCAGTTCCTCAAAAATTTAAATATAGAGTTACCAGGTGATCTAGCAATTCCACTTCTAGGTATATACCCAAGAGAAATGAAAACTTATGTCCACACAAAAACTTGTATACAAATTTTCACAGCTGCATTATTCATATCAGCACAAAGTAGAAATGACTCAAATGTCCATCAACTGATGAATAAACAAAATGTGGTATATTCACCCAATGGAATATTATTTGGCCATGAAAAAGACTGAATTACCGACACATGTTACAACATGGATGAACCTCAAATAATTATGTTACATGAGGAAGACTAATACCGAAGGCCACATACTATATGATTCCATTTATATGAAATTTCCAGAACAGGCAAATCTACACAAACAGAAATTAGATTAGTAGTTCCCAGAGGCATGGGAGTGGGGATAATGTGGAATGACTATTAACTCATACAAAGTTTCTCTTTGGGGTAATGGAAGTATTCTGGAATTAAGTAGAAGTGACGGTTGCATAATCTCATGAATTTACTCAAAACCACTTAACTCTACACTTTACAATGGTGAACTTTATGACATATAAATTATATTTCAGGAATTCCCTGATGGTCCAGTGGTTAGGACTCTGCACTTTCACTGCCAAGGGGCCAGGTTCGATTCCTGCTCAGGGAACTAAGACCCCACAAGCCACGCAGCACAGCCAAAAAGAAAAAAAAATTATATCTCAAGTTTTTAAGTGATAGAGTCCAGTATGGCTAATTTCATACAAAGAGCTTCAATATCAAACAAGCAAGAAAATACGACAGGAAACAATTCAGATATATCCAAATAATTCCAAATCAACTAACAAGATGCTTGCTCTGAGTGGCTACTGAGGTTGAAGCCATTTTCTACAAATACCTTTATTTCCACATATAACTTAAAAATGAAGAATTTAAGAAATTAACAGCATCTTATAATGGTAATTTTCAACTTAGATATGATAGATGTGTTTCTACAAAATAAAAGCATTTGCCATACAGAAATACATCCATAACGAATATTTGCTAATCAACTTTTAGCCTGCCTCTGGTCTAGAACTATCAGTTTCGGTTAATGAGTATGAGCAGGTATCCTCCTTTTCTTCTGTTCTCCTATTTATCCTCTGTGTGTTTTTTTTTTTTTTTTTTTTGCTGTACGCGGGCCTCTCACTGCTGTGGCCTCTCCCGTTGCGGAGCACAGGCTCCGGACACACAGGCTCCGCGGCCATGGCTCGCGGGCCCAGCCGCTCCGCGGCATGTGGGATCTTCCGGGATCGGGGCACGAACCCGTGTCCCCTGCATCGGCAGGCGGACTCTCAACCACTGCGCCACCAGGGAAGCCCTCCTCTGTGTGTTTTTATTCTCTAATTCCATTTACAACTGTCACGGAAGAACTGATGTCCACCCCTCCATAAAACCATCTCTAATACAACACACCATTTTATTTTTTCCATGAGCGTTAGTTTTGTTGCTATAACTAGACAGTAATTTCTGGCTGTGAAAACTATATTACACTTTTAAAATTTACCGTAGTACCTAACACAGCACTTGATTCATAGTGTGCACTCCATAATTATTAACATAACAAAAGGTAGCAAGGCAGCATCTCAACTCACTGAAGAAAAGATGGATTATTCAATAAATGCCACTCGGTAGCCATCTAGAAAAAAAATAACATTAGAGCTATACCTCATATTCTACATCAGGATAAATTCCAAATGAATCAAAGATTTAATTGTAAAAGTGATAAAAGTATTAGAAGAAACCTGGGAGAAATGTTTTATAATCTTGGTGTAGAAGCCTATTTAAATATGACACAGAAGCCATCAATCAAAAGATTGATAAATTCTACAACATAGAAAATTCAACTTCATAACAATCTTTATAGCAAAAACTATAATAAACAATGGCAAAAGAAAAATGACAAGCTGGGATAAACACTTCCAATGCCTATCACAAACCAATAAACAATAAACACCTATTTGATAATAAATGGCCCAAAAGAAAAATAAGCAAACAATGTGTACAGACAGTTTGTGGAAAATGAAACACAAATAACTCTTAAACACATGAATAAGAGAATAAGAAAAATGAAAATTAAAACTACACTAATGTACCATTCTTTACCTATCAGATGGGAAAAAATACCAAAGATTAATAATACTGTTTGGCCAGGCAGTTGGGAAACACGCATTTTTGTACGCTGTTAGTCAATGTGAAGACTGGCACAACCTCTACAGAAGGTAATTTGACAGTATCTATCAAATTTATAGAAGTACATACCCTTTAATCCAACTCTACTTCAAGGAATTTTTCTTAAAGTCATAGTTACTTATGGGTGAATAGACCTATATATAAGGTTATTCACTGCAGTATGGTTTGGAATAGCAAGATTTGGAAACTACCTAAATGTCCATAACATGACTGTTAAAATAGATTATAAAACACCCACAAAAGGAAATAGTTTGTAGGCATAAAAAAAGGAGATAATTTGTTACTTGGGCTATGGAATAATCTCCAAGACATGTGTGTGAAAAAGCAAGATTAGGAACTATGCATCGGATGTTACTATATGTGTAAAGTAAACATCTGTAAAACCCAGATGTTGGGAAGAATATCCCCCCCTTGGCTTGTATTTGCTTATCTGCACACAAGAAACTGGTAATATTTGTTGCCTCTGGAGATGGAAACATGTGAAGCAATATTTGTCATGGTATTTTTATTATGTACCTTTATGTATTTTTAAAATTATGAACCTACTGATTATTTAAAATAAATATTCAAAAATACATATTTTTATAAATCTTTCACAGCACCTAGCACTGCTTGATTCACAGTATGAACTCAGAAAATACCCAAATAATATTGCCTTATGTTTGCTTATTGTTTTTAAACTTGCAAATTCATTTACATTAATTATCATATTAAGAAGTATATGTAAACTGTTTTTATTAATGATCTAAACATTTTAGACTACATGTGAGTGAGGATATGAAGTCATTTGTACTTAGAAAATTGTCCCATAAAAGAAACACTTAACTTCAAGTATTAGAAAGAATTCCTCCCACTCCCACTAGACTTGAGATATTTTTTTGACTGCCTATAAATGAATAAAATTTCCTGTAAGAGTTTATCTAAAACTCTGATATACTTAAGAAACACAATTCTTTTTTAAAATATCGGCAAAATTGATATTTTTAATTGTTGTTATATTTTCCTCAAAATTTTCTTAACTCTAGAATAATTTTTTGTTTCATTTTTTAATTAGAAAACCCAAATAAAGCACTAGCTATGAAGTCTTGTTTCTTTGAGAGATGAACTATATAATCGCCTAGCCATAAAAAAATGATGCTTATTCCATCTGAGTAATGAAATAAAGGCCTATTTTGAGGATTACATGATACACTACGATTTACATAATAATATACAAAAGGAGGTTAGTGTTCCCTTGTTTCCAAACAAAATGTAGGATCTTGGGTTTCCCTGGTGGCTCAGTGGTTGAGAGTCCGCCTGCCGAGGCACGGGACACGGGTTCGTGCCCTGGTCCGGGAAGATCCCACATGCCGTGGAGCGGCTGGTCCCGTGAGCCATGGCCACTGAGCCTGTGCGTCCGGAGCCCGTGCTCCACAACGGGAGAGGCACAACAGTGAGAGGCCCGCGTACCGCAAAAAAAAAAAAAAAAAGTAGGATCTTATCATTTTTGAGTTCCCAATGCAAGCATTATTCTTTACCACACAAATTCCAGTTTATAGAAATACTAAAAATTATACTGACTGAATTTGAATAACATCAAAATTTTAATAAGCGCTGTCAGTCGATTATAATTCCAGAAGAAGGGCCTAAAGCATTCATCCTCTCAGAAGTCCCTGGTTTAGAGCCAGAATACATTATCTTGGAAACAACTATGACAACTTTGCCCCCAAATTATCACAAATACGGCACAATCTTAACTTTTCCTCTTCAGTTGACAAAGCTTTGAAATCACAACAGAATCCATAGATGATCAACTCTAATAGGGTCAGGTAGTGTGGTTGATGACAAGAGAAGTGATAGGGAAGGTGGTAAAATGAGAGCCCAGGCTGCATTTTAAAGGGAGCAGAGAGTACTTCCTCCCAGCCCCTGTTTCAGACCTTCCAGACAAATCACAAACTTAGATTTGCATGTGAAACCTTGTGATTTTTAAATATGATAATTATTCAAAGTTTATGTATGGTCACATTGTAAACTTTCCTTTATAGGACCCACCCAGGGTGTTCCACAAACATAGTACTATATGTTGTCAGTGAGAAAATGATGGACCTGGGAGTCTAGGGAACCAAAGTTTGAATTCCTCCTCTACCACTTAGCAACTTTGTGCCCTCAGGTGAGGTGCTCTCCACCTCAGTCTCCTTATTTGCAAAATGAGGATTATAATATCTATGGCTTTTGTAGCAATTATAAATAAAAAATATAAATGCCTATGCCTTTTAAAATAATAAAAATTGTGTTTATGAATACCTTAGTAAACCAAATAATAGTGTCATTGGGGGGAAATTTCCACTTGCTCTTCAAATCTGGACTTAGTGAAAAAATAATGCCATTTATTACAGTTATAAATTACTATGAATGTGATTTACAGAAATCATAGACTATGTCAGGATACCAAGTAGTTTGCAGCCACATAGAGGCAGTGGTCTCCGATTGCTTCCAACTATGACCTGTCACCATCACTTATTCATCTTGTTTATCTAAGAGGGTTACTTGTTTTACATGTATATACATACCCACTTTTACTGAGTAATGAAGATGAGAGTTATGGTGAGAATAAAGGCAAAGGTGAATAATGCAAGAGGCAGTATTAGTATTCTGGCTCAGAGTTTGAGGTTGGGTGTCAAGTGAAACAATATCTCAGTTCTAGCTTTATCATTTTTTCTCACCGTTAAGACTTAGAAGAGTCAATACTTCTCTCTAAGCCTTAGTTTTTCATCTGAAAACTTTAGGATAGTCTGCTCTATAGGATTTTCCTCCTACATAGTAAGAACTCCATAGTGTTAACTGTTACTTTCCTTATTCATACTACTATATTCACATGATAGAAATATTTTAAACAATATAGCCATCCTGCCACAAAATAATTGCAAAATAATATCAGTTCATAATAATCAAGATGGCATACAAAAAAGGTAACCATACATGTCAATGGCAAATTAAGACTCATTCAATTGTTTAAAGTTCTGATAAGGGATTTATCAACTGAGTATATTACATATATGATTAGATGAATCCTATTTAATAAAAGGATAATATCCTTCCTAAGTATTTGAAATAAAAAACTAATATTAATAATTTCTTACATTTGAAGAGTAACATATTCAAATTGCTCACACATATATTACCTCATTTGATCTTCAAATAAACTATGTGATATAAATAGAGTAGTTTCAAGAATATGGAACCAATGCCGATAAAGATTATATTACTTGACCAATGGTACTTGAAAAGGAAATGATGAAGCTGAGGCCAAATGCAGGTTTGCTCACATCTAATTCAATTTTCAAAATACTATACCACATTTAACAATTTAGCATTTCCCCTTTTGTGTTAAAACCAAACTGTGATTTTTGTATTCCAGACTTATCAGCGTTAACTTTGTTGGCAATGGCTTGGATGACCTTAACTAGTGTTTAAATCACTGTTGCCAGTTACAGAAATATAGGCATTGTCTTGAGAATCACTGTCCTCTTTATAAATAGGTACTGAATTCTCCAGCCTCACCATGTTTAATGTTTAACAACTAGAGGTACCAATAGGGAGGAGAAATAAGAACTCCACTCTAATGAGCCACCCTTCCTATCTCCAGACTCCAGATGAAATCCTGCCATGGTAACCATTTGGTTTAGTATAGCAATCATTTGTTAAATTATAATAATCAGGAGACTATTGATACTCCAAGGTTCCGTTAAAACAGTTTAAGAACTATGATTAAACCAAACCAGATAAATATTTTAATTTTGTATAATAATTTTAATTTTTGTACAACTCACATAGGAAATTAAATTAATATGGAATCGTTCATTTTCCTTTAGAAAACCCAATGCGGTGCCAAACAGGAGGTCACTTGTAGTTGCTACAGCACAAATTGGTCAAACTTGTAATTATATATAGTCAAAATTGGCAATTTGTTAAAGTAATTACAATAATATTATTTTAAATAAAAAATGTTAACAGATATACCTTTAAAATATTTGCCAAAAAAAGTGATAAAGGGCTAATAGTACTGCCATGTTAATAGCCCATGTTAAATCAAAAATAAAAATACTACACACTCCTAAATTCCTTATCTGAGTGAGAGGTTATACTGGATCCTTGGCCCCAGGCCAGTGATGTGCTAATAAATGTTTGACACCAGCTCTCTAGGAGGAAAAAAAAATCTCTGATTTTAAGCATTTGCCAATTTCCATAGAATAAATACTCACTAGAGTTGATTTCAAGCTACTAACACAAAGTCACTCAAGGCAGAGTTAGAGAGGTGAACAATGGGCTCTCACAAGCTACACAGGCCAGCTCCAGCCTACCACTGCCCAAACTCCAGAACTAATCCAAATGTCCAGAACTTAGAACCACGTATTTTAGAAAAGCTTCCTCAGTGATTTTGCTAGTCAGTCCATAGAACAGCGTTTAGGAACCATGGATTAGCTTATCGTACAACTACAGGAGTTTCTGAGGCTAAGAATGGGAAAACATTTGTTCGGCTTCTCCTGTGTAGCACAAAGCCAGGTGGAAGTGACATCAGCATCACTATCACCTAGGACAACTCTGAATCGTGGAAAGAATATATCACTTTTAAATTAAAGCAAACTGTAAGGCACCCCCTTGGTGTATAGCTATTTTTGAGCCCAGATAAATGACAAGCCTTTTTCATACCTTCCTGAGCCAAAAAGAAAGTGCCTCCCTCTGATAAAAGTCACTTAAATCCTCATTGTTTCTCAAAGAACTTATTTAGTCCAGTCCTCTGCTTCCAAGAGAGGATGACAGCTTGGTGGTATTTCAGCTCCTATTGCCCACATTCATGAATTACTTATGAGCAACTTCAATTCTTGGTGTCAAATTATTCAACTGAAGCCAACAAATACAGGCATTACTCTTTGTAGACATGCCAATTTCATAGAATTTATAACTTTTAATCTCTGGGTTTACACCAATCTTCAAGAGACAGAAAATGAGAAGGATTAGTATTGGTAATTAGTCTTTGCTGGGTCACCCTGAAAGCCTGAGAAAAAGGCTTGCAGGCAGGTAGTTTATTTGGGAATTGATCTCAGGGAATAGTAGTGAGGGATGGAGGAAATCTGTGGGGAAGAAGGAAAAGTCATTACAAAGATGTGTTATCTACCTGGAAACCTCTATGGGCAACAATTACTCGGTTCAAAACAGATTATGAGGGCTTCCCTGGTGGCGCAGTGGTTAAGAATCCACCTGCCAATGCAGGGGACACAGGTTCGATCCCTGGTCCAGGAAGATCCCACATGCCGCGGAGCAGCTAAGCCCGTGTGCCACAACTACTGAGCCTGCGCTCTAGAGCCCATGGGCCACAACTACTGAGCCCGCGCTCCACAACTACCGAAACCCATGTGCCTAGAGTCCGTGCTTCACAAGAGAACCCACTGCAATGAGAAGCCCGCGCACCGCACCGAAGAGTAGCCCCCGCTCACTGCAACCAGAGACAAGCCCACACGCAGCAACAAAGACCCAACACGGCCAAAAATAAAATAAATAAAATAAAATAAATTTATATAAAAAAACAGGTTATAAGAAGCTTTATGGACATGAATTTCAGAATTGCCCCCCTGGCATGGAAAAGGAAGAAACATTTATCTACCTGGTATATTCTCTATTAGCCAAGTGGCCCCAGGGGCATTAACTCCTTTGCCTCCATTCTTTTGGTTGATCATGCATGAGAGCCCAGCAGTTCTAAGGTAGTCAGAGAAACACAAGATGGGGAACAAAGAAGGAACTGGCCCTGGCTGAGGCACTGTCAGGCTATACCTATATAAATCTGGTCAAAGTCTGTGTGGACCTGGCCACTACAGCAGTGAATGGAGGAAAAACTGGAGCTAAGATGATATAAAGTGGTATATAAGGGGGGGTCCAGTTCACTAGGTAATAATAAAGCAGTTCTACCTACTTTGTAACTGTTGCTTGGTTCCATGATCTTATTCTTTGGACTTAGAGAACTAAAAATACTACCAAACCCCAAATCAATCCACAGACTTCTCTACACTGGCAAGAGGTCAGTGGGAGAAAAGTCAATCTTGTTCATAAAGGAACAGATTCATTTATGTATTTTAAAAGATTGTAAACGTTAAAATGACCATACTACCCAAGGCAATCTACAGATTCAATGCAATCCCTATCAAAATACCAATGGCATTTTTCACAGAACTAGAACAAATAATTTTAAAATTTGTATGGAAACACAAAAGATCCCGAATAGTCAAAGCAATCTTGAGAAGGAAGAACAGAGCTGGAGGAATCATGCTCCCTGACCTCAGATTATATTACATAGCTACAGTAATCAAAACAGTATAGTTCTGGCACAAAGACAGACACATAGATCAATGGAACAAGACAGAGAGCCCAGAAATAAACCCATGCACTTATGGTCAATTAATCTATGACAAAGGAGGCAAGAATATATAATGGAGAAAAGACAGTCTCTTCAATAAGTGGTACTGGGAAAACAGGACAGCTGCATGTAAAACAATGAAATTAGAACATTCTCTAACACCATATAGAAAAATAGACTCAAAATTGATTAAAAGTCTAAATGTAAGACCCCAATACTGTAAAACTCCTAGAGGAAAACATAGGCAGAACACCCTTTGACATGAAGTGTAGCAATATTTTTTGGATCTGTCTCCTAGAGTAAAGGAAATAAAAGAAAAAGTAAACAAATGGGAGCTAATTAAACGTAAAAGCTTTTGCACAGCAAAGGAAACCATCAACAAAATGAAGACAACCTACTGAATGGGAGAAAATATTTGCAAATGATATGACCAATAAGGGATTAATATCCAACATATATAAACAGCTCATATAACTCAACATCAAAAAAACAAACAACCTTGTTAAAAAATGGGCAGAAAAACTGAATAGACATTTTTCCAAAGAGGAAATGTAGACAGCCAACAGGCATATGAAAAGATGCTCAACACTTCTAATCATCAGGGAAATGAAAATCAAAACCACAATGAGATATCACCTCAAACCTGTCAGAATGACTATCATCAAAAAGAACACAAATAACAAACGTTGGCAAAGATGTGGAGAAAAGGGAACCCTTGTACACTGTTGGTGGGAATGTAAATTGGTGCAGCCACTGTGGAAAACAGTGTGGAGGTTTCTCAAGCTCCACAATGTAGGACCCTGAGAGAGAGAACAGAAAAGCCATAGAATTGACCACATATTTCCATCCATAAGCAGACAAGCTAATGCCACTGGAGAAATTTAAAGGGGCAGAAAGACAGAAGACCCTTTTGGATTATATCCCATGATTGTATGAATTACATAGAATAGGCACCACACAGCTTGCTTAAAGCAACTGACATCATAAAATCTGTTTTCATATAAAAAATTGTGAAGAGATAATTATTTACTTAGACATTTGTTGACAATATCAAATTTAGGGGTTTACCCACTGAGCAACTCTAATTCACATTTAAATCTTGTATCAATTAGGTTAGTATGAAAATTTCAGCAATGTCTAGTACCAGTTTCCTTAGGAAACAACTCAGATAATATTTATACCCACTAAATTTTGAGCACACTGGTCAGTAGCAGCAGTTCTTAACAGCACAGTGCTAGTGCAGAAGTCATTCCCCTGCAACCCCTTCATAAAAGAGAAGAAACACTAGTAGGTAAAAAAGAAGAGCCTTAGGTACAGTGCAAGCAGCAGAGCAGAGTGGTTAGGGTATTGGAATATGCAGTTAGATTGCTTGGTTTAAACAGCAGTAACCTTGGGCAAGCCATTTAATCTCTCTAAGCCTCATTTTCTCATCTTAAAAATGAGGATAATAATTTCTACTTCATACGGCTGCTGCGAGGATGAAATGAGATAAAGCATATGAAACACTTAGCACAGTGTCTGCCATATAGTAGGCTTTTAACAAATATTACTATTATCATTATCTCATTAGTTGTCTAGAGAACACTGTAATACACACATAACACACAATGGGCTAGAAAAATAAAGAGAAATTTCTAAAGTGCTATACAAATGTAAAGGGCCACTGTTGATCTTACTTTCATTCTCTCTCTCTTTCTCTCTCTCTCTCTCTTTCAAAAGGAAATATAATAAAATAAGTTTGTTGTGGTAGAAAAAGGATATCTTGAATGGTTTTTGCACTCAACCTCTCAGAACCTCAGTTTCCCCATTTACAGAATGGCAATCATATTGCAATGCTTAGTTCTCTGGGATGTTGAAAGATGAGAACAGGTAGCATGTTGTGAATAGCTCAGCAGTGAGTTACAGACACAGTCATGGACATCAAGGGAAAGTGGCTTTGAAGCATCTTCCCTACGCTAAGAAGCTCTTCTTGCATTGCAACAGAAAAACTGCAGGATCTTCACATCTGGGCTTCAAGAAAAGTAAGAGAAAAGTGACTTCTTAAGACACAAGGTGTGAGAAGACTGCAATCAAAAGTCCTGGCTACCACCAGCTGTAGGCAGATAGTTAAGAATATTTTTAAAGATCAACACATAGAGATCAAAAGAAATAAATGTAATTATTTACAATGTACAACATTATGAAATTAAAATTCTGAGAATAACTTTTGACTGGCATCATTACAAAGTTTCTGCTCCTGAATGTTCAAATATATATGTCAATGCTCATCAAAAACAATGATTATAAGGTAATAAATCAAATATTACTATATAAAAAGCAATGTTTTTAAAATGCTAAGTATTATGAAACCTGTAAATATCAAAATAATACATGTGATTGGCATCTAATATTATTTATAAAATATAAACTGCACATAATAAGTTTAGTGAATTCCTTAGGAAAAAGCTATTTTCAGCACTTCCAAATCTTACACTGTTTTGCAACGAATGGGGTATGTTGTAACTTTATTTTACCTACCCTCAGATGAATAAGGCTTGATTTAATCATCTTGTAGTCACCAGAGAAGTAAGTATGGAAAAAAGTACGGTGCAAGGCGATATTCCAGCATCACAAGTGGAGGCAGCAGGAGCCCCATCCACTGACTGTGTGATCTTGCCCAATTCACTCAATATCTCCTCTTCTTTAAAAGAAGAATAATAACTGAATGGTCTGTCAGGGTCAAACTGAATGTAAAGGAGCTGGGAGAACTGCTAAGTGCAATATATGAATAGATAAGCCACTCAACCTCACTGTGACTGTTTCCTCATCTGTAAAATGAGGTATGAGAGTTGTCACTAAAAACTTTTGAAGCATGTAAATTCTGTGATTCTAGGCTTAAAATGAAGGTACAAAAGTTGCCTTCTCCCATCGTATCTCATTCCTAGATATAGACATCAACCCCCAAATCACACACCATTTTTGTGGACTTGTTTCTTCACAGACTGCCTGCCAGACACAGCAGAGATTGGGTGACAGCACTACCGAAGGCAACACACATCTTAAATACAGATAGGCCCTTCTTCTAAAAGAACGTTGAAAACTGTGAGCTTAATTGCAATTAAAAAGTCCATTGAAATTCAGTGCAACTAGCATTAAAATAAACAACTTTGTAATAAAATATACCGGTATGGATTTTATGCTTTAAAAAAAAAAGGATCCTCAATGGATATGACTATGTGTTAACATTTAAATATTTATGCATAAATTTTCATTTTACTACAAATGAAAATTATTGGTTTATCTAATAAGTAATCAGTGTATTAAGGGGATTTTAAATTGAAGAAAGTAATTTAAAATAACCAAGCATGCTTAATGAAAATTATCCCTTTTAATATCTCTTTTCTAATTAATGTGTTTTTCTAAAATTTAAAAGAAGCCGGGTATTCAATAAACTATGACGTCTAGATATTTTACATTATCCTTATTTAGATAGGATTTTAGGATTAGAAGTGACCTTTAAATGTCACCTCTTTAGCCTTAGTATCACATCTGCCAAGTGGTCATCTAATGAATGTTTGAATTCCTCAAGTCTCAGGGAACTCACTCCCTCTCATTTTAACTTCAGAGAGCATGGATTATTAGAATTTCACCTCTTCTGCCAAAACTCAACCTAAATTTTTAACTTAGAAAATTAACAAAATGACCAAATAATGACCAGTGTCCAGATTTGGAATAACACTATAGTAAAAGCAAACAACTTGTTAGTTTAATTCAACTGTGCCTGAAGTCATCTGGCATTAGACAAACTCCACAACACAGGTGGAACAAATTTCCATAGAAGTGTTCTTAGCACTGCAGAGACCAATTGTGCTCATCCAATTCCCCACAGCCTGACAATCAGGACCTGCAATACCCATGGCCAGGTGCAGGTCCTGAAAAACAACAATCAATGAGCCCTGTTCTGCCTGAGCCAATGAGAATGAGGCCTGACTGAATATTAGAGTTATGGTCCCAAAGGTCTGCAATTTGTCTGTCAGCAGAAGCTCATGTCTTCCCTGACCACAGTGATCCCAAGCCCCAGGCTGGAACCTTTGTCCCACCATTCATACCAAGTCTCTATTCTGGAACCTTTGTCCCACCATTCATACCAAGCCTCTATTTCTGGCCTTCGGCCATGCTTTCCACTTTATATTCAAGCTCCCTATCCTAAATTCTGGTCCATTTGTCTGGGATCCAAATAATTGCCTACCTCTTGTCTCCTTAATGCGGCTGGACCCTAGATGAGGTTCAGGTTCTATCTGGATCTGTTCTCCCAGAAACAAGCTACCTCTACCTGACTATAATTTTCTACTCTCTCCAGATACTTCTATGGCTCGATCCCTACTTATCATTTTAAAAGCTTCTGTGAATATTAAATGGTTGTTTGTCTCAGACTTGAACTACTTCCCCTTAAACACTGGAATATGGACTTCTGGCCACAATCCATGGGAGTCAGCCCCACTGCCATGTTAATCTCTCTCAGGGGCATCATGAGAGAGTAATAGGGGTCCTGGCTCAGTTTGCCAAGACTTGTCCCCACCTGCTCCTGATTTACTCCACTTATATGCTATTGAGGTCCCAAAATGCCTGGTGCTAGAAACCCTCTCAGATACTAGGACAACAAATTTAAAGGTCTATAGAAAGTTGATTCAGACTAAAGTACAAGGATGGATATGCAGTATTCAATTAAGAACAGTTAAGAATATATATTCCCTGAGCAAGAGTTCTACAGGATGGCTTGGTAAAGGAGGATGCTTTTTTTTTTTTTTTTTGCGGTACGCGGGCCTCTCACTGTTGTGGCCTCTCCCATTGCGGAGCACAGGCTCCGGACGCGCAGGCTCAGAGGCCACGGCTCACCGGCCCAGCTGCTCCGTGGCATGTGGGATCCTCCCAGACCGGGGCACAAACCCGTGTCCCCTGCATCAGCAGGCGGACGCTCAACCACTGCGCCACCAGGGAAGCCCAAGGAGGATGCTTTTTAAGCTAAATGGATATAATAGTGACAAAGTGAAGCAAACATTTCAAGCTATATAGGGAGATATTTTGAAACAGAAAGATCTGACCATTGTTCCTTAAATCACATCTTGTAAGTGACTTTAGCCAGGCAAAATCACAACCTTGCTTTCCTAATCCCACCGTGCATGCTAATCTTCCCCTTTTAGCACCCTTGTCTGTCATATACCCGTGGTGATTACATTCTCTCTTGCATTTTTCTCTGTCTCATATGAATACATCTTATCTCTAAAGCAGATTACAAACTCCATACCTTACCTTATCATACCAGGAATGTTTTCAGTAGACAATAAATTCTTATTGAATTGAATTGAACTGAAACAAATTGGGAGAAAAATGACTTTACATTGCAGAAGAGCTAAGTTAACAAAAGATTTGAATCAAATGCCTAATAAAGTTCTGAGACTGGATAACTGAGGCTTAGAGAGAGACTGAAAATAATATTGCACAAATTAGAAAACAAGATGTGGAACAACTATAATACAGACAAAAGCTGTCAGTTATCGACTGTGGTAGGGGGAATATTGGGCCCCTAAAGACATTTACCTCTTAATCTCTGGAACCTGTGAATATATTATCTTAAAGGCAAATTGTACTTTTCAGTTGTGATTCAGTTAAGGCTATTTAGATGTAGAGATGTTCCTGGATTATCCAGGTGGGCCCAACCATAATAACATGACTCCTTAAAATTGGAAGAGAGAGGCAGAAGAGTGGGTCAGAGAGATGATATGAAGAATAAGGAGAGGTTTGAAACATGAGAAGGATTCAGCTTGCCATTGCAGGCTTTGAAGACCGGGAAGGGGACAGAAAGCCAAGGAATGTAGGTGGCCTTTAGAAGATGAAAATGGGCTTCAGCTGACAGCCAACAATAATGCCCTCAAGGCCATTATGCTAAGTTAAATAAGTCAGCCAGAGAAAAACAAATACCATATGATCTCTCTTATATGTGGGATGTAAAAAAACAAGTTCATAGATACAGAGACCAGATTGGTCATTACAAGAGGTGAGGGGTAGAGGGATGAGAGAAATGGGTGAAGGGGGTCAAAAGGTTAAAAAAAAGTCCCATGCCATTTACCTCCATGCAATATTTGGGACATACTTATACCAGAAACTGGGGGGAGCCTGGGGTTCCTATGCATCCAGAGAGCAGCAAATACAATAGTGAGAGGTTGACAGAATGAGCTCAACAGTCAGACCAATGAGCTCGACTCTGGCCTTTGTGTGTCCTAAATCAAGTTACTGCACTTCTCTGAGCCTTCCTTTCCTCATAGGGCTAGTAAAATCTTCCCCTGGGGATGGTATGAAATTTTCAAAAGAATTTTTTTTTTTTTTTTTTTTTTTTTTTTTTTTTACTTTATTTTTTTTATTTATTTATTTATTTTTGTGGTATGCGGGCCTCTCACTGTTGTGGCCTCCCCCGTTGCGGAGCACAGGCTCCGGACGCGCAGGCTCCGGACGCGCAGGCTCAGCGGCCATGGCTCACGGGCCCAGCCGCTCCGCGGCATATGGGATCCTCCCAGACCGGGGCACGAACCCGTATCCCCTGCATCGGCAGGCGGACTCTCAACCACTTGCGCCACCAGGGAGGCCCCAAAAGAATTTTTTGATTGTCAATTTTCTACATGATTCTCCCATAACACTCCTTATCTTTGCTTCCATTAAAAAAAGAGAAAGAAAAAAAGGAAAAAAAGAAAGAAAATGGGGGTCTCAGTCCCACAACCACAAGGAGCTGAATTCTGCCAGCAACTCAAATGAGCAGGAAACAGATTCTCCTCTAGAACCTCCAGGAAGGAACAGAGTCTTCCAACACCTTGATTTTCATCTGGTGAAATCTGTACTGGACTTCCTACCTACAGAACTGTAAAATAACAAATCTGTGTTGTTTTAGATACTAAGTTGATGGTAATTTGTTAAGGCAGCAATAGGAAACTAATATAGGGAAAGAGAAGGTTTATTTGCCAGCCCTAGTTAGTTGGACAGTCAGAGTTACTAAGACTGGTTCATGTGACTGAGGGTTTAGAGTTTGTTCACACATTAACTATGTAGTTTGGGGGCTAGGGGCTCAAATGCAGAGATCGCGAGACATTTCTGAGGCAAACAGTGGGGGAACCTAACCAAATAACTACCAGATTTGGTTCTTTCTTTTCCTTTTCTCCAACTCTTCTTCACTGCTCCTCTCTAAGTTTCCAACTTGTATTTAGTAATTTATTTAACAAATCTTGTAAGGCCTTAGGGATCCAAAGATATAATATACATCTTTCCCCAAGTAGCTCAAAACCTTGTCAGTACAACAGATGTATCAACAATTTACATTATATTCCTAAAGAGTAGACCAAATATTTCACCTGCATTCTTATTTAACCCTCACAGCATCTTTCTACATAGGGCACTAACTGTATTGCAGACTATAAGTAGACACTGTGTGTTTATGTGTGTGTGTGTGTGGAGAAAAACACTCAAAATGGGGCAGGAGGAGAAAAATTTTGAAAAAAAAAGAGTGCTCTGCTAAGCTTTAGCTAGTTTAGTTTGCACAGTGTAGACATGGCCATGAATAATATTTTACCCCCAAAAGATTCAAAATCAAAGTATCTTTTAAATGAAATTCAAAATGGATCAAAAGAATTGTTATAAGCACTAAGCAATTATTAATTTAAATCCTAAATAAACTTCTATCCTGTGAGCCATTAATATTCAAAACAGCTACTGAATTTCTCCAATACTGTGAGAAAAAAACCAACAATGAGTTTACCAGAATTTCATGAAGAGATAGTAACTGCATTCATTTCACACCTACCCTATATCAAACACTGCGTGAAGTACTTTACTGGCCTTACCTCATTTACCTCAATACAGCCCCATCAGTCACTCACCTCCTAGGTAATTCCTTTGTTACCGAGGAATCTGAAGCTCAGAAGAAATAAATATGCTGACCCACTAGCAGAGAAGTATTCAAGGAAAAACAACAATAAAGCAAGAAAATTGTTATCGGTGGGACAAACTGGACAGCAAAACAAATGTCAGATAAAGGTATGTAATAAACTATTAGTTTCCTATTGCTGCTATAACAAATTACCAGAAACTTAGTGGCTTAAAATAACACAAGTGTATCATCATACAGTTCTAGAGGTAAGATGTTCAAAATCTGTCTAACTGGGCTAAAGTCAAAGTGTTGGCAGGGCTGATTCCCTGTGGAAGTTCTAAGGGGAAATTTTGTTTCCCTGCCTTTTCTAGGTTCTTGAGGATGTCTGCATTCCTTGGCTCATGGTCCCTCCCTCCATCTTCAAGGCCAGCAGAGCAGCCTCTCCCAATGTCTTTCTCTAACTGACTTTCCTACCTCTCTCTTAAAAGGACCCTTGTGATTACATTGGCCCACTGAGATAATCCAGGATGATCTCCCTATCTCAAGATTCTTAATCACATCTGCTTAGTCCATTTTGCCATGTATGGTGACATATTCACAGGATATGGCAGTTATCTTTGGGGAGCCATTACTCAGCCTACCACCTAAGCATATGTAGATTAAAGTCAAGGAAGAGAATTTAGCTAGGAACAAGGAAGTACTGAAGTTTATAATTTTAGCTCCTACTCTTCCCTTATGTGTGTTGAACAAACACTTTTGTCAATAAAAACTGGATGAAATGCCTAAGCACATCTGAGATTCACTCTGAGAAGGACAAATTCAGATGCAGGACAAAAAATCAAGCTGAGTTGAGGCTAATGGACTATGCAAAGTCCTTCTCCAGAGCCTGGGCAATTGCAGTACATTCAAGAGGCCTAGACAGAATTCTCTCAACCATTGGCATTCCTATTGCTGCTCATTAACTGTTTTCAAGTTTCTCTTAGACCAACGTAGAAGATTTTGCTAGCAAATAATTACCTGAAATCTCTAAGCAGCTCCTGAGAGAAGAATCCTAGAGCTGGCCGTCTTAGCATTATAAGGTAAAATAAGCAAGAGAAGAACCAGTGATGGCTCATAAAAGCACTGAGTTCCCTGAATTCTCAAGGCCATGCCATTTAAAAGATCTAACATGTAGGTTATTACTATAAAATATAAGTGTGATAAAGAAACATCATCCGGGTCTGAGATAGAAGAGGTTCAGTTCAGGGCTCAGGCATGCGACCTGAGAAAAACATCCCTCCCCATCTCACATTCTATTACCACAGGTACCTAACTTGTCTCTTTCCCTTCAGTTTTGCCACACTAAATTCATATACCTCAATGCCAAGATTATCTTTCCAAAACACATATCTGATCACCTTGCTTTCCATCTTAACCTCAGGTAATTCTGTCTATAGAATGAAGTGTAAACTCTTTGATTTAACAGATAAGGTCCTAAAACTGAGGCTACCTACATTTATAATTTTATCTCCTAATCCTCCCTTATGTGTGTTGAACAAACATTTTTGTCAAAATGGATGTCTCAGTATTGAAGATACCTTTCTTATTTTTATCCCTGTCCTTGCATATGCTATTCCTTTAACCTGAAAAAAAAAGACATTTATTCAATGACTAGCCAATTCAAATGTCAATCATTCAGCAAAGCCTCCCTGAAACTAGCTCAGCAAAGTTTTAAATTCTTCCTATGTTGTGCTCCCATTGCTAACATAGAGGCATAGAGAAAATGTTCCTAGTGCATGGCAAACTTGAACCCAAGCTACACCAATATCACTTTCCAAATAATTCCCATCTGGTCATGGCACAGCAAGGGACCCCAGGGATCGTGTTTTCAGCATGTGCTGCCCATCAGATCAACTACAAAGGTTTGTAAAAGATTGGGAAAAAAAAAAAAAAAGAGGGTCCTTAGACCCACTCCAGGTATACTGAACCAGAATCTATGCCACTGGTGCTGAGAGGGCTTGCAGGTATGTAATAAGCTTCACAGGTGATTCTGATGCAGAAAAGGGAATAAAGGTCCTCAACCAGGCTGATGCCACAACAGATATAGGACTGTCAATGCTAGTGACTGGGAGTGTGAGATCAGACCCATTGGAGAGGGTCTAAGCCAGAGCTAAGCAGGTAGCCAGGGCCACAGGTATGCGGGCTAAGACTCAGGGCAGCAGAGGGCTGAAGTCAGGAAACAAAGGTGTAAGCTCTTCTATCTGGATCAAAGAAACATCAGAAATGGAGGAAGAGCAGGACTCAGTAAGTAATCCAGTACCCCTGGCCTGTCTTAGACACACTGGGTACCTAACTTTGGGAAATGAGAGTAATTCTAGAAGTCACCAACTGGAAGCTTCTCCAAACAGCAACACTGCATCATTTGGAAACATTAGAAAAGTATTTTGGGCCCCATCCCAGACCTACTGAGTGAGAATCTGCATTTTCACCTTATCCCCAGGTGATATAAAAGCCACACCAAAATTTACAAAGCACCCAAGCCTGGTTCCAGATGATGCCAATGCTGCTAGTCTGTAGACCACACTATGAGAAGCAAGTCTTGACCTACAACTGAGCATGCAGAAGAAGTTCAAGTGTTACCACTGTTAGCAGTTTGAGGGCAGGAATCTCAATTACCTTGTCTCAGCAATTAGCACAGGGTCTTAGGAACTGAGACCTCAGTTGAGAGGTTGAGACCTCAGGACTTGGAGCTGGTTCAATTCCAACTCTAACACTCACAAGCTGTGTGCTATTGTCAAGTTACTTAACTTCATTATGCTTCAGTCTCTCATCTGCAATACAGACATAACTGCCTCATAAGAGTGAGGGAGAGAGAGCATGTTATTTTTGATAGCACTGTAAGTGATCAATAGATGATGAAAAAAGTTAATAAGATAATCAATTATTGATTGATCAGTTGATATACTGATTTTTGGTGAGTAAAATAGATCCAAAATTCTGGTGGTGTAAATGATCTCAATCTGACTCATATAATCTAAGAAGAAGAAAGACTGAAATCTTAGTGACTGACAGACATTCCAGGCATAAGACTTCTAAGAGTATTAATATGTAAGTTCTCCTAAGTGATGGATGAAAGAACTGTCTAAAGCAAGAGAATCACTAACCTTTTTGGAGTAGTGACATCAAAATGATGTTTATGAGATCTCAAAGCTCTCTTAATTCTCCCCCAAATACCTAAGATGGAAATTTTTCATGGTTTATTTTCACTAAATTAAATTTAAATTGATTTACTTGACAATACTTTGACATTTTTGCATTATAGAGTATTGCATCTGCCATAATAAACAATACACATTCAAAGAAACACATTTAGTTTTAGGCTAATCCTTAAAATAACTTCCTTATTTTTGTCTAGTGCTTTTAAATTTTCAAAAAACTTTCACTCCTTCTACCTCATTTATCCCCATAACAACTCTACAGTTGTTTTTTCTAAAGCCTAGAAAAGTTTGTTATTCCTGTCTGACAGTTGAGGAAATGGAAAATGATTTTAAAGTGCTCAAAGTCACATAGCTGGTTTGTGGCAGAAATAGGACTAGAACCAAGTTTTCTAACTCCCAGCCATTTCTTTAAGCTACCTACCAGTACCACTACCACCATCTGGTTGCCACATATTATTCTGTGTACAAACCCACGGCAAAGCCAGGTCACCAGCTCAACTGCCCAATATCCTAATTCCTCTCCCAAACAAGTGTCCTTTCCCCAAAAAGTATGTTCTAAATACCACAAAAGCAACAGCTTCCTAAACATACAGGAAAACCTTTTTTATTTTGTTAAAGTAACTTTTCAGTTCTAGAAGTTAGAAGTCAAATTTGGAGGTGTGACTTTAAAATTTTTTAAATTATAGTGAAATATAATTTTTTTTAATTTGACTAGTTCATTCATTCACTAAACACTACATCTGCCTACAGATTTCTCAGCTCAACTGTCTTTAAAAAAATGTTCTAAGCTATAAAAGGAAGTTTTTAAAAAGTATTACTGTGCATTCCAATTTTGGATACCAATATTTATTGAGTCCTAACACTTGGGTTTTAGAAATGAGCACAAATCTTAGACTGACAAATGATAAAGCAATGGGATCTTATTAATAGATTAATATTTAAGTCTTCAAACATACCCCAAGCAGCACAGCATGTTCTTAAAAAAAAATCACTGTAGTTAAAGATTTCAATTTAGTCATTAAACTTCAGAACTGATACTGTGAAATGTTTTTCCAAAGTTAGTATACATTTTTAAAGCATTTTTTAAGGGTTCTGGATAGTCTATAAGGTTATATAATTTATGACAACAATTATGACAGAATCACTAAAGAAAAACTGACAACTCTAAGCTGACAAGTGTAAGAAATTCCAAAGTTGCACTGACAATTCAGATCTACTTCCTTTCATGCCCAGATTCACTTAATATCTCATTTGGTTTTCAAACCTCCCCTCAGAAGCAATTGGAACAAAACCATGAGCAAGCTCAATCTCCATTTGGGCATGTAACCCTTTTACAAACACAATTACAGCCAAACACTATTGTAACCTGATTTGCATTTGCACTAAGTTACAAAGCACATTGAAAATGCCTGCTATGCATACTACAGACTTATTAGGAGGATAGATTGCAGGGCTTCTGTGAACACTAATTAAAAAGGTTTTATCTTTCCCCTCTGATCCACTGAAATTGTTCAAATGCCTTGTCTGCTACAACTTTGTTCAAAAACAGTTTTCAAACATGTGATCAGAGCTAGGCAACTATTTCAGGTGGCTTGATTCTGTTTCCACCGTGGACAAGGCCAGAAAGACAAAGTTTCAGTCTAAACTTTGAGCTTCCTTTCCTTTGTTATTTTGTGTTGCAACCTTAGCATTATCCAACTGTGGACTTTTATCTGTGAATATCTAAATCCTGTCTTGTGGAAAACTAATTACTGAACCACTGAGAGCTTCATAATGTCCTGCATTTAAGTCCTGAGCATCATACATAATGCATAGGCAGCAGTCTCTGCACTCTGATTACAGAACACTGTCATTAAGTGAGCAAATTAAAGATGTGAATAATTCACTGGCTGAGCTTATTGTCAGTGCTGCATTGTGAAATTAGAATTTCTAATAAGTACTGCAATTTTTTTAACCCAATTAACACAGAGAACATCTTGAGACTGATTAGTACAATAAAAATTATTACCTTATTCTTTTGCTTCACAACAGCCAAATTAAATACTGTACTTAATTATGCAGCATTCATTCCTTCTCTGTTAAAAAAAAACCCTATCATTTTAATAAGAGTTCTAATATTTGTATGCAAGCTAAAAATACAGCACATGCATCTGTAGCTCACTGTCTTTTTGCAAAGTTTTTTTTAAGAGTCTGAACATCAGTATTATCACCAGTGGTGGATTATGATGACACCAGTCTATTCTGAAACCAAATATTTTTTTCTAAAAAAAACAAACAGCACACACAGAATTGACAAAGTAACTAACCTCCCCAAATTGAGTTGAATATATTATACCTCTGCTTTTTCTTGGATCTTTAGATGCAGATTAACACAGATTTGCCCCTACTGTACTATATATGATTGAGGCTGAAACATATATTTAAGAAAATTAACTGATTAGGAAAAAATCAAGTATCTGTAAGAGTGGGTCTTACCTCAGATGCTCATATAGCACACAGTGATCTGTCTCACTCCTGCCAGGCAAGTGGGAAAGTCCAGTTTATGCTCGGCATGATGATCCTACGCAGAGAGTGTCTGCTGCCATGTTAAATAAAGAAAATGATCATTTAAACGGGGGCTTTTGTCTCCCAATATTTCCTCCTGCTGCCCCTTTCGCATCAAAGCCCAGAGAGGCAGGCACATCTGGCGGCAGTCCCTGCCCCTGACCGCAGCTGCCTCTGGAGAGCTCCCCCCTTCCTTTCAGCTCCTCTGCATCCCCTTCCTGGGCAACTTCAGCCCCCTAAAATGGGGGAAAGAAACGATGACATTGCAGGCAGAATATGAGATTGTTTGTTCAGCTTCTGAGCCACCTCCTTCCTGTCTAGATATTTTACAGAAAGGGAATGAGAAGAGGGAAACAGCGAAGGTGCTCTGAAAATCAGTCAGACACAATGCAATAGGGAGATGGAGAGGAGGGAAAGGAGAAAGAGAGAGCGAGTGTGTGTGTGAGGGGGGGTAGCTGTCAGTGCAGATAAATCTGCATATGGAAATTAGGGTTATCCTGGGTGCAGTTTTATTTAACTATGATCTACTGTTTTTTTAATTAGACCAGAATTTTAGCAAAGGAAAGGAAGAAGGAAAGTGAGTCTTGAAACCAGAGACAGAAACTTCTAATTCAATAGACTTAAAATTTCATAGCAACTGCAAATAGCAAATCTAGAAGTTGTAGGAAAAAGAAAAGGAACAACAACAACAACCAAAAGGACATTTTTTCCCCTGTTTTGTTTAATAAACTAGAAAACCTCCCCACCTCCAAAAAAAATAATAAATAAATAAATAAGGAAATTGGGATAAGACTGTAAAGCATTTGAAAGGAAGGAAAAAACACCTTTCATGGTCTGTGTAAAAATTTTCCTTAAATGATAGAGGAATCATATGGGACAAAGGAATTGTCAAAAGTAGAAATTGGCATTACATGTGGAAATCAGTAGCAACACATTCTGCATTTTAATATCAGAGGTGGAGCATGTTTTTTGCCTTCCTTAGAAAACACCTTTTGCAGCTCTAACCTATGGCAAAGTGCCACAGGCTATAATCAGTTTGAGGTTGTCACTGACACAAGCCAACTACTCCTTTTGAGGCACTGGGAGTAAAACAGTGAGGAGGCAGAGTGACCACTACTGGAGGTTGGCTGGTATGCTTGGCACTGAGCCCTCCACCAGAGGTGCTGGTTGGATAGCAGTTTGACCAGAAGGAAGCATGAGTTAATTCTGTAATCTGTGAGTGGGGAATTTCATGGAACGGATTAACATTTACTAGTTCACCTACAATGTGGCAAACATTGTAAATGAACACTCCATGGTTTCTGCTCTCAAGAAGCCAGAATTGAATGGAAAAAAGATAAATTAAAAATGAGATGGTAATGCACTTTTATAAACCAGGGAGTGCTTCAGATAGTCTAGATTCGAGCAGTGTGAGGAGTTGTCAGTACCCTCAAAGCTCTCCACACAGATGACTAACTGGATCCTTCAAGACCAGCTCAGGCACTGTAAATAAAATTACTTTGTCCCTTTGAACTTTTGTTTCTTCAACTGTAAAATACCTGCTTTTTAAGTTTGGGATATGAGATAACAAAAAAAAAATCACCTTTTGTCTGGCTTATGATAATGGCTCAAAAAATCAAATCAATTGTCAGTTCAGATGTCACCTCCTCTGTGAATCCTTCCCTAATATCTACAAACAGGCTCAGAGGCTTCTTCTGCAATTCTCCCACTGTTCTCCATTATATTATATCCTTGTCATTTTCAGCAGGTCTGTCTCTTTACCAGTGGGTCTCAACCAGGGGCCATTTTGTCCCCTTAGGGGATATTTGACATTGTCTGGAGACTTTATTGATTTTCACAACTGGAGAAAGCAGGGTTGCCATGGGCATCTAATAGGGCAGAGGCCAGGGATGCTGTTAAACAATCTACAATATACAGAACAGGTCCCAACAACAAAGAATTATCAGGCCCAAAATGTTAACAATGTAGCAATGAACACAACTAGCACCCAGATATTGGTTTCTAATAAAAGGAACAAAGGGTCCTTGGACAAAAGGCTGATTTTAGATGTGGGGCAAGAAAAATACGTGATCTAGAGCATCTTGTAGTGCTAGAAAGTAAGAAGTGCTCAGAAAACAATGAAAATTATAAAACAAAACGCTGATGGCATATGTCAAAGGGACACAGGAACCATCTGAAAGATCTCCCAATGGCAGAAGTTGGAACTATTTGAGCAACAAATACACAGAATAGTATTGGATTATAACCTAAACTATAATATAAATATCCATGAGTCCATAGTGATATAAATAAGTTATTAAAAACTAATTAAGTGAAAGAGAAGAGAAATCTTCCTTGCAGAAGAATTCCAAACAATTTATGTAAATAATCCTTCCTCAAGGAGATGGAGCATAACTCCCCACTCCTTAGGTGCGGGGTTCTCATAATAACTTCCATAGTCGTGGGTGGGGAGGCAGGACTGAGAGTAACTTTATAGAGGAGAAATCTGACTTAACACTACTTCAGCCAGGTGGTCAAGGTTAACATCAACAATGGTAAGTCATGTTGTTCATGTATGTGCCCTAACACTAGTCTAATTATGAAAAAAAAAAATCAGACAAATTCCCATAGAGGAACATTCTACAAAACACCTGACCAAGACTCCTCAAAAACAGGAAAAGTCTGAGAAATTGTCACAGCCAAGAGGAGCCTAAAAAGATATGAACACTAAATGTATGGTGGTATCCTGGATGGGATTCTTGAACAGAAAAAGGATTTTAGGTTAAAACTAAAGAAGTCTGAATAGAGTATGGACTTTAGTTAATAGTAATGTATCAGTTGATGGGTTTATTAATTTTAACAAAGGTACCATCTTAATGTAAAATGTTAATAATAGCGGAAACTAGGTGCGAGTGTACAGGAACTCTGCACTATCTTTGCAAAGTTTCTGTAAATCTAAAACTGTTCTAAAAAATGTATTTAATTTTTAAAAAGTCAATAGTGCCAAAGTGAAGAAACTCTGCCCTGTACTATACTATAAGCTTCTGAAAGAAAGGGGCTTTGTGGGTTTGCTGAGTATGTTTATAGGCTCATGGTGGTAGCTCATCCTCAAAGATGACCCCCAGTAAACCATGTCTCTCAGAATTCATATTCATGTGTGTTCCCCTCCACCTGAATCTGGGCTGGCCCTATGACAGAGTGCAGCAGAAGTAACACTGTGAGACCTCTGAGGCAAGGTTCTAAGAAGGCTTGTAGTTTCCACCTGAGTCTCTTGCAACACTTGTTTTGAGAAAGGCAACCACTGGGTAAGAAGTCTGAATACACTGAGATCTCCATACTAGTAAAAAGACCAAGCCACCCAATGGGGAAGCCTAAGGAGAGAGAGACAGAGAGAATTAATGATTATGTGTGTGTGAGAGACAGAGACAGAGAAACAGAGATGTCCAGCCAGCCCACTGCTGTTCCATCCACTCTAGTAGAGGCACCAATACATGTGAATGAAGAAACCACATTTGACATCCTGCACATTCAAGCCTATAGATGACTGTAGTCCTGGCCTCTATTTGCCTGAAATAGTATTACAGAAACCAAACAATAACTACTCAGATGAGCCCAATTTACCCATGGAACTATAGTAAATCATAATAAATCATTGGTTTAAGACACTAGATTTAGGGGTGGCTTGTTGTGGAGCAGTAGATCAGTCAGTGCCTTTTACTTAGTAGCCATTCCAGAAAATGAGAAAGGAGCTTCGATATTGTAGAAAGAAAATAACGGTGGGATTTCTTTTAACATTTTAAACCATTTCTGTTAAAAAAAAAAAAAAATCTACCAGCTGGTGAATTCAATTAGATAATGGGTTTTGCAATTAGGTTTAAAAAGGTAAAAACAAAATAAAACAAAAAAGAAACGTGGTTAATATATAATACAGTCAGGCCAAACTGGGGTGGAGAGAGAAGAGTAAATGGGGAAAGAAAGAGATTCATTATGGGGTGGAGGGTGGATATATATTTTAAAACATGTATTTTCTACTTTAATATGTTAACAATGACTAAGATTTATTGAGTGCCAGGTACCTTTACATGTAGTATTAGCTTCCTAGAATTATATGAGGTGAATACTACTTTAACCTCAGTTTTACAGATGAGGAACTAGTGTCTCTGAGTAGCTAAGTTACTTGCCTAAGATCTCCCAACCAGTATATGTGACCAGGATTTGTAACTTGCAAGTCTGACTCCGGAGTCCATTCTCTTAGCACAGTCTAATAGAGAAGATAAGCATAAATAAAATAATCATACAAATATGTGGAAATACGAACTGTTATAAGTTTCATAAAGCTAACTGCAAGATACTATGATCATAAAACAGATACCTGACCCAGTATGGGAGTTTGGGGAGGCTGTAAAAGGTTTGAGGTTGAGGGTGTCACTTGGGTTAGTAAGGTCAGGTGCTGGGTAGATAAACTGGCCCATGAACCAGAAAAAGGCAGAGATGACAACAGGTGTATGATTGGCTGTTGGTGAAGTGTCTTTCCTAGAAGTAACACTGTCCTTATAGTCTAAAAGCCAGAGGATGTGGGGAAGTCCTGGTGAAGAGAGAGCTGGAAGAGATCATCTACTTCTGTGTATGAATCAACAGAAGTCTTAGGCTTACCCCTAAGTTGTGCATATGTGAAGCATAACCAGAGGAGCAAAGCAAAGGTTATGAGAACTGAACTGTGTATAAACTACTGCCCAAGCCTCAAACTAACCCCTGAGTGGTATATGGAAAGCATAACAAATGCTTTGAAAACTGAAAAGACATTCATCCACACAAAGTGAAACAAAACTTACAGCTTGAACCTAATTGGACTATTGCTTCTGAAAACAAACAAATAAACAAAACCCTCCGGGCCTCCCTGGTGGCGCAGTGGTTGAGAGTCCGCCTGCCGATGCAGGGGATACGGGTTCGTGCCCCGGTCTGGGAGGATCCCATGTGCCGCGGAGCGGCTGGGCCCGTGAGCCATGGCCGCTGGGCCTGCGCGTCCGGAGCCTGTGCTCCGCAACGGGGGAGGCCACAACAGTGAGAGGCCCGCATACCGCAAAAAGAAAAAAAAAAAAAAAACAAAACCCTCCAACAAACAAAGAGACAAGCAAACAAATTATTTGGAGGATTTTACTAGGTTCCCAAAGTCTCACGTAAACAAAACTGCAGAAGATATAATCTAAAATTACTGGACACGTAAAGAACCTGGCAAAAATCTGACCAAATTTCAAGGGAAAATACAGTTAAGAGATGCCAATCCTGGAATGACAGATATTTAAATTATTTAAATTATCAGACAAGACATTAAAGCAGCTACTGTAACCATCCTACAAGACGTAAAAGTGAACACTCTTAAAATGAACAGAAAGATAGATAGTCTCTACAGAAAAGTAGAAAATGAAAAAGAACCAAATAGAAAGTTTGGAGTCAAAAATTACATATTTTAAATAAGTTCATAAGATGAGAGCAATAGCAGAACAGACATGATGGAGGGGAAGAAATCAGTAAACTTGAAGATTAATCAGTAGAAATTGCATAATCTGATGAACAGAGAAAAAGGATTGAAAAAAACAAGAGAAAAATACTGAAAGACCTAATATGTAATTGGATTTTCTGGAGGAGAAAAGAAAGAGATTAATGCAGAAAAAAATATTTTTTTAAACAAATAATGAATGAAATTCTCCCAAATTTTGTGAAAGACATAAATTTACAAAATTCAGAAGGTCAATGAACCTCAAACAGGATAAATTCAAAGGAAACTATGTTCACACATGACACAATAAAACTGCCAGAAGCCAAAGGAGGAAAAAAAACCTTAAAAGCCACTGGAGAAGAGTGACACATTTTATATAAGGGAACAATTATTCAAATGACTGCAGATTTTTTATCAGAAAACACAGGGGCCAAAAGACTGTAGAATACTGAAAGGAAAGAACTGTCAAACCAGGATAATATATCTTCTTAAAATATCCTTCAGGAATTAAGGTGAATAAAGACATTTAAGATAAAAGATGAAGGAAAACTAAGTATTTATTGCCAACAGACTTACTCTAAAAAAAAATGCTAAAGAAAGTTAGTTCTTCAGGCTGCAGGTAAATGATACCAGAGGGAAATTTGGAACTTTAGAAATGGAGGAAGAGCAATATAAATGACAAATGTTTGGGTAAAAATAATAGAGAATTTAACATATCCTAAGTTTAAAAAAGTATTTATGACTCTTGAAATAAAAAATCATAACACTGGCCAGATAATTTTTCAATATATGTAGTATAATACAAATGACAACTATAACATAAAAAGGAGAGGGTAAAGAAACCTGTATGGTGGTAAGACTTTTACATTTTACTTGAAGTGGTAAATATTAACTCCAGTTATATTCTGAAAGATTAAGTGTGTACACTGTGATCCCTAGAGAAATTACTATAAATATGCTACAAAGAGATACAGTCAAAAAGCTAATATATAAATTAAAGTAGAATATTAAAATATAGTCAAAATATATAAAATACAGTATTTAAAATATAATTCAAAAGACTATAAGAAAGAGTAAACATGCAAACAACAACAACAAAAACCCAGAAGGGGCAAACAGAAAAATAATTAAAAAATAAATACGACCGTATCACATTAAATGAAAATGATCTAAACACACCAAGTAAAATACAGACTGTCAGGTTGGATGGAAAACAAAATCCAACTACATATTGTTTGTAAACTGACCCACTTTTTGTAAGAAACCCACTTTTAATATAATGATATATACTAAAAGCAAAATCACTGTAAAAGATATACCATGCAAATACTAGTGAAAGGAAAGCTGCAGTGGCCATACTAGTATCAGACAAAATAGACTTTGAAATGAAGAAAGCTATTAGGAATAAAGAGGGATATTATATCATGATAAAAGCGTCAAATCACTAAGAAGACATAGGAACCCTAAATGTATATGAACCTAACAACAATTTTAAAACACATGAAGGAAAAACTGATACAAATGAGAGGAGAAATAGATAAATTCTCAGTTATACTTGGACATTTCAACACTCCTCTTTCAGTAATCAGTAGAACAAGTAGAATATCAGCAAGAATACAGAAAACCAGATCAACCTTATCATCCACTTGACCTAATTGACTTTTTTTTTTTTTTTTTTTTTTTTTTGCGGTATGCGGGCCTCTCACTGCTGTGGCCTCCCCCGTTGCGGAGCACAGGCTCCGGACGCGCAGGCCCAGCGGCCATGGCTCACGGGCCCAGCCGCTCCGCGGCATATGGGATCCTCCCAGACCGGGGCACGAACCCGTATCCCCTAGCATCGGCAGGCGGACTCTCAACCACTTGCGCCACCAGGGAGGCCCGACCTAATTGACTTTTATAGAATATTCTACCCAACCATAGCAGAATACATAAAAGTTTCAAATGTACATGTCACATTCACCAAGATGGGCCATATTTGGGGTGATAAAACAAACATTAACAAATATAAAAGGATTGAAATCTTACATAGTATGTTATCCGACCACAATGAAATTAAACAAGAAATCAACAAGAGAAAGATACCTGGCCAAGTCCCAAGTATTTGAAAATCATGCAACACACTACTAAATAACCCATAGGTCAGAGAGAAAGTCTCATGAGAAACTGGAAAAGATTTTTAACTAAGTGAAAATGAAAACATCACATATCAAAATATGTGGAATGAAGCTAAAGCACTGCTTAGAGGGAAATTAATAGCACTAAATGCTTTTATTAGAAAAGAAGAAAGTCTCAATCAATAACTAAGCTTCCATCTTAAAAAACTAGAAAAAAATAGTAAGTTACAATCAGAGCAGAGAAGTAAATAAACAATAAAGATAAAACAGGAAGTAATAAAACTGAAAAAAGAAAAACAACAGAGGCAAGCCACACACTGGGAAAACATAATTACAAATCATATATAAGATAAAACATTTCACCAAAGAACATGTATGAATGGCCAACAGAGACATGAAAACATATCCCAAGTCATTAGTCATTGGAGAAATGCAAATTAAAACTACTTAATACCCACAAGAATAGCTACCAAAAAAAGATGACAATAACAGATCTTGACAAGGATATTGAGAAAATGGAAACTTTATATATTGATGGTGGAAATATAAAGCAGTGCAGCCATTTTGGAAAATTGTTTTTCAGTTTCTCAAAATGTTATCCATAAATTTACCTTAAGACCCAGCAATTCTATTTTTATGCCATATTTACTCAGGAGAAATGAAGGCATATGTCCACATAAAAAACTTGTATACAAATGTTCATAACAGCTATATTGATAATACTCAAAAAGTGGAAATAACTCCAAAAGAAACAAACTATTGATACATACAACATGGATGAACCCAAAATACATTATGCCAAGTAAAAGAAGCTGTATCAAAAGGCTGGATACTATAGAATATAATTTATATGACATTCTGGAAACAGTAAAAATACAGGAACAGAGAATAGATTAGTGGTTTTCAGGAGTTGAAGGAGGAGGTTTGACTGCAGTGTTTACATGAGGAAATTTTGGGGGGGAGTAATGAAACTGTATGTGTACTAATTTTGATGGTGCTTATACAACTCTATGAATTTTTCAAAACTCACAGAATTGGACAACAAAGAATGAATTTTACTATATTAAAGTTTAAATTAAAAAATTTTAATATTTCACTTATGACTTTTCTTATACTTTCAATTGTAGAGAATGGAATGGAAAAGTTCTTTCCATTCTTTCAATTTGAAAAAATGGTAACTCAGCTTCCTTTGACCTTCAGAGAACAATTATAAGCTGATAACATATAAAATTTTGCCTATATTAAATCTATATTTGTCCTCATTTTCCAAACATACTGCCCATTCTATATCATTTTGACTTGGCCTTATATATTTCTCTAATTATTTTATATTTTAAGTTTTGTCTCTCTAATAGAATTAGAGACTTCTTGAGGGCAGGAATCATGAATTCTTATGCTCCTTTAACTATCATAGTGATAGAAACATCTTAGAATTTTCAGTAATTCCTTCTGGAATAGAATGAAATGAAATAGGATGGGTGTTACATGTTGGATAAACTAAAGTAATGGAATAGAAGAAGGTTCCCTATGCCTCTTAACAAGTATTATCCTCCAATTCTCAGGTAATAAACCTGACACTCAGAGAGTTTAAGAAATTTATCCAAGATCATACAACTAGAAAATACAGAATGTAGGATTCAAATTTAGGTATGCTGACCCATGAACTCTCCTTTAAACAGTGATTTCCACTCCACCTCATCCCATAATGTGGTGGACAAATCCCAATGAAGCTAAATTGACAAAGACTCTTGACATTTTATCAAAATATCAAGAGGAGGCTATAGTACTTCATTGATTCTTTAAGTCTTTGCTTCTTACAGAAGCCCAAGTAATTAGACAGTAATGAGAGCTCCCTTATAGTTATATTACTGTAGAAAGGGAACTGACCTTTGGAGCCATAAGTTCTGGCTCTTCCCCTTCCCAAATCTGTGCCTTGTGAAATCCATAAGATTCAGCTTCCTAGAATCAGGAAATTAGGTTAGGTGATTTTTGTTGGTGGGAAGAATCTGAGGTAGAGCTAAATAGGCAACAAGTTTATTGAGGAATACTCTTGGGAACAACCAAGAGTTGGTTCTTCTGTGAAAGACAGAGAATGAAAGTAGGACTGGACAGGGGAGATAATGGGCTACAATGTAATCTCAATGAGGCCTCAGCTAAATGATGGGAGCTCTGAAGCTGGGATAACCCTTCTTAGTTATCCCAACTTAGGGTAGGGAGAGGAAGGGTTGGGCATGTATACTTTCATGCCATTGTCATTGGATGCCAGATGCCCCAATTTGGGCAAGCAAGCTCTCTTTACTGAAAGCAATTCTGAAAAGGGCTGACAGGCAAGAGCTTACAGCAGCTGGAAGGGGAATCTTGTGTCCCACATAGTGACTTCTAAAGTACCTTCCTGCTCTGGTAGCATCCTGAGGATTAGCCAGAAAACAATTCCAAATGAAAAAAATCAAAAAGTCTTCATCTTACTCACCTCCCATTAAAAAAACAGAAAATTAAAGAAAATACTGGAGGAAAAAAGTATGTTGTAAGGAACATATTTAAAACACTTTTACTTGTAACTGTTGGCTTTCAGAGGGACACTCTTAAAGCTCCAAGGAACTTGATGCCTCTAAATGGATGTTATTCAACAAACTTATTAATGTAACTCAGGGGTTGGCAATTCTTTTCTATAAAGAGCCAGACAGTAAATAGTTTCGGCTTTGTGGACCATACACTCTTAGTTGCAACCCTCAACGCTGTAGTTGTCGTGAGAAAGGAACCATAGAAAATATGGCAACTAATGGGTGAGGCTGAGTTTCAATAAAATTTTATTTACAAAAACAGGTGGCAGGCCAAATTTGGCCCATGGGCTATAGTGTGCTAATATAACTAATATAATTGAATGATATGAAATTTAACTCATTCCCTTTCTTGATACCACAGAGTACCACGCAAGCCCTAGAATGATTATGACTCTCATGTGAAAGATAATGAAACTTTTTTCCTGTGAAGTCACTTTCTTGCTGAATTTTCTGTTACTTGTAGCTGAACCCAACCCAAAATATTACAGAAATTTACTTTAGATTGAGTGATCAAAGAAGACTTCTATGAGGGAGAAGAGTTTTAGCCTCTATAACTTAGTGTTGTGAGAAAATAAAACTGATGGGTGTCTGTGGGGGCAACTGCCAGTTGTCCATCATATTTATTTTAACCTGTCCCCTAATTTTAGTGACAGGATAAAGACTGTCTTTCCCAGCTTGCCTAACTTTCAGCTGGATGTGACAGAGCTAAGCTAAGAACAAGGAAGTACTGAAGTGGGTCAGAAACTGGGTGAAATGCCTAGGCACATCTGAGGGTGAGTGTTAACTGTTTCCAGGTATGCTCTATGATGCAATATGTGTAAGGGAATGTAGTATGAGCAGCTTCTAGAATTGAGCTTAAAAGGAAACATGCCCTTCCCCCTTTTTCTCCCTCCTGCCAGCTGGAATGTACATGTGCTGGCTACAACAGGAGCAGCCCTTATGGACCATGAAGAGAACTTAAAATTGAGGCCACACATTGTGGAGACATAAGATATAAGGATCCTGGAATCCTTAAACCACATAAAACTATCAGGTCTAGGCTGATTCCATGACTTTCATGGGAAAAGGAGATGTTTTTTCTTGTTAAGATATAGTTATTCTGAGTTTTATGTCATTTTCAGCTTTGCCCAACTCAAACTATTACAGAAATTTATGTTAAATTGAGGGTTCAACAGAAGCCTCTATGTGGAAGAGAGGTTTTAGTCAGGATCTCAAGGACAAACGGAGCCAGGCCTAGAAAAAGCAAGAGAAAAAACTCAGTTCTGGCATAAAGCACAACTTGCACAAACATTCTGAGACAGGAAAGAATACAGTGTGTGAGAGGAACTGAGAGAAGGCCAGTATGGCTGATGATTTGTAAAAGAGGTGGAGGGTGGACATAGGAAGGGGTCAAATCACAAATAGGAGGAGTTAGATTTCACTCTAAGAACAGTAGGAGGCCACTGAAAGATTTTAAGCAAGGAAGAGATTTGCATGTCCCCTTGACAACTGCGAATGACTGCCCCCCAGAGCCTGACTTTCCGTGCCCTCCCCAGCCTCTTTTTATTTAATTTAATTTTTTTATTTTTTTAAATTATTTATTTACTTTTTTTTTTTTTGCAGTACGCGGGCCTCTCACTGTTGTGGCCTCTCCTGTTGCCAAGCACAGGCTCCGGACGCACAGGCTCAGCGGCCATGGCTCACGGGCCCAGCCGCTCCGCGGCATGTGGGATCCTCCCAGACCGGGGCACGAACCCGTGTCCCCTGCATTGGCAGACGGACTCTCAACCACTGCACCACCAGGGAAGCCCTAATTTTTTATTTTATATTGGAGTATGGTTGATTTACAGTGTTGTGTTAGTTTCAGGCGTACAGCAAAGTGATTCAGTTATATTTACATACACATATATCTATACATACACTACTATATATAAAATAGATAATCAACAAAGACCTACTGTATAGCACAGGGAACTCTACTCAATATTCTGTAATAACTTGTATGGGAGAAGAATCTAGCCTCTTGGTGTCACCTGAGCCCTTCAGGCAGTCCTCTTCACAATCTTCCTCCCAAGACACCTCAGGTCTGGCTCCCTCCCTCAGGAGCCACACACCATTTATTCACCCCAGTGGCAGTACAGCTCACTCCCTCCACAGCACTCTCTCCTAGCCCTGCCACCATGAGCCACACCAGCCAATCTTCTGCTTTCAGGTCTGTCAGCTTTGAGACAGAGATCTGTGTGCCCCTAAATGCCAGGGGATAGAGGCCAGCCTCTCTAAGTGGTTCCTGAAGTTCTCCTCACTTGGCTTGAGGAAAGAGGGGGAAAACACTTCCACACTTAGTCTCTAAAGAAGTCCTCACTCTTAAAACTCTAGTCCCTAGTGAATTCTTTTTTATATATAGACTAAAGGTGGATGATCAGCTAATGCTGATAAAAGCAAATTTTGGCTACCTACTTTGCAATAATGATCTAGCACCTCAGTTAGAATATTGGGTTATAGTTATTTTTCTCAGGTTGGTGCCTCAGCTCAAACTGCAAGACTAAGAAAGTATAATTACAACAACTTTCAAAAAGATTTGGGACTTGCCTGGAGCTCCAGTGGTTAAGACTCCACGTTTCCAATGCAGGGGGCGTGGGTTCAATCCCTGGTCAGGGAACTAAGATCCTGCATGCCGTGCGGCCAAAAACAAACAAAAAATCATTATGTTGTCCACCCGAAACTAATATAATGTTACATGTCAATTACACCTCAATAAAATAAGAAAGGTTTTTTATAAAAAGATGAATATTGATAGTTAAACACAAGAGGCAACATTTCATTCATTTAGTCAAAAGGGCCTACTATTTTTAAGGGCCTACTATATGCATGTGCTATCCTAGGTGCTGAGGACATAATCTCAAGCTTACAGTCTAGTGAGGAGACAGATATGGCACAGTTACTCTGTGTATATGAAATATATTACTTTGTGTATTTATTCTATGTATAAAAGTTACATATTCTACTTGTATGACATGAAAATCTAACCCGTGGATGTTTAGGAAAGACTAGAACCTTCAGGGATGTTTAGGAAAGAATAGAATCTTCGGTATAGTCTTTGAACAGAGAAGTGGGGTGCCAGAAGACCAGATTTGAGGAATTTGTAAGGCAGATCATAGAAAATATCCTGAGCTAAACAAAAAATTACAAATGTCTTAGTTAGAAATAGGCCTAAGGATCTGCAACTCGTGTAGGCACCAGGAAAAGAGTGAACTGGGTAACTGAAGAAAAGCAGCAGACCGGGAAGCAGTATGCTATCTGTGGGGTAGAATCTTTCTCCCTGGAGGAAGACAGGCAGATACATCACAGCTATTTTGCTGTAGCACACTAAAGGTGATGATGTAGTACTTATTACTTATACAAATGTAAAAGAGAATAATTTATTTTTCCTGGTCATGGAGATGTTTTGGTAGGAAGTGACAGCACAGCAGTGATGTAAGTGGCGCATGGGGAGATAAGCAAATCCCACCACGCAGAGAAGGGGAAAGGAGTGTTAGGCATCTGCTGCTTTGCCTGTACAGCATTTCATCTTCCTTCCTTTGGTAACAACACCCCACTTTTGCTTTGGAGAATCACCCCTCCTTCATTTCCTGTTGTCTTAGAGGAATTGTCAATTAAGGTGTCCTACTCCCTATCTGCTTTCTAACTCTATATACAACCATTTAGATATGTTAAGAAGCAGGAGGCAAAGGGCACAAAACAGTTTAAAATAAGTGCTTTCCAAACCACCCTCATTCACACAGTGGTATTGTGATATAGACTAGATTCAGGGATTGCAAACTGGCAGCCAGAAGCCCAACTTGGCCTAGAAATGTGTTTTTCTTGACTCGCATATGTTTTTACTAGTGTGTTTATACGTCTTTGACCAGGGTTTACAACCTCCAGATCACCACATGCTTCAATGCTACCTTCTGCCTTATACCAGCCCTTAGGTCTCAGGTAGACATGAAAGGAGGCCAGAGTGTTCATGTTGTACTATGTTGGAAACCTTAGTTACAATTTTAATGTAATTGCCACAAAAAGCGTATAAGGTACAAACTGAAAATGAAACAGGCTTTGAAATCAGATCTATCTATAGAATCATCCTGGGTCTTTCTACCATACCTAAAAACCAATTCAACAATACATTCACTCAGTTAATATACATTCATTCATTTAATATACATTTATTGAACATCCTCAAGATGCAGTTTTGAAGGTATAATGTTAAGTAAAAGCAGACATGGTTCCTCTTCTCTTGAAGCTTACAGTGTAGAACAGGATATAAATATTACCAAATAATTACATATGTTAATATAAAGTTGCACCTGTGGTGAGCTACATGGGTACCTATAATAGAGGGAGTGGCATAATTAGGGAGGTCATGGAAGACTTCCCTGAGGAGGTGATGTGAAGGGTGTGCAGTAGTGCTAAGAAAGGGAAGGAAGCACATTGAAGGCAGAGAGAACAACATGTACACAGGCCTTGTGGGAAGGTAGGAGGAACTTAAAGGAGACCAGTGAGGCTGGAGCAGACAAGAGTGAGTTTGGCTAGGGTGGAGTAGTTAAGAGTCAAACATTCAGTGTCTTATAGATCTTATTAAATTTTTTCTGAACCTTTAAGAGCAGTTATTTTAAAAATAGGGTAGAGGTTGGTGTTATATTAACATTTTGGAAAAAATCACTTTGGGTGAAGTGTAGAGAAGACAAGGGGAGAGGATATCACATGCAGGGTGAATGCTGGTTAACAAGTTATGAAGTTATTGTAATTCTTGGTAAGAGTATTCATAGCTACTCATAACTGGTTTGAATGGTAGTGATGGATATGGAGATAAGTAGATGGATTCTGAGGTAGGTAAGTAAAATTGGAAACACTTGGTGTTGGAATGAGTATGGGGATGATGTTAGACAAGGTTGTCAAGGTAGACTACTAGTAAGGCTTCAGACATTCTCTACTGGAAATGTACTATGATGCCATTCATAAAGATAGAACTTTCTGTAAGAGGATCTGGCTTCGGAGAAAGAAAGATGCATTCATTATCAGGCATCAAATTTGAGGGTTTTTTAGATATTCATGCAGAGATATTAAATAGGTAGCATATTTACAGGTCTGCAACTCAGAGGCAGATTTTGAATAGAGAGATAAATTTTAAATTAATCTGTAAAGAATTAGTAATTGAAACTGTGTCTGTGAATAGGTCAGTCTGGAAAAAATATAGAGTGAGACCTGAAGGGAGCTTAGCACCACTTAGTTGGACTCAGAATCAATGTGACTATTTAGATATTCACAAGTATGGCTTGTGGGGCTTCTTTCCTTCCCTTCCTTCCTCCTTCTCTCCCTCCCTCCCTCCCTCATTCCTTCCTTCTTTCTTTCCTTCCTTCCTTCCTTTCTTTCCTTCCTTCCTTCTTCCTTTCTTTCATGTTAGTAGTTATAGTAGTTATCTATTCCTATGTAATACATTATACCAAAACTTAGTGGCTTGAAACAACAAATTCTATTATCTCATAGTTACTGTAGTTCAAGAATCTGAATATGGCTTAGCTGGGTCTGCTTCAGGGTCTTTCAGAGGCTGCAATCAAGGTACCAGCCACAGCTGGTGGGGAGCTCACAGCAATGCTGCTACAAGAGTTCAGACAACTTTGAAGTTAGGGGACAGACAATCTACACAAAGCTGCCCTCACTTCTGACACCAATTGCAGGTTCAGGGTTTCACAAAACCACACTCAGTTTTGATAATTTGCTAGAAAAATTCATAGAACTCATTGAAAATTACTATATTCACAATTATGGTTTATTACAGGGAAAGGATACAGACTCAAATTAGCCAAGGAAGAAATGTTAAGGGTAGAGTCTGAGAAGGTACCAAATGTGGAGCTTCCATTGTCTTTTCTCAGAGAGAAGCCAGGACACGTTACTTTCCCAGCATCAATGGGTGACAATATGCATGGTACCGACAACCAGGGAAACTTGCCCAAGCTTGTGTTCAGAGTTTTTATTGGGACTCCATTATGTAAGCATGATCAAGTGGTTACCCACAGGGTTGATCTCAGTCTCCAGGTTGACTGATATCCTATGACCCAAAGGCCCGCCCCAAGTTATAATGTTGGTCTTTGGGGCATGGCCAGCCCCCGCAAACCATATTGGCAGACTGTCCAGTATGACCCAAGGCCCTCAGGCAAAAAAGACACTCTTATCAGACATAACATTACAAAGATTACTTCCCAGAAGCTAAAAGCAAAGGTCAGACCCCTTTTTAGACTGGTTTAAATTCTATACACCTGCCAAGGCCTTGTCATTTTTCAAGGCTCAGTGGGGGAAGAATCTAGTTCCTAAGCTCACTCACATAGTTGTCAGCAGGATTCAGTTCCTTGTGGACTGTTGGACTGAGAGCCACAGCTACTCCTTAGCTGTTGGCCAGAGTCTGCTCTCAGTTTTTGCCATGTGGTCTTTTCTGACATGGCAGTTTACTTCATCAGAGTGAACAAGTTGAGAAGGCAAGAAAGAAGAAGTGCCAGTGAGAGACAGTGCTAGCAAGATGGAACTCACAGCCTTTGTAACCTAATCATGGAAGTGACAAGTCATCACTTTTTGCTTTATTCTATTCATTAGGCACAAGTCATTAATTAGGTTTAGCCCACACTCAAGGGGAGATTACACAAAGGCATGAATACAAGGTGACAGAGATTATTGGAAGACATGCCTACCACAGTAGGGTTAGGGAAAGAAGACAGGGGAGAGAAAGACGTTGAAGGTAAAAAGAAGAGGGGTGATTGATGAATCAAGCTCCTGGAGGTAAAACGAAATGGAATGAGAACACATGCAAGAGGGGAAGATGCTACACATACAGAAAAATGAATGAGGATCAATAATGAAATTTTCTTTGGTCTAGTTATTTAAGGTTCTATATGATGTATGCCATTATAAATGACCCAATGCTCTGAACAGCTGCTTGAAAATTCCTTTTACTATACAGGAAAGTTGCTCCTTCTCAACTAACTAAACCTCCCCATCAATACTGAAGAGTTTAAATCATGATATCTATTCCAGAAGCACTTGGAACATTAGGAGTTCATTATTTGTTGTACAAAATTAGTGTAATAAAATACTGTAGGTTGACAGAAAGTCAACTGAAGGTGTGTTGTATACACACTTAAAAAAGATTGCTCATAGAGATACTCTAATATTTTCAGTACTAGGATTAAAAGCCATAACTGAATTTAGCTATCTCACTGTATCCTCCATAATTATGAATTGTATAAAATCATTAAAATTGGATTTACCATTGGTCAGATTTTACTAAAATACTGAATCCAATTCTAGGTGTATGAGCAGTTATTATAAAAGAGGTAAAGTGATCCTTGGTTTCATTTAAGTTATGAGGGAATGCTCTTAAACTTTTAAAAGATTTCCATTAAAACAGTGATAAAATTTCTGAAACCGAGGGCTTTAACTTTGGTATAATATTATATTCAGTCAAATTTATGGAAAGTTTCCCTACTAAAAACATGACATTCATATTAAATTGCTTGATTTTTAGTCTGATAACATAATAATAGATTATCAAATGGATGATAGATGGTTTGTTAAAATATTTAAAAGAAAAAAGCAAATCAGAATGGGTTTACTAATAATATAATATTCAAATTCTATCATATGTACCCCCTCCTGAATGTTGTTAGAAATCACAAAACAATGAAAATCACAAAACTATGTTAATTGAACTCAATTTTTTAAATTACAAATCTGAAATAGTCACTCAACACTCCCAGACATTCCTACTACACTTCACTGCTAAATACATTTTTTTACTCAACAGTATGACCATCACACATCTTTTGTCTCCTCAAATCTCTAACAACCACTCTTTCTTCTCACTTAAGTCAATATGTCATGAAGAATATATATGAAAACAAAATCTACTAAAACAAAATGTACTTCAACCTCCAACCACCCATTTCACCATCTTTGGCTATCTTTATCTATATACCTCCCATTCTTTCTGTTAATTAAGAATTGTCCTTGATCCTATTAGAGGCCGATATGTCATCTGTGTGGTAAATACGATTCCCTCTTGTCTTCCCAATGCCAGCAGTCCTGCAATCATTCCTCTCCTCTTCAGTATCATCAACTCTTCCCTTTATACTTGATAATTGCCATAACCTCATACAAATGCTCTAATATTTCCTATCTTCAAAACACCATCTCTGGATCCCCACACCTCCCTCCTGCCCTAATTTTCTGCTTTATTTTAAATTAAATTCCTGGGTAAAGTTTCTATATTTGCTGAATCACCTCCCATTTTCTATCCAACCCACTCCCATCTAACAACCCCTCCACCACTACTCAACTGAAATGGCTTTTATCAACATCAGTAATAACCTACATTTTGCCAAACTCGATGGTTAACTTGTTTTCTCTTATTTTTCCAGTTATCAGTAGCATTTGATATAGATTATCCATTCTTTTATGAAAATCTCTTGGCTTTTGTGACAGATGTCACTGCACACACTTGAGTTTTCTCCTGAGAACTGGTCTTAGTTCTTGCCTTTCTTGGCTGGCATTTCCCTGTTTCCTAGTCCTCTGAATATCCAAAAGTTTTATAATTTTAGCTCTTACATTTAGGTCTGTGATCCATAGTGAGGTAAAATTTGTAAATAGTGCAAAGTAAAGGTCGAACTTCATCTTTTAGTGTATCAGTATCCAATAGTTGAAGACTGTTTTTTCACCATTGAATTATCTTTGCCAAAAATAAATTGACTGTATATGTATGGGAGTCTATTCCTGAATTCTATTCTGTCCCACTGACCATGTCTATCCTTAGACCAATACCACACTGTTTTGATTATCGTAGCTTTATAATAAGTCCTGAAATCAGATACTCTGAATCTGCCAGTACTGTTCTTATTCAAAATTGTTTTAGTTATTCTAGGTCCTTTTCATTTCCATATCAATTTCTGAAAGCATATGTGAATTTCTACAAAAGAAAAGCTCCCTGGGATTTTGATTAACATTCCACTGAATTTGTAGATAAATGTCAGAAGAAATATTAATAATATTGAGTGTTCCAATTCATTATCATGCTATACCTATTTAATTGGGTATTCTTGAACTTCTCTCATCAATATTTCACAATCAGCATACAAAATCTTGTGCATGTTTTGTTAAATTTATCTCTAAGTACTTTTGATGCCATTAACAATGTCTAAATGTTCATTGTTTGTTTATAAAAATACGATTTATTTTGTATAGTGACATTGAACACTGTTGCCACCTTGCTGAATTCATTATTAGTTCTATTAGCTGTTTTTGTAGATGTTTTCTACATAAGGATTTTCTACATAAATAATTATGTCATCTGAGAATGATGATAGTTTTCCTACTTCATTTCCAATCTATATGACTTTTATTTCTTTCTCATACTTTACTACATTGGTTAGTTACCTCCAGAACAATGTTGAATAGAAGTAGAGAAAGAAGACATCCTTGTCTAGTCCTCAATCTTAGGAAGAAAACATTCATTTTCATGATGTTAATAGTTGGCTTGTCATGGTTGCCATTTATCAGGTTAGGGAAATTTTATTCTACTCCTACTTTGCTGAGAAATTTTATCATGAATTGATATTGAATTTTTCAAGTCACGTTTTTCTTCATATTGAGGTAACAATGTGATTTTTCTTTTAACAGTCTTTTGATATAATGAACTACCCTAATTGTGTTTTAAAATTCGAACCAACCTTGCATTCCCAAAATGAACCTGATTTTCTTAGCATATGTCATCCTTTTTTTTTTTTTTTACTGGAGTATAGTTGCTTTACAATATTGTGTTAATTTATACTGTACAGCAAAGTGAATCAGCTATATGTATAAAAATATTCCCAGTTTTTTGGATTTCCTTCCCATTTAGGTCACCACAGAGAACTGAGAAGAGTTCCCTGTGCTATACAGTAGGTTCTCATTAGTTACCTATTTTATACATAGTATCAATAGTGTATATATGTCAATCCCAATCTCCCAATTCACCCTCCCTCCCTCCCCCCCGGCAGCCATGTTTGTTCTCTAAGTCTAAGTCTATTTCTGCTTTGTAAATAGCATCGTCTATACCAATTTTTTAATTTAATAATTAAATAATTTAATAAAATCGTCTATGCCAATTTTTTCAGCATATATGCATTAACATATATTTGTTTTTCTCTTTCCAACTTACTTCACTCTGTATGAGTCTCTAGGTCCATCCATGTCTTTACAAATGACCCAATTTCATTCCTTTTTATGGCTGAGTAATATTCCATTGTATATATGTACCACAACTTCTTTATCCATTTGTCTGTCGATGGGCATTTAGGTTGCTTCCATGTCCTGGCTATTGTAAATAGTGCTGCAATGAATGTTGGGGTGCATGTGTCTTTTTAAATTATGGCATTCTCTGGGTATATGCCCCATAGTGGGATTGCTGAGTTATATGGTAGTAATATTTTTAGTTTTTTAAGGAATCTCCATACTATTCTCCACAGTGGCTATATCAATTTACATTCCCACCAATAATGCATGAGGGTTCCCTTTTCTCCACACCCTCTCCAGCATTTATTGTATGCAGATTTTTTTGATGATGGCTATTCTGACTGGTATGTGGTGATACCGCATTGTAGTTTTGATTTGCATTTCTCTAATAATTAGTGATGTTTAGCATCTTTTCATGTGTTTGTTGGCCATCTGTATGTCTTCTTTGGAGAAATGTCTACTTAGGTCTTCTGCCCATTTTTGGATTGGGTTGTTTGTTTTTTTGATATTGAGCTTTATGAACTGTTTGTGTATTTTGGAGATTAATCCTTTGTCAGTTGCTTCATTTGCAAATATTTTCTCCCATTCTGAAGGCTATCTTTTCATCTTGTTTATGGTTTCCTTTGCTGTGCAAAAGCTTTTAAGTTTAATTAGGTTCCATTTGTTTATTTTTGTTTTTATTCTCATTACTCTAAGAGGTGGGGCAAAAGAGATCTTGCTGAGATTTATTTCAAAGAGTGTTCTGCCTATGTTTTCCTCTAAGAGATTTATAGTATCTGGCCTTACATTTAGGTCTTTAATCCATTTTGAGTTTATTTTTGTGTATGGTGTTAAGGAGTGTTCTAATATTCTTTTATATGTAGCTGTCCAGTTTTCCCAGCACCACTTACTGAAGAGGCTATCTTTGCTCCACTGTATATTCTGGCCTCCTCTGTCATAGTTTAAGTGACCATAGATGCATGGGTTTATCTCTGGGCTTTCTATCCTGTTTCATTGATCTATATTTCTATTTTTGTGCCAGTACCATACTGTCTTGACTACTATAGTTTTGTAGTATAGTCTGAAGTCAGGGAGACTGATTCCTCCAGGTCCATTTTTGTTTCTCAAGATTACTTTTGCTATTCCATACAAATTGTAAATTTTTTTGTTCTAGTTCTGTGAAAAATGCCATTGGTAATTTGACAGGGATTGCATTAAATCTGTAGCTTGCTTTGGGTAGTATAGTCATTTTCACAATATTGATTCTTCCAATCCAAGAACATGGTGTACCTCTCCATCTGTTTGTGTCATCTTTGATTTTTTTCATCAGTATCTTGCAGTTTTCTGCATACAGGTCTTTCTTTTGCCTCCTTAGGTAGGTTTATCCCTAGGTATTTTATTCTTTTTGTAGCAATGGTAAATGGGAGTGTTTCCTTAATTTCTCTTTCAGATTTTTCATCATTAGTGTATAGGAATGCAAGAGATTTCTGTGTATTAATTTTGTATCATGCAACTTTACTTAATTTATGGATTAGTTCTAGTAGTTTCCTGCTGGCATCTTTAGGATATTTTATGTATAGTATCATGTCATCTGCAAACAGTGACAGTTTTACTTCTTTGCCAATTTGGATTATTTTTATTTCTTTTTCTTCTCTGATTATTGTGCTAGGACTTCCAAAACTATGTTGAATAATAGTGGCGAGAGTGGGCACCCAGGAGTATATGTCATCCTTTTTACGTATTGCTAGATTTTACCTGGTAAAATTTCTGCCTCTGTTTGTGTGATATTGAATTGTATTCCTTTTTCTCATTTTTGTCAAGTTTTTATGTAAGTGTAATGCTGGCCGCATTAAATGAGTTTTGAAGCATTCCATCCCCTTCTAATTTCTGAAGGAGTTAGTACAGAATTGGTACTATTCCTTCCTTAAATGTTTGGGAGAATTCAATAGTAAAACCATCTGGTCCTGAAGTCTTCTTGTAAGAAGTGTGTGATGTGTGTGTGAGTTTTTTTAAACTAAGTATTAAAATTACTAAGATGAATACAGAGATAGTCATTATCTTTTTCTTCTTTTGTGAGCTTTGGAAGTTGGTGTCTTTCAAGGAAAATGTCCATTTCATTAATGTTTATTGCATAAAGATGTTCTTAATACCCCTATCTTTTTAATATCTGTAGACTTGGTAGTGATGACATCTCTTTAATTCCTGATATGGGTAATCTGTGTCTCCTCTCTTTTTTCTTGATCAGTCTGGCTAAAGGGTTTATCAATATACTGATCTTTCCAAAGAATCAACTTTTGGTTTCATTTATTTTCTCTATTCTTCTTTTGTTTCATTTCATTTCATTTATTTCTAGTCTTTATTATTTCCTTCATTCACTTGCTTTCATTTTATTTCACTTTTTTTAGTTTCTTTAGAAGTTTAAATTATTGAATTGAGCTCTTTCCTCTTCTCTAATGTGAGCAGTTAATGTTATAAACTTTGTGTTTTTATTTTCATTTAATTCAATATATTTTCTAATTTTCCTAGTGATTTTGTCTTTAATCCATGGGTTAGTTACAAGTATGTCACTTAATTTCCAAATACTTAGAGATTTTTTTCAGATATCATTCTGTTATTTATATCTAGGTTAACTCCATTGTCATCAGACAATATCCTTTGTAAGATTTCTAACCTTTTTAAGTTGATGAAATTTATTTCATGGATCAAAATATGGTCTATCTTAGTGAATGTTCTGTGTCAAGAGTATATTCTGATATTGCTGTGTTGAGTCACCTATAAATGTCAGTTAGGTCAAGTTGGTAGTGCTGTTGAAGTCTTGTCATCTACAGTAATTTTCTGTCTACTTGTTCCACCAATTACAGAGAGAGGAGTGTTGAGATCTCTGTAATTACTGACTTGAATATTTCCTCTATAAGTGATAGTATTTTTCTCTTTCTGTATATTGAAGCTCTGTTACTTGAGATATATATATATATATATATATATATATATATATATATATATATATATATATATATTTAATGTTTTGTTTTCTTGATAAAATTGACCTCATTTTTGTCAGATTCACTCTCTATCTTTCTTCAGTCTGGACTCTACCCCATGAGCCTGAACTTTATAAGTTACATCTTTGCCCTCTGCTTTTAGGTTGGTTTTGGCCAATGAGAGACACCAGGTGGCATTGCAGTGTGGAGGGAAAGAGGTTTGGGTATAGGTATACCTTGGAGATATTGTGGGTTTTGTTCCAGACCACCACAATAAAGCAAATATTGCAATAAAGTGAGTCACACAAATTTTTTGGTTTCCCAGTGTACATAAAAGCTATGTTTACACTATACTGTAGTCTATTAAGTGTGTAATAACATTATGTCTAAAAAAAGGTATATACCTTAATTAAAAAATACTTTAATGTTAAAAAATGCTAACCATCATCTAAGCCTTCAGCAAGTTATAATCTTTTTGCTGGTGGACGGTCTTGCCTCAGTGTTGATGGCCACTGACTGATCAGGGTGGTGGTTTCTGAAGCCTGGAAGAGGTGTGGCAATTTCTTTAAAGAAGACCAAAATGAAGTTTGCCACATTGATTGACTCATAAATGATTTCTCTGTGGCATGGAAGGCTGTTTGATAGCATTTTACCCGCAGTAGAATGTCTTTCAAAATTGAAGTCAACCCTCTCAAACCCTGTCACTGCTTTATCAGCTAAGTTTATGTAATATTCTAAATCCTTTGTTGTCATTTCAAAAATTAAGTTCACTTTCTTACATGGGCCTGGTTAGTGGTACCCCAAAATAATTATAATAGTGTCATCAAAGATCACTGATCACAGATCACTATAATAAATATAATAATGAAAAAGTTTGAAATATTGTCATAATTACCAAAATGTAACACAGAGGCATGAAGTGAGCAAATGCTGGAGAAACAGTGCCAATAGAATTCTTAGACACAGGGTTACCACAAACCTTCAATTTGTAAAAACACAGTTATCTGGGTGGCACAATAAAGCAAACTGCAATAAAATGAGGTCTGCCTGTACTGAATCCTACTAGCTCCTTCCTGTTGGGTTCAGGTTTACACTGACTATGCTCCTCCATTAAGGTACCATAGGTGGCTACCAGGTAGGTGGTTGTCTCCTACAGCAGCAGTGTTTCCCTGGGCCCTGGCAATCCCTTTTTCCCTTACCCCTTAGGCCTAAAAGTAATAATGGCTCTCTGATTATTTCTGGGTGCTTCACCATCACTTTTTGTTTTCTGGTAATACCATCCACATCTTTGTAAACTGCCCTTTCATTAAGCACCTTTCAACTACCTCTCTTGAGCATGCCACCTATTATGTGATGGAGATTCTTTTTTTTTTTTTTTTGGAAAAATTCTTACTGATATAATATGTATGATAGTACTAGCTTAAGTTATTTCAGAGTATTTATTTAGTTCTTCCCACTCCATTCACTGGTTTAACCAAATTGATCACTCAACATCAGTCACTTGAAAAAGGGAAAAAGGGGTCTATTTGGATTTTGAATAGAGGAAGAAGTAACAATGACTATCTGTTGACCCAGGTCTCCTAAACTCAGTGTCACAGCCCGCTATTCTCATACCTAGGCACTATTTTCTAAAGATTGTCATAGATGACACTATGTGTCATGCTAGAGACACCACATGAACCATTAATGAGTTGCACTGATTCCCAACAAAGCATCAAGTCTCACAGTATACAGGCTGAGCATAAGAGACAGAGCACCCAACACAGGGTCCCTAGGTTGTAGTCGGAATAGAGATCATATGGTTTTTCCCCACCTCATCCTATTTGTCAGAAACTATGCGGTATTCGGTTTGAATAGAGGAAAGTTTTGATAGGTTCTTTGTGCAATAATTAAACCTAGGACAAACTGGGAGAAATGGGCAATGGGGAATACTCAAATTATAGCAGGACATTTAAATGAGAAATTCTCATGTTTTTCTTGGAACTTAAGACAGTTGAAATGTGTTATCTGACTTAGACTGAAAAGTCTTCTGAAGAGTAGAATTAAAGAACACTTTAAAAAGATAAAAATGGGAATTCCCGGGTGGTCCAGTGGTTAGGACTCTGTGCTTCCACTGCAGGGGGCGCCCAGTGGGATCCCTGGTGGGAGAACTAAGATCCCCACAAGCCCCACGGTCGGAAAAAAAAAAAAAAAGACAAAAATGCCTTAAGTGTACTCTTTACAAACACGTCCAAGTTTAAGAAAATTAAACCTATCCAGATATGTCATTTAAAAAAACTTTTTTTTTTAATACGGAAAACAAGTATCACGTGACCTACTCAGTGCTTCCACACACTGGATTAACCTCATTTTTGCACTTGCCTTGCCTTGCCCACAATCCATGAACAATAGGCATCCTCCACCTCAACAAAAGAGCTGCTGGGACTAGGGCAGGAACAAGAGGGGACGGCGCGGCCCTCAAACACCCGCCTGGGACTCACTTCAGCAGAGGTCTTTTGCCAAGCTCGGCCGGACGACAACACCGCGGTCCGTAAGCCTTGCTCACCTTAGCCTCAGTTTCCTTTCTCGGTGAGGCTCAGCCTTTCGGCCCAAAGTACCAATTAAAACTACTAAAGGAAAAAAAAAAAAAAAAACGGAAAGAAAAAAAACGGCAAAACGCCAAACACACTCCTCGACTGGAAGACTCTCGCGAGAACTTACAGAGCTCTGGCTGTTCCCGCGGAGACCTCGCGAGCGGACCTCCGGGGGCGGGCTGCTCCGTGGCCCCGCCCTTTCTGAGCGCGGGCGCGCCTTGGCGGGAATTTCGCCTTTTGGGGATTTAGACCACACGGACTAGCTGGCCCTGGTCGGGACCGCCAGGGTGGATCATTGGGACTGAAAGTGTGAGTAGGTACGACCTGCGCCAAACCAGGGGCGCCCGGGGGCGCAGGACACCGGATCCCCTCGCCCTTTGGCCGGCCCGCGCGGATCGCTGCCTTGTGCGGACCTGGCGGGGCTTGCCCCCGGCCGGGAGACGTCGGGGTTTGCTCCAGGCCCTACTGATCCTCGCCTGCAGTCTGCGAGGGAGCTTGCAGTTCCAGACACTGCGGGGAAACTGGCTCAGTGCGGTTTAGTAACGTAGCGGAGGACGCAGGTCAAGGCGGGCACTGGAAGTGCAGCTAGATCTGTCCTGCCAACATTTTTTTTCTTCTTCACCCTGCCCTGGGCTGCAGGGTGTGACGTAGAGGGGATTTTAAGTTACTGCCACAGCCGGTCGGGGGTGCATTCTAAGTTCTGACAGCCTTGATCTGGGGGAGTTCGTGGGGGGGGAGAGTTGTTGAGGGTTGGTCTTTCGTTTTTTCCTTTGTGCGGGGGGGCTGCGGCTTTTGGGGAACTTTCTGAGGTCACCCCCAATGTCTCGGCCCTCCCCACCTACAGGAATCTCATCACAACTTCTTTGGAGCCCTTAATGGTAATCATAATGAACCCAAAACATTTCAGGACATGAAGTAAACAATGGATAACTGTCCCGCTGCGTCGACGTTCCTGACCGACAGCTTGGAGCTGGAGCTGGAGACAGAATGGTGCAAACCCCCTTGCTTTTCTTGTGATATTGACAACAGAGGAGGAGGAAAACATTTTTCTGGAGAGTCCTACCTTTCCAGCGGAGCTCTTAAGCGGTAGGTAAAAAATCGGCAACTTTGTTTTTCCCTATTCAGATTTTTTATCTGTCTGTTTAGGAATGTTCTTTAATTATGACTTAAGTTCATTAAACTTTAATGTTCATCAGGCAATGTTCTTGTACATCGGCTTAGTATATCATACAGATGCAAGCTATTAGCTCTGTTAGTTTCCTGGTTAGAGCACACCTGAAAGATTTTTGCAAGGAGAGCTTTCTTGTTACCTGATGTTCTCTGACCTCACTGCTGCCCCAGCTTTGGAGTAAGGAGCCGGGCACTAATTTACTTGAAGTGAATTCTGAACTACCTGGGCTTTTTGAAGTCCCATTTCCTTCTAAAACATGAGATAATATTCTGAAGCATCTCAATAATTAAGACATGCACATTTTTTGTTGCCCCAGTGTCTTCTCACTCTGTATATTTAAACATATAGAAATCTTATAGACTTATTTTTTTTTAACTTTCTAATAAATGCTCCAGATTGTGTAAGTTCACAGGAATGTTATCCTCAAAGCTCTTGTCTTGGACAGGTGTATACACATATTTGCAGTAAAACTGCTGTTGCTGAAATATTTTGGAAATACCTGCTGAGACAATTTCAGTCAGAAAGGAAACCATTTTTGTTGATTATTACAGTTGTACCTTCTTTGAGACCTTAAAGGATATTATTCAACTTGATTATGCCCTTTTTTAGACATGGCTCAGAATACCTTTTAACTGTTTTAAAAATTAAGTGTCCCCTCAAAGGGTGAAATTCTACAACTGAAGACCACAGTTGAAGACAGATGAAAGTATGTTCCCTAGACCCCTTTCCACATTTTTCCCTCAAGTTATATTGCTTTTTAGTTAAACTTTTTTTTTTTTATCACAGTATAGGGTTGAATTCTTAATACAGTCCAGTTGTACTATTACTGAGATATAAGGTACCAAGGCACTTCCTTACTTTATAACATCATTGTTGACATGTCATGTGTAATATGGATTCATATAATGTCAAAAAAACCTCATGCTATAGTATGGGATATAGCATACTTTTTATGAGATTAAATCAGAGTTTCATTTCAGACTGATTTTGAATCTTGATCCTTTACCAACTAATTTTGAAGAGGATACAGTGGAAATATTTGGCATTCAATGGGTTACTGAAACAGCATTAGTGAATTCATCTAGAGTTCTCTTTCATCTCTTGAGGTATGTTTTGTCTTTTATTTTAAAACTGCCATTGAGTGTAGATGCTTTTCAGTTTTAAGTTACATTGCTGGGTGGTTTCTAATACTGATATTACAAAAGCACCTGTAGAATTGTGATTGCTGCTTACTTGATTATCTTATCAGTAACAACAATTAAGCAATAATGTTTGATGGAGTAATGGTTTTAATGAGTTCTTTTTTAGTGATTTTCAGAATTTTTATTCTTCTGTATTTGACATCATATATTGAAGACAAATATTTTAGGCTTTGAACTATACCATAATTTTGGAAGAAAAATAAAATACTTTTGTTGCTTAATAGTCATAATTTTTCAGTAATCTTTAGAGAATGAACTCAGACTTCCAAATATATTTTTCAGACTATAATAGAATATGTAATAGAAATATGATTAACCTGGACAACATTAAAAAATTTTTAATAAAAATTTTCAAACATACACAGATATAGAGAGAATAATATAACGAACCTCCATATACCCTCCCTCAGTTACGATAAACATCAAGGTTTTGTCACATTTCCTTCATCTGTCCTTATCCTTCTACTCTTGGCTTAAGTATTTGTTAAGCAAATTCCAGGCATCATGTCATCTCACCCTTAATTACGTCAGTATGTATCTCTTAAAAATATGAACTTATTTTTTAAACATAAACATTACCTCATAATCACAATTAACGAAATTAAAATAATTCTTCATTATTAATTAAAACCCAGTCCATAATTCAGATTTTGGATTTGGAGTCACTTATTAAAGGCAAATTATTAGCCCAAAATACATTAAGAATGTATACATGGGGGCTTCCCTGGTGACGCAGTGGTTGAGAGTCCGCCTGTCTATGCAGGGGACACGGGTTCGTGCCCCGGTCCGGTAAGATCCCACATGCCACGGAGCGGCTGGGCCAGTGAGCCATGGCCGCTGAGCCTGCGTGTCCGGAGCCTGCGCTCTGCAATGGGAGAGGCCACAGCAGTGAGAGGCCTGCGTACCGCAAAAAAAAAAAAAAGAATGTATACATGGTAATTCTAAAATTTATATGGAACCACAAAAGATTCCAAATTGCCAAAACAATCCTGAGAAAGAAGAGCAAAGCTAGAGACATCACACTTTCTGATTTCAAACTGTATTAGAAAGGTATAGTAAACAAACAGTATGTTATTGGCATAAAAACAGACACATAGGTGAATGGAACAGAATTGAGGGCCCAGAAAAACCCACACATATAGGGACAATTAATTTATGGAAAAAGGGCAAAGAACATACAATAAAAGGGCAGTCTTCAATAAATGGTGTTGGGAAAATTGGACAGCCATAGGCAAAAGAATGAAACTAGACCACTGTCTTATATCATACACAAAAATTAACTCAAGATGCATTAAAAGCTTGAATATAAGACCTGAAACCATAAAATGTATATAAGAAAATATAGGCAGTAACCTCATTGACATCGTTAGCAATATTTTTCTGGCTCTAACTCCAAAGGCAAGGGAAACAAGCAAAGATAAACAAATGTGACTACATCGAACTAAAAAGGTACTCACAGCAGAGGAAACTATCCTCAAAGTGAAAAGGCAACCTACTGAATGGGAGAAAATAATTTGCAAATCATATATTTGGTTAATATAAGGGGTTAATATCCAAAATATATAAAGAATTCATATAGCGCAACAACAACAACAAATCTGATTAAAAAATGGGCAGAGGATCTGAACAGATATTTTTCCAAAGAATACTTGAAGATGACCAAAGTGTCCTTCTGTGGATGAATGGATGAAGGAATTTTAAATATTTATATACACACACACATATATATACACACACAATGGAATACCATCCAGACTTAAAAATGAGTGAAATCCTGCCATTTGCAGTAACATGGATGGACCTTGAGGGTATTATATTTAGTGAAATAAGTCAGAGAAAGACAAATACTATATGATTTCACTCATTCATGGAATCTAAATAAAGTAAATGAACAAACAAAATAAAACAAAAACAAACTCTTAGATATGGAGAACAGATCAGTGGTTACCAGAGGGGAAGAGGTTTAGTAGGTGGGTGAAAAAGGTGATGGGAGTCAACGGTATGGTGATGGATAGTAATTAGACTTGTGGTGGTGATCATGTTGTAGTGTACACAGATGTGGAATTATAGTGCTGTATACTTGAAACTTATATAATTAAAAAAAGAATGTATACATGGTACATTTAAATGAAAATGGAAAGTTGGAGGGATTTCTCCTCTCACCCTCATCCCATGGAACCTTTGCCATATTATGTGTTTCATTGGGAAAATAGGCTGTGTGAGTGATTCTGTATAATCCTAAACATTATAGTATGAGTTGAGTCTTACCCAGGACATAAGTTATGAATGTGGCTCAATCTTTAAGGAGCTGAAAGGCAACTAGGAAGAATGGCAAGAGAAGATTATTCTCAGAAATTAAGGTGGAACATCGTAAGTTAAAACTTCCCCTGATTAGTCTACATTACATATTCTATTTCTCTTCAGAACTCCTATTGTGTAACTATATGATACAATTTAACATTTCATTATATAACTGTTAACCTAGGATGTTTTATATAACCATCTTAAACTTCTTAAAGATATAAACAGTATCTTCTTGATGGTGAAATCTATGATATATAATTTTTGAGATAAATGTAGCTGTTAGTAGATCTTTTTGGTAGGTCAAAGACATGTTTTATTTTCTCTCAGAGTCTTTACTACCTGAAGCTGACAGTAATAAACATTCATGAAGTGTTAAGCATTATTCACGAATGAGAGGCATTAAAGCTGTGTAAAAGATTTGGAAATACTGTGTAATTGTTGCATGCTTTAAACTATTCTAAAACTAATTCTCACCTTACATTTTTTAAATTAGGCAACAGCTCTACAACTTGGAAGCCTTATTACAGGCCAACTGTGATTTTGGTAAGTTTTAAGTGTGTTTAATGGCAAAAAGAAATGGTGCTCCCTTACAGTGAATTGTACATGGGTCTATGATGTGTCATTGGGCTATCATAATAACATGAAGGAAGTGATGATTCAGAAGTTCAGGATACATTTATATTTAGTGTTCAGAAAAAATATGACACTTAAATTTTGTTTGTAGATGAAATTTATAATATTTTTCCAAATCTTCAAGTAAAATTAAGGCTAAACATCTTTGAAGTGAATTAGTAACTTGCTTTGGGGGTGGGGAGTGGGCTGGAGAACTTAGAGAAATAGAAAGTGCTGGACCTCATGCTGTCTTTCTTGTTTTTCTTTTCTGCTTTCTCTTTTTGTTTTTTTTTTTATTTTTAATTTTATTTATTTATTCTTATTTTTGGCTACATTTGGTCTTTGTAGCTGCGCACGGGCTTTCTCTAGTTGCAGTGAGCGGGAGCTACTCTTTGTTGCAGTGTGTGGGCTTCTCATTGCAGAGGCTTCTCTTTGTTATGGAGCATGGGCTCTAGGTGCACGGGCTTCAGTACCTGTGGCACTTGGACTCCGTAGTTGTGGCTTGCGGGCTCTAGAGCGCAGGCTCAGTAGTTGTGGCGCACGGCCCTAGTTGCTCCACAGCATGTATGATCCTCCCGGACCAGGGCTTGAACCTGTGTCCCCTGCATTGGCAGGCAGATTCTTAACCACTGCGCCGGCAGGGAAGTCCCTGTTTGTTTTTAACATTTAATGGATTACTGATTTGTGGGGCAATTGGTATAGTTAAGATAGTGAAGGGAATTGAAGGGCAGTGTGTTTTAGTTCAGGCTAGCTGCTTCTCCTTTCTAACAGTTCTGGTACAGTGTAGTATTTAGAATCATGACTCTGTGGTCAGCCTGGGTTCTAACCCTAGCTAATTGTGGGTCTCACACTAGGTAATAGTTCCCACCATTGAGTTCTTGTGAGGACTAAATGACATAATGTGTGTTAGGTGCTTAGCCTAGTATCTGTTATTAGTGATTCCCAGCAACCAAAGATCACTTGGAACCTACCTTTGAAGGGTTTATTAGCTTAGGAAGCAAGGGGGAGATATACATCATGAGGAACAGTTGGGGCTTCTCAGTAAGAGGAAGTAGGGAGGGGCTTTTGACAGGGTATGCGCTTGTGCTGGCTGATTTGGGGTAGAGTTTAAGGGGGCTATGGCTTTATTCTGGATTTGATGCTGTTAAGAAGCAGGAGCAATTTGACGACTAAGTTAATTTTTAATTTTTTTCTAGAAGGTGGGACACAGAAGGAGGCAAGGGAAGATTCTGATTTGTAATGAAGCAATAGTCATTTTAGCTGGAAGAGGAGGGTAGTCTGTTTCTGTATGTTGTTTGTTTTTATGTGGTTGTGTAGCGCCTTGTTTCTGTGTCAGACATGATTACAGAGAGGTTTTGTGTTTTTCTTGTTTCACCATAATCATGGAGTGATCTTGTGTGATTATTTTTGATACTGTATGACAACTGTTTAATTTCAGTAGGGAACATCATGGCCTAATATCAGCTGCCAGGGCTGTTTTATTTGTTTTGTTAGTTTGTCCTCAGTAAATGTTGGATATTACTGTTTCATTATCACCTGGGTCCCTGCTTGAAGAGTTTGCAGTTGAGTAAGACAGATAAACAAGCATAGTCAGCATGGTAAGTGGAAGAGTGTAGTAACAGAGGCATGCAAAAGCTGCTACAGGAGCCAAGGGCTTTATCCGTTTATGTGCCCATCACTGAGTGATGGCAGATCTGGGTCTTCAAGGATGAGGAGGAATTAGCCAGGCAAAAGATTTTGGAGAAGTTTTGGGGATAGGATGAGTTCCAGGTGGAAACAACTGTATAGACAAAGACATTGAGGTATATAAAAACATAGAAGTTCAGGGAGCAGGGAGTAAGTAATAATTATGTATGGTTGGACTCAAGTGTGTGTGAGTGGTTAATTTTTGGAAGGGATGCAATCATAGGTGTCTTTGTAAGCAATGCCAAAGACCCAGAATTTTATTTTGAAACTCCTGGGGAGTGTCTATAAGATTGTAGTGGAAACAGCAAAAATACCTTTACTATATAGAGTGACTTAATTAAATTGGGTTTGTGGAAGGCATTTACTGAGCAAGATTATTCTTTGAAAAGCACTTACTGACCTAAAATTACTACAATGGACTATTTGTTGAAATGGTTACTTGTTACACTGACATTTTGGCTGGTGTTATTACTTTAAAAACTTACTGACAGATTTGTTGGGCAGGTTAGCAGTATTAAAGACTATCCCTACATAAGCTTACTCCTGCCATGCAGCTGTGTCAGGGCTTTGTTAATAAACTCATGTAAACCCTTGGCCCTCAACCCTCCCCAGAAAGCCCTTATGTAGGGTCACTTACTGAAGTGCATATGGTTCTTGTTCTCCTATTGATTTTACTCCCTGGATTGCTTTCCTGTTGAGGCAGAATAGCATACATAATATGTTATTTTTTACTGATACCTTTTATTAAATATAGCTGTTGATGTTACCCCTTTTTCAGATATTGTATTTTTTTTGTCTCTAGGCATTTCATTTGGATTTTTTTAATGCCTTCCACTGTTTTTAGCTTCGTTGACTGCAGATTCTTTCATCATTGTCATTTCTGGGTCTGTTTGTATTGATTGATTTTTCTTCTAGTTTTATGATACATTTTTCTGCTCTTTTGAACATCTAGTAATTTTTTATTGTGTGATGGACATTGTAGATTTTACATTGCTGCTTTCTGAATTTTCTTGTATTCCTAAAACTAGTGTTGAATTTTGTTCTGGCTTACTGTTGAGTACTTGTAATCCGTGGGATCTTTTTGAGGCTTGTATATTTTGTTAGGACTTATAAAAAGTAACCTTTAGTCTAATGTTAATTTAGCTGTAGTAAGGCTTCTGAGGATTCTTTGTGGTGTATTTTTTTTTTTTTTTCATTCTTGCTGGTGGGAACTTGAACTGTTCCCTGGTTTGAGTAAGCTTTGTTGGGAATTGTTTTCTGGTATTTTTCTCTGGCCTACAGATCAGTACGTAGTCAAAGACTCAAAGGGGACCCTCTGTACATTTCTAGGGCTCCTTTTTTTTTTTCTTTTTGCGGTACACGGGCCTCTCACTGTTGTGGCCTCTCCCGTTGCAGAGCACAGGCTCCGGATGCACAGGCTCAGCAGCCATGGCTCATGGGCCTAGCCGCTCCGTGGCAAGTGGGATCTTCCCAGACTGGGGCATGAACCCGTGTCCCCTGCATTGGCAGGCAGACTCTCAACCACTATGCCACCAGGGAATCCCTAGGGCTCTTTTTTTTTGTGTAGCTTTCTTTCTTCTTTGGTACTTTTACCCTGCAAATTTAGACTACCCTAAACTCAGATCTCATGTCTCTTTGACTCAGTGATTTGGGCTCTGAATTCTCTCTCCCTGTGCTGCAGCCTAGAAACTGTCTCTAGGTGGGAAGCTGGTGCAATCTTAGGACTTCTCTCTGGGATAGCAGTCTTGTGTTGCCTTTGTCCAATGCCTGAAAATTATTGTTTTACTTTTTTTGGTTTTCTAGTTTAAGGTGGGAGCTGGGTAATTCTGATTCCTTTTACTCCATCTTGGCTGGATGCAGCAGTTTTTTTTTTTTAATTAATTAATTTATTTTTGGCTGCATTGGGTCTTTGTTGCTGCACGTGGGCTTTCTTTGGTTGTGGTGAGCAGCGGCTACTCTTCATTGTGATGCGTGGGCTTCTCATTGTGGTGGCATCTCTTGTTGCGGAGCATGGGCTTTAGGTGCTTGGGCTTCAGTAGTTGTGGCCTGTGGGCGCAGGCTCGGTAGTTGTGGTGCATGGGCTTAGTTACTCCACGGCATGTGCGATCTTCCCAGACCAGGGCTCGAATCCGTGTCCCCTGCATTGGCAGGCAGATTCTTAAGCACTGCGCCAAACCACTGCACCACCAGGGAAGCCCACAGCAGTTGTTTTTAAGAGAGTACTTCCTTTACGGGCTGATAATTGTGACGCTGGGGGATCATATGATTTTTGTAAGCAAAGTATAATTAAGCTGTAAAAGTGCACTGCACTGTTTGGTATGTAGATATATGGACAGTATCTTTACGCTTATGCTCTTGTTTTGCCAAAATAGTGTCCACATTTGCTCATTTGAATACAAATTTAAAAATAAATTTTGCTTTATGTTTAATATGAGTGATAATTTGTTGCCTATAGTAAGTTTTTTTCCCCCCTTCTCCTGCCTCTCCTTTACCAGCTCCTCCTCCCTCAGGTCTACTAAATCGGTCTCCTCAGGTCTCAGTTTGAGTCTCCTCTCTGTGCATCTTTTCCTACATGTACGATCTCATCAGTTCCTTTATTTCTAAAGGATAACAACTCCAAAAGGTTTACCTACATTCCAGACCTCTCCTTTGCACTCCAGGCCTTGCATGTCAAACTGCCTGACATCTGTCCTTGGATTGCTTAGATAGTGCAAAGAGTACATCTGTGATGTCTTCCAAAACCAGTTCACACTGCCCATGTTTTCTCCACTCATTACATGGTGCTAACAGTTGCCTATATGTCATTCTTGATTCTTTCATTTCCTTTAAACTCATATCATCCATCGGATTCCCGGTAGGTTTATGACCAAAATATACCTTCAGCCTATCCATTTTCCTGTGATCTCTTGAATTACTGCTATAGGGCTCTTAACACATCCTCCTTTGCCCCTCTATAATCTTTGTACAAAATCTGCTTTAAATGTATATCAATTCCTGTTCCTCCTAGATCAAAACCCAATGAAGGGCCATCTACTGTATTTCAGTGAAATCAAAACTCCTTATAGTGACTTGTAAGGCCCCAAATGACTTATTCCTATCTCTCTCAACCCATACCGTCTTTCCCTCACTTCAACATTTACATCAGCAAAAATTAGCAAAAATTATCTGGGTGGTTACTATGTGCAAAACACTCATAACCACTCTAGGGCAAGTGAGCAAACCAGAAAACAAAAGCCGAGAAAACATGATGAGAATTATAGGTAAGTGAGGAAGAAAGAAGACTGGCAGCATGTGACATCAATGAAGCCAGGTGTAGTGAGTGCTCCTATAAGGGCAAGTTAATTGAGCACAAGTGGTGCCCGTTAGATTGGACGTGATTTCACTGGTGACCTTACTAAGAGCAGTATGGGGGGTGGGGGATGGTAAGAACCATATAGGAGTCAGTTGAAAAAATGAAAAGCTAGAGAATTGCTACTTATATGGCTCACACAATTTTTTTTGTCACTGCCCACTGATTATTTAAACAATGATTAACATTATCTATTTTGGTTTTAGGGAAGATATCAACCCTACATTGCAAAGCAGCCAATATTAGGCAGCAGTGCATAACATTTCTTCATTATGTTAAAGTCTTCATTTTCAGGTAGGCTGTCAGATGAGTAATATGAATAATGCATGAATTTCTGAGTGCAAATTTATCCAGACTCTAATTGCTTATTGTATCTCATTGTGTTTTAGGTCCCTGCAAGTACAAAATGCTGAAAGTCGTGTTCCTGTCCATCCCTACCAGACTTTGGAGGCACAACTTCCCTCAGTGTTGATTGATGAGCTTCATGGATTACTCTTGTATATAGGACACCTATCAGAACTTCCCGTTATTAATACAGGAGCATTTGTAAATCAAAACCAGACTAAGGTTTGCTTTGTTTCATTTAATTTTAAAAGTATCAGGTATTTTTTTCCTCCCCACATGGACTATTCATTCAAGAATGAGGGAAATTAGTCAAGAATGTAGTTCTTGGACCAGCCTGCCTGAGTTGAAATACTGGCTCCTCCTTTTATTAATTATGTGCCATCAGGCAAATAACACTTCTTGCTTCAGTCTTTCCATCTGTGTAATTGGTTTAGCTTCCTAGAGTTATTGGGAGAATTGAATAATTAAAATGCATAAAGTGCTTAGATGTAGTTTACATTGAATCAGTGATAACTATTCTTCTTCCAATTGTAACAATGCAAATATTTAAAAGTTTCAAAGTAAATCAAATAACCTTTGTTTTCTAAAATTTGTATCCTCTTTCCCACTGATAAAAGTTTGGGCAAACACTATTTTATATTATAGTAAGATTCAAGAAGATCATCTTTAAAAAGTTATGCTTTCAAAACCACATCATTATGTCTGTTCCGGCTTTTGAGATATTTTCAGAATATGATTAAGATTGTTTTAACTGCGTCCCCCTTTTTTTTCCTACCTGTGATGATCAATCTCTCTGGTTTGGTTTTTAAAAATGTGTTAGCATGACCCAACCTGTGGATGTAATTAACAAATTCTTCATAGGAAAATGTGAGCTTCTGTGAGTGACAAATTATAATTCCCCATGGCATTCCCTGAATTCTCAATCTCTTCTATTTGACTTCACCAATATTAATAACATTCAGTTTTTAGGAACGAGTCTTTGCCAAAATATAAGGTAAAATTAAATATTTATATTTCTGTGAAATTTAACAACAATAAAAAATTGACTCCTCTTCTCAGGGATCAATATATGTAATAATAAAAGTAAATAGAATTCCAACTGAATTCACAGGTGAATATATCTAATCCATAGAAACCAAATAGGTAATTGTTTTTAATCATGTCAATTAATAAAGATTTGTGGGTGGATTGTGCTGGGAGGGATATTTTTCTTTCTTTTTCGTCTCTGTAAATTGGACTGATTTTTATTTTCTGAATATCCATCAAATGCTTAAGAAAATTAAAATTAATAATTTAGCAGCAGAAATAAAAAAAAAATGTGTGCAAGGGTCCTCAAACTAGGTTTTGCCTTTCATAGGCTTTTAATTAGACAGATTTGAAAATATAGGTTATTTGAAGATCAGAAGACTGAATTTTTAAAGCAGGGGAATGGAGTCTTCAACACATAAACAAAAAAATCATATGCTGAAATACTGTTCTCTTCTGAAATATCAGCAAAATGAAAAAATAAAATAAAAAGCATCTTTCAATACTCTATATATTTCTTATATTTTACCATTCTCATATATGAAAGCTAATGCTTTAATTGGTATTTACAGTTGAGCATCTGTCTTTTATTCTTTTTTAGGGACTTTTTAAAATTAGAGATACTATTTGTTGTTATGATGTATTACGAATATTTTCATTTATCCTTTTTTCAGCAATTAAGCTGACTTACTAGGTAGATAGATGATTTAAGTTTTTTTATATAGTTATATTTATCAGTTTTTTCTTTGGTATCATTCCTATGCTATTGTAAAAAACATACTTTTTTTTTTACATTTATCTCTTTAATTTATATCTTTTTAAAAAATGTACTGTGAGGTAGGAAATCTAGTTTCTTACAAATGAATAAGTTAATAATCCTGTCTCTTATTGAATGACCCATGCTTTCCCCACTAATTTGACATATCATGTGTATCCATTTCTCTCTTCCCTATTTTTGCTATTTACTATCTATTCCTGAGCCAGCACTGTTTTATTAGTGTTGTGTTTTATTTTGTTTGCATGTTTGATAAGGCAAGACCCCTCTCCATCATTCATCATAGTTTTAATAAAAAGTATGTATCATTGTATTATTTTAGTGATTCGAAATGTTGACTGGAGAAAGTTTATTGATAATCTGCTAGCACAGTAAAGAGCACTGGCTTTTGAGTCAGATAGAATTAGGTTTGAATCCTAAAGCATTAATTGAGGGGTAAATTTCTTCACCACTTTTAACTCTAGTTTCTTTATGGGCATGACAGTAGTGTCTAAATGATAATCCAGAGGTTCTTGTTAAAATATCTTATGGAAGTTCCTGGGTATTCATTACATTTAAAAACATATTTCCTAGCTAAAGTCTAAAACATAATCATGAAAATAAGTGTTTAAAGAAATTCATTTACTGCCTTGCAGCTGTAGTAGAATCTCAGTTGGTTGGTAGGGGCCTTTACTATACAAGTCTATTCAGCAGCCCCAAGGTGGGTCTGTCTTAAACAACATCAGTTAAGAGTATATCCTGCTTTTAAAGATCTCCAGTGAAAAAATCCTCTAATGAACAAGACAGAGGTTTTCCTTGAGCTTTTGAATAGTGTTAGGTTAACTTGTGCATTATGGAGGAGTGTTGTGACATGCTATAAAATACCTAATAAAGTGTTATGAATTTTCAGTCACAGTTTTTAATGTCATTCACAGCTTTTCCCACCATCATGGCATTTGTTACATCTCCACTTAGATATCCATTGGCTAGTGCTGGAAATTCTTCACATGCTTGGTGAAAAACTGAGTAAGTTTATGGATTTCTGATTTATGTCCTTTTTTTAATGTAAACGTTTTTTAATCTAAATTGTTTTTTAAAATTATACAATAAGTGCTTTCTGATTATTATTATTTTTTTAATCAAACAGTAACCAAACTAAAAAGTGAAGGTCTTACTTCTTTTTTCTAGAGGTAACTGCTGGGAATGACTTGGTCCATTTATCCATCCATCCATACTTACTATCTGTTAGTATACATATATAGAAACTCATAGGTAGAATTTTTGTTTTTCTTTCTAACCACAAATGGTATCATCATATTGTCCTATGTATGGTTTCATTTAACAGTTTTTTAGAGATCTGTTCATGTTAGTTCATACAGTTTTATGGACCTATCATAATTTATTTAGCCAAGTCTATTTTTTGATATTTCAGTTAATTCTGTTTATTTTGGTATTACAAATAATATTTCATTTAACATCCTTATGAAGATATAAGATATACATCTTTTTTTTTTTTTTTTTTGCGGTATGCGGGCCTCTCACTGTTGTGGCCTCCCCCGTTGCGGAGCACAGGCTCCGGATGCGCAGGCTCCGGACACGCAGGCTCAGCGGCCATGGCTCACGGGCCCAGCCGCTCCGCGGCATATGGGATCCTCCCAGACCGGGGCGCGAACCCGTATCCCCTGCATCGGCAGGCGGACTCTCAACCACTTGCGCCACCAGGGAGGCCCTAAGATATAAGATATACATCTTTGAATACTTGTACAAGTTATTTAGTAGAATAGGTTTTTGGAAATGATGTGGCACATTGCACTTTTAATATTGTATATGCTGCTCTGGTGTTGTATATTAAGCTTCCACAGTTTATGTACACTAACTGTGAACATGCCTTTGCCTCATACTCTTGCCAGTAGTGGATATTATTAATTGTATTTTTTGCCAACTAATGCGTGAAAAATAATACTGAGTCTCTGTTTTTGAAATTTCCTGCTTACTAGTGAAGTGGAGCATCTTTAATTTTATTGTCTTTTTATATTTGCTTTATTAATTACCTGTTCATTATATTTTGCAAAGTACTTGTTTTATCTCTTGTTTCATTCTTTTCCATCTTTCTTTAATTAATTAGTAGAGGTTTGTATATATTATGGATGGTAATCTTTTATTTCACATGTTGCCTATTTATTTCTTGGTCTTGCTCTTTGACATCTTTAGTTTCCGTTATCAAATTGGCAATTTTCTAAAAATATTATATAGTTATAAATTATTATTATTTTTTAAGCACTTGAGCATTTTTAATGTTCAGAACAGTCTTTGTGATTAACACAATGATGTGTATGTTATAACCTAGCACTTACTCTCTTAAAGTGTCAGGACTAACTACAGAGAGGCTTACTACTTGACTTCGTTACAAATTAAAAGGATTTCCTTTTTTTTTTTAACATGTTTATTGGAGTATAATTGCTTTACAGTGGTGTGTTAGTTTCTGCTTTTTAACAAACTGAATCAGCAATACATATACATATATCCCCATATCTCCTCCCTCTTGGGTTTCCCTCCCATCCTCCCTATCCCACCCCTCTAGGTGGTCACAAAGCACAGAGCTGATCTCCCTATACTATGCGACTACTTCCCACTAGCTATCTGTTTTACATATGGTAGTGTATATATGTCCATGCCAGTCTCTAACGTTATCCCAGCTTACCCTTCCCCCTCCCCATGTCCTCAAGTCTATTCTCTACGTCTGCATCTTTATTCCTGTCCTGCCTCTAGGTTCTTCAGAACCTATTTTTTTCTTTTTTAGATAACATATATAAGTATTAACATACGGTATTTGTTTTTCTCTTTCTGACTTACTTCACTCTGTATCCATCCACCTTTCTACAAATAACTCAGTTTCCTTTCTTTTTATGGCTAACACTCCATTGTATGTAAGTGCCACATCTTCTTTATCCATTCATCTGTCGATGGATGTTTAGGTGGCTTCCATGTCCTGGATATTGTAAATAGTCCTTCAATGAACACTGTAGTACATGACTCATTTTGAATTATGGTTTTCTCAGGGTATATGCCCAGTAGTGGGATTGCTGGATCGTACAGTATTTCCATTTTTAGTTTTTTTAAGGAACCTCCATACTGTTCTCCATAGTGGCTGTACCAATTTACATTCCCACCAACAGTGTATGAGAGTTCCCTTTTCTCCACACCCTCTCCAGCATTTATTGTTTGTATGTTTTTTTTTTATGGATATTATTTTATTTTATTGAGATATAATTGACATAAAACATTAGTTTCAGATGTACAAAATAATGATCTGATATTTATGTATATTGTGAAATGTTGACCACAATAAGTCTAGTTAACACCCATCACCATACATAGTTGCATTTTTTTTTTTTGGTGTGTGATGAGAAACTTTTTGTCTTTTAATTGTCATATTTAGACTATTTACATGATCAGGTGGCTTAAAAAACCTCTTTATTGGGGCTTCCCTGGTGGCGCAGTGGTTGAGAGTCCGCCTGCCGATGCAGGGGACACGGGTTTGTGCCCCAGTCCGGGAAGATCCCACATGCTGCGGAGAGATTGGGCCCGTGAGCCATGGCCGCTGAGAGCCTGTGCTCCGCAACGGGAGAGGCCACAACAGTGAGAGGCCTGCGTACCGCAAAAAAAAACAAAAAACTTTTTATTGCAAATGATAGCTCACTTTCAGTAAAGTAAGGCATAATTATAGAACACACCCTGCACGTACACTTCCTTTTATTCCAAAAATTAACCAGTTAGAAAATAAAAATGGAAACAACTCCCATGAACAAGAAAAACATAAATTACCCAAGAATAAACTGAACAAAAAATGTGTAGTACCTAAATGAAGAAAGCTAAGCGAAGTAAAAAAAAGGCTAGTTCTTTTTTTTTTTTTTACAAATTAAATCAGTTATACATATACATATGTTCCCATATCCCCTCCCTTTTGCATCTCCCTCCCGCCCTCCCTATCCCACCCCTCCAGGCGGTCACAAAGCACCGAGCTGATCTCCCTGTGCTATGCGGCTGCTTCCCACTAGCTTTCTACCTTACATTTGGTAGTGTATATATGTCCATGCCGCTCTTTCGCTTTGTCACAGCTTACCCTTCCCCCTCCCCATATCCTCAAGTCCATTCTCTAGTAGGTCTGTGTCTTTATTCCTGTCTTACCCCTATGTTCTTCATGACATTTTTTTTTCTTAAATTCCATATATATGTGTCAGCATACAGTATTTGTCTTTCTCTTTCTGACTTCATTCTGTATGACAGACTCTAGGTCCATCCACCTCATTACAAATAGCTCAATTTCATTTCTTTTTATGGCTGAGTAATATTCCATTGTATATATGTGCCACATCTTCTTTACCCATTCATCCGATGATGGACACTTAGGTTGTTTCCATCTCCGGGCTATTGTAAATAGGGCTGCTATGAACATTTTGGTACATGTCTCTTTTTGAATTATGGTTTTCTCAGGGTATATGCCCAGTAGTGGGATTGCTGGGTCATATGGTAGTTCTATTTGTAGTTTTTTAAGGAACCTCCATACCGTTCTCCATTGTTTGTATGTTTTTTTGATGATGGCCATTCTGACCGGTGTGAGGTAATACCTCATTGTAGTTTTGATTTGCATTTCTCTAATGATTAGTGATGTTGAGCATCCTTTCACGTGTTTGTTGGCAATCTGTATATCTTCTTTGGAGAAATGTCTATTTAGGTCTTCTGCCCATTTATGGATTGGGTTGTTTGTTTTTTTGATATTGAGCTGCATGAGCTGCTTGTATATTTTGGAGATTAACCCTTCATCAGTTGCTTCGTTTGCAAATATTTTCTCCCATTCTGAGGGTTGTCTTTTGGTCTTGTTTATGGTTTCCTTTGCTGTGCAAAAGCTTTTAAGTTTCATTAGGTCCCATTTGTTTATATTTGTTTTATATCCATTTCTCTAGGAGGTGGGTCATAAAGGATCTTGCTATGATTTATGTCATAGAGTGTTCTGCCTATGTTTTCCTATAAGAGTGTTATTATGATGTCCGGCCTTACATTTAGGTCTTTAATCCATTTTGAGTTTATTTTTGTGTATGGTCTTAGGGAGTGTTCTGCTTTCATTCTTTTACATGTAGCTGTCCAGTTTTCCCAGCACCACTTACTGAAGAGGCTGTCTTTTCTCCATTGTATATTCTTGCCTCCTTTATCAAAAATAAGGTGAACATATGTACGTGGGTTTATCTCTGGGCTTTGTATCCTGTTCTGTTGATCTATATTTCTGTTTTTGTGCCAGTACCACACTTTCTTGATTACTGTAGCTTTCTAGTATAGTCTGAAGTCCGGGAGCCTGATTCCTCTAGCTCCGTTTTTCTTTCTCAAGATTCTTTGGTTATTCGGGGTCTTTTGTGTTTCCATACCAATTGTGAAATTTTTTGTTCTAGTTCTGTGAAAAATGGCATTGGTCGTTTGATAGGGATTGCACTGAATCTGTAGATTGCTTTGGGTAGTAGAGTCATTTTCACAATGTTGATTCTTCCAATCCAAGAACATGGTATATCTCTCCATCTGTTTGCATCATCTTTAACTTCTCTCATCAGTGTTTTATAATTTTCTGCATACAGATCTTTTGTCTCCTTAGGTAGGTTTATTCCTAGGTATTTTATTCTTTTTGTTGCAATGGTAAATAAGAGTGTTTCCTTAATTTCTCTTTCAGATTTTTCATCATTAGTGTATAGGAATGCCAGAGATTTCTGTGCATTAATTTTGTATCCTGCTACTTTAGCAAATTCATTGATTAGCTCTAGTAGTTTTCTGGTAGCATCTTTAGGATTCTCTATGTATAGTATCATGCCATCTGCAAACAGTGACAGCTTTACTTCTTCTTTTCTGATTTGGATTACTTTTATTTATTTCTTTTTCTTCTCTGATTGTTGTGGCTAAAACTTCCAAAAGTATGTTGAATAATAGTGGTGAGAGTGAACAACCTTGTCTTGTTCCTGATCTTAGAGGAAGTGGTTTCAGTTTTTCACCATTGAGGACAATGTGATCTGTGGGTTTGTCATATAAAGCCTTTATTATGTTGAGGTAAGTTCCCTCTATGCCTGCTTTCTGGAGGGTTTTTATCATAAATTGATGTTGAATTTTGTTGAAAGCTTTTTCTTCATCTAGTGAGATGATCATATGGATTTTATCCTTCAATATGTTAATATGGTGTATGACATTGAATGATTTGTGTGCATTGAAGAATCCTTGCATTCCTGGGATAAACCCCACTTGATCATGGTGTATGATCCTTTTAATGTGCTGTTGGATTCTGTTTGCTAGTATGTTGTTGAGGATTTTTGCATCTATGTTCATCAGTGATATTGGCCTGTAGTGTTCTTTTTTGTGACATCTTTGTCTGGTTTTGGTATCAGGGTGATGGTGATGGTGGCCTCGTAGAATGAGTTTGGGAGTGTTCCTCCCTCTGCTATATTTTGGAAGAGTTTGAGAAGGATAGGTGTTAGCTCTTCTCTAAATGTTTGATAGAATACGCCTGTGAAGCCATCTGGTCCTGGACTTCTGTTTGATGGAAGATTTTTAATCACAGTTTCAATTTCTATGCTTGTGATTGTGTTTCAATTTCTATGCTTCTGATTGGTCTCTTTATATTTTCCATTTCTTCCTGGTTCAGTCTTAGGAGGTTGTGCTTTTCTAAAAATTTGTCCGTTTCTTCCAGGTTGTCCATTTTATTGGCATATAGTTGCTTGCAGTAATCTCTCATGATCCTTTGTATTTCAGCAGTGTCAGTTGTTACTTCTTATTCATTTCTAATTCTGTTGACTTGAGTCTTCTCCCTTTTTTTCTTGATGAGTCTGGCTAATGGTTTATCAATGTTGTTTATCTTCTCAAAGTACCAGCTTTTAGTTTTATTGATCTTTGCTATTGTTTCCTTCATTCCTTTTTCATTTATTTCTATTCTGATCATTATGATTTCTTTCCTCTGCTAACTTTGGGTTTTTTTTTTTTATTCTTTCTCTAATTGCTGTAGGTGTAAGTTTAGGTTATTTACTTGAGATGTTTCTTGTTTCTTGAAGTAGGATTTTATTGCTATAAACTTCCCTCTTAGAACTGCTTTTGCTGTATCCCATAGGTTTTGGGTCATCCTGGTTTCATTGTTATTTGTTTCTAGGTTTTTCTTGATTTCCTCTTTGATTTCTTAGTGATCACTTGGTCATTTAGTAGTGTATTGTTTAGCCTCCATGTGTTTTTGTTTTTTACAGATTTTTCCCTGTAATTGATATCTAGTCTCATAGTGTTGTTGATGGAAAAGATACTTGGTATGATTTTAATTTTCTTAAATTTACCAAGACTTGATTTGTTACCCAAGATATGATCTATCCTGGTGAATGTTCCTTGAGCACTTGAGAAGAAAGTATATTCTGTTGTTTTTGGATGGAATGTCCTAAAAATATCAGTTATGTCCATCTTGTTTAATGCATCATTTAAAGCTTGTGTTTCCTTATTTATTTTCATTTTGGATGATCTGTCCATTGGTGAAAGTGGGATGTTAAAGTCCCCTACTATGATTGTGTTACTGTAGATTTCCCCTTTTATGGCTGTTAGCATTTGCATTATGTATTGAGGTGCTCCTGTGTTGGGTGCATAAATATTTACAGTTGTTATATCTTCTTCTTGGATTGGTCCCTTCATCATTATATAGCCTCCTTCTTTGTCTCTTGTAATAGTCTTTATTTTAAAGTCTATTTTGTCTGATATGAGAATTGCTACTGTAGCTCTCTTTTGATTTCCATTTGCATGGAATATCTTTTTCCATCCCCTCACTTTCAGTCTGTATGTGTCCCTAGGTCTGAAGTGGGTCTCTTGTAGACAGCATATATATGGGTCTTGTTTTTGTATCCATTCAGCCAGTCTATGTCTTTTGGTTAGAGCATTCAATCCATTTACATTTAAGGTAGTTATCGATATGTATGTTCCTATTACCATTTTCTTAATTGTTTTGGGTTTGTTGTTGTAGGTCTTTTCCTTCTCTTGTGTTTCCTGCCTAGAGAAGTTCTTTTAGCATTTGTTGTAAAACTGGTTTTGTGGTGCTGAATTCTCTTAGCTTTTACCTGTCTGTAAAGGTTTTAATTTCTCTGTTGAATCTGAATGTGATCCTTGCTGGGTAGAGTAATCTTGGTTTTAGGTTTTTCCCTTTTATCACTTTAAATATGTCCTGCCACTCCCATCTGGCTTGCAGAGTTTCTGCTGAAAGATCATTTGTTAACCTTATGGGGATTCCCTTGTATGTTAATGGTTGCTTTTCCCTTGTGCTTTTAATATTTTTTCTTTGTATTTAATTTTTGATAGCTTGATTAATATGTATCTTGGCATGTTTCTCCTTGGATTTATCCTGTGTGGGACACTGTGCTTCCTGGAGTTGCTTGACTATTTCTTTTCACATATTAGGGAAGTTTTCAACTGTAATCTCTTCAAATATTTTCTCAGTCCCTCTCTTCTTCTCTTCTTCTGGGACCCCTATAATTCAAATGTTGGTGCATTTAATGTTGTCCCAGAGGTCTCTGAGACTGTCCTCAATTCTTTTCATTCTTTTTTCTTTATTCTGCTCTGTGGCAGTTATTTCCACTATTTTATCTTCCAGGTCACTTATCCGTTCTTCTGCCTCAGTTATTCTGCTATTAATTCCTTCTGGATAATTTTTAACTTCATTTATTGTGTTGTTCATCATTGTTTATTTGCTCTTTAGTTCTTCTAGGTCCTTCTTAAACATTTCTTGTATCTTCTCCATTCTGTTTCCAAGATTTTGGATCATCTTGACTGTCATTACTCTGAATTCTTTTTCGGGTAGACTGCCTATTTCCTCTTCATCTGTTTGATATGGTGGGTTTTTACCTTGCTCCTTCATCTGCTGTGTGTTTCTCTGTCTTCTCATTTTGCTTAACTTACTGTGTTTGGGGTCTCCTTTTCGCAGTCTGCAGGTTCATAGTTCCTGTTGTTTTTGTGTCTGCCCTCAGTGGCTAAGGTTGGTTCAGTGGATTGTGTAGGCTTCCTGTTGGAGGGGACTAGTGCCTGTGTTCTGGTGGATGAAGCTGGATCTTATCTTTCTGGTGGGTAGATCTGCGTCCGGTGGTGTGTTTTGCGATGTCTGTGACCTTATTATGATTTTAGGCAGCCTCTCTGCTAATGGGTGGGGTTGTGTTCCTGTCCTGCTAGTTGTTTGACATAGGGTATCCAGCACTGTAGCTTGCTGGTCGTTGAGAGGAACTGGGTCTTAGCTTTGACATGGAAATCTCTGGGAGAGCTTTCGCTGTTTGACATTACATAGAGCCAGGAGGTCTCTGGTGGACCAGTGTCCTGAACTCGGCTTTCCCACCTCAGAGGCACAGGCCTGACACCCGTCCGGCGCACAAAGACTGTCAGCCACACTGCTCAGAGGAAAAGGGAGAAAAATAGAATGGAAGAAAGAAAAAAGAAAAGAAAAGAAAGTTATTAAAATAAAGAATTAAAAAGTGATTAAAAATTAAAAAGTATTAAAACGAAGAAAGAAAGAAAGAAGGGAGCAACCAAACCAAAAAGCAAATCCACCAGTGATAATAAGCGCTACAAACTATACAAAAAAAAAAGAAAAAAACAGACAGACAGAACCCTAGGACAAATGGTAAAAGCAAAGCTGTACAGACAAAATCACACAAAGAAGCATACACGTACACACTCTCAAAAAGAGAAGAAGGAAAAAAATATATGTATCTATATATTAAAAAAGTAAAAAGGAAGAGAGCAATCAAATCAATAAACAAGTCTACCAATGATAATAAACTCTTAAAACTAAACTAAGATAAACATAAAACCAGAAACAAATTAGGTGAGAAAGCAAACCCCAAGACTACAGTTGCTCCCAAAGTGCGCAACCTCAATTTTGGGATGAGTTGTTGTCTATTCAGGTATTCCACAGATGCAGGGTACATCAAGTTGATTGAGATTAATTCGCTGCCCTGAGGCTGCTGAGAGTAGTTTCCCTTTCTCTTCTTTGTTCGCAGAGCTCCTGGGGTTCAGCTTTGCATTTGGACCCACCTCTGTGTGTAGGTTGCCCGAGGGCATCTATTCCTCGCTCAGACATTACGGGGTTAAAGGAGCAGCTGACTAGGGGCCTCTGGCTCACTCAGGCTGCAGGGAGGGAGGGTTAAAGAATGCGGGGAGAGCCTGTGGTGGCAGAGGCCAGCATGGCGTTTCACCAGCCTGAGACGTACCATGTGTTCTCCCGAGGAAGTTGTCCCTGGATCACAGGACCCTGGCAGTGGCAGGCTGCACAGGCTCCTGGAATGGGAGGTGTGGATAGTGACCTGTGCTTGCACAGAGGCTTCTTGGTGGCTACAGCAGCATCCTCAGCATCTCGTGGCCATCTCTGGTGTCTGCGCTGGTAGCCATGGCACATGCCCGTTTCTGGAGCTCGTTTAGGTGGTGCTCTGAATCCCCTCTCCTCGTGCACCCTGAAACAATGGTCTCTTGCCTCTTAGGCAGGTCCAGAGTTTTTACTGGACTCCCTCCCAGCTAGCTGTGGTGCACTAGCCCCCTTCAGGCTGTGTTCACGCAGCCAACCCCGGTCCTCTCCCTCGGATCTGACCTCTGAAGCCTGAGCCTCAGCTCCCAGCCCCTACCTGTCCTGGCGGGTGAGCATACAAGCCTCTCGGGCTGGTTAGTGCTGGTTGGCACTGATCCTCTGTGCAGGAATCTCTCCACTTTGCCCTCTGCACCCCTGTTGCTGCGCTCTCCTCCATGGCCCTGAAGCTTCTCCCCTGCCACCTCTGTCTCCGCCAGTGAAGGGGCTTCTAGTGTGTGGAAACCTTTCCTCCTTCACAGCTCCCTCCCAGAGGTTGAGGTCCTGACCCTATTCTTTTGTCATTTTTTTCTTCTTTTTTCTTTTGCCCTACCCAGGTACATGGGGAGTTTCTTGCCTTTTGGGAAGTCTGAGGTCTTCTGCCAGCATTCAGTAGGAGTTATTCCACGTGTAGATGTATTTCTGATGTATTTGTGGGGAGGAAGGTGATCTCCATTCCTCCGCCATCTTAAGGTCTCCTGTAGTTGTAAATTATTAATTATTTAGGTAATAAACATATCCTTTACCTCAATACCTACTTTTCAATGCATTAATAATATGAAAATACATATATATGTACATGTATATGTGTAAGCACTTATATACATACATGTGAACATATAAAGGTGTACACAAATATATCATTTCCTCTCTCATGTGGACTGTATTTCAAATAATATATTCTTAGAGTAATACTCAGGTGAACTTACTCTGACACGTTCAAATTTTTGTATCCGTTACCTTGGTTTGCTCTATTTCATGCCAAAAAACAATTGCACATGGTTATTTTTTCAGTATTTGTTAAAGGAATAATGTTTTAAAGGCTTTATTGGTTAGAAATATGGGTAAAGATTTTCTAGTGTTTCCTATCTTGTATTTTTTTCTTTGAAGTGATGTTGCATTGTTGCTCTTCAGATGGCCAAATTAAGAAAATCTATTAAATGGTACTTGGGAGGATTGAAACTTTTTTAAGCTAATGTCTATCACTGCTCATATAAGAAAGGAATTGTTTTCATACTTTTATTTGCAAAAAAATTGCTTTTAACTGTTATTTTTCAGTTTTGTTATGTTAATTTAAAGGTGTACAGTCACTTTCCTCCTTCTGAATTAGTAAAATCTACTGTAGTCTTAAACAGAATTTATCTTATTCCATTTTTAGAACAAGTTATATATAGTCATCAGTTTATGAATCTGGCAGGTGACAGTTTAACCAATGTCAGCCTATTTGAAGAACATTGTGAAAATCTTCTTTGTGATTTAATAAGCCTGTCCCTCAACAGGTATGATAAGGTAATGCTTTAAGAGTTCATTTGCAATTTTGGTATTTAATGGCAATTGTCAGTACTTAATGCATGTGGTTTGACCATAAGAATCTAAAATGGCTTACTTGTTAATTCTTCTAATTTTATATTTACTGTTATTTGGGAGGTGGTTGGGAAAAGAATTTGAGTTAAACATTTAAAACAGGCTGGAATTAGTGTTTTAGAGCTGTTTTAAAAAAAATAGCCTTTTCCATTTGTCAAAAATAATTAAAAACAAAATGTTCATGATAATGATTGGAAATTTAATTTCTGTTCAAATAGAGACCAGCCCTTTAATAATCTATTGTTTTGTTGTTATATAATAAAATAAATGACTACTTAGCTAAAGTTAGTTGACACATTTAAAGAGAAGTTTTGTTTGGTTGTCTTCATAAAAGGTCTAGAATCATGGGGGAAATTACATGTTTTTACTAAATTGCTTATCATAGTGTTTAATGCAGACAGTGATTTGAAAGTGCTATGGTATTCATTTATTTTCAAGCAATGGAAATTTGTCGACTATCATCACTTATTTCAGGTTACAAGCATAAATGTTACCTATGGGAGATTGGGATTTATAATTTTTTTAAATTTAGATTGTGTTTTATGTATTTATTATTAATATTGTTTTAAATCTAGTCTATGTATTTACAACTAATATAATTAGTAGATTGACCAGATATGATATAGTAATGTCTTTACTGTTTTTTTTTTTTACTGTGTATTTTGTTAGAAAAGTGTATGTAGTATGTGAAATAATGAACACATTATGAATTTCAGAAGTCTAGCTATACTTGCTATACTTACAGTGCATATTCTCTGTATTATTTGGGGCCATTGAGGGTATATTTGTTACAAAAATGGTAAAGTTGCCTAACCTTTATAAATTCATAATAATTGTACTTGTTCTTACAAAAAAATTTAGTCTGCATTACAGAGAATCAAAATTTATTTTCTAATCATTTTCTTAGAAGTCTTTTTATTTGGCTGATAGATTAGATCAAGGTTTAGAAACCATGGCCCTGTAGCCAAATCTAGCACACACCTGTTTTTGTAAATAAAATTTTACTGGAACACAGTCCCATCCTTTTTACCCATTATCTGTGACTGATGTTGTAGAACAATGGCAGAGTTGAATAGTTGTTACAAAGACTATTTCACTATTAAAGCCTCAAATATTTACTATCTAGCCCTTTACAGAACAACTTTGCTGACCATTGGATTATATGATTAAAGCAGAGGTTTTTTTTAAGTTCAAAATAAAATTCATTGTGTACTTTTGTTTTTTAAATGGAAATTTATTTTAAAAGTTAATGAAATGGTATGTTTTTTAATAAACAATTTTATGTAATTGAGCATAAATTTTAAGTCATCTAAATCATTCATTTAAAACATTTGGGGAGATATGTGGCATGTAAAGTTCTGCTGTCTTATAAGTTACTCTTTTTCGTTCTTTCCTGCAGGTTAGGCCTTCTGAAGCATTAATGAGTCACCATTGCCCATGTCCATGCATTAAAGAATTATGGGTTCTACTCATTCATCTTCTCAACCACAGGAGTAAATGGTCTCTTTCAGAAGTAAGTTATAAAATTCATGTTAGTTATTGTTACTAGCTCTTACATTGAATTCATGCAGTGGTTTTGTCAAAGAAAAATCTTACGAAGTCTTTCTTTATAATAAGACAACAACCACCACCAAACAGAGCATTAACTGAATACTAAATACCTACTATATTTTTAACCCTAAATTGGTAATATGAAACATCTAGGAGAAGTATAAGATTTGACTCTTTTATTTTCTCAAGTTCTTTTTTTTTCTGTCAAGAATCTTTTAGGCCATGCTTAGAAACACTCTAGTAATCCAGGAAATATTTTAGTTAGGAAATGAGGCAGATTTAGATTTGTGGAGAAATAAAGCACAGGTTTTTATTAATCAATTTTACAGTATCTTATTTCAAGGAGAGAGAAAGATAAACACAAAGGGGAAGGTGGGAAATTTTACTTCACCTCATTCTGAATCAAGTCTTCAGAATGGGGCTTTTATTTTATTTCAAGTGTTCTGGATTAGTAGAAAAAGAGAAATATTCATATGCAGAAGTAAATACAAGTAATTCACTGTGAAATGATACTTAAAATGGTTTATGTTATATGTTCTTATCCAGTTAGGAGTTTAAAATAATTTCTTCCTATATACATTTTCAAGAATTTATCCATAAATTTAAAAAACTCCTCTGTAGCTCTTCAAGTTGAAAGCTCAATTCTAATATTTTAAAAATTTCTTTAAAGACACTACAAATTCAGGGAAATGTAAATGGATAGAACAATGAGATACCACTCCTATTAGAATGACCAAAATTGGGAACACTGACAACTCTAAATGCTGATGAGAATGTGGAACAACAGGAACTCTCATTCATTGCTGGTGGGAATGCAGAATGGTACAGCCACTTTTGAAGACATTTTGCTTGTTTCTTACAAAACTAAACATAGTTTTAGCATATGGATCCAGCAATTGTGCTTCTTGGTATTTACCCAGTGAAAACTCATGTCAACACAAAAACCTGCACATGCATGTTTATAGCAGCTTTATTCATAATTGCCAAAACTTGGAAGCAACCAAGATATCCTTCAGTAGGTAAATGAATAAACTGTGGTATATCCAGACAATGAAATATTATTCATCACTAAAAAGAATGAGCTATCAAGCCATAAAAAGACATGGAGGAACCTTAAATGCATATAACCAAGTAAAAGAAACCAATCTAAAAGGCTACACACTCTATAATTCCAACTATATGACATTCTGTGAAAGCTAAAGCTATGAAAACAGTAAAAAGATTAGTGGTTTCTGAGGGTGGGCAGAACACAGGACACTTTTAGGACAGTGAAAATAATCCATATAATTTTAATAATAACTTTTTGGAGGTTTACAGTACTATATTTATTTTGAGTTATTTTAGTAGTAAATTTACTAGGTATAAGTAAAATAAAGTAAATTTACTGTGTATAAATTTAACGCATTTTTACTTATTGAGTAAGAAAGTTGTTTTTCCGTGGCATTTTGGTTTGTCAGTAGCATTAAGCTTTCCACAATGGACTTAAATATTACACAGTCTCAGCAATATTTTCCTTTGATTATTTTCCAGTATATTTTATTTCATTTATGTGGTAAACATCAATTTTTCCATTTTCTGCAAAGTTTAAGAATTTATATTTTTTAGAATTGTTCTTATTTTATAAATTTTAGACTTGAAAGTGTAAGCTATATAGAGTTAATGAAGGCATGTTCATACTTGTTGCCCTGAGTCTTTTTCTAGATTTTAAGCAGAAAAGTAGGCATAATTTAAAATACTATATTGTAGAAATTTGCATAGTAATATGTATTGTTTAACCTAAATGACTGTTATGCTTTTCATTTTATGTAGTAACCAGAATTATTTGTCTTAAAATAATGGAAATCATAGGTCATTTCATTTTTTTAAATACAACTAAAATATATTATTCACAGATTTTGAAAGCTATTTTATTTTGAAAGTTAAATTAGAAGTTTCCATTCCTGACAGTAAGACAGTTTGACCTTGCTGCTAAAAAAATAATCTAATCATGCTGCATATCATGTAATAAGCATTTTAGGTGTGTCAGTGAACTTGTTGAAAGTAAGAAGTATTGAGGCCAAATACTAAATGTAGGTGGGAATTCAGGTCAGCTGAATCTTGAAGCTTAGAGGCAGTTGCTGAATTATAAAAACTTGGAACATTAGCTTTCATATATTATAAGGTCCAAGAATAGAAGACAAAGCTCAGAATCAACTCAAGTTGGTAACCTACTATACACCAACTACCCATAAATCTGGGCCCCCAAAAGGATGAACTAGAAATTCAACTAAATTTGTAAGGAAAATTGCCTGTCTTTAACTATGTTTCTTTGCAGTTTAAAATTGCTTCAGTGTATTTATTATAAGCCAGCACTCATACAGTTTTATAGCCTGAGTTCATGTTGCTTAGGTTGTACTAAAAATTTCAAGCCAGTGACTTCTAAGTAGCCTTGGACAATGGGTGGACGCTTAAACCCACATCTTCTCATGTAACCTCCCCCAAAATGTAGAATAGCAAGAACAAATAAAACTGCACAGAAAACATGTTGATAGCATACCTGCAAGATAAGAATGTTCAAAGCTGTAAATTAAAAGTAAAAGCTACCAAAACACTACCACACCTTTCTGTCAAGCAAGGGCAGGCAGTCTGAGAAAAACTGCTCTGAGGAGAGAGGAAGAGAGCTACCAGTAGCCATAAAATTGGTCTAAAACCATTTCAAGATGTGAAAAATACTGGAAAGGTTTCTTATAGATCAGAAGAATAGGAACATAAAAGTGTGTGCAAAACATGAGGCAGTCTTTGAAGGTAGAGCTTCTGGAGAATAAAAAGGCGAAAAGGGAGTGGTTCCCCCTTGGTGATTAGGTGGTGAAGGGGATAGGAAGTAAAAGCATAGAACAATGTCTCTTGTAAAATAAAAATAAAAAAACAAAGGCTTCATACCTACTCTCCCACCACCACCACCACCAAAAAGAAAAGAAATCTAATAAAGAAATGGGACTTTGGTACATAGACAAAAGAGGGCTTCACTGAACTAGGAATCTTTTAGAGTAGTCCAAACCTGCAAAATGAAAAGAAGGAAACTAAACAAATCTTTATAAAGTTACTACAAGGAAACAGAATTGATTTGATATACTTTAGCTGAGGATACCCTCTTCCTCAGAAACAACTATAATGCAGAAGAAAATCCTAAGACAATACTCCAGACTGAATTAAGGAGATAAGCACTTGGGGCTATAAAAACAAAAACAAAAACAAAAAAACACCTTGAATAAGATATTCAGATTTTAAAACAGAAAGACCAAAAGCTAGGAATTAATGAAAAGAATAAACTGAAGGCAGGAGAGAAATGGAAGAAAACATCATTATAGAATTGACTAAATTACAAAGTGCCCAAGGAGAATAGACTCAAATGAAAATTTAATAAGGGGCATGGAAGAAAGGCAGCAAAATAACCAAGAGAGTAAAAATGAGGTAAAGAAAGGAATATAAATGGTTAGAGAGAAAATGGTTGAAATGGGAGATAAGTAAAGCAGAAATAACCATATGTATAAATGGAGTCCCTAAAAAAACCCAGAACAATGGGATATAGCTAACACTCAAAATTATTATCCAAGAAAATATTCCAGAAGTAAAAGAAGACCCAAATCTACATATTGAAACAGCCTGCTTGATAAGTGGAAAGATTAATTCCAAATCCATCCTGAGACATATTGTAAAACTATTTGACTTCAGACATACAGGAAATATCTTCCAGTCCTGAAGGAAATCTTCAAATCCTCTAGGCAAAAAGACTAAATTACTTAGAAAAGCTAAATCAGTTGACCTGCACTAGACTTCTTAAAAACAACATAAAACAAGGCAACAGTAGAGCATTTTAAAAGACTCAAAGACCCTTCCTCCTTGTGAGCACACAGCAGACGTCTGTGACCTAGAAGAGGGCCATCATGTGACCATGCTGGCACCCTGATCTCGGACTTCCAGCCCAAGCATTGAATGAAATACCAGTATGGCACAATAGAACAAGCCCTCAGTTTAAAGAAAAGCAATGTAGGGACTTCCCTGGTGGCGCAGTGGTTAAGAATCTGCCTGCCAATGCAAGGGACACAGGTCAAGCCCTGGTCCAGGAAGATCCCACATGCCATGAAGCAACCAAGTCCGTGTGCCACAACTACTGAGCCTGTGCTCTAGAGCCCACGAGCCATACCTATTGGGCCCACGTGCCTAGAGCCCGTGCTCCACAACAAGAGAAGCCACCACAATGAGAAGCCTGTGCACCGCAACGAAGAGTAGCCCCCACTCGCCACAGCTAGAGAAAGCCCATGCACACAGAAATGAAGACATAACGCAGCCAAAAATAAATAAATAAATAAATTTATAAAAAGAAGAAAAGAAAAGCAATTTAGTCCCATCTTTTGCTCTGTGGAGGTTATATGGACTCTAACTATGACATACTCCCTTAATAGAATCTCAAGACCAAGAAAAATTGACCAAACAAAAAGGAAACAAAACAAAAAATTCCTTCTAAAACAACAAAGAAGCAAGTTAAAAATTACTCTTTGTACTATCAGACGGGCAATGGCTTTAGGGACCAAGATGGATGTGGATAAGCTGAGAAAGAAAAACTGAAAAAGCAATTGAAAGATTCAGAAGGAACAGGGAAGCTTTTCTCTTTCATTCACTCAGGAGTTAATGATATTGCAGGAGATGTGATCATTCCCCTGAATGCTGACAGTGGGCTAAGCTCTATATAGAACCTATTCTTAGGACCTTTCCAGACTGCTGAAAGCAGAGATTTTTTTTTTCTGTCTTGTACATGATTTTAAAAATTTATGATGTGTCAGTGCTGATTTCTGTAATGCACTGTTTATTTTTTTAAAAGAACAAATTATGTGTGTGCATATATATATACGTGTGTGCACGCAAGCTTACATTCTTCCAAAAAGAAGTATTTAATTCCTTCTCTCTACCGCCTACCCTCCGTCCTGTTCTTTGAAATGAGGGAGGGGAAGACTGAATGGGATTTCGAGTCTTCCCACTGAAAAAGGGACATTTTCTGGAACCAAGTCAGTGTTCAAAGGACTAATGCTCTAAGGAAATTGTCCAAAGGGCAGCAGCAGTTCAGGGTTATTAAGTTATTTTCAAATGTTGTCTGGACTGCTGCTGCTGATCTTTGTGGAGGCAACAAGGTGCTGCTTCCCAGGGGGACAGGATAAGAAGCAATTAGAGAAGCCTAGGAGAGGATCAGGAATGTTTGGGAATTCACACATACCACAAATTATGTGGGAACTCCAAGAATGAAAATAAACTAATATGATTAAGGACATATTTTTATCCCAGAAAATATTCTAAAATGTAGCTAATACTGGCTATATCTGTATGAGTGCATTCTTAAAAACTCAACACTCAGTACCTAGTAGACGTCATTTAGACTTAAATTTCAGGGAAGAAAAGGAAAACTAATGAATATTTCTTGACTGATATGTGTGAATGGACATATATACATTTTCTACCTTATTTACTAGGTGGATATCTGAGTAGCAATGAGAAAATTTCAGCTATGTCTTGGTTTTGAAATGACCATTCTCCAGTGAAAAGAGAATGGTAAAATGACTGATTCTAGGTGGGAGCATGCAAAATAAAAAATGAGTCTGGAACCTTTTGTACTAGAAACTAACGAGGTGCTGAAAAGTTGATGAGGACTTGTCAAAAGGACACAAGAGCCAACATGAAGATCTCCCACACACCAAATCTGGGATTTTGAGCAAAACAATAACTGCTAGCAAAGGACTGTAATCTGTACAGTAAGGATTTGTGAGTCTTTAGTGATATAAATAAATGGAGAGAAGGGAAGCTCTTCCGAGTAAATGTAGAAGTAATATGGAATTTGAAAATACCACTTGGCAACCCTCATAGTAATTGTTTCAGGCAAGAATCCTCAATGGCTGTCAGAAATACGATGAAAAGCACAATATTTACATAGCTTGATAAGTATCACTGCACAGTATTTGTCTGTTACAAAGGGAGCAGTAACTTTGCAGTGCAGAACATCTAGCAGATACCACCTTAACTAAGATATCAAAGTTAATCAATAATAAAACAAGTTGAAATTATGTACTCTCAATGTGATGCATTGAAAGAACAAAATTTTTTTTTGATATTCCTGCCAGAAATGCATCGTGTGAATCTAATCATGAAAAAATACTAGTCAAACCTAAATAGCTGGCCTACTCTTCAAGAACATCAGGGTCAGTCATGAAAGATAATCTGAACAACTGTTACAGATCAAAGAAAACTGAAGAAACATGGTAGATAAATGCAGCATGTGAGACTAGAGAGAATATCTGATATACTTCTACATATAGTTCCAAGGGAGAGGAAGTAGAAAGTGGAACAGAAAAAATATGTGAAGAGAAAATGACTTAAAATCTTCTAATGTTAATGAAAGCTATCGTATTTAAAAGCCCAATGAATCCCACCTAGGGCAAATAAAAAGAAAAACACACCATGATACATCATAGTGAAACTGCAGAACACTGGAGACAAAGAGAAGAGATTAAAAGCATTCACACAGAAAAATGCTACTTTCAAAAGAATGACAATTAGACTGACAACTGATTTCTCAACAGCAGTGGAAGCCAGTGGGAAATCTTCATTGTATTAAAACAAGGTAATTTTCAACAAAAAATTCTTCATCCAGCAAAATCTTTCAAGACTGGGGTGAAACAATTTTCAATGAAGCAAAATTGAAGGGAATCCTGAAAGATAAATTTTAGGCAGAAGAAGGAATAAAGTAAGTGGTAAATGTTCTGTATAAATCAATAATATAATCTAATGGGATTAAAAAATAAAGTACATGGTAATACTGGCTTATAAATTGGGTAGGGCATAAATGAGTTAGAGTATTTTAAGGTCCTTGTTTTGTCTGAGAGAATTGCAAGATATATATTAACTTACCAAGATATTTGAATGTATGCTGTTGTTTCTAAGGTACCACTAAAAGAAGAGAGAGTAGGTTATTTAATTTACAAGCTAATAAAGGGGAAAATAGTGAAATAGTCATCCCAAAAGAAGGCAGAAAGGAGGTATAGGTGGAAAAAATAGACGTATAAATAGAAATACAGAATTAGATGGTCGGGCTTCCCTGGTGGCGCAGTGGTTGAGAGTCCACCTGCCGATGCAGGGGACACAGGTTCGTGCCCGGTCTGGGAAGATCCCACATACCGCGGAGCGGCTGGGCCCATGAGCCATGGCCATTGAGCCTGGGCGTCCGGAGCCTGTGCTCCGCAACGGGAGAGGCCACAACAGCGAGAGGCCTGCGTACCGCAAAAAAAAAAAAAAAAAAGAAAAAGATGGTACGTTTAAAACTAAATATATGAGTTACATTACATTAACTGCAAATGTAGTACTAATTGCTCATTTAAAACATACTGTCAGAACAGACTGTAAGCTGTTTATAAGAGAGAATCTAAAACAAAATTCCAAAGGATTTGGAATTGATAGAAAAAAGATATAAGAAAGGTAATGTATTAAACTAATATTGGAGAAAATTAGACTTAAAACCAACAAAAGCATTAAGCCATTTCATGCTGATTAAAGGTCCAATTCACCAGGAAGATAAAATTTATTTAAATTTTATGTGGCTAATAATATGCTGTTAAATGTAGAAAATAAACACTGACAGAACTACAAAGAGAAATACACATATGCTTAGAAATACTGAAATGCATTTCTAAATAACCCATAGGTGAAAGAAGATATAGTAGAAATTATAAAATATCTTGAAGTAAATGATAACTAACATACTACTAATTAAAGCTTTGGGACTGCAGCTAAAGATATAATTAACGGGAAATATATAACTTTAAATACAAATGTTAGAGGAAAAGAAGTTGAAAATTAATGAGCTAAGAACTCATTGTAAGAAGTTAGGGGAAAAAATTCCTGTATAGTAAACCCAAAGAAAATAAAAGGTAGTAAATAAGACTAACGCAAATTTATGAAATTGAAAACAACAAAGATGATCAAACAATTGGAAGATCAAAACAGCCAAAAGCTGGTTCTTCAAAAAAATTACTAAAATTGGCTAATCTTTCTTGAGATGATTACAAGTCAGTACTAGAAATGAAAATGGTAACATGTCTTCAAACTCTGCAGATATTAAAATATCTGATAATATCAAATATTTATATAAAATGGACAAATACCTAGAAAAAAATCTTACTAAAACCCATCAAATGTTCAACAATAATAAATTAGGTAAATAGTTTATCTTATAGTCATATATTGGAATACTCTGATGAACTATGGCTATACTCACTAATATGGGTAAATCTCACAAATATAATATTGAGGAAAAGAAGTAAGTTACCAAACAATAGAAACAAGCTATGTAAGAATACAAACACATTAAAAAAAAACAGGTGAAGCCAAACAATATGTGATTGAGGCGTGTATATCTATGTGGCAAAACTTAAAAAACTAGGGAATGATATATTATAGAAGTCAGAATAATGGTTACTCCTGGATGGGAGAAGATATGATTGTGGAAACTGTAGGAACTAGTCATTTTCTAATTTTTAACCTGAGTATTTGTATTATTCTCTAAGTTTTATATATGTGTTTTGTATTATCTTTTGTGTGTATATTTCCTTACAAAAATGAAGGAAAAAACCCAAATCAAAGGTTATTAGATCAGTGTCTGAATTTAATTGAATCCTAATACCTCTTTTTCTACAGTCATTTTGGAACTGGTTGAATAAACTACTTAAAACGCTCTTTGAAAAATCAAATGACCGAAGAAGACCTTCTGTGCCTATAATCCAGCCCAGGGATCCATTGGGTTTTAGTTGGTGGATTATTGCTCATGTAGCATCACTTTATCAGTTTGATCGCCATGGAATACCAGATGAAATGGTAAGATTTTATTTTTTCAAACTTTCTTGTATTGTCAATCAATATGTATTTTTTGTAGGCAAATTAGCAAGTGAGCAGAAACAATAAAAATCACATTATAATCCTACAGAAATCAACTCAGCTTCTGAATCTAGAAGCTGTAAACCTTTCTGTAAACATCTTGAAAATGATAATCTTTGTTTTTATTGTTTGTTTAAGGAAAAGACTTGGGATCTAGTCCTGGCCTGCTACTAAGTAGTTTTGTGACCGTTAATAAATTACTTAAACCTTTCTGGGCCTCTGTTCTCTCATCCAGAAATCATGGGACTGGATTGTTCTGTTCAGATTTCTTCTAGTTCTAAAATCTCTAAGATTGCTAAAGGGAAAGCCTACATCTCTAGAAATGAATTAGAGAAGATTTTTGTGAAGATATTTTAATCTGTTAAACAACGATGAAGTTACTTCAAGTAAAAAGACAGAGATTTTAACTAGTATATTAATTTCTACTTCGAAACATTTTTTTCAGTGTTATTTAAAAAGCCCTATGAAATAAAACCAGCTGGTAGACGTATTTATTTGAAACTCTATTTGTATATAACTTCTTCCATGTTCAGAAGTAATACAGTATTATATTAACCCATCAGTTCCATAAAATAAGCATGTCTATATTTTCAAAATTGGTCTTTTTTTCTGGCAGTGGTTAACAAGCCTGGCTGATCAACAGGCCTATCTGTGAGTTTCTAAAAATTCAGATTTCTTAAATCCAGAGATCCTGTTTTAGTACTATAATCTGGTCTGGAGTTTGGGAATTCTTATTTTTAAAAAGTCCCTTGGATCTCATACTCTTATCAGGTATGGGAACCTTTGCTTTATGAAACATGTTCCTTCATGGACTTCACAGATTCTCCTCTTTTTGGAATACTGGACAGAGCCCAGACATCATCCGTGGAATCTAAGGGTCAGTTAGTATTGACATAGTGTCCTAGAAATGGAAAGGGCCTTAGAGGTCCTCTAAGTGGTTCCCTAGTAATAAACGGTCCTTTAGGAGATCACAAGATATAGTAAGAGGGCTTCCCTGGTGGTGCAGTTGTTGAGAGTCCGCCTGCCGATGCAGGGGACACGGGTTCCTGCGCCGGTCCGGGAAGATCTCACATGCAGCGGAACGGCTAGGCCCGTGAGCCGTGGCCACTGAGCCTGCGCGTCCGGAGCCTGTGCTCCACAACGGGAGAGGCCACAACAGTGAGAGGCCCGCGTACCGAAAAAAAAAAAATAGTAAGATAAGTCAGAAAGTGCTCTGAGAAGTCCACACACAGCTCAGTATAGATGTATTTAAGCATTCTACCAATTCATTGAGAGAGATCAATAAGATCAATAGAATGAACTTCTCGGAGAGAAGGATCATGTGTCCTTTGTTTATGCACATGAGTCCTTCCCATACTGATACATGGTAACTGATAAATGCCATTATTACTGTAGTAGTCCTTTTATTGAGTATTATAATGGAGTTAATATGGTTATGTTTCACATCTTTTAGTTCTTAAAATACTAGAACAACAATGAAAAAACTCAAAAAATTTATCTATAATTCAAAGGTCTTTACATAAGCATTTTTATTTCTCTTACCACCCAACCTTAATTCTTCCAAATACATATTTCTGCAGTGTAAATAAATACGGTAATTAGGTAAGCACTTCTGAGTTCCTACTGAGTGGCCATCATAATAATAGGTGCCTGTGATAGGATACACATGAAATAGATTGTACTGCCTTTTGCTTCAAGGAACGTGCTTTCATGTTATTAATGCTTGCTGGATCTGCCATTAACACTTATTTGAGTGAGTGGTACATTTCAATAGTGGTTGATATCGACCCCCACATGCTCCCAGTATGGTAGGTAATCTAGCCACATTAATATATATCATTAGTATTACTATTGTAGTGTTGAATTGTACTGGTACAACCACCCTATGTTGCATTGCTGAAGTCACTCTTCAGTTTCATAGAGGGAACTCTGTAGGACATTATTGCTTTTATTAGCTCTGGATCAAGATAGTGAAAGAACTCTCTGTATTTAAAATAACTTACCTTTGGCTTTTAATATTTGTCAGCAGTTCCTTTATGATTTTCTTTTGCCAAGACACATATGTTTTCTTTTCAATCTTAATTTTTAAAATTATGTAGAAGGTTTTAAGAGGAAAGAAAGCCATGGTATTTGGGGAAAAAAAAAACCTTTCATATGATAAAATAATAAAGATGTGTAATGTGTATGTGTATGTGTAAAATAGACTTTGCCTTTATTCATGAATCTTCAGAGAGTTTCAAACGTTTCTTGACTTCTTAATGTCTTTAAAAGAAAAACTTGAGGGCTTCCCTGGTGGTGCAGTGGCTAAGAGTCCGCCTGCCGATGCAGGGGACATGGGTTTGTGCCCCAGTCTGGGGAGATCCCACATGCCGCGGAGCGGCTAGGCCCGTGAACCATGACCACTGAGCCTGCGCGTCCAGAACCTATGCTCCACAGCGGGAGAGGCCACAACCGTGAGAGGCCCGTGTACCGCAAAAAAAAAAAAAAAAAAAGAAAAGAAAAGAAAAACTTAAGTTCTCCAGTTAATGATAGTCTTCATTAGAGGTGATACCTTTAGCATATTGCATTTGCAAAGTGTTTAATATCTCAGAGTGACTATTTGGTTTTTATCTCAATGAAGTGTTATGCAGTAGGCAAGAAGTTAATATTATATCCATTTTACAGGTAAAGAAACTGAGGTACACAATGGTTAAATATCACCCTATTTTTATCACTTAGATAAATTTGATATGAGACACTTTCTGAGGACTTCCTCTCATGAATAGGTCTCTGGTAGCATAACCATGTGTACCAGTCTGCCAGGTACAGTCCCAGTTTATGCCCATTTTCCCCTCATCCCATCTGGTTAGTTTTTTTCCCTTTTATTCTCAAAAGTGTCTCAATTTGGTTTATAAATCATATAATCATTTTAATCTATGAACATAAGGTGTATTGACTCAATTTTTCAGAGAGATTATATAGGATTTTAATTTGTTTCTGAGATATACTTAGATCAGAATTTTGAAAATGATCTGAATTATTTTTTTCTCCTTTTGATGTATTAGCATAGCCAGCTACCATATAGAAAATGGTTATGCATTAAGCATGCTTTATTCCACTAAAGAGTAATCTGGTGTGAGAGGATGATATGAAGTAATAATAGTTAGTCAGATGTTCTGCAACAGAGAAATACCGCTAGTCTTGTGATAATCATAGAGATGTTTCAGTTTTTAAATGTGAACTGCTTTTGCCCTGAAGGTTAATGTGAAATCTTTATATTTTAAATAGGTTTGAGATATGGTTAATTTTTTTTAAGTTTTTGTAAATTGGACTTTTGCTCTATGTGGATTTAAATCACAGAAGTTGCCAATTCCTTAATACAGGCCTATAAGGAAAATTTGGTATCTCACTTCTCATACTAGAGACTTTAGATTTTTATATATTTCTGTTTAATGCTTTTCTCCCAACCTAGATAAGAGTGTGTTAAACTCTTACAATCCCAGTCATCTATTTTATTTTTTTCTATTTATTTTTTTAATTGAAGTGTACAGTGTTTCAAGGGTACAGCAAAGTGATTCAGTTATATATATTCTTTTTCACATTCTTTTCCATTATAGGTTATTACAAGATATTGAATATAGTTCCCTGTGCTATACAGTAGGTCCTTGTTTATCTATTTTATGTATAGTAGTGTGTATCTCTTAATCCCACAGTCCCAATTTATATCTCCCCCTCTTTCCCCTTTGGTAACCATAAGTTCGTTTTCTATGTCTGTGAGTCTATTTCTGTTTTGTAAATAAGTTAATTGTATTTTTTTTAAGATTCCACATATTAAGTGATATCATATAATATTTGTCTTTCTCTAACTTATAGGTCCATGCATATTGCTGGAAATGGCATTATTTTATTTTTTTATGGTTGAGTAAAATTCCATTGTGTGTGTGTGTGTATGTATGTATGTGTATATATATGTATACATATACATGTATACATATATATATACACATACACACACAGCACATCTTTATCCACTCATCTGTTGATGGACATTTAGATTGCTTCCATGTCTTGGCTATTGTAGGTACTGCTACACTGAACATTGGGGTGCATGTATCTGGAGTGGGATTGCTGGATCATATGGTAGTTCTACTTTTAGATTTTTAAGGATCCTCCATACTGTTCTCCATAGTGGCTGCACCAATTTACATTCCCACCAAGAGTGTAGGAGGGTTCCCTTTTCTCCATACCCTCTCCAGTGTTTACTATTTGTAGACTTTTTGATAATGGCAATTCTGACTGGCGTGAGGTGATACCTCATTATAGTTTTGGTTTGTATTTCTCTAATAATTAATGATGTTGAACATCTTTTCATGTGTCTGATGGCCATCTGTATGTCTTCTTTGAAGAAATGCCTACATAAGTCGTCTGCCCAATTTTTGATTGGGTTTTTTGGTTTTTTGATATTGAGTTGTTGGTATATTTTGGAAATTAATCCCTTTTTTATAGCATCATTTGCAAATATTTTCTCCCATTCTGTAGGTTGTCTTCATTTTGTTTATGGTTTCCTTTGCTGTACAAAAGCTTTTAAGTTTAATTAGGTCCCATTTGTTTATTTTTGCTTTTGTTTCCATTACTCTAGCAGGCGGATCCAAAAAAATATTGCTGTGATTTGTGTCAAAGAGTGTTCCTCCTATGTTTTCCTCTAGGAGTTTTGTAGTATCTGGTCTTACATTTAGGTCTTTAATCCATTTTGAGTTTATTTTTGTATATAGTGTTAGGGAATGTTCTAGTTTCATTCTTTTACATGTAGCTGCCCAGTTTTCCCAGCGCCACTTGTTGAAGAGACTGTCTTTTCTTCATTGTATATTCTGGCTTCCTTTGTCATAGATTAATTGACCATAAGTGTGTGGGTTTATTTCTGGGCCGTCTATCCTGTTCCACTGAACTATGTGTCTGTTTCTGTGCCAGTACCATACTGTTCTGATTACTGTAGCTATGTAATATAGTCTGAAGTCACGGAGCATGATTCCTCTGGCTCCATTCTTCTATCTCAAGATTGTTTTGGCTCTTCAGGGTCTTTTTTGTTTCCATACAAATTAAAAAACTTTTTGTTCCAGTTCTGTGAAAAATGCTATTGGTAATTTGATAGGGATTGCACTGAATCTGTAGATTGCTTTGGGTAGTATGGTCATTTTAACTATTGATTTCTTCCAATCCAAAAACACCATATATCTTTCCATCTGTTTCTGTCATCTTCAATTTCTTCTATCAACATCTTATAGTTTTTGGAGTACAGGTCTTTTGCCTCCTTAGGTAAGTTTATTCCTAATTATTTTATTTCTTTTGATACAATGGTAAGTGGGGTTGTTTCCTTAATTTCTCTTTATGATTTTTCATTGTTAGTGTGTAGAAATGCAACAGATCTCTGTATATTAATATCCTGCAACTTTACCAAATTCATTGATGAGCTCAAGTAGTTTTGTGGTAACGTCTTTAGGATTTTTTATGTATAGTATCATGTTATCTGCAAACAGTGCCAGTTTTACTTCTTCTTTTCCAATTTGGATTCCCTTTATTTCTTTTTCTTTTCTGATTGCTGTGGCTAGGACTTCCAAAACTATGTTGAATAAAAGTAGTGAGAGTGGCCATCCTTGTCTTGTTCCTGATGAGAGTGTGTTAGCCTCTTACAATCCCAGACATCTATTTTAAAAGCAAATATAGTTTAAAGAGAAAAATTACTTTGGGACATTGCAGGGATCATTTTAACAGTGCTTTCCCTGCCCAGGACATAGTGCAGTCAGTCAGGCCAGCTGATGCATTTCTTTGAAATATCTGAAATGGTGACTAGATAAAAGGTGTGAAATACAACCTTACAATGAGAGTTGCTCTAGGTTACTTAGTCAGCTGAAAGTGGAGAGTGGGGTATCTATTTTATATTTCCGGTGGAAATACCACCAGTGCTGAAGCTTAAGTGAGTGTCTTTGTTTTAATAGTGGGATAAGAAATATAAAACATAACCCCAAATTGATGACTGTTACCTCCTTTCTGTACTACAACTTAGTATACAGAAAAAAAAAAATGCCGTAGCTCCTCAAAGTTAAGTTTCCCTGTGGAAGAAAAATATGTTACCCTTTTATACATATTTTCCCACTTAGACTTGATTTGGGCATGATATAGTTGCCATTCTTTCCTCTGAATTATGGTTTATTTTTGTTTTAGATTATAGCCACAGTACTATTAAATAGAGTTGAAATTCTCTGGCTGAGAATCATATTACTTCTCTATGATTTGTGTGATTCAAATTACTACTAGAATAACCAAAATATACTCATTAGCCCTATCAAATTATAAAGCTAAATACATCAACCCTGTCATGCTCGTGATTATTTGGAACTAGTGGTGATGTTATCTTAATAAAGAATCATATAAAAGTGGATTGCTGGAAGCTGAGGGAAAATTTGTTAGAAAAGAAACTCATTTATTGATAGCATGGTATAATGGAAGGAACACTGGCTTTGGAGCCAAACCTACTTGGATTTGAATTCATGCTCTGACTTCTATGTACATGACATTTTTGAGACTTAATTGTGTTATCTATGAGTTGGGTATGATTTATTTTAGGAAGTAATAATGTAAAGACCCCAACACAATGTACACATAATATTTCTAGAACAAAATGGTCTCCTTTTGGAGAGAGTTTTAGAGCACAATCCTCAAGGCTACCTCATTTCTGATGCTAATTACAAGCTCGGGGATTCCCAGAGCCATGTAGTTTATGTGGACTCACAGAACTCCCTGAAATCTTTTATACTCACAGTTATGGTTTATTATGGGGAAAGGATATAGATTAAAATTAGCAAAGGGAAGAGTACATAGTTCAGAGTCCAGGAAAAGTAGCATATGTGGAGCTCCTGTTGTCCTCTTCCTATAGAGTTGAGACACCTTTGTCACCTGGCATCAGTGTGTGACAGTATGCAGGGAGTATTTCCAACCGGGGAAGCTTGCCTGAACTGCAGTGGTCAGAGCTTTTATTGGAGCTCCATTACATAGGCATAATGGATTGCATTGACATGATGGTTGAGCTCAGTCTTCAGGTCAAATAATACAGGACCCAAAGCCCCCAGCCTAAGTTACATTGTTGGTTTTCAGATATAATTAGCCCTACCCTAAGACTGTGTGGGTGTGGCCACCCTCCACCCTCAGTTACATTGTTAGACTATAGTATGACCCTAGGCCCAGGGGCAAACAAAGATACTCCTATCAGGCAAAACATTCCAAGGGCCCCAGAGATTACCTCCCAGAAGCCAAGGATAAAGGCCAGACCTCTTTGGGCAAGGCCAAATTCTTTACTACATATTTTTTCCTTATAAATATTTTGCATTCACTTTATTTACATAAATTTATTTCAAAAAACCAATAATTCCTTTCTAAAAATAACTGTATCATTGTACTAGTTATCTATTGATGTGTAACAAAATTTGGCAGCTTAAAACAAACATTTTCTCACACAGTTCCTGAGGGTCTGGCATCCAGTAGGAGCCTAGGGGCTCCTGGCTCAGGATCTCATGAGGTTATAGTCAAGCTGTCACCTGGGGCCTCAGTCTCTGAAGACCTGACTGGGGCTGGAGGAATCACTTCTAGTCTCGCTCACATTGGCAGGAGGCTTCAGTCACTCATCATGTGGGCTTCCTCGATCCTGTTCATAGCATAGCTTTCCCCAGGAGTCAACGAGAGAGATTGTCATTAAGATGGAAACTTCAGTGACTTCTAATCTTGGAAATGACATACTATCAGTCCTACTAGTATTGGTATTCTGTTGGTAACAGACCAAGTCTGGTACAGTGTGGGAGGGGATTAAATAAGGATAAGAATACTAGGAGAGAGGGGACATTGGGCACTGTCTTAGAGGTTGGCTATCACAGTCAGTAGGCACTTTTATTAAGGAAATATTTATTTAGTGATTTTATGTAGTTAGCATCTTACATGAACATTATCCAGCCATTTAAAATCAAGAATATTAAACATGCTTTAACTTTGTATTGGTCACGAGTTCAATGAACAGCATAGTTGTTATAACACGGATAGAAGGGTAGATGAGCCTCTTTGCCTTTATTCTTTAAGGCTTGTGGCTTAGTTTTCTGAAGTCTTATGGTAACTTCTGCACCTTTTATTCTTACCTTGTCAGAAACTAGTTGTTACTTGCTGCTTCTTGGAGGTATTTCTTTGCTTCTTGTTTTGACCGATATCCACATATCCAAACCTTTAAGAACTGAGTATCAAATGAACTAGGTATCCTGTGAAAAGCTCCTCCAGGCTTTCCCTTTGGAAAAGTAGAATTGTTCTCAGTACCTAGCCTTTGTGAAACATGTTGGCTTTGTGAAAGTCTTTTTTGGCTTTCTTCTTTATTATAGAGAGTCTTCCGGATAGTTGAGGTTACCAGATAAGTGACCATTGGTTAAATGAGGTAGCAGTGTGTAAAAGCTTTTTTTTTTTCAATTTTCTATATAAAATTTTTAGTTACTTGTTTACTAGAGTAGACCATCTTGAAGCTGTTATGCATAAAGCAAAGGTAAAATCTCTGCTGAGTAAATTACAGAATAAAGAAGAACAGTCGCTGGTGTAAAAAAATCCAAAATATACTTAAAGTTTTTTTTTCTCCTGTTAGATTATATCTGACAGCAAAAATTTATTATTTGTTAAAACATTTATAATTTTATAGAAGTACCACTGTTTGATAAAACCACTCCTGATAAGGTTTATATGGGATTGGAATAGTTGTAAATTTTTTTCTTCCAAGTCTGTCAACTAACTCTTTGCCAAAGTAATTTTAGACAGTCAAGAAATTGTAATGATATCTGATGACAGTAGAAAATGTACTTCACACTTAACTTGCTACTTTATAATTTTAATAATAATTAAGAGCAGTAATTTTAATGCAATATTTTCTCCCTTTCTAGAGACAAATGGAATCAAACTGGAACTTTGTAGAAGAACTGCTGAAAAAGTCCATCAATGTTCAGGTACACATTTAAAGTGAGACAAGTCTGTGGGCTTTGCTAAATTTTTATGTTACAGATTTTATTTATAAGAACCAAGCAAACTTTCTAAATGATTTAAATAACAAATTTAGTTTACTTATAAAAAATCTGAGATAGAATCATCATTCTTTGTTAATGCAGGTTCCTTGTACAATAGTTTTTATTTTGAAGATTTTTATTTTAACAGAGTCGCCAGTTAAAGGACAAAGATAATTATCCTAGTTGGTGACTTTCACAAAATGTATTCAAATAAGTAGCAGATGCTTCAGAACTATTAGCCATTCCTTGACTGTATGATGTCAAGTCTAGGAGACACGATGAGGGAGATAGTCAGTAGCATTGGAAATTCAGCTATATCCTCATCACAGCAGGAAGGTGACTTGCCTTGCTGAGCAATTTGTCTTACAGGCTTGACTCATACTCTAACTGATAAGGTCCTAGTTTCTGAGCCCTCATTTCATACCTTATCATTTTTCTTTCTGCAGAACGGTTAATGTAGTGTTTCATGGCCCAGAGGTCAGATTTGACCTCCTTTTAAAATAGTTTTAAATGTGCTCTTCATCACATCTTTAAACTTATTGTATTATCGTTCTGTAAAGTTTTGTAGCATAAGTTATTTATGTAAGATTTTAAGGGGAAATTTTAGTAAAGAATATTTTTTTAATTTGGGAAATAGACTCCTTTTCTGTTAAGAAATGAAGATTGTTAAAAACTTGAAGAGGAATAAAAAAGAACTATGGTAGTACAAGATTGCTACACACATACACACATTTATTTTGTAGCCATATCTTTAAAAGTAATTTTAATATCTTAAATGTTTTTCCCTGTTATCTATATTAACTCTTAATTTTTTTAGGTGAAAATATAAGTATATTTAGTTATAGTATGAATCTCTAATTATGAACTAAGAATTCTAGGTTAGAATGCCAAAGAGCTCTGAATACATAAGTTGCATCAGGAACAAAAGAGCTATTATCCCAACCACTAAAATTTTTTTATTTTCTTTTTTCTGTATCATTTTAATTGGCTTTCTCCTATGTTCTTTTTGAGAACATACTGATTTAGTAACTCAAAAAGTTTCAGACATGTATTTTTTACTTCCAGAATGTACAGAATCACTAAAAAGTGGCCACCATTATTTACATCAGCTATTAATCCAATCTTTTAATGGTATCAGCTAAAGCTGTTTTGAAGATAAATCACTAATTCTTGTAAATAGATAGGATGACCATCTGGATTTACCTGGCTTGGAGTATCCCAAAATGTGGGACTTTCAGTGCTAAAACCAGGAAAGGCCTGAGAAAACTGGGCGAGTCAGTCACCAGAGAAGCAAGGATAGTACAGCTAATCTAAGAAACTTTCTCTGTGAATTTAAGTCTAGCATAAAGTCAAAGTAATATCTTTCCTGTGAGAAAAGAGGTCATTATAATATGTAGAAAAAGGCAGTCCATTCTCTCTAGTAACCTCAATTTTGTCATGCCTTGATTGTATCAAATTAGATTTTATAAGTAGTATAGGACTACTTGCTGGAGTTCCTGAAACCAATTTTGTGGGTGCAGTAGGTGGTCATAAAGAATAAATAATATGTTTGGATAGAGCTATCAGTTTGATTATATCTGTTTTCCCCCATTGAGGTAAATTAAAATCTGACCATGCTCATTTGCTGTGACTTGATCTCCAACAATGAAAGAAAGAGTCCATTTACAATATTTAAAAAAAATATATGTTTCACATATAGAGCGGTCTTCAAATAAAATTGGTGGGCACTCCACTGTAGTTTTAATTAAGCAAATAATGCTCTAAATCTTTTTCTAGCCAGAGAGGATTTCCAGAAACAGACATTGAGCTTTGTTAGAAGAGAGAACATATATTGTTTAATTTTACTTAAAATGAATAGTTAAGTATTTGCTTTAAAAAACATTTTTTAGAGATAATCCTCTTTAATATTTGTGAATGCTAACAGTAAACATTTGTTCTACCTTTATAATAGCATTTTTTTTTATGAAAAGGGAGATTTTTAGTTTTATGCTACCTACTTTTTAAAGCCTCATTATTTGATGAGATCACAGAACAGTTTTCTAACAAAGGTCATAGAAGGGTATAAGAAGAAATCCTAAGCAAGCCTAATATTTTTAAAAATATTTTTTTCATTTGTCAAAAAATTCGGAGAGTCCAAGGCTAAAAACAACTCAGAATGTGATTAGATCTGAATAATGTGGGATAATAATCTTCTAATTACTAATCCAAAATGTTTTTGTTTCTTGGACAGAAGGATCTTGCCTGAGATATTGAAGTCTAACTCTCTTTATCCAGTCCTAAAAATATCCCATCAGTTAGACTGACAGTTAACTGTTTAGCTTGCAAATAAATTTTATTCTCCTGGTGGTTTCTGATAAGCAAGTCAGTTATACACAAAACGAAAAAATGATTCCCCAGTTGTTATATTGCCATTTGTATAGAATAAGCTAAAAGAGTAAATGTTTTCATTTTTAGTTCTATAAAAGAATTTGATATATGGAATATACCCGAATTTAATATGCCTGCATTTGATCTTTTGAAGTAAAGATAGGAAGACATTCTTTTAAAAAGGACTAAGAGATCAGGAGCAGGCACTATGGAATATTCTAGGGTAGCTTTCTACATGAAATAGTTCATACACACCCACTCAGCTGAGAAGAGACACCCAGAGAGCTCACAGGGTCTTGTGATAAATGTAGAAGTTGAGTAGCACAGGTAGGTTTGAGCCTGTGTGGAAAAGAACCCCACAGGCTTTCTGGTTTATTAAAAATCTTTAATCAGAGGGCATGGATTTAGATGTTGTTAATGAAAACTCTTGGTTTAGGTAGAGTTTGGTCTTAACACTCATAAAATTGAAATATATCAGTTTAAGGTACGATCCTGTGAATGTGTTTCATTTATTATTTGATTGTCAAGACTCAATGTTTGGGCTAAAAAAATTCATTCAAAATGAATATACTGTACATAGCACTTAATGTACATTCTTCCACTTCATGCTTATGACAGTTGTGTGAAGTTCCATTTTATACATTAGGAAACTGGGGCATAGAGGGAGCTTGTCCAGGTCCACACAGCTAGCTAGGAAGTGGCAGAGCTGGGATTTGAGTCTTCATTTGTGTTTTACTCACTCTGTGCTCCCTCAAAGCATTTGACTTTGTAGGATTCTTAATAAAACTGTATTTTTTTCATTATTTCTATTTTAAAAATTCTTTGATGCTATGTGTTTGATTAGTAATCCATATTGGTTTCTAGATCTGTTTTGGTGATACTTATGGAAAACAGCTATCTCAATTTTCCACACTTTAAAATTTGTTTTTTGTGGTGTTTTTCCCTCTCCAATAAATGTATGATGAGAAAATATAAGGTAGGAAGAAATTAATATACTCAGGTGTTCTCAGACATTCCTCCTCACTATATTTCAGCTTTGTTTTTCCATTATGAATTTGAGCTAAGATGTCTGTTGCCTCCTCTACTCCTGACTATTGTATATTCTTATCTCTTTGGCTCTTTAGACTTGAAGATGGGCAAATCGTTTCTTTCCTTAATTCAGCTGATGTGCACCCACACAATTTTTAAAGGGAATTTTTACAAAAAACTAAGGGAACACGGTTCAAAAGAAAATAATGGTTGAATATACAGAACACGAAAATGTATTTTATAACAAATACTATCTGTAATTAAAAAAAGAAACTTGCTTTTTAAGTCACACTCAACTGACTGATTAGTTATCCTGCCAGAACTGTGGAGAAAATGGTATTTTCTAAGCCATTTCTTTTCATTTTAATCTGAAACCACTAGCAGGAAAATAAAGGGAAATTTATCTCCTTTTCTTAAAAAAAAAAAAAAGGAAAAGGAAAAATCCCCCAAGTTGCCATTTTTAATTTCTTTTTGATTGAGTACAGTGGAAAGAGCATGGGCTCTGGTCTCACAAACTTTGATTCAAATCTTGGTCTGGTCACTAAGAGCAATCTTGATCAAATCTGGTGTCCATTAAATGTTCATTTCTTTTCCATCCTGTTTTTGGAAGGTAGCATAGCATAGTATGTATAACAGGCTTTGGAGTCATAAATCCTAGCTTCTTCCCAAGTGGACTTGGGTAAACTGTAACTTCTGACCCTCATCCTTTTTTTCTGAAAAATGAATGTAATAAAGCTGGGATGGTATAAGACATACATGAATGAACATATGTAAAACATCACATAATACCTGACACATAGTCGGTATTTAATCTTTTGTTTTTCCCAAACTTCATATATTTTTATGGTTTATACACCTTTTTGTGGATTTCACATGTAAAATGAGTTTCAGATACTGAATAAAACAGTACATACTCTTCAAAATGAACCCACTTTTTTCATATAACCCACTTTTTAACCCTGAAACATAATAAATTTTTTTTAAGTATGCTTTAATTCATATCAGTAGTGTAGCATGGGAATAAGCCTAGATCTCATTTAATATTTTCATAATAAAAATCAAAGAATGTTAATGATGGATAGAACATTGTCTTCTTTGGTTAAATTTAACTATCAATTAGAGAAGCCAAATATCTTTTGCTGAACCATACAGGTACTTGATGAAGAGAGACACCAGAATCCAGATCTCAGTTTTGTTCATAAAACATTTATGGAGTCTCTGGTGAAGCAGGCACTGTGCTAGGCCCAGGGGACATTATCCCAGCCCTCAGGGAGCTCATAGACACTTGAAGGCAGATAGACATAAAATTTAGCAAGGTAAGTGTTAAGATACAGGTGTGCATAGTGTGCTGTGGAGCATAAAGAAAGGTCACTGTTTAGTATGGAAGTTAGAAAATATCCTAAAGGACTTGAAGCTTTGGTGTATTCTAATGGATTAATAGCTAAAAGAGTTAAAAGCCTTCTCAAAAAAATCTGGTCATGTTTGGTTCACTCATTCACTGAGATATTTAGCAGCAAGATCACTCTTCTCTTCTATACCTGTATACTACTTTTATTAGTGACCCCAACATCATTGTGTATAATCCACCTGTCCTCTAAGTTCCTTCATATCCTTACTTCTAATCAGAGTTTCTTTTATTTACCTTACCCACTGCCTCCCATAGTTATGCTCTACATTTTTTCACTTTTCATTTTCATTCTGTCCATCATCATTGACCTTTTCATTTTTCTGTGTTCATCCATGTCCAAACTTTCCTCCTTGAACAGTGTAGATTATACAACCCCTTATTATAATCACTCCATCACAAACACCTTTAATTCCATAGCCCTTACCTATTTTAAACTTGGCAAAACCTAATACCCCTCTCTTACCCCTCTGCCACCCACCTGCCCCAGCTGAATGTTGGTGGAAAAAACTCATACACTCATTCTTGCTGACTGGTCTGACTTTAAATTCTTGATCATAAATCTTTTCAAGTGGCACTCGGCTCTAGAATGTTTACTTTTCTACTCTCCAAAACAACTTATTTCAGAATTTCTTTTTTAACACACAGTTCAACACATGCTGTGCCCCAGTCACCTTAGCTAAGCATCTTGCCTCATAAATCATTGAGAAAATAGGACCAGTCAGTTGAGAACTCCTTTATGTTTAAACCTTCTAATCTCCCAATGTGCCTGCTTTGTACACAACCTCTCAATCTGCTTTTCTGTTATATTGGAAGTGTCACTGTTTCTCTCAAAGGCTAATTACTTTCCCTGTGTACTGGATCCTTTCTCTTCTCACCTGTTCAAGGACTTTTTATATCTTCACTTAAGTATCACTACTTCTTCACCTCCTATTATCTCCTCAACCTGCCATAGTTAAGCATCTGTCTCTGCCATACTTGAAACTACTGTTGTCAAAGCCATCAATAACTTCCACATTGTCAAATCTAAGAGTTCTTTGTTCTCATTTTAACCTCTCAGTAGCATTCAACCCTGTTGACCTCCTTCCCTTTCTGAAATATTTCTCTGTTTCCATGATGCCTGGTTTCCTTCCTACTTCATTGGCCATTGGGTTTTGCTTATAGACTCCTCCTTTTGCTTGCTACCTAAATTTTGGAACAGCAAAGGGCTCTCAGTTCTGGATCCTTTTCTCTTTTCCATCGTCTTTCCTAGGTTGATCTTATCTAGTCTCTTAGCTCTAAAAGCCATCAATATGAAAGTAACATCCAAATTTATATCAATAGCTCTGACTTTTCCCTTGAGCTATAGACCCATATGTCAGTTGTCTACTTAATATTTCCACTTGGTTGCCCTATGCACTGTCTCATGTGTTCCTCCCCTAGTCTTTGCCATCTTAGGAAGTGGTTCCATCAACCCATTTTCTTAAGCCAAATGAGAGTTCTCCTTAATTGCTGTCTTTCCTTCATACCTTAATATAACTCATCAACAAATCCCATTGTCTCTGTTTCCAAACATATCTCTAAAGTTGTCCACTTATCTTAGTCTTACAGTTTCACAGAGTCACCTCCTAACATTTTGACAGGAGGAGAAGGAAGTAGAAAAAAGTAGGCATTTTAATCTCATCTTCTGTGATGGAATAACCATACATGTTTGTTGAAAAGTGACACAACACTGAATCCCAGTCATTCAACAGTTAATTATTTAAAGCATACTATATCTCAAGCACCTTCAAATTTCCCAGCATTTCTACTTTGTACTTGACTTCTGTCTGATTTTCTATTACATTGGAAGTGTCACTGTTTACCTTCTAACTGCTCTTATCTACTGTATTCATTCTCCATGCATGATCCAATGTACTATTTTTTTTTTTTTTTTTTGCGGTATGCGGGCCTCTCACTGTTGTGGTCTCCCCCGTTGCGGAGCACAGGCTCCGGACGCGCAGGCTCCGGACGCGCAGGCTCAGCGGCCATGGCTCACGGGCCCAGCCGCTCCGCGGCATATGGGATCCTCCCAGACCGGGGCACGAACCCGTATCCCCTGCATCGGCAGGCGGACTCTCAACCACTTGCGCCACCAGGGAGGCCCCAATGTACTATTTTTTAAACAATCATGTCACCCCTTAGCTTACAACCTTGTAGAGACTTCCCAACATAATTAAAAGAAAAACCATAATTCTAACTATAAACTATAAAGCCTCAAATAAGGTATGATTCCTGACTATTTCTGACTTAATCCTATAATATCAAGCTTATTGCTAATTCAGGAACTTTCCATGTGTTTTCTCTGTGATGAATGCTTTACTTTCAGTTCTTTATGTTGTTGGCTGTTTTTCATTCAGTCATTTAGCCCAAATGCCAGCCCTCAAAAAGGTCTTTCCATTCTTAATTCCTGATAAAATAATGGCCCACATCCTCTACCAGTTACCCTACCACATTACTCTGCTTTTTCTGTTTTTCATGGTGGTTGTAATTGTTTACATTTATCTTGTTTGTTTCAGTGTCCTCTTTTTCCGTTCTCCACCAAAGTGTAACTTCTATTAGTGCATGTACCATGTCTGACTTATTCATTGCTTTATGCCTAGTACCTTAGAATAGTGTCTGGCATATAGTAAGCTTTGAATAAATGATTGCTGAATGATTGGAATTCAGTCATGTGTCACTTTTTAACAAACATGCATGGTTGTTTCATCATAGAAGATTAAATTAAAGTGTCACTTCTTTTCTACTCTCTCCTGTTGCCACTTCCTAAAAGGTTAAAATATATGTACTCTGCCAATCCTCTGGTTTTTAGAAGAACAACACTTATATTCCCATAAAGAATTTGACCTCATATTGATACTTAAGTATGAGCAAGTCCTCTGGATTTGTGTACATCTTAATTATTCGATCATTTATGCTACTTCTTTCTGGTTTGGGTTTCTTTTTCAGTCTCTGGGTTCTACACCATCAGTTATTAAATACCTATTGTAATTGTTAAATAACTGAGTAAAAAGTCAAATTGAGTTATGTAATTTCAGTTATCTGAATATACTAATGGTCTCTAAAGCAAAGTTTTAGAAGTATACCTTATGCTGATTTAGACCTTCTGGTCTGAAGATGAGAATGGGTATGACTTGGTGATATATATTTATATTCTTTTTAGGAGCAGGTTATTCAGTGCAATATCAACTGATACTGTGTGTTGCCAGAGCGCATTTAGCTCCTCACAATTTCAGTTTATTTTTTAGGATGGTATACTAGAAGAGCAGTTACGAATGTATCTTCACTGTTGTTTGACCCTTTGTGATTTCTGGGAGCCGAACATTGCAGTTGTCACCATTCTGTGGGAATATTACAGTAAGAACCTGGTGAGTAAATAGAATATGAATTTGTTCTGGGAATTTGAAGAATTTGTACATGATATGTGAGGAGTATTTTCATGGCTTAATTATATATAATTATGGATTTTTCTTAAAACTAATTTTTCAAAGACGATTAGAGTAGCTCAAAAACACTTTTATTTTTCACATTACCTAAAGAGCATTGGCAAAAGGGAATGGAGCATGTAAGGTCCCTTTTCTCTTTTTTATTTTTGTATTAAAATACTGAGTTTATTTCACATGTATATTTTTGTCTCCCCACCATTTCTGTTTGTCTGACCACCACTACTATTATGTCCTATCATAACATTCCATACATACTTTAAGCTAAGCAAAGGATGGAGTTCCATCTTTAAAAACTAAACAGGCATTTTGTTTTTTTTTTTTTTTTTTTGCGGTATGCGGGCCTCTCACTGTTGTGGCCTCCCCCGTTGCGGAGCACAGGCTCCGGACGCGCAGGCTCCGGACGCGCAGGCTCAGCGGCCATGGCTCACGGGCCCAGCCGCTCCGCGGCATATGGGATCCTCCCAGACCGGGGCACGAACCCGTATCCCCTGCATCGGCAGGCGGACTCTCAACCACTTGCGCCACCAGGGAGGCCCTAAACAGGCATTTTGGACAACACATTCTTGGCAATGGAACCTGGACAACATTTATCAGACACGGTAGGGGAAGTTCTCACTCTGCATTATAAAAAGGACAGCCAGATATCAACTGTTACAGAAATGAAATAAGATGGAAAATTTTTACAAACTGTTTAAACTATTTTCTTAAAGAGACTTCCTCCACTGCCAGAGATCTTGAATAGCCTCCTGATCAGTCATCCGGAAACAATTCTTCACATAATTGATGAATTTGGCTTCCACTTTGGGAAGGGAACCACCTTTTTCTATACTTGCTTGCATTTTTGCTTTAATGTCTTCTACAGAGCTAGGTCCTTTCGGTGTTTTAGGAGTTTTTTCCTGTTTTTTGAAGGATTCTTGACTTTTTGATCTTGGTATTGATGGTTTTGAGTCTTTTCCATTCTGGTTTGATTTTTGTGCATTTTTGGCTGGAGTATCTCATACAGATTTCTTTACTGGAGCTTTTTCTTCAGCTTCCTCATCATCATAGTCATCATCATCATCGTTGTCATCATCATCATCGTCATCATCACCTTCATCTTCATCAGCAGCAAGTTTTACTTTTTTTCTGTGGCACTTTGCTACCACTTCCAGGGGCAGAACACTTTCCAGATATACTTAGGAGTTTCACAACCTCCTCCACTTCATCTTCTGACTCTGCATCTTCCTCCACAGCTACTAAGTGCTGTCCACTAATATGCACAGGCCCTGAACCACACTTCAACCATAAGACCACAGGTGGTGTTATTTCAAAGCCCCCAAGGGAAACCGTTGGCTGCACAGACATTTTCAAAGTTGTCAGTGTTACTTTAATTGGACTGCCTTCATAATTCATCACTTCTGCTTCGACAATGTGCAATTCATCCTTTGCACCAGCCCCTAAACTGACCGTTCTTAAAGATAACTGGTGCTCATTTTCATCATTATCCACCTTAAAGTGATAAACTTTGTCGGCCTTTAGTTCACAACCGAAAAGATAATTCTGGGGCCTCAGGGGGCTCATGTCCATGTCCATTGAATCTTCCATGGGTTGGTGGCACGCACTTTGGTGGGAGAGAAAGTGGACGGAGATAAAAGACTACCGTTCCAAGGAACAGTCGTGCAGGATGGAATCAGACCAGGGCCCCTTTTCTCTTAAGGGTGAGATTAAGCAAAGTAGCCCAAATTGTGCCAGAAAGATATTTTTAAAAAATCTTCTTTTATAAGTGTTTTCTAACAACTATTGATTGCTTGCAACACATTGAACAGTTAATGCTGTCTTGAATAAGAACTAGTCTTGTCATTTGAGTAGCTTATAGGCTAGTGGGCAGAAGCACAAATATTGTAGAAAAATAGTTATAATACTGTGGAAGGCTAAAGGAAGGAGTCTCTGACCCAGTTTATGGACTTGTAGAAGACTTTATGAAGTCATAATTTTTTAAGTTGACCTGGGAAATGAGTAGAATTTTCCAAGTACATAAGAAAATGAACATCCAAGCAAAAGGAATAGTGTGGACAAATGTAAAGAGACATGAAAAACATGATTTATTCCTACTGTGTTAAATAGTTCTGAATGATGGGTCTGAGGTGATTATGGAGAGATACGGGAGATAAGGAAAGTAGAGAAGTTAGTCTGGGGCTGGATTATGAAGGGTTAAAGATAATTGTTGAGTTATGATTTATTCAGGAGACATTGGAAAGCAAGGACGTGACACATTAGGTATGTGTTTGAGAACTTTTTTTCTGAAAGTAGTATAAAGGAATTGGGTACAGATGAGTTAGTAGTCCAGTGTAGTAGTAGAAGCAAATAATGCAGTGAGTGAGAACTAAAATAGGGATAGTGGATTTTAAAAGGAGAGGACAAACTTGGAAGATAAAATTTTAAAGGTACATTTAAAAGATTGAGTTACTTGTGTGTGGAGAGAAGAGAAGATTTGGAACATTTCGTTCTCTGGGTAAATACAAAGTGAACCCCTCAGTCAAGGTGGAAAATAGATATGGAGGATTTACAAGTAAATTACAAGTTTGGGTTTGTACATAATTAAGCATATTAAAAATGGGAAAAATACCTTTCTCTGAAGCACATTTGTCAGGCTGGTGGGAGAAATGACCAATTCTAATTCTCAGGCAGAATGTATACAAGATGAGTCTAGAGTATCTTGTCATACCTGAAAGCAAGGAAGATATCAGAGTAAGCTGGAGTCACGTCAGAAGGACACAGGAACCAAATTTAAGGAGCTCCCAGTTCCCAACACTGGGAAATTTGGGCATAGGGAAGTTTAAATCCTTGAGTTTATGGTACTTTTAGAAAAGTTGTTATTCTGGAAACTGTAAATAAATGAAAATATAAACTATATTTTAGAGTACCAAATTTCTGATGAGGTAGTTTAGAAGGAATGATAGAAAATCTCTGCTCCATACATCCAATGAAATAAGCCATCTGGATGATGATCATCCATGGCTGCTCAAACTGCAGGGATCACTAAAATGGATAGATCAGGCTGACAGCATGATCAGTCTCAACATCACAAAAAGAATGACGGTGAGAACGTATGTGCCTCTTTGCTAACTGAAATAGGAGGTACTCAGTACTACCAATGAAAGATTCTCTCCAGAAAACTTGACCTGAATCTGAGCAGTCTACTAGGTACAGCTACCACTTTACAGAAAAGATAGAGGATGAAAGAATATGTTAATGAGTCTAGGAAGATACAAGCAGCTAAATCCAGAATCTAGGAAATACCACACAATAAATTACCTGATAAATGTGGCAAAAACATTGGGAAATGTATAGAATAAAAGAGATTTAAGAGACATGTCAACCAAATGCAATGTATGGATCTTGTTGCTATCCTAATTTGAACAAACCAACGGTTAAAAAGACATTTTGGGGATAATCCAGAAATTTGAATACCCCTTGGTGTTCTGTGCTTGAATGGAATTTTTATTTTAGGGGAATATGTGGTATTGGCTGTGTAATTTTTATGACTAAGAAGAGTCAAACTTCTAGTGAGCTAATTGGGATTTACAGCTTTCCATTTTTATTTATTCAGAGACTTAATACTTGTTTTCTGTCTTTTGCTTTTAGAATAGTTCTTTCAGTATTTCTTGGCTTCCTTTGAAAGGCCTTACATATGTCATTAAGTCACCCTTGTCTATGCTAGAAATGGTGAAGACCTGCTGTTGTGATAAACAAGATCATGACCTCTATAAATCCAGCAGTAGTTACACTATTTTCCTTTGCATTTTGGCAAAAGTTGTTAAGAAAGCAATGAAGAGCAATGGCCCTCATCCTTGGAAACAAGTCAAAGGAAGGTATGTGCCATATCTTTCTTTGTCATGAATGTTCACTTATATCTTTGGAGAAGTTTTACTGTTTGTATTTTTTAAGTTAACTTGTGCTTGTTTGTCTTTATGGTTTACATTTTAAATGTATTCGTTAATGTAGGACAGAAAATTATGGAGCATTTTGATCTTGTCAATTTGTTATAGTAAGGAACAAACCTAGTATCCATAACTTGGGGAGGATTTTAGTTTCTTATTTATCTCATCAGTCCTGAAGATTGAAATTCCATATATTAAATGCAGGGATATAAGAGAACTGTTATTTTTCTTGTCAAAATTAATTGTAATGTTTTATGTAATTCTTTGCATGTATTTTATTAAAAATTATAGAAATAAGAAACATCTCCACATCATACATTGGCAGGTGGTAGATTCAGTCTATAAAACTTCGTGTTCTTGGAGCCCACCAGTCCCACAAGCCCTGCTTTCTTGCATGAAAACTAACCAGAATATAATAGAACCAAATAACTCTGATGTTCTTATTTGAGGAGTTTGCCATTTTCATTTCTGGTGTGGTAAAATAAACTTTTGATCACATTTCTCTATTCTTTTTTGGAAGTTTTGCTTGTTAAATGGGTGTGATTCTTAATTGTCTAACCTTGTTCTACTTCTTTTGCCTATTAACCCCTTTTCTAGCCCTCTGTGCAGTAGACTGCCCTCTACCACTTGCTCAGCTTATGTGTTGGAAGCTCTCACAGCAGAATACTTCTTAATTTAGGTAGAGACTTCTCAAGAATCACTACATGAAATTCCTGTTTCATTCACACAATGAATAATTCTTGCAAGGCTATGGTGATACAGTTTAGATTTTTTATTTAGAATATATATATATATTTTTAATGGTAGTGTCTTTGTTAAACCTCCAAGTAATTAGGTAGCTCAAACAGTAGTTTTTTTTATTTTGTTCTGTTTGCCAGTTTGTTTTTGAATCTTAAATCATTTTATGGAAGACATAATACTCAGAACTTTATTGCTAAAAGAAATTGGAATTCAGTAACAAGTCTCTCTACCAAGCGCTATCATGGGCAAGATGGAGGATATAAAGATAATTAAGCAGATCTTTACTTTCAGGAGCTTATCAGCTTCATTGTTTATAAATAAACATTTAACCTCTCATAAGCATTAATCATTTCTATCTTGAATAAACCAATTATAGAAGTTACAAAGAAATTTAACAATCCATAAGTAAGATTCAAAATGGTTTTCAATTCTAATCCCTTAATTGATGAAAGAAAAGTACATCAACTTTTAAATTATATTGAATAGTATTGATAGCAGCTTTTTAAATGGCTAGTCTTGGATATTTGAACACTAACAATTTTTCTTTGTAAGTAGGTAAAATAATTTTTCCAGAGCTTTAAATTGTCTTAACATATAAGTAAAGCAAGAGCCAAGTCTTTGTGAAGGGTAGAGGGAGAAAGGGTTTAAGGAAAATTGTTACATAAAATTGCCCTGTTAAGATTTCTATAAAGTGCAACAAGTTGTACTTGAAAGGATTATGTACTCTTTTATTTGTCAATAAGAATTTAAAAAGAAAGGTAATGGGGGGACTAAAATAAAAGGAAAAGCCATGTATTATGAAAATAACATTTTTACTGTCCTTTGGGGAAAGCCACTGAATCCTTTGATTCACTTATAGATGCTTGCTGCATCCTTGAGAAATTTGAAGGTAAGGGGGGGCAGTGGTGTTCTGTGAGGTTGTTTTCGAAGCAGGAAAAGTGACACAATAGCACCATAATGTAGAAATAGATAACAATTTAAAGTAATGAGACTGTCATGAGTATTGAGTGAAATGTTATTTTGAAAGATGCATTTTTGTGAATGAAACAATTTTATTAATTCAGCTTTTTGTTTTACAGGATATATTCTAAATTCCATCAAAAAAGAATGGAAGAACTAACTGAAGTTGGTCTGCAAAACTTTTTTAGCCTTTTTCTACTGTTAGCATGTGTGGCAGAGGTGGAAGATGTAGCAAGTCATGTTTTAGGCCTCTTAAATTTCCTCAAGCCTGCCTTTATAACATCTCCTCTCATTTGGAAGGGTCAGATGGCCTTCCTCTTGATGTACACCCAGAAAAACCTGGACATCAGTGTTTTGGCTGAGATATTTTCAGGTGCTTTCCGGGAGAAAGCAAAGGAGTTCTTGGTATCTAAGAATGATGAAATGGGACAAAGACAGACTCTCTGGTCACTTCTTTCCATATATATTGATGGTGTTCAAGAGGTGTTTGAGACTAGCCATTGCTTGCATCCTTCCCATGAAAAACTGCTTAATGATGGCTTTAGTATGCTTCTACGAGCTTGTCAAGAATCTGAACTTAGGACAGTGTTGAGCTTTCTACAAGCTGTTCTGGCCAGAATCAGGTAAGCTTTCCAGTAATGTTCTGATTTATTGATTTGCTTTATATCATCACCTGTGTTGGTTCTATATTAAAGTTTTCCTTTTAACATACTCATGAAATTCAGTTGTAAAGAGAGGAGCTAAAGGAGTTTTACTGCAATGTAACATAAGTCAGTAGTTTTCAAACAGTGCTTTGAAAGAAAGCTTACGTGCAAACACATAAAACTAAACTAAATCAAGCGTAGCTCTGGTGTAGTCCAAGAGCCATGCCTCTTGGCCCCTTCTTTCCTCTCTGCCTCTCCTAGAAGAGCATTATTATCCAGAGGGATATTTCAGACATTCTAAGCAAGACCATGAGCTCAAATCTGAGGTGGCTTTCATTGAAACATACGCAGCTTTGTGTGCATAAGGAGATTTTGGCCACATTGTACCATTAAAAAAAAGTAAGTTTCTTTAAATATTTTGCTGCAGAGTTGCAGCCTCAAATGCTGAAATATTTGATTGGCCAAAAAATTTGTTTGGGTTTTTCCAAAAGATCTTACAGGAAAACCCAAACGAACTTTTTGGCCAGTACAATACTTCCAGCTGAAATAGTTTATTCTAAGATTAAGATAGGATTGTTCGAGGCTTCCCTGGTGGCACAGTGGTTAAGAATCCGCCTGCCAATGCAGGGGACACGGGTTCGAGCCCTGGTCTGGGAAGATCCCACATGCCATGGAGCAACTAAGCCTGCATGCCACAACTACTGAGCCCACGTGCCACAACTACTGAAGCCCACACACCTAGAGCCTGTGCTCCGCAACAAGAGAGGCCACCGTAAAGAGAAGCCTGCGCACCACAACACTCCCACTCACAACTAGAGAAAGCCCGCACACAGCAATGAAGCCCCAACACAGCCAAAAATAAATTTATTTAAAAAAAAGATAGGATTGCTCTATTTATAACACCAATCATCTATACAAAACTTACTGTTCTCAGATCCACTTAAATTATGCAAATAAGCAGATACCCTCCGACCCAAACAATAATGGATAAGAACAGTGATTATGACATTTATTGCCTATAAGGCCCTTTCTACATAACAGTTTCACCTTTAAAGTACATGTTCTTGAGAAGTTAGATACTACCACTCAGTGCAGTTAGTCACTGGCACTAAAAAGTTGTGTAAAAGTTAGGTATAAAAATATGATTTTATTTAAAATCATGTCTGAAGTTAATGAAGAGACTGCTTCCCTCTTCTTAGCTGCACATTACAAAAGTAGCATCTGTTTTTCAAAGATAGTAAACTTGATGAAATTTCCGAATTTTGGACATTTATTCATTACGAGTTTCATTTATTACTAATTTTCTTAATTTGCTTTATGTTGGGCTGTGTGTTCATACAGATTAATCCACGGGTTTTCACTCTTTAGATTTTGTGTAGTTTTTATATTTATGTACTCTAGTTCTTGATCAGATAATCATCCCCTTATCCCCGAATGTAAGCTGTATCAAATATTTAGGTGGATGGATAGATAAATGGGTAAGTAAATGAATAGCCAACTTCATTAGAAGAAGCTTCTACTGATTCTGGACCTTTTCCACGAAGTACATTTGTTCTTTCTAAGTCTAGTAGAGTTTATTAGCAGATAATATACTTTTCCAAGTGCCAAATTCATTCTGTTTGTTCAATTTTTAAATAAGTGGTAAGTAGTACTTTCCTGTGCTTCTTGGGCAGAATTAGGAATTTCCATATTTCTGGTACCATTTTTGGTTTGTTTGTTTATATTTGTCTGAATATACAAAACAAGAAGGAAGAGGAAGGAGCTGGTCTAAACCATCCTGGTGATAGTGCTGCAGTCTGGGCAAAAGAGTAGAAAATGACGTGAGAGTTTGGGCATCTTGGGAAGATGCAGTCATGGAACCAAGTGGCAGAATCCATATATCTTTCTACCTTTTCCATTAAAGACAGAAAAGTCTTTTTTATTTGTCTTAACAATTGTATTATTTCTTATATATGTTTTTTTAAACAAAGATTCATATCTTACAAATACTATTTAATTTTTTAGTTAGAAATTTGGAGGAACATTTTTTTTTTTTTCCCAGGTTCTTCAAAGTATTGGGTTGGCCAAAAAGTTCGTTCGGAAAACCTGAACGAGCTTTTTGGCCAATCCAGTAGTTTGGAGAACAGTGGGGCAGTGTGGAGGAATCTTCTTTTGTTGTGAAATTTTTCTTTTTTTTTTTAAGGAAACATTTATTTATTTATTTATTTATTTATGGCTGTGTTGGGTCTTCGTTGCTGCGCATGGACTTTAGTGGTGGAGATCAGGGGCTACTCTTCATTGCGGTCAGCAGGCTTCTCATTGCAGTGGCTTCTCTTGTTGCACAGCGCGAGCTCTAGGCGTGCGGGCTTCAGTAGTTGTGGCATGCGGGCTCAGTAGTTGTGGCTCATGGGATCTAGAGCGCAGGCTCAGTAGCTGTGGCACACGGGCTAAGTTGCTCTGTGGCATGTGGGATCTTCCCAGACCAGGGCTGGAACCCATGTACCCTGCATTGGCAGGCGGATTCTTAACCACTGTGCTACCAGAGAAGTCCCTGAAATTTTTCTTTAAATTGCAAATGTAGTATGTTGTCATGGTAAAAATGGTAAAAGAAAAAAAAATGAGGTATAAGGTGACAAGTAAAAGTTCCTTTCCCCAACTTCCCTCTTTTATTCTCTAGTTCAACGGTTCTCACCTAGGGGTGAGGTTTTCCCCCAAGGGACATTGGGCAGTGTCTGGAGAAGTTTTTGATTGTCATATATGAGAGGTGCTACCCAGCATCTAGTGCGTGGAGGTCAGGGATACTGCTACATAAATAGCCTACAATGTACAGGACAGCCCACGCAACAAAGAATTATCTGGTCCAACCTCAGTGATGCTCTATTTCTACTCCATAAATTAAAATGGCTTGTTATAGAACCTTCCAGACTTCTTCCCATTCACAGGCTTAAAACACAAAAGAAATGATCTTTGTTCTGCAGCTTCATTTTTTCACTTAATATTTCCTAGACAGCTTTTCATGTTAGTATATGGAAACCTATCTAGTTGTTTTTAATGGCTACTTAGTGTTTCATTATATGAATGCACCAAACTTTATTTAGCCAATCCCCAAATAATGGAAATTTATATTATTTACCATTTTGTTATTATAAACACATTCTCTGTGAACTTGTGAAGGTACATCTGTAGATTAATTCCTAAGAGTGAATTAGTGTATGTACATTTTAAATGTGGGTGGATATTTCCAGTCCCGTTTAATCGTCCCATTTAATTTTTAAAAATTTGCACCAATTTCAGTCTCCCTGATCGTGTATGAGAAAACCTCCTTTCTCAATTTTAGATTAGTTTATGGAGTATATTTAGAAAATATGCATTCCAAGATAAGTTAAACACAGAAGTTTGTTTAAAATGTTAATGGAAACTTGGTAGTAGGAGAAGGAGATTTATTTTGAAGGTTGGAGAGGCTTTAAAAATGGAAATACAGTGAAAGTAATAAATAGGAAATTATTTTTTCTTTATTTACTGACTTTGTCTTCAGGCTCTTAACTGGAACTTTTTTGGTCATTCTTCAAAAGTAGTAACTAGAAACACAAGAATAATTCTTGTATTCTTAAAAGATGTACAGTTTATAAATACTATCTCATGTATATCTTTACCAATCCTGTCATCCCTGTTTATAGATGAAGAAATGGAAACATGGAGACTTTTTACTTTTTGTAATTTACCTAAAATAACACAGTTGTTTCAGAATCACCCCTCAGACTCTAACCCCTATACCATAGCTGCCTTCTTACACTGTCTTTATAATAGTTTACAAATAACTAAACAGACACTAACCATACCACCACAGTTTTTATAAATTAGGAAGTAATTAGATGAATGAAATCTGTTGGCAAACCTGAAAGTATTACCACTACTTATGTATACTTCTGAGTGATTTTACCTTTTATTTTTGCTGCGAAAAAAAAAAAGGGTAATTTCTTATTGGGGCTTTCAATTACTTTGTTTTTCTAATTTTGCAAGTTACATATTTTTTTAATGAGTCATTAGTTGGAAAAATAAATCACAAAGAGGTGTGGAGACAAGTAAATCACATTTTATTTATAATAATAATTTATCTTTGATTTATTATTAACACCACTTCAACCATCTAAATTTCACTTCTGGTAAAAAACCAAATTTTGGCTGTTTAAATTCAATTTAGTAGAAGTTTTTAGCATTAGAGCATGTCAGGAGTGTTGCGAAAATATTGCTTGCCAAGTACCTTGTAAACTATAATGCACCTCTGTTAATCCATGTATTCAGAAGTACAGAGGTCAGAATCAAGAGGCATAATGACAACTCTCAATTATATAAGGTGAGAGTAACTTTACATTTGTATTAATAATTTCTTTTAAACGAGATCTGGTTTGAGATTGTAATTTGCTATCATCTTGACCAGAGGGCAAGGAGTATGTTGTTGCTCTTCAGGACTAACCAATGCAAAAAAGGACAAAACTATTTATTTTGGTAACATTTAATTCCTTGTACAAATGTTTACTTTTGGTTTTGTTTTATACTGGTCAACTATGATCAAAAACAATTGCTGTAAGAGAATGTGAAATCATGTAGAACTTCTGTTGCCAAGGTTATCGAACAGTATGAGATCAATGTGTGAATAAGAATGGTGTAGTAATGTGCAGGTCATTATTAATGCTGTCATGGTTTAGGCACTGCCATCTTTTAAATTTCTGAGGCTTGCATAGTGATTTGCACACAGTCCTTCAATGAGACTGATTGCGGTATATAATAAGAGGGACTGTGACTTGCATAGTTTTATTTTATTATATCAATCTTCAGTACTTCCTTCCAAGGCAGATATTGTCAAGACAGACTTGCTTTTAGTTTGGGATCTTTGGGGGAAAAGGGGCCCCAGAGATCATTTAGAATTGTTTACCTTAAAAAGAAAGAAAGAAGGAAGGGAGGCAGGGAGGGGAAACACAAGAAAAGTCCTCTAGGTATTTGATCATAGAGATGTGTTCCTAATTTCTTAACCCAAAATCTGAAACTTCACTGAAGATCTTTTCATAGGCGTCTTTGAGGTCTCCTATAATATTTTTTCTACTAATACTATTAGAAAGTTTAAAAATAATTTGAATAGTTGTTAAAAATTAAAGCATAGGCTTTTTTTTTTCCTTTTAAGTTAAGAACAGAGCTAAATTCTTTGAATTTTGGTTTAGATAGGGAAGATGGGTTACATAGATTGATGATATTTATTCCTGGCTGCATCCCTGACGAGGGAAAGAATGAAATACTTTTTACCTTAGCAATCTCTTCTGTTTTGTAATTCAGGTGGGAATAAGGTACCGGTCCCTGCATAAATGTGTGTGCAGGATGTGCGCCTGTGTGTGTTGAACTGGGTAATAGTTTTATAACTGTATGACAGAGAAATTATAAGTAGGAAGGAACTAAGATCACTGATTAAAGGGAGAAGCGGCTCCCTCTAGGCTGTTAAGAAATAATAACTTCATATGCCACTTTCTGCTAACTGGAGCTGCTGGCTCACCAGAGCATTCTTTATCACTGATTAAGTAGCATTATGAAAATACTGACTTGGTTATGTTAACTAAATGCCTCTGTGTTTAAAACTCCGAAAGTCAAATAGTTTGAGCAGTCATCTTTAACATTTCACATTCCCTTTCTGAAATCACATTTCTAGTTCTCACTTGGCTGTTATTTGAGGTTAATACAAAAATGGCAGTCTTTAATTTGTGAAGTTAGGTGTAGCCAAAAGCTTTTCTTTAATTATATCCATTCATGCTGCTATAGTTAAGGGTCTGTCAGCATTTCCATTATAAACCTCCATTTTCAGGGTTTTATAACACAGCTATGAAAATTAGCTCTGGGCAAAAACTTGACATACAAGGCCTCATGAGATTCTCCTCCCCATCCCCCTTTTTCATTTGTACTGAAGTAGGGGTGGAGTGATTTCAAAATGCCTTTTGGCATCTGCAAATATCATTCGGAGTTTAAAAAGAAACAATAAATCTTCAGGCCTTGTACCTGTTTGTTCTACCACTTAAGGGGGGTTGTGGACTTATGAATTTAAGCCAAATGGATATTGATCAACTGACATCCTATTTTATATTAAACAAGAGCGTAGTTTCAAAGAAGTCTAAAGGCAGCTGAAAACTTGTCTAACATGTTAAATGTGGAGACTAAGAAATAATTCAGGAGGGATGATTACCTGTTTTTGATACTGTACGTGCTCAAGTGTAACTCCTTAAAAGGTTTAAGATTATTTTTCCTGGCTTCAAAATACATTTTGAAAGTACATATATTTTTAAACCCTTTTCTTCTTTTTCCACGAACTTGCAAGTTCATCTGTTTGTTATACATCTTTTTTGACATTTGGGATGGGTGTGTGTGTGTGTTTGTGTGTGTGCATGTGTGCATACACATGTGCACAGAAAAACTGTGTATATCATTCCCCTCAAATATTTTCCACCCTCAATAGTTATTTTAACCTTTATCGGTATGGTATCATTTATTCTAAACAAAAAAAATTTGTTTTAATCTTTCCTTTGGAGAGATAACTAGGAATTTTCTAGGTAGGGAAGGAGGTAGTACAAGGGGAAATATTCTTGTGAGGCTCTACTGATTGCCAAATAATTTACATGATTTTTCAGGAAAAATAGAAAGGGGACTCTTGACAGCATGCAAGGCTTTTCCTCCTTTTGTTGTTGGGTGTTCTGTTAGTATAATGGGTTACAGCTTCTAATTATTGAAGAATGGCTTACTACAAAACAACTTTGAAACTAATGTGATTTTTTAAGTAATCAAATTATTATGAGTTATTTATTTGCAAAGTTTGATTAGTATATCCTGGATTGCCCAAAATATCTGCTGATCTGTTTCATGTATATGTATGCACATATATCTATGTATATGTACATATGTGTGTCATGTATATACATATGTACATCATTTATACTATATATATGAAATATATATTTGATGCAGATTTTGATTTGATTTTATGCAAATTTTTAGGGCAATGTTCTAATAATTTGAGAGGGAACACATGAGTATGCTCCATGGAAAAATATATTTCCAGTTTTTATTTGAAAAATCAGATACTTGTGTTGTCCACTAAGAGTGATCAATCTACCAGTTTTGGTTGCTTCAGAGAAAGCATCTCTAAGGGGATGTACTAGTATTAGTATTTTGGAAATATATATAATGTAAATATTTCTCTTCATCATTAAATATTTCATGTATCTTTCAACTGAGATTTTTACATATATACTATGAATTAGCTTTTTTGTTTGTTTGCTTATTTACTCTTTACCAGACTTGAATTTTGCAAAGTGTGTTTACTATGGCCCTTTTATGTTACATATTTTATAGATCATGCAGTAATATCAACTCACCCTGATAACTTGGAAATGTTTGTGTACCTTTTTTGTATTTTGCTGAAACATAAGTTATCTACTTAATTTTTCATGTATAGGAGTTAATATTTTGGGTCATTTATTTAGTCTCCAACTAGACCTGTTACATAGATATGAATTCTCCTTGCCTAAGTACAAAGTGATTCTTTTAAAGTATTATAAGGGAAAAGTTATGTGTCCAAATCTCAACCTTATTGGTAAAATGAGGATAATAGCACAAAGCTTTAAGGATTAAATGTAATCAGGAATGTAAAGTGGCTAACATAGTCCCTGGCATATTAGTGAGTGTTCAATAAATGTTAGATGTTGCTATTATTATCATTATTATTATTTTCAAAAGAACCCATAATATAATTGTTTCTTTGTACTACACTTTATGCCAGGAAACCTCAGTGGACCTGTGTGTGTGTGTGTGTGTGTGTGTGTGTGGACTTACCTTGGATGGTTTTTAACCCATTCCTAATATAGTACCTTTTACATAGTGGCCGTTTAGGAAACGGCTTTTTGACGGGTAAATGAATCAGGTTCTTTGTTGTAAAAATAAAGTCAGGATTGTAGAGAACATGAACATTGCCTCAACAATTATAGAACTATTGGAAATTGTGATTCTGTGTTACTAAGACGGTAATGAACTGCTGCAGGAAAAGAAAAGTAATTTTTTAAAGGTAGAAATGTGACATGTATGTATGTCCTTCCTTTCTCTCTATATCTAGTTGAGTGAGAGAATTTTTTTTAATGTCTTTGGAGGCTCTCTTTTATTATCCCTTCTTTATTCTCACTACCATTCCCTCCATTTTTAGACCATTATTAATGCTTGCCTAATCTCCCTGCCTCCAGTGCCTTCCCTTCTCAAACCACCTTTTTTTTTTTAATCGGCTTTTTGAGGCATATCACTTATACAATTCACTTTTTGACCAGCTTTATTAAGATAAAGTTCACATACAGTATAATTAATGGTTTTAGTACATTCACAGAGTTGTGCAACCTTCGCCACAATTTTAGAACAGTTTGTCACTTCCAAAAGAAACCCTGTACCTATTAGCAGTCACTCCCAATTTCCCCAACCCCTCTTCCCTAGCAATCACTAATCTACTTTCTGTCTCTATAGATTTGCCTATCCTGCATCTTTCGTATAAATGGAATCATACAACACATCATTTTTTGTGACTATTTTCTTTCATTTAGAATAATAATTTCAAGGTTTATTCATATTAAAGCATGTATCAGTACTTTATTTCTTTTTATTACCAAATAATCCATTGTATGAATATACCACATTTTATTTATCCATTCATCAGTTGATGAACATTGGGTTGTTTGCACTTTTTTGGCTATTATGAATAATGTTGCTGTGAACATTTGTGTACAAGTTTTTGTGTGGACATGTTTTTATTTCTCTTGGTTATATACTTAGGAGTAGAATTGCTGGGTCATGTGATAACTTTGTTTCAACTTTTAAGGAAATGCCAAACTGTTTCCGTTGCACCATTTTACACTCCCACTTACAGTATATAAGAATTGCAGTTTCTCCACATCCTCACCAACACTGGTTGCTAAGTGTCTTTCTGATTGAGTGATCTTAGTGGATGTGAGGTAGTAGGTATTTCATTATAGTTTTGATTTGCATTTCCTTGGTGGCTAGTGATGCTGATCACATGCTTTTCATGTGCTTATTGATCGTTATGTCTTCTCTGGAGAAATATCTATTTGGGCCCTTTGCCCATTTTTAAATTGGGTTATTTGTCTTTTTGTTACTGAATTATAAGAATTCTTAATATATTTAAATACAAGTCCCTCATCAGATATATGATTCACAAATATTTTCTCCCATTCTGTGGATTATCTTTTCACTTTCTTAATGTCCTTTGCAGCATAATTTTTTTTTTTTTTTTTTTTTTGCGGTACGCGGGCCTCTCACTGTTGTGGCCTCTCCCGTTGCGGAGCACAGGCTCCGGACACGCAGGCTCAATGGCCATAGCTCACGGGCCTAGCCGCTTTGCGGCATGTGGGATCTTCCCGGACCGGGGCAGGAACCCATGTCCCCTGCATCGGCAGGCGGACTCTCAACCACTGTGCCACCAGGGAAGCCCGCAGCATAAATTTTTAAAATTTTAATGAAGTCCTATTTATTTTTTCATTTGTGCTTTTGCTCATCTCATATTCTCTTGCCACATTTATCTTCTTGGAGAGCAATTCTGCTTATGTCATTCTGTATTTTAACACCTTTAATGACATCCTAATAGACCCAGAGAAAATGTCTCATTCCTTTTCATGGCTTTCGAAGTTATCCACAGTCTGGCTTTACCAATTTCTGCAACTTTTTCTTGTGGTTCTCCTTTACTTTAGTCAAATGGAACTACTAATTACCAAGAAATCTCCAAGTCTTTTTTTTACCGTTTTTTTAATATTTTCCTGTCAAAACCAGTTGAGGGTTCAGACCAGAGCATGGCCAGGACAGTAGAGCCAGATCTGAGGCCTGAAGAAGCTGCAGTTATGTGATAACCAATGATTAGAAAAGGGTTAAATTCAAGGAGTGAAAGCAATTGTTAAGATCAGAAGTCAGAAGTGGTCAGTGCTGGTTACAGTAGGCAAAGAGATGGAGTGGCAGAGTACAGGAAAAGAAAAAAACAAACCAAAAAACCCCTTATTTAGAGGGATTTGGGGGAAGGAAAAGGTGGTTTCAGAAGTTAGTAGTAAATAGATCACAGCTAGAGATGGAATCAGAGAGCTTCATATAGGAGCATCATACATGGGAGCAGTCAGGATTTCGGGCAGTAGTAGTCAAATCCCCCATAGCAAGTTGTGCTTTTTTCCTCTGCTTCTTAAGGAAGTGTTTGAGAGTTCTTCCTGTTGCAGCGTAGTATAAAAAACAGGGGCTTTAGGGTCAATAAACCTGAGATCAAATCATCCCTCCTCTACTTGCCAACAGTGCAGTCTTGGGAAGTTACTTAACCTTTTCTAAGCTTCAGTTGCACGTTTGTAAAACAGCCCCTACCTTATAGGATTTCTGTGAAAATCTGCTTAGGTCTCTGCTGTCCATACACACTAGCTGTGTGTGACAATTTAAGTTAATGAATATAAAATAACAAATTCAACTTCTCTGTCACACTAGTTACATATCAAGTGCTCACTGACTACAGGCAGTTAGTGGCTGCTGCAGTGGACAGCAGCAGAGCTCTCAATCAGCACTGACTTAGATGCTGCACCTATCCAGACCATGGACCATAATAATCTCTCAATATATGTTTGTTGTCTTCATTTACGTTTTCTTTATTTTTATGTGAACAATGTTATCCTTCATTCCAAGCTACGTATGCTTATCCATGTGTCCCCAATCTTGAATAATCTCACTTTCCTTTGAATTTCCGTAACATTTTCTCTCTAATGCCCTTTATTGCTTTCTACTTTGTATTGTAATTGTTTTTCTACAGAGGATACATAATTCATTAAACAAACTATTCAGCAAATCCAACTAATATTTGTGAGTGCCTACCACGATAGCAGGCGTTATTATAGGCACTTGGCATACATCCGTAAACCAGTTAAGTGCACATATATGATATACATTCATGTATTTATTACATGAAAGACAGAAAATAGAAAGGTACTTATGTGTTTATTGAAACCATCACTTTTTCACCATTTCATATTTTATTATTTCAACGATTCAGTATTATTTGATAATGATTTATACTTGTTCCCAATTCTTGCCGATATCCACATGAAAGTAGAGAACAGTATCTGTACAGCCAGGCTATGAATTTAATGGATTTAACACATAATCTGAATTTCAACTCTGTGCTTATTGTCTTCTAAGTACCAGTGGGTGGAAGGGACTTCTGGAGGATGACAGGAAGACTCCTGTCATCTTCTCATCATTCATCTCAGTTAATTGAAAGGTTTATTTTATTTTGCCAATTCAGTATTTATAACCAAATTATTCTCCTACTAAAATATGGAAACAGATGGAGTAAGTGGGCCTTTGAGCTTTTACCTTGTTTTTCAGAGGTTCCAGAACCTCTCCATCGAGACTGGGTCCACAGGAACACTTTGGATCTAAAAGTAGAGATCTTCTGTATTTGGATTGGGTTGGAAGCAAGATATTTGGAAGAGGGAACTGAAATAATGGAATGGAGGAAATAATTGATAAAATAATTTAAAGTAGTTCCCTGGAGTGGAAGGTTCCTTATTGAAGGGCCTTTTGAGTGACTGTAGCACAATGGAAGAAATTAGACTCATAGCAGAGCACATCTGTGTGAATTTCAGAATGCTGGGTACAAAGAAAAGGTACCAAAGTGTCCATGGACTTCTTAGTCCTACCCACTTTTTTTTTTAATGAGTTTATTTATTTATTTTATTTTTGGCTGCATTGGGTCTTTGTTGCTGCGCACAGGCTTTCTCTAGTTGCCGTGAGTGGGGGCTACTCTTCGTTGCAGTGCACAGGCTTCTCATCACAGTGGCTTCTCTTGTTGCAGAGCACAGGCTCTAGGTGCACAGGCTTCAATAGTTGTGGTGCGTGGGCTTCAGTAGTTGTGGCTCGCGAGCTCTAGAGCACAGGCTCAGTAGCTGTGGCTCACAGGCCTTGTTGCTCCGTAGCATGTGGGATCTTCCTGGACCAGGGCTTTAACGTGTCCCCAGCGTTGCTGGGTGGATTCTTAACCACTGCACCACCAGGGAAGCCCTTACCCACTTTTCTTAATCTTCTTAATCTTAATCTTCTTAATCTTCTATTTTTTCTGTCTGCTGTGCCCCTAGTCTTGTAATCTGCAGTTATAATCTAGGTCAGATCTAATATTTAACCCCATCTGCAAAATTACAAAAGTAAAGTAAGATGTGAATAGAGCTCTATATTATAGATGTTTTTTCAAGATTACTTTGAAGAAGTAGATGAATGGAGCTTTATGACTTCTGATTCATAGTTGTTCTCAAAGTTTGAATGAAAACAGTAAATTCCACCTCTCATAATTAGGAAAAGGAAGGTAAGAGTGGTGAAAGAACACTGAAAAAAATTGGGATGAACATTGGGATAAAATGACAAGGACAAAAGAAATATACATTTCATTCTTTTGCAAGTGGATGAGCTAGAAAGGAAACATTTCATTCTTTTGCAAGTGGATGAGCTTTGGGAATAGAAATGCCATGATTATTTTCTGTACCAAGCACTGGAATATTTCTTTTTAGCAAAATGATAACAAATCAAAAGACGTTGGGATGTGGCAAAAGCTACTTTACTCAATCTTACTTATGTCACTGTGGTTCTTTGTCTGAACCCCATGGTTCACTATAAGTATTTAAACCACCCAGATCTTTGAAGCTTTGGATGAAATTCAGTAGTAAGTTTATAGGAAGGCATTGCCACTGTCCTCTTTCATGGTACCACACAGGGCTATGTTTCTTAAACCAAAGACCAATTGTTATAATAAATATACTGAAGACTGGCAAATCCCATTTGTGATGGGTTTGTTAAAGTTAACTCTTTTCCAACTGTGGAATGGATAAAAAGACCTTAAATTGCAATTTCAGTAGGTGGACCCAGTCTTAAGAAACTTGGTAGATAGACTACCGTTGTGGCCTTTGGTTATAAAAGGGAAGTACTCAGAGGAAACAAGTGAGGAGGCAAGTAATTTAAGTATTTATGTTTAATGTAGTACAGTAAGCCACTAAACATGTTTTTGAATGATGTGATGTATCAGTGAGAGAAGGAAACTGATCTCTTAATTATCCCATTATTTTTAGATTAATAAGACCTCAGAAGGCACTGTACATTGTGAAAAAGTAGATTTTTTGTAGTTTAAAAATGTTCCTAGCTATCCACACCATCTTCTGGTAATTACCCTAAAGTTGTTTTCTTTAAGATGTGTTTCTTAGAAAACATCAGAGTACATTTTTGTTTTATGATATGAATTTACTTTTGCCATGATATGGCCTATAAGGAACACTTCCTTACCTTTCTCTATCTACCTTGTGGAGAAGGGTGAGTGATTGCTCTGGTTCAAATTTTATTTATATTTTAACAAAATTGAGAACAAATATAAGGAGTGAAACTAGCCTTTGGAACTCTTAATTTCAGTTGTTTCTTCTTTACCTTACAAGATATATATTTTTCTCTCTTTAGTATATCTCTTGTCAGATTTAAGGCTTATTTAAAATGAAAAGAAAGCTAGAGCAATTTTCTTTATTCCATTTCAGTCTCCTAAGGCCTATTTCCCCCTGGTGAGCTCATAGCAACAGGGAGGTTTAAGGGAATTCAGCTTTCTGCAAATTAATGTCTCACATCATGAAAATTCAGGACTTTTTTTTTTTTTTTTTATCTTGAAAAGTAATACAGTGAGTGCGAGTATTATTTCTTGCCAGCGGGTGGAAGATGAATGATTTTGTCACAGTTTTACTGCTTGATGAGCAGTATCCTGAGGGTCAGGCTTAAGTCTGTGTCACTATGCTGCTCATTACTCTTGAGCTAAATAAGGGCTGATTGGATCTAAATTGCCTAGCACATGGGCCACAGATGAGCTCAGTGAGCAGGAGATGACCTGCTATTCAGTCTGGGAGTAACCCCGGTGTGCAAATGCAGCATTAGAATACCGTGGGAGAATGAGAGGCTACCGGCTGCTGCCAGCAAAAGAAATCGAAATGTAAAAACTCTTTGATGCTGTGATGTTAGAATTTGAAATGTAGGAAGTGACAGGTTGATGGTACTTATCAGGTTTGGCTGGATTAGAGAACAGTGTCATCTTGCTTCTGTAATGACAGAGGAATGAAGCCAGTAGCTAACTACTGTGCAGAGTGGAGCCGCCGCTGTTGCCACCAGTCGTTGCTGCCTCCTACTGGCATTTTCCTGGAAACCAGTAAAAGATACCAAAGAAAAGAGCATCCTCTGTAGACTTTCAGTAATTTGGAACTCTTTGGCGGTGAAAAGCTGCCAGTGGTAGGATGCAAAGGAAAGGATATTTTAGAGCATACTTCATAGTGAATTGCTTTAAAAAAAATCGTTATTGGTAAATTCGTTGTTCCAGAATTTTCTAGTTAACCAAGAGTTAATCCATTTATGAAGTGAAACTCCTCAGAGCAAGAAAGCCCAGTATACTCTTCCTAGAATAGTGTTTGTTCAGGGGGCCTTAGTTGGGTTGGTTGATCTCTCAATTATATATTTTTATAAATAACAGCACTTTACTAACAACTAATCTTCAAAATCTAATTCAGACTACCAACCACAGTGTTAGCACAGTTTCAAAGATACTTGATAAAAATACAAAGTGAAATACGCTCCTGCTTATGTAGCTTATGCTGCATAAATCTCCCTCTTAGGGAGGGGGTGGGATGGAAGGAAAAGGTTTTTCCTATAAGCCAAATGATTTAAAACAAAACAAAACCCAGCAAAACCCTATGGTGAAGAACACTTTTGTTTCATTTTACTCCTGCAGTTGTGATTTAAAAAAAAAGATCAATATTAGGCTTTTTCTTTTTCTTTTTTTTTCTTTTGCGTTTCACGGGCCTCTCACTACTGTGGCCTCTCCCGTTGCGGAGCACAGGCTCCGGATGCGCAGGCTCAGCGGCCATGGCTCACGGGCCCAGCCACTCCGCGGCATGTGGGATCTTCCCGGACCGGGGCATGAACCCGTGTCCCCTACATCGGCAGGCGGACTCTCAACCACTGTGCCACCAGGGAAGCCCAATATTAGGCTTTTATATGTTTGTGATATAAAACTTAGAAAATATAGGCAAGTTTTTTTTAAAAAGTCACTTATCATGGGGAAGAACTGCTATTAATATTTTGTTACATCCTTCTAGACTTTTCCTATTCATATGCACTTTTAGAACCAAAAATGGGGTTAAATACTGTTTAGTGGCCTGCTTTTTTCACTTAGTCTATCATCAGTTGCTTTCCATATCAGTGACATTTGCAACGTTATTTTTGGTGGCTTCATAATATTCCCCTGTGTGGATATACCATAGTTTACTTGACCATTTCTTGGTGAAAATTTATACTGTGTTGAAACTTTCACCATTAGATACAAAGCTGTGATGAATGTCTTTATGTGTTTCTTGGTAGGGTTCTTGGGAACTGTTGTATTACAAATTGTGTACCACACAACTCTAAAGGTGCCACTTACAACATCGTAAATGAGACTTTGATCTTCATAGACATGTTTGATTATATGTGAAAGATACTTTATATTTTAAACCAAATCATTTAAAGAGTCTTAGACATAGTTCTTTTTTAAAAAAAGTTGGGAGCCATGATTTAATTACATTCAAGGTTTATGTATACGTAATTACATACATCCTATAGAAGCAAATTTTTAACTAGTAGGAGAAAACCTTAGACTATAAACATAAAAATTTTGTCCCCTTTGGAACAAAACTGTAGCTCTATAGAAAACTAGAGATAGAAAACTTCTAGAGTTTGGGGTGAAGTCACAGGTAAAAGGGTTAATTAGCTTTCGTCTCCCAGAATTTAAAAAAAGAATTTTCCTGCATTTGTCAGCATATGTTCCCTACTATTTTCTTTAAGCCCTGTTTTTCTTACTATTAATACAGAATATAAAATAAAGTTTTCAGTATAACTTCTAAAGCACTGGAAGGCTCTAGAGAGAGAGTTTTTAATGCCTCTCTTTTTAAGTTTTATTTTATCAAAATTCGTGTATCCTGTAAAGAATATAAATAATATACAATTGTATGCTGCAGAAAATAAGTCATTTCTCTCCTCAACCTCCCTCCCATAAAGGGAACTACTATTAACCCTTTGTAGACTGTTCTTCTAAACTGCTGTTGCTTCTCCTTTTATCCACACTGCCTCTTTTACCACCTCTTATTTTAAGTGGGAAACGTGGGATTTTATACCTTGGAAATTTCTACAACTTTAGTTTTTTAATGAAAGAGATATCAAAGACATCTCTCTACATATACACATTGTATAAGGCTATTTAGTATCTTGTGGTATAATAAACCTTAATTTATTTAGCCCCAGTAAACATTTAGGAGCTATACATGGTTTTAACTTGGCTTGGCTCTTGTAACTATCTGATTTTTCAAGATCCTCGTTGAAAATTTGGGTTACTCAGTTTATTTAATCAGGATATTAGTTGTAGTTCAATTTTGTGAGTTATTAATATATCCAGCGTCAAAACCAGCAGAGCACATTTCCACTTCACGCCATTTAGTATGTACAGATCATACTTGGAATAATTAATGTCTTTTGCTTATAGTAAAAAATTGCTGTATTTTTCAAAAGGTTGCTGATGTGAATTTTAATTCTCACTCTGCCACTTTTCTTTCACTTTAATCTTCAGTAAGTCATGTATTCTCTTTGAACCTCAATTTTTCTAATCTGTAAAATGTGTGTAGTAATACACATTAAAGAGCTGGTTTGAAGACCAAAAGAGATAATATATGTCAAGTGTCTAACAGAGTACCCAAGTGATGATTGCTTTTATTATCATTACTGCTTATCCATTGATTTCAGAGAAGTGAAGTGAAAGAATGTATATTACAAGTAAATTTTAAGATACAGAGTTTTCCACTCTAAGTTAAGATTTTTAGAGCTCCATTCTGAATGTTTGGTTCAATGGTAGTCCCTGAAAAGAATACCAGTTATGTTTGAAGTGAAAGCATAAATTAACTCTAGTTTCTTAGTAGTGTCTCCCCCCTCCCTTTTTTTTTTCTTACAGCTTAGAGAATTCTGGCTGTATTAATTTTGTGCCTTTGCATGAAACAGAAATAAGTATACTTTTCAGTCAATCCACCTTTATTGAGTGCCCAGTAAGTACCTGCTGTGGCAGACCTTGTGCTGGTATTGGAGAAAACGGAGATGCTGAAAATAGAGATTGCTGCTCTCAAGTGCCCCAGTATAGTGAGGCCGACATACAAGCAAAGAAGTACACTGTGATCAATAACCAAATGTTGAAGAGGCTGTCCTTAAAACTCTTCTACATCACTTACACAATTTTCTCTGAGATTGCCCTATATGAAATAAAGTATGTGATTATATGGCAATAAGTCAGTCACACTATGTTGCAGAGCTGATTGGTGGCAGAAAAATTAGAAAGGAGACATTATAAGTCTTTAGCAGCTTGTGCTTAGGTGGATAGATACTCATTCAAAAGTTTTCAATGTTGTTTCTTATATCTTTAACATATTCCTTTTACTAATAATAAAAAACTTAGCCACTTATAAGCATATGTAAGGATCTTTAGTGAATTGTTAATTACAGCACTATGTCATTGGTATATTTTTCTACATTTCTTTCTTCCGACATCTGTTGTGGTTTTTTTTTTCCTGTTCCCGTTCTCTGAAACCTTAATGTATCTTTCCCCCCCACTTTTTAAATGTTCTATAAACATTTGATCTTTTCAGTACAACAAACTTTGTTAATTTAACATGACAAAATAGAATCCAAAACCAATATGTAGTATTGCATTGTGCATTTTCAAAAGTTTACATAAATGTTGTCATACCAGAGATGTTGCATACAGCTGTGCCACTTGCTTTTTTTTCTTCTAGTTTAATACTTTTGAGATATACTGCCAGACAGTGTGTCCTTCAGGGAAATGAAGGATTTAGCCAAGAACAAGAAATATCTTGGGTTCAAGAAATGGAGAATCCAGCTTAAAATAGTGAACGGTTGGAAAACAGTTGTACATCTAGTCCAGGCAGCCACCATTCCAGATTTAAATATTTAGAATGATGATGAGCTTTGAGAGGAATGCCCCCAGGAAAAAAGTAGGGAAAGAAAAATTATTTTTCTTGTTAGAGTAAAGCAATTTCATTATAAAATGAACTTTTCTTTGAAAAGCTTATAACCCTGAATGAGAATTGTTCTAATGACCTCTCACTAAGTAACCTTGTTTGATTTTTAATATTAGTTTGCCATAGCAAATTATAGATTGAATACATCAACTTAGGAACATCATGTATGTTTTAAATATATTGAAGATTGCATTTTACATTTCCTTTTGGATATATAGAAGTTTTAAGGGTTTTTTGTATATAAATGTTATAATCTGTAAAAGATAAATATATATGTATTTATGTGTATATGCATACACATATTAACAGTTGGCATTTTTTTTTCTTTTGGTTTCCTGGGAGGAATTCCAGTGTAACTCAGTATACATTTCTTGAATACTTTCTGTGTCTCAGTACTGAACCAACAAGTGTTCTGTGTACACCAAGCTGTATCCTACATTCATAGAGCTACAGTGTAGTGAAAACCAGCTATTTAATGGCTCCAAGTTTTATATCTCCACAGTTGCTCTTTTCCGAATTCTGAAATGCCTGGATCATTAGTTTGATCCAATATATGTGTGGAGTTTCTTATATTCTGAAGACCACACATGTAAAATGGTAGGTGGTCTCCAGAATATAAGAAGTTCCATGTTTTGGGTCAGACTAATGGTCCAGGCTTTTCACAATTATATTGCAGTGGAAGTTTTGTGACAAGATGTAATTATAAATCCCAGTTTCCCAGAAGACAAGTTCATTTTGCCTACTTTAGAGATAGTAAACATGGTTCAATTTCCCCATTATTTTCATATGGACCAATATAGTCATGTCTTATCTTTTTGGATGCTATTCTACATTTTTCATTTAGATTAGGACTAGTAGGCACTAGGTGCTTATATCATTTAAATATATAAACTGTTTAAAATGCTGGGCAGATGGTGTCTTAGTGTGTTCAGGCTGCCATAACAAAATACTACAGACTGACTAGGTCACTTGAACAACAAATGTATTTTCTTTCAGTTCTGAGGGTTGAAAGTCTGAGATGGTGCCAGCCTGGTCCATTTCTAGTGAGAGTTCTTTTCCTAGTGAAAAGGCCTTCTCACTGTGTACTCACATGAGCTTTCCTTGCGGGGGCATTGTTGGGGGAGGAGGGAGACTCTGGTGTCTCTTCCTATAAGGACCCTAATCCTATTGGATCAGGGCCCCAATGTTATGACCACATGTAACCTTAATTACTTCCTTAGGGTCCTCATACAGCTATACTGGGGGGTTAGGGCTTCAATAGGAATCTGGGAATATACAATTCAGTCCATAGCAGGTGAATGTATTTAATCTCATTGGAATAATGACGCCGGGGAGGAGGAGGGGGGAGAGCAAAAAAGATTAAATTTTCATATACATTAATTCTCTTTTTGTCTTTTATACCTTTTATTTTGGAATCACTGAAGTTAGAGAATCCTTTATTCATTCTCATTTTAGTTCTTTTATCTATGTTTAATACAAAGTTTCAAAGTTAATGAAATAGGTTGAAATCGCTACCTGTTCATGTTCACCTGTGGTCTTGCATATTAAATACATTCTATAGAATGTCCTCAAGTATTCATTAATACAGTATTTACATTTATTTTAGGAGAGAGACCACTGGTTTAAGAATAAATTAAATTTCTGTAGAGAAGCAAATTGAGATGGGATGTGAAGTGATAGAAAGATCTTTTTGTACCCTAACATCAGTGGGACCTCAGGCTGGCCCCATATTTCACTTCTTGCATCTGAAGGGTAAAGAGTTGGATTAGATTACTTCAGTGTTTCTAATTCTGTCAATTATATATTGAATGCTTTAATATTTTTTTTGGTAAATTTGCTTTTCTTTTTAAAGTTGATAAATGGAAATATGATTTACACTGCCAGCATAATTAAGCTAAAATTTACTTAATTGGCTTTTTTTCTTTTATTTACGTAGAGCTGTTTTTATCCCCCTGTTTTATGTAGCATGCACAAAATAAAAACACAAAAAAGAATGACAAAAGGAAACACTTTTCTTAAGCACCAGCTCACAGTGCTACAAATATTATTGAATATTTTGACTTTGGCCGGTAATTGGTGATTTTTAGTTATATATTAGAAAAAATAAGTTAGTCAATAAATACTGAGGTGGCTAACTTTTGCATGTTATTTTTTTAGAGAGACACATAATAACCAAGTCATTAATTCATTACTAAACAGCATATGTAATGAGAGTTTCTTGTATGTCAGGGACTTCAGTCAGTTTGAGTTCTCATTTTCCTATGCCTTAGCAGGGAAGAAAAATTTGAAGAATTAACAAATAAATTGTAACTAAGTGGGTTGAGTGGGTGCAGGGTAGATGAATATCTAAGCAAATATTTTTTGGATGCTTTATATGTACTTGTCCTTACCTGGTCCTGGGTAGGACATGAGAGAGGCACCAGAGGTTCTCTAGTTGGAGGAGATACAGGATACCACACACAATATTAAAGAAAACATTAGTGAGATGTTGTAGTAATTCAGTAAATAGGATCATACAGTAACATTTATTGAGCTCTACTAGTGCAGAATACTTCTTTATGTGCAAAAAATACAGACCTTGTTCTTAGGGAGATTATTTTTTAGTAAATAATATGTATATAACTGATGTAGCTCAAAAAGTAAAAATTAATAAGTAATGAATATCATAAGATATTACTGTAATTAATCAGTAGTAGAAAGAAGAGAGATAGAATGAGAGTATTAGGAAAGATATTTTGAAACAGGTGGCATTTGAACTGAGTATTAAAGGAGAAGAAGAATTTACACTTGTAATGAAGGAAACTGCCAGGAGGAAGGATAGGAAAGGCCTCTTGAAAGTGGTGGGATATAAGAATAGCAATTATATAACTTGTTGGAAGGAAGGAAGGAAAAATGCTAGAATCGGAGAGTGATACAAGAACTGGAAGTTGTAATGGGTTAAATGTTGGGGGGGGGTTGCTGGTAAAGAATCTAGTCTGATGAAAGAAGAGGATACGTGCTTTGGTAGGAAGATGAAACCAGATTATGAAGGGCTTCGAAACTGGGGCAAGAGTATAGATGTGGGTGAGGAGGAAATCAACGACTATAGGTTTTAAGTAGAGGGACAGTATGAGAGCAGTTCTTTAAACACATGTGCTCTTCTCCCCCAGACTGAATCATAAACTCCCTGAGAAAAGAATCTGACCTGGTCCTTTCCTCTTCATCCCCCTGCCTGAAATGTTCCTGGATTCTTTCTCTGCCTGGAAAGCTTATTTCCTTTCAGGTGTAAGTGGAATATGCAGTTTCCCCTGTGAAGAGTTTCCAGGCTCCCCAGGCAGAGCAAGTGGCTTCCAGAGCAGTTATCACTTGAAATACCATATCTGTCTTTGTCCATCTTCCTCACTAGAATGATACTTTTTGAGGGCAGGGAATTTGTCTTATTTTTATCTTCAGCACTAGGTATCCAGCTAAAGTGCCTAACATACAGTGCTTAATAAGTCTTTGGTGGTTCTGGCATGATGGAGTAAAAGGTAAGGAAACTAAGTAGGAAACTATGTGGTTTAAAAAAAAAAAAACTAGTGATACAAAAATATATTTTAAAAATTAAAAGTAATTTAAAAAAATACACTATGGTAGGAAAGAGCATTAGTTTTGAAGTCAGGACTAAGTGATAGAGGGAATAATGGAAAGAGATGATCTGATGACCCAAGGTGGTGCTGTATATATAATCAGGCAATAATTTCAAGCAACGTTTTGAGCAATTATGGAAATTTTAGGTTTGGCGGCTTCTTCCAGAGTGATAAAAGTTTTCATTTACTCTGTGGTCTATGATTTCCCCCAATGGTGGTGTTGATCTCATTACCCTAAGGATGTCAGAAAACTTTAATATTGTGTCATTTTGTCTGCTATTTCAGCCATGTAAATGCAGATATTGGTAACTTTCAATGACTTTTTTTGTTTGTTTGTTTGTTTTTTGCGGTACGCGGGCATCTCACTGTTGTGACCTCTCCCGTTGCGGAGCAAGGCTCCGGACGCGCAGGCTCAGCGGCCATGGCTCACGGCCCCAGCCGCTCCGCGGCATGTGGGATCTTCCCTGGCCGGGGCACGAACCCGTGTCCCCTGCATCGGCAGGACTCTCAACCACTGCGCCACCAGGGAAGCCCTCAATGACTTTTATATACCTGCACAGTCTTCTTCCTCGTGTGATGCTGTTACGCAGTTTTGAAGGGGATAGTCTAAATATGAGACCTACCTCTTAATTTTGGTACTCCTTCAGCAAGCCGGCTAGGTATCTGTTGTCTCTGCAATAAGAGAAGGTCCTGTTTATCTCTGGTCAGGGTTAATTAAGCCTTAGGGCAGTGCTTGGTACATAGAGATCTGACAGAAAATCTGCCTGTGACTAGAAGACTCTGGCATGAACACTGTATTGTCCCTGACCAAAAAGGGTAGGGGTAGTGGCGGGGGGGGGGGGATGGAGAGCCAAGTGAGCCCTTACTTTATAGCTTCTGAGAGTTCCCTTTTGAAGTAGGGTGATGACCTTTAACAGATGGTTACATTTGTGTGAGAATTTATCTTTTGTAGTTAATATTTTTCTTCCTAAAAGCAGACAGTTGTAGTGAAATTATGTTTTCAGGCTATAAATGCATCTTTATTTCTATGACATATATATTATGCATTTAAGTATAACACATGGCATTAGGCTGGAGATTTCTGTTCCTTATTTCATATGCAAACATAATTGTCCAGTGGAGCACTTGATACCTTTGATGATCGCTCTCTGAATCCAGAAGTGATATGTTTCCAAAGCATACTAATCAGAAGCAAACTTGATATAATCATCTGCTCTGCTATAATTTACTTACAACTCTGGGAAATTCAATTATGGAAAGATGAGTGGAACATTTTTTTCTTATCTTTTTGAAGGAGTTTACCACAAACTTTTATTAGTTGTATGTTTAAAATAGAGAGTTCCCACAAGTATTACATTTGTTTTGACTCTAGCTTAAAGTGCTGAGGTTTTACCTGTGCTGTGAAATACTGTAATTTTAAAGATATTATGTCTTATCTTGGTTTCTACATGTCTTTTACTTAGCATTCGGTTATATTTTTTCAGTTAATAATGGGAGAGAAAGAAAGGGAATGGTAGCACAAGTTGAAACTTTTAAATTGCCACTATATTAATAAAGGGTTGATTTAGATAACTGTTATTTCACCCAAAATCTAGAAGTTAGAAAGATCTAACTTTATGCTACCTCTGTACTTGAGTAAATTTGGCATGAACCTGATAACAGATGTTCAGTGGTTTCTTTTAACAGTATTTATGTCACATTGAAAAATTTTATTCTGGCTTTCCCATACCCAGTGCTTCACTGTATTTTGAGGCAAGTTAGAAATTAAGCACTAAGGGTTTTGTTTTGTTTTGTTTAAAGAGAAAAAGCTTATTTCCCACTTCTTAGAGTATACTTTGATAGGTATGTAGTTTGATGTTACGACAAAAATGATGCAAACTGCATTGAATTTCTTCGTCCTCTGTAAGATAAAAATATAAGGATATAGAAGAGAATTTTATTTTAATTCATTGTAAAATAGTGCGTTAATGTAGTGCTTATATTGAAACTTGTAGTTTTTTAACAATGCAAGTTCCCTTTGGAGGATGTGAAGTCTATGAAATGTTTCCTTTAATTTTACTGAAGGTGTAGTGGAGGACAAGAGAGACCAGTTTTGAAAACTCTCCAGCCACCTTTTTTTTTTCTTCTTCTTCTTCCTTTAAATATGTTCTGTAAATTGTGCTTCCAGAAAGGTAGAGGGGAATGTGGTAAGAGGAAAGTAGAGGAATTAAAAATCATTCCAATAAAATGGTTTAATTTATGCCTCGGCAGTTAAGCAGTGCTCCTGGTTAACAGAAATACCCTTCAGCTACACAGGATTTTGGAGGGTTGGAGGGCACTCATTTGCACATAAATAGCCATTAACTGATAAATTCCCGGAGGTCTCCTGTTGCATGTTAGTGGTTCTGACCTACTTAGCTAGCTTAAATTTGTTTTACAGAATTATTATAATTCTGTCCTTGGTACTTAAACTTTGTGATTAATGCATGCCTCACAATACAATTAAAGTATAATTATACAGTTTTGAGGTTTCCTATCATGGTGTTATTATTACAAAATCTGGATTTTGCAAATATTAGAAGAGTTAAGGTTTCGATGTTTATTATTTTTGCTGTTATTGTGTGATTATGTTAATTGGGACCCTTTTATGTCTGAAGAGTGGATTGGAGAGATGCGGATCATTCAATGCAGAATTTGTTAGCTTGGAAGTGATTGAATCAGTTAGTGTGTGGTCACTTTGGTAGACTGTGTGGATTGACAAGTCCCAGTCTTTCCTGCCTACCTTTTTCAAATGTTTCTGAAGTACAGTAGATTCTTCACACCATTTTTTTTTTTTTCAGAAGCAATTTGGAATAACTGTTGGGAGTCAGTAGAAAAATCCCAGAGTGGGACTCAGTAGATCTGAATTCCAATGCTGACACTTAATAATAAAAAGAACTCTGGGACTTCCCTGGTGGCACAGTGGTTAGGAATCCGGCTGCCAACGCAGGGAACATTGATTCGAACCCTGGTCTGGGAAGATCCCACATGCTGTGGAGCAACTAAGCCCGTGTACCACAACTACTGAGCCCACATGCCACAACTACTGAGCCCACGTGCTTAGATCCCATGCTCCATAAGAGAAGCCACCACAAATGAGAAGCCCACGCACCGCAACGAAGTGTAGCCCCCGCTCGCTGCAACTAGAGAAAGCCCATGCGCAGCAACGAAGACCCAATGCAGCCAAAAATAAATCAATAAATTTATATATTTTAAAAAATTATTTCAAGAAAGAAAAAAAGAATGCATTTTTCTGAAGGTCTGTGTCCTCACCTGTAAAATGAGTGATTTGGACTAGAGGGGGTTGGCAAACCAATGTGCTGCTGACCAAATCTGGCCCGTGGCCTGTTTTTATACAGCCATTGAGGTAATAATGGTTTTTACGTTTTTATTTTTTTTATTGTTTTTTTTTGCGATACGCGGGCCTCTCACTGTTGTGGCCTCTCCCGTTGCGGAGCACAGTCTCCGGACGCGCAGGCTCAGCGGCCATGGCTCATGGGCCCAGCCGCTCCGCGGAATGCGAGATCCTCCCGGACCAGGGCACGAACCCGTGTCCCCTGCATCGGCAGGTGGACTCTCAACCACTGTGCCACCAGGAAAGCCTGGTTTTTACGTTTTTTTAAACTTTGTAAAATAGCAAGAATGTGTGACACCCTATGTGGCCCACAAGGCCTAAATAGTTACCAAAAAATTTTGCCAACTCCCTGAATAGATGTTCCATAGGATTTCTCTCAACTATTGTCCTTCAGCATTAAATTTTTAGTTGATTATTTTTAAGTGCTGATGTTTTATATATAGCTGTGCATGTCTGTTTGGGGTTTCACTTCCTTCCTGTTTACTATTTAGAATGATCTGTGACCTGTTACTTTCTCTCAGTGCCCATTATGCATCCAGTTAGTATTCTCTTAAATTTGGGAGTGATGACTGCTTTCTAAAGCATCATAACTTGAAATCTGGATTTCTGTTAAAGGAAATTTCCAGTAAAATGAGGTAGTACAGTGTCTGTTCTGTTGAAAGGGGGGAAGAAACACTTATCTGAAACACAATACTCTCACTTTGGAATGCTTTAAAAGTTGTGTTGTTTTATAGAAAAGTTACACATAAGTGTTAAATAATATTTTCTAATGAACTTCAGAAACCTTTTCTATAAATTTTTTCTGAATATCACTTTTGGCCAACACATGGTATGGTACGACAGTAAGAGTTGGCATTCCCTGCCCCCATGTCACTGAACGTGGAATTACGGACCACTGTTAAAGCTTGGATGCATTTGAGTGATAGTCAGCTACGACAGCGGGAGGAATTCGGCATCATATATTGTTTGCTTGTTAATATGCGTTAAAGATAATGAGCTAAGAAATTTTAAACCATTTTTATTTGCTGTTGTGGGGGACATTTTGGGCCCCTCAAGAAAAAAAAACAATGGTCAGAAACGAACTGCTTTTATAAAGTTGGCAGGCAGTCATCACATTTCTCCAAAGAGAAAATGGTTACCCTGTAATAATCAGTCTAATGAATTCAGAAATTCATTGATTGTCCTAGCTCTGGGTAGATTAGGTAGAGACTTGCTTCAAGGAGTGGAATTTATGAAATGTTTGCTGCATCCACCAAACAGAGCCGCTATAATACAGCTGCCTCCTCCGTGGTTTGCTTTGATCCTGTGGAATGAAAGGACAGGAGGATCAGCTCAGGTCTAAATGAGATTACAGCTGGTTCTGCAGCTTATCTGGTCTATTGCCAACTAGTGTGGCTTTGCACGTCCTAAGGGGTTTACAACAGAAACTGTTTATTGAGTATCATCGGTTTACCCAACACAAGCAGGCTAATCCTTCCCAGCCTCAGCATGTTGTAGAATTGTGCAGGAGCCAAACCACAAGCTGGTGTAGCCACACCCTCTAGAGCCCTTTGTCTCACTCTATATTGATTTTTACCTGAGTTAAAGATGGTAAAAAAAATAAAACCAATAACCAGTCCTATTGTGAGCAAAAGGGTAATCTTACCTAAAATCTTACAAAAAACTCTGTTAACCCTAGAACGTACCACCTTCTTTTTTTTTTTCCTTTCTAGACAAGTGGGATTTTCTAGTTTCTAATTGTGAAGAACAAGATAAGAGAAACAGCTTAAAAGATCTTGCTAGATATTCCAAGTTAAATGCTTAAGTCTCTTCTAGTAGTACTGTAACAAATAGCTTTGTGTATGGAATATAGGATGACTTATTTCTAAATAGTAAGTTTTTGCTTTATATCCATTGTGCACTCTGCAATTATTTTTGTTTAGTGTGGCAAACAAAATGCATGAAAGCAAGGCTGGAAACCTTAGTTAAGGAAAAAAGCTCAACTATCATAGTTAATAGCCAATAGTAATTTTGCCTGATGATCCCTTGATTAGTAGTATATTTCTTTAGTGAATAAAGACTGGTGATTAGGAGTATTATAAAGATATACCTATTATAAATAATCCTATGTGTGTTTAAGTTTTCTTTTACTATTTTATTAGGTACGTACTTAAACCTTCAGTTGTAAGATTTTAATTACTACAATCTTTTCTTGACTAGGGATCCTCAGTATGGCTTAAAGAGGAAAATGATTTGGAGTCGGACACATCTGGGTTACAATTCCATTGCCGTTATTTATTGATCAAGTTATTTAACCCCTCTAAGTCCATTTTTTTTTTCATCACCAAACTGGAAATACTATTTACCTTGCAGTATCTAAGCAAACCAAATTAGAAGGTAGTAGAAAGTAACACTGAGTTAATCACGTTAGTCAAGGCTACTGTAGTTGCTCAGGAGCCCAAAGGCATTGAAGATTATGTCCATAGAATCCCTCCCATGATGCTAGAAAGGATATTTAAAAGTTGTAGTGCAGTAATCATGACAGCTGTGCTCTTCATCTACAGATCAGAAACACCCTTTGCCATTTTTAAAGGTGTCTAAATCTCGGGCAGGTGGATGGAGAGGTTGCCAGCTAAATAACTTTCCCTTCGTGCACAGCGGTAGCTACTGGAAAAGCCATGAGTATGAAATCTAGGCTAGTTTAAAATTTCTAAGAAGGCCTGAATAGTAAACTAGTATTTAAGATAGGTGGGTGAGCCATGTATTTATGTTGCATCCTGCTTGAGTGATTATTCGGTTGCTACATAACACAGTGATAGATGTGTAAATACCGTCAGCTGTATTAAGTGCTAAGTAAAAGACAGAGGTAGGTTGTTTAAAGAGTTCAGTGGTCTCTCAGTTTACTTTCTCCTAATTGGCAATGAACATGTATCCGCAGCTATGTGTAAGCACAAAAAAGTTACTATGGAAACATTTGGAGTCTTTCTAAATGTACTGTGTGATGGAATCAGCTAAGACTGATGTTTATCTTAAACACGTAGCTTGTCCAATATTTAAACCTAATGGACAGATGTGTACCAGTTGAAAATGTAATATTTATCCAATCATTTCTATTCTATCAAGCCTAGCTCTAAAAGCAATAGGTTGTACTCATAAAGTAATAAATTTTTAGTGTATTTGGAGATAAAGGCTATTGGTGGTGATTGCTTAAACTCTTTTTGCTCAGTCATCTGAATGGTGCAAATCAAAGCATTTTGTCAGACTGTGAGAAGTTTCACCTAGATGTTGCTTCCCACACACGCGGGTCACCATATAAATTACGTTCAGGGTTTTACAGCGTAGCTGGTGCTGGAAGTTAACTTGATGCCCAGTGGTAGAACTCGTAAAACATTTTCCTGTTAACACAACCAGGCAGAGTTGACATTGTTGATGGTGGGTTCGATCTAATAAACCATTGGTTCTAACAGTGATTTTTACTGTGTTTCAGAGGTGATGATGATACAAGTTTAGTGATGCAGCAGTTCTTCCTGAATGACAGAAAATTAGCTCTAATATCTATATTACCAAATGCTGAGAACAGTAGGAGTGGGGGGTGATTGGAGCCTAATATAACCTCATGTTCTGAAAGATGATGAATTACAAGAACACACGTGTGCTTTAACTCAATGTATACCTTCTTCACAAAGAAAAATACTGATTTTTCTCAAAAGAATGTGTTCTATGTCATCTGCTGGAAATTGGGAAATAACCTTGTTATTAGAATATGTAGGCTGGCCCGCCTTTCAGAATCTTTTACACAGGTGTTTTTAGGCTGATTATCATTTCTGAAAGGAAAGCAGTTTTACATTTGGCTACCTTTTTGTTTCTGTGTTCTCTAAAGTTACTTTCCTATAAAGACATTAAGCTTTATCAAACGTTTCTTAATTAAGAACCACAGTGACAAAAATCTAAACTTTTTTTTCCTGTAAGAGTAAATTTCAGGGGTTAATTTTCTTCTGGTGGTTAAAAACAATGGGGACTATTTTAAAGTTTATTTTGAAATATTTCTTCTTTGGTAATAAAACTTCATCTTTTCTTGTTTGAAGTAAGTAACTATTTCTAGTTAAAATTCACAGGATGCTAACAAAGCCCTACTATTTTATCACTGTAAGCAAGAGTCTTTCCAATTCTTCCTTTTTTGGTGCTGTATCTGCTGTTTTAGCCCTGTTGCACATTCATACACAATTGGTGATCTTCCTGTAGTTTGGTTCCATTTTATGAGATATCACAGGTCTTTTACTCACCTCGTTAACATTGCTTACCCCAGTTTCTGAATAATTTTTTTTTACATCAGGAGATGAGCTTTTTTGATGTGCAGATAAAGATTATCAATGGTGCTACACAAATGAAACCTGTCATTCACAAATAGCAATGTATCAAGCCCTAAGCCTGCAGACCAGATAAATCAACTCATATGCTGAAGCCTTGCAAAAGGAAATTAGTGATAAAACAAAAGCCTTTGAGGCTCTCAACCCTAGTAATGGAGCTTCATAATAACCCCCACAGATCATTGACTCAAGGAGTAATCTTTTAGGAAAACTCTTTCCCCCTCTATCTTTTCCTTTCTTTTAAAGAGCTATAGTAAACATGGTAAATGGCATCTCTGGAAAGAAATGCATGTGTAACTAAGGTATCTGGAATAACTACCAATTAAAACTAAGAAATTTATGGACTGTTAAATACAGGTTTGTTCCAAAGAAGTTTATACATTTATTTATTTTGATGATTGATCTTATACATTGACTAGTAACAGCTTTTTCTGTATAGAATTCAGATTAAGCTTTCCTTTTAAGTTAGTGTATTTGATACACAGGTTACACCTGGGTTGTTGAGGACAGGAGAGGCACAGAGTGAGGAAATGAAAAGGAGGGAGAAAAGGAGTTGGGGTTGGAAATCTAGAGGAAGCATGTAGTGGGAATGGAAAGAGACAGGATCTAATTAGTGGGCTTCATTCATTTGAGGCAAACCCTTTTGAGAGTTCGTGAAAGCTGTAGTCTCTCTCGTCATAAAAATAAATACATATACACAAAACACTAGACATAATTTCAAGGGGTTTACAGACTTCTAAAACCCCAGGTTTTTCATTATATTAAAATAGTGACTACGCTATTATTTCTGTTAAGGGTTTGGTTGTATTTCTGATAAAGAATATTCTTTCTTAAACATCCCTATGTACTTTTTAACTCTTTTGCTTGACTGAGTTTTGAAACCTGAAAATGTAGTCACTAGTGGAGCTGATGATGAGTTTTTTTAGATCCATTATCACAATTGGCAATGGTCGGTAGTGTCTTGTTTTGTAATTTACTACATTTCTTGAGTGTAAGAGAAATATTGAGGATGCAGAACGCCTAAGAGGTTTTAGAAAAATTATTATCAAGGGACACTACTTTTCCCATTGCATTAGTTATTATAATTATACATTGGAACAATCTGTTGACACAGAATTGGATTTGATTTAATTGGAAGAGAAAAAAAGACTGGACATCTTCAATATTTATTGATATACCTAGTCCATTAAGGTAAATTATAGAGCAAATTTCACTGTGACAGGAACACTTGGGTTAATGTAGTTAAGAATCAGTCAACATTACCATTTGACCCTTTCTTTTTAGGAATTTATTACCACCAATTAGGAAAAAGTACTCACAAATGGAATTTAGCCCTAGCTTACTTGTGGAATATTTGACCCCCAAAATGTTTGGGTCTTTACCTTTAATAAAATGATCCTGAATTCTTTTGAACCAAAGTACGTTCTCCCACACTGCAGCTAAACACATTTAGTAAGATGTGTAATAATTGCAGTAATAATTGCAGCCATAGGTAGAGGGTACAGCTGACTGTATACTGTTGTTTTCAGAAAAGGCTATTGGGATGGTGAGAATTAAGCTAGTTTTTGAAGGGTGGCTTTATTAATTAGTTTTAAAAGATGAACTTCATAGGTTCACAAACATACTACCCTATATCTAGGGAAATTTAAAATGAAACTCGCTTTTAAAAGCTGTCAATTAGTGAAATGGGAAAGCAACAGAACTGAATAAAATTTATTGAGAGTAAATATGATAATATCCATAGAATGTCTCAGTACATGCTTGCTGTAGGTGTTCTGTGCTGGATAGTTAGGAAACTAAAGTAGTTTTTCTTCAAATGATCCTTATCTTTGCAATTCATTTGTCCTAAAACATGTCTGGAATTTCTGAGAGTGTTGCAGGTGGTCCCTAGGAGGCTTGAAACATAGCTATTTCATCTTTAAGTTTGCCTTTGCACCATTGCAGATACCACCCCTTGTTTATACTTTTAGTGAAATAAAGTCTTTGTTCCTCCTCCTCACGTGTGAATTCCTAGAGTCAGGTCTGTATCTTTTTCATCTTTGAATTCCTACTTTCTACCATAGTACTTAGTATATAGTTGGTACCTGTTCTTTAGAGCATAATAAACCATGCCAAAACATAGTGGCACAGAACACCCCCAAAACAACTTTTTTACTATGCTCGTAGATTCTGTAGGTCAAGAATATGGAAAACCAAGGATAGCTCTTCGCTACTCCCCTGTGTCTGGGGCTCTTTTGTATGGGGTAACTCAAAAAGCTGGAGACTGTACCAGCTGAAGCTAGAGGATCCAGTTCCTAGATGACTTCTTCACTAACCTGTCTAGCATCTGAGCTAGAATAGCTGAAGCACAGGCTTAGCTGGTTCTGTTGACTCGAGTACTACCTATGGCCTCTCCAGAGAGTGTTCTCAGAGTAATTGTACTTTATTACATAGCATTTCAGGGCACGAAGACTGAGTTTTCCTAGCAAATTACGAAGAGCTTTGTGGCCTCTTACTACCAAGCCTTGGAGTCACTTAGGTTCACGTCCACTGCACTCTGTTGGTCAGAGTAGTCACAGATCTCCCAGATGCAAGAAGTGCCAAAGAATTTGTGGCCATGTTTTGAAACTACCACAGTATTCTGTGAATGGTGGAAGAGCCAGAGTGAGTGAGTGAACGAGTGAGAGAGAGAGAGAGAGAGGGAAAAATAAGAGGAGGAAGAAGATTGAAAATTGAGGTGTGTTCGTGTTGCTAAGTTTGATTGTTGATCTGTGTTCCATAATGAAGGCATTTTCCATAAATATTCTGTTCACATTATTACCTATACAGACATACCTCATAGATATTGTGGGTTTGGTTCCAGACCACCACAATAAAGTGGATATAGAAATAAAGTGAGTCACGTGAATTTTTTGGTTTTTCAGTGCAACTAAAAGTTATGTTTATAGTATACTGCAGTCTATTGTGTGCAATAATAGCATTATGTCTTAAAAATAATGTACATACCTTTATTAAAAAAATACTTTATTGCTAAAAATGCTAACCATCATCTGACAATGCAGTTGCAACAAACTTTCAGTTTGTAAAATAATGCAGTATCTGCAAAGTGCAGTAAGTGAGGTATGCTGTTATTGCAAATAAATATATTCTGATTTCCTTCTTCAGCCACCAGTTCATAAGGTTCCCCTCCTCCTTTTTCTCATATGAGAATTCTATACATAACAACATTTTAGATAAGATCTAATGCATGTATGCTTGCTCAATTATACATATCTACTTACAGTTAAAGGGGAAGAGAACCATATTTGAAATCCCAAAAGACCAGTATAACTTTATTTTTTTAATTTTTTTAACATCTTTATTGGAGTATAATTGGTTTACAATGGTGTGTTAGTTTCTGTTTTATGACCAAGTGAATCAGCTATACATATATTTATATCTCCATATCTCCTCCCTCTTGCGTCTCCCTCCCATCCTCCCTAAAGACCAGTATTACTTTAGATAGTTTATCAAAGATGTGTACATTTTATTGTGAGACTTCTTACAGAGAGGATCTTATCTCTGAGTGCCTCTAACATAAAGGACAGAGATCCTGGATCAAAACTAATGATCTTACCCACGCGGTATTCTGGTAGCCCGTCTAACTTGGAAACTGCCCTACTTTATACTGAGCCCTTATTCTTTCCCTGTCTTACTTTCATCTATTACCTTGTACCCACATACTTGCTATTAAATTTGGAGGATGAGTTCCTGGAAATAAAGGCCCTAACTGAATATAAGCAGTACAGGGTTATTCTAGCATTAGCCCTCTGGAAATGAGTTGTCATGGTCAGGTGATGAATGCTTTTGTCCCTAAGGCATGACATCCATCTGCGTATAGTTGCTCGCAGTTTTAATGTCAAAGGACTTCAACCAAGCCTTAATGTGGTCTTTACCCTCAACCATTTCCTTGAAGGCATCTTGAGGTGCTGTAAAACTTCAGTCTTAATATCCAGCATGATACTGTTTCTTTGAGCCTTCGTACTAAGTTTAGGACTATTACTTGTTGATGATTGGCTAAACTGTTCCCCCAAACACAGAATAAATCTCAGAAACAGACCATTAAAAAAAAAAATTCAACTTAAGATAGTGCAGTAAGTAGTGCACGCATTTGCTAAGGGCATTTGCACTACATTGTGCTAATAATGTGAATGGTTATAGGTCGGGTTCAATTTTATTAAATTAGAGCATAAGGTAACATTCAAACATCGGCAGAAAATATAAAAAGGTTGTTGTGATGAATGGCTATTTGTACAGTTAACCAGTGAACGACGTGGCTTTGAACTGTCCAGGTCCACTTACACGTGGATATTTTTCAATAATAAATACTACAGTACTACAGTCCATGGTTGGTTGAATCCTTGGATGTGGAGGAACTGCAGTTTTGGAGGACCAACTCTAAATTATATGTAGATAAACCCCAGTATTTTTCAAGGATTAACTGTATATGTACCAAGTCATACATACACATATTTAAGAGGTTGGGTTTTTTAATAAAAATATTTCAAAGACAAATAATATTGTAACATTGCCCTGTGCAGTTACACAGGGTGTTTAAATGCATGTATGTCTAAGGTAGTGCTTATAAGCTCCAGGTTATATTGGGAACATTTATGGGAAGATATACGTTGGGTATGTAGGTTGGTTTTGTCTCTGTTAATTCTCTCTGCCTTAAAGAATTGTTTACTTGTAGCTCTAACTTTTTAGATGGCATGGCCCTCCATGGCTTGGTCTCCATCAGTACTCTAGTTTCATTTTCCATCATTCTGCCCCTTGACCTTTCATCTTCTGGTAATACTAAATTGTTTATGAATGTTGTAAATTGTTTGTGAGTCCCTTCATATACCATGCAATTTCATGTCACTGTGCTTTACTCATGTTACTACAACTTCCTGAAACTTTTTGTATTATTTTTCAGTTAACTAAAACTTCAGTTAACTAACTTTCATAATCTGATAATGATGTGTTTACTCTATGAAGCCCTCATCAAACCCCTAGTTGGACCAAATGTTCCCTTTGTGTACATTATAATACTCTGTAGATACCTCTGTCTCCTCACTTTATTGTACGTTCTTTGAGAGCAAGGACCATATTTGATAGCATCTAATACAGTACCTCGTGTAATTAATAGACATTAAAATGAGCTGAGCTACTGGGCACAGTGATTCCTTAGTCTGAATGTACTCTTGGACTCTAGGTCTAGATTTCCAAAAACTTTTGGGGTTTTGTTACTTAAATTTTCTGTTTTCAAATCAAAATATACTCTCCTTGTGTAGTAATTAACTGTCCCTCCTAACTTTGTTTCCCTCTCCCAAAACTTAGCAATAACATAGATGGCTCCTTCCTCTCCTTCACAAAATGCCAAATAATTACCGTTAGCTTTCTTTTTTCTTCGTAAAGTAGCTCAAATTGCACATTAACTCATACCTAGATGTTTATAGAAGCTTCATAATCGGTCTCTCCTGTCTCTAGTCAGTTTTTATTCTAACCCATTGTGTTTGCCATTACCAGATTAATCTTTCCCAAAGCACTGTTTTCATTATATCACTCCTCAGTTCAAAATCCTTCAGTGGTTCCTTACTACCTTCAGAATGAGGTCTAGATTTTTGTTTTTTTTAATAGCAGGCTGTACCTTAATTATTTCTGTACCTCTGGCATTCCATACAGTGACTGGCATTGAGTAACTTCCTGTGAAGTGAATGAGGAGAATATGTGACTGAACAAATACAGCCCTATTTTCTATTCTAAAATTTTTTGCCTTCTAATGCTATTATAAAAGTTCTCTATTATAGTAGTCAGAGTGGTTACTTTTTTTTTCCTTCCCCAAACACCTTGCTTTTTCATTTGTTCCTTTTAAGATGTAAATTATGTTACTCTTCTGCTTTTGTGGCTTGTTATCCTTTGATTTTATCTAAAGTTCTTATCATGGTTTACAAGACCCTACGTGATCTGGAGCCCAGCTACCTCTTTGAATTCATCTGCTATTCCTTCTATCACCCTTTGTGCTTCAGCCAACTGCCCTCCTAATTGTTGTTCTTGAGCCCATGAAACCATCAACCTAGGCACCTATGCACTGCTGTTTCTTCTCCTTGGAATTCTCTCCCCACCTATATCCATGTGGTTCTCCCCCTTACTCATTTAAGTCTTTGCTCAGATGTCACCTTATGAGAAGGTGTTTCCTGATCATCCTAGTTGAAATATTAGCCGTCATTACTCATTATCCCTGTACCTTGATTTCTTTTTATCCATAAACTTCACTACAACCTGAGGTGTTCCACATCTGTGTTTGTTTAATTATCTGTCTCTTTTTAAAATGTAAGCTCCAGAAGGGTAGAGGCTTTGTTGTGTTAACTTTGTATCTCTTAGAACATGTCTAATATGTATTGAATTAGAGAGTAAATGTATGGAATTTATATGCCTTTGTGCTTTTAATTTCCTCTTTTTCACCTTTTTTGTCCTTAACCTGTCCTCTGAGAATCAATTTCCATGCCCATTTGATTCTGCTGCACTCAATGATCTTTATTTTCTAAATTAGTATAAACCTGTACTTTGTTTTACACTTAAGCCTACAGAGTAGAGGAATGATTATCAACCTCCTCTAGTACAGAATTACAAATAATCTTGCTACTCAGTGTGGTTCATGGGCTACTTGTTCCGGGACCATTTCCTCATCTGTTGCAAGAATCGAATAGGACATATTCAATAAATGGAGTATCTATTACTGTTAACCAGAAAATCAAAGACTGTTAATTGAGAATAGTGTGTCAGCCCTATTCTGTGTGTTTGACTTTAATTAACTAATTTAATCCTATAGGTATTATTATTGTTCCCACTTTGTAGACAAGAAAAGCCTGGAAGGTAACTGCTTGAAGTATTGTCCATGGGCTTGCAAAATCGGCCTACTAGAAATGTAGATTCTCAGGCCCCTCCCCAGACCCACTGAGTGAAAATTTTTTTTAAGTAATATACTTAGGTGCCAAACTTGAAGATGCAGTAGGATCTTCAGTGAGGCCAGAACTTTAGTATTTCTAGAAAGCTCTACAGATGATTTTGATGATAGTCAAGATTGATAACTACTGAAGTAGATCCTTGTTATTAGTGTACCATAAAATGCAGTGAAATGTCACTGAAACACTTAAGTCATTTGAGACCCATAATCATCTACAAATACAAGACTAATACAATTATAAGGGTAATTCCTAAAAACAATCACTTTTTATTGATATATTTTCATGCTGTACCCTATTTTTGGGATGGGGCAAACTACCTTACCTTAAGTACTTGATCAGTGTTATTCTATAAAACCATAAGGCGGTATTGATATAAGCATGCTTGGTTTGCTAGGCTCAACACTGGATTCCTGATTTATTCTCTTTCCTCAGTCTTAAAAATTAACTCAATTGTGGACCACAGGAAAAATTTAAATGATCATATGTCCTTGACCTTTAGAATCCCTGTAGAATAGTCTACACTCCCCAGAAGTGTTAAACTTTGAATGTGTGTGCATGTGGTGTGCCACCAGGATTGGATGTCATACTACTTTGTAACAGCCTCTTTTAGGAGCTTAGCATATGAATGAATGAATGAATGAATGAATATAGCAGTATGACGTTTAAGACATGTATTACTTATTTGGGTAGTAAAATGGTATTTGAGTTGCCTGGTAGCTTGACTGCCTGGCTTCAAAGTTTGGCTCTGCTGCTTACTAACAGTATGACCCAATCAAATTATTTAGCCTTTCTGTATTTAGGTTTCTTGTCTACAAAATGTGGGAAATAATAGTATGTACAGGATTAAATTAGTTAATAAAGGTCAAAAACTTAGAATTGGGCAGGCACATATGTTCTCAATAAACAGTCTTTGATTCTCTGGCCATAATAATAATTATTCCATTTATTGAATATGTCTTATTAAGAATTCTTACAGCAGTTGAGGAAATGGCCATGCAACTAGTAGTTGAGAGAGTAGGATTTATACTCTGGTGTGTCTGTCTCTAAAGCCCATGTGTTTCTAGATAATGCTCTATTGCATCTATGAACGTGGTTATTAGGAATTAGAATCAGTAGCAATGAGACTAAAGTAAATATTATCTTGCCTTATAGTCTACAAATGGTTTTTACCTAAGTGGTGTGATTTGAAACTTTAGCAGCTCTGTGGAGGATAGTAGGGTATTATTCCCATTTAACAGATGAAAAAACTAAGTCTGTTTTCCAGGGTCACAAGCTGGCTCTCTCCTAGACAAGTTCATTTGGATAATTTTCCGTACCTCTTGAGGAGCCTTTTTAATGCCTTAATGGTGCATTATATGTGACCAGAAGCATCATTGCCAGTACTGGGCTTTTTATTTGTTATAATCCCTCAATAGTCAAAATAGCCAGTAAACTCCTTGCCTGGATCTCATCAGTTCACTCAGTTGTTACCACCCACTCATCTCCTCATCCACATACACACAAATGCACTGAGGTGCCATTACAGGGAGGCACTGCTGGGTGTGCCTGAGCAGCTGCTTGCCAGCTTGGTTTCTGACTTATCGCCTCTCCCTGAATACTGGGCATGTACAGAATTGGGGGTCAGAACTTAAGCTACTGTCATTTCCTAGTGAGGCTTTGAACAATTCTCTGTATGCCTGGAGTCTGTTTTTGTTTTGTTTTGTTTTTATTTTTTGAAGACAGGATTGGGTTGGATGATTTTTAAGATACCTTCCAGCTTTAAAACTTTGGGTTTTTTTTTGTTGGTTTTGTTTTCTGCTAATGTCATTACTTTGGTTATGTTATATTCTTTCTGGGTAGTAGAGCAGATTATAGCCCTATTTTATAGATGTGAATAAGAATGACAGGAAGATCAGAGAACCTAAGGGGTTTTTTTTAGTGAATTTAGCTGAAACTAAAAATGGTGGAGTATCCTGATTCCCATCCAGTTTTCCATTAGTTAGATCAATCAGGCATTTGGAATAATTACTCATAGTGGTTTAGAACAACTTTTTTTAACTTAGAACTTCCCATTATATTTTTTACTAATATAGATTGAAGAAAGTTGGCAGGTTTTGCAGTAGAACTAAAAAATGAATTCAGTTGTTAATTGTTGTTAATCCCTTGCTTTCTGTTATCTCTTATCACTCACATTTATTATGTTATGCTTTTTCTATGTGGTGCAAGGTCCATCAATAGATGACTTTTCTTTAAATTTTGAGGCATAATATGTTAGAAATATTACATATGAAACTATGACTACCAGGAAAATGATGTACAGTATGTCATACCTTGTTCTATAGTTACCAGTTACAGGAGAAGCAAGGGCATACAAAGATGAGAAATAAAACCTAGATGTAGTAGTCTAATAAGCGTTCCCAGAACCCTTCCCAGGTTATTAGGGAGGAACAGTGCCTCAGAGACCAGGCTGGCAGATAACTGCAGTCAGATACTGCAGGTTTCAGTGCCTCTTATGTGATAGATGCCTCAGTACATTTGTGTGTCTGTGTGAGGGTGGGAAGGTTGGAGGCAAGATGGATAAGTGAATATGTGAAATCACAACAAGAAGTAACATGAAGATAAAAACAAGAAAACAAATCCTGGAAAGTGGGGCACAAGAGCAGTTGGATACAGGAATCAAGAAAGTGCTTGAACTTAATGAGGTAAGCCAAAAGAGGCAGGATACCAGAGCTAAAATAGAAGCGTATGAAAACCTGGATAACTAGGTATGTAAAAGTTTGGGTGTTTCCATAGTGTAGCAATAGGTTCCTAAACACTTTTTTTTTTTCTTTTAATTTGGCTTCATCATGTCTTAGTTGCAGCACATGGGATCTTCGTTGCAGCATGCGGGATCTTTCGTTGTGGCACGCAGACTCAGTAGTTGCAGCACATGGGCTCTCTAGTTGTGATGTGCAGGCTCCAGAGCACATGGGCTCAGTAGTTGCAGCATGTGGGCTCTCTAGTTGTGGCCCGTGGGCTTAGTTGCCCCACAGCATGTGGGATCTTAGTTCCCCGACCAGAGATTGAATCTGCATCCCCGACATTGGAAAGCGAATTCTTAACCCACTGGACCACCAGGGAAGTCCCCCCCTGAACACTTTTGAGGACATTATTTCATGTGATCTTCACAATAACCCTGTTGGGTGGATGATAAATGATTGTTCCTAATCTTAACTCTTTAGAAAACAAAAATTGGGAGGTTATTCTTTTTTTTTTCAAGGTCACACAGCTCACAGTAGCTTTGCTAATAACCAGCAGTTTTACCCAAAACAAGTGTTACTTGTATTGCCTCAGTTTCCTCATTTATAAGATTTGAATAATAATTGTACCTACCACATGGGATGAGAAACAATGCTTACAAAATAACTAGCATGGTGCTTGGCACATGGTAAATACCAATAAATGCTAGATGTTGCTATTGTTTCTACTATAAGAGCTGCAATTTGAATAACTTGATGTTCAGCAGATTTTATTTTCTGCTATAATGTATTGCATCTTTTAGAACATAAGTGGGCTAGTTATCTGTATTTCCAAAATGATTTTAACCTATGTTAAGTTAGTCTTTTACTCAAAACATTTGCCCCTGCCTCTTCACAAGGCAAAGCTACATGTGGCTTGTCTAGCTTCTTTTCTTAGGCTTACTAAAATTTCTTCAACCCAAGTAGGGAGAGAAGAAAATTGATCAATATTTAAATCGTGTGTGTGTGTGCGCGCATGTGCGGGCATCTTAGCATATAAGGGTGTGTGTCTTAGTGTGTAAGGGAAAAGTATGGGCTTCAGAGTCAGATTTTGATTCAGATTATGGGGCCAGCTCTTCTTAGCCATGTGACCTTTGGGCATGTTATTATCATCTTCATCTATAAAGAGGATTAAATGATACCCATCTTACGGAATTGTTCTGATTTTTAGTTAAAGAATTTCTGGCATCATAAAGGATGATCAGAAATAATACCCCTTCCTGGGGAATAGATTTTAGTGAGTGAAGAAATGGCTTATTTTATTTAGAAATAGGAGTAAAATCCATCCTACCCAAATACAGTAAGTTATTTATTATCCTTTGAGACCCATGTACTTTGAAAAAGCTATAGATGGGTTTTACAAATGGTGGTATTATTTTACTTGGACTCCAGTGTCTTGAAATGTACCCATGAACTTTGCTTCGTGGATGTAGGCAGATGAATTAGTTGCCAAATGGATTTTAGTGATTTGATATTCATCTTACTCAAAGCTAAAGGACCTGAAATAGTTCTTTAGTCACTAGTTAAAGTTGAAAGCATCTCAGGCAGGTTTTTACACAGAAAGAACATAGCAGATATTTGGTTAGTTTTTATGAGACTTGCTTACTATGATATTCTTTCCCCAGGCATTTGTACACCTGTTTTATTTTTCAGTACTTCAGGTAGCATTAAGTAGTATCTCATGATCATCTAAGAATTCCAATGTAGAGAGGCACAGAGTCCTAGTGTTACATAATTTATACTTAAATTTTTTACTTTTGTGTAGTTATGGGAAAAGTACAAAGATGTGGTCTTGCAACCAGTTTGATCTTTTTGCGGAATTGCTTTAGTTACATGCACTAGTTAGTTCTGTATTTTATATAGTTATTTTGAGTGTCCACTTCCCTTAGATGAACTGATTTAAAACATCAGGAGTGTTGGAATTAATGTAATCTTTCCTTCTTTTTTAAAGTACTAGTCGTTTTCTCAATGGAATACTACCATTATTGAAGGAAGCCTCCTGCCTTAGCTCCACTGGTTGGTTTTCACTGCTTCCTCTTTAATTGAAGAAAGCAAATCTAAGGATGGTATTCATGCATTTGTGTCTACTCTCAATTGAGATGGCAGTAATAAACAGAAACAGGAATAATATCACGGTTGCACATTTAGTATTAAATAATATTACTAATTGCTGAGCATATTGCATAAATGCCTTCTATTCCAGATCACTAGAAAAATATTTTAGTATATACCCCTCTTATGTTTCTTTTAAGGTATAGAGATGTCTAAATTTTCAATAGGAAAAAAAAGGTGAGTAAATGATGAATTGAAACTTGAGGCAGTATTGAATTCATGTTTTATGGATTTATGGAGAATAACTTTTTATTTTTTATTTTTTTCTACTATGTGAAAATGATTATGGATCTTTCTGGACCAATGTACTGATAATAAGGTTGTATCTAGCACAGTTTTATATACTAGCTCAACACCTGTGTCTGCTCTAAACAAGGAAAGTATTTTAGTTTAAAATATCATGCATAAGCCATAAATACTCACTGTCTTCTTGGTACATCATGCCCTAAAGCTCAGAGAAGAAATGGTTTAAAATTTTGTTTTTATGTCTAGATTGTAAGTAAAATCACTTGTCATAGTGAGTTGCAAAATGCAAACCTTCTTTCTGAAGCTGCCTGTTTCTTATTTGGATCTGACATATTAAAAAAGCATATAATTAATGGTTGACATTAGTAATTAACATTAACTTTATGGTGCTTAATATGCCATCATTCATCCATCAAATAACCAGAAATGCATAATGTCTTGGCATAAAGGTTTTAATTATATAAAACAGTTCTTCAGTTTTCATATGGTATAAACGTTAAAAGCCCATAATGTATTTAAAGAAAAATTTTTGTGAGTGTTTGTTGGGTGTTAGCTGTATTTTTATTTCTTTTTTAGGAGTATGCATCAACAATTGTGTCAGGAACTTCAGAGGGAGAATGTGGACCTCATTGTGCAGTCTTCATTGTCGGCTAAAGAGCGCCACCTTGCTGCAGTTGCCAGTGCACTATGGAGGCATTTCTTTTCATTTTTGAAGAGTCAGAGAATGTCACAGATAGTGCCTCTCTCACAACTCGCGGATGCAGCTGCAGGTCAGCGTTGTTAATTTGCTAATTAGTTTCTCATTTTGCAGACTCTGTCAGTTTTTTCTTCTGTCTGCTTGTTAACAAACTCTTATTTTATTATGGTGCAATAAATATTTTGTCAACCAGAAAGATGAAAAGAGTTACATATTTTAAAATTAGGAACCTTTAGCTTGTTTATTATTTTCCTCTTAGTAAAGGTAAAAATTAAGTGATCTTTTTCTAAAAACAAAAGATCATTTTTAACCTTAAAAATATTGAATGTACGTGAACTTTTCTTATGCATGCATTATTTGGAAACTAAAGCAACATTTGATTTCTTCTAGTTCAAGTAGTTTATTTTCAAATTGTATGTTCAGATATCTAGTATAAGATGAAGTTGAATAAAGAGCAATAAAGGATATAGCGTGAATTCCACTTCAACATCAAGCAGATGAGCTCAGAATGACATGGAGTATAGAGAATGTTATTGTTCTGACTTCATTAGATTCTATTTTAGGTTGTAATTTTTACTTAATTTGATTATTAGCCTGTGGGCATGTCCTTAGGCTTTAAGGGACTCTGAATCAGATGAAATTATAGGCAAGAATTTGAATATATGTGCATATATGCACTTTCCCAAAAAGAAGTCATTATCTTTCACAAAGGGATATTTTACCCAATGTATGTTAAGAAATACTGGAATAGAGAGAGATCAATATGGTGACTGCATGTATTTAAACGCAATTTATATGAAGGTATTTAATGTATTTAAATATTAACACTTTTGAAAACCTAAGATCTAAACCAAGGTTTATTTTACCCTGGTGTGAATGAGGAAAGCTGAGCTAAAAGCACTACAGAAAAGACTGCATGATATAAATTTTAAAAGACCTTGAATTCTGGTAACACTTCCATAATTAAGACTTTACAATGATACATAGATTGAAGAATTGTGACAGGGCAACGGTTTTCCAACCAGTGTAATGTCTATGAAAATAAATATTGATATTCAGTTTAACCAAAACAGTCATTATTAGCCTATATGACTTCTTCCATTCATCATCCAAACTCCCACTTAGTTACCAAAAATTATATCATACAAGTTGAGTCAGTGCTGTCCTAGGCACTGAAAATAAACAGTATATAGATATAAAGCAAAATATCTGTGGGTTTTGGGTTCGTTTTGAAATAAAAACTTCATAGGAGAGAGAGAAATTTCCTGCATTAAAAAAAAGGTTATTGAATACCCACTTTTATTGCCATTGGGGATATACCAATGGGGAAAAAAAAGGACTGCAATTCCTTTTTTCATGTATAAGCTCCATGTTTTCATGGAGCTTATAGTCTAGTGGCGGGGAGAGAACATAAATAAATCAGTAGGTAAAATGTATAATATGTCAGATGGTGATAAGTGCTGTGGAGAAAAATAAAAATATAGAAAAGGATAGGGATAGGGAAAGCCAGAGGCAAGTTATAATTTTAAACAGAATTGTCAGGAAAACCTGTGTAAGTACCATTTGAGCAAAGACATGAAAGAGGTGAGATATGCAGCTATGCAGCTATGAGCTATGCAGAAGTCCAGAGGCAAGAGTGTGTCTGGTGTGTTTGAGGAACTACAGGAAGCCGTCAAAGCTCTCCTGGAATAAGAAAAGGAGTGAGAGTAGTCAGAGATGTGGTCAAGCAGTTATGGAGAACTACTTTGTGTTCTGCCTTGTACGTAGCTGTGAAGACTTTTGCTTTTACCCTGAGATTAGAAGCTGTTGGGAAGTCTTGAGCAGAGGAGTGATAGGATCCCTCTGGCTGCTGGCTGGAGAATAGACTATCGGGAGGTGGGGAGGCCATGTAGGGAACTATTGTAACAGCTCAGAGCTGGGCACCTTGGGCTACAGTGGTAGCAGAAGAAGTGGTGAGAAGTGGTCAGATTACCAATCAGAAGGTAGAGCTGACAGAATTTTCTAAGTGGGTATGATATGGTAAGCAAAACAGATAAAGGGAGAACCCCTTGTTTGAGATGAGGAAGATTGTGGCAGGAGCAGATTTTGTGAGTGAAGACTAGGATTTTGATTTTGGACATTTTTTTTTTATATGTCCATTAAAATCCAAGTAGGGATGTTGAGTTAGACCCCTGGATAATGAACCTAGGGTTCAGGGAAGAGGTCTAAGCTAGAGATTTAAATTTGGAAACTATGTATGTGTAAATAGTCTTTAAAGCTATGAACTGGATGAGACTACTAATAGAGTAAGTACCAGTAAAAAGAGAAGTTTGGGGGCTTCCCTGGTGGCGCAGTGGTTGAGAGTCCCCATGCCGATGAAGGGGACACAGGTTCGTGCCCCGGTCTGGGAAGATCCCACATGCCACAGAACGGCTGGGCCCGTGAGCCATGGCCACTGAGCCTGCGCTTCCGGAGCCTGTGCTCCGCAACAGGAGAGACCCGCATACCGCAAAAAAAGAGGAAAAAAAAAGAGAAGTTTGAGGATAGGGCCCTAGGATATTCCCACGTTCAGACTTTTAGGATAAAGAGGAACCAAGAAAGGAGACTGCAAAGGAATACCAGTGAGGTGAGACGAAAACCAAGTAAGTATAGTGCCCTGGAAACCAAATGACAGAGCTTTTCAAGGAAGGAGCAGTTATCAACACTTCAAATGCAGTTAATGGGTCAAATAGGATGAGGCCTGAGAATCGGTCCTTGGATTTAGTAGGACGGAGGTCACTGGTGACCTTCAAGAGCAGTTTTGCTGTAGTGGGTAGAGACAAAGGCCTGATTGAAGATATCCAGGAGAAAATGTGAGAAGAGGAATCGCTGACTGGAAATGTAGTAAATTTTTTTGAGTATCACTGTCTAAGAGAAGTAGAAAAATGGGGATGTTAGCTGGAGAGGGAAATGGGGTCAGAGATTTTTTTCTAATAACATGAGAGAAATTTCAGCATATTTATAATGCTGACAGGAATGTTTAGGAGTGAGGAAAAACTTGATGTGGCAAGAGACTCACTTGTGTTTTAATGCCCAAGAGAAATGGGATCCCATAGAGGACTTGGCCTCCGATATCCTGTAGTAGCAGAAGAGAAGGCAGAGTAAATGGGCCCAGGTGGAGGTTGCTGGATAGATGTGGTGGTTCTCCTCTGATGTTTCTCATTTCTCTGCGACGTAGTAAGGTCATTAGCTGAAAGTGAAGATGGGGAGGAGATGCTGGCTTATGACGGAGCGAGGAAAGAAGGTATGCAGTAATCCTCTAGGAGAGTAAAAGACTGAATGGACTAGAGAAATGTGGTAGAAATGATGACCGACTCTAAAGAGTCCACTTAAAGTTTGTAGTCATAAACTTGAAGTGAGATCAGTCAGCGTGGTTGTTCACCAGCCATTTATACTGTGTAGGTGTAGGTGCATGTGGGGAGAAGACCAAGGATGTAATTAAACAGATGGTGTTTTTTCCAGGCAAGTACAAAAAATCAAGTAAGAAGCAAGGGAGTTGATGGTATATGAAAGTCAGTATAATAATGGACCATGTAATCAAGCTGCCTAAAAAGGGGAAGGAAGGGGAAAACTTGTAGGAGCAATGAATTGTAGGTCCTGGTAGAATCAAAGGATTGTTGGATTTGGGAACCTAGAGGAGGAGAGTTGGAAAGGTAGTTTAATGCCAGAAAGAGGGGTCTTCAAAGTGGAAATTATGGTGAGATTGTACTTATGGGTAGTGCCAAGCTCTCTGTATCACCATGGGAGTGAATGGCTAAAGTAGAATGGAAGATAGACTCACTGAAGGAGAGGAGTTCAATGCCAGGAGACTGGAAGAAAAAATCATCAAGGACTATGACAGGAGTGCAGTTAGAAAGGATGGTAATGAACTAAAATCTTCAAGGGGTGAGAGGAGGTGAAGGAGGAAACGGTAGACAAATGCAACAAGGAGAGTTAGTGCTGGTGATTTAATCTGATGACCTAAGACTCAAAGCCAAAGGGAGGGGAAAGGGTGAAAGGTATAGAAGCAGCCATGTGGACCAAGAAGTAAGTTCACCTTATGTGGGTCCCGTGTACAAGAGTGTGGGAGAATAAATAGCCACTATTTGAGAGAGCTGCATAAGAGGCAGTGCTTAAGAAGCAATTTATTGATAAACATATAGTAATATAGTGCAAATTAAGTTGGGGAATCCCAGGAAATCACAAAATAAAGTACATTTGTTTACCATGGTGACCTAAGGAATTCTAGTTCCTAGGCTTTGTGAGTTCTGAGGGAAGTGGAGTATCACTGATTGATTGTAGGAGGTCACTTTTTACTAGAAAAGAATGTCCAGTGTCCAAGGTGAGGAAGGACTCTGTCTGTGGCAGGTGATGAGTAAATTAACTCAATTGGAGAAGAGTGGATGCTAGAAATAATTTTTGTAATGGGTCTTTTGAATGGGAGAGTCACATAAGCAGAGACATCAGGTGTAGAATTTGCCGTTTGAGGGGGCCATTATAGATTCATCATGATGATGCTGAGACAGATTATTCTAGACCCTTTCTTGGAGATCCAGATGATCGCCACAGAAATTTCTTCGACAACATGAGTTTAGTTCAGTTTTAGCTTTCTGTTGTACGTTTCTAAAATGTGACATTTTACTATTTAGTGCTGATTTTTAAAAATCACTATTGATATAATTTGGGAGGGGGGGTGTTAAAAAATTCTCACTGTGAGTTTTCCTCATTTTAAATCCAGATTTTACTTTGCTGGCAATGGACTTGCCCAGCACAGCCCCATCAGATCTTCAGCCTCAGCCAGTTACATCAATGATACAACTTTTTGGTTGGGATGATATCGTCTGGCCCCAAGTTGTAGCCAGATATTTAAGTCATTTCCTACAAAATAGGTAAGTGTTCTTATTTCAGGTATGCACATTAATGTAAGCCCATGATATGTGAGTTCACTAGGAAGGTAAGAATTTTCACAATAAAAACTGATCTTTACTATATATACTCTCACTTGGGCAGTTTGTTGCTTTTCTGTGTATCAGCATTTTGACAGTATTAATAGTAGGAAAGCTTTCTTAAAACAGTGTTGTTGGCTGTTTTGTCAAAACGGTTTTTGTAGGACTGCCTTATCCTCATACTGAAATGACCCTTCTTCACTCACCATTGTGAAAGAAATTATACAATTAATATTGCTGAATCTGTAAGACACTTATATTACTGTAGTTTTAGATTTAATGTTAGCTTTCCTCTTCACAGCTAGATGTTTAAAGCTTTGACTTTTGTGTAGTCATGAACAAGAGACTTCCCCACCCTGAACTTTGGTTTCCGTATCTTTAAGTGTCCCCTGCCATATTACATAAGAGATCTGAGGAACCCCAACAGAAAAAATGTGCAATAGATAATAGAAATAGTGTAGAATAATCAGGACAATTTAAATAAGAATATCAAGATGAGGGAAAATAAAATAAATACACAAACCTAAGAGACCGGTGTAGGTCTGATCCCAGCTGCCTGCCAGTCAGTGAAAATGAAGAGGTATTCTTCTCAAAAGGAAATCATTAAGCAGAGTCATTAATCATTTTCTCAGTGGCTTTCAGTTGTAAAGTAAGGGAGTTCACCTTCAATTGGATTACTTTCAGGATCCCTTCCAGCTTAAGAATTCTTTAATAACAACAAACATTTATTTATATTATTTATTAAATACTTGTGCTGAAATTATCTGAAAGGATTTCAGTTTTTAAAATAATATTGTGTGTAAGTCACAGTTGAAGGAACTGAAATGCAAAGATGGTAAGTAATGTTGGGAAGGTTGTATAAGTAATAAATGACCCATCTGAGTTCTTGTTTTTTGTTCTCTTTTTTTATGATAACTTATATTCAAAGTATTTCAAAACAGTATTTTTAGAGTTATGATTTATATGTATTTTTCAAGTGTCTTAACTTTACATAACATTTATAATTAGGTTAAGACCATCCTCATTCTCTCTATCCTCACTTATAAAATGATTAGAAATCAGATTTAACTAGGCCTTTGACTTTGTAAGATAATTTTTTTTTAATCTCATTCAGATGTTATTTTGGAATTCCTTAATAATGACTCCTGTGAGGTGGGGGAGCAGGAAAGGAAGGGATGGGAATGGGATTGGTCAGGAGAGCCACACAGAAATGTATTTTGTCTTTTTGCCTTTTTTCTTGGTCATGACCTCGTCTCTGTTTACTCTAAGGGCCACTTTTTTATTGTACTTGCCACTTCCTTTAGTATTATCTCACCTAGCTAGTTAATCCCCTTCCTTGTTTTTCTAATTTTAACCATGTTCTTCTTTCCCTTTCTCCTTTGGCATTAGCCTATATGTATGCCATCAGTGGAAAAAGGAAAATTAAAAACTAGGGCATTACAAATGAAAGCAAGAATATTTGTCTAAAATATCATTTTGTGTGTGTCTGTAGAGTATATTTTCAGCAATGCATGTCTGCATTAGTGTGTTTGTCTGTAAAATAAGTGAGGCCAAGAACTGGGGGATATTAGAATGTTTTCCTTTATTTCTGAATCTCTGTACTCAGGGAATACATTATCAGGGTTTTGTTTGGGTTTCTCTTTTTAATATCCATCAACTTATTTTTACAGCATGTTATGTGAAGCACTTTCTCATTCAGGCTGTGTATCTTTTCAAGCCCTAACTATAAGATCATGGATCCGTTGCATTTTGCAAATGTATATAAAAAACCTTTATGTGCCAGATGACTCGTTCATTGATTTAAATACTGAACAGGCAGTTGGTAAGTATTGCAGGTGATTTGCTTTCTAGATAGCTAACTATGTTTAAAATTTCCTGTTTCATTATATACATTAATAGGAAAGATAAAAAATATATTTGTAAACAGGTATTAATATGAACAGAAATTTACTTCCTTTTGCAGCCTGTTTCTTTTTCTTGATATTTTCCCGTAACTGTATAGGACAAATTTCTCTCCTATAAAGATAAAAGAACTGTTTCCTTGGAAGCTAGGAACAAAAATTTGCTCTCAAATGACGAGCTATTTTTTTACCTTGAAGAAACTGATCACAAAAAAAGTGGAAATATGAAGTAAATAACCAAATATCACACTGTTAACACCCTATAAAGAAAAATATCCAATTATGAATAATTTCATCCCATTTCCTTGTAATTTTTTTGTTTTTAATATCCCATACAGTTCTGATGGTCTGTAGGGCGTGCCTTATCCTAAACCTATTGTTTATGGCCATTCATAAATCCCACAAAGGCTGGACTGAAAAAATGCTCCAAATTTACTTTTATATATTATTACATTAGTTGGCTTTACATGAATAGCTTTTGGGACTAGGACGTTCACAAATACTCATTTGTTTGTTTTTAAATAAAGCCTTCCCATAGTGAGAGAAACTTAGAAGTTTTTAATAATGTGGAAATTTTAATTTTAAAAGAAAGCGTTGTCATAAATGAAGAATGATACATTCCCTGTTCTCCCATATATATGTGTGTGTGTGTGTGTGTGTGTATATATATATATATATATAACATAAATTTATGAACACATTATATAAATATTTTATTTTAACAGAAAAAGACTACATGGAACAGTTGGCTGAACTGACAAGGTTGCTATTTAAACTCTCAGAAGTAAAGAATATTCTCTCAAAGTCTCAAGTTGAATATTTACCTATCCAAGAAGACCCTAAAAAAGCACTTGTTCTGTTCCTCGAGGTATTTTTTATTCATTAATATAATTGTTCAGATCAGTTACAATTATTTTTCCAAAAATCTTGAAGTGTTCATAAAGTTTTTCCATAAAATGAATTATTTTAAATTGAATCATATTACTGGTTGCCGCTATTATAAAATTCTGAAGGAATAAAAATGTGAATCTAAGATACAGCACAACTCACTCTTCAGGACAGCAGAAGAATTACGTGTAATAAAAAATAATAAGAGTAAAGAATGCCACATAAAAGCCTTAACTCCAAGTCTGATCTAAATTGTAGGAGTATCTTATTGCTGAAATTGTTAGATAACAATATTCTTCAGGTACTTAAATTTCCTTGTATATGGTCCATAATAGTTCCAACTTAATGTTTACCACCCTGTAATGAACAGTGTAAATTTTACAGTAAAATTTTAGGGTATTCAGCATAAGCACCAACTATTTCATATCATAGCATGGTTGGGGATTTAAAAACCAATCCATTTGTTTTATTTTGCCTCTGTAATAAATAATCCCATTCAATACTGTATTTTTTTTTTTTTTTTTTTGCGGTATGCGGGCCTCTCACTGCTGTGGCCTCCCCCGTTGCGGAGCACAGGCTCCGGACGCGCAGGCTCAGCGGCCATGGCTCACGGGCCCAGCCGCTCCGCGGCATACGGGATCCTCCCAGACCGGGGCACGAACCCGTATCCCCTGCATCGGCAGGCGGACTCTCAACCACTTGCGCCACCAGGGAGGCCCAATACTGTATTTTTAATTATTCATTTTGTAGGAATCTGTCTTATGTAATAGTCTTTGTTTTGTAGCCTAACTGAAGTCGTTAATGTGCTTGGATTAGTGTTTTTGTAAGCTATTCACAGTAAAACTTAGTTTATTTTCCCACAGAGTAGTTGGTATTAACTGCAGCGAAGATCCTTACAATCCATAAGCTCTTTCCATAAATGTGAATTCTTCCATTGGTTTTCATTAAGTTAAAGTACAATTGTTACAGTTAGAGATGTCATGTAAACCCTAAAAATATTTCGTAGTAGTAGATGTAGATATAAAATACATATTTCTCTGGAGCCTTTTATTTAGTTGTTGATTGGATCTCCGTCATTAATTAATTCAACACTTATGCTGGGGACCATACTGAACCAGAAAGGGAAGTAGAAGTCATGCACTACACTGATCATTTTCGAAGGCTCTCCTAATTTAATCCTATCCAAATTAATTGCTTTTTAACTACTCACTAAATAATAGTTGTTTGCTAAATGCTAGATAGTATTATGTGAGGATTTCTTGGGGATTTGAAGAACCAAAAGAACTAGTCTTTGATCTTAGAGAACTTTTACTTGTCTGAGAATACAAGACATACACAAAGGCTAAAATAATAATATAAGACAGTATATGCTAAGTGTCAGTTAGTTGATAGGTCAATCAGTAGGTTAAGAATTCAGAGCATCATGGTATAAGAAGTTAGATTTTATCCTGTGAACAGGCTTTATAAATTTTTAAGTAGGTCTGATTTGATCAAATGACTTTAAGAAAATTGGTAACAATAGAGTAAATTAAAGGTGCAGGAACACTAATGCCAGAAGCTAGTGAGCTAGGAGGAATTGAAGATTGCATTCTGGGATTTTTGAATGATTATGAAATAAATACTGTGTTTAACCAGAAAAATGATGACCTTAAGGAGAAAAAGGAACATCATGATTTAGAGTGGGGCAGAAGTAGGTGAGAAGTCCAATTTTAAACCTGTTTAGTTTGAGGTTGTGTCAGAGGTGCTCATGGTCACCCCACCCCGTGTGCTATTATGATTCACTAGGAGGACTCACAGAACTCAGCATATAGTTGTACTTACATCTATGACTTATTACAGTGAAAGGTTTCAAAGTACAGTCAACAAAGAGAAAAAGTGCATGGGTGAAGTCTGGAGAAACCAGGCACAGCTTCCAAGAGTCCTCTTACAGTGATATTACACTGTACATGCTTAATTCTCCCAGCAAGGAATTGGGACAACACCTATGAAATCTGTCAACCAGGGGAGCTCATTAGTGACCCAGTGTCCAGAGTTTTTAATGGGGGCTGGTCACCTAGGACCTGTTTGTCTGGCACTTTTAAAAATCCAGACTCCCAGAAGGAAAGCAGATATTCAGTATAAACTGTATTGGTTGCACAAACTGTTTAGGCACAGTGAGCCATTCTTATTGGGAACTGATGGGGAAAATCTAAGGGTCCAAAAACCAACCAAGGACCAACCTTGCAAATAGGCCTCTTAAGGGTAATGACATTGGGCCCTGCTATATTAACTCTTCTCTGCACAGAAATGATAGTGTGACATGAAGGTAAGGGTAGTCAAGGCACTGAAAAATATACATCTCATAGTCTGGGGAGGTTAAGGCTAAACATAGAGAAATATTGAAATCTAGGGCACTGGTTCTTAAATGTCTGTTTCATAGACCTCTACGAGTCACTAATACTTTTCAGGGGTTCTGTGAGCTCAAAACTATATTGGTGTTTGTACAAATAGCGTAAAAGCTGTAACAGAAATCAACACCATGGCCCAAGATTATACTAGTAGTCAGTATAATTTTCAAGGCCATGCAATCAGAGACAGGGAAAAAAGCCAGTTTGACTTAAGAGTATCATTAATGAAGCAGTAAAGTTACTAATTTTAATAAATCTTGACCCTTGAGTACATGCCCTTTTAGTATTCTGTGAATGACAATAGGAAATATATTTAAAGTACTTTTGATGCATATGAAAGCAAGATTGTTGTCTAAGTGAGAGCCACTTATGAGATTGAGTTGTAAGCTGAACTGACCGCTTTTACCATGAAAGAACAACTGACAAAGTATGGTTATTCAGACTCGGGTATTTTGCAAATATTTTCTTAAAAATGAACCTATCGGGCTTCCCTGGTGGCGCAGTGGTTGGGAGTCCGCCTGCCGATGCAGGGGACACGGGTTCGTGCCCCGGTCCAGGAGGATCCCGCATGCCGCGGAGCAGCTGGGCCTGCGCGTCCGGAGCCTGTGCTCCGCAGCGGGAGAGGCCACGACAGTGAGAGGCCTGCGTACCGCAAAAAAAAAAAAAAAAAAAAAAAAAATGAGCCTATCACTTCAAAGAAGTCAACTGACAGCATATTTTGATAATAACATAATTTGAGCTTTTAAGAAAATTAGAATTTTGGAACATGTGTATTTGTCATCATGAGCTTGAGAGTTTCTTGATAATTAAAGACTTTCTGACAACACTGGTGATATTAACAAATACGATTTTTTAAAAATATGGACAATGAAATGTGTTGTCCAAATTGGGAAGCTGTATAACTCAATGAACCAAAATTTTTCAGATAACAAGTACAGGCTTTTTAGAAAGTATGCATGTGTGGAAAATATTCATTCAAAGCACAAGACAGACCAATGGCTTATAACGTAGCAGAGAACAGAACGTTCACTGACATGATTTTGGATTCCATGTTACAACTAACCTTTAAGAAATACCACTTGTCAAGTTTTGGTGTAATATCAAAGAGGAATTCCCAAATTATCTGAAAAATTTATTAGAATACTTTTTCCTCTTCCAGCTACATATATTTGTGAGACTTAATTGTTTTTTTTTTTGCTTTTATTTTTATGATTTTTCACTCTTGTACTTTACTGTTCTTTTTCTATCTTATATTTATACTTAGAAAATTTATTTTCAGAGGCTTGTTCTTTGTAATATCTAAATTGAAGACTATAAATTCTTCATTTAGCACAAATTTAACTTCATCCCACAAGATTTATTTGCAATATTTTCATTATTTTGTATTTTAGAATATTTTTCAATTTCCATTGTGATCTCTTGTTTGATGTATGGGTTAAATATGTATGTCTTTCTTAATTTTCTAATATTGACAGAAATATTAACTTAACTGTTTTTATCTGCAATGTATTGCAACAGCTTGTATGCAGAAGCAGATATGAGGATGTAACTGTCTTCTCTTAAGCTAGACATTAAAGAGATTTGCAAAGATGTAAAAAAAGTGCCACTTACCACTATTTTTTTTGGTTTGTTTTGGAAAAGAAAGTTATTTTTCACTAAAAATATATGACATATTAACATAATCTTTATTATTTTTAAATGAATAAATTAAATCTTTCTATTGTAATTTGTAATATAATAAATATCAATAGATATAGCCCAAATTATAAGCTTTTTAAGATCCTCAATTTTTAAGTGTGTAAAAGGGAACTGAGATGAAAAGTTTGAGAATTTCTGGTCTAGGGAAAGAAGTATAGAGAACCAAGGGCAGAGAGCTAAATGGAAAAGGGGATTTATCAAGTATATCTCTTATTCTCAGCTGTCTACCTCCCAATCGTTCAAGTTCACTAGGTTCCTTATCTTTTCCTCCATTCTACATTTTATCATCACCATGGCTAACTTTAATATCACCTTGGATAACTTATCTTGAGCCCTCATTTCAAAACTTCTCCAGTAGTCTTTCAGTGATCTTCACTTCTGCTGTCATCCACCTACTGCCATGACTAATCACTGAATCATGGCATCACTTGGAGCATCTGAAAGCTCATTGACTATCACTGCTTTCCTTCCATTTCTCTGAGTGACTTCATCATGACCTTCCTCTCCCTTTTATCCAAGCGCAACATTCTGTCAAGGTCTCACTTTCTTCCTTATCTACCTTAACTACCCTTAACTTCCCTATCTACCTTGGAGGCCTCACTTCAACTACCCTTAACCAACACACTCACAATCTTCCATCCTTTGTCTTATTGCTAAACGTGCAAATCTTCAACTTTGGATCGGTACAACCACCTGCCTTCTTTCCTTTGTGTTATTTCCTGAGAGCTGCAGGAGAAAAATCACATAACCATGCATACTGGTGCCATTCATGGTCCAATCTGGGTAATTGAAATTCATTGTTAAATTCCCAATAATGGCTTGGAAACTTTACTACTCTCCTCAAACCTTCTAACCCATCTCTAGCCAGTTTTCTCTTGATTCTTTTTTTTTTAACATCTTTATTGGAGTATAATTGCTTTTCAGTGGTGTGTTAGTTTCTGCTTTATAACAGAGTGAACCAGCTATACATATATCCCCATATCCCTTGATTCTTCTAGTGACTTCTCAACTCTTCTTTATTCTCACCTTCCCTCAACTCATCCTCTCATTTATATCCCTTCCTCTTCTCACTTCACCATTATTCTCTACTACTTCACCTCACATTTCTCTCCTCAGCCTCCCCATTTTGCCATTTGTACCCTTTGTACCTCATCCTTTTTTTCCTCTGAGAAAGTTAAGCTGGCATCTAATGGCTTATAAAGAAAATTCTAGGGAAAAAAATCAATTCATATCATAAAGCTGAACTTTATTTATGGAGGTCTCACTTGTAAGAGTCTGTTAACCTCATCTGTAGGTCTTTTTTGTAGGAATTTGGGGATTTAGAATTCCCAGTCATGTCCTAGAGATATGGTGAGCCAACCTGTTTGGAATGCTTGATGTGATGTGGTTATAAGCTTCTTGTATATCAGTTCCAGGTATCTTTTACTAATACTTTGCTGACTCATAATTATTGGTGAACTGATTTTTAAAATTTTTCCTTTAACCTTTATTTTAATTATAAAAGGCAAGGTAATTCTTTTTACCTGGATTTTAATTGCTATGAACATTTATTGGAAAGTTAAGGATGAAGGCTTAAATGTAAGGGATGTGTGTGTGCATGTGTGTGTGTAGAAAGAGAAATTATCTTTATTTTTCAAAATCTGTATTATATAAAACTTGGAATGCTAAATTATGTTTTCCCTTATTTATAGGCTGTTGGTATAACTTACGGGAATCTGCCGACACTTTCTGATAAATCCACCATGGTCACAAAGTCCTTAGAATACCTTGGTGAAATATTAAAATATATAAAACCTTATTTGGGAAAAAAAATTTCCAGTGCAGGTCTGCAGCTGACTTATACGATGATGGGTATGTATTCCTGACATTATTAAAACTTCCCTAGGTTGAGCCTATAGTATCGTGATGGATAGGAATATACTAACACACTAGCTAAATCACTGCTGTCTGTACAGTCTTAAGAATGATCTGAAAGACAGTGATTTAGTTTAAAATAATTCATGTTGGCTTTCAAGTGTATCTCTGTCTTGCTCCACCTCCTTTCAGAACTTTTCTTGTTATGCTTGGTTAATATTAAAATTAATTATGATCAATACAGAAAATATACCAACTCCAGTTTGCTACCAATAGTCTTCTGAATCACTAACATTGTGAATGCCTGCATAATTAAAATGGACCTTTTTTCAGCGCTTACCTATGCTTTGTTAGAATTTAAAACATCAGAAAGCCATCACTTTCTTCTGTTTTTATGGTCTGCTCTGTATGAAGGAGGTCAGGAAAGGATTTATTACAGCACTAAAGATACATATGCTTCAAATCTTGTTTCTCACAATACTATGTTTTCTTCTTTCAAAAAGAATGTGTCTGTTCTGTAACAACAGAGTTCATTTTTCTTTAGGAAGTCAGTAATTTGAATATCTTTGTTCACTAAAACCATGTTGCTAACCAAAACTAGGGACTGGATAAAGGGAAATGAGAAGGATTTCCTTAGAAGTTTTTATACAGAATTTAAGTTTTTTTTTTTTTCTCTGTGGCCAAAACCTTATATCTGTTCCCTTTGATCTTCTGAACATATGAATAAACCTGATTTGGGCTGTCTGAAACCTTTTATCTTTGTTGTGAAATATAAAGGAGAATGTGAAAATGTGTAAATATGGATGATGTAGAATGTAGTGAAAGCAATAGTAGCAATTCGGTCATTTTAATTTTAAAGAAACATAAATGAGAATTTATTATAAATTTAATTTAGTATGATGTAGATTAACATGTATTTCAGCATTTAAGCATTTTTTTTCTTAATATCTTTATTGGAGTATAATTGCTTTTCAATGGTGTGTTAGTTTCTGCTTTATAACAAAATGAATCAGCTATACATATACATATATCCCTATATCTCTTCCCTCTCACCCTCCCTGTCCCACCCCTCTAGGTGGTCACAAAGCACAGAGCTGATCTCCCTGTGCTACGTGGCTGCTTCCCACTAGCTATCGGTTTTACATTTGGTACTGTATATATGTCCATGCCACTCTCTCACTTTGTCCCAGCTTACCCTTCCCCCTCCCCATATACTCAAGTCCATTCTCTAGTAGGTCTGCGTCTTTATTCCCGTCCTACCCCTAGGTTCTTCATGACCTTTTTTTTTTTTTTTAAGATTCCATATATATCTGTTAGCATACAGTATTTCTTTTTCTCTTTCTGACTTACTTCACTGTATGACAGACTCTAGGTCCATAGCATTTAAGCTTATAATTTATTAGTTGCTATTAGATTTTTGCTAAGCTAAATGTATGATTTCGGAAGTATGCCTGTATTTTACAAAATATGTGATTGTCTTATCAGGAGCTGCAAAATCATTTGGATTGGTGATACACAGACCCGGGACAAAATTCTCCTTATGAAGTATTGAGGGCCTTCTTTGTTTTGTTATATGGTTGATTTTTTGATTTAGTGGCAGGTGGATACTGTATTCTTTCCCTTTGTCTAGATCTCAGAAACTGGGAAAAGAGTACACTGCTACAGTGTTACCAGTTTAGTCAGCAGAAATTAGGAACAGATAATTTACTGTCTTCTACATGTACAAAGTTTAGAACAAAATAGAGAAAGAGCAAATATAAACTTTTGAGAGTTAGAACCTTTTCTAGGTGTGCTGGGGTTGGGATATCACATCCACCTGAGGGAAAGAGAGCTAACCACGGAAACACTGTGCTTTGCTCTCCTGGCCTGCTCCTCCCTGAGGATGCCTCTGCTTTTCGCTTGCAAGGCCGTAGTGGGAGGTGCGAACTGTTGACAAAACCCCTCCAGATTAAGGTGTCTGGGGTCTTCACTGTAGCTAGGTGATTTCTGAGAAAGCAGGATTGATTTCTCAGTAGTATCTTCCACTTTCCTCCTGTTTATATCTTTTTTTTCCCCCCTCATTCTTTATATCTCTAATTTTCCTGTTTCCATGCCTTTCCTTTTGATCATCCTTCTTTCTTCGGATCATTCTTCCCCTTTGGTCTTTGTAATTGAAATTCTACCCATGATCCTTCAGGGTCCAGCCCAGGAAGACCTGCTCTCCCTGACTGTGCTTCATCTGTCCTCTGCTCTGACATTTTTTGTAGTTTACCACTTATTATAATTATCTGTCTATTTGGTGTGCCCCCAGGAAAATTTAAACGTGCTTATGGTTAGTGGCCGTATCTTTAGAACTTTTTATTCCCATAGTCGTATTGTATTTTGGACAAATAAGAACATTTAGTGAGTGTATGTCAGGCACTGGATTGGGAACTGAGGGTACAGTGGTTAAAGAGCTTCTCCATTGTAGAAGATGCCATATACTAAATAAATATTTCTGGAACTTAATAATGTTATAGGGCTTCCCTGGTGGCACACTGGTTGAGAATCTGCCTGCTAATGCAGGGGACACGGGTTCGAGCCCTGGGCTGGGAGAATCCCACATGCCACGGAGCAACTAGGCCCGTGAGCCACAACTACTGAGACTGCGCGTCTGGAGCCTGTGCTCCGCGACGAGAGGCCGCGATAGTGACAGGCCTGCGCACTGCGATGAAGACTGGCCCCCGCTTGCCACAACTAGAGAAAGCCCTCGCACAGAAACGAAGACCCAACACAGCAAAAATAAAGAAATTAATTAATTAATTAATTAATTTAAAAAAATAATAATGTTATATACCTAGCTAATAATACATAATGCATTTTGTAATTTTACTAAATAAGCAAAGTTACTTTCAACCTCTAAATACATTTAAAAATATATATTGTAATGATCCCAATTCTTTTTTTTAAGGCTTCGTATATACATAGAGTAGAAAATAAGTTAATATGTAAGAATTCTACTGTGATCCAACAGCACATTAAAAGGATCATATACCATGATCAAGTGGGGCTTATTCCAGGAATGCAAGGATTCTTCAATATACGCAAATCAATCAATGTGATACACCATATTAGCAAATTGAAGGAGAAAAACCATATGATCATCTCAGTAGATGCAGAGAAAGCTTTCGACAAAATTCAACACCCACTTATGATAAAAACCCTGCAGAAAGGCATACAGGGAACTTTCCTCAACATAATAAAGGCCATGTATGACAAACCCACAGCCAACATCGTCCTCAGTGGTGAAAAACTGAAACCATTTCCACAAAGATCAGGAACAAGACAAGGTTGCCCACTCTCACCACTATTATTCAACATAGTTTTGGAAGTTTTAGCCACAGCAATCAGAGAAGAAAAAGAAATAAAAGGAATCCAAATCAGAAAAGAAGAAATAAAGCTGTCACTGTTTGCAGATGACATGATACTCTACATAGAGAATCCTGAAGATGCTACCAAAAAACTACTAGAGCTAATCAATGAATTTGGTAAAGTAGCAGGATACAAAATTAATGCACAGAAATCTCTGGCATTCCTATACACTAATGGTGAAAAATCTGAAAGTGAAATTAAGAAAACATTGCCATTTACCATTGCAACAAAAAGAATAAAATATCTAAGAATAAACCTACCTAAGGAGACAAAAGACCTGTATGCAGAAAATTATAAGACACTGATGAAAGAAATTAAAGATGATACAAATAGATGGAGAGATATACCATGTTCTTGGATTGGAAGAATCAACAGTGTGAAAATGACTCTACTACCCAAAGCAATCTACAGATTCAATGCAATCCCTATCAAACTACCACTGGCATTTTTCACAGAACTAGAACAAAAAATTTCACAATTTGTATGGAAACACAAAAGACCCTGAAGAGCCAAAGCGATCTTGAGAAAGAAAAATGGAGCTGGAGGAATCAGGCTCCCAGACTTCAGACTATACTATAAAGCTACAATAATCAAGATAATATGGTACTGGCACAAAAACAGAAATATAGATCAATGGAACAGGATAGAAAGCCGAGAGATAAACCCACGCACATATGGTCACCTTATCTTTGATAAAGGAGGCAAGAATATACAATGGAGAAAAGACAGCCTCTTCAATAAGTGGTGCTGGGAAAAGTGGACAAGTACATATAAAAGTATGAAATTAGAACTCTCCCTAACACCATACACAAAAATAAACTCAAAATGGATTAAAGACCTAAATGTAAGGCCAGACACTATCAAACTCTTAGAGGAAACCATAGACAGAACGCTCTATGACATCAATCACAGCAAGATCCTTTTTGACCCACCTCCTAGAGAAATGGAAATAAAAACAAAAATAAACAAATGGGACCTAATGAAACTTAAAAGCTTTTGCACAGCAAAGGAAACCATACACAAGACCAAAAGACAACGCTCAGAATGGGAGAAAATATTTGCCAATGAAGCAACTGACAAAGGATTAATCTCCAAAATTTACAAGCAGCTCATGCAGCCCAATAACAAAAAATCAAACAACCCAATCCAAAAATGGGCAGAAGACCTAAATAGACATTTCTCCAAAGAAGATATACAGATTGCCAACAAACACATGAAAGGATGCTCAACATCATTAATCATTAGAGAAATGCAAATCAAAACTACAATGAGATATCATCTCACACCAGTCAGAATGGCCATCATCAAAAAATCTAGAAACAATAAATGCTGGAGAGGGTGTGGAGAAAAGAGAACACTCTTGGACTGTTGGTGGGAATGTAAATTGATACAGCCACTATGGAGAACAGTATGGAGGTTTCTTAAAGAACTACAAATAGAACTACCATACGACCCAGCAATCCCACTACTGGGCATATACCCAGAGAAAACCATAATTCAAAAAGAGTCATGTACCAAAATGTTTATTGCAGCTCTATTTACAATAGCCAGGACATCGAAGCAATCTAAGTGTCCATCAACAGAGGAATGGATAAGGAAGATATGGCACATATATACAATGGAATATTACTCAGCCATAAAAAGAAACAAAATTGAGTTATTGGGCCTCCCTGGTGGCGCAGTGGTTAAGAGTCCGCCTGCCGATGCAGGGGATACGGGTTTGTGCCCCGGTCTGGGAGGATCCCATATGCCGCGGAGCGGCTGGGCCCGTGAGCCATGGCTGCTGGGCCTGCGCATCCGGAGCCTGTGCTCCACAACGGGAGAGGCCACAACAGTGAGAGGCCCACATACCGCAAAAAAGAAAAAAAAAAATTGAGTTATTTGTAGTGAGGTGGATGGACCTAGAGTCTGTCATACAGAGTGAAGTAAGTCAGAAAGAGAATAACAAATACCGTATGCTAACACATATATATGGAATCTAAGGAAACAAAAAAAAAGGTCATGAAGAACCTCGGGGTAGGACGGGGATAAAGACGCAGACCTACTAGAGAATGGACTTGAGGATATGGGGAGGGGGAAGGGTAAGCTGTGACAAAGTGAGAGAGTGGTATGGATATATATACACTACCAAACGTAAAATAGATAGCTAGCGGGAAGCAGCCACATAGCACAGGGAGATCAGCTTGGTGGTTTGTGACCACCTAGAGGGGTGGGATAGGGAGGGTGGGAGGGAGGGAGATGCAAGAGGGAAGAGATATGGGAACATATGTATATGTATATCTGATTCACTTTTTATAAGCAGAAACTAACACACCATTAGAGTATAGTAAATTTTTATTTACTTTATTGGAGTAAAGCAAGTATACTCCAATAAAGATGTTAAAAAAAAAATAGAATTCTAATATGGCTCTCTTTCAATTGTGGGTGTATGTTCCCCACAAGTTTTCTATATTTTCAGCTTTATCAGTAAATAAGTAATAGTTTATAGCCAGGAAAAATACTAGGTTTCTTACAAAGCCACTCTGTGTATTTAAACCTTTCTCAAAGTTTTTTTACGTAAAAATTTTCTTTTTCTTTGCATTTTTAATTCCCTACACATCTGAACGTTCTTTGCTGAAAGTTTCAAAGTTAGGGGCTTGATATTGCAGTAAAACAAATGTGTCATCTCTACTTTCTCTGAACTCATAAAACTTAAGGTCTTCAGCAAAGTGTTTTAACCATTGCACAAGATAGAATACGAGGGTAGATGATGCATCTTGGGTTGGAAGTTCCTTGCTCTTTATAAGTTAATACCTGTGTGACACTTAAGAGTGATATGAATCATTTCAAATGTTGGTGGTGATGGCAGTTCATCTTACTGGTATACTAATGTTGCTTAGAATGTGAGCTTTTCTTACATTGCTGTCATCCTCAAATTTTTCACTCACTGGAAGAATAAGAAGCCAGCACTATTTAAAATATTGCTAAATGAGCATTGTGTTTCTTTATGATTGATTATTGTATTTCCTTTTACAACAGAAGATTAATGTTGCTGTTTGTTGTTCTTAGAAGTGATTATTAGTTGGGTTCTTTTTTTTTAAACATCTATATATCCTTCTATAATCATATTTTTGTTTTCCTTCAGAGCTTGAATTTTAAACTTTTTGTTTTATGGAAGCAACTTTGAATTTTATCATCTTTTTTGCTTTTCTAAGATGGAATAAAATATAAAAGTTTATGCAGCACATGTACCATTGCTGTTTGGACAAGTACTTAATGATCTCCTTTTAAATTCATATTTTTCAGTAAAGGAGACCTCAGTTGCAGTAATATACTCTAAAGGGAAGTATATATCTACTCTTAATTACTTTATTAAACAAAAGGTGCTCATTTGGTACGTTTTACTATCATTAAATGTAGCAATTGACAGACTCCCATCATCAAAGAAACCATAATATATTTCATGTAGTAAAGAAGTCTGTTTCTCTTTTTTTTTTTTTTTTTTTTTTTTGCCGTACGCAGGCCTCTCACTATTGTGGCCTCTCCCGTTGCGGAGCACAGGCTCCGGACGCACAGGCTCAGCGGCCATGGCTCACGGGCCTAGTCGCTCCGCGGCATGTGAGATCTTCCCGGACCGGGGCACGAATCCGTGTCCCCTGCATCAGCAGGCGGACTCTCAACCGCTGAGCCACCAGGGAAGCCCTGTCTCTCTTCTTTTGAATCAAAATTTAAATTCATTTTTTGCTCATGTTAAATAACTGAAACTTATAAAAACTGAAGTTCCAGGAGGTTAAGTGATTGCTTCAAGATGTTACAGCTAATCTTTTTTCCTGCTTTAACAATTAAATTTAGTTATACCTCTTCTTGTTGCAAACTGGGTTGAGACAGCCTGTAAATTAAATGTAAAATATGAAGAAATAAGGGTATCAATAAAATGGAGAGTAGCATAATGAAGCCCAGGGAAAAGTGAATATATACATAAAAGCATAATATATGATCTTACAATGTTTTTAGAGTTGAACTATAAATTTGCCTCTGAGTTTCCTAGCAACCAAAGCAAAAAGAGAGATCTGGTTAATTGCAACCTTCAATCTATATATTCACATAGTGTATAACCACACGTTGTGTGTATGTATTAAATGCCAGTTGCTCAGGAAATGTATGTTTTTCTTGGCCCAGAACTCAGAGAGTTTTCTCTTTAGCGAAATACTTGGCATAAGTCTTTTGACTCTTAATACATGTTTCTTCCTATTGCCAACTTTAACTTGGTCCTACGTGTTATAAATACACTTTTTTTTAGTGGAATGACAAAATTTTCTGGTTAGAAGATAACCATAATTTCTCTTACTGCTCTTCTGTGTTAGGAACTCTTGTGAAATCATGGGCACAGATCTTTGCCACCTCTAAAGCCCAAAAATTACTATTCCGGATCATAGACTGTTTACTGCTGCCACACACAGTATTACAGCAAGAAAAGGAGCTGCCTGCACCTATGTTGACTGCAATTCAGAAGAGTCTGCCTTTGTATCTCCAGGTATAGTAAGTGTGCCTACTTAAAAGTTAAAAAAAAAGAAAATTGACACCTGCCTTAAAACAGTTTACTAATTGCAGATATCAAAACCATACATTGTAATCCTAATGTACATGTGTGATGTTGCACTTCCATTGAACAGGTTTAAAATTCCTTTTGGTTTGGGCTCTGAATACAAAGATGGAAGAAGCAAAAGCTCCACCCTCAAGAAACTTAAAGTTGAGAGAAAAGACCAACCAGCAGAGACACTCCCATCAGTGTGCTCAGTATTTTCCTTAGAGGCCTCAGCTATCCGTCAGCCAGACTGGGATGAGGAGATGCAAGAGAAGATAGCTGTAGTAAAGGATATTAGGTGTTAAAGAGCAGAGTGGGTAGGAGTTGAAGGACGGTTCCTGTCAGAGGAAACAGCATGTAGAGGCCATAAGCTATAAGAAAACATGACACATAGGGAAAAAGCAAATAATTCTGGTGTGGCTGGAGGCTCATACAGGAGGGGCCACATAGTGAAGGGTTTTGTGTGGCATACTAAGAAGTTTGGACTTGTTCTTGTAATACGTGGGGACTCTTGATGGATTTGGGGCAAAAAAGTGGGAGTGACATACCATATTTACATTTTTAGAAAGGTGATTCTGGTCAACGTTTAGGTTGGTGTGGAGGTTAGATTGGAGACTTGGAAGGTAGCGAGTAGTTCATTATCTGAAGGTTTTGAACTAAGGCAGTGGGTATACAGGTGCACAGCAGATTTTAGAAACACTTAGGATCTCCAGTCACAAAGTTGCTGAGTATGTGTTTTAGAGTAACAGAAATAGAATACTTCCTAGATTCCATGGTGGCTGCTTATGTCAATAGCAGTGTGGAGTGCTTGCTCCATGTGGCCGTCTGAAACCAACAGTCCACTTAATAAGAATTCTTATAAACTTCCTGAAAATGTTGGTAAATTATCCATTTGACAGAACTGACTTGGAGCTGTATCTTTAATTTCTTAAAGGTATAAGCTCTCCTCTTCAGAATTTTTTAAAAAGTATCCATTTATTACTTTATCTTCTTCTGATATAACATGCTTTTCCTCAAACAGAGCTTTTCCTCTTCTTCATCTGTCTTCTCTAGGGGTGGGGGAGTCCATTGTTTTTTTTTTTTTTTCATTTGTTATTCAAGTGCTTACGTTTTTAACAGCTCTGTGCTATTTTTCATTAGAAATAAACTTTCAAAATCTCCTATTGGGTAAATACCATTTATAGTTAAAATGGAGACATGAAAGTCATTTCTGATTATTTCTCTGGAAAAACCACATTGTGAATCACAAAGTAGCAAATTATAAATGAACTTTTACAGCATGATTTGTTGCTCTGTTGGTGATTATTTAGTAAAATGCAATATTTACTAATATTAGCAGGAAAAAATTTTATTTCTCAGGGTGTTGGTTTGTTTGTAAGTATCAAATACTGCAGTCCATATGAAAGTATCTCATTAACCTCTATATAAATAGAAGGGATTAAATCAGCAGACATATAACAAGACATTGTGAGTTCTGTATGACCTTGATCAAACTCTTAACTTCTCGAAACCTCAATTTCTCCAGCTGTAAAATCAGAGATAAAATAACACTAAGTCAGTGGGGCTGTTTTTTTAAAAATTTAAATGGAATAATGAATATAAAGCATGTGGCACAGTGCCTGATATATAAAAACCTCAAAATAAATTGTCATTATTCTGAGTCTTAATCTTCTGCATTTCTCTCCTTTTGTTATTTTTAAAAACTTTATCACGTTTCTTAACATTGAAAATTTTTAGCATAAATTTTATAGTCTTACTCAGACAAAATGACCAGTACCATAAGCTTAAAAATAGACTAAAACATATTTTATAACTTTGTAATACATATATATGTAGCTGATGAGTGTGGTGGTGAAATTTTCTAAAGATGAGAGGCAGAAGGAAGCTTCATCTGTCTCCCTACTCTTCTCCCCTGCCTCCTCTGTGTGTGCCCCCAATACATGTATGCTTGGTTAGGTACCACTGCATAGGTGTTACCCAAGGTCAGCTGCTCCCTGAGCTTCATACAAACATTACCTGTTTGTATGATGGAAGTTGTTCTTGTTGATTGTGATAAGTTACAAATTCTGATATAAATGCTTGGGACAAAATTAGTAACTTCCTAAATCTTTTTTTTAACTTTACCTTTTAATATTTCTGTCTCTTTTTTTTTTCTCCTGTAGGGCATGTGTATCGTGTGTTGTCAGTCTCAAAATCCAAATGCCTATTTGACTCAGTTACTAGGGAATGTTATTGAGCAGTATATTGGGCGGTTTCTTCCAGCTTCACCACATGTTTTAGGTCTTGGGCAACATCCTGTTTTGTTGGCATTGAGAAACTCAGCCACTGTTCCACCGATGTCATCTCTAAAGAAATGCATTGTACAAGTCATAAGGTACATCTAAATATTAAAAATAGGTGGTATTTACAATTTATTATTCTCTATAAAAAAATGACAAAGCATCTCAAAAGTATTGGCAGCCCTTAGGATACTGAGTTTAGAAACTTTTTTTTTCCTGAGAAGCATTGTCTAAGAATTTACCAGAATGACTTGTCAGCCTAAGACAGTGCTCTTTATATTGCTTGTTTTCTCTATGTAGCTATTATTTTTCTTATATATGTCCCAAAGGTATATCTATTTTTTCATCAGATAAACACTAATTGTATTTTGTACTGTACAAAATGAAGTAATTGTATTTTATAAAAGATGGTTAAGTGAAAAGATAAATGCTAATATGAAAAAGGAAGCAATATGAAGTCCTATTTTTGTTAGTCTACTCTGTCTTAATAATTCAGTTCATTATTAGGCAGATGAATCAATGAAACTTCTTAGGTTTTCTACTAAACTCCAATATCTTTTAACTATAACAGTAGAAAATATCTTTTTTTTATCTTCATGAGGTATTTAGCTTTACATGAAATTAGTTTTTAAACTTTAAGATGCTGTGGTGATATAGATTATTCTTGTCTAGTTTTCTTTCATGTGTTTTTAATGATCTGGTAGCTTTAATGTCCTGATATTATCCATCACCTCACATGACAGAATCCCATGTCTAAGATCTGTTCTCCCTTCTGACCTTTTCTGTGTGTTGCTAGTGTTCTGTTACTCAGGTTTGAAAGCTTTATATTCTTTGTTCCCTCCCCTTTTCCAGCCTTTGGCAAATGATTGTTTCCTTCCCTTTTCACATGTCTTTTCTCTTATCACGTTATACCTGGACTATTGCCAGTGTCCTAACTACTTTCACTATCTCTTGTCTTTACTTCCAGTCCCACCTAAACAATTCCCCCATATTACTTTTCCTAAAATATTGTTCCAGTATGACACTTCCCTGCCTTCAAACCCTTATTCAGTCCTTTTTGACTCGTGCAATAAACTCCATACTCCTTAGCTCTCCATCATCTGTCACTTAACTTTTCCAAATGTAATACATATGGCATCATATATTTTTACAAGCCCTAATGAGATGGGTTTAATTATCACCCCCAAAAATGCTTTACATCTCCCTACCTCACAGCTTTGTTCATACCATTTTCTCCATTAAAATGCCATCCCTCTGGGCTAAATACTACCTAGACTTTATGAGACCTACACCTAATATCTCAGTGCACCATGATGCTTCTTCCCTTCTTCTGGAGTCACGTGCTCTTGATGATTCAATTCACAGAATCATGATATTTTTGCCTAACTTGTGTCTGAATTTCCAACAAGATTATAGTACGCTACCACTGTTTTTGAGACATTGCATAGGTAATTTTAGTACAAACCAAATGACAAGTGCTGAAGTGAAATCAAATCCTTAAGGTCTTAAAGTCGTTAAAGCCCAGTGTTTAGGATCTTGGCTGCTTTCCTTGACTTTCCTATTTACTTTGTATACAGTAAAAATGTTTTTCTTATGATTTCTAGTTGAATACCTAAACATGTAACAGTTCCTTTTTCTGTTTTTTTAAATACTCAGGAAAGAAATAGAGATTGCCTCCTATGACTTCCTCTATCCCAAGCTTTTCTACTCCTGGAGTTCCCCATCTTAGGGCCCCTTCTACTGAATTCCTAAGAATTCTGGGATTATCTTTCAAAGCACCTGTCACAATGTATTATAATTGTCCTTTTTTTTTTAATCTAACTTTTCCACTGAACAGTGAACCCCATGCTTTCAGAAACCATATTTTACACTCTTGTCCTTAGACTTGTAACTGGCACACCATGTACTAAATAAATGTTTTTTCTAGGCGTTGGGAATTCATTATTAAACAAAACAGATAAAAAGCCCTTGCCCCTCAAAAAGAGTGAATGAATTTTGTAATATGTAATGTTTGTTGGAAGTCATTGTATAGAGTAGAAATGATGAAGGCATAGTTCTGCCCTTAAGGAATTTATAATCTTTAGTGATTTCTATGCCCCATTTTGGCAAATTATTATTGCTTTGCAAGTATATTTAGATGTCTAGCTTAGATTTAGCTATATCTGACACTTATTCATGTTGTCTTGACTTTTTAAAAACTGAACAATTTTCACTTTCATTTATTCACTTAAAAAAAGTACACTGAACACCTGTTATGAGCTGAGACCTGTTCTAAGAGGTAGAGATACAAAAATGAATCAGATAAATTATCTTTATGACCTCTGTTGAGTTCGAATGCTAAAAATTGTCCTGCTTTAAGAGAAGATATTAAATCCTAAATTACCTCTCTGATTCTTTTACTTCATAAGGGCAGGAAGGAGGTTGGCTGGAATGGGAAGATGATTTCTAGTATAGTCCTCTTATTTATTTGGAAAAATAAGACCCCCTTTCAAATCCCTAAATAAATAAATATGAGGAGAGAATCTTTATGCAAATTTGACATTAGAGAAAATGTTGCATCATTGAGGAACTGATAGAGGATGTCAAGCTTATATTAGAAAGTTAGATTTTTATTAGATTTTGATTAAGTGTATTAAGTATATTTTAAGACCAGGTTGCTTTATATTTTGTTTGTATCTGTATTCTGCTTTGGCCCTTATAGCACGCCAAAAGGATGTGCAGTCATTGCTTCAAAAATCTTAGGTTTGAAGAAAACATGGTAAAATATACATACTTTTTAAAAATTGTGTTTTACTAATTTGGGAGCTAAAATAGGCCAGTATCTTTAAAGTGCATGACATTTGATTCTGCTCTATTAAAACTTTATAAAGAGAAGGAAAAATAAAATTGTGCTTCTTTTCAGGAAATCCTACTTTGAGTTTAAAGGATCCTTGCTCCCTCCTCGCTTAGCATCCATTCTGGCCTTCATCCTCCAACTTGTTAAGGAAACTAACATTGATGTTTATGAGGTTGAACTACTCCTCCCTGGAGTATTAAAATGCTTGGTGTTGGTCAGTGAACCTCAAGGTTAGTTCGTTTACAAGTTTGTGTTTGTTATACTTTTATGTTCACAAATTAAGAGTGTATTCTTTCCTATCAGTTAAATCAACAGTTACAAAAATATATGGTTATTTTATATCAGTTTGATTATATCATGGCTAAAGAACAAACTCCAGCCAATAGCTGAGGTTGGGCATGATAAAATGATTAAAAACTGACATGTTTCAGTCTAGTTTGGTTTTCTTTTTCTTTTTTCTCCCAGACAAATAGTTTAAGTTTATTTAATTTTTGTTCAATCAGACTCCAGTATTAAGTGCAACTTATTAAATATCAAGTGGTGAAGGGTCAGCATACTTTCTCCTATTCAGTTTTCTGCTAGAATATGTAAGCTGATCTCTGGGCAAAGAGATCAGATTATTGATCCTTTTGTTTTCAGTCTCATCAGCCTTACTGCCAGTGATTGCTTTAAAATATTACTTATTTAGTCTTCCCTGTGAGTAGCATGCTTTAATAAGCTTATTGGGAATATGCAGAATAGTGGCTATAGTTCTATCCTGAAGGTTTTTTTTTTCTCTCACGGTACGCGGGCCTCTCACTGCTGTGGCCTCTCCTGTTGCGGAGCACAGGCTCCAGACGTGCAGGCTCAGCGGCCATGGCTCATGGGCCCAGCTGCTCTGCAGCATGTGGGATCTTCCCAGACCTGGGCACGAACCCGTGTCCCCTGCATCAGCAGGCGGACTCTCAACCACTGCACCACCAGGGAAGCCCGTGAAGGGGGTTTTAGTATAAATAGGATGGGGTGTGTGTGTGTGTGTGTGTGTATGTTTGTGTATTTGTCATTATAATGCGATTTTTGGGGGCAGGCTTCTCACGTGCTTCTACCTAAGTACTTCTAACTACTGTGATAAGTGAGTACAGTGTATATCCTAAAGAATATGAGGGCAGAAAAGTGCTAGCTGAAAGCTCAAACAGCTCTTTGAAATGTTCTGTTTTATCTCAAAAATTGATGCATATTTTGTTTAAATCCACATTATTTTAATGTTTAAAATGTTCATCTCTGCTTCCAAGCTTGCTTTTGTGAAAAATGTTGTATTATGTTAATATAAAATACCCTTACTTGATAGTAACACCTCTTCAGTGAAGAATATCCAGAGTTAGACCCCAGACTCTTCTTTAGAAATTTTATCTTCTTTGAAAACGTTTGCATACTTCTAATTTCAGTGAAAGCCTGTTGTATTATACAGTACAAAATCTGAGACAGAGCAGACAGTATAGCATTTTAACTAGCCCCTTGTTTCATTGAGAGTAATATTTATCATGAAGGAGATCAGGGTTTGGGAGGGGAATTTTGCTGCTCATCTCTAGCTAGTGGTGCATCTCACGTTCCAAATAGAAGGCATACAGAATGCTCTGTCTCCACATGGCCGTCTTTGTAAGCGGGAGAAACAGTGTTAAACACAGGTTTGTGTGATTGGCTCAGAGAAAATTCCGACTCTCCTTGTAGTCTCAGTGTTTAGAAGGACAGTGTGTAAAATCGTAGAAAGGTAGTGTTACTAAATGACATAGCAGTTCCATTCCCAGATACATGTCCAAGAGTATTTTAAACATATGTCCACTCAAAATACCTGTACATCAGAGCTTGAGGAGTTCTACTTCCAGCATGACAACATGAGGAGCTCTGCAGCCCTGCTCCCCAGAAAAACTGGTGAAAATTATTTAAAAGAGAGCATTTAAATTCTCTGGAAGTGGTTCTGAGGGTACAAAACAAATGGAGAAACATTATTTTTTTTTTTTTTTTTTTTTTTTTTCGGTATGCGGGCCTCTCACTGTTGTGGCCTCCCCCGCTGCGGAGCACAGGCTCCGGACGCGCAGGCTCCGGACGCGCAGGCTCAGCGGCCATGGCCCACGGGCCCAGCCGCTCCGCGGCATATGGGATCCTCCCAGACCGGGGCACGAACCCGTATCCCCTGCATCGGCAGGCGGACTCTCAACCACTTGCGCCACCAGGGAGGCCCGAGAAACATTATTTAAGAAAATATACTGAAGCTTGGTAGGAACAGCAAGTCTTTGATATTTGAACCAAGACTACTCCCTTCTCTCCTCCTAGCTCAGTAAGGTGGAAACTCTGCTTTAGACTGGTAAATTAAATAACTGGAGTTCCGTCTCCCCACAGCTCCCAGTAGGAGGGCTGTCTTCCTGTGAGAGGCAGCATATCAGTGTTTCTCATTCTGCCTCCTAGCTACCTGATGGCAAGGCTGTATTCCAGGGGAGTGTGGGTGAGAAGTGGGGCCTTCATTCTTCCATTCAGCCCCCACTCATGGGATGGGTACACTATACTGAGTATGGCACCAATGAGAATACTGGGGCACTGATTGTCCTTGCTCCAGCTTAGAGGTGGAGATTCCATGCCGAGAGGACCTGCGGCTAATACCCCTCCTTCCAGAAGCTTTAAGCACCTAAAGTGGGTATGTCACTCAGAAAATAGTGGACACCATGGTCCCTGTCCCAGGCACCAGAGATACACCTCTGAGTTTTGCATGGAAGTGCGAGAAAACCATAGAATAGAGAACTCTGAATCTCTCCCAAAGGAACTGACTTGCAACAAAGTGTGAAAAAGTTCAAGCTTGAGGGTGCTGTCAAAAACAGTGGAGTTTGTGGTTGAAAGGCAATAGGTGAGAGAATGATAGATTTATTGGAGGTATAAGCAGATGGTTGCACAATTCTGTGATTATATTAAAAACCATTGAATTTTACATGTTAAATGGGTGAATTGTATAGTATTAAATTATATGACAATAAAGTGGGTTTCTTTAAACTAAAAACGGATAACCCAGTTTTTAAAAAAATGCTCAATTCAATTAAACAAATAAAGATGACAGACTTTTTTTAGAAACCCTGTACACTAATGCTCATTGCAGTGTTACCCATAATAGCCCCAAAATGGAAACAACTCAAATGTCCATCAACTAATGAATTGATATGCAAGGTGAAGTAACTCCATACAGTGGAATATTACTCAACCATGAAAAGGAGTGAAGTACTAACACATTCTATAACATGGATGAACCTTAAAACATTATGCTGCATGAACTTCCTTCAAGATGGCGGAAGAGTAAGACGTGGAGATCACCTTCCTCCCCACAAATACATCAGAAATACATCTATATGTGGAACAACTCCTACAGAACACCTACTGAACACTGGCAGAAGACCTCAGACCTCCCAAAAGGCAAGAAACTCCCCATGTACTTGGATAGGGCAAAAGAAAAAAGAAAAAACAGATATAGGGCTTCCCTGGTGGCACAGTGGCATCCGCCTGCCGATGCAGGGGACACGGGTTCGTGCCCCAGTCTGGGAAGATCCCACATGCCGTGGAGCGGCTGGGCCCGTGAGCCATGGCCGCTGAGCCTGCGCATCCGGAGCCTGTGCTCTGCAACGGGAGAGGCCACAGCAGTGAGAGGCTCGCGTACCGCAAAAAAAAAAAAAAAAAAAAAAAAAAAAACCAGATATAAAAGAATAGGCATGGGACCTGCACCAGTGGGAGGAAGCCGTGAAGGAGGAAAGGTTTCCACACAGGAGGAAGCCCCTTCGTGGGCGGAGATGGGATGGTGGAGGGGGGAAGCTTCGGAGCCACGGAGGAGAGTGCAGCAACAGGAGTGTGGAGGGCAAAGCGGAGAGATTCCTGCACAGAGGATTGGTGCCGACCAGCACTCACCAGCCTGAGACGCTTGTCTGCTCACCCGCCGGGCTGGGCGGGGCTGGGAGCTGAGGCTCAGGCTTCGGTCGGATGCCGGGAGAGGACTGGCTGCGTGAACACAGCCTGAAGGAGATTAGTGCACCACGGCTAGCCGGGAGGGAGTCCGGGAAGGAGTCTGGAGCTGCCGAAGAGGCAAGAGACTTTTTCTTCCCTCTTTGTTTCCTGGTGCGCGAGGAGAGGGGATTAAGAGTGCCACTTAGAGGAGCTCCAGAGACAGGCATGAGACGCTAAGGCTGCTGCTGCAGCCACCAAGAAACCTGTGTGCAAGCACAGGTCACTTGGCACACCTCCCCTCCCGGGAGCCTGTGTAGCCCACCACTGCCAGGGTCCCGTGATCCAGGGATGACTTCCCCGGGAGAACACACAGCGTGCCTCAGGCTGTTGGAACGTCACACTGGCCTCTGCCGCTGCAGGCTCGCCCCGCACTCTGTACCCCTCCTCCCCCTGGCCTGACTGAGCCAGAGCCCCCGAATCAGCTGCTCCTTTAACCCCATCCTGTCTAAGGGAAGAACAGACGCCCTCAGGTGACCTACACGCAGAGGCGGGGCCAAATCCAAAGCTGAACCCCAGGAGCTATGGGAACAAAGAAGAGAAGGAAATCTCTCCCAGCAGCCTCAGAAGCAGCAGATTAAATCTCCACAGTCAACTTGATGTACCCTGCATCTGTGGAATACCTGAATAGACAACAAATCATCCCAAATTGAGGAGGTGGACTTTGGGAGCACCGATATATATATATATATTTTTTCCCCTTTTTCTCTTTTTGTGAGTGTTTATGCGTATGCTTCTGTGTGTGATTTTTGTCTGTATACCTTTGCTTTTACCATTTATCCTAGGGTTCTGTCTGTCTTTTTTTTTTTTTTTTTTTTACTATAGCATTCAGTGCTTGTTATCATTGGTGGATCTGTTTTTTGATTTGGTTGTTCTTTTTTTTTTAATTAAAAAAAATTTTAATAATTATTTTTTGTTTTTTATTTTAATACCTTTTTTAAAAAATCTTTTTCTTTCTATCCTTCTTTTTTTCTCCCTTTTATTCTGAGCCCTGTGGATGACAGGCTTTTGGTGCTCCAGCCAGGCGTCAGGGCTGTGCCTTTTAGGTGGGAGAGCCAAGTTCAGGACATTGGTCCACCACAGACATCCCACATAATATCAAATGGCGAAAATCTGCCAAAGATCTCCATCTCAATGCCAACACCCAGCTCCACTCAATGACCAGCGAGCTACAGTGCTGGATACCCTATGTCAAACAACTAGCAAGACAGGAACACAACACCACCCATTAGCACATAGCCTGCCTAAAATCACAATAAGGTCACAGACACCACCACCAGACGTGAACCTACCCACCAGAAAGCCAAGATCTAGCCTCATCCACCAGAACACAGGCACTAGTACCCTCCACCAGGAAACCTACAAAAACCACTGAACCAACCTTAGCCACTGGGGGCAGACACCAAAAACAACGGGAACTGCGAACCTGCAGCCTGCAAAAAGGAGACCCCAAACACAGTAAGTTAAGCAAAATGAGAAGAAAAAAAATACACAGCAGATGAAGGAGCAAAGCAAAAACCCAGCAGAGCTAACAAATGAAGAGGAAATAGGCAGACTACCTGAAAAAGGAATCAGAATAATGATAGTCAAGATGATCCAAAATCTTGGAAATAGAATGGAGAAAATACAAGAAACGTTTAACAAGGACCTAGAAGAACTAAACAGCAAACAGACAGTGATGAGCAACAAAATAAATGAAATTAAAAATTCTCTAGAAGGGATCAATAGCAGAATAACTGAGCCAGAAGAATGGATAAGTGACCTGGAAGATAAAATAGTGGAAATACCTATTGCAGAGCAGAATAAAGAAAAAAGAATGAAAAGAATTGAGGACAGTCTCAGAGACCTCTGGGACAATATTAAACACACCAACATTCGAATTATAGGGGTCCCAGAAGAAGAAGAGAAAAAGAAAGGGACTGAGAAAATATTTGAAGAGATTATAGTTGAAAACTTCCCTAATATGGGAAAGGAAATAATCAAGTCCAGGAAGCACAGAGAGTCCCATACAGGATAAATCCAAGGAGAAACATGCCAAGACACTTATTAATCAAACTATCAAAATTAAATACAAAGAAAAAATATTAAAAGCAGCAAGGGAAAAACAACAAATAACATACAAGGGAATCCCCATCAGGTTAACAGCTGATCTTTTAGCAGAAACTCTGCAAGCCAGAAGGGAGTAACAGGACATATCTACAGTGATGAAAGGGAAGAACCTACAACCAAGATTACTCTATCCAGCAAGGATCTCATTCAGATTTGACAGAGATATTAAAACCTTTAAAGACAAGCAAAAGCTAAGAGAATTCAGCACAACCAAACCAGCTTTACAACAAATGCTAAAGGAACTTCTCTAGGCAGGAAACACAAGAGAAGGAAAAGAACTACAATAACAAACCCAAAACAATTAAGAAAATGGTAATAGGAACATACATATCGATAACTACCTTAAATGTAAATGGATTGAATGCTCTAACCAAAAGACATAGACTGGCTGAATGGATACAAAAACAAGACCCATATATATGCTGTCTACAAGAGATCCACCTGAGACCTAGGCACACATACAGACTGAAAGTGAGGGGATGGAAAAAGGTATTCCATGCAAATGCAAATCAAAAGAAAGCTGGAGTAGCAATTCTTATATCAGACAAAATAGACTTTAAAAAAAGACTATTACAAGAGACAAAGAAGGACACTACGTAATGATCAAGGGATGAATCCAAGAAGAAGATATAAAAATTGTAAATATTTATGCACCCAACATAGGAGCACCTCAATACAAATGGCAAATGCTAACAGCCATAAAAGGGGAAATCGACAGTAACACAATCATAGAAGGGGACTCTAACACCCCACTTTCACCAATGAACTGATCATCCAAAATGAAAATAAATAAGGAAACACAGGTTTAAAATGATACATTAAACAAGACGCACTTAATTGATATGTATAGGACATTCCATCCAAAAACAACAGAATACACTTTCTTCTCCAGTGCTCATGGAACATTCTCCAGGATAGATCATATCTTGGGTCACAAATCAAGTCTTGGTACATTTGAGAAAACTGAAATCGTATCAAGTATCTTTTCTGTCCACAATGCTATGAGACTAGATATCAATTACAGGAAAAAATCTGTAAAAGATACAAACACATGGAGGCTAAACAATACACTACTTAATAACCAAGAAATCACTGAAGAAATCAGAGGAAATCAAAAAATACCTAGAAACAAATTACAATGAAAACGTGACCCAAAACCTATGGGATTCAGCAAAAGCAGTTCTAAGAGGTAAGTTTATAGCAATGCAGTCCTACCTTAGGAAACAAGAAACATCTCAAATGAACAATCTAAGCTTACACCTAAAGCAATTAGAGAACGAAGAACAAAAAACCTCCAAAGTTAGCAAAAGGAAAGAAATCATAAAGATCAGATCAGAAATAAAAAGAAATGAAGGAAACGATGTTAAAGATCAGTAAAACTAAAAGCTGGTTCTTGGAGAAGATAAACAAAATTGATCATTAGCCAGACTATCAAGAAAAAACCAAGAAGAATCAAATCAATAGAAATGAAAAAGGGGAAGTAACAACTGACACTGCAGAACACAAAGGATCATGAGAGATTACTGCAGGCAACTATATGCCAATAAAATGGACAACCTGGAAGAAATGGACAAATTCTTAGAAATGCACAACCTTCTGAGACTGAACCAGGAAGAAATAGAAAATATGAACAGACCAATCACAAGCACTGAAATTGAAACTGTGATTAAAAATCTTCCAACAAACAAAAGCCCAGGACCAGATGGCTTCACCAGGCGAATTCTATCAAACATTTAGAGAAGAGCTAACAGCTATCCATCTCAAACTCTTCCAAAATATAGCAGAGGGAGGAGCACTCCCAAACTCATTCTGTGAGGCTGCCACCATCACCCTGATACCAAAACCAGACAAAGATGTCACAAAAAAAGACTACAGACTAATATCACTGATGAACATAGATGCAAAAATCCTCAGCAAAATACTAGCAAACAGAATCCAACAGCACATTAAGAGGATCATACACCATGATCAAGTGGGGTTTATCCCAGGAATGCAAGGATTCTTCAATATACACAAATCAATCAATGTGATACACCATATTAACAAACTGAAGGAGAAAAACCATATGATCATTCAATAGATGCAGAGAAAGCTTTTGACAAAATTCAACACCCATTTATGATCAAAACCCTCCAGAAAGTAGGCATAGCAGGAACTTACCTCAAAAAAATAAGGCCATGATGACAAACCCACAGCCAACATCATCCTCAATGGTGAAAAACTGAAACCATTTCCATTAAGATCAGAAACAAGACAAGGTTTCCCACTCTCACCACTGTTATTCAACATAGTTTTGGAATTTTTAGCCACAGCAATCAGAGAAGAAAAGGAAATAAAAGGAATCCAAATCAGAAAAGAAGAAGTAAAGCTGTCACTGTGTGCAGATGACATGATACTGTACATAGAGAATCTTAAAGATGCTACCAGAAAACTACTAGAGCTAATCAATGAATTTGGTAAAGTAGCAGGATACAAAATTAATGCACAGAAATCTCTTGCATTCCTATACACTAATGATGAAAAATCTGAAAGTGAAATTAAGAAAACACTCCCATTTACCATTGCAACAAAAATAATATAATACCTAGGAATACACCTACCTAAGGAGACAAAAGACCTGTATGCAGAAAATTATAAGACACTGATGAAAGAAATTAAAGGTGACACAAATAGATGAAGAGATATACCATGTTCTTGGATTAGAAGAATCAGCATTGTGAAAATAACTATACTACCCAAACCAATCTACAGATTCAGTGCAATCCCTATCAAACTACCAGTGGCATTTTCCACAGAACTAGAACAAAAAGTTTCACAATTTGTATGAAAACACAAAAGACCTCGAATAGCCAAAGCAATCTTGAGAACGAAAAACGGAGCTGGAGGAATCAGGCTTCTGGACTTCAGACTATACTACATAGCTACAGTAATCAGTATGGTACTGGAACAAAAACGGAACAGGATAGGAAGCCCAGAGATAAACCCACGCACATATGGTCACCTTATCTTTGATAAAGGAGGCAGGAATGTACAGTGGAGAAAAGACAGCCTCTTCAGTAAGTGGTGCTGGGAAAACTGGACATCTACATGTAAAAGAATGAAATTAGAACACTTCCTAACACCATACCCAAAAATAAACTCAAAATGGATTAAAGACCTAAATGTAAGGCCAGACACTATCAAACTCTTAGAGGAAAACAGAGGCAGAACACTCTATGACATCAATCACAGCAAGATCCTTTTTGACCCACCTCCTAGAGAAATCAAAATAAAAACAAGTGGGACCTAATGAAACTTAAAAGCTTTTGCACAGCAAAGGAAACCATAAACAAGATGAAAAGACAACCCTCAGAATGGGAGAAAATATTTGCCAATGAAGCAACTGACAAAGGATTCATCTCTAAAATTTACAAGCAACTCATGCAGCTCAATATCAAAAAAAAAAAAAAAGCCCAATCCAAAAATGGGCAGAAGACCTAAACAGACATTTCTCCAAAGAAGATATACAGATTGCCAACAAACACATGAAAGAATGCTCAACATGTTTAATCATTAGAGAAATGCAAATCAAAACTACGATGGAATATCATCTCACACCAGTCAGAATGGCCATCATCAAAAAATCTACAAACAGTGCTGGAGAGGGTATGGAGAAAAGGGAACCCTCATACACTCTTGGTGGGAATGTAAATTGATACAGCCACTATGGAGAACAGTTTGAAGGTTCCTTAAAAAACTACAAATAGAACTACCATACGACCCAGCAATCCCACTACTGGGCATATACCCTGAGAAAACCATAATTCAAAAAAGAGTCATGTACCACAGTGTTCACTGCAGCTCTATTTACAATAGCCAGGACATGGAAGCAATCTAAGTGTCCATCAACAGATGAATGGATAAATATGTTGCACATATATACAATGGAATATTACTCAGCCATAAAAAGAAACGAAATTGAGTTATTTGTAGTGAGGTGGATGGACCTAGAGTCTGTCATACAGAGTGAAGTAAGTCAGAAAGAGAGCAACAAATATCGTATGCTAACACATATATATGGAATGTTAAAAAAAAAAAAAAGTCATGAAGAACCTAGGGGCAAGATGGGCATAAAGACACAGACCTACTAGAGGATGGACTTGAGGACGTGGGGAGCGCGAAGGGTAAGCTGGGACAAAGAGAGTGGTGTGTACATGGATATATATACACCACCGAATGTAAAATAGCTAGCTATTGGGTAGCAGTCGCGTAGCACCAGGAGATCAGCTCGGTGCTTTGTGACCAGCTAGAAGGGTGGGATAAGGAGGGTGGGAGGGAGGGAGACGCAAGAGGGAAGAGATATGGGGACATAAGTGTATGTATAACTGATTCATTTTGTTATAAAGCAGAAACTAACACACCATTTGTAAAGCAATTATACTTCAATAAAAATGTTTTTAAAAAAAGTGTATGAACTTCCAGTTATAGGATGACTAAGGTCTGAGAATCTAATGGATAGGTTAGAAACTATAGTTGATGATAACACTGCATTATATAATCAAAAATAGATAAATAAAAAATTTTAAGTTAAAAAAAAACAAAAAAAACATTATGCTGAGTGAAAAAGAGGCAGTCACATAAGACCACATGTTGTATGATTCCATCTATATGAAATTCCCAGAATAGACAGTCCGTAGAGACAGAAAGTAGATCAGTGCCTCCGGTGACTGTGGGAGGAAGAAAATGGGGAAAGATTGGTAATAGGTGTAAGGTTTGGGGGGCAGGTGATGAAAATGTTCTGACATTAGTGGTGATAACTTCACAGTTCTTATGAATATACTAAAAACCAATGAGTTGTACACTTTAAAAGGTTGGGTTTTATGTGTGAATTATACCTCAATAAAGCTGTTATTTTTAAAATACAATGCTTACTGTTAATACTTTGTGAAGGCTATTTCTTCATGTTCTGGTACTTTTTCCACAGAAGAACCTGTGGGTTTTGTTTTTTTCAAGAAAACATCTTTAAAAAGAAACAGTTATATTGGCTTTAGAATTACATCTAATATGAGAACTTATTTGCTCAGTAAAGACAAGTATGCTATATCTTCCTTATCCACTATCATCATGCTATGGAAAACATTATCTGCTATTTCATTTTAATTAATTTAACTTCATGTGCATCACATGTTTTGTACTTTTGCCATAGTGGATTACAGTTTCTGAAATTTTCCTTGTTCTTAGAGAAAGTAATTTTTTCCCCAGCTACTTATATTTAATGTTCCAAAAACAGCATAACAAAAATGTATTACCACTTGGAACATGGTGAATTTTCTACATCCTTTGTTGATTTTTTTTGTTGCCATTTTTATGTACAAGTGCACAGTTGTAAAGGATTTGGTTAAATACTGAAAGAACATAAATGTTCTTTTTGTAACTTTGCTCTCTTTCAAAACAAAATTAGCATCACAAATAGTTGATTTTATATATATATATATATTGCTAATTTTAAGTGAAGATAACTGTTAGTTTTTAATTTTCTACATATATGTTTGTTAGTGGGAGGAATATGCTTATGAATTTAAAAAATCAACCTGCTTGTCTCTAAATCAGCTGAATTATTAAAGGTTATCTTTAATCAGTATGTAACAGTGTTTGCAAGGTTAGGATACTGGAGTGTTTTTGAATATGGGCTCTTTTCTAACAGAAAGACTTATCTCACATGTGTTCTTTCAGTTACAGGGTTGTAAAAAATAGACGGTTAAGTGTTTTATATTTTCTTAAAATAGAAGATAGGGAGACTTTAGAACAAAACAAAAGCTCATAACTATTTTGCTTTGAAAAATAACAAAAAAGCATGTAGATACTTTAAGAAAACAACATGTTTTTCTAAATCTAGAGTGCTCATAAAAATGAGGATCCAGATGGTCAAACCAGACAAAATGTGTAATGCTGTAAATTTTCCTCCTAGTTAAAAGGCTGGCCACCGAGAACCTGCAATACATGGTCAAAGCCTGCCAAGTGGGGTCAGGAGGAGAACCTGCCGCCCAGCTGACTTCTGTGTTTAGGTAACTGGAAAATATGCCAACTGGCAAGAAGACTATTGCCAGCCATTTGACAGCCAGCATGTTTTTTAAATAACTAATTATCCAAAACATAATGTGTTACTACTTGTTTGTAGTTTCAATTATTGTATTTTTGGCAGTGGTTTTGCTATGTTGTTTTATTAAAAAATAAAAGTACCAAGGAAAAAGATAAGTGAACTGACTTAAAATTACCTGAGAATTTAGTAAGGAAGATTCTTGCATGTGTTTAAGAGGAAAAAGTGGGAAACGTGAATCATGATGACAGGTGTACAGGCTTTGGAGCTGCTAAACATGCTACTCAGGATCCACTGTGGAAGTGCCTGTCACTGGTTTTCCTACTCACTTCAGGTGCTGTGGACCCAGAAAGCTCCATTGTATGTAATTGTGAAGCATAGACTTTGTAGATCTGTTGTTCCTTCACAAGAATAACTGCAACTTGAGCAACATTTTCTGTTTTGTTTTTATTTTCCTGCCTTGCACACTATAGAGTCTTATGCTTTCTGTTAAGGCAGTATTTTTAAGTATTTCTTTCTCACAGTTTCTACCAGTTTGCCTTTATTTCATGTATCTCTACCCTAGCACTACCATGATAAATAGTTTGGGTCCATTTCCTTCATTCTGTGTTAGATTTTTGATTCCTCAGTTTTCTTTCTCATCACATAGTTGGCACTTGTCAGTTGTTTACAGTTTATTTAAATTGTGATCATTTGAAATAAATACTGGATTTATGAAAACTGTAAAACCCTAAGAGAGGAGGAAGGATTTTATATGAACAAAGATTGCATGTTTGTTAAGTACAATTTATTGAGCTCAGTGACTTTTATTTTCTTGAGGGGAGAGAGTGGAAATTTTAGAATTAAAATATATAATTCTTATTAATAAAAGGTCTTCTGTGGGTGTAAAGTCTCTTGATCAGTTAAGGAATATAAAAATTATTTCAAATAACTTGCTTTCCTCATAGAAATATTGTTTGATTTATCTAGAGATAGCAATAACTAAAAGATATACAAAACAACTAGGAAACTGGACTCTTTGCTGTTTTAGTCTCTTCTACTTCCTGATCATCTAGATTTCAGCATGCACACTATAGCAAAAAAGTCCCTGAGATTAGATTTTTTCCCCCTTATTCTTCCTCCTGGGATTCCAGCTCTTCCCTTTCCCTTTCTCCTAATGCCGTCACTCTGTTCACAGCTCATACTGAAGCCATTTCTGTTCTTTGTTTTCAGGTATTAAATAGTGTTCATATGGCATCTAAATCCTTACAGTAATCTTACATGAAATGATCTTTCTTGTGTTCAGCTTACAGCTTGTTGCCATACAGATACCAGCCCAAGGAATTGCCCCAGAAGTAATTCTTAGTAACTTGTTTTACTTTCAGGAAATTTATCGAGGATTATGGTATGAGATATGATTATCAGATTTACAGCATTTTAGAAACAGTAGCAGCATTGGACCAACAGGTTGTTATCCACTTGATTTCTACCCTTACTCAATCTCTGAAGAGTTCAGAGCGGAAATGGGGCCTTGGCAGAAATATTGCACAAAGGTATGTTTGATAATTTGATTATATCCTTTCGGACAATGATTATGAAATCTAGATTCATTTTCTAGAAATGGCCTATTTTCCACTTATAAAAATTTGGAGTGTGTTCCAGTGAATAAGATTAGTGACTCAACTAGATAATATGGGTTTTGGTCAGAAATAGATCAAGGCTTTTTTTTTTTTTTTTTTTTAATAGATTACAACCCAGCTGAAGATAATGCTGGACTATTTAGAGTAATGAAACATGGTGGGGGGTATAAGTCTGTATTTCCTAAAGAGATTGTTTTAGAAGGGTCAGTACTCATACTATAATTCATATGTCCAAAAGTAGTATGTTAAATAATCAAAGTACTTTAATCACATCGTGTATGGTGTGTATAGACAAGTAGACATTCAGGCAGGCTCAGTTTGTAAAGACTTAAATAAAAAATAATGGAAAAGGTAGCAAATATATATCTGTCTTAAATGAAAAATAATGGAAAAGGTAGTAAATATATATCTGTCTTCTTTTCTTTTTTCTTTATAGGGAAGCCTATAGCAAACTTTTATCTCACCTAGGACAAGTGGGACAAGATGAGATACAGAGACTAGAAGATGATAATATTGAATCTATTTTGTGATTCATCCTCAATATTAATTATAACTATCTAAAGTCACTTTGCACCATTCTGACTCCTACTTTTAATTAATTGTATAATGTTCTGTTACTTTCTAGGATTTTTTCCTTTCATACCTGTAAGTATAAAGTATATAAATAAGGAAGTAAAAGTTAATTAAATATTTTATAGGAGCTTTGGAACTTGGTAAAACTGCATTCTATTTTGAAGAGGTTTTAGTGAAACTGAAGAAACTTTTCCTAACTGGGAGTGTTATGTGTGTATGTCTAAGCAGGTTTGTACTGGTTGATCCACGGCCATTTTACTATAATGTGACTTTCTGCCTTGTGAGTAATTTATTTCTGTTTTGTTTTTGTTTTCTTATGAGTTATATTTTATTATGATACTATTTCAAATTACCTGGCTGCCCTATGCTGGGTTTTTTTTTTTTTTTGGAGGGGTGCTCAGGAGATAGAACAGTATATTTGTTATCTTTTTTTATACTATGCATGAGGCAAGTTAATAAAATCCTTACAAAGCACACTTAACTCTGAGGAATGAGACTGAATCTGGCTAAATGATTATACAGATAATATGTATCTTTTTTTTAACTTGGGCCAACAGAGTTTATATCAATACTTGGGTTCCAACGGTTGCCAGATGTTTTCCTCTACTCATCCTTTTGTTTGGAGTTGTCATTAAAAGACAGATCAGGAGGAGGATAAACAAGAGACTTTAAGAAAAGAGAATAAATAATATTCTGGAAATTTTTAAGTTTACAAAGTTAACAGAAGAGGTCTGAGAAGTCAGCTGATTTATCTCCTTGCTCTTCAATTAGAGCCTCTTATAAACTAGCATCTTACATGTTCGAAGGGAGCCAGTTTAGTTTCCTGTAGCAGCTCATCTCTCAACCCTTTAACTGTTTTATTCAGATTCATTCTACCAGTTGGGCTTTTGTCCTTGACTCCTTTTTCTAATGAGCATTATTTGGTAAAAAGAGCTCCAATCTTAGTGTTGGGAACCCACCTGGGTCTCAAACCCAGCTCTGCTTTGTGACCTTGAGCAAGTTCTTAACCTTTCTGAGCCTCAGTTTCTTTGTGGAGAAAAATGAATAATAACCCTTTTTTAAATTTCACAATGTTCTGGTAGGAATCAGTGGAATAATTGATTTATAATTATAATCATATAATTTAAATGTATGTGAAAGTATTTGTTGACCTGTGTTCTGTTTGGTGGTGTACAGACATGATCACTCTATCTCATGCACAAAGGTAAAGAACACTTCTCAAATTTCCTCTTTCTCTAATGGTATGTCCTAGATAAAGATCCCACTTCTTTTCAATGTTTTCTTACATGTCATGTTTGCTAAGTTTGAAATAAGTTATTGTTTTTTTCTTGAGCATCTAGTGTTTATCATGGTTCTACTGTTCCTTCAGGAAAACATTTCAACCCTTTTCTGACTCAAGAAGTATCTTTTAAAATGAAATGCACTGCAATCGGGAAACTATAGTTAATAGCCCTTTCCTAATTGTAATCTGTTAAGTCTAAAGGACTTCATGACATATAAATGGTTTATTTTCCCCCCAAATAAACTGTTTTTAATTCAACAAATGGGATGAATAAAAGCCCCTTTAAGGTTACTAAGACTTCATAGCAATGAATTTCTTTTCATTATGATAGTGACTTATTAAATGAATGATGCATTATTTTGCAAGTTGTAGCAACTGAAAGTTAAACTATTTAATGGGATGCCTTTAAAGAGGTTATTTGTGTGTGTGTGTATATATATATATATATATTTTCACCCCCAAGGGAAATTTATAAAGATATCTTGGAGAATCTTGCTCCTTAGCTTATGAAACTTTTTAAGGGTTAAGAAAATCTGCTGCTGAATCATGCATTAGGGTGTATAGCTGTAGATACTAAGAATTACTAAAGTTTATACATAAAAAAATCAGTAACAAGAAAAAGTCTGTAACAATACATGTATATATATATATATTTTTAATTTATGTATCAGTAAAGTTTTAAAGAAGGTGTTTTATTAGTTGAAGAAAAAAAGAAAATTTATGACTTTCATTTCTTAAGAATCTTCACTGACCCGTAAATTATTACTATAGTCTTGTCTTTTTCCATTTCCAGACTTAGAGTACCTTATACTTGCTTGGTTAATGTTCCTTTTCCCCTAAAAACCCTGTAATCTCTGAGGCGGCTGCTTCTACCATTGTAAGGTAGGCCAGCCTCTTTTGGTCAAATCTGGAATATGTTCTCATTTTTCTTAGTCTTTGGGGCCTCTGTGACATTGCATTTTCTTTTATCTTCTCATCCCTTCCTCAGCAGTATCGCTCCTTCCTACATACACGTTCTTCCTTCTTGTCCCTACTGGTAAGATCTAGCCCTTCACCTGCTTTGTCTCAACATTCTTGTAGTAGTGAACTGATAAAACTAGCTTATAATTTTTTCTATCTGTAGTGCTAATTTTTCTCTAAACCTGTCTAGTTGGATTCTCCTGAAATCTCAAGGCAACATGTCAAGCTGCCCTATCATCTTCGTTTCCAGTCTAGCTCATGCCTTCATTTTCTACCCAGAGAATACACCACTTTCCCAAGTCACTTAGCCATGACATTTCTTGGATTCATTGCTCCCCACTTTTCATTTGATCACCATACAAGCTCTTGTGATTTTTTTCTTTTTGCCATTTCATGCATCCAAACATTTTTCTATTGGGTACTATAATCTCCTTCTTATTCTCTGGACTCCTGAAATTTATTCTTCACGTAGTTTTGACATTAGTGTTCCTAAAATACTTCTTTCTTCTTGTTACTTTTCTGCTCAAGGACCTCCATTTACTTCCCATTGTTAATAAGCTGACATTCAAGCCCTTCAGTCAGGAGACTTCTGCCATCTGACGCTATACCTTCTGTTTCCAAACTTACCTCAAGCAGGAAAGTAGACTGTCTTAGCTGCTTTCTCTGAATGACATGTTCATTCTACGCTGTTGGCCTCACTCAGTTTGCCAATTAGAATACCATCATGTCTATAGATACCTAACCTTAAGACACTTAAATAGGAAGAAAATTAAAATTTACATGTTGGATATGTAAGTATTCCACTCAAATAATTTCTTTAAAATATCAGATGGAGTGTAGAAGAGATGATTGAAAGACAACAGGGTGATGAAAGGACTTTATTAGACACAGATTTGGTTACGATTTAAATTTCAGTTGAACATTTAATTAGGTTTCCATGGGGGATGAAAAAAACATGGAGTATTGTCTCTGCACAAAAATCATTCAGTATTTTATTCATTTGTATTAGAAGAGTTTCAAAGTTTAAAACTTTTTATATCTTTACTTAGCCCTAGCATATTTTCTTTTCTTACTAAGCATATTTGACTTCCTATTTTGGGGGGCAAGTAAAATATTATTTGTGAGTTGTTAGACTATGTGTGTATTTTCATTATGCATTGTTATTTTTATCTTCTTCCATGCTTCATCACAAATTTTTAAAACTACTTTGTTCTTATCTTAACTAATTACATGAACCCATTTCCATGTACTTTCAAAGAATCTTTGGCAGTTTTTATTTTTACTTCCCCTTTGTTAGGATTATATATCATATAAAAATTTGATGAGCCTTTGCAGTTGGGAAAAGCCTTTAGGAAACCTACCTTCCCTAATCCTACACAGTAACATAGCACTTGTGTTTCAAAGATAAAAGATAGATATCATAGAAACCTCACCAAAAACTGTGTTCTCTGTACTAAACCACTGCTTTTTGACTGATAGACTTCTTACATAAACCTTACATTTTCCAAAAACTGATCTCCAGACTTTTTACATAAACCTTACATTTTCCAAAAACTGATCTCCTGCCTACTCCTCCTAGGGTTAAAAATATTGCCTTGTCAGTCAAGTATAGAGTATGCTAGTATAAATAACATGCTTTGTTTGCTTAAAACAGTTGGTTTGGGAAGCTAGCAAAATAGCGTATTCTTTCACATGTTTAATAAGATGTGAGATTTATATTTTGATTCTGTGATAAACTATGTTTGGTAAGATTACCAAAATCAGTACCAAGTGAACTTAACAACTTCTGCTTATTGAAGTTTTTGGTTTGCAGTTTTTGGTTTGCTGATAGTTATCCAGTTATTGCATTTATGGATTGTGCTTTTAGAAAAATTCTGGGCATATGCATGCTTTAAATTATTTGTGTATATAGTAATGAGATATAATTAAAAATGTATATATTCAACTTACATTGCACCTGTGATTATTCAACTGCCTCTTTATGACAGATTGACTCTTTGAAAACCAAAATAAAAATGAACCGTGTTACCTAGAGGAATAATTTTTATCTTATTATTCCTGTTGCTTTTATACTCTGCTAAAACAAAGAAAAGTTAATTTTTCAGCTCTTGTAATAGCTGAAGGGTATACGGTATACATGTGGTTAAACTGAGAAGAGAAAAAGTATGAAAAACACCCTAAAAATAATCAATTGGCATTTTGTTCTTAAAGATCTAAGGAATTTTATTGCATTTTACATACATATTATTTTATTTTAGAGATTCATGTCTCTTCTGGCCTTTCCTCCTAGAGTAAGAACACTGCTAATATCTGTGTTACTGCTTTTTCTTTTTTAAAGTAAAATCTTGAAATGATGTAAACTGTTGGAAGCTTCGTAGTCTTTTGGAAATTCAAATTAATAATTTAAATATAAATACAATACGGTCTTTAACTTTGAAGAGTAAAAATGGAAGATGAATTACTGTAGGATAGTTCACTTAAATGGAGAACATATATTTGAATAATTTCAATGGGCTTTGGTTTATATGACCAAACATTGTTTTCTAGAATTTTTCTTATTAGCTCTTATGATCAGTAATTTGAGGGAAGGATCGAATTATAAGCGATCTGAGTTTTTTCTTTTTAGGGGAGGGGTGCTGTACTTTGGATGCTGTTCTTTGTCTATAAGTGTTTCTGAAAACTATGTAAAACTTAAAAATTCTGACTTCAATTCTGTAATATTACTGAATAATACATTAAAGTTCACTGAGGAGAGGTCTGATAATATATACTCGTTTGTTTTAAATGAATAGTTAGAAGTGTACACAGAAATTAGAATAATCTCAGGCTGCCTTTCCGTTTATCATTCAAGCAAGTTCACTTTTAGACCTTCCCTTTCATTAATTGGGTAGAGAATCTGGGATTAAAAATAGATTGTTTTATAAGGTAAAACTGCTGGATGGAAAATCTGTGTGTCAAGTAGAAATTTTAGTAAATCTGAAATTCTTGTTTAGGTTCTTGTTGAAAAGATTTCTGAAACGCTGGAGTCCATTTTCCTGACATGGTAAGGCATTTTAAAAATTTAATTTAGATGGTTTATACCTTTTAAAGAGACTCTCTGTTTTCCTTCTAAATGTCAATTTTCACTTTTCAGAACTGTACAAATACTCTTAAGGCTTTTTGTTTGTGTAAACAAAATCTGTTCTTTTAAAAATTTACCATTTTTTTCTTACCCCTAGTCTCCCCTCCCAGCTTTAATCTAAATAGCCAAAAGTTTTATTTATGTATATATTTTTTAATTAATGTTTTAGGTTATCTTATATAAAGTTAGTGAATTCTATATTTAGGAATAAAAATATTTTTTTATTCACTTCTGATTACTAAAAGTGGTTACATGAATAAAGTGACAATTTCCCATTAAGACAAGGATTGCTGAATGATTAAACTAAGGATAAAAAGTAAAATCTTCCTTTTAATAAAGGTGACTTATCCTAACAAGATTAAGGAAAGGGGAAAAACTCATGTTATACTTGTTGAATTTATGTTCAAATACGATTATTGAGTTGTTTTATTTTTTTTGTTGTTGTTATAGACAAAGCAAATCCAAAAACCTAGCCTAAAAAAATTCTCATGTATTATTAAAAATGGTAGTAATAAAATATGTATTGGTGGTAGAGAAGAATCCCACAAGTGCTCAAGATTGACATAACCTTTAACAAAGTGGAAAAACTTTTATTAGAACTACTGATACTAGGTTCAAATTTATGTCAGAGCACTTTATGGTACCGAAATTAGTACAACTAATTTTTTCTGAGCTTTAAAATGTCATTTTTCACTAAATGAGCTTAGATGAAATGTTTGAGAGACTTATTATTTGAGGCAAGTGTTTGTACAAGTTTAGGAATCTTTGGCTTTAGTAAACTCCCTTTTTCATAATTAGCATGTCTCTTTCACATGCTTTTCAGAATCATTTATCTTATAGCTTGTGTTCCAAGTTCTATCTAGTAATTTTTAAACTTCAAAAATAATTTTTTTCAGTTACAAGGTTCTAAAACAGTAAAATACCTTGTAATTTGAGTGACATTTTTTTTTCCTTAGGCAAAGTACTTCAGAGCATTTGCCTAATCCTTAAAACATTCTTCTGAATTAATATGGAAATCAATAATTGCCCTCCTTAAAAAGTGAGAAAACTGAAGCAATGTAAAGTTAAGCTCCTGGCCCAAGGTAACAGAGCAACCAAGGTGAAAAGTCTGGGTATTCCATCTGCTGTTCCGGTGAACTTCTATTATTTTTATTACCTTGAATAAAATATGGCATTTAAAAATTTACGATGTCATAATGATGAGTTTCTACTTATACAGCAGGGCTGTATAATGTTAAATTTTTAAAAGAAAAATTACAATCCCAGGCTTAAGTAGTAAAGAGATTAAGTACTGACAATTTTTTTTTAAAGATCATTGATGGCAGTACTTGTGAAATAAACTGCCTTACTAAGAGGGTAATGTCCTGGACAGCATTGATTAGACAATGTGTACAAAGATGCTTAAAAGATCCATGGACCATTAAGTTAGCACTAAGCTACACCACCATAAAAGTCATACATGTTGTACTGTATACTGACACACACTGAGAAGCGTGACAAGCGTTTTCAATAATGTGTATTTTAGAAAACTGTTCATTTTTTGCTAATGTTTATCTGAATAGAAGATCTAGAAAACAAAACAAGGAAGCATTGAGCACTGAGTATTTTCATGCCCAGTATCCAAAAGTCGGGCCTTTTTCCTCCTCATGTTCATGATGGTTGTTAAGAGAGCACTGGCTTTTCAGATGGTGCCAATCCTGTGATGAGGCACTTGAAGAGTTTGAAGGTTAGGGCATGTGAAATACGGAGCTGGGAGGAAGCATGCCGCTATTCCATTGGAAGCAAAAGGAAGTGTAGGCCCGTAGAATACTTCTTCTTTGCCTTCTCTACTCACATCCAATACCTAACAAAAGAAGAGGAGAAACCTGTACGTTAAAGGTGGTTGTTCAAAATAAAGCTGGGTACACATAAAAGAAAGCCTGCAGTTAAATTCAGTTATGCCACCATGACTATACCTTACGCATTGCTGTTTTTCTCAAGTATGGTACCAGGAATATGTATTAAGTTCCTGCAAAGTGCTATTCTACACACCTCTGTTTGTGTTTGTACACGTGTGTACATGCATAGATGTGTATGTTATGTTTGTATATACATAGATATATAATTTAATCTTCAGAACAGTGTCAAGCTGTAGGTAGCATTATCCTCCTTTAATAAAACTGCCTTAGACTGCTTAAGTAACTAGCCCAAACTAGTTAGTACGTGTTGTTTGTATGCTGGCTTACAAATCCTCACCTGTAAAGTGAAAACAACATTGACCTTGCAGCTTTGCTCTGGAAATTGGTGACATACCGCTCAGTGTCTAGCACATAGAGTATTATAGCTTACTTAGTAGCAGGTTCAAAAAAATCAGTTCAGTTGCCTCTGGAAATTCTTCCCCAGTTATTTCCCCATTAAGCTGGAGTTCCACCTCTTTCCATATATGGAAAGAATCCTTTGTTTAGTGTGTGCCTGCTGTCACCTCACTGATTCTGGTTTAATCTTACTACTAGGAAAATTCTTTCTTGAGGAAAGCTGGTCATGTCCTACGTGTCTAACCCATAATGTTCCTTCCAGCCTTCAATCATCTTAACCTCTTTTCATATGACCTTCCTCAACCTTCATTTTTTTAATTAATTTTTTATTGGAGTATAATTGCTTTACAATGTTGTGTTAGTTCCTGCTGTACACCGAGGCGAATGAGCTGTATGTATACATATATTCCCTCCCTCTTGGACCTCCCTCCCCCTGCATCCCACCCATCTAGGTCACCACAGAGCATCGACCGAGCTACCTTTGTTTAAAACCTTTCCTCCCTTGGGTTCTGTGACCTTAAAAAAATAAGTTGGTCATTGACACAGGCCACCTTTGGTCCACTTCTTCCATCCCCATCCTAAATGTAGGTATGCCCCAATATTCCAACCACAGACCCCTTGATACTCTTCTTCAGTGATCTTGTCCACTCTCATGCCTTCATCTGTCACCTAAGTAGATAATTCTTTTTTTAATTAATTAATTAATTTATTTATTTATTTATTTATGGCTGTGTTGGGTCTTTGTTGCTGCACGCAGGCTTCCTCTAGTTACGGCAAGTGGGGGCTTCTCATTGTGGTGGCTTATCTTGTTTGTTGCGGAGCATGGGCTCTAGGCGTGTGGGCTTAGTAGTTGTGGCATGCGGGCTCAGTAGTTGTGGCTCACGGGCTCTAGAGTGCAGGCTCCGTAGTTGTGGTGCATGGGCTTAGTTGCTCCACAGCATGTGGAAACAAACCTGTGTCCTCTGCATTGGCAGGCGGATTCTTAACCACTGAGCCACCAGGGAAGTCCTGCTCTGAGTGGATAATTCTTAAGCCTTTAATGTAATAATGCATTATTTTAGATGAAAGAAGCCCTTGAGTTGGGGATCCAAGCTCATAAAGGAGGAAATCACTAAAGCCTAGAATAAAATATCAAACCTTGTAGCTTTTTTTCCCAAATGGACATTTAGCTGTCCCATCCCATTTATTGAACAATATGCCCTGTCACTATTAATTTTAAATAGCTCTAGTATATGCAACATATAAATTTGTCTTTGTTCTCTCTTTCATTGATTTATGTACCTTCCCACAGTACCACATTTAGTTATTTTGACTGGGTAGGGCATGTCTCCCCCATTCATTTTCAAGCATTTCTTGGTTCTTCTTGTATTTTTCCTTTCCTGGAGAAACTTCAAGATCAATTTGACAAGTATTATTCCCCCACCCTTTGAGAAAAAGGAAAATTACAATGGGATTTTGACTAGTATTTGATTAAATAAGGAAGTAGAGGTCTTTCAATATTTACCTCAAGTAAGATTATTGTGCAGGTTACAGAGAAGAAAACTGAGATACAAAGAATGTTCGATGACTTGCTCAGGATCACACAGCTAGTAAGTGGTGGTGGAGCCAGTACTTGGGCTCAAGGTTGCAACCCAAGAAAGAGCAAGGTTTTCATGCCATTCGTGATATCCCCTCCTCAACTGAATACATTTCTAGAACACAAAATATCAGTTGAGGTCACTGTCCAAACAGCTTGTCTGGTTCCCTGGGCCAACAGAGGCTGTGTGTGTTAAGCAGATGTAATTTATTTAATCTGTAAGATAGGAAAGGAAGTGTTGGCAGTTTTTCTCCAAAACACTCCCCTGTAAACTGGCAGAAAGAAGGCATTTGGGAGAAGGAGGTGCCAGCTTGGCAGCATATCCTCCAGCCAAAAAGAAGTAATCATAAATGAAGAGCAGTGGAGGTGATCTGGCAACACAGACTAATCACTGGCACACTTGGGCAGCTGTTCCTTTACCTGCTGCTCGTCATCCACAGCGTCCAGATTAGAGTCAACCTCTGTGCCAGACGTTTGCTTACACACCCACTGAATAAAGAAGAGCACCTGACTTTCCTCAGGAATCTATTTTTTAATATTTTACATGGGTCAGTATTACTAACAAGTCCATATCTCCATCTTTAAACAAGTATTAATTTAAGAGCACCTCAGCCTTTCTCTTATTTGGGTTGCCCTTGAAATGGATCAAATAGTCTGTGCTAAATCAAGTAGTAGAAAAATATAGAACAGGATGCTCTCTCAACATTTGACAGGCTTGTGGCTGAATCCTACAAATGACAGTTAAATAAGCTTTCATTAGAATCCAGAAGGGTCAGTCTAATGAGAGAGGTTATTGGCTGGTATTTTCAAGACCAAAGAAAATTACTTTAGTCCTTCTGGATGTTAACAGACCAATCTGTGAACTATTTAAGTGTGACCTTCATTAATCTTAGCCAGCAGTGCCCTTAGAATCCAAAAATACTATAGATTTGTGACTTATGAAAAATGTAAACTTTGATATTTTTAACATCTGTACTATTTTCTCCACCACTCTGACCTGTAATTTTCTTCCTTTTTTTTTTTTTCCTCACAAATCACATCTCAGAATTTATTCAATGCTTTGGGGCTTAAAATATTTTTTTTAATTTTTATTTTATATTGGAGTTATAGTTGATTAACAATGTGTTAGTGTCAGGTGTACAGCAAAGTGATTCAGTTATACATATACATGTATCTATTATTTATCAAATTCTTTTCCCATTTAGGTTCTTACAGACTTGAGCAAAGTTCCCTGTGCATTACAGTAGGTCCTTGTTGGTTATCTATTTTAAATATAGCAATGTGGACATGTCAGTCCTAAACTCCCAATCTATCCCTCCCCCCACCCTTCGTCCCTGGTGACCATAAGTTTGTACTCTGTCTGTTAGTCTGTTTTTGTTTTGTAAATAAGTTCATTTGTATCATTTTTTTTTAGATTCCAATATAAGCGATATATGACATTTCTCTTTCTCTGTCTCACTTACTTCACTTAATATGATAGTCTCCAGGTCCATTCATGTTGCTGCAAATGGCATTATTTCATTCTTTTTAATGGCTGAGTAATATTCCATTGTATATATGTACCACATCTTTATCCATTCAACTGTCAATGAACATTTAGGTTGCTTCCATGTCTTGGCTATCGTAAACAGTGCTGCAGTGAACAATGGGGGCATGTATCCCTTCGAACCATGTTTTTCTCCAGATTTATGCCCAGGAGTGGGATTGCCGGATCACATGGCAGCTCTATTTTTAGTTTTTTAAGGAGCCTCAATACTGTTCTCCATAGTGGCTGTATCAATTTACATTCCCACCAACGTTGTAGGAGGGTTCCCTTTTCTCCACACCCTCTCCAGCATTTATTGTTTCTAGATTTTTTGATGATGGCCATTCTGACTGGTGGAAGGTGATATCTCAGTGTAGTTTTGACTTACATTTCTCTAATAATTCGCAATGTTAAGCATCTTTTCATGTGCCTCTTGGCCATCTGTATGTCTTGTTTGGAGAAATGTCTATTTAGGTCTTCTGCCCTTTTTTTTTTTTTTTTTTTTTTTTTTTTTTTTTGCAGTACGCGGGCCTCTCACTGTTGTGGCCTCTCCCGTTGCGGAGCACAGGCTCCAGACGTGCAGGCTCAGCGGCCATGGCTCACTGGGCCCAGCCGCTCTGCAGCATGTGGGATCTTCCCGGACCAGGGCACAAACCCGTGTCCCCTGCATCGGCGGGCGGACTCTCAACCACTGTGCCACCAGGGAAGCCCCTTCTGCCCATTTTTTGATTGGGTTGTTTGTTTTTTGATATTGAGCTACATGAGCTGTTTGAAATTTTGGGAGATTAACCCCTTGTTGGCCACATCATTTGCAAATATTTTCTCCCATTCTATGGGTTGTCTTTTCATTTTGTTTACGGTTTCCTTTGCTGTGCAAAGCTTTTGAGTTTAACTAGGTTCCATTTGTTTGTGTTTATTTCCATTACTCTAGGAGACAGATCAAAAAAGCTATTGCAGTGATTTATGTAAAAGAGTGTTCTGCCTATGTTTTCCTCTAAGAGTTTTATAGTCTCGAGTCTTATATTTAGGTCTTTAATCCATTTTGAGTTTATTTTTGTGTATGGTGTTAAAGAATATTCTAATTTCATTTTTTTTGCATGTAGCTGTCCAGTTTTCCCAGCACCATTTATTGAAGAGAATGTCCTTTCTCCATTGTACATTCTTGCCACCTTTATCATATATTAATTGACCATAGGTTTGTGGGTTTATTTTTGGGCTTTTTATCCTGTTCCATGGATCTATATTTCTTTTTGTGCCACTACCGTACTGTTTTGAACTGTAGCTTTGTAGTACAGTCTGAAGTCAGGGAACCTGATTCCTCCAGCTCCATTTTTCTTTCTCAAGATCGCTTTGGCTATTTGGGGTCTTTTGTGTCTCCACTCAAATTTTAAGATTTTTTGTTCTAGTTCTGTGAAAAATACCATTGGTCATTTGATAGGGATTGCATTGAATCTGTAGATTGCCTTGGGTAGTACAGTCATTTTGACAGTATTGATTGTTCCAATCCAAGAACATGGTACATCTTTCCATCTGTTTGTGTTATCTTTGATTTCTTTTATCAGCATCTTATAGTTTTTAGAGTGCAGGTCTATTGCCTCCTTAGGTAGGTTATTCCTAGGTATTTTATTCTTTTTGATGCTATGGTAAATGGATTGTTTTTTAATTTCTCTTTCTGATCTTTCATTGTTAGTGTATAGGAATGCAAGCAATTTCTGTGTATTAATTTTGTATCCTGCAACTTTACCCATTTCATTGATGAGCTCTTGTAGTTTCCTGGTAGCATCTTTAGATTTTCTATGTATAATATTATGTCATCTGCAAACAGTGACAGTTTTACTTCTTTTCCAATTTGGATTCCTTTTATTTATTTTTCTTCTCTGAATGCCATGGCTAGGATTTCCAAAATTATGTTGACTAATAGTGGCAAGAGTGGGCATCCTTGTCCTGTTCCTGATCTTAGAGGAAATGCTTTCAGCTTTTCACCGTTGAGCATGATGTTAGCTGTAGGTTGGTCAAATATGGCCTTTATTATGTTGAGGTATGTTCCCTCTATGCCCACTTTCTGGAGAGTTTTTATCATAAATGGGTGTTGAATTTTGTCAAAAGCTTTTTCTGCATCTATAGAGATGATCATATGGTTTTTATTCAGTTTGTTGATGTGCTGTATTACACTGATTGATTTGCATATATTGAAGAATTCTTGCATCCCTGGAATAAATCATGGTGTACATTTGATCATGGTGTATGATCCTTTTAGTGTATTGTTTGATTTGATTTGCTAGTATTTTGTTGAGGATTTTTGCCTCTATGTTCATCAGTGATATTGGCCTGTAATTTTCTATTTTTTGTGATAACTTTATCTGGTTTTGGTATCAGGGTGATGATGGCCTCGTAGAATGAACTTGGGAGTGTTCCTTTCACTGCGATTTTTTTGGAATAGTTTCAGAAGCATAGATTTTAACTCTTCTCTAAATGTTTGGTAGAATTCGCCTGTGAAGCTATCTGGTCCTGGACTTCTGTTTGTTGGGAGTTTTTAAATCACAGTTTCAATTTCAGTACTTTGGATTGGTCTGTTCATATTTTCTGTTTCTTTCTGGTCTAGTTTTGGGAGGTTGTACATTTCTAAGAGTTTGTCCATTTCTTCTAGGTTGTCTATTTTATTGACACATAGCTGCTTGTAGTAATCTCTTATGATCCTTTGTATTTCTGAGGTGCCCACTATAACTTTTTCATTACTAATTTTATTGATTTGAGCTCTGTCCCTCTTTTTCTTGATGAGTCTAGCTAAAGTTTTTCAACTTTATCTTTTCAAAAAAACAGCTTTTAGTTTCATTGATCTTTTCTGTCGTTTTCTTCCTCTCTATTTCATTTATTTCTGCTTTGATCTTTATGATTCCTTTCCTTCTACTCACCTTGGGTTTTGTTTTTCTTTCTCTAGTTGCTTTAGGTGTAAGACTAAGTTGTTTATATGAGATTTTTTCTTGTATCACTATAAACTTCCCTCTTAGAAGTGCTTTTGCTGTGTCCCATAGGTTTTGGATCATCATGTTTTCATTTTCATTTCTCTAGGTATTTTTTGATTTCCTCTGATTTCTTCAGTGATCCACTGGTTGTTTAGTAGCATATTGTTTAGTTTCCACATATTTGTGGTTTTCACAGTATTTTTTTTCTTGTAGTTGATTTCTAATCTCATAGTGTTGTGGTCAGAGAAGATGCTTGATATGATTTCAATTTTCTTGAATTTACCAAGGCTCGTTTTCTGGCCCAGCATGTGCTCAATCCTGGAGAGTGTTCCATGTGCACTTGAGAAGAATGTGTACTCTGCTGCTTTTGGATGGAATGCTCTATAAATATCAATTAAGTGCATCTGATCTAATGTGTCATTTAAACCTGTATTTTCCTTATTGATTTTCTGCGTGGATAATCTGTCGATTGATGAAAGTGGGGTGTGAAAGTCTCCCAGTATTATTGTTGATTTCCCTTTTTATGGCTGTTAGTATTTGCCTTATAAATTGAGGTGCTCCTATGTTGGGTGCATATATATTTACAGTTGCTATATCTTTTTCTTGCATTGATCCTTTCATCATTATGTAGTGTCCTTCTTTGTCTCCTGTAACAATCTTTATCTTAAAGTCTATTTTGTGTGATATAAGTACTGCTACTCCAGCTTTTTTTTTTTTTTTTGCAGTACACGGGCCTCTCACTGTTGTGGCCTCTCCCGTTGCAGAGCAACAGGCTCCGGATGCACAGGCTCAACGTTCATGGCTCACAGGCCTAGCAGCTCTGCAGCATGTGGGATCTTCCCAGACCGGGTCACGAGCCCATATCCCCTGCATCAGCAGGCAGACTCTCAACCACTGCGCCACCAGGGAAGCCCTCCAGCTTTCTTTTGAGCTGCATTTGCGTGGAATACATTTTTGTATCCTCTTACTCTCAGTCTGTATGTGTCCCTAGATCTGAAGAAGGTCTCTTGTAGACAGCATATATATGGGTTTTGTTTTTGTATCCATTCAGTCAATCTGTGTCTTTTGGGTGGAGCATCTAATCTACATTTAAGGTAATCATTGATATACGTGTGTTTTTTTTTCAATTTTATTTCTTTATACAACAGGTTCTTTTTAGTCATCCATTTTATACACACATCAGTGTATACATGTCAATCCCAATCTCCCAATTCATCACACCACCACCCCCCACCACTTTTCCCCCTTGGTGTCCATACGTTTGTTCTCTACATCTGTGTCTCAGTTTCTGCCCTGCAAACTGGTTCATCTGTACCATTTTTCTAGATTCCACATATATGCGTTAATATATAATATTTGTTTTTCTCTTTCTGACTTACTTCATTCTGTATGACAGTCTCTAGATTCATCCACGTCTCTACAAATGACCCAATTTCATTCCTTTTTATGGTGGAGTAATATTCCATTGTATATATATACCACATCTTCTTTGTCCATTCGTCTGTCGATGGGCATTTAGGTTCCTTCCATGACGTGGCTATTGTAAATAGTGCTGCAATGAACATTGGGGTGCATGTGTCTTTTTGAATTATGGTTTTCTCTGGGTATATGCCCAGTAGTGGGATTGCTGGGTCATATGGTAGTTCTATTTTTAGTTTTGTAAGCAACCTCCATACTGTTCTCCACAGTAGCTGTATCAATTTACATTCCCACCAACAGTGCAAGAGGGTTCCCTTTTCTCCACACCCTCTCCACCATTTGTTGTTTGTAGATTTTCTGATGATGCCCATTCTAACTGGTGTGAGGTGATACCTCATTGTAGTTTTGATTTGCATTTCTCTAATAATTAGTGATGTTGAGCAGCTTTTCATGTGCTTCTCGGCCATCTGTATGTCTTCTTTGGAGAAATGTCTATTCAGGTCTTCTACCCATTTTTCGATCAGGTTGTTTGTTTTTTTAATATTGAGCTGCATGAGCTGTTTATATATTTTGGAGATTAATCCTTTGTCCATTGATTCATTGGCAAATATTTTCTCCCATTCTGAGGGTTGTCTTTTCGTCCTGTTTGTAGTTTCTTTTGCTTTGCAAAAGCTTTTACATTTCATTAGGCCCCATTTGTTTAATGTTGTTTTTATTTCCATTACTCCAGGAGGTGGATCAAAAACAATCTTGATGTGACTTATGTCAAAGAGTGTTCTTCATATATTTTCCTCTAAGAGTTTTATAGTGTCCAGTTGCATTTAGGTCTCTATTCCATTTTGAGTTTATTTTTGTGTGTGGTGTTAGGGAGTGTTCTAATTTCATTCTTTTACATGTAGCTGTCCAGTTTTCCCAGACTGTCTTTTCTCCATTGTATATCCTTGCCTCCTTTGTCATAGATTAGTTGACCATAGGTGCGTGGGTTTATCTCTGGGCTTTCTATCCTGTTCCATTAATATGTATTTCTGTTATTGTGACAGTACCATATTGTCTTGATTACTGTAGCTTTGTAGTAGAGTCTGAAGTCAGGGAGTCTGATTTCTCCATCTCCATTCTTTTCCCTCAAGACTACTTTGGCTATTCGGGGTCTTTTGTGTCTCCATACAAATTTTAAGATTTTTTTCTTCTAGTTCTGTAAAAAATGTCATTGCTAATTTGATCGGGATTGCATTGAATTTGTAGACTGCTTTGGGTAGTATAGTCATTTTCACAATATTGATTCTTCCAATCCAAGAACATAGTGTATCTCTCCATCTGTTTGTGTCATTTCTGATTTCTTTCATCAGTGTCTTACAGTTTCCTGAGTACAGGTCTTCTACCTCCTTAGGAGGGTTTATTCCTAGGTATTTTATTATTTTTGTTGCAATGGTGAATGGGATTGTTTCCTTAATTTCACTTTCTGATCTTTCATCATTAGTGTATAGGATTCAAGGTTTCTGTGCATTAATTTTGTATCCTGCAACTTTACCAAATTCACTGGTTAGCTCCAGTAGTTTTCTGGTGGCATCTTTAGGATTTTCTATGTATAGTATCTTGTCATCTGCAAAGAATGACAGTTTTACTTCTTCTTTTCCAATTTGTATTCCTTTTATTTATTTTTCTTCTCTGATTGATGTGGCTAGGACTTCCAAAACTATGCTGAATAACAGTGGTGAGAGTGGACATCCTTGTCTTGTTCCTGATCTTAGAGGAAATGGTTTCAGTTTTTCACCATTGAGAATGATGTTTGCTGTGGGTTTGTCATATATGGCCTTTATTATGTTGAGGTAGGGTCCCTCTATGCCCACTTTCTGGAGAGTTTTTATTATAAATGGGTGTTGAATTTTATCAAAAGCTTTTTCTGCATCTATTGAGATGATCATATGGTTTTTATTCTTCAGTTTGTTAAAATGGTGTATCACATTGATTGATTTGCATATATTGAAGAATCCTTGCATCCCTGGGATAAATCCCACTTGATCATGGTGTATGGTGCTTTTAATGTGTTGTTGGATTCTGCCACTCCCTTCTGGCTTGTAGAGTTTCTGCTGAGAAATCAGCTGTTAACCTTATGGGAGTTCCCTTGTATGTTATTTGTCATTTTTCCCTTGCTGCTTTCAATAATTTTTTTCTTTGTCTTTTACTTTTGCCATTTGATTACTATGTGTCTTGGCGTGTTTCTCCTTGGGCTTATCCTGTATGGGACTCTCTGTGCTTCCTGGACTTGGGTGGCTATTTCCTTTCCCATATTAGGGAAGTTTTCTACTATAATCTCTTCAAATATTTTCTCTGGTCCTTTCTCTCTATCTTCTCCTTCTGGGACCCCTATAATGCAAATTTTGGTGCATTTAATATTGTCCCAGAGGTCTCTTAGGCTGTCTTCATTTCTTTTCATTCTTTTTTCTTTATTCTGTTCCACAGCAGTGAATTCCACCATTGTGTCTTCCAGGTCATTTATCCGTTCTTCTGCCTCAGTTATTCTGCTATTGATTCCTTCTAGTGTGTTTTTCATTTTAGTTATTGTATTGTTCATCTCTGTTTGTTTGTTCTTTAATTCTTCTAGGTCTTTGTTAAGCATTTCTTGCATCTTCTTGATCTTTGCCTCCATTCTTCTTCCGAGGTTCTGGATCATCTTCACTATCATTATTCTGAATTCTTTTTCTGGAAGGTTGCCTATCTCCACTTTATTTAGTTGTTTTTCTGGGGTTTTATCTTGTTCCTTTATCTAGTTACATAGCCCTCTGCCTTTTCTTTTTGTCTATCTTTCTGTGAATATGGTTTTCCTTCCCGAGGCTGCAGAATTGTAGTTCGTCTTGCTTCTGCTGTCTGCCCTCTGGTGGATGAGGCTATCTAAGAGGCTTGTGCAAGCTTCCTGATGGGAGGGACTGGTGGTGGGTAGAGCTGGCTGCTGCTCTGGTGGGCAGAGTTCAGTAAAACTTTAATCCGCTTGTCTGCTGATGGGTGGGACTGGCGGTGGGTAGAGCTGGCTGTTGCTCTGGTGGGCAGAGTTCAGTAAAACTTTAATCCGCTTGTCTGCTGATGGGTGGGACTGGCTTCCGTCCTTCCTGGTTGTTTGGCCTGAGGTGACCAAGCACTGAAGACTACCCAGATCTTTGGTGGGACTAATGGTGGAATCTGGGAGTGCTCATGCCAAGGAGTACTTCAAGAACTTCTGCTGCCAGTGTCCCTGTCCTTATGGTGAGACACAGCCACCCCTCGCCTCTGCAGGACACCCTCCAACACTACCAGGTAGGTCTGGTTCAGTCTCTTGTGGGGTCACTGCTGCTTCCCCTGGGTCCCTATGCACACACTGCTTTGTGTGTGCCCTCCAAGAGTGGCTTTGTTTCCCACAGTCCTGTCGAAGTCCTGCAATCAAATCCCGCTAGACTTCAAAGTCTGATTCTCTAGCAATTCCTCCTCCCGTTGCAGGACACCCAGGTTGGGAAGCATGACCTGGGACTCAGGACCTTCACTCCAGTGGGTGGACTTCTGTGGTATAAGTGTTCTCCAGTTTGTGAGTCACCCACCCAGCAGTTATGGGATTTGATTTTATTGTGATTGCGCCCCTCCTACAGTCTCATTGTGGCTTCCCCTTTGTCTTTGGATGTGGGGTATCTGTTTTGGTGAGTTCCAGTGTCTTCCTATCAATGATTGTTCAGCAGTTAGTTGTGATTCCGGTGCTCTTGCAAGAGGGAGTGAGAGCACATCCTTCTACTCCGCCATCTTGAACCCTGTACAGTACGTATGTTCTTACTGCCATTTTTTAAATTGTTTTGGATTTGTTTTTGTAGGTATTTTTTCTTCCCTTCTTCTTTTGTCCTCTTGTGATTTGATGACTAACTTCAGGGTTTTGTTTGGATTCCTTTTTCCTTTTTGTGTCTGTATGTATTGTAGATTTTCGGTTGGCAGTTACCATGAGGTTTTGATATAGCCATCTATATATAAACAAGATTGTTTTAAGTTGCTGGTCTTTTAATTTCAAATGGATATCCAATATCCTGTTTTGTGCTCTCCTCTTCTCACAGTTGCTGGTTTTGATACCGTATTTGTGTGCAGATGATTTCCTACCTTTAATGTATGTTTGCCTTTACCAGTGAGCTTTCCCACTAGGAATTTTCTTGTTTCTAGTTTTGGCCTTTTCTCTTCCACCTAGAGAATTTCCTTTAGCATTGGTTACAAAGCTGGTCTGGTGGTGCTGAATTCTCTTAGCTTTTGCTTCTCTGTAAAGCTTTTGATTTCTCTATCTAATCTGAATGCGAGCTTTGCTGGTTAGAGTATTCTTGGTTGTAGGTTCTTCCCTTTCATCACTTTAAACATATGGTGCCACTCCTTCTGGCCTGCAGAGTTTCTGCAGAAATCAGCTGATAACCTTGTGGGAGTTCCCGTGTATGTTTTCCGTTGCTTTTTCCCTTGTTGCTTTTAATATTTTCTCTTTGTCTTCAATTTTTGTCAGTTTTATTACTATGTGTCTCAGTGTGTTCATCCTTGGGTTTATCCTGCCTGGGACTCTCTGCACGTCCTAGGCTTGGGTGACTGTTTCCTGTCCCATGTTAGGGAAGTTGTCAGCTATTATCTCTTCAAGTATTTTCTCAGGCCCTTTCTTTCCCTCTTCTCCTTCTGGGACCCCTATAATGTGAATGTTGGTGCATTTAATGTTGTCCCAGAGGTCTCTTAGACTGTCCTCATTTCTTTTCATTCTTATTTTCTTTATTCTGTTCTGTAGCAGTGATTTCCACCATTCTGTCTTCCAGCTCACTTATCCATTCTTCTTCCTCAGTTATTCTGTTATTGATTCCTTCTAGATGGACCATGTCAGGGGGTGTGTTTATCAGCTACCTGTTTATTCAGGAAGACTTTAAGCACCTGTCTGCTGATGTGTGGGTCTGTTTTCCTGCCCTGTTGGTTGTTTGGCCTGAGACATCCCAGCATTGGAACTACAGACTGTTGGTTGGGGCCAGGTCTTGGTGAGAAAATGGAGGCCTCCAAGAGGGCTCGCGGCAATGAGTACACCCCAGACTACCACCGCCAGTGTCCTTGTACCTGCAGTGAGTCAGCCGCCCCCTGCCTCTGCAGGAGATTCTCCAATATAATACTAGCAGGTAAGTCTGCCCCAGTCTCTCATAAGGTCATCACTTTTTCCCTGAGTCCTGACATGCACAAGACCCTGTGTGCGCCCTCCAAGAGTGGAGTTTCTGTTTCCCCCAGTCCTGTGGAATCCCTGTGGTCAAACCCTGCTGGCCTTCAAAGCCACATTTTCTGGGGCCTCCTCCTTCCATTGCCAGACCCCCAGGCTGGGGAGGCCTGAGGTGGGACTCAGAACTTTCACTCCTGTAGGAGAACTTCTGTGGCATAATTATTTTACACCTGGCATATATGGGATTGGATTTTATCTCAGTTACGTCCCACCTACAATCTAGTTGTGTATCCTTCTTTGTCTTTGGATGTAGGATAACTTTTTAGGTAGGTTGCAGTGTTTTTTTGTCAGTGGTTGTTCAGCGGTTACTTGTAATTTTGGTGTTTCCGTAAAAAGAGGTGAGCTCCCATCCTTCTACTCCACCATCTTGTCTCCTCTCTTTCCTGTAATTTTCATCCTGCTGATAGGTACTCAGGAATTTCTACTGTCTAATCAATATCTTCTCATAAACACTATTCCAGTCTCTCATCTTTCTTCTCTGTTGGATATTCTTCCAGCAAGTAGTAGAGAAATGGCTTGCTTTTGAACACATAGCTAGTCTCTCCAACCATCAACATATTTACTTTTAGTGAACCAACATAAATAGTTCTGTAGTCACCAAAAAAACAAGTATTTGAGATTGTGCAACCATAGTTTAGAATGAACGGTAATGTAACCCATAACCAGTTGTGAATAACTAAAATGAAAGTCTCTTATCCATGAAGAGTTTCATTCCAAGCATCTCTTTTAAGTGACAATCCATATGCTTATATTAACTTATTATCTATAAACAATAAAGGCTCTTAAAAGCCTTTTTCAAATTTATCTGTGCTTTGTGAGACTACTGTGCCAGCCAAGGGAATAAACACAGCATTTGCAAAATTACTGATTGATTTGGTACTTCAAAATGACTACTGAACACAGAACTGTTCATAATACTAATTTTTTTAAAAAGCAAATATAGTAGAATATTTTACTGTCCAGTCTCAGACATGAAATTTATTCCACTAACACAGGCATTGATTAAAACATTTAAGAATCACATCTTTTTTAGAATCACTGTAGTTCTGAGGCTACTCTAGATATCCTTAGTGGTTTAAGATATACACATGTACCTCACCTCTTCATCTTTTGAGGACAGATTTGTTTGGGAACAACCAGAAGTCATGAGACGTTAATTAGTGTATATGATTAGTGACCATTCCATCTTGATTTCTATTCCTTCATCTAATTGAACATTACAATTAGAAATATACCCATAAGTATCTTTAAAATTTGCATCTTTTTAATAAACCCAAACTTGCTTCTATTGAGTAAGCAGTCAAATGAAGGGTCCTAAACCACTTAAAAACCAGGGTCCCAGCATTACAGATCACTGCCTGTTGCTCAGTTCAATGTTCTACAATTTTTAAAAGAACAAAATAAAAAGAAACCCCAAAGACAGTGATGACTGACAAATTCATGCACAGATGAAAGACTGGAAGCCCTCCTTGAAAGAAAATAGTTTGCTTGTTTGTTGTTATCCGAAAGATAGGACCAAACTCTAGTACAAGGTAGACCTCAGTTAACTAAAGACTCCCATAAAGAGTTTCAAGATTTTTCAAAGAACTAATTTGTGCCTTTGATAATTTTTTCTACTGTATTTTTGTTTCCTACTTCATTATTTTCATCATTATTATTCTCTCTACTTTGAGGGTTTTTTTTGTTCATGTTCTAACTTATTATGCTATATGTATCCCACATGCTTTGCTATGTATTGTTTTTATTATCCTTAAGTTCTGGGTATTTTTTAAACTTCCATTAGGACTTCTTTAACCCATGAATTATTTAGCAAAGTAGGAGTTTATTTAACTTTTTAAGTTCTAACTTAATTGCATCGTAGTTAGAGATTATAGTCTACATACATAATACTTAATTTTTAAGTCTTCTTAGCCTTAACCCTAGTACATGACTGGTTTTTGTAAATGTCTCATGTACACTTGAGGAAAATATATTCTGGAACACTCCCCAGGATATATGTTAGGCCACAAAACAAGTCTTAAATTTATTAAGATTGAAATCATATCACACATCCTTTCCAACCACAATGGTATGAAATTAGGAATCAGAAGAAGAAAACTGGAAAATTCACAAATATGTGAGGATTAAATAACATGTTACTGAACAATGGGTCAAAGAAGAAATCAAAAGAAGAATCAGAAAATGCCTTGAAGCAAATGAAAATGTAACATACTAAAACTTATGGGATGCAGCAAAAGCTGTTTTAAGACAGAAGATCATAGAGGTACCTACATTAAGGAAAAAAGTTCAAATAACATTAAGAAAAAAATTTCAAATAAATAACCTAACTTTACACTAGGAACTAGATAAAGAAGAACAAACTAAGCCCAAAAGTTAGTAGAGGAAGGAAACAACAAAGATCAGAGTGGAAATAAATGAAATAGAAACTATAAAAAGACAATAGAAAAGGTCAGTAAAACTTAAAGCCACTTTTAAAAGATAAACAAAATAGGTAAACCTGTAGCTAGACTTACCAAGGAAAAAAGAGAGGACTCAAATAAATTAGAAGTTAAGTCAGAAAGAGAAAAACAACTATCGTATATTAATGTATATATGTGGAATCTAGAAAAATGGCACAGATGAACCAGTTTGCAAGACAGAAATAGAGATAGATGTAGAGAACAAATGTATGGACACCAAGAGGGGAAAGAGGGGAGTGGTGGTGGGATGAATTGGGAGATTGGGATTGACATATATAAACTACTATGTATAAAATAGATAACTAATAGGAACCTGCTGTATGGCACAGGGAACTCTACTCGCTGTACAGTAGAAACTAACAACATTGTAAAACAACTATACCCCAATAAAAAAAATAATAATAAAACTCCTAATCAAAGAAGAAAATAAATAAACTAGAAATGAAAGAGGAGATGTTAGAGTCAAAGGAACAACCCTGGATACTCCAGAAGCCCGGAAATAGAGATATATTAAAAATAATATTTCTAAGATTGATGTCGAAGAGTGTACTGCCTCTGGAGATTGGCCAAGATGGTACAGTAGAAAGACCCTAAGCTCACCTCCTCTCACAGGCATACCAAAATTACAACTATTTGCAGAACAACCATTGATGAAAAAGTTTGGAACCTACCAGAAAAGACCTTCTACAACTAAAGATATAAAGAAGGTACCACAATGAGATGGGTAAGAGGGGCGGAGTTGTGATTTAGTCAAGTCCCATACCCGCAGGTGGGCAACCCACAGTGGTGAGTAATTACAATTGCAGAGGTTCTTCCAAAAGAGTGAGGGGTCTGAGCCCTGTGTTGGATTTCCCAGCCCAGGGGTCCTGCACTGGGAAGATGAGCCCCCAGAGCATTTGGCTTTGAAGGCCAGCAGTGCCTACTTTCAGGAGTGCCAGAGGGCTGGAGGAAATAGAGACTTCACTCTTAAAGGGTGCACATGAAATCTTACACTCCTGGTCCCAGAGCAGAAGCAGCAGTTTGAAAGAAGCCTTGGTCAGACCTACCTGCTGATCTTGGAGTGATCTCGCAGCTCACCCTGTGAACACAGACATGGGAGGCGGCCATTCTGGGGAGCTCATTCTACCTCATGGACACACTGGTGCTGGCAAGTGCCACTTTTTAATCCTCCCTCTACCTTATTAGCCTCGGGACGCAGCCCTACCCTGGCCCAACAGACTAGGTACCAGTGCTGGGATGCCTCAGGCCAAGCAGCTAACTGAGCAGAGACAGCTCTACCCATTAGCAGAAGGGCTGCCTTAAAACTCCCTGAGCCGAGAGCTCCCCAGACATGGCTCTGCCTACCAGAGGGCTCAGGACACAGCCCTACAAACTAGCACACAGACATTAGATATGGGGCCCCTAGGGCCCTCCACCCAGAGATGCTGGGACACAGGGGGCAGCCCCAGAAATCCCTGGGCCCTTGCAACAGCCTCTGGTGAGCCTTCTCTAGTCTCAGGACCACTGTTATCCACCAAGGGGTGGACATGAGCCGCAATACAACCACAGCCCTGCAGCCTGTGGAACTGGCCATTCCACCAGCAGGCCAGACCCTGCCCTCACACTGGCTGGGCCCTGGCCTTGCCCACTAGCAGGCCAATACAAGCTTCAGGACAGCCCAGACCCTGCAACCAACTGTGTTAGGAACTAGCCACAGCCACCAGTGATTGGACAATAGCTCTGGGACCCCTGGGCCCTGCAACCAGTTCCCAGAACACAGTTCTGCCCACCAGTAGGCCAGTATTAGGCCCAGGATCTGGCTTCATCCACCAATGGGCAGGCAACAGCCCTGAGGTCTTCTGGACCCTGACTCCATCCTCCAGTGAGCCACAGCAGTCAGCCTGTCACAAAAGAAGGACCCATGCAGCCCATATAGGGGCACCTAGAGCATGTAGCTCTGGTGATGAAAGGGGTGTGTGCTCCCAAGATGCATAGGACATCTACAAAAGGTCACTTACCCAAGGCTGGGAACTGTAACCAACCTACCAGACAGAAAAATTTAAAAAGCAAGTTAGGCAAAATGAGGCAACAGAGGGACATACTCCAAATGAAGGAACAAGATAAAACCCCAGAAGAAGAATCAAGTGAAATGGATAGGCAATCTACCTGAGAAAGAGTTCAGGGTAGTGATTGTAAAGATGATCAAAGAACTTAGGAGAAGGATGAATGCACAAAGCAAGAAGTTAGAAGTTTTTAACAGAGTTAGAAACTACAAAGAACAACCAGAGATGAAGAATACAGTAACTGAAATGAAAAATACACTAGAAGGAATCAACAGACTCTATGATACAGAGGAATGAATCAGTGAGCTGGAAGGCAGAGTAGTGGAAATCACTGATGCTGAACAGAAAAAAGAATAAAAATAAATGAGGACAATTTAAGAGACCTCTGAGACACCATCAATCACACTAACATTCGCATTATAGGGATCCCAGGAGAAGAGAGAAAGTAAGGTGCTGAGAAAATATTTGAAGACATAATAGCTGAAAACTCCCCTAATCTGGGAAAGGAAACAGTCACCCAAATCCAGGAAGCACAGAGTCCCATATAGGATTAACCCAAAAAGGAACACACCAAGATACATTGATTAAAATGGCAAAAATTAAAGATAAAGATAGAATATTAAGAACAGCAAGGGAAAAGCAACAAGTTGTATACGAGGGAACTGTCGTAAGGCTATAAGCTGACTTTTTAACAGAAACTCTGCAGGCCAGAAGGGATTGGCACAATATATTTAAAGTAATGAAAGGGAAAACCCTACAACCAAGAATACTCCACCCAGCAAGGCTCTCTTTCAGAATTAACGGAGAGGTCAAAAGTTTTACAAACAAGCAAAAGCTAGCAGAGTTCAGCACCACCAAACCAGCTTTACAAGAAATGTTAAAGGAACTTCTCTTTTCTGTTTCACTTAAAAGAAAAGGCCACAACTAGAAACATGAAAATTATGAATGGAAAAAGCTCATCAGTAAATGTAAACAAACGGTTAAGGTAGGAAATCATCCACACAGAAAGCCGGTAGAAAAGTTAAAACACAGAAGTAGTAAAAATCATTTATATCCACAATAAGCAACTAAGGGATATACAAAACAATTTGATATAAAACATAATGTCAAAAACAGTAATCATGAGGGGAATACAAATACAGGGTTATTAAAATGCATTTGAAATTAAGAGATCAGCAACTTAAAACAACATATATACGTTTTAAAACTATACACACACACACACACACACATATACATACACATACACAGATTGCTATATATAAACCTCATGGTAATCAAAAATCTACAATAGGTACATAGAAAAAAAGAGAAAGGAATCCAAACATAACACTAAATATAGTCATCAAATCACAAGAGAACAAAAGAAGGGGGAAGAAAGACCTACAAAAACAACCCCCCCCAAATTAACAAAATGGCAATAGGAACATACATATTGCTAATTACTTTAAATGTAAATGCACTAAATGCTTCAATCAAAAGACACAGAGTGGCTGAATGGATACAAAAACAAGACCTATATATCTGCTGCCTACAAGAGACTCACTTCATATCTAAAGACACATACACTGAAAGTGAGGGAATTGAAAAAGATTTTCCATACAAATGGAAATCAAAAGAAAGCCAGTGTAGCAATACTTATATCAGATAAAATAGAGTTTAAACAAAGATTGTTACAAGACACACAGAAGGGCATTACATAATGATCAAGAAGTCAATCCAAGTAGAAGATATAACACTTGTAAATATCTATGCACCCAAAATAGGAGCACCTAAATACATAAAGTGAATATTAACAGACATAAAGGGAGAAAACAACAGTAACACAATAATAGTAGGGTATTTTAACATGCCACTTACATCAGTGAACAGATCACCCAGACAGAAAATCAATAAAGAAACACTGGCCTTAAATGAAGCATCAAACCAGATGGACTTAATAGCTACATATAGGACATTCCATCCAAAAGCAACAGAATACACATTCTTTTCAGTTGCACATGGAACATTCTCTCTGATAGATCACATGCCAGACCACAAAACAAGCCTTGGTAAATTTAAGAATAGTGGAATCATATCAAGCATCTTTTTATGACTACAACTCTACAAGAATAAAAAGTAACTATAAGGAAAAACTGCAAAAAACACAACCCATGGAGGCTAACCTACATGCTACTCAACAACCAGTGGATCACTGAAGAAATCAAAGAGGAATTAAAAAATTACCTGGAGACAAATGAAAATGAAAACATGATAAATTAAAAACACCTATGGAACACAGTAAAAACAGTTCTAAGAGGGAAGCAATACAAGCTTCCAATCATAAACTACTACTACTCACTTCTGCCAGGAAAGAACAACACCCTCATAGGTGGCATTTGTTGAATGAATTGTAATACAGAACAGAAAATAAGAAAATGGTATAGAAAGGAGACATTTGTAAAGTTTTGCAGCTGTGAAAGTACTATTACCAAGATTTCTAGATGTTTTGGTTTATAAGAAAGGAAGAAGCATTCCACTTTCCCCATTTCCAGTATAACATATATTTTCAAAGCTCATTGCCATCTTTATTTTCAACAGGGCTCCATCATTTATTAGTTAGCATCTTTAGGATGCAGGATGAAGTTTAGTGGCTGAACTAGCTGCACAAAGGAAGCTCAATCTTCTTCCTACCTGTAAACATCTCTCCCTGCAACAGCAGCATTGCAAAAATAACCTCACTGAATCACTTGTACAAACTCCAAAAGGAACTTCAACCACTCACCTGGATGCAAGCCAGAGGCTCGTTCGTCCAAATCGAATATCCACCCACTAAATATATTCTCTCATTATGGACAGCAACTCCAGATTCATTTTGGCCTAAAGTAAAGAGAAGTGAATAAAAGAGGAAAAATAAATCCATTTCCTTGCATGTCTTCATTAACCCTTTTGCCACTGAGGGATACAATTTCCCTCTGTGGCACACCTGTATATTCCACAGTATTTCTGCCTCAACTAATCACTGTCTCCCAGTTCTCACAGGGAAGAATTAACCACTCAGAGAATGACTCTGTGTTGGGTCAGAATCCAGCCATAACTCTTGATAGCCAGCCAAGTTAGTAAATACAGCAATAATCCACATAGAACTAAGTTTTATACTAGGTTGTATGCCATTAGTTTATATGGTATATTTTAGGAATGCAAAGCACCTCTTGTACTACAAATGCTTTTAAGCAAGTGCTTACATTTGTAATGGCTGCAACCACAAGAAGCCAATAAAACAGAGCCATGCCCCTAGTGTGCCCCAAATGAAGACAAATAACAGAAAAGATTGATAAAGTTACTACCCTTCTTTTCTTTACATACACAACAATTTTAAGACTATATTAAAGTTCCTGAACTGGGACCAGCCTGGGTAGTCCCTAGATACTGACACGCCAAAATGATGAAAGGTTCCTCCCCTACTTAAAAAGGAAGACAGAATAACTCACTACTACATATTCTTCCCTGGAGGCCACCAGAGAGCGAGATAGTCTCTTTTTATTGATGGGCTGACACAGGATTGACTCGGGTAATAAATAAGCTGGATCCTATAGCAGACAGACTCACAGATCGAGGGACCAAGGGGCTAAGGTACCACTACAGCAACTTAGAGTTAAGTGCTTGTAGGTGGGCCTCAAAGATCATTTTCACAAAAACAGGAGCTCAATACAAAGCATCTAAACCTCTCACATTGGTTATGCCCCCCACTGTGGCCTCCGTAGCAGCAGCTGTGAGTCATTGAGTGCCCACTCAGCATATTAAAATGTCTTGAGGCAATAGTCCAGCCCACCCGTTTGAGTTGCGATTTTCCTATTAGAGCAGCCTGGAAGGGATCTTAATCACGTAGACCGAAAAGGGAGGACAAGTTTTCAACTTCATTAAAAAAAGTCAGGGGTAAGCTGTTCGCTGCTTTCATTTTATTCCCCTGTGGGATGAGTATGGTCCCTACCTAGTGCTACCCCGTGGTAATGCTTGGGTGGGTCTCTGTGGCCAGAAGCGCTGCCAAACCCTCATGCACAGAACATCTCTTAAGGTTTTGTCTTTAGGAGAATACAGGCAGAAATGATAGTTGACACTGACAAACAATGAAGACCATTCTCCTGCACTCACAAGAAATAAGAGGACTAAAAGTAGTGAGAAGTAAAAAATAAATTGCTCCTGTAAAGAGTCATTACCTCTTTCAGCGCCTGGTTCCTCCTACTTATACCAATGTTCCTACGTGAATACTGATAGACAATAATGGACCTGACACGTCTCTCTTGGCAACGTGCAAACACAAACAAAGGTAACACAGGCCCTGAGAAACCAGATGTTCAGCCACCTGATTGAGTCCGATTTTGTGAGATAAACAATGCACATGCACACCTTTCTGGGTAATAAAAGCCAAGTTGTTCTACCACCATGCACTTAATATTTACAGCTGCACTACAGATATCTAAGAAAACAAGTTTCACAACTTCCTGAATCTCTGCTTTTCCTGATTTACTCAATCAAAGGTACTTGCCAGTCAACAGGTTAAAATTACAACGCGTCCACTGGTCAGCGTCCATGTTGTAGGCATCTATATGCCGCACGAGGACCCGGTCGTTATTGTAGTCCAGGTCATTGCCTCCAAGAACATAAAGCTTCCTTTGAACAGCAGCCATGGAATGGTAGACCCGCCTCTGCAGCATGGGGCTGCGGCTTATCCACTTATTCTGAGACAAAAAAAAAGAGAAAAAAGAAACTCAGGTGAATTCTGTTAAGTGGAGACCTCCAGGGCAGAAAACAGCAGTGCTTCATTAGTAGTGGGGACTCTAATGATGGTCAATCACGTTCTATTTGAATGTTGTTTATATACTTTGAAAGGTATGGGCTTCTTGCCTGAGAACAAGTGCAGAAGAGCCCACATGTTCTAACTCTATTTGCAACTTACGTAAGGCATTTCCTCTTCCTTGGGTTGCATTTTGAATTTGTAAGGGGAACATATGAGAATTTAGAAGTTTTCATGATTGGTTATTTCTCCCAATTGAGAGAACTTACTCCTGCAAATGACTTAAGAGTACAAGTGCATGGTTAGGTATACTGTGTACGGTGGTATAATGATAACAAAACAGGCTCTGGATCCAGAATGCCTGAGTTTATCATCTGTGTGCGACCTTGGCAATTTACTTAACCCGTCTGTGCCTGTTTCCTCATCTGTAAAATAGAGATAACAGTACCCATCTGACAAGCCTGTTGTGAAGATTAAATGAGCTAATACACCTAAAGCATTTAGAACAATGCCTGGCACATATGTCCAATAATATGCACTTTTTAAAAGTTACTGTGATATAATCATTGGCTGCCCAAGGACCCTTCATAAGTTAATATGAGGGCAGCTTTGCTGTTCTTTCCAGGATGAACCTCCGGAGGTCAATGGAAGAGCTAAGATTTGATTCAGCAGCAAACCCCTCACAGCCTTTCATATATTTACACTCACAACTTCACCCAATTGGGAAAGGTTATTTCCAGGCACACGGTTATCTGTTTTGTTAGAAGACCAAATGTTCTGTGATAACTTTAGGGAATGGTGAAACCTCTAATATCTGGTTCTAGACCACCCTCAAGAACGAGAGAGGTCTGCTCCACTCCTCTCAAATAAGGCTCCTATTTAAAATATAATGTAAAAATAGGGGCTTCCCTGGTGGCGCAGTCAGTGGTTGGGAGTCCGCCTGCTGATGCAGGGGACACGGGTTCGTGCCCCGGTCCGGGAAGATCCCACATGCCGCGGAGCGGCTGGGCCCATGCACCGTGGCCGCTGAGCCTGCGCGTCCGGAGCCTGTGCTCTGCAACAGGAGAGGCCACAGCAGTGAGAGGCCCGCGTACCGCAAAAAAAAAATAATAATAAAAATAAAAAAAATAAAAAAAATAAAATATAATGTAAAAATAGATGAAAATCAAATATGACTTTAATTTTAAATCTCAACTAAGTAATGGACAGGTAAGTAAACCTTACCATTTTCTTTCTACATAAACACTAAACATACAGGAAGAACATAGATTATTTCTTTTTGCAGAGAAAAATTTGGATTTCAACCGAAAAAATCATATGATGGTTTGAATACACAGAATTTCAGTTCACAGAGCTGTAAAGGAAGAAGCAAAAAAGAAAGTTTTGTATAAATATTGGTCCATTCACTATTGGCTTATCGACTGGCTCATCTGTAATTTCTCTTTCAAAGATACACTAACATGAGAAAAAGAAAGTGGTTTGTCCAGTTTTTTAAGGCTTGAATTTATCTGCTCCCCCCTTTTTAAACATGTCATATTAAGAATCTCCTTCCAATTAAATGTATCTTTAATAAAACAATCAAACCTTTCTTTCAAGATATTCTCCTAAGAAATATCTTTAATACATTATGCATGAGTGGATTTAACTCAAGACTGATGATGCTTTCCTTAGGTGCTTTCTAAAATGAGGCAACCCATCACAGTATTAGGAATCAATGTTTCCACTAGCAGTCCAGTCCCCTGCCACAGGACTATGGATGCCATCTGGTTTGCAAAGCCTGACTGCATCCCCTGATTATATCTTTAGCTTCCTTCACTGCCATGCCTGCCAGGTGAGCCGCCAACCGCTGCAAAGGCAAAGAAACAGAGAGGCCTGGTGGGGTCATTCCTAATAAGCTAGCGTGTGAATACTAATCAGTGCTGGGGAAGCAGAGGTCACCCCAGCCTGCCTGTTGGCAAGTAGCGATGTGCTCTGTGGCAGATGGCAGGCATTATCGACTCTCCACAAAGGTCTAGAAGAGAAATAAGCACCAGGGCTGAATGATAGAGTTATTGAGATTCTGAGCAAGATGCAAGCAGATGTGATGTTTGCCAGTACCCACTGTAAACAATATGCCAGCAGAATTTTTAAAAAGAGCACGTGTGGGGCCTCCCTGGTGGCGCAAGTGGTTGAGAGTCCTCCTGCCGATGCAGGGGATATGGGTTCGTGCCCCGGTCTGGGAGGATCCCATGTGCCGCGGAGCGGCTGGGCCCGTGAGCCATGGCCGCTGAGCCTGCGCGTCCGGAGCCTGTGCTCCGCAACGGGGGAGGCCACAACAGTGAGAGGCCCGCATACCGCAAAAAAAAAAAAAAAAGAGCTTGTGTGTACAAACATGAAACAGAACTCATTTGAGAAATGTTAACACCTTCTTCCTCTTTAACCACGTGTGCACCAAACTTAAGCAACTGCAATTAATGATCCCTCTTGGGACATCCGGCCCAGGGACACGTGGTCTCTGAAACCTATAGCCTCTAATGACATCAGGAAACACTTGCAAAGACAGAAATACCTTCGCTAAACTCAGAATCAAGTAATTGTTAAAAAATACTAAATAGACTGAGGTCACTCTGAACATATATTTGATGGCTAGTCCCAACCCAGAGTGCCAAAGCCAACCTGTTGTTTTGTGTTCCATTATCTTCAGCTGATGAAGATGAAACCTCCAAATCAAATCATTCTGGAATACTGTCAAAATCATGAAAAGTACTTACATTGCCAAAATCATAGAAATGACAAAATTCAGCAAACATGTGCCACAGTTACAGATACTTTGGTAGAAGGAAAAGAGAATAAAAATAGTTCTTCTTTGGGGGAAAGAAAAGTCATTAAGTGTGCATGAAAAGTGGATAGAAGGGACAGGCACCATCAAAATGCTCCCAGTGCAGGCCCAGCTCTTAGATGAAAAACGTGCGCCAACTCTTCAGATACTGCTCCTTCAGATTTGTCCTACATACTGTCCTGGGATATGTTGGCTATATGGAGCTAAATAAAAGTTATCACTTTATTTGGGAATAAGGAAACCATAAGCACGTTCCCCTCCTAGAGTGACAGGCCTTCTAAAAGGAGGTGGCAACAGGACAATCCAAATCCTTTCTCAGGATGCCTCAGTGATGAACAGCCACTTGAGATAAATGGTAATAAGGGCATTTAACTCATCAATATATTTTCCCTTTTTCCTACATTATGCAAAACTCTGAAAAAGTTGAGAACTGAGTATAGCATAAAACAAAAAGAGCTGAAATTCTGTGTTTTGTGAGAAAAAAAAAAAGGCAACCAAAAAGCAGTTTATCCAGATGCTTCCTTTTCTCTATGTAAGTTTAAGTTGCATGTGTGTGTATAGACTTGGCATTCCAACTCCTAATTACTGTAGCAATCTTTAAAAATTCATTTTAATTAAGGTAATGAGCTTTTCTTATATGAGTCTTACCTGGTTAGGTTCATATGCCATTAGTCTGTTCTGATATTGTGCCGTGTTAGTTACTCCACCTGTAATGGATTAACACGTGTTAGGCTTTCATGAATAAGAAATGGGATATTCCAACATGAGAATGAGATACAATTAAAGGAAAATTAGCTACTGCTGAGGGTCTGTTTGTATACCCTCGTGGTGAACCCACGACATAATTAAGAAGCTTATTGTTGAAGCAGTTGCATTTTCAAGAAACATTTCAGAAGCGAGCCAGCTGAGAGCAAGCAACAAGTATGCTGAGATTTCCAGGAGGCCCCCAGTTTTGTCAAGCTGCTCTGCATGGCCAGAACGAAGGGCAAAGTATGGTGAGGGAGTGGGAGCAAGCATAGCGCACTTAGACAAATCTCTATACAGTTTATGCCAGGGGCAGAGTTATATGGAAAAGTCTTGTCCTTAGCTACCCTGGTAATTTTACAGCTCTAGTCTTATGTGCACTAACATAGTGATATCTGGATGTCTCTTTGGAAGACCCATATCTAAGAAAAGACATGACTTATCAAAAGAGATCTAGAGCCACTGCTGTCCAACAGAATATAGTAAGAACCATAAACAGGAGTTACATATGCCATTTTAAACTTCCCAGTGGTCACATTAAAAAGTAGTGCTCCTGGGCTTCCCTGGTGGTGCAGTGGTTGAGAGTCTGCCTGCCGATGCAGGGGACACGGGTTCATGCCCCAGTCCAGGAAGATCCCACATGCCATGGAGCGGCTGGGCCCGTGAGCCATGGTCGCTGAGCCTGCGCGTCCGGAGCCTGTGCTCCGCAACGGGAGAGGCCACAACACTGAGAGGCCCGTGTACCACAAAAAAAAAAAAAAAAAAAAAAAAAATAGAAAGCAGAGTAGGAAGATCCTGAGCTTACCTCCTCCCACAAACACACCAAAACGGTAACTACAAATCTCTGAGAATGACCTGAAGACTAGCAGAACAGATTTTCTGCAACTAAGGATATTGAGATGAGAAGTAGGGACACAGATGTAGCCTAGTCAGAACTCACACACTGGGTACAGCAACCACAAGTAGGAGGGATATCACAACCACAGTGGTGGTCGACCCTGATGAGCAAGGGGTCTGAGCCCCACATTGGGATTCCCAGCCCAGAGGACCTGCACCAGGAAACAAGCCCCAATAATGTGCAGCTTTGAAACCCAGTGAGGATTATATTCAGGAGAGCCAGAGGGATGGGGAAAACCAAGACTGCTCTTAAAGGGCTTGGACACAAACTCACTCACTCCAAGTCCCAGTGCAAAGGCAGCAGCTTGAAAAGTACCTGGGTCATATAAGAAGGAGATTCACTGACTAATTTTAGGGCATGTGCCAGAGGAGCAACAATCTGGTGGAGCTTTCTCTAGGGACAGAAGTGCTGGCAGGCATTTTTTTACTTTCCCTCCACCTAGCTGGCCCAGCACAGGTGGGCACCATTTTTGTCACACTCAGTCGACCTAGCTAACACCATCCATCCTGCCCCAGCATCCCTTGAGGATCAGCCCTGCCCAACCGGCCTGTCTCAGCTGGCCACTCCAAAGCAGCTCCTGCCTAACCCTATCAAGTGAGCTGCTCCAGCCAGCACTGACCAGTGTCTCACCAAGGTATCTGCCACACTTCAGACCAGTCCCATAAACAGTGCACCTGTAACAGTCATGGCCAGGCCTTGCAGCCACTCATGCCGGGGGGCCAGCTCCACCCACCAGCACACCTGCACCAATCACAGCCCAAACAAAACAGGAAGGCACAGGTATCCCACACAGGGGAAACCCCTAGAGTTCCTGGCTCTGGTAAGCAGGGGAGATTGCACCACTGGGCCCCATAGGACACCTACATAAGGCCACTCTTTCAAATGGAGAGACCTAGCTGATATACCTAATACAAAGCAACAACCACAGAGAGTTAGGCAAAATGAAGAGACAAATAAATATCTTCCAAACAAAAGAACAAGACAAATCCTCAGAAACAGAACTAAACAATATGGAGGTAAGCAAATTACCAGATAAAGAATTCAAAGGAATAGCCAAAATCATGCTCACCAAACTCAGGAGAAGAATGGAGGAACACAATGAGAACTTTCAACAAAGAGATAGAAAATGTAAAACAAAACCAATCAGAACTGAAGAATACAATAACTGAAATGAAAAATACACCAGAGAGAACCAACAGCAGATGCAGAAGAATGGATCAACCATCTGGAAGACAAGGTGGTGGAAATCATCCAATCAGAACACCAAAAAGAAAAAAGAGTTTAAAAAAATGCAGATAGTTTAAGGGACCTCTGGAACAACATCAAGCTTACTAAAATTCGCAACAAAGGGGTCCCAGAAGGAGAAAAGAGAGAAATGGGGACAGGAAACCTATTTGATGAAATAATGGTTAAAAAACTTCCCTAACCTGATGAAGGAAACAGACATCCAAGTCCATGAAGCACAGAGTCCCAAACAAGATGAAACCAAAGAGACCCACACCAAGACACATTACAATTAAAATGTCAAAAGTTAAAGAGAAGATATTAAAAGCAGCAAGAGAAAAACAACTAGTTACTTACAAGGGAACCCCCATAAGATAATGAGCTGAGTTTTCAGCAGAAAATTTATAGTCCAGAAGGAATTGGCACAATATATTCAAAGTACTGAAAGGAAAAAACTTACAACCAAGAAGACACTACCTGGCAAGTTTATCTTTCAGAATTGAAGTAGTATCTTTCAGAACTGAAGAGTTTACTACACAAATAAAAGCTAAAGGAGGGCTTCCCTGGTGGCACAGTGGTTGAGAGTCCGCCTGCTGATGCAGGGGACACAGGTTCGTGTCCCGGTCTGGGAAGATTCCACATGCCGTGGAGCAGCTGGGCCCATGAGCCATGGCCGCTGAGCCTGTACGTCCAGAGCCTGTGCTCCGCAACGGGAGAGGCCACAGCAGTGAGACGCCCACGTACCGCAAAAAAAAAAAAAAAAAAAAAAAAAGCTAAAGGAGTTCATCACCACTAAACCAACATTACAAGAAATGTTAAGGGAACTTCTTCAAGCAAAAAAGAAAAGGCCATAACTAGAAACAAGAAAATTATGAAAGAAAAAATCTCACTGGTAAAAGCAAACATACAGTAAAGGTGGATAAGAACCACCTACAAAGCTAGTATGAAGGTTAAAAGACAGAAGTAGTAAAATCATCTATATCTAAAATAATTAGTTAAGTGATACACAAAATAAAAAGATGTAAAAGATAACATCAAAAACATAAAATGTGGAGGATGGACAAAAATCCAGTGCTTTTAGAATGCACTCAAACTTAAGTGACCATTAATTTAAAATAAACAGCTATATACATAGATTGTTACTATAGGAACCTCATGGTAACCAAAAAACAAAAACCTATAACAAATACACAAAAAATAAAAAGAAAGGAAAGCAAACATATTACTAAAGAAAGTCACAAGGGAAGAGAACAAGAGAAGAAGAAAGAAGAGGGAAGAACTATAAAAACAACCAGAAAAAATTAGCAAAATAGCAATAAGTGCATACCTATCAATAGACTAAGTGATCCAATCAAAAGACAGGGTAACTGAATGGATAAAAAAACAAGATATATATATATATATATACACACACACACACACACACACACACACACACACACACACTACCTATAGGTGAATCACTCCAGGTCTAAAGACAAACACAGACTAAAAGTGAAGGGATGGAACAACATACTCCATGGAAATGGAAATGAAAAGAAAATTGGGATAGCAATACTTATATCATACAAAATAGACTTTAAAACAAAGACTGCAACAAGAGACAAAAAAGGTGTTATGTAATAATAAAGGCATCAATCCAACAAGAGCATATGACACATAAATATTTATGCACCCAACATAGGAGCACCTAAATACATAAAGCAAATATTAACATACATGAAGGAAATATTGACAGTAATACAATAGTAGGGGACTTTAACACCCCACTTGCATCAATGGATAGATGATCTAGACAGAAAATCAGTAAGGAAATATTGCCCTTAAACGACACATTAGGCCATACAGCCTTAATAGATATACAGAACGTTTCATCCAAAACCAGCAGAATACACATTCTTTTCAAGTGCACATGGATCATTCTTCAGGATAAATCACGTTAGTCCACAAAAAAGTCTCAATAAATTTAAGGAGATTGAAATCATTACCAAGCTACTTTTCTGACCACAACAGTATGAAACTAGAAATCAATTATAAGAAGAAAACTGGAAAAAACACAAACACGCAATAGATGAAGAAAAAGAATTTGACAAAATTCAACATCGATTTATGTTAAACACTCTCACAACAGAGTGGGTATAGAGAGAACATACCTCACCGTAAAAAGGACTACATATGACAAACCCACAGCTAACATAATACTCCAAGGTAAAAAGCTGAAATATTTTCCTCTAAGATCAGGGAGAAGATAAGGATGCCCACTCTTGCCACTGTTATTTAACACAGTATTAGAAACCCTAGCGCTAGCAATGAGAGAGAGAGACAGAGAGAGAGAGAGATAGACAGAGGAGGCATTCAAATTGGAAAGGAATAGGTAAAACTGTCACTATTTGCAGATGACACGATACTTATATACAGAAAATCTTAAAGGCTCCAACCAAAAGACTATTAGAACTAACAAATGACTTCAGTAAATTTGCAGGATACAAAATTCACATACACAAATCTTCTGCATCTATGTACACTAATAACAAACTATCAGAAAAAAAAATAAAGAAAATCCCATTTTCAACTGCATCAGAAAGAATAAAATACTTAGGAATAAATTTAACCAAGGAGGAAAACACCTGTACTTCTGAAAACTATAAGATACTGATGAGAGAAAATGAAGATAACACACATAAATGGAAAGACATACCATACTTACTCATGGATTAGAAGAATTAATATTGTTAAAATTCCATACTACCCAAAGCAATCTACAGATTCAATGCAATCCCTATCAAAATACCAATGGCGACTCCCTCTCGCGAGAGCACCAGAGTCACAACTAACTGCTGAACAATCGTCGACAGGAAGACACTGGAACTCACCAGAAAAGATACCCCACATCCAAAGACAAAGGAGAAGCTGCAATGAGACAGTAGGAGGGGCGTAATCACAACAAAATCAAATCCCATAACTGCTGGGTGGGTGACTCACAAACGGGAGAACACATACCACAGAAGTCCACCCACTGGATCGAAGGTTCGGAGCCCCACGTCAGGCTTCCCAACCTGGGGGGTCCAGCAATGGGAGGAGGAATTGCAAGAGAATCAGACTTTGAAGGCTAGCGGGATTTGACTGCAGGACTTCGACAGGACTGCGGGAAACAAAGACTCCACTCTTGGAGGGCACACACAAAGTAGTGTGTGCATCAGGACCCAGGGAAAGGAGCAGTGACCCCATAGGAGACTGAACCAGACCTACCTGCTAGTGTTGGAGGGTCTCCTGCAGAGGCAGGGGGTAGCTGTGTCTGACCGTGGGGACAAGGACACTGGCAGCAGAAGTTCTGGGAAGTACTCCTTGGCAAGAGCCCTCCCAGATTCCACCATTAGCCCCAACAAAGAGCTGGGTAGTCTCCAGTGTTGGGTCACCTCAGGCCAAACAACCAGGAAAGAGGGAAGCAAGTCCCACCCATCAGCAGACAAGCAGATTAAAGTTTTACTGAGCTCTGCCCAACAGAGCAACAGCCAGCTCTACCCACCACCAGTCCCTCCCATCAGGAAGCTTTCATAAGCCTCTTAGATAGCCTCATCCACCAGAGGGCAGACAGCAGAAGCAAGATGAGCTACAATTCTGCAGCCTGGGGAAGGAAAACAACATTCACAGAAAGATAGACAAAATGAAAAGGCAGAGGGCTATGCACCAGATGAAGGAACAAGATAAAACCCCAGAAAAACAACTAAATGAAGTAGAGATAGGCAACCTTCCAGAAAAAGAATTCAGAATAATGACAATGAAGTGATTCAGGACCTAGAAAAAAGAATTGAGGCAAAGATCGGGAAGATGCAAGAAAGCTTTAACAAAGACCTAGAAGAATTAAAGAACAAACACCTAGAAGAATTAAAGAACAAACAAACAGAGATGAACAAAACAATAACTGAAATGAAAAATACACTAGAAGGAATGAATAGCAGAATAACTGAGGCAGAAGAATGGATAAGTGACCTGGAAGACAGAATGGTGGAATTCACTGCCGTGGAACAGAATAAAGAAAAAAGAATGAAATGAAATGAATACAGCCTAAGAGACCTCTGGGACAACATTAAATGCACCAACATTTGCATTATAGAGGTCCCAGAAGGAGAAGAGAGAGAGAAAGGACTCAAGAAAATATTTGAAGAGATTATAGTCGAAAATTTCCCTAACATGGGAAAGGAAGTAGCCACCCAAGTCCAGGAAGCACAGAGAGTCCCAGGCAGGATAAGCCCAAGGAGAAACACACTGAGACACACAGTAATCAAACTGACAAAAATTAAAGACAAAGAAAAATTATTGAAAGCAACAAGGGAAAAAGACAAATAATATACAAGGGAACTCCCATAAGGTTAACAACTGATTTCTCAGGAGAAACTCTACAAGCCAGAAGGCAGTTGCATGATATATTTAAAGCGATGAAAGGGAAGAACCTACAACCAAGATTACCCTACCTGGCAAGGATCTCATTCAGATTCGAGAGAGAAATCAAGCAAAAGCCAAGAGAATTCAGCACCATCAAACCAGCTCTACAACAAATGCTAAAGGAACTTCTCTAAGTGGGTAACACAAGAGAAGAAAAGGACCTACAAAAACAAACCCAAAACAATTAATAAAATGGTAAAAGGAACATACATATCGAAAATTACCTTAAACGTGAATGGATTAAATAATGCTCCAACCAAAAGACACAAGCTCACTGAATGGATACAAAAACAAGACCCATATATATGCTGTCTATAAGAGACCCACTTCAGACCTAGGGACACATACAGACTGAAAGCGAGGGGATGGAAAAAGATATTCCATGCAAATGGAAATCAGAAGAGAGCTGGAGTAGCAATACTCATATCACATAAAATAGACTTTAAAATAAAGAATGTTACAAGAGACAAGGAAGGACACTACATAATGATCAAGCGATCAATCCAAGAAGAAGATATAACAATTATATATGCACACAACATAGGAGCACCTCAATACATAAGGCAACTGCTAACAGCTATAAAAGAGGAAACTGACAGTAACTCAATCATAGTGGGGGACTTTAACACCTCACTTACACGAATGGACAGATCATCCAGACAGAAAATTAATAAGGAAACACAAGCTTTAAATGACACAATACACCAGATAGATCTAATTGACATTTATAAGACATTCCATCCAAAAACAGCAGATTACACTTTCTTCTCAAGTGCACGTGGAACATACTCCATGAGAGATTACATCTTGGGTCACAAATCAAGACTCGGTAAATTTAAGAAAATTGAGATTATATTAAGCAACTTCTCGGACCACAACCCTATGAGATTAGAAATCAATTAGGGGAAAAAAAACATAAAAAACACAAACACATGGAGGCTAAACAATATGTTACTAAATAACCAAGAGATCACTGAAGAAATCAAAGAGGAAATCAAAAAATAACTAGAGACAAATTACGATGAAAACAGGACGATCCAAAACCTATGGGATGCAGCAAAAGCAATTCTAAGAGTTAAGTTTATAGCAATACAAGCCTACCTCAAGAAACAAGAAAAATCTCAAATAAACAATCTAACCTTACAACATCCAAAGGAACTAGAAAAAGAAGAATAACCAAAACTCAAAATTACTAGAAGAAAAGAAAACATAAAGATCATAGCAGAAATAAATGAAATAGAAACAAAGAAAACAATAGCAAAGGTCAATAAAACTAAAAGCTGGTTCTTTAAGAAGATAAACAAAATTGATAAACCTTTAGCCAGACTCATCAATAAAAAGAGGGATAGGACTCAAATCAATAAAATTAGAATGAAAAAGGAGCAGTTACAATGGACACCACAGAAATACAAAGCATCCTAAGACACTACTACAAGCAACTCTGTGCCAATAAAATGGACAAACTGGAAGAAATGGACAAATTCTTAGAAAGGCATAACCTTCCAAGACTGAACCAGGAAGAAGTAGAAAATATGAACAGACCAATCACAACTAATGAAATTGAAACTGTGATTAAATATCTTCCAACAAACAAAAGTCCAGGACCAGATGGCTTCACACATGAATTCTATCAAACATTTAGAGAAGAGCTAACACCCATCCTTCTCAAACTCTTCCAAAAATTTTCACAGGAAGGAACACTCCTCTGCAAACTCATTCTATAAGGCCACCATCACCCTGATACCAAAACCAGACAAAGATACTACAAAAAAAGAAAATTACAGACCAATATCACTGATGAATACAGATGCAAAAATATTCAATAAAATACTAGCAAACAGAATCCAACAACACAGTAAAAAGATCATACACCATGATCAAGTGAGATTTATCCCAGGGATACAAGGATTCTTCAATATATGCAAATCAATCAATGTGATACACCATATTAGAAATTGAAGAATAAAAACAATATGATCATCTCAATAGATGCAGAAAAAAGCTTTTGACAAAATTCAACACCCATTTGTGATAAAAAAAAAAAAAAACTCTACAGAAAGTGGCATAGAGGGAACCTACCTCAACATAACAAAGGCCATAAGACAAACCCACAACAAACATCACTCTCAATGGTGAAAAACTGAAAGCATTTCCTGTAAGATCAAGACAAGGATGTCCACTCTCACCACTGTTATGCAACATAGTTTTGGAAGTCCTAGCCACGGCAATCAGAGAAGAAAAACAAATAAAAGGAATACAAATTGGAAAAGAAGAAGTAAAACTGTCACTATTTGCAGATGACATGATACTGTACATAGATAATCCTAAAGATGCCACCAGAAAACTACTAGAGCTAATCAATGAATTTGGTAAAGTTACAGGATACAAAATTAATGCACAGAAATCTCTTGCATTCCTATACACTAAAAACAAAAGATCAGAAAGAGAAATTAAGGAAACAATCCCATTCACCTTTGCAACAAAAAGAATAAAATACGTAGGAATAAACCCTCCTAAGGAGGTAAAATACCTGTACTCAGAAAACTATAAGACACTGATGAAGGAAATCAAAAATGACACAAACAGATGGAGAGATATACCATGTTCTTGGATTGGAAGAATCGATATTGTGAAAATGACTATACTACCCACAGCAATCTAAGATTCAATGCAATCCCTATCAAATTACCAGTGGCATTTTTTACAGAAGTAGAACAAAAAATCTTAAAATTTGTATGGAGACACAGAAGACCCTGAATAGCCAAAACAGTCTTTTTTTTTTTTTAATAAATTTATTTATTTATTTATTTTGGGCTGTGTTGGGTCTTTGTTGCTGCGCACAGGCTCTTCTCTAGTTGTGGCGAGCGGGGGGTTACTCTTCATTGCGGTGTGCAGGTTTCTCATTGCGGTGGCTTCTCTTGTTGCAGAGCCTGCAGCTCTAGGTGTGCAGTCTTCAGTAGTTGGGGCTCGCGGGCTCCAGAGTGCAGGCTCAGTAGTTGTGGTGCATGGGCTTAGTTGCTCCACGGCATGTGGGATCTTTCCAGACCAGGGCTCGAACACATGTCCCCTGCGTTGGCAGGCAGATTCTCAACCACTGTGCCATCAGGGAAGCCCATCCAAAGCAGTCTTGAGGGAAAAAAAATGGAGCTGGAGGAATCAGACTCCCTGACTTCAGACTATACTACAAAGCTACAGTAATCAAGACAGTATGGTACTGGCACAAAAACAGAAATATAGATCAATGGAACAGAATAGAAAACCCAGAGATAAACCCACACACCTATGGTCAACTAATCTATGACAAAGGAGGCAAGGATATACAATGGAGAAAAGTCAGTCTCTTCAATAAGTGGTGCTGGGAAAACTGGACAGCTACATATAAAAGAATGAAATTAGAACACTCCCTAACACTATACACAAAAATAAACTCAAAATGGATTAGAGACCTAAATGTAAGACCAGACACTATAAAACTCTTAGAGGAAAACATATGTAGAACACTCTTTGACATAAATCACATCAAGATCTTTTTTGATCCACCTCCTACAGTAATGGAAATAAAACCAAAAATAAACAAATGGGACCAAATTAAACTTAAAAGCTTTTGCAAAGCAAAGGACTACAAACAAGACTAAAAGACAACCCTCAGAATGAGAGAAAATATTTGCAAACGAATCAAAGGACAAAGGATTAATCTCCAAAATATATAAACATCTCATGCAGCTCAATATTAAAAAAACAAACAATCCAATCCAAAAATGGGCAGAAGAACTAAATAGACACTTTTTTAAAGAAGACATACAGATGGCCAAGAAGCACATGAAAAGCTGCTCAACATCACTAATTATTAGAGAAATGCAAATCAAAACAACAATGAGGTATCAACTCACACCAGTTAGAATGGGCATCATCAGAAAATCTACAAACAACAAATGGTGGAGAGGGTGTGGAGAAAAGGGAACCCTCTTGCACTGTTGGTGGGAATGTAAATTGATACAGCCACTGTGGAGAACAGTATGGAGGTTCCTTACAAAACTAAAAATAGAATTACCATATGACCCAGCAATCCCACTACTGGGCATATACCCAGAAAAAAAACATAATTCAAAAAGACACATGCACCCCAATGTTCATTGCAGCACTATTTACAACAGCCAGGTCATGGAAGCAACCTAAATGCCCTTTGACAGACGAATGGATAAATAAGATGTGATACATATATACAATGGGATATTACTCAGCCATAAAAAGGAACAAAACTGGGTCATTTGTAGAGATGTGGATAGATCTAGAAACTGTCAAACAGAGTGAAGTAAGTCAGAAGGAGAAAAACAAATATCGTTTATTAATGCATATATGTGGAACCTAGAAAAATGGTACAGATGAACCGGTTTGCAGGACAGAAACAGAATCACAGATGTAGAGAACAAACGTATAGACACCAAGGGGGGAAAGTGGCGGGGTGGTGGTGGTGGTGGTGGTGGTGGTGGGATGACTTGGGAGATTGGGATTGACATGTATACACTAATATGTTTAAAATGGATAACTAATAAGGACCTGCTGTATAAAAAAATAAATAAAATAAAATTCAAAAATTCAAAAGAAAGAAAGAAAAAGAAAATACCAATGTCAGTTTTTATAGAACTGGAATAAATAATCCTAAAATTTGTAACAAACTACAAAAGACCCCAAATAACCAAAGCAATCTTAAGAAAGAAGAACAAAGCTGGAGGTATCACACTCCCTAATTTCAAACTGTACTACACAGCTATAGTTATCAAAACTGTATGGCACTGGCATAAAAACAGACACATAGATCAATGGAACAAAATAGAGAGCCCAGAAAGAAAGCCATGCTTCTTTTGTCAATTAATCTATCAAAAAGAAGCTAGAAATATACTTTGGGTAAAACACAGTCTCATTGATAAATGGTGTTGGTAAAATTGGACAGGTACATGCAAAAGAACGAAATTAGACCACTTTCTTACACCATACACAAAAGTAAACGCAAAGTGGATTAAAGGCTTAAATGTAAGACCTGAAACGCTAAAAACTCCTAGAAGACAACATAGGCAATACACTCTTTGATATCACTCTTAGCAATATTTTTGAATTTGCCTCTTCAGTCAACGTAAACAAAAGCAAAAAAAAAAAAATAGGACTATATCAAACTAAAAAGCTTTTTCACAGCAAGGGAAATCATCAACAAAACAAAAAGGCAACCTCTTGAATGGGAGAAGATATTTGCAAATGATATATCCCATAAGGGGTTAATATTCAAAATATATAAATAACTCACACAACTTAATATCAAAAAATAGACAATCTGGGGCTTCCCTGGTGGCGCAGTGGTTGAGAGTCCGCCTGCCGATGCAGGGGACACGGGTTCGTGCCCCGGTCCGGGAAGATCCCACCTGCCGCGGAGCGGCTAGGCCCGTGAGCCATGGCCACTGAGCCTGCGTGTCCGGAACCTGTGCTCTGCAATGGGAGAGGCCACAACAGTGAGAGGCCCACGTACCGCAAAAAAAAAAATATATATATATATATATATAGACAATCTGATTGAAAAATGAGCAGACGACCTGAACAGATATTTTTCTAAGGAAGAAATACAGATGGCCAACAGACACATGAAAAGATGCTCAACATCACTAATCAACAGGGAAATGAATCAAAACCACCTCACCCATGTCAAAATGGCTATTATCAAAAAGACAAGAAATAACAAGTATTGTCAAGGATGTAGAAAAAGGGGACTTTTGTGCACTGTTGATGGGAATTTAGGTTGTTGCAGCCACTATGGAGAAGAGTATGGAAATTCCTCAATAAATTAAAAACAGAACTACCTTATCATCCAGTAATTCCATTTCTGGGTATTTATCCAAAGAAAACGAAAACACTAATTCAAAAAGACATATGCACCCCTATGTTTATGTTCATTGCAGCATTATTTACAATAGCCAACACATGGAAGAAACCTAAGTGTCCACTGATGGATGAATGAATAAGGAAGATGTGATATGTGTAATGGACAGCCATAAAAAAGAATGAAATCCTTATATTTGTGACAACACAGTTGGATCTAGAGGGTATTATGCTAAGGAAAATAGTCAGACCAAGAAAGACAAATACTGTATGATTTCACTTACATGTAGAATCTAAAAAACAAAGCAAACGAACAAACAAAACATAACAAACAGATTCATAGATACAGAGAACTGGTGGTCACCAGAGGGGAAAGGGGTGAAGGATTGGGTGAAATAGGTGAAGGGGATTAAGAGGTACAAAATAAGTCATGGGGATGTAATGTACAGTATAGGGAATACAGCCAACAATACTGCAATAACTTTGTATGGTGACAGACTTACCATGGTGCTCATGGTAATGTATATAAATGTTGAATCAATATGCTGTAAAACCTGAAATTACCATAGTATTATATGTCAAATGTACTTCAACTAGAAAATTAAAATAAAAAATAAAAAATAACTTTAAAATGTGTACTATTATAATATTGACCAAGGTGGCCTTAACATTCCTCTCAGCTTAACTGAACTTTAGACAGGCTTCTTCCTGTCTCTGGCCCCTGACCTCCCTTTACTTACAGCATTTATTTTAAAAAACTTGCAAATTCTTTCTCTCTGCCTCTTTGAGATATAAATCATTTAAGAAGCTTCTTGCAAATTTTACAACCCAGGAATATCTTCCTCAAAGACCTGGGAGCCATGCCATTGAGATGTTATCATCAAGGAAGAGAATGCTCCTATCTCCCAGTTTCTGTGGAGGCTAGGAGCCTAACTCCGATGGGTACAAATCAGCAAACACAAATGGCCTAACCGCAGAGAAAAACATTTACAAACTTAGGGTAAATGAATGTGCTCAACACATCACACTGATCAACCTTCTTCCAAAAGTACTTCAGTATATTTCTACCAGCTCACCCCAGTGCTGAAAAACCCTACTGTTTTTCAGAGGAGTTGATTTCAAACTGCATTCTGGTCTCTCTCCTCTAGTGCAATAGTCTTGAATAAAGTCCTCCTTGTCTGTTTAACTGTGTCCACTATAATTTTTGCTTTGGCAGTTCAAATACTTTGAATGGGTCACTACTATCAACTCCACGGCCAGAAGTCAAGTCAACCAGACCCAAGAATTAGTGCATCAACTTAACTAAAGTGTGATAATCAATCAGTACTAATGGAAACATAAAGGAGAGGGAATCTGTCCAGGCCAATCATTACTCTCTTATTCAGTCCCAGTAAGGAGAGTATATCTTTCATGTAATTGACCATAGCTATTATTAACTGGAAGGCTTTTTTTTTTAAAGTTCTCTCTGAAGCTTGCAACCACTTTTAAGATCAAGGAAAGTTTTGTCTACAGAAGAAATCCATAAAGAACAGAGAGGAATGAGTTTCCTGCCCTCAAATAAAGTCTTCTCTGGATTTCTCACTAAATGTCTCATTTTTAAAGATGAAATTAAAGAAAAGGATAACACACTTAAGAAAGCTGAGGCTGAAATGCCTACATAGAGTCAAAATGTATGTCAAAATAAATACAGAGGTATGTTTGCTTCCCCCCCAACCTTCTTGTTTTTAAATCTAATTAAAAATGGAATGTCCAATAATTCTTTCTTAGCATAACTATGGAAGAATAATCAAATCTATTGAAATCTCACAAGTTTTCAGGGCTAAAATGACTGCCAAGTGCTTCTGATCTGGGCCATAACCACCAGATTAACGTCCAGCTCGCCTATAATTATTTCTCCAAATGAGAGGGAACAGAGGTGAACTCCCCCCATTATTTTGAAACTGTGACAGTTTCTCTACTTGTTTTAGAAATATGGGACAGAATTAATATCTACTGCAATAAACTATCTGTTTATGACACTATTTGAAGATATTTACACTACAATATGTATCAGACTCTGCCCTTTATAGATTAAATGTATAATCAATGGATTAGAATGCAGCTATTGCATCCTTTCTCCCAAGCACGGCACACCATTTATCTTCATGCTTTTCAGAATTACTATTTACTGTCTTCCACAGATGCATTTATAATACAGTTTTTTCCCCCTTAATCTGCACTCAGTAATTAGATTCCTTACCCTTACATACAAATTTTCACTCACATGACAATATTTAGAAATGAGATATTGGGTTACTAGTTGGGGGTAAAAATAAAAGTCCTAGTTAGTTACTTGGTTGATTACTTCTAGAATGTTAAACCGCAGGAGGTGACTACAAAACCAAGTGCTGTAACTTTTGCCAAATCAGGATTACAAGGGAAAACCTTAAGAATTGGTTCTATTGCTTTCCCCCTTTGAAATAACTTACAAATGAGCATATAAATAAAAAAAACACTTCTTCTCAGTACAAAAGATAAATTTTAAAAAAGCATCCACGTTTGCAGCCCACATTTCTCTAGCAATGTTACCCATTTTCAGAGCTTTATCATTACATTCCCTTCACATAACACTCTTTACTTTTAGATTAATCTTCTGAAATGAGATGCTAAGGATTTGCATACAGATTTGACTATACAAAAATAGATATGGAATTATTAATAGTCTCTATATGTTTTAATTTATCCTAGACTGGAGTACCCTTGCCTGCAGCAGTATTCCTGGCTTTGAAAGTCATCAAGCTGATTTGTCTGCTCTGGGTTATGATGCCACATGCTGCTATACTGCCCCCTGCAATCAAAGCACTTGCGAAGACAGATTCCATGCCTTCCTCTACTGAGTATATTTTATAGATTGGCAGTTTTGATCTCCCTCCCCCACCCCAGGAGGGATAATCTGCATCTTAACAGCTTTCTATAGATACATCTGTCATTAAATATGCCATCTCATATCAGCATCCGTTTTTAAAGCCAAGTTTTCCCTAACTTTGAAGTGCCACAGTCAAAGTTAAGACTTTTCAGCCAAAATTGAAAATGAACAATCCTGTCTTATACTTCTGAACTGTGACTTAAAGATATATGGCAGGTTCCCCCAAAGTCAAATAAGTCTTTAAAAACTGCCAGAAGGAATGAAAAGTTACCACCAAGCTACCAGCAGGGAGAAATGCTTTCTGTCATCAAGACAAGAGTAAAGCATTTTTCTTAAGCTTCCCTGTTCAACTCCCCACAAAACATTGTGACAAATGGATGAGTGCATGCCAAGGAGATGACAGGTGACTGCCAAACAAACAACCTCTGTTTCCACTACTGAGAGGTCACCAACTCCTAAACTCGTTGTGTTCAAAAGCAACAACTAGCCAATGCTGACAGTGTCCATAAAATAGTGTTTAGGAAAACAGCTCTCAATATTCGTTGGCCAGGGTAGCTCAAGTCTGGTGGCTCTGCTAATTTTTCTTCTTTTTTCAGGGATAGAAACACCTCTGTTGATAAATAGAGAGTCCTACACTAAACTCTTTAGTAGAAAAGAGTGGTACCTAATGCAGTGCTAGTACCCTTACTGGAACAGAGCAGGATGCAAAGAACTGAACGTGTCCATGCTCTTAGGGAAGATGCTCCAGGCTGGAATTCTGTGAGCCAGTTCAGGATTGTGGCAAACTATCTTGAGTTCTCTGCAGCTCTCTTGGAGGCCTGCAGTGCCAGCTTCACACTAGTCTAGGGGGTGCATTTCAGCAAAATGTGTGCCGTCAGCCTCCACCCCCAGCTCCTTTAGGACTCTATCCTTGGGGAGCCATTTAACAGCCAAGTTCATGTCCTCACATGCAAAATGGAGACAGTGAGACCTCTCTCATAGGTTTCAGATGAACAAGAGTACTCGGTAAAGAGGCCAACCATACGGGAAGTTTACTACAATAGTGTAGTAGTGGGGCTTCCCTGGTGGCGCAGTGGTTAAGAATCCGCCTGCCAATGCAGGGGACATGGGTTTGATCCCTGGCCCGGGAGGATCCCACATGCCGCGGAGCAACGAAGCCCGTGAGTCACAACTACTGAGCCTGTGCTCTAGAACCCGCGAGCCACAACTACTGAGCCCGCGTGCCACAACTACTGAAGCCCACGCTCCTAGAGCCTGTGCTCCACAACAAGAGAAGCCACTGCAATGAGAAGCCTGCGCACCACAACGAAGAGTAGCCCCCGCTCGCCGCAACTAGAGAAAGCCCGCGTGCAGCAACGAAGACCCAATGCAGCCAAAAATAAATAAATTTATAAATTTATAAAAAAAAGTATGAGATTAGATCACTCCCTAACACCATACACAAAAATAAGCTCAAAATGGATTAAAGACCTAAATGTAAGGCCAGACACTATCAAACTCCTAGAGGAAAACATAGGCAGAACACTCTATGACATAAATCACAGCAAGATCTTTTTTGACCCACCTCCTAGAGAAATGGAAATAAAGACAAAAATAAACACATGGGACCTAATGAAACTTCAAAGCTTTTGCACAGCAAAGGAAACCATAAACAAGACGAAAAGACAACCCTCAGAATGGGAGAAAATATTTGCAAATGAAGCAACTGACAAAGGATTAATCTCCAAAATTTATAAGCAGCTCATGCAGCTCAATAGCAAAAAAACAAACAACCCAATCCAAAAATGGGCAGAAGACCTAAATAGACATTTCTCCACAGAAGATATACAGACTGCCAACAAACACATGAAAGGATGCTCAACATCTTTACTCATTAGAGAAATGCAAATCAAAACTACAATGAGATATCATCTCACACCAGTCAGAATGGCCATCATCAAAAAATCTAGAAACAATAAATGCTGGAGAGGGTGTGGAAAAAAGGGAACACTCTTGCACTGCTGGTGGGAATGTGAATTGGTACAGCCACTATGGAGAACGGTATGGAGGTTCCTTAAAAAACTACAAATAGAACTACCATATGACCCAGCAATCCCACTACTGGGCATATACCCTGAGAAAACCATAATTCAAAAAGAGACATGTACCAAAATGTTCATAGCAGCCCTATTTACAATAGCCCGGAGATGGAAACAACCTAAGTGTCCATCATCGGATGAATGGGTAAAGAAGATGTGGCACATATATACAATGGAATATTACTCAGCCATAAAAAGAAATGAAATTGAGCTATTTGTGGTGAGGTGGATGGACCTTGAGTCTGTCATACAGAGTGAAGTAAGTCAGAAAGAGAAAGACAAATACTGTATGCTGACACATATATATGGAATTTAAGAAAAAAAATGTCATGAAGAACCTAGGGGTAAGACAGGAATAAAGACACAGACCTACTAGAGAATGGACTTGAGGATATGGGGAGGGGGAAGGGTAAGCTGTGACAAAGTGAAAGAGCAGCATGGACATATATACACTACCAAACGTAAGGTAGATAGCTAGTGGGAAGCAGCCGCATAGCACAGGGAGATCAGCTCGGTTCTTTGTGACCGCCTGGAGGGGTGGCATAATGATGGTGGGAGGGAGACGCAAAAGGGAGGGGATATGGGAACATATGTATATGTATAAGTGATTAAATTTGTAAAATAAAATTAAAAAAAAAAAAAATACTGCAGTAGTTTGTTTATAAAAATTTCTTGTCACTTTCACAAATGAGTATGTATGGAATATTGAAAAAATAAGTATGAAATACTGAATTAATGAATGAATGAATTTTGTAGTCTGAAATAGATTCCTTATAGTTCTTTTTTCTAATAACCACAATTACTGGCTGGTTTATAAGGTATCAAAGACTTTTTCCTTGTTTAATAGTTTAAGCATCTCCTCTGTAAATTTGCTCCAATTCTCAAAAGACTAAAAACTTTACACTCATAGTCTAATTATCAAAAGCAGTAGGTGTGAGTTCATATGAGTCATTTTTTAAGAGCCAAACTCATTAATATTCCTTGATAAAAGGGACACCATGAGAATATTTACAACGAATGCAAAAATAAACTTTTTATTATCTATTTTTACATGATATTAAACCATCCATATTTTGGGAGTGTTAATAATGCTACATAAACAATTAAAGCCAAGAATCTTTCTACTAAATTAGCATCTTGAATAGAAGCATACTTAATCCAGGCATCAAATTAAAACTAGTATCCATATTATTTCTGTCACACTTGAGGAAACCACACAAATGGATGGGTTATTAATATATTCAAAATCCACAAAGGAAGTCTCAAATTTACAAAATATCTATAAAGAAAAGGTTGATGCACTTGAAAATATAAATTATATTTATGTCACCTAGAGTGAACAAATATAAACTTGTAATCCAAAATATGTAAAGTATGCACCATGTGTTATTTTAAATAAGTGAACTAATAAATGATGGTAAAATCTACCACATGCAGATGTCAGCTGACCTTTAAAATCTCAATAAAATTTGCTCTAACTCCAATTCTTCATTCTGTAGAAAGTTGATATCCTGCCTCCAAAGATTTCTGAACGCTCCTAGCAGGGTTAAGTTCTCAAGGTCACATCTGCCTGTCTCTAGTGTCCTGGTTTTGCTGTGTTCTTGTTGTATCTTTTTCCTCTTTCCTGCCATCAACCAAATTCTTCAGCCATTCCCCATTTCCATAAAGTAGCTTTAATTTTCTTCTCTCCTCTTGGGAATAAAGAAAATGACATATTTCTCATATTCTTAGATGGAGCAATTCAGCTCACTCTTTTTTCTACCTTCTTTTTCTAGATTCATCTAGACAGACACAAATGGATCATATAAACAAAGACTGTAATCACCATGAGAGGAATCTTAGAGCCAATGGGTGTTTTTTTAACTACTTAAACTACCAATTTTAAAGGCCACTAGACTACTATATTTTAATATGCAATCCTTTCAGAAAACAATGTTCTCATCTAAACCAATGTACTTTAGAGTACCTCCATATTATCACTGTTTCTGTACGCTTTTTTTTTTTTTTGCGGTACACAGGCCTCTCACTGTTGTGGCCTCTCCCGCTGTGGAGCACAGGCTCCGGACGCGCAGGCTCAGCGGCCATGGATCACGGGCCTAGCCGCTCTGCGGCATGTGGAATCCTCCCAGACCAGGGCACGAACCCGTGTCCCCTGCATCGGCAGGCAGACTCTCAAACACTGCGCCACCAGGGAAGCCCTCTGTATGCATTTTAACTTTATATTATTGTTTATGTTTTAGAAACTATACTATAGAAACACAAAAAGGAAGACATTATATAGCTCAGCTCTGTGCCCGAAGAAAGATGGTCAGTTAAACAATTAAAGACAATCAAATGATTACTGATTCTACACAAATCTACAGGTATGATTACTCTTCTATGTATCATTTACTTTCAGTCATGCCATTTGGAAGTTCTTTTTACAATACAAGCACCTGTTTTGAGACCTTTGTTGTAACTGGTTTGTGAGGTTTCGTGGAAAAAGTATGGTTTTCAAACACCAGAGACACAGAGATCAAATTCCAGCTTTGTCAAATACTTGCTGTGTGATCCAGAAAAATCATTTCACCTCTTTAAGCCTCATCTCTTGAGGAGCAGTGTGAGGGGAAACCAAGTGCTACTTTGGAATAAAGGGAAGTCAGTTTAGGATGAAAGCTTTGATAATTATTTTGGAGAATGTAGGTGATCCGACTGCTTTCTTCAAACCACTGAGCTCTTTTAAAAGGTTTGTAGAATGGTTCATTTCAGTTTGGCTTCCATTTCAGTACAATACTGTAATGGTTTTGTTTTCATCTCTTTCAGATGGAGAGTAGTAAAGGCTGGGGCAGAAGTGAAAACAGAAAAGAAAAAGTAACTGCTGTGGCCAGCTGGTTGCTGGGATCTGAAGCAACAAAGAAGATTTTACTCTTAGTGGAATTCCAGTCCACTAGGAAGTTTTAAGTGGAGTGTCAAGCTATGAAGCCCGAAGCCTCTCCCAGGGGCAACAAACAGACCCTCTCCGATACCCGCTCCCACAACACGACACACTTATTTCTCCCTCAAGCAAACCTTAAGTCCTTGACCCTCACCTAACTGGGATCCCAGCATGCTGAACTCTTCCAGTAGGATCCTCTGGGCTCTTCCCAGCCTAAAAACCTTCCATCATGAGTGAATCCAAGGATTTTCCCTCTCCAGTTCTCTGCTGAGCACCACCAAAACACAGAACAGAAATTTGCAAACTGGGATACCATAATTTCGTGGTTTCCAACTTAGTGTGGGCTCTGACGCAACTTTGTTAAACATGTCAGTTCCCTCTGTTTTCTCTCGGCAGCTTTTCCCAAGGCCACTCTCCTCAGGCCCTCTACCTGGTCCTGACACGGCACGATCTACACAGACAACCCCGCCCCTCCCTTGACTCCATGGCAAGGACCCTCTGCAAGTCCCTGCCCCTCCTCTCTGAGCTTACCTAGGTCCACATCCAGCATTGCCTCCTGCCCTGGAGCTGGAGGGGTCTCTCTTCTTCCTGTCCAAGACTGAACCCCTCCCAAACTCCCTCTGGCCTCTTCGGGGCCCTGCGTCTGTGGTCAATATTGTTACGCCCCAGACTTATCCCCATTCCTGGTACCTAGGAGCTGCTCTCAGCATTTACCAACCAGAGGACGCCCCTACTCCCTTCACTTCAAATTCACTAATTCCCCTTAGCTACAGATGTGCTTAATGCGCTCACATCCTCAAAAACAGTTCCCTCCTTTGACCCTGGATTTCCTCCGTAGCTACTCTCTCTTCTCTCAGCCAAACTTCCTTCTTTTTCTTTCCTTCCATCTTTCCTCCTTTTTTCTTCCTAAAGCCAAAATGTTATTTATTAATTTATAATGAAAAATACGGGAACTTCCCTGGTGGTCCAGTGATTAAGACTCTGCGCTCCCAACGCAGGGGGCACGGATTCGATCCCTGGTCGGGGAACTAAGATCCCATGTGCCATGAGGCGTGGCCAGGAAATTAATTAATTAATTAATTAATTAATTAATTTTTAAAAAAGAAAAAGAAAAATATGGCTGTCACCCGGACTGAAGTATGTGTGTACCTAGAAACAGCACAGTCTCTCCCTGTCGGCCAGAGCACAATAATCGGAAAGTTGCTGGGTAAGCTCAGGTTCAGGGAGCCAAGTTTAGATGAAATCCCAGCTTTGTGAAAAGGTGGCCTATGTACCTGCAGCTGTTACTTCCTCAGCCTCCACCCACACCTTCAACCACTGCATTCTAGCTTCCACCTTCTTCCGCTCTCCGGAAACCGCTTTCACTGAAATTACCAAGCAGTCCCTGACTGAAACTGCAGAGGAGGCATTCTGGACTTAGATGTCCCCACAGTACTGGACACGTCTCACGCACCCTTCGGCTTCGGCTTTGGTTTCTACACCACGCCTCCTCCTCCGGCCTTGCCCGTCGCACATTCTCAGCTCCTTCCTTAGCTCCCCCTCCTCTGCGCCCTCCTGGCCAGTGCTTCCCCTTGCACACCACCTCTGGCCCCTCTGTGTCCTCATACTCTCCACCGCCTTCTCATCGCGCCTGATTTGCTGCCAGAAACTCCTCACATCCATTTGTTCTGAGAAACAGGAGGCAAGGTTCTATCTCTGAGTTTGAGGAGAGTGAGGGCATTACAGCTGGTGAAGGAGAGTGGATGAGACCCTAGTGGCAGGATGTAGAGAGGGCTTGGGGGCTGAGTGGATACATGTGCCAAGCCTCCTGTCAGCTGGCCTCCTCCCACCGGGCTCAGCTGCCTGGGTACAGGCACAAAGCGAACCATTGGGTTTGCCCAACAGTGTGTGCCTGCCAGAGGGCAAGAGAGTTATTGAAATGGCTGCACCATGAAGCCCAAGCCTGAGCACAGGGAGGGGTAAATGGGCAAGTGGGAAGCAGCCAATGGACCTGAGGCCAAGGGAGGCTGAAGGTGCCACAAACTTCTGTGAAGCCTCTCGTGCCCCTGCACTGATTACTTCCTGCTTCACACTACTTCTGTACCTTGTAAAGCTGTCTATCATCACACCCACACACACCACACACTTTACTGTAATCATCCGTTTAAAAGCTGTGAGCCCGGACTTCCCTGGTGGTGCAGTGGTTAAGAATCTGCCTGCCAATGCAGGGGACACGGGTTCAAGCCCTGGTCCCGGAAGACCCCACATGCCGCGGAGCAACTAAGCCCGTGCGCCACAACTACTGAGCCTGCGCTCTAGAGCCCACGTGCCACAACTACTGAGCCCGCAAGCCACAACTACTGAAGCCTGCGTGCCTAGAGCACGCAGCAAGAGAAGCCACCGCAACAAGAAGCCCGCACACCGTGACGAAGAGTAGCCCCCGCTCACCGCAACTAGAGAAAGCCCACACAGCAACGAAGACCCAACACAGCCATAAATAAATAAATTTATTAAAAAAAAAAAACAAAAACAACTATAAGCCCCGGCGTGGGACCTGTCTTTGTGGCTCCCGCACTGGCCTGGAACAAGACTCAGGGAGGTGAGGAAACTTGCTCAGCATCTCCTGGTTGGTTGAAGTGGATCAAATTTCACACTTGCATGTGCCCTCAATCTGTGACCTCAGAGCACCACAGTCAGCCTCTGCCATGCCCCCATTAGTTCCTAATATGTTGTATACAATTTTTTTAGATGCAAGTAAAATGATATTTGCACAGTAAAGTTACAGCCATGGCATTTTTTAAATGTTAATGATGCTTTATACCGTTCTAATTGTAAAGTTCCTTTAGTAGGTTTGAATAAATTAAAGTTACTTAAAATGGAGCAACGCAAACTTCATCTAAATTTAATCAAGATGAAAATAAATATATCTTCTAGGGAGTTAAAGAAGCCCTAACAAATGTTCTTTCATTAGTGAAATACCTGAAAAACTCTTTGATTGTCAGCTCCTAGAGGGCAGGAAGTGTGTCTGCTGAATTATTCTTATTTATCTATGAACCAGCACTGACTTTAATAAAGATGTAGCATTCACCAAGAGAATCAAGAAAACACTAAGTGCCGCTTTTGAGGAAATGCAGTATCATTTGTCTTATTATTGCAGTTTTAAAGCACTAATTTTGTGGATAGCTTCCTATTATCCTGCTGCCATTTGACAAAAATGAAAAGGTAAGTTATTCTGCAAGATGAGCTCAGGATTCATTTTCACTCACAAAAAAGGATCTTTTTAGTAGTTCACAAACAATACCTTACAATGGGGAGCATACCTTTTAAAGCACAACGGCAGGATATTTAATGCTTATTTTACTTCAGTATTGTGAATTTCAAGTAGAAACGATGTGGAGCATTTGTGAATTGGGTCACGATGTCAAATGCTAGAGGAGCCTGTAAAATCTGACTATCTCTAACATCTTAAATTACATGCTAATGGGCATATCTATACAGCCTAGTTTTCTGAATTCATCTTTGCCTGTCTCCTTTTTAAAACCACGGACAGGTTTCCAGGTATCCTGACCCTAAAATGGACAGAGACGGGGAGAGGGTATGTATAGAGAGGGAGCACACTGGAAATATCGAGTCCCTAAAGAAACATTCATTTTGTGTTCTGTGGAACAGAAATAAGCTCCCCAAATCCACATCCTATAATCCTTACTACCTTCACCTCAGGCAAAGCTTACAAAATACCAGAAGGATGCCAATGACCCAATCCCCCATCAATTAAACTGGAAATATTTAATTATTTGGTAAAGGATAAGGAATAGCCTCAAACATTTTCGTCTGCTCCAAAAAAAATCAGGGTAACACTTCTAAATCAGAGATAGGGTAAAATATACCTGTCTTTTTTTTTTTAAGGAGCCCATAGCAACCCCTCCCTATCCCTGGTTAGATTCACAATTGATTTATTGTAAGCTGAGCCAGAGGAAAGAGGCAGACGACTGAAGGTATTAGAAATGTCACTGGTGATTTCCTCTTCTTTCCAATTAAAGGTATAGTACTGTACACAGGGAAGTGAGTTTTTCATCTCAAGTACACAGTAGGGAGAATCAAACCTGAGAAAATTGTGATTGTTTTCATTAAGTATGGTTAACACAGGCAGCATATATTAGTGCAAAAGAAGAACAAAGGAAATGTATTTCCTTTCATAGTAGGGGAAAAACAAAGTGATAGCAGTATGGACTGTAATAAGTTGATGCATTTAATACAACGGAAAAGGAAACATACAGACCCATATATGGAAAGAGAAGTCAGCTTGATACCAGGTTGACAGATCTAGCCAGGCAAACGTAAGTTTCAGTGCTTTCTTAAGGCCTCACTAAAGATGGTATTAAGTAGTCATATTTTGAAGACTATGTAAGGGAAACTCCAGCACTTTTCTTAAAAGCTAGTTTTATAGCCCCAAAATAAAAGTAAGTAAGGAATAATTATTAAACTAATTATGAGAAACGTATACAAAATTTAGAAAATGCAATGCAAAATTTAGGAGTGCAGTACCTTAGCAATGTATGAAAACTAAATGAGTCAAAGGAAGGGATGTAAGTTGGAATAAAATATAAATTATACTGATTTCATAAATCCATCACTGTTTTGTTATCTAAGTCAAGTACAGATCTGTTCCTTCTAATAGCAAGGATTTATTTGCAGCCAAGTTTAAGGTCTCTTCAACAAATCTAACAGGATACAGTCCTGGTGGCTTTTTTCTTAAATACTGAAATGTATACTTAAAGAAAAAGGAATAAGTCACCAGATAAATGAGGTCTTTATCTAAATATATCTACATATACTAACATACACACTCATATCTAATGTTTATTTGGTATACAGGACCAGTAATTGTTGGATACACCTCATTTATCCTTTCTTGGTCCCAACCTTAACTTCATTCATTAATTATTGAGCACTTAAACCCAGACATGAGCTAGGTTTCTTCAATAAAAATCAGTGAATTGCCAATAATTGAGGCACTACCCAGAGCAGCCAAGACTACAGCTGTATCCCTAGTCATTGAGGAGAGTAGAAGGAAACATGGGCAGAGTCCAGTGAATTTACTCTAAGTGCAAGGGGGAATTTTGTCCGAGCAGATGTTAAACTAGAGAAGATTATTCAAGGAAGCTTAGAAGTCTTCACAAGTATACTTAAAAGTGATTGTTTCTTCTGAGTACAAACATCTCAAAGTTACTCTTAGTAATTAAGTTGTTTGATTTTTTTATTCCTCTTTGTCCTTGACATAGAAATTCAGCGAGATCCATCTGGGTCTCAAAATGAGTATCCTCCAGCTGAGAAAAGATGCAACTTTCTTCCCTAATAGGCAAACCTTTCAAAGGAGGACATTTGAGGACTTTCCAATAATAGGATTGGAACCACAAGGTGATAATGTGATGTCAATAACACATGCCTCACAGGCTCCTCTGTGCCAGTGAAAAGTCAGTCATGAGGGGTTGGAAGAAGCATGTGGGTGTGAGTGAAACAAGACTGGCAATGAGTAGATAACTGCTGAAGCTGGGTTATGGGCACATGGGATTCATTATACTAGTCTCTCTCCTTTCTTCATAATCAAAAGGCTTCAAACAAAACCAAAGGCAAAAAAAAAGTAAACTAAAATAATCAGAACCCCCAAATAATCAGGAAGAATGGGAGAGTAAATAGGAATAAAGGATTGGGATGGCATGAGTAACTACAATTCGCAGATAACAGGAAAACATTATTTTAGCCAATAACTGAAATCCCTTCCCTCAATGCACAGCATGGCTCCTACCTGGATCTATTCCCATTGCTTTACTCATCCAAATGGATTAACTGGGCTTTTACTTCGCCTGCCCTGTCTTTGATAGACTGGCTCCTACTCAGGCAGCCCAAGGTGAAAGGAAAAGCCAAGGACCTGGATAAACCACAAGGTCTGCAATACAGTCCATGAATATCGAAAACTGACAATCTAAACAATAGAAGGTTTGGTAGAAAAAGTGATGTGATAGGCCATTCATTTCCATCTTGAAATTTTACTCCACTCATCACTCAGAAAGTCACAGAAAGGTCAATTACCTCCCCATACACTGCTCTCTATAGAATGGTGCTCAATAAATGACTGTTAATTAGCTAAAATGGCATCCTTGGCCGAATCGTTCAGATACACATGGCCACCACTACCAAAGCCTGACTTGTCAATTTATGCCACAGTGAAAGTGGTTCGTAATAAATCCAATGTATGAGGCATGTTCTACCTGATATCCAAAGAAGACCATCAGCCACATAGCCAGCGTGACAGGAGAGGGACCGGTCAAAGGGCTGGACGAAAGTCCACTTGTTCTTCTTGGGGCAATATCGCTCAACGGTCGGCAGGACCTGGCGCAGTTCATTCCTGCCCCCAGCTGCATAGAGGTACTCATCCATGGCTCCCAGAACGAAATGCTCCCGGCAGTTTTTCATGGGTGCTATCTCTGCCCAGGAATTACTGCGGGGGTCATAGCGACAGGCAGTCCTCACGGCACACGTCCGGCCGCTGGCGTGCTCAACTTCCCCTCCTGCTACAAACAGGAAGTCCCCCATGACTGCCACACAATGGTGGCTCCTTCCCACGGGCATGGGAGCCAGCTCACTCCAGTTGGCAATGGCAGCTATGAGGGCATTCTCCTGGTCCACGGGATTGAAGTACCGAAGTTCCTTGACTTTACAGACCTCACGCTTCTTCCCACCGATGATGTACAGAGTATCTGACTGGAAGCGCGGTTTGGTCCTGCGAGTCTGCCACACGGGCTGTGCATAGATGCTCTGGTGGTACTCCAGGGCCTCGTTGACGAGAGCTGTTGCGGTCTCACTTGCCTGGACGAGGGGGTGGGACAGGGCAACTGTATGGAGAGTGTCCACGTCCATCAGGCCAAAGCGGATGTACTGCAGGAGCTCATCCATGTACTGGTAATGGCAGCTGTGTTCCAGCCACCTCACAGCTAGCTGAAACACAGGCAGGGAGGTGGAGAGAGCACGAAGGTAAGAAGGAGCCGAAGCAACGTGGCACAGAGGCCGGCCTCCATGTATTCCTTCAGACTCTTAATAACACTTCTATTTTTTCTTACAAACCACAGAACACTCAAACATTGTTACACCCAGCTGAGGGATTTTTTTTTCCTTTCCACATCAGCAGAGACACAAAAGAACTCAAAACACTGTTGGAGAGATTAGGAACAATGTCAAGCAACACGGACAAGACTTAAAGGATCACTTGAGGTGAACAACAGTTACTTTTCAAAGAATGAGAATAAGATTGTGAAATAGCCTGTTCCCTTAGGTTTCACGCATAAGATGCTTGGTTCGCCCCACCACCAGGATATGTCAACGGTGAGCCATGTCATCAGTTCAAGCAACATATGTCAACCTGTGAGTCAAGGTGCTGTGTCAATACGAGTAATGTGAGAAAATATGTGATCATCTGAGACCACAGGGTGCACTTGAGAGAAAATCAATACGACACTAGTAGCAAGATTTAGAAAGAAAAAGGACTTTTTCCCCCCCTGCAACTTTTGTAGGTATATCAGTCAGGAAGCAAGAGAAGAAAAAGGAAGATTGCAATCTAACAATTTATTTTATTTTTTCTCAACTAGTTTTCATCTTGAAAATAGTTGTTGTTTGTATGTGTAAGATACGGGCAATTTGTTAGAGCCATTTTCATAAAAACAGGATACAGAGGAGATTATCTTTGTGTTATGGACACAAGAGCAGAATGTAATCCTAACCTTTTTGATTAGGTCTAGATCTCTTTCAAGAAGGAAAGGGGTAAGAACTTTCGGCTACAGATAAATAGAATTTCTTAAAACTAAAGCAGGTGCATTAAGTCATAAATAACAAAATTGAATAGTAGTTTAGAAAATAATATCAACAAAAATCCAATTCATGTTATGGAGCACCTGAAGTAACTTAATTAATGTGACTTAATATTTAAGTTTGGCAAAGCTTTCCACACATCAGCATAGAGAAGTATATCTAATATCTCCAGTCAACATATTTGATAGAATTTATTCTTAGCAGTACCTATATTAAACTAGATCTCCTAAGCAATATAAATGTGGACCTGAAGCAATTAGCATAAAAAAAGTAAAGAAAATACTGAATAATTCTGCTGTGTTTTACTTGCTTTCTGACCAGTGGAATTGGGGTTCTGGGCTTCCTTTTTCAGCTGATTCATTGAACTGGGAAAAATGTCTACGGAGAAGACAGAAAGAAATGTAGTGCCCTCAGACCATTACTCCTTGACAAATGTGAGCTGGGTTTTCATCCTTGTGAAAAGGATCACTAAACTGTCTGAAGCATTAGATGATTTCAGGCTTTCAGAGTTTCTGTATCCATTTGACAAATGGCTCTAAAAGGCAAGGCATATTTTGGGCATGCCTTTTTAGTTTTCCAGATGAAGAGAATGTAGCAAGTGAATTTGCTTCCAATATATACTGAATTGCATCTCTAAATGAATAATGAGTGAAGAGAAATGGAAAAAGAATGTCACTGGTTGCCAGGTAGCCTACGGATGCCACGGAGGCAGACACAATGGAGGGCAGGTGAGTGACACTCTATGGCTGTTCTTTTAGAAACTAGTATTTTTTATTTAAATAAGATACTAACCTGATGAAAAAAAAATTACCTGTGTATGGTAACACAGTAATAATCAAAGATAGTGCAGAAGAAAAATGTCACTCATCAATCACCAAGTCTCTGCCGGAAGTGGAGAGTTTTCCCACAGGCAACATCCTGGTTTTTCTCCACCCTAATTTTAGAAGTTTCAAGAGATGGGTTCCAATTAGAATTCTACAACTTAATAAATGATTTTCCATTCTTTGCCCATAGAGCTTTCAAAAGTTTTCAGGGATAAAGTCATCCCACTCAAGGTTACTCCTTATGCACAAAGTAAAATTTTCTGAAACTTAATCTTTCATATTGCTCCTAAATTGAGTAATTCCAGATGGTACTGCTTTGTTTTGTAACGAATTTCTTAGCATCCTGATATCCTAATGTTTCTGCATCTTGCATATGGATACTACAGGAAAAAAGCACTGGAGAAAGAGCAAATAAACATTCATGTCTCTATAGCCTCTTTTTATAGCACAGTGCTGCCCATTTAATTACTTTTCTCCTTCCTCATAAATCAGTTCTTCCTATGCCCTAATCAATCTTCTAGCCCATCTCTTAACACTCTCTGATTTACCTTTATCTTTCTAGCAAAGAGTGTCACTTACTGTATGAAAGATATACAAGCCACAACTAGACTCTGCCTTTAAGAAAATTTCTAAGGAATCAAACTAGCAGTGGAACAGTGACCACTGTTACCTATCTCTGATTCATTTCTGGCTTTCTGTCTACTTATCACCCCTTATGTCACAATATCATGATGGTTTCCATGTTCAATTTCCCCAAATACTATGTATTACAAAATATTTTGTGAACATACATTTAATTTGCATTTTCTGGGATAATGTTTATCTTATTTATTGCCAGTATGTTTAACTTCTCACATTTTTCATATAATTTTCACACATTTATTATTTATAAATATTTTCAGACTATACAAGTCATTCATACTTGTTGGGTTTATCTTTTCTCCAGATCAAAGGTAAATATAACTTACAATTCTGCCAACTTTGAACCAATCTCACCTGGATATAGTATTATTTACAGATTTAAATCCAGTGCTTCTCAAACCTAACATGTGCATGAATTACCTGGTGTTTCTGGGCAAAATGCACATTTTGATTCAATAGGGAGGAGGAGGAGGATTGCAAGTCTGCATTTCTAACAATCTCCCAGGTGAGGCATATGCTGCTAGTCCATGGACCACGTTTTGAGTAGGAAGGTTTTAGACAGATTCTCATTTATGAGACTGTAAATTGCTGCTTTATAAGAGTAAACGAAGTCTGTTGTTTCAAATTTTAAAAGGCTTAAATTAAATGAAGTTTAAGTAGGATGCTTTAGTAAAGATATAGGGCATGTGTAGCTAATACCATAGGTAAGACAGCATATTTCCTTTGTAGTAAGATATGGGTAAGCTCTTACTATGGGTAAGACAGCATATTTTGAGATCTTGGCTCTATAAATCCACAGCTGATTCTGATAGCATAAAGGTAAGTCATATAAAAACTCTGTGCAGTTTTGCTTTTGCAATAATACATAAACAAAAGTAAAAGTGTTACTGTACTCAGTTTTTACTTTGGTGAAAATATAAAAGAGAAAAATCACTGAAATCATGGATAACTCTTACTTATCCAAATAATGGAAGAAATGTCAAAGAAAATCCAAAACAACGGGCCACCTCAAAAACACTTCTATACCGTGAACCTCTCCAGAGCACTATTCATTGCCATGTTGAATTAAGGGCAGGGTGGTAGAGGCAACCGTGGAGCCCATTTTAAGAGGTTTAGAAACTACAGTAAACAGAAGGCTGATTCATCATCAGGGCATCATGGAACACAAAGACCACAGGTAGCTTTGTAGTGTATTTTGGGGCTTAACGTTTGAAAATGTTTATTCTGAGAACTTTTGGCTTTTAATGATACTACACTTAGAAAGCATAACCCAGGGAAGGCTAAAATCCTATTCTATCTTACTTATTCTGGCACACTGACATCCCCATCAACCTAAACTCTAGAATATTTTAATTGGGTGGTGGTGGGGGGGAATGGAGCATATAGTGAAAGTTTTATCTCAGACCCTTTAGGTGACAAAGCCAGCAACAGTGGAAAAGAAATCAAGGATTCAGTTTGGGAGGGCAGATCAAAGAGTACTTAGGGAACAGGGCAATTAGGCAAGATGTTTCCTAAACCATCTGAAACACAGGGACTGTCATCTGCAAAGACTATAGGAGATCTCCCAAGCACCCTACCTAACCCAATCTAGTACATCTTACCCTGAGGGAGAATTGTTCCTTCCTAAAAGGAGCACTGGCTACAGCTTCTTCCAACGTCAACTCATCTCATCCTCAGAGTCTTGATAAGAACAGTGTCTGGCATGTAGTAGGCTAAACATAATTGTTGCAGAATGGAAAATCCTTTATAACCATTCTTGGGCTATTTGTCATATTTCTCTTGAACCAACAACATCAGTTCCTTAATATATTTATCTATCTATCACAGTCTTCATTTTCCTATTTTATTATCTCATCTTTGTGGCTTTCCTATAAAGCCCTTATAAGCTCACAAAACTCCCCACAGCAGCATGCGATGTACTGGACTTACTTATGTAAGACCCTTGTTTTACTCCCTCCATAACTGGTGCTGGTCACCTCTATTTGACATTCTTGGCAATGCAATGAACATCGTAATCCGTTAACCCTCAAATATAAAGTATTAGGGCAAGAAGAAACTTTAGAGTACTTTTGGTTCAAGCTTCTCAATTTTACTAGTAGAAATAAAATCCAGACAAGCTATTTGACTTACTGCAAGTCATGCAGCTGATTAATGGAAAAGCTGCAACCAGAAATCCAGTTTTCAAGTTATATAATGTGTTCTATTATATCATATCATTATTTTTCCATCAATAATTATTTTAAGATAGAATCCAAGCACTCAAAACCAAATGCACTCAAAACCAAACTTAATGTCCATATTGTCTATATTAGAAAACTAAAGTCTGTTTTTTAAAAATGTATACTTTGCTTCTAGATAGGTGACGATATTTTTCAATGAGCCTCATTTACGGATTACTTTTGTATAAAAACCACGCATTTAATTGAATGGATTAAAGAGCTTGTAAGTAAAGAATAAGTCTTTAGGGGAAAGGGCATCCTTTGAGTATTGAATTATTGTTTCACTTTTTATGGGAATATGTATTTATACTCTAGGTTATTCCTTGTTAACTAAACCTGGCTCAAAAATATATGGAAAATAATCCCTTCCTTTTAGTGTTCTCAGTGTATCCCCACTGACTGCTATTCTGTGAATAGAATATATAATACATAATACTAAATATAAAAGTATATAATTTTAAATTATGCAAAATTTTCTCTAATTCAATTAAAATATATAATCTACTCATATGTATTTCAGAAATATGTCAATTATATAAAAGAATGTTACATTCCTAATATTATAAGCCCTCAAGTTATGATCCAAATTCCTTTACTGTTCTTGCTCAAACACACCCAGATAGAAGCTGCTGTTCTAAACTCTACCTCTGCTTATATATGTCCATACGTATGTGTACTACCCAACGTGACCCCGAAGCAATGCCAAAACAATAAGAAATTTTACACTCACATATTTCCTGGAAAATATATGAATGATGAAGTCATCTCAAATCCAAGAATACACATTAATGCACTCTTCCATAAAACTGCCTTTATATCTTGCAAACATATATTAAAAATGCCCTTTACAAAAGCAGTTCTCATCAGATGAGTGATCAAATGTCTTTAACTAATGCTGACAAAAGATAAAGCTCTTACAACACTGTTGAAAAGCAGTAACTATTTCTTTCTCTTGGTTCACAAGAATTCTTTTTTCACTGAAGAGGGTATTCTCATCACAGAATTCCTCAGTCAGAGCTGAATAAGCAAGAACCGGTATTTTTGCCCACAGTCTGATTCTGCCCCCTTGGCCTGGGCCAGCTATAATTACTCTCCTATTTTAAAACCTGGTTGCAGACAGCTTTGCTGAAGGGACAAACTGAGCCCCGCTTTTTGCAGGAGCCCATGCTGTGAAGGCACAAGTGTCTAGATCCTTGCCAGTCCTGTCATCCCACTGAGATAAGCCAGGGCACCAGTCTCCCCTCAGTGTCCAAAAGGCAACACAAGTTCCACGGTTCTGCAAATTCAGAAAGGAACAAAGGAAGGGCACAGGAACAAATAAGCAACCACCTGGCATTCCTGAAGCTCCATCAAAGAGCCTGGGTTGTTAAAGAGCACTTGAGCAACAAGGAGTGGGGAGCCATGAGAGAATGCGTTAATAGAATGATTGACAATGCAGAGACAGAATTTTTCCTTTCCAAACAGAGGATCAAGGATGCTCACCATCTTCTAATCCATGTCCTCAAAGGGAAGTTGCACTGACTATTATATATTGCATTCAAGTACACTATCTCATATATTATTTTATAATGCCTTAAATTCAAATAAATGTAAACATAAAACTTTAGCAAGATACCCTTTTAATATTATAAAGTTTCTTTAGATGATAAATGTGGAAAGTTTCCCTCCTGTATGTGAACAGGTGTTGAGACTTGCCATGTTAAACTACTGATACATGGAATCTCATTTCTTTAACGTGAGTCATGTTAAAGCTCTAAATAGTGACATATTAAACCAGAATAATGACTGACAGAGAGAGGAAAGTTCATATTAATAAAAAAGTGCACAAAATTTTATAGCCCTACTCTCTTCTTTGAGACCAAATGAAAGATTTCTGTTCAAAAAGGCAACATTCCTATCAAAAGACACCAGAAACTAGGGACATAAGATCAGGGTATGTTGCTCTACCAGAACAGTGAAAACGGTAAAGTGGAGGAATATTAAAAATTAAAACAGTGCTCACTTGAGTGCTATAATTAAAACTGTGTCAACATTTTGCTTGTAAAACAGATTTTTCAAGGGAGGTTGTACATTAACCATTATAGCTGACTACAAACTTATATAAGACACAGGCTATTTTTTCCTCTAAGAAATATATTTCAATAGAATAAAATCTGATGCAGTCCCAGGTTCATATACTGTCAGAAAGAAAAACCTGACAGATTTTAAAAAGAATATTCAGTTTAGTAGATATGATAATAACACATATTCTTTCATTGTTCATTTAAAATTTTATGAAGCTGGAAGACTGACAAATGCTCTTATTTTCACCTTTAGCAAAAAATTTGTGCTTTGATAATACTCTGGTTTCTCTTCATATTGCATAAATCTTTTGCCATTTACTAAAGATTTCCGTGGAAAAGAACAGTTATGAGGGTTTTTTTCAGGGGGTTAAAAAAAAAAACATGATGTATACAACTTACTCTCAAATGGCTCAGGAAAAAAAAAGCACACGTGTGCGTGCGCTCTCTCTCTCTCTCTCTCTGTTTAGATATCTATCTATTCTCCTACTACATATATCTACAGATATTTATGGATAGATAGATATCTAGAGAGTGAGACAGAGACAGAGAACATATGATAAAGCAAATGAAGTAATTTACTTAAGAAATGAGCAAATCATATGGGTGTTCTTTACTATTCTTATTCTTGCAACTTTTCTATAAGTTTGAAATTATTTTTAAATAGAAAATTCAAAGAACAAAAAAGTGCTGATAACCATCTTTAATACATTTTTTTTTTCAAAAAAGTACATACTGCCAAGCATCAAAAGCAGGAGCCCTTGCAATCAAGGATGTCTCTTTCCCGTAGACAGCGATAAACACACAGGAAGGGAGGAATCACAAGGAAACCTGTCCTGAGGCATGCCACATTTAAGTTCCAGGTATTTGTGAGGACAAATACAAGTGACCTGAGTTGGTTCAGTCTTATAACACAAGGCGATTTTTTAAAAGGTAAATTGTGTATCAAGATGAAGAGAAAACAAAGATAGGAAAAGAGATGAGGTTAGTATACTGTGATGTCTTTTCCACCTCGAGAACTGGCCACCAATTTGAGCTGATCTTTGAAAAGTCAGTACAAAGAACAGCAAGAGTATGTAGCCGACACTGGACCAGTCATTTGGCTTCTCATCTGTAAAACGAGTGAGTTGATGAGAGAGTCTCTTTAATCTCTAGTATGTATGTCACTTACAGATCCACCAAAAAGTAATATTTTAAAGTAGAATCCTCATATACACACTACTATATATAAAATAGATAACCAACAAGGACCTACTGTATAGCATAGGGAACTATACTCAATATTTTTTAATAATGTATAAGGAAAAAGAATCTGAAAAAGAATATATACATATATATGTATGTATGTATAACTGAATCACTTTGCTGTACGCCTGAAACCAACACAACATTGTAAATCAACTATACCTAAAAATAATAATAATAAAAATTTTTAATTAAAAGTTTGAAAACTTAAAAAAAAAAACATAAAGTATAATCCTCCAACATTCCTACAGGTGGGAGAGACAATAAAAATTAATCACTGTGGGGCTTCCCTAGTGGTACAGTGGTTGAGAATCTGCCTGCCAATGCAGGGGACACGGGTTCGAGCCCTGGTCTGGGAAGATCCCACATGCCGCGGAGCAACTGGGCCCGTGAGCCACAGCTACTGAGCCTGCGCATCTGGAGCCTGTGCTCCACAACAAGAGAGGTCGCGATAGTGAGAGGCCCACGCACCGCGATGAAGAGTGGCCTCCGCTCGCCACAACTAGAGAAAGCCCTCGCACAGAAACGAAGACCCAACACAGCCAAAAATAAATAAATAAATTTAAAAAAAAATTAATCACTGTGTCTAGTATCCAAGTCACAGATTTCTATAGCACAAACAGTTTTTATAAATTTCTTTTCAGAAAAACAAAGTGATGGCTTTTTTGTCTGTAATTCTGAACTCAACAGAAATACACACACACACACGTGTATGGCATGTGAAAGTACATGTGTACACAGGCTCACATAAAAATAAAATAATCTCAGCCAAAGAACACACATTGCAAGTTTGTAAGTGACTGCTTCAAGGTACTATTTATTTAAAATCCCAGAACGTGGTTTTATTTAGAAATGAAAATATTTAGTAAACTATTCACATGAAATTTTACCTCAAGACAGTCTTTAAATACACCACCCCCATATCTGGGATATACAAATCTTTTTATATAGGAAGAATGTCCGACAGGGCAAGAAAAACAATTAACGTCACCTATGCCAAAGATGCTGCAGGGAAAATGGAACCTATTCCTGGTCTCCTCACACTTGAGCAAAATACAGGAACAATTAGAAATAGCTTCCTATACTTGCCTTCAATGGTCTCTGAACCAAAAGATAATACTCATTCATCTAATCATTGATAGCATCAGAGTATCATTTGAGGCTAGACTGATGGGTGAGACTTCTAAGTAAGATATTAGTGATGCATATTTATTTATGATGACCTTCTGGGTATAAAAGGTAATGTGGTCAGTGAAATATTAAGCTTATATTGTCAGAACAACACTGGAAAATCAGAGAAAACCAATTCAGTCAATAGAAGAAAACCCTGCTGTATCCCATTGGCAACAGGGAGTAGAAGTGACCCTAGCTGGGTCACACCATTTCACGTTATTTTCCAGCTACTGCATGCATTGAGGATGCATTATCAGGGTGAAGTCAGCTGAAAGGACAGGGAAATCCTGATGCTTTTTTCTACCGCTAATTGGTACATGCCCATAGATGTGCATATGACACAATGAAAAGGAGACAAGACTTGATGTCAAAAGACCTGTTTCTGCAACTTAACACATTTGAGCATTTATGAAAAATACAAATATACTGAGGCTCAGTTTCATCACCTGTAAAACAAAGATGATGTTGTTTACATCATAGGGTCTACATAGGATTGAATGAGATAACATGTGAAAGTGCTTGGTAAACTATGACATTTAGACAATAAACAGAATTAATATGATGCAATGCACCACCAAGAGATGGAGCTAATCCTCAACTCAATTATCCTTCTGAATTCATGATAAAGCCAGCACAGACATGATAAAGCCAGCATAGACAATTCTTATACAACACAATATTGTGCAATATTGACACAAATTCTGAGAGATCTCTGTAGTTGATAAGGAATTTGCTACACAGTATTAAGCACTTCACATGCTATAAACTGATAATAAAAGCATGGCAGATAATCTATTGCAGGTTACAAACTAGCCCTTATGATAAGCCTATTTCCACACCAATGAATTCAGTAATTCTAACCCAGTTATTAAAGGTGTGTGGCCTTGTTAAACCCCAGTCAGAGAAACATGAATGAATGAAAAGAGAGACACAGACATAAACCTACTTGTCTCTGTATAACACTCAGTATACATTCACTTTCTTTACTTGGCTTGAGTGTCCCATTAAAAATATTTGAATTCATGTCCATCATTTCCCTCAAATCTCAACTCAGTTAACTTAGTGGCAAGGAAAAATATGTATAAACTAAGCTATCTGGCTTGAGAAAACTAAAATAACAAGTGATTGAGTTGATTACTTTCTTCCTGTTTTGTTGCTCTGGGGTAAATGATATAATCACGAATCTTTTCTTTTCATTTTTTCATTCATCCACTCCTCAATTTCTTATTGAGTGCCCAATATCTGCCAGGAACTTACTTGGTGAGAAAGAAGATCCTCATTGGTACACATATATACAGTCTTAGTTGCCATCCACTTTCAAGCTCTGTTAATACCATAAATCTCAAGCCTTACTCTTGACCTCAAGTGTCTTAACATATCCCTGTAAAACATACCCAGGGAGTATGAAATTAGGGGAAGAAAAATCCTACAATTTTAGAAGATTCAGTCTATTGTAGGCAGATTTTCAGACACAAGCAAAAACCATCTTTTTATGTTGCCATTTCACTCATGGGTGTTTTAAAGATTGCTGGTACATTTTTAAACTTTATAGTTTTTTTAAAAAGCTGTTTAATTTGTAAACATGCCCTGGAGCATCCTGGGGCTATCAAGCCTTTGAATATTTCTTTATAAACTGATATAATAATAATGAACCAATTACAGGTTCACTGGCACATACACTCCCCACCTGAAATGAAACCTTTAATGACCAAAAGGAGCTCACAGGCTCAAGCAGCTGCCCCAGGTCACAGATACAGAGATAGTCAAATCCCTCAAACAAGTGGTACTGTGATGAATTTAGATGTTCAGGAAGTACCTATGCTGCATTTAAGGATTCATGTTGGCAGCCTCCAAGTAAAAAGAAAAGAATCCTCAAAGGTCACTTTAAACGTTAATTTAGGCCTACAGAGTACAGTAATTGGAGTGGGGAACCCAGTACCTGAAGCCTATGACTAAACACGGTCAGGGGCCAGGCTCTACTATCAAGGGGATGGAGCTGGTGGGCTGCGGTGCCAGGGCCTACACCCTCAAGTGAGTTGCAAAGAACACACATAAATGCCATGCCGACCACTGACCTCCTTCACTGTGTGAATTTCACCCTGCCTACTGATGCCTGAAAAGAATACTTCACACTGCATCCTCCAACTTCATTTCATCACCGTATAAATAAGTGGGGAACGCTGAATCCTCTATTCGCACCTTGAAGCACCTTTGAGTATAATATACAAGTGATACTTCTGTCAAAGAAGATACATTCTTTTTAGCACAATGATGACATATTTTTGAGTGGGGGAAGTGGCTTAGAGAGCCAATTTATAATAGTCGTGTACGGAAAATGGGTATGTGGGCAGACAGGCCCAGCTCAGGAGAACCAGTGGCTTGACAATCTCCGAAGACCTGTGAGCAGGGAAGGGGCTGCAATGGGTGAGGGAAGGAGTACTAGAAGGTAGTAGCCGTTCCAAAGGCTGTCCGGTGAGGAGGAACGTATCTCAGTCCCAGGGCCAGGCACCCAGAAGGAAATCTGTGGGAATTACGAGAAATCACAGGTCCAAGACATCTTCATAAGGTTAGGAGGAACAATGTGTTGGAACCTTGAAGGCGGAGACAGAAGGGTTGAAGAGGAAAGAGAAACTGGGTCCAATGACCGCCAGCCCTGCGAGCAGAGGAAATGCCAGCCCAGGCCGGGAGATGAGGAGTGAGACACTCTGAGGACCCTCTGAAGGGGGACATCACTGCTGAGGGGATGCAGTTTCAGTGAACGGAGTCAGCGTGAGAGCACAGTTCTGGGAATGTGGTGGAGAGCTTATGAGGACATAGGGAAAGTCCTTGGTTTTTGGATAGCAGTTTTCCACAACAGGTAAAGGGTTCAACAGGTTGGGGGAAGGCAGAAACCCAGTCAGTCTTGGACCAAAAACAGTTTGAAAGAATGAATTATACTTCAAGAAGAAATTCTTTGCATAAGTCTCATTAATTTGTAAACATAGTGAATCTAAAAATAAAATATAGATACCACTGTGACAAGTCACACTATTTTTTAAATACCAAAAAAATCTCTCTTAATTGACTGACACATTTCTCCCCATTTAACTTTTTACTCCCCATTGCTGGAATAAAAACAAGACATAACTAATCAGTAATTTTACTAAGCATCCCTGAGGGTGATTTTATGCATGCTATCCAGAGAGCTAAACAAAAATAATCATTTGTGGTCTAGTGCAGTGAAGAATCTGGTGAAACTATATATATATATATATATATATATATATATATATATATATGTGCACAATCCTACTCTCATATCTTTTAACATATTTTAAACAGCGCTGTTGCTTAAATAAGGGCTGCATTAAAACAGTAACTGGGGGCTTCCCTGGGGGCGCAGTGGTTGGGAGCCCGCCTGCCGATGGAGGGGACACGGGTTCGTGCCCCGGTCCAGGAAGATCCCACATGCCATGGAGCGGCTGGGCCCGTGAGCCATGGCCACTGGGCCTGCGCGCCCGGAGCCTGTGCTCCGCAACGGGAGAGGCCGCAACAGTGAGAGGCCTGCGTACCGCAAAAAAAAAAAAAAAAAAAAAAAAAACAGTAACTGGATTCAATGACAATTCATTTTTTGAGCCTCTTCACATGAGACTGAATTATTGCTTAATGACTCTCTTTACCATTCAAAAATGAATAGCTTTTTTTCTAAAGCAAGAAATAAATAGTGTGAAAATAGAACACTTGAAATAAAATTATAATCATTATGATACTGTCACTTTAACATCTATAGACTTAATTGTTTTACAATTGACATGTGAGAAAAAACGTCCAAGGCTAGGTAGAAATATGCTGCTGAATGTTCACTGGGGGAAAAAAACCTGAAGACAACACAAATGAAAAATCAGAACCATGATTCTGGCTCTTAGGTGTCTAATCTAGGAGACCACTATACACAGCTTGGAGATAGAATTAAAGGTTTCCTTTATTTTTTCTTTTCCTGTATTTTTCTTTTTAAAAGGTATGCATAAAAGAAGATTGTAATGAGCTACACACTGTAAAGACCAGCACTATTAGCTGCCTGCATCTTTTTTACCCTACGCTTCAAAAAGCAACAAGATTAGGCGCTGGAATTATACAAATTGAAATTTGCAACTTTTAATAACCTTCGTACTCCTGCAGACAAATATCTGTCTCCCTGGCTCAACCCCTCCCCCATGCTTCCCAAGAAGGGAAAAGGAGTCAGATGTTGCCCTTGGAAACAAGAATTCATCAAACTATTCTGAGACATGCTGCTGAGAGAAACATAAGGAGAATGGAGCCTTCAGTTCCATATATGCGCCCATTCTGAATTTACTAGCTTTGCTGGTTGGTGTAAGAAACAAGGCAGAACAACTGAGGGAGCTGCTGCATTAGCAAACTGGCCAAAGTATCCCTGTCGTTTATACTTCCCCACTGCACAACCGGGACGGAAACATTTGCTCTATTGGAAGGCAGTGATAAGGATGGATTTTTAAAGTTTCCATTTTTTAAGTGAAAATGAAAGAAAAATGCTCTTCTAGAGGTGTTGTGCCTTTGAGCTCCATTTGAAAAAAGAAAAAAAAAAAAAAAAGGCAGAGAAAGCTGCTGTGAAGGTCACCGAGTGAAAGAACTTCCTCAGGGCACAGAATAAATTAAATCCCAAGGAAAAAATAAAATGTGATTTCCAGAGTGTGAGGCACAAACTCCAAATGACAATGATTGACAGCCAAACTATATCCGTGCAATATCCAAGACTGCACGTTCTCATTTACCTCAGTGTAGCCAGCAAGCGCCCATTAAACATCCGTCTGATGCCCAAATTAACCTTCTTGGCAAACTGAAAGAGGCACAAACTATCATAATCAACCTTTCATTATCACAGCAGCCTCTAGTTAAAGGGTCAGAATAATTGTGCCATCAGAGCCTTGATTGTTTTCAATCAACAGACGGCTGGAGTGACAGCTCTGTGATGGAGGGGTCTGATGAAACCGCACCAGGCCTAATCAGAGCAGATGAAAGGAAGGCATGATTGGTGCAAATGCACAGTCGTGCCTCTCCTTTTCATTTACAATCTGAAATTACTCTTAAATTTGTGGGGCTTTTTTTTTCCCTCCCTTATGAGTACCACTGAAAGAATGTTTGACTTATTATGAGTTCTGACAGTGCAGAGTTATAAAACACAGGTAGGGTTATCAGCTGAGGCTTCAAGTAGGTATTCAGCATAATTCTAACAAATTCACTCTTGAAAAGCACAAAATGACTAAAAAGGCTTCCAATGACCTAAGCTCTCAGTGCTGTTTGATTAACAGACTCATTTATTCTGCTGGCATTCTAAAGGATGAGAAGATAAAACCGAGGGCAGAAATACCCTGTAAATGTTTTCTCTCAACCCCTCTGCTCTGCTTACTTCAGTACTAGCGCCTCTGCCCAAATCCTTACTGTTCTTGAAGGACACCACATTAAGACCTCAAAGGAGCTCATCTATCAGAGGGTACGGATCAAGTAGGGGTGGTTTTGAGTTAAGAACATGAAGCTATACTGGGAACCACAGGGGTAGGAAAGACTGGCACCCACCAACCCTATGCTGATATCAAGAAGAATATTTGGGGAAAAGGAATAAAACTTTCTGTGATAGGCCAGGCTAAATTTGGCATAAAAGGGATTTGGAGAAAATTGAGACAATATACAGCTGCATTCATATAGCAACAATCCAGACTACAGACATTAATATCTTTAAAAAATTTATGATGAATGAAATATACACTTGGAGTAGCAAAAATAAGTTCCTAACTTCTATTTTCTTCCTTAATCTTGGGGTCAACCAGCCAATAATGAGAGTAATTATGATTCAGGTCAGTATTGCAAAACAAAGGAAAGTTTTTTAGCTGCAAAAATTAATATGCATGCAACCTGTAGTGTGTGTGTGTGTGTGTGTGTATGTGTGTGTGTCTACCTGCAAGCGTGTGTATGGTGTGAACCCCACCTGTATATGTGTAAGAGACAGGGGAAAGGGTAGTTTTTAACCTCTCTACTCAAAATTTTTACATAAAACTTAGGCCATTTTATTTGCTAGATTGTGAGTTGGAACGATACGATAAGGGTACATAATTAACAAAGTAAAAAGAATTATTAAAAACAGCTTGGAATTTTCCATGCAATATTTAGCAAAATTTGTCCCCTCATAGCTAGACCTCATTTTATGGGTTAATTGCTCACAGCAAAAGTACTGAGAATGCACAAAATTCCCATAGTTCTACTTACATGTAAATATACCTCAAGCAGGATATTACTAAATCTGTCATATGACTTTCTGTAGCATTTCAAAGTATTCATTTTGACTGTTTTTATAGGAGACAATTCTCAAAGGAAGATATCTGGCACATAGTTAAAACACAAGTATTTTCCAAATCCATCCTTGTTCTCCCACCAATTCCTTAAGCACCCCATCCTTCAGTAGTCACCTTACTTCTCACGTGCACACAGGCGCCTCCAGCAAGCTTTATCAATGACCGGGCTCTGTCATCCCCTGAGGGCTTCGTTCTTCTCCCAGAGTGGCACTGGCTTTTAAGGCACAACTTCCTTCTGCCCGGAAGGTAGTTTGTATATTGGTCAAATAGGAGTGGCTTTGGGATACTGACAGCACATGGGATTTAAAAGATTTCCCAGCTGGTTCACAGAACAGGAGGATGAAAAGCAGGCAGACCTGGGTCAGTACCTGTTCTAACCTCTCGAATCCAAGAGGTGTGGAATTCGTCGTTCGAAAGCACTACACAGCCCCTCTACATGGCCTAAATCGTACAAGAGATGAAAAGAGCAGAAAGATTCTTCAGGGGACCTGGCAACCTGACAAATCAACCCCTTTGTTTACTTTATTATTGACTCTTTCTATTGGGCTTCACTCCAGAGTATACAGTCCCAGCAGTGGGCAGAATAAGAAATCATTTACAGCCCTCAGCAGGTTCAATGTCATTCTCACAGCCAAACAGGGACGCCTAAAGTCTATCTGTCTCTTAACCAAGCGTCGTCCTTTCTGGATGGAGAAGTCTAGTTTTACTTTCAGCTGTGAGTAATTTTCCATTGTGATTGGCTGACCTACAGTCAATTTAGTATAATTAATGCCAAATTACATTTCAAGTCACCTAGAATTACAAATTAAAAGCTATATTAAGAGCAAATGAATTAATCAAATTAATGATATTATGCTCACTTGTTTTAAAGTGTTAATAAGACAGGTCCTCCTAAAACGTTTAAACTTCAGTGCACCATCCATCACTACTTCAATTACCTGATTTCCTTGTGTGGCCAGAGGAGGCGGCATGTGGGCATTTCTCATCAACAAGAACACACACAAAGAAGATAAGTGCATTCAGCCAGCAGCTGGCCCGACTCTTTTTAGCTTCTGTTCTCAAAGCATAAGTAATATCTGTGCCACTTACTGGAACTGACTTGCAATACTTCCTATCGGGACTTCCCTGGTGGTCCAGTGGTTCACCTGCCAATGCAGGGGACACAATTTCGAGCCCTCGTCCAGGAAGATCCCACATGCCGCAGAGCAACTAAGCCCGTGTGCCACAACTACTGAGCCTGTGCTCTAGAGCCCGTGAGTCACAACTACTGAGCCCACATGCCACAACTACTGAAGCCCACGCTCCTAGAGCCCATGCTCCGCAACAAGAGAAGCCACTGCAGTGAGAAGCCTGAGCGTCGCAACTAGAGAAAGGCCACGCACAGCAACGAAGACCCAATGTAGCCAAAAATAAAGAAATAAATAATAAAAAGAAATAAATTATAAAAGACATTTTTAAAAAAATACTTCCTATAGACAAAGGGGAGCAATGCAAAAACCTGTGCTATTTATCTTTAGAACCCATCAAATATTTTTTTTTCCTAAGAGAATTTTTCTTCCTGGTAATGTTTTGTCTACCAGAATACTGAAATCTGTTTTCACTCCTCCAGTGTGGCATCTCAAGTAACAAAGAGGCAGTCAGATTAAGGAGGAGAACCTCACCACAGAGAATGCATTACCCTGTATTGTGGACACAAAAGAAGTCTAAGAATTATCTTTATGTCTGAAGGCTGCCCACGATTACTGTCTTAGAATGGCCACCTTTCCCCTTCAGGTGTGTTGAGTTGAAAGCTGTTCTTCCTTGTTTTCACTTGTAGCAGAAGTCCTGGAGGCAGGAGTGGGAGAAGCAGGGTGTAAGGATGTCAGTATTGAACAATAAATGCCAAGGCTTCCCCAGACATCTCTTTGGAATATAAACAAGTCTAGAGCCTCCAGGTCATTCCATGGCTAAGTCTAGATCCTCTCCTCTAGAATGCCCAGAACAGGTGATCTCCATGGTCTGACGTGGCCAACTGGCATGAACACCGTGGCCAGCAAGCACTCAACTGGCTTGATAAGCATTCCTATAGAAATAGTTTGGCGATGCAGGACATGGGGCACAGGCTCATTTCTATTGGAAAGAGACTAACATTTATCAATACTAATGAATTAATATTTTTCTCCCTTTCTCTTAAAGCCCATATCTAGGCCATCACCCAGCTGTCAATCTCTGCTGCATAAATGTCTCAATTTCAATATTCGGGTATAAAATGAAGACATCATGATTAATCATTTCCATTTGTTCCATCCACACTCTAACAACAGTCTGCAGACTTCCCACCACGCAGTCTGTAGGGCTGCAGCAGAAATAACCATGCTCTAGGTTCTTCTTCACACTGATTTAAATCTCTTGATCGGCTTTTTTTTGTTTGTTTTTTTGTTTTTTTGCGGTACGCGGGCCTCTCACTGTTGTGGCCTCTCCCGTTGAGGAGCACAGGCTCCGAACGCGCAGGCCCAGCGGCCATGGCTCACGGGTCCAGCCGCTCCACGGCATGTGGGATCTTCCCGGACCAGGGCACGAACCCGTGTCCCCTGCATCGGCAGGCGGACTCTCAACCACTGCGCCACCAGGGAAGCCCTCTTGATCGGATCTTTAAGTGATCCTCCCTTATGGGCCTTCTCTTCCTGCTTTACACTTTATCACTCTATACCCTGAAGGAACGAAAGGTGGTTCCCTACCTCTGCCTGAATTCGCCATTCACTCCTTCTCAACAAACCATCTAGAGCCTCAATTTTCCAGGCTCTGATAAAGAAGGACCCTCAGCAACACTTTCCTGTATGACGTTTATTAGAGTCATTTTTGCAAGTTCCCAGAGCTGCACAACGGGTGAAAGTGAAAATTGGTAATTTATTAGGAAACATATACCGCTGGCTTGCTCATTATAGAGTAATATGACCACTTTGACTCTTGAGAAGATGTATCAGGTAGTTTGAGTTTCTGTTTTCTTAGAGATTTGGAGTATTTGAAGAGAATACAGTGAGACCCACATTGAAACCGTACTGTGAAGGGAGTCAACCATTTATCCTCTGTGAGTTTCCATTTCCTCACTTGTTAAAATCTGGGTAATACTTGCCTTATCAACCTTAACGAGGCTGATGAGAGACTTGAATGAGATTATGTGTGCAAAAACGCTTAAAAAGTATAAAGCTCTCTAAGGATTGTAAAAATTATCATTGCTGCTATTATTGATGAACTTCTGTGCCTAGCCTCGAGGTTTCTACCTCATGTTCAGCATACAGTTAGGTTTTATTTTTAAATCCCTGATAACCCAGGTAGCAGCAATATTACTGCCGGCTACCAATGCATAAGTAATATTTTCCAGTCATCTTTTTCCTTCTCACAGTAGCAACAACAAAAATATCAGTCTGGAAACAACACGAATCACAATGAAAATTAGAAGCAGAGAACATAAATATGTTATATCTCATAAATCACCTTGTTGTTCTGTTGTGTTCATTTAAAAAAAAAAAGGAAGGAAAAAGAACTATTAACTCATGGGAACAGCAGCACATAAATACAAGTCAGTTCTCTGTAATTTCTGATAATCACTGCCCCTCACAGCTACTTGACAACACAGGATCAGCTGGAGCAAAGTCCCTGTGAAATAAATGTGTCACGTGTCTCGCAAAGGCACACGCTCCAGACAAACAACAGCAGGGCCACTAGTCAAGCTCCTCAGGGATGAGTCCTCCTAGAGGAATCAGCTGCATGTAGATCAGGACGAATGACTAAATATACACTCTGGCAGCTCCGAGCACCAAGCCCTCACTATTTATTCTCTTCACTAACATTTAGTAAAAAGGAAATGGAGACATCCTCATCACATTTGTAGAAAAGACTGTAGCTACCTGGGAGGGACTGCCAGAAGTTTCAGGAAGAAAATTGAGAAGTGGTACACATTTAATTACTTTAAGGAATGGTAAGTAAAAAAATAAAACGAGATATCACAAAGAAGCCCAGAAAGTGCCTCTCCAAAAAAAAAAAAAATAGTAATGAGACATGCAAATATGAAATTAAACTGAGGAAGGGTGCAGATATGATGAAAAATTGCAATTTGGGTGGGGGGATGAGGGAATGAGAGTTCTCAGGTCACAGTATTTTATGCCATTTCTAGTTACCAAGGTCCTAGCATTAAGAAGGAGGACACCACTTAGAGGAATTTTTTGATTAAATGGTCACCCGCAGTTCGATTTCTTTGAGGCTTGGACTGTACTACAGGGATTGACAAAGGTTTGCAAAGCTGTTTAGAGGGCACATACAATGAAAAAGAATTACCAATGAAAAGAGAACTGAAGAAAAGGCAAAGGGACACTGGGTGGTGTTGAAATGTCCAAACAAAAGGATTTCATTTTCCAATCCACCCATATCATTTCAACACGGCCAAAGTTAGCACAGAAATCACTACTCTGTTTGGCACAGGTCAGTCCCCACTGGGAAGGAATCAGGCGCAGGGGGAAAAAACAGCAAGTGGAAAGTTCCACATCAGACTCTGTGAGATCCATGAAAGCAGGGCCACATGGGACCTTTCTGCAACCGACTGCCCAGAACCCATCACACAGCGGCCGCAGTGGTGCTTGAGAGCACGCGACTGGGTGGAGTAGACACTCGATGACTCTTTAAAATGAATGAAAGATTGAATTTAGCACATGGAGCAGAGAGTCAGAGTTAGCAACATGACACAGGCATGAAGGCAGGCAGAGCTGGCCATTACCCCTTCAATGTGCAGGCACGACACCAGAGAACAGGAATGGCCAAACCCTTCCTAACTTCTCTTAAAGTCATGGGATTAATTTGATGCACCTCTCCGTCCACCACGCCCAAGTATTTTTGCACTTCTATTATGAATTTAGAAGCTGTGGACCAAAGTGGGAAAAACCCAAGAATTAAAAGACGTGAATTTGATTTCTAGCTTTGTTACTTCAGTTTGCCATTTGTGACACAAAGCAAAGGAATGCAAAGCAATGCGAGATGAAGAAGCACTCTGGAAACTGTGATGTGATATTCAAATGTGAAGTATTATGATAGTATTGTTGGACACACAGTACTGTCTGAAGTCCTTGCTTCTCCCTGGCCAGATGTGCATTTGGTACAGTTTATCATCTAAGAGATAAAAGACAAAAGCTGAGTACGTCACTAGTGTCCTCTAGTTTCCAACTATAAAGGGATAGTAGCTTTTTGTTTGGGTTCACTTTCTGGGACTCCTCTTGAGGGAAATGATTAAATCAAACTCTAAGGTGGGTAGTTTGTGGAGTAGATAAAAGCCCATGAGGGGCTTATCAAAAAAAAAAAAATCACTGCATCTGAGGTTGCTGACTACTCTAAACAGTATGTGACTTACGTCTCTAGAGATATAAAGTGAATGTGTTATTAACAGATGTTAAGGTCTGTTCTTGTCTGACATCAGTGATGTGACCACTGAATTGTTTGGTCCTGTTATCCACTGAAGTCCAGGCAAAGTTAGACTCAAAGTATAAGGTGGAGCCCTCAACCCAAGGTTAATAAAGGAAGAAAATCACTGACATATGTACAATCCTTATAAAATAGTAAGATAAAGACTTCCCTGGTGGCACAGTGGTTAAGAATCTGCCTGCCAATGCAGGGGACACGGGTTCAACCCTTGGTCTCAGAAGATCCCACATGCTGCAGAGCAGCTAAGCCCATGCGCCGTAACTACTGAGCCAGCGCTCTAGAGCCTGTGAGCCACAACTACCGAAGCCTACGCACCTAGAGCCCTTGCTCCGCAACAAGAGAAGCCACCACAATGAGAAGCCCACGCACAGCAACGAAGAGTAGCCCCCGCTCACCGCAACTAGAGAAAGCCCACGCACAGCAACAAAGACCCAATGCAGCCAAAAATTAATTAATTTTTAATTAATTTTTTTAAAGTAAGATAAGTCCTCTTCACTAAAAGTAGGAAGCAGTTAATAGATTAATAATTAAAGGTAAATAAAACTTCTCCACATTCAGAAATAAAGTTAAGATAAATCTCTTTAACCTAATAATTGAACACTTTTATAAAGCTTTTTACCCCAGGATCTAGCTTCTTACAGTGTGCCCAGCACATAATAAGCGTGTGAGAAATACCCATTTGTACTTCCACAAACTATCCATTTTTAAATGTCCTTCTTACTTCTGCTACTTCAGAGATGAAATAATAATCCAGAGCTAGATAATGGTTTAAAATCAGAAGGATCCCTCCCAATTGGGGTTAGACCTGGAGAGGGAAATGGAGTTAGCTCACCCGTACCCTGCCTTACATTCCATGGTTTGGGGCATTTAGTAGGTGCTCAATAAATACTGATGGATGGACAGCCACACTTTCTCCCTATGCTAGCAAATATAAGAATTTACATTATATTCAGGTTTTTCTACAAACTGTACTCTCATGGAAAGTAATCTCCTCCTCATTCTCAGAAAGGAGAACCTGAGATATAAAAGGCAGAGAATGTACTTTCCTGAGAAAAAACAGATTAGCCAGCACTTCCTATGAAATGAAAACAGACCTAATATGTGGGAGTGGTATGGAACTGTTTCATGATTTCACTCTAAGTTTTAGAGCAGGACCCCCTGGCTCACTAGTCTGAAAATATACGTTGAATCTAACAAGAGAAATTTAACAGGGCCCTGTTGAAACAAAATCCTAAGTAAAAGCTAAAACCCAAAAGCAAAATACAACAGTGGAGATTTGCCAGGTCACGGATGCCAGTGACCTCATGCCCCATGTTTTGTCCTCGGCTGATTTGCTCATTTTTTAGTCTCCTCTTTCCTTGAGCCCAATAAACAATTTAGTGTCTTTCATCTGCAACCTGAGAAATTGCTGGCCTTGAACCCTAAGACCAAACTGTTGAGCTGAATCGAACTGAACTTTTTTAAAAAAGGATTTTTTGAGCGGACTTCTCTGTCCTTATATATCCAAAGTGTGTATATGCTATGGAGAACAGTATAGAGGTTCCTTAAAAAGTTAAAAATAGAACTACCATATGACGCAGCAATCCCACTACTGGGCATATACCCTGAGAAAACCATAATTCAAAAAGAGACATGTACCACAATGTTCACTGCAGCACTATTTACAATAGCCAGGACAGGGAAGCAACCTAAGTGTCCATCTACAGATGAATGGATAAAGAAGATGTGGCACATATATACAATGGAATATTACTCAGCCATAAAAAGGAATGAAACTGAGTTATTTGTAGTGAGGTAGATGGACCTAGAGTCTGTCATACAGAGTGAAGTTAAGTCAGAAAGAGAAAAACAAATACCGTATGCTAACACATATATATGGAATCTAAAAAAAAAAAAAAAGGTTCTGAAGAACCTAGAGGCAGGACAGGAATAAAGACGCAGACACAGAGAATGGACTTGAGGACACAGGGAAGGGGAAGGGGAAGCTGGGATGAAGTGAGAGAATATGTATACGTACAGCTGATTCACTTTCTTATACAGCAGAAACAGCACTGTAAAGCAATTATACTCCAATAAAGATGTTAAAAAAAAAAAGTGTGTATATGGGGCAGTCTCTACATTACCTGTGAATATAAAGTGAAGTTAACGAATAGACCAAGTAGTTTCAGGCTATGGAAGGGAGAAAAAAAATGTCTAGGGGGGATGAAGAAGGCTTCTGTGAGAGAGGACACAAGATAAAGTTTTAAAAGGTCAGATGGAAAAAAAGAGGAGACAAAAAGCACAATCTTGGGGGATTTCATAGGTTTCCAAATCCACAGGATGGTTATCACAGACTGCAGCACATTTTAGCAGGAAAGGGACTGGATAAGGGACAGCAGGAAAAAGTAAAAAAAAATAGTTTGTTCCCTGAGGATAACTTGATGGTTCTTATGATACATCTTTAGAGCCAAACTGCATGAAATCTGGTGAATAGTAAAATATTGGGGCTTTTGCCAAATAAAGGGAATATCTAAGATTACATTATCAGTAGATTAGATAGTGGAAGAGCCACATGCGTAGATGTGTGTGTGTATGTTTGCTGCATTCTCACATAAGTTACCAGTTGCACATAATCGAACAGCACTACCTCTCCATCCACTTTTCTATTACTTGTCCTACTTTGTGCCAATTTCCATTTTTCTCCCCAACACCCCTTGTTTCACTGTTCTTCTTTAAGACATGGGATAGGGATTTGTCAAAGTCAATGAGCACTTTATTACAGTAAGAACGTTCCGTAATGAACAATTCAGCAATTTAATGAGATTCTGTAGATCTGTCTCCAGCCTGTCCGTCAAGTTTCACTTCTATAAAGCACCCTGACACTAATCCTCTGGCATACCCAATCTTCACCCTGGGCTGAATATTAGATTCTTCCATGGTATATTGCATTACTAGTATAACCTCAGCAAAAATGATGAACTTAACTATACTTGAAGCAATATAACTGGACTGATTTGATTTTTATCTATTGGGTTGAGTGCGAGGGAATTACTTATTTACTAAGATAAAGCAAAAACAGTTTCTTATTGCCTGCTGAATGACTAAATTGATAATATTTATGTGAGTCTTTTTTAATCCTTTCTTGAGGACCAGGTATAAAAAAAACATTGCCTGCAGCAGAAAGCAGCTTTTGAAATTCTACATTATAAAATTAATAACATTTAGAGAGGCAATTATGATAACTCTTATGTGAATAGTATGGAATTTTTTGGACACTCACACATCTGTACATTACCATGTCGATATCGGGCAGTGCCTTCAACTGTGCCACAAGAAGAGAAGCCACAAGGATAGTTGGCTCACATCTCAATTAGGTTAGAGATAATTAAATACAGAATTCATTCTAAGTCTTTGTTTTTCCCTTTGGGAAGGAAAGAAAAATTTGGCAGTTCCTCACTTTGAGCTGACCAGAGTAATTCTGATGATTTGTGTTTTCCATAGATAATTTAAATTCATACCAAAAACTCACCCTCACCAACACTTTTGACCTCTGCCTGAACAACCATTATGAGAAATATCTAAGAAGCAGAAAATAATTTATGGCTGATATTTTCTTCTCAAGACAGCGTGGAATACTGGAGATATGAGGGCAGGTGTCAACAAAGCTGAATGTGAAGGTTGGCTCTGCTCTGTAACCCTGAGGCAAGACACTGAAGCCTCGTTTTGCTTGTCTGGAGGATGGAATGATAACAACCATCCTTTAGGCCTGTTGTGATGATAAGTTAATAAGTCTGCAAAGAGCCCAGGTCTTGAAAGGCCCTCAGTACACTGCAGGCCTTATTATCCTCACTGGTGGAAGCAACAGTGAAGAGGGAAGTTGCTGATTAAAGTAAGATAAAGAAAGAACTAAGGGAGGGTTTCCCTGGTGGCGCAGTGGTTGAGAGTCCGCCTGCCGATGCAGGGGACACGGGTTCGTGCCCCAGTTCGGGAAGATCCCACATGCCGTGGAGCGGCTGGGCCCGTGAGCCATGGCCGCTGAGCCTGCGCGTCCGGAGCCTGTGCTCCGCAACGGAAGAGGCCACAAAAAAAAAAGAATGAAAAAAAGGAGAAAGGCACTGGGAAAATTAGCAATCAGTAGAATCAGATGCTGATAATTAACAGCTACCTATGACTCCATTTTGTCCAGAATTAAAGTATTCTCTGAATGTCATTTGATAAGATACAAGGTATTCATTGCCTCATCAGCTAATAGAAGACTTCATATTTTCCCTTGTATTCTGTATATAAATATTTTTCAAATGATCATGAAATCTTGAAAGTATGGCACCCTAGAAGTAACAGGGTGGCTTAGCCACTGCTTCAGGTAAGACAGACAGTATAAAAAGCAGGGGAAGATGGGCTCTGAATGTTTCCCAAAGACACTGTGTGGATTGTTCAAGGATAGTCACTGGGGATGAGCAGAAATGGATTTCAATTGAATAATCAAATTGAAAACACAAAACATCCTCCTGTCCCCTAGGCAAAGGGTATCTGAAAAGAATGCTATGTCAGGTGAAAAAGCAGGGCTTAGGAAAATAGCAATGAATGCAGAATGAACTAAGGAGGGAGATTTTTCCACTGTGAAGGGAGGAGAGCTTCCTCTCATTTAAGGTCCCAGCTGCTCTGTACTGCAACAAAGAAATGTTTCTGAATTGTTTCCAGGAAAGCTCAGAATTTATTCTGATTCCATTGGTCTTAAATAGGCATAAATACCACTTTACAATCCATCCTTCTCATATTCAGTTTAAGTAACTATGTTTCGCAGAGGAATAAAAACCCTTGACTATTTCTGATGTAACCACCTTAGGTTCTGGGAAACCACGGTGAGGGTGTGAGGAATCTCACCTGCGATTCCCTGAGTTAAGCTGACTGGGCTGAGGCCTCAAGCCTCAGGGCTGGTGTTCTCCAGTTACTTGCCCATCAAGGAACACTGACTTCTAAGACTTCAGTTCCAATGTGGACCAAACCAGACAAAATAGTTGTCGTCGTTCCTCAATCCTTTAACATTTAATCATTCCTTTTCATCATGACTTCACGCCAAAAGAGGACCCATGCAGAGTGCCCTTACCTGCCAGATCTGCTCTTCACTCAAGGAGGTCAGGCGGTCGCTCTTCAGGACCTCCTGAAGCAGACAATAAGGGAGCGTTAGAATGTCTTCTGGGCGACTCTTCAGGAGCTCAGAGAGATGTTTCACTAAGAAATCGATCACTGCCTTCTCCAACAAAGTGAGGTTAAAGAGGTCAGCAAGTCTGTACAGATCCAAGTAATTAAAGCTATTTAATTCCTGGTGCCAAAAAAAAAAAAAAAAATGGAGAAAAGATCTCTTAGAAATCAATCCAAGAAAGAGCAAGCAAGAAATTCAGACTGACTCCCTCAAGTCTGCATGACAAGAGTGGGAGAAAGGGAACTGCACTCCACTGATAATGTAAAAAACAACAACAACAAAATCCGCAATTATACGGCTCTGGGCGGAGAACTGTTGTTCTAGAATTTAACGTTTTTCCTTTCTTTGCCCCTCTTAAAACCAATATACTTAAAGACATCTTTAAAAAGGGGCTGAAAGGGGTTTCTGGTTTTACTGGTTAAAATGTTACTTTGCAACTTTTTAGAAACATTTTACCAAAGAAAACAATTTGTCTACCATATTTTACAGCTTTCAGGTGGTAAGTTTTTTCTCCTAAAGATAATATGAGGGCAGGTAGAGTGGAAGCCATGACTAGATGACAAAAACTATAGCCCTACTCTTTTTCGAAAACTTCAAATTAAGTACAAATTTGAGTTAAAAACAACCTATCTTGACTTGAGCTAAAACAAAGACTGTTACATGTAAAGTCTCAGGAAATGAAGACATCTCACAGATTCCTGTCCTGAATAATTCTATATTGAATCCACCTGAGATGGACGATTTATAATTGTTCTTTGCTTTTTGTGAGCCTCAAAAATTCAGGCAATCAATGACAATCTTTTCAAAGATTTTCTATAGCAATGCTTCATTGTGGGGGGATTCTACCTGTCTCTACAAGTTCTCAAACTCAGAGCCAGAGCTCTAAAATAATGCCCCCAGAGAGCCAGGACACCTGTGAAACCTTTGCCTTGTAACTCTGCAAGAACCATAGTGGGCATGCAGGTTTGTTGATAGAAAACTTACCTATTTCAAGTAGATTGAGAGTGGGCTGTGTCCCAGTTTTCCCTCATTTTCAACTTGCAATTATTATTACAATATTTTATAGTAACTTAAGGAATGCAGAATACCATCAGATAGCTATTTTACTCCATTGATTTATTAAGTATTTTCAACATACTTATCCCTTTTTCTAGTAATCTAACAGTATTAAGAACTCTTTCTAAAATCTTTATATTCTATTTTAATGTATCGGTTTCCATAAAATTTTAAGGTTTAAAGGAATATGCTCTAAATCGGCACTGTCCAACATGGTCACCACTAGCCACATGTGGCTACTGGGCATTTGAAATGTGGCTAGTGTGATTTGAGATGTGCTGTAAGTGTTAAATATATACTGAAAGCAAGGAGTAAGAAAAATAGAATATAAAATGTCTCAATAATTTTTACATTGATTGTATGTTGAAATGGTATTATTCTGGATATAGGGGATTAAATATATTATCATTAATTTCACGTGTTTCTTTTTACTTTTTAATGCAGTACTAGAAAATTTAAAATTAACATATGTGGCTTCCATTAAGTTTCTATTGTACAATGCTGTTCTAAATAATGAAATGTATAATGAAGAAAGTGTAAAAACAGATCTCAGAGAAGCAGCTGAATCATCACCACGGCTACCTGATTCTTTTGTTTGTTTGTTTGTTTTGTTTTGTTTTGTTTTACTTCAGATTCTATTTCTTTTGGTGGGAGATGACACTTTAATTACATTCCTAACAGGAGTCAAGCTAGATGACTTCAGGAATCAGCCATAAGATTCTGGCTCTTAATAGCTCTACTGGCCAACACAATTGAAAAGGAATAAATACTTATCTATAAAATGAAGTTTACCACAGTTGACCACTAAAATCCATTACAACTCAAATATCTAAGGGTCCACTCATAGCTATTCAATTAAAATATCTGGGCTTGCCATCCAGCAGATTTTATCAAAGGAATACTGCATATTTTGCCTCCAGCATCAGGTTTTTCAAGTAATGTTTAAACTTATTCTTCAAATCTTACTTTTTCCTATTGGTAAATTCTACTACGGGAGGAAAGAAGATGTAACCCTTGCACATGGAGCTTCCACAACGAACTTTAGGACCATCTCCTCGGGATGAATAAGTTATTTCTGGTCAATACATCTATGAAGCCAGTTTAACTGCTCCAGGACCCTGGATACGATTTCAGTGTCCCAGTAAGTCACTCTGCAGTCCCCCAGACGTGTGATGGGGGTCGGGGAGTGGTGTCAGTGCCTTTCAGGTACCCTGGGCGCATGCGCAAGCCCTGGTTAAAGGTCCTAGGGCAGCGCCCAGCCACACCACACAGAAAGATGAGCATGCAGAGGCGGAAACAAGCAAGCTCTGTAAAGTAAAAGGTGGACGGGCACAGCTGAGGATCAGTGTTTTTTTTCCCACTCGTTGTGCCAAAAAGACGTATATGGCTATGAGTTTGGGGCTGGATTATGTAGCGGTAATCAAATATTCTCTATTAAGCATCTTTACATCTTTGTATAGAGACACTGGGTTTCTTCTGATTAGAAGCCTGCAACTTAAATACAGGCCAATTCAAAACTGCGGACAACCAGAGAATTAATTTAATTTAATACAGGATTTTTAAAAGTGTGCTTCTTTTCTGCTGTGTTTCGTTTGACTGTAATTATTTAATGCCTGCTTCCACAGTCCTGAAATGTTTTTGTTTCCTAAGGGTATAATTTTATATAACTCCCAAATCCAATCTAACACAGCATTTGATATTAGTGGAGAACTAAGGCTAAATGCACAAGTGTCAATGACTAAGTGAAGAGCAAAGGGGAACTGAACTGACACATACCCGTGTACAAGAAAAACAACAGTTAAAAGTCTGCTCGTGGACTTCTTGGTGGTGCAGTGGTAAAGAATCCACCTGCCAAAGCAGGGGACACGGGTTTGAGCCCTGATCTGGGAAGATCCCACATGACCCGGAGCAACTACGCCCGTGCGCCACAACTACTGAGCCTGCGCTCTAGAGCCCGCGAGCCACAACTACGGAATCCCACGCGCCGCAACTACTGAAGCCCGCGTGCCTAGAGCTCGTGCTCCGCAACAAGAGAAACCACCGCAGTGAGAAGCCCGCGCCCCACGACAGAGTAGCCCCCACTCGCTGCACCTAGAGAAAGCCCGTACACAGCAATGAGGAGCCAACACAGCCAAAAATAAATAAATAAAATTTTAAAAAGTCTGCTCCCTATCTTTACCTTTTCATTTCTCCTCTCTTCTGCTTAAAAACATAATTTCCCCAAATCTCCTGTGCTTTTTATGTATATCAAAGGTTTCCGTTCCCCTTGCCATGCATACTTGGCACCTCGGTAGTTACACTGTGTAAACTGGGGAGTTGAGGGAAAAAAGAAAACCTTCACTGAGGTCTTGATACTACAATATACATTCCTCCTACTGGAGCCAATGTGTTTATGTGAGTCTTAAGCAAAATCATCACTTCTTGTTCTTTTGGCTAAGACCATATGCAAGCAAAATAATCACCAATAATGCTGCTTTTAAGGATTCCCATTAATGTGATTAAGGAGGTGGGAAGCAATGGTTAAACTGCATTAAATGCTCACCTGTAACACTCTACATGGAAAAAAAATCATCACTGTTATGAAAGTAGTGCCATTATGTTTCTGGTAATAAAAAGTAATAAATTTGTCCATTTCATAAAATTCAGGAAGTACAAAGTATGGGAAAGAAAACAAAAATGATTCATATTTCCCCATGCAGAGATAATCACTATTAATGTTTTTGTACATATTTCTAGACTTTTTTGAAAGAAGTCTTTTATATTTCAAAGAAAGAGAAAGAACAATTGTATTCAGGAGCAGAACAAACTGTCAACAGCCATAGGCACTTGGAGGCAACCCAGGTTGGTGGACAAGAGCAAAGGCCATAGAATCAGGTAGACCTGGTTCAAATCCAGTGCAAATTCTTATCATTGGTTATGACCCTGGGTCAGTCACTGATCCTCTGTTATTCCCCATTTACAAAATGGAGAGTTCACCCAGTTCATAGGGTCATTGTGGAGATAATGAATCAAAAGCACTTACCGCACGGCTTGGCACATGGCAAGCAGACAGTAGATTTGGCAGGCAAGGAACAATAAAGGACATTTGAGCATTGTTGTTTGGCATCCATAATCCCTGATTCATCACTGATGCAAGGAGGTCAAAACAGAGAATGTGGTCCCTTTAGATATCAAAGTCTTAAGTAAGCTGCACCATTAAATCAGGGAGAAGGAGGACAGCCAGAGTAAAAACCATGCAATTGAGTTGTAAACTGATTACATGTTAATGCCTCTCACGTCTATATTATTAGCCCAAATCTCTCTCCTAAGCTCTGAATTCATTTTCCCAACTGCCGATAAGAGGACATCTTCCCTTGGATATTCCACAGCTATACTGAACTCAACATGCCCACATTGAACTTATGTTTTGCAAACTTGCATCTTCTCTTTGTTCTAGTTATGAGATTGTCTCCCTTCTCTTACATTCTGTGACGCAGAAATCCAAGTGCCCAGGTAGAGGCAGTGGTTTTGAGTTGAAGTGACAGCTCAGCAACAAGAAACTCTCTTGAGTGAAAGGAAAATCTTTTTCTTTTATTTTTCTAAAAAGGTTTCATTTCTGTCACACTGCTTCTCACTTGAAATTTAGTTTCTATTCAGAATTATGGTGCATACATTGTTGTTCTTTGGGGAATCTTTTTAAATAGTATTTATTTTCCTCTGGTTTAGGGCTATTTGGCTTTTCTCTTCCCTTCTATTTGTTTCTTATAGTGTGAACGACAAGTGAAATAACAGAAGAAGAACCATAAAATGTGTCCCCAATCCTATACCAGCTATGGAATAAACACCAGTTTTCCAAGCGCAATAATTCTTAAACCTCATATATTCCCCAAATTCAGTCTTTTGGTGTGGCCTATTTCTCTAATTAATTAAAATGGTTATTCCCTAGATTAACTATTGAATATGGCAGGGAAAAGAAAGCACAAGAAAGGGAAATACTATCTTATGTTGGCTTACGTTCAAATGTAATTACTTTTGTGAGGCAAATTACTGGGTGGTAAGGACGTGAGTGGTAGGCAGTAGTGTAGTTTGGGGGCGTGGGTAAACCCTGTGACCCTTTTACCAAACCAGGGGAGGCAAAAAAGTCCACCTTTGTGATGGATGTCTCCTGGTGGGGTTCTCATCTGTAGCTGAGTGACTGGCCACTGTATTAGCAAGTGTCTTTCAATATCCCAATTAAGCAAGTACTAATAATTAGTGATGAAACTCCATACAAGACTCTTTTTATATTATAAAGAAAGATTAGAGAAGATTTAAGCCTATCGCTGAACCAATGTCACCCAGACTCACATTCTAATACACTTTCTTGAATGGGAGAAAATGGTGCAGCCTTATAGCTGAGGTCTGCATGTTCACTGCACATAACCCACAGCCTAGCTCATGTATGCCACAGCCTAGAGATGTGTTGATGTGTGCCAACAGTGATACAAGCTGAGAATCAATAATGCATATTTCTAATACAGAGTCTCTCTTAGTTTCAGTCACACCCATGTTGTGTCCCAGCCTGTCAGTAACCCCTTGACCATCCAGCACTGCAGTTTAATCATAGCCCTGGCAGGGGAATTATGTGGAACATAGAAAATATTTGTCATCTTGTGACTGCATCTACTGTAGACTATCCCCAAAATCTGCCCCACAAATACTCTTCCTCAAATCTAAGAGTCCTTGTTAAACTGACAAGATTAGGAAATCTGATGAAGATGCTTTAATACTAAGGATACCCATGCAAAACATGGCCTTAATAACACCTATTTCTCTTGTTGGCTCATGTAATTCTGAGAACATTACTAACTTACAAAACAAAAATAAGCATCAGCAACCTGTACTATAAGAATGGAAAACTATGACCTATGCTCAAGATAATAAGAAACCTCTCTCAAGGTCAAAATAAAAGTAAATGCCATTTTGATTTCCTGAATTCCCTCCTCCCCCCTTCTAAGATAACCAAATTGAACAGGATTCCACATTTTTCTAGGTAATAACACTCAAAAGATGTGACTATTTTGACAATGCTGTGTTTCACTGTTATAATTATAACCTTTCTTTTCCAATTATTGATGCTCTTCACTTATACCCCCTTCAAAATGTCACCTCCGTTACCACATGTCAATACTTTACTACAGATAAAGATGGTCAGGGGAGATAGTGATTTCTATGCCTCTCATGTAATAACATGCATGAAACTTGAAGTTCTATTATAAAATGTTGATATTGCATCACATTCTGAGGAGTCCTCTAAATGAGAAGTCACCCTTGTTACAGAAGTCAAGAAATCTTTTTTTAAAAACTATGCCCGGGACCTCCCTGGTGGCGCAGTGGTTAAGAATCCGCCTGCCAACGCAGGGGACACTGCTTTGAGCCCTGGCCCAGGAAGATCCCACATGCCGCAGAGCAACAAAGCCCGTGTGCCACAACTACTGAGCCTGCGTTCTAGAGCCCACGAACCACAACTACTGAGCCCGCGTGCCACAACTACTGAATCCCATGCACCTAGAGCCTGTGCTCCGCAACAAAAGAAGCCACCTCAATGAGAAGCCCATGCACTGCAACAAAGAGTAGCCCCCGCTCACCACAACTTGAGAAATCCCGCATGCAGCAACGAAGACTAAATGCAGTCAAAATTAATTAATTAATTAATTAATTTTTTAAAAAAAACTATTCCCAAATAGATTCAAAATAGCCTGATACAGGGACTCTGCATATAATCAAATCAGTATGATTTGATCTTTAGCAATGTTAACCAGAAGTTAAATAAAACTATTGTACTGGCTGCTTATAGAGACCAAGTACCAAGTTAGACATAATAAATCTGAAGCCCGTTGTCAGTAAGTCCTAATGCTTCCCACTTCAAGTCTCCTGTCACAAACCACCAAACTTGTCACTAAGCTATTCGTGCATGTTATCTTCCAATAAGTAAAAACATTCCTAGTAAACTACTAAGAAGGTTTTACATCTTATGTTTTTTGTATCCTGTACAATGTTAATCACAATGCTTTATCACAGATTGTAATTTAAAAAGTATTTGTTGGATTATGAATTTAAAAGAGCAACATGTTTTTAAAAAGTTGTTTTTTGTTTTTTGTTTTTGTAAAAAGCACCCCCACGACTTCAAATGGAAAGAGGAAATGACAGTTTGGGTATAGGTCTGATTTTACAATTGGGCAAAATAAACAGATTGCTCACAGTTAAGTGAGAAAGGTGCTCTCAAATATTTGATCTGAACTTAGAAAGTTCTCTCTTGATGTTAACTACCCATCAGGGCTTTTATATAATTGGTTAACATGGGGGAACACCCACTTGTGGTGCCAAATGCATCCGGCCTGGCTTCCACAGTGAATCTCAGGTCTCCTGTCTTTTTACATGTTGATTTTTCTTTCCTTCTTAGAATGTCAAAAAGGAATCTTACTTCTCTTTGTATTTAGTGATAACCAGAAATATATAAATGTCTATGCTGTTTGCCAAAAGTATATCAAGCATTATCAGTGTTGGGAGGAGGACGACAACCGGAATTAGCTTCCTCTTCCTAAGCAAGACAGACCACTCCAGCGGGAAGGATTGTTTCTTCTTCTGACTTCTCATTTCAGGAGCTACTTGTATACTTGAATATTTACTTAACCCTTTGCCACTGGTTACATACTTTTTCCCCTAGTTGTGTATAAAGGTACAGACTGTATCTGTACTTCTTTAGATCTTCCTCTCAGTCTTCACAAAGGGCACTTTATAAACTTTGATGGATGGATAGTGGGTAAATAAGAAAGAATATCAGACCTTTAAAAAGTCAACTTTTATTGCCTTTACTTCTTAGTTTACAGGAAAACATTGATTCTCCTGCTCCTCTAAAATTATCCAAATATTTAAAATATTTGAATAGTAAATATTAAATAAATTGATTAAATATTTTAATCTTTAAATATTAAAAATGCCTAGAATGTTAGCCACTCTGGAAATAAATATGGCAGCCCAGAAAGAGAGAGAGAGAAAAGAAATAGCTATTGCCTAAACTTTTCATAACTGTATGCTGTTTTGGGGCTACCATTCAATATCAGGTGTATTGTCATTTTATTCTTTATGACTCAGAAAGATTATAAGTTCAACTTGTTGTGCATGTTTATTTGAGTTTATAATTTTATATTTTCCCTGTCGCTTTCACTAGGTTGTAAGTGTGGAGACAAGGAACTGGCTGCATGCTTAGTTTGGAGTTGTAGAAAAAGCACATGATTTTTTTTTTTAAAGAGTTGTTAAAATAATTTCATTAGTGTATCAGTCAAGGTTCTCCAGAAAAATAGGAGATACACAGAGAGACAGATTTTAAGGAACTGGCTCACAAGATTGTGTGGGCTGGCAAATGTGTACAGCAGGTCAGCTGGCTGGTAACTCAGGCAGGAGTTGAAGGTACAGTCTTGAGTCACAAATTTGTAGATCAGGCTCACTGGCTGGAAATTCAGGCAGCATTTCTGTGTTACAGTCTTGAGGCACAATTCCTTCTTCTTCAGGAAGTCTCAGTTTTTATTCCTAAGGACTTCAACTGATTGGATGAGGCCTGCTCATCAAAAGTGGTCTACTTCATTTAAAGTCAACAGATTTTAGGAAAGCACATGATTTGAAGCTGACACATATGGATAGCCTCAGCAAGTGATTAACATCTCATTAGAAAAATCGGAAAGGTGATCTGTGATAAGGATTTCCAAAAACATATGTAAAGTACCTTCCACATAGTAGATGCTCAACATACAGTAGCTGTCTCATTATTATTATTCCCTTTTAAAAATACTACCAACAGTGCTTAAGCTATAGCTTTGCATATTCCACAAATTTTACTCACTGATAGGGTAAAGAGAAGAAAACACTGAATGTCTAATATGGACTTTGTTTTTCTACAAATAACAGCAAAAATCAAAGTTGTTGTGTAACATCATTCATTTCTTTTGTACTTAAAAAACACTTCACCAGAGATAAAAAAAAGGAGAATAGATTGAGACATTATACTGGACCATCACCAAGTATGTATTACTATAATGTACTCTGGTTCCCATGTTCTATATTACACACAGCAGAAAAGACACACAGAGAAATCTAAGGATGGAGGAGCTGCATTTCTTTATGACCTTATTTGAAAGATAAACTCCTTGGAGAAATACAATTTATTCAGATTATCAAGACCCTGCTGTGCAAATCTACATTCTGGGAGCACACTATGGAGATCAAAAAATATTTACTTTATTCTGTTGGGTATAAAAGCTTTTAATGAATGCATAATTAAGGCAAAAAAGAGTGTATACAGCTTTAGAAATTCCACTTCTGAGCCAAGCCATTAATATCCAAGGCACCATACCCAGTTGTGATTCCACCTGTTTCCTAGTTGGATTACAACCTAGTTATGAATCAAGGCATTACATGACTACAGGACCTGGTGCTGCAGAAAAGGACTGCACTCCAGGACTAGAGAAAGCAACATAAAGGGCTTTGTTGTGGATGTGTGGTGAAGGGCTAGCCCTTTGGAACATGTTGAAACAAACAAATAAACAAAACCCCAAACCTTGGGGTGAATCATGTAGGAAAAAAGTCATCATGCATATCATAAAGGGACCTGTAAGTTTTCTCCATAACATCTTATATTAGAGTTGATGGGATAAAATCTAACAGTTATGGAAGAAAAAATGAGTAAATCATTGACAATGCAGGCCAGATTATTTGCGATATGATCAAATAATGTAAAACCAGGTATTTTTATTTGTATAAATATAGAGATATAGTTATATTTGTATACAAACAAACATATCTGGACAGCTGAATGCAACTATATATTCATGTATTGATACAAATATGCATATGATACAGTGTGATTAAACTAAAACAAAACATCAGCAGCAATTCAAAAATACAAGAAAAAAACCCAGCATGCTCTAATTCTTGGAGTCTTTGAAGGCCTGTTTAAATATATTTGTGCTGTATAACAGAGGAATTCTACAATTAGGTTACTAGTACACTTTCATAATCAACTGTATGCATAATAGCCAAGGCTCATGAATAACTTTATATTGCTCCTTGGGAAAGTCTGTAGTAAGCTGGAAATCCAGTATGAAGGAAGCACAGAGACACAGCCATCAACAACTAATAATTCTGGCCCCAGTCACGATGTGCTGCAAAATGCTACTGCAAAGTTTACTTTGCATAAGTTTACTTTACTTTTCAGTGATTACCACTGAATTATGGACTATAAAGAGGAAATTAATGTATACTTTCCTTTCTTTAATCAAAAATAGTCTATCTGAGCAACTGGAGCTTTAAAACAAAAATTTCAATAATCACAAACCTTTTTTGAACGATGAGAGGCAAAATCAGGTTAAAATTTTTTTAAAGAATAGTAGAGCCTGGAAGTGATTCTGGTATATTTCCTTACTTAGTGCTGCTACCCAAAGTCAGCTGCTGAAAATTAGCCCAATTCTGCAGAATTTCAATAATCTCTCAGTTATCCACATAGACTTTCGTCTTAATCATTATTATACATAAGAATGAAGACTGGTAAGGTTTTTTGTTTCAAGTCTTCATTGTTTTGGCTTTTTATATTTTGGATGCTATGCAGGATATATAATATCAATATTTTACATATTTATATATTTTATATATAATGTAACTTTTTCATATATTTATAACTGGGACCAGTTCAAATTTATCTAGATATTATGACACTTTCAAAATCTCAATATCAGTGACTTAACAGGCTGGTAACTGATGTGAATTGAGGTGGCAAGAGCATCTGAAGCAGTGGTTCTCAAACTGTGGTCCCCAGACCAGTAACATTAGCATTACCTGGGAACTTGTTAGGATGCAGATTCTCAGGCTCCTCCTCAGATCTCTTGAATCAGAAACTCTATGGGTAGGGCCCAGCAGTCTGCTTTAACCAGCTATTCAGGTGATTCCACACACGGTCAAGTTTAAGAACCACTGATACAGAGTATACATTTGAGTGAAGAAAGAAATGACTCTAACCTGCATAAATATATTCTTGCAGCAGAACAAGATGCATGATCCCAGTCCCTCATCCCAGACTCTGAAGAGGGCAAACATTATACTCAGTGTATGGGGCTGAGGCCACAGTACCTGAAGCTGAACTAACGACACAGATTAGCAGTTATTTCCCAGAGCCTGAGCACATGTCCCTCAAAAGGCAGCAAGGAAAAGGTCAGCAGCCTGCTCTAAAGGATGTTTGTGGAGGGAGAGTGAAAAAGGGGGTGGGGGAGATGTCTAGGAAGGAAAGACAGCTGGAGAGAGGGAGGCCTATGGACAGCAGTCTCCTTGTAAGGACTAACTTAGATCTTTCTTCTGTTAAACAAATGCACTGCCTGTATTTCCCCAGTCGGGGAACTTAGGATACCATGCAACTGTATTACAGAAAATTCCTATCACAGGGAACTCTCTTGGCACATGTAGAAGGAACACAAACAAACATGCGTTTCTAAGCAACTACTATGCACTAGAGCTAGAAATAAAAGATTTTTCCAATTTCTCCTTGAATTCTGTATATGAGGATGCAACAATATGTTTTATTTACAGGAAGGGCAGGGGAAACCATAAAACAAACCTTCCTATCTAAAAAGCAGCAACGTCATTGTATATATGTGCCACATCTTCTTTATCCATTCATCTGTTGATGGACACTTAGGTTGCTGCTTATATACAATAGAATATTACTCAGCCATAAAAAGAAACAAAATTGAGTTATTTGTAGTGAGGTGGATGGACCTAGAATCTGTCATACAGAATGAAGTTAGTCAGAAAGAGAAAAACAAATACCGTATGCTAACACATATATATGGAATCTAAAAAACAAACAAACAAAAAATGATCATGAAGAACCTAGGGGCAAGACAGGAATAAAGACACAGACCTACTAGAGAATGGACTTGAGGATATGGGGAAGGGGAAGGGTAAGCTGGGACAAAGTGAGAGAGTGGCATGGACATATATACACTACCAAGTGTAAAACAGATAGCTAATGGAAAGCAGCCACATAGCACAGGGAGATCAGCTCGGTGCTTTGTGACCACCTAGAGGGGTGGGACAGGGAGGGTGGAAAGGAGGGACATGCAAGAGGGAAGAGATATGGGAACATATGTATATGTATAACTGATTCACTGTTATAAAGCAGAAACGAACACACCATTGTAAAGCAATTATACTCCAATAAAAAATAAATAAATAAAGTAGAAACACCAAGTATCATGTTGCTTTTAAAAGCATCAATTTTTACTATTTATTAAAGTATAATTTCAGTGTGATGTTTTCATTTATCAGAGACAGGGAGAAAGTGATGGTTCATATAATTATTTGTGACTTTTCTTTTCTAAAACAATACAGGCACTTCCACAAAAGCTAAGAGAAGTGGCACAGAGGAAAAATACCTTTTACAGAATGGTTATTATTTCCAAAATATTCAGGAACAGCCTTGTCCAATATGCTGTTGATTGGAAGTAGGTAGTAAAGTTTGTGAAATTTCCAGGAATGAAGAAAGACAGGAGTGATGGTAGTGGGTAGGAAGGTTAACTGTGGAATTAATAGAGAAATTCACAAGTGAAGCATGCAATTCTACTGGCTCTGGTTTTCAGGGTACCTACTGCATGTAGGATACTATGCTATAGGATACTTTGCATGCACTATCTCACGAACACTCCAACACTCCTAAGATGTACATTGTATATAGATTATCATATCTGTATCACATCTGTATTTGTGGGCAAAGAGGTCATGTAACTTGCCCAAGGTCACAGAACTCTGGGACATGAACTTATATCACAGGGAGATAGATAAGTAAATCAATACAAATAATACGGTGTGATCAGCACTCTGGAAGAATGCCTGTAATTAATGAAGAGGAGGGAAATCCACCTCCAACTAGGTGGATTTATCAGGCAGCTCTGGAAGAGGAGCTATAACACATGAGCAAACTACTTGCAGGTTAAAGAGGAACTCGTAGGGTGACATAACGAGGGAAGAATAATCCATGGAGAAGAAGGCTTCATACAAAGAGGTTTGGGCACGGGGACATGCATGAAGTTCACAATGATTGTGGTATATAGCATGTGGGTAGTAACTTGTTTTTTTTTTTTTAAAAAAAAGAAGGCTAAAGCAATAGGAAGTTTCATAATAAAAATGGAACCTGTGAGTCACTTCAAGAGGAATGAACCTTGTTTTGAAGGAGGCACTGGGGTGAGGCAGGAGTGAAGGCAGGTAGTTCCACTGGTTAGCAGGAAGCTTCTTTAGTCCAGGAAATAAGTATTGAGGATTTGAATTAAGATGGTGGAAATGGAAATAGAGAGAATGAGAGAGATTTAAAAAGTTAAGGGAGTTCACCCAAGCCCTGCACACAGATGTCTGTAACAGCTTAATCGTAACTGCCTAAACTTGAACTGACCAAGATGTCCTTCAGTAAGTGAAGGGGTAACTAAACCGTGGTCCATCCAGACAATGGAATACTACACAGCACTAAAAAGAAATGAGCTATCAATCCATGAAAAGACACAGAGGAGATTTAAATGCATACCACTAAGCAAAAGAAGACAACATGGAAAGGCTACATACTGTATGAATCCAACTATATGACGTTCTGGAAAAGGTGAAACTGTGGAGATAGAAAAAGATCAGTGGTTACCAGGGGTTGTGGGGAGGGGAGGGAGGGATGAACAGGCAGAGCACAGAGGATTTTTAGGGCAGTAAGACTATTCTGTATGATACTGTAATGGTAGATGCATGTCATTACACCTTTGTCCAAACCTACAGAATGTAAAACACCAAGAGTGACCCTTAATGTAAACTGTGGACTCTGGGTGATAGTGATGTGATAGTAGGTCCACCAATTGTAACAAATGTACCTACTCTGGTGGAGGATGTTGATAATGGGGGAGGCTATTCATATATGGGGGCAGGGGGTACATGGGAAATCTCTGTATCTACCTCTCAAATTTGTTGTGAACCTAAAAATTACTCTTTAAAAACAGTGTCTTCAAAAAAAAGTTAGGGAGGTAGAATTGAAAGGTTTTGGTGATAGCCTATGTGTAGCACAAGGAGATGGGATATTTTAGGATGACTCCTGGGTTTCTGGCTTGGGTTAACACTGAGAAAGGTCATATGCCTGTGGGATATCCAACAGGAAATGCTGACTAGGCAGTTGGCTTAGAGATGATAAAACATGCTATCCTTGGGTACAGTAAGAATAGGGCACATGAAGGAGAAAAGAAATTAAAGGGACAAGGTTAGAAACTTAGTTTGTAACCAGGAGACAGGGATCCAGCCTGTGTTTTAGGGAAAGTAATTGTTTTGTGGGCCGGAAAAATAACTTAGGTTGTATAGCAAAGTATTGATTAGCTTTAGTCAACAGACAGGAAGCTCAGTTGAGCTACTGCAGGAACATCTAGGAAAAATAATCCAGATCTGAATGATGGCAGTGACAATGAAGAAAGAGAAGAAGGCATATGTGAGAACAATTTAAGAGGCTAAACCAATAAAATGTATTGAGATTCATGAGATCATGGAGCAACATAAGATTATGCCAAGGTTTCTGGTTTGGGTTGCTACAAGGATAATGGTTCCTTAACAAAGAGTGGGAGGAGGAACAGGTGAGTAAGACTGGGTGACAGTGAACTGAGATGCATGTGGATGCCAGCCAAGTGGAGACAGCTGAACACAGAGCTTGGAGCTCAGGAGAGGAGACTGCAATCCTCCAAATGTGGATGAAAGTGATGGTGAGCAGGAGAGAAGAGCACACACATGGCATCACTGTACCCAGAGGGATATTCACAGAGCTGATGGAAGAAGAGTTTGTAAAGGAACTGAAAAGACGTAGGAGGAGACCTAGGAGAGAGTCTTGAGAAAACAGAAGTGTAGGAAAGAAAGGAGCTAATAACCACTGTCGGAAGGCTGTAGAGTGGTCACATTAAAGACCATAAAAGGCCCACTGCCTTTGACGACTAGGAGGCTTTGGGGACCTTTATCGGAACAGCCTTTGAGGAGTCATGAAGGCAGAGGACTGAGTTCAATAGGACTGAAGAATGAATAGGAGGTAAGGAAGTGCAGACACTGTTCCCCGTTCGGTAGTGAATGGAAGGAGCGAGTTGTGACAATGAGAAAAGAAGAAAAGTTTCTCCCATCTTATTGATCCTCTTTTAAAAATGAAAGGAAGGTGCCAGTGGAGAAGACATTGGAACCATGGGAAACACAGGAGGTACCTGATGGATCAAGTTGCTGAAAGGCAGTTTAGCCTTAGAGAATAGGGCAGACATTTAACTGTGGGCAGAAATATTTGCAGGTGGAGGGTGAACAGGAGGATGAATATCTTAAATGAAACATAGATTTTCTTTTAATGCCCCTAATTTCAAGTATTGATAACGGAATTAAGTGAGATTGATTTTGTTTGCTTTGTTTATTGATTCTGAACTCTAGCATTAGTAAAATATTGGAAACATCTTATTTTTGAGAAAAATAGGCTGAAAGTGATTTTAAAATTGCCCACCACACAATAGTTAGCTTAGAATAGAAATTACTAATATTAGAAAAATCCTTCAAGACAATCCTTCTTGTCTTTAAAAACTCACAAACAAGGAAGACAGAGTGAACCCTAGATTACCCACATAACAAATTAAAATGCCAAAATGACATCCTTGGCCAGCCAGTGTGTCTCTGGGTTGTCACTGACATCCTTTGGTGTGGGCTTAGGGAAGAAAAGCCAACATAATAGCATATGAAAAGATTAAGTGGGATCCTAAAATGGCTGCTAAAAAACTTATGATATATTTTACAGCCAAATATTAATGATATTTGAAAAATTTGATATTCTGGATCACCCATGCCAGATAGCAAATACTCATGATTAGAACAAATAATTAGTAGCTGGCTATGATTTAGTAGGGCTGATACATTTCTACCCTTTCTGATCATTTTCACTGACTTAAAAAAATATGAAAGATTAAACTGTTTGTAATATATTTTCCAAAATTCATACTTTAACTTTCTCCAAATACAAGAGTATCAGCTCTAGTGAACTATGGAATAGCACTCAGTGTATTTGATTAGGGGCATATTCAATATATATGTTGGTATAATCATTTGTCTTATCTAATGCAGGAAAAAAACAGCTCAGCAGTGGAGAAAAACGAGTGTAAGTTATAACTTCTCAACCCTGAGAATAAATTATTCTATTCAGAACAGCCACTATATATTATGTATTTAGGAGATACTGCTAATTTAATAATTAAAATTATAATAATACATTGTTTGGAAGAGATAACCTCCTATAAGTCATTGTAGTATTACTTAGTTTAAAAAAATAATACTCTTAAGAAATACTGTAAAATATGCAAGATCTTCAGTGCCAAATGCAATCCCCATAGAAAGTATTTTCAACTTAAAAAAAACTGTATTCAATGGGTAAAACTAATGTAAGACTGACTTATTAACATATTTTCCTCCCATAATATAAAATTTCAATATTTAAGCAAGAATAAAATTACTGAATGGATGCACCATTCGTTCCCTCAACACACACTGCTATGGACTGAACTGTGTCCTTGCAAAATTCATATGCTGATGTTCTAAGTCCCAGTATGATGGTATTTGGCGATGTGATTTTGGGAGGCAGTTGGGTTTAGATAAGGTCATGAGGGTGGGGCCCTCAGGATGGGATCAGTGTTCTCATAAGAAGAGACACCAGAGGGCCTTCCCTGGTGGCACAGTGGTTAAGAATCTGCCTGCCAATGCAGGGGACACGGGTTTGAACCCTGATCCAGGAAGATCCCGCTTGCCGCAGAGAAACTAAGCCCGTGCCTGCGCTCTAGAGCCTGTGAGCCACAACTACTGTGCCTGTGTGCCACAACTACTGAAGCCCACACGCCTAAAGCCCCTGCTCCGCAGCAAGAGAAGCCAACATAGTGAGAAGCCCACGCGCTGCAACCAGAGAAAAGCCTGCACGCAGCAATGAAGCCCCAACACAGCCAAAATAAAATAACTAAGTTTAAAAAAAAAAAAAAGAGAGAAGAGACACCAGAGAGCTTGCTGTCTCTTTCTCTCTGCCATGTGAGAACACAGCCAAAAGGTGGCCATCTGCAAGTCAGGAAGAGAGCCCTCATCAGAGCCTGACCAGGTTAGCACCTTTCTCTTAGACTTCTAGCCTCCAGACTGTGAAAAATAAATATCTGTTTAAATCACCCAGTCTGTGGTATCTTGCTGTGATAGCCCAAGCTGACCAATACAGACACTGAGCTCTTGTGATGCGATGGGAGGGAGGGGGTAAGATATAAAGAGATGTAAGGCATGACCCCTGCCTTCAAGAGTCCCACAGTATAATTGGGGTGGGTAAGACCCAGAATTCTTCCTAATACCCTCATGAGAGAATAACATTCTTTAAACCTTTGTACCTTCACTGAAGAGAGAAAATGACTAATTCTCATGATAGTCCATTTAGTGTAAAACTAAATGAAGACAAGGGATGACTAATAAGCATCAGTCACAGAGGAGGGAGATTTAGGGCAGGAAGTCACTTCCTCCCTCCTGCTCCCTTTACTTGGCTTCTGAATGATTAATAGTAAGAATTTTGGCTTTGCTCTACGAGACAATCCAAATGTGCACACTGTAAACAGAACAACCCTTCAATCTGGGGAAATGATCTTTTATGGTTGTAAAATCAGAAAACAAAAACAAATGAAAACAGAATAGAACCCTCCCCCGACCCCCGTTTTCGTTACAGTGATAAAATGCTCTACCTAGAGCACTCCTGTCCCTTTCGTCTCACATCACAGCAGCACGTCTCCTCTTTCAGGTCACGTCTTCCCCATAAAAGTGCTAAACTAATGCCGCTTAATGACAAATTAATGTCCATGAATAAAAAATACACCTCTAATAGCATAGAGTAATTTGCCATTACAATATCATCATTGGACATGCCCCTGGTTTAATACGATGTATTTAATTCATAACCTAATGAGTGATATATAAAAAGAGGGAGATGAACCCTGCAATTACATTTATGTGAGTCTGTCACCTTATTTGTAAAACCTTAGAGTCATTTACATTCAAATTAGAACAAATGAGTGATTTCACAAAGTGCAGTGATAAATGACCACAGCAGCCCAAGACAAAACTGTATTTCCTGTGAACACATTAACAGTTTTCTATTATTTGTTAAAAATTACAAGGCATATTGCCCAGTGTGGTGTGAATAATGACTTTTTTACTGATTAGGTCAGAAAACTAATATGTAGCAAAATAAATAATTTTTCTTTTCATTTTTTCTGATTTTTGCTTTAAATTAACTACTGAATTCTGGTGGATTCACACTGCCACCTGCTGCCTAGGAGTAGATATTAAAAGTATATTCCTATCAAGGAGTTAATTCACCCCTTTGGTGGTCTTATTCAGAAAGTCTAGTGAGGGTTCTTTCTTGTCAATATATTTAAATTGCATTTCATAATAAAGGCTGATACTTGGCAAACAAAAAGAAAACTTGCTAATCAAATAATAGGATATAGCATTTATTTGGGGGAGAGAATACAAAATGTACAAACCTTTTTTTTGAAAGCTAATTACAAAAAAAGACATTTTCAGCAAAGCATGTGTATCTCCTAATATATCACTTTCAGGGGATACAACACAAAGTCCAGTGGCCAGTACCCCGATCTTATGACAGGGTTTGGAAGGGTGGTGTGTGTGTGTGTGTGTGTGTGTGTCTGTGTCTGTGTTCCCTACTCCTGACCCTTGGTACAACCTGAAGGCAATGACTGAAGGCTCTGCTTGTCACTCAGGACCTCTACTACCTAGTCTTCCCTCCCAATGACAAGTTCCAACATGAAAGAAAGGCCTTAGGGTCCAGAACAGAGCAGACCAGGAAAGGCATGAGGACTGGTGATGAGGTTGGGGAAGAACAGGCCTGGCCTTGGAGACCAGGCTAAGGGTTTCTGCACGTGAAATGATGCTGCCAAATGGTCATTAGGGGAGCTAATAGACATTTCCAAATCTGATCAACATCCTAGTTCTGAATTTAAGTTTCTCCACCTGTAAAAATAAAAGAACTCTCACCTGCCTTAAGGGGTTGCTTAGCAGAGGAGAAATGGGAATCTTTGTGCAAAACACTCAATACAGATAGGCTCTCAATAAATGCTGGTTCTCTTTCCTGGGAAAGATAATGATGGCTCTGGGGACTATGGTTTGGCATAGATAGAGGATAGAAACAAGCAGACCCCTTAGGAGGAAATTATGAACTCTTATAACATACAGTTAATGATGGTGAGAGTCTAAAGAAAGGTAAGAAAATTAGCAATGGAGAAATGAATCAGGTCTGAGAGATATTTGGTAGGTAGCATCAACCCAACTTGGTAATTGATTGGATATGATGGTGAGGAAGGGGTCTGAGACTATGTCCAAATTTCTAGACAACTAACACATTGATGGTACCATTAACAGAGAAAAGGGCAGGTTTTCTCATGTTAGGTTTGAATTGCCTGTGTGATGTTTAGGTACAGATGTTCAGAAGCTAATTTTAAAAAAGGTTAGAAAAAAATCAAAGTTTGTGAAAACAAACTGTACTCAGAAAGTCTGTAATGTTTATCTGAGGGACTTGGTAAATCAGTAGACACATCAGAATCTCTATATCCATAGCCCATCTCTCTGAGGACGGTCTGCAGAGATTCCTTTACAAGATTTAACATAGTGAATGACATTCATGTAAACATGCATACACTAAAAAACAAGAAAATTTACGCATTTTACTGGGCCCTTTTTATACACAAATATTGCTCTTTAGTGAATTGGTTCATCTTTCTGATGAAATTTTTAAAAACAGCACAATGGACAAGGAAGACGAGCAGAGGGAGGAAGAGGGAAAGTAGCATGCACACTTTATTTGGGACTGAACCTCAGCAGATAAGCCTGACAGGTCATGGTTATTAATGATATATAACACGACAGGCTACACAGGACAGAGGCCTACAGCATTTCATTGCAAAGCAAGTGAGAAAGGATGCAAACTTGAGCAGTTGTCTGTAAATCCCTCATCTTGGGATGATGGGCTATTACTGTAGCTATTCCCCTTGTACTCACCCCACCCCAAATCATTTAGCTGCTTTCATTGCCAGGCTACCAGTTAATCTCAGCAACCTGCACGGAGAACATGTGTGTTCTCAATGACAGGCCTGATTAGAGGGCCTGGAGCCAAAAATGAATACGGGGAAGACCTCACAGCCTGGGAAGCTAATTTGATGGCTGTCCTCACTGACAAGAGGGGCACTGCTCCTGTGGTGTGGGGTCCTGGCCCTCAGCAGCCTGCCAGAGGAAAAGCAAGAGAAAGGAGCCCACACAGTGGCCTCAAAGTGTCCCTTCCCTTGGCTGGGCGGGGGAGCAGCAGCGTCTAGGCATGTGCAGAAGAAGCTTCAGGTCAATGCACTAGCCGATGGCCGCAGAAGCTCAGGGAGGCTTGGGGTGTGGTGGGGAGCTCAGGAAGTGCCCACCCAGCACTTCTCCTGGCATACGCTTCCTAAAGCGCCCTGGAGGACAGCAGGAGGTCTACTGAGAGCCGGGGTCTACCCTCCACATCTCTGAAATAATGGTAATTTGAGAACAACAAAACAATACCAGACATCTTAGGAAAATGGTTTCACAGACTCCTCACTGGGCAAAGTACCGAACAAGAATGGAGAATATATTAGCCTTGGTTGATGGGTCTTCATTTCTAAGTACATTTTAAGCACTGAAGATTTTTCATTTTAACAGAAAATATTTTATATACCCAATAAAATGATTCCATAGGAAATTAAAAATCAGTTGAGCAATAATACCAAAAATCTTAAATAGGTCTAGTTATTTGACTATGTCAAAATATGAAAGCAGACTGACCCCTTCTGGTAATTTGATAATCCTAAAAGAGAGGCAGGGTATATATTTGAAAAGGAGTGACATAATGAAGGTTTCTGCATACACATGGTTTTAGTCCTTACAGTCCAAGTTTCCTTCTACAAGTTGGACATCTTGTAACATCACAGATAAAAAGGAAAAGGAAAGTTACATAAGAGAATGAAATGCAAACACTGGTGAAAAGACAGTGAAAATTCTAACCACTGCTCAAGCAGGCTAATAATAAATGAACTGTCCACGAAATACATCTGTTTGCAAGCTACATTTTTTTCCTCAGCAAAATAATGAATTGCAAGAATTAAATTCCGAAGTGCACACAAGTCACCTGTTATCTCAACAGGTTCATCTGATGGGATAGGGAAAAATACCCATGAACTTCCAACGTTCATCTGGAATTCTCATTTAGAGAGAATTATAGGTTTAAGTTTACACACACACACACACACACACACACACACACAGTATATATACTGTATTTTAATGTGCATCATAACTAGCACTATAACCAAACTTTTGTCAACATACATCATTAATTATTACCTGCCATGGAAAAAGTAAATCAGGTGATGATGATGCTGAAAGCACAAGTTGCAATATTTGAGGTAGAAATGTCAAATAAAAGTAATTTCAATTTCACAAGTCAAACACACACCTTTGAAATCTTGTAACCTTTCTATGTTATTCCTATTTGTTACTTGCAGAAAGGGATTAAAACAGGTCTCCCATATCACCCAACAATATTGAGGGGAAAAGAAAGGAAAATAAGATAAAATAGTTAAACATTTACTGTTAGATTAAGTATGCTGAGATAATGATAAAACTTTCATATGCTGTATTTGAACTGCTCCTTAGGTGAACATGGCTGACATTCCTCACACTGTCTCCCTAGGAGACACTGGTTCCTATTTCCTGAGGTTGCTGGGGGGATGAAATAAGATGATATATGAGAAAGAGCTTTGGAAATGACCTAATGAGTAACAGAAGTAAAGGCTATATTTAGAATTAGAGAAATTATTAGGAAGGAAATAATGTAATTAGGCAGAAAAAAATAGGATTTTTCTACTTACTAATAACATGTCATGTGCACAAGGACAACAGAATTAAATTATGTGGATTTATTATTTTTTTAAAGTTTATTTTCACTGTTGTTATAATGCTGTAATAAATGCAAGTTAAAGGTCATACGAGTGGAATAAATGGGAGGATCTCAATGTAGGGGGTTAGTACTTAACTCTCTGAAGAATAAAAGAGATAGCACATCCGTACTATCTGCCTAAGATGTCCCATATCTTCCTATTGAAACAAAGGGTTTTCATCCAAGAGGAGAAAAAGGTCTTTGGAATCAGAAAGGCCTATCACTCACCAGCTATGTCACTTTGGGCAAACTGGGTATGTTTCAAATCTTTGATTTTTTTGCCTATAAAAATGTGCCACGTTGTTGTGAGGACCAAACGTGAAGCATCGGCGAGCAAACAGCAGGTGCTCGGTGGATGGGAGTTTTCTCTCCCTCCCCCTCGCAGAGCCTTTCCTGAAACCCTAGCAAATCAGGGCAAGAATGCACAGATCACTCATCATCTCTCCAGCATTTACTGCCCGGGAAGTTCATGCAGCAATTAATTATGTATGACTTCATGATATGTTAGCTACTGTTACTGAAATCTTAAATGACTAACCAACTTCTCACGCATTTCTGCAACCAGAGAGCATTGCTTCAAATCAAGACCCTTCCCAGCGTCATCTCCCAGGGCCCCAGTAGTGAACCCTGTGTGTGGCTGTTGAGCTACTCTGCCACCCAAGGGTAGTGAGGTGGGCAGGGAGGGTTGGGGACAGGAAGTAGGACATGAGAGCTGCAGCTGCCCTCTTAGGAGCCTCTCAGCCTGTGTCCTGGAGAAATTCTACCACCACAGGCCACATTTCCCACCAACCCCCCCTTCCATTTTACCTGTCACTGGGCTCCAGTCGGTGGGGTACTGCAGGGAGAAGGAATGTGCAGGGCATACTAGCGGGATGCAAGCTCACATACCTGGATGAGATAGTGGGAACATAAATTGAGAAGCTCCAACAGCTGTAGGTGACTGCCAGCTGCTAACACATCCTGGATCACGCCTGGCTCCAACAAAATCTGTTTTTTTTTTAATAAAAGAAAACTATCAGTTACTTAAAAATGAATACTTGCTTACTATGCAAATACACTGTATTTAAATTGCTGCTTAACATACTATACCTGAATTAATACTGTTCCTTATTATGGAAGCCAGTTCTTTTTTTTCTATTCTGATTAATGAGCTGTGGCCCTTATTCTAACAGCTAAGTTCTCATTTCCAATACTCATATCCGGTGTATAAGGCCCCACACTTAACCACTTATTTTTGTAGGAGGATATGAACATTTGCAAAGAACAATATAATAGTCTTCAAATTCAGTTTACGATGAATATAATCTTATAAACACAAAAGAACTGAATTTTAGTTTTTCAAAGTATATTTCAGAATGTTATTCTTCAGTAAATCACAGAAACAGTATGGTTAACAGGTATTTTAGAGAAATGAGGCTTACAGTTCTCCTTGAAATACAGGACCAGAGGTGGATATTACTCCATTTTACTTCTAAGTCCTACAATAGTAAACTTCAACCACAAAGTTTCATTTTTTTTCCTTCTCCATCTCAGATTCTCTAATCCTTTATGTTTCAAATAAAATATGTAGAAATAGTATTTTCAGAATATAAAGGCATCACAGAGAAGCAAAACTTTCCAAATACACTGGTGATACCAATTCTTCTTTTTTTTCTGGTTAGGTCCAACTTTGTGCCTACGGCTACCAGCTCCTGAGCTGGTGAATAGGGCTGGCGAAAAACACACAAATAAGTTGACGAAATTCACTTTACATGCAAGACTGCCAGACACAGGAGGCCTGTAGGGCTGCTCCAACCATCCTAACTCATTTCCCGAGCCCAGTGATGCCCAAGGTCTAGTCTCTGGACCAGCATCAGCATCATCACCTTGGAACTCGTGAAAACTGCAAATTCCTGGGCACCTCCCCAGACCTAACTGAATCAGAAAGTTTCAGGTGAGGCCCAGCAACTGATGTTTTTGATGCAGGGAAGCCAGTGCTTCTGACGCAGGGAAGCCTGAAAAACACTGATGGGGTCAGCTCACTCTCACCCTCTATTTCTTCTCACATGCTCCTCTTTCCTCAAGCCTCCACCTCCTCGTCTCTTTCCTTACTTCAACCTCATGATCTTCCCAAGGCTCCCACCACCAAGTCTACCAAGCCACCTACTCATATCTGTACCAGCACATCTTCCTCTCCTCTACACTCCCCCTGTGCATTAGATCCCATCTCCCTCTGCCTGATACCATCCCCTCTTGTTCCTGCGTCATCATCTGTTCTCTTCTACTAGATGATAACTCCCATCAGCATACAAATATGCCATTATAGCTCTTATCTTAAGAAATAAAAATTCCCTCCCTTGAACCCACAGATCCGTCCATGCTCCCCTTCGAAACAAAGTTCCTCAGGGAAGCTGTCTATATAAAATGCTGCTGTTTGTTCTGCGCTGTTCTGTCTCAAACCCACTCCTGTTGAGTTTTGTTTCTCCTGCTCCTCTAAAAATGCTCTCGTCGAGGTCACCAGGGACCCCTAAAACCAATAGCCATTTCTCAATATTTAATCTTACTCAAGCCAACAGCAGTTAGCAAAACTGACTGCTCCTCTTCTGGAGTGATTTCTTCCCTTCCCTCTAGGACGACGCTCCCTCTCTTGGTTTCTTCTACTTCAATAACGAGTCCCTTTCCATCTCCTTCCCAACCTGTAAGCTTTGGTGATGCCCAGAGCTCAGTCCCCAGATCTCTTCTTTCCTCTCTCTACTTACTCCGTGGATGATATCAAGGCTTTAAAATTATCTACACACTGATTACACTCAAATTTCTTTCTCCAGCCCCAAACTCACCCTTGAACTCTAGACTCTGTTATTCAACTGCCTATTCTGTATCACCACTTGGATGTCTAATGGGCAGCTCAAACTCAACGTGCCCCAAACTGATCTCTTCATCCTCTCCACCAATCGCCAAACCTGCTCCTACCCCAGTCTCACCATTTCAGCAAACAGCAACTCTCAGCTATTTACACTAAAACCCCAGAGTCATTCTTGATTCCTCTTCTTTTCCTCATAACTCACATCTGATCCATCAGCCACTCCTGTTAGCTCTATCTTCAAAATAGTTCCAGAATCCAATCACACTCAGTAGCACTTCCATCCTTATCACTCTAGTCCAACTCACTGTCTTCCCAGATTTACTGTAATAGCCTCCTAACTAGTTGAACTGCTTTCTCCTTTGCCTCCTCGCACTGTTTTTTTAATAATATGAATCAAATGGGTGCTTTAAAAACACAAAATGAAATGATGTCACTCTGTTACTCAGAACTCTCCGACTTTTTTGTCTCATTGGAAAAAAAAAAAATCCGAAGCCTTCACTATACCATATAAGGTTCTTTGAATACGCTGGGCACCTTAGTGTTTACAACTAGCTGTTTTCTCTGCCTGGATCACTCTTCCTCAAGACGTCAGAGACGCTCACTCTCTCACGTCCTCAGACCTCTGCCCAGATATCATCTTATCTGAGAGGGCTTCTCTGACCATCCTATGTCCACCACCCTATTCCCAATCTCCTTACTTTGCTTTATTCTTCTTCACAGCACTTAACATCTCTCAACATAGTACCTATTTATTTGTCTATTTGATGATTTTCTGTTCCTCCACTCACTAGGATATAAGATCCAGGAGAGTAGGGACTTGGTCCATTTTGTATACCCAGCACTTAGAACAATGCCAAACAAAAAGCTTTCACTTAATATTGATGAATTTATCTTATAATAATTTACTGATGAATTAATTTATGTCTAGAATTTTTTAAAATTATTTATTTATTTTTATTTATGGTCTCACCACACGTAGCATGCAGGATCTTAGTCCCCCAACCAGGGATCAAACCTGTACCCCCTTCATTGGAAGCTTGGAGTCTTAACCACTGGACTGCCAGGGAAGTCCTCTAGATATGTTTTTAAATTCAGAATTAATTTTATTCATTAGCCTAACATGAGAGGAGAGAGGGAGAAGGACTATACATTTTATTTCTGAACTATTAAAGAAGTGAAAAAGCTGAGCACGTGTGGCAAAAATACCAACCCTCATCTTATTCTGAAAATTCTTTATAGCTCCTTTCCTGTCTAGTCAGAGGGAGAAATCTGAATTTCTCCAACTCCTCACGGAGAGAGATTTTGACTGACATTCAGGAAATTATTGCAGCTCCCTTCACAGGAGCAAGGATGCAGTGTGTTCTTACAGAAGAGGCATGGCCTAAGGCACAGAATGGGGAATAGATGGATTAGAAAGGCTAGTCTTAGCCTTTAAATCCTGTCAGTTGCGCTTATTTCACACAACTGGCATTCATGATAACCGCTAAGGCTCAGTAATGCCTAGCACAAAGACAAATATCACAGAGAGACAAGATGAATATTCCGTAGCACGTGTAACACGTCCAGCGGGCCAACTGGAGAAACTTCACAAGAGAAATCCATACTGAGAATGTTCTTGTTTTTGTTTCTTGTTTTTCGTTCTGTAGTTTTTTTTCATCTCTCATTATAACATACGTTTTTCTAACAGATAAAGGGAGTGGTTTGAAAAAAGAAAGAAAGAAAGAAAGAAAGAAACCTAGCAGAAAAGCTGGGTCTCACTTACAGAAACAGAACCAGCATTTCCAAGTTCCACTTACACTAGTCTTTTAAATTCAGCTTGGTTGCTCTTTGGTGACTGGTTGTCCTCATATATTTTTCCAGAGAATTTGTGTTTGGGCAGAAGAACAAAGGTCCAATCTGCTCACGAGGTATAGTAAGGTGAATCTATCTGCTGCTTAGAAGAACTGGGTGAAATGGCCTTTTGTAGAAGGAATGGCTTCCCCCCACGTCAGTTTATGGATGACAACTAAGATCGCTAAGTTTAAGTGCTGCAGAAACGCATACCCATCCACATCCAGTCTGGCACTCACAGCAGAAGAGACATGGGGAAGGATCATTCCAGGACCACCCACAGGAGGGAAGGGTATCCCCTGACGGTTCAGAGCACAGAGTGGTGGAGGAGGAGGAGGTTGACACATCTAGTCACTTATCAGACTGGAGGAGCTTGGCTCAGACAAGCCATCAACAGTGGACAAGGCAAATGTCTGAATAACAAAAGAGATCAAGAAATGCAGGATGCATAAAGCCAAGTGGTCCAGAAAGCAGTGGGGAAGACGAAAACCACTGAAGCCACCCAACTGGGCTGGGCATTGCCTCTCTCCTCAGCGACGCTCCCCTGCCTGGGTGGAGACAGAGGGGCATGTCTTCAGATTGGACAAAGAGGTTCTGATGTAATTTCAGGTGGGGCACGGGCACCTCTTGCTCATAGGCCATCTGTATGCAGTATGCTCTCACTGCCACCCACTCACACCTGACCTCCAGGTAACAGAATACAGGGGGCTGAACTTGAAAGAGGGGAGCTGGACAGTACTAGCTGGGGAGGTAACAATCTCATTACATAAGCTTTTCCTGCAGCTGGTGGCATGCTAGGCCAGGTGAACTGTGGAAAGGTCCACAGCGGACCCCTGCCCCCAATGCTGAGACTCTACACTCATTTTGATCAACTGAGGATAAGAACTGGTCAGTGGCTGTAGTCAGGGTGACACTGGGTGTGGTGACAAAGTAACAGAGGTAAAAGCCACAACTGCAGTTGAAGGCGGTGGTCTCCAAAGACACCAGTGAGAGTTCCTGCATCAGAATTCAGGCGTGAAGGGATCCACTTGCCCTGCCACAGGGAGGCACTCTTGAAAACTCAGTCCAAAGGTGTCATCTGGCCACCGATCCGAGCAGGGTTGAATCTGCACAATCTCTAATGAAGGCCTTCCAAACTGGAATGAGACTGGGGCTCCTGGTCCCAGCGACAACCTCAGGCAGGACACAAGGCCAGACACTCATGAAAGAGGAGTGTAGGAGGTGAGGTGAGATTCTGCACAGCCTACGATGAGATGGGCCCTCTCCGCCAGTGCCCAGCCCTCACCGGGCTTGCACTAAGGCAGCACACAGACCCCGGGGCATTCCTGCCTTTCCTTCTTCAGCTCCTTCTCCCAAATCACCAAGCGTCCATGCATCCTTTTAATTCTGCCTCCTTGCTGCTTTTCTTCTCTTTATTTTCCCTCTCACTTTTACCTTGGTTCTTGGAGTAGCCGCTAGTAGGGACTGTCTTTAATAGCCATGGCAAGTCTCAGTGTGACCTTTTTTCCTGCTTTATGAATAGGTGAGTTGGCATCTTGAAAAAATTTTTGTATCTCAGTTCTTCAAAGTTATCTTCCTCATTTCTTGCCTTAGGAGATGTTTAAATTACTTACTTCTGGGTTTGTGGATAGAGTAGCCTGAAGGAATCGAACACGTTAAAGCCAAACAAACAACTATGCACACAGGAACACAAGCACTTTTGAAAGCTCTCATGTAAGTGCAAATTAGCTGTGGCCTAAGGCTATTTATAAGAATAAATGAGCACATTTATTCTTCTTTATACTTGTTTCTTCGGGATGTTTTTTTCTGTGTAACAGAGAAAAAATGGCAAATTATCACAATTTTGAACTGATAAATCAAAACACGTAAACTGAATACAACAGCATAAATAACTTTGTTTTTTAATTTTATTATTTTTTTGGCTGTGTTGGGTCTTCGTTGTTGCGCGTGGGCTTTTCTCTGGTTGCAGTGAGCGGGGTCTACTCTTCATTGCAGTGCAAGGGCTTCTCATTGCAGTGGCTTCTCTTGTTGCGGAGCACAAGCTCTAGGCGCACGGGCTTCAGTAGTTGTGGCTCGTGGGCTCTAGAGCACAGGCTCAGTAGCTGTGGCGCACAGGCTTAGTTGCTCCGCGGCATGTGGGATCTTCCCAGACCAGGGCTCGAACCCGTGTCCCCTGCACTGGCAGGCGGATTCTTAACCACTGTGCTACCAGGGAAGCCACAACAGCATAAATAACTTTTATTCCAGACACATAAAATCTTTTGTATAAAGTTCTTCAAAAGACTTCTTATAGACCGAATTTGAACCATAAGATCTAGCTATGAGAAATTGCCATCAATTTAGTTTTTTGCTTCAAAGCCATTACACTAAGGATTTTTTAAACCACAAGGTGGCGCCTATGTTTAAAGTAAAAGGATTTTCTAAATTACTCATATACCGCATATACTCATACCACATCTTTATAACAGACACTTTATTTTTAAGAAAAAATAATAATAATTCAAATAAGGATAATAAAGTATATGAATTCTACTTTCTAGATGTATTTATCATTTTGGGAAATGTTCATAAATATTTCTGTTGAAATGCTTGATCCAAGTGACACGGATCAGAATTCAGTAGTTCTCCATAAATCAGGTCCCAATTTATGAATATTAGAAGTTCAAACTTTTTGTCTTTGTATTCAGAAACTCTCATGATGTGGTCCCAACCTAATTTATAAGACTTATTTCCAATTCTGCAACCTTATGTTTCCTTTGCTAAAGCCAACAGCCCATTGTTCTCCACATATAGGCAATACCTTTTTCTCTACCTTGAATGTCCTTCTCCTAACTTTTTCAATCTCTATATGTCAAAATCCTACCCATTCCTCAAAATTCAACTCTAAGTCCATTTCCTATATAAAGTGCTGCAAGGTTTTCTTTCACCCCAATATGCAATTGGGATTAACCTCCTGGGACTCCAAACCACCAGAGATGTCTGATGAACATGGGCTTTAGCCCATGGGCTCTAGGTCACACCACCTGACTTCAAATCCTGGCTCCTATACTAGCTGGCAGAATGATATTGTGAAAACTACTCAATTATCAGTTGAGTAGTTTCCTCAATGATACAATTAAATTAAAATATCTACCTCAAAAGATTGTTTTAAGGACTGGGAAAATGCATATGTATTATAACAATTGTGTATGGCTGTGTAAGCAAAATGGCTTAAACAATTTGGAACTTATTTTTCTCACAAAACATGAATTAGGTAGCTTGGAGTGCCAACAAACCAGGCTCCTTGCACTTTCCTACTTGGCCAATCTTAGCCTGTAGTTTCATGGTCACAAAAAGGCTGCCACACCTCCACATACTGCATCTGTACTCAAAGCAGAAAGAAAAGAGAGGACAAAGAAACAGAAATAGTATACCAGCTGAGTCTGTCATTATTTATTAGAAAACAACAGGTTTCATATGAACACTACCACTCAGACTTCCACTGACATTTCATCTGCCAGGTCTAGGTAATGTGGCTACTCAAAGCAGTAAAAGAACCTGGGAAATTGAGTTTTTAAAGCTAGATGCACACAAGTTAATAGCAAAAAAAAAAAAGAAAAGAAAAGAAAAGCTAGATGCACTATTGTCCCAAATTAAATTGGAGCTCTATATAAAGAAAAAAGAGGAAATGGATTGTGCAGGCAATCAGAGTATATGCCACCATGGCTCTTAGCACAGTATATGTTTATATAAATCTGTAATAAATGTTAACTGTTATCTATTTCTTTTTCATGTAACTAAGTGCTTTTGCCCTAAATGCGTTATGTGAGAGTGTTTTATCTTATGTTTTACCTATGAGACTTTGATGGCAGGGTCCATCCTATTTCATGTTCATTGCTGTTGAACATTCTAGAAGAATACCTCAGGAATTACTTAGTAAAGAAATTTACAGGATTGAAAAATACAGGTCCTGGAGAAAATGTTAGAAGATGTCAAAAGTCTCCATGGGGGAGCCTGGTCACATGCTAATCCTCATCAAGGATTACCCAGCTGAAAGAGTTAAATAAGAGGACACAATAGACATTTCAACTAACAGTTGTAGTAATATGCCCAAAAAAAGGTCACCTTTTGGTTAGATGTTGTATATAATAAATTCGTGATTTGACTATTGATTCCTTAAGTTACAAATTTTATCAGGTGGTTTTCTTCCAAACATAGTACACTTGTACAAATTTCTACAAGATCTCAAGTCAAACATTTAAAAATACTAATTTATTTTCAATTTATGAAAAAGCAATCAACTTTTCCATCTATTAGAATATGAAAAAAGAGAAAACTAGACTTGACTTTCAGAATATTTTGAAAAAATGTTAAAAACCACAAAGGTAAAACCATAATAAAAACATACTAGCGAAAAAAAGAAAGGTGTGGAAATCACTTGGAGATTCTATTATCTTCCTTCACAAGTTTACACATCCTCATTTGGGTCATTTGAAATTTCTAAGGTTACAGGCAGGTAGCAGAAGCACAGGCTCTAAGATGCCAAGAATAAACCTTAAATAGATAAGGACACTAGTATTACATTACTAGGAATGTAATTACATTTGCATTACATGCTGTCCTGCAAAAAATTTATTTATTACCATTAATGCAACCTCAAGGTCTGTAGATGTTGCTACTCATTCTTCCTTTCCCATTTTGGGGCATGTGGAAGGGTGATGGATTCAATACTTGAGGTAGGTCTCAAGTAGAGAGAGAAGAAAGGAGTCAGATGGAATTATTAAGCTGTGGTGTAATTCATACTAAGATAGGGGTGGGCACAAGTTGCTATAGGAGCACTTGGCTGGAGATGCCCTATTTCATTGAAACTGTGAAATAATTCTTCGTATGAAAAAACTTGGTCCCCTCATATGAGCAAGCCCCATTTTCTTTTTTTTTTTTTTTTTTTTTTTTGCGGTATGCGGGCCTCTCACTGTTGTGGCCTCTCCCGTTGCGGAGCACAGGCTCCGGACGCACAGGCTCAGCGGCCATGGCTCACGGGCCCAGCCGCTCCGCGGCATATGGGATCCTCCCAGACCGGGGCACGAACCCGCATCCCCTGCATCGGCAGGCGGACTCTCAACCACTGCGCCACCAGGGAGGCCCAAGCCCCATTTTCTTTTAGCCCCTTCTGCATTAGCATAATTCTGGCATTTCAAAGTTCTAAGATCAATAGTTCTGTCAGACAGTCATTTCCAGCATAGTTTTCTTCAGTTTTAAATTAACAAAATACTTAACAAAATGTAAAGGTTAATTATATATACATAACATTACTTTAAAAATTTGGCCTAATTATTTGAAAAGGCAGAACAAGTTTTTGATAGTTTCTAACTCTAAAAGAAAAAAGCAGTCCCAGCAATTAAATATGATGAAACATGAAGGTTATTACAGGTTATAAGAAAAGTCAAATTAATTATTAAGACTCACTTTTATAACCAGTGCTCTTTCAAGTGTGATGAACATGGGAGGTTTCATCGCATTAAGCTTTACTAATGAATCTGGGCTTCTCCATACAGAGCTAGTTTCTTACAACGCTAGCATGGTCAAAGAAGAAAGAAACATTACTTTAAAATACTGATATCTGGGGCTTCCCTGGTGGTGCCGTGGTTAAGAATCTGCCTGCCAATGCTGGGGACATGGGTTCGAGCCCTGGTCCAAGAAGATCCCACATGCCATGGAGCAACTAAGCCCATGTGCCACAACTACTGAGCCTGTGCTCTAGAGTCCGTGAGCCACAACTACTGAAGCCCACACGCCTAGAGTCCATACTCTACAACAAGAGAAGCCACGACAATGAGAAGCCTGCGCACCACAACAAAGAGTAGCCCCTGCTCACTGCAACTAAAGAAAGCCCTCGCAGCAATGAAGACCCAACACAGCCAAAAATAAATAAATAAAAATTAAAATAAAAAAATAAAATACTGATATCCAAAGATGGAAGGCCTCCAGAAGAATGAACAGGGCTGGTGCCAATGTTCATTTATAGTTGGCTACTACTGTGTCACTGCTGGGTGCTTCAGTAGAGGCAGAAGCAAAGAGCCAAAAGGAATCATTATGCTGTGGTGTAATCCATGCCAAGATAGCGTGGACACAGGATACTGTAGGAGCACTTGGCTAGGGATGCCTCATTGCATTGAAGGAAGCTGTAGAATAATTTTTCACATGGAAAAATACATCATTAATATCCAATTCCATGTTCATTTGGAGAATTCCTTGCATTTGTTTTATAAGGAGTGGAGGTAAAAGTATGGCTCTAGGGGCCACTGTAGGAATGTGGGCAAGTCATTGACATGTATGTTTTTAGCATCATCGTATAAAAAAATGAGAGATAACTACTATCTATTTTCTTAAAGTCTTCATAAGGATAAAATGAGATAATCCTGGTAAAATTTTTAGAATAATGTCTGGCATGTTTCACAGGGTAAAAAATTGTAGCTGCTATTGTTATTATTGTTGTCGTTAATTCCAGGAAAAAATAAACCTACTTCACAAATGATGACCCTATTTCTAGTGTTCACACATTGCCTACTATGTACCAGGTACCATGTGAGGTAATGTCATACATGTTATCTCTCCTTCTTATACTCTTCCTCACTCCCCACTCCTCACTTCTGCAAGGTAAATATTAACCCCACATGGAAAATGAAGAAACTGAAGGCAGAGAAATTCACCCATTCAAACAGCAAATCTTTTCTGAGTGCTACAGTGCTCTAGGCACCTTTCTAGGCACTATGGATATGACCATAAAGAAGACAAGTTTCCTCATCTTATGGCACTTAGAGTCTAGGTTTTGGCCAACCGGGTAGACTGTGGTGCCATCAACTGACAAGAGTAAAACAAAGGAAGAAACAGGTTTGGAGGGAAGATCAAGAGTTCCATTTCAGGGATATGTTAAGTTTGTGGCTTACTGGATGGCTATTAGTCATCCAAATAGAGATATCAAGTAGACAAAACTATATGAGTCCAGTTGGCAAACTACAAGTAACAGATCAAATTTTCCTTTCACATATTCTTGTGTGGCCTGTGAGCTAAGAATGGTTTAAGATAAAATTTTTACTTGCATTTTTAAGATTTTAATTTTAATTTTTCATTAATAAACGTGATCTCTTAGAGCACTCTTAGGTCCACAACAAATGGAGCAGAAGGTATAGAGTCCCACATACCTCCTTCCCCTACACATGCATCATCTCCCCCATTATCAACGTTTCCCTCCAGAGTGGTACACTTGTTACAATCGGTGAACCTATATTAACACATTATTATCACCTGAAGGTCACAGATTACATTAGGGTTTAATCCTGGTGTTGGGTTTGGATGAATGTATAACAACATGTACCCACCATTATAGTAGCATACGGAGTATTCTCACTGCCCTAAAAATCCTCTGTGCTCCGCCTATTCATCCCTTCCTCTCCCAAGCCCCTAACAACCACTGATCTTTTTTACTGTCTCCATAGTTTTGCTTTTTCCAAGATGTCATATAGTTGGAATCCCAAAGTATGTATCCTTTTCAGGTTGGCTTCTTTCACTTAGTGAAATGCATTTAAGGTTCCTCCATGTCTTTTCATGGCTTGATAGGTCATTTCTTTTTAGTGCTGAATCCTATTCCATTGTTTATCACAGTTTATCCATTTGCCTACTTTGTGTGAATGTTAAGTTTTCAACCCCTTTGGGTAAATACCAAGGAGCATGATTGCTAGATTATATGGTCAGAATATGCTCAGTTTTGTAAGCTGTCTCTTTTGTGAATATTTTCTCCCAATCTGTGGCTTGACTCCCATTCTCTTGATGTTGACTTTTGCAGAGCAGTTTTTAATATGAATGAAATTCACCTTATCAATTATTTTTTTTCATGAGTCATGCCTCTAGTGTTGTATCTAAAAAGTCATCACCATATCCAAAGTCATCTAAGTGTTCTCATGTTATCTTCTAGAAGCTTTATAGTTTTGCATTTTACATTTAGGTCTGTGATCCCATTTTGAGTTAATTTTTGTTTAAGGTGTAAGGTCTATGTTTAGACTCATTTTTTTTTTTTTTGCATGTGGATGTTCTGCTGTTCCAGCACCATTTGTTGAAAAGACTATTTTTGCTCCATTGCATTGCCTTTGCTCTTTTGTCAAAAATCAGTTGACTATATCTACGTGGGTCTATTTCTGGGCTCTCTATTCTGTTCCATTGATCTATTTGTCTGTTCTTTCCAGACAATACCACACTGTCTTGATTACTGTAGCTTTATAGTAACTCTTGAGGTCAGGTAATGTCAGTCCTCCAACTTTGTTCTTCTTCAGTACTGTGTTGGCTCTTCTGGGTCCTTTACCTCTCTCCATAGAACTTTTAGAAACAGTTTGTCAATATCCACAAAATAACTTACTGGGATTATGATTAGGATTGCAGTGAATCTACAGATCAAGTAGGAAAGACTGACATATTGATGTTAACAGTATTGAGTCTTCCTATCCATAAACGTGGACTATCTTTCCATTTATTTAGTTCTTTGATTTCTTCTATCAAAGTTTTGTAATTTTCCTCATATAGATCTTGTCCATATTTTGTTAGATTTATTCCTAAGTATTTCATTTTTGGGTGCTAATGTCTAAGAAAGGATTTAATCTTTTTTAATAGTTGGGAAAAACCCAAATGATGAATAATATACTGTGATATGTAAAAAAAAATATGAAATTCAAATTTCAGTACCCATAATAAAGTTTTATTTGAACATAGCCATGCTCATTCATTTATATATTTGTCTCTGGCTGTCTTCATGCTACAACAGCAGAGTTGAGTAGCTGCAACAGAGCTGTATATGGCCTGCAAAGCCTAAATTATTTGCTATCTGACACTTCACAGAAAAAGTTTGCTGATCCCTAGTCTGGAGTATAGACAGGGGCTGGCAGTCAACAGCATAAGGTTGTACCATATAACATGGGTCTGGATGACACTATCCAGGAAGCTGGTTAGACTAAACAGGAGGGTCCTGACACCTGAGGAATTCAGAGCCTACGGAGGGAGAAGCAAGCAAAGACATTTGGAAAGGAATGATGGGGAGGGGAGCTGGGGGGCACAGAATAAGAACCCACAGAGTGTGGTGTCACAAAAGCCAAGAGAGAAAAGGCTTCAATGGAGAGGCAGGTTGACTGTGTTGAATGCAGCTGAGAGGTCACAAGGATATCATTCAATTGGTTTCACAATATCTGTGACTGTCAAGGACAGTTTCAGTGGAATGCTGAAGATGGAAGTCTCCAGACTTGCTAAGTGGAAAAGTGAGTAAAAATGAGGAAAAGTGAGTACGTTTATGCAACTCTTTTCATAAGTTCTGCTGTGAAGGAAAACTAGAGGAATAAATGGTAGCTGAAGAAGAATAGAAGAACAAGAAAAGGATTCTGAAAGAACAATAAAGCATGTTTACATACTGGTGGGAATGTTCCAGTGGAGAAGGAGAAACTGATGATAGAAGAGACAGAAATGAAGATTCAGGAGTGATGTCTGAGGAGAAAAGAGGGAGTAGGATCCAGAGCTTAAGTGGAGAGATTAACCTTTGACAAAGCAAGGTTACTTCTTCCAACAAAATAAGTGCACAGAAACATGGAGGTTTGGAGATTCAATGGTGAAAAGATTAAGATCTTCTTGTCTACATCTATTTTCTCAGTGGAAGGTGAGTCTCCCTTGCGGTATGTGACCAGAGGTAGGGTAATGAGAGGGGAAGGGTTTGAAAAGAGAGGAGAAGAAATGAAAAATTTATCAGGGAGAGGAGGAAAGCAAATTTCTAGGGAAACAAATTAGCACTGCCTGGCTAGGATGTGTATCCATCTGAGATTTGGGAATCATGGATTTGAAGTGATAACAGTAACTTTTCCCAGCAACAACTAGCAGAGTTGATACTTATAGTGGAATTTAGTCAACAGGTCTCCAAAGCTGCCACAGGCTGGAATCAAGCTTGGTTGCCTCTAAGGTCAGTGGCTATACTCTTTGGGCTGTGCCAAACCATTTCTACCCTGAGAGATATATGCTAACACAAGGATGCACGGCTATAATCAGTTTTTCAAGAGCTACATCTATTCAATTACCGTATATCCCTGCAAAGTAAAATGCAGGTAGTACTCTACGAAGTATTACAGCTCAATTACTCTTTCTCCTATCTGAACTAGTGTACCTTTTGGAGCACTAAACGTCCTCAGATGCTTCACCATGCTCCATACAAAAACAATTCAGGCCCCTGGTAATCCATTTCCAATAAATGCAATGGTGTGTTGACCTGGCATTTCCGTTCATTCTTCAAGCCACTCTGAGAAAGCATTCACTGCATGATTTCCATCAATGCAGCCCTAACATCTAGTGAGTTCTTAACACATAGTAGTTAAGTATTTGATGAATTAATGGATCTCAACTTGAGAACAAACTATAAATGGATGGTTTTTATGAAATATACAAAGGAGATAAAATATTCACAAATTAACTTACGACATTCAGTGCCTTTGAATTAGCCCTTCATTTGAATATTAGCATCATTATTCTACTCAAATGGAATATCGACTTGCAGTATAAATCTTCTCAAAAGTTTTGTTTGGCTAGTTATGTTTTTATCTTGAAATTAACCACAAAGGCCATATATTTTTGCTATCAGGTTGTTTTCGTCTAAAAAAAATCTTACATTTAGAATTGTAAAACTCTCATATACTACTACTCCATAGAAATACTAAATGTTTCCAGCAGAGGGCTCAAGAATTCTTTTTTAAGGAAAGTTTGTAAAGTTCATTGTCCCATAGCAGCTCTTGCAAAACTCCTCCAGAAGGCACTCTCACAAAAAATATGTTCTTCCTCTTGATCAAGTAATTCCATGTCCATTAATTTATTTAAAATAATCCAAATTTTTAAAAAACTGTATTATAATAAGGCAGCATTGTTTATATACTATGCATTTATGGATAGATATACTTTTATCTATTTCCAGAAAAGACATTAAAGTAAATTATAATCACAAAAAATCTATATTAAATTACTCAGGAGATGGGCAAAGGCCAGGAAGAAAAAGAAAGATAACATATAATGTTTAAGTGAGAATTGGGGTGAATATGGCTTTTCACTTTCATTCTTCTTTATGTTTGTGTAAACATTTGGGTGATTTTTTCATTTTCAAAAGATGAAAAATAGTAATTTATCTTTATAAAATTTGCATGCTTCTTAATTTTAGTTCTGAAAATAAGGGTGGAAAAACTTTAGGAAGCAAGTAGAATGGCTTATTTATGGAACAATTTGGGATTCTGCAGACAATCATTTTTGCAGGCAGAACTAATGGGGTGTAGCACCACTTTTTTCATGCCTACAAATAACATTAATGTACCAAAACTTTCAGATAGAGCTCCCAAATATTTTTATTCACTTTATTTATTTACATATACTCATTTTCAGAAGGCTCTGAGGCATCAATACAAGCATTTAAAAATTAGGAACATAACTCAAGCAAGGAGAAAATAGGAAACAAAAAGTGATACGAGGTCAGGAGAGGAGATATATTATGTACATATATCCTCATAACTATTAAAAGTGGGCTGCAAATATGGCTCTAAGCTTCCTAGCATCAAAACTAAAAAGGAGGGCTTCCCTGGTGGCGCAGTGGTTGAGAGTCGGCCTGCTAATGCAGGGGACACGGGTTTGAGCCTTGTCTGGGAGAATCTCACATGCCACGGAGCAACTAGGCCCGTGAGCCACAACTACTGAACCTGCACATCTGGAGACTGTGGCCCACGCACCGCGATGAAGAGTGGCCCCCGCTTGCCACAACTAGAGAAAGCCCTCGCACAGAAAACGAAGACCCAACACAGCAAAAATAAATTAATTAATTTAAAAAAAAAACAAAAGTATCAATACCACCGTGGATGTGAGGATTAAATTAGTCAATGCTTTAAAAAAAAAAAAAAAAAAAAAAACTAAAAAGGAAATGCAGCCTAACAAAAGATGAAAATACTAAAATGAACTCTAGCTTCTCTAGGCCCTGAGATCTAATGGAAATTTTCCTGCAGAAATTAAGACTAACACTGAATGACTTACCTGGTGATACTTTTAATACCGTCGTACGTGTATTTTATAAACTTTGCATAAAAAGTAAAAGTTAATAAAGAGATTCTTCAAAATTCAGACATTCACTTTTCTGATTTTCTCCCTTGATACCTTGATCCAGGTATAAGACTTAGAGTAGATAAGCAGTGTTTTTTAATGCAGACAAGACAACCTTCCAGGAAGCAATTTAGAAACGTATGCAGGTATTTTTGGTTGCCTCCGGATGGGGGGACACTACGGGCCTTTGCTGGGCAGTGGCCAGGCAATGTACAGGACAGCCACCAACCGCAAAGAACTGCCCTAAATCCTGTATATCTGAGTGCCCTGATGGACATGTACGTAAGTGAAAAACTTATTTATAAAACTCTAAGTCTAGAACCTAACTGTTTTACATATAAACACAATTTTTTGTTTGTTTTGTGTCAAGATACACTGAATTTTCCAAGAATGCTAACACAATAGAAACCAAAAGAAGACAACTGTTTTGTATGGAATTTTACTAAGAGTTGTTCACTATTTTAGAAAATCATGTCGCCTAGGGCATACCCTTGTGATATCTCAGTTGTCAGCAAAACATCCATGTGTCATTCTGCATCTGTATGCAGCTGTCCCAGCATGATGATTCTACCTATAGCTGTAGACAGGCAACTATTTCATTCTGTTTTCTGAAAAGTTCTGCTCCAGCATGTACATACTGAAATACGTAGGATTTTCATTATACTCTCTTTCCTTCTGTGTGTTTATATATGGTTAAGACATTCTTATTAATGTTTAGAGTAATTTGTGTGGGTAAGTTACATTATTAGGAATTTCATTTCAGGATAGTTAAAGGTGGCCTTTTTATATTAAGGCCTGATAGATGAGGTTGAGAACCACCAAGCCAGATGGACAGACTGCACATCTTCTGGGAATCCATTATGTGTATAATTTCTCCCAATGAACTTTTAACGAGAGCTTTCTAGCAAACAGACTGAGGCTGGCGTGTAATCATTCTCTTTTGCTAAATAAGGGGAAAAGTTCATGTCCTTTAAAAAGCCATCAATAGGCTGACATCCTCTTATGAAAACTAAGGAGCTACTCAAGATTCTCTACTAAATAAACTGTTAACCTCCCTCCACTCAGAGATGACTTGATGGAACACCTAAAGGAAGGAATTTCCTTAGGGAATGATTCTGAGTACAGCCAACCCTTATAAATTCCAATGATCAAGAAAGAACACAATTGTAATGATGTCTGCTTAGAAATATTCCAAACAGGAGTTGCTGCTCATCCACCATAGCAAAGGAAAAACTTAGATCGACAGGATAAAATAAAAAAAACGTCTAGCAATGGAACTTGCTGCCAAAACAAAGAGAAACAAATGCACAGAAGTGCAAAATACATCCTGAGTTAGCTTAGTGGGGTGGACATACTATTTTGAGTTGCTGTATATTATCTGTTTCTACTTTGGAGGACATCAACTAGAAAAGAACTGATTGTTTCTTGCCCCACTTATGACAATAAAACCATTATCAAGAGCATACAGGGAATACTTCTCTTTCAATTCCCTGTCCTGGCAGTAGGGTGGAGGTGGGAGGTAGAAAGTGTGGGAAGGAGAGAGGAGGACCCAAGGACAACAAATCCAGATCATTTAAATGGAGTTTTATAGAACGAAGACAAGGTTCAAACAGAGAGGGGCCACACTCATCCTTGTCATCTAATATTACGTCAGTGTTCTGTACGCATGAGCTCAAGCACCTTGGCCCACAGTGGGTTCCTCAGCACAAAACTGATGCCAAGAAAGATTATAAATGCTGTAAGCATATTGTTCAAACACATTTTGTTTTCAGTAAGTGACTGAGTTTCACAGTGTGCCAAAGGAAAATGTCTGTGCTTGAAATGTGACTATGACTCAAGCAAAATGCTAGACTAACGCACTGGAGTCTGAGTCCATTTTTGATGTGTGACTGCTGACAGCTCACAAGCCCCACCACTCCCTCTTCCCTGCTTGCCCCACACCTGGAAGAAAATATACAAGAAAGTCTGAGTCCTCTCTCCCTTGATGCTGGTGGAAACTCAAACCACACAAGCCCCCGCCCGTGTGGACAACGCTCCAGCCCCACCCCCCAACCACAATAAACACCAAAGCCAATCAACGCCCCTAGCTGCTCTCTGAAGTCATTTTTGGACCTATTGGGGTCCACCCCTTTATCCCCAAAAAACCTCACTATGTGAGTACTAAACCCTTTCCTATCTTCTTGGTGCACGTGTGGTGTTATCAGTCTCAATATTTGAGTCAAATGTTGGGTGGGTGAGAGGGCCGTTCTGATTCTGCAGAGTGACTATCAGACATCTAAGAAACCCCAAACTTTCAAATTATTAAGGAAAAGCCAGGAAACACTTTTTTTAAAAAAAATCAAAATATCAGTTTTATTACCAAATGGGAAAGCTGACTGCAGAAGTGTGGCCACAGTTATACGTCCTCACACAGAGACGTTTTAGAGATTGTTATGCTGAGCAGATAGCTTTGTAATGCCTGCAGTACACACTATACCGAGTCCTTTCTGAGCAGACAGCACACACGAATTTCGTGAGGGAGAACTGGCTGGCACGAGGTACAGAATGTCAGAACTGACCCTGCTTTACAGGTAGGGGGCCTCCCATATGACTTCACTTTGCCTGAATCTCTGTTCTCCATGAGGCACAGACAGGCTTCGGGTCCAGTGACGCTGTTCTTGAGTCCTCAGCTGAGAAAAGTAAGCTTCTAGGGATCAGTCAGGATCTGGACTTTTAAAATCTCACTTCTCAGTTTTTCACAATAAACGTTTAGGTCTCCAACCTGTCCTTACCAGTTTTGGCCACCAAACCATGTCAAGGATTTATCATTTTACTTGACATCTTGAGATGCCATAAAAATTTCATTTGGCGTATGGTTCTTATCTGTCAAGTTTGACACTTTCCAGGAAACGATGCATGGGAACCTGTAACATCTTCACCCCATATAAACAGACACATCTGCTTGCTTGTTTGTTTCAATAATCCACTGATAAAAGAGAAACTCCCTCCAAAGGCAATAATACAGAGTTTCAAAAGATTCAAGAAAGTGAAAACTCACTGATGGAATTCAAACTTTTTCCCTTCATTTCACTCTTCCCACACTTTCTATGTCAACAATCCAGTTACGGACTCTGGCACAGCTCTGATAAGAATTAACGTAAGAAGGAAATAATCACTTTTTGCACAATTCAAAATATTCTTCCTTGGAATGTGGATTTTAGACTGTGTGCTCTGGAGCCTGGGGCACAGTGCGGGTACCTCAGGGGCCTCTTACTTGCCAGGCTTCTGTAGGTACTGCCAGGTGAAGAAAGGATTCTGCAGCTAAAATATTTAAACCACTGAATGGTCTTAATGCTGCTCCCAAGAGAAGCATTTAAGAAAAATATCTCCCAGGTTTCTTCCATGTGCTACCATTTAGTTCAACCAGGTTATGTTTATAAGTAAATCTGATGGGGACATTTTCTCATGTAAAGTGAGTGACACATCTATCCCTGAAGGGATGGGTTTATGAGAAGGCAGTTTCAAGTAAGACTCCTGTGACTCTGCTGCCAGGCCTGATGCTGCTCTCTGGAGAAAAGTATTCTAGTTGTAGAGAATAAATACAGTTTCAATAATCATCAAAAATCTAATGCTACAGTCTGCCTTACTAGGGCTATAAAAAAAGTCACATGAACACATAAGGGAATCAAATGAGAATCAGGAAGAAAACCTTTACTATACAAGAGCGTGAAAATTAAGGGGCAATTTCTTTTATTTTTTTTTTAATTTTATTTTTTATACAGCAGGTTCTTATTAGTTATCTATTTTATACATATTAGTGTATATATGTCAATCCCAATCTCCCAAATCATCCCACTTCTCCTTACCCCCCTTGGTGTCCATACGTTTGTTCTCTACATCTGTGTCTCTATTTCTGCATTGCAAGCAGGTTTATCTGTACCATTTTTCTAAATTCCACATATATGTGTTAATATTCAATATTTGTTTTTCTCTTTCTGACTTACTTCACTCTGTATAACAGTCTCTAGGTCCATCCACGTCTCTACAAATGACCCAGTTTCATTCCTTTTTATGGCTGAGTAATATTCCACTGTATATATGTACCACAACTTCTTTATCCATTCGTCTGTCGAAGGGCATTTAGGTTGCTTCCATGACCGGGCTACTGTAAATAGTGCTGCAAAGAACACTGGGGTGCACGTGTCTTTTTGGATTATGGTTTTTGCTGGGTAGATGCCCAGTAGTGGGATTGCGGGGTCATTTGGTAGTTCTATTTTTAGTTTTATAAGGAACCTCCATACTGTTCTCCATAGTGGCTGTATCAATTTACATTCCCACCAATAGTGCAAGAGGGTTCCCTTTTCTCCACACCTTCTCCAGCATTTATTGTTTGTAGATTTTCTGATGATGCCCATTCTAACCGGTGTGAGGTGATACCTCATTGTGGTTTTGATCTGCATTTCCCTAATAATTAGTGATGCTGAGCAGCTTTTCATGTGCCTCTTGGCCATCTGTATATCTTCTTTGGAGAAATGTCTATTTAGGTCTTCTGCCCATTTTTGGATTGGGTTTTTTTTTTTTTTTTTGCGGTACACGGGTCTCTCACTGTTGTGGCATCTCCCGTTGCAGAGCACAGGCTCCGGACAGACAGGCTCAGCGGCCATGGCTCACAGGCCTAGCCGCTCCACGGCATGTGGGATCTTCCCGGACTGGGGCACGAACCCATGTCCCCTGCATTGACAGGCGGACTCTCAACCACTGTGCCACCAGGGAAGCCCCCGTGTTTTTTTTACTATTGAGCTGCTTGAGCTGTATATATATTTTGGAGATTAATCCTTTGTCCGTTGATTTGTTTGCAAATATTTTCTCCCATTCTGAGGGCTGTCTTTTCATCTTGCTTCTGGTTTCCTATGCTGTGCAAAAGCTTTTAAGTTTCATTAGGTCCCATTTGTTTATTTTTGGTTTTATTTCCATTACTCTAGAAGATGGATCAAAAAAGATCTTGCTGTGATTTATGTCGAAGAGTGTTCTTCCTATGTTTTCCGCTAAGAGTTTTATAGTGTCTATCTGGCCTTACATTTAGGTCTTTAATCCATTTTGAGTTTATTTTTGTGTATGGTGTTAGGGAGTGTCCTAATTTCATTCTTTTACATGTAGCTGTCCAGTTTTCCCAGCACCACTTATTGAAGAGACCGTCTTTTCTCCGTTGTATATCCTTGCCTCCTTTGTCATAGATTAGTTGACCATAGCTGTGTGGGTTTATCTCTGGGCTTTCTATCCTGTTCCATTGATCTATATTTCTGTTTTTGTGCCAGTACCATATTGTCTTGATTACTGTAGTATAGTCTGAAGTCAGGGAGTCTGATTCCTCCAGCTCCATTTTTTTCCCTCAAGATTGTTTTGGTTATTCGGGGTCTTTTGTGTCTCCATACAAATTTTAAGATTGTTTGTTCTAGGTCCATGGACTGAATCTGTAGATTGCTTTGGATGGTATAGTCATTTTCACAATATTGATTGTTCCAATCCAAGAACATGGTATATCTCTCCATCTGTTTGTGTCATTTTTTATGTCTTTCATCAGTGTCTTACAGTTTTCTGAGTACAGGTGTTTTACCTCCTTAGGAGGGTTTATTCCTAGGTATTTTATTCTTTTTGTTGCAATGGTGAATGGGATTGTTTCCTTAATTTCTCTTTCTGAACTTTTGTCGTTAGTGTATAGGATGCAAGAGATTTCTGTTCATTAATTTTGTATCCTGCTACTTTACCAAATTCACTGATTAGCTCTAGTAGTTTTCTGGTAGCATCTTTAGGATTATCTATGTATAGTATCATGTCATCTGCAAATAGTGACAGTTTTAATTCTTCTTTTCTGATTTGTATTCCTTTTATTTCTTTTTCTTCTCTGATTGCCGTGGCTAGGACTTCCAAAACTATGTTGAATAATAGTGGCGAGAGTGGACATCCTTGTCTTGTTCCTGATCTTAGAGGAAATGCTTTCAGTTTTTCACCATTGAGAATGATTTCACCATTTGCTCTGGGTTTGTCGTATATGGCCTTTATTATGTTGAGGTAGGTTCCCTCTATGCCCACTTTCTGGAGAGTTTTTATCATATATCAGTGTTGAATTTTGTCAAAAGCTTTTTCTGCATCTATTGAGATGATCATATGGTTTTTCTCCTTCAATTTGTTAATATGGTGTATCACATTGATTGATTTGCATACATTGAAGAATCCTTGCATCCCTGAGATAAATCCCACTTGATCATGGTGTATGATAAGAGGCAATTTCTTTTACTTTTCAATTCCCAATTGCATGAGCAGAGTTACACCTAAAAAAAAAAAGTATTTTTCACTTCACAGAGTATCATACTTTTCCAGATTTCCAAAGACCTCAAAATATTTCTATTAATAGTTACACAAAATATCCTTTTGAAGACTGTACTAAAGCATTCTCTGCATCAGAGGAAGGTAATTAGGATGTGTGTCCCCACAGAGATGGATTCTTCCATGATGTTAAGGAACCAAGAGCTGGAGCTATTGGATATGAAGAGAAAAGCAGGGGAACAACAGATACCAAAGAATCCTTTTTATCTGCCCAGATGTGATGTAGCTGGTTCATGGCTGACAATATTTGCAGTACCTGGAGTGGTACTCCTGGGAAATTTCAAAGGAGACTACAAATCTCACTATCGTTTAGTGCATAGTTTCTCTCTTTACTGGGTTTCTGGAATCTCTCCATCAGACCGCAAGGGACAAAACAGGTGGAGAGTTCTCAGGAAAGTAAGAGGAAGCTAGCTGGCTTGAACCCCTTGCTCTACTATATGAAGGCATATAGCACAGTACTTGGCATACAGCCTATCTGCCTTGACATCATGGCAACCAGAGCGCTGAAACAGTGAACTTCATTGTGGTTCTCAGTCCTATTTGCTTTCATTTTGGGTCCTTAGCTACTCAAATTCCCAGAGGTATATCCAAGACCTTTGGGATTGCATGTGTCCTTCCACCTTTTGAGAAGGGCTCTTCTCTCTATGAAAGGGTCTTGGTGTTAAGTGCTCCTCACTCTGGCTGCTTTCCTCAGCAACCCTTGTTGCTCCTGGGTGGCCGACCTCTTGTCCGGTTTGGACAGGAATTCCTCCCCTCAGGCAACATCTCCATTAGAATCCTTTTTCCCCCTTCTTTTTCATGTCTCTTCTACTCAGGACTGGTCTGAAACACGAATGAATTCCTGGCCAGAGGTGGAAAGCAAGGAGATTGGGGAGGCCATGGTAACAGGGTCCTCTGGCTCAGCAGAGTAAGTGAGAGTTGGTTTTCTTAGGTTCACTTCGTCCTTTTCTCCCTAAGGCAGATCTGCCCAGTGACAGTTTACATCATACCCTCTGCTTTGAACCCAGCTCCCAGAGCCAGCCCAGAACAGGGCCTGCAGAGAAGCCTGGCTCCTCTGCCCTCCATGGCCAGTTCCGCTGCACATGGCTGTGCAAGGTCGCCCACGAGGGCTGCAATGCGTGCGGGGCTCTGTTCAGGCTGTACCCCAAGCAGTGTGTGCCCACAGGAAGCGCACACCTCTAATTAGTGCGAAGGCAGAATGTGTGTGTTCCTTGATAAGGAAAGTGCGTGTATTTTCAGAGGATGTATTAGCATTAGGAGGAAAATTTGATTTTTCTTTAAAATTTCCTGGATGAAATCTGTGACCAATTTTAAGAAGGCTATGCTTTAGAACAGTGTGTAGGAGGAACACACACACACCTTGTTACACAGTGGCACTCATTCATCACACCTACTCTATACTTCCAATTTCTTTCCCAAGGCAGCAATCATTTTCAGACACTTAAAATACTTGACATTTTATACTATGCTTACTACAACAGACTAAAGGTATAATCAACTGTCAGTAGAAATATCTATAGGTAGATAAATACAGTGTTAACTCTGATTTTTACAAATCTACATACATATCAAGGCTAAAGACCATATATCAGCGAATGTCCGCAATAGTAAATGACAATTAAGAAATTGAAGAGCTATATTTTATTCACGTTTCCATATTCTAAACTCTTTGCTTAATGTTAATTTCATTTTCAGAGTAAGAGAAAGCTTTTTTGCATTTCCCAAGTACACCACAATTCCACTTTTTGCCATCATCTATGTTCACATCTCAAAGGGAAAACAGACTTATTATAGTCATTTTGGTGTTTAAGAAACCAAACTGCCATGGATGTCGTCCAAGAAAGACTGTATCAACTTCCACTCTGCAGCAAAGAATAATCACATACAGAATACAAGTGTAGCAACTCGGAGCCTTCGTGAACAGAGTGTTGGAAGAGCACCCAGGTTGAGAGAACCATCAAAAAGAGTTCACTCTCTAAAATGTCCAAACACTTCCCTGCCTCCTTCAATAAAGTATAACAAATATGACTTAACCCTTTCTTAATGACATAGAACATTAAGAAGGGGTTAAGAATAAACAATGGATTTGAAATTAAGAGGACTGGGTTTGACTCACTGGGTCGACATGCCCTGGGAGACTGATCTTGGTCATTCACTGCACCTTCCGGGGCTTGTCATCTTTAAGAGAGGATCACCGAATTCCTCAGAGCTGTCTAGAAGATTAGGCTACACAGCACACGTGAAGTGCCTAGGGCAGTGCCCCGGGTCTTGCAGAGGGTGCTCCATGAAATGCCAGTCCACTTCTTGACCCCTCTGTGCAATCTGAACAGATGAGTTGTTGCTGTATATGCTGCAGGGCTGTCACCCCTGTGTGGAGGCACATGTCAAGAGTGGGTCACTGGGCAGAATAAATGCAACTCTACATTTTGCCCTAGAGCTTTTCTTTAAGCACTTACATTGGATATATGGGTGTGAGTGTGTGTGTGTGTGTGTGTATAAAAATATATTCTTATTTGGTTTCCTTTTTCTCATATAAGTGAAATATGAGCATATGACTCCCAGACAATAGGATACGGCTGTCTTTCTGCAAACTTCTTCCCTCTTCCCAAGCAGTCTCCTTACCCTTCAGGAAGTCAGCTCCCCTAATGCCGTTATGCTATCTTCAGCTCATGTTTCATAGATCCTTTGTGCCACAGGCACTTCATATACATATACATATATGTGTGTGTGTGTGTGTATGTGTGTGTGTGTATCATTAAGAGCAGCTTTATTCATAATCACCAAAAACTGGAAGCAACCAAGATACCCTTCATATATCCACACAATAGAATGGTAATCAGCAATAAAAATGATCTATCAAGTCACAAAAGACATAGAGGAACCTTAAATGCATATTGCTAAGTAAAAGAAGCCAGAAAAAGTCTACATACTATATGATTCCAAGTATATGACATTTTGAAAAAGGCAAAACTATAGAGACAGTAAAAAGATCAGTTAGCAGTTGTCAAGGGGAGAGGGGGAGAGATGAACAGGTGAGGCAAAGGGGACTTTCAGGGTAAGGAAATATATATATATAAATGTGTATATATATATATATATATATATATATATATATATATATATATGTTTACATATACAGACGTTTATACATATATATATGTAAACTTAGCCATTGTGAAAGAAACCACAAAACAATCAAGGCCAACAATAAGGCAGCCACTTATATTCGAGTGTGTGTTTTACCTCAGCGTTCACAGCAATTTTTGTGCTCTTTTGTTTACCAGTGATTTAAACACGCTTTGCAGTCTATAGCCTCTAAGCTTAAACCATTTCATTGTTAATGCATCTAAGTATAGAAACTACTTATTTGGGTAGCTTTATCAAAAAACAATATTTAATATTGCATCCCCATTGCACACCAGCGAAGTATGAGCTATGGGTTATCAATCGTACTTTAGAGATGGGCAAATGCAGGTATAGCTGTAACTCAGGTGTGAAGAAAGAAATATACACAAGACACAATTTATAGCTGATGTCTTTCTTTACATCTGTAAACCAAAAAGCATACAACACATTATTCACTCACCTCACTAGGAATATGTTTTGGCAACTCTGTGAACAATAACTGTCTGCCTTAACTTCCTAAGGCATGATATTTGGTTGGGCTGACACTGAATTTGTGATCCCTCTCCCTTCTAATTTCCTTTGTACCTGCTACCTGATGGATGACTTTTTCCTTTCTATCACTATTTTCATTTCAGCTGCCAGCGTTGCCTCAGTTATTCTATGAAACATATCTCAAACTCTACCAGCTATAGAAAAGAGAATGGATAATATCATACACCTTAATAAGCCTCTAAAGAAAAAAATTTAGTAAAAAGGTGAACTCCCAACATTCTTCAAGACCCAAATACCACGTTCTCTGTGAAGATTTGCACTGATCGCCCCAGTTAACCACACCCTCCTTTTTGTTCCCACTATGTCTTATATTCTGCTTCTATTATACCTCCCATCACAGTGAGGACATGGAATTACGTATATAACTCTCTCTCCCACCAGGATGTGAGCCTGCCAAGAGAGGAAACCCTTATTTTAGCCCAGCAGACACTGAACATAAGTTGGATGAAACGGAATTAAAGAACAAAACTCTATAAAAGAAGATAAACCTCTAGTCGGTATCTGGTTTGATGTAGTTGAGTAGTTCTCAAATGAAAACAGAGGGTGAGGAGGGTGGACAAAATGGGTGAAGGGTTAAGTTATTTATATTATAACTGAAAGGTACAAACTTTCAGTTATAAGATAAATAAGTCCTGGGGATGTAATGTATAGCGTGGCAACTATAGTTAACAATACTGTATTATATTTTTGAAAGGCGCTAAGACAGTAGATTTTTAAAGTCCTCATGACACAGAAAATTTGTAACTATATGTGGTGATGGATGTTAACTTATTATAGTAATCATTTTGCAATATATACATATTTCAAATCACTGTGTTATACACCTAAAACTAATACAATGTTACATGTCAATTATATTTCAGTTAAAAAATAATTCTAAAAGGAAGGGTTTTGTGTATTCTAATAATTGTTGCACTAACATGAAATTAGATAAGAACCGTGAAGCATCAGATTTGGATTTATATTGTCTTTATGAAGTTTTGTTTTGATTTGCTATGATAGTCATACACTGACATGGCTTTTGTATTCTACTAGTTGTCACCATTATTCTTTCATTTAAGAACAGAAAGAAAACGAATGTTCTCTGAAGATTCCTATAAATCCTATAACAATTTTAATGATGAGCAACTTTGGCTTTCAAACCATCACATTCTAATCTATTACTTGAGGCCCTGATCCTGAAATGTATGTCGAGGACAGGGTGTCAAGATGCTAGACAGAGCTCTTTACAGCTTTAGATTGGTTTTTTTTGTGGGGGGGCGGGGAGTGTTCTTGTTTTTAAGCCAGTAAAGCCATGACTGAGTCACTGAGCTTCAGTGATGACAATGAGAATTCAAGTTATCTTCCAAACTCTTTCCCATATAATAATTCTTCAGGATATTTTAAAATTACACCAGCAAGCAACTGAGCTAAGATTAAAATATTTAAGATCAAATTATTTTACTTACCTTTCCATTATTTTAGTTGTAACCTTAAGTAGATGTAAAACTTTTTTTAACCTCAAAGTGAATAACAAGAAAAATACCTAAATCTCATGAATAATCTCCTCTGTTTAGGTGCAGTTAAAATGTTAAGCCTCTCAGATGACGTATGGTACCATACCTGTCCTGTGTATGCAAATTCTAGAGCTTGCTTTAAGCCAAGGCTGGTCACACCGTGTAAATTCACCTCGTCGGCACCACTTTCCACCATACAAAGACTGAACATGGCCTGAGGTGGGAGAGAAAGGAAGACAGTTATGGGACTTATAAAGCAAGAGAACAAGACAGAGTCCTAGAGAAACTAGGAAAGAAAAAAGTTTTACAAGTTAAAGACTGATTTTGGGTTTTTTTGTTTTTTTGGGTTTTTTTGCGGTACGCGGGCCTCTCACTGCTGTGGTCTCTCCCGTTGCGGAGCACAGGCTCCGGACGCACAGACTCAGCGGCCACGGCTCACGGGCCCAGCCGCTCCGCGGCATGTGGGATCCTCCCGGACAGGGGCACAAACCCGCGTCCCCTGCACTGGCAGGCGGACTCTCAACCACTGCGCCACCAGGGAAGCCCTGTTTTGTTTTTTAAATCAAGTATGGCTATATATAAAAAATGCTAATAGGAAACTGACTTAATGTTAAGTGGATTCTGCTTATGCATTTGTAGAAGATCTGAAATTTCAAAATTAAAAAGCACAGGTCACAATAAAAAACTTTCAATCTGTCTAATTCTAAATTTGATTATAGATTTCGTATAGCTGCTTTTAAAAGAAACTGAAAGAAATTTCAGCTGTTTTCAGTGTCCATTTTTTATTATATGAGTGTTTCAGTTTTTAATATTCCCCACATTAATTTCTTTTTTCAGGTCTTCCAAGTTGTAACTGCACCCGATATGGTAACCAGCTGCTCTCCAGCAACCCATATACAGAGCAGGACAGAAATGATTCAAACTGCAAAAAAATCACCTGGGTTAACGAAGTGGAAAAAGTTCCTGAGAGCAAAGGTTAAATAAGAGAACACGCGGCCAAGGGAGTTTTTTGAATCTGCTTTCATAAGGGTCTTTTGGGACTGACATGTACACACTACTATATTTAAAACAGATAACCAACAAGGACCTACTGTACAGCACAGGGAACTCTGCTCAATATTCTGTAATAATATAAATGGGAAAAGAATTTGAAAAAGAATATATATATATATGTATAACTGAATCACTTTGCTATACACCTGAAACTAACACAACATTGTAAATCAACTAAAGTCCAATATAAAATAAATTTTTTTTAAAAAAAGCAACTATGGCAAAACTGACACAGAACAGGTATCTGTCCTCAACCAGAGACTTGTGAACTACTGAACTTGAAACCTGGCTTAGTAGAGTTGGGGAAAGAATATAATCCCTTAAATAATGTACATACATATTTGTACATGTTTGTATAAGCAACAAAGCAACACCAAATTGGTCACTGTGGTTATATTATAGAGTATGAACTGTAGAGGACAGGAAGAGACCATTTACATATAGTATTATTTGGATCATTACCATGAACATGTGTTACCTGTTTATTTCTAACACCGGTCTTTTGAAACTTTGTTTTATTTTTAATGTTCAGGGTTGTACAGGAAGACACATATGATTCAAATCCTGGTTCTATAACCTACTTTGTCATATGGGCAACTTACCTTGAACATGTGACCTTTGGCTACTTTGTTAACTTCTCTGAACCTCAGGCCCCTTACCTGTACATGGGGATCATACCAACCTCACAGGGTTGTCTTGAGGTTTAGATACAATTATGCTTAATGTCAAGAATAATACCTGGTACACAGAAGGTGTTTAATAAACAGAAATTCTTATTCTAATAATCCAGGCTGATTGTCCTATTCTCCCATGCCTCCCTTTGATCCCAACTGGAATGAGAGCTAAGAAACAAACCTCCCACCGCCACCACCCTCTGACCAAATCCATTCCTTTCTAAGACTTTCCTATTGACGATTTTCACTCAAAATTCCTATGTCTGGCTGCAGGACTTCACGTTCACCACATACTCCTACACCCTACTTTAAGGACTGACACCATCAGAGAAACCATCACCCCTGTTTCTAAAAACACCTAACTTCCATTCTGATATCATATCATAGAGTCTTAGAAATTTAATGTTACAAATTTAACATATAATTTTTAAATATTAGAAAAACTGGTTAATTTAAAGTAAAAAGGGAGCTATTAAGTCAACGTCAATATCTTTTAAGTTTAATAAACTTAGAAGGCACCTCAATTAGGAAAAGCCTCATTGGATACCACCAAAGTGAGGAAGAACTCCAGCCATTTGACACAGCGAAACACCAGCTGCCTAGGCTGCCTAAGCTTGTGAAACAATGTCTGGAGACCTGCTAGAGACCATGGGGAAGGACAGAGACTCCTTTGGTAGCAGAAAAGGTGGTAAGACCAAGGGTGCTATTTTTTAGCATCAAACTTATTGAAAAGATAAACTGTAATATGCATGAAAGTGAGTACTATATTCGTCTTCTTCACCATGGAGCCCCTAGACACTAGCACTGCATGCATGCAATAAATACAGGTCAATGAATGAATGAATGAATGACCTGAGAATCTCTTTAAAAATTCAGCTGCAATGTACAAATCCAGCTGTTTCACATTGTCATAAACAAAAATAATTCGACATAAGAAAGAATTTTCTGGATATAAAGTGTTTTAGACACTGGGATTAAAAAGTAATGAAAGTTAAGCAGAAAGAATATCTACCAAATGAGTTCAAAGCTAGACATTTAGAAAAAAGTAAGAACATATGGCAATGTCCTCTATTAAGCCACAACATTCTGCCAAAGCATGGGAGGGTTCTGCTTAGAAACAGGAAAACACTGCAGAGACTCTTTCTTGGTTCACACTGTTTTGTCTTTGGGAGAGCCTTGTCCAGGCTGAGATTTACAGTCATCACAGCTTACTTTTTTTTTTTTTTTTTTGCGGTACACGGGCCTCTCACTGCTGTGGCCTCTCCCGTTGCGGAGCACAGGCTCCGGACGTGCAGACTCAGCGGCCATGGCTCACGGGTCCGGCCGCTCCACAGCATGTGGGATCTTCCTGGACCGGGGCACGAACCCGTGTCCCCTGTATCGGCAGGCGGACTCTCAACCATTGCGCCACCAGGGAAGCCCATCACAGCTTACTTTTGGCTGATAATGTGCTGCAACCACCACAAATCTTTCTAATGGAAAACCCAGTTTGTGAGGATGCAATCCACTTTAAGTGCCTACCACAGAGAGAGCTGTGGATTTATAGTGTCATTCCTCCTGTACTTCATATAGAAATGACACAAATTGAGTCCTAAAATCACAGTACATGAATTAAGTTTCCTTGGGTCACATTAGTTGTCATGCAGTCATAAGATGAGCTACAAACAATTTTAGGTTGGTATATTATGCCACAAAACTGACCAATGGCAATTCTACAACAACCTCCAAGGTAAGCAGAATGACGGATGATAGCCTTTGTGAAGCACTTAAAGCTGGTGAAATATGATCTTTTTTACCTGGTAAACTACACATAGCTTTGGAGTTGCACTGGATATGGGCAAGATATACTGTGAATCCACATTTGATTAGGAACACAAATGATTTTACAGATAAAATAACTGGATTGTTTGGGGGCACATTCAACCCTTACCTTTTTGTTTTTGTTTCTTTTTTTGCGGTACGCGGGCCTCTCACTGATGTGACCTCTCCCGTTGCGGAGCACAGGCTCCGACGCGCAGGCTCAGCGGCCATGGCTCACGGGCCCAGCCACTCCGTGGCATGCGGGACCTTACCGGACCCGGGCACGAACCCGCGTCCCCTGCATCGGCAGGCAGACTCTCAACCACTGCGCCACCAGGGCAGCCCCAACCCTTATCTTTTATGAGAGAGATAAGTAAAAGTAAACAAACATGTTTTAGGAAGTTACTGAAAAGAGCAACTTGCAATGATTGTGGCAGATCCAGCCTGATCCCCTATGCCTTTTATATGTTATATAATTAGTGATGTTTACAACGGCCATGAGGCATTACAGAGATATGAGCTAACCTCTGAATTAACAAAGATTACATTTTGCTCAATTTAGTGTTAATGGTGATTATCCTTTATTGCATTTTGGTTATACCTCACATATAAAATAGGTAGTAAATCTCAGTTAATAAGACTGTTCAATTAACCACAATAGCCTATTTCCCTGACATTAAGGAGAAAAGGGTCCTGACCACAGTTGAACTGGGCTATTTACCTTTTTTATCTCACAAATGCAAAAGCAATCCAATGCATTTGAGGTGCTTAATGGCCTGAAAGAGTGGGGATGCTTGATTGAAGGTTATTTTTCCCCTATACATTTATAGCTGTTTTAATTCTCCCTCAAACAATATAGTAATACTCTCAGAGAATAAAGTGTCAGGACAAATGAAAACAGTAAAGTTATATTACTATAAATATAATTAGGTATAAAAATTAGTATTTCTGAAATACCAGTTTCCCCTCACCTTAACCATATAAAGAAAAATCTACCTTATACGCTAAAACCTGTGAAACATTTTGGTTTTCCCAACATCTTCAAATATGAAACCTGTTTATTCAAAGAATCTAACTGTATTTCACAGCTTCGCTCTTGGCACAGTTACTTCTTAAATTTAACTGCATAGTGATAATGAGCCCTTCAAAACCAGCATGATTATGGCCTATCCTATTTCTCCTTAGAATTCTCCTCCTCCTAGATGTGGCCATATTTCAAACTACTTAGGTCTTCTGGGGGAGCATGGAATGGAATGGAAAAAGGACACAAATCAAGTTGTTCTTTTCTTAGCTAAAGGGACAGGACATATGAAGGCCAGAAACTGTTGCCCACCATGAAATCAGGTTATCCACATACGGTATTTATCTTTATCACCAGTTAGGTACTCTGGAAAATGACACCCACACATCTGGCTTTAGCGTTGGGTCACCCTCTCAGATCCCTCATTCCTCTGGTGCTTCTCTTACTTTCTAGTCTATAATTATATCCCATGGGTATGGGATTTCAATACTTCACTACCCACCATGTAAAGAAATCCATTGTTTTATCTTTAAATATCTTTCAGATATTTAGGGATAGCACTTTTACTTTTCCTTATTGAATATACTTGATAAGCTATTGTTGGATGAATCTTTCCTATGTAGAGACCTTTTGGTCTATCCTCATATGGCAGCCAGTGGCACTATCTTGCCTTTCAAAATCTACTAAGGGCACAATGACTAAGACCAAACCTGGATTTCCTGCATTTTGACAGCTGCCCTAAGGCAGAATTTGGGGTCCGCGTGAAGGAGTGACCAAGCAGATGTGATATAGATTCTACAGAGTGAAGTAAGTCAGAAAGAGAAAAACAAATATCGTATATTAACGCATATATGTGGAATCTAGGAAAATGGTACAGACGAACTGGTTTGCAAGGAAGAAAGAGACACACAGATGTATATGGACACCAAGGGGGGAAAGCTGGGGGGAGCTGGTGGAATGAATTGGGAGATTGGGATTGACATATATACACTAATATGTATAAAGTAGATAACTAATAAGAACTTGCTGTATAAAAAATAAATTAAAAATAATAAAATAAAATACGATAGGCGATCTGGGAGAATTCTCTAAGACACAGAAGAGGCACTTACACGGCTTATCAGAGCTGCACAGGGTGTGTTTTAAGTATCATGAGTAAAACTCTAGCTTTTTTCTGTAAGTGGAATTTTAAAACTGGAAGGTACTTTAGAGATAACTGACCCCTCGCTGCTCAGAGTGTGGTCCCTGGGTCAACAGCATTGGCATCACCAGGGAACTTATTAGAAACGCAGAATTTCATGTCCACCCACACCTACTGGATGGGAAGCTGCATTTTAACATGAGCCCCTGGTGACCCACATGAACGTCAGAGTGTGAGAGGCATGGCTGTAGTCAGTCCTCCACCCCTGCAACACTCCTTGCCTATCTGAATATTTGAAGTGATGAGACACCCAATACTTCACTGGAGAATGCCAAGTATTAACGATGCTTTTAGAATATTGAATCACTCTCTGGATAACCTTCTCTTCTTGGTCCTGGTAGAAGGTCAATAAATTCACTCTCTTTTCTGCTTAATAGTCTTTCCAACATGCGATAACAGCTCTTAAGTCTCCCTATTGGAAAGAGCATCTACTCCAAATTCTCTGAGTCATAAAATGTTAGCACTCAAAGCCAATGCTAGAAATCCTGCAGTCCAGGCAGGAGACCTGAGTCCAAATCCCAGCAAGCGAGGACTGATCTCCAGATTCATGGGGAAAGGAGGGGAGGTTACAGCTTAAAGAAAGACCCACAGTCCCGGGAATAAGACCTTTAAAAGAGTAAATCATCCCATGTTCTTAGGTGGTGGCAGTGGTAGGAGCCTTCAGACAAATCCATCATGTCACCTTCCTTTTCCTCACTACTTTGGTTGACTTTCTCTGGTCCATCTCCTTCTTATATTTTCCTGAAGAGGAACTTCATGTGGCCACCTCAGAGGTGCTACTGACACAAATCCCTCAGACTCATTCCTATGGAATCAAAGTAAAAGCTTTTAAGGATTTTCAATTTGCCATAAAGAATGTCAAGGCAGGGCTTCCCTGGTGGCGCAGTGGTTGAGTATCTGCCTGCCAAAGCAGGGGACATGGGTTCGAGCCCTGGTCTGGGAAGATCCCACGTGCCGCAGAGCAACTAGGCCCGTGAGCCACAGCTACTGAGCCTGCGCGTCTGGAGCCTGTGCTCCGCAACAAGAGAGGCCGCGACAGTGAGAGGCCCACGCACCGCGATGAAGAGTGGCCCCTGCTCGCCACAACTAGAGAAAGCCCTCACACAGAATGAAGACCCAACACAGCCAAAAAAATAAACAAATAAGATTAATTAATTAATTTTTTAAAAAAAAGAATGTCAAGACAACCCAATCAAAAATTAGGCAGAAGACATGAATAGACATTCCTCCAAAGAATACATACAGATGGCTACAGGCACAAGAAAAGATGTTCAACATTGCTCATTATTAGAGAAATGCAAATTAAAACAACGAGCTATCCCCTCCCACCTACCAGAATGGCTATCAACAAAAAGTCTACAAACAACAAATGTTGGTGAGGATATGGTGAAAAGGGAACCCTTGTATACTGTTGATGAGAATGTAAACTGGTACAGACACTATGGAAAACAGTATGGAGTTTCCTCAAAAAACTAAAAATAGAACTACCACATGATCCAGGAATTCCATTCCTGGATATATATCTGGAAAAAATGAAAACACTAATTCGAAAAGATACATGCACCCCAATGTTCACAGCAGCACTAGGTACAATAGTCAAGACATGGAAGCAACCCAAGTGCCCGTCAACAGACAACTGGATTAAGAAGATGTGGTATATATATATATATATATATATATATATATATATACACAATGCAATATTACTCAGCCATTGAAAAGAATGAAATACTGCCATTTGTAGCAACACAGATGAACCTAGAGTATCATGCTTAGTGAAATAAGTCAGTCAGAGAAAGAAAAATACTGTATGATATCACTTACATGTGGAATCTAAAAAATAATACAAATGAATGTATATGTAAAACAGACTCACAGATATGGAAAACAAACTGGTGGTTACCAAAGGGGAGAGAGAAGGGGAAAGAGACAAATTAGGGGTATGGGATTAACAGATACAAACTGCTGTATATAAAATAGATAAGCAACTATACTGTATAGCACTGGGAATTATAGCCATTATCTTGTAATAACCTATAATGGAGAATAATCTGCAAAAATACTGTATCACTATGCTGTATATCTTAAAATTTTAACCGCAAATTTCAACAGTTCCTCTTTCATTTTTAGTGTCCTCCCTCAATATCTTTTTCTTCAACATGCTAACATAAACACAGGCACCCAGTCCAGCTGGGTCATCTCTTTCCAATCTTTCATTTTATTCATCACTTTGGTTTGACAGCTGCGAGTCAGGCAATACACATTGGAGCCACTCGCCCCGTTAGGCACTCACACACAGGAGGGCGAGAGGCCCAGCTAACACGTGGTTTCCTCTAACTCCATTAGTTGCTAAGCAACCACTTCACTTGAACCTTCCTGATCCAAGGCAGAACAGGCCAGTTTAATATGAAGTGTTCAGGTCATCCCATATGCTCACGTTTACTCCTTCTGCAAACACATCTGATGCTTTGTCCATGCAGGCTACATGCAAAGTCTCTACATCTTACAAAATGGGGACAAAAAGAGTTTAAGAATAATCCACAAGAGCTGAAATACCTTTCAAAAGTAAACAGATGAAGAACCTCTTTTAATCCTATGAAAATGTATATATGCATAGATATATAATTTTTAAAGTGATATGAATGATTTGATATGAAAATCTCTCATATGACTTTAGAGTCACATCTCTCTAAATGAGAAGAATACTGGTAATTCAATCCTTCAGGAATCCAGGCATGCAAGCCCAAAACCCAATCAACATCAGATGAGCTAATTAAAAGCAATTGACTCAGCAAGCAGCTGGATCATCCCAGAGTGGACAACTCATTTTGAATCAGTTTTTTGTTTTTGTTTTTGTTTTAGCGGTACGCGGGCCTCTCACTGTTGTGGCCTCTCCCGTTGCAGAGCACAGGCTCCGGACGCGCAGGCTCAGCGGCCATGGCTCACGGGCCCAGCTGCTCCGCGGCATGTGGGATCTTCCCGGACCGGGGCACGAACCCGTGTCCCCTGCATCGACAGGCAGACTCTCAACCACTGCGCCACCAGGGAAGCCCTGAATCAGTTTTTTATAACAATGATAAACAGAAGCAGGGCATATCTATATATTCCAATAATTTTTTACAATGATTCACCAGATTCACATGATCAGCCACTTTGTGCCTCTTTTATAAAACATCCGTCTTTGCTCAATACTCAGTCTCCAAAGGTTTAAAATTTTCATCAGCTTCATTATCCTTCAAACGTGTTCTTGTTCTTTCCGAGGAAGCTAACTAAGGTTGACTGTATTACTGTGATTAAATAAGCATTAGTGAAATTGTGATTTTAAATAAAGCAGCATGAAAGTCATAATTTAAAAGTCAAAAGCCATAATTTAAAATTTTAAAGCATAAAAAAGATAATGGCAGAAAAAGCAAAAAAATCTTTCAATACGAACTTAAATACATATAAAGAGCTTAGCACAATGACTGCAGAGAGTAAATGATAAAAAATTAGCTATTATTATTACAAGAATTTATCTAGCTTCATAGTATTTATATTCTGTAGAAGCGAACAAATTTAAATGAAGGAATAAAATGCAGATCAGAGTTCACCATTCTCCATTCACTATAATGAACATAGTGCACTAACAGCACAATAATGAAATTAATAGTTACCTAATCTGAAATGTTAATGATTTCTCTGGCATTGATGCAAATTATTTTAAAAGAGGATGTGACAAAGATTGTTTAGAGGCTCTCAGTTTTCTATTTAAAAAGGAAATAACATTTGATCACTACCACTATTAACTGGTACTTCACCTTGGATTGACAAAGGGAATACTATTTATAATGAATGTGTTCAATTTCAAAAGGAAATTATGAATCCATTTTAATTTTAAAAAAAAACCCACACACATACTCCTATCCCACAGTATATCTAAAATCAGCCTTCTCCTAGTTATTCAATAACTACAGCTTCTATAACAGACAGATGTGTAGCTGTTCATTGTCAGCCAGGCAATTAATGCTTATCGAACATCCACCGGGTGTGAGGCTCCCTAACACACTGTCTATAAAATGTCAGATTGACTGCTTAATTTGGCTTTGCTGAATGTCAAGGCCATCATTAATGATGCTATGTTTTTCTGGCTAAATTTAAAAGCTCGTTCATGAGGCCTCTTCTTGGTTGATATTAACTAAATGACTAATCAGCAGATACAGGTTGCAGAATGCCAGCATCTACTCACAGACAACACGTGATTATCACTTAGGTGAGAAATCGAACACATTTTCAACTGTGGGTAATTTTTGTCTATTTCTATGGTTCCTTGGAACTATGTTTGTTTGTAGATTGTTTTTAAAGTCACAACTGCCTTAAGAAAAGAAAAATCTATTGCAGCACTTTAGGTGCCTCTTCTGAACCAGATTCTGGTATTTTTGGAGTTACAAGTTTAAGGGAAGCAACCAAACCCTACCACATTAAGTGCCAACTAATTAGCCAAGGACTCTAAAATGTATGAGTACCTAGCTGTCCAGTTTTCCTGGGCTCTTAATTCCCTATTGGCTTCAGGTGATACTGCATATGTTAGACTAGGCCAGTTGGATCCAAGAAAACAGCAAGATGTCTGCTGGGCCACAAGTCTTTTGGATTCAGCATTTAAGTTTCCTTTCCAGCAGTACATATCCACTAAGAATCTAAGAAGTTCTGTGTTGGGGAGTTGGTATAACCATCACTCTCCTCGTTTTTCACTCAACTTCAGCATCAGCAATGTCATATCCTCAAGGATGAGAAGAAAAGAGAGTCAGTGCCCTAGTGTCTCTGAGCCATCCTTCTGCTCCCCACCTTCACACCAGCTATTATACAGAAGATCTGTATGGATAATAACAAAAATATTATTCAGTCTTCATGAAAATCACTTTTACTTGTGAAAGGTGAAACAGGTATCACTGATCAGTTCTGTATTTACAACTGTACCTTTGGACCCAGGTATCCTTGTCACAGCTGGATAAATCCCAGAGGTGAAAGAGCTGTTGCTGACTGCACCTATGACTCCAAAAGTTAAAAAAAAACTAAATGGTGGCTTTTTGTCTTTACAATTTTATAGCTACATAAGTACTACATAAATATAGTCTTCTTTAAAGATAAGGTTAAAGTCTTACTTCCTAAGAAAGTAATATTTGAGCTAAGATCTGAAAGAGGCAAGGGAGCAAGTTATGTACTATCTAGAAGAAGAGTAATGCAGGCAGAGGGAACAGCTGTGCAAAGGCCCTGAGGTAACAGCATGCCAGGCATGTCTGAGAAACAGCAAACAGGCCAGTGTGATGGGAGTGGAGAGAGAAAGGGCAAGAGTCATAGGAAGGAGGCCTAATGAGGTAGAATCACATAGACCAAAGACATTGGCTTTTACTCTGAATGAGAGTGGAAATCATCAGAGGGTGTTGAGCAGAAGTGATATAATCCAACTTGCTTTCAATAAGATCACTGGGGCTGAAGTATTGAAATAGACTCCAAGGGCTCAAGGATTTAAAGTAGGAAGATAAAGTAGGAGGCTACTGCAAAACTCTAGGCCAAAATGATCCTGACTTGCACCAGGGTGGTAGGAGCAGAAGTGGTTGGAGTCTGAAAATATTTTGAAAGTAGAGCCATGGAGCTTGCTGGTAGTTTGGATGCAAGAGAAAGGAGTCATGAATTACCCAGCAGTTTGGGGCCTGCACTAACTATAGAGTCACTGTTAACTGAAACAGAGAACACTGTGCAATAAGCAGGTTTGTGGGAAGAAACTGGGAGCTTGATTGGACACAGACTTGTGATGCCTCTTAAACATCCAGGAAGAGATGCTGAGCAAGCAATTGGATATACAAGTTATGGATTTTAGAGGAGGGTCCATTCTGGAGATATAAATTTTGAATTCATTATCTGTGATGATTAAGTTTATCTGTCAACTTCATTGGGTCACAGGGAGCCCAGATATTTTGTCAAACATTATTCTGTGTGTTTCTGTGAAGGTGTTTCTGCAAGAGATTAACATTTGAATTGACAGAGTAAAACAGATTGCCCACCCTAATGCAGGTGGGCCTCATACAATCAGTCAAAGGTCTGAATAGAACAAAAGGCTGAAAAAGAGAGGATTCTCTCTGCCTGACTGCCTTCAAACTGAGATGCTGGCTTTTTCCTGCCTTTGGACACAAACTGAAACATTGGCTCTTCCTGGGTCTCAAGCCTATAACTTACAGACTGAAATTACATCTTGGGTCTCCAGCTTGCTGACTGTATAGATCCTGGGACTTGTCAGCCTCTGTAATTACATAAGTCAATTCCTTATAATAAATCTCTTTATATATATAAAATCCTATTGGTTCTGTTTCTATGGAGAACCCTAACTAATATATCACTTTATATTATATATATGTATTATACATATGTGTGTGTGCATATATATACATATATGTAAACCCATGAGACGGTATGAGATTATCACGAAAGCTGCTGTAGACATAGAAGAAGTGTAAAGACTGAGTCTGGGCCACTCCAATTTTAAGAAGTTCGGGAGATGAGGCAAAACCAGCAAAGAATACTGAGAAGTAGCAGCCAATAAGTGGGATAAAAACTTGAAAAACCCAAAAGCCAAGTGAAGAAAGTGCTTCAAGGAACAAGAAGTAATTGAGATGCTGTGAGTTAGAAAAAAAGAAGACTGGAAATGGATCATTGGATTTGTCTAGATTTTATTGATAATTTTTGTATCTATGCATATAAATGAGATTAGGTTCTCATTTCTTTTGCTGCCCCTGTGTTTTGGTAACAGAATTATGTTAGCCTTATAAAATTAGGTGTGTGACTTTCTATTTTCTTCCAGACTTTAGAACAGGTTTATGGGAAATAGCTGTTACATACAGAGTTGGTAGTACTGGCACGTAAAAAATCTGGCCCATTGCCTTTCTGAGGAGGTGCATAGCTACTTTGACTACTACCCCAATTTCTTTTTTTTTCCCTTTTCTTTTGGTTCAATTGTGGTAATTTATATTTTCCTAGAAATATATTCACCAACATTCTGGTGTTTATGAGTATAAAGTTTCTATGGTTTCTGTCTATCTACCTACCTATTTATTTATTTATTTATTTATTGGCTGCATTGGGTCTTCCTTCCTGCACATGAGCTTTCTCTAGTTGCAGCAAGCGGGGGCTACTCTGCATTGCACTGAGCAGGCTTCTCATTGCAGTGACTTCTCTTGTTGCAGACCACAGGCTCTAGAGCGTAGGCTCAGTAGTTGTGGTGCACGGGCTTAGTTGCTCTGCAGCATGTGGGATCTTCCTGGACCGGGGCTCGAACCCATGTCCCCTGCATTGGCAGGCAGATTCTTAACCACTGCACCACCCGGGAAGTCCTTCTATGGTTTCTTTGATAATCATTTTTCCTTTCTTCACCCCTAAATGTCACCTTTTTCATTTTATATAAAATTTTTTTCAATTTTTATACATCACCTCTTTCTTTTTTACAATTCTTAAAGTTGGTCAAAGTTTACCTAAATAACTCATATTTTAAAAATAGTTTAAGAATATATTTTTTTAATGAATTAATTTATTTATTTTTGGCTGTGTTGGGTCTTCGTTTCTGTGCGAGGGCTTTCTCTAGTTGTGGCGAGTGGGGGCCACTCTTCATTGCGGTGTGCGGGCCTCTCACTATCGCGGCCTTTCTTGTTGCGGAGCACAGGCTCCAGACGCGCAGGCTCAGTAGTTGTGGCTCACGGGCCCAGTTGCTCTGCGGCATGTGGGATTTTCCCAGACCAGGGTTCAAACCCGTGTCCCCTGCATTGGCAGGCAGATTCTCAACCACTGTGCCACCAGGGAAGCCCCAGTTTAAGAATATTTGATGTAAAAATATATATGTATGCTATTTCATGAATACTTGCTTTTATCTTTATTTCCTTCCAGCTATTTTATTAGGGTTTATTTTATAATTTCAGCTTTTGGAGTTGAAAGCATAGTTCATCATTCTAGATCTTTCCCGCTTTTAAATAAATGCACCAAGGCTTGGAAAGGACACTGTGATGTGGCCCCCAGATCCCTCTTTAATGAAGAATCTGTGGTCCCAGCTGCTAGAACTGTGGGCAGACAGACTTCAGCTGCCAGCCTCTTTCAGGGATTGCCCAGCTGCTGAGAGTGCCTTGTCCACGGTCCTGCCCCTTCCTGGGTAGCCCACATTCAATGAGTGATCAGTGCAAGAATATAAAGTCCTGGCCACCTTGGCCCAACACTGAATGGCATTTTAGCTCCAGAGTTCCATGTGGAGTCAGCTAAGACTGCTGTTGGGCTGGCATCAAAGATCAACTTCTCCTAAATCCTGCTTTCTCCATCTCCCTCTGCAGGTGTTGATTCCAAAGTCTTCTTCCCAGGGAACCCAAACTGCAAAGAAGGCTATAATTGTGCTTCTTCAAATTCATGTTAAGAACAATGCTTTAATTTCTATTCAGTTTTAAATATTTTGCAATTTTGACACTGATTTCCCTTTTAACTCATGAATTATTGAGTGCTCTTTAAGAAAAAAATTGCAAGTACATGGGGGTAAGATCATTAACTTTGTCACTGATTTCTGCTTGTAATGAGTTCCTTATGACCTACTTTTCAGTTTTTACAGCTACTCTGTATGTGTTGAGAACGTGTGTATCCAGATCCTCTAGCTACATTTTCATTATTTTTTAGTCTACATGATCTGTCGGTTTCAAAGAGAAGAGTATTAAAAATCTCCCACTATGACTGAGGATTTGTTGATTTATCCTTATGATCCTATAATTTTCCTAATATATTTTGAAGCTTTATTAAGTGGATACAGGTTCATAAGTGTTACTTTCTTGATGGATTGTTACTTTGGTCAGAACGCACTATCACTTTTTGTCCCTTCTAATTCTGTTCTTCTTGAATTCTAGTCTGTGCCATATTAATATTATAAATACTTTGTTAGTGTCTAATATATTTTTCTGAGGTATGTTTTTTACAAACAAAATGTACTTAGATTTATATTTTTAATCAATCTGAGTTTGTTCCTTTCAATGAGTTACTTTGAACAGCTCGCATATATTCTTATTACTAAGCATTACTAAAATATTTGGTTTAACTTCTGCCATCTTATGCTGTGCTATAATTTTTCACATTTTTTGTTTCTTTTTTCCCTTTGTACATATGTAGCAATGAAAAAAGTTTTCTTCATTCGGTATTAATTATAATTAATGTAAAATCTATTTCTGATTATATCAATAACCATTTTCCACACTGTCATAGTTTCATCCATCTGTTGAATCTGTTGATAATTCTGTATTAATTAAGGTAATGTGCCATTAGGTAGTTTTATAACAGATAAAACCCAAATTCCCATGGCTTCACTCACTCATGACACATGCCAGTGTGAGTATCCCTAGGTAAGCCACTATCTATGTGTTTTTTTAGGGCCTAGGGTCCTTTTATCTTAGGGCTCTGCTCTCCTCTGAGTCTTTTCAAGTTGGCTTGTAGACAGAGAAGACGACTGTGGAGCGGGCACACCTGCTCATAATCACTTTGCCCTGTAAGCAACTCATACCTTTTCTCCTTATGCTTTTGGCAAGAACGAGTCCCGTGGTCCCACCTAGAAGCAAGGGGTGTTAGAAAATGAAGTCCCTGACTGAGTAGACACTTCCAAGCAACAACTCCAGAAGGAAAGGGTATTAGCTGGCTATCTCTGCCACATTCTGGTTTCTACACCTTGCTGAATTATTTGGTTTGTCTATCACTACTTCAAACACAGAAAACCCTGGCCGCTTAGCATGGCACAATTCATTTCTCTATGCTTCATGCTTTTGCCCACTTAATCCTTGCATGAGTCCCGGCCTTCTGTTTTGTGTTTGGCATTATCTGTTCCATCAGCCCTTCTCCAGAATGGGATGCTACCAGCACCTTTACATATAGGTAAGCATACCAGTTACTCTCGCAATGATGAGAGCATTCCCTCTGTTGGCCTAAACCTTGGATAAGAACCCTGGGAATACAGAAATCTCCTATTGGAATTAGCTTTGCCATCTGTCTCTGAGCTCAAGTAAAATCTTTTAGACACAACACAGCTTTGCTTGTTAATCCCCTAAATCCCAAACACACCTACTTACTTCTTGAGAGTTACATTTATCAGTGTTTACAGTTTATTTTGCTATATGTTTTCATTGCCTTTTAATTTAACTTTAAATCATTTTTGCTAAACTGCTTATAGCAACATACGTGATTTCACCATTAAAAAAAGCCAATTGTATTACATACAATAATCTAAACATAATGATCTAAAAAGAATACATTTCTCTTAACTAAAAATTTAACTAACTATTCCCCAACCACCATGAAAGAGTTGTAATGTTTAAATTAACTGTATGAAAAGTACCAAGATGAAAAATGAATATAAGTATTTTTATGGGAATTAAGTGTTAAGACTGTTTCATTTACGTGAAGATAGTCAACTGAGTAAAGGTGAAAAGACATTTTTCCTATTCCAAAATAATATCCAAAAGCCAACTTTATTAAAAGTTAATTTAACATGGGTTTTGTCTGAGAAAAATCTTTAAAAATGTTCCATTTATCCAACTGATAAATTATCAACATGTGTTTCAAAGTCTACTCACTATAAAGCCAAAGTGTGCATTTATTGTTTAGGGAGAGACTTTTAAGTGGAAGATCAGTGAAAAAAGATAAAAGGAAAATGAAGAAAAGATAGAATGGTGATACAAAGTAAAACAGACAGATGCATAAAGAGATCCAGAAACAGCCAGACAGCAAATTAGAAAAAAAAAAAATGCAGAAAGTCTAAGAGAGCGCCATGGACCAACAGATGTACTCACCACTTACAGTTATTCAAACAAAGGAGAGAAAAATGAGTCAAACTTTCACGTAATAACAACTCTAGGACTTCCTTTGTGGCACAGTGGTTAAGAATCTGCCTGTCAATGCAGACGACACGGGTTCCAGCCCTGGTCCAGGAAGACCCCACATGCTGCAGAGCAACTAAGCCTGTGCGCCACAACTACTGAGCCTGCGCTCTAGAGCCTGCGAGCCACAACTACTGAGCCTGTGTGCCACAACTACTGAAGCCTGCGCACCTAGAGCCCATGCTCCGCAGCAAGAGAAGCCACCACGATGAGAAGCCTGCGCACCACAACAAAGGGTAGCCCCCACTTGCCGCAACTAGAGGAAGCCTGTGCGCAGCAACGTAGACCCAACGTAGCCAAAGATAAATAAATAAAATAAATAAAGTTACTAAAAAAAACCCACAACTCTACCTTGGGTTCTTTTATGATAGTTACTATGGCTATTCTGCAACTATAAGCAAAATGGCATGTTGCTTCTTGGTACATAATACCAAAAAATTCATATGCTCACTCAATAACTATTAGTTGAGTGCCTACTATATGCTATGCTCTGTTAGAAGTGTTGCAGGTTTAGCAGTGAATAAGAAAGACAAAAATCTCTGCCCTGATCATGCTTTCAAGTGGAACTGAGTTAGCTGTCTACAGAATGGAGGTTTCTTTCCTCAGCTATGGAGTAACTTTTCAACCTAATTGCCAATTACTTAAATTGCCAATCATTTCCTTTAACCTGGTTTTCAGTTTCTGACAGTGTTAAAAAAGCTGCAACCTTGAATACATTTATCACTACAATCCTAGTTAGTATACAAAAAAGCTAGAACGTTCAATATTACATTCTATGTCCTGTTTCACTACTGTAGTACTCTCTAAACTTTTTTTTGTCCTTTTTTAAAATTGTTTTATTGGTGTATAGTTGATTTACAATGTTGTATTAGTTTCAGGTGTACAGCAAAGTGACTCAGTTATACATATATACATATATCCACTCTTTTTAGATTATTTTCGCATATAGGTCATTACAGAGTATTGAGTAGAGTTCCCCGTGCTATACAGTAGGTCCTTATTAGTTATCCATTTTATACATAGTAGTGTGTATATGTCAATCCCAATCTCCCAATTTGTCCTTCCCCTCCCCCACCCCCTGGTAACCATAAGTTTGTTTCCTACATCTGTAACTCTATTTCTGTTTTGTAGATAAGTTCATTTGCACCCTTTTTTAGGTTCCACATATAAGTGATATCATATGATATTTGTCATTGTCTGTCTGACTTACTTCACTTAGTACGACAATCTCTAGGTCCATCCATTTTGCTGCAAATGGCAACATTTCATTCTTTTTTATGGCTGAGTAATATTCCATTGTGTATATGTATAATACCACATATCCTTTATCCATTCCTCTGTTGATGAACATTTAGGTTGCTTCTATGTCCTGGCTATTGTAGATACTGCTGCAGTGAACACTGGGGTGCACGTATCTTTTCAAATTATGGTTTTCTCTGGATATATGCCCAGGAGTGGGATTGCTGGATCATATGGTAGCTCTATTTTTAGTTTTTTAAGGAACCTCCATACTGTTCTCCATAGTGGCTGCACCAATTTACATTCCACCAACAGTGTAGGAGGGTTCCCGTTTCTCGACATCCTCTGCAGCATTTATTGTTTGTAGTTTTTTGATGATATGGCCATTCTGACTGGTGTGAGGTGATACCTCATTGTAGTTTTGATTTGCATTTCTCTAATAATTAGTGACATTGAGCATCTTTTCAGGTATTTGTTGTCCATCTGTATGTCTTCTTTGGAGAAATGTCCATTTACATCTTTCACCCATTTTTTGATTGGGTTGTTTGTTTTCTTGATATTGAGCTGCATGAGCTATTTGTATATTTTAGAGATTAATTCCTTGTCAGTTGCTTCGTTTGCAAATATCTTATCCCATTCTGAGGCTTGTCTTTTCATTTTGTTTACAGTTTCCTTTGCTGTGCAAAAGCTTTTAAGTTCTCCAAACTTTTTGATTATACAAACATGGTTTGAGCAGGAGCCTTAATATTTATATATTTGTAAATTATGTAGATATATGCCAATCTGTTACACACATTATAAAACAAACCCCAAAGCAGAAATTAAATTGATATAAAAATTTACTGATAGTAAGGTTTCCCCCACATCTCCAGGGCTCATCTGCACTCTGAGGGGTACACAAAACTCCAGGTGAGAAACCACTGCACTTATGCTAATTTTTCACACTTTGAAACTTTATGACAGCAAACTCATAAACTAACACTTTATCCATTTTGACAAATATTGTGACAAAAGGGAAAATTAATCTAACTCAATAAGTCACAGAAAGTTGCAAAGTTGGCTTAATTCCCATAGTTTGCTGTTTTCTTCCTTTGCCTCAGTAGGTGATAAACATTTCAGCTCTGGGCACATTGAAAAATTAACATAAATTCTGACTGAAGGTTTTTGTGGCGCTTATATCAAAAGATTGAATAACTTCTTAATAAACACTTACACCACTTACTAAATGTTACTTTATCCTTCCATGGAATCAAAAGGCCTTATTGGGTCTTTCATTGCTAGACTGTGTGTGTGTGTGTGTGTGTGTGTGTGTGTGTGTGTGAATATGTGTATGTGTGTGTGTGCACACATCAGGGACTTTCTTATTAATAACAAAAATACCACCCAGCATTGGTGTAGCTATTTTTATTCTTTTCTAATCGTTGACATTTATATAATCTCAGCACATTTTTTTAATGAGATAACAGAGCAGGTACTATTATCCCAATTTTACAGACAAAGAAACTAAGGCACAAATGGTGAAGTAATTTTCCTAAGATAATGTGGCAAGTTAACAAGAGAGAGAGAAGATTCTAAAACAAATTCACCTAACACTAGCTCAGTGTGCTTTCCTGATACCAAACTGCTCTGATATCCTAACTACTGAAATTTGCATCTTCTACTACGGCACACAATTTCACAAATCTGTTCGTCATAAAGTACCAGGACCATTATTCCCCACAAGGTTTATTTTAAAAGCACTTACTATACTTCACTTATTTAAAGGAAAGGGGATATCCTTTTCTCACAAAATCACAAGTCATATGATTTCTTCTATTTAAGGTTACAAAACTCACTGGTCACACACCATCCGAGGGCACAGTGATCTCTTGTTATTTACAAGGCAAAGCTGAAACATTAAAAAGGGGCTCCTTTTGAATTATGGTGCTGAGGAAGGAATAGTAAAAAATAACAACTGCAGCTATAATAATAATTAAGTTTTCTACACCAATATGTCAAATCCATTTGACTCTTCTGATATCTTGCATTGAGATAAAGAAATACAATTACTTCTTATTCACTGGTCCCCATATATAGTTTAATTGTTCTTCAAATCTGAGACCTATGATTGTGTCATTATCCAACATTATCATGCAGCGTCTATGAGATCAGGGCCACAGGAATAATAGTAAGCGAAACCACATCTGAAAATTCACAAAAACATCAAGGGAAAAATCACTTCAGCTAGCTATTGTTAAGATGCTTATACCACTATCCTACTGTTGCTGTGATAAATTACCACAAACTTAGTGACTTAAAACGACACAAATCTGTTATCTTACAGTTCTGGAGGTCAGAAGTCCAAAATGGGTTTCACCGGGCTAAAATGAAAGCATCAGCAGGACTGTGTTCCTTCCAGAGGCTCTAGGAAGAATCTGTTTCCCTGACTTTTCCAGCTTCTAGAGGCTGTGACATCCCTTGGCTCGTGGCCCCTTTCATCAAAGACAGCCATCACATCACCCCAACCTTGGCTTCCGTTGTCACATCTCCTACTCTGACTCTTCTGACTCCCTCTTCCATCTTTTAGGGACCCTCATGATTACAGCAGGCCCAGCTGTATAATCCAGGATAATCTCTCACCTCCAGGTTCTTAACTTCATCACATCGGCAGAGTCCCTCTGCCATGCAGGGGAACATTCCCAGGCTCCAGGGATTAGGATGTGGACATCTTCGGGGCCGTTATTCTGCCTACCACAATGCTTGTACCTAATGGCGACCAACAGAAAATTTTCTGAGGTCCACACAGTTTGGTGTCATGGAAAATTTAGGGAGTTTGGAGGCATGTGGACCTAGGCTGGGATTTGGACTCTGACATGGAGCAGTTGTTCAAACTTTAATTATTCAACACTGAGCAAGCTCAATTTCCTTGTCTGTAAAGTTGCTGTAAATGTCTACTTTTGACAGTTATTGGGGGATTAAATGAAGACAAGGAATGTGAATACAAAAAGTACTGAGGCTAGTAAACAAATACAGATGTTAAATGAATGACATAAATAGATAAATGTTTAGATTTTGCAGTTTGAATAAAAATCATTACTTCCTTAGTAAGGAATATATTCATTTCCTGGCCAATCCTTGTACTATTAATATTCTTTTCCCTTAAGTAGTTTCAAATAAGTTTATTTTAACATTTAAATAACTAGAGGGTTCATTTGCAGTGATCCTGATGCTTAATTTTTATTCAAGATAAAAGATTGATCTGAAAAACAAAACTTCAGTGAGTTGGGGTTTTAGAAGAATTTATATATAGAGTTTTTAAAGTTTACGGCAAAGGAATTCACAACATTTTTATAATTTAAGAGTCTTCAGTGACTTTTTTTTTTTTTTTTTTTTTTTTTTTTTGCGGTACACGGGCCTCTCACTGTTGTGGCCTCTCCCGTTGCAGAGCACAGGCTCCGGACGCGCAGGCTCAGAGGCCATGGCTCACAGGCCCAGCCGCTCCGCGGCACGTGGGATCTTCCCGGACCAGGGCACGAACTCGTGTCCCCTGCATCAGCAGGTGGACTCTCAACCACTGTGCCACCAGGGAAGCCCTTCACTGCCTTTTTAAAGTGACATTTTTCATTCATTATATAAAAAAGCACAGATTTCTTTTTATTATAGCTTTGAGATTAGCTCCCACCACACATATATTTTGTGATGAGTAATTAAAATTGTCATCTCTATTTGAAAGCTTGTCTCCTTCCAACTATTAGGACATAATTCACTGCTTTTTCTAGGTGATTTATCACAAAGCTTCTTGAAACTGACTTTTGGCTACAATATGAAAATATGGTTCATATTATTGTCAGCAATCATCTCTTGCAGCATTCAAAGAACATGTCTACCATTCCAAAAACCAGAAATTTTATTATAAACCTCAAATGCTAACCTAATGGAATTTAATGTGGACTTGGCTAAACAGGAGATGAACAACCCAGCAATGAAATCATGGCAAATATGATAAACACACTGTGCTCCAACACTGCCCCACCCCCTGATATAATAATGCTCCATGGGGAATCTCTCGCTTACCAACTAGAAGTAGAATCTTGTTATAAGGGACTGTAGCATATACCAGATATAAGAATTAAGGTCCAGAAACACTTCCACACATTCACAAATATTTGCTTTGCCTTGTTGGAAAACCTCCAGTAAAGAACAGTAACTTTGCTACTCCACACTTCTAACTTGCTGCCCAAAAGACTCGGTGAAACTAGTGACTGTCTTGCTGCTTAGAAGAAGAAAAAGAAAAAAAAAAGATAAGAGATATAGAGGAATGTATCTTTTATTCTTCTAGGTTAGTTTTATTAGATCTAAAAAAAATTGCTATTTCCTTCCCTAGGTGGCAAGGTTTAAAGTCATTTGGATTTTTTCAATATTAGAGCCAAATATAATAGACAAGATATTAACAGATGTTTTTTCTTTAATAAAGCACTTTTGTAGTACTTTCTTCACTTATGCACACACAAAATGGAGAAAAGATAAGGAGTAAATTCCTCTGTATCTAAGAGAACATGATGATGTATCAATAGAAATAATTTAGGGGAACAAAGCATTTTATAGGACTCAATTTATAAAATATTTTGTGATGATGTGAATGATGTTCATAAATGTTTCAAAAACTATTTGCTATACTAATTATGTGCAAAGCCTAGGGTTGAGTATTCAGCAAGGGTGAGGGGGATGAGGGAGGGACAGACATATGTACAAGTCCTGACTCTCTTTTACCATCCTCCTTTGCCCCATCAGCTGTACCAGCACCTACCACAGTTGCTTCTGCAATCACTGTCCTTATCTCGCTACGTGTTCTGTGGCTGCTACCATTGCTTCTACTATTTTTCATTTACTGATAATCTTCAATGAGCCAGGTGCATGACCTAAGGTGTCCTATATTTTCCTATATGCTCACTTCAAAAAAAAAAAAACAGTCCCCAATCCTTTTTCACCCCAAAGTCAAGGTGGAGAAAAAGCAGTAGCTTGCTGGGGTCATCTCAGTTTGTTTATTTTGCCTTTTTCTGTATGAGGCTGAACAGAAGTCCTCACAGGTTGGAGACACAGTAGCCTGTGTGTGAGGCCCTCTGACTGACAATGCCCCTCAGTCCCCAGAATTGGTAACAATGCTCTTTCATGAGGAATGCAAATTACTCCCAAAAGCTAATCTCTGCATACATTTTTAAGACATTAGGATTAAAGTCAAGAAGCCCCTTACACACTTTTAAAACTGCTCTTAAATATGAAATCATATGATACTTTGGGTAGGTGTGAGCATGAAATATACACAGCCTTCTTTTCTACTATCCAGCAAGATCTCATCCCACTTCTATCAAACAGGGAATTCAAAGTGGAAAACAAAGTTCAAAACAGTAAACACACTCCAACAACAAAACACATACACAAATTCCCCTTTCATAAAAATAAAGCAAAGGAACACCTCACTTGCATTCTTTTTAATCCCATGAACAACTTTCCAAACATTTAAAATTATGTTTACAATAATCCTGGATTTTAAATTAAAGCAGAAACAACTACATGGCTGGTAAATCCTAAAGAAGTAACAGTGAAGAAAACCTGGGGTGCCTGGAGAACTTAGAGCATTTCAAAAGATTAAAGATTTGTATCTCAAAAGTATTACCTTGGGAAAAAGAATTTCAAAATAAAAGAAACATTAAAATCAAAGAAACAGACAAAATTGGCAAAAATTATCTTTCTTGAGTAGCCTTAAAACAAGGCTGATTCCTAACAGAATTTTGGTTTAAAAACCAAAACTCTGCTCTCTTCTGCTTGGAAAATAAAAACCACTGCTAAAACCAGTAAACCACCAATTTAGCAACTGGTATGTTTCAGACCTTTGGTTTGCACCTGACATTTATTATCTCATTTAATTTCCACATCAGCCCCATGAAGTAAGTGACAATTTACCTACTTTTACACTTGGAGGAGAAAATGAAAGTTAGAGAGAAAGCCACTTGCCCAAAGACATACACAGCCAGAAAATATTGGAAGAAAGCTGTTATAAACCAGATTGGTCTCAGTCTAAAACTATACTGCCTCTATAATTAATTCTCTTATAAAAATGTGAGTTCCTTATTGGAGTACAAAATATATTCTCTTTCTTGCTCTTAAGCTGTACAACTTATCTTTTTTAAATTAAGTTTTTTATGTGAAACCTTAAAAAGTGTTAATTATTATAGGCAACCAGGGATACCTCAGAGTCTTGTCAAGGAATTGAGAGCACACCAGCCTCAAGGAGTTCAGGCAGCTAATTCCCTGAGCCCCGGTGTGCTTTCCGGGGAACTGATGGAAATGGAGCTCGTGGCAGGACCCTCCTCCGATTTGCCAGTGGAGGGAAGGGGACAGGGTGCCATGTGCCACATGGTATAAGCAACATGATAAAACACGGGCTTCGGAAGTGCCAGCCTCGGCTCTGCATTGCTGCTCCACAACTTAATAACCGGGGGACTCTGGGACACTTCCCCAACCTTTTCAGTCTTAATTTTCTTCTAGGTAAGTGGGAATAGCTATCACATCTCGTTGATGTCACAATCAAACGAGACTAACTCATTGGTACAATGGTTGCCACAAAACAAGACAAGCTATCATGATTTCTTCTGCTTGCCCTCCACCTCCAGGACTACCCTAACGCGTCTCCAGCCTGGAAAGCACTCCTGGGACTTTATTGTGTCAGTAAGGTCCTCCTATTCCAAGAAGTCGCCCAGATAACTACAGACCAATGTTTTCTCCATCCTTCAAAATTATTTATTTATTCTGCAAAAACATTCACTGTATTATTATGCTCAAAGCACTTTGCTAGATAATACAGGAAGCTGAAAAAAATTCAATTTCTTCCCCCAGATAGCTAACACCCAAATATATAAAGCTATGAAGTCAGCTCCTGTAGCGAGCATGGTGCTTTAGCCAGGAATAAAAACACATACCTAAACAGCTATTTTAAGAATCAAATGAGAGTGGTTTGGTAAATATTACTATTATTATTGTCCCCACTGTATTGTTTGCTGTTGAAGTATGCATGCTTGGCCCCTATTAGGCTAGAGGAGGCTCCCAGCTGGTGCTTTCAGACCAGCTCTTGGTATGGCACAACACTGTGTACATAAAAATACCATTTGCTGGATGTTTCAGTTCCACAGAGACTGAAGATCTTTGTATGATTTCATTACCAAGAGAATACCTTACTTCTAGCCAATAGGACCACTGATGGCAAATCTGTACAAAAACCACCACCACTATAAAAACACAACTCTACATGTCTTCACTACCAGACTCCAGAATGCACTTAATCTGTAATCTACCTGGAGCAAAGTCCATATATTCATTCCTCAAGTGTTGAGTGAGCACAAACCATGTGTGAGGCAGTGTGCTAGGCAGAAGTCCTATGACAACAACCAAAACCCTTCCCCTCAGGAAAGTCTCCACCTGATTGGGGAGACCATATGTGCACAACTACTAGACAACATGTGATAAAGCCTACACTTTGTTGTGAACATAACCTAATGATGCAAAACTAGTCTTTCCACAATCTTCCTAATCATAGTAAAGACAACCTCACCCCTCCAGTGCCTTAGGCAAATGCCTTGAAATCAGCCTTAGCCACTTCTCTTTCTCTCATACTCTAAGACCAGTTCCCCATCAAATTCCCTGGGCTCTTTCTTCCTTCAAAATGCATCCAAGGGGCTTCCCTGGTGGTGCAGTGGTTGAGAGTCCGCCTGCCGATGCAGGGGACACGGGGTCGTGCCCCGGTCTGGGAGGATCCCACATGCCGTGAAGCGGCTAGGCCCGTGAGCCATGGCCGCTAAGCCTGTGAGTCCGGAGCCTGTGCTCCGCAACAGGAGAGGCCACAACAGTGAGAGGCCCGCATACCGCAAAAAAAAAAAAAAAAAAGCATCCAAGAGTCCATAGCACCTCCAGCCCCACTACCCCAGTGTAAGCCATCGCCTTGTTCCTGTCTTATTCTAAGAGCCTCCTTTTAGAATCCTGGCATCCACTCTCATCTCCTGACAGAAACTGGAGAGTTACCTTTTCAAAACACAGGTCAGGTGATGTTACGTCTCTGTCAAAATTGTCTCAGCACTGTCCACCTCACTGAAGTAAAAACCAAAACCCTAACAACAGCTTGCAAGGTGGTCACACGTGACCTGGCCTCATGTGCATAGCCTGCTCCTTCACTTATAAGTGGGCCTTCCCAGACCACCCTATTAAAAAGAGGCAATTCTCACCACCACTAGGACCAACACTGCCTACCTTACCCTGCTGTTGTCCTCCAGAGCCTTTATCTGCGTTAGACAAACTCCATACTTATCTGTTTACAGTCATTCTTGGCCAACTAGAATGGAAGTGTCCTAAGAGCAAGAATTTTGTCTGTTTTATATATTATTGCATCTTCGCAACCTAGAACAATGTCTGGCACTTAGTGGGTAGCTAATACATAACTGTTGAATGAATGAAGGATTAAAGAAATGAATTAATGAATGAGAGAGCAAATAAATAAGTTAAATTTGTATAGAGTGGTAGGGTATCGGAGAAGGGACTAGAATGTTAGGAGGCAGGAAATTACAAAAGAGGACTGCCAGACTGCCACATGAGACACAGTAACAGAGGAAGCCTGTATAGAACCTGTATAGAAACCTGACTCCCTAAAAGGGAGAGATTCAGATTACATGCTCCTGTCTTATTCTGCCTTGAATTATAATCATGTGTGTATGTTTTACCTTTTCTAAGAATTGTAAATTCTTTGAGGACAGAGACAGTGTCTGTGACAGTTAATTTTAAGTGTCAACCTGACTGGGTCACAGGGTTCCCAGGTATCTGGTAAAGCATTATTAATGGGCGTGTGGTGAAGATGTTTTGGGAGAGATTAATATTTTTTTAATTAATTTTTATGGAGTATGGTTGCTTTACAATGTTGTGTTAGCCTCCACTGCCCAACAAAATGAATCAGCCATACATATACAGATATCCCCTCCCTTTCAGACTTCCCTCCCATTTAGGTCACCACAGTGCATTAGGTAGAGTTCCCATGCTATACACTGTGTTCTCATCAGTTGTCTATTTTATACATAGTATTAATAATGTATATGTGTCAATCCCAGTCTCCCAATTCCTCCCACCCCAGCCCTTTCCCCCTTGATATCCATACTTTTGTTCTCTACATCTGTGTCTCTATTTCTGCTTCGCAAATAAGATCATCTATACCATTTTTCTAGATTCCACATATGTGCATTATTATACGATATTTGCTTTTCTATTTCTGACTTACTTTGCTCTGTATGACACTCTCTAGGTCCATCCATGTCTCTACAAATGACCCAATTTCATTCCTTTTTATGGCTGAGAATATTCCATTGTATATACGTACCACATCTTTTATTTTAAAGCAAATATGTGTTTATTTATGAATCAGTTGTATACATAGGTTTATACATACAATTAAACAGATATGACACGTTGGAATATTTTCTTTCTTTTTTATAGATCTTTATTGGAGTGTAATTGCTTCACAATACTGTGTTAGTTTCTGTTGTACAACAAAGTGAATCAGCCATATGCATACATATATCCCCATATCCCCTCCCTCTTGAGCATCAATCCCACCCTCCCTATCCCACATCTCTAAGTCATCGCAAAGCACAGAGCTGATCTCCCTGTGCTATGCTGCTGCTTCCCAGCTAACTATTTTACATTTGGTAGTGTATATATGTTGCTGCTACTCTCACTTCGCCCCAGCTTCCCCCTCCCCGCCCCATGTCCTCAAGTCCATTCTCTATGTCTACGTCTTTATTCCTGCCCTGCCACTAGGTTCCTCAGTAACGTTTTTTTTTTTTTTAGATTCCACATATATGTGTTAGCATACGGTATTTGTTTTTTCTCTATATGTGTTAGCATACGGTATTTGTTTTTCTCTTTCTGACTTACTTCACTCTGTATGACAGACTCTAGGTCCATCCACCTAACTACAAATAACTCAATTTGTTTCTTTTTATGGCTGAGTAATATTCCATTGTATGTATGTGCGACATCTTCTTTATCCATTCATCTGTCAATGGACATTTAGGTTGCTTCCATGTCCTGGCTATTGTAAATAGAGCTGCAGTGAACATTGTGCTACTTCTCTCTTTTTTTTTTTTTTTTTTTTTTTTTTTTTTTGCGGTACGCAGGCCTCTCACTGTTGTGGCCTATCCCGTTGTGGAGGACAGGGTCCAGATGCGCAGGCTCAGCGGCCATGGCTCACGGGCCCAGCCACTCCGCGGCATATGGGATCCTCCCAGACCAGGACACAAACCCATGTCCCCTGCATCGGCAGATGGACTCTCAACCGCTGTGCCACCAGGGAAGCCCTACATGTCTCTTTTTGAATTATGGTTTTCTCAGGGTATATGCCCAGTAGTGGGATTGCTGGGTCATATGGTAGTTCTATTTTTAGTTTTTTAAGGAACATCTATACTGGTCTCCATAGTGGCTGTATCAATTTACATTCCCACCAACAGTGTGAGAGGGTTCCCTTTTCACCACACCCTTTCCAGCATTTACTGTTTCTAGATTTTTTGATAATGGCCATTCTGACCAGTGTGAGGTGATACCTCATTGTAGTTTTGATTTGAATCTTTTCATGTTCCTCTTGGCCACCTGTATGTCTTTGGTGAAATGTCTATTTAGGTCTTCTGCCCATTTTTTAATTGGATTGTTTGTTTTTTTGATATTGAGCTCCATGAGCTGTTTGTATATTTTGGAGATTAATCCTTTGCCCATTGTTTCATTTGCAAATATTTTCTCCCATTCTGAAGGTTGTCTTTTCGTCTTGTCTATGGTTTCCTTTGCTGTGCAAAAGCCTTTAAGTTTGACTAGGTCCCATTTGTTTATTTTTGTTTTTATTTTCATTACTCTAGGAGGTGGGTCAAAAAGATCTTGCTGTGGTTTATGTCAAAGGGTTTTTTTCTAGGTACCACATCTTCTTTATCCATTCCTCCGCTGAAGGACATTTACATTGCTTCCATGTACTGTCTATTGTAAATAGTGCTGCTGTGAACATTGGGGTGCATGTGTTTTTCTGAATTATGGTTTACTCTGGGTATATGCCCAGGAGTGGGATTGTTGGGTCATATGGTAGTTCTATTTTTAGTATTTTAAGGAACCTCCATACTGTTTTCCATAGTGGCTGTGTCAATTTACATTCCCACCAACAGTATATGAGGGTTCCATTTCAGGAGAGATTAACATTTGAATTGGAAGACTGAATAAAGCAGATGGCCCTCCCCAGTGAGGGTGGGCCTCATCCAATCAGTTGAAGGCCTGAATAGAATAAAAGGCTGAGTTAGAAAGAATTCTTTCTTGCTGCCTGTCTTTGAGCTGGGGCATCAGTCTTCTGCCTTCCAAGTCGAACTCAGACTGGAATTTGCACCACTCTCCTGCAGCAGAGTCAGTACAATGTCCTGCGTACACAGGTGCTCAGGACACTGAGCAGAGGAATGGCAACGCCCATTAATGCAAGAACAAGTCAGATCATGTCCAGAGTGCTGCTCGCCATCTTAACGTATCCATTCCTGCTATTCTTAGAATCATGACTTATTATATAGTAAAGCTGACTATTTCCCTAAGGGGTAGGTTTCATTTTCACAATCTAATTGCTCACTCAATGCAAAAAAAAAAAAAAAAAAAAAAAAGAATCGGAATTCATCTTTCCAGAAAACAATAAAACAATTATGAGAAAGCAGTGAGGTACCTGTAATATTTTTTCTTTCATTAAAAAATTAATACATTTTATTTTTTAGACCAGTTTCAGCTTCACAGCGAAACTCAGGAGAAAGTACAGAGAATTCCACGTAACCCCTTCCCATCAACATACCTCACTAGTGTGGCAAAACTGATGAATCAACACTGATACACCATTATCAACCAAAGTCTGCAGTTTACATTAAGCTTCACTCTTAAAGTACTCTTACATTAAGGTACACTCTATGAATTTGACAAAAGTATAATGACATGTATCTACCATAATAGTATCACACAGATCAGTTTCACTGCCCCCCAAATCACCTATGCTTCATCTATATATCCTTCCCTCCCTGCAGGCCCTGGTACGACTGACCTTTTTACTATCTCCATAGTTTTGCCTTTTCCAGAATGCCATATAGTTGGAGTCATATAGTTAAGTACCTTTCAGACTGGCTTCTTTCACTTAGTAATATGCATTTGAGGTTCCTCCATGTCTTTTCATGGCTTGATAGTTCTTTTTTTTTAATCACTGAATAACATTCCATTGTATGGAGGTACCATAGTTCATGTAATCAGAAATGAAAGAGGAGATATTATAAATGATATCACAAAATACAAAGGATCATAGGATCATAAGAGACTACTATAAACAATTACACACCAACAAATTGTATAAGCTAGAAGAAATGGATAAATTACTGTAAATACAGCCTACCAAGACTGAATTATGAAGAAATAGAATTTGAGCTGACCAATAATGAACAAGGAGATTGAATCAGTAATCAAAAAACTTCCAACCAAGAAAAGCCCAGGACCAAATGGTTTCTACCAAACATGTAAGAAAGAATTAATGCCATTTCTTCTCAAACTCTTCCAAAAACCTGAAGAGGAGGAAATACTCCCAAACTCATTTTATGAAGCAATTATTACCCTGACGTCAAAGCCAAATAAGGACACTGCAAGAAAAGAAAAATACAGGCCAATATCCCTGATCAATATAGACGAAGACTCCTCACAAAATATTAGCAAATCAAATTCAACAGAACAGTAAAAGGATGATACACCATGATCAAGTGGGATTTATCCCTGAGATGCAAGGATAGTTCACCATACGCAAATTAAACGTGATATATACCACATTAACATAATGAAAGACAAAAAATATATAATCATCTCAATTGATGCAGATAAAGCATTTAACAAAATTCAACATCCTTTCATGACAAAAACTGTCAACATCCTAGAAGAAAACATAGGCAGTAAGCTCCTGGACATCAATCTTGGTGATAATTTTTTTAATTTGACACCAAAAGGAAAGGCAGCAAAATCAAAAATAAATAAGTGGGTCTACATCAAACTCAAAAGCTTCTGCATAGCAAAAGAAACCATCAACAAAATGAAAAAGCAAGATATAGAATGAGAGAAAATATCTGCAATCATGTATCTGATAAGGGGTTAATATGCAAACTAAAAAAAGAACTCATACAAGTCAACAGCAAAAAAAAAAAAAATCTGAATTTAAAAATGGGTAGAAGATCTGAATAGACATTTTCCCAAAGAAGACATATAGATGGCCAACAGGTACATGAAAAGGTGTCCAACATCACTAATCAACAGAGAAATGCAAATCAAAACCACAATAAGTCACCTCACACCTGCTAAGATTGCTATTATCAAAAAGACAAGAAATAACAAGTGTTGGTGGGGATGAAGAGAAAAGGGAAACCTTGTACACTGTTGGTGGGAATGTAAATTGGTACAGCCACTATGCAAAACAGTACGGTACATTCCTCAAAAAGTTAAAAATAGAATATGATCTAGCAATCCTGCTTTTGGGTGTATATTTGAAGGAAATGAAATCAGGATCTTGAAGAAATATCTGAACTCTCATGTTCATTGCAGCATTATTTACAATAGGCGAGGCATGGAAACAACCTAAATGTCTTTCTATAGATAAATGAATAAAGATGATGTGATATATATACACCAGGGAATATTATTCACCCATGAGAAAGAAGGAAGTCCTGCCATTTGTGACATGGATAAACCTTGATGGCATAATGCTAAGTGAAATAAATCAGACAGAGAAAGACAAATACTATATGATCTCACTTACATTGGGTTGGCCAAAAAGTTCGTTCGGGTTTTTCATAACATCTTACTGCGAAACCTGAACGAACTTTTTGGCCAACCCATAAGAGGAATCTTAAAAATTCAAAATCATAGAAACCAATCACAGAATGTTGGCTGCCAGGGGCTGAGGACTGAGGGGAATGAGATATTGACCAAATGGTATAAACTTCCAGTTATAAGGTGAATAAGTTCTGGGGATCTAATGTACAACATGGTGACTACAGTTAACCCACACTTTATTGTAGACTTAAAAGCTGCTGAGAGAGTAGATCTTAATAAGTTATCACACGCACACAATAAGGCAACTATGTGAAGTGATGGATGTGTTAACTACCCTTATTGTGGCAACCATTTCACAATGTATAGGTGTATCAAATCATCACAGTTATATACTTTAAACTTATACAATGTTATATGACAACATCTCAATAAAGCTGGATAAAAAATAAAAATGGAATGGTGTATATATCTACACTGTTATTATCTGTATCATTGCTCTTCAAAGTAGGCTGTCTTCAAATTGCTTATTATCCATCAGACACAGGTATAAAGTCCCTGCCAGAACACAAACTCACTACTTGCTTCTTGAGAAAGGCTTCCTGTGAAAAACTGGCAGCTGAACTAACACAGTATTTCATGATGTAGCTGATTAACATTCAGCAGATTATTAGCATGGATAGTTAACAAGCATTTCAGACTGGCATTGGTCCATAGACCTCGAGTAGCACTGATCAATATTTTTATACATCACCCCTTAGATTTTGGCTTCCTTTCCCACACTACTGAGACCAACTTCTTCAACAACAGTGAATATTTTTGCATTCTCCTTGATCTTCTGCAGAAAATGCTGATCTCTTGAAACCCTTTAATTTTGGCACTTTGATTAAAATGTACATGGTAGTTATCTTTATATATCTTTGACTTTTCCTTTTTTGTCCCTTTGGCCATCTTTTCATTCTCTTTCTGCCACCTGACTAAAGGCATCCTTTAGGTCCTAACCACAGACCTTTTTTTCTGCTCTCTCTTTTCCCTCTTGATGTGCAATCTCATATGTTACCAAGATCTGTCTCAACCTTCACCTCTTGTGCAGAAGCTGAGTGTTGATGTTTTCTGTACCCCTTGCAACATCAAGCACAAACTTTTCTGCATATAGTAGATGCTCAGTAAATATCTATGGAATTGAAAAAGTGGTGAATTATGTGCATCATTTGGCACTATTGTCAGCTATAGAGTTAATCTGTTCTTACCACATTAAGAAGTAATAAAGAAGCACATTGATTTGTGAAGTAGTAATAGTTATTGTATTAAAATATTAAATAAAATTAAATATTAAATACTAAGTACAACCTAAGAAAATTAAAATGGAAATGTTTAAAAATATGAAAAATAAAAAATGTTAAAGGTTAGTTATTTTATAGTTGCATACAGTGAATTAAATTTATTATCAGAAAAAGAATATGACAGGGATAAAATGGTCCTAATATTGGATTTTTACCTTTTCCTATTGCCAGGAGCTCTGCATTCCAAAATTCAATCAAATGTAGTGAAAATAGATAACTACTACCTGAAAATAAATTATTCCCTTGATGGTTTTGCTATCAAAACTCAAACAAAAACGAAAATGTACATTTTGAAAGCATCATATATCTGAATCACTTTCCGGTATTCTTCGTAATCTGCCCAGTAGAATCTGCCCATTAGTCTTTTTAAACTTCCTTAAGAGCTCTGTCCCCACCCCGCAGGTTCTTGACAATAGCTTCAATACTGGTAAAACCTCAGCCTTTAGCCATAGTTTTCAATTCCTAACAGACACTGCTCTACTTTTTAATTACTTCTATAAACAGATATGATAACATTGAATGTTAAAACAAGTATTCATTTGATGGAAAACAATAATCAGTTTACCATATAATGCATAAGTCAAATGCACTATGAAAATGATACTCTGGTGCCTCTGTGATTGATACACAAAATGCAGAAGCTGGGGAAAGGAAAGAACACAGCAGTGTGCAAATTTGCAAGAATTAACAAGGCTGCTGTTTCAGCATAAACACCCAATAACCACAGAACTCAGTAGTACTCATTTGGCCTCAAGCAAAGTAATTAATCACAGGACAGGTCAGTGTAAAACTGACTATGGAAAATATTGAACATCATGGGATTTAATTTTAGTGGTATTCAGGCACCAATTTAAATAACTGTAGAGTAATGCTTTGCTTTTTAAGACAGTAGTAGATATTTATTATGCTTACAGTAACCATCAAAAAGATAAACTAAAAATAACTACTATATGTACTGAAGGATTTGAGGGTTATTTTACTATTATTTTTATTCTTTTTTTTTTCTGAAAAGGTTAGTTTTGAATCACTCCCAGCTAACGTTTAATTTTTGAGGATTGTACTAATCAGCTTGTGACAACAGTCCTATGGATCAAGAGTGAATCGTCATTACAGCATCAAGCCCAGCAACTGCTCAGAAGGTTCCCAGAAGAAAGCGGTGGCAGGGGTGACTGAACAAAAGACAAAAACGGACTCTTCAAAGTCATCTAATATTTACATAGATAGCATTTGACAGTATTTCATGTACATTTATTTTTATTCTTAATTTTATTTGTTTAAGCAAAAATATAGTTTATTGGAAGCATATTGGGAGCTCACAAAATCAATGAAGGCTCAGGAACAGGCAGGGAAAAAGGCAGGAGGCTGCAGTCTTGGCGGCTGGAAGCAAAATAACTGTCAGTGGTATGTTGCTGTATATCCTCAATGTGATGAACACAGTATGTCTTAATATGATTTCTGAACATCAGAAATGTTCACGAAGAGTCTCTAAAACCACCAAAGAAGAGACAGCCTGAACCCAACAATGATCTCACTTATATGTTCACTGTCAGCAGTGCTACTACCTTCAAGTCTTTATAAGAAAACTGCTTAAGAAATAAGATGAACTAATGGGTAAAACAGACAGTACATGTAATGGGTGTTCTGAGGAGGAGATTGGGGAGGCCCCACCCATGTGACACAGCAGAGAATTGTTCCAGCCAGATGCAGCAGGGGAGAATGAATACTGAGGGTCTGTGGGCCGCCAGGCACTGCACTTAGCGCAGGGGATGCAAAGGACCAGAAAAGAAAAAAAGGTACTGGCTCCGCCCCTCAAGGGGAACTTAAAGTCCTCACACTCAGCCTTCCGCACTTGCTCCCTCGATGGTACAGATTCCTTCAAAAAGCCTTGTGGGCTGCCCTTTTCCCAGCTCCATCCACACCTCAGGTCTGCAGTGAGTGTGAGCACCCGCTTGCTCCCATCAGCCAGGAGCTCACTCATCCTTTTTTTTTTTTTTTTTAAAGGAGATGTTGGGGGTAGGAGTTTATTTATATATTTATTTGTTTGTTTGTTTATGGCTGTGTTGGGTCTTCGTTTCTGTGCGAGGTCTTTCTCTAGTTGCGGCGAGCGGGGGCCACTCTTCATCACCGTGCGCGGGCCTCTCACTATGGCGGCCTCTCTTGCTGCGGAGCACAGGCTCCAGACGCGCAGGCTCAGTTATTGTGGCTCACGGGCCTAGTTGCTCCGCGGCATGTGGGATCTTCCCGGACCAGGGCTCAAACCCGTGTCCCCTGCATCGGCAGGCAGATTCTCAACCACTGCGCCACCAGGGAAGCCCCTCACTCATTCTTAAGTCCTTCCTCTCCCTCACCATCCACGCAGCGTCCCGTGTATTCTACCAACTACTACCCAGTCTCCCTCCCCCTCACCACTCCTCACACACATCCTGTCTCTCCAGCCTCAGGTCAGGCCTCCATCAGCTCTTACTTGACTGCTTCCATGCCCCTAATGTGAATTATTTAACATCAAGTCTCCATTTTTAAAACGGAGATGATGATGGTGATACTTAATAATAATACCATCCATCTTACAGATTTCTTTAGAAAATGAAATGAATTGATACACATAGAGTGCTTAGAGTAAGTGTCTGCAGCACATTAAATATTCAATTAGTGGTAGTTATTATTGACTGCGAGTGCCAGAGAGAGGAAGAGAGATAAAAACAAGGTTCAAGACCTCTGACACAACCCAAACTGTTAATATAATTACACTACACTATAGTTATTTGTTCACTTGTATCTCCTACCAGACTATAAATTCATTCTGCATCTAGAAAATAGTAGGTATGTAACAAATGCTTATTGAATTTTAAAAAACATTTATTTGTAATTATATATCATATACTCATTTAATAGCCTTTAATGCCATTTTAATCAAATAGTGACTGGAGAGTATGATTATAAAAATACAGGGAACACAGATTTTTTTTTATTATCATGGGCTTTATCCTCTTTTCTCAAAACTAAAATTTACATAGGCAGAGCACACTCAGGCTCTAGTGGAAAGTGATGGTCAAATATTTAACTCTCCAAAATGTCATATTTGAATCACTTTGCCGTCACATATGCAAAGCTACGTGAGACAGTCAAGACATCTGCTTCCTTGGTCAGAAAGTACAGGCATTCATGGAGATTGAAGCTGGAGATAGCAAATGGTAAACAACAGCCTCCAGAAGCTACAGGGTGGCCCACTGCCCAGGGCTGCCACAGGGAAGAGGGTAAGAGGCTGACTCATCCCATTTCTCACATACACTCCAGATCATAAGGCCTCTAATTCCTCCTGCTACCTCTGGTTTAATACTTCCTCATTCAATTCTGTTCAACAGTCCTTTGATGGACTTCACTAGTCCTCAGCTAGTCAGTCACTTTCAGAGAAGTCACTGGTGAAAGGGACTGCAACACATGACACATCTTCAATTCCTTTTTTTTTTTATACAGCAGGTTCTTATTAGTCATCAATTTTATACACATCAGTGTATAATCTTCAATTCATCAGTGTCAATCTTCAATTCCTTTTTTAAAAAAGTTTCCATTTTATTGAGATATAATTGACACAACACACTGTGTAAGTTTACGGTATACAATGTGATGACTTGATACACATATATATTGTGAAATGATTACCACAGTAAGGTCAGTTACACATCCGTCACTTTACACAGTTATCTTTTCTTGTGTGTATGTACTAAGAACTTCTAAGAGCTACTCTTTTAAAAACTTTCAAGTCTACAATACGCATTATTTACTACAGTCACCCTGCTGCACATTAGATTCCCTAGAACCTTCTCATCTTATAACTGGAAGTTTATGCCCTTTGCCAACATCTCCCCATTTCAACTACTCCCCAGCCCCTGGCAACCACCATTCTATTCTCTGTTTCTGTAAGATCATACAATATTTGTCTTTCTCTGTCTGACTTATTTCACTTAGCATAATGTTCTCATGGTTCATCCATGTTGTTGCAGATGGCAGGATTTCCTTCTTCCTCATGGGTAAATAATATTCCGTTACACACACACACACACACACACACACACACACACACACACACCCCACATATTCTTTATCCATTCATCCATGGACAGACACCTGGGTTGTTTCCATATCTCAGCTATTATGAATACTGCCGCAATGAGCATGGGAGTACAGATGTCTCTTTAAGATCCTGATTTCATTTCCTTTTTTATATGCCCAGATATGGGATTACTGGATCATATGGTAGTTCTATTGTTAATTTTTTGAGGAACCATATGTTTTCCATAGTGGCTGCACCAATTCACATTCCCACCAACAGTGTATAAGGGTTCCCTTTTCTCTGCATCCTCACCAACATTTTTTATCTCTTGTCTTGGTAATAGCCATCCTAGTAGGTGTGAGGTGATTTCTCATTGTGGTTTTCCCTGGTGGTAATGCTGAGCATGTACCTGTTCATGCCCATATGCCTGTTGGCCAGTTGTATATCTTCTTTGGGAAAATGTCTGTTAATATCCTTTGCCTATTTTTTAATCACAGTATATGGGTTTTTGCTATTAAGTTTTATGAGCTCCTTACATATTTTGGATATTAATTCATTATCAGATATATGGTTTGCAAATATCTTCTCCTATTCTGTAGGTTGCCCTTTCATTTTGTTGATATTTAATTCCGTGAGTGAGACAAGCTACAGTTATAATGCTTCAGAAAAGAGGGACCTTGCGTATGAATTTAGAGAGGTGGCAGGGGGTGGACAGGATAAGGCTTTGTGGAGGACTTCACACTTGTTGGCTGGGATAAACCTTGGAAGATGGACAAGGGAGACAAAGAGGTGAGTAGGAGGTTAAGGTAGAAGGAATGGTCATTAGCAAGGCTGAGAGGTGGAAAGGCCCTCAGGTGGAAGAGAGTGTTTGCAGAACAGTTATGGCTGCAAGATCAAATGAACATATGGGGGAACACAGATGAGGATGAATGATAATGACACAGTATGAAGGCACACTCTGGGGGTCTGGCAGAAAGGCCTTGAGGAGCTCTGGGGGACCTGAGCAGGGGGGTGAAAGTTCACCAGTCATCTGCACGATGGTTTGTCAAGGGACAACCAGAGGAGGAGAAAGTTAAGTGGCTACTAGAATGTTCTAAGCAAGAAGGAAAGAGGTGTCAGATTCAAAAGATAACAAGATGGGAAAGGATGAATCCAAAACGTTATTCTGACCCATCAAAAGGTGAGGGAGTCTGCAACCAGGTGAGCCTAAAGATGAGCAGTCTTCTTTTCCCACAAAGGGCCAGACAGAGCATGACCAGGGATCCCAAGTCAGCCCGAGGAGAGAAACAGATAATATTTACTGAAGGTGTGATGTGTATCAGATATAGCACTTAGTGTATTATGTACCTTATCTCATTCTAATCTCTGAATCTACCTACTCTGAGAGTTATGCTCTATGATCACCAATTTACAGATGAAAAAACATATGTTTACAGAAGTCAAATGACTTGCCTATGCTCAAAGAATAAATAGTGAAGAGGGTGAATAACCCAACAGATATTAATTAGAATAGCATCCACTATTTGTCAGGGACTGTGGGAAACAATGGCAAACAGGGAGATATGGTCCCTCCCGCTGTATTCAAACTCAGACCTGATGCTTAGCTCTTCCCTTTCTTCCTTCCACCACTGCTTTACTCTTATAAAAGAAGCCCCTGGTCTAACACAGTTATAGCTTTTGACTAACGCCATGTTGTGCTGATATTAAGCCTAAATTTATTTTTTTAAATCATTATTATTTGGCGGAAGAATGTGTTTTAACCCTTTCATTTAAAATGGTGATGATCACAGGAATCCACAGTACTTTGTGCTCAACTGTTCATTATTCATATTTTAAGCAAGAAAAGCTGATACCATCTCTGAGATCAATGTAAAGGAACAGTTTACACCAAAACTTGGGCCTTCTCCTCACTCTTGCCATCCACGATTATTTTAGCTTCAAAATAATCTGCCAGATATCAGAATAGAGTACAAAAATCTACTTAGGGCTTCCCTGGTGGCTCAGTGGTTGAGAATCTGCCTGCCAATGCAGGGGACATGGGTTCGAGCCCTGGTCTGGGAGAATCCCACATGCCGTGGAGCAATGAGGCTCGTGAGCCACAACTACTGAGCCTGCGCGTCTGGAGCCTGTGCTCCGCAACAAGAGAGGCCACCATAGTGAGAGGCCCGCGCACCGCGATGAAGAGTGGCCCCGCTTGCCACAACTAGAGAAAGTCCTCGCACAGAAACGAAGACCCAACACAGCAAAAATAAATTAATTAATTAATAAAAACTCCTACCCTCAACATCTTTTAAAAAATCTATTTAGGTCAGACTACCTAATTAATTTGAATAGATCACACTAGAAAGAAAAATCCATGAATAATTTACATATTTTATATGCAGGATGTTAAAAATTGAAATACACATGGAATTCTCTGAGAATTAGAAAACATTTCTTCATTCACTTAATAAATATTTATTGAATACTTACTAAGCCTGAGGCAACATTATAAGTGTTGTGAGAGATACTGAAATTACTCAGACAGGATACTGTTTCTAGATGTTTCAGTGTGGTAGAGTGTAAGATACAAGGAAGACAGACATAATTCTAGTTTAAGGCATGGGTCTCTTGCACTTCTGCATGTATTATGAGTGAGGCACTGACTGTCCTTGTTCTGAAATCTCATTTCAGGGATGTTTCTATGGCAAATAGCCTTCGATGACAGAGTGATATCTCCCTTCAGAGCAAAGAGCAGTTCTGTTTACTCAGAGAGAGAATGTTTCTTTGCAGAGCAAAGGGTAGGCATGCTTACTGTCCAGTATAATAATGTTTTCTTCCAGAGCAAAGGACAGACGTGTTTCCTACGCATATAAAAGATTCAGGTTCCCTAAGCTCAATGATCGTCAATGATCCAACCCATTTTGTGTGACTTAAGAGTTTCATGTCTTCTAGCAGCATCTCTGAACCAGTGATAGACTAACTTGTTGGTTTCCAACTTGGATAAATCACAAATGTTTGACAGTTCTTGACAGTCAAAAATGGCAACAAATTCTTCCCCTGCCTGCATCCATGCCCTTTGGTATCCTCACTGACACTGACTCAGCCTGGCCACGTGACTTGCTTGACCAATGGGACATTAGTAAACAGGACACAAACAGGAGCTTGAAAAGCACCTGTGCATTGAAGATAGCCCTCTTGCTGTTTTTAGAATTTAGCTGTCATGTGAAAAAGCCCAGGCTAGCCTGTTTGTGAGAAATACATGCCCACTGTCCCCTACAACTCCAGCCATAAGCCTACCAATCACCAGACAGGTAAACAAAGCCAACTCAGATCATCCAGTCTCCAGGCAACTCTCCAGTTAACCACTGACGTAAGAATGAATCCAGCATAGATCAGAGAAACTGGCAGACCAGAGGAACTACTATCCAGCTTCTAAGTTTTGGGGTGGTTTGTTACGACAAAAGCTAACAAAAGGTACAGGGTATATGGCAAAAACAACGTCCAGTATAATGACTATATTACAAGCTCCATAGGGTTCAGTCTATGTCTGGTTAAATCTTATCACAATGCCTAGAAAAGAGATAAGTGCCAAGAGTTCCAACTTTGTCTTGGTTTCTGCATCTGAACAATCAATACACCTCACAAGCAGGTCATGAGATTGAAGGGACTGCGTATGAATCCAGCAGGGCACATGGTTAAGTGGAAAAAGCACAACTTAGTACTCAAGGAGACAGGTGCTCTGGTGTGTGAAAATCAGCTCTCCTACTTAATATCTGGCAGTCCTTGGGCAAGTTATTTAAACATATTGTACTTCAGTTTCCTTATCTGCAGAATGGGAATAATAAAGCTTTCTTCACAGGCTTTATAACATCAGTATTTTAAAGGAGGCACTCTGTGCATGACGTATCAGAGTATGACAGGCATTGTGGTAAAAGAGGTGAATAACTTGGAATAGCTGCAAACATCGTTAAATGCCAGCAGCAAGTAAAATGCTCTTCAGTGCTCACATGTATGCATTCACTTGCACATTCCCTCTCTCATATACACATAGGCACAAAATCAAACCCCAAATTAAATTCAAAATCCAACCCACAGAGACCTAGGAGGAGAGAAGCCAAGCACCAAGAGGTCTATATTATGGTCCACAAGAAGAAAAAACTCGTATTTTATAATGTGCACATGTTATATATAACAATCCAAAGTATGTTGTTTCAAAAGCCCTCCAAATAATATAAGCTTTCTGGAAGATTAATCCCTGACAATGTGAGAGTGTATAAAATGTACATTATAGGGCTTCCCAGGTGGCGCAGTGGTTGACAGTCTGCCTGCCGATGCAGGGGATGCAGGTTCGTACCCCGGTTCTGGGAAGATCCCACATGCCGCGGAGTGGCTGGGCCCGTGAGCCATGGCCGCTAGGCCTGCGCGTCCGGAGCCTGTGCTTCGCAACGGGAGAGGCCACAACAGTGAGAGGCCCGTGTACCACAAAAAAGTGAAATAAAATAAAATAAAATGTACATTATATTAATGAAACTAGAAGGTCACTTTACAGATACTCCGCTTCATTTCTGCAGTTTACAATTATGTAAATCCCTACTTTTAATTTTAGATAGATATTTTAAGTAATTACTTCTTTATCTTCTACATTACCAGGTTTCATCACATTTACAACTTTTTTTAATCTTTCTTTTACGATTTGGCATCTTTGAAAATTCTCTTTAACTGCTAGTCAGCAATTGAGTACAGCTGATATCATCTCTTAAACATCAAAATACAAGGTGACTATTGAAAATTTCCAAATCAAACCAAAAAATTGCCCCAGGCTGGATTTGGTTTCTGTATCATTTAAGACTTTGGTAAGAAAAAGTTTTTTAAATTCACAATTAAATTTATATTCTAATTTATATAGAGATTGTATACTATTGCGTTTTGAATTTCTTACCTAATCACTAGTTAACTGAAATAACATTGAAAAAAATTAAATAAGAATTAAATCTTCAGAAATTAATACTTCAAAAAAATTTGGTTATTAATTGTCACAATTTTCTTTCTTATATCCCTATAAGGGGTAGAATGGAATGCTGGTTAAGACTCAGACATGGATTTCAATTGTAGATCTGCCACTTCGGAACTGTGTGACTTATTACTTCACCTCTGGGTTACGTCAAATTACCTAATCTTTGAGATTCAGTTTCCTTACATGTAAAATGGTGATTTTTATAGCATGTGCATGTGTTTATAAAATGGATTGCTGTGACGATTCAATGAGATATGTATATAAAGTCCTTTGCCCATGACTTGAATCATAGGAAATATTAAATTAAATTAAATTTAGCTAAAACCATACTATACACTCACCTTCAAAAAACAACAACAAACACATCATCACATATCATTAGCCACTGAAAATCAAACTCCAAAGTTCTACTTAACAAGACAACGTCTTCAGCTAAACAGGCACCCACATGTCAACCATAAATATCCTTTAGGTCAATTCCATCTCCGTCCCTGGAGCAGAGACTTGGAAAGCTCTAAGACGAGAACATCCATAGAAAATAAAAAAAAATCAGAAACACTACATATATTTAGAGACCTTTTAAGAAATAAATTGTCTTACAGATTGTCCTTCTGATCCTGAATCCAGAAACATCCTGTCCTCAGCCTGCACCCCCATTATGGTACACTACAATGCCACACTTTCTTTTGGTGGTAGAGTGTCAAATGCCCCTCAGCTCAGATCCAAAGGAGAGGTCTGCTCTCCACTGGAGGGACATCCAGGTGTCCAGCCCAGGGAGGATCCCGATGGGGCCCCAATCTCAGTCTGACCAGAAAATCCCCCAACATTCACAACTCTGGGGACGATTATCTAATTGGCTGATGATTGTGCGACAGTTCAGGAAAACTGTCATCCTCTGTTTATTAATATCTTAAGAGAAACAAATAAACAAACAAACCACCTTGACTTACCCGGAAATAGTCGCTGCAGGCTGCTAGGACTGCCTTGTGAGCATGGAATTTCTGTTCCTCAGCAATCAGGGTGACGTCGCAGAGGATGCCGTCACTTCTCTGCTGATTCAGCGCTGCCAGGACGCTATCAGTGTGAGATTCTGAGTGGCAGAGCCTCTGGCCTGTCAGCATTTCTTGAATACTGCGAGGAGGAGAGAAGAGAGCAATCCAGTCAATGTTGTTCCTCTCATCAGCCCAGCCGCCCCCAGGCTCCCTCCCTCCTTCAAGAGCAACTCAGGGAGTGTGGATTCCAGTGCCTATAGTGGTGTGACCTTCCTAGTCCCCACTGTCCTCTTGCTTTCTTTTTCTCTAATTCTCTCTTTTCCTGCCCCCCAACAGGACCTCTTTCTCCTTCCTACTGGTCCCTCTCTTTGAGAATTTGTGTTTGTTGTGTGTCCATCTGTGTCTGTGTATTGGCCCATGTCTGTAGGCCTGTGAGCTTCTGCTTCTGGGCCCCTGTCCCCTCAGTATGTATACATCTCTGAGTGCAAAGCTTTTTCTGGATGTGTGTCTAGATGTGTGTATATATGTGTGCAAATCCTTCCACTCTGGGACCCCCTCCCTAGCTCTCTGATTCCTTTTCTAGCTTTGTACCACCTGTGTGGGGTTAGCACAAGCTCAGAACTTGCCATGCACTGCTCCAGCACAGAACCCACTGCATGGCTCACCAGAGACACAAGAAGTTTCTCAGTCTCCCCACAAGACACAATACTCCATTAATAAATAAAATGAAACTGAGCAAATGTTAGTTAGGGGGAAAAAAGGCTACTGGTGACCACTTCATGTAAAAGGTCATTAATTAAACCATAGTGGCTTATTATTAAACTTAGGAAATTATGCACCACCAGGAGAACATCAAAAGAAATGCCATCATAAAGAAAAAATTTAAGGCTGAAAGTAAAATATATCTATCTTATTAGCCTGCAACATCTTGTGTGATCTTCATATTAGACTTATGAATGACTATGCAATCTATTTTCTGCTCTATTTTGTGAAATTACTAAACTTACCCATTGTGAAACTTATCCCTTCCCTTCCTACCCCAACCTAAAATATTCATCCCATATCCTTTCAAAACTCCTGGGTGAAACCCCAGATCTTCCTTTAATAATGTAGAAGTGATGCTATAAACACCAAACGCAAACGGAATTTGTGGCTAGTTATGAACAATTCCAGCTTAGGTACATGAAAATCTCCACGGCACTCTAGAATCTCAGAACCGACACTGGACTAAGATGAGTGAGCTGCACCAGTCCTAAGTTACTCCCAGAATGACAGCAAGGGCCATCAAGCTCTATTTCTGGCCTGCGACTCTTCTTGAAACCAAGTAAAGTTGCCATAAGGATGAACGAGCACTGTCTCTCCCATCCTGATAACTCGACATCCTCTGAATGTGAAAGAGCCTCTCAGGAGAGCCAGGGCGTCGCCACCAGCCGAGCCTGCATGGTTGTGCCACCAGTTGGCTGGTAAATTACAGTTCAGCATAAATTACCTTAAAGTAAACCAAAGGCTTCCTGGGAAATGCCAGAGTGCAGCCAGTAAGCTTTATCGGACACTTTTGACTGGGGAGCCTCAAAAATGTCAGAACTATTGAAAGAAAAAATAAATTTGACAGGAGATGATGATATAGTAAGTTCTCGTGGGAAGGTGGGAGGATTATTTTCAGTTGAAATGCAGCAGTGAGTTTTGAAATGGTTACTGTCATCGAATATTCATCTAGCGGCTCTAGCTACAGGCAGACTTTTAAAGTCAGTAATTGAAAACCACACTCAGAAGCATAAATAACACTTACACAAATTGCTAGGCAAAGGCTAGAACGGAGATTAATTAGCATAGCTCAAAGAAATGAGGGAATAGAAAGAATAGTAATAGAAATATTATCTCAGCTAAGTAAGCTTTAGGATAGTCTTTGAAAATCCTTCCTAAAAGGATGACATTTTTATATATTTTACAAACACAAAGCCCTTACTATGTTCCATGAATTAGTCTTAGTGATATACAATTATCAATTCATTTAATCTTCATAACAACATTATGAGACAGGTACTAATATCTCCATTTCACAGATAAGAAACCCGATGATGCAAGATTAGGCATTTTGAGAACCTATTACCATGAACATAATAATGTAATTTGTCCTCCTGCTTAAAGTATAAAAGAAACAGAGACTTCCCTGGCAGCCCAGCGGTTAAGACTCTACACTTCCAATGCAGGGGGCACGGATTCGATCCCTGGTCAGGGAACTAAGATCCCACATGCCGCGTGGCCAAAAAAATTTAAAACATAAAAAATAAATAAAAGAAACAAACAAAACCTGGAACAAAACCAAAAACTGATAATCTGTAAAGAAGATCTCAAAAATCTATGCTGGGGGGAAAAAAATCAGAAAGTCCATATTAACTTTATATTTAGATTGTGCATAGTTAATCTCAAAATCAAAGTTACCTTTGAAAAATAATATACATTAATATAACATGAGATAGTGATAGGAAATGTTTGAAATCATGCTTCAAAAACATTTATCATTGCACTGACTAAGATAAGTTTGGGAAGAGAAAACAGATTTTACTGATACCTTTATTTAAAACTCTCATAACTTTTCTCCCTTTTAATATCACCTTAAATGCTACATAAATGTATTTTGAAATTTCATTTGTAGTGGAACAGAAGAATACATTAAAATAATTGCTTATAATGTTTCCTTACTCATTTTCCAAATATAGAGCCACAATTCATGTCCTTATTATTAAGACTGAATCAGTATTTGCATTTCAGATATCTATAGACAGTGAATAAATCTTGCCAGGGAAAGAGCAGCTGTAAACTGAAATTTGGCAAAGAATAAAGGGCTCAGCTCTGAAACAATTGTGATGCTGCACAATTTCACAGGATCATTCAGTTGGGCTTGAAATATTCAAGCTTAAAGAAAACAGCATGCTAAATATTTAAGGCAACACTTGGCACAAGATTCCAAATATTTTGGAACCAATATGTTAGGACTCCTTAAAAGCAGAAACAAATACTCCAACATTTGGCAAGGAATAAAGGCTTATTAATCAACAGGTCATTATTGTATTCTGAAACTTCCCACTCAACTCTCAGGTGTAAATCTGCAAAAGACTTCAACCGTGTAAGTGTTAAGGCACAAGTGGTCACAGAACACAGCTGAAAAGCCATAGGCCCATGTGATAAAGCCAATAATTATAAACCAGGGTCGAGGTGATTCAAAGACTATCATGAACCATGTCTAAATTAGAATGGGAAGCAGACACATCCTTACGTATGGCTCCCTTGGTATCAAAATTATACAACTTAGCAATCTAAACCTCTCACCTTAGAGCAATGTCTCTCCATTATTTGGGAAACGAAGAAGAAAGGAAAAGTATATTCCTAAAACTTCTGAAATTACCAAGAAAACAAACAAACAAAAAACTCCGTAAAACAGGAGTCACATATCCCAAGGGTATACAGATTTGTGTGTCATCCGAATATTGGGAAAGGTCTTCCATGGAAGCAATATTGCCACCTCAAAATTCACAAGTGGGTGCAAGAGGGTGACCTGGCTTCCTCAAGGCAACCCCAATACCCTTTCCTCTGTGGAATTCTTTAGAACTGCACTGTCCAGTATAATAGCCACTAGCTACATGTGGCTATTGTGAACTTAAAATGTGTGTAGTCCAAATTGAAATGTGCTGTAAGTGGAAAATGTACGCTGGATGTCAAAGACATAGTGTGAAATAAAAGAATGTAAAAATATCTCATTAATATTTCTATATTGATTACATGTTGAAATGATAATATTTGGGGTATACTGGGTTAAATAGAATATATTGTTAAAATTCATTTTACCTGTTTCTTTTTACTTTTTAAAAATTGTGTCTACTTGAAAAGTTTAAATTATATATATACTTCGCACTATGGTTCTACGGGACAGTCTAAAAGTTCCCTGGGGAGGTGTCCCTCATTTCTTTCCACCTGAACTCTAGAAGGGCTTCAGGTACCCCATCAGGTTGCCAATGAGCCTGGCTGTTCCTGAATCTCACAGGACCCAGCTTCTTCCAGGTACAACATGGGAAGCCCCGGACTCCTTGAGCAAGAAATTGCTTTTTAGTGATGCCACGGAACAACCATCTGATTGGTCAAATGTCAGCATCCAGTAACAGGGAGATAAATAAATGAGGTCTCAAGGACAGGACTATTTATGACTTCAAATCTTTAACTTTCATTCTGGAATTGATGGAAGAACTAAAAAGTCAAATGCAGAGCACGATGTTCATAACATGGTACAGCTCACTCACAGTGAAGCACTGTGTTAGTGTAAATCACTATTTCAAGTTCATAGTGAAGATTTTTGATCACAGAATTCTCTCAGATTCTCATTTTTTATAGCATAAATTTTGACTGAGTTCTGTCAGTTTGCAAGACATGAATTCCAAAACAGCTGTCTGGTTTTTAAACATCTGTATCTCAAATTTAAAAATTCAAGTCAATTTCTATATCAGTGTTTACTTAGTACTTAGATATACAAAATATATTCAGGTAGTTTTCAAGTAAGGTCACCAATAAGGTATTATATACTTATATATCAAACACAGTCAAGTAGCATAGAGATCCTCATTGCTTAAATAGATTACTTTACACAAAAAAGAAAAGGACCGGGCAAAAAACCTGATAGTACTAGGATTATGCCTGATTATCTCAGTTCAGTCTATTGATAAACTGTGCCCTAATCACTTCAATTCCACAGTCAAAATATTTTAATACAAATTAAATACATCAATATTGAAACAATCTTATTTATTTAAGCATATAGGCTGTGAAAAAAAACCAACATGGAACTTAATTTTATTTTTTATAGAATACTTTGTAATTTGTAAATACCTTAAAATTAATTCTAGCAATTAATAACAATGGTCAAAATAATAAGCAAAGGAAATATGATATGCTTAGCGAATGACCAAGAATAATGAAGACTATGCAAGTTAATTACAAATGGATACTTAAGGAAAGGAACTTAAATATAAATGGATAGTCTTGTTGCATTCCTTCATTCCTTCATTCACTCAAACATTTATTCATCCTGTGCCAGGTATTGGACCAGACACTGGAGATAAAATGGTAAACAAACCAAACTCTGTAGCAGCCCTCACAGAACCCTCAGTTTAGCGAGGTAGTTACACTTTAATAAAATAATCTGGCCTCCCTGAAGAAGTAATGCTGGAGCTGCAGGCTGAAGGATGAGAACAAGTTACCATGGCAAAATGGGGACAGCAGAGTTTTCCAGGTAGAGGAACAGCAAATGCTGATCCTGTGGCAGTGGGGGGCATGGACCTAACACACAGTCCACAGAATGTTCAGGGCTGGGACCCTGAGGACAAGCGCCGGCATGGTACAGGATCTGGAGCTCAGAAAGAGGTCTTGGCTAGAGGTGTAAAACTCATGTGGATAGAGAGAATAACGGAAGCACAGCTGTGTCTCCAGAACACAGCTGAGAGACAACCAATAGTCAAAGGCTGCTGAGAAGAAAGATAGGATTCAAAACATAGAAGCGGGGCTGGGCTCAGCTGTGGGAAAGGACTGCCTTTTGAGTAGCAGGAGGGAGCGAATATTAAAACTTTGGGCATTTTTTGGCTTGTTGAATCTAAAGATTCAGTGGAACCAATCTCCACTGGACAATGAAGGCATGGAAACACATGGGTTCACCTGGGTTGGGATTTTGTCAGGTAAATGGATCAAAAATGCAGAGAGCAAGGGAAATTAAGGATTTAAAAGAGTGACAGATTCTAAACTGGCTAAGAACGGAAATGAGGCAAGGAAAGTGTTGACGGATTGGTAGAAAGTGGCTGGGCCAGTTGCTTTACAATGTTGTGCTAGTTTCTACCATACAGCAAAGTGAATCAGCTATACGTATACATATATCCCTCCTTTTTTGGATTTTCTTCCCATTTAGGTCACCACAGAGCACTGAGTAGAGTTCCCTGTGCTATACAGTAGGTTCTCATTAGTTATTTATTTTATACGTAGTATCAATAGTGTATATATATCAATCTCAACCTCCCAATTATAAAGCAACTACACTCCAATAAAAATTAATTAAAAAAATAAACAATAAGACCCTACTGTATAGCACGGTGAACTCTACTCAATACTCTGTAATAAACTTTGTGGGAAAAGAATCTGAAAAAGAATGAATATACATATATATATATATATGTATAACTGAATCACTTTGCTGTACACCTGAAACTAACACAATATTTTAAATCAACTATACTCCAAAAAAATTTACTAAAAAGAAAAGAAAAGAAAGAAAATGGCCGGGCCAGTAATGAGACATTGCCATGAGGTCAAAGTACAACCACTGTGGAGGTAGGTAAATCAGGAAGCTAGAAGGAGAGGAGGTCCTGCTAAGAATAAAGCGGCTGATGCAGTAGTTTCAGAAATAGAGCAACTACTGGGGATGCATGATCCACGGCGTGACCATGAGAGTAGGTGGTTCAGTGAGGAAGGTCACAAGCAGGTTGAAGATCCAAGGCCACAAAGTCGGGCAGATCCTCCAGGCAAACACTGAGGCCACTGGGAAGTTGTAAAGGGTCTGTGGTGAGAAGGAAGACTGTCAGCCAGATGCCAAATGCTCAGTGAATGCGGGGAGATGGCCCTGCGAACAGTGGAGAGGAAGAAGGGATGGAGAGAGCTGCAGAGCATCACCTTCAGAAGAGCCTGTCTTTGTTGTCGTTTTGTTGTCGACATCTTCTCAAACAACCAGTATGAGGAGTAACGACCTAGAAGCAAAACTATGTCCCAGGTGACAACCATCTCTCTACCCATCCCTAAAATACATGAGATTTGAGGAAATAAGGCCACCACTTGAGAAGGCTACAAAGAAGTGGTGCCTCAGAAGAAGACAGGTCTCAGTGAAAGCAGGAGGTGCTTGGAGTTTTTCAGGGTGAGGAAGACGACCCAGCACAGCACATGTATGTTGCTGGTGCAACAGTTCCACGTGGCACAGGGGAAGTTTGAAAAGTGCGCAAGGAGGTGTCTGTGTCCCAGCAGAGACGATGGTGCTATGGAGGACAGATGGCAGTGGAATCAGAGTTGATCAGTGAAAGCAGAGATAGCAGATCTAAAGTAAAAAATCATTTGGAGAAGAATGCACATGGATCCTATTAGCCAGAAATAAATCACTTGGCTTAGTTGGTGGCAGACAGATACCATGGTCTCTATGTGCTATGCTGGCTGGATGCCAGATCCAGAGCAGGATTTCCTGACCTCAGTTAAACTGACATTCTGACATTTTTTGCTATGGGCATTATCCTGTACTTTGTTAAGATGTTTAGCAGGATCCCTGGCCTCTACCCACTAGATGCCAATAGCACCCCCTATCCTGGTGACAATCAAAAATGATGCCAGATATTACACAATGTACCCTGAGGGCAAAATATCCCCCACTGAGAGTCACCCATCTACAGCAACACTCACTTGGGGAGCACAGAGGCACTATACTGGCAGTAGCAATGCCTCCATTTCTGAACACATTTTTGGAACTAGTCATCTCTAATAGCTTCAGAGTCATGGAAGAAAGCTGGTCTCATTATTTCATAGACATACTCAATTCTTAGTATTTAAAAAGAAGGCATTTCCCAGGCTTATCACCTCTCTCATTCTTTGCTTTGAAGATCCTTTTGACGGGTTCCGCGGAGGATGATGAAGACTTGCCTCCACTGGGAATATTCAAAGGAATTCCCTGCATTTTCTTATTGACTGGCCCCCTCAGTTCTGGGAATGTGCCAGGCTCCTTCCTGCCTAAGGGCATTTCCCCATGTCTTTCCCATCCTTCAAATCTCAGGTCATAGAGCACTTCTTCAGGAAGGTACTACCTCATTCTATCAATCTTTCAAAGCACTTTCACAGTTATATTTGTGTTGTTACTGGTGTGATTTGTTTAATATCTGTTTCCCCCATAGAATATATATTTCATGAGAGCAGGAACCTTATTTGTTTTATTCACTGCTGGATCCTCTGCACAAATAAATATCTGTTAAATAAGTACTAAAGTAAAATCTTATGAATATTTTAAGAATACATATTATACACCCTGAAGTGATTGCTTTAAAGGGGACAATAATCATATATATGTATAGTTTTCTCATTATTTTTTTAAATCATATACCTTCAGAGAAGTCTACCTTTTGTTTGAGGGAGGTTAGCATCCTAAATAAGAAAAAGATAAAAAGTAGTATCAAAGAATCCTTAACATATCTAGGTTTGGCCAGTAATTATATCTCAGTGGTTAGCCCTTGTGCTACCACACTAAACTCACACACACTCTCAGACTGGTTTGCTTAATTCTTCAAATACACATTGAGCCCCCTCCCTGTGCTTGGTCCTAGAATGTGCGGTGTGAGGATTTCAAGTCACACCTGTCTCTCTACACAAGCAAAGACGTATCCTACAGGACCAACCTGAGGAAGCGTTCAGACGGCATTCTCCAGCTGGGTTCCTCAGGGTCTCAGCCTTAGAAGTTTGCAGAGGAGTCGGCAAGCATTCCAGCTGAATAAAAAAAACAAGAAAGAGAAGCACAGTAAGCTAAATGCAAAAAAGCACACTCTGGGCCTTAATGATGCTAATGCTTTAGAATGCTAAAGAGGCACCCTGGAGAGTTTTATAATCAAGATATAACAATCTGGGCCTCGCTGGTGGCGCAAGTGGTTGAGAGTCCGCCTGCCGATGCAGGGGATACGGGTTCGTGCCCCGGTCTGGGAGGATCCCATATGCCGCGGAGCGGCTGGGCCCGTGAGCCATGGCTGCTGAGCCTGCGCGTCCGGAGCCTGCGCGTCCGGAGCCTGTGCTCCGCAACGGGGGAGGCCACAACAGTGAGAGGCCCGCATACCACACACAAAAAAAAAAAAGATATAACAATCTGACTGAAAGCTCTTATAATAGGCAATGGTTTGGAATGCTTCTAAATTTTAAAGTTTTTTCACCTTACTGGAACTTCAGGGACTAAGAAGTCAAAATGTATTTGAGAACCAAAAATAGCTAAAGTAAGAGTTACAGTAAAAATTAAAACATCAGACAGCCAAAAGGAAAAATTAAGATTTGATAAAATACTGCTACGATTTATGTCAGAGAATGTTTTGCCTATGTTCTCTTCTAGGAGTTTTACTGTGCCATGTCTTATAGTTAAGTCTTTAAGCCATTTTAAGTTTATTTTTTTGTATGGTGTGAGAGAGTGTTCTAACTTCATTGATTTACATGTGGCTGTCCAGCTTTCCCAACAGCAGTTACTGTAGAAATAAAAACAAAAATAAACAAATGGGACCTAATCAAACAAGCTTTTGCACAGCAAAGGAAACCATAAATAAAACAAAAAGACAACCTGCAGACTGGGAGAAAATATTTGCAAACAATGTGACCAACAAGGGCTTAATTTCCAAAATACACAAACAGCTCATGCAGCTCAATATCAAAAAAACAAACAACCTAATCAAAAAATGGGAAGAAGACCTTAATAGACCTTTCTCCAAAGAAGACATACAGATGGCCAACAGGCATATGAAAAGATGCTCGACATTGCTAATTATTAGAGAAATGCAAATCAAAACTACAATGAGGTATCTATCACCTCACACTGGATAGAACAGCCATCATCAAAAAGTCTACAAATAATAAATGCTGGAGAGGATGTGGAGAAAAGGGAACCCTTCTATACTGTTGATGGGAATGTAAATTGGTGCAGCCACTATAGAAAACTGCATGGAGGTTCCTTAAAAAACTAAAAATAGAGCTACCATTTGATCCAGCAATCCCACTCCTGGGCATATATCCAGAAAAGAGAAAAACTCTAATTCGAAAAGATACATGCTCACCAATGTTCATAACAGCATTATTTACAGTAGCCAAGACATGAAAGCAACATAAGCGTCCATCAACAGAGGAATGGATAAAGAAGATGCAGTATATATATACAATGGAATATTTCTCAGCCATAAAAAAGAATGAAATGTTGCCATTTGCAGCAACATGGATGGACCTAGAGATTATCATACTAAGTGAAGTAAGTCAGACAGAGGAAGACAAATATTCTATGATATCACTTATATGTGGAATCTAAAAAAATAATACAAATGAACTTATTTACAAAACAGATTAACAGACATAGAAAACAAACTATGATTACCAAAGGGAAAGGGGGGAGGGATAAATTAGTATGTGATTAACAGATACACACTACTATTGATATATATAAAATACATAAACAAGGATTTACTGTATAGCACAGGGAACTTATATTCAATATCTTGTAATAACCTATAATGGAAAAGAATCTGAAAAAGAATATAAACATAATCTATCTATCTCTCTCTCTCTCTCTCTCTCTCTACATATATATATATATAAAACATTGAATCACTTTGCTGTATACCTGAAACTATCACAATATTATAAATCAACTAACTATATTTCAATTTTAAAAAACTGACAAAATAAAGTTGCAGAGGCTAAACCACAAATATTAGTTGACTTGTCCTTTAGTGAAGTTAAAATCAACTATGTCTTGGGCATCTACAGAAAGACCATTTTCTATTCAAGGAGTGAATTTCTGAAAAATAAATAGAAAAATAACATATAGAAAGGATGAAAATTATAAGGAAATGGAAAACAGATTTTTCAGGAGCTTTAGGATTAGCATACTTGGAAATATGTAATTGGATGAAGTTGTCAGGCTTGAAATCACTCCTTGGCTATATATTCATTCAATCTCACAGTCCGTACCCCTGCCTTTGTTTTCAATCATTGTTGTAACTCTAAACAGAGAAGTAAATTATTTGAAAAGTCTGGAACGTGCTCCATGACTATGCTTTACAACTCTCATTAGAGGGTCTAGCTCCCATTTTCTAACACACCCAAGCAGCAAAATTAATTCCAATTTGGATAATCTTAAACAGGCTCTAAGTTTCATTTTGAAAAGCAATACAGTGTAAAAACACTTATGAAAGGAATGTGTAAAGCTGTGCCTATTTCTCTGATTTGTATAAAAGAGAGACCTATGATTTCCAATCTAACTAATATATAGTATTTGTTACATTGTATCCAAACCCTCATACTGTAGTAATTCACATAGATATATCATAATTTGCTGAGAATTCCACTGTTACTGAACAGATTGTTTCAAACATTTTTCACACATTTATACTTATTTCTTGCTTTCTTTTTTAATTACTGAAAATAGTATACCTATACTTTCATTTATTTCTAATTTAAGTTTTGACGAATCTAAAAATGAGCATCATTTTCAACTGATCCATTACAACTGGCAGTAAAAAGGATCAGAATAATTCAAGGCATGTTGTTTCATTAGCTAAGAGACTTTCTTAGCAACCTACCACTGCTACAGATTCCTTTCGAAATTAGGTTATAAATTCCAGGCTCTATTGCCTAACACAAACACTAACAGAGATGGACACTTGAGCATTAAGATGGTATAAGAATATTTATTACTACAGAGAGGTAAAAAAAACCTTAATCTTACGGAAAGTCTAGTATTTTTTTTTTTTTTTTTTTTTTTTTTTTTTTTTTTTTTTTTTTTTGCGGTATGCGGGCCTCTCACTGTTGTGGTCTCCCCCGTTGCGGAGCACAGGCTCCGGACGCGCAGGCTCCGGACGCGCAGGCTCAGCGGCCATGGCTCACGGGCCCAGCCGCTCCGCGGCATATGGGATCCTCCCAGACCGGGGCACGAACCCGTATCCCCTGCATCGGCAGGCGGACTCTCAACCACTTGCGCCACCAGGGAGGCCCAAGTCTAGTATTTTTAAATGCTCCCAATAACTAGGTGAATGTAGAATAAGAATCCTAAAAGTTAAAATAATCCAAAATTAAAGAACACTTTCACCTTGATATTTTTCAGACATTCCAAACATGACAATTAAAAATCTTAAGATAAATTCCCGTATTGTTTGGAGATCAACGCACTAAATTAGCTTTCCTCAGAAACTACCTAATTATAATCTGCTCCATTCTACAATGTTTAGTGAAATGAACACCATTTTAAAGGTGAGTTAAAATGAGTTAAAGGATGACTCAACCCCTGAATATTACTGTTATTTATTATTTACTATTTTTACTACATATTATTTACAACTTACTACATATATTTTATATAAATTGTATCACTGGATTATAACTTTCTTTTTGTATAAATAACATTTGTTTTTACATTTTGTTTATTAATTCTATTTTATATTTTAAGTTTCCCTTACATGAAGCATGTCTTTTGGCCAGCCAGACCTCTTTATCCTCTTGTCTTCTTGCACTTTTTCCCGTGCCTGGGATGTGGGTTCCTTCTTAACTCAAGGCTCTTACCTTTTCCCAAGAGCCCATGGAAATCCGGGCCAGCCTCCTGCATTTCCCCTCCTTGAAATCCAGAAATGGATTCAGCGCTGGGCCAATTTGGTGGGGCCGTAGGAAGCAGAATAGTAGGAAAAAAAGGCTAGAGTCGCTCTCCAAGCATGTAGCTCTTAGGGCTGCTCACACCCCATTAGACATATAATGACATTTAGCACAAGCCCTAAGGGTAGTGCTATGTGGGGTTGGGAGCATATGACGTGGCTCTTCTTCTACGAATTGAGAGTGATCACGGTCAAGGTCCCTTTGTGACCATCTACAATTTCCTGAGCCTGTTGGCACCATGGAATCAAATCATCATATGATGAATTATATTCATCTCAGCCCCCCACACCCATGGCCCTAAAACTATCAAGGCAACACATTCCCTTCCACCAAATTAGACTTTGTGATCACCTGTGCAAAGAGCATACAACTCTGATCTGTCTGCTTCCACTCAGGGCACAATGCTCCTCCCAGCCTTGCCTCACTATAAGGACCAGCACTCCTGAGGTCTCAGATCTGCTCCCTTGGCCCACCTGTTCCCAAACCAGGGTCCACACGTGTCCCCTCAAGTCCTGGGCATCCATTATTCAGCCCCAGATCAAATGAAATCCCTGAGGACTAACCTTCACCATCAGTGTTGCACAATTAGGGCAGAATTCGATATAGCTTGGTCAAAACTACCTCCAAAATTGTGGAGATTTTTTTTTCACTGATTCATGAGAGAAATCTTTCTTGAAGAACTACTTTATGCAAGACCTGGAGCTGGGTTCCTAGGATACAGTAATTAATACATGAGGTTTTCCTTTCACAGGGCTTGTAGGGGGCCACAGTGGACAGCAAGGAGTGGCTTGACAGTATTTTAGCCTTCACAACCATCATTCATCTCTCAAAGCAATCCCAAGTAAGCAGGCAGCCCAGGGCACAGCGTGCTCTGCTATGCAAACACAGCCTCGAGACCAGTTCCTAGCGCTTCCCTTCTAAACAAAAGGCTGCTCTTCAGCCCTATCCTGGCCCACTGCCAGTGCCTGTATAATTCATTCTTTAATCGTAATTGTGATAAGTGCAAGGGTTTCTAAGCACAGCTTCCTCATCTTAAAAATAGTAATACCCACCTCATAGAGTTGTTGTGAGGATTCAACAAATTGGAATTCTCAGAAGGTGCCTGTCACATGGTGTTAGTTGTTATTATTGTTGTTGTTTTAGTACTATTTATGATTTATTATCATTTTACATAGCAGGAAACTTGGCCCATCCTGTGTGATCAGAAAAGGGGCTTCCTTGAGGATGTGACATCTGAGCGCATCTCTGAAAGATAATTATCAACTGGGTAAGGGGTGGGGAAAGGGATTCTGGGAGGCATCCTGGGCAGAGCCAACAGCCCGGGCAAAGGCCCTAAAGCAGAAAGAAGCAGGGCCTATCAGAGGCCAGAGGGCAGATCACACAAGCAGTGTTAAGAATACTGCTTGGTCATTATCCTAAAACCAGTGGGAGTCCACGGAAGGTTTTAAAGCAAGAGACTTGCACGATGCGATCTGCATTTAGAAAGATCACTCTGGTTGTAGTTTGGAAGTTATTGGAAAGGTAGAAGAGTTCCCAAAGGAATAAAAGGCAACCTTGGACTTCCCTGGTGGCGCAGTGCTTAAGAATCTACTTGCCAATGCAGGGGACATGGGTTCAAGCCCTGGTCCTGGAAGATCCCACATGCCACAGAGCAACTAAGCCCATGCGTCACAGCTACTGAGCCTGTGCTCCAGAACCCGCGAGCCACAACTACTAAAGCCCGCACACCTAGAGCCCATGCTCCGCAACAAGAGAAGCCACCACAGTGAGAAGCCCGCGCACCACAATGAAGAGTAGCCCCTGCTCACCGCAACTAGAGAAAGCCCGCGTGCAGCAACAAAGACCCAATGCAGCCAAAAATAAATAAATATTAAAAAAAAAAAAAGGCAACCTTGTACTCTTTGGCCCATTGTACAAGGGTAATCACCAGGTCACACAATCAACCTCTCCCCAACAGCAAAAGCTCTCTGGCTTTCTGTCTGAGGGGTGGCATCTACTTTCCCCCATCAGACATTTATCCTGACCAACCGTGCCAAGTACATTTCTCCTGGGCCTTGTACCTGGCTGGCACTAACTCACTGGTTGGCTGAAATTAAATCCCCTGTTCAAATGGGCTCAACTCTCCCTTTCAGGGCTTGGTAAGTTTAGTGCTGGCGTCTAAAGAGAAACCTTAAGGTGGGGAGAAGGAGAGACAAAGTGCCAGATTTACCTGGCTTACTCGACCCTGACCAGTGTCCTCACATGCATGAACGTGGTACTGTGTCAGAGTGAACACCTGTTCTTGTACCTGCCCAACCGCCCACAAGGTTCTGTTGGTATCGAGCACCTCCCACCACCCAGCCTTAGCTGATGGGTCTAAGAGTCCGGGTGGAATCCAAGCTGAGCCAATCAGAGCTCTTCTCTGGGATTTGGAATTAGAACCACCAGTCTTCAGATCAGTTGTGCTGCTCACTTGCAAGTAGAAAACAATACAGGAACTGACAGAGATGGCTCCTTTTATACTAATCCTATCATCATTAAAATGTTTATATTTTGTTCATCATCTTTGAAATATTACATTAAAATATTATTTATCTTGATCATCTAGTTTTTTGATGCCCTCTTAAATTTTGCACCTCACTCCAGTCTCAACTCTGTCTTCTGCCATGTGGATTAGGAAACCAAGAAAACAATTCTGCAGGAAAAGAAACAGCAAAAGAAGCAAGTGTACAGAGAAAAAGTTACAGGCAACAGATGGAAAGAGAGGACATTCTCGATTTTCCATGCATTTTTGCCTCTGGGAGTACATGAAACAACCTAGATTTTTATAACAAATTCCTTGTTTTATTTAGGCGAACTCAACTGAGGGTTAAAAGATTCCCAAGAAATTCAATTAGGGTTCTACCTAAGATTTTGTTTGTGAAGAAATGGGGGTGGGCAGCTCTGCTGCTTTAAAAACACACAGAGATGCACATATTCGCTTATTATGAGCTTATCTGAAAACTTAACCACCGTTTAAACTTTAAATCTTGCTTCTATGAGAAAATGCACTCCAAGAACTCCCCCGAGGGCTTCCCTGGTGGCGCAGTGGTTGGGAGTCCGCCTGCCGATGCAGGGGACACGGGTTCGTGGCCCGGTCCGGGAGGATGCCACATGCCGCAGAGCGGCTGGGCCTGTGAGCCATGGCCGCTGAGCCTGTGCGTCCGGAGCCTGTGCTCCGCAACTGGAGAGGCCACAACAGTGAGAGGCCCGCGTACCGCAAAAAAAAAAAAACCAAAAAAAAAAACTGACTCTCGGATGACGTTAAGAGAAATGTGGCGGAATGCTAGCGCTCCTGCACCTGCACAGGTCATCCCATGTGTGGCCGTGCAGCTGTTTCTGTGTCATGTTAAAGAGGAGGGCTGGCAAAGATGAAAATGATAGGACAACCTCTACTAAGCACCTGCTAAGTGTTCAGCATAGGAATTGCTTTCCATACCTTATTTAATCCATTGCGTACTTTACTATCCTTTTTTATGGTGTAAAATATTAAAGCATAAAGAGGTCAAGTAATTTGTTAAAAGCCACACAACCAGTTAGTGGTGAAACCAAGCTTGGAACCAAGCTTAGCAGACTAACTCCAGAGTCCACACGTTCAGCACACTTAACACTAATGAAGGGAACGTATTCCAGGCTGCAGTCACATCCTCAAGTGCTGAAAACAGCACCAAGAGCCACAGGCACCTAGTACCAGGGCCAGAGAACGAAGGAAAAATCAACCTTCTCTGACTCAGTACAATGTTTCCAATAATCTAAGATGCCCAATGACCAAACAAGTAACTATGCAAAGTAATATCTCCCTCACTGTAAGTCAAAAATGGGACCATAACACATTCAAGGTTGTTCTGAAGGGAACTCAAATGGCCCTAGGCCTGCATGACCCATAGAAGCCAACAGCTGGGGATCAGTACCTGCAACCACCACTAGCTGGTGTCCCCCTCTGAGGTCCCTGCTATGGGCTGAACTGGGTTCCCCCAAACTTACATGTTCGAGTCCTAACCCTCAGTCCCTTAGAATGTGACTATACTTGGAGACAGGGCCTTTAAAGCAGTAATTAAGGTAAAATGAGGTTATATGGGTGATCTCTAACCCAATATGACTGGTGTCGTTATAAGAAGAGGAGATAGGACACATGCAGACAAAGAGGAAAGACCATGTGAGGACACAGCAAGAAGGCAGCCATCTATAAGCCAAGGAGGGAGGCTTCAGAAGAAACTAACTCTGCCTACACCTTGATCTCAGACTTCTAACTTCCAGAACCAAGAAAAAATAAATTTCTAAGTCACCCAGTCTGTGGGGCTTTGTTATGGCAGCCCCAGCAAACTATACAGCCCCCAGGGGAGGGCATAGCCCAACAGGTGCAGGTCCTTGCCCTGGCTGCCCTCTGGCTATCACTCTGCTCCATGATTGAAATCAGTCTATTCTAGCCACAGGTGACACGGCCTGCCAGTCTCCTCTAAGCTTCTGAGGCTCACAGGCTGTTCCAGGCCCGCTGACCACCCTACCTCCAGGTTTGGGATAACTGGTGCTTTGCTCAAAGCTGGATCACAGGTGACTCTAAGAAATGTCAGCCTCGGAGGACCCATGGGGCCTAGACAGCTGCCTCTCCACCACTGCTCCCTTGAGCATCTGGCTCCTGGCTTTCACATATCCAATCGGAGCTCACTTTTGCTAAATCTCACCACTCTGAGAGGAAACTTCCTAGGGATATAGTTTGTTTGTTTTACAGGAGCGCTCTCCTTCCCAGGTTGCATAAGTACTGCAGGGGCCCAAGCAGAGAGGGATGAGGTCCAGAGCATGGAAGCACAGCCTGGTCATGTGCTGAAGCACCTGCCACCTCCCCGGACTCTGACTCTGAGGCCAAGCTATGTGCACCTGTGAGCCTTCCACAAAACTTCAGGTGATTATTTTCCCCAGGTGGGCTTCCACCAAACTCCCATGGGTAACCCCACCAGTCTGTCACTAACACCTTCAACTGTCTGCACCCTTTCCAATGTAGTCCTGATCTAGATCCACCCACACACGGAAGGGGGAATACTGCCCATCTCCACATGCTGGGGGATGTGGAGACCAAGCCCCAGACAAGACACCTGGGTACTTGGCCGTCAAATGAATGCAGGCAAAAGCCCTTAACCATCTGATCATTTCAATGCTCTGCTTAAAACTGCTGTGATAAAAGTCAAATTACTTAAAATGGTAACCCCACCAACATTTCCAGCCTTCTGTTCTACCACTTGATGTCTTGTTTCCTGGTCACAATCATACAGATCCACTCATCCACACTGAGCTATTCTCCCCCTTCGGGATACTGGTACCAATCATCTTCTCTGCCCAGAACTTTCTACGTCCTCTTTGCCTGGTTAGCTCTTATGCATCCTGCAAGTCCCACATGTCACCTCCTCTGGGAAGCCTTCCCTAAAACTCCCCTAGGGCTGAGTTTGTTACTCTCCTAGGAGCTCCAATAATACCTATACGTTCACACTCACAGCATAATTAGCACTCTACGTAATTACTTGTTTGGGTAAAGGGGAGGCAGAAGCTATTAGCTCAGCCTCATTTCCACCCCTAATCCCACCCCAAGACAGTAAGCTCTTTAAATAGGGTGACCATCCTGGGGTAACCACAGTTTTGTCTATTTTCCCAGCGCAATTACTAATTGCACCCTCCATTTGTTTTCTTTGGTTTCCCAGTTTGGATCATAAATTATTTGGTCACCCTGTCTATATAGGCGGGATCCACATCTATCTTGCTCACTGTCTTGAACCCACGGACTACCATTATTCTCACAAAATCCCCAAAAGCAGAAAAAGCAAAAGTATGATGTATCTCTGTTTTAGAATGAAGAGCATGAGATTGTAATGCCAGCTTATTTGCATATATTAAATCATAATGTTTTAGTTTATATTATCAAAATGCATACCCCAAAAAAATTCTGCACTGAATATTAAAAATTCCTCTAGTGAGAACAAGGATGAAATATCTAGTCACCCTCATGAATACAGCTGGAGACCTTGGGAACCAAACTAAAATATGTTTAAGTCAGTTCTTCCAGTCACATTAACACACCCCTTTTCAGCTCTTACTTTAATTTTTAGCTCCATCACTCCTCTATGAATAGAAACATAAAATGCTTGGATCAGTTACACATTCTTGTCAAAATAACCTAACCTGCAATTATAACATCGTAAGGTGCTTTTTTAAAATGTTGCCATGAAAACTTTTTCATTAAAGAATTTCTTACGGCTCCCAGACCACTGAAAATTAAACAATCCATTTGTATCTTTATAGATGACAAAATGTAGATCTTGAGTATTCTGCTGTATAAAAATTATCTGTATGACAACAACATCATTGTATGGAAAAAATCAATGTGCTACATTTATGTAATTATTTTATTTCTTTAGAAAATTCTGTATAAAAAAGTTATTAATCAGCGAATGAACATTCTTCTCTGATTAATGATTGCCTTCTAACGAATAGAAAATATACAGTTTATAGTTCTCTAACCTTTGATCTAGATGTAATCCTAACTCCATTTTCAAATAGAGAGACAGTCTTCTTGTTAAATTTTAAACCATGGACTCTTCATTCATTCAGATATTTACTAAAGGCTTAATATATTTCCAGCAATCACTGAACAAGATGTGATGACAGACACGAAAGAATTAAAAATAGTCTCTGCCCTTCAAATAGCTTGTAATCTGCAAGTAAGGCATAACATCCACATTTCCATCACCCTAATAGTACAAGACATTCTGCACTTTCATCAACTGAGAGATTTACAATTTTTTTCTTTTTAAAATTTCTAAAATTGAGGCTGTACCTTAAATCAATTGCTGATGTACTGAAAAGCTGATGTGTATCTTACATCTGCAAGAAGCATTAGAACTGGGGAAGCACCATAGTTCAAGTGCCTAAATAAGGAGACTAGGATTACGTGCAATCTTACATTTAATTCTTACATTGACCTAGTATTATCAGAATTAAATAAGTCCATTTTTTTCAGAATAAAAAGCAGAGGCCCAGCAAGCTGAAATGCTTGAGGTAAAAAAACAACTGGGAGGGCCTCCCTGGTGGCGCAGTGGTTGAGAGTCCACCTGCCGATGCAGGGGATACGGGTTCGTGCCCCGGTCTGGGAGGATCCCATGTGCCGCGGAGCGGCTGGGCCCGTGAGCCATGGCCGCTGGGCCTGCGCATCCGGAGCCTGTGCTCCGCAATGGGAGAGGCCACAGCAGTGAGAGGCCCGCATACCGCAAAAAGAAAAAAAGAAAAAAAAAAAACAACTGGGAACTGGTGAAGCCGAGACTCAAATCCAGCTCTGTTACATTCTGCTGCATCACATCGCCCTACCAAAGGCAAGATGGATGTCGGTGAGAACAGTGGAGGAAGGTTAAGTGGAGGAGCACTGAAGGATCCAGAGAGAAAGGAGGAGGCTTTCCAGATGAAAAGTACAACACTCTGAAAGCTACGGGGGCTTCCAAGTTATACTCTTGTAAAATAAGAACTCTGTACCATCTGGAGATGCAATGTAGACATGTATTCAGTCTGCCATCTTTAACAGGAAGCCCTTTCGGTAAGCTCTATTTTTATACACATTTTCCTGATTGGGAAATGGAGGTTTAGAGAAATTAAGTAACTTCATGAAGGTCACACAACCAGTATGGGAGCCGGGGTGAAAACCTAGCTAGTCTATATCCAGACCCACTCTTTTCAACCAGTAAGCTATCCTGCATCTCCAGCTAGTACAGGGTTCTTATTTTACAAAAGTATAACTCAGAAGCCTCCATATCTTTGCATGTGTTGCACCTCTCATCTGGAAAGCCTATAACAGACATGCTCATTCTCTCAGACAAAATAGTTGGTTTTCCATGAAAACACAGATCTGACCGGGCTGAATAACAAAGAATTCCTCTAACCATTCAGTAAGCATCTTCCCTCTCACTCATTCAACGTTTAAACTGCATTTACCATACGCCAGGAATGCATATAAAGGAGTAAGATTTAAATGACTTTGTAAACCCAAATGTCTGGGGCTTTTTTTTAACATGACAAGTGATAAAAGCTATCACTTCTTAAAGCACACTTTTCTTTTTAAACAGACACGTAAGATAGAAGGAAGGACGTGGGTATGAGGTTAAGTTCCTTCAGCTGAGTTGAGCTGCTCCTTAAATGACATCTTAACTGCGAATTATAGGGGTAGGGACCATGTCCCACTCACCTCTGTTAGAAGGAGCTTTGTTCCCACAAGACCTGCTAATAAATGAATTGTTTATAAATAGTTCTTGTTTAGGGAGTTAATGCACTTTTATCACAAATGCAGAAGTTCCAGACCTCTCCAAAAACACGTTTCCATGTCATTACAAAGGCACTCCAAGTCTTTTACAAAATATGCACATAATCCCAACCACTTCAAGATATCAAAACCAGAAAGATATCCAAATTTCAATTTCATTTAAAAAATTAGTGTCACTTTGAACCTTCAGTGCAACACTGAACAAAACTGTGATGTGACAGAGTCAATGGGCGTTTGGTTTGAGGGGTCAGGGAAAGCCTCCAAAGAAATGAAGTTCACCTAAAACATCACTGAATCATACAGACGACAAAATACTAAAGAATATTCCCAAGTCAGAGACAAGAAAGTTTTCCACATTATGTTTTGTGATTTGAGACATGTTTTGAATTGCTCCATGACTTTTTGGCATGAGTCAGAAGAGGAGGAGAGTGGAGTCTGTTTTCTTGGCTCAGTCAATAGGCTTGGGTGGGCTCAACAAGTGGGAGGACAAATCTCAGAAGAGTGCGGAGGAGGTAGAGGGGAAAAAAAAAGCTGTCAAATCCATCCTGGTTGATATTTCACAATGACTGAAGTAGAATCCTTTCTTTATCAATCCTAATTTTCCCAATGCACAAAATCTAAGATCACATAATTTTTAAGTGTATTTTCTAATGGAGACAGTATTGCCCTTTGGTGATATTCTACCTATTTACAGGATATACTGTAAATAGTGCTATATACTATTAGTGAAAACAACATCATCATGTTTATGTCATGAAGAAAGCACACTATAATTATATCCCATGGTTTCATTTATTGTGTATAACAGAAAAATGGACTTGCCCATGTACATCACAAAAACTTGAAGTCCCAGGAACTATCTAATGTCTTTGTTAAATATTCTTTATCCACGTACCATCAAAAACAACAACGACTTTGGGTCTCTCTGGGGAAACTGCTAAGAATGCCACCTATAGGAACCTACCAAGCAGAGAATATGAATCCAACATCAAGTCTGAGCTAAAGATGAAGTAACTTTCCCAAGGTCAGTGAGCTAGTAAGTGACAGAGCCGGGACTGAAACCCAGGCAAGTCTGACTAGAGTTCACACCCCTCATCATAGACCATGTTGTCTCCAGAATTAGCAACACAGAATAGCTGGACTCCAGGGATTTCTACTAAGCAAAATCTCTTTCATAATTGCTCAATAATTTCCAAGGTGTCAGCTATCACAGATAATTTTCTGGAAAATACTCAGCACAACCATTTCTCTTGTGGACCTTCTAAAATCTGGTCTTGGGTTCTAGAAAGGCATTTAGCACGAGGATAACTGTGCAAATATCATAATTAAACTGGTTTCAACTCCCACCTCACTAGCAATATGACGTTGGGCAAGTATGTAACCCGTCTGTGCCTCAGTTTCCTCCTTCTGTAAAATGATGTTAACACCACCTACCTCACAGCATAGTTACAGGGGCTTAAAGAGTCAATATAAGTATTAAGAACAGTGCTAAGAACATAAAATCAACAAGTTTTAGCTGTCGTCATTGTAACACCAGAGTGAAAAACGCTACAGACTTCAACTCTATCATACCTCCTCATCTGTACCCCCAAATTACTGCCACTCTACATACTAAGGCATAAGGTAAATAAAAGCCTTAGAGGGGCTCCCCTGGTGGCGCAGTGGTTGAAAGTCTGCCTGCCGATGCGGGGGACGCAGGTTCGTGCCCCGGTCCGGGAGGATCCCACATGCCGCGGAGCGGCTGGTCCCGTGAGCCATGGCCGCTGGACCTGCGCGTCCGGAGCCTGTGCTCCGCAACGGGAGAGGCTCCGGCAGTGAGAGGCCCGCGTACCGCAAAAAAATAAAAAAATAAAAAATAAATAAAGCCTTAGAGAAGGTGCTGTGATAACCCTGTAAAGATACCTGGTAGACAATGCTCATGACTTTCATTTTGCAGCGTCCTTTTCAATGAGAATCTTGAGAGGGATTTCTTTCTGGTCCTAGTATAAAGAAATGAATTGTACTGATGCTCCTGAACAATTGGTTTTGTTTTTTACTATTTACTCATAAATGCTTTAAATCAAGTGACTAATCAAGCTTCACATTTTACAAAAACTGCCAAGAATATTTAGAATGAAACATATTCCCCCTCTTACTAAGTATCAAGAACCTAATGGTATGCATTTTTCTATAATTGTTCTTGGTTCACTGAATGGCCATTCCCTTTCTTTTTACTTTGCCAGCCAACTCACATTTAATTATTTTTCTTTTGAATAACCAAGGTATGAGACAAAATGTCTGGAGGAATAGGAAAGGAAATAAAAGTAAGAGTGATGATCTCATTTGGACCTTCTAGGTCTGTACGAGGAGGGTTGGCATCTGCTTCTGAGCTAAAGGCTTAGGAAGGGCAAAAACATAAGTTAAAAGTCACAGATTTGGAAGTGGTCTGCCACAAGCATGCCCTCACCCATAGGTAATCTGCCCGACGATCAGTCTCAGAAAGGAATTCTCCAGGCCCCTATGCTTCACTGTCCATTCCCCACAAAACAAAACACATATGATTCCAAGTCCACAGGCAATGAAACGACAGATTCTTGACTTAATAATCAACAAGTGTTTGCTGAGTGCCCACCATGTTTCAGGCATTTTTCCAGGCACTTGGAGTATATTGGCAAGTGGAACAGACAAAATGCCTGCCCCATTGAGCTTAACTTCTACATGAGAAGACAAACAATAACCATGGCAAATAAGCAAATTATAGGGTGTGTCAGGGAGTGATAAGTGCTATGAAAAAATCAAGCAAGCTAAATTGGATCTGGGTGAAGGAGTCATGTAAAAAAACAATTTTTTACCAGAAACTGAAAATAGATACTATAATAATTTTGAATGGTTACATTGGTTAGAATGATACATATGAATTTTTCAAAATAAACTTTTTGTCCTAAACTCACATTTTAAATGTTTAAAAACTTAACTCTGTTGATGTTTCTTCAGTAAATACGTTTTCATAAAACAAAATAAATCACATCTTATCATTTGTATGAACCTTTTATTTCCCAGCCACTTCAGCAAAAACTAGGATTCCAGGAACTGTTACATAACGTTTCCTTTCTGGTCTTGCACCCACACCCATAACTTTGGAAACTCCAAGTGCAAAGGGAAGATAGGTTATCAGTTCCAGCGTTTGTCTCACCCGCTCTCAAAAACATAACCATCCTCTCAGCCGCCATATTCTCACTTGTCCACTATGCAAAAATGCCCACTGCTGAATCTACGAATGCATACCCCAGAGGGCACAGGCTCATGCTAAAATCACCAACAATGGCAGTAAAGCCCATGACAGCCCTTAGGTGCTACAAAGACACTCCTGTGAAGGAGTCACTGCCCAAAAGTACTCTTTCCTAAAATGATCACAATTCTAAGTGCTAGCACTGCCCACTACTCCAATGTTACCATGTACTCAGGATCCCTTAGGGGTTTGAAACAATGCGTTTTTATCTTTCTTGCTCTTTGTAAAGTATCCCTCTTTTACTAGGACTTGGGCTTGAGGCCAAGTGTACTTGGGCCAGGGGACAATCTGGTGGCAGACACTGTGGTGTATGTGGATTCAAGCTTTTGCTCTGACACTGGCCCACTGGGCTGGAACTAAGCTTGTTAAGCTTTGATACTCTCCAGATGATCTGTGATCTCTAGAAGAGCTTGTCTGCAAGTTCTCCAGACATGCTTCAATCTTAGGGTACATCCTGGGATTTCTGATTTATGGGAGTTGTATGTGGGCTTCCAGTTCTTTGGGAGAGAAGCATAGTTATAAGTTATATGGCATCAGGTGAACTTTGGAAAGTGTTGGAGTTGGCCCTGCTATGCACTGTCTAAAACCAGCACAAAGAGCTGGCACAGCAATGTGCTGAGATAAGGGACAATGACTGAAAACAACAAATAAAAATGAAGTATGGGAAGCTACATCAAATTTCTCAAGGAAATGCCTTCCAAATTAAAATATTTGGGGTAGTTTATAATAAGAGATCTACAAATTCGGTACAAAAATACTGGAACTAATCCAATATAGGGCAGTCATATCCTCTATGTGAAAAGAGTTATCAAAATAGTGTTAGGACTTCCCTGGTGGCACAGTGGTTGAGAGTCCACCTGCCGATGCAGGGGACACGGGTTCGTGCCCCGGTCCGGGAAGATCCCACATGCCACGGAGTGGCTAGGCCCGTGAGCCATGGCCGCTGAGCCTGTGCGTCCGGAGCCTGTGCTCCACAATGGGAGAGGCCACAACAGTGAGAGGCCCACGTACCGCAAAAAAAAAAGGAAAAAAGAATAGTGTTATATTCTTAGAGTTATAAATTTAAGAGTGAGAACTATGAGATACTGATGAAAGAAATCAAAAACAACACAAACAGATGGAGAGATACATCATGTTCTTGGATTGGAAGAATCAATACTGTGAAAATGACTATACTACCCAAAGCAATCTACAGATTAAATGCAATCCCTATCAAATTGCCAATGGCATTTTTCACAGAACTAGAACAAAAAATTTTACAGTTTGTATTGAAATATAAAAGACCCCAAATAGCCAAAGCAACCTTGAGAAAGAAAAATGGAGCTGGAGGAATCAGGCTCCCTGACTTCAGACTATACTACAGAGCTACAGTAATCAAGACAGTATGGTACTGGCACAAAAACAGAAATATAGATCAATGGAACAGGATAGAAAGCCCAGAGATAAACCCACGCATATATGGACACCTAATCTATGAAAAAGGAGGTAAAAATACACATGGAGAAAAGACAGCCTCTTCAATAAGTGGTGCTGAGAAAACTGGACAGCTACATGTAAAAGAATGAAATTAGAACACTCCCTAACACCATACACAAAAATAATCTCAAAATGGATTAAAGACCTAAATGTAAGGCCAGACACTATAAAACTCTTAGAGGAAAACATAGGAAGAACACTTTGACATAAATCACAGCAAGATCTTTTTTGACCCATTCCTAGAGTAATGGAAATAAAATAAAAAATAAACAAATGGGACCTAATGAAACTTAAAAGCTTTTGCACAGCAAAGGAAACCATAAACAAGACGAAAAGACAACCCTCAGAATGGGAGAAAATATTTGCAAATGAAGCAACTGATGAAGAATTAATCTTCAAAATATACAAACAGCTCATGCAGCTCAATATCAAAAAAATAAACAACCCAATCAAAAAATGGGCGGAAGACTTAAATAGACATTTCTCCAAAGGAGACATACAGATGGCCAAGAGGCACATGAAAAGATGCTCAACATCACTAATTATTAGAGAAATGCAAATCAAAACTATAATGAGGTATCACCTCACAGCAGTCAGAAAGGCCATCATCAAAAAATCTACAAACAATAAATGCTGGAGAGGGTGTAGAGAAAAGGGAACACTCTTATACTGTTGGTGGCAATGTACATTGATACAGCCACTATGGAGGTTCCTTAAAAAACGAAAAATAGAACTATCATATGACCCAGCAATCCCATTACTGGGCATATACCCAGAGAAAACCATAATTCAAAAAGGCACATGCACCCCAATGTTCATTGCAGCACTATTTACACTAGCCAGGTCATGGAAGCAACCTAAATGTCCATCAACAGAGGAATGGATAAAGAAGACGTGCTACATATATACAATGGAATATTAATCAGCCATAAAAGGGAACGAAATTGGGTCATTTGAAGAGATGTGGATGGACCTAGAGACTGTCATACAGAGTGAAGTTAAGTCAGAAAGAGAAAAACAAATATCGTATATTAATGCATATACATGGAATCTAGAAAAACGGTATAGATGATCTTATGTGCAAAGCAGAAGTAGAGACACAGACATAGAGAATAAAGGTATGGATACTAAGGGGAAAAAGTGGGGGGTAGGAATTGGAAGATTGGGATTGACATAAATACACTATTGATACTATGTATAAAGTAGACAACTAATAAGAACCTACTATATAGCACGGGGAGCTCTACTCGATGCTCTGTAGTGACCTAAATGGGAAAGAAATCCAAAAAAGAGGGGAGGGACTTCCCTAGTGGTCCAGTGGTAGAGAATCCACCTTCCAATGCAGGGGACGCGGGTTCATTCCCTGGTCGGGGAGCTAAGATCCCACATGCCGCGGGGCAACTAAGCCCTGTACGCCACAACTATTGAGCTCGCGCACCTCAATGAGAGAGCCCGCGTGCTGCAAACTACAGAGCCCACGCACCCTGGAGCCCACGTGCCACAACTAGAGAGAAGCCTAAGCACCTCAACAAAAAGATCCCACATGCCTCAATGACCCAGTGCAGCCAAAAAAAACAAACAAACAAAAAAAGAGGGAATATATATATATATACACACATACACATATGGATGATTCACTTTGCTGTACGGTGGAAACTAACACAACACTGTAAATCAACTATACTCCAATAAAAACTAATTTTAAAAAATGACGATCAATCTTCCAATGAAGAAAATTCTATATGGCTATTAAAAGCATTTTTTCCTTCTTGTGACTATTTATTCTTCTGATAAAGAGTAGATCCAGAAGATTCCACCAAAGAAGACAGTGTTTCTTATATTTTCCCCTGAATATAAGAAATGTAGCAAGGATATATTATAGAATTTTCTGCCTCCTCGCAGATTTGGAAAGTGTTATGAAATCATAAACAAATCTTAGGTTCTAACCCAACCTCACAATGTATTATTTGTGTAACCTGGGTAAATCACTTGGCCTTTCTCAGCCAACATTTACTTCTACATAAGACAGGGGTAGCACAACTCTTCCACATATACTTTCACTGACACTAAATGAAATGATGAGTTTGAAAGTACTTTCTACACAATGAGGTGCAATATAAGCAAACAACCTCATCAAACTCCCTCTAGTCGATGTACTCATTCTGTAGCAGATGGGGCATTTATCTCATAACATCCTGAGAAAGCTTAGAAAACTGACTTTTTCACCCAAAACCGCATTCCTCCCGATCTTATTACATAATTCTATTTTGTAAAGAAGTGAAAAAAGACAACTGGTCAAACTCAAAGTTCATTTTCTCCACAGAGCAATTTTAGCCAGGATATCTGAATAAAACAAGAAGGAAAACATTCTATTATTGCCTAGGCTACTCTACATAAAGCCTTTTTTCTGACACCTTGAATCATTGCCTGCCTCATAGGTAACATTTTCAATTATTCAAGCACTAGTTAATACTGTTGGTGTTGGCATGATCAGTAATTACTGTCTTTAATAATCACAGGCATCTGATTCCAGCTGCTCCCATCTTTGATATAACCATGAGCAACAGCCTGGCGGACAGGAACCGACAGGGAAAGAATACAGCCGGGGGTCAAGTTGATGCTGGTGGTGTACTAGCTTTCAGTGAGCTACCAGAGTCAGAAAGACATGCTGTAAAGTGAGACCGCAGATTAAGAAAGAATGAATGTCCTGAGAGTTCTGTACAAAATAAAATATTTTCTGAACATGAGAATGATTTTTGAATTTAGATCTGAAAAAGCTGGCTAAATAAATCATACCTTCAACAACCTTCTTTTGAGTAATTATAAAAAGAATTCATCTGCATACGCATTCCCCTGCCAGATATGACTTTTCCCTTCCCCAGATGGCTGGGGTGAGTGTCTGTGCATATGGCAAAGGAAAAACAGCAGGAGCTCAAAGTGCGTAAAAAGAAGTGAAGGCTTACAAAACGTGTATGGTGTGAGACACCAAGGGGACTATAAAACCAAAGAAGACCAACCAATGAACGCAAAGCCTGGGAGACCCATGTCCTGGCCCCAGCTCCGTCTCCCTTGCACAAGCCAGTTTGCTTTTCTGGGCTTCTGCTTTCTCATGTGGACAGTAGTGTGATCCAACTCTAATCAGTCTGGAGAGTTCTCTATAGCCTATGTGAAATTATCCAATGTTGAGGGTCAGTAAAAATAGGTAAAGCAATGTCCCTCAGTATCCACGGGGGACTGGTTTCAGGACCCGCTGCAGATACCAAAATACACAGATGCTGAAGTCCCATAGTCAGCCCTCTGTATCTGTGGACACAGAACCCATTGATACAGAGGCCCAGCCTTAGAAGTAAAAATCATACCACTGCCTGGATCCTGTGTGAACACCACCAAAAGACCCAGCCCTGGTTCTAGGGGAATATGGAATCTGCATCTACCATAAATCAAATATATTTTTAGAAAAAAATTAATGGGGGAATGAGAATGTGTGTGCATGTGTAGGGATGCATATGTGTGTGCAGATGTGGGTAAAGGTATGCATATGTGTGTATGTGTAGGTAGATGTGGTGTGTGTGTGTGTGTGTGTGTGTGTGTGTGTGTGTGTGTGTGTGTGTGTGTGTGTAGAGGGGAGCATAGACAATCCGTCTCATTCCTCTGCTTCCCTTTTTGTCTATCATCCCTCCTCTAAATCTCTGGCACTGAGTGCTAATTTAATTTAATTTTTAACCAAGGCATGTGGGCAAGGAAGATATGAAAGAGGCTGCATATTTATTTCCCAGGCTAGCTCAGAAGCCAGTCTGCATTAGGGAGTGATTCTCTGTAGAATGGGGACAGTAACGGATTAGTGATGTTGGCAGACAGGAAAATAGTGGCATCAGAATCAACTGAGGAAAGGCTTTTTCAATATCTCTATGCTTTCTGCTCTCTCTCTCCTTCCTTGAGATTCTCATATGATCCTGAAAGGACAGTCTGAATGCACCCACACACACACACATACACACACACACACTCATCACAACTGCAAGTTACTGCTACTGGTTTGCTGAGGTGGAATAAAAGATGAAGGATTTCACCTTTAATGTCCTTTCCTGCTCTGACACTTTAGGACTTTGCTCCTACCACTGATATACCTTCTAATTAAGGAAACACTTAAGGTGACCAGAGAACAACAGAGGTGACACCACATAACTATGTAGGAAACTGAGTGGCAAATAGATGAGGACTTCTAAAATAAGGAAATATATTGTACGGTAGAGCTAATCAGGAGTTGGTTTTTCATGGAGGAAATAGGCTAAACCTTGGTGCACAGATCTTAGAAGGAGAGGGACGTAAAGCAGCGTGCCAGGGGCCAGGCATGTACAGGATCAAATATATGCAGGAGGGCACGATCTAGAAGGACAGTGAGGGGGACAGTGCCAGTGCTGGGAGGAGTGCCAGGTCGGGATGACCAGGATAAATGGGGCCAGCGGACCTTGGGCTGCAAACTGCAGGGCGCCAGAACTTAGAGCGGCAACTGTGGAATCACCACTGGCTCTAAAGCAAGAGACCGCTAGAATAAAACACGTGTCTGAGGAAGCGACTTCAGATCCTGGTGCCCTAGACGGGTCAGAGCAGAAGGTTCTAACCTGGGATCCACGAACAGACTTCAAGTACTCGACAGCCCCTGCTGTTCTCTGCCACTCTTCTTCGGAATCCACATGCATACACGCATTTTGTACAGGAAAGAGGAATGTATTACATTCTCAAAAAGGTATGTGACAACTGCTTTCCCCATCCGACCCCCATCCCACCCACACACAACACAGGAAACCTGAGAATTCTATAGTGTTTGCAAATTTTCCTTGCGGGTGGGGGAGGTGCTTCTCCTGGTTCAGGTGGAGCAAATCAGTAAAGGGTAAAACAGGACAAGAGCAGCTAGTTGGCAGCATCCCAGGTGATCCTTGTGTAGCGGAGGACCCAGCAGAGGCTCCAGAGGGGAAGGGTGAGAAGGCACTTTCCCAGGCTCGCTTTTTAGGGAGGTGTTGATACAAGGGGCATTCGTGGATTATAGAAAGTTGGCTACAACAGCAGTCTTATCCTGAATTGGTTTACGATTATCACCTCATACCAAACCTCTTTTGCATTATAAAGCCAGTTTCTCAGAGCTATAGTGTCACATAAAATGTGTCTAAGTCATTCAGGAAACTAATTTAAGGAATTAGATCAAGTATGGCTAATTCTTAATGGAGATACAAACAGGCTTCCAAAAAAAGAAAGCAGAAATCATCATATTTCTTAAATCAAGTATCAAAATCCACATTTGACCACTTCCACTTATTTAGTAGGGATATTTCTCAAAATTAGTATTTTAAAAACTAGAGTCAATCCAGGTTGAAAGAATAAAACACACCTTTTTCACTGTCTATTTTCTACCAAAAGCAGTGCTGACTTTTTGGGTACTTCAGTTAAATTTAGTTATTGGAACATATGAATCATAAAAGCTGTACCTTTAAAAGAGTTTTTAGGAAAATTTTATTTTTTGAAATTTCAACCTGGTAAGCAAACCTCTGAAAAAGACTTGAAAAATTTGTTTGCAAAAGTACAAAGAAGCAACACCTGAGAAAGTCTAGTGAGCTATCGGTGACACTCTAAATTCTAAGGTGTTAATTATGTCAGGTTTCCAGGAGGCTTCTGCCCTGAAATATGCTCGGTTTCTGACTGTGCAATTCACGTTTCTATTTTTGATTGTACATTCCACATCTTCTATTAAGCTTTCCCTTCTCGAATTCCAACAATTTGTGCCTGTGCTAGGGACACTTACATCAGGTCTAGATGACAGTTATAGATGTATTATAGTTATATCTTTCCTCTCTGCTGTTCTGTGAATGTATTCAGGACACGGAGCACCTCTCACCCACCTTCCACGAAAATATCCAACAAAGTCTGCTGAATGAACAAGTAGACATTGTTTAGAGAGTAGGTATGAACCTTACGGCAAACTCGTTGTGCAAAAAAATTAAAAGCTTATCTCCCTGTTTTCTACAACTCAAATTCAATTTCTATTCTCTCAGTTGGGAAGCTCTGCCTTCTTGGGTTGCTCAAGCAGAGTTATGGCATGGTTCTGGGATTTACATTGTGGTAAAAGTTACGAGAGCTGGGCTGCCAGGTGCCTTCCGTCTCCAAGTCGCCATGTAACCTTAGCTTGACTGTCATTAAATTATCATTTTCAGTCCTTGACTTACTGGGTATTGGCAACATCCAAAACGGATAAATGCTCTCTCCTTCCTGAATCTTGCTACTTCCTTGGCTTCTATGAGTCCATCCTCTCTTGGTTTTCCCCCTTCCCCTCTGGCTACACATTTTTGTGTGTATTTTTTTGAGTTTTTTTTTGGGGGGGGGGCTTTGTTTTTTTGCTTCTCCCTCTCTACCTAATCATTATGTGCTGTAGTTCCATGAGCTTCAGAGTTCACTGATCTACTTTATCTCTAGGCAATTCCAACAACCCCTATTAAAAATCGTATCACATGGGCTTCCCTGGTGGCGCAATGGTTGAGAGTCCACCTGCCGATGCAGGGGACACGGGTTCATGCCCCAGTCCAGGAGGATCCCACATGCCGCAGAGCGGCTGGGCCCGTGAGCCATGGCCGTTGAGCCTGCGCGTCCGGAGCCTGTGCTCCGCAATGGGAGAGGCCACAACGGTGAGAGGTCTGCATACAGCAAAAAAAAAAATTGTATCACAGGCCCAGAGTCTTCTATCATGTCCAAACATACCATAACCTCCTATTTGATATCTTCATTTGAGCATCTTAAGACAGCTCAAATTTAATACTGCCATAACCACACGTAATTTCCTTCACCCATCCCACCCAGCCCCCAACAGTTCCTCTTCTAGAATCCCTTTCTTGATGAATTATACCAACATGCACCCAACTGCATGGAATGTCACCACCATGCAGTTGTATGGATTAGTATCACCATCCATGCAGACGGTACCTCCACTCACACAGCTGTATGGAATGGCACCACCACCCCCATAGATGTAGGATTCATAGGGCTCTCTCTCCCTCATTCTCAATATCCAATCGAGCACCAAGATCTGAAAATTTTACCTCTTAGCCCTTAAATGGTCTTCCCTCTTTCTCCCCACCTCCTTAGGCCAAGCTACTACCATCACCTCTGATCTGAACCAGAGCAACAGACAGCAACACCTTCCTACACTGATGAGTGCTTTCCTTCAATCAGAAGCCACTGTCAGCCTTCCAGGTCCTGTCACCCTTTGACTAAAACCATTCCTCGGGGGCTTCCCACTGTTTTTAGGACAAAGACCCAGGTGTGGTCCTGCCCTACCCACCCTCCAGCATCATCTCCCCCAACACTCTCCCTGGCTCTCAGCACCCCACTGTACCTTGCTGTCACCACTGTTTTCCCCCAGCGCTGCACTGGGCCTCTGTATATGAATTTTTTCCTCCTTTATTGGAAGCATTCTCCGCCCTCTGGCTTTCACCTCATTAACTCATCACATCCTTCAGACCCCCAACCCTACTTTCTCAGGGAAGGCTTCCGCACCACCCCCGTCAAAGCAAGTCAAACCCTTTTTACACTTTCATAACACCATGAACCTCCTATTCTCGGCATTTATTTCAGTTGTAATTTTACCCATATTTGTGAAATCATTTGATGAGTGCCCATCACTTCCACTGGAGTGTCAGCTCCAAGACGACAGAGCTCTGATCTGTTTTCCTCACCACTGAATCATCAGCACTTGGCACAGAGCCTGGCATCTAACAGATGCCCCATAACTATGTGCCGAATGAGCATTCTTGACAGCATAGAATAATATCAATGAGAAAACTGGCGATGCTCTTAAAAGCAAAAACACCAATGGCAGCATATTTAAGAAACAACAACAACACGGGATCTTTTAGAGTTTTCGTCCTGAAATGAGAGCATAAGGGTCACACAGACCCACCAGGTGTGGCCCGTGAATCACAGCTGTCCTTCAGCATTAGACACTGAATACTGGAAAACACAGGTGGTAGTCAAAATAAAAGTGCCTACATTCTCATTACCCCCACACCCAGGAAGAGGTGATAATGGGAAGAAAGACCTGCTCTCCCCAATAATAGGGGAGCAACCTTAGCTCCCAGGCCCTCCAGCCTCTGCTTAAGAATAATGATATAGTAGATAGCAAAAATTTACTGAGTGCCTACTTCCTGCTGGACAAGGAAACTTACATACATTATCGCACTTGATCCACATAATTATACTGCAGAGTAGGTATAACTGTCTCCAGAATACAAAGGAGGATACTCAGGTTCAAAGAGATAAATAACTTTCCAAACAACTAGTAAACAAAAGAACCAGGATTCAACCTTAGGGCTCTCTTTCTCTAAAGCCATCCCACTGATGCACCCCACTGCTGCTGCTACACAAAGCAAGAAAGGCAGCTACAAGCAGCCAAAGCCGCACTGGCTGTGGAGGAGGTACGTGGCTGGTGGACACCCTAGTCCAAAGATAGCCTTAATATCACTTGTCATCGAAAAGGGCCAGAGCAGCCAAAAGCAGTAACAACAGCACGGAGAAGGTTGGATGTGACGACATCTGTGGCACATGAGAAGCACCTGAGAAGGCTGGATCCCAGAAGAAAAGGTCTCCACTGGGGGACCCAGCCCTGCCCAGTACCCTCCAGCAAGGAACAACAGTGTGAACACACAACACAGAACAGTGAAATAGAGCCGAGGTCTGCTCCTGATGCTGGAGTGAGTGCCTTAGCCAGACGTGTTGTTTTGTTTCCACTGTGGAATTAATCCTGGAACTTTCCTTCACTACACTGATGGCCAAAGAAACCCTTGATTAAATAAAAACAAAAATTAAAAACCTTGGTATAAAGCAAGTTTGGAAGTGTTGTTATTTTGAGAATACTCAACATAAGGAAATATAAAAGAGATAAATTACTGGATTCCTTTAAATAGCCAACTCCCAGAGCTTTAAAGATTTTTTCGTTGTTGTTTTATTAAATCTTGCATTACTTGACAAAGAGGCTTAGAAATTAGATATACACAATACTAGAGGTTGTAGAGAAACCTTTCAGTACCTCCTGAAAGCCTGTTTATTTACAGAGCCTGAGAAAGGGAAATGGTTCACATTGGGAAGAAATAGAAGGCAGGTGGGGAAATGCTTTTTGTTTGTTTCTTTCTTTCTTTTGTTTTAATTTTATTTTTTTTAATTGGAGTATAATTGCTTTACAATGGTGTGTTAGTTTCTGCTTTATAACAAAGTGAATCAGTTATACATATACATATGTTCCCATATCTCTTCCCTCTTGTGTCTCCCTCCCTCCCACTCTCCCTATCCCACCACCCCTCTAGGTGGTCACAAAGCACCGAGCTGATCTCTCTGTGCTATGACAGCTAGTGGGAAGCAGCTGCATAGCACAGGGAAATGCTTTTTGAGACTAATTTAGCCATGGGTCTTAGAGTCACAGGGGTTTTTAGAAAGAAGAGTGAGATAAAGAAAGCCAAGTTTCTAAAGATATTAGTCTGCAGCAGTCCACAGGAAGGGATGGAAGAAGAAAGAAAGTGGCACAGAGAGACCAGCAAAGAAGCTACAGTGCTGAGGACGTGAATCAGAAAAGCAGCCAGGAGAACAGAGGGGAGAGGAGGGCATGCGAGATGCTGGGAAGGAGAAACTGAGAGGCCTGGGGACTGAATACTGAGATGACAGCCTAGTTAGCTGCAGGTAAGGTCAGACACACACAAATAGAGTAATATTTTACTTTTACACAAACATGCAGCTCCTTTAACCCACACTTCCTGAGCACTGGTGGTACCAAGTCAGAGAAGACCAAGATTCAAATGTCTAAAAAAGGCACATTTATTGATACAGAAGATCAGAGGTTACCTAGGATGAAGTGGGAGTGGGAATAAACTTTGGGGGTTGATACAAATGTTCTAAAAGTGGATTGAGGTGATGGCTGCACAACTCTATATACATAGACTAAAAATTATTAAGCTGTGCACTTACAATGGGTGAAGTTTATGGTCTGTAAATTCACCCTCAGTAAAGCTGTTCGTTTTTTTTTTTTTTTTTTGGAACAGAGAAAGGTTTATTGCAGGGCCGTGCAAGGAGACGGTGGCTCATGCCTTAAAAAGCCCAAACTCCCCGAAAGCTTTCAGCAAATCCCATTTATAGGAAAGATGAGGGAGGGGCATGGTTAGGGGTTGCAAAATTTTTGGTTTCAGATCCTTTGTTCTTGAGGTCAGGTAATGATGTTCCTGTAAATCTCCACCAAAACAAATGTTATTCTCTGTTCTGACAAGAAAGCGCAAGGCCCCAAGGCACAACTTTCACCCTCAGAGGTCCAGGTCCTTCCTCATAAGAAGGGGGTCCCCGCTCAGGCCAGTTACCCTGTCTGTGAGCATCCATCCAGCACTCAGTCTGGGTCCTCCCGCCGGTGCCCAGGCCCAGATGAAGAGTCAGATCTTAGCTGGCAGTGCCTTCAGGGTCAGGTTCCCCGACCCTACCCAGAAGTCATCACTGAGGGAGCAAGGCACCCAGGATCCAGCTGGCCCTCAGGCTCCTCAGGCCACCCAAACATGGGGGTGGGGGGGGGGGGGTATGCCGGGTCCTGCAGACTGCAACACATGCAGACTGCTACTGCCACTAGGTCGCAGAGGCAGGGACAGGGGAGGGGTTCGCGTTGCCCAGAGGCCTGGGCCCAGACAGTGGGTGGCCATGGCAAGGGCTCTGGAACTCTGCAGACACAGCCCTCAGCCTTCTCCCCAGGCCCCCCGGCTCACCCGCCAGCCAGAGGCTGGAGGGCCTACAGCAGTGGTCCCCAGTCTTTTTGGCACCAGGGACTAGTTTCATAGAAGACACTTGTACCACGGACCGGGTTGGGGGAGAGTTCAGACGGTAATGCAAGCGATGGGGAGCAGCAGACGAAGCTTCAATCGCTCCCTTCTGCTCACCTCCTGCTGTGCGGCCCAGAGCATGGTAACCCCTGGCGTGGAGGACCCAGGGGAGAAGGCTGCGACCCGCCTCTTACCGCACTCTCGGCCGAGACAACCACCACTCGGCCGACCGATGGCCCAGCGGGGCCTCTAACCACCGCACTAGTTGTCTTGCGCTGACAGCTGCCTGGTAACGGTCGTTCAGGTGCGTCTGCTAACAGCTGCGTGCCACCTTGCTTCTATTACTATTCCTCCCTTTTCTGATACTCCTCAATGTTGAGGAGAAAATGTGGGTATGTCTTGGATAGAGTGGTTAATCATAAACGCAGTAGAAGAACTGGGTTTTAGGGGGACTTGGTTTCAACCTCCAATCCTGTTTCGTCCTTCACAAATTTGTAAAGCTGCTCTCAAAAAGTGATGAGAGCTATGGAGAAGGGACAGTAATACACGGTACGGAGAACTGAGAGTGAAGGGGTGTGGGGGGGGTAGTTTGTGTTTTAAATAGGCGATCACAGTGGACCTCAGTGAGAAGGTGACATCTGCGCAAAGACCCAAAGGAGGTGAGGGAGGGAGCCTGGGGACAGCCAAGAGGAGGAGAGTCCAGGTAGAGGAAACCAGGGACGACGTGCGCAGGTTCTAAAGTAGAAAAGGAGGCCAGTGAGACCAGGGCAGGAGTGGACAGTGAACGGTAGAAGGTAAGGACAGAGGAGGATAGGAGGGGATAGATGGTATAGATTGTGTTGGTTCTTGGGAGGGAATCTAATGCAGTTTTAAGCTAAAGACTAAGGTGATCTAAGTCCGGTTTTAAAAGGATCATCCCAGCTGCAGTACTGGGAACAGTCTCTGGGAAGCAAAGGAGACCAGCTGGGAATCTGCTGCAGTAGTTTAAGCATCAGCTGGTGTTCACTGGGGCAATGGTGGGAGCAGGAAGGTGGTCCGAAACGGTCAGATTCCAGGTATATTTTGAAGGTAAAACCAACAGAATGTCCTGACTGCTTGGATGCGAGCTGTCAGAGGAAGAAGCAAGGAAGACTCCACGGTTCTGGGCCTGAGCAGCTAAAGATGGGGAAGCTCTGGATGAGGCAGGTTTGAAGGAAAAAAAATTAAAAAGCATGTACTGGGAACTTTGCTACTAAACTATATTATATCTGCCCAAGTCGCTTCACATAATTTTGGTAACATTCTTCTAAAGGCCAATTTGACTCTAAGGTAGGTTTCCTTCCCACACGTTCCTTAGTCGGGGTACTTCAGGGAAATGAACTGGCCATGAAAAATGTAGAAATATTTATTTAAAATTCTGATTCGTGGCCTTCTTTTTATTCTTAGGACTGCTGGACAGCTTATTTTCTTATAACTTCTTCATTACGCTTCTAATGACATTAGATTTAACCTGCCTGGAAAGGTCCTGCTGTTGGTCCAAAGTGAACCAACAGAAAAGAGCAGTGACACCAGTGACAGTCACTTATCCCTCAGTGGTTCTTCTGAAACAGCGCCACTGAGCTGGGAAAAGGCCCGACCAATGAATGTTGGGCTATGTTAATGAACTCCATCGCCTATAACAATATCAGTGTTAGGGCCTCCCTGGTGGCGCAAGTGGTTGAGAGGCCGCCTGCCGATGCAGGGGATACGGGTTCGTGCCCCGGTCTGGGAGGATCCCATGTGCCGCGGAGCGGCTGGGCCCGTGAGCCATGGCCGCTGGGCCTGCGCGTCCGGAGCCTGTGCTCCGCAACGGGAGAGGCCACAACAGTGAGAGGCCCGCATACCGCAAAAAAAAAAAAAAAAAAAAAAAAAAAAAAAAATCAGTGTCAGAGCAAGATTCATGAAGTGTCACAAAGAAGTGCCAAAATTCAAGGTCAATCTCTCTTGTGAGTTATTTCTCCTTAGAAGAAGGCTCTCTAAAGAGATGAAGGTCGAAAAGGTTAAATTCCTATCTGTAGATTTCAATAATACCTACTCTCATTTCACGATGTAAACTACAGATTTTCCTTTCTTGCACTTCTAAATTTATATGTGCGTGTTGGGTTCGATTTATTCTGCACATGTGGCCACCGGACTTCTCCATGAGATCATTATCATGAACACACGAGTTAGAAATACACATTAGGCTCAGCAGCTGTGCCCAAGGCCATTACTTCCTCTCATTTGGCACAGATGGCCAAAGAGATGATTTTGGCACACGAGCCAAGTGCTAGCCACCTAATGAAGCTGCAGCCTCAAACCCAACTGATGGTAAATGCAGTTTTACAGTTATCCTTACCCTCCTCCCTCTCTCTCCCTCTCTCCCCCCGCTCTCATCCTTGACACAAAAAGCAGAAGAAAGTGTACACCCTAACTCTAAGTTGCCAAAGCTCTAAACACACCGTTTCATCTGATTTTCTAAGGAGGAAAAGGTAACTCAACAAAACAATTCCAGTTCTAAAATGGTCATTCTTTAGGTCAAAAGTCTTTTTTCTTCAACTCAAAAATAATCCTCCCAAAGGGATTAAGTTGGTTTGTACCTAACTCAATATCAGAGAAACCATCACAATAGTCATAATAATGATTAAACGAACACGGACAAACAAATATAAGTATGGTATCTGCCCTTCTTTCATATACTCACACGCCTTAAAATGACTTCTCTTAAAACTATAAGTAGGCAATATCCTCACCATGCATAACTCTCTTAGATTGTAAAATTCACTTATAATTTCATAAGCTGTTTAATGGCAAGGTTTCTTTTTCTCCTTATCTGTATGCTAGTGCTTAAGAGTTGCATATCTCCTCAAAATGCCTGATGTTCAAATGTTTTGATGCTTTAAGATCATGATAGTGAAGAAGGTCATGAAATTCCCCTCAGACATAAAAGATGCACACACACAGTGACACTCTGTTTCAGCCAGTTTCTGAGGACAGAATATTAAATTTAAAAGCCTATTAAAAACCTGCAAAACACCCTCCAAACCTGCCCTAAAATAAAGAGCAAACGACAATTCAAAATTACAGTTTCTCTGCTCCCAGAGAAATCCTGCTGTAAAGATCTATACTATTCTGCCACAGTTCACTACAGATAGACCTTTTAATCAATGACTCATAGGACTTGATCCACAGTAGAAACTATATTGTCCAGTTGGCTTATATAATGCCATGTAATCACCATCAACACTAAATCTAAAAAGGTATGAAAAAAGCATCTTATTTTATCTTGTGCAGAAATGTCTATTTTTTTTAATCAATCAATCTGCTTCAATGTTGGGTAATACTACTATGAGGATATTTATAAAGATGCTCTCTGCAGTAATTCACCTGATTACTTGTACACAAATTTGAGTGGAAAATCCTAACTTCTGTTTCAGCAGTGAAGATGTTAATCACACATTACGACTCCTATCCAGAGTACTTAGTAAGGAATTGCCTGCAATGTTTTCTTTTGTTTTTTGGGTTTTTTTGCGATACGTGGGCCTCTCACTGTTGTGGCCTCTCCTGTTGTGGAGCACAGGCTCCGGACGCGCAGTCTCAGCGGCCATGGCTCACGGGCCCAGCTGCTCCGCAGGATGTGGGATCTTCCCGGACCGGAGAACGAACCCGCGTCCCCTGCATCGGCAGGCGGACTCTCAACCACTGCGCCACCAGGGAAGCCCGCCTACAATATTTAAACATCCACTGAATATCCATAGAGTTGGGTGACCTCAGAACTTATTTACCTTGCTCTTTTTTGCTAAGTATGAATGGCAAGAAAACTGAGGCCTAGATTCAGGTGGCACGGCAGGTCCTTGGGAGGTAGGAATAAGGAGCAGAGTGTATGCAGGTCACTGTGCTCTTGACCTGCAGCTCGGGGATTAGATCCACCATAAGAACCACTCGGGAAGGGTGTTCTAATACACAGGGGCTCAGTACCAATACAGATTCCAACACAATAAATATAGACTCCAGGAATCTATATTTTTAAAACAACTCCAGGTCCTTCCGAGGACCATCTCTTTACAGAGCCTGGTTGCAACCTCTGTAGAACAATGATCATGTATGATTTTCTAAAGCAAGGCTCCAGAACAGCCAAACAAATCAATAATGGAGCTCTCTAGTATAAACAGAGCTTTTAAAAATTATATCTAATTTTGTTCTCATGATTCTTACTATTATCCCAGTTATAAAGGAGACTCGGGCACAGAGCTCCCGCGGCAGAGCTGGAAACTCAAGGACTCTGACTCCGAGGGCCCTTGTTCTCCCGATCCACTTCATTGCACATGGCCCCCAGGCTCACCTCACGTACAGAAATACAGCCAGTGAGGGATTTTCAGTTCTGCTCTGGGACCCAAGCAACCACAGGTGGGAGCAGTCTTAAGAAAAGGCCTTATCAACAACACTGGCACTGCCCTCAGGAAGCCTGCAAGTTGGCCTGAGAGGGAAATGTGGCTGGATCCTGGGAGGATCCTCTTTCCTGGCTGAGATACTGATGGACGCCGTGCCACCATATAGAAAAAGCCTCTCCTGAAACTCAATCCGCTCCCATCCCTGAGGTCAACCATGAGGTTCCAGATAAGAAGAGAGAGAACTAAAAAAGTTCTTGAGTCAGTGATACCCGGGCTTCTTATTTTATTTATTTTTTTAACGTCTTTATTGGAGTATAATTGCTTTACAATGGACTGTTAGTTTCTGCTGTATAACAAAGTGAATCAGCTATACATATACATATATCCCCATATCTCCTCCCTCTTGCAACTCCCTCCCTCCCTCCCTATCCCACCCCTCTAGGTGGTCACAAAACACGGAGCTGACCTCCCTGTGCTATGCGGCTGCTTCCCACTAGCCACCTATTTTACATTTGGTAGTGTATATATGTCAAGCCCACTCTCTCACTTCGTCCCAGCTCACCCTTCCCCCTCCCTGTGTCCTCAAGTCCATTCTCTATGTCTGTATCTTTATTCCTGTCCTGTCCCTAGTGAGCTTCTTACATATCTTGCTCTATGGCTGGTTACTGTCCAACACACTTCATGGGCTCACTTAACGTTGAGATGCAAGAGGTCCTCTTTCATCCTTGCCTCTGTCTCTTCATCAATCAACACATGAATAAAGAAAAGTAACTGAATACCAATAGCTGCTGATGGAGGCACTGCAAGTTTGCACATGAGCCAGGAACGATAGCAACAAAACCCTTCAGCAATCATAGGATATGGTTTTCCAAACAGAGGCCAATATAGAGGAAGGAGAAGAACTCCAAGAATACAGTGCCCAGAAAGAAAAATACAGTAATCAAGGCACATATTGAGGAGGTCTGGGAATTTCATGCCCCATTAGGACAAGGGGTAAAGTATGTCCTTATTTACAAAGGCAATACATAGCTAAAACACGTAACTGACTCTTCCTGTCCCAATTCCACACTTATCAAACCCTGAGCCACAAAGAGACAAGGTGCTGACCAATGAGCTCCACCCACATCTGCAAACTCGTCAGCAGTTACATACATCAAATATATCAATATTCCACTTTAAAGCAATTGATAATATGTAGTGACAATAAATTAACTACAGACTTCTGGAGAGCAATATTGATAGAACAACATGAAACACAAATCAAAAGTTGACAACTCTGGGGCCTCCCTGGTGGCGCAAGTGGTTAAGAGTCCGCCTGCCGATGCAGGGGATACGGGTTCGTGCCCCGGTCTGGGAGGATCCCATATGCCGCGGAGCGGCTGGGCCCGTGAGCCATGGCCGCTGGGCCTGCGCATCCGGAGCCTGTGCTCCGCAACGGGAGAGGCCACAACAGTGAGAGGCCCACATACCGCAAAAAGAAAAAAAAAAAAAAAAAAAAGTTGACAACTCTGTGAAAGATAACAAGGTCAGAAAAGGAAATTTAACCATAAAACCCTACAGATGACACTAAGATTCACAAATTAGAGTTTCAGTAAAAAGTCAAGTTAAATACTGTGTAGAAAGGCCTTAGAGCTGTGCTTGAGTTTCTCAAATGACATTTGATCAATTCGGATGCCCTATCTTTAGATGATACTAAATACCTTCAAGAAATGATAAGTAGCTTTGACCCAAAGCTAAAGAAGATAAGCTGTGTCCAAATTAAATCAGATTGTAGGTAATTAATGTTTCCACAGAAGAAAAAACCAAAACCTTCATTCCATATTTCTTTAGGCTTTGAATTCTCAAAAAACCAATCAGTCATATCAGCTCAAAGACATCAGTCTGAGAAAGACTAGTGAATCTTTGCAGCTGAAGGGTTATTGGATTATATCTATACTACTGCCTATCACAAAAACAGCACTTTAAAAAAAAGTCTCCTTTCAGGGAATGTCAAACAGAATAGATGAGGAAGCAAGTCAAAGAGAGACTCTATCAAAATAAATCTCTTCCATTTGGATATCTACCTCAATTATGAATCTAAATTTCCAAAATAATAACCACAGCTGTCACTTGGGAAGTGGTTGAGAATATGCTCATATTAAAAGATTTTTTTTCCTTAGTAATATGATTTTGTAACTTTGCTGTTGTGTGAATTAGATGCAAACACAAGATCTGGCACTGATGTCATCTTGGCTACCATATTTTTCATCCTGGAATTCAAACCTCACCATAATTAATATCTACTATATACTGAATCTTTTTTTTTTTTTTTTTTTGCGGTACGCGGGCCTCTCACTGCTGTGGCCTCTCCCGTTGCGGAGCACAGGCTTCGGACACGCAGGCTCAGCGGCCATGGCTCACGGGCCCAGCCGCTCCGCGGCATGTGGGATCTTCCCGGACCGGGGCACGAACCCGCGTCCCCTGCATCGGCAGGCGGACCCCCAACCACTGCGCCACCAGGGAAGCCCTGAATCTTTTTTTTTTTTTTTTAATTTTACTATATTCTCTTCTGGATTCGCAGAGTAAAGACATAGGTAAAGGATATTCTGTCTTTGACAAATGATCACAAATTTAACATGAGCAATTCCCTAAGCCTTTCGTATTTTAGGTATCTAAACTAATGTTACTTACCAACTACTAAACATATATCTGAATTATTATATTGCAACATATTTAAAGAAACACTGAAATAGATAAATACATACATACATACCAGAGCACATTTAGCACAAGAAACAGCCTTTTCTATAATGAAGTGCTTTGTAATTCACTGTATGATAAAAACAGAACTTAGCATGGTATATAGGCTCCTAAAATTTACTTCTCAGACTACCTTCCTATAAATGTTCTTTGTTATCACTACTACAAAAGTCAACAGTGTAGTAGGCTGCTAGTAGTTCCCACAGCTGTCTGGGTTACCCCAAGCCCATGAGCTGGGGGGTAACCTTGAAAAAAGTCAGGACACACTAACCTCACCTGCACCCCTAGGTCATCAGAGAACCAAATGATATCAAAAAAGCAGAAAGATCACTCTGCCGTTTGTGAAGATAAGGACTTGCTTGGCAGGGGCGGGGGAGGGGACAGAGAGTGGTACAGAGGAAAAAGAAAAAAATAGATTTAACTAGGAAGTATTCTCTTTGGGAAGACTTTAATCCTATCTGACTTGAAAGTGAATTTGAAGAGTTTTTTCTTTGAGCCTGGGGAGCTCTTGACCTTTTCATAAAATCTACATAATTCAGCATGAAGGGAAACCCCTAGTTGAATAGAAAGATGTGGGCAACTAGAACTTGATCTCAGAGAAAGGTTAGGAGGTCTGTACCCACCAGGTAATAGATGCTGCTTTCATTAATCCACAGGGGACACAAGAGGAAGCTTTGTGCTTTTTACAGATGGGGACCCCTGAAGAGATCCTATAATAGGGCCCCAGTGAGCTGCCTAGACAGGAGAAAACTGACCCTCCCTCCTTTTCACTGTGGCTTCAGGAGTTGCAGAAAAGAGGGGGAAGGCTTGCCAGAGCCTCTGACAGACATTAACCCCAGCATACACATTCCTCTCCCCAGGAGAGCCCACCTAAGCAGTCAGTCCACTGCTCACTCAAAGCTGCATTACACAAAGAGGCTAGCTCCTTGCTAAGGCTGGCAGACCAGATTAAGACATTTTACATGGGACACACAATTTAAGTGAATTCTACCCTCATGTTGAGGAAGGCAAAGGTAGGAGGGAAAGGGAAGGCAAAGGGAAGGAATGAGTGAGTACTGAGATTTTATTATGCACCGGGCATCGTGCTAGATGTTTACTATGCGTATCTTATTTAGTCTGAGAGTAGCCCTGTCATCAAGGTAATAGAATTCCCATTTTACAGATGAGGAAAATGAGACTGAGGGGAGATATGTTAGCTCGATCCCAGAGCCAGTACCAAGATCACACAGCCAAGAAGTGTCAGGTTTAGCATTCAAATCCAGGCTCCAAGGCTGTGCCACGCTACCTTGCACACAAATACAACGTGCAAGAACTGGAAGAACTAAAACTTATAAATAATAAGCCTTCTAAGCAATGATTTAAAATGAGGCACCAGAACTTGTGTCATAAAAAATTGCAAAATGCCTCCTCCACTGCTCTTGGCATCTGTCCCATTAGCATTGACTGCGTTCCCACTGAAGCGATCAGCTTGGATGGGACTACTTATTCGAACAATATCCTGTATGCCAAACAGGCTGTGCTAGGGAGCAGGGGGATTATAGAAAAGTCCTGCTTCTAAGTAACTGGAACTAGCTCATCTGGCATGGAAAGCAGACTATATTATACCTCAAACAAACATGTAGGAGCAAGTCAAGAGTCTACGAAAACTGCCACAGATTTTCCTTCTTCATTTAAAAATCATCTTATCAGTCAGTTAATTCCAACCTTGTAGAACTCTTTTAGACAAATTTACAGCTTTCAGTGCTTTCACCATATGTGGAATTAATCTGACTCCAAGTCAGGTTTGCAACTGTTATTTTTTTATACATAGTTCTTCTTAAAATCTCATCGAAATTTATAGCGCCGTATGTCTAAATCAAGTTAAATGCATTAATGCATCACAATGTGCATATGAAACATGGCAAGAGCAAAAGAAATATGAAGAAAGTTGAGTGCTTCTTCCACCTCTTAGGTAAAGATCTCAGCAAGAAGGGTACGAGCATGAAGGACCCTATCAGAATCACAGAACCAGGGAAAAGAAGAACAAAACGAATTTCATCTATTTATTCTCAATACGTGGGAAAGCAAGATGTTCTAGGATAAATCCTCAAGTTCTACTCTCCAAACCGGAAGAAATTCTGAGATAATGGGAACCAGATAAAGAAGGAAGGAAGGGGGGAGTGAGGCACTGCCTGACACAGAGACAAAACCAGGTCTATCTCCACTGTCATCAAAAGCTCTGTTTAATAAGAAAGAAGGGGGGCTTCCCTGGTGGCGCAGTGGTTGAGAGTCCGCCTGCCGATGCAGGGGACACGGGTTCGTGCCCCTGTCCCGGAAGATCCCACATGCCGCGGAGCGGCTGGGCCCGCGAGCCATGGCCGCGGAGCCTGTGTGTCCGGAGCCTGTGCTCCGCAACGGGAGAGGCCACAGCAGTGAGAGGCCCGCGTACAGCAAAAAAAAAAAAAAAAAAAAATAAGAAAGAAGGGCTCCTAACATCACGTGTTCATAATATTTTCCATTACTTGCCAAATATATCTGTGAAGAGCAAATCATCACATTGGCTTATACTGTACTTGACTGGAATTAAAATCCCTCCAAGTTCAAAGCGAACTCCTGTCATGCCAAATGTCCTCAGGGCTAGACTCTAGCTGGCTGTCATGTTTTCTATTTTATTTCATCCTGTTACCTTGTGCCCATGATTCTAACAGGCAGTTCTCCCACCCAGTCATTCCAAATCTAGTACTTGAATCCAAGTCTAACTTCCACTTACTTGTCACATTTTTTATTTCATATTTCCACTCACGAAACAAAAAGTTGACCCAATCAGGATCAAGAGCAGAGGACAGGGGCTTCCCTGGTGGCGCAGTGGTTGAGAGTCCACCTGCCGATGGCAGGGGACACGGGTTCGTGCCCCGGTCCGGGAAGATCCCACATGCTGCGGAGAGGCTGGGCCCATGAGCCGTGGCCGCTGAGCCTGCGCGTCCGGAGCCTGTGCTCCGCAACGGGAGAGGCCACAACAGTGAGAGGCCCGCGTACCGCAAAAAAAAAAGAAAAAGAGCAGAGGACATTTATCTGTTACTAAAGGCTTCTCTCTGGGTGTGAGTATAGATTTCCAAACAGCTAACACACAGCATACATTTCTCCTCACTTATCCCACAGATATGAGACTTCATCAAAGGTGTATCTAACATTAAAATCTCTATCTGCAAGAGCCTCCCTAACCTCCAAGCCTGTGACCCTACGAAAAGAAAATGTTTACACTGATATGTTCTTTTCTCATCTAATTTTCACAATCTCTTCCCACTTCTAAAAATCCAGTTATTTGTCTACTCTAATTGCATTCATGTAAAATATCTATATATGCTTTCTTTCCACAGAAAAGTGATAACATGAGAGGAAATTACATGCCAGTTGTTAGATATTAAGAATACAGACACGCCATAATAGTTAATGGGTATTTATTGTGTACCAGACTCTGTATAGAGAACTTAATACTTGGTTCATCCTTTGCCTTATGTTCAGTCTTTTAGAAGAATCAGCACTACACTCTCTGGATTCTCCTCTGTGTCTACAACTTCCCTCTTGGTCTCCTTCACCAACTTGTCTTCCTCCACCCCCTCCCTACATCCCCAGTTCCTTCTTCTTGCTGCACTCCAATTGGAGACCATATTTCTTCCCATAGCCTGTGTCATCCCTTCAGCTACAATGATGAACTCATCAATGTCAGAGATCATGTACATTATCCTCTCAGCTCACAATTCCAACTGACTGTCTGGCAGAACCTTCCATCTTTCGACAGCTAAAGGGATCTTCATTTACTATAAGCACACCCAGCCATCGAGGTCCAGCACTAATCCTCCTCCTACACAGGATTTACCTGACCTCCACAGTCAGAATATTTTTTAATTTTTTCTTGTATCTGTGTTTCTGTGGGATTTTGTATCTCTGTCGTAGCATTTCACACACAACTGCCTCAAAATCACAATTATATACATGTCTATAACCTCCATTAGGTAACTGGCAGAGAAGAGTGGGTATGAAGTGAGGAGAGCTGCTGAGGTTTAAAGTTTTCTTTCACTGGTCCAGTTTAACATCATGTAATCTTGGATTCTTCATCTGTCAAATGGAAATAACATGCGCACTTTATAGGGATGTTGTGAAGACAATATGGAAAGCAGTTTGCATGTAGAAGGGGCTGGAAAAGTAGAAGCTGCCAGGAGCAATATGTTTGTTTGCTTTGAATCCTTAAGGGCAGAGATGTTATCTCCACAGCACCCAGGCAGGACTTTGTTATATCAGTATTGACTAACACCTTCATGGCTCTTTTATTAGATGTGCGACACATTTCCAGGAATTGAAAACTGAAATTTACTTATTTATCACTAAAGCCTCCTTCCAGGGGATGATTTTAGAATAACAGAACTATTAGAAGCGACTGTCCAAGTGTTGGTTTTTTCTTTTTTAGTGAGACCTATTTGGATCCACAAAAGAAATGATGTAAATAAAATAACACTCCTTTCTGACCACCAGGTCTGCTTCAGTGAAGTCTACTGACATCTTTGTGGTTTAGTAGACATACGAGAAAGTGGCAGCCTCTCAAAAATATTTGCTTCATTACAAGATTACTTAAGGAGTAGACTATTTTCTCTGCCAGGGTCCTGGAATCGAATGTCCCTTTGAGTTTCCAGTTACATTTTTGTTCCTTTGGAACCTTGCAATATTCTGTGGTAGGTTTTAACTCATTACCTAAAGCCTTAATAGGAACTTTTCATTGAAAGGTCCAGGATGCTCCTTTTTTCTGACCAACTTTCTATTCTACCTCTTCCTGCAATGACAGGTACCCGACTGACTTTTCCTATACTTCTTAGTCCTAGGCGCAGAATAAATTGTTACAAGCATGAAAAGTTTTAAACTATAAATGCTTTTGTTTCACCAGATTCAAAAATTCCTCTTTTGGAGCACTTCATGCTCTTTCATTTTCTCTGATATATGAGAAAGAGACCTAGGAACCCTCAGGAACAAACTTGGACCTGTTTATTGGATGTTGAGCATGTCTGTTAGAGATTTTAATATCAAAATCAGAAAACTCCCAATCACTCTCATAATGATGGATGTATTTGTTTACATCAGTATTCTGTTAGAGAAAAAGTTTAGAATTGAATGAGACCTCAGTAGTTATGGACTGCAAACAGGTAGGCCCCAGGCCACTTGTGGACCAGATATATTTTTAACATGGTCCTTACAGTTTTTTAAATTAACGACTTCAAATTTTAAAATCTGGAAGTTTCTTTTTTTCTTGAAAAAAAAAGAGAACCTTTTAAAGCCAGGGTGGCAACAACCAGCAACAGGCAAGTAGGAGCTGCCCCCTTTACAGTGGTTTGCATGTTCCAGCCATAATCCACACCACCTCTCTCCCACGTGTTTCCCCCTGGGCCTGCTCCAGTCCCTTACCCTGCCTGTCAGACCCCTGCACACACTGGACAAGCAGACACAGGATTTTTTAAAAGGCAAAGAGCCTGGATCCAAAAAGGGCTTTCCCATTCACTAGCTCTGTGACCTTGAGCAAGCTCTGAGTCCCTCAGCTTTAAACTGTTTAAAGCTGAGTTTAAACTGCTTTAAACTGTTTACAGCTGAGTTTAAAGCTGAGTCCCTCAGCTTTAAACTGAAGATACTTCCTTGACCTCACAAGGTTGTTATGGGGATTAAAAAAGAAGTGTACAGAAAGTACTTTGTAAACTGGAATATAAAATGTTTGTCATCCTTATTCATTTCACAGCACCTGCCCACCGTCAGTAGCACAAACCCCCTCCACCTACCTCAGTTATGATCGCTTCCCTTCTTCCTCCTATAATTACACTCTGTATGACACAGTTTAAAATCTAAATAAAAAGAATTTGATATATTTCCTGGCCTCGCTTAATAAAAGGTAGAAAAAAGGAACAAATATCAAAGGAAAACAAAATGAATTGTTGAATACCAGTGGGTCTTTACTAGGCCACTTCTGTTTGTAATGAAGGTATGAAGTTACTGCAGAGTGTAATTACTGGACCGCAGATCTCTCCAAGTGCTGTGTGATAAGTTCACCCATCAGGTGCCTGAGGCCTAAAGGTGAAACTGACAGCCCAGTTCTTAGGGGTTCCTGTGAGGCAGACCTCCTCTTGGGCCTCACCAGTGCTCCAGTAAAGGATCCAATCTATCAGAAAAAAACCAACAGGATCTAGAAAGCTGGGCTTCCTTCCTCTCTGCATTTTAATATAAGCTCTAAACGCTTAGAATCTGGTGTATTAAGCTATGGCACACATTTTATATCTATATCTACCTACATATAGATAGATATACATCAAAAATCAATAAGAGGGCCTCCCTGGTGGCGCAGTGGTTGAGAGTCCGCCTGCCGATGCAGGGGACACGGGTTCGTGCCCCGATCCCGGAGGATCCCACATGCCGCGGAGCGGCTGGGCCCGCGAGCCATGGCCGCGGGGCCTGTGTGTCCGGAGCCTGTGCTCCGCAACGGGAGAGGCCACAGCAGTGAGAGGCCCGCGTACAGCAAAAAAAAAAAAAAAAAAAAAAAAAAATCAATAAGAGACTTGAAAGAAAACAGAATCTTCTCAGAAATGGGCAGAGGTGCAAAAAACTGCACTCAAAGAGTGATGCAGTGGATACAGAAATGTTAGCAAAGATGTATGCTATGAAAGCTACCTCCTTACATTAGGAATTCACATATGTGTTCCTGTTCTGGTCATTTTACAGCAGAAGATCTTCCTTGTGTGGGGAACCATAATTAATTCATCTTCTGCTTTTACTGTTAAGACAATCACGCCTGAGTGAACTGCAAAATATACTGTGGAAAGAGAGGGGAAGAAGGGATTTTAATTGGAATCAGAGTTCTTTATAAGATCACCAAAATGGGAGTAATTTATGATTCAAGACTCAACCGGCTGAAAAATCCATCTGACGAATCCTTTTTAAAGCACTCCATACAGTGCAATTACCGCTTTTCTTGAAGTTGAATGAAACCGTCGCCTGAATACAGATTAACGAATGCCAAATTACCACAAGGTCCTCAGTGTACATTTCACTTTTAAAAATCAAAATAAATAACAGCATCATTTAAGAAACCAGTTCTTTCAACAGACGCCCCAAGGCTGATGTTTAAGCAAGTCTCCTTGGCAACCAAGGAGCAAAGTACATCTTGGGCTACGAGGAAGGGGAGAAAAGGGGGAGCAACTCCAGGGCTGGGTAAAATAAGTAACCGGGAATAGTAATTGCTCCCGCTAGACGACGCTGCTAGAGGCTGCATGCCCCTGAAATTTCAACTCCGGTCTCGCCCCCACTGGCTCACCAGCAGTCTCCCACCCTCTCCCTCCGGTCTGCAGGCACCAACCCCGAACAGGTTACGAGGAGAGAGAGACTAGCTTACCCGAGGGGGTGAGCGGTCTCCGGGGTTACGTACCCGAGGCGGCAGCGCAGGCACCGGGCTTTCCCTGATGCACAATGGCCCTGCTTCGCCCGACGATGCGGAGGTTAAGAGAAACCGCAGTAGCTTCTCTCCGCCGGTTTGGGGACGCAGCTGTGAAGAATTAGCGCGCTAGCGCGTGTGTGCGCGTGTGTATGTGTGTGTCCGTGAACGTGTGTGCGAGCGTGTGTGTTAGTGAGCGTGTGTGTGTCTGCGCGCTCCCGGACTCTCCCGCGGGGAAACAGTGTCTCCTAGTAAATGAAAGCAGCTGCCAGCCCCGCGGGTGGCGCGTCCAGCTCGCTCTGCTCTAGGCAACAGCGTCAGCCTGGACACGAACCTCGGCGGAACAGCGCGGGCTCAGACAGCGAAGGGCTCCGCCCCCTCCCGCCTCCGGCGAGCCAGCGCGCACGCACACCCCGCCCCCTCCGCCGGCGAGCGCGCGCGTCCCCCTCCGCCCCCACCGCCGGGGAGGCGCGCACGCCGGTCAACCCCGTCCCGCTCCCGACGGCGCGCCAGCGCGCGCGCCCGCTCTCCCCGGAAGTCGGCCTCTTCCGCGACGGTCCTCTATTGCCCGGCACTTGCACTGCTAGCCGCTGGATCGCTTGCACCGCCTGCAGCATCAGCTGCGGCTCCTCCTGCGACGACCGAGATCCTGGGACCCAGCCCGCCTGTTCCCAGACTGTCTCCCAGGGCTGGAGAGCGACCTGCGGGAACAGACGCCGTGACCCCAACTTGGTGTGGACGCGGGCTCTGGCCCTCTGCTTCCCTCCCCCGACCCAACTAACTTGTAAAGTTCAAATTGCTCCTATTTCTAGTGGCCCTTTTACAGGACCGATGTCGTGGCCCTACTTAGGATAGCATACTTTATGGTACTGTCGAAAACGGCTTTCTGGTAACCTTAAGAAATGACAAGGGATCTCCAGGGATGGACGACGGAAGCCCTGAATCTGAGGAATGAGGAAGAGTTTTTGGTTGCAGCTAACTCAGCATCAAAACTACAAACAGACAACAACCCCAGAATACCACCATTAAATTTCGGGGCCTGGCCCACTCGTATCACTTGCGGGTCATTCCTGTCATTCCTGTGTAAAACATCCTTAGAAACGCAAACCTAAGTAAAGTGAATAATTTTGATAGGTAAAAATATTACATATTTCACTTTTGAATTGAAAACCTTGGTCCGATGTGGAGTTATGCAACCTGGTAAACATGAAATGAAACTCTAAATTGGAGTAAGCTGTGTTTTGTAGGAGTTCGGGGTTTAAAGTACTAGGAAGATGAAATTTCACAGAATGTTAAGTCCCTTCTCTTGCAGGTGTGTTCTTCCACAGTTGGGCTAGGAACAGTTGCCCTGATCTGTTTCAGGTGTCCCTAACATTCTCATTAGTCTCAAATCAATGGTTCAGCACTTTTTCCACTTTCAGACCCGCAAGTTTTCTGGCCCTGTCCCCCCCTCACCCACTCCCTTGGGGCCCATCTGGCTTTCAGTGCTTCATTCCCATGGTCTTGGTATTTGGACTTTAGATCCTCGGTCCTACTTGTCTAGAAGTCCTGGACACCAAGATAGGCACAGGAAAAAGAATGACAAACACCTGACTACAAACATGAAGTGCAGTGTCATTTTCTAGAATTTTTCATAAGCAGTTTTATGTTTTTTATTAGGTTTTGTTTTATACCAGAAGATCAAATGTCGAAGCACGTTTGAACCCAAAATACTGACAATGACTTGGTGTCAATAAATAAAACATTCCCTTAAGATTCATAAAGTATTTGTCACTAAAGTGAATGTACTTAAAATTTTAAACCCCATCTATAAGGATTAGATTATCTGTTTGTTTAGAATAAACAGAAGCTATTTATCAAAAACAAATAGAAAAGAAAAGAATATAACAGTATTTACACAGAAAAAAATATGCCACCAACTCACCAACTGTGTGACTATGGAAGGGTTTCTTACTGCCCAAGCTGGGTCTGTCTTGTTCATCATTGTATTCCTACAAGTTAGCACAATGCCTGTCACATATTAGGGGCTCAGTAAATATTGCTGACACATAGATACTGAGGGTTACATAAGGAAATATACATTAAATGTCTAGTAAAATGTCTAGTTCAGAGAGGCAATTTTTTCCCTGTATGACTCCCTAAGATTGATTTAAAGCATAGTTTTATTTTAATTAAGAAAGCCTTGGGCTTCCCTGGTGGCGCAGTGGTTGAGAGTCCGCCTGCCGATGCAGGGGACGTGGGTTCGCGCCCCAGTCTGGGAAGATCCCACATGCCGCGGAGCGGCTGGGCCCGTGAGCCATGGCCGCTGAGCCTGCGCATCTGGAGCCTGTGCTCTGCAACGGGAGAGGCCACAACAGTGAGAGGCCCACATACCACAAAAAAAAAAAAAAAAAAAAAAAGCCTTTTATTTCTCTGAAATAAAAGACTCCATATTTGTTACATAGCCATAAAAATCCAACCCAAGCGTGTTTTCCAATATACTGTTAGCAGAGGAGCAAATAGCTTTTAGGCACTATTTCTCTCTTGGGCACCATTGTATATGGTCTCTTTGTTAAGAAAATAGTTTAAAACAATGCTTCACAAAAGCTATGCTTTGGAATACTAGTTATTTGTTCAACAAAAACATTTTTTTTGAACTCTTAGAATGTGTTGCACAGTTTGATCAGTGTAGGGCTTCAGTTGTCAATAAATAGACATTTTCCCTGTTTCAGTCTAGTGATATGAGAGATAAGCTTCAATTCCAGAACAAACACCTGTCATAGCTGCCTTGTCCCATATCAAATGAGGAGTTAAGCATCCTTCTTAATGCCAGTGTCATGGTTTTCTGTCACAAACCAGTAGTGACATTAAGGAATCGCTGAGCCGAATTTCTAATTACTGAACTTCCAGAGAAAACGGATCATTATTAATTATGCCAAAACCAAAACTGATTTTTTTTGGCTGATATTCTCCAGTTTTCAAGTGGAAAATACAAAATACCTCTAGCTAACACCTCAATTTATTCAATTACCTGTTGGGTACATTTTGTAGCTAATTCATTCTGCTCATCAGGAGCTAGTGTCACTCAAAACGAATAATGCTGGGCTTCCCTGGTGGCGCAGTGGTTGAGAGTCTGCCTGCCGATGCAGGGGACGTGGGTTCGTGCCCTGGTCTGGGAAGATCCCACATGCTGCGGAGCGGCTGGGCCCGTGAGCCACGGCCGCTGAGCCTGCACGTCCGGAGCCTGTGCTCCGCAACGGGAAAGGCCACAGTGGTGAGAGGCCCGCGCACCGCAAAAAATATATATATATATATTATTTATTTGGGCTGCGCTGGGTCTCAGCTGCGGCACGCAGGATCTTCATTGCAGCACGTGGGATCTTTTAGTTGCAGCATGCAAACTCAGTTGCAGCATGCATGCAGGATCTAGTTCCCCAACCACGGACCGAACCCAGACCCCTGGAATTGGGAGCACAGAGTCTTACCCATTGGGCCACCAGGGAAGTCCCTCGGAATTATTTTGAAACAAATTAATGGAAGTTCTTTCCAATGATATAAATTCTTTTAAAAGTAATGAGTAACCTATTAAATGTAAGGATGACATCTCAGGGACCTTATTTAGAAAATTCTCTCTCTTACGTTTAGGCCACCTATCATGGAATTTAAATTGAACACTTGATGATACATCAGAATTTTGGTTTCTAATCTTAGAACTATCTGTGTGGGATCAATTTCACAGAAAGTTCATCACTATCTTACAGTAGTATAATGTAGAATGTTCCTGATGCTTCTAAAATTCTAATCCCACAGCAGTAATGTATGAATTCAAGCATGCCATTAAGAAAAAAAAAACTAACTTCATTCATTAAAATCATCTTTTTATTCAAACTTTGCTAATGTTTCCCAGGTCACATCAGCCTAAAGGTAAAATAGGTCGTGTAACTGTCAAAACTAAAAATATTTTTCCAGCTTCAGCCTGTTGCTTAACAGAACAGCAGCTCCACTTCAAGTTGTCTCAGAAATATTTTCCCCAGGATCTCCGACGACTCTCCCGACACATTTTGGTAGCAGAAGAGGCAGGCTTTTTGCTGCAGACGCAGTAAGTGCTGCCTCCACTCATGCCTTGGACATCAGCTCTTGTCCTTTTACTTACTTTTTTTTTTCTTAATACCTCCTTTCTTCCAGAACAAAGGCAATCCTGCCTCCCAGGGGCATAATGTCTGGAGGCGTTATTGTTTTTCATGACTGGAAAAGGAGGGTGCTACTGGCATCTAGAGGGTAGATCTAGGGATGCTGCTAAACGTTCTGCAATGCCCAGGACAGCTCCCCCACACACCCAACAAGCAATATCTGGACCCAAATGCCATTAGCGCTGGGGCAGAAAGACCCTTCTCTGGACTGAGACCTGAGTCTCAAGAGAGCTGGCCTAAGGGACAATCTGAGGAACAAAGCTGTTCCATCCTCAAAAATCACCAGTCCTCTGGTATCTTTTTTTTTTTTTTTTTTTGCGGTACATGGTCCTCTCACTGTTGCGGCCTCTCCCGTTGCAGAGCACAGGCTCAGCAGCCATGGCTCACGGGCTCAGCCGCTCCGCGGCACGTGGGATCCTCCCGGACCGGGGCACGAACCCATGTCCCCCGCATCGGCAGGCGGACTCTCAACCACTGCGCCACCAGGGAAGCCCCCTCTGGTATCTTTAAACAAAACATGCTCCTCCTCTTTGCCTTCCCTTAGGATGATAGGACTCTTGCAACGTCAAAGGTAGAATTGCTTCCTCTTTAGAGAATGTCATGATCATTTGGGGCACTGAACAAGATACAGTCCCTCTGTCATGGCTATTGTTTTCTGTTACCACACTTCTCTCTGGCCCCAAGCTTCTGCTGGTAACAGATCCCACTCCCTTGACCTCAGGGGGTGGGACTGTAACTCAGGTGAGCCAGACAATAGGCCTTCCCCAGCAGGTTTTTCTTTTTAATTCAAGCTAAGGAAAGAGAATCTCTTTTCTGGTCTGAAGGTTATAAGGCAAGAGGCTCTGGGGGGAACCATCTTGAGACAGTGAAGCTCTCCTGCAGAGAGGAAGGAAAGCAAGGAGAGAAGAGAAAGTGAGTGCTTTCATCCTAGGTCATCCCAAATCCAGCTCCATTCTTATACTTCCTACCGTTTGATTTTATGTGCAATCAATGTTCGTCTGCTGTTTAAGCTAGGTTAATTTGGGTCTTTATCATTTCCAACATAAGAATCTTGGCTAATATACCTGTCTTCAAAATCCTTACAGTTAATTACAACAGTATAGGGCAGCTCATGAAAAGTGCTTATATGAAGTACACACAGGGCTCCTGAAGTTCTGGTTATGTTTTTTTACTCTAAAAAGTGTTCAAGGTTGTTCATTTCTTAACTATCCTTTGAGTTGTATGTTTATGTTTTATGGAAAAAGCAGTTCCTTTATGATAAGCACTAAAAAATAGCAACTTAAAGGAATTTAAGGGAAGAAATTTAAAGGAAGGAAAAAAATGGTATTTGACCTAGGCCATTGATAATGGGTTTTATTTAAATAAGAGTAGGGGAGGGAAAAAAAAACTTTTCCTCTACTCACTTGTTATATGCCTGAGGCCCATGAATTAAACTTTCAAAAGACAGATTAATAGGAGAGAAAGCATCCAAACTTTATTTGATGCTAATATTTTAACTTTATGCATGTGGAGGTCTTCATAGAAAAGAAGTGAAGACACTAAGAATTGGTTATACCTGGGGGCTTATAAAACATTTTAACAAAGGGCAGTAAATTGTAGACAAGACAAAGGAAAGGGGGTTTGGGTTTTAGGGGTGGTAAATTGTGGAAAGGTAAATATTGGGGGAAACCAATGGAATATAAGGGTCACTTTAGTAAGTGCAGACCCATCTCTGTGCTGATTTTCTGGCTCCAGTGATAAGCCTTATTCTCCTGGTACGGGAGAGGGGAGGGGAAACACCTTCACAAAGGGAAATTTGAGCAGCTAGAGGGAAAAGAGCTCTTTCTGTGTTTGCTGCTTCTTAATTGCCTTCAGCAAGAAATAATCCTTAGGCCAAAGTGGCATATTTTGGGGTGGCATGTTCTGATCCCTTTCATAAGTAAACTGGAATCTTATATATTTTACATTTTTCAGATTACAGAGCATTCTTAATTCTCACTCTTACTACTCACAATTCTATGAGTATTCTCTATCCCATTTTTTTCTTCATGAATAAATACTCAGCAATTCATCTAATTCATCAAGAAATTAATTGAATTAATTGCAGAAATGGGGCTGAAATCCAGGTGTCCAGCTCACACTCAGTGTCCTTTCCATTAAGGCGCAGCTGCTTCTGAACGGGGGGGAAGGAATCACGAAGAAGAAAGGCTAGGCCACTCCCCCCACTGAGCTCCCGGGCCACCTGGCATGTACCCCTATCATTCACTGTCATATGTTACTGAACTTTTGTGTGCATATTTCAATATCCTCCATTAGGCTGTAAGTTTTACCCTTTTGTTTTTGGTCTTATTTATTCCCATGCCCAGGACAGGTGTTAGAAAAGTAATCAGTAAATATTTGTTAGATGATAAACGGATAGATGAATGCATGGATGCGAGTTAAGAAGCAGCGAAATGCAAAACAGCTTTAGGGATCATTGTGATTGAACTATACACTTCAGCAGAGGAATATTGAGAAATACCTTCAGCAAAGTAGATTGGGGCAAAATTATGGGAGGCTGTGAATGCCAACCCAAGGTGTTGGTACTTTAGCCAAGAGGCACAGGTGATACTAATTCTTTCTCTTCAGGAGGACTGACCTTCCTAATGGGTTGGAGGAAGACTTACTGTAATTGTCCAGGATTTAGGTGCTGGGAATGTGGCTGAGGGGACTGAGGAAATGGAAAAGGAAGGAACAATGTTGGGGCTATTACTAGTTAAATCCCCTTCTGCCTCATGAGCAGACTGGTGCCTGCTAAATGGGCAGTGGTGCACAGAGTTAGACAATCAGTCTATCAAGTCAGGTTTCAAATGCCAGCAAGATGGAGTACCACTAAGATGAAAGGGCCAGGACTTCCCTGGTGGCACAGTGGTTGGGAGTCCGCCTGCCGATGCAGGGGACACGGGTTCGTGCCCCAGTCCGGGAAGATCCCACATGCCGCGGAGCGGCTGTGCCTGTGGGCCATGGCTGCTGAGCCTGCGCATCCGGAGCCCGTGCTCCGCAGCAGGAGAGGCCACGGCAGTGAGAGGCCAAAAAGGATGAAAGGGCCAAAGGCAGAATCATAGTTAAGGTTGCAGAGGCAAGGATTTGGAGCCCACAGGATACGGAGTCAAAGTTAAGCAAGTCCTTCGCAAGTGCAGAGGGTCCTTGATAGTGTTTAATAGCGATACCCCTTTGCATTAGTTTCCTATTGCTGCCATAACAAATTACCACAAATATACTGTTGTGTTGCTTGAAGCTTATTATACTACAGTTCTGTAGGTTGGAAGTCCAATATGGGTCTCACTGGGCTGATATCAAGATGTCAGCGGGGCTGAGTTACTTCCTGGAGGAAGTAGGAGCAAATCTGTCTCCTGGCCTCTCTGCCAGCTTCTAGAGGCTGTCCACAGTGCTTCACGCGTGGGCCCTTCCTCTATCTTCAAAGCTAGGAACACTGGGCCAATTCCTGCTCATGCTGCCATCTCTCTGTTTCTCTTTCTTCTGCCTTTCTCTTCTACTTTTACGAACCCTTGAGATTACATTGGTCTCCCTAGATAATCCAGGATAATCTCCCTATTCTAAAGTCAATTGATTACCCGCTTTAATTCCATCTGCACTCTTAACTCCCCTTTGCCATTAAGGTTACATATGCATAGATTGCACAGATTAGGACATGGACACTGTGTGTGTGGGGGGGGGCGCTCATTATTCTCTCTGCTACACCTTCACCCTGGGAGGGAAAGCATCAGGCCTGGCTTGCAGGATGACAGCCCTACTTGCTGAGGTGCACAAATGCCAAGAGAAAGCCTAGAGATCATCTGAGCCAGGCCAGTCTCAGAAATCACCACTTTCTCTCAGATTTTTTTCCCAGTCATGATGTATATTTATTCATGGAAATAGAGTTCACATAGTCCCTCTACCCGCCCAGCCAGACTGGTGTACTGGAGCCAGCTTGTAAGGCTTGCAGAAAGTTTTTGTTACATTTTCAAGAATTTTGCAACATCAGGTTGACATCAACTAAGGTAGGACTATTTACACCATGGCAATGAACAAACACTACAAATTAGCACCTTTCCCCTGGGAGATGTAGGTATTACACATTTGCCATGCCACTGAGTTTGTATGCATTTAAAAGTGAGCACCATCAACAGGCAGGCTGGGACCCACATTATTTCAAAGGTAGTGGCTAGCTACTGCAATTAGTCTGGGTCTCCCAGACAAATGCCAAAATCAAATAAATTACAATTTTGTCTAATTAGCTTCTGCTCTCCAGTAGGACATACAGGATTCAGTTTATTAGTTGCTAGGGTGTTGCCAAGGCTAACTGGAGTCATGATGTACCTAAGCTGGGTGGGCACACCAGGAAGGCCATACTTTGTTAATAATATTTCCTGATCTTAGCAAGGTTATAGATACCCACAAATCCACCCTTGATGAGGGCTCAAGCACTTCAAATCTGGTCCAGGAAGTGGAGAATTAGCAGAACGGATAGCAATATCACATTGGAATCATGTTTCATCCATATTCTTTTAGTCAACCAAAAATTTGGGGCTTGTACTAGGAATACAGAACACCACAGTAAAAATGACAGTTATGGTTCCTGCCAAGGTTCACAGGCTACTTTGGAGGGAATTGTGTGTGTGTGTGTGTGTGTGTGTGTGTGTGTGTGTGTGTGTGTGTGTGTGTGTAGGCAGTGCGGAGAGGAGAAAACAGACAAATGAACAGGCAATTACAATGCAGGGTGACTGGTTCCTGGAAGTATTTATGAGGGTCATCTTACTGAGCTTGTCCAGGTCAGGCAAGAAGTCCTGGATGGAGTGACATATAAACTGAATCCAACAAGTAGTAGTAGTAGTAGAAGTAGTAGTAGTAGTAGTAGTAGTAACTAACATTTACTGAGTACCTTCCATGCTTCAGTCTACATCCTAATGTCTTAAACTCATTTACTTCAATTAGGTCTTCTGACACCCATGAAGTAGGTATAATTATTATCCCCATTTTACAAATGAGGAAACTGAAGCACAGCTAACTTAAATAAAGTTGCCCAAGGTCTCATAGTGAGAGTAGAACTGGGAGAGTAGGAGTTAGCCATTTTAAAGGATGTTGGAGAGAAGACTGTTCCAGTAAAGGGAACAGCATATGGAAAGTCATGATGGGTTCCAAGAAAAGAAAACAAGCTGTTTGATTAAAGATTCAAGCGGAGGGTGATGAACTATGAAAGCTGCAGAGAAAAGCACAGACTGGATCATAAAGGACCTGGTAAGCAGTGTTTATTTGTTTGATCGTTAATCCAGGTCATGAGCAATTTGGCTTATTTTAAAAGGATCACTGCAGTGTAAGTACGGAAGCAGAGGGAGAAAAGCCAGTAAGGAGCATGTAAACCAGGAGAGAGATGAGAGGGGATGAATGTGCATGATGAAGCGGGTGCAGAAGGGGTGAGAGTTGAGGATACGCCCCATGTCTGCCTTGGACTGCTGGAGAGGTGGTGATGTCCATCACTGTGATGGACAACACAGATGGAAGATCAGGTTTATGGCGGAAGATAACAAGTTCAGGTTCAGAACACTAAATCTGAAAGGCCTATAGGACACCCGGGAGGAAGTGTCCAGGAAGCAGGTGGATCAATGGGTTTGGTGCTAAATAATATTGTATAGGTATAACACTGTGGGAAAGTGTTAGAAAAAGTTGATATCATCTCTCAGAATATGGGAGTAACAGTGATGTGGAAAAGGCTTTGATCGATGGTGGTTTGTGAGTGCAGTGTTGGTGGGTCCACCTGCCCCTCTTGGCAGCTGAACCACGAGTGCTGGAAACTGGACACTGTCATTCTGTATGGTGTAGACGTAGCTTCTCTATCACCTATTTTTTCCTGGTGTCAAAAGACTCAGTATGGAAGTCTACAGCAGAGGCTCCACATCCCTCTGCCCTGGCTTAAAGAGAGGGGGGGCTGGCCTGACAGCTGAGTTTCTCAAAGTTAAAGGCTTTCCCAAGCTGCACAGAGCATCAGAGACAGAGTGTTCAGAGGTGAGAGTTAAGTGGGAATCTAAAATCAGTGAATCATGGAAAGTGCCCCTTGCAATCACAAATGAAAGAGCAGAGGCATTTATCAAAAGCTAGGAATGGAGGTCAGGGATTTGAAAGTCTCGCTGCAGAGAACAGGAGGCAATGACTCCAATGAGGAAGTGGCAGGAACCTTTGGCTGAATACTGGAGAGTAATGCTCTTCTTGGTGGAGAATGATTCTACTTCTTTCCAGCAGTGAATTATGGGGGATGAAAAGCGGAAGATGCCAACAGACTTAACATATCACTGAATTGCTTGTATCAGAGGTGCATACAAGAAAAACAAGAGCCACAGGGAAACAACAGACCAGCTTTCCTAACATTTGATCAAGTGCCCAAGAAACTTCAATGTGGGGGCAAAACATGAGGCTGAGCATAGGGCTCATATTTAACGCTAAAGGGGGGCATCTATGTCTTCTCCCCTGAATCTGCCCATTTGACTCCCAAGCCCTAAGTGTAAGATGTCACCATCATCTGAGAGAAAGCCCAGGCTGAAGCACACTCACCTGGGCCAAGGGTCAGTACTGGCAGGAGAGGCCCTGATAAACACCACCCCCTCCCCCATCCCCAGTGCAGTGTGACTGGGAGGCATGCGGCTCAGGCCCCGAAGCTGTGGTGCCTGCCAGGAGCTTCTGACTCCCTCTGCTAACACTGTGATGTGAAGGCATGCATCAGGGAGGGCATGAGCCGGCCGCCCTTGGGCCTAGGAGCTCTAACTGCTAGCAGTGCAGCTGGCCCAAACTGCCCTCACCAGGAGGAAGAGCAGACCCGTGGCTGGTCTGTTTTCAGGATGACAGCTCGAAGTGCAAGGGAAAGAGAAGGTGCAGGCCTGGATCCTGCTTTAAGACATAATAACCTCATCCAAAAGAATGCGGCCTAATGAATGTTGGTCAGGTTACATTCACCATTCTTCTTGCTCCTTTGTGGGAGCAAAATGGGATAGAAAGACGGGTTCACCTTCTCTGCCATAGGTAAGGAGCAGAATCAGGCCTACTTTCTCTAATTAGGAGGGAAAGAAATGGGACCTGATTTGAACAAATCAATCGCTTAGTTAGACATAAAGAAAAACTTCTTAACTGTAAGACTGTGTAGTGGGTTGAACTGTGTCCCCTTAACTCATCTCAGAATATGACCTTGCTTGGAGATGGGGTCATTGTAGATGTACTTAGTTAAGGTGAGGTCATCCTGGAGTGGGACCAGTCACTAATCAAACATGAATGATGTTCTCATCCAAAGGGGGGGATTTGGACATAGACACGCACACAGGAGAAGGCCATGTGAAGATGAAGGCAGAGATCGGCACTTTTGCAAGCCAAGAAACACCAAGGATTGTCAGTAAACCACCAGAAACCAGGCCAGAGGCTTACAACAGATTCTTTCTCACGGCCTTCACAAGGCACCGACCCTGCCAAAACCTTGACCTCAGATTTCTAGCCTTCAGAACTGCAAGGCAATAAATTTCTGTTGGGCCTCCCTGGTGGCGCAGTGGTTGAGAGTCCGCCTGCCGATGCAGGGGATACGGGTTCGTGCCCCGGTCTGGGAGGATCCCATATGCCGCGGAGCGGCTGGGCCCGTGAGCCATGGCCGCTGAGCCTGCGCGTCCGGAGCCTGCGCGTCCGGAGCCTGTGCTCCGCAACGGGAGAGGCCACAACAGTGAGAGGCCCGCATACCGAAAAAAAAAGAAAAATAAATAAATAAATAAATAAATAAATTTCTGTTGTTTAAGCCACCCAGTCCGTGGTACTTTATTAAGGCAGCCCTAGAAAACTAATATAGAATGTCAAAGCACTATCTGTAGTTTTTAAAAGATATTTAAAATAGAGTTGTACCAGGTATTATTCATATAAGTAACCATATTCACTTTACAATACATATTCACATCAAATTAATCATATATAACGTATAAATAACTATAACTTTAGTAAATTTTTTTTTTTTTTTTTTTTTTTGCTGTACGCAGGCCTCTCACTGCTGTGGCCTCTCCCGTTGCGGAGCACAGGCTCCGGACACACAGGCCCCGCGGTCATGGCTCGCGGGCCCAGCCGCTCCGCGGCATGTGGGATCCTCCGGGATCGGGGCACGAACCCGTGTCCCCTGCATCGGCAGGTGGACTCTCAACCACTGCGCCACCAGGGAGGCCCAGTAAATAGTTTTATTTATTTATTACTAAATAAAATATATTTATTTAGTAAATATTTTAAATAAACAATTATTTGCTCTGCACAGCACCTGCTTGAGTGTCAAAGCTTGAGTTTCTTCTAGTTTTATGTCTTTCTAATTTTATCAACAAACTGTACCAAATCTCATTGCTTCATGGTAATCCAGATTAAAATCATATTTCTATTAATAACTGAGGATTTACCTAAAAGGCTTAAGGGATTATATGTGGAAATACAGCAAAGATTGAGGAATAAATCAGTAACTTCCATTAAGATACAACTGATCTTTTAAAATAAACAAAAATTATAAACTTGCATTTTGTTATCAGCAACAAACATTTGTCAAGTATCTATTTCAAATCACCATATGCGGTGCTGGAGATCTATGGAGGAGGTGATAAAGATACTGCCCCACGGGTCTTACAATACAGTTGGGAAAGCCAGTGCAAAAGGAGAAACAATAAACAACACAAGTTAGTGTCCACAGAAAATGCTGTAGATACTGTTGCTTATCTAAATACTGTTTACATTTTCTCTCATGAACAAGGGAGTTGATCTTCACACTGTCATATAAACTAATCCTTGGATATTGTCCTGTGAGTAACCTCTCTGACTTAGCCATGAAAAAAGGACAATTTTATTTATTTTTTGCATTATCTACTGTAGGACCAGGGTCATTAAGAACAGGGAGGTCCTACATTGAGGGCTTCTCAGATGCCACTCCCTGGTTCCAAAGGAGAGAGACTCTATGGAAGGGGTGTGCTGTGGGTAGTGGAAAGGTCTGCTGTGGGTGCAAGAACCTGGTATAGCTCTTCACTCCTAAAGTTGAGAGGCTGCTATCATGGAGTCTAGGGAAAGTGCCATCTCAGAGCTGCAGTTGGCTTCAGTAACCTGGCTCACTTCCCAAGCTGGCTATGTGTGCCTTGTCTCTGAACTCCTGGCACATACTTCTAGTCCTCGTCTGGCCACTTCTCCTTCCCTACCCATCGCATGTATGGAAAAGTGAAAAGTCCTTTAAATCTTCCGATTCAAAACTACCATCGATCTTCTTAATAATTACACAATTCCAGCAGGACAACACGGTTGATATTCTATTTCTCACTTTTAATGTGTCCAAAGCACAATCCCAGCCCTGTGTATAAAAGACACAGCACTTTCAATCTCTTCTGAATGTGCTGATATCCTAGCAATAACTCTATCCATTTTCCTTTTCTGGTTAGGTCTCAAATGCTAAACTGAATATTATTCCATGCAGAAGGAAAGAGCACTGGATGGGGAATCAGTATACCTGGATTCTAGTTCTGAACCTGCCCTTAACTATCCGTGGGATCTCAGGTAAGTCACCCCTTCTCTCCTGAGTCTGTTTCTTCCCAGCTGTTCATTATGGAGCTCAGAGATGGGACTGCCTTACATAAAGAGTAACCCAGAACAAGAGGATCAGGGTAGTAGAAGATTGGCTCTTTTTAAAGCTGTGGGATAAACTGGGTTGCAAAGCATAGTCCAGAACCAAAATCAAGACCAATCACACAAGGTGTTGAGTCAAAAAACCAGGTCATTAAAACCGCAAAGAGGCCCCAAAATAAGCCTTTGTGACACACGTGAAATTCCAGAGCAGAGAGGTAATTTTAGGAGCTGACAGGAGTGTTTTTCTCCAGGCAGCATCTCTCTCTTTACCACCTCCACCTCCATGAGGTTCTGGTAGAGATGCCTAATACTCCATCACCTACTACATGAACCACGTCAGGTCACTTAGTGTCCCTCTTGCTGGGAATTTAAATCTGGGGCCGAAAAAATTCCAGCAGCACAAGGCAGCTGGACTTGAGTGACCAAATGGTGGCATCTCAGCCCTCCTTCTGAGAGCTCCAGAGCTGCCTTTGTAAAGCATTTCTTCTATCAGTATCTTTCAAATAAACCTTCTTTTTGGCTAAAGTGGCCATTCATTTTCTCTTGTTTTCAACAAAAGAACAAAGTGTCTCCCCAAACAATTAGAATTCAAATAAGCACAAGTAAAAAGCTCTGGTCTTCATGGACAGCAGAACCCATCTGCTGGCCAGGAGTGGGCAGAAAGCATGTTGGAGTGCCAGGAAGTGGTGAATGGGAGGGGCAGGCAGTGGTGGGAGGATGGGGCCGTGGCGGGAGGACAGTAGACAGTTTCTCATTGACAAATGAGCTGATTATGCCAGAGGATTTCTAAGCTCTGACATCCTATGATTCAAAGTGGTCAATTCCATGGACCAAATGATTAGTACCACGTTTAAGTGGGATGGAGAGAGAAAAGCCTTTGTCTTTTTCTCTTTCAGTCTTAACTGTTTTGGGTAAGGGCTTAGTGAATGGGAGTATTCAGAAGTATAGGGTGATGCATGAATCCAAGCACTCTGATTCACAACTGTAAATGTAGAGAGGCATGCAGGTGACCGAGCCCTGGTAATAACACTCATGTGACATTTTTCATATGTCTCATAAATCAATCCTGCCAGATCATTAGGTGAGCCCAGTTTTATCACAGAATGTATATATTTATCCTTGGACACCTCTGTGTGTGTGGCAGTATTGGTGTTTTTCTGCTTTTCCAGGAATATTTTTAACTCAACATCAGTATGCACTTTTGTATCCTGGGTTACAATGACACAAGAAACCCTCCATTCATCTTGAAATTGAGCTGAGGCGCACAAGCTCAGTAGTTGTGGCGTGTGGGCTTGGTTGCCCCTCAGCATATGGGATCCTCCCCGACCAGGGATTGAACCCACGTGCCCTGCATTGTAAGGCAGATTCTTTACCACTGGACCACCAGGGAAGTCCTTATGTACTTGATTATTATCTTTACCTACCAGAATAACAAGCTCCATGAGCAGGGATATTTATCTATTTAATCAGTACTGGATCCCCAATGGCTAGAGTAATGCCTGGTACATACACATTGGTTAAATGAATTAATGAGTTCAGATACATAAGACAGGACATTCCTTCCTTCCTTGAAACCATGGATTCTAAAGGCACATGACAAGACTCAACCTCAAGTAGGCTGCATTCCACTGAGAGATTTGAGAAGGTAAAGGGTATATCCCCGGTAGTCTTACAGGCTGAAATTCCATCATTAGAAAATTATCCCTTGACTCAAAGTCTCCTGTCTGTTGGGACAGAGTTTTCATTATGAGCAGCTAAGGGTGAGTGATCAGATGGCTGCCTGCAAGGATCAGGGCTCAGGAAAGATTTCAGCACCTGGAGAGCATGTGACAGGTGGCAGGCCTGGGCCAGGTGTCCTGTGGCAGACCACACTGGTGCTCGACACTCGGAGGTTAGTGTAGCATCAGGCAAGGGAAGGCATAGCCAGAGCAGCCCCAGGGGAAGGTAAAGTTGTAAGAGATGATGAGCCTGACCCTCATGATTTTCTCTCGCCCTAGCTCTATAAAGGTTACTTTTTAGCAAAAGACTCGAGGGGGTCAATCTGTGAGCATCAAGAGACTAAACAGGGTTAAGGAGTGAAAATATTTGGGGAGGGCTTCCCTGGTGGCACAGTGGTTGAGAGTCCGCCTGCCGATGGCAGGGGACACCGGTTCGTGCCCCAGTCTGGGAAGATCCCACATGCCACGGAGCGGCTGGACCCATGAGCCATGGCCGCTGAGCCTGCGCGTCCGGAGCCGGTGCTCCTCAACGGGAGAGGCCACAACAGTGAGAGGCCCATGTGCCGCAAAAAAAAAAATTGGGGGAATTTGACAGCCAGGATAGTAAACCCACTGTCCAGTCTAAGGCTGTTCCTGGGAGCTGAGAGAGATGGGAAGAAGTTTGAAGATGAACTCTGGGTCACAGTCACATAAACCAGGATGTTGTAGATGCCCTGTTTATCAACATTATTATCTCCCTTATTTGTGTGTCTTTTGTGAAAACTCTATATATCCCATCCTGCTTTTCACAAGCAAGGTTTGGAGCTGCCTAGAGAGCACTGGACTAGTGAAGTGGAGATCTTTTTAATTAAAACAGGAGTTAAGGGGCTTCCCTGGTGGCACAGTGGTTGAGAGTCTGCCTGCCGATGCAGGGGACACGGGTTCGTGTCCCGGTCTGGGAAGATCCCACATGCCGCGGAGTGGCTGGGCCCCGTGAGCCACGGCTGCTGAGCCTGCGCGTCTGGAGCCTGTGCTCCGCAACGGGAGAGGCCACAGCAGTGAGAGGCCCGCGTACCGCAAAAAAAAAAAAAAAAAAAAAAAAAACCAGGAGTTAAAAGACATGGGATGTAGAGCAGCTATACCTCAACTCGGCCATGTTATCTCAGGTAGGACTGTGACGACCTCTTGTATTAGTCTCCTATGGCTGCTGTACCAACTTACAGCAAGCTTCGTGGCTTAAAATCATACACATCTAATTCTCTTACAGTTCTGCAGATCAGAATTCTGAAATCAGTTTAACTGGGGTGAAATCAAGGTGTCTTCAGGGTCAGGTTCCCTCTGGAGTCTCTAGGGGAGGATCTGTTTCTTTGACTTATGGCCTCTTCCTCCATCTTCAAAGCCAGTAAGATAGCATCTTGCTTCAGTGATTACATCACCGTCTTCTGTGTCAAATCTTCCTCTGTTTTCCTCTTTTATGGAAATTTATAACGCATTTAGGGTTCAGCAGGATGATATCCTCATCTCAAGAGCCTTACATTAATCATGCCTGCAAAGTCTCTTTTTCCAGACAAGGTATTTTCACAGGTTCCAGGGATTAGGACCTGAATGTGTTTGGAGTCATCATTCGGCTACCACACCCCTAGATCTTATTTGACCCACGTGTTAAGTTTAGGAATTTTGCTGTATGATCTACTATTCACGAGTATAGGAGTCTTCTGTCTGTTCTATTGAATTCAAAAGATGAAAAATTAATTAGCCACTCACATGCAAAGTAGAGCTATTGGTTGTACATCTTGGGCACTAAACAGAACCTTGATTTCAGGGGGTGAAGTTAGGGGGCTGGCAAGGGAGCAGGGATGGGATATTGTCAGTCACATGAACCATTCTTCACTTGTCATCTGGATCAATCAACCAGTTAAAAACAAAAATGGCCTGGTAGCAAGAATTGATACAGAAATGAGCTGGGTGAGTTCAGTTTTGGCATCTTGAGATTACAGAATCATTCTTCTGATGAACAGCCAACTCTAGAGCCTTTTGGAGGGAGGAAGACCAGTGAAAGGGAAGCCTGTGGGCAGTGAGGAGCGCAGAGAGGTTGAGACACAATTTCAAGACCTTCTTGTGCATGAAGTGTTTAACAGTCATACTATGACGTTATTGTTCAAGTTCACTGAAAGCAAATATTAACAAATTTACCAAATATAAACCCATCCAAAAGTCTGCACCTTTTTCTCACTCACAGCTTTTTAAAAAAGACTGACATTGCTTTATGGTTGTTGGGCAAGATGCCCTTAGAATGATAAGATGAGTAGGATTTGTCTCAAAATAACCAGGGAAGGTCGGAAAATGGGAAGGTATACAAGAAAAAATTAGGTTGGCCATGAACTGATAATGATTGATGCTGAATGACTGATTCTGAGTGATGGGTACATGGTGATTCGCTATACTAACTCTGCACATTGATTTGTGTTTGAAATTTCATAATCAAAAGTTGGTTTTTGTTTTTTTGCGGTACACTGGCTTCTCACTGTTGTGGCCTCTCCCGTTGCGGAGCACAGCCTCTGGATGTGCAGGCCCAGCGGCCATGGCTCACAGGCCCAGCCGCTCCGCGGCACGTGGGATCTTCCCGGACCGGGGCACGAACCCGTGTCCCCTGCATCGGCAGGTGGACTCTCAACCACTGCGCCACCAGGGAAGCCCCATGAGTGTTTTTGACAGAAACCGAAACCTCTGTACTAGCTTATTAGATCATACTATTGAGATCTGTAGACAGAACTGATACTTTTAGCTTTCTCTGGAAGTATAGGTGTTACTTTGCCTGTGGCTGTGGGTTGGGAACCTGAAAGTCAACAGGATCACACCGGTACATTCTGAGCTTCTGTTCAATCAAAAGCTCTGTAAAAGATTAACTACACCAAGAGTGGCATGAGAATATGAAAATAGCTGACTACATTTCATGCTCCAGCCTCTGAATCCCAAATCCCACTACTCATCCAGCTTATGGGGCAGATATATGTAAACAGTGCCCTTCCAAAGATCCCTCATTAAATAGGTGTCCCTAAGAAAACTGGACCAAAAAATTCTTACCTCCCATATGGACAATAGTAACAGCATCTTACCTGGTCTCACTCTCTCTTCCAAACCATCCTTTATGTAGATGTCAATCATCTTTCTAAAACAGGTCTATGACTCTCTAACTTCCATTCAAGAGACCTTCACATGTAGAGAATAAAGACCAACCTCTGTATTCCATCATTTAAAAACCTCAACAACAGCTTCATCCCATTCTCCCTGCCCCGCCTCTTTCTTCCGAACATGCCTCTCCCTTTTTTTTTTTTTTTAAATCCCTGATGGCATGTGTTTTGATTCTTTGAACTGGTTGTAAATCTTGCCAGTTCCCTCATTCATGAGTTAAACAAATCATTGACTCGTGTTTTTATATAAAGTATGAGTCGTGATTTCTCCCTTTTACTGGCAAAACCTCTGTGTAACTTCAGGTATGCTTACCCCTACCCTCTTGTGCCTTTGGTTCGTAGTACGTTCTTTCTGTTACTAGTCTCATGTGATAACACTGCATCACAATACTGTCACCCCTGGTCACAAGAATCTGACCTTGACTTTATCCCCGGTGCTTCATACAGTGCTTTGGTGTGTTGTCAGGCACTTGACATGTTGAGTGAGACCTGAGGGAGAGGATGCAATCCTTGGGCTCCCCTGGGTTTGCAGGTTTGGGGAGGGCACATATTGCTCAGGCTTTATGACTGCCTGGGTCCTCCACCACCCGCTTCATCCCAAACCTGACTTTCACACTACCTGCCATATTCATTCTCTACTGCTGCATAACTAGTCACCACAAACGTAGAGGCTTAAAACAATATCCGTTTATTACCTCATGGTTCTGTAGGTCAGAAGTCCAGGCAGGCTCGTCTGGGTTCTGTGCTCAGGGTCCCTAGGAATCATACAATTCTGCCTCCCATACCTGCCTACCTGCTAACAGTGCCACATGCAACAGAAATGAGATTCAGAAGGGCATCCTGTGCACTAAAGTTTACGGAGAGAAGCTGGCAAAAGGGGAGCCTCTTGGGGTAAAAGGACAGAGTTGTGCCTGCAAGGGCAAAGACTGACAATAAGAAACTGCTCTCCAAAGCCCATGGGCAAGAGCACTTCATGTACTTCCTATACCCACCACTTAAAAAATAACAGGCAACTAAATGCACCTTCTGAAATCTGTCTAACATGGATAAAATTCTAGAGAGGGTTGCCAGACATATTAATGAAATAATGTATCTGAAAATACTAATTTCTAAACTATAAAGTACGAACCAAACCTGAAGTTATTACTATTCAAATGTTTCATGTTATTAATATTCTTGTTATGTAAAAGAAGAACTAACAGTTTTTGAATTTTTGCTATATGCCAAGTCCTACACCTTCACACAGATTATGTCTCACAGCAACCCTCTCTGGTGAGTAGTAGTATTATTCCCATTTTATAGATGAGGAAACTGATTACCAGAAAGTTTAAGAGAATTACCCCAAACTCATGCAGTCAGGAAAATAGAGCCAAGATTCAAATGCAGGTCTGTCTAGTGCCAAGACTGTTTGTGATCATTATGCTTTTCTATGGCTGTTAAGGAAAGAGTTAGAGAGACAGTTACAATCAGGGAGAAAGACCTGAAGATGGACAGACAAATGGAGAATACAAACATGGACGCAAGCTCTGCAGGGTTGGGTTCACTAGCTAAGGTAACCTGCTCTAGTTGCAGTTTGCTTTTCACAGCTTTTCTGGAATCCTCTGGAATTCTGTTTCATATTCCCTGTTTTCATAATGTTTGATATGAAATTAGTTCTTGAGTATTCACTTGTTCTTTATGACTTTCACTTTTTTTTCCTTGCTAAATTGTCAGGGATACCTTCTGTGGCTGGGGCCAAGATGGAGAATTACCATACTGATTAAATTGCTATGGACTGAACAAAATTACCTCATTGGAATTAAACCAAAACCTAGCCATGACTAAACATTCCCTACTTCTATGAAAAGCAAAACAGTGGGGTTTGGAGGACAGATACATTATGAAAGCTGTCTCACGGAAGGAAAACTAAAGAGAAAAAAGTGTGAAAAGGAAGCCAGTGACACGTAGGAACAGGGAGAAGGGGAAATGGTGGACTGGTAAAGCAATGATGTTGGAAATGTGGCTATCCATTTATGGGGGAAAAGTTAGCTCTTTACATCACAGGGTGATTTAAAATATCACCAAGTATATAATTAGATCTGTCTTGCCACTGTTCTACTTGCTGATTTATTTATAAAAAAATAAACAAATTCCTATATCAATATCACACTGTAAGGTTTTATATTGTATTCTGATATCTTATAGGGTAGGACTTCCCCATTGCTGTTTTTCAAAAATTTACTGGTTCCAAAGCAATGTACAGAAAGAACAAAGCTGAAGGCATCATGCTCCTTGATTTCAAACTATATTATAAATTATAGCAATGAAAATAGGATAGTACACAGATCAATGGAACAGAATAGAGAGCCTAGAAATAAACCCACACATATATGGTCAATTAATTTATGACAAAGCAGCCAAGAATATACAATGAGGAAAGGACAGTCTCTTCCCAATAAATGGTGTTGAGAAAACTGGACAGCCACACGCTAAAGAATCAAACTTGACCACAATCTTACACAATAACATAAAAATTAATTCAAAATGAATTAAAGACTTGAACATGAGACCTGAAACCATAAAACTCCTAGAAGAAAACATAGGTGGCAAGCTCCTTGATATAGGTCTTGGTGATTATTTTCTGAATCTGACACCAAAAGCAAAAGCAACAAAGGCAAAAATAAATAAGTGGGATTACATCTTACTAAAAAGCTTCTGCACAGCAAAGGAAACCATCAACAACATGAAAAGGCAACTTACTAAATGGGAGAAAATAGTTGCAAATCATATATATGATAAGGAGCTAATATCCAAAATACATAAAGAACCCATACAAGTCAATGGCAAGAAAAACAATCTGATTTAAAAACTGGCAGAGGATCTGAATAGACATTTTTCCAAAGAAAACATACAGGTAGCTAACAGGTATGTGAAAAGATCCTCAACATTATTAATCATCAGGGAAATGCAAATCAAACCACAAGAGATATCACCTCATATCTGTAAGAATGGTTATTATCAAAAAGGCAAGAAATAACAAGTGTTGGAGAGGATGTGAAGAAAAGAGAACCTTTATGCATTGGTGTTGGGAATGTAAATTGGTGGAGCCACCATGGAAAAGAGTATGGCGGTTCCTCAAAATATTAAAAATAGAACTACCATATGATCCAGCAATCCCATTTTGGGTATTTATCCACAGAAAATGAAAACACTAACTCGAACAGATATATGCACCCCCATGTTCACTGCAGCATTAGTTACAATAGCTAAGATATGGAAATAACCTAAGTGTCCACTGATGGATAAATGTATAAAGAAATCAAGGTATATATACCTACAATGGAATATTATTCAGCCATAAAAATAATGAAATCTTGCCATTTATGACAACATGGAGGAACCTCGAGGGAATTATACTAAGTGAAATAAGTCAGAGAAAGACAAATACCATACAACCTTTCTTATATGTAAAATCTTTAAAAAACAAAAACAAAAACAAAAGAACATACAAGTTCATAGATACAGAGAACTGATTGGTGGTTGCCAGAGGCAGGCATGGGGAGAGGGAAAAATGGGTGAAGGGGGTATAAATTTATTTTAATTAATTAATTTGCTTGTTTGTTTATTTGTTTATGGCTGCACTGGGTCTTCGTTGCTGTGCACGGGCTTTCTCTAGTTATGGCAAGCAGGGGTTAGTCTTCATTGTGGTGTGTGGGCTTCTCATTGAGATGGCTTCTCTTGTTGCCGAGCATGGGGTCTAGGCACGCGGACTTCAGTAGCTGTGGCACGTGGGCTCAGTAGTTGTGGCTCACAGGCTCTAGAGCACAGGCTCAGTAGTTGTGGTGCACAGGCTTAGTTGCTCCGCGGCATGCGGGATCTTCCTGGACCAGGGTTCGAACCCATGTCCCCTGCATTGGCAGGTGGATTCTTAACCACTGCACCACCAGGGAAGTCCCAAAGGGGTATAAATTTATTTTAAAAGAAAAAGAGAAAAAGAGGAAAGTGTAAAACAATATATATCGTATGCTACATTTGTGAAAAAAATTTATTAGCTATTTTTTTCGCATTTTCTGTTCCAGATGAACTTTAGTATCAGCTGTCAAGTTTCACTTTATAATTTCAATTGAAAGTGTATCAAATTCATGAATTAATAATTGACATTTTTACACTCTTGAGACTTTGCATCAAGGAACCTGGTATGTGTACCACTTGTTCTTTTTGTCTTTTCATAAATTTTGTGGTTTACATAATTTGGGTTTTACACATTTTTGGAAGTTTATTCCTAGATGCATAATAGTTTTTGTGGCCATTGTCCATGGAATTTTTTTTTATTTTATTTATTTATTTATTTATTTTTTTGCGGTACGCGGGCCTCTCACCGTTGTGACCTCTCCCGTTGCGGAGCACAGGCTCCGGATGCGCAGGCTCAGCGGCCATGGCTCACGGGCCCAGCTGCTCCGCGCCATGTGGGATCCTCCCGGACCGGGGCACGAACCCGTGTCCCCTGAATCGGCAGGCAGACTCTCAACCACTGTGCCACCAGGGAAGCCCCTGTATTTAATTTTTGATAGTTTGATTAATACATGTCTTGGTGTGTTTCTCCTTGGTTTTATTCTGTATGAGACTCTATGTGCTTCCAGGGCTTGACTGACTATTTCCTTTCCCATGTTAGGGAAGTTTTCAACTATAATCTCTTCAAATATTTTTCAGACCCTTTCTTTTTCTCTTCTTCCTCTGGGACCCCTATAATTCGAATGTTGTTGCTTTAATGTTGTTCCAGAGTTCTCTGAGACTGTCTTCAATTCTTTTCATTCTTTTTTCTTTATTCTGCTCTGTGGCAGTTATTTCCACTATTTTATCTTCCAGGTCACTTATCCGTTCTTCTGCCTCAATTATTCTGCTATTGTTTCCTTCTAAAGAGTTTTTAATTTCATTTATTGTGTTGTTCATCGTTTGTTTGCTCTTTAGTTCTTCTAGGTCCTTGTTAAACATTTCTTGTATTTCCTCCATTCTATTTCCAAGATTTTGGATCATCTTTACTATCATTTCTGTGAATTCTTTTTCAGGTAGACTGCCTTTTTCCTCTTCATCTGTTTGGTCTGGTGGGTTTTTACCTTGCTCCTTCATCTGCTGTTTCTCTGTCTTCTCATCTTGTTTAACTTACAGTGTTTGGGGTCTACTTTTCACAGGCTGCAGGTTCGTAATTCCCATTGTTCTTGGTGTCTGCCCCCAGTGGGTGAGGTTGGTTCAGTGACTTGTATAGGCTTCCTGGTGGAGGGGACTGGTGCCTGTGTTCAGGTAGGTAGGCTTGGATCTTGTCCTTCTGGTGGGCACAGCCACATACAGTCGTGCATTTTGGGGTGTCTGTGAACTTAGTATGACTTTAGGAAGCCTCTCTGCTCATGGATGGTGTTGTGTTCCTGTCTTGCTAGTTGTTTGGCATGGGCGTCCAGCACTGGAACTTGCTGGCTGTCTGGTGGAGGTGGTTCTTAGTGTTGAGATGGAGATCTCTGTGAGAGTTCTCGCTGATTGATATTACAAGGGACAAGGAGGTCTGGTCATCCAATGTCCTGGACCAGCTCTGCCACCTCAGAGGCTCAGGTCTGATACCCAGCCAGAGCACCAAGACCCTGCCAGCTACATGGTTCTGAACAAAAGGAAGGAAAAGAAAGGAAAAAAATCCCCACAAACAGAGAGAACCCCAAACCAAATGGTGAAAGCAAAAAAAAATTTTTTTAATAAAAAATATAAAAAAAGAGAGCTACCAAACCAATAAACAAGTCCTCCAATGACAGCAAGCACTAAAAAGTTAACTAAGATATACATAAAAACCAGAAACAAATCAGATGAAGAAAGCAAACCACAAGTCTACTGTTGCTCCCAAAGTCCACTACCTCAGTTTTGGGAACATTCATTGTCTATTCAGGTATTTAACAAATGAGGCATTCATCAAGTTGCTTGTGGGTATTTAATCTGCTGCTCCTGAGGCTGCATGGAGAAATTTCCTTTTCTCTTTTTGTTCGCACAGCTCCTGGTGTTCAGCTTTGGTTTTGACCCCGCCTTTGCGTGTAGGCCATCCTCAGGCTTCTGTTCCCTGCCCAGAAAGGAGGGAGTTAAAGCAGCAGCTGATTAGGGTTCTCTTGCTCACTCAGGCCAGGGAGAGGGAGGGGTATGGTAGTCATAACTGGAATGCGGGGGGAGCTGCGGCGGCAGAGGCTGGCGTGACACTGCAGGAGCATGAGGCGTGCCGTGTGTTCTCCCAGGGAAGTTGTCCCTGGATCACGGGACCCTGGCGGTGGTGGGCTGCACTGGCTCCCAGGGTGGGGGGTATGGATAGTGACCTGTACTTGCACACAGGATTCTTGGTGGCAGCAGTGGCAACGTTAGTGTTTCATGCCTGTCTCTGTGGTCCAAGCTAATAGCTGCAACTCATGCCTGTCTCTGGAGCTCACTTAGGTGGTCCTCTGCCTTTTGTGGGCACACGGAACAGGAAGCCCCTCTCCTTGCGCACCCTCAAACAATGGTCTCTTGCCTCTTAGGCAGGTCCAGACTTTTTCCCGGACTCCCTCCTGGCTAGCTGTGGCTCACTAGCCCCCTTCAGGCTGTGTTCACACAGCCAACCCCAGTCCTTTCTCTGGGATCTGAACTCCAAAGCCTGAGCCTCAGCTCCCAGCCCCCGCCCACCCTGGTGGGTGAGCAGACAAGTGTCTCAGGTTGGTGAGTGCTGGTCGGCACCAATCCTCTGTGCGGGAATCTCTCTGCTTTGCCCTCTGCACCCCTGTTGCTGTGCTCTCCTCTGTGACTCTGAAGCTTCTCTTCCCCTGCCACACCCCATCTCCACCAATTAAGGGGCTTCTTTGTGTGTGGAAACTTTTCCTCCTTCACAGCTCCCTCCCAGAGGTGCAGGTCCCATCCCTATTCTTCTGTCTCTGTTTATTCTTTTTTCTTTTGCCCTACCCAGGTACGTGGGGAATTTCTTGCCTCTTGGGAAGTCTGAGGTCTTCTGCCAGCGTTCAGCAGGTGTTCTGTAGGAGCTGTTCCACATGTAGATGTATTTTTGATGTATTTGTGGGGAGGAAGGTGATCTCCGCGTCTTACTCCTCCGCCACCTTGAAGGTCTCATTGATAACTCCTTCTTTTAACGTTTTTCATTTCTAAAGAGTTTGTACAAGGAGAACAACAGGAGCAACAGCTGCTCTCCCTCTCTGTCCCACATTTCAGACAGTTCTTTTCTTCCAGTCTGAGTCCAGAGAACTGATAAACTCTCCCACAAATGGCCTGCATTCCCCAAGAGTACCTGCCTTTTAAAAGTGGATACAGCAGAGAAGAGGAGAAAAACCTTAACGTAAAGAAAGGAATGGATGGGTGATTTTGAAACTCTAAGCTGAGAGGGAAGTAATGGAGTGGGAAGAAGAGGAAGGTGGTAGACCTCTGGTGTCTCTGAGACACCATAATTAGGAAAAGTAGTCATGCTGCTTTATATACAAGGAAGATACATACTCTTGCTCACTGAGGCTTCTCAGACACAGGTGTTCCAGAAAGGTGAGAACTTGGGACCCAAGAAGAATTGCTTCTCTGTGCAGTGTACAGAACTGGCAAAGCAGTGGCACATTTGCTAGTGAGCTACCATGGCTCTTAGGCAAACTCTGACAGAAAGAATACAACTGCTCGAGCAAAATGGTTTTATTCTTTCAACAATTAGTTTGTTTTATTGGAATATAAACACTGTGGAGCTGAACAAAAAAATACTAGACATTCTCTCCATCGTTCTAGTTTTGAATTTTACTAATTTGATCATAGACACACTCGTAGATATGGATATTCTGAAGATGGTTACTGTGCTGGGCAGAACGTGGTACCCCAAAGACATCCACTCTTAATCCCCAGAACCTGCCAAAGGTACTTTGCAGATGTGATTAAATTAAGGATTTTGAAACAGGAGATCATCCTGGATTATCCACGTTAGGGCCAATGTAATCACAAGAGTGTTTTATAAGGGGAAAAGGGAGACAGGAGAGTCACGATCAGAGAAGGAGATATGACAGTGAAATGATTCATTTGCTGGCTGCCAAATGCTATAAGTGTCTGGAAGCCAGAAAAGACAAGGAAAAGAATTCTCCTCTGGAGCCTCCAAGATGAAGACAACTCTGCTGGCACCTTGATTTTAGCCTCCTAAGACCCATTTCCAGCTTTCCAACTTGTGACCTCCAGAACTGTAACATTACAGTTTGTTCTGTTTTAAGGCACCGTTCGGTGGTAATTTGTTACTAGTGACAGGAAACTAATATAATGACAAAAGTCATGAGTGCAGTAGCCACAGAGCAGGCATCTGGGTATAACTGCTGGCTGATAATTCTAATCTGTGAAACCTAGTGTGAAACCTAGTGTTTCTCAGTATGAATACTGGATCTGACCAAGCCTAGTTTGTTTTGGTTTTTGGCTTTGGTTTTTTTCTGAAATATTCTAGGTTTCACAAACCGACCACACTATCTCACTATGCATCACTATGGAACTGGTTAAGCTTGGGAATCTGTTAAATGACCTCAGCTGGACTCACAAATTCCTTGGCCCCTGGAGCTGGAGTGCAGGGCCTGGAGAAGTTCCATCTGAACCTGGATACCTCTGCCGATATAAGTCATTCCTCCACAAATCTGCTGTGCTGCTCACTAGTAGTTGGGGTTTGGTCAATGAAACCTCTGGGGACTGTCCTGAGCATCTTGAGTCACCTGTCACTTAGGTTCAGTGACTGCAATCCTTTGGAGAACACAGAATGCCTTTGAATTATGTTCAAAGGAAGGAGTTCGCATAGGTACAAGTCTAGGCAGAGAGAAAAAGATTGAGGGTGAAGGAGGGACTGGCAAGGGACTCTTTCTGCTGCCAATACAGGCAAAGGCAGGTGGCATTTTGTGCCTCTGAGCTAATGATTCCCACCCAATTTCCAACCTTAATGAGCTCAGCAACGCCACCACATGTGCAGAGCATGCTTATCAGAGAAAAAAAATTGAATTTGGAATACCTATTTTTTTTGTTTGTTTGTTTGTTTTTCCTTTTTGCGGTATGTGGGCCTCTCACTGTTGTGGCCTCTCCCGTTGCGGAGCACAGGCTCCGGACGCACAGGCCCAGCGGCCATGGCCCACGGGCCCAGCCGCTCCGCGGCATATGGGACCCTCCCAGACCGGGGCACGAACCCGTATCCCCTGCATCGGCAGGCGGACTCTCAACCACTGCGCCACCAGGGAGGCCCGGAATACCTATTTTTTAAAATTAAATTCTTAAAGAACCCAAATCTTACTTTATTTTCAAGTATTTAGTTATTTTACTCACCTATAGACCAGGGCTTCAGAATATCTAGTCCTTTTTCAAACTTCCCTCTGTTCCTCTGGAAAATGGAAAGCAATGCAAATATTGAACATCATATTCTGAGCTAGGCACTGTATTAGACACTTTATATTTTTAAATGGTGTGAAACCTATTAGATAATCACTATCATCCCAATTTTAAGATGAAGAAGTGAGCATAACCAGAGTGAGTGACTTTCACAAGGACTCACTTCTGGCAGAGGGGCTGTTGTTCAGGCAGAGAGCCTGTCTAGGGCCTAGACTCCATCCAGCTCAGGGGCCCTTCTCGTCTTTGGGTTCATTTAATATTTATCTGACATTTGTTTAGTACCTACTATGTACCAGGCACTGTTCAATGAGATGCAGACAGCAGTGAACAAAACAGACAATAATTCCTGTCCTCATAGAATTTACATTAGATTGTGTTGGCAAGGCCCTGGGTTTTTTCCCTGGTACCCTAGGATATTCAGCAATACATACCCATCATACACCATACAGAGAGATGCTTCATTCTGAGCATCATCCTAGTTATACTTTCCTTGGGGACCTGACTTCAACCCTAAAATAAACACAGGGAGAGTTCTGAGTTCAGACTTCATGTTAATTTGCATATTTGACAAGAAGAATTGGAATTATGCATTTGTGATTCAGGTTTTATTTCCTGATGATTCCCAAGGGGTGACAGCCAATTGTGCCTTTCTGGTGACGTACCCCTGCCTTCTGTTCTGCTCTTTGAGGGCTTGAACAGGTCAGGACTAGGCAAAGCAGCTGGCCCAGGTTGGATGATCCTTTATATATTGAATCCAAACTCTACTTAAATGTGGGAATTCAAGGAATTCTTTCATGTGGTAATTCCCATAGCCCCCTACACTTCCTGTAACTTCTGTCTCTCATTACTTTTTCATGCTGCCAGAAGTATAGTGGAATTTCTATGAAAATGAGTTTTTCACTTTTAACATATTTTAACAGGTAGTGAATGGAATTGCTACCATAATTGCTGAAACACATGGATACATGAGGCAAACGAAAATGTATTGGTATCCACAGAAATATGAATACCTGTGCTATAAAGCACTTAGAGGCATGCTTGTCCCAAAGATGGAAATCTTGGAGCAGCCTGCCACCTTCAGGACAACTTTCCAACTAACTCTACCAGAGAACACTGGTTTTAGCTTCTATAAATTCCGACTATCAATTCCAGTTAAAAACACTTCATGATAATCAATGGTGGAAGCTATGTTCCTTATAAAACTTTTGCTATTATTATTATATGTAATAATTACCTTATTTTTCTTTAAATAAAACGGCCCCTTTCTTTACTTCAAGATTCTTTTTAAAAATTATTACTTCAATTCAATTATCTTTACATCAATTATTTCATTGCTTTTAACTTTGAGGTAGGAGGTAGATGGGCCCCCGGGGCAAATGGTTTGAGTTCGTTCCTGTGGACTGATACTCTGAGACAAGAATAACAGGACAATTGAGAGAGGAGGCTGGGCCCTGCCCAGGTAGAACATGAGACCACATATTCCTCATTCTCAAAGTCAGGAGACCTCCCCGACTACACATGGATAGAAAGGCTCCTTGGAGGTCAGAAGGGGAGTGATGCCAGGTGATGTTGTCTACCCATATGCCTCTTCGGTAGAATCCATCTTGGCTAAGAGATGTGCGTGCACACATGGGAAGATCCTGAGATATACCAAATACGGACTTTGAACCAGGCAAATCAAAATGATTGGTCAAAGGAAACCGGGAACAAATGCCCCATAAAAGTGATTCAAACTGCCACGAGGGTGCGACTCTCTCTGAACCCACCCGTGTGTCTATCCACATGTACTGTACGCTTTTTTTCTCCTAATAAATACTTTACTTGTTTCACTACTTTCCGTCTTTGTGGGAATTCTTTTTCTGCAAAGCTGTAGGGCCAGGGCCTTGTCACTGACCACTGGTCTAGTGGCTAGGATTCGGTGCTCTCACCGCCACGACCAGACCTCAATCACTGGCCAGGAACTGAAACCCTGCTTCAAGCCGCTGCTGGCCGAGGCCACCTTCATTTCACTAAGGAGAGCCGAGAACACTAAAAACAGATCTTGCAGCCACAGTCTGAAAAATACTGTAACCTTTGGAAACTCTGCTACTTCCTAGTGGGTTCTTTGATTATGGATTAATGACAGTATTTCTAAAGAATCTTAAATAAAAGCAGCAACACAATAATCCATTCAGAAACAGGAGGAGGAAGAGGGAGAAAGGGAAAGAGGGAGAGAGGGAAAGAGGGAGCGAGACAGAGAGAAAGAGAAAGAAAATATGTACAGCACTCGCTTTGTTTGTTTTTTCCCTATTGTCTGTTCCTTTCATTAAGTTAAAGGAGGTGTCCCTGGCTTAAAAAGAATGAGGAAGGCAGAACAAAGGAGAAATAGGCTAGGGAATGACGCGGTGACTCAGCACTTAATAGTATGGAGATACAACACAAATTAGTATCAAAAATACACAAAGAGAAGGGAAAGGTCAGCATAACGAAAGAAATCAATATAATTAGATCAAATGGGTTATGAGAGAGGGATGTAAAAGATTATGGAAAAAGAGAACACGACTCAGATTCAAACTTATCAGGCAAGGGGACAGGAAAATAAGGGACATTTAAATAAAAGAGTGACAGAACAAATATTCATGGAGAATGATTAAACTTTCATTATTTCCTTTCACAAAAGCAGGAAAGGGCCATTTTAGAACCTTCCTTTACCCTGGTGCCATTAGTTCCATTTCTACTGGCTTCCTCTTTGGTTGCACTGACCTGTGAAAGGACTTCAAGGTCAGTTTGCTTAGACTTTCTCAGCCTGCAACTTTGGAATCACGAGGGAAGCTTGAACCAATGCCGGGCCTCACTTGGGAGGAATTAAATCAGAAAATCTGGGGTGAGGCTCGGCATGAAACTGCTTTAAAACTTCCCGCCCGGGCTTCCCTGGTGGCGCAGTGGTTGAGAGTCCGCCTGCCGATTCAGGGAACACGGGTTCGTGCCCCGGTCCGGGAAGATCCCACATGCCGCGGAGCGGCTGGGCCCGTGAGCCATGGCCGCTGAGCCTGCGCGTCCGGAGCCTGTGCTCCGCAACTGGAGAGGCCACAACAATGAGAGGCCCGCGTACCGCAAAAAAAATAAAATAAACTTCCCGCCCGACTCCACCAGTCTCCGTAGAGGAAAGCCATCGTGTGTCCGAACCTTAAGTCCCGCCCCATCTCGCCGGAAGCGGCCACAGAGGGGAGCACATCCAGGCCCCGGAGGGAGGCGCGCTCCCTTTGAGATACTCTGGGCGGAGATGCTGCGTGCGCCCTCCCGACCGCTGGGGGGCGAACGGCGCGCGATCAGCGTCCACTTTCCGGCGCGCGGCCAGGGCGACCCTGGACATGCGCATGCTCCGGTGCGTCCCGGAGGTCCCCAGTGCCGGTGTTTAACCACGTGTGGTGTGAATTTAAGGGCATCATGTTATGAAGAGATGGGTGCTGCGGTGAGTCGCGCCATCAGGAATTTCAACCTAGAGAACCGGGCGGAACGGGAAATCAGCAGGATGAAGCCCTCCCCCGCTCCGAGGCACCCCTCCACCAAGAACCTCTTGCGAGAGCAGATGAACAGTAAGTGGTGCCAGGGCGCGTGGGGCCTCGCGTTGCGGGCTCCCTGTGCGGGCTGGGCTGTTCCACGCCGGTGGACCTCCGTCCGGTGGTGGGGGTGACCGGGGTCGGCTGCAGTCACTCGGGTCAGCCGAGCGCGGGAAGGGGGAGCCACCAGGCCGGTGACATTGAGACAGTCCCCTTGCGCTCGCGGTGGAGGCGGCGGCTCTGCCTACTTCGTAGTCCTGGCGGTGTTAGCTTGTGCCCCCGCTCCCCCTCCCTCCCCGGCTTTTGTCTTTAATGCTCAGTGACTTGATACAGGGAATCAAAATCAGAAGGGATTGTGTGCAAGAGAACTCTCTAGATGTCTTCACAGAACGATAGACACCGAGCTTAACCTAGCATTTTGAGTTACACTTAAAACATGTTCTGTAGTGTTCGAGTGATTGTTGATTAAGCAAAAAATTAAAAGTGACTGTCTTGTGTTAAGTGTTTAGGATCGTAGAGGAAATTTTCTTTGGCTTTAAATATTGTGACATTCTTTTTCTTTCCTTAGGCCATCCAGAAATTAAGGGACAAATTACTAGAAAAGATGACAAACTGCTGTCATTACTAAAAGATGTGTATGTCGATTCCAAAGATCCCGTGTCTTTTGTGCAGGTAATGTGTGTTTTAATTAAGTAAATACATAATTTAACCCTTTGGGGCTCCAGGAGAATGACCAAGAGAAGTGTGGCAAATAGTAAAAAAGAGAGTGAGCGCTCTGCAAGTGTAATAATGTCGGTGTGCTTATGACCAGAATGCAGAGCATTGGCAAAGTTGAAGTACAACAGTCTAAGCCAGACACATATGCCTCCGTTCATTGGATATTTTCCGAAATTCTAAAAGACTTGTGAAAGTATTGATTGTGTGCAACTCGGTGAATTATTTGGTATTATTTCAAAATTTGTAGGATTTGGTAAGGTACTTCTAGTGGTTGTCATTGGAATGACCAAGGGAGGGCTTTAATACTATTTTCTCATACTTCAGTGGATTGAGGTATGTTTTAATATCAGAGATTCCTTTAGTGTTGTGTTGTTGGTGCTTGGTTGTTTTTTTTATTTTGTTTTTTAAGAACATTATTAAGATAGAATACATAAAGATAGGGAGATCACAGAATACACTGGGAACGGGAACCTGTTTGTAAGTGCCAGGCACAAGTGCTTTGCATACAGAGAAGAACAAAACATTTCTAGTCCTTGCTTTCACGGTGCTTATAGTGTTGTGAAGGACACAGGCATTAAACAGATGAGCAACCATAGGTACATAGTTACTAATAGCTCTCTGAAGGAGAAATATAGACACTGTGAGCATATTAGAGGGACCTTTTTGAGACTGAAGGATCAGGGATGGTTTCTGAGGAAGTGACATTCAAACTCAGGCCTGAAGGATGGGTGGGAGTTAACCAGATGAGTTTGTGGGTCAGGAAGGTTCTAAGTAGGAGGAAGAGTTTGATTGAAGGAGAAGGAATTGCCAATGACCGTTCCTATCTTTCCATTCTAAAATTCTCTGGTTGTCTCTGTAGATAGGCAATAGACGGTTTGCACAGATAAAGTTATTAGTATGATTTTCACTAGAGAAGAGATATAAAACTCATGTACAATAAGGTATGTAAATTGTTGCACACAATAGCAGTTATAGGGTTCAATTATCACCATATACTCGTAAGAAATATATGTATAGGGGTTGATGTTCATGTTCTTTATGTTATTTTTAGGCAGGAGTTAGATAATACTTCTAAGTATTGTTTCTCTCACATGTACTTATTCATTCGAAAATTGGCTCTTGGGGAGCCAAAAACATTTAACACTTCTTATGTATAAAACACAGAAATGTAGTTATAATACATAGGAGATACACAGTGGTATTAAAATTTCTTGGGGGGGTATTAGGAAAAGTCTGAAAAGACTCACGCAGAGTGATAATGAAGAAAAGGTTGAAGTGCCTATTTATGTTCTTTGTCCCTTTTTTTCTTTTGGGCAGTTCATATTTTTCTTAATGATTTGTGATGTCTCTGGACATCAGTGGAAAGTGAAGAAGTTGTTAGGAGTATTTCAGGCCAGAGTTACAGTATGAAGGTAGGAGAGAGTTTGATGCCTTTAGAGTTCAGTACAGTTAGGAGAAAGTATGAGGGATGAATTTGGGAGAAATGAGGTAGGGTAGAGAGTAATAGGGGCCAGATCATGAAGATCCTTATTTGTCTTGCTAAGGAATTTGGGTTTTATCCTGAGGGCAGTGGGAAGTCATTGAAGAGTATCCTGTCGAACAGTGACATCAGATTTGCTTCATTCTGGGGGCAGTTTTGAGAGTGGGCTGGGAAGGAACGAAATGCATTTTATCTAGTTAGAGGAGACCAGGGTTTTGCAGTAGTTCCTGCAAGAGATGTTGGCTTGGACAAGGGTGATTTAGTGACTGGGAGAGAAGTGAACGGGTTTGAGAGGGACTTTGGTAGTATCAGCAGGATTTGGTCATTGATTGCCTGTAATGAGAGAGAGGGGGAGATGTAAGGTATCACGTAAGAGAAGCTCTGGGTTTTGGAGTGGGATATGGGAAGTGGGTGGTATTAGTTACCGAGCTAGAGGATATGGGGATAGAATCGGATTTTCAGAGGAAAGGGATAAGTTCAGTTTTAGACATGTTGATTTTCGTGTGCTTATAGATTATCCAAGTAAAGATGCCATTTGTCATTTGGGAATTCGGATCTGGAAGTCAGGAGAAAGGTCGAGGTTTGAGATGGGATTCGAGAGTCATTAACACGTAGATAATAATAATAAGGGGGTGTGTGGGATTGCTTGGGAGGAATGTGTAGAGTGAGAAGACAGCCTGGGCTAGAACTTGGTGCACACTAACATTTACGGGGCATCTGAAGGGAAATAGTCCACAAAGGAAACAGAAGGAACCACTACAGAGACAGATGGAAAACTAGGAGAGGGGTGGTATGGAAACCAAAGGAAAGACAGTTGTGGGTCTGTGGGAGTGGTCAGCAGTGTCAGGTGCTGTAGTGAGTTCAGATAAAGCCTGAAAAGTGTCCTCTGGATGCAGATCTAATCTTCTGGATTTGAGATCACATGTATCTCTTTTAAAGTTGAACTAAAAAGAAGGAAACTGGTCATAAAAAAAGTGTTGGTTTTGGGTTTGTTGGGTGTTTGTAAAATTGGGTGACTACAGCATTTTCATATTTTGACCAAACAGCAGTAAATAGGCAGGGTGCCTTTGAAAGGAAAGGCAAAGAGGGATGGTTGGTGTAGCTGATAGAGGAATGGAATACAGAGCACAAATGCAAGGGTTAAGCTTGGGCGGGACAGACAGATGGAAAGATGGGTGTTATAGGTAGTTTTATTCATATTTATTGCGGTCTTGGAGGCATTAGTTTATTTTCTCTGAAGAGGCAAGATCTCTAGCAATATTTGAATTCATTCAAGGTGTTTGGAGGCACTGAATATGAAATACAAAACTAGGAAACAGAATGGAGATTATCAAGTACACCGTTAGAGCAGCATCAGAATCCTGCCCTTTTAAAGCAGTTTTTTATCTTTTCTAAGCAGTGCATTATTGTTGTTCTTTTAATATATATGAAATAATGTGGTAAGTGGATGGTATACATTTGATTATTATTTTCTAGAACTACCTAAATTTTCTAATGATTGACTTATGGTTATGAAATGGTGATATGGCAAAAGTGCCATTGAACTATGACTCATTATAATGAGAAAATATAATTTAGAAAATCATGGGTAGTATTTATTTGAAGAAGAATAATAGAGATTCTAGAATCATGGAAATAGGTGTCAAATCTTTGCTCTCATCTTGAAAGCTTATTTTTTGGTTTTTGTTTCTTGATACTAGGTAAAGGATGCTGGAACACCTCAGAAGCCAAAGGAGTTCAGGTTGCCAAAAGACCATCATTCTGACATGATGAATGTTAAGAACATTCCCAAAGGCAAAATTTCCATTGTAGAGGCACTGACACTTCTCAATAATCATAAACTTTATCCAGACACATGGACTGCTGAGAAAATAGCTGAAGAATACCATCTAGAACAGCAAGATGTAAATTCCCTTCTCAAATATTTTGTTACTTTTGAAGTCAAAATCTTACCCCCTGAAGGCAAGAAAGCAATAAAATCAAAATGAAGAGAATCTTGAAATAACTTTTCCTTTATGTACTCTGCATCCCTGTACCCTGTTTATTTACTCATTTTTAGCATATTAAATTATATAAATTACCAAATGTGTTAAGCTCCCTCCTTGTGAGAGCATGCTATTTATTGAGCTCTACTGAATTTTCAGGATTGCTGTTAGAATTAATTTTGTTCTCTTTTAAACTTAAATTTGGTTTAGGCATATGTTCTTATGTAATATCAGCATGACTAATCAGTACATGTATAAATTTATTATAAATAAAGAGTTATCGTACTTTAGACAAATCATATCATCAGCTTTTAAATTGATCATATAACCTCTTGGGAAATGTCCTGAATCCCTCGTTTAACATTCAAAGCTTCATCTTCCAATTTTGGTGGTTAGTTTATGTATGAAATAACTTTTAAAAAATATAAACGGGAATTGGTGTATTTAAAATTTTAGCAGTCTCTGCTTTGACAAAGAGGTAAGTTCAAAAACTTTCAGAGAGACAGGCATAGTGGAACCTATCTGAAAAAAATAACTTTTCTCTGGACTTAGCATAGAAATACAAGAAAATTTTAAAGAGTGGATAAATCACAGAACTATGGTAAATTGAATTTGGTGATCAAATACATATATTTTTTTCTAATTTAAATGCTGGTTGAAAGAAGAGAAAAAATAGCAAGTAGAAATATAAAGTGTGATTACTGGAAGGGACTTAGGAAATTGCTGCTTCATCCATTTAACAAACTTCTGAGCACAGTGTGTGCCAGTACTAGGGTCTTAAATGAGATTGTGTAACTTGAGTTCTGTCATATTACTACCTGTGGGATTTTGGGTAGATTGTGTAACCTCTTTGAGATTGAATTTCCTCTATAAAAAGTACAGTGCTGCCTTATTAAATCAGAACTGGGAAGATACGTAAGATAACAAAGGACTACAAAGGACTGAACAAATTCGACTCATTTTTTTTCCAACTGATGAGAGCAGCCTGGGGAGGTTTCATGACCTAGCTAAGATTATTCTGTAGTTTATGACATAGCCAGGCCCAGAATTTCGGTTTTCAAAGTCCTAGTGGTATGTTTTTTTCAAAAAATATATCTCAAAAGTGTACAAGGTGTGAGTTGTGGGAATATTCAGAGAATATGGTAAGAAAAATTCCAGGTTATCAGTGTCTTTCTGAGGGAAAACAGGCATTCCCTACTTTCCAGGGATTTCCCTGGAAATGGTATGGAAGTTGCTGAGGAATTCAGCATGATGATGGAATGAGGCATTTGTAATGCTGAGAAGAGAAAAACTGAGATGGGTAAGTTTTAAGCTGTATTCAAGTGCAGTTTCATTATGTGAATAAACTATACCTACCTTATATTTGGTTCAAAACTAGTTCTTTTAAGAAAAAAAGAATTCTTAATATAAAATTGTATTTTAAAACTCCGATAACTCAATTATCAAAACTGTTTTCTTTTACCAAATAAAGGTCAATACTTGTACTTTAATCACTAATACTGCTATTTCTGAGCCATCTTCCCTATTCAAATCTACACTGTGGTTAGGCGGCTGTAAATATAGCTGTTGTTATGTGTGTCACATGATAAAATAAAGTACTTCCCGTATCATTCATTGGCCTATTACTGCTTTTTATTACAGGTAGGAGAGTGTTGGGTACTAGTGGTGTCACAGAAGGCATGGAGTTGAGATTCAGAAAAATCTAGATGTAGATCTCAGCGTCCCTCTAGCATGTGATGTTAGAAATGTCCTCAACTGTAAAACAGGTAATAATTGCTAACATCCTAAAAGCAGTTACTGTACTAGGCATTGATCAAGTAAATGTATTAGGCATGAGGATAAGTACTGTTAACCATATTTTACAGGGAAAATTGAAGCACAGAAATCTAAAGTAACTTTTGAAAGATTACCTAGCAAACATTGGAACCTGGATTTAAATCCTCGTAGGTTATTTTCAAAACCTTGTGCTCCTAACTACTACACTATGTTGTCTCTGTGGGTTTATAAGAATTAAGTGAGGAGGGACCTACAAGATGGTGGAGGAGTAAGATGTGGAGATCACCTTCCTCCCCACAGATACATCAAATATACATCTACATGTGGAACAACTCCTACAGAACACCTACCGAACTCTGGCAGAAGACTTCAGACTTCCCAAAAGGCAAGAAAATCCCCACATACCTGGGTAGGGCAAAAGAGAAAACAGACAAAAGAATAGGAATGGGACCTGAACCTCTGGGAGGGAGCTGTGAAGAGGGAAAAGCTTCCACCCACTGGAAAGCCCCTTCACTGGTGGAGACGGAGGGCAGGCAGGGGGGAAGCTTCAGAGCCACGGAGGAGAGCGCAGCAACAAGGGTGCAGAGGGCAAAGCGGAGAGATTCCCGCACAGAGTATTGGCAGTGACCAGCACTCACCAGCCCGTGAGGCTTCTCTGCTCACCCACCAGGGTGGGCAGGGGCTGGAAGCTGAGGCTCAGGCTTTGGAGGTCAGATCCCAGGGAGAGGACTGGGGTTGGCTGTGTGAACACAGCCTGAAGGGGGCTAGTGCGCCACAGCTAGCAGGGAGGGAGTCTGGGAAAAAGTCTAGACCAGCCTAAGAGGCAAGAGACCATTGTTTCAGGGTGTACGAGGAGAGGGGATTCCTTCCCCATGTTCCCACAGAAGGCAGAACACTGCCTAAGTGAGCTGCAGAGATGGGCAGGAGCCACGGCTATCAGCTTGGACACCAGAGAAAGGCATGAAATGCTAACGCTGCCCCTGCTGCCACCAAGAATCCTGCGTGCAAGCACAGGTCAGTATCGAACCCCCCGCCCCCCGCTGGGAGCCTGTGCAGCCTGCCACTGTCAGTGTCCCATGATCCAGGGACAACTTCCCCAGAGAACACACGGCACGCCTCAGGCTGTTGCAACATCATGGCGGCCTCTGCTGCCACAGGCTTGCCCTGCATTCCAATTATGACTACCATACCCCTCCCTCTCCCCAGCCTGAGTGAGCACAAGTGCCCTAATCAGCTGCTGCTTAACCCCCTCCTGTCTGAGCATGGAACAGACTCCTGAGGGCGGCCTACATGCAGAGATGGGGCCAAAACCAAAACTGAATCCCAGGAGCTGTGCAAACAAAGAGGGAAAGGGAAATCTCTCCCTGCAGCCTCAGGAGCAGCAGATTAAATCCCCACAATCAACTTGATGAACCCTGAATCTGAAGAATACCTGAGTAGACAACGAATGTTCCCAAATTGAGGTGGTGGACTTTGGGAGCAACTGTAGACTTTGGGTTTGCTGTCTGAGACTGATTTGTTTCTGATTTTTATATTTATCTTAGTTTAGATTTTAGTGCTTGTTATCATTGGTGGATTTACTGTTTTTGTTGCTCTCTTCTTTTTTTATTATTTTTTTATTTTAATAATTTAAAAAATTTTTACTATTTTTTTTCTTTCTTCTCCCTTCTCTCTGAGCCATGTGGCTGACAGGGTCTTGATGCTCTGGCAGGCTTGAGCCTCTCAGGTGGGAGAGCCGAGTTCAGGACATTGATCCACCAGAGACCTCCTGGCTCCATGTAATATCAATCAGTGAGAACTCTCCCAGAGATCTCCATCTAAACGCCAAGACCCAGCCCCACCCAATGGCCAGCAAACTCCAGTGCTGGACACTCCAGGCCAAACAACTAGCAAGACAGGAACACAACCCCACTCATTAGCAGAGAGGCTACCTGAAATCATACTAAGTTCACAGACACACCAAAACACACCACTGGACTTGGCCCTGCCCACCAGAAAGACAAGATCCAGCCCCACCAACCAGAAAATGGCACCAATCCCCTCCACCAGGAAGCCTACACAAGCCACTGAAATAACCTCACCCACTGGGGGCAGACACCAAAAACAATGGGAATTAATGAACCTGCAGCCTGCAAAAAGAAGACCCCAAACACAGTAACTTAAACAAAATGAGAAGACAGAGAAATACGAAGCAGATGAAGGAGCAAGGTAAAAACCCACCAGACCAAACAGATGAAGAGGAAATACACAGTCTACCTGAAAAAGAATTCAGACTAATGATAGTAAAGGTGATCCAAAATCTTGGAAGTAGAATGGAGAAAATACAAGAAGCATTTAACAAGGACCTAGAAGAACTAAAGAGCAAACAAACAATGATGAACAACACAATAAATGAAATTAAAAATTCTCTAGAAAGAATCAATAGAATAACTGAGGAAGAAGAATGGATAAGTGACCTGGAAGACAAAATAGTGGAAATAACTGCCACAGAGCAGAATAAAGAAAAAGGAATGAAAAGAATTGAGGACAGTCTCAGAGACCTCTGGGACAATATTAAATGCACCAACATTCGAATTATAGGGTTCTCAGAAGAAGAAGAGAAAAAGAAAGGGTCTAAGAAAATATTTGAAGAGACTGTAGTTCAAAACTTCCCTAACACGGGGAAAGAAAATAGTCAATCAAGTCCAGGAAGCACAGAGAGTCCCATACAGGATAAATCCAAGGAGAAACATGCCAAGACATATATTAATCAAGCTATCAAAAATTAAATACAAAGAAAAAATATTAAAAGCAACAAGGGAAAAGCAACAAATAACAAACAAGGGAATCCCCATAAGATTACGGGCTGATCTTTCACAGAAACTCTACAAGCCAGAAGGAAGTGGCAGGACATATTTAAAGTGATGAAAGGGAAAAACCTACAACCAAGATTACCCAGCAAGGATCTCATTCAGATTTGACGGAGAAATTAAAACCTCCACAGACAGGCCTCCCTGGTGGCGCAGTGGTTGAGAGTCCGCCTGCCGATGCAGGGGATACGGGTTCGTGCCCCGGTCTGGGAGGATCCCATATGCCGCGGAGCGGCTGGGCCCGTGAGCCATGGCCGCTGGGCCTGCGCATCGGGAGCCTGTGCTCCGCAACGGGAGAGGCCACAACAGTGAGAGGCCCGCATACCGCAAAAAAAAAAAAAAAAAAAAAAAACCTCCACAGACAAGCTAAAGTTAAGGGAATTCAGCACCACCAAACCAGCTTTACAACAAATATTAAAGGAACTTCTCTGGGCAGGAAACATGAGAAGGAAAAGACCTTCAACAACAAACCCAAAACAATTAAGAAAATGGTAATAGAAACATACATATCAATAATTACCTTAAATGTAATTGGATTAAATGCTCCAATCAAAAGACATAGACTGGCTGAATGGATACAAAAACAAGACCTGTACATATGCTGTCTACAAGAGACCTACTTCAGACCTAGGGACACATACAGACTGAAAGTGAGGGGATGGAAAAAGATATTCCATGCAAATGGAAATCAAAAGAGAGCTACAGTAGCAATTCTCATATCAGACAAAAGAGAGTTTAAGATAAAGACTATTACAAGAGACAAAGAAGGACACTACATAATGATCAAGAGATCAAGAAGAAGATACAACAATTGTAAATATTTATGCATAGGATAAATGCTCCTAACATAGGAGCACCTCAATACATAAGTCAAATGCTAACAGCCATAAAAGGGGAAATTGACAGTAACACAATCATAGTAGGGGACTTTAACAGCCTACTTTCACCAATGGACAGATCATCCAAAATGAAGATAAATAAGGAAACACAAGCTTTAAATGATACATTAAACCAGATGCACTTAATTGATATTTTAGGACATTCCATCCCAAAACAACAGAATACACTTTCTTTTCAAGTACCCATGGAACATTCTCCAGGATCATATCTTGGGTCACAAATCAAACCTCGGTAAATTTAAGAAAATTGAAATTGTATCAAGTATCTTTTTGGACCACAAGTTATGAGACTAGATATCAATTACAGGGAAAAAAAAAACTAAAAAATACAAACTGATAGGGGCTAAAGAATACACTACTAATAGCCAAGAGATCACAAGAAATCAAAGAGGAAGTCAAAAAATATCTAGAAAAAAATGACTGAAAACAGGACATTTTCAAAACCTATGGGATGCAGCAAAAGCAGTTCTAAGAGGGAAGTTTATACTAATACAATCCTACCTCAAGAAACAAGAAAAATTACAAACAACCTAACCTTGGGGCAGGGCACAAGTTTTGAAAGAATGACATAGCCCAAGGACATGACATAAACGGATTAGAACCAAATGGGTCCAAGATGGTGGACAAGTCGACTTCTGCTAGACATTGAGCCTCAGTATATGCTTATTGTAACACATCAGCAAGCTAAATGAAACACCCACAGGCATCATGACAGTTCTAAGGTGACCATAAAGATCAAAAAGTGGGTGGTGGCCCAATTCCTGCAAATCCCTGCCCCTTCCTGAAATAGTTGGAATACTCCTCCCACTCATTAGCCTATGAAATTACCCACCACTATAAAAACTCACAACCATATACCCTGGTGCCTTTCTCATCTTCTGAGATGGCCCACACTCTGTGGAGTGTGTTTCTCTCTAAATAAATCCACTTCTTACCTAAAAAAAAAAAAAAAACAGAAAAACAAAAACCTAACCTTACACCTAAAGCAATTAGAGAAAGAAGAACAACAACAAAAAAAGAATTCCGAAGTTAGCAGAAGGAAAGAAATCAAATATCAGATCAGAAATAAATGAAAAAGAAATGAAGGAAACAATAGCAAAGATCAATAAAACTAAATGCTGGTTCTTTGAGAAGATAAACAAATTGATAAACCATTACCCAGACTCATCAAGAAAAAAAGGGAGTAGACTCAAATCAACAGAATTAGAAATGAAAAAGGAGAAGTAACAACTGACACTGCAGAAATACAAAAGATCATGAGAGATTACTGCAAGCAACTCTATGCCAATAAAATGGACAACCTGGAAGAAATGGACAAATTCTGAGAAAAGCACAACCTTCCGAGACTGAACCCAGATATAATAGAAAATATAAACAGACCAGTCACAAGGCCTGAAATTGAAACTGTGATTAAAACTGTTCCCACAAACAAAAGCCCAGGACCAGATGGCTTCACAGTCAAATTCTATCAAACATTCAGAGAAGAGCTAACACCCATCCTTCTCAAACTCTTCCAAAAAATTGCAGAGGAAGGAACACTCCCAAACTCATTCTATGAGGCCACCATCACCCTGATACCAAAACCAGAAAAAGATGTCACCAAAAAAGAAACTACAGGCCAAAATCACTGATGAACATAGATGCAAAAATCCTCAACAAAATACTAGCAAACAGAATCCAGCAGCACATTGAAAGGATCATATACCATGATCAAGTGGGGTTTATCCCAGGAATGCAAGGATTTTTCAGTATATGCAAATCAATCAATGTGATAAACCATATTAACAAATTGAAGAATAAAAACCATATGGTCTTCTCAATAGATGCAGAAAAAGTTCTGATAAAATTCAACACCCATTTATGATAAAAACTCTCCAGAAAGTAGGCATAGAGGGAAACTACCTCAACATATTAAAGGCCATATATGACAAACCCACAGCCAACATCATTCTCAGGGTGAAAAACTGAAACAATCTCCTCTAGGATCAGGAACAAGACAAGGTTGCCCACTCTCACCACTATTATTCAACATAGTTTTGGAAGTTTTAGCCATGGCAGTCAGAGAAGAAAAAGAAATAAAAGGAATCCAAATCCAAAAAGAAGAAGTAAAACTGTCACTGTTTGCAGATAACATGATACTATACAAAGAGAATCCTAAATATGCTACCAGAAAACTACTAGAGCTAATCAATGAATTGGTAAAGTAGCAGGATAAAAAATTAATGCAGAGAAATCTCTTGCATTCCTATACACTAAGGATGAAAAATATGAAAGAGAAATTTAGGAAAAATTCCCATTTACCATTGCAACAAAAAGGATAAAATACCTAGGAATAAACCTACCTAAGGAGATGAAAGACCTGTATGCAGAAAACTATAAGACACTGATGAAAGAAATTAAAGATGATACAAACAGATGGAGATATATACCATGTTCTTGGATTGGAAGAATCAACATTGTGAAAATGACGATACTACCCAAAGCAATCTACAGATTCAGTGCAATCCCTATCAAACTGCCAATGGCATTTTTCACAGAAGTAGAACAAAAAATTTCAAAATTTTTATGGAAACACAAAAACCCCAAATAGCCAAAGCAACCTGGAGAAAGAAAAACGGAGCTGAGGAATCAGGCTCTCAGACTTCAGACTATATTACAAAGCTACAGAAATCAAACAGTAGAGTACTGGCACAAAAACAGAAATATAGATCAATGGAACAGGATAGAAAGCCCAGAGATAAACCCACACACATATGGTCACCTCATTTTGACAAAGGAGGCAAGAATATAAAATGGAGAAAAGACAGCTTCTTCAATAAGTGGTGCTGGGAAAACTGGACAGCTACATATAAAAGAAAGAAATTAGAACACTTCCTAACACCATACACAAAAATAAACTCAAAATGGATTAAAGACCTAAATGTAAGGCCAGACACTATCAAACTCTTAGAGGAAAACAGAGGCAGAACACTCTATGACCTAAATCACAGCAAGATCCTTTTTGACCCACTCTTAGAGTAATGATAATAAAAACAAAAATAAACAAATGGGACCTAAAGAAACTTAAAAGCTTTTGCATGGCACAGGAAACCATAAAGAAGACAAAAGGACAATCCTCAGAGTGGGAGAAAATATTTGCAAACGAAGCAACTGACAAAGGATTAATCTCCAAAATATACAAGCAGCTCATGCAGCTCAATATCAAAAAAAAAACAACCCAATCCAAAAATGGGCAGAAGACCTAAATAGACATTTCTCCAAAGAAGATATACAGATTGCCATCAAACACATGAAAGGGTGCTCAACATCACTAATCATTAGAGAAATGGAAATCAAAACTACAATGAGGTATCACCTCACACAGGTCAGAATGTCCATCATCAAAAAAGCTGCAAACAATAAATCCTGGAGAGTGTAGGAAGAAAAGGGAAACCTCTTGCACTGTTGGTAGGAATGTAAATTGGTACAACCACTATGTCGAACAGCATGGAGGTTCCTTCAAAAAGTAAAAATAGAACTACCATATGACCCAGCAGTCCCACTACTGGGCATATACCCTGAGAAAACCATAATTCAAATAGAGACGTGTACCACAATGTTCATTGTAGCACTATTTACAGTAGCCAGGACATGGAAGCAACTTTAGTGTCCATTGACAGATGAATGGATAAAGAAGATGGGGCACATATATACAATGGAATATTACTCAGCCATAAAAAGAAACAAATTGTGTTACTTGTAGTGAGGTGGATGGACCTAGAGTGTGTCATACAGAGTGAAGTAAGTCAGAAAGAGACAAACAAATACCATATGCTAACACATATATATGGAATCTAAAAAAAAAAAAAAGGTTCTGATGAACTAGAGGCAGTACAGGAATAAAGACAAAGACGTAGAGAATGGACTTGAGGACTTGGGGAGGGGGGGAAGGGGAAGCTGGGACGAAGAGAGAGTAGCACTGACATATGTAGGCTACCAAATGTAAAATAGATGCTAATGGGAAGCAGCTGCAAAGAACAGGGAGATCAGCTCTGTGCTTTGTAACCACCTAGAGGGGTGGGATAGGGAGGGTGGGAGGGAGATACAAGAGGGAGGGGATATGGGGATATATATATACATATAGCTGATACACTTTGTTATACAGAAGAAACTAACACAACATTGTAAAAAATTTAAAAAAAAAAAAAGGAATAAGTGAGATGGCTCACACGGTGCCTGGGCCATGTGAAGCCAGGATGACTCAGTGCCCACTGTATATGAGAATCGTCTGTGGACCTCTGGAAAGATTGGTGTCTGGGCCTTCTCTGCTGTGGTTAACTGCTTTAGTAAGGGTGAGAGACTCCTTTGTTGATGAGCTTTGGATCAGTATGTTTTGAAAATATTTAATGGCCAGTGTGGCACCAGACTGTCGAAATTGTGCAGACCATCTGTGCAGTTTGAATATCAGCATTGTCTGGGTCTAAAGTTTCCTGTGAAAAAAGAAAAGGAGCAGGAGTTAGGAGGGTGAATTTGAGGGAGTTTGAAGGAGAGAAGCTTTCCAGGGCATGAAAAAGGGAAGAAGGAAAGAATTCCTGGAGATGAAAAGATTTGGGTTAGCAGGGTCAGGGGAAGAGGCAGGGAGGTTAATCATAGGGTGGGCAGGAGAACTGGGATCCAGTAAGCTGATTCAGGAATGCTGCCCAAGTGGGTGGATTTGGCAAAGTTCTACCATTAATAGGGTTACCATATAATTTACTGGCCAAACTAGAACACTTCTGAGAGTGAAAAGGGCACCAATTACATTAGGACAATTGGGACAATAGTCCATATATAAAAACCAAAGCTTTACATTCAGAGCATTTGGGTGACTAATTCCATGGTTTTTCTTTGCCATTGTCAGTACTCCAACAATAGAACTGTGTCTTGGGGAGCACACATGAGAAGAATTGTAGAAGTTAGAAGAACAGAATCCTGAGCAGAGATGAAGTTCTGTAAGTTTTAATGTATTAATGTTGTGAAGTACATAGCGGATAACACCACAATTGATTCTTCCTTACTTCCTGTGAGGAAAAAGGCAACGTGTACATCACTATAAAGATGAATAATTTGGAGACAAGAATTTAGTCAAATGGGATAAACCAGTACTTGGAAATTGAGAAGTATTCCCTGAGATGAAAGGAAATAGGTAACAGGGTACAGCCTTGAGGAGCAGGAAGATTTCTTCGCTGTGTGAGAGAATATAACCTTTGGAAATGTTATCTAATTTTGAAAGAAGAAAGCCACAGCAATGCCACCTGAATGACAATGAACTCTGCTTGTGGCTCCAAAGAAAATAAACTAATGAAAGGATTTATGTGTAGGATTGTTTACTGACATTCACATCAGGAAACAGAGGGGGGTCACTGAGGAAAAAAAAAAAGCAGTATTTAATTTATTTGTAAAATAAGCCTCAGGCCTCCTTCTTATTCCAGAAGAGTAAGTAATGATTAAATATAATACATATATGTTTGGGAGTAAAAATTCCATTTAGAGATAATGATTTTGAGCAGTTTTGCTCTTTTAGTATACTTTGTAGCACTTATGCATGGGAAATATCATAGCCAGATTTTTCTTTAAATGACTTCCTGCATTTCTAGGTAAGCATAATAGTTCAGTTAAATTAATCTAATAATTTAACTGAACTATATAATGAAGTTCATTATTTTTATTTTGTAATTATCTATAGTTTCCTTTCATTTTTCAGTGAGGCTTATTGCACAATAGTATGGTTTTGTGTAATATTTAAACTTCATTTTTCATTTAGTTTAGTCTTTTCAATATATGGCATTATGATTTCACACAAATTTATATGAATTAGTGAGTAAACAGATGCTGCTTTTTAATTTTTCAATTAAGAAATAAGTGGGCTCCTATTTATTATTTAGATTTTCATTAGTGTAGGGAAACCCCTGCATAGAGTACTCAATTCTTACTAACTGTATTTACTGCTCCTTAGACCATTATCTGTTATTCAGTCATTTCTATTTCAGCCTTTCTGTTCCTAGTGCTGGTCCACAACTGATGCTGTCGGTTCAGATAAGGTGCTTAGAAATGGAAAACCACTTAAAATATCACAATGTCACCAAAGTGAATGAGCATCTTTTCTCCTCTTTGGTTATTCTTGTTACATATTTTTCCTATTGTTGCTGACCATGGTGCTTTAGGAGGAACAGCAAAATTAACATAAAATATTTTAAAAGGACCAGATTTAAGAGATTCTAAAGCCTTTAAGACAACATCCTTAATGAGCCCTTTATTAAATATTTAGGTTGCCACATTCTATTTATTAAGAGACCCACTTTTAGGTAGGTCAAATGTGTGACCCACTTCTGCATGTAGGTATAAGATTAATAGCATGATTTATTAAAACTTTGCTTGCTCAAGTAATTTGTTAAGCCAAAAGAAGACAAACATTTCAACTTTGCTTTGTAGTGTTTAAGAGAGAAGTGGCTTTTCAAATCATTTCCTCAAATCAGTAATAACTATTCATTTATCTATTCATCACCACAAATATTTATTGCTCTATTTACTGTGTGCCAGGCACTATTCTAGAAGCTAGGGACTCAGTAGGGAAGATAACAAAATCTCATGGAACTTACAGTTTTACAACATTAGCTGCTGTTTTAATTATCTATTGCTCCACAACAAATCATCTCAAAATCTAGCAGCTTAAGAAAAACAATTCCTTATTATCTTTCAGGGTTTTGTAGATTGTTGGAGCTCAGCTGGGCAGTTTTCCCTTGTGATCTCTCGTGTAGTTATGGTTGGGACTGGTGTTATCTGAAGGCTAAACTGGGCTGGGCATCCAAGATGGCCCACTCACATGACAGGCAGTTGATGCTAGTTGTTGGCTGAGAGTTTAGCCAAGACTGGATCAGAGCATCTGTAGGCAAGCTCTCCATGTGGCATGGGCTTCTTATAGCATGGTGACTGGCTGGGTTCCAAAAGCAAATGTTGCAGGACAAAGAAAGTAGAACCGTCAGAAATTGTCAGAGCATCACTTCTTTACTCTATTTGTCAGTGCAGTCACAGAGCATGGCTTGATTCAAGGGTAGGGGGCATAGGCCATACCTCCTGATGGGAAAAGTGTCAAAGAATTTGTTGTCATCTTTGCCCTTTGCAGTGCATCATATCAGGTAATGCATGCTGTCAATTTGTCTCATTTGGATGATGTTAACTTTGACAGCGTGTTTAAGGTGGTATCTGCCATATTTTCTCTGTAAAATTACTAGTTTTTCCCTTGTAATTAATAACTTATTGATTAAGAAGGGAGATGAGAGGTACTGAAAGTGTTCTCTGTTTTGATCTGGGCAGACATTGCATTTATTATATACCTATGTACAAATACATCAAGCTGTTCATTTCAAAATAAAGCATTTAGGGCTTCCCTGGTGGCGCAATGGTTGAGAGTCTGCCTGCCGATGCAGAGGACACGGGTTTGTGCCCTGGTCCGGGAAGATCCCACATGCCGCGGAGCGGCTGGGCCCATGAGCCATGGCTGCTGAGCCTGCACATCCAGAGCCTGTGCTCCGCAACGGGAGAGGCCACAACAGCTAGAGGCCCGCATACCACAAAATAAAGCATTTTACGTACTTTAGTATAATATGCTTAATATTTCGATAAAAAAGAAAAAAAATTTTTTCACTCTTCACCTTTATACCTTGCCCAGTTGTACTTTGGTTGGTTTGACAATGATTCCACTAATCTCCCAATTACAAAGACCAAAAAAGTCAGACACCTCTTCACTGTTCTCTAACTTACCCCCACCTGCAGCTTCTGGCCTCTGTCATGACTCTCTATAATTCGTTTTCCAACTGGCACCCAGACTAATTTTTCTTAAAAAATGCAACTGTGAAACTGTTGTTCCCCTGCTTTAAATTCATTTCATCACCCCTAGGATAAAATCCAAGTTCCTTGAATTATAAGTAGCTCCATGCCTGCTTAATCTCTCCAAACTCATCTCTCATGACTCTCAGTGTGAACGCAGTCTTCCTTACTTAGTTTCCTACTGACGTAGGTATTTGCCTATGACCTAAAAGGCAAAATAACACTTCAGTGGTTTATTGAATGGTAATTTAGTTCAATTCTGTTTGATGAATATTACTGAGTATTAATTGAGTGCAAGTCTCTGAGCTAGGTACAGAGGTAAGTGTTATGATAAGGAATGAATGTAGTCCTTGCTTCCTGTTGGGATAAGAGAAGTGTACAAATACCCCACTACAGAGCAGAATTTAATAAGTGCCCTAAGAAGTATAAACACAATGCAATGGGAATTCATAGGAGGAAGACATGAAAGCCTTGCTGATCAGGTTTTGTCTTAATTAATGCTACTGTTTCAAGGAGAATGAAGCTGCCATATAAGGGGGAAATCATGTAAAAGTAATTAGCTAGTCAAAAAATTAAGGTTCCAGAGAGCCCAGTCTTTTGATGTGGGTGGTGTCTTTGGTGACTGCAAGCAGGTCTTCCACTCCCTGTGAACATACTTTCACATTTCTTGAGTGGTTATTGAAAGTATTTGTTTTTTGTGTGGTTTCAATTTTCTTATGCTGGTAGTTACTGTTTCCATTTTTATTTTCTTGTAGAGCACTGCTGTGGCTGATGCACTGTAGTCTGACCCTCTCACTGTGATGCTCACTATGGAGCTTTTGTGCTGAGCATGCTACCCTGAGTGGGATCTCTTTGATTCTTACGGAGAAGGTGTGACCTCTCAGATCTTCATATTTCATTAGGTACCTAACATTCCTTTTACTTAGTATTTATATTTATACACATTAGAATCCTTTGATTATATAGCTGGTATAGAAGAACCAACTATATTAATTTGCTAGGGTTGTCATAGCAAAATACCATATACTTGGTGGCCTAAACAACAGAAGTTGATTTTCTCACAGTTCTGGAGTCTAGAAGTCTGAGATCAAGGTGTTGGCAGGGCTGTTTCTTCTGAGGCCATTCTCCTTGGCTTGAAGATAGCCATCTTCTCCCCATGTCTTCACAAGGTCTTTCCTCTGTGCCTGTCTGTATCTTAATCACCTCTTTTTATAAGAACACCAGTCACATTGGATTAGGGCCCATGGTAATCACCTCACTTAGTCTTAATTACCTCTTTTTTAAAAATTTTATTTATTTAAAAATTTTTTTTACTATTATATTTTTAACATCTTTATTGGAATATAATTGCTTAACAATGGTGTGTTAGTTTCTGCTTTATAACAAAGTGAATCAGTTACACATATACATATGTTCCCATATCTCTTCCCTCTTGCATCTCCCTCCCTCCCACCCTCCCTATCCTACCCCTCTAGGTGGTCACAAACCACCGAGCTGATCGCCCTCTACCATGTGGCTGCTTCCCACTAGCTATCTATTTTACGTTTGGCAGTGTATGTATGTCCATGCCACTCTCTCATTTTGTCACAGCTTACCCTTCCACCTCCCCATATCCTCAAGTCCGTACTCTAGTAGGTCTGTGTCTTTATTCCCGTCCTGCCCCTAGGTTCTTCATGAACAATTTTTTATTTGTTTCTTTGTTTTAGATTCCGTATATATGTGTTAGCATACGGTATTTGTTTTTCTCTTTCTGACTTACTTCACTCTGTATGACAGACTCTAGGTCCATCCACCTCACTACAAATAACTCAATTTTCTTTCTTTTTATGGTTGAGTAATATTCCATTGTATACATGTGCCACATCTTTATCCATTCATCTGTTGATGGACAATAAGGTTGCTTCCATGTCCTGGCTATTGTAAATAGAGCTGCAATGAACACTGTGGTACATGACTCTTTTTAAATTATGGTTTTCTCAGGGTATATGCCCAGTAGTGGGATTGCTGGGTCATAGGGTAGTTCTATTTGTAGTTTTTAAAGGAACCTCCATACTGTTCTCCATAGTGGCTGTATCAATTTACATTCTCACCAACAGTGCAAGAGGGTTCCCTTTTCTCCACACCCTCTCCAGCATTTATTGTTTGTAGATTTTTTGATGATGGCCATTCTGACCGGTGTGAGATGATATCTCATTGTAGTTTTGATTTGCATTTCTCTAATGACTAATGATGTTGAGCATTCTTTCATGTGTTTGTTGGCAATCTGTATATCTTCTTTGGAGAAATGTCTATTTAGGTCTACTGCCCATTTTTGGATTGGGTTGTTTGGTTTTTTGCTATTGAGCTGCTTGTATATTTTGGAGATAATTCCTTGTCAGTTGCTTCCCTTGCAAATATTTTCTCCCATTCTGAGGGCTGTTGTTTCGTCTTGTTTATGGATTCCTTTGCTGTGCAAAAGCTTTTAAGTTTCATTAGGTCCCACTGGTTTATTTTTGTTTTTATTTCGATTTCTCTAGGAGGTGGATCAAAATGATCTTGCTGTGATTTAGGTCATAGAGTGTTCTGCCTCTGTTTTCCTCTAAGAGTTTGATAGTGTCTGGCCTTACATTTAGGTCTTTAATCCATTTTGAGTTTATTTTTGTGTATGGTGTTAGGGAGTGTTCTAATTTCATACTTTTACATGTACCCGTCCAGTTTTCCCAGCACCACATATTGAAGAGGCTGTCTTTTCTCCACTGTATATTCTTGCCTCCTTTATCAAAGATAAGGTGACCATATGCACATGTGTTTATCTCTGGGCTTTCTATACTGTTCCATTGATCTATATTTCTGTTTTTGTTCCAGTACCATACTGTCTTGATTACTGTAGCTTTATAGTATAGTCTGAAGTCAGGGAGCCTGATTCCTCCAGCTCCGTTTTTCGTTCTCAAGATTGCTTTGGCTCTTCAGGGTCTTTTGTTTCTCCAAACACATTTTGAAATTTTTTGTTCTAGTTCTGTGAAAAATGCCAGTGGTAGTTTGATAGGGATTGCGTTGAATCTGTAGATTGCTTTGGGTAGTAGAGTCATTTTCACAATGTTGATTCTTCGAATCCAAGAACATGGTATATCTCTCCATCTATTTGTATCATTTTTAATTTCTTTCATCAGTGTCTTACAATTTTCTGCATACAGGTCTTTTATCTCCTTAGGTAGGTTTATTCCTAGATATTTTATTCTTTTTGTTGCAATGGTAAATGGGAGTGTTTTCTTAATTTCACTTTCAGAATTTTCATCATTAGTGTATAGGAATGTTAGAGATTTCTGTACATTAATTTTGTATCCTGCTACTTTACCAAATTCATTGATTAGCTCTAGTAGTTTTCTGGTAGCATATTTAGGATTCTCTATGTATAGTATCATGTCATCTACAAACAGTGACAGCTTTACTTCTTTTCTGATTTGGATTCCTTTTATTTCTTTTTTTTCTCTGATTGCTGTGGCTAAAACTTCCAAAACTATGTTGAATAATAGTGGTGAGAGTGGGCAACCTTGTCTTGTTCCTGATCTTAGTGGAAAAGGTTTCAGTTTTTCACCATTGAGGATGATGTTGACTGTGGGTTTGTCATATATGGCCTTTATTATGTTGAGGTAGGTTCCCTCTATGCCTACCTTCTTCAGGGTTTTTATCATAAATGGGTGTTGAATTTTGTCGAAAGCTTCCTCTGCATTGATTCAGATGTTCATATGTTTTTTATTCTTCAGTTTGTTAATATGGTGTATCACATTGATTGATTTGCATATATTGAAGAATGCTTACATTCCTGGGACAAACCACACTTGATCATGGTGTATGATCATTTTAATGTGCTGTTGGATTCTGTTTGCTAGTATTTTGTTGAGGATTTTTGCATCTATGTTCATCAGTGATATTGGCCTGTAGTTTTCTTTCTTTGTGACATCTTTGTCTGGATTTGGTATCAGGGTGATGGTGCCTCGTAGAATGAGTTTGGGAGTGTTCCTCCCTCTGCTATATTTTGGAAGAGTTTGAGAAGGATAGGTGTTAGCTCTTCTCTAAATGCTTGATAGAATTCGCCTGTGAAGCCATCTGGTCCTGGGCTTTTGTTTGTTGGAAGATTTTTTATCACAGTTTCAATTTCAGTGCTTGTGATTGGTCTGTTCATATTTTCTATTTCTTCCTGATTCACTCTTGGCAGGTTGTGCATTTCTAAGAATTTGTCCATTTCTTTCAGGTTGTCCATTTTATTGGCATAGAGTTGCTTGTAGCAATCTCCCATGATCCTTTGTATTTCTGCAGTGTCAGTTGTTACTTCTCCTTTTTCATTTCTAATTCTATTGATTTGAGTCTTCTCCCTTTTTTTTCTTGATGAGTCTGGCTAATGGTTTATCAATTTTGTTTATCTTCTCAAAGAACCAGCTTTTAGTTTTATTGATCTTTGCTATTGTTTCCTTCATTTCTTTTTCATTTATTTCTGATCTGATCTTTATGATTTCTTTCCTTCTGCTAACTTTGGGGGTTTTTTGTTCTTCTTTCTCTAATTGCTTTAGGTGTAAGGTTACGTTGTTTATTTGAGATGTTTCTTATTTTCTAAGGTAGGATTATATTGCTATAAACTTCCCTCTTAGAACTGCTTTTGTTGCATCCCATAGGTTTTGGGTCATCATGTTTTCATTGTCATTTGTTTCTAGGTATTTTTTTATTTCCTCTTTGATTTCTTCAGTGATCTCTTGGTTATTAAATACTGTATTGTTTAGCCTCCATGTGTTTGTAGTTTTTACAGAATTTTTCCTGTAGTTGATATCTAGTCTCATAGTGTTGTGGTCAGAAAAGGTACTTGATAAGATTTCAACTTTCTTGAATTTACCAAGGCTTGATTTGTGACCCAAGATATGATGTATCCTGGAGAATGTTCCATGAGCACTTGAGAAGAATGTGTATTTTGTTGTTTTTGGATGGAATGTCCTATAAATATCAATTAAGTCCATCGTGTTTAATGTGTCATTTAAACCTTGTGTTTGGATGATATGTCCATTTTTGAAAGTGGGGTGTTAAAGTCCCATACTATGTTTGTGTTACTGTCAATTTCCCCTTTTATGGCTGTTAGTATTTGCCTTATGTATTGAGGTGCTCCTATGTTGGGTGCAAAAATATTTACAATTGTTATATCTTCTTGGATTGATCCCTTGATCATTATGTAGTGTCCTTCTCTGTCTCTTGTAATAGTCTTTATTTTAAAGTCTCTTTTGTCTGATATGAGAATTGCTACTCCAGCTTTCTTTTGATTTGCATTTGCATGGAATATCTTTTTCCATCCCCTCACTTTCAGTCTGTATGTGTCCCTAGGTCTGAAGTGGGTCTCTTTTAGACAGCATATATATGGGTCCTGTTTGTGTATCCATTCAACCAGTCTATGCCTTTTGGTTGGAGCATTTAATCCAATTACATTTAAGGTAATTATTGGTATGTATGTTTCTATTACCATTTTCTTAATTGTTTTGGGTTTGTTATTGTAGGTCTTTTCCATCTCTTGTGTTTCCTGCCTAGAGAAGTTCCTTTAGCATTTGTTGTAAAGCTGGTTTGGTGGTGCTGAATTTTCTTAGCTTTCGCTTGTCTTAAAGGCTTTAATTTCTCCATCAAATCTGAATGAGTTCCTTCCTGGTAGAGGAATCTTGGTTGTAGGTTTTTCTCCTTCATCACTTTAAATATGTCCTGCCACTCCCTTCTGGCTTGCAGAGTTTCTTCTGAAAGATCAACTGTTAACCTTATGGGGATTCCCTTGTGTGTTATTTGTTGTTTTTCCCTTACTTCTTTTAATATTTTTTCTTTCTATTTAATTTTTGATAGTTTGATTAATATGTTTCTCCTTGGATTTATCCTGTATGGGACTCTCTGTGCTTCCTGGACTTGATGAACTATTTCCTTTCCCGTATTAGGAAAGTTTTCAACTATAATCTGTTCAAATATTTTTTCAGTCCCGTTCTTTTTCTCTTCTTCTTCTGGGACCCCTATAATTCGAATGTGGGTGTGTTTAATGTTGTCTCAGAGGTCTCTGAGACTGTCCTCAGTTCTTTTCATTCTTTTTTCTGTATTCTGCTCTGCAGTAGTTTTTTCCAGTATTTTATCTTCCAGGTCACTTATCCGTTCTTCTGCCTCAGGTATTCTGCTATTGATCCCTTCTAGAGAATTTTTTAATTCATTTATTGTGTTGTTCATCACTGTTTGTTTGCTCTTTAGTTCTTCTAGCTCCTTGTTAAACGTTTCTTTTATTTTCTCTATTCTATTTCCAAGATTTTGGATCATGTTTACTATCATTATTCTGAATTATTTTTTTGTTTTTGCCGTATGCAGGCCCCCCACTGCCGCGGCCCCTCCCATCGCGGAGCACACGCCCCAGATGCACAGGCCCAGCGGCCACGGCCCATGGGCCCAGCCGCTCCATGGCACGTGGGACACCCCCGGACTGGGGCACAAACCCGCGTCCCCCGCACTGGCAGGCGGGCCCCCAACCACTGCGCCACCAGGGAAGCCCTATTCTGAATTCTTTTTCAGGTAGACTGCCTATTTTCTCTTCATTTGTTAGGTCTGGTGGGGTTTTGCCTTGCTCCTTCATCTGCTGTGTGTTTTTCTGTCTTCTCATTTTGTTTAACTTACTGTGTTTGGGGTCTCCTTTTCGTAGGCTGCAGGTTTGTAGTTCCTGTTGTTTTTGGTGTCTGTCCCCAGTGGCTATGGTTGGTTCAGTGGGTTGTGTAGGCTTCCTGGTGGAGGGGACTAGTGCCTGTGTTTTGGTGGATGAGGCTGGATCTTGTCTTTCTGGTGGGCAGGTCCACGTCTGGTGGTGTGTTTTGGGGTGCCTCTGGCCTTATTATGATTTTAGGCAGCCTCTCTGCTAATGGATGGGGTTGTGTTCCTGTCTTACTAGTTGTTTGGCATAGGGTGTCCTGCAGTGTAGCTTGCTGGTCATTGAGTGAAGCTTGGTCTTGGCGCTGAGATGGAGATCTCTGGGAGATTTTCACCGTTTGATATTACGTGGAGCTGGGAGGTCTCTTGTGGACCAGTGTCCTGAACTTGGCTGTCCCACCTCAAAGGCACAGCCCTGATGCCTGGCTAGAGCACCAAGAGCATTTCATCCACACGGCTCAGAATAAAAGGGAGAAAAAATAGAAAGAAAGAAGGTAAGAAGATAAAATAAAATAAAGTTATTAAAATAAAAAATAAAAATAATTATTAAGAAAAAAAAATTTTAAGTGAAAAAAAAACAAAAAACAAAAAACGGACAGACAGAACCCTAAGACAAATGGTAGAAGCAAAGCTGTACAGACAAAATTAAACACAGAAGCATACACATACACACTCACAAAAAGAGAAAGAGGGGAAAAAATAAATATCTTTGCTCCCAATGTCCACATCCTCAATTTGGGATGATTCCTTGTCTATTCAGGTATTCCACAGATGCAGGGTACATCAAGTTGATTGCAGAGCTTTAATCCGCTGCTCCTGAGGCTGCTGGGAGAGATATCCCTTTCTTTTCTTTGTTCGCACAGCTCCCGGGGTTCAGTTTTGGATTTGGACCTGCCTCTGCCTGTCAGTCACCTGAGGGCGTTTGTTCTTCGCTCAGAAGGACAGGGTTAAAAGAGCAGCTGATTCGGGGGCTCTGACTCACTCAGGCTGGGGGGAAGGAGGGGTACGGTTGCAGGGTGAGCCTGTGGCAGCTGCAGCCGGTGTGACGTTGCACCAACCTGAGGCGCGCCGTGCGTTCTCTCGGGGAAGTTGTCCCTGCATCACGGGACCCTGGCAGTGGCGGGCTGCACACGCTCCAGGAAGAGAGGTGTGGACAGTGACCTGTGCTTGCACACAGGCTTCTTGGTGGCGGCAGCAGCCTTAGCGTCTCATGCCCGTCTGTGGGGTCCGCACTAATAGCCATGGCTCGCGCCCGTCTCCGGAGCTCCTTTAAGCAGCGCTCTTAATCCCCTCTCCTCGCGCACCAGGAAACAAAGAGGCAAGAAAAAGTCTCTTGCCTCTTCAGCAGCTCCAGACCTTTTCCCGGACTCCCTCCCAGTTAGCTGTGGCGCACTAGCCCCCTTCAGGCTGTGTTCACGCAGCCAACCCCAGTCCTCTCCCTGGGATCAGACCTCCGAAGCCCGAGCCTCAGCTCCCAGCCCCCGCCCGCCCCAGCGGGTGAGCAGACAAGCCTCTCGGGCTGGTGAGTGCCGGTCGCACCGATCCGCTGTGCAGGGATCTCTCCACTTTGCCCTCCGCACCCCTGTTGCTGCGCTCTCCTCCGCGGCTCTGAAACTTCCCCCTCTGCCACCCCGTCTCCGCCCGTGAAGGGGCCTCTAGTGTGTGGAAACCTTTCCTCCTTCATGGCTCCCTCCCACTGGTGCGGGTCCTGTCCCTATTTTGTCTCTGTTTTTTCTTTTTTCTTTTGCCCTACCCAGGTATGTGGGGAGTTTCTTGCCTTTTGGGAAGTCTGAGGTCTTCTGCCAGTGTTCAGTGGGTGTTCTGTAGGAGTTGTTCCACATATAGATGTATTTCTGATGTATTTGTGGAGAGGAAGGTGATCTCCGAGTCTTACTCTTCCGCCATCTTGAAGCTCCTCTCCCCTTAATTACCTCTTTAAAGGCCCTATCTCCAAATACTGTCACATTTGGAGGTACCGGGGGTTAGGACTTCAACACAGGCATTTTGAGGGAATATAATTCAACCTGTAACACCAACCTTTGTCAGATTTTAGTTGTATATAATTATTTTTTAAGAACATATTTGATCTTGGTGCATTCTGCATTGCATAAAGTCAAGTTGGTTTATGCTGCTGTTTAGACTGCACATTTCTATTAATGATAATTGGGACTTCTACCCGTTGAAGCATCCAATAGCTTTAGATGGTATTTTAGTCAGCACCAGATTCAACTCCTTCATTTTGCAGTTTCACTGTCTAAAGTCAAACAATTAAAAGCAGAGTCTAGAACTCAGGGTCCTTGCTCCCCAATTCACCAGGCAATATTGCACCTGCTTTGTAATACTACTTAATTTCCTAAAGATGACCTGGAAACACTGTAAGATTTTAGAATCTCTCTTTTTTCATCAGAAATAAAATTAGTAGTATTTCTAGTTTTAGGTTTAAGGCTTTAAACCTTAAAACCTTTGAACCTTGTATTCTAGCACTTTGAAAATATTTGCAATCCATATGTAATACCCATGTTAATTTTTCATAAGTAAATTAGAAGTTATAGAGCATATTAGCAAGGCATATCTGTGTTAAAATGTCAGCTTCTCCCACCTTTTGGGAAGTTAATTAAACATTCTCAATTTCATTCCCCCGGCAGTGAAGTTCCCCCACTATTTAGCTGTGAGAATATATCAAAATAAGAAGAAATAAAATTCTGATCTTTGTAATCTTCAGCATAAAACAAAGATCCCATATTATAGCATTGTACTATTTTTATATCTCCCTACCATAACTGTGATAATGATAAAAAAAAATGGTTTCTGGGTCTGTGGTAATTCTTTTTTCATGTTATTATTTTATTTATGGATTTGTAAATTTAAATCCTTTCCACTTCAGATGTGCTTCCAGATTTATAAACTTTTATTACAATTTTGAAATTTTATCAGAACTCATAATACAGTTTATGAGTAAAAATGAGTCTTGAGAGTTCAATCAATGAAAAGGAAAGAGAATTCTGTAAAAAGATGTATTAATTTAAGAATGTCAAACATGATTTGTGATGAGTTATAGTATGAGATATGACATTAGAAAGAAGATTAATTCTTAATTTTTTAACTTAATACATGTGTAATATAATCAGACTCCAGTACTTGGGATTTTTATTATTTGCCAGTACTAGACAGAAGCAGATCATTTTAAATAAAAGAGGTCTCTGGGAAGAAAGCAAGTAATAGTTTGCTAAGCAAACTAAAAAAAGTTAAATGGGAACACATTTAACTTGTTCTGGAGAATAAATTGTTTTTAAAACTCAAAATTGCTTTAAAGGCTTAATATATTACTGTGTATTTGAGGAGATTATGCTAACTACAAATGTGTGATTATCTATTCTTTCTCTAGTAAGACTTCTATTTAGAAAGGTTTGTATACTTACACATCATTGCTTGTCCTGTGAATTTACAAGAGGAAAACTGCCTGCCTTTCAAAAATATTATTATTATTATTATTTTGGCTGTGCTGCACAGCTTGCGGGATCTTAGCTCCCCAACCAGGGATTGAACCCAGGCCCTGGCAGTGGAAGCACAGAGTCCTAACCACTGGACTGCCAGGGAATTACCTAAAAATATTGTCACTGGTGTATTTTCCAATTTCATTGGCTTGATTTGGGAGATTTCAATCTAACTCTACTGATGGTAAATTTTTATGAAATGAATAATCTGTTGGAAACCCCAAAGTAAAATGTTATATTCCTTTGTAGAGTACTATAAATATATGTACCACTGAGTTCATAATGATAATGTTGATAATAATAATGATATTTTTGTGGCATATATTACAGTGTTTATTATTTACTAGACATACTGTTAAGTACTTTACACTTCTTATCTCATTTTATCCTCGCAATTATTCTATATGGTAGCTTTTTTTATTATCCCCAGATTTCAGGTGAGAAAACTGGATATTAGAGTGCTAAGTAGTTACTTGACTTACAGTCATGTTGTAAGTCAATGGGGGTAGGGCTATCCCAGCTGCACTTCCTCTCTAAAACCCAGGCCTTGACCACAGTAGCGGTGGTGGGCTACTTTACCATCACCACACCTATCTTCTACTTGTCATGCTCAGTGCCTAGCAAGCAAGACTCTTTTTAACTTTGAGAGTAGAAACAAATATGACCTATAGCAAAGATTCCCAGAAAGATAAATCTCAAAGGGAAGTGATATGTCACAATGAATCTTATAGAAGTGGTTACTGGGCTACACATAAAAGGAGAGATAGGTATTTGGAGGAAAGTTTAGTGTAGAGAGAGGGAATAACATATAAAGACTGGAAATAGTCATTTTACACAGTATTTATTTATTGAGTATGGGTCAATAGTTTGTCTTACATTCTTTTACCTTACACCCCTATCCCTAGGAAGGAGTATGCTTTTGGTTTCTTTATTTTCACAGATTTAGAATACCTAGACTATCTTGTATCACTAGAGCCTATCTTACGTCATCACTCTGTCTTGAGACTCTTTGCTGTCTTGCCTCATTTATGATGAATCAGTGCTGGCCTTTGAGGTGCACACACATGGTTCTGCATAGTATCCTTGGTGATGAGTTGCTAATAGAGGCTTTCAAATGCTGATTAACTAGACCTTCATACCTCAGACATCTCAAGGGCTCAGAAAAGAAAGGTCAGCTCCCTAAATGAGATTCCTAATGATATGCACCAAAAGCTCTCTCCTCTCTTGACAACATCTTATTATGTTAATTATGGCTTGTTAGTTGGTTGTTCTGATGATAGTTAAGGGAGAAGAGACTGAGCAAGGAAGGGGTGGCGAAAGGTTTTGCTCTGAGGGGAGGGAAATAGGCTCCAGTATCTTTTACCAAAGCGCACTCTCATTAAATGGCCTTGACTATCATGTGACCTCTGTCTGTGATGCTGGTATATTTTCCATATGTAATAAATATCCTTAAGAATCCTGGAAAAGTAAGAAAAGGACTATGATATTTGTGCTTGTTTTCTTCTGACTAGCCTCTGCCATCATTTTAAACCTCTTGACTTATATTTATAGTCATGTCCTGAAAGCAATACTGATACATCTTTTCTATTTCATTCTTTGCTAACAGCATTTAAAGTTTTCAAAGTTATTTCTCCAGTTCTATTCCTTACGTATCTGATTTTAACAATTATGATGAAAACATAATCAAGTAAACACTTGACCCTTACCATTCTTCAAGGCTCAGCTACTGACTTCTTCAAGGAGAATTAATCCACCCTATTGGTTAAGATTTTGGCAAATGTGCCCCTCTTCCTCCCCATATCTAACAGTCTTGAGAGACTGTTACAGTCTGAGAGAGTTCTGAGTAGCCAGACATCATGATGGGCTATTCTGGGACCTCTCTCCTCCCAGCTGATTGTGACAGAATGTCTTTTTAAAAAGATGCCCTATCAGACCTTGCAGGCTGTAAGGTGCCCTCTGAACAATATGGGTATGAAAGATGAAGAATAGCCTCCCTCCACAATCTCTGCTGTATTAACTTAGGATTTGGGGGGATGGGGCTTGGACTAGATTTCCTTCTGGCCTATCTGAAACATCAAAGACTGAGACAAGGCCACTGGACACCACAGTATGAGAAACCTCTTTGCTGAAATGTGAAGGTGGAGCAGCCATCTAATTTATTGTTTAGCTCTTCCTTATGTGGCTTGCCCATTGTCACTTAGGAGAGAGAAGCTCTGTTCTCTTTCTGAAAAGGAAAACAGGGAAAGCTGGCAAGAACTTGAAGATGGTTTGAATTGTGTTTTTCCCTGGATTTTCAAAAATTATATTTGCATGTATAAATACTTTTACATATCATTCTAAAACTGAAAGAAGAAAATGATCATTTTTGAGAAGGGGCAAGCTAGAGATAAAAATACAAGTATGGGGGCTTCCCTGGTGGCGCAGTGGTTGAGAATCCGCCTGCCGATGCAGGGGACGCGGGTTCGTGCCCCGGTCCGGGAGGATCCCACATGGCGCGGAGCAGCTGGGCCCGTGAGCCATGGTCGCTGAGCCTGCGTGTCCGAAGCCTGTGCTCCACAACGGGAGAGGCCACAACAGTGAGAGGCCCGCGTACCGGAAAAAAAAAAAAAAAGTATGAAAGTTCTAAAATAATGCAAATATCTGCTGCAGTCTTGATTTACTTTCATTGTCATGGCAGAGGACATAGAGAAAAGAGATTAAGCTATTTTCTTCCTCTGGGACTCAAGCTCTTTTCTTTCCCAGAAATCTATTTTGTATTTTTTGCGAAATCCCAAATCCATGTTTAATTTTTCAATGTAGTGTACAATTTAACACGTCATTTGTCTTCTTCATTATTTTGTACACTTAAGGACTTCATAAACATCTTGTTTTCAGGATTCCAGAAGACGCTGAAGTCACACAGGCTTATTCCCCACTTTACCTCAGAACAACACAATAATATTATCTGGGTATTTCTATTTTTACCCTATAATGAGGACACTCAATCTAAAATTGCTCACAGCCCTGAGCTGTTACATTTCTGGTTCACTTTAACCTGAATAAGGGCTTCAGATTTTCCTGAAATCGGATGATTGCAATGCCTGTTTCAAGGCAGAACATGGCTCGTTACCATCAGAATTCAATGTTTATTTCTCATTGTAATGAAAAAGGCCCCCTGGCCTTACCAGCTGTAATCTTTCACCAGTTCTGAATAAACATTTCAACCCATAATGAGTCATTGTTGGATTTGATGAAGAAAATGTAATTCGAGACAGGGTAATTTACATCTGTGCTGGCCACCCATTAAAGTTTTTCAACAAATGTGGGTGAGGCAAAAAGATGTAAGGCAAAAAGATGGCTGTGGTTTTCAGAATGTGGAGAAACAGTTGAAAACCTGTAACTGATGCTACCTTAATCTGCTCTAGGAAAGAAATGGGCCAAACTGGTTTCCTTGCTGGTGTGACTGACTGGTACGCAGACCTCATGCTCCGTGTCAAGAAAACCTTCCGTGGAGATGAAACTGGATCCCCAAGAGCAGGGCCTAAATTTCCACCCTGGGAGCTGATCCCACAGGATCCATCCCTGTCCTACATTCCTGCACCTTCCCTTTCTCGAGATGGGAGTTTTGGTCCAGAAGGAGGACAATCTGAGGCTCCTGTGTCAAAGAGGCCTGGGCCAGCTTCCTCTCTGACCTGTGTGGCTCTCCTTGAGGCCCCGGAATGGCTGCCCTTCTGGGCGAGTCAAACCATTTGGGGTAGAGCCTGCTTTGCAGAGTCCCAGTTAATTTAGAACTCTCTCAGGTGTTTTAGGAAATTCTTCTCTGTATTCAACCTCTATTTTCTGGAAAATCACTTGGGGTGAGCCTGCCTGAGTGTCCTGTGATCCCTTTTACCCCCTTAAACCACTGGGGGTGGTTTTCTCAAATAATCAAGTGAACTTTCAACATTTTAGCCAAAACGAGTCAAGTTGTGCAACTTGAGCTTTTGAGCTTTCCACTTTTTGAAAGCTCTGGCCTTGGTGCCAGAAAATGTCCTTCTGAGTGTAAAATTGTATATTTGATATTTATAGTGGAATTTTGGGAAAGATCAGGAGCCTCAGGATGATGAATAATGGCACAGATAAACAGGTTACCACAAGAAAGAGGGAAAAGGAAGCTGGAGAATCCAGTTAATAAGCATAGGCTTCAAAGTGCAAAACCTTCTCAGCATTCAGCATTACTCCTTGGAGCAAAGGCCCACACCCCACATCTTCTGAGTTGCTGGTTTCCCTGCAGCCTCCATGTCCTCTCAGAGAAGAGACAATTATGTTAATTTTATATTCACTGGTTGAATATCCTTAAACCACTTTAAATATCAGAGCAGCATGCTTACCATAAACAGAAATGTTGTTCTGAACAGATTATTTAAATGAGTTTGTCACTTTCACAGACTAGAAATCTTTTAGGGAATTTTGTTTCCAAAAGAACTTGAGAAAATACTAGCGAAGATCTTTTATTAAAGTGAGACAAGTGATGAAGAACCGAGTCTTTCTAAAATTACAGATTGTGAATCACCGGAAAAACGGATGGCTTATGCATATCAAATCTGTGCTTGAAAACATCATATTGCCAGAAGGCTGTGACTGGAATGTAGAGGAGAAGAAAGATGCAAAACGTCAGTGGTGAATGTGTAAAAATGATCAGCCAGATCATTTTTTGACAAAAGCAGACCCAGTAACTGTATTTTTGCTTCTCTAGCAGACAACGTTACCCACCTTAGATGCTGAAAAAAGACCCTTGTGTGATGGTTCCTAGCGAAAAAAAATCAGATTATTTTAAAAGATACTGACATTTACATAAGAAGCCATTTTTGCTTTCAACAGCAATGCCTTCTTTTTAACTAATGATGTTGGGCTCTTGAAAATGATTTGATTCTTGTTTCTGAGGGCATGATGATTATAAAATCTGAGATAAATGAGAGAAGGAAAGTCTATCCTCAAAGGCCCTATGGATGAGAGCAACAGATCAACTCTTTCAACTTTTTCCTTTTTTTTAAATTATTTTTTTTAAACATTTGATAAGCAAAGGGATTCTCCTTTAGCATACTCTCCACCATCCTACTTCCTGAACCCTCTTTGGGAAATTATGGCTGCACCAAGGAGCTCTCTTCTGGGTGGTAGCTGTGTTTGCCCCTACAGAGGAGGAGGATTTCATGAAGTTAAAAAAACAAAGAAAGAAAAAGAAAAACTACATATATGAGTTTTAGATGTTGGTCTTCCCTCTTTTTGAAAGTAGACTGGTCTTGTGGGCCTCTCACTGCTGTGGCCTCTCCCGTTGCGGAGCACAGGCTCCGGACACACAGGCTCCGCGGCCATGGCTCGCAGGCCCAGCCGCTCCGCGGCATGTGGGATCTTCCGGGATCGGGGCACGAACCCGTGTCCCCTGCATCGGCAGGCGGACTCTCAACCACTGCGCCACCAGGGAAGCCCAGACTGGTCTTTTATATTTCTGCATTTCCTCTAATTTGGAACAGAGAAAATGATCAGTAAATGATTGTTGAATGAATGAATGATTCCAAATAGAATCATTTGGATAGAATGATTAGAATCATTCTAATAGATTCTAGAATAGAATTCATAGATTCTATTCATAGAATAGAAAGCATCAAGCAGATTTCCAAATAGACAGAATCCAGCATGTATCATATCTAGAATTGATATAACATATTTAAAAAGTCAACTCAAAGTTCTCTATTAAAAAAACAAGTTTTGAAGCAAGTGTAAGCTAGTTGTTTTTTTCTCATGTGTTTTCAGAGTACACTGCCACTGAGTAGACATTACCCTTTCCTCAGTAATATTGAGGGAACCAGATTGTGAAGGGCTTTATAAACCATGCCAAAGAGTTTATGCTTGATGCATTGGCCCTGGGGAGGCACCAAAGGCTTCACAGCATCAGAGAAACGTAAAGAGGACGGTTGTGTACATGACAGTTAAGGCTGGGAAACAGGGACACCAGGAGGGATTCTATCATGACTTGCCCAGGTGTTGCAAGAAAGAGAACTGGTCTTAGATGGTGTCAGTAGAAATGGAAAAGAGAGGGATATGAGAGGATTTTTGAAAAACTATAAACTCCTTGAAGGCCAGGAATTTTGTTTCACTTTTCTCTGTACCTGCTCCATCACCCCAATGTAAGGGATCCAATAGACGTATGTTAAATTGAACTATGTGGGCTTCTCAGGTGGCACAGTTGTTGGGAGTCTGCCTGCCAATGCAGGGGACATGGGTTCAAGCCCTGGTCCGGGAGGATCCCACATGCCGCGGAGCAGTTAAGCCTGTGCGCCACAACTGCTGAGCCTGCGCTCTAGAGCTCGCGAGCCACAACTGCTGAGCCTGCCACGGCTGCTGAGTCCTGCATGCCTGGAGCCTGTGCTCCACAACAGGAGAAGCCACCGCGATGAGAAGCCTGTGCGCTGTGGCCCTCTCGCCACAATTGGAGAAAAGCCCGCGCGCAGCAACGAAGACCCAACACAGCCAAAACAACAACCAAACAAAAAATTGATCTGTGTGACAGGACACAGCACATGAAGACTAAGTACAAAGCAATAATGCCTGTAGTGCCTATGGTGTTGTTTGGGATGAATATTGTCATCTTTTTAAAAAATGATTCTAATATGCCAGTAAATAGGAAAATGATGATATCCTTGAGAGAGACTTCCCTGGGGTGAGGGTCATAATCAAACACTAACTCCATACTTGCTTATGGTGCCTTTGAACCTTCCCCAGACAGAATTCCTTGATTCTTCCTCTGTGCTCTGTGGACACTCCATTCACTAAGTATATTGTTGCTCTTATTATATTATATTACAATTAGTCCCCTCCTATTATAACTTCTTGAAGGTAGGAACCTAATCGTGTTAATTAAAAAAAAATTGAGGTAGGATTGTCATGCAGTAAAATAAACACACAGTAGTGTACAGCTCACTTTGTACTTCTGTATTCACCCATGTAACCACTACCTAGATTAGGATGTAGAATATTTCAATCATATCAGAAGTTTCCTCCTGCTCCTTTTCACTCAAAAGTTGAAAATGCCTCTTCCCCTGCTCCAGGTAACCATTATTCTGATCCCTGTTATATAGATTAGCTTTGCTTGTTCTTGAATTTCATATAAATGGAAACATTCAGTGTATATTCTTTGGCCCAGCATAATATTTTTGAGGTTCATTTGTATCACTGTATCAGTTGGTTATTTTTCAAATTGTTATTTATTATTTCATTGTATGAATCTATCATTTTCCTGTTGATGAATATTTGAGTTGTTTCCAATTTTGAGCTATTATGAATAAAGCTGATATTAACATTCTTGTACATGTCTTTTTTTGGAACACATACAGTCATTTCTCTTGGGTATGTATCTAGGGGTGGGATTGCTGCATCATAGGGAGGCATATGTTTCATTTTATTAGAAACTACCTAATAGTTTTCCAAAGTGGTTATAGCATTTTATTGTCCCACCATTAATTAACCTTGCAGTTGGTCTAAAGCTTTACCAGTACTTGGTATGGCCAGCTGTCCAATCTTAGTCTTTTGGGTGGATAGGTAATGAGGCTTTAATTTGTATTTCTCCGATGAGCAAAGATGTTAAACACCTTCATTTGCTTATTGGCCATTTGAATCTCTTTTGCTAAGTGTCTCTTCAAGTGTTTTACACATTTAAAAAATTGAATTTTCTGTCTTTTCTTATTAATTAATCATGTTAATTTTTGAATTCCCAGTGTTCAGCATAGTAACTGACAATTAAGTATTTTTTAAAGGTTTGTTGAATAAGACAATGAGAGTAAATAAAACTGGCTTTATTTGCAAATTTTTCTCTGCCGCTGGCCATAGGAAATGGGTTGTGGAAGTAATTAGCTTCTATGGTGCATTTAAATGTGTTGGTTTTTGAAAATATCAAGACATAAATTCTAAACACAGCTGGTTATATTTGTGATAGAAGCACTTGTGATTTCGTATTAAATTTTGGTTCATTCATGCATTTAAAGTACCCATCATCATAGTGTCTGGAAGCCCAGAAAAATTTTGGTCTAGAATACAAATTGTAATATTACTTTCTGTTCTTCTTTCATCATGTTAATAAAGTAGATTAGATATGATATCAAAAATGCAGGTTTAGGGCTTCCCTGGTGGCGCAGTGGTTGAGAGTCCGCCTGCCGATGCAGGGGACAGAGGTTCGTGCCCCAGTCCGGGAAGATCCCACATGCCGCGGAGCGGCTGGGCCCATGAGCCATGGCCACTGAGACTGCGCGTCCAGAGCCTGTGTTCCGCAACGGGAGAGGCCACAACAGTGAGAGGCCCGCATACCAAAAAACAAACAAACAAAAAAATGCAGGTTTTATTCCACTAGTAAAAATTTTTATTTGATTTCTAGACTGGAAATGTGCTTTCAAATTCCTTGAAGATAAATGAGCTTTAAAAAATGTGAAAAAAAATTAAAGTCCAGATTTAAGTTTATTTTGTATTTTAATAACTTTTTATAATTATCAAAGTAAAAGCCACACAATTTTGAATATTTAGAAAATACAGCAATGTAAAGAGAAAAAATCTTTTTTAATTGAAGTATAATTGATTTACAACATTGTGTTAGTTTCAGGTGTACAGCAAAGTGATTCAGTTATTTTTTTTAGATTATATTCCACTATAGGTAGGATATTGAATATAATTCCCTGTGCTATACAGTAAATACTTGCTGCCTATTTATTTTATATAGTAGTTTGTATCTATTAATCTCATACTCCTAATTTATCCCAGCCCTCACCTCCCTTACATTTTTGATAACCATAAGTTCATTTTCTATGTCTGTGAGTCTCTTTCTGTTTTGCATGTAGAGTCATTTGTATTATTTTTTAGATTCCACATGTAAGCGCTATTGTACAGTATTTGACTTTCTCTGTCTTACTTCACTAAGTGTAATATTCTCTAGGTCCATTCACGTTTCTGCAAATGGCAATATTTCATTTTTTTGTGGCTGAGTATATTCCATTGTATATATAAACCGCATCTTCTTAAGCCAATCATCTGTTGATGGGCACTTGGGTTGTTTCCATGTCTTGGCTACGTAAATAGTATGAATATTAGGGTGCATGTGTGAATATGCTATGAATATTAGCGTGCATGTATCTTTTGGATTAGAGTTTTTGTTTTTTCCATATATATACCCAGGAGTAGGATTGCTGGATCATATGGCAGCTCTATTTTTCATTTTTAAAGGAACCTCAGTACTGTTTTGCCTATTGGCTGCACCAATTTACATTCCCACCGACAGTGTACAAGGGTTCCCTGAGAAAAACAATCTTAATTTGGCCAAATACAGATTCGTACTCTGAGCATCTGGCCATCTTTATCAGTTTTGTGTTTGTGTCTGTGTGTGTGTGTGTATACTTATCCCTACATATATGTGTAAATATGTGTGATGTATTTGACTATATGTTTACTTTTGTAGCTCCACTCAACTTTCCCCTATGGTAGATTAGAGGATTGTATGTATATTTGTATAAAGAAGAAAGTTAGTTGTTTAATGCTGCTGGTATTTTTGTATAACTTTTTGCTTCATGTAGCAAAGCTGAAAATAGGTATTTATTAAACCTTTCCCACTCTCTGTGCCACGTCAGGATGGGAACTATGTCCATCTTTCCTGCCCTCTGGCCCCTAACATTATGCCTTGCTGTATGTAGCAGGCACTCAGTTTAGTTTATTAACAGGCCTTTGGAGAGCTACTGGCTCTGTGAGAGGCATCTGTGTTGTAAAGAGGAGGCCAGGTTCTCTGTACTAAGTAAGAATATGCTGTTCTATGTGATTCTAAGTAGATGTAAGAAACTCATGGTTTGCTTCCACTCCTGAGGTTTTATAGACTCAGGAGCTCAAATCGATCCTTAAAGGTCTTCTCATTCACTTCCTTGCATCCAGACAGATGAATTGGTGAACTCTAGGACAGCCATGAATTCTCTTGAAGCTTCTTCAAGATGGAGACTATTGAAGTATTTTATCAAATGCAGTCTCCCACAAACATTATTTCATCGGTAAATTTAATCAGTAATTTAGTTATGTTTGAAATAACTCAATTCCAACTTTGACTTTTCTAACCTTAAAAGAGATAATTATATTCCATATTTAGGTGGTAAGAAGACAATGATAGCAGAAAGCAGTATGCTGAATTTACAAATTAAAGAGGTTTATTCTCTAGATTTTGAATATAAAAAGTTGTAGCCCTGCAAATTAATGACATACAGTTTTAAAATATGAAAATTAAATGTGATTTTATAAAATCTCACTTACAGAGAAAAAAACCCAAAGGAAATGTATAATATAGTGATCTCTGATTATATTAATATATATAAGGGTATATTTTCCCTTATTCATTTTAATATTAATAAATGCTTTGTGTATAATGTACCTTCAAAATTACCTTCAAACATTATTTTCTTTTAAAATAAAATGAAGTTTATGTGGATCACTTGTGGAAACCTTACATGAATTTACAACTTACATCTTTAAAAACTTCAAAAGTTTTAATTAACGCAAATAAAAATCAACCCTGACCCCAAAGTTTCCCCTCAGGTAAAAGATGATGCCAGGTGTGTGGAAAGATACCTCCTCCTGTATCATTTTCTTCCCAGAGTTTTCTGTTAAGCTGGAGAGAGGATCTACTCAAATCCTTTGATAGTCCAAGATGCTCTGGAAAATGGGTGTATAACCTTTCCTATTCTACGAATTTTCTGGGTGGAATATTTTTAGCAGCAATGGTACTCAGCAGCTGACCCCAGGAATGCAAAGCCGGTGCATCACTGCTGACTCCATACAGGTAAAAGGATTCTGCTTTCTCTTTCTCTGCCCTTCTCCCTTCCATAACGGTTTCACTCCCTAATGGGAAGAATTAAGCTTCTGAGTATGATCAGAGTGGATCGATTATATTTTTGAAATTGAATATGGTTAGTAAATAGGCAAATATTAATCAATACCCAATGTGGCACTGAAATCATATTATAAATCTAGTTCTTCTTACATCTGAAATATCAGTTTAACTGAGTCTGAGAAAAAGCAAACATTGGGTAAGCTTAATGGATTTAAGTTCCTTGAGTGGTTCCATATCAAAGCACTTGGTGGGGTTAAAATAATTTCATACTATATATATATTGCAACTTACCTCATACTAAGTATAGGACATTAAAATACAGTTTGTGCTTTCTGTAAGAAATGGATTCTTTGTGTGGCTTACTCTTTTAAATGCACTCCTTTAAAATAAATAAAATAGATAAGTAGATAAAATAGACACATTCTACTACTAATCCCCAACGTTGCCTTTCCCATTAGACATCAGGGCTGTTGATCGTTGCTCAGGAGAACTGGTTGGCTCCACCTGTCTTTAAATTTGCCAATTAGCAGCCTTGCCCAGATGCAGCTTGTTACCAGCCGCAAAGGAGGGATGTTTAAAAACAGGCAGCTTGTTTCTCCCATGATTGGGCTGAAAGCATGCAAGTAGGGCTATGTGAAACAAAGGATGGCTTTGAAGTTGTTGAAATCATTCTAAAACTAAGAAGCACTGCTGGAAATTTTACCATATGCTTCAGTACTTCTCCGCTGAGGATAAGCACCCTGGAGACTGGAAGCGATATTTTGCTTCACTCAGTGCAAACTGCTTTGAGACTCTCTGACATCATTAAGTCAAATTTTAGCCCAGGTGTTTTGTTGAGACCTAAACTCTGAATGACACTTGCTTGGTTGATTAAGAGGGAAGTACAATATCTGGGAACTGCTCATAATGTGATAGAAATGCCGAAGAGTTCAACTTGGGCTGAGATATACATATAGACATATGTTATATATTATATATCTATATCTATGTGTGTGTCTATATATCTCTATATCTTTCTATCATCTATCTACATATGCATGTATCGTAGCTTTCAGTGTTTTATATCCTGCTGTGAAGATTTTAATTTTTTCTCCTTCTGACACACCTCAGCCTGGTTAATAGTTCCTGAGGTCTGGGGCATGTTTTTTTGAGAAGCGTGCACATTTTTTTTTTCCCACATGTTCCCTCTTACTTCAACTTCCCACCTCCCATCTTCTATCCCCAAAGAGTATTTGCCTTTCTATTTGTAGTCTTTCGTGTTTTATAGTTTTAATACTGCAGGTTTGAGTATGACCCTATACAAAATGTCATCTAAAGAAAATAATACTGGGCCAAATTTATAAAAGATATATAAATCTAGATAAATTCATTTAAAACAAGTATTGCATACTTAATCTTGTTGGGATAAGATCTGGCCATATGCCTTTAAGTATAATAGTAGAAATAATTATATCAATAATAACAATGTTAACATTTATTGCAATCTTATTTTGTACTAGACACTGTATAAAGTACTTTACATTCATAATCATCTAAGATAAATTCAGTGATCCCCATATTTTATATGAAGAATTTGAGGCCCAGAGAGGTTAAGTAACTAGCCTGAGGTCACACATATTAAATGGGCCCTAGGTAGGACAGAGATTTGGACTGAATCTGCCTGACTCAAAGCTGACATACATGTACAAGGCAGTAAAATATCTGTGCAAGCCATTGGGTAATCGAGTGTTCAGATGTAGAGAAGCATGTAAGAAAAGGAAAAATAATTTGAGACTTGGGTGGTTAGGAAAAGTTCTACAGAAAAGATGAATCCTCTTAGAAGTGGTAGGTTGGAAATGTGAAGAAAAGGAGCCTGGGAGAGCTCTTGAGGGAAAACTCACACCCTCTGCAAATCTGTGCAGACTGTTCCATGTCGAGTCTTTAAGTCCTCAGGGTCCCCACGTTTGCCAAAATCGTCAGGCAGCCTACAGACAGAGCAAAAATTGTGTCCATTCACTATGCCTCTGGTTGGCCTTCTACGTACAAAACCCAGTGGGTTTGGTCTGCATTATACCATTGACTTACAACTTTGGGGAAAATGTCAGCATTAGTTTCAATAAGAGAAACATGTCAGAAACTTTGTGGTTTACTTATATCTTTCAAGAAAATTATCTCATTTTGGTCCTATCAAAATGGGACTTAATTGTACTGGTTAAGAAATTAAAGCTCAGAAAAGCTTTATAAGAACAGTATCATAATATAAGCATAAGAATAGTATTTTCTTGCATCTTTTTCTTCCTTGCAAATATATCATTAGCATATTCTTATATGATTAAATATTCTTTTACACAATGATTTTAAATAGTTGCATACATTTCTCATGTAGGTATGACATAGTTGCCTTAAGCAGTTCTGTGCTGTTAGACGTTCAGATTGATGATATGCCTCTATTGTCAATGGTGTGGGGTAAGATTCTCCTATGTTTTACATATTGTGGGTGGGAATATAAATTTGACAATATCTATTAAAATTTAAAATATGCATGTTTTTTGAGCAAATGACTCTACTTAGAACAATTTGTCCATTAGAAATATTCACATATATACAACAGCATTGTTTATATTTGCAGAAACATTGGGAACAACTTATACATTCGTATATTACATATTAGGTAGATCATGGTATATTCATACAACAAATACTGTACAGTCATGATGTGCTGTCATGGAAGGTTTTTCAAAATATGTTTTGAGTGAAAACATCAGATTGTAAAATAGTATGAACCCATTTATTAAATATGTGAGTATGTATGCATAAAACATGTTTGAAGTAATATAAATCAGGTCATAAAAAGTGATCTTTTGAAAAGTTTATGGGTGGGTGCATGTATATGTTGGACATAAATTGGAGGCAGCTTTGTATTTTATACATTTCTGGTTTCCCTTAACTTTAATATTACTTTTATTAAAAAAAATTTTTTTTAATTAAAAAAATTTTTTTTAAGTTTTCTCTGGGAAAAAATAAACAAGTGTCACAGTTGGTAGAGATCTTCTCTGCTTGACTCCTGACCCCTCAACATGGCTGGGCCCAGATTCCAGTTGTATTTCAGGTGCTTGGTGCCCTCCCATTCCATTGCTGGCTCTTTGCTTAGTGGAGTTACCCTTACTCTGGGGTCCTTCCTACCCCCATCAACCACCGTCTCTCCCAACACCCTGAGCCAGCCGGATTGAACTGCCCCCACCCCCACCCCCAGTTCCTCCCATCTATCTCACAACCTGCCTTTACCCTTCCAATCAAGGAGTTAATTGTGAGATTTTTTTTCCACCTCATTTTCTCAGAGGCCAGGCTTCTTCTTTAACGTGAAGAACTCCACAGCCAGACTGTGCTGTTCTTCAGTCTGGACCCATTTGCTCTGCATCCGATAGATACCTCTTGAAATTTCTGGTATTTCAATGGTTCATTTCCAGAGCTGATGTGTCCTCAGTCCCTATTTTTACATTTCCTTAATCGTTTTGGTCTGGAACAGAAAGAGGAGAGTTGTCTGTCTCTACTCACATTTCTATCTTTACGTGGAGCTCACAGAGCCTCATAGCAGTGAAGCCAGACCCAGGAGGGTGTACCAGGCACAGGGAGTAGCACAAGCAAAGGCACAGGGATTAGAGAGAACAAGATACACTGAGGAAACTGCAGATAATTCGGCATAGCTTGAAGATGTTACAGGAATATAAAATATGTGCCCTTAAGCTGTAATTGCACCTTCATCTACTCCACACACGGCCAACTCATGCCTGTGCCAGAAATCACTAATTATGGAGGTGACCTCATAATCTCTCTCCACAGACTCCTCCCTCAGCCATCATCTGTGGGTATTAGTTTATGAGAGGAAACTCATTTTCCACCTTGGCTGTAAAACCTTCCCTGAGGCCCGAGGTAGAGTGCTCACTATCTTTGTAGGGCAACCTTATTATCTATAGCAGTCATGACAATACCATGCCGACAGTATTCAATTCGTGACCTTGATTCTAATTTATTTAGTAAGCAAATATATTCACTAATCTTCCTATTCATCCTTGGCAGGCAAATGGCTGTCTAAAGAGGTAAGATTGCTTGAGACTCTGGAAAAGAACTTCACTATATGATTGAGAAAGAAGTTCAGGGTTGAAAAGTTCATTGCAATTTACAAGGGAGCGATAGAGCCACAGTTCTCTGCTGATGTATAATTTATCTCTTGAATGTTTCCCACATTTTCCATTGAATCGGTATTTCTTGAGTTTATTGTTTTGTATTTAAGTATTGTATTTATTCTCGACATTTATTTGCTGACAAGATCAGCTTTAATCAATGACAGGGAAATTTAGGACGTTTAAAATGGATGCTTCAGTGTTAATACTTGGGAACAAAAGGTGTTTATTTTAAAGTTATTTTTATTTCTGAAGCAATTAACATGCTCTTCTACATTTGACAGTCCACTTTTCCTCTTGAATGAATAGACTCTTGGAGGTACTTACAGTCTAAAAAGCCGCTGGAGTTATGGATTGAATTTAACTCTGAATCCTTCAGCACTATTTCACTTTCTCAGTTCTGTTTTCAATTAGGAGGACTTTTAATGATTATCATTAAAATGTTTACAGTTAAATTTATATTCAGTTCTTTGTATTCAAATGTTGTAAGCAACATTTGAATTAATAAAGAGAAAACAATGTTTTCCTATATTTTTTTTGTGTTTTTTAAATTTATTGTCCAAACCACATAAAATCAAAATGAAGGAAAAAAAAATGATCCTTTCACAATCTTATCCTCCAGCATCTCCAGCTGCTTTCATTTTTATCTGTTGTCTTTAAGTTCTTATCTATGTATAACAGAAAATTTTAAATTATACTATAACAGAAAAACAATCTTTATCTTTATTATAATAGGAATTACATTTTACGTGCTATGACCAAGATGCAAATCTTTGTAAATATCAGCTTCTTATCTGGTGTCATGTTTTCCATACCAAGATTTCTTGGAGTCTCTCCAAACTCCTTTTCGGGTGTGTTCTGTCACTAAATCTACATGTCACGTGGCCTCATCGTTTAGGAAATTATTCCCTCAATCATTCCATAACACAAAAGGAGACGGAGCTCTCAAATTTTGAATCTGTTGGCTTTTTGGATAACCAAGGGTAGTTCAACCTTCTTCTTTTCTGATACTGTAACTCAGTATTTCCTGAATTTCTGTTTTTAAAACATGCCATTTATATTCTTATAAGCCTAAAGTATTTGTTACTGGATGAAATTGAAATTTTATAGGCTATCAGCACAGCAGATCCACCTTAGATAAGAAAAAGACGGAAAAAGTAATAGATTTGTGCCCAGTAGAAGGCTTGGTAAAGAGGGTGATTCATCCCATCTTTCATGGATACAAGAAATTGTGGCCACAGAAGGGCCTGAAGCTAGGATGTTTGTTTCTCTAAAATACAATGACCTTGAAAGCAGGGCAAGAGTTACTCTTTTCTCATGATGGCCCTGAATGTAACTCAAGTATCAGCTCTTACCAGATGTATGCCACAGAGCAACTTGTGAACGGCTATTTTTATTTTTAAAATCAAGACTTACAATTTTTTTTTTTTTTTTTTTTTTTTTTTTTTTTTTTTTGTGGTACGCGGGCCTCTCACTGCTGTGGCCTCTCCCGTTGCAGAGCACAGGCTCCGGACACGCAGGCTCAGCGGCCATGGCTCACGGGTCCAGCCGCTCCGCGGCATGCGGGATCCCCCCGGACCAGGGCACGAACCCGTGTCCCCTGCACCGGCAGGCAGACTCCCAACCACTGCGCCACCAGGGCAGCCCAAGACTTACAATTTTTTGTATATTATATAGACTTTAAATTTTCTTCATGTATGTCAAAATCCCATTGATTTTTACAAATTATAGCCATATCTAAGACCGGCAAGGGTTTATAGTCCACTAGGTACTTGTCCAAGGAATTTCTAAAATTCCTTTGATCCTCTTGTGAACTAGGCACTGTTATTGTGTGTTTGTCCCCACTTTTAGGATGACATGACTGTTGCACAGAAAGTTTAGGTAACTTGCCCTGTTTAAGTGAAGGAGCCAGGAAGATGAACCAGGGAGTCTGGTTCTAGAGCCTACAAACCTACCCTCCAGCTACAGCAGCATCCCAACATGCAACAATGCAAAGAACAAGAGACTTGTTTGGAAGTTGAGAATAGTCTGTAAAAACCTGTTATGGAAGCCATGGCTGCATGAATAGGAAATGGGCATTGATAGAAATATCTCATCTGTATTAATTTTGAATATTCCAGAGAAGCTATTTGGGTTTCAAATTATTTGTGGACTATAGCAAAGCCATCCCTCTTTTGTAACCTTACACAGGATGCAAAGGAACTGCTGGGATGTGATACTTCAGTGGACAGGGAGATAGATGCCTTCCAGAGTTTGGGTGGAAACCCTTTCAGGCTGCATCTTAACCTCAAATTCCAGGTATCCTTTGGTCTCTTCACACAGTAGCACCACCCAGACTCTCTCCCCTTGTCTTCTCTTTCAATATAAATCCTTGTGTTCGCCTCCAGTGAATGATCATGAGATAATGCGAGTTGTCATTATCATGCCAAGTATCAACATTTAGGCTCCCACAGGGCAGCTGGAGCTCAGTCCAAGATGAGCTCATTAGGATATCTGAGATAAACTGAAATTCCAGGCCTCTAAGCAACTTTCAGATCAGAGAAAAAAAAAAAGAGGCTGGAAACACAGTAGTTGAATGTGAGGAAGAAAAGTAATCCTCCCTAAGACTTTGCCCAGAGCCCACCAGGGTGCCACCTCCTGCTCCAGGCATCCCCCGCCTCCTCCTTCCTTACTTGGGTACAGCTGGGAGGGAGGAGGCTTGGTTTCAATGGAGATTTGGCTTCCCTTGGATTCAGCTATTTAGACTCCTTGAACTAAATCAGGGTGTCAATCAGAGCCACACTCCATCCTCTAGTTAGGATCATTTCACTTTATGCCCCTTGATAATGGTGAAATAAGTCATCTGTATTTAAGCCACTGTGGAGTTGGCCTGGGCAATCCTGTATTGTTTGCTTAAAGCTCAGTATGGGTGGAAGAAACAAGCTCAAGCCTATTGTTGCTGCATTATTTGTTCGGTTTTTTAGTTTTTATTTAAAAAATCTTAACACGTGAAAAATGGAACAACTTACTTAAGATTGTAAACTTGAATTCTACTTGGTTTAATAAACCAAATGCTCCTATGTGGAATTTGAACAAAAATCTTCAAAGATAACCAATTCGGGGACTTCCCTGGTGGCGCAGTGGTTAAGAATCCACCTGCCGATGCAGGGGACACAGGTTCGAGCCCTGGTCGGGGAAGATCCCACATGCCGCGGAGCAGCTAAGCCCGTGTGCCACAACTACTGAGCCCGCCCTCCAGAACTACTGAAGGCCGCATGTCTAGAGCCTGTGCTCCGCAACAAGAGAAGCCACTGCAATGAGAAGCCCTCACACCACAATGAAGACCCAACGAAGCCAAAAATAAACGAATAAATAACTAAAAAAATTTAAATAACCAGTTCGATTCTTCTAGTGAAAACAGCAGCAACAACAACAGGAGAAACAGGAAACTCCTCCTTCTTGTAAATAAGGGCTGCTCTGTGAATGGAAAACTGAAAAACCCAGGCTGTACCAAGAGAGAAGGAATCAGTAGACACACTGACCAAACTGAGAGGAGACAGAGATTCCTGGATGCTTGCTGATTCTTGGCCTCTGTCCTGTCTGTGGGTTGGTTTCTGTTAATTGCAGCTAGAATTGTCTTCACTAATATTATAAATAATAGGAAAAGCTCTGAAGTCTTAAAAATGAAATTCATGGCACACCTTTTGCTGAAAGAAATGTATTGGAAACACTCAAATGCTGAGGTTTGTTTGCCTTTCAAGGTTGAACAGTGAATGTCCTCGAGGGGATGGAAAAGCTGCTATCACAGCATTTCTCAGACCAGACCTCCACACCTAGAGGGGAAGGAATGTAACCTGAGGGTAATAAGAGGTCACAGAGTTAACACAGGAAGGCACGATTCTCTCAGGGTAAGAGAGTGCAAACCTCTGTTTGCCCATTGTTGCCTTTGGCTCAAGGAGTTGTACACTTGTGTACAACAGAATACTGGGGTATTTCAGGAAGGGCTTGTGGGACAAGATTCTGACAGGGAGATGCCATCTGTACTAGATCTTTTATCCTGATAGCACTTCCTAATCCCACAAGATGCTCAAAAGAAACCACAAGTAGAGAATGGAAAGAGAGAGAAATCAAGAATTTAGAATAACTTGAAAAGACATAAATATAAGATTTAAGTGGGTGAAATACAAAAGTACTTGTCTTGATCTCGAAGTTGCTTCAACGGGTAAACAGAGAAGAGGCACGAAGGTGTGTGTGCTTCAGGCGCCTGACAATGGCTTGAGGAAGGAAAAAATGAGTGGATAAAAATAATGTGGAACTAGTGTGATTGGGAGGCACATAAAAATATATGACTTGAGAAAATAAACATGGGGAAGGCAGGATGTGAATGTTCAGATGTGTTCAATTTAGACACTTCATAAATTTTGTTTCGTTTTATCTTTGATGCCCTAGAAATATAAATCGAAATATTATACTTCTTCACCATCCAGGAGAGTTTAAAGAGACAACCCTTCCTGCCCTTGAGAAAAGAAAAAATAGTTTTAAGATTTAGGCCCTGGGTATAGTGAGCTTTCACAGCTCATTATGAAAGAGCAAGAGGGAGTAGACGGTTTATGAAAAGGAATGGAATAGCATGGAGTAGCTGAAGCAAGAGGGGACTTCCTCAGCCTGGAATGAGATCCCCCTGGGAGTAGGGAGTAGAAGGGGCTCACAGCATCCGGAATCTGTCGTTCCAGAAATGGCTGCAAGGTAAGCCTATGGAGGTGAGATCCTAAGTACCAGAGCTGCCAGCCTCCTGGAAGATCCCAAGGCCTGCTCAAGGCATGCAAGCTAAGAGTTTAAGAGACCTTATCAGGCTTGATTAATGAGGATGCCTGCAGCAGCCATGGCAAAAGGAATATTCGAAGTCTTTTGTCTCCAGACACCTGGCATGCCTCTTGTTTCTGACAAAGCTCTGAGATGGGATTAGGGATCCTAATAATGTCCCAGATAGAATTGACCTCCAGTGAGATAGGCTTTAAGATAAAACTTGGATTGAATTCATGAAAATTAGGTAAGTTTTCCCTTATGCTTGAGGCTGTGGACTGAGTTTGTCGCTAGCTACATAGCTTTACCCAATATTGGTCTTGGTCCAAACACTAACAGTGCTGCTGCTCTTGTTTTCTGTGAAGGTAATTTAGATGTACACTTCTCTACGAAGGCTGTATTGCCTTTCTTTCGGAACTCAGCACTTGCCTTCCCTCCCTGCTCCCCACTTTGGTCTTATGGAATCTAACACAAATACTGAGAGTGAATAAAATTACTGTAGATTTACAAGATTCCCCAAATATATGGAAGTATTCTGTACCCATCATTTCCTTAATTCTGGTTGAAAAGGAGTAGGTGTTAACATGTATGATGAGGGTTTCTCTGATAGAGTCAGGCTTCACTTCATTTGGTCACTAATTTCAGGTGTCTCGTCTTCTAAGTAGACTGGATAAAGGGAACTTAGATTTACACAAGCATCTGATCTGTTTTGCATGAATGGAAGCATGGAATTTAAAGAAAAAAGTTCTTACCTGAGGTAATTGTTGCTTATAAAGTTATATCAAAGTCCCATTTTCTCTTCCTTGTGTTAGTTCTCAGATGAACGCCCTAGGGTGTGGAGTAGCAAAGTCTTAAATCTCTGATGATAACTCAGGGGTCTTGCCTTGAGAGAAATTTCTGTGAAGTAGAAGCAGCAGAGGGAAGATTTGGATTTGATTTGGGCAAGTGCTACTACCTATGAAGTGCTGAAAGCTTTGCAAAGGAAACATGAATTCCAAGGTGGAGACCACACTATCATAGACATGTGGTTGTGTTTATAATGTGTTGGATTAGATGTAGAAGAGGGAAGGATAGAAAGATACCAAATTCGTTTGAAGAGTTATCTTCTCCTAATGATAAAAGTATTACATGCTCGATTGAGGAAAATGTGGAAAATTAAATACAGAGAAGAAAACAAATCTAGTTTCATCCAGAAATAACTATTATAAACATCTTGGTGTATTTCTATACAGTGTTTCTCTATGTATGGATACATAGAGAAATGCATATACATATATACATGTAAACTGATATTCCATCAGAAATGTGTAGAATAACTTATTTAACTATCTTCTTTTTTTAGGGATCTTTTTATGATGAAAATCATTGTACATAAACCTTAGACATACTTCTGTTATTTCCTCATGACAGATTAGTAGAGGTAGAATCACTTGGGGAGACAAAAGATATGAACGTTTCTGTGGCTCCTAATTTATATTATGAAACAGCTTTCTAGAAAGGTTGTACCAGTTTATGCAAGAGTGCCCATTTTATTATACCTTGAAGATCTGGAACAGTATCTCTGAAACTCTTTGCAACTCAAAATGCTTAAAAAATTGCAGTGGTTTGAATTTACATTTCTTTGATTGTGAGCTTGAACATATTTCATGGCTTACCAGTCACATACATTTCCTCTTTTGTAAATATGTCTTTCACTTGCTTTTCTGTTGGGGGTTTTAGTGTTTTTCTTAACAGGTCTATTGTTATATTGAAACTAGTAATCCTTTGCTATATTTGTGATATACATTGTGAATTACATGGTATATGTGTACTTCTGTATTAAGACTATACAACTCTTTGCCTTTGCTGGAATCTATTTTTGTTTTGTGTACATATCCTCCTCTGAAGTTCTTATCAATTCTGCAGGGGCCAAGTCAAATCTTATATCCCTGAGGTGAAATGAAACTTCTCCCCTTCTCCCCTTCCACATTACCTTCATATTTGGTTTTGTTACTCTATACCACCTGTTTCCAACTGCTTTAGAAGAAAGCTTCCCCCTTTAGAAATAACTATTCTGTTGTACCGACTTTGATATACTTCCCAGTACTCACACAATCCTTTGCACAAAACAATTGTCCAATATATGCTTGTTGTGTTAAATGAAGTGACATCAAAGCCATTATAACTTAACTTTCAAAGATGGTAGATCCTTATCATCTTGCAATTGCATGTGCAGTAGACTTGACAAAATCAGCTATAATCTGGTTGAAATCTTTAAAAAAAAAACTTGCCATGAACTTTTCTCTCATAATCCAAGCACAGCCTATGGGATTTATGACTCTACAATAGTTAGGTTGAAGTTAGTCACGCATATGAACTTTTTCTAAACTATAACCTTGATCTCATATCATTAAATTTCACTGGGAAAATATATCATAAAAACCACTCTAAGTAACACAGTTATGAAAAAGAAAAATAGAAGCTACGCAGGCACACAACTTCTAATGGGATTAGAAATATGAAAACAACGACCAAAACAACAATACATCCAAGAATTAAATTTGCTGAGTTAAAATTGCCAGGAGTGATTGTGAGTGGTATAATTTTGTTTCATTGGTACCTAGGGCCTTTAAGGAGACAGAATAGAGTGATAAACATAACCAATAAATAGGACAGTACATGGTGTAGTGGCAGTCTATTAAACAGGAAAGCAGATATAAAAGGCTTTGACTACTCAACTGTAAAACTCAGAGCCTCGATTTTCTTTGAGAAGCAAGAATTGTCTTGTTTTTGTTTTTTTGGGGTTTTTTTTTGTGGTACGCAGGCCTCTCACTGCTGTGGCCTCTCCCGTTGTGGAGCACAGGCTCCAGACGCGCAGGCTCAGCGGCCATGGCTCACGGGTCCAGCTGCTCCATGGCATGTGGGATCCTCCCGGACCAGGGCACGAACCCGTGTCCCCTGCATCGGCAGGTGGGCTCTCAACCACTGCGCCACCAGGGAAGCCCTGTCTTGTTTTTTAAGGAACATTTATATGAATATAGGTCTAAAAGATGGGCCACAAGCCCAGGACTACTGTTAAGATCGCAGTTAATAGCAGGATTACTTGTGCCCAGTCCCTTTGGCTCAGTGAGGATGGAGATCCATCTGGTGTCTGGCTGTCCTCACTCCTCCAGATTGACAGAAACTATCCCTGAGGCTGCTACCACTGTTGTTTTGGGGGAAGTGATTTCGGAGTAAGCACATCCTCTAGAACTCGGAAGCCAAAAAAGAAGGAAACCCTTAGTGTAAGACGTGCTATTTTCTTAAGCTTTGATGTTCTAAATGTACAATCTAGGTGTGATGCACAAGAGGTCTGGAACAGGCACATCAATTGTTCTGCCAACAAGGTAAAAGAGTTCTAACACCAAGTCACAGAGTTGGAAGAGAAGCAGAGTTATGTGCAGCACTTGCCTCTCCAGCCCTCCCTCTTTCCTGTCTTCACTTCCTCTCCTAAAAACAAACTTTATTTTTTTTTTTAATGGAGGATGCAGCAGAGAACACAAGAGGAGCTGTCCCCAGCATTTTTGAAAGATCCCAAAGTAAAGGGAACTTTTTCTCAGCCGATGTTCCCAGGCCACCAGACATGGGAAGTCTAACAGAGAGGGTGGCAAGAGGATAATGGACCCATATGAGTGCTCAGTTAAAAGATAAAATTATAATCAGAAGTTAAATGCTACACTGGAATAGTGGTAGAAAAATTTAATTTTACAACTGGAATGCACTTCAATGATGACCTATTCAAACTCTCACATTTTACAGATGAGGTGGTCTGACCAGAAAGTTTAATTACTTATCAAAACAACTCAGCTCATTGGCGGCAGAGTCCAGATTGGAATCCAAGCCTTCTGCTGCCCTGGTGCTCCTGCTCTCCAACAGCCCAACTCCTTGTCCTCCCAGGGTTTCTAAACTCTGACCCCAAGCATTTCTTTTACAGCTTTGCATTTTATAATCTTTACCTAATTAAAATATTTTATCAAGGCACATATATAAACAAAGTTATTTTTAAAAAGAAAACCAAAGTCCACAGAGGGACTAGGAAGAAAAGTAACAAGACTGGATCTAAGTTTCTTCTATTCCACTCTACAAATGCAATTATGTTAACTCTTTTCTTCATTGTTCTTCTTGTATTCCTTTTGGTCTTTATCTCAAAATAAAATACTGGTATGTTTATCGTTTAATTTATTAATTTCAGAGTTTGCTTATGGATTTGATAGAAGGGGATTTACTTCCTTACCTCCACCCTCCTGTCTTTCTTCCAAACCCACACAATCCATCACCGTTCATTACCAATGACTCTCTCTAACTTTCCGTGCAGAGCACGGGGTATGCGACTCAATTTCTTGATCACAGACCTGTGTAGAGCATTGTTATGTCTTTTTCCTTTATTTTTTTTTTTAAAAAATACATTATTTGATATGTAATTATATGTAGATTACATACTTAATACAGTTTTAACATCTTTATGTGTGATGCTTAAAAGTACATTGCTCAGGGCCTCCCTGGTGGCGCAAGTGGTTGAGAGTCCGCCTGCCGATGCAGGGGATACAGGTTCGTGCCCCGGTCTGGGAGGATCCCATATGCCGCGGAGCGGCTGGGCCCGTGAGCCATGGCCGCTGAGCCTGCGCGTCCGGAGCCTGCGCGTCCGGAGCCTGTGCTCCGCAACGGGGGAGGCCACAACAGTGAGAGGCCCGCATACCGCAAAAAAAAAAAAAAAAAAAAGTACATTGCTCAGTTTTGCTTGTTTTTGAACTCTAAAATACTTACAGTAGCATATTTTAAGTAGTCTTCTTGGACTTGCTTTGTTTACTCAATGTTATGTTTCCAAGAGTAATCAATTGTGTTGCATTTTTTCTGAGTTCATTATAACATCTTTGTGATATTCCATTATGTGAATGCACTATAATTTATTTATCCATTCTTCTGCTGTCTCTACGGACACTTGTTTTTCCTTTTCTTCCCCCTCCTGTTAGGAGTACTGAGATGAGGAGCATTCTTGTGTCTCCTGGTGTGCATATGCCCAGAGTTTCTCTTGGGTGCAAAGTTAGGAGTGAGACTGCTGGGTCACCTGCTATAACAATGTCCAGCTTTTAGAGATATTGCCAAATTAGTCTTCCCTATCACCAGCGATATCAAACACTGTGAAATGATATTCTAATGAGGTTGAACAGTTTTTACATTTTATATAGTGATTGGCCATTAATTTTTCTCTTCTGTAAAAAGCCTACTTACATCTTTTCTTGATTTTTCTTTTAGCTTGTCTTTTTCATATTGATTCATAGGAGTCATTTATTATGAATACTGATCTTTTGTTTGTTGTGTGGTATAATCAGCAAGGGTCCTGTCAGGAAAAAAAAACCCACATCAATTATCTGAACAGGGAAAATTTAATATAAAGAATCATTAAGTAATAGAAGGTAGTTATCTACTAAAAGGGGTGAAAGATGGAGCTAACAGGTCCAGAAGTAGCAGGTGCTTAGCCTCCCAACCTCCCACTGCCAAGGCTGAGATTCAGACATCTTTGAAGAGGGAAACGTCTCTTCAAAAACCTACTAGTGGTGAAGAGAGTTTTGAGAGTGTGGCCAGAGCTAGTCTATTAGAAACACCTGCCAGTTCAGAAGGTGTGGGCAAGCTGAGTGTGGTCTCTAGAAGTGGCTCACCATTGCTGGAGGGCATAGGTGGGTGAGAGCTGGTCTGTAGAAGCCATCAACTATTGCAGATGATGTGGTGGCTGGGGGATGGCCAGAAGCTGTGTCTTAAGGTTTGATTAGATTCAGATGAAACATTGTTGGCAAGACTACTTCATAGGTGACGTTATATTCTGCTACTTGACCACATCAGGAAGCAACTACTGGTAAGTTAGTTCTTGCTATCACCTATCGATCTCCATGATAAACCCACATTCCCTTTTTGCTATAAGATGAAATGATATGTTGCACTCTGAGAACATACTGTTCCTTGACAACCTTTCATATAATTTTATAATTTTTAAAAATACGTTTTACCTTGATCAAATAATACATTGGGAATTGCAAAATGGTAATGATTCCAATTCTATGGTGCTGTTTGCATTTATTAGCCTGCATTCTTCTGTAAAGAAGTACTTTCTTTTCACTTTTCTATTTTTCTTATGACAGCAAGTAAGCAAATACCAAAGACTAACTGATAATGTCAAAAAGCTGCAGAAGTCAGCCAGAAGATGCTTTCATGGGCCAAATTTGGGACAATTTGAGCACCAAAAAGAATAATAATATAATTAATTCTAATGTATTCAGTAAATAAAATTCATAAGTGTATAGTGATACAGAGCTCAGAGAGAAAGAGATCTTTGAACTACTGAGTTTAATCTATTTATATTTTTGTTATGATCATCGATCATATGGTTAAGATGATTATTATGCTATTTGGAATTATTTTTATACTATTACATTTTGACATCTATTTAGGTACCACTTTTTCTGTGATTCTAGTTTTGGTGAAATTGAATTTAGTTGTTAGTGTTCATTTACTTTTTATTTCTCCTTATTCTATTTTCCCCCTTCACATATTCTGAATTTATATACTATTTTCATTTATTAGTGTTTGTCTTTAAAACTTACCATTTATATTTAGCTTTCCAAGTCTCAAGATTAAAAAAAAAAACCCGCTGTGTCTCCCTCCTGGACATACAAAAACCTTAGAACACTAACAAGTTACCCTTCTGCCTCGTGTACTATTATTGTCCAGCATTTTGTTCCATTTTTGGGGGGTGTGGTGTTTTTTTAAAACATTTAAAATTAGAAACTATCATTATCTTATTTTTAAAATTGAGGTATAGTTGATGTACAATATTATATAAGTTTCAGGTATATATCATCATTGTTATTTCATAAAGAAAATTTTGATTTTGATTTATGCTACTGTTTAACATTTTATTAATTTACCATTCTTTCCAGTATATAGACCCTTCTTCTAGGCTTATTTTGCTTCCTCCTAAATTACATCTTCTAGTAGATGCTTTAGCAATGATCTCGTGGTAGAAAATGTAGATTTGGCTTATTTGTAAATGTCTTTATTTCACTTGCATTCTTTTTTTTTAATGTTTTCTTTAGTATTTATTTATTTATTTATTTATGGCTGTGTTGGGTCTTCATTTCTGTGCGAGGGCTTTCTCCAGTTGCGGCAAGCGGGGGCCACTCTTCATCGCGGTGTGCGGGCCTCTCACTATCGCAGCCTCTCTTGTTGCGGAGCACAGGCTCCAGATGCGCAGGCTCGGTAGTTGTGGCTCACAGGCTTGGTTGCTCCACGGCATGTGGGATCCTCCCAGACCAGGGCTCGAACCTGTGTCCCCTGCATTGGCAGGCAGATTCTCAACCACTGTACCACCAGGGAAGCCCCACTTGAATTCTTAAAGAAACAGTTTTGCTGGCTACCCATTTCTAGGTTGATTATTTTCTCTCAACACTTTGGTGACATTATCCCACTCTCTTCCAATTCCATTGTTGCTACTGAGGAGTGTGTGTCATTCTAACTGCTGTTCCTTTGTGAGGGAACAGTCTTTTATTCTGCCTTTTTTTTAAGATCTCCTCTTTGTTTATGGTGTTCTGCAGTTCTACTACTTTGTATCTAGCTGTGGATTTCTTTCTCTTTATACTGCTTGTGTGCAGTTCTTGAATCTGTAAAGTCATAATTTTAATCAATTCTAGAAATGTTTCTGTTATTAGCTTGCTAAACATTTCCTCTTCTCTATTATAACTATTCTTTCTTCTTCTAAGACTCATTTTATACATGTTAAGCTTTCTCATTTCACTCTCACAATTCTTTGTGTCCTTGTATTAGTCAGGGTTCTCTAGAGAAACAGAAAAATATAGGATGTGTAGGCACACAAACACATACACACACATACTCACATGCACACATCTTGGTGGGGTAGGTTAAAGAGAGAGAGAGAAAGAGTGAGGAATTGGCTCACATGATCGTGGAAGCTTGGCAAATCCAAAATCTGTAGGGCAGAGACTCACAGAAGAGTTGCAGTTGGATTCCAATCCAAATGTGGTCTACTGGTAAAATTCTCTCTTCATCAGGGAGGTCAGTCTGTTTTTTACTAAGGACTTCAACTGATTGGAAAAGACCCACCCACATTATGGAAAATAATCAACTTTATTAAAAGTCTACCAATAATATAAATGTTAATCTCATCTAAACAATACCTTCATTCACAGAAACATCTAGAAAAATGTTTTACCAAATATCTGGGTATCATAACCCAGCCAAGCTGACATACAAAATTAACCAACACAGTTCCTTCCATGTTTTCTCTCCTGTTATTCTATTATGCATTCTGAATAATTTCTTTGCATCTATTGCAGCCACTGTCTAGCTCTCAGATTCGTTTTAGTTGTATATAACCTGCTATTTAATAATTAATTGAGTTCTTATTTCAAAAAATATATTTTTAATTTCTAGAAGTCATACTTTTAAATGTCTGCTTATTCTATATATTCTAACAGTTACTATTTGGTTGATCATCTGTTGTGAGTCCATTCTTCCATTTTTTAAGAACATACCTGGATAACTGCTTCATATTCTGGACTTAATAAAATTCTAACATCTGCAATACTTGGGTTCTAAATCTGTTGTTTGTTGGTTTTCTGAATCTCAGTCATTCTAGCTTGCTTTCTCATATGTTGTTTTCTTATATAATGATCTTTGATTATAAACCCACTGATTGATCCTAATAGGTGGAAATCCTGTGAGCCTAATTTGAGGAGAAAATTTGCTTCTGCTTTTAATGATATTCAGATGGTGTCACTAACATAGGACCATTTCAGCTCCTCATGATAGACTGGGCTCATCCCAGAGTCCCAGACTCCCCATATTCTGTTGCTATCTGTGACCACTGCCAGACTACTCCACCCAGATATTTGGTTCCAGCTCCAGGTAACAGTTGTTCTATCTCAGCTCATGTGTAGTTAATCACTATGATAACAATGATCAATGAGACAATATTATCCTATATGATCAGTAATGATGATAAGGATCGTAGGTAGCATCTGCTATCTTCTCTCCTAGATATTGTACAATAAGAAAAAGGAGGAATGCAAACTGTGAATGTCCAGCTGAGAACATTTGTGGAGAATCAACTTTCACAGCAACTTTGAAAGAGTCCCTCTCCCCCGTAGGTTGCAGGGCAGATATGGCTGAGGCTCAAGCCTGAGGGCCTGGTTGGAAGGCCTGTAGGGTATAACATCGATGAAATGCTCCACTCTACTAGATCTCTCATTCGAAGACAAGGGTGCTGGTGGGAAAGGTGTGGATGAGGATATCTGAGCAGACACATGTGAAGCTGAGAGATTTAAACCCTCCAGTCTTTGAAAATCTCTCTTGGCAGAGAAGCTCTCTCCTGCTGTTTAGGAAAGCAGCTTAACTCTGCATCAAAGTCTTTCAATGACTGCACTATAGGCTGTGTTGCACAAACTGATACCAAATCTCCTCAGGACCTGTCCCCTCACTGTCTTTTATTGTCCCCGGGTTCATATATAAGAGTTATATCACAACATGATCCAGAAAAACAATATGAGGAAACAGTTTTTGTCCCAAAAGTTACAGTACCTCACCGAATTCTATTGTCAGGAGTGTGAACAGCATGTATGAGAGTGAATTCTAATGATATTCATTCAAGGAAGATGGACCAGAAGTCTTGATTGGGCTGAATTCTTTGCTTAAGTGTGCTCACATGGAATTCTGAATTTAATGTTTTGGTTCAAGTGCTTGTGATGGTACCACCATCCTCTACTACTCTGAAATTCCATTTTTGTCACTGAGATCAGGGAACCCAATTCCATTGCAACATCTTCTATCAACATCTATGGCTTAATAAGGGCAGCTACCAAAGAGCTGGAAGTGGAAGAATGATGATGGCCCCTCTTCAATGTATTTCTTAATGCCTTGGTGACAAGAGGACCTTAAGGTCTCATGGAGGGGTATGTTTAGGAGGTGGCTGAGAATATTGCATACACTAGAAGCATTCTAACAATTCCATCTCCCTGAGCTTTCAGATGCCTTCCTCTATAACTCTGCTTCTCAAAGTGTGGGTTCTAGTACCAGCAATGTCAACATTACTTGGGCACTTGTTAGAAATTCAACTTCTTGAACACCAACCTGACCTACTGAATCAGAAGCTCTGGAGTGAATCCCCCAAATCTGTGTTTTAAAAAATCCTCCTGAGATTCTGTTGCATACCAAAGTTTGAAAACCAGTGCTATGAGACTCTGAAATCACACCATGTAAGAAGTCCAGCCACCCTGAGGTCACCAGGCTGGAGAGACTATGCAGAGAGACTACATAGAAACAGAGAAAGATGCCCAAGGAGCCCCCAAAGATCCAGCCCCTTGCTGTTTGACATTCACTTCTAATGTTTTTAAATGTGTCTTTGAATAGATATGACTTTAAGAAGTATGTAGTGTTGTTTATGTATGTCTTTCATTTGCATAAGTAGTATTATCTTGTATTGTTTCTTACATCTTCCACCTAACAGTATGTTTTCATATATTTCTCACCACTGCATGGTAATTCATCATATGTATCTACTACCTATAACACTCATTCTCCAAATGATGGGCATCCAGGTTGCCTTCAACACCCTGCTACCACAAACGATGATCAACATCCTCCTGTACGCCCTGCCCCACTTCATGTCCTGAAAAGAATATACTGATGGAGAAAAACTTAAATTCCCATTTTTATTTTATTTTTAAAATTTATTTATTTATTTATTTAGGCTGCGTTGGGTCTTCGTTCCTGTGCGTGGGCTTTCTCTAGCTGCGGCGAGTGTGGGCTACTCTTTGTTGCGGTGAGTGGGCTTCTCCTTGCTGTGGCTTCTCTTGTTGCGGAGCAAGGGCTCTAGGTATGCAGGCTTCAGTAGTTGTGGCTCACAGGCTTAGTTGCTCTGCAGCATGTGGGATCTTCCAAGACCAGGGTTTGAACCTGTGTCCCCTGCATTGGCAGGCGGATTCTTAACCACTGCACCACCAGGGAAGTCCCAAATTCCCATTTTTAATTAGAAATAATTCTATTAAGAGATAAGGTTTTCCTGTCTGAAATTTTAAAAGACTGGTTGGGAGACAGCCAATGTGTGTGTGTGTGTGTGTGTGTGTGTGAGAGAGAGAGAGATATATCACATACATACAAATGTAACTCCATATTCTTGGTTTTTGTATTGAAACAAAAAAGTAACACAAGTGACATTGTTAATAGCTATGATATTTTTTACTGAAGTCTATACTAATTGATGCTTTTCTTATAAACTATGTACACATGAAACCAGCTGAAGAGTGCATTTCCCTGTGGGAATGTGAATTTCCTAGATGGTTGGCAATAACATAGTTTAGTAAATATGTAACCAGTTGTCAGTGAAGGAGCCATGGGTTAGCACTAAAGTGCTTTAAGAATATTCATGGAGTTAAGTGCTATCTTAACAACAGGTCATTCTTCAGGACTTATATTGGTATCTGTTATTTTGTGAATTTCTTAACCACTCAGAAACAAATGTAATGTCCTTAGAAATACAAACGGTATATGTATTCCATAGGCCACTTGCAAGCACTTCTATTTTATTATGTGGTATTTGAACTGTGATCTAGTTTACACATAAGTTAACTCTCTATTACCCATGCTTGAAGGAGAAGAATGAGGAGTTAGTGTTAGTGTAACATTTCCTCAAATTCCACCACTCCCCCCTCCTCCCCTCTGGGGTTCCCTCACTGATAGAGTGGACTAAGCCAATTGGCGAAACAATGAATAGGCTCATATATTAATAACCAGGAGCATATCTGATACTTAAGGTCAAGAATTGGCTAAGCCAGAGAGGTATCTGCTATGCATTTGAATTGAGTGTATCCAGGCTGTTGAACCTCCTAATTTACTCACCCAGGAAAGGACAGGGGAGGATGTTCAGGTCTGATGGGGAGATTGTCTACAAGAGGCTGAAGGCTTACCCACTGCACACAGGAAAAGGACCTAATGGAAATGATTGGTTTGGTTTCTTCCTTTAAGTCACAATTTCATTGTGCATTAGATAATTGTGCCTTAATGAGGGTTGATCCACTTGACAAATATTTACTGAGAATATATTTAACCAGATACAAAGAAGAAGAGCACACTTTATTCTAGGATTTCACATGTTAGAACAATCTTTTACAAAATATGTATTTCAAAAAACAGGTGCTGGGCACAGAATAGATCTGGGGTCAGAAAAGTTTGAGAAAGGCTGAATTGTTTTCGTCTGCTCAGGCTGCTATAACAAAAATCCCAGAGACTAGGGGACTTAAACAACAAACATTTATTTCTCACCATTCTGGAGGCTGGGAAGTCCAAGATTAAGGAGCCTGAAGATTCAGTGTCTGATAGGGGGCTGATTCCTAGTTCATAGCCAGCTGTCTTCTCACTGTGCTTTCACATGGCAGAAAGAGAGTGAGAGAGCCCTCTGGGGTCCTTTTATAAGGGCACTAATCCTGTTCAGAAGGGTGTCACCCTCATGACCTAGTCACCTCCCAAAGGTCCCATCTCCTAATACTGTCACGTTAAGTGTTAGGATTTCAACATATGAATTTGGGGGGGACACAAACATTCTGTCCATTGCATGTGTTATAAATATTAAACAGGTTGCTTTTGGCAGGACTTCCTAGAGCATTTAATATGCAGAGGACATTGTGATTCTCCAAGGGAAACAGAGACTATAGTATTTCCCAGACTGACTAAGGAACTAATTTGGAACTCATTTCAAGAGACACTGACCTCATCTATTCCTCTCCTCTTCTCCAGGTGCTGGGTCATATAGTAGTTCTATTTTTAGCTTTTTAAGGAACCTTCATACTGTTCTCCATAGTGGCTGTAGCAATTTGCATTCCCACCAACAGTGTAAGAGGGTTCCCTTTTCTCCACACCCTCTCCAGCATTTATTGTTTGTAGATTTTTTGATGAAGACCATTCTGACCAGTGTGAGGCGATACCTCATTGTAGTTTTGATTTGCATTTCTCTAATAATTAGTGATGTTGAGCAGCTTTTCATGTGTCTCGTGGCCATCTGTATGTCTTCTTTGAAGAAATGTCTATTCAGGTCTTCTGCCCATTTTTTGATTGGGTTGTTTGTTTTTTTGATATTGAGCTGCATGAGCTGTTTATATACTTTGGAGATTAATCCCTTGTCAGTTGCTTCAGACCTAAGAATTTAATGTCAGTAAATTTCTTTATGACAATTTTAAAAGGAAAAACTACTATTTAATTCTAAAACTTGCTTCACCCAGATTCTACTTGCTGTAAAGGTATTGATGAAAAGGAAGTGGATCTGAATTTAAAGTTACTTTTCAAATTTCATGGAGCACTAATCTAAAAAGACAAGATACATATGATGTATCCAGAGAAAAGCCTGAGAACTTTTAATTTTGACCTTAAGTTCATTCTGTCCCCACTATTGTCCCTCTTAGTAGTAAGTCATTATAGAAATATATTCTTAACTAGGGCCCTGTGAACCTGAAAAAATGTACCTCTTCCCCTTTCTTTTTCCCCCATCCTATGTTGAATGTTTATTTACTAAATTTTCATCAAATGTAATTTGATTAAATTGTGTTCATTTATGCTTATATCCCTGTATGCCACAACAAGGCTAACTGGTTATAAAAACTAACAAAAATAAGAAAGAAGAAAATAATACAACTTATTTTAGTTTCATCTCCCTTTAAAAAATAAACTCATGAAAATCTAACTTTTCTGATCTAATTTTTAAGAAGTGTTGGGTGTGAATTCCAAGTTTTAATCAGACTGTAATAAACTTTAATACATTTTTGTGTGATGAAAGTTTTCAAACAGAAGTAGAGAGAATAATACAATAATTCTACATATCTCTACTCTAACTTCAATATCTATCCACATTATATCATCCTTGGGCTAGACATTTAAATATATGAAAAATTAGTTTTCCTTCCCCAAAAGCATTCTGTTTTCAGTACTACATCAAGTCTAAGATTCATTAGATTGTAAGACATGTCTTGATTTCACACCAATCTATCCTAGAATCAGTGAAAAATGTTAATAACTGAAACTGACCAGAGAGCAGAGGGCTCTGCTTGACCTACGGTCCAGAGATAAGAGGGGGAGATTCCCTATAGCATGGCTGAAGGCAGTGGTGGGAGGAAAAGAAGAAAGCTTTTTCCTTTTGTTTCCTATTTGTGTCCCTCTCAAGTTTATTGCACTTAATAAAATAATAACTCATTAATATTATTTACCATTTATTGTGCCATCTTCTCTGTTCTAGGCAATTTCTTATTTCCTTTATAAATAATTCTTTATTCAGTTTTCACCAACCCTACAAACTAGTTATCCCCATTTTACAGATGAGGCAATTGAAGATCAGAATGGCTAAGTAAGTTTCTATGGTTGCCCAGAATCTAGAGAACAGGGCTGGGATTCATACTTAGGTCTGCCTTACTCTTAACCAGTTATACACCAGTCTCTACCCACCCACCCCCAGGCCATGCTGTCCCTGGTCCTGACTCTGTGACTCTTCTGTGACACTCCCTGCAAGTCTCTTTACCTTCATGTAGAAGATGCTGTGATCACCCTGCTCAATCCCCTTGTCAAGTAATACTTGCATGCAAGCTAGCTACACTTCTGACTGTCAGAACCTTATTCTCTGCCTGAGGGCTCTTCCCCACCTCTGGAGTCAGTTCGTTCCCAGCACAGGATAGATGGATGCTCCAGAGAATTACCACTCCCTACTCAACTAGGGACTGAGAGGAGCTAAATATCCCAGCTCCCTCATCCTTGGGCATGCTAACTCTGAAGGGCTAGCTCTGCCCTGGCTCCAGAGTTTCTCAGCAATATTAATTCTAGTTGCACATGGTGGAAACATACCCTTTAATGATTTTCTTCCCTTCTGTCTCATTTTCCCACCCCTAAATTAACTTCTTGCACTCAAATTCTTGTCAGGATATGCATTTAAAGGAACTGAGGCTTTTTATATGCCTCAAGTTCCTTAACTGTAAAAAGTAAAGGTGTTTTTATGAGGTGAATTCAACAATTCTATTGTATAATAGTAAATGTAATTCAAATATCAAATGGAGCCTTCCAAATTCATGGCCATGGAAGTCTAAAGCCTTCTCAACAGTTCTGAAAATTCCTGAAGGACTTAAGCTCTTATGCTCACATCTACATCCCAGGCTTCTGCTTTATTTATTTATTTATTTATTTATTTATTTATTTATTTATTGGCTGTGTTGGGTCTTCGTTGCTGAGTGCAGGCTTTCTCTAGTTGCTGCGAGCGTGGGCTACTGTACGTTGCGGTGCGCAGGCTCCTCATTGCAGTGGTTTCTCTTGTGGAGCATGGGCTCTAGGTGCGTGGGCTTCAGTAGTTGCAGCACGCGGGCTCAGTAGTTGCGGCATGCGGGCCCTAGAGCATGCGGGCTTCAGTAGTTGCAGCATGTGGGCTCAGTAGTTTTGGTGCATGGGCTTAATTGTTCCGCGGCATGTGGGATCTTCCTGGACCAGGGATCGAACCCGTGTCCTCTGCATTGGCAGGTGGATCCTTAACCACTGTGCCACCAGGGAAATCCTGCTTCTGCTTTTTTAGATACTCTAGTCTGTACCATGTAAACCTAAGTAGGGATTTCAGCTATGAATTATCTTTAAGTAAACAAACACCAACCAAAAACAATTGTCCTAAAAGCATTTGCAACTTAGTCAGACTTTAATGCATTTCTGGAGAGAAGATGAAGGAGTGGTCTGAGTTCTAAAAGCACAAATAGCTAAAAGCAGAATAGCTCTTATCACAAATCTTACAACGTCCTTTGAGAACCCCACCGCTGGGGAATTTCATGGATCTTTCCCTCATCTAGTTTCAGGCCTTCTCCCTCTCTTTCTTCCTCCTCTCTTTGGCTCTTCACTCTCTCTCTTTTTGTTCCTCTCAGGAGCAATAACATCTCACCCCCTGTCCATGCAATCCAGCTTCTTCCTTCTGGAATATTCTGGCACGTTTGTCATCTAAGACTTAACAGCCTTGCTTATATCAGCTGGCCTCATCAATTTATTCTCCTGAACAGTGACACATTCCTACTTAGGGAGACTTCTGATTCAGTGATCCCTTTGCTTTCCCCCAACCCCTTCCCATAGGAGTTGGAAATAGTTCTTTTCTTTCTCTTCCTCTAGTTGGCACTGCTATTATTGCTTTGACTTACCAAAACAGTAATGCTACACTAGTTTTCACTTTTTTTGTTTCATATTCTTTTTTTTTTTTTTTTTTTTTTTGCAGTAGGCGGGCCTCTCACTGTTGTGGCCTCTCCCGTTGCGGAGCACAGGCTCCGGACGCGCAGGCCCAGCAGCCATGGCCCACGGGCCCAGCCGCTCCGCGGCATGTGGGATTTTCCCGGACCGGGGCACGAACCCGTATCCCCTACATCGGCAGGCAGACTCTCAACCACTGCGCCACCAGGGAAGCCCCTCATATTTTTTTTTAATTGAAGTTATATTCGATTTACAATATTATATTAGTTTCAGGTGTACAACATAGTGATTCAGTATTTTTACAGCTTATGCACCATTAAAAGTTATTACAAGATAATGGCTATAATTCCCTGTGCTGTACAATATTTCCTTGTTGCTTATCTATTTTATGAATAGTAGTTTGTGTCTGCTAATCCCATACTCCTAATTCATTCCTCCCCCCTCCATTTGCAGCCACTAATTTGTTTTCTGTGTCTGTGAGTCTGTTTCTGTTTAGCATGTACATTCATTTGTATTATTTTTTAGATTCCACCTATAAGAGATATCATACAGTATTTGCCTTTCTCTGTCTGACTTATTTCACTAAGCAAAATATTTTCTAGGTCCATCCATGTTGCTGCAAATGGCAGAATTTCATTCTTTTTTATGGCTAAAACATATCCCATATATAGATATATGGAATCCACTAGTGTCTGTTGAATGACACTTGGGTTGCTTCTATATCTTGGTTATTGTAAATAGTCCTGCTGTGACTATTGGGGTGCACATATCTTTTTGAATTAGTGTTTTCGGTTTTTTCCAGATATATACCCAGGAGTGGAATTGATGGATCATATGATAATTCTGTTTTTAGTTTTTTCAGGAATCTCCTTGCTGTTTTCCATAGTGGCTGCACCTATTTACATTCCCATCAACAGTGTACAAGGGTTCCCTTTTCTCCACATCCTCTCTAACATTTGTTATTTGTAGACTTTTTGATGATAGCCATTCTGACAGGTGTTAGGTGACAGCTCACTGTGGTTTTGATTTGCATTTCTCAAATAATTCACGATGTTGAGCATCTTTTCATATGCCTGGTACCCATCTATAGGTCTTCTTTGGAAAAATGTCTATTTAGATCTTCTGCCCATTTTTTGATTGGGTTGTTTTTGATATAGAGTTTTATGAGCTATTTATGTATTTGGTATATTAATCTCTTGTCGGTCATATAATTTGCAAATATTTTCTCCCATTCCATAAGTTTCCTTTTCATGTTGTCGATGGTTTCCTTTACTGTGAAAAAGCTTTTAAGTTTAATTAGGTCCCATTGGTTTGTTTTTGCTTTTCTTTCTTTTGCCTTAGGAAATAGATCCAAAAAAAAAAATTGCTCTGATTTATGTCAAAGAGTGCTCTATATATGTTCTTTTCTAGGAGCTTTATGGTTTCATGTCTTACATTTAGGTCTATGATCCATTTTGAGTTTATTTTTGTATAAGGTCTGGGAAAATATTCTACTTTTATTCTTTTACATGTAGCTGTCCAGTTTTCCCAGCACCACTTATTGAAGAGACTATCTTTTCTCCATTGTATATTCTTGCCTCCTTCATCTTAGATTAATTGGTCATAAGTGTGAAGGTTTATTTCTGGACTCTCTATTCTGTTCCACTCATCTATATGCCTATTTTCATGCCAGTACCATGCTGTTTTGATTACTGTACCTTTGTAGTATAGCCTGAAGTCTGGGAGGGTTATGCCTCTAGCTTTGTTCTTTTTTCTCAAGATTGCTTTGGCAGTTTAGAGTCTTTTGTGGCTCCATATAAATTTTAGGATTATTTATTCTAGTCGTGTGAAAAATGTCATGGGTATTTTGATAGGGATCACATTAAATCTATAGATTGCTTTGGGTAGTATGGCCATTTTCACAGTATTAATTCTTCCAATCCAAGGCATGGGATATCTTTCCATTTATTTGTATTCTGTTTCATATTCTTATCTTTCTCTCTCCTATGGCTAACATCTTTAGTTCACTTTTCCAGGCAGTCCTTAACGCTGGTCTCTGCTTCATTGTAACTATGTCACACCTTTCTCAAAGTTGCAGATGGCTTCTCACTGTTTCACAGGTAATGTACATGATGGTCCTTCAAGGAAGTCTTCCTGCATTGAGAAAAAGAAGTATACACTATTTCCTCGTGTCCCTAGGCTGGCTGTGCTACAACTTCCCTACCCTTTCTAATTAAATCTCAATTATGCTCTTATTTTTGTTTCTTAACTGTCAAATTCATGTTACCTGAGTTTGTTTGTCTTTGCCCACCAAGAAGCAGACACCAAGATGGGATAAGTTTTGCCACATATGTTGGTGGAAATATCAGTGAAAGGTAAAGAAGAGGAAGGAGGAAGACGGGGGAGACTTCTGAGCATGATGCAGGTCTCACACTTGTGCCTGGAGAGAGGGAAGGAAGGAGGACTGGCTATAAAGAATCTCAGACTGCAGCACAATTCTGAGAAAGTTTGGCCAGGCTGATGATGAGTCCTGGAGCCAAAGTTACATGTTAGAGGAGTCCCAGGTGTGCAGGACTGGGCCCACACTATTTCCCTAGCCATTCTTTGTCATTGGCTGAGTGTAGGCCTAGGGAAGTGTGGCCCCATTTAACACAGTGGTGGATCTTTAGGCTGGCAGTGATATGGATTCCAGCAGTAGGACAGTTGAGTGCATTTTAATAGCCACCACAGTGAGCTTATTCAACATTTTTATTTCTATTCATATATTAATTTATTACTTGCCCATTATCTATATAAGTTACATATCTAACATCAGCAGAAAACCTTCAGAAGGTGAATATTATATGTCAAATAACTATGTAAAATAAGGAACCAAAATGATTTTATATACTAATTTTGAGAATAATTGTTTTCTTTTAGTGATCTGTGTTCTAAAATGGAGGATTTTTGCTTACTTCAAGAAAACCAAAAAATTTGAACAACATCCCTTTTAACTCAACCAAATGTTTATTATATTTTTAAAAAACTAAAATACTGAGATTTTATAACTTCTAAATATTCTTTAAAAGTTCTTTGCAAAGGCCAAGTATAATTGTTTTTAAAAATATCCATTGTAGGGCCTCCCTGGTGGCGCAGTGGTTGAGAGTCCGCCTGCCGATGCAGGGGATACGGGTTCGTGCCCCGGTCTGGGAGGATCCCATATGCCGCGGAGCGGCTGGGCCCGTGAGCCATGGCCACTGGGCCTGCGCGTCCGGAGCCTGTGCTCCGCAACGGGAGAGGCCACGACAGTGAGAGGCCCACATAACGCAAAAAGGAAAAAAAAAAAAAAAAATCCATTGTATGAAAAATGAGTGATTGATTACAAAAGAGATAAAATGGGAATTCCCTGGTGTTCCAGTGGTTAGGACTCCATGTTTTCATTGCCAAGGGCCCAGGTTCAGTCCCTGGTTGGGGAACTTAGATTCTGCAAGCCTTGCAGCACGGCCAAAAAACCCCACAAAAAACAAGAGAGAGAGAGAGAGAGAGAGAGAGAGAGAGAGAGAGAGAGGGAGAGAGAGATATAAAAGGTGATAAAACTTACTATCAGCAGGGTAAGAACCACTTCACTTGTTAAAAAATTCATGCTGTAAAAAACTACTCACAGTAGTTTGAATATTGTTAGTTATATTTCTGAATATTGTTAGTTATATTTTTGAATATTGTTAGTTATATTTCTGACTGGAAAATTTTCAAATCAGCTGCCTATTATTCTACAACTTTCTAAAAGGGAATGAGATAAAAGAATACCTAGAAAACACAAACTCTGTACCTTTAGTGATGGCTCTAACATGCATTGACATTAACTTTGTGTTGGAGACTGTTAAGTGTTTTAGATGAATGTCTTAATACTCATAACACTTCATTTCTATTTTCAATTTACAGATGAAGAAAGTGAGGGTTAAAGAGGTTAAATAATTGCCTTGTGTCCCTTCATCATGGTGGCACTAGAAGTAGAACTTGTGATTATTAAATGCTGAAGGATTTACTTACCTACTACACTACCTTGCACTTCTAGTGAAGCTCCTGCTCAATTGGGCTAGCATTGTGTGAGCTGTGAAACCTCTTTCTGCTTCTATAGATAAAGGTAGAATTTCAAAACTCTTGTTGTTAATGAAACACCAGTTGTTTATGAAACACCTTTGCAAATTTGGTCATATCCTCAAAGTAGCCATACTTTTGTTCATTTAGGTTTTTTTTAACTGATATTTTTTAAAACTTAGCTTCATCGGGGCTTCCCTGGTGGTGCAGTGGTTGAGAGTCCGCCTGCCGATGCAGGGGACACAGGTTCTTGCCCCAGTCCGGGAAGATCCCACATGCCGCGGAGCGGCTGGGCCCGTGAGCCATGGCCGCTGAGCCTGCGTGTCCGGAGCCTGTGCTCCACAACAGGAGAGGCCACAGCAGTGAGAGGCCCGCCTACCGCAAAAAAAAAAAAAAAAAAAAAAACCCAAAAAACCCCCCAAAAAACCACTTAGCTTCATCTAAAGAAGTAATACCCAGGAAACTGATGTGCTCGTTATATTTTCTAATTCATAACAAATTAAATACACATAGTAAAGGTTACCCCCTTCTAAAGTGAAATCATATGCCAATAGACACACACACACCAGTGTTGGAGAAACACTGGCCTAAGACATAGACTGAAAGCAGGCTGAATGGCTGCTATCTCCTCTCACTGGTCTTGGCCTGCTGCATCTTACTACTGCAATGTTTACTTGGTATGTGTGTGTCCATACATTCATGTGTGAGTGTGCACCTGCTGTAGGTGTTGGGAAATAGTGTGATGGGGTAAAGTGGGGGCAGGGAAAAGGCTAAGAGATCATGTCTCCACTACAGCTTACCAAAAAATAGAAACATCCAGGCAGTTAGTCTCTATGGACTTACCTGTAGACTTTACCATGGACATTCCAAGGTGGAGGCAACCAAAGCTAGTCATTGGAGATAGTTATTGGGGCACAGAGACACTTGTAGAGCAGGCACGTGTTATACAGAGGGCAAGCTGTGTTGGGTAGTTGAGTACTCTTCCCACAGAGGCCCTCTTTTTGTCCAACCCTATGCCCCTGAGGGATCCCTTAGCAAAAGGATTGGCTTTGGAGCTTTGTCTCCAGTGTGCACTGACTTGAACAATGCTTTGAATGTGACCAGTAAATACTGGCCAAAAATATTATAATAAAAGACTTTTGAGCCTAAATCCTTGCTTCTAAAGATACTCAAGATGCACCAAGGCTCACACTGATATGTATTTATCACTGCCCTATTGGCAAAACCAAGAGAAGGATTTTAATAAAAGGTCAACTCAACATCAAATACATCAAAGACAAGGTTTTTTTTTTTAAATAACTTTATTAGGGGACTTTCCAAATACACACAATAATGGGAAGTATAAGATAATAAACCTCCATGTATCTGTCCCCCAGCTTCAAAAATTATCAATCATTTTTCATCTATTCTTCCTTCCATTTTTTTTTGCAGGATTACAAAATTCTTCAGTAGGTACCTCTGATGACATTTCTGTTTTACACATAATTGTTATGCCATTATCACATCTAACAATATTAAGAATAATTCATTTATAGTACCTAATACTGGACTTAGTCTATAATCTGATTTTCCTGACTGTCCCAACGGTTCTTTTCATAGGTGCTTTGGTCAAAAGAGAACACAAAGTCCACACATTGCATTTCATGATTATGATTCTTAAATCTCTTTCACTCTTTTATAATTGGTCCCCTGCTTTTCCATGCAATTGATTTGATAGAGAAGCAAGGTCATTTTTCTTATTGACTGTTCAACGTTCTAGATTTGACTGATTGCTTCCTTGAGGTGGTTTTTAAACTTGATCCTTTGTCCCTTGTATTTCTTATTAGGTCTAGAGGCTTGATTAGATTCAGGCAAGAAGACCTTATAGTGGTTCTGGGTACTGATTTTGTCATATCATGGCACACATAATGTCTGGGTGTTGGATTTTGGGGTTTAGTTTTTTTCTTTTTCTTTCTTAGTTGCTCTCTCTCATTGGCAAGGTTCAAAATTATGCTACATTTATTTCCTTTGTCCAACCAGAAAAAAAAGTCAAGATCTACATAGACAAAATGACTAGGCAGAATACCAGTGGTTCTGAATCTCTTGGACAACCTGTATTTGAAGAAAGCTTCTCCTGCTTCGTACACAAAGGAATTGACTGTACAAGGGAAAATGTATGAGATATGAATACTTAGGGATTACTGAATGTGAAATTACATAAAGCACATCACTAATTACTATATTTAGAAGCTAAACTATAAAAATCAGGTTGAAAATAGCTGAAATGTAATGAGTCATTTGCTAATTATTTAGCTTATGGATTTCCAATGCCATTTGCTTCTAGCCCTTTTCTTCTTCCTTAGGGAATTTTTGGTGGCACTGCTTCTTAACACCTCCAGAAACTATTGTATGCTGATAACTGGCCATAAATTGTACATGTGGAGAGACACATAAGAGATTATGACTCAGCATCCATGCTGTGTTATTGACTGAGATAAACCATGAGTGGATTGTACCACAGTTGAGGACTCTCAGAGCAGAAAGTAGTTAGAATTCTGCTGACTAATCAGTATGCTATCTATTGCTTGGTAGAGAATTAGAAACGTAAATCAAGAAGGTGAATATGCCCCTTGAAGAGAGACAGAGTATCACCATGCTTCTCAGGTGCTAGACGTGTTCAGTTATGGGTCCAGCCCATGGGTTTGCAGCCATGACTGTACCTAGGCAGCTTTTAAACTTACTGATGCCTGGACTCTACCCCAGAACTGAGTCTGGGTCTCTGAGGGTGGGTTCCAGACATTGGTATTTTGAAAAATCTCTTTAGGTGATTCTAATATGCAGCCAGGGCTGAAACTCTTCAATCTAGCCAGCAAACAAGAGGTACCCTTTATAGGTCTTACTCTGTGCAAAAGACTGCGCTGGAAATCTCTTGCACATATGGAAAATGATGCTTGGAGGGATGTTATTCACTCACTGTTTTGCTACAAAGAGTTTCACACTCATTCTATCTGGATTCAGAACTATGTGTTTTGAAATATTTTTGAAAGTGACCAGAAGTATGAAATGAAATTTATATCATAACTTAGAACACAGAAGATAATGAAACAAGTTCAACAAATAATCTTATTAAGTGTGATGCACTTTAATATTTTTTATTTTAATTAAAAAATACTAGTCAAAACCTACTAAAATGATTTCATGACCTGCAGTTTGAAACACTCTTATAAACCATGACAGTGCAGATTTCCTTTCAGTTCCAAACACATGGCAAAATCTTTTCCCCCTCAATCCTGCTCATATTTTCTCTTCTTACCTGGAAAACCATTATTTTTTTTCTCTGCATTTTTAAAAGGCCATCAGGTTGTTTCCTGGCTGAAAAGCATTTCCCAGACTACTTCAGCTCATTGTGTCTCTTATTTCAGTGCCTATAGCTAACACGCAGAGCTCATCACACTTTTTTTTTTTTAACACTAAATCATGTGATATACTGTGATGCTCTGTAATTGTCCTATATCTTAGATGGTTATGTCTCCTTGACTAAATTTAACTGTTCTGAGGGCAGTGATTATGTTGCATGCTTTTGCTTCTATACTTTTCGAGATGCCTAGCACAGAGCAGGGCAGATCACAAAAGCTAAAAGCTGTCCTGTGACCCTAGGCAAGTCAATCTCTTACGTTTTATTTCTTCCTCCTTAAAACGAAGGGGGCTGTTTTAGGTTAATCCTAAAGTTTCCTCCAGGTTTTTAAGTCTATTTGTGTATAATATCTATGAACTTCTTCTATAAATACAGAAGTGAAGAATACATTAAACATTTTTATGAGCAACCAAAGGAAAGTTCTCGTGTGGGAAGAAAAAAGGCTGAAATTATTTGGCAGTTTTGGTAGGCAAAATATAAACTCCTCTGCTATCTCTGAAAAGAAAAAGAGGAACTTACTGGAGTTTGGAAATGGAATTGGGCCCTGGGTCATTTGGATTCTGATATGTGATTATTCATAGGCCGCATTTCTTTTTCAAATTGAGTGAATATATGGGTAGCAAGAAATATCCATGGACTCTTTATATTATTATGAATTGATCACATAATAACACAAGGCTTAACAATGAATGTGGGGTTGTGGGGGGCGTGTGGAGGAAGAGGTAGCATGATTTAGGGAAAAAATTATTGAATACAATTACAGTTTAGGTATTGTTTGTTTGCAAGTGGTTTGTTAACATCACTGAGGCCCTTCCGAGTGGCTTCTGAGGTGAAAGGATGTGGCTGGCTGGGTCAGTTACTTGCATTCTTCTGAACCGGAGGCTATAGGCAGAGTAGCCAGAGAGATAGGTGCTGCGTGTATGTGTGTGTGTTAGGGAATGGGAGGTGTGGAGAATAGGCCATCTATGGACTTTACCTGCTTATTATTATACCAATTATACCAATCCATGGTTATAATGGTTAGTTCAGAGATGGGCATAGGATCTAAGCAAGTCCAATGAGACTCATTCCTTGGCCTGCTTTCTTGTTAATGGGACCAACTGCTAAGGAGGTGGGAGGAGGGGGAAAACCTGCGGCTGTAGGTCTAGGCCCTGATTAGAGAAAGTAAAGCCAGTGCAATGAAAGCACAACCACGATATGAAGAGAAACAGAGTCCTAACACTCTTTGAGCACCTGGAGAAAAGCAAGGATTTTTTTTTTTTAAAAGCAACATTTTATTAATTTATTTAATATCTTTATTGGAATATAATTGCTTTACAATGTTGTGTTAGTTTCTGTTGTACAACAAAGTGAATCAGCTATACATATACATATATCCCCATATCCCCTCCCTCTTGCATCTCCCTTCCATCCTCCCTATCCCACCCCTCTAGAAAATCAAGGATTTTGAAAAGCATTTTTTTTTTCTGCCAGTTCTACTCTTGGGGTTTATAAGCATATGAGTCAATACATTTCAACCTCCTTTGCTGTAGGCTTTCAAAAGTCAGTTTGAGTAGGGTATCTATTACATCCAACTATCCTGACTACACAGGAGTTTATCATAAAACCAGTATAGCTTCACTCTTGCTCACTGCTAACCTCCTCTCTCATCTTTTTTTTTTTTTTTTTTTTTTTTTTTTGCGGTATGCGGGCCTCTCACTGTTGTGGTCTCCCCCGTTGCGGAGCACAGGCTCCGGACGCGCAGGCTCCGGACGCGCAGGCTCAGCGGCCATGGCTCACGGGCCCAGCCGCTCCGCGGCATATGGGATCCTCCCAGACCGGGGCACGAACCCGTATCCCCTGCATCGGCAGGCGGACTCTCAACCACTTGCGCCACCAGGGAGGCCCTCCTCTCTCATCTTATCCTTTGGTGAAACAGGGCCATGTCTCCTGCTTTTATAGAGCCCAACATTCGTTTCCTCTCCATCTGGTAAGAAAGGTTTCTCCAACCTTCTGCGCATGGTCTTCCAGGTGTCTTCCTCCACAAGTTAACATGTGCTTATTTCACAACAGCAAGTGGCAGGAGAGGAAAAAACCGAGGTCCAGTCTTAGGCAAGTGATGTGACTGCCTTTGTGTCTATTACAAAATACCTCTCCCTCAGAGTCCCCACCCGCCCAGCACTCCCATTCTTTGGAGCCCAGGCTGGATTTTAATCTTCAATTGCCTGTCCACCTCCACCTCAGCCAGAGGACACGGGGCAGGCTACAAAGGACAGGGTACAAAAGACTGTGCTGAGGTCCCACAGTACTAAGAAGAAGCAAGAGCTGGAGTCAAGAGGTAGAAAAGCAAGCCCACACCCACACCCACACCCACTGTTACTGTGGTCTCTTCCTAAGGTGTTGATAGCTGCTGATGCTGTGTCTCTGAGCATCGACACACTGGGCATATACCGCTGTGCAGTGATCACAAATGTTGATGATAGCTGGAAAAACAGTATCACTTGTCACTTGAAAGCAGTATTTCCCAGTATCATTTAGATCTTAAGGTTGATATCTTTTCTTAAGGGCCTTCCTGAATTCAGTTTGGTGATCTTTACAGCCAGTCTTTGCTGATGAAAGTCAATAGTTCAAGACGTCCAGTTGGAGGCCACCTGGCCATTGGCCATTGGAAGAGAACAGAGCACATGGTAAAGCAGGGCATTTGGTAAGTCTCCCCTCACCAGTGACACCTTCAGGGGTCAGTCTAGGGGCCCCAGCTGGTCTTTAGTTTTTTCGGTCTCCTGCACTCCTGGGGTGGGTGGGGGGACTCTCAACACTGTGTTGGAGACAGGAAGAAAAAGCAGGAAACATGGGAGGAAACGCAATTCCACTGGGCAGTCTCCAGCGGCGCGCACGGGCTTCGGGGTCGTAGGTGTGGGCGGTGCCTCTGTGGAGGCGGGAAGACAAGCCCCCAAGGGGGATGGGGCGATTAGGAGAAGGGGCGAAGTTCCAACACCGTCGTGGGCGCAAGCCAACGGCGAGGGCTGCCCGCCGGTGCCAGGTCCCAGCACTTGCCCTGTTTTGGCCCAGGCGGAGGGGCGACCTGACCCGGCGGAGAGCTGGGGCAGCCCGGGTTCTGGCCCCTGGAATCTCTCCGTGTCTGCAAGCCCCCTCCCTATTTTCTTGCTTCCTCCCCCCTCGCCGCCCGTCCTAAAACGCGGCGCCTTTAAGAGGGAGCTCGGTTACCCTGGGGGCGGGAACCCCTCGGCAGATCGCGAGGCGGCGGCGCTCGGCCGCGATGCTCCTCACTTTCTGCTCCAGCTCCCGTCGCCGTCGCCACCGCCGCCGCCGCCGCCTGGATCGCCACCGCCATCCCCGCCTTCTCTTCTTCTTCCTCCTCCTCCTCCTCTGCCTCGAAGCGTCGTTTTCTGCAGCAGAGGAGAGAAGTGCTATGTCAGGAAAGTTCCGGGAGGGACTGGCTGGGGCCATGCTCCCCGGGCTCTCCCGCAGGCGCCCGCGCGCAGCCCTTTGTATGAGGTGAGACTTGGGGTCCCCGGCCCCAGGGACAGGTAGCCGCCCGCGGGGAGCGCTTTGATTCGTCGCGGTGGGAAGGGTGTGCGGTTGGGCGGAGTGTGTGGCGGGGGACGAGGCTGGTGAGACCGAAGTTGTGCCGGAGAAGCTCGGGGTTTTCGGGAAGGTTTTTGCAGCTGGACTAGAGGGATTTCGGCAGCCAGCGCCACACGGTGGGGCCCGGCCGGGACTCGGTGTCCCTGGGTCCCGCCTCGCCTCGCCTCCCGACGGCCCCTGCCCCGTCCCCTGCCCTCCCGAGCGGTGAGGCCTTCGAGGAAACCGCTCCGCTGCTGTCCGGCCCCCGGTGCCGGGTTTCTCTCTGCCGGGCTCTCCCCTCGAGATGCTAAGCGCTGGAAGTGAGAGGCAGGGGATGGAATCCTCCTGAACTTTTACACTGTGGGCTCCTCACTCTTCAGAGGTGAAATTCACCTCGTTTGCCCAAGTCCGAGGGCTCCTTCGAGCTCCACCAGTTCTGAGAGGTTGTCTTTTACTTGTGGGTGAGCTTTCCGTGCTGTGGCTCTTTCAGCCTTGGTCGGTTTACAGCGTTGCACTGATTTTCGTCCGCCCTCCTCCTCTCCTTTTGGGAAACATTTTTTTTTTTTTTAAGAAAAAAAATATCTTGGAGGATTCGGGTGCTAAAACAAACAAAACAACCACCAGTACAACAAAACCTAACAATGCATTTTTGTGAAATTTGCCCCCCAGGGCTGACCTAAGTATTCCAAGTGATCGTTTAGTCCCCATGAAATATTTAGTCTTGGTCTTAACACTTAATGAAAGGCAAAGATCCCTGTAGTAGGATGCAGGTTTTTTTGTTTTTTGTTTTTTTTTTCAGTGAGGTAAGGTGGGGTTTCAGTCATGTTTTTTAAAGATTTTTCTCTTTGTTTATTGGTTTTCATTATAGCTTAGATTAAGAAGGCTCCCATTAATTTTAGGAGTAGTATTTCTAAGAATCATAAATAAAACCTGATGTTTCTTGCATAATCCGACATTGCTTCAGACAGTTTTACTCTTGGATGAGGTATGTAATAGGTGTAATTCTTTGATGAAACCTAATATATAAGTACATTTATTGCCCAAGTGGCTAAGTTTTCTTTTTTCATGTATCCTGTGGGTGAAGGAAGCCCATTTTCTCACACCCCCAGGTCTCTACCACAAATGTCTGTTCTTGTTTCTGTCTTCTTCACTCACATTGTATACATCTGATGACAGGGACAAATCAGAGGTGCTGATGGCAAGTCCCTATATTTTGTGAAGCGTTGCATAGCCAGAATTGTAGTGATGTAATTGATTATATCGTCCAGATTATTTTGAAAAATAAAAATAGAATGTGGGAGCTTGTTTAAAAGAAAAGAGTGTCATTAAATATTTAAATTCTCAAGTATATGCTTTACATATAATTTGTGTGTGGAAAGATATATTACCAAAATAGATGAGGAATACAGTAGGAGACAACTTATGTGCAGTGGGGAAGTTTTGAAAGAAAATCATTCCAGAATAAACATTAATATGATAATATTTTGTTTGGGATATAGGTTTTCATCTCTGAGCATGGTTTTGTCACTCTGTTGTCAAATATACCAGAATTGAAACTTTAAAAAAAGAACTCTCCATCTCAAGCATTTTCTGAAAATTTGTAGCAAACTGAGCATTTTTGGAAAAAAATTTGCTTAGAAAAAGTCGCATACTTAAAACCCTAACTGCAGTTACTATTTTATCTTAAGTTTGCTGGACTCTAGGCCAGAAAGTACCACATTCAGTAAGAATTTGGGGTTCTAAGGTGGATGTGACTTATTTCCTAGAACTGTGTGGGTTAATATGAGTACCTTGAGATTTGGTATGTGACTTATTTGATTGAGATGATTGTTTTGTGAATAATCCTTTTTGAAACTAAAGATATATATTCATATGTATATCACATATACATATCACAAATATATATATCACAAAATCCATATCTATTTATAGATATAGGTATACATATATTTATGTATCTCTATATATCTATAAAAGGGAAAACTGTTCAGGGACTCAATAATACTCCTTCACTAAGAAGAGCACGTCTGAAAGATCAAAAGCTAAAAACATTTCTTGCTACGGCTTGTCATTTCTTCAGCAATTTCATCACTATCAGTTAAGTTAAAAAAACACTGTATTTTCCAACATGTTCTTGTTCTCACACAAGGCTTGGACCAGGGAGCCATATGCCAGTGATCCTAACCGCATATTTTTAAAATGGACTGAATTATCACACCAATGGATGATTGAATCAGGCATTTCTTAAGCTTCAGTAATTTATCTCCAGTAGAAGAATCCCTGGTAAAATTTAGCTTGTCAATATAGTGTTCTCTTCTTTTAACACTTCAGTAATTACCTTCAGGGCATTCCCCATAGGTCTGGGTCTTAGAGAGTAGACATCAAAGGCATGGGAGGCAAACCTTGGGTAAGTTTTGGTACTCCAATTTGTGAAATGATGTCTTGAGTATTTGATTTGAGAGAGATACTCATTTATACTTGGGAAAATAATACCTATGATACAGTGCTCCAATCTGTAGGCAAAGCTTTGGAATATTTCTTATCATGTTCCACAGCTGAAGCTGCTGCATTTTAGCATACGTATGAAAGTTAGAAATGAAATGATTTTTTAGACTTTTTGTCATTTGCTAGACGTTTACCAGAAATGTGTTTATATTTGCTACAAATGCCCTTTACTTTATCGCATATGGCAAGTTTTTCCTTTTCCTTTTTTTTTTTTTTTTTGCTACTATGATGTGTATATTTAGGGTGAGTTCTTAGTGTTTACTTGAAACAGACAGTACCATGTTTCACAGAGTTTATGTTGTGTCTCTTCAGCTTAAAAAAAATAACATTTGAAATGTTTGACTATGAACATGAGATAACAGACTTTTAGAACTGATGGGATCTTGTTCAATTATAGTTTCAGTTTCCTGGGAATTTTCTGTTTAAGGTCAGATGTGGCCCTGATTTGAACTGGATGATCCACAAATAGGTACTTTTGCAACCACAAAACATGGAGAACATTCCAAATAATTTGCAGTGTGGGCATGCTTTAGTGTTTAGTTGGCTTGAGGCAGTGTGCCATGCTTGTAAAAAATGGTTTTTGAAGCTGACAGCAAGCTGTTTCACTCTTTGAGTTTGACACATAGGATGAAGTGCCTTTTAGCCTCTGTGCCAGTAAATACGGACAGGATTGGAAAAAGTAATTTGTTCACATTTCTGTATGTCAGAAGATTCAGAAAACTCAAGCATGAAACTAGCTTAATATACTGGAAAGCTCATTCATATTCATTAAAAATGTAATGAAGAGTTGAGAATGTTGGATTTTAACACAGCTTTCAGGTCATGGGCAAAAGAGTGTATATTTGCAGTTAGTAGGGTAATCTAGTGATCATCTCTTGAAATTAATAATAACACTATTATTAATAGTATTTCCTTTGAGTGATAATCCTCCCAGGCCCAACTTTGATTAAAAAACATCCCCAGGGCTTCCCTGGTGGCGCAGTGGTTGAGAGTCTGCCTGCCGATGCAGGGGACACGGGTTCGTGCCCTGGTCCGGGAGGATCCCATATGCCGCGGAGCGGCTGGGCCCGTAAGCCATGGCCGCTGAGCCTGCGCGTCCGGGGCCTGTGCTCCGCAATGGGAGAGGCCCCAACAGTAAGAGGCCCACGTACCGCAAAAAAAAAAAAAAAATCCCCAGCCAGACACTGTACCAATCACCTAGCAAATATGTTAATTGATTCTTAAATAATTTTAAGTTGAAACCCTTATGCGTCATTGTAGTCATAAGCTTTAGGTACCTTTGGGGTTTTTGACCAAAGTTTCTTGGTTAACTTCTTTTCTATCAATTGATGAAGCCCAATCTATATCATTAAAGCATTTAAAAATATTTTAGGCACATTTTTTTATGCGGAAATTTCTAAGGATTTGCCTTGGGAAGGGAGTGCAGAAGGGACATGATTCTTTATTGTAGCTCTTACCTTCCAAAAGAAGGTGCCTTCATCTCTTCCTGTCTTTTTTTAAACAAAAACAAATGCATAGGTAATTTTGGAGAAAGAACATTTGCAGGCATTTAAAGATGCTTGAAGTTTCAATCAAAATAAGGGTTTCAGCTCAAAGTTACCTAAGCATCAGTGAACGTTTGTGCCAGGTGTTGGTTACAGTTTCCGGCTGAGGGTGTTGTCCGCTGCTGATCCAAGTTGGTCCTGGGAAGATACAGATTCAAAGGGAGTTGGAATGGAAAGGGGCTAATTCCAGGCATAGCAGCTATTGCCTTCCAGAGGGAAAAACGTTTGCCTAAGTGTGTACCTCTATAAAATCCACTTTTCATCATTGTAGCTTATTTTTTCCCTTTCCTTCATGCTATGTATGAAGTGTATAGTGTCTTCCTGATCCATTTTTGTTGTTGTTGTTTTTCTTTTTCTTTTTTTTTTTTTTTGTGGTACGCGGGCCTCTCACTGTTGGGGCCTCTCCCTTTGCGGAGCACAGGCTCCGGACACACAGGCTCAGCGGCCATGGCTCACGGGCCCAGCCGCTCCGCGGCATGTGGGATCTTCCCGGACCGGGGGCACGAACCCGTGTCCCCTGCATCGGCAGGTGGATTCTCTACCATTGTGCCACCAGGGAAGCCCCCTGCTCCATTTTTGATTAACCTTGCACTTCTAAAGTTTCACACTGTTCAGCACTAGCAGAAAGTCTGTTCTTTAAGCCTTTGAGCTTGTTCCCAGCAGTACTTTTCAAATGTGTTCCCCTTATTTTGAATTATTGAGTTCTTTAATGATACATTATGAGTTTTGAATTTAAGATTCCTCCATCTTCCTTAATAGGCCTTGGTTGAATTTGCTTCTACTTAAAGGTGCAGTGATGCTGGTCACTTCTCATTTTTGTGCCTATATTTCATGTACAGTTGCTATTGTGAGGTTTCAAATCTTTATTCTTTATTCATATGCATGGAAAATTTAGAAAATCCAGACAAGCTAAAAAACAACAAAAAAAGGGAAAGGAGAGTTATGCCTATTAACATTTTGATATATATTTTTATATACATATAGAAAAATACTATAATATTTCATTTTCTAAAAATGATACTTACTATATGTTTTTCTTTTAAATTTTCATACAAAGATGAACCACATTCCATATCATAGAGTGATCTTCTGTAACATATTTTGAATACTAAATAGTATTTTGTTCTGTGGATGTATCATATTTCATTGGGGAGATGCCATAATATCAGACAGGTTTTCTTTTTTTTAAATTGCTACTATATAGCAGTAAATATCTTAAAGCTCAGCTTTTGTACATATCTGTAGCTATTTCCTTTGAGTAAAACCCTGGAAGTAGAATTTTGGGGTAGGGATAAAAGGCAATGATGTTTTTTATTGACCTCAAGGCATTTTATTAGTCCCAATATAAATCTGTAGATTTAATCATAGCTTTCCTTGGTTACCTTCTGCAGTTGTTTTTGGTCAGTGTAATATGAAAGACTCAAGTCAGATAGCATTTGAACCCTGACCTGAGTGACTAGGGCATTATCCAAATGAAATCCCTAGATATTTACAAAGACTTATCTATAAGGTCCAGCCTCAACACCAGAACATCCATTAGTGCCCAGTTATAGCTGTAAATGCTGTTACAACCTAAACAGGAATAGCAGTTGATAGTGTGCTCTGAGAGTTCTCTTTTTCACTTTCGGTCTCCTTACTGTATTACCATCTGACCTCCTGGCCACATTTACTGGTACATACATAATTGCTGTATGGTAGAGTAAATAAATACTGTTTCCTTATGTATAGTCATCTCTAAGATTTAAAGATTCTATTTTCTGCCCTTTGCTGCCAACACCTGGACTCTTAATGTCCTCTGTGTGTTTATCTCTGTATCTCTATATCTATATTTTATATATTTATCTCTTTCTCACTCTCTGTCGATAATACAAAACTTCATCATAGCCAGAAATTATGTTTTAAAATCAGATAAGTATCCCTCTGGCTACCACACAAACATAGTCACTCCCGGGAACAAATCTAGGGGTATAAAATGGGCAAACACCAGGAAAAGGACATGTGTGAAAACTTATGGATTGATAGTTTAATGTAGAGAGAAATCTTCTCCTTCATTTTTATGATTGACGTTGTCTTTAGCTGTCAGACATGACCCTAATGACTGAAGAATGGCATTTGTATTTTCATGTACATTTTTCATTTTTAGAATTTGATGCTGGCTGTAAAAAGGAAACAGAAAGTAAGCACGCACACACACACAGACACACACACACACACAAACATATTTTCTGGGCCAGCTATTCTTTTTTCAGACAGTGTCTTCTCCACTGTGTGGAGACCATGTCCTTTCCTCCTTTCTCTAAGTCAGGCTGAGCTTCTTTGTGCCCTTTGTACCTGGTGTTTTCCTGTTCTAGCACTTCAGAATGAATTTTTTGTTTAGATGAGTATAATGTCCCTCTTTAATATCTCAAACAACAGGAATCATATCTTTGTATTTTGGCATGGAATTTAACAGGCATGTAAAGATTGAACAGGTACATTTTTTCATGAGATTGTGTGGATGTTCATTGTTTACATGGAGAGGTTTAGAAAATGCTTTTGAAACTGATTTTACTACATATTTTTATTTTTCTTTTTTTTCTTTTTGCGGTATGCGGGCCTCTCACCTTTGTGGCCTCTCCTGTTGTGGAGCACAGGCTCCAGACGCGCAGGCTCAACGGCCATGGCTCACGGGCCCACTCCACGGCATGTGGGATCTTCCCGGACCGGGGCACGAACCCGTGTCACCTGCATCGGCAGGCAGACTCTCAACCACTGCGCCACCGGGGAAGCCCACTACATATTTTTAAAAGAATATTTGTTGCGAAGTACCTTGTACATATAAAGGTGCATAAAACATATTTGTAAGTTAAAAAAAAATAGAATACCTTTGCACCTACCACCAAGGTTAAAAAGTATAATAGGGGCTTCCCTGGTGGCTCAGTGGTTGAGAGTCCGCTTGCTGATGCAGGGGACACGGGTTCGTGGCCCGGTTCGGGAAGATCCCATGTGCCGCGGAGTGGCTGGGCCCGTGAGCCATGGCTGCTGAGCCTGCGCGTCCAGAGCCTGTGCTCTGCAACGGGAGAGGCCACAACAGTGAGAGGCCCGTGTACCACACACACACACAAAAAAAGTATGAAATACCTAGAATCCCTCAGTTTACCCATTCCCCACCTAAAGGCAACCCTTGCTTTATCTCTAAAGCAACTTATTCTTTAGTTTTGGTTATTTTTGGACTTTACATAAAGGGAATTATGATATATGTATTATATACTTTTATGTTTGCTTCATTTGTTCACTGTTACGTTTTTGAAATTCATCAATTTCATAGCTGTAATTTGTTTTTGTTTCTGTTTAGTGTTTTATTGTATGAATTCTCTAATTTATTCATTTCACTCTTAAGGGGAATTTGTCATTGTAACTAGGTTTTCAAAAGCATAAAGTATAAGCATAAAGTTTTCCGTGATATCCTTTTATCTGTTTAATCACTGCCACATCTGTGATATGTCCCATTTATTTTTTACTCCTGATGCTGCTGATTTCTGTCTGTCTGTCTCTGTCTGTTGCTCTTTCACTCTCTGTCTCTCCTTCAATCTTTTTTTTTTTTTTTTTTAATTGTTTGGCCACACCACCGGGCATGTGGGATCTTAGTTCCCTTACCAGGGATCAAACCCTTGGCCCCTGAAGTGGAAGCGTGGAGTCTTAACCACTGGACCGCTAGGGAAGTCCCTCTGCTTCTTCAATCTTGAGATATATCTTTTCAAAGAAAAGATCTTTTCAAAGAACCAACTTTTGCCTTTGCCGATCATCACTATTACATGTTTTTTTTCCCTAAATCCTTCATTTTTTGCTATTTTATTTTCTTTCTCCCATGTTTTTAGGTTTATTCTTTCATTCTAATTTCTTAAGTTGGGTGCTTAGCTCATTAATTGTGAACTTGCCTCATCAGAGGACAAGGAGTTGTCCTTGAATCATCACATTAGCTGCTTATCAGAATTTTTATGTACTGCTTTTGTTATCATACAGTTCTAAATATTTGCTATGGTTTCTTTGATTCATAGATCCAAGATCCATCTTGAGAATGGTGTTTTCTAATTGCTAAACATAGTTTGTTGTTGCTGTTGCTGATTTCCAGCCTACTTGTAATATGGTCACAGTATGTGGTCTCTATCATACCAGTCTTCTGCTGCTCTTTGAGGTTATCTTCATGGGCTAGGGCAAATGTTCTCTTTTTAATAAATGTCCCATGTGTAGCTTGAAAATCATGTATATTCTCCAGTTTCTGGGTGCAGTGTTCAATGTGTATCCATAGATGAAAATTTTAATTGTGATGTTTAAATCTTCTTATTCCTTATTAATGATTTTGTCTGCTCGATCATTCAGTTACTGAGAAATTGTAACAATGGCTTTATCAATTTCATCTCCATAATTCACCTTCTGCTTTGAATATTTTGAGATTTGTTATTAAGTGCCTTTACAATTAGATTTTAAAATATTCTTATGGTAAATTAAACCTTTTTTCATATGTAATGACCTTCTAAGTCTCTAGTTGTGCTGTTTGACTTAATTTTTTCATTGATATTAATAAAACAATTTAGGGTTCCCTATAGATTTTGATTGGCTTGATATATCTTTCTCTACTCTTTGACTTTCAAGTTGGATTTATGTTCTTATGTTTTTAGATGTGTCTTTTGTAAATAGCATATAGCTGGATCTTTGCTTTTAACTGGAGAGTTTAGTCTTTTTATGTTTAGAATGAAGACTGATATATTTGGGTTTATTATCACATTATGATGTATTTTCTGTTCTGCTTTATCTCTTTCTACTCTCCTTTGTTGCCTTGTTTTGAATAGGTTGATTCTCTACCATCCCCTTTTACTATTCTTTTTATTTTGAGGGTTAAGGCACTGGCTATAAGCTCCATATCTATTATTTTAGTGGATACCCAGACAGTTTTACTATGCATACTCATCTTAATCTAGTTTAATCAGTATCTTTGCCTTCTGCCATAGACCGAATTGTGTTCCTCCAGATTCATATGTTGAAGCCCTACGCCCCAATGTGATTGTATTTGGAGATGAAGCTTATAAGGATGTAATTAAGGTTAAATGAGGTCATATGGGTGAGGCCCTAATCTAATAAGACTGGTGTCCATATAAGAAGAGGAAGAGGGCTTCCCCGGTGGCGCAGTGGTTGAGAGTCCGCCTGCCGATGCAGGTGACACGGGTTCGTGCCCCGGTCTGGGAGGATCCCACATGCCGCGGAGCGGCTGGGCCCGTGAGCCATGGCCGTTGAGCCTGTGCGTCCGGAGCCTGTGCTCTGCAACGGGAGAGGCCACAACAGTGAGAGGCCCATGTAACGCAAAAAAAAAAAAAAAAAAAAAGAAGAGGAAGAGACACCAGAGAGATCTTTCTTCCTTTTACCTATGCACAGAGGAAAGGCCAAGTGAGGACACAGTGAGAAGGTGGCTGCTCTTGATTGCTCATGTTGCCTTTATCATTTTAAGGTTTTGTTATTTTTGACTATGAGCTGCTCACTTTCCCTAGAACTTTATTGGTGGTAATTTTTTCAGGCCTAGGTTGAAGGTGAGTTCCTCCAGAGGGGAAATATATTTTGATTCTACTACTAGCTTGGACACTATTGGCTCAGGTACATTTAAATGAGATTTCTGCTTGAGGGTTTGTTTTGTTTGTTTTTTTAATCTCAGGACTAGTTTGTGGATATGAATTCCTTGGGGAAATTATTTTCCCTCATCTATCTAGCACTAGATTCAAGACTCACAGTTTTCTTTGCTGTCTCTTTTGGCATGGAGGAGTTTATTTCTTGTTCACTTTTCACATAGTGAATTAGCCCTTTGAAGTCCTGGTTGCTGTTGGGGTCTTCTAAAAAAGCAGACAGTATGGGCTTCCCTGGTGGCGCAGTGGTTGAGAGTCCATCTGCTGATGCAGGGGACACGGGTTCGTGCCCCGGTCCGGGAGGATCCCACATGCCATGGAGCAGCTGGGCCCGTGAGCCATGGCCGCTAAGCCTGCGCGTCCGGAGGCTGTGCTCCCCAACGGGAGAGGCCACAGCAGTGAGAGGTCTGCGTACCACAAAAAAAAAAAGCAGACAGTAATGTGTCAAGCTAAGATTGAAAAATGCTTACTTTTCTTTTTTTCTTTTAACTCCAATCTTATAATTTATCATTTTCCTCTACTGATACATTTTGAATTTCTGTATAGTATATTGGTATCAGCACTTTCCTAAGGCCTAAACTTAATCTTGTTTACAGTCATTTAATATTTTGTTTTATATTTTGTTCTTTAGGAAGTTAGTGTAGGTATCCTATTTTAAATTATTTGGTTACATCTGGTTATATTTGCAAGCTTGAAAGACACTGCCAGTTACATTTATTTTTCTATTGCTTCAGATTTCTAGGTTTTGCCTTTAAATGGTAGTAGGGAAAGTTAAAAAGCCACCTTTGGTCTGCATTGCCCTTATTTATAATCTCCAAAGCAAGTAAAAGATGGCAGACTGCAGGATTCTTCTGGGTAGTTCACTTTTGAAAAGGAGTAATTATTCCATGTTTATTTCAGATGGTTACATCTTGGTAAACATTTAAGAAATGTTTAGTTTTTCTCTTTGTTATACTCAATATTTTTCCTTTAACCCTATGTAGTATAGATATGTGGATGCAGCCTTGGTTGTAATGATCAGTTAAAATGCAAAGAGTTTGAGAACCTCAGCATTTATATTTCTTAGTACTCAGTTACTATGGATTAGCTATAAAAACTTAGATACAGTGGTAAAATGAAGTCAAATACAAAAGCAGACTGAAGTAATTAACTTGATTACCTTTGGGTAATTATTTCATTCATCAAGTCATAAAGCTAAGCTTTTAATATTTTCTGTGCTCTTTTTATGAAATAATTTTTTTTTGCATTCTGAGTTTTAAAATCTTTTTGTCCTACTAATTTTTCTCATCTTGCATAAGGAATCACCAGAATAGAAATGATCTCCGAGGCTCACATAATAGAATTTTATTCTGGTAAGGTCTTTGCTCATATCTAGATTCTAGGTTGGAATAACGTTCCAGGAAAAGATCCTTCAGGTAATTTTTTTTTTAGTGGATAGCCAGGGAAGACTCCTATGAAAAGCCTCATTACATAACACAGCATCCATTTAGTTTGCAGCCCTTGTAGAAAGGGAATTTTCTATTTGTCTAATATAAACTTGAGATTTGGAGTGATCATTTCACTGAATACTGTCCCTCCCAGAATCTATGTTAAATGCTTATTCTATTCAATTCCAGCATAATAAATATTCTGCATATAAGAAGAATTTTCACATTTGTTTCATCAGCCATTAGACAAACTCTATATTTGGGCCATTCCAGTGCAATGGTTCTTGCCATTATAGAATCTATATTGAGTCCACCCACATGTATGCACACTCATGCACCTCCTTCTGGTATCACTTTCATAGGCAGCATCTGCTAGGAGAAATCAAATGAGAACCAAGCATGAATGAAGTATAACAAAACTGGAAGAACTCCACATAAGTATAAACAGTGATGTGTATACAGCAGTATATAGTGTTCTTTCCGCCTTTTTTGTGTAAGAGGAAAGCTAAGAATTGAAATTATGACTATTATGTGTGCAGTTAACATTGGGTGAGTGAATTCCCTATAGTTCCTGGGTGTTACCACCCATATGTCAGTTGAATCAGCACTTCATGAACTTGCAAAGCTTTACTGACACTTTGATTTTTGAGCAGAGGACCAGAGACTAGCAGCAGACATCTTACTGAATGGCAGCATCATTGGGGCGCTACCAGTGGGGAGCCCAGCAACAAACAAACATCACAGCCTCACCCCAAATTCCTTCTCCTTTGTGGTTTTGTGGTGCATAATGAAGAATTGTTCTTTGGTGTTCAGAATACAGCCATTTTATCGACTTTATTTTTTTTTCATTTCTAAAGGTTCAAAATGAATATTCCAGATTTTCTTTAAATATTTTCTTTGCTAAGGCATGATTTTTTGGTGGGGAGGGAGCATGGTAGGTGTTGGGAGGTGATATGCAGTACTTTGAATTTAGAATGACAATTATGTAACCCTTTTTAGAGCAGTACTTCCTCATTGTTGGCTACACAGCAAACTTAATTGAATATTAAAATTTGGAAATAATAGAAATGGAAATAAGGTTGTGTTAAAGGAAATAATTATTTTTATTCATGAATTTCATTTTATGGCAGGATTTAGTAGAGAGTCCTTCAGCTAGTGAGGTTTCAAGAAACAGTTTTTTGAATTTAAAATTATTTGTCAACAATTTGGTTTTAGAAGACTTTTTTAGGACCACATGCATTTAGTAAAACTTTATTCTTGCAGTGAAAACTTCCTGCTTTTAGTCTTCATTTATTTATTTTATTTTACCTCTTATTCCCTATGACCTACTTTCTCTCACCCTTCTCCCATCAAAAAATAAATAAAACAGAATAGAAAATAAACTATAACTTCAAAATCAAAATATATAGGCATGCCTCAGAGATATTGCAGGTTTGGTTCTAGACCGCTGCAGTTAAGTGAATATTACAATAAATTGAGTCACGGAATTTTTGGTTTCCCAGTGCATATAAAAGTTTACACTATACTGTAGTCTATTAAGTGTGTAATAACAGTCTGAAAAAAAAATGTACATAACTTAATTAAAAAATACTTTTTGCGGGCTTCCCTGGTGGCGCAGTGGTTGAGAGTCCGCCTGCCGATGCAGGGGACACGGGTTCGTGCCCCGGTCCGGGAAGATCCCACATGCCGCGGAGCGGCTGGGCCCGTGAGCCATGGCCGCTGAGCCTGCGCGTCCGGAGCCTGTGCTCCGCAACGGGAGAGGCCACAACAGTGAGAGGCCCATGTACTGCAAAAAAAAAAAAAACCAACTTTTTGCTAAAAAATGCTAACCATCATCTGAGCCTTCAGCAAGTCATAGTAGTAGCATCAAAGATCACTGATCATAGATCACCATAACAAATATAACATATATAATAAAATATATACTATTATTATATAAAATATAATAATAAAAAAGTTTGAAACATTGTGAAAATTACCAAAATGTGACACAGAGACATGAAGTGAGCAAATACTGTTGGAAAAATGGTGCCAATAGACTTGCTAGATGCAGAGTTGCCACAAATCTTCAATTTGTAAAAAGTGCAAGATCTGAGAAGCACAATGAAGCAAAGCACAATAAAACAAGGTATGCCTATGCTAGTCTTTAGCCTAGTACTTTTGCATTTATCTTAGTGGATAATATACTATCATAGAGCATGACATTTAGAGAATGTTGTAAGAAAATATGGACAAATAAATGAGGAATTATATTTTCTCTGTTTTCTACTCTTGGGGCATCCTGAGTTTTTCTTCACAGCGCAGGCAACAAGGTGTAATGCAGTGGTTACTTTGTGTTTCTATGTCTGTTTGATGTGAATCAGGGTTCTCCAGAGAAATAGAACCGATAGGAGATATATATGATTTATTATAAGGAATTAGCTCATGTGATGGTGGAGGCTGATGAGTCCCACAGTTGGCCACCTGCAAGCTGGCAACCCAAGAAAGCTGATGGTGTTGGTGGGAACTGGAGGGCTGTTGGTATAAGTACCAGTTGAAGGTAGATGATTGAAGTCCCAGCTCAAACAGGCAGACTTTGAATTCCCGCTTCTTGACCTTTTTGATTTATTCAGGCTTTCAATGGATTGGGTGATATCCACTCACTTTGGGGATGGCAGTCTGCTTTCCTCAGTCTACTAATTCAAATGCTAATCTCATCCAGAAACAACACCACAGACACACCCAGAAATAATGTTTAATCCAGGCACCCTGTGTCCCAGTGAAGTTGACATGTAAAATTAACCATCACAGTGAGTATCCCCACTAGACTTGAGAGTTACCTAAGATCAGGAGATATACCTGTTTTTTCATTGTATGCCATGCTTAGTCAGAAGCTGGCGTAGAGCAGGTGCTTAATAACTATTTGTTAAAGGAAGAGAATGAGTTTAAATAAGTGTATAAGTTAAGTTGAAAAGTATATATCAAAGATTTAGAACATGAATAGCATGGTGAAAGACTGAGTATCAGGTGAATATCAAGATATGCAAGTGAGGTAATTTTACTTGGCATATGATGATTCTGTTGACATTTCCTTTGTCTTTATTTGGTGGCCACTTTGAATATTAAAACTAAAGTATTACTTCTTAGATTTTTGAACTCCAAGAATTTTAAGTATGACCTTTAGATTTTTCAGAATCTTCCCAAGTTAAACATATTACTTTGATCATGGTAGTGAATCAAGGTCAAAACAGAATTGCCATTATTTCTGAGATGATTCAATGCTGCTCTTCAGCAATCCTGTTTTGAAATTGCACACCAAGAGCAGAATGATGTTTCATTCGAGGCTGTTTCCCTTGCACTATTTTTTAGCTTCCCACTTATGAAAATGTTTAGTAATTACATATTTTCCCTTATGTTGATTATTGGAATTTGCTATGGTAATGAATTATATTTACAGAGCCAAGGGACCAGGGATTTTAGCATCTTTTTAAAGATATATATATATAATTAAGATATATATATATATATACATATAAATATATATATATTTGACTATTGTATATTCAAATATACACTCAAGAGGTTATTTGAAGTATCTGGTGATGTCATTAAGGTCTTCCAGTTCCACATTCTGTAACATTTCTATTCTACCATCAGAGAAGATGTGTCTGGTTGATGCGGGTGGGGTGGGGTAGTAAGGTGGTAGGAGTAGGGAATCTTACACACTGTCTTATACAAAGAGATAATGCTTGAATCGTCTCAGACAGTATCATTGCCCAGATATGTAGCAAGAGAGAGACCATGGTGTAGCATATGTGTCCCCCATTTGTTTTGGATAGGATGTCCATGAATCTCCAACAACTAGCACACTACCTGGCACAGGGTCGATGCCCTAAACATTTTTGTTTAATTGACTTGGTTGCAGCTCTCAGGGGCAGCCACAGTCAGCAGCAACAAGCGTTGTTCTGAAAAACAAGGAAGCTGTACAACAGTTTTGCACCTGGAAGTAGAGGAAGAAACTGGGCATGGTTGTAGTGGACTGTTTCTAGGTGTAGGAAGGAATATACAGACTTCCACCAGGTTTGAAGCAATGACACAACAAAAGAAGCTGCATCTCTTTTGTTCTGAAAAGAGACTATTGAGGGTCCCTTTTCTGAAATAAATGGGGTGGAAGCTGGAGTGGAGAAGGTCACAGGAAGAGAAACAATGGTATCATGTCAAAATCACAGTGCAGAATCTTGAGCTGAAAAACAGGTTTAAATTCAGTTGGGTGAGATGTGGAAAATAGTTATTTCCAAGGGTGACGGGTAGAACGCTGGTTTTCTTTTTTGAGTAGAACTGCTAGCTCGTAAGTACTGGGCACTGACTGTGTGCCAATACCTTACATGTGCTGTCTCATTTAACACGGCCCCACCGCAGCTTCAGGAACCAAGGTGCACCATGGTCATCTCCATTTTTCTGAGGAAGAACCTGAGGACACGAGAGATTAAGTAGCCTGCCCAATGGCACTTAGTAAGTAAATGGTAACCAGGTACTCTGACCCCTGCTGAGGTGGATACAGTGGACATCTGGAGGAAGAGCATGGAAGTGCTCAATAAAAAGCTTATTTTCACTCTGATTGAGTTTTGATTCCTTCCAAAGGATATGCCAAAATCATTTGTTGTTAAGAGGCAGTGGAGGGGCTTCCCTGGTGGCACATTAGTTAAGAATCCTCCTGCCCATGCAGGGGACATGGGTTTGAGCCCTGGTCCAGGAAGATCCCACATGCTGTGGAGCAACTAAGCCCATGCGCCACAACTACTGAGCCTGCACTCTAGACCCCGTGAGCCACAACTACTGAAGCCTGTGCACCACAACTACTGAAGCCCACGTGCCTAGAGCCCGTGCTCTACAACAAGAGAAGCCACCGCAATGAGAAGCCTGCACACACAATGAAGAGTAGTACCCGCTCACCACAACTAGAGAAAGCCTGTGCACAGAAACAAAGACCCAATGCAGCCGAAAATAAAATAAATAAAATAAATAAAATTTTAAAAACCCCCAAAAAACAACAAAAAAGAGGCAGTGGAGAAGAGAGTAGCAGCATTTTTAGAAGAAATATGTATGATGGTGGAAACATTCTTTTTTTTTTTTTTTTTGCGGTATGCGGGCCTCTCACTGTTGTGGCCTCTCCCGTTGCGGAGCACAGGCTCCCGATGCGCAGGCCCAGCGGCCATGGCTCACGGGCCCAGCCGCTCCGCGGCATATGGGATCCTCCCAGACCGGGGCACGAACCTGTATCCCCTGCATCGGCAGGCGGACTCTTAACCACTGCGCCACCAGGGAGGCCCCATTTTTATTTTTATTTTTTATTTTTTTATTTTTTTATTTTTTTGGCCACGCCACACAGCATGTGGGATCCTAGTTCCCTGACTAGGGATCGAACCCACACCCCCTGCACTGGAAGCTTGGAGTCTTAACCACTGGGCTGCCAGCAAAGTCCTGGAAACATTTAGTTTTGATAAGATAAACTTAAGGCCTTGGAAACTTTCACTTTGTGCTGTGTGACTATTAAAGAAAAATTAAATGTCTTACCTTCACATAGATAGGTGTATGGGGTCAGATGGGTTACAGAGTTGCTTAAGGAAACAGTTTTAAAAAGTAGAATGGTAAGCTGAGCTGTACCCAGAAATTCAGCTGCATTAAAAAAATAAAACTTTTGCAGAATAGGGCATGAAAGCAAACAAAAATTAGCACTTTTTTTTTCTTTTTAAAATTGCATTGATTCCCAAGAGATGTTTGTGGAAACCAGAAAGATGATCTAGAGAATAATGTGAAAAGGTAGGTACTGTTTTTTTAAATTAGTAGGTAAATAATTGGAAGAAATATGGGGTAATTACAAGTAATGACTAGATAAATTACCATATATAAATTTTGTGCTCTGTGAGATAAAAAAATTCTACTCCTAAGTTTCTTAGGCCCTTTACTGATGAGAGTACATTTCTTGCATAGTAATAGTAAGACTTGCCTAAAGGATAAGGGACATTTCTAAAAATTTATTTTATTGAAGTATAGTGGATTTAAAATGTTGTGTTAACTTCTGCTGTACAGCAAAGTGATTCAGCTATGCACATATATACATTCTTTTTCATATTCTTTTCCGTTATGGTTTATCACAGGATGTTGAATATAGTTTCCTGTGCTATACGGTAGCAATGTTGTTTATGCATCCTATATATAATAGTTTGCATCTGCTAATCCCAAACTCCCACTCCATCCCTCCCTCACCTCGCTCCCCCTTGGCAACCACAAGTCTGTTCTCTATGTCTGTGTGTCTGTTTCTGTTCCGTAGATAAGTTCATTTGAGTCATATTTTAGATTCCACATATAGTGATATCATATGTATTTGTCTTTCTCTGACTTACTTCACTCAGCATGATAATCTCTAGGTCCATGTTGCTGCAAATGGCATTATTTCATTCTTTTTAATGGCTGAGTAGTATTTCACTGTGTATATGTACTACATATTCTTTATCCATTCATCTGTTGATGGGCATTTAGGTTGTTTCCATGTCTTGACTGCTGTGAATAGTGCTATGAACATAGGGATGCATGTATCTTTTTGAATTATAGTTTTGTCTGGATATTTGCCCAGGAGTGGGATTGCTGGATCATGTGGCAACTCTATTTTTAGTTTTTTGAGGAGCCTCCATGCTGTTTTCTGTAGTGGCTGCACCAATTTACATTCCCACCAACCATGTAGAAGGGTTCCTAAAGGATAAGGGGCATTTGAGTAACTCTTCTTGTCACCATTTTCCAAATTTTTAAACACTGTCTTCTGTTCTACCCATGGGCAATAGGCATGTTGAGATAGGCAGGAGAATGCTTATTTTGCTTCCTTACTGTCTCCTCCTAAGGAGTAGAGTTTTTTTTTAAGGAATGTGTCTTATTAAAAAGAAATGTTAATGTTTATATTTATAATATATGAAAATATTCTTCAAGAAGAAGTCTTTCTTAAATATAAGAAAACTACTCATTTTACAAGATTTGGAAAATACAGAAAAGTAAGAAAAAATATGTCACCGATAATCCTACTGGTCAGAAACATCTGTTAATATCTTGATGTGTTTCCTTCCAATTCTTTTTAAGAACTTGATAAAACATATAAAGAGCATGCTTTATATACAGCTTTGTAGTCTGTTTTCTTCACTCAACATGCTCACATAATATTTTCTTGTGTCTTTATTTATTTTTTTAAAGGAATCACTATCTTTTATTTAAATCCATACACCTAAAACAAATATCATATAATATCGCTTATATGTGGAATCTAGAAAAATGGTACAGATGAACTTATTTGCAAAGCAGAAACAGAGACACAGCTGTAGAGAACAAACATATGGATACCAAGGGGGGAAGGGGGGTGAGATGAATTGGGAGATTGGGATTGACATATATACACTACTATATATAAAATAGATAACTAATGAGAACCTACTGCATAACACAGGGAACTCTACTCAGTGCTCTGTGGTGACCTAAATGGAAAGGAAATCTAAAAAAGAGAGGGTATATGTATTTGTATAACTGATTCACCTTGTGTTACAGCAGAAACTAACACAACATTGCAAACAAACCACACTCCAGCAAAAAATAATTTAAAAAAGAAATCCATACACCTATTCTCAGTCTTCATCTGGGTTGAACTCTCAGCATCTTTTAAAATAAAACTATTTTTCAAAAAAAAATTAAGAAAACAAGTCTATTTACAAGAACATCAAAAAGAGTAAGATATTTAGGAATAAATAAAAGAAACAAACTTGCACAATAAAAATCATAAAATGTTGTTGAAAGTAATTTTAAAAGTCCTTTAAAAAAGTACTAAATAAATGAAATGATATCCCGTGTTCATGAACTGCAAGACTTAGTACTGTTAAGATGACAATATTCCCCAAACCCCATCTGCCTTTTTTTTTTTTTTGGCAGAAATTGACAAACTGATCCTAAAGCAATGGTAATTAAAACAGTGTGTTACTGGCATAAGGCTAGACATTTAGATCCATGAAACAGAATCGAGAATCCAGAAATAAACTCTGACATTTATGGTTAATTGGTTTTCCAAAAGGGTGCCAAGATAATTCAATGGGGGAAAGAATAGTCTTTTCAACAAATGGTGTAGGGACAACTGGATATCCATGTGCAAAAGAGGCTGGGTCCCTATATCACACAGTGTAAAAAAATTAACTCAAAATGGATCAAAGAAGGAAAAAAAAGGATCAAAGACCTAAATATACACACTAAAACTATAAAACTCTTTTAAGAAAACATAGGAGTGGATCTTTGTGACTCTGGATTAGGCAATGGCTTCTTAGATATGCCACCAAAACCCCAAGCAACAAAAGAAAAAATAAACTGGAATTCATCAAAACTTAAAACTTTTGTGCCTCAAAGGGTGCCATCAAAAAGGGAACAGACAACCCAAGAAATGGAGGAAATATCTGTAAATCATGTATCTGTTAAGGGTTCAGTATTCAGAACAAATAGAGAACACTTATAACCCAACAATAAAAAGACAAATAGCCCACTTTAAAAATGGGCAAAGTATTTGAATAGACATTTCCCCAAAGAAGATACACAAATGAAAAGATGCTCAACATGATTAGCCATTAAGGAAATGCAAACCAAACCCACATTGATAAACCACTTCACATCCATTTGATTTTTTGTTGGGTTTTCATTGCTGCGCATGGGCTTTCTCTAGTTGCCTCGAGCAGGGGCTACTTTTTGTGTGTGTGTGTGTGGTATGTGGGCCTCTCACTGTTGTGGCCTCTCCCGTTGCGGAGCACAGGCTCCAGATGCGCAGGCCCAGCAGCCATGGCTCACCGGCCTAGCTGCTCCACGGCATGTGGGATCTTCCCAGACCGGGGCACGAACCCGTGTCCCCTGCATCGGCAGGCGGACTCTCAACCACTGTGCCACCAGGGAAGCCCAGGGGCTACTCTTCACTGTGGTGCAAGGGCTTCTCATTGCAGTGGCTTCTCTTGTTGTGGAGCACGGGCTGTTGGCGTGTGGGCTTCAGTAGTTGTGGCAGACGGGCTCAGTAGTTGTGGCTCATGGGCTCTAGAGTGCAGGCTCAGTAGTTGTGGCCCACGGGCTTGGTTGTTTTGCGGCACGTGGGATCTTCCTGGACCAGGGCTCAAACCTCTGTCCCTTAGAGAAACAAGAATCTCATAATTGGTTCTCATTACTTGCTTGTAAAGCTCCTTCTGCCATGCCTCTAGATTCCGCCATTCTTGCTCGGAGAAATAGACGGCTACATCCTCAAAAGTCAGAGGTAATGGAGCCGGCTCGGCCATGGGCCCTCGTGGTCCCACCCGGCCCCAGACCAGGTTATGGCCAAGCCAGGAGTCCTGGCTGCCCACGGCACCTCCCCTCCTGTGTCTTTATTAAATACTGTTCAAATACAACTTTAATAGCTGCATAGCATTCTATTATATAAATCACATAATTAACTCAATCTGTTTCCTTAATGTGAACCTTTAGTTCCATTTTCTTACTATGTACATGAATTTTTTTGAGCTTTATTAAGAGATGTATTTAATATATCATAAAATTCAGCCATTTCAAGCGTATAGTTTACTGGTATAATTTTACCAAGTGGTGCAGCTATCACCATATCAGTTTTAGAGCATTTTCTCCCCCACTGCGTCCAGTAAGGTCACTTATGGCCATTTATAGTTAATTCTTCATCTCATCCCTAGTCCCAGGCAATCATTGATCTACTTTCTGTCTCTTTGATTGCCTTTTCTGAACATTTCATTCAAGTGGAATTACATAACACATGGTTTCTTATGACTGATTTCTTTTGTTTACCATAATAGTTTGAGGTTCATCCATGATGTAGCATGTATCAGTACATTATTACTTTTTATTGCTGAACAGTATTTCATTGTAAGGATATACAGGCATACCTTGTTTTATTGCACTTCACTCTATTGAGCTTCGCAAATATTTCTTTTTTACCGTTTTTTACAAATTGAAGTTTTGTGGCAACCCTGAATTGTCAGATAATGGTTAGTATTTTTTAGCAATAAAGCATTTTTTAGTTAATGTATATACATTGTTCTTTACACATAATGCTCTTGCTCACTTAAGAGACTACAGTATAATGTAAACATAAGTTTTGTATGCACTAGGAAACGAAAAAGTTTGTGTGACTCTCTTTACTGTGATACTCGCTAAAATTTATTGTGGTGGTCTGAAACCAAACCCATGATATCTCCGAGGTATGCCTGTAATAATTTTTTTCTATCCATTCACCAGTTGAGGGACATTTAGGTTGTTTCCAGCTTTGTCCTATAAAGAATAATGATGCTATGAACATTCATGTGCAAGTCTTTGTGTGGACATACATTTTTGTTTCTCTTGAGTCAGTACCTAAAAGTGGAATTGCCAAGCTCTGTAGGAGACTTATTTTTCACTATTTGAGAAACTGCCAAACTGTTTTCCAGGGTGGTTCTACCATTTTATATTCCCACCAGCAATATATGAGGGTTCCTATTTCTCTATATCCTCACCAACATTTGTTACTATATGTCTTATTTATTATAGCCATTCTAGCGGGTGAGAAATATCTTATTGTGATTTTAATATGCATTTTCCTAATGGCAGTGATGTTGAACATCTTTTCGTGTGCTTATTAAGCATTTGTATATCTTCTTTGCAGTAATGTCTATTCATCTTCTGTCCATTTTTCGATTTGATTTGAATGTTATTAAGTTATAAGTGTTCTGTGCAAATTCTGGGTACAGGTCTTATATTTGATATCTGTTTTGCAAGTACTTTGAGTCTGTTGCCTGGCTTTAAATTTTCTTAAATATGTCACCTGAAGTGCAAAAATCTGAATTTTGATAAAGTCCAGGTTGTTAATTTTTTCTTTTATGGACTGTGTCATGTGTATGAAGTCTTTGCCTAACCCAAGGTCTGGAAGATACATATTTTAAAGGACATTTAGAAATATTTCTAAAGGATGGATCCGAGAAGTAAAAGTTCTAGAAACTTGTAGTACAGTCAGCCTTTTGTATCCGCAGGTTCTGCATCCACGGAGTCAACCATCTGCAGATTGAAAATATTTGAAAAAAAATTACAGAAAGTTCCAAAAAGCAAAACTTGAATTTGCCATGCACTAGCAACTATTTATATATAGCATTTACACTGTGTTAGGTATTATAAGTAATCTAGAGGTGATTTAAAGCATATGGGAGGATATGTATCTCTTATATGCAAGTACTATGCCATTTTATATAAAGGACTTGAGCATTCTCAGATTTTGGTATCCATGTGGGTGGTATGGGAACCAATCCCCCACAGATACTGAAGGATGACTATATATTTTCAGTAAAGTTTTTTTTGAAGCATTACATACAACAGGAAGTTGTACAAATCCTAAGGGCGAAGCTCAGTTAAATTTGAAAAAGTGAATATGTGTGTTATAACTACCACACAGATCAAGAATGTTACCAGCATCCCAGGAACCCCCCAGAACCTCCAGAAGCCCCTTCCCAGTCTTTACTCCTACTCTTCCCCAAAGTTGATCAGTAATTACTAACACCATAAATTAATTTTGCCTGTTTTTGAATTTTATATAAATGGAATAATATTGTATATACATTTTTATGTCTGTGTCTTTTGCCCAGTATTGTATTTATGAGATTCATCCATGTGGTGTGTTACAGTGGTTTGTTCCATTTCATGTCTGTGTAGTATTTCATTTTATGAATATATCACATTTATTTATCAATTCTACTATTATAGATATTTTTACTGTTCTATTTTTGGCTATTTTTAATAGTGCAAAAAGTGGCTAGTTTTGGCTATTTTTAATAGTGCTAGCAAAGTACTTGTACTTGGTTTTTGGTGCACAAGTGTGAGCATTTCTATTCAGTGTATACTCAAGAGTGGGATTCCTGGGTTATAGAGCTGGCATAACTACAAATTTACCGTAAATGGCAAACTGTTTTCCATAGCCAGTTACAATTTCCACTCCCAGCAGTAGTGTATGAAAGTGTCATTTGTTCCACATCCTGACCAACACTTACTGATTTTCCCTTTTTAATTTTAGCCATTCTGTTGGATTTGTGTCTTACTGTGGTTTTTATTTACATTTTCCTGGTGAGTAATGAGGGAGAGCACCTTTATTTTTATTAAAAAAAAATTTTTTTTTTTTTTTGGTGTGTGTGGCTATTTGGTTATCTTCCTTTGTGAGGTTTTTGTTCAATTCTTTTGCTCTTTTGCAAGTGTCTTCTATTGTTTGGCTTGCCTTTTCTTATGATGATGCCTTTTGGTCAGCTTTTCAGTCTTTCCTTTATAGCTAGCGCTTTTGGTGTCTTATTTGTGTCTTAAAAGTAAACTTGGTTTGGAGACTTCATTACGATAAAGAAACTTAAACTTGAACTAATTAGAAGCTGATGTTTGGTGTTACGAGGGCTCTCCAATTTCCTGTCGTGCCTGTTCCAGGGGGTTCTTCAGAAGTCATTTTTCCCACCTTCCATGGCCCTGAACACAGCTTCCAGCCCTTTGAGACTGATACAGACTCTGCTCTGCTCAGCTTCTCAGGCTCCCAGCTGCCTCTCTTACTCAACTTTAAGCTTCTCAGCTGTTTTTAAGCCTTTCAGCTGCCAGTTTTCAGGCTCTCAACTTCTCAACTGCTTTGAGAAAACCTCTTGAGCTGGCATTTTAGAATTGGCCCATGCCTCCAGGGGAGAAGTATCTTTGAATGCTGAGCTACCTCACTTTTACATACTTCCTTCTTTCTGAGATCTTGGCCTCTCAAGTTCTCCCTGCTTTGGTAGCTCTTAGGTGCCTTCAAAGAGGTTTAAAAGAATTATTTAGGCTATTTTGGTTGTTTTTGGTTGGCGCATTGGTCTGCCACAAGCTTGTCTTTCTTTGCCAGGAAAGGAAATCCCTAGGAATGTTTTTTTAAGGCTGTTGATAAAGCTTGTTGAATTATTATAAGGTTGTATTTCCGTTGATAGAGTATTAGTTTGCCAGAATTATTTTCATCTTTTATAAACCTTTGAAAATTGACCAAGCAAAAAATAATCTTGTGTTTTTCTTTTTCTTTTTATTCTAATGAGACTGAACATTGTTTCAAACACTGGTTGATCTTTTGCATCTTCCATTTATGATTTACCTATTAATCTCCATGATTTTTCATTGATATTTAAGAACGGTGTAATATTGCTTGTATTAATAAGAACTTGTACATCTGAAGATAAAGGATTGTTACCTTATTGAACTTAAAAATAATTGGCATTTCCATTGAGCTTTATAATGTTTCAAGACTTTTGAAGGCAAGGGTTGTATCTCCTCTTTTGTGTTCCTTTTTGGTACCTGATAAGTGGTATAGTCCAGGTTACCATGAAGCAGACTGCATTAAAAAATAATGCAGAGAGGGCTTCCCTGGTGGCGCAGTGGTTGAGTCCGCCTGCTGATGCAGGGGACACGGGTTTGTGCCCCGGTCCGGGAAGATCCCACATGTCGTGGAGCGGCTGGGCCCGTGAGCCATGGCCGCTGAGCCTGCGTGTCCGGAGCCTGTGCTCCGCAACGGGAGAGGCCACAGCAGTGAGAGGCCACGTACCGCAAAAAAAATAAAATAAAAAAAAAAAATGCAGAGGTAGGGGCCAGAAGCTCTTGAAGATTATTTGTTCCCTTTGTTCACTGTGAAAAATTTCTTTAGTTATTGATACTTCATTTAGGAGCATGGCCTCAAGTCTAATCCCATTTTTGAATCATTATCTTCTTTCTCATATCCATCTAAATCACTAATGTAGGATCAAACTCTCCTTTGTGCTGTCCCACATTTATTGGGGATAAGTATCTGCTTCATAAATCTCCACAAATGTAAAAGGGGAATTACATGTCTACCTTCCTCACATGAAGTTAAATTAATGTCATTCCTAGAAGTATCATATAAATGCTGAATGGCAACCTTGCCAGCTGCATTTTGAAGGGGTGTAAAGGTAACACAGTTTCAGACTGACTTCAGGGTTCTAAAGCATACATATAAAATTTTTTTAAATCTAAAGCATTCTTCATTCACGCTCTAACCAAGTGTTTGGATTTCAAGAAATCATCTAGACAGTTTAATTTTTAGTCACATTATGAAAATAATGTCTGAGGATGAGGGATAGTAGAATTTTCCTTATCATGTTAGGCATACTTTGCCTCTCTAAATTGTGGAAATATAATTTTACTCCTTGAAATGTCCTTGTTTTAGTCACTGCCCAACCTTTTTTATTTTGGTTATTTCATCAACTCTGCATAAACCGTAATATTTGCTCTCATGCTGCTGCTTCTGGCCCTTGGGGAATGATGTTCTGAAGAAAAATTGAAGTCTTTGGAGAAGGCTGGTGTAAAAATAAAATCCTCAAGGTGTCAGACCAAAGATGTGGGCCAGATCTAGCGGCCATGGCTCACGGGCCCAGCCGCTCCGCGGCATGTGGGATCTTCCCAGACCGGGGCACGAACCCGTGTCCCCTGCATCGGCAGGCGGACTCAACCACTGCGCCACCAGGAAAGCCCTTGTTTTTTTAAATGAGCAAAATACTTCGTAGGCTTTTCATAAAACGGGATATACAAATGTACAGTTAAGCATATGAAAAAGTGACCAATATTATTCATTAGGGAAAGCAAGTTAAAATTACAATAAAATAATAATACGCACCCACTTAAATAGCTATCATTAAGGAGAAAATGACAGTCTAAGTGTTGCTGAGGATCTGGAGCAGCTAGAACCCTCACAGAGTGCTGGTGGGGTGTAGCTTGGTACAACCACTTCTCTTAGATTGTACTACTAACACTGAACATACACATAACTCTGAGTACAAAGGTACACCAAAACATACGTAGAAGGATGTTCCCTGAGCCAGAGACCAGCAATGACCCAAATGTCCATTAACAGTAGAATGTTAAATTAAGTTTGGTATATTCATACAACAAAATATAGACACCAATAATAGTTTTTAAAAATTACTACTACATACGACAACACAAAATACTATGTTTAACAGTTGAAGTAACCAGACATACTGTTTGGTTCCACTTTGTAGGAAGTTCCAAAGCAGGAAAAACTAACCCATGATAATAAAGCTCAGATAAGTGGATACCTTTGCTGAGGATGAGAGGAGGTTTAGGGGGAGCTTCTGGGAACTGGTAATGTTCTCTCTATTGATCTGCTAGTGGTTACAACTTAAATATGTACTGAGGTAGACACTTAACATTTGTGTACTTTATTCTATGAGCACATTACACATCAATAAGAAAGTTTACAAATGGAGTACCTACATAAGTGAAAAAAAAAGAAGAAAAAACAGGTAAAAGACATTGACAGTTCACAAGAAAGGACACAAACGGCCTTCAAACACGTGAAAAGATGCTCAACTTCACTCTCACTAAAAGAAAGGTAAATAATACACTCTCAGAGATACTATTACTCACATAGGAGACTCGCGAAAAATTTTAAATACCCGATATTGGTAAATCTGTTAGCCAACTCCACATATTGTTGATGGGAGTGCAAAATGATACAACCTATTGGAAGGGGAATTTAGCAAACAAAACCATATGTGCGTTTACCCTTTGCCCCAGCAAGCTCAATTCCAAGAATTTACCCTAAAGAAGTATCTCCACAAGTACAAAACAACATATGCACAGAACTACTCACTGCAATAGTGATTGTAAAAGCAAAATACTGAAAACAACCTAACTGCTTATCTAGGAGATTGGGTGAATAAATTTTACTCATCCACATAACAGAATACTATGAAGTTGTCAAAAAGATTGGAGATTTCCATAAACTAACAGTGATTTCCAAGCACATTGTAAACCAAATAAAGCAAAGTACAAAAGAGTATATATAATGTGCTATTTTTGTGAAGTAAAGAAGGGCAAACAAATATATGCATATATTCGTTTATTTTTGGAAAAAGGATAAACCAAAAATAGGGCATGGGGGAGTATTTAAATAGAAAAGACAGAGATATTAGTGAGGCTTCTCTGAGTATATTTTTAATAGTTTTGACATTTGAACCACTTAAATATTTCACATATTCAAAAATTAAAGGGATAAAAATGTAAGCCCTCAAGATTTAATCAGTAAAAAAAAAAATGAACCTAAACCTATTGTCAAATTGATAATCACACTGAAGAAAGAATTTATCTCTGAACATAGCACTCTGATTGTATGCCCTTAGAACACCCTATATATTCTAAAGACCAAAAAAAAAAAAAAAAAGGCAAAAAAACTCTCAACTTTACTTAGCTTATTTGCTATTAGTAGTGATACTGCTATTTGGTAAAACCATTTTGTATGTATCATGGGATAAAGCATATATACATTTATCCCCTCCCCACCCGGCTCTATCCACTGAAAAAGTCTAGAAGCCACAATACTGCAGATACAGGGAACACCTAGGCTATCTTTGTTTTTAAACACATTCACCATTAAAAGAAACCAAAGCTCCTTAGAAAAAGGGCTGACTCCAGGCCTGTGTTAGGAAACGTATGGGTAGAGGCTGAAGTACCTTACCATACCAGAAAGCGAAGAAGTGTTCAAAGACTTGACAAGCTCCCTTTTCTCTCTAGAAGTTTTTAGGATCTTTTCTTTATACTTAGTGTTTTTAAATTTCACAAGAATCAGTTTGAATTTAAAATTGCCTTCATCCATTTTGCTGGGCCCTCAAAACTTGTCAATCTGAAGATTTGGATTATTTCCCAGAGCACAAGAGGAGGTTCTATTATTTATTTGATATTTTCACCTCTTCATTGACTCCGTTGTATCTTCTAGAATTCCAAGTATTTAGATATTAGACCAACTTGACTGAGCCTGTCTCTGCCTTTAAGTTTTCTGCCTCTCTTTCTGCACTGTGTTCTAGGCAATTTCTAATATTCACCTTCCAAATTTTCCACTGATTATTTTAATTTCAGCAAACAATGCCTAATTTTCAAGAGTTCTTCCTTATTCTTTGATGTTGCTATTTTAATGCATCCTGTTGTTTTCCAGATGTCATCTTCTTGAAACTCCCCTAAAGTTTTCACTTATACTCTCTTCTATTCCTTAATTAGTCTGTTTCTTCCAGGGACATTTGTTCTGTTTGTTTTATCACTCTTTTGTTTCTTGTCATCTATCTGGTGGATATTTCCGGTAGCTTTTCTCCCTATGGCCAGTGTGGGTTTCCTCTGCTCTTCTGGGAGTCTCTCCTATGTATTGTATAAGGCAGCAGTCAGGGAGCTCCGTGTGGGGAAACGTTGGACTTAACAAAAGGCTTTATTTCAGGGTGAGCAGGGGGTGGGCCTTCAAACAGAAAGAAGATAAGGGCTTTACTGGCACATGTGCACTCCCCTCACCAGCTCCAATTCTCCCCCAGGCAGTTCCTTTGATTTCTTGAGAAAAGACGTCTCTGGTTTTCAACTCAGGGGTAAAATGCTGGGCTGCTCTGTCCTACAGGGTAGGTTTGCAGGTAAAGGAAGAACAGTGCACATGTGGGGTGCAGCTTAGCTATTCATTCTCCCTCTTCCATTTACTGCAATTAGACAGCTTTGTGAATCTTTATTCTTAAAATACCTACTATGAGCAATGGAAGTCTGCAGAAAATAAGAAGTGGTGAACTTTCCAAAAATCCCCAGTCATAGAAGTATTCTCAATGTTCACGCTAAGAAATTACTGAACCCATCTGTTTTTATTCTTTCTCTTCTTTAAAAAAAAACCTCTGTAATATTTGAGATGGAGAGAAAATCACTCTGCAATAAAAAGCATTTCATTTTTCATTTTATAGACATGGACACATTCTTGGGTCTCCCCTACGAGTTTGTTTTACCTTTAAAATATGTTGTATTCTTTGACTTCTCTCTGAGCAGTACCTATGGTTTTTTAACATAAGGGTGAGCTGTGAAGGATGGCAACATATAAACATCTGCGTAAGTCTACCAGATACTCAAATTGTATTAAAACAAAGCCTTAGGTGAAGATTCATATTACCTGAAATGCAGGATATAAAAGAAATTTATTATAAAAATTCAACAAAAAAGAAGACAACACTGGTATTATTTATGCTAATTCAAAGCAACTGAAAAAATAAAAATAAAACATTTTATGTACCATGATATTCAATGGTACTCAAAAAATAATCCATAGATTTGTTCAACCTCCAACTTCGTATGTGAAACATACTATTTATGTACATAAAAATATATATATTTACCAACCAAAGGAGACAATGTCTGACATTATGGAGTGCCAGTGTCAGCTGAGTGTTGCATGGAAGTATTTTCTGCCTGAGTCATGTTCCTCTTCCTTTAGGTCTCTTTCCTGACAGTGGAGAACACAGCAGAAACCATTCTTGTGAAGACTTTTCTCTACAGGTTCTTATAAGAATGAGTTAAAAGTAAACACCTCCACCACTCTGATGTGCCTGCTGATCAACAGCAGCCATGTGAATCTGTGACAGCTTTTGAGTTGCCAATTTTTATCTCAGTAAACTTCTTCGAGTCTATTATTTCTCTTACCTGCGGGCCATTGCTTAGCACACAGCAATGGTGCCCCAGACCCATCCCTAATCCTATTACCCCTGTTAATAACAATAACCAATTAATGTTGGCTTTGAGTGTCTACTTTTATATATCAAATACTTACCTAGTGCTTACATATTAGCCAGACACTATTCTGGTACTTTATAAATATTAATATCTGTAACAACTTTAGGAGATGGGCATCAAAACTATCCTCTTGTATAGATGAGGAGCCTTAGCTACAAAGTAGGTAACTTGCCCAAGGTCACACAGTGAATAAATTAGCACCTAGGTAACCTGGCTCTAGTCCCTGAATCACTATGACATTAGGGAGGGGAAAAAGTCTTATGCCAGAATAAGAGAGAAAATTCAAGACATGCAGTTATAGCTACCATTTCTTAAACACCAACCTTGTAACAGACGTTCACATATATTATTGCTATTCCTGACAAGTCACCCCAAAGATAGGAGTTATTTTCCCCATTTTGACTACAAGTAAACCGAGGCTCAGAACGTGATGTGTCTCTAAACACACAGCTGGTGGGAAAGCTGGAATTGGAACCCAGGGCAGCCTGGATCCAAAGTCCCTACTCCTTCCAAAATGGTTTGCTGCCTCCCTCATCACCCAAAAAAGAGAAAGGCTCTTTTATTCCATTTAATACAGCAATCTGCGATGTCAAAAATGCTGTCCCTGGGATTCCCTGGGGGAGCAGTGGTTGAGAGTCCGCCTGCCGATGCAGGGGACACGGGTTCGTGCCCCGGTCCGGGAAGATCCCACATGCCACGGAGCGGCTGGGCCCGTGAGCCATGGCCGCTGAGCCTGCGCGTCCGGAGCCTGTGCTCCGCAACGGGAGAGGCCACAGCAGTGAGAGGCCCGCGTACCGCAAAAAAAAAAAAAAAAAAAAAAGAAAGAAAAAAACCTGGTGTGTCTGGTTTTTCTTTACTGATTCTAGAAGTTCTCTATGAATTCCAGATATGAGTTCTTTATAATTATCTTCTCCCTGTTTGTGGCTTGCCTTTTCACTCTGCGTGATGATTTTTTTGATGACCAGAGGTTGTTAATTTTTTTTTTTTTTTTTGTCTATGTATGTCCAATGGCTCCAGTTCTTGGGAGAAGGAATGAATTATAGCTGAGGGAAGAAGCTGTCAAGGTGACTCTTAGGTTTCTGGCTTGTATAACCACATGGGTGGCAGCCCAGCCAGTGAACATGGGAACTCTGGTGTGGGGTCCCTTAGAGGGGGGAGAGACCACCCCCCTAAGTTTAATTTGGACATTTAAGGTTTGAGGTGCCTTTGAGATATCCAAGTGCAGATGTGAAGTGAACAGCTGGGTATGTGAGCCTGGAACTTAGAAGATTTGGGCCGTTGGAACATATTTGTCAGGTGTCTGCATTCAGGCAGTAATTGAAGGAGTGAGTAGGGAGGAGATTGCATATGGCATGAGAAGAAAAGAACCAAGCTTAAATCTGCTTTTTTTCTTTTTTATGTGTGTTTCTCAAAATCAGACTAAATTATATTGCTTTTTTTTTTTTTGCAGTACACGGGCCTCTCACTGTTGTGGCCTCTCCCGTTGCGGAGCACAGGCTCCGGACGCGCAGGCTCAGCAGCCATGGCTCACGGGCCCAGCCGCTCCGCGGCATGTGGGATCTTCTCGGACCGGGGCACGAACCCTTGTCCCCTGCATCGGCAGGCAGACTCTCAACCACTGTGCCACCAGGGAAGCCCTATATTGCTTTTAATTAGCATGTGGATTTAAATTTGAGTACCCATATACTCCCTTAGGTATAAAAAACAAAACAGAACAAAACTTGTTTTCACCCTTTGCTCTATGCAAGTAGTTTATAGGCAAAAAAAGGAGATATTCAAGTTTTAACACAGCAGTTATAGTTCTAGGCAGAGCTGTGATAAAAGATTCCAGGTTCATTACCTAATAAGACTTGGTATTTCCTTGAATTTATAATCGAACACCACTGTGAGAAACATCAATGGCAGGTTAAATAATGTGTCTGAATTATTCAAAAAGGCTGATGAAATTAAATTGGCCTGCATTTTCCCCAATAATAGTTTCAAGGCAGGTAAAGATTTCTCAGCAGAACAAAGACCTAATGAATGTGAGCCAAGGACTAAGAATTAGAAATAGGAGACAAAAGGAGATGAGCAAAACCCATCACCCGTGGGACTCATCATTTCTGTTGGTTTTGTATTCCTAGAAAGGTTCCAGAAGGTTAATCTTCTATTAGCCACTTAAAAAGTACGTTTTCCTAGTTTTTAATTATAATTTACTTTTCTATTAAATGCTGATCTTTCTTGCCACTTGAGTTTCAGTTTTAATTGTCATCAGAAGTTGGTTAGACTATTTTCCTCTGAAACAAAGACCTTGCTGATATTTAGTTTAATTTCTCCTTGATGATTGTGGGGAAAAGTAACATGAATGCAAATAAATCCTCATGCTTAATAATCTAATTTTTAAAATGTCCATGGAAAACTAAATGTTTCTTTGAACATTACTGAGAAAAATTCTTCTTTTTTTGTGGTGAGTATTCTGGTTGGAATTAGAAATATATTAGGAATGGAACCGTGTTATAAATAGAACATTGCTATGGTTCATACTTAAGTGCGCATAGCATTTTTTTCCCTTTAGCTTTATTACATATAGGTTTTAAGTTAGATATACCTTGAAAATAAGTGAAATTTTGATGCAATGATGATTTTCTCTTTATAAAAATGACTTCAAATAAGCCTTCCCCTACCCCATCCACTCTACTTGATTGTTAAATATTTTCCTCTGGTTAGTTTGTTCAAAGCTTCCTTTTACTCTATCTACAGATAAAACAAAAAATAATAATTCAACCCAAAAAAGTAGACATTGCTATAGTGATACAAATTTATCTGTAGACTGTTTTTCTAAATTTTAAAGCAGAATGCCCAATAAAGATGATTGCTTTTGTAAAAATGAAATCAAGTTGAAAGTTGGGCTACTTCTGAGGTGAAATGCCTGGTTCTTTATTTCTGGCTCCCCGTAGAGAACTCAAGAGTAGACTGAGTATATTTGAGTCCATCCTGGTATGTTCTTTGTTTACCGTTCCCCTTTTCTAGTTAGAATCTCTAGACAAGTATTAAGGGCTTACTATAGGTAAAGAAGATGGATTTATGTGTGATGCATGGTCTCTTTCCTCTCTTAGTGTTAATTTTATTTCTTTCCTGAATGAGAGGAAAGATACGGGTGAAGGGAGGAATCCTTTGAGACCAAGTGAAATTTTTGTCTGAGAGTGTGGTGAGTATCAGAGAAGGACAGTGGTGTGATGCCTTTCCTCCTCCAGCATTGCCTGTGGCCCAGAGTGGGAGAGAGATGCTCAGTAACGCAGGATACGAGTGCTTCTTCTCTTAGGCATTTTCCTTTTCTTTAGATTTTTACTTTGCTCAAGACAAAAGCAGACAGTCTGAGTAAGGCCAGTATTTCAAATTCTTACCTGTTTTTATTTTACTGTGCCAGTTATGAATTTGCTAGAACACTTCGGTTATCTTATTAGTCCTCTGCTGGTCTTTACTAGAGGCCAAATGTATATGTATATTTGACTCCTTAAGGGACAGAAGAGTTCTAGAACAGCAGCTGTTGTTTTAATTTCTCGACCTTCCCAGCAGCCTGGGCTCAGTGGACTCAAGGTCACCCTTTAGAGTGTGTACAGTGAGCTAGGACTCGGGGAGGTAGGAGGTGTCTGCTGGGAGCCCTGAGAAGTCTGAACCCAGGGCCTTCACTGGGCCCAGTTTGTCAAGAATATCCACAAACTAGATGGCTTGCTTCTCTTCTCCATGGTTAAAGGGTGCTCTAAATGGTTATTGCATTTTTAGCATCACTAGAGTACACAGCTTTGTGTTAGGGCTGATAGGTTATAAAGAAGATAGGCTGCATCCTGCGTCCTGTTTTATATAGGAAACTGAGGAAAGTTCCACAGAATTATAAAGGTCAGTATTAGTTTAATGTGAAAAGAACTTTTAAAAAGCCAGAAGTAGGGCTTCCCTGGTGGCGCAGTGGTTGAGAGTCCGCCTGCCGATGCAGGGGACACGGGTTCGTGCCCCGGTCCGGGAGGATCCCACATGCCGCGGAGCAGCTGGGCCCGTGAGCCATGGCCGCTGAGCCTGCGCGTCCGGAGCCTGTGCTCCACAACGGAAGAAGCCACAACAGTGAGAGGCCCGCGTAGAGCAAAAAAAAAAAAAAAGCCAGAAGGAAAGAAGGAAAATAAATTTTGCACCCTGATTTTCACACTAGAGAGGAAATCCTTTTTGTTAGTTTGATGTATGTTCTTTTGTCTATTGGTCTGCTTAAACATATACATTTACATGTACATACACACATGTACATGCATCTACATACACACACAACTGGGAATATGTTGTATGTCATTCTGCAAGTTGATTTTTTCACTCAGTGTTTGTGAACATTCTCTGGTGTCACTATTATGGATTAGCTTATTGTTTGTGATAGATTGTGTGTATATAATTCATTTAACTACTATTTTATTGATGATCATTTAGAAAGGGTCTAGTTTTTCACTCTTAAATAATCCTGCAATAAATATCCTTATCTTCATGTTTCTGCTTTTATTTCTATAATGTGGAATTCCAGACAGTGTTTAAATTGTTTATTTTTGATATTGAAAAATACTTCCTGTTTACCCTCCAAAAAGCTGAACAAGTTTATACTCCCACAAAGGTATACAATAAAGATATGAATTGCATAAAATAGTTGAAGTGCTGTAGAAAGATCATGGTTATAATATGTTGTATTTTGATGGCCCTTTGTATTTTATAATCCTCTTGCAACCTATCTTATTTAATTCTCACAACCACTGTGTGGTATGGTTTTATGTATGCATTTATAGGGATTGCATTGAATCCGTGGATAGCTTTGGGTATTATGGATATTTTAATAGCACTCTTCCATCCATGAACTCAGGAAATCTTTCCATTTATCTGTGTCTTCTTACAGTTTCTTTCATCAAAATCTTATGGTGTTTTTGTTTTGTTTTGTTTTGTTTTTTGCGTTACGCGGGCCTCTCACTGTTGTGGCCTCTCCCGTTGCGGAGCACAGGCTCCGGACACGCAGGCTCAGCAGCCATGGCTCATGGGCCTAGCCGCTCCGCGGCATGAGGGATCTTCCCGGACCGGGGCACGAACCCGTGTCCCCTTCATCGGCAGGCGGACTCTCAACTACTGCACCACCAGGGAAGCCCTTATGGTGTTTATTGTACAAATCTTTCACCTCCTTGGTTAAACTTGTTGCTATTGTAAATGAGATTGCTTTCTTAATTTCTCTTGCAGGTAGTTTGTTGTTAGTGTATGGAAACACAACTGATTCTGTGTGTTGATTTTGTATCCTGGAACTTTACTGAGTTTATTTATTAGTTCTAATAGGATATTCTCTAAGATCATGTCATCTGCAAAAAGGAATTATTTTACTTCTTTCTTTCCAATTTGGATGCCTTTTATTTTTTTTTTCTTGTCTATTTGATGTGACTAGGACTTTCTAGTACTATGTTGAATAAAGTAGTAAGAGTGGGCATCCTTGTCTTGTTCCTGATCTTAGAAGGAAGGCTTTTCACTTTTTTTTTTTTTTTTTTTTTTTTTGTGGTACGCGGGCTTCTCACTGCTGTGGCCTCTCCCGTTGCGGAGCACAGGCTCCGGACGCGCAGGCTCAGCGGCCATGGCGCACGGACCCAGCCGCTCCGCGGCATGTGGGATCTTCCCAAACCGGGGCACAAACCCGTGTCCCCTGCATCGGCAGGCGGACTCTCAACCACTGCGCCACCAGGGAAGCCCTTTTCACTTTTGAGTATGATATTAGCTGTGGGTTTGTCATATATGCCCTTTATTATGTTGAGGTACATTCCTTATATACCTAATTTATTTTGAGTTTTTATCATGAAAATATCTTGAATTTCGTCAAATGCTTTTTCTGCATCTATTGAAATGATCATACGATTTTTATCCTTCATTCTGTTAATGTTTGCATATGTTGAATCATTTCTGCATCCTAGGAATCAATCCCAGTTGATCATAGTGTATGATACTTTTAATGTGCTCTTGAATTCTGTTTGCTAGTATTTTGTTGAGGATTTTTGCATCTATGTTTATAAGGGATATTGGTTTATAAATTTCATTTTCTTGTAGTATCCTTGTCTGGCTTTGGTATCAGGGTAATGCTGGCCTTATAAAATGAGTTTGGAAGTATTCTTTCCTCTTCAGTATTTTGGAAGAGTTTGAGAAGGATTGATATTAATTCTTTAAATGTTTGGTAGAATTCAACAGTGAAGCCATCTGGCCCTGGCTTTTATTTGTTGGGAGATTTTAAATTACTGATTCAATCTCCCTGCTCATTATTGGTCTGTTCAGATTTTCTGTTACTTTATGATTTAGTCTTGGTAAGTTGTATGTTTCTAGGAATTTGTCCATTTCTTCTGAATTATCTAGTTTGTTGGTATTTAATTCCTCTTACTTAAAATGGGGATTATAATAGTAATCATCTCAGAGTTGCTATGAAATTTTTAAAAAGCTAATTTATATATATTAAAAAAGCTTAAGACATTCTTTCACACTCTACTTTCTAGAAAAACTCAGGAGAAAAGAAGTTATCCTCTTTAAGAATACAAATTCCTGCTTTGAGTACAGACTAAATATCTTGATATGCTTCTGAGTACTTAAAAACAAAATTCTAAATGTTCTCTTTTTGAATTTCCACTGTTTTATTCCAAATGTGTAACTGAAAAGGTAGAGATTTTTAGCTTTCTGATTATTTTTCTCTGTATACATATGGGATATTCTGTGAAAGAAAGGCAGTACAGATATTAAACATACTGATCTTATGATTGACAGTTTAATTTGATAAAATTATCCAGGATATGAGTGTATTCCAATGAGAACAAAGTGTTCCATGATGGAAGTAGTCCATGTAATCAACCTTCCACCAGATGGCTGGCGGGTGCCCCAGACAATGATGCCATATTCACTAAGTCAAGTTTTGGCCTCAGTGTTGTCAGATTAAGTACTAAGTGGCTGTAACCAGATTCATTTTGGTGAATGGAAATCCCATGTTGCTGAGCCGTATACAACTTCCATCTGTACTTCCATGGCCACTTTGTTCATAATCCCTTTTGAGAAGAACAAGAGTAGAGAAAAAGGTTGGTTGACCTCTGTAGAATGCATCATCTTCTCTACCAGATTATTTACCTCCTTATCTGTGAAGTTGCTATTTAGTGAGCATGTATATGGCCAGCCAAACCATTAGCTACTGTCCATGAATGAGTGTAGATCAGTACTTCTGACATGTCTCTTTCAAAATGAACAACCAGGTACAGTAGGCCCTCTGTATTTGCTGGTTCTGCATCTGCAGATTCAACCAATGGCCAGTTGAGAACACTTGAAAAAACATTCAGAATGTTTCAAAAAGCAAAACTTGAGTTTGCTTCACACCAACTATTTACATAGCTTTTACATTGTATTTACAACTATTTACATAGCATTTACATTGTATTAGGTGTTAAAAGTAATCTAGAGATGATTTAAAGTACACAGGAAAATATATGTGGGTTATATGCAAATACTATGCCATTTTACGTAAAGGACTTGAGCATCCTTGGATTTTGATATTCGTGGGGGTACTGGAACCAATCCCCTGGGATACTGAGTAATGACTATATACCATTCAACGCTTTGCCCTCTGGGAAGTTTTCCCTCTGCCGTGACCTTAAGGGCTCCTGAATGGGGCTGTTGTGTTACAACTCTTCACTCTTGGGTGGCACCAATATATTGTATAGAACCATTTCTAAATCACGCCTGAATTTTTCTTCTTTAGTTAACTGGTTGGTCATAAGGAACTTGTCTTAGTGAGGCCACAGGTGACGTTTGAAGAGAGGATCAGTGTAGCAAGAATAAGAGCTATGGGAATATGAGCCACTTTCTTATGTTAACCTAACTGTGCTCATAGGACTTGCCAGGCCTGATTTCATATACACCTCTTCTGTTTAAGGTTGAAGAGCTCTGTGCATACCCAATTTTATGGCTTTGGAAGGTCAGATAACCCCGTTCACGTGAAATGCTCATGCTCTGTAGCTTTGTTCAAACTCCTAAAGGTCTCTGTTCACCTACAAAAGGACTGCCAAATGCCATACTATGTAGCAGCCTCTATCTGCCACAGACACTTAAAACACCAGTGAAGCTGTTGGGTCATGTAGCCCAAGTGGCAAAGCAGCTGTCATGGCACCCTGGACCTGTTGCTGAGCCTTCTCTTATTAAATGTCCCACTCAAACCTGGCAGCTTTGCAAGCTACTTAATAAGTGGGTTAGAGTAACATACCCAAATAAGTATATGATGCCATCAAAATCCAAAAAGCCTACTAAGTACTGTGCCTATTTTTTAGTGGTAGAAAGAGATATCTTGACCTACTACAAGATCCCTAGAAAGTTTACAAAGATGGTAGGCCAAATTTTTGTAGTAATCTTTCCCCACCTTTGGCACACCTGTGTTTTACCAAGTATAGAGTAGCTACTACTTACTTCTCAGTCAGCACATAATGGAAAGCATGACATTCTACAGAATGGAGAGGCAGTCAGGGTCCCTGTGGACTAGATTATGAGAGACTAGACTAGAGTATGGAGAGCTGATAGAACCCTGAGGTAGCGTAGTAGGGTGCCAGCTGGAGCCAAACTGCTCAGGCATTCTTTGCTAGCACATATAAAGAAAAAAATAATAATTTGCCCAATTAATAGCTATGTACCAGTTGCCAGGGAGTGTGTTTATTTATTCTAGCAAAGAAATCACATCTGGTACAGCACCTGCACTCTGCAGGATCCATCTGTTTTCTCTAATGCCAGATAGGCAAGTCGAATGTGGATGTTTTAGGAATGATCACCTTCATCCTTTAAGTCCTTGATGATGACCCTAATCTCTGAAGTCTCTACAGGAACAAAGTGGTCTCCGGTTTTCATAGGTAGAGGTAGTGCTAGGAGTTTCACCTGGCCTTTCTTACATTATAACCCTAACTCCACACGTCTGGGAACCAGTGAGGGAGTCTGCCAGCTGCTGAGTGTGTTGGTACCAACTCCACATTTCAGAACTGGGAAAATAATGATGGCATGAGTTCTGGGGTGAGTGGTAGCTGGAAGTGAGCAGAGACTCCATTAATCATGTGACTTCTATAAGCCCCTACTCCGAATGGTGGAACACAGTACCATTTTGGGTCTCCAGGAATGAGAGTCATTTCAGAGCCATATCCAACAATCCCACAAAGTTCTGATTATTTCCCCTTCCTCAGTGTATACCCTGGTAACTTGTTGCAGGTTTTTTGGGGAAGACTGGAAGATTTATAGTATAAATTTATAGCTGTGTAGCAAGGTCCTTCCTCAAAGGGGCCTGGCTTTCTTGAATACAAGAGGTTCTAGGTCTGTGTCCTGGCTCAAGTTTGGGAATTGATTGAGGAGTTGCATTTTTCTATTTTATAGCTTTGCTGCTTATACAGATCAAGTAGCACTTGGTAGCTTTCTAACTATTTCTCTCTTAGAAACACCATGATCAAACACCAGTGATCTCTGCAGGTCAGACTATTCTGATTTCAGCTTTTGCTTGCTGCCCATTTTGATAATCAGGCTCACCTCATCTTTTGTTAAGTACTGTCACTGAGCCCCTGCCACTCTACCATCCCCATTCAATTTAGGAACCCATTTCTTGGATGACAACATTGCCCATTGTCATTCCTGGTCTTCAGAAAGTAGCTACTATAGAGACCTTCAAGGATGCTGCTGGTCCTTTCAACCAGTGTATCTCTCAAAGCCTTGGTGAAGTCAGTGCCCTCTGGATCCTACCAAGTGACGTAGTTATAAGTGGGTGAGCAGGTCTTACATGATAAATCCAGTTCAACATTCCTATCTGCTGAAGTCTTTGGATAGTTCCCTCTCTACCAAGCAGTTATGGCATCTCAGTTTCATGTAGTGTAGGTTACCTTTGGGACCAGGCTTCCGCCAACCAACTGAACATGCTATTAGAGGCATTTTCAGCCATTTGAGCTAGCACAGAGAATCCAGAATCTTGGTTTAGTGTGCCCATATCAATAAATTTGATCTGATCTAACATTATATTCCTTCTAAGCTGACTCAATACCCTCAGCATCCATTTCCATACATACTCCCTGGTTTCTGTCTATGTAAATTGGAATTATCTTTCATATCTTTTGATATAAATGGTACTTCTTTCTAGGTCACAATTTATACCTCACACTGGATTCTGCTGGGACTTGATTCTGGTCGTAGGTCTAGAAGCAAGAGAGGTAGATGGAACAGGGTCCTTAGGAAGGGCAAAAGTCCCTTGCAAGATGCTATCTTAGGTGAGGCCCTTACTGATTTTTCAGGCAAAGAGAGAGCTAACCTCATTAGGCAAGGGAGGAAAGGCTATTACGATTGGTAAAGAAGACTGCAGCACAAGGTCCTAAGCCTCAGCTTCATCAAAATCCCCATATATCCTCATCCCAATTTTCAGGCCCCTACTCCTTCCCAGTCAGGCCCTAACTTTAACAGAAGAGACTCTGTAAGGTTGGGAATTCAATTTGCATTGTAACATTGCCACCCATAGGATTAGACTTTGATTTAGTTTTCAGAAATTCCATTTCTGGGGCAATAGGAGATAAAAGTTTTCTATCACTGTTGTTGAAGAAGCTTTCTGGATCTTCATCTAATCCTTGAGCTTGGAATTTAAAGTTCTCAATTTAATTTTTTCTGTCCTCCAGAAATTCAAATTCCAGGCCCCACCCCAGACCACAGACTTAAGAGACTCAGGGGGTGGGGCTCAGGAGTCTGTATTTTAACAGGTGCTCCAGGTGATTCTTATATACCCTCAACTTTGAGAACCACTGATGTAGAACAACACCTTCAAAATTCTCAGAGAATTATTTTCAGCTGAGAATTCTAAACTGAGACAATTAGTATGAACAAATAAAGACTTATTCAAACATACAGGACTCAAAATTTACCTCCCTTGTGTTCTTCCTTCAAAAGTAATTGGTTCCTGGAAAAGAAGGAAGTGAACAAAAAGGAAGCAGTGAAGTGGGAGACAAAGGACCTAGGAAATATGGAAGCCAAGAGCCCAAGGCAGAAAGGAGGATTTCCAAGATGGTAGTAAAGAGATGTTTCTGGCTGGCATCTTTGTAACAGAGAGAAGTGTATCACTTCAGGGAGGGACATGAGGCCAAAAGAATGACTCCAAGATAAAAATGTAGTTGATAAATCTGACCTTCCAAAGGATAATACTTCTAGGTATAAAATCTCTCAGGTGGCGCAGTGGTTGAGAGTCTGCCTGCTAATGCAGGGGGCACGGGTTCGTGCCCCGGTCCGGGAAGATCCCACATGCCGCGGAGCGTCTGGGCCCGTGAGCCACGGCTGCTGGGCCTGCGCGTCCGGAGCCTGGGCTCTGCAACGGGAGAGGCCACAGCAGGGAGACGCCCGTGTACCGCAAAAAAAAAAAAAAAAAAAAAAAAAAAAAATCTCTCAGGTGGAGCAGGTAAAAAAATATTGATAGTTATTTTTAAAAATTGAAAATAAAAAGTAAATTATTTATTCTAGGAAATCCAAAATTTACACAAGAAAGAAAACATTCTTTTAGCTTATCAGTAAATATACTATTAGCCTAAATACATTAATAGAAACACTAACTTCTGTAATTCAAAATTTTCAAATAAAGATTTTGGTAGTATGAAGGGACGAGAAGTAAGTTAGGAGGTGCTATGGCAGCTAACCCCTTATCCAAATAGGAAATCAGGATCTAATATACAATATTGATAAATCAAAAAGCAATTTCTTCATATTATTTAGATATATAAAGAATAAGTACTTTCGAGAAAAACCTTTAAAATAATTAAAAATGACTACCTCTAAAAACAGAAGTGGAATGGTGAAGGGTAGTACAGGATTTGACTGTCATTGAAAAACTCAATAATTTTTTAAGCAAAATTATGTGCATATAATGTATAAATAAATATTAAAATGAGTAAAGAAGAAATTCTCTGATCTGACAAAGCATAAAGCAAATAAATATAATTTACCATATATGCACTGGCTGTGTGCAAAGCATAGTAGTCATAGGGGACAGTGAGATTTTTATAAAATCAGTCTCTGCCTTTTAGGAGCATATACTTTTTTTTTTTTTTTTTTTGCGGTACGCGGGCCTCTCACTGTTGTGGCCTCTCCCGTTGCGGAGCACAGGCTCCAGACACGCAGGCTCAGCGGCCATGGCTCACGGGCCCAGCCGTTCCATGGCATGTGGGAATCTTCCCGGACCGGGGCACAAGCCCGTGTCCCCTGCATCGGCAGGCGGACTCTGAACCACTGCACCACCAGGGAAGCCCAGGAGCATATACTTTTTTCAGAGAATTGAAACAAATATCTACAGCACTGGAATTGCAGATAAGACTAAAGGACGAAGACCAGGGGAATTCTACAACCTCCACTGCCCATTCCAACCGGTGAAGCCCCAGTGATTGTGAAATTCTGGCGTACCCCAAACATAAAACACTTACTTGTGTCATTAATCTGATTGCCCCAGTGTTGTTTCTGTAGATGCTATAAGAGAAAGAATCATAAATTCGATCACTTCTGCCATACGTGAGTTTTACGTGTGTACATACATGTGAGGTGTGTGTATATATGTATGTGTGTGTATGAATATATACACATATATGTAAACCTTCACATACAATTTTAATTTTTTCTTAGAATATGTAATGAGAGTTTCTGACAAATGGCAAATAAAGACTAGCGTAGATTAAACATTAGGACCGTTAAGCAAGTATTACTGACCTGAGCTAATTTTCTGCTGTTCTTATGTTGCTACCGTCCCATTTCCTGTGGAAGTACAAATTTTAAGTGTAAAACTTTTATTTAGTCTTCCGTGAAATTCAAAGAAACTGCAGGTCACAATGGTATTTGATGAGAATACCTAAGAGGAAAGAACCTTTCAACATAGTTACAATGAGTATTCAAAAGCTCTGCTTTGGTTATTACGCTTTGCAGTGAGAAAAGAAAGGCCAGAGAATATTTCTATTCTGGTAGCCAGGAGTACAATGAATGAAGAGCATGTACAGATACCAGGGCAAAGGCATTATTAAGTTCATGTATGTTACGTTCCCTGTTATTAGAAATTCCAGTTCTTTTCCTTAATGTCTAACTATAACATTGCTTTTGTTTAATCCTTTTATAGATTCTTTATATATTTGGGAAATTTACCATTTCTATTTAATGAGCACTGAAAAACTGATTGGAAGCTCTGTGTGTGTGGGTTGGCCTTGATAGTGGGTGTGCTTCAGTATCCAGGATAACTGGGCACCAAGCTGGCATTTTTCTTGGGACACCATCAAATGTTAGTATCTAGAATTTTTTCCTCTAGGGCTTTTTAAGTTACTGGAAAAGACGAGTCCTTCAGTTCTGCATGGTAGCATACACCTGGCTGCTGGCCATCTGGGAACAGGGTGGAGATGGGGGCTAGGTTCTCATGCTGAATGTGCAGACATTCATCCAGTCCTGCTGTGTTCAGCCCTACACCAATATGCTAAAGTTTAGTGCTTATCAGGTTCAGTTGTGCCAGCGACTTGGGCTACTGGCACAGGAGTACGTGCTTTCATGTGGTTGCTGGAAGAGAAGACCCCTGAGCCTGGATTGGGGTTCCGATGGCTCTGTGTATATATTTTTCAATTTCCCAGTTTTCAGCCACACCTACACTTACTGTGGTAACTGGTACCTCCTAATCCAGAGCTTCTCTGGGGACCTACAGGGTGTTTCAGCTTCTTCTAAGCATATTTCTGTGTAAGTATTGAAGATAAAAAGTTCTCTGTTCTACTCTGTTCAGTTACCACACCACCATCTGCCTTTTGCTTTGAAACATTAAAAAAAATCTCTTATCTATTGATATATCTTTCATTCATACTTCTTGTCCTTTTGAGTTGTACATTTTATTTTTAAAAATCCCTTTACTGTCATTTCAGTGTAATTTTGAGGTGGTGGTTTGGTCCTGTTTAACCAGAAATCCAGGAACCATTTGTTCATCACTGTCTCTCCAGTGCCTGGCTCATAGTAGGCTCTGAAATAAATATTTGATGGATGAATAATTGAGTGACTTGAGTTAGAAGTTTTTACAATGGCAGTAAAATGTTGTGACTATATATACACATGTAACAACCTTAAAAAGCATCTTTTAAATTATGGTTTTGTTTTGGCTCCGTTCCATTTTTTGTTTTAGTTCCTCAACATGGTCGAGAAAACTAAGTGTTTACAAAGTGTGTGCTACCTTCAGCATGGATATATTTGTTTACTTGGTCAAGCACAGTTATCACTGTTACCTTAGGCTTAATATACACATTTGCCTAAGGTACACATTTATAATTTTTCTCTAGAGATAGAATCGTATTGAGGCTGGTTTATGTAGTAAGCACAGTCTTTATTCTTATTTGTATGTATATTTAGGTAGTTATAAAGAGACTTGTGATTATGGTGTAAAGCTACCACTGCCCCTTTTTCCATTGGCCCTTTGTGGTTAATAAAGTTTGGGAGTCACTGGATTAGTGGGGCATCTTATCCAGGTATGTTTTGCATTTCAAAATGAACATGTGAGGATGGATAACATATAGTAGAGACAAAGAAATTAAGCTATAACAGTGAAAGTGTATAGTACAGTTAATATTTTGAACAAACAGATGAATATTCTCCTTCTTCATAAGGTTAGCCCTGGACCACAAATTGGGGATTGTAGAGAGATACGAGTATAGTAGAGAGCCCATGATTTGGCTACAGTGCTGGATCTTGGGTCTCGTAAATGGGATGCTTTTACCCTCAATACTATAGGAAATGAATAAATGAACTTTTAGCATTTACCCTTAAGATCAATGAGTAATTGTAAATTCAAATAATGAGAAAATTACAGCATTGTCTTAAAGCACTGTGCACCATGCCCCTCAATCTTAGGGATTTATTAAAGGAATCTACCCAGAAATCCAAAGAGAGTTCTTTCTAATTAAAGAGATTAAAGCTACCTCTCCAGTAAAGAAGTAAGTACCTACATAACAGAAGTGGGTTAGGAAGATAGTAGATTAAGGAAGTCCTTTACAGAAAACTCCAGGGTCACAGAAATTAAGAAGTTGGGAGTTAGGATAAGAGAAAGGTGATAAACTTTTTGGAGCAAGAAAACGAAATGTTTTCTAGAATTCATTATTCACGCCTGAATATTTTCCTAGTCATCTTCTTTAGAATCCCCATCTTTATTTCTTGGTTGACATCTATCAAATTGCTGACATACAAGGTTTAGGGAGAAGAAATTGAGAAGATAGAAGTATTTGTATCAGAAAATAAAAGGTGGAAATGGATGCATGGGAAAGAAGAGAGAATAGGAGAAGCAAAGAGAGCTTTAGAAAAGAAAGGAAGTCTTAAAAATATGACGAAGACGTTTTACAGATAATTTTTCTTCTCTTCTTGAATAACTTCTCCAGTAGTTACGTGGTGGGATTTCTGGGAAGAAACACTTACAAATAAAATAGAAAGCCAGGAAACTGTTTCAGACCCTTCATTGGAAATAACCTAGTGCCTACTTGTGAAAGTGTTAAAGCAAAAGTGTCTGCTTATCATGTGTTAAATAGGATACTGATTTCAAAGTTCTTTGCCAACTAGTTTTGTGCTAATGTAAAAATGGAATATGAACCTGTACCAAAGAGCTATCAAGAATACTCTCAGGAGAACCATTATTAATAAAATCTGTATTATTAGTGACTGTGGAAAGGCTATGCTGCTCCTGGAAATTTAAAAGAAAAATTAACTGTGAAGTTATAATTTTTGCCTTTAAGGCAGTAATACATTTTCATTCTTTTCCCTTTCACTTTATACATGAATGTCATGAAATTTCCATTGTAGTTGACTAAAAATGAAACAACAGAACAACAGTACTTTAGTGATGGCTAGGCTAGAGACTTAAATATTTTTAAAGGTTTAAAAAAAGCGGAAAACTGGTCCTTCATGATGAAAAGTAAGAAGTCAAATGTTATTTACAAAACTCATTCCCATTCAGTTTTTTGTGTTTTGGGCTTGTTTTCAGGCAAAAGGACTCCTATGGAAGATGGAAGTCTTTGTGCGTTTTCCAGAGTGTGTTTCCAAGCCCATCAGTGAAACATGATACTGCTGCTCTGTGTTGAAATACTTGAAGAACACCTACATCTCTGCCGGCGCCTTCCATCCTGCTGAAACCATGGTCTTCTCTGCAGTGTTGACTGCGTCCCATACTGGGGCATCCAACACAACATTTGTAGTTTATGAAAACACCAACATGAATATTACGGTCCCTCCACCATTCCAGCATCCCGACATTGGTCGGCTGCTTAGATACAGTTTTGAAACCATGGCTCCCACCGGGATGAGTTCCTTGACACTGAATAGTACAGCTGTGCCCCCAACACCAGCAGTTTTAAAGAGCCTAAACTTGCCTCTCCAGATCATCCTTTCTGCTATAATGATATTTATTCTGTTTGTGTCTTTTCTTGGGAACTTGGTTGTTTGCCTCATGGTTTACCAAAAAGCTGCCATGCGCTCTGCCATTAACATCCTCCTGGCCAGCCTGGCTTTTGCAGACATGTTGCTTGCAGTTCTGAACATGCCCTTTGCCTTGGTCACCATTCTTACCACCAGATGGATTTTTGGGAAGTTCTTCTGTAGGGTATCTGCTATGTTTTTCTGGTTGTTTGTGATAGAGGGAGTAGCCATCCTGCTCATCATTAGCATCGATAGGTTTCTTATTATAGTCCAGAGGCAGGATAAGCTAAATCCATATAGGGCTAAGGTTCTCATTGCAGTTTCTTGGGCAACTTCTTTTTGTGTAGCTTTTCCTTTGGCAGTAGGAAACCCTGACCTGCAGATACCTTCCCGAGCCCCGCAGTGTGTGTTTGGGTACACAACCAATCCAGGTTACCAGGCTTATGTGATTTTGATTTCTCTCATTTCTTTCTTCCTACCCTTCCTGGTGATACTGTATTCGTTTATGGGCATACTCAATACCCTTCGGCACAATGCCTTGAGGATCCATAGCTACCCTGAAGGTATATGCCTCAGCCAGGCCAGCAAACTGGGTCTCATGAGTCTACAGAGACCCTTCCAGATGAGCATTGACATGGGCTTTAAAACACGTGCCTTCACAACCATTTTGATTCTCTTTGCTGTCTTCATTTTCTGCTGGGCCCCATTCACCACTTACAGCCTTGTGGCAACATTCAGCAAGCACTTTTACTATAAACACAACTTTTTTGAGATTAGCACCTGGCTACTCTGGCTCTGCTACCTCAAGTCTGCATTGAACCCACTGATTTACTACTGGAGGATTAAGAAATTCCATGATGCTTGCCTGGACATGATGCCTAAGTCCCTCAAGTTTTTGCCACGGCTCCCTGGCCACACAAGGCGACGGATACGCCCCAGTGCTGTCTACGTGTGTGGGGAACATCGGACTGTGGTGTGAATATTGGAACTGCCTGACGTTTTGGGTGATGGTTGTTCTTTATCTGACTTTGAATTTTTTTCTCGTGGCTTCTCCACTTAAACTATATTGTTTTTCATAGGGTGTGTGTGTGTGCAGTGTGATGAAAGAATGGTGATTAGTTATAAGTCTGTTACCAAGGATACACAATAGGGAAGTGATCACACGTGTTACCTCCAGGGTTCAAGAGAAATCCTTGATTTAGGGTGGGGAGATGGTTTTCTGTTCCTTTGATTGATTTTGTTTTTCTAGTAGGAATCAGGATTGTGCTTTATTGAGCCTGCAGTTACAGTGAATTGTAGGTATTCTGTATGCTGCTAAGATATGCTTTGTCAAGTTTATCAATTATTTTTTTCTGGAAGACACTGCTGCTTTTTGCCATCACATTGGAGCCAAAACCCACATACATCTCTGTAGATAAATATTTAGTTTTATTTAAAAAAATAACCCAAGGGGGTTAGTGACATTTTAAAGGTCATGAATATTTACTTTGGTGCACTTTAAGAAACAATGTACAAACGAATTCAGTCATGTTTTTCAGAATTGTTTTTATACATGACATGTTGTGCTTTAGGAAACATTGCATTATTTCTAGGAAGACAGTTTTTTAAAAATGTTTTGTATGTACAGTTTTAAAGGAGGGAACATAAAAATGAAGAACTTTTTCTAAGCACAGTAGTGATTCTTTAGAGCAGTAGGGCAGAGTTGAGATGGAGCACCCTTGCAAATTTAAATGGGGTGCAGTGAGGCTGTGGCTGGTGTGGGCTGTGGCGATTCCTTTTACCCAAGGATTCTCTGAGTCCAGTGGGGAGAAGGACACCATTTACTAGACGTCTGCCACGTGCCAGGCCCTGTACGTCATTTTATCCTCACAGCATCCTGTGAGGGAAGTATTATTTCTTCGTTTTTGCAGATGAAGAAGGCAAGTCTCAGAGAGACTAAAACCCTGCCCAAGGTTAGTGGTAGAGCTGGGATCCAAAAATCTCCGAGTCCTGAGACTGCATTTCTACTGTACCACACGGACACCTCGTTCAGGTTCAGGTTTGGACGTTTCAGAGTCAAGAGGGAACTGTGTATCCTTTCATTTTCTTTTAGACTAAAACCTTCTTTTTAAAAATAGCTTCATTTTTTGTATTACCAAAAGAAATGTGAAACCATTACAGAAAGTCTGGAAAATAAAAAAGAAAATATAAAATCATCTATAACTACCTTTTTAGAGCGGAACTAAAAATCTTAGGTAAGTAAGGGTGTAAGGAAATAAGGCAATTTTTTGGTTTGCAAAACAAGTGACAATTACTGAGAAATTAAATACAGCTGTATATAGGTCTTTGCCCTGTGGGTTTAGATGTTTCCAGTTGTCCAGCTGTATTTCTCAATGTTTTGGGCAGAACAGCATTGTTGCCCCAGTGCTTGCCCAGAGCATAGCTGGCTATTGAAGAATGTGAACGTGCTCAGAGGTGTGTCTCCTGTAAAGAGGTGAAGATAAGCCCTGGTCTGAGCCTAGAGCAACTTTTCATTAAGGCAGGTCTGGGGTTTCAAATTATTTTTCTCTTGATGATGTTCTGCCTCTCCCCCACCCCAGGTGTAACCAGGGCCTTTGGTGCCCTTCTCTCTCTAATCATAGGAACACATTATAAAACGTCCCCCAGGGATGGGGCTTCAGACAATGGCCATAAGTGCTGAAAGTGTAGCCTCTTGGCTACATCATAGGCTTTATAAATAGGCAAGTTAACCTTGAACACTTTTTGGATTTATAGCATGTTTTCAGAATTATAGTGCTTTGTGACCAGTGGGAAATGAGCCACTTTTCTTCAGTTGTACAACCAGAGAGTTGGACTAGATGAATCTTCAAGGTCTTGTCCAACTCTAATGTGAGAGTAGAGATTTTTAAAGAGCCCAGCTGATGTCAACTTCACTCTTTGGTCTCCAGTATCATTTTTTTACATTTTACTTCATTAGATGTTTCTTAAAATTGAATATCTGAAGAGCATATGGCACCATATCAGGAGTCAGGACTTTGGAAGGTGGATGTCATCATGAAAGACCTGGGAATCCCTGCTCTTGAGGCAGTTGTCATGGTATTGGAACTCATTTTCCAGTTAACTTCTCTTTTGGGATTCAAGCCTGTTATTCAACATGTTGTTTTGAGATCATCTTCTGATGATACTTGCCTACCTCTTTGGTTTCTAATTTATATTATTCACAGGCAAAATTGCTTTTATCCATAGGGATCTTATAGAACATAAACACTGTAGTAGATATTAGTAGCACATTGAAGTGTATCATGCTTTCTACTTTCAATATAAACTAGATTTCAGGCAGATATTAATAAGTATATTTGAAATTAGACTTTCTTTGAGGAAAGTCAGCATGATCTGTATTCATCTTACATATTGGCAGTAGGTCTTGAGACTCCTTTTGTGGTTGGAGCTGAAACTGAGCTTTTGTTTTCTTTGTCCTATTTTTATGAGCAATCCTTAGGTACTTTAGTTCTGCCTGGTGGGCAGTGCATCATTTGGTGTGAGCTCTGGGGTGCCTGCTAAGAGGCTCAGTGTTTGTGAAAGACAACCCTGAGGAGCCTTTGTGAGAATTCAGCAACCACACTGAATAGCAGTTCTCTTTACACTGGATCGTCTTGATCAGATGACAGTTTACAAACCATTTTGAACGTTTTTATTATGTATACATTTTGAAAGCTTTTTTTAAAAAGTACTGTGGTGTACCTTTGAAAAATTTAGGTGCAGTATCATATGTTGCCTACTCTACTATATTTGTTTGAGGGAAAAAATAATACCACTACTAGTTATCACCACTGGCTGACAAAATCAGAAATGTTTTTGGTTTTGTTTTTCCTTCTGGCGAATAAGTAAGAAGCAGGAAAGAGATAATGAAATATTTGTGGTCAAAGAAAGAGTCAAAAGAAATCCCCAATAGTCTGCAAGAGTGATATTCAAACTTCCATATGAATTTGTGTCTAAGTATTCCCAGGGGGCTTGTTAACAGTACAGATCCCCAGGGCCCCCAGAGGGTCTGAGATTGGGCCCACAAATGCACACTTTTATTTTGTTGAGTATTTGGCCTGATGCTGATTCAAGTGGTCTCTGGGGCATACTTCAAAGAAACACTCCTGTGGAAAATATATCCACTTAAATATTGTGTTTTATCCAAAAAATGTTTGTTTTGTGTTGGAAGCCATTATCGCCTAGTGCATGGATAATCCACATTGAGAGGAAAATCTGTGTATCATTGTGCCTGATTTGCTGCCACTTGTGTTAGTGCTGGATCACGCCGGTGTCAGCTTTACCGTCTTTCAACTGGCAAAATTCTGATAAACCATGTAGTTTCACAGAAGAGCAAAAAAGGTGACTTAATATTTGAAAGTCATGATTTTCAGGAGTCTGATTCCTCTAATATTTTCTTTTCTCATAGAGGGGTATCTTTATTGTATGTATCCTCCTAAAGCCTGTGAGGGGAATGCAAAGATTCATCCACTTCCTATTGCTGTGCTTATGCCAGCTGTGTTCAGTGGAAGCATGAAGAAAATAAAATAACCATTTTAATCTATGTATTTCAGTTGCTGACAAGGATATTTAACTTAATCTTGATCTTTGCTTTTGTTTACATAACAATATTTATGTATATATCACAGGAAAAATGTTCACTTGCTTGACATTTTATTCTTCCATGATTTTTAGTTTACGTTTAAAGGACCGTTTAATTCAAATTTATTTTCACAACCATAGTTTTCATTGAAAACTCGATTTTTATAATAATAAATGAAAACGTCAAAGCACATGTTTGTTATTACAAGTAAATGGTAATACAGTTCTTAGACATATATTGGTACTAGTCCTTTGTAATTTAAATTAATTTATTTTACAATAGTACCTAACCTATATGAGAAAACCACTTTGAATTTTGGGTTGCAATATTCAAAATCAAAATGTATGATTATTTGTGCATATTCTTATTACAACCAGGAAAAGAGCTCCCAATAAGAAAATGAATAAATGTTTAACATTTCTAAAAGTGTTTTTTTTTAAAAGGACTGCTTCATTTATCTTAGAAAAATTGTCATGAATAATACTTTCTGTTAAATTAAAATCTGAGTTTAGTTTCAAATCCTGCTTCCTTTGGGGTTTTATTTTCAAATTAGCTTTTAAAGCCTGTATGTGTATTCTAGTTTTAGAAATTCTTAGAGTAATTAAGGATGAAATGAAACTTGGCAAAAGACTATCAGTATTAAGAGACAGTTTTAAGACATTCTGTCTAGGAGAGTTATAAAAATTTTCCTGCTAAGTCATTTGAAATTGGATTGTCACTGGCAAAGCAGTGACAATGTTTGCTTCTATTTTGATGAAATGATTTCTTATTGCACTTCCTTTTCTAAAATCTAAGGCCTTTCTAAAACCTACTTTTAAATCTTTAGGAAATATCATTTATTTTTATATGAGTTTTAACTTTTTTGCCAATTAGACATGAGGGTTTTATTTTCTCTTCTTTTTCACTTATATGCAATAGCTAAATATATTTATTTTTAAATTATAAAAGGTTGATTTACAAAGGAAGTTTGTTATTGAATCTATTATACATCTGATAGTTCTTTCTGAAATGGAAAGGTAAGAAAGATATAGCAAAATAGAGGAACCTGTTTAATTAAAAGCATTTTCACATCTATCATGAAAATAATTAGCCCCACTCAATTCATTCATAATAAAGAGAACCTTTAGGAGAAGTTTCTACCTTCTATGTCAAGGTGCAGTCAATTAGATTTAATGCAAAAAGAAACAAAAATTTCATGGCTATCTCAGAATTTAACCCAGGGAAGCAGAACTAGTAGAAGATATTTATTAAGAGATTTACTGCAAGAATTGGCTTACATGATTGTGGGGCTGGCTGGGCAGATCTGAAGGCCAGAGGGCAGGCTGTCATGCAGGACAGGCTGGGAATCACAGACACAAACTGAAGCTTGCTGTCCACAGGTGGAATTTCTTTTTCCTCAGAAAAGCCTCAGTTCTGCTTTTGACCTTTCAACTGGTTGAATCAGACCCACTCAGATTATATAGGATAATCTCTTAGTTAATGTGGACTGACTGTAGACTTTAATCACATTTATGAAATACCTTCACAGCAACACCTAGATTTGTGTTTGATGGAATAACTGGGGACTGTAGCCTGGCCAAAGGGACACATCAAAAGACCATCCCAATGATGACATCCAAATGTAAAATATAATAAAATTGGGACTTCCCTGGCAGTCCAGTGGTTAAGACTCTGAGCTTCCACTGCTGGAGGGTGCAGGTTCGATCCCCGGTTGGGGAACTAAGCTCCTACATGTTGCATGATGTGGCAAAAAAAATTTTTTTTAATAATAAATAAAATATAAATTTAAAAATGAAATATAATAAAATCCTTCTATGATGCTGTAGTGGTAGTATAAAAAACTAAGTCGCATAAATCTCAGTGTTGAGATTAATATAATGACCAAGATAAGTTTACTGAAGAGGATGGGAAACATATTCTGACTGCATTATATTCAAATTCACATAATCACAGGGCACAATATTTATCTCTGGATTTCACTGTAGCGATTGTGAAAGTTCTCAGGAGGAAGTAATAATCAATTGATTAGATGATTATGTAAATCACTTTCTTCCTACATAAATTTTATTTGTGATACTTGCCAAGGATGATGCCTTTCTTCTAAGTAATTTGAAAGCATAATTAAAACAGTATTAACTCTCAGCATAAAAATATGCTAATAGTAATAATAATAATAATGATGACGGGTGCCATTTTTTGTCCACTTATTGTAGTCAAAACACCCTTTATCTATTTTAATCCACAGTATTTTCTCCTTTTTCCAACTGAGGAAACTGTTCCCAAGAGATTAAGTAACTTTTTCAGGTAATAGCTTAGATTCAAATCTAGGCCTAATGCCACAGTTCATAGTTTTCTAGACCACCTTCCCCTGTTATTCCCCGATAACAGAACTGAGGTTTTTTTTTTTTAATCTTTATTGGAGTATAATTGCTTTACAATGGTTTGTTAGTTTCTGCTTTATAACAAAGTGAATCAGTTATAAATATACATATGTTCCCATATCTCTTCCCTCTTCAGAACTGAGTTTCTAGTGAGACAAACTTACTAAGCATCATACTAGATGATGATTCCTCTCCATGCATTAGGTAAATAATCATAACAGAAAAACCTATACATAAAGTTGTGGGTATTAACACAAAACCTAGGTTAGTTTGTTCTTGATTTTAAGTCATTAAGTAGATTTGGCTAAATCAGAACTGAGACTGTCAAGCTGTCTGGGCCCCAGGGAGCCTTGGGTACAGCAAAGCCCACGTGGGTTCTAATGTCACAGAACCTTCAAAAACTTGCTGACTGTGGCAGAAATTATGGGAATGCTTAGATACCCAGACAGTTTCCTAGATTGCATAGATCTCACAAACCCTGTTGGAAAGTTTCACCCTGATGCACATTTGGGGTTCGATTATGAACCGATTTGTCTGAAGTACTACGGGTTTTATCTATAGTAGCCAAAACTTTGGAAGAGAAGGTGGAGGTGATAAAGTCAGGAACCCTGGGGTCCTCCTGCCAGCTTTGACACTCCTGCTGTGCTGCCAACCAGGACTCCTTCAGCCTGACATAAAATGGCAGGGTTTTAACATGCCTATTAACTCATGATAGGTATAGTAATTAGAATTCCTTAGTTGATTGCATCATTTGTACAAAAAAAAAAACCCAAAAAACTTTGTTACCGTAGTTTGTCATATATTTTTGCAAATGATGAAAAAAATTTAATTGTGTAATTTATCTTATTGACCATCTGTTCAGGTACACTTACATTTGAAATTTTGTAATAGTAAATACTGTGAAACTACAGGATCCGTGGTTGGTTGGATTCTTGCCAGAAGAGCTGAGGAGGAGCCGGAGGGCCGACTATAAGTTACAAGGATTTCCCACCTCCTCAAGGGTGGAGATTCCCTAACATCTTGTTCAAGGATCAGCTGTATTCCCTAATAAGCAGATGAAGAAACAGGTTTAAATAATTAAATGACTTTCCCAAATTCTTGCAGCAGTTAGAAGGCAGAACCAGGATTCAAACCCAGCTGACATCTCTCAGCTTTAGAGCTCTTAACCACTTTGAGTCAGTGGGATTTTACCGTCAGAGAGAGAGGGGCTGGAAAGTGAGCTTGTGAGCTTTGGAAAAAACCAGTAACCAAGTAAACAAAGGTCAGATAAATGATCCTGGAAAGTCTCTTAATCAAATAGATACATTTTTATTAGTAGAAAGAAGAAAAATAGAATATTTACATTTTTAAGAAAACAGTTTTTTTTAGTTTATCACCCAAGATTTACCGCTGAGAACAGCTGAGCTTGTGGACAAAGGCACACAGCCAGGTCAATATGCGGAGGCCAGGAGCAACTGCTTCCCAGTGCGCGGGCAAGCAGTTTATTCTCACTTCAGACATAATCTCTGAGGGGGCCTAAGCTGGGTCTACACACCCCAAACTTCTCAGGTAACTATTGCTATCACTATCACTTTTGCTTTTCTGGATTTAACACTGGAAGAACTTTTTCTTCAGGGGTGCTGGGGACTCCTTGGGAAACTGTTAGTACCTAGGGAATTTCACTGTGCTCTCACCCCCTCTTCCAGGATTTATCTAATGAGCAAAGTAACTGCAAATGGCACGGAAGACATTTCCCTCTGACAGGAAGAAAGATGGAGTCTTCTTGGATGACTTACCCAAAGGTATTTGTAGTCTCAAATGCCGTGATTAACTTGGATTGCAAGACATCACAGTATTTTATGTAACTGTGTAACAGGTTCTGTTAGATCTCTCTCCAGGGCAAAAGGCTTCTTATGAAAACATTTACAGTAAAACAAGATGCACACTGAAGGAACAATAGAGAAATAGAGAAATGTAATCTGACAGAGATGCGATGACAACCAAAAAAAAAAAAATTATCTCAGTCTTGATTTCTAGCCCTACCTTTCCCCCTGGAGTTCTCACCTTTCTTTCCCACTAGGCACTAAACTCCCTGAGGGCAGGGCCCTGTGCTTGTTTATTATTTCTCCAACACCTAGCATGGTGGCTCACAGAGAAGGGCGATTCTCAAAAGTCTGGAAACGGACCTTTTGATAATAGAATGTTTATGGTTAAAATCATAATGGGGCTTCCCTGGTGGCACAGTGGTTGAGAGGTCCCCCTGCTGATGCAGGGGACACGGGTTCGTGCCCCGGTCTGGGAAGATCCCACATGTCACGGAGCGGCTAGGTCCGTGAGCCATGGCTGCTGAGCCTGCGCATCCGGAGCCTGTGCTCCGCAACGGGAGAGGCCACAACAGTGAGAGGCCCGCGTACCGCAAAAAAAAAAAATCATAAGGGACTTACCCAAACCAAGTAGCAAATGCTAAGATCAGCCCACAGGGCTTCAGTCTCCAAGTCCAGTAACCTGCCCACTATATAAACCTGCTTCCTTGACTTAGAGGAGAAAGTAATCAGAAGGTTTTATGACACTGAGTTTAGGCCAGTTTAGGAGACAAGTGTGTGGAGTGGACAGAGCTGCTAAGTTTTTTTTTTTTCAACATCTTTATTGGAGTATAATTGCTTTACAATGTTGTGTTAGTTTCTGCTGTATAACAAAGTGAGTCAGCTATATGTATACATATATCCCCATATCCCCTCCCTGTTGCGTCTCCCTCCCACCCTCCCTATCCCACCCCTCTAGGGGGTCACAAAGCACCGAGCTGATCTCCCTGTGCTACGCGGCTGCTTCCCACTAGCTATCTATTTTACATTTGGTAGTGTATATATGTCCATGCCACTCTCTCACTTCATCCCAGCTTACCCTTCCCCCGCCCCGTGTCCTCAAGTCCATTCTCTACATCTTTGTCTTTATTCCTGCCCTGCCACTAGGTTCATCAGTAACATTTTTTTTTTTTTTAGATTCCACATATGTGTGTTAGCATACGGTATTTGTTTTCCTCTATATGTGTTAGCATATTTGTTTTTCTGACTTACTTCACTCTGTATGACAGACTCTAGGTCCATCCACCTCACTACAAATAACTCAGTTTCGTGTCTTTTTATGGCTGAGTAATATTCCATTGTATATATGTGCCACATCTTTATCAATTCATCTGTAGATGGACACTTAGGTTGCTTCCATGTCCTGGCTATTGTAAATAGTGCTGCAGTGAACATTGGGGTGCATGTCTATTTTTGAACTATGGTTTTCTCAGGATATATGCCAGTAGTGGGATGAGCTGCTAAATTTTTATTTGTTAAACCTGGCAATCCTGAGAGTAGTGCACATATGTATACAGTTTTTTGACCCTATAATGTGCAAGTCATGGCATGGAGGAGGTCCTCTGTTCCTCTTGTTTATGAGGCTGGTCTGTGACTACATCTTGTGGTCTTGACTAAATATGCTGGGGTAGAGGAGGACGTGACCCCTGGTGCAGCTGAGGAGCAGATACAGATGGACGGATAACAGAAGTAAAAGGTGTGTTTTGTAACTGTTTTGTGTAATCTCAGTTTGTTGGTAAATGACTGGTGATGGTGATATGGACAAGATGTATTCAGTAACCACCTCCATCAGGGAAATTTTGGTCGGGAAAAGTTTTCAATTGCTAGAATTAGACATCCATGTGTTGAATGCCATTTCAACACTTGCAACAGAAATTCGGAGTTTAAGTCACTTTCACCATAGTTTTGGCAGGACTGGGAACACATTTTTTTTTCAGCTGTTCTTCCTGTTGGGTGCTATAAATAGCTTTGGGGAAGTATATAATTATCTCAAAGTAGAAGCTAAAGATAAAAAGCTGCTTGAGATTTTAAAGGAACATTTAATAGTTATTATTATGTAACATTTATTAAGTATACTCACTGTGCTCATTGTCTTTGCCAGGAAGAAACTTGGAATAAAAAGTCAATCCAAGATGTGACATGTATAAATAGACCAAAAGGTATATTAACATGGTGCCAGAACAAAGGGTCGATTCAATAAAAAAGAAAATTTGGGAAACAAAAAAGGCAGCCAGATCAGTACAGTGTTGTGTAGAAATGAAGAAAACTTATATTTAGTAACATATCTTTAAAATACTGGCAGTTTAAAACAAAGATGCATAGCCACATAAAAACAGGTAACATTGTGGTATGTGCATGGGTAGTACTGTGTTTTTGGCAGTTGGCTCAGCCTTTTATATATAAAAGGAGTTTACTTACTCTGTTCAATGAATAAATACTAAAAGATTTAAGTATTAAATAAAGATTCATTGTTGGCCGAAGCTAGGTCAGTGTTATAAACAATGATTTCAGTCATTGGCTCCTGGCTAAGACTGTGATTGCTGTTTAAAGCCTATAGAAAGTCCACAACCAAGTAATCATATTAGAGACGTCCGTCGTTTATTTGATGCCTGCTGAATGATGCAAGTACTATATCTACATAAATACATAATCTCTAATTCTTATAATAATTCTAGCAGGTAGATATTATCATTCTGTTTTACAAATCCTTCAAGGTTTTAAGTAGTTAGATGAATTTTAATAGGCGACAGGACTTACAAAGTGGAGATACAAGAATTCAACCCCACGTCTGTGTGAACACCAAAACTTAGGGGTTTTTTTCATGTTGTAGTACTATCTGTCCAACCTTTTGCCTATGCATTCTTGTTTTCTTCACCTTATTTCTCCTTCACTTATGAAGACTTTTCCTTTAGAACCTGATTGTCCCACTCAACCTAGCTTGGACTTCATGATTTATCCTGTTGCCTCTTGTCCCGCCCTCAGCTTTTCCTCAACTCTTCTATGATCTTCTAGCCCTAAGTTTTGGTGATCTGTCTACATTCCTCACATCCTCATTTTGGTATATACTAGGTTCAGCGTTGCTAAGGCTAAGAACTCCTGTGTGCTGATAATTTGCATAGATGCCACCCCACAAGATGAATATCCTTATTATGGCCTGAAGTCATGTGCTTCTTATTTGCAGACAAGAAGCACAGAAAACCAAAGATCCTTATGAAGCATTATTGACCCTTATATCCTCAGAGAATTTCCTAAGAGAACTTCTTAATATAGGGCAGAAATCCAATCAGGCCAGGCAGGCACACAGCTCCTGGAGGCCAGCACCAGCAGAACTCTTTTGAGATCTAAATAATCCAAACAGTAAACAAAGAATGATTCTTTGTGTTGCGGTTCTTCCTGGGAAGAGGTTCAGACATGGTGGCCACTAGGAAGGCAGGCAAGATTTTGGTAGCAAAGTTCCCAAAGTAGGGAACTTTGGTGAAGTTCCTACTCAGACTTTTAGCCCAGATCTGAATACCTCCTTCCTCAGGAATGTTAGGTTGGCCAAGAGATCATGGAATGCCTAGAGGCATGTGGCTCTTGTCATGAGGTCCTGATTGGCTCAGAAGCAGGGTTTCATGAATGTTTACCCTCTTCTGCAGCCTGGGTGCTCATCTGGGTGCTTTCAACTTAATCCCAGGCTGACACAAAGTAGTATTTATGTGATTAAAGGGTTAGGAATAACATGAGAGTGAAAACAGCAGTTCCTTTCTCTTCCAGAAAAGGGTCAGTTACCCCCAGTAATATACTCAGCAATTAATTTCTAGCTTATGAGAAAACTGAAATCTAAGGCATGGATACGGTGAGGAAGTAGAATATGAGAACACTGTCAATGTGTGGCAGGTGCAGACCAAAGTTAAATAAAAGAATTTGGGAAATGATTGAACCTTGAGAAATGGGGTTTGCAGGAATTAGGCCAGTGAGTAGAGGCTTCAGGAAGCTAATGGATAAAGAGCTGGCTATTAAAGTTGAGGGCTGAAGTTGTCTGGATTTGCACAGAAAATGGACCTTTGCTGCCCTCATATCTCTGCCCAAATCCTGTACCATGTGCTCTATTTGTCTTCATGCCCAGCAACCCAACTGGCTCACAGCCCTCCTGACTCAATCCCCATTACTTACTGTGTTGTGAATGGCTTCCTTCCTTGACGCTGACTTTTGGGAATGCTTTCCTAGCATCTGGTTTGGCTTCCTTCTTATACTACAATTGAAATTCTCTATCTATGCTTCCTCAGGCCACCCTGGACAGTCATCTCCCCTGGTCCAACCGTAACTCTGGGTGTTATTATCCTGGCCCGACAAATGTGACATGAACATCAGTGGGTATATTCAATAAAGTAGCGCTAGCTTTTTTGACAGCAAACTCCTCAAATCAGTATCTGAACAACAATAGTTTATTTCTTTTTCATATAACAATTCAATTTACATGTTCCTGGTTTGGCTCCAAGTAATCATTCAGGGATCCAGGATGATAGAAACGAATCCAGGATGATAGAAACTCTACATCTTCAGCAGGTGGATTCCAATGTGCCAATATCCAGTCAGTAGACTGGATAAAGGTATCATGCCTGGACACCTGGGAGATTTTTATGGGCCAAGCCTGGAGGTGGCATTCATGACTTCTCCCCCATATTTCACTGGATAAAATTTGGCCACATTGGATACACCTTCTTGCAATGGAGACTGAGAAATGTGGTCTAGTTGTGCAACCCCTGATGAAGAAGAAATGAGTTTTGGTGAAAACGGTGTTTTCTGCCACAGTAGACCTTTTTGTTTCTGACCAGAGTATCCCAAAGAGAAGAAACCACCTGAGACCATGGGCTTCCCTCACTGTTTGGTAGTGACACAGGGCAATTACCCCATATGCAGGCCCAGCTTCCCTTTGATACTCTCAGCAGAAAAACTTCCCCTGACATAGTCTAGCACCTAGATTTCCTTATGCTATTGATGAACTCTGTATCTGAGGCTGTGAAATTTATGGGTGAGCCAGAGTGAGTAAAAATCTTGATATCCTGGCCGAGAAGAGAGACAAATAGACGAACAATCCCACACTCATGACCAGACAGACTCCTCCTGAAGCACCATGCAGGATTTCTGGAAGTGTTTCAGGCCACATCAGGTCATCCGACCTGACAGCAAGTGTCTCCATCATCTGTCATCTGTACGGGGACATCAGACAATGTGTTGCTGTGTATAGGAAGGAGTTCTGGTTGTTGGTACACATTTTATTTAACAACGAGGAGAACCTGAATGTCTCAGGAATGCTTTCTGGACACTTACATGATACTTACGTGTTTTATTAGTCTAGGCCATAAAGTCAGTTGTCTATGCATAGAAAGTCAGCTGGTAAGCCAGCCATGCAGTCTCCTTGGCTGAGGACTGGAGATAACCCATGTGAGTGGAGGAAGCATGTTGTTGCCATATGAAAGTGCAGTCAATGGGTATGTCTACAGTTGTACCCTAGAGAAACCAGCTACTTCTGTAAATATTACCCTCCCTCTATTCAAGGTGCCCTTTACTCAGTGATGGGAAATGTGCAGCCTGCTCTAGTAAGTGAAACTGCTGGTTTTTCTCTTCTCTTCCTCTAGCTTGTTCTCTTCTTCTCTCTTAAGCCAGTGGATTCTGGGTGCTCATGGGACTGAGGTGAACTGGGCACAAACCCATAGAATGGTAGCTGTAGAAAATCCTGTTTTCTGGATCCTGGTGCTTAGACTCAGCTGCTGAGTTGCCCCAAATTTGTGCAAGTCTGAGTATACACCATTGATTCCCACTGGGGGATGGACACTGGGGGAGGGTGCATGACCCATGAATGTCTGGGTGGTAAATCACATAGAACCCCTGGTGCTGGAGGTCAACCATATGACCACACAGGCATAACATGTAAAAGTGGATCTTAAACAACCTCATGTGTCTATGACCCTAGCATTTGTGCAAACTCATGAATTAGATTCTCCTACCTTCTGACCATATTTCTTAATTCTTCTATTTATGAATTCACTGTACTTTTAGAATCTGATGCTTGGCCATAAATTCCTGTTGTAGCTCCTTGATTATGATTCATATTATGCTCCTGGAATTGTGGCTGCAAGCTTCCTTGGGAAAATATTTTGCTGGCCCAAGATTTCCCCAAGATTCCTGTTGATCGCCTAAGCCTTAATCTGCAGCTCTCCTGCTGGGGCTTCCTGGGCCTCAGGAGCTGAAGATGGGCATATGTGACCATTTGAACAGATAGGACAAATCCTCAATGAAGGTTAGTGCCCTAACTTGCCTGTATCTCGATTCTTTTGTCTCTAAATTACTATATTCCAAATATTTGTGTGTATGTGGGAAAAGCCCATTTAGCTTACTAAAAGTACAGAGCCCCAACCAAGACCTACTGGGTCAGAATGTTTAGTAAAGAGCTTGGTCCCTATTCTGTTTTCTAGGAGGTACTCTCTCATCCACTGCTTTCCATGGCTACATCTTAGTGGGTACTGGGGAGAATGAGCTATCTATTAATATCATCATGGGACATTCTACTTTGAGCTAGTAGAGTTTCAGGGTCCTGGGAGTTGATTTAGAGTTCAAGCAAAGCAACTTCATTAACAACTTAGGAGACTTCCCACCCACCACCTCCCTTTCATTCCCTGGATTTCATGGGCTAGCAACCCAAAGTCAGACATCATATCAAGGCATAGCTTTTGAAATATGAAACTGGGCGTGGGAATTTCAGTCTCTCAGTAGCTGGTGTTCCGTTAGTCTCAGACATTGGCTTATGCACTTGACTCTCAACTAAATGGCTTTCATTTTGGTCTCTGCCTAGGGAGAACATTAAACAATAGCTGTGGTATGAGTCACCAGTAATTTGCCTCTTGATCCTAGGCTCCATCCCAGCTTCTTCTTTGCAATTAAGTTAGTTGTTCCCATTGTCAGTCATTCCTAGAGTGCATGACAGCAGATAGTTGAGTGGGAACACATCCCAATTTTGTCTCCTGGAATAACTCTTCCCTGCCTTTTCTGGCAAGAACCTTAACTGACAGCAAAGCATTTCATCTTTTCCAGCCCCTGGTTTCATTTCACTGGATTTTTAGCCAACTCAGATTGCAGGTCACAGGCAGAAATCATTTCCATCAGCATATTCATAATTTTCATTCCTTTCTGCTTTGAGATGGGCCAAATTCAGCTGAGCCTAAGTGAATCTTTTCATTGTAGGACCTTACAGAAAGGCACAATAAATAACACTCTTATCTCTTATCTTATCAAATCTTTTATTGGGAAACTTCAAGAGGCACATGGTCTCAATCCCAAGATACAAGAGTAAATATTTTTCTACTCCTCATCAGGGATTACCAACTTTCCTGCCCAAGATGGAAAGTCTACTTTCTACCCTACCTTTGCTTATTCCATTTTTTCCCCCATTACTTGCACTATCCTACTTCCAGTTCCTTTTTTTTTTTCTAAATTCTATGAGGACTCTTTTCACTTGTAAGTGACAGAGAACCACACAGTCTGGTTTGGGTCTAAGGAACATGCTGTACTCTGGAGCCCAGAAGTGCATGGTCTAAAAGTGAGGGGAGGAATGAGTGGTTCTCTGAGAAATTGGGGTACAATGATTAAAAGGATGGTCTATCAATATTGAGTGGTTAAAAATGAACACATTTTCATTACATTTGGTTTCTCAGCTGAGCTGCTGAATGCTGCTGGAGACTATTACACAACCCTAAAGATCAGTGACATTTCAAGTTCATGTTCTTCAACTTTATTTTGACTTCAGTCCTACTCAATGAACTTTTCACATTGCCCTGGTCATGTCTTTTACAGGTTCCAGAAGTAATTATTCCTAACCTCACTATTCTTCCTTAGGCCCAGCTCCCCATTCAGCAGATTGCCTTGCCTTTTACTTCCTACAGGAAATTGTAGGATAAAAGGTGAGACCTCCCTCAACTTCCTGTTTCTACATATACAAATTTGTCTATATTGAGACCAGTTTTACCTCCTTTCCTGCTCCTGTGTCCTCTACTTCAGCCTTCTCTCCTATAAAGGAAACCTCCAGTTATCATTGCACCCTCTCTCCTATATTTGCAAAGTCTTCCTCTCTATGTGCATTTCTCTCACAGTCAGAGCTGGATCTACCTACCAGAAAGCCAATGAAGCTTAAATAATCTTCAGGGCTTCTAATTTGCCTGAGCCCCTTTCAAGGCTCTGGGTGGAACTTAGTGGTGTAGCCACATGATCATATGTATTTGCACAATGTGCAAAAATAAGACATATTAACGGTAATATTTCTGTATATACTTTCTCATTCACTCTAGGACCACCGTGTCCACTTTGACTCACCTTCTGTCACATTTCCTTTGTGTTTTGGAGGGAAGTAGGCATTTTGGGATCCAAATTGAATGGAGGACACATTTTATTTCAGATTTAGTGGGATGAGTATACAGTTAAGTTATTGCTAGCAAGACTAGGGTAGGAATGGCTTCCAGGAATACTCCCATTCCTCACTGTGCTGGCTCACAACTGCAATGTGATATGAAGGTGCTGTGCGAATGCATCTTTTGGTGCCTGGCACCGGAAGTATGAGGATAGTGGAGGAGAAACAATATTTGAAGTATTTGGAGCCAGAAATTAATCTGTGGAAATTTCTTTCAATCTTCACATATGTAAAATTATAAGTAGAGAATTCAGTTCTCACTGAAGCCTAGTAAAAGCAGAAGTTCTCTTTCTGTTGGCAACATATTAAATAATACAATAAAAAATTCAGCTTACATATAAGTTTCTTTTGGGATGGGAATAATGTGAAGGAGAATTTTTCAGAATTCCTGTGTTTGCAAAACAGAAACATTTAGCAGTATTACAAATGACAAGTGTCTATGTTGAAATCTCATGTTTTATACATTCCAAACATTAATATTAAAAAATAAATTTTGAGCAATGACATCAGAATGACTGAATCATCTTCTTGTTATCTCTATTAAGATGTGTCCCCAATTAAATTTGGGACCCCTCTATTTTTATTTTGCTAGATGAAAAATGGAATATTTATTTCAAAATGTATTTCTTTGATATTGGACCAAATAATATATCATATCTTCATTTGCCTTTTCTATTTATTTACATATGATCTATGTTGTCCATTTTTCTCTCTGGGTGATTGCCTTGGGAATTTGTAAGAGTTTTTCTAATGTACAGAAGACACAGCCTTTGCATCATTTTCTCTTGCCTCTGGCCATCTGCTTTCGGATATTTAAACCATTTGCTGACCTTCCTGTCTTCCCATGTTCTGTCTTCTCCCTGCTTTCTTCAGGTCATGAGCATTCCTCAGGGTAGTCTTCTGTAAACTTCTCCAACCCCATTTGTCAATGACAGATCCTTTGCTATCTGTTCCCAAAGCAAAACTCTGTATACTTCTTTTTTCTAATGCTGTTCACAGTCATAATTGCTTGTTTATTGTTTGCCTTCTACAACAATGTAAAATCCATTAGGGTGAGGACTGTGTCACTTGTTTGACCATAGTCATCATTTCTCTGCTCTCTTTGCTAATGGAATGCTATTCTGGTGTCTATTCTGTCCCCTCCCCAACTCAGCCCATGTTCCTCTGTAGACTGCTCACACCTCACTCTAAGTAGCCCTGATTGACCTAATATCCATCTCCTTTGCCAATAAATTTTTCAAAAGTGGTAATGTGTTGCTATTTGGGCCAGCAAGTCACCAGGAGAGATTTGATAGGATTATCTACTTTGTCTTCTGGGGAAATTTTCAAAATGCAATTCTGTCTTCTTCTGGACATGTGATACATGGAAATCTGATTCTTCCTATAAGACTGAAGATGAAGTCAATGCACAGAAGAAGGGAAAACCAAGAGAATATCACTGATATAGAGCTGGAGTCCATAGATTATGTCACTCCTGAAACCCACATCACTGCTGGACTTCTGGTTGTGTGTGCCAATAAATGTCTTTAGTTAAGCCAATTTGAGTTGAGTTTTCTACTACTTGTGGCCAGATGCACTATACTGAAGCTATATGACCAGTTCTTAGTTCTCAACAAATACTTACTGAATCAAATAGAAAATTCTCTCCCATATATAATACATGTGTCTTCCTTGGTATATACCTTTTTTTTATCCCCTTACTTTTTAATTTTATTTAATTATAAGATAATATTCATTTTTGATAGTCAAAGCAATATAGACATATGGAAAAAACCTTCAATCTTTACTTTCTTCTTTCTATTTATACCTTCCTGATGTAACCAATGTTAACCATTAGTTATATGTACTTATATATTTTCCTTTATGCTTATAGAAACCAATATATGTCTATCATGTTTAGTTTTGTTAGTTCATTCATTTTACAAAATCTGTCATCATACTGTATACATTATTGTGGAGTATCTTTGTTTTTTAATTAATAGATCATAGCTGTTTTTACAGGTCAGTCTCCATAGATATAACTTATTCTTAATAACTGCATACCACAACTATATCTCATTGCATCTTTGCTCTGCTTAAATGTTTCTCATAGAGCTTTATTCACATTATTTTCTTTAACTATAGAGCCTTTAACTGTTTTCTCTTTTATTGTTCTACTTTATGCCCGTGAATTTGGAGCATTAGAAGAAAACAGTGGTTGATGGAGTCACTTAGGTATTGGGAGGAGTATGTAAACTTCACAAGTGTTAAGGCATCTAGTTTACCATTTGGGAATTTTATTTATTTATTTGTTTTTAGAAAAGATGATCCTTTCTTCTGCTTATCATAATTGGAATTTTTTTTTTCTTCTGTGCTCTTTGTAACAAACCACACCTGAGGAACAGCCCCAGGGAGACTTTTCAGCTACCACTAATAAAGTAATGGTTTCACAAGGGATCCAGAAATTAGATAAAACCCAGAAAGATCTAATATTTTAACCCTAACCCAGCAAATAAGGACTGTGTTCTTCCTTTGAACTGAAGATTTAACTCTTAGGTATATTACTTTATTTATCATCATTGGGGTACATACCTTTTATTTTTTAATATTAATTCTTTCTGATTGGGGATAGTTTAATTCCTTGTTAGTAGATATGCTATAGCTATAGTTGAATTTACAATAGCCAGGATGTGGAAGCAACCTAAGTGTCCATTGACAGATGAATGGATAAAGAAGATGCGGCACATATATACAATGGAATATTACTCAGCCATAAAAAGAAATGAAATTGAGTTATTTGTGGTGAGGTAGATGGACCTAGAGTTGGTCATACAGAGTGAAGTAAGTCAGAAAGAGAAAAACAAATACCGTATACTAACACATATATATGGAATCTTAAAAAAAAAAGGTTCTGATGAACCTAGGGGCAGGACAGGAATAAAGTCGCAGATGTAGAGAATGGACTTGAGGACATGGTGGGGTGGTAGGGGAAGCTGGGACGAAATGAGAAAGTAGCACTGACATTTACACACTACCAAATGTAAAATAGATAGCTAGCGGGAAGCAGCCATATAGCACAGGGAAATCAGCTTGGTGCTTTGTGACCACCGAGAGTGGTGGGATAGGGAGGGTGGGAGGGAGACGCAAGAGGGAGGGGATATGGGGATATATGTATACATATAACTGATTCACTTTGTTATACAGCAGCAACCAACACAACACTGTAAAGCAATTATACTCCAGTAAAGATGTAAATATATATATATATATATATATATATATATATATATATATGCTATAGTTGAAAGTGTGAGTAAGTAAGTGACTTTATGATGTCAGTTATATGTCAGTTCTTCCCACCTCCCTTGGAAGGTGGAAGAAGGTATGGAGGAAGAGAAAACAGCGATTTCAAACTGAGAGAAAACTAAAATTACCTGGCACACTTGTGCTCAAGGTGGCATACAATCAGGATTTTTCCTGGTTTCCCTAAGGAGCAATTCATTCTCGACAACAGCTAAACCAAATTTCAGAGACACAAAAAAAGAGAGGGCGAGAGAGCCGGGAGAGAGAGGAAGGATGATATGAACTAATTTGGACAATATAATAAGGGCAAGACACAGGGAGTCACAATATTTCCAAGCGGTTTTTATCAGCTAACCACCAAGGAGAACCAAACAGAACACTCTGTGGTAAATTAACCTATAAGCCAGATAGATAAAGGCAGCTGTGGTTTCTGTGTAAGTTCAAAGCACAGATGAAAATTAGCTCCTCTGGGTATAGTTATTTTAGACTCTAGGAACATGGGTAATTTTCTGAGGTTAGAAATATTGCAAAGACTAAAGCATGATTTTTCCTGAGATAACTGTACTCAGCTTGTCTAAGTATAAAATGAGCCAAGGCTTAGGGACAGTAAATCCTGAGTCCTTCATCAAGTCATTGAAAATGAAAACAGAAACAAAACAAATGAACAAATGGATGAACAAAGCAAGACCAAAAATCTTTTTACTTTTATTCTTAGGATAGCAATATAAATATATTTGGGTTTTCTTAGTTTTGGGTTTTTATCACAATAAGCTGAGGTTTTATTTTGTGAAATACACTTTTTTCCTGGGTAGAATATGCTGATAGCCTTCTGTGGGTGGAGTGATACAGGGAGAAGCTTGAGAACAGAGGGAAATTCTCTCAATTGTACTAATAGCCTTGAATTTGTAATTCGCTGAAGGTTAATGGAAGCAAATTACTAAGTAAGCACTCTAGGGTACATTTGGATCCTTTTTGACATAATTAGAGTTTTCTATTCTGTAGCTAGTAATATTTTAAAATGATGTTTCAGGTAATTTTAGTTTGCTCTTTGCATGATTTTATTGTAGTACATAGGGGCCTATTTCTAGGAAGACTGAATTTTGAGTGCCGATTTCTACTTTAATTTAAAGGCTCCATGTGTGTTGGCCTCAAAGCAGTTATCAGCAGAAAACTTATCATTAATAATTTAAGCTTGAGTTAACCAGGTAGCAATTAGCATGCCTGACAATCTGCATAATCTGAAGAGAATTCTGGTGCGCCTTGACTCTTCTCTTACCAGAGATACAAATTACCACAATTTCTAGTCAAATTTTATAGATCAGCACAAGGTGAGAAGAATTTAGTGAAATTTTGGTACAGATGGAGTAATCTTTCTTTACTTACTCATTTAATTTGAGTCATAATTTAGATTCAGTAGAGTTCCAATCATGGTGTTTTTGCAATGTTTAAAAGAATGGAAATGGAGGTTAAAATATTTAGTTAGATATATATTTATACCCTGTCTACTTTAAAATTCATTTAGGTGCCAATATGATCCCCACAATTCAATAAGATAAATTAATTTAAGGAAGTACAAGGACAAGAAGGGTAAGGTTGTAAGATAGAGTTGGGAGTAAAGTGAGCACATAAAGTACATGTCTATGGCACAAACTCTAATCTGAGCTTTCTTACAGCCAATTCAAAGGGGGAAATATGGTCATTTAAGAGAATCTCAGAGTCCACAAGGTAAGCAAAATTCAGTCTCAGTAGGAATAAAACTATTCCTGACACTGAAATCAGAAATCACTTTCAGTTTTCTTTCAAAGAGAAGACACTGGGGATAATGTTGAATAGCATCCTTAATATCACCTTAACAGAAGACATAGTTTTCTAGAAATTTCTAAAGCTTTCTTACTATAGGTTGAAAGCATCACTTAGGATCAAATTTCAGTAAGAACAGTTGCCCAGGAGGGAGAACTATCAATATAAAGCAGGACATGTACTCTCCTCTCTGTCAGTCTGCTGTATACTGGAGCTAGATCTTACAGAGGGGAATTGATAGTGTACTGACCCTTCAGGAAGTCCTCCATAAAGACTGCTCCTCTCCAAAGAGCTTCTGAACATTGTGAAGTTGAGGTAATATTCCCTGACAAGAAGCTTGACCATAGCAATTTGTGTTTCATTAAATGCATCGCTAGGAGCCATGGCTGTCTCTGTTGCCAGGTGTAGGGACAACATCTGGTGAAACTGCCCAGATGCTTGCACACTAGCCTGACAGTTTATGATTATCCCTAAAACAAATGAGACTCAGCTTAAGATTCCCAGTAAATGGAGAGATAGCAACTGTACCTGTATGCAGCTCTATTTTATTTTTTTAACTTACCTTGTTATAACTCATTGCTGTTCTGTCTCTGCTACTAGATGTAAGCTAGTGTGAGTTCCTTGAGGACAAGGACTGTAGAGCTTGGAGGTGAAGCACTCGGGTTCTAGACTCAAGCTGTGGGGACTTGATCCTCGATGAAAGAGTTAAAGTTCCCTGGGAAAACTTATTTACCTTTACGAAATCTCAAATTCTCATCAGTAAGTAGAGATGATAATGACGATGATGATAATGATAATAATAATATCAACTTCATAGAGTTGTGAGGATAAAAATATAGTTAATGTAGGGCTTCCCTGGTGGTGCAGTGGTTGGGAGTCCGCCTGCCTATGCAGGGGACATGGGTTCGTGCCCCAGTCCGGGAAGACCCCACATGTCGCGGAGCGGCTGGGCCCATGAGCCATGGCCACTGAGCCTGCGCGTCCGGAGCCTGTGCTCCACAACAGGAGAGGCCACAACAGTGAGAGGCCCACATACTGCAAAAAAAAAAAAAAAAAAAAAAAAAAAAAAAATATATATATATATATATATATATATATATATATATAGTTAATGTAAAGTGTTAGATATTATTGCTTTCCTTATTTTTATCTTTGTGGCAAGAGAGCAGTGTGGTACAATGGATATTATACCATCTTCAAATTCAGGTCTATGGTTGAGTTTGTGTATTCTTGAACAATTTATTTGATATTCCTGTAACTCCAGTGTCCTCTTCTCTAAAAGTGAGGGTAATTGTGCTACCATCTAGGGTTGTGTGAAATTTGAAAAGGACAATATGATCATATGTTACACATAGGTGTAACTTTCCTAATATGTAAAGAGTTCCTCAAATTGTAAAGACCATCAACCCCATAGAAAAATTGTTAGAAGGCAGGAGCAGATAGATTACAGAAAAAGAATAGGAATGTCCATAAGCATATGAAAAAATGTTCAACCCCACTCATGAGAAATAAAATGAAATACATGAGATACCATTTCTCACATACCAGATTGGCAGAAATCTAAAATTTGAGAACACACTATCATAAGTCATACACTGCTGGTGGCAAATGTAGCAAAATGCTACAACACCTGTGGAAGATTATCTAGCAATAACTACCAAAATTATAGATGCATTTTACTCTTTGCCCAGAAATTAGATTAGTGAATTATAGATTCACTTCTAGGAATCTATCCTACAGTTATATGTACACAAATACAAAATGGCACATGTATAAACCTAGTCATTATGGCTTGGTTTCCAATAGCAAAAGATAGGAAACATCACAAGTGCCCAGCAACGGGGACCTGGTTTACCACACAATAGGGCACTATGCAGTTGTGAAAAGAATGAGGATATTCATAATGTGCTGATGTGAGAAGATCTCCAGGATACATCACTGTTAACTGAAAAAGCAAGGAGCGGTGTTGTACGTATACCAAGCTACCTTTTATCTAACAAAGATGAAAAAAGAGGAATATATGTTCATATTTGTTTGTATTTCAATGAAGATATTTTGGAATGATAATTAAGAAAGTAATTAAAATGGCTACTTGTAATGGGTGAGGGGACAAGGTGAATAGGAATGGGGATGGAATTAAGATTTCTCAATAAATTTAAAAACTTTTAATACTTTATTTTTTAGTAAAGTTTCAGATTCACAGCAAAATGCAGTGGAAAGAGTAGTTTCCCATATACCAAACATCCCCACACATGCATAGTCTCACTCATTATCAACATTCCCCAACAGAATGGTACATTACAGTTGATGAATCTGTACTGACACATCATTATCACCTAGAGTCCATAGCTTACATTATGGTTTACTCTTCATATTGTACATTCTATGGGTTTGGACAAGTCTATAATGACCTATATTCACCATTTTAGGACAGAATATTTTCACTGCCCTAAAAATCCTCTGTGCTCTACCTATTCATTCTTTCATTCACCCTAACTCCTAGCAATCACTGATATTTTTAAGTATCTCCATAATTGCATATTTTTCAAAAATATCATATGGTTGGAATCATAGAGTAAGCAGCCCTTTCAGATTGACTTCCTTCACTTAGTAATCTGCATTTAAGGTAACTCAATGTATTTTCATGGCTTGATAGCTCATTTATTTTTAGCACTGAATAATATTCCATTGTCTGGATGTACCACAGTTTATTAAACACTTATCTACTGAAGGACATCTTGATTGCTTCCAAGTTTTGGCAATTATGAATAAAGCTGATATAAACGTCTGTGTGAAGGTTTTTGAGTGGACATAAGTTTTCAGCTTTTTGTAGTAAATACCAGGGAGTAAGATTTCTGAACTGTGTGGTAAGAATATGTTTAGTTTTGTAAGAAGTCACCAAACTGTTTTCCAAAGTGGCTATACTATTTTGCATTCCCCCCAGCAATGAATGAGAGTTCTTATTGCTCCACATCCTTGATGGTATTTGATGTCAGTATTATGGATTTTGGCCATTCTAGTGGGTGTGTAATTGTTTCTCACTGTTGTTTCAATTTGCCTTTCCCTGACGATATATGATGTGAAGCATCTTTTCATATGTTTATTTGCCATCTGGGTATATTCTTTGGTGAGGTGTCTGTTAAGATCTTTGGCCCATTTTTAAGTTAGGTGGTTTGTTTTCTTATTGAGTTTTAAGAGTTCTTTGTACATTTTGGATTGGAGTTCATTATCAGATATGTCTCATGAAAATATTTCCTCCTAGTCTGTGGTTTGTCTTTTTATTCTCTTGGTAGTGTCTTTCACAGAGCAGAAGTTTTTAATTTTAATGAAGTCCAGCCTATCAATTCTTTCTTTCATGGATTGTGCCTTTGGTGTTGTACCTAAAAAGTCATTGCCAGACACAAGGTCATCTAGATTTTCTTCTAGTTATATTCTTGGAGTTTTATAGTTTTGTGTTTTATATTTAGTTCTGTGATACATTCTGAGTGAATTTTTGTTTGGGGTGTAAGGTCTGTGTCCAGATTCTTCTTCTTCTTCTTTTGTTGCATGTGGATGTTCAGTTGTTCCAGCATCATTTGTGGAAAAGATTGTCTGTTCTCCACTGTATTTACCTTTGCTCCTTTGGCAAAGATGAGTTGACTACATTTATGTGGGTCTATTTCTGGGATTTCTATTCTGGTCCATTGATTTGTTTATTCTTTCACAAGTACTGTACTATCTTGATTACTGTAGCTTTGTAGTACGTCTTAAAGTCAGGTAGTGTCAGTCTTCCAGTTTTGTTCTTCTCCTTCCATATTGTGTTGGCTATTCTGGGTCTTTTGCCTCTCCATATAAACTTTAGAATCAGTTTGTTGATATCCACAAAATACCTTGCAGGCATTTTGATTTGGATTGCATTGATTCTATAGATCAAGTTGAGAAGAACTGACATCCTGACAATATTTAGTCTTCCTATCCATAAACATGTAATATCTCTATTTATTTAGTTTTTCTGCAACCTTACTATACCTGGTTATTAGTTTCAGGAATTTTTGGTTAATTCTTTTGTATTTCTACATAGATGGTCATATCATCTGTGAATAAAGACAATTTTATGTCTTTCTTCTTACTACATATACCTTTAATTTCCTTTTCTTGTGTTATTGCATAAGCTAGGACTTCCAGTGTAATATTGAAAAGTGGTGGTCAGAGGGAACACCCTATTCTTTTACCTCATCTTAGTGGGAAAGTTTGTAGCTTCTCACCATTAAGTGTGATGTTAGCTTTAGCTTTTTTGAAGGTATTTTCATCAAGTTGAGGAAATTCCCTTCTATTCCCTGTTTACTGAAAGTTTTTATCATTAATAGGTGTTGGGTTTTGTTACTTTAAAAAAATATTGTTCTGATTTTTGAACTTTATAAAAATATTGTCTATTTATACTATATTATGTATAAGTATTAGCTGTAAAGTAGTAAGCCCTCTGCCATATAAGTTCATGTCTTTTTCTCCAAGCCCTGAGAAAATTTGGCTTAAAATAGATATTCTGTAAAAACATGAAGTCCCACATATCTTCTTCTCCCTAGATTTTACTTTATTTTTAATCAGCCTGAGTTTGGAACAGTTAAATTAGGATTTATATAAATTAAACTTAGAAAATGTAAACACTTAAAAAAATAAAAGTAATATTTTCATCCCTCTCCTTGTATGTGGTCCCAAGTTGCTTGCCTGTTCCCTGGCATTTGAAGTTTTCAGGGACTAAATATTTACTTAATTACAAACTAAATCTTCTAACTATAAGTTCCATTTTTTTCCAAACCAGGAGACTACCTGATATTGGGCAAAAAGCATAATAGACCTCGGCATTAAGAGACTGAGTTTTTAATATGGAATATGCTGCTGAGGAGCTGATTCTCTTACTGGGTTGTCTGTGGGTGGAGTAATTCAACCTTCACCCAACAATGTTTATTGGGTGCCTATATGTTTCAAGCCCTGTTAGATAGCAAGAACAAAACTGATAAAAACCATTGCCCTCAATTTTTAATGTTTTTATTGGGAAGTACTCCTTGCTGCCTGATGGTCCACAATGAAGAGGCCATGATGTTGAAGCCTCATGTGAAGGACCTCATGTGTAAATAGTTTCTTACTGTAAATCGTAGGTCAGTGTGCCCAAGCTGTTCCAAGTTGTTCAGAGAGTGAGTCTGTAGGGGCAGATGGGGCATTGTGCTCTTAGGTTATCCACTTTGCTCCCTGGTCCTTTAAAAGGGATGAGACTCACTACCTTGGCCTTCCCAGAGGGGCCAGAGAACTGCTCCCTCCTCTTTAACTCATCATCTTCTCTCTCTTATTCCTTATCATCTCATTCCCTGTGTTCTCAGTTCCCCATTTTCCTACATATTTATGTTTCTCTATAGATATGATAAAATCCCAGGTCTTTCTAATGTGATAGAAATTCAAACATATTCTGAATATCAATAAAATTTTTTTTCCTTCTCTAGGGTCTTGCAACTTTAAAGAGAGGAGGATTAAGTTAAAATCTAGTGGAGGGGAGAGTGGAAATAGAGTATGTGTGTGGCAGGGTTGGGGTAGTGGAGTTGGGTTCCTCTCCTCAGGTAGTTGGGATCCTCCTAAAATATTTGGAATTAAATATTTTTCCTAACTCTCAGGTTTAATGTCTTTCTTAGGAGAGCATTTGGGTTTCTTGGAAGATTCATGTAGCTCCAACTGTTAACAAAAATTAGACATTATTTCTTATAATACCTTTGATATTCTTGGGACTTTCCTTGTCTTGGGTAACACTGCAATTGGTATTAATTGACTTAAAGGATATCCTGTCTAGATTTTTTTTTACTAATTCCTAAGTTTTTTCCCTAGGTAGAGAGTATATGGTAGAGGGATGCTATGATGGGGATTTGTGTGTGGGTATGGAAAGGCTCAGTTTTGGTCTGCCACAATATTAAAGCTGGAGAGTTTGGTTAAAAATTAAATTTACCACTTACTTTCCCAGCTCCCTAAATTCTATAAGACAGTTTTTAGTATTTTACATTAAAACAAACAGGATAAAAAAATTGACCATAGGGGTTTCCCTGGTGGCGCAGTGGTTGAGAGTCTGCCTGCCGATGCAGGGGATGTGGGTTCGTGTCCCGGTCCGGGAGGATCCCACATGCTACGGGGCGGCTGGGCCTGTGAGCCATGGCCACTGAGCCTGTGCGTCCGGAGCCTGTGCTCCTCAATGGGAGAGGCCAAAACAGTGAGAGGCCTGCTTACAGCAAAAAAAAAAAAAAAAAAAAAAAATTGACCATAAACAATAACAAAGAATAAATTTCATATTGGGAGTTGCTGATTTCTTATACAGGAATTAGATAAGTGTAACCTTCCTCTACTGTGTCTAGGGAGTTTTCCTTGCAGTTACAGGTTTAACATGTTCTTGAAATATCTTTTTCAGGATTAGTAGCACTCAGTAAAGATTAGAAGTGATAATGGGAGAAGATGAGGAGAAAGTTAGCTTAATTTAGTAACAGAGAAGGAAATTAAGACTTTAGGGTCTACCCATGAAAACTCCTCTTTCTCTTTTAAGAGAGGCTATGGGTTCTGAAAGATACTGTTTTGTAATTAAGAAGGCAGAAGTCTGAAGTTAATACAGTCACATTTACCCTTCTAGAAGCACTCTGTAAATCCAATGCAACATCCCTTGACAATAAGCATTTTAAAGCTCTCATTCTCTCTAAAGATTTTTTAACCTGAGAATAATGTGGCCATCACCACTTCAAAGACCCTTGAATAAGTAGAAATCAATACTAATTACCCAGAACACTTGTTCACGAGTTTGTTTAATATTATTTATTTATCACAAAAGATCAGTAACTTGGTTCACACATTTGTGATCTTATTGTGGCCAAATGGCATTTAGTTACTGTCAAAATAGTGCTCATCAGGAGTGCTCTTCTTAATTACCAAAGTATAACAGAAAGGATTAGCTTTCCTAATAGAAGGTATTTTTGAAAGAACAAATGCCATGATGACTTTTGTTTTTAAGTGAAACCTTCTTCTGACTTAAAATATCTCATAATGGAGATGAATATCTTATTGTATATGTAGAATAATTATTTTTTTCAGTCAGTATAATTTAAATTGTCTTAAGTTTAAAAGTGAAAAAATGAACAAACTAAACATAGTTGTGTTTCTGCATGTTTCTAAAAACATAATGGTAAAAATGTAAATTTTGTATTCCCAGGAACTTTTAAATAATAACCATGGCCCTGCCCAAATGAAGGACTTCATTGCCAGCTTTTCAAGGTCAATATAGGTAGAGAAAAGCACTACCATCGGTGCTATCTTACCTCAGAAATAGAAAGTATACTGCCTTTTTACTCTAGGATTCATTTGTTTGGGAGGGAAAAAGATAGCACATTCTTGAGGAGGTCAAAAAGAATGTGTGAACACTTATGTGGATGATTTGGTTATTGATTTACCTAGAGGTAGAGAGTAGGCCACAAAAATAAGCATTTTTAATGATAGTGCGTTATTAAATGAATGTATTATGTATATTTATATTCTGGTGATCTGGTGTAGTATGAGAAAGTCAAAGGAAACTCTCCCTTTTACAGTGTGGGCTTTTCACCTCACATAAAATTTTGTGTGCAGTGGTGTGTGGATGAGGGAATCTGTAAGCCTATGGGTCTAGGATAGGTTGGAAATAGGCCAAAGGATTAGTTGGGCAAGCTGAACAAGAAGTTGCTAAAGGAAGCATGCTGACCACCCTGTTCTCTGCAGGCTTAATAGAAGTTCATGTACAAGCACATTTTTCCCCCCATGGCTTATGAGAAGAGGAGCTGTGATAGAGCAAATGATCATATTTTTTCTTGAGGTATTTTCCTTCTATTCCTAGTTTGTTGATATTTCTTATCATAAAGGATGTAGAATTTTGTCAAATTCCTTTTCTCTTTCAGTTGAGGTGGTAGTGGTTTTCTTTCCCCCCTTCGTTCTGTTAATGTGATATATTACATTGATTTTCATGTGTTGGACCATCCTTGCATTTCAGAAATAAATCCCACTTGGTCATAGTGTATAATCCTTTTCGTATGCTGCTGAATTCAGTTTGTTAGTATTTAGTTGAGGATTTTTCCATCAGTGTTCATAAGGGATATTGGTCAGTCATTTTCTTGTGGTGTCTTTGGGGCTTTGGTATGAGGGTAATGCTGACCTTCATAGAATGAGTTAAGAAGTATTCTCTCCTCTTCACTTTTTGGGAAAAGTTTAAGAAGGATTGCTATTAGTTCTTTATATGTTTGCTAGAATTCATGAGTGAAGCATCAGTTTTTTTTGTTTTTGTTTTTGTTTTTTTTTTGCGGTACGCGGGCCTCTCACTGTTGTGGCCTCTCCCGTTGCGGAACACAGGCTCCGGACGCACAGGCTCAGTGGCCATGACTCATGGGCCCAGCCGCTCCGTGGCATGTGGGATCTTCCCGGACCGGGGCACAAACCTATGTCCCCTGCATCAGCAGGCAGACTCTCACCCACTGCGCCACCAGTGAAGCCCGCATCAATATTTTGTTTTTACTAATTAGATCTTGTAACTAGTTACAGGTTTATTCAGATTTTCTCTTTCTTCACGATTTAGTCTTGGTAGGTTTTGTGTTTCTAGGAGTTTGTCCATTTCATCTAGGTTATTCAGTTTTTTGGCGTACAATTGTTCATAGTACTCTCATAGAATCATTTTTATTTCTGTAGAATTGATAGTAATGTCCTCATTTTCATTTCTCATTTTAGCAATTTGACCCTCTCTTTTTTTCTTTGTCCATTTCACTGAAGGTTTGTCAATTTTGTTGATCTTTGAAAAAACCTAGCTTTTGGCTTCATTAACTTTTTCTAGTTTCTATTTCACTGATCTTTTCTCTAATGTTTATTATTTCCTTCCTTCTTCTAGTTTTGTGTTTAGTTTATTCTTCTTTTTTTGGGCTCCTTGCATTATAAACTAGGTTGTTGTTTTGAGCTCTTTCTTGTTTTTAAGGTAAGCTATAAATTTCAACCATAGCATTGTTATAGCTGTTATATATGTATATATATAATATATATAATATTTATTATTATATAATAAAATATGATATATATTATATATATACACAAATTTTTCTTTAGCACTGCATTTGTTGCATCCTATAAATTTTAGTACATTGTGTCTTTGTTTTCATTGACTTCTAAGTATTTTCTAATTTCCCTCTTTGATCCATTGGTTGTTTAAGTGTGTACTGTTTAATTTCCAAAAGTTTGTGAGTTTTCTAATTTTACTTCTTTTATTTATTTCTAACTTCATCCTGTTGTAGTTGGACAAGATATTCTGTATGATATCTATCTTTTAAACTCTGTTGATACTTAATTTGTGGCCTAATGTGTTGTCTATACTGGAAAATGCCCCAGGTGCACTTGAGAAGAATGCGTTGGCAATTGTTAGGTAGTGTTCTGTATATGTCTCTTAGATCTAGTTGTTTTATTGTGTTAAGTCCTCTGTTGACTACCTGTCTTCTGTTTTTTCTATTATTGAGAGTGAGGCATTGAAGTCTCCAACTATTGCTGTAGAACTGTCTATTTCTCCCTTCAGCTTTGGGCTTCATATATATTTGAAGATCTGTCGTTAAGTATGTGAATGTTTATAATTGTTGTAGTTCTTGCTGTATTGGACATTTTGTTAATATAAATATCCTTCTTTGTCTCTTGTAACTTTTTAATTTAACGTCTATTTTGTCTGATATTAGTATAGCCACGCCTTCTCTCTTTTCATTACTATTTGCATGGAATGTCTTTTTCCATCCTTCCACTTTCACCATATTTGTATCTCTGGGTATAAAGTGAGTCGCTTGAACATATAGTTTGATTATGTGTTTTTAATCCATTTTTTCAATCTCTCATTTGATTAGAGAGTTAAATTCAAATTTTATTGGAGAGAATGAAGTAATTACAGATAATGAATGACTTTCTTCTGTCATTCTGCTATTTGTTTCCTATATACCTTGTACCTTTTTCATCCTTCGTTTTCTTTTTTTTCTTTTTTTAACATCATTATTGGAGTATAATTGCTTTACAATGATGTGTTAGTTTCTGCTGTATAACAAACTGAATCAGCTATACATAAACATATATCCCCATACTTCCTCCCTCTTGTGTCTCCCTCCCACCCTCCTTATCCCACACCTCTAGGTGGACACAAAGCACCAAGCTGATCTCCCTGTGCTATGTGACTGCTTCCCACTAACTGTCTATTTTACATTTGGTAGTGTATATATGTCCATGCCACTCTCTCACTTCGTCCAAGTTACACTTCCCCCTCCCCCCATCCTCAAGTCCATTCTCTACATCTGCATCTTTATTCTGGTCCTGCCCCTAGGTTCTTCAAAACCATTTTTTCTTCTCTTTTTAGATTCCATATATATGTGTTAGCATACAGTATTTGTTTATCTCTTTCTGACTTACTTCACTCTGTATGACAGTCTCTATGTCAATCCACCTCACTACAAATAACTCAAATTCGTTGCTTTTTATGGCTGAGTAATATTCCATTGTATATATGTGCCACATCTTCTTTATCCATTCATCTGTCGTTGGACACGCAGGTTGCTTTCATGTCCTGACTATTGTAAATAGAGCTGCAGTGAACATTGTGGTACATGACTCTTTTTGAATTATGGTTTTCTCAGGGTATATGCTCAGTATTGGGATTGCTGGGTCGTATGGTAGATCTATTTTTAGTTTTGTAAAGAACCTCCATACTGTTCTCCATAGTGACTGTATCAATTTACATTCCCACCAACAGTGCAAGAACGTTCCCTTTTCTCCACACCCTCTCTAGCATTTATTGTTTGTAGATTTTTTGATGATGGACGTTCTGACTAGTGTGAGGTGATACCTCATTGTAGTTTTGATTTACATTTCTCTAATGAGTGATGATGTTGAGCATCCTTTCATGTGTTTGTTGGCAATCTTTATATCTTGTTTGGAGAAATATCTGTTTAGCTCTTCTGCCCATTTTTGGATTGGTTTGTTTGGGTTTTTTTGATATTGAGCTGCATGAGCTGCTTCTATATTTTGGAGATTAATCCTTTGTCATTTGCTTTGTTTGCAAATATTTTCTCCCATTCTGAGGGTTGTCTTTTCGTCTTGTTTATGGTTTCCTTTGCTGTGCAAAAGCTTTTAAGTTTCATTAGGTCCCATATTTTTATTTTTGTTTTTATTTCCATTTCTCTAGGAGGTGGGTCAAAAAGGATCTTGCTGTTATGTATGTCATAGAGTGTTCTACCTATGTTTACCTCTAAGAGTTTTATAGTGTCTGGCCTTACATTTAGGTCTTTAATCCATTTTGAGTTTATTTTTGTGTATGGTGTTAGGGAGTGTTCTAATTTCATTCTTTTACATGTAGCTGTCCAGTTTTCCCAGCACCACTTATTGAAGAGGCTGTCTTTTCTCCATTGTATATTCTTGCCTCCTTTATTAAAGATAAGGTGACCATATTTCTATGGGTTTATCTCTGGGTTTTTTATCCGTTTCTATTGATCTATATTTGTTTTTGTGCCAGTACCATACTGTCTTGATTACTGTAGCTTTGTAGTATAGTCTGAAGTCAGGAAGCCTGATTCCTCCACCTCTGTTTTTCTTTCCCAAGATTGCTTGGGCTATGCGGGGTCTTTTGTGTCTCCTTACAAATTTTAAGATTGTTTGTTCTAGTTCTGTGAAAAATGCCATTGGTAGTTTGATAGGGATTGCATTGAGTCTGTAGATTGCTTTGAGTAGTATAGTCATTTTCACAATGTTGATTCTTCCAATCCAAGAACATGGTATATCTCTCCATCTGTTTGTATGATCTTTAATTTCTTTCACCAGTGCCATGGCATATCTCTCCATCTGTTTGTATGATCTTTAATTTCTTTCATCAGTGTCATGACTTTCTGCATACAGGCCTTTTTTTCTCCTTAGGTAGGTGTATTCCTAGGTATTTTATTCTTTCTGTAAATGGGACTGTTTCCGTAATTTCTCTTTCAGATTTTTCATCATTATTGTATAGGAATGCCAGAGATTTCTGTGCATTAATTTTATATCCTGCTACTTTACCAAATTCATTGATTAGCTCTAGTAGTTTTCTGGTGGCATCTTTAGGATTCTCTATGTATAGTATCATGTCATCTGCAAACAGTGACAGTTTTACTTCTTCTCTTCTGATTTGAATTCCTTTTATTTCTTTTTCTTCTCTGATTGTTGTGGCTAAAACTTCGAAAACTATGTTGAACAATAGTAATGAGAGTGGGCAACCTTGTCTTGTTCCTGATCTTAGTGGAAATGGTTTCAGTTTTTCGCCATTGAGAATGATGTTGACTGTGTGTTTGTCATATATGGCCTTTATTATGTTGAGGAAAGTTCCCTCTATGCCTACTTTCTGGACAGTTTTTATCATAAATAGGTGTTGAAAGCTTTTTCTGCATCTATTGAGATTATTATGTGGTTTTTCTCCTTCAATTTGTTAATATGGTGTATCACATTGATTGATTTGCATATATTGAAGAATCCTTGCATTCCTGGGCTAATCCCCACTTGATCATGGTGTATGATCCTTTTAATGTGCTGTTGGATTCTGTTTGCTAGTATTTTGTAGAGGATTTTTGCATCTATGTTCATCAGTGATGTTGGTCTGTAGTTTTCTTTTTTTGTGACATCTTTGTCTGGTTTTGGTATCAGGGTGATAGTAGCCTGGTAGAATGAGTTTGGGAGTGTTCCTCCCTCTGCTATATTTTGGAAGAGTTTGAGAAGGATAGGTGTTAGCTCTTCTTTAAATGTTTGTTAGAATTCTGTGAATCCATCTGGTCCTGGGCGTTTGGTTGTTGGAAGATTTTTAATCACAGATTCAATTTCAGTGCTTGTGATTGGTGTATTTATATTTTCTATTTCCTCCTGGTTCAGTCTCGGGAGGTTGTGCTTTTCTAAGAATTTGTCCATTTCTTCCAGGTTGTCCATTTTATTGGCATAGAGTTGCTTATAGTAATCTCTCATGATCCTTTGTATTTCTGCAGTGTCAGTTGTTACTTCTTTTACATTTCTAATTCTATTGATATGAGTCTTCTCCCTTTTTCTCTTGATGAGTCTGGCTAGTGGTTTATCAATTTTGTTTATCTTCTCAAAGAACCAGCTTTTAGTTTTATTGATCTTAGCTATCGTTTCCTTCATTTCTTTTTCATTTATTTCTGACCTGATCTTTATGATTTCTTTCCTTCTGCTAACATTGGTTTTTTTTTTTTTTTGTTCTTTCTCTCATTGTTTTAGGTGTAAGGTTAGGTTGTTTATTCGAGATGTTTCTTGAGGCAGGATTATATTGCTATACACTTCCCTCTTAGAGCTGCTCTTGCTGCATCCCATAGGTTTTGGGTCATTGAGTTTTCATTGTCATTTGTTTCTAGGTATTTTTTGATTTTCTCAGTAATCTCTTGGTTATTTAGCAGTGTATTGTTAAGCCTCCATGTGTTTGTATTTTTTACAGATATTTTCCTGTAATTGATATATAGTCTCATATCATTGTGGTTGAAAAAATACTTAATACAATTTCAATTTTCTTAAATTTACCAAGGCTTGATTTGTGACCAAAGATATAATCTATCCTGGAGAATGTTCCCTGAGCACTTGAGAAGAAAGTGTATTGTGTTGTTTTTGGATGGAATGTCCTATAAATATGAATTAAGTCCATCTTGTTTAATGTATCATTTAAAGCTTGTGTTTCTTTATTTATTTTCATTTTGGATGATCTGTCCATTGGTGAAAGTGGGGTGTTGAAGTCCCCTACTATGATTGTGTTACTGTCAATTTCCCCTTTTATGGCTCTTAGCATTTGCCTTAAGTACTGAGGTGCTCCTATGTTGGGTGCCTGAATATGTACAATTGTTATATCTTCTTTTTGGATTGATCCCTTGATCATTATGTATTGTCCTTCTTTGTCTCTTATAATAGTCTTTATTTTAAACTCTATTTTGTCTGTTATGAGAATTGCTACTCCAGCTTTCTTTTTTTTTTTGCGGTACGCAGGCCTCTCACTGCTGTGGCCTCTCCCGTTGCAGAGCACAGGCTTCGGACCTGCAGGCTCAGCGGCCATGGCTCACAGGCCCAGCCGCTCCGCGGCATGCGGGATCTTCCTGGACCTGGGCATGAATCCATGTCCCCTGCATTGGCATGTGGACTCTCAACCACTGTGCCACCAAGGAAGCCCCTCCAGCTTTCTTTTGATTTCCATTTGCATGGAATATTTTTTCCATCCCCTCACTTTCAGTGTGTATGTGTGCCTAGGTCTGAAGTGGATCTCTTGTAGAGAGCGTATATATGGGTCTTGTTTTGGTATCCATTCAACCAGTCTATATCATTTGGTGGGAGCATTTAATCCATTTACATTTAAGGTCGTTATAGATATGTATGTTCCTATTACGATATTCTTAATTGTTTTGGGTTTGTTTTTGTAAGTCTTTCCCTTCTCTTGTGTTTCCTGCCTAGAGAAGTTCCTTTAGCATTTGTTGTAAAGCTGGTTTGGTGGTGCTGAATTCTCTTAGCTTTTGCTTGTTTGTAAAGGTTTTAATTTCTCCATCAAATCTGAATGAGATCCTTGCTGGGTAGAGTAATATTGGTTGTAGCTTCTTCCCTTTCATCACTTTAAGTATATCATGCCACTCCCTTCTGGCTTGTAGAGTTTCTGCTGAGAAATTAGATTTTAACCTTATGGGAGTTCCCTTGTATGTTATTTGTCATTTTTCCCTTGCTGCTTTCAATAATTTTTTTTGTCTTTAATTTTTGCCAATTTGATTATTATGTGTCTTGGTGTGTTTCTCCTTGGGTTTATCCTGTATGGGACTCTGTGTTTCCTGGACTTTGGTGGCTATTTCCTTTCCCATGTTAGGGAAGTTTTTCACTATAATCTCTTCAAATATTTTCTTGGGTCCTTTCTCTCTCTCTTCTCCTTCTGGGACCCCTGTACTGTGAATGTTGTTGCATTTAATGTTGTCCCAGAGGTCTCTTAGGTTGTCTTGATTTCTTTTCATTCTTTTTTCTTTATTCTTTTCTGCAGCAGTGAATCCCACCATTCTGTCTTTCAGGTCACTTATCTGTTCTTCTGCCTCAGTTATTCTGCTATTGATTCCTTTTAGTTTATTTTTCATTTCAGTTATTGTATTGTTCATCTCTGTTTGTGTGTTCTGTAATTCTTCTAGATCTTTGTTAAACATTTCTTGCATCTTCTCGATCTTTTCCTCCATTCATTTCCCGAGGTCCTGGATCATCTTCACTATCAATATTCTGAATTCTTTCTCTGGAAGGTTGCCTATCTCCACTTCATTTAGTTGTTTTTCTGGGGTTTTATCTTGTTCCTTCATCTGGTGAATAGCCCTCTGCCTTTTCATCTTGTCTATCTTTCTGTGAATGTGGTTTTCATTCCACAGGCTGCAGGATGGTAGTTCTTCTTGCTTCTGCTGTCTGCCCTCTGGTGGATGAGGCTATCTAAGAGGCTTGTGCAAGTTTCCTGATTGGAGGGACTGGTGGTGGGTGGAGCTGACTGTTGCTCTGGTGGGCAGAGCTCAGGAAAACTTTATTCCACTTGTCTGCTGATGGGTGGGGCTCGGTTCCCTCCCTGTTGGTTGTTTCGCCTGAGGCGACCCAACACTGGAGCCTACCCGAGTTCTTCATCAGGGCCAATGACAGACTCTGGGAGGGCTCACGCCAAGGAGTATTCTCAGAACTTCTGCTGCCAGTGTCCTTGTTCTCACGGTGAGACATAGCCACCTGCCACCTCTGCAGGAGACCCTCCAACACTAGCAGGTAAGTCTGGTTCCAACTCTATGGGGTCACTGCTCCTTCCCTGGGTCCCGATCACACACTACTTTGTGTGTGCCCTCCAAGAGTGGAGTCTCTGTTTCTCCCAGTCCTGTCAAAGTCCTGCAATCAAATCCCATTAGTCTTCAAAGTCTGATTGTCTGGGAATTCCTCCTCCTGTTGCCCTACCCCCAGGTTCGGAAACCTGACGTGGGGCTCAGAACCTTCACTCCAGTGGGTGGACTTCTGTGGTATGAGTGTTCTCCAGTCTGTGAGTCACCCACCCAGCAGTTATGGGATTTGATTTTATTGTGATTGCACCCCTCCTACCATCTCATTGTGGCTCCTCCTTTGTCTTTGGATGTGGGATATCTTTTTTGGTGAGTTCCAGTGTCTTCCTGTCGATGATTGTTCAGCAGTTAGTTGTGATTCCGGTGTTCTCGCAAGAGGGAGTGAGCACACGTCCTTCTACTCCTCCATCTTGAACCAACCTCTCATCAATTGTTAAAGCTTGTGTTCCCATCTGCTGATGATGGAAAGATGTTAGAGCCTGCATGTAACTGTATTATAGAGTGACTTTGGGAAGTGTCAATCACTGTAGGTAATATAATTATTTCTTTCTATACTGGCTATTCAGTTAGACTGTGAGCTCCTTGAAGGGAAGGACTGGCCATTTTTTATTTTGTTATCCCCAGAACCTTGGAGGACCAGAGGTAACAGGATAAACACCTGGGTGTAGGACCCAGGTATTATAAGCAAATAATTAAAATTGGTTGAATAAAGGATAAAAGAATATGGAAAAATCATAATCAGTAACTGGTCTTCTCTTTGTGCTAAGTAATGCTTTGAACTTTTCCTGAAGGCTTAGCAGTCATATCTGAAGTTCAGAAAACACATAAAGGAACACGTTGACATTGTTAAGGAAGTGAGATGACGTAAAGAAAAGCATGTTCTGGATAGTGAAAGTTTTCCCCTTTGAAGCATAAAAATTTGGGTGGAATTCTTTCTAAGATCTAGCCCACATTTCCTTATTTTAGTAAAAATAATTCTGGTGAATTAAAAGCTTTTTAATCTGAAGGTCATCATTTAAAATCCATTATTGTATTGTACCTTTAGGTTGTTATACTTACAGGTAATAATTCTTATTCTTCTTTTGAGTTTCAGTTTAGACTTTTCTACATCTGGAAACCTTCCTTATCACCCCAAATGTGGATCTCAGGCAATATCCATAGCATCCTATACTTCTCATTTCATAACTTATCCATCTTGATTATAATCAGCTGTTTCCTTATTTGATTCTCCTAATACATTGTAATTTCCATGATGATGGAAATTGCATGGTCTTGTTTACATGGAACAGTGACTGATATATAATAAGCAATAAGTAAATGTGGCAGTTTTGAATACTCCACATTTAGTGTAAGAATGTCACGTTTCACTATTTTTAAAAAGTACGGTAACACTGCTTTGAGTTACTTTCTTCCCATCCGTGGCTCACAAGAAATTTAATCAGTCATGAACAAAAAGTTTCCTCCTTTTATCTACAGTCATGCAATGATAGTAAGAATCTTAACTTATGCCAAACATTTAGGAAAGAGCACAATGGTCTCCAGTCTTCACTGGAGATGTGCACATTTTCCAAGCTCACAAAATTCTTCAAAGGCATGAGAGTTCACTGCTTCTTTGCCAAGCTTGGGCGTGAGGTTCTTTGTGAAATCTCATGTCCAGCCTCCCTAGATGTGCTATGCACCCCTTCCCTCCAGTTTCTTCACCTTCTTGTGAAAGGTAAAATGCTAAATAAGTCTCTTGCTAGTTTCCCAATTTAAGAATGTTCCCTCCAGGTCCTGAAAGCCATCTTTGTGGAATGTGTTATCAAGGAAGAGACTGCCTGCTGCCCGATCTTCCAGTCTTTTGGGAAATTATGAGCCTAACTTCAGCTGTCACCTGACTCCAAATTGTAAACTCTACCTCCAGTCATAAAGATAAGAGAAAATTAGCAATTTTATATTGAAAACATGAATGTCCTGGGTTGTATCCACTTAGCTATATAAAAGTATGAAAGACTAAGTTTTGTTTTCTGTCATGGCATTCTCTTTTGCCTGTGATGAACATTGCATCCTCGTTAAAGCTTATTCAATAATAAAGTTGTTTTCTTTCTCTTTAGTCTTTGTGGAGAGGTTTTCTAGGCTGGGAAGAGATTTTGTTTTTAATTATATTTCCCCAACACATGGAACACTCTACAGACTTGGGTTCCAAATACATGTGGGACACACCAACAACAAATCCTTTGCCCAGTCTGTGAGTATATGACTACATTATCCTTCTTCCTATTGGCAACTGCCAGCTCCTGAGTTTTGCCATGCAGCATAAAAGCCCCAATGCAAATGAACATTGCAAATATTTGAATGGAAAGAGATGAAGACATGTGACTTGGAGAACAAAATTGAGATCTGTATGATAGTAAGAAGACACTGGAAAAAATTGGAGTTTATGTTGAGAATTATTCTTTTAGGGGCAAATAAAAATTAAAAATAAAGTGCTTAATATTATTGGAAATAAGGGAAGAAACTTCTCCCTCCTTGTTTTTCTTAGAGCATTTACTTTAGAAAATTTGAAGTACTTTTTCCTCTCTTTGAAAAGTATGTATATCCTTTTGGAGACTAGATAGGCTTTTTGTCAGCATTATGACCCATCTCTTTGAAATATAAATATCAGCAGCTTCTCCCCAGTTTCTGAGGGAGGGTAGGACACCAACTGCAGTGGGCATCTTGATCCAAGCTGCAAAACTACCTCTTGTTATAAAAATATGAGAAATTTGTTTCTTCTCTGGACAAAGTATTATCTTTCTCTACTACCTTTGTGAAGAGAATTTCTGGGCTGGGAGATTTGACTTTTTAATTATATTTCCCCAACACTCTCAAATATAGCCTAGTAACCCACATAGGGTGTGGACCCTGAGTAAATATTTTGGTTTTTATTTTTGTAATTGCCAACTATAGTCTACCTTAGAAACATCCTCACTGGTAATTCCTACACTTCTTAAACATCTGGCTCACCTGCTTTCTGGTAAACTCTTTGTCTTATTCTGTAATATAGTTAAGCCACAGTTAATAAACAACCCAAGATCAGATGGTGTATAGAAAATTCTTATTTTATATTATTGATGCCATCTGTTTTTCTTCTAATCAATGGTTTTATTTACTCCAAAGATGTTGTAGATGTGTGAATTCAAATGGAATTTTTAGAAGTAGGACGGTGGCAATAGTGGGAATTTAAATGGCTCTTTACTCTTAGAAATTGTATCAGTTGCAGGGTAAGAAATGGATTTTAGCTTGTTTACATCCAATGAAGACTTACAGTACCCCAGCCCAGTGATTTCTTTGGAAATACAATTCAAATATTATTTTATAAGTAGATCATTAAAAATACAATCAGAGTTAATTTGCATAATTAACCACATAATTTAACTCCCCTCTCCTCTACCCAAGATAAATTTTCGAGAACCTGGGTTTGTTACAGGAGGCAGAAGTTGTGTGATGATGCTAGGTTAATAATGAATAGTGAATAATCTTCCCTAGTAAGCTGCCATGGTCAGAACCAGCAACAACTATTCTCCAGGAGCTCTTGTATTTGTTTTTAGGAAGCAAACTTTAACTAAGCATAGTTCATATGTCTTCTTTGCTTTTCCCAAGGTTTTAGAGATATAGAAAAGCTTCTGCTGCTGAAACCTGGGAAAATGTCAAAGGAAAGAGGTGGAATACCTGAGTAAATCAGAGCTTGATATATATAGAGAACCACTATCACCTTTTGTGCTTGAGAGTCAATGGTTTTAACATGGCCTCAGTAGCTTTCAAAGACCAACAGGAAGACACAAAGTCTTATTCATTCACAGGCCAGAATGAGAGCATGCTAAAGGCTGGTAGCCTCTTTCTCTTTGTGTGTTATTTGGATTCCTAATCATGTTTAGCTTATTACTGGACTCTCCTCTTTTGGATGACAGAAAGATGATCACACCCTCCTGCCACAGAGCCCTAACTGACTGTTCTGATTTGAGAACCTGTGTGAACTAGGGCAGTTTATGTATAAGTGGGTGCTAAGCCACCTTTATTATTATTGCGACCAAACACGCTAAGCTTCCAAGTGAATAATAGTCACTGAAACAGCAAGTAACCACTAAGGAAACGTGAGAGTCTGATCTTGAAATGAACTGTGTTCCTGCTGTAAGGCTCAGAATGTAATAAGGTGATGGCCAACAGAATTCCAATTATCTATGAATATTTCATCCATATTTCTTACTCAGAGAAAGGCATCACTGCACTTTTTAGACAAATAGGGAGGGGTTGGGGAGGAATAGAAGGCAAAGATAAAAATGAAATCTGGTCTGATAGATGAGGCTAAAAGGGGGAATGTATTTGTGATTTATATTTTTCCCCCAGAGCCTTAAATAATAGACTCTCTGTCATGTTAAACTAATTCTGATTACTGCAGATAATAGTTTTGCAAGTCTAATTTACAGCCCCTTCCTATTGTTTTCATTAATATTGGAACAAAAGGTGGACTTCATCAGGGCCTTCTGACATGAATCAACATAGTATTGGAACAGATTCTGTTATAAGAGGGGCACATTGTAATTGTCTTCAGCTAAGTGTTACAGGAACGGCTCTTTATCACTTTATTCACAGAATCTACAGTGGAGCTCATTTCTTGGTGTGCTGATATCATTTCTTGGCCTGCTGATCTCATGCACAATTGTAAATGGGCCGCATGAAATGTAACCAACCAGGCAACCAGGACCACAGATTCTTAGAAACCTACTTAGCCTTCTTCACCCTCTTTCTTTACGGGTGCTTTTGTTTCTGAACACGACTTTGTTTACACAGTAAAGAAAGAAGTCAAGGAAAATTTGAAATCTCTACTAGCCTTATTTAAATCATAATCTACCAATTAATGCCTATGACTATCATTTAAAATTGGAGACACCTAGCATTTATACAGCTGAATAAAAGCAAATGACTCAGACTCTAATGCCAAATGAGTAAAATGTTTTGTAACTGTATAAAAGGAGAAATGTGATTAAGTAGTAATAATAATAATAGTTGTTGGAAGTAGAGTTTTTCCAGGCAGGTCATCAGAATTTTGCTATCATATCTCTCAATGAGGAGACAGGCATTTCTTCTTGACCAAGTTTTCTTATTATGTTAAACTTGGTTTCTAGAACTTGCTGATTATCCTACTCTCCTAAAGTATCTTTGTTGCATCTTTATTAATCACCTTTATTTGCCTTCCCCCATCTCTCCATGTTTGTTTCTTAGATGTAAATAACACCTCTTCTAGAAATTCAATTCCCTTTTCTCATCACTAACAAAAAGAAGTGAAATAAATGAACCAAACACAAGCAAAAGCTTTCGTTGCAATTACTGCTTTGGCTCTCGTTCACTTAAGTTTAACTCCTGTAAGGAAAGGTTGTCTGCCATGAAAGCTAACTGATGCAAGGAGCAGGAAGAATTCATAACACTTCGATTCTCAGTCATCTGGGGAACACTGGTGGTCTGAAGAAGTCTTCACAGAGGTATATTTTATTTGTCTTATCTATCAGTGGCCATAATATGCATTTTTTTTCACTCAACATAAATTAAGTGATTTCTTACAACAGTCTCATTTAGAGCTACACCATTTTCCCTAATCTCGAGGATTTTTGCTTGGCTGGTTTATTGTTTTTGATGGAGATGAGGTATTGATAGAAGAATGGAGTAAGTATTAGATGAGGTTTCAAATGAAAAGAAATGGGACCACCCTGGTGGTCTGGCTGCTATTACAGAGCTCCTCTCATGAATATTTCTTTCGTGAATTTATCAGAAAGTGGCCTTCAGCCTTAAAGGATTAGAAACCTGACTTGTCAATATCCCCTAGAATAGGTTAGTTTTTCAAGGGTGAGTGTGTAGTAACCAAGCTCTGAAGAGTAATATATAACCAATAATTCCAATTGATTGAGTTGTATAATGAATGATAAGAGCCACATAAGTGCCACATACCATAGAATATTCCTGTTGTCATGGCTTGTACATTCTCTCATACACTCGAGGCAACTGGTGGGCAGGTACTACGTGTCTAGCAGAAATATGGTCAGCAGGAAAGAGCTGCTCTGTTTATGTTTCTATATTCACCATGGTCTATCTCTAGCTCTCAGGAAAGGTCAGAGAAGAGCCCTTCTGTAGGGGGAATGGGTGCCTGAGCTAATCTCTGCAGCAGGACCTGGTGCGTGGTGGAAGAGCTTCATCAGTACGTGCTCATGCCAAGTCTGAATAAAAAACTGGGTCAGATTCATCTGTACATTCTGTCTCAGGTTACAAAGATGTAGCAGTGGTTATCTTGGTGATTTCAGCTCTTGTTTGTCTCTTAAGTCACACTATGACAACTGGTCACAGCTGAAATCCTAGGTCTTCCTTTTCTATCCTCCTTGTGTTTTCCTTCACTGTTCTGTATTTCTGTTCTCCTGTTTCCTGCAACCCATATCTTCTTCTCTCTTGCCTTTTTTTTCTCATTGTGGTAAAGTACATCCTTAAGGGATTTCTTTTTTTTTTAACATTTTAATTTAATTTAATTTTTTATACAACAGGTTCTTATTAGTCATCAATTTTATACACATCAGTGTATACATGTCATTCCCAATCACCCAATTCATCACACCTCCATCCCCACCCCGCCGCGGCTTTCCCCTCTTGATGTCCATATGTTTGTTCTCTACATCTGTGTCTCAACTTCTGCCCTGCAAACCGGTTCATCCGTACCATTTTTCTAGATTCCACATAAATGCATTAATATACAATATTTGTTTTTCTCTTTCTGACTTACTTCACTCTGTATGACAGTCTCTAGATCCATCCATGTCTCAACAAACGACCCAATTTCGTTACTTTTTATGGCTGAGTAATATTCCATTACATATATGTACCACAACTTCTTTACCCATTCGTCTGTCGATGGGCTTTTAGGTTGTTTCCATGACCTGGCTATTGTAAATAGTGCTGCAATGAACATTGGGGTGCATGTGTCTTTTTGATTTATGGTTTTCTCAGGGTATATGCCTAGTAGTGGGATTGCTAGATCATATGGTAATTCTATTTTTAGCTTTTTAAGGAACCTGCATACTGTTCTCCATAGTGGCTGTATCAATTTACATGCCCACCAACAGTGCAAGAGTGTTCCCTTTTCTCCACACCCTCTCCAGCATTTATTGTTTGTAGATTTTCTGATGATGCCCATTCTAACTGGTGTGAGGTGATACCTCATTGTAGTTTTGATTTGCATTTCTCTAATAATTAGTGATGTTGAGCAGCTTTTCATGTGCTTCTTGGCCATCTGTATGTCTCCTTTGGAGAAATGTCTATTTAGGTCTTCTGCACATTTTTGGATTGGGTTATTTGTTTCTTTAATATTGAGCTGCCTGAGCTGTTTATATAATTTGGACATTAATCCTTTGACCATTGATTCATTTGCAAATATTTTCTCCCATTCTGAGGGTTGTCTTTTCGTCTTGTTTATGGTTTCCTTGGCTGTGCAAAAGCTTTTAAGTTTCATTAGGTCCCATTTGTTTATTTTTGTTTTTATTTACATTACTCTAGGAGGTGGATCAAAAAAGATCTTGCTGTGATTTATGTCAAAGAGTGTTCTTCCTATGTTTTCCTCTAAGAGTTTTATAGTGTCCGGTCTTACATTTAGGTCTTTAATCCATTTTGAGTTTATTTTTGTGTATGGTGTTAGGGATTGTTTGAATTTCATTCTTTTACATGTAGCTGTCCAGTTTTCCCAGCACCACTTATTGAAGAGACTGTCTTTTCTCCATTGTATATCCTTCCTTCCTTTGTCATAGATTAGTTGAACATAGGTGCATGGGTTTATCTGTGGGCTTTCTATCTTTTTCCATTGATCTATGTCTGTTTCTGTGCCCGTACCATATTGTCTTGATTACTGTAGTTTTGTAGTGTAGTCTGAACTCAGGGAGTCTGATTCCTCCAGCTCCGTTTTTTTCCCTCAAGACTGCTTTGGCTATTTGGGGTCCGTTGTGTCTCCATACAAATTTTAAGATTTTTTGTTCTTGTTCTGTAAAAAATGCCACTGGCAATTATTATTATTATTATTATTTTTTTTGCGGTATGTGGACCTCTCACTGTTGTGGGCTCTCCCGTTTTGGAGCACAGGCTCTGGACATGCAGGCTTAGTGGCCATGGCTCACAGGCCCAGCCGCTCCGCAGCATGTGGGATCTTCCCGGACCAGGGCACGAACCCGTGTCTCCTACATCGGCAGGCAGACTCTCAACCACTGTGCCACCGGGGAAGCCTGCCACTGGTAATTTGATAGGGATTGCATTGAATCTGTAGATTGCTCTCGGTAGTATAGTCATTTTCACAGTATTGATTCTTCCAATCCAAGAACATGGTATGTCTCTCCATCTGTTGGTATTATCTTTAATTTCTTTCATCAGTGTCTTATAGTTTTCTGCATACAGGTCTTTTGTCTCCTTAGGTAGGTTGATTCCTAAGTATCTTATTCTTTTTGTTGCAATGGTAAATGAGAGTGTTTCCTTAATTTCTCTTTCAGATTTTTTATCATTAGTGTATAGGAATGCAAGAGATTTCTGTGCATTAATTTTGTATCCTGCAACTTTACCAAATTCATTGATTAGCTCTAGTAGTTTTCTGGTGGCATTTTTATGATTCTCTATGTATAGTAACATGTCATCTGCAAAGAGTGACAGTTTTACTTCTTCTTTTCCAATTTGTATTCCTTTTATTTCTTTTTCTTCTCTGGTGGCCATGGCTAGGACTTCCAAAACTATGTTAAATAATAGTGGTGAGAGTGGACATCCTTGTCTTGTTCCTGATTTGAGAGGAAATGCTTTTAGTTCTTCACCATTGAGAATGATGTATGCTCTGGGTTTGTCATATATGGCGTTTATTATGTTGAGGTAGGTTCCCTCTATGCCTACACTCTGGGGAGTTTTTATCATAAATGGGTGTTGAATTTTGTCAAAATCTTTTTCTGCATCTATTGAGATGATCATATGTTTTTTATTCTTCAGTTTGTTAATATGGTGTATCACATTGATTGATTTGCACATATTGAAGAATCCTTGCATCCCTGGGGTAAATTCCACTTGATCATGGTGTATGATCCTTTTAATGTGTTGTTGGATTCTGTTTGCTAGTATTTGGTTGAGGATTTTTACATCTACATTCATCAGTGATATTGGTCTGTAATTTTCTTTTTTTTATAGTATCTTTGTCTGGTTTTGGTATCAGGGTGATGGTGGCCTCATAGAATGAGTTTGGGAGTGTTCCTTCCTCTGCAATTTTTTGGAAGAGTTCGAGAAGGATAGGTGTTAGCTCTTCCCTAAATGTTTGATAGAATTCACCTGTGAAGCCTTCTGGTTCTGGACTATTGTTTGTTGGAAGATTTTTAATCACAGTTTCAATTTCATTACTTGTGATTGGTCCGTTCATGTTTTCTCCTTCCCAGTTCAGTCTTGGAAGGTTATACCATTCTAAGAATTTGTCCATTTCTTCCAGGTTGTCTATTTTATTGGCATAGAGTTGCTTGCAGTAGTCTCTTAGGATGCTTTGTATTTCTGCAGTGTCTGTTGTAACTTCTCCTTTTTCATTTCTAATTTTGTTGATTTGAGTCCTCTCCCTCTTTTTCTTGATGAGTCTGGCTAATGGTTTATCAATTTTGTTTATCTTCTCAAAGAACCAGCTTTTAGTTTTATTGATCTTTGCTATTGTTTTCTTTGTTTCTATTTCATTTATTTCTGCTCTGATCTTTATGATTTCTTTCCTTCTGCTAACTTTGGGTTTTGTTTGTTCTTCTTTCTCTAGTGTCTTTAGGTGTAAGGTTAGATTGTTTATTTGAGATTTTACTTGTTTTTGAGGTAGGCTTGTATAGCTATAAACTTCCCTCTTAGAACTGCTTTTGCTGCATCCCATAGGTTTTGGATCATCATGTTTTCATTGTCATTTGTCTCTAGGTATTTTTTGATTTCCTCTTTGATTTCTTCAGTGATCTCTTGGTTATTTAGTAATGTATTGTTTAGCCTCCACGTGTTTGTGTTTTTTACCTTTTTTTCCCTGTAATTCATTTCTAATCTCATAGCGCTGTGGTCAGAAAAGATGCTTGATATGATTTCAATTTTCTTAAATTTACTGAGGCTTGATTTGTGACCCAAGATGTGATCTATCCTGGAGAATGTTCTGTGCACACTTGAGATGAAAGTGTAATCTGCTGTTTTTGGATGGAATATCCTATAAATATAAATTAAATCTATCTGGTCTATTGTATCATTTAAAGTTTGTGTTTCTTTATTTATTTTCATTTTGGGTGATCTGTCCATTGGTGTAAGTGAGGTGTTAAAGTCCCCCACTATTGTGTTACTGTCGATTTCCTCTTTTATAACTGTTAGCAGTTGCCTTATGTATTGAGGTGCTCCTATGTTGGGTGCATATATATTTATAATTGTTATGTCTTCTTGGATTGATCCCTTGATCATATGTAGTGTCCTTCCTTGTCTCTTGTAAAATTCTTTATTTTAAAGTCTATTTTTTTTTGGTATGAGTATTGCTATTCCAGCTTTCTTTTGATTTCCATTTGCATGGAATATATTTTTCCATCCCCTCACTTTTAATCTGTATGTGTCCCGAAGTCTGAAGTGGGTCTCTTGCAGACAGCATATATATGCATCTTGTTTTTGTATCCATTCAGCAAGCCTGTGTCTTTTTGTTGGAGCATTTAATCCATTCACGTTTAAGGTAATTATTGATATGTATGTTCCTGTGTCCATTTTCTTAATTGTTTTGGGTTTTGTTTTTGTAGGTCCTTTTCTTCTCTTGTGTTTCCCACTTAGAGAAGTTTCTTTAGCATTTGTTGTAGAGCTGGTTTGGTGGTGCTGAATTCTCTTAGCTTTTGCTTGTCTGTAAAGCTTTCGATTTCTCCATCTAATGTGAATGAGATCCTTGTCGGCTAGAGTAATCTTTGTTGTAGGTTCTTCCCTTTCATCACTTTAAATATATCATGCCACTCCCTTCTGGCTTGTAGAACTTCTGCTGAGAAATTAGCTGTTAACCTTATGGGAGTTCCCTTGTATGTTATTTGTCATTTTTCCCTAGCTGCTTTCAATAATTTTTCTTTGTCTTTAAGTTTTTCCAATTTGATTACTATGTATCTCAGCGTGTTTCTCCTTGAGTTTATCTTGTATGGAACTCGTTGCGCTTCCTGAACTTAGGTGGCTATTTCCTTTCCCATGTTAAGGAAGTTTTCGACTATAATCTCTTCAAATATTTTCTCGGGTCTTTTCTCTCTCTCTTCTCCTTCTGGGACCCCTGTAATGCGAATGTTGTAGCGTTTAATGTTCTCCCAGAGGTCTCTTGAGCTGTCTTCATTTCTTTTCATTCTTTTTTTTTTTTTATTCTGTTCTGCAGCAGTGAATTCCACCATTCTGTCTTCCAGGTCACTTATCCGTTCTTTTGCCTCAGTTATTCTGCTATTGATTCCTTCTAGTGTAGTTTTCATTTCAGTTATTGTATTGTTCATCTCTGTTTGTTCTGTAATTTTTCTAGGTCTTTGCTAAACACTTCTTGCATCTCCTCGTTCTTTGCCTCTATTCTTTTCCTGACGTACTGGATCATCTTCAGTATCATTATTCTGAATTCTTTTTCTGGAAGGTTGCCTATCTCCACTTCATTTAGTTGCTTTTCTGGGGTTTTCTCTTGTTCCTTCATCTGGTACATAGCCCTCTGTCTTTTCACCTTGTCTATCTTTCTGTGAGTGTGGGTTTTTTTCCACAGGTTGCAGGATGGTAGTTCTTGTTGCTTCTGCTGTCTGGCCTCTTGTGGATGAGGCTGTCTAAGAGGCTTGTGTAAGTTTCCTGATGGGAGGGACTGGTGGTGGGTGGAGCTGACTGTTGCTCTGGTGGGCAGAGTTCAGGAAAACTTTAATCTGCTTGACTGCTGATGGGTGGGGCTGGGTTCCCTCCCTGTTGGTTGTTTGGCCTGAGGCAACCCAGCACTGGAGCCTGCCTGGGGTCTTTGGTGGGGCTCATGACAGACTCTGGGAAGACTCATGCCAAGGAGTACTTCCCTGAACTTCTGCTGCCAGTGTCCTTGTTCCCTTGTTCCCCGGGGGGTGAGCCACAGCCACCCCCCGCCTCTGCAGGAGACCCTCCATACTACCAGGTAGGTCTGGTTCAGTCTCCCCGGGGGTCACTGCTCCTTCCCCTGGGTCTCACTGTGCACACGACTTTGTGTGTGCCCTCCAATAGTGGAGTCTCTGTTTCCCCCAGTCCTGTCGAAATCCTGTAATCAAATCCCTCTAGCCTTCAAAGTCTGAATCTCTAGGAATTCCTCCTCCCATTGTCGGACCCCCAAGTTGGGAAGGCTGAAGTGGAGCTCAGAACCTTCACTCCAGTCAGTGGACTTCGGTTGTATAAGTGTTCTCCAGTCTGTGAGTCACCCACCCAGCAGTTATGGGATTAGATTTTATTGTGATTGCGCCCCTCTTACCGTCTCATTGTGGCTTCTCCTTTTTCTTTGGATGTGGGGCATCCTTTTTGGTGAGTTACAGTGTCTTCCTGTTGATGATTGTCCAGCAGCTAGTTGTGATTCTGGTGTTCTCACAAGAGGGAGTGAGAGCACGTCCTTCTACTCCACCATCTTGGTTCCTAGTCTCCTTAAGGGACTTAAGAATGGGTCATGGGTGACAAATACTTTGATACCAAGCATGTATTAAAAACATTTTTATTCTACCCTCATACTTGATTGGTAGCTTTGATTTGGTATAGCTTTCTAGGTTGGAAGCTATTTGCCTTCACAATTTTGAACATGTTGATCTATTGCTACTGGTGTTTCTGCTTAGAACTTCAAAGGCACTTGATTCCTCATCTTTTGTATATGATCCTTTTTTTCCTTCCTTCCTCCATGAAAAGTTATAGAATCTTCGTTTTGTCTTCATTTTTTTCTTTCTAGTTTTTTTTTCTATCTAGTTTTCTATTTTATACATAGTAATTTGTATCTCAATCCCATATCCCTGTCTTGCCCCATGCCTGCACTCTTCCCACTGATAACCGCTGTATCATTTTCTATATCTGTGAGTCCCTTTCTGTTTTACTATATACATTCATTTGTTTTATTGTTTAGATTCCACATATAAATGATATCACATGGTATTTGTCTTTCTCTGACTTACTTCTCTAAACATAATATTCTCTAGGCCCATCCACACTGCTGCAAATGACAAAATTACATTCTTTTTTGTGGCTGAGTAATATTCCAGTGTGTGTGTGTATCTTTAACTTCTTGATCCATTTGTCTGTTGATGGACAGAAGGGTTGCTTTGTATTATAAATAGTGCTTCATGTGAACATTGGTACGCATGTATATTTTTGAATTAGTGTTTTGTTTTTTTCCAGATATATACTCAGGAGTGGAATTGGTGGGTCATATATTTTTAGTTTTATTTTTATTTAGTTCTATTTTTAATTTTTTTGAGAGAACTCCATACTATTTTCCATAGTGGCTGCACCAATTTACATTCCCACCAACAGTGTACAAGGGTTCTCTTTTCTCAAATCCTCACCAACATTTGTAATTTGTAGACTTTTTTTTTTTTTTTTTTTGCGGTATGCGGGCCTCTCACTGCCGTGGCCTCCCCCGTCGCGGAGCACAGGCTCCGGACGCGCAGGCTCCGGACGCGCAGGCTCAGCGGCCATGGCTCACGGGCCCAGCCGCTCCGCGGCATACGGGATCCTCCCAGACCGGGGCACGAACCCGCATCCCCTGCATCGGCAGGCGGACTCCCAACCACTTGCGCCACCAGGGAGGCCCTAATTTGTAGACTTTTTGATGATAGCCATTCTGACAGGTGTGAGGAGGTATCTCACTGTTGTTTTGATTTGCATTTCTTTAATAATTAGTGATGCTGAGAATCTTTCATGTGCCTGTTAGCCATCTGTATGTCTTCTTTGGAAAAATGTGTACTTAGATCTTACACCCATTTTTTGTTTGGGTTGTTTGTTTTTTTGATATTGAGCTGCATGAACTACATACATGTTTTCTATATTTACACCTTGTCAGTCACACCATTTGCAAATATTTTCTCCCATTCCAAGGTTGTCTTTTTGTTTTGTTGATGGTTTCCTTTGCTGTGCAAAAGCTTATAAGTTTAATTAGGTCTCATTTGTTTATTTTTGCTTTTCTTTCTTTTGCCTTAGGAGAGAGATCCAAAAACATATTGCTATAATTTATGACAGATTGTTTTGCTTATGTTGTCTTCTAGGACATTTATGGTCTAACATCTAGATCTTTAGTTCATTTTGAGTTTATTTTTGTATATGGTATGAGAAAGTGTTAGAATCTCATTCTTTTAAATGTATCTGTCCAGTTTTCCCAACACCACTTATCAAAGAGACTGTCGTTTCCCCATTGTATATTCTTGACACCTTTATTGTAGGTTAATTGACCATAAATGTATGGGTTTATTTCTGGGCTCCCTAATCTATTCAATTGATCCATGTGTCTGTTTTTGTGCCAGTCCCATGCTGTTTTAATTACTGTAGCTTTGTACTATAGTCTGAAGTCTGGGAGAGTAATACCAACAACTTTTTTCTTTTTTTTCAAGATTGCTTTAGCAATTTAGAGTCTTTTGTGGTTCTCTATAAACTTTAGTATTATTTGTTCTACTACTGTGAAAATCTCATGGGTATTTTGATAGGATTTGCATTAAATCTGTAGATTGCTTTGGATAGTATGGCCATTTAAAAAATATTAATTCTTCCAATTCAAGAGCAGGAATATCTTTCCATTTCTTTCTATTCTCTTCAATTTCCTTCATAATGTTTTATAGTTTTCAGAGTATAGGTCTTTCATCTCCTTGGTTAAGTTTATTGCTAGATATTTTATTTTTTCATGTAATTTTATTTATTTTTTTAAACATATTTATGGGAGAATAATTGCTTTACAAGGGAGTGTTAGTTTCTGCTTTATAACAAAGAGAAGCAGCTATACATATACATATATCCCCATATCTCCTCCCTCTTCTGTCTCCCTCCCACCCTCCCTATACCACCCTGCTAGGTGGTCAAAAAGCACCGAGCTGATCTCCCTGTACTATGCAGCTGCTTCCCACTAGCTATCTATTTTACATTTGGTAGTATATATTAGTCCATGCCACTCTCTCAATTCGTCCCAGCTTACATTTCCCCCTCCCCATCTCCTCAAGTCCATTCTCTACGTCTGTGTCATTGTTCCTCTCCTGCCCCTAAGTTCTTCAAAAACATTTTTTTTTTACATTCCATATAAGCGTGTTAGCATACAGTATTTGTTTATCTCTTTCTGACTTACTTCACTCTGTATGACAGACTTTAGGTCCATCCACCTCACTACAAATAACTCAATTACATTTCTTTTTATGGCTGGGTAATATTCCATTGTATATAAGTGCCACATCTCCTTTATCCAGTCATTTGTCGATGGACACTTAGGTTGCTTCCATGTCCTGGCTATTGTAAATAGTGCAGCAATGAACATTGTGGTACATGACTCTTTTGGAATTATGGTTTTCTCAGGGTATATGCCCAGGAGAGGGATTGCTGGGTCAGATGGTAGTTCTATTTTTAGTTTTTTAAGGAACCTCCGTAATGTTCTCCATGGTGGCTGTATCAATTTACATTCCCACCAACAGTGCAAGAGGGTTCCCTTTTCTCCACACCCTCTCCAGCATTTATTGTTTGTAGATTTTTTGATGATGGCCATTCTGACTGGTGTGAGGTAATACCTCATTGTAGTTTTGATTTGCATTACTCTAATGATTAGTGACGTTTCATGTGTTTGTTGGCTGTCTGTATATCTTCTTTGGAGAAATATCTGTTTAAGTCTTCTGCCCATTTTTGGATTGGGTTCTTTGTTTTTCTGATATTGCGCTACATGAGTTGCTTGTAAATTTTGGAGATTAGTCCTTTGTCAGTTGCTTCATTTCCAAATATTTTCTCCCATTCTGAGGGTTGTCTTTTTATTTTGTTTATGGCATCATTTGCTGGGCAAAAGCTTTTAAGTTTCATTGGGTCCCATTTGTTTATTTTTGTTTTTATTTCCATTTCTCTAGAAGGTGGGTCAAAAAGAATCTTGCTGTGATGCATGTAATGGAGTGTTCTGCGTATGTTTTCCTTTAAGAGTTTGATAGTGTCTGGCCTTGTATTTAGGTCTTTAATCCATTTTGAGTTTATTTTTGTGTATGGTATTAGGGAGTGTTCTAATTTCATGCTTTTACATGTAGCTGTACAGTTTTCCCAGCATCAGTTATCGAAGAGGCTGTCTTTTCTCCATTGTATATGCTTGCCTCCTTTATCAAAGAGAAGGTGACCATATGTTTGTGGGTTTATCTCTGGGCTTTCTATCCTGTTCCATTAATCTATCTTTCTGTTTTTGTGCCAGTACCATACTGTCTTGATTACTGTAGCTTTGTAATAAAGTCTGAAGTCAGGAAACCTGATTCCTCTAGTTCCATTTTTCGTTCTCAAGATTGCTTTGTCTATTTGGGGTCTTTTGTGTTTCCATACAAATTGTGAAATTTTTTGTTCTAGTTCTGTGAAAAATGCCATTGGTAGTTCCATAGGGATTGCATTTAATATGTAGATTACTTTGGGTAGTATAGTCAATTTTTCACAATGTTGATTCTTCCAATCCAAGCACATGGTATATCTCTCCATCTGCTTGTGTCATCCTTAATTTCTTTCATCAGTGTCTTATAGTTTTCTGCATACAGGTCTTTTGTCTCCTTAGGTAGGTTTATTCCTAGGTATTTTATTCTTTTTGTTGCAATGGTAAATGTGAGTGTTTCCTTAATTTCTCCTTCAGATTTTTCATCATTGGTGTATAGGAATGCAGGAGATTTCTGTGCATTAATTTTGTATCCTGCTACTTTACCAAATTCATTGATTAGCTCTAGTAGTTTTCTGGTCGTGTCTTTAGGATTATCTATGTATAGTAACATGTCATCTATAAACAGTGACAGCTTTACTTCTTTTCTGATTTGGATCCCTTTTATTTCTTTTTCTTCTCTGATTGCTGCGCCTAAAACTTCCAAAAGATGTTGAATAATAGTGATGTGCATGGGGAACCTTGTCTTTTCCCTGATCTTAGTGGAGATGGTTTCAGTTTTTCACCATTGAGAACAATGTTGGGTGTGGGTTTGTCATATATGACCTTCATTAAGTTGAGTTAAGTTCCCTCTGTGCCTACTTTCTTGAGGGTTTTTATCATAATTGGGTGTTGAATTTTGTTGAAAGCTCTTTCTGCATCTATTGAGATGATCATATGGTTTTTACCTTTCAATTTGTTAATATGTGTATCACATTGATTGATTTGCATACATTGAAGAATCCTTGCATTCCTGGCATAAACCCCACTTGATCATGGTGTATGATCCTTTTAATGTGCTGTTGGATTCTGTTTGCTAGTATTTTGTTGAGGATTTTTGCATCCATGCTCATCAGTGATATTGACCTGTAGCTTTCTTTCATTGTGACATCTTTGTCTGGTTTTGGTATCAGGGTGATGGTGGCCTCATAGAATGAGTTTGGGAGTATTCCTTCCTCTGCTATATTTCAGAAGAGTTTGAGAAGGATAGGTGTTAGGATTTCTCTAAATGTTTGATCGGATTTACCTGTGAAGCCATCTGGTCCTGGGCTTTTGTGTGTTGGAAGATTTTTAATTACAGTCTCAATCTCAGTGCTTGTGATTGGTCTTTTTTTTGTGTGTGTGTGGTATGCGGGCCTTTTACTGCCCTGGCCTCTCCCATTGCAGAACACAGGCTCCAGACGCACAGGCCCAGCGGCCATGGCTCACGGGCCCAGCTGCTCTACAGCATATGGGATCATCCCGGACCAGGGCACAAACCCATGTCCCCTGCATCGGCAGGCGGACTCTCAACTACTGTGCCACCAGGGAAGCCCATGATTGGTCTTGTTATATTTTCTATTTTTTCCTGGTTCATTCTTGGAAGGTTGTGCTTTTCTAAGAATTTGTCCGTTTCTTCCAGGTTGTCCATTTTATTGGCATAGAGTTGCTTGTAGTAATCTCTCATGATCCTTTGTATTTCTGCCGTGTCAGTTGTTACTTTTCCTTTTTCATTTCTAATTCTATGGATGTGAATCTTCTCCCTTTTTTTCTTGATGAGTCTGGCTAATGGTTTATCAATTTTGTTTATCTTCTCAAAGAACCAGCTTTTAGTTTTATTGATCTTTGCTATCGTTTCCTTCATTTCTTTTTCATTTATTTCTGATCTGATCTTTATGATTTCTTTCCTTCTGCTAACTTTGAGGGTTTTTTTGTTCTTCTTTCTCTGATTGTTTTAGGTGTAAGGTTAGGTTGTTTATTTGAGATGTTTCTTGTTTCTTGAGGTAAGATTGTATTACTATAAACTTCCCTCTTAGAACAGCTTTTGCTGAATCCCATAGGTTTTGGGTCATCGTGTTTTCATTGTCATTTGTTTCTAGGTATTTTTTGATTTTCTCTTTGTTTTCTTCAGTGATCTCTTGGTTATTAAGTAGTGTACTGTTAGCCTCTATGTATTCTTATTTTTTACAGATTTTTTCCTATAATTGACATCTAGTCTCATATCATTGTGGTTGGAAGACAGTTGATACGATTTCAGTTTTCTCAAATGTACCAAGACTTGATTTGTGACCCAAGATATGATCTATCCTGGAGAATGTTCCATGAGCACTGGAGAAGAAAGTGTGTTCTGTTGTTTTTGGATGGAATGTCCTATACATATCAATTAAGTGCGTCTTGTTTAATGTATCATTTTAAACCTGTGTTTCCTTATTTATTTTCATTTTGGATGATCAGTTCATTGGTGAAAGTGGGGTGTTAAAGTCCCCTTCTATGATTGTGTTACTGTCGATTTCCCCTTTTATGGCTGTTAGCATTTGCCGTTTGTATTGAGGTGCTCCTATGTTGGGTGCATAAATATTTACAATTTTTATATCTTCTTCTTGGATTCATCCCTTGATCATTACGTAGTGTCCTTCTTTGTCTCTTGTAATAGTCTTTTTTTAAAGTCTATTTTGTCTGATATAAGAATTGCTACTCCAGCTTTCTTTTGATTTGCATTTGCATGGAATACCTTTTTCCATCCCCTCACTTTCAGTCTGTATGTGTGCCTAGGTCTCAGGTGGATCTCTTGCAGACAGCATATATATGGGTCTTGTTTTTGTATCTATTCAGCCAGTCTATGTCTCTTGGTTGGAGCATTTAATCCATTTACATTTAAGGTAATTATAGATATGTATGTTCCTATTACCATTTTCTTAATTGTTTTGGGTTTGTTATTGTAGTTCTTTTCCTTCTCTTGTGTTTCCTGCCTAGAGAAGTTCCTTTAGCATTTGTTGTAAAGCTGGTTTGGTGGTGCTGAATTCTCTTTGCTTTTGCTTTTCTGTAAAGGTTTTAATTTCTCCATTGAATCTGAATGAGATCCTTGCTGGGTATGGTAACCTTGGTTGTAGGTTCTTCCCTTTCATCACTTTAAATATGTCCTGCCACTCCCTTCTGGCTTGCAGAGTTTCTGCTGGACGTTCAGCTGTTAACGTTATGGGGATTCCCTTGTATGTTATTTGTTGTTTTTCCCTTGCTGCTTTTAATATTTTTTCTTTGTATTTAATTTTTGATAGTTTGATTAACATGTGTCTTGACATGTTTCTCCTTTGATTTATCCTGTTGGGACTCTGTGTGCTTCCTGGACTTGATTAACTATTTCCTTTCTCATATTAGGGAAGTTTTCAACTATAATCTCCTCTAATATTTTCTGAGTCCCTTTCTTTTTCTTTTCTTCTTCTGGGACCCCTGTAATTCAAATGTTGATATGTTTAATGTTGTACCAGGGGTCTATGAGACTGTCCTCAATTCTTTTCTTTCTTTTTTTTTATTCTGGTCTGCAGTAGTTATTTCCACTATTTTATCTTCTGGGTCACTTATCTGTTCTTCTGCCTCAGTTATTCTGCTATTGATTCCTTCTAGAGAATGTTTAATTTAATTTATTGTGTTGTTCATCATGTTTTGTTTGCTCTTTAGTTCTTCTAGGTCCTTGTTAAACATTTCTTGTATTTTCTCCATTCTATTTCCAAGATTTTGGATCATCTTTACTCTCATTACTCTGAATTCTTTTTCTGGTGGACTGCCTATTTCCTCTTCATTTGTTTGTTCTGGTGGGTTTTTACCTTGCTCCTTCATCTGCTGTGTGTTTCTCTGTCTTCTCATTTTGCTTAACTTACTGTGTGTAGGGTCTCCTTTTCACAGGCTGCAGGTTAGTATTTCTCATTGTTTTTGGTGTCTGCCCCCAGTGGGTAAGGTTGGTTCAGTGGGCTGTGTAGGCTTCCTGGTGTAGGGGACTGGTGCCTGTGTTCTGGAGAATGAAGCTCGCTCTTGTCTTTCTGTTGGGAAGACCACATCCGGTGGTGTGTTTTGGGGTGTCTGTGACCTTATTTTGATTTTAGGCAGCCTCTCTGCTAATGGGTGGTGTTGTGTTCCTGTCTTGCTAGTTGTTTGGCATGGGGTATCCAGAATTTGCTGATTGTTCAGTGGAGCTGGGTCTTAGCCTTGAGATGGAGATCTCTTGGAGAGCTTTCACCATTTGATATTATGTGGAGCCTGGAGGTCTCTAGTGGAGCAATATCCTAAAGTCGGCTCTCCCACCTCAGAGGCACAGCACTGACACCCGGCCAGAACACCAAGACCCTATCAGCCACATAGCTCAGAGGAAAAGGGAGAAAAAAATAAAATAAAATAATTAAAATAAAAAATAATTATTAAAAAAACAAAAACAAAACAAACGGAGTGACAGATCCCTAGGACAAATGGTAAAAGCAAAGCTATATAGAAAAATCACACAAAAAAGCATACACATCCACACTCACAAAAAGAGAAAAAGAAAAACTATATATATTGTTGCTCCCAAAGTCCACCTCCTCAATTTTGGGATGATTCATTGTCTATTCAGGTATTCCACAGATGCAGGGTACATCAAATTGATTGTGGAGATTTAATCTGCTGCTCCTGATGCTGCTGGGAGAGATTTCCCTTTCTCTTTGTTTGCACAGCTCCTGGGGTTCAGCTTTGGATTTTGCCCTGTCTCTGCATGTAACTCACCTGAGGGTGTCTGTTCTTCTCTCAGACAGGACCCGGTTAAAGTAGCAGCTGATTAGGGTGCTCTGGCTCACTCAGGACAGGGAGAAGGAGGGGTATGGAATGCGGGGTGAGCTTGTGGTGGCAGAGCCTTGCATCACGTTGCAACAGCCTGTAGTGTGCTGTGTGTTCTCCCAGGGAAGTTGTCCCTGAGTCACGGGACCCTGGCAGTGGCAGGCTGCACAGGCTCCCGGGAGGTGAGGTGTGGATTGTGACCTGTGCTCGCACACAGACTCCTTGGTGGCTGCAGCAGCAGCCTTAGCATTTCACGCCTGTCTCTGGTGTCCATGCCGGCAGCTCGTGTCAGTCTCTGGAGCTCGTTTAGGTGGTGCTGTGAATCCCCTCTCCTCCGCACCCTGAAACAATGGTCTCTTACGTCTTAGGCAGCTCTAGACTTTTTTCCGGACTCCCTCCTGGCTAGCTGTGGTGCACTAGCCCCCTTCAGGCTGTATTCACACAGCGAACCCCAGTCCTCTCCCTGGGATCTGACCTCCACTGAAGCCCGCGCCTCAGCTCCCAGTCCCAACCTGACCCGGCGGGTGAGCAGATGAGCCTCTCGCGCTGGTGAGTGCTGGTTGGCACTGATCTTCTGTGCAGGAATCTCTCTGCTCTGCCCTCTGCATCCCTGTTGCTGCACTTTCTTCCATGGCTCTGAAGCTTCCCCCCCCGACACCCCCATCTCTGCCAGTGAAGGGGCTTCCTAGTGTGTGGATAGTTTTCCTCCTTCACAGCTCCCTCCCAGTGGTGCAGTTCCTGTCCCTATTCTTTTGCCTTACCCAGGTATGGGGGGGTTTTCTTGCCTTTTGGGAAGTCTGAGTTCTTCTGCCAGCATTCAGTAGGTGTTCTGTATGAGTTGTTCCACATGTAGATGTATTTCTGATGTGTTTGTGGGGAGGAAGCCGATCTCCATGTCTCACTCTTCCACCATCTTGAAGGTTTCCCCTCTTTTTGATGCAATTTTAAATGAGATTGTTTTTTGCTTTCTCTTTCTGATGGTTCATTATTATTGTATAGACTAGCAACAGATTTCTGTGTATTGAACTCGTATCCTGTAACTTTACTGAGTTCATTTGGTAGTTCTAATATTTTAGTGGCGACTTTAGAGTTTTCTATATATAGTATCATATCATCTGGAAATAGTGACAGTTTCATTTCTTCCCTTCTAATTTGGATGCCTTTTATTTCTTTTTCTTTTCTGATTGCTCTATGTTATAGAGATGTGGCAAGAGTGAATTTAGAGGAAACACTTTCAGCTTCTTACTGTTCAGTATGATTTTAGCTGTGGGTGTGTCATAAATTACTTTTATTGTGTTGAGAAAAGGTCATGTTATACCAACTTTGATGAGATTTTTTATCATGAGTGGATGGGGAATTTTGTCAAATGCTTTTTCTGTGACTATTAAGATGATCATGTGATTTTTATCCTTCCTTTTGTTAATGTGTTGTATCTCATTGAATGATTTGAGAATATTGAACCATCCTTGCATCCCTGGAATAAAGCCCACTTGGTCAAAGCTAGTGCTTCCATTTTCTTATCTTTTTTTTTCTTATTTTATCTTTTTGCTCTACTTAATGGGGTATTTGCTCAAAATATCTTATAAACTTTCAAGAGTGGTTAAAAAATTCTGCTATAATATTTTTAAATTTGAAGATTTTTCTCTTTTCTTTTAAAATGTCCTCCTGTTCTTGTTTCATGAATGCAACATCTTCTTTTATCTCTCTGAGGATATCAATGATGGTTGCCTAGATTGTATTTCCTCCTAGTTGTTTTTTTTCAGGTTGTTTGCTTTGATCTCTTCCGTTCTTGTTCGAGATTTTGCTTAGATATTTAGTAGTCCTTGATTGTCTAGTGATGATTTACAGTGAAGGAATAAAAAGGTGATTCGTGATTTTGAATGATGGATGCCATTTTCATATCTGACCCTCAAATTTGACCCTGAGTGAGTCTGTTGTTGGGGAACTGTCTTAGGTATTTCCTTTGAGAAAGTTTCTCTGCTTGGACAGTGAATGCCCAGCTGCTGGAGTTTTTGGGAGCTCAATGGGATCAGGGGAAATATGGGATCTGCAGTCAACTTTCAGTGGGTTCAGTTACTTAACCTGCCTATACTTCATGCTTTTCACCCCACCTCATGTCTTCAGCCTCTTTTTCTTTGAACATTTAGTTACTGTAGTTTTAATGGAGTTTGGAGACGGAGTGAATAAGTTGTAAATGTTCAATCTGCTGTCCCAACCTGGAATGTATGGAAAGGTTTTCAGGCCATCTCTTTCACAGGAAGACCTATTTTAAAACTACATTTAAAGAGAATAGTGGTTATTTGGTATAACATCCTAATTTTGCAGATAAGGTAACTGAGGTGCGGAAACTTTATCATTTGCTGGGTTGAGAGTAACCCAGGCTCAGAAAGAGAATTGTAGCATATTTGTTTTATCTTATTGAATGACAAATAGGGATATGACAAAGAGGAAATATGAAATACAGAAATAAAATGAGGTATAAGGGACATAAATTTCAGCTATGTATGTTTAAGGTTTTCTTCATGACCTTTATCTTTTATAATCAGGAAAATTTCTGCTCATGTGAAGACTGTAAACCCCTATTGATATAAATAATTGTATTGAAATACTATATCTAAGAGTAGATTTAAATATAATATAGCAGTGGAAAAAATACCTTGTGCAGTTTTTTTTCATACACATTTACTCTGGTTTTAAAGTGATTTTACTTTGTAGGTCTAGGCTATTGAGTTGTTTTTGTGTGAAGTTTTCCATGTTTATAAGCAGAAAAAAAAGTGTGGCAATAAAAAGGGGTGTAGGGAAAACTGGCAGCCTACAGCCTTTGTGGGTGGTCATATTTTCAAACAGATGGAAAACTAAATATTTATGTCCCATGACATAAACATTTGAGTAAGACAATTACATTTTGAAAATTATGATAAAAACATTCTTTCTAAGGATTTGAATTGCTCGTAAGATGAATTTGGTTTCCGAAAACCTTATGAAATTGTTCTACAATACAGGAAGTTTTGTCATTTTGATATTTTAGGTATAGCCTCCCTGAGAAACAGAGTTCTCTGTGCTTTTCTAAATATATAAACATCCTGCTGACATGCACAATCAGGTTCAGGGCTCTGGACATGATCAACACTGAATAAATACTGCCCTACTGACAGAAAATGGGAGATGTGATGTAGAGATGTTTGAAAGCAATTTTTTAAAATAGCAAGCTCTTGAGAAAATTAACATATAGAGTTCTTAAGTAAAAGTAGAAATTATGACTTAGTTATATAAAGATTTTTTTTTTTGTTTTTCTGTTTTTGCATGTTAATTGTATCACGTCTATGGGAACACTTACACTAAACATATTTAGGGATTTTTTCCTTTCAATGCTAAGATTGCTCTGAGTCTGCTGTCACAGCTAAATAAATATAGTAAGAAGGCATTTATTCATAATATGTCTGTAAATTACTGCCAGCAGTCTCAGTGACCAAGAGTGCATGTGTTAAGAATTGTCTCAAAGAAATGATTTCTCTCTGTGTAATTGTTAGCTGTAGCCAAGTTCACTTAAAACCTTTTACTATTACTAGTTTGCAGGCAAAAAGTGCTATTTTCTGTTTCATCTAGCATTCATTTGAAAAATATCTGCCTTGGATGTCATAACAGTGGTAACAATGATAGCCCTATTAAAACTCTCTGGATAAGATGTGGCACATATATACAATGAAATATTACTCAGCCATAAAAAGAAAAGAAATTGAGCTATTTGTAGTAAGGTGGATGGACCTAGAGTCTGTCATACAGAGTGAAGTAAGTAAGAAAGAGAAAAACAAATACCGTATGCTAACACATATATGTGGAATCTAAAAAAAAAAAAAAGGTTCTGAAGAACCTAGGGGCAGGACAGGAATAAAGACACAGATGTAGAGAATGGACTTGAGGACATGGGGAGGGGGAAGTGTAAGCTGGGACGAAGTGATAGAGTGGCATGGACTTATATACACTCCAAATGTAAAATAGATAGCTAGTGGGAAGCAGCCGCATAGCACAGGGAGATCAGCTCGGTGCTTTGTGACCACCTAGGGGGACAGGAAAGGGAAGGTGGGAGGGAGAAGCAAGAGGGAGGAGATATGGGGATATATGTATATGTATAGCTGATTCACTTTGTTATAAAGCAGAAACTAACACACCATTGTAAAGCAATTATACTCCAATAAAGATGTTAAAAAACCCCAAAACTCTCTGGATATACGTTAAAGAATTTCAGGAGAGCTGGCACAGAGCTGAGTCAGGGGGCCTGAATCCTCGTGCTTATACCAGTGGGAGGACATTCAAAACAATTATTGCCCTTCAGCTGGATTCAGACTTTCATTCTCTATGTTCTAATCATCCCTTGGTCCTTCCAACACCTAACTTGGATTTCCCAGTGTGTGATTTCTTTGAAAAGGGATTTCTAACTGTAACAATAGTTCCTCTACTTTGTTCCAAACTGTGCTCCATAGATAGCACATGTGTCCAGAAAGATGTTAATAGGTATTCTGGAGAGTAAAAAGTTTTAACTGAGATCAGTTAGGGCTGCCACTGGCTGAGTCCCAGCTTGGAGGGTCAAGGTATCAGGGCCTCTTTGCCCCTCCAGCCTTTGCTTTACCTGGCATCACCCTGACAGGGCATCCAGGCTCTCTCCTGACACTCTCACATGCAATCTAGAAAGACCAGAGGGTTAACCCCTTACAGGGCCACACTTGGCCAATAGAAACCAGGACACAGAGGATAAGACTCCGTTCTTCCACCCCTCAGCACTGCTGAGACACATTCTATGCAGCTCTTCAGAGGCTTCCAGGGAGATCTAGCCCAGTTTCCCACCGCAGTGACTGGCCCCATAACACACCCTTGTAGTGATTTCTTCCTTCCCTGTGTTACTGTTCTCATCCTCCTTTCTGGGTCTCTGGGATCACTCCCCAGAATAAAAGCCCTTGTCTCACAGATTCTGCTTTTGACAGGGGGAGAGGCAGGCTAAAGTAGTCACAATGCACGTTAGCTTACTGAAGTCTCCTGGGAGCTCCTGCATTTAAAAAAATAAATAAGCAAGCACACAAACAAAAAAACAAAACCAAAGACTTGTTCAGCACTGTTTCCCAATTTATAACTGTGGAATTAGAAGAACACTTTTTCTTTTTACAAGCCTTGTTACTGAACACAGGATATCTTCAAAATCTGGGCCAGGGTTGGCTTAATGGGTGTGTGTCCTGTGCAGCAACATCAGACCCTGCTGTTAGAAGGGCCCTGAGCTTGGTTTAAATCTCTGCTGCCAACTTTTTGAAGTTCTTTTTTATTTATTTATTATTTTTTAAAATTAATTTTTATTGGAGTATAGTTGCTTTACAATGTTGTGTTAGTTTCTGCTGTAGTAATTTATGAAAAAGGGGCTTCACATTTTTTATTTTGTACTAGGCCTTGCAAGTTATATAGCTGGTCCTGGCCTGAACTAAGTTGAAAGAAATTCAAACCATAGACTATGCTCCTCAGGACACCTTTTGCAATCCTATAGTCCTTGTATTTGAAAGAACCCTGCACTTAAAACAAGGGTCTCTAATCCTTTCTTTGATGCTTTTTACTTTACATGGGTGGGTTAGTGATTGAGTCTATCAGTGCTTCAGTTTGGCTTCTAATGACTGGTGGATAAGACCAGTGGCTCTCAACCCTGGCTGCACATTAAAATGATCTGAAGAGTTTTGAGAAATATCAAGTCTGGATGGGACTGTGTCAGCAGTATTTTAAAGCTCACTTTGGTGGTTGGGATACTCAGCCAGGGTTAAGAAACCAGGATAGAATGATACCCACCTTTCTACCCAGCTCTGATTTCTCTGTGTTTAATGTTAGTTACAGGCTCGAGCTACATAAGCTTCCACAGTTCTCATTTTATAACACAGAATAAATTATCAAGAGAACATTGAAAGCTATTTGAGGCATAGTAGAGTATAGGGAGAAAAGTTTAAATTTTCATAGGATCTTATTGTTGGACAGTAACTTGGAAGGTTATAGCTCATTTGTACACCTAATATAAACAGTATTTATAATACTTCAGCTATACACACAGAGGTATAATAAAAAGGATTGTAGGAAACAGAAGAAAAGTTCAGAAGAAATGGGAAATCCAGTTGGCTTTAGTGCGAAGAACTACTCCAATATATTATAACAACAAACAAACAAGCAAGTAAGCATGCAAACAAATCAAACCAATTGTTGGATCACTCTTTGTTTCAAGGATAAAAACATAGCTCCAGATAGAAGCATCCCAGGACCATCTGGAGGTCTGCAAATCTTTGGGGGAATAGAATGCTCTTAATTAGGGAGAGAATAACTCTGAATCAAAGAGAAAAGACTGAAAAAAAAAATGAAAACAATCATGTAAAAAAATGAATTAATTAGCTGTCTCCATCTAGAATGTAGCAAAACTCTAATTAGCACGCAAAATAGACATGAATAGTATTTGATGGATAGAAAATATGTATCTGAATCCTTTCCCAGATTTTTCTCTGACAATATAGAAGGAAATCATTAATAATTTGCTGTCTGATGGAAGTCAGAGTCATTTTAGAACCTAGCTTTTACATTATTAATATGTGTTTCATTGTGTTTTCCCCACATACCAATTATTTTTCTGGGAAGGAGGAAGTTAGTTGTCTGCCATTTTTCTGACAATATATTTTGCTGTTTTTCTCCCCTGGGACCTCTGGACACTTGATGAGAAGAAAACCACTTTTATTTATTATCACCCATGAATGTTTATCTACTAAAGTTCAGAGTGCATCAATGAGAGGTCCATAAAAATAAATCTCTATTTCATTTTCTTTTAAAAAATAATTATGTAAAACCAAACTCCAGGCCTTCACTTGCTTGTTTCTGCATCACATGTGGTTCTGCAGATGAGTGTGTCACTGGGCAGAAGACAGTCAGAGTAAGGCATGCCCTCGGCCACTGAGCTGCTTATTATGTTTTCTCAGTCTTCTTCAACCTCAGAAATTTGAGTCCTTCTCTTGAAGCATAATCAGGTCAGTGAATTAGATGATATCAGCTGCAAATCTTGTATACTTTTTCTCTCTGTCATATTTGGTAACAAGTTCTTCTTCTGTGCTCTGGCCTGTCTCTTGAGAATGTGTCAAACTTTGGATGAGTCCATCCGCCCTCAGATATACTTTCTGTTCAAAACCTAATTTTTATTTGTTGCTGTGAAGTCTCATGTGGGCTTTATTCAATTTTGGTGAAAGAAGTGAGATTGACACTCCTAGCTGTCCTGTGGATCAGGAGGATGGGCTTTTATTCAGTAATTAAATAAATGAAAAAAGAATGGATCACAGCTTCAATTTTTATTTTTATAAAATCTGACCCAGGGACTTCATTGATATTCTGTATATTCAGAGCATATGTCAATGGAATGACATGCTGAAGTGATTACATTGTGTGGAGAGAAAAGCATTCTGAAGGAATCTAGGAATATTTTGCTGATTCTTCACTCTATGACTTAGCTATATTTCAGTTCTATACTTTTGTAAAATCAACAGTAAAAGAGTAGCATATTTGGTACTGATGAACCTAGTTGCAGGGCAGGAATAAAGATGTACACATAGAGGGCTTCCCTGGTGGCGCAGTGGTTGAGAGTCCGCCTGCCAATGCAGGGGACACGGGTTCGTGCCCCGGTCTGGGAAGATCCCACATGCCGCGGAGCGGCTGGGCCCGTAAGCCATGGCCACTGAGCCTGCGCATCCGGAGCCTGTGCTCCGCAATGGGAGAGGCCATAACAGTGAGAGACCCATGTACCGCAAAAAAAAGAAGAAAAAAAGATGTACACATAGAGAATGGACTTGAGGACACGGGGTGGGAGGGGGAAGCTGGGGCAAAGTGAGAGTAGCATCGACATATATATACTACCGAACGTAAAATAGTTAGCTAGTGGGAAGCAGCAACATAGCACAGGGAGATCAGCTCAGTGCTTTGCGATGACCTAGAGGGGTGGGATAGGGAGGATGGGAGGGAGGCTCAAGAGGGAGGGGACATGGGGATACACGTATGCATACGGCTGATTCACTTTGTTGTACAACAGAAGCTAACAGTATTGTGAAGCAATTATACTCCAATAAAGATCTATTTAAACAACAAAAAAAGAGTAGCATATTACCACTTAAGATTAATATTCTTTATCTGCTCTAGCATATGTGTTATGCCTATCATTTAAAAAAACATTTATAGTATTCATATGTATTTTATAGAAGGAGAAATTGGGATTCAGAAAGCTTAAATATCTGACTATAGTCACATCTAGAACTCATAGTCTTTTTATTTAAGTATTTGCCAGGTTGATCCCTCCACCTTTCAGGTAGTTTTATAGTCTGAGCCACTTTATTTTATATATATATACACATATACATATACATATATATTTACATATACATATATATATATATATATATATATATATATATATTTGGCTGCATTGGGTCTCTGTTGCTGCACGCAGGCTTTCTCTAGTTGCGGTGAGTGGGGACTACTCTTCCTTGCGGTGCGTGGGCTTCTCATTGCAGTGGCTTTTCTTGTTGCAGAGCATGGGCTCTAGGCGTGCAGGCTTCAGTATTTGTGGTGCATGGGCTCAGTAGTTGTGGCTCGCGAGCTCTAGAATGCAGGCTCAGTAGTTGTGGTGCACTGACTTAGTTGCTCCGTGGCATGTGGGATCTTCCCGGACCACGGCTCGAACCCATGTCCCCTGCATTGACAGGCAGATTCTTAACCACTGCGCCACCAGGGAAGACCCATATTTTTTAAAAAATTATATGTGTATATATATTTATTATGCATTTATATTTATTATATCTGTAAAATTCCATAGAAATACTTAACTAAAACAGTATAATTATTAGTGAATATTTCAGTGAACAATAAAAGTAACAAGTATAAAATTCAATTCTTTGAGTATCTGTTGAAGTGAGCTTTATATACACATGGTATATAATCTACTTTCTCATTAGTTCCCTTTGGAATTGATACTGTGTTTTTACAGCATAGGCCTTCGTTTGAACCCCCAAATTGACATCTTTCCCTTACTTAAAGCTTAGCAATTCTTGAGACAGCAAAAGTGTTGTTATGTTTATCAAGCTCAGTAGAACAATAAGAATTTCTTCCAGCCTTGGAATTTTATAGTAGGAACTAAGATGAATGTCTTCTGAAATCACAATAACTTTGGTGTGTTTTAAATGGAGAATTATGTAACATGTACAGAAAACAATGATTGACAATGAATTTTACACATATAAAAAAGGATATACTTTAGGAGAGTGGCCATATACCAGTTTGGTTATTTAGGGATAAACATGAAATTAATAATGAGTGACATTTACATAGGGATAATAAAAAGAAATATCCAGTCTTTATATACATATGTGTGTGTGTGTGTGTGTGTGTGTGTGTGTGTGTGTGTGTATAAAGATCTATTCTGGTTTACTCATATTTTTGGCATAGTAACAGACTAAGAAAACAATATTTTCCTATGAAAACATTTCCTTGGGAAATGTTCTTTTTCTCTTAGACCTGGGGTCTCTGAGAGCTTGGTTCTCCTTCTGTGTCTATCACTGTTTTTTTCAGTCTGCACTCTTTCCTCTTTCTCTCCTGGTCCTGCTTTGCCGCTGCTCCCCAGCTGAGCCCTCAGCCCTTTATTATGTCTTTTTCTTACTCCTTCAGCTCTCATTCATGCACTCGTAGTCAGCTTTCTCTTCTGCCTCTATAAATAAAGCTTTTGAAATGGCTTCCAATGGATTTTCCCTGCTCAAATATTTCTTTTTCATTCCCTGTGGTCCAATCTCATTAAGGCTAAGTCAGAGACCAATAATTATTGCTCTAAGGAAGGAAGGAAGAGATACTGTCTACAACCCCGAAGTCATGGTTCACCTTTTAATTTTAAATCTGACATTTTAAAAGCCATGAAGAGTCAATAGTTTTAAAAGCTAAGGGGAGGTTTTTAAATACTCAGATAAATTTGGAAGATTCAGGGCTTCCAAAGGTATAGCCTGAGGGAGCCTGCCTGACTCTTTCTCAGAGAAATCCATATTGAATGTTACCATGCCCACCAGGATGTGGGAATGGTTTAGTAAAAAAGACGAAGGCAGGTAGCCTACGCAGTTGGGCCAGATAAAAACTTCACTGGATCGAGCACAGGTCGGAATGACACAGAGAAAGCACCTGAGAATTCCAAGGTCCTTAAGAGGCAAGGGACATAGATGTGCTGAGAGGAACTCAAGAGACCTTTGATAAGGAAGAGTTATGTGGTGGTTAAAGTGAGGATGAGGTGATTGCACTGTCCTGCAGCTGGAGGCCATGGCACCTGCAACAGTGCCAGAGTGATACTCAGATGTCCACATAGGATGGCCTCAATTCAGCAGAGACCAGTTCAGGACACCCAGGGACCTGATGGGCCAAGGCACAGTTCAGCAGACATATGAAGACTCAGAAGATGGCATAAGGACTGAGCATTCCTCCCTATCAAAGCCACATGGAATCCAGGTGCAAAATTGGAAAGAGGAGGAGGGGAGATCAGTTAAGAGAGAGAGAAATCTTTACAACTAGATACTTACCCCAGTGAGGCTATTTTAAAATCAGTGTCTACAATACCATTTGATTAGCATGATCAGACATTTTCCCCATTAACAGCCATGTCTACCACTGCTAGGTGCAGTTGGCTGTGTTTGGATTTGTGGTAATGAGAAAAAGACTATATTCCTACTTTAATGGGTTCACAGTTAGTTGGGAGTATTTATTTCCAAGTCATCTTTCTCTTTTTAGTAGTGAGGTCTTATCTGACTAATGAATATGACCTCAGCATGCTAAACTCAATGTGTGCAACACTTAACTAATTGTTTTCCTTAGCACTTAGTATTCTGCCTAAATTCTTTATTCTCTCAATTATACTTTTAAAAAATTGAAGTGTAGTTGATTTACAATATTATGTGAGTTTCAAGTGTACACCAAAGTGATTCAGTTATATATATATATATATATATATATATATATATATATATATATATACTTTCAGATTATTTTCCATTACAGGTTATTACAACATATTGAATATAGTTCCCTGTGCTATACAGTAAATCCTTGTTACTTCACTTGTTCTTCTTATACTCATAGTGTAGGTATCCTCTTTGAATTTTCCTTCCTTTTTCTGAGTTCCTCAGAGACAGTCTCCAAGCATCTCCCTGTGTTCCTTTCTCATTGTTACCATAATATTTCAGAAAGATGTGAATAAGTGTAACATCATGATTTATCTTCAAAATGGGAGTTTATTTCCATCCCTATCTTAGAAACATTCAATACATGCAGGGGATATTCCTGATAATTTAGTTCGGCCCTCAAGTTTCCGGATACTTTATTCATAAGGTAACAAATTACCATAAACAGAGTGACTTAAGACAACACACATTTAATCTCTTCTAATTCTGGAGGTCAAAAGTTTAAAATCAAGGGGTTGGCAGAGCTGCATTACTTCAAGAGAGAATCTGTTCCCTAGTCTTTTCAGGTTGTAGAGGCCACCTGGGCCATCTGCATTCCTCAGCTTCTGGACCCTTTCTTTTTTTTTTTTTTATACCTTTTTTGGAGTATAATTGCTTTACAATATTGTGTTAGTTTCTGTTGTATAACAAAGTGAATCAGCTATAAGTATACATATAACCCCATATCCCCTCCCTCTTAAGCCTCCCTCACATCCTCCCTATCCCAGCCCTCTAGATGGTCACAGAGCATTGAGCTGATCTCCCAGTGCTATGCAGCTCCTTCCCACTAGTCATCCATTTTACATTTGGTAGTGTATATATATCAATGCTACTCTCTCACTTCATTCCAGCTTCCCCTTCCCACCTCGTGTTCTCAAGTCCGTTCTCTACGTCTGCGTCTTTATTCCTGCCCTGCCACTAGGTTCATCAGTACCGTTTTTTTAGATTCCATATATGTGTGTTAGCATACGGTATTTGTTTTTCTCTTTCTGACTTACTTCACTCTGTATGACAGACTCTAGGTCCATCCACCTCATTACAAATAACTCAACTTTGTTCCTTTTTATGGCTAGTAATATTCCATTATATATATGTGCCACATCTTCTTTATCCATTCATTTGTCAATGGACAATTAGGTTGCTTCCATGTCCTGGCAATTGTAAACAGTGCTGCAATGAACATAGTGGTACATGACTCTTTTTGAGTTATGGTTTTCTCAGGGTATACGCCCAGTAGTGGCATATGCTGGGTCATATGGCAGTTCTATTTTTAGATTTTTAAGGAACCTCCATACTATTCTCCATAGTGGCTGTATCAACTTACATTCCCACCAACAGTTCAGGAGGGTTCCCTTTTCTCCACACCCTCTCCAGCATTTATTGTTTGTAGATTTTTTGATGATGGCCATTCTGACCGGTGTGAGGTGATACCTCATTGTAGTTTTGATTTGCATTTCTCTAATGATTAGTGATGTTCAGCATCCTTTCATGTGTTTGTTGGCAATCTGTATGTATTCTTTGGAGAAATGTATATTTAGGTCTTCTGCCCATTTTTGGATTGGGTTGTTTGTTATTTTGATATTGAGCTGCATGAGCTGCTTGTATATTTTGGAGATTAATCCTTTGTCAGTTGCTTCATTTGCAAATATTTTCTCCCATTCTGAGGGTTGTCTTTTCGTCTTGTTTATGGTTTCCTTTGCTGTGCAAAAGCTTTTAAGTTTTATTAGGTCTCATTTGTTTATTTTTGATTTTATTTCCATTTCTCTAGGAGGTGGGTCAAAAAAGATCTTGCTGTGATTTATGTCAGAGAGTGTTCTGCTTATGTTTTCTCCTAAGAATTTTATAGTGTCTGGACTTACATTTAGGTATTTAATCCATTTTGAGTTTATTTTTGTGTATGGTGTTAGGAAGTGTTCTAATTTCATTCTTTTACATGTTAACTGTCCAGTTTTCCCAGCTCCACTTATTGAAGAGGCTGTCTTTTCTCCATGGTATATTCTTGCCTCCTTTGTCAAAATAAGGTGACCATATGTGCGTGGGTTTATCTCTGGGCTTTCTATCCTGTTCCGTTGATCTATATTTCTGTTTTTGTGCCAGTACCATATTGTCTTGATTACTGTAGCTTTGTAGTATAGTCTGAAGTCAGGGAGCCTGATTCCTCCAGCTTTGTTTTTCTTTCTCAAGATTGCTTTGGATATTTGGGGTCTTTTGTGTTTCCATACAAATTGTAAAATTTTTTGTTCTAGTTCTGTGAAAAATGTTATGGACCCTTTCTTATCATCCAACCTCTTGCTTTCATCACAACATTTCTTTCTACTAACTCTGATCTCCTTACATCCCTTTATAAGGACCCTTGTGTTTACACTGTGTCCATTTGGATAATCCAGGATAATCTTCTCTCAAAATCCTTAATGTAATCACGCTGCAAAGTCCCTTTGCCATGTAAGGCAATATTCACAGATTTCAGGGATTGGGCCTGGATGTCTTTGGGGAGACCCTTATTTTGTCTAGCACACCCACTGCCCATTCTAGGCTGTCTTCCACTGTATCAACCTCCGTTGTAGCCAGAGCCTTCCTGTTGCTGTCCCATGGATGGACCCTGTGCATTCTCATCTCAACCCCTTTGCTTTTGACTTTTCCTATATTTGGAATGAATGTTTTTACTTAATGATAGCAGCAACTGAAATGCTACTCACCCTTTAGTTCTCAGCTTCCTTTCATCACTACCCCACTCCACCGTGCTTTTCTTCTTCCTGACCTCTTCTAATTGCTATTTTATATACCATGTGAGGAAGAAGGTATTTACTATATTTTATCTTGCAATGTTATTATAATTATCAAGAAAAAATTTCATCAAGGTCTACTATAGGTAAAGCATTAATTTTAGATGTTAAGGGAAATACAGACATGTAAAGTTGATTCTTGACCTAACAGAATTTATAATCTGATAAGAAATTTAAAAATATATTACTAGGGTCAATGTGATGTGTTGGAAAGAACAGATTTTTCATTATAATGTCTTGAGTTGAATCATAGCTCTAACTTGGGGCAACTTATTTATCTCCACTGAAATTCAAGTCTTCTCATCAATGAAATAGAGATTTTTCATTATAAGATTCAAAGTGCAAACTATTATAGTTTGTGAAATATTTGGTTCATAATATAAACTCAGTAAATTTTCCTACATGAGTTTTTAACATTAAAAAAAAAAGTCTATGGGCATACAGAGGACAGAGAAAACAGTCAGTCAGAGAAGGCTTTGTGGAGAAAGTGGGATTTGAGTTAGGCCTTGAAATCTGGATATAATTTACTTCTTAGAGATAGAAAACAGCATCTTGGACATGGGAATTTGGTTCCAAATTATGTATGCAGACAACCAGTTGGGGGGAAGCACAGTATACTCCTACAAGGAAGGCTTAAAATATAGGCTGAAGAATCTGAAAGACACGCTAAGGGTTCATCCTGTTGTCAAAAGAGAGTGATTCATTCACAAGCCTTTGTTTAGGGTTCCGTCGTTTCTTACCTGTGCTATTAAAAGCCCTATAATGATAGGAACTATATCTGTCTTGTGCATTTCTGTATCCCTAGCATCAGGACAGGGCTTGGCACATCATATGAAGCACTCAGGAAATGTCTGTTGGATAAACAAATAGAGAAGCACAGGAAGATAAACATTACCACATAATAATTATTATTTTTTCCTCTGATGCAGAACAAAATGATCTGAGGACAGAGACACCTTCTACACCTTTTCCAAGCTTTCATTCTTCCTAAAAACCAGTAGTGAGGACTATAAATGTGAGGAGATAAATTATCTGCTGTGTTGGAAGCTGGAAATACCTACAAACATTTGAGTGCTTTTAAAAATACAATAAACAAAAGTATCTAGCATTATAAATCTCAAAGTCATTTCTGTGAAAAACTATTAGTTATTCTTCTTCTTCTTATGATTCTGAAACTTTGATTGCTTTGGTAATTTATGGTGATAGTTTTGTATGTAGACTCAGGAGGATGGGTTTCATATATAATTGAAAAGAATAAACAGATTCAATTGGCTTATGCTTTATGGGTTTTTTTTCTCTTTTTTTAAAGTTTTTAATTTTATTTTATTTTGCTGCTTTATAACGAATTTAATCAGTTATACATATACATATGTTCCCATATCCCCTCCCTTTTGTGTCTCCCTCCCACCTTCCCTATCCCACTCCTGCAGGCGGTCACAAAGCACCGAGCTGATCTCCCTGTGCTATGAGGCTGCTTCCCACTAGATATCTACCTTACGTTTGTTAGTGTATATATGTCCATGCCGCTCTTTCGCTTTGTCACAGCTTACCCTTCACTCTCCCCATATCCTCAAGTCCATTCTCTAGTAGGTCTGTGTCTTTATTCCTGTCTTACCCCTAGGTTCTTCATGACATTTTTTTTCTTGAATTCCATATATATGTGTCAGCATACAGTATTTGTCTTTCTCTTTCTGACTTACTTCACTCTGTATGACAGACTCTAGGTCCATCCACCTCATTACAAATAGCTCAATTTTGTTTCTTTTTATGGCTAAGTAATATTCCATTGTATATATGTACCACATCTTCTTTATCCATTCATCCGATGATGGACACTTAGGTTGTTTCCATCTCTGGGCTATTGTAAATAGGGCTGCTATGAACATTTTGGTACATGACTCTTTTTGAATTATGGTTTTCTCAGCATATATGCCCAGTAGTGGGATTGCTGGGTCATATGGTAGTTCTATTTGTAGTTTTTTAAGGAACCTCCATATCGTTCTCCATAGTGGCTGTACCAGTTCACATTCCCACCAGCAGTGCAAGAGTGTTCCCTTTTTTCCACACCCTCTCCAGCATTTATTGTTTCTAGATTTTTTGATGATGGCCATTCTGACTGGTGTGAGATGATATCTCATTGTAGTTTTGATTTGCATTTCTCTAATGAGTAAAGATGTTGAGCATCCTTTCATGTGTTTGTTAGCAGTCTGTATATCTTCTGTGGAGAAATGTCTGTTTAGGTCTTCTGCCCATTTTTGGATTGGGTTGTTTGTTTTTTTGTTATTGAGCTGCATGAGTTGCTTATAAATTTTGGAGATTACTCCTTTGTCAGTTGCTTCATTTGCAAATATTTTCTCCCATTCTGAGGGTTGTCTTTTGGTCTTGTTTATGGTTTCCTTTGCTCTGCAAAAGCTTTGAAGTTTCATTAGGTCCCACTTGTTTATTTTTGTTTTTATTTCCATTTCTCTAGGAGGTGGGTCAAAAAGGATCTTGCTGTGATTTATGTCATAGAGTGTTCTGCCTATGTTTTCCTCTAAGAGTTTGATACTGTCTGGCTTTACATTTACATCTTTAATCAATTTTGAGCTTATTTTTGTGAATGGTGTTAGGGAGTGAGCTAATCTCATACTTTTACATGTCCCTGTACAGTTTTCCCAGCACCATTTATTGAAGAGACTGTCCTTTCTCCACTGTACATTCCTGCCTCCTTTATCACAGATAAGGTGACCATATGTGCATGGGTTTATCTCTGAGCTTTCTATCCTGTTCCATTGATCTATCTTTCTGTTTTTGTGCCAGTACCATACTGTCTTGATTACTGTAGCTTTGTAGTATAGTCTGAAGTCAGGGAGGCTGATGCCTCCAGCTCCATTTTTCATTCTCAAGATTGCTTTGGCTATTCGGGGTCTTTTGTGTTTCCATACAAATTGTGAAATTTTTTGTTCTAGTTCTGTGAAAAATGCCAGTGGTAGTTTGATAGGGATAGCATTGAATCTGTAGATTGCTTTGGGTAGTAGAGTCATTTTCACAATGTTGATTCTTCCAATCCAAGAACATGGTACATCTCTCCATCTATTTGTATCATCTTTAATTTCTTTCATCAGTGTCTTATAATTTTCTGCATACAGGTCTTTTGTCTCCTTAGGTAGGTTTATTCCTAGATATTTTATTCTTTTGGTTGCAATGGTAAATGGGAGTGTTTCCTTGATTTCACTTTCAGATTTTTCATCGTTACTATATAGGAATGCCAGAGATTTCTGTGCATTAATTTTGTATCCTGCTACTTTACCAAATTCATTGATTAGCTCTAGTAGTTTTCTGGTAGCATCTTTAGGATTCTCTATGTATAGTATCATGTCATCTGCAAACAGTGACAGCTTTACTTCTTCTTTTCCGATTTGGATTCCTTTTATTTCCTTTTCTTCTCTGATTGCTGTGCCTAAAACTTCCAAAACTATGTTGAATAAGAGTGGTGAGAGTGGGCAACCTTGTCTTGTTCCTGATCGTAGTGGAAATGGTTTCGGTTTTTCACCATTGAGGATGATGCTGGCTGTGGGTTTGTCATATATGGCCTTTATTATGTTGAGGAAAGTTCCCTCTATGCCTACTTTCTGCAGGGTTTTTATCATAAATGGGTGTTGAATTTTGTCAAAAGCTTTCTCTGCATCTATTGAGATGATCATATGGTTTTTCTCCTTCAATTTGTTAATATGGTGTATCACGTTGATTGATTTGCGTATATTGAAGAATCCTTGCATTCCTGGAATAAACCCCACTTGATCATGGTGTATGATCCTTTTAATGTGCTGTTGGATTCTGTTTGCTAGTATTTTGTTGGGGATTTTTGCATCTATGTTCATCAGTGATATTGGCCTGTAGTTTTCTTTCTTTGTGACATCCTTGTCTGGTTTTGGTATCAAGGTGATGGTTGCCTCGTAGAATGAGTTTCGGAGTGTTCCTCCCTCTGCTGTATTTTGGAAGAGTTTGAGAAGGATAGGTGTTAGCTCTTCTCTAAATGCTTGATAGAATTCGCCTGTGAAGCCATCTGGTCCTGGGCTTTTGTTTGTTGGAAGATTTTTAATCACAGTTTCAATTTCAGTGCTTATGATTGTTCTGTTCATATTTTCTATTCCTGATTCAGTCTTGGCAGGTTGTGCATTTCTAAGAATTTGTCCATTTCTTCCAAGTTGTCCGTTTTATTGGCATAGAGTTGCTTGTAGTAATCTCTCATGATCTTTCATATTTCTGCAGTGTCAGTTGTTACTTCTCCTTTTTCATTTCTAATTCTATTGATTTGAGTCTTCTCCCTTTTTTTCTTGATGAGTTTGGCTAATGGTTTGTCAATTTTGTTTATCTTCTCAAAGAACCAGCTTTTAGTTTTATTGATCTTTGCTATCGTTTCCTTCATTTCTTTTTCATTTATTTCTGATCTGATTTTTATGATTTCTTTCCTTCTGCTAACTTTGGGATGTTTTTGTTCTTCTTTTTCTAATTGCTTTAGGTGCAAGGTTAGGTTGTTTATTCGAGATGTTTCCTGTTTCTTAAGGTAGGATTGTAGTGCTATAAACTTCCCTCTTAGAACTGCTTTTGCTGCATCCCATAGGGTTTGGGTCATCGTGTCTCCATTGTCATTTGTTTCTAGGTATTTTTAAATATCCTCTTTGATTTCTTCAGTGATCACTTCGTTATTAAATAGTGTATTGTTTAGCCTCCATGTGTTTGTATTTTTTACAGATCTTTTCCTGTAATTGATATCTAGTCTCATAGCATTGTGGTTGGAAAAGATACTTGATATAATTTCAATTTTCTTAAATTTACCAAGGCTTGATTTGTGAACCAAGATATGACCTATCCTGGAGAATGTTCCATGAGCACTTGAGAAAAATGTGTATTCTGTTGTTTTTGGATGGAATGTCCTATAAATATGAATTAAGTCCATCTTGTTTAATGTATCATTTAAAGCTTGTGTTTCCTTATTTATTTTCATTTTGGATGATCTGTCCATTGGTGAAAGTGGGGTGTTAAAGTCCCCTACTATGATTGTGCTACTGTCGATTTATCCTTTTATGGCTGTTAGTATTTGCCTTATGTATTGAGGTGCTCCTATGTTTGGTGCATAAATATTTACAATTGTTATATCTTTTTCTTGGATCGATCCCTTGATCATTATGTAGTGTCCTTCTTTGTCTCTTCTAGTAGTCTTTATTTTAAAGTCTATTTTGTCTGATATGAGCATTGCTACTCCAGCTTTCTTTTGGTTTCCATTTGCATGGAATATCTTTTTCCATCCCCTTACTTTCAGTCTGTATGTGTCTCTAGGTCTGAAGTGGGTCTCTTGCAGACAGCATATATATGGGTCTTGTTTTTGTATCCATTCAGCCAATCTGTGTCTTTTGGTGGGAGCATTTAGTCCATTTACATTTAAGGTAATTATTGATATGTATGTTCCTATTCCCATTTTCTTAATTGTTTTGGGTTCGTTATTGTAGGTCTTTTCCTTCTGCTGTGTTTCTTGCCTAGAGAAGTTCCTTTAGCATTTGTTGTAAAGCTGGTTTGGTGGTGCTGAACTCTCTCAGCTTTTGCTTGTCTGTAAACGTTTTAATGTCTCCATCAAATCTGAATGAGATCCTTGCTGGGTAGAGTAATCTTGGTTGCAGGTTTTTCTCCTTCATCACTTTAATTATGTCCTGCCACTCCCTTCTGGCTTGTAGAGTTTCTGCTGAGAGATCAGCTGTTATCCTGATGGGGATTCCTTTGTGTGTTATTTGTTGTTTTTGCCTTGCTGCTTTTAATATGATTTCTTTGTGTTTAATTTTTGACAGTTTGATTAATATGTGTCTTGGTGTATTTCTCCTTGGATTTATTCTGTATGGGACTCTCTGTGCCTCCTGGACTTGATTAACTATTTCCTTTCCCATATTAGGGAAGTTTTCAACCATAATCTCTTCAAATATTTTCTCAGTCCCTTTCTTTTTCTCTTCTTCTTCTGGAACCCCTATAATTCGAATGTTGGTGCATTTAATGTTGTCCCAGAGGTCTCTGAGACTGTCCTCTGTTCTTTTCATTCTTTTTTCTTTATTTTGCTCTGCATCAGTTATTTCCACTATTTTATCTTCCACCTCACTTATCCGTTCTTTTGCCTCCGTTATTCTGCTATTATTCCCATCTAGAGTATTTTTCATTTCATTTATTGTGTTTTTAATTGATGCTTGATTCATCTTTAGTTCTTCTAGGTCCTTGTTAACTGTTTCTTGCATTTTGTCTATTCTATTTCCAAGATTTTGGATGTTGGAAATAGAATCTTGTATCATCTTTACTATCATTATTCTGAATTCTTTTTCAGATATACTGCCTAGTACCTCTTTATTTGTTAAGTCTGGTGGGTTTTTATCTTGCTCCTTCTCCTGCTGTGTCTTTTTCTGTCTTCTCATTTTGCTTATGTTACTGTCTTTGGGGTCTCCTTTTTGCAGGCTGCAGGTTCGTAGTTCCCATTGTTTTTGGTGTCTGTCCCCAGTGGCTAAGGTTGGTTTAGTGGGTTGTGTAGGCTTCCTGGTCGAGGGGACTAGTGCCTGTGTTCTGGTGGATGAGGCTGGATCTTGTCTTTCTGGTGGACAGGTCCACGTCTGGTGGTGTGTTTTGGGGTATCTGTGGACTTTTTATGATTTTAGGCAGCCTCTCTGCTAATGGGTGGCGTTGTGTTCCTGTCTTGCTAGTTGTTTGGCATAGGGTGACCAGCACTGTAGCTTGCTGGTCGTTGAGTGAAGCTGGGTGTTGGTGTTGAGATGGAGACCTCTGGAAGATTTTCGCTGTTTGATATTATGTGGAGCTGGGAGGTCTCTTGTGGACCAGTGTCCTGAAGTTGGCTCTCCCACCTCAGAGGCACAGCACTGACTCCTGGCTCCTCAATTTGGGATGATTTGTTGTCTATTCATGTATTCCACGGATGCAGGGTACATCAAGTTGATTGTGGAGTTTTAATCCGCTGCTTCTGAGGCTGCTGGGAGAGGTTTCCCTTTCTCTTCCTTGTTCTCACAGCTCCCGGGTCTCAGCTTTGGATTTGGCCCTGCCTCTGCGTGTAGGTCGCTGGAGGGCGTCTGTTCTTCGCTCAGACAGGACAGGGTTAAAGGAGCAGCCGCTTCGGGGACTCTGGCTCACTCAGGCCATGGGGGAGGGAGGGGCACGGGGTGTGGGGCGAGCCTGCAGCGGCAGAGGCCGGCGTGACATTGCACCAGCCCGAGGCGCACCGTGCGTTCTCCCAGGGAAGCCTTCCCTGGATCCTGGGACCCCGGCAATGATGGGCTGCACAGGCTCCTGGAAGGGTGGCGTGGACAGTGACCTGCGCTCACACACAGGCTTCTTGGAGGCGGCAGCAGCATCCCCAGCGTCCCACGCCCGTCTCTGGGGTCCGCGCTTTTAGCCCGGCTCGCGCCCGTCTCTGGAGTTCCTTTAAGCAGCGCTCTTAATCCCCTCTCCTCGCGCACCAGGAAACCAAGAGGGAAGAAAAAGTCTCTTGCCTCTTCGGCTGCTCCAGAGTTTTCCCGGACTCCCCCCAGGCTAGCTGTGGCGCATTAGCCCCCTTCAGGCTGAGTTCTCGCCGCCAGCCCCAGTCCTCTCCCTGCGCTCTGACCAAAGCCCGAGCCTCAGCTTCCAGCGCCGGCCGCCCCGGCAGGCGAGCAGACAAGCCTCTCGGGCTGGTGAGTGCCGGTCGGCACCGATCCTCTGTGCGGGAATCTCTCCGCTTTGCCCTACCCAGGTACGTGGGGAGTTTCTTGCCTTTTGGGAGGTCTGAGGTCTTCTGCCAGCGTTCAGTAGGTGTTCTGTAGGAGTTGTTCCACGTGTAGCTGTATTTCTGGTGTATCTGTGGGGAGGAAGGTGATCTCCGTGTCTTACTCTTCCGCCATCTTCCCCGGAAGTCTGCTTTATGGTTTTTAAACAAATTTATATTTTTGCATAATTCATACTTTCACTAAGTTTCTCTCTTGCCAGGAAGTCATAATGACTGTATGATACATAAAATGCTTATCCCTTTGAAGACTGATTGCTGGAGCTGATGAGGGGGAAAAAAAAAAAACCCAAAACCCACACCATGGACACAAAAGAAAACTCTGTTGAATATCAGAGCCTGAATTGGTTTCTGATATCCAAACTTTTGTTTGAGAACTTTGGGTCTTACGGTCTGCTAGTAAACTGAAACCTCTTTTCTACTTTTAAAGTATACTTTCTACCGAGCATAAGGAAACAAGTTTAATCATTAATAGGTAGATAACCATGGCAACACCATAGTTACGCTGCTATAATCAGCATCATTTTCTATCTGAGCTAAGAATAGCATAACATGTTGAGAGTTTTACTTTAGATATGACTTCTAAGACTGGAGGTTGGTAGATGAAAAGGTTTAAATGCCACATTATAATTGTTCAGCCAAAATTTTACATTTTCTTAGAGATATGGGAACAAGTTTTTGAGATGTCAGTGATATCTACATCAAATGTTAGTTGGTGTACATCCACCACATCCGGCTACATCTTAAAAGAACATGTAAGATTTTTAATTAATAGTTCTTCTACTCAAGATTAGGGAAGTAGCCACCCTGGAAGTGGAAAAAAATGAAAGAAGGTCATTCAAAAAAATGAAAGAACTGGGGAAATATAGAAACCTATTTTTTGATGTATGTGGTGGAGCCTGCATCTAGGTCATTACCATGAGACTGGTTCTTGCCAGTGGAACATGAGGAGTTCTAAATGTCACCATCCAGGCTGAGATGATCAGACCAGGTGTTCCCTTCTTTCTCTGATCACTTGTCAACTGTCCAGATGGAGAGGATCTAGCTAGGGAAAGATGGTGGAGTCACTAGAGAGAAGTATCTGTGGTCCCAGAATCATTGCATAAAGCAGAGCCCACCACCCACCCTCACTGCACTGTTACATGAGCAAGAAAGTTTGTGTTAAGCTGCTGAAATTTAGATGTTGTTTGTTTCAGGGATTATCCTAAAACAAGGGATGGAAGACTTTGAAAGTCAAGGAAATCCCAACTTCTGATGGTTCAGGCGTGGGAAGTGATGTTGGCATGGGCATCAAAATATGTTCACAGGAATTCATCACTTTTTCCCTTGTCCAGTGAGCCAGGGCAGGGGCTGTGGATATCTGCCCCTCCTTGTCTCTTCACCTGTGCTTATGAAGTGCCTGTTTCCAACCAAAAAAGGCCACACCATGTGCCCTGCCTTGAATGCATGACATAGAGCCGACTTGTTTGAAGTGACTTATCAAAACCATTACAAGTGGACAAATTAAGTTTAGCTAAGCTGCTACTTAAAACCCATTAGAATTTTTTTTTTTGGCCAGTGAATATAAATCCAGTAAAATAGCTTCATTTATTTTCTTATTTATGAGTGTTTGAGTCCTGGTATTTAATTTTCTTTTTATATGGTGCAGAGATATTGATAAAATCCTTTACAAAACATGGATTATTTTTTAATATAACTTCCTTTAATAGTATATCTAATATTCAAGAAGGAAAGCAATTGACAACTTTTAATTTAGAGTACAGATTTTTAAATATTTGTTAGTTCTGAGTAAACCTGAGGAATATTTATTCCCACATATGAACTTTTTAATTAGCCAAAAGATCTTCATTTTACTTTTAAAATATTTCATCAAGAAATATAAAATGGGAAAGGAAAGACATATAATCATCTGGGTCTTGGATCACTTTTTTTTTTTTAAATTATTTTATTCAAGTATAGTTTGATTTACAATGTTGTGTTAATTTCTGCTGTATGGCAAATGATTCAGTTATATATATATATTCAGTTACATATATGTATATATATATATATATACATTCTTTTTCATATTCTTGGGGATCACTTATTTTGAGCTTAAATTTAAAAAGAAAATATACTTTCAGCTTTCTCTTAAAAAGTCATCTAGAAGGTGTTGCTGAGAATATTTGTAAGAAAGTGATCCACGGGAAGATGACATATAGGATGATTTAAAAGTAGCCTTTCTACAAAAAAGCCATTTCCACCCTTTTGGATTTGTGGCTTCCATCTGCTTGGTTCATAGTAGAAGTCTCTGCAGCTCCAAATCCAGGCATCAGACCTGGGTGCATGCTGTCTCTTGCAGAACTGGGAGTGACAGACGATCTTTGATCAAGGCTACTGAGAGGCGGAGAAGAGCAGGGAAAAGACAGACAGAGAGATGTTAGAGTGTGTGTGGTGCTGCCTCCCATCTTTTAGTGGTTTAAATTATATAATCTTTTAATGTAAACTTTGGGTGCCATAGCAAGCCCCAAACATGTCCAGTTTGAAGCAAATGTATTCCTTAACAATTAGTTATATATTTCCCTAAGGAATGATTGTTCTTAAGACCCCTGAGTAGTTTCTTATAATAACAGTAACAACTGCAAAAACGTTATAGAGAAAACTCAGCAAAAACAGTATTTTGCTTTCTTTTCTCTTCAGAAGGAAAGAGGCAGATAATGAATATGTGCATGCCTGAGTATGTGCAGCTTGGGTATGGGGGTCACATAAATAAATCGTATTTTACTGCCCCAGAGTATTGGGAATCATTCCAGTTATCTCTTTCTGTGTAATGGAGTACCTTCCCCCTCCAACTTAGTGGGATAAAACAACAACCATTTTATTAATCTTATACTTTCTAAGGGTCAGGAATTCACTCAAGGCATGTCTTTGCTCCCCAAAGTTTGGGGCCTCAACTGGGATGAGAACCACATATCTGGTGCCTTGCCTGGGCTGGTTCAAAGGCTGTGTCTGTTGACCTGCGCCCCTACATGTAGCCTCTTAATCGTGTCCTCAGGGTAGCTGAACTTCTTACCTGGTAGGTTAGGGCTCCCAAGGAAGGTTTCCAGCAAATCAGGCAGAAGTGCCGTGGCTTTTTATGACTTATCCTCAGAAGTCACACTGTGTCTCTTCCTATATACTCTATTTGTCAAAGAAGCCACAGCCTACCAGATTCAAGTGGAGGGGATATAGACCCACCTCTTGATGGGAGAAGAATGGAAGAACTTGTGGCCTTGTTTTAACATGGCTACAGGAGGCATAGATGCAGACAAAACTTACAATCGAACAAGTTATTTATCTAGGTCTCTCAATATTCTAAAGACCAGGTGTTTGGATATTAACTTTTCTTCTTTGGACCACCCTAACTTTTCATACCCCTACATTTTACATTCCTGAGAATGTTGATTTTTTCCTGTGATTTCCTTTCTATTTCTGAGCTTTAGCAAATATATACAAAGTAATATTAAACATTGTTTCCTCAGTGTTTAACTGGTGACAGGTATCCTTACCAAGACTAAAGAAAGTCTTGCCTAAGGAGTTGGGCACTGATACAGTATTATAAATCCCCTGGAAGAAAGGGAACCATTATTGACCTAACTGGGGGATATCTCGGTGTGTGACTTGCTCCCCTCTATCAGCTTACCCACAGAGCTGACTGTTTGCTTCTTCGGGTTTTCTTTCATAGGGATTGGCTTCCCCTGTACGGAAAGAGTAATGCAGACTGAATGGTGGCATTCAGGTGCCTCATCCTTCGAGGCATTGGCTTGATGTGGTTTTCCATTTAACCCTGCCTTTGTCTTCTTCTGATTATATACCTCTTGGTTTGTGTCTAGTCTTCTAGAAATATTCTCTAAGCCTGATCATTGGATACATCCTTCAAAGACTTCAGATCTGCTTACTTTATCTGACTGTGCTTGTACTTACAACCCTCCTTGTGTATGCGACAAGTCAGCCAACTCCCGAATCCTGGTGTTTCTCTGTTCTCTTGTCATAAACCATAACTTGTCCCTGCCTGACTCCAACAGAGGCTCACCCTCCCCACAGTCCAGCGTGGCAGTAAAGAACAGAATGCTAACCTATGGAGAAAATCCTCCCACATGAATCCTGGCCAGATGGTAGGAAAAAGTCAGAGCGGGGGTGGGGTGGGGTTACCCTCAGTGTTAGTGCTTTTACATTTTAGTTTGATTGTATTATGATAGGACCACGTGGTCTGATGAGACAAGCACTACCTTTCTAAAGAAAAATGTCCAGTCCTACTCTTTATTTGCTTGTGAAATAATCAGGGGCTTTGTTTGTTGGTTTAAATCAGTTGTACTTGTTGTTGTAATTGTTTAATTATATAATATGGAAGTGAATGAAATATGAATTGCAAAAAGAGAGCCAGGGCTTCTTGGGAAAATAAATGCATTAATTGCTTTATTAAGTGCTTTATTGAGCAATATCTTTGTAAAATTAGGTGAGGGAGAGATAAGTATAAAAGGTAGTAAAATAGTTGTAATAATGTAGAAGGATCTTGTACTAAGTTTGCTACCTCATCTGAGATTTATCTTACCCTCAACAAATGATAGCTATTAGGTATTATATTTAAGGATAAATAACCAGGTGGACAAAGTTAGTACATATTAGGTTCTTTTGTCTTTGGATGGACACTTGAAACAGAACTTGGGTGGGAGGGGGAGATTGTGTTTCACTTTCAAGGCACAAAAAAAATGTGTCTTGACCAAACATCTAATTACCTTCTCAGGAGGCTGTGTTGATTCTTCCAAGCTTTGATGGGCACAAACTCTCAGATGGTGATAAATTATGTATCTGCTCAAATGATGTATCATGGACCCAAGTTTTTGTATCAAGGAATTTTTGTAACAGTGAGGACTTGCCCAATCCCCCTACTTAAAATTGTAACCCTTACCCCATCCCTTTTCCATGGTTCTCCCTATCCTCTTTCCTGCTCTTGTTTCTCCCCCATAACAATTATCACCTTCTTATATATCATAAAATATCCTTACTTCTTTTATTGCCTCTCTTCCCCCACAGCCTAGATTATAAATTCATAGGAGCAGAGATTTTTCATGTTTAACTCATAGCTATACCATAGCATTAAGAACAGTGCCTGACCACATATGGTAAATACATGCTCATGCACACACACACAAACACACACACACAAATTTATGAATAAATGAATTTATGAATGAATAAGAAATGTGGAATTCTTATATTAGTAATTAACAAAACTTTCCAACCACATAATAAAGCTTGCCTTGAAGTCACCCCAGAATTAGATTATTTTAGATTAAGTTAGAATACAGACACAGACACAGACACATACATACACAAAATCAGGAGGTGACCAGTGATAAATACTTATGTCCATAAGGATAACTTTGAAGATAATGTTGGATTCAAGAAACAGAACTCCATCTCAAAATGGCTTAAACAATAAGAATACTTACTAATTTATATAATAAGAGGTTCCAGAAACAATATAGCTCCATACTGTCTAATACAGGAGTCCAACAATGACATCATGGACCCAGCTTCTCTGAATCTTTCTGTGTTTCCACTCTTAAAAGAATCAGATTTGTTCTCAGGCTTCAAAGTGGCTGCAACAATCCAGGCATTACAACCAAATGCAAAGATGTTCAGAAGAATAGATTATTTGCTTCTATGTGTTTTCCTTTTAAAAATTAGGAAACATTTCCTGGAAGCCCTCCAGAAAAGTTACCGTCATGTCTCATTGGTCAGAATTGTATCACATGCCTACAGTACTAACCAATCATTGGCGGGGAGAATGGGTTTCCCCATGGTTGACAAATTAAGACTCACCCTCTGTCCTGTCCTAAAGCATATGGCTATGAGAAGAAGGAAGGAAACTGGAGTAAATACATTTTGGGGGGAGGGGAAGAAGAGAGGGGGCAGAAATAGATGCTTGATAATGTCTGCTACAACACTAAATGCATTTGTATGTGGAGTTAAGGCTAAATATTTGTAGGTTTGTTTGAAGTAGGTGGTTTAAAACATAATAAAACGAACCTCTTTAATGGTTTTATATTTTCCTTATACTTAACCAACTAATTCTCTTTGTCAGAAGAGACATTGGCCTGATTTCATAAATTCTTCAATTTTATTTCAGCTTTAAAAATTATCTTGTTTAAATTCAAATAAAACTATTTCTTACTTAAAATATTACATATATTAAAAATTTATTTTATGTATATATCCATCCATCTCTCTATTATTTTCTACATATTTATGCATAAATAAATACCTGGAATGAAGCTCATTTAATGTTAATGAGAGTTTTTAGTTTTTTTACATTTTGTATATATTTTTTGCTATCTTTTTTTGTACTCTTCTGGAGAGCTTGAATATTATGGAATGAGAATGTTTCATATTTATAAAAATGATAACATTATTCTAAAAAGTAAAAAAAGACAAGTAGATATATAATATTGTAAAAATATCTCCATATTGTTAAATCCAATAAGCAAATTGTAAAAAAAAAAAGTATAGTATAATCCCATTTTGTAAATAGATAAATAAATAAAGAGAGAGGGAAAACTATGTTATTAGAGAAATAGAAAAATCTGAGACATTTATAAATAAAACAGATAATAGTGCTTATCTCGGGATGATGCTGGTTTATGGGCACTTGCACTTTTCACAGTTTCTATATTATTTGAATGATTCTTCAATGATTGTATAATTTTTTTTTTACAGTACCTGTTATTCTTTTTTTTATTATTATTGAAGTACAGTTGATTTACAATGTTGTGTCAATTTCTGCTGTACAGCAAAGTGATTCAGTTATACATATATATTCCTTTTTACATTCTTTTCCATTATGGTTTATTATAGGATATTGAATATAGTTTCCTGTGCTATACAGTTATAATTTTTTATAAGTATTAAATATAGTAAATATAAATGTATATAAATAGTAAGCAATCTCATCCCCCAATAATTAATCCCTTTTGTTGGGTTACTCTCCCAAAGCTGCAAATCCCTACTTTCTGCTGCCTCTGCAAAGGCCATGGTCAGCCTGTCATTTTCTGCCACTTGATACAGCCCCTGACTGTTGAATGGCTCTCCTGGAGGTTACAGAGGTGAGTCACAGGTGCCTTCCCACTTGTAGTAAATGCTGATGCTCTTTATTGCTGCTGAAGCCTGTTCAAAGGGAGGTCAATGTTGTGACTCTGGCCTTTGCACTTAGACTCCTCACTCTACCCTCCTTGAACTTTAACAGTAGTTGTCTTTGCAAAAGCCTGCTGTGAGTGCACACCAAATGGTGATCTGAAACCACTACTGTAAAATTAATGATAAAATGATTCCTTCCCTTCTAGTGCCTTAGGGGCATCGTAAGTAAGGCCAGCACTGTGCAGCCAGTTGGAATTTCTTTTTAGTGGAACATATTTGATTTTAAGACTCACAAAGGTTGGTTTTTAGGTATTTGTTTCCTATTGGATTTTAAGTCCAGTCCTCCCTGGCACTGTCAACTTTACTTCTCCTTTGTTGGTTTGGGAGATTAACTTTTCAACAGAAAATCTCTTCCTGAATGCTTAAACATACTAGATTTGAGAGTTATAGATTGTCAGCTTTAGGAGTACCTGACACACATTTTTAACTTCCCACTGAAATATCAATGAATATGTGCAAAAAGACAAAATAAAGCATACATCACGGCTAAGACAGTTTCAGACAAGTTATTGCCATATTTTGGTGACAATTTATTAAGAAAAAAAGGTGAGGGAACTGCATTGAGAATTACTGACCTCCATGAAACACAGAATTAAAAACTTTGCTGTGAAGATAGGGATTGATCCTACCTGAATAAACATAATGGGCTGCCATAACAAAATACCACAGGCTGGGTGGCTTGAAACAACATAAATTAATTTCTTCATAATTCCAGAGGATAGAAGCCTGAAATCATGGTGTTGGTAAGGCCGTGCTCCCTCTGAAGGTTCTGGGGAAGAATTCCACTTTGCCTCTTTCTAGCTCCTGTTATCTTCCAGCATTCCTTGGTGTTCCTTGGTTTGCAGATGCAACACTCCAATCTCTGCACATGGCTTTCACATGGCCTTCCTCTGTCTTCACTTGGTCTTTTTCCCTTCATGTATCTCTGTGTGTCCTTCCCTTCTTCTCATAGTAGTCATTGGATTTAGGACCAACACTTCTCCAGTATGACATCATCTTAACTTCTGCAAAGACCCTATTTCTGAATATGGTCACATTCACAAGCATTGGGGGTTAAGACTTAAACTTGTCTTTTAGGGGGACACAATTCAACCCACTACATTACCTGAAACCAAGAGAACTACACCAAATGAACACATACTAGATCCTATGTTAGTCAGCTTTTGGTAAGTAAAACAGTGATGACAAATCAACCCTGAAATCTTAGTGACATACAATAATAAAGATTTATTTGTGGCTTGTATTGAATGTCAAGTATGGATCTGCAAGGCTTTCCTTCACATGTCTTCTTCATTCTTGGATTCAGGATGAAAAAGCAGTTGTGGTTTGGGGCATTGTTATGTGTTGAATTGTGTTACGCCATTTTCATATGTTGAAATCTTAACCCCTAGTGCTTCAGAACGTGACCTTATTTGGAAATAGGGTCATTGCAGATGTAATTAGGTAAGATGAGGTCATTAGAGTGGGCCCTAATCCAGTATGATTGAGTCTTTATAAAAAGGGCAAATTCGGACACAGATACAGACGTGCACAGAGAGTAGATGATATGAAAATACAGGGAGAAGACGACTGTCTACAAATCAACAAGAGATACCTGGAACAGATCCTTCCCTCACACCCTCAGAAGGAACCAGCCCTGCCAACACCTTGACTTTGGACTTCTAGATTCCAGAACTGTCTGACAATAAATTCTGTTAACTGCCTCCCTTGTGGCACCTTGTTACAACACCTCTAGAAAACTAATATAGTTATGCCAATCTCATGGCAGAGGAAAATATATGTATGAGGAAGCATGCAGTGACTATTGAAGCTTCTGCTCAGAGCTAGCTGACATAAATTCTTACATTCCTTTGGTTAAAACTGACAATGCGGGCTTCCCTGGTGGCGCAGTTGTTGAGAATCTGCCTGCCAATGCAGGGGACATGGGTTTGAGCCCTGGTCTGGGAAGATCCCATATGCCACGGAGCAACTAGGCCCGTGGGCCACAACTACTGAGCCTGCGCGTCTGGAGCCTGTGCTCCGCAACAAGAGAGGCCGCGATGGTGAGAGGCCTGCGCACTGCAATGAAGAGTGGCCCCCACTTGCCACAACTAGAGAAAGCCCTCACGCAGAAACGAAGACCCAACACAGCCAAAAACAAAACAAACAAACAAACAAAAACCGACAATGGGGTGACTTGAGTTGGAATCTGGAGGAACTGTTAATGCATGGGTCTGCCGAGTACTGGGGCGACAGGCACGATGGGGTCTGGACTGAGAAGGGAAGTGAAATTTCCCACAGTATGCTGGGGCTTTGGTAGACAAAGCCGTGCTGGAGGAGTGGGCCTGTCATAAACACAGGCTGGGCCTCAAACATTTGACACTAAGGTGAACTGAGTTGTATCTAAAACTCTGTCCATCTGGAGTCAACTCAGTTCTCGGTTAGAGCCCAGTGATCAACCTCTCACTTTATTTGAGGGACAGAAGAAAGGCAAGACTTCTCTGAAGAATGTAGGGTGGGGATAATATTGACTTCAGTTTCTTCTATCCTCTCATACACAAATATCTGGAATCAAAAAGAGAGAGAGACATGCAATGAAGCAAGAAAATTATTCAGGTATTAGGTTTGGTATCAGGCAAAGAGTTTTTCCACTGTGATATTTTAGGCAGAAGCTTTTAGGCATCTGTGTTAAATCAGTGTCCCTGCAGACAACAGTGTTTGTGACCCACACCCTCCTTAGAACATGAGGCCTCTGTTCAATATACAGTAGGACAAAGGAAAATAATATATATTTAAAATTTTACAGGATATTTTAATCGTGTGCTTTGAAATAATCAGAACCAAAAGAAAATGAAAGCAAACTCTTTAGTATCTTCCATACCCATCAATTTATTTATTTGTTCAACAAATATATGCCGGCCACCATGTTAAGTGTTAGAAATCTGGGAATGAACAAAACAGAGCCGAGTTATGTCCCAGTGGAGTTTACTTATTTATTTATTATTAATTTTTATTGGTGTATAGTTGATTTACACTGTTGTGTTAGTTTCAGGTGTACAGCAAAGTGAATCAGTTATACATATACATATATCCACTCTTTTTTAGATTCTTTTCCTATATAAGTCATTACAGAGTATTGAGTAGAGTTCCCTGTGCTATACAGAAAGTTATTAGTTATCTATTTTATATATAGTAGTGTGTATATGTCAATCCCAATCTCCCAATTTATCCCCCAGCCCCTTTTCCTCCCTGGTAACCATAAGTTTGTTTTTTACATCTGTGACTCTATTTCTGTTTTGTAAATAAGTTCATTTGTACCATTTTTTTAGAGTCTACATATAAGCGATATCATATGATGTTTGTCTTTGACTTACTTCACTCAGTATGACAATCTCTAGGTCCATCTATGTTGCTGCAAATGGCATTATTTTATTTTTTTAATGGCTTAGTAATATTCCATTGTACATATATACCACATCTTCTTTATCCATTCCTCTGTCGATGGACATTCAGGTTGCTTCCATATCCTGGCTATTGTAAATAGTGCTGCAATGAACATTGGGGTGAATGTATCTTTTTGAATTATGGTTTTCTCCAGATATATGCTCAGGAGTGGGATTGCTGGATCATGTAGTAGTTCTATTTTTAGTTTTTAAAGGAACCTCCATACTGTTTTCCATAACGGTTGTACCAATTTACATTCCTACCAACAGTGTAGGAGGGTTGCCTTTTCTCCACACCCTCTCCAGCCCAATGGATTTTAGAGTAGGACAGTCAGAAATGTTGACTAAATAATGAAATCAAAGGCCAAAGGCTGTTAAGGTAAAAAAAAAAAATAAAGGGCTCTGGCCCCCAGAATGGCGTTGACCCCAGTGCTATAACGAGGGTGGGGTCTTTCTCTTGTGAGTGGATATTTCAATCCTTTGCCTCAGGGGCTATGACCTCTGCCTCTTCTTATGAAATTGTTTTCGCTTAGGAAAACTGATTCCTAGGAAAGATTTCTCCCTCAAATTCATAGTTGTTTCAGCTGGAGAATCCCCTCAGAAGATTTCTGCATAGAAGCTTCCATCAAGAGGCCACGTGAGTATCCGTGCCTATGTTTATTCTCCTCAGCTTTTGGACATCAGGGGCCTTGACACTTTCAGAGGCCTTGACTAGTAGTTTTACCCTCTATTGTTTTCAGCAGAATTGGGATATGTTTCTATTAATGTATCTTCCTTCTCTTTCCCGCCCCTACTCTTTTAAGAAGCCTCTGTGGTGTCTAACAGTTTATTCTTCTTGTTATGTTAGTATCTTTACTCCTTGCAACAATAATGATGGTAATGACAATAGATAACAGTAAGATAGTTACCATATGCAGACACTGCTCTAAAGACTTTCATTATACAAACTCATTTTATCCTCACACCCCCTGGGTATAATGCTTCTTTGTTATTATTTTATTATAATAAAATATTGTTTATTATTATATGCTCCTCATTATTGATCTATTCTGACCTTTAAGATCTCATGTTTCCTTTAATATCGCATCTGTTTCCTCAGATCTTAAGCTTTCTCCTGAGGAAATTTCTTTCTTCCTCCAGTTTAAACAGTCTGTCTTCCCTGATTTGTTTTCATTCTTCCACAACCCTTCTTCTGAATATAACACTAAATCAACTTTTTTTTTTCTTTTTTAAATGACTCTCAATTTCTCCTTGATTCCTGAGCAAACTTGATTTCTAGAGGCAGAATGTTCTAAGCACAGGCTTTTTAAATCACCATCTGTGTTTCTGCAATATTTCTTTGAGTTCAAGACGGTAGCATTTGTCTCTGTATTAAAGGCCCTGTTCTTTTTTATTTGTTAATGAAATATAGCACTCTTCGATGAATTTAGCTACAATTTGAGACTTGCATAATTTTTAAGCCATTTAAGAACTTGGTAATTAACAATCCAGAGCAAGCTTGAGTCCATACTGGGGGAGACTTTTAAGGCCCTGTGGACAAGCTGCATGTATCCAAGCTCAGCTCCTCCACCATTTCCAGTTTTTCATGAGTGAAGTTCAGAATAGCATAAAACATTACAGAATTTGGAGGAATCTATCCCATTGCTGACCTAGGCCTCATATGAACAATTTAAAGCTAAAAATTTGCACCCTATGGGACTTGCTTGTCGGTTCAGTGGTTAAGACTTTGCCTTCCAATGCAGGCTGTGCGGGTCTGATCCCTGGTCAGGGAGCTGGGATCCCACATGCCTCGGGGCAAAAAAACCAAGACATAGAACAGAGGCAATAATGTAACAAATACAACAAAGACTTTAAGAAAATGGTCCACACCAAAAAGAAAAAAAATCTTAAAAATAAAAATCTTTAAAAATTTGCACCCTATTTTTCTGTAGTTCCTATAGAATGTAGTTATAATTTAAGATTTGATCTAGCTGGCAAAACAAAACAAAAAGCAAACAATAAAAATACCTAAGCAAAAACATCAAATAATTTACATGGCCCCCAAATATCTAAAAAGCCTGACATGCAACGACTTTTTCTCTGTAATCAAATCCTCTCACTATAGTCCCTGAGGACCACCTGCACTTGCTGAGGTCCCAGCTGCATTTATTGTCTAGCCTGGCGCCTGTGTGGTTTCTGGTTCAGCTACAGCAGCGTTGAGCCTGAGGCATGCACCTTTGCTGATTCTGAGACAGCCTGGGAATCAGACGTATGCTGAGACCAAGGCACCCTGTGCTTTTGCTGAGCTAGGCTTGAATTTTCCTAATGCCAGTGAAGATGTACAAAATAGCCATTTGCCTATGAACAAAGTTTCCAGAAGCTTCTGTGGCATGTCAAGGAAAAACTGCATTTGTGCAGCTTTGATCACTCTCTTTCCTACCCATCTCCTCCATGCATCAACTCTTTTATTATTACTTGTCCCCTCAATTCAGCTTCGTCCCCTTTTCTGAAGTTTCAGATTTTGGCGTTTCCCGAATCCCAATGAACGACTCCCTTGCTTTCTCTACCCAAGATTTGAACCAGTTGAGAGAGATAAAGAAGTAGCAGATAGCAAAATATTACCTCCATTACTAGTAAAGTGTTTTAGGTGGCCTGTGTGAGTGGCAAGAGTGGGCTTCCTAACTTTGAACCCTAGGATTAGGCAGACCTACACACTGGGTCCCAGGCAGTGCTGGGAAGCCCCTGGCCTCTCAAGTTGAGCTGCGGCTTTAAAACTTACAGCAAAGAGGAGCAGATATGACAAGTGCTTCCCACAGTTTCTGGTGTGGAGGGACAGGGAGGTTGGAGGAAGAGTGAAGCTGTGCTTGCCCGGTTCCCTATTCTAAACTCACAGATCAACCATTCCTCATCCCTAGAGGCAGAGGGAGAGTGAGTGTGGAGGGGAGTTGTTTTGGGGAGAGTGGTTGAGGGACCAGGGGTGTTAGGCAGTGGGGCTCAATCCACATAGAAGATGCTCTGCTCTAAATGTTTGCATCCCCCAAAATTCTTATGTTGGAATCCTAAGGCCCAAGATGATGGTATTGAGAGGTAGGCTTTTGGGAGCTGATTAGGTCTTGATGGTGGAAACCTCATGAATGGGATTAGTGCTTTTATAAAAGAGACCTCAAAGAGCTCTCCAGCCCCTTCCACCATGTAAGGATACAAGGAGAAGTCTGTAACCAGAAGAGGGCCTTCACCCAACCATGCTATTCTGGCACCCTGAATATGGGCAATAAATTTCTGTGGTTCATAAGCCACCTGGTCTGTAGTATTTTGTTACAGCAGCCCAAATGGACTAAAACAGAGGGAAACAACAGGAGTGGGAAGGTACATTCCTCTACTTATATTTCAATAAGCAAAACACTAACAATAGTGTTAGGTAGGCAAAAGACAATAGAAAAAGAAAATTTTCTATAGGAAATTAGGCAAGAAACATAGACAATTAATGGAATAAATCCAAAGTATAAATAATTAGCTTAAAAACTGTCCAATTTGATTTCTTGTCAAATAATCGAAATTTAAAGTAATGATGAGGGATAGATTGGGAGTTTGGGCTTGAAATATACACACTGCTATATTTAAAATAGATGACCAACAAGGATCTACTGTATAGCACAGGCAACTCTGTTCAATATTTTGTAATAACCTAAATGGGAAAAGAACTTGAAAAAGAATAGATACATGTATATGTATAACTGAATCACTTTGCTGTACACCTGAAACTAACACAACATTGTTAATCAACTATACTCCAGTATAAAATAAAATAAAAATTAAAAAAAATAATGATGAGTTACTGTTTTTCCACCAGAGGAGGTAAAAAAGAAAAATACAGAATTTCTAGAAAGTATTTAGTTTCTGAAATATAGGCCAAGTAAATGAGGGTAATGTAGACAAATTAAGCACAAAGATGTTTCTTATAGTATAATTTATACTAGCCAAAAATGGGATAATAATCTCAATATTCAACTGTGGGAAATTGGTGAATTAACTAGGGCATGATGGAATATTATGTACCCATTAACATTAATTTTCAATAAAATTTAACAAATTGGAGAAATGCTCATGATTAAAGTTTAAGTAAAAAATCAAGAAGCAAATCTACATACAAAATGATGAAAATTTTGTTGAACATGTATATGCCTAGAAAAATATTCTTGGAAGAAATATATAAAAATAAACCCTAGTTTGCTTAATTTTTATTTTTCTCTCTACACTTTCATGTAGTTTCTAATTTTTTGCAACAAGTATATATTTTACTTTTTACAAGTAGAAAAATATAAGCATTTAATAATGTCATGAATTTTATTGCAGATTAGCCCACAGTCATTAATCCCACTCTGTAAAGAAGAAACCATGGGAAGTGAGAGTTCAGAGTGAAGTGAACTGAGGACAGTTCAGCACCAAATGGAACCATTTGGCCATCAGCTTATATGTTTATAACCATAGTGAGTATTCATTTCATTCTTGGTACAGCCCACACACTGTCCTCAGAGTTTTAGTTGAATTAACTCATTAAATCCTCACAATAGCTCTATGAGGGAGGTACTATGATATTATTATTCTTATCTCATAGTTGATAAAAAGACTGAAGCAGAGAGAGATTAGTTAACCTGTCTGACTTCTTACAGCCCTTAAGTGCAAAGGGTAGGATCTGATTAAGGACCATCAGATCCTAGAGTCCATATTTTTAATCTTAATGTTCCACTGCCTCTATGCTGGCATTTGTTCACCCAAGTTATAGAAGGGAATTTTAAAACAGTAGGTTCTCTTGTAGGTACTTTCACTATGACAGTTCCTTTATTGCCATATTAATTGTGTGGCTCCAGAAGTCTGGCAGGGGTCAACTCCAGAATCTTTGAATCCAGATTTCATGTTCTTCCTACCTTACCATGCACAATGCCAGGAAAGCTCGTTCTTGTTATTGTAAGAATGAATTTTCTTATAAGAAGCCTAATTCCACTAAGAGGCTAGCTTTTGCTCTGTCTTGGGTAGCATCTTGGTACACACACTGCTGATTATTAAAGGCAATATTTTGATTCATTGTGAACCATTCGTATTTTATTTTCTAGGTGAGTTAAGGGATAATGCTGTAACCTAATTAGAAGACCAAATTGCATTACTTTAAATGTTAGTATTTAGCTAGATTGTGAACACTGTTTAAAGAGAGTAGGACATAAGAAAATCAACTTCCAATGTCGAATAAACACATATCCCCACATAGCTTACAACTAAGAGTAAATTATTCTTCAAATTCTGGAAGTAATATCTATGAATTAAGGTAGCACAATAAAGGACTTCCCTGGTGGTCCAGTGGTTAAGACTTCGCCTTCCAACACAGGGGATGCGGGTTCGATTCCTGGTTGGGGATCTAAGACCCCACATGCCTCATGGCCAAAAAACCAAAACATAAAATGGAAGCAATATTGTAACAAATTCAATAAGGACTTTAAAAATGGTCCACATCAAAAAAATCTTTAAAAAAAAGTTAGCAAAATGAAAAAAAAATTATGAACTCTTTCAGTAACCTGAGCTTTCACATACCCCTTACTAAAGGTACCTAAATATGCCAATCAACTGTGGCCTGAAAATAAATGATCTTTCCTTTAATTGTGTTATAGTAGGAATTAGCTTTAAGAACCCCTAAAAACACTGTCAATACAGAGTGATTTGAGAATAATTTAAGAAGCAAAACAAACGACAGTCCATTACTCTCCCTAACTAAAACAAATTAATTACAGAAACTTGCTATCAAAGAATATACAAGGCAGGTGAAAATAATCTATTTAAATAGCTCATTGATTGCCAAAGAAATTTACATCACATGAGATTACATTAAGGAACACTAGGTACTTAAAATCTTTGTTACAAGTGACAGTTTCATACTGTGTTCTCCTAGCATTTCACATCTTTTTTCAAAATATTTTGCTTTAGTGAAAATTATAGGGTTTACAGTGTTATAAGTTTAATTCATGGACCAATTCTTGTGCTATATGACTCCTTCTCCCCACATCTTTATTCATGATATCAATTCTCAGCCATTCAAAGAAAGAAAATGATTTTCATAATGCACTAGATGGTTTTCTTTTTTCCCAATCTAGAAAAGTTGCCTGTTATTGAATAAAGTTTCTTGAGAAAACTTTAATTTTGAAGATACTGTCTTGAACAACTTGAAAATGGAAATTGGAAAGGATTACAGCAGTGAAATGGATGGATTTGATTAAAGATCAGCCTTGAATAAATCCTTTTCACCAGACCTCAATGTGGAAAGATGATTATATCAAGGACTGACTGATCCCACCCAATGCCTCCCTCTCACTCTGCACCCCATCAGAACATGGACACAAACTCTAGGGAAATTGACTGAGATGAAATTTCTGCTACTTGGAGGACTAGAAGCTAAAAGTAATAAAGTTTCAGAAAATATGAAATTTACATTTTTTCATATGTAAGTTTGCAAACCAGTGAGAGAGAATAAAAGACAGTGAATGGATTATATATATACACATACACACACACGCACGTGCACACACACACATACACACAAATGTATAATGCTACAGAATTTCAGGAGATACCCCCTAAATTACACAAGCAAGAAAGGCCTGTCAAAAAAGGTGATCATTAAAAGCTGAAACTTGAAGGATGCATCAAAATAGATCATAAAAGTACATGGAATCTGAAAAAGCTGAACTTATAGAAACAGAGAGTAGAATGGTGGTTTCTAGGGTCTGAGGGGTGAGGGAAATGGGGAATTCTTGGTCAGAGGGAACAAACTCCAAGCTATAAGATGAATAAGTTCTTGGGATTTAATTACAGCATGGTAGCTATAGTTAACAATGCTGTACTGTATACTGGAAAGTTGCTCTCAGAGTAGATCTTTTTTTTTTTTTTGGCTGTGCTGGGTCTTTGTTGCAACACGTGGGCTCTTCAGTTGTCCCATGGGCTTCTCTAGTTGTGGTGCACAGGCTCCAGAGCGCATGGTGTGTGTGCTTAATTGCCCCGTGGCATGTGGGATCTTAGTTCTCTGACCAGGGATCTAACCCATGTACCCTGCATTGGAATGCAGATACTTAACCACTGGGCCACCAGGGAAGTTCTGAGAATAGATCTTAAATGTTCTCACCATACACACACACATACATACATGCACACACACACACACACACAAATGGTAATTACGTGAGGGCATGGAGGTGTTAACAAACCCTATTATGGTTATCATTTCACAATATATGCGTGTATCAAATCATCATGTTGTACAGCTTATGTAAGTTTCAATGTCAATTATATCTCAGTAATGCTGGAAAACAAACAATTTAAAAATTGTAAAGAAAGAGCATTCTAGGCAGAGGCTACAGCATGGTGAAAACCCTGAGTCAGGAGGGAACTTATACTTGGAGAAACCTGCAAGATGCCTCTGTGTGTGTGTGTGTGTGTGTGTGTGTGTGTGTGTGTGTTTGTGTATCATAGTGAAAGAGGATGTGAGTTATACAAGGTCAGGTAGAACAGGTAGACAGGAAACACATTCCCCTCTCAAAATACCCCACCCACCCACAGTGCTGGGATAGGTCAAACTGATTTAACTATACCCCTGACCTAACTTCAGTCAATCATTCTTTTTTTTTGGGGGGGGGGGATTTTATTTTATTTTATTTTATTTATTTACTTTTAAATTTTTAAATTTTATATTGGAGCATAGTTGATTAACAATGTTGTGTTACTTTCAGGTGTACAGCAGAGTGATTCAGTTATACATATTCATGTATCTACTCTTTTACAAATTATTTTCCTATTTAGGCTATTACAGAATATTGAGCAGAGTTCCCTGTTCTAAACAGTAGGTCCTTGTTGGTTATCTATTTTGTGTGTGTGTGTGTGTGTGTGTGTGTGTGTGCGGCATGCGGGCCTCTCACTGTTGTGGCCTCTCCCATTGTGGAGCACAGGCTCCGGACGCGCAGGCCCAGCGGCCATGGCTCACGGGCCCAGCCGTTCCGCGGCATGTGGGATCTTCCCGGACCGGGGCACGAACCCGTGTCCCCTGCATCGGCAGGCGGACTCTCAACCACTGCGCCACCAGGGAAGCCCTGGTTATCTATTTTAAATATAGCAGTGTGTACATGTCAACCCCAAACTCCCAATCTATCCCTCCCCCCGACCCTTGTTCATTGCAGTGTTGTTTACAATAGACATGAAAGCAACCTAAATGTCCATTGACAGATGAATGGATAAAGAAGATGTGGTACATGTATTCAATGGAATATTACTCAGCCATTAAAAAAAATGAAATAATGCCATTTGCAGCAACATGGATGGACCTGGAGATTATCATTCTAAGCGAAGTATGTCAGACAGAGAAAGACAAATAGCATATGATATTGCTTATATGGGCAATCTAAAAAATTATTCAAGTGAACTTATTTACAAAACAGAAACAGACTCACAGACTTAGAGAACGAACTTATGGTTACCAGTCAATCATTCTTTCCTTTGGAAAGTTAGAATTGGGAACAGGGGCTGAGAGAGTTGAGGGCAGTGAGGAGCTGAGCTGCACGGTCATATTTCTGAGAGATAGTGTCAGCACGGGGATGTTGGTGTCAGAGCCACATGAAAGCTAAGGTCATGGGGAGCCAGAAACAGGAGTTTTCAGGAAAAGGCTTTTTTTTTTTTTTTTTTTTTTGTAGAGAAAACAAAGGAACAGATGCTCAAAGAGAAGCAAACATGAGCGCACGTGTGGATCTAGAGACTGACGATCAGAGAAATTGGCTGCCTGACAATTTTTCAGTTTCGATGTGGTCCTGCTCTTCATTCCTGTGAGGTCCTACTCTTCAAATCCCATGTGAGTCTGTGGTGGACATTTACCATTTTTGTATTCTCAGCACTCATTTATTTCTTTCCCAACTATGGACTTTGTTGGGACTGTCAATTATGGTGCCCCACTGGTTCTGTGGTCCAGGGATGAGTATGTGGCCCACTGGAAGTTCTCCCAGAGATTTGGTATATGGGCAATAGGACAAAAATATCTCTTTTCCCTTTGAACCGTGAATTATAAAGGGTGTAGTTTCCCAAGGGTATTATTTCCTACCATGTGTTGAGAAGTTGTTGATGGTAGAAGAATGAGGCCAAAACACAGAAGCAGAGACAAGCAAAGCTGTGACACAGAGCCCTCACTAACAAAATCTCACCCTTCTACTTGAGCTATTTTGAGAGAATCTCTGTTCTTTGCAAATAAATTGTTGTAAGATACTCTGTGATCAGTTAATTCAATTTTCTCCTTTCACAGATGGGAAAGTTAGGCTCAGAGTGGCTAAGTGACTTCCCCCTGACACTCCAGCACTATGAATTGTGGCCTTGCAACCACAAAAATCAGGGCCTTTCTATGTACCCCTGGATCAGCAGAGTGCCTTACAAAAAGCTCCTAGTTAGTGGCAATTTTTCACAAATAACATGCTATTTAAAACCAGATTATATATCATGAGGAAGATATTAGAACTTCACCTGATAAAAATGCCCCACATCAATAGATAATTCAATTTAAAAAATATAGGTAGAAAATTCATAGATAAAGATCAATCTCATTAATATCAAATAAATGCAAATCAAAATGTCTTACTTATTAAATTAGTTTCCTCCCCAAAGTTAAATATATCTAAAAATAGAAGCAGTATATTCAAAGTTTATTGCTCCAGGAGATATTGGTTAAATTTCTTTTCTAAATTTGAAGCCTTCTAATACTCACAGTAGGAGAGCACTGGAATCACAACTAACTGCTGAACAATCATCAACAGGAAGGCACTGGAACTCACCCAAAAAATACCCCACATCCAAAGACAAAGGAGAAGCTGCAATGAGACAGTAAAAAGGGCGTAATCACAATAAAATCAAATCCCATAACCACAGGGTGGGTGACTCACAAACTGAAGAACAACTATACCACAGAATTCCACCCACTGGAGTGAAGGTTCTGAGCCACACATTAAGCTTCCCAACCTGGGGGTCCGGCAATGGGAGGAGGAATTCCCAGAGAATCAGACTTGGAAGGCTTGCAGGACTTCGACAGGACTGGGGGAAACAAAGACTCCACTCTTGGAGGGCACACACAAAGTAGTGCACACATCAGGACCCAGGGGGAAGGAGCAGTGACCCCATAAGAGATTGAACTAGACCTACCTGCTAGTGTTGGAGGGTCTCTTGCAGAGGCGGGGGGTGTCTGTGGCTCACCACAGGGACAAGGACACTGGCAGCAGAAGTTGTGGGAAGTACTCCTTAGCATGAGCCCTCCTGGAGCCCGCCATTAGCCCTACCAAAGAGAGTGTAGCCTCCAGTGCTGGGTTCCCTCAGGCCAAACAACCAACAGGGAGGGAACTCAGCCCCACCCATCAGCAGACAAGCGGATTAAAGTTTTACTGAGCTATGCCCACCAGAGCAACACCCAGCTCTACCTACCACCAGTCTCTCCCATCAGGAAGCTTGCACAAACCTTTTAGATAGCCTCATCCACCAGAGGGCAGACAGCAGAAGCAAGAAGAACTACAATCCTGAAGCCTGTGGAACGAAAACCACATTCACAGAAAGATAGACAAAATGAAAAGGCAGAGGACTATGTACCAGAAGAAGGAACAAGATAAAACCCCAGAAAAACAACTAAAGGTAGTGGAGATAGGCAACCTTCCAGAGAAAGAATTCAGAATAATGATAGTGAAGATGATCCAGGACCTCGGGAAAAGAATGGAGGCAAAGATCGAGAAGATGCAAGAAATGTTTAACAAAGACCTAGAAGAATTAGAGAACAAACACCTGGAAGAATTAAAGAACAAACAGAGATGAACAATATAATAACTGAAATGAAAAATACACTAGAAGGAATCAATAGAAGGAGACTGCTATCAATAGCAGAATATCCATTCTTCTGAATGGATAAGTGACCTGGAAGACAGAATGGTGGAATTCACTGCCACAGAATACAATTTAAAAAAAAAGAATGAAAAGAACTGAAGACAGCCTAAGAGACCTCTGGGAAAACATTAAACACATGAACATTCACATTATAGGGGCCCCAGAAGGAGAAAAGAGAGAGAAAGGACCCAAGAACATATTTGAATAGATTATAGTTGAAAACTTCCCTAAATAGCCACCCAAGTCCAGGAAGCACAGAGAGTCCCAGGCAGGATAAACCCAAGGAGAAAGAGACACACTCAGACACACTGAGACACATAGTAATCAAATTGACAGAAATTAAAGACAAAGAAAAATTATTGAAAGCAACAAGGGAAAAATGACAAATAATATACAAGGGAACTCCCATAAGGTTAACAGCTGATTTCTCAGGAGAAACTCTACAGGCCAGAAGGCAGTTGCATGATATATTTAAAGTGATGAAAGGGAAGAACCTACAACCAAGATTACCCTAACCAGCAAGGATCTCATTCATTTTCGAGGGAGAAATCAAAAGCTTTACAGACAAGCAAAAGCAAAGAGAATTCAGCACCACCAAACCAGCTCTACAACAAATGCTAAAGGAACTTCTCTAAGTGGGAAACACAAGAGAAGAAAAGGACCTACAAAAACAAACCCATAACGATTAAGAAAATGGTAAAAGGAACATACATATCGATAATTACCTTAAACGTGAATGGATTAAATGCTCCAACCAAAAGACACAGGCTTGCTGAATGGATACAAAAACAAGACATATGCTGTCTACAAGAGACCGACTTCAGACCTAGGGACACATACACATTGAAAGTGAGGGGATGGAAAAAGATATTCCATGCAAATGGTAATCAAAAGAAACCTGGAGTAGCTCTACTCGTATCAGATAAAATAGACTTTAAAATAAAGAATGTTACAAGAGACAAGGAAGGACACTACATAATGATCAAGAGATCAATCCAAGAAGAACATATAACAGTTTTAAATATATATGCACCCAACATAGGAGCACCTCAATACATAAGGCAACTGCTAACAGCTATAAAAGAGGAAATCAACAGCAACACAGTAATAGTGGGGGACTTTAACACCTAACTTACACCAATGGACAGATCATCCAAACAGAAAATAAATAAGGAAACAGAAGCTTTAAATGACACAACAGACCAGATAGATTTAATTGATATTTATAGGACATTCCATCTGGAAACAGAAGATTACACTTTCTTCTCAAGTGCACACAGAACATTCTCCAGGGTAGATCAAATCTTGGGTCACAAATCAAGCCTTGGTAAATTTAAGAAAAACTGAAATCATATCAACCATCTTTTCTGACCACAACGCTATGAGATTAGAAATCAATTTCAGGGAAAAAAATGTAAGAAACATAAACACATGGAGGCTAAATAATACATTACTAAATAACCAAGAGATCACTGAAGAAATCCAAGAGGAAATAAAAAAATACCTAGAGACAAATGACAACGAAAACATGATTTTCCAAAACCTATGGGAGGCAGCAAAAGCAGTTCTAAGATGGAAGTTTATAGCAATACAAACCTACCTCAAGAAACAAGAAAAATCTCAAACAATCTAACCTTACACCTAAAGGAACTAGAGGAAGAAGAACAAACAAAACACAAAGTTAGTAAAAGGAAAGGAACCATAAAGATCAGAGCAGAAATAAATGAAATAGAAACAAAGAAAACAATAGGAAAGATCGGTGAAACGAAAAGCTGGTTCTTTGAGAAGATAAACAAAATTGATAAACCTTCCTTTAGCCAGACTCTTCAAGAAAAAGAGGGAGAGGACTCAGATCAATAACATTAGAAATGAAAAAGGAGAAGTTACAACATACACTGCAGAAATACATAGCATCATAAGAGACTACTACAAACAACTCTCTGCCAATAAAATGGACAACCTGGAAGAAATGGACAAATTCTTAGAAAGGTATAACCTTCCAAGACCGAACCAGGAAGAAATAGAAAATATGAACAGATGAATCATAAGTAATAAAATTAAAACTGTGATTAAAAATCTCCCAATAAAAAAAAGCCCAGGACCAGATGGCTTCACAGGTGAATTCTATCAAAGATTTTAGAGAAGAGCTAACACCCATCCTTCTCAAACTCTTCCAAAAAAGTTCAGAGGAAGGAACACTTCCGAACTCATTCTACAAGGCCACCATAACCCTGTTACCTAAACCAGACAAAGATACTACAAAAAGAAAATTACAGACCAATATCACTGATGAATATAGATGCAAAAATCCTCAACAAAATAGTAGCAAACAGAATCCAGCAATACATTAAAACAATCATACACCATGGTCAAGTGGGATTTACCCCAGGGATGCAAGGATTCTTCAGTATATGCAAATCAACCAGTGTGATACACCATATTAACAAACTGAAGAATAAAAACCATATGATTATCTCAATAGATGCAGAAAAAGCTTTTGACAAAATTCAACACCCATTTATGATAAAAACTCTCCAGAAAGTGGGCATAGAGGGAACCTACCTCAACATAATAAAGGCCATATGTGACAAAGCCACAGAAAACATCATTCTCAATGGTGAAAAGTTGAAAGCATTTCCTCTAAGATCAGGAATGAGACAAGGATGTCCACTCTCGCCACTTTTATGCAACATAGTTTTGGAAGCCCCAGCCATGGCCATCAGAGAAGAAAAGGAAATAAAAAGAATACAAATTGGAAAAGAAGTAAAACTGTCACTGTTTGCAGATGACATGATACTATACATGGAAAATCCTAAAGATGCTACCAGAAAACTACTAGAGCTAATCAATGAATTTGGTAAAGTTGCAGGATACAAAATAATGCACAGAAATCTCTTGAATTCCTATACACTAACAACAAAGGTCAGAAAGAAAAATTAAGGAAACAATCCCACTCACCATTGCAACAAAAAGAATAAAATACCCAGGAATTAAACCTACCTAAGGAGGTAAAATACCTGTACTCAGAAAAGTATAAGACACTGATGAAAGAAATCAAGGATGATGCAGACGGAGAGATATACCATGTTCCTGGATTGGAAGAATCAACAATGTGAAAGTGATGATACTGCCCAAAGCAATTTACAGATTCAATGCAATCCCTATCAAATTACCAATGGCATCTTTTACAGAACTAGAACAAACAATCTTAAAGTTTGTATGGAGACACAAAAGACCCTGAATAGCCAAAGCATTCTTGAGGGAAAAAATGGAGCAGGAGGAATCAGACTCCCTGACTTCAGACTACACTACAAAGCTACAGTAATCAAGACAATATGGTACTGGTACAAAAACAGAAATATAGATCTATGGAACAGGATAGAAAGCCCAGAGATAAATCCACGCACCTATGGTCAACTAATCTATGACAAAGGAAGCAAGGATATACAATTGAGAAAAGACAGCCTCTTCAACAAGTGGAGCTGGGAAAACTGGACAGCTACATGTAAAAGCATGAAATTAGAGCACTCCCTAACACCATACAAAAAAATAAACTCAAAATGGATTAAAGACCTAAATGTAAGACCAGACACTATAAAACTCTTAGAGCAAAACATAGGCAGAACACTCTCTGACATAAATCACAGCAAGATCTTTTTTGACCCGCCTCCTGGAGTAATGGAAATAAAAACAAAAATAAACAAATGGGACCTAGTGAAACTTAAAAGCTTTTGCACAGCAAGGAAACCATAAATAAGACGCAAAGACAACCCTCAGAATGGGAGAAAATATTTGCAAACAAATCAACAGACAAAGGATTAATCTCCAAAATATATAAACAGCTCATGCAGCTCAATATTAAAAAAACAAACAACCCAATCAAAAAATGGGCAGAAGACCTAAATAGACATTTCTCCAAAGAAGACATACAGATGGCCAAGAAGCACGTGAAAAGCTGCTCAACGTCACTAATTATTAGAGAAATGCAAATCAAAACTACAATGAGGTATCACCTCACACCAGTTAGAATGGGCATCATCTGAAATTCTACGAACAAATGCTGGAGAGGGTGTGGAGAAAAGAGAACCCTCTCGCACTGTTGGTGGGAATGTAAATTGATACAGCCACTATGTACAACAGTATGGACGTTCCTTACCAAACTAAAAATAGAATTACCATATGATCCAACAATCCCACTACTGGGCATATACCCAGAGAAAACCATAACTGAAAAAGGCACATGCACCCCAATGTTCACTGCAGCACTATTTACAATATCCAGGTCATGGAAGCAACCTAAATGCCCATAGACAGACGAATGGATAAAGTAGTTTTGGTACATATATACAATGGAATATTACTCTGCCATAAAAAGGAACAAAATTGGGTCATTTGTAGAGATGTGGATGGGCTTAGAGACTGTCATACAGAGTGAAGTAAGTCAGAAAGAGAAAAACAAATATCGTATATTAACGCATATATGTGGAACCTAGAAAAATGGTACAGATGAATCAGTTTGCAGCGCAGAATAGTGACACAGACGTAGAGAAAAAACGTATGGACACCAAGGGGGGAACACGGGGGTGGTGGTGGTGGGATGAATTGGGAGATTGGGATTGACATATGTACACTAATATGTATAAAATAGATAACTAATAACAACCTGCTGTATAAAAAATAAATATTCAAAAAAACCCCTAATATATTTAATTATTTTCTCTCTTTCTTGGGAAAAGAAACTTAAGGACTTTTGTTTTTATTCTCAAGGAATTTCTACATAGATTTCAAAGCATCTTTCTCAGAAAGATAAATTTTGCATCATTGCAACAATAAGAGCTTAAACTTTGTAATGCTTGCAAAGTCCCATCGAGAATGCATTGCTCAAAACATTTGCCAGTTTGTGGTTCAAAGATGTCTCAGGTGATATGATGTCTTTACTGACAATCAAATTTGCTTGGAGAATTTTTAAGGGAATGAGAAAAAATTCTCCAGTTTGTAAGAATCCCAATTTTGAAGGTCCAGTTATGTTTGTACATATGAAAAAGAAAGAAATGTTTCAATCAGACAGATTAAATCAATGTGGTAACATTTACATGCTGTAATATTGTTTTGTGTAGTGAATAAAGGAATAAATAAATAACCCTTTGACTTTTTAAAAAAGTATTTGAATGTTTGAAATGTCTGCCTTGTATATTTTTCAAAAAGCAGGAATTAGTGACCTGCTTTTGGCAAACATGCAGTAATATTGTACACAGTACCACTTTTTGGCAAAAAAATTTTCTCTGTATCAGTAAAAATACAATCATGACTAGGAATCTATCAAAGAAAATTAGTGTAAATTTTGGAAAAATTTAGATAGATGAACTTATCCATTGCAGTAGTATTTATAATTATGACCAATATCTACTGAGATTCGGGCACTGTGGTAAGAACCTTGACAGTGTTATAGCTACTGTGTGCTATAACGAGGTAGGCACTGTATTATTCTCCTTTTTTAGGTAAGGAAACTGAGGATTAGAGAGGTTATTAGTTATGGTTTTCCAGAACCAATACGATGTGTATATATATGTCCCTATCTATCTATCTATCTATCTATCTAGAACTATTTAAAGAAATTGGTTCATGTGTCTGTGGAAGCTTGGCAAGTCCAAAATCTGCAGGATGGGCCAGCAGGCCGGAGATTCAGGGAAGAGTTGCCGTTCAAGTCTGAACTCGCCTGCTGGCAGAGTTTCCTCTGTGTTTGTGTCCTAATCTCTTCTAATAAGTACATCAGTCATATTATATTAGGACCCACCCCAGAAACCTCATTTAATCTTAATTACCTTTTAAAGAGCCTATCAGCAAGTACAGTCACATTCTGAAATATTGGGGGTTAGGATTTCAACATACACATTTGAGGGGACACTACTCAGTCCATAGCAGAGGTTTCTTCATTTGTTCAACAAATATTGATTGGGAGCTTACTAAGTGTCTCTGTGTGAGATTCTGGAGAAAGATTAAGTAGCACATTTACCATCATGCAGCTGATTACTGGTAGAAACACAGTTTGATGTCAAAGGATGTGCTCTTAATTACTCTAATGTCTTTTAATAGCAAAAATCAGAAAATGAACAAATAGAGTGTATAATCTTTTGTTGGAATACTATGGAACTTAAAAAGGCTGATTATGAAGGTAAGAAATATGGGAAACTGCTTTTGGCAGAAATAGAAATGCCAGTTATTTATACTTCTACATTAGGATGGCATCTGTGAACAACTGCATAGAAAATAAAAGCCTAAAAATAAATACATCAAAATACTGATAGTAGTTTTATTGGAGCAATAGGCACTCTCAGAGCTTTTGTTTCTTTACTTTCAAAATTTTTTGTAGTATAATATACTTTTCTAAAATTTTCTAAGAGATTAACTAATGAAAGGTGATTATTTTTGTTACTTATGAGACTCATAAGACAGAACAATTTTGACATAGTAAAATCTCTTTTTGGATATACTGGTTAATCAAGGAACCATGAGTATTGGAACTGGAATATGAATACGAGGACAGTTAGTAACTTAATGATATTAACCACTGCCCAGTTTACAAAGTAATAAGACTCACTGTCATCAGTATCTAAGTGATCTAATGATGTTTTGGGCCAAAAATTCATTTATTTCATTCAGCTCTATTTACTTTAAATACACGTTACTTCTTTCATGCATCTGGAAAGTCTCTGGTATTTAAAAAAATTATTTATATTTCTTTCACTTTTAATCATGGAAACTTAATGAGGTCTTTGGAAGTTTATGGAATGGTTAAATGGAAAAAATGGATATATTTTATGACTCCAATAAATTTATTCATGTGACTCTTCTGCAATGGCTAATTAATCTTACTTTGGTGGTCTAGTTACAAAGCATATACCTTTCCAAACATTAACTATCCTTATTATCCTTCTCCAGGCTTTTTCAGATTAAATTACTATCTGTTACAGTAAAGCAAAAAAAAATTAGCACAAATTTTTTACCATTCAATAAGCACATACAATGTTCTGACCACTTTATATTTTCCATAGAAAGATAGCCAGTGCATTGGGCTAAATTGCGGCCTTCCAGCTGATTACACAGCCTAGTCCTTTCCCCATCGCCACTCACCAATTTTTACCCACACACCAAACTCAACAGAGGGCTGGTTTTAAGTAGTCACCTTGGATAAGGATATTATATTGTAGGGCACTACAGAATACGACAAAGAGAAAGAAATATAAACATCTTTCAAATGAGTGATTGCTTGTGTGGTATACTATGGGGAACAGGCAAAAGTGCTTACTCCCTCTGACAAAAATTCCCCTCAGTGAAACTTAAAATCTTTCTAATAATGATTATTAAATAATCCTTTGGGACTTGAAAGTAGTCACAGTTAAAACTCTATGGCCTTGGTATGAAAGCATTGTTAAAAGTCTTCTGTTAGATCCTAAAGTAGAGACAACATATGGACCCAAGAAAGAGGAACTAACTAGAGAGGTGGATGGCCTGCTGAACAAAGAAGACTGATGATGGGGAGAGCAAAGGCCAATGATCCTGTTACAGTCTGAATGTTTGTGTGCCACCAAATTCATTTGTTGAAATCCTAACCCCCCAATGTGGTGATATTAGGAGATGGGGCCTTTGGGAGGTCATTATGTCATAAGGATGGAGCCTTCATGAATGGGATTAGTGCCTTTTCAAAAGAGACCCCAGAGAGCTCTCTAGCTCTATCCTCACCACGTGAGGAGGATACAAGGAGGAGATAGCAGTGTGCAGCCTGGAAGAGGACCCTCATAGAACCTGACCACGCTGGCATCCTGATCTGAGTTTCAGTGTCCAGAACTGTGAGAAATAAATTCATGTTGTTTATTAGCCACCTAATCTATGGTTTTCTGTTACAGCAGCCCAGACTGACCTAAACACATCCTGATTTCACAAGCGTGCCTGGTGGTAAGCCTTATATTCCAGCAAGGGTAGATTTAGAGAAGGCGTTGGTGGGGTGGGGGGGTGGTGTGGTGTGGAGAGACTTATGCTTTGGGATGTATCTCTATATGCCAACTGGAAAGAATGATAAATAATGTTGCAACCTCAATGCAAGGGCTAAAATCAATTTCTCTTGTATTAAAGTGAGCCCTACAGGGAGGTGGGTCGGGTGTCTGTGAAGGGTGGAAGTAATGTGATGGAAGACACTGTCCCCTCAGGTGTTGATCACAGCAATGAGCCACACTGTGCCACTTAGGCCAGCTTAGGAAAGTAATGGGAGCTAAGGTAATTTTAAAGAGGATAGCATCGGTAGGTCTTAACCTCAGTACCCTCCAGATTCACTTTTCATCTTTGACACTCCTTCATTATCATCCATTGTATTTCTGATGTAACTACAATAATTATGGGGCTTTATTGTTTCCCCTGCAGCAGGAGGGTGAATGTATATTGGAGAATGTCAGAAAGGGGAAGCTACAAAACATTGATGATCAAATCTGAGTACGGGGGTTGGGTGGGGAGAAAAGCAGAGCAAATGATGGCTATTGCATGAATGGAAATGCAAGTTTTCCTTCTCTCTCTACTCAAATCGAGGATATGTTATACTGAATTTTAGTGCCATTGAAGAGTCAGAACAGAGGGCGACAGCCAGACCATTGTGTAACTCTTTGTTCTGCCCAGAGGACTTGGGGCAATTACTTAACCTACCAGCTTCTTTTCAATGCCATAATATTATCTACTTCATGCTTGAAGGTTGAATTAGATGACATGGGTAGGACATTTTGTCCAGCACTAGGCACATAGAACTCAAGCAAATATTTACTGATTTCATTATTTAGGGGAGGGTCCCCCTGGGAATATTTATTGGTCTGAAGAAATGGTGTGGTTGACAAAATAATGCTCATCCCCACTCAGGAAGTCCACGTCTGAATCCCCAGAATGTATGAATATGTTACTTTACATGGTAAAAGAGACTTTGCAGATGTAATTAAGAGTAAACACCTTGAGCTAGGGAAAGTGGCCACGGTTAGCTGTGGGGGTGGGGCCCAACTTAAATACATGGTCAGAGAGAGACATGACTATGGAAGAAGGGTGAGAAAGAGATTTGACGTTGCTGGCTTTTGAAGGTGGAGGAAGATGGTCACAAGCCAAGGAATGTGGGTGTGCTCCAGATGCTGAAAAAAGCAAGGAGGCATATGCTCCGTTAGATCCTCCAAGAAAGATCTTGGTCCTACTGAAACTTCTTTAGCCCAGTGAGGCCCTTGTTGGACTTCTTACCTACCTGGGAAAGAACAAGAACAAAAACAATCTATATGTACACCCTGCTGGGAGAAACATGGACATTTATACACAGGCCAAGTGCAATTATTCAAGTCAAGTGCCACGGGAGCACAGAAGAAGGGGAAACAGCTGGGGATTTATGGAAGGGTTTTGGAAGAGGTAAATGACACAGACCTTGACATATTGGAACAGAAGTAGAAGTGAGATGAAAATTAATCTGAGGAGTAGCACAGTGGAAGCTTGAAAGGGTCCTGCATGTTCACCAGCTGGAGTGCCCATCCCAAGGGACTGGAGAAGAGCACGTGGAGTGGGAGGAGTAAAGAGTAGACAGTGATGCATCTGTGAAGCCTGGGTGGAGCGGCAGCGTTGCCCACAAGAAGGTGCACAGCTCTGGGGGCAAAGAGACCATGGTTGAAGTCTTGGGGTTGAACTCTCAAGAGATAACCAGGGGAAGCTGCTGCGGCCCTCTTCCACCCCAGTGCACCTCTGCAATCTAAGTGGGGCACTTACAGAGGCACATTCTGGCACGAATGGCCTCAGAGGATTCATTCTAAGGGCTCCTATAAATGACTCACTACATATGGGCACTTGGAGAAAACAGAAGAGGAAAACACTGACTTGATTATTTCTCTAAAACAGGCTTGCAAGCAAGCCTTCATCCATTTTTCTTTATGTTATTCCCTACCTAAAACCTCCAAGCTTTGTACTTCTAAGGAAAAATTTGAAACACCAATCAAAATTAGAGACCTCTTTTCTTTACCCCTTGCCTAACAAACATTTTCCTCATATGAGTCAACTGTGCTTACCTGACTCAGTGCAGTGCCGCCAGCTAGAGCTGGCTGGATAGTTTGTAAGCCCAGCATAGTGAGAAGATGTGGAGCATGGCAAACTGATCCCCAGAGGAGACTTTTAGCACCTAATGAAATGTCCTATGAGATCCAGGCTCCCATTTAGGCAGCTCAGCCATTTCTATTTTTATTCTTGTGCCATTCCCTAGTGAAACTTGCAAAGCCAAGCCATCCATGCAAACTACGGATACAGATCCAGTCAAAGAGCCTACAGATTGAAGGAAAAAAGCTGAAATTTAGACTTGGGTTGAAACAGCTATGAAGGGCTTTATATTTGAGATATCCTAAGCTGTTTTATAGAGCAAGATTGTTATTTTCCTCTGGCCCAGTTATGAAAAGCTGTAAATGTAGATGCCAGTCACTGGAAATAGTTGGAAAGGAGTTTGGTTGTTTGAATAATTGAAGCGATTACTTTCACTTTGGATGCAAATTTGCAGAGCTTGCCACATCCCAGCATCCCCAGACAACCATACTCCAACCGAGCCTGGGAAATTCCTCTTCTAGTTTTTCCCTGGATCTCACATCCTCATCATAACCAACATCTCTTCCTGGAGACAGCCTGATGTCTGCATATTCCTCTCTGATGAATCTACTCACTGATGCAGTAGACCCTGTAGGAGGTAGATGCAACTAGGGGGACTAGGTGGGATATAGCTGGCTACAATTCCTGGGAATTTATTAATAAATTAATTTAAAAACCCTCTTCCCTTTTCTAAAGCAGAGTTTCTAAAAATGTGGTCTTTCCCAGAACTGCATTAGAATCTCCTAGGGAACGATGATTAAATACAGATTCCTGGGCTTCCCTGGTGGCGCAGTGGTTGAGAATCCACCTGCCGATGCAGGGGACACGGGTTCATGCCCCGGTCTGGGAAGATCCCACATGCCGCAGAGCGGCTAGGCCCGTGAACCATGGCCGCTGAGCCTGTGCGTCCGGGGCCTGTGCTCCGCAACGGGAGAGGCCACAACAGTGAGAGGCCCGCGTACCGCAAAAAAAAAAAAAAAAAAAAAAAAAAAAAAAAACAGATTCCTGTTCTTACCAGACACACTGTATTTCCAGGGGATGGAGATCTGGAACTACATCTTCAGAAAGCACCTGAGGCAAGTTTGTTGGGCACCAGTGTTTGAGAACTATTGCTAAGGCAAAAAAATAAAACTACCCTCTTCTCTCTCTCAGATCGCCTTACAGTGAATATTTTGTCCATCAAAGTTGCCTTTGAAGGTGTGCCTTAGTCCTTTGGGGCTGCTATAACAGAATATCATAGACCGGGTGCTTTATAAGCTACAGAAATGCATTTCTCACAGTTCTGGAGGCTGGGAACTCCAAGATTAGGACACAGGCAAGTTCAGTGTGTAGTGAGTATGTGCTTCCTGGCTCATAGAGAGCTGTCTTCTCACTGTGCCCTCGCATGGGGGAAAGGAGGCACATGGGAACTCTCTGGGAGCTCTTGTAAGGGCATGAATCTCATTTATGAGGACTCCACCCTCATGGCATAATCATCTCCCCAAAGGCCCCACCTTCAAATGCCATCACACTGGGGATTAGGTTTTAAAAGGCAAATTTTGGGGGGACACACACTTTCATTTCACAGCAATGTGTGTGTGTGAGAGTGGAGGAGGTGAAGGAGTGGGTGTCAGGGAAGAAGCAAGAACGTTTGATAAAAAGTGACAGAATTAAAGATTCCTCCCTCATCACATCTTGACATCTGAGATCTTCCCCTAGGACTTCAAACACGTAGATTCTGCCATAGGCGGTTTTAAAATGAATGCTCTTAGCTTTAATGCAGAATTACAGTTATCACAATTTTGATGTCTCTGATTCCTGGAGAGAAATTTACTGAAGGCTGAAGAGAACAGAAAGAAGGATAGAGCCAACCAAAAAGTATTATATTTGTTTCAGGCCAGATTTAGGGTTTAGATGATTGATTGCATGTGCTGTGTATCAGGACTCTCTGCATATTTACAGTATATTAATACTGGTTTTATTCATTTATGTATCAGTTCAGTTCTTATCCCATTGTGAACGATAGGAGTTCAAGAAATAATTTAGTGAATGTATGTTCTTCATTATGTTGCCGTTTATTTGATGCTGAATGGTTGATCATGAATATAATCTCAATTCTGTTGCTGAAAAGATGGTATGGTGTAATGGAAGGGGTTCACACTTTGTAGATGAGGATTGTGGTTAATATGAAACCAGAGAGCTTTTAAACCTATGTAGCCCAGTGCTGAGTACACAACCAATTACAAAAGTTTGGGTCCTTTAGCTTTGTCTTAAGGGAAAATATGATCCCCATTATAACATATGTTCGTAAAAAGCATCTGATAGAAAGCAGAGGGTTTAGGCAGACCGTGATGAGTTGATGAAAACTTCTGTGGCTACCAGGGCTGTACTGCTGGATGCAGAGGCAGCACGAAGCACAATGGCCTTTTTTAGCAAGTGCAAGAAAGGAAGACAGACAGCTCTCAAGAACGCAGTCACCATCTCTCTTGGGTGTGCACAGACGACAAACAGAGCTGAGCACAAAAATATTGTGCAAAGGATATGCATTTTAGAGACTGCCTGCGTAGGTAGTTTTCCCTTAAACTGTTCACTCCAGATAACAAACAAGCCTTAACCCATCATTTCTTTTCTACTGACTCTTGGATAAAACCTAAAATATAAAAACTTTGTAGCAAAGCTATATAGGCAAACTAATAACTAGCATGTGAAAATAACCCCAAAGTAAAATCATTATGTAAGAGAAAAAGGACGATTTATCTGCTTTTTGACCTTAGACAATTTACTTAGCTTCCTTTTAGACTTATTTTACATATTTGTAAAAGTGGGAATAATAACATCTAAAGAGATTCTGTAATTACTAAACAAAAATGTATATAAAGTGCTTAGGACAAAATGCTCAGCGAATGGGAACTATTTATATTAAATGGAATAATACAGAATGGCTAATAGTAATCAGAAAGAAGTTATTGAAATATGGCTCTGAAAATAAGAATGGGGGCTGTTGTGTTTAAAACTGGATTTATTTTGACAGCACTGTAGCTATTTCCACTGCAGCGTGTGCGACTGTCAATCGTCTTCTCTTCCTGCTGACACATGATATTTTCAGTGCTGAGGTAGATTTTAAAAATGGTTCAGAGAAGGTACTTGGCTATCTTTCTGAAGTTACTATAATAATCCCCATAAACCCTCAAGCCAGCAATGTGCTCTTACCTGGGTAAATTGATTTAGTGAGTCATGTGTGATTTCTCAACAGTAAGCTGCACAGAAATTTTGATCAATATATTTTATGGGAAAAATAATACTTTTTGAAATGAATTTTTTTCCCTCATAGAGATGCAATTTGCAACTAAATTTCAGACTATGCTTAGAATTATACAATGGCTATGAATCAGTTAAACCAATAGAGATGCAGAAGTGAGTGGAGTTTATTTTTTTATTTGTTTTAAATCTTGTTGCTTTTTCAAATAAATAAAAGAGTTAAGAAAAATACTTTATGTCTTTAGAAGCTATTATATATCTTTATGTATTGTGGTTTGGATAGTTTTAATTAAATTAAATGAAACCACGTGTTTACTGCCTTAGGAAAGATATGAGAATAAGACACAATTCCCACAATTCCTTATCTAATGGAAGGAAAATAATGATATAAGTAATCTGTTTAGTTTAGTAAAAAAACCAAATGAGATATACAAAGTGCTATGTGTGAAGTACCCAGCTCTAAGGTGCCGAGGCGGGAGGGAATGCTTCATTTGACCCGGGCTTTAGAAGCTTGAAAGGATTTGTATTCTAGAAATAGGCATTCCACGTGTCAGAAAAAGCATAAGCAAAGTTACAGAGAGAAGAAAATACATGTCAGACTAAGGGAACAAAAAAATAGCCAATTTTGGCTGGTACAAGGGTCACTGGGAATCATATGTAATAAGTCATAATGGTAGGCTAGTACCATATGAAGCGTCATATCCTCAGAAGTTGTAAGCAAATTAATTGTTGCACTGAGAGATAATTCTGATGGAAAATTGTTCATGTGAATAGTGGTGAGGACAGTAAACAGGTTGAGACCAACTACTCCAGTCAATGGAAAATGGTTGCTTTAGTCAACAGAAAAGCCAATTATTTCTAAACAGAAGACTGACATGATCAAGGAATTAGGAGACTCTAGTAACTTACTAACAAGAGGAAATAAAGGCCAATATCTAGCTAAGCATGAAAGTTGAATTGAACTTCAGCCCCCTGCCCCAACCCATGCTTAAATGACAGTGAAGAGATTTTAGCTTTTCAACCTAAAAGGACAAAGGAAATGGAAAGGAGCCAATAGCAAAAATTTGGGAGCTGGCAAAGCAGATGGCTGGCCAATATTTAATTAGCAGACCTGAGAAATATGAAGATCTGAAAAGCAACCCAAGTTGCACTGCAGACTTCTCAGTGGGTGAGGAATTGTTGGCACTGTGTGCCTCTGGGATCATAGGTGAATTTGGGGCTATAAACAGAAGACTTATTTGAAAGTTTGTGGAGGTAGAAGATGGTCCTGTAGGGCAGGCAAAATTTTACCTCTACCATGTTAGTCTATCAGCTGGAACTCTCTAACAATATGGTCTGTACACATCAGCAAGAGAAACCTAAACTCAAAGTAATTCACAATGGTGGCTTAGAATTCAGCCTCTTCAACAAAGGACAGGAACTTTGTAGACAAATGACATAACAAAGGAAGGTAGTTTTAGGTTTCCAAGGGCAGCAAACTGTGGGAAGGTAAGTATCTGGGAGGAAACTAATGGAGTAAAGTTTGTTTGCAGATTCCTCTGGTGCCATCTCTGGACTGATAAGAATCTCTCTTTAGTAAAAGGAGAATTTATATGCTGCCTTTAGGCAGAAAATGGGGAGTTTTTCCTGGGTTTTCTGCTTCTTGATTGCCTTCAGCTCAAAATAATTTTCATGTCAAAGAGGCATATTTTGGAGTGACATATTCCGGTTTCCTCCATCCCCTCTATTCATTTTTCTATTGCATAAAGCCAAGACAATTCCCTCTTTTAGCCAGGCAGAAGATCAGAGATTTTTTCCCTAAGGACTGTGAAATATAGGGTCTTTGGACTCAGGAATACCAAGAAGAACTGAAGGCAGGATTGCTGTATGAAAACAAGGGCATTAAGTGAAAAATTTACTCTGAATCTGAGCCACTCTGCTTTCTCTTTCCTCTCATCTACCATAATGCTGGTAGCTAGGTTTATACCATCAAAGCAGACAGTGCAGGCTTTTCCCTGGGGAATGTGATCGGCCAAGAAGAAAAGTTTTATAGAAATGGGTATCAGATGTTTCTCCCAAAATCTAATCTGGACCATTGAGATTACCTTTTAGTCAAGCTCTTCATTGAAAACCCCCCCTGTTCAGTCAAGGCTTTCAAATAGCCTCAGTGAGCCATCCTGAAATATAAGCAGACACTTCAGTATCATCTCAAATTTGAATAAAAGCTCTGTTATGGAAGATAGAGACCAAAACAAAACTTAGAGAAACAGACTATGCAGGGAGAAGAAAACCTCAAAGAAATTAATCATTAATTTTCTCTGAGAGACAAAAAATAGATTTGTATCCATGAAACAGGATCATGAAATAGAACAGAAAACAAAAAGAATTACTGAAAATTAAAAATATGATGACAAAAATGAAAAAACCCACTAAAAATAGTTAGAAGTAAACATTAAGAAAGTCTCCCAGAAAACAGACAGAAAGAGAAATAGTCCAAGGCAGTTTAACATCAAAATATTAGGAAATTCAGAAAGAGAAAACAAAGTAAGGGGGAATAATTTTCAATTACTTATATTTCAATCATATGTAATATTTCAATTATTTATATACATTTTATGTATATATGTATATCTCACTAGTAAAGGACATAGTTTTCCAATGGAAAGGGCTCTCTGAATTGAATGCTCAGCAAAATGGATAAAAATAGACCCATACTAAAGCACATATTTGTGAAATTTCAGAACACTGGAGATTAAAGAAAGATCCTACAAGCTTCCTGAGAGATACAAAAATAAATAGTAGTAGTAGGAGAGGGAGGTTCATACAAAGAGGATCAAGAATAAAAATGTCACAGACAAAAGCAACACTGGAGACTAGAAGATATTGTTTTCTAACCTCGAAAACAACATCTACACATACTTTCAATCAAATGTGAGGGTAGAATTTTAAAAGTTTCAAAAATTTACCTTTTCTCAAGACACTAGCAAAATGAGAAGTTATAGCTAGAATGAAGACATGGGGTCCAGAAAACAAGAGATTCAACACAAGAGTCAGGAGAAGGGAGTCATCAGGATGCTGGAGAAGGAAGATCTTAATATGGTAGTAGTGCAGTTGGCCTGGGTTGGGGTGAGGTATGGGGGACAGTCTTCATGGAACACTGAATCTGAAATTCCAGTGAGAGATGTCACGAAGATGAAATCGAAAGGGCACCTGAGCTGTTTGAATGTAGTGAGAAGATACTGACACAGTAGGGGAGGATTTGCGATTGAATTCACGATAGAAAATCAGGCCAATGAAACTCTGGCAAAAACAAACTGTTCAGTAGAGAAAGACATCATGTTATGCTACATGGATCAATAAAAGCATTTACTTAGTCATAACAATGTAAACATGGATCCAATCAAAATTACAGTATATTTATATTTGAGGAATGAAGATCGCAAAGTGTGTGGTGGGAGCTGAGGTGAAGGAGAGCTGAATCTTCCTCTTCTGATGTGAGAAATCAATAGTCAATGCCTGACATTAAAAACAGTAGCAGCAGACACGTTATCTGGAAGTAAGGATGCACACATGCCAAAAGAACCATTTAAAAGAGCAGAAGAGAGTTGGCTCTGGGGATGAGGAAAAGGAAGCGGGAGGGTCTAAAATTAGACGAGAGGGTGAGGTGAGGAAGGAGAAGTAAAGAAAGGAGATTTAGGACTAGATGAGGGAGATGTGTAAAATTAAAGCTGTAGGACCGGGCAATTGGTTGGATTTAAAAAAAGAGTAAGACAAAGATGACAGGTGTTTCAGGCAGGGTAACTGAGAGGACGGTGACATCACTAACACAATTAGGAAATCCAAAGACATGGGTTAGAGTGGGGACAGATAGGGGGAGACCATGGAATATGATCGAAGTGTAATGGCTCAGAAATGTGAGCATCCTGATTCTGCCACTTTGTCTATATGACCATGGGCAGAACACCTAACCTCCACAGGTTGCGGTGTCCTTACCTACAAAGCAGGAGAGGCAGAGGAGCAGAGTGGTGAAGAACCCAGACTCTGGAACTGGATTGCCCAAGTCTGAATGCCAGCAAACCCCATTCTTTTATCCCATTTATTATCCATGTGGTTTGGGCCATTTACTTAACTGCTGTGTGCCTCAGTTTCCTCATCTGTAAAATGGAAATAATAGTATCCGCATTATGTATTTGTTTGCAGAATTAAATGGGTTAATGCATGAAGCACTTAGAACAAAAAGTCCTATATATGAATTTACTATTTTTATTATAAGTAAACTCTAATGTCCATTCCACATCTAAGTTTTTATGAATATATATTAGGGTGTGTTGTATTTGAGATTCCAGTTTAATATTTAGGGGAAGGATTAGGACAAGCAGTTATAAATAGACTTCTGGAACTTATGAGGGGAATCAGGATGACAGAAATTTGCAAGTTATTTGATTGTACAGGTGATTGTTGATGCCGGGAGAGTGAATTAGATTGTTTAAGGATAAGAGAGAAAAAACCCCTGAAAATATAAAATAAAATCCCTGATTGAATATAAATATAAATGAAGTAAATTTGAAAAACAGGAAAGAGGCTGTACAGAAGCATCAGTAGATTTTCTCCCAGTAGACACCAGGTAGCACAAACAGATTATGGCAAGAGCTTGAGCCTTGGACCTGAACAGACCAGGGTTTAAGTCTTGATTCTCAAGCCATGTAAGTTGGGGAAAGTTATGTACCTCATCTAAACACACTCTACCTCAGCTGGGAAATGCCTTAAACTTTTGTATGAAATAAATCACATATTATGAGGAATGTGCCCAATACGGTGCATATCCCAGAATGTACATTGGAATGTTGTACACATGCAATGTTGCACACAGAGTGGGAGTTATATATGACCACTAGCCTATATGTACCTAGGGTATCAATGTCCATGCCATCTGGAAGTCAGGCTGTTTCCTCTCCTTTGTCAATCTCTTTCCTAGGTTTCTTCTCCCATCATTCAGGTCCTCATCTCTCTTGGAGTCCCTGTGCAGCCATAACTTTCTAATTAGTGTCGTTATTCTGTTGGCTGCTCTGTAAATAAAGTGAACAAATGACCCAGTTCACAGAGCCCATGACCAGGTACAATGTAACGTCTACAAAGCAGGCACAGTAGTCTGCATCTGCACACTGAATTAATGCCTGATGTCACTGCAGTCTCAGGAGCATGGTTAGATTTGAGTCCTCTGGTTTATATACTAATGAAGGAAATTCAAATCCTGGAAAATAATAGGCTGACCTGACGGTAATATCCAGTAACTAAGAGTGCAGAAAACAATCAGGTGTGATAGGTAGGATATGACATCACTAGGTTGCAAAAATGAAAGAGTAAATGTAGGAGTTCAATACATGCTTTTTTATTGAGTGCCCAATCTCTCTACAATCCAAAGCATTGATCTCCGTGGAGGAAAGCAGAAAAAAATTTAAAATAACAACAAAATAAAAACAAATAGAACAGAGTTCTTGGGATATTTCAGCATTTAAAAACACATATATGCAAGAAATCGAACACAACTCACAGAATATCTATTATACCCTCCAAAGTGTCTGTGTAATCATAACCCTGGGTTTTGAAATTGTGTCTTTGCAGAAGTCAAAGAAAAAAATGGAAAATCCTTCATGTCCTACAAGATGTGTCACATTAGATGGGCCAAACTTAGCACAAGAGAGATGCAGGAAAGAGAAGCACTCAAAGTTGTTTCACTGCCCATCAAAAACCGAGTTCTGTACGTGTCTGCTTCCAGTAACCATAGCATCATACCAATGGATTTGTGCTCCAGTTTATGCTGTAGGCTTAACACTACAGGAATTCAGCAGCTGATCAGAGTTAAACCAATGCTCAGCACTAATTAATGAATCTTAAGGTTTTATGTGGGGAAGAGATGTGGCCCAGACCAAGCTAGTCAACAGGGTCAGAGTGGCCTCCAGTGATAGACAATATTTTGATTATTATACAGAGTTTCCTGCCACAGGTAGTGAATTGCTTAGATCCAGCAAGACACGTGCAGCGTAGGGAGGGAGCTGGTTTTGGAGGTAGAGAATTCATGTGTGTTACACGTCTTTGGCCAATGCTTAACACAGTTCCTCCATCTGTAAAATGAGGATAATAACACTTTGCAGGGTTCTTCTGAAGGCTAAATGATTAAATTTAAAAAAATATGACCACTTCAGGGTCTGGCGTATATTTAGAACTCAGTAACTTTTATTTTGTTTATTTCTCTTCTGAGGGGAAAACCGTCTTAGATAAATGACTGCAAAGCTGAACTTTGTCTACCTGAAAATAGAGAGGGGCTTACCGTTGTAATCACATCAGCCCTTTTCCATTTTATTGTGGCCAGAGAGGTGAACGTCTGTTGGCCCTGCTAGCTTGAATCTGCACTTTTTTTTTTTTTAGTGGTGGAGGGCTAAGAAAGGCAGTCTTGGTCAAATGCCACACACTTCTATGGTTGCTCAAGTGATATTAATTAATCCTCACTAGCAGCATTTTGGCAACAGACCTTGACTCCTGTGACCTTTCATGCTGGGTCGAATTACTCTCCGATGTTTCCTTTTCTCAGCCAAGCCCTTCAGAACCTTCTTAGGCTGTTGGCAGAATTCCATGAGCACTACAGTTTCCTGAGAAGACTGAAGTTGGCACCTTAAATGTGTTATTGCTAAATAAGTAGAACATGAGACAATACATATCCAATTTTGGTGATGGAAGATACCCAAGTAATTGTCGTCAATATACAAAAATTCCCACTCTGAGCTCTGTGGGGCTCCAGAGGGTGGATTGGGGAAATAGTCTCCTGCCTGCTGCCTGCAACCATTCACAGGTCCTGTGGTTATGCAGCACTCACCACGACAAGGGATATTGCTGGCAAAACAACTGCTTCTCTCAGAGGATAAGCAGCTTACATTTGGTGCCTTGGGTAGCATTAGCATTACATTAGCTTTTAGCCCTCCTTCCCTTTTTCTCCTGCTGTTTATGAAAAGGTGTTTTATTATGTGATTTTATTCTGTTTGAAATGAAGGCAGAAGTCACAAAACTGGAACAAAGAGCTGACACTTCTAGCCCTACCTCGGCCTCTTTCTGCCTGAGATGACGGTGCCCAGGCACCAACTATGGCAAGGACGGAACATGTAATGTTTGGATCATCTTTTGCATCCCTACAACTGCATTTTCCTGTAGAAAGGGTTTAATGCAATTTAAAATTCTACTGTAAATGATTTTCAAAAATTCTGTAAATGATGATTTTCAAGAACTTGGTAATAATAGCTATTATTCTGTAATTACAACGGTTACTACTGTTAATGCCTTTTCTTTCTTGGAACTACACAGCACTGTCACCACGTGTTAAAATGGTCAGTTTACTTTTCTCTCTCCTCCACCATATTTTAAGATGTTTTTTCATTGTATCCCAATCACCTGGAACTGTGATGGGTAAGAGTAAGCTGTTCAATAAATATTTGCTGAACAAGTGAATGATGAGTTCTTATGAAAGTAGTGGGACACATGATAGTGATGTAGCCAATTATTTACAGACTTAGTCTGATGACAAGTAGTATCATTTGCATATGTTTTTCCCACCTCCAACCTGCTGTTAGTCAACTCCAAGTTGTCCTTCAGATAAAATGAGTTTCTCAAGGAAGACTTCTCTCATGCGATATATCTTTTCACTTAACTTTGGAAGTGTAGAGACCAAGGTTATTTTTGCCTAACATTCTATTCCTGGCACTGAGCACAGAGCCTGGCATGTTACAGACACACAACAAATATTTGTGGAAAATTACTCTGTGCTCTGACTGAGCCTCTTTTCTCTACCTACTATCAAATTGTCTAGGCACTCACCACATTTCATTTAGAACACTTCAGCGGTCTTCTTATTGGACTTTATTCATCCAGCTACTCCACACTAGAATTGGTCTGGACACAGCTGCCAAAATAATTTTCACCAAGCTGTGTTCAGGCCATAAACTTCCTCAAATTGCTTTCAAATTACTCGTATTTATTCACTTGTAAACAGGGACTTCTAAGTTTTACACCAGATGCTCTCCATTATCTTTTTTTTAAAAAATAATATTTATTTATTTATCTGGCTGTGCTGGGTCTTAGTTGCAGCACTCAGAATCTTTGTTGCTGTGTGTAAGATCTTTGTTGCGGCACGTGGGATTTTTAGTTGTGGCATGCAAACTCTTAGTTGCAGCATGTGGGATCTAGTCCCCTGACCAGAGATCGAACCCGGGCCCCCTGCATTGTGAGCACGGAGGCTTAGACACTGGACCACCAGGGAAGTCCCTCTCCATTATCTTTTGAAATCTCATTTGGACACAGAAGTTGTTTGTACTACTCAAGCCTTTTTTTTTTTTTTTCTTTTGTGGTACGCGGGCCTCTCACCGCTGCGGCCTCTCCCGTCGCGGAGCACAGGCTCCGGACACACAGGCTCAGCGGCCATGGCTCATGGGCCCAACCGCTCCGCAGCATGCGGGATCCTCCCGGACCGGGGCACGAACCCGTGTCCCCTGCATCGGCAGGCGGACTCTCAACCACTGCGCCACCAGGGAAGCCCTCAAGCCATTTGTTTTTTGCTTTGTCTTTAAATGTATGCATACTTCTTTCTGGTCACGCCCAGCTTCTTGTCTTTCTCTTAGGTCTTCAGAGTCATGTTTATATTGCATATCCCATTTGCCTTACATGTGTGAAAGAGACCCAGAAATGTTTTAGCTCTATGGAATATGAGCTCTCCGTATTCAACAGCAAATAAGACGAGGAAATGAACCACACAGAGACACTTGAAGTTATCCAATAATCTGAATGAAACTATAAAATAAGTGGATCACAGGAATAAAAGGCTTCCTGTGACTCCAGCAGGGAAGCGGGGAGAGAAGGAGCAGAAAGTGGGGTCCCCACCTTGCTGTGTCACTGCTGCCTCATTGGTTCTCTGAGCTGGAGAAGGGGGAGATGGAGGTGTGAGTTTTGGAAGTGAGTGGGAGCACCTGGGAGCTGCGGGTGGTAGTAGGTAAGTAAAGGCAGATCAGGGTACTCAACAGTGTTGGCAGCAGCATCAGTTGGCTGCTGGAAGTCAAGGGCCCAGAGCCTGGTGAGAATATCCAACTATAGTGGAAAGAAATCAGAGGCCTATCCTTACAGTCCTGAGAAGTCTCTCCCACTGTCTTACTAAAACTAAATTGCCACTCAGAACATGTGATGATATCCATGGTCTATCTATGATATTTTTTGCCTTTTTTAAATATGATAGTTTGCCTCCAAACACAATTATTGTTTCTTGAGTCTGTAAGATGAGGGAGTACACATTATATTCACTATAGGCTGTCAGTGTACTGTTGGCCTACAAAATCAACTATTCAGGTAGTTTTTTCTTCTCAAAGGAAATTATAAATATTAATGGAATTTATTAATTTTATGATGAGTACCAAAGAAGATAAAATATTGAACCATGAAAACCCCCAGAGTAACTGTTTGCAAATGTAGCCATCATGCATTAGAAATTTTTCATTACCATGAAGTTTTTAATCACCAAATCTTTAAAAATCTATGGAGTAGATTTAATGAATTGTATGACAAACTTACATACCAGATCAAATTCTTTTTTGTGATTTTTTTGTGATTTTTGGTGATGGTTCCTGAAAATATGTCTGGGTTTGGGATGAAAATGATGAAGAAAGTCCTTCACATTCAAACCACAAGTAGTTGCAAAACATTTCCATAAGTAAGATTGGGAACTTATACAGAAAGTCTTTCATTAAAGCCGAATATGAATTTCTGCAAGGACACCAATTACTGTATGGGAATTTGATAATACATTTGCCATGAGGAATATGGAATAAATGCTTACATGTATTCTTTCTGAATTCTTAAAATTTCAGGGAAAATAAAGCCAAATTTCAGTAGATTCATAATACTACCAGAGTATGGTCAAAGAGCAAAAAAACTAGCAAAAAGATCAATTTAGTACTGCTTAGTTGGGATTTTTAATACAAAATACCTTACTTTCATTTTAAAAACTGTAATGTGCACTAGTCTTTTTTTCCCAAATAAATATGGGTTTGTGTGCCCCTTACCCATTTTCATTTATTATAACATAAAAATAAGAGATTTCCCCAATTTAGAGTATAGTGTTTCTTATCAAATTAAATTGCCAGTGCCATTTGTAAGCAACTTTTATTCTGAAAGGTTACAGCTGTGTACTCCAAGGGTAAATGTATAATTAGTTCACTTTTTCTCTTTAAATTCAGTGCAACCAATTATTAAATTATCTTTCTTCATTATGTGTTTCATCCTTTACTTTTAGTCTGTGTCTTTATACGTAAATTGAATTTCTTGAAGACAATATATATTAAATCTTGAATTTTATTATTTTACCCTCTTATAGTCTCTGTCTTTAATTGGCATTTAGATCATTCACATTTAAAGTGATTATTGATTCAGTTCTTTTAGTATCTAGCATGTTTGTAATTTTTCTATCAGTTGCTGTATGATCAGGCCGCCCAAGACGGCTGTTCTCTTGCCGTCTGTACATCCCTTGTTCAACCAGCGCCTGCTTCACCTACACCAGTCACATGACTGACCTTCCCAGGTACATGCCCTCCCACCCCGCCCCCTGCCTCAGCTGGTGATCGTTCTAATCTTTGGAGCAGAACATCTCCACCAGAATAGCTTATCAAAGGAGTGGTGAGGGGCGTGCCCCTCTATTAGTTTCCCTGGTAACTAATGAGCCCACCTGACATCAATTCCCCTCTAACTGTTAAGTAACCTTCCCACCTGCCCTAGGAGCAAAGACCGCCGCCACGTTCGGCCTGCCGGCCGTCTGCCACACAGGAGGGAGGGCGTTGCTCCAGGACCTCACTCCAGACAGGTAAGCTTCCCCCATCCATTAAACCATTGATGTTTCTCTCGCTGACTCCGGGCTCGCTCTTCGGTCTTGAAGCTGGGCAAGCACAGGGCTTGTAGGCCTGCGGGCTGCAGCCCAACAATTGGCCTAGCCAGCCAGGAGACCGAGGAAACTCCCGTGAGCGCTGAGATGTTGGGAAATAAGGACAGGGAGTGGAAGATTGAGGGGGCCGTCCGCGCAGGTATGGAAGTCTGGAAGTTACGAGTGTAATCCTGAGGTGGCCATCCACTAATGCGGGGCCCAAAAGTTCCAGGGGTAATCCTGGAGTGGCCGCCCACGAGTATATGGGGCCCTGTGGTGGCTGTCCTTGACGAATGGGGGCTGCTAAGGGAGTACAGAGAACTTAACAGACCACGCTAACCACCCCCCCCCCACCCCCCAAGGCCATTGCTGAGATATTGGCTGCCATTATGGTGGGGGGAAAAAAGAAGTTAGACGATGAGGCAGTGGCCACAGCTGTGGGCAGGCCATTGCTTTTTTTGTTAAGAAAGGCCACAGAAGCTGAGCTAACAGCTGAGGCGAAAGTTAACTTGAATGCTGATTCCTGTTCCTCTGAAAGTGAGGCACGTGAATGTGAGTGAATGATATGTACTATTGTCTGTTACTGTTTTTTACTTAAACTGACTTGGCTGTGTAGAAACTGAAAAAAATCCTTGAAAATGGCCAAGATGGGAATCTTTTGACACTCTAAAACTGGTTGTTGCATATGCCCTTAGAGGAAGTTAGTTTTCTAGAAAGAATTGGTATTTCCCTTCCTGCGCCTTTGAGATGTAAATGATCTACCTGGGCTCCCAGGAATTATAATCACCTGTGATCCCTGAGAGTGCAGAAAAAAGAGGCCTTTTAAGCTCTAGCAGGAAAACTGTGACATCTCTGTGTCTATATAGATATATGAAGAGAATTCATTGACTATCTGTGTCATTTCAAATAGGATAAAATATTGGAGTATTAATTGATGGTCAGGTCTAAGTTTATCTACCTTTGCCTTCTTAGGAGGGGAAGACTAAAGTATAAGTTTTCCAATCAGGAAATGCTGGTATGACAGATAGTTTACAATTAGTTCTTGTTTTTTGCCAGAGATTAAGGTTTTTAAGGGTTAATTAAGATTATAATCAGTCACAGTTGTAGTTATTGTGACCAAGTTTCTTTATCTATTATATTGTAATCAGACGTTTAACCATACCTTTTAAAGTCTTTTATCATCTATAGACAGTTGTTGTATTCTGATGTCATTGCAAAAGTGCGTCATCTTCAAGAAAATTCATAGGAAGGACTCTCTGACAAGTATAGGCCTCTGGTAGATTTCAGATCATACTGCTGAACAGAGAAAGAAATTAAAGACTCCTAATGGAAAACCTAATGGCTTCATAAAAAGTTCACAGAAGGATTGGTTACTGAGCAAACTGGTGAATATGTTTATAATTCTTATAGTTTTTCTCTGGAATATTACTGGTTTTGATCTGTGCTTTGCAGGTCTAGGGAAGCCCTTCCCCTCGAGTTAATTATGACTTAAGCAATTTGGTAAACTACACCTGTGGGTAGAATTGAAACATTTTTCTTTTTTCTCTGCCTGGTCCCTCCAGAAGTTGGAGATTCTTGGGTTCCAAGCAGCCTTATCAGGTGAACAGGAAAGCCCGTCTCCTGGCATGTGCAGGAATCTCAGCATTTTGGGGACCTCTAGAAGAGAGAAATCCACCAAGGCGGAGTCTGATGGCACGCCTTTGACATGGGTTTCCTGGCCTTGAGAGGCCTTTTGGGAAGTCAGTCTGAGACTCCTTCTGAGGACTGTTCCACCACAGCCAGTTTGGAAAAAACGATGTGGTCTATTGACCAGACTTAATTTGCAAACAAATTAGTCATGATTTGGCTGTGTTTGGTGGAGATGAGGGTAATTTGAGGGAGAAAAATATTATGTTTCAGTGGATATTAAATTCTAGTTCTGCTAATTGAGGTCTGTATTTATGCAAGTTATTGTGTTAGCCATACTTTTGCCCTGATATTGAGGATGGAAAGAGAATTCTCTAGTGAAGTTGTCACAGAGTATAACTACTCATGGTGTGTAACACTGCTTGCTTTAAATCTGCTGCTCAAAGCACAGACACAACGGTCGTGTAACAATTTGGTATAAATGATAAAATGTATAACCTCTAAAACGTTTCCCCATCAATATACCGCTGAGCTTGTTCAGGGTGTGGTATCTCAGAATGCTGTTACTGCTTGTGTTTTGCTTAACGGTCATGATCTCCCCTGTGTCGTGCCTGTTAGATGTCTTATATTTCATCCCTAGCCTGAGCAGCAACAGTGGACTCACTGTGAAATGAGTCTAACTGCTGGGTCTACGGTGAGTTGCTATTGTCATCTTTCTCTGGACTTTCATGAAAAATTGACCAGGCTAATGTGACCATGTGGGGATGACTGACAATGGGGAGAAAGATGCTTACATCTTCCTGTCACACATGCCAGCACCTCAGAAGGATGCCTGTCGGTAAATGTTACCATACAGCACATCCTACTCTTTGCGAGGGAGACTGCCCATGTGCCCCCCTGGGCTATGCTGTGTTGAGGGAATCAGCTGGCTTCTGGACACCCAAGTCCAACTAGTGGGATTAACTTTTTTTTGGTTGGAAAGACCTCATGGGTCCATCTCTAGTGGCATCCAACATAACATGGGGTGGCAGACCTGTACCGTGACTGCTGACTCCTGGCTAGGCCACCAAAATATTTGTCTTAGAGCCAGGGCCTTCCCCTCCCCATGGGGGTGGCTCTGGGTTTGTGAAACCAGCTGTGGCCTTACCTTCCTTATAACTGGACAGGGTGCTGCTATCATTGACTCCCTCTCCATTGACCTGGTAAGTGCTTGGCTCTAAAATTTGCCCACAAATGACTGTTCTGAGTATACTAGGTATCTCATTCTTGATACTCTTTGACTGCTGCTGTCTTTTATTGTATTTGTGACATGTGGTTGTAGTGTCCCCCTACATACATGACCATAGGGATCTCGTGGAAGAGGAATGAACCAAGATTGTAAGGGTCCTGCAGGGTGTGTAAGGGGTGGAGTATATGATCAGGCCACCCAAGATGGCTGTTCTCTTGCTCTCTGTACATCCCCTGCTTGACCAGTGCCTGTTCCACCTACACCCTACTCACTTGACTGACCTTCCTAAATACTCCTCCCACTCCTGCCGCAGCTTATGATTGTTCTCATCTTTAGATCAGAACATCTCCCCCTAGGATAATTTATCAAAGGGGCAGTGAGGGGCCTGCTAGTTTCCCTGGTAACCGATAAGCCAACCTGATGTCAATTCCCTCTATAAACTGGTAACCTTCCCCTCCCCTCTTGTTGGCTCTAGGACCTTGCTTCAGACCTGTAAGTTCCCCTCTTGCATTAAACCACTGATGTCTCTGTTGCTGACTCTGGGTTGTTTCTTTGGCCTTGAAGCTGGGCAAGTACAAGGCTTGCAGGTCTGTGGGGTGCAGTCCAGCTGTTGCCCTTGCTCCTTCTCCAGTTTTAATTGAATGTTTCCTATGGGTCTTTTTTCTTCTTAGCATATAAATTATACTTGATAAAAAAAATTTTTTTTAGGTATTGGCTTAGAATTTGCCATATACATTTAAAACTAAGACAAATCTGCTTTCAAATAACACTGTGTTATGCTTTATGGGTAGTGTGTGTACCATACAGCAGAGTATTCCCAATGACTCCCTCCCATTCCTTACAACAGCTGTCATTCATTTCACGTAGCCATAAGCTATAATCACTGCATACATCATTGCTATCGTTATTTTGAACAAACTTATTTATTAGGTCAATTAAAAATGAAAAATAAAAAATCTTATTTCACCTTAACTTATTCCTTATCTGATTCTTTATGCAGGTCTGAGTTTCTGACCTATGTCATTTCCTTTTTCTCTGAAGAACTTTCTTTTAACATTCGTGCAAGGCAGGTCTACTGTCAACAACAACAGCACAACAAGAATAAATTTGCTTGTCTGAGAAGTCTTTATTTCTCCTTCATTTTTGAAGTATAACTTTGCTGGATACAATTTTCTAGGTTAGTGATTTTTTCTTTTTTTTCTCAACACTAAATATTTCACTTCGCTCTTTTCTTGCATACGTGGTTTCTGAAGAGAGGTATGAGGACGTTCTTATCCTTGCTCCTCTGTATGTTAGGTAGTTTTGTTTCCGCTGAGATTTTCAAAATTTTCTCTTTGCCCTTGGTTTTCTCAAGCTGGAATATGATATGCATGGGTGTAGATTTTTTTTGTTTATCCTACTTGGTCTTCTCTGAGATTTCTGAATCTGTAATTTTGTGTCTGTCATTAATTTTAGAAAATTCTCAGCCATTATTAAAATGGCCGAGAATAAAATAGAGCATATCAGAGGGAAAATATCTTAAAACTTACCAGCCAGGAAAGATACTCTATGTACAAAGAATGACAATTAAATAGACAGGAAATTTCTTTTTCAGAAATAGTTACTTGAATACAATAATATGATATCTTTGAAGTACTGATAGAAAAAAACACTTTTAATAAGAAATTCTATACCCAGGTAAACTACAATTTAAGAGTGAGGTCACAATAAAAATATACTCAGAGAAAGACTAAGAGAGGCTACCAGTCCTTTCTAACTCTTTTAAAAGAGCTGCTAAAGGATATAGTTTAGTAAGAAAAAAAAGAATCCAGAAGGAATTCTGGATTCTGCCAGAAGAAAATTGACTAATTTATGTTTGTTAATACGGTGGACTACATATCCTGAAGAATCTCCCTCAGTAGAACACATATATTCTAAACATACATGATAATTAGTACATATTCACTTAAGTGCCTAGTTCAAAATGTCAAAAATTTAGAAGTTGAGATCATGGTTGTAAGTGATCACAGATACTTAGACTGCCCTGAGAGTGTTTATTAATGAATTTGGGTTTAATGGATTATTGGAATTAGACACAAGGCATAGGAGTGAGTTGGGAATGTTATATCTCTCTCCTCACACAGCTAAGAATCTTATGGTATCTGGCATTATTGTTCCCAGTTTTTCACCCCTTCCTATGTCCGTACCCTTTTGCCATGTTGAAACTGAGTGAGAGGCAGTAACCACTGTGGCAGGCTTTTGGCTATGAAAATCAGGATCTGTTTATAAATCAAGTAATGTTCTAGCAGGCTGTCAATATATTTCATTCTCAGTGACACTCTGATCCATTAGCTCACCAGACATCCCTATAAGTCAAAATGTTCTGACCATCACTAGGGGCCTGAGTCCTTTTTATCTAAAATATCCACCTTGTCCTTGGCAACAAAGTGCTAAAATTTCATTTCTGCTCCAGTGTAATGGGGGAACCCATCTCAATGGCAGTATCCCAACGGTCATTACTGTCTAGAAAATGAGAACAAACAGGTATTTTTAAGGTATTTTAAATGTATTAAGGTATTTTATCCACCATGTACATGCCCTCGCACCCCGCCCCCCCCACCTCAGCTGGTGATCATTCTAATCTTTGGAGCAGAACATCTCCACCAGAATAGCTTATCAAAGGAGTGGTGAGGGAGGGGCGTGCCCCTCTATTAGTTTCCCTGGTAACTGATGAGCCCACCTGACATCAATTCCCCTGTAACTATTAAGTACCTTCCCACCTGCCCTGGAAGCAAAGACTGCCGCCATGTTCGGCCTGCCCGCCGTCTGCCGCACAGGAGGGAGGGCGTTGCTCCAGGACCTCACTCCAGACAGGTAAGCTCCCCCATCCATTAAACCATTGATGTTTCTCTCGCTGACTCCGGGCTCGCTCTTCGGTCTTGAAGCTGGGCAAGCACAGGGCTTGTAGGCCTGCGGGCTGCAGCCCAACAGTTGGCCTAGCCAGCCAGGAGACCGAGGAAACTCCCGTGAGCGCTGAGATGTTGGGAAATAAGGACAGGGAATGGAAGATTGAGGGGGCCGTCCGTGCAGGTATGGAAGTCCGGAAGTTACGAGTGTAATCCTGAGGTGGCCATCCACTAATGCGGGGCCCAAAAGTTCCAGGGGTAATCCTGGAGTGGCCGCCCACGAGTATATGGGGCCCTGTGGTGGCTGTCCTTGACGAATGGGGGCTGCTAAGGGAGTACAGAGAACTTAACAGACCACGCTATCCACCCCCCCACCCCCCCACCCCCCAAGGCCATTGCTGAGATATTGGCTGCCATTATGGTGGGGGGAAAAAAGAAGTTAGACGATGAGGCAGTGGCCACAGCTGTGGGCAGGCCATTGCTTTTTTTGTTAAGAAAGGCCACAGAAGCTGAGCTAACAGCTGAGGCGAAAGTTAACTTGAATGCTGATTCCTGTTCCTCTGAAAGTGAGGCACGTGAATGTGAGTGAATGATATGTACTATTGTCTGTTACTGTTTTTTACTTAAACTGACTTGGCTGTGTAGAAACTGAAAAAAATCCTTGAAAATGGCCAAGATGGGAATCTTTTGACACTCTAAAACTGGTTGTTGCATATGCCCTTAGAGGAAGTTAGTTTTCTAGAAAGAATTGGTATTTCCCTTCCTGCGCCTTTGAGATGTAAATGATCTACCTGGGCTCCCAGGAATTATAATCACCTGTGATCCCTGAGAGTGCAGAAAAAAGAGGCCTTTTAAGCTCTAGCAGGAAAACTGTGACATCTCTGTGTCTATATAGATATATGAAGAGAATTCATTGACTATCTGTGTCATTTCAAATAGGATAAAATATTGGAGTATTAATTGATGGTCAGGTCTAAGTTTATCTACCTTTGCCTTCTTAGGAGGGGAAGACTAAAGTATAAGTTTTCCAATCAGGAAATGCTGGTATGACAGATAGTTTACAATTAGTTCTTGTTTTTTGCCAGAGATTAAGGTTTTTAAGGGTTAATTAAGATTATAATCAGTCACAGTTGTAGTTATTGTGACCAAGTTTCTTTATCTATTATATTGTAATCAGACGTTTAACCATACCTTTTAAAGTCTTTTATCATCTATAGACAGTTGTTGTATTCTGATGTCATTGCAAAAGTGCGTCATCTTCAAGAAAATTCATAGGAAGGACTCTCTGACAAGTATAGGCCTCTGGTAGATTTCAGATCATACTGCTGAACAGAGAAAGAAATTAAAGACTCCTAATGGAAAACCTAATGGCTTCATAAAAAGTTCACAGAAGGATTGGTTACTGAGCAAACTGGTGAATATGTTTATAATTCTTATAGTTTTTCTCTGGAATATTACTGGTTTTGATCTGTGCTTTGCAGGTCTAGGGAAGCCCTTCCCCTCGAGTTAATTATGACTTAAGCAATTTGGTAAACTACACCTGTGGGTAGAATTGAAACATTTTTCTTTTTTCTCTGCCTGGTCCCTCCAGAAGTTGGAGATTCTTGGGTTCCAAGCAGCCTTATCAGGTGAACAGGAAAGCCCGTCTCCTGGCATGTGCAGGAATCTCAGCATTTTGGGGACCTCTAGAAGAGAGAAATCCACCAAGGCGGAGTCTGATGGCACGCCTTTGACATGGGTTTCCTGGCCTTGAGAGGCCTTTTGGGAAGTCAGTCTGAGACTCCTTCTGAGGACTGTTCCACCACAGCCAGTTTGGAAAAAACGATGTGGTCTATTGACCAGACTTAATTTGCAAACAAATTAGTCATGATTTGGCTGTGTTTGGTGGAGATGAGGGTAATTTGAGGGAGAAAAATATTATGTTTCAGTGGATATTAAATTCTAGTTCTGCTAATTGAGGTCTGTATTTATGCAAGTTATTGTGTTAGCCATACTTTTGCCCTGATATTGAGGATGGAAAGAGAATTCTCTAGTGAAGTTGTCACAGAGTATAACTACTCATGGTGTGTAACACTGCTTGCTTTAAATCTGCTGCTCAAAGCACAGACACAACGGTCGTGTAACAATTTGGTATAAATGATAAAATGTATAACCTCTAAAACGTTTCCCCATCAATATACCGCTGAGCTTGTTCAGGGTGTGGTATCTCAGAATGCTGTTACTGCTTGTGTTTTGCTTAACGGTCATGATCTCCCCTGTGTCGTGCCTGTTAGATGTCTTATATTTCATCCCTAGCCTGAGCAGCAACAGTGGACTCACTGTGAAATGAGTCTAACTGCTGGGTCTACGGTGAGTTGCTATTGTCATCTTTCTCTGGACTTTCATGAAAAATTGACCAGGCTAATGTGACCATGTGGGGATGACTGACAATGGGGAGAAAGATGCTTACATCTTCCTGTCACACATGCCAGCACCTCAGAAGGATGCCTGTCGGTAAATGTTACCATACAGCACATCCTACTCTTTGCGAGGGAGACTGCCCATGTGCCCCCCTGGGCTATGCTGTGTTGAGGGAATCAGCTGGCTTCTGGACACCCAAGTCCAACTAGTGGGATTAACTTTTTTTTTGGTTGGAAAGACCTCATGGGTCCATCTCTAGTGGCATCCAACATAACATGGGGTGGCAGACCTGTACCGTGACTGCTGACTCCTGGCTAGGCCACCAAAATATTTGTCTTAGAGCCAGGGCCTTCCCCTCCCCATGGGGGTGGCTCTGGGTTTGTGAAACCAGCTGTGGCCTTACCTTCCTTATAACTGGACAGGGTGCTGCTATCATTGACTCCCTCTCCATTGACCTGGTAAGTGCTTGGCTCTAAAATTTGCCCACAAATGACTGTTCTGAGTATACTAGGTATCTCATTCTTGATACTCTTTGACTGCTGCTGTCTTTTATTGTATTTGTGACATGTGGTTGTAGTGTCCCCCTACATACATGACCATAGGGATCTCGTGGAAGAGGAATGAACCAAGATTGTAAGGGTCCTGCAGGGTGTGTAAGGGGTGGAGTATATGATCAGGCCACCCAAGATGGCTGTTCTCTTGCTCTCTGTACATCCCCTGCTTGACCAGTGCCTGTTCCACCTACACCCTACTCACTTGACTGACCTTCCTAAATACTCCTCCCACTCCTGCCGCAGCTTATGATTGTTCTCATCTTTAGATCAGAACATCTCCCCCTAGGATAATTTATCAAAGGGGCAGTGAGGGGCCTGCTAGTTTCCCTGGTAACCGATAAGCCAACCTGATGTCAATTCCCTCTATAAACTGGTAACCTTCCCCTCCCCTCTTGTTGGCTCTAGGACCTTGCTTCAGACCTGTAAGTTCCCCTCTTGCATTAAACCACTGATGTCTCTGTTGCTGACTCTGGGTTGTTTCTTTGGCCTTGAAGCTGGGCAAGTACAAGGCTTGCAGGTCTGTGGGGTGCAGTCCAGCTGTTGCCCTTGCTCCTTCTCCAGTTTTAATTGAATGTTTCCTATGGGTCTTTTTTCTTCTTAGCATATAAATTATACTTGATAAAAAAAATTTTTTTTAGGTATTGGCTTAGAATTTGCCATATACATTTAAAACTAAGACAAATCTGCTTTCAAATAACACTGTGTTATGCTTTATGGGTAGTGTGTGTACCATACAGCAGAGTATTCCCAATGACTCCCTCCCATTCCTTACAACAGCTGTCATTCATTTCACGTAGCCATAAGCTATAATCACTGCATACATCATTGCTATCGTTATTTTGAACAAACTTATTTATTAGGTCAATTAAAAATGAAAAATAAAAAATCTTATTTCACCTTAACTTATTCCTTATCTGATTCTTTATGCAGGTCTGAGTTTCTGACCTATGTCATTTCCTTTTTCTCTGAAGAACTTTCTTTTAACATTCGTGCAAGGCAGGTCTACTGTCAACAACAACAGCACAACAAGAATAAATTTGCTTGTCTGAGAAGTCTTTATTTCTCCTTCATTTTTGAAGTATAACTTTGCTGGATACAATTTTCTAGGTTAGTGATTTTTTCTTTTTTTTCTCAACACTAAATATTTCACTTCGCTCTTTTCTTGCATACGTGGTTTCTGAAGAGAGGTATGAGGACGTTCTTATCCTTGCTCCTCTGTATGTTAGGTAGTTTTGTTTCCGCTGAGATTTTCAAAATTTTCTCTTTGCCCTTGGTTTTCTCAAGCTGGAATATGATATGCATGGGTGTAGATTTTTTTTGTTTATCCTACTTGGTCTTCTCTGAGATTTCTGAATCTGTAATTTTGTGTCTGTCATTAATTTTAGAAAATTCTCAGCCATTATTAAAATGGCCGAGAATAAAATAGAGCATATCAGAGGGAAAATATCTTAAAACTTACCAGCCAGGAAAGATACTCTATGTACAAAGAATGACAATTAAATAGACAGGAAATTTCTTTTTCAGAAATAGTTACTTGAATACAATAATATGATATCTTTGAAGTACTGATAGAAAAAAACACTTTTAATAAGAAATTCTATACCCAGGTAAACTACAATTTAAGAGTGAGGTCACAATAAAAATATACTCAGAGAAAGACTAAGAGAGGCTACCAGTCCTTTCTAACTCTTTTAAAAGAGCTGCTAAAGGATATAGTTTAGTAAGAAAAAAAAGAATCCAGAAGGAATTCTGGATTCTGCCAGAAGAAAATTGACTAATTTATGTTTGTTAATACGGTGGACTACATATCCTGAAGAATCTCCCTCAGTAGAACACATATATTCTAAACATACATGATAATTAGTACATATTCACTTAAGTGCCTAGTTCAAAATGTCAAAAATTTAGAAGTTGAGATCATGGTTGTAAGTGATCACAGATACTTAGACTGCCCTGAGAGTGTTTATTAATGAATTTGGGTTTAATGGATTATTGGAATTAGACACAAGGCATAGGAGTGAGTTGGGAATGTTATATCTCTCTCCTCACACAGCTAAGAATCTTATGGTATCTGGCATTATTGTTCCCAGTTTTTCACCCCTTCCTATGTCCGTACCCTTTTGCCATGTTGAAACTGAGTGAGAGGCAGTAACCACTGTGGCAGGCTTTTGGCTATGAAAATCAGGATCTGTTTATAAATCAAGTAATGTTCTAGCAGGCTGTCAATATATTTCATTCTCAGTGACACTCTGATCCATTAGCTCACCAGACATCCCTATAAGTCAAAATGTTCTGACCATCACTAGGGGCCTGAGTCCTTTTTATCTAAAATATCCACCTTGTCCTTGGCAACAAAGTGCTAAAATTTCATTTCTGCTCCAGTGTAATGGGGGAACCCATCTCAATGGCAGTATCCCAACGGTCATTACTGTCTAGAAAATGAGAACAAACAGGTATTTTTAAGGTATTTTAAATGTATTAAGGTATTTTATCCACCATGTACATGCCCTCGCACCCCGCCCCCCCCACCTCAGCTGGTGATCATTCTAATCTTTGGAGCAGAACATCTCCACCAGAATAGCTTATCAAAGGAGTGGTGAGGGAGGGGCGTGCCCCTCTATTAGTTTCCCTGGTAACTGATGAGCCCACCTGACATCAATTCCCCTGTAACTATTAAGTACCTTCCCACCTGCCCTGGAAGCAAAGACTGCCGCCATGTTCGGCCTGCCCGCCGTCTGCCGCACAGGAGGGAGGGCGTTGCTCCAGGACCTCACTCCAGACAGGTAAGCTCCCCCATCCATTAAACCATTGATGTTTCTCTCGCTGACTCCGGGCTCGCTCTTCGGTCTTGAAGCTGGGCAAGCACAGGGCTTGTAGGCCTGCGGGCTGCAGCCCAACAGTTGGCCTAGCCAGCCAGGAGACCGAGGAAACTCCCGTGAGCGCTGAGATGTTGGGAAATAAGGACAGGGAATGGAAGATTGAGGGGGCCGTCCGTGCAGGTATGGAAGTCCGGAAGTTACGAGTGTAATCCTGAGGTGGCCATCCACTAATGCGGGGCCCAAAAGTTCCAGGGGTAATCCTGGAGTGGCCGCCCACGAGTATATGGGGCCCTGTGGTGGCTGTCCTTGACGAATGGGGGCTGCTAAGGGAGTACAGAGAACTTAACAGACCACGCTATCCACCCCCCCACCCCCCCACCCCCCAAGGCCATTGCTGAGATATTGGCTGCCATTATGGTGGGGGGAAAAAAGAAGTTAGACGATGAGGCAGTGGCCACAGCTGTGGGCAGGCCATTGCTTTTTTTGTTAAGAAAGGCCACAGAAGCTGAGCTAACAGCTGAGGCGAAAGTTAACTTGAATGCTGATTCCTGTTCCTCTGAAAGTGAGGCACGTGAATGTGAGTGAATGATATGTACTATTGTCTGTTACTGTTTTTTACTTAAACTGACTTGGCTGTGTAGAAACTGAAAAAAATCCTTGAAAATGGCCAAGATGGGAATCTTTTGACACTCTAAAACTGGTTGTTGCATATGCCCTTAGAGGAAGTTAGTTTTCTAGAAAGAATTGGTATTTCCCTTCCTGCGCCTTTGAGATGTAAATGATCTACCTGGGCTCCCAGGAATTATAATCACCTGTGATCCCTGAGAGTGCAGAAAAAAGAGGCCTTTTAAGCTCTAGCAGGAAAACTGTGACATCTCTGTGTCTATATAGATATATGAAGAGAATTCATTGACTATCTGTGTCATTTCAAATAGGATAAAATATTGGAGTATTAATTGATGGTCAGGTCTAAGTTTATCTACCTTTGCCTTCTTAGGAGGGGAAGACTAAAGTATAAGTTTTCCAATCAGGAAATGCTGGTATGACAGATAGTTTACAATTAGTTCTTGTTTTTTGCCAGAGATTAAGGTTTTTAAGGGTTAATTAAGATTATAATCAGTCACAGTTGTAGTTATTGTGACCAAGTTTCTTTATCTATTATATTGTAATCAGACGTTTAACCATACCTTTTAAAGTCTTTTATCATCTATAGACAGTTGTTGTATTCTGATGTCATTGCAAAAGTGCGTCATCTTCAAGAAAATTCATAGGAAGGACTCTCTGACAAGTATAGGCCTCTGGTAGATTTCAGATCATACTGCTGAACAGAGAAAGAAATTAAAGACTCCTAATGGAAAACCTAATGGCTTCATAAAAAGTTCACAGAAGGATTGGTTACTGAGCAAACTGGTGAATATGTTTATAATTCTTATAGTTTTTCTCTGGAATATTACTGGTTTTGATCTGTGCTTTGCAGGTCTAGGGAAGCCCTTCCCCTCGAGTTAATTATGACTTAAGCAATTTGGTAAACTACACCTGTGGGTAGAATTGAAACATTTTTCTTTTTTCTCTGCCTGGTCCCTCCAGAAGTTGGAGATTCTTGGGTTCCAAGCAGCCTTATCAGGTGAACAGGAAAGCCCGTCTCCTGGCATGTGCAGGAATCTCAGCATTTTGGGGACCTCTAGAAGAGAGAAATCCACCAAGGCGGAGTCTGATGGCACGCCTTTGACATGGGTTTCCTGGCCTTGAGAGGCCTTTTGGGAAGTCAGTCTGAGACTCCTTCTGAGGACTGTTCCACCACAGCCAGTTTGGAAAAAACGATGTGGTCTATTGACCAGACTTAATTTGCAAACAAATTAGTCATGATTTGGCTGTGTTTGGTGGAGATGAGGGTAATTTGAGGGAGAAAAATATTATGTTTCAGTGGATATTAAATTCTAGTTCTGCTAATTGAGGTCTGTATTTATGCAAGTTATTGTGTTAGCCATACTTTTGCCCTGATATTGAGGATGGAAAGAGAATTCTCTAGTGAAGTTGTCACAGAGTATAACTACTCATGGTGTGTAACACTGCTTGCTTTAAATCTGCTGCTCAAAGCACAGACACAACGGTCGTGTAACAATTTGGTATAAATGATAAAATGTATAACCTCTAAAACGTTTCCCCATCAATATACCGCTGAGCTTGTTCAGGGTGTGGTATCTCAGAATGCTGTTACTGCTTGTGTTTTGCTTAACGGTCATGATCTCCCCTGTGTCGTGCCTGTTAGATGTCTTATATTTCATCCCTAGCCTGAGCAGCAACAGTGGACTCACTGTGAAATGAGTCTAACTGCTGGGTCTACGGTGAGTTGCTATTGTCATCTTTCTCTGGACTTTCATGAAAAATTGACCAGGCTAATGTGACCATGTGGGGATGACTGACAATGGGGAGAAAGATGCTTACATCTTCCTGTCACACATGCCAGCACCTCAGAAGGATGCCTGTCGGTAAATGTTACCATACAGCACATCCTACTCTTTGCGAGGGAGACTGCCCATGTGCCCCCCTGGGCTATGCTGTGTTGAGGGAATCAGCTGGCTTCTGGACACCCAAGTCCAACTAGTGGGATTAACTTTTTTTTGGTTGGAAAGACCTCATGGGTCCATCTCTAGTGGCATCCAACATAACATGGGGTGGCAGACCTGTACCGTGACTGCTGACTCCTGGCTAGGCCACCAAAATATTTGTCTTAGAGCCAGGGCCTTCCCCTCCCCATGGGGGTGGCTCTGGGTTTGTGAAACCAGCTGTGGCCTTACCTTCCTTATAACTGGACAGGGTGCTGCTATCATTGACTCCCTCTCCATTGACCTGGTAAGTGCTTGGCTCTAAAATTTGCCCACAAATGACTGTTCTGAGTATACTAGGTATCTCATTCTTGATACTCTTTGACTGCTGCTGTCTTTTATTGTATTTGTGACATGTGGTTGTAGTGTCCCCCTACATACATGACCATAGGGATCTCGTGGAAGAGGAATGAACCAAGATTGTAAGGGTCCTGCAGGGTGTGTAAGGGGTGGAGTATATGATCAGGCCACCCAAGATGGCTGTTCTCTTGCTCTCTGTACATCCCCTGCTTGACCAGTGCCTGTTCCACCTACACCCTACTCACTTGACTGACCTTCCTAAATACTCCTCCCACTCCTGCCGCAGCTTATGATTGTTCTCATCTTTAGATCAGAACATCTCCCCCTAGGATAATTTATCAAAGGGGCAGTGAGGGGCCTGCTAGTTTCCCTGGTAACCGATGAGCCAACCTGATGTCAATTCCCTCTATAAACTGGTAACCTTCCCCTCCCCTCTGGAAGCAAAGACTGTCCCTCACGTCCTGTCTACCGTCTGCTGCACACAGTGCAGTGTTGGCTCTAGGACCTTGCTTCAGACCTGTAAGCTCCCCTCTTGCATTAAACCACTGATGTCTCTGTTGCTGACTCTGGGTTGTTTCTTTGGCCTTGAAGCTGGGCAAGTACAAGGCTTGCAGGTCTGTGGGGTGCAGTCCAGCTGTTGCCCTTGCTCCTTCTCCAGTTTTAATTGAATGTTTAATGATTCTTTTTTCTTTCTTCTTAGCATATAAATTATACTTGTTTAAAAAATTTTTTAGGTATTGGCTTAGAATTTGCCATATACATTTAAAACTAAGACAAATCTGCTTTCAAATAACACTGTGTTATGCTTTATGGGTAGTGTGTGTACCATACAGCAGAGTATTCCCAATGACTCCCTCCCATTCCTTACAACAGCTGTCATTCATTTCACGTAGCCATAAGCTATAATCACTGCATACATCATTGCTATCGTTATTTTGAACAAACTTATTTATTAGGTCAATTAAAAATGAAAAATAAAAAATCTTATTTCACCTTAACTTATTCCTTATCTGATTCTTTATGCAGGTCTGAGTTTCTGACCTATGTCATTTCCTTTTTCTCTGAAGAACTTTCTTTTAACATTTGTGCAAGGCAGGTCTACTGTCAACAACAACAGCACAACAAGAATAAATTTGCTTGTCTGAGAAGTCTTTATTTCTCCTTCATTTTTGAAGTATAACTTTGCTGGATACAATTTTCTAGGTTAGTGATTTTTTCTTTTTTTTCTCAACACTAAATATTTCACTTCGCTCTTTTCTTGCATACGTGGTTTCTGAAGAGAGGTATGAGGACGTTCTTATCCTTGCTCCTCTGTATGTTAGGTAGTTTTGTTTCCGCTGAGATTTTCAAAATTTTCTCTTTGCCCTTGGTTTTCTCAAGCTGGAATATGATATGCATGGGTGTAGATTTTTTTTGTTTATCCTACTTGGTCTTCTCTGAGATTTCTGAATCTGTAATTTTGTGTCTGTCATTAATTTTAGAAAATTCTCAGCCATTATTAAAATGGCCGAGAATAAAATAGAGCATATCAGAGGGAAAATATCTTAAAACTTACCAGCCAGGAAAGATACTCTATGTACAAAGAATGACAATTAAATAGACAGGAAATTTCTTTTTCAGAAATAGTTACTTGAATACAATAATATGATATCTTTGAAGTACTGATAGAAAAAAACACTTTTAATAAGAAATTCTATACCCAGGTAAACTACAATTTAAGAGTGAGGTCACAATAAAAATATACTCAGAGAAAGACTAAGAGAGGCTACCAGTCCTTTCTAACTCTTTTAAAAGAGCTGCTAAAGGATATAGTTTAGTAAGAAAAAAAAGAATCCAGAAGGAATTCTGGATTCTGCCAGAAGAAAATTGACTAATTTATGTTTGTTAATACGGTGGACTACATATCCTGAAGAATCTCCCTCAGTAGAACACATATATTCTAAACATACATGATAATTAGTACATATTCACTTAAGTGCATGGTTCAAAACGTCAAATTTAGAAGCTGAGATCATGGTTGTAAGTGATCACAGATACTTAGACTGCCCTGAGAGTGTTTATTAATGAATTTGGGTTTAATGGATTATTGGAATTAGACACAAGGCATAAGAGTGAGTGGGAATGTTATCCCTCTCTCCTCATACACCTAAGAATCTTATGGTATCTGGCATTATTGTTCCCAGTTTTTCACCCCTTCCTATATCCATACCCTTTTGCCATGTTGAAACTGAGTGAGAGGCAGTAACCACTGTGGCAGGCTTTTGGCTATGAAAATCAGGATCTGTTTATAAATCAAGTAATGTTCTAGCAGGCTGTCAATATATATCATTCTCAGAGACTCTGATCTATTAGCTCACCAGACATCCCGATAAGTCAAAATGTTCTGACCATCACTAGGGGCCTGAGTCCTTTTTACTTAAAATATCCACCTTGTCCTTGGCACCAAAGTGCTGAAATTTTATTTCTGCTGTTTTGAAGTCTCCAGTGTAATGGGGGAACCCATCTCAATGGCAGTATCCCAAAGGTCATTACTGTCTAGAAAATGAGAACAAACAGGTATTTTTAAGGTTATCCTCATTAATACGTTTCTCAACACCCTAGTGAAGGGAGTGTCTTCTGGGTCTTCTCACAGATATAGTTGGTATGTGTCTGTGTGTAGATTATACAGGATAAATCCATTTAAAGTCTTGTCTTCCTAAACTTTGTATTCCTTTCTCTACATTAGTGCCAGGGAAACACTGGCATTTCAACTTCATTAAGCATATGCCACCAGGAAGTCCAAGTTTCGGCCAACCAAGTGCACTGTTAGAACACATCCTAGCTGTACAGACTAACATTAATTTCAATATCTCTAGTAAGTGCACCCGTGTAAAAAGAATTCAGGCTGGTATAGTATAGTATAAATAGTATAGTAAAATCTGTCCTCCTTAATACAACAACTTTAAAATCTGTTCATAAACATATTCCCCAGGAGTCTCCAATATACATTAGCAAAATATTAAAATTCTTTTGGTGTTTAAACTACTTCCTCTTTAATCCTGCTTCTTTTTGACCCCCCTGAATTAAGTTCAGATTTGACCTTAGTTATGGCTCTAGTGGCAAAGGAATGGTTGGAGTGCCTCTTGAGCAGAACGGGCATCCTCTAGTAAAGCGTCTGTCTAAGGTGAGGTTATTATAGGATTTACAAGCAGATGAAAGATATTCTTCTTACAAGAGAGAGCAAGCACATTTTCTTGATGAAGGCTAAGACTGACTCAGGGTTTGAAGATTCTCAGTTTCGTCTGAGTCAAGTCAGATAGTCTTATTCTCAGTTTCAAGGCCCCATTCCTTGCCAAACAGTGCCCTAAATTTTATCTGAGAAACTTGGCCAGGCTTCAAATAAACATTGTAATTTTGCAACCCACCTATTAAATTTCGCATTCAGTTTTAGTTAACAATTGAATTTTTCCAGTTCAAATTACTGGTGTAGTCTCTGTCTCCTGACCAGATTCTGACAGGTACCAAACATGAATTGCAGAAATGTTTGCTAAAACATTGACTTAAAGATAATGTCATCGTCCAGTTAGAAGAGTGACACTACAGTAGCAGTGATGACAAACAACACTGACTGATAAAACAATAGATTTTGAGTCCACTTGAGTTCTTACATAACGTAAGTGACAAGCTCAACTCAAGTTACAGTCTGAGGACCAAAGAGTTAATTTCTGGAAATCCTGGGTTATATTGCTGGAAAAAAGTCTTTCTCCTATAGTCTTTTTTTTTTTTTTTGTAATTAATTTATTTAATTTTGGCTGTGTTGGGTCTTCGTTGCTGTGTGTGGGCTTTCTCTAGTTGCAGCGAGCAGGGGCTACTCTTTGTTGCAGTGCACGGGCTTCTCATTGTGGTGGCTTCTCTTTTTGCAGAGCACGGGCTCTAGGTGTGCAGGCTTCAGTAGTTGTGGTTCGTGAGCTCTAGAGCACAGGCTCAGTAGTTGTGGTGCACGGGCTTAGTTGCTCCACGGCATGTGACCAGGGACATGGGACCAGGGCTTGAACCTGTGTCCCCTGCATTGGCAGGTGGATTCTTAACCACCGCGCCACCAGGGAAGTCCTCTCCTTTAGTCTTGTCTTCTCCCTCTAACACCCACTTTTGGTCGTGCCTAACATCAAGGCAGCTGGCAAAGAACAAAAGTTGTTTGGAGTTCAGATCCACTGTCATAAAGCAGGGAAAATACAGGTGGGTATGGTTCTGAGAGGCAAGAAGATAAGGGCTTAAGGCAGACCTCAACTGGCATAGATAACAGCTTGAAATTGAAATAACTAAATCCAGTTCTTGCTGAAAAAGAGCATAGATTGCTCTGTGATTCATAAGAAGAGCTTTAACTTTTATGTAGAAAGGGAAAAAAAATTCATGATTCAGCCACTCAATTTTCTAGTCATCTTTCTTATGTATAAAAATTGTACCCTTAAAACAGTGATCACGTAGAGCACCACTTTATGGAATTTCAGAGATGGAAATATTTTTTAGTTTTCTAGTGAATTGTCGTGTCTTTGGCATGTCTGGATTACACAGTATTGATATTAGCCTGCTGTAATCAAGCCAAAATTCGTAACCTAATGAGAGGTTAAGTCAAGTGAGGTTTTATTAATAGTTAGCCAGCAGTTTGTTGTTTTTTTCTTAATTGGGCAGTTATATTGGTTCCTTTGGCTCTATGTTTCTTTATCTGTGAAATGAAAGTTTTGAAGTTTATTATGACTCCATACCTATGAAAGTACCTCATAGGATATCCTCACTTTCCACTGGGATTAGAAGAGGTGTCTATAAGAATAATAAGGGTCAGAACCACATTTCCAGTTACCTGTTTCGCCAGTCAAATAAGAAAGAGGAGGAGAAAAAAAAAACCTTTTGAATGACCCCTGTCACAAGCTTTTAATACTGAGACTATACAGATGCACCAGTGTTTGTGCATTTTATGGCAATAGGTCAGGTTTTCATCTGTTGGGATTTTTCAACTGTCATTTTAAAATGTATGAGAAATGTTACTATAGCAGAAGTGGAGAGAATTTAGCTCCTTAAAAGACAGAAGTAGTGAAATACTAAATTTCTTTTTTTAGGATTCAGATTTAACTGTAACACTCATGAATTTCTAAGGTTTCAAACTTGACTATTTCCATATCCATATTCATGATGCTGTTTTTATCTGTAAGTGCTACCAACTAGGTTTATTTTAGATGATCTTGTTAATACCCTGACAAGCAGTGAACCTCTCATCTTTAGGGCTCAGAAATGTGAAAGATTTGGGGTGGTGCAGGAGGGTGATAAAAAGAAAGTGGATACAGGGGGAAAAAAACCCTTCTATTAATGCTCAAATATCAACATGAAAATATTTCAGTGGTCAGAATTATTCTGAAATTTAATAAAAATGTATAAAATAGATAAAATTAAAATGTATAAAATAATCTAGTGATTAAGATGCAGAATACTTAATTCACTATTTCAGGATAGAAGAATATTTTCAACTATATTAGAGATGTATTTCTCAGGGATCTTCTAAGTATCTTAAAGGGGTGCATTTGACTATTTAAAAAGAAATACACCTGAGATCATTGAAGTATTGGTAATTATGCCTTTTGACCCAGGGCTTTAGTTTTGCTTAGTATATTTCCTACCATTTTGTCAGAAGAAAAACATTTTTATATAATGAGGAAAATATAATAACATTAAAAGTAGATCTTGCTGATTTTTTAGTATAATCTCTTCAGCCACAATAATAATTCAACCTTAAAGCAAACCTACTTCACTTATTTATTTAATTTCTATTTCTGATGCCTAGTCATCTTCTATTTTTTCTTTCAAAAATGCTGGAGTCTGGGGTAGATGTGTGTGTTGGTGTAAGAAAGAGAAGGAAAGAGAAAGTCTACTTTTAAAAATTGATTATAATCTGTAAAATAGTTTCTTTTTTGCAATTCAGTAACTTTAGTAACATACTTTAAAAAAAGTACATTCAAATATATCTAATAAAAATATTGATTAAGGATTATATTGTCAAATTGCTCATTAAACTGTGGAAATGAGTTTGGACCATTGTTCCACTTTAAATTATGTTTGACACAATGGATGACGTGTGTAACTTGTCCATGTTCAACGTGAAGCATGTTCAGGACCTGTTTCGCTGGACAGCCCATAGAGCTATCTTTCTGAGCACTGCTGGTTCCATTTTGAGACCGAATTATTATTATTATTATTATTATTATTATTGGCTGCGTTGCGTCTTTGTTGCTGTGCATGGGCTTTCTCTAGCTGTGCTGAACGGGGCCTACTCTTCGTTGTGGTGCGCGGGCTTCTCATTGCGGTGGCTTCTCTTGTTGTGGAGCATGGGCTCTGGGTGTGTGGGCTTCAGGAGTTGTGGCACGTGGGCTCCGTAGATGTGGCTCAGAGGCTCTAGAGCGCAGATTCAGTAGTTGTGGTGCACGGGCTTAGTTGCTCGGCAGCATGTGGGATTTTCCTGGACCAAGGCTCGAACCTGAGTTCCCTGTATTGGGAGGCTGATTCCCAACCACTGGGCCACCAGGAAAGCCCCCGAGACCTAATTTTGAGACTTAAATTGTAGAACTCTTGAGAAAATAAATGAGGAGTGAAAAAGAAGTATAGAGAATTTTCATTTTAATATTTGTCATTTAAAGTATACCGTATTCTTATTGGAGTGAAAAAAAATACCATTCCCACATTTATTCTGCTGGTCCTTTTCTCCACGAGCCAAAAGAATTGCACAGAAATGGAGTTTTTATGGTAGCCTCCAGAGATACTGGAGTGACAATGATATCTGTATCCTAGATGAGAATGTACCTATCACTGGCAAAATGAATTAGCATGACTAAAACCCAAATGAATGTTATTTTACCCCCTGACCACCTTCAGAATACTTATTTAATTGTTATTGCTTACTTAATTTTCTGCCTATGACAGTATAAGTTAAGTAAGGGCAGGATCTATATACACTTTATTTTACACTGTTTTCACAGTGCTTAGTACAAGGTCTGGCTCTTGGTAAATTTTTAATAAGTATTTGTCGAATGTATTCTGAGGAATAAATAAATAATGCTATGACCACAGTTGCTTAAGCAATGCTCTACTGAATGGAGGGTAAAAATTTTATATAAGAGAACTACAATCTACAGTAAGAATAATCAAATGATCAATTCTTGACCAAGGATCAATGGCTGAGCTGGTAACAGTCAACCTACTGGGAAATTCTAAAGTTTAGTCACTCATCAATCATCTTTTGAAAAGCAAGTATCGAACACCTATTATGTACTAGTTCCTGGCATAAGCTCTAAGGCCACAATTCCCAACAGTAGTACCCAACTCCCACCTCCCTTCCCAGTGGTGATTTGCAATTTATGAGTTTTTTTTTTTTGTTTTTGTTTTTTTTTTTTTTTTGGTCACAGCATATTTAGTGGTCAGGAGCCAACAATTCTAGACATCTTTCAATCTGTAGGACAGTCCTTCACAGTGAAGAATTGTCCAAGGTTCCATAGGATTTTGAAATATTTTGCCATACTTTCACATACCATATTTCATTCGATGTAAGATACCACTGATTTTTAAGATAAATGATTATAACTGAGAAGGGAGAAATGCTATAAGTTGTGACACATGCCTTTACTCTAGTTCTGTTTGAAACATAGATCAGTCTCCATAGCTCTTGTAGCTTTGAAATTTCTTTTATCATCTCTGAGGGATCTACAAATTCTCCTGAGATCTGTTGATTGGGTGACATGTGGTAGGCAATCTTGCACATGATTCATTAAGAAAACATAAGCCAACATCTTCTGATGGTGTCTACCTTCCTTAAATAAGGAACGTGTGCTTCTTTCTTAAAGGAGGAAGCAATTTAGATGTTCCTTTGGAAAAAAAATTGAATATGATCATTCTTCCAATTATTATTTAAAATTTCAAAATTATGCCCAGCTACACAGCTTTCCATGCCTTTGAATAGCTATTTATTTCAATGTTGAATCATACATGATCTTTTAAAAGGACATTTTATATAGTAATTAAACTCAACACAGGTAATACCTACAAAGCAGATAATGCAGTTGAACTGATGACACGATGAGCAGCTGACCAAGTTTCTGATCTTGACTGCCACCTGGTTGAAAGAGACTGTAAGAAGTCCTTGACTATAAAATAAGTTTTCTAATTACAAAGAACTTAAAATGTGAGGAAAAAATGTTATCCAGAGACAATAGGTGAAAGATTTGTTTTTGTAGTTATGAGTCCAGAACCTAAACCCATTTTGTTCAGTCGTTCATCATTTTGGAAGGTCAAGTCACTGATGGAAAAGATATTTGTGGTATTAGAGGCTCTTACATCACACACCTATAAGTGTCAGCATTAGGAGCCAGTACATTCAATGTAACTCTTCATTGTAAATATCTGAGTAATTCAAATTTTGTCCTGTTCAAGGATTTATATATTGACATATAGCCTCCTTAATTATAAGTAATTTCCCTTTATTATTCTGTATACTAAAGTGAAGGAATTTTGTCGATTTCTTTTGAACACAGTTTACTGCTTTATTATATTTATACTGGTATAAAGATATAATTTCAAATGACCATAACCACATTATATATTATGATTGATAGTTTGTTTTTTTTTTTTTTTTTTTTTTGCGGTACGCGGGCATCTCACTGTTGTGGCCTTTCCCGTTGTGGAGCACAGGCTCCAGACATGCAGGCTCAGCGGCCACGGCTGACGGGCCCAGCCGCTCCGCGGCATGTGGGATCTTTCCCGACCGGGGCACGAACCGTGTACCCTGCATCGGCAGGCGGACTCTCAACCACTGCGCCACCAGGGAAGCCCTGTGATTGATAGTTTTTACATACTGAAATAGTGATAGTTTAAATAATACTTGAAATTCACTGACATTCTTTATACAGATGCATCCACATGTTTTTCTAAGGTCTATAAACTTTTAATCTGATCTTATTTGTATTCTTAGAATTTTCACACATCCTTAAAGTGTTAACTAATCTCAGGAACTTATTTTCTGAAAGAACTGGCCTTTTTTACAAAACAATTACCCCCCAAAGCAGCTGTGCTTAATGATACATAGTAACTGATAGGATATGGATGGCTTTTGATGTATCAAAATTTCCTTTTTATTTAGAGCAAAAGCAAAAACTTTCACCTGGGCATCCAGACCACCTTCTAAAGACTTACCATATCCTTGAAATAGAACTCATTCGAAGGTATTTCAGATAACCGTTTCCATTTTAATAGTCAAATGAGGATTGTAGTCTTCAATCTGAAAATCTTTAGCTTCCAAGTCATTGATTACCTCAATTTTTTTATTTTTAAAGAGGGCTTGAGTTTTAGCTCAGTTTTTTTTTTTTTTTTTTTTTTTTTTTTTTTTTCGGTATGCGGGCCTCTCACTGTTGTGGCCTCTCCCGTTGCGGAGCACAGGCTCCGGACGCGCAGGCTCCGGACGCGCAGGCTCAGCGGCCATGGCTCACGGGCCCAGCCGCTCCGCGGCATATGGGATCCTCCCAGACCGGGGCACGAACCCGTATCCCCTGCATTGGCAGGCGGATTCTCAACCACTGCGCCACCAGGGAGGCCCTCAGTTTTTTTTTTAAATTAATTAATTCATGTTTGGCTGTGTTGGGTTTTCATTTCTGTGAGAGGGCTTTGTCTAGTTGTGGCGAGCGTGGGCCACTCTTCATCGCGGTGTGCGGGCCTCTCACTGTCGCGGCAGCTCTTGTTGTGGAGCACAAGCTCCAGACGCGCAGGCTCAGTAGTTGTGGCTCACGGGCCCAGTTGCTCTGTGGCATGTGGGATCTTCCCAGACCAGGGCTCGAACCCGTGTCCCCTGCATTAACAGGCAGATTATCAACGCCACCAGGGAAGCCCAATTATCTCAATTTTTTTTTGAAGACTGTGAAGTTAAGGAAAGGTCTGATTATCTTTCAATGGTTCAATGTGATTTAAGTAGCCACAAGCCTCTCCAAACTTTGTTCAAAGTCTCTTGTCTTCAGGTCTGTGATGCGTGGGATCATGTAAGTGATGCTGAAAGTTCCCTTGGGATGCATGCCTCCTGTCACCCGCTGAAGTTCACTGTTCACCAAAGAACCGGCTACTGGCATGCCACCAGTGCCAGCAAAGGGAGTGCTTTTTTTTGGGGGGGGGGAATTCTAAGCCCACCTAATGATTCTTTTGTCATTGGGGTTGGTTTTGATTACCACAGTAATCTTTGGCAGCTGATCTACTTCTTGACCTGAATAATCTGGTTCATCTCTTTACATTTCGTCCCAGTGCTTCCACTGAAAAGCTTGTTCCCGATCTCCTTTTGGTGGGGAATCCAAGACTGTCCAAAAAGGTTTTGGGATTCATTGGCATAGTCGGATTTACTTTCTTGGAAGACAGTTCTTCAGCATGTGTGGATGTCTTGATAATCATGGTAAATCTTCTCAGAACTAGTTTGTCCTCCTTCCTGAATGTGAGAATGTGCTCCATCTTCCCAAGGTACTAAAACTGGCTATGGGGGTGTCGTTCCTGCTCTGGCTCTGGCTGAGCCAGTGGGCAGGCACCAGGAGCCTGTGCTCACCTCCTGTGCAGTAGGCAGCACCTCAGGCTGTTGAAAGGCCATGGGCCTGTTGATATTTTAAGTGTGTGTCTATATAGGTGCGTTAACTATGGATTTCATATCAGGATAGTAAAGGGACTAAATATATTTCTCAATAGAAGGAGTTGGTCTGATGGGTCGAGAATCACCGAACAGAAATATGCTATTCCTGCTCTCAGGTAGCTAATAGTATCATTGAAGAAGTGGAAATAAATAGTTTCAGCAAAGTGGAAAAAGCATTGTGATAGTGGTAATCGCAAGGCGGTGCTATACAAGCATGCAGGAGGGCACTTAGCAGGTAGGGCTTCCTAGGGGAGGGAATTTCTGAGCTGACTTGAAGAAAGAGTTGGAGTTGGCCAAGTGAATGGAAGTCATTCCAGGCAGATGAGCAGAATTATGGAAGTGTGAGCCAGCATAACATGCATGAAGATCTGCAAGTGGTTTGGGAAGTTGAATCCAAAGAAACAGTCCTTAAAATTGAATCTTTTGAAGTCTAGACCCCCCATTCTCCCACCCCCCATCACCCATGCACAGTGAGTATCAATCTATAGGCAAAAGGAGAATAAGAGGGGATATTGGTGGATAAAAGTTTATTACATTTTGTGAATTTGTGTAGCAGGAGTAGGGATGATATTTAAAATTACTTGAAAATAATTATGGCATAGAGTCCCAGCAACCAAAAAGAACTGCCAGATATAGTGCTGGAGCCGTTTTCTGGGGACCCTCTGCTGAGACAGTCATGTGCTGCATGGTCTCTGTCAACCCTTTGTTTGCCTCTTTAGATTTACTATCCACCAGACCCTTAGGGCTGAGAGGGCTGCCTTGCCCTTTGGCTTCTTGTTTGTTCAGCTAATGGAGGCACCAGGAGATGTCAGGGTCTTTATTCCAGACTCTGGCTCCTTCCATGCTGGGTCAAGATTTGGCAGTCTTTGCTGTGATCCACATAAGACCATAGTCTTTGTAGGATGATTATTCTGTAGCAATAGCTCTACTTAGTTGTGACAACTGTTCCCTTTCCTTGTTTTTTCAGGTTGAGGGGAGGTGATAGCTTTCTAATCTTGATGAGTCTGGGGTCCTGCCCTATCACTTCTTGGCTTCCCTTAACCCTTTCCACATCCCAGTCAATGGCCTCTTCATTAAACCTTTCAGTGATCCATTTAAGGGTGCCATCTGTGTCCCTTGAAGAGGTGTGTGTGTGTGTGTGTGTGTGTGTGTGTGTGAAAGGAATGTTTCCAGACGATGCGGGGGCAAGAGGGAACACAAGGAATTTTGGGGTGGCTGCCAATAACCAACAGGCAAAAGAGTATTTCTATTTCAAAAGCTTGCGTGGCCAAACTGGTAAGTGCCCGTTGAATATCAGCAATGGATAGAATAAATATTACATACTTAACAGAACAGATGTTTATAGAGAAGAGAGGACTTAGTTGCCCCCTCAAATGCACAGAGTCATAACTCAGGGATGGTATAAATATCAAAGTATAGAAAATAAAGTCTAGAACTGAAAATGGTATAAGCAAAAGCATTGATTTTTTTTTTTTCCTGTATATGGAACTGAAACCTCAACTACTATTTCCATCCCTCTGTACATTGAATAAGTAACTACATGTATAGCCTTCAGACAAGACATTATAGGTTATTCTCTAGAAATTGAACAAGAACTACTTGGGATTTAAAGCAAATGCAGGTTATTAATTGGAAGGCTTTTTTTTCAAGGATGATTGATATCTATTCTCTTGTCCCCATCTAGCCTACACTGCATATATCTCCAATTAGGAGGCTGGAGACTTTTTCTCTGGAGAACTGAATGGCTCCAGGGAAAGGTCCTTCACATATTGAGCTGCATATGGAATAGGAAGCCTAGGAATCCCCCAGTGGAATTATGGCTCCCACCCAGTCACCCCAAAGTGAAACATGCCAGTTGACACATCTCATCCACACATAGAAAGCTGCTAGTTAGCTTTTTAATTTTTTTTTTTTTTCTTTTTGCGGTATGCGGGCCTCTCACTGTCGCGGCCTCTCCCGCTGCGGAGCACAGGCTCCGGACGCGCAGGCCCAGCGGCCATGGCTCACGGGCCCAGCCGCTCCGCGGCACATGGGATCCTCCCAGACCGGGGCACGAACCCGCATCCCCTGCATCGGCAGGCGGACTCTCAACCACTGCGCCACCAGGGAGGCCCTAGTTAGCTTTTTAAACGTTCATCTTTAATATGTATTGTCAGCCAAAAATATCTAGGTATGAGTAAAGCCTGCTAAATGAAAAAGAGTCCCATCAACAAAATGAAAAGACAACCCACAGAATGGGAGAAAATATTTGCAAATGAAGCGATTAATCTCCAAAATATACTAACAGCTCATGCAGCTCTATGTCAAAAGAATAAACAACCCAATCCAAAAATGGGCAGAAGATCTAAATAGACATTTCTCCAAAGAAGACATACAGATAGCCAACAGGTACATGAAAAGATGCTCAACATCACTAATTATTAGAGAAATGCAAATCAAAACTACAGTGAGTTATCACCTCACACTGTTCAGAATGGCCATCATCAAGAAGTCTACAAATAATAAATGCTGGAGAGGGTGTGGAGAAAAGGGAACCCTCCTACACTGTTGGTGGGAATGGAAATTGGTATAGCCACTATGGAAAACAGTATGGGGGGTTCCTTAAACTAAAAATAGAACTACCATATGATCCAGCAATCCCACTCCTGGGCATATATCCAGAGAAAACCATAACTTGAAAAGATACATGCACCCCAGTATTCATAGCAGCACTATTTACAATAGCCAAGACATGGAAGCAACCTAAATGTCCATTGATAGAGGAATGGATAAGAAGATGTGGTACATATATACAGTGGAATATTACTCAGCCATAAAAAGAATGAAATAATGCCATTTACAGCAACATGGATGGACCTAGAAATTATCATACTAAGTGAAGTAAGACAAAGACAAATATGATATCACTCATATGTGTACACCTGAAACTAAGACAACATTGTAAATCAACTATACTCCAATAAACAATAAAAATTAAATTTAAAAAATAGAGTGAAAATGGCAGGAAGGAAATAACACATGAAATACAAGAAAATATTTTATAATTGAGAAATATGAATATCCAGATTTAAAGGATTTACCAATTCGCCACTACCAAGAATGAAAATGACCCACACTAGGACACTTCATAATGAAATTTCAGAGCACAGATAAAGAAAACTTCAGAACACTGATATAAATATCTCCTAAGTATTAGAAAAGACCACATGTAAAGGACTGGGTATCAGAATAGAATCAGATATCTCAAGTCTGGAAACAAGAAGACAGTAGAAGATGGCTTTCAAAATTCTGAAGGAAAGTCTACCTACTTATTAGCTAGCTATCATCTATCTCCATCTATCTTTCTGAGAACTTTATACTCGTACTGCCAGCGAAAAGTAGGGAAGATGAAGACCTATTCAGAAGGTTTGCCTTCTATGCAAACTTTCTTAAGCTATTAGTGGAGGATGTGTTCCAGCAAAATGAGGGAATACATCAAGAAAGAGGAAAATATAGAATCTAGGAAACCATGTCTCTAACAAAGGAGAGTAACAGAGATGTGCCAGAATAAAAGCTGTTCAGCACGCTGAAAGAACGACCAGTCTTATTTGGAGTAGGAGAAATGGAGGCCTTAATGATGGAGCACTCCAGAAAAAAAAAAGTAGACCCAGAAGATTGCATGAAATTATAGATAGCAAATTAGAAATAAAGTATTAAAGATATTTACATGGAAATTATGTAAGAAAAAATTGTCACAATAATAAACTCCATAAGATAGGAAATAGTCTTTATAATCCTTTTCTGTATATAAAATTATATTTCCTAAATCATATTAATGAATTGATTCAACTAGTAGCTTTTAACTATATTCAAATAATAGGAGAGGGGAAGTGGAGGTATAAGAAAATGCACATATATCATATATGGAAATCAGTAATATGTAAACTGTTGACATAATGTGTCAACTGCCATAAATTTAGATATAGAAGTATGAGCATATGTAGCAGAGACTTCTAGTTGTCACCCAGTAGCCTGTCTGCCCTTCTTCAATAGGAAGAGTTGACACATGGCTGGCCAGTGCAAGCCCTACATCTCCATCCTCACTGTGGCTTGGATGACGTTTTGTTTAAGGAGATGTATAGACACATTTTAAGTGACAGCCACCTGGAATCTCTCATAAGGGAGAATATGCTCATGTGCCCTCATGTGCCCTTTGCTCCTTCTTTGCTTCTTTCTCCCTCTTGCTTCCTGAAACATGGACTCTACCTCAGACCAGGAGAACAAAGGCCATATTCTAGTGGTGGTGGAATGTGAACTGGGAAAATTCTGGGTCCCTATACTGCAAATCTTTTAAGTGAGAGAAAAGCAAGCAAACAAAACTCCCTTTTCACTTATTTGAGGGACTGCTTTGAGGTTTGAAGAGCCAAACCTAACACTATTTTAGTGTGTGATAAGAAATATGGAGTTAACATCCAGAAGAATCAACTGAAAGGATGAAAAGTGGTTGTCTTTGGGGGAGAGGCCTGGAGCTAGGGAGGGACAAAGCAAGGAACTACAGTTTTCCATTACAGGTTTCAGTAATAATAGGTTGGAAATGAAATTGCTACTTTTGTATACTAAAATTGGTTGAACATCAACAACTTCATATAGTTCAATCTAATAGATTTTTGTCAAGCTAGATGCATGTATTGGTATGATTAAAACGTTTGAAATGACAAGAAAGAAAGATGAGACTGGGAAAGTAGACAGGAGTCATCTTGAAGGGCCTTGTATATTGGGGTAAGGAGTTTGTAGTTGAATGTGATCAGGTTGGTAGTGTGGAGATGACTCCCACATGGAGAAGAGAGCTGAAAGGGCAAGAATCAGCAGCTATAATAAACAAAAAAGAAAGAGGCTTTTATGGTAATCACATGACAGATAATGACGACTAAACCAAGGCTAAAGAAGAGAGGATCAGCTCAAGAAATGTTAGAGTTAGACCCAACAGAGCTGCACTACCAACCACAAGAGGGTGGGAGATGGAGGAGAGGTAGTACCACTAAGTGGTTCAGACCCTGTACCTGGAGTCCTTCCATCTGCGGCTGTCACTCCATGTTTCACTTTTTTTTTCTTTTAGAATATTTTTATTTATTTATTTATTTATTTTTATTTTTTATTTTTTTTTTCTTTTTGCGGTATGTGGACCTCTCACTGTTGTGGCCTCTCCCGTTGCGGAGCACAGGCTCCGGATGCGCAGGCCCAGCGGCCATGGCTCACGGGCCCAGCCGCTCCGCGGCATATGGGATCCTCCCAGACCGGGGCACGAACCCGTATCCCCTGCATCGGCAGGCGGACTCTCAACCACTGCGCCACCAGGGAGGCCCTATTTTTATTTATTTTTTATTGGAATATCATGTTGCATTAGTTTCTGCTGTAAAAGAAAGTGAATCAGCTACATGTATACATATATCCCCTCCCTCTTGAGCCTCCCTGCCACACCCCGCCATCCCACCCATCTAGGTCACCACAGAACACCAAGCTGAGCTCCCTGTGCTATACGGCAGCTTCCCACTAACTGTTTTACACATGGTAGTGTATATGTGTCAATGCTACTCTCTCAATTCGTCCCACCCTCCCCTTCCCCCCTTGTGTCCACAAGTCCATTCTTTATGTCTGCGTCTCTTTTCCTGCCCTGCAAATAGGTTCATCAGTACCATTTTTCTAGATTCCATATACATGCTTTGATATACGATATTTGTTTCTCTCTTTCTGACTTACTTCACTCTGTATGACAGACTCTAGGTTCATCCACATCACTCTCCATGTTTGACCTTGACAAGATTCTGCAAGGATTCTATGCTTCCTGTTCCCCCTCTATAAAATGGATATAATAGGAGTACCTTTTCTTGGAGTTGTGGTGAAGATTACATGCAAGAGCACATGTGAAGCACTTAGCAAACTGCCTGGTGCAGACTGAGTGTTGAATAAATGTCAGCTGCTATTGTTACTGCAGGTTGATCTATTTACAGCGAGGAAGCACAGGAGCAGGCTCAGACTGGGGAGTGGGAAGATCTTGAACTCTATTCTGGAATGTGGAGTTTGAGGTCCTGACTATCCAAGCGGTCTGTCCACTAAAGAGGATTTACAGGAGAAAGGTTGGGCTACACACAGGAGTCATGGGTATCCAGGTAGAATTTGAAACTATGGGAACTAATTAATTATACATCTGAGAGCAGTGTGCAAAGTGAGTAGAATGTAAAGGAAGGAAGGAAAGAAAGGAAAGAAAAGAAAACCAATATTTACAGGGAAGGGAGGCTTAAAAGAAATTAAGAAGGAGACATCAGCAATTTGGGAGGGGAACATAGGGGAGAAACACTTTCAAATAGTCTTTGAGCATGCTCAAACATGACAAGGCTTTGGGCATGTCCATTGGCTTTAGTACCAAGGGGGTTGATGCAAACCTTGTATTCCAAGGAGCACAAAGCCAGAGGGCAGAAAGCAGAGGCACTGTAGCATGAAGGAGGCAAACCGAGCCCCTTGGCTTTGACTACTCTTTCTAGAGGCTTGTCTGGGAATGAAATAACTGGGAGAGATTTGAGAATGTGTACACATGCAAATAAATAAGATGTCAGAAAAGAGGAAAAAAATATATGGGAAAGAGTACACATGAGAGGGCAGGGTCCCTGAGGATCTGTTCTCTGATTCTTCTGTTTTGCTTTCTCAGATAAGTAGGATTTGTAAATTCAGAAAGCTGAATCATTATTTTTGGCACTTACTTACATAAGATCTCTCTTAAAGCCCTCGTGGGAGCACGTGTTTCATCCTGTTATATATCATTTTTCTGTATCATTTCTTAAAATAAATAACATATTCAAAGGAACAGCGAGAGAGAAATCAATCTGCAGTGACATCACATATCTGGGGATTATTCTCTGTGTCCACACAGAAATAGCTCTTTTTAATAGCTTTTCCTATTAACATGCCACCTCTTGGAAGAAAAAGAAAGTGCTGTGCCTCACAGTTGGAGAACTGTTTTCTATTTTAACGTCTCCAAAAAGGTAATGGAGTGATTTCATCTGTCTATAAAAGCAGCAGGTGTGTGTGTGTGTTTAAGAGACTTGGGAGTTGAACTTAAAAGTCTTTCTGTAATTAAAGATATTTTCAAACTGTCCGTGAAAACAATCATAAATATATTTGATCTCAGGACGTGACAGAGGCATTTCTAGTAACAAGCAGTGCGTGCGTGCAGCCCCTGGGAGGGGCTCCTATGCTGATCTCTGCCTCTGCAGCCCTGCTTCAGGGCCACTATAAATAGAGACAGTGCACATAGGAGAACCAATATGCTTTTCTGTATCAGCATCTGATTGATCCCAGGAAGTGAACTGCTATTAAAGCTGATGACAAGAACTGGATGATTATTTTCAAATTATTTTAAATAGGTTTTCAATGCATACGCTGCTTGACATGTAAGGAAAATGTTATTTACATATATATAACTTTGAGAGAACTGAGGAAAAGCTCAATGAGAGATAGCCTTCATGATTACCAAGCCCATGTCCTTCTAGGCCAGAATACTGCCATGTGTGTTCCTCATATAAGCTCTGACTATTTGCCAGACACTGTGCTATGTACTTTAAAAGCGTTTACAATTGTTAACGTTACAGTCCTATGCCGTAGATACAAGTATCACCCCATTTATCAGAGGAGGAATTCGAATCTCAGTTAAATGACTTTCCCACTTTTTGAGATTGGTATGTGGGATTTAGAGCCACTAGTGGGGAGACCAGTCTTCCTAGCAGTTTGAAAACTGAGTGATATTTTGGGGCAAAACAACTAAGATTAAAGAAAATATCCTAATTTTATGAAATTGGTATATTCCTCGAAAGTTGTGGGCCTGGATGTATATATAAATTTGATAAATGTCTACAGCTCTATTTGAAAGGGGCCCTGCTGTGAACATTGAGTAAAGTGTTCTATAAGCAAAGAGTATAAATGATTATTTCCCAAATAAACACACTCATATGGAACTAACTGCACAAATGGGGACCTCATTGCTTCAAACCGTGTGGCTAAGATGTGGACTCCTGTCAATTGAGTGTCACGGTACCTGGTGGCCACTAGAGATGGGGCCCTGCTCCACCAAGGCCATGGAGCTGGCCTGGGCCTGCGAACAGCACGCCATCTCCTGTGCCCTTCTTGGCAAGGGTGTCCAGTGTAGACTTTTATAATTCCTGCTATGTTTCCATGATTGCAAATCTTTTTTGAAATATTTTTGTAAATATCCCATAGTTTCCTAAGAAAATGTTATTATGTGCTCCTTTATTTCTTGTTATTTTTATATTATTTCAAATTTATAGAAATATGAGAATAGTTCAAAGAACTATGTCCATACCTTTAACCAGAAACACCAATTGCTTACATTTCCCCCATTTTCTCTATCATTTTCTCTCACTCTCTCTAAATGCTTATTTTTTATTCTGAAATACTTAAGAATAAATCTCAGACATCATGCCCCTTTGTCCTAAAGATATCAGTGTGTATATCCTAGGAACAAAGATATTCTTCTTCCTAACCCACATAACTGCGATTATAAAATCAGGACACTTAACACTGATACATTCCTATTATCTAATGGTGTATATTCAAAATTTATCAGTTGTCCCAATTATGTTCTTTATAGTTATTTTTTTCCCAGTCTAGGGTCCAATCCAAGACCATGCATTGTATTACATCTCTTTAATCTGGAACTGTTGCTCAGTCTTTCTGTGTCATTCATGATTTTGACAATTTAAAAAAGTACAGGCTAGCTCTTTGATGGAATGTCCCTCAGTTTGGGCGTGTTTGATACTAACTCATAATTAGACATTAGACCATGTGTTGTTAGCAAGAATTCCAAAGAAGTGATGTATCTTTCTTGGTGTTTCACAGTAGGTAGCACAAGATTCATTGAGTCCCATTACTGATGACCTTGATTTTTACCACTTAGTAACATGGTATTTACCAAGTCTCTCCTCTGTAAAGTATTGTTTCTCTCTTTGTCATTAATAAATAATTTGTGGGGTCATCCATTGATGATTCTTGGCTGAATGAATTATTACTGTGGTATTCCAAAGTGGTGACTTTCTAACTTTTCTTGCATAGCAAAGAATTTTATCCCTTGTTATGTATTTATTCACTTACTTATATCAGTTTACATGAGTTTGGACTCATGGATTTTATTTTGTTCAATAGGATGCAATATTTCATTATCATTAGGTGAGGGGTGTGTTAATTAACTTGATGGGGGAACCCCTTCACAAAGTATATCAAATCATCACATTATACACTTGAAAATCTTACAGTTTTTCTGGTCAATGATGCTTCAATGAAGGTGAAAAAAATACATTCTCCTAGCATGGAATTTGATTCTAATATATACAAAATCAATTATGAATAGTCAGTGATCTTGAAGAGTGGTATCTTTGTTGTAATCAGTGTACCACTTCTCAAACAATCTACTCATATTTCTCTTTTTTAAGCTAGTATAAAGTTCACCACTATCAGTAGGATGATTCTCCCTTTTAGATTTTAGGTTCTGGTACATTCACATTCGTCACATCTTCTGTAAGATTTTTCTATTTTCTTTGCTCAGGCACCCTCTTAACCTCAAAGAACAACTTGAGAGGTCAGGAATGGATTAAAATATAAGTTGATAATACATAGTTGCTTCTAATAATTATTGATTCATTTCTCTGTGTACTTCAGTCCAATAAGTATTATCCATTTGGTCTCTTAACAGCCTGTTTTGTTTGGGATGTCTTCTGGTCAGTCTCTCTTTACAAATCCTATATTGTAGAATTTTCAAAATTAGATCTTATTTGCATGCGTAGAAATCTACAAACTTATGACTAAACTTACATGTGAATCTATTGATTACCATTGCTTCTAATATTGTCATTGAACAGGAGAGGCACGGAATGGTGTAACTGAAATTATACCAGGGAAACTCTGTGTACCATGTTCAGAGGCTAAAGAACAAGAAATCTAATAATTGTGAAACTTCCTGGAGAAAAATTACCTGGCAGAAAATTAGAGTTTGGAAGGATCTCAAGTTTAGATCATAAGTTTGGAAAACATGTAGTGCCTTTTTGACTAGGCCTCTTCTTGGACTTAGGAAAACAGGGTAGTTAGGAGTGAGGAAAGAGTCTGCTGGTTGAGAGGCATTGAACTAGGACTAAATTTTCCATTTTGCATGTTATTTAGGATTTGTATTCATTTTGTGTCTAGTCCAAATAAGGCATCTATTTCTTGGGGAAGTATTTTCTCTTCTGTAGATATTCTAAGAAGTCTTCATTTTGTTCTGTGATAATTTTAGAAAATAGCCTTGACTCTCCATTAGAGGGAGGTTTACTTGAGTTTGCAAGTTGTTATTTTGGATGGTGAATGCCACACAGATGTACAACATCACTGTAAATATGGTCTTAAGTAGCACTTAATCTTAATCATACTTAGCTACGTCTAATGGAAAAACAGTTTTTGTTTTCTTTTAATTTTAGAGGAATGGTATTTATTCCTCCGTGGCCTATTTGAAATGGTATTGGTGTTGGAAACACAGCACTCTGTAGCAGGTTCACGTTTATTTGACAGAATGGCTGATCTGAAAGGTTAAATACCTCTGTGCTTCCTACAGCAGTATATAGAAAATGAGTTCAGATGGCTTTCATCTATCTCCAGATGCTGTGCTTCCATTGGTCCCGCACTGATACAGACAACCTAAAAAATAAGTCAAACTGTAGCCATTGAAAGCTGCTACTCTGGTCTGTGGGTACATAATTGCTTTCCCGCTCAACCCTGCAAAGCTGGTTGCAGCTCGGTGATTACACATCAACTCTGAGGCAGAGAGCTTCCGTGTGAAGATGATGCATCACCCAAATTCAACGGTGCACTGCGCACACTCATTTTAATCGTTGCCTGTATACTATTGCTGTCATCCTTTTTTTTTTTTCTTCACAAGAATATAAGTATTGGGCCTCCCTGGTGGCGCAAGTGGTTGAGAGTCCGCCTGCCGATGCAGGGGATACGGGTTCGTGCCCCGGTCTGGGAGGATCCCATATGCCGCGGAGCGGCTGGGCCCGTGAGCCATGGCCGCTGAGCCTGCGCGTCCGGAGCCTGTGCTCCGCGACGGGGGAGGCCACAACAGTGAGAGGCCCGCATACCGCAAAAGGGAAAAAAAAAAAAAAAAAAAAGAATATAAGTATTTACTTACAAATTTTTAGTCAGGAACAAAGCATCAGGTAAGCAGGGGACTGTTTATTATTATAGACTGTGAGTCAATTATTTCCTCATTTTTATGATCAACTTATGACTAGCTTCAAGTTAGAAGCAAATGTTGCCTGATGATAATGTCTATTAAGCACATGCAAATGGTAAATGCAGTATAAAACCTAGGAAAGCCATAATTCCTGTTATCTAACAGTGCATAATCTAAGACTAAAAGATAGTCATATGTTCAGCCTCTGCCTTCCTTACCCACCGGATCCAAAGGAGACTGGCAGTAGGGCTGTGAGTGAAACACTCTTCCCTAGTCATTCTTAATTAAGTCAGCTTTTTGTTGAGTAGATGATATCTGAGAATGTTTTGGGGAGGGGTGGCTGATTACAAGTGGGCCCAAGGGAACTTTTTGGGTGATGGAAACGTCTTATATGTTGATTATGCTGGTAGCTACATGAGTGAATACACTTGTCAAAACACATCAAACTATATATTCAAAATGGATGAATTTTAATATATTTAAATCATACCTGGCTCCTAATTCATAAAAGCAATCCTGGAAATTAATGTAAAGTCCAACTAACTAATAGAATATTATTCAAAGGATATGAAAAATCGATTCACAGAAAAGGAAATACAAATGACTCTGAAGAAAATATACTGGTGCTAGACTCCTCTCAAAATAAGGAAAGGCAACAGCAACAAAGACCCAACGCAGCCAAAAATAAATAAATAAATAAACACATTTTTTAAAAAAGAGAGATAAAGCGAACACCCCAAAATAAATAAATAAATAAATAAAAATAAGGAAAGGCAATTTAAAATAACATAATGTAGTTTTTTTTTTACATGTAAGTTTGAGGAAAATTATTGATAACAAACACATTGTATAAGAAAACAGGTGCTATCAAAAGGAAAGCATGAAGAATCCTTGTGATGATGGAAGTGTTCTGTATCCAGGCTGGATCAATGTCAACATCTGGCTGGCATATTGTGCTATAGTTTGCAAGATGTTACCATCAGGGGAAACTGGGTAAAGGATACACAGGCTCTCTCTGAAGTTATTTCTTACAACTGCATGTGACTCTGCGATTACCTCAAAATAAAAAGTTGAATTAAAAAGAGCCCATGTACAGATTAACATGGATAATATGCTACTTTGTATATAAAAATTGAGAAACAATCTATAATTGTTTTATTGTAAATAAATAATGGAATGCTAGAAAAATTCTTAAGAAATTAAAAAATGTGGGAGGGAGGGATGGAGGGAAAATGGGGGACATGAATAGAAAGGAGACTTTTCACTGTATGTTCTTTTAAATTTCCAATTTGTATATGCTTCTGTTTTAGATTATAAAGTCCCATAGGCCGAGTATATGTGTTTTCTTTATACATACCTGTACACTTCTCCATGCTATTAGTTATTTAATAATTTGTTGAATGCTTACTAACTGATTTATAAACGTGAGTTAGGAGATTTGCCAAGAGGACAAATCTAGTTGAATAAAAATGTAAAACATGGAGAATGGATTAAATAAAGCTGGAAGCTGAGTGGTGAAATAGAAGATAGTAAGAAATATGAGAAATAGACACAACTGTGAACACTTACCAAATGTAATTTTTTTTCCGTCCTCATTTTCTTTATTTGATATGAGCTCGTCATTATAAAGCTGTCAGCTCTGGCTGTTGGGTAACTAAACTTTCTAATTCTTGGATCAGAGTTCATTTAGTCTATTTACTTCATTGACTCAACCCTTATCTTGATACTGCATGAGTGTGCATGTGTGTGTGTGGGGGGTGGAGAGGTAGTAAGAGAGAAGGAGAAATGGCACATCCTGCAGTTTAGTCTTCAGGTTTCTAGTCATTTCTCAATTCACTTTCTATCCCAAAGAGCCCACACATATAAAACAATTAGATGCCAGGCACCATGTAAGCACTTTCTGCACTTACTAACGTAATACTTGTAGCAATGCTATGACGCAAGTTGTATTATTATCATACTCAGTATTATCATACTTTATTTTTCTCATCTATAAAATAGGTGAAGTGAACAACTTTCCAACATCATATAGCTAGTAAGTAATGGAACCAAGATTCAGTGCAGGTCTGTCTGATACCAAAGTGTATGCTCTTTGCTGCCCTGCTTATATGTGAATGAGGAGTAATCAGGTGAGCAGAGCAGAGGTGGTGCCGTGATGAACGACATGCAGCACATCTATCTCCAGAAGAGTTCATGGGGAGAGAGGCAAGAATTGGGTAACTCCTTGACCAGATTATAGTAGTCTGTATAATGAAATGCCTGCGATATCATAGATGCTTGGGTCATCATGAAGGAAATGTATACTTTATAGAAAGTATGAAAAACATTTTGTCAAAAAATGGAACGTGAGAAAAGAGCAAAACATTGGACGTCCTGTCCTGGGGAAAAGGACATGGTGGTGCCTTTTACTAGTGAAAATTGGTAGTAGAGTTACCTTGGTTAATGAAAAAAGAGGGAAATACTTCTATTGCCCAGTTCTGCTATATGTGTTAGGATGTTATTCAGACAGGGAATGAGGACTGGCTATCCGACAGAAGGGCAGAGTGACGTGAAGTGTATGAGGAGGTCGTGACTCAAGATAATTGGGATGGCTAAGCTTGTTTTGATGGCATACTTGGAAAGAAAAGGACAGGGCCAGTACAAAGATGAAGAAAACCAGACTCCTAAATGAGAGAAAACGAGGAGGAAAGAGAGAGACCATGAATCGGTTCAATGATAGATTGATAGATTTGAAATAGATCTTTGAAAGAATCAGATGCATTTGTGTAACTGTTTAAGGTAGAACATTTCACTGTGCTGAACAATATCCGGGTATAATTTTCAGGTAATTTTAGGCTGGTAGAAATATCACTTTCGTGGAGCCTGCTGTATTTCCTTTCTCCTCACGTTTGGATTTCTGCTGATGGAAGTGCACTCCAGGCACCAGTGCCGTAACCAAGTGCCAAGTCCCATTCCAACTCTAAAATTAACCACGATGGCCCTTTGGGAACCTCAAGGATAGAGACACTACAATTTTAAATTGTCTCCTTTCCTTCCTGCACCTCTTCACTTGGTTAGGCCAGAATTTACGCCTGACTCTCTCAGGTAATTGTTGGGTGGCTGCCAATCCTAGTAGGGACAATGGTTTAGAAAAATCCTCTCACTGATTTCAGGGAGTTTGCACATACCGTGGGGGAAGTATGCCTTGCTGTAGCCCACCCCTCTGGGAGTTCATGGACCAGTGACTGCACATAACGAAGCTCTACCTGGGGAGACAGCCTCTGTGATAATTTAGTGATCTTCAAGAGAGAAAGTCTGAGCCCAAGGAGCTGCTCTCGAGATTATGTCCTTGTGGAGAGCCCTTCCTTTGAAAAGTCAGCCTCCTTCCATCACACTGTCCAGTTGCAATGGCAGTTTCTCCACAGCTTAAAAATTATCACCCGACCCACCGTTTGGGGGATGTGCAGTAGACTTCCAGGGTTTGTTAAATCGCCATAGCCTAGTATCTCACACAACATGTGCTACTGACATTTAACCCAGAAGAAACAATTTTTTTTCTAAAAGTAAATGGTTACTAAGGAGATTACAACTATTTGGCAGGAACCAAACATAGTCTAAAGTTTGGACAAAGTGCTAGGGGAAAAAAAGGTCAATTGTGGTGTAGTGCTGAGGCCCTTTATATTCCTCCTGATTAAAATTCGCCTGATAAATTACTTTCTGGAAACAAAATGTAATTCCTCAATGCTAACCTTTAATTCTTAAGACCTAGGTAATAAATAATGAATGGGACCTAGATAAAATGAGTTCTAAAAATGTAATTTTTACTTTACCTGACAAATTATATTTTCTTAAAAAGAGCCTCTTTAGAGAGTCATACTAAAATATTTACAGATGAGGTAGTATGATGTCTGGGATTTGCTTCAAAATAATGCATGTGTGAGGGGAAAGGAATAGGTAGAAGTATAGAAAGAAGACTGGCCAAGAGTTAATAATTAATCGAATTTAGGTGATGGGTACATGGGTGTTTATTGTGCTGCCCACTGTACTTTTGCATATGTTCTCCATCATGAAAAGCTGGAAAATGATAGCACATAACGGTCAATCTTAGAGGCATTTAATTCTTGTGAATTTGACTACTTTCCTCAAGACAGATCATCCAAAATTTCATAGCAACTGTACATCATGCTTACTACTTAGCTCTGCCCCCAGGTCTTTATTTAGCACGAAATGTTGGCACAAAGTATGGATATATTTTCAAGGAGGAAGCTCCAAGGAATTCAGCTTGATTAAGGTGGAAGAATCTATATCATATCCACCTGCATTTCTAAGGAAGAGCTCTCTGCTGGGTCAAGAGACCTACATGCTCAAGTGCCAGAAAAAAGTGAGGTTCTAAAAAGAGAGGACCGAGTGTGGATAGAATTCAGTTTTTTTTTTTCCCCCACACACTGTATTTTATTTTTACAGGAGATAAATAAACTGACACCAAGCATTGTAAATGGATGACCACAACAAAAGCAACAATGATTGCAATTACCAAACACAAAACACGCTCATACTATGTCATAATATTGACATTCAGTCCAGTAATCCTCCACTGTAACAGCTCCTTGACTTTGCAGTGAAAATTGATTTGTATTATTTTTTTGCCTCTGAGTCCTTGTGGGATTTTTTTCTTTTATTCAAGCAAAGTCACAAAAATTATAATCATCCTCATCAGTTCACTCAGTCCCATGTAATTAATTTTTTTTCATCTTGATCTTTTGTTAGCACTTTTATGAATTCATCAGTTTTCCATTTGAGTTTGGAAAATGCTTATTCATTCGGCTCAGCAGTATAGACAGTTACCAGAAACCTGTACCTGTCAGAGTCTTTTCCATGAATTCCTTGAAGATGAAACCCTATTATAGGAACATTTTTGTGAAAGCATCAGAGTACACCCAGAACTGTCTGTAAGTGACAAAAGACTTAAAAATGACCACGGTTAAAGATTTTATGAAAGTTTATAATAATGCAATTGACAAGGAAATTTAGTTATTTCTGAGATATACATTTTAAAGTAATAACTAGAATTATGACTTATAACATTATACCAGAACATACAAGATTTTTAGAAATTCATATAATGTCTGAAACATTTATATTCACATATTTCCATACGAATAACCCAAAGAAGGTTAGTATTAGTTGTTTTTTGTTTGTTTTTTTATACTGCAGGTTCTTATTAGTCATCAATTTTATAAACATCAGTGTATACATGTCAATCCCAATCGCCCAATTCAGCACACCACCATCCCCACCCCACCGTGGTTTCCCCCCTTTGGTGTCCATACGTTTGTTCTCTACATCTGTGTCTCAACTTCTGCCGTGCAAACCGGTTCATCTGTACCATTTTTCTAGGTTCCACATACATGCATTCATATACGATATTTGTTTTTCTCTTTCTGACTTACTTCACTCTGTATGACAGTCTCTAGATCCATCCACGTCTCAACAAATGACTCAATTTTGTCCTTCTTTATGGCTGAGTAATATTCCATCGTATATATATGTACTACAACTTCTTTATCCATTCGTGTGTCAATGGGCATTTAGGTTGCTTCCATGACCTGGCTATTGTAAATAGTGCTGCACTGAACATTGGGGTGCATGTATCTTTTTGAATTATGGTTTCCTCTGGGTATATGCCCAGTAGTGGGATTGCTGGATCATGGTAATTCTATTTTTAGTTTTTTAAGGAACCTGAATACTGTTCTTCATAGTGGCTGTATCAATTTACATTCCCACCAACAGTGCAAGAGGGTTCTCTTTTCTCCACACCCTCTCCAGCATTTGTTGTTTGTAGATTTTCTGATGATGCCCATCCTAACTGGTGTGAGGTGATACCTCACTGTAGTTTTGATTTGCATTTCTCTAGTAATTAGTGATGTTGAGCAGCTTTTCATATGCTTCTTGGCCATCTGTATGTCTTCTTTGGAGAAATGTCTATTTAGGTCTTCTGCCCATTTTTGGATTGGGTTGATTTTTTCTTTAATATTGAGCTGCATGAGCTGTTTATATATTTTGGAGTTTAATCCTTTGTCTGTAGATTCGTTTGGGAATACTTTCTCCCATTCTGAGGGTTGTCTTTTCGTGTTGTTTATGGTTTCCTTTGCTGTGCAAAAGCTTTGAAGTTTCATTAGGTCCCATTTGTTTATTTCTGTTTTTATTTCCATTACTCTAGGAAGTGGATCAAAAAAGATCTTGCTGTGATTTATGTCAAAGAGTATTCTTTCTATGTTTTCCTCTAAGAGTTTTATAGTGTCTGGTCTTACATTTAGGTCTCGAATCCATTTTTTTTTTTTTTTTTTTGCGGTATGCGGGCCTCTCACTGTTGTGGCCTCTCCCGTTGCGGAGCACAGGCTCAGCGGCCATGGCTCACGGGCCCAGCCACTCCGCGACATGTGGGATCCTCCCGGACTGGGGCACGAACCCGTGTCCCCTGCATCAGCAGGCGGACTCTCAACCACTGCGCCACCAGGGAAGCCCTCGAATCCATTTTGAGTTTATTTTTGTGTATGGTGGTAGGGAGTGCTCTAACTTCATGCTTTTACATGTAGCTGTCCAGTTTTCCCAGCTCCACTTATTGAAGAGGCTGTCTTTTCTCCATTGTATATCCTTGCCTCCATTGTCATAGATTAGTTGACCATAGGTGTGTGGATTTATCTCTGGGCTTTCTATCCTGTTCCATAGATCTATATTTCTGTTTTTGTGCCAGTACCGTATTGTCTTGATTACTGTAGCTTTCTAGTTTATTCTGAAGTCAGGGAGTCTGATTCCTCCTGCTCCATTTTTTTCCCTCAAGATTGCTTTGGCTATTCGGGGTCTTTTGTGTCTCCATACAAATTTTAAGATTGTTTGTTCTAGTTCTGTAAAAGATGCCATTGGTAATTTGATAGGGATTGCATTGAATCTGTAAATTGCTTTGGGCAGTATCATCATTTTCACATTGTTGATTCTTCCAATCCAGGAAGATGGTATATCTCTCCATCTGCATCATCCTTGATTTCTTTCATCAGTGTCTTATACTTTTCTGCATACAGGTCTTTTGTCTCTCTAGGTAGGTTTATTCCTAGGTATTTTATCCTTTTTGTTGCAATGGTCCTTTCTGATCTTTTGTTGTTAGTGTATAGGAATTCAAGAGATTTCCATGTATTATTTTGTATCCTGCAACTTTACCAAATTCATTGATTAGCTCTAGTAGTTTTCTGGTGGCATCTTTAGGATTTTCTATGTATAGTAACATGTTATCTGCAAACAGTGACAGTTTTACTTCTTCTTTTCCAGTTTGTATTCCTTTAATTTCTTTTTCTTCTCTGATTGCCATGGCTAGGACTTCCAAAACTATGTTGAATAGTAGTGGTGAGAGTGGACATCCTTGTCTCATTCCTGATCTTAGAGGAAATGCTTTCAGTTTTTCACCATTGAGAATGATGTTTGCTGTGGGTTTGTCATATATGGCCTTTATTATGTTGAGGTAGGTTCCCTCTATGCCCACTTTCTGGAGAGTTTTTATCATAAATGGGTGTTGAATTTTGTCAAAAGCTTTTTCTGCATCTATTGAGATGATCATATGGTTTTTATTCTTCAGTTTGTTAATATGGTGTATCACACTGATTGATTTGCGTATACTGAAGAAATTTTGCATCCCTGGGATAAATCCCACTTGATCGTGGTGTATGATCCTTTTACTGTGTTGTTGGATTCTCTTTGCTAGTATTTTGCTGAGGATTTTTGCATCTATATTCATCAGTGATATTGGTCTGTAATTTTCTTTTTTTGCAGTATCTTTGTCTTGTTTTGATATCAGGGTGATGGTGGCTTCCTAGAATGAGTTTGGGAGTGTTCCTTCCTCTGCAGGTTTTTGGAAGAGTTTGAGAAGGATGTGTGTTAGCTCTTCTCTAAATGTTTGATAGAATTCACCTGTGAAGCCTTCTGGTTCTGGACTATTGTTTGTTGGAAGATTTTTAATCACAGTTTCAATTTCATTACTTGTGATTCGTCTGTTCATATTTTCTGTCTCTTCCTGGTTCAGTCTTGGAAGGTTATACCTTTCTAAGAGTTTGTCCATTCCAGGTTGTCCATTTTATTGGCATAGAGTTGTTTGTAGTAGTCTCTTAGGATGCTTTGTATTTCTGCAGTGTCTGTTGTAACTTCTCCTTTTTCATTTATAGTTTTATTGATTTGAGTCCTCTCCCTCTTGATGAGTCTGGCTAATGGTTTATCAATTTTGTTTATCTTCTCAAAGAACTAGCTTTTAGTTTTATTGATCTTTGCTATTGTTTTCTTTGTTTCTATTTCATTTATTTCTGCTCTGATCTTTGATTTCTTTCCTTCTGCTAACTTTGGGTTTTGTTTTTTCTTCTTTCTCTAGTTCCTTTAGGCGTAAGTTTAGATTGTTTGAGATTTTTCTTGTTTCTTGAGGTAGGCTTGTATAGCTATAAACTTCCCTCTTAGAACTGCTTTTGCTGCAACCCATAGGTTTTGGATCGTCATGTTTTCATTGTCATTTGTCTCTAGATTTTTTTTATTTCCTCTTTGATTTTTTCAGTGATCTCTTGTTTATTTAGTAACGTATTGTTTAGCTTCCATGTGTTTGTGTCTTTTACGATGTTCCCCCTGTAATTGATTTCTAACCTCATAGTGTTGTGGTCAGAAAAGATGTTTGATATGATTTCAATTTTCTTAAATTTACTGATGCTTGATTTGTGACCCAAGATGTGATCTATCCTGGAGAATGTTCCGTGCGCACTTGAGAAGAAAGTGTAATCTGCTGGTTTTGGATGGAATGTCTGATATATATCAATTAAATCTATCTGGTCTGTTGTGTCATTTAAAGCTTCTGTTTCCTTATTTATTTTCTGTTTGGATGATCTGTCCATTGGTGTAAGTTAGGTGTTAAAGTTCCCCACTATTACAGTGTTACTGTTGATTTCCTCTTTTATAGCTGTTAGCAGTTGCCTTATGTATTGAGGTGCTCCTATGTTGGGTGCATATATATTTAAAACTGTCATATGTTCTTCTTGGATTGATCCCTTGATCATTATGTACTGTCTTTCCTTGTCTCTTGTAACATTCTTTATTTTAAAGTCTATTTTATCTGATACAAGTAGAGCTACTCCAGGTTTCTTTTGATTTCCATTTGCACGGAATATCTTTTTCCATCCCCTCACTTTCAGTTTCTATGTGTCCCTAGGTCTGAAGTGAGTCTCTTGTAGGCAGCATATAGATGGGTCTTGTTTTTGTATCCATTCAGCAAGCCTGTGTCTTTTTGTTGGAGCATTTAATCCATTCACATTTAAGGTAATTATTGATATGTATGTTCCTATGACCATTTTCTTAATTGTTTTGGGGTTTTTTTTTGTAGATCCTTTTCTCTCTTGTGTTTCCCACTTAGAGAAGTTTCTTTAGCATTTGTTGTAGAGCTGGTTTGGTGGTGCTGAATTCTCTTAGCTTTTGCTTGTCTGTAAAGCTTTTGACTTCTCCATCAAATCTGAATGAGATCCTTGCTGGGTAGAGTAATCTTGGTTGTAGGTTCTTCCCTTTCATCACTTTAAGTATATCATGCCACTCCTTTCTGGCTTGTAGAGTTTCTGCTGAGAAATCAGCTGTTAACCTTATGGGAGTTCCCTTGTATGTTATTTGTTGTTTTTCCCTTGCTGCTTTCAATAATTTTTCTTTGTCTTTAATTTTTGCCAATTTGGTTATTATGTGTCTCGGCATGTTTCTCCTTGGGTATATCCTGTATGGGACTCTCTGCGCTTCCTGGACTTAGGTGGCTGTTTCCTTTCCCGTATTAGGGAAGTTTTTGACTATAATCTCTTCAGATATTTTCTCCGGTCCTTTCTCTCTCTCTTCTCCTTCTGAGACCCCTGTAATGTGAATGTTGTTGCATTTAATGTTGTCCCAGAGGTCTCTTAGTTTGTCTTTATTTCTTTTCATTCTTTTTTCTTTATTCTGTTCTGCAGCAGTGAATTCCACCATTCTGTCTTCCAGGTCACTTATCCGGTCTTCTGCCTCAATTATTCTGCTGTTGATTCCTTCTCGTGTAGTTTTCATTTCAGCTATTGTATTGTTCATCTCTGTTTGTTTGTTCTTTAATTCTTCTAGGTCTTTGTTAAACATTTCTTGCATCTTCTCGATCTTTGCCTCCATTGTTTTTCTGATGTCCTGGATCTTCTTCACTATCATTATTCTGAATTCTTTTTCTGGAAGGTTGCCTATCTCCACCTCATTTAGTTGTTTTTCTGGGTTTTTCTCTTGTTCCTTCATCTGGTACATAGCCCTCTGCCTTTTCATCTTGTCTGTCTTTCTGTGAATGTGGTTTTTGTTCCACAGGCTGCAGGATTGTATTTCTTCTTTCTTCTGCTCTCTGCCCTCTGGTGGATGAGGCTATCTAAGAGGCTTGATGGGAGGGACTGGTGGTGGGTAAAGCTGCCTGTTGCTCTGGTGGGCAGAGCTCAGTAAAACTTTAATCCTCTTAACTGCTGATGTTTGGGGCTGGGTTCCCTCCCTGTTTGTTTTTTGGCCTGAGACAAAACACTGGAGCCTACCTGGGCTCTTTGGTGGTGCTAATGACAGACTCTGGGAGGGCTCATGCCAAGGAGTATTTCCCAGAACTGCTGTCAGTGTCCTTGTCCCCACGGTGAGCCGCAGCCCCCCCCCCCACCTCTGTAGGAGAGCCTCCAACACTAGCAGGTAGGTCTGGTTCAGTCTCCTATGGGGTTACTGCTCCTTCCCCTGGTCCTGATGCTCACACTACTTTGTGTGTGCCCTCCAAGAGTGGAGTCTCTGTTTTCCCCAGTCCTGTCAAAGTCCTGCAGTCAATTTCCACTAGGCTTCAAAGTCTGATTCTCTAGGAATTCCTCCTCCTGTTGCCGGACCCCAAGGTTGGGAAGCCTGACGTGGGGCTCAGAACCTTCAATCCAGTGGGTGGACTTCTGTGGTGTAAGTGTTCTCCAGTCTGTGAGTCACCCACCCAGTAGTTATGGGATTTGATTTTGCGCCCCTGTGACTGCGCCACTCCTACCGTCTTATTGTGGCTTCTTTTTCTTTGGATGTGGGGTATCTTTTTTGGTGAGTTCCAGTGTTTTCCTGTCGATGATTGTCCAGCAGCTAGTTGTGATTCTGGTGTTCTCACAAGAGGGAGTGAGAGCACGTCCTTCTACTCCACCATCTTGGTTTGTCCCTAGAATTCAGTTTTTATTAGTCCTATGAGCCTTGGCATCAAATCCATGTCATTGGATGTTTATAAAATTTATTCAATTAGAATTCTCCTGAAAAAACTCTAATAAGTGCATTTCAAATTCTCTTCTTTTGTAAAATGCCAGGGATTAATAAGTTCAATTACAATTTCCTGCAGAAAAGCAAGAGCACTCCCAATGCACTGATTTTTTTTTTTTTTTTTTTTTTAGAGTTAGTCATTGCTAAAGCACAGTTACCAGATAGGTTATGCCAATTTCCCAACAAGGTCGGCAGCTACAGCTTAGATAACAATGTTGGAACCTATTGTTAGTGCAGATGCATTTTTAGATATAGCCAGAAAAATAGATAGATGGATGTCATTCATTCATTAATCATTCATTTAGGAGGGAATTATGGCATAATGGTATATACATGGGCTCTGGAGCCAGACTGCCAGCAAGAATCTCAACATTTCCTCTTACTGTGTGGCCTTGGGCAAGTTATGACACCTTTTTGTGTCTCATTTTTCCCCAACTCTTTCATAGTGTAGTGGCTTAACTAAGTTAATAAAGGCTCTAGAACAGAGTTAGCTTTTGCAGTCATGGAGCTTATAGTAAGATAGGCTGTTAAGACATCAATCCTAGAATGTTGGAGCTTGAAAATAGACTAGGAAGCCTAGTCTAATCCTCTTATTTTATAGCTTAGGCATGAACGAATACCAGTGTCCAGGTTCCACCATCAGAGAGCTGGCATCTGGGTTGGGCCCTCAGGTGAGTCTAATGTGCAACCAGGGGTGAGAATGGTGACTTGAAAGTTACAGAAAATTGTTCTACTGGAGGTTTTTCAGCTTAATCTTACTATCTGACATCTGGATGGAACATTCTATGAGGGCTCTCAGCCTTTCACCCAATGTCTGCATCCGTTCCCACTATGTTAAAGCAGAGCAACACAAACATATAATTAGTGTGCTCATACCTAATATTTATTACTGTGAAAACCTCTGATTTTTCTTTCCCAGCTTAAAAATAGTTGTTTGCTTTAAAATGCCAAGCGTGACAAGAGGGAGGGGATATGGGGATATATGTATATGTATAGCTGATTCAGTTTGTTATACAGCAGAAAGTAACACACCATTGAAAAGCAACTATACTCCAATAAAGATGTTAAAAAACAACAGCAAAAAAACCCGCCACGTGTGATGGTTCTGAAGAACCTAGGGGCGAGACAGGAATAAAGATGCAGGCGTAGAGAATGGACCTGAGGACACGGGGAAGGGGAAGGGGAAGTTGGGATGAAGTGAGGGAGTGGCATGGACATATATATGCTACCAAATGTAAAATAGATAGCTAGTGAGAATTAGCTGCATAGCACAGGGAGATCAGCTCGGTGCTTTGTGTCCACCTAGAGGGGTGGGATAGGGAGGGTGGGAGGGAGGGAGACGCAAGAGGGAGGAGATATGGGGATATATGTATATGTATAGCTGATTCACTTTGTTTTACAGCAGAAACTAACATAACATTGTTAAGCAATTATACCCCAATAAAGATGTTAAAAAACAACAGCAAAAAAACGCCATGTGTGACAAGGCCAGCGTTGCTAAGGGTAGAGGTGAAGGCAATTTGCCTAAATCTGAAGCTTAGCAAAGAGCCTGGACTAGCCCAGTAATGTCACTTTAGACAGTAACAATTTTCTGCCACCTAGTGGATACTTCAAAGAATAAACCATATTTTTATTTTAAAAAAAATCAACATTATCACAAAGCAATGACTTCTAAGGGTCCTGCTACCAGAAGGAAACGTTTTGAGGTTAGTGAGACAAATAGTTTTCCATACACTATGTCTGAAAGGTAGTCTTCCACTTTTATTCATTTACTGACTTATTTTTTCAATGGAAAAAAATTCATTGTCCCATCACTTGTCTTAATATTGCTAAAAAAAAATAGATACACAAAATATAAATCCAAATATGCTAAATTCCTAGAAGTTTACATACTTATCGGCCTGAGGTATAGATAAATATGTTTATATTTGGCTCTTCTAAAAATTTCTCCTACTGGAAGAAATTAAAATATTGTCTACACAGAGACTCTCAAGGAATCTACAAAAATGCTCTTAGGACCAATAAGGGGGTTTAGTAAAGTTGCAGATAAAAGGTCAACCCCAAAAAAATCAACTGTATTCCTGCAAACAAGTAATGTGCAATGGAGAATCAAAGTTTAAAAAAAAAATCCCATTTACAAAAGCTCCAAAATAACTGAAGTATTTAGGTATAAATCTAACAAAATTTGTGTAGGATCTGTATGCTTAAAATTACAACTAAAAACCTACTGGCAGACAAATAACTATTCTGCAATTCAGGGAATTATGTACCAACCAAAATATAAATAAGGCTTAATAAAAGTTCGACAACAAAGTAATATTCAGAGTAATAAACACATTGCTTTACTTAAAAAAATTTCTCCTTTCCGATACTGGGGGCAGTAGTGTCCAAGTTTAAGAGCATGAACGCGAAAGCCAAACTTCCTGTTTTAAAATTCGGGCTTTCCCTTTTATTAACAGTGGGAACTTGGAGAACTTAACCTCTTTGTGCCTCGGTTTCCCCATGTGATAAGGATAGTACCTGCCTCACAGGGCTGCTGAGAGGATAAAATCCATGCAAAGTCCTTGGTGTCAGTGTCATTAGTATTTTTAACTGTTATTTTTTACGTGTGTATCAGTATTTACTAATTATGGGGAAGAAGTTCAGAAGTGGCTTGTACTGAGACCCAATTCAATTTAAAAAATTAACAAGCATTTATTTAGGCTTATTTTATACTCAACATTACAGAGAATACAAAACTGAATCAGACATTGCCCTGTTTTGAGTCAGTGTTCTCATAAACGAATGGGGGAGAATTAACAATAATTCAAAGCAAATACATTGAGTGTGAGACCAGAGTTATAAACAAAGTATAGAGGTGGAGGAGGGTGTTTGCAGCTGGAGAAGTTGACTTATGAGCTGTAACTTAAATAATGGATATATTTTAATGGAAATTAAATTGCCTAAGTGGAAATGGTAGGGAGGACTCCACAGGTACATATTTTAAGCAAAGGAATCAAATTGGGAAAAATCTAGGATTTATTTATTCTGGTTGCAATAAGATCAGGCTAAAGCAGAAGATTTCTTCATTCTTTGACCCAACACTTATTTGAGCATCTACTCTGTGCCAGGCTCTGTCAAGGTACATATATGATGGTCCAACAGAGTAGACAAAGACTCCATCCTTAAGGTTGCATATTCCAATGAGGAAGGAATACTGGGAGAGGAAGTCTGGGAAGAGAGGGTGGGACTAGATTTTCGAGGAGCCCTAATGAGACAACAAAGGCTGCTGAGTAAGATGGAGCCATGATCAGGTGCCATTTGAGAAATATTTATGTGGTGGAGGAAGTGTGTGTGACAGATAAAAGGATGATGCTGTAGAGGCACAAAAACATACTTCAGTAGGTGGTAATGAAAGTCCAGGTGAGAGGTAATGAAGCCTTGAACCATGGAAGCGAACAGGAGGAAACTGACTTAGAAGACATCCAACAGGGGGAGCAGGACTTGGGCCAGCAGGACGAGAGTGGCATGGACACATATACACTACCAAATGTAAAATAGCTAGCTAGTGGGAAGCAGCCGCATAGCACAGGGAGATCAGCTCGGTGCTGTGTGACCACCTAGAGTGGTGGGATAGGGAGGGTGGGAGGGAGACGCAACAGGGAGGGTATATGGGGATATATGTATATGTAGAGCTGATTTACTTTGTTATAAAGCAGAAACTAACACACCATTGTAAAGCAATTATACTCCAATAAAGATGTTAAAAAAAAAAGTGATGCAAGTTGATGGCACTAGGCTTGCTGACGAGAGGGGAGGCATAGTTATGTAGTGCGTCGTCAGCATCACTGGCACCATAGACGCTGGAGTCAGACCTATCTGTATCATGACTCAAGCCAATTATAGTATCTCTTTAAACCACAGTTCCCTCATCAGCACAATGGGAATAAATAAAAGTACCACTTTATTAGATTGTTGTAGAAAATAAAAGACAAGTCCTTCCCACATTACTGCAGACATGGTGGGCGCTCGACCCTGGAGGCTGTTCTTGGGGGAAGTAAAGAAGGCTAAGCAGAGTCACCTACACCTGCCTGTATTTAGCATCAGATGTATTTGGAAGCGGGGTGTGGGGGTGGTGGTGGTGGGGTTGCTCTCACCTTACAGCTGACAGTTGTTCACAAAGAAGATAATTAGCCAAGAAGTTTTTGACAACTATTCCACATTAGAAAATGAATCACAGATTAAAGGACCTTAATTTTTGTTGGAGTATAGTTGATTTACAATGTTATGTTAGTTTCAGGTGTACAGCAAAGTGAATCAGTTATCCATATACATATATCCACTCTTTTTTAGATTCTTTTCCCATATAGGCCATTACAGAGTATTGAGTAGAGTTCCCTGTGCTATTATTATTATTAGGTCTTTATTAGTTATCTACTTTATATATAGCCATGTGTGTATGTCAATCTCAATCTCCCAGTTTATCCCTGCCCCCTTACCCCCTGGTAACTCTAAGTTTGTTTTCTATATCTGTGACTCTATTTCTGTTTTGTAAATAAGTTCATTTGTACCTTTTTTTTTCTTTTTAGATTTAAAGCAATTTATTTTGCATTTGGGAATCCAAGCAGTTGTGAATTTTGGTAGTATTCTCCTCATAAACTGGCATAGTCCTCATTTCAGCAGCTAGAAACATACCTCTTATGAGGGACAGAGATTTCGTGAAAAACCTAAGAATGAGAATTAGACTAAAGTTTCAATAGCCAGAGTGTTTTATTTCCCCCAATCTCAGGACCTGTCTCTGAACATTTGCCAGCTGAAGACTTTTATTATCCCATCTTTAGAAGCTACATATAGAGCATAATATCAGGAAGCAGAACTGTGGGTGCTGGCTAAGGACCAGGCAATATGGATCAAGAAGTGTGCCTAGATGTCTGTTTTCTGGAATTCCTTCCAGAGTAATTAGATGAATAGTCTGAATCTGTGTCCAGAGGGAATTAATGCACATTAACACAAAGAGAGCACTGAAATAGGAGAGGTGAAATGGTCAAAGGGGAAGCTTAAAAAGGAGGAACAGGGCTTCCCTGGTGGCACAGTGGTTGAGAGTCCGCCTGCCGATGCAGGGGACACGGGTTTGTGTCCCGGTCCGGGAAGATCCCACATGTCGCAAAGCGGCTGGGCCCGTGAGCCATGGCCGCTGAGCCTGCGCGACCGGAGCCTGTGCTCCGCAACGGGAGAGGCCACAACAGTGAGAGGCCTACGTACCGCAAAAAACAAACAAACAAACAAAAAAAAAAAAAAAAAAGGAGGAACAAGAGAAACACGGTACCTGGGGAGGAATGAGGCAGCTCATGAATGCTGCTCTGGTACAATAAGGAAATTTAGGATGCCCAGAGCTACACACACTCAGCAACAGGTTAGAGTAAAATTGTCTTGCACTTTTGAGAGACACAGAGAATGCACTTTGCAGTTTAAGCAAAGTAAGTACAATTACACTTCTAGCTGTAAGTACATGAAACAAAACTTGTTTGGTTAGATCGACTCCAAATTTGGCAGGCGTATTTGGGATGGTATGGCTTAACATAAAAGCTACTCTGCATGCAAAATCTACTTTGAGGGCCCAAGAGGAAACTTCAAGTATAGGCAGTTATTCTCCAGGGCACCTGAAAATTAAGTGTCTGAAGAAACCCATGTGAATTCTGGTTGAAAGAAGCACACTCTACAGATCAGTAGTCACTGGGCAGAGGAAACAGCGACAACAAATTTAAAAAATTCAAAGCAGATGCTTGAAGATGCAGGTGTTGATTTGCAATCTAGCAGCTTCTCACATGGGCAACTTCATACAACACAATCAGGATGAGCAGCAAAAAAGATTTACATATTTATCATGGTTACTGACATCAACACAGGAAGAATGTTATTATAACAATGATAACACTTTCACAACTAAAATTTAATTCAGTAAGTGTTGGTCATCTACCAAGTGACAGACATTTTGCCAAGCTCTGGGTTTATAAAGATCAGTAAAAGCATGATCTAGGGGTGGAGTCAGGGTGGAAAAGAAGGTGAAGATAACTAATGTTTAATAACTTTTTAATAAGTTAAATATGTTTTATGTAGATGGGAAGCAGTTTGCATCTATTTCATCTAATATTCAGAGCAGCTTTTTGAAGTTTATATTACAGACCCCCAATTAAAGATTGAAAAACCGAGGCTCAGAGAGTTTAGTATCTACCAGATGTCACACGCCAAGGGAAGTGGCTAGGCTGGGATCTGAACCTGGTTTACCTGGCTCCAAAGACCATCATCTTTTAATTAGATTTTCTCCCATTCTAACTGTAATATAAGTTGAGTTATTTAAACTGCTCACAGAATTGTAAAAGAAGTTGAGGAAACTGATTAATTTTTTTCTAAGGGATATCAATAAAGATTTGACATAGGAGGTAACTTTGATCTGGGCTTTAGAGGTTGATTAACATTTTGACAGGCAGGAGGCTCCTAGGCAGAGAAAGGGTAAAGGAATGAAATTTGAAAGAAATGAAAAAAGCTTGCAAGGGAAAAATTTTAAAGTGTGGCTTTTCTTATAGGAATTAGGTGTAAAGGGACTAGGGAGAGCAGGGAACCAAGACAGATTAAAAAAAAAAACAACTTTATGAGATGTACTTTACATATCCTACAATTCACTCATTTCAGGTATACAATTGAATGAGTTTTAGTAAATTTGCCAAGTGGTGCCACCATCACCATAAATCAGTTTTGGAATATTTTCATTCCCCTATTAAAGATCCCTCATGCCCATTTACATTATATCCCCACTCCCACTCCTAGCCCTAGGAAACCACAGATCTACTTTCTGTCTCTATAAATTTGCATTTTTGACATTTCATATAAATGGAATCATACATATGTGGCCATTTTTGTCTGGCTTCTTCCATTTAGGATAATGTTTTCAAAGTTCATGATGTGGCATGTTTCAGTACATCATTCGTTTTTATGGTTGACTAATATTCTGTTGTATGGCTGTACGATGCTTGTTTATCCATTCATCAATTGAATACTTGGGTGGTTCCACTTTTTGGCTATTAGGAATAATGCTGTTGCGAACATTTATGTGGACATATGTTTTCATAGCTCTCAGGTAGATAGCTAGAAGTAGAATTGCTGGGCTGTTTGGTAGTTTTATATTTAACTGTTTGAGAAACTGCCAACTGTTTTCCAAAATGGCTGCATCATTTTACATACCTGCCAGCAGTGTATGAGGGTTCCTGTTTCTCTACATCTTAATAGCACTTGTTATTGTCTGACTTATAAATCACAGTCATTCTAGTCTGTGTGAAATGGTATCTTGTGGTTTTAACTTGCATTTTCTTAATGACTAATGGTGTTGAGCATCTTTTCATGTGCCCAAGTCATAAAATCTAAAGGCTCTGTTTGGATGATGCATTTAAGATGTGGAACATAAGAAAATAAGTGGAATTTGTAGGAAGGATAATAAAGTTGTGAGCTGCCCACATAATACTGATTTGCAGATGTTCAGAAGGAAGAGAAAAACTTGGGTCTGGAACTGAGAAGAGAATTGAAGGCAGGACACGTAGATTTGGGCTCAGTTACACAGAAAAGGCAATTGAAATCAAGAAACTAGATGTGTTCATTGACCGGGAAAATGTGGAGCAAGAAGCTTGAGGAGAGAATGTTTAGGAGTATCTGTTTTAAAGAAATGGATAAAGGATAGTGTACAGGCAAGGGAGGCACAACTTTAGGTGACATTAAGAGAGACAGGTGTCATGGATGCCATTGGAAGACAATCTTAAAATTTTGCTAATGTTGATATTTTATTGTACTTCTTTTCAGTGTTTTTCTTCACACATAAATTAATAAATTAACATTGGAATATATCATACATGTTGTTTTATAACACTTTATTATTTTCACTCAACCTCAAGTCATGAACATTTTTTCATGTCACTAAGTAGTCTTAAAAAGTTATTTTTTTCATGGCTGTTTTTAAAGTTATTTCATTATAAGTAGGTATCATAATTTATTCTCTTCTTTTGGACCTTTACTTTGGTTTCTTGTTTGGGGATTTTTAAAGAACACTGCAGTAAACCTTCCAGTACAAAAATATTTGTGTGGCTCTCCAATGATTCCTCCAGTATAAGTTCTTAGAAATCAGAATTTCTTATTCAAAGCTTATGGAAAAGAATTTAAGGTTCTTTTTATATACGTTGACAAATTGCCTTCCAGAAGTACTTTTCTCTCCCCAGCTCTGTATAAAAATAATGAGCCAGATGTATTGAACATGAAAAGAATATATCATAAACATAAGGACAATATTTAACATCATTACTATTTTAGAAGATTTGTTTCCAAGATTGCTGTGAGCACCTATTGATGGGAACCGCCTGGAGAATTTTGTAATTTTTTAATTTTTAAAATTATTTAAGGTGTACAACATGGTAATGTGATATGTGTATACATAATGAAATGATTACTGTGGTCAGATTTTGAAGGAACAAGGGAAGGCCAACAATAGCAAATACCTCACAGCAGCATTGGAAGGTGAATATTATTGACTTTGGCAACTATGTATCTGTTGGTGGCATCTTAGAGTAATTTTCCCTTGAGAGGGGGAGACAGATACCAAATTATAATTCTCAAAAATTTTATTAAAAATGTTCTTTTTCTTTGTCCATTTATTTTGCTTTCTTCAAATGCCTTGTGGTTTTGAAAATGTTTCATTATACTGTAGGAAAAAATGTTTTTAAATATCAATGTAATTTTCTGTTTTTTTCAGGAATGTTAATTTTTTATCACCACTCTTTTTTTCTTCATTTCTTCTTTATCCATACTCCCTCCTTTATTTCCTTGGGTTAGAGTTTTCAGATAAACAGCTTCATAAGTGATGCTACAGAAACAAATCAAGGATAGGCTGTCATTTGTATAAAGAAAGAATAAGTCTTTGGGATTCAGTGTGTGGACTTCCATAAATGTCAAACCTAACTTTTGTTTTTGTATGTGGTGGGAATAGAATTTAATGTCACTGTTTGAGTCACTGAATGGGTGTCTGTTGAGCTCATTAATGTTCCCCATTCAGAGAACCCTTTATGGGCATCCACTCCATAAATTTATTACCATTTGTGGGAAAATATTTGACCCAAATACTTTTTGCTTCTCTGTGACATGGATCATAATTCTATCACAGTGAGCTGTTTCCTTTCTCAACCACAGAGATATACAATCCAGGCATTCCAAATACACATAAACTCTGTTATTTCTTTTATAAACTCAAACTTGAGCATGAATCTCTTCCGTTTCTTTCCCCTCCTTTTTGATTCACAATTTGAGAACTATCTCCTCCAACCCCACATTCAACAGGGTATCTGGTCCAAAAGCTGGTCATCTGGGGAAATTCAGAATGTTCAGAATTCTGAACAAGAACTTCTCTAATTCTCTCTGGATAATGCATTTTTAGGACCATCTAGGAAGCCACATGGATGATTGAGTGGATGGACTAATTTCTAATTTCTCTTGAGTTTGGTGGTTCAAATGAAGACTCTTGGTATCCTTGCCCCTTGGTGTTCTTTTGTTATGTTGGCATAACACATCTAAACACAGTAACTTCTGAGAAGTTACAAGGTCAAATCTATCTTATGACATTTTACCAAAGTCTTGCTAGGTCTCCTTTACCTCTTCCTGGAAAGAGGACCTCAAAGTTCCCCAAACATTTCTTTACAGTTATCCCAGCTGACCCTTGGAATGTTTCTGATAGAATAATAAAGATTTAAAGGTCTGATGCTTCTGAGGGAAGAGGTTCATGCTAAAGGTTATACCCCAGCAAGTATAGTTTCTAGTGATATTCCGTTTCATTGAAGAAACACCATTCTAAGACATAAAAGTTTATCTTTTGAGTACCCATTAGAATTTCATTATGTTTCAAAGCTGCATGATTTTTAAAAATGCTCTAGAAATGTTTGAGAGATATTCTTCTGAATCTTTGTGGAACACGTTCTGACATTAAATGAATTAATCATCTAATGTAACTCTAGAGAGAACCTAATTGATGCTTGTAGTGTGGATTAGCAAAAGTTTCATGAAGTCTGTTACAGACACAGATTTTGCTTTAGATAAAACAAAAGATTAAAACCACTAAGAGTTTTAACAATTCCTCTTATATATAAATAGTATTCCTCCAATATATAAAAGAAATTAGCAGAAGACTACCTCAGTCAAAACAGGAAAATCCAATTGGATGGGATATTTCTGATAGAACATTTTTAGAATCACAAATAATAATTAAAATAATTCTTAGTTTAGAATATTTTAAAATTTGATCACTAAGAAAGAACATAGATGTGGAGGCATTACTGTTTGGGTCAGACAGAATTGAATTATGCTATTTTTGTATTAATACAAAATGATATTTGGACATATGGTTAATTTAGGCATTACAAAAATGAAGATAAAAATCATTATGCCCACTTATGTAACAAAAGTAGAAACACTACAAAAGTTATTCCATACCTCTTTTGCTTACTGTACAGTTAATGTAAAAAATAAATATCTAAAAACAATTTGAGAAATATGTACTATGCAAACTTATTCAGCATAAGAAACTTCTGAAAACCAGAATTTGTAAAATAAGTAAAAGCAGTATTATTGTAATAATAAACATCTGTAAATGTATTTGAGAATAATTTATGTGCTCAATTAAATATATCTAAAATGTACTATAGCAATCATTTTCCTATTTAAAATATGAATTATTGTCAATACAACAAGTAGGTTAAAAAGTATTTTTTTCTTAAATTCAAAAATGGTGTTATATTTTTAGGCTGATTTTTCATTTGTAGTACTAAATTTTGCAGTGATATTTAACCAAGGCCATTTGTGACAGTGTTATGCATTTTCACAGTAGTTGACCAATCTTTCACTCCAAAGTACAACTTAATGTTTTTTTAAAGTAAGTTTTGAACCCATGATTGTAGCGCTGTCACACTTCACTTAACCAATGGGCCTAGATTGTCCCAAAATAACGTTTATGATTTTGTTAAGTGAAAACCGAACGGTTGGTCACCCTTCCTGTCATCATGGAAGCAGAAATTCTTCTCTTCATTTTTCTTTTTCATCTCTAACCCCAACATGACAACACAAAATATTTGATTCATTGACTTGTCTACTCATCTATATCAACAAATCTAGCTCTTGGCTTGCATTACCTATTGCTGTTTCTCTCTTTTCAGTTCTATAGCCACTGACCAAATGTATTACTTCAGTCAGAGACCTTCACCTTCGGAACCTCGCCCTCTTCAGTTCTAGGCCACACAGGAGCATTAGCACAATGTTCCTCACACACTGTCTTTAATGCTTTTTCTTCCCTATTTAAGAACAATTAGTAACTTTCTATTGCCTGTTCTATTAAGTGTAAACCTTTAATCCTAAGAGTTCATTATTCTCCCTTCATCTGACCCTTTCTCGTTTAGCAATCCCATTTCTTGTTGCTCTTTGGCACAGTTGTTCTGCTACTTCCAAACCATCTGGCTTCTCTTAGCACACAGAATTTGCTTCTAACTGCTTCCCTACCTGTGCAGATGTCACACCTTGAATCACTGGAAGCCCACTGCTTCCTGAGACGGCCCATTCCATTTTTGGATAGGTCACTTAGAGAGGTTTTCTCTTTACTGAGCTAAATCAACTCTAATATATTGTGTATGAGTTTTACTTTTATCTTTGTGTGCCAATCTAAGGGCGTCTTCCTTCTCAGTTGTTGTGTATATGTGTGTTATGTCTATAGTGGCACTTTTCATAAGCTCTCTGCATCCAGCTCTCCCGTGCTTCCATACCCTGATCTACCCTCCCACCACCCCAGAATCACAGTAGATTGAGCTCTAACTGTGCACAGTAAGTGTTTAATACATGTTTGATGACTAAGCTACCTTCTAAATAGAGAATAAATATCTTCTAAAAATAGAAATAATTCTCTATTTAGAAGGTAGCTTAGTCATGTGAAAGTATATATACTTAACTACACTTATCAAAGGATCACAAAATCTCTGTGTTGGAAATGGTTCTGTGAATTTTTTAATTGTAAAGATTGAACACAAGCCTGATCAGTGCATATACACCCACCCCCCCATCCCACACAATTGTTTAAGAAAAACCATTACATTTTGTATGTTTGTTTATAATTGACTAACTGAGACAGTATTACATGTTGTATATCTACACGGATTCAAAATGGCTTGGTTTTCTAAATATATGATACACTGTTATATTCTAGATCATAGAACAATTGGCATATTCAGTTTCACATGTGTGATTTCAAACAATGCAGGAAAAATATTGATATTTTTGCCTACATTTAACAATGTGAATAAGAGAAAATATCTTGGCATTGTTAATACCAAAAAAAGGACAATTATATCTTTCAAATCACCTATGAAGCCTGACCTTTTATTAGTATCTCTAAATTGCTAATCTCCAGATGTCCTTGCATTTTAAACTATTTCAAAAAATGTGTTTCCATAACAATTTTAATTAAATCTCTTGTGATATAATTGTAATCAGCCACAGCATGTAATTAGACTTCAATCAGAACCTTTAATGCTATGCAGTAATCTGAGAGTAGACACTTTTTAAAATGTTATGTCAATGTGGGTTTCTTCTCGTGACCTCTCTCTGCTCCACCCAAGTGACACTATAACAAAGGGTGGTAACTGAGCATGGAGAGCAGAGGTTGATTTCCATTTATCCCACATTATGTGGAAAATTTTGTCCAGGGGCAGCTAGGTAGGGTCATCATCAGTAGATGTCTGGTATAAAGTTAAACACATGGTGATAGACTTTTCACTAAGGCTGTGACCAATAAACACTGGTTTATTTGTAGATTGGCTACCGAGGGTTGAGAGTGCCCCCTCACAGCCATGCAAGAGCTTGAAGCTCTAGAACACCATTGGCATGGGTGAGGTGAGTTGCATGGGCATGGAGGAATAGTGGGGGAGGGCTCATCTGTAGACCTTATCGCTCTGTTGTGCTGCTTTGCAGGTCCTGAATTATCAGCAGTGAATTATTCTTTTTCAGTTCTTATTATTACTAGGTTTCTTTAAAGCCCACTTTTATGTCTTCCCATTAATCAACTATGTAATTTTGGAAGGCAAAATGCATGACTCTCAGAGCTAATTATGCACTCTATTATGCCTTTAGATATCTGGGTGAAAGTCAGGTTCCAACACTCAATCCCTTCCCTAAAACTCATTTCCAGAAATGATGATTTAATGATCTATTTACTTTAAAGGTTTGCCTTTGGGGACTGATTATCTTGGTTAGCTCTTTTGAAAGAATAGACTTTTCTTTCATGGAATCTGTAAGTATTTAGAAAAAAATCTTTGTGGGCTTTGAAATGCATTTAATACAAAATATGTTGAAACCTATGCTTTGACTATCCTTAGGGAGAAAGGACCCTTTTATATCTATGCAGAGAATGAGAGGCATAGTGTCCAGAATTCTCAAATTCCATTGATTAAATATGGTAACCAACCAGCTGTGGAAGCAGGGTGGATGAGGGCAAATCGTAGCTTTGTTTTTCAACTCTGAAGTCAGTACTTGTGAACAATAAAAGAATGATAAGATGGCAAAATACTTAAATGTGATGATTAGTAATCGCTTCCTCCTGATCATTTTTTGTTCTTCTACCATTCACAGCCAATCATGTTATATATAACTAGCTAGTTAGGAATGCAAACATTAGTCTCATGTATGCCCTTCAATTGGATCTCTTATTTTCCTTTTTACTCTGCAGGTTTGAAAAACATCAGTTTTCAGTAATGACATCCATGACTTCTAGGTATAGATCATACACTTGATTACAATAAAGAAATATTTTCCTGTATTTCTAACAGCAGAGTGCAGTATTTTGCAAGGAAAGATGCCTTTGTGACTTAGTATATATTCATTTCTGTTAGTCTGTGGGGTTTTTTTTTTTTAAGTTCTTATAACATAGTTCAATCAGACTGTGTGCAAAAACTCTTCCGCTATAAACTCTACATGAATTTTTTCTAAAAATTAAGTCAGAAATACAACATTGATCAAGTTCCGGATTTAGTGAGAACAAAAGCAAGGTGGATTTCAGATGGGGAAGGACTGTCTCCTTCTACATGTCAGTGTCCACTCCAGAGCCACATTTGTGGCAGAAGATTTCCTTGTTGTGAGTCAGGAAGCCTTCCCCCACCAAGGAGACTGAGCACTTCCCACAGTTAAAGCATTCGCTGTGCCACTGGCGGTCTTGAAAGCAGATAAACTTGGCATCTCTGAGACCTGTAAAGGAATTGGAGAAAAAGAGTAATCTATTCTTTCAACAAATAGATTGAGCATTCTCTCAGGGACTCTTCTGGGAACTGGAGATACAGCAGTGAGCAGTAACCCTGAGATACAGCAAGACCATGTAGAGGCAAGAAACCTAAGAAAGGAGGCTGCCCCCAGTGACCTGTGTCTATTTGGGAAAGTCGCCCATGGACAAGTTCTTTCTATGAGACCCAGCCAGATTCTCAGTCAAATTTTTCCATAATCTACATAAGTAGGTAGAATCTGGGTATACAATGCACATATTTTTGGAGACAGTTAAGGATTGCCTAAGACATAAGGAAATACAGGGTAGTGCAGTGAGAAGAGAGTATAGGTTTTGAAGTCAGACATATCTAAGTATGAATATTTTTTTTCCCTCTTTGTGACCCTGTTTACTTAGAAGCAAAATTAAGATAAAATAAATGTATACTTCCCAGCCTGGTATTTGATATTTTAATGACTTTTAGTTTTCTTCTCTTCCCTCTTTTTTCATGTTTCATTTTATTCGGGATAAAGTCCCATGGTCGTATTGTGGTTTGGGACACAATTCCCAAAAGCCCTAAGTAGAGAATTTCATCTAAACTATCCTGTAGCTAGCCTAGTGTGATGACCTTATTACCTTGCCCAGAGGTGACTTCAGCATAGGCTTGTAGCAAAGATCTGTGAATCTGATCCCTCTGGCCACTGAGGCCGTGCTACCCATTGATGAGTTTCTAAGAGGTGCTTTGTCAGCCTCTATCACTTCAACTTGGGCCTCACTTGAGCCATAGGTTTTCTAAGAAAGGTATGAGAATTTGAGTCTTCAGTGAGACTCTATCTCTATATCCCAAATATGAATCCAGCGTACGGTTCAAGGAACTGATTTTGAGGAGTCGTAGAAAAGGAGAAAAGGTCTAAGGATTGGGAAGGGGTTGGGATGCCCTAAGCTTAAGTCTTTATTTGCCAATGATAATGAACTTTTGTTTTCATCCTGGAAACATTTTTATGTCTTCACATAAATTTACTAGTCCAGGGATAAATTTACATCAAATTCTTGTCCTTTTCTTGATTAAATTTATAGCTTATTTATGATGCTGTCATCACTACTTTCTAATAAGAGTAAATCAATAATGTACCAATTAATTCCCTTAATATTCAGAACATTAATAAGCTGACTGCAAGAATAATGTTCTGTATATACATAAATCATCTCTGTTCATAAAACTAATTATTATACATCCAGCATTTTAATGCACGTGAGGTTTTCTTGATTTTATTATTAGGCCTTGTACAGGTGGCAAATGTAAAAATAATTCTTTCTAGAATTTTACAAAGAAGAATAAAAAAGAAGCATCTGGTAACAGGAATATAAGAAAGTCCTGACTCAACATGTGAGCTGATTGTAAAGTTTATCTGTCTATCTATCTAGATATTTATTTATGGCTGTGTTGGCTCTTTGTTTCTGTGAGAGGGCTTTCTCTAGTTGCGGCAAGTGGGGGCCACTCTTCATGGCAATGCGCGGACCTCTCACTATGGCGGCCTCTCTTGTGGAGCACAGGCTCCAGACGTGCAGGCTCAGTAATTGTGGCTCACGAGGCCAGCCGCCCTGCGGCATGTGGGATCCTCCCAGACCAGGGCTTGAACCCGTGTCCCCTGCATTGGCAGGCAGATTCTCAACCACTGCGCCACCAGGGAAGCCCTGTAAAGTTTTTTGATTTTGGATATATTTACTCCCTCAGGTCACAAGGGTCATTTGCAGTAAGAAAGTCAACAATGAAACAGGTCTCTGACACCTGTTTTATTTGGCTTCATTTATTCCTGAAAATTCCGTAGAATAAGAGCTAGCATTTGTTGGGCACTTGAAGATGAGCCAGTCACTATTCTAAGCCCTTTACTTCATGTAGCTCTCACCTCACCTTCATGGGGTAGATATTACCATCAACCCGACTTTGCAGACAGAAATTGTCAGACAGAGAAGTTCAGATTCTTGGCCAAATCACCCACATGCTAAGTGGCAGATCTGGGATTCAATCCTAGGCCATCTGGTTTCAGAGCCTATGCTCCTAACTTCACCAAATTGTCTGAATTTTCTTTTTTAAAGAACCAGGAACCTTAGCATCCCTTTCTGAAGAAATCAACATTTGAAACTTACTTTACTAAAAATAAACAGAAATAGAAGAAAGCAAAGATGTAATCTTGTTCAATTCCTCATTTTGCAAATAAGGCAAATGAGGACCTTGGAGGTGAGTTTTGTACCCACAGATCACACAGTAGTCAGGGGCAGAGGCAAGACCAAGGTCTTTTACTCCCTAGATCAGAGCTCTTCCTACTAGATAAAGCTGCTTCGTTTACCCCAGAAAGTTTGCAAGGTAAATCCTATCTTAGAGGAGGAGAAAAATTGTAATTACATCTTGAGTTTGTTCCTTATAGATTTAGTTACTTTAAAATAGTGTTTTGGAAACGTTCTAACATAGTTTCTTAGGATGACATATTGTTTGCATGAATGTACAACTTTCAGAAGATAAATATATGGTAGTATAGTTCCCTATGGTACATTACTTCAAATAGTTCAATTTTAAAGAAGCACTACTACAGGGCCTATGTACATTTAAGAATCAGATAAAAACATATTAAAGTGAGTTGGAAGTTTTTGCAGGCATTTAGTTTCTGGTGTCTCTCAATCACAGAGCTAAAAGAAGGTTAAGATAATGACCAAAAGACTGTCCTAAATTAAATGCATATCCTGCATGTGGATTACTCTGGGGACAAATCACTGGTTCCTGATCATCCCTATGCTTCATGTGGAACAATGTGGTTTTTCTGTCTGACCTTAAAAAAAAAAAAAAAAAAAAAGCTGTGCTCAGTGATTGACCTGTAACAACCTATCAGAAAAATCATATGAATCTGTGATGGGTCAGAAATGAAACTCATCAAGTTCAGGGCTTGTGTAGGCACTTACAGATCAGTATTAGCCATTTGGGTCCCCAGAAAATTTTCAAACCATTCTGAGTTGTTTAACTTTCTCATTTCTTCATGGAACACCCTTCACCCCCATTTTTTTTTTTTTTTTTCTGGCCAATTCAAGAAAAGTGTTGTAGAATAAATTGACTAAATCCATTGGGCTGTGATTGCAGATTTTACTAAGATTTTGCTGCTCCAGTTACTGTTGCATTTATGGAAGTCCCATTTCTAACTAAAACCAGTAGAGTTGGTGGCTTATTCTCTTGGCTTCAGGAGTTGCCAGATGTATAGAAGCAGGAGAGCAGAGTGGTTAAGAGCCCAAGATTTGGAGCCCTATAGTCTGGGATTTCCAACGTAAGCCCTTGAAAGGGCTGGAGAGGTGACATAGCTGAGTGATAGAGCCAAGGTGGAAGCAGCAAAGGGGACATGCCCTACATAATGGGCCAGCCACTCAGCTCCATATGACTGTGACCTGGCTGGGAATGTGAGGGTAGTCTGCTTACCCTGGGCAGGCTCTTTGTTTACTTTTTGGCTATAGAGATGGATTTTACATTAGTTGTTTACAAACAAGTGCAGGCCAAACAAACCATACTTGCTGGCCAGATATAGCCCATAGGCCAGTGTGAGATTCCGAAAAACATGGTGCTTTCCTTGTACAGACAGACAGAACTATGTTCTGTTCATCCAGGAAACTCCCTCCCTTGCAAGCAAGTGAAAGCCTATCAAGCTGGGTTGCAGCAAAACTCTTTATTTGAAGATGAATAAATATTCAGTTTTACTTTGTGATATATTTGAAGATAGAGGAGGAGGAAAAGGATAAAATAATCTTTAATTCTGTGTTATATAAACTGAGCTAAAAGTGAAATATGACCTAAGAGTACTAGGAATGGAGAAGAGAAGTATAGTTCTGCCACGTTATTCAGTGACCATACATTGCCTAAAAGAATAGCTGTTGGATTTCTCAGGTGTGATGAGATCTTCAGTTCCTTTACTACAGGATTAGCATTTTAGAAGTGTCTCTAAGGAAAATATAATGTGCTCTTTACCTTGAAAATCCATTTAACACAGATCGATTTACCATTTGTTATTTTCAAATCATGTCATGTATATTTTGTTTCTTCAACAGAATGCTATCTTGTTGTTTTTTTTTAATCACATCTATTCACAATTAAAACTTACTGTAGGGCTTCCCTGGTGGCGCAGTGGTTGAGAGTCCGCCTGTTGATGCAGGGGACACGGGTTCGTGCCCTGGTTTGGGAAGATCCCACATGCCGTGGAGTGGCTGGGCCCGTAAGCCATGGCCGCTGGGCCTGCGTGTCCGGAGCCTGTGCTCCGCAACGGGAGAGGCCACAACAGTGAGAGGCCCGCGTACCACAAAAAAAACAAAACAAAACAAAAAAAACCCAACTTATTGTAAGTGAATAGAAAGCAAAGAGAATAATACGTTTGTTAGAAGCATCTTAAATTGAGGTTTAATTAATTCCTGACCTATGCTATCCTAATTATTATAGCTTCAGATTTTTGCACAGTACTTGCATTTAATTAAAACTTTTTCTGTTTTAAGGCCCTGTTACCCTTGTTTGGAATTCAGCAGCACTTTGTTTTATAAGTATCCCTTCCCCCAGTCAACTCCTTAAAGTTCTGCCTCAGATCAGGCCTCCTTGTGAAGGTCTTCTCCGCTCATCTTATCCTCCTTCTTCCTTGAATTATTCCTTATGTAGAGTCAATACCATGAGGTTTAGTATTAATTACCCTCTACAGAGCATAGCTACCTTAATTACACTCTATACTTGCCTTGAGGGTTCTACATAATATTTATATTTATATATAGGTACCCATGTTTATTTCAAAAGGAAACATAAAGGAAAGATCATTCTTTTTAAAATTGCATTTCCTGAACTAACTACATAGCATTTACAGAGCCATAACTCTCTCATGGTAGGACCATATTAAACTGAATAACTTACCAGTAATAGGCTTGGTGCAGGTGGCACACTTTTTGGCATAAAGATGGTTGTAGCAGCCCAAGCAGAAAGGATAATCATCTCTGGACATAAACTCTTCTTCACAGAGCTCTTTCCTACAGCCACTGCACAGAAAACACTCTTTATGCCATGGCTGGTCACAAAACATTATCCCACCTGAACTAATCACCTGGCAAATGATCACAAAAAAGGCAATGACTGTGGACGTTATTACAATTCAGACATTTTGTGATTCTCTTCTGTGCCCACAAGTGGTACTTTGGGCTACTCTATCACATTGTGTTAGAATGTCTTTTCCCTGTGATTTTTTTGAATCTAAATGAGAAACAAAAGGCGACAGGGATTAAATAGAACTGGTGATAAATATCCTAATGTTTCTCCTACAATGGAACAGAAAGGAAGCAGGACCATAATGAACTCAGGAAAATGAAAAAGAAATAGGCCCTTGATTCCTTTGCTCATCTTTCTCTTTCTTGTTGGTTTTCAAACGTGTTTTTAGAGTTCAGATATTTTCTATGCTATGTTCTTATGTCCATGTATAACTTTTAAGGATCCTAAAAAAACAAAACAAAACTATTTTTTTTCCTGAATGCTTTATTCCAGCAGTAGTAACCCTGAAAGGAATTGATCAACACCATAATCTGCTAATAATGAATAATATTTCTGAGGTGTTTTTTCAGTTTTCAACCCTGTTCTTAACTTCTTCTTAACATTCTTGACATGCTGACACAGTAGGGACTATTATCTTTCTCTCTTTAGACATGAGTAACTACTAAGAGTTAGAGTAGTTAAGTCACTTGCTAGGGTCACACAGAGCTAGCATTCAAACCTGCACAGTCTTATTCCACAGCCCATGTGCTTAACCATGAACACAGTACTGAGATTAGATTACTTTGCACTGATAAGCAGTTGACAAGTCTTTATTGAATGAATGAACAAACACTAAGGGAAAAAATGTTTGGAAAGCAACTGCAGTATTGTATCTAGCACAAATAGGGGTGCTGTGGGCAACTGTGTGAGTTTTCAGCATTAGGGCTCAAAGTCATAAGTGCTGGTTTTACATTGAACCTTAATGTGTGATATGCTAGGGTTTTGCAGAGATGCTTGTTATTCCTCCATAAGATTTATTTTCTAAACCAGTTTAATCTGGATTTTACTTTTTTAAAGGCTGAGATATCTTTATTTAAAAATCAGATGGAAAAATATTAGACAACTTTTCTTGTGCAGCAATTTTTAAGTCATAGCATCTTTCAAATCCACGGCTCTTGAGGTCCTGGGTTGTTCTGGGAACCTGGCATATGCTCATGGAAATATCTTATAATGACTGAAGCAATGTGATATCTGAGATGCCGCCTGTAATCTTTGTATGCAAATTAAATAGATATAGAAAAAGTAGTCTATTCTAAGCCATCCTATTGTGACATCTAAGTATCCTATAGCCATCCTATAGGATACTTGTCTATCCTATAGGCTTTTGAAAAGATTATTCTAAAAATATTTTAAAATCTTACAATGACTATCTTAAAAATTAAAGATACTTGATAGAAAGTTATTTTTCATAAAGGAGAAAAAGTATACTATGCTAAATAAGTAAATAGGACACATAATGATGTGTGTGAGCTAAAGCAATTTAAAATACCCCCCTACTGACTTCAGATGCCTTACAGAAGGCACAGGAGAATTCCAGATTCCTTTGATTTGTTTGGTCAAATGATTAGCAGGCAATGCTTAAAAGATTCAAAACTTGAAAACTGTATTCACAGCAAAATAAAACTTGATGTACCCACCAAAGATTGTTTCATTAGGGAGAAGAAACTCTGGAACATTAAAAATTGTTTGCTTGTGATTATATTCTTTTGAAGAGGCAGACGGGCTAAGATGAAGTCTAACATCCAAGCGTGGTTTTTGCTACTGATTGATCCCAGGATTTAGAACAAGTTTCTTCTCTGGCAAAGTGGAGGCAATAATGATTTTGCACCCAGTGGATGAAAGCTGATATGAATCACAGAATACTCTATGTGAAACTTGAGGAGTTTGAATTCAGAGTACTACAGTTTGAGGTTACTTGTTTTTTGGTAGAAAATAGATTTTATTTTGTGAAACTAAAATGTATGAAAAAAGTTCTGTGAGCCTGATGGTCAAGTAGTTTTTGCTTATTTTCTTTTGTTTTATATTTGGTCTTTGGCTTGGGTTGAGACAACTTGTTTTTCTTCAGCTTGGATCATCTTGATCCGAAACATTTATATCCAGCTTTCCTTAAAGGACTTGTGGTTTTAAAAAATTAAATAGAAAATAATCTGGCATGTTGTGATCTACTACCCAATAGAAACATTTCATAAATTTTTTGGTGACTTCAAATCATGTCCTAAATATAGGGCAGGCTCCTCTAACCTGGGAAACGCCAGGGCTTTGGCCCCAGATAGTGCTCAGCTCTGATGTACTAGAGAAGTTCTCTTGACTCCTTATAGCATTGAAAGAAACTTTATATTGTGTGCCCAACAAATGATTTTAAGATGAGTCTCACGAGTGTCATTAATGTTTTAGTGTAAGTCCTTAAGAAACGTAGTCTAAAAATGGCCAACTTAGTTGTCCCACAAAACAGTGAGATAAATCTATTTTATTTCCAGCATCCCTTTCTAAATGCATGTCATTGACTGATAATTTTTTGGAGCTTCATCTGTCACAGGGTCATAGGGTCTGACTGTTTCTTGTAAAGTCATTTTCTAAGTTGTTACTTCTGGTAGAGTAATGGAAGTCTTCGGGTGTAAGATGGTTTTGTAGCATGTTACTTTCAACTGTAATTTTCAGCCATCATGACAGTGTAATTTAATAATTATAACATAGGGGTTGATTGATGCCTCTTCAAATGTAGTACCAGTATTTTACATATTTGTGGAAAATCATTGAGTGTGTGTATGTTTGTACATGCATTTGTAGAAAGTAGCAATGACACTTCAGATGCAAGTATGCAAATGGTCTTAAGAGACCTGCCGGAGTAGCCTGTAGATCAAAAATGTTTAGAAACCACTGGACTTATCCAATATGTTTTCATGATTCAAGCTTTCTCATCACAAGTTATAGGCTTATTTGAAACTTATGATGCCTCACAGGTCAAGAATTTCTTTGAGAACATCGATATATATTTATGGAATACAGACAGACTTTATCAAGGTGATAGAGATGAGTGACTTTTTCACGTAAAAGATTAGAGGATACAAAAAGAATTGGACCATGTTTACTTGAAAAAAATGACTTTTTTTCCTATTGGAAAATATGTTTTGAATGGGTGTCCCAGTTGAAAGGCCCTGCATGGAGCTCTGGAGATGGAGGTGAAGGAAACCACTTGCAGTTCTTAAGTCATCTTTCTGTCTTTCTGTCTAATGAATTTCCCTAAAGATCTTGTCAATCTCTTTGAGTGTCATGCTCTTATTTATCCACTCTTTTTTTATTTTTTTAAACATATTTATTGGGGTATAATTGCTTTACAATGGTGTGTTAGTTTCTGCTGTATAACAAAGTGAATCAGCTATAAATATACATATATCCCCATATCTCCTTCCTCTTGAGCCTCCCTCCAACCCTCCCTATCCCACCCCTCTAGGTGGTCACAAAGCACCGAGCTGATCTCCCTGTGCTATGCTGCTGCTTCCCACTAGCTATCTATTTTACATTTGGAAGTGTATATATGTCAGTGCTACTCTCTCACTTTTTCCCAGCTTATCCTTCCCCCTCCCCGTGTCCTCAAGTCCATTCTCTATGTCTGCGTTTTTATTCCTGTCCTGCCTCTAGGTTCATCAGAACCATTTTTTTTTAGATTCCATATATATGTGTTCACATACGGTATTTGTTTTTCATTTTCTGACTTACTTCACTCTGTATGACAGACTCTGTGTCCATCCACCTCACTACAGATAACTCAATTTCATTTCTTTTTATGGCTGAATAATATTCCATTGTATATATGTGCCATATCTTCTTTATCCATTCATCTGTTGATGGACACTTAGGTTGGTTCCATGTCATGGCTATTGTAAATAGTGCTGCAGTGAATATTGTGGTACCTGTCTCTTTTTGAATTATGGTTTTCTCAAGGTATATGCCTGGCAGCGGGATTGCTGGGTCATATGGTAGTTCTATTTTTTATCTACTCTTTAGAAATATAAAAGCTTCAAGCTAAGAAGACATTTATATTGCTTGGACATGATGTGAGGAGTGAAATATCCTGTTTAAATTGGTTCCCTTAGTCACTCTGTGAGACAAATCCATATCTCTCTGAAATTAAATGGATCAGAAATTTTCTAAGAAGTATTTTGTATTCAAAGAGAGGCGTGGGCCCTCTACCAGAATATGTGAAATCTTGCCTGAACAGCAGTGAATGGAACTGGAATATCAAATCACTTGAGCCTTTGGAACATTAAATTCATGTTCTGGGTGGAATTTTATGGTGATAAAAATAGATGGGCCTCCTCACTGTGACAGGTAGTGCTTTCAAACATGTTGGAATTCAAAATTAACATGAATGTGCAAAGATGGATATAACATGATAGTATCAGTTCATTGCAAACATATAATGCCACTAAAAAGCGATGGTTTGGAAGATTTCACAAGCTTCATCCTCTTTAGATATTTACCTTCTTACAAAAGCTGCAGTAGTGAGCAAACTCCATCTCAAAACACGGCACACAATAATTGCCACTCTCTATGGAAATCAAAGGTTTAGTTCCTATTGGCTGTCGGCAATGCTCGCACACAAAGCAGGTTTCATGCCAGTAGTTTCCCTTGAATTTCATTTTCCGGGAACCTGTACCCCCAAAGTAAGAACCTGTTAGTACAAATCAAGCATAATTGTTCTTTTAAGCAATAATATGTCAAATTACTTAAAATATATACTAAAGTTAAGGTGAAAAAAGCAATCATCCATATAGAAAAAATAGTGTTTACTGGTTTCCAAAACATTTATCTGAAAAAAGAGGTCAATAAATAGAGTTCAGCCACGATGATGGTGAATCACTCTTTCGCTGGAAACTCTTGTGCTGTTTCACAATTTTGAGATGTGAAAGTACTATAAATGTAGACTCTGAAAGGCTGCACATGCTTCAGATAAACTGGGACATAATAAGCGTTACAGGGATATTAGGAATGCCCAAGGCACAAACTCCTGAGATTGATGTTGTGTAGTTATGGTCTCCTAGAAAATCGTTGAACCTATAATAAGAAAATGAGAGAGAATTGTTCATATGCTGCTGTCCATAGGGATTGAGAAGAGAATCAAAACAGAGAATTAGTACTTGCCTAAAGGTGTAACAATTTACTTGGATCCTTGTTTTCCCAGTTTGTGTTGAGCTACAAAATGATGATGGATCCCATTCTCCTATGATGGATTATGTTTTCTGATGCTATTGGTTCTGCCTAGGACAGGGTGTTTAGTGCAGTGTTAGTATTATTTATTGGTATAGATTTTATCTTTATTCCATGGCTCAGTTTCTGCTTCAAAATGTTTCTATGAATTAGGTTTATGAAAAAACACAAAAGACAGTACTTTGCCCATTGGAGACAGAAAGAATAATCTTTTCATGTGTAAAGTACACTAAATGAGATAAAGAGATAGCAGAAAGATGTCTTTCTGCAAAGCAGGGTTTTGTATAGTATAGTTCCCCCCTTTATCTGTGAGGGATACCTCCCACGACCCCTAGTGGACGTGTGACACTGCAGATAATACCGAGCCCTATATATATATACACTATGTTTTTTCCCATACATACAGACCTATGTTAAAGTTTATTTATAAATTAGGCATTGCAAGAGATTAACAACAATAACATAATAAAATAGAACAGTTATAACAGTATACTGTAATAAAAGTTACGTGAATGTGGTCTCTCTCTCAAAATATCTTATTGTACAAGTTTACTGTCTTTTCCATCTTAACCAAGAACCCATCATGCTCCGTGGCCATAACTTTTGCAGCTGGAGGTGCAAAACTGGCACAGATTTCTTTTTCCTCCTTCACAATTTCATGGATGGAAAATTCGTTCTTACATTAGATCTTAGCAACCTCAGCATACAATTTCTTTCCTTATTAAGTTGAGAACTTCCTTTTCATTTAAAGGAAGCACTTTATGGCTTTTCTTTGGCATACCTGAATGGCCAGCATCACTACTCTTGCACTTTGAGGCCATTATTAACTAAAATAAGGGTTTCTTGAACACAAGCACTGCGCAATACAGCAACAGTCTGATCTGATAACTGAGATGGTTATTAAGTGACTACTGGCCAGGATGCTCTGGACAAAGAGATGATTCACATCATGGGCAGGATGGAGAGGGATTTCATCACACTACTTAGAAGAGCACACAATTTAAAACTTAAGAAACTTTTACTGCTGGAATTTTCCACTTAATATTTTCAGACTTAAAATTTTTGGCCTCTGGTAATTTTTGTTTGTTTGTTTGCGATACACGGGCTTCTCACTGTTGTGGCCTCTCCCATCACGGAGCACGGGCTCCAGACGCGCAGGCTCAGCGGCCATGGCTCACGGGCCCAGCCGCTCCGCAGCATGTGGGATCTTCCCGGACCGGGGCACGAACCCGTGTCCCCTGCATCGGCAGGCGGACTCTCAACCCCTGCGCCACCAGGGAAGCCCTGGCCTCAGGTGATTTTAACCATGGGAAGTGAAACCATGGATAAGGGGGGGACTAATGTACTACACTCTTCCTGTGCCTGGGTTTAATTCAAAGCATTGCAGGTTCAGTTATAGACCAGAAGTGCCTTGTGATCTTACCAGGCATGATGGTCTTCTTACAATGGAAGCACTTGGAGGAACACTCGTTAGAATAGTACTCGGAGCACAGCAGGCACTCATCCTTGGCAGCAAAAGACTTTTCCACCAAAGACTGATTGCATTTGGCACAATTGAAGCATCCTTCATGCCAGTGACGGCCTTTGTAACAAAGATCCTTTGAGACAGTAAATAAAAGTTAATTAAGTATGTTTGTGACCAAACAGGCCATTTTATAAAACAATACTAAACACTCCTGGGACTCTGGTGCCAGTAGGTGGTGCTGGTAGCTTGAGGGCATGCTGTTATTGATACTATTACCCATAGAGAGGTGACTCTCTGGGGCAATTAAGAACTAGAGCCTGGGGCTTCCTTGGTTGGTCACAAAAGACAGATGGAAAATAAGTGTACTCTCCTGTTTCTTCAGATTTCCTCTACCTTCCTTTTATAAACTATAAGAAAAGTTTTTCATGGAATGATTTTTACTTTTAGGTTGTAACATCCTATTACTGTTTGAGATTTACCTAAACAAAATCTCAACACTAGTTAACTAAAACAAAGACCTCCCCAGCTCCCCCCACAAAAAAGGAGAAAAAAAATATAATAATGTGCATTCTGGGAGGAATGGGTGTATGTGTGAGAGGTATCAGCGCACAATGGTTTAATGAAGATGAGGCTAATGTGAAGTGAGAAGATACAGGTTTTTGAATCTTTCCGGCTCCAATTATTTATATAGTTATTCACTTATACTCTTATCATTCTAGAAATAACACTTCAGCTTTGTAACTTTGGGCAAATGACTTCTTTAATCTTTAACATCCTAAACTATCTCCTAAGATCACTGTAAGGATTAAAGTGTATCTTATGTTTCACAGTGCTGAACATAGTGCCTGGAACTTGATTGACGATAGCTTTGAAAATCCTTATATCTAGTAGCAGAGCATTAGAGTATTAACAGTCAACACTAAAGAAAAACAGACATTCCAAAGCACTTGTCTACTGTTCATATGCAATAATTCTGTGAACTGAGGTAAGACCTACCTTGGAATCTGATTCGATTGGTTCTTTGCACTCCTCACAATAGTTAGAAAAAATACAATCATAACAAGTAACACAGTATGGATTGTCATCCTTTAGTACATACTTCCCAAGAAGTGATGCCATGCAGTATTGACAGTCAAATTGAGCAGTTGTCATTTTGGCTTAATCCTATGAATAAAAAAATAATTTACATATATAAAGGCAAAATTTTTGATAAGATAAATTATAAAGCCTCAATACAGCATGAGTCAAGCACTTGAATAGATTTATATTTTCTTATATGAACACCCACCAATTTAGGAAATATGCTGTAGTTATGGTGACACTTGGAGTGATTTAGAAAAGGCTACTCTCCCATCTGGGCAGTTCCTGTGTGTTTTACTAGCAAAATGCATTAAACCAGCAGCCAGAGTGTGAAAAAACATCTTGTATTCCTCATTCACTAATGTGGAATTCAATGAGAATGTAATATGTGTTGAAATAGGATGGTTTCACATCAAGGATATAAATATGAACTGTTGATAGAGCTTTCACTAACTGTCATCACTTACTGTCTTGTTGGAGAGTGCTGGAGGTGGAGTTCAATGGGAGTAACAACAGTCTTTTTTTGCTCTAACTGAAATAGAAATTAAGTACATTTCTAATGTACTTAATGTACATTTCTAATGTACTAATCAAGTACATTGTCATTTTCCCTGCCATCCTTTTATTTCCCAATTCTTTATCGGGTACCTAATGAGGGTTCTGCACATTAGTCCTAAGGTCTTCCTGTACCATAGACTCTCCTTTGGGACGTCCTCCTTACCTGTGGCTTCAACCTCCCTAAGTATACTGTTGACTTAAATCTCTAGCTTTAGCCTGTTCTTCATTTGCCTCCTGGACATCTCCACTTAAATGCCCCACACTTAGCTGGTCAAATAAAACTCCTCAGCAGTGAGGATTCAGTCCAAGTGTTAGGTCTTTGTGACTGCCACTGAGCAATTTTCCAGATGTGGACGTGCAGTTAAAACCATCAGTGGTAGAAAAGAGCTATCGGATTCTTCAGGTTTTAGGGCTAAACTAACATGTACACAGAAGGAAGAATAACAGCAGCATTTTATAGAATGAAAAACATAAATCCAAGGTCAGGGTAAGAATTCTAGTTATTTTGTAAATTTAGGAAAACCATTAAAAAACACGTGGATTTCAAAAGGGTTTAATTAGGCATCGAACACAAGTTTTTCATTGTCACCAAAAATAGTACCACTGATTTTCTTGGAAAATAAATATATTGGGAACTATGAATATTTTCCAATTCTCCACATCAGAAATTTGTTTTTTTAATTTTAGCAAAATTAGAAAATCAATTAATTATTGACGATTTTTACAGCATTTTTAATGCCAGTTTTTATTTACTACATTCAAATTGCATTCTCACATATTTTGCCACCTTTTAATGATGAAGTTTCCAGCAGTGTCTTGCTGAATGTACATTGTCATTAATTCTGTTTATAGCAGATCTTTACTAACAAAGAAAAGACTAAGGATTTAGAATATATGTGTCTCTTCCCAGAAAAGATGAAAATTCAGACTAGAAGTTCCCAGTGGAACATGCCAAAATTATCTGCAAGAAACACTGAATTCCCTATTTGATTAATTCCACAGAAATGTCCCTTTTTAGTGAATACAAACACACTGAAAGGATTACTGAGAGCTTGGAAACAGGAGGAAATAGATCTAAATCCCCTGAAAGATTTAAAAATGGAAATTTTATTCACGTTTACAGTGATCAAGTGTTTATCTCTTAATAGTGAAATACAGTATATACCTTTAACTTTTATCACTTAATATGGAAAATACCATTTTCATTGTTAATATTTCTTTAGTTTTAGATGTATATAATAGCACCATGAAGCACAGCCTCTCAGGACTTAGGAACTCCCAGACTACTTCCATTTAGTGAGGCTTTTAGTATATTATAAAATGAAGAAACACCAAAGGTATCACAAAATTGGTAGAATTTCAAATTTTTCTTTTAAACAACACTCTAAATACAACATTATAATACCTGTACCTCATTTGGTGATCAGAAGTCTAAATATCTAAAATCTAAATATCTAAATAAATACTTATTTTATAATATAAATATTGATATAGAAATATATATCAGTGAATATAAATACTTGTCTAAATGTAAGTACAAGAAGATCCTCCCCATCCCCATTCTAATCACATAATAGGCCTTGCTCCATAAAGATTCTTAACAAAATTGACCCTATTTTCTCCAGTTTTTTAAAGGAGAAAGTACATCTTATTCCATCTGTTTTTTAAAAGCAAAGTCAGGGAGTTGGGGAGGGTGAGAAGAGTCAGTTCAATATCTCAGAACTATGTAATTTTGCATTTTATAGAACTATACAGTGGGAGTAGGCATTTGGTCCAAGTCAACATGTGTTAAATGTCTACTCTGTAATAGTTGAAGTCCCTGCTCTCAAGAAGTCTGGATTCTCTTAGCTCTTACCTTGGTAATAGTGAATATTATTTGAGATAAGAGAATAAACTGAACGTTTGTGGTCTTATTCTTAGTTGGGGAAAGTACACTAAGAAATTCAGTCCTCATTTTCATAAAGTCTATCATTTAACTATGGGTATATGAATACATCTATATAGAGTTTCTTAGAGGTGTTATGACCATAAATATGATACAGATTCCACTAGAACCATATAGAATTCTTAGCAACTAATAGAAAGGGGTGGGGAGCTACAGTAAAGGGAGACCTTTCTAAGAAGATTTGAAGGAAGTTAAGCTTTTGCAAGTCTGTTAGGAAGGAAGGAAGGGAAGAAGGATCTTGATTAGCAGCGAAGGAAGGGGAAAAGACAACCGGGAGAATGGCACAGGATTACATCCGAAGTTGGGGAATGGTGAGTCTTGCCAACAGATTTTCACCCGGCTCCATTCAGGATAAAGGAAGACCTTGAAACTAAAGCTTTTCAAAGCTATTTGGACCTTTAATAAAAGCAGTTCTAAGTGGTGTGAGGGCAGGCAAAAGAGGCAAGGGTATGAATTTTTCCAACTAGGTCACATTTTACCACCTTATTCACTCCTAAACATCATTCTGTACTTTTTTTTTTGGCCTTTGTCTCTTTTTTTCCCCTCTTCTTTGTCCCTTGCATTAATATTTTTGAATAATCAGAGAATAACTAGTGTCCTCAAGAGCAGACCAAATGGCTAGTTTTTAATCATTTTCTAACAGGTAAAACTGTAGGAAAGGGGATAGGGACTATATGATTCTCATCTCAGGAGCCCCCATCTGAGGGTTAATATGGCAAAGATATTGAAAACTGTTTGCTTTCAAAGATTTAAAATCCTTGAACAGAGCTGATTTATAATTATGAGTCATAAGAAATCTTAATAGTATCCCAATTGAATAGCATTTAACTTTTCCTGGCATGAACTTAGAAACGTTAGTATCAATATCAATTAGACATTCTTGTCAAACTTTTCAAAAGGATTAGATTATATTTTTGCCAAACTTCTATAAAATTGATTCTGCAATTATGCAACGGTTTAAGCACAGAATTTTTATCATTGCATACTGGAGTTTTGGAAGACTGATTTAGAGGTACACCGATATATCAAAGAACCTATGAAGATAAGATAAATAGCTCAGAAGTCCAATGTCATGAATGCACTTGGCTTTCTTTTTCCAATTATCTCCCTTAGATTTTAGATTTCTACCTAAAAGCATGTGAGTTTATTGGTCCTAACTTCTATAGCTGAGAATGCTGTTTCTTACATGTTATTTTTAAAACCAGGAATAATTTTGTGTCAAGTTATGTTATATGGTGAGTTAATGATTAGAAGTTTAATGCTGTGACCAATATACTCACTTATATTTTTATTATGCTGAACAGATTCCCAAAAAGTATAGTTGAGAGAATATCAAGCAGGAGAGAGGCAAGGACTTGAGGCTATGCAGGGTATCTTTAATATGCTTTGGTTTGCAAGGCATCACACACCATTCATTCATTCTATAAACAGGTAAATATATATATATTTTTTGCACAGTAATCTGCTAGAAATTATGAAGGACATTAAAAATAGACGAGACTCAAAGCCCATCCTCAGAGAGCTTATAATCTAGTAGGAAGAGTATGGACATTTTATAAATAACTAAACAAAGGGAGGCCCATGTTAGAATTTTTTAAATTTCCAAAGTGCACTCCTATTCGAAACCAATTAATTGGGATTGCTGGGGGTAGAGAATGAGAATAAGTATTTCTCAGCTCCCAGAAAGTTCTAATGTCCAGTGATAATTAAAAACCACCAGTTGGGCTTCCCTGGTGGCGCAGTGGTTGAGAGTCCTCCTGCCGATGCAGGGGACACGGGTTCGTGCCCCGGTCCGGGAAGATCCCACATGCCGCGGAGCGGCTGGGCCCGTGAGCCGTGGCCGCTGAGCCTGCGCATCCGGAGCCTGTGCTCCGCAACGGGAGAGGCCACAACAGTGAGAGGCCCGTGTACTGCAAAAAAACCCAAAAAACAAAAAACAAAAAAAAAACCACCCACCAGTTAAGAGAAGGAGGAAGGAAATTACTTTTAGCTGGGAAAAATTCCGGAACAACTTAGAGAAAATGGCATTTGAATGGATCGTGTGGTAGCTATCATGGGTTGGTTCTCCCAACCCTGGCTCTATCCTCCTCCTAGTTGGAGAGGTCAGGCAGCTAAAGACATCTCCTGGACCCTCTTACAGCTAGTGTTGAGGATGCAAATTTGGCTCTGCTAACTCCGAACAGGTGTGTGTACATTGGAAGGTGGGAGTGATACGTTCCTGCTGCTGTTGCTGTTGGCAGGCTGGGTCGTAGAAATGTGAGTGGTTTCTCCCATTCAGAATGCCTGGACTCAGGTTTTCCAGGGTCCAGGGACTTGTTTTCAGGTTGTGAGAGGTAGTCGTGGTAGTGGTATCAGCGGTGGCAGCAGGTTCCTGACCTCTGGATTACAGGGCAGAATGGGTGCTGTGGTGGGCAAAGAGCAGCCTCTACCATCCTTGAAGGAATTGTTAAAAATACTAACAGTGAGTTCTAATGCTCCCGTGTGTTTCCTGAGGGCCATGTACTGTGTTAACCACTTTGTGTAGATTCTCTCTCTTAATCCTCATAACAATCCTGTAGGATGGGTCTATTATTAATATCCCCATTTGACAGATGAAGAATCTTAGAGAGGCCAAGATAACTTGGCAGATAAAAATGCCAAATCCAGGATTTTATCCTACACCTGTCAGAAACTGAAGCCCAGGATCTGAGCCTGTGTAAACCTTTTCTTTCCTGAAGATGTTGAGGGAGGGCACTTGAGACTGACCAACAGAATTAGGAAAGATGTTTATACTTGAATACATGAGGTCTGCATGGAAAATAGCAAGTAATCTATTTAAAGTGGCTTGCAGGGCATGAGAAGGTACTAATTGGAGGACAAGTTTGGAAAAGTAGGCTGGGCAAGATCACCAATGGCCTAAGTTTCAAGCTAGAGATGAACATATGTTGTCTATAGAAGAGATATAACTACTGATGATTGAGAATAGAAGAGTGAAGTGTTTTGAGCTGAGATTTGTGAAAATTAATGGAAATAGTGAGAGAAGGGATTGGAAGGTAGATATACCACAGACAGGAAATCGATAAGGGGTCTATTTTTTAATATCCCATTCAATCAACAAATATTATTATCCCCATGTAAAGAGTTGTTTTATGTATTTTGGTGGGAATATGAAGAATTCTTATTGAGGAAATAATGTCCAGTCTATTAAAACTGACAAAATACATCATGTTACAAATTTAAAAAACAAAACAAAAACTATGACCCTCACCCAGACTAAAAACACACAACCTAGGCACCTCTGGGTAAAATTACTAAAAGTCAAAGATAAATAACATCTTAAAAGTAGGTTAAAAATATTACTTCCAGAGTAACAACAAATTGAGAAGTTACCTACTTCTCAACAGAAAAAAATGGAAGGTAGACAATGGAAAGATAAAATGGCTGAAAGAAAATGGGAGCCAACCTAGAAGTCTATACTCAGGTAAAATATCTTTTGTTAAAAAAGGTGAAGAAAAGATATTTTCAGACAATCAGAAACTGAATATATTAATAGCACACCCATATTACAGTAAATAACAAATAGTGTTCTTCAAGGAAAAGGACACTGAGCTCAGATTGAAGCTTAAAAATAAAGGGGTGAAAAACAACAAAAATTATAAATATGTAGGTGAATCTGAATAAATATTAACAGAACAACCTTAAAGAATTTGAACACTTAGGCAAAATGGGAAACTTCAAAGATAAAACATTAAAACGGACACAAGAAGAAATATAAAATTTTAGAGAAACTGAATTTGAAATTAAAAGCCTACCTATAAAGTAAAATACAAGGCCACATGGCTTCTCCAGTGGATTTTACCAAGATTTAGGAAGAAATAACACCAATATTAACAAACTATACCAAATAATTAAAAACAAGAAACATGATCCACTTAATTTTGAACCCATTAAAACTTTGATTACCAAAATCTAAAAACATTATAAGAAAAATTATAGGCCAATCATACTCATAATAATAAATTTTGCAGTAAATACAAAAAATTTAGCACAGACAATAACTAATTGAATCCAGTGACATATGAAAAAGTTAATATCATGATAAGCCGAGTTTATCCCAGGAATGCAATTTTAGTTTAAAATTAAGAAGAGAATCACTGTATTTTACCGTATTTACCAAATAAAAGAGTAAGCCATATACTTAGCAGATGCAGAAGACTGATAATTTTAAAAATTGCTCATTGAAGGATACTATTAATAATGAAAAGCAAGCCACAAAATGACAGATTAATAGATGATATTTGCCACGTATATAACTGACAAAGGATTAAAATGCAGAATATATAAAACATCAGTAAGAATTAAAGTAATGGAAAAATGGGCAAAAGATATAAGAAAAAAATTTTCCATTTTAAAATGACAGATATTTTAAAGGAAGCTCATTCAACTCAGTATGAAATAATTTGTACTCATGGTCAGAAAAAATTAACACGTCTGACAATATGAAACGTTGGTGAGAATAAGGAGCAACTGGAATTCACACACTGAAATAAGAACGAAAGATGAATGGATAAACCACTCTGAGAAACAATTTTTCATTATATTGTAAAGTTGAATATGTATCCTTCATATGACTCAGTAATTTCTCCCCTAAATCTGTGACTCATAAAATCTTGCAAAGCTCACCTGAAAGAATGATCATGGCAACATAGTTTATAGTAGCCCTAGTAGCAGGAGACTCTGAATGTCTATCAAAGGGAAAATGGATAAATAAGTAGATGTATGGTCATATAACATACTGCTATATGGCAATAAAACAGATGAATTATATAGGTGCCCTCCTTAATACAGATAAACCTCACTACTGAGTGAACTAAGTAAGTTATAAAATAGTAAATACACCATGATTGCATTTCTATAAAGTTAAAAAACAACCAAAATTGATTATTAGGAATTATGATAAATATATGGTAACATGTTATTAAACATAATAAATGTTATTAAAGCTATTTAAAAAAGCATGATGATGATAAACACAAGAATTAGGATGCAATTTAAGATTATCTAACTTCTGGAGTTAGTCGGGGATTAGGAAGTTGCAGAGGGTTTCAAATATGTGGAAAATATTTGATTTCTTAAGCCAAATTATTTTTATACTTTGCATATATTAGAAACATTATTTTCTATATATGCAATGTTTTGTTTTTTAATAGTTTAAAAAATGAGTGGGTGATAAATGAGTAGAAGTAGTATTGATATATATATTAAACTGTTCTTTCCTTATGTTTGTCAATAGAGAAGTAATCCAGATGGATGTAGTAATATCCTGAGAATATTTTTGTGTGCTAATGGTGGTCATGGAATTTATTGTCCAAGCAGGGAAGATATGGGGATAATTGTGGGCTGATTGAAAGGGTAAATTTCTCAGGGTGACCATTTTGGATACAAAAGAGAGAAGGAGACAAAGTTTTCTCTCTTTCTTTCAATACTCAGTTACCATGAAAGTGTGCAAAGCCAAAACATGGTTCCAATGTGTATGATCTTTGTCTTATTACTTTACAATAAGACACGAGCTGTGTCTTACTATCGTGTCAGAGATTACAAGTTTCAAAAGTAAGAGGGCTTTTACTTTTAATGGTGAAATTGAAACATACTAGGATATAATTTGGGCCTTCTGGTTTCCAATAATGTCTCTATGTTGGTGTGGTTTTGAGAAATTTTATTTACTTGAGGGAGTTGAATTACCATATATCTTATATTCTAAATATCAAATATAAGTTGTTACATTGATTTGATTATAGCTTTCTTTGTTCCATGTGGAAGCAAGGCAGTACTATATAAAATCATCAAATTGATTTATGTGTCTTGATAAGAGGATATACAGTAACTGGTATTTAAGATGACTTCTATCTCTACTACATGATTTGTAAATTTTGCTAAATGGGTGAAAATAATGCCACAATCACTACTTTTGCACATATGTAAAAGTGCACTATTCTTCAATTCAAAATTTGTTGGGTTTTCTGGCTTAATTTTCATCTGGTTATTCAAAGTAGCCTCATTCAGCCTGTATAAATACATTAGTGCTCATCTGAGAGTGCTACATGACTATTTCAATTGCCCATTCAGGTCTTTCATTGATTCTGTAAAGTAGATCTGTTTCTGCTTTTCTTTAGGAAAGAACTTGAAATAATTGAAATCTAAAGGGCATCAGGAATATTAAAATGCTCTTGGGAAATGTTAGTTCAGAACGCTGATGTCTTTGAAACTTGTGTGATTGATATACGGAACTTGGGTGAAGATGGAAAGTGGATGAAGAATCTTAATTGGAACTGTACCTAAATGAATTTACCTGTGCTAGTTTTCCCATTTAGGATTTTAATTTGAACTGTTGCTGTGAGGGCAGATAGGGGCTGATGGCCAGTCAAGGGCACTTTGGAAGTCTTACTGAGGAAAGTATATTGCTCTGTGCTCTATAAGGAGTTACAGAAACCATCCTCAGTGTGTGGTTATGCAATCCACCTAGTCTGCCAAGGCAGTGATTTCAATCATTCTCGCCTCTCTCCCTGCCTGTACCCCGTACATATATTTACTGGGTACCATATCCTATTGATTCCACTTCAGAAACATTCCTTAAATCTTTGTTTAGGCCCTCCTTGTATCTCTGATGGACCATAGTGGCTTACATCGAACTGAAGATATTATTAAAAGTTTCTCCCTCTACTGAGTAGAACCAAGCACATTTCTACTCTATGAATTTTGCTCTCTAAATAAGCTCAATTACCCTGGGAGTTCCAGAACATCTTCCACAATACTCAAGAAAAATCTTTCTCAGACTCATGATCATCTCCCTTCCTTGGAGAAAAACCTCCAACAGCTCTTCTTTAAGTCCATTACTTAGCATAGAGACCCTTTGCTACTTTGTCTACTTTTCTCACTGTCTCTTCATCCCTTTCCCAACCCTGTACCATCTGATACACACACACTGCACCTATGCTTTAGCCCCTTCCCATGACTCCCTATTCTTCAAATATACTATGTCATTTTACACCTTTGAGCCTTCACACGTGACTTTTCTTCTATCTCTAATGACTTTCTTCTTGTCCCCCCCCCCATTGACCACCTACTTCTCAGTCAAGATCCACCTAAAAATCCTTCTCTCTGCAGCTTTCTCAGATCTGTCTGGACACAAGTTGCTCCCATTAGTTCACACATATGTCTCTTTTTCTTTTGCCACATTTGGTAACAGTTATTTTGTACTATGTGTGTCTCTCTCACTTCTAAGCTCCTCAAGGGTAAGGATGTTGCTTAATTCTGTGTGTCTCAGGTCTGAGCATAGCAGGACCTCAGAACATGCTTTATGGCTGAAGAAATGAATGAATGGAAAACTTCCTACTTCCCATGAGCTTGGAGTCCAAGACAAGAACTAATGAAAACACATAGGCAAAGAGGATTCTATCAACAGGATAAAAGATAAAGGCTCAAGTATAAAAAAGTTAAGAATTTGCATATGTTCACTTGAGTAGTGAATTAATTCATATCTATTATATCTATGGCAAATACATCCAAGGACTGAGATAGGATTAGGGAACAGAAGGTGAAGATCTAAAGGCCTGTTCATGACTAGGAGAGTCCTTTCACTTTCCCTGAAGAAGACAGCTAGAATGCCCTTTAAATACCAGCTGAGGAAGGTATCAAAGAAACAGCGGAATGTGGTTAATCTGTTGACATTATTAAAGGGTTTCTCTCTAAACTGTGGGCACCAATAGGCTTCCATTAACAGTTTATGAACTGTATGATCAGATACTTCAATCCTCTGTTGGAAGATGTACCAGCCTTTCTGCATCCATGAATATGATTTTCGGAGACAGAGCATGTCTTTACCAAGATTGCAAGGTCATTGTCTTCAGAGATAGGTGATATTAGCTGAAGTATTATTTCACTGAAGTGTTATTTCTGACAATTTGGGTGGACTTAAATGAGATATATGAAAAAATATATCCTCCAAAGTCTGTGTAAACTAGGCCAGACAAAATAAGTATATGTTGTACAGTGGGAAAATTTAGATTCACAGATTTAAAAATATCATGGAGTTGGAATAACTAGTAAAGTTCTACTCTTAGTTTTTTCCTTTGTTTCTTTTCCTAGTTCTGAGGGTGGAGTTGAACAGAGCTGTGTGTACTTCTGTATCTGTTTTCTGCTTATAACCCAAGACATAACATACTGAGAAAAATACTGGGTTGGAAAGCAGAGGCTATAGATCTTTGCACTAGTTGCTTAAGCACGAGCATGGAAACTACTGCTATGGAAACTGTTTAATCTTTCTGGCACTTACTTTCCTTAACTATGAAATGAGAACATTATTAGCTGCTTATGATCCCACCCACAGATCAAGTGAGATTAGAATGGAAAAGTCATGAGTGAGTTGGCTGTAGGTGTACTTGACTTGATGGAAAGTGTAATTATAAGTGTAGTTCCCATTTTGAAGAAGGAGGCTATTTTCTAGACCCCTCAAACACTACTTTTGAAAACTAAACAATTTTAAAAATAACTAAAGCCATAACTTCAGGCCATCAATCAAAAATAACCTAGGGCCTCCCTGGTGGCGCAGTGGTTGAGAGTCCGCCTGCCGATGCAGGGGACACGGGTTCGTGCCCCGATCCCGGAGGATCCCACATGCCGCGGAGCGGCTGGGCCCGCGAGCCATGGCCGCGGGGCCTGTGTGTCCGGAGCCTGTGCTCCGCAACGGGAGAGGCCACAGCAGTGAGAGGCCCGCGTACAGCAAAAAAAAAAAAAATAACCTAAAACAAGCATCATAGAATTGTGGTGGAATGCTTGATATTAGTCTCTAGGGACATATTCACAAGCCCAGTTTGTTGGAAGCTGAATGTCTTGTGTAGAGAGGTCAAATGAGAATTCTCCTGAGACCTGATGGCACAGCTCTCCCATGAAACAAAACAGCTGACGAGAGCTTTCCATCTGGTTAATTTGTTCTGTGGATACTAACAAAGGAAAAATGTGCTTTGTATGATTTTCTTGGAGGGATTATGTTCAGAATCATGTAATTATGGCAGTGATTACAGAAACAGGTACATTGTAGTTCATGGTAATACATAAGTATAACCACATTTTACCAAACATTATATTCTTTACAAAATAAAAAAGTAGGACTCTCAAAAAATATATAGGTTTAATACCATCTTTGATTTTTTTCCTCACTGAGATATAAGAAAAATTTTAAGACATAAAGAATACCACCTTTTAAGGTGCAACTGGATTATCTAGATCTCTGTCTATCCAGATACCAACTTCCTGCTTTTAAACCCATCATTAGGCTTGCCTCAATTTTTATCCCAAAGGAACCACTATCATTTCAATAGGTATAAGCTGTCATTCCTTCTACTCCCTGTAGCCTTGCTATCATTTCTGTAAAAGGTGCTCTGGAAGAGTAAATACAGTTCCTAGGTTGCCTTAGGATCTCCTCAAAGTCTTGAGTTCTCATGTAGTGCTGGGGTTTGGTATATACAAGGACTGAACTAAAAGAGGTGATTTATCTAAATGTATTTAGCACAGAGTCAGCACATGGTAGGGACAGGATGTTTCCTGCATGTGAATCCCCCAAATCAACCTCATTTTCTGGAGATGGATTCTAATCTAAATATCACTGCAGATCTATTATAAGTATCAGAGAGTATTCCTTCCACCCATCTCTAAGCTTTTTGAAAAATTCAACACGTACTCTATGGAATACTAAATGTAGTAGTTGTGTCAGTTTTTTTGTTCTGTTTTGTTTTGCTTTGTTTCATTGGTTTTCCTTTCTATTTGAAGATCACCTTCATCATGCTCATTAACTACTATCAGTATCTGAGCCCTAGTAGCTGTTTTCTCAGCAGTGGGGAGGGAGCTCATTGATTCATCTATTTAACACTGTTTCTACCTGCTTCCTCTTGCATCTATTGACAAATGCAAGCATATTTAGCAAGAAGTGTGATCTGCCATTGTAGAAACTAAGTCTCCTGTGGAAGGACTGAATCTCTAACACATGCTAGTCATATGAATCACCCCCACAGGGCCAGGTATTTGAGTTCACAAGATCACATGAAAACTTCGCTATGGTCTAGTGGAATGTACTTCATCAGACAGGAAATGCAATATCTTTTGTACCGTTTTTTCCTTCAGTTTTTGAGTTCAGTGTCATGTGTTATAAAGACATTGTGACTGGATCACTGTAAAACCAAGACAGCTATTTTATTTTCCTGGGTGGTTTTTTTGTTTGTTTGCTTTTTTGGCTGCGTTCAGTCTTCATTGCTGCACACAGGCTTTCTCTAGTTGTGGCAAGCAGGGGCTACTCTTGCTTGTGGTGCACAGGCTTCTCATTGCAGTGGCTTCTCTTGAGGAACGTGGGTTCTAGGCGCATGGGCTTCAGTAGTTGCGGCACGTGGGCTCAGTAGTTGTGGCTTGCAGGCTCTAGAGCACAGGCTCAGTAGTTGTGGCGCACGGGCTTAGTTGCTCCACGGCATGTGGGATCCTCCCAGACCAGGGATTGAACCCGTGTCCCCTGCATTGGCAGGTGGACTCCCAACCACTGCGCCACCAGGGAAGTCCCTTCCTGGGTGTTTTAAAATAAACTCTAATTTCCTTCCAAAATTAGTGATAAGAAAACTCTCACCTTAATTAATTCACCTTAAGAAGATGGCAAACATATTCAATTTACACAGTGCCTGAGAGCAGATTAGGGTAATAACCATGGACCCAGGAATTTAGAGGAGCTGAGCCAAGTGCTCCAATCCCCACAGGTGTCGATGCATCTTAACCCCATGTCATCTTGAAAACCTAAAAGTACGTGCTCCTTAGAACATAGAAGAACCAAGCAAAACATACTTTCCATGATTTTCTTTCCAACAAATGTTTTTAAATATGAGAAATAAACCATTTCTATTCTGATGAAAGATAGTATTAGAAACTGTCCAATGAAATGAAGAGTGTGCTTTATTTGGAAGGTGGCCAGTATAAAATGATAGATGTATTCTTTATCTAATAGAACCTATAAAGTAGTTTTCTAAATCAAAAAATGGCTTAAAAATGACAACTCCAGTTAAACGAATTGGGAAGAATATTCAGTCGTTTAACTAAGAGCATGAAATAAGATTTCATAATCAATCACTTAATTCTCTCCTGAGAATAAGACAAGTCTGGCCATATAATATATTGGCTTTCATGTATCCTGGCATTAATGTGTATTATAGATTCTGTTGGTTTATGAACTTCTTCAACTTCATAAAACACGATGATGAAAGAAGAGCTCATTTCTGGGCCTTCCGAAACAGAGTCTGTCAAAAAGTTCTAAAGCTGCAGACATTTTTGAATTTTAGGGTATATGAGTTTGTATTATAAGGTATATATAAAGTATATGAGTTACATTTATGAGTTGTATTATGGTATGTTCAATGAAGGCCCTTTGTGCTTCTCTTAGATAATTCTTATATTCTAACTTGTATTATAAATTTTGGAAGGGAGGTTGTTGTATTCCTTATGACCATAATATAAGCTCACTGAGAGCACCGTATCTTACTCATTTCTATACTCCAAATGGAGCCTGGAAGTGCCCCCACACTTACTGGGTGATCTTTTAAAATGTTGCAGATAAAACTTATGGTAATTTTTAAAGGATTTCTACTTTATTGAAAGTGGTGATGGCTAAAGACCAAGAAAATAAGCTGAAGCACCTCCAGTTTTGAATTTTCTGTTGGGAGGCATCATTATGATTCCCTAGTGACTAAGCATGCTAGGTAAACATTCTTCTCTTGATTTATTGGGACAAGGCACCAGATACTCTCTTTTCCTCTGAAGTTGTAAGGCAAGTCGGAGGATAACAAATGTCTTATGTCTTTCAAGTCTACCAGCAGTTTAATAAGTGGATACAGGTGTGGTGTAGGTGTCTCTTTGGAACTTTTTATTCTGTTTTCAACAATAGTAGTCACTGCAGCCTTTAGACTCCTATGAGCCTGTAGCAGGAGCTCTCTCTAGCCCTTCACTGCCCAGGGAAGGGGGTGGCAATCCCAGCAGCCTGCCTCTGAGGACTGGCCACAAGGCATAAGTGCCCCTTGTCATATGCATACAGTTTCCAATCATTCTCAAAATTCTTAACTCTCAGTTGATCATTTTCATGATTTTTGTGGGGACAGGTCATAGTAACAGTTTATAAAACTACTCCATTATCAGCATCCCATTTGGCATTTTGACAGCATCTAAGTACGTATATGGCAGAAATCATGACATTTATATTCTGCCTTATAAGGTAGAATATTGTAAATCATACCCATAGATGGCGCTTTAGAGCAAATTAGATAATACATATCAAAATACCTTAAAAACAATTATGAGTTATGCAAAAATAAACCTTGTTGAGAATATAGAGGAATTAAAGTAGTGGTAGACAGAAAATTTTAAGACTATATATAATTTGTTACCCTAATAGTGATGTAACATTTGGTACTGATCAAAACCAAACTTACCTTCTCATTAACCGACATTTAACTTAAAAATACCTAGTCGCTCTTGAAGAAACCACAAAAACAATGATGAAGAGACAGGGAAGGTAGTGAGATTTACTTTCCACTTGTATATAGCCTTTTGTGCCCTTTGAATTTTGTACCAAATGGCCTATTTTAAAAATTAAATGAAATCTTAACACAAATCAAAAGGCTAAACTTATTTCCCTTTGAATCACTTGTTCTTGACTATAGAACACAAGAACTAAAAAAGATCAGTTTTAGCTCCTCATTTTACAGGGATAGAAACTAAATTCCAAAAAGGATATTTGTAGAGCTAGTATTTCTTTCTAGAAAAATTAGGAAAAATGGAATATACCTACCAAATTAATTTTTGTAAATACTTAAAAGGAAATACTCACAGTGCTAATCAAAGTGAATTTTAACAAGCTTGTTATTTTTAGCTTTTTTGGCTGTTTAGAGCCAAACAGCCACTCTCTTCCCATTTTATAAATAGATGCTGACCCAGAGTCTTTAAATGGCTGTCTTTAGATCACACTACTTTCAGTGACCTATTCCTGGTCCAAGCTCTTTAGCATTTCAGACCTTTCAGAATCTGGCATCTGCCTTGGCCTGGTTCTATCAGTTTTAAACCCAACAATATCAAACAGCTCTCTGAACACAGTGAACGGTACTTCTGTAGGTTTCACAAAGAGCTCCTGAGTGCCAAACAGTGCTTGGCAGTGAAGGTAAGACCAGGTCTCTCCCTGTGAAAAGCCTCCACTCTGGCATGGGAGACAGGCTCATAAATAATTACTCTACTCCATCAGTCTTACCAGATCAGGGCCCTGGCTCTCCATACTTCAGCACACACTGTGCACTGTAACCCTAGTTAATCGTCTTTCCCACTCAACAGTAAGCTTCAGGCGGGACAAATGCTGTTACCGCCAAACTAACTGGTGTCTAGCATATTATCAGCATGTGCTGGGCACTCACTAAATATTGTGGATGAGAGGGAGTGGGGGGGGGAGAAAGAAGAGAGGGCAGCTGAAATGCTTGGACATAGGCACAGGGGGCCCTGGAAATTTCAGGAAATTTCTAGAAAATGTCAGATAACACTTCTAGAGCTGTAGCTTGAAGATGGAATAAAAGCTAATCTCTAAGAAAAGGTGGGGAAGAGCAATGGGGAATCCACACAGTTGTGGATGTGGGGAAGCAGCACACTGGGAGTGTGGACCAGGCAGAGAGCATTGCTGGACCTGCTTGAGGGACCACACCTGGAGGGTGGCATTTCATCCATACCTGGATAGGCAAAAGGTCACTTACAAAATGAGATACTTTTACATGTCAGAGCTTTAAAAACTCAACTACACATTGCTATGAATATATATTTGCCCACTCTTCTCTTCTTGGCCACCTGAAGACCATACCCTTAAACACAGGTCTGGGATGTATGCTATCAACTAGAAATCTCTCTTACCTGGCAGTTTAACAGTTTACATTGATGACTTAAATTTATACTAAACTAAAATTATACTTACATATATACAAAAAAGCAGGAATAGTTTTTTGAGTTAAAAATCATATAAGAGAACCTCTCATTTCCCTCAGGTTTCTATACTGGTCATTTAAAGGAATTTCTCTCTTTTGAAAGTGTTGGGGGTAAAATGTTGGTCCCTTAGCTCACTGATTCTGTTCTACCTGGGGAGCGACTTAATTGAGAAGCAACTGGTCACAGGGGTCTGCTCCAGTGCCACTCACTTCCCTTCCCCTCCTTCCGGTGGGATTTGCCAGTGCACAGGCCTAAACTCTGCCCTCCTTCCTGGAGGGAACCCACTATAGCTGCCCAGCCCCATGAGGGGGCACTGGGTTAGAGTTCTCTACCCCACTGCAAATAAGTTCAATTCAGGATGGGAGGGGCAGTCTCAGGGAAAAGCTTTGTTTTCCAACCCAGCCTTAACAATAATAACATTGATAATAAATGGATTCGTGTATGACACTTCTATTTCACAATTGTCTTAGAACTCTGAAAGAAGAGGCTCATGATTAAGTGGGACTTTCAAATCCACACATATATTACAATAAAGGTGGCTTTATTCCTAAGTCCTTTTGCTGTACTGCATGCGTATATGTATGTGGCAGGAGGGAAGAAAAGAGAGAATAATATATATACCAGTTTTTATTTACCAGGATGGTAAATTAGGATTCTCTAATTATGCTAGGTTTGTAGTTTAAAACTTAACAGAAACAAAATGAAGAAATGAATAGCATTATTTTGAAGTTCTTGGCTCAGTCAAAAACCAAACAAAATAATAGATATTCTAATTACCTTCATCAGAATAACCATTAATTCTGTTTTAAATGTGTTTGGTAATTTAACTTGTTATCTAGTTCCTCTTTAGGTTACAGTTTATAAGATTTTTGGATTTTGAGTATCAGTTTTTCAGGTGGAATTCTGACAATGGCATATATTTATTTTTATTAATCAATTTTTCAGATCATTTGGTGCCTAAGTGAAAAATATCATAAGTGAAGTACCAATAGGTATTGTAATAATGATTTATGGTTTCCAAAGTGCTTTCATGTATATTACTTAGAACAGTCATTCTTAAACATTTTTAGGTTAAGAATTTTTTAGCACCTAATGAAAGCTATTTACCTCTTCTTTAAAATATATTCATATTCCTGCATTCACAGAACTTTCTCAGGCCTGATGAAGCCAGGGTTCTTGGAACCAGGCTGTAGAGTGGAGGTTGCCAACTACATCCCAAGAACCAAAATCTAGCCACAACCTGTGTTTGCATGGCTTGAGACCTAAACATAGCTTTTACATTTTTAAATGATCAAAAAAAAAATCAAAAGAAGGATAAAATTTTTTTGACATCTGAAATTATATGACATTCAAGTTTCAGTATCTATAAAGTTTTACTGGAACACATCCTCAGTCCATGGCTACTTTTGAACTATTATGGCAGAGTTGCTTAATTTTGAAACCTAAAATATTTCCTGTCTGACTCTACAGAAAGCATAAAATATATTTTGTGTTTTTAGTCATATTTTGTTGCATGTTTGTTAAATTACACTTAACTAGGGTTTGAAAAGGACTTCTGCACACTGCTTAAAAGCATATAAAATTATTTACTAAACGACTTTAAAAATAATACTAGAAATCATTAACATGGTGTTTGGAAAAGTACTTAATGACATGGCAAAATGCTCCTGATATTGCTTTAAGTGAAAAAAAAAAGTAGGAATTAAATAATCAGTGTGATTTCAACCACATAAATACATTTGAAGAGTAGGAAACAAGTTTAGAAGAAAATATGCTTGATTAAAGTTATAGATTTTTAAAAAAGCTTTTTACTGTTCATTACTTTCTAAATTGTACAATGCATAATGTGTCACTTTGAAAATAAGGAAAAGTATTGAACAAAATTCGAGTACAGTCATTCAGTTAAAAAAAAACCTCAAAGATTAGAATCTTCTGTAATAGTATAACTGCAGAAATTTTCAAGGGAACAAACTAATAGAATGAATGTGATTACAAGACCAGAAATCATTTTTAAATCTTACTTCCTTTAGGTGGCATGACAGCTTGGTGTCAGATGCTTTTTTTTTTTTTTTTCCTGCATGCAGATTATACCCATGAATCTGTTAAAGAAGTGCTGAATTTTATGGGAAGAAAAATTTTACGTAACATCAAAGCATTTTTAGTACTATACTGAGAAGCATTTGGTCAAACTTTATGATAGGCATCTCCTTGTTCACCCATGAAATGGTCATCAGCACAGTGCAAGGATTCATGATATAAGCAAAATTGAACAGCTTGACCAATGTTTCTGTAGATACTATACTGACTTGATCTACTTGGTGAATGAATGAGTGAATATATGAATGAATGAATTACCTGTATGTATGACTTTTTGGCCCTGTCAAAAAAATGATAAATAGTTTGATACCTTGACCAGGACAACTATTAATAGTCTTTTAAAAAGTATTAGGAATTACATGATTATGATATTTTACTTAAATTGTCTTATGAACAGTAAGGATCATTAAATATAAAGGATCATTAAAAAGGACAGCATCAAGCTGGAAGACAAGAACCCCAGAAGCCCATTTCCCCACCATCTTAAGCGTGTACTATCATTAAAATTAAATTGAAAATAAAACCCAAAGCATATTCTTAAATAATAAGAGGGGAGAATCTGATACATCAAAATGATCTACTGAAAAATAAAACTCAGGGTCCGTTGATGATACTGCTCTGGCAAAATGAATAAGCAAAGGAAAATCTCAAAGCTTTGTCAACAATCAAGTAAGATGGGTTTAAGGTCCAGTAGCAATCTTAAGCCTGCAACAGTGTATGGGATGCTAGAAATTCAGTGGTAATTGCCACAGTCCCTTCTCTAAAAGAGCATACAGTCTTGTAGGAGATACAGATAAATAAATGAGTTTATAGTGTGAGCCCAAGAGGGCACACTGGTAGTATGAGGGTATGCAGAAGTGGCACCAAACAGATTTGGGTGGAGGGTGGTCTGTAAGTTCTTTCCAGAGAAGGGAGCACTTGAGGGTGACTAGGGTGAGTTAGGTCTGTATGCAGAGAGCTCTTCTTTGGGTATATAAATTGAGGGAGAGGTGAAGTTAGTTCACCTCTAGTTTTTGGCTTGAGCAACTAGTTGTTGCCCATGGAAGCCTGGCAGGAAAGAGGCATTTGCTCAGTTCTTAATCTGCTGAAGGTCATTTGGTATGACTGAGCAGCAGTGTGTGTGTGTGTGTGTGTGTGTGTGCGTGCGCACACGCACGCTCGCGTGTGAGCCTGTGTGCGCACATCAGTGCCATAGTAAAAACTGCTTGGGAGAAGAATGTAGAGGCTAAATTATTCAGGGTCTTAACTAGTAATAATAACAACTTGCACTTAACACTTTTTCTATGCCAGACACTTGTAATTATTTTTTTTAAAAAGGGCTTCAAATGCTTGGCTATTTATATTTATTTATCTATTTATCTATTTATTTATTTATGTATTTATGTATGTATGTATGTATGGCTATGTTGGGTCTTCATTTCTGTGCGAGGGCTTTCTCTAGTTGTGGCAAGCGGGGGCCACTCTTCATCGCGGCGCGCGGGCCTCTCCTGTTGCGGAGCACAGGCTCCAGACGCGCAGGCTCAGCAGTTGTGGCTCAGGGGCCCAGCCGCTCCGCGGCATGTGGGATCCTCCCAGACCAGGGCTCGAACCCGTGTCCCCTGCATTAGCAGGCAGATTCTCAACCACTGCACCACCAGGGAAGCCCTGTAATTTTAATATAACACATTGATTCCTCATTTCAAACCTAAGAAACCTAAGAAAAAGTTACACCATCGTGATCTCCATTTCATATACAAGGAAAATGACAGACACAGAGGCTGACTCCTCTAAGTTCCCAGATCTAGTGAGTAATACAGCTGAGACTTAAGCTCCAGCCAATCTAGCATGAAAAGTGTGGTCCATGAACCAGTATTATCAGCATCACCTGGGCGCTTGTTAGAAATGCAAAAACTCAGGCACCAACCCAGACCTACAGAACCAGAATCTACATTTTAACAAAGACCCAGAGGTGGTTCCTGAGCACTTTAAAGTTTGGGGACATCTGCTATAACCCACTAAATGCTACTGCTTCTGTTTACTTTGGGAAGGAATCTGGACATTATCCTAAGGCCAGTGGAAAGTCAGGAAAAGGTTTGAAGTAAGAGATTGACAAAATCAAATCTGGTTTTAGACCAGTAGTTTCAGTGGCTTCAGTGTGGAGAATGCAGCAGAAGAGGGCAATTCTGGAGGCACGGAGACCCATGAAAGGGCCACTGTTCACCAAGTAAAAGAAGATGGCAGCCTGAAATAGGGTAATGGCAGTGACAAAGGAGAGAAGCTGGTGAATGTATGAGGTAGCATGGACAGAATTTGGAGACTCTTTGGGTATACAAGTTGAGGGAGAGGTGGAGTTAGTTCACCTCCAGTTTCTGGCTTGTATCATGATGTCATTTTCTGTATGAGAATACTTGGGGGAAGTAGTGTGGAAAGTAGGAGAAGGGAATGATGAATTTACTTTTAGATTAAAATGAGATTTGAGAGGACTGTGGGAAAGCCAAGTAGAGCTGTTCAGCCAGGTCCAAAGAGAGAGGGCAGGGAAACCACATACATTACTTGAACATTTTGAAATTCTATGTCAAAAATTTTACCTGGCTTGCCCTTCAGGCCCCTTCCCTTCCCGCATTGTATTCACTGGGGTCCAAGCCTGCTCTGGGCAGTCCTGTATTCAGCAGATAATTGGACATATAGGTTTGTAGCTCAGAAAAGATGCCTTAGCTGGACATAAAGATTTTGGACTCAGTCATGTAGAATAGATTGTAATTGAAGCAATGACATTTAGCTCAGAAAGAGAAAGGGAATCTAGAATGTAGGGAAGAGGAAGGGGAATCTGTGAAACAGACTGAGAATAGTGGTCGTAGAGGTGGGAGGAAAACCAGCAGTTGGATACCATGGAATCCCTGTGTAAAGAGTGTTTCCAGATGGGGAAGGTGGAGAATAAGGTAAAATGCTTCTGAGATACTAAGAAGATAATGAGAAATGTCTGCTGGATTTAGCAATACACTAGTGATCAGTCACCTCAGTGAGAGGCAGGGGAAACTGATAAGGACCAAAGCCAGACTGCAGTTGATTGAGAAGTGGGAGCTAAGAAAGTGGAGATTCTTTACAAGGTCTAGACAATACTTTCACGAGATTGAGCTATGAAGCCGAAGAGTGAGGTAAGTGGAGGAGCTCAGTAATGAAGGAAAGCTTTTCAAGATGGAGAATTTGAACATGTTTAAATGTTGATAGGAGGAGCCAATAAAGAAGGAAAGAATAAAGATTGTGATCCCTGAAGCAGAGGGTATGAGATAACAGGCACTAGTTTAGATCTTCCCTTTCATGTTCCAATCTACCAATAGGCTGGTATGGGGATTGGGGAGAATGGCCAGAGAAACAGGAAGGTCCCACTGCAGTCACCTGTTCCACATTCTGGGGTCTCTAGAGGCTTAATCCTATCACCCTTCCATTCTAAGTCTTACTCTCCACGAAAGGAACTGTTCTGATACTTGAACCTTCTACTTTTTTTTTTTTTTGCGATACGCTGGCATCTCACCGTTGTGGCCTCTCCCGTTGTGGAGCACAGGCTCCAGATGCGCAGGCTCAGCAGCCATGGCTCACGGGCCCAGCTGCTCCACGGCATGTGGGATCCTCCTGGACCGGGGCACGAACCCGGGTCCCCTGCATCGGCAGGTGGACTCTCAACCACTGTGCCACCAGGGAAGCCCAGAACCTTCTACTTTTATTTCAGTGGACACATTGCCCAGAACAAGTATGGCTACAAATTAACTATGTATCTGCTTTGAAAATGAACCCTTAAATGTCATCTTCAGCTAAAATCCTTACCTTAACCATACCTGTCCTCAGGAGAGGATAGTTGAGAGAGACAGTTTAGACATACTTCCACCGTAAGCCTTTTAAAGATTTGGTAAACCCACCAACCCCAGGGTTCGTCTGAAGCTGAAGTCTGTGGTTTCATGGAGAATAGTGGTTCATCATCAGGACTCCTCAAGAATACTCAAGGACAGGTTTCAAGAGTCTATCAAGCCCAGAAATGTGAAGGAAAAATCTATTTACAATGTTTTTTTTTTTTTAAATGAGAAGAGGGTCCATTGATTCTATCAGATTCTTAAGGGAATCTGTGATCCCAAAGTGGTCTAATGTGGAGATAGATAATGCTCAAGCTGATCATTTTGGAGGGACTCAAGGTGTTATGGCAGGAAGGAGTCTTCTACCTCCTCCTTCCCCTCCTTCTTTTCACAGCTCCTTCCAGGGTACCATAAGGTAACCAAGAAAAATGACAATCAGAGAGGAAAAATATAATTACAAGAACATGGAAATGTATGGTTGTTTCGCTGACATCTGACTCAGAACTTTCCATGTGAACACAAGTATTTGGTTTTCAATTCTAAAGAGATCATGTTTCCTGGATTGAAAATGTGAAAAAACAAATCAAACTTCTCCAACATGTTCTAGATAAAATTTTATTTTCAATATTATAGTAGAAAGTTACTAGGCTTGCTTAAGGAACCCAAATTAATCCAGCTTTACTCAGAATGTTGTTGGCAAGTGTAATAAAAATAAGAGGTAGACTTGCCCCTGAGGTAATGTTACATTAAAGCACAAATCTGCTGCTCTTTAGGTAGAACAGTCCCAGAATTGGCAACTAATGATAACACATGGGAATAAATAGAACAAGTATAGAAAACAGACATCAGAGTTTACCTTCCCCACCAAGCAATTTGGATTATGGCTTTAGGCACATATCATAAATATGTTAAGAAATATCCTGTGTGATACATATATTTGCAATATTTGTGTTAAATTTTAATCCATATACGTTACTAATAAACATGCTGGAATTTATACACGATAGTATTGTGAATGTGAAATGAGGGCTAAAATGGCTTGAGGAATTTCTTACATTTTATTTATAAGAATTACACATTTTATTAATGATTGTTTTTAGTTCCTACATTTCCAAAATGAAAATTGACAAGCTGAGGAGTTGCATTTGGTTTTCGAATGCATGACAGACACCAAAAAGGGTCTAATTAAAATAGTGAGGGAAAAAGCATAAACACATATGGGAAGCATACTTTTGCTTATGTAACGCTATCCCAGTTTCAAGAAGCAATGCTTTAGATTCATTCAGTGTATTACATATCTGTGTGGGTCAGAAACAGACATTTTAATTCAATCTTAGAAAGCCTAAGATTAGGAATTGTCTTTATGCCTGCTTGTGAAAAATAGGCAGATTTGTTTTTTTGTTTTTGTTTTTTTAAATAGGAATCTCACTAACTCACTTAAAATCTGTAAATAACTTTAAATTGTACTCTGGATATGTAAATCCAGCCATAAAATATCCTTAGTGATAAAGTCAGTCATCCAAATAAATTAAGCCAAATAAAACTCCAGTATGGAGTCATTCCTTTTTTATGAATACAATGAAGTTATATCTCCAATTATAAAGACAATTTTCAGAACTCAGGAGGCAACTCGAAAGTTATCTGGCTACAATGTTGCCTTAATACACATGGCACGGAAATGAGAAATCTGAAAAGCTCAGCATATAAAATTTGATAACTGTTGGCTCAAATGTTTTAAAAGTTTCTAAGAAACTTCTAGATATATACTTACTTGCTAAGTAAAAACAAATCACTACAAAGTTTCTTTTAAGCAGTCACTAGAAAGTTTATAAGACTCTCTTGTACTTAAAAAAAAATTAAAGAAGCCAATAAAAACCACATTAAAAACACAAAGAAAACATTAAGGAAAAGAAAACAAAACTTACTTTTTCTTAAAGCTGCTTCTTCCAGGGATTTAAACAATATGAAAGGAGAATATATGATGATTTACTTTCCCCTCCAACACATTCATATGTCAACTCCAAGAGGAACAGAATGGGCCACCAAAACTATCTGAGGGTCCCTCCCAGTTGCAGCTTTTTAAACTTTGTGGAAGACAATAGGAGGGTGTGTGAGTTTCCTCCAAGTCTTGTGACATGTGCATAGCTGACTCCTACTGGGCTGAAAAAGCACTCCGTGTCAATTTTTACTTAAAAGTATGAGTAACAGATTCTCTGCAGGACATCTTTAAAGGGAAATCCTGCCAGAATTAGTATCTGAAACGTCTGGATAATCTCCAGAAAGTTTAAAATATAAAGTGCACATACAGACACTCACATACACTCAAGAAATTCCCACTGCCTAGGCTAAATTGAGGGCATATTTAAATTAAAAAAAAATTTCTATAAAGGATGATGTATTTCCTGTTTTTTGTTTTGTTATTTCAGTGACTATCAGAACCCTTCTTATAGGTTAGAAATGGCTGAACTATAGAGCTTTTCTTTTGAAATATCTGGAAAGAGATGTGGCCCCATGTTCTCACCTGTAGCGTTTTTGGTAGCTTGAGAGATGAACAGTGGTTTGTGGCTTCTATCACTGCCTTCCTGGGAAATTTGCGAACTTTGAGCCTTGGATTTGACTAGGATAACTCAAAAGTAGTTGCCTGCTTCCTGCACCAGTACCGTGGACCTGGCATTCCCTGCTGTTGTCTATTTCCCTATGAGCTGGCAACAATTGTTATGTCACGTCCACAGCTGTATGACTTCATTTAAGCACAGACTCAGATAGTCTTTTGAAATCTTAAGTCAAAACTCGAAAAGTGGCTAGATATTTCATGAGTTGGATCTAAAGAAATGTTTGAATATTGAACTAATCCACAACAGGAATTCTCAGTGGGTCAAATTGATCCATTTGCTCTTAAATGCTCCATCTGAGGCCATTTCTTCAGTTCGTAAAGGTGGGTGAGGGAGGAAATGTTCCGCCTCAACTCCATTTATGCTCAGACCAAACTTGAACTGTCCTTGTTCTAAGTGCCAAAGGAATGATATGTTAATATTTTCTGAGGTCAAACTCAGTTACATACAATCAAAAAACTTGAACTAGGGAAATATAAAGCCAATCAACTCTGTGCTTTGTTATTCACCCGACTTTGATTATGAAGATATGATGAAAATGTAAACATGGTGATTAGCAGCAACAAATTGTTCTTATGTCCTTTTACTGAATCAATCTATTATAAAAGTCAATCTAAAATAAAATATTATTAGTAATAGATTTTGATCCTCTTGACGCCATGGCTAGACAGGCATGATTTTTCTCCTTTTATAGGTGAGGAAGTGGAGTCGAGGAGGTATAAAATCGCCTATGTCCCATCTAGCTATGGAACTATTACCCTCTTTATTAAGCCTGTGCTTCCTGAGAGGGTAATCTACATTCACGTATCTAACCTATGGCCTCCTGCTCCCTTCTCAAACTACTCCACCAAAGAAAAGCTTCATTAAGCTCAATAAAGATCTTAACACCCCAAAGAATAGTCTTTAATCTTACCTGAAATTTCTCATCTCTGCCATGTCCATTTCTTTTTGAAATTCTCTTCCCTTGGTTTCACTAAGTCACACTCTCCTGATTTTCTCCTTGGGCTTATTAGCATCGTCAGCCTCCTCTCCCTTTATTCACCTCACCCTTCCCTAGAGCTTCATCCTCAGTTCAGAATGCTTCTCTCTACGCTCTCTGCGGGGTTCCTTATGAAAACAATTAATGATATATTATGACTCCTAAACCTCTATTCTCAACTGGTATCACTCTCTAAGGTGTCAGACCTGTATCCTGTTGACTATTAGCTGTCTTTGTCTAGAGGTCCCCAGGCATCTCAAACTCAGCAGTCCCCAAAACACCCTCATCTCCTCCCAACTCCCCACTGTACAGAGAGTCCGCTGTATTTCCTATTTCAGGGCATGGCACAATCATCCAACCCATCATACCTTGGACTCCTCACTTTTCTCATTTATTCTCCACCATCCCCATCATTCATCCCCAACCCCAACTTCTGTTGGTTTTACTTTGTTAAATATCTCTCAAATTTGTCATTATCCCTTCATTCTGGTCCTCACATTTCTCACTTGGATTATTGTCATCAGTCATAAAACAATTGACATCTGTCTCAGTCTGGTCCCCTTCTATCATTTCTTTATATCACTATAAAACTGTTTATTTAAAGATATCAGTTTATTGAATTATACATGCTTCTTGCAGAAAGTCTGGAATAAGAATGAAAAAAATAAAGTTTAAAATGACTTGCAATCCAAGAGACAGAACTCAAAACGTCACCCAAATATTATTATGCATACATATAGCTATACAAGGAAATGTTTATGTAAATGTTTTCATGCAAATGTTTACACAGCTATAGTTAAATGTATTTAATTAGAAAACCAAGATCACATTGCATATGGTATATCTATTATACTTAATATACTGTGAATGATTTTCCAAATCAATTAAATATTTTTAAAGTGGCTGTGAATAATGGCTGCAATATAATGAAATATGTGATGGAATAGTGCTTCCTCTTTTTTTTCCTCTCTCTCTGTCTCTGATCTGTTTTCTTCAACACCAAAACTTAGCCTGAGCATTTATAAGGTATGAATCACAGGACTTGGATTTAGGTGGGAAAGAGGGAAGGAGAAAAATATAGAACACTCACTTAAAGTTCATTTACATTAACTAGACACTATTTAAACAACTATACATTCTGTACTGTGTTTCATGCCCTCAAGGAATTATCTAACCTGTAAGTCTATATAATAAAGTTTAAGGCTGCATTTTAGGTGAGTAAAGACAAGTTTAGTAGGAAAACAGTTTGATAAAGTGCTTTTTTTCTTCTTTACATTGAATAACAAGAAACACAAGAAAACCTGTGGGAATTTTAGCTTGACTAGTTTAGTTTTAGCTTGACTAGTCAGAGAAAGGGTTTTTCTTCAGCAGACTAGCATGTGAATAAACAAAAATATTTCAGAGCCAAGAAGATTGCCTCCTTTCCTTGAAAGACACATTGTCTATGTTCCTCTTCTATCAGAGGATGGGAAAAATATTTGTACACATTTTTAAGTCCACATTTTACTTCTCAGAAGGGGAGACACTGATTTCACAAATAACGTATACTTCTTTTTTTCTCTCTGCAGGGATGGAGAGCTTTATGTAGTTGCAAAAAATATATATTAATATATTTGATAATTTTTAACATAACATACAATCAAAATGCATTTTCTTTTTTTTAGTATATGCATTTTTTAAGAACTTTATTGGAGTATAATTGCTTCACAATGCTGTTACTTTCTGCTGTAAAACAAAGTGAATCAGCTATATGTATACATACATCCCCATATCCCGTCCCTTGTGTCTCCCTCCCACCCTCCCTAACCCACGCCTCTAGGTGGTCACAAAGCACTGAGCTGATCTCCCTGGGCTATGCAGCTGCTTCCCACTAGCTATCTGTTTTACATTTGGTAGTGTATATATGTCAGTGCTACTCTCTCACTTCATCCCAGCTTACCCTTCCCCCTCCCTGTGTCCTCAAGTCCATTCTCTACATCTGTGTCTTTATTCCTGTCCTGCCCCTAGGTTCTTCAGAACCATTATTTTTTTTTTTAGATTCCATATATATGTGTTAGCATACGGTATTTGTTTTTCTTTTTCTGACTTACTTCACTCTGTATGACAGACTCTAGGTCCATCCACCTCACTACAAATAACTCAATTTCGTTTCTTTTTATGGCTGAGTAATATTCCATTGGATATATGTGCCACATCTTTATCCATTCATCTGTCAATGGACATTTAGGTTGGTTCTATGTCCTGACTATTGTAAACAGTGCTGCAATGAACATTGTGGTACATGTCTCTTTTTGAATTATGTTTTTTTTCAGGGTATATGCCCAGTAGTGGGATTGCTGGGTCATATGGTACTTCTATTTATAGTTTTTTAAGGAACCTCCATACTGTTCTCCATAGTGGCTGTTATCAGTTTTCATTCCCACCAACAGTGCAAGAGGGTTCCCTTTTCTCCACATCCTCTCCAGCATTTATTGTTTGTAGACTTTTTGATGATGCCATTCTGGCTAGTGTGAGGTGATACCTCATTGTAGTTTTGATTTGCAATGACTCTACTACCCAAAGCAATCTACAGATTCAATGCAATCCCTATCAAACTACCAATGGCATTTTTCACAGAACCAGAATAAAAAATTTCACAATTTGTATGGAAACACAAAAGACCCTGAATAGCCAAAGCAATCCTGAGAAAGAAAAATGGGGCTGGAGGAATCAGGCTCCCTGACTTCAGACTATACTACAAAGCTGCAGTAATCAAGACAGTATGGTACTGGCACAAAAACAGAAATATAGATCAATGGAACAGGATAGAAAGCCCAGAGATATACCCACACACATATGGTCACCTTATCTTTGATAAAGGAGGCAAGAATATACAATGGAGAAAAGACAGACTCTTCAATAAGTGGAGCTTGGAAAACTGGGCAGCTACATGTAAAAGAATAAAATTAGGACACTTCCTAACACCATACACAAAAATAAACTCAAAATGGATTAAAGACCTAAATGTAAGGCCAGACACTATAAAACTCTTAGAGGAAAACATAGGTAGAACACTCTATGACATACATCACAGCAAGATCCTTTTTGACCCACCTCCTAGAGAAATGGAAATAAAAACAAAAATAAACAAATGGGACCTAATGAAACTTCAAAGCTTTTGCATAGCAAAGGAAACCATAAACAAGACGAAAAGACAACCCTCAGAATGGGAGAAAATATTTGCAAACGAAGCAACTGACAAAGGATTAATCTCCAAAATATACAAGCAGCTCGTGCAGCTCAATATCAAAAAAACAACCCAATCCAAAAATGGGCAGAAGACCTAAATAGACATTTCTCCAAAGAAGATAATACAGATTGCCAACAAACATGTGAAAGGATGCTCAACATCACTGATCATTAGAGAAATGCAAAACAAATCATGTATGCATTTTAAAGGATTTTGGTAAATTGTCAAACTGCCTTTCAGAATGGCCAACCCAATCTAATCACCTCACGTCCCTGGTTAATCTTTAAAAGCAACCCCTTGTTTTTCGGAGGATGGCTAAACTTTTCCGTTTAGCATGTAAGGCATTTTGTGATCCCCCTCTGACCTCTCCAGCTTCATCTTACACTATTTCCCCAAACCATTTTTCTTATTTTCCTACTTTAGGGATTCTCAAATGTCTCATTTCATATTAATTTATCTTAGTACTCCAGAATCTCCTTTTCTCTGCCCAGAAATGCCCATACCAGGCTAGCCCTACTTTTCCTTCAGGACTCAGTTCAGGGGGTTACCCCCAGCCCGTTCAGCTCCCCTCCCTGCAGTGCAAGACAGTTTGACTTTCTTCTCCCATAACATCCTCTGCTTGCTTCTCTCAAAATACTGTATGGAACTACAACTGTTGATTCTTGCCATCTCCTTGAAAGCAAGGCACATTTTTAAGATTTTCATTCATATTCTTTGTACTTAGCTGTCTTACAGGATCCAGGAGATTATTGAGCCAGGGATTTAAATTCACCATGTCCTCCTTTTTTTCCATCACACCCCAATGCAATCCCTTCCTGCTCTTCAAACACACATCCAGGTTAGGTCTTACTAGGTTAGGTCTTACTACTAATCACTGAAGAGGAACAGAGGTGCAAATAGAGACAATCCTGGTAAAACAGATAAACACAACACTGGGAACTTATAAAAATTTAATAACCTGTTCAAAGTAGTTTTTCCTTCTTTTTTTGTGTGTGATGTAAATGGAATAAACACTGTTTCTGAAGGCCCAAAAGTCAGGCTTTCTTTCTTAGGTGGTTTGGAAGAGGTCTGTCCTGTGTTCTATTTTTCTAAATTAATTAATTTTATAGTTGATTTACCAAGTCATGGTAAATCAACTATAAAATTATATATATATATAAAATATTTTCAGATTCTTTTCTATTATAGGTTATTACAAGATATTTAATATAGTTCCCTGTGCTATATGGTAGGTCCTTGTTGTTTATCTATTTTATGCATAGTAGTGTGTATATGTTTATCCCAAACTAACTTATCTCCCCACTACCCCCTGCTATCCCCTCTGGTAGTAACCATAAGTTTGTTTTCTATGTCTGTGAGTCTATTTCTGTTTTGTAAATAAGTTCATTTATATCATTTTTTAGATTTTTTTAGATTCCACATAAGTGATAATTATATGTCTCTCTGATTGTATGATAATCTCTAGGTCCATCCATGTTGCTGCATATGGTATTTCATTCTTTTTAATGGCTGAGTAGTGTGTTGCATATATATACACCACATTTTTTTTAATCTATTTATCTGTTGATGGACATTTAGGTTTCTTCTATGTTTTGGTTATTGTAAACAGTGCTGCTATGAACACTGGGATGCATGTATCCTTTTGAATTAGTTTTCATCTTTTCAGGATATGTACCCAGGAGTTGGATTGCTGGATCATATGGCAACTCTATTTTCAGTTTTTAAAGAAACCTCCATACTGTTCTCCATAGTGGCTGCACCGATTTACATTCCTACCAACAGTGTAGGAGGGTTCCCTTTTCTCCACACCCTCTCCAGCATTTATTATTTGTAGACTTTTTGATGCTGGCCACTCTGACCAGTGTGAGGTGATAACTCATTGTAGTTTTGATTTGCATTTCTCTAATAGTGATGTTGAACGTCTTTTCATGTACCTGTTGGCTATCTGTATGTCTTCTTTGGAGAAATGCCTATTTAGATCTCTGCTCATTTTTTTAATTGTTTTTTTTTTGATATTGAGCTGTATAAGCTGTATATTTTGGAAGTTAATCCCTTGTCAGTAGCATTGTTTGCAAATATTTTCTTCCATTCAGTAGGCTGTCTTTTCATTTTGTTTATGGTTTCCTTTGCTTTGCAAAAGCTTTTAAGTTTCATTAGGTCCCATTTTAAAATTTTTGCCTTTGTTTACATTACTCTAGGAAACAGATCCAAAAAAATATTGTTTCAATCTATGTCAGAGCGTTCTGCCTATGTTTTCCTCTAGAAGTTTTATAGTATCCAGTCTTATGTTTAGGTCTTTAATCCATTTTGAGTCTATTTTTGTGTATGCTGTTAGAGAACATTCTAATTTCATTCTTTACAATGTAGCTGTCCAGCTTTCCCAGCACCACTTATTGAAGAGACTGTCTTCTCTCTGTTGTATAATTTTGCCTCCTTTGTTGTAGATTAATTGACCATAAACATGTGGGTTTATTTCTGGGCTCTCTATCCTGTTCCATTGATCTATGTGTCTGTTTTTGTGCCAATACCATACTTTTCTGATTACTGTAGCTTTATAGTATAGTCTGAAGTTGGGGAGCATGATTCCTCCAGCTCTGTTCTTTTCCAAGATTATTTTGGCTATTTGAGGTCTTTTGTGTTTCTGTACAAATTAAAATTTTTTTTGTTCCAGTTCTGTGAAAAATGCCATCAGTAATTTGATGGGGATTACACTGAATCTGTAAAATGCCTTGGGTAGTATGTTCATTTTAACAATATTGATTCTTCTAATCCAAGAACATGGTATCTCTTTCCATCTGTTTGTGTGGGCTTCAGTTTCTTTCATCAGTGTTTTACAGTTTTCAGAGCACAGGTCTTTTGCAGGTAAGTTTATTCCTAGGTATGTTATTCTTTTCAATGCAGTGGTAAATGGGAGTTTCCTTAATTTCTTTCTGATATTTCATTGTTAGAAATGTAATGGATTTCTGCATATTAGTTTTGTATCCTGCAACTTTACCGAATTCATTGATGAGTTCCTGTAGTTTTCTGGTAGCATCTTTAGGATTTTCTATGTATAATACCATGTCATCTGCAAACAGTGACAGTTTTACTTCTTTCTTTCCAATTTGGATTCTTTTCCTTCTCTGATTGCTGTGGAGTCCTGGGTTCTATTTATTCTCCTGTTGGCTTGGTGTGGCCTTCAAAGTGGAGCAACTTGAGTGAGTCTGTACATCATTTTAACAGCCACTTTAATAGTGCTCCTAGGTTCTGTGGAAAATGTACATCCCAGAGCTTATAAATATGTTTTTCTTTCATCTCCCATGTACACTGGGTCAAAGACTTCATTGGTATTAGTCAAAGAAAGCAAACGTTCCATCGTCCCCACCCCCTATCCAACTCACGTAAATTAGCTCTTGATAGGAAAAAAAATCCCATTTGGCCATGGGTCAAGTGGCATTTCTGAGCAAGGACTGAACCGTTTCTTCACACACTCTTCTTCAGCTCACTGTTGCACTCTGACCTCATCCTTGGTGCTTCATGGTCTGACTAAAGTATCAATACATTCTCCAAAAAGTTCAAGATGGTTCTACGTTCAGGTTAAGCAATTTCTACATTTATTGTTCTAATTTAGCATTAAGGTCTTTCTGGAAAATACACTGATTTTGGTAAGATGTACCACTCTTCACTGAATCTTTCTGATGGTCAGAAGTGAGTTTCCTTTGACTATTCAAAAACACATGGTCTGGAGATGGAACACATGAATGTGAATACCTGAGCACATTATTCAAATATCTCTACTATTATCTGCAACAGTAGAAAGTAGCAGATGAGAGTTTAGCTACACATTTGCTGAAAACTAGCTAACTGCAAATGATTTACTAAGGTGAAATGGTTCACAAAATGGCAAACTTTCAAGGAATGAAAGGACTATGGAATTATTTTTGTGTAAGAAAAATATAACAAAATCCTTTAAAAATGTTCAGAATAGAATTTAAAAATGTAAATACATATATGTATCAATTAATGTTAGTAATTAAATAACAGAAGCTTCAAAGTACATAAAATTTAACAGAAACAAGACTTTATTTTAAATAACATTCTTAAATCTGCCCATTAAGATCATAGTAGATAAACATGGAACAGCTTTTATTTTATTAATGAAATTAGATTTTTAATGAAATCAGCTAAATAATTTTATTTACAAAAAAATAAAAACTGCTCTTATTTACTGTGGAAAAATAACCATTTTGATAAATGAAACAAATTTAATGCAAACAAAATAAGACAGAATATTTTATTTGCTTCACTGTCTATGATCTAGTTTGACTCAAATGTGGATTACTTTGATATCTCTTGAAACATAAATGGTAAGGTCCTTAAAGACTGAATAAAAAATCAGGTTGGGTGTTCAGTATTTTGGAAGCTGAATCAACAAACTAATTGGAATTTGTGTTCACAGAGGATTTGTCATTTTTCTTCCTTTGCCCTTATGAAAACACATTAATAGAAAATTAGCAATGGAAAATATTTTTTAGTTTGTTACATTCCTATCAACTTTGCTTAGCAAATTATATTTCAATCAATATTAATACTTTGTCTAGAATTAGTGTAGAGGTAGACCAATCTTTGTATTCATTTTCAAAAAGTTTTAAATGCCATGTAAGGTATTATATAAAACAGTATTTTTAAAAAATATTTAAAATAGTAAATTAAATCTCAAATAAGTTCCTCTTTTATATACAATAAGTTGTTGCTTGAAACTCATCTGATTGAAATGATTACTCCAAGGAACTATTTTAGTCTTTTAACTACTACTAATCTTTACAGAACAAGGACACCTATTTTTTTTTTGCAGTACGTCACTGTTGTGGCCTCTCCCGTTGTGGAGCACAGGCTCTGGACGTGCAGGCTCAGTGGCCATGGCTCACGGGCCTAGTCGCTCCGCAGCATGTGGGATCTTCCTAGACCGGGGCACGAACCTGTGTCCCCTGCATCAGCAGGTGGACTCTCAACCACTGTGCCACCAGGGAAGCCCAGGAACACCTATTTTTTAATAAGTGTTTCTATTTTTGAAAAAAAAGTTCTAATGATTTAAATGCACTTACAGATCCCCTACAACAAAGTATTAGGTGATGGTGACTATTAATATAAAAAATGAAATTCAGAAATGCAAACTGGGTTAAAAACTATCTTAAATTTTTAGTTATTACAATGTTAAAATGTGACTTAGACCTATCAGTAGTAAATTATATTTTTTCTCTCACTCTTGTTAGCATCTTACTTTAGAATAGAGCACAGCAGTGCACGGGCTCCTTGGGTGTTCTTCTGCACCTGTAAACACATCCCTGAAGCTCCCAGCCACATAAAAGTTCACTCTTGTGGGGGAGATTAGGGGCCATCTATCTGCCAGAAATAAGAATGAGGGCTTAGTAATAAAAAAATATTTTTGCAAGTTTCTGTATTTTAGGTTTGAACCATTCTCTATTAATTTAACAGTAAAATACACTATTTTCAACACCAAAAAAAAATGACCGCATTTTAAGTTTCTGCTTAATATGTGTAAATTTACATGTGTCACTTGAAATCCAATAACACAACAAATGAGTCCTTTCCTAGAGATAAAAGCAGAAAATTTATTCTTCATTCAGCATCTAGAAAGAAAATAAACCTGAAATGTATAATTTTTAGAATAATGTGAAAAAGAAATCTTCCATGGAGAACCCAATTTACAAAAATTCACATCTTTATAAGATTTACAATGAATACAACACTACTGTTTTAACTGAATTGTGAGTGTGGGAAGTGCTGTTGGGTGGGGGATTCCAGACTGTGAAATGTGTATATTTTTGGAACCACTCACCTTTAACTTTGGGGAAAACATGTTTACTATACGACAACATTAAGTAAATTAAAATCATTACTCTTCTGTCACCGATGATTTCCTGGATTTGACAACAAGGTCTTTAATGGATGAGGAAAGTTCTTGAAGCTCCTTACGAGTCATACTGATGATATCTTCTTGTTCTTTGTCTAATTCATCAGTCAAGGGATCTTCTCCCTGCCCAGTCTTATTTTGACTGACTAAATGCTTTATAACCAAACCTTGATACTTTACTAAAAGAGTATGTTGAACCTGTGAAAAGAGGAGAAAAGTTAACATGATTTTTCTGTAGAACAAAGTACTGGGTTGGCCAAAAGGTTCCTTCAGTTTTTAAAGTAAAAATGAAAGAGATTTTTCATTTTCACCAGGAACTTTATTGAACAACATATTATTCATTGTTTTGTTCCACTACTTTCTGCCATTTTTCAGGCAGCTTCATAATTCCACCTTCCCCAAATTTTTTTTTCTTTTTGAGCACAGAAATGTTCCAGGTGCCTTTTACAGTCTTCCAGGGAACTGAAGTTTTTTTCCATTAAGAGAATTTTGTGAAGACCGAAATAAATGGAAATCTGAAGGTATGATGTCTGGTGAATACAGCGGATGAATCAGAACATCCCAGCCAAGCTGTAATAGTCTTTGCCTGGTCATCAAAGAAGCAGTCTTGCGTTATCCTGATGGAAGGTTATGTGTTTTCCGTTGACTAATTCCGGATGCTTTTCATCTAGTGCTGCGTTCAGTTGGTCTCTTTGGGAGTACTTGTTGGAATTAGTCATTTGGTTTTCTGGAAAAAGCTCATAATAGAAGACTCCCTTCCAATCCCACCATATACACAACATCACCTTCTTTGGATGAAGACCTGCCTTTGGTGTGGTTGATGGTGGTTCATTTTGCTTGCTCCATGATCTCTTCTGTTCCACATTATTGTACAGTATCCACTTTTCATTGCTCATCATAATTTGTTTTAAAAATGGAACATTTTCGTTAATGGTTCAGTAGAGAATCACATGCAGAAATACTGTCAAGAAGGTTTTTCCACTTAACTTACGTGGAACCCAAACATCAAAGTGATGAACATAACCAAGCTGGTGCAAATGATGAAAAACGCTTGATTTGGATATTTTGAGTGTGTCGGCTATCTCCTGCATGGTATAATGTTGATTGTTCTCAATTAACGTCTCGATGTGACTGCTATCAACTTCAACTGGTCTACCGACTGTGGAGCATTGTCCAGTGAGAAATCCCCAGCACAGAACTTCACAAACCACTTTTGACACATTCAGTCAGTCACAGCACCTTCTCCATACACTGCACAAATCTTTTTGTCTGTTCTGGTTGTGTTTTTACCTTTCCTTTTTTTTGCGGTACACAGGCCTCTCACTGTTGTGGCTTCTCCTGTTGCGGAGCACAGGCTCAGCGGCCATGGCTCACGGGCCTAGCCACTCCACGGCATGTGGGATCTTCCCGGACTGGGGCACAAACCCGCGTCCCCTGCATCGGCAGGCAGACTCTCAACCACTGTGCCACCAGGGAAGCCCGTTTTTGCCTTTCTTGAAATAATAAAGCATAATATGCTGAAAATGTTGCTTTTTTCCTCCCATCTCCAATATTAAAATGGCTACACAAGAATTCACCAATTTTGATGTTTTCTTTTTAACAGCACACTGATATGACAGCTGTCTTAATACAATCTAACAAAATTGTTTCAAATAAAGGTAAAGACAACTGACTGCTACTGGAGCCATCTTATGGAAAAAACCAAAGGAACTTTTTGGCCAACCCAATACATTGACAGTCTTCATCTCTACAAATTACTGGCCATAGAATTAGAAAGCTGAATCTAGCAAGGTCCTTGCTCTCAAGGAATTTACAGTTTGGGGGAGATAAAACATGAACACAGATCATTTTTTTTTTTTTTTTTTTTTTTTTTGCGGTACGCGGGCCTCTCCCGCTGCGGAGCACAGGCTCTAGATGCGCAGGCTCTGCGGCCATGGCTCACGGGCCCAGCCGCTCCCCGGCATGTGGGATCTTCCCGGACCGGGGCACGAACCTGTGTCCCCTGCATCGGCAGGCGAACTCTCAACCACTGCGCCACCAGGGAAGCCCAACACAGATCATTTTAATGTAAGTTGACTGAGCTAGCTTCTGTCACCAAAGATACAGTCAAAGTGATATGGAAGTTCAAAGAAGCCAATTTACCTTTAGCTGAAGAGTTTCTCAGATGAATTTGTGCAGGATAAGAATTTTTGAGCTGGTCCTTAAAGGACGGGTTAAACCTGCATAAACTGAAATGGAAGACTGAACATTATTATTTCTCTTCCAAAAGCTTAATTTCCAGATTCAGAATATTCCTTACCATGGATCTTACAGGATCCTGAAAGATTCCTGAGCTATGCTGAGTTTTAAAAATCAACCTCCTTATTCACTGTTTCCATTCTTGGAAGCAGGAAGATGATGTTAATGGTTTGTGTCTTAGTGTTCACAGTGATTCACATCTATCCATTCAAAATATTCAGAATCTAAAAGCTATAAAAGTTTCAAGTGCACTGAAAATGTAATACCTCTGGAATTTTACTATTCAGAAAAGCAATGATCTGTGGGACACATCTTCCAGGTGCGTGGAGCATGCTGTGGGTTGAGAACTGAAACAACAGAACTGATGTGAGATGCAGAATGAGAGCAGGGTCTTCTGTGACTTTTAGCTGTTCAGCCAGTGCCTGTCGATGCTGGAACAGTATCTGCCTAAATAAAAATAAAATAACATAAATACGTTATCATATTTTAACAAGTTCTCACCAACTTCAGTTCTTCTCTTCTGTTTTCATTTTTAGCATCTCTAGTTTAATTACTCTAGTTCCATGACAATTTTAAAGGTCCTTTTAGGGGATACAGACACACATAATCCTAAACAGCATGGACAAACTAATATGCTAGAATATGACAGAAAAACATATATATATATATGGAGCAGGGATACTCAAAGTATGCTTTTTATTTTGAATTGTTGGGGATCAAACAGATGTGCATTGGATTAAATAAGCTTTCCTATAAAGAAGGTCTTAAAGCTAATAAGAAGTTCCCAGGCTTGATCAATTATGGGATTAGCAACTCTGCTACCTTATTCTATTGGGTCAGAAAGAGACACCTAAGGATATGAAGACTGACTATGACTGAAGGTCTACAGCCACTTAGACACAACAGTTCTCTATGCAAGATTCAGATAGACTGCAATTTCAGATACGAAATTTCAGACATTAATTCAATGTTACCTTTCCCTTTTTTTGTCTCCCCTTTTCACCATAATATCACAAGCTTCTGCTGCAGAATCCAGACAAGAAAGAAAGTCTTCTATGCTCTGAAAAGGTATTTAATACCATGATTTACTTTTATAAAACAGGTTGCCTAAAGAAAAGCAGTCACTTAATACCGTTTTATAATTTTACACCCTGGATACAATTTTTAAAAAGGTCATTTTGTCATGAAGTTTGAAACTGTGATTTAGGACTAGAGGGTAAAATGCCCCCAGCGTGGTCTCTTCCTTCACCTGCCAAAGAGATGTCTGAGTGCAGGATAATAGGTTTAGATTTAGTTTTCAGTTATTCTGATAAAAATCTATCTATTCAAAGATCACAAATTCTAGCCCAAATATCTAAATAGAATAAAACTTCACTTACCTTTTCATTCAGAGAGCTATGGAGTTTTGTGAGAGCTACTTTAGTTTCTTCTGATAATTTACTTAGAATTTTTTTTCTTACCTATAGGGCAAAAGAAATTCCTTTGGAATTGTGTCTTTGACATGTACTGGATATAAGTTTAAACAAAGCAAAACAAAAAATGAGTATTTACTATTGTAACAGAATGCTGAGTGAAATTTATCTTTGTTCTTATATTTTAGACCACAAACTAGGGATAAAAATATGCTAAAACACTCTAAAATCAGAATGCTAGTCCACAGTCAGTCAAAGACGCTAGATGCAGCCGCTACTCCTCCCATCTGCTCCAGCAGTATAAGAAGAATGAGAAACAGAGAGTGCATGAGTGAATGAGCACATACACACCATTCATCGCGCAAGAAAAAGAGAATTTGGGGTAAGAGGCTGCTCCCTCTTTTTTCTATTGTGGTGGGAAGAGTGTTTTTCTCTAAGGCCAAGTGAGGGGGCCCCACTCATAAAGATCCAGAAGGCCATAAAGTTCCAGGATGCCTATAAGCGAGGGGACCTGAACCACAGAAGTATGGATGCTTGTTATACTGTCTGGTGTGTGGAACCTTTTCAGCACCCCTCTCCACACAGCTGTGCTTTGTGAAGTTTGGTGGCATTCTTGACCAGAGTCTTAGGGTTCCTTCTAGTGCAAAATTTCTGGAGGAGGCCTTATTGGAATGGCTTGGCCAGCAGGCCCTGAAAATTACAGTATGTCTTAGAAGATTGGACCAACCTATTGACTCCTACCCCATGTTACAGCAATCCTCCTGTGGCCCTTAAAGGGCATGGGAAGGACCTCAGGTACTTCCCACAGCAGAGGCTGGCATGCAGGCAGGTACATGGAACTATCCAAGCAGTTGAGAATCACTGCTCAATGCAAAGAATGGGAGGGAAACAGTACCTTGCTGGGGTAGGAGAGATAAATGGACCTTTATCTGGAGGTTTACGGGGAGTACTTGCTATGAGAAGGAGTCACATGATACTAAAAACATCCCCACAAAACAACATATTCCCACCTATGCAACAAAGGCCACATCACGAGAAGCCACAAGCATTAGACTGATTTGGTTTGACCTAGATCAATGCCAGTGATATGCAGTCAGTCTTATGAAGGCACTGCTGTCTCTTTCATTCTTCCTAAATCTCCAACCTTAAGTAGATCTAGGGTGAGGGAGAAGAGGAGGAGGAGTCCTAGGGATAGGCCATACCTTTCCTCCTGTAGGCAACTGGGAGCCATGGCTCCACCTTACATTGCAAGAAGGGAAGAGATGAGCTTTGAATTTGAGATTAGAATTTAAGAAAATGAACTGGAATTAGTCTAAATAAATGAGATGGTGTCACGAAATGAAAATAACTGCAAAGTCAAAACACTGATAAGGGACTTGCAACTCAGCAGGAAAAAGGGATGTGACGTAACAATAATCAGGAAAAAATAAAGTAGCTGATTCCAAAGTAACTAAGCATCATTACCCTTTTTTTTTCCTTGTTCTGGGTGCTTCCTTGGATTCTAAACTGTGATGCTAGCCTAGACCTTGAAGCATTTGTTAAAATTTCAGCTGCTTTACTTCCAGCTTCTATGATGGACACTGCTTCTCCCTGAAGATCTGCCTAAAGTAAGCCAGTTCATTTGTCCCGTCTCTCCATCCTACACCTCTTTGAATAGTGACCCTCACTCTTTGCAAGGCTACCTGGTGAAATTAAATCCAATCTGAGTCATCTGATGAGCTTACAAAAAGATTTTGTAGGCTACTCAGCTTATTTATTTACTTTTTTCAGAGATAATAAAACGTTTTCCTGTTGCTTTCTGTACAATAATAGGAAGTAGAAGGCCAAGCACGCATGCTATATTTCTTACAGGCATTCCCAGACACAATGACTAGTATTTCCTTATTTTTATTATTACTGTTAATAGACTGGTTATATTACCAATCCTAGTAGCAACTGTATATATATTGTACTAAACTTGAACTAAAAATCTGACAGATTTCTTCCTAAAAACTCCTTTTATTTTCCTTTTAGATGTGAGAAAATAAAACATGCTTGGATTTCAAAGCAAAACACATCAAGAGTGGCAAGAAAGTCACTAACTTACTTCACTTGTAATGGTTGCAGGATTGTCTACAGCCATCATTAATTCCGAAGCCAAGAAGTTGAAAATGAGATTAGTGACATCAGTACACACTGTCTTCAGCAAGTGCTTCGTAAGAGCAGCCTGGGTATCATCTGGAAAATAAAAGCGCTTCATTAAAATGAATGTTCAAGGACAATTATGAGAATCAATGAAAAAACAGTGTTAAGTATAATACCTGTAAAGAACTTCATCCCTTTTTCAAATAATCGAATATTATTATAAAGGTTTGAAACCTCCTCTTGCAAGTCCTTGATCGTGTGCTTCCTGCCAGTTCCAGAGGCAGAAGTTGAAGACATGAATACTGAACGTACCACTTCGAGATAAGTTTTATTTAGAGGTCTGTGCATGACATAAATATATTTAGTTTATTAAAATGTACTGGGTTTATGTAGATAAGAAATTTTGCTTTTATGCAAATAAGGCTTTAAAAAAGATCCCTGTTAAACAAGATTAATTTGGAGAATAGTTAATAAGAATTTTCCCTCAAATTCCAGAAATTATAACTTCAATGAATTATTTTTCTCTGTTTTAAAGTACTCAAAGTTATTGCATGAAAGACAATAAGAAAAACAGTAACAAAAGCTTCAGTTCAAATTCAATTTGGAGCAGCTTTTTAAAGTTAACTTGGAGAACAGTAGCCTATACATTTGTTCCCCATCCTCAGGAATGATAACAAATTCTCAATTTCTAATGTACTATAAAAGATATGTATTTAAAAAAAATCTTTTTATGCCCAACTCAGAATAGATTATTTTAAAAAGTTATGGCAAATGATTAATAGTAACTATTTCATCTTTTTATATATGAAAAATGTAATTATGTAATGTATTCATGCACAAGAATGTTCACCTAAGTTTTTTAAAAATCTCACTACAAAAGCTGTTCTTCTAATTCAAAAATTTAGATGCACTAGGCTCCTGGATTGCATTTAGAGAAGCTTACACATAGAGACTAACTTGGGGGAAAACCATGTTAGTTAGCAGTAGTCAAGTTATACACAATCTCTTTTATTTCTGTATAAAAAAATTTAGCCTGGCTCACTTATAAGGTAGTGCTATTTTATTCTCTTTGAGGGCACTGTGTTACTTTATTTTCTCCCTAAAAGTGAACTTTTTAATCTCTGTCAAATAGAAGATACTCTTCTTCATATTAGATGTACTTTCATGCAGTGTTAGAGACCAGCCAGTGATCAGTGCTGGTGTTTTTCTCCCAATTAGAACTGTAAGATGAGTGAAGGAGGCCACCTCCACACTCCTGCCCTGTATTTCCGACACTGCCTTGCCCAAAGCACTTAAATGTTTGTTGAACTGTTTCTGTAAGCAAACAAAATCTGGAATTTGATGACTAGGTTAAATTTTAAGGTTTGAAAAGAAAACACCTAAATTATGTTTTCTATGATCTTGGTAAAAATTTTAAGTAATAACTCACTAAATTTCTATTATAAAAAAGAAAACATATGTTCTTATACTTGCTTTATTAAGTACTCAGCAAGTTCAGAAATAAACTCCTCAGGGGCATCTTGTAAATGTTTTTGTAAAAAATCTTCAATCTCATCCTGGAACATAAAAGTGATCTCTGGCTTCTTCTTTCCTGTAATAAAAATGAGCCATAGGAAAAAACAACAAAAATAAGCAACCTACAAGCAAATAAGTTTCCATTAATATATTTAATAAGATGGTAATTCATTTATTGCCTACCATAAAGTCTCCATTGTTAGTTTCTGTCACCAAAATCACCAATAGTAATAACCAATGAAAACACTGTTAAAATAGGACATATGGTGGCATTTCTTTTGAGTAATAATTTTCTAACTTGTTTTCTACAAGTCAATCAAAAAATAATAAAGACGAGTTTTTCCCCCCCAAACTAACTTGGATGATGAAAATAGTTGGAAATCAAAACAAGTGGATAAAAAAAAATCTTTTAGGAAAGGATAATTTTTCTGTTGAACAATGGATACTGAGCAGAATGTCCTTCTTTATAAAAATAAATATTTAATAAAAATCCAATCATCCTTATAATTCACACAAGCTTTTAAGGAAAGGTCTTTATAATCAAGTGAACCACAACTCCAGTAGAATTGAGCTAAAAATTGTCTATTTTGGAAAGGCATGGAAGAAAAAACAACTTAAAATTTTACACCCAGCTAAAAATTGTCTATTTTGGAAAGGCATGGAAGAAAAAGCAACTTAAAATTTTACACCCATAATTTATTTTTGCTCTCACAAAAATAATTCTATACCAAGGAAAATTTGTATGTAATGGAAATAACTGTTAACTGTGGAAATGTCATGCCTACTCACTTACTTGGAAAAGTATGAGTTGCAAAGAAAGCTAACAATATTTCCATTACTAATTGTAAAACTATAAAAAAGTGATTATTCCCAGCTAAATTAGGTTATTGACTCTATAAGTAAAACCTTGGAAATAAAAATAGAATAGCTCAAAAATCAATTTTCACTATGCATCAAGATCTAAGTACAACTACTTATTATATAGCTTTAGAATAGATGGAAAAGTACTATCCTTTTTTTCTGAGATCTGCTGTTCATTCCTGATCTCTTAACAAATAGTATCTGATTTCTCCGTTTGCTTCCTGCATGCATTTTACTAGTTATTAAATTGTATTTCCTTCTAGTAATCTTTCACAGAGTTGGTTGTATATTTTAGCTGAGAACCTAATTGCGTCCTCCATTTCTGAGATTACAACAGAACCCTTTTTCAAAAGCACTGAAATTACCTTTTTTATAGGGAGAATGGTTTTACTCTTTTATAGCTCCTCTCTTATACTATACACAAAAAGAGTATCACATACCTCATTTAACAATTACTTAGGGCTACAGATTTTAGAGAAGTATTTTTTTAAATGCTACTTTACTCCCACTCCTTGTTACATCTGGGAAAACAGGAAAATCCATTTATTAATGAAAAAGTAAAACTCACACAGAATAGTCTTAATGCTAATTAAAATAAGGGTAGAGCTCATAGTTTCTAAGATACTTTTCCTTTAATTAATACTGCTTTATGTATGTTGAGAACAGTAGCCATTGTTACATATCTTAGACTACTTTAGACCGATCTTAAGCAATTGTTCTGTTACAGGTAGCAGCACATTAACATCTGAAGCCTGGTCACTTGACACTTGTATCTCCCAAGCCCATACATAATAAATTCTGTGGAAGAGGTAAAAGAAAATGTCAAATCATCAAGTTTTTTTTTTTTTTTTTGGTGGGGAAAAGGAGGAGGGGAGGTATCACAGTTTCATTAATTTTTTAAAAACAAACATATTTAAAAAATCAGTTTTATTTAGAAAAGCAAAGATGTCTCTTGCTAACTTAACCATACCAAACACTAACAAGTCTAGACAAAGAAAGATGCACATACTTAATTCTCCTGCTTAGATAGAAGCAACCAACCAATTAGGTGTTACCATAAAAATTAAACATGCATGAAATTAATGAAATTAATGTTTTCTACTTAACTTTGTAGAGATTCACTATTCGTAAAATATTCTAATTTCTTTTGCATGGAAGCTGGGAGACCATAAAAATCTGTGCAAGCTAAAACTGCAAAGTGTTCTTAATAAACAATGGGAAAATTTACGATTGTTCTGTAACTTTTTAAAAATGTTTGTGCAAACATTCAAAGCTCTACTATTGGTTATAAATGTATAGGGAAATGAAAAATAAGACTAATAGTTCTAGTTTAGTACACTGTAATTTAGCACATCAGAAACACTGAGAATGAAAATGTTTTATTTCTTTGTAAAACACTCATCAAGAATAGTATGAACAGGGCTTGCCTTCTCATCCAGTAACTTAAAATACAGAGGAAGCATCTTTTCTATGCCTGGGCAAGTTGTCATATTCCTTTTTAAACTCTGGATCAGCTTCCAACATTTTATCCTTTGCCCTTTCAGCATTGTGAAACATCTCTGAGAATTCCTTTAATGTGAAGCATTTTGCCAACTTCACATCCTCTAAGACATTTTTATCCTTTTCGTCACAACCATTTCCCTTATTTATTTCTGCCTTCACCAAGTTTCTCTGACTGCGCAGCTAGAGTCTCTTGAACAGAGGCAATGCCAACATTCCCATGGTCAGGCATTTCTTTTATAACTCCATTTATTCTTGATTTATATTTTATTTCCAGGGTTATGACTTTTCCTTTCCTGCAAATTTATCTTTGTTGGCCAATTCCCTCTATCGATTATCCATTTTTATAAAATGTCACATGGATTTATCACTGGGGGACAAGAAGTCAACACAACTACATGCTGTGTTTTCTATGCATAAAGTGAATAAGATGTACAGTGATCAGCCTCTGAAAAACTTGGAAATATGTGATTGTCACAGATCATGACGCACATCTGTTATTTACGTGCTGATCTGTAAACTAAGGAGACAGCAACAAAGTTTGTACTTTATGCAATTACTCACAGTTAATATACCCTGGTAACTGAAATATGAACTGTGTTGTTGGGACTCTGGTGTTATTTAACTAACTGAAATCTGTGCTCACTGAAACTCTGCAAAGCAAGGACTTCCTTTAAGCATAGACACCTAAGTGTATGCATCTTAAGAAAATGTTAAAAAAAAATCATGCACATACAAAGGAAGAGTGAAATAAGCTACACACCTGTGTGAGATGGTTCATCATCACTGTTGTCATCTTTTCTCCCTCTCTTCTTGATTTTTTTAATTCTGTACTCTCTGGCATTGCCGCCACCTCCTCCTCTCACACTTCCACTGCCCTCTGGTGGAAAATGACATTAGTTAGTATTACCTAACTAAATACTGTTTTTAGAAATAATGACAATATATCGTTGTATTTAACTTTACAGTAGAAAAATAAAGCCAAATAACTGACCTTTTAGCCACTTTTTAAGGTTGTAGTTTCTTTATTAAAACAAGTTTTGTAAACTCAATCAGTAAAAATTAATAAGATATGAAACCTCTTGAATTTGAGCAACTCATTAGATAACCTGCCTCCTCTAAATGCAGTCTCTTCCTGGCCAAACCCATTCCTTTACCTCCTCTTCTACCTTCTTCAAAAGTGCCCTAATTTGCTTATCTCTGTTACCACAGCCTCATTAACATCCCCAACTACAGTACCTCACAAATTTGGTTTTGTCTTTTTGATTGAAAGATTATTCCCCAGGTTTACAGGAGACATCCTGACTCTCCCGCCACCCAAAAAGATAACTTCTTGACAGTAGGGAGAACATCTAACGTCTGCATACTTGAGGTTAAGGCAATGCTTGACACATAACAGGGGCTCAGTAAATGTTGACCATAAATATTAAATTGATTAAGTAGAAAAATACAGTTATCAATCACCTACTGGCTAAATGAAGACTAAAAAAATACAAACTATGAAACAAACTAAAACACTAAATAAAAGTAAAATTGTTACTGAGGTATTTCTCTGCTATTATATATTTACATTTAAAATATCTATTCAACAAAATAGGATACTTTAGTAATGGAACTGTAACACTGAAAAATATTGAAAATACATTTCTTCATAAAAGATTCATTTTTTCAATAAAATGATTTATATAAACAAAGATCTTTTTCTAAACTCTAAGAAGAATTCCCTTAGACTTCATCATATTCTATAAGTTCTATTGCTTTCATGACAGAAAAACACAATTTCAAAAGCACAAGTTTAAAGTGAATGTATCTTACATTTGGTAATAAGTTTCTTATGGGAAAGATGTTCTTGTTTGACATTATTCCTTGAACTGTAATTAAACTATTATAAAACAGCACTATCAGAACAAAACACCAGATGAACCTGAATTTTTAGAAGGATATAAAACAGACTAGTTATACTGACAAAAGTGCAATCAATTAAGGTGGATTTATAATTATATCTTAAAATAACAAACTATGCATGCTTATGAATATTATGATTTATTGCAGTAATTTACTATGTAGTTTTCCTAGAACAGAAATTTCAAAATATTATTGATTTTGTAGAAAAAGGTTTTTGAAGAGGAATCTCAAAGATATAGTGAATTCCCACAGCAAATAAAGTTTTTATAACATGTGTTTAATATAGCTGTATTTAATAATGAAATATGTTGAATATCTAATTTCTTTAACCCTGATACAGCACTAATAAAATTATTCCTACTTAAAAAGTACGGAAAATACATGTTAATTTCCAAATGCAAGTACTAGTATGCCAGTGCTACCTAGGATAATTTCCAGTGACTCTAAATTAAAAGAATTTTTTAAAGTCCTTGGGAAATTCATTCACTCAATAAATATTTATGGAGCACTTAAAATATGCCAAGGAGTGCTCTGAGTACTAGGGAAACAACAATAAATGAGATGGAGCAGACTCCCAGATGATAAAAGACATCACAGTGATAAAAGTGCTGTAAAAAAAAAAAAAACTGGGAGGATAATCCGATGGAGAGTGACTGTGTATACTATTCTGGGTGGTTAGGGAGGCCTCTGTGAGGAACTGACATTTAAAGGTGAGCTCTTAATGACAAGAAGGAAACAGTTACTTGAAGCTTGGGAGGGAACAGCTTGTGCAAAGGCCTTGAGGTGAACACAAATTTGCAAAATTTGAGAATCAAGAAAGAAAAAAAAAAGCTACTGGGGCAGGAACAAAGAATGAGAACAGGAGATCATGAAATTAGCTTAGTTCTCACAAAATGAAACACAGTAAGTAATCACCAATATTTTCATTTTCATAATCAAAAGTTAATTCATTAGAAAAAGATTTGGTTAATATTAACAGCTAAAGGTGAATCAACCAAATAAAAGGCCTTTCAAAAGGTCTGATAAGTGCAAAGTTCACTGCAACAAATAAACTCATCTTGAATCTTCTTTGCTAATAATAATTTGTTACCTGTTGCTTTCCTCCTTCGTTCATCTTTTTTATCCTTTTTACTTGTATTAACGCTTTCTAAAATGGAGATTTGTTTCAGATCTTCTTCAGTGATTAAATGAACAGGATTATTTTTCATTTCCTGAAATAAAACATTTTTTGTAGGCAAAAATATATAACATTACAAAAAGCATAAAATAAAAGTTGTTTATATACTCACAACCTAACTGTTCTTGTTTGGTTTCATTGCTAAGAACTATAGAGCTTTGTCTCAGCTGCCACTCTGAGATTGTTTCTCCATGGTCCAAATAAGTCTCCTCCCTCGCTGTTCTTGACTTTTTGCATTTATTACCAGCTAGTGAGAAATCCTATCCTATCACTGAACAGCTGATCACACAGCATCAGATGCAATCCTCTTCAATTGTTATTGGCTAATTTTAGCACTGCTTAACGGATGACCCTTGCTACCTCTCTTTTTAAGACTCCCAAGGTCCAGTGCCACTTGGATATCTGAGATTACTAGAAAGATAATGAAATCTCCATCCGCACCCCACCATAATGATCACATATGAGTTGCATACTTAGGCATGTGAACTTTTTTCCCCTCTGGACTCATTCTTGATCTTTGCTTTTTATTAATTTATGTTAGGAACAATGAACTATTTCCAACTTCAGAGACTGATTCTTTATCATGGGAAAGAGTTCTAAATCTGTAGTGACAAACATACATTTTCACATTAAAAATACTTCCTTTTCAGTTTTGCAAAGAAATGTTAAGGATGTTGACAGTTCGAACAAAAAAATCACCTTTTTTTCCTGAATTTATTTTTGTGGTTGGAGGGAGGAGTGCAAGGAAAGAAAAAAAAAATCAATAATTGTGTTAAATTTTTATTTTAGTAAAGGGTCTCAAATGAAAATAATTATGTAGTCATTTAGTAACTGGCAGCTAACATGTACTAAACATTTTATTTACATTGCTCCTTAATTTATTTTTATCCTTGTGAGAGTGGGCATCACCATCCTTTTCTCTGAAGATGAGGAAACTGGAAGTGTATTTGTCAAAGGCAAACAGAGTAAACAAGTTGAAATTAGAACTCAGGTTTACTGATATCAATCCTGTGTACTTTTTACTCCTCTTTGCTGCTTTGCAGGCCAAATGTAGAAAAGTTATATCATTTTTAAGACTATTAAGGAGCTTAAAAGGAATACAAATAAATACAAATTATTTATATATTTAATAAGCCCTCATGAATTTATTAACAGTCTGAGATATAAATGGGCTTTTTCTACCTATTTTGTGAGCAGGCTTTATAATGAGGGTGCTGCTAACCAGAAACATGAATTGAACAGTCATTAAAGCAGACCTGGCATGACCTCTGCTTCTAAACACTTCCATAGCAGTTGCTCTGAGGAACTAATCAATTTTAATAGTAACAATTTCTTTCCTCAGTAAGTTATCCTGTTGGTATATCCCAAATAAGTAAAATTATGAGGCTCTGCTAGATTTAGTAAATATAATGTGTACTGATTGATAAATATACTACACATTTATGTATATAATCCACAGGCATCATTTTTTATGGATTTTAATGTTGGACCAATACCCTCAGGTGACTTAAGTGTGAAATATATAATTTCATTTATAAGATTTCAATTTATAAAAGCAGCTTCCTAAGTTCTAACTCTATGTTCTGACGGGAATGAAGGAGAAAAACAAATCCAGGAGAGGAAATAAAAAGGAATGATGCACTGAAGGAAAATAATGTATGAAACACAGTGTTCAGTTTTGGGTATACTGCTTACCTCATTTTTCAAAAGTCATCAGATGATTCTAATGTGAAAGTACTGTTAAAATTAGTAGGTGAAAGGAAATTTGGCATACCTTTTCAGCTTTTTGGTGCATCAGGTCACTGAACAGTTCTGTACAATCATTTATAAATTTTTCACTGACTACAATAGTATCGCTAAAGACTACAGCTAAAGCCTGTTTGCTGAGTGCCCTCATCACATGTTGAAGCAATATTGCAGCATCTTCCACTGATAAGGAACTGGGTAGCAGAGGCTAGAATTACAAACAAAATGAAAACAAAGTATAAATGCAATATAATATAGATAAACCATTTGTTATATGTATTCTCTCCCTAAGTGATCTCGTTAAGTCCAATGGTTTCAAAACCATCTATATGCTGACAACCTCCCAAATTGTATTTCTACCTTTATCCTCACTCCGAACTCTGAAATCACATATCCTACTGCTTCCCTAACCTCCCTCCACTCATGTACCTAACAGGTATCTCACATTTTAACATGTCCTGTTCAAAACAACGTGGTCTGCGCCTCCAGACCTCAGACTCCCAGCTCCCATCTTCTCTTCCCCATTGCTCCCCCATCTCAATTAATGGAACCACTCTCCATTCAGTTGGTCAGGCCCCAAACCTACAAGTCACACTGAGTTCCTCTCAAAAACTCAAAAACATTCCAACTTCAAGTCCTGATAACTTTGCCTCCAAAATACATTTCTTCTTAGCTCTTTCTACTATCTGAAATTAACATTTTCATTAATACCCCTCCTCCCCCGGCCAACCATGAAAGTATCCTTCCTGAAAGCTACATCCTAATTCTTAAAATGGCCATATACTAGTGAAGTATCAGTTGTCACTGGTTTAAAGGAAAATTAATAAGAAAAAGATAAAACATACTGCAATATCAACCCATGTTCCAGAGCTGATGGCTTCCTCTACTGATGCTTCCACCTGATCCACAAGTCCTTGACCAACACAAGCTGCTTTCAAAAACAAGAGTTGTGTAGTCTTATATCTTTTCTTTATGTAGCTCACAGCATCTGGGATTCCAAGTCTGGACAAAGCATCAAATTCTAGAAATACATCACGAGGTTGGAATAGAATCATCATTCACACCTTTTAGAAACCTCAGAAAAAGTTAAGTTCTACCAAAATCTATTCTTTGTGAATGCACTGTATTCTAATAGAGATTTTTAAGAATAAAACATAGAAGTGTACCATAGCCTATTCCCTGGTTATGTTACCTTCCCAAATTTTTATTACTAAACATATTTGTAGAAAAATTGGTTCAAGTACTTCATTAATTCAGTTTTGTCTCTTACTCTCCAATTGAGGAGTCAAAGGGAAACATGAGGACTAAAGAGCAATAAAAGTAGAAATGAGGATAACGGAATGTAATGATTTAAGTAGAGAAACAAAAACTGGAATTTTGATTATAGTTAACTAAAGGAATGGAACTTATTTTTCAAATGTTTCATTAGACAACTGAGGACAAAGCAATCTCTAGTCTAATTTATACTAGTAAAAGATTTAGCATATAAAACAAAAGTAAAAAAATTAAGACTTAAGTTTGCAGCCATTAAAGTTATTAGAGATATCTACCATGCTCTCTCTGTCCTCAAATAATAATATTTAAGGAAATTAATTACAACAAAATTCTAATCCAAGTCCTTGGCTGAAGAAACTGAGAAGGCACATTGTAGAAAGTCAAGAAAACATAAGCCAAGCCAGTATTCATTCTAGCACACATTTAAACTGAACACTAATGACTTATAGGTATACTTTATAGGTAACTGATCCCTTACATAGTTTGACTTGGGTTATGAAATTGATCAAACTGAGTTTTATATATATATGCTACCTGTTTTAATGATTAAATTCAATCAATCTACTTTATCCAAATGATGGAACCTCAGAAACAAAATTTAGAATAACTTCTATGTTTCTGAAGTACTGGATAACTAATAAAAATGAACACTGTAAAACTGACAGCAATACAATATTTCTAAGATTATGTAACTAAAAAACCAAGCAACTTCATAAGTTATAAGATATAATAAATATAATTACTTTTTATGAATTAAAAAGAACTTGAAGTATCTTATATATATATGTATCACATTACTAGAAGGCTGGTAACAATCAATACCAGCTTCTGGCCTTTCTACATTACAACTGTTCAATAACTATGGAATTAAACTCAGTTACATGACCCACAAAAACCTACAGTGTGATGACTACTTTTATACTCAAAGAGAACCATTATAGTCTGCTGGCCAACAGTAAAGTACATGTGTACTCCCAGGGCTAGTACAATCTTTCTAAGAATGTGTTTAATATTAGAAATGATTTTTAGTTAAAAAGAAAAAAAGTTACCCAGATAGCCATTCTGCCTGAGAAATGAATCCACCCAAGTACTTTGTGTTCTGGAGTAAATGTCAGGGACAAACACCGCTTTATCCTGTCTCCCACCAACCACAGTGCCTCGTAAGCGTCCACTATTAACAAGTTCCTCAAGAACAGCTTAAAAGAAAAGCAAACAAACAGAAAAAAATCAGAGCAGGTAAAAATCTCAAAAAGTAAAACACTTTAAAATTTCACAATTTAGTTATTCTTACACTTTAAAAAAGCAATTTAAAATTTAAATTTCATACTAAATAAAGACATTATATTTTAGACAAAACTTTCCTGCCATTTATGAGAATACTCAGGTCATAAATTCAGGAAATTTTGGCAACTAGCTAAAGATACTGAACTGTAATACAAACTAATTAATGTTGAATTTTTTAGTCTAATTTTGGAAAAAAAATGCCAATATTTATCTCATGATTAAAAGTAGACAATTATACACTCTGAGGATAGATAATACACAATCACTAGTGTTACCAAGTTCAATTTCCTCATATTTAGAAAAATCAAGACACCTGGATCCTATTAGAATCAACAGTGTGAAATAAAGCCATGAAAATCTGTATAAATTATTACATTTCCACTGTTTAAATGGAAGGAACACATTTTAATCCTACCTATAACAGAAATATAATGCCATGGTTAAGAGGATGGATATGGACCCAGATAGCCTAAGTCCAAACCTCAACTCTGCCACCTACTAGTGCTGCCATTAACACCAAATTTATTATTTTTATTTAAACTATAACATTCGACTACACACTTTGTTGTTTTAAATATCAAAATACCCTAAAAAGAGACAAAGCAGATAGGAAGGAGTTATTCCTAAGTGAACCAACAAGAACAGTCAAAAGATGTCTGGGGGCTTCCCTGGTGGTGCAGGGAAGGTTGGGGGTCCGCCTGCCGATGCAGGGGACATGGGTTTGTGCCCCGGTCTGGGAAAATCCCACATGCCGTGGAGCGGCTGGGCCCGTGAGCCATGGCCGCTGGGCCTGCGTGTCCGGAGCCTGTGCTCCGCAAAGGGAGAGGCCACAACAGTGAGAGGCCTGCGTACCGCAAAAAAAAAAAAAAAAAAAAAAAAAAAAAAAAAAAAAAAAAGATGTCTGGCACAAAGAATGATTCAGCAAAGTTAGCTTTTAACAGAAATAAAAATTAGTTTACATATGAATTTCAGAATTCCAATGCTCAGTAAATTAGAGTACATCAGAAAGGTCTAGATTTCACAATTGACTGCAGCACATATTTTAAAATTTTGTGATTGTACAACACAAATCCAAGCTAAATTCAGACAAAGTTATCAATTTATCAGTTATTACTTGAAGAACTTTACATTATAATGAAATTTCACCAACTTCGATTATGGAAATTCAGAAATACGTCACATTTTAATTTTAAATTTGTCTTAAAAAATTTAAATTTAACGCCATATTCTGAAAAATATAGTAAACAAAAATTAATTTTTGGTTCTGTATTTAAATTTCTTTTCCATTATTCATTTTAATTTTATATTTGCACAGATACCTGAGTTGAAAGATTAAGTCACTGCTTTTAAAAATTACTCCAGCCAAGCTTTAAAAAAAAAAAAACCTTCGAAATCTCATAAGAGTTCCACAAAAACACAAAATAGTCAATGGACCAAAATTATTTTGAAGATATTACCGTACTACTGTTTGAATGCTAAGAATTTACTTTTAATGCTATAATCCTTTTGTAAAAATTTTTTTAGCCAAACACTACTTTCATAAGAAAATGTAGTAAAAATCTGTAAGAAACAAAGTAAAAATTATTCTTAATCCCCAAATTTTAAATCTCTATATGCATATGCATAACAGAGTATTTTATACACACACAATTTTTTTTTATTCCACTCCTCTTGAGGTACCCAACACTAAATGTTTGGTGGGTATAACAAGACACGTATATGAAAATTGGTATAGAGAAACTTCTCAACCAGAAATACATTTTTAAAATAAATTTATTTATTTTATTTATTTATTTTTGGCTGTGTTGGGTCTTTGTTGCTGCACGCGGGGTTTCTCTAGTTGCCATGAGTGGGGGCTACCCTTCACTGTGGTGCGCAGGCTTCTCATTGCAGTGGCTTCTCTTGTTGCAGAGCACAGGCTCCAGGCACGCGGGCTTCAGTAGTTGCAACACGTGGGCTCAGTAGTTGTGGCCCGCGGGCTCTAGAGCACAAGCTCAGTAGTTTTAGCGCACGGGGCTCACTTGCTCTGTGGCACGAGGGATCTTCCCAGACCAGGGATCGAACCCATGTCCCCTGCATTGGCAGCCAGATTCTCAACCACTGTGCCACCAGGGAAGCCCCCTAGAAATATTTTAGTTACATAAGTTTTAAGATTAAAAGAGGTAAAAACATTAAAATTAGTTAAGTTTTACATTTAGTCTATTCAACAGCTAATTAAGTGATATATCCTTTAAAGCAAACTCACAGTAAAGAAGCTGCTCCTGAAATCCATATTTTGAAATCAAAGAATTCACTGCTGTAGGCCTTTATGGAAAGGAAAAAAATTAAAAAAACATTTTACTCATCATAGAGTTACACATACTTATGAATTAAAAAAACTAGGATGATTAGTTTATGAAAAACAAATTAATTTAGAAGAAAAAAATGAAGGCAAAAATTACACCATAGATCAAGACGGCGGGATAGAAGGACGTGGAGCTCACCTCCTCCCCTAAATGTATCAAAAATACATCTACATGTGGAATAATTCTCACAGAATACCTACTGAATGTTAGCAGATCTCATACAACCAAAGTTGCAAGAAAGATCACCATTTAACTGGGTAGGAAAAAAAAGAAAAAAGGAATTGGGACAGGATCTACATCCCTGGGAGGTACTCGTGAAAGAGGGAAGGTTCCCTCACACTGGGAACTCCCTTCACTGACTGGAAGATCAGCCGGGCCAGCAAGAGAGCTTCAGAGGCTCAGAGGAGAATGCAGCAACCAGCCTGCCACAGGCAGAACAGAGAGAGGCTGGCACAGACGGTCCTGACCACCTTGCTGTACTCCCCAGCCAGACGCATGTCTGCTAGTGGGCATGGGGGCTAGTTGCTGAAACTTGGGCTTCAGGGGACAGACCTGGGGAGAGGACTGGGATTCGCTGTGCAGAGACAGCCTGAAGTGGGTGGAGTATGCTTTGGGCTGCAACAGGAGGTGTACACAGGACTGAGCCTGGGTCTGCCATAGAAGCCCCACTGTTAATGGGGTGACCCTCAAGCAAAGGGAGGGGCAAGGCCCCACCAGAGCAGCCTCAATCTCTGTGTGCTCACAGCAGGTGTGGCTCTGCCTCTATGAGCTCTGGGAGCATGCAAGCCCGGGAGTGCTGCCCACACTTGGAGGTGGGGCTGAAATCTGAGCTGTGTCCCAGCAGCTGATCAATCCGCGGGTTTATGCTGCTGCTGGTGGCTTTGTAAGCTCAGCACCTGTGGGAATTCCAAGCAGATTACTGGTGATCCTGTGGCTGGGGCAAGTCTGGCATTAGCAGCTGCAAGCTTTGTGGGCATGCATATGTGGAGGTGGAGCTGGGGTCTGGGCTGATTCTGTAGCTCCCAGGGCAGGTCCAGGTGTGCGACTATGACAGTTCAGGTGCCTGACTTCAGTGGATCTGCGCTGCTGGTTTTGTGAGCACAGGGCCTGAGGGTCACCCAGGTCGATTGCCTGCATTCCCATGATTGAGGAGGGGCCGGGGCAGTGCCAACAAGAGCATACTTCGTGAGACTGCATGAGTGACAGGCAAGATCATAGGTGCCCTCCCAGCAAACAGCTCCTGTGGAGGAATAGGCAGTGGCTTTTCTCCCAGTGGAAGCACTCCAGTCTTGCCTATCTCACACTGTAGTAGCTTAGAAATGTATCTGGGGGCTTCTACTCCAACAACTGGTGAGCAGACCCTGTCCCCAAAAGGGCTGTGACAACCACAGAGCAAAGAGGATGCCCTGCTCATATCCATTGCAGGCTCTGGTCATCACAACACCAGTCACACCCCCATCAATGGGATATCGGCCAGCACATACTGAGAAAAGACGTGGCAGGGCCCCACACTAAAAACAGCTCTCACACCAAAAATATTAGACTCATGCAGGGTACACGGGGATGCTCCGACATAAAAACAGCCCTCCAAGACCACAGGAGATAACTGTTTCTCCTAAACTCTTACATAAGAGAAATAGAGGTAAAATGAAGAAGCAGAGGAGCCAAATGCAATTAAAAGATCAAGAGATTCCCCTGAAAGAACACAAAACGAAACACCTCTCCAGTCTACTAGACCCTGAGCTCAAAAAGGAGGTAATAAAACTACTGAAGGAATTAAGAAAGGCTATCAATAGAAATGCAGATCACTGTAACAAGGAACTAGTTACTAACCATAAAGAGGAACCAAGAAAAATTAGAAAACTCATTTGCTGAGATGAAAGCGGAGCTAAAGGCAATAAATAGCAAACTGAATGATGCAGATGAATAAATGATCTGGAAGAAAGAATAATGGAAATTACCCAATAAGAACTGCAGACAGAAAGACAAATGAAAAAAAATGAAAGCAATATATGAGACCTATGGGATAATATAAAGTGTGCCAATCTACACATTATAGAGATCCCAGAAGAAGAAAGAGAAAAGGGGATCAAAAACGTACTGGAAGAAATTATGGCTGAAAACTTCCCAAACCTAAGGAAGGAAACAGATATCCAGGTATGGGAAGCAGAGAAGGTCCCAAAAGGATGAACCCAAACAAACCCACAACAGGACAGATTATAATTAAAATGACAAAAGTTAAAGATAAAGAGAGGTTTCTAGGCAGCAAGAGAAAACAAAGAATTAGTTACAAAGGGAACCTACTTAAGCCTATCAGCTGATTTCTCTACAAAAAACGTTTCAGGCCAGAAGGGAGTGACAAGATATATTCGATGTCCTGAAAGGGAAAAACCTACAACTTAGGAAACTCTACCTAGCAAGATTATCATTTAGGAGAGAGAAAGAATGTCTCAGACAAGCAAAAACTGAAAGAATACAGCAATGCTAAACCTATCCTAAAAGAAATATTGAAAGGTCTTCTCTCAATAGAAAAGAAGCAAGAATCTGTAGGAAAGAAAAAAAAATATCACAACTGGAAAGTAAATCACTTAAATAAGCCAGTACACAGATTAAAAAAAAATTACTGTGAAAGCAATAACTACAATGAACAGCAAAAGGAAAAACATGAAGGTGCAAAAGAGGACATCGAAATCAAAAAATATGGGGGAGAAGAGTAAGAAAATACAGACTTTTTTTTTTAGAATGTGTTTGAGCCTATATGACTACCAGTTTATAGCAAGTAGATACAGGAATGCGTTAACATACTTGAAAAGCAGCATAATCACAAATCAAAAACATATAACAGATTCACAAAAACCAAAAAGAAGAGAAAAGCATAATACAAAAGAAAACCATCAAACCACAATAGGAAAGACAAAAAGAAAAAGAAGGGAACAAATAAGAAATACAAAATCAACTGGAAAACAAGGTTTAAAATGGCAACAAATACATATCTATCAATAATTACCTTAAATGTCAACAGACTAAATGCTCCAATCAAAAGTCAAAGAGTGAGGGCCTCCCTGGTGGCGCAAGTGGTTGAGAGTCCGCCTGCCGATGCAGGGGATACGGGTTCGTGCCCCGGTCTGGGAGGATCCCATATGCCGCGGAGCGGCTGGGCCCATGAGCCATGGCCGCTGAGCCTGCGCGTCCGGAGCCTGCGCGTCCGGAGCCTGTGCTCCGCAACGGGGGAGGCCACAACAGTGAGAGGCCCGCATACCACAAAAAAAAAAAAAAAAAAAAAAAAGTCAAAGAGTGGCAGATTGGATAAAAAAACAAGACCTACTTGGTGCTGCAGCCAGGAGTCAGTGCTGTGCCTCTGAGGTGGGAGAGCCAACTTTAGGACACTGGTCCACAAGAGACCTCCCAGCTCCACATAATATCAAATGGTGATAATCTCCCAGAGATCTCCACCTCAACACCAGCATCCAGTTTCCTTCAAAGACCAGCAAGCTACAGTGCTGGACACCCTATGCCAAAAAACTAGCAAGACAGGAACACAACGCCACCCATTAGCAGAGAGGCTGCCTAAAATCATAATAAGGCCACAGACACCCCAAAAAGCACCACCAGACATGGACCTGCCCACCAGAAAGACAAGATCCAGCCTCATCCACCAGAACACAGGCACGAGTCCCCTCCACCAGGAAGCCTACACAACCCACTGAAACAACCTTAGGCACTGGGGACAGACACCAAAAACAACGGGAGCTAGGAACCTGCAGCCTGCAAAAAGGAGACCCCAAACGCAGTAAGATAAGCAAAATGAGAAGACAGAAAAACACACAGCAGGAGAAGGAGCAAGATAAAAACCCACCAGACCTAACAAATGAAGAGGAAATAGGCAGTCTACCTGAAAAAGAATTAAGAATAATGATAGTAAAGATGATCCAAAATCTTGGAAATAGAATAGACAAAATGCAAGAAACAGTTAACAAGGACCTAGAAGAACTAAAGATGAATAAAGCAACGATTAAAAACACAATACATGAAATGAAAAATACTCTAGATGGGATCAATAGCAGAATAATGGAGGCAGAAGAACGGATAAGTGACGTGGAAGATAAAATAGTGGAAATAACTACTGCAGAGCAGAAGAAAGAAAAAAGAATGAAAAGAACTGAGGAAAGTCTCAGAGACCTCTGGGACAACATTAAATGCACCAACATTCGAATTATAGGGGTTTCAGAAGAAGAAGAGAAAAAGAAAGGGACTGAGAAAATATTTGAAGAGATTATAGTTGAAAACTTCCCCAATATGGGAAAGGAAATAGTTAATCAAGTCCAGGAGGCACAGAGAGTCCCATACAGGATAAATCCAAGGAGAAATACACCAAGACACATATTAATCAAACTGTCAAAAATTAAATACAAAGAAAACATATTAAAAGCCTCAAGGGAAAAACAACAAATAACACACAAGGGAATCCCCATAAGGTTAACAGCTGATCTTTCAGCAGAAACTCTGCAAGCCAGAAGGGACTGGCAGGACATATTTAAAGTGATGAGGGAGAAACACCTGCAACCAAGATTACTCTACCCAGCATGGATCTCATTCAGATTTGATGCAGAAATTAAAACCTTTACAGACAAGCAAAAGCTGAGAGAGTTCAGCACCACCAAACCAGCTTTACAACAAGTGCTAAAGGAACTTCTCTAGGCAAGAAACACAACAGAAGGAAAAGACCTACAATAATGAACCCAAAACAATTAAGAAAATGGGAATAGGAACATACATGTCAATAATTACCTTAAATGTAAGTGGACTAAATGCTCCCACCAAAAGACACAGATTGGCTGAATGGATACAAAAACAAGACCCATATATATGCTGTCTACAAGAGACCCACTTCAGACCTAGAGACACATACAGACTGAAAGTAAGGGGATGGAAAAAGATATTCCATGCAAATGGAAACCAAAAGAAAGCTGGAGTAGCAATTCTCATATCAGACAAAATAGACTTTAAAATAAAGACTACTAGAAAAGACAAAGAAGGACACTACATAATGATCAAGGGATCTATCCAAGAAGAAGATATAACAATTGTAAATATTTATGCACCAAACATAGGAGCACCTCAATACATAAGGCAAATACTAACAGCCATAAAAGGGGAAATCAACAGTAACACATTCATAGAAGGGGACTTCAACACCCCACTTTCACCAATGGACAGATCATCCAAAATGAAAATAAATAAGGAAACACAAGCTTTAAATGATACATTAAACAAGATGGACTTAATTGATATTTATAGGACATTCCATCCAAAAACAACAGAATACACATTTTTCTCAAGTGCTCATGAAATATTCTCCAGGATAGATCATATCTTGGGTCACAAATCAAGCCTTGGTAAATTTAAGAAAATTGAAATTGTATCAAGTATCTTTTCCGACCACAATGCTATGAGACTAGATATCAATTACAGGAAAAGATCTGTACAAAATACAGACACATGGAGGCTAAACAATACTCTACTTAATAACGAAGTGATCACGGAAGAAATCAAAGAGGAAATAAAAAAATACCTAGAAACAAATGACAATAGAGAAATGATGACCCACAACCTATGGGATGCAGCAAAAGCAGTTCTAAGAGGGAAGTTTTTAGCAATACAATCCCACCTTAAGAAACAGGAAACATCTCGAATAAACAACCTAACCCTGCACCTAAAGCAATTAGAGAAAGAAGAACAAAAACACCCCAAAGTTAGCAGAAGGAAAGAAATCATAAAAATCAGATCAGAAATAAATGAAAGATAAATGAAGGAAACGATAGCAAAGATCAATAAAACTAAAAGGTGGTTCTTTGAGAAGATAAACAAAATTGATAAACCATTAGCCAGACTCATCAAGAAAAAAAGGGAGAAGACTCAAATCAATAGAATTAGAAATGAAAAAGGAGAAGTAACAACTGACACTGCAGAAATACAAAAGATCATGAGAGATTACTACAAGAAACTCTATGCCAATAAAATGGAAAACCTGGAAGAAATGGACAAATTCTTAGAAATGCACAACCTGCCAAGACTGAATCAGGAAGAAATAGAAAATATGAACAGACCAATCACAAGCACTGAAATTGAAACTGTGACAAAACAATCTTCCAACAAACAAAAGCCCAGGACCAGATGGCTTCACAGGCAAATTCTATCAAACATTTAGAGAGGAGCTAACACCTATCCTTCTCAAACTCTTCCAAAATATAGCAGAGGGAGGAACACTCCCAAACTCATTCTATGAGGCCACCATCACCTTGATACCAAAACCAGACAAGGATGTTACAAAGAAAGAAAACTACAGGCCAATATCACTGATGAACATAGATGCAAAAATCCTCAACAAAATACCAACAAACAGAATCCAACAGCACATTAAAAGGATCATACACCATGATCAAGTGGGGTTTATTCCAGGAATGCAAGGATTCTTCAATATATGCAAATCAATCAATGTGATACACCATATTAACAAATTGAAGGAGAAAAACCATAAGATCATCTCAATAGATGCAGAGAAAGCTTTCGACAAAATTCAACACCCATTTATGATAAAAACCCTGCAGAATGTAGGCACAGAGGGAACTTTCCTCAACATAATAAAGGCCATATATGACAAAGCCATAGCCAACATCGTCCTCAATGGTGAAAAACTGAAACCATTTCCACTAAGATCAGGAACAAGACAAGGTTGCCCACTCTCACCACTCTTATTCAACATAGGTTTGGAAGTTTTAGCCACAGCAATCAGAGAAGGAAAGGAAATATAAAGAATCCAAATCGGAAAAGAAGAAGTAAAGCTGTCACTGTTTGCAGATGACATGATTCTATACATAGAGAATCCTAAAGATGCTACCAGAAAACTAGTAGAGCTAATCAATGAATTTGGTAAAGTAGCAGGATACAAAATTAATGCACCGTAATCTCTTGCATTCCTGTACACTAATGATGAAAAATCTGAAAATGAAATCAAGAAAACACTCCCATTTACCACTGCAACAAAAAGAATAAAATATCTAGGAATAAACCTACCTAAGGAGACAAAAGACTTGTATGCAGAAAATTATAAGACACTGATGAAAGAAATTAAAGATGACACAAATAGACGGAGAGATATACCATGTTCCTGGATTGGAAGAATCAATATTGTGAAAATGACTCTATTACCCAAAGCAATCTACAGATTCAATGCAATCCCTATCAAACTACCACTGGCATTTTTCAGAGAACTAGAAGAAAAAATTTCATAATTTGTATGGAAACACAGAAGACCCTGAATAGCCAAAGCAATCTTGAGAACGAAAAACAGAGCTGGAGGAATCAGGCTCCCTGACTTCAGACAATACTACAAAGCTACAGTAATCAAGACAGTATGGTACTGGCACAAAAACAGAAAGATAGATCAATGGAACAGGATAGAAAGCCCAGAGATAAACCCATGCACATATGGTCACCTGATCTTTGATAAAGGAGGCAGGAATGTACAGTGGAGAAAGGACAGTCTCTTCAATAAGTGGTGCTGGGAAAGCTGGACAGGGACGTGTAAAAGTATGAGATTAGATCATTCCCTAACACCATACACAAAAATAAGCTCAAAATGGATTAAAGACCTAAATGTAAGGCCAGACACTATCAAACTCTTAGAGGAAACCATAGGCAGAGCACTCTGTGACATAAATCACAGCAAGATCCTTTTTGACCCACCTTCTAGAGAAATGGAAATAAAAAGAAAATTAAACAAATGGGACCTAATGAAACTTCAAAGCTTTTGCACAGCAAAGGAAACCATAAACAAGACCAAAAGACAGGGCTCCACTGGCGGCGCAGTGGTTGAGAGTCCGCCTGCCAATGCAGGGGACAGGGGTTCGAGCCCCGGTCTGTGAGGATCCCACATGCCGCGGAGCAACTAGGCCCATGAGCCACACTACTGAGCCTGCGCGTCTGGAGCCTGTGCTCCGCAACAAGAGAGGCCGCGATAGTGAGAAGCCCGCGCACCGTGATGAAGAGTGGCCCCTGCTTGCCACAACTAGAGAAAGCCCTCGCACAGAAACGAAGACCCAACACAGCAAAAATAAATAAATTAATAAACTCCTACCCCCAACATCTTCTTAAAAAATAAAAAAAAAAGACCAAAAGACAACCCTCAGAATGGGAGAAAATATTTGCAAATGAAGCAACTGACAAAGGATTAATCTCCAAAATTTACAAGCAGCTCATGCAGCTCAATAGCAAAAACACAAACAACCCAATCCAAAAATGGGCAGAAGACCTAAATAGACATTTCTCCACAGAAGATATACAGACTGCCAACAAACACATGGAAGAATGCTCAACATCATTAATCATTAGAGAAATGCAAATGAAAACTACAATGAGATATCATCTCACACCAGTCAGAATGGCCATCATCAAAAAATCTAGAAACAATAAATGCTGGAGAGGGTGTGGAAAAAAGGGAACACTCTTGCACTGCTGGTGGGAATGTGAATTGGTACAGCCACTATGGAGAACGATATGGAGGTTCCTTAAAAAACTACAAATAGAACTACCATATGACCCAGCAATCCCACTACAGGGCATATATGCTGAGAAAACCATAATTCAAAAAGAGTCATGTACCAAAATGTTCATAGCAGCCCTATTTACAATAGCCCAGAGATGGAAACAACCTAAGTGTCCATCATCGGATGAATGGATAAAGAAGATGTGGCACATATATACAATGGACTATTACTCAGCCATAAAAGAAACGAAATTGAGCTATTTGTAATGAGGTGGATAGACCCAGAGTGTGTCATACAGAGTGAAGTAAGTCAGAAAGAGAAAGACAAATACCGTATGCTAACACATATATATGGAATTTAAGGAAAAAAATGTCATGAAGAACCTAGGGGTAAAACAGGAATAAAGACACAGACCTACTTGAGAATATGGGGAGGGGGAAGGGTAAGGTGTGACAAAGCGAGAGAGAGGCATGGACATATATACACTACCAAACGTGATAGCTAGTGGGAAGCAGCCGCATAGCACAGGGAGATCAGCTTGGTGCTTTGTGACCGCCTGGAGGGGTGAGATAGGGAGGGTGGGAGGGAGGGAGATGCAAGAGGGAAGGGAAATGGGAACAGATGTATATGTATAACTGATTCACTTTGTTATAAAGCACAAAGTAATACACCATTGTGAAGAAAAAAAAAAACAAGAGCCTACAACATGCTGTCTACAAAAGATCTACTTTAGGGCAAATGGTACACATAGACTGAAAGCGAAGGGATGGAAAAAGATGTATCATGCAAATGGAAGGACAAGAAGGAGGGGGTAGCAATACTCATATCAGAGAAAACAGACTTTGAAACAAAGACCATAAAAAAACATAAACAAGGGCACTGAATAATGATAAAAGGATCAATACAAGGAGAGGATATTATACTCCTTAACATATATGCACCCAATATAGGAGCATCTGAATACATAAAAAAAATACTAACAGACATAAAGGGAGAAACTGATGGGAATACAATAGTTGGAGACTTTAACACCAGACTCACATCAATGGATAGATCTTCCAGACAGAAAATCAATAATGCAACAGAGATCCTAAATGACACATTAGAATAGTTAGACTTAATTGATATTTTCAGGGCATTACATCCAAAAAAACCCAGAATACACACTGTTTTCAAGTGCACATGGAACATTCTCTAGGACTGACCACGTACAAGGACACAAAACAAGCCTCAACAAATTGAAGAGGATAGAAATTATTTCAAGTATCTTTTCTGACCACAACAGCATGAAACTAGAAATCAACCACAGGAAAAAAAACAAGAAAAAAACCGATTACATGGAGACTAAACAACATGCTACTAAACAAACAATGGGTCAAGATGAAATCAAAGAGGAAATTTAAAAATACCTTGAGACAACTGACAATGAAAACACAACCATACAAAATCTATGGCATGCAGCAAAAGCAGTCCTTAGAGGGAAGTTCACAGCAATACAGGCCTTCCTCAAAAAATAAGAAAAATCTCAAATAAACAACCTAACCTATCACCTAAAAGAATCAAAAGAAAAAAACAAAACCTAAAGTCAGAAGAAGAAAGGAAATAATGAAGATCAGAGAGGGAATAAATGAAAGAGAGTTAAAAAAATAGAAACAAACAAACCAATCAAAAAGCAGGTAGAAGATCTAAACAGACACTTCTCCAAAGACATACAGATGGCCAATACAGATGAAAAAAATGCTCAACAATGCCAATTATTAGAGAAATGCAAATCAAAATTACCATGAGGTATCACGTGACACCAGTCAGAATGACCATCATCAAAAACACCTACAAACAGTAAATGCTGGAGAGGGTATGGAGAAAAAGGAACCCTCCTACACTGTTGGTGAGAATGTAAATCTGTACAGGCACTACGGAGAACAGTATGGAGGTTCCTTAAAAACTAAAACTAGAGCTACCATATGATCCTATAATCCCACTCCTGGGCATATAGCTGGACAAAACTATAATTTGAAAAGATACATGCATCCCAATGTTCATTGCAGCACTATTTACAATAAACAAGACATGGAAGCAACCTAAATGTCCACTGATAGATGAATGGATAAGGAAGATGTGAAAGATATACATACACACCCACACACACGCAATGGGATATTAGCCATAAGAAAAATGAAATAATGCCATTTGCAGCAACATGGATGGAACTAGAGATTATCATACTAAGTGAAATAAGCCAAAAAAGACAAATATCATACGATATTGCTTATATGTGGAATCTAAAAAAAAAAATGATACAAATAAACTTATTTACAAAACAGAAATAGACCCACAGGCATAGAAAACAAACTTATAGTTACCAAAGGGGAAAGGTAGGAGAGACGGATAAATGAGGAACTTGGAATTAACATATACATACTACTATACATAAAATATCAATAAATAAACAACAAGGACATACTGTATACCACAGGGAACTATACTCAATATTTTTTAATAATCTATAAGGGAAAAGAATCTGAAAAAGAATATATATACACACACACATATACATACATGTAACTGAATCACTTTGCTGTACACCTGAAACACACCATTGTAAATCTATACTGCAATTAAAAAAAAAAGAAATCAATAAAATCAAGAGCTGGTTCTTTCAAAGGGTAAACAAAACCTACAGACCTCTGGCCAGGCTCACCAAGAAGAGAACTAAATAAACTAAGAAATGAAAGAGGAGAAATAACGACTGATACCACAGAAATACAAAAACCATAAGAGAATACTATGAACAATTATCTGCCATCAAATTGGACAACCCAGAAGAAATGGACAAGTTTCTAGAAACATACAGTCCTCCAAAACTGAATTAAGAAACAAATTAATTTGAACTGAATGATCACTAGAAGTGAAACAGAATCTGTAATAAAAAAAACTCCCTGCAAACAAAAGTCCAGGATGGGATGGCTGCACTGGGGAATTAATTCTACCAACCATACAAAGAACTTATACCGATCCTTTTCAAACTCTTCCAAAAGACTGAAGAGGAGGGAACATTCCCAAAGACATTCTATGAAGTCACCATCATCCTGATACCAAAACCAAACAAAAATACCACCAAAAAAGAAAATTACCAGTATCTCTGACAAATATAGATGCAGAAAATCTCAACAAAACATCAGCAAACCGAATCCGACAACACATAAAAAAGATCATACACCACGACCAAGTGGGATTCATCCCAAGTTCACAAGGATAGTTCAACATAGCAAATCTATCAATGGGATACACCACATAAACAAAAGAACAGACAAAAACCACATGATCATCTCGATAGCTGCAGAAAAAGCATTTGACAAAATTCAACATCCACTCATGATAACAACTCTTACCAAAGTGGGTACAGAGGGAACATATCTCAACATAATAAAAGCTATTTATGACAAACCCACAGCCAACATAATACTCAACAGTGAAAAGCTGAACACCTTCCCACTGAAATTTACTACAAGGATGCCCACTGTCACCACTTCTGTTCAACACAGTATCAGAAGTCCTAGCCACAGCAATCAGACAATAAAAAGCAATAAAAGGTACACAAATTGGAAGGGAAGAGATAAAATTATCATTATAAGCAGATGACATAATACCATATACAGAAAATCCTAAAGACGCCACACAAAAACTACTAGAACTGATAAATGAATTCAGCAAGGTAGCAGAATACAAGATTAACATACAGAAATCTGTTGTATTTCTTTATACTAACAATGAAATATCAGAAAGGGAAAGTAAAAAAAATTCCCTTTAAAAACTGCATCAAAAAAAGAAATACTTAGGAATAAACCTCATCAAGGAGGTGAAAGACTTATATGCTAAGAACTACAAAACATTAACAAAGGAAACTGAAGATGATTCAAAGAAATGGAAAGATATCTCATGCTTTTGGATTGGAAGAATTAATATTTTTAAAATATTAATACTACCCAAAGCAATCTACAGATTTAATGGAATCCCTATCAAATCACCCATGACATTTTCCACAGAACTAGAACAAATAATCCTAAAATTTATATGGAACTATAAAAGACCCAGAATTGCCAAAGTGATCCTGAGGAAAAAGAACAAAGCAGGAGGCATAACCCTCCTTGACTTCAGACAATACTACAAAGCTACAGTAATCAAAACAGCATGTTATTGGCACAAAAACAGATACATGGATCAATGCAACAGAAAAGAGAGCCCAGGGAATTCCCTGGTGGTCCAATGGTTAGGACTCTGTGCTTTCACTGGCAAGGGCACAGGTTCAATCCTCAGTCAGGGAACTAAGATCCTGCAAGCCACACGGCCAAAACAATAATAGAAAACAAAGAGAGCCCAGAAATAAACCCACATACCCCCATGGTCAATTAATCTTCGACAAAGGAGGCAAGAATATACAATGGGGAAAAGACAGACTCTTCAGCAAGTGGTGCTGGGAAAGCTGGACAGCCACATGTAAATCAATGAAGGTAGAACACTCCCTCACACCATACACAAAAATGAACTCTAAAATGGCTTAAAGACTTAAGTGTAAGACATGACACAGTAAAACACCTAGAAGAGAACATTGGCAAACCATTCTCTGACATAAATTGTAGCAATGTTTTCTTAGATCAGCCTCCCAAGGCAACAGAAATAAAAGCAAAAATAACCAAATGGGACCAACTCAAACTGATAAGCTTTGGCACAGCAAAGGAAACCATAAACAAAATGAAAAGACAACCTACGTACTGGGAGAAAATGTCTGCAAACAATGCGACCAACAAGGAGCTATTTCCAAAATATACAGTTTATATAGCTCAATTAAAAAAAAAAAACAAACAACCCAATCAAAAATGGGCAGAAGACCTAAATAGACATTTTTCCAAAGAAGACATAAAGATGGCCAATAGGTACACAAAAAGATGCTCAACATCACTAATCAGAGGAATGCAAATCAAAACTACAATGAGGTATCACCTCACATGGGTCAGAATAGCCATCATCAAAAAGTCTACAAATAATAAATGCTGTAAAGGGTGTGGAGAAAAGGGAACCCTCCTACACTGTTGGTGGGAATGTAAATTGGTCCAGCCACTGTGGAAAACAGTATGGAGGTTCCTTAAAAAACTAAAAATAGAGCTACCTTTTGATCCAGCAATCTCACTCCTGGGCATATATCCAGAAAAGACAAAAACTCTAATTTGAAAAGATACACACACCCCCAATGTTCATAGCAGCACTATTAATAATAGCCAAGATGTGAAAGCAACCTAAGGGTCCATCAACAGATGAATGGATAAAGAAGATGTGATATATATACACACACACAATAGAATATTACTCAGCCATAAAAAAGAATTAAATGTTGCCATTTGCAGCAACATGGATGGACCTAGAGATTATTATACAAAGTGAAGTCAGAGAAAGACAAATGCCATATGACATCACTTACATATGGAATCTAAACTATTATACAAATGATCTTATTTACAAAACAGAAACAGACTCAGACACAGAAAACAAACTTATGGTTATCAAAGGGGAAAAGGGGTGGGGGAGGGATAAATCAGAAGTTTGGAATTAGCAGATACAAACTATTATATATAAAATGGATAAACAAGAAGGCCCTACTGTATAGCACAGGGAACTATATTCAGTATCCTGTAATAAAGTATAATGGAAAAGAACATAAAGAAAAATATATATACACATATATATGTATAACTGAATTGCTTGCTGAACACCAAAAACCAACACAACACTGTAAATCAACTAAAAAAAAAAAAAAACTGCACCAAATTTTACAACGTTAAGCAGAATTATGCTACTGAAATACCAGGTAATTGATCTGTCTTCCCATTCTGGGATCAATTTACTTTCCCACCAAAATTCCACCTCAAATTTGGTGACTCTTGACTATCTGTCTTGCCCTTTATTGTATGTTAATTTCTTGTTCATTCTATTTTTTCTGTCTGCAAGGCTCTCCTCACCTGGGAAGTCAGTGAATGTTATATGATTCCATTTCTGAAGAAAAATGAGATCATGTACATACTGAAAGGAAACTGAATGCTGTATTCCAGTTAGGGTGTATGACTGGGAGAAATCCACTTTAATTTCTCTCTTTTGCTTATCAGTATTTTCTGTAATGATTATACATTTCTTTTTTTTTGAACAGCTTTAATGAGATATACAAAATTTACATATAAATCTAACCAATTCTAAGTATACAATTCAACAATCTCAATAAATTAATAGAACTGAGCAACCAACACCACAATCCAGTTTTAGAAGGTTTCCATCACCCAAAAAGTTCCTTCCTAGATGTTTGCAGTTAATTCCTATTGCCACCCGTAGACCTAGAGAACCACTGATCTGCTTTCTGCCTCTACAAATGTGCTTTTCTAGAGATTTCTTATAAATGGAATCAGTATGTGGTCTTTTGTGTCCAGCTTCTTTTGCTTAGCATGTCTTTGAGGTTCATGCATAATAAAGCACAGATCAGTATTCACTCCATTTTATTGCTGAATAGCATTCTGGTGTACGGATATACCATATTTTGTTGTTTGTATCCATTTATCAGTTGATGGACATCGGGATTATTTCCAGTTTGGGGCTATTATGAATAATGCTGCCATGAAGATTTGTTTCATGCCTTTGCGCAGAGATATGTTTTCATTTCTTTTGGATAGATCCCTGTGAATGCTTTTCTAATAATTATAATTTCTTTTAAGTAAAGGAAACTATTGAAAAAAAAGGTCTAGACTTTTTTCTGACTCCAATTTTTTCATCCTTATTCATTTTAAGCCAATTATACCAATCCTCTGGTTTAGGTTTAGTCTGTGTTTTTATTCTTATGCATATAACTAAAAGACTTTTAAGTTATTCCAACTACTTGATTCTCTCTTGTTGATTATTTAAAATGTTATAAATTTTCCCTATGACAAACCTGGGAGAGCAGAAACAGTTGTCAAAATATGAATTAATACTTAAAACCGATTTTTGACTAAACTATTATTTTTACCAAGTTCCTATATAGATCAATTTGGTTTGTATTAAATTATTTTTACCTAAAATTTTCAGTTGAATTATCTAGAGCCCCCCCAGACCAATTAGGTCCAATTATGTGAAGTTTGCTCTCCTCTGTTTATCTTATTACAACCTTCTCATGTTTTTTGTTTTCTGTTCCTTTCTACCTGAACACATTCCTACAAAAATGCAGAGGGCACCTTGAAGAACTTTTATCTTAAAATTGTTGGGTGCATAACTTACTGTGGATGTTCAATAAAAGTTTAATTGGATTGCACAAAATTTCTAGCTTTTTTTGTACAATGAAACTTAGCTGCTGTATTATTTCAATCTGGAATACAATGTAGCTTAGTATACCTATATATCTCATTCTTCTCACTAATTACTTCGTGCTCTTCTTTCTGGCTACCTATAGTAACAATAAACATAAACCCTTTTCAATCAGATATGCAGGTCTTCTCTCTGAAGTTAGACCAGAAAAGTGAGTTGGTTCCTTGTATTTAAGAGGCAAATATGAAGATACATTACCTTAAATGGAACTATCTAGAAGCCACACAGCCTAGCAACATCTTTTGTGGTTCAAAATTTGTTTTTGCTCTCATGGTTTGATAAGACCTCCATACAGAGAAACTCAGGGCTACTATGAGTTGGGAAAATATTATTTGCTGAACCAGATGATAACTACACTCACCACAATAACTAGTCAAAGAAAAAGGATAAATATTTGTTAATAGGAAAAATACACTTTTAGTTTTTTTTGTTGTTGTTTTTTTGACTAAGTGATAAAGTTCAGGGTACAAAAAAGTTACAAAACGGAGTCCCCCTCCATTCCTATCACTCAGCTTCTCAGTTCCTCTCCTGGAAAAAACTACTGTTCTTGTGTTAGAAGGGTGATCTGGTGGAATCTGTCAGAGCCTATGTAAAGCAGACATCCACATAGGGAAGAGAGCTGTAGCAGAAAATGGGAGATCAGTCACATAAAGGGGAATTAATCAAATAAGTAAATACAGTAAGGATAATGGGAGTTAGGTTTCTCATGGACAGAGAAGGGAGTTACAGTTATGGAAAAGGAGAAAACTGGAACAAGACTTAGAGTGTTGGAGGTATCAGTGTGAACTCATGGTTCCTGATACACAAAGATACAAAAATATAGATATACAGGGGGGTGTATACAATTGTCTAACGTGTATACCTTCGCTTGTCTGCTGAGAGGGCTTGGGAGCAGGAACAACCAAACAGCAATAAACAATCTAGTGTCCAGATCTTGGTTTCTAAATACTATACTCTACTAAAAGGAACCAGGGCTCCTTGGAGAAATTGCTGATTCCAAGGTTGGGACAGGTAAAGTATGAACTGAACCTGGAACTTCTTGTTGCGCCAGAAAGAAAAGAAGTGTTGGGAGAATGATGGGGACACGTCAAAAGGACACAGAAGCCAGCTTGAAGGGCTTTCCACTAGCTAAATCAGAGCCAACTTGAAAATCTAAATAATGTTAACAATAGATTATAATCCAATGAATAATATAGAAAACCATAAATCTACAGTGATTTAATAAATGAATGAACTGAAAATTTGATGAAAAACAGGGTAACTCACATGATCTCAAACTGCCCTCCACATAAATACTTAATTGTAAAGGGAAACAAGAATCTTTATGAGAAGCCTAGCAGATATCTCCTTATTAAGAAGTCACAGTGCACCTCATCAGTAACTGGAAAAATCTAAATTGTATGCCACCTGATAGGGTTCAATGACAAGAACATATAATCACTTTTGTGATATTCCTGCCAAAGATGCATAACCTGAATATAAGTATGACAAAGTAGCCGAAAGGAAAGATTGAATATTCTATGAAATAACTGGCCTGTGATCTTTAAGTGTCAAGGTCATGAAAGTAAGGTAAGTGTTCCAGATTGAAAGTGACTAAGGAAACATGACAATTAAATGCACTATGTGATTCTGAACTGGATCCTTTTTGTATAAAGAATACTATTGGAACAACTGGTAAAACATGAATGGGATCCAAGGACTGGATGGTAGTAATGGATCACGGTCAATTTTCTGATTTTGATGTTTGTATTGTAGTTCTATAGGACGTTGCTCTTGTTTGTAGGAAATACAGACTAAAGTGTGATTATGGGACATCATGTCAGCCACTTTCTCTCAAATGGGACAGAATTAAAAAACAGAAAGGTTCTCTAGCAACTTTTCTGTAAGTGTGAGATAAAAAAAGGAAGAAAGAGAGAAAGAAAACTGCTGCATTAGATTGCAAGTTCTCTCTTCTATCCTTTTAGTCTTTTGTTCCACCGGGGCCCTGAATGTATTAGGTGTTCAATGCGTGCTTTTGATTTGTTGAATAACAAAAAGAAATCACTGTGGCTGCCACGAAAAAATGTCCTGAAAGGTAATAAGCGTAGAAGAAGGGGGACTTGTTAGAAAGCTCCTGGAACAGTCTAGGTAAAAAACGGACTGAAGTGGTAAGAATGGTGATGTCAGAGAAGTAAAGATTACGTAAATATTTAAAATATGAATTCAAAAGATGTTGTGTTATGGAAAGGGAGGTAAGAGAAAGGATGGCATAAAGGAGGACTCCCAGTTTTCTGGCAAAACCAACCTGATGATATTTACTGGTAATGGAAGAATAAATTCAGAAGAGGTGGAAAGTGGGACAGTAGTGAGTTATTCTAAATATGCTGAATTTGAGGCACTTGTAATAAAACACTGCAATAAAACACTGTACAGATAGTATGAGTCTGAAACTTAGAAGAAAGGTAAAAGCACCTAGGCAGACAGTACAGGACTGAGAAGAAAAGATGGCCTGAAATAAAACTTTCAAGGCTCGTGAAAGGAGGAAGAGCCAGAAAAGGTACAGCCTAATAAGGTACAGCCAAAAGAGGTAAAAAGAAACCACGAAAGTATAGTGTTAAGGAAAAAAAAAAAAAAAAAAAGAGAGAGAGAGATAAGAACATTTCAAGAAGGAAGCTGTAATTGGGGTTAAATGGTGCTATAAAGTAAAACAAGGACAGGAAATACCCATTAGATTTAATGATACTGACATCATTGCTATGTAAGTTGTAGAAGCCAGATGGGTGAGTTGAGAAGTGACTGAAGGTAAGAAAACTGAGATAGTAACTGTAGACATCAATTCGAGAAGGTTCACGTTAAGGAAAGGAATAAACAAGATGGTAAAGGGAGTGGAATATGGGGTTGAGAGAGGTTTGATTGTTTTAAAATGGAGAAATCTGGACATTTAAATGCTGGTGGGACCCAAAAACCACTGAGATAAACTAAATGACACAGGAGAAAAGAGAGAATTGAGAATGTAGGTTTTCTTAATTCCACAATGGAGTTTGTTACACAGGCCCCCAACATTAAGTTCAAGTGATTTTGAAAGTAAAATTGTTATTCATTAGAATTCTAGAATGTTATTTAGTAAAAAAAAAAGTTCTAAAGTCATCCAGCCCCGTCTGCGGCCCAAAGAAGTTAGGTGACTGACTGACTTATCTACTCAAGGTCACAAGGTTACTATGTGATAGGGATATGACCCAAGGACTTCTGACTGCATACTCTTTCCACGATCCCAGGGTGACTTTATATATGATCTGGGTGTTCTGCAGAAGTACATCTGGGGTCATAAGGATGGTGAAGGTAGGCGAGTAAAGGAGATGTGCGTTGGAGAGAGTGTTGCCACGTTCTAGGGCTCTGGAATCCCCATTCCTATTTCACAGAAGCTGCCCTCTGTCTATTTAATAAACTAGGGGCCTGAATGAAATTCAGCTTTAAAAAAAAAAAAAGCAAACAATAATCAAACAAACGTAAAAATATAATTTAAAATATGCTTACCGGGTAATAGCACTGAACAACCCACGGATGCGTGCTTTATGTCTAGCTACAAAAGCTTCAGTAAATATTACTCCTCTGTTATCAAGATCAATGTGTCCGTTAATAATTCTACCTAGTCGCTGAGTTAGCGCCTGAGGGTAAAGATGGATGAAAATTCTTATTAATTTGAAAGAACAAAATTACACATTTACATTCGTACAGTCTTACGAGAGTCATGTTGCATGCTGATGCTGTATTAATCATATGATTGAATAATTTCAGCAAGCATGAATTAACAAGATATATAAGGTAAAATGAAGACTTAGGATCTAGGAAACTTCGTAATCTTATGGCAGAGACAAGAATCGAATGAATCAAATAGCTGAATGTTAAAAGGCTCAGCTACGTGCTAAAATAAGGCCTATTTCTATGGTAAAATAAAAGAGATTGATTAACCAATTTTCTAGATACAGGCAGTCTGACACACAGACAGCCAAGACATATACATGGGTCTTGGAGAGGATCCTATATGGAGCTTCTAACACTAACAGAGAGAAATAAATGTTATTCCAAGATTCTGCGACCTAGGGAAACATAAGACCTGAAAAGTTATCTTCTGTGATGCAAATATTAACAAACTGTGTCCAGAATCTATACTGACAGACAACCTGATTTCTTGGTAATCTCAAGACAGTATTTGTCCACAGCTACACTATGACTGGGATCAGGTACATATAAAATAAGCCTGGACATATTTGCCTTCCCAGGACAAGTTAAATCTACTCAAGTCAGCTTGGCTGATACTTTTATGGTACAGAAAAATGCTTTCCAAACAACTTCTTAATGAGCTTTTAGAATACTGCCTGTGATACTGAGAAAAATTAAAACTGAAAAATATTAAGAAACTATATATATTTCTAAAATGTATCAGTAGCACAATTTTATAAGAAATCATTTGAATTTGTTCTGATACTTTTATTTAAGTGTCTAAACATTTTTTTTTTACCTTCTGTGATTTACATATATTTGCCGATTTTATCTTCTGTGATTTACATACATTTGCTCAGAAGCTTAGGCTCCTGAAATGCTTTGTAAAACAGATCTGTGCCCTAAATGGTATTTTAGATGCAATTAGGAGAAATCACTCAGCTAAAATGAGTGAGTAAATCTGTTGTATTATAAATTAATCTCATGCAATTATGGTTTGGTAAGTTAAAGTATACCTAAAAAGGGATTTGGCTTTTCCCTTATTTGTTGCAGTAAATACAAAACAAAACCATCATTTATTGAGTACTTCCACTGTGCTAGCCATTTCAGTAGATATATCATGAATATAACCTCACTGAGATCTATGAAAGAGACAATTATTCCCATTTTCAGATATGTAACTGGAAGCACAAAAGACATGAAATAATTTTCCTGACACTGAATAACTAAGCAGTGGCATAGACAGAATTCAAATCAAGGTCTGTTTAACTCCAAAGCCCGTGCACTTTCCACGGTACCAAATGGACTTCTATAATCCTAAAATGTCAAACCATTTTAAGAAAAAAGAAACAACAAACAGGGAACTAGCCTCTATTTTCAGGTAGCATTGTTATTACACTATAAATCTAAATATCTGATTTGAGTATTGACACAAGTACCAAAAATTAAAGAGAATATAAGTGATTCCTTGGTTCTTCTTCCTGTCACACTGACAGTTTAGAGGAGGAAAAAAGGTGACATCAAAAGATGTTGGTACTACTTACATTTTGGGCAAGAAAATTCTTTGTTGGGAAGGGATGTTCTGTGCACTGCAGGATGTTTAGCATCAGCCTTGACCTTTACCACACAAGATGCCAGTAGCACCCCTTCTAAATTATAGTCTTCATCAGTTATTTCTTAAAATATAACTAGGCAATCAGAACTGATGATACTGGTTAAAGTTTCTGTACAGTTGTTATCAGAACATTAAATAAGCCTATATGCTTATGGTAAACCTGCTACTGCATCAAAGCAGGCCTAGAACTTAAGTCTACTTAAGTTTAGGGTGTCTCTGGGTTCAGGAAGATTACAATCACTTCTAAACAATCGCATCAGAGCCATCAATGTATAAGTATTCCCTAAATATATTGCTAGAACATCAGTAGTCAAACACTTGCAAAAAATCAATTAATGGTAAGAAGGTATAGTTTCTTCCCTCCCATTAAAATTCTTTTATTTATCTGAAAAGACATATTATAGTATTAAGAAAAAAATACCTGTGTCAGAAAGTTTCCGGGAAGATCATAGGTTTTACACAGTTCGGATATGGTTACCTGACCACTTTCCTGTAATTTATCGTTTACCTCTTCTGCTAACCGATCCAAATAGTTCCTAATAGTTAAAAAAAAAAAAGGAAAAACCCAATTAGGAATAATAATTTTCCTCTATCTATTATGTTTAATTCCTGTTGCAATAAGGTATTCCCCAAAAGTAATGAATATGTTTAGGTAAACACCATTCATTACTCATATTCTGAAAATTTTCTTATCAATGTAACTAAATGTAAGGTTAATCAAATAATAAATGCTGAAATTGTTTTCAACAATTAAAATTCTGTAATCATTTTCATTAATATTTTTGGAACAATTCTGCTTTCAGAGTTAAACTCATACAGGAAAGATGAAAAAATTATGTTTTGTGTTGCTTTAAAACAATAGAAAAAAATAAAAGTTTATATTATTTCCAAGTACTCCAAACAATTAAGCACTTACTTTTTAAGTACAATGATCCTTACAATGAAAATCAGCACTAAAAGAGTTCTAAACAAAATGCTGAAGTGGCCACAACTGTTCTAAATTTAAGTATAAATTTACTTACAAAAAAACCAAAAAAGTGTTCTTAAATATCGTACATACTCATCTATCAGTTGTCCCAACACTAGCTGAACATGTTTTTCTGATTTAACAATGTCACCAATTCTATTTTCAATATGAGTCAGATCCACATTAATCGCCTGGAAAATAAGTACAAATTCTATTAGTGATAAGTTCATACTGTTTAAGTTTGAAATTACATATTTAGAACTTTAAAAAAAAACTTACTTTAAAAAAATTATCCTTAGGTGAATTTTAAATTGATACGAAATATTATAAAAAGTCTCAAATAAAAAATTAGAGGCTTGTTGCTTATTTACTTTCATTTCTGAACAAGTACATTTTCACTTGCTAAGAAAGTTCGTAATAAGAAGTTACACCATTTCAGGGGTCTTTTCTCCTCCAGAGTCCCTCCTGTAGTCTGGGGAGTCTGGTGGGGCACAACAGGCAAGTCCCAACTCGCCAGAGATCACACAGTGAGTTGGTGAGTCTGCGACCCAAACCGCCCATTGCCTCGGAGGAGTCGCCAGACCGCCGCCCCACAGGCAGCCACTTGGCCCAAGGATCAACCCAGCCCTGGCTCTCTCGCTCAGGAGAAGCTCTGCAGGCCAGAATTCAGGGGATCAAGCTGGCCCATGCATCTCAGCCCCTGCTGTGGTTCTCAGGCTTGCTAAGACGTCAGCCAAACCTACTGTTGGCTTCGTGAACAAGGCTTCTCAGCAGATCCTGGCTGGTGGTTCTGAGGTAGGAGGTAGATGTAGATGGGCCCCTGGGCTGAACAGCTAGAGTTTGTCAGGCAGAGTAAATTGGAGCTCTGTGTTCCCTAGACACTTCAAGGACAAAGCTAATGGCAGGAGCTGAGCTCTGCCAGATTAAAGAGATAAGATGACCACATCTATCACTCCTGAGGTCAAGGAGACCTCTCTGACTGCACATGTGCAGAAAGACTCCTCGGGGGTCAAAAAGGGAGGCGTGCTACCCCATAATAGGTGCTGTCAATGTCCCATAGGCTGCTGCGCTGGAATCCATCTTGGCAAAAAGATGCACACGCATGTGGAGAAGCGCCCTGGGTCTGGTCAGAGGTTGGAAATGAAGCAAGATGACTGGCCAGAGAAAAACAAACACCTGGAAAAACTGCCTCCATATAAGTGATTTAAATCACCTCTCTGGTGTGCCCCTCATTAGGGAGGATGCCTGCACTCTTCTCTGGGTGTGTATTTTTGCTTTGCTCTAAATAAACTGGTTCTTTGTTCTCTTTGCACATACTGTGCTTCCAATAAATCTTGTGCCTGCTTTACAATGTCTTTTTGTGGAATTCTTTCTCCCAAGAAGACAAGGACCAAGGTCCTCTCACCTGCTGACGTCATCTGGCGCCATGACTTGGATTGCTTCCAAGGTAACTTGCAGGTCTTTCTCAACTATGGCTAGAGACCTCTGCTTGCACTATCTTCCTTACCTTCTCCTTTGGCCTGCACCTTTCTTTCCTACTTTTCTTGCACATAGGGTCTGTTTTTCACTACATATTTTCACACCCTCCTGGGAGAAGATCTTTTGTTTTTTATTTCTAAACTGCCAATGCTGTCTTTTTCAGGCTGAGTGCACAGGCTCCCTGAGGTCTTATCTTTGTTACAAAAAACACCAGGGCATATGACTTTGGAAAATAATTATGTTTCCCAACTCCAATTCTTCCAAGAGTTCCTCCTTTTACCTCTCGGACCCCCCCACCCCTCAAGCTTTGGCAACCCTTACACAGCTATGGACAGCCTATTGGGCTGGCCAATTCCCAGCAGATAATGTCATAAATTTTACAAATGCTCAATCCCAAGGAGTACATCCCAGTAGGAAATCTTGTTATAGGACATAGGGGAGATCTGATGTCTATAAAGCTTAAGGGAAAACCGGCAACTGCTCTGCACTGGTTCAAATGTCCACCCCAGGTAAGAAGGGAGGGCACCCTGTGCAAGGAACCAAAGCTGACCAGAGATGTCTGGTTAGAAATCAGTGGGGGAGTAGAGGATGCTCCGAAGCCCATCAGCATTAAGATCGAAAGACATTCAGAGGACACTCTGAATCTCCTCCAGGTGCCTCCGAGTAATGTTTCCAGGATGCTGGACTTCATTTCCAGGAGCACTGTTCTCAGTTGCAGGTTATTCAACACGGGAGGATCTCCTTCTAAACCAAAAAAAACACCCCTCAGAAACGCTCTCAAGGCACTAAGTTCTTTTCGTTCTTTCTGTCCACTTTTAGTCATAAACACTATGGAAGGTATCCCTGGGACAACAATGTATCAGCCAGTCTGCCTCTGTCATTAGGGCCAATTTGAGCACTCTTTGGTCTAAATTCTAGCTATGAAACTATGAATATAGAAAAAGATGATATTTTTGACACTGTATGGCCACAATACTCTTTAGACTCCAGAAAAAACTGGTTACGATAAAACCCTTTTGAAATTGCAAAACTGGTTCTTTCTGCATATGCAATTAGAGAAAGCTAGCTTGTTAAAATACTTTTTTTCAGAATTCTGACCCTGAGAGAACAAAAATATGCCTAGGAGAAAGACTGAAGTTGACTCTTATCATGTACCTTGAGAGACAAACACAGCCCGCTTTGCCTGAGACTTCAGCCTTGGGTTAATTAGTAGAACTTCAAGCCAAGGGGAAAAAAAAGCAAAGAGGCATTTTAAACCTCAAGCAGAAACTGTGAGATCTCTGTCTGTCTGGATTTATGTATATCTCAGTATGTGTCTCTGTCTGCGGATAATATTGCTGAGGCTAATTCGTAAATGAACTCTATATAACTGGCTGAAAGAAAAGTAAGTGCTTATAATCAAACAATTCTATATACAAGAGAAACTAAGCTAAACAAATTTCAGGTTCACATGATCTGGGAAATATTCAGTATTGAACTGATATCTGATATTAAAGTTAGTTTAAGTTTATTAATACAGACATGTCTCTAGAGTCATCAATATTAAGTATAATACCTTTGTTGTACCTAGGTTTACTGAAAGTCATTAAGTTCACACTGTATCTGTTACATTTGTCAACAAGAGAATTAACTTGGTATGGGATAAAAGCTTTTGAGTAAACACTGTGGGAATAATTATGTTTTAGTTTTTCCAGATTTTTGGTACCTTGAGACTTTAGTTTTGCTAAATCAAGTCAAATGATAAAAAGTCATTAAACATCTAAATCATTTTTAAGATAAAATACTGGAATATTGATCGCTGAACGAATCTAAATTCGCCTACTTTTGTCTTCTCGCAAGAGGGAAACTAAAGATGTTTGGGTTTATCAGACACATGCCTTGTATTACATTGAAAAAAGAAATTGTGCTTTGGGAAAATGCATGTTTTTAGGGGTTATGGAATATATTAAGTTTGCTAATCAGGAAATGCCAATACGACAAACAGTTCACAATTGCTTTCTTCTTGGTTTTCACTAGAGGTTAAGGTTTTTAAGGGTTAACAAGTATAATATGTAATTAAAGTTACTAAAATGATAAGGGAAGCATTTCAATGTGTGAAGCAAGTAGAATATATGTTGTCGGTGATAGAAGATACAAAGACTGGAATTTAGTTTTCTCTCTCTGTTAAGAGAACAAAGTTTTCTTGGAATGCTGCTTTTGATAACACACTGTGTGAATTTCTGTCTTTAGGTGATTTGTATTTGCTTTTGAAATCTTTTGTTACTTTGGATGAGTAAATAAGTTATTATTTCACAATGATCTATGATTCTATTTGACTGTTTTAAAACTTTTCGATATTTTTTGTGATATTTTTTAACAAACTTCCCAAGTGTCAAATTCTAATTAAAGTTCTTCTGACCTCCAGCTAACTTCAAGGCACTTCAGAGGGCCCCTGAGGCATCTCAGAAAAATATTACACTAACTGAGATTATTTAACAGATTAAATTACAGGAGACATATTGTCAAATAAAAGGTAACAATGACAGAATCTGTAAAGATCATGACACATGTAGATAAAGTTCACTCTGCTTCTACAAAGACACAAAGACACAAAGTCTGATTGTCAGGCTCTGCCATCCTGATGTCCTTGTAACATGGCAATGGTCTATTCCTAAATCAGGGAACTTAAAATGGGTAAACAATAGCTGTAAATTAAACAGTCAGGGCTATGGGAAATCCAAAATGGCCACCTGGCTTTTCTCAGCTCCCTGGCAAACTCCATTTTTACTTGATGGGTTAAAGCCTTCCCTGGCTGCAGGGCTGATGCCCTCACAATGAAAAGAAAATGGTTAAAAAATGTGTTTTCCACTTGGGGCATACCTTCTTCAACCTCCAGTGATCGAGGCACCCACTTCACTAGACAAATCATATAAGCCTTAACACAAACTTCTTGAAATTATCACTGTAACTATCATCCTCAATCATCAGGCAAGGTCAACAAAACTAATGGAAAAAGTGGACTCAAACAGAACAAAAATTAATTACATGGGATTAAATGAACTGGTAAATATGATTAATTTTTATGACTTTGACATATTACCAACTTCTAATCTTTGTTTTTCAGATACAGAAAAGCCCTTCTCCTCAAGCTACTTATGGCTTACAACAATTTGGTAATTTACACCTGAGGATAAAATTAAAACACTTTTCTCTTTGCCTGGTCCCTCCAGAAACTGGAGACCCTTGGGTTATGAAGAGCCTTATCAGGTAAATAAAAAAGCCTGCCTCCTGACATGTACAGTAATCTCAAAATACTTTAGGGACCTCTAGAAGACAGAAATCCACCTAAGCAAAATCTGATGGCAGGCCTTTGGCATGGCTTTCTTGGCCTTGAGAGGCCTTTTGGGAATTTAGTCTGAGACTCCTTCTGAGGAGTTAAACCAGAGTCAGTATGGAGGAGCCTATGTGGTCAATGGACCAAACTTATTTTGAAAACAAATTGGTCTTGGCTGTGTTTGGTGGAAATGAGGGCAATTTTAGAAAAAGAATTATGTTTCACTAAATATTAAATTCTAGTTTTGTTAATTAAGGCCTGTGTCTACTAAGACTCACTTCCCAGATAGTTCCTTGCTGTTAACATTATATTTTTACAAAATTTAATTAAATTTTTTTTTTTTTTTTTTTTTTTTGTGGTACGCGGGCCTCTCACTGCTGTGGCCTCTCCCGTTGTGGAGCACAGGCTCCGGACGTGCAGGCTCAGCGGCCATGGCTCACGGGCCCAGCCGCTCCGCGCCATGTGGGATCTTCCCAGACCGGGGCACGAACCCGTGTCCCCTGCATCGGCAGGTGGACTCTCAACCACTGCGCCACCAGGGAAGCCCTAATTAAATTATTAAAGGGACATTCTAAGTTTCTTTCTGAAGCCTAACTTCATAATCAACCTTTGGATAAAGATCACATACTTCATGATCTATAACCCGGAGATTAACACCAGGCTATGATCATTTAAGTTTAAAGGAACAATTAGACTATACTAAGGATAACCAGCCTAGTAACATTAGGAAATTAGGCTGAATGTCTTATGGACAATGCCAATGTAAATAATTTCCCTTAAAGATACAAAGTGGTACAAAACAGACTAAGACAGACAACTTGGGGATATACTAGGCTGCACCTAATGTAAGTTCTTGACTTAAACCCTTACTTCTGACCTTACTAATACTGCTAGCTATATTATTTTTTATTGCCTGTTTTACAAAATTGTTATTTCTTACATTACCAAATGTGTGACTGATCTCTGATAAAATGATGATATATAGTCTCATATGAAATCAATGACTGTTAACAGTGTAACTCTAGATATGGGCGGAAGCAACAAGAGGGAATATTTTCCTAGATCATAAGAGACTAGTAAGACAGGTGGTCCAGAGACTTTTGGCTACTGATAACAAGACCTGGTCCAGTAATAAATAGCACAGTGAGTGGCCTGTCAGCAAAATCTTCACCAGACCTGGGAATGAACATTCCTAGCGCCATGGTACAAAATGGTCATAAAATGCCACCCAAACCACGTTCAAATTTATGATTATAAAGCGCCCTGCCAACTGGAAACTGGCACTCGCCATCTACCTCTACAAGGATTAAATCATGAGCTGCTTCAGCTGCTGACCTTCAACATCCCATGAAAAGAGTTCGGGATGGAAATCAGAAATGAGGCACTCTGTGCTCTGGGAAAAAGTGACAGAACAGGCCTTCTGACAGTTAGATTTCAGGGAAGGATTTTTTTGATCCCAAATTCTTGCCTCTTCTCATACCTAGAAAAACACTAAAATCATTAATGGTGACATCTGCTTTGGCTATTAAGGGAAAAATTACAATTAAAAGTCAAAATGAAGGAGCTGTAGTTCAGCCATCCAAGGTAATACTAGGTAACACTATGGGCGTGATTTCAGAAAAGACTTTGTATTGCTGAGAACTTAAGTTTTATGAGCTGTGTCAAACTTGACGCCACCAGCCGTTCTCAGGACAATACCAGCTGACAGCTGGTAGCTACAACCTTACGTTTTCAAGGTCTCCTTTTGTAACTACTACATTTTTAAATAATAGAACTGCTTTAGATCATACATTAACAGAAAGAAGAGACATGTGTAGTGATCAATAGCTCCTGTTATTTATGTGTTAATACCACATCAAATGTTAAAACCTACTTAGATAAAACTAGACAACTGGCTACGTGGCTACAAGTCTCCCCAAAGCACCAGGTCCATATTGGATCTCAGGCTTATTCTCCTGGAAAAAAAAAATGAGATCTGTTTTGTCTATTAATGTTCAGGTTGTCAATCCTCCAACTGCTTCTAACTGGGGCTGTAACACCTACAACAATCACACTGGGTTAATAGAAAAGGACATCAAAAATATATGACCAGGCCAAATGGTTCCATCCTTTGGACAGGATAAGCCAAGTACTGACTCTATCTGGACCCGTATCAAAACTGTTACCAAATGTAACCTGGTTCTTACTCCTGCTTGGGCCTCTGGTTACAATAATTCTTTTACTGATCTTTGGCCCTTGCCTTCTTTTAATCTACTTGTTCAGTTTGTTCTCTCCAGGATGCAACAGTTTCCCAGACAAGATGATGGTGATCCAGAGATTCCAACCATTCCTTGAAACAGATCTTGGCAGAATAATAACAGAAGTCACCCTGGGGCACCTTAATGAGACCTGGTGAGGGCTCCATGACCCCAAGTAGGTAGGATCTATGGGCCCCTTGCCAGCCTGAAGAATCTATAGAGGAAAGATTGTTGCTGTTCATCCTCCCAATAAAGATTTCTTGGGGTTCACGTCTCTCGGGGGGATTTGAGGTAGAAGGTAGACAGGCCCCTGGGCTGAACAGCTAGAGTTTGTCGGGCAGAGTAATTGGAGGTTTGTATGCCCTAGACACTTCAACGACAAAGTTAATGGCAGGAGCTGAGCTCTGCTGAAGTAATTAGATAAGATGACTGCATCTATCACTCCTGAGGTCAAGGAAACCTCCCTGACTGCACATGTGCAGAAAGACTCCTTGGGGGTCACAAAGGAAGGGGTGCTGCCCCATAAAAGGTGCTGTCAATCTTCCATAGGCCTCTGTGCTGGAATCCACCTTGGCAAAAAGACGCACATGCATATCAGGAAGGGCCCTGGGTCTGGTCAGAGGTGGGAAACGAAGTCAGATGACTGGCCAAAGGAAAACAAAGGCCTGGACAAACTGCCTCCATATAAGTGATTTAAATCCCCTCTCTGGTGTGTTCCTCATCAGGGAGAACGTCCACACTCTTCTCTGTGTGTGTATTTCTGCTTTGCTCTAAATAAATTGCTTCTTCGTTCTCTTTGTACATACTGTGCTTCCGATAAACTCTGTGCCTGCTTTACGGTGGAATTCTTTCTCCAAAAAAGACAAGGACCAAGGTCCTCTAACCTAACGACATCAGTTCTGCTCATTTTTGGAAGGTAGGGAAACAAGGCGGTGGAGCTGAAGGATGTGAGCTCACCTCCTCTCAAGAAAACACCAAAATCACAACCAACTGCTGAACGACTATCAACAAAAAAGACTGGAACCTATCAAAAAGGATATTCCAAATCCAAAGACAAAGAAGGAGCCACAAGGAGATGACAGGAGGGGTCCTTTCTCAATATAATCAAACCCCGTACCCGCCAGGTGGATAATCCACAAACTGGATCCTCTACAGAGTTACAGAGTTTCTCCCACAGAAGTGAGAGTTCTGATCCCCACGTCAGGCTCCTCAGCCTAGGGGTCTGGCATCAGGAGGAAGAGCCCCCAGAGCATTTGGCTTTGAAGGCCGGTGGGCTTGAGTGCAGGAGCTCCACAGGACTAGGGGAAATAGAGACTCCACACTTGGAGGGCACACACAAGGTTTCATATGCACTAGGACCCAGAGCAAAGCAGTGACTCCACAGTAGCCTGGGCCAGACCTACCTGAGGGTCCTGGAGGGTCTCCTAGGAAGGTGGGGGTCTGCTGTGGCACACTGCGGGGGCAAGGACACTGGTGGCAGAGGCCCCAGGGAATACTCGGCATGAGCTCTTTTGGAGGTCGCCATTTTGGCACCAAGATCTGGCCCCACCCAACAGCCTGCAGGCTCCAGTGTTGGGACACCTCAGGCCAAACAACCAACAGGGTGGGACCAGGCCCCATTCATCAACAGAAAGGCTACCTAACGTTGTCTTGAGCCCACAACCACCTCTAGACACACCCCTTGACATGGTCCTGTCCACCAGAGGGGCAGGACCCAGCTCTGCCCTGTCCACCAGGGGGCAGGCACCAGTCCCTCCCACCAGGAAGACTGCACAAGCCCCTGAACCAACCTCACCCACCAGGAAGCAAACACCAGAATCAAGAGAACTACAATCCTGAAGCCTGTGGAATGGAAACCTCAAACACAGAAAGTTAACTAAAAGGACATGGCAGAGAAATATGTTCCAGATAAAGGAATAAGATAAAGCCCCAGAAAGACAACTAAGTGGAGTGGAAATGGGCAATCTGCCTAAAAAAGAATTCAGAATAATGATAGCAAAGATGATCCAAGATCTCGGAAAAAGAATGAAGGCACAGACTGGGGAGATACAAGAAATGTTAAACAAGAGCTAGAAGATTTAAAGAACAAACAGAGATGAACAATACAATAACTGTGATGAAAAATACACTAGAAGGAATCAACAGCAGAATAAATGAGGCAGAAGACATAAATGAGCTGGAAGATAGATTGGTGGAAATCACTGTCGTGGAACAGAATAAAGAAAAAAGAATGAAAAAAAATGAGGACAACCTAAGACACCTCTGGGACATTAAATGTGCCAACATTCACATTATAGGGGTCCCAGAAGGAGGAGAGAGAGAGAAAGGGCATGAGAAAATATTTGAAGCGGTAACAGCCAAAAACTTCCCTAACACGAGAAAGGAAACCCTCACTCAAGACCAGGAAGCGCAGAGTCCCTTACAGGATAAACCCAAGGAGGAACAAGCCAAGACACATACTGATCAGACTGACAAAAATTAAAGACAAAGAGAAAATATTAAAAGAAACAAGGAAAAAGAAACAAATAACATACAAGGGAATCCCCATAAGAAAATCAGCTGATTTTTCAGCAGAAACTATGCAAGCCAGAAGGGAGTACTACGATAGTGATGAAAGGGAAAAATCCTACAAGCAGGAATACTCTACCCAGCGAGGCTCTCATTCAGATTCGATGGAGAAATCAAGCTTTACAGACAAGCAAAAGCTAAGCGAATTCACCACACCAACTTTGCAACCAATGCTAAAGGAACTTCTCTAGGTGGAAAGAGAAATCCAGAACTAGAAACAAGAGAACTACAAATGGAAAAGCTCACCAGCAAAGGCAAACATACATTAAAGGTAGGAAATCATCCACACACAGATATAATATCAAAACCAGCAATCTTGAGAAAAAGAGAGTAAAAATGCAGGACATTGGAAATGCATTTGAAATTAAAACACCAGCAACTTAAAACAATCTTGTATATATACACACTGTTGTATCAAAACCTCATGGTAACCACAAACCAAAAATCTACGATACACACTCAAAAAAGAGAAAGCAATCCAAATACAACACTAAAGATAGTCATCAAATCACAAGAGAACAAAAGAGGAAGGGAAGAAAAAAGACCTACAAAAACAAACCCAAAACAATTAACAAAATGGCAATAAGAACATATGTATCAATAATTACCTTAAATGTGAATGGATTAAATGATCCAACCAAAAGATTGGCTGAATGAGTACAAAAACAAGACCCATATATATGCTGTCTACAAGAGACCCACTTCAGAGCTACGGACACATAGAGACTGAAAGTGAAGGGATGGAAAAATGTATGCCATGCAAATGGAAATCAAAAGAGAGCTTAAGTAGCAATACTCATATCAGACAAAAGAGACTTTCAAATAAAGACTGTTATAAGAGACACAGAAGGACACTACATAATGATCACAGGATTAATCTACAAAGACACAACAACTATAAATATATATGCACACAACACAAGAGCACCTCAACATAAAAGGCAAATGCTAACAGACATAAAAGGAGAAATCAACAGTAACACAATAAAAGTGGGGGACTTTAACACCCCACTTACATAAATGGACAGATTACCCAGACAGAAAATCAATAAGGAAACACAGGCCTTAAATGACACATTAGAGCTGATGGACTTAATTGATATCTATAGGACATTCTATCCAAAAGCAGCAGATTACACTTTCTTCTCAAGTGCACACAGAACATTCTCCAGGATAGATCACATCATAGGCCACAAATCAAGCCTCAGTAAATTGAAGAAAACCAAAATCATATCACGCATTTTTCCAACCACAATGCTATGAGATTAGAAATCAATTACAGGAAAAAACCTATAATAAACAAAAACACATAGAGGCTAAACAATATGTTACTAAACAACCAATGGATCACTGAAGAAATCAAAGAGGAAATCAAAAAATACCTAGAGACAAATGAAAATGAAAACACAACAATCCAAAACCTATGGGACACTGCAAGGGCAGTTATAAGAGGGAAGCTTATAGCAATACAACCTTACCTCAGGAAACAAGAAAAATCTCAAATAAACAACCTAACCTTACACCTAAAGCAACTAAAAAAGAAGGACAAACAAAACCTAAAGTTAGTAGAAGGAAAGAAATCATAAAGATCAAAGCAGAAATAAATGAAATAGAAACAAAGAAAACAGTAGCAAAGATCAATAAAACTAAAAGCTGGTTCTTTGAGAAGATAGACAAAATTGATATAAACCTTTAGCCAGCCTCATCAAGAAAAAAAAAGAGAAGGCTCAAATCAATAAAATTAGAAATGAAAAAGGAGAAGTTACAACAGACATCACAGAAATACGAAGGATCATGAGAGACTACTACAAGCAACTATATGTCAATAAAATGGACAACCTAGAAGAAATGGACAAATTTTTAGAAAGGTACAACCTTTCAAGACTGAACCAGGAAGAAACAGAAAATATGAACAGACCATTCACAAGTACCGACGTTGAAACTGTGATTTAAAAACTTCCAACAAACAGAATTCCAGGACCAGATGGCTTCACAGGCAAATTCTATCAAACATTTAGAGAAGAGTCAACACCTATCCTTTTGAAACTCTTCCAAAAAGTTGCAGAGGAAGGAACACTCCCAAACTCGTTCTGTGAGGCCACCTTCACCCTGATACCAAAACCAGACAAAGATATCACAAAAAAAGAAAATTACAGGTCAATATCACTGATGAACATAGACACAAAAATCCTCAACAAAATACTAGCAAACGAATCCAACAATACATTAGAAGAAACACAGGCCTTAAATGACACCACAATCAAGTGGGATTTATCCCAAGCATGCAAGAATTTTTCAATATGTGCAAATCAATCAGTGTGACACACATCACAAAACTGAAGAATAAAAACCATATGATAAACTCAATAGATGCAGAAAAAGCTTTTGACAAAATTCAACACCAATTTATGATAAAAATTCTCCAGAAAATTGGGCATAGAGGGAACACACCTCAACATAATAAAGGCCATATATGACAAACCTATAGCTAGCATCATACTCAATGGGGAAAAGCTGAAAGCATTTCCTCTGAAATCAGAAACAAGATAAGGATGTCCACTTTCACCACTTTTATTCAACATAGTTTTGGAAGTCCTAGCCATGGCAATCAGAGAAAAAAAAGAAATAAAAGGAATCCAAATTGGAAAGGAAGTAAAACTGTCATTGTTTGAGGATGAAATGACACTACACACAGAAAATCCTAAAGATGCTACCAGATAAGTAAAGCTCATCAAGGAAATTGGTAAAGTCACAGGATACAAAATTAACATACAGAAATCTCTTGCTTTTCTATACACTGACAACGAAAGATCAGAATGAGAAATTAAGGGTACAATCCCATTTACCATTGCATCAAAAAGAATAAAATCCCTAGGAATAAACCTACCTAAGGAGGCAAAAGACCCGTACTCTGAAAACTGTAAGATACTGATGAAAGAAATCAAAGATGACACAAACAGATGGAAAGATATATCATGCTCTTGGATTGGAAGAATCAGTATCGTCAAAATGACTATACTACCCAAGGCAATTTACAAATTCAATGCAATTCCTATCAAATTACCAATGGCATTTTTCACAAAACTAGAACAAAAAGTTTTACAATTTGTATGGAAATACAAAAGACTCCGAATAGCCAAAGCAATCCAGAGAAAGAAAAACAGAGCTGGAGGAATCAGGCTCCTTGACTTCAGACTATACTACAGGTTACAGTCATCAAAACAAAAAAAGCTTCCCTGGTGGCGCAGTGGTTGAGAGTCCGCCTGCTGATGCAGGGGACACGGGTTCGTGCCCCGGTCTGGGAGGATCCCACATGCCGCGGAGCGGCTGGGCCCATGTGCCATGGCCGCTGAGCCTGCATGTCCGGAGCCTGTGCTTCACAACGGGAGAGGCCACAACAGTGAGAGGCCTGCATACCACACAAAAAAAACAAAAAACAAACAACAACAACAACAAAAAAAAAACAGTATGGCACTGGCACAAAAAAACAGAAATATAGATCAACAGAATAGGACAGAAAGCCCAGAAATAAACCCACACACTTATGGTTAATTCATCTATGACGAAGGAGGCAAGAATATACAACGGAGAAAAGACTGTCTCTTCAGCAAGTGGTGCTGGGAAAACTGGACAGCTACATGTAAAAGAATGAAATTAGAACACTCTCTAACATCATACAAAAAAATGAACACAAAATGGATTAAAGACCTCAATGTAAGACTGGATACTATAAAACTCTTCGAGGAAAACATAAGCAGAACACTCTTTGATGTAAATCGCAGCAATATTTTTTTAACATCTTTATTGGAGTATAATTGCTTTACAATGTTGTGTTAGTTTCTGCTGTATAACAAAGTGAATCAGCTATACATATACATATATCCCCATATCCCCTCCCTCTTGCATCTTTCTCCCAGCAATATCTTTATGGATCTACCTCCTAGAGTAATGAAAATAAAAACAAAAATAAAATATGGCACCTAACTAAACTTAAAAGTTTTGCACAGCAAAGGAAACCATAAACAAAACGAAAAGGCAATCCACAGAATGGGAGAAAATATTTGCAAACGAAGTGGGTGACAAGGGATTAATCTCCAAAATATACAAACAGCTCATGTAACTCAATATCAAAAAAACAACCCAATCAAAAAATGGGCAGAAGATCTAAACAGACATTTCTCCATCAACATATAGGTGGCCAAAACAACATGAAAATATGCTCAACATCACTAATTATTAGAGAATGCAAATCAAAACTACAATCAGGTATCACCTAACACTGGTCAGAATGGCCATCATCAAAAAGTCTACAAACAATATATGCTGGAGAGGTTATGGAGAAAAGGGAACCCTCCTACACTGTTGGTGGGAATGTATATTGGTACAACCACTATGGAGAACTGTACGGAGGTTCCTTAAAAAACTAAAAATAGAGTTGCCATATGATCCAGCAATCCCACTCCTAGGCATATATCCGGAGAATATTATACTTCAAAAAGATACATGCATGGCAATGTTCATTGCAGCACTATTTACAATAGGTAAATTGCTTCCAATTAGGTTGGAAACAACCAAAATGTCCATCAACAGAGGAATGGATAAAGAAGATGTGCTACATATATACAATGGAATAGTACTCAGCCATAAGAAAGAATGAAATAATGCCATCTGCAGCAACATGGACGGACCTAGAGATTATCACATTAAGTGGAGTATGTCAGACAGAGAAAGTCCATTATCATATGATATCACTTATATGAGGAATCTAAAAAAAAATGATACAAATGAAGTTATTTACAAAACAGAAACAGACTCAGAGCCTTTGAAAACAAACTTATAGTTACCAAAGGGGAAAAGTCAGGAGGAGGGATAAATTAGGAGTTTGGGATTAACATATACACATTACTATACATAAAATAGATAATCAACAAGAACCTACTGTATAGCACAGGGAATGGTACTCAATATTCTGTAATAACCTATACAGGAAAAGAATCTGAAAAAAAAACTATAAATCAACTATACTCCAGTATAAAATAAAAATTAAAAAAAAAGAAGTTATACCATTTCACACAAAATTTGCCAGTTTCTTGTATATACTGTAGTGTACCTTACTGATGACATGTACACCTGTATTTTCTAAAAATATCTACATTTCTTTTACTTCCACATATTAAAAACAAATAAACATGAAACCGATGATTTTTCTCCCAAAATTACATAAATTCTGTAATTACATAAAATGACAACTATGAGGTTATTTCGTAAAGAATAAAGAATAAGCAAGTCAACTGAGAAAGAAGAACTTATTAAACTGATTCAATATATGTCAGTGAGGGTTATGTAATTATTTCTTCACAAACACAAAACATGATACCAGTACCAAGGGAATACTTAGGGCACTGAAAAAATTAATGATATAAAAAAAGTTGAGGAATCAAAGTAAAAACTATTATAAAGTTAAAATTTACCTGTTGCAGATCAACAATGTTTACTCGACCTTTAAAGAAAAGACATTCATTTATTTTACATTATGTGTTAAGTACATACCAGCCAAAAACTGTAAATTCCAACAGATTTGTTTTGGACCGTCAAGGTCCTCCTTCTACAAAGGACACAGGGCTGCAGTTATTAATGTCTTCAAACGCAAACCATTAGCTGAATAAATTTTCATGACTTAAGGTACAGACAATAGTTTATTTTCAAAGTTCCATTTGTCATATCAGGCCAATTAGAGAATCAGCTGATACACGGTTTAGCCAGATATACAGGGGTTATTTACCTCCCTTTGCAACTTTATCTACTGTGACCAAAGAGATACAGACAACTAAATTCAGGTAAACTTTTTTCAATTATTTGAAACTGGTAGGTTACCACTTATTAGCTAAAGAATATCTGTTAAGTATTCCAAATTATAGCTAATATTTTATTAGGACTATGCAGGAAGATAAAAAACAAACACCAGGGCTTCCCTGGTGGCACAGTGGTTGAGAGTCCACCTGCCGATGCAGGGGACATGGGTTCGTGCCCCGGTCCGGGAAGATCCCACATGCCGCGGAGCGGCTGTGCCCGTGAGCCATGGCCGCTGAGCCTGCGCGTCCGGAGCCTGTGCTCCGCAACGGGAGAGGCCACAACAGTGAGAGGCCAGCGTACCGCTAAAAAAAAAAAAAAAACAACCCACCAAGGGTATATCTAATGACATCTAATGAGCTGTTTTCACAGATGCATCTAATCTAATCAAAGTGTTCAAATCTGCTCAGTAATTTGTTCAAATTTCTACAAGACAAAGGAAACAAAAACTTTCTTGTATGCTTGTCATAGCATTTCCTACAAACAGATGTAGCACCCTATTAACTGATTCCTAATTTGCAAATACTTAAAGTTTAAAAAAGAGCATGGTAGTACAACCTTGATTTTCAACAATCTATACTTTAAAAGCTCTATTCCCTCTTCATAATTATCACCTGGTAAGAGGCAGCTAAGTATCCACCCCTGAGTCACCCAATAAATTCATAAACTGTGAAAAGAAACAGCTGATTAATTCACATACAGAACACATAACCCAAAATAATAAAAATGCTATTTTTAAAGTGACAATATTTGACTTCACTTAAATTATACGATCATGTTTACCTAAATCTATTAAAAATATTACGGCTGATTACCATATTATTAACAATTGAAAGGGTGTCCTATAACCTCCAAATCACTTATGATGTATAGTTTTAAGGGTTTTTTTCCCTGCTTCTAAAGAACCAGAAGAAAAAAACTAAGGAATTACTTACCACCTCGAACATGTAGCTCATCTCTCATTTCTTTACTAATTTGGGCTGGAGTAATATATTCCTTCCCATCAAGTGTGTGAACTACTTCTAGCTGTTTCTGAGCAATCAATTTATTCACAATCTCAATGCAATTCCGTTCTGACAACCTGAGGGAAACAAAAGTTAACTTTTAAAAATGCATTTGATATATTCAGTGCATAATATGATTAAGAAAACGTATGAAAATGGGCTTTTAAAAAGGTTCGGGTAGTCATTAGGTTCTATATTACAAAATCTGTATCTTTTATTAGTATAATACTAATTCAATAATTTTAAAAAGTTCTAGGGAGTAAACAGGTTTACATGAACTTAAATCATGTAGTTCATTGTTACAAATCTTTCTATTACAGATTTCAAGTTTGCTCTCTCTTCTAGGCCTCCTTCTAATCTTCAAATCTGAAAAATTAGGACATGTGATTTACATAAGGGAAAAAACTGCCCTACTTTTATTTCAATTTTCACTTTAGCTTCAGTTAAAAAAAACCCCAAAATTTTCTTTTATTGAATGCATTATTGCCTCATTCATACAACTCATCTGTAGGCAGGAGATAGGAAAACACGTTAAGTGTCCTAGTTTGCTCGCACTGATACAAAACACAGCATCAAGGAATTAAAGTCTTCAGCCCCAGAAGGAACAAGACAAGGAATAGTCAACGGATAAAAAAGGGTTCTACTAGCTTTTTACGTGCTCGGTAATGGTAAAAAGCAGAGTTAGGGGGCTTCCCTGGTGGCACAGTGGTTGAGAGTCCGCCTGCCGATGCAGGGGATACGGGCTCGTGCCCCGGTCCGGGAAGATCCCACATGCCGCGAAGCGGCTGGGCCCGTGAGCCATGGCCGCTGAGCCTGCGCGTCCGGAGCCTGTGCTCCGCAAAGGGAGAGGCCACAACAGTGAGAGGCCCGCGTACCACAAAAAAAAAAAAAAAAAAAAAAGCAGAGTTAGAGTGCTTTTCAGTACACCCCTCCCCCCAAAGGTTAGTGGGAAATATCAGTGTGCGGAGTCCCTAAAAATGACAAATGAGACCCTGGCTCTGGCCTAGGACACCTGTTCTGGTGAATAAAAAGGCAAAATGTTTAAGGGGTCAACAGAGTATCTGCAAAGTACTGTACTTCGGGGTTAGCCTCTCCTTTCAAGCTCTAAGTCAGGAAGTGTATAACAGGCAACGACTTGCTGACGGTTAAGTAAGGGTCGGAGGGACGTTCTTAAGACAGCTCCAAGTCACCAGCCCCAGCTGTCGTGGGGGGAGGCCGCGCCTGCACCTGGCTGGGGCTTAAAGGGTCGGGGGATGTTGTCGGTCTCTCCCCGCCGAGAATTATACTGGCAGCCGCAATCTAGGCTCTGGGAGCGGGGGAGGGGGCGGGAACGCTGACAGCGGCTGGGAAGGTCCGGGGTCCAAGGCCTGGGGTTTGCGGCCTCAGATCTTGGCGTGGCCGCCCAGGGGCTATTTTGGACTCCACAATGGAGAGGGAGGGTCAGGCACCTCTGCGTGGCCTCTGCGAACTGCGCCCGCTGGAAGTCAGCCGCCAACCGCCTAATCTCTTCCCAAGCGTCCGCCATCTCTACCCTACTCGCCAAGTAGTCGACCAACAGTAGACACGTCAGCCGAAAAGCCACGGGAGCCGACGCGGAACGGGCCGCGCAGAGGGACAAGAGACTCCTCCCCGACGCACCTACGAAACGCGTGCGGCGGACGCAGGCGTGGGCGGGGCCCGAAAGGCCGCAGCCCCGCCCACCCCGCGCGGGAGGTTTGTCCTCGGCTATGGGAGCCCGGCGGGGACTGCTGAGAGTTAAGCCGCGAGGTCTCTGCCCGGCCGCGGATGGGTTGCAGGAAAGCCAAGTTAATAAAGTGTTACTTTAGGTCTTTGTTTGCATTATCCTTAATGTTTTGGCGCAGTGATAATCAAATTAACCACTCTTCTTTTTTTTTCTGCCCTCCCTTTGTTTTATTTTTGGGGGTGGGGGCGGGGAGGAGACGTGCCGGGGCCTGTAATTAGCATCCCCTCCTCTCTAGCTATTAAGGAAGGGCAATCCCATTTGTATAGGGAATCATGCTTATTTTTACTTGGGCTCAAAGCTTTGAACCTGTTGGATAATTACTTTTTTTTTTTTTTGCACAAATATGAGTAATTTGGGTACCATAAATGTTGGGAACTGCTTTCATGTAGTCTAGACCCTTTCCGATTTCTCTTACGGGGAGGGTTAGCTCCATCAAATAATGAAGAAATATAAACATAAGGTAGTAAATGTATATGGCTATGAATGGAATGGAAGAAACAAGGAGCATGTTTGTTTTGCTTTCCCCTACGTTGAAATCGATAAAAAGTAGATAGTTACTCTGGAGTACCTTTCTTGATCCGTTTTACTTTCATACCTCACTCTTCATTTTTTAAAAATGTATATACTCTACATATATAATTCCTTTTAACTATATGCCCTGTAGAGTTGATGGAGGGGAGTTATTTCAGTTACTTTCCCATCTCAGTATCTCATTCTGGGGCACTCAAAGCCAATGCCACAAATGTTCTTGTCTAGTAAAGTTCCCAGCTTTATTTAAAATGCAGAAAACAGTAATAAAACCTGTCACTAAGTACTGCCACCAAACAGGCAAACTGTTGAGCATAGTGGTTGCAAACTGAGAGGTGGAACATCGGACATTAAAGAGGTAACTTGGAATAGAGTAGGTGATGTGGTCACAAAGGGCATCAAGTTTCAGAACAAGCAGAAACATTCATTCATGTAACAAATACTTATTGATTACCAGATGCCATGGAGTACAGTGGTGGATAAGGCAGACGTGATCTTGCCATAAACAACTTGAAAATCTAAGGAAGCAGATTTTTAAAAAGGCATTTAATATAAAGTATGAAATTTATAGCAATAGGGGAAGTATAATGAACTATGTGACTACTTGATATTCAAACTTCTTACTGATCATGTAAGACTCACGATCAGCATGTAGTCTACTTTCCAGCAGCATCCTCTGTGGCTGCATACCACATGTGGAGTAGCACACTGTGTCCTAGATACACCAAGGCTTTTCAGGACTTCATGTCCTTTCTGGAATGCCTGTCCTCTTCTTCACTCTCCTCTACCCACATTTATTTTTTAACTTATTCTTCCATGATGTCCCAGCTTAAATAAAACTCTTCAATGAAACTTTTTAAATTCCTGCAATTGTTTCATATGCTGTGTCCCCACAATTCTCTATTCAGATGTTTCTAGCAGCAAGCAAAATTATATTGTAATTTTTACTCACTACACCTCTCAGTAGTCTGAGCTCTTCAGTGAGCTCCTAGATGCTCTTTAGCATTTAGGATGACAACTGGTACATAGTGCCTGGTATATTCCATAAATGTTAAATGAGTAAGTCAATGTAAATGTTTTGGTGCAGCACTACATTTTGGTACAGTAGTAACATTTACATTTATTCCTAAAAAGGGAATAATTCCTAAAAAAGGAAGAATTCATGATTGTACTTTGTAGAGATGGCTTGTGCTGACTAAAAGGATAGCCACCAGACAGATGAAGCTATTTAAATTTAAGTTAATTAAAATTAAGATTATACCAGCAATGAACAAGTGGAACTTGAAATTGAAAACACAATATCGTTTTCATTAGCAAGCCCCCCCCAAATGAAATACTTAGGTATAAATCTAACAAAATATATATAAGATCTACGTGAGGAAAACTACAAACTCTAATGAATGAAATCAAAGAAGAACTAAATAAAGGGAGAGATAGTCCATATTTGTGGATAGGAACACTCAATATCATCAAGATGTCAATTCTTCCCGACTTGATCTGTAGATGCAATGCAATCCCAATCAAAATCCCAGCAAGTAACCTTGTGGGTATCAACAAGCTGTTTCTGAAGTTTATATGGAGAGTCAAAAGACCCAGAATAGTCAACATGGTATTGAAGGAGAAGAACAAATTTGAAGGACTGACACTACCTGAATTAAAGACTTATTACAAAGCCACAGTAATCAAGACAGTGTGGCATTGGTGAAAGAATAGACAAACAGATCAATGAAACAGAATAGAGATCCCAGAAATAAACCGACGTAAGTATAGTCAGCTAATCTTCCACAAAGGACCAAAATGTAATACAATGGGGCAAATACAGTCTTTTCAACAAATAGTACTGGAACAACTAGACATTCACATGCAAAAAAAAATTAATCTAGACATAGACCTTACACTCTTCATAAAAATTAATTGAAAATGGATCACAGACCTAAATGTAGAATGCAACTATAAAACTCCTAGGAGATAACAGGAGAAAATTTAGATGACTTCTGGTATGTCAATAACTTTTTAGATACAACACCAAAGGCACAATGCATAAAAGAAATAATTGATAATCTGGACTTCATTAAAATTAAAAACTGCTCTGCAAAGTCCATATCAAGAGAACAGAAGGCAAGCCACAGGATGGGAGTAAATATTTACAAAAGACACATATGATAAAAGACTATTTTCCAAAAGATAGAAAGAAGTCGGGCTTCCATGGTGGCGCAGTGGTTGAGAGTCCGCCTGCCGATGCAGGGGACACGGGTTCGTGCCCCGATCCCGGAAGATCCCACATGCCGCGGAGCGGCTGGGCCCGCGAGCCATGGCCGCGGAGCCTGTGTGTCCGGAGCCTGTGCTCCGCAACGGGAGAGACCACAGCAGTGAGAGGCCCGCGTACAGCAAAAAAAAAAAAAAAAAAAAAAAAAAAAAAAAAAAAAAAGATAGAAAGAAGTCTTAACATTCAACAATAAGAAAATAAACAACCAGATGGAAAAATGGGCCAAAGTCTTTAAGAGACACCTCACCAAAGTAGATATACAGATGGCAAAGCAGCATATGAAAAGTTGCTTCATATCATATGTCATCAAAGAAATGTAAATTTAAACAGCAAGATACCACTACACACCTATCAGAATGGCCAAAATCTAGAATGCTGACACCACCAAATGCTGACTAGGATGTGGAGCAACAGGAATCCTCATTCGTTGATGGGAATGCAAATTGGTACAGCTGCCTTGGAGACAGTTTGGCACTTTCTTACAAAACTAAACATACTCTTAACATGATTTAGCAATCACACTCCTTGGTATTTACCCAAAGAAGCTGAAAAATTATGTCCACATAAAACCTGCACACAGATGTTTATAGCATCTTTATTCATAATTACCCAAACTTGGAAGCAACTAAGATTTCTTTCAAAGGGTGAATGGATAAATGAACTGTGGTGAATCCAGACAATGGAATATTATTCAGCACCAAAATGAAATGAGTTATCAAGTCATGAAAAGACATGGAGAAAACAAACACATATTACTAAGTGAAAGAAGTCAGTTTGAAAAGTCTACATACTGTATGATTCCAACTACATGACATTATGGAAAAAGCAAAACTATGAAGCAGTAAAAAGATCAGTGGTTGCCAGTGTTTGGGAAGGGAAGAGGGATGAATAGGTGAAACACAGAGGCTTTTTAGGGTGGTGAGAATGCTCTGTATGATACTATAATGATGGATACTTGTCATTACACATTTGTTCACATCAGTAGAATGTACAACACCAAGAGTGAGCCATTATGTAACTACAGACTTTGGGTGCTTCTGACGTGTTAATGTAAGTGTATCAGTTGTAACAAATGTACCCCTCTGGTGGGGGATGTTGATAACGGAGAGGCTGTACGTATGTGGGGGAATGGGGTATATGGGAACTTTCTGCACCTTCCTCACAGTTTTGCTGTGAAGCTAAAGCTGCTCTAAAAAATAAAGTCTTTAAAAATATATATATCATTTAATACCAGTTCTTTAGTCACAAAAGCCACTCAATAGCCACATGTGGCTCATGGCTATCTTATGGGACAGTATAGAAAACCAATTTTATCTTCACCAAAAGTTCTGTTGGACAGCTCTTGTTTAGACCTTTGATAAGGGCACAGATTTGTTCAGACTCTGAGCTCATGAGACTCAAAGCAACCACCTCCACCTAGCAACCATATATCCCAACTACAGTTTCAGTTATTTTGAAAGGGGTATAAAAATTTGACTGGGAACTATTTCAGTGTTAGCCAACATCTGATACTTTACCTGATAGAATAATGGTAAGCACTAGTGACTACTGAATAAGAGATGAGAGATTCTTTTTAAGAACAATCTTCGTGTAGACTTGAAACATAGAGCTTCAATTTTCTAGAATATTTTCTAACAATTTGTGTCTACAAACAAGTCAGATTTTGACGTGTACATTATGTGGGAAGGATTCAAGGTCTCCTCGGGTACACTAGGTACATGATTGTGACACCATCCTTAGAGTCATCTTAATTTCAAAGGCTAATGAAATATTCTAATATCTGTGATGTGGATTGATGGTTTCACTGATTTGATATGAGCTGTGATCCTGTAAAGTTCCTCCAAGATAAACTTTCTCCAACTTAACCAGCTTAAACAGCAACCAACTTAAACAACTGCAAAACGGGCACTTTCAAGCAAGTCAGTATTCATTGTTGTTGTAGAGAAATTACAAAGACATAGACAATGTTAATTACATAGCTGATATTATCTTATTGTAGTTAGGGATATAACAGTTACCTTAACCTCATCATCAAAAATGGCAGTATAATCTTGTACATAGAAAGCATCAATGCCTTAGGAAACTACTGTGATTCATGGGTGGAAGGAGAGAGAAAAGGTCAGTAAGCAAGAAGATGAAATTGAAGAGATAGTAATAAGGGAAGTGAGAAGGTATAGGGGATCGAACAGTTAACAATACCTCTGCATGATCAAAGGGAATGTAAATAAATGCAACCCCATTGGCTTTTAAGGTAAAGAGGTTGTGACTTTTCAGAGGCCACCTTTTTTCCCTTCAGTGGTTGCAATCGAAGTCAGATTGTAGGACTACTTCATGAGCAAATGAGAATGATGGGAGAAAGAACAAAGAGAACTTATCAGATATTAAATGAAAAGAAGCTAAGTCAATGAAAAGAGAGATTGTGATGATGTTGAAGAGGTAGGCAGCAAATCACTCAGGGGTCGCAGAATCAGAGGATATCAGGGCAGGAAAGGCTCTTCAGATCATCCATGCTAATATCCATCCACAGTAATAATCTGTGAGTGTCTGATAGATGATGTACTTTTTGCTTGAACATTTGAAGTGATGAAGTGTTCCCTTCTTTGCAGGGTAGAGTAATTCAGTTTGGGACAGATCTGTTAGAAATTCCTTCCTTATACTAAAGCAAGATCTGTTTCTCTTTAGCTTCCATATTCTTTCCTTGGGTGATTCACAGGATGACTCGAATATATCTTTCCCATGACAACTCTCCAGATATTCAAAGCATGTCCCTCCTGTTTTCTTTTTCCAAGTTAAACATCTCAGATAATTCAATTATATCTCATGACAAGATTTCCAGATTTCTGAATATCCTGGCTACCCTCTCTTGTTAAATTCTAGTTTGCCAATGTCAACTTTAGAAAGTGATGTCCAGAAGGAATTTAGTATTTTACACATAGTCTGACTAGAGTGATGACAGTGAGATTAATTTCCCTAGATATTATACTTCCTTTAATTGGACTCTTGGCTTAAATTGAGCTGGTAATGAACTGTATCTGACTGGTATTCATCTAAATTGCTATCAAACCAGGTTTAGTCTATTCTGTACCTGAACAAATTAATTTTATTTGATAACTTTCGCCTTGTTATTTTTAACCCATTCATTCATTAATTCTTTCAACAAATAGTGTTTGAGGTCTACTATATGCCGGGTTTTGTGGTATGCCCTGGGGATACCAAAAGAACAAACTGTTCTAAATGGTTAAGGCTATTTCAAAAATTATCTGTGTCATTCAACATTGTTATTTCTGCCATCACTTGTCATCTATAAATTTGATAAATATGATTAAGTCTTTATTCAACTTAATAACAAAATTGATTAAGAGAGAATCAAGGACATATACCTGTGAAGACTGGTGACACTCATACAATAAGACCCTAAATTCTAAAAATTTTAGAGCCAGAGGGTACTTTAGGAACATCAAACAGTGTGGTTCATTTATTTTATAAAAGAGATTAACATGTGCCTTTGGGTATGATTGTCCTAAATGCCATACTTCTTTTGTTTAAGGGGAAGATCATGGAATGCCGCCTTGTTTATAGAATTTCATAATTCAAATTTATTAATCTTAGAAGGAGTAAATTTTTCCAGATTTACTCTTAAGGAACTCAAACTGTTTTCTACTGATCATCATTTTTAAAAATTTAAATCCTGCAAAGCCATTTATTTAATGATTTATCTTAGAATATGTCATGCTTTTGTATATTTTTCTTTTCCTTATTATTCCAAAATGAGGTTTAAAACTCCCTTTTGTTATTTGTAGGTTTTGTTGGGAGGTGAGGGAGCAAGTTTCTGCTCATTCTGACCTTTTACCTTCATCAGTAAAGCAATAACCAGCATCGATTCTGGCTCCCATCACGTTATCTTTGGTACATAATCTTTGTAGTCTGACCTATGGAGTCAAATGCATGTCAATATTTTGTAAACTATAAAATTCTCTGGTTTTTTTTTTTTTTTTTTTTTTGCGGTACGCGGACCTCTCACCGCTGTGGCCTCTCCCCGCTGCGGAGCACAGGCTCCGGATGCGCAGGCCCAGCGGCCATGGCTCTCGGGCCCAGCCGCTCTGCGGCATGTGGGATCCCCCCGGACCGGGGCATGAACCCGTGTCCCCCGCATCTGCAGGCGGACTCCCAACCACTGCGCCACCAGGGAAGCCCAAAATTCTCTGCCTATTTATGCCTGCTATTTATTCCTCACTAGTGTTATTTGTGATTATATTGGCAGAATTTCATTTTAGAGCCACACTTTTGTGAAAATTGTGCTGCAAATATATATATTTATTCCAAAAGCACTAAATATTCTTTTGTTTCCAAGGGAACAAATACTATATTAGTCTTTTCTGGTTTTGCTTTTTTCCCCCAATTCCTTCACAATGCTGTATTTAGAGTCAGATTTATTAGCTCCAGGCATCACTTTCTTTCCAGTGTACACTTCTCCACAGTGTAACTCCCAGGCAAAATGACAAAAAGGAAAATTCGCAAAGGAACAAATTAGTGTTCTTGTCAGTGCTTGGGCTTTGCTCTCAAAGGAGCTGCAAATTCTTCTATTTCACCAACAAAATATGATTTAAAGGGATATATTGCCAGCTTGTATCAGTGCTAAGGCAGTGGTAGGTAGCGTTAATAGTCATAGGAACACATTTTAAAGAAATACATAGTATCTGTGCTTCCTGCCAAGCAAGGGAAAAGTTAGACTGGCTCAAATCTCCAGGAACCACTGTGTCTTTCTTCTTCTCCTCCTTCTCCTCCTTATCCTTTTTTTTCTTCTTTTGTACCTTTTGACCACTTTCAGCCATTTCACCCAGTCCCAACACTTCACCTCTGGCAACTACTGATATGTTTGGTATCTGTATCTATGAGTTAAAAAACTTTTTTTTGTTCCTTTTTAGGTTCCACATATAAGTGATACCATACAGTATTTGTCTTTCTCTGTTTTCTTTCTTCTTTCTCTCTTGCTTCTTCTCCTCTCTCAATTTCTTCCTTCTCTTCTTCTTTCTCTATGCATTAATTATTAATTACACCAACAAGATGACATGTTGTAAAGAAATAGGACTTGCAGCAGATGCCACACTATGGCGGCAGCAGTGACAACATCTGGAAGTTGTCAAGAGCCACAGCTGGCACCCTTAAAATTCACCTTCCTAAATTCCATTCCGAGGAGATTGTTTCTGAAAGTAAGTTCTGGCCAAGCTCCTAAAGTGCCAAAATCAAGGGTAATTGGCATCTATCCTAGTTCATGTGAAAGGTAAAAATGTCTTCAGATATATAGATATACAGGCTATGTGAATGCAAACCTTTAAGGCAGTTCTTATGCTCTTTTAATTGAATTTGTTTCTCTGAATCTTAAAATATATGCTTATATTTTAAGCAGATAGAGTTTGTTTATGAGGGAGATATTGCTGATATCTGTTATTACTTACCATAGTAACTATATTTCTGCATAATTTTTACATGGACTAAACATTTATTGTCTTGCTCTACATTTGTTTGACAACAGCAATTCTAATCAATTTTATAGGGTCAGCAAATACACAGCACACAAGCTAACACTTCCTTCTAGCCCCCAGGGAAGACCACTAATCAATGATGGCATTTGTCTTGCTAAGCCTGGAAATGCCTCAGATTTCTTCTCAAACAATGTTCCAGCCAACCGCTGACAATGTATCAGAGTTGGCACTTGCTATGAAATATATATGTCATTCCAGAGCAAGGCCATACCTCTGAGAAATAGCCTCCTGTAAAAAGATCTGTGGGCAGTGGCATCAGAAATGCAAGGGTCACCGATTGAGTATTTCAGAAATCTCTCTGATTGGGGAATTGTGCTAAGAAAATCAGATAGAGATCCTAGCTGGGTACTGAGGGAAGGTAATTCTGGTTTGGACTTGGAGTAAATGTCAGATGGAAGTGAAAAGAGAAAACAAACTTTGGGGTTACATCTCTAGATCTGTATATTGTCTATCTGTGTAGCCATCACTCAGATTCTTCTCATTCTATTGAGCATTTGTGTGTGTGTGTGTGTATGTGTGTTCTAAGATGGTGCCAATTGTGACATCATAGGTTTTCCTTGGGACTAGCTGTCCAAAGAAGGATGAAAGAGAAAACATTTGTTTTGGGTTTTGTTCTACTACATAGAGGAGGGAGCTCCTTCTAGTAACCTAGAGTTTCTCACTTTCTAGTCTCAGGAAAATTTTGTGGTCTTAAACACTTTGAGGATCTCCCAAAGAGCTTTTGTATGTGGGTCCTATATAAAAATATTTACCATGTTAAAAATTAAAACAGAAATAAAATAATTATTGAAAATGACTGCAGTATATATCTGTTAACATACATATCTGTGGTAAAATTATCTGGTCTCCTAGAACAAAAAAATTAGTGAGAAGAGTGGCATTGTTTCATGTTTTTGTAAATCTTTTTAACATTTGGCTTGCCAAAAGAAAATTCAGAGAATTTTACTTGATATAAATATTTCATTGATCGAGAAACAAATTATTCACGAGCAAGAAGACTTCAAAACTAAGAGTGGTAAAAGGTTGGCTTTCAGCAGTTATAGCTCAGTTCATAAAGTTTAAATAAACTTTATAAAATTTGTAAATAAAAGTTTATAAATAAAATTTATAAAGCATGAATGAGGAAGTACATTGCTTCTTATAGTGATCAGTAACTAGAAAGTTACATTCTTTTTAGGGTAATAGCATTTTATTATCTGACTTGTTTGTGTATATGTTCACTTGATTGGCTAGGAAACTATGAGGTGATGCTGATATGAGGAAAGCTTAAGTTTTGTTTAAGGTCAGAGTCAGCGTTATAGGGAAGTTGAGACATCTTTAAATTTTGGTTACATGACTATCTGTGTTTGGCCTAGAGGTATATTCAAACTGTGCCCTCCGTTTTGGTTTCTTTTTAACAGGCTTAATAGAAGGTAGCTAGCTTCTTAATTCAATTTGTTATGCTATCACACATTATGCAGTCTTTGGAAAACTTCACCATACACTCATGATAAAATAAGTGCAAAAAAGACAAATAATGTCTTAGTATTTTTTTGAAAATAGTTTTGACCTCACAGACCGCCCCCCCCAAAAGATTCTGGGGACACCAGAAGTTCCTGACTTATATTTTCAGATCTGCTGCCTTAACCCATTCTGTGATGACTGCTGACTTGATGTAAAAGGAGTGCAGAAAGTCTCTTGGTAGGGCTGTCCCTGTCATTTTTACCATTCAAAAATTATCAAGCCTGTGGAAACAATATAGGTCAACTGAAATAATTCATTAACTTAAATGTTTATTGAAGATATTTTTATAAATTTTGCAGTATGTGCATTCATAATTTAGAAAAAGTACACTCAAAAATTATTGATACAGAAATAATTATTTCAATAAGGATAAATAAAAAATAATCAGATGTAGGGAAATACAAGTAAACATAGAAAGTCAAGATCTGGAGAAAAAAATGACAATGCAGATAGTCAGGCCATATAACCCTTTAAAGTTGCTCGTTCATTTATTTAAAAAATGCTTATTGAGCACCAGTATAGGGGATGAGTGAATGACTAAGACAGCCCAAGTTGTTACCCTTATTGAGCTTACATTCTAATTGTATAACTTGTATCCCAAATATGACTTTAAGCAAAACAAAAAACCAAAAGCCAAAACCAAACAAACAAATATGTCAATTACAGGATGATCATTGACTTCTCTGGAGAAGCAAAGGTTTTTGGAGATGCACTAAATAGTTTTCCTACAGAAATGTCATGATGGACTTCATAAATCTATTTCTTATAATCTCCATTGATGAATGCTGACAGCACGAGAACAAAATGCAACTAAGAATATCACAGAAAACGCTTTTTGTGAAACGAACATTATAACCCATTTGTTGCCAGTCTTATGAGAGCGTGACTCTAAAAGGAAATTACTTTTCCTTTTTTTTTTTTTTTTTTTTGCTGTACGCGGGCCTCTCACTGCTGTGGCCTCTCCCGTTGCGGAGCACAGGCTCCGGACACACAGGCTCTGCGGCCATGGCTCGCGGGCCCAGCCGCTCCGCGGCATGTGGGATCCTCCGGGATCGGGGCACGAACCCGTGTCCCCTGCATCGGCAGGCGGACTCTCAACCACTGCGCCACCAGGGAGGCCCACTTTTCCTTTTTATATTCACATTTTCATAGTACAAGCCCCTACTGGTCCATTAGAACTGCATACTGCCTACTGAAAATTAGTCCCAAGGCTCTGACTTATGGCAAGAGGGCCAGGAAGTGTGGAGGAGCACCGGGTATTTGATGGGAAGAAACTGTCTGATACAGATGGAACTTTGAGGGAATAGTTCTTTAGAAGGGAAGTTTTTGTTGTTGCCATTGTTGTTGTTTTCCGGAATGGGAAAGAATGGTTTGTGTTATGGGCTGTATCTTGCTCTCCCCAAATGTATAGGTTGAAGTCCTAACCCCCTGCACCTTGGAATACAACTGTATTTGGAGATAGGGTCTTTAAAGAGGTTATTACATTAAAATGAAGTCATTATGGTGGTCCTTAATCCATTATGACTGGTGTCCTTATAAGGAGAGGAAATTAGGAGACAAATATACAGAGTGAAGACCATGTGAGGAGAGAGAAAAGATGGCCATCTATAAGCCAAGGACAGAGGTCTCAAAAAAATTGATACTAACAACACCTGATCTTAGACTTTTAGCTTCCAGAATTGTGAGAAAATAAATTTCTGTTATTTAAGTCACCCAATCTGTGGTACTTTGCTATGGCATCCCTAAAAGACTAATACGTTAAGATTATATGATGAAGGGAAGAAACCATTGAAGGCAAGGAATCAAAGATATGAGGGGGAGGGAGGGGGAGGCAAGGGGAAGGGTGGGAATCAGAGGGAGAAAATCTCAGCAGAAGCAGGAAAGTATGGGATAAAACCACAGATAGATGGTGTGGTCGGTTGAAAAAGATATCCGTGTCAATTCCCTGGAATCTGTGAACATTATATGATGAAAGGTGCGATAAAGTTAAGGCTCTTGAGAGGAGACATTTATCTTGGATTCCCTGGGTAGGCCCTAAACATAATCACATGTATCCTTGTGAGAGATGGGCAGAGAGAATTTCAAGACAGACACACAGAAGAGCAGAAGGTAAAGTGATGCAGCCTGCAGCCTGGGGACACCTGGAGCTCCCAGAAGCTGGAAGAGTCAAGGAGAGAATAGACTTCTGTTGTTCAAGTTTGTGGCGATTTGTTACAGCAGCCACAGGAAACCAAAGAGGGACTAAGCTGGAGATCAGAGGGGCCATTTCTTCCTTTTAGACCTGAGATACAAACGTAAGGATGGTTATACACTGATTATCTTGGAGGTGGTGGTGATGCGGTAGTTGAAGTAATTAGAGACTGTCCATTTGGTAAATAATGAGCCTCAAGAACTTTTCTGATTTGCTTATTAGGTAGAAAACCCAGAGTTTAGACGGAACCCCAAATATTATGGAAAGCATTGAGGTTTCCTTTCAAAAAAAACCTTTTAATACCAACAGTAAAGCTTCTTAATTTGCTTCTTCAAGTCTTCAGTTATAAATAAAACACTGGAGAGTAAACAAAGGGTCAGTAATGAAATACCCAACTCCTCAAGGTGTGTATGTTTTATAAGTTATGCTAGAAATTTCCACTGCTTTTCCTGAGGTTGAAAGAACTTTTGTAACAAGATTGCTTCTTTGAAATACTGTTAACAGTACAATGTTCTAGATTGTGATATACTGCAATATGTTAAAATCTAATGATTTTTCCCCATAAAAATCCATAATATTACTATGATTGAACACTGCTTTAGAACTTGGTAAATACTTTGTTTTTCTAAAATCTTGTATTTGTTAGCATACTTATTGTGGCAGGTGGGGGAACATTTGGGTGAATGTTTGTTGTTAACAGAAGGATGAATTAGTTCTGCAGCATGAGTTGGCATTCCGTGAAACCCATTCACGAAATAATTGCTTATTGGAGTTTTTCATCATTATAGCTGAGAAAGAGAGGCACATCTGTGCTCCTTGCAATATGAGACATTCATCTTTCAAGCAAACAATACACACTACAATAGATAGGGATACGGGAGAGAAAAAGATTCAGCAGTTCTACTTGAAACTGATTCTAACACTAGAGGCAGAACTGAGATTCAACACTATAGCTATACCATGAAAAGCCACAATACCATATGGAGGCTTCATACATTTTAATTCTGTCTATGATAGCTTTCTTTTGGGTAATTTGGCAGAGAAAAACAATATGAAAAAGAAAAATGTTTACAAGTCTGTAAAGTATTATTAATTATTTATGGGCTTTCAGAAATTTGATATGCTGCCATCTTGAACAAATAAGAAATGCTCTAATTTAAACATACAGCATGAAATAATATTATAAACCCAAAAGTGTTTTCTCTTCCTGGTGACATTTATTCAACAACACACAAGCCAAACAATGGAAAGGGACACTGTATGTGTGTGGGTATTGGGGAGGGGGAATGGAGGTGCAGAAAAACCAACCACTGGAAGCATTTTCTGGTGCTTCATGAACCCAGAAAGTTCTTTGTCTCTGATCTCTGATATCCTTCACTTCCTTTCAATTCTCTCTACAACCACCAGCAACCTGTCTTATAAATTACCTGAGTCTAGGGACAAAGTCATTTATTTTTGTACTAAACAGATATACATAGCACAGTGCCTTTAAGGTGAAATATTAAATTGTCACCTTATAATTGATTTTTACAATAGTTACTGAACTGTTTTGTTGATTTCAGTTTACATTTCTACAACATATTTATATTTAAAACATAATTGTATTAAAAGCCTAGTTTATCATGCCACTTGTGCTTTTCAAAACATTTAATAGCTCTTCATTGGTCAAAGAAATGAAGTATAGACTCGTAAAAATCTCCTGAAATAACCCTACACAGTCTATCCCCAAATGCTTGCCCCAGCTGCAGCCTAATCTTCCTCAGCACCCTTCAGGAATGCTGGGAACCAGGCAAGTGCCACGTTGTTAGCTTTCTCAAAACCTGCAGGATTCCTGCAGGGCTCTGCATATTTGCACATGACAGTTTACCTTTCTGAAATACACTTTCCCTTCTTTTTCATCCTTGGCAAAGTAAGTTTCTCCCTTATTTTTGCTCTAACAACCTTTATCTGCTCTCCTCTTGAATAATATAAGGACTTTAGAAAACTCTAATTTTTCCACCTATATGATTTTTAAACTCTATTCCACTATTTTTATTTCTCCAAATTAGTCCAAGGTTTAACATTTTCTTTCCTGCTTCTACTCTTCCCCTCTCGGTAAATATTGCTAATTATTTCCCAAAGATCCGTTCTCTCCTCTTTTGTTAAAGATTATATCCTAACTATATTAGAGTGACAAAGTAACTAGATTAAAAAATTTCTATTCCTCACATTTATTGCAAATGAAGGGGGTAAGGAGATGTCAGAGCTGTCTTGGGGGAAGCTTTGGGAGAAGCTCTTTGAAGCTGATAAATCTGGGAAGAACACGTTTCTCTTGCCTCTTCCTGCATTTTAATGCCTGTAATGTGGACGTGGTAGCAAGAATTTCGGCAGCCACTGAGTCCACAAAGTAAATTCGGGAGAATTACTGAGACTTTGGCACCGATATCTTTGAGTAATGGAGTTTATACTAGCAATCTCCTAATCGTTACATTTATCTAAGACTACAGAGCAGCCAGAGAAATCCTTTAAACATGTTGGTTTGTAAGAGAAAACATCAAATAATGGTTACACGTCTTTGAAATAGGCAAATTCTTTATACATTACCCCCAAGATCTTAACCACAAAGGAAAAAAATGATAAATCAAAATACATTAAAATTAAGAACTTTCATCAAAAGATACCATTAGACATTGAAGCAAGACACAGACTAGGAGAATTTTCAATGTATATGTCTGAAAAGAATTTATATGCAAAAATATAAAGGACTTCTACAAATCAATAAGGAAAATATTACAATGCAATTGGAACATGAGCAAAATACTTAATAGACACTTCAAAAAAGAGAATATTTAAATGACCATTAAACATGAAATGTGCTCAACTTCATTACTTATTAGGGAAATGTATATGAAAAATACATGTAGTGAAAACTAAAATAATGAAATAACAATATACACCCACCAGAATATCTAAAACTAAGAAGACTGACATTATCGAGTGTTGCTGAGTATGTGAAACACTGCCGGTGGAAGTAACAATTTAAAAACACTGTTTGGCATTGTCCATGGATGCTGAATGTAATAAACATCTCATCTCCTTCCTCAACAATTTTACTCTGAAGTAAAATTCAATAAAATGCATACATATTGTGGTAGGCTGAAGAGTGACCCCCGAAGATGTTCACATCCTAATCGTCAGAACCTGTGAGTGTTAACTTATATGACAAAAAGGACTTGGCAGGTGTGATTAAGTTAAGAATATTAGATGGGGAGTCTATTCTTGATTATCTGGGTGGGACTGATAGAATCACAAGGGTCCATAGAAAAGGGACACAGTAGGAGTCAGAGAGAAAGCAATGTGATGGCTGAGCAAGGGAGTGATGTGGCCATAAACCAATCAATGCTGGCAGACTCTAAAAGCCAGAGGGGCAAGAAACAGATTCCCCTGGAGAATTTAGAAGGAACCAGATCAGCTGACACCCTTATTTTTGCCCCAAGAGCTTCATTTCAGAATTCTGATCTCAGAACTCTGAGAGTGGGAGCTTTACTTGTCTTCATTAATACTATGTCCCTGTATCTAGACAGTGTAAGTGCTCAATAACAGTTGTTGAAAAACAATGTGTGAATGAAGGAATACAAATGTCTTTATTTCTCTCATATTTGGTGGCTAAGTTATCATGGTTTAGAATTCTAGGTTGACAGTTTTTTTTTTTTTGCAGCCGGATAGAGAGGCTTCTGACTTCTCTCAGCTCTCAATTCTCTCCTTTTGTAACTTCACCTGGATGTTCTAGCCTCTGTGCCTCTAAACTTCCCCTTCATTGTACCCTTCTCTTTATTTCCTTATGCTGCTCTTTTGGTGGTTTATTCAAATCTACATTGAGTTCATTAATCCTCTCTGTTTAACTTACCTACATAAAGTGCACAAATCATAAGGATAAATCTCAGTGAATCATTACAAAGTAAACATACCTGTAACCACCACCTATAAATAAATAGGTGGTCAATAAATAAAATTTACCAGCACCCAGATGCCTCTCATGCCCAGTCTCAATCACTATGATCTTCTTCCTACCTAGAGGTAACCATTATTCCTTTACTATTTCCATTAGTGGAATCTATTTAACAGCATCAGTGGGTCTACTCAAAACAGATTCTCTTGTTTTAGTCAGTGAATATCCTAATGCCTCAAAGACATTTTCATTGATTATAGAATTTTAGGTTAACAGTTATTTTCTTTTGGCACTTGAAAATACAATTCATTGTCTCTGGCTTCCATAACTTTTATTGGAAAGGCAATGAGTCTTATTATGGATCCCATCAAGCTAGTCTGTCTGCCTTGCCTATAACTGATTTTATGATTTTGTTATTTTTCTTCCATTTTCATTGATTTCACTATGATGTGCCTACCTGTACATTTCTTTGTATTTATCTCTTCTAATGCTACCTGAATCTGTGGCTTGATCTCTTTTGCCAGCTTTGAAAATTCCATAGCCATACTCCCTTCAACTATTTTTCAGCCATATTTTTCACTCTTCTTCTGAGCTGGCAATTATATGTCTGTTCAAACTTTTCTCAGCATCCCCTATGAATCTCCTGTGTAATTTTCTCTATTTTTCCTTCCTTTTGTTTATCTGTACCTTATTCTGTACATTATTTTCTGACCTATGTTCCAGGTGACTTATCCTTTTTACATCTATGACTAATTTACTATGAACCTCTATATTGAGTTATTAATATTTGGTCATTATACATTTTCAGATTTAGAATTTTCATTTGATTCTATCTTTTGTACAATTTTTTTTTTTTTTTTTTTTTTTTTTTTTTTTTTTTTTTTGCGGTACGCGGGCCTCTCACTGCTGTGCCCTCTCCCATTGTGGAGCACAGGCTCCGGACGCGCAGGCCCAGCGGCCATGGCCCACGGGCCCAGCTGCTCCACGGCATGTGGGATCCTCCCGGACCGGGGCACGAACCCGTGTCCCCTGCATCGGCAGGCGGACTCTCAACCACTGTGCCACCAGGGAAGCCCTGTACAATTTTTAGTTGTCTGCCAATGTTTTTAATCCCATCTTTTACTTCCTTGAAAATATTCAAATCTATTTCTAATAACTCTATTATTTGGATTTTCTGATTGTTTCTATTACCTATTTTTCTCTTGGTTGTGATCATATTGTCTGGTCACCCTGTACCTTGTTTATTTTTTAAAGTAAACATCACATTTACCATAAAGTAATAGAGATAATTTAGGGGTATAATGGTGTTATTTTTCCACCAGAGAGGATTTATATTTTCTTCTGGTAGATAGCTAGAAATTCCAGATCATTTTAATTTAATAAAAGTTTGAGGTGATTCTTATCTGGGCTTCAGTTCTTATAAAAAGCCTGTCTTTTTATGATAGACCCTCATTTGTAGGGTATATTTCTTTGTGGTTCCAAACCAATGTCTGAGGTGTTTATTACTACCCCTGTCTTAGGCAGGCAGTGAACTCCAATTTTGTTCCCTTGGCAGGATGATCTGTTCAAAATCCTGCTAAGTTCCTGATTCTCCCAGATATCTCTTCTGGTATGAGCATGTACATAAAGGAAAAGTGGCCCCAAATATAGAGTTCTTCTTTTTTTGATTTCATCCCCTAGATCTTGCTCTTTCAATTAATACCTGCCTCTTTCATCCTCAAATGGAATCAAGTAGATTTAATAAAAAAAAATTTTTTTTGCCAGCTTTAATAGTTATTAGCATGAAAGTTGACCTGATTTACTTTGGTCACAATTACTGGAAGTGAAAATCGTAAGCAATTTCTAGGTTTTTCACTTATAAGTTCGATTTTATTCTTTAAAAATATTCTCTCCTTTTCTACAAAGTCTTCATCTTTTGGTATGTCTTAGATTCCTTTTATACATCTTTTATTTTTATTCTGAAGATAGTTATTTTGTAGTGTCTACTCAATAATTACATTATTAGAAGTTCTTGGAGGATAGAATCCTGTTGTTTATTGTGGTTTTTTAAAAAAGGGAATTCTGGATTTACATTCTAGATTCATCCCTTAATTGTTGTGTGACCTTAGGCAGTTTGTTTACATTTTTAAGGCTTAATTTTCTCCACCTTTTTGAAATGGAAATTATGTTAAATATAATTTCCATAGTTAGCTGTGCAATGTAGATTTTTATTTTTACCTGTTCTGTTAATAAAAAGGTGAGGAAACTTGGACTAATTTTTTGCTTTCTACCAGAAAATAAGTTACAATGCACATGTTTTGTTCTGTAGATATATAAAACTTGGTATTTTGGAGCTCCCCATAATTACAATGATTCAGTCTGATATTACCTTGACAGGCAGAACTCCCATCTTTATTGCTAGAAAAACCTGGGGATTTTCGCTTCAGCAATATGGAGGGCTAGATCACCTACTCCAAATATGCTGGTTATAATGCAATAGCTTTTTAAAGTTCACAAGGGCACTCCTCATTGTTCAAAAGTAAAGAAAAAGCAGGAATCTGACATAGTAAGCCAATACCAGATTTGTGGCTGCATTCAGGTATTTTCTGATTCAAAGAGACTTGTGTTTTCATGGCCCAATACCTTGTACTTATGCAAAGTGATTCCTATAGCCAGTTCCTTCAAAGGGATATTTGCTTAGTGAAAAGACAAGCTAGGAAAATAATGTCTTCCTACCAACAAAGATACATGCCAAGGTCACTTGTTTGTCCTTGGCTCTGGCTCTAGGTAGGGCAAAAAGAATTAGTTTCTTAAGAATCCTTAAATATAACCATGACTTCAAGTGGAATCAGTAGTTGGATTTATATAATCCCAATTCTAGAAATTAAAATAATGTGGCGATGGGTATCTGACAGAAGCAAATAAAATTACTCTCTAGAAAGATCCACACTTAACTCAGATTCCCTCATTATTTCTATAGACTTAGATTAACTGAGCTCAAAATTCAAAATTATAAAACGCTCAAGAAACAAGTCATCATGAATGAGAATCAGTATGAACAACAATGGAGTTTGAAATATGGTACAGCATCAATGGGAGTTTTTGTTTTGCTTTGTTTTGTTTTCTTTTTTTTAAAGATGGAATAGATTAAATATATTTCTAGGTCAAGAGGAAAAACAGATTTAAGATGGAAGAGTCAGGGGAAGTACTTGACGGAAATCCTGCCAGTACACCAGAAGAGAGATGGAGAGCAGAGGCTGAAGGGAGAGGGCCCATTCATCCCCTGAGGAAGGGAAGCTGATGTTAAAATGTTGAGTTAGGAATGGACTAGTCCTTGCAGATTCATGGTTCAATTTTCTCAAGTAATAGGAAGATGAAGGAGGTGAAAGTGGGTAGTGGAATTGGAAGCTTGTGGACATAGGTAAAAGTTTAGAATCTGCATGAAAGAGAGATGAACAAGAAAAAGAGAAAGGCTGCTGATCAGTGTTGACAGCCTGAGTGTGGACATGGAAATTTGAACTATATTCATTTTGTGAGGTTGTGGCATTTTCTGTCAGCCATGGAAACATGGAGAAGCTGTAAAAACCACAATTACAACTAAAGGCACATTTAGAGCGAGGGCAAATGAGTAACTAGAATTCTTCAACAAGAAAAAGATAAAATTCTATTCAGAGTTCAGATTTTAAGAAAGAAAGAAATTGTGTATAGGAATTTTGAAATCGTTGGTTGAAGGTGAAATGATTATAAATTTAAAAGTGTTTATGCTAGAAAGAGTAAACATTAGCTATCAAGAAAATTTTCTTACATGGACAAATACTGGACAAATGAACTATAACTGAATTTCTTTACTTCTTACCTGATTAAATTGATTGCCAATAAATTAAAAATTTTTTCTCTTTCTCTAAATATGTTTAGCAAAACATAAGGAAAAATAATCAGTCTTAAGCCTCTTTCAAACAATGTATTCAGGAAGTGGTTAGGTACTATGCATGTTAAGTTTTAAATCTTGAGAGCCAAAGAATAAGTGTGTGTATGAATTTTAAGTGGTTTCCAATATCTTCATTTCAACCCCACTGGAATCATTCATTGTGTTAGGTGTTCTCATCATTTATTGATCTTCCGGTAACTAGTATGGCAGCTGCAACAAAAGCCCTACCGTATTTCTGTCCAAAAGTGTTGCTGCACTACAGTACCTGCTATGGAGAAAATTAAGTATGGATGAGAGATTCTTGCTGACTTCATTCCCAGCAGCCCACATGAAAAAAATATACTCTGATTCAGGAGATCCTGAAATAACAAAGAAATAAGGAGAAATGAGGGGGAATCTGAAACAGTAAAAGATAAAATGAGTTGAAAAAGTAAACAAGGTCTGACATAGTTTTAAAAAATTGTGAAATCCAGAGATTATAAGAAGAAGGAGCATCTCCAATAATGGTTTGGTGAGAGAGTTCAATTTGGGAAGTGCCCAGAGTCAAAGGAAGCAGGGAGTTGATCTGATTCCAGTGCTCTTGGCATCTCACACCGCTCTTTGGCAAACAAGTGTTCTCTGGAGGCTGCTAACTGCTTAGCACCCCTCAGGGGGAGTTTATGAAGAACATTAGGTAATATAGAGCCTTGTTTAACTTAGTTGCTACTTTCAGTTTTGGTACTAAGGATGTTATTGGTTGCCAATATATTCTTTTTGTTATTTAATATCATTGTGATGTTTGTTTTGAAAGACAGTGAGAATTAACTAGAATGAGGTATATTTTAAGCCTGACTAAAGTATTATCAGGGCCAAGAAACTTCTCATCCAAAATCTCTTGGGCTCATTATTTTGACTCAAGCTAGGAAGCTCAAGGAAGCTGCTATTTCCAAACCACCCAATTGTTACATGCTAATCCCTGGATAGCATGCTGCTTCAGTCGTCTGTGCCCTGCTTCAGCTTCTGCCTTAGGAAAAGGAAGCACGTAGTGGTGGGTAACTGAAAGTCAACAGAAGCACACTCACTGAAAATACGGTTAAAGGAAGTAAAATTTTTGTTTATAAATGTGACAAACTGACTGCTTCTTACAAAATGATAGCGGTATACCAGAAAAATAGAGCATCTGAAGAGAAAGAAAAATAAGCATCCCGATGTTTAAACTTCACATCATAAAGCCCATATGCTTTATTTTATAGGAAATCCCCTCGGGTCCTCATCTAGAGGCTACTTACTGTATTTCGTGTAACATTCCTACGTGCCTGATTATCTACTTTTTCAACCTACAAATGGTGTATAGAATATGTAAATCTAAATAACTGTGAGATATTCACTATCAAGGTCCATGAGGATAGAGACTGTATTTATCTTATTCAATTTTGGATTTCCAGTGCCCAGCATATGCCTACCACACAGGAGCAGTGTAAGAAATATTTGTTGAATGAATGAATGAAAATTAATTAGGGTTATCAGGGAATCTAGATCTTTCCAGTGAACCAGATGTGTGATATATCCTGAGAGACCTGAAAAAACCTCAGTTGTGATGCTAACAGTGTTGCTTTTTAGAGATAATTGAAATGGAAAATATTTCACCTTTTTTTCCCTGAGGTCTGTCAACTCTGTCTCAAGACCTAAACTGTGAAATTTATAACTGAGAATATTGGCAACTACTTAGATTAAAAACAAACTCAACCATATTCAAAATACTGACCTCTAAGCAGAAAATTGATATCCTTTTATTAGATTCTTAAGCCAGGCTTATTTTTAATGTGTCTAACATGTTTAAAACACAGCCCTTATCAAACTTAACTCTAAATTGTGATGCATTGACCTACATTTTGTCTCTACCAAGAATCTTTTAATCAAACTAGTAATCTACTTATTGGTTTAATTCAACATAAGGGAACTGGTGATTCTGAACCCCAGAGGCTATTCCCATGATAGCAGTAGTCCTTGAGTAGTATAGATTTCTTTTTCTTCATTTCTAAGAAAGATAATGAATATAAAGACAACTGAAAAACAATAGAAATTTACTCTCTTAAGTGGTTGACTTTACTTTCTTAAAGTCAAATTGAAAACATGTCAGAATAGTGTTATTAGTATGTGTTATAATAAGGAATGTGCCAGAAAATAATCTATTTATCTAGAATGAGAGAGCTAACTGTAAAATATATTGATTAAGAGCACAGGCTATGGAGCCAGACTAATGTTCTTAAATCCTGGCTATGCCACTTAGCAGCTATGTGACTTTAGTAATACTTAACCTTCTTGGGCTTTAGATTCTTCATTTGTAAAATGGTGATCATCTTTTTAATAGGGTTGTTGAGAAGGTCAAATGAATGAATATGGAGTTTATAGAAAGTACCTGGAATATAGGAAATGCAATATAAATGTTTGGTCTCCTATCCTTTCTAATAAAGTAACTTTAATTATCCTTTGGAGAAACTTATATAAAAAGGAAGAACGGCATGTATTCGTATCAACATGAATTCCACTAACACCTTGGCTGTATTCTTTGTACAACTGGGCAATCATTTCACTACTAGTTCTATCCAAAGATGACTTCATGTGGGCCTACAAGTGATTTAATGCTGAATTTTTTCCCCACTCATGAACAGTTTAGTGAATACTTTAGAGACCAAGCTCCTTGGAATGACTCTCTCTTGGCTTAGAATAATGTACTCTATTCAAGCAGTCACACCCTTGAATAAAGCAGTCAGCCACCAGGAGTGTAGCTGTCTACCTCCAATTTCTAATCTGCTGAGGCCTGTTTCCCCTCTTAGATGACAGTTTTGGACAGGATCTATGACAACTCCCAAGCTTGTTCCTTTTCATCTGTGGCCACATCTTACCACAGAAAATAGACATGCATCCTAATGAAAGCAAACTGTAAAGCAGTAGCATCTTTCCTCTTCTTGCCCTTCAGAGTCCCTGGGCAGGAGTCAATCATCAGTCCTTTGGGTTCCCCTAACTCTGGGCACATATCAAGACCACTAGGTGTTTGTATTGAAGATCCTCTGTCTTCCCCTAGGTTCACAGCATCTCAGCAACTCTCTCCCCAAATGCTCTTTCCAACCCCACTGATAACCCATTAATCCTCTTCATGTGAGTTTTAGAAAAATTAGTATCTAATTCTCGACCACACCACTTTGACACACTTAAGTTCTCCTGGATATTATCCCTTAACTCATTTTAGTATCCAGTGTTCACCTCATCTTGTGCCTCAGTTAAAATTTCCTATTATATTCTGTTACAGAAGCAAAGCTTAGTTCTGAGGACATTCATGAGAGGTTTTAAAATTTTTTTTTATTTTTGTAACTTTTATTGGAGTATAGTTGCTTTACAATATTGTATTAATTTCTACTGTACAACAAAGCGAATCAGCTATACATATACATATGTCTCCCCTTTTTTGGATTTCCTTCCCATTTACATTACCACAGAGCACTGAGTAGAGTTCCCTGTGCTATACAGTAGGTTCTTATTAGTTATCTATTTTATACATAGCATCAATAGTGTATATATGTCAATTCCAATCTTCCAATTCATCCCACCCCCCTTCCCCTTTGGTATCCATACGTTTGTTCTCTACAACTGTGGCTCTATTTCTGATCGTCTATACCAATTTTTTTCAGATTCCACATATATGTGTTAATATACGATATTTGTTTTTCTCTTTCTGACTTACTTCACTCTGTATGACAGTCTCTGCTTTTTCTCTAGAATTTCTGGTTTCTGCACATTCCTTTTTGCAGATTGTCTTGTTCTCTGCCCTTTATCCTGGATTTTTCCTCAACAGTCTGGTCGTCCCTGACTGACTACTCACATTTCAGAGTGAGACACTAAAACCGACAGGAAGCTCTCTCTGCATATGTGTAGGTTGGACTATCAACTGGTGGGCTTCTTTGTAGCATAATCCAACTGGGCAGTTTTACAGTGGAGTGCTAGTGATGAGGGATCTGTTAGGTCTTTACTTTAGGCATAGTCACCCAAGAAAGGAATCCTGCGATCCTCTGCTTTTAAGGTATGGTGGTAGTGGTAGCAGTGGTGGATTGAATCTGGATTGCCAGTTTTCTCTAAGCCAATAAGGAGAAAGGTACTAGGCTTTCACCCTTCATAATGTAGTACTCAACTAACATAATTTATGGAATCAGCTCTACTGTCTTTGTGGCAGTGACATGTGGGTGAAAACTTGAAGGTTAAGTGAGATTATCCATATAAGGAGTAAGAGAAACACTGATCCAGTAGGGGGAAAATCATGTCTGAGATCCCCGAGCAGGTATGTTGTTTGCTAAGTTCAAGGATTTCAGGTGCGACCAAAACCTAATGAGCAAATTAGAGAGCAGGTAAGATGGCATGAAAGAAGCAGACAGGGACAGATTATGTAAGTTATTAAAGGTCACATTTAGAATTCTGATACAATTCTAGGTGTGATGAGAAGCCATACAAGGGTGTTAGAAGAGTAATCTCAGTTATTGCAGATAACTGGACTGACCTTTCCACAGATAACAGTTGTAATACATATGTGTGTGTATGTTTGTGTGTATATAATTTGAAGGCATTGGATAGTAGCCAGAAGCAGACAGAACTTAGAGAGGATTTAGCCCTTTAAAGAAGACACCCATATGCACAGATGAGATTCACATTTATATGACCTCCCTTTTTTTACACAAGCTACTGCATAATATAGAATATCTAGACTTAAGCAGAAAGCCAGAATCTTATTGGCTTGAGAAATGAAAGGTTGGTGTTCAAGGATGGCAGAGTGACTGAAAATTTAGGTGGACATACTGTAAAGGAGGAATTCCTAGAGAAGAAGACATAAAATAAGAAGAATTCTCTTCAAATACTTGGGTGACTTCTGGACTATGCAATCATGGGGGAGACTCCAAGAAATCCACAGAAAGTAGTAGCTGAAAGGATGAAAAAGTGAATAGAGATGTTAGATGCTTCTCAAAGCAGAAAAGACAGAGTTTGGAGTTTGAGTTCTTTCAAATTAGGGAGTTTGGTGAACCCCCAGGGTTTTCCACCTCCCTACCCTATCAAAGCCTAACACCAAGCCTCCACAAGTTCTAGGTGATCATCTAGTAATTTAACTCACTTCCAGAAGAAAAATCAATGGTCATCTGGGGAAGAGAATAGATTATAGCATTTCTACACTGGAACACAATGCCTCATATAAAATAAAAAATTCTAGATATGCAAAGAAGCAGAAGAATGTGACTTACAATTAAGGAGGTGGGGGAAAGCAAATGAATCAGATGTGAAAATTAGCATACAAGGACTTTAAACTTGATTTTATAAACATTTTAAATGACCTAAGGGAAACGATGGTTATAAAGAGTGAAGAGATGAGAAATCTCAGTAAAAAAAGAAAATCTATACAAAATAAGAAATTTTAGAATTGAAAAGTACAGTTTCTGAAATGAAAAAGAATCACTAAGCTGGCTTAACAGGAAATTGGATGAAGTGGAAGAAAGTCAGTAACTAGAGGACAAGACAATAAAAATTATCCAATCTGAAGAATAGAAGGAAAACAAAGACTGGGAAAAAATAGCACAGCTTCGGTGGCCTCTGGGATAACATCTACTGATCTAACATATGTTTAATTTGAATTCCAGAAAAAGAGGAGACATAGAATGGGGAAGAAACAAGTTTGAAGAAATAATGGCCCAAATGAAGTGAAAAACATCAGTTTACAGATCCAGGAAGCTCAGAATACTCTAAACAGGATAAATATAAAGAGAACCACAGCTTAGGCACATCATAGTCAAAGTTTTGGAAAGCAAACATAAGTTTAAATTTTGGAAGTGGTCAGAGAAATAAGACACTTTATATATACAAGAACAATGATCTGAATGGTAGCTGCCTTCTCAGCAGAAACATTGGAGGACTGAAGACAATAGAATGGCATCTTTAAAGTATTGAAATTAAAAAAATATATAACCACCAATCTATGATTCTATATTCAGTGAAAATATTCTTCAGAAATGAGAGAAAAATATAGATGTTTTCAGGTAAATGAAAGCTGAGAGGATTAGTTATCATCAAGGCTGTGCTTTCAAGAAATACTAAAGAATGTCCTTTAGGCCAGAGGGAAATAACACCTGATGAAAACTGAATCTACTGCAAGGAAGAAGAGAACAGGGAATGGCAAATATATACATAAATATAAAAGATGACTTTTTTCTTCCTTTATTTCCTTTACAAGATAACTGACTGAGGTTTGTAAAACATTTATAATACAAGCTGAATATAATAAAAAATAGCACAAAAATAGGAGACAGTTAAATGGAATTTTATACCTACAAGATTCCTAATTTTATATTAATTAACACACTATTAAGTCTAAGTAGACTGTGATAAATTAATCCCTAGGATAACCACAACCAAATAATACAAATAGATAGGTCTAGCTAAAAAGTCAATATACAAATTAAAATAAAATTCTAAAAATTATTTGATTAACCCCTCCTTCCTCCCAAGAAAGGCAGGAAAGGAGGAACAGAGAAGCAAAAAAAGAAACCAAGGAAGGTGGTATACTTCAATCAACTATATCAATAATTGCATTAAATTTAAATGGCCTAGCAGACCAATCAAAAGGCAGAATTGATGACAGTAGAGATGAATTAAAAGGATGAAAGAGAGAAAGGCACTGGTAGTAGGTGTATAGCGTGAAAACTATCTGATATAATGTGATATTGCTATATTGTATATGTTAGAACTTTCACTTGTCAGGCCTAACTTTAGAACTACAAGTAGAACTCACTATTGTTACTGGTTTTTCTTCATTCCCTGCACACTGAAAATGAAAGCACACAACTAGGTACTAAATTATCTTTCTTTTGGGTGTTTACAGTCTGGAAGGCATTGAAATAGCTAAAGAATAATGAAACAGGAGAACTGGGGCCAATACACCCCTGGTTATTTCTTTCTTGAGTTATTCCCTTCCTTTATATCATCCAGTACAAAATAGTGTGTACCTATTTTTAATGATACCCAGGGGATAATATTCCTCTTGGCAACTTAGAGTAATGCTTAGCAGATTTCTCTGGAAAGAAATGCTTTATACGTAGCATGAATCCCTTGTGCTGCTCTTTGAGTTTATTTTGAATGAATTAAGAATTCATTGAACACCTGCTACATGCAGTACACTGGGGAAGAACAATTAAACACAAAAGCAATATTAAAAGAGTGTCTCTATCCTTATTAAAGTCAAATATGTGTGGAGAGATATATAAATATTCAAGTAGTTAATTAAAAATACAAGGAATATGATAAATATTAATTGGTGAGCTAAGACAATAAATGCAATACAAGTCCCTAGGAAGTATAGACTGTGAGATGGGCTGATTAGGGAGAACTTCAGAGAGAACATGTGACTTTCCCTGAACCTGAAATCATGGTTAGGGTTCAGACTGGCAGAGAAAAGGATGAGAACTCATTCCAAGTGAAGAAAATTGGGGAACAATGCTGTGCCATAGGGAATCAACACATTGTGCTTGAAAACAAAGGCCAGACAAGCCCATGTAGAAGAGAAGCTTTGAGTGGCCATGCACCAGGGTCTAAGAGAGGAAAGGCAGGTTGGGTAAAACCTATGGGAGGCATGGAAGGCAGGTTAGGTTGCTTCAGCTTTTACCAGGAAGCCACCGGATGTGGTTGAGGAGAAAAATAACATGGCAGACATAGTTCATGAAAACTAGTCTGATCCTGAAGAGTTGTGAGGATTGGAGGGGAGAAGATTCCTCTTATTTTACCTTTAGTATAGTCAGAGAAGGATTTGAATAAGGCAGTTATAGGTGAGAAAAGAATAAGTACATTTACTATAGATTACCTTTAAAAAGCAGATAAGGAAATGCTAATATTATTAATTGTGGAACTGTTTCAATGAGAATATTACACATTGTTGAGTATCTGAATTTTCGGTCAAGAAAATTTATTTGACCTTAGTTATGAGCTGTCAGTAATCATATAGTTGTAGCTTCTAGTAGCCTAGAACTCATTTTGGATGAACTGCACTGGGTACCTAGGAGAAGGGGCTCAGAATTTAAAAGGATGGCATTGGTGTGTCTTTATTAGCTCTCCTTTGTTCATGAGGGATAGAAGCTATCTATAAAAACTTTTTTGTTAATAAAAGTGAATTAATAATGCCTCATAAAGTCTTTCATTTTGCATTTCATTTTGACTTTGGACTTATTTCAATCTTCTTTGTGATAAAGTGGGGGTACATTTTTATGTTTATTTATTTGCTGTGAAAGATTTAAACTCAGGTACCAAAATATCTAGAACACCTGCATGAATCTGGAAACTTTATAGAGCTAATTGGCGATATGGTACAACGCCAGATAAGCACATCAGAAGGAACTCAAAAAAATATCTAAAACTGTTTTCTTTGACTTTTCTTGATAATGGCTTTATTTATTATGAAATGATGGAATTGGGGTTAGGGGCTAAACTGGGACAGAATTTGAGAAGATATTTTAATGCGAAAAAAACTTCAGAGAAAAATTTATTCTTTTGAGCTTTTCTTGTGATATTGTATCACCTGCTCCCATGATGCTAGTGGCCATCTTAGTCAATGAAATTTCCTGTGAATTCTGCTCGACCTTGCTTACGTCTCCCTGGTATATCAAGGAAGCTCTATCAAAGGAGGTCCTGGGAGTGGTATGGATAGGACTTTGCAATTTGATGATAAAATGACACTACATGTTAGATCATTTTATGGAAAAATTTGGTAATCATTAGGCTGGATATGATTTATTGTACCGTTATGGATGAAAATGCTAGGAAACCATTGAAATCTGATTTCTTTTCATTTTTAGCATTTATATATTGTTTTGAATCACATGAATTATTAGAATTTGGTGAATGAAGAGATCATTTAATATTATCCAGAATTCTACGAACCAAATACAGTTTGGATACCTCATAGATGGTCAGAATTACTGACCTTTAAACAAATGAATCATTGTATGTGTCAAGGTAATTTTATATGCAAACAAAGTTTAGTAATTTTTAAGGTATAGTTTTTGAACTATTTTCTGCTCTTACATAAAATCTAGCTTTAGAAGAACCATTAAAAGAAATTAGGTAAAATTCTCCTTCAGAGAGTATCCTGCTTGTTAGAATCTGGACATATCCTTTGGCCAGGCCATTCCCACCATAGATAAATTCTAATTCTCAACTAACTTTTAAGGAGAGTGGAGAGAGTAGCCATTCAGAGATGGAAAAAGTTTTATTCTGTTCTCCATCCTCTTCTTGTTCTGAGATTTCACATGAATAAATTTTAATTTCCATGAATTGGAAGCTTTCCACTTATAAATGTGAGGGGTGAGTAAGCAAGTATTCACATGTTGACTTTTATCTGCATCTCTCAATGGTTTAGAGATGTCCTACTTTGCCATGACTCTCTATTTCTGATTATTTTCACTTGCAATTGTGAGTGTGTGTGTGTGTGTGTGTGTGTGTGTCTGGGTGTTTGATCTCAGGAATGCATTGCTGTGCTTCCTTATATTTTCCCTTCTTTGCAACTTCACATAGCTTATGAATCCTTTCCTCATATATTTTGTCTACCTATTTGAAGTAGAATATTAACAAAAGGCATTCAACAGCACTACATAAAAGATACCATAAAATTGCTTCAAATACTCAATTCAGTATGGAGTTTGCAAAACTAGAACCTGATTTGCATTTTCTTCAAAAGAATGGAATAGTCCCAAGTTTGACTGTAGCAGAGCAAAACCATGATAATATAGGGAGAAAAAAATTAGAGAAAGTTTTCATCACCTATGTTTTTCTTGTTCTTGATCCAGCCTTCCAGAACAAATGTGATACTGTATTATCTTACTGTGATGCCTGTTCCTAATTGAAATCTATGTTTTGTGGTTGAATTTAGACACATATAATCAAATCATATCATGTTGTGAACATAGAGATCCAAGTTTGTATCTCAACTCTGAATGCATTATATACTGTATGAGAGTACAGCCACTAAATGGGGGGAGTTGTAGTGATCATACCACTTCTTGGGGATAATTGGGAAACGGGGTTGCCAGAGTCTAATGATAGGCATGCCGACTTTCATCCCTTTCAGATTTCCAACTACATGTTGGACTGTAGCTAAAATATTGCTAGAGAGTCAAATTTTTAAAATATTTTTCCTAAATGTAACACTTTTCTACCAAATGACCTAAAAATATCTCTGATATTTCCATGACTATTTTATTCTATTCTCATTGTAGGTGGGACAATCGCACATATGGAATGATTCTACTCTTGGAGTTTGTAGATGAATACAAAGTGGACCAGAATATAGGGAAGGATTAATGGTGAAAACAATGAAAAAATACAGTTCACTTAACAAGAATCAAAAATATTAATAGTTTCCAAAAGTGACATGTCAGCAAGAGAGATTTGAAGGCTGGACAGGAGGCGCTGGTCACATAGTAATGGAAAATGTAGAAAACTTTGATATATTTATGGTTGGAGTTTTTCCTCTTTGTATAATGGATAATATTAGTAAACATTCTTTCTTGTGGGATGGAAATAACAAATTAAAAAAATTCTGATCCTCATGAAATTTCTAATTGTAACCAAAGAACATAACTAGTTGCTTATGTCCTATTCTCCATCATGTAATGTCAACCTTTGAACACTAAAAGTAGTTTACCCAAAGGTGTGTGCACAGAGAGAGACATGAGAGAGATGCTAAGGCTCTAAGAACTACCCCATGCATACACCATCTGGTCTGTGCTCTCCTGAAGAAGTATATGGCTTATCAGGTTTATCAGGGTACCATATCAGTATATGGTATCAGGGTATATGGTTTGTCAGGTTGAATATGGTTTATTTCTACTTTGAATATGGTTTATCAGGGTACAGCAGGTAGGACTTTGACCCCTAGGCATGGGTGGTAGGCTATAAGGCAAGATGTTCTCACTCCTGTTCATTCATAATGTGTTCTGAGTGAAGGATTATTCTAGCACATTGCCTGTGATAGAAAATTAGCTTAAAAATATTAAGTATGAAGGATGCTATTTATTTCTACTTTGAATTACTTTCCCTTTTTTTGTTTGATCCTATTTATTTTATATAAAATAAGTAAATAACCAAGTTACTTTATAGAATTTTTAAATGATATTTAGAATGCATGTCCAAGTTCTATTTTAGTGGTCTTTCACGATCACTGTCTTCGTAAATTTTATTAAATACTTGTCTCTAGGTGGCAGCATTTCAAGTCTTTATAATACATTATTTAAAAATACATAAAATGAGGTGTTCCTCAGTGTGGCTAGTGATGATTTGGGGGAAGATGGTAAGACAGAATAATTTGCTGACAAAAATCAAGGGCTTGTTGAATTTTCAGGACATATTTGGCATTAATCAAAACCAAACTGGCAGGAAAATGCCCACAAAATAAAACAAGACTGTGTTTTTGTTCACAGCTGGGCTTTCCAAGGACCATCAATGTGATTCAGCATCCACCACAATGGCTAGACCTCTGGTGGAAAGAAAATCCTCTCCAGTCATCCTCAGATTGTGTAAGTGCAAAGAGCATTCTCTGCTGTCACATTCGTGTGGCTTCTTAACCTGTTTGGCAAAGGGGAGGGGAATTAGGACCTTGCCTGGGCTTCATGCCTTGAACAATAACCGATTGGATGCCTATCATTACAACTGTCATTTATTGGCTGCTTATCATGTGATTGCTTCAATCTATTTACTTTACAAATGCTTATGGATTTATTCCTTACAATAACCCTAACAGGTAGTCACTGCTATTCTCCATTTGGAAATGAAGTACTAAGGCGCAGAGAGGGTAAGTGACCTGGCCCAAGGTAACAGAAAAGCGGCAGAGCTAGGATTTGAACTCGACCATCGTGTTGCAGAGATTTTGTAATTATTTACCATGCTAAGCTGTGTAGTCTTAGCTGGAAAAGGCCTGGAGGGAGTGAGAAACGTACAGCAGCAGGTATAGTGTGGTTTTATTCGGCTTAGGGGAAAAACATCACTTCTTTATGCTCAATGGTCTGTAGAGTATTCTTCTGAAGGTTTTGAGACTACTTTCTGACCTGGTACTTAAATTCAGTTCAGCATACATTTATCAAGTGCCTCTTGTGATCTAGGAATCACATAAGGTGCTAGGGACAGCAAGACAGGTAAGATACAGATAAGACTCTACATTAAATCTTAGATGTTCTTTATTTTATAAATGACCTCAGATGGCATTCTTTGCTGATGCCCTTAAAGTAGCAGAATGACACAGTGAGAATGCACAGTTCCAAACGTGTGCTTGTTTCTTGCTAGAAGTCAACCTCTCTTTTTGTTTACATCTCAAGTCATTCAGGGAAGTGCAACCGAAGATGTCCATATCAGATGAATCCAATTCCTGGTGTGCTCTCTGGTCATCAGTAGCAGGCCATGGCTGCTTGAAGCTGTTTAGTAACCTGCTGGCTTACTGATGAGCTTCTCAGACTGCAAACATGCATAACTGAAATGGAAGAATAATAGTCAACTTTCTTCTTCCATTCCTGTATTTTAGATCATTTTTTTTGACTCCTGACTTCCCTTGTTCTCGAAAATAGCAAATAGCATGTAGAAAAAGCTAATATCTGATAGTGATGAAAAATGGCAAGACAATACTGCCTCTCTTGCAATGAACGTATCATCTGAAATAATATTTACTACCATCAAATTCCATAAATTCCATAAAATAATACATAAATGGCAACCTCATTGTTCAGCAGTTTAGCAGCAACTGCACTTCTTGATTCTATGATTATTTTCAACAAGTGATTTTGAGAATTAATTAGGAATTAGAAAATGTGAAAGAAGATGCTTGAACTTCACAGATAATGTGTTTGAAAGACTTTCTATTTCTATGTCTCTAAAATCTATGGGTTAAGCAGCAGCTTCATAGGTATAGGTAGTTTGGAGCCATGCTGTTCGTGGCACTTCAAGTACTTCATGATAGTAACAACACTAACCAACATTTATTAGGTCAGGCCGTAGGCTAAGTATTGAATATGCATCATCTCATTTAATCTTCCCAAACACTTAGTTTTCATATAAGAAAACAAACTCATAGAGGCTACTTGTCCAAGGTTACATAGCTAACTGTGACAGACTGGGGCTCCCAAACTGGGAGATTTGTCTAACCAGTCTACACTCATGGCTCCCTTCCCATTCTCTCTAACAAAATCACTTAGCTTATTGATTGTAGCTCCTGCCCACCCATTCAGCATATCACAGCTATAAGCCCTTCTTGACTCCCTGAATTTTCGTGGATTTATTGTGAGAAATAAATTCATCCCCTAATTGTATACTTACTGCTCCAGAGACCTTTTCATTTTACATTTCATTTTAAATTTGTGTTGTGATTTCATTAGTGTCAGTTATCTATTGATGTAACAAATGACTTCAAAACTATGTGGCCTAAAGCAACAATCATCACTTATTTTCTCTCATGGTTTCTGTGGGTCAGCAATTCAGATAGGGCAGAAGAGGGATGACTTGTCTCTGCTCCATGATATCTGAAGCCTCAGCGGAAGCTGGAATCATCTAGAAGCTTGCTCACTCTCCTGTCTGGTAGGTGATGCTAGCTGTCAACTGAGGGTCTAGTGGGGCTTTGGTTGGAACATCTATATGTACCCTTTACATCAGTCCTGGGTTTTCCTCACAACATCATAGCTTGTTCCAAGGGCAAATATTCTGAGAAAGAGCACCAATGCAGAAGCTCCATTACCTTTTATTGGGGTGGTGGTGGTGGTGAAGCTTTATTAAGGTATCATTCACATACCATAAAAGGCACTCACTGCAAGCATATTGAATATTTTTTGAAGTCTATACCATTGGCGTTCATGTGAGTGGATGCATAGTTAAGTAAAATATGTACTAGTGGTAGGTTTAATGATAAAGTGAAGATAACAAGCCATTTTTGAGGTATTCCATAAGTCATCTCAATATATCTGACTATGGTGCCTTATTTAAAAATGGGGTTCTTTATTGGAGAAAAAGCATGTTGAGGGCCTGGGCATCACTGCCCTACACATACATACTGTGCATATTTGTTGGGAACTTTCTGGACATATGTGACGACCCCAAGAGTAGTCACACAAAATACCTGATAAACATGGCTTCTGTTGTGGCTGAGCAAGGAGTTCAGCTGTAGACACTACCAACTCCACTTCATTGCAAACAAAATCCTGATTTTCTTCAGGGATGTGATTGAAATGTGAGCAGATAAAGGTGGAGTTCCATTCATGTCCCCTACCTCCAGGGAATAAACCATAAACTGAAGCCCACACTCTTCTTTCATGCCTTGGGAGGCGTAGTCTGAGAGCAAGAGGCTTGGAGGTGCTGCAGTCATTTTGTGACCATGAGGGGGGAGCCAACAAAGTGGCAGGGAAGCCAACCGGAGTCCTGATATTTTTGAGTAGCTAAAGTAACCAACTCTAAAACTTTTACTTCAAAAAGTCTTGATGAATGAATTACTAAAATATCCTTAACGTTCAAGCCACTTTAATTTGCATATTTTGTTACTTGAAGCAGCACTCCTCCTAAATGACAAATTCCTGTGAAAAAAACAAATCATATTTATTCCTGTCGGCAATGGAATAAAAGTATACAACTACTTGCTCTTATTAATTCTATTGCGATAAACTGGATTAATCTTGAGACTATTATAATTTATAATTTTTCTTTTGGAAAGTCAGTGCCAGTAAGTGTTTGGAACTTCTAGGCACCTGAGGCCATAATGACTGTGTATTAAAGATATATTAAATCAATATTAAACTAAAAATCGTCTTTGAACTTTATGCCTTAAAATATTAGAGAATATAGGGAGAAAGCTCAGAAGAGCTGAGCAACTGATTTAGGGAAATAAAAAGTCGGGAACTGGAAACTATAAATTATGTAAGAGGGGCATGGTCTATCAAGCTGGGGTCATTTTGCACTGCCAAGTTGTGTGCAGGACTCCCTCTGAAGTCAGGCAGACTTATGTGCAGAAATCGCTGTCAGGATCTTGCCCTGAAACTGTAAATGAGGAAAGCTGAGAAACTGGAACAATTTCTTGATAAATGTGTGGAAATGTACCAGCTTTCAGGAAGACCAGGTGTTTGTTTGATGGAAATCAATGCTCTTGAGACTATAATATTGCTGGATAAATTAACAAGAAAGAGAGAATCCCATTAACTTTCTTTAAACTTAAAATGATTCGTTTTTCAAAAAAAAAACCTTTAGGAATACTTCAGTTATTATTTTTTCCAGATAGTTAAGTATTTTAATGAATAATGCTCACTCTTTGAATAACTGGTATAAGATTAGACTTTTTTCTTTCCAATATTCTTAGAAAAAATTTCTTTCATATTAGGCCCAGCTTAACCTGTGGGTCAGAGGCTACCGTTTGTGTGTCCTTGTTTCTGGAGCAGCAGGTATCGGTCTAATATGCATGGCATCACTCAGTTTACTATGAGCCTCCTTGACTGTTAGAGAGAGGGTGAGGAAGGGACAGTGCAAATTTGGCAACGTCAAGTCTCTGAAAACGATTTTTAAAGAATTTTGTCATGGAGGTTCAAGGGAAGAAATAAAACTCATAAGTCCTGATATGATTATAAAATTTAAGCAGAAGTTGTGATTTATTAAAAAAAATGTTTTAATTGACTAGGTATTTAAAGAGCCAGCATACAGAATCTTGCTTGAAGTCAGTGTTGATTAGAAGCCTTTCTGGTCGATTGTAATTACAGAGGGAATTTTTTTAAATCTTGATTTTTAATCTTTAGTTATGAAAATTTTCATAGGCGTTACCAGGCCAGGTCTGTAATTTATAAGCTCATCATTCATGGGGATAAGTGGTTATTGTATTTTTGTTGCTGTCTCTTTCTTGTGGGACATTTCGTCATTTTTTATTAGAATTTTATCACTATAGTATTTATTTATTTATTTATTTTATTTATTTATTTTTTTGCGGTATGCGGGCCTCTCACTGTTGTGGCCTCTCCCATTGCGGAGCACAGGCTCTGGACGCGCAGGCTCAGCGGCCATGGCTCACGGGCCCAGCCGTTCCGCGGCATATGGGATCCTCCCGGACCGGGGCACGAACCCGTATCCCCTGCATCGGCAGGCGGACTCTCAACCACTGCGCCACCAGGGAGGCCCCACTATAGTATTTATTAAGTTGGTATCAGAGATTTACAGTTTGCATCATTTTAGGGTCTGCTATATGAGATCTAAGGAAATTTTGATAAAGGTAATAGTATTGATCTATTGATTGAATGATCTGGTTTTTTTGTTGTTGTTTATGTAAGAATCATAAGATGTTCTTAGTGGGTAAGATCAAAGGTGTAGACAATGAAGTATTTGTAGACAGAACCCTCAAGAAATTTACAGAAAATGTGATTTTTCGAGAATTGTGTGGAATTTGGCTTAGCAGATCAAGCCCTCTATCTTACACTCACGGGACTGGAGGAGCTCCTAAAAGGTCCATTATGTTGTTTGTCAAGGACCATACAGTGGGTTAGTGGAATAGGAAGGGAACCCACATCTTTTAACTCTTGTCCAGAGGTCTTCAGAATACATCATAATATCAATCTCAAATAGCACTAAATTTCCCTAATAATCTACTGGGGGTCTATCATTTTATAGTTATGTAAACCCTTGTTTTTCAATGACATTTGCAGGGTTACAGGTTCAATTAAATTAGCATATCAGTACAGAAAACGTACATTTATTATTTTTGTCCTAGAAAAATCTCTTTAAAATTTCAAGCTTACTTCTGGTCCTAGTGTTTTGGGATTTAGAAAATTATCACACAATCTACTTATACTCTGTATATTATAGCTTTCTGGGTTTCAGTGGGCTCATCATAAAATGAAAACATTGCTGTAATTGATGTCTCAGTTCCAGCCCTAGAATTTTCTTAATCTGTATACAATATCCACTTAATCTTCGGATGAACTCTTCCTGGTATTAGTATTTTATTGTGTTTCTCTCATTGGAGAATAAAGACTTTCTTTGTGCATGTAGAATAATTTTAGGCATAAATGGTTAGAAATATTTTTTGGCAAGTGCCCTCTTTATCTCTGAATTAAATTGGCCTTAAGACTGACCCTGAAGGTAAAACCACTGTAGTCTTTTAGAATGCCCTAGATTAGAAGTAAGGTCCCTGGCCTAGCCTCTGTCTTCCATGTTCTTTACTGCAAGTCTCTCTTTTCTGAGGTCAGTAGTTGCGGTGCATGGGCTCATTTGCTCTGCAGCATGTGGGATCTTCCTGGACCAGGGCTCGAATCCATCTCCCCTGCATTGGCAGACAGATTCTTAACCACTGGGCCACCAGGGCATGTATCTTTTTGAGTTATAATTTTGTCTGGATATATGCCCAGGAGTGGAATTGCTGGATCATATCGATCATTTGTTTTTGACTTTCTTTGTGGTGCTGTTACAATAAAAATAACTAACCTTTTATGTAGTTGGAGTCTTCTACTGCTTCATTTATGGCTCCTGTATTTTCTAAGACAGTCTTCCCTTACCCTGGGATTAAATTGTGCTATCCTTAAAAAAAAAAAAGGGGGGTTTCTGTGGAGGAGAAGAAATGTATTTTATTTAGGAAAAATAACCACTATCTTTTTCCTAATCCTCAGCACACCCAATTTAAACATAATCTGCTGTAATGCTTTACACAATTCCTGTGCACTGAAGCAATAACAAGATTAAAATACAGTTATATATATATTTTTAACATCTTTTTTTTTTTTTTTTTTTGCGGTATGCGGGCCTCTCACTGTTGTGGCCTCCCCCGTTGCGGAGCACAGGCTCCGGACGCGCAGGCTCCGGACGCGCAGGCCCAGCGGCCACGGCTCACGGGCCCAGCCGCTCCGCGGCATATGGGATCCTCCCAGACCGGGGCACGAACCCGTATCCCCTGCATCGGCAGGCGGACTCTCAACCACTTGCGCCACCAGGGAGGCCCTTTTAACATCTTTATTGCCCAGACCAGTGCATTCCTCATGGCCTTGCTGAATAGTTCTTTACTTGATGTCCCATTCTTCCAGTGGAACATAATCCTCTGATGAGTATTCTAGCCTTACATTTATTCCAGCACACCACTTCTCTCAGCCCCTGTATTCTTTACCATCTGTTAGCGTGGGCCATCACTTTCTCAGACTTCCAGGAGCCATTCTGGTAACAAATGCACCCACTCCCTGAGGTTCCTGCCAGGTTGTTAGATCTCATTCCCTGCGAAAATGCTCCAAATTAATATATCCTACTTTATCCGGTCTTATATTCCGGCCCTTTGGTTAAGGGCCCTCTCAATCCAAGGCCAGATGCACTCTCCTGGCTCCCATTGGTGTAGCTGCTCCTCGGGTGTTTAGTCTCCTCTTCCTTTGCTGTGCCTGGCTTGTCCCCGTGCAAGCTATGCTTGGATTTAACCCTAGTCATCAGGCTGGCAACCAGGAGAGGAAGTGCGGGCCGCTTCCGAGAGGGGCACCTGTTGCTTTACATGGAAGAAGACTCTGTTACATATTCCAGCACAGGGACCTCTGCATCAGGGTCCCCTGGTTTTCCACCACAGACCTTCCTTGACTATTTAATCATCTGTGGAGCTCTGCACCTTTAACTTTCAGAGCTTCAGCTTGCTGCTCATCTGTGTCTTCTTTTCCACTCTGTAAGCGATTACAGAGGCCAATGGATCTCTCACTTAGTCCTTAACTGCTTTTTAGCAACGCTCAGTTTCTTAGGATTCCTTTGTAGTAAGCAATACAATTTATCAGTAACCAACCATTTCTGCTGTCTTTGTAGGTATTGTTCCTCTTGATCTTCCAAATGCCTTCCAGGTCATCTGTGGTGACCATTAGCAATTGGGCTGCTTTGGGCCAGGGACTGTCCATGCCCCATATAGCACTCAGTGTGGCATCGTCTTAGCCTGCTGGGCAGTGAGTGAACTCGCCCCCAAAACTCACTGCCTCTTCTCTTGGACTACGGGTGGTAACATTTGTATGAGTTAGTAGCTTGCACTGAGACAGAATTAGACATATGTATTAATTTCCTGTGGCTGCTCTAACAAATTACTGTAAATTGAGTAGTTTCAAACAACACACGTCTATTCTTCTGCAGTTCTGGAGGCCAGAAGTTCCAAAATCAGTTTCCCTGGGTTGAAGTCGAGCTGTTGGCAGAACCACACTTCCCCTGGAGGCTCTAGGGGAGAATCTGTCCCAGCTCCTTCCAGCTGCTGCTGGCTGCTGGCACACCTTCCATTACCAGCAGCTTCAAATCTCTCTCTTGCTGTTGCTTTCCCTCTGCTTGTGTTTATGTCAGATCTTGCTTGGCCTCTCTCTTATAAGGGCATTTGTGATAGCATTTAGGGCCCACCTGGGCAATCCAGGATACTTTCTTCATCTCAAAACTCCTCAACTAACCACAGCTGCAAAGACCCCTTTTTCCAAATAAGGTAGATTTACAGATTTCAGGATTATGACCTGATATCTTTGGATATTAAAATACAACCCCCCACAATATGCAATAGATTTATTGGGGAAATACCTGTGAAGAAAAAAAGGAAGGGAAACGCAAAGGCAGTGGGGAAATGCAACGCTGACATTTCTGAAAGAGAGTAAGAAGGAAGGGGCAATGTGTATAGTGTATCAGACCTCAGTGCAATTCCAGAAAAGTTTGCCCAGGCTGATGGGGAGTCCTTGAACCAAAGTACTTCATTTAAAAGGTCCTGTGTCTGCAGGTATGGGTCTGTATCCATAAGCCACTGTGCAAAGTCACTGACTTAGTGCAGCATTTGGGAGTTGTGGCCTGGACAGGACTGTGGTGGTGAATCCAGAAGAGCAAGAGCTCAAGGTCAGTTATGCTCTGTGGAGCTGGGGAGCTGAGCAAGGCATTTTCATGGCCACCACGTCCATCCATGTACCTTTCCTCCAGTTCGTGTTGTCATCAATCTTCACATTTCTCAAGATCCCTCACTAGCTAGACAACGCAGTAGCCATTCACCAAAGATTAGTTTAGATTTGCACACATCTACCTCTCCTTCTACAAAAAGTGGATCACAAATTATTGCCTGAAGTTTTGCTCAGTGGGAGAATTTCTCTCCCCTACTGTCATTTAGGGACACCCCTAAGTGGGACTGTAATAAAGCATTGATCTCTTCTTGGCTGGGGAAATAGTACCTTGTAGACTTACCTCTGAAAAAAGCCTGTGCTTTATCCCTCCTCTATGAACCAGTCATAAGGCACTGCTTATGAATTCATAGGTGTTGGTGAGGGGGAGGTGTAAAGGCAGTAATAGAGGCGCCCCGGGGTCTGTTTTACCAGCTCATGTGATTCACTTGTGCTGTCTGCACCATCTTGAGCCTGGTCTTGAGTGTACCTCTTCAGTTTAAGCATAGAATGCTGCTGCACATGTCCCACTCCATACTTTGACACAACAAATGTCACATTTCATGATGGACAGTCCTGGTCACATAGTCACACAATGTCTGTGTCTCTGCTGGACCCAGTTCAAAGCCGAGACCTGCTTTTCAAATGAAGGAGAGTTGTTGGAGGAAGATAGCATGTCCTTACTTCCGAATCCTAAGATCTGTGTTGTGATTCTTCTGTTGAGCCTGTCAGCCAGAGGCACTTTAGGTATCATTGAATCTGCTGGGTCATAAAGCCGAAACGGCAGGACCACTTGCACCACAGCTTGTGACCAACATTGAGACTTCTCTTACTCTGGAACCCACTTGAAACCGGCAGCTTTATATATTACCTCATAATTGGATTGGGGCAGCACATCCAACTATGGTATTCATTCTCTCTAAAATATAAAAAGTTCTACCAAGCACTATGCCTCTTTCTTTGCAGTGGGAGTGCCAAGCACAGCCAACTTTTCTCCCTTTAGAGAGGATATCCTTACCTGCCACAGACTACTGCTCCTCTAAAAACTTATCTAAGTGGCCGGTCTCTGAACTTTCCTGAGTTTTATGTCACCTCTCTCTGGCAGGCATGTACCTTTTAAAAGCATCTACTTTTCCTACTTCCTGATCACCAGGTCTAATCAGCATATTGCCGTCAATCTAATGAACAAGTGTGATGCTCTGTGGACTATCAAGACAATTATGGTCCCTCTAGGATATAAGGAGACTGAGAGCCAAGAGCTGACACAGCCCTGAAGTAAAAGAGTGAGGGCGAATCACTTCTAATTCTCTCTATTACCTGGTATAGAAAATAAATGTTTGCTGAGTCAGTGACTGCCTAAAAGGTGCCAAGGGCTGTGACGATGTGCTACAGGGATGATACCACATTGGGAATAGCAGCTGCAGTAGGTGCTACAACCTGATTAATTTTATAATACATAGGTATCCCTGAGCATATATCTGGCTTTTACACTAGCTAAATAGGGGAGTAAAAAGAGGACATGATAGGAATCATTACCTCTGCATCTTTCATGTCTTCGATGGTGGCACTAATTTCTGTGATACCCAGTGATACAGTGTTGCTTTCAACGATGGGGGCAAGGTAAAGGGGCTTCTTACCATAACGGCCTTTACACACTGTGGGTTACAGAACCAGTGTGCAGATGTCCCCAGCCTTGGAGGAAAATAACTACAAAATGGGTCTGCAGTCCCAGTGTATCAACTATGAGATGGATTCAGGCCAAGACTTCATCTATCCCCTTACCTCCACAAGGTCCTCTGACTGCCTGACTGGGGTGGCATATCAGGTCTCTGGGGGTGAGTTCAGAGTACTATCTGTTAACCTCTGAATGTCTGAGTACACAGTGCACAGTCACCCTGGTACATAGCCACATGTCCCTCAGGGGAAGGCTTAGAGGAGAGTTTTAGTGAACATTTATGGCATGGGCAAGGTCTTCCTCTAATCAAGGGACTCTGGGTCCAAGAACAGGTTTAAGTTTCAGAATGAGACAAGTGGTCTTTTATCTTTAATACAGTGACACACAAGTCTCTGTCACTAGGCCTAAAATTTTTTTTCATTTTTACATGTCAAGCAGTATTTTAATGGCTGCCCATCTATTTTATTCCTAGGGATTTTCGTACTCAATTAGCTACAACCAGAGATCATTTTAAGTTAAAAGACTTTGATTACTGCCCCACCCCATTGGCTTATTATGGTAATTGCACCCAGCAAGTGTCTAATGATTCAACAGTGCCACCTGGTTTCTATCCATCTGGAAGTGAAAGCAGGGAGCCCGATTTTATGATGGCATCTGCCACCATCATCTCTAGCCTATAGAGAACAGCCACCATAAAGCTTTTGAGAGTGTTGGTCTTCCCCTCACCAATGCATTTCTTAATACCTTGGTGAAGGAGGTGTCCTTTGGGTCTTACCAAGAGGAATTTCTGGAGGCGGCTAAGCAGAGGCATGTGGCAGTTTTATTCCAATATTATCTCCCTAAGTCTCTATATTCCTTCCTCTATTCTAAGCCAGAGTCTGGCACCTTATCCTCATTGTCTGGAGGCCACTAATGAGCTCATATTTTAAATTTTATTCATCATTTCTAGGTGTTTTGTATTTGGAATATTTTTCTGGTTAGACAGTCTGCCAGATTGCAAGAAATGTGTTATTCTTACAATTTATGATTAATGTTTATATTAGTTAGAATCCCATCTACATTTATTCATTATTTCATATTTCTCTTGACTACAAGGACCTCATTATGCTTTAATTGCATGTTAAATATTCCTTAGCATATATTAATACTGTTTTAGACTTTTGAGTATAACCTTCCATTATAAACTCACAAATAATTTTTAATCTTGGTTTCTTTCATGTTTTTATAAATTTCCTTGATTCTGCTCTGCATTCTAGTGAGTTTCTTAACGCTGTCTTCCTACCAATTATTTCTCAATTTCTCTACACTATAAAGTTTATCCCCTCTATTGCATTTCCCATTCCAATTGCTATGTTTTATATCTCCAAGATGTTAATTTTAAAACTTACATGTCTTTATTTTGTTTCTGTTTACTTCTCATTCGTTTTATTTCCTTTTTAAAAAAATTGAAGTGATGCCTCTGTTTAACTCATTGGATATTTGCAACATATTCATTTTAAAGTTTTTGTTAGATTTTAAAAAATGAGATGGATTTCATCTGGAGTGAATTCCTGTACCAGTTATTGATTTTGTTGGTTGCCTTTTCTGGCATTGGAATTTATATTAGTATTTTATTGCTGTGTAACAAATCACCACAGACTTAGTGGCTTAAAACACCATTTATTTATTGTCACACTTCCCATGTTTCAGAAGTCCAGGCACAAATTAGATGAGTCTTATGATCAGGGTACCAGATGAGGGCTCATCTGAGGCTTAGAGTCTTTTCTCAAGCTCAAGCAGTTGTTGGCATAATTTATTTCCTTGCAGCTATAGAACACATGGTGGCTTGCTTCTTCAAGGCCAATAGGAGAAAGCATCTCTGACTTCCTTTAAAGAGCTCACATAATTAGGTCAGGAGCATCTAGGATAATCTTACTTTTGAGTATCTCAAAATCAGCTGATTAAGGACCTTAACTCCATCTACAAAATCCCTTCACCTTTGCCATATAATGTGACCAAATCACGAGAGTGCCATTCATCATATTCTCAGGTTCTTCTGACAATCAAGGGGAGGGAATTACACAGGGCATGTACATCAGGGGATGGGAATCTTTAGGGGAATCTTAGAATTGTGCCCATCACACATATTTTAAAGACTATTTTGGGGGGGTAGGGTATACTCATTTTCAGTGGGAGATTTTATCTCTTACTTGCTTTTTACCCATCTCTGTGGAGTGGTTTTGCTGCTGCCCTCACTCATCCTATTTGTCCCTAATCCAGAACCAGGTCTTATAGTGTTTTTAATGTTGGTTTCCTGTGATGGTGTTGGGAATACTGAATACAGAGTCAGAATGGTAAGGGAGAGGAAGATTGTTGGCCTTAGATGCTTGTCAGGATGCTCTTTTAAGTCCTCTGTATCCCTAATTTGGACTATAATCGCAGGCAGCATTTTACAAGATTTTTTTTTTGTTTTATTATTTATTAGTTTTTAAGCTTTCTTCAGGACTTGGTGCAGCCAAAATCTAGACTCTGGTTTCAAAAAGTGAGTGTGGCACTGCTTTTATGTGGAACTCTTACAGTTTCCTTTATTCCCACTGTCAACTTCAGGCCCCAAAGCCTAGCCATTGTGTGGATTCAGTTCCCACTGGCCATTTTTATTACATGTCCATTTCTAGTCCATCATGATGCTTAACTGTTAAGTGTTTGGTTTTCTCTTTTAATATTTGTCTTCTGTCATTTAAATATCTCTGGAACAGAGACAGTTTTCAAAGTATGAACTCATTATACCATTTTCATCTAGAAATCCCTCTGTGTATTTTTTCTTTATAAAATATATTTAGTTTGTCATTATTTTTGGTGTCAAATTAAGCATTTTTTTGTGTGATTGAATGAGGGAATTTAATCCACTTACATTTATCATTTTATAAATAGATTTGGTTTTCTTGTTGTATTGGCCATGACTGAGAGTCCTGTTAGTGGGAGTGAAATGTTAAATGACTGTTAGAAATCTCTTTCATGAATAGATGTCTGGTGAATAAGTTCTATTACTCTGGACTATTGTGTTGATTTTGCTCCTTAAGAATACCTTAATGTAAAAAGAATTGCCACAATCTCTATTACTAGAAGAAAGTTAATTTGCTGAAAAACAGAATACCATAAAATGTTGACATAAGATTTAAGTTCAGACTTAGTTTTGATCTTCTGAGGAAGAGGTGTCACTGCTGCTAGCTGCTCTTTTCTGCAGAGACTTTAGGTGTATACAATTCAGGTGTTTATTTTAGCTGTTTTCTCCAATTGCTATCCAGGGCTCAACTGCCTACTTCTTGGAGGCAATGTTACTCGGTCAGTAAAGAGATTTTTAAAACATAAATTTTAAATTGGGAATCATTTTAGATTTACAGAAGAATGGAATACAAAGATAATGCAGAGAGTTCCTATACACCCTACACCCAGTTTCCCCTAAATCTTATACTCTATATTACCATGGTACATTTGTCAAAACACTAAGGGTACTTCACCTTAACTGAATTCTAGCCTTCATTCGGATTTTACCAACTTTTCTATTAAATGTCCTTTTTCTATTTCAAGATCCAAACAAGAATGCCAAATATCAAGTCATGATGAATAGATTTTAAAAACTAACATAGATTCACAAAACATTTGGGTCTTTATGAAAAGATGGTATTTAAGGTGAGAGTTTCAGCCATTTTGACCAGCCAGAAAACCCCAGAAAGATAGAGGGCAATTTCTTCCTACCCAACAGCTGGGATGAGGATAGGATGCAACTTTACTGGCTGGACACTACTTGCCCCAAAGCTGTTGCAGTAAGAGATGCTGGGACACCTGACAGAAGACAGCAGAAGGTGAGAATTCCTACCAAATCAGTCAGTATCCTGGATCTGTTGGAAATAAGAGCACCATGTGGCTGAGAGGATCTTGGTGCTCTGGTGGGGTGTCAGGCCTGAGCTTCTGAGGTGGGAGAGTCGAGTCCAGGACACTGGACTCCAGAGACCTCCCAGTTCCATGTAATATCAATCGACGACAGCTCTCCCAGAGATCTCTGTATCAACACTAAGACCCAGCTGAACCCAACGGACAGCAAGCTCCAGTGTTGGACACCCCACACCAAACAACTAGCAAGACAGGAACACAACCCCACCCATTAGCAGAGAGGCTGCCTAAAATCATAATAAGGTCACAGACACCCCAAAATGCACCACTGGATGTGGCCTGCCCACCAGAAAGACAAGATCCAGTCCCACCCACCAGAACACAGGCACCAATCTCCTCCACCAGGAAGCCTACACAAGCCACTGAACCAACCTCAACCACTGGGGGCGGACACCAAAAACAATGGGAACTACAAACTTGCAACCTGTGAAAAGGAGACCCCAAACACAGTAAGTTGAACAAAATGAGAAGACAGGGAAAAATACAGCAGATGAGGAGCAAGGTAAAAACCCACCAGACCAAACAAATGAAGAGGATATATGCAGTCTACCTGAAAAATAATTCAGAGTAGTGATAGTAAAAATGATCTAAAATCTTGGAAGTAGAATGGAGAAAATACAAGAAATGTTTAACAAGGACCTAGGAGAACTAAAGAGCAAACAAACAATGATGAACAACACAGTAATGAAATTAAAAATTCTCTAGAAGGAATCAATAGCAGAATAACTGAGGCAGAAGAATGTATAAGTGACCTGGAAGATAAAATAGTGGAAATAATTGCTGCGGAGCGGAATAAAGAAAAAAGAGTGAAAAGAATTGAGACAGTCTCAGAGACCTTTGGGACAACATTAAAAACACCAACATTCAAATTATAGGGGTCCTAGAAGAAGAAGAGAAAAAGAAAGGATCTGAGAAAACATTTGAAGAGATTATAGTTGAAAACATCCCTAACATGGGAAAGGAAATAGTTAATCAAGTCCAGGAAGTGTAGAAAATCCTATACAGGATAAATCCAAGGAGAAACACACCAAGGCATATATTAATCAAACTATCAAAAATTAAATACAAAGAAAAAATATTAAAAGCAGCAAGGGTAAATCAACAAATAACATACAAGGGAATCCCCATAAGGTTAACAGCTGATCTTTCAGCAGAAACTCTGCAAGCCAGAAAGGAGTGGCAGGACATATTTAAACTGATGAAAGGGAAAAACCTACAACCAAGATTACTCTACCCAGCAAGGATCCCATTTAGATTCAATGGAGAAATAAAAACCATTACAGACAAGTAAATTTAAGAGAATTCAGCGCCACCAAATCAACTTTATAACAAATGCTAAAGGAACTTCTCTAGGCAGGAAACACAAGAGAAGGAAAAGACCTACAAAAACAAACCCAAAACAATTAAGAAAATGGTAATAGGAACGTATATATGGATAATTACCTAAAATGTAAATGGATTAAATGCTCCAACCAAAAGACATAGACTGGCTGAATGGATACAAAAACAAGACCCATATATATGATGTCTACAAGAGAACCACTTCAGATCTAGGGACACATACACAGTGAAAGTGAGGGGATGGAAAAAGATATTACATGCAAATGGAAATCAAAAGAAAGCTGGAGTAGCAATTCTCATATCAGACAAAATAGACTTTAAAATAAAGACTATTACAAGAGACAAAGAAGGACACTACATAATGATCAAGGGATCAATCCAAGAAGAAGATATAACAATTGTAAATATATTTGCACCCAACATAGGAGCACCTCAATACATAAGGCAAACAGTAACAGCTATAAAAGGGGAAATTGACAGTAACACAATAATAGTAGGGGACTTTAACACCCCACTTTCACCAATGGTCAGATCATCCAAAACAAAAATAAATAAGGAAACACAAACTTTAAATGACACATTAGACCAGATGAAGTTAACTGATATTTATAGGACATTCCATCCCAAAACAACAGAATACACTTTCTTCTCAAGTGCACATGGAACATTCTCGAGGATAGATCATATCTTGTGTCACAAATCAAGCCTCAGTCAATTTAAGAAAATTGAAATTGTATCAAATATCTTTTCCAACCAGAACACTATGAGGCTAGATATCAGTTACAGGAAAAAAACCTGTAAAAATAACAAACTCATGGAGGCTAAACAATATGCTACTAAATAACCAAGAGATCACTGAAGAAATCAAAAAATACCTAGAAACAAATGACAATGGAGACACGACGACCCAAAACCTATGGGATTCAGCAAAAGCAGTTCTAAGAGGGAAGTTTATAGCAATACAATACTACTTCAAGAAACAAGAAAAATCTCAAATAAACAACTAAACGTTAAACCTAAAGCAATTGGAGAAAGAAGAACAAAAAATCCCCCAAAGTTAGCAGAAGGAAAGAAATCATAAAGATCAGATCAGAAATAAATGAAAGATAAATGAAGGAAACAATAACAAAGATCAATAAAACTAAAAGCTGGTTCTTTGAGAAGATAAACACAATTGATAAACCATTAGCCAGACTCATCGAGAAAAAAGGGAGAAGACTCAAATCAACAGAATTAGAAATGAAAAAGGTGAAGTAACTAGTGAGACTGCAGAAATACAGAGGATCATGAGAGAGTATTACAAGCAACTATACGCCAATAAAATGGACAACCTGGAAGAAATGGACTAATTCTTAGAAAAGCACAACCTTCTGATACTGAACCAGGAAGAAATAGAAAATATAAACAGACCAATACCAAGCACTGAAATTGAAACTGTGATTAAAAATCTTCCAACAAACAAAAGCCCAGGACCAGATGGCTTCACAGGTGAATTCTATCAAACATTTAGAGAAGAGCTAACACCTATCCTTCTCAAACTCTTCCAAAATACAACAGAGGGAGGAAAATTCCCAAACTCATTCTACAAGGCCACCATCACCCTGATACCAAAACCATACAAAGATGTCACAAAAAAAGAAAACTACAGGCCAATATCACTGATGAACATAGATGAAAAAATCCTCAACAAAATATTAGCAAACAGAATCCAGCAGAACATTAAAAGGATCATACACAATGATCAAGTGGGGTTTACCCCAGGAATGCAAGGATTCTTCAATGTATGCAAATCAATCAATGTGATAAACCATATTAACAAACTGAAGGATAAATACTATATGGTAATCTCAGTAGATGCAGAAAAAGCTTTTGACAATATTCAACACCCATTTGTGATAAAAACTCTCCAGAAACTGGGCATAGAGGGAACCTCACTCAACATAATAAAGGTCATATATGACAAACCCACAGGCAACATCATTCTCAATGGTTAAAAACTGAAACTATTTCACCTAACATCAGGAACAAGACAAGGTTGCCCACTCTCACCACTATTATTCAATATAGTTTTAGAAGTTTTAGCCATAGCAATCAGAGAAGTAAAAGAAATAAAGGGAATTCAAATCAGAAAAGAAGAAGTAAAACTCTCACTGTTTGCAGATGACATGATACTATACATAGAGAATCCTAAATATGCTATCAGAAACCTACTAGAGCTAATCAATGAATCTGGTAAAGTTGCAGGGTACAAAATTAATGCACAGAAATCTGTTGCATTCCTATACACTAATGATGAAAAATCTAAAAGAGAAATTAAGGAAACACTTCCATTTACCACTCCAACAAAAAGAACAAAATACTTAGGAATAAATCTACCTAAGGAAATGAAAGACCTGTATGCAGAAAACTATAAGACACTGATGAAAGAAATTAAAGATGATACAAACAGATGGAGAGATATATCACATTCTTGGATTGGAAAAATCAATATTGTGGGAATGACTATACTACCCAAAGCAATCTATTGATTCAGTGCAATCCCTATCAAACTACCAGTGGCATTTTTCATAGAACTAGAAGAAAAAATGTTACAACTTGTATGGAAACACCAAAGGTCCCGAATAGCCAAAGAAAACTTGAGAAAGGAAAATGAAACTGGAGGAATCAGGCTCCCTGACTTCAGACTATACTACAAAGCTACAGTAACCAAGGCAGTATGGTACTGGCACAAAAAGAGAAATATAGATCAATGGAACAGGATAGAAAGCCCAGAGATAAACACACACACATATGGTCACCTTATATTTGATAAAGGAGGCAAAAATATACAGTGGAGAAAAGACAGCCTCTTCAATAAGTGGTGCTGGGAAAACTGGACAGCTACATGTAAAAGAATGAAGTTAGAACACTTCCTAACACCATACACAAAAATAAACTCAAAATGGATTAAATACCTAAATATAAGGTCAGTCACTATACAACTCTTAGAAGAAAGCATAGGCAAAACGTTCTATGATGTAAATCACAGCAAGATCTTTTTTTGTCCCACCTCCTAGAGAAATGGAAATTAAAACAAAAATAAACAAATGGGACCTAATGAAGTTAAAAACTTTTGCACAGCAAAGGAAACCACCAAGAAGATGATAAGACAACCCTCAGAATGGGAGAAAATATTTGCAAATGAAGCAACTGACAAAGGATTAACCTCCAAAATATACAAGCAGCTCATGCAGTTCAATATAAAAAAAACAAACAACCCAATCCAAAAATGGGCAGAAGATCTAAATAGACATTTCTCCAAAGAAGATATACAGATTGCCAACAAACACATGAAAGGATGCTCAAGATCACTAGTCATTAGAGAAATGCAAATCAAAACTACAATGAGGTATCACCTCACACCAGTCAGAATGGCCATCATCAAAAAATCTAGAAACAATAAATGTTGGAGAGGGTGTGGAGAAAAGGGAACCCTCTTGCACTGTTGGTGGGAATGTAATTTTATACAGTCACTATGGAGAACAGTATGGAGGTTCCTTAAAAAACTAAAAATAGGACTACCATATGACCCAGCAATCCCACTGATGGGCATATACCCTGAGAAAACCATAATTCAAAAAGAGTCATGTACCACAATGTTCATTGCAGCACTATTTACAATAGCCAAGACATGGAAGCAACCTAAGTGTCCATCAATAGATGAATGGATAAAGAAGATGTGGCACATATATACAATGGAATATTACTCAGCCATAAAAAGAAACAAAACTGAGTCATTTGTAGTGATGTGGATGGACCTAGAGTCTGTCATACAGAGTGCAGTAAGTCAGAAAAAGAAAAACAAATACTGTATGCTGACACATATATATGGAATCCAAAAAAAAAAAAAAAAAAGGTACTGATGAACCTAGGGGCAGGACAGGAATAAAGACGCAGACGTAGAGAGTGGACTTGAGGATCCGGAGAGGGGGAAGGGTAAGCTGGGACGAAGTGAGAGAGTAGTACTGACATATATACACTACCAAATGTAAAACAGATAGCTAGTGGGAAGCAGCTGCATAGCCCAGGGAGATCAGCTCAGTGCTTTGTGTCCACCTAGAGGGGTGGGAAAGGGAGGGTGGGAGGAAGATGCAAGAGGGAGGAGATATGGGGATATATGTATACTTATAGCTGATTCACTTTGTTATACAGCAGAAACTAACACAACATTGTAAAGCAATTATATTCTAATAAAGATGTTGAAAAAAACCAAAAACATTTGATTTGACAATTCTAGAGCAAGCTGTAGCTGCGCCTAGGACTGAAAGCTGCGATTCATGTTGCTTTCTGTGGAGAGACTTACTATTAGGGTCATAGACAAGAAAGCTTTTTCTATTGGTTGCCCTGCCATTGTGAAGTGCATTGAAAGTGGAGAAAACTAAGATATCAAGGCATAGGCTCATGTTTACTTCTGCCTTCTGATGGTTAAGGATTTGTTGCTGACACAGAAAAGAAGTATCAGGAACTTAGTACAGGTCAAGCTGACCCAAAGGAGAGTCTCAAGATGGATAGCAGACCATTTAACACCGCAGAGAGCTGGATTCTCTAAGCTGGTTTCCCTGGTAACTGGAAGACTCTCTCCTCAGTGTAGTTGAATAATAAATTGTTGAACATTTGAATAAGTGGTCAGGGAACGTACTATGTGCTAGTATTGGGGGTGCATATTTATCAGGAAGGCAAACTCTATTCAGAGGCCTATAGGTAAGTGAAAGAAGATATTCTTCACAAAGATCTCACATGATTTATCAGGAAAATCTTACCTTTGTTTAATTTTGAGATTTTTTTTGCCCTTACCTATAGCCGGGAGGGGTGGAATTTAGATACCCTTACTCTTAGCTGACCAAATGCTTACAGGATTCAGAGGAATGCAAAGAGTAGCACTTCTGTCTTGAGGCCGACACTCCAGCCCACACAGAGCCCAGTAGAATTTAGGGGTGACTTCTCTGTCCTATTTATCTCTTGCATCCAACTTTTCAGGTTCAAGTCTTGAGCTGCCTTGTGAGGCTTCCCCTCTCACAGTTGCTAGGAAATTTAAAATCTCTGCTTCTTCCGATCTCTGCTTTCTCTTCACACCTCCCAATTACCACTGGCCCGGTGGTCTTCTCAGCCTCAGGGGAATTATTCCTCATTCCCATCTGTTTCTACTTTCGATAGGGTTGGGATTGTGTGGAGGTGGCTGCATTTTGGATTCTGTGGAGGGGAAGTTGCAAAGCAATGAGACTTACTACTCAGACACATTACAGTGCATATGTCCTGTGCACTATTATGTTAAGAGCACCCTGGTTTCTATCTCTAGTTTTAGATGCAGTACCAAATGTCGACTTTTCTCCTTGCTGAGATACGTAACAAGAAGCAGGAAGGGAGTTGGCATTTTCAAGGAATCAGGAATGGAAGGTGGAAGGAGTGGGAGGAGGATGAGGGAAAAACTTCATTCTGCTTTACTTCGTACTTGCTTTTTGCATTCTCCAGACTTGCCAGTTTCTGTTTTTTCTTTCCCGGATTCCTATTTGGACGCAGTGTGTTGGCTTGTTTTCCCCTCTGGTGAATTGGGAAGTCTGCATTCTATTTTTATTGTACTAGTGGTTATTTTTGACTTTTTATACCACATTGGAAGGTCTTTCTCTCTATTGATCAATGTCAAAGATGAGAGAATGTCAAAAATGAGAGAATGTTCACTGCAAAGCTGAAATGCAAACGTAAGCAGTTTCATTCCAGCTTTGTTGTTCTTAATGATTAAGCTCTTCAACCTACACAGTGATGTTTCAATCATCTTCTCCTTTAGCCTTTATTTTTAGCATTATTTCCTAGCTTTTTAAACAAAAATTATTGAGAGCAAGATTTCTTGAACTGGGATTACATACTTCTGGAGTATTCCTTGCCTACGTTTATCTTAGCCATTAAAGGATGGTTCGTTTTACTGGAATGCTGTTTATCTGAAGACTTGGGAAGGTATTGCTAACTCTTTGTTGCATATATATTTATAAGGGAATCAGCAGAATTCCAGTTCTGTATGTATCTTCTGTGTGCAGTGTGTATGTATGAGAGAGAGAGAGAGAGAGAGAGAGAGAGATTACCTAGAAAAAAGAAAATATGCAGAGTATAAGGAAAATTTTGTACTTTACATACTCCAAGAAACAAGTGGTATTATGTTACTATGTGGATGAATCAAGGTGGGGTCTGCCATGGTGTTAAAAACATATGCTCATGTCATTCACCCCCATGGTTTTTGCAAGTCTGTCAGACAGAGGAGCAGGGGTGTGTGATAGTTTACTAAGTCTGTGGGAGTCCATATAGCTGGTTTTTTTAAAAATAAAAGTTACCACTTTATAGAACATTGCTTCTTTTTCTGACTTTAATTAATTACCAACCAACCAAAACTCAGCTCTATCAGTCGAATCAATTCAAATTTGTGCTGAAATTGTGCTTTATTCAATGTTCATTTATAAACATATGATTTTGCTTCATTCCATTTCCAACCAAAGTGAGGCCCCTTTTCACAAATATCCTCAATTGTTACCTTTTATTATTTTGCATGTCCTCCTTTGTCTAACTTAAGGGTCCTTATTCACCTTTTAAAAATTAAAAAAAAAAAATCTTTGCTTGAAACCTGGATCTGTGATGCACAATCATGAACAGAAAATACAAAGCATGATAAGGAAATTGAGAAAAACGTTAAATCTTCATATATTGTGGTAGATGAAGACATTATCCCTAAGTTTCCCACAGTGAACTTGACAACAAAGAAGATGATAGCTCTCCTCAACTACAACCACTAAATTGATACCAAGCAGAGGTATCAATCAGAAGAAGCTTTCGATGTATTTTGAAGCCAATTTAAAAATATAGGCTTTAGTTATTGTAGAGATGTAAATGAACATAAAATTTGGTGTCTTTTATGTAAGAAAACAATGAGTAATAACGTCATGAAATAATCTTTCCATTCCATTTACAAAAAAACTGAACTGCATTTTCTCTCTTTGTGCATACAAGGTTTTTCTTTTTTCTTTTTTTCCACACTCTAAGTTCAGAATTTCATCAGAATACATCTAAATATATATTTTTCTCGTTAATTATTCCTAAGACTTTGAACTTTTAATCTTTGATTTGCAGATTCAGGGTTTGTTTGTTTGTTTTAATTTTAGTGAATAAGAGCTTTCCTTGATTAGCTTTTAGCTTTTTAACTGTTCCTTTTCTTCTATTCATCTTATCTTGGAATTCCTGTCATGTATAGGTTGAATATTTTAATTTGTCTTTTAGGAATTGTCATTTGCATCTCGTAAACTTTTCTTCCTCTTTTGGTGATTTTCCTAACTTTCTATCTCCTACTTAACATATTCAGGTCTTCTTAGACAACACTTTCTGCTATTTTGTGGCTTCCAAACAATTTTTTTTTTTTTTTTTTTTTTTTTTTGCAGTACGCGGGCCTCTCACCATTGTGGCCCCTCCCGCTGCAGAGCACAGGCTCTGGACGCGCAGGCTCAGCGGCCACGGCTCACGGGCCCAGCCGCTCCACAGCACGTGGGATCCTCCCGGACCAGGTCACGAACCCGCGTCCCCTGCATCGACAGGCGGACTCCCAACCACTGCGCCACCAGGGAAGCCCCCAAACAATTTTTTTCTTTATCTTTTAGCAATATGCTATTTGATAGCGTTCTGCATCCAGAAATTATGATCTAGCTTCTTTGGACAACTGAAGAACAACTAAACAGAGTTGTAAAACAAACAAAAGGTTTGTAAAATTATGAACCGAAAAATCTGGTCGAGGGCATTTCAGGACTACCTTGGTAAAGAGCACTTGCAAGTCTGAGACAAGAAGAGAAGGGAAGGGCTTCCCTGGTGGCGCAGTGGTTGAGAGTCCGCCTGCCGATGCAGGGGACATGGCTTCGTGCTCCGGTCTGGGAAGATCCCACATGCCGCCGAGCAGCTGGGCCCGTGAGCCATGGCCGCTGAGCCTGTGCGTCCAGAGCTTGTGCTCTGCAGCGGGAGAGGCCACAGCAGTGAGATACCCGCGTACCGCAAAAAAAAAAAAAAAAAAAAAAAAAGAGAGAGAAGGGAAGAACAGGAAGGTGTGTGTCAGACATTTGGTCTTTCCTTTTCCCCTCAATGCACTTGCCAATTTGAAAGCAGTAACTGAGAGGCTGGGATGCTATGCAGAGCTTCTCTAACAGTCTCACAGCATTGGCAGGACAAACACTGGAACTGGGGCAACAGCATTGGCAGGACAAACACTGGAACTGGGGCAACAGGAAGTATACCAGTAAACCAACCAGTAAATAAACTAGCTCTTGCAAGGCCTGACCCCAGCTTCAAATAATTTCCATTCATGATTGGATTAAGGAGATAGGTTTTTTAGACTTATTCCTGGCAGAAGCAGAGCAAATACATTTGGATGAAGAAATAAGTTATATTTTCAAATGATCCCTAGATATTTCTACGTATAATTTTCAAGACTCAATAAGAAATAACGAAACATAAAAGTAAAATAACTGATTAAAAACGAAGAAAAAAACTGAACATATCCAAAAGAGATACAGATATTAAAGATAGCAGAAACACAATCTTTAAAATTACTGTGATAACATATTTGACATTCAATTACAAGTTGACATTTTTAACTAAAGAAGTAGAGATTATAAAAAGAATTGAATGGAAATTTAAAACTAAAAATTAAAATAAATAAAATAATTAGTAACTTTTAATTATATTTAAAATAATAAACAAATCGATAAAATTAAGTATTTAATGTCTGGCTATGCAGAGCTTCTCTAGCAGTCTCACAGCATTGGCAGGGCAAACACTGGAATTGGGGCAACAGGAAGTATACCAGTAAACTAACTAGACTTTCAGTTGAAAATTTTACCCTTAGGAGTAAGGGTAAAAATAACTTAAGCTAGTTAAAAACAGGAGACTGAATGCAGTTGTAAAAAAATAGTGAACTGGAAGATAGGTCAGAAAAAATATACAAACTGAAGTAACTGACACAAAAGGATGGAAAAGAACATATGATGAATATGACATGCAGTTAAAATGCCTACAACTGGAGTCCTTGGAGGAGAGAATAGAGAGGATGGCACAGAAGAAATCTTGGAGGAGATATGGCTAAAAATTTTCCAAAATTAATAAAAGATATCAAACCACAGATACTAATGTATACAACCATCAAACATGACCAGTACAAAGAAAATCCCACATAGTAAAACAATTGAAAACAAAGACAAAGATAAAATCTTAGGAGAAACCAGAGAAAAAGTTGTGTCACTTCAAAGAACAACAATGAACTGACAATGGACTTTGCAGAAGACAAGGGAATAATATCTTCAAAGTGCAAGAAAATAATTACCAACACAGAATACTGTACTCAGTGGAAATATTCTTCAGAAGGGGAGACAAAAACATTTTAATAGAAACACAAACAGAAAATTAATCAGTAATAAACCTACAGTAAAGGAAATTATGAAGGGAAATTATCAGGCAAAAGGAAAATGACAACAGATGGAATGTTGGAGGTAAAGAAGGATGAAGGATATCAGAAAGGATAAACACCAGGTAAATGTAAAGGAACACTGTCTTTTAAACAATAATAATAATGGCTTATGAGGCTGTAAATATATTTAGAAACACACCAACACAATAGCCTAAAAAATATTCATTATTGGGGTTAAAAAATGGTAAAATACATAAATAAGTCTTTAGTAAATCAAGTAGTCAAGCTGTGATCACAGATAACAGTTCACTAGTACAATAAAAATAAAAGAATATATAAACCACACCTATTAGGAGAAACAAATAAATTAGAAATAGTTAATCCAAAAGAAGATAAAAGAGAAAAACAAATACAAAACAAAACAGGATAGGGATAGTAAGATGGTAGCTATGAACCACTACATATCAGTAATGGTATTAGATTCAAATGTGACAAATACTTTAATAAAAGACTGTCAAACTGGATGAAGAAATAAATCCACTGTATTCTGCTTATAAGGGACATTTAAAAAATACAAACATACAGAATGGCCAAAAGTGAAACTATGGAAGAAAATACACAGTACAAATTTTAAACAAAAGGAATCTGTTATAATTACACCAGTATCTTCTGTAAGTAGTATAAAGCTCAATCTTATTCTCTTATTCAGCAGCAGCTCCACTCATTGTCAGCCTGCCGATGGGTGACTCAACATATCATTTTAGGTTCTGCTTCCAAGGACCATTCCCCATCCATCTGTCTTAGGTTGAGTCCCTAAGAGGGTTTTGGGACATGCTCTTGGGCACAGTACCAGTTAGGGAGTGAAGGAGCAGGATCATGTGAAGAGTAAACTTGAACTCAGATGGCATTACAGCAGAGGCTTCATGAGAATTCCATGAGAATCTCTGAAACTGGGATGGTATCTCAAATTGAGGCAGGACCCTGGGGCTTTACTGCACGCCTACCAGGATAAGATCCAAGCTCTCTCTGAGAAGGTAGTGTGTTATGGAGCTACACAGCTCTCTTCTTTGGAGGGCAGTTTTGGAGGCAGGACTCAGCTATGAGTTATTAGCAGCCAACATTCCCAGCAGCTGGGGGAAGGGGTGTCTGTGTCTTGCAGGGGAATATGGGCAGCCCACCATAACATCCAACTTAGGAGACTTTTGCTGCTATTCTTCCAGCCAGTCTCCTGAGGGCAGTATAACAAGGGGCTTAAGAGAACAAGCTTTAGAGACTCCTGTGATTGGAAGGTGGACCCACCACTCACTATTTGGGTGACCCAAGGCCAAGTTGGTTTCTTGGCTGAGGTACCTGAGTTCCTCATCTGTATGTAACTATAATATTTCTCTCATAGGACTGATATAAGGAATATATGAGGTAGTAAAATCAACACTAGACAAATGAAAATGAGCCATCCAACATGAAGTATGTTTTAACAGGTCAGGTGGCTTTGGCTTTGTCAATCTGGAAGGAAACTCAGATGTGCTATCTCTCTGTTTACTTTGGCTATAGGTTCTGGGAGGAATTCCTGCTGGTTTGATGATTGTTATTGTAGATTTGCAGTGAGTGCAACACCTGCAGAATCCTTATCACATCAGCTCCCTGTCAGCTGGGTCTATCTTCTCCAATGCATGTTCTCAGTCCTCTAAGTCAGCGGTTGTTATGGGTGGTCGTTAGGGTCTATTTCATTGAATTCCTAGTACACTCACCTTTCTAAGCATTATTTTCTCTTTCTATCAGACATTCCAATAAATAATGATAAATGGAGAACATCCCCCAACTTTATACATTATGGATTATTCCATGGGAAACTGGGAAAGGAGATTTAATTTCTGTTGTGGCACTAACAATTTACCTCTGGGTGTCTTGGAAAATGACTATGGAACACATACGGCCAAGAGGGTACAAAGAAGAAAAGACACAGCTGCCTCTGACCTCCAGGAACTTAAAATAGCTGCCTCCTGAAAAAATCCTTTACACAGTTCTTCCTGTAGAAAGCAGGTTATTAATATTTGACAAATATAAATTGACTAGCATGTATATGTCGGGAACTAGGCTAGGAGATAAATTTAACAACACATATTCTACCTTCTATCCTCTTCACCATTTAGATCCACTCTTGCTTCAATTAAGTTTTGCTCTGTCCTGCCAGAGCTTCTTCAGGGTGGTGGACACTCAAAATTTCTATTAAAAATGTTTTACAATGGAAGGGTTTGTAGGACAAGCTATACTTCCTGGTGCTGCAGCTGATGCTGAGGTCACAACTGATATTCATCATCCATTTCTATATATTTCTCACTCTCAGCCAGCATTTCTGTTGATCTGCTTTGCTTGTTCCAGAGCTTTACTCCTGAGATGAGACCCTGGTTTCTGCACCCTTGGTAGGAAATGGTTGCTACAGTTGCCCCTTAAGAGTAGTCATACATGTGGAAGTACTCAGAGATAAGCCAGTGAATTTGCCAAGTCCCAGGCGCTCTGCCCATTACATAACAGCAACTGTATCTCCTCAAGATAATCAAGCTCAATTCTTCCTACTACAATACATATATGTATAACAATTCTTTTTTTCTTTTTCTTTCTCTTTTTTTTTTTTTTTTTTTTGCCTTCCGGTCTTTTGGTATGAGGAACTCAAAAACTGTCAGTGGTAAAACATAAATTTAGATTTAATGGACACCTTGCTGTGCTCCTGATGGAAGGATCTCCTCCTCCACTCCCAGGAACAAGAAACTCTAGACCAGAAAAGCCAAAAGTTGTGGGAACAGGAAGCATAAATTCTCCAAGTGGGTTACTGAGAGTGACATTTAGATAAGCCACTCCTATTTCTACTCTTTGGTTCCCAGACCCCACTATCAGGGACATAACACTATAAAATAGCCATTGGTTTAATGTATGCACTGTATTTTGAAGGACAACACTGCACACATAAGATGGGATCTCAGTTGTGCAATTAAGGGGCCATTGCAATGTGAAATCAGGAGGGCAACTTTTTTTTTTTTTTTGCGGTACGTGGGCCTCTCACTGCTGTGGCCTCTCCCGTTGTGGAGCACAGGCTCTGGACACGCAGGCTCAGTGGCCATGACTCACGGGCCCAGCCACTCCATGGCATGTGGGATCCTCCTGGACCAGGGCACGAACCCGTGTCCCCTGCATCGGCAGGCGGACTCAACCACTGTGCCACCAGGGAAACCCCAGGAGGGAAACTTTTGAGCGATGAGGTTTTGGAAGGACCAGGGGAGTCTGTGTGTGAACATCATTGCACCACTTTTCCTGTGGGTCCCTTGGCCTGTGGTGATGTTATGAGGGGTCCCACAATAATAAATCATACACTCTGTAAGCTCTTACAGAGTGGTGCTAGTCAAGGGTCTGCATGCAAGAACCAAACTATACCCAGAATAGGTACCAATTCTATTAAAGAAAGAATTGCTGACCTTCTGGAGTAGAAAAGATCTGAAATAACCAATTTTCTGTCAAAGTGGCTGGTTGGTCTCCTAGAGAGGTGCTATCACATTGAGAATTTAGTGTCAGTCTCCACGGTGGACCAGCTACACTTTCAGCCATGGCAGTAGCTAAATCAGCCAGGTGAGAGGGAGCCTGCACTTTGAGACCCATGTGCAAGCTCTGGTACAAACTGAACATGGTTTGACTGACCTTTCTATGTTGAGTAGTGCGACAGGAACTTCGTTTTCACAGCATAAGCTCCGATTGAATTCTTCTGGCTATCCCCTCATAATTGAATATTAATCCTAACACTACACTCAAATTCATACTCCTGGCATTTATTTGAAATGAATACATCTCAACTTTGGACATATTGCTTGCTCTGTGTTTCTTTTTTTTTTTTTTTTTTTTTTCCTGTATGCGGGCCTCTCACTGTTGGGGCCTCTCCCGTTGCAGAGCACAGGCTCCGGACGCGCAGGCTCAACGGCCATGGCTCACGGGCCCAGCTGCTCCACGGCATGTGGGATCTTCCCCGACCCGGGGCACGAACCCGTGTCCCCTGCATCAGCAGGCGGACTCTCAACCACTGCGCCACCAGGGAAGCCCTGTGTTTTGCATTTTTAGGTGCCCTATTTTCAGTCTGTACTTGTATTGTTCATTGTAAAATCTGAGAGGGCAAACATTTTTTCTTGGTAATTCTCTTTGAATTACACTTACTAAATATATTATAACAGTGATGGCAATAGCTATTATTATTGAACAGTGGCAGGCAATATTCTTGAAATGTGTTTCACCAGAGCAGGGATTTTTGCTGTGTTTATGATATAGTCCCAAAACCTAGAAAAGTGCCTAGCATATAGTCATGTCAAGAAAACTTTATTGACTAAATAGACTGCTGCAGGGTGTTATTATCCTTACTTATTGTTGCAAAAGTTAAAGCTCAAAGTGGTTACGTGACTTTCTGAAAGTAACACAGCCAGTGAGTGGCAGAGAAATTTGAACTTAATTCCATCTGACTTCAGAGGTGTCACTTTTCCCACCACTCAGTAGGGATGACAGGGTGACCCTGACTGTCAGATAAGTCATTTGTGTTTCCCAATATATGGAAAACTCAATGGGGGCAAGAAACTTAATCGGATTTTGTAGCCCCAGGGGTTAGCAAATAGCTTGACATGAAATAGGCCTTCCATAAATATTTGTTAAATAAATGGCTGTGATTTACTCAAATAACTAAGGTGATTTGCTGCCATGCAAAGATGTAGCCTCAGACACAAAGAATGGGAGCTCACCTACCAACCAATCTTGGAAATGAGGAGGTATGGGGGAGAGGAAAAGACAGGTTCACAATCTTCTCCCAGTGTTATAAAACCACAAAGAGATTTCCTGAAAGCTTTAACACAAATATAACCTGTAATCCTTGGTTAGAAAATTATCACTGATCAGTTATTCTGGATTGATTTTTCTTTTTATGGTACTCAAATGATCCCGATGACTGTGGAGTTTTATCCCATATAAATTAACTCACATGGAATCGGATTCACTATAGAACTTAGAAATGGGAACAGAAAATTTCTCCTTGGACTTGGATTGTTACTAAACAGTTCTAAGCTAGAAAATTCAGAGCAGAGAATCTTCTGGGCTTTTTTTTTTTCCTGTAGACCCTAAACCATTTGAGATTTCTTATTGTAAGGTGGGATTTAGCATTTAGTTTCCAAGAGGCATTATTGAAAAACTTTTTTCATGTTCACAGAATTTATAGGCATATGTTTGTTTTGAAGTTTGAAAATAACTTGTACAAATGTAACAAAAATACAGAAGAAAAGAAATATTAACAAACCAGGGTATTTGTGGGATCAAGGAAAGTAAGGGATAGTAGTTCTGTCACAAAGGTGAAAAGAAATTAAGCAAAATAATCATTTAATTTCATGTTTTGATTCAATAATTCAGTATAAACTTATGTTTTCCCTAGTGAAAATACAGCCAAAAATATTTTCTTTATCAATCAACAAGATTCTCAATATAATTCCAAATATAAGAAGGACTAAAACAATGAGGAAAAGCTTTTACTAGTAACAGTCAAACTGGTCTGACAGACAGCCTTGGAACACTGCCCTGCTGCTATGACAACTGGCATTTAAAAACAACTTCCTCAAATACCAGAAAAGAGGCAAGTAGAAATTTTACCTTATTTCTTTTACCATGGAATTTTGACTGTGAGAAATAAGATGAAAAGGGAAAAATAACACCAGGAAACTTAGTTTTAGCAATTTAAAATTTCTAAGTTTAGAAATTTTACTTTCTAAGAAGGAAAGAAGAAAATTGTTTCATTGACATTCGATTCTCTGATTTTATACTTGAGTATAGGTCATCTGAATACCTATTTTTAATATTCTTTTAATATTCTATCAGATCTGTACAGTTACTGTGTGTGTGGCAGGGGTGGAGGGAAACAGAGACACACACACACACAGAGACAGAGAGAGAGAGAAAGGTGGGTGTATAGTATTGTTGGTTAAATCTATCATATGTCAAGTCTGCTAGAATAAACATTTGATAGATTTAGCCTGAGGAATATCACTGGCTATTATCATCTTCTTTTCAACAGTAAAGGCCAAAATATGAGTGTATAACATTAGATTGTACCCCAGTGGAAAAGAACTGAGAGATGCTTCTGAAGCAGAGTAGGGAGGTTTACACCGTTCTGTTATAATTAATGCTTTTCCTGGTCTTTGGATAAAGAAGCGTTTATTGCCTTTTGCTCTAAGCTGGCACCCTCTGTGATGAATTTACTTTGAACTGTAAAACAAAGAGATTTTTCAAAGTATAGCCTATAAAGAGATGAAAGTTCCTAAGAGGGTGACCAGTATGATGAGAGAAATATTTCCATTCATCATGTAGGTTTATATTTTACCCAGTGGGATTAGGAAAGAGAAAAGCACTCTTTCTGCACAAGGATCAGTGAAATAAATCTCAGTAATAAATGCAAAGTTGAATTTTATAATTCCAAATTAATGAATACTGATAATAATAAAAAGTAGCTCAAAATCAAATTGATCAAACATTTAAAGTAATTTAAAACTGTAAGTAACATCAATACCATCATATGAATATTGCCAGAAAAATATAAGAAGCCCTGGTGGGGCAGATGACAGGCAGACCAAGAAATTCATGAGGTATTTGTAAGAGATAACATCCCAGTAGGAACCATGCCCAAGTTCCCACATTATGGCGTTCCTCAATCTGATGGTTTCATCTAGTCAGTTCTGGTATTTCTACGCCTTAGCACCTGAAGTTATCCTTTTAACTTGGAACATTTAGAGTGGCACAGAGTCTACAATATGGCATGAAACATACAGAGTTGACCAAAAATGAAATGAAACTTAAAATACATCATGGTCAGTCTTAGCTTGAAACCCCATCTCCTACTGATGTACCCATCATGGCGGGAAGCATAAAAATTCTGAAATCATGGAAATGAAGGGAAGAGAGAGAAGCCAGGTAGCAAATTTGAGACCTAGGTTATGCATATGTGGAAAGGAGCCAGGACCACATGCCAGGATTGAATGTTTAGTGGAGAGCTGAGCCAGAGCAGTGCTTTTGCCAAAACAGAACCCTGGAAAGCAGGTGACATAGGAAGTAGAGATGCTGGGTCATCTAAGTTAATTAGGTAAAGTGCATCTCTCCCTGGCCTGTGGCTGTTTATAATAGGCTGGCTGGATGCCTGGCACAGGAAGGTGACGACTAGTACCTGAACACTAGAATACTGCTGAGACCATAAATCAGGCTGAGTCCAGAAGTGCCTCTGAGGCAGCGCTTTCTGCCTGAATCATCTGGTTTACCTCATTCTCTGCTGGCGCCTCTACTTCTGAGATCCATATGCCATGTTCATCTGGCTGTTTCTTGATATCTGCATGAACTATTTTTTTTAGTAGGGAACTTGAGGTTGGCTTTAGAATAGGCAAGTTTCAAAGAGAGTTGAAATTAAGTGGAGCTCAAGAGGAAACACCCAGAATATGAGGTCCTGTTAGTAAGTGTCTCGTGGGAATAACAGCATTCTGGTTGAGTAAGGGCATTTTTTTTTCTTTTTCTTTTTGAGGCCCCAGGCAGCAAAGGCCTTCTCATTCCACACCAACTTAGTTACATACCCTGGCCCACTATCCACAACATGTCCCCAAGCCAGGTTCTTCTGGACCCATACCTGGGCCATAGAGAAGATCAGTAGAGCTGGGCCATAGAGAAGATCAGTAGAAATCCAAGATGTCTGTGAGGAAGTCTCCAAGGATGACTTTCTCCCACTCCTGAAAGTTGGCTGGAGTGAGCAGCAAGGAAAAGTCCCTGTTCCTTAGTTTTCCTCAGGACATCACTCACTGTTCAATACTCCTTTTAATCGCATGATAGAGATGATAGAGTGGAAGAGTGTATCAAGGATGAATTATGGTTCAGAAATGTTTTCCATTGCTCGGATTTACAGTTCATAATTTGGGGCTGGGGAATAGTAATTTTATTCATTAGTATGTATATTGAGAGTGAGGGAAGGAAGATGGAGCTTTTAGATGAAACTTCCACAAGGGGGTGGTACTGAGCTGAGTCCTGACAGATGAGTGGGAGTTATCCGGGGAGAAAAGGTGTGGGTGGGTAGAGATTTGTAGAGAGGACTTTCCAAGCAGAGGGGAAAGCCTAGAGATGAGAGAATGGGGCACATTAGAGGAAACTGCAAGTAGTCTGATGTGGTGCAAGTAAGAGGAGGGGGATGGTGAGAGGTGGAGTTGGAGGTATGAGAAAAGGAGAGGTCATGAAGGGCCCTTTTTTGCTGTACTAGGAAACTTGGACTTCCCTCTCGTGACCATGGGGAGCCCAAAAAGATTTCAAGTGGTGGAATGTCATGATCAGATTCCCTACCTGTTGACCATTTGTGTGTCTTATTTCTTATCTATTTGCTACTATTTAGGTCTCTGCAGTGCTGAAAAAATGGGGATGAGGCTTTCTCTGCTTTCTCCTCAATATGAATATATCTGCTAGTGACTTCTGCAAAAGGCCTGCTATAGAACAATACCTTTTGTGACAAGATGGGTAGATTTCATATACTTGTATGAATCTGAGTGGGAAAAAAATTTAAAAAAATTTTTATTGGAGTATAGTTGCTTTACAATATTGTGTTAGTTTCTACTGTACAGCAAAGTGAATCAGCTATACATATACATATATCCCCTCTTTTTTGGATTTCCTTCCCATTTAGGTCACCACAGAGCACTGAGTAGAGTTCCCTGAGCTATACAGTAGGTTCTCATTAGTCATCTATTTTAGGCATAGTATCAGTAGTGTATATATATATCAATCCCAATCTCCCAATTCATCCCAGTCCCCACTTTCCTCCTTGGGGAAAAATATTTTTCAAACACAGTGTTCAATAGAGGGATTCCATTACTTAGATGATTTTCTTTTGGTGATTGCTTGCTACCTCATGCCATCAACTACCCCTTGGTTACTACAAGTGGGTTTCAAGCTTTCTGCCTGCAGCATTATGTAGGTCATTCTGGCTGTTGTTTCATGCTCAGTCAGGCTGAAAAATTTCCTCCAAGAGTCTGAGTTAGTGTCTCTGGTGACATTTCAAGAAGATCAAGAAGATTAGAAAACATTTGGGTTTATAAGAATCACCTGGGAAGCTTGTTAAATTAAAAGGCTCCTAGATCCTACCTTCAGGTATTCTGCCTCAGTAGTTGTGAGATGGGGCCCAGAACCTCCATTTTTAATAAGTGCTCTAGGTGATTCAGAAACAAATGATCTGGTAATTATACTATCCCCCTCCCAAAACCCCTTTTCTATAATTTAGATGGTTTATATTTTACCTGATTTCTGAAGTGGAACTTAAATCTATTACAGTAAATGAGGAATAAAAACATGACTTTGTATTATATTCATTTCACTATTTTTATAAGCTGTAATCAATTTAAAATAAGATGTGGAGCTTGTTTGAATGGTAAAGTATTCCAGGATTTTGAAAGTGGCCTTGCATGACATTTAGAAATTAGAATAGCCTGATGATAGGTCAAGGCACAGTTGTATCTTGCATATGTTAGAAGTGGAGGTGTATTCTGGGACAATGAGACCCAGCATGCGTCCTTTAGTTAGGTACCATCAGCATCACCTGGGACATCATTAGGACTGCAAATTCTCAGCCCCAAGCTGACCTACTGAATCAGATCTTTTGGGGTGAGGTCCAGAAATCTGTGTTTTAACAAGCTCTCCAGGTGATTCTGATGTACATGAAAGCAGAATGATTGGTCTAGTGCACTTATGTCTCTCCATGGAGACAATATGTTTTCGTTTTTAAAGTTTAGTAGTGTATCTTACACTGTGGAAATGTTGCCTGACTTGTTTCTCTAGAATAAATTCACATCTTAGAGAATGATTTAATTAGGATTTTGTTCACCCTAAAGAGACAACAACAGCAATAACAAAAAAACAACAGTGAGTTTAAGAGGTAGAAAATGCTTTCTCCCTTCAAGTATAAGTTAGAGCAATTCAGGACTGGTTTGACCCTCCATGATATTAGAGACCGGGGCTCCTTTTATTTTATTGCTCAGTCTTACCAGCACGGCATCCCCAGATTCACCCATTACCTCTGAAGGTTGCTCTGGCCAAAGCACGTACATCTGCATTCCGGTCGGCAGAAAGGAAAGAATGGACAGGTGACAGGAGATGCAGACACTGTTGCCACTTATATTCCACTGGTCAGGATCAAGCTATTGGTTGTTGTTAGCTTCCTAGAAGGTGGTGATATGTAGTCTTAATTTTAAAAGGTATACCCAGATGAAATTCAGGGTTTTATTATTGAGGAAGAAGCGGAAAAGAGAAATTGGGTGAGGAGCTGGGGATGGGTTGGTTGTTACTATCACAGTGGGAGTAGACACTTATCTGGGAAACTTACATTTCTGATATGTTCCTTTTCTTTCTTTTTAAACCTTTACTTCCCTTGTATGTAGTTTTTTTTTTTTTATGTTTTCCATTTTTCCACTTTAGATTTTCAACTAGTTCTTCGGTCATTCTCAGAGATTTGAGGAAAAGTTTGCTAAATTCTATAGAAGTTGTAATGATGAAATGATTCTTGTTGTCTATCTATCTATCTTTCTATCTATCTATCTACCTACCTATCTCTATATCTGTCTGAATGTGTACATAACGTTTCCATGACAAACTTTTGCTGCTTTGCTGGTATATGTTATGTATATGAATAAATACGGAAATTCCCATTTTAAAAATAATGCTTCTAGGGCTTCCCTGGTGGCGCAGTGGTTGAGAGTCCGCCTGCCGATGCAGGGGACACGGGTTCGTGCCCCGGTCCGGGAAGATCCCACATGCCGTGGAGCGGCTGGACCCGTGAGCCATGGCCGCTGAGCCTGCGCGTCTGGAGCCTGTGCTCCGCAACGGGAGAGGCCACAACAGTGAGAGGCCCGCGTACCACACACACACACACAAATAAATAATAAAAAATAAATAAAATAAAAATAATGCTTCTAATTGTCCACTTTCTCTGAGTTTATGAGTTATGCCATGTCAGAGAATGATTCTAGAACCTTTAGGGAAATATCAAATTTACATGATAATATCAATGACTTATTTGAGACAGCTTTAAATAATTCACTTCTCATTTATTCCAACTTATTATTTCCTGACATTTGAACCAGACAATGGCTGAATACAAATGTTTTATGTGTTCTCTAGTGGAGACACCTAGTGTAAAATGGTTATTAAAAAGCCTATTAATCATCCCTTTCTCTAAAATATTCAGTTCTTTAAAGCTGATTGCTATTAGCTGTTCATATTATTTTAATTATAAGAAAACATGCCTGCTGAAAATTAGCCAAAGGTTCTATAAATAAAAGTGTCCATCATGCAGAGTCAAATTTGAATTAACCTTTTAGCATGACAACCTTTCCACTGGACTTTTTCAGGGCTTGCAAGCCATTCATTTTGTTCAAAAGCCATATGGGCTATTTTTCATCTGTATGTAATCCAAATCTGCGAGAGTGTGCCCATGGAATACAAACACTGTTCATCAGCTGTGACTTAAATACCTTTACTGAAATGAAAAACACCGAAATCAATAGTGTGGTATGGTGGAGAGGGAAGTACACAAGACAGAATAAAATAACTATCTCTTCTTTTTCCCATTTATCTCCTCATGTGAGCCACACTTTGTGTCCTGACCTGCTTTGGGCTTGTTAGTTTCTTAAGGATAGACTACTTACTCGTGATTAAAACAACATCAGACTGTAATTACTGGGAATCAGACAGTCCACTTTTACTCTTAGTTATTATCCACACGAAAGGTGTTTTCAAAGCTATTTGTTGGAAAATCCATATGTGACATAAATAAGCATTTTCTGCTGATTGATTTTATGTGTTGCTATGACTATGACTGTGAAAGAAATGCTCAAAGTATAAAAGGTGGCTGGACCCTGAATTCACTTCAGTTCCCTTTTACCAGAAAAATCAGTTTTCAGAAAAAAATGTTTCTAATTGTTATGCAGTCAATGAAAATCATCAAACACAACCATAGCAACCACTGTCAGAACCTGACCTTAATAAGCAAAGAGGCCTGATATTAATTCAGTTTCTATGGTTATATTCAAAATAAATGTGGTATTTTTCTATTTAAGATTTACAACTCTTACAATTCTCTGTGTTTATTATAGTAATCAACTATACCTGATTTACTAAACTTACAAAAAGAACCAAATGATAAAACTCTGCATTTTACAAATAATACCCTAGATCTTCAGTGGTGATTTGGTGACTCTAGTTTTAAGTGGAAAGCACAAGGCTGACCACTGCATGATTGAAACGACTCATTGCTATGATCCTGCACTACCTGGATGCTTCTACTTCTCTGACCACTATTTTTCGGCTTTTTGGTTATATCTCTTCCTGAAACCCGGTTCCTTACAGGAAAATGCTTTGTAATCTGTACACATACAAGATATAAATGTTAGTTATTCCTATTGCTCAGGACAGAAAATTAGAGAATCAGGCAAATGGTTAAAACCAAGGGTTCAGTGAGTATAGCACCTATGGTAAGGACAAAGCGAGAGTCTAGGATGCTGAATCAAATAAGACAGAAAAGGGGCTTCCCTGGTGGTGCAGTGGTTGAGAGTCCGCCTGCTGATGCAGGGGACGTGGGTTCGTGCCCCGGTCCGGGAAGATCCCACATGCCGTGGAGCCACTGGGCCCATGAGCCATGGCCGCTGAGCCTGTGCGTCCGGAGCCTGTGTTCTGCAACGGGAGAGGCCACAACAGTGAGAGGCCCGCGTACCGCAAAACAAAACAAAACAAAAAAAGAAGACAGAAAAGGACGGAGGTGGATTTATAGTGGGTGAGCCATAGAGCCAGGGAGGTAGGCAGCTCTGACATGGATCCCAATCTTCAGTTCTCTCCTTCAGCCTCTAAAAACACTTCCCCTCCCCTCACCATAAGCATGCTAGGTAGGCAGTCACTGAAATGACCCCCAATGATGATGATCCCCACCTCTTGGTATTCACCTCCTTTCCTTGAGTGGATTTAGTGACTTGCATCTGATGAATTGAATACAGAAAAATTAATTGGTTATGACTCCTATAGTTTGATTACAAAAGACAGTGACTTCCATCTTGCCAGCACTCCCTCTCACTTTATAGCTTGTTCACTGTCAGGGACGAGCTGAAATGCTGCACTGTGAGATGCTCTATGGAGAGGTCTATACAGTAAGAATGGAGGGAGGCCTTCTGGGCAGCAGCTCGTGAGAAGTAGGGCCTCAGTCCAGCAGCTATGAAGATCTGAATCATTCCAACAATACCAGGAGTGAGTTTTAAAAAGGATCCCTCCCAGTTGAGCCTGGGAGTTAAGCCATGTCTGCACTCCTGACCCCCAGAAACTGTGAGATAACTGCTATTGTAATTTTAAGCCACCAAGTTAGGGATAATGTATTACACAGCAATAGATAAATAATAGAGCCAGACTTTGAAACAGGTATACAATCCAGCCATGCAGAGGGCGAGCTGGGAAGGGTTAGAGCATGGAAGGGAAGGGTCCCCTCAGCATGCAGACAGGGATCAATGTCCAGAGATACAGATCAGGAAGAGACAAAGGGAAAGAGGGTGAGTGAGAGAAAAAGAGAAGTATAAAGCATAAATCCCGGGCTTCCCTGGTGGCGCAGTGGTTGCGAGTCCGCCTGCCGATGCAGGGGACACGGGTTCGTGCCCTGGTCCGGGAAGATCCCACATGCCATGGAGCGGCTGGACCCGGGAACCATGGCCGTTGAGCCTGCGTGTCCGGAGCCTGTGCTCCGCAACAGAAGAGGCCACAACAGTGAGAGGCCCGCATACCGGAAAAAAAAAAAAAAAAAAAAAAAAAAAAAGCATACATCTCACTCAGGGGTCAGTGTTTAAGCTGGAAACAATGACGACAGGAACATCGTCTGAAACCAGAGAAAGACTTGGCGCTCAGAGTGGAGCCTATCATGGGATGTCCTGCTCCTCCTCACAGGTTATTACAGACTCGAGGAATTACAATTAGAGAAATACAATCCAATATGTTCACGATAGATCTCTCCACAACATCCTCGGTTTAAAAATTTATACTGCTGCAGGACAAACAGAACTCAGATTTATGAAGCACAAATTATATACCTCATATTTCATACTTGATTCTGGAGTTTTCTTTTTCCTCCAATTTATGCAGTCATTACAGGACGATGTGGATGGGGTGTGTGTATAATATCATCCGAGGAAAGTGCACTGTGATGTGCTATCTGAAGCCACTGACTGCAGCCGTCCCCACTGAGATGCCTTTCACTCATGAAGCTTGGAGTTTGCAGGGTATGTCACTAACAGAAAAAGCATGTTTCTGCAGTTATCTGTGGCTTGGCTGATAACAACAAAGAGCTTTGTGCAGTTGTCATCCAACATGGGATCCAGCAAATTCTCACAATTCCATCAGGGACTGTAGAGAGAACTACAATGTAGTGATAATCTTAGATCTTAGGTAGAAAAATGTCCCCTTAGGTCTTTTGAATTGGAGGATTTTCCAGGAAGACTTGCTTTAACAGCTTGTGCCTAGGCCCACGGAGCAAGTAGCTTCATCTAACTGACTGGTAGGCTCTCAGCACACCCCACCTCCTGTGTGTCTCAGATTTTCCCAAAGCGAATTGACTGCAGTGTAAGTGGACGTGACACCTATAATCATGATCAGGTATCCTTTGCCGCCAGTAGTGACTTGTGCCTCCTGAAGAGAAAGAAATGGCCAAGCTATCCCTGTTGATGCTCCAGTGGGCTACCCATGGGGTGGAGCTGAACCATACTTAGTATCATATGCTCTAAGTATTAGCATTTTCTCAATATCCTAGTTCTGCTTTGTGAACAATGCTCTAGAGCCAATAGGTGAACTGTATTCTCTTCCATATCTTGCCTGAGATGTCACCAGTGTTGGCAGCTAGAGAGTGATCTACGTCAGGTGCAGGTTTCCACTGCCCCTGGAACCTTGCTCCCGATATTTAAGACGTGATGCTTAATGGACACCCTCTGACAACTCAGTGTAAGTTAAAACATTTCTCTTAATCTACTCATCTTCTCTTAGAACTTTGCCTCCATGAGAAGATGGGAAATGGGCAGTCTCTTCAGGTATGTCATTATAGATCCAAATCCCAATTATAGGCATATGGAGATATGTTTACAAAACTGTTTTTGTGTATTAATTTCAAACGTGATCTATGACCTTTCTCTGAGTGATAAAATTTCATTTTACTTATACCACCCTCCTCCATTTTATTCCCCTTTCAATATAATTTTTATCACTTTTTCTTTTCTATATTGGTTAACTTATAATTTTAAATAATAATGCTTAAAATTTTGTTGATTTATCATTTATAGATTGTCCCTTTTTCTTCCTTTCTATATAGATGACCTGTCACTTAAATTACAAGGAAATAGTATTTTTCTCAAACTTTGGCATGAATGCCTGTGTAGAATTTTCTTTTTCATTCTGCACTCCTTTCCAACAGCTGCCTAAGAAACAAAGGCAAATTTTGTAAATCTTTGCATGACTGAAAGTATCATTATTTCACTTTTATCCTTAAATGAAAAAAAGTCTCGGTTGAAAATTATTTCCTCTCTGAATCATTGGGTGCTTGTTTTGGAAATCTTTAAGTAATTCTGATTCTCCATCTTTGGATGTGATCTCTTTTTATTATTATTGTTTAGGATTGTCTCTTTAGCATAGTATTCTGAAATGTCATGACAATATGCTTTGTTTTGGATAAAGATATTAAGTATACTGGTACTCTTTTCGGTTCTTTCAATTTGGAAATGTACACTCTTTAGTTTTGAAAAAGTCTCTTTTTAAAAAATATTTTTTATGCCCATGACATTCCTTCTATTCTCTTATGAAACCCATATTAATAGGTTATTTGAGCTCTTGGTTTGATGTTCTTAGCTCTTAGCTTTTCTCTCACATTTGCCATCTTCTTGACATTTTTGTTTATTTCTAAAGTTCTGTAGAAATTTTTGTTTCAACAATGTTATTTTAACTGAGTTCTTCCTTCTAAATATCATCCATTTTTATTGATGCAAAAACTTCTATCTCCCTGATGTGTTAATTTGCATTTTGTGTTTAATTTTGAAATGTTCTTGCATTTCCTGCATTATCTTTCCTCTGAATTTCTTTTCTGGGTTTGCTTACTTGGCCTCCCTCTTATATTCTTGAGAATTTCTGAATATGTTTCATGATTCTTGGTGACCATTCTTATTTAACAACGAGGCTCTCCAATTTTGGTTGGAAGCTCTGTGATTTCTGTGCTTGTAATGAGTACTCCTCACTCTTGTGAAATTGGCCCAAATGATGGCCAGTCGCCCAGGCCCCCAAATTTCAATGCAGGGAAGTTTACCTCTGGAATATTTTAATATCTACAGAAAAAAAATCTCTAATATTCTACTTGAGGCCTGACCATTGGTTTCTAGTAATCTGTGCAAGGTGGGGCAGAGGTCTTGGAATCAGGCTATTATGTATACAGTAGGTCAATAATTACTCTTATTTTCAAGTATGTGCCTCATTCTTGCTCTACTAATGTACCTTATATTCCAGTGATTTTATTTTCATCTGTTACCAGTGATTAAACCTTCAGTTTCTGGCCTCTCGGGTTGGGGTACCTGAAGACTTGTATTCAGTATGTGGGAGTGGAGGAGGAGAAGTGAGGGTACTGAACATAGACTTTCAAGCTACCTTCTCTCTCCTACACCCACTCCCCACACCTGTTTTCTTCTCTGTAATTTTCTGCCATCCTCTGGATCAGATCTTTCCAAATCCTATGCTTTGCTGGGATAGTGAAAGGGCTGGTGGTAGAAACCAGCTAACTTTTTATCAACTTCCCCCCCTGCATGGCAGGAGCCTGAGATTCTAATTACCAATGTCATTTTGCTGCTCTAGCTGCTAAAATCTTTCTGAGATCTCTTGTTTCTTAATCTTGGAGCTGATAAACATGTGTTCAATATGGTATTCTCAACTTGAACCTGTGTAATATAAAATAAACGATGTAACATTTACTGAGCACTTATGTACCAGACATTGTACTAAGCACTTTATTTCATGTAACATTCATAATTTCCATTTTACACATGAGGAAACCAACAATCAGAGAGATAATAAAGGATGGTATATTTATAAGATGTCCAATACAAATTTTTACTCCAATAAGAATTGAATTTAACTTTGAAAATGTTTAATCAACTATAAGAAAACAGACAATGAGAGAGAGTGTCTTTCATCCCATGAGACTAGCCTGAGCTAATGTCAAGACTATGTGAATGTCTTCTTATGATAAGTTTATATCTTAGACATTTTATATCTAATGAGTGACAGAAAGTGCCACTTCTAATAAATATGGCAAATTTGGAAAAGAACAGATAATTTATTATTTTGGATTTTTTCAAGAGTTACTGAGATAAATAAATATTACCTTCAAGGGTTGAATTCTAATCAGAGTTCATTAGTGAGTGAAAAATATGCTGGAACTTAACACATGAAAGCTATAGACCACAAGATATAAATGAATAGAAAAAATTTTCTAGCAAGGAAAAGGATGCAAATGTCCTGGGATCCCACTGCCAGCAAACTCAGTCCATTTTCTTCTCAAACAAAAAGAATATTGATCTCATTAAACAGAATGCTTAAACCTCGCACATTTAGTGATAGTGCTCAAACCTTTGTGTGCGTTTCCAGTCTTCAGAATAGCTATAGGCTTACAAATATCCAGCTACTTTAAAAAAAAGTTTTCTTTAGAATTTATAAAAAATGTATCAAAAGTCTTTCATCAACAATAAAAGATTTTTTCCCCTAAGGTAAAAGAATAATCAGCTTGATTCTTGCTTCCTTACTCCTACTCTTGCAATCAAACAAGATAGAACCAGACTTGAGAGGAAGGCGTGTGTTACCTTCAGGGACCTTTCCTTGTAGAGCAAAAGAAGAGCTCTCCTCCATCCTATGTTTAGGAGCTATACTTCATAGACCCTGGAGCTAGAAACACTGGAATTTTGTACTATTCTTTTGTACTATTTTTTTGACTTAATACTGTCTCTCCAGTGGACAGCTTTTTTTTGAGGGGGAGTAGGGAGAGGATCTGACATAAGTTTATTTATTTGTTTGTAACTTTTAATTTTGATATGCTTTTAAACTTACAGAAAGTTTTCAAGAACAGTACAAGGAAATAGGAATACCCATATAACCTATACCATACCCAGATTCTATTATTTACATTTTGTCCCATTGCTTTCTCTCTATGTACTTGCATATTATTATTATTATTGTGAATCATTTGAAGGTAACTCAGAGAGACGAATTTTTACCCCTAAATAATTCACTGTGTGTTTCCTAAGAACGTGTTTATTCTCCTACCTGTTGACAACATAGTTATCATAATAAGGACATTTTCTTATTTTTTCCCTCTTCAAGATCCAAATCATTAACATGGATCACATTTATTTTTCATGTCCCTTTGGTGTCCTTTAATTTGGAACAGATCCTCAGCCATACTTAGTGTTTTTTGCCTTAAATTTTTGAAAGTTACAGATCAGTTGTTTTGCAGAATATCCCTCAATTTGAATTTATCTGATGTTTCATTGTTATTAGTTTCAGGCTATGCATTTTTGTCTGGAACTTCACTGAAATGATATTTTAGCTTTCTCAGTGAATCATATTGTGGCACACAATTCAGACTGCACTAATATTAGTGATATTAATTTTGATTGCTTGGGTAAAGTGGTGTCCACCGGGTTTCTCCATGATGAAGTCACTATTTTCCCTTCTTAATCAATAGATAACTGTGGAGAGATACTTTGAGATTATGTAAATATACTGTTCATCAAATTTTATGTACTAGATTTGCTATCCACTAATGGTTTTCTTTCCTTTTTTTTTTTTTTTTTGCCGTACGCAGGCCTCTCACTGTTGTGGCCTCTCCCGTTGCGGAGCACAGGCTCCGGATGCGCAGGCTTGGCGACCATGGCTCACGGGCCCAGCCTCACAGGTCCAGCTGCTCCGCGGCATGTGGGATCCTCCCGGACCAGGGCACGAACCCACGTCCCCTGCATCGGCAGGTGGACTCTCAACCACTGCGCCACCACGGAAGCCCCCACTAATGGTTTTCTGACTCCTTTGTTCTTTCTTCATTTTTTGGTCTGCATTCTACTGTAAAAAAGTGCATTTCCTTTTCCCCCTCCTTTATTTTATTTACTTATTTATTCATTCATCTATTTATTTCTGTCAGTGTGGAGTCATGGATTTTTATTTTACTCACCAGGTTATAATCCATTATTATCAATATTTAGTTTGGTGGTCAAACTCTCCCATATTTGACCAGTGGGAGTCTTTTTGAGCTGACTCATGTATTCGTTTGACTTGTCCCTTTATCTTTACTTCCTTATTTTCTGTCACATCAAGGCTTGTCTTGTACTTCCCATGCCTTAGCACTGATATCGTCTATTTTTCCTAGGAATCCTGGTTCCCTTTAGTGGAGAATGGAATTTGTAAACCAGGATCTGAAAAGTAGGCATGCCATTGCTACTGGTGTGTTTTTGTTCCTCTGCCTTCTCAGGGAATAGAATGAAAAACTATCATATAGGTGTGTAAATGAGAAACCTTACTCTAATTATCATCGATATATTTATTTGTTTGTTCAAGCCTAGAATACACAAAAGGGAATTTTAGAACTGATAAACTGCAAAGCAAACTTATTAACTAGAGTTTTATATTTCAGTTTTCTTTTTGAGGTAAAATCATAAGGATACAATTCAACAAGGTCTGAAAAAAATAATATACAGCCCATTCTCTAACAAGTTATAGAAGATATTCCTCACCAAAAAGTTCTCTAATCTCTCTTCCTGGTCCAAGCACTCTTCCAAACCCTGAGAAAACTATTCTTCTGTTTTTTTCACTTTAGATTGGATTTTGCCTTTTTGAGGACTTCAATCAATATAATAATGTCTCTATTATATATAAACTCTTTTTACCTGGCTCTTTTGTTAAGTAAAATGTTTTGAGATTCACATGTTGTTACATATATCAGTACCTCATGCCTTTTAATTGCTCAGTGATAGTCCATTGTATGAAATACCAGTTTATCCCTTCTCCTACTGATGGACAAGTTCATTATCAGTGGAATGTATGCCCCCTCCCTCTCAACTTTTATTGATGATGGAGTTATTACATGTGTATTCCTTAGGAGGTGTGGTAGAAACATGTCCCCTTTTCTTGGCTGTCCATTTTTCAAATCTCTTTTGTATTTTAAGAAATATCCCATCCTAGAATCTGGGTGGGATACAGGGCCCCAGCTCCCAGTACAGCAGCCAATGGAGGAAAAACTTTCCTTCCCCTGACCCCTGACATCAAGGGCTGTGAGCAGGTGATAATAGCTCAGCAGACTGAATTCTTCTGCCAGGAACATTGACTCTGGGGTAGTAAATACAAAGATGGAGGGGCAGTTTTAAGCTTAGTTCTAGTTGCGGTGTAGAACAATGACTGCAGTGGCATCCGGTGGTTTCTACAGTAACACCCAGTGGCAGTGGTGTCTCACAATGCTCAGGACAGTGGAGCTAATGGCTGCTTTCTGAACAGATTGGTTCTGCAGAGTGACCTCACCTGATGCTCTCTGCCTCTCTTTGCTTAGTTTCTGCCTATTTGGGGAGCCTGAGTTCCAGTTTCCCTAATAATTCTTAATATCCTACATCCTTCCAGTAAGTTAGACAGAATAGATTTCTCTTCCTTGAAACTAGGAACCCTAACAGTTACAAGACTCAAGGACAAAGTTCTCAGGGACAGTTTGTAGCCAATAAATAGAACTTTCAGTAAATGAAAATCCAGTGCATCTCTTAGTCTTATTACTTAGGTAGCAATAACACTAACTTCTCAATCAGCTGAAGCAGTAAGTCAGGTAAGTATATTTAACATAGAATGGTCTAGAATTTATTCTATTATTAGGCATGGAATGATGAAATTTATAGATTATTGTAAATGGTGTATGGTAGCAAATGACAAAAGATGTATCCTAATTCTTGCATACAAATCACCAGTTTTCATCAGTAATATTAGAAGTAGAGAATTATTAACAACATTGATCATTCTATTTCTTTCATAGGACACTATAATATTACATGCACTCTAAAAATTCTATCAGAAAATAATACTACAAGTTAAAGAAATATGTCTTGGTTTTCTGGCAAAAATAGCTCAGCCTATATATATATATATATATATATATAATTTTTTTCTCTATAAAGTAAATTGTGTCACTTGGAGTTGTACGGTAGCAGTCTAGCTATTATGGCCCTCTGCTACCAAAGCGTAACCTGGCTGGATGCTAACAGTAAGAGCTACCATTTGCTTTACTACTTACACTTCTACATAATGTAGAATATTTTTGCTAACATTAATTGCCTCTTTAGCTCTTTTAGGACATTAATATTGAGATACAGCATAGAATGGAAGGCTACTAGAGAGACACAGGTGTTGGGAAAAGCAATTAGGCATAAATAACACCAAACACTGTGCTCATTTTTCTACAATATTGTAACTAGTCTCTTAAAGTCCATCTCCCAGAAAATAAGACAGCTTTAAAACTTTTAAATCTAAATTAACTTAGTTCATGGGCACATATTGATGCTGTTTCATACAGAATTGACTCAGATGTGAAATCAAGATCACAGCCCTGATGGAGAGGGGGATGTGAGTAGCAAATCAGTGTTTTTAAAAAGTTCCCCAGGTAATTTTAAAGTACAGCCAAAGTTAAAGACCTGTATGCTAACCTATGGCCTCAGGGTCTCATTTTCCACCCTAAACTGCTTTTCCCCAAAAGAATTATGGTGTTAGATTTTTAAAATAGAGGAAACAAAATCATCTTCCATTTTAACTTTGTAAATGAAGACTATTTTTAAAAAGCTATTTAATAATATATTATTACAGAAACACTCTGTCCTAGAAGAGCAAATAATCTACTTAAACATTTAATTACTTAAGAACCACTGGTTGACCAAATAGTTCACATTTTGTCACATAATACATTTGCTGGGAATTTTTACTTTTAAGATAAGGTTAGACAAGTAATGTCAGTGAATGTCCCCACAGCCACTCCTGAGAAGGTGAAAGCCGTAAACTTGCGGTCAGATGTATCTTCAACTTAGAGCAAAATTACATTCCTCCTATCTACTTTGACCCAAGTCTTTCGTAATTGATTTGCCCTCTGGGAGAAGTATTAGGAGTGCTGATAAGCTGTTCCCTGTTTCCTTTTAGCTGCTTGACACCTCTTCACCTTCATTGACCAAAGTCTTCTGGATGATTCTATAGCTACTGACAATCACAAAAAACTGCCTTGGGAAAGTCATGTTAAGAATAAAAGTGTATTTCCTCTTCAACTTCTCAACCCTGGAGTTGGAGTGGGGAGGTGAGTTATGTGAGATATATATACATATATTTAAATACTTTCTGCTACAAACTGATAGTTAAAATTCTGAAAACCAGGAAAAATGCTTGTAGCTTTTTTAGTGATGACCTTTCATGAACATCTCATTTTTTCATTAAATTTACTTTCTGATAATACCAGGACTAATAATGTATATACACGAGTTAGGAATAACTATAAAAATATTCTGTTTTTACATCGAAGTGGGGTGGAATGAAGAAAAAAGTGATCTCCTTTCCCTTGCATACAACGTCCCAACACCAAGCTTTCAGCCTGCTCTGTCCAGAATGGCACCCAAAGGAGGAGGAGGGGAGAAAAAGAGAGCCCCTTATTACTCAGGCATTAGCAATCCCCCTTCAAGTGCCTCCTTAAACAAAGTGAAGCTAGAGAAAGGTTTCTCAAGAGGGACTTTGGACCTTTCGAGGTAACTCTTTCACTCTGATTTCCCTTTAACGAAGCAGGTGAAAGGCCATTTGGCACCAGCCGGTTCCTTTTACCCCAGCTGCCTGTGATGAGCACGGTTGCCAGGCAACCAAGTCTCTGGCTCTCTCTGTGCCTACATCAGGCTAGGAAATTTGGAGGTTTTTAAAGCTGTTTGACGCAGACAACTTCCACTGAAATGCCTTTAGCTTTTTTAGGACTGTTTTTTAATTCCTTACAGTACAACTACATTATCTTTTCTAATTTTCTCTCCTTTGTAGAAGAGACTATTTAGAGTGTATATGGCTATATTTCCACAGGAAAATATCAAGACCTTGACTTCAAAATCAGAAGTAATTTACATTTTAAAAGAAGAGCAAATGAGCATCACAGCTGCATTTCATATGTTTCTTCCTGTCAGCTTAATTTCTTTCATTTTCTTTCTTCTCCCCTTCTTTTGCTTTTAAAATTTTTATTGGCTTTCCTCTTTTTCATTACACCCCACTTCAACGTGTTTCTCTGATATCTTTCTTATTCTCCCCAGTGTCATGAACCCTGTGTTATTAATGCATTCATCTTTAATCAATTGCTAATCCCATGAATTTGAAGTGAATCAAGCCTTTCTGTACAACCTCACTGGTTTATATTTTCTTCTTACTTCTGAACTCCTTTCATCATCATCATTCTTCTTCTTCTTCTTCTTCTTATTCTTCTTCTTATTATTATTAATCTGTGGCTAGAGAGGGTTAAGGGGAAATAACTGACAAAATATTCCGAGTTGTTATTTGGACTTGTCTTGTTCCTGGCAGAGAAACCTGCACCATTGCTCTCTGAGCCTCCCAGTGTGCCCTCTCTGGTTGTATGGAGGCCCTCTTGGTACATTCCATTAACCTTGAACCCACAGAGTTCTCCAAGTATTTTGGTCCTACATTAACCTGGGACATTCTCTTACATACTTAATGTTCTGAAGATATTATACTGAGTTCCATTCCATTAAAAAAGACATGAAATGGGTGTGCTTCCTTTTGTTCTTTGTCTCTGAGTCTGGCAATAACATAAAATAAGTGAGAGCAAATGGGTCTGGCTAAGCTTTTAATCTGCTCCTGCAAAGGGAGAAACACCTGGTAATGAGACAAGAAAAAAGGTCAAAGTTCTCCTGGAAAGATGTCCACTCAAGACAGCAATGCATTTCAAACCTGAACACCTTTTGGTGATCCCCACTCCCATCATAAAAAACAAGCCCTGATATTTGTTTATCATTGTGAGGTAACAAGGTAGTTTAAGGATTTTATTTGCTCACTAAGAATTTGGTATAATATGGAAGTGGACCTGCTCAACGTCATTACCTGAAAATCCACTGTTGCAGATAAACTCATCTGTTAAAACTGTTAAAATGAAAAATGGGCTTAATGGTTAATATCCTTACAGTTTTGATTTTGAGTTAGTAGGTATGCAACCAATCACATATATTTCTGGAATTTATGAGTAAAAACTGTTCTCCCTCTATGACTCAGTATTATGATCTTCCATGTTTGCTATGGAAAGTATAATGGAAGAGTTACATCCTTGTCTGTATGATAAAATCAGTGTACTGTGTTACAGTAGGCCAGAAAACAGGGGGTATGGATTTCACTCTGAGTTCAGTCCCTAGCTATCTTTTTGACTTTGGGCAGTTCCCTTAATCTTGGTCTCAGTTCCCTCTTCTGTAAAGTTGTATTCTCTGAGATATATTCTGCTGTAAAATTCTATTACTGAATTTTAAAACCACTAACGTTTTCAGTGAGTCTGGTTTAGGAAAGTGATGACATAATGTTTGTTCAAACTCATAAAGTTTTTAAGTGAAAAAGGTATTTAAACCTCCTTATACTTGTTAATTGAGTTATTTTTTTACTTAGACATGCAAGTTCAAAATTTATATCTCTTTTCAACTCTATAGCCAGTGGTTAAAAAGTACAATTTCTAGAGACTGGGTACACTTGAATCTGCCTTCATCATTTATTAGTTGTGGATCATGGGCATGCTCCTTTGTGTCTTTGTGCTCAGTTTACTCACCTGTCAATTGGGAATAATAACAGTATCCAAAACATAGGGTTATTGTGAGGATTCAATGAGATAAATCACTTAAGCCCTGAGCAAATGGCTAGAGCACTAACATATTCTTGATATGTGTCAGCTTTTACTGTCACCTTGCTGTCACCAGCTATCCCATGTTATTATCACTCCATACTTTATTAGTGTAATAATAGCCTCCTAGTTTGTATGTGTGTGTGTGGTACACGGGCCTCTCACTGTTGTGGCCTCTCCCGTTGAGGGGCACAGGCTCCAGACGCACAGGCTCAGCGGTCATGTTTCACGGGTCCAGCCGCTCCGCAGCATGTGGGATCTTCCCGGACCGGGGCACGAACCCGTGTCCCCTGCATTGGCAGGCGGACTCTCAACCACTGCGCCACCTGGGAAGCCCTAGCCTCCTAGTTTTAAAGTCTCTTCCTTAAGGTCTGTTCTATACATTTCCCATCTTAGACTGCCCAAAACACAACTGTCATAATTTCACTCCGCTGCTAGAAACTATGGCAACAGATTTCAATGAACTTATACGCAGTAGAATTGAGTATAAATTAGTCTGGCATTTAAGGCTCTCATTAATATATTGGTTCAATTTATCTTCCCAGCTTCATTTGATTACTTTCTCATATATAAATGCTCTGCCTGAATGGATCTCCCCAAATGTCCCTGCTCACCCATATTAAGCAATTAAGGGCAGAGGCTGTGGTGAGTCTTTATACCCCATCACCCAGGACGTGGCACACAGTGGGTATGCAATAGTTGTTGAAACGAACTGCTTCTGCTCATACTGTTTTCCTCCCAGGAGTCCTCTCTTATCTTTACCTATGTAACACCTATCTCCAAGGTCCTATCCAAATATCATGAGTTACTACAATTCATTAGTTAACTACCTACTTCTTCTCAAAGTATTGTCATGTATCTACTCTGATAGCACTTATATTCTGCTGTATTATAATTATTTTTGTCATGATCTTATATCCTAATTTTTAGATGGATTTGAGAGCAGTGTACTGTCTTATTCAACTTTATTTCCTACAATGTCTAGCATTTTGCTTTGTTAACTATCAGTGGCTAGTTGTCGAGTGCATGAATACGACTAACAGACTAATATTATCCATTGTTTTGTTACCAGTTTTAAAAAAAGAATTATGCTATTTCCATAGAAGCAAATCTGCATTCCTTACCAGGCTTCTCAGTCTCTGCAAGTGCAATCACATCTTCTCTATTTAACATGACTTTAGGTACCTGCTGAAGCCATATTGGCTTTCTCATTATTCCATGGACAAGCCATATTCAATCTTACCCCATCCTTCCAGTAATGTTTTCTTTGCCTGAGCGCAACCTTGTCTTCTTTGTGACCCAAACCTCATTTAAGGTTCCATCTCAGTTCCCAAATTTTCCATGGAGCACTCTATGATGACTTCTGCAACATTTCTTCTCTTTCACTACTGAAAAGAGAAATTAATGCACTCAATTTAACAGTCATACAACTTAATCATACAAAGAAACCTCTGCCCCCAGAACAATGAACCTGGAAGAGAATTTAAAGGTGTGGCACTACAGAAATTCTGATATGGAAACTTCAGAGTGGCTACTTCCGTATTAACTGACTCTTTGAAATTCCTTTTTTTCTCCTCCCTCGGTTACCCTTATATTATCTATACAGATATTCTTGGCTGCTTGTTGTAAGATATTTATGCAACTGAATCACTATGTAAATAGTATGACTTTACATGTGCTAAGTGCTGATTATATTTTAATTCAATAGAAAAACATGATTTAAATTTGTATCAATTTTTTATGTGTTTTAGTCTTTCAACCCATTAGATATTAGATCCTTTGGGGCAGAGGTCAAATCTGGAACTTTCTTTGAATTTCTCACATTAGCAAGCATAGTTCTAATCACGTTGGAGATTTTTTTTTTTTTTTTTTTTTTTTTTGCGGTATGTGGGCCTCTCACTGTTGTGGCCTCTCCCGTTGCGGAGCACAGGCTCCGGACGCGCAGGCCCAACGGCCATGGCTCACGGGCCCAGCCGCTCCGCGGCATGTGGGATTTTCCCAGACCGGGGCACAAACCCGTGTCCCCTGCATCGGCAGGCGGACTCTCAACCACTGCGCCACCAGGGAAGCCCCCACGTTGGAGATTTTTATCATATGAACATTATTCACTGTTAGATGAGACCTACCTGCCAAAATGACCTAGTTCACTATATATTTATTTCACAGTACAAGACACTAACTTCATTCCATTTTTCCTGGTCTGTTGGTTCTAAGTTATGGCATACTTAACAGCTTTTTTCTTGGTCTATTGCCTTCTAATTTACTGTCATACTTACTGGACTTCTCAGTAACTAAGGCAACTAAAGCTGTATCTTTGGAGAAGACTTACACAGATATATCTTGGGGGGTAGGTACACAGGGTGGGATAGGATTTGCTCTCTCTACTGCATTCATACTGTTTTTCACCTTTTGACTGAGGATGAAAATCGAATGTATTATAAATATTTGTTGAGTGGCCTATATGAAGACAACTGTGTTAGACCCTTTATATACACCATCTAATTTTATCTTCTCAATAAACCTATGTAGTTGATGGTACTAAGCTATATTTGCTAACATGAAAGCTAAAGTTAAGAAAGCTAAAACTAAGCTAAGTCTTTATCCTTAAACTTGATTGCAAGCCTTTCTGATTCTAGGGTCCATGCCAACAGAAGAGGGTAAGACAGTGAATCTCCATCTTCGGTGAGCAGAAAAGTCACCCAAGGAACTCTTTAAAATACATATTATTGAGATCAACTCCAAAGAGTCCAATTTGTTAGGTGTGGGGTAAGGCCCAGGAATCTATATTTTAAGAAACACAAAAAAGTATTCATTTGGAAAAATTTTGAGATAAGGAATAGTTAAGATAATCATAGTAACAGTGGTAATAATACAGCAACAACAAAACCATACAATACACGGATCAATACCACACTGTCTCTCAGTTACTGTACCACCTTCCTATTTGTCAGGCATTGTGTGTTAAGCACTTATGACATATTTTATCATTTGATTCTCACAACCACCTAATGAAGTATATATAATTATCATCTCCCTTTTATGTGAGGAGGGAACTAGGATCAGAGTGGTCACATAGTTGGTAAGTGGAAGACTTAGCACATGCCCACAGCTCTATGAAAGAGGCAGCCACATAAAAGGAAAGCTGGGGAAACTGCTGTCATAGAGTCGAAAGGAAGAGAACACATCAAGAACAGATGATGCCAATGCCTCAGAGTTAAGTAGCTAGGTTTTGAGAAGTGTTACCTGGATTTGTAAATGAGGAGGTCATTGCTGATCTTAGCAAGATCAACTTGAGTAAGAAGACGGGAGTAGTAAGGCAGAATATTGGGAGTTAAAGAATGAATGGAAGATGTAAAAAATAGAGTGCTTAAATACCCATTTTATGAATGTCCAACAAAAAGTAAGGAAATAAAGAAGTGTTGTTTTAGGGGGTAATGCAAATTTAGTAAGCATTTAAAAAAATATGGGATAGCCATGAAAATATTAAGGGGAAGGTACAATGATGAAAGAGAGGTAGATAAGGATGAAAGTAAATAAAAGTGATGAGGCAGAGTCTTGGAGAAGGTGGGATAGATCCATTAGCTTTGTACAGAAGCACTTATTTTTCTGGGAAAGGTGAGCATAGCTGTGGATACAGGGAGAAATATTTGACTAGTGATGCTGACATGGGCATTTATGTGCAGGGAGATGGGAAGTTAAAGTAGCTCCTATGTGATGGATTTTATTTTTTGTGTTGGGAAAATTAATAGGGTCTTCAAGTGAACTGATAAAGATTTAGAATAGCTACTGTGAGGAAACAGAGGCCGAATTGACTAGAAACACGTAAAAAGGATTGCTGTGGGGTTAAAGGCCCAGCTGAGAGCAAAGATCATATAGTGTAGTGGCATCAGTGTGTATGGTTGTGTGGTTTTTATTCAGTGGTGTTCAGTGTATGCAGAGAAGTAGAAGTAGGATTGGGTTCATCTCAGCTTAGGGGTTTAGTAAAACAAGTGGTGTGGGCAACAGTGAAACGTACGTAAGAGTGTTGACAGTAGGCTTGGTGAAAAGGTCTCTGGAACTGGAAGCTGAGGGAAGACAGTGAAGCTAGTAGAGATATAGACAAGGAGAAAAGGGCTAAGGAATTGGGTTTGAAAGAGATGGTAAAGTAGTAAGTGGTAAAAGTAGTGAAAGAGCTGGAAAAGTAGGCTGTTGGGGGATGAAAATGGGAATGAGTGGGATCTAATGTATTTTAGTTACACGGCAGCAGCCTGAAAGGAATGTGAAATTTTTTAACTTCCATGATCTAATCTATTTTCTTCTCTTACTTTTTAGGAAATCTGAGATCCTAACATCTAAGGAAGAGGTCTACTTTTGGCCTTGTGTTTCCTCTCACGTGTTGACAGATTTTTGATTATCTGGACCTTTATTCCTTGTGTCTCCTTTACTATCAGCTCTGCTATCACTTGCTCTCAGTCATATTAGGAGAAGTATTTATTTCTTTAATTTCTAGAATAACGACTGCAATGTGTAGGACCATGAACCAGGATCACCTGGAGAGCATGTTGACCATTTATACCTCTGATCTTCATACCAGACTTATTTAATCAAAATCTCTGGGGGGGGGGCGGTGGATTCTGAGGAAACTATATTTTTAACAAGCTCCACAGGAGATTCTGACTCATGTGACTGTTTAGGAGATGGCAGTTACAATAAGGCAGATTTTTCTCCTTTAACTTACCAATTCATACTCAGTATGTAGTATGTTTTTGCTGTTGACTCCTATTTGTTGGACAATAATTCTGCTGCTGGTGGGTTCTGACGTTGGGGTGGAGAGGCAAGAAAGCAACAATTTGACCTTGAAATTGGTACCTTTTCTAAATTTCATTCTTACACACAATCCCCCCCTACACACATACCATATCTCCATCCACTATTGACACCAACACCTAACGCATTTAGTAAAGCAAAAGCAAAGTAGAGATGAAAGTGGAAAAGATTTACAGAACTAAGCAACATGACCAAAAACCTCCAAACAGTAGAGATGATTACAAGTAAAAGGTGAGTGGAGATTGGGTAGGTGTAGAATAGACAGGTGAGTAAGAGTTTCCATTCAGAAAGAGATAGAGATGTGTTGATGGTGACTACAGATGTACTGTTCTGCTTTCGGTTGAATTAGACATGTGGTTGATGCCCACATCTTTGAAACTTACTGCCACAGTTACATTGTGCTTTTTTGGTAATTCTGTGATCCACTGATAATCAGTGAATTCTCTTGGCACTGAACTCTTGTGTTGTTAGATTTCCCACACTGAAATTTCAGTTCACAAACAAGAAGAAATCTTATTTTTGGTATCCTGGTACCTAGAGGTAAGTAGAGAATGTATTATTTTCTTCAGTATCTGCTGACAGTTTTCAAGGAACAGAGGCACAGTGTTGCATCTAAAATCTCCCCTTAGTGACTTAGAAGTCAGGCTTCTGCATATTGGAGTTATGAATCATACAACAAATGTGCACACTCATGGATGAATAAAATCATCATTTGATAATATTCTATGTGGTAATATACTAATCCATAGCAATGGAAATATTTTTTAAAGTTTCCTTTTGAGAAGGAACTATATCTTAGATATATTTTTTATGTTTGCAAAGTACACTTTTATTATATCTTTATTAATGATTTCTGTTTAACCTAATACAAAGGCTCTCTCTCTCTCCTTCTTCCTCTCCTCTCTTTCTCCTGTACCACCTCAACACTCTTTTCTGTTTCTCTGTGTATGTAGTCTCATTAGCATCTTTATTCCTTCATGTAAGAGATCTTACTGCATAAAAAAACTAGAATGAAAAAACTCCGAATCACATAACCTAAATAAGATTTAGAATAGGAAACATGCCTTTCTTTGAAGAGTAAATGACTGGATGTCACAGATCATGCAAGTTATTCTTCACTTGATAAAAATACATGAATTAAGTTTCAATGTGGACCATGTAAGTTTCACCTCCCTGAAGTGAATCACCATCATCTCATCTCTTCTGCTTCTAGTCCTAGTGCCCAGGTGCATGGACTGCCTATGTTCAGGCTGGACTGTGTGGCAACAGCAAACATGACCATTCAATTACTCCAACAAGCTTTGAATAGTTCTTACTCCCCAGTGAGAGAAATTTCTCCTAGGTTTGAGCCAGAATAGTCAAAGTTAGTTCAATTTATTCACTTAATAACTTCTGTCCAATATTAGAACTTTTGAATGAACTTATGGCCTCTCTCTTATAAAATCCACAATCTAGATGCCCTGTTCAGTTTGGACTCTGGCTAATGATGCTCATATCCTGCCCCTGAGCTATGTCTCTTGGATATGTTCCTGCTTTAGGAATCATGCTCATCTCTGGAGTAACTAACCCTTGACCTTATTTCCATTTTCAGAGATTCTGGGCCTTAGCACAACTTGTGCTTTCAGTACTCTGGCCCCAGCATCCTCCGATCTGAATTCTGGGGCCATGAATGAAACCATGGCCATGTTGCTCTTTATTTTAGTCCCAAGGCATCTGATTTTTGTACTCATTATGTAGTCCTTTCTTACACTGTAGTCATCCACCTTCATTTAGGTGTAATTACCTCATACCTTGATAACGGAAACATTCTCTTAAATTACCTCTATGGTACTTCTCCTCAAATTCATTGTCTATGTTATTACCAAATTAATAGTCCTAAATATATATTTTCTCTGTGATGCATTCATTCCCTAGTGAAAAATTCCAATGACTCTACAATGCTTACAAAATCAAATTGACATTCCTTAGTTTATCATTTTATGCCTTCATCCACAATCTATTCTTGATTTTTCCAGCCTTGTCTCTAGTTATTTTCCTACATATAGCTTTTACTATGACTTTCTTGGTGTTCTTGGATGATACTTTTTACTTTTTAATTTATTGAATTCTTTCTCCCTGAAATACCCTCCCTCTCTAATTCAGTTATGAGAAATCCTACTCATTTTCTAAGTTTCCATTAAATTCTTTTTCTTCCATGAGATTTTCCATCATTTTTCTATGATGTTTTCTCCTTTATCTGAATTCCTATAGGTTTATGTTTTATTCATTTGATACTCACAGATATTACTGTAGCTATTTTGGAACATAGCATATCTACTCAACCAGACAGCAAACCCTGAACAAAGGAAACTGTTTCTTATGTATCTTTGTATATCAAACAGTGGTTTTGGTCTAATAGGTACACGGAAAATATTTTTAATGTGAAGTAATAGCTAGTACATCAAAATAAGGTACTGTTATGAGATAGTAAATATTAATTCTTAAGATGATGATCATCCTTAAAGCATGAGGGTTGAAATTTATTGGTCTATAGGAACATTTCCACGGTGCCCATATAATTTCAATAGTGTACATTTGGCTTTAAAAACTATTTCCAACCAGCGTACCATAAGACTTAAGTAGAGTTTACAAAAGAGTGATTACTTTCTTGATTTATATAGAAAGATGCTAGAGCACCCTAGGATTCACCACTTACTAGATATCAGCCTTAGCTTTATTGTTTGTAAAAAACAACAAAAAGCACCTCAAAAACAAACAAATAAATGAACAAACCATATAACATTTGTTTTATGGCTTCATCAATTTATTTTTCTTTTATCTAAAAATGCTTATTGAGAAATGACTATGTGAAAGTCACTGACCGCAGAAATAGGGATATGATGGTAAACCATTCCTGGCCCATGAATTGGGGAAAATTAAAGTATTAAGGTAGTATTATCATATGAAGGGAAAAGAACATTTGCATTGCAAAGATAGACAAGAGAACATGGACTATTTTGGGAAGATGAATGACATGTTATCAAATTTTATGAATTCCTCAAAAAAAAAAACTTAACGTCTACTATGTGACATGGACTGTGCTATGCAGTGAGTGTAGGGCAGCTGTTGTAGCCTTTATTACTGTTTAGCAATTCATTCTCCCCTCCCTCAACACATAGGCAAACTATGCCTCCCCATTCCATTGATTTTGGTCTTGCCCATGTGATTGCTTTGACCAGTGAAATATGGGCAGAAGAGACAGTGTGACCATTTTTAAATGAGGCTTAAGAGTCATCATGAGTTTTTGTTTCCTGCTGCACTATTGCCATTTGCCATAAAACCATGCCCTATGTTGTCACTGTTTCTTTAGTTTTGGTTCCAGAATGAGAAATATGTGGAGCAGATATAAACCCAACCAGTAGCCTAGAGTTATGCTTAGGCAAGCCCAGCTGTGTCCAGTTGGGCCAAGCTGTCGTCACAAAATCATGAAGAATAAATATATTCGTTGTTCTAAGATGCTAAATTTGGTTGTTTGTTAATGCAGCAAAAACTAAACAATGCAGCAGTGAAGGAGGTATTGTGTCTAGTGGGGAAGAAAGACATTATTAAACAGGTAGTTATCAATGTTCTTTGTGTTTTGAGGAAATGGAGTGTTTCTACAAGCATGTATAGCAGGTAGACTTACGTTATTCTGGGGGAAGATGAAAATCTTCTGGGGTGGCTACTACTTATATATAAATCAATTTAATTTAGCTTCTAGTCATTACTTAGTATATCCTACACCAATTTCTGTTGGGGAACAGATATACCTTTGGGAAACAATTTCCCAGAAAAATCAGATGCAATATCCACAACAGTAACCAATTGCTATTGTTACCTCATGTAGTAGTTCTGCATAGTTATAAATTATTTTAATGAAGGACTAAAAGTATACAGTTCTGTGTTTTCACTTAAGATCAATATTCTTGTAGCTTCTATATGACAGGTAACCTCTATAGGCACAAGCTTATTCTAGTAATAGAGAGTATTTCTCTTAAGTTATAGACTATAGACTATTTAGATCGGTGTAGTCCTTGAGGTGACCTGTCCAACAACTTCATTTTGCAAGCCAAGCAACTGGGGTTCAAAGATGCAAAATTACATTCTTAAGGCTCCCATTGGAATTAGGGAAGGCTCAGATGTAGAGGTTAGGTGTCCTGATATCTGGATCACAGTGCCTATAATTTTGAAAAAAATGTTTCCCCATATAATTGTCTTTGGGTGAATCTTAAGGAAAAAAAATTGATTATAAATATTGCAAGTTACTGTGGTGATTCTACTTAGAGACAAGAGGTAAATTTTAGAGGCTGAAAATTTTTATTAACTGTAGGCCAAAGGGTTCCTTAAGTTATCTACCAAGTTTCCCTACATTTCCCTGCCAACCCTGGTCATACTATACATTTTTATGTTTAGTATTATTCATAGTTTTTCATTACATAATTTTTGGTGTGATCACTCAATTAATGTCTATCATTTGTATAATTTTCCTTTTAGGCTCCATTAAGGCAGAGACAATGTATCCCCAGTAACTAGCACAGTATTTGATGCATGCTAAGTGCTCAATACACTTTTGTGGGATTAATGAACAATCACTCATCCATCCCATGCAAGTAAAATAATCATGCTTCATCATTTGGTATGAACTATGTCCCATGCTAAATAATCTCTTCTTGCCAAATGGTCAACAGAATACGTTTTTCATAATGTCTGAAGGAAATGAATTAATGGGTTACTTTCAACAGATTTTTATTAAAAGATCACATAATGAATATAACATTAAAATATAGCATTATTAATAATAATAAAATCTAAATAGGCACAAAATGATTGCATTAAAATTATTTCATTTAAGAAGAAAATAAGGGTGCACAGTGACTCATTAAATGAAGATTATTCAAGTGGAATTAATAGAATTACTAATAAAAGATTTCAAAATTATTTGAATGACTAATACTTAAGATATGGGAAACTAAAAGGCAACAGTGCTCTAATTTACTATCTTGATATTTAGAAGAAATATCTGTTGGATTAAAGTAGCCTCATTGCTTAAGTCTTAAATGATGCATTACTGAGTCATGTAAAAAAATAAAGTTTTAAGGAGAATAATATAGGTCCTGAATACCTTTATCATTTGGTATTTATCATTGGTGTTGTGGCTTTAGGTCCATTAGCCAAATGGGCTTGGTACCTGGATTCCAGAATTAGGGGACTTCATCCATTTACAGAAAGTGTGGACTTGGGCAAGGTCTCCTTTCATCACACTCCCCAGAACTGGCTCCTGCAAGACTTCCAGCATGAAAGTGAAAATGAAGACTAACAGTCTCTGCTGGAGACTGGTTTCAAGAGAAAACTGGAGGGTGGGGCGTGTCTAGTTATTCTTCCTATGTTTTCAGGCAGAAAAAGCACTCTATCTTCCTAAGAAGAAAGTGACTAACAACAACTACAAAAAAAAATGCCAAAAGTACATTAGTCGAACTCTCTCAATACAAGGAAAATTAAGAGTAGAGGGAAGCTTGAGCAATTATACATTATGAAGATGTCTTTAGTGGCAATATACTTACGTTCCTGCCTCAAAAAAAGCAGGGACAAAATATTCTTGAAATCTTTCAAGAATAAAAAGACCTCAGTTGAAAGTGAAAAGTGATAGCAATTTCTGGCAAGACATCTATTTTGATGTGGACAACAGGAAACTTTCTGTGAAAGAACAGTGTATATTGTAAATCAATGGAAAGTAGTAAAACACTTCATGTTTAAGTTTTTTACAAGTTTTTCTCTATATTTTCACATTAGACCATGTAGACCATGCAGTTTTATGACGTAAGAAATTCACAGGCATCTCAGTCTGGATACAGAATTTACTAAGAAGGTCTAAATAAAAAGACTTTCTTGAAGGGACTCCAGACGGAAGTGTGATTAGGATTAAGAAACAAAACAGGGTTGCTGTGTCATCAGAGACTTGCAACAAAGGAAGCTATAGGGCCCAATGGGTAGAATAAAGACACGTTTTCTTGGAGCTCAGTGGGCACTCGAGTGGCAAAGAATCTGTGAGATGCAGTCTGTAGCAGTTGACCTCTCAAAGGCAGATCAAGGAATGGAATGGAAGAGAATGGATCTGGCAGGGTAGGGAGCCAAATGGAGAATAATCAGCATGCCAGTTATTAAAAATTGCTTATAAATAGATTTTTGGCCATATAATATTCCAATATAACCATACCATGTATTACAACCACTACCTTTTGACTAACTACTTAGATTGTGTCCAGTGTTTTTGCTATTATAAACAACATGGCAATGCATATATTTCTTTATTTCTACAATTTTCTTAGAGTAAATTCTTGGGAGTTGAATTACTACATTAAAAAGTACAAATGTTCTTAGGCCTTTTGAAACTTGATAATAATGTCTTAAAGCCATACATATTATTCTTCCAACAACGTGAGAGTGTGCTTATTTTACTGCACACTGTTGAGCATTGCATATTCCCATAAAAATTATTTCTTATTTTGATGAGGATTTGTCCATAAAAATAACATCTGTGTATTTTTCAAAAGAAATCTTTAGAACTGCATCTCTTTAATTTTAATAAATTTTTTTCTATATGTTTTTTGAATTTTGTAAATCGTGTCAGCATAACCAGGTAATAATAGTATGTTGTTCTTTGCTGCTGCTGCTGCCACACCAGCATCATTGATTTAACCATCCTATCTCTCCAAGGCTGATTTGGGTTGCTTCCTTAATCCTTTAGTACATTATTACATACACTGATATATGTTTTCTGAGCTATCTGGTTTATTTCATATTTCAGTCTATTTTTCTTTTGGATAATGTGACTAAAACACAGCAGCTCTGGAGTGCCAGGCTGTCTGTAAAATAGCTTGACAATGGAAAACAACAAAAGATTGGCTCTCTGTTCCCTAACATATTAGGAGGCTCACCACCTCCTTCTTTACCTTTCAGCCTTGCTAATCAATGTTAATAATAGGACAACAGCAAAATAAGGAAACAATAGCATTTGTTGAGTGCTTACCAAGGGCTAGGCATTGTGAAGAAGCTACCACATCAGCTTAAACCACAGCAACAGTGCCTCTCTTCTGGGTCAGGAATGAATTTTTTTGGAGGCTTAAGTACCTTTACCAAATCTTGATAATTCTACTTTCTAAATACTTCTTAAATTTCTCCACTTCTTTCTATTCCTATTGAACATTTTCAGTTCTTAACTGGTTTGATCTTTTAGTAGCTTGCTGTTTAATTTATCTATTTATTTTTTTAACGTTTCAATGACTATTTTATTTCCAGAATCTCCATTTGCTTCCTTTTCAAAAGCATCTGAGTTTTTTTCTTCATAAAATCTTTATTCTTCATGGAATCTCTTGCTGCCTTGATCTCTCTGAATATTTTAAACATAATTATTTTAAAACTTCTCTCTAATCTCTTTGATCTCTATTTCCTTAGTGTGAATGATCCCATTATGGCTTTTCCTGAGCTAGTCTCCAGTGGGAGTTTTTTTTCCTCTAAAAGCCTGGACATTCCTTAGATTTTTCAAGAGTCTCTATGTTGCTGTTTCCATGTAACCAGGATCTATTGGGTCACTGGTTGAGACCTATGTTTTATAGTAGTTCTTGTGAGAGGTTTCTGTACCTCAGGGATCTTGTGAATTTGGGTCTCATCCCCATGCAAGATAAAGGCCTTGCCTCTGGTTTGTAGAGGATTATTCCTTCTACTTTAGGCCCAGGCAGGGGGTCTGTCTCCAAGTCAGTCTGGTGTTTTTGTAGTCCCTACAAGGACTTAGTTTTCAAATCAGTTGGGTAAATACCCTAGGAGAGCGATTGCAGGATCATGTGATTAAATTCGTTTACTTTGTAAGAAACCTCCAAACTGTCTTCCAAAATGGCTGCAGTATTTTGCATTCCCACTAGCAATGAATAAGAAGTTCTGTTGCTACACATCCTTGCCAGTAATTAGGATTTCAAACTTTGTGGATTTTAGCCCTTCTAATAGCGGCATCTTAATTTTGTTTTCATTTGCATTTCCTTAATGACATATGACATTGAGAATCTTTTCATATGCTTATTTGCTTCCTCTATATCTTCTTTGGTAACGTGTCTATTCATATTGTTTGCTCTTCTTAAAGTTGGGTTATTTATTTTCATTTTGTTGAGTTTTAAGTACGCTTTGTATATTTTGGATACCAGTCCTTTATCAGATATGTGTTTTGCTAATATTTTCTCTTAGTCTTTGGCTTGTTATTCTCTTTCACAGAACAGATGTTTTTAATTTTTTAAATTATTTTTAATTATCATAAAGTACACATAAAACTGATCATTTTAACCATTTTTAAGTGTACAGTTCAGTGGTATTAATTACACTCATATTGTTGTACAACCATCACTACCGTTTATCTTCAGAACAGTTTTCATCTTGCAAAATTGAAACTCTGTCCCCATTAAACCATACTTTCCATTCCCCTCTTTCCCCAATACCTGGCAAACACCATTCTATTTTCTGTCTCTATGAATTTGACTACATAACTCATATAAGTGGAATCACAAAGTATTTGTCTTCATGTGACTGGCGTATCTTATTGATACTTAATATAATGTCCTCAAGAGTCATGCATATTGTATTATGTAACAGAAATTCTTTCCTTTTTAAAGGTGAATAATATACCATTGTATGTATATACCACATTTTGTTTATTCATTTATCTCTTGATGGACCCTTGGGTTGCTTCCATGTTTTAGAAATTGTGAATTATGCTGCTATGAACATGCGTGTATAAATATCTCTTTGAATCCTTGCTTTGAATTCTTTTAAATATATATCCAGAAGTAGAATAGCTGGATCAAATGTTAATTCTCTTTTTAATTTTATGAGGAACCTCCATATTGTTCTCCATAAAGACTACACCATTTTGCATTTCCATCAACAGTGCACAAATGTTCCAATGTCTCTACATCCTAACACTTGTTATTTCTCTTTTGTTTTGTTTTGTTTTTGTTTTTTGATAGCAGCCATCCTAATGGGTGTGAGGTGGTATCTCATTGTTAGGTTTTGATTTGTATTTCCCTAATAATTAGTAATGTTGAGCATCTTTTCATGTGCTTATCAGTCACATGTATATCTTTGGACAAATGTCTATTCAAGTCCTTTATGTATTTTAAAATTGGGTTGTTTGTCTGTTTTCTGGTTGTTGAATTGCAGGGATTCTTTATATATTCTGGTTAATAACCCCTTATCAATATATAATTTGCAAATATTTTCTCCCACTGCATGGGTTGTCTTTTCACTTCGTTGTGTCCTTTAATGCACAGAAATTTTAAGTTTTATTAAAGTTCTGCTTATCAATGATTTTTCTTTCACGAATCATGCTTTTAATGTTGTATCTAAAAACTCAACATCAGACACAACGTCACAGATTTTCTCCTGTTTTCCTCAAGAAGTTTTGTAGTTTTGCACTTTACTTTTAGATCTATGATCTATTTTGAGTTAATTTTGTAAAAGGTGAAAGGTCTATGTCTAGGTTCACTGTTTTGCATATGAACATCCAAGTGTTCCAGCACTATTTGTTGAAAAGACTATCCTTTCTCCATTGGATTGTCTTTGCACCTTTGTTGAAAATCAATTTACTATATTTGTAGATCTATTTTTTGTCACTCCATTCTATCCCACTTTAGCTAATACTGTGTCTTCATTACTGTATGTTTATAGTAAACCTTGAAATAGGGAAATGTGAGTTCTACAAATTTTTTTCTGCTTCCTCAGTATTGTCTTAGCTATTCTAGGTCTTTGCCTTTCTATATGAATGTTAGAATCAGAATTGGTTTATATTTACAAAATGTCTTGCTGGGATTTTGATTGGTATTACATTTAATCTATAGATCAAGTTGGGAGGACTTGACATCTTAACAATATTGAAACTTCTTCTGTTCTCAAAACCATGAGAAAAACTCATTTGACTTCCAAGAACTATCAGTCCTGTAACCAGCACCTCTCTAGTTTCCATATCTTTTGTGTTCTAGATGTTTAGGTTTTCTTTGGGTTTAGTAGCATATGTATAATTATAATATTATAGTTTGCTTACACTAACTTAAGATACTTTCATTTTTTTGCTGCTAACCATTCTTGACTTTACTCAGATCTTATGCTTCAGTTGTTCAGAACTGCTTTTACTCAGACTATTCTCCCTCTCTGGGATGCAAACGATAATGCTCAAATCTTAGCTTTTTGTGTAAATATTGAATTTCCAAGACATAATTTATGACTTCATCTCTAGTGATTTCACTGCACTTCACTAATACTGTTAGAACCCATACTCCCACTGGATGGTAATCATTTGTGTATATGTTTCTTCCCTCACTTGACTGAACACAGACAGAATGAGCATCACTGATAATCACACACAGTGGCATAATATGAGAAATTTATCTTCACCTTATGACCTATTAAGTTGTACATGATTTTTATAATTCTACCAAAAAGAGTCAGTCCTAGGGGATAGAATGTGTATCGGTCTCTGCTCAGAAGAGACGGGAAACTAATATTTATTAAGTCCTATCATGTTCCAGATAAACTCAAAACCACCTCTGGCTCGAAAGGAAGCTGAGTGAAACAAGCCAGTTTGAAGATCCCTGCCACCCAATAACAACAAAGGAGGCCTGAGTGATGAGACACTCATGGGTGGGCCAGGCCATAACCAGATTAAGCATTCCAAGGAAGAAGAGTGATTTACTTTCAATTGCTGTATATAATTGTTTATAATCCCAATTCTAAATATTTACAAACTGTGCACCACCATTTAATTATTTCCAGTAGTTACTATATAAATAAGTTGTATAAATTTTAAAATACAGTGAGTTATAAAATGAAAGATGCTGCAGTAATACTGAGAATTATTAAGTGTCTTCCTAAAAACAAAACAAACAAAAAAAATTAAAAATAAAGAAAAATTAAAAAAAAAACAGACAAGACATAAATTCATAAAGTTGGCTGATGACAGACAACTGTCATCTGTCCTTCACTAGAAGGAAAAGAAAAGTAAGTCTCATACAGATGAATGGGAAGAGTTTATAAAATGAGTAAAATGTAATGAAACACCCATGAAGAGCTAAACACCTAGGAGGAGAAAGGAGTGTATTAACATTAAAAAGCAAGGAAAATTATATTTCAGGGAGCATAAAAATAAGCAAGTTTCATAGTTAAGGGGAAGTTAGAAGAGTATGTATAATGGGAAATAGAAAGAGAAAGAAAAATGTAAGTTGGAATAGGTTTTCTGAAGCATCAAACTATGAACTAGCTAGGTGACAGTTTCTTTCCATTCTGCAGTGAAAATGACACAGCAGGAGATATGACTTTTCAGTTTCCCTAGGATTTTTGCCATTTAGGAAAGGAATATGTGATGGAATTTATTCTATTCAAAACAAAAATAGAATTTTAAATATGGGATCATGAAGCTAGATTTGAAATATTAATAATGTGATTTACAGTCTACCTCTCTGGAAAAACGGAAGCAACAGAATTTTCATGAAACTTCAGGGATTTGAAATTAGCTTAGAAAGCTACTAGGTCAAGGCACATTACTACAAAATCTTTGAAGACTGTAAGCACCAAGATGGGAAGGAGAATGATGTCTGATCTGAAAGGGAATAATGAAAAGAAATAGGAGGAAATTGAGCAAGGGCAACTTTATACTACCATCCAAAAGTTGCTTGACAGTGACAGAAACAGAGCCCCAAAGAAGTGCTAAAAGCTTGATGACATGAATAATTGTAACTAGTCTGCATTTCATTGAATAATCTTTTTAAAAGTCATGCAAAAAATACTGTCTAGGTTTGGTGGGAGAGGCCCCATGTAGCCAGCATTATTTTTCTCTAACTTGTGGCATCCTTAATAGATTAGGTTCACATTATTGTACACTTATTACTCTTGTATCTGGAAAATATGAATGTATGGCACATGGGGAAAAGCCAAAGAAAATCAATCATTTAAAAATTGTAGAGCTGGAAGAATCTAGAGACAACTTTATAACTCAACCTGTCATTTTAGAGTGAACAACACAACCAACTAAACAAACAAAGAAAAAGCAGAAAAAAATCTGAAAACTTAATGCCTGAGAATAAGTGACTCATTGAAGGTCATATGATTAGACTATGGCAAAACCACGACTAGGACCCATGTTTCCTGATAGAAAATCTAGTTCTCTTTCTAACCATACTCTCTTAGCTAATTAAGAGTGTCCATCAACTACTCAGTAACTGGATGCTAGGCATGGATGAGGCCTTCTATCTTCCCGAGCTTAATTTACCTAATACAGCATGTCTCCGTGGCCTGAGCTCCTTAGCATGGCTTAGAGCAGAAGCTGAAAACTCAGATGCTACTGGGACCAGACTGGTAATATAAATTAGCAAAGCAGATAGACATTTCAATATCAAGTGAATAGAAATAATTCTCATTTATTTCAAAGAAATATATACTTAATTTTCTTTAAAAATGCCACCATCATGATTTTTTTTTGCTTTCCTACTTTATATTGTTCATTCAATTATTCAACAAATATTTAAGGCAGAAACAATCTTGACATGTTTGAATAACAGCAGAAGGCCAATGTGACTAGAGTAGAATGATTAAGGCAAAGAGTAATGGGAGATGATATTTAAGAGGAAAGCAGAGACAAGATCATGTAGTTGACTGAGTGCATAGTAGGGGTTTTAGTTTTATCTGATTTTATTTTTTTCTGTACATAATAGATAGGATGACCTACTACCTCAGTGCCCCGGACTGAGGGAGTTCCTGGAACATAGAAATTTCATGTTAAATCTAGGAAGGTCCCAGGCAAACTGAAATGATTTGGTCAAGCTAGTTAGGGCTTTAAACAAGGACCATTGTATGATACGATTTAACTTCTATAAAGGTCACTGTGGTAGATAACTGACTAGGAAGTTGAGAGTAGAAGCAGGGAGACTTGTTAGGTAACAATTGCTATAATCTAAGTGAAAGATGATGGTAGTCTTTTCTAAAGTTTTAGTGATGATCCATAGTGAGATGTGGTCAGATTCAGACAAATATCTTGAAAGGAGCATGAGTGGATTTTCTGATAGATTATATATCAGGTATGAGAGAAAGAGAAGAGTCAAGAACAAAGAACTGGATAATCGTGGTTCCTTTTACTGAGATGGGGATAATTGAGGCAAGAGCAGGTCTGAAGAAGAAATTCAAGCGTTTGGATTCAGACATGTATGCTTGAGAGCCTAATCTGTATTCAAGCGGAGATGTTGAATTAGTCTGGGTCATGAGTACAGAGTTCAGAGTAATATTTGAAACTAGAGAATCCTGAGTGTTATCAGTATATAGAGGAATATTCGAAGCCTACAACATGGGTAAGGGGAGGGAAGAGAAGAGGTGTGAGGAATTAGATGTAGGACATTAAGTATGGATGGAAGAGTAAGCAGTAAGATGCAGATAAGTTGAAGAGAACCCTTTAAAGAAGCCTGAAAAGGGTGAGTGAGTTAGGAGGAATACATAAAAGTGTGATGTCATGGGAACCAACAGAAGAAAGTGTTTAAACAAGGATTATTGAGGAACTTTTCAAATGCTGATGAGATGTCTAGTTAAGGTAACAACAAAGAGTTTGTTTTGGGATTTAGCAGGATGGAAGTTATTGGTGACTGTGACAAGAGTGGTTTCAGAGGAGTAGAGGTAATAAACATCTGATTGAAGTGGCTTTGAAAGAGAATAAGAGAGGGAGAGACAACTCATGCATCAACTAACTGCAATTTTATTGTGAAAGGGAAATGTGGCAGTAGTTTGATGTGGGTTGTGAAAAAAAGGAGTATTTTAAAAATGGAAGATATTACTGCATGCTTGCATGCTGATAAGAATAAGCCAGTTGAGAGGGGGAAACTGATAGTTCAAGAGAGTGCAAAATCTTTGAGTATGCAAAAAAGAGAATGGGATTCAAAGCAGCACAAGCAATGGGTTGGCCATAGGTGGAAGCCTGACATTTTATACCTTTTAACATTAAGGAAGGCAGGGGACATGGGGTACAGATACAGGTAGATTGAGTACAGGAAATATTCTGTATTAGAATAAGTGAAAGAACAGAGCCATTAGATGTAGACTACTTGACCTTATGGTGGGGAGTCCATGCGTGGTGGAAGCACGCAGGCAAACTGAAAGCACATGCCCTCTGTGCAGGGGCAGCTGCTTCTTGGTGCTACACAAATTTTTTTGTTTGTTGCCTGATCTTTGCGTATTTCAAGAGAAACCTGAAATGTGGGTTTTAATGGAAGATCTCCAAATTTTTTTATTTTTATTTTTTTTATTTTTGGCTGCGTTGGGTCTTCGTTGCTGCATGTGGGCTTTCTCTAATTGCAGCGAGCGGGGGCTATTCTTCGTTGTGGTGCGTGGGCTTCTCATCACGGTGGCTTCTCTTATCGTGGAGCACAGGCTCTAGGTTCACAGGCTTCAGTAGTTGTGGCGCACAGGTTCCAGTAGTTGTGGCACCCGGGCTTAGTTGCTCTGCGGCATGTGGGATCTTCCCAGACCAGGGCTCGAACCTGTGCCCCCTGCATTGGCAGGCGTATTCTTAACCACTGTGCCACCAGGGAAGCCCAGATCTCCCAATTTTTAAATGTTGACTTAAATTCTATGAAACAAAGCAAATAAGAGCAACAACAAAAGCACTATGTATGACAAGCAATTACTTCTGGCATCTAAATCTAACCTAGGGGCTGTGGGTTGGGATCTTCTCTTCTGGAGGCTTAAAACCTGGTCTCACAGGACTTCTCTGGTGGTCCAGTAGCTAAGACCCTGCACTCCCAATGCAGGGGGCCTGGGTTCGATCCCTGGTCAGGGAACTAGATACCACATACTGCAACTAAGAGTTCGCATGCCGCAACTAAAAGAACCTGCGTGCCGCAACTAAGACCCGGCATGGCCAAATAAATAAATATTTTTTTTAAAAACCCACAAAAAACCTGGTCTCACACCTATAAGGGCAATTGGCATTTGTCTGTTGCTTCAGAGGAACCAGAAATCAGGCAAAGAACAGTACATACCAATTCTCACTCTTGCTTCCATTCTGAGAGGGGAAATTTGATTTCCTAGGGGTCCCTAGTTTCCTGGGGACTTGCCTGAGCAGTCCAAGAAGGGTTTGTGGGGAAGCTGCTGGTTACCCACTCACCTGACCCATACTCTCTAGGGAGAGTTCTGTCTTCTCATAAATGGGTAAATGGGAAAAATAAATATAGGAACCAAGAGAGAATTAAGGGATACAAAAAAGGAAAAAAAAAAACCCCACAAACAAAAACGGAGCAGGATTCTGAGAACTCAGAAAAAAAAATAATGTCGTCCAAAAGAACTACAAACTAGAACCCAAAGAATTTGTTTAAATCTGCTTGTAATCCCAATAAATATTAATAATTATAAAATGGTAATAGCAGCAGTACTGGTAGCAACTGCTACCAAAATTTATCGAACCTTAGTATAAGCCAGACTGTTCTAGTGTTTGATAGGTATTAACTCATTTGAAACTCACATCAACCCTGTAAGGAAATTGCTATCATTATCTTCATTTTATAGATATAAACTGAGGCCCAGAGAGGGTACATAAACATGTCTAGGATGCAAAGAGTTAAATGTAAAATGATCTAGCAAATACATTACATTGCTTTAACTTACTTTAAAATGTTTCAGCTAAATTAAAAATGCTGTGTATGTGAGTTTTGGTTTACATACACCCCCAGAATGGTTAACATGGGGTGGGTGGGTGGGTAAGAGAGTAATCAGAATTTGAAAGACTTCTTTAGAGTTGTCATTTGTAACTGCAAAGGCAGCAGTTATAAGCAAGTCAACTCTCTTTATCTCTGGTTAGAACTAGATAGTTTACTAATCAGTATAATGGGGTGTGAGAAATCATTTTCATTGGTGAAATTACTGATGTTTAAGATTTGTCGGTTGGCCAGAGATATTAATCAAGCACCAGTGCCTTTGCATAAATAAGGTTTAAAAACAAGGAGCTCATTCCCTTGGAGCAGTATCCGAAGGCCTAGATTCAGTCTGGCCCTGAGATGACCACAAAAAAAAAAAAAAAAAAAAAGGATTCTATCACCTGATTCTGATTAAAACGTGGCTGGATTCTGCCACTAGAAAACTGTCACATCTGCCTCATGTGACTCTTCTTGCCAGACTGCTTCAAAGGACAGGGAGCTGGGACTTCATCAAGCTTCCTAGGAGCAGATCCTACGACTGTTCTTGTGCCACTTGCTGTTAATTTGGGCAGATGTGACAGGAGTGAGACCGAAATATCCAGCCTGTTACTGGGTAGTGAGGTAGGGCCTGTAGTCTTCTTCAGTCTTGAAGTATTTCAGGCCATTTGAAATACTGCCGTCCAAAGAATCTAATAATCATAGGGGACCAAACTGACTTAGTTCACAGCAAACACATACATTTAACAAAAGAGAAACTAATGTTCAGAATTTTTCCAGAGAAATATATTTTAAACACAAACCAAATAATGTCAGATAGAGAAGTTCATTTCATATTAATGAATGGTATAATCAGAATGAAGGTATCATAACCTATTCAATAATAATCCTTAATAATAACCACAGTATATTGTATTCTATGTACTGGCAGCTGTGCTGAGACTTTCAGGAATACAATCCCACTTTAACTTCACAATTGTTCTGTGAGGATAGGAATTTTTGTTGCACCCCTTTTCCAGATGAGGAAACTGAATATTAGAAAGATGTGAGTAACTTTCTTGGAGGAAACTTATCTGTGCAAAATGGCAGAGAGGGACTCAAAATCAAAAGTTTCTCCCTCCAAAGTCTATATTATTAACACTATATTGTACTGTTTGGTAAGTACTGATTAACTGCATCTATTCATTCATTTATTTTATGAAATATTTATTGAGAGTCTACTAGTTCTCAGATTTTGAAACTGGTAATCAAGATACAGCATGTAAATAAGACAGATACAGTCCATGTGTTTATGGAGCCTGCATTCTATTCTGACTTTAAACTAATTACAGAAGTAACTGCAAAAGTACATTTGTGATCCTGAAAATTGCTGAGGAAAAAAACCGAGAGCTCTGAGAACATGGAAGATGGAACATGCAACTCTGAGTGGCAGAGGATAGAGGAATGATAAGTGAAACCTCCCAGGGAAGAAACTAGAGATTAGGAGGCTGGTCTGATGTTCTCCAAGAAATACCGATGCAGCGAACCCAGGAACCCAGTGCCCCACCATATTAGCAAACAGAATGGTTAATGCAACTTAAATACCTTACTGATAAATACATAAATTAGCAGGTGAAACTATTCACCTCAACAGTGAATTCCTCACATCACAAAATTATCATAGGTTCCTTTTATATAACACCTGATCAAGTGTTAGTTACAGATCATTAAATTCTTGCAGAGAGACACCCAAAAAGCTAAAGGGTTCCAAAGCACGTGCTGCATAAGCATGAACCAGAAATTTAAATAAAACTAATCTTAATTATCATAAAAAAGGTCTATCACTCATGGGGTGGTTTTATTTTCATTTTTAGCCCACAGGAAGTTGAAATACTAAATGCTATGTTTCCATTCCATATACGCTTTATATGTATCAAATCATTCAGAACAACCCAAAGAGATGTGTACTATTACACACCCTCTCTTACTGCTGGGAAACGTGATGCAGAAAGAAGTAAACTTATTTGCCAAATCTCACATGTTCAGTAAGTGGTAGAACTGGAATTCAAGTTCTGGGATTCGAATCCAGATACTTTGACTCAAGTAGGCTCTTAACACCAAGCTACATTGACTAGGCTATGCTTTGTGCTAATATATTTAGAAAATATCCGTATGCTTTTATATACCTATGAAATACATATATATGTATATGTATTTCCAGAATTTTCTTACATAGAAAGTAGAAAATAACAGGTAAAACCTGAAAAAGCATCCAGAAACTCTGCTGAATGCTCTGGAAACAGAATGCCTAATTGGTGAACTCTTTTGAACTTTTTTTTGCCATAGGTAATTTGTATGCCACATCTAACACCACCAGTCTGTGTGTAGGTGGAGTATGCTTCCCATCTTGTTTCACAGAGTTAACCCAACCCTGAAACCCAAACTGGTAAAGATGTCACAAAATAATGTCATACCCATCTTACTTTTCAATATAGATGTAAAAATGTCAAAAAAGTTTTTTAGGGAATACAGTTTAAATGTGTAAATAATATGCCACAAACAAATATGGTTTGCCCTAGATTGCAGGGTTAAATATTACCATATTAATTAATGAATATATCAATATCATATAACTAAATTGGTAGTTAAAATAAAACAACACTGCTCAGAGCATGGCCCCTACTTGCCTCATGGATGTCATGGCTACCAGTTTTGTACAGTGATATTTCCCAAGCTGGTCTTTCTCAGTGCTCTGTTCCAAAAATACTCCTAGGCATGAATGAGTGTGCTGTGAAAGAATAGTTCCATGCTCTTTGACACTCTGTTCTTGTACTCATCCTTCAAGGTTTAGCTCAAATACCACTTCCCTCTCAGCTGTCCTCCCTGACCCTTCTCCTCCCAAGCAGAAAGGAACCCTTGCACCTCCATTGCTCTTTATGGGCACCCAGTTTATGGGTGTTTTAACTTTCATCTTGTGTTGGTGTTTTTTGAGGACATTTTACCTTTTCTCTTAGATTCTATGTTCTTTGACGTCGGAATCTCGATACACTGCACACACAAAATAAAGCATAATCCTACCTCTTAATTTAAATAACATGGTTATTTGAAAGCTAGAGATGAAAGCACAATAGTCATCTAATCCTATCCTATTGTTATTTCTCTTTCCAGGACAAATCAACCCTGAAAGAAGTTATGAAAGCCGCTTAGATCTATGTGAAAGCTTTTTAAAGATTATTATTAAAGACTAGTTCAGGCCTTGCAAATCTAATGCAACACATTTACTTTTGATTTTAATTGACTTTAAAAACATGCCATGGTATATAGTGAATGTATGTTTTCTAATACACAAAACTAATGATTTAGAACAGATTTTCTTTTCTTAAAAATTACGCAGTGGAACATAAAAATGAAGCTTTATAGAGATACAAAATGATAAGCATAGAAATATTATAAATGAGGTATCTGAGGTATAACCTACCATTACCATTAGTTTTCTATTAGCAAGGGTATAAAAGAGTTTCATTTGTTTTAGAAAGATGTATTATATAATGGACTGAAATCCCAGACACAGAAAGGAATGTACACTGATTTCCCTGAAAATGATTTATGACTTAGGCTCTGGTGGGAAATCATGTTTTTCTCATTTTACATCTCACTTGAAAATATTCTCCTAATTTAGTCCAAAATGTTCTTTTTTCTCCTAACACCGTCTGCTGTTAAATGAAAATTTCTAGAAAAATTTTATATTTTCTGTTTGTTTTAGAGTTCAGTTTTTTTAATTTATTAAAAAACTTTTAAATTGAAGTATAGTTGATTTACAATATTGTGTAAGTTTCAGTTGTACAGTACAGCAATTCAGTTATACATATATATGCACATATATGTAAATATTCTTGTTCAGTTTCTTTTCCTTTATAGGGTATTACATAATATTGAGTATAGTTCCCTGTGCTATACAGTAGGGCCTTGTTGGCCTTCTATTTTATGCATAGTAGTGTGTATATGTTAATCCCAGCCTCCAGAGTTTTAAAAAATAACATGGACCTTGAATCCTTTCATAACTATATTAAAAATATGGACAAATTATAGCTTAGTGACCAGCTTGATAATACTCTGTGATGGAGAGATGAATTTAGTTCAAGTTGGTTTTGCTTATGGTAAGAAAGCTGTTCTAAAGTAGTGCAATAAAAACATGTGATTTACCCATATGATTTATATGAGAAAAGATTTCATTCTATAGATTTTAATGGTTTAGTTAGTTTTATTAACAATGATCTAAACTCTTTGTTAATGGCATAATATTTAATATGACATCATTATTACTGAGAAAGTGCTGATATTTTGTATATCTGATAGTAGAGAGAAGATATTTAAAATTTGCAAGCTTTCTTGAAAGTTTTAGGAAGCATATATAATTCCATGCCTATAAAAGACTACATCAAACCTATGTATGTCAATAAATTAAAATATTGGTGATTGAATGTACAATTTGATTTGCATGTGGTAAATTAAGACATAATGACAGGTCTACAACTTTGATCTTGTTTAACATCTTTAAAATTTTTTCAATTTTATTTAATTTTTTTCCTTTTTTTTTTCAATAAATACCTATTTGGCTGCACTGGGTCTTAGTTACAGCACATGAGATCTTCGATCTTCATTGCAGCATGCTGGATCTTTTAATTGTGGCGTACAGGATCTTTAGTTGCAACATTCAAACTCTTAGTTGACTTGTGGGATCTAGTTCCCTGACCAGGGGTCGAACCTGGGTCCCCTGCATTGGGAGTGGGGGGTCTTAGCCACTGGACCACTAGAGAAGTCCCTAAAAATTTTTTTATTGAAGTATAATTGATTTACAATGTTGTGTTAGATTCTGGTGTACAGCAAAGTGATTCAGTTATAGATATATATGTGTGTGTATATATATATATTCTTTTTTATATTCTTTTCCATTATGGTTTATTACAGGATATTGAATATAGCTCTCTGTGCCATTCAGTAGGACCTTGTTGTTTATCTATTTTATATATAGTAGTTAGTATCTGCTCATCTCAAATTCCTAATTTATCCCTCCCCTATCTTTTTTCCCCTTTGGTAACCGTAAGTTTGTTTTCTATGTCTGTTAGTCTGTTTCTGTTTTGTAAATAAGTTCATTTGTGTCATATTTTAGAGTCCACATATAAGTGATATCGTATGGTATTTGTCTTTCTCTTTCTGACTTACTTCACTTAGTATGATAATCTCTAGGTCCATCCATGCTGCTTCAAATGGCATTATTTCATTTTTCTTATGGCTGAATAATACACTGAGTATATATACCACGTTTTCTTCATCCATTCATCTGTTCGTGGACATTTAGGTTTCTTCTGTGTCTTGGCTATTGTAAATAGTACTGCTATGAACATGGGGGTGCATGTATCCTTTTAAATTAAAATTTCCGTCTTTTCAGGATTTGAGCTCAAGAGTGGGATTGCTGGATCATATGGCAACTCTGTTTTTAGTTTTTCAAGGAACCTCAGTACTGTTCTCCATAGTGGTTGTACCAACTTACATTCCCACCAATAGTGTAGGAGGGTTCCCTTTTCTCCACACCCTCTCCAGCATTTGTTATTTGTACACTTTTTAATGATGGCCATTCTGACTGGCAGGAGGTGATAACTTACTGTAGTTTTGATTTACATTTCTCTAATAATTAGCGATGATCTTGTTTAACATCTTAACATTAAGGTTATTTCTACTTGATAGCGACCAGATTTAGGATTGATTTTTGAAAGATTCGCAGACAAACATGAGTTTAGTCTTGATAGTTCAATTTTTTGCAAACATGAAATAATATTATAGAAGACTTTAGTGTACAAAATTTCTCCATTCAAATATGTAACTGCGGAACAAGTTTGGAAATTAGACTCAATTGCCCATTTAGGGTTCCCTTAAAATAAAACAGAAAACAAAAACTGAAATAGAGCCTTGAAAATTCAATTTGAATAATCTATTCTGTTTATGGTGATCTCAACATCATATTAGACCATTATAGACTAACGTTTCTATAATGAAACAGCTTTCCCTGTCTTTCTCTACATTTTCAACACTGCAAAATACCATTTTTTTTCATTATACTTAGAGAACAAATACACTATTCTTCACTAAAATTGTGTTGACTTTAGAGTGTGACTTTTTTGTCTTCTGTACTACTCTTAGTACCACTTAGCGCTTTGTGAAAACTAGCATGGGGAATGAGCTACGTAAATATTATGATTCATCACCTCAAGTAGCTCATGAAGATGTCCATTCAAGCCCATGTACATGATCATAGTTTATAATAACTAAGTCATGAAAGGAGTCACAGTACTATGCGATAAAGGTAAACTTTCCACAAATGTTTACTGTTTACACTAGAAAATGCTATTAATATACGTGCACTCAGAATAATGTGCAGTTAAAACCCTGCAGTTTTTGATACATGAGTTTTAAGCCTTAATGAAAGTGTTTTTCTTTCCCAAATTAATCTTTTTTCCTTGTAATTCCCTTCTTCCATACCTCCCTTCCCCTTACTTTTGCTTAAATACATTTAAAAAACTGTGCATTCTTGAATGCTACCTCTTCCCACCCCCAACCCTGCCAACCAAAATTCAAAATAAAAATTGCAAAATAAATTGTTACATTTTGCTCTGTCTCTAGATTATAAATTAGATATGGAATTAATTTTTAACCTCTAGAAACTTGAATTAAAACATGTTCCTTAGACTCCAACTACTATCTGGTATGGTAGACTCGTTTAAATGACAGAAAAAAGGTAACAGTCATTAACAGTTAGAAGATATTTAAAGGTTAAAAGAAAAATGTATCTAATACAATTCATCATAAAATTTGGAATTTTTAAGCAGTCTGTTTTATTTAATGAAAAAAGAAAAGTCAGTAAGAAGTCAAGGGAAGGAGTTATTGACTTCATTTACGTACACTGCTACTAAGAAAACCGTTTGCAACCTTGAGACTGATTCTATGGAGAACAGATGAAAGAGTAAATTAGTATGCCATAAGGACTGGTTAAACTTTCAGCCTGACCACAAACGTATTTTTAGGTGTGTTAAGTGAGGCATTCATCACACAGTTATGATTTAAAACTTTAAATTGTATATAATTATAGTTGGGTGACAGCTCTAGAATTTCTCTCTGCTTCATCAGTCATGTTAACTGATATTTCAGCTTGGACGCTGATTTCTTAGTGCTCAAAAGACAGCTGTATGAATGTCATAGGTTAAAGGGAGAAAATGCAACATCAGTTTATTAATATTTGGAGCTAATGGGAAAAGAATGATTGATTCTAACCTCCTTCACTAAAACAACCATGCTTGTGCAATAGCCTGCAGAATTACCAAGTAGAGAATTGGCATGGTGTTTGTAGATGCAGTCTCACCACAAATGTCATGAGCCCAGACCCTGCAGTCTGACACCTCACATTCCAACGCTAGTGGGATGCTTATTAGTGCCTCAGTTTCCATATGGGTTTATTAGAGATGAAACAGATATTACCAATAAAGCACCTAAAATAACACCTGGCACCACAATGTTGTATAAACCCACTGGAATAACTAAAATGGAACAGTCAGATAATATGGTATGGGGAAAAATGTGAAAGACCTGGAACTCAATTTGCTGGGTGCAAATAATAGAACCTCAATAAATAAATAAGTGAAATATTAGAAAATCTGTTAGCATTCATAACCCAAAAAAGTGAGTTGGTAATATCAGGGCATGTCTAAATTCACCTTAGAATAAATGATTTCATTTCCAGTGTTGGTATTGATGCCTAATCAGGGCAGTATATCTCACTATTGCTGGGAGACAACTTCCTTCCAAGAAATTGTTATTGCTTAGAATGAGTTTTCTATATTAGGTAAAGAAAATAAAAATTTGGAGCAAGGAATATATCTTTCTTATTTCTTTTAATTAATGAGGATATGGGATACGTCAACAGTGAAATGACATAACTTAGGAAAGCAGGAGATATATATAAGCCTTATTCAACATGTCCTCTTCTGCCCTAAAAACACTTCATTTCTCGTATGACTATTATAACAACAATAAAGAGAGTAGAAGAAATTTCTCTATATATTTCACTTAATTCAAAAAACTGTTTTAATCTTACCATGTTTCCCCATGCTGCTTGTATATATATACATACACGTATATATATGTATATACACACATATGTATGCATATATGCATATGTATGCTGAACTTAGATTTTATTTTCCGTTCTGTATTTTTTACCTAACATGATATGTTAAAAAGTCATATTTTCAACATTTAAAATTGTTAAATGGCACTTCATTGATCTATTTCATAATTTACTTCTCCGTCCTTATTTTTTTAATTTTTAGGGTAAGTTTTTTTTTTTAATGTGACATCTAAACTAAATTTGTTTTTTGTTTGTTGTTGGTTTTTTTAATTGAAGTATAGTTGATTTATAGTTTCAAGTACAACTTAGTGATTCAGTATTTTTATAGATTATATTCCATTGAAAGTTATTACAAAAAATGGCTATATTTCCCTGTGCTGTACAATATATATCATTGTTAATTATCTATTTTATACATAGTAGTTTATGTCTCTTAATCTCATTCCCTTTTCTTGCCCCTCCCCCTTCCCTCTTCCCATTGGTAACCACCAGTTTGCTCCCTGTACCTGTGAGTCTGTTTCTGTTTTGTTACATAAACTCATTTATTTTATTTTTTAGATTCCACATATAAGTGATAACATAGATAGCACACACAATGGAATACCGGCCATAAAAAAGAATAAAATTTCCCCATTTGCAACAACATGGTTGGACCTAGAGAGTATTATGCTTACTGAAATAAGTCAGACAGAGAAACATGTATCTTCTATGCTATCACTTATACGTGCAATCTAAACATTAAAAAAAAAAGAATATATACAACAAAAATTTTTAAAAATTATGATTTCCTTAGAATTATTAGGTCAAAGGGTAAACACTTTGTTGTGATTCTGGGTAAATAGTGTCATTTTGTTTTCCAAAAAAGTACCAATATAAGGTTTTTTACACACTGTGCATTGCAAATATAACCAAGTTTGGTCACATCCTGGTGATGAACTGACATCCTGGTTGGCATGAAATATTATCACTAAAGAAGTTTCTTTCATCAACGTATCAGGTAATAAACATCGTATTTCAACTTTAATTATTTTGGTCAACATATGGTTATAAATTTTCTTAAATATTTACTTAAAATTGGGTTTCCTCTTCTTTTGAATAACCTTAAATGTTCTTTGTCCATTTAACTATTTGAATCCTCTTTGTTGTGTGATTGATATAATATTCTGTATAATGTTGGCGTTACTCCTTATCTGCCACCTGTTAGATTCCATTTCATTTTATTTTTTTCATGATAGTCAAATAATTTATACCTGAGGCAGAAAAAGAATAGCAGCTCTAGGAGGAAAAAAATAGGTAAGACTGAATTCCATGGGAACAAAAGCTTGGTAGGAAAAGATGAGAAGTTACAGAACTCTAACGTGAAAGTACATCTCCTTCAAGCAGTCCTGACACATTAAGAGAAACATTGGCCTCATCATTTTTGTGATAGAAGTTTAACTCAATTTTCATTTAATTCTTAAGAAATGTCATGACCCCAGTTGGCATCTGGGTTATACTGATATGAATCATAAGTGTAAAAATAAAAATGCAAACCTAACACCAGACGATTCTTGTCTCTCACTTCTATTTTCACCATGTATTTGGTGCTTGTCAAAATCAGGGGTGACGCTTATCTCTAGGCAAGGCTTAACTCACTTTAATTTAGTTTAGTTTGCTTGTTTGTTTTGGTGATATGTAATGAAGCTAAAATGTTTAGGAAAATTATTTAGATCACAACTAATGACATTTACAAAGCAAACTTGATGGCAATTAAAGAGATATATTTAACTTCAGGGTAATGAAAGATTTAAAAGTAAAATATTAAAATTAAAGTAAAGAAAATGGCAATAGTGAGCAGAAGAATTAGAAAAAATTATATCATCGGTTCAAAAATGCATTAACCAGGACTTCCCTGGTGGCACAGTTGTTAAGAATCCGCCTGCTAATGCAGGGGACACACGTTCGAGCCCTGGTCTGGGAAGATCCCACATGTCACGGAGCAACTACGCCTGGGCACCACAACTACTGAGCCTGTGCTCTAGAGCCCGTGCTCCACAACAATGAGAAGTCCATGCACCACAGTGAAGAGTAGACCCTGTTCACCACAACTAAAGAAAACCCATGCACAGCAACAAAGACCCAACACAGCCGAAAAAAAAAAAAATATATATATATATATATATATACACATATACATATATTTCTCAATGCATGACAAATAACAAACTTGTTTCGCCAAAATAGAATGATATTTCCCTCTTTTTCCCATTTGCTTATGTATGATGATGGAATTTAATTGTGTGGGATGAGCCAGGATTTCAACTTTATAAGCTTAGTTTTTAATTCTCTATACTTGACACTCGTTAAGATGAACAAATGGAGAAGACGCTGGCATTATGTACCTTTAGGAAAGACCACATGTCATTTTGTACTAAGTAGTTAAAATTTCTGTGGTAAGGTAAAAATCATGGGCAGGACAGAGGGAAAGAAGACCTAAGTTTCTGGGCATCCCACTCCATTTGTAATTTGGGGAAAGTCGTTTTGCCTTTCCAGTGTTAGTTTTCTACTTGTAAAATGAAGACATTTGACTAGCTGTTTTTTTCTAAAGTGATAATTTTGGCCTTTTTAAAAGATCCTACTTTAAAATACATTGATTTTTTTTTTTTTTTTTTGCCGTACGCAGGCCTCTCACTGTTGTGGCCTCTCCCGTTGTGGAGCACAGGCTCCGGACGCGCAGCCTCAGCGGTCATGGCTCAGGGGCCCAGCCGCCAGGGAAGCCCAATACATTGGTTTTTGCTTCCAAGCTTGTGACCTTTCTGGCTTACCTAAGATAGTATACCCCTCTACATACTCAATAGTTTCTTGGCTATTTTTAAAATAACATTTCATTTTTAAAATTATAGGACAGTTAAGCTGTGTGGGAGAAAAACCCTTCTAACTATAGAATATAAATATCTGCCACAAAGAATCTAATAGTGGAAAAGACAAATTTTTCTTAGTTTATTTAGCTCACAGATTAAATTCACACAACTTGGAGAGAACTGGACAAATACCAAAAAAAAATTTGTGGAGTAAAAATTACACGTAATTCACCACAGAGAGATAACAGTGAAATATTGTTATACAGTTTTAATACGTTTTGTTCTGTTCTGAAATTTTTGAGGGGCACTGTTAACATAGTCTTCTAGTTGTTTACAATTAGAGAAAATGTGAAGTTTAATACTTAAATTTGATGGTCTGTCAGTATCCATAAGTATTTTCAGTGTTGAATGACATGGCTCAAAGTCCTTATTTTCAGGTTTTTTAGGCAACTAGCTAAACACTTCATGTTTAAGAGAAAGTGTTCTTTCTTTCTCAAGGAACTTTTTCAATTTTTTTCTATACAGCTAATGAGCATGTTGAAAATATACCAGTGCTCATGACTGATAATGCCGTGTACTTGTAGGAGGGTAGTTCTGGCTGGATGATAAAGTGAGGAGTAGACAGCTGTGGTTGGTGGGTAGCATTTGGGGTTTAGAGTCAAATACCTAAGTTCCCTGAAGATTTTACAGCACATTTTACTGGGTTAGCTTTAGAAAAACGTGAGATCCTTACAAAGAACAGTGTGTTGAAAATAATGCCAGGAACCAGTACCAGTGGATTGCTGTGACGACTTTTCATGAAACATTTTGTTCTATAGGTCCTGGGTCATCGTTCTCCCTTTGGGGGCTTTGTGGTTCATGTGTTTGAAGCTGCAAGGATGGAGGAGCAAGTGGATTATTTTCTTCACTGGAATTATCATAAACAAAAACACCAAGTACATTCTTCTGATTTCCCAGATGAGTGATATATGCTGGGAACAAGGGGGCAATGGGACTCCAGTGTTACAAAGAATGAGACACATAGGGAGATAGATGGCTGCTGGCAGACACAGGGGGCGTGGAGACTGCCTCATTTCAGGAACTGTGAAAATCCAAAATCCCTTTCAAGTCTTTGCTGAGTTCTGTGGCATAGAATGGGGGTGGGAAGAGGTAAAGGGACTTTCATTCATCTTTAAAAAATTTTTTTTAATTTTATATTGGAGCATAGTTGATTAACAATGTTGTGTTAGTTCCAGGTGTACAGCAAAGTGATTCAGTTATACGTATACATGTATCTGTTCTTTATAAAATTCTTTAAGTCCCTTTTGACTAATTCCTGCTTCGGGACAAAGTCCTTTATCTTTGCCCTGGGGTTGATCCAAATGTGGAAACATCTTCTACTTTGGGATCAGAACACTCCAAAGCACCACAGATAGAAGGAAATTACATGAAGCAGCTTTTTTACTAAAGCTTTACTAAAGGGTCAGCTTGCTCACCTCACAATAACTTAAAATCACACAGTTTATTTCCCACTTAGAGACCACTGTCGCTGTTCCTATCCAGGTAGCACCCGGGCTGACTGCCAACTTCCTTGCTCTTCTGCTGACCTTTGCATCACTTCTCCTTATGACCTTCTCACTATTATGTAGAGCAACACTGATCTCTAGTTCCTGGCCCAAACTTGCAAATTTACAGTGATAAAAGTGCACGGAGTACAAATTAACAATTTCCCTGCTCCTTTGGAGGCACTTGTATTTATATATGATAGTTATTTTTCTGTGAGGTCTGTGTAGCATTTTCTATCTGTAAATATTTTTGTAATATTGTTCATTGGCTTATACAAAGCTGAGACGTAAATGACTATTGGGATTACCTTGTAAGCATACGTGGATCCAGACTTTCTGTGAAAGTGACAATTAGAGTGAGATTCTTCTCTGGCTGTGCCTTGAAGGGTGTTTAGAGGTTGTTGTTGGAACTCTCTTCACATTCTTCTGGGATTTCTTAGTCATTTTTTTCCTGAGTGCCAAGTCCACACTCTGGATATTTTTTCTTGTCAACTTGTATAGTGACACTACTTGTAAATGCCATGCTATAGGCTTTTTTCTTATAGAACTGTTGATGTAACTCTAATGAAATTCATTCCCTGTGTTGTTGACTTTTGTTTTATAAAGTACATTTTAGCGTTAGAACAGCTAAGCCATTCACATTTGCAAAACATCTGTTGTAGCATTTGTGATTAAATTTTGAATTTTTAAATCATCCTTATATACTGATATCATAGTTCTTGCCAATCTATATCTTGCTAACATAAGGACTCACCTATTTCCATATCTGTGGCATTACTGCAAATCATGATGCTCTTTGAGCTGAATAAAGACTCTAATCTTAGCAATATCCTTGAATATATTTAAAGGATCTTTTAAAATGTCAGCTGAGAGCTCAAAGATGTAGAGAGCTGGAAAGGACATTGCTCCCACCCTTACAACAAGAAAACTGATGGACTAACTGCAAATTAAAGAATTTTCAGAGCAAACAACTACCTCCAAAAAAATGGTGAGAGAGGGAAAAATGGGACCCTGGAATTTGATTACTTGGGCAGATGCTGCCAAAAAACCATCCTGACCAGTAAGAACATGGAGCTAACATTCTTTTGAAGGCATTGTTAAAAGCCACATATGGGCTAGTGTGAGTGTGAAGCCTTTGGGGGCCACAGGATAGGTAGTTTATATCCCTTTGTAGGCTTTTTCTCCATGACAGACATCAAATGCTCACACAGAAGATCATAAAGAATCCTGAGAACAGTTCCCTGTGGCTCTGACTGGATGAAGGGAATAGCAGTCACTGACAAAAGGCCTCCCAGATCCATGTTTTCTACTTCACCTATGCAACAAAAGCGTTGATATGCATAGGGAAGAACAGCAAAAAACTGTTGCATGTACTTTATAAAACTGTTGCAAAAAACTGGATTTTTGCAGAAGGGAGAAGAAAAATGAGGAGGGGAATAAAAAAAAACTCCACCTCTGGGAAAAGGGCAAGAGTACGTGCTAGACCCATCATTACAGCTGGAGAAGGAACAGGAAATGGTGAAAGCAAAACATCTAGGCACAGCTTCACAGGTACTGCCTAAGAATGAGGTTTAAGTGGAACATCAGAGAAGGCCTCCCCTCCCAGACCACCACCCTCCAGGCTAACAAGAGTCGGTAGGCCCTGGTGGTTCAGTGGTTGAGACTCTGTGCTTCCGCTGCAGGGGCCGCGGTTCCAAACCCTGGTCGGGGAACTAAGATCCCACATGCCGTGGGGCACAGACAAAAAAACCCCCCAAAGAAACAAAAAACCAAAAAGAGTGAAATACATCTGAGGCAGATTCTCTCTTGAGAAGATGGCAAAGGGGGGACCCAAAGCAAGTGGGAGCGAACACTAAGGAAAACCCTCTAACAACTAGCCCACACTCTAAACACAAAATATCAGCAGAGGAATTTGAAGGCTCTGGTGCACTGTTGGTAACTGTAGCAACAACAAACTTCAAACACAGCTCCTTTCCTAACCAGGTTAACAAAACCCTTCACTGAAGCCCTAGCAGAAGAGAAAGTTTACTTATCTTCAAGCATAAAATACATTATCTCAGTATCAACAGGCCTGAATCAGATATGATATAGATATTGTACTTGCCAGAGAAGAAATTTAATTACTTACATACTTAAAGTTAAAATGCAGAGGTTCTTGAAAATATCAACAAAGTTGATCAACTTTTAGCAAGACTGACCAAGAAACATAAAGAGAAAACACATTTTAATAGTATCAGGAATGAAAGATAAGGCATTACTACAAAACTACAGTTAAATGGATAGTAAGGGATTATTAAAAACATCTTTGTACCTATATATTCAACAACTAAGAAAAACAGACTAATTCCCTGAAAGACACAAACTAAAACTCACTCAAGAAGAAATAGAAAACCTGAATAGTTATATATCTATAAAAGAATTAAACCATAGTTAAAACTTTCCAAACAATAAAATTACAGGCCTACATGTTGTCACTGGCCAGTTCTAGCAATATAAAGAAAGAAAATAATACCAGTTCTACACAATCTCTTCCAGAAAATAGAAGATGGAATACTTCCATACTCATTTTATGAGGCCAACATTACACTAATACCAAAACTTGGAAAAGACATTACACAAAAATAAAACTACAGACCAATACCCGTCATGAAACTAGACATAAATATTCTTAATAAATACATGTAAATCAAATCCTGCAATATCTATGAAAGAAGAACAGTATATAGCAATCTAATGAAATTTATTCAGAGAATGATAGACTGCTTCAGAAATTTGAAAAACCAATGTAACTCACCATATTACAGACTGAATAAGAAAAAAAAACATGATCATATCAATAGATGCAGAAAAAATATTCAATAAAATTCAATTTCCCTTTGTGATTAAAAAAACTCCCAGCACACTAAGAATAAGAAAATTTCCATTACCTAATAAGGGGCATCTGCAGAAAACTTACAGCAAACATCACACTCAGTGTTGACAGTGTAAATGCTTTTTTCTTAAGGTGTAAACAAGGCAAAGATGTTGTCTCTGACCAGTTCTATTTAATAATGTACTGGAAGTTTTAGCCAGTGAAATAAGAATAAGAGATAAAGGACATATTGATTGGATAGGTGAAAATAAAATGACCTATATTTTCAGACAACAGGATTGTCTGCCTAGAAAATCCCATGGACTCTACAAAAAGAAGTCCTAGAGTAGATAAGTGAGTTTAGCAAGTTTGTAGACTAAATGGTCAATATTCAAAAGTCAATCATTCTTGTATACCAGCAATGAACGATTGGAATTTGAAATGTAAAAATACCATTTACAATTGCTCAAAAGACAAAATAGATACAAATTAAACAAAAAAAGGTGCAGGTTCTACTGACATTTTTCACAGAACTATAACAAAAAATTTCACAATTTGTATGGAAACACAAAAGACCCCGAATAGCCAAAGCAATTTTGAGAACGAAAAATGTAGCTGGAATCAGGCTCCCTGACTTCAGACTATACTACAAAGCTACAGTAATCAAGACAGTATGGTACTGGCACAAAAACAGAAAGATAGATCAATGGAACAGGATAGAAAGCCCAGAGATAAACCCACGCACATATGGTCACCTTATCTTTGATAAAGGAGGCAAGAATATACAGTGGAGAAAAGACAGCCTCTTCAATAAGTGGTGCTGGGAAAACTGGACAGGGACATGTAAAAGTATGAGATTAGATCATTCCCTAACACCATATACAAAAATAAGCTCAAAATGGATTAAAGACCTAAATGTAAGGCCAGACACTATCAAACTCTTAGAGGAAAAAATAGGCAGAGCACTCTATGACATAAATCACAGCAAGATCCTTTTTGACCCACCTCCTAGAGAAATGGAAATAAAAACAAAAATAAACAAATAGGATCTAATGAAACTTCAAAGCTTTTGCACAGCAAAGGAAACCATAAACAAGACCAAAAGACAACCCTCAGAATGGGAGAAAATATTTGCAAATGAAGCAACTGACAAAGGATTAATCTCCAAAATTTATAAGCAGCTCATGCAGCTCAATAACAAAAAAACAAAAAACCCAATCCAAAAATGGACAGAAGACCTAAATAGACATTTCTCCAAAGAAGATATACAGGTTGCCAACAAACACATGAAAGAATGCTCAACGTCATTAATCATTAGAGAAATGCCAATCAAAATTACAATGAGGTATCATCTCACACCAGTCAGAATGGCCATCATCAAAAAATCTAGAAACAATAAATGCTGGAGAAGGTGTGGAGAAAAGGGAACACTCTTGCACTGCTGGTGGGAATGTAAATTGATACAGCCACTATGGAGAACAGTATGGAGTTTCCTTAAAAATCTACAAATAGAACTACCATACGACCCAGCAATCCCACTACTGGGCATATACCCTGAGAAAACTGTAATTCAAAAAGAGTCATGTACCAAAATGTTCATTGCAGCTCTATTTACAATAGCCAGGAGATGAAAACAACCTAAGTGTCCATCAACAGATGAATGGATAAAGAAGATGTGGCACATATATACAATGGAATATTACTCAGCCATAAAAAGAAACGAAACTGAGTTATTTGTAGTGAGGTGGATGGACCTAGAGTCTGTCATACAGAGTGAAGTAAGTCAGAAAGAGAAAAACAAATACCGTATGTTAGCACATGTATATGGAATCTAAGGGGAAAAAAAGGGTCATGAAGAACCTAGGGGTAAGACGAGAATAAAGACACAGACCTACTAGAGAATAGACTTGAGGATATGGGGAAGGGGAAGGGTAAGCTGTGACAAAGTGAGAGAGTGGCATGGACATATATACACTACCAAACGTAAAATAGATAGCTAGTGGGAAGCAGCCGCATGGCACAGGGAGATCAGCTCGGTGCTTTGTGACCACCTAGAAGGGTGGGATAGGGAGGGTGGGAGGGAGGGAGACGCAAGAGGGAAGAGATATGGGAACATATGTGTATGTATAACTGATTCACTTTGTTATAAAGCAGAAACTAACACACCACTGTAAAGCAATTATACTCCAATAAAGATGTTAAAAAAAATAAAGCTTAAGGGGAAAAGCATTCTCTACCCACAAGCTCAAAAAAATTATGCTAAATTGCTAAAAAAAAAAAATTATGCTGAGTGAAAGAAGCCAGTCTCAAAAGGTTACATATTGTGCGACTCCATTGATATGATAATCTCCAAGTGACAAAACCATAGTGTACGAGGACAGATCAATGGTTGCCAGGGGGTACGGAAAGTGTGACATATGGAGGGTAGCATGAGGAATTTTGGGGGTGATGGAGCTGTTCTGTATCCAGATTATAGTGGTGGTTGCATGTGTTAAAATTCATTGAACTGTACCCTAAAAAATCTATTTTATTGTATGATGCTTTAAAAATAAAATTATACATGTAACTTCAAAAAAAAAAAAGGGCAGGTTCTGAGTGCTAAAATCTACAAAACTCTGATAAAAGAAATCAAAGAATATCTAAGTTAAAAATATACCATGGGACTTCCGGGGAAGATGGCGGAAGAGTAAGACGCGGAGATTACCTTCCTCCCCACAGATACACCAGAAATACAGCTACACGTGGAACAACAACTACAGAACACCTACTGAACGCTGGCAGAAGACCTCAGACCTCCCAAAAGGCAAGAAGGACTCCCCACGTACCTGGGTAGGGCAAAGCGGAGAGATTCTCGCACAGAGGATCGGTGCCGACCGGCACTCACCAGCCCAACAGGCTTGTCTGCTCGCCTGCCAGGGCGGGCGGTGCTGGGAGCTGAGGCTCGGGCTTCAGTCGGAGCGCAGGGAGAGCACTGGGGCGGCGGCGAGAACACAGCCTGAAGGGGCTAATGCGCCACAGCTAGCTGGGAGGGAGTCCGGGAAAAAGTCTGGAGCTGCCGAAGAGGCAAGAGACTTTTTCTTCCCTCTTTGTTTCCTGGTGCGCGAGGGGAGGGGATTAAGCGCGCTGCTTAAAGGAGTTCCAGAGACGGGCGCAAGCTGCGGCTGAAAGCGCGAACCCAGAGACGGGCGTGGGACGCTGGGGCTGCTGCCGCCACCACGAGGCCTGTGTGCGAGCGCAGTTCACTGTCCACGGCCCCCTTCTGGGGAGCCTGTGCAGCCCGTCACTGCCGCGGTCCCGGGATCCAGAGACGGCTTCCCTGGGAGAACGCACGGCGCGCCTCGGGCTGGTGCAACGTCACACCGGCCTCTGCCGCCGCAGGCTCGCCCCGCCTCCGTGCCCCTCCCTCCCCCACGGCACGAGTGAGCCAGAGTCCCCGAAGCGGCTGCTCCTTTAACCCTGTCCTGTCTGAGCGAAGAACAGACGCCCTCCGGCAACCTACACGCAGAGGCGGGGCCAGATCCAAAGCTGAGACCCGGGAGCTGTGAGAACAAAGAAGAGAAAGGGAAATCTCTCCCAGCAGCCTCAGAAGCAGCGGATTAAAGCTCCACAATCAGCTTGATGTACCCTGCATCTGTGGAATACATGAATAGACAACAAATCATCCCAAACTGAGGAGCCAGGAGTCAGTGCTGTGCCTCTGAGGTGGGAGAGCCAACTTCAGGACACTGGTCCACAAGAGACCTCCCAGCTCCACATAATATCAAACGGCGAAAATCTTCCAGAGATCTCCATCTCAACACCAGCACCCAGCTTCACTCAACGACCAGCAACCTACAGTGCTGGACACCCTATGCCAAACAACAAGCAAGACAGGAACACAACGCCACCCATTAGCAGAGAGGCTGCCTAAAATCATAAAAAGTCCGCAGACACCCCAAAACACACCACCAGATGTGGACCTGCCCACCAGAAAGACAAGATCCAGCCTCATCCACCAGAACACAGGCACTAGTCCCCTCCACCAGGAAGCCTACACAACCCACTGAACCAACCTTAGCCACTGGGGACAGACACCAAAAACAATGGAACTACGAACCTGCAGCCTGCAAAAAGGAGACCCCAAACACAGTAAGATAAGCAAAATGAGAAGACAGAAAAACACACAGCAGGAGAAGGAGCAAGATAAAAACCCACCAGACCTAACAAATGAAGAGGAAATAGGCAGTCTACCTGAAAAAGAATTCAGAATAATGATAGTAAAGATGATCCAAAATCTTGGAAATAGAATAGACAAAATGCAAGAAACAGTTTACAAGGACCTAGAAGAACTAAAGATGAATAAAGCAACGATTAAAAACACAATACATGAAATGAAAAATACTCTAGATGGGATCAATAGCAGAATAATGGAGGCAGAAGAACGGATAAGTGACATGGAAGATAAAATAGTGGAAATAACTACTGCAGAGCAGAAGAAAGAAAAAAGAATGAAAAGAACTGAGGACAGTCTCAGAGACCTCTGGGACAACATTAAACGCACCAACATTCGAATTATAGGGGTTTCAGAAGAAGAAGAGAAAAAGAAAGGGACTGAGAAAATATTTGAAGAGATTATAGTTGAAAACTTCCCTAATATGGGAAAGGAAATAGTTAATCAAGTCCAGGAGGCACAGAGAGTCCCATACAGGATAAATCCAAGGAGAAATACACCAAGACACATATTAATCAAACTGTCAAAAATTAAATACAAAGAAAACATATTAAAAGCCTCAAGGGAAAAACAACAAATAACACACAAGGGAATCCCCATCAGGTTAACAGCTGATCTCTCAGCAGAAACTCTGCAAGCCAGAAGGGACTGGCAGGACATATTTAAAGTGATGAGGGAGAAACACCTGCAACCAAGATTACTCTACCCAGCACGGATCTCATTCAGATTTGATGCAGAAATTAAAACCTTTACAGACAAGCAAAAGCTGAGAGAGTTCAGCACCACCAAACCAGCTTTACAACAAATGCTAAAGGAACTTCTCTAGGCAAGAAACACAACAGAAGGAAAAGACCTACAATAATGAACCCAAAACAATTAAGAAAATGGGAATAGGAACATACATGTCAATAATTACCTTAAATGTAAGTGGACTAAATGCTCCCACCAAAAGACACAGATTGGCTGAATGGATACAAAAACAAGACCCATATATATACTGTCTACAAGAGACCCACTTCAGACCTAGAGACACATACAGACTGAAAGTAAGGGGATGGAAAAAGATATTCCATGCAAATGGAAACCAAAAGAAAGCTGGAGTAGCAATTCTCATATCAGACAAAATAGACTTTAAAATAAAGACTACTAGAAGAGACAAAGAAGGACACTACATAATGATCAAGGGATTGATCCAAGATGAAGATATAACAATTGTAAATATTTATGCACCCAACATAGGAGCACCTCAATACATAAGGCAAATACTAACAGCCATAAAAGGGGAAATCAACAGTAACACATTCATAGAAGGGGACTTCAACACCCCACTTTCACCAATGGACAGATCATCCAAAATGAAAATAAATAAGGAAACACAAGCTTTAAATGATACATTAAACAAGATGGACTTAATTGATATTTATAGGACATTCCATCCAAAAACAACAGAATACACATTTTTCTCAAGTGCTCATGAAATATTCTCCAGGATAGATCATATCTTAGGTCACAAATCAAGCCTGGGTAAATTTAAGAAAATTGAAATTGTATCAAGTATCTTTTCCGACCACAATGCTATGAGACTAGATATCAATTACAGGAAAAGATCTGTAAAAAAATACAGACACATGGAGGCTAAACAATACTCTACTTAATAACGAAGTGATCACTGAAGAAATCAAAGAGGAAATAAAAAAATACCTAGAGACAAATGACAATAGAGAAATGATGACCCACAACCTATGGGATGCAGCAAAAGCAGTTCTAAGAGGGAAGTTTTTAGCAATACAATCCCACCTTAAGAAACAGGAAACATCTCGAATAAACAACCTAACCCTGCACCTAAAGCAATTAGAGAAAGAAGAACAAAAACACCCCAAAGTTAGCAGAAGGAAAGAAATCATAAAAATCAGATCAGAAATAAATGAAAGATAAATGAAGGAAATGATACCAAAGATCAATAAAACTAAAAGGTGGTTCTTTGAGAAGATAAACAAAATTGATAAACCATTAGCCAGACTCATCAAGAAAAAAAGGGAGAAGACTCAAATCAATAGAATTAGAAATGAAAAAGGAGAGGTAACAACTGACACTGCAGAAATACAAAAGATCATGACAGATTACTACAAGCAACTCTATGCCAATAAAATGGAAAACCTGGAAGAAATGGACAAATTCTTAGAATTGCACAACCTGCCAAGACTGAATCAGGAAGAAATAGAAAATATGAACAGACCAATCATAAGCACTGAAATTGAAAATGTGATAAAAAATCTTCCAACAAACAAAAGCCCAGGACCAGATGGCTTCACAGGCAAATTCTATCAAACATTTAGAGAAGAGCTAACACCTATCCTTCTCAAACTCTTCCAAAATACAGCAGAGGGAGGAACACTCCCAAACTCATTCTACGAGGCAACCATCACCTTGATACCAAAACCAGGCAAGGATGTCACAAAGAAAGAAAACTACAGGCCAATATCACTGATGAACATAGATGCAAAAATCCTCAACAAAATACTAGCAAACAGAATCCAACAGCACATTAAAAGGATCATACACCATGATCAAGTGGGGTTTATTCCAGGAATGCAAGGATTCTTCAATATACGCAAATCAATCAACGTGATACACCATATTAACAAATTGAAGGAGAAAAACCATATGATCATCTCAATAGATGCAGAGAAAGCTTACGACAAAATTCAACACCCATTTATGATAAAAACCCTGCAGAAAGTAGGCATAGAGGGAACTTTCCTCAACATAATAAAGGCCATAAATGACAAACCCACAGCCAACATCGTCCTCAATGGTGAAAAACTGAAACCATTTCCACTAAGATCAGGAACAAGACAAGGTTGCCCACTCTCACCACTCTTATTCAACCTAGTTTTGGAAGTTTTAACCACAGCAATCAGAGAAGAAAAGGAAATAAAAGGAATCCAAATTGGAAAAGAAGTAAAGCTGTCACTGTTTGCAAATGACATGATACTATACATAGAGAATCCTAAAGATGCTACCAGAAAACTACTAGAGCTAATCAATGAATTTGGTAAAGTAGCAGGATACAAAATTAATGCACAGAGATCTCTGGCATTCCTATATACTAATGATGAAAAATCTGAAAGTGAAATCAAGAAAACACTCCCATGTACCATTTCAACAAAAAGAATAAAATATCTAGGAATAAACCTACCTAAGGAGACAAAAGACCTGTATGCAGAAAATTATAAGACACTGATGAAAGAAATTAAAGATGATACAAATAGATGGAGAGATGTACCATGTTCTTGGATTGGAAGAATCAACATTGTGAAAATGACTCTACTACCCAAAGCAATCTACAGATTCAATGCAATCCCTATTAAACTACCACTGGCATTTTTCACAGAAATAGAACAAAAAATTTCACAATTTGTATGGAAACATAAAAGACCCCGAATAGCCAAAGCAATCTTGAGAACGAAAAATGGAGCTGGAGGAATCAGGCTCCCTGACTTCAGACTATACTACAAAGCTACAGTAATCCAGACAGTATGGTACTGGCACAAAAACAGAAATATAGATCAATGGAACAGGATAGAAAGCCCAGAGATAAATCCACACAATATGGTCACCTTATCTTTGATAAAGGAGGCAGGAATGTACAGTGGAGAAAGGACATTCTCTTCAATAAGTGGTGCTGGGAAAACTGGACAGGGACATGTAAAAGTATGAGATTAGATCATTCCCTAACACCATATACAAAAATGAGCTCAAAATGGATTAAAGACCTAAATGTACGGCCAGACACTATCAAACTCTTAGAGGAAAACATAGGCAGAACACTCTATGACATAAATCACAGCAAGATCCTTTTTGACCCACCTCCTAGAGAAATGGAAATAAAGATAAAAATAAACACATGGGACCTAATGAAACTTCAAAGCTTTTGCAGAGCAAAAGAAACCATAAACGAGACCAAAAGACAACCCTCAGAATGGGAGAAAATATTTGCAAATGAAGCAACTGACAAAGGATTAATCTCCAAAATTTATAAGCAGCTCAAGCAGCTCAATAGCAAAAAAACAAACAACCCAATCCAAAAATGGGCAGAAGACCTAAATAGACATTTCTCCACAGAAGATATACAGACTGCCAACAAACACATGAAAGGATGCTCAACATCTTTAATAATTAAAGAAATTCAAAACTACAATGAGATATCATGTCACACCAGTCAGAATGGCCATCATCAAAAAATCTAGAAACAATAAATGCTGGAGAGGGTGTGGAAAAAAGGGAACACTCTTGCACTGCTGGTGGGAATGTGAACTGGTACAGCCACTATGGAGAACAGCATGGAGGTTCCTTAAAAAACTACAAATAGAACTACCATATGACCCAGCAATCCCACTACTGGGCTTATACCCTGAGAAAACCATAATTCAAAAAGAGTCATGTACCAAAATATTCATTGCAGCCCTATTTACAATAGCCCAGAGATGGAAACAACCTAAGTGTCCATCATCGGATGAATGGATAAAGAAGATGTGGCACATATATACAATGGAATATTACTCAGCCATAAAAAGAAACGAAATTGAGCTATTTGTAATGTGGTGGATGGATCTAGAGTCTGTCATACAGAGTGAAGTAAGTCAGAAAAAGAAAGACAAATACTGTATGCTGACACATATATGTGGAATTTAAGGGAAAAAATGTCATGAAGAACATAGGGGTAGGACAGGAATAAAGACACAGACCTACGAGAGGATGGACTTGAGGATATGGGGAGGGGGAAGGGTAAGGTGTGACAAAGTGAAAGAGAGGCATGGTCATATATACACTACCAAACGTAAAATAGATAGCTAGTGGGAAGCAGCCGCATAACACAGGGAGATCAACTCGGTGCTTTGTGACCGCCTGGAGGGGTGGGATAGTGAGGGTGGGAGGGAGATGAAAGAGGGAGGGGTATGGGCACATATGTATGTTTATAACTGATTCATTTTGTTATAAAGCAGAGACTAACACACCATTGTTAAGCAATTATACTCCAATAAAGAGGTAAAAAAATACCATGTCTATTGATTAGAAGACTTAATATTGTTAGGAGGTCAATTATCCCCAATGACATATAAATTTAATGCCATTTCAAAGTCTGAGCAAAATAATCAGTTAAAGCTGATTCTATAACATATGAGAAAGCAAAGGAACTAGGGCAGTCAAACCAATTTTTAAAAAGAAAGATAAATTTAGAAGACTTACTATCTGATTTCAAGACTTTCTATAATGCTAGAGTGATAATAGCTTTAGTATAGTATGGTGATAGTGAAATAGCAAAGTAATAGTGAAAGGAGAGATATATAGATCAATGAAACTTATTAGCAAGCACATAAATAGACCCACACAAATATAGACCGCTATATTAGTCAACTCATTTTGAAAAAGATGCAAAGGCAAATCAGTGGAGAAAGGATAATCTTTTCAAATAATGGTGTTGGAACATTTGGACAATTATATACAAACAAAACAAAACATAACCTCAACACACACCCCAAGCCATATACAACACTAACTAAAAATAGATTATAGTTCTAAATATAAAATGCAAAGCTATAAAATTTCTAGAAGAATACAGAGGAAAAAATTTGAGTCAACTTGAGTTTGACAATGAGTTTTTAGGTATGACACCATAAGCATGATCCATAATAGAAAAATTGATAAGTATTATATTTTATTAAAATTAAATTTTTATTCTGTAAAAGACAATGTTAAGAAAATGAAAGGGCAAACCACAGACTGAGAGAAAATATTTGGATATCATATATACAATAAAGAAGTTGTTTTCAGAATATAAAGAACTTAAAATTCAACAAGAAAAAACGTAGGCAATCAGTCTGAACAGATACTTCACCAAAGAATGTATACAAGTGGCAAATGAACATATAGAAAATGCTCTATCAGCATGATATAGTAAGGAAGTGCAAATTTAAAACTGCAATGTGATACCACTTCTTACCTGTTAGAATGGCTATTATCAAAAAGACAAGAAATAACAAATGTTGGAGAGGATATGGAGGAAAGGGAACCCTTATATACTATTGGTAGGAATGTAAATTGATGAAATCAATAAGGAAAACATTATGGGATTCCTCAAAAAATTAAGACTAGAACTACTATATGACCCAGCTATTTCAATTCTGGGCCAAAGAACATGAAAACACTAGTTTGAAAAGATATATGCACCCCTATGTTCCTCATGGCATTATTCACAATAGTCAAGATATGGAAATAACCTGTGTCCACTGATGGATGAATAGATGAAGAAATTGTGATATATGTATACACACACACACACACACACACACACACACACACACACATATATATATACAATGGAATACTATTTAGCCACAAAAATAATGAAATCCTGCCATTTGTTTTCATGGACCTTGAGGATATTATGTGAAATGAAGTAAATCAGATGGATAAAGACAAAAACCATAAGATTTCACTTATATATGGAATATAAAAAAAACCCAAATGAACAAACAAAATAAAACAAAAACAAACTCATAGATACAGAGGCCAGATTAGTGGTTACCAGAGGGGAAGGGGTTTGGAGGATGAATGAAATGGGTGAATGGGGTCAACTGTATAGTGGTGGATAACTACACTTGTGCTGGTGATCACTTAGCAGTGTATCCATATGGTAAATTATAATACTTGAACACCTGAAACTTAAATACTAGAGTTTTAAAAAACCATCATAGGACCTAGTGGTCTCACACATAGGTATTTACCCAAGAAAACTAAGCACTTATGTTCACACAAAGACCTGTATGTGAATATTTGCAATCTCTGAAAATTGTAAACAATTCAGATATCTTTCAACAGGTCAATGCATAAACAGAACTGTGTTCAGTCCATATGATGAAATATTACTCAGCAATGAAAAAGGAATGAAACATTGATTCATGCAACAGCATGAATAAATATTAAATGCACTGTTCTGAATGAAGAAAACCAGACTCAAAAGGCTACATAGTATATGATCTTATTTATTTGACATTCTAGTGAAACCATAGGAATAGAACATAGATCAGATGTTGCCAGAGATTGGGAGAATGGGAGTAAGAGTTGACTACAAAGGGTTACATAAGAGAATTATTAGGGTGATTAAATTGTTCTATATGATACTGAGATAGTGGTCACATGATTCCATTTATTTGTCAAAACCCATAGAACTATAAACTACAAAGTGACTTTCATTATGTGCAAATAAAAAATTTAAAAAATTTTGGGTGATCCCAGGATGGAATGCAGACGAGGACAAATAAATCCTAAATCTATTGCAAATGCATGGCACAACCTCACTGACGGCAGTGGGGAAGAAAAGAAGTGAGCTAAAATTTTTTTGTTTCATCTAAATACTATAAGGCTAAAAGTGTAAACTCTCCAAAAAAACTGTACTTTAGTAAGTTTGTTTCTCACAAGGGTATGGTTTCACTATCCTTAGATTACTTTTCATGTAAACTAGGATTGAACAAATAAATAAATATTCTGTAGATACAGAGAGTGAGGTTTCTCACTGCCATAGGAAGAAGTTACAAATCAGCAAGTTAGGGGAAGGCTAGAATGAGGCCCTGTGGTGACGGATTAGAATGGGTGATATCATTATGAACTAATGCTTAGTTTCATATACATTTAGAAAGATATATATAGAAATGAATAATAGGGTTGCTAAACTTAGCAATTAGAAATACAGAACATCCAGTTAAATGTGGATTTCAGATAAGCGAGAAATATTTTTAGTGTAAGTATGCCCCATGCAATATTTGGGACACAGTTATACTAAAAAAGTCAGTGTTTATCTGAAATTTAAATTTAACTGGGTATGTAGTATTTTATTTATATATATGGTACATGAATGAAGATACGTACTTAAATTTCCTAGTTCTGTTCTCTGAAAGGGCCTGGAAGCATGAAATCTCAGTAGCCAGAAGCAGAACAAACCCCCAGATTTTGGTTTCTAAATATTGTTCTCCGATATAATGAACAAGGGCTTCTTGAAGGAATAGCTGATTACATATTTGGGGTAGGGAAATAAAGATGAGACTGGGGTGTTTTATAGTTCTAGAAAGTTAAGAAGTGCTTAAAACAAAACAAAACAAGACAAAATGAAGAAGAGAAAAATGATGAAGTCATGCTAAAATAAATTGGAGCCATCCTAAAAGAACTCCTGACAGCCCAAACTGTATAATTTGAGCAGTAAAATAAATAACGGTAGTATTGGATTATAAGTCAAAAAATAAAATAAATATCCTTGAGTACATACTGTTATAAATCAATGATTGAAGAAAGAAAGGAAGAAAAGAAGGAAGGAAGAAGGAAAGAAACAGCAAACATTCCTTACAGAAGAACTTCAATTAATAGCTATAGAGGGAATTAAGGAAAAAAATGATTATTTGTACACCACAGTAGTAATGGTGGATGAAACACTGATGAATGCTAACATTAGTGGACAAGATAATTAAGGATTCACAGAATATTTGCAGAGCCTCGACCAAAATATTTATTGATTACTACAGTGTTTTTAGCACATGTCCACAAATTATTTGATAGTTGACTTAGTCTATAATGGCTGCTCTACAGAATACCATAGACTGGGTAGCTTATAAACAACAGAAATTTATGGCTCACAGTTCTGGATGCTGAGAATTCCAAGGCAATGCCAGATAGATCTCATGTCTGGTTGAGAGCCCACTTCCTGGTTCATAGAGGACTGTTTTCTTGCTGAGTTGTGACTTGGCAGAAGGGAGATCTCTGAGGTCTCTAAAAGATCACTAATCCTATTGATGAGGGCATCACCCTCATAACCTTCCGAAGGCCCCACCTCCTAATATCTTCACATTGGGGTTTAGGTTTTAACATATGAATTTTAGGAGGACACACATATTCAGTCTATAGCAATAGTCCTCCCTCCAAAATGTGGAGCTTAGTTTCCGCTCCTCTTAAGGGGGTCAGACTTAGTGATTTGTTTGTAATAAATAGAGTTTAGAAAGGTAAACGATACTTTTTACATTGGAGAAAACTGGCAGACAACACCTTAACCACTGGTCAAAGTTAACAGCATCAATAATAAGTCAAGCTGATATCATATACACCAGTACGATGCCATGAGAAGGGAATGTCACCTCTTTGGTACTCTTCCAAAATTTCATAACCTCAGTATAATCATTAAACAATATAAGAAAAACTAAATTAAGGGACATTCTACAAAATGGCCAGTACTCTTCAGAAGTGTCAAGTTCTTGAAAAAAGTAAACAACAAGTAACTATCAGTCACAGATTGGAGAAGATCAAGGAGAAAGGACCATGTGATATCCCAGGTTGGATCCTGGAACAGAAAAAGGACATTGGTGCCAAAACTGGGGGTATCTGAATAAAGTCTATAGTTTAGTTTAGGGTTGGCAAACTGAGAACTATGGGCCAAATCTAGCCCATCACGGTTTTTTGTAAAATTTCATTAGAAGGGATCTGTGCCCATTGTGTTACCTATTGTCTAGGGCTGCTTTCACCCTACAGTGGCAGAATTGAATAACTGTGATAGAGGCATCTCACTCACAAAGCCTACAATATTTACTATTTGACCCTTTACAGAAAAAGTCTACAGACCCCTAGTATATGGGAACATCTGTGTACTATTTTTCTTTTTTTTTTTTTTTTTTTTTTGCTGTATGCGGGCCTCTCACTGCTGTGGCCTCTCCCGTTGCGGAGCACAGGCTCCGGACACACAGGCTCCGCGGCCACGGCTCGCGGGCCCAGCCGCTCCGCGGCATGTGGGATCTTCCGGGATCGGGGCACGAACCCGTGTCCCCTGCATCGGCAGGCGGACTCTCAACCACTGCGCCACCAGGGAAGCCCTGTGTACTATTTTTCTTTGTACACAGTCTTCTATAGGCCTAAAATAACTTCAATATAAATTTTTTTAAAGTCACAATTTAGATCCTCAACCCTTTTTAAGCTTCCATTGTTTGAGAGGTTACTATTTGCGAATCACTTTGCTGAATGTTTTTCATATACTACCCTAATCAATCCTCTCAGCAGCCTTTTATGGCGTCTCCTATTGTTATCTATCCTTCTTTTACACCTAAGGAAAACCAAAGTTAATTAAGTCAAGTGACTTGATGAAAGGCACAAAGTTCACATGGTTAAAAATGCAAAACTAGAGTTTAAACCAAAGTCTTCCAGAGACCAAAGTCCATATTATCCTATTCTGTTATCCGTATGCATGGGTCAACTGCAATATCCAGTGTCACCTTCATCTAAAGTTCAGAATTCATTTAGTCAGTGTACTGAGCACCTACCATGCCCAGCACAATTTTCTGAGATCCATGGAATGACAATTCTTTTACCCACAGCACCTCCTGAACTCACCTTTACTCCCTCAACCCTCTGATTAGATTTATAATTATGTACATAGCCCTCCCTCTGGCTAGTTTTGTCTCTTACCTTTCCAGTTACAGTGTCTCAAATAATAAAATGCATACTAAAGAATAAATCTCCATCACTTTTCCCTTACTCTTTTCACAGAGTTTTCTGCTCTGTAGTGGCCTCTGTGTCCTTTGTTGTTGCCCTCGATGCTTTCTTACTTTTTTATAATCAGTAAACAGACATATCCAGTCTTCACTTGAAACTCATTTTTAGTCCAATTTTCCAGTAAATTCTTGAAATGACAGGTTAACTTTTTTCAGCCTATTAAAAATGTCTAAAGCACCATTTACCTGAGTCTGTTGGCTGTTTGCATTCCCAATAAATGGCACTTTATTATACTTCTTATTTCTAATTATTAAACACTAAACACCAGTTATAAACACTTCCTTCAAAAACTAACCTTGGAAAAATAAATCTATTAAATATTTACTATAATGAAGAGAATTTCTGGGTAATACAGTTTCCATTGGTTAAAAAACGAAAGGAAAACAAACAATCTCTTTGGTCTCTGTGGATACTTTACAGTTGGGCAATGGGGCACTTTCCCTCTGGAGGTTTGTAATTCATTTTAGTAAAAGTCTACCTCTGCTTGACAGGATATTTTCAATGTGCAGATAAATGACTGACAAAACATTAAGCCCCATTGAACATAGTTAAGTATTCTTGCTATCTGAGTCCTGGTTTGACATAAGCAGAGAATGATTTTATTTGAACCACACTTAGAATTTATGACAGGTTCACTTTCAAACACCACCACTCTGATGGCACTGCTGTCTTTACACAATGCTTCAATTCCATTTTTAGAGGATACAATACCTGTCTGGGTTTGACAAATGAAGCTAAAGTTTTAATAACTCCAAAGTTGTGCCATCACTGGAAAAGAACTGATGAAAGGTTTAAAAGAATTATTTGAAAGGTGCATTATTACTTTCATATCAGAACACATTTAAATAAAAAGCAGACAATTTCATTACTGTCAGGAAGCACATTTTCAACTATACATTTCTATAGCAACATCTCTATATATAACAACACTTCACTGTTTAATTTGAGATATAGACTACACGAGGAACATGTTTCATTGGCTTATTCTGTAGGCAATTCCTAAACCTGCTTAGGAGTGATATCAACATACAGACACTGATAAAGAAACTCAACATGACAGTTTGTTGGGTAGAGGAGAAAGAATTTTGATTCAAAAATAGTAATGTTCTGATTTACTACTAAGGAATAAATCTGGTATTTAAAGTCCTCCTCAAGGATGTTCACTGATAAATGATTTCTCCAAATCACTTGGGCTACTTGGTTGTCAGCATCTCTCTAATCCTCAAAATCCACCTTCTACTCTTGAAGATCACAATGTTTTTATGAAAATTTTTGTGACTTCCTAGAGGGCATATGCTTTCTTTCTGTTTTCTGGTTCTGGTTGCTGCTTTTGTTCTGTTTAAAGGTTGTTTTTCCATTTTTGTTGTGTGGTCCCTGGTTCATACCATGTTGATCTAAATGTGAAACTCAATACCATTTCTTAAATTTTGCCAAACAAACCACTCACACAAAGGCATTTGAGTAGATGGATTGGCAAAGGTTTGAAAAGATGAAGGAACATGGCAGCAATACAAACAATTACAAAATCAAAGTAAGATATTCCTGGTTTCAAAAGTCTCTTGGCTATTTCAGTAATGAGGCACAATCTGCCTGTCACATTACTTCACCTTCTCTTTTCCTCCGTCATTCTTTTCCACTTTTCCAATTTCCCTGCCTTCTTCTTGGCCACTCCTTACCCCAGACCCACTTTAGCTCTCTCATCTACAGCCTCATTCCAGCTGAACCTCAGGTCCCACCTCCTCCCTAAATGGTTCCTTAAGTTCTGTTTTTAAACAAAGGCACACCCCTTATTAGGAAGAATTTTAGTAATAGCTCTTAGGACACTTACCCCATCATACTTGGATACAAGAAGAATTTCATGGAATGTCAGTGTGATCATCAGTGTTTTTGGCTTGAGAGTCATAAAGTCATTGGCAGCTTGGCTCAAATTCTAGATTGCCTAATTATGACCAATGCCATTTCTGATCTGTTTTAAATGGAAACATAACCTTCCTCATAGTATGATTTTGCAAATTAACAAGTAAGTGCTCGATACACGCCAAGTTCCTTTCCATCCTTCCTCTAAACATTTCATGGGTTTGAAATCTGATGATCAGAAAGTTATTTCCTCTGAGCCTATACCAGCTTCTGATGGCTTCTACAATGCTGATCACTGTCTTCCTGTGTACCCTGTCATACATACCTGGCAGGGGCAAGCTTTCTACTTATTCGTCCCATTCCCAAACTTTGTTTTGCCACTCTTTCTTGCATTTGGCTGGGATTGAATACCTTACCTGCCTTATACTGAATTACTTATCTGTTGTTGTTTCTTTCTTAGCACTAGCGTACTATCAGATTTTGTAGGCATCTGAGGAGTTGGGCTATATTGCTGGGATGGCAGGTAGTGTCTCATTGGCTGATGCTAGGATAAGCCAGGCAAGCCTTAAGCTGCCCCTGTGGACATTGAAGAATGTAGCTTCCTGACTGCTCTGGCTGTTGCTGTTCTGCCTCACCTTATGCTTTCTTGAGTTCACTCCTTCTCTGTTCCCAGCTTGTATGTCTACAGTAGTCTTTCCTATCATAGGTTTGCTAACTGTAATCACTAATTAGATGTTGTCATGAGTTTCCTTTTTATTCACTCTTTTACCTGTATCTCATGATGTCATAAAGTCCTGTAACAAAATAATACAGTAAAATTAAGATGTGTATGAGCACAATCTCAAAATATATTAAAGCTCTAGGAATTTGCTGGCAGGTATTTACTGTACATGTAGAGTACTTAAATAGCAGATATTAGCACTGTGGAAACCACATAGCTGGGGTAAGAAAAAGATGAAGTCCGAAGTTATAGGCTGTCACTTTGGTTTTTAGAGGCTTGTCTTGGGAGAGGAAAGCTTTAGTGAATGGAAAAGGTACTTATAGTGACTTGTGTTAAAATTTAGACTCATGTATACAGAGAACAAACTGGTGGTTGCCAGAGAGGAGGGAAGTGGGTGTTTGGGTAAAATAGGTGAAGGGGATTAAGAGGTACAAACTTCCAGTTATAAAATAAGTAACTCGGGCTTCCCTGGTGGCACAGTGGTTGAGAGTCCGCCTGCCGAAGCAGGGGACACGGGTTCGTGCCCCGGTCCAGGAGGATCCCACATGCCATGGAGCGGCTGGGCCTGTGAGCCATGGCCACTGAGTCTGCGTGTCTGGAGCCTGTGCTCCACAACGGGAGAGGCCACAACAGTGAGAGGCCCGCATACTGCAAAAAAAACAAAAAACAAACAAACAAACAAAAGCCATAAAGCAAATCACTAGTAAAGTTTCAAAAGAAAATATTTTTATTAATGATATTTGTATTAAAACCATCAGTCTAACATACATAGTCAAGATTACATATGTATGTATGTGTGTATATACAAATATCTATTTTTCAATACTCAGCATATAAAATATTGAAAAAATTTATACAATATATAATATAATTTTATATTAATATTAATATGTAATATTACTATATATGCCGAGTACTAAAAATAAACTTCCTAAGCCATGTTCTAGTGAAGAAAGTTGGGGTTGGCACATGCTTATTTACTGGGAGAAACTGATAGTCTGCATAACTCAATACTATGTTTCTTTTAAAACTATGAAAAAGTGTTTTGTTTCCCTGAACCTCAAACTCATTTTCTTGGACACACTGTTCTCTTATTCAGCAGTGTCTTTTGTGAAAATTATCAATGCAACACTATTAATCATTTAGCAGCTGGTATAAGAAAGAGCTTTTAGGAGATTTGGGTTGATGTACAATTCAGAAATAATAATTTGTTCACTGTGCTGCATGAAATGCCTGACACTTCATTCAATGAACCAGAGACACAGCTTACATTTTTTGCCCTTCTGACTTCTGAAATTGGAATGTTTAGTGCATGTTTCTTTAATAGACTTTATCATATATATAATTTAGTGCTATGAAACTAATATGTAGATTCTTTTGATGAAAGGTTAAAGGTAAAATAAAGGATATGTTATCTTTCAATTCTCTTGAGGTGGTTCATTTTTATCAATTAATAATGCAAAACTGCAGGGAAATGTTCAACTGAGTTTTGCAAAAGGTACTGGGCATTTAAAAAATTTCCCTATAAACTAAGAAGTTTCAGAATGTGTAAGATGTTGCCTATGATGACTGTGAATTTATGAATATGGAATTGGCTAATTAGATTTTAATATCATGTGGTGCTATGTTTATTGTGTGGTCAAAGCTTACAAGCTGAGACATTTAATACAACAATAAGACTCTATAATCTGGAAAAAGACACGCTTTTTAAGAGTTAGTTAAATCACTAATGCTTATATTTAGAAAAAAATGAGTTTACATAAGAAAAAAAACTTGGCAAATGTGGATGGTATTCATTTAAGCAGAGGATGAACATCTGAGGTAATCTGTAATTTCATATTAATTGCCCCAAATAAATTTGTGTTTTGTTTAGCAAAGTAAAATTATTGACTCAATTCAGTTTTTAAATGTTGAATTTAAAAAATCAGAAATTGTTCTCGTCTATGTAATGCCATGTAAACTCAGAAATTGTCCTTTTTCCGAGTCCTTTTTTCCACCAAGTCTTTTCACATGTGTAAAGTGTTTTAACAAGCAAGGCAAGCTTCTGCCCTTTCAATGATTCTCCCAGAAAACAGCCAAAATCTTCAACAATTACTTTAGGTGCTCAGATAATCTAAAAGCTGCACCTGTTCATGCCAGTGCACAGAGGGTTAAAGTCAGAGGGCTCAAGGATCAGTTAGTCTCAGTGGCATCACATCAGCCTGTGGCTTGTCACGACCTAAAACCACAGGGCCATTGAAGAGTATAAGTCCTTGGAAAGAAGTGGTACCAAGTAGCAGCTAAAAAGCCTAGGTTCAAACTGTCTGGACTGAAATTCTGGGCTCCATCATTCACTAGCTGGCTGACCCTGAGCAAGCTACTTAATATCTCTCTGCCTTACTCTCTTCATATCTGAATGGGAATAAAAGTGGTACCTATCTCATAACATTTTGAGTTAAATGACATAGACCACATTTAGCACTTAACTGGCATTTAAAAAATACTGTGCAGTAGGAATAGTCCTAGAAGCAACCTATAAGGCATACTCCATAATATCTGTTGTTCACATTCTTTCTACATTTCCTTTGCTATGTCTCTACCTGCTTCAAAAAATGAAAGATGGTGGTTTTCTTTGCATAATATAAATTCGAAAATATGTTGTGTCATTTTCCAAGTGGAAAAATACTTTCTAAAATTCCAGTTGGTCAATAAACCTTTATAACCAAATAAAACTTAGATTTTCTCATTCATGTTACTTATCTGCTAAGCTTGAAAAATAGTGGGAAAGAGAGAGGTCCAGTGTGATGGAAAAATTATGAACTCATTAGATTCCATTTGCAGTGTTGAAAGAAAATTTAAATCTCATATTTGATTGCAATTTTAACTTTTGTAAGATGAAGTATCAGAACTCAACATCAAGTCCCACTGTAAAACAAGAGGAGCTTTAAGAATTTTTACCCAATTAACAATAATTATTAACTAATTATCAATAATGTATTGCTCCTCCACCTATCAGTTATTTTAAACACTCTGAACATTCCATACTTAATTTGATTCATTCAAAGTTCCTCCTCACATCTATCTCCTACCTAGTTTTTGAGCATTATGAATTAAATTTCTTTCCATTTTCAATTGGGACATTATTTTGATTTGTGACTTCATCACTCATGAAGATTATAAGTTCCTCACAGGTGTTTTGACTGATATGGACATAAAAGGTCATAAAGAGGTATAATGTGGCACCTCCATCATAGCCACAGTGAGTGTTCTGAAGAGTAGATACATGCCATGGTTATGGCTTGACTGACATGAATATTTTAGCACATATTATTTTTGATAAACATAAATGTTTGTTCTAAAATTCTTGAACATAAACATTAAATAATGGACAGGTAATTCCAAAGAAAACATGTAAAGAATATGCCATTTAAGAACATTAAATAGGGCTTCCCTGGTGGCGCAGTGGTTGAGAGTCCGCCTGCCAATGCAGGGGACACTGGTTGGTGCCCCAGTCTGGGAGGATCCCACATGCCGCAGAGCGGCTGGGCCCGTGAGCCATGGCCACTGAGCCTGCGCATCCAGAGCCTGTGCTCCAGAACGGGAGAGGCCACAACAGTGAGAGGCCTGCGTACCGCAAAAAAAAAAAAAAAAAAAAAAAAAAAAGATAACCATCTCTGTGAATCTGAGATCCTAAAATAAATAAAACTAATAAAAGCAATGGAAGAAATCAAAAAGAAAAATAAATGTGAAAATATCTACTTTAGAAATACAAGATATCTGATTTCCCAAATCATTTTAAACAAATATTTTTAGAAATTATTTAAAGAAAAAGAATTCAAGACCCTTGCTATAAAGAATATTACAAAATAAAAATAACACTGGTGTCTCAATGAAAATAAACATAAGCAGAATTCACACCGAAAAAACTCAGAATAGTCAATAATGTAGAAAGAATTTCAATTATTTTATTCATAAATGTAAATGTAATTTGAAACATTAAGGTCCTTTTTTGGTCTATCAAATTGAACAAAAATTAAGACATATCAATGATATTCAGTGCATGTGAGGGCATATTGAGACATTTTCATAAAACAATGCAATTTTTTGGCCTTTCTAGATGAAGTTATTTATTCATCTATCTGTCTGTCTGTCTCCATCTCTTTCTCTAATATGTGTATCATATCCATTTTACTTTATATTTACTAGAAGAAAATATCTTAATAATAAAAAATAAGTTCACAATAAAATACAAGTCACAAAGTAAAAAAGGATAAGTTAAATGACATCAAAATGGACTATTCAAAAGATCATCAGCAAATTTAAAAGACATCATTCTCATTCACTGATGATAAGAGAATAAAGGAGACCAAAACTTTGAGTATTTTGGTAATAGTTACTAAATTTGAATATGTCCATATGCTAGTACCAAAAATTCCATTTTCAGGTATATTCTATAATTTAAAAAAGGCCAAAGAATTCTATTAAAAAAAGAAAACAACTTTGCTATCTTAAAGACTTGCAGTGTAGGAAGGAGGTTTAGTAGCTTGGGCTGGTGATGACCATCCTCATCTCCTTAAACACCAAAATTAGACGATTGAAAAAAAATGACTCAGTGAATTCAAGACTTATACTCCCCTATTCCCTATATACATACACATGGATTCAGGAACTTCTTGGTGATACACCTGATAGGGAACGTGTATACTCACAAGAAACAAATTTTGAAAGAGAAAACTGAACATACATGGCTTGAAAAAAGATCAGCCGTATAGACTTGTAAACAAGGCAACTCAGAATATTTATTTAGAGCAAATATTGTGGGACTGTGATATTTAAGATCTCTGAGGGTGTTGGGGGTGCTTATTTGACAGTAAAACATTAATGTCAGCTGAGTATTTAACTGAATAACTGACATGAACTTCTTTTGACAGTTGGGACTGATTTTGTCATCACATCCTTGTGGTATTATATACAGAAAAACATGAACAACATTTTTCAGTGTAGCATTATTTGTATAGTAATTAGAAAAAATGAAAACAACTCATTACTGTGTGAATAGAGAAATAAATTTTGAAAGGTTCAAACAAAGGGATATCATACAGCAGGTAGAGTAATCTAGAGCTAGAAATAAAAACTCAAAGACCAAAGCTTGAGTGCTGAGTGGAAGTCATTTTTAGGGCAAGGCGGAGCCCAATCCTACACAGCATATAACTTTGATGGACGTGTTTGAAGGAAGAAGGTAAGTCTTTTAAAGCTGAAACATTTCAAATCATCTCTGTCCCATATTAGGAAAACAAAGTCTCAGAGTGCTGATCAGCTGGTGATAATATGCAGTGGCTGGGGTAGGTTTCAATGGCACATCTCACTTTGAACTTTGCCTTGGATTTGGGTGTCTGGTTACCATTGTGTAGATGACTTTCCTGGTTTGGAATTCTGACACCCAATTATCTTTTTGTAAAATCAGGCCTCCCCACTGTCAGCGGGCTAAGTATCAACATGGGCAGGTCTCAAAATTGAATATTGAATGCAAAAAGCATATTGCAGAATCACTGAACAGTAGGAGTCTTTATGTTAATTATGTACATTTAAGAACACATGCAAAAATATGGCATATTGTGTTATTTTGAGCATATTTAAGAAGAATATTCTTGGGATGATTATTAGCTACTTTTAGATAGTGTTTGCTTAATCCTCCTAGACACTGAAATCGGAAAAGAAAAAACTAAGCACATATGGCTAACTGGATTTGTCTACCATTCCATCTAAACAAAAATACATGAGTAGATGTTTCCCTCTTACAGCAGTTTAGAGCTTCACCACCAGGCACAAGCACCTTGGCTGATTTGTGGAGTCAGGGGTTGGAATTTCAGGTGATTGCGACACTGTGCTTTACATGCCCTATCAGTAGCTCGTGAATTGACAATGTGGAATGATGGTCCTGTCCTCCCTTCAGTATTTTCTCATTCTGCTTTCGGTGCTGCAAAATAGAGACATGAAGCTCTATGTTAGAGCCAGACAGACTTCTCTGGAGGAGCCATTGCCTTTCAGGGACTTCTGGGGAGAACGCTAGGCATCAATATTTCCTTTTCATCTGGTGGCAAAAATTCAAGGACCAGGGGAATCACTCAAATATTTATAGGAGCTACCTGTCCATGCCAATGCCTAGGTTCTCATCAAACTTCACGAAAGGCACAAACCTTGTCGTCAAAGGCAAGTACTTTAAAGAATAAACAACACACACTCTCATACATCTTTACAAATGCAAAAATGAATCTTCATATTTCTACTGAATGTGTTGGTGTTGATGGGATAATGATCTGTTTTTCTATCCCAAGAAATAAAGAATGTTGAAACTTACTCTTCAACATGAAAAGTTTTCCACTTCAAGAAAAATGTCTGCAGGCTTGACCAACCTTCACATTAAACCCCTGTCTCTGTCCTCACTAATTAGTCTTTTCTCACAAACAAAGCCACTGGAACAAGGTCCTCAAATCGGCTGTTGCAGCTGCTTGAGCCTCACTGCATGTCAGACCCAGGGCAGTTATTTTTCTTGCTCCAACCCTGAACCTGCAAACTGCTGGGTCAGCAAGCCAACTGCAGAAAGCGTGGCCCTTAGCTCTTCTGCCAGGATCTGCTCTTTGCTACCTAATAACGTAGATTGTATTTTCCTATGTTATTTATTTTGTTTTTAGATTTAATCAGGATTGTCAGAGGTTTTATTTTCACAGCCAGACCTTGTGTGTTCTGTGACAAGCTCCTCAACGGACCGTTTCAGTTTATGAGACCTGCTTTCCTTTTTATTTTCATCTCTTTACCTTTAAAAAACTCAACCCATTTCCTCCTTTCAGCTGCATTAGCAGTGCTATGTAGAACAGGATTCAATACTCCTCCACACTGTTTGCTGGTAGGCTTTTAAACAGGGTGTTTTAAAATTTGCTTTTGAGCCAGAGTTTTACTGGAATGTAATAATTATTCTTTCATCCTTGCTATACTCTTTTTTTTTTTTTTTTTTTTTTTTGCGGTATGTGGGCCTCTCACTGCTGTGGCCTCTCCCACTGCGGGGCACAGGCTCCGGACACGCAGGCTCAACGGCCATGGCTCACGGGCCCAGCCGCTCCATGGCATGTGAGATCTTCCTGGACAGGGGCACGAACCCGTGTCCCCTGCATCGGCAGGCGGACTCTCAACCACTGCGCCACCAGGGAAGCCCTTGCTGTACTCTTTATATTATCAGTTAAGCAATGTTTAGGAGTGATATAATTATTTATTGCCAGTAGCCAAACATCTGCTGAAAGCTACAAATTCCCCCAAGTATGTTAATTTACTTAACAGATATGCTAATCCATAGATACATTCAATAAATACCAGCTCTTGGATTGGTTGATTCTGACTATATTTGTGTGCACCCATGTTTGTTAAAAAAAACTTTTCAAGTCGATTTAATCAGCCAACAAATTAGATCAGTTGAGGCAAAACTGTCAACCTGATATGACTGCCCATTTTGACTAAATGTATTGTCAAATTCAAGCTATTAAAAGAGTAGGCTTTTTTATCTTGTAGTTGTGGTCACCACCACTGTAATAGCTTTACATGTAATCTGAATCCTGGCCAGAAGTCCTCAGAGCTATTCAGCCTTCCTTCAAGTTGATTCTGAACTGAAAATCACTCATTATACTTAATTCCTAATCCTGTTGTCAAGTCATTTCACGATCTCCTACTTCATCCATATTGTTTCTTTCTTTTGTTCCTTCCTTCCTTCCTCCCTCCCTCCCTCCCTCCCTCCCTCCCTCTCTCTCTCTCTCTCTTTCTCTCTTTCTTTCTTAAATTATTGTTTCCTTCTTAGTACCATTGTTTCTGTATATGTTTCATGGAGTTTAATATTTCCATCTCCTGATTCAGGCCCTAAGTGATCTCCTGCAGAGAACTTAAGAACTTTAACCTTCCTTTGGCCCTTCAGATTTATTCGCAAACTAAAGTCTTTTGTTACTGGGGTCAGACTTTCATCCTTCTAACATTCAGCTTCAATTTTTTTTTTTTTTTTTTTTTTTGCGGTACGCGGGCCTCTCACTGTTGTGGCCTCTCCCGTTGCGGAGCACAGGCTCCGGACGCGCAGGCTCAGCGGCCATGGCTCACGGGCCCAGCTGCTCCGCGGCATGTGGGATCTTCCCAGACCGGGGCACGAACCCGTGTCCCCTGCATCGGCAGGCAGACTCTCAACCACTGCGCCACCAGGGAAGCCCTTCATTTTGATTTTTTCAGTTAGCATTCTTTCCTTCTCCCTTTCACGCAATATTTTGAATTAATTATTTCAGGTACAATATTTACTGACTCCTTCCTTGTGTCCAATATCATGTTTGTTACACACATGAAAAAAATGCAAAAGAATTCTCATCCTTGATGTGTTTATACTTGTGAGAGAGAGAGAAGTGAAAAACAAATAATAAAACACACAGAGAAAGCTTTCCTGGTGGCGCAGTGGTTGAGAGTCCGCCTGCCAATGCAGGGGAGACGGGTTCGTTCCCCGGTCCGCGAAGAGCCCACACTCCGTGGAGCAGATGGGCCCGTGAGCCATGGCCACTGCGCCTGAGCGTCTGGAGCCTGTGCTCCACAACGGGAGAGACCACAACAGTGAGAGGCCCACGCACCGCAAAAAAAAAAAAAAAAAGAGATATGCAATATAAATTCTATAATTGTGCTAGAAACAATGTAAGCTTAGTTCTCATGGGCATCTTATCCCAATGTCCAAGTGTTTTTTAAAATGTTCTTGAAATGTTTTCTTATATTGTTAAAGTCATTAAGATGCCCGATCCTTTGAGTGCATCTTTGTAACTCCCAGGTTTGGAGAAACATGTGGAAAAAAAGGAAAAGAAAAAATGGTAAAAGCTACCTCCCTGCTCCCTAGCCATGGCTACTTTATCAAATGTTGCTCTCAAATGCTTAGGTACTAGATGAAGATTTTACTGAGCACATCAAAGTTCTGAGGAGCATATTTTCCATTTCACTATATTCTTCACAGTTTCACATGTGGATGCATATGTAGAATTCTCTCAGTAGACTCAGATGTTCAGATAAACCCTGAATATGGCTCAGCTAGTTGCTAACAGGCTTACTGGGAAATTTTCTGTGAAATCTTGATTCAAATATTTTGTGATAAATAAATAACAAAAGAATAATGAATGAACTCAACTGACTTTTACTGTTTATCTGAGCCCCACATGGAAGAAGATTGTCCAGGATAGATCACTTCAAAACCTATAAAAAACCAATAGGAAATCACAGGTTTCCCTCTCAGCAACGTAACTCAAGGTGTAGACTCTTCTGATCTTAATCTCTTGGGTTTCATTCCAAGATGCTCTCGCTTTTTATTTGCAGTCTGCATGCTTGATTTTGACAGTCTATGATTTGTAAGCATGCTGTGCAGGACACAATAACATTGCATGCCTCTGACTCTCAAGGGTGCAAATAGAGAACAGTGATTATTTCCCAATAGGTGGGTCTCAAGAATTTGCAAATATTTTAATAATAATACCACCAAAGTTCCCAGAAAATGCCTTCTATTTTTGCTGCAGTGTATTTCTTGTTTTTCCCAGCTGGAAATTTAGTAGTGGGTTTTATCTGAAATAGACGGGTAGACCTTATTTTTATCTTCATCTGCTTATTTCTACTTAAAATTAAATTGCATTTGTATTATTTTCAGTGAGAAAGTTGTTTTAAACAGTTGTTTATTAAGGTTACCACTTGCAATACCCTCCTTACTTATATTTGCACTAGAAAATAACCCAGAAACGTTTAGCTACAGCTGGCAAGAAAAAATTTACATAATAGCTGGGCCAATAAAACTCATTAGCTCCCAAAGTAACATTCATGCTAGTTATACAAAAGCTAGGAATCATGTTTGATTTTTAAAAAATCTAATTTTGATCAGTAACTAGGCAGTTTTAAGAATTAACTGATTTATAAAATAAGGCACATTATTTTGTAGCTTAAATCATTAGGTGTAATTCAGCTACCATAAGGCAATTTTAGGCAGATTTGAGCTTGCTCATTTTATATACAAAATCAGTATTCACTATCATATGAATTTTTCAATGTATACTGTCAAGGTGTGTATCATATACCATGCTTAAAGCCCTGTAAACAAAAAAGAAAAATATATATACAATGAGAATTATGTAAGTGAAGTGAATATCTTCAAGCCAATAGCTAAAAGTAACTGAGTCACATAAAGCCACTAATCAAAATCTAAGGAGAAAAACATTCTTAACATCGTTCTCATTTTCTCTTGGTAATTGGTTTTCTTTCTTCATACCTTTGGAATTAGAGAAGAATTAACAGTGGAAGAAAGAAAGGCACACAGAGAAAATGGGAATGTGACGGACTCACAGGATTAACATAGGCTTTTTCTCCAGATTTGTTAATGACAGACTTGTTCATAATGCCCGTAACTCTAGAAAATCTCATTCATTGGCAAGCCACTTTTGGATTTCTTTGTATTTGCAGCAGATTGTATATATTTGACTGGTTTTATTCCTTGCATTTTCTTTTTTATGTTGGTCTGAAATATTAATGTTGGATGGCAAGTGTTGAAATAAGTTTTCTTTCCCTGGATTAGCCTTTGAAAAAACTAGAGAAACCTTAATGTGAGAGTAGAGCTGGATACTTCTTTAATAACCCTCTCTGTGTGTCTCTCTGTTATTTCCTTTCAAGCAACAATAAACTGTGCATTTCACAATAGATATCACTTGACTCCTTTAGAGATGCATCACCACCAACAGAAAAGTCTGGATCTCAGAGTAGTGGAGCAGGAATATCTTTGCACAAGGAATCTGGTCAAGTCGCTTGGCTCTAGTTTAAAACTATTCCTCGATTACTCCAGAAAACTAGCAGTCAACCCTTTACTATGAATCCCCAAGGAAAAGCCACAATTCTCTCAAACTCTATAATTAGGATTTTCCTCCTATGTCACTTCTTGAATTTTAATCCCTCATTATTATTATTGTATTGTTACTATAATACTTGATATATTTTGCAAGATTTATTTCTATGTACTTACTACATATGTTAATATCTTCAAGGTTCAGAGCAGTATAGTATATGCTCAATAAATGCTTGTTGAATGGGCCATTGAAAAGTAGAGATCGGGTTGGGGCAAGGAGGAGACCAAAGCAGAGTGAATGTGAAAGGCGTAGACCTAAGGAAAATGAACAATGAGGGAAGTGAGGAAACATTATATCCACAAGAATTCCTTCTTTGCCTTACATGTTAAATTACACAATTTTTAGCTTAGAGATTGTAGATATTCAAATTCTGATCTAATGCCTAATTTCTGGAAATGGAGGAGCATGTTCTAGGGCTATCTGTGCCAGAGGCTGTCTCATTTTCTTTGCACTACGGTCATTTTGCTTGGGGGCAAGATCCCCACTTTCCCTGTGGGCACCAGATATATGGTCACCTTTTATCCTGCTCTCTAAGCCTCTGATTTGAAGGAGCTCGGAGTTGCTTCATACAATTCTATCACTTTGAGGAACAATAGTATAATCTCTGGGAATAATTTACAGACAGATGATAGAGGTCCAAGTTTGAGAAAGTTTGGTGAAGGAAAACTGGTAAATCTTTTAAAGTATTTCTTAAACTTACTCTCAAGAGAATAATCTCATTTTATATTCTTCACTGAGCCACATAAATTTCCTCTGTCCATAATAGGACCTTTACCAGAAGCCCTGGTAACTGTGGCTCACTTTTTCTCCCTTGGTCATATGTTTTCTTACCTTGTAGATTGTGAGCTCTATGCAGTGAATCAGGGATTACACAGAGGTGCATTCAATTAATGTCTTAGCTCAAAGGCATCAATCTGCAGTTTCTTACATCCATTACATATGTTGGCAGTGCTTTTTATGAAGACTGACGCTAGTTCTGAGACAGCACAAATTTAACCTGAGCACTTGGACAGGTTTTCTTGAAGATATGGTGGATTCCCAAGAGGATTTCATTTCACCCAAGGACATGATTTTGAGAAATGGTAGGGAGGGTATGAGGGAACTCTGACAGGAACTCTAAAAGAGGAAGGGTTTGAGGGAGCTCTGAATGAAGGAGGGAGTGAGGGAATTCTGAGTGAGGGAGTGAAACCAAATGAGGCCCTGTGGGGCTCCCAGCCTGGAGGCCCTTTCTTCCCCCATTTCTTGTAGGCAAGACTGCAGCCTCCATGACTTTCCGAGTTCCAAAGGGCAGATTCGAACAGTTGCTACGAGACAAGATGAAGGGAGTGCAAGCCCTGATCACACCTTTATCTTGTCAGAGAGCCCACCTTTGAACCATTGTTATAAAACACTCAGCAAATCCTCTTGGGTTGGGACATACAGTTTTCAAGGGCAGGCACTCACTGTGTCCCCCTTTGCCTGGCAAAGTAATAAAGCTATGCTTTTCTACTTCACCCAAAGCTCTATGTCCCGAGATTTGATTCGGCAAACACCAGTGTACAGAGGCCAAGCTTTCCATAACAGGAGAGTGTGAGGGAATCCTGAGAGAGGGAGGGTGAGAGGGAATTCTGAGGGAGGGAGGGTGTGTAAATTGTATTGTAGATGGCTATTGAGTTTCCCCTTCTTTTTGCAATTGCAAATAAGCACAGCTGAGAACACTCTTACGAATGCTATTTGGTAAACACTTCCCTTGGATCTAGGCACAGGAATAGAATTGCTGAGTCATAAGGATTACATATGTCAAGCTTTGGAAGATACTGATAAGCAGTTTTCCCCAGGGATTTTACTAAATTAGACCAGCAGAATGAGAGTATCTGTTATTCCCACAACCTGTCTGCACTTGATATTGTCTGCTTGTTTTTTCTTCTTCTCAGCCATTTTGGTAGCAGTGTAGGGAAGCATATAGTTTGAAGTATTTAAAAAGTTAACTGTAGGTGATTATTTCACAGTGTATACATTTATCAAAACATCATCATACAATTGTATGAAATTTTTATTTGTTAATTATACTTTTAAAAAGGTGGAAAAAATAAAAAGCTGACTATAGTGTGCATAATTTTACCAGTCAGAAATTATATGGGTACTGAGATGTAGCTTTCCTTATTTTTTTAGATGATTTCTTACTTCTTGCAAGGTACATTTCTTCCAAGAGTAGAAAAAGATCTTAAACCTGCTTATTCAAATTAACTTAGCCCGTTACATCTTAAACAGTCCTTTTTAGGTCAATACAAAATTTAATTCCTTTTCAGGAATTTCTGACCTCTCAAAATGTCTCCTCATCCCATGATGGTGTCTGTGTAGAAGAATATATCCTCAGGATAGCAGTGAATCCCTGTCCTTTCCTTGTGTCCTGGCCTGGACCAGTGTTCTTTCTTGTTGATCTCTGCTTGGGGTGTGGTTCACCTTGCCTTGTCTTTGAGGTGCCACCACTTTTATAGTTTCATTCAAGGATGAAGTGTCAGGCTGGAGTACTGGTGGCTTGTTCTTTCCCTGTGAGACAAATCTTGGAATTTTCTTCTGTTCTTCCCTCCCTCCCTCCCTTCCTTCCTTCCTTTTTCTCTCCCTATTTCTTTCTTCCTTTTCTTCTATCTCTATTCTATATTCCATATGCAGTATATGTTAAATTGTTTTTAAAAAATATTTGCATTGTTCCATCAATATTTATTAAATAATTTTTGCCTTTGACTCTAATTCTACATTGATTAATCTTCCTAACAGTGAAAAAAAAATGTTCTACAAACATACATGCTACAGTGAAAAGCTGAAATAACAAAATGGTTAAACAAAGTGAATGGTAAATGCATTCTGGAACATCCCCACGTGTAATATTATATGGCAAGTAAAAATTAGTTTTTCCCAAGGATATTTAAAACTTGGTTAAATATTCACAAAAAAATTAGGTTAAAAAAGTTGGACACAAAACTATGCACAATATCTCTCTCTATATACTACGTACATACACACACTGCATAAGTTCCTTAACTTTTCTTCCAAATCATTGAGTAGATCTTTTTCAGACATATGCTGTTTGAGTCTCCAGATGCTGTATTTTTTTCCCTTACTATGTGATATTTTTTCCTTTATGTTCCATGGCTACTCTCTTTTCCCCATTGAAGATGTGTTAAAACATAGATTGTTAGAATACAGAGTGAGTAAATTGTCCTTGGTCTTGCTGCTGTTCAAGAGTGGTTAAATCTTTTTCTCAGATTGACAGAGAACAGGTTGATTCAATGTGCCCTTCCTATTTCATATTCCAAAAGCCAGTAAGCACTCACAGGTGCACCTCTGCCCTATTGCAGGTTTATCTTCCTCCCACCTGTGTCTCTGGTTATCTGCTTTTCTCAGTAGTCACTAGTCCTTGAAAAATTGCACTATGCTATATGCACGGTTACAGAGTTCTTCCTGCATCTGCTTCCACTATAGTAATTTTGTTTTCTGATTTATATAGGACTTGGGTCTTTGAATAAGAAGAAATATTTAAGAGGATGTAAGAAATATATTGCTGCAAGTTTTAGGTATTTTCTTTCCAAAGAGGCAGAAGTGGGAACAAATGCAAAGTTCCCTCATTATCTAGTCCTATTTCTTTAAACACATTGCAAATTTAAGGAAGAAATGGGGAGAGATCACTTGGGCTGCTAATAAAGTCCTCATAAACTTGAGAGAATAGTGGGACTTAATAAGCGGAGGACATTCCAAGCAGAAGAAAAACAGAGTCTGGTCAAAGTCTTGACCAAAATTAAACACAGTGTGTTCAGGAAAAAATTGTCATTTGCTAGAATGGAAGTGGAGGTGCAGGGGAGGGGATGTTTATAAATAAATGATGAGAGAGAGATTCGGGGCCAGATTCTGGAAGACATTAGGTGTTTTTATTTTTTCCCTTAATTGAAGCCAATGCCGTATTTTATTTATTACCAAGACTAGAGAGGTTGAGTTTTATAAGAAATGGTCAGCATCTTTTCATTGCATTTCAAACTGTTGGCACAAATGCTGTGTGAATTGGGATGTTAGCTTGTTCTTCAATATATGCCCAGATCTGGTCACTTTTCATTAACCTCACCTTAACCAGGTAGTTGAACTTACCATCACAGTTCACTTTAATTATTACCTTGGAATTCTTCTAACTGGTCTAACTAGATTTTTGGTTTCTTTTGAAAAATCAGAAGACTTTTATGAGAAGCCTGGGCCAGCAGTCAGCTGGAGCTGAGTAGTAGTAACCACCTCTGTAAATGGGGCTCATTCTGCATCTCGCTCTGCTGTCTGCCATCTGCTTACTTCTCTCAGGGATGTTTCCTGTACCAGTCAGAGGGAATTTGTTGCAGCCATGACCCTAACTACACATTATAAAATAAAACAATGTTTTTATATGAATATCCTTTCAAAAACTTCCATGAAAATTCACCTAAAAATGTCATGTACAATTTTGTAAATTAAGTTAAGTGACTATGTAACAACTTTTATGATTCCTTAGAGGTTCCTGATCAAAATAATATTGAGAAAAGACTATTTTATGAACTGTTCTTTGTCCAAAAACTTCTCAGCTGAAATCTAGGAATGCATACCTTACTGAAAATAATCTGAATTTTAACTGTCAAAATTCTGGGTTATGGCACTATTAATATTTTATTAGTTATACTTTATCAAAGGCAGATACAGCCTCTTATGCTGTAACTTAATTTTTCTTTTTCAGAGATCGTACGGAGAAGTTGTTGAGAAATTTCCCCTTGTCTAGTATTGAGGGAGAGGATCTTAGAAAGGGCACTCATTGGCTTCTAACTCCCTAAGATCTAAGGTGCCAACTTCCTCAGGCTTTCCAACAATTGGATTGAATTGAAGCTTGGCTGTCTTTAGCCTTTTTAAAGGCTACTTGGCTACAGGGGCACAAGAGCAAGCAACAGGAGAACCTGCCCTACTTCTTGATCCCTATGAATTTAATCTAATTGGGTAGAGCTGTGATGCTGTAAGGCAACTGGATATCTTTGCTAAAATGTAAAGACTGAAATGTGTGAAGTAAATTGTTTTATTTATGCTGCTCACATAAGGTGAGCAATATGATAATGTGACTGAATGAGTAATTAGGCTTTTGGTTTTCAATAAGTGAATTTTAAAGCAAAAGAACTCCTAGCTGACTGAATCTAAGGTAGCAGTGCTGATCTGGGAGCCAGCGCTTTATCTGAGTGGGAAGCTTTATTTTAGGCAGCTAGACTAATTACACTGCCAGGTTTCCTAGAGGTGATAGACTTTTCTGTAGCATTCACATAAGAGCCTTTTGTAATATTGCATTTTCTGTTTTATACATATCAATTTACCAGGAAAGGGATGTGGATTTGAATACATTTTAGAAATATCTTCATGATATAATTGAAATAGCAAATGACATATAGTTTCTCTTAGGTCTGCGGAAGAAAGTTTTGTGTTTTTAAACAAATAAGTGTAAAAATGAACTCTTTTGTCAACTACCATGATATAGTTACATGAAGGTTAAAAAAAAATCACCTTTAAGATGGCTGCCAGTTATATTCTAGTTGGAATTAGTCCATTACTTTGAATAAAGAACAAAAGAAATGGCCAGCTATATCATTCAATCAGTTAAGATGTTTCCTTATGTTAAAGAAAATGGAAGGAAAAGTATATTAAAAGTAGGTGTTTGATCTGGAAATAATTTTCTTACTAATGTATGTGATTTTGATATTGTTTTCCCCAAATTTGGAACTCTCTTGTATGTAAGATATCTCCTATTAACAATGAAAATATAATGTGCAAATTCTGTTCAAAATACTGGATTTATGTTCATGTACATACATAATTTTGACTTAGCATGTTGCAAATCATTTAGTGACTGATTTAAAAGTACTAATGATTAGAAGAGTTTTTGTTTTTATATTTTTTTGCGGTACGCGGGCCTCTCACTGCTGTGGCCTCTCCCGTTGCAGAGCACAGGCTCTGGACGCGCAGCCTCAGCGGCCATGGCTCATGGGCCCAGCCGCTCCACGGCATGTGGGATCCTCCCGGACCGGGGCACGAACCCGTGTCTCCTGCATCAGCAGGCGGACTCTCAACCACTGTGCCACCAGGGAAGCCTTAGAAGAGGTTTTTAAAGGTGCTGGGTCAGAGTGAAATCTTGACTGTCAGTGAACCATATGAACATCTTTACAGACGCAGTCACTGTGATGAGATGAAATTCAAGGGGTCATTTATACCAGTGGTTTCCAATATGGAGTTAGGTGAGTTTATTCGTTAGGATTTGCTAATAATTAATTTCAGGATTGATGCTGACACCCTCGCAGGCATGTGTGTCATAACTCAGCCATCATGAGCTATCGTGAGGCAGGATTAGGTGTCTTATAACAAAGGTGTTGACACAAGTCCTCTGTGCACTCATTTGATTTCAGCATATTGTGATTTTTGCAATGTATTTGGGCCTGATTAGGTGGATTTGCAGATTATATTAATTACTTTTGGTGAAACTAAGCCTCTCAAAGTGAACAAATTGTTTAAAAAAGATTCCTGCAAAGAAATTATAGCTTGAATATATTACTAATAACACAGGTGCAAATAAACAAGAAAATGGCAGAGCTCAGACTTCTAACACTGGCTCTCCTTCAGCCACATTTCAAGCTAAAAACAGTAAGATCATAACAATATTTGAGATGTTGATAAAAAATAATTGAAATTATCAGAAACCATTTGAAATTTACACATTTCGTGTCATTAAGGATGAATCTTGTCATGTTTATTTAGCCCTGATTTAATCAGGGTATAAAGCCAGCATGAGTAGCAGGACATTGAAAAACTAAGCATTTGGAATAAGATGACCATTTTTTTCAGTAATGTTTAGAATCATATAATAATCCAGTACTTTATAAAATTAAATCAAATATAATAAATGTTTGGATGACAATTTTGAGGTTTCTTAGTAGTGAAGAAAAAATACCATGTACCATTAGGGAAACATTGATTCTTGCCCTAGTTTAAAAAAAATAGTTGAAATATTTTGTGGTAATTAATACTGGGCTAAACTAAAACATATTTGTCAGAAAATTCTATTGGAACATGCATGGGAAACACTGATTAAAATAAACTGTATTAAATATATTTCATGTAGTTGTGGAAGTTTACTATATAGATGGATAACTGTCTAACATTCAGACTACATGGTACTTGCTAGATTATATTTCTTTTTGTGGACAAACAAAGGAAGATGTCCCATAGAAGATATATTCTCAGTATAAATAACTAGATTAAAAAAACATTAACTGCAAACTATTTGTTTTATGGACAAGTATATACATATAACCATTGATAAAATTGCCAATTTGTTTGGAATTATAAACAAGGTTCTTGGTTATGGTTATAGAGATATCTTCACAACTGAAATTCATTTATTTATTACTTGTAGCAAAGACTTTGAAAATAAAATTGTACCATTTCAAATGTTATTAATGTAGTTAGTTTTGTAAAAGAAAGACTTTTGAATGGTAGAACTCTATTTTTTATTAAACACAAAAGAGTGACCATGAAAGTTTTTTTTAACCCAGCAATTTTCTGCTTGTCTCATGGCAAGTACTTAAAGGAGTTGACAACTGAAAAAAAAAAGATACAAATTTTCTTCTAAAAAAGACAAATATTACAAATTTGCTGACCTTTTTGAGGATGAGGAGGCATACCACTACCTGGAAAATATTTTTTAAAAGAAATAAACACATAATCTAACTCTTCAAGTTAAAGGTGACATTTTAACAAAGATTGAGAAAATGAATGCTTTTTTAAAGAGTCTTATGTTATGACAAGAGAATTTTGAAAATAGGTTCTTGGAAATGTTCCCATCTATGTAGCTTTGTTGACAAAAACAGTGGTAAGCGTTATCACCTATAAACCCTAAAGTCTGCATATCTGAAAACAGAATTTTCTAATCTCTTCAAAATCTCCCAAATGAAGAGCTTTTGTAGGTTTTATCTCTATGTTTCAAATAGAATATTATGTTTGTTGTTTTGTAAGATCTGACTGATATCAGGAAAGGTAAAATTCACCAGTTCAGTTTCAAAGTTATCCTTTCTGCTGGACAAGATAGAAAAAAAGGTATAATGGTTTAGTAGAAGCAGCTAGTGAAATACTTTTTTTATTTGGATCTAGATGTTTTTATAGAGTGTCTTTCCCAGGTACATATGCCAATTAACCAAATAGGGAAATGGACTGAATTTATAAACCAGACCTTGGAATTAATATATTATAGAACTTAATGCAAATAATTTCTAAATATTGCACATGGGATATATGTTCACATTTTCCTTTTTTACCATTTGAGTTCAGGATGAAAATATCCAGATACCACTGGTCTATGCATAGCTCCTGCTTCAAGATGCCCCAGAATTGAGCTAACAGCACAGATGAGACTTAATACTATAGGGGGTAGGGGAGAGGGTCCTTCTACCATACACTATGAGCTTTTGCAATAGTTCATTTCCGAACAGAATATAAAATATTTCTATGTGATATTATTTATCTACTTTTTTCTCTAGTTTAGAAGAAAGCATTACCGTACATTAAAAAGAAATTGGGGCTTCCCTGGTGGCACAGTGGTTAAGAATCCACCTGCCAATGCAGGGGACATGGGTTCGAGCCCTGGTCTGGGAAGATCCCACATGCCAAGGAGCAACTAAGCCCATGCACCACAACTACTGAGTCTGCACTCTAGAGCCCTTGAGCCACAACTATTGAAGCCCATGCACCTAGAGCCCATGCTCCGAAACAAGGGAAGCCACCACAGTGAGAAGCCCGTGCAACACAATGGAGAGTATCCCCAGCTCGCCTAACTAGAGAAAGCCTGCGCACAGCAACAAAGACCCAACACAGCCAAAAATAATAATAATAATAAAATAAATTAATTAAAAAAGAAAAAAGAAATTGAAGCATAGCATTCTTACATTTAACCGTGTTTTCTTCTCAAAGTTAAACCTTTCACCTTTGCAGTGATGCCCTCTCTACTGTTCCCACCCCCACCCCTCTTCAGTTTCTCCCTTTCTGCTTCTCTCTGCCTTCAAACACTTAATTCTCTTTTGTTTTGAAAACAAAGAAACAAATTTTTACCTATCTTGTACTATGGTTATCATTTACTTTGAATTTCCTTATTGCCAAAGCATCCACAAATATGGAGTCTATTTTCTGTTCCAATTTCTTCACTACTCGTTTTTCACACCCCCTGAAAATATGCCCTCTGTTGTTTATACTCTTTTCTCTTAAAGGTCACTTAATGCCTACTCAATAATTAAATGCCCTTTCCCTTATTCTTACTCCCCATGGCCTCTTTGAAGCATTTCACATCACTGACTGAAACTTTCCTCATCCTCTCTTTTCCCATAATTTCTGTGACATCGTCACATCTTGTTTCTCTAAGATTCCTCACCACTCTTTGTCTATGTCACCAAGATACCAAGTGTCTATATTCAATACTGTCTAGTTCCTCTAGATCAAAGAGGAATCTTTTCTTTATATAAACGCCTTTCCACACACCCCATCAAATTTTCCCCATCATCTGATTCAGTCATGAAATTATTAGAAAAGTAATTTTACCCCTGGATTATTTAATACAAGTATTTAATAAAAGGATTTCAGAGGTGTTGACAGGGTTAAAGTCTCAACAAAATGATGGTGCAGTACTCAGGGAATAATGGTGGTGGGAAATTATCTCCACTTCAAGGGCTGAAGGAAAAAGTGGGTAATCTAACTTATAAGAGCTAGTGAGGCTTGAAACCTGGCAGGAGGTAACTGCTAAGTGGGAGCTATAGTCATGGAAGGATGCAGTTACTGTCAGAAGCCAGACTTGGAAGCAAGGAGGAAGCAAGAAAGATGTGAAAAAAGAAGAACAGTATGGAGGTTCCTCAGAAAACTAAAAATAGAAATACCATGTGACCCAGCAAACCCACTCCTGGGCATATACCCAGAGAAAACCATAATTCTAAAAGACACATGCACCCTGATGTTCACTGCAGCACTACTTACAATAGCCAGGACATGGAAGCAACTTAAACATCCATCAACAGAGGAATAGATAAAGAAGATGTGGTACATGTATACAATGGAATATTACTCAGCCATAAAAAGGAACGAAATAGTACCATTTGCAGAGACATGGATAAACCCAGAGAGTGTCATACAGAGTGAAGTAAGTCAGAAAGAGAAAAACAAATATAATATTGCTTATATGTGGAATCTAGAAAAATTGTACAGATGAACTTATTTGCAAAGCAGAAATAGGGACACAGATGTAGAGAACAAACTTATGGATACCAAGGGTGGGATGAATTGGGAGATTGGGATTGACATATATACACTACTATGTATAAAACAGATAACTAATGAGAACCTGCTGTATAGCACAGGGAACACTACTCAGTGATCTGTGGTGACCCAAATGGGAAGGAAATCTAAAAAAGAGGGGGCATATGTATATGTAGAACTGATTCACTTTGCTGTATAGCAGAAACTAACACAACATTGTAAAGCAACTATTCCAGTTAAAAAAAAAAAAAAAAGAATCAGGGCTTCCCTGGTGGCGCAGTGGTTGAGAGTCCGCCTGCCGATGCAGGGGACACGGGTTCGCGCCCCGGTCCGGGAAGATCCCACATGCCGTGGGGTGGCTGGGCCCGTGAGCCATGGCCGCTGAGCCTGCGCGTCCGGAGCCTGTGCAACGGGAGAGGCCGCAACTGTGAGAGGCCCGCGTACCGCAAAAAAAAGAAAAGAAAAAGAAAAAAAAAAGAATCAAATGGTAAAAGAAATAAGAAGTACCCTGACCACTTCCTGCTCCTACCACCCTCTGTAATTCCCTGTCTCTGCCTCCTCTGGTTAAACGTAACCTGAAGCCAGCTGGTAAGCAAGACTGTGTAAACATTTGACAGAGATCAGCTTCCTAACGTGCAGAGTGGGCAGAGAAGAGCAGAGACTGACAGATCTTGGGAGGCGGCAAAGACAACAGTGCATCATCTCTGTGCCAATGACTACAAATATTTTTTCCTGTTGGATTGCTCACCTTAATCTAATTTCTAGGTCAGCTGTCTTTTGGCTATTTCCATATGTTTTGGTATTCCGTCAAACATAATATGTCTAAAAGCAAGTACCATTTCTTTTGTTTTTATAAACCTAACCTTGAACTGGCCTTATATTTCAATTCATGCCATGCTTGCTTTAGAATTTACTCTGACCTGTCTCCAAGTTCCACTATTCTAATTCCAGGACCGTATTGCCTTTCTCCCTTAATGCTGGGACCCAATCTTTACTTTGAATTACACTTCTAGGAATTTAATGTCTTATTTTATTTCCAATGCTTATTTCATCTTGCTTTTCCTATTATCCATATCTTTGGAGATTGAAGTTCTGTCCTAGAGTCTGGAATGTGGCAACCTGCTGATAGTCTACTGAGTAGCTCTTGTCCGTATGGCCTGCTTGGGTCGCTGAAGAGCCCCTATTCTAGGAGCCACAGCTGTCTTTCCTTGCTCTGCCCATCTTTTCGGGAATCTTCAGGGTGGGACTTTCCCAGTGTTGACAGCCTGTCTGGGCACCATTTTGTGGTTAGTGTTAGTCTCCAGATATACATAGTGTTCCACGTGTGATTTTCTTTCTGAGCTTCTTTCCATATCTGTATACTCCCTAGTGCCTGCCTTGTTCCTGCTAACGAATCTAGTTCTGGACGTTAGTTCCTCCCAACTGGAGGAGTTAACTGGGTGGTTCAAAGTTATGGAACTACTGTGATCTGTACTATGAAAAATGCTGACTTCTTAAGTACAGCCTACTAAACCAGACAGTTTTAACATTTATTTTTCTAATATAAAAAATGCAACCCAATTATAACAATACAGGATGGTACAGAAACTAGAAAGCAAATAAAATCCACCTATAGTTATAATGCTAACATCCGGAAACAAAAACTAATAATATCTGAGGTATTTCTAACGACCTCAAATATATTAGACATATATAATATATTGTAATACATATATCATTTAATATACATATATAGGTAAATGTTTATGTGTTTCATATCTCTTTAGAAAACACTATATGCATATGTATGATGTATTCATAAATATATATGGGAATATATTATATGTATAGCTATGTTGTACATAGTTTTGTATCCTATCCTTTTTAACTTAATATTTTCTTTTTTTTTTACAACTTTATTGGAGTATAATTGCTTCACAATGGTGTATTAGTTTCTGCTTTATAACAAAGTTTAACTTAACATTTTCTATGAGCATATAACTAAGTCCTTTGTTCTTTCAAGAAATACAATTTTATTGCATGTATGAACGCTCCATGATGCATTTTGTCACTCACATTTTTGAGTGCTTATATTGCTTTTAGCTTTTTCAATAGCATATGTCTTTGTTGAACATCAGATTTTTTCCCACTTTATTTAGGACAGAGTCTTCAAAGTGAAATTACTGAGTCAAAGGCAATTAAATTTATTGAAAGGCTCATGCATATTGCCAAGTTGCTGTCTCTACAAAATGGACCAATATGCTTTTCTTCTAGTAGTGCCTGTGCACACCTGTTCCAAGGTTCCTCTCTTGCCACACCCTCTATTACAGTGAATATTTGTATATTTAAAAACAATCCTCAACTTGAAGGGCCAGAATTTCCTTATTGTTTAAATAATGTTTCTCTTCATTTCAACATGATGAACAGGAAAGATTTTGAAGAAACTACACTCCTTATTTTGTCTCACAGTCAGAACAAAATGGAGGGCACCTTACCTTTTCCATGTCACCTCTCCAGTGTTTTATCTGTTTACTTAACAAGAAGCCAGGGAGATTTGTACTCACCTCTGAGGAAGATGGGAAACGATGAGAGTGAGCAGCTAAAAAAGAACCAACACCATCACTTGTAAAAACTACCCAGGAATCTTCCTGGACACGTGCACTCAGGAAGTTCACAGCATGTTCCACAGTTAGAGGTCTCAACTGGAGACCTGATGAAAGAATTCGGCTGGCAGCATGTGATACAAGCAAAATACCCACTAACCTCCTTTTGTTCAGTGATGAAACATGTAGAGGAACAGAAGAGTTTTAATTTCCTTGTGTATCCTTTTAAAAACTGTATTGATCCCCCGTCACCACTCCTACCCCCATTTGATAAATGTGATCCTGGTTGATTGAAATGTAAAGAAAAAGGAGCACTAGAAAGCTCTGTGGTACTTTTCTTAATTTTGAGAACTGAAGTGTGAAATTCTTCAAAGTGTGGCACTAAAGGTGTATGATGCCGTTCTGTTTTGGGAATTGGCTCGGTAAGACTATTTCTAATGTTGCCCATAAAATAGCATAGCCATTCTCTTCAGTTTGTTCCATGGAGCTTTACTTCCATTTATCAACCATCCCCTCTACAAGCAGAAGAGGATCTTGAAGATAATATATGTAAGCACTGCTGTCTCGCTTTATTAAAGACAATAAATCCTTCATGCGAGGGTTTATAGTATGAGCTGTATCGTCTCTGTGACAAATGAAAGGCAAGACAATAGCAGTAAATATTTATCTTAGTCAAAATAAAAGCTCAAAAATACTCTTCCTGTGTTGTTAATTCCCACCTTTCCCTGTCATTAGCTTTGTACTGCTTCTTGTCAATTTCACACTGAGAAAGAGTGCAAAACAAATGGAGAAAAGTTTCTGGCATCCCCTCTCCCTTAAAAAAAGAAATCCCAACTGAAAGTAACATTTAAATCAAGCTTATGGTTGCACCTTTTGATATTAAAAATGTTTTCTGAGTTGGAGAGTTAAAACATAGATTTTAAACAAAATCTTCTTTTTTTGTTGTTTGTTTTGTTTTCATCTTTTTGTTTCTTTTTAATTAGTTTAATTTTTATCAAAGTAATACATGTTCCAAGTACAGATATACTAAAGACATGTAATGAAAAATAACTATTCCTACCCCATCCCACTCCATTCTAGGAGTAATCACTTTCAACTTGTAAAATTTCCTCTGGTATGTACTTTCATATTTTCCATAATGTGTTTTTACCACTATTTCTTGGTTTATGAACTTTAGACATTATCTTTAACATCCTACATATATCAAAAAGGACTTATCTCTCTTACACATCCCCACCCCACTTCCTTTTAATATAATCATTTCGGTTAGGAATTGTGTTCATCTAGTAACACAGATTCCAAAACATTAGCTCAAACAAATTAGCAGTTTATTTTTCTCACAAAACATGAAGTTAAGGGCTCATTAGGAGACTCCAAGATGTCATCAGAAAGCTAAGATCCTTCTACCTTTCCTGTTTTCCAGGTTTACCATGTATTGCATCCTCATGGCGACAGAATTGTCCCACTACATCAGGCATTGTAATCGTATTCCTGGTGAGGAAGTCTGGGAAGGGCAAAGGGCATACAGTCTGTGTCTCCTTTAAAGGGCTTTCCCAGAAGCCTTACACAGCAGCTTCTATTAAAATTCCATAGGTCATAATAGTTTCACATGACCACCCATACCTGCAAGGGAGGCTGGGAAATGTTCTTCAGCTGAACACATTTTTGCCCCCCAAATAAATTGAAGTTCTGCTAGAAGGAAACAAGGGGAAGATGAATATGGGATTGGCTACCCGTAGTCTCTGCCACAGTAGTGTGCTATGCTATGCTTCCTTTTTTGTGCGTTCTTTTGTTTTTCCTAGAGTTAATAATGGCCTCACCTTTTGCTTATATTTATGTATATCTGTTCATTCTCAAATGTGATCTATCAGTATCATTTTGTTCCCTGGTGACCTACCTCCAGGAAGCCTCCACCCTCCTGGTACAATTTAGCCTCGGACCTTTCTAAGACTGCTGCATCTATCCTCTTGGACTTTATTGTCTTTGTGTTGGTTTCTCTGTTTTCTGAGTCCCATTGTCTTATATTTCTTGGCTAATTCCCTCCTTTTGCTAAAACACCTCTTTGAGTGGATTCCAATGAAAGAATACATGGGTTGCAAAAATGTTGAGTCTTTGTATGAAATAATTAAAATCTTCTTTTCTTATCAATTCCCATTTTGCTTCAGAAGCATTTGCTAATTTTCAAAGTGAGTGAGTAATTCCCCTGATTTGTGTTTTAAGTCTGAAAACTGTGTTATCTTGAAAAGGAACATTTTAGAAAGAAGTTATACATGATACTTAAATCCTTTCCATCAGCCTTTTGTACCATATGTAGTGAATTATGTCCTTCTTGAGTTCATAATTAGAGGGAGGAGCAGATAGCTGGGACTTATTGTAAAATTATGTACCCATTAAATAGTAACTTATGCATTCCCAATGACTACCTTCTGTAGTGGGGTGAGACAAGCATTTAAGGTGATTTTTTTTTAAGATGAAACAAAATGCATTTTCTCTTATAGGCTAAATTGCTGGGTGGATCAGAATCACTTCACAGTTAAGTTTCAAATTACTATACACTAAGTGTGTGGGATTTTTGTTCCAGATCCTTTTCATAGATATTGTGACATAGACACCTTTGCAATAAGAGTCCTTACAATACAACCAGCAAGTTTATCCCTTTCCACTTATTTTTGAACCCTTCCTCTATGAAAATTATTTTCAAAGGTATTTGACCTACTTCATGGTGATCTTACTGTTACTTCCAAAAAAGATATATTTGGGCATGTGCCTCGTTAGGCTGTGGGTAGAGGCAGGTGAGCTAGCCCACCATTTTCTGATTCTGTTCTAATGCTACCCAGAAGATGTAGAGCAGCCAAGTGCCAGAGGTATGCTTCTCTTTCCTAGTGTTACCCACAAATTCTCAGCCACGCCATTAGAGGCAGGTCAGTGATTCATTCATTCTCACACATAAACCCTTACACACTTGTTGAACACCTGTGCTTAAAAAGCACTTTTTACTTTCTTTCTGTGAAAATTTTGGGATTACCTTCTGCTAGCTGTTGATGGACAAAGCATTCTGATTTTTATGAGAAATGAGGTCTGAAAATAGTCAAGTACAATCCTTTTGAAGACAGCTTTATTATACCTTTAACAGTAGGCTTTCATTTGGAGGAATTGTTAGATTTAAAGTATGGCTTTGGCATTCTAGAGGCTACGTCCCTGGAAGGAAGTTTTTGGAATGTGTTCTTTTTCCACACACCCAGATTTTTGTTGGTACTGTACCTCTACTTTTTCTCTGCTTAAATGTTCTTTTAGAGAAATTGTGGGGCTCACCTGGTGACTAAGGCAAGAATTAAAACCACAAATTCCATTTTATCCCTGCTCTCTGTTTCCGTGTTAGCTAATGTGTAATCATTAAAGAGTCTTCGGGGCTTCCTTGGTGGCGCAGTGGTTGAGAGTCCACCTACCGATGCAGGGGACACGGGTTCGTGCCCCGGTCCGGGAAGATCCCACATGCCGCAGAGCGGCTGGGCCCGTGCGCCATGGCCGCTGAGCCTGTGCATCCGGAGCCTGTGCTCCACAACGGGAGAGGCCACAACAGTGAGAGGCCCACGTACCGCAAAAAAAAAAAAAAAAAGAGTCTTCATCAACAAGGAAGGGATATTTGTATTATATAACAACAATTCTGTTGAAATTCTGGAAATCTCTGCTTTGGCATTTAATGAAATAAATAAATAGACACATAATCTTACAGTCAAATATGTTAACAAAAGAGGGTGTTCCAAATGCTGATGGACATAAAATTAATGTTTTCTTAACTGTGAAACCGGATATTCTTCACAAATATTTTTTTAAACATGTATTACACATCTTTCGTTGAAAGAAAATTATTTCTGGATTAGTTTCATGCAAACAATGAAAGCAATACAAAAAGGGAGTGATGTTATGTTTGCAATAAAGTCTGGCCGGGCCTCATTGGTATTCCTAGTTTTAACAATCCTTACATATTTAGAACCAACTACTTAAGGAATCAGCTCTGAAAACAGAAAACAGATTTGCCTGGAGGACCTCCAAACTGGCCTCAGTCCAGACCTCATTATCTTCAAGGACTCCAGTGTTTAAAGACCCAGAAATCTGGGTTGACCATTCCATTCATCTGGGACTTGATTTGATCCTAGGAAGCATGTTAAGATTTTAGATCTGAATTCTCTCCTTCCAGACTTCTGGGTTGGGCTGGGGGTATGCTTCTTAAAAAAGTACTTAAGTATGAGATTTTAGTGGAAATAATATATCCATTTGTTCCTTCTCCCAACTTGTCACTGGTCTCATCTGCAATGTACCCCTCTGGCTGCTATGGCTTTTGCGTTTGATACATGAATTTAAAGAATCCTTGGAAGGTGTTCGGTATGAATAACGGGGGTAGCATCCTATAGACCAGCAACATTGATTGGTGTCCAGGTGGACCTGCGAGTCAGCAAAAAGAAGAGCCAATTGTGATTGATATTAATTATGTTGGCCCTAAAAGGGCAAAACCTTTTAGTTAACTGTTGTAGTGTGTGAGATTGTTTATGTATATATAATATAAAAATATATTATATATTACCTATGTATGTGAGAGTATTACATGTATATATCATATATATAAGTACATATATATTAAATGGACACTTCTATTCTAATCACCTTCCCACTCATTCATTGTAAACAGAATGTTGTATGCCTTGAGATAATATTTGTGACATTTTTAATTTAGCTCATTACCCTCGCTTAAGATTCTGTGATTTTTATCTTTGGTTTTCCATCTTTATTGTTGTCTTATATATTTTATATATAAATATATATGCTTATGCATATGTGTATCATATATTTGTATAGTCATACATATATATTTTAACTCCGGAAATTTCTCTGATCGCTTGGAATTGATACAGGCATACCTTGTTTTATTGCACTTCGCTTTATCGTGCTTCACAGATATTTCTTTTTCTTTTTTTTTTACAAATTGCAGGTTTTAGCAACCTTGCATCCTGAAAGTCTATAGGCATCAGTTTTCTAACAGTATTTACTCACTTCATGTCTCTGTGTCACATTTTGGTAACTCTTGCAATATTTTAAACTTTTAAATCTTTATATTTGTTAGGGTTGTCTGTGACTGGTGATCTTTGATGTTACTATTGCAAAAAGACTATGACTCACTGAAGTCTCAGATGGTGGTTAGCATTTTTGAGAAATAAAATATTTTAAAATTAAGGTATGTACATTGTTTATTACACATAATACTATTGCACACTTAACAGACCACAGTAGAGCATAAACGTAGCTTCTATATGCACTGGGAAACTAACAAATCTGTGCAACTCTGCTTATTGTGGTATTAGCTTTATTGTAGTGGTTTGGAATCGAACACTCAGTATCTCTGAGGTATGCTTGTACTGTCTTTTTCTCATTGCTTCCAATAAACTATAACTATAAAGAGTAAATTAGCCGACATAAAATTGGATTTTATCTTCCCTTTTTAAAAAAATTCCTGTGGGAATTCATGGATTCTAATCTAGGATAGACATTATATGGAAAGAATTATGTTAATTATATTATTGATAAGGTTTTTCTCTCAATATCTAAAAGATTATATTCTTCTAGAATATTGTTCAATACTGGAGGGAAATTTGATAGCAGTCTCAGGAGAAGTAACCTGAAATTTAATCATAAATTTAAATCACCTTCCATCAGAAGCAACACTGAATATTCAGCTAAAACAAAAAAGGAACTTTATCTAGAGATTGATTTCTAAAATAGGAACATATGCATTATCACTTGTCAGTTCTACATCCTCTGAGTATACATTATGCAATAGTCATTTCTGATAAATCTGTGATTAGTGCATGGAACTACAGATTTTCTAGTACACTCCTGACTTTACATAGGTCAAGATAAGGGGCTATTTATTTCTGTGGTGCTGAAAATATGGATTTCCAGAGTATGTTCATTAAAAAAAAAAATAGTCTCTCAGAAACAGACTACTAAAAATAACTGTCTAAACTAGGACTTGACTTTCTCCCTAGGAATTCCTGACTTTCCGGCTTTCCCAGAATTAGCAGAATTCCATTTCTGGCTTTCCTCCTTGTGCTGGGCACCACATCAGCAAATAACCTTCAGAAGTATATCTTAGACATCCTTCCTCAATATTGGGATCCAAAAGCATGGGACCCAAAGCCTGTCTTCTCAGTTTGAGTTTCAGTTTCAGGAACTATCTCTTTAGATGATCAGTGTTTGTTTAAGGACTAGTCAGTATCAAGGTACATGACACTATTAAAATTTGTTTTTTAAAAATTAGATATAAATAAAATCCAAAGGATACTTTTAAATACATGCAAGCATTTTAAAAAGCAATGCACAATGAACACCTGTGTATCTACCACCCAACGTACAAAGAAATCCATTCCCTTGAGGTCATAGACACTCCTCTCTGAGTCCTCGTTCCATTTCCTTCACCCTCGGATATAACCACTGTCTTGAATTTTGGGTTTATTATTCCCTTGTTTTTCTATATAGCTTAATTTTATGTTTATATACCAAGCTTTTGTTTAGATTAAGTGTTTGAAGTTTATGTGACTCAACTGAATTATTCTGTTATATATTTTTCTACAATTTTTTTTTGCCACTCAAAATTATTTTCCTAAGATCCTTTTATGTTGTTGTACTTAGCTGCAATTTGTTTATTTTTTCTGCTGTATTGGATTCCATTTGCAACCATTTGCAACCATTTATTTACAGATTCTACCGTTGATGGATGCATGGCAGTTTGACAAGGTAATTTTTTTGTCTACTTTCATACTCAGGACTTTTTTTCATTTTCATTTATTTCATAACTCAAAACGCTAAGTCATTGAACTTTGAGGCTTTTAAAATTGCTATTGAATTGCCCTCTCTAATATCACGCCCTCTCTGATTCCCTTCTGTCCTGAGCATCCTTCCATTCCAGGCATACATGTTATGTCACCTTACTGTACACTGCTGAGGGCAATGATGTGTGAGAAGGTTGAGGCTAAAGAAAAGGGTGGTAGTCAGGAGTGGAGTTTGGGTAATCTTTGATAATAATGTTTTAAAAGAGTAAAATTTCATCTTTATCAAAATGTTCTGCCTTTTCAATTTCAGCAAGTAGTATTTTTAAATAAATAAAATGTCTAGGTGATAGGTCATTTCAATTCACCTAATCTGATGCCCTTTTCATATAAAAATACACAAAGCTTAGATGTTACTGTATAATTTACTATATAATTTCCTGTGAGTTCATTTGCCTGGCTGGGAGGACCTGAATTTTGTTCTTTTTATCACTTCTATTTGATGGGGAAAAATTGTTATTGCCACCAAAAGAGAAGGATAATCAGCACTTTTTCTTTTCTATTTTCAGTGAGTTTCTGAGAAGGGATGATAATACTTTATAAAATGAGTAAGAGCTTATTGTGGATCAGGGAAATGTAGTGCTATCTTGGGGAGAAAGTGAAGGAAGTTTTTAAGGGACATTAGAAAAAGGGTTGAGATTTTAGCCAAAAAACAGAGGAAGTTATTAACTTCACAGAAGAGATAACATGGTTCATATCATAAGTCCTCTCTGAGAATTTATGATTTTTCTTTATTGGTTGATTTACTGCATTATATGTGTCAGAAATAGATGCAATGAGGCTTAAAATGAAAATGTCTTACATTGCACATTGTGTAATTTTAATGTGCTCTTATGTGCTACTTATGTTTAAAAAGCACAGGCAAAAGCTTGTGTTTGGGAGTGAAAGGCTGTCACACCCTGCCCTATGAATCTGTAACACTGTCTTCTTGTACCTAATGGGCTTCATTCTGCAGATATTCACATCTGATTGTTAAGCAGATGAGCAAGGAGACATTCTGATGACTTGCAGGAGAAACAGCAGCCTTCTTTGTCTCCCCACTTCTGATACCTTCCTATTACAGCATTACTCTTGTTAAATTGTAACACCTTATAGTGTAAAGCAAGAATTTTTATTTCCCTGTCCTTGTTTCTGTGAGGTACCAGCACATTTCTCTTTCTTTGAAAAACAAAAACAAAAACAAAAACAAAAACCTCAGAATGTGGTATTGGGAAAGTATAGCCTTGGAAATAGAGCTAACGTGTCAGTTTCTCATAAATGAAGGGCTTAAAACTAATGACTATTCAGACTGGAGTACAGTCCATATTAGTTTATTAAACTTGCACAGTTGAGGTTAAGTCACATTTTCAGGAGTGAGCTAGTGCTGAAACAGGATGGGGACATTTATTATGGTTGAAATGCCTTTGATGCAAGAGTGCAGAAGGACAATATGGCACAAACTAGATTGATAGATGCACAGCTATGCCACTCTACTAGCTGGGTTACATTACCTTGTGTTGATAATAACCTTTCCCTTCCATTTCCTCATCTGAAAACTGCTGAAAGCTATACCTGACCTATCTACTTCACAGGATTATTATAATCATTGAATAAAAAAAAAGGTACATGAAAGATTTGTAAACTTTTACATATTCATTTAAAAAGTAACAACTATATTGTGTGTGTTCATTTGATTTTCACAGTGGTAGAAAAGTCTGGTCTAGATGTTTTTTAGATGGAAATGAAGCTCAGAAAGTCAAAATGTCACATATAATAACACTACTTATATGTTTGGGGTTTCTTTCTAGGGTATTCCCCATGGCCTCTATTTTTAAAATGTTTGAAAATAGAGTAGATTTTGCTGGGCGGGAGGATTGTTTGGTGATTATATACTAGGCAGAACTCTATTTCGGCCTCCAGTGACAGAAACCCAAAACACAGTAGCTTAGAAGAAAAAAATTAAAAGGAATGTATATGTGTTTGCAGAATCGGGCATTCATCCTTGAAGATGGCTTCAGTGACCACATTTCCTGCTTCTTAAAGCTATTGTGTCATCCCCTCCCACATTGTGTCAGGGTTAGTCTGTGTGACCAATAGATTATAGCAGAAGTGATGGTATGTGACTTCTGAGCATAAATCATGAAGGACGTGGTAGTTTCTTACTTTGCTCTCTTTTGAACTGCTTACTCCAAGGGAAGCTATCTGCTATGTCATGAGGACACTCAAGCAGCTCCGTGGAGAAATCCATGTGATAAGGAACTGAGGCCTTCTGAGAAAAGGCAGTGAGGAACTGAGGCCTCTAGCCAACAGCCGTGTGAGTGAGTGAGTCATGTTGGAAAAAATCCTCCAGCCTCAGTCAAGCTTTCAGATAATGATCTGCTCAGATGACATCTTATCTGCAACCTCATGAGAGATCCTAAGTCAGACCACCCATCTAATCCACGGCTGGATTCCTGACTCTCAGAAACTGTGTAAGGTCATTTATGTTTGTCATTTTAAGCTGCAATGTTTTAGGCTAACTTATTAGAGAGAAATAGATTCCTAATAAAACAACTGACAAATAAAACAAATAGGAGAATTTGCTGAGGTACATATGGAGTCATATGTTGAAAGCTGTGGTCAGGGCTATATTTAACTTCATCTCTTGGCTCTACATTTCTCTGTGTTTCTTTTATTCTCAGACTCTCCCCCATGTGGGAGAAATTATGACCACTGACAGATTGGGCTCACATTAAATTTAAGCTTTTAATTTCAGATAAATTAATTTTATAATTTAATTAATTTAGGTAAAAATCACATCCTCTCTTTCCTACCCCTTGATAAATATAATCTTATATAGGACTGCGAATAGTGTTATTTGGGACACATGCTACCTTATAGACCACTTTGTGCAGGAATCTGAGTACCGTGCTTGGTCAGGCCTACGTCATGGGGCTGACCCACCACCATTGAAGAAAACAGGTAAGTTATAGACAGTCCTGCTGGAGTCTTACTGAATAAAGGTGGGGCAGTTCCCCAAAGAAAGGGGCACTGGATGGTCAAACAACACACATTAATCACAGGATAGGTGTCACTCCACAGGGAGAAAAAAAGTGTAGTTATTCTGATGCTTTTTATACATTTATGAGGATAAGGAAACCTCAGACAAGACAGCTAATTGTCAGGTTGCAGAGACTGAGGGAGAGTATTATTTTCTCTAAAGGAACACTTAGTATGTGCTACTGGGAAAGAAAAAGCAATATGACTTTTTTGATAAGGCATCTGATAATGCTTCTTTGGATAGAATGTTAAAAATTGGTTTGCAAACAAAAATTTCACAGGTTGGACAATTGAATCAACTCTTTGTAGGCGTAAGACAGTGAAATACCTTATTTGGATAAAAAGATGGCTCAAGATGTTCCTTGAGTGCCTTATAGTACACCTGTTCCTCTGAGTTCAGCACAGTTCAGAGCAGTTTCACTGAGGCCCTGGAACCTCATGTACTCTGAGTGATAATTCATATTCCCATGCTCTGTTCTGTATCTACTACAACATTGTCTGAATTATTTAGCAAAATTGCTTAGGCAAATCCATCTCTCAAAGGAGAGGCTGGAATTGGAACTGGGTATCCACTTGCCTTTAAAAGATGCTCAGAAATAATTCCATCATACTTGGCATCCCCATTTACCTCCATTACTAAAAGAAGTTTAATTCTCCCAGGGGCTTAGTACTTCTGTACATAAGGTTCAGTATAACTTTGGTGTCAGGACTCCACGCCCATCAACCAAAAAGCTCTACTGGTCGTAACTTAAAAATATATCCTTTATTCAACCACCTCTCACCACTGCTACTCCACACTCTAATCCACAATCATCTCTACCCTGAACTAGATTGATGGTAATCTAACTGCTTGTTCTCTTACCTCTCTAATGTCAGTTCTCCACTTTGCAGCTGAGCTGGAGTGAACCTTCAAACATGTAAATCAAATCATGCTAGTTTCCTCATCAAAATCCTCCTTTTCCTTTGCATTATAATCAGAACAAAATTTAAAGTCTTCATCATGACCTACAAAGCCTTACATGATCTGCCCGTGAGTACATCTCTAACCCTACATCCTATAACTTCCTACCTCCTCACTCTGTTACCTACGGTGCCTTCTTGGTGTTCCTCAAAGGCATCAAGTTAAAAATTCTTACCTCTAGTCCTTTGCACTTGCTGTTTTCCCTATTTGAAATGCTCTTGCCCAGCGTTGCACAATGCTCAATACCTTACTTGATTCGGGTCTGTACTCAAATGTCACCTCAAATAGGACTTGCTTAGCCATTCTAACTAAAAGAGCTCCCGTATCCATTGATCTGCTTATTATTTAAGATGATTCAGTAGGTTTAATAAATAAAACAAATCAAATGGTAGTGATTATATATCTCAATATATAACATAAACTGGCATGAATGGCTAGCTTGGAAAATGTGTAGAGCTGAAGTTCATGTTAAAATACAGTAAAGAAAAATCAAAGGCCTGAAGTAGATCATAGAGTTCATTCTGGAGAACAGAGAAGTTTGGTGGGTAGATCTGAACAGGCAGTGAATATCTACAACATTAAAACTTTCCAGGGTCAAGTCCTGAAGAATTCTATCAGATCTTAAGTAACTGTATTGATGTTTTATAATTAGGTTAAGGAAATATATATTCAATATGATGAGCCAGCAGAGTCCCTAAGAACATAAACCAAGAGAATTTACACATGTTATTCATCCCTCCTCAGAGCAAATATATAAACATCTTACAGGGGGATAAAAAAAAATAAGGAACTTTGCCAAATTTACCTAGAACAATGGAGTAAGATAAAGTGCTCTTCCCATAACAAGAAAAAATTATTATATGGTGATAGGGAGTTGTATGGAGGGAATTTCAGATCCTAAGGAGAGGTTTTTTCATGATCCCTATAATAATAATATATTTAGGCATTGTTCTATCATTGGAAAATTTGCTTATTTTCTGTTTTTCACTATTAAAATAATTCTTCCTTCTAGGGTCTTGGCTATTCTTGGCCCTTCATTCTTCCACATACATTTTAGAATCAGCTTCCCATGTACCAAGAAAAATTGTTAGTTTGTTTTTGGTAGAAGTGGCATTGAATGTTTACTATCCATGGAATGGTATATGCCTCCCTTTAGGTCTTTTTGATTTTAATAAATTTTATAAATTTTTCATAAAAGCTTATATATCTTTAGGTGGAATTTATTCTGAGCAAACTGCATTTTAGAAATGAATTTAGAAAATTGCATTTTCTAATTCTTCCTCCTGGTTAATAAACTTTAACTGTCTTTTAATGTAATTTTGCATTCAGCAAACTTTAATACTTCCTAAGGGAAGGACAGACATTTCTAGCATTAATGCAGGACCAAAACTTAAAGTATAGATTCTTATTGTTTCTGACCTTAGTGGATTTCCTTTACTTTGCTTACAGCTTAAAAAAAAATAATGTGTTGTACTTAGATATATTTCTCTTTATATCTTTTCTGCCATTATGTTAAAATGGAAGATGCAGGTGTTCTTTGAAACAAATCAGATCATGTTACTCTCGTACTGAAACACTCTATTGTGACTCATCCTATTTAGAATAAAATTTAAAACATTTCCATGGCATGTACAACTTTATACGGATGGATCTCTGGCTACTTCTCCATCTCATTTCCCATGACTGTTACTCTAGTTCTCTCTTCTTCAGCCTCTCTCTTCAGAACTCTGATTTTCCTCTGTCATACTATGCTCACATCAGCACGGAGGCAGTTTAATCCGCTTTTCTCTTGAGTTTGAATGTTCTTCACCCAAATCATGACTTGTCTCTTCAGTTCATTCATTTTGTATATTCTTTACGAAACCCACTGCAGTTTATTTATCCTTTCTCTGAAATTTACTGTAGTGATCAATCAATATAAATGGAAAAACTGGTGAAATCCAAATAAAGTCTGGAGTTTTGTTAATTAACAAAAAATCAACTACTGATATAAGCAACAACATTGATGAATCTCAAATTATGCTAAGTGAAAAAAGCCAGACATTTTTGTCCACATACCAAATAATGCCATTTACATGAACATCTAATGCAGGCAAAATTATTCTACAATGACAGAAAACATCAGTGGTTGCCTGGACCCAGCAAATGGAATGGAAATTGACTGAAAATAGGCCTGAGGAAAGATTTTGGTGAGAGGGAAACGCTCTATATCTTTTTTGTGATGGTTACATAGCTGTCCACATTTTCAAACTTCATAGAAATGTACAATTAAAATAGATGAAAGTTATGGCATATAAATTACACCTCAATAAACTTGACTTAAAAAAATATGCTAACCAGGGCTTCCCTGGTGGCGCAGTGGTTGGGGGTCTGCCTGCCGATGTAGGGGACGCGGGTTCGTGCTCCAGTCCGGGAGGATCCTACATGCCGCGGAGCGGCTGGGCCCGTGAGCCATGGCCTCTGAGCCTGCGCGTCCCGAGCCTGTGCTCCGCAACGGGAGAGGCCACGACAGTGAGAGGCCCGCGTACCACCAAAAAAAAAAAAAAAAAAAAAAAAATTTAAACCAAATATTCCAGAATTGTGGAAACAACTTCTTGAGTTATTAAAGCCAGCATTTTATATTTCATAAATATCAGACCTTTGAGATCAGCAGACTGGGAATAAGGAGTCCTGATTCTGTCATTGAATGAGTATTCAGCAATTCTCTTAGTTCCACTGGCTGCAATTTTATCATCTACAAACCAAAGGGGTTCTTACAATTTTCAAGGTTCTATCAACTCTGCAGTAGTTAGATACTACTACTCTGTTAGAGATAATATTGTTTGGTCCTCCATGACTTCTGGAGAATCTACTCCACAATTAGACAAGCAACACTAGTCAGTTAACTGTCCAGAAAGAGAGACAGAAGTAAGAACATGTGGAGGTGCCCACAATCTAGGGAACAGTCTAGTTAGGTTATAATAGTGTTTTGCATTTGTGTGTGTGTGTGTGTGTGTATTCAGAATTTGGAGTGGGCCAAAGACATTATGGTAGGCACTATGTGAAGGTAATACAGAATTTGGCTACCCCAGAGGTAGCCAAATATCCTATATTTTTCATTATAGGACATGTCTCCAAAAATCATGATAAATAGTTGTAAATAATAAAGCAAATGTGTGACTGTATAGAATTAGATTCTTAAGATAAGGAGAGTCTGTAAGTCAACAAATACAGTCTTTGTACCGTGTCCTCTGCTGAGCAGTGGGGAGGGGAGGAGAAGAAATATGTCATCTGTGACTTTCAGGAACTTAAAATGTAGTGAGTACAGGAGATAGAACAAAATTCTAATATGTCACATTGAAACAGGTATAACAGTAGAGATACTGTACCCATGGGAGTATAGGGAGGAAAAATGATTCTGAGCAGGACATCTGGGAAACTTGCTAAAATATTCATTATTTACACTGGACTTTGAAGAATGAGGAAGGCTTTCAGAAATGACTAAAGGAAGGAAGGTTATTTCAGCAAGCACTCTAGAGAGACTGGGAGGCCTGCTGGAGAGTCTCCAGAGGGACTCAAACAATGAGTTTGAATCAGCAATGAGTTTGAATCATCTCAACATTCCTGTGCTGTGCTTTAGAAGATATTTGCACAAACAAGAGCAGGATTTCCAACAAGGAACCTTATGTGAGTTTAGGGTATGGGTCTTGTAGAAACACTTATTTTAGCTTTAGGATATACTGCGAATCTCTGTAAAACTGAGTCACATTTCCTAATTCAAACTTGATAGTGCAAGGAGAAATGAATTTATTCCAGCAACTACACAGAGGTACTGTGGAAACATTAGCAAATATTAATCCTTATTGCTACAATGACTCTGTATGTGTTTAGGTTCCTAGTCTGCAGCCATTTGGGAGAAGCACAGTGAAACTGGTAGCACTTCCTGAGACTGAGGTGATTAGAATGCATTCTTTCAAAGATGTGCTTTGAATTGGAGTTTAGAGTGCAAAAAATACAGTCAAGGATTGGTATTTTTGTTGTAATTCACATCCAAGCATTATTTTGTGTCAGGAGTAATTTTAAAAAATTATTTTCACTTTTGATAGATCCCTCATCCTTTGGCTCCTGTCATTCCAAGAGGCTTTTCAATGGAGCTTTATCAGGAAACAGTTCTTAATCAGCTTTCATCAGCTTTGAAGTTTTAGCTGATGGTCACCTACATGTGTTTTTCTGAAGCAGCCTGCCCAGCAGGCAGTCCCCGGGCAGGGTAATGTGAAAAAATGTGCAGACTTTCAGGAGAGGCACACCCAAATTCAACTCTCAGCCCTTCTGCTTGCTGGTTCTGTGTCTGGATGGTCATATAATTTCCATTTCCACGTGGATAAGATGAGGCTAATAATTCATCTTCTCTACACTCAGCTGTGAGAGTTAATTATGCTGGTTCATATTAGCAATCTAATAGGACTCCACTCTTCTCCGTGGCAGGGTCCTTCTCTATACCTGGTCACAAAGGTGATTTCACTCAGCCTCATCTTGCCCCAGGGTAGCTTGGGTTACTGAATGTTTTTCTGTTCTTTGAAAAATGGCTTTTGCCCCCCACCCTACTCCAGAGATGCTGCAAATACCCATCTTTCTGAAACTCTACTCTTTCTTCATAACACTTGTCACTGTTGGCAATTTCTATTTATTGGTGTGATTATAGGTTTGTAAACTCGTTGAGGGTAAGGATCAGGTCTGTTTTCCTCTCCATTGCATGGCAATTCTTTACCTCTTGCCTGGCACTTAGGAGTCTCAGAAAATACTTGTTGACTTTATAATTGAATGAAATGGAAAAGCAGAGCTTTTAAATCTTAACATAAGATACTTCAAAACCCTTGTAAATAAGATCACATTCTGAATAGATAGGATATTGGAGTCAGATAAAGCTGAGTTCTGCTCTACCAGGTAATTAGCCAAGGTATCTTTAGACATATTATCCTCTTTGAAGCTCAGTTTCTAAATCTGAAAAATGAGGCTAAAACATTCTCCATGTAATTTTTATTTCTATTTTTATTATTATTATTATTTTTAGTATTAAGTAGGATAATGTCACTGAAAGGCCTGGCATAGTGTGTCCTATGGTATGTATGCCATAAATGATAGTTTTAAATACAGGCAATAGTAATAATAGTAATGTTACTAATAATGACATACTTTAAATAAATAATATTCTAGATTGAGTTTAAAAGCTCTATGTTGAAGTTAATGAAATTTGCTAGTAATCACTAAAATTTAATACAGGGCAATGACATTTATCTGAATAATTCAAGAAAATAAAGCCAAGTGGTATTCTTTGAAGAAAGTTTCCAAAATTTCCAACAAATTCATCAGTAGCTGACAAAGTGTAATATCTTAAACATTTTGGGGAAGAAAGTATTTGAAGAACAGAACTGAGTTATTAATTTATGGTGAAAGACACTAGTATTAACTCCATTCTACTAACGATGCCTCTGAGGAATGGAAAGTCAGATTGCAAACACATTTGAGAGCTGAAGACAGACCTGCTCACTGTCAATATGACCCTACTTTTTTGCAGGTTTATGAAGCTTCATGTGCTCAGAAAGGATTAACCGACTGGATACTTTTGTCTCTATGTTGGAGTCTCTTGAACAAGGAGGAGCCATTGATCCCTTTTCTCCTTCTGCCAGCTTCTATCATCATCTCTGTCAGGTGTACTGATGTGGCTGACAAAGGACCCCTTTGAGATGGCTCATGAATAAGCCCATGATAATTTTTAATAACAGAAAGGCTTGAGAACTGGGCAAGATACTAACAGTAGGAGGCATAACTAAATCTCTCCACAGGAAATCTTTGGTCATACTGTTGCTTTGGGTTACTCATGCAACCAGGAGAACATGTGTGCAAGTCGAGTTAGGTCTAACTCCCTAATGAGAAAAAATACTCATAGCAGGAAATCTGCAGCCCAGGGAACACTTTGATACTACTTGGTATGCAGCAGGCTTTACAGTCTTCCAATGGCAGAAGAGCCACTTTAGAATTTATTGTATACATTAATTTGATTGCACAGTGATATATTTGTTAGACAAATTACCCAGGTCTAATTAAAAGGCAGTCTTAAAGCCACCTGATTACTGATTTACATTACATTTATTCAATTCCAATGTATTTGTGGGGATAAATTAAATGTAATTTCCAAATAATAAAACTTAAGTGGTGTAAAATCTCAAGGTTACTAGATCAAAAATGAATGGAAAAACTCAACCACATACTGGATAATGTGTCATTGAATGAGGTATTGTGTATCATCAGGTAAGCAATGTAATTTGGTCAAGAAACTGTTTTTAATCTCTTTTTTGTTGCTGACTTGTGGCGTCTACATCATCCCTCAGTTAGAGACCTCAATGTCTTCATCTGAAAATGAGTTGTTTGTATTTACTTTCCAGGGTTGTTTGTAAGAAAATGAATAATATGGGGAAGTGCTGTGCATTCCCAGTGATATATGATAACAGATGATGAATGCAGTTTCTTCTGATGAAGTTGTGTACCCTAGGCCATCCCAAGCTGAAGAAGATTGGGTTTCCATATTCTAGAGCAATCCAGAACGGGTGGTACCTGGGTTGTTTATCCTGTTGCCTGCATGTGAAGACAATCTGTAAGTACATAAATTATAATTTACCATAATACCAGTAAACATCTGGACAAAATACATATTTATTAATTCTAAGCTAACGACTAAATTAAATGTAGTATAAAATAACCCACTATTTATATATCTGAAAACATAAATTTGTTTCCAGTTATTCCAAATCCAGTCATGGATGAATTATAATATTAAACACTTGTTTTTAAAGTTAGAAAGAAGACTGTGATAGACAGATGGATATTTATCAGTGTTGATCTTGTCCCTTCATTCTGATTCATTAATGAAAGTTACTGCTTTTTTTTTAATGTTGTGACACTGATAGTTTTGAACTAATTTACCAGAACATGGACAACTCTTTAGACTCTTGAACTAGTCCATGAGAAGGTGGATGAAAATGGATGAGGAAGGGAATTGCATCAGAAGGTGGATGGGAATTCTCCTGAGAATTCAAGTAACAAGAGATCTTCCAAAGGAACTGCCTTCTATCGTTAGGAAAGTGAAGGCATGCACGTCTGTCTACTTGCTCCACTTCTGTGTGTGTGTGTGTCTGTGTGCAATTATAGGGCACTTATAGAGGATTTCTTTTCTCTTACCTTGTCCTACCTGTGGTGCTGGGAACCCTAGGTGTATGGGCAGCCCCATGCTTACTGATTTTGCCATCTGGAGTTTGAGTAAAAAGTGACTTTCTTTATATCGTTTATTAAAGATGTCTCTTTATCCTCATTTGTCTTTCCCACCAGAACCTCCAGGCTAACGACAGGCATGAAAGAAGATTCCCTCTCTGCCTGTGGTTAAATTTTTCTTTCTTTTTTTGTTTCTAATAAATTATGCTCCTTGAGTTTCTCTTTAATCCATTGTAACCAGTCACCTTCATAATATAATTATTCCTTTCCCCAAACTGGCACTTTTATTTTTTACACATCAAGTGTCTCCTTAAAAGAATTATTTCCACTATCCTCACATTTTTATAGTCACTCCTTGTTTTATTTCAGTCATCAGGTTTGTTCTTCTAGTGTGGAAGCTGATTTTTGACACATGTTAGCAAATTCAGTAAATGTAGCTTAGGCTGGGAAGCTGAGATAAGCTGTACTGCAAGTGTCTAAGAGCCTATTTTATTTATTACACTTTCCGAAGTTAGAGTAAAATGTTTTCCTTTTGAAAACATTGTCTATAAAATCATTCAGGGTATATAGTTATGCAGCTATCAACTTGAGAACCCAATCCTGGAGCTCTGAATTTTCAGATACATATGTTAAAATATTGATATATTGAACCATCTCTGGAGGGAATAAGAGAGAGCAAAGAATTGTATTTCTGTTCTCACCATGATAGCCCTACAGCTGTGAATAATCTTTGGATCATAGTTTCTTCATTAATAAATTAAATACTGGAACTCAATAATTTCTAATATCTCTTCTGGCTCTAAAAGATAACTGGATTGATGTTGTGAGTTTATCACTTTATTTTTCAGTTTCTATAGGAGATGTTTTTGTAGTAAAGAATTAAATGAATATTTCCCAATAAAATAAGATTGTAATTTTACCCATACTTTCATATAAAATATAAATAAAAGACCTAATGATAATTAAACACTATGGATAAATGAATAAATTAATTGTTTGGACTGAAATGGCAATTAAAAAAATCACTTAAGGTGTTATTCTTTTTTTTTTTTTTTGCGGTACGCGGACCTCTCACTGTTGTGGCCTCTCCCGTTGCTGAGCACAGGCTCCTGACGCGCAGGCTCAGCGGCCATGGCTCACGGGCCCAGCCGCTCCGCGGCATGTGGGATCTTCCCGGACCGGGGCACGAACCCGCGTCCCCTGCACCGGCAGGCTGACTCTCAACCACTGCGCCACCAGGGAAGCCCAAGGTGTTATTCTTTTGTCATAACTGTATTTACATAGAAATTTTGGCTGAACTTAGCTTGATAGACAAGAAGAAGAAAGGCAGTCAATGTGTAATACATAAGATATTTTAATTTGTCACTGGCCACTCATGGATATAACTGATTTCCTAACCAATGGAAAATTTCAAAAATTCTTTTTGAAATATCTTTTGTGCTTTGGCTTATAGCTAACAATTGGCTTTGACTGTGGTATATATGTTTATAGTATGCTCCATTTTGTGCCTCCTCTTATTTGACATGATATGAAAACATGGTATAGAAGATGAATGGGTACAACACTAGAAATTAAGAGACTAATACTGTTTATGCCAACCATGGACTATATAACCTTAAGAAACTTATTTGATTTTTATGAACTCTAATTTGTAAAATGAAGAAATTGGACTAGATGGCTGAGATTATTTCTGGCTTTGTGAAGCAGTGAGTATCTATTTCTCTTTTAATGTGACCACTTGGTATTTTATGTTATTTGTTCTTTTTTCTCTTTACTTGAATTTGTTCCATGATAAACTCTGATGGAGAATAATTTGTGAGATATATTTGGCATCAAAGTATTTTGTAAATGTGTCAAGGTTCTACTTAGATTCCATTTGTAGTAAAGACTCTATTCTTGACTCCATATTGGAATTCATCATTGTTTTCTAAGTTATTTGTAATCTCAAACTAGGTTCTCAGTTCATTTTAATAATAATTTGTGAATGATAGCTTTATGTCACACTAGTAAATAAACACTAATGTTAGTATTAGTTTAGAGTCTATACATTCCCCTCAAAGTCAACTTCTTCCAAATACTGGAAGCAACTGTTTTTGTTTAACATTATATTTCTAACAAAGGCAAATTTAATAATGTTGATAACCAAAATTTAAACTTCATAATGCAATGTAAAAACAATCAATATCCATATTATAATGTTTAAAATAGCTAGTTAGCTCTGATAGGTTTGATTTACTGAGAAATTCATCTTTTGTCTTTTGTCTACAGAAGTTAATGATAATAAATACTCTGCTAATACTATAAACACATGTCCTCCAGAAATCCTATTAGGTAATGCTCAACATTTTTACATTTACAAATGGAAAGGTTTAAGAAACTTGTATGAAGTCTGCAAAAGGATCCATGGACTTATAATGCACTATGTTGTAGCATGTTCAGATAAATCTATTAGAAAAGCTGAAATGATTTGAATGTGTATTTCTGTAATACAAATTAGGTTATAGGTGATTGGCCAACAGGGAAATATTGTCAATTTAAAAATAGACAAGTGATTTTCCCTAGTGTGCAAACATGTTTGAAGCAGGTCGAAACAAGCATTCACACAAAGAGAAAATTTTAGCAATATGCAGAGGTAGTGGCTTCCAGAAGCACTAAGTTTTTCTTCAAAGTTAAGCTATTTGGTGCCGCCACTATGAGCACAGATGAAGAAACTGCAAAGACATTTCCCCCTTGTTAAGAGGAACAGAGGGAGAGAAACAGAGAAATGGAAAAAAAGACAAAACACCTGAATCTTGAGACTCATTTTTACTTTTAATCAAACAAGACTCTTTTGAAAGCAAACACATTCAAAGATCTACATCTCCAAAAGGACTAATTGATCAAGATGCTGGATGTAAATTTCTGTGGCTATTTAAATATGCAAAGATTTTTTTATGGTTATTGTTTTTGTTACTTTTTTCATTAAGCCTTGTTATTTTTTATGCACAAGGCAGAATGCAACCAGCACAGCAGAAACTTCCTCAGTCATCATCTCTCTGTTGCATTCATATTCATGGCCACTTAGCTCAGCTGATAAATGTCAGGTTAATGAGATTATCATCTATTTCAGGGCTTCACACTGTTCCATGGCTGTAGTCTGTACTTAAGATCCCTGATGAAATTAGAAGAAAAAAAGAATGTAGATGAATTTGTCCAAATTAGTTTCTTTAATAGAAAACTACTTCAAAGAATTAATAGTTTTAAAGAAAAAGAACCTAAATTGTAAGAAACATTTAGATCAAGTGGAATGCCTTTTTCTATTAAAACAAATAACAGAGGCATTAAAAAATGTTAAATCACCAATATTATTCCCATCATAACAAAACTATTATTATTTTGACATGTTATATCCAGACTTTGTTGTCTTTCTCATTAATAAATATACATTTAAAAATAGTTGTAATTATATCATGCATAATATTGACATCTGTGTTTTCACTTGTTCTCATTTATTTACTTATTTATTTTTTGACTTACAAGTAGTTTCATAATGTATCAGCAACATGATTTATAAAACCTCTCCTACTGTTTGGTATTTGAATGATTTCCATTTTTTCCTATTATACTTAATGAAGAAAACCTCTGGTCAAGGAAGCTTTATTGTTAAATCATTTTCTTAGAAGTCATGATAAAACAAAGATTACTGAATACATGAATATTTCTTTATAGATAAATAAAACTATTTATGACAGCTGATGTATTTTACAGTATCATTTTCCATAGTGGGTGAAAAGTTTAGAATTCCATCACACACATGTTTCGATCAGCACTCAGCTGAATTCTTAACAGGGAAACTTGTATGAAGATCTTTGCAGATCTTTGAATCTCTCTGTCTATATTGGTCTCTGTCTCTGTGTGTGTGTCTCTCTCCAGCTCTTTCCCATTTGGTACTCTAACCTACAAATATGCCTTCCCTTGCCTCTCCATTCTACCAACTCTGTCTCTCTGTGTCCTCAACTCAGGGGTCCTTTGTATGTGTTTCTATTGATGCTTCAGAAGTGGTTTTGCTTGCTTGTCATCTATGATTGGTTTTCTCATTTGTCTGTTTATTTTTGAGTAATGGATATTATATAAGGAAAATTATTGATAGAAATAATAGACAACTGGGGATCATTTATCTTTCTTTAAAATCTTTCTAAAGATTTTTATTGCTACTGCTGGTTTCTGGGGTCATTATTAGTCTGTATAACTTAACACTGAGATTTGGGTTTGAAGTTTTCTGGTCTACCCAGATGACCTGGCTGCTGTCTGTGCAAGGGTGGTTCCTTCTTTCCTCTTAATCCTGGGATGTGACTTTTTCAAGCCAACCCAAAGCAGACGGTGAAGCTTAGTAGGGTTATACATATCATGTGTCCTGAAGGCTGATTTTTGTCACCCAAGACTTGTGATGATGTTAAAAATGTATAAAGTAAGAAGTAGCTCAGCTTTTGGTGGGGATCAACTTATAATTGGATAATGCCCCAGGCAAAAATGTTTCCCATTGCCCTGTTAAAAATCTCTGGATTCACATCCTTTCCAGTGTCTTGGCATTTTAATTCCTTACCACCCAACTATTTGATAACTTCTGGATGATAATTTTTTATGTTTCCTCCATCTTTTTTTAGCTATGATCATCCGAAGAGTTTTTATGAAATATTTAGCTCACTGACTAATGATATTTTTCCCTTTAAATGTCAATAAGCAATGTGTTACAGCTATAATGTCATTGTCTTAAAAGCTAAATGTAGTATTACTTAAACATTTTTACATGATCACAATACTATATCCAACATTAAAATAATTGTGACAGCTAAAAACTTTTCCTGATTTTGCCAAATGACCCCTAGGGAGCACAGTTGCTCCTGGTGGGGAGCTACAGCTACTGAAATCTGGACGAGTCTTTAGGCTTCACAGCTCATGCTCATAATCATCACACTGCCCTGTCTACTTGGTAGGTTCTGCCCTAGGGTAGGTAGAGTTCTACCCTGGTTTCCACAAAACCTACATATTTCACTGCTTATTCCTCCCCTCACAGACACAAAGATATAATTAAGTGGAATTATATATTTCTTCTTCTCTGTACATAAGTCACTCTGTCCCCTTTCCCGTCATTCATGTCTTTCCCTTCCTCGTACCTGCCTGTCCAGTTTAAATGACATTCCTTTCTGTATCTTTCTTCATCTTCTCCTGTGCATTTCTCCCTCCTCTGAATGCGATTTCTCCCTTGAGGGTGTGAGTTATCTGAGGATTAAATTATGAAATATATGCAGGCAGAATTTGTGTCTTATTCATCTATTGTCTTCTAAAAGACAAAACAACAGTTTCTTGCATCCAGGAGGCACTAAGTTGAATGAATATATCACTTTTTTTTTTGAGAAAAATTAGTGATTGTCATTCATACAGTAATTCTAGAAAGAAACTGCTTCCTTAGCTTCCATTTTGAATTCATTATAAATTTATTACCAAAGAATTTAACTAAATTATATGCTTGCTAAGTACCTGTTTCTTTGAATATATTAACTCTTGAATCAGTATGACACATAGATGGACTACTTGCTAGTTAACATTTTGCTTTCATTTATTTATCTGAAAATGAGTCGTTCTCTTTCTTTACAACTGATTTTTAAAAAAGTAATTTAAGGAATTTGGTTGTATCACACAATTCAATTTTGTCTACCCAGGTTGACATATTCATTAATCTTAGAATCAATAGGAAAAGAATTCTAAAACCAATTGATATTAAACTGAAAATAAATACACTTAATTTTTGCTCAATTTTCCTTATGGTTCAATTGTTTCTTATGTATTATTTTATTAACCCAGAACAAAAATCAAGTTACAGCAACATTCTCCAAAGAATGTCCTACTAGTGCTTTTAGGTACTCCATGAAAATAAGAAGTTGGTGGTTATATAAGCTTTGGAAACTTTATGGTATATCCTGTGGTGGAAAATTCATAATTCACAGTAACACATTAAGGTTAGTAAGGAATTCTATAACAGAAATCAATCAATCATTGGTTCAACCTCACTTAACCCAGTGTTTCCAACCAGTAGAACTTAGTGGTTAAGTATTGAGACCCTGGGTTAATTGCCTGGCCTCAAATTCCAACTCTACCTCTTTCAAACTGTGTAAACTTGGGTGTGTGTCCCAACTTTTTGGCTGAGAAAAATAAAGGTAATGGTGGAAGTGTAGAGTGTAGTAAAGATTAAATGAAATAACATATGTGAAGTATTTAGAATATAGCCTGGTTTATTGAAAGCCCTTGATCTATATTTACTATTATTATCATTTATGTTTGACCACAGAATTTATTTTGGAGTAAGAACTACTGGGATCACTATGGGATCTGTTACAGAGATTTTGGGAGGATTGTCACAGGTGTATTTGATATAGTAGCCATTCCTGGGAAGTGTGCCCAGATGGATTAGTTTTTATCTCTGAGTACTTACCTGGAAAAGAGATAGCTAACTTAAGTAAGAAATGGCCAGTTAATACCTATATGTGGTTGGATCCAAGTTGTAAACTGGACTGAGGAGTTTTCATTTCCCTCCAGGTATGCTGAGATGTACTACCATCCTATCTGCCCAGAGAGAAGAAAGAGACATGAAGCCAAGAGAAAGAAAAGAACCTGCCCTTCTCCCCACAAACAACAGAGATATACACACATACACATGAGCACACAAAACAGACCCAAACATGGAGACACATATGCAGGCATCCAAACTCACACAAGACATACTTTCATTGTAGAGCACTGCTGAGGTTCATGTCATTTTCTGACTTGGTCTCTGTAATGAATGTATAATCTGTAAGATGTATTTATTTAGTTTTAAAATTTTAATTCAATGTATACAGGGAATCTAGATTTTCATGTAAGTGGAAAGGAACTTCCTCAAATGAATGATTTTGAACGTAAGCATTATAAATAACCAGCAGTAAGTATTGCACATTTAAATTGAATTTTTTATTTTAAATATTCACAGTACAGGAATTTATTAGGCCTGAATAGAACATCATTATTTACACATCCAAGGGATAACTCCAGCGGTAAATCAGTGAAATACTTACACTGAATATAGGAAATATGATTGTAGAGATTTCTTCTTACAGATACAGGCTCAAATCTTTTATACATTTATTTCTGCCTGGGGATCTTAGCACAGATTGAAGTCACTATTAGTTGCTGAACAAAATTTCACAAAATTATAACTATAGCAATCACATCATATATTTATAAGCCCAGAAAGACATCAATGGCAAGGAACCCACATTATAATAGTATTTTTAAGGGAAGGAAACTTCAAATGACATCTCCAGTTTAATTTGTGGAAAACACAAGTTCTCCAGATAGCTGAATATACAGATCTTCAATGGCATTTTGCCTCTCATGGCTTATTAAAATATTTGCTTAGCTGCCATAATATGTTACGTTATTTACAGGTTGAATCAATGAAGGGAACAGTATGGGAGCAAACTAAGAGCCCAGATTGATGTTTGCTGACTGTCATAAACATACAACATCCTGGTCTGGGAAGTTGACCTCCACATTGCTGGGAATGGCTACTCATCATTTGGATCAATGCTTGACTCCAGGATGTAGCAAGACTCAGTTGAATGATTTTCACTTGGAATAATAGCTGAAGTCATCTTTTCTTACCAATATAGTAACTTCACTGAAGCTGTTAAAATAACCTGAATGAACCAAACTTCTGCAAATAAATAAATAAATAAATGTATAAATAGGATCCCCACTGTTTTAATAACATAACAATGAAATTAGCTTTCAACAGTGTAAATGCTATACTGGTGTTCAAGTCACCAAGTGCTATGTTCTAGTCTCACTATATCATGGTGAATGACTAATTTCATTCGTGGGTGGGGTGGTTATTGGTCCACATATATTATCCATTTGGAATTCAGCCCTTCCAAAAACACAAGTATATTTTCTGAAAAAAGAACACAAAGGCAAAAATAAAGACAGGACTTTGCTGAACGGAGTAATTTCTGCTCACATGGACTGCTGCAAATTTTCAGCATGTAGAGGCTTGGTCTTGCAGCCAAAATTCACATTTTCTGTGCAATCTTTTTTTTTTTTTAATTACTCAAGTTACTGAGAAAAAGATTGGGTTTATTTCTTTTCCTCCTACCAATTATACTGATTGGCTGTCCATACTGCCTAGGGGTGCTAAACGTTACTGCCCAATTTAGTGTTGTGCAGACCTGGCCTCAAGTTTTTTTTTTTTTAATTAATTATTTTTTTTTAACCCCACTGGCAGTAGTACTGATTTTGGCAGTGTCAAAAAAAGACATACCATTCTTGATTGTAAAAAAAGCTGCCAGAATATTGTGTTCACAGTACGGAATGGATTGAGATGATTTTTTTTTTCACATCTTCATGCTTCATTATAGGAAATTGCTATACAGTAAATTGTACCATTTGCCAACAAATGATTTTATTTGTTGTATTTTATTGCCGACAAGAAACGCCAAGAAGAAAATTGGGAGGAGTGGAATTTACCACAATATGCTGCAAAGTTAGAAAATAAGCAAAGTAACATTGTCTATGGGCTCATTCACACTGAGAGTAACATTTTCACTACTAAAGTTTAAAAAGGAATTCTGAAAGAACGTGAATCATGCACATGGGATGAGATGAAGCCTGTGGGTGAGTTGGCAGTGTGAATCCCCCCAAAGTTGCACGATTCACTAATGGCATGCACTATTTCACCTAATATAACACAACCGTAATATCATCATATAATTTCTAGCACAACTTATTTCAAACATGCACTGGCTACTAAAATAAGATTGTAAAGAAAAGCTGATGTTTGATATAAAATAATCATGTTTTTTCAAGTGTGGAAAAATACTCTACAAAAAAATAAGTAGAAAAGTGATTTCTGATCAATGTGTGATTTTATCTATAAAAATTCCGATGACTAATTAGTGTGCTTACGACAACCCTATCAGGTCTGCATGGCAATAATACACATACAGAAAGTTAAGAGCATTAAACAACTATTAGCACAATGCAAGTATCCGTATCAGAAATAACATGAACCTATAAACTGTACATTTGGCATTTAGGTTTCAGGGTGTTTTTGAGTCTGTTTAAATATGACAATACAATAGTGCAAAATCACATTACACGAATAAAACATACAATTACCATCCAAATAGTTTATGGATTACTGACCCTTACAAGTCACACATTGGCTAGAATTGGCACATTTTTTTTTCAGCATGATAGTTTTGACCTTCCTTACTTGAGTGGATGTCGTTTTATTCAAAGTTACACTTGAACTACATAAAAAAAAGGATAGACATGGGTGAGTCTATATGTGTGTTCTTGAGGAAATGAGATAAGAGGAAGCATATGGCATCCCTACTCTTCGTCTGTAAACCTCCCTTGCAGCTTTCTTCATTAGCAATGCTTTAGTTAGAATTCCTAAAGAAATTGCCTGTTAACCTCTTTTCCTTCCTTCTTATGGCTCACAGAGCATCCACATGACCACATGGAAGGGAGCAGGAAGAAAAGAAGAAAAAATCTAGACGAATATATGACAGCTCATGCCCTGTGCCAGGCTAATTAAACCAGGATGTCTAATCAACAAATCAAAATTTGTAAGAGTTTCTCAGGTGATGATAATGTAAAGTTCACTGTACTCTGTTGACAGATGAGAAATCTATGGCCCAGAAAAGCTAGTGAATTATACAATAGATTATGTAAGCTAGAACTTGAATTCTGATCCTTAATTTACTGCCCCTTTCCTTGTTTCTTGTCGCCATTTTTCTCCTTTCTGCAGCTTTGTGAACTTGAATCTACCTGCAGACTTGTTAGCTCTTTACCTTTTCCCTTTAAAAAACATCTATTATACACACATGTTGTTTTGGATTTAGAATAGACCACAGTATTCCAATGAAGATGATAAATCTCAATAATTTCATTCAAATAATTTTGACCAGTTGCATTTCCTCCAGCAAACATTACTTCTTATCTTCATCTGACACAGGATTTATGGAAATGTTGTTTTTTACATTGTCACAATTACTCCGCTAACCCTGACTCTTACCAAACCCAACCTTAAATAAAAAGAGAGAAAAAGGTAAAAGAGGGGAAAAAAAGGCACATGAATAGATATATTGTTTGTGAAGGTTGCCATCGTACTGATAGCTCTAGAGATTTAAATTTTTATTTTAAGAGTGAAAAAGCGTGATGCTATTTTCACAGCTTTTTTTTTTTTTTTTTTTTTTCTATTCCTATTTCCACTGCCACATAACCTGTTAATCTTCCAGGGCAAGAGCCTTCACTGATTTGAGTGCAGAGCATCTACAAGCTAAAAGTGATTTTTTATTTTGTTTTGTTTTCCTTTTAAGTAAACTCCTGGTCACAGGTCTTTGTCTTTTGATTCGTTATTTTAAAATAATATATAAAATATTTGAGATAGGTCATCTGTTATCTAAAAAGTGCACTGCTCCCAGTTTTACACAGGCAACCAGATATTCTCGATTTGCTCGAGGGCTTTTGAAAATCAGTATGTGAAAGGACTGATCTCATTACAGTCCCTAGAGACACGCGTCCTACCTAACATGATAGTGAGCTCTCTTCTGGCAATCTTGCCTTGGATGAAGATGGCATCTTCAGGATTGTCTCATCCGAGGGACCGAGGTAGCTAATAAGGCCCATCTGAGGTCAGGGGATGCGCGTTGTAACTCTGGCACATATTTCTTGCATAATGAGTAGTACTGGGTTGTTAATTTAGTCTGGGTCCTCTTTCTGCTGAGCCCCTTTTCTCTCTCCTGCACTCTCATTAATCAAAATGGAATGCAGTCATGTGTAGAAAGCCACAACAGTTAACATACCTCTCTGTAGAAATCGCTCTTAAAATTTTTCTGACAAAACTTACGTTTTTCACAATGAAATTCCAGCAAGCTCTAATTTAACACACTTTACATATATAATTAATTCAACAGTTTGGTTGCCAGAGAACTCAGAAAAATGACTTAATTCAGTTTCTGAAGTTTTCTAAGGTTGTATCTGAAATAATAACTGTTTCTAAAATTTTTTAAAGCAACACAACTAGGAACTACTTAAAAATACTATTTTGAATATCATTCCTTTTTTACACATTAAAAATAAAAGTTTCCTTAAGTCTACTTTTTTGTTTTATTACAGTACAACTTAGAAACTGTGCACATGAACAGTTGAGAATACTCATGTCAAAACTCTTTTTATTATGCAATTAGTAATTAGAGTAGTCAATCGCAGTCTGGCTAAGAACTATTTTATTTCTGCACCAGTAAACAAATACATCCCAGTTCACTGAATGTATACTCTAACATTTTAAAAGTAAATTTTAGCATTCTTTTTAAACTTTACAAAAAGTAGAGACTTGATTCTGTTTCCTAACTTTTATCATTAACTAGTTCTGTGGCTAAACTACTAGACAGTTGAAATGAGGGATTAAGTCAATGTTGAATATTTATTTCTAGGCCTCTTTCCTTACCAGAAAATGATTTCTGAGAATCTTCCTGCTATTCCATCTGTGACTTGAGCTATACCAACTGATAATATGTTAAATTGCTATTAATTTACTGATTGCTCATAACATGGAGGTAAAATTAGGTCTGCTTTGGGTTCCATGATTTTAAGAAATGATGTATGTGTCTAGTAATGCAAATTATGCCTATGCACTACGACTGTCAACTCCCCACACCCCTTGCATTACTTACTGATTACAGAAGACGTGAATGCACATTTCCACACTATATTTGTTTCTCCTCTCCTGATGATTATTCCTTTGGCTTATTTAAATTTGCAGTGATTCTTATAAACTGTCTGCTTAACGCTTTCAGAGCCTCAGAACTGAATTTGTGGAAATAATTTTGGATTCCTCACAATGATCTTTCATTATAGTAAACCATACTAATTGGATACACTGTCTAGTCACTTAAACGTCATTATATTTGTCCTCACAAAAAACACATCATAAATATGCTACCTCCATGTTACCTCCACATGCATGTTACCCCCATATGCAAAATCTGAGGCTAAGAGAAGTCACATAACTTGCACACAGTGAATGAGCAGAGCTGGGATTCAACTCTAAATCTGTGGTCATCAAAAATCCATGTGCTGTATGCTATAACCTTGTTGTTTCTTGTACATCACAGGGAAATATAGCCATTATTTTGTAATAACTTTAAATGGAGTACAGTCTATAAAAATATTGAACCACTATGTTGTACACCTAATATAATATTGTAAATCAATTTCCTATACTTCAATTAAAAAAAAATCCATGTGCTACAGCTTGCTGGTATATCCCAATTGCAAATTACTTTTCCACCCATCAAGCAAGGACTTTGGAATCTGGGAAAGAGTTTTCTTAAACACATACAGCAGATAAGCAGATCACAGAAGCCTGGGATTTTATGGCTGTAAAGGATTTTAGTAATTGGATAGTCTAGTCCTTCCATTGCAAAATATAAACATGAAGTTAGAACCCAGAAAGAGAATGAGAGATTTTTTTTCAAGGTATATAACCTTTTCTTGTTCTACTAATTCCTCCTGGCCAAGAATTGTTCATGTCTCTTGTGTAGACTGGTGGTTCCCAGATGTGACCCCATGTTAGTATCAGCTGTGGAGTCTTTGCATGAAATAATTAGGCATAGATATTGTTTTGGACCTTGAAGTAGGGGAATGAATACTTTACTGACATATTTGAAAGATTCCAGGTTAACTCAAGAAAGGTGATAGCTCGTTTCACCTGAGCGATAGAACACTTCCCATTTAACAGGTGGCTAAGACTCAGACCTCAAAACTAACAGCACATCAGAACTATCTGGGGAGATTTTAAAAATACAGATTCCAGCTCCCATCTCAGATCCAGAGAATCAGAAGCTGTGTATTATTAACACTTTTTCAAATGATTCTTATGTACCTGACCCAGCAAGTTCCAAAGGCATGTGTTTGAGAACCATTGGCTTAGGATGGTCACAAACTATAGCATGAAACAGAATAACTTAGGACATGCATTAAAAGCATGTTTTTTTTGGACTTATGTAAAGAGATTCCAACTGCATGAGCCAGGCCCAGGAATCAGTATTCTTCATAAACACCCCTGGTGATTCGCGGTCAGGTGACCCAGGAACCAGGCTTTTCACTATCATTGGCAAAAGGCAGCTGATGTTGGAGGGGTTCTTTTTAAATTCTTCTTAAAAATATTTTCAATTTAAATCAAATGAATAAATATATATTAGCTGTGAGTTTAAAAAATAACTTAATTATCCAGATGTGTTCAATCTGGCTTACTCAAATTAGCCGCCCCATTTTACTGTCATCTGGGGATTGACTATGCGCCTCCACTACCTCCCTGAAATTTTTGCATAAATAAAAATTTTCAGATAATTGTAATAGGAATGTGGATGGTGTAGAAAAATTTAAAATATTTTAAAATAATGCTCAATATATGCTTATTTTTCTGCAGGCAATTAAGATCTCAGTGTGTAAGTGAGTACATGAATTGCAAAGGAAGTAGGTAGAGAACTAAGGGGCGGAAGGAGTTAAAGGAGGAGGGTTAGTTAATTGAGCATTTGCTATATTCACTGGATTAGGTTCTTTCCAAATATTAGATTAATAATCAGTTTTATACTTTACTTGTCTATTCAGAGAAATAAGAGGGAAATCTGTTGGAATATTTACCTCCAAAATATTATTTTGTGATGGTCATTGGAACTGCGTTCGCAAATACGCGCATATATCAATTTAGATCTTAGATGAGAGAATAACAGTGCTAAAAGGAACATACAAAAAACAAGGTCCAGAGAGGTTAAGTGGCTTTCTCAAAATTACAGTGTTTTGAATAAATAACCCAGCCTAGCATTACTCATATTTCTGATTTAGCAGGCTATCTCTCATTTATGTTGTAAACTGCTCTCTATAATGCTTATGGATATGGATGCATTCAATATGAATTACTAAGAGGAAGAACACTTTTGGTAGTAGTGGAGCTTATCCATTTACAAAATGCTACAAAATCTCCAGATGAGAGATGTCCAGAAAAAAAATACCATCTTAATTGACTGATGTTTGCAATACAAAGAAGTGTAGTTCGGGAGGAAAGAAAAGATATTTTTCCCCATGCATAGTTTTGTAATAAATATGTGCCCCCTACAGTGCTTGCACTTTATATTCTTCTTAAATACTAATTGTTTTCTCTATTAGAAACAGTTGGTATGTTAATATTTGAATAGAATGTTAACATGTTCCAAATTCTTTTTAATCTTTCTAGAAGTGTTACTTCTTTGGAGTCTTAGAATGCAGTAAGACTGGAAAGACATAAAATGCCTTCCTTTTCATCCAGGCAGCAAACTGACCAATGAAATAAATACATCATGTCTAACGGGTACCAAGAAGCTGGAACTGTTATCACACTTTAAAAAATATTTTGCATGATCTCTAATGCAATCTGTTTATTCATTCAACAAGAATTTGTTGAGATCCTCCTCTGGGTTAGGCACTGGATTTATCTTTTAGATTCTGAAATTTATTTTGTTTAACAGCTTGATTACAATTAATTTATTAAGAAGTTCCCTTAAATGAGATAGAGTTTAAGGGCACTCAAAGATATGATTAAACACAAAGTCATCATGTAAGGATCTAAACCTTGTTTTGGTAACATTAATTCATGCAGAGACATTTTCTGGGTGATTGCCTTTAAGACTCAATGGAATCTAGTCTGAAAATAGGTAGGCAAAAAGATCTCAATAGTATAGTTTCCTATTTTTTCCATATTTAACCTCCAACTGGAGGCAAGAATATAAAGGCTCAGCAAATAATTTCTAAATAGTTGGTCAATTTGTACCTCAGATGCTCTGAGCTTTCTAAGCCCTCACAACAGAAGGTATTTCTGCACATTCTGGGATTATCAGAATTTGTATAGTAAATATACAATTTTGAAGTTGATAGTGGATTCCTATTTAGATAACTTTTTCAGTTTCTACTTCATATTGTCATATTTATGGCTGTCATAAACTATGACTGTCATGTCTTTTTTTTTCAGACATGACATACTGCTAGATATGGAGAATTTAGTATATGTTCTTATTAATAAGGCCTATAATAATTATATTTATATATTCTTACGAGTAAGGCCTGCAATAAATAATATTTAAATATTCAGACCATTGAAAGTAAAAGATTTTTGATATTTTTAAATAAAACTTTTTAAGTGGTCTGTTCTTTTTTTATATTCACAATCTACCTCCTGGCAAAATTTGTTTGTTTTTGTAACTAGCAGCAAGCCAATCTTGACAAATCTTTATCTTTCACCACGTGATATCCTTAAAAAATTACAATCCACAGGATTTATTAAAGAAGTGGCAGAGAAACAGAAACATCTTGAGGGTTGCATTTCACTTCAAATGTAGTGAAAGCCCATTTCCTTCTACTAAAGCTCAACTCCTAAAATATTTAAACCAGAAAGAATGCTAACAAGTTTCATGTTTTATTTACCTTATGTATACTTTTTCAAAAGTCAAAGTGCTTCCACAGAGAGTGTAACATTCTACAGGCCCTAATAACACCCATAAGGCATTCACATTTTTAGAATTGAGATGTACTTCAATGATAAGGTGAGAATACAATGAAGAAGAAAACAGGATCAAGAGAGATAATACCCTTTAGTTCTAATCTTGGCTATGTCGATATAGGTGTGGGGTGTACAAGTGTGTGTGCCTTTGTGTGTGTGTGTGTGTGTGAACATATGTCTTAAATAAATATTATCTCTGAATCTAGTTGTTTCATAAGTAGAATGAAGAGAGTGGTTTGTAAACATTGCTACAATTTCTTCCAGCCCTAAAACTCACTGATCAATGGACCCAGAATTGAAGCTGACTTATTCATTTTTGGCACTTCATATTAAGAAAACTTATTCTTCTGGGACTTGGTAATGGGTTTTTAATATACAGATGTACTAGTTAGTCACTTAGTATTATTGCCTTAGCTTCAGTCATATTATCAGCATATAATTATGGCCTCACACTGAGAAAGAGACCAAATTCATAGTTGACAATAAAGGCAATGCCCTCAGGTTTCTCGGTGCTTTGAAATCATGAGCATCCACTGCAGCAAAGGCTTTTTACTGAATGCTTTTCTGCTTTTGAAGAAAGCAGGTATTTCTAAATTGGTTAGTAATTCATCCTCTTTAGATCCCTATACATTTTGTTGGCCCAAAAGACAATAAAGTAAAATAAATGTATGAATTTGACTATTTGAACATCATGAAATAAATGTGGTGGAAATCTCTCCTTATCTAGGAGGGCATCTACACAGACATATCATTTCTGGATGTAGTGTGGTTAGAAGAGATAATATGGAGGTAATCTTCCATTAGGTCAAATGAGTAAACAAAGTATGTGGCTCAGAAACAGGTCTGTTCATCTTTATCTCTGGTTAGGGCATTGCCTGACACAGGGAGCCTGTTCAATCATGGGTAAAGGAGTGAACCTGAAGATCAAACGATCCTTCATTCAATGTAGGAATCTTCCTCTGCTCAAATCCTTCTAGTGGTCCCAAGAGCTCATTCCCTCACAAGGCAGTCTGGATTGTTGGACATAGCTCCTGCTTTCTGAATTTAAATTTTCCTCTCTCTCTAACTTGCATTTGATGTAGAAAATTGTGGAGTTGAATTCTACTGATGTTAACATGTAGAGGATTATTAGACTAGGTCACAAATAGACACAAATGGATGTCATCAGAACGTTCTAACACTTTTGATGGGTTTAGAATAAAGTCATTAAAGATTCTTTTGGTAAATGCTTTCTTTGAAGAATCCTTATCTTCCCATCTTTTCTCACCCACTGTTCTCTGCTTATATCCAGCCCTTAACATTATGGAGGGGAAACACTGTACAGCAACTGCAAGTTCAGGGGTGAATTCTCCAAAAACGTAGTGTAATAAAAGTTTATTTTGGTTCTGTAAAACCCTGAGGGCCATGGTCATATGTGCCACATATGAATAATTACAAAAATGGAATATAAAAAATCATCTCCAGTTAGTACCTCTAGGCTAGAACTGTCACATTTTTGGAACAAACAAAAATTTTCTGATGACTTTCAATGTCATTCATTTATTAATTCAACAAATATACATTGAGATATCACTCTGTGTTAGCATTATGTGTTCCCTACAGATCACCATTTTATTATGTTTAACAACTTGTACTTAACACCTTGATAATAATTTTATTTAGGTTCTTTTAAATGATAGGACAAACATCTCACATAATATGTTCATATGATGAAACGAAACAGTTTTAGACATTGGACCTTTGGAAAAAAATATTTTAAATTGATATGTTATTAAAAATTATATTGATACATAAATGTACCAATTATAAATATGACTTGTATCTATACATAACATTTTCCCTTGTCACTTGATAAGATTATTTGTTTTATTATAAAAAGGAGTGTTAAGATCAGGAAGAAAACTATCTTAGATTTTCTTAAGTGTTACTAGGATTATTTCCCAGGTACTAAAAATCCCAACAAATTGGATATTTAAAAATACTTAAATAATTTAACTTAAGATCATGAGAACAAGTGGCTGCATGTGCAAGTCAACTTAATGAAAATAAATGGAAAGCCTAATAGCTTCCTGAATAGAATAGTTCTGCTCCTCTATCTGGCTTATTCACTAAGTGAATAATTCACAAGTGTGGCATTCACAAATGTGGTAAACAGGTAAAAAATAGATCAAATAAAGACAGTTATACACTGTTCAACTTCAAAGTCAAAGAGGTTAGAATTCAATTACAAATGCTTTTCCTTTGTTACATTATGCCAACTTGGAACTAGAGATGATAATATTTAATGAAAATATTTCATATTTGAAGATGTGCATCTTCATTTACCAAATGGATTAAACAACTGATCAGTGTAGGAACAACAATCGAATCACAAATTTACATTACAGACAACTACAAAAATATGAAAAAAATAATGTTTACAAATGATAGGGAAGAATAAATTATTTTTCAGAGTACATAATTAGGTATATATAAGATAATTTAAAACAACTGGAGTGATTGCTCAGGTTGCACTCTCAAAAGTCTCCATCAAAATATATATGTCACCCAAGAGAGAGTGATACAAATAAATTATGACACAAAATCTGAATGATGTCTCTTCTCACCTTCAAAACCTCAATAATATCTCATCAAAATAATTTGCCAAGTGTGCAAATGATGGAAAACTTTAATTCCAAAACCATTTCTCTAAATTACCAACGGATTTATATTCTTGATGTCTTTTCACATGGTCACAAGCCAAGCATGCATGTGATTCCCAAAATCGTGGAAGATTTACTGTGAAATCTTTCCTCCAGTTAAAGTAACTAAGGTATAATTTATTGTTTTTATCTACTTCCTTCAGATACTTTGCTAGCTCACTGGGAGAGTTATAATCTTCCACATGAATGAATGAATCTGCTGGAATATAATTCTCATAGTTTTCCCTAGATGGCCCCAAAACAACAGGCACAGAGCCAGCCAGAAAAGCATTGTAGAGCTTTTCTGTGATGTAATCTTTGTGGATTGAGTTTTCAAAGGAAAGATAAAATTTGCAAGTAGATATGGTAGGAATTAAATTTTTATCATTCACATACTCTCCAAATGCTTGCCCATAGGTATGGATTTCAATGCTTTTGCTTAGCTCATTGTAATACTTGACCCTGGCATGCTCAGGGTTCCAGTTACTTACAACCCAGCACACTAACTTCTCTTTGCTTGGCACTTCAAACACGAAGGGGTTTGTGCTCACCGTCAAGAAGCCATAAGGCACTTGGATATCTGAGTCACGGCGATAAGTCAGAGTCAGGTTGAACAGGTGCTCAATGCCGCTCTTCTGGGGTGTGTGAGTTGGTGATTCCAAATTCATCCAAATCCATTTCTGGAAGGGTGGCCTCGCCTGCTGAGGTAAATTAGTCAGATCCCAACTGATGTCTCGGTGATGGATCAGAACCGCGTGCGATTTGTTGTACAGGGACCGGTCTGTAGTGAGATGGCATCCTTGGATGTTGAACATTGCTTGGCAAGATGTAAGGTCAAAGGTCTGCCCGAATGGCCACACCCAAATCAGAATCGTAGTTTCGTTAAAATAATCAGTTTTGGTGGAGAAGAAATTTTTCATTTTCAGCACAGAGCTGGCTGACTCCATCGGATTGAAGATCCAGCTGTTGGTGGGCTTGATGTAAATGAGCAGACATGCCATGAAGCAGCCCAGGATAATGCAGACGATTAAAAATGGGCGGAGAATTCCTTTGGATGCCGAGGTCATAATTTTTCCTGTGAAACAGAAAAGGAAAGATAGAGGGGTAGGTAGAGGTAGGGATGAAGAGTTAATCATAAATACATTTTGAGATAAACAGGTGATACATCCTAAAATACACTTAATCACAAAATCAACTGCATTTTCCTTTCCGGTCTTAGCAAAAACTAAATATAGGATGTCAGTTCAATAAAATCAAGTTGTAACTTCAACAGTACCCGTTTCCTAAATGCTCACTCTCAGCTAGGCTTTGTGCCAAGCACTTTGCATACTTCATTTCCTTTGATCCTCACAGAACCCCTATCAGGGAGGTCTTTTTATCACCTCTTCTCTGCAGAATGAGGAAGTTCAGGGCCAGAGATATAACTAGCTTACCCTAACTAGCTTACCCATTGAGTTATGCTCTTTCTTGCCTTCTACAATCTTTTTTGAACAAATAGTACAAACATCAATAATCCATTGAGGTGCATTTGGCACCTCAGGTTTATTGTCTTGATTTCTCTAGTCTCTGCCCTTTATATAAGTGAGGACTATTTATCCAGAAGTTAAATTCAGATCAGTTTCCCATAACAAGAACAATATCTGACACTTATCTGGTGCTCATTAGTGCCAAACATTAATCTGAGGACGTACATGAACATATATATACATATGTGTGTGTGTTAATGTATATACATATGTGTGGTGTGTGTCTGTGTAAGCATATGTATTAACTCATTATATTCCCATCTTAATCATGAAGAAACTAAAGCTGAAAATGGTTAAGAAACTCACCCAAGGTGATATAGTAAGTGGCAGAACACACTTTTAAACTCAGGCTCTGGCTCCAGAGTCTGGGCACTTGAGGACTACATTTTTATAAACATTGATTCCCCTGGTTGCAGCCAGAGGATACAATCATCTTGATGATAACAGTATGTAAGCTCCATGAGGGGCTTTATTTCTCACTGCTGTATCCTCATCACCAGGTTAGAGTAGATGCTTAATAGATGCTGTGTATGTTGCATGAATGAATGGGTGGATTGATGAGTACCAACTATGCCCAAGGTAAAATGCTTGGTAACTAGATAAAAGTGAACCAAGTGTGAATGAATGAAATTATTTTTAGTTGCTTTCTTGGTGTATTTTAACACATATCCTTCTACAGAATAACTGCCTTTAAATTGACTTACAGGTATTCCTACCAATAGATGAGCAAAATCTCCTAGTTTTGATTCTCTTTGTAGCATCTCAAAGTTGGCATATCGTACATATTAGTCCCACAACACTTTTTTGGCCAAACGGGAAGAATTGGTTGCTAGGCAGAAACAACATTCTTTCCACTGTGTGCCTCTCAGTTTTCCTGCTTCCTGGACATTTTGAGTTTCTTGAGGTTCTTCTTGTTAACTCTCTGCACACCTTCCCCCTTCAACTTTCCACTGCTGTCGGGATCAATTACTAAACAGTCAATTTCTAAACAGTTACTCAGTAACCCCTGCTTTGTACAGAAACTGTCAGAAAAGTTTGTCTCTTGGACCCAAATTGACATCCCCTTGACAGGAACTTTTTCACTTACTCCTCATTAATAAAATTCAGCTGGATACCCAACATGTCTTGAATTATTATACAACCTATTTTTGAAGGACCCGCAGCTGTGTCACTATAGCTCTCAAGAGAGACAGCAATAAATTTATAGCATAAAGCAAATCATAATCATAAAAAGGATAATTAAAGTTTTTGACATCATTTTTAATAGTTTCAAGTAATATGAAGGAATATAATTTAAAGACTTTAGTATTAAAAATAACAGTCTTAGTAAAAGATTTGTAAGAATTTGAATATATGTAATTGTGTTTTCCATTAAGAGACCTTCAGTCATACTTTAAGAATGCTCTAAGTGTTAAAGAATGGAGGAGCCTGGAATAGAAACGGTTCAGGTGTGATTCTCAAACCATAAGTATACTTCAAGACATTATGTAGAGAAATCTGAAACCAAGAAGAACAGAAGGCTTCTTCAAGGTGTGGTAATTCTAAATGTGTGTGTGTGTGTGTGTGTGTGTGTGTGTGTTTTGAATCCTTATTTTAAATGGAAAGAAACAGGCATATATCTGGAAAAGATGAAAACTCTAACTGACAATCACTGTGTGGTACACTTACTCTCTATATGTTGTCCGGGTTCATAATCAAACCACTCCTGATAAAGCAAGACTTTTTAATCCTCAGTAAAAAAGCATAAAAATCAGAAACCATTTGAACAGAACCTTGGATCTACTTGGGGATCTTGAGATCAACTCAAATCAACCCCAAAGACCTGAAATGAATCACTGACACATTAATAGGTGGATTAAAATTAGAAATGGTTTAAAAAAGCAGAAGGTTGCCATATATAGTCACATTGTGAACTTCTTTCCTGTTAAACAAAATAAAATTTGTAAAATGCTTCCTACAGTGCCTACACAATAGAAAGCACTATGTGTTTGCTATTATATTACTATTTCTTGTTAAACAGTCAAGAATCAGAGCTCTCATCATAGCTGAAAGTCTTTTGGACTAATAGATTCTGATTTTATGCAAATTATTACCATTTCTAATCACACACACACCTACAGTCTCTTCTAACTACAAAACATAACTCATTGTTAATAATGTCTGGATAAAATACATAAGAAAGCAAATTATAATGAATATAAGCAGGTCTTTCAATAAGTCATGGTATGAGTCTTTTCACAAAACGTTGCTCTACAAGCATATTATACTTAGAGGATTCTGTAGCAGATATTTGCTAGTTTTTACTGCCTGGCAATTGCTCTGCCGTCTTCTGAAAATAGCGCCCTAATTTCCTATCGAGATACCTCTCCTCTCCTGTGTGCAGTCTTTGGGACTTCAGAGAACAAGATCTCCCTTTTTCTTAACCAGTGTTGAGCAGGGGAGTCAGATCATTCAAACTCTCTCTCTCTGGGTGTTTAAAACTTGAGTGTAAGGGCCAAGAAGGAAAATATATTGGAGCTGCTTAATCACAGTGGGGTTCCCCGAGAAGACAATTATATAAACTCTTCTATCTGGGTCCAAGGAGCTCCCCATGATGCAGCCTTCCTGTGCTTGGTTCTTCAGATATTCCTTCAGTTCTAAGAGCTACTCCATAAACTTGCAATCATTTCCTTTTTGCTTACATTAGTTATAATTGGTTTTATTGCTTGAAACAAACAAATCCAAACAAACAACAAAAACAAACAACAAAACCCTAATCAAGCCCCCAAAAAACCTCAAAATGAAAAAACAAAAACCCAATTGATTATCTCTCCTTTTTTTTTTTTTCTTCCTGCAGTATGTGAAGTATATAACTTAAATCTTTCAAAAAATTATCTGGATTAAAAAACCCTATATATAGGGCTTCCCTGGTGGCGCAGTGGTTGAGAGTTCGCCTGCCGATGCAGGGGACACGGGTTCGTGCCCCGGTCTGGGAAGATCCCACATGCCGCGGAGTGGCTGGGCCTGTGAGCCATGGCCGCTGATCCTGCACGTCCAGAGCCTGTGCTCCGCAATGGGAGAGGCCACAACAGTGAGAGGCCCGCGTACCGCAAAAAAACAAAACAAAACAAAACAAAACAAACAAAAAAAACCCCCTATATATAAATTCTCAAAACAGCAAACAAATCTCTTCACTTTACATTAAGCCATAGAGTGCACCCAGAGTTTAGCTATTTGGTGGTGTCTAACTTAACAGTTAGTAATCTGTTTAGGCCGGCTCAGAGAACAATTTTTCCCCATATAATCATTATGGTGTTTAGCGTCATGATATTAATATCTGGAATTCTACAAAAATCTTCTGAATACTCCATTGATGTTCATAATTTAAATTGCCCCTTTAAAAAATTGGGGGGGATTGGTATTGTTTTATTTTGCTTCTACTCTTTCCTATGACTTTTATGCTAAAATTCTTTACAAGAATAAAAATATAAGCCTTCTACTTTCTACACTGTACACCAAATTATATTCTGCCTCAAAGCACTGTAAGACTTAATATATTCATGGCTTTACTTTCAAAGACTCCCTTGACACCTCACATTCCACTAAACCTTTCTTGTGGGCATTCCTGCTCTGAGTTCCCACAATTCTTCCCATTAGCTCCTGAGCCAAATGCCTCCTGCCTTTGGGAGAAATGCCATTTACTTTTTGGCAGGAAGACACTGGTTGATCTCTAGAATGCTATCAAGTTTGTGTTTGTGAACATTTCTCAAAGCTCTTTGGATGCAATCTCTGGTATTTCCAGGCATAAGCCTCTGTTTTACTTCCTCCAAACACCAGAGGAGCTGCCACCAAAATATGCCAGCTTTGGTCAGCAATGCTTTTCCTGAATATTTCTCAGAATACATTCTGGCATAACTAACAATTTCCTGACTTATTAATACAATGGTTTCATCTTTAGGGTTATTACCTCTAAATGCTCAAAAACCTCTTTTTTTTTTTCTTCCTGATTTCACTTTTGTCTCAGACATTTGTTTCCTTTGGTGTGCAAGTTGCCAACTGCCACTTCTCCTGCCCTGCACACTTCTTTATCTTGGACAGTTTCTACATTCAGTCTCTGAAATTTTCTTTTCAATTCAGGGATTAACCTTTTTTAATCTGATCTTTTATCTTCTCTCTTCTCTTTACTCAAAATCACTAGTTCTTAATCACTGTCTCAATTCACTTTAGAAGCTCTAGTTACCAGCTCTGGCTGTAGCTAGAACAATCAGATCTGACACTGAGCCCAAGTGTAATGTGGCTCATGTTCCACCTAAACACAGGAACACCCCAGACAGGACAGGAGGTAGTTTCTGTCATTTTCCCAGAACATGCTTTCTGAATTCCCTTGAGGCAGTCTTTCATAATTTCATAGTGCTTTCTATGATTATTGTCAGGTGTTAGACCATAGCAGCCAGGTAATGAAGGTCAAGGATGCCTTTAAAAAAAAAAAAACCTCTTATTTTTGGGCCAAAATATTACTATGTATTTCTGACTCTGTGAGTTTCTTTCTTTCCGATGACAAAGTAGAGCAAATAACCCATTGAAGGAGCCTTGACGTTTCCCTTTCCTTCAAATCCACACCCAACCCAGCACGAGACCTGCCAATTTTGCCTCCTCAATATTTCTTAGATTAGTTGACTTCTCCCCATTTCCCTGGGTTAAAATGTGTATCATCTCTTGTATGGACTACTAACATTGCTTTTTTTTTTTTTTTTTTTGCGGTATGCGGGCTTCCCACTGCTGCAGCCTCTCCCACCGCGGAGCACAGGCTCTGGACGCACAGGCCCAGCGGCCACGGCCCACAGGCCCAGCTGCTCTGCGGCACTTGGGATCTTCCCGGACTGGGGCACGAACCCACGTCCCCTGCATCGGCAGGCGGACTCTCAACCACTGAGCCACCATGGAAGCCCTAACATTGCTTTTTAAGTGGTCCACCTGGCACTCACTTTTGATCCTTTCAGTTCATTCACACTGCAGTAGACCAGTGATTCTCAAAGTGTGTTCCCAAGACTGCCTCAGCATCAGCATCACCTGGGATCTTGTTAGAAATGCAAATTCCCCCACCCAAATCTTGACATATGGAAGCAGAAACTCTGGGGTGAGGCCCAGCAATCCATTTTAAAAAGTCCTCCAAGTGATTCCAACATACACTTTTCAAACCACACATCACATGTTACCCTTCTGTTTAAGGGTATGAATTCCAGTTGCTTTTAAGATAAAGTAAAAAAGTCTTAATGTGGCTTAAACAGTTTTGGATGATGGGGACCTTGCTTCTGTCTCCAGCCTCAGTGCGTTGACAAACTCTCTTTTGCGTTCTCTGCAATGCTGTGCTTGGCCGTCTCGCATTGGGTCACTGCACCAGTTCTTCTCTCTCCTGCTCTTTTTTTTTTTTTTTTTCTGTGGTACGCAGGCCTCCCACTGTTGTGGCCTCTCCCCGTTGCGGAGCACAGGCTCCGGATGCGCAGGCTCAGCGGCCATGGCTCACGGGCCTAGCCGCTCCACGACATGTGGGATCTTCCCGGACCGGGGCACGAACCCGTGTCCCCTGCATCGGCAGGTGGACTCTCAACCACTGCGCCACCAGGGAAGCCCTCCTGCTCTTTCTTGATTTACTCCTTTTCACTCTTCTGGTCTCAGCTCCACTGGTAGTTGCTTATGGAAGGATCCCTGACCCCTCCCACTGTCCAACACACACACAGTAAATCAAAGGTCCCAAGTACGTGTCTCATAGAACCATTTCTGCATAGCACTTAGCACAGTAGCAAATTTACCCATACTTGTGTGGGTATTTGATTAATGTTGTTGCCTCTGTTCCACCATAACTAGGCTCATATGGTAGATATTGGGTGTTTTCCCTCAGTATTTAATCCCCAGTGCCTAGTCAGACCTGACATATCTTTGCTCTCAACAAATGTTTTTGGAGTGACCACATAACTAACAATTATTGAGCATTTGCAGTGTTCCGCACACCAGGCTAAAACGTTTATGTAGATTTTATCATTTAAACCTCAGGAAAAATATATTTCCTTTTGTTCATTTAACAAATAAGTATGCATCACTTTCTCTGTGACATCATGGTTCTAAGCACTTAACGAATTTTAATTCCTTTAGATAATGCCCAGATGAAATATACTCTACAATTATATTCATTTTTACAGAATAGGAAACTGATGTCTATCTATCTGTCTCATGTCTTACAGCAAGTGGTCAGTTAAGATGTGGACACTAGTGGTTTGACTCCAAAGTGTGTTGCTTTAAAAACATATGTTGAGTATTGAGGTTCCAGCGTATAACTGCAGAGAATGCTATGAATTATAGGAATAAAGTTTTATTTTATGACATATATTACTCTGGAACCATTGTTCATAAGAACAAACTAGATTCATCAACACTTCTCTCCTGGCTCTTATTCTAGAAACCAATGGCCGGAACAGTGGGTCCAGAGTACTAGAATTTTAGGTAACTCTCCTCCTGCCCCCAAGAGAGCAAGAGAGTTTGGAGAGGTAAATCAGAGCAGGGACGAATCTAGTTTTTTTGTTTTTTAAAAATTATTTTGGTGTTTATAAAGAAATTCAAGAAATACCAAGGATATTGACACATTTGTAATTGCTAATCCAAGGCCTCTCTGATAGTTATATTCCTGCTAGTCACATTCTCTTTCAGATGAATTCTTTATATGCTGCTTTGTTGAGTTAATTTTGAAACTCAACTAACCTCAAAGAGTTAAATTGCCTAAAAACAATAAAGGTGGAGAAAAGGAATCATTTAAATAAAATTTTCAGTTATATCCCAGAGTTTGTCCACATAATGTCATCAGTTAATATTTTCAAAGGATTTACATGTATTTATTTTTACCATTCCTTAAAAGTTAATATGGAATTCCTTCTCTATAAATTTTTGTATTCTTGATTCCCTGGATCTCACCAGACTACTAGTGAATATATAAGGCCATATACTTTGAATCACCACAGTTTGATAATTGGATTTCCATCAGTCTTACTACCAGGAATGTCTCTTCTTTTAGGTGTCCCTCAATTGTTTCTGTGAAAGACCATGCAAGTTTCATTTGGACCCCAACCAGTCTGGCAGCAACAGTCCCCATCCACTGTTTGTCCTTCTTCATCATGTGGTTCCACTAGTCTGAGAATCCACTTAATGCAGCTGTCCTTCTCCTCCTAAACATTCAATGTGTGGACCTAGAAACACAAATGCAGCTTTTCCCTGACCTCTAACCTTCAGGGTGCCAGAGTCTCTGGGTCCATGTCACAGTTGAAAAACCAGCTCTCTGATCAAACTTGGTCACTGATTCTAGCATCTCTGAATATGCTGGGACACTCACAACATCTCTCCCAGAACTTTTCCTTCAATTTCTGGTCCTCTATCTGCTAACAGTACAGGCTTTATTCTCGTTTATAGGGCAAGTGAGTGAATCCACAGGAAATAAACTACTTTACCTTCTTTGGCTCTTTCCTCTACCCTTATCCTCAACATTAAATTCGTGCTCTTCCAGCTACAAAAGCAAAAATAAAAACAAAACACCATCATGTATATCAAAGCATGTTAGCAGATACTAAGGAGGCTGCCTGAATGAAAGAATATCTACCTACAGAGAGAAACATTGGATGGGGCATTGCCATGACAACAGTTTCTGCATCAGACTGAATTCTGAAGGCTGATCATCTTTTGAACTCATGTGAAGCTAATTAGCACCAGCTTTACTGGGATTAAATAAAAACAGATTACTGTAGTTAATGAGGAGTTTCTGGAACTTCAACTTAAATCTATAATAAAAGAATTGGCCAGTAAGAACTAAAATAGAAAGGATGAGCCACAAGAAGTCAAGAACCTGAGACAATATGATAGAAGTGTGGTTAAGAAGATTGTAGGGAAAAAAAAAAGTTTAATCAACTTGCAACTGAGTCATCTAAAAATGAACTGATTGATTAACATACTTAACAGAAGAAAATATTATTAGAAGATGGAAAGGAAGAAATTAGGAATAAAAATTCCAAGAGTATAAAACTTTTAATCTTGGAGATACAAGTGCTACAGTCCTTGGAGGGGAGGATTTCTATCATATCTTGGTGGGAATTCAATTGGCCCCTTTGGCTTCTTTATGTGTAGCCTGAATGAAACATCCTCAAGGGTCACCTAAGTGTCTTATTCTGATACCATTCCTAATAAATAATCTTTTGAATATTTATTTTACCAAGCAGTTGAATACTCAGAAGAAAACACCATATTTGATGAACACTGTTCTCTTATCTTCTATTAAAGAACCTTCACCCTTCCTAAAACCACTCCTCTGTTCTATCCTTGCAGATAGTCACATCATCCATACACCTGCCTAAGTCTCCAGCTGGAAAGCATGATTTCCTGCCTCCACTCCCTAACCTGACTTCCATAGATTAGCACAATTAGTCAACTGAAATGCCATAACATTTGTTAAATCTCACTCTCTTTCTCCATCTTTTTGCCACTTCATTGTTTAGGTCTGCATCACTTATTTCCTGGATTGTTGTAATGAACCATTAACTGTTATCACTGATACTGGTCTTGCTTTCCTTCGATTCATAGTAAAAACTGTGACTTGAGTGTCCTTTTTTTTTTTTCTCCTTTCATTCTCTCTCTTTCAAAAAAGTTTTATTATAGAAGTTGTGTTGGGGAAGAAGGTGTTAAAGCAGCTGGCCTGAGATCCCGCCTATTACCAGGGAGATGGTCCTGGGGAGTAGGAGGGAAGAATGCAGGCGACCTGGTCTAATGTCCTTGAAAACATGATAACTTGACCTCCGGGCCAACAGACTAATATTTGTTGGAAGGGAGAATTCTTATCTATGAAATACTTTAAGGAAGATGTTCTTGGTTTAGAATTGCTTACTGTAAACAAATGTATACTTGTATGGATTTATGATGCATGGCTCACTGGAGAATGTTACATAAGCTATACAACTCTCTTGAGTATAAAATGGAGATGTTTTCCTTATATGATGTCTCATTTACCAAAACACTTTCAGGTATATGTCTGAATTTATTTCAAGGTTATCTATTCTATTCTACTGATCTATCTGTTGATTATAACATGCTTTAAATTGTTTATATAATTTTCCACCTCATAATTATTTTCTTTAATTTTATATAACCTGCTTATTTTTCCAAATAACAACAGAATAATTTTTATCAAGCCCATCCTTGAAAAAAAATCTTGTATTTTTTTTAAAAGCAGATATTCATTTTTAATTATTTAATTATTTAATTATTTATGGCTGTGTTGGGTCTTCGTTTCTGCACGAGGGCTTTCTCTAGTTGCAGCGAGCGGGGGCCACTCTTCATCGCAGTGCGCTGGCCTCTCACCATCGTGGCCTCTCTTGCTGCAGAGCACAGGCTCCAGACACGCAGGCTCAGTAGTTGTGGCTCACAGGCCTAGTTGCTCCACGGCATGTGTGATCTTCCCAGACCAGGGTTCGAACCCGTGTTCCCTGCATAGGCAGGCAGATTCTCAACCACTGTGCCACCAGGGAAGCCCTCTTGTTAGTATTTTGGAGAAATATTTCATTATGTCTGTTTAAATTATTTGAAAAAATAACATACCAAAAGTATTTGTTCTTCTCAATGAAAACATGCTATGCCATTCTTTTAAAATTGTTCATATCCTGGGTAAAGATTGATGGTGTCTTATATATAGAATATTTATTTTTCTGAGGCATTTCATGTTTTTGCTGCCCTTGTCACTGTTAACGTATTTTTCTTCCCTCATATCTCCTGATTATTTCTGAAATAGAGAAACACTAATGATTTTGCATTTTTATATTTTATTGTAACACTTTACAGAACTCCTATCAATTTTAAGAATTTTTTGTTGATTTTATTGAGTTATTAAGATATATTTGCATGGCCCTTGTAAATAATAATATTTTCTTTACAATTTTAGTAGGTAAAATATATTGTTCATGGCTTAGAATTTTTGAAAAGATTAAATAACAAGAGTGATAGTTGGCTTCTTTGGCACTTTCTATTTGTAAGGACTGTGTCACTTCTCACCATTTTATAAGATAGAGATACTGTTCTCATGTTAAGGAAGTTTCTTTCTATACCTTTAAATCAATTACTGATTCTATTTATTCATTTGCTTGTTTTAATTAAGTACTTTTTCTTCTACTACTAGTATCCTATAATTTTGTATTAGGTCTTTGATTTGTTATGATATTAATATATTTCCTTATTTAAATCTTCCCTAAATTATTGGCATAACACTATTTTTTCTGTACAAATTAGTGCTGATATTTATTTAGGTATTTTTGCATACATATCCAGAAGTGAGTATGTATTTTTTGTTATGGGGCCCTCTTTTTTTTTTTTAACATCTTTATTGGAGTATAATTGCTTTACAATGGTGTTAGTTTCTGCTTTATAACAAAGTGAATCAGTTATACATATACATATGTTCCCATATCTCTTCCCTCTTGCATCTCCCGCCCTCCCACTCTCCTTATCCCACCCCTTTAGGTGGTCACAAAGCACCGAGCTGATCTCCCTGTGCTATGCGGTTGCTTCCTACTAGCTATCTATTTTACGTTTGATAGTTTACGACCCAGCAATCCCACTACTGGGCATATACCCTGTGAAAACCATAATTCAAAAAGAGTCATGTACCAAAATGTTCATTGCAGCTCTATTTACAATAGCCAGGACATGGAAGCAACCTAAGTGTCCATCAACAGATGAATGGATAAAGAAGATGTGGCACATATATACAATGGAATATTACTCAGCCATAAAAAGAAACAAAATTGAGTTATTTGTAGTGAGGTGGATGGGCCTAGAGTCTGTCATACAGAATGAAGTAAGTCAGAAAGAGAAAGACAAATACCGTATTCTAACACATATATATGGAATCTAAGAAAAAAAAAAAAAGGTCATGAAGAACCTAGGGGTAAGACAGGAATAAAGACACAGACCTACTAGAGAATGGACTTGAGGATATGGGGAGGGGGAAGGGTAAGCTGTGACAAAGTGAGAGAGTGGCATGGACATATATACACTACCAAACATAAAATAGATAGCTGTGGGGTCCTCTTAATTAAGTTTTGATATTAAGGCTAGACTATCTATATAGAGGATTAGATGAGATTGTACTGTTCCTAACATATTCTAAGTACAAAATAAATGCCAACTGTTGTTATTAATATTTATTTTGGACATAAGGTAGTATTACCAAGAAGTTTTTGTAGCATGAGGATAATTTTTCCTTGAGAATTTGAAACCAATTGGTCCTGATCCCTCTCTTTTTTAGTTATCTGATAACATTTCCAATAGCTTTTATTTATATATTTAATTTTTTCCTATTACTTGAGTTAATTTTGATCATTTGCATTATCCTAGAATTGTCCATGGCAACAAGATTTATAAATATATTAACATCTCACTGCATGTAGTACTTTTTAAAAATAGCAACAGCAGAGCAAACAACAACAATGACCACCTCTGATTTTGTTCTTATGTCATTTCCCTTGTGTCTAATTCTGTTTATTTATTCTTAAAGAAATCAGATGCAGCATTACTTTCTGTTATGGACTGAATGTTTATGTCCTCCCAAAACTGATATGTTTAAGCCTTAATTCCCAATGTGGTTGTATTTGGAGATGGGTCCTTTAAGGAAGAAATTACAATTAAATGAGGTTGCAAGGGTGGGACCCTGGGCCAAAAGGATTAGTGTTCTTATAAGAAGAGACACCAGAGAGCTTTTGCTCTTCTCTCTGCTCTTGCAAACTCACCAACAGGAGGTCATGTGAACACATAGCTAGAAGGTGGCCATCTGTAGACCAAGGGGAGAGCTCTCACCAGGCACCTTAATCTTGAACTGCTAGCCTCCAGAATCGTGAGAAAATAAATATCTGTTACTTAAGCCTCCCAGTCTGTGGTATTTTTTTATGGCAGCCCTAGGAAACTAATGCACCTCCTCATCTAATTCTGTTATATTTTGACACTCCTTTTATCATGAAAGTGTGTCACAGCACTTACTTTATTGTATTGCTCAATCAATATTTCTTACATGGATGAAATCAACAAAAAGTTATATCCCTCCTTTTGAATGAACAAACTCACCATTCAGTTAGCTGTGTGTATATGTTAGGTTGATGTGACCGATTATCTATCTCTAGGTACACTGACAAAATCTTTTTTTCTGAGCTGGAAAGGAGAGAAACAAATCCTGAATGTTTTCCCTTTGGTGCTTGAGGGCCAGTAGGTACCAATGTTATCTATTTGTCGCTCTCTAACTTTAAAAGTAATAGTCCAAATGTAGTAGATACAAAGGTAACAAAAGATTCACTCACTTTATGTTCATCCATGACTCAAACTTGTTTCTTAGTTTTATGCTATGTGAAATAAGTGCTAGATTATATCTTTAAACAAAAGTGAAAAGGAAGACCATCCACTGGCTGTGGACTGTGGGGGGCATATGGCATGTTGTTTTGTGACTGAGAACACCTGCTCTGCACACAGTATGCCTGGTTTCCAATCCTGAATCTACCTCTGGCTCTCTGTGAAGCTTTCCAGCAATAGCCTCAACCTTTCCATGTGTCAGTTATTCATCTAAAAAATAAGAAGAATACCTACTTGCCAGATTTGTGCATGTTAAATGAATTGATACATGTAAATTACCTGGATCTGCCCCTGGTGCATAGCAAGCACTCAGTAATTATGAACTGTAATATTTGCCACATATACACATGTAGGGCTTAAGATGTATGCTTTTTCATTTCTGAATATGAAATTGCCATATATAGCAGTAGCAATAAGATACTTTGCACTTCTCTGAAAGACAGGGTTGCAGATTTTTCATGGGATAACCTAGTCACTTAACCACTAAGCAATCAGTCACCTCTCACAAAAAAGAAAGTGGTATTTTGCAGCATGAATGTGTCACTGGCCACAATGCAAAAGGCAATTTGCTCCATTTTAATTTGATTTTGTTCCATCTTTTAGAGTAATTACTGGACAATTATTTTGTCATAAGCTGAATGCTCAATAGGCAGATCTGGCTCCATGTGATTAAGAAACTCATTTTCTCTGATGTGCTTTGCCCCTCTTTGACCTTCAATTTCTAAAAACCTATTTTTCAGGTGTTCTCTTTAGAAGTGATTTTTCACCCTTTTTCATTTTCTTACTTATTGTTTTTCTGTACTGAAATTCCATTTTTTCTTACAGCCAGCAAACTAACTGACCCCAAGCTTTGCATATAGCAAATGCTCATTTATGTGACACAGTGTCATAAATGGGTGGTACAATGAATATAAGTAAACTGCCTTAAAGAACTCATAAACCAAAAAAAAAAGAAGTGGTAAATTAAGATACAAATCCTGTTGAATAATATATAATTTAAAAGATTTTATCTTAATGAGTCTTTCCTCCTCTGAGCCTTCATAGTCACTCTGCATCTCTCCAACATGGCACCACATACCTAAAAGGGTGGTTGTGAAGAAATAGAAGGTAACATAAAACAGAGTAATAGTTTGAAAGCTATGTACACATTTTTCATTTTGAACTTTCTCAGTGCATGACCTTAATCCTAGCTGACCTGTCTATCTAACCTATCTTGGGGGTGAAGTGGGGTAGGTAAGTTAGGATTTATTTGAGAAGAAATAAAAAGAGAAAGGAGAATATACTTTTTAGCTTCTGACATGTAGTACCAGATGCAAGCTCAGTTACTATTTTGAGAGGAGATTTTTCAAATGCATTTATTCTCTTTTTAACATATCAAGGTCTAAGATTAAAGGAAGCTCTCTGGGCTTTGGCCTAAGTCAGGGGTGTCAGATAATTAAGGTTGATATTGAAAACAGAGAGGAGTGGGGAGGCCTCTTGAAAACCACATGAAGTGTCAAAGTCAACTTGGCCAGTGTGGTCAGACACCTGAGATCTTGAGGGACAGCTTTCGCAAGCATCCCTTGGTATGGGTGGATGATATATGGCTGGGAAGCTTGTGGGAGAGGGGGTGCCATGATGTGGTGAGGTGGCCCTGCAGGGCTGCAGGGCTGACTGCCTGGCCTGAGACTGGGTGGCAGCCACAGCCAGATCCCGGAAAGGTCTTAGCACTCAAGAAGCTGAAGGGAACCTATGGCAACCAGGCTGTTCCACTGTGTGTCATTACAGGTTATGAGACAAAAATTCATATATATATATATATATATATATATATATATATATATATATATTCTTTTTGCGGTATGCGGGCCTCTCAATGCTGTGGCCTCTCCCGTTGCGGAGCACAGGCTCCGGACACACAGGCTCAGCCGCCATGGCTCACGGGCCTAGCCGCTCCACGGCATGTGGGATCCTCCCGGACCGGGGCACGAACCCGTGTCCCCTGCATCGGCAGGTGGACTCTCAACCACTGAGCCACCAGGGAAGCCCCAAAAATTCATATTTTAAGACAAGAAAAATGTAAACATTTTTCTCTGCCTGTTTGGGCATCCTCCCTCCCCTCCAGTGTGCTATGTGCATCTGCACTATGCATTAACCAGACCAGCCCAACGGCAGAAATACCTGCTCAACCATAAAGATCAATTTTTCTTTTTCTGGTGCCAGACATAACTCCTTAGCAGACAGCTTTGGTGAACTTTATGTAAAATGACCCTGTAAGGGGTCATAATGACCACCTTACGTGCAGACATCTTTGGTGAACTTTATGTACAATGCCAATATATCATTTCCCTTAAAGACAGAAATTGGTGCAGAATAGACTGGTCAGACGATCTGGGGAGATACTGGGATGCACCTAATGGGAGTTCTTAGCTTAAATACTAATTTATGACCTTATTAATGTTACTAGCTATATTGTATTATATTATTTTACAACATTATTGTTTCTTGCATTACCAAATGTGTGACTGATCCTCTGATAAAATTAATGATGATTAGGCTACTTGATATGATTGACCAAATATATAATCCTATAATATTAATGATTGAAATACTGTAACTCTAGATATATATTCCTATAATATTAATGATTGAAATACTGTAACTCTAGATATTGGAAGAAGCAACAAGAGGGAACCATTTCTAGGACCATAACAGACTAGTAAGACAGGTGGTCCAGAGACTTTTTGGCTGCTGTTAACAGGGCCTAGTCCAGTAACAGCACATTGAGTGGCCTAACAACAGAATTCTCGCCTGACCTGGGAGTGAACATTCCTAGGACTGTCGGACAAATTGGTGACAAAACACCTCCCAAACCTTCATTGAAATCAACACCGAAAAGGAAAAGAATTATAAAATAAAGAATGTTGCTCACAATCCAATTCTGTAAGAATCAAGTCATTAGCCACTGCAGTCCCTGACTACAATATACGCTGAAAGGAATTCAAGGCAAAGATCAGGAGGGGGCAATGCTCTAGGAAAACTGGCAGAACTGGACCTCAGATAGTTAGATGTTTTCAGGAGAAAATTTTAAGAACCCAGCTTCTTATGTCTTCTCGTGCTTAGAAAAGCACTAAAATCATTAACTAAGATATCTGTTCCTCAAGAATAGCAGCAATTGGGCTTCCCTGGTGGCACAGTGGTTGAGAGTCTGCCTGCTGATGCAGGGGACACGGGTTCGTGCCCCGGTCCGGGAAGATCCCACATGCCGTGGAGCGGCTGGGCCCATGAGCCATGGCCACTGAGCCTGCGCGTCCGGAGCCTGTGCTCTGCAACGGGAGAGGCCACGACAGTGAGAGGCCCACATACCGCAAAAAAAAGATATATATATATATATATATATATATATATATATATATATATATATATATATATATATATATATATAGCAGCAATCTTCTACCAGGATATGTGCATGTATCCCTTTATCAAAATCACATATACACTGCCCTCCCCCGCCCTTACCTCTGCAGAACAGTTCTCAGAGATTTCTGAAAGACTGCCTCCCAGCTTATAATCGTCAGGTTGGCCCAGATAAAATTTTCCATTTCTTTCTTAAATGATTATTGATTAACTTTTTTGTCAACACTGGAGAGTCTCAGGTCAAAATTATCCCAGCCTGGGCCTCCCTGGTGGCGCAGTGGTTGAGAGTCCGCCTGCCGATGCAGGGGACATGGGTTCGTGCCCCGATCCCGGAGGATCCCACATGCCGCGGAGCGGCTGGGCCCGCGAGCCATGGCCGCGGGGCCTGTGTGTCCGGAGCCTGTGCTCCGCAACGGGAGAGGCCACAGCAGTGAGAGGCCCGCGTACAGCAAAAAAAAAAAAAAAAAAAAAAAAAAAAAAAAAATTATCCCAGCCTGAAACTTAAACCATCAGGGCAAGCCAGAAGCAGGTAGACAAGAAGCAGGTCCTGAGGTAGGAAGGTGTCAGACAGAAAGATGCTTCCCAGTTTTCTCTTGCAAGAAGGTTTTATCTGAGGTTTTGAGAAAAGCTGGGGAAAGGAGAGAATATCTGAGAGAAAAAAAATGTTAAATGATCAAAATGAACTGTTTCAATTAAGGGGCAGCCAACTACATGCCTGGTGGCCAAACCTAGCCATTGCCTGTTTTGTAAATAAATTTTTGCTGAAAGCAACCACACCCATCCATTTATGTACTATCAATGGCCACTTTTGTGCTATAATGACAGAGCTGAATAGCTGCAGCAGGGATCCTATGGCTCACAAAGCCTGAAATATTTAATATCTACTATCAGGTAGAACTTACTTTAAAATGTAATGTGAGTTATTTATCTTGATATTTGATGGCTCAAGTGGAATGCTAGAGTTCAGCAGTGAACTCTGTATTTTCCCTTTACTGCTAGTAAAATATACATTAAATGAAGTACCCATGACATCGGTATTTAAGTAATTATCACTGCTAGCCACTGCTAGAGTAGGTACAATATTTGATGACTGAATTTATATTAATTTTTCTCTCCTTTTTCAAAGTAAATACACTTCTTATATATTTCTTAGCAGATACTGTAGTGCTGGAGATGTACTTAGTTGAGACAGAAGTTGACAGTGGGGCAGGGAGAAAATGAGAATAGAGTTCCTTGTCTTTACTCAGTGAAGGCAGAGCTGAGTGTGCTGGCTGGGAAGGAGATGGGGCCATGGCCTCCTAGAGGCACTGTAGTTTTTCTCTTTGATGAGCTCTAAGATTTATCTCTGAAACCATAGCCTCAGGGAAGTGGGAGCCAAAAGGGCATTCCTTTAGCTTTCAATAGTCCCTGTAAGAGTCTTGATACCTTGTTGATACATTTTCTCAGTCCAGCTTCAAGGAAGAAGTCTTGAAACCTAGCTAACTCCTAACTCTTAAGGCAAAAGTCATGACTGGCATAACAACATAATTAGTTCACGGCAAAGTTTTGTGTAAGATCCTGAAATATTTTGGAATCAAAAACTCCTCTGGATAAATGAAAACTTTAGACGTTTATCATTAAAAAAAGGAAGGAAAAAACTATGTGTATGAAATGCTTTGCTTTCCATTTCAAGGGACTTTTTTTGTGGGATGATTTTATTGTGGGTTAATTTGTTCAGACCTGGGCACGTATAGAAGTAGTCTTTGGTTTCCATTACTCACAGATCACTTTCTGTGAGTTCTACTTATCTTCCCCATTTATTTTCATCTTCTTCAACCTCTCTAACCTACTCACAATTCCTGTGTTCACTTTATCACTTTTTTTCCTGGTTCCACATAAAAGTACAATAATAAAAGGAGAAAAATAAGATTATAATGTGTATATCTTGGTATTGTGGAATTGATCAGCTTTTTAAAATTTGGGGATCCTTGTGTCTATTTCTAGCCAGGAAAAAAACCCTGGCAGATGTTGTTAAACCCCTGGCTCTAAGTAATTCTATACTTAACCAGTGAGATAACTGTTCTATTTCAAGGGACTTCTGCAGTGGAGGTTTTTTTAGGTATAATTTACATCTTTCTTATTGTCATTTGAAACCACTTAATTTGATTATTTCTCTATGTAGGTGGCAAACATTTGAGCAATCTTTTTACAGAATTTCTTATATTCTTGAAAATATTGGGTTGGCCAAAAAGTTCATTCAGTTTTTTCTGTAAGATGTCACGGAAAAACCCGAATGAACTTTTTGGCCAATCCAATAGTTATTAACAACCCTCAGCTATCCTTTCTTCAATAGTACTCTAAGTTTCTTTAACATCTCTTCATAATGATGGGCTGCTCCTTAAGTTCAAAGCTGTGATTTTTAGGAGATGAATTTCAGTTTTTTACCAACTAAAGAATATCACTTACTATGTGGTCCTACAAGAATGAAATCATTAGCCATTGCACTCTGCTGACCTTTAACACACCCTGAAAGGTGTGTTAGCTCAGAGTGGAGCTCAGGAACGAAGCACTCTGTGCTCCGGGAAAAACGGGTAGAACAAGCCTTCAGATAGTTAGATATTTTCTGGAGAAAATTTTATGAACCCAATTTCTTGCATCTTCTCATACCTAGAAAAGCACTAAAGTCATTAATGGAGACATCTGTTCCTTGTGACTTAATAGCAAGCTTCTTGTGCCTAGTAGCAACCCTCTACCAAGATGTGTGCCTTGGAGGAAGACATAACCCCTTTGCCAAAGCCATATATATACTGACCTCCCCTGCCACCTCTTCAAAGCAGTTCCACAGAGCTATCTGAGAGGCTGTCTCCCAGGTTATAGTCCTCAGTAAACCCCAAATAAAACTGAACTCACAGCTCTCACGTTGTATGTTTTTCTTCCAGTCAACAGTTTTGGCAACCACAAAGTGAAACCATGCAGACGTCCCTCCTTTGCCTGAACTCTGTGAGGATCTGAGCCTTGGTATCAGCAGAGGCCTCTTGTGCCCATTCACCTCCTCGGAGAGTCCAAAAGAATTTGGGTGAGTCTTTCCTGGTTCTCCGATCTTCCGATTATCGGTTGATGATCCTGAGTTTTATTTGGCCATGTGTAACAGTATCTGGCCCCCCAGTTGAAAGATACTACAGAGTTCCCCTCCAGTTGAAAGATACTGGGGGAGTCCAGCTGAAAGACGCTGGGAAAAAGTGCACCTTTGCTCAGTTGAGAAACACTGAGCAGTCTAGACTGGGTGATAGGTGAGAGGCTGACCTAACGTCTTTCCTAAATGAGGGGGTATCAGAAAGCCAGCCTCCACCTAACAGCGCAGTCAGTTTTATGTATTTGCAAAATTTATACTTACAAATACTTACTTAATTGAGAATTAAAAGAAAATCTTACACTGAAAATGGCCAAAATGGGGCTCTTTTATTGCATATACAGTTAAGTTAGAGAAAGCTGGCATTATAAAACATCTTTTTGGAATTCTGGAACAAGTCCTTCTAGGGGAAACTTGCATTTCTCTCCCTGTGCCTTGAGATGTAAATGTTCTAACAGAGGTCTCAGGAACACTTATCTAGACCATTTCTAATTCCTGATATTGAGGGAAAAAAAAGAGAGAAAAGAGGTCTTTTTAAACTTGGCTTATTCCAACTGTTACTATAAACTAGTGTGTTTTATATTATAATACCTGATTCATAACTAAGTTTAAAAAAATGAACCTATGAGATTTCTGATTGTGTCTGTCTATATGTCTATGTGTGCATTGTAAATATATGTCTTTACCTCCAGCAGGTATTACCAAAATTAATTTGTAAATGAGCACTATTTCATTGGCTTAAAGAAAATTAAGCAATTATATAAACTCTCAGAAATATAAAAGAAACTAACCCAAATGAATTTCAGTTTCAAGTGAACTGGGAAATATTTAATATTAAATTAATATTTGTCATTGAAGTCAGTTTAAGTTTGTTGGTTTAATTAACACAGCTATGCCTTTAGAGTCATCAATAGTAAATATAATAATTTTATTGTATCTAGATTTACTAGAAGTCAAATAAAATCTTATTATATCTGTTGCAAACATAAAATAAACTGGTATGATGATAAATTTTATAAGTATTTTAAGCGTAAATGAGAAAAAAGTTTTTAGGTAAGGTCCTTAGGAATAATTATGTTTTAGGAATGTCTACTTAAAATTATTCTCTCTAGATATTTGGTGACTTGAAACTTTAGAGTTTTGCTAAATTAAGTTAAATGATTGAAGTTTATCAAATATCTAGGTCATTCCCAAATAAAATAAGATACTGAAATATTAATCACTGAACACTAGCTTTCTTTTACAGAGAGACTAAAGATATTTAGGACTATTAATAAATATGTTTGGTGCCACGCAGAAATTTTCTGTAAGAAAACACATATTTTTAGAAATTATTGATATTTATAAGTTTGTTAATATACAGAATGCTAATGTAAAATTGCTTCTTAGTTTTCACTAGAAATTAAGGTTTTTAAGAGTTGAAGATTCTAATTTAAATATGTAATTAAAGCTACTAGAAACAATAAGGGAGACATTTCAGTATACAAGGAGTGTAGGATGTGTGTTTTCAGTAAAAGAAAGTATGAGAAATGAAAAAGCATTTTGTTAAGGGAAAAGAAAGTAATTTGTCTTAAAGCTGGTTATTTCTAAATAGGAAAGAACATAAGGGGCAAATTAATATGGATATAGAAAGTTGTAGAAGGTTTGTGAGAGGAAAAAAAGGTCTTTAGAATGGTATTCTATGTGTGGTCAGAACTGACTAAGATTAGAATAAATTTAATTGAGTTTTCATGTTAAAGGTAATGTGGTAACAGACTTGAATTTGGTTTCTCTCTCTATTAAGAGGACAAAGTTTTCTTAAAATATTGATCTGCTTTTTTTTTTTTTTTTTTTTTTTTTTTTTTTTTGCGGTACACGGGCCTCTCACTGTTGTGGCCTCTCCCATTGCAGAGCAAATTTTTGGAAGAGTTTGAGAAGGATGGGTGTTAGCTCTTCTCTAAATGTTTGATAGAATTCACCTGTGAAGCCATCTGGTCCTGGGCTTTTGTTTGTTGGAAGATTTTTAATCACAGTTTCAATTTCATTACTTGTGGGTGGTCTGTTCATATTTTCTATTTCTTCCTAGTTCAGTCTTGGAAGGTTATACCTTTCTAAGAATTTGTCCATTTCTTCCAGGTTGTCCATTTCATTGGCATAGAGTTGCTTGTAGTAGTCTCTTAGGATGCTTTGTATTTCTGAAGTGTCCGTTGTAACTTCTCCTTTTTCATTTAGAATTTTATTGATTTGGGTCCTCTCCCTCTTTTTCTTGATGAGTCTGGCTAATGATTTATCAATTTTGTCTATCTTCTCAAAGAACCAGCTTTTAGTTTTATTGATCTTTGCCACTGTTTTCTTTGTTTCTATTTCATTTATTTCTGCTCTGATCTTTATGATTTCTTTCCTTCTACTAACTTTTGGGTTTTGTTTTTTCTTCTTTCTCTAGTTCCTTTAGGTATAAGTTTAGATTGTTTATTTGAGATTTTTCTTGTTTCTTGAGGTAGGCTTGTATTGATATAAAAAAGTGCTTTTGTTGCATCCCATAGGTTTTGGATCATCGTGTTTCATTGTAATTTGTCTCTAGGTATTTTTTGATTTCCTCTTTCATTTCTTCAGTGATCTCTTGGTCATTTAGTAACGTATTGTTTAGCCTCCATGTGTTTGTGTTTTTTACATTTTTTTCTCTTTAGTTGATTTCTAATCTCATAGCATTGTGGTTGGAAAAGACACTTGATATTATTTCAATTGTCTTAAATTTACCAAGGCTTGATTTGTGACCCGAGATGTGATCTATCCTGGAGAATGTTCCATGTGCACTTGAGAAGAAAGTGTAATCTGCTGTTTTTGGATGGGATGCCCTATAAATATCAATTAAATCTATCTGGTCTATTGTGTCATTTAAAGCTTGTGTTTCCTTATTAATTTTCTGTCTGGACCATCTGTCCATTGGTGTAAGTGAGGTGTTAAAGTCCCACACTATTATTGTGTTACTGTCAATTTCCTCTTTTATAGCTGTTAGTGGTTGCCTTATGTATTGAGGTGTTCATATGTTGGATGCATATATATTTATAATTGTTATATCTTCTTCTTGGATTGATCCCTTGATCATTATGTAGTGCTTTTCTTTGTCTCTTGTAATATTTTTTATTTTAAAGTCTATTTTATCTGATATGAGTATTGCTACTCTAGCTTTCTTTTGATTTCCATTTGCATGGAATATCTTTTTCCATCCCCTTACTTTCAGTTTGTATGTGTCCCTAGGTCTGAAGTGGGTCTCTTGTAGACAGCATATATATGGGTCTTGTTTCTGTATCCATTCAGCGAGCCTGTGTCTTTTGGTTGGAGCATTTAATCCATTCATGTTTAAGGTAATTATCAATATGTATGTTCCTATTACCATTTTCTTAATTGTTATGGGTTTGTCTTTTTAGGTCCTTTTCTTCTGTTGTGTTTTCCACTTGGAGAAGTTCCTTTAGCATTTGTTGTAGAGCTGGTTTGGTGGTGCTGAATTCTCTTAGCTTCTGCTTTTCTGTAAAACTCTTGATTTCTCTGTTGAATCTGAATGGGTAGAGTAATCTTGGTTGTAGGTTCTTAACTTTCATAACTTTAAATATATCATGTCACTCCCTTCTGGCTTGTAGAGTTTCTGCTGAGAAATCAGCTGTTAACCTTATGGGAGTTCCCTTGTATGTTATTTGTTGTTTTTCCCTTGTTGCTTTCAAAATTTTTTCTTTGGCTTTAATTTTTGTCCATTTGGTTACTATGTGTCTTGGCATGTTTCTCCTTGGTTTTATCCTGTATGAGACTCTCTGCACTCCATGGACTTGGATGTAAATTTCCTTTCCCATGTTAGGGAAATTTTCACCTATAATCTCTTCAAATATCTTTTCGGGTCCTTTCTCTCTCTCTTCTCCTTCTGGGACCCCTATAATGCAAATATTGTTGTATTTAATGTTGTCCCAGAGCTCTCTTAGGCTGTCTTCATTTCTTTTCATTCTTTTTTCTTTATTCTGTTCCGTGGCAGTGAGTTCCACCATTTTGTCTTCCAGGTCACTTATCCGTTCTTCTGCCTCAGTTATTCCTGCTATTGATTCCTTGTAGTGCATTTTTCATTTCAGTTATTGTATTGTTCATCTCTGTTTGTTTGTTCTTTAATCTTCTAGGTGTTTGTTCTTTAATTCTCCTAGGTCTTTGTTAAACTTTTCTTGCATCTTCTCGATCTTTGACTCCATTCTGCTTCCGAGGTCCTGGATCATCTTCACTATCATTATTCTGAATTCTTTTTCTGGAAGATTGCCTATATCTACTTCATTTAGTTGTTTTTCTGGGGTTTTATCTTGCTCTTTCATCTGGTACATAGTCCTCTGCCTTTTCATTTTGCCTGTTTTTCTGTGAATGTGGTTTTCCTTCCACAGGCTGCAGAATTGTAGTTCTTCTTGCTTCTGCTGTCTGCCCTCTGGTCCAAATTAGTCTTAATTTGGCTATATTTGGTAGACATTACAGTAATTTTAGAGAGAAAAAGATTCTTTCAGTAGATATTAAATTCTAGTTTTGTTAATTTAGGTCTGTATTTACTAAGATTCACTTTCCAGATAGCTCCTTATTGTTATGTTATATTACTGTAAAGTTTAATTGAATTATTAAAAGAGCTCTACATTTGTTTCTGAAGGTTATCTCAGTAATCTATCTTTGGATGAAGATCAGATGCTGCATGACCTGCAATGAGAAGATTATGCATACTGGAAAAAAGCATAATTTAAATGACTACCTCCAACCTAGATGGAAGGACCCTTATCAGGTATTGCTAACTAGCTCATGCGTAGTGAAACTGAAGGGAATTGACTCTCGGATTAGTATTTCCCACTTAGAAAGGGTCCCTGCACTGGACTGGTCTATAGAGAGGACTGCTGACTTCAAAATCACCTTTAAACAACTCTCAAACTGACTAGTAACTACACCTCCACCAGGATGAGAAGATCACAACATCAGAAGTAGGCATATATCCCAAGATGCCAGACTTGACCCATATGATTATTTATAGTGTTTTCTTAATTTCTTGGATTTTTGTATATGAATCAAATGTTTTTTTTTCTATCATGAGTGCAATCTTGTGCAGAATTAAAAAAAATTAATCCAGTTGTTGGGTTTATGGTCAATTACCTATATTCAGTAATTCTGGGTTACCTTGGTGGATTTCTCCACTCCAAAGCTCTAATTGGATGGCTCTTAGGAAATTATTCTAGAAGAAAGAAGTTATAGTTTCCTTGGGTCACTATTGATATTACTAGATGGAACTCCCTTACTTGGCCAATCAATCATACTTGCTTTCACCGTGGCCACAAATATGAATTTTCTTTAAAGTTACTCAAGCTCAATAAGAGCAAAGAGCTAGATTTTGGCCAAAGAATATAACCTCTCTCAGTTGTGGGGTGGATTTATATGGCTAACACCAGGCTACTGTCTTTTAAGTTTAAGGGCCTCCCTTATGTTGGGACAGTTAAACCATACTAAGGATAATCAGTCTAATATACTAGGAAATTGGGCTGGGTGCCTTATGAATAATGCCAATATATCATTTCCCTTAAAGATAAAGATTGGTACGGAACAGACTAAGTCAGACAACCTGGGGATACTGGGCTGCACCTAATGGAAGTTGGTGGCTTAAATATTTAGTTATAATCTTATTAATGCTACTAGCTATAATACTTGTATTCTTCCTATTTTACAGGATTTTGGTTTCTTGCATTACCAAATGATTAGCTGAGCCTCTAATAAAATGATACTAGGCAGCTTGAAACAATTGACCAAATGTATAGTTCTATATAAGACCAATGACTGTGATAGTGTAACTCTAGAGATAGGAAGAAGCAACAAGAGAGAATCTCATCCTGGACCATAACAGACTAGTAAGACAGGTGGTCCAGAGACCTTTGGCTACTGTTAACAGGGCAAGTCCAGTAATAGCACACTGAGTGGCCTATCAACGAAATCCTCCCCTGACCTGGAAATGAGCATTCCTAGCACTGGGGGACAAATTGGTCATGAAATGCCTCCCAAACCATGGTCAAACTTATGACCATGAGGTGGCACTGCCAACTAAAGAATGTCACTTGCCATCTTGTTCTTCAGTTGCTAACCTTTAACATACCCTGAAAGGAGTTCAGGGTGGTAATCAGGAATGAGGCACTCTGTGCTCTGGGAAAAACTGGCAGAACAGGCCTTCAGATAGTTAGATATTTTCAGGAGAAAATTTTATGAACCCAATTTCTTGCATCTAGGAAAGAACTAAAATCATTGATGGAGACATCTGCTCCTTGTGACTAACAGCAACCTTCTTGTGACTAGCAGAAACCTTCCACCAAGATGTGTCCTTAATTACACATACCCCCTTCACCAAAGCCATATATATACTGACTTCCCCCACTACCTATTTGGAGCAGTTCCTCAGAGCTATCTGAGAGACTGTCTCCTGGGTTATAGTCCTCAGTAAACCCCAAATAAAACTGAACTCACAGCTCTCACATTGTGTGTGTGTGTGTTTTTTTCAGTTGACATGTTTCATACAGTGGTGAAAAGTTTGCATCTATCCAATCATATCTTTTTTACTTCATTCCCTAATGTGTTGCTTGTGCATCTTTTTAAAAAATGAGAGATTTATTAGGTCACTGGATTCCATATTTCCTGTCTCAACTAGAAATTCCTTATTTTACAAGTCCTAGTAAATACTTCTTGTATTTATCCTAGTCTTCAGAGAATAAAATTCCACATTTCTCTTTATAAAAAAGAAGCAATGATCAACAAACAAACTATAAACTACTTGGTTATGAAAGTAGATTTAAAAAATTTTTAATGACAACAATGTGACAATCATATTTATTTAAAAACTTAAAACTCTTAGCAATACTATAAGATGACAGTAGATCTCATGAAGTAGACAGTAATAGAAAAAAAAATCCGTAGGACTTTTCTTTTAAATGTTTGTTAAATTAAGTTAAATTATCATATTGTAAACATAAAAGACCAGTTGTTCCATCTTGCCGAGTGCATACTTTTATGAGACAGATGCAAATATATTTTTATCTCATAAAATATGCATCAATTTTTTGGTTTTGTTTTTAATGAATACTTTAATGGAAGCAAGAACATAGTCAAGTAAACCTCTAGTGAACACAAAGACTTTGAGTGAAGGACACTCTCCAGTCCCACCTACCACCAAGAAAGAGGTAAGGTCATGTGGTTATACATGGTAGATTCATCAGATAATTCAATTCATATGATTTGTTACCAAGTTCATATTGAGCGCTATTCAAGTTGCTGTCAATACAGCAGGTAAAGAAGATAAACAAGTTCTCTTCTCTCATTCTGCTAACACTTTAGTGGGGGAACAGCAGACAACACAATAAAGACAAGTAAACAAGACAACATCAGTTAACGCAAGTTATTTGGAGAAAATAAAATATACCACTAGAGGGTGACTGGTGCCTACATAAATAAGATGACATAGGAATATTTAAGGGGAGACTTATATGACAAGTGGGAGCCAGCCCTTCAATGAGCTGAAGAAAAAGCAGCAGAGACGAACTAAAGGAAATAGAAAAATGCCATTGCAACTGGACAGAATGCTGTGTACCTTGTGGAACGGTATTATTCTTCACAAGGAATACGTTTCCGGCTCCTCTCTACTAGACCAAATTCAAACCTCCTATTTTCTCCAAATCCTTCCCCAAATTCATAAAACCATCTAAATATTTTGCCTGTAGCCCTTTAAAATGTTTTCCTTTAAATTTTTTGAATATATTTCAATGGTACTGGGAAACTTCATACCTAATTACATATTATGTAAACGTTTCTGCACAGCTCTCTTATGTCCTCAGAGTATATAATTATCTCTTCAAGAATGAGAATAATGTCTCTTTACCTATTTTGTCCTCCAAAGTGATAATCCTTATGGACATATGATATAAACAAAATAAGAATCTTGAGGCTTGTTTAAGATCTACCAGGACTTGCCACTTAACCCTGGAATTCTGACTTACTCATTAGATTTTCTATCGCTAAAACAGTTTTTAAAAAGAGAAAAGAGGAAAGCCTCTGGCGGGTAATAATCATAGTACCTCACACAATAGTGACACAAGTCAGTTAAATAAGAGTAAAGGAGTTGAAGCTACTCAGATTGGTCATATTTACCAGTGTACCCTAGAGACTTAATCCTTGGTTTAAGGACTTAAACTTGCCTCTTACCTGCTAGTTGTCAGTTCTCAGCCTTAAACTTTCAATGATTTTCCAGTGTTTTTCAATAACAATTTCTTTTCTTTATTGTCTTGCTTTTTGGCAGCAATCTCTAAACATTGGTAATATTATACAGAAACTTACATTGTAGAGAATCTAATCTTTAAAAAAGGGGACAAAAGATTACAGGGGTTTCGTAGTTAATAAACTGAACATGTCTCAGTGATGTAATGTTGTTTTCCAAGTACAGAGACAAAACAATTATTTGAAATTGTATTCAGACCCATACACAATCATGAACAAGCATAATTGGCAGGAACAAAATGCATATAAAATGCATATAGTGGCAAATGGCAGTGTCCCTAAGAAAAACATTAAAGGAAAACTTTCATTCCAGTTAGTTCCCAGTGATGATTTGAGGAGACATTTTTTACCTTTAGAATCATCAAATGATAGTCAACCAAAAATGGTCTTAAGTATTAAAAAATATTTATTCTGCTAGGTGTTTCAGGAGAGGATCTCAGGATGGTGTTTTAGGTCACTTGCCTAATTTATGGGTTGGGATGAATAGGGGAAAGCCAAGAATGGGCATTCACTGAGTTGATGGGAGCCCTTGAATAAGGCAGAGGGATTCAAAATTTTGCTGCATGGACCCTCTTTTAAGCTTCTATTTAAGTTTTTAAAGTCTTTAATATTAAAGATATCTCTATTTTGTTTTTATCTGATTCCAGAAAAATAAGGGTCATGCATCTGAGATAAAATCACAGTGAGATACAGAGAATGACAAGAATGAAATGTTTGGGAGCCCTTGATGTGGAGCTTAAAAGAGTCTAGATTGCATGGGGAAGAAGATGTGTGTTGCAGACAACTCTTGGGCCCCACTTCACCGTGCTCGGAGCCTGACCTGGAACTCCAACCTCTGCTACAGTGATGTGACCGTCTCCACGCAGCCCTCCATCGGCTGTGGCAGATGTAACCCAACAGTGCCTTTCCTTGGGTCACGTAGCTACCAATGACTGCCCAGAGACTTCTCTGACACATTGAGTGTGGGACATTCTTGGGATTCTGCAAAGCATTCAGAAGTGCTGGGCACTTAATATCTGAGGAGTCAGTCTGTCCATACAGGGATGGGAACTGACAGATAAATGCTTTTGTCTTTCATCCCCTAAGCAAACGGCTCTGACACATTTCATAAGGCTTCTCAGAATGTGTCATAGGCTTGAGTAACAGTCACCTGTTTGTTGGCCAAGTTGATATTCACCCTGGAATCAGCTTTTGCATCTTTCTTCTTTTACCTGTTCTGTTCTGTGCTCCTGTTCCTTAGGCTCAAATGCTCCTCACAATCATTGGCAATCAAGTCTTTGTGTCAGGCTCTTTCAGAAGGACTGAAACTAAAACAGTGGGGATATAGGGGAAGAAAGAAGGGAAGGAAGCAGGAGGAGTAAACCATGTATTTTCCCCAAACAGTAGATAATTGATTATGTCCCAATTAAGGCTATGAGTAGCTTAGAGAAAGTGAGAAGGCTTTATAGGTAACTGGGATTTTCTTTGAGTTTCCAATTGACTCAGAGCACAAGCCCCAAATGCCCCATTCTACAGGGTTTCAAATGTGTTGCTTGAATGGAGAGCTAGAAAAATACATTTCCTTCTAATCCTAAGACTCTTTGTCATTATTACCCACTTTATGAATTTTATTAATTTACAATAGAAACCATAGAGAAACCATTATCTTCAACCTATAAGGCAATGATTCTAAGTGACAGTAATATTATTTTCTTATTTTATTCCTATTCAACAGTATATATGTGTGTGTGCGTGATTGTGTGTGTGTGTGAGAGAGAGAGAGAGAAAGAAAGATTTTGTTCTAGTTTAACTGTTTTTAACTAGTTCTTTGGCTATTTTTTTTAAGAAAAAAAAGGGACAGTTTGATTTTGATATAATGTAGTTCATGACCCTAACATAATAATGTGGTTTGTTTTCAGTTTATGGTTGGTATAAACCCCTGCTATTAACATTAAATCTTATTTATAACCTATTTTAAACTTCTGCAAGAAGCAATCTTAGATTTCTGCATTTATCAAATAAAGCATTTAACTCTCATGGATTACAACATTAGTTCGACCTGCTGTGCACATGGCCAATTACTTATACTTGATTCCCTGGAAATTTAGCATCTCCATGAGATTTGGGTGTAAACTCAATTTTCCTGCATTACTCCATGTCATTGACTTATAAATAAGATAAATCTTAAAATGGCAAGGTGAATTTGAGCTTCTTAGGATACTATCTGTGCACATATGTTCTTTGAAATATTTTATTTGTAATTTCATTAGACATTTCAAAACACATCAAAATGAAAACATTTTTCAGTATCTAATTTAGTTGGAACTGCAAATGAGTCCTACTTGTTTTCAGCATTAGTTTTATTTCATTAAGTCAGAATTACTTGTTTTATAATTACATGTAGAAATAAATAACGTTTTCACAGGCTAATGAAAAAAAATTATCACTCAACTTTATTCCGAATTTATTTGGCTGGCAGAAAGAAGTAATCTTTCACTTACCTTTACCATAAAAAAATAATTTCTCTTTCTCAACACAATGAAAAACTTTAATATGAATTTCCTCAAATGAGACAAAATCATAAACAATTTTGAAGAGCAAAAGAGAAAAATGTGGTAAATATACAGCATTAAGAAATTTGAATATGAAAAAAAGTTTTATTTATAATGCCTACTCATTTTGGAATAGTTCTTCATTAAAAAACCTAAAGAGAGAAATAAAATGTCTAAATTTAAAATGATTGTGTACTTCATCAATAGTTTCTTCCTGAGAAATAGAAGTCTAATTCTAGTCTTGAATAGAAAAAAAAAACCAAAGCAAAATAAACCAAAGCCAAATAAATGATAAGCAACAAGAAAACCAAATCTCTCTCTCTTACACACACACATGCATGCACTCTTAGCAATAATAGAAAAAAGAAACTATGACTTCCTAAGAGCTATAATTTTGTTCCATTTATTTAACTTAACTTGCATTTATCAAGTACTTACTATGTGACTATATTATGCTGAGTATTTTATTTAAACAGTTTCATTGAATCCTCAGAGGGCTCTATCCTCCACGATAATGGCATTATTTTACTATCTTTAATTGGGGGTGAATTTAAAATGCAACTGAAACCATCAGCACAACTTAATTTGAAATTAGAATTGACATGATTATACTTGCTACACGTTCATCAGAATTTCCATGGGCAATAATACTAAATTGCCCCTCAGCAGATCAGTTATTCATTAGCATAATACAGCAGTTTAAAATATCTTTATTAACTACTTGGTGGGTCACTGTAGTGAACACTGTGGGGCACCACTCAGCTCCCTCCTCCAGTGACCTTGCCATTCACTCATTTCCCCACTTGCTGGGCCCGTTGGCTACTGGCAGCTGACTGCTGAGTCCCTCCATAGCTGAGTGCTTCTCCCAAATTTGCTCCTATATCTACTGTCTTATCAAGGCAAGAGTATGACGGCCTGACCCCCTTGCAATTGCAGGCCCTCTTTGAAGGGCCATCCCATTCCCAGAGCTACAGCTTACCACCATGCCAACAGGACTACAGTATAAAATCAGTGGATTGCAGCTGACAGAGCTGCAGGATGCAGAATCCATGTAGTAAGAGTTCCAAGGGAACGTTAAGAGAAAACGTTCAAGAGAAAACAGAGCACAAAGACAACAGTGGAGGCAAAACAAGGACATTGCAGAATGTAAAGTCTCTGGAACCTACAGTTATAGCAATCATTAAACAGTCCAACTCCAAGCCAGATTAACATGAAACTTCAGATTACAGGCTTATTTACCTCAGTTCCTATTCACGGATGCACCATTTCTAGCATTCAACAAAAAACTAAAAGGCGACAAAAAACACATGCTGAAGAGGAAAAACAAGCCACAAAACCAGATTCAAATATAGTTTAGATTTTGGAATTATCAGACAGGGAATTTAAAATGACAATGATTAATATGTTAAGGGCTCTATGGAAAAAGTAGATAACTTGAAAACACAAATGGTTAATTTCAGCAGAAAAACAAAAGCTCTAAGAAGGATCAAAAGGATCCAAACCCACTAAACGCAAATGAAATATGCCTTTGCTGGGCTCATCAGTAGACTAAACATAGCCAAAGAAAGAATCAGTGAGTTTGAAGCTTTGTCAATAGAAACTTCTCAAACTGAAATACAAAGAGAAAAAAATAATGAAAAAAAAAAAGGACAGAACATCCAAGTATTACAGGACAAGACAATCTCAAAAGGAGTGAAACACACATAATTAGAATGTCAGATGAAGAACTAAGAGAAAACAGAGCTGCATAATTAACTGAAATATTAATGGTCAAGAATTTTAGAAAATTAATGACAGAAACCAAAACACAGATCATGGAAGTTTGGAGAACACTAAGTAGGATAAATAACAAAAAGTTTACACCTGGCATATCATTTTCAAACTGCAGAAGACCAAAGACAGAGATAAAAATCTTGAGAGAAGCCAGAGGGGGTAAAAAAATATTTTACCTATAAAGAAACAGAGATAATAATTATAGTGAACTTTTTACCAAAACCCATATAAGCATGAAGAGAGTGAAGTGAAATATTTACTATTGGAAAAAATAACCCACACCATTCTAGAATTCTAAATCCTGAGAAATTATTTTTTAAAGTGATGGAGAAATAAAGACTTTCTCAGACAAACTAAAACTAAGGGAATTCTTTGCCAGCAGAACTGCCCTTCAAGATATGTGAATAGAGTGCTTCCAAGGTTATGAAAAATGACTATGTTAGAAACTCATATCTACATAAGGAAAGGAAGAGTGTCAAAGAAGGAATAAATTAAGGTAACATACAATCTTTTATTTTTGTTACTCTTAAGCTAAAAGATAACTGTTTAAAGTAATAATAGTCTCTTGCTACTCAAAAAGTGGTCTTTGGACCAGAAGCATTGCTTTGTTTTGGGGCTTGTTAGATATCCAAAATCTCCAGACCTACTGAATCAGAATTTTCATCTTTTGCAAAACACCCAGGTGATTTGTATGCAGGTAAAAGTTTTAGAAGCACTGATTATGAGAAAACTGAAACATTCTCCAGGATTAGATGAGGACATCTATTACTATGTATCATTCTGATGATTAGCGCTATCTATTGGTAAATATCATTGGATCATATTTAGAGATAAGAAATAGTGACAACATGGCAGTATTGGCATCTTCTGGAAGTTTGAAGCAATACATCTTTATTTCTAAGGGCAATCATCTTTGCAAGCTTCTAAAAATACTTTCTACCCAAAACTGCCTATAGCTGTGCCTGTAGTAGATTATGCACAAACATTATATACATTCTTCCTGCTCAAATCATATTTTACATGTGGTAATACTTCAGATATATGGAGTGCATCTTCTGAATAATCACACATATGCAGAGTGGCATCAGAGTCAGAGAGAGAGTCACGTGGGTGGGGGAGTGATAAAAAACATTATAAATCACGAAATGTAGAAGAGCAGATGACCTACATAATACTCACAATATGATATCAGTGAACAATTTCCCAGATAAAAAGAAAAGGGATATTTTTAGTGAGTGGTTGTGACTGAAACGCCAAGCCACTCAGTGAACTAAGAGAGACTGGAGTCATTAGATAATAAGGAACAGGGAAAAATAAAGAAATTGCGGCATTTGGCCCTCACTAATAGGTACAAATACAAGAAAGAACTGGCAGCACACACTCTGAAGAGCTGGGAGGAGGCATGAGAAAAGTTGAAAACTTATGCAGTAGAGCAAACTGCCCTGAAAACCCCAGCATTGTCAGGGGAATTTCAGAATCTTAGACTCAAAGTTCTGCGGTACCTAAGTGATCCTGAAAATATTTGGCGAAGTAAGCAAACTACGTCCTAACACTTGACTTGCCCCAGAGAACATTGCTGCCTTTGGAAGGGCATGCTGAAGGCGGCTCTGGTGACTGATTCTCAGGTTAAGTGAACCAGAGAAACTGCCATTTATCAAGCACCCAGCCTGTTCCCCTGACACCCGGGAGCCTACACTGGCAGCAAAGCCCAGCCAATCCTCCAGAGACGCCACAGGTCTACAGCCTTTCTTTCCCGCTGAGCAGATCAAAAGGTATCCTCATTTTTGTACACTGTCACAATTTTTGCCCAAGATTTTAATAACCAAGTAACTCTGAGCCTATTCTGCTGGGTCTTAATGGCTTTTGTATTTTACATTGAGACTTCCTTTAGATTGTTGGGTGTACTTGCAAAAAAACCATCAGCAAATCATGATACTACAGAATGATGTTAGGGCTTCTTAGATAGAATTCATTTCTAAATAGTGTCCCTGAAGAGTAGTATAATGCCAGATAATCCAGTCTGGAAAAAAAAATCTTTAAACATTCTACCCAGCAAAGATTTGCAAATCAGTCATTGTAGGGTTAAGCAGAAGGACTTGGTTGATTTCTTGAACATGCTAATATTTTTATATGCCTTCAAAAAATCCATTTATTGATTGAAAATATTCCTTCATCCTGGCTTTTTGGCATATTTTACTGGAGGTGTAGTGGATACAAGCAAATGCTTTGAAATATAAAGACATTGTTTTCTAATTGGTATTGTGGTTATTTGCGTTCCAAATAAAAGATTCTGTCAGTAGAATGCTCTTACTATTTCAATCTGGCAAGTCCACTCTTTTGCTGCATCAACTGGTGAGCTTGCTCAGAGGAAACAGTGCCAGCACTTTGTGATATTTCCCTGTCTTGCTGTATGACCTCATTGTTCAGCCTGCAGATCTGGATGTTACTGAGAATATACAATTTTATTACAAGAGACTCAATGAGAAATGTAACACATTATGCAGACAACATATAAAAATATAGAACATTAAAGTGACAGTCTTCAAATGTTGCTTGTACCTGGAATTCTGTTTAAATTCAAGTGTTAAGAAAAGTTTGGCGAATCTCGTTGTCTTCTTGGGTGTCAAAAGGATGGTCAGACTGGATTAAAAGATGCAGAATTTCAACAATTGGAAGAAAACTAAATGAACACTCTAAAACTGAATACACACTGTCTGAAATTAAAAACTCATTTGATATGTTAAAGAGTACACTGTATTTGGAGAAAAGAACTAAAAAAAACCTGCTAGCACAAATTCTTGGAATGGTAAACACCTCTCCTTCAGTTCCCATGATAAAAGGCATAGAGGACCAGAGGCACTTTCTTAGAGATATCTGGCATTCACTGTAATTCAGAAGTTACAGGTACTGCTCTTGCTTTTTTTTTTTTTTTTTGTCTACACAATGTGGTTTTTATTTAACAGAAAATGTGAATTCATTGTATAGCTAAGTATGTGAAGTTGTCTCTAGATCCTACAAATACTTGTATGGTCCACAGTATTCACATCCACATTCACGTAGTCACCTCCAGTACTGTAACTATTTACTACTCTTTCCGAATAAGTTAAATCCAATCTGGCCATGTGTGTATTTATATCTTCTATATCTGTATCTATATCTGTATATTCATATCCATATCTATCTATATCTATATAGCTATAGCTATAAAACCTCTTCCTTGAGCTTGATCTTTCTTGTGCCAATTGTGGTTTCTATTCTAGTGTCACAAAATTAAACTAATCCAGATTTTCCTTTACTGAAGGAATATATCTATCTTAATTTACTCTGTAGAAGTAGATGGAAGTTATCCAGTGATTACAATTTCTACCAACCTAATTGGAAACATTAATATTCAGTTTTTCTTTACTTCCTTTTCTTTCTTTCTTTTCCTTGCTTCCTCCCTTCCCTTTCCTTCCCTTTCTTTCCTTCCTTCCTTCCTTCCCTCTCTTTCTGTCCCTCTCTCACACACATACACACACACACGATCATCATCACCTTATTATTATTATTATTTCTATCACATTAAGTAAATAATAAGCAATGCTAGAGAAAAATCCAAATGTAGTAATTTTTGCCATGGAAAAGGATGATATTTGTAATACAAATGTATTTATAGATAGATCTGCATTTTCATTTTCCCATGCTACCACCAAAGCCCATTTCCATAAATAATTAAGAGCTAACTATCTATGATGATAAAATTATTAAAAATCATCAGCATACATTATTAGGTTGTCTTTCCCACATTTTTGACTGATTTGGGACAATTCAGTGAATCATCAAGTAGGACAAATTTTTACCATTACATATGAGTGATCTAATAAATAATGCCGTAAAAGTTTATAGCATTTTATACATTTTGAAGGCTTTCATATACATTATTCCAACTACAGTGACCAATTATTTCACTGGGTTTATCCAGTGACTATTACCCGAATCAGTGAACAACGCTTTTGTTATTCAACTAGAAACAGTCAGGGATAGAAATTAAAGCTGTTTATTCTGCAAATCCAGATAGCATAACTGTATATCTTTCATTAGACAAATAATTAGCTGCTGCAAGGATTGCACAATCCATAATCTTATTCAAAGTTCCTTCCCCACTCCCAAAACTTCATAGAGACACAATCTCATCATTGACACAAATTTCAGAATTTCCAATTTTAATCCAATGTGCCAAAAACTAAATTAATGCTACCTGCATCATTTTAAACTTGAAGGATCTTTTAAGTTGGAAACACAGTATGCCATTATTTTTAAAAGATAAGTCAGAAAGCCTGTATGGATAAAAAACTAAACAGATCTTTTATCTCTAGGTAACTAAGAGTATCCCTATGATTTTTCTACCCTTCTCTAATGTTATATGATTTTCACCTAATTCAATTTTATCTTTTTAAAAATCATATAAATTTAAACCAGTGAAAATATATACCCAAGGAATAATCAGTAATACAAAGTAGAACTGTAATATGTAGGGAAGGCAGTAACAAAAAGTATACATTTAACTTTATCATCAAGAAAGCATGAGTTAGTGATGCAATTCACCAAGACTATCCATTACTTCTAAAGCCAATAATAGATGTGTTTGGAATCCTGTTGATGCGAGACTCATTTGTGAAGCTGTAATGCTTGATTCATCCAGTCATTCCTTCAACAAATAGTGGCTTCCTATTAAGCCCTAAATTAAAGTACTATGCTTGGGGATTGAGATGACAGAAAGATGACTGGAACTTGAATTCTGGTTCTGGTAGAAGAGTAATTTGAAATGTCATGGGAAGATTTTATATGAGTGAAAAAGAATAAGTCCAAAAGATTTAGTCAGTGTATTTAGCCTGGTTATGAAAGCCAATTTGGGGAGACATTTCTACAAATTATATATGTTTAAAACATCTTACAGACAAATAGTTCTACCAATGTATTAGGTCTGATAGAACCCATCTTAATAACTTATACTCTAATTGCTCATGTCCTATTCCATTCTATGATTTTTGGAAGCGGATTCTAGAGAAGAGGTGCTTTTATTTTCATTTTCCTTTTGGCTCAACTTAATGGTTGGTACATCATCATGCAGAGTGCAAAGCCAAGGATGCAGCAGATATTCTATGAACAAGTGCTTAAAAATAAATTTAACAAATGATGCTAAAGTACAAATTACAAAGGATTCAAGCCTATGTAGGAAAAAGGAGTGAGAACCTGAAGCTTAGTTGTTAGTGGTAGAATAAAGTCAGGGACACTTAGGGTGATGAGCCAGCAAATATTGTCGTGGAAACACCAGAACTGGTTAGAGATACTTTAAATCTCTCCAGAATATTTGATAATCAAAGAACAGAGCAAGTTCCTCATCTGAGGGCCAGTTAATGCGTGTCTGGTCCTTAGAGTCACAGAAGGAGTCATTAAGGAATTTTGAGAGCAATCTCTTTTGCCTTGTTGCAAATGGTTTCCACCTGAGAGATGTTAATAACTCTCATCAGGTCATAAATTGATACTTAAAGACTGGATAGTATAATTGACATAAATGAAGTTTCAGATTTAGAGAGAAAAATAAATATCTGTGGAAATCATATTTGCTATAAATACAATCCCTTAATCTGCATCATACCATTATGGAAAAATCTCTATATTTCTTTAATGAGCTTGTCTCTAAAGAGAACACAGTAGTAAATTTGAAGACAAGCAATCTTTGGATTATCAAAAGAGAAAAAATGCAAGGCAAGGTTGCTCTATATTAATATGGTATTGATTCAAGTTGTAATTACAGGACTGAGTAGTTCTCAGTAACAAGTGGATTCATTCCCTGTTTTGGAAAATATGTATATAAAAACAGTTTATGTAATATTTTGAAATCTTTAGTTGAATTGGCTCTATAGTCATCATTGGCATTTATGAAGTCTAAATGTTTAAATCCTTCTACATCATTTTTGTTTCATTTAAAGAGCTATTAAAATCTTGAATGATTTTTAAATGTCATCATTTATTTAGAACAAATTCTAAACTAGAATTTTTAAAAAACAACTAAGATAAACCCACCCAAATCTAAGAATATTGTTCCATCTGATTCAGGGCACAGTCCCCAAGTAGTTATTAAGTTATCTCTTCCAAGAAAAAAACACAAAAAGAAATTCACCAGAATAATAGAAAAATTATAAAAAGACCCAAACATCTTTTCATTTTACCTTATTTAACATCTATTTAACAAATTTTGAGGAGCTCAAGGCCCTCCTCTGAGATATTGTCAGTGATTTTGATAACAGACTACTGAGTTACTATAGGCAGAAGAACTGTCACACACACTTCACAATTCCATAAGGAAATTAAGGTGAAGGTAATTGGTAATATTATATAGAATCAGAGAATGAATAGAAACAACCAGATCTTGCTTAGTCTTCATAGCTAGTCATGTTTTCTCTAGGGCTAGGTATGTTTACATCAGTTCCTTTGGGGACAAGGTTCTAGGCGGAAGCTTTGCCTTTAGTTTTTCTCTCTTTTCTTTAACAACAAGCCAACCCAACTTAATGGAAACTGAAGGAAAAAAGAACATTTCAAACTAGCATTTCCTGCCCATAATTTTATGGAAACATTATACTTCAGTTCTTTAGATATAGTCAGTCCAATTTAAGATCCAAATCACAGTGCACTGTAAAAAGGAGATATTTCATTTCTATTGTATAAGAACCGAGCTTATGGTGAGATGAAATGAAAAGATATAGTACTTAAAAAAAACACAAAAAACAAAAATGTTCCCAAGGTTCCATGGAGAAAAGGTGAGCTAATAACAACAAAATTAGTAGGAAATCATAGTGATAGGTATGCTAACTCATAGATCTGATTCTCAAAGTATTTGCAGATTGGAAGGAAAATTACCAGTTCTGGACCAAGGCAAAAATTTAAAAACTTTCTGGCAGCATTATATACTCTATTGGTGAAGAGAAATACATCCACCTCCCCAAGGATGAGAAGTATCTCTTGAACAGCAGCAAAGTAATTACTTCCTTCCATGAAATTAGCTCCCCTGACTGCAACCACAAAACACTAACTTAAAATGAGGGAAGAGACAGCTTGGTTTTATAGTCTCCAGCTGTATAAAAAAGGATAGCCAGCTTCAGGAGAAAGCCCTAGACCAGAAATGGATAGACTGAACCTAACAAAGGCATATTAAGCAACAAAATTGGAAATTAATTGCTTTACCAATCAGATACAGAAAGCAAACTACCCTCCTATATTAGTTTGCTAGAGTTGCCACAACAAAATGCCATAGACTTGGTGGCTTAAACAACAGAGATTAATTTTCTCACAATTCTAGAGACTGGAAGTCCAATAAGTGCCAGGACGGTTGGGTTCTTCTGAGGCCCCTCTCCTTAGCTTGCAGACATACACCCTCTGCTGCCTCTTCACATGGTTGTTCCTTTGTGTGTGCCCCTGATGTCTCTTCCTCTAAGGATACTAATCATATTGGATTAGAGCCCCACCCTAATGACCTCACTTTAACTTAATACCTCTTTAAAGACTTTAATTCCAAATAAAGTTCTATGTGAGGTACTGGGGGTTGGGACTTCAACATATGAATTTGGGGTGGACACAATACAGCCAGTAACACCTTCTCCCCCAGAAGAAAGAAAAACATTTTACAGTAAATCATGTGATTCTAAGTCTTTTTCTCACTCCTAACTTCTAATTAGTAACTTTCTAGATTTCAAAGAAATCTAGAAATAAGGTTTTAAAATCATTTTAAGCTTGCTAAGAACATTCAAAAAAAGGCAGGTGCTATAGGAAAGTGAACCTCAATTGCTATAGAATTGAGAGATCCTTTGCTCTGCTGATTGTGGGCAATTTTTCTACACAATAGAGAGGACACTTTAGTGATTAAAAAAGAGCCTATAGGCATGTTAAGCAAGTGTGGGTAAGTACTAAAACTGTCATGGACTCCTCAATGCAGGCAAGTATTTTGGAGGACTGACCCCACCCCATGGGACAACTTCCATGAAGTCTAAACTAATGCCAACTCCTATTTTCCAATCTGTGTACACATAACTAGTTCAGTTACAGTGATTGATTCAGAAATGGACACATGAACTAATTTGGTCCAAGCAGGATGAAGCCCAGCATTTTTGGCTACTGGGAAAAGAGACATTCTCTTTCTTTCTGAACAATATGGTGGGCGGAAGTAATGTTTGCAACTGCAGTATTCATTTTGCTACCATGAGAAAAGTTAGTCTAAGAATGAAGCTTATGGTAGAAGAAAAAAGAGCTGATAGAATTGTAAAAAAAAAAAAAAAAACTGAGTTAGACTTTATCAGATTGTACCCAAAGCCCCCCACCTTTTGATTCTTAAATTATGTAAACTAATACTTTTACTTTCTAAGAGAGCTTAAGATGCGCATTCTGTGATTTGCAACCAAAACCGTCTTTACTAATATATCTTATAATTTCCAACTAAAAACCTAAGTGTTGTTCATTTTCTTTTTTATCCCTGTTGAAATCCAAGAAAAACTATAATTTTAAAAATAAAACTTGGCTAGATAATTGTGGCTATATGCACCAGTAAGAGAACCAGAACTAAAAATTCAGGATTAACAGTGGGTCATTATTTGGGAAAATGATTTCACTACTCTGTGTCCTTGTACTTCTTTTATTTTTGCCAATATCCAACTCCAAGACGGATGACTTGTAAAGTACTTTAAGCTATTTATAATTATGACTTACAGAATAATATAAAGTACCCATTAGTATATGGAAGTAAATATCGTGTCAAACAAGATTAACCATTGGATTGAATGCCTTCATTCCTCTTTCTCCCACTATTCACATTGACAACAAGTCCTGAAATAAGGTTAATGAGGTAGAAATATAGAGATTGATAATCAAAGGCAGAAATGAAAGACAAATGTAGGAACTTCCCCTCCAGGAAAATTAAGAATTCAGTCATTACCTTTCCAGATTGAGCTTGGCTCCTGGTCATTACTAGCAAAAGAAAGACCTTCAATGTGCTCGTCATTATCAGGATAAGGACAACTTTCTAGTGAAAATCATATGACTCTGTATTTTCTTAGCTTAATTCAGTCTGACTTCTCTGACTTTTCAGGATATTTCTCAATTTCATATTTAGGAAGATATTTGAAAAGTATTCATCACTCTCTCTCACATTATCTACTTATAGGGAATACTACACACTTATAAAAAATAATACTACGCCAGTTTTTTCTAGTATCCCCCAAATATAGATTAACGCAAGGCATCAGTCAACATTCAATGTCCTTTTGTGATTTTAGGGAGCGGGCAGGGAGAAATGAAGCAGTGGGCTCTGAGAGGGCACAAAGGACGTGCTGGGTGAATTGAGAGGAATCGAGATGGTCTGATTTGATGCTCTTCAAAAATTAATTACATGTATTTCTTTACAGAATTTGAATTCTTAAAAATTTATCCTACCAATTACTTGCCACAATTAAATACGTTCCCCCCAGCGTTACTGAGATTTATTTGACATATAATACTGTATACATTTAAGGTGTACAACATAACGATTTGATATATATGTGTATATTACAAAATGATTGCCAAATAAAGTTAGTTAACACATCTATCACCTCACATAGTTGCAATTTTTTTTGTATGGTGAGAACTTTTAAGATCTATTTTCTTAGCAACTTTTAAATATATAATATAGTTAAATACTTTTGTGAGTACCCCTGTTGGATAACCAAGTAATAGATGGGAAAGAAATGATGGGCTTGTTTTAAGGCACTCTAGTTTCTTTATAAATGAGAAGAACTAATGGCCTCTCTATTATATATAGATTTCTATGTTCATTTAGCATTCTTCCTAACTAGATTTCTACAGTTTATCCAGAAGGTACCCACATGCACTTTGCCTGTCCTCTGTGAGGCAAAGTTCAGCTTTCACTGAATCACACATGTGGGAATGAAAACACTTTTTATACTATTCTCTTCAGATATGGCTTTGAATGCATTTTTATCAACATTCTTCTGAAAGGCAATCATTCCCCATTTACAACTCTATCAACTGAATGGGCAGTAATATTAAATTATTTGTACTTGGCAGAATATTCATAGACAAAGTCACACAGCAAATCATAGTCTAAGAAGACCATACAGAGTGACTCAGGGTGCTGTGACCATAAGTAGACAGGCAGATAGGTAAGTTCTAATGCAGTCCCTGCATCTTCAATGACAGTGGCTGGAGAGCATATTGTCTCAGGACATTTAAAGATAAAAAATGGGATGTAGCTCCAGCCCTCCTAGGGCTCTGGTCCAGTGAGAGAGATGGGCAGTGAAATAAGCACTTAGAAATTAATGTGAGGAGTACCAGGAGTGGGGATGGAGTGTGTGGAAGACAAGGACATCCATGTGCATATCTAGGTCACTACTGCCGACTGAAAAAAAGGCACAACCTAAAAGTTGAGAGTTATGTTTTATTCGGTGGACAAATCTGAGGACTCAAGCCCGGGACAGAGCATCTCACATAATGCTGAGAAACTGTTCTGAAGAGGCAAGGGGTGGGAGCCAGGATATATAGGAGTATTTGCAACAAAAGACCAGGTAGTTGGAACATCAAAAGATTATTGTTAACAAAAGAAAACCAGAGGGGCTTCCCTGGTGGCGCAGTGGTTGAGAGTCCACCTGCTGATGCAGGGGTCATGGGTTCGTGCCCTGGTCTGGGAAGATCCCATATGCCGCGGAGCAGCTAGGCCCATGAGCTGTGGCTGTGGCTGTGGCTGTGGCTGTGGCCGCTGAGCCTGTGTGTCCGGAGCCTGTGCTCCGCAACGGGAGAGGCCACAACAGTGAGAGGCCCGCGTACCACAAAAGAAAAAAAAAAAAAAAGAAAACCAGATATCTCAGGTTAAGGAATTTAGTGCTTTTCTATGTATGGGAAGATGCAAGAGTCTGGGCTCACTGAAATTATTCCTTTGATATGCACCTCAGCTATCTGGGGGCAGTATCCTGTGTTTTCCCATCCTGAGTCTCCTCAGGGTGCACCGTCAGGTGTGGCTGCAGCGGCTAACTGCTAGATGGGTTTGGCAGTGGGCAGCCCATTAGTCTAGTCTCCATACCAAGTTCCCTCAGGGCTCACCCTCCAGGCAGCTGTAATGTGATGGCTTGATGGCTGCACCATCCTTTGGTTACTGATGTGGCAGCAAATTTTTTAGTTCTCACTATTCAAATCTGAACTTCAGGGATCAGACCTGAGCTGAATGTATAGACTTGGGTGTCACCAGCATACACAGTGTGTAATTGTTAAAACCATGACAGAGGAAGAGGATGAACCATTGAAGGGCCAGTATCCAAACAGAGAATCCTGGGTGGCACCAGACTTTAAAATACAGGTTCTTTCCCTGTGGTTTCCAAAACATTATACTGATCTCACCCTAAGTAAAGATGGGAATGGTTTCAATGTCAATAAATATATCTAGTAATTTTTCAACAGGCTTTGGCATAATGTGGACCTGTGAATAAGAGTGCCCTTTGATCTTTTTTTTTTTTTTTTTTTTTTTTGCAGTATGCGGGCCTCTCACTGCCGTGGCCTCTCCCGTTGTGGAGCACAGGCTCCGGACGCGCAGGCCCAACGTCCATGGCCCACGGGCATGTGGGAACCCGCATCCCCCACATCGGCAGGCAGACTCTCAACCACTGCGCCACCAGGGAAACCCCTTTGATTTTCTTTTGAATGCTTCTCAACTTCATCTCTCTAATTTGTTGCTTGTAGTTTTCAAGATTGTCATTGTTTTCTATCTCCAATTATGAAGCTTGGGTGATCCTTTCTTTTTTTTTTATAAGAAGCTGGCTCTGGTGATTAAAAATAGTTTCAAAGCTCACAGTTATGTCTCAATTATGTAACTCCTTTTATATCTTTGGTTGCTTCCTGGAGAAAGCAAAAGGATGAATTACTCCTTAGGTCCAGAATCTCCTGGTTGAAACTCAAAGCTCATGATTGATGAAGATAGTGAATCTATATATAACAAGACTCTGTTCATTGCTTTGTGTAACAGGTCTGTTGAGAATTTAGGGGACTTATGTTTTGCATAACTTTGACAAGAGAACTAGCATATGGATGTTCTCTGAGGCCATTTTCAGTACCCTGAAGAAAATAGGAAGGCAAGATTGATGCGTTTACCTGATAAAATCTTTCAGAAGACTAATCCCCTTAAAGTTTGTCTGCATTTGATCTGATAACAGGCAAACAATTTCACTTCACCTTAGGAAGCAAAGACAAGAAAGGAAAGTATAATTTCTCTCATTCTCTTTGACAGATTTTCTTTTCTCTCTGTTAAAATGAGATTATCTCCTTCAGACAGTGTAATATATTTGGGGGAAAAAGTCCCAAATTTCCATTATACTTACTCTATGACCAGACCCATGGAATGAGGCTCATATGAAGTAGAAGTTACCCCAAGCATAACTCACTATCAAGTTTATTCAAAGCAGTTAAGGCTCAAGGAAGCAGGGCTCTCCTCACTTTCCTTTAGAGTCTAAATTTAACAACTACTTCAGCCTTCAAATGACTTTAGGTTAAAACGTTTTCTTGTTGTTACCAAGTCTGCTGACTTTGAAAATCATATATCCAAAATATCAATTAGTGTTCTATGTGATATCTGCAAATCTAAATTATGGAATCAAACTTTTCCTTTCTGTAGCCACATTGATAAAGATAAGGTCATTACAAAGCTGATATCAGTGGCACAGCTCAAATCTCAAGATGAATTAAGTACCTTACTAATATAAAACTTCAAAATTTAAAACAGGAACAAAGTGGGAGTTGTCCACGTGTTATCTTGCCTTTTACCCCAATCCTAGGGAATTACGTGCTCCAACATAATATAGAAAGGTATATTCTCAAGTACAGAAAGGTTTTAACTGATCATGTATCTGGAGTATTCTGGAAACAGGTAAGTGGTCCTTCATTTGTGTGCTGCAGGTGGAGTACAGGTCAATTTTCAGTGGCTCATGGATTAGGTGCTACTCTGAGCTGTTGGTGTTGGTACCACCCCCTTCAATCCATCCTAGACACGGCTGCCAGAATAAATCCCCAAAGAGCAGCTCTTGTGCTGTCATTCCCCTTCTCAAAATCCTCCATGCCCGTCCAAGGCCGACGATCACAGGCTATGACAGGTATCCAAAGAGCTCCAACATCCGGGGCGTTATTGCCCACTGTTCTCTTTCACACACTTGGGTGAAACAGGCACTCTGCTCAGTAAGTGCCTCACACCTCCCCCACTCTGGGCTTTTCCTCACGTTGCTGTCTCTACTTGGAATGCTGGATTCAACTCCCCACCCCCCAATTCTCACATTTTGATAGTCCAGCCTATCAAAAATGCTACTTTCTATACAATGACTTATTTTAATATAAAACTGCAACATCTTTAATTCAGATTTTGTTTGGCATAAGGAAATACAGATTTTAATATATAACAATAAATATGCTCTCTAACAATATATACATAAGTATATTAGGTGCATCGTTCTTTACTTGATTCAGTGGTTTTTGTTTTTGCTTTTACAATGACTTCTTGATCCCTAATCACTTCTTTTGAATGCTCATGGTGCGTTATCTGAAAGTTTCTAGTTTACAGCATTTTTTCTCCTATGTTGAGGTTATTATTGGATTATTTCTTATCCCTCCTAAAAGAATCAAGGTCTAGGTGGGCAGAGATTATCTTTTGCTCTAGAAATATAATTATTAAAAATTCAGGCAAAGAAGGGTTTGCTTTCTATGGAACTTACAGCTGCATTTTTGTCTAGCAATGTCTATATTTCAATAAGGTTTATTCTTGGCTCTGCTGAGGATTGTGAATAATTTAGTTATGCTTGATGTTGATAACATAGACCTGATTTGAGGCAATCAAATTTCAGCAACTTAGTAAAATAAGAGTAGTTTTTCAAGAAGGGTTATACTGAGAAGACATTTGTTTTAGGCATTAAAAAAATTTGCCCATTTTGGGTTGTAAGGCATGGTGGGATAAATTTTAAGTCAACATTTCCATTTTATACCCAAAACATTCCACTGTGGTTTCCAATAGAGTTTTTTTTTTGTCTGTCTTGAACTTAGTTGCATGTCATCTGAATTAGTAATCATGTTGCTCATTAAAACAAATGCACTCTGTCGGTGGTAGAAGAATTAAATTCAATTTAGCAAAAATGCATGGAGTACTGACTGTGTAAGATGATGTTAGGGAATTAAATTACATGATGAAAGCAGTCTATTCATTCAAGTGGTTCAAAATCTAACAGCCCAAGTTTGAAGCCAGTCACACAAAAGCAGTTGGAGAACATTTTGTCAGGATTTTGGGGATGTATTGAGTCAAAATAAAGACTTTTGTTTAAATTTTCATTTATTTATACCATTGTAGGAGTACTTATTTGATTTTTTTCACATTTAAACGTCTTTTCAACCCTACTGCAAAATATGTACCTAGAGCAATCTAGATCTTAAGCAATACAAAATTGTTACAACCTGAGCTTCCCCAAGGCTACTCTGAGCTTTGAAATATTTCACTGTCCTCATAGGGTCAATGAAGGTATCAGGAAACCAGGAATAAATAGCCTTCATAGCACTTTGCCATAGCTCAACTGATTATGCCATGTAATTTTTACTAAAAGCAAAATGGTAAAATTTGAAAAAGCTAGCATTCTGAGTCTGCTTTTTTATTTTATTTTTTTCTGAGTCTGCTTTTTTTTTTTTTTTTTTGCGGTACGGTGGCCTCTCATTGCTGTGGCCTCTCCCGTTGTGGAGCACAGGCTCCGGATGCCCAGGCTCAGCGGCCATGGCTCACGGGCCCCGCCGCTCCGCGGCATGTGGGATCTTCCCGGACCGGGGCACGAACCCATGTCCCCTGCATCGGAAAGAAGACTCGCAACCACTGTGCCACCAGGGAAGCCCCTGAGTCTGCTTTTGATGCACTACAGAGAACTCATACTTCATCCACCTCAATAATGGGACTTGTTTGATGATAGTTTATTTGTGTTTTGATTATTTGGAATTGGTGGGAGTTGTTGATTAGCGTCTATCCTACAAACTCCGAAGAATTCTATGGAGCTCTTAGAAGGAAATAATTTTGGAAATAGGAGGGACTGGTTGCTCTATCTAGCCCGAATTTCTCTTTCTCCAGGTAAGATTCTGAGACCTACAGTGGTGAATTGCTCAAGGTCATTTGTAATTGTGTCTAGAACTTACCTTCTCACATTTCTAGCTTAGTGACTGATTAGTCCACTAGGAGAAGCGGTTAGAAAGAATTCTAGTTATCATCAGCTTCGTGAGGTATGTGGTAGATTAAAAATGGTTTTTAATGAAGGACCGGCCTTCAGTTAATTTCACATGTGCTGCCCAGCTTCAACACTTTTTTTCCAACATAAATGTTTCTTTTGAAGGCTTCTCTTTGTAGTTGTCTCTAAAACTAATTTTTCCTTCAGTGCTCTTTATCCCATGTTCAATGGTTCTTTTACTTTTATCTCATGTAAAACCATATCAAATGTACTTTTCCCCCCCTAAAATATTAACTATACCTCAGCCACAGAGTATCTTTTATCTAGCACAGCTGTGATATCTTCAAAGCATTCCTGCAGATGAGTTATGCAAGTCTGGATCCATCGTGACTAGCCATCTTCAAGTGATGCTTTAGCACTTTATATGAGATGATTGTTTGACTAACACCCTGGTGTCTTCCATTATTTCAATTAGTACAGGAAGGCTGGAGAGAGAAGAAATCTTCACCTGGGGTACTACTAGTTGTAAATTTTCATATTGTTTTCAGACATAAGAAGTCTTCTGTCTTTAGGTTTAAGATCTATAATTATATGCTTCCTGAAACTTAGTTTTTCTCAGAAGACACATCAATATCTTTAGTGTTTCTACATTCAAAGGTTGCTTATCCTCTTGTTTTGCTTTAGCATAAAGATAGGAATTGTAGGTACTTGAACAAGTTTGGAGAAAAGATTGTGCTGCTCTGATATTGGATAAGAAGAAAAAACGGAGAGTTGATTTATCTCCTATGTGAGAAGGTAATTGTGTTTGTACTGATTGTTACCCTTTGGCCTGTGAATTCTTTCCTCTCTATTTAATTTCTGGAAGAGAGGTATTTGCTTGTAAGATATTTTATATTTCATTATGAAATAATAAGAGCGCTAAAGCAAGTTTGATTAAATTATAGCTATCCAAAGACAGAGAATTTTCAGTTCCAAATTCAGTGTTATAAAATAGGGCCTGTCAATTAACAGTAATAACACCATGGTTGGAGCAGACGTATGAGCATATTTAGCTGGCTCCTGGATGCATCCTTTGAAGTAAATTTAAAATTCATTTTATCATTTTATAATAAAATAAAACTTTCACCAAGTAGTAATGCTGTTCTATGGTGACATGGAAAAGTATGAGAAGGTACATAAAATAGACATTTAGAGATATTCCTTTGGCTTCTTTCTGCAGCAAAGTGGCTCCAGAATTGATTTATTCCTCTTTAATGTAGTTCCAAAGGAGAAAGAGCAAAGAATATTTACCATATTCATGCTGCATCAAGATAACTTTTTTTACTATATTAAATTAGTCTATTTTTAAGAAATATAGGCATTTAAACTGGATTATAAAGACAGAATCCCTCATGTTTTCCTTTGCAGTTTCCAAATTTGTCATTTTGTGTATAAATTAGAGCCACATTTTAGATTTGTTGTGTAAAAGTTAACCACCATCATTCATTAATAAATACTTTCCAGTGTTGATTGCATGTTAAATAATAAAGTAGATAAAAAAGCTCTTGAGTTGTCTACAAACCAGTACAGTGATGAGATACAAACAAAAAAGGAAATTGGAATTGTCTTTGGAACTATGATTTACTTAAAACATGTTTCTGGATCCTAGGTAAGAGGGACCATATTAAGCTACTCAGAAGAAGGTACAAGCTGCATGGTCCACAGTAGCCCCTGCCATTTAGAAGCTCACATCTAATGAAATAGGCAGATCATTTCTCTTCTGCTCAAAATCAGCCAGTTCCTCATGTCATTATGATTAGAAATCAAATCCTTACTGTGAGCTTAAGACCTACCAGGCTTAATAGAATAGGCACCCTTCCCTTACGCCCCATCCTATCCTTGCCATCTCTCTGATGTGCTCTTTCAGCATAAGCTTTCTCCCTGTGCTGCAACCAGCCAGGGGCATGCCTGCCTCAGGGCCTTTGCACGTTGCCTAAGGGCTTTCTTCTGATAGCCACAAGGGTGGCTCCTTCACTTTATTCAAATCTTCACTCAAAGCTCTCCTCAGTGAGGTCTTTTTTGACCATTATCTTTAAAATAAAAACGTAACCCCACACTTCACATTTTCTACATATTTACATTCCCTAGCATTTATTAACATACAACATACTATATTTATTATACAACATACTTTATTACTTACATTGACCTTTTTCAAATAGATTGCAAGATCCTTGATGGAAACTTTGCCTTTCACATTCTTTACTGTGTTCCCAGTGCCTGAAACACTGCCTGCCACACAGTAGGTGCTCAGTAAATATCTGTTTAATGGATGAAGAGTAAGACAAAAAAAGTGTGTTCACTAATAGCTATGACAAAATAAAGAAATTATGAATATATAAGCAGAGGATGGATTTAGTCTTCAAGTTATGGGACTCTACAGATCTGTGTTTGGGAATGGCCTTCAGCAAGTGGAATCCTTTCAATCTCTGTTGCATTTTCTATGAAATGGGTTTATGTGGTTAATAAACTGCCTTCTCTCTCCCATAAATACCAATGGCAGAGTGTTATATCTTTAGATCTTTTTTTCATTTTAAAGAGAAGGTAGGAATATATCTGTTCTTTTCTGAGAGTAATTATGAAAATGCATCTTCAATTGTTATGAATAATTCCACTTAAAAATATGCAATGTTTGACAATAGATCTTAAATATGAAATTAATTTCTTTTCTTTTCTAATCAGTCTCCTCCTATTTGGAGTCTTAATAGCTGAAATAACAGAGATTCATCACGTTTTTAATCAAATTAGCAAGCAGATTTCCTCCTTTATTGCCCTTCCATAAAAATCTATTTAGCATGAAATAAGGATGCTGTAACATTTCCAGGCAATATTTGATTATGTACAGACTTAAATGCTTCCAATTCTAACCAATTATTGGAGGGTGCATCTAATTATATCTTCACTTGTAATTCAGTGATCTGTTTTTCCAGTTGTTTCAATCTGGCATATCACTCTTTTCTCCTCTCAGCAGAAAACACTTACAATAGCTCTGCATAGCATTGATCAAGCAATTTCCCTAACTGAATAACTGGTGTTCTTTATAGGTAACACTGGAAGCTGCAAACAAATATCATCATTCGTTCAATTAATTTGAAAAACAATCACTAAGGAAGAAAGAGGATTAGAAATTAACTTCCCACAAAAGTAAAAGTCACAGATGATGTAATAAACAAGTTCCATTACTGTGTGTGTGTGTGTGTGTGTGTGTGTGTGTGTGTGTGGGCACACATGTGTGTATGGCTAAAGGTCCCATGTTGTGAAAACTTAGCCAGGTGAGGGTATGGAAGGAGAGAGGGGTAAACAGGAGACCCAGTTTGGAGGGGAAGAGCACACTGATTAAGATGTACATTTCACTGTTTATCTGGAAAGCCTCACCTCATCACTGGCTAAATCAAGGCTTTCTGAGACAGGTGCATAACCAGAGTTAGCTATGTCCAAGTGGCAAAAATGCAAAACAGAGAAGGTGGGGAGGTGGAGAAGGAATCTGCTTAAATTATTTAAATGATGTCCCTTCACTATCCTCTGTCATAAGGCTCCTTCCTGGCTTCTAACAGGGCAGTATGGTTCCCACTTACCTTCTTTGTTCAAAAAGACCCATGACTTGGGGCTTCCCTGGTGGTGCAGTGGTTGAGAGTCTGCCTGCCGATGCAGGGGACATGGGTTCGTGTACTGGTCCGGGAAGATCCCACATGCCATGGAGCGGCTGGGCCCGTGAGCCATGGCCACTGAGCCTGCACGTCCGGAGCCTGTGCTCCGCAACGGGAGAGGCCACAGCAGTGAGAGGCCCACGTACAGCAAAAAAAAAAAAAAAAAAAAAAAAGACCCATGGCTAGGCTAACCTGTCTAAAATTTCAATCCACCCACCAGGTTTATATCTTTATAGTTTAAAATAATCTTGTTAAAAAAATACTGGTGGTACAACAGCTGCTAATGGACCTGTACTAAGCACTGACAAAGACTAAGGCTATGACATGCCTGAGGACTAAAAGTTGAGGCATGGGGAAGAAAAGGGTGTACTAAAAAGTAAGAAAGAATATAGGAAGAAAGCAAGGGAAAGAGGGATGGAGAGGGATGATGGGATGAATGAAAGAAAGGAATGAAGAAAAGGAGGGAGGGAGGGAGGAAGAAAAGAAGGAAAGAAGGAGCTACATGACTTACCTGCTTTTAAGAAATTATCTCCTTGTCTAACCATTAATTTCTATCTTATTGGGGCACTTTTCATCCTTGCACTCTAGCCATACTGAAATGCTTCCCATTTTCTAAGCACATGGAAGCTGTTCCTGTTCCATTGCCTCTGCTCACTTTCCTCTCTCTGTCTGGAATGCCACGTTCTAGCAAACACTTCCTAAATCTCCAGACCTTTCCTGCCCACTCAATGCTTGATGCCTACACCATCCCCACTCCACATCTCTATTTTAATGATTGAAATAAATTTGGCAAGTATTAGTTTGCCTGTGTTCTTTCCTTCCTTGGGCAAGAACCCACTTGAGGCAAGAGGCGTATCTTTCTGTTCTTGTTTCTCCAGTACCTAGTGCAGGGCCTGGCACATAATATACACTCAGTGAATGCTTATTGAATTATTGCCTGTGAAGGAATCCTTGACTTTTCTATTTTATAGGTGAAATAATAGCATAGCTAGCATTTGTGAGGGCTCCTGTGCTCCTTGGCGCTGAGCTGAGCAGTTACATTCAATGCATCATTTCATCCTCATAACCAACTTACAAGGAAATGTCATTTAGGATCTGCATTTTCCAGGTAGGGACCTCAGGTTTAGAGAAGTTAAGTAATTTGTCCAAGGTCATGCAACTACAAACAATGCATGAAATTAAGTCAGGAGGCAATGTAGCATGTAAGAGCACAATCTTTGGGGTTAAAATGGTCTTGGCATCATTAGTAGCTGTGACATTGACTACTTATGCCAATGCCAACTAAAAATTGCCACTTGCCATCTGTTTCTACAAGAATGAAGTCACTAGTAGCCACTGCAGCTGCTTACCTTCAATGCACCCTGAAAGGAATTCAGGGTGGAGATCAGAAACGAGGCACTCTGTGCTCTGGGAAAAACTGGCTGAACAGGCTTTTGGACAGACATTTTCAGGAGGAGATTTTACAAGCCCAAATTCTTGAGTCTTCTCATAAGAGAGAAGAGAGTGGTGATATTTACATGCTATTCTCTATACACGATATGTGTATTTTAATGAGATTTTTGATGATTCATATACAAAATAATTTATCATGATTCTTCTGGAAGCTAGTCCTTTCTGTAAAATTTTCTGAATAACCTGCAATATTTATCCCATAATAGACACAGATACAGAGAAAATAAACCACTCAATTGGGGGTGGGAGAAACACAAAAGAGTAAAAGGACAAACAGCCATTGATCTTGGATAAGATTCATTTAGTTGTGCTATGCTTATTCATGATGAACCTTTAAGTAGCTCCTAGTCCAAGTCTGTTTTGAGTCTGGTCATTTTCCTCCCTTGCAGATCTTCTGGAATTTGATCTTTTGTTCACTTTTGGCAAAGTGTAGCCAGATTTTTCTCTCAGATTCTGACTTTGGATAGGACACTGACATAGCTCAGCCCTTTTCTGGTTGTTGACCTTATTTACAACATCATTTTTTTTCCTATTTATGGTGGGAAAGAAGATAATTTGATTACTTTTACAAGCACAGATCAATCTTGCCTTTAGTATCATTTTTTAATATAAGAGGAAGCTGTACAGATGAACTTAAGAACTAGAAATTTGCCTTAGGAATAGAAAATTCTAATGGTATTGTCTTTGCCATCTTCCAACACCTGGCTCCATCCCTGAAATTCTAGTTTTTAAAAGGATTTTACAGCTTTGTAGGCAAGTTTATGAGCTATTTGTACAAACTGTTGGCCTTACCCCTGACACTGCCATTAGAATATCCTTTTGAAGATATACATATATTGTTTAGATATGTTTGGACTACTCAATCTCTACAGAAGAGGTGGGATGTAAAGTGGAGGAGGGATAAGATTAGAACTTGGAGAGGGGAAGCTAGAACACAGGGAGAGGGACGTTATGAATTGTAATAAACAAAAGTAGTCAAATCATAACCAGCTAGATCTTAGAGAGGACAACGAGGATCTGGAGAAGTAATATTGATAGTATGCCATGAGTTGGATCCAAGCAAGAACTGGTCTACCACTGTCAAATTCCCCACATTTCCTGGGTTCTCAGCTTGTAACATAATCCTAGAGCTCTCTCTGAAATTTGGGGTGAGTTAATTCACCATGCTTCCTATCCCTGCCATCCTGGATTGCCACATAAAATTCAAGCCCCTGTGAAAATCCACCCTTACTTTTCCTTTTACCCCTGCACTGCTCTGCTACTCCCTTCCTGTCTTTTGTCCCAAAACCCTGCTTCTGCTCTATGCCCTCTGGAACCCTTGCCTTAAGTTCCAGGTTTGTACTTGAGGCTCCTCATTGTCCTATACCCTATCAGCCTTAGAATCCTTTCTCCCCAGTACCCCTCTACTTTTTATCCTCTATCTTTGGGTAAAATTTTATACATTTGATCCTCTGGCTATCCAGGTGGATAACTTTCTATTTTTTCCCCTCCACCATCTAGTTTCCCACTTCCTGCTTTTTTTTTCTAACAACCTCTGAATTCTTTGGCATGTGACTCTCAGCTCTGATTAATTAATTATTGAAGTATAGTTGATTTACAATATAGTGCTAGTTTCAGGTGTACAACAAAGTAATTCAGTTATATATATATATATATATATATATATATATATATATATATAATGTATGTTTTCCAGATTATTTTCCATTATAGTTGATTACAAGATATTGAATATAGTTCACCGTGCTATACAGCACTATTTACAATAGCTAAGACATAGAAACAACCCAAGTACCCATCAATAGATGACTGGTTTAAGAAGATATGGTATGTATATGTATATATATAATGGAATACTACTCAGCCATAAAAAGAATGAAATATTACTATTTGCAGCAACATGGATGGACCTAGAGAATATTATACTAAGTGAAGTAAGTCAGACAAAGATAAATGTCATTTGATATCACTTATATGTGGAATCTAAGAAATAATACAAATGAATCTATATGCAAAACAGAAACAGACTCACAGACATAGAAAACAAACTTATGGTTACCAAAGGGGAAAGGAAGGGGGAGGGATAAATTAGGAGTATAGGATTAACAGATACACACTACTACACATAAAATAGATAAGCATCAGGTTTTTTTGTTTAAACTAATCCTGCCCTAATTGAGGGCAACTACAGTGTTCATTCAGATAACACATCCAACCTGATGGCCAATTGGATGCTTAACCATGTCACCTCCAGTGACCTCCATCTGCAAGCTCCTTTAAGCATCATCCTTATGGCCAGTTACCATGACCTACAGCTTTACTTCTGAAATCTTAACACTCAAATATCCTATAACTTCTTAGACCCCCACTTTTCTCACTTCCTTGCTTCCACTGCATGTGCTATTGAATTTGCTTGAGCTGTAAACCTTCTGATTTCTTTGTCATCCTCTTCTTATCTATTCCATTCCTTACTTAGACATTATCTCACAAAAACTCTCAACTCCTTGACACCTTGATCCTGGGTCAATCCAACTGTTTTCTCATTTACTGCACTCAGACTGCTGATCACTTATAGAGAAAATCATTCGACCAAACAGTGTGGTGTCAATACAGATCCATTGTTCCTAACTCAGGGTCCTCAATAGCCTGACAAAAAAGTCCCTAGTCACTCATCCATTCCTCAGAATGGTTCCTTCATAATCCTCAGAACTTTCCTAAAGCCTCTATGGTTTAAACTTCTTTTCATTCTAAGCAGAAGAAATTGCCTTCTACTCCAAAGAGAATACAAAATCTGACAGATAGGAAATCCCCCAATATTATGCATTTAAACTTAACAAGATATCTGCATGCATATTTATCATTACCATTTTTCCTTTAGTCATTGTGAAAGACAGATCCCTCTAGATCCCGTCCCTCCCTGCTTCTTCATGAATCTGAGTTAATCAAAGATCACTTTACCTGTATTTTTTGTGTTTTTCCTCTTTTCTGGCCCTCTCTCACCTTAAATATAAAATAAAGGAGGAACAAAATCATATTCTCTACCTAAGTATCTGTTATTTACTATCTTGTTGGCACTGTCCTTCCTAAGTAAAAAATTGCTCACATTTGTTATCTCCACTTCTGCATCTCCCATCTAATCTTTTATCTGGTTTTTGCCTTGAGGGCAACTGTAGTGTTCATACAGGTAACACAGCTATGATCACTAACAAGTGATTCATTACTAAATCCAATGGATATTTTTTATATATCTCCTACTGAACCCTTCTGTCCTGTTGATAATTACTCCCTCTTTCTCGATAGTCTCCCTACACTTGGGTTCTATGACCCTGCTCACTTATGTTTTTCCACCTGAAGAGTCTGCTTAGTTATCTAATACTAGTTTGTTGCTGTTGTGTTCCCTATAGTTCACATTCTGACTACTGTCTCTGAGTGCCTTCATCCATTCCCATCATTTTACCATCTATTTGCTAGTATGTATCTGTAGCTTAGGTCTTTTTCTGGAATTCCATGGTTCTATACCCAACTATACACTACGAATATTTTTCTTGATATTCTGCAGGTAACTCAAACTCAACACACATGGAAACAGATTTTCCATTTTATTCTGTTTCTGATGCTCCTTTTTATGTGCCTGATCTTAGTAAGTGGCTCCAATATCCACTAAGTACTAAAACCGTAAACTTGACTCAGTCTTGAATTTTAATCCCTAACATTCAGCCTGGCTTCAAATCCTGTCACTCCTTTCTAATATACTTTTAATCTTTTTGTATCTTTTCAGTATGATTATAACTACTTTTGCTCAGTTTTTTCTTTTCTTTTGATTACTGAAAAATTCCCTGAGTAGGTCTTGAATCCATCCTTCACATTGCTGCCAAAGTGGTCATTCTAAAAAGAAATTTTGGAAAAGTTCCAAACTTTTCAGAGAAACATAAAAGGACCCTTCATAATTTGGATGCTGTTTGCTTCTGCAGTCTTACTCCTACTGATCTCATAATATTTTTGGCAGACATTCTTTCTATAGAATTTACTAGAACTTTTCATATGCTAATGGAAAGAAACTTAGAGGAGACTACAGTAGGCAACATCTCTGAAACTTATTTGATCATGGAACACTTTTTTTTTTCCATAGAAATGTAATTAAAAATCTCTTAGAACTAGTAGTTTTCCAATACTTTGTAAAATGATCCACTAGCCTATATATTTTGTCTAGAGTTTATCATCAGGATAAAGATTGTTAAAACATAGAAACAAATAAGAAAAAACACATTTCAGAAGAAACTGATTAAAGAATTGCTTCCATATTGTATTATAGATAACCTGTCATAAATATAATAACTTTGGGATACTTTGAAAGTGTCTTTAATTCTAATCAAAGAAACAAACAAAAAAATCTCTGTTTGTCTAGATTTAACAAAAACAAAAAAAGGTATATTCCAGAAAAGCTCTTTATTGCTCAGAGATTGAAGTTTTAATTTAATTATTACCTGATAGGACATAAAACATTTCTTTTATCATTCAAATGTAACTGCATTTCTGTCAAGACTTTAGGTATATAATGCATAGCATACCTTAGATATTTGAGCAGTAAAATGAAGAATGTGAACATTCTCAGTAGTGAAAGTAACTTGTAAGGCAAAGTCTTGCTGTCCAGCATGTATAATGTTAATTTCTAGACACTGGACAATTTTTTTTAAACATGGAGATTAAATTGAGATTTGCATTTTCCACACTAAAGGCAATCAATAACTGATTGATGAATTTTTCTGACAGGATGCCTTCTGCTTTAATGGTGTCTAATTTATGCTACACTTTTTCTCTGAAATTTTATCTGAATGCTTCAAACTAAGATTAAATATTCCTGAAAGAGAAACTTCCACTTTAAAGGAGATAACACATGTTGCAGAAAGGAGAGGCTTTCTTGATTAGTAGAATTCATTTGCAGATACCTAAAAATGTCTGTATATTACAGGGATAAGTGATATAAGAGGTAGACAGAAAGGAAGTGAAAGGATAATTTATTAATGAAGCCAACTCAGTCTTGACTGCTGTTGCCAGAGCTTCTGTATTGCTGAGATACTATACACTGACATAATTTCAGCCTGTTAATTGTGTCCTCAACCTTGTTGCTAACCATCTGTGCTAACAGTTTTTGTTTCTCTCTCTCTCTCTCTCTCTCTCTCTCTCTCTCTGCCTTAGGAAGTGACATTTCAATTTCACGTTTTTTTTTTTTTTGGTAACATTAAAGTGTTAAAAAAGAACACGTTAGGTGATTGGACTCTGTTACCCAAGAATATTCCTTCACATATCCTTCTTTGGAAGCTCTCATTTTTCATTGTCAGCATTCAGATCTATTTTTATAATGCAATGAAGGAAAAAAATAGAAGTGCATAAATGAAAGAGTAAAGAATAAAAATCAAGCAAAACTCTACCTTTGCTAAAATTATCCTGCCTCTTTTATCTAAAGACTTTAAATACCTCTTTCCTTCTCTGCAAAGTCATTTTCCCCAAAGATATAGTAATACCCAGTTCTGTATTGGAAAACTATTGATGCCCTATTGTTTAATCAAGAGAGGGCTGAACTAATTCAAAATTGGTAAGGTCTGTGTCTTTTAGTAGCTTATCACTGAAAGAGACAATAAGAATGTAGACAAGTATGTAGAATCTCCATTAACAGAATGAAGTGAGAGAACAGTTCAGCAGTTATAAGCACACAGAGACATATTTTCCTTCTTTTAGTTGTCTCTGGGATGCTCCATAGATCTTAGATTATAGCTTCCGGTAGCCCATTATGTATAACTCTTTAAATAAACTTTTAAATTCAGGATGGTTTCACAATTATAGAAATGTTGCAAAGATAGTACAGAGAACTTTTGGATACTCCAAATCCAGTTTCCCCTATTACTATGGTTCATTTGTCACAATTATTGAACCAATACTGATACATTTTTATTCACTAAATTCTACATTTTATTCAGATTTCCTTAGTTTTTACCTAATGTTCTTCTTCTGTTCCAAGATCCCATCCAGGATACCGCATTACATTTAATCATCATGTTCCTTTAGGCAATTCTTTACTATGACAATTTATTCAAACTTTCCTTATTTTTAATGATCTTGAAAGTATTGAGGAGTACTGGTCAGATTAGAAGATCTTCGATTTGGATTGTTTGATATTATTCTCCTGGTTAGACTGAGGTTATAGTGTTTCGGGAGGATGACCAAAAGTGCCATTCTTATTACATTGTTCCAAGGATACAGTCTATCAACTTGACTTACCACTATTTTTTTAATCTTTATCAGCTGGAGGTAGGGCTTATCAGGTTTCAACACTGTTAAGTTCCTTTTCCCCCATCTCCATACTGTACTGTTTGGGAGGAAGTCATTACATGCAACTCACACTTAAGGAGTTGGGAGTTATGAATTCCCTCCTTGAGGGTGAAACATCTACATAAATTATTTGGAATTCTTCTGAACAGGAGATGTCTTTTTTCCCCCATTTATTTAATCATTTATTCATATAAGTATATACTCATGGGTATTCATTTTATACATTGGGTTATACTGTGATACTACAGTATTTCTTTTGTTGATAGAATTGCTCCATTATACGCTACTCAGAATTGGCCACGAGGAGGTCTTTTGGTTGGCTCCTTTGTACCTTTGATAGGTTCCCCAATCTTTTTTTTTTTAAACATTTCCTTGCTTTTATTGGAGAATGATATTAGAATGTCTTTACATTTTGAATGAAGAGGTTTTTTAAAATTTATTTTATTTTTGGCTATGTTGGGTCTTCGTTGAGGTGTGTGGGCTTCTTACTGGGGGTGCTTTCTCTTGTTGCAGAGCACGGGGTCTAGAGCGCAGGCTCAGTAGTTGTGGCTTGTGGACTCTACAGTGCAGGCTCAGTAGTTGTGGTGCACGGGCTTAGTTGCTCCGTGGCATGTGGGATCTTCCCAGACCAGGGCTCGAACCCGTGTCCCCTGCATTGGCAAGTGGATTCTTAACCACTGCACCAGCAGGGAAATCCCTTTTTTTTTTGGCTGTGCTGGGCCTTCATCGCAGTGTGCGGGCTTCTCTCTAGTTGCGGCGTGAAGGCTCCAGAGCACACGGGCTCAGTAGTTGTGGTGCCTAGGCTTAGTTGCCCCACAGCATGTGGGATCTTAGTTCCCCAACCAGGGATTGAACCCGTGTCCCCTGCATTGGAAGGTGGATTCTTAACCACTGGACGATCAGGGAAGCTCCTGAACAGGCATTTGATTAGATGTTTCAGTATGAAAAGGAAGCTGCGATTGATAATTGACAAAAAAACATGCCCCTTGACAAATGATCTGTTTGTCAGGGAAACAGACTACCATGGGATACTTTAAGATAATTGTACTCTCCCAAATGAAAACTTATGTGAAAGGAAGACTATAGGACACAAATAAAAGGCAAATAAAACTACTAAGTCTTTGAGGAAAGAAGTTACGTCTCATGGTTTCTATCTCTACAACACCTCAGAATGTGCCTTGAATTAATAAGTTCTTGATAGATATTCGCTGATCGATCTAAGAGGACCATGAATCTAAATATTGTCTTGATGCATATAGAAAACAAGAAAAGGTAAGTGTCAAGGATTTATAAACTGTCTTAAGTTTCCATGTTCCTGTACTCTATTCTATTTTTTTATTATGTAGTCTGTATGCTGTAAAGATCAAATCTGGTTCATAAGTCATATGAAAAATTTATACTCATGAGCCATATGAAAAGTCATACTAAATTTTTTACATTGATTGATTGTAAACTGATTATTTGGGAAATGTGAGAATAGCTTTCGGTTTGAGAGTATCATCATAATTATTTCTTTTCTCCTATAGCTTTAAAACCCCCAAATGTTCCCAAACTCCTATACACAACTTTGCCACATTTAAGTGATTCTTTACACTTCTCTGGAATAAAATTTGCTCTCTTCTGAATGTAAAAAGCATTGGGATAGCATCCAAGGGCTGTGAAGAAGATATTTCTAAGCATGACATCAATCTTTCAGCATCTGCAGACCACTTAATGGATACTTAGCAAGCAAAAAATATTGCCAATTTTAGATACATTAAAATGCTTATCACAGTTAAAATACAAAGATAAAATATAATAAAACATAATACAATTATAACTGCAGTAAGGGTGATACTCTCTATTTCTGACTCAATGATAAATAGGCTCTAATACATTTCATTTCTTAGTATTAAATCTAAACTTTCAATTATATCTATTAAGATTTACAACAAGCATTCAGAGGCTCTCTTAGATAGTTCTGAATACTGAGATCCAGCCTCCCGTGCTTCATCAGATATTAAGTCAACATATCATGCTCAACGCTAAAAGGTTAAATGATTCAACTCACTCAGCTATTAGGAAGTCAAGGGTAAATTACTTTCTAATTTACTCTTTGATGGTACTTTACTCTGAAATAATTTCTTTATGATCTAATGCAGCATATGGATGTGGTTTTTAAATATGCCCAATGATATACCATCAATATATTTCTCAGGTGATACAGAGATAAAGAAAGAAGATAGGAGACAAAGAAAATCATCAAGTTTTGGGAAAAAGTCAATCTATAAGTGATCAGGTCTTTCTCATGATTTTCTTTTGGTCTTATTAAGGGATCCTACTATCTTCATCTCAGAAAAGTCATTTTTCTGGCAATGAGGAATTGGTTTTGGCTATGCTAGATATTGAATATATTGTTAAGATATGCTGCTTGAGGAAGTCACCTGAAATCATAGAGTTGGCAATATTGGTCTTGGGAAGAAATGTTTGTTTCCTCTCCTTCATTTCAAAAGCACTTTTCTGGGCTTCCCTGGTGGCGCAGTGGTTGAGAAACTGCCTGCTAATGCAGGGGACACGGGTTTGAGCCCTGGTCTGGGAGGATCCCACATGCCGCAGAGCAACTAGGCCCGTGAGCCACAACTACTGAGCCTGCGCGTCTGGAGCTTGTGCTCTCCAACAAGAGAGGCCGCGACAGTGAGAGGCCCGTGCACCGTGATGAAGGGTGGTCTCCGCTTTCCACAACTGGAGAAAGCCCTCGCATAGAAATGAAGACCCAACACAGCAAAAATAAATAAATTAATTAAAATATGACACAAGTGAAGTTAGTTACAAAAAAAAAGTACTTTTCCTTTCAACAACGAGTATGCTGCAGAAGAGAAATCCAGGGTTTTACATTTGCTGCACATATATTTAGACAGTACACTTAGTGTTCATAATCTTATTATATTCCCAGTGCCCAATATTATTATTATTATTGATGTTGAACCGTAGTCAATATTAATTAGACTGGCTGGTCTCTGACCCAAAGCAGTTTAAGTACTGGCATTAAGATGCAACCTCTGATATTTGCTTATAAATACCATTGCCTGGGGCACAAAAACTGGCACTTATTCATTTCTAATCCCAGTAGAATACTGTCTGAGGCTACAATGATTTTCAAAAGAATAATAAGCAGTAACTAAAGATATATCTCTTCTCTTTTAGCACACACTTACAGTGAACAAAATGTCCCACATGTATATCAACCATACATCTGCTAACAACTGATTATACTACCCACATCTGAGCTTTCATGTAACTGCAAAGAAAACTATCAGCTAGCAAACTCAGACAATAATAGTTTCTCTTCAACACTGTCTGCCGTTCATGTTATGTGATAGTCAATAAAGTCATTTGATAAAGTAATTTCCAATAACTTGTCCTGCTTTTTTTCCAAGCAACATATAAGTTCTTAACTTTGCAACTAGTTTTATAAACTCCTCAGCAACTGTGTGATTTGTCTGTTTTTGCAAATGCCTTGAAATGTGGATGTGTCACATTGCTATTTGATGAGGTTCCATAATAGACCATGCACTAGGGACTAGGGACAAAATGAATTGCAGTTGTCCTACAAAACAGAATTTAGATTATTCATCAAAAATCAATTAAAATTTCTGGAAACATTAATAAACATTATAAAAAATTAAGATGTACATGTTATAAGAGAGCAGTAGTATATGTAATAGTTACACACATTTTTTTTTTTTTAAATCAGCCTGTGCTGGTTATAATTCTAGTTTTGTTTGAACTTTTATCAAATTATTCAAGTGTATGAATGCTCAGTTACTCTATTTGGTAAAATGGAGTTGATGCTGGTATGTGTCTTGCATGGTTATTATAATTAAAACAAAATGCTCTTAACACTGTGATTATCACATAGTTGCCATACAATAATTGGTGGCCACATTTGGGACTACAGGAGAAATATTTGAAGGACACAGAGAGTTTTGTACAAGGATAGAAGCATTGTTTACAATCTCTAAATATTAGATATAAGGTAAATGTTCTTGAATAAGTAATTGATTAAAATTATAATTCAAACAAAGAATAGAATACTATCAGCTCTTAAAACAATGCTATTAACTTATGTGTTGATACAGAAAACATCCAAGATGTAGTAACAAGACAAAAGAAATATATAAAACTCTATGTATGGTATAATCCCAGTAAAATAATCTATTAGCTGTATATATGCACAAAATACCTTTAAAACCCATGCACCAAGATATTAACATTGTTCTTTTTATTTTTTGTATTAACTGCATTTTTATAATGAACATATGTTAATTTATAATCAGAAAAATACTGTATTTTAAACATGAATTTTTTATCTGTTCACATCTCTTTATTTTTCTCTTGCAACTCTCTCCAAAACTCATGTGTCTGATATATATTTTTTAAATTTGCCAGTCTGATATTTTGTGGCCTTCTCTATATAGAAGTCATGCAAAAAGAAGAACTTCATATCAGTCTTTAATCTTTTAAAAAATCACTCCTATTTAGTTCAACTATCAAGTTTTTAGAGTAAAAAATTAAGTGAAACTATCGCTATCCACATTAGACCATAGAGAACTTACAAAAAATAATATTCCTTCAAAGATCAAAATTTACTTTTCATTTAAGAGACTACTAATTTTGCAAATAATTTTAAGAGCGTATAAACTATACAAGCATACAAAACCAGATAAAACAAAACAAAACAAGCTTAGGTCGGTCTGTCTATAAATTAGTACTTTGTAATCCCTCCTGTAGAGATGTAGAAATATCAGTTAATAGTTGTTGAAAATTTATTACCTGTGAGGCACTAAGTTCAATATATGAATTATACACCTTAATTCTGTAAACTGTCTAAAGATACAGAGGTAATTTAACCATCATATCATAGATGAGGATGTATAGCCTCATGTGTTTGAATAACTGTCCAGGGTTTCTCAAACAGCAAGTTGTAGGATTGAGGTCTGAGCCCTACTAATCTGCTTTCACCATTTATTACTGAATTTTAAGATATGTTCATATTATTAAAAAAATCAACTGACTACTCAAGTGTTTGCAATGATTTCATTACTTTTCCTTTTCTTAGTTTTACTTCATCCTGTACTCTTCTTCTAGCTACTTTCATGGCTATTTAAGTAAAGCATCACAGGAGTGAAGATCGTATTTATTTATTTATTTATTTATTTATTTATTTATTTATTTTTGCGGTACGGACCCAGCTGCTCCGCGGCATGTGGGATCTTCCCGGACCGGGGCACGAACCCATGTCCCCTGCACTGGCAGGCGGACTCTCAACCACTGCGCCACCAGGGAAGCCCCTAAGATCGTATTTAAAGCAAAGGATTGGGTTTCCAGATTTGGGAAAAGTTTCTTAAGAGTTCTACTTCTTCAGTGCTATTCTTTGGGGGCAAAATGGCATTTAAATTTTTTGACTATGACCCACAATAAGATATACATTTTATATCATTACCCAACATATGCACATACACACACCCCTGACACACACCACACACACAAATAGTCCATACTGTCCATGAATGTACAAGAATATTAATAAAAAGAAAAATGCTCTGAACCAAACAGAATTATATGCTTTTTTGCATGACTGCTTTTCATTTTTAGAATAAGAGTCTGCAAATAGAGCTTTGCTCAGGGTGATTATGTTTCACAAATTTTTTAAGAGAGCTTATAGGGACTGATATGTACTTCATACATTTTAGCACAGATTCTATTAAAGTATCTCAAAACACATTATAAAGTATTTCCTCACATCAAAAGCAAATGTGTCCAAATTACTAAAAACAGAAAATAACAAAACAAAGTTGACTAAGCATAAATTATCAGCAAAAGTACCTAGCAGAGTGTTGATAAGCCCCCAAACTGTCACCCTTCCCCATTCACCAGTCCAGGGATAATTTTCAGCTTTTTTGAGAAGATACTGAAGATATTCTCCCATATTATGTGTCTTCTACACTTTAATTCATCTTCCTCTATTATGTGAGTGATGGTTCTGCTGTGGAATGCACACCTACACATAACAAATACACTGCAACATGCAGCTGAAACCAGAGAAGGACACATTCTATTTGGGGCAGAAAAACTGACACTTTGCTCATTTTCAGAAACAGCTTATAAATGTTTGTTAGGAAAAGAATAGTAGATATGTAAGTTCTCGAAACCTTTTTTTTTGCTTAATTTCCTTGAATGATGTTGAGTATTTAGATGAAGAGGGAAAGAATTCCCACCCCAAGTAAACTATTAAAGCTTGTAGAAAAAAATGTTACAAAAACTGTAACATCAGAAACAAAAGACTTTCATATTTCTTCCAACATCAAGTGATGCAAATGATAGAGAGGAAAAACAGTGTATTACAGGGAATTTGGGGATTTTGTAGGGAGGCAGGAGGGAAATACAAACAATTGATAAATGGCATCATTTGCCTTTGCTCCATTTCCTGTTGGGACTTAGGCAAATCTCCAATGACTTGGAGGCTTGTTCAGATGAGAAATGGGGACTATAATAACCTCTTTGTAAGACTATGGTGATACTCAAAAATAATTATTGTAATTTACTGACATGTTTTAGGCAATTAGTAAATTTTAGATCACCTGCCCTTTCCTAATTCCTCTCCATACATTAGAGAAATGGTTTACTTGTTTGGGAACAGGAGAGAACATTTCTGTTATAAGGTAACAGAGAAAGATGACTTCTTTTGGTTTCTGTGATATCTGCAAAGTAATAGGAAATCTTTTCTCAATCTTGATTTCTTCAGGAGATTTGTGGGAGGGACTCCCAGAGGACTCAGGGAATGCATGTGTGGAAGCTGGGATTCCCTGAAGTATCCCCAGGTTATGAAACAACCACATACCTCCTCTGAAGGTCAAGAAGCAGTAGAATGAGAGGTAAGCTGTCTTGATAGAGCTTTTTCCTCAGAGATGGGAATTTGAAACAAATGCCTGATCTCTTCTTTTGGTTAAAGAATTATGATTAAGCTTAACAATGATCCAAAACAAAGGTGTGTGTGTGTGTGTGTGTGTGTGTGTGTGTGTGTATTTGGGGTAGTGTAATATCACCACACCCATAGTCTGCACAACTTTACTGGTTAGTGTTAGCAGCCATTTCAAGCATAAATAAGGAAGAAGAAGGAAAGGGAAAAACAAGTTGGAAAATGAGGAAAATCAAACCACATTTTCAAGTATTATCTGTACAATTCTCGATAGCTGAATTTTGGGAAATAGTCATTCATGGTATGTTCTACTCATTTTTTTTCATTTTTCTTCATACACGTGTTTGGTAGGCAACTGAAGCAACACAAAATTTAAAATGGAAAAGGAGCAAAGTGTAGCAGTTTGTAGTGACATTTTCGAAGGTATCTAGGAACTCACAGAAAGAAAATAACGCTAGCAGCTCATATTTATTAATGATTTCATGTAAGTTAGGCACTGGGCCTTGTATTAATATATGTCATCTCGTGTAATTGTCAAATCAACACAATGAAGTTGGTACTATTATTGACTCAGTTTTACAAGCAAGGATAACCACTCTGATGTACTGATTCCCTGAATAGAGTCAGAGTACAAAAAGATTAAATTTTGAAGAACTTCTAAAATAGTGAGTCTAGAAATGGTTGGAGAGTAACATGCGACAAGTTGTATTATCAAGGAAGAAAAAAGACAAAGTTCCAAGGGCTTCCTCTGACACTGCACAAGAGACAGCTTTAGAATGAGTCAGAAAGACAATAAACACCTGTTCTATCCTAGCACTAAGTTTGAAAACCTGTATATGTAGTTAAATTAAAATTGTATAGAAGAAAAAATATTTAGTGCATTACCCCTAAGGGAAAAAATAATGATTTCTGTATCCTTTAAGGAGGAATATTTAAAGCCAGGTTGAGTATTAATAATTGTAGCAACAATTGAAGTATCTGAAAGTTTCAGACACTTGCAGTGAATCTACAGCATGTTTTAATGTCCAAGAACTAGGACATCTCCATTTCTGCCTTTTTGAGAGGTACTTTCACAAAAGAATAGAAGGCTATTAAGTTTTTCAAGGCATGGAGACTCAGAAATTGTGTTACTTAGCCATTCAAGATGGATGGTGGGGAGGACATATAATTAATGGTGTAGGCACAGTCTTCTAATGAGACATTGCATTCACACCAGGTTTCATTCTTCTTCTTTCTTATTTAATACAAGTGCTCTAACCAGGTGGATACAGGTTAAGTCTTGTAATATTTTACAAATTTACACAGCAATAATTTCTCTCACAGCAGAGAAAATAAAATTTTAATTTTTCACTTCTTTTTCAAATAAAAATGATTTTTCAAATCAAAGAAATTAGCCTTCCAACAAATATACTGATTGAGATTCTCACCACCTCTTCCAACCCTCAGTGTGGTATTACTGAGGAGGGCCTGATTTTTTTCTTCTAACTGATATCTAATTTACTCATAAGATTTGATTCCAGCCAAAGCTAAGCCCTATCAGTATGATTTTCAGAAACACATAACAAAGGCTTAATTATTTAACTAAAGGTTCAAAAATTCTAACCAATTATTAACAGATAATCAACAAATTTCTCTGAAAACATTTAACTATGTAATATCTATATTTCCCTGACATAATAAAATGTATACAAGTAATATATTTTTTATTATTAAAATTGAAACAATTCAAGAATACATGGAATAAACAGTTAATGCCCAATTTTATTTTTCCACTTTTTCAACCCATTTTCCTCTCCAATAGATAAACATCTTTGTCTCAGTTTAGTATATATCCTTCTAGAATTTTTTCATTAATTTTATATATATACTGGTATGTGTCCAGATATACTGATATATATATACATATGCTAGATAATTGAGGCCATTATTCTGAGACTTGCTTTTTACACTGAATAATTTGACTTTGATACTCTATTCTGTCATTATATATTCACCAAATTATTTTCAATGGTTGCTTAGTATTAATTAGTAAGAATATACCATTATGTATTTTGGTCTTCCCATATTAATTTGATTGTTTTTGATCCTTTCTCATTCTAAATTTACAATAAACATTTTTGGGCTGGTTTCCTGGTGGTGTGTACAAATGGTTTTGATGAATAAACTACCAGAAGTAGAATTACTGGGTCAAATGATATATGTTCTTTAAATTTTATAAATGCCACCATCATGATGTCCAGAAAGGCTCACCTCATTTCCACCTAGGATTAATTTTCCACCAACCCTTGATAACAATGGATGTTATGAACCATTTAAAATTATGTTAATTAAAAAATATCCCATGAAACCACAAAATTGCATTTCCCTGTTTATTAAATATTTAGTAAGGTTGGACATTATTTCCTTTTTTTTCTGGGTCATTTTTATTTCCCCTTTTGTGAAATGACTATTCAGACTTTATTTGCCCCTTTTATTGTATTGTCTCTTTTTGTAACTAATTTGTAGACACTCTTCATTTTATAAAATTAAGCCCTTGTCTAATATAATTTTTGTAAATATAATCTCCCAAGTTTTCAAATTAAAAAAACATTTTACTTGTTTATAATATTTGTTCTGTTATCCTGAAGTTTTTGATAATTATGTAGTTGAGTCTGTTACTTTTAAAATATATTGATTTAAATTTGTCTCAAGAAGTCCTTTATAATTATTAAAGAAAAAGTAGTTTCCAAAAAGAGAAATTATTAATTCTCAGGCTAAATAATAATCTGAAACTTCATAAAAACAGTTTTTTATGAATTATTATTTAGGTTAATAAGCCTTGACCCTTAGATTTAAATTCCTTACTCAGTTATTTAATATTATTACAGATGGTTGTTCACTTCCCTTTTAATAATCAATTTATGTTTCTCATTGTCTGCCTGGACATGCTCTAGACCCTACAAGAAAATTAAAGAATGCAGAGATGGCATTGTCTCTGCTCCATAGAATTTATTTAGATCAAATAAGTACATTTATAATAGCAAATGACATGAGTTCAAGGTGTAGTTTGAAATTATGAACACATGTAAATATGTTGAATCTCCTAGTTGAAAGCAGAGGCAGAGAACATTTTGATTTCAAATGCCTCAAAGACTGATAACTCATTGCATGTAATTGATAATTTTCAATGTCTTACATCTACAGAAGAGTGTAAGGGGTGGCATAAATATTTTTCTGCTTGACTGAGTGAGCATTTTTCAAGCTTCAAAACTTCAGCAGTCCTCTCTGCTCTGAGAGCCTCTGCCCCACCAATATATTTCCCCCTTCCTTAAGTTAGCAATCAATTCAGCTTTGTTGTTTTTTGTTTAAGGTATTGAAGACTGGTTTTCATCTTTTTTGGCAACTGAATACTCTGGAAGTTAACAACTTGTCTAACAGTTTTGGAAAGTATATGTGTAGTCATATTCTTTACCTCGATAGTTTAATTTCTAGGAATTTGCCCAAATAAATGCTCTGCATAATTTTATACATTTTTGCAATTAATCCTCTCAACAATTCTACAATAGAAATCCTATTTTTATTTTAATTTGTCATTTGATGAAAGCAAGACTAGGAAAATTTAGAACCTTTTCCATAGTTACATACCTAGTATACTCTGAGTATCTAGAGAATGACTCTCAAGCCAGAATTCTACTTCCTCTGCAAGAGAAAAAGATCCAAAATAAGGACAAAAATGTTTGATAACTACAGGTATTTAAAACGAAGTGTTTATATATATATATATATATATATATATATATATATATATATATATATCCACCAACACCCAAATATCTACGATAAGAAAAGAGCTAAGTAAACGGTCATTATAAGGACACATAAAATAATGAATATGTTAAAGTGTTCGTGATTTGGCAATGAGTACAAAATTAAAACACACAACTATAATTATGCTATGTAAAATTATGCATACATATGGATTAGAAATGAAAGGAAACAGATGAAAAGCTATGTGAATTTCTGGGGTGGTTGGATTCTGAGTATAATACATTTTTATGAGGTTTTAAATATTGCTTTAATGTTTGTATAATAACAAAAGTAACATAGGTATATACACAAAAATAAGCTCAAAATGGATTAAAGACCTAAATGTAAGGTTAGAAACTATCAAACTCTTAGAGGAAAATATAGGCAGAACACTCTATGACATAAATCACAGCAAGATACTTTTTGACCCACCTCCTAGAGAATGGAAATAAAAACAAAAATAAACAAATGGGACCTAATGAAACTTCAAAGCTTTTGCACAGCAAAGGAAACCATAAACAAGACCAAAAGACAACCCTCAGAATGGGAGAAAATATTTGCAAATGAAGCAACTGACAAAGGATTAATCTCCAAAATTTACAAGCAGCTCATGCAGCTCAATAACAAAAAAACAAACAACCTAATCCAAAGATGGGCAGAAGATCTAAATAGACATTTCTCCAAAGAAGATATACAGACTGCCAACAAACACATGAAAGAATGCTCAACATCATTAATCATTAGAGAAATGCAAATCAAAACTACAATGAGATATCATCTCACACCAGTCAGAATGGTCATCATCAAAAAATCTAGAAACAATAAATGCTGGAGAGGGTGTGGAGAAAAGGGGACACTCTTGCACTGCTGGTGGGAATGTGAATTAGTACAGCCACTATGGAGAACAGTATGGAGGTTCCTTAAAAACTACAAATAGAACTACCATATGACCCAGCAATCCCACTACTGGGCCTATACTCTGAGAAAACCATAATTCAAAAAGAGTCATGTACCAAAAGGTTCATTGTAGCTCTATTTACAATAGCCAGGAGATGGAAACAACCTAAGTGTCCATCATCAGATGAATGGATAAAGAAGATGTGGCACATATATACAATGGAATATTACTCAGCCATAAAAAGAAACAAAATTGAGTTATTTGTAGTGAGGTGGATGGACCTAGAGTCTGTCATACAGAGTGAAGTAAGTCAGAAAGCGAAAGACAAATACCATATGCTAACACATATATATGGAATCTAAGAAAAAAAAATGTCATGAAGAACCTAGGGGTAAGACAGGAATAAAGACACAGACCTACTTGAGAATGGACTTGAGGATATGGGGAGGGGGAAGGGTAAGCTGTGACAAAGTGAGAGAGTGGCATGGACATATATACACTACCAAACGTAAAATAGATAGCTAGTGGGAAGCAGCCGCATAGCACAGGGAGATCAGCTGGGTGCTCTCTGACCACCCAGAGGGGTGGGATAGGGAAGGTGGGAGGGAGGGAGATGCAAGAGGGAAGAGATATGGGAACATATGTATATGTATAATTGATTCACTTTGTTATAAAGCAGAAACTAACACACCATTGTAAAGCAATTATACTCCAATAAAGTTGTAAAAAAAAAAAGTAACATAGGTGTAAATAGCAGTCTCTGTATTTCATGTTTCTAAGCAATTATTCCATGCTCCATAAAAATTTCAATGTCCCAAAAGATTTCTGAGATTTCTAGGGGTTTTATAAACTCCTGATTATTTAGTGCTCTGAATTTCTACACTGGAGATTTTCCAATTCCAATCATGTCTTATCTACCATAAATGTTTCTTTCCTTCTGATTGCTTTGACCTGGATGTGGGATTAGGTTGTTTAATTTCCCCTGAAACTTTCAAACAATACATAGTTGGCAGGTATTTCTGAAGTTTTAGATGGAGAGGTGTTTTATCACAGCAAAGTAAACAAGTTAATGTTGAATACAGATCACTACTTTCCTAAAATTCTTCTGGTTATCCAGCACATCACTTATTTTCTGCTCCTTGAAGATTTACTGATAAGTTCCCCTCACTTTATCATGTAAGACAGTTTTCCATCTTCAACCTCGACTCTGAACATAATGAATATATGATATTGTGCATCCATAAAACCAAAGAGGCATATGCCAGATTTCACCCTTTAGCAACATAGAGATTTACTTTGAGATAGATTATGACATTCCAAACATAAGAACGGAGAAAAACGTATTCATTTTGGGGGGGTTTAAATGACACTAATTTAAAGTCGCAAATTTTAAGTTAACATCCGATTGTGTTTTGAGTACAAATGTGCTCGATGGCGTTTTTTTCTTAGAAATTCAATACTACAAGTGGTTTTAAGTACCTATTACTTACCAGGCAGTATAGTAGGAAGGCTTAATACAAACGAGACGGGTCTTATAAAAAGAAACTCTTCTGAATAACCTCTTGAACAGCAACAACAACTAAACAAAAATGAAATAAGGCTTTCACTATGGTAGAAGGAATTTAGATTAGAAGAAAGAAAATAGTGAGAGCTCTAAGCATTCAAATATGGTAGAGAGAGAGATTTGGGGATCTTCTTTTCACTGCATCTTTATGCATCATAACAGATATCAAATAAGATTGTAACAGATATCAAATGCTCTAAGCATTCAAATTTGGCAGAGAGAGAGATTTAGGGATCTTCCTTTCAATGCATCTTTATGCATTGTAACAGATACCAAATGAGATTTAGGCATAGGATAAACTAGATTGATTTTGCATTTGTCTTCTGTACCTACTATACTGTTATTCGAAGGTATAAAACATGTTTTCTATTGGTGTATCTTCTTTTATTATTTATCATCCTCTCATATTCAAGAAGCTTTTCAACTAGCCTAATAAAGTATTTTCAAATTACCTAATAAAATAAGTTCCGCTAGAAATCTGCATTGTGAATGGAAAGCAATAGGGAGAAAGCCTGATTTATTGACAAGTGAGAGTATGCTATAAATTTTTTCCATTTTAAAACTTCCCATAGATTATGAGATCACTCTTACTTAGAGAAATTGCAGCAGACAGGCATAATGATGAAAGTACCAAAGAAAAGAATCACAATGTCCAAGGGTATATGCTTTGCTTTATAAAATGAATCTATTTTTTTCTTAAGTACTATGTATAACTGTAACGAAATTGTCCCAGGGAAGATTGTTATCGAAGAAAAGACATGATACATGTTTTTTGTGAGACATTTTATAATTTAAAAAAATCACCTCTCAGTTTATGTATTTTGTGATTTTTTTTGATTCTCATATATTAGATTTCCTTAAAGTGAAAGCATACTGTATCTAACACAACATAAGTAATATAGCAACAGTGATTTCCAGTCTAGTAGCCTAGGTCAGATTTTGAAGTTCAACAGAAAGATATTTCAGGTGAGATTTTTGGCTTTACACATGACTAATATATTTTTTAAATGAAATAAAATGTGTTATAATTTCATTTAAATTAAGGAAAAGTGCTTTGTCATCTCTGGAAGTTAAAAAAAACAAAAACAAAAAACAATGATATACTCTAGCCAATAAGAATATTTCCATATAGAGTGGACTTTATGAAGTGCTACAAAAGCCAAAGGATTAATTTAAGCAAGGTGTGTTCTGTGTAGATGCTCAATCCTTACAAGCTGCCTGTCTCTAGGCAAATCACTTAACCTCTCAGAGACTTCTTTCCTTATTTATAAACAAGGAATGTGATTTGAATTTCCTACTTTACATGCTTACTGAAGGTTGATGTGTATAAAGAAACCGTTAAACTCTTAAAAAAGTGAAAGAGAATTTGGGCCTTATAATATAATATTATTATTGTGTTGGATAAAGTACACGAGTCCTTAATTATCCTAATTTTAAAATGGCATTAGAGTTATTTTGGCCACTTATTGGTTTATCTGGTATCTGAACACACAGCCATTTATGTAATAAAAACTAATGCCTATATAACCAGCAAGACAGTATTGCCAAGAATATGGAACCAAATGGCCACAAAAGAATTAAAATTGAATCATAATTTTGAATGGTTCAAATGGTATGAATTGTTAAATATGCAAATGTATGTGAAGAGCTCTTATAATTCTCAAATTTTAAGTCATGATTGAACATTTTATGGCAAAAAAAGAACAAAGGTTCTTAATGACTTAAAAAGGTAAAAATGGCAAAATATACTTATACTGGGGTAGAAACGATGAGATTACATATGATAGGACCCTTCCTAAAGTAGATTTATTGCTGAGCAAGTATTAAAAATTTGTAATTCATCTTAAAGATTTCTTTATTTTATAAGTTGCTATTTTCAGAAAAGTTTCAAGGATGTACAGATAGTTTCCTTCACCCAGCTTGTCCCACTGTTAACATAACCATGGTGCCTTTGTCAAAACAAGGAAAGCTAGTACAATATTACCTAAACTACAGGCTCTTTTGGATTTCACCAGTTTTCCCACTAATGCCCTTTTTGTGTTTCAAGATCAGATCTAAGATACCATATTGCATTAAGTCATAATATCTCTTTCATCTCCTCAGCTGTGTTTCTCAGTCTTTCCTTTCATGATCTTGAAACTTTTGAAGAGTACTGTGAGGCATTTTGTAGCATGTCCCTCAATTTGGCTTTATTTCATATTTTTCTCAAGACTAGAATATGTCTATGGGTTTGGGGGAAACATATCACAGAAGTAAAATATCCTCATCATATAATACCAAGGTACTTGGTATCAACATGACTTATTTTGGAGATGATAACATTGACCACTCAATGAAGGTGGCCATTAAGATGTACTATAAGTACACACTGGATTTTAAAGACTTAAGATGAAAAAGAGGATGTTAAAAGGTCCGTTAATATTTTTTACATGATTTACATTTAACATGATCACATGTTAAAATGGCTGTACTTTGAATATACAAAATATATTTTAAAATATATTTAATATTTAATATATTTAATATATTATTAAATATATTTCAAATAAATAAAATATATTATTAAAACCCATGTTACTAGCTTCTTTTCACTTTTTTAAATGTGGTCCCAAGAAAGATGAATGTCTCACATTATGTTTTCTTTAGACAGCACTGCTTTAGAACCACATATTATGTATTAAAATTATATTTCATGTCAGAAGGCATTAAGTGTTCTGAAATGGCATGCTAATACCCTGACCAAAACTAACTCCAATTCCCACAATATAATCAGGCACCCTTTTTCTCCTGCCTTCTCCTGCCTTCCTGAAGAAGGATCAAGGGACACTAAGTTCCAAGTCACCTTTGATGGATTTTATATCCTCAGGGGCTCCAGCAAGGAAAGGGCTGGAAGAATGGATAGTAAGGCTCAAGATGGGTATTGTAGGTCTGACAGTATCTCCTGATGCCCTAAACATGCCGTAAAGTGGGCAACACTTCTGATTACTGAAGGGCTCCAGTTCATGGCTTACTTTCTTCTGAGGAAAAAGGGGTTGGGCTGCCTCCTTTCCTTCCCACTGCCATGAGTTAGTACTTTCTCTTAGTACTTCTTAACTCAAAAAGCATAGAACCCCAGCCTTTCAAGTTTCTCCTACTTTTCAGCAGTGTGAAATTAATAATAAGAGGTTTCCTTACTTAGCAAAGACGATTTTTCTTCTTTTTATTTAGCTTATTAATGAAATTGTGTGTGTACATATACACACATATATATGTGTATGCATGCATACACACACACACAAACACCACGAGTATGAAAGATTTAGTGGTATAGGTATCATCTTACCAAAACTGAAACTAGTTTTCAAAAAGATAACTAATATAGAAAGAAGTTGCTCTTTGAAATATTACACATTATATTTTTAAAAAGATATTTCAAGAATTTTTAATATCTTAGCATAAAATTTCACAGGTACAATATTTAAAGTTTCTTTTAGAAAAATAAAGGATAGTATAGAAATCTTAAGGATGTTAAGTATAATATTTATAAAAATACAACTAAATGTCATGGGTATATTATTCTACCTACCATGATATACTATATCAAGTTTTAACTTTGATACAATGTTAAACCTAAATTCACAGAACATCTCTTCATATAAGATAAATTTCTAAAACTATTCTTTACTTTGGATGAATTTTAGCTTGTAATCTTCTTAAACAATCAAAGTTACCTATAAGTTCTAATTGAACACATTCCTCTCAAAATCCAGCCAGCTTGGGAAAGTAAGTATATACTTACAATGTAGAGAACATATCATGGGAAGCACATAGACAGTTGTTAAGCTACTCCACTGTATGATAAAATTCTTGAATTATTACATTATAAACCTGTTAGGATAGAGAGAGAAAATAAAGTATGTTAGTTAAATGTGCTGGGTGTAATATATATGAAGCTAAATAACCAAAAGAAAACAAAAAGAAATAATATATCTTACAAACATAGATCTTTATGTATTATTGTGTCCTTTTCTTATATTAATTTATGAATATTTTTAATTTTGGGGAAAATGTTATTGAATTACATAAGTCATTTCAAAATACTGGCAGACCTCAGAGAAATTGCAGGTTAGGTTCCAGACCATGCAATAAAGTGGATGTTGCAATAGAGCGAATCACACAAATTTTTTGGTATATCAGGGCATATAAAAGTTATGTTTACAATATATGGTAACCTATTGTGTAATAGCATTATGTCTAAAAAACAATGTACACACCTTAATTTAAAAATACTTTATTGCTAAAAAATGCTAACCATTATCTGAGCCTTCAACGAGTCAATCATTTTGCTATAGTAACATCAAAGATCACTGATGACAGACCATCCTAACAAGTATAATAATAATGAAAAAGTTTGAAATATTGGGAGAATTACCAAAATGTGACACAAATGAAGGGAGCAAATACTGTTGGAAAATAACAGCGCTGACAGACTTGCTTGATGCAGGGTTGCTACAAACCTTCAATTTGTAAAAAAACTCAGTATTTGCAAAGCACAATAAAGTGAAGCGCAATAAAATGAGCTATGCCTGTACAATAAAAGAGATATTACTAAAAAGAATAAATGGTGTCTTTAAAACTCTAAGGAAATGAGTATATCTTGTTAACTAAATATATTTCATGGTGTCTATTTTTCATGTTTTCCACTTAAAGAATAAGTTGTGTCTATAGCACAAAAACCAAAAACCAAAATAAAACGTTACTAAATCATCTGGATGTTTATTATTATCTGGATGCTTAACGGAGTAAAGATCATGTTGATGTGTGCCAGCTCCTATGGTCTGAATGTCTGTATCCCTCCCCTCCCCCTCTAAATTCATATGTTGAAATCTTAATGCTCAAGGTAGTGGTATTGGGAGGTGATTAAGTCATGAGGGTAAAGCTCTTATGAATGGGATTAGTGCCATTATAAGGGAGAATCCAGAGAGCTCCCTTGCCCTTCCACCATGTGAGAACACAGTGAAAAGACGGCATCTATGAACTAGGAAGCTCTCACCAAACACCCAATCTGCCAGCCTCCAGAACTGTGAGAAATAAATATCCGTTGTTGATAAGCTACCCAGGCTGTGTTACTTCGTTATAGCAGCTCAAATGGACTAAGACACTTCTCCACATACATGATTGGGTGTAAATGGAGCAAGTGCTTTCAAACCTAATTGAATTACTTATTCAGTAATGAATGAAGATTAGATCTAATACAAAGTGGGAAACCGACCCACTGACATTCATCACCCCAATCAAGAGCAAATATCTTCAAACTATGGAATAATTTAAAGTAAAATAAAAAGTGGATTTATTTTTCTCTTTAAGATAGTGCCTCCTAAAGCTTTTATGGGAATTTATTACCTGTCAATTTTTTTTTTTTTTTTTTTTTGCTGTAAAACATACCCAAAGAAGCCTCTCATACTTATAGGTTACTAAAAATGGTGGTTAGGTATCTGGTACTCAGTACACACACACACACACACGCACACACACACACACACACCCCCCATATCTCTTGTTCCCACTGTATACCCCCCAAATACCTATTTTTTTTCTTCCTGAATTCAGTAGATTTTAAAGCAAAATTCAGCCAGATTTCTTTCTGAATTTACACATAGCCTAGGCTTGTGCTTAATGGAAAAAAGAGCTTAATTTTTGCCTTAATTTAGTACATTTCTTCCTTTATTACACTTCAATATTGGATGCAAACACAGTTAAAGATAAACAAAATGTGGAGGATAGACGTGGCATTTCTGCTTATTTTTAACATCAAATCTTACCTAATTATTATCTTTTCAAAGGTATGAGAAAGGAGATGAAAAACTTGTCTATATTTTGTAATAGCAGTTGAATGATCTTTTTGGGTGTGTGTAATTCTCATTTAATCATCACAACAATAGTGTAAGGTGGGTTTTATCTTCCTCATCTTATAGGGTTCAGATAATTCAAACAACTTGTCCACATTAAGGAGCTGGAAGGTATAGCTGGGAGTCAAATACAGCCCTAACTTCAAAGTGTCTACTCAAAAGAGTCTTCCTTGCACATGGCTCCCTAAATACGGTTTATAATTCTGCCTTGATATTTACTTTCAGTACTATTTGAGTCCCCAGTTTGAAACAAAAATTGAGATTTTTTTAAGGTAGATTAAGTTTCTCTGTTGAAACTATATGTATCTTGTGCTTAGAGTTGTTAAATGAGTAGAACCACAAATAAAATCATTGCATATAACATATGTAATGTTTTGGTTATAAATCTTGACATAAAGGATTAATATATCGAATAAATTAAGAAAAATAGAGAAGGGGGATTTACATCTATGTCAACTGGTTCCAGACTCTTATGATATTTGAGCATCTGTGAATTTTTTTTATGTTTTTTTATCTCAGCATTAAATGCCATGCTTGCTCTGTTTTTACCACCCAATATATCATCTGATGCATTTGAAATGAACTTGGCTGGAAATTCAGAAAAATCAAACATTTAGAATCCTGTCTAGATTGAGAGCAAGTAATGAAAGCCAACAAGTACATGCGTGCATGTGTGTATTTCCCAAACCATGGCTACGATTTAATAATGACTCAGCATGCTGAATAAATAACACTCAAGTTATGGAGTTACTCTTATATTGCTATTATTTTTTGTTGGTAAAGTTTTATCTGAATAAAGTTATTATCTCTGTTCTTCTTGCATTACATGCGAGGAAACTATTATTCTCTTAAATTTCCTACATTTATGTCTAACCCAGTCAAACAATGACAATATATTTTTCTCTTTTGCATTCCTACATACTTGTGTTTTTCTTCCTAGAACAGTCAAGGCATCTGCCTGACTTGGGGTAGAGGTGGGGACAGACACTCAGTTTCTGTCATTTAAAGCATTATTTTGGTGTACAGCTTAAAGTCAGGCAGTCTTGAGAAGGATTTCTAAATTCCTTTAGTTCTCTTTTACATATAAAGGTTATTTGGATGTTTTGCCAAGATCCAGAGACTTAGTGAGGATGAAACACTAAGATGAAACTTTAAGCTGATTCACTGATTTTTACTTTTCATCTTGATGTTTGTTTGACAAAGTCTGCATGAAATTTTATATAGAGCAGTTTCAATCCTATAGAAAGAGCATTAGGAAGAGAGCCTTCTTTGCCTCTTCTTATGAGAAATGCCAGAAGAGGGGGAGTGAAGAAGACCACAACAGAAGGAGAAAGTGGCTACCATAGCTCTTGTTTTTTCCTCCCAGCTTTCTGAGTCCAAACCTCCCGGTGAAGAAGCTTTAGAAACTCCTAGTTAAGTTGAGGGAATTCTAAGGGTTTTTGCTTATGGATTTGGGAAGAGACTGCTGTGCTGTGTAATCCCACGCCAACACTCGATGGTGACCCAGTAGAGTCATGAGAGTCCCAGGGCATGAACAGGCACAGTTTAGAATCCCAAGTCTCCCTAGGCTATAGTGTGGCATGAACAATGAATTGAGAAAAGTTGGGTCTAAATGGGAGCAAAATGACAGCCACAGAGGTCTGTGAGGTTTTCAGCTTTAAGCAGGTGTCAGAAGTGGGAAGTCGCAATGTATGTAACAGCAGAGACTCTGATGGGCCTGGAAGCTAAGATCCAGGGCAGACTGAATAGCAGGGCCATCAGGCAGAGATAGAGTTTCAAAAGAACTGACTGTAAGAGGTGTCGGCAGAGAGTGGCCACAACAACAGGATTGGGTGTCTCCCTGAGCAGAGACAGTAAGGGAAGGCAGGCCTCCTGGAGGAGGTCACATTTAAACTGAAGATAAGCAGAGGGGACACTAGGTCAAAGGGCCAGGGCAGAAACAAGCACAGCATATTCAATTAGGGGGTGGGAAACAACAACGGTGTGACTGTAGTGTAGTGAGCCAGGGCCCAGTGGTAGGGGAGGGGTGGTGAGGCTGGGGGTTGATAGGTAGATAGTGACCAGGTGACACTGGGTCTCAGAGGCCACTGTAAGGAGTTCAGACTTTGTTTGTGATACAATGGAGATAAGAGAGTTTTGACCAGGGGACTAGCACAATCTGATTAAAATTTTAAAAGATCACTTCGAATAGTCTGTGAATAGTAGAAAAAGCAAGTCCAGAAGCAGTAGCCTCCAAAGAATATTGCAGTAGTTGAGTTGAGATATGATGGTGGTTGTAAATTTGGGGACAGTAACAATGAAGAGAAGTGTTTGGATTTCAGATATATTTGAGTAAAGTATAAAATCCTACTCATTAATTTCACCATTTCACAAACAAATGCATTTTGGAGCTATCATTATAGAGCAGTTTTTTTTTTTCTTTAGCAAAGGGTGAATAGAAAAATTAAAATTACTGATATATTATGTAGGGTACTTTAGTCAATAAGCGTAAAATTTGCCAAAGGGGAAATAATATGGACACATACTTGTTTTATGTAATATTTTAAAATAATTGTTGAGCCAATTGATTAAAGATAGTATAAATGATTAAGCAAAGCACTATATGATTCTTATAAATGAAAGAATAGGAAAATATCCAAATAGAGCATTACTTTTCTTATGAAGAAAAAAATTTTTAAAGGACTCTGAGTGATGCTCTTAGAAACATCTCAGTTATATTCAAAATTGAACTCCCTTAATAAGAGTAAGTTCCTTAATTTGATTCACCAGATGTGATTAAAGGACATTGAATTTTGAACAAATAAAGACAATTACTTTATGCAGTTTATAGTAATAAATGAAATTTGCTGCCAGAAGAGGTCGTTGAGCCAATTCCTATGACTACTTTAAATAGAATTTTTTGACTTCAGAATTACTAGACTGGGTCTTTAAATCTTTTTTAATTCAACATACATTTTTCTAAATGCATTCTATGTAACAGCTGCTAGGTTCTATGGCTAAAAGGCTGACTAAAACACTCTCCTGCCCTTGAAGGGTTCATAGTCAAGAGAAGGAAGTGAAGAAAGAAATGAAGAAATTTGCACAAAATGCCTGGCTAGGGTCACAAATGTTCCAGCATTCAATTTCACTTGGCTGAAGCTTAATGGAAAATAGGCTGTGTAAAGTGAACGTGAGCACTTTCATGCTCATCAGCATGAGCAAAGATAAGGAGGACAGAGATAATACAGTTCACAGCTCGGGACTAAACATTTTTATTCCAAAATAGAGATATATCATAAATGTAATGTAGGATGTGCACACATTTTAAAATATTTATTTATTTAACCAAACATTTATTTATTTTTTAATAGATCTTTATTGGAGTATAATTGCTTCACAATACTGTGTTAGTTTCTGTTGTACAACAAAGTGAATCAGCCATATGCATATATATATCCCTACCAAACATTTATTGAATACCTACTATGACAGGTGCTGTTCTGTTATGGGATTGGAGCAGTTATGCCCACATATTTATGGTGATCTTATGCTGGTTAGTGAGAAAAGACATAGATTGTTTTAATGTGTGTATGGGGAACCTTTTTTCCAGTTTTTGAGAAATAATTGACATACATTAGTGTATAAGTTTAAGGCATACATCATGATGGTTTTATTTACATATATTGTGAAATGATTATAACAATAGGTTTAGCTAACATCCATCATTTCATATAGACACAATAAAAAGAAAAGAAAGAAGAAAAAAAAATTCCCCTTATGATGAGAACTTTTATGATATACTCTCTTAACAGCTTTCCTATATATCATACAGCAGTGTTAGTTATCGTCATCATGTTGTACATTACACCCCTAGTACTATCTATCTTATAACTGGAAGTTTGTACCTTATGACTAAGTTCCTCCAATTCTCCCTCCCCCTACCTTCCATCTCTGGTAACCACAAGTCTGACATCTGTTTCTATGATGTTTCTTTTTTTTAGATCCCACATATAAGTGAGATCATATAGTATTTGTCTTTGTCTGGCATATTTCACTTAGCATAATGCCTTCAAGTTCCATCCATGTTGTTGAAAATGGTAAGATTTCTTGATTTTTTTTATGGTTTAATAATATTCCATTATATATCTATATCTATATCTATATCTATACACACCACAACTTCTTTATTCAATCATCCATCAGTGAACACTTAGGTTGTTTCCATGTCTTCAATATTGTAAATAATGCTGCTATAAATATGAAGGTGCAGATATCTTTTCAAGTTGGCATTTTCATTTAATCCATTTTGAGTTAATTTTTTTGAGTGGTGTAATACAGGGGTCCAGTTTCATTATTTTACATGTGAATGTCCAATCATCCCAGCACCATTTATTGAAGATGCTGTCATTTCTCCACTGAGTATTCTTGGATAGCTTGTCAAATATTAGTTGACCATACGTATATGCTTTGATTTATTTCTGGGCTCTCAATACTGTTCCATTGATCTATGTGTCTATTTTTATGCCAGTGCCAATATTGCTTTGATAACTATAGCTTTATAGTATAGCTTGAAATCCAGAAGTGTGATGCCTCCTACTTTGTTCTTTATCAGGATTTCTTTGTTATTTGGGGTTCTTTGTGGTTTCACATAAATTTTAGAAGTGTTTTTTCTACTTCTGTAAGAAATAGAAAACTATCTATAGGTTTAGATAGTTTTCAGTGATATTGTCATTAATAGATAGTTTTTGGTGGTATTGTCACTTAACAACATTATTTCTTCTAATCCATGAACACAGGATGCATTTCCATTTAACTGTGTCTCCTTTGACTTCTTCAATTAACATCTTGTAGTAGAGATCTTTCACCTCCTTTTTTTTACATTTATTTCTTAGTATTGTATTGATTTCAATGCTACTGTAAATGGAATCAATTTCATTTTTTTTCAGAAAATTTGTTAGTGTATAGAAATGCATGATAATTTTGTATCCTGCAACTTTACTGAATTCGTTGATTAGATCTAACAGTTTTTTTGGTGTGGTCTTCAGAATTTTCTGTATATAAAATCGTGTTATCTGCAAATAGAGATACTCTTAGTTCTTTCTTTTCAATTTTGATGCCTTTTATATCTTTTTCTTGCCTGATTGCTCTAGCTAGGACTTCCAGTTCTATGATTAATAGAAGTGGTGAGAGTGGCACTTTTGTCTTTTTCTTGATCTTAGAGGAATATCTTTCAACCTTTCACCATTGAGTTTGATATCTGCTGTGGGCTTGTCATATATGGCTTTTATTATGTTGAGATATGTTCCTTCTATGTCTAATTTGTTAAGAGGTTTTTTCATGTAGTATGTTGACTTTTGTCAGATGCTGTTTTTGTGTGTCTATTGAGATGATCATGATTATTTTCTTTCATTCTGTTAATGTGGTGTATCACAGTGATTAATTTGTATATGTTAAACAATTCTTGCATCCCAGGAATAAATCCCACTTGATCATACTGAACAATTCTTTTAATGTACTGCTGAATTTTGTTTGCTAGTATTTTACTGAGAATTTTTGCATCTATATTCATCAGGGATATTGGCCTATAGTTTTCTTTTCTAGTAGTATCACTTTCTGGTTTTGGTATTAGGATAATGTTGGCCTCGTAAAATGACTCTGGGAGTGTTCCTCTCTCTCTGATCTTTGAGAAGTATTGGTTTTAATTATTCTTTAAATGTTTGGTAAAATTCAGCGAGGCCATCTGGTCTTGGACTTTTCTTCATTGGGAGATTTTTGATTACTGATTCTATCTCTTTACTAATAATTGGTCTATTCATATTTTCTATTTCTATGGGAAATTTTTTGTGGAATTCAATTTATGAATATTTTGTCTTCAGAAGCTGTAGAAAATAAATCATGAATATTTTGATTTAGACCGAGGACTAGTAAACCGTGCACTAAACAGCCAGATAGTAAATATTTTAGGCATTACAGGCCAAGGATGTTCTATAGCTACTCATCTATTTTACAGTTCCTGTCACAACGCCTCAACTCTGCTGTTACAGTGTGAAAACAGACAAACAATACATAAACTCATGCCTGTGGCTGTATTCCCTCAGTTGCGAAAGCTAGCAGCAGGTCAGATTCAGCCCATGACCATAGTTTGCCACCTTCTGGTTTAGACTATAATAAATATTTTTTTGTTTGTTTTTTTAATTTCACTGAGACTGGGTCTAAAATGGTTTGATTTTTCCTATCTTTAAATTCAATAGATAAAGTTTAAGCACTCCATCTCCTCATTTCTCTAGCTCTGGGAGGGGTCTGGGATAATTAATACAATGAATGAGAAACCCTGACTTGTGATGTGACAGACTTGGGAGAGGCAGGTCAGCTAGTAGCCCAGGGGCTTCTGATGGACAGAATGAGCATTGGGCTAAGTTCCAATGATTGCTCCCAAGAAGCAAGTACACTTCCTGCTTGTTCAGATGATGTTGTGATTTCTGATCCTACTTGTTAAAACCTTCCCTGGAAGAGGGATCTGAAAATGGGAGATAGGAAGTAAAGTCATGATAAAGATTGTATGATATTTATATCCATCCTCAGTCACACTCATCCAGAGGGAGATTGATGTCTTGCTGGGACCAAAGATGGGAGAAAGGCCAGGGACAGATGGTTGAGGACATTACTTTTTTTCTGTTTTGTCTATGACAATAACAACAAAAAAAAATGGATACTTTCCTTTGTAAGAACTTGTTTTGAGAGCATTCAATGAGATTGAGCCAGGTAGATGTGATAAAAGAGGGTTTTTGTTGCTGTCTTCTGGAAACCCCATCACCCCTCTCACACATACAGACCATTTTCCTGACAATAACAGAGAAAGCATTGACAAGAAAGAAGGAAGCAGGAAAGGGAGAGAAGGAGGATGGTATGGAGGGAGGGAGGAATGGAAGAGAAGTCTATGACTCTAAACACGCTGCCTGTTATCTTTGGCCAGGCCCCCAGAACTCTGGGGGCATTGGGAGGTGGCTAGGCTTTCTCTCTTCTTCTGCCCCTTGGATGACTTCCTCTGAAAGAAGCTGACAGTCACTGAATAGGTTCTCCCAGTGTACGGCAGAGCCTAGAGATCACCAGTGTTGAAAAGGTTAAGATCCACTAATCTGTCCCCTTTAATCCTGGATTCTCAAACATTAATAAGCATAAGAATCATCTAGATGGCTTATTAGAATGCAGACCCATGAACTATACATTTCCAGGGATGTTGATAGTGGGTGTGGGGTAGGGTTCAGAATTTCTGTATGTTACGGGCCCTCTACGTCTCAGTGGAATTTGTGGCAGATGTTTGGGGTCAGTTCCAGAGTGTTCAAAACAGTTGAATAAAAGGGACAATAGAAACTCATGATTATTTAAATAATCATTAAATTTTTTTCTTGAGTGTAAATTAATTGCATGAAAAGTAAATGTTTTGCTATACATTTTAATGATAAGACTTAAGCCGCAGCTTTTTAATTCAGACTAAAGTCTCTTGGGAAATCAATAATCAAAATAATAATATTTAGCATAATATTTTTTATTATCAACAAAGAAAAAAATTTGATCCTAACAAAAATGTAAATGGATATTTTATACCATGGTAACTTAATTTAGAAAAATGTATTTTCTCTTTCTAAAGTTTAAATGATGAAAGATTTTTAAAAATCAGAATTTCTTATTAAACTCTCAATTCTCAAATATATAATGTTCTGGGAAAGAAGAAGAATTTATTCCAATTTTAGCTGTAATTGCTACATTAAATACAATGATTTAAGCTGTGTATTGATAGCATGTAATTTATGAATAAACTAAGTTATTAAAAAAATGAAATACATTATATTGCTCAGAATGTGGGGTGATTTTACCATAAAGCTGTACTCTGACTCACTGAGTATGAGGAAAAGAATTTAAAAAAATACATTCATCACATTTTGAATCATTTTAAAAGCTGAATTGCAGGATTTTAATGGCCTAAATAAAGGTACCACCTCCCTCTGTCCTTACCCTATCTGGGGTGAGTGCTCCACGATTGCAAATGAACCTTGACTTTACTAAGCACAGAAGAACCCAGATTACCTGATTTAAACTTTGTAAAGACTTTTACTTTGTTCCTATTCATTCTTCTTACTCACACTTGGGAAGCATTTTGGAAGAAAAGAAATCCATGCCTACCAAAACCATTTCCATTTGTGTAGTTTTCTGTTGCCAACATTTTTGCATGAATGTCCTTCATATTTTTTATATATATCCTTTATATAGAGACCATATATGGGAAATATGATCTAAATCCACATTCATATGGAAAAATTAAAATGAAGTATAAAGCCATTATTCATATAATTTGATCCAAGGAAAATATATTTATCATGAGTGAAAACATAACTCAAGGTAAAGGGAAATAAGATACACAACCTACATTTTCTACATAAGTATCTCCTCTTCATCGTGTAGCTGATCCACTGTGATGAGTAGGTAGGGAGGTGTACACTTGGCCTTGGGTTTGCTGAAGGTGAAGAGCTGGAAGCTCTGGACAGAAAGCAGGTACCAGGAATGCTCTGATCCCTACCAGTCTATTCATTATGAAAACATTTGTGTTACAGAGTCCTTGTTAAAAATGCAAATGAAGCACAGAGTTATTGTGACTTTGGTATAAATTGATTTAATCGATGGAGCTGGTAGTCCTTTTAAACACCTAGCCACCTAGCTGAGATTAGCCACCCACACCACTGCCTGCTCCCATGGTGGACTGAATTATGTTCCCCAAAAGATCTGTTGGTCTTAACTCCCAGTAACTCCCAGGAAAGAGAGCCTTTGCAGATGTAACGAAATTAAGAAAAGGTCATCCTGGATCAGGATGAACCTAAATCCAGTGATTGGTGTTCTTATGAAGAGAGAAAAATTTGGAGACACAGGGACACATAAGAAAGAAGGCCATGTGAAGCCAAAGACAGAGATTGGAGTTAAGCAGCCACAAACCAAGGAATAGCAGGATTGCTGGAAAGCACCAGAAGCTAGAAGAGGCAAGGAAGGATTCTTCCTGGAGCCTTTGGAGGGAACCTGGCCCTGGCAACACTTTGATTTTGGATTTCTAACTTCCAGAATTATGAGAAAATAAATATCTCTCGCTTTAAGCTACTCAGTTTGTGGGAATTTGTTATGGCAGCCTTATGAAATTTATACATTCCTCATAGATTTAATTCGGATTTGGATAAGGAGGGTAGTTGGGGCAATGTTGTAGTGATGAGTTCTTGAATACAAGAAGGCAGCATAAGAATCTGTTCACCTGGGAAATGGAAATTGAGAGTAGAGAGGAAGAAAGGAAGTATCATTGAATCCTGTGTGCTACCACAGCATTATTTCATATTAATATCAAAGTATTTCCCTTACTTTACCCTTTATTATAAGTGAGTTCTCAATATTCTATTTTCCCATTAGATTCCGATTTTTTTAGGGCATTGACTAAATTATTTATGATGTATTCTTGGAACCTGTAAAAGCACCTTAAACATAGTTTTTGTGCAATATAAATATGTATTAGTTTCTAATTCAAAATAGTAATTTCTTTCTGGACATTTTATAAGATGTTAAAAAATGGAAAACATGCTCAACCTCTAATGTACTACTGCTATTAAAACAGTCCTCTGATTTTCCTTGGAAATGTTATTTTCCATGTAAATGTAAATGGATAAGATGGTAAAAAGAAAATCACTTTTTCCTCTTTAATATTGGATTACAAATGAATGGAATCAATGTTCACCCAACTTTTGAATTTGCAGAATGAACTAACAAATACAACAGGATTTACTGGTATTTTATTGACCTTTCTGTTGCAGACTGCATAAAAATCTCAAGGGCTAGCTTAGAGTTCAATTAATAAAGATAGCACATCAGGTACAAGGTCACTTTGCTCTCCTTTCATTGAGTTTTTCAGTCTATAATAGATATTAATTACTCAAGTTGTGTGCAGGAACACCGGGTATATCATCAGAGAGTATTTCCTTTTACAAGGTGGCTTTGGGGAAAAAATGGATCTATCTCTGGCCATCAAAATGCAGGTATGAGATAATGGCATTTTATTCTCCAAATACATGAAAAAGTTTATTAGGATCAGGCAAGAAACAGAAAGTTCAATTTAAATTATATACACTGGAGTGCATAAATATTCAGGAACATTATGATTTTGTTGCATTTTATCATTTTCATATTATTTTGAAGGAGGCATTCCAAGTATTAGCTCTATGGATGGAAAAATTGGCAACTGTTCTCTGAAGAGTGTTAATGAGATACTGTTTCTGACATTTAAAAAAATACAAAAGGTGCAACATAAAAGAATGAAAAGAGAAATAACCATGATAGCATGGACAATTTTAGCTTAGAAGGATGAAATTATCTTTTTGTAATAAAAACAAGTCACACATTCCATATGTGCATGATTTTAAAATAGTAAGAATGTTTTAAGTGAGGCACACAAAGAGATGAACTGGCTTGTCTATTCCCACGAATTATTGTGAGTTATTTTTAATGATTTACATCTTAGAGTAAGTCCAGAGAAAACTGCACACTCTATACAGGACTCCACATCTTAAGGTGGCATATGAGAATTTATTATTTACTCATTTTGAGAAATATTTATTGAATAACTATTGTGCACAAGGTTCTGAGAATGTAAAGGTAAAGAAAGCACAAACTCATTCTCCAAAGACCTTACAATATTTAGGGAAACAGATACAAAAGGAACTTTAGTATATTGTGGTAAGGACTGTGATAGGGACTCACACAAAATTTCGTGGGAACACAAAGGAGGGATGTGCATTTGAGTCTCAGGGAAAAATTTCACAGATGATGTGATGCCTCATGTGAATCACCTGGATTTCAACAAAGCATTGAATATAATTCCTAAGATACCCTTGTAGTTAAGATAAATATGTATGGGTAAGATTTCTGGGCAGTTTGTTGAATCTTTAGCTGATAAACCTTTCCTACCAAACAACACTGGTTAATTAATGGATCAATGTCAAACTGCAGGAGGCCTCTGGTTTACATGATTGGACCTTTCTTTATATCATTTTTTAACCAACTATTTGATGACATGATGTTATTTAAGGCATATTTAATAAATTTAGGGATGACTCTAAATGGGGAGCTCAAGCTACTACTATGCTATATAGTTTACAAAGAATTTCACAGACTGGAAAGTGGGTTGAAACTGACAATGGAATTAAAGTAAAAATGTAGAGTTAGGTTTAAAACTCCACTGAGGAAACAGAAGAATGGAATGCCTAGCTTAATCGTCTTTCAGGTGGAAAAGATCTAGCTTTTTAGCTAAATTAAATATCACTGTGGATCATGGGTGATAATAAAGTTGCCTGGGAAGTTAATGGAATCTTGAACTGAAAGAACTACATATTCCAGGTGAAAAGAAGGCAATATACCTTGATGTTCTTTATCACCAATCAAGAACATTGAGTTTGGGATTATAAATTGTAAAAAGTGGAGAATTATGAAAAGAGAATAGTTTGAAAATTACAGGTTTTGGAAACTATATATATAAATAGTTGACAAAATGGAAAGTGTTTTGAAGAAAAGATCTAAGGGGCAGTAATAGGCATCTAAAGTGTCTAATTGTTCATTCCACCCATTTACTCAATCTACAAGTCTTTTTTTCCCTTTGTTTTCTTTTTTTTTAAAGTGTCAGTGTGCCAGACACTTGCTGGAAATTGGAAATGAATTAGGCAAAGTCAGCTCCTAGGGTTCTCTCATTCTAGCACAATATTCCTATTCTTTAACTTGAGGCTTATGGAGGGTAATTTGAAGGTTTATGCTCCTCTGGAAATTGTATGCACAATTTTATACATCTTTAGATTTTTATCTGAAGGTGATTCTCTTAAAAGAAATGGTGGTTTAAAATGTTTAGGAAGCACTTATCTAATGGGAGAGTCAGATATATTCACAGACATACAATGATAAAATACAAAATGAGAATACATTATGTGGGACACTATACGTGGAAAGAAATATGAATCCATTTTTTTTTTAATCCTGGAAAGAAATAGAGCTCTACCTGATTTCCTTGGATTCCCTCTCATTGGAAGATTTTATTTTGGTAATTTCTGGATATCTCCTTTAAAGGATTCTTTATATAAAATTCCCCCATAAAGTAGGAAATTGAACTATGTTCTATCACAAGGATTTTATTATTTAATGTAATTGTTTTATTATGTTCATTGAAAGTTATTGATCACCAGCCTCCACCTTCTTTTCACATTCTCTGCATCACCAGTGTACTAAAAGATGTCTTGGCATATAACTCTCCCCTATACATTTCATTCACCAGTATATTCACTCATGCGCCAAACATTTTTTAAAGTATCCTTTATGTAATTGTATGCATTTATGCAAGTAAATATTTAACAACCAGCTCTCTGGGGAAATCATCTTGAGGTGTAGTGTTTGGTGATTTCCATGGCCCTTAGGCCCATTCCAAGCTACCAATGTATCAATATATCACTGAAAGCAGAGTTGTAAGAGAGGCACACAGTAGATTCTCTCAAGCTGGGGTAGCTGCTCCAGCACATCACTATTTCTATGATCCCAATTCTGTATTAGGTACCAAGGCTATAAAGATGACTAAAACTGTTCCTGCTCTCAAGTAAGTCAGCTTCTAGTGAGGAAAGGGAGTATGTACATGACTACTCAAATAATATTCTTTGTAAATTACATATTGGTTGAGCATCTGCACCCTAGATGCTGACCTGCATCTTCTAATTCTGGGTTTGACCATGGATGCCTTAGGCAAATTTTGGATGCTCTGAGCAAATTACTTATTTCTGTGAGTCACACTTTCTTCATCCATCATGTGCGGGGGAGTCAGTTATTCTATAACTATTTCTCAAGCGACGATTATGTGCCATATACTCTGCTAAGCACTGTGGATATGCAGTGAACAAATGAAATAAAAACTCAACTCTTCATTGAGCTTAGAAACTAGAGGGGGAAGTTGAACAATAAGTAAACAAATGAATAAAAGCTATCATGTGCCAGCTTGTCTTAAATTCTATGGAGAAAAATTAAGCAGAGAAAGAGAGCTGGGGTAGAGTGGAGTTGCAATTTTCAATAAGGTAGTCAAAGAAGGCTTCGGGAAGGTGGACTTCGAGAAAATAACTGAAGGAGTGAGGGAGAGAGGCATGTAGGTCCCTGAGAAAGAAATATTCCAAGTAGAAGGAATAGCAAGTGCAAAGACCCTGAGAGAAAATCATGTCTGTTGCTGGAGGACCTGGGAGGAAGCAGGAGCAGTAAGGGTGGAATTAAAGAAGGGAAGATAGTAGATGAGATTAGACAGTTTCAGGGAGTGGGTGGGGCAGATTAGGAAAATTGTTATAAACCTTCATAAGGACTGAAGCTTTTAATCAGTAAAGTAGGAAGTCACAGAAATTTATGTGCAGAGGAGTGATATTATCTGATTGACATTTAAAAATAGCCATTCTTCTATTTGAATATGGTCCACAGGAAAGCAAGGGCAGAAGCTGAGAGATAAATTAGGAAGCTAGTACAAAACTTCAGATGAGGGATCCTGGAACCTTGGGCCAATGGTTAGGATGGGTGCAGCAAGAAGTAGTAAGAGTCTAGAAAACTTAAAGGCAGAGCAATCTAAATTTGATGTATGGATGGATGACGTAAGAGAAAGAGAAAACTCAAGGATGCCTGCAAGGATGCCTCAGTGGTCTGCCTTTGCCACTGGATGTAGTTGCCATTTACTGAGTTCACCCTGGCTAAAGGGTGATAAGATTTTCTATTTTATACATAATAAATTTGATATGTATCTTAGATTTCCAGTTGCAGACACTGTGTAGGTAGTTGGATGTATGAGTCACAGAGTTATGGCAGAAGTCCAGACTAGATACAATTTATGAGTCATTAGAGTATAAATAATAATATCAGCAAACACATATAGTGCCAGGCATTTTTGCAGATATTAATTCATTTAATGCTCCAACAATTCTTTGGTGTAGGTACTGTTAAGATCCCAGTTTTTAACAGATGAGCTCCCTGAGGTGAGAAACGAAAGATTATTAGCTCAAGGTTGCACATCTTACAAAGTAGTTGAGCTCTGATTCAAAGTCAGACAGTTTAGCTCAAAGGTCTGTACTCTTAGCTGCGATATTCAACATGAAATGTGATGAAATAACCAATGGTGTGATTGCAAAAGGCTAGGGTAGGCCAACATTTCAACTCTGTGGAAATGAAAAGAACCAGCAAAGTAGACCATGAAGGAGTTGTCAGTGATGTACAAGGAAGACCGGAGGATCAGAGAAATGATATGTGAGGTACAGGGAAATTAAAAGGATAACAAATAATAATTGTGAGCATTAAATTAAATTTGTGATGTGTTAAGTCAAGTCTTAACATAGTAAATGCTTATGAAAGTTAGAAGTCTTTAATATTATTACTTTATAACTTTTAGTGCTTATTTTGTGTGTGTGCACGTGCACACACGTTTATATGTATGTAGGTAAAGGGTTAACAGAAGACTTCACAGATGATCTGACATTTGAACTAATGTATAAATAAGAATGCTTCACGTATCACAAAAAAAGGGCATGGGTGTTTCAGGCAAAGAGCAAAGGCAGGGGGTGAGAAAGGACATTGAGCTCTACAAAGTGTGTTTCCGAAACCCAGATCTACATTAGAAGAAAAAATACCACCAAAAAAGACTTTATAGCTCCTTCTTGCCTGGAACAGTTTCCCAGGATACATTACATTTAAAACATTCCCTGTTTAAGTACCTTTCAGGAAGTGCTGAGTTAAACAATGAAAAACCTGCTTCTTTACTAAAAACTTTCTCAGAACTCTTTAAGTATATGACAAGCTAATTTCCCAAGCTAATTTGACCTTGGTATCTTTCCTAGAACAGCATCACATTTGAGGAGACACTGGCTTAGAGGAGAAAGATGTACACATTTCCAGGCTTACTAGGTTCACCCAAAACTTTTATATACTTGGCCTGTAGTGCACAAAATTAGGGCTTAGGAGTCATACGAATATGGATTTTAATTCCGGCTCTGTTACTGTTTGTTACTTATTTATCAACGCGCTTCACAGCACAAGTTCCATGTCTTACACATACATGAAGCTCAATAAATAGTTGTTAAATTGAAAGGATGGAAATGCTGAAAAGAGCTGTCATTATCTTTTTACTTAATAACTTTGAAGCCATTTTTATTCTTTCCTCAGGAAGAGTGATGATTATACATTCTTAAATAATGTACACATGAAGAAAAGCATATTTCAATTCTAATTTTTATTGCAGAATATCTTTTCTGTTATATATCTTAATTCCTAAACAGCTTAATTATTTGCTCTGCCATGCAATTTCATATAAATATAGGCAAGATTAGCATTTCCCTTCCATTTGTTTTGGAAATGCTCCATTCAATCCCCATGGTTCTAGATGTTGTTGTCAATCACGAGGAAATGGTATCCATTCCCTCTCATCCAGGAAGAGACACCCAAACCATATCCTACTGCATTAGTCTCATGCAAAAGATAAATGAGAACATAGAAAAATCCATAGAAAGAAAAACATTTTAGAGGGATTACAATCAAAATAAATGAATCCTATGAAAGAAAGCAACTTTGCCAATTCATTCATCAACTTAATAAATATTTGGTAAGCACGTTTAATGTGTAAGAACTGTACTAGGTGCTAGGGATACACTGGTTAGCAAACAGATGTGACCTCTGATTTTAGGTGGGGGAAGTACAAACCTAATGGGAAGACAAATACTAATCATACAGTCTCATCAATAAATGAGAAATAACAACTGATATATAGTCCCAGAGGGAAAGAATAGTATGGAATGTTATGAGTAAAATGGGGGAATCTGACCCTGTATCTTCTGAATAAGTGAGAAATGAGATGAGAGTTGAAAAACAAATAGAAATTATGTAGGAGGAGTAAGACTAGACTATTTCATAAAGAGGAAATGACATGAGCAAAGGGCCCTTAGTGAGCTGTGCTATGACACATTCAAGTCTGTGAATGAAATCAGGCAAGGCTGGAACACACAGAGCTAGGAGAAATGTAATATCTGACAATTCTAGAAATGTTGGCTGATATCAGATCATGTAGAGCCTTAGAGTCCATAGTAAAGATTTTGTTATTCATCTTAGGAGTTATGAGAAGCCATTGGAATATCATAAGGAGGAGATATACTCTCAAAATTCATGTTGTTATACTTTTACTTTGAATATGTGTAGCCACAAACTTGATGTACTATTTTGGTTCTTTTTTAAAAAATAAATTTATTTATTTATTTGTTTTTGGCTGCATGGGTCTTCTTGGCTGCACACAGGCTTTCTCTAGTTGTGGCAAGCAGGGGCTACTCTTTGCTGCGGTGCATGGGCTTCTCATTGTGGTGGCTTCTCTTGTTGCAGAGCAGGTACGCAGGCTTCAGTAGTTGTGGCACGTGGGTTCAGTAGTTGTGGCTTGCAGGCTCTAGAGCACAGGTTCAGTAGTTGTGGCACGTGGGCTTAGTTGCTCCACAGCATGTTGGATCTTCCCGGACTAGGGCTCGAACCCATGTCCCCTGCATTGGCAGGTGGATTCTTAACCACTGTGCCAACAGGGAAGTCCCTTGGTTCCCTTTTTAATTTCATACTTGTGGTACCAAATGCAACTTACGGATGCATTCAAACTTATGTTTTCAGAGACATTTCCATTAAGATGCATGCAGATCTAGTTCATTCATTTTCTCTGCTGTTTAGTCCTATATATTGTGGAATATTTTGGAACCTATTAGATGATTGCAGGGTTTTTCTTTAACCCATGAATTTGGTAAATGTTACTGTTAAAATATCATTGTATTTTTAGGATAAACCCTACTTGGCCATAATGTATTATTTGTTATTAAACTTTTAGTTATAATTTGATATCTTATCAAATTTTATTTCTGTTTTCATGTTTATAGAAGTATACTAAAATTTGCATTTTTCAAACTGTTCTCATGTGACTTAGTTTCAAGGTTATTCTCACATTACAAAATTAGTATGGATACCTTATCTCTCAAAATACTTTCTAACTCAAAAATTATTAAAGATTTAATGAAACTTCCTTGTAAAACCATCTGGGGGCTTCCCTGGTAGTGCAGCGGTTTAGAGTCCACCTGCCGATGCAGGGGACACGGATTTGTGCCCTGGTCCAGGAAGATCCCACATGCTGTGGAGCGGCTAGGCCCGTGAGCCATAGCCGCTGAGTCTGTGCATCCGCAGCCTGTGCTCTGCAACGGGAGAGGCCACAACAGTGAGAGGCCCGTGTACCACAAAGAAAAAAAAAAAAAAAAAAAACCATCTGGTCTTGGTTTTGTCCCTACTTACCAACTTTTTATTTGAAAAATTCTGAAAATTGATAGATTGAGGCATTATTTAAAAGAACAGCTGCACACTCTACACCTAGCTTTATTGATTGCTAAGATTTTGTCATATTTGCTCTCTCTTTCACTTGTTCTCTTTCATTCTCTCTCACTCTCTCTGTCTCTTTCTCTCTGCTTAACTATATGAAAGCATATTTCAGATATCCCACTTCTTAGCTAAATACTTCAGAAAATATTGAGAAAAACAGCACTCCCCTGCATGACCACAATTCCATTATCGTACTTCAAGAAGACAATAACAATGGCATATCATATAATATGAATCTCATATATAATTTTTTTTCAATTGTGTACTGTTTTTGAAATTGATTTCTTTTTTGATACAATCAAGTTTCATGCATTGCTATTGGCTGTTATGACTCTTTAGTCTTCTTTATATAAAGTGATACCACTGACTTTTTGGGTCCTTTATGTGTTTGCTTTTCACAAAATTGATTTTTTTAAAGATAATACTGTAACTTATTTCTTAAAATATCCCAAATTCTGTATTTGAATTTCCCATGGTTAAATTGAGGTTAAACATTTATGACAAGACTACATAGATAATGCTCTTATTGCATCATGTTAAGTCAATAAAATTCATAGATACAAAAAATATTAGGCATTCAACAAAGTAAAAATTTACAGTACATGGCATCCAATAGAAAATAACCAAGCATTCAAGGAAGCAAGAAAACAAGATGTTCCATATGTTTGAGCATGTTAGAAATGTGGAAGATATTTTTAAAAGACTCATATTTAACTTTTAGATATAAAACTACAACTTCTGAGATAAAAATACACTAAATGGAATTAGCCACAGATTAGATACTGCAGAAGACAGATTAGTGAAACTGAAGATAACAATAGAAAGTATCTAATATGGAGCACAAAGAGAAAAAAAATGAATAGGGTATCAGATAGCTCTTGGCAAATTTCAAGCCACCTAATATACGGATAATAGGAGTCCTAAAGGAGGGGTAGATAGAAAAAATATTTGGAGAAATATGGTTGGAAACTTTCAAATTTGATGAAAGCTATAAATATATAGACCCAAGAAGTCTTGTGCTACAAGCAGAAGAAACTTGAAGGAAATGATACCAAGGTATATCAGAATAAAATTGCTTAAAAATGAAGTGAGAAAATCTTAAAAGTAGTCAAAGGAAAATGACATATTTACTGAGAGTAAAGATTAGAATAGAATACAGATTTCTTATCAGAAACAATGGAAGCCGAAAAACAGTGGGGAAACATCATTAACATATTAAAATCAGCATTCTATATCCAGGGAAAATATCTCTCAAATATAAAGATAAAATGAAGACTTTCTCAAACATACAGAAGCTAAAAACTTCAGGACGAGTGTATCTTTATTACAAGGTATATTAAAGGAAGTCCTTCAACAGAAGAACGTGATCCCAGATGAAAATTTGAATTTATACCAAAGTACAAAGAGCACCAGAAATGGTAAATATGCAGGTAGATCAAAAGTAATTTTCTATTAAATTTAGCCTCTATAGAAGAAAATTTACTGTTTAAAGCAAAATAAAAACAATGGATTGTACAGTTTATAGCATATGGAGAAGTAAAATGCATAACAACAATAGCACAAAGTTTGGGGGGCAAACAGAAGTTAACTACTGCAATGTCTCCAACTATAAGTAAAGTGATATAACATTACTTGAAGGTAGACTATGATAAGTTAAAAGTTTATACTATAAATCCTAAAGCAACAGCAAAGAATTTTTTCTAATAAGCCAATATAAAATAGATGACAAAAACTATTCAAATAATCCCAAAGAAGGCAAACGCAAACCTTCAACTTCACTTTCTGGATCTGTGTGTATAACACTTTTCTCCATCTAAAAATGAGAGGTAGATTATCAAAAATGGTCATTACAGGAAGAGAAAAAAGCTAAGAATTGATGTTCACCCCAAAAAATAATTGTTTGGCTCCTTTCTGGTACCCATGTGTTAAGATGGCATGTGTCCCTCTGCAAGTTATACTGGAGGAACAGGTGCTAACCAAAAATTGGCAGGTTGCACACTCCTGAATTTCAGGAAACCTATACTCAGTGACAGCAGGGTCCCGCTGCCACCATGTGTCTTTAAATACCTGCGTGTAGATAGTTCTTTTAGTGTGAAGGCTAAAAACAGAGGCCAAGTGGAGAAAAATATTAACTAACTGAGAAAACGCAAGGGTGTTTGGTAGATAAAGATTACTTCTTTGAGAGTAAGGGTTAGAAATAAAGTCAAGACTTCTGTAGTCAAAATCGGGCTTTTCATATACAGAAAAAATAAAATCAGGTCCCTAGTTTAAGTTAATTATAAATTAATATCCTAGTTATGAAAGGCAAAACCATATAACCATATAGAAGAAAATCTTTAGATGGAGAAATACTACTTAAACAATTACATATAGCACAGCTAAAAGCTAAAAAACGGATTCACTATATCAAACTTAAGGACTTGTTATCAAAAATTAAGGGTACAGTTAATGGATAGGTGACAAATTGAGGGAATATAATATCTAGCTCAAAATCTGACATCCAATGTGTATTTAAAGTAGAAAAAAAAGCTGTGAATTTGAAATTAAAAGAAAGAGAAGACTATACTTAACACATATATGAAGATTAATGTAGATGAAAGGAACATTGAATGTGTCAAATTAGAAATTTGAAAATACTAAATGTTGACAAGGAAGGGTGAAGACAGGTATCTTTATGCTATCTGGAGAACAGGTTGGTATATTAAGTGTATGCATGCACCTATGATTCAGAGGACTATATACTTTAGTTTGCCAGGTTCTGGTTCATACAGTTGTTCCAGTGTAATTATTAATAATGCCCTCTTCCAGTCTGAACATTATTTTAGTGTGGATGACAAGTTAAATGATTACTCTGCTGATGATCTAGCAATTCTACACCTGAGATTGCCAGGAAAACTCACACAGGTCTACAAGAAAATAGGTATGAAATGTACATCATCGTGCTGTTTGTGCTAGCTGGAAACTGGAGGCAACCTGATGTCCATCTCCAGGGGAATGATTAAATAGTACTTAAAGATAACACTTAAAGCCATGAAATACTATCGAGAAATTAGAAACAATACACTAAATATGCATTGTGGAGGTAGAGTTGATTTATAACTGTATTGAGGAACTCTATCTTTATTTCAGAGCCACCTGGAGGTCTGGTTTTTATTCTTGACCAAGATAAGAGACAGTAGAATTTATGATGTGTTGGGGACTCACTGGGCCAGTTTCTTAAGAATGGTTGAAACTAGTCTACTGGTGTCTGATAAGCCTACCTTGCTTATGTGACCAAAGGGACATAAAATGGCTTCCCTGGGAACTTTTCCTTTGAGTTTGCCTAATAATGGCTCCTTGCAAATGAGATGTCTCTTGGACCTCTAATTCTCTCTTGCCCTCTCTTTGGTTATGCTGGTATATTTTACATTTAAATGCAAGCTTAAGTCAGGATGCTCTGTGGAGTCTGGTGAGTCCTTCTGAACTGGAGAAATCTTTACATACATTTAGCTACCTGGATAGATCTTGTTTAGTAAAACAAGAAACTGAACAAGACACCACACTATGCATCATAATATACTCTATGTAAATTAATAAAAAATCTGCACACACACAAAACTGTATATTTTGTGTATGTATATATATATATATATATATATATATATATATATATATATATATATATATAAAACCAGGGATATATAGTATATATCGAACATTAGAGTGAATGTCTACCACGAGTGAGAGGAAACAAATGGGCGTCAATGATTAGAACCTTGGAGAGACTGGGGACTATAGTGTGCTGATGAGTTTGAGTCTCACACCTCTCAGTATCTGGAGCTTCAAGACAGTTTATGGTTTACAGGATACAATATCTTTTTCCACAGGGTATATGATTGAAAGTTTTAAGATTCTTGTACTGCTAGTCAGCTCAGTCCAATATCAATGGGACATGGGTTTGCATATGTTAAGTCTAATTTGCTAATAGCTGAACATTAGAGCAGGCAGTCCCAAATGGCTATGTGATGAAATTCCCTGAAAAATATTATTCAACTTTAAAATCAGCTAGGGTCAAGCTTTGATAAGTTTAGTGATGAACTCTGGAAATTTAGATAAGTATTTTCAGTTGACAAGGATGATTGGGGGCAAAATTGAAGACTGAAATGCAGCATAATTTTTGGTTTTAGTTCTTTACCCAAAGAACTAAACTTCTTAGTCAGAGGGCTAAGTCTATACCTTTAAAAAGAATACATAACACTTCCGAAATGCCAGATGGTCTTTCCTGGAAATTTAGGATTTTTTTGACAGAATTCTTTGGAGAATCAACTCAAAATTATATTGAATATTGACAGGAAATGGAAATATGCGATCTTCTATACAGCCTGATTTTTGGTGTGATTAAACACTTTAGCCTCCCATTTAAAACTTGTTTAAGGTTCCTATGTACTTTTTTTTTGTAAAAACAGTTCCATCTTTGTAACTAGAATTAAGTAAAAGCGCTAAGTGTCTATTAAATATCTATTAGGTTGACAAGTACATCCTGAAATGTTAAAGCTTAGTTTGGGGAGTTGTCATATAATGAGATGTGAGAAGAAACGTTTTCTCAAATTACTACTGCTCATCTCTGCTATGCGTAGCATGTGGTAGACACTCAAGAAACAGTCACTGAAAGAATGCAAGTATGAAAGTAGAGATGTTTAGGATTATAAGAAAAAATTAGTATAACTAATAGCCTACTTAAGATATTTGAAGTGCTATCAAGCTGAAAGAGGTGAAATTTGTTTTTTGAGGATCTGGTAGTCAGAGCTCAGATCAATGATGGTGATTCAAGAGAAGCAGAATTTCATTAGGTATAAAGAACTCTAATATAATTAGGCTATTTGAAAATGGAATGGCAACTTGGGAGAGAGTGTGTTGACGGTTGCTGAAAGAGTTCAAGTGGAAGTCTTGTGGCTACTCGACAAAGATGCAGTAGAGGGCTTGGAACACTGGATGACAGGTAGAACTAGGTGACCTGTGATCAACAGTATAGTCTACCCTGTGTTCAAAGATAAATTGCGACCCCGGAGGAAGATGGCGGAAGAGTAAGATGCGGAGATCACCTTCCTCCCCACAGATACATCAGAAATTCATCTACACGTGGAACAACTCCTACAGAACACCTATTGAACGCTGACAGAAGACCTCAGACCCCCTAAAAGGCAAGAAACTCCCCACATACCTGGGTAGGGCAAAAGAAAAAAAGAATAAACAGAGACAATAGGATAGGGACGGGACCTGCACCAGTGGGAGGGAGCCGTGAAGGAGGGAAGGTTTCTACACACTACAAGCCCCTTCGCGGGCGGAGACTGCAGGTGGCGGAGGGGGAAAGCTTCGGAGTAGCGGAGGAGAGCACAGCAACAGGGGTGTGGAGGGCAAAGCGGAGAGATTCCGGCACAGAGGATCGGTGCCCTCAGGCACACACCAGCCCGAGAGACTTGTCTGCTCGGCCGCCGTGGCGGGCGGGGCTGGGAGCTGAGGCTTGGGTATCGGCTTTCAGTCGGAGCGCAGGGAGAGGACTGGGGCTGGCGGCAGGAAGAGAGCCTGAAGGGGTTAGTGCACCACGGCTAGCCCGGAGGGAGTCCGGGGAAAGGGTCTGGAGTTGCTGAAGAGGCAAGAGTCTTTTTTCACTTTCACTTTTGTTTCCTGGCGTGCGAGGAGAGGGCATTAAAAGGGCTGCTTAGGGAAGCGCCGGAGACAGGCGCGAGCCGCGGGTAAGGCGTGGACCTCGGAGACGGGCGTGGGCCGCCGCCGCCGCCGCCGCAGCCCACCGCCCGCCGCCGCCCGCCGCCGCCCGCCGCCGCCGCGGCCCGCCGCCCGCCACCGCCGCCGCCTACCGCCGCCCGCCGCCGCCGCAGCCGCGGGGCCTGTGTGCGAGCGCGGGTCACTGTCCGCCCCGCCTTCCGGGGGACCTGTGCACCCCGCCACTGCCGGGGTCCCGAGACCCGGGGACGGCTTTCCCGGGAAAGCGCACGGAGCGCCACGGGCTGCTGCAAAGTCACGCCGGCCTCTGCCGCCGCAGGCCTGCCCCACACTGCGCGCCCCTCCCTCCCCTCTGCATGAGTGAGCCAGAGCCCCCGAATGAGCGGCTCCTTTAAACCCGTCCTGTCTGAGCGAAGAACGGACGCCCTCCGGCGACCTACGCACAGAGACGGGGCCAGGTCCAAGGCTGAGACCCGGGAGCGGTGAGAGCAGAGTCAGGGAAATCTCTCTGTGCAGCCTCGGAGGCAGCGGATTAAAGCTCCACGGTCCATTTGATGTGCCCTGCGTCTGTGGAGTGCATGAATGGACAGCGAATCATCCCAAATTGAGGAAGTGGACTTTGAGGACAAGATTTAAGACTTTCCCCCCTTTTCCTCTTTTTACAACGAATTATTCCAAAGTAAGGAGGTGGACTTAGAGAGCAAGATTTCAGACTTCTTGCCCTTTTCCTCTTTTTACAACGAATTAGCCCAAATTGAGGAGGTGGGCTTGGAGAGCAAGATTTTTGATTTTTCCCCCTGCTCTCTTTTTGTGAATGTGTATGTGTAATCTTCTGTGTAAGATTCTCTCTGTATAGCTTTGCTTCCACCATATGTCCCAGGGTTCTATCGGTCCGTTTTTTTTTTTTTTTTCAATAATTACTTTCTAATTTTAATAACGCTACTATATTTCATACTTTATTCTATTTTACTTTACCTGCTCTTTCTTTTTTTCCTACCTTCCCTTCCTCCCTCCCTCCCTCCGCTCTTCCTTTCCTTCTTTCTTTTTCTTTCCTCCCTCCCTCCCACCCTTCTTCTTTCCACTTTCTTTTTCTTTCCTTCCTCCCTCCCTCCCTCCTGTCTTTCTTTCCTTCCTCGCTCCCTCCCTCCTTTCTTCCATTCACTCTTCCTTTTGCTTTCATTGCTCCCTCCATCCCTCCTTTCTTTCCTTCTTTCTTTCCATCCTTCCACACTCCCTCCCTCCTTTCTTTCTTCCTTCCTTCCTTCCTTCCTTTCTTCCCTTCTTCCTTTCTTTCCCTCTCTCTTTCTTTCTTCTACTAATTCTTTCTTTCTGCTTTTTCTCCCTGTTATTCTGAGCCGGGTGGATGAAAGGCTCTTGGTGCTGCAGCCAGGAGCCAGAGCTGTGCCTCTGAAGTGGGAGAGCCAACTTCAGGACACGGGTCCACAAGAGACCTCCCAGCTCCACATAATATCAAGCAGCGAAAATCTCCCATAGATCTCCATCCCAACACCAGCACCCAGCTTCAGTCAACGACCAGCAAGCTACAGTGCTGGTCACCCTATGCCAAGCAACTAGCAAGGCAGGAACACAACCCCACCCATTAGCAGAGAAGCTACCTAAAAACATAATAAGGCCATAGGCACCCCAAAACACACCACCAGACGTGGACCTGTCCACCAGAAAGACAAGATCGAGACTCAACCACCAAAACACAGGCATTAGTCCCTCCCACCAGGAAGCCTACACAACCTACTGAAACAACCTTAGCCACTGGGGTCAGACACCAAAAACAACGGGAACTACGAATCTGCAGCCTGCAAAAAGGAGACCCCAAACACAGTAACATAAGCAAAATGAGAAGACAGAAAAACACACAGCAGATGAAGGAGCAAGATAAAAACCCACCAGACCTAACAAATGAAGAGGTAATAGGCAGTCTACCTGAAAAAGAATTCAGAATAATGATGGTAAAGATGATCCAAAATCTTGGAAATAGAATAGACAAAATGCAAGAAACAGTTAACAAGGACCTAGAAGAACTAAAGATGAATCAAGCATCGATTAAAAACACAATACATGAAATAAAAAATACTCTAGATGGGATCAATAGCAGAATAACTGAGGCAGAAGAACGGATAAGTGAGGTGGAAGATAAAATAGTGGAAATAACTGATGCAGAGCAAAATAAAGAAAAAAGAATGAAAAGAACAGAGGACAGTCTCAGAGACCTCTGGGACAACATTAAACGCACCAACATTCGAATTATAGGGGTTCCAGAAGAAGAAGAGAAAAAGAAAGGGACTGAGAAAATATTTGAAGAGATTATAGTTGAAAACTTCCCTAATATGGGAAAGGAAATAGTTAATCAAGTCCAGGAGGCACAGAGAGTCCCATACAGAATAAATCCAAGGAGAAATACACCAAGACACATATTAATCAAACTGTCAAAAATTAAACACAAATAAATCATATTAAAAGCAGCAAGGGAAAAACAACAAATAACACACAAGGGAATCCCCATCAGGTTAACAGCTGATCTCTCAGCAGAAACTCTACAAGCCAGAAGGGAGTGGCAGGACATAATTAAAGTGATGAAGGAGAGAAACCTGCAGCCAAGATTACTCTACCCAGCAAGGATCTCATTCAGATTTGATGGAGAAATTAAAACCTTTACAGACAAGCAAAAGCTAAGAGAGTTCAGCACCACCAAACCAGCTTTACAACAAATGCTAAAGGAACTTCTCTAGGCAAGAAACACAACAGAAGGAATATACCTACAATAACGAACCCAAAGCAATTAAGGAAATGGGAATAGGAACATACATATCAATAATTACCTTAAATGTAAATGGACTAAATGCTCCCACCAAAAGACACAGAGTGGCTGAATGGATATAAAAACAAGCCCCATATATATGCTGTCTACAAGAGACCCACTTCAGACCTAAAGACACATACAGATTGAAAGTAAGGGGATAGAAAAAGATATTCCATGCAAATGGAAACCAAAAGAAAGCTGGAGTAGCAATTCTTATATCAGACAAAATAGACTTTAAAATAAAGACTATTAGAAGAGACAAAGAAGGACACTACATAATGATCAAGGGATCAATCCAAGAAGAAGATATAACAATTGTAAATATTTATGCACCCAACATAGGAGCACCTCAATACATAAGGCAAATACTAACAGCCATAAAAGGGGAAATCGACAGTAACACAATCATAGTATGGGACTTTAACACCCGACTTTCACCAATGGACAGATCACCCAAAATGAAAATAAATAAGGAAACACAAGCTTTAAATGATACATTAAACAAGATGGACTTAGTTGATATTTATAGGACATTTCATCCAAAAACAACAGAATACACATTTTTCTCAAGTGCTCATGGAACATTCTCCAGGATAGATCATATCTTGGGTCACAAATCAAGCCTTGGTAAATTTAAGAAAATTGAAATTGTATCAAGTATCTTTTCCGACCACAATGCTATGAGACTAGACATCAATTACAGGAAAAGATCTGTAAAAAATACAAACACATGGAGGCTAAACAATACACTACTCAATAACGAAGTGATCACTGAAGAAATCAAAGAGGAAATTAAAAAATACCTAGAAACAAATGACAATGGAGACACGACGACCCAAAACCTATGGGATGCAGCAAAAGCAGTTCTAAGGGGGAAGTTTATAGCAATACAATCCCACCTTAAGAAACAGGAAACATTTCGAGTAAACAACCTGACCCTGCACCTAAAGCAATTAGAGAAAGAAGAACAAAAAAACCCCAAAGCTAGCAGAAGGAAAGAAATCATAAAGATCAGAGCAGAAATAAATGAAAAAGAAATGAAGGAAACGATAGCAAAGATCAACCAAACTAAAAGCTGGTTCTTTGAGAAGATAAACAAAATTGACAAACCATTAGCCAGACTCATCAAGAAAAGAAGGGAGAAGACTCAAATCAATAGAATTAGAAATGAAAAAGGAGAAGTAACAACTGACACTGCAGAAATACAAAAGATCATGAGAGATTACTACAAGCAACTCTATGCCAATAAAATGGACAACCTGGAAGAAATGGACAAATTCTTAGAAATGCACAACCTGCCAAGACTGACTCAGGAAGAAATAGAAAATATGAATAGACCAATCACAAGCACTGAAATTGAAACTGTGATTAAAAATCTTCCATCAAACAAAAGCCCAGGACCAGATGGCTTCACAGGCGAATTCTATCAAACATTTAGAGAAGAGCTAACACCCATCCTTCTCAAACTCTTCCAAACAATTTCAGAGGAAGGAACACTCCCAAACTCATTCTACGAGGCCACCATCACCTTGATACCAAAACCAGGCAAGGATGTCACAAAGAAAGAAAACTACAGGCCAATATCACTGATGAACATAGATGCAAAAATCCTCAACAAAATACTAGCAAACAGAATCCAACAGCACATTAAAAGGATCATACACCATGATCAAGTGGGGTTTATTCCAGGAATGCAAGGATTCTTCAATATACGCAAATCAATCAATGTGATACACCATATTAACAAGTTGAAGGAGAAAAACCATATGATCATCTCAATAGATGCAGAGAAAGCTTTCGACAAAATTCAACACCCATTTATGATAAAAACCCTGCAGAAAGTAGGCATAGAGGGATCTTTCCTCAACATAATAAAGGCCATATATGACAAACCCACAGCCAACATTGTCCTCAATGGTGAAAAACTGAAACCATTTCCACTAAGATCAGGAACAAGACAAGGCTGCCCACTCTCACCACTCTTATTCAACCTAGTTTTGGAAGTTTTAGCCACAGCAATCAGAGAAGAAAAGGAAATAAAAGGAATCCAAATCGGAAAAGAAGAAGTAAAGCTGTCATTGTTTGCAGATGACATGATACTATACATAGAGAATCCTAAAGATGCTACCGAAAAACTACTAGAGCTAATCAATGAATTTGGTAAAGTAGCAGGTTACAAAATTCATGTACAGAAATCTCTGGCATTCCTGTACACTAATGATGAAAAATCTGAAAATGAAATCAAGAAAACATTCCCATTTACCATTGCAACAAAAAGAATAAAATATCTAGGAATAAACCTACCTAAGGAGACAAAAGACCTGTATGCAGAAAATTATAAGACACTGATGAAAGAAATTAAAGATGATACAAACAGATGGAGAGATATACCATGCTCCTGGATTGGAAGAATCAATATTGTGAAAATGACTCTACTACCCAAAGCAATCTACAGATTCAATGCAATCCCTATCAAACTACCACTGGCATTTTTCACAGAACTAGAACAAAAAATTTCAAAATTTGTTTGGAAAAACAAAAGACCCCGAATAGCCATAGCAATGTTGAGAACCAAAAAAGGAGCTGGAGGAATCAGGCTCCCTGACTTCAGACTATACTACAAAGCTACAGTAATTAAGACAGTGTGGTACTGGCATAAAAACAGAAAGATAGATCAGTGGATCAGGATAGAAAGCCCAGAGATAAACCCACGCACATATGGCCAACTTATCTTTGATAAAGGAGGCAGGAATGTACAGTGGAGAAAGGACAGCCTCTTCAATAAGTGGTGCTGGGAAAACTGGACAGGGACATGTAAAAGTATGAGATTAGATCATTCCCTAACACCATACACAAAAATAAGCTCAAAATGGATTAAAGACTTAAATGTAAGGCCAGAAACTATCAAACTCTTAGAGGAAAACATAGGTAGAACACTCTATGACATAAATCACAGCAAGATCCTTTTGGACCCACCTCCTAGAGAAATGGAAATAAAAACAAAGATAAACACATGGGACCTAATGAAACTTCAAAGCTTTTGCACAGCAAAGGAAACCATAAACAAGACCAAAAGACAACCCTCAGAATGGGAGAAAATATTTGCAAATGAAGCAACTGACAAAGGATTAATCTCCAAAATTTATAAACAGCTCATGCAGCTCAATAGCAAAAAAACAAACAACCCAATCCAAAAATGGGCAGAAGACTTAAATAGGCATTTCTCCAAAGAAGATATACAGACTGCCAACAAACACATGAAAGAATGCTCAACATCATTAATCATTAGAGAAATGCAAATCAAAACTACAGTGAGATATCATCTCACACCAGTCAGAATGGCCATCATCAAGAAATCTAGAAACAATAAATGCTGGAGAGGGTGTGGAGAAAAGGGAACACTCTTGCACTGCTGGTGGGAATGTGAATTGGTGCAGCCACTATGGAGAACAGTATGGAGGTTCCTTAAAAAACTAAAAATAGAACTACCATATGATCCAGCAATCCCACTACTAGGCATATACCCTGAGAAAACCATAATTCAAAAAGAGACATGTACCAAAATGTTCATTGCAGCTCTATTCACAATAGCCCGGAGCTGGAAACAACCTAAGTGTCCATCATCGGATGAATGGATAAAGAAGATGTGGCACATATATACAATGGAATATTACTCAGCCATAAAAAGAAACGAAACTGAGCTATTTGTAATGAGGTGGATAGACCTAGAGTCTGTCATACAGAGTGAAGTAAGTCAGAAAGAGAAAGACAAATACCGTATGCTAACACATATATATGGAATATAAGAAAAAAAAATGTCATGAAGAACCTAGGGGTAAAACGGGAATAAAGACACAGACCTACTTGAGAATGGACTTGAGGATATGGGGAGGGGGAAGGGTAAGCTGTGACAAAGCGAAAGAGAGGCATGGACATATATACACTACCAAACGTAGGCTAGATAGACAGTGGGAAGCAGCCGCAGAGCACAGGGAGATCAGCTCGGTGCTTTGTGACTGCCTGGAGGGGAGGGATAGGGAGGGTGGGAGGGAGGGAGATGCATGAGGGAGGGGATGTGGGAACAGATGTATATGTATGACTGATTCACTTTGTTATAAAGCAGAAACTAATAAAAAAAAATAGAAAAAAAAAAGATACTAAGTTCATGTAACAGATTCAAGGACAATCATAAATGTCTTTCACTCGAGAACTATAGGTTGTCCAGCCAATAAATAGTGTCATTTTCGTAAATTAAAAAACAACAACAACCACACTACATATGTTGAAACTAATGAAATAGTTTATTATTTTTGCCTTCACAGAATAGTACAAATTCATGGAATAGCAGTCATCAATACTGTTTCTATATATGTATTAAAAATATATATATATAAAACACAACTACAATAAACTTTAATTTGCACTGGTTTCTAACTAAAAATCCAATGCTTTCCAATGTTTATGGCAGATTAAGGTAGGTCTATTGTGAATCAGTCATATATAGTCTGTAGATTATCTACTATGACAAGTCTGAGCCTTTCAATCTACATGTTTAAACAAACTGTTTGCTGCCTTTGCACAGGCAGGTGGATAGAATTTCTAGCTAGGCACTCACTAAGATGGGATCAAAGTTGTCGTAATACACTTTATGATACTATTTTAAATTAAAGAGAAATGAAGCTCAATTATTTCATTTTTCTAAAATATTAGTGTTTTTCATACATAGATCACTAATGCTGAAAATAAAACCAATAAAATAATGTTTAAAAGGGAAAAAAAAAAGATAAATTGCAAGTGAATGTATCCAGAGAACAGAAGAGAATAAACAAATGGTCATCAGTTCCTTCTATATTACCTGCTATCCATAAATATTATCCTTTGGTTTAAAATTCCATGATATTGGCCCATGCTGGTTAATTATTAGCCAAGACAATTTATTTATTTATGAGAAGGCAAAGCCTTTGTGTGGACCTATGCAATCTGAAATATTAACAATATATGTGACTCACCTATTCATTTACTCAACAATTTTTTAAGTGATCACTTTATTTTAGACACTGGTGATATAGTGTTGATAAGGAAAGTTTCTACTCTCAGAAAGCTGAGTTCTGGTGAGAGAAGACATGTAACAAACACATCAAACAATAAGTAAATAGAAAAATTTCAGAATGTGTTAAGTGAGGAGAATAGGCTCTTAAGTAGAGAAAAGTGGAAGTAGAGGACCAGTTAAGAGCCTACTGCAATATTCCAATTAAGAAATTTTGAAAAAAACTTTTATTTCTAGCATGTTGGGAGACTAGATAACCAGGAAAAAAAACTCTCCTAGTTAATGTAACCAAAAACATAAGGTATATGTAAACAAGCAAACAAATAAATAAGTAGGTTAATAAAATATGTCAAAACACTTTTGGGGAAAATTATAAAGCTTTTTTAAAAGACAAAGAAAAAACCCTAAACAAGTGGAGAGGTATATCCTGTTTTTGGTTTACCAAAAGGCTGAGTATGTTAAAGATTGAAATTTCCCCAAACTGCCTTATAGGTTCAGTGCAACTAAAAAAAGAAAAAGGATCTTTAAAGAAAATGGAAAACTATTTAAAATTTATACAGAAACAATAATAGCCAAGACTCTCTAGGAGAAGCATCAGGTGAAGAAACTTGCTATATAAAACATCAAGATGTATTCTTATAAAGTTATAGCTATATAATTAAGATAACATGGTATTTGAGATAGGAAATAGTGGAAGAAAACATTCTAAAAATAGACCCACACACAAAAAATTAAAAAAATAAAAATAGACCCACACATGTATGGAGACTTGATTTGTTACACTACCAGTTACTGGAAAAGAGTTGACTCCTTCAGGAACTGTGCTGGAACTTAGACATTTGTTCAGAAATGAAAAATGAAATTAAATCCCTATAGGTGCCATTCACAAAATTTGCTTTAAGAAATGTAAAATATTTCAATGTAAAAGGCAAAACTTTAAAAGCTTTAGAGGAAAATATAGGAAAATATCCTTGTGATTCAATGTTTGGAAAGGTTATCTCAAAGAAGATTCAAAAAGTCCAAACTCACAAGAAAATATTCATAAATTTGACTCAATTAAAAAATTTATTTTTATTATCATGAGATACCATAAAACTAATAGAAGAACAAGATCTGAACTGAAATAAAATATTTAAAAAATCATATTGGATAAAAGATCATAATGTTGAAAATATAAAATTTCTACAAATCAATAATTATAAGACAATTAATAAAAATGCTTAAATAATCACAAAGCACAGACACAAGAGGGAGGAGATATGGGGATATATGTATAGCTGATTCCCTTTGTTATAAAGTAGATACTAACACACCATTGTAAAGCAATTATACTCCGATAAAGATGTTAAAAAAAAAAAACACAGGGAAAAAAGATTAAAGAGGAAATAAAGATAACTAGAATTTCCAAAAAAAAAAAAAAAAAAAAAAAAACCTTAAATGACCAAATATGCATTTCAGAGAACAGGGAACATGAATGAACATAAATATAAGGAAAGATGCTAAACCACATTAGTAACCAGGAAAATGTAAATTTTATATCACAAAAAGATGTCTCCTTATACTCTTCAGAAGGGTAAACATTAAAAAATTAGAGATTATAATTAGTATCGGTGAGGTAGTGAAACTATAGTAACTCTCATTTACTGTTAGTAGTAGTGTAAAGCAGCACAAACATTTAATAGTTTGGCATAATTCATTGCATTTGAACATATGAAAACCCCAGGACTTCATTCTTATACTTTATATACGTACTTTGGAGAAACTCTAACATATATTCACAACAGACTTATTCCAAGAATGGTTCATGACAGTATTGTTTTTAAATCAAGATGAGAATAATAAAACATCAATAAAAATTGGGAAATCATCCAAATCTTTATACAAATTATAATTAATATGTAAATTGTGAAACACTAAAACAATTGTCTAGTATAAAGCACTAAAAGTGAATGAACTACAAATTCACACAGTAACATAGACAAATCTCACAAACAGGATATTGAGACCCGCGTGCCTAGAGCTTGTGCTCCACAACAAGAGAAGCTACCGCAATGAGAAGCCCGTGCACCACAACAAAGAGCAGGCCCTGTTCTTCACAACTAGAGAAAGCCAGTGTGCAGCAACAAAGACTCAATGCAGCCAAAACTAAATTAATTAACTAATTAAAAGAAAAAATCAGACAAACTGGACTTCATCAAAATGAAAACCTTTTGTGCATCAGAGGATCTATCAAGAGAATAAAAAGACAACTCACAGAATGGAAGAGTATATTTGCAAATCATGTACCTAAGAGCTTAATATCCAGAATATATAAAGAGCTCCTTCAATTCAACAACAGCAAAAAAAAAAAAAAACAACCCAATTCAAAAATGGGCAGAGAACTTGGACAGTTCTCCAAAGAAGATACACAAATAGCCAGCAAAAGCACATGAAAAGAGGCTCAACATCACTAATCATTAAGGAAATGCAAATCAAACAGTGAGATACTATCTCAAACCCATTTGGATGGCTATTATCAAAAAGATGGAAAATAGGTGTTACTGAGGATGTGAAGAAATTGGAATCCTCATACATTGCTGGTGCGAATGTAAAACAGTGTACCCACTGTTGAAAACGGTGTGTAGGTGCCTCAAAAAGTTGAACGTAGAATTACTATATGACCCATCAATTCCACTTCTAGGTATGTAGTCAGAACAAGTGAAAGCAGGGACTGAAACAGATGTTCGTACATCCATGTTTATAGCAGCATTATTAAAAAGAGCCAAAATGTGGAAGCAACCCAATTGTCCATCAATGTATGAATGGATAAACAAAATGTAGTATATCCATACAATGAACTATCATTCAGCTTTAAAAAGGAAAGAAATTGTGACATATGCTACAACATGGATGAACATTATACTAAGTGAAATAAGCCAGACAGAAAAGGTCAAATACTGTTTGATTCCACTCACATAGGAATCCCTAGAGTCGGATCCATAGAGACAGAAAGTAGAAGGGTGGGTGCCAAGGGCTGGGGACTTGTGGGGGATGAGGACTGAATGTTTAATGGTCAGAGCTGGAGAAGATGAGAAAGTCCTGGAAATAGTGGTAATGGTTATACAACAATGTGAACGTTGAACCATATGCTTGAAAGTTATTAAAATGGTGTATTTCATGTTACATATATTTTGCCACTATAAAAGAAAAGTAAAAAGGGGAAAAAAGATATTGAGAGAAAGAAGCAGATTTCAGAAGAATATATACTGTACAACTCCATTTATGAAAAGTTCAAAAACAATCAAAAGTAAATAATGTATTAACCAGGACACACATAGAGAAAGAAAAACTTTTCAAATAGCAAGAGATCATAAGCCTATGATTTAGGATGCTGGTTACCTCTTGGAGAAGCAGAGGGCAATCTGATCAGCAATGGCATTCAAGGTATTCAAAGGATGTTGTTCAATTTCTGAAGTTGGATGTTAATTGAAAAATATTTCTTAAGATTTACATATACATTTTATACATTTATTTTATGAAATATCCCACTGATATTAAAACAAAGTAAAAACAAATGACTGTAGTTTGATGATGATATTAGCAATGGGGATGGAGAGAATGGGCAGATTTGATGTATGTTGTTACAGCAGATAAGACTTTATGAATGGGCTGCATGTGCAAAATGAGTTAAAAAGTGATATTAAGAACGAATCCCAGATTTTTGACATGAAAAAACAGGGGACATGTTGCCATTGATTATTCAAAGGAGGAGCATGTTTACCAGAAACAAGATTTTTGACTTGTACATGCCATTTTTTAGGTGTGTAATAGGCATACCCACGATGTTAAGTTGGCAGTTGGATACGTGAATTTTGAGATAAGGAGCTATATCAAGGTTGGTGATACAAATTTAGGAGTCAAGGGCAGACAGATGGCATTCATATTAAACCATGGAACTAGATGTGATCACTCCAGGAAAGTATAGATTGAAAGGGAAGAAGGTCCGTGGTCAAGATGTGGTTCTCCAACTATTCAAGGCTGAATATCTGAGATGTGTTCATTTTAATAGTCATTGGAAGATTTCAATACCTTATTTTGGTCAATCATAATTTTCTCAGTATGTAATATATTTGAAATAATCTACTTTAAATTAGTTTTTGGAATAGGCAGCCTGTACACACATTTAATATTTAGGCAAATAGGTTTTGTTTGTTTTTACCTCACTTCCGTCCTTTATTCTGTCACTAAATTGCCTTAGGCATGAAAAAATGTACCTTAGAATTTATTTTACTGATCTCTTCACTGCTCTTATGTAAGTCTACTATAATGAGTCCTAGATTCTAAATAAGTATTAAAGAAGTTATCCATAACTACACCTATATATCCTCTTACAAATAACAATTTTTCAAAAATTATTATGTCATTCTTTCTGGCTTTTTAGAAGCATAATTAAACTTTATTAGTGAGAACTACTTAGAAATACATCACAGCAACCAGCATAAATACAATGCTAAATATTTGTTCAATGAATATTTTATTCATCATTGTTTAAATACAATTCTGAAAACAATTCAAGGACCTAAATACATGCAAATTGGTGTTTGTTTTGGTATTTATGGCTTTGCTTTACTCTACTTCCTAAAATATAGCAATAACGTTGAGATACATTTTTGTAAAGGTGAGGGCTTTCTTTTGGTGAGGACCATTATTGTTTCTCCATTTTTAAAAAAAAAACTGGATTTATTTTTGTTTTCCCACAATGGCCTTTCATTTTCTCAGAGTGCATTAACTTTAGCAGCTTGTTTTTGCTAAAATATTCAGATGCACCACTGTCATTCTCTTTATGCCAATGGACTTCCACAGTAACTTCTTATTGTACAGTTCTTAGTTCTTTCACATAAGTTATGGACTGAATTTCCAGTCTGGCTTTCTTCCTTTTTCTAAGGTCATATGTTTTCACGAGAAATAGACAGTAGAATGATAGGATTTGTCTTTCTAAATGTCCTCAGCAACATTTGTCTATATAGTAGAAGGCAAACTTATGGTGCTAATATCTGGAAAATTAACAAACTAATATTCTATTAAAATTTGGATTGATCTCATGCACTTACTTTCCCTCCTTCCAATAACCTCACCAAAATGACTACAAAGGAATAAAAAGTTTTTAAACACTTAAAGAGAAGGAGAAACGGAGAAATATCAGCAGCTGAGATTCAGCGGGACCAATTTCAGGAGGAATCAAAAGGCAAATGGAAGAGTAGTAACTGAACTAGACTTCAGGAAGGGAGCCTCCACCTAAATGCCTGGGCAGAGGGAGAACAAGAAGCCGGTCAATACAGCCATGGGATCCTGGAAAGCTCAGCATCTGGAGATACCAAGTATCACGGAAATTACAAGCTATTGAAAATGGAGGGTTGCTTAAAAGGATGCATATGGGATCTGGTGTTTCCTAGTCTCCCTTCCCCACCTTTAAAAACAAGGTGACTACCAGCATGGAAAACAAACCACATGCATATTTTCAAGAAAAAATAAACCACAGTGGCTCTAAACATGAGGACACTAAGAACATTGAAGAAATGAAGTGAGGATCAGAGCTAAATACAAGGATACAGTGAGGGTATGAAAACATAATGATGGGACCCTCTGATCCCAGACCTCCAGCCACAGGAGGGAAGAAGACTGAGGAGTCTTCTTTTCAGAAACTGAATGGCTGGGTGGGGGGAGCAGGAATCTAAATATTGATGTCTCCCAATGAAAAGTTCAACTCACTGATGAATCACTGTAAATGAAGCACATCAAACAAATTCTATCCACACACGAAGAGTTTGAATTATCTTTGGATGGCTTTACCTTCAAATATGAGTGCACAATTAGGGATCGTGGGACACTTGTTAGCCTCTAATATGAAAGAGAGATCAAAGCAAGCACAGTGGAAAAAGGATCATGAGAGAAAAAGTATAGTGAGTATCTCAGAATTATAAAAGTAGATGTGGCATCCATGGAACAAAAACAGAAGGCAATGAAGTTAGAGCAGTCAAAGAACAAGAAAAAGATCTTGGAAATATTACCCAAATTAAAACTCCAATAGAAAATTTGGAAAACAAGGTTGGGGGAATCTCCCAGATTTAAGAATAAAAATGAAAGGGAAAAAAGTTGGAATGGAAAAAAGAAAACAATTAGAGTCAATTCTGATGGTCCAACATCTAATTCAATAGCATTCCAGAATAGAACAAAGAGGAAATAATTTAAAAATTATTTTTAAAAACAACAGGAAAATAACAACAGAAAAAAACAAGAAACTAACGGCATGATTGCAAATGCTCATTGAATACCTAGGACAATCAATCATTTTTTTTAAAGAAATGCACACCAAAGTGCGTCGTCTTGAAATTTTAGAACTCCAGAGACAAAGAGTAAATAATCAAGATTCCAAAAGGGTTTAGGGGCAGATGACATAAAAGGGAACAGAAAAAAGGAACAGCTTCTGAATTAGCAGCAGAAAACACTAGATATCGATAGACACTAAAATCGAAGGAGAAGTGATTGTCACCAGGGAATTCTACAGCCAATCAAATTAGCTGAGTGTGAGGAAAAATAAAAGGTAGAGTGCTCCAGGAGGAAAGTTTGCAAGGGGGAAAAAAGAAGCTGATAGATTATATGATAATTTTTAAATTTTTATTCAAAATTTATAATTTTATCAGTTTAAAAATTATATTGAAGTGTTTTGATAGGTTTGATACGCTGGAAATGTTAGGAATAGTTACATTAAAAACCATGCATGTAAATAAAAAAGAAATTATTAACTTCAAGAATAATAAATTATATAAGAAAAGATAGAGAATTAGATCAGTAATGTGTATCTACATAATCAGATTGTAATAATATAAAAACTGACTACTGATTAAAGTTTGTAATATTCATAGTTTAGGAGGTTGGGTAAAAGGGAATTTGTGTGTGTGTGTGTGTGTGTGTATGGGGGTTGTAAGTATCATGATCTCATTTTCCATAAAACAAAGTCAAAAATAAACTTAATCCTTGATTAATTAATTCATAGCAACATATGAAACTTGTACCAGAACTATGTCTGGTATTACATATTTGTCAGTGCTGTGTCTCTGGGGTGCCAATCTGGAGGAAGAGACCTGGGGAGGGATTGCAGGTTTTTTAAAATTGTACTATTGAGGCTAGCCAAAAAGTTTGTTCGGGTTTTTCTGCAACATAAAAACCCGAACGAACTTTTTGGCCAACCCAATATTTAATGGTTTTTAAAGCTATGTTAGTATATTGCTTGGATCAAAATTTTACAACTTAATAAAATAAAGAATGAAGAGAGCTATTAGTGAACTAACAATCAAGGTTTCCTTATTATGGTCTACATATTTGTATGACTATAAACCTGCAAATGTGTTCCAATTTGTGAAGCAGCATCAACAGTATTTGCTGCTGAGCCCGTCATGTGGCAGATTTGAGAACTAAAGAACTATCAGTACTATTAGAAGTACTTCAACTGCCCTAGGGAAAATAATAACAGAAACACTAGACAATGTTATGTCCATTCTAAATTTTGATTTTATTGCGGATTAAGTATTTATATTTTTATATATCAAATAGTATACTACATTGTCAATAATGTGTTTTTTTTAATTCTTATGAAGACAATGCCAAGTATAATAAGTCCATCTCAGCAGCTCAGTTTTCGAATGAAAAAAAAAAAAAAAGGCTCACTTTGCCAGTTATATCCTGTACAGTGAAATGCTAAATACATCCTTCTAGAGGCGCTAACTGAAAAACAAATTTTAGGTGAAAACTCAAAAAATATGTCCATATTTGTCTCCTTGGATGAAGAAAGACTGTAATTTATATTCATAGGTTAGGATAAATTAATTCAGCAGCCACTTGAAAGCCCTCAGGTAATTTCCAGATTACCAGTAAGATTGTTTATGAAGTGAACCTGCCATCCTTGACATTTTGTAAAGATATTTTAATAATCATTAACTTTTCCTCCTTTGGACCCTCCCCCTCAAATAGTCTTCCTATATTTCCTGAAATTTCAACACCAATTTAAAAAATACCATTTGGAGTATAAAATGCAAGCTTTTTTTATTTCGTATCTGCTCCTAATGAAATGTACTGAAAATCTGAGCTATTTTGAATCCCATGGAAGTATTATGCACCAAAAAACTGACTGTCCTGAGTCACAGCTCACTTCAGACACTCACCTAGTCATGTCATTATTTATAGTCAATAATAGGCCAGGGACACAGTGTGAATAGCATAGCTTGTGTAAATATCTTTTTTTGGTATGTTTTAAGAGGTATAAGAACAAAGGCTGCTCTAACAACAGGCTATTTGGGGCTATAAATATTTAATACCTACTGTAAAACATGTAAAAGGAGAAATGTCATTTTCTTAATTAACTTAATGTGAATATTAAATTTTAGAATCCTATAGAGCTCTTTTATTGAACTACTGTCAAATCAGTGGACTTAAGTTGAAATGAAATTCAAAGAAGCAGCTGATATTAATATTCAACTGATGAAGCAACAGACTGAAAAAGATTGGCAGTTTGAAAAGTTTAAAGGTTTAAAATGTGTTTTAATTTCCATTAGGTTCACTTACACATTCATATTACAAGAATATCCTGGTCTATAAAATATTTAATCCATTAATTCTCCTTTCAAAATATAATGAAATGAATTCCTAAGAGTTAAGAAAATGAAAATTATATGTGACTCGAGTTTTTGTATTTGACAGTCCAGTGCCTGCAAGAAAGAAAACTAACACATCTATTTGTCAGAAAAGTGGGATTCATTTCTGGAGCACAGGATTTCTGTCATTTTCCTCTAGATCCTAAGTCTGAAATGGTAAAAAGTTAAAATTTGGGGATTCCAAACTTTCTCAAGTTTTCTTGGCATCAATTCCTGGTCAGTATGTCACTGTGTATCCAAAGAGAACATGAAGCCTCCATTGTTTCCCTACTGTTTAAAATTTTCACCATCATTAGTTTCAAACTTGGCTCTCAACACCACCAACTTTTTGATGTGTTTCTGATTTATGTTACGCAGTAGCTTTCGGATAGTAACTGAATCTTCTTAATGAGGCAGGAATACATATTTATTTATATATGCAATGTCTAAAATTAAAACATATTATATTATATATAAAATATATATAAGTGCACTGTCTAAGACGGAAATATATTGGTTATATACTACACAGTTACAATATTTGATATTTTTACAAGAGCAAATTTTTAGTGGTTAAAAATTTTTCTTCTAATAAATATGGCTATGTCCGTGATGACATTATTTTTAAATGATCTTGGTTTTGAACTCCAAAATTTGAAAGAGCAAAGAGACTGTTTTCAAAATGCTCTTTAGGAAATCTTCGTGAAGTATTAGGTGAGAGCAATTATATGATCCCATCCTTTTCACAAAGAAGAAAGTAATGCCAGAAGGCTAATTTTAGTTTCTTCTAAGAATCTTATAATTAAATGAAAATCTGACTCCTAACTAGGTATCAATAAACTAGGCTTCTTCAGGAAACTCATGTTCCCAACTAAGTCTTTCTTTCATTATGCCATTTGCCTTCCTTTCAAGAAATTACTCTGATTTTAAATCCTGCATTTCGTATTTTAACAAACCAAAGAAAACAGATATCATTGCGTTTTATGTAAACTGCAGTGCTAATGGCCCATGTGCAGCTGCTAAGCAGGTTACATTCTCAGGGCTGGGGACAGTGTGAATATTGTTTCATGCAGTATAAATTTTATGTAGAAAAACCAATTAATGCAAGTATTCACTGAGATGTTAGAATAATAAGTTTTCAGAGCTGGAAGGGACTCTAGTAACCATTTGGGCTAATGGTTTGCAATGTTTTCACCAGTAACAATTATTTTATTATTTTAATTGCAGATCCTAGAGATTTTGATGGATTTAAAATGAGTGGACAAGCTGCAATGTATACTGTTATTTGTAATTTTGAACACCATATGGGGTTTTAATTTATGAAGAACTCTGTCACTACATTTGGGGACTCAGGTTGGGAATTAATGAATTAGTCTCATTCCCAAACTCTATAGATGACAAACATTGTGCCAGTGTCATATGAGGGTTGTTCAAGGTTGCACAGCCAAAGAGAGGTCACATTGGAGAGAGAATATAAAAGGGGAATTGATTTGAGAAAGCACAATCGACCTGTCATTAGCACTTTTCCCTCAGCATCCCCCCTTTAATGTCTGTGGTCACCATTGTCCCTTCCAACCTCAGTTCTTCCAGACTCCTTGTGCTGTGCAAAGATTTTAATGAATAGCTAGATATTGATGATGCTCAACCCATTTCTCTAACCCAATCTCACTCTTGATATTCAGACCTACTTTTCCTATTTTCTATTGACTACTACACACTCATAGACCTTTAGGTCTTTAGTTGACCTTCATGTTTATCAGTAATACCATCCTCTCTCTTTTCAATGTTTCTTCAAGGAGCAGTACAAACCTCAGCTTCTGTGAAGCATCTCCTGATTTCCATACCCTGCCATGTTCAGGTAGAAATAATGTGCTGTTCCCTGTGCTTATGTTACAAGTTATAGCATTTGTCTTCTGTTCTGATTGATTGTTCATGAGTGTCTATTAAACTAGACTGGAAGACTCCCAAGGAAGAGTCTCTAGTTTCTCTTTGTAATTCCACTGTCTGCATAGGTCTGACCTCAATCTGACTGACACGTAAGGCTTTGTATGTGGTGTATAATCATGGTCTGCTCAAAATACTAAAAGTATCTGTTATCCAATTGTATTCATAGTCAGAGTAATCATAAACTTTACTTAGCTACATTTGTTGCATTGCTTACGGCAAAATATGTTAAGTAAAATATAGTGCAAAATGGTAGCTTCAGAAAATCTTGTATTTTGCTAATAAATTGACTAGTAAACTTCTTTATTCAGACAGAAAAAATGATGGTCCCTTTATGAAAAACTGTAGCAAAGACACTATGCTAATATCATGTTGAAGTATGTGCTTAAAAATTGTGTATATCAACTATTATTGACTACTAATTTTTAACATGATCCTCCCTACTACTTTTTTTTAAAGATCCCATCCTAGTGGGTACAAGGAGAAAAAATTGCTGTCTTTCAGCGTATGCAACAAAGACATATCTGTAAGACAATCTACGAGATGCTGCAGAGAATACAGGAATAAGACAACTTTCTATACTGTCAAGTGAATTTAATGAACATCTTACACACTTTCAACAAGTTGTTAAAATACTCTCGTTGCTTAGAAATGAGATATTGGTAGAGACACAGAGGAAGTACAGTGCATTGGTTCTGAGTTTGGGATTTGCTGTCAGTTGTGTGAATCCTTACTTTGCCAGTTGCAGCTAGGTGACCTTGGGCAAGTTAGTTAACCTCTTTAAAGTCCAGTTTTCTCATTAAAAATAAAGCAAATAATAGAACCTATTTTAAAAAGTCATTACAACAGTTAAATAGAATAATGCATAAAGAGTATTTTGCACCACACTTAGCTAAATAGTAACAATAAATGAAATTAACTGTTACTGTTATTCAGTATAATTATGGAGTGGTTGTTATTGGAATTAAGGGCATACAAATTTAAAAACAGAAGGGACCTCAGTGATAATTTTAAAACAAATCCTTTATTTTACAGTGGAGGAAATTGACGTTTAGAACAACTGTGAGTCTTGCTCAAGTTTGTTTATGTAGTAATGGTTAAACTTACTTCTGCAGAGCTTCCAAGCGTCCACAGAATTGCAGGCCAACACTCTTTATATCCTTCACTAAAATGACTATTAAAATTCATTTTCTACACAATTGATTTGCCATAAACAAAACCATTTCTTACTTCCAGAATTATTTGCTTTGTGATGGTTTATTTGAGTGAAAAAAAGTGGCAGAAAACTAATGATCATGATATTTGGGCAAACTGTGAAAATTGTTTTAAGTTCTTTAGTCACATCATGTTTTTCATCCTCATCCTCCCCATCATACCCACCTCCCAGAAAACATTATCTCTTGCCAAACAAGTAGAAAAAAAATCCCATCTGAGATAATTTGCACCCAGAGATAGGTCCACATACATATTTACTTAAGGATGCTGTTCTAGTACCTGTCCCTCTAAACCAGTCCCTAGCCTGCAGTCAGTTTCTGCTGTAGACACATCAGCTTTCAGAATTTGACCACTTGCTCTAATTCTGGAAACTACCCTACTACCTTTCAAGTTTCTTATTTGCTTTTAATTGATTCATAAAATGCAAAACTAGATCTCAAAGAATTTATATATATATATATATTTTTGATGTGGACCATTTTTAAAGTCTTTATTGAACAATACAATATTGTTTCTGTTTTATGTTTCTGTTTTTTGGCCACAAGGCATGTGGGATCTTAGCTCCCTGACCAGGGATTGAACCTGCACCCCCTGCACTGGAAGGCGAAGTCTTAACCACTGGACTGCCAGGGAAATCTGAGATTTTTTTGCTGTACACATTAGCTACTTTAATTGACCAACATTGTTTTAATATCACTTTTGGTCAATTAATTTTGGAAAGTGCTAATACTTATTTTAGTCTGGGCAGTAATATTAAATACATGCACTGAATTTAAATGTGCAGATAAATAGCTATCTGATAATCCTTTAATTATATACACTTCAATTTTTCTATTGAGATTACAGTATTCTTAGCAAAGCAATGTATAATTCAGATCCCAAGAGAAAAATGGTTTAAAGAATATCTAGGAGATATTACAAATATTCTGGTTGAAATCAAATTGCATATATATTTCTATATCTAGCTTTTAACTCAAACTTTTATAAAAATGATTTCCTATGTAATTATAATTTTAATGCCTGCATAATATTATATAATATGGATTCCATAATTAACATTTCTTGTTTTATAGGACATTTAGGTTGCTTCCAATATTTTGATGTTATAAATAATGCTTTAATAAGTATACTTAAATAAATGTCTTTTTTATATTTCAATTAAAAAAATAGCAGCATAGAAATATAATTACTATGACAAAGAACATAAACATTTAAAGACTATTATTTTTGTCAAATAGGATAAGTGCCCCTCATACATCAGCTAATCAAAAATGTAAGATATTTCTCATTGTTCTTTTTACTTGCATATCTTTCATTATTAATAGTTAAATATTCTTTATTTCATTGGTGTCTATGTTTCTAAATTAATGAATACTTTATAATTTATTCATGAACTATGCCTATTGAGATTCTTTATTTCTCTTTAATTGATTTCTAAGTTTTAATTATTTTGTTTTAAAAAAATGTGCTTTAGTAATTTGTTCTGTGCATTTATTTACTCATCTCCCTCCAACTTACCTTATCAAAAGTTGTTTGTTGTGGTCATCCATTTACAATGCTTGGTGTCAGTTTATTTATCTCTTGTAAAAATAAAATGCAGTGTATGTGTGTGAAAAAAAGTTGTTTGTTTATGTGAATTTTAGGATTGATTTTTAAATTTCCTAAAGGTATTCTATTGGGATTTTGCTTGATATTAAATTAAATATATAAACAAATCTGGAAGTAAATATTTTTTTTTCCAATCTTCCCATTCAAAAAGCTGTTTATTTATTGCATTAAGCCAAGCAAAATAGTGTAGGTCTTATTCATTTTTTGTTAAGGTGATTCTTAGTGATGTTTCACAATTGTTCCTATAAATAAAGTCATTTTCCCACTGTAATTTCTAACTGGTTATTACTTGTGAAAAGAAATTTTTGGATTTTGACTTGTTGTATCTAGACAGTATATTTGATTCAAAAATTTTACTTCTTTTTGTCTCCAGTTAATTTCTTAGGTTTTCCATATACAAGTGTTTACTTTCCTCAGCCCATGGACAAAACTCGCTGTCTCATCTGCTCTTACAATGGTGCAAATAATAGCATGTGAGCAAATTTAGATGGAATATAATTCACCTTAATAGAAAAATATGTCTACAATAATATTTTTACCAAAGCAAAACTTTCCTCACTTCTCTATTAATAACTTAGTCTTCTGAAATCTGAACTGCATACTACCTAACATTGCTTAAACTACATTCTTGAGTCTAATATTTATTTTCAATATATTCACATGCTAATCAATGTGATAGGAACAGGATGAAAATAGCTTGCAATGTCACCAGTGATTTCCCAATTATCAAATTAGTTAATTACTTAATTTATAATAATCACTTGTTGAATTCCAATGAGCACTCTTTAGGCTATATCATATTTTTAGAACTTGACAATGCAGTTTTCTTCATCTTCATTACTGGGTTCTATCTCATTGGTTATCTCCCCCATCTTTCCACATTCTTCCATTATATCTCTGAGTGATCTTCAGGCTACTGTGATGGTTTATCTTCTACCCATTGTTTAAATATTGGTATTTCCATGAGGGTTTATTTGTTTCTCATTATTCCTCCCTTTCCCCCCTTTTCCTGTACTTCCCTCTTGAGCAATCCAAACTGTTTCACAGCCTCAAATGTGACCTGTACATGATGACTCCCAAATTTATATATTAGCTATCATCTCTTTCTAGAACTGCATTGCTAATTATGTACTTGTCACTTCTACCTAGACGTTTGACAAAAATGTTTGATCAGTCCAAAATGGAGTTCATTATCTTTTCCTCAAAATCATCTTCTTTGTTGGAATTCTTTATTTTGGGTAATGGCATCATGGCCACACTAGATAATAAGGATGTTCTATGATAATAGCAGTGATATAATAGTAACGACAACAACAAGATATATTTTATTCAACACTTACTATATTCCAGGCACCATTTTAAGAGCATTGCATATATTAATTCATGAATCCTCTGAAAAATCCTATGAGGTAGAAATAGTTATTATACTAATTTACAAGTAAGAAAATTTAGGCCCAAAGAGTTTGAGCAATTGCCCACTGATACATCAAAAGTGGTGAAAACAGTTTTGGAGTCTCATCTCACTACAGACTCTTTTGTTCAGTGTTTTCTCCTTTTTTGAACCACAATTCTATACTTCCAAGCTAAAAACATCAGAGGCATCCCTGAGTCATTCTTTCTTCTTATATCCCTAAATAGTTTACCAAGGCATGTCACTTTGGTCTCTCACATATCCTTAGGTAACGTCCTTCTCATCACCTCTACTGTCCCTTTGATTTTTCAAGCAACTTCCAGCTCTTAAAATGTGACAAAGATTTACCATCTCCAATATTTGATTGCCTCCATGATGCCTTTAACATAGTCAGGCATGATTCAATCATTCTTATATTTGAAATCTTTCCATGACTTTTGTTCTCTACAGGATAGAATTTAAACTGCTTGGCAAAATACACAAGATGTTTTATATTCTAAAGTTGTTTTATGTTTCCAGACATTTCCCACTTGCTCCTCAACCTCACTCCTAATATATATTTCTAGTCATACTGAACTACTGCTCCTTACCTAAACACACACACACATATATATATATATATATATATATATATATATATATATACTTGTGTGTATGTGTGTATGTATATATATGTGTATATATGCATTCAATACACATTCATTAGGTTGTGTATATATATATATAGGTTGTGTACCTATATGTATATGTGTATTTATACAACCTCATGAATATATACATATATATATTCATTGGGCTAGGCTTGTGTCTTATTCATCTGTATATATATTTTTGATTTTAACAAAATACAATACCCCACACATGACAGCTATTGAGTAAGTTTTGGTTGAATACATGAATAAATTAAGAAAGCAATGAAGGAAAGAAGGAAGGAAGGAAGGAAGGAAAAGTTTTTATGTAACCATCTTTTATGGTCCATGATATTCATTAATTTGTTTCAAACTCTCTCACAACTGAGAGAGGAGGAGTGTGTAAGATTCAGGAATTAGGCAAAATTCTGGAAGGGGTACACCATACTCAGCTCTTTGAATATTTAGGGTGTAGCATGAGGAAAATCTTTACCATGTATATACTCCAAGTAACACCATTCTCAAGTGGATCTGGAAACACAGTATATGTACTTATATCAGTTATACAATGATTTCCCTATACTTTCTCAGCTTACCAATTGCTGGTGGCTTTCTCTCCACTTGAGGAAGCTTGCATATGGGGGTCCCATTGTTTTAAGAAGTTAAATGGATTCCAAATTCACCATCATGGTCAGAACATAGTAGAATATGTTAAATTAGGAGAATGGTGGCCTCTTTTAGCAGTAGTTTAGGAGTGGTGATGTGTATAAATAACTATGGATGACAATAGAGCTGTCAGTATTAAATGATAATATTAGAACCATGGTTCAATAGGTGACACATATCAGGGAGTAAGAGGTGAAGAACCAATCAGTATACTTGTTAGAATCGTTTCACCAATATTAAAATAATTTTGAGTATAATTCTCCTTAGTTCTAGTTTTTTATTTGAATTTCTAGCCTACTGATCTATTGAATATGTATTTTAATGTGAACATTACTAAAGCACATTTAGGAAATAAATGAAGGCATATAAAAATTCTAAGTACAAAGAAAAAAGACACTAAAAGTAAGACAAATCAGTTAACTTTCTTAATTATTTTCTTACTATAACATTTTTTTGGACTAAACAAAATATCACTCAAAAAATCAAGGTTATATAACTCTAAATAATGCAGCAGTGATCCAAGTCATTTAGCTGCTCAAACATCTGGTAGGTAAAATGACAGCATCTAAATCATAGATCAGCTAGGATGAGAAAAATAAAATTTTGGGGACTAGAACAGTGCTTGATAAATGTATCCTCCTTTTCTTCAGTGTTTATGATTGATAAATGGCCAGACTTTGCCATGACTTTGCCTTGACATTTATTTCACAGTCAACGGCCATTATCTTGTGACAACAATCTATTTCTTTCTGTTATATTGCAGGTCATAATTGTTAAGTCTTCTTATTGAAGACTTCCTATAAATTTTGTAATTTATGACATATAGGCTGAAAATTTCAAATGAAGTATTTTAGGCATATGGCTTATAACTGAAAAAAAAAAAAAGGCCTAGAACAGTTTTGTGACTTTTTATGTACATAACCTCTATAGGGGAGATGGTCCAGAAAGCAAAGCAAATGCTGACAGTTTTAAAAATTCAAACTTCTTTAAACTGCATATGAATTCCTCAGAAAGTTCATAGTCTGGCAGCTCAAAGAGACACAGCAATATTTAGCTTATTACCATACTGATCACACCCCATTGTATTAGATGGGGTAGCCACTTTGCCAATTCCTTAGAAAATGGAGCAGGTTGCCAAGAATTTGTAACCATTGGCATTCCCCTTACTAAACATATTTTTTTCTCCCCTAAGTGCCGTTGCTCTTGTGTCTATAGGAGGCTTATCAGAGCACACTAGAAACAGCAGAATTGTAGGGCAAATCCTCTAAGAGAGTATTGTTTGTTTGGATCATTCCTTTTAAAACATTTAAACTAGAATAACTAGACAATGAATTACACTGATAGGACCTGCACTAGGCTCCATGACCATCCAATTTAACTGTTCTGTTTTATCGAGGAGGAAACTAAAGTCCAGAACATTTTTATAACATGTTTAAGGCTACTTAGATAGAAGGAAAGGAAAAGCCTTCATGTGAAACTAAAGGCTCTCCCAGAAACATTTAATTCAGTGTTCTTTCTACTAATCATTATTCTTAGAAGTCACATGGACCACTTGCTAAAAATATGGATTTCTTGATCTCTACTCCAATTTTGGGGTGAGGCCAAGGAATCTACAGTTTTACGATCCAAGAAATTCTAATGTCTAGAGGATTCTGACGTAACCGGTCTAATAATGTATTTTGAGAAATAGTGTTCTATATCACATCTCTTCATAAATATAAGATCATCTTCCTCACTGCTTTGGCTGGCATGCTAGATTTATCAGTAGTGGGACTTCCTAACCGTTCAGCTTTAGAAATATCTAATGCAGACTGAAGCGGGGAGAGGATGGAGTGCTGTGTGTGTGTGTGGGGGGGTGGGGGCGGTGAAAGTTAAAGATGAAGAAGGGTTTTGGTAGGACCTTGGTCTCAAATAAGCCAAGACCATAATAGAGAAAAAAAAGCAAATTGATTCAAGACCCCGACATTATTATACAGTTGATCCTTCCTATTCACAGGTTTTGTGTCTTTGGATTCAACCAACCATCAACCCAAATTCTGCAGATGCAAAACCTGGGGATATGGGGGCCCCCAGTATATAAGGGACTTGAGCATCCATGGATTTTGGTACCCTCCAGGGGTTCTGGCCCCAATTCCCTGAAAATAATGAGGAACAACTGCATATTAGAACTACTTTTATATGTATTTTTTAGAATGTAGATAAGCATGTGTGTTGGGAGCCAAAGAAAGATTACTTAACATTGAGGTCAGTGCCGACTTCTACCACAGGGAACGAGAAGAATCCATTAAGAGTGCCTTATTCTAATGATACCATCAGCCCTTGTTTTTTCATTGCTGTCCTCACCATACACTTACATGTTAGTCACATCCTATTTGTGCATTGCCTTTGTGGCATGATCACAACATCACTTTCCACATGATCCTGTACTATGCTCCCTGTGACCTCCATTCAGCACTCATCCCCATTAGACAGGTTCTGTTGCAGTAGTCATTTCATAGATAACTTGTTCCCAGGGAGCTATGAGACTATAAGTCAAATGCCATGATAATCATATTGAGGCAGTATGAGTTTCCTATTATAGACAGCTGGTATGGACAAGCAACTCCTCTACCAGTGGTTAACCTGAGCTAACAAAACTATGAGATAATTATTCCTCTTTGATGCCAGTATTTCTGGATGTCAAACCCCAAATCTCCTATGCATGGTGGCAGCAATTGTGCCATTATAAGTTGAAAATGGATCCACATAGGTGGCAACCCTGAAAATGTCACCGAGAGTTTGCTGGTTCAAACAGTCAAGTCATCCCATTGTCTCAGTTTCAGTCGTTTCCAGTGAGTCTAAATAACAGAAAGAATTACTTAATTTTTTTGGTTTAATTATATAGAATTTTTCCTATGAGTTACTTGCCAGCCTGAATGTACATTGATGAAATTGGCTGAGATGCTTTGGTGCATCTGCCTTGTGCACAGAGCATTGATGGCAGCTACAGGATCCTTGCCTAATTTCTCTCTCCAAAGGTAAAACTGATTACTCCCGACTTTGTATACCCTCTGTAGCCATAACATTGTCTATCTGCAACCCTCTAATGCTTCATTTCTTTTACTTGTCTCACACAGCAGTAGGGCATTTAGGACATGAAATATCTAAATTTGTTATTCTGGAGAGTCAGCAAACTTCTGTATTTCTCCCGCTCCATAAATCCATAGATTCTGAGTTTATTTACACTAAGCAATCCTAAACCAGGAATATCTTTCTAAAAGCATTCCACAGATAAGGTCCCTTTTTCCTGTAAATAGTATTAGTTCATTTACCAAGAGAGCCAGTTTTCAGCTTTTTTCCAAGGATATTATAATAAATTACCTGCTCTTGGTCCCTCCTTACAATATTCTTATTTCTTCTCCTTTACCATGTGTGTGAATGGATCATAGGTCAGCTACTTTAACTCCTTCCTCCCAGTACTAAGAGATAATTTAACTGAAGGCACTTTGAACACTATCATAACACTATCATAACTGTGGCACAGTTAGAAATTAAGTTATTAAATTAAATCAGCCACTCCTTGGAAAAGATGAAAATCAACCTGACATCCAGAGTATAGACCAAGCAAGAGAATAACATCTCTGCCTACTAGATAATCCACAGTGCTTCTCGTTTCTGTAACTCAACAGTGGCATTGGTTCACTTTTTCTTTTTAGTTTCCTGGAAAGAAATATTCTGAGAGAGTGCTTCTTATAAAACAGAGGAGGCCAAGAGTTTTCTGAGTCTGCTGATGATTAAATATGGTTAAATCATCAGCTTCTGAGAAGAGAGTATTACAAATAAATAACATTCACCGTGTAAGAATATCTGGACACCGTTAGAATGAGGAACAGGAACACAGGGCGTACGTAGGCAGCCCTATAACATGAGAGAAAAGATTTCAGTATCAGAGTGAAAGCCAGTTTCACAAAATAAAATGAGGAAAAAAAGAGAATAATATACAAAAAGCATTAAAAATTCCATGTGACTTTGCCTAATTCACCTAATTCTAAGGTGATTACAAGTGGTGATTCTAAGCAGATAAGCAGCAGATGCTTCTCTGGTAAAGGTGAATATGTAATGAAGAGCAATACAAAGAGTAGAAAAGTTAGTAAAACTAGATCCATGAGAAACTAGGAATGCCAAAAATATCTAGAAAAGAAAGACTTAATGATTTCTAAGATAATAATATATGGTATGATTATTAGAATTTACCCATCTCCAGAGAGAATGGAGCTTAAGAAGTGTCATGAGACGTTTAAAGAACAACTAGTGATAAATTCATTCTTAACAGGAAATATGATTAAATACTAGAATCATCTACAGGCATACCTTGAAGATACTGTGGGCTAGGGTCCAGACCACTGCAGTAAAGCAAATATCACAATAAAGCAGGTCATGCAAAATTTCTGATTTCCCAGTGCATATAAAAGTTATGTTTATACTACACTATAGTCAATTCAGCGAGCAATAGTATTATGTCTAAAAAAACCAATGTACATACCTTAGTTAAAAAATACTTTATTACTAAAAAATGCTAGCCATTATCTGAGCCTTCAGCAAGTTGTAATCTTTGTGCAATAGTAACATCAAAGATAACTGATCACAGAGCACCATAATATAATAATAATGAAAAAGTTTGAAACATTGCAAGAATTACCAAAATGTGACACAGAGAAACAAAGTGAGCAAATGTTGGAAAAATGGCACCAATAGATTTGCTGGACTAATAGTTGTCACAAACCTTCAATTTGTGAAAAATTCAAGATCTGTGAAGCACAATAAAGCAAAGCAGAATAAAACAAGGTATGCCTGTACTAAAATCTGGGAGGGATGTATTGGGAGTTTGGGGTTAGCAGATGCAAACTATTATATCATAGAATGTATAAACAACAAGGTCCTAGTGTATAGCACAGGGAACTACATTCAATATCCTGTGATAAACCATAATGGAAAACAATGTGTATATATATATATATATATATATATATATATATATATATATATATATATATATGTATGTATAACTGAATCACTTTGCTGTGCAGCAGAAACTAACACAATATTGTAAATCAACCAAACCTCAATAAAATAAATAAATAAAATAAAATCTGTTGTAGAATTTGCTTCAACAACACCGTTATGAAGTAGATTAATATTCACGTACCATAATAGGTAAATTATAAAATGAGAGTAAGATATATGTCCTCTCCTATTCCTGTAATTCCATGATTAAAAAACCCATGGAATTACTAGTGAAGTTCAAGTTTGATGATCATTAGATATAAAATGCATTGTAATGTATACACACCCACCTATGTTTGTGGCCTTTTATAACACTTTTGCCAAAACAAAGCAAAATAAAACAAAATGACAACACAATTACTTTCTTTAAATGCTCGGTTTCAATGTTAAAAAAAGGTATTTTTATCCCACTACTGGGCATATACCCTGAGAAAACCATAATTCAAAAAGAGACATGTACCAAAATGTTCATAGCAGCCCTATTTACAATAGCCCGGAGATGGAAACAACCTAAGTGTCCATCATCGGATGAATGGGTAAAGAAGATGTGGCACATATATACAATGGAATATTACTCAGCCATAAAAAGAAATGAAATTGAGCTATTTGTAATGAGGTGGATGGACCTAGAGTCTGTCATACAGAGTGAAGTAAGTCAGAAAGAGAAAGACAAATACTGTATGCTGACACATATATATGGAATTTAAGAAAAAAAAATGTCATGAAGAACATAGGGGTAAGACAGGAATAAAGACACAGACCTACTAGAGCATGGACTTGAGGATATGGGGAGGGGGAAGGGTAAGCTGTGACAAAGTGAAAGAGCGGCATGGACATATATACACTACCAAACGTAAGGTAGATAGCTAGTGGGAAGCAACCGCATAGCACAGGGAGATCAGCTCGGTTATTTGTGACCGCCTGGAGGGGTGGGATAGGGAGGGTGGGAGGGAGACGCAAAAGGGAGGGGATATGGGAACATATGTATATGTATAACTGATTAAATTTGTAAAATAAAAAAAAAAAAGAAAAAAAAGAAAAAAAAAAAAAAAGGTATTTTTTATTAATTGAGTTATGTGATGTAGGTGTCCAGCTAGTAATGTCTCTGCAGATGGCAAGTGTACTGCAAGTTCCAAATAACTTTAAATAAAATGATAAGGGTCTACTTAAATATTTAATTCATTACTTTAAATATTATATTAATATGTTAATGATGATAGAAGCCCTTAACAATTCAAAATAACCTTTGCATATTTAATGGTTCTAAATGTTTTATGTTGTGTCATTAAATTTAAGTTAGTATGTAAATGCTATTGCTGAAATATTCCTTGGTACTTGAAATGAATTTAACTAGGTATTCATATTCTGTGGAATATTCTGGTATTAGAGAGTTATTGAATTAAAGAGTTTATTTCCAAGGGAAGCCCCCCCATAAGTGAGTTTGCATCTTCAATTTGACACTAAACAGAGAGTTTTAATCCAGAACAGGATCATTCCTTGTATATAGATAACTGAGTGAAAGCAAGATGAAATTTTGTCAGACTCTGCTTTCGCAAAATGAGACCTACTAATAAAGACATTATGCTACTGTTCTATGCAAACAATAGACACAATGTGTCTTCATGTATCCCTTTTAAAGTTACTAAAGTTTAGCATTACATTTCATTATGTGATTATAGAGATGGGAAACTATAAAATGAGAACTGAGATACCATTTGAGAAACTCACACCTACAAGCCTACTCCGACCACACTGCCGTGCTGTGGAATATTTTGGCAACTCCATTTTGGCACCTGCTTTTAGAGATCGGCTATGACTCACAAAATCAGCCTCCTTGCTTTTTTTCACACTTGGGCCGGGGGGGTGGGGTGGGGAAGAGGTAACGTTTTATCATTCAGAGGAGATATTTTAGGACACGCTGGGAAATCATTCCACAAACTAAAGTCAAAACAAGAACTAGAAATTAGTGGTCTTCCAAGGTAACATGAGTCAGAACTGGGCTTCAGAGTGATGAATGAGGTAAAGGTGGACAGTTGATTTAGATGATTTTTAAAATCCCTTCCAACCCAAAGATTATTTTATTATTATTGTCTGATTCAGGATTCTGTCACACTCTACCTTATCGGAGTTCCCCCTTCTTTTTAGACCCCTGTGTGCTGGTTAACTATGATTCCTCTGCAGTAGTTCCATGGTCCAGAATGAAATCATTGCTCCAAAGTATAATAGAACGATATGAGCCTGCGGGTACGCACATGTGCAGGTATCCATGTCTGCTGATGGTGGGCCTAAACCTGTTCTCTGACTTCCTGTAGAGGGAGTCACTTCAGATCACAATGGAGAAATGAGTCTCGAGAAAGCTAGCACAAAGGAGCCATGAGGATATTTCGGGAAGATTGCCGGCACCTGATCCTGTCTACTAAATACGTAACAACTTCTATTACATTTAGCAGAAAACACATTCTCTTTCAGTGTGAGAAACACTCTTGAGGCATTTTCCATTTTAGATCTCAAACTCCACTCTCCTCTACACACATTTGTTTTTATATCATCATTCTTTAAATACCAATGATTTCCGTACCTTTTGTAATAAAAAATACCACATGTAGCAAGGTATTAAAATCTCTTACTGTGTGTTCTATTAACAGAGCTAAAATCTATCTCCACATTTTCCATGTGAATGCAACTGACCCTACTGTTTATATATATTCTGATGTATAAGACTCTTTAATGTGTCATCAGTACAAATATCAAAGAGTGGAGAATTTTTGAAGTTAGTCTAATTATTTTTTTTTGTATGTTCAAAATTCAATTTGCAAAAGCACAAAATTCCACTGAATAAGGATGATCAATACAGCAAATATCATTACCATGAGCCAGACAGAGCATTCACGACACAAAATAACAAGAGGTAAAACTTAGCCAGATTTTGCGTTGATCTCCTCCAAGTAACAACATTACTAATGCTAAAAACACATTAACAAAGGCAGCTACTGCTAGGTCTCACTACATTAAACATTTATAAATTCATTACTTAGTACTTCAAACATTCATTTATATTTTCTTACATGGAATTATTATGCATTTAGCTTTCATTCATTTAAAAAAGTTCCACTGCATTAGGTCTTCAAAGAGATTTCCAAAGTGTTCAATTACTTCTGCTAACTGTGGCTTTTTCTGTTTCTTGGAAAAAAGCCAGTTTCCCAGTCTTTGCACTTTTACTCTTACTCTCTTCATCTACTTGTTCCAGGGGTTGTGAAAAGAGGGTTTCTTTCATGACTGCCTCAACAGTGAGAGTTCCTTTCTAGCTTTAAAAAATTCAAGCTTTAAAAAAAAAATTTAACTGGCATCTTTATAATGCCAGTAGCTTTTGCTCAGTGAGGAATCAAACCCTCTGAACAATGAATGCTTGTCTAAAGCAACTATTCACAGAAGGTACTGCCTTCTGGGGAATGGGAAAAGTTTCTACCTACTGACAAATGGGAGTAGCATAACAGAATAGAACTGAACCCAAGGCAAAGTGCCTCACGTTTTTCCAGCGCTGAAATGAGGGGATCAGTTACAGCCCCTCTGCCATTGACTCAATATAAAAAGAAGAACGCTGAAGAATATGAAACAAGATCAATCGACAGTCCAGATGAGATCATGCGCCTTCCTTTTAAATGTCTTTAATTCACAGATTTTAAAAATGTTTGGAGAGGTTGGAGGCTTAGCCCCATGTGTGAATTAAAACTTGATGATGGAACTCTAGTGAGAATCTGAGAGACAGAAAGAATAAATCTTGAGAAAATTGTCTAGTGTATATAAATAGCTTTAACAGTTACTTCAAAGTTTAGTTTTATGTAATATCATTTAGGTCTCAAGACTTTCAAAGGCCACTGAAAGAAATACTAACCTCGTGAATATCATCTGTGTCAAGCTCTCCAGCTATTTATTGGCCTCTCTCATTCTATGACGTACGTGAACCAATCAGAAACAAATAAAAAATGTTTTGCTTTATCTTTCTCACTAGATTGAGCCATCATGACTACTGGTTTGTGTTTAGATGAGAAAGTATTTCAATTTCTTCATCTTATTTTTTCTTTTTTAAAATTTATTTTTACTTTTTTAAACATCTTTATTGGAGTATTTATTGGAGCCTTACAATCTTGTGTTAGTTTCTGCTGTATAACAAAGTGAATCAGCTATATGTATACAATATTCCCATATCCCTTCTCTCTTACGTCTCCCTCCCACTCTCCTATCCCACCCCTCTAGGTGGTCACAAAGCACCGAGCTGATCTCCCTGTGCTATGCAGCTGCTTCCCACTAGGTATCTATTTTACATTTGGTAGTGTATATATGTCAATGCTACTTCATCCTATTCTTTTTTTTTTTTTTTTTTTTTGCGGTACGCGGCCCTCTCACTGCTGTGGCCTCTCCCATTGCGGAGCACAGGCTCCGGACGCACAGGCTCAGCGGCCATGGCTCACGGGCCCAGCCGCTCCGCGGCACATGGGATCCTCCCGGACCGGGGCACGAACCTGTATCCCCTGCATCGGCAGGCGGACTCTCAACCACTGCGCCACCAGGGAGGCCCTCATCCTATTCTTGATTCTATTGGTCAAAAAAAGAGTGGACAGGGCCCACAGAGGCAGACAGGGTTGGGGTTCTTTCACTCTCTGGGCCATCTTACCTACTTCTCCCCTTCCTTCCCCTTCCCATTTAATCCCTCCCTGGTGCACAGGTTGGGTTTCAGTGGTAGCTACAAAGACCTTGGACTTCTAAAGAAAGGAAGATAAAAAAAAAAAAAAAAAAAAAAAAAAGCAAGGGATTGGCCCAGCAGCTATGGAAAATAGTCTGGAGGTTCCTTGAAAAACTACAAATAGAGCTACCAGATGATGATTCAGCAATTCTACTCCTGGGCATATATCTGGAAAAGATGAAAACTCTAATTTGAAAAGATACATGCATCCCAATGTTCATAACAGCATTATTCACAAAAGCCAAGACATGGAAGCATCTAAATGTCCATCAACAGATGAATAGATAAAGAAGATGTGGTGTGTGTATATATATACATACATACATACACACACAATGGAATATTACTCAGGCATAAAAAAGAATGAAATATTGCCATTTTCCATAACATGAATGAACCTAGAGATTATAACACTGAATGAAGTAAATCAGAGAAAGACAAACATTGTATGATACCACTTACATGTGGAATCTAAAAAATAATACAAATGAAATTATTCACAAAACAGAAACGGACTCACAGACATATAAAACAAACATAATTACCAAAAGGGAAGGGGGGGTATAAATTATGAGTAAGAGATTAACATATACATACTACTATGTATAAAATAGATAAACCACAAGGACCTACTGTATAGCACAGGGAACTATATTTGACATCTTGTAATAACCTATAATGGAAAAGAATCTGAAAAGGAAAAAAATATATATATATATATATATAACTGAGTCACTTTTATGTATGCCCAAAACTAATACAATATTGTAAATCATCTATACTTCAATTTAAAAAATTCAAAAAAATGCAGGGGAGGAAGGTGGTAGCAGATGTGAGACAAGAGTAGAATAGGAGTGGTTATATGGAGAGACAAACAGAATCTTTTAGAGAAGAGATGGGAAGTTTTCTAATAAGGAGGGACCTTAGATCCCTTCTGGTGCTGTTGTCCAGGACCCTACTATTAGTAAGTGGTAAAGTCAACTCTGAGAAATGTCAGTGTGTTTTCTATTAAAGCATAAACACATCAGGTTTCTTGGCTATATGCTGAACAGACTCCCAGGGCAAAAAGGAACATATTATTTTCTATGAACATGAATCAAAAGAAGCTACTTTTTCTGGTCAGTTCTATGCTTGAAAATGAGAAAACATTCTGATTACCTCATACATGGTCACCTAAAGTACATATGTATAAAGTGGAGAAGGTGAAACCTTAACTTTAGATATTTTCCATAGTTTTTCTTATGTTTAATTATAATTATTTGTAGTAGTTTTTGTTTTCTCTTTCTTTCCTAAAATCCAAGACATATACTTTAATATCAGCTTTCTTACAGACATCATGGAATGTAAGGGAGGCTAGGTTTTTCAAGGAGTCTTCCTTACATTGCTTAAGATCTCTGATTTATCCAGAGTGGCACTGCTTTTGTGTCTCATATTTAGTATTCTCCAAAAGCAGCTTTCCATGGATATATTGCTTTTTTATTCTGTGCTTAAATTAATTTTCTGTAGAAAAGAATTCCCCAATTTGGCATTTGGAAGCAGGAGGTTTTAACCAAGCTTTAGGGGTTGAGAGAGAATAATTTAGAACTTTTCAAGTATAAGTTTATAAAATCAGTGCTGGGTTTCCCTGGTGGCGCAGTGGTTGAGAGTCCGCCTGCCGATGCAGGGGACACGGGTTCGTGCCCCAGTCCGGGAGGATCCCACATGCCGTGGAGCAGCTGGGCCCGTGAGCCATGGCCGCTGAGCCTGAGCGTCTGGAGCCTGTGCTCCACAATGGGAGAGGCCACAACAGTGAGAGGCCCGCGTACCGCAAAAAAAAAAAAAAAAAAAAAAAAAAAAAAAAAAATAGCTCAGGGGTGATTGAGTGAGGGAATACCCAACAGATAACTCTGCCGAGAATCAATATCAGTGGGAGAAAGAGTGACAAAGGTGGCCAGACTTTCCAATTCTTTTTAATAAGTCTTTCCAATCTAACCACACTTCCCAAAGGGTTCTGGGAAATCACCAGTACTTCTGCAGAGACAGTCAGTGGGTCTAGATGTTTGCTTTCTACATCAGAATTCTAATCAAAGGAAAAATCATCCATTTAATATAAAATACTGATTTGCAAAATTTTAATTAACTACTTTTACTATTATTTTTTTGTTTATAAAAGAGAATTTCAAGTAAGCCAGGTAACAGTATCTGGATGATCAAGAATCAACTTTTTAAAAAATCCTTTCATACTATTTCATAAGATAGAAATGTAAAAAAGACATGACAGCTATATATTCCTTTATCATTCATAAGTGAATTAAAAGACTGAGATATTTCTAATCAGTTCCTTACTCTGCACTGACATAAAACAATCATCTTCACAATTAAAATACAATGGGATATCCCTAGATCAGTGCTACTCAAAGTGTGGTATAGTAGGCAAACTATTTGTTCCAATCACAAAGTTGAGAAAGAGAGAATAAGTAGATACTTTTATAGCAATTTGACATCAGGATATTCAGATATGTGGTTCTGTGTTTTACAAAAATATTAGTTGGTGATGGATTGGAAGGAAAAACCTCTTCCTGTTAAGAGAGCTTGAAAAGCATTTGAATTAGATAATGAAGTGTGCAGTTTCTCATGAAGGGAACACTAAACCACAAACCTGAATGTGGATTGCATTTTAAATTGAGGGAAATGATGGTAAACAGAGCATTGTTTCTCGTTATATATATATATATATATATATATATATATATATATATATATATATATATAATTTTATCTCAGTTGGGTTAAAACTGAGACAGCTTCATGGGCTTGTAAAAATTAATAAATAGAAACATCAATTAAAATAGTCAGGAGGCCAGAAGGGGGCACTATCACACCTTATGAAAACAGCAAAGCCCAACAGGAAGAAGACTTACTCTTCTTCCTGGCAAGAGCTCAGCCAATGAGAGGTTGTCATAACTCAATGTATGAAAAGCCGCTATACTTTGAGCTCTCAGTTCTTCCTAGTTTCTGCTATTACTGCAAAAAGCCAGGATATTCAAAAAGAAATTATTACAAATTTAAGCACTTTAGGTTCCTTCAGCCCTCCTACCAGCCTTTCTGACATCCTCCCAATTCTCAATGAAGGGGTTCCAAGGAACTACAGGGGCTCTTCCTAATCTTTCCTCTAAACTGACTTGGAGAAATATTTCTCCAGATTGGGGATGAATCTCTTCTAGTCCTAACTGACACTGGAGCCACACTCTTGGTGCTCAACCCCACTACTATAAAGCAGTCCCTACTCTGGAGTACTAAAACACTTCAAATAGTGGGGCTCTCTGATTATCCTCAGGATGTCCCTGCCTCTGAACCTATTCCCTTTTGTTTAAGTCTTTTGAGAGATATACACCCTATTCTTCTTATTTCCTCCACCCTTATCCATTTATTAGGCTGAGAACTCTTAGAGAAGTATCATGCTGGAATTTCTTTCTCCCAAAAGGAGAAAATAATTCTAGAACGTGACAGCAGTCATCAAAGTAACCAATCAGGTGAAGTAAATAACACTTTGACCTCTTTTATTTGCTCCATCTCTGATGATACAAGAGCTGATTCTGGAAACACTGATCATTTGTCCCTATTGAATCAACTACCATCCTCCTTAAGGGCAAAATCTCCAACTGATATTGGCAAAATTCACAACACACCTCCCATCAAAAGTCAAATAGATCCCTCAAAACCTCTCCCCAGAACTAATCAACACCATATAAGTAAAGAGGCCCTTCAAGGTATAAAGCCCATAATAGAAGATTAGAAGACTCAAGACCTCATTATCCCTTGTACTAGTGCCTGTAACACTCCATTTACTGCTAAGAAAATCTAAGGGCCAAGGGTAAAGATTTCTCCAGGATCTCTGAGCAACAGGCAACACTGTAATCTCCCAAAATCCTGTTGTTGGGCTTCCCTGGTGGCGCAGTGGTTGAGAGTCTGCCTGCTGATGCAGGGGACACGGGTTCGTGCCCCCGGTCCGGGAAGATACCACATGCTGTGGAGTGGCTGGGCCCGTGAGCCATGGCCTCTGAGCCTGCGCATCCGGAGCCTGTGCTCTGCAACGGGATAGACCACAACAGTGAGAGGGCCGCATACCACAAAAAAAAAAAACAAAAAAAAAAACCTTTTGTTCCTAACCCTCATAGACTGCTGATATCCATTCCCTATGGAAGAAAATTCTTTACTGCAACTGACTTAGGCAGTGCATTCTTTAGTGTTCCAGTTGATGAAGGTAACAAATACCTTTTTGCCTTCACTTGTAAAGAAAAACAATTCACTTGGACAAGAATGCCTCAGGATTTTAAGAGTCCTCCTTCTTTCTCACAAATCCTGAAGGCTGATCTGAATGATATGAAGTTCCCTAGAGGTTCTACTTTGTTGCAATATGGGGATGATTTGTTTGCTCTCCTCAAGCCTCCTCACAGGAAGACAGCATCCACTTGCTAAAGCTTTTACACTTAAAGGGACATAAGGTGACCAAGGAAAAACTGCAGTTCGCCCAAACCCAGGTTTGATATTTAGGGCATCTAATATCAGAACAGGGGCTACACCTAGATCCACATAGACTACATGGTGTCCTAAGTTTCCTGAAACCCAAACTAAGCACCAGCTGTGAGGCTTTCTCAGGCTAATTGGTTGTTGGATTACAAATTTCTCCCTTATGCCAAATATATGTATGTTTTACTAAAGAATAACAATCTTGACTCAATTCTTTATTGGCAGATCTAGATGACATAGCCTTTAAAGCCTTACAGGAGAATATGATGACCCCCTCCTGCCCTCAGGCAGCCTAATTATCAGATTCCCTTTTTCCTTTTTTGTATATGAAATGGAAAGGAATGACCTTGGGGTACTCACCAAACAAAGAAACAAACAAGAAAACAAAACGAAGCAAAAAACCAGGGACCACCATCAACCCATATGATATTATAACTAGCATCTGGACCCTGTGGAATGGGGATACAGCCCTTGCCTTAGAGTCATTACTGCCACTGCCCTTTTTGGTTAAGGCCACCAAGAAAACCATTGTGGGATCCCCTTTAACCATTTTTGCACCTCGTGCAGTAGAAGCCCTCCTGAATTCTCATCACACTCAACATTTCTCAGTCAGCCAGCTCACCTCCTATGAAGCCCTTTGGTTCATCACATAACTCTATTATACTGTATAGCCTTAATCTGGCTACTCTTCTCCCTTCCATCACCAACAAAGTCTTTCATGACTGCTTAATGCTGACACATCACCTCCTGACTCCTCATGATGATGGACAGGAAATTCATTTGGGTAACACTGACTTTTCATGGTTCACTGATGGTTCTTATTTAAAATTTGACAATGGCAAATATTGTGCTGGATATGCTATTGCAACTCTTTTTGATGTTATTGGGGCAGAACATTTACCTATGGCTATTTCACCTCAAAGGGCTTCATTAAATGCTCTTACATGGTCTTGTACTTTAGCCAAGGGCAAACCTGACAATATTTATACTGACAGTAGATATGCTTTCAGAGTAGCTTATGATTTGGGCATGTTGCAGAAGCAAAATGGCTTCCTTACATCCAGGCAAAATAAAATTAAAAATATCCCCTATGTTTAGGAATTATTGGATACAAAACTTTTACCTGCCATATTAGCTAGTGTTAAGATTCCAGGACATTCTAAACTTGACTCTCTAGAAGCTAAGGGAAATCACCTTGCTCTCATTTCTGTAAGGAATGCTGCCCTTAAAGGAACAAGCAGCAGCAAATCTGTGTCATGGTCCAAAGAGTTATTTCCCCAAATGACAACTTTAAAAAACTGATTAGAGAAGCCCAACAATTGGCTTCAAATAAAGAAAAACAAGATTGGAAATTCAATTGTTGGTTTGGTAAAAAGAAAAAGTTTTAGTTTGGACCAAATAACCACCAAGTCCTACCAGAAACTCTAAAATCCCCACTCCTAACCACTGTCCATGCATTAAATCATTGGTCACAATAGACTCCATGAATCAATATTGGTGGGGAAACATTAACAAGGTCACAAAATTTGCCTACCTCACTTGTCCTACTTGTCCAAAATATAACCCAGGGAAGCCTATTTGTATTGTTTCCAGACATTTTAAACTGCCTAATGGACCATTTGAGGTCTGACAATTGGATTTCATACAACTTCCTCCATCTCATGGATATAAGTATGTTTTACTCATGGTCTGTATGTTTATACACTGGACTGAGGCCTTCTCTTGAAGATAGGCTACTACCTCTTCTGTAGGTAAAGTCCTTTTCTAAAAGATCATCCCTACCTGGGGCACTCCTCTTGAACTGCACAGTGACTGAAGAACCCATTTTATTGGTCAGGTACTTTGACAAGTCTGTGCTGTTTCGCTGGTTTTTCAACACTTTAACTGCATTGCCCTTAACACCCTCAATCCTCTGGTTTAGTTGTATGTACTAAAGGTATTATTGACTCAACTGGCAACATTTTAGAGGCACTCCAAATACCTTGGTCATAAGCATTGCCATTACTCCTCCTAAATCTCAGATCCACCCCTTTTGGATCTCATAAACTCTAAGCCTTTGAGATAGTTGTAGGACACCCAATGCACTTGACCCCTGTAAGTCAAGTTTTTGACCCACAACTTATAAAAGGAATGATGTTCCAATATTTCAAATGCCTAATTGCTTCCATTAAAAATAAGCAGGTTTTGATAGAGCAATCTCTTCACAGTGCACTCACAGGACACAAAGACGTTAAGCATCACACCTGGCACTCTGGAGATTTTTTCTATTGGGAAGACACCTCCAGAAAGACTTTCTTTAACCTTGCTGGAAAGGCCCCTATCAGATACTGTTAAACAACACTTATTTTTTAAATTATTATTATTATTTTTTTGCGGTACACGGTCCTCTCACTGTTGTGGCCTCTCCCGTTGCGGAGCACAGGCTCCGGACGCGCAAGCTCAGCAGCCATGGCTCATGGGCCTAGCCGCTCCGCGGCATGTGGGATCTTCCCGGACTGGGGCACGAACTCGTGTCCCTTGCATCGGCAGGCGGACTCTCAACTACTGTGCCACCAGGGAAGCCCTAACCAACACTTTTTCCACCAAACTCCTGGGAATAGACTCTTAGATTCATGTGACACACTGAAGAAAGCACCAAACACTGACTAGACTTGCATTTATCTTGTGACCTTAAATTAAAGAATCCCAGAAATTGAAACAGACCACATCTGATGTGACAGCTTTCTCAAGATATCTAGAGCAGGCCTGTTGGAAGTTTGTCTGCCAAGCTTTTGATGATGACATAATGCTTCAGAGGATCTCCAGTGTCTATGATCTTGATAATATATGGATTTTAGATTTTAAAAAGTGCCTGAGTGCTTTCCTTCTTACCCCTCCTTGTTACTCAGATGTGATCTCAAAATGTTTCCAGTCTGTGCACCTTCCCTCTAACGTGGGACACTACACCCAGAAGAGATCCTCCTGGCATTGAAGGACAAAAAGCCGCAGAATCCAAAAAACCTGACTTTTCATTAGCGATGCTTTCAGAGAAAGATCTTGATCAAAAGGGGAAAATGTAAAAATTAATAAAAAATAACTTCCATTAAAATAGAGTCAGAAGGCCAGAAGAGGGAGCTCTCATGCCCAAAAATGATAGCAGAACCCAACAGGAAGAAGAAAGACTTTCTCTTCTTGCCTGGCAACAGCTCTGCAAGTGAGAGACTGTCACAATTCAGCCAATGAAAAGCCACTATATTTTGAACTCTCAATTCCTCCAATGGACTCTTTGTTTACTATAGCCCTCCCAAGTCCCTCCACACCCCACTTTATAAAAGTTCTCCTCTCCTTGTTTCAGGCTCACCATGGGTGTAGACCCCAGATTGCAATTCTTTGTTGATCCAGAATAAAACCATTCTTGCTACATAAATAACTGAAAGTCTATTTGTTTAAGGTCAACAGGCTTGTGACCACTGCAGTCACACAGAGCCCTTTTCTCAGAAGGCCCCATACTTGGATTAATGCTCCACTATTGCTGCCTTAAAATTCTTGAGAACTTTGTCTTTGAACTTGTGTTTTGCATGTGAAATCTAAGGTGACAATACAGCATTCATATAAGCAGATATGCATGGTCACCATTCCTGGCAACCCTATTTGCATTAGCCTTCCTGATTCCCCATGAGTGCAGAATTTTGGTGGACCCAAAATATGTGGAAGTTCAACAAAACTCAAAGTGAGTTCAAGGTAAAAGTGTTACGTCTATGGCTGAGCAAGGGGAGAGGGTGGCAATGGCAACACCAAGAGGCACTGTTTTCTATTTGAACAAGAACTTGCTTTGAATGCAGACAGAGGCAATGTTATTCTAAGAAACACAAACAACTAAGGAATCTTATCATATTCCTTCTTATTCTTGTTACTTCTCTGGATAAGCCAATCATCTGCACTAAAAATGATCACATAGCATGAAAGTTAAAGATAGGGCAACCCATAGTTCCTTTCCTTTTCAGTTCTTTCTTACTCATGAGTAAGAAAGTGTTGGTAGAATGTGTACATATCAAAAAGTAAAATAAAAACACTTGAGATAATTTTGTGCAGAATTTTCATTGTTCTAATAAGAATGGAATGTACATGCATGTATGACTATGAGACATGAATTATGATTTTTGGTGATTTCACATGTAAATTAAATATTCTGATATTTGCATTTATGACTGGCATTGCACAATATAAAGAATAGTAAAACTCATGCTAATAATTTAAAACTTTAATTTTTCTTTACTTTGACTAATACCAAATAACAAATAATATGCACCATGACATGTCAAGAAAAAGACTGCAGAAGAAAGGAAAAAATTTTATATTTAATACTTTTAATGGCACATTTTTCCTACATTTTGAACAAGGGCCTCTACATTTTCACTTGGTTCCACAAATTATGTAGCTGACCCTGGTTAAACAGTATGTGTGGTGCTTGGATTAAATGGTGCCATTTGCTATTATTCAGCCTAGATCTGCTTATATAAATTTAGGGATGATAACTTCAAGAATACTAAACAGATTCCATATATATGTGTTAGCATATGGCATTTGTTTTTCTCTTTCTGACTTCACTCTGTATGACAGACTCTAGGTCCATCCACCGAGGGGCAGGATGGGAATAAAGACATAGACCTACTAGAGAATGGACTTGAGGTCACGGGGAGAGGGAAGGGTAAGCTGGGACAAAGTAAGAAAGTGACATGGACATATATACACTACCAAATGTAAAACCGATAGCTAGTGGGAAGCAGCTGCATAGCACAGGGAGATCAGCTCCGTGCTTTGTGACCACCTAGAGGGATGGGATAGGGAGGGTGGGAGGGAGATGCAAGAGGGTGGAGATATGGGGATATATGTACATGTATAGCTGATTTACTTTGTTATAAAGCAGAAGCTAACACCCCATTGTAAAGCAATTATACTCCAATAAAGATGTTAGAAAAAGAAAGGTACTAAAATAATACTAAACAGGGTTCATTACTACAGCAGTTTCTTAACAACTTCAACAGGGCAATATATACTGTGAAGAACTAATGAGGACTTAGAGTATGCTGCATATGCTCCCTTATTTGAGCCCAGAGTCATTTTCTTAGACAAACCTTCCCTTGAATATATTGGGCAATTCTGTCTCCACTTCTCATTAGCTCTGTAAGTTATTTAACTTCTTTGAATGTCAGCTTCTCCTGCAAATAGAATGACTAACTTAATGTTTATTATAAAGATTAAATCTTCTAGCATGTGCCAAATACATACTACATACTTAATTTTATTACTGTATTTTTTTCCAAATCCATCAGGTATATATTGAAAGGTTGTTCCATGGGAGCAATATAGTTAGTTTTGCATCATAAATTCTTTTCTAAATTTTTTGGAGATCTTGCTGTTCACCATGGATTAACAAAAATAAAACATTGAATATTTCAAAGGAATAGAGATATTGTTACTCATAATTACCTGGCATGTATTAAGTGCTCAATAAACATGGCAGAAATGAATGAATATGATAATCATAAACCAAAATGAAAAACAGCTCAAGTACAGCCTGGATTCCTACCTTGACTTCTTCCATTAGGCAGTTACTTTATTTCTCACTTTCCTCAATTGAAAATAAATATCATATCTGTCTTATAGAATTATTATGAGGAATAAATGATATATAGTATTTCATACAGTGTCTGACACCTGATAACTGTTCAGTCCATGTTAGCTATGTCAATATTTTGAGAATTTCACCCTTTCACCAAGGTTTTCTTACAATCCAAGTCCCTAGTTCTCTCTTTTCTGTAAATGAAAGGAGAGATGCTCAAGTAATTCATAACCCAAAGGAAATAATAAAGATAGGTGTAACAGAGATTTTTTAAAAAGTAAAAAATATTTTCCAATTAGTGTTTTTCCTTCCCAAACTTGAAAACATTGGGGCCAACAATCTGGTAGATCTCCTGTTTGTTTCCACTGAACCACACATGGACAAATATTAAAATCACCCTTCCTGTTCAAATCTATCACTGATAGCTTCCCTTGGGTGTTGACTTTGTAACAGCATGGATTCACATGAGACAAGGAAGAAGTAAGGAGTTGTTTACTGACTTAATAATAAGATTAAGTATAATTCCTTTATTAGACTGAGATACATCAATTGTGCATAAATACATGTTTTTATTATGTAATTTAAATACTGAATTTTATCAGTGAGTAGCATGTGTTTTAGTATATGGGTGACTGGTATCTAAGAAAAAATGTTACTGGCTTTTATGATTCTTAGAGGCTACAGGATAGTAGCCTGGGAACTAGGGATTCCAGAGGATAATGATGAGGAGGCTACACCCTTGTGAAGAAGGGACTATTTCCTGAGACTCTGTATGTCCCCCTCTACTTCTTACCCACTACTTCCTGGCATGAACCAATCGAACTCTTCCTTCAATAACACCTTTGCCATGGGTGCCTTCTTGCCTTTCCATAATTATAATCAGTATTTATTAAAAAGCCACCACGTGTCAGGCACTTTTCTATAAACTTTATATATATTAACTCACTACAAAACTACGAAGAAGATACTTCTATCATTACGTCTATTTTAGAGGATAGGAAACTGAAGCACAGTAAAATTAAATAATTTGTTGAAGGAGACCCTAGTAGGAGGTAGCAGAATCAGGATTCAGTTGCAGGAAACCTGACTTAAAGGTCCCCGGTCTTAACATCTGGCTTTACTGAGTCTGCACCACACTCACCCAAAAACCAGACTTTGGATCAGTTCCGATGTACTTTGCTCAGTTTCCCCGATTTCGCACACCAGGTACACAGGTGGTGTTCAGAAATATTTGTTGAATGAGTGAATATATGCTAATCAGAATCTCCAGGGCAGATTTTTCTTTTTTTCCCTGAGCTTCAGCTCCATGGTAACATGCACTTTTTCATCTAGATGCAGCACAGTATCACAGTTACCTTAAGTCACTATAACAAAATAAACTCACTTTTCATTATCTTGTCTCCTAGCTCCCAGATTTATGACCAGACCTACCATTTCACCCTCTGCCCAAGTAAAAAACTTGGGAGTAGCTTTTTTCTCCTTCCTATCCCTTACTCCATTTTGTTAATCCTCTACCCTGCAGGAACTACGCAGTATTATGCAGGATCCCTGGACATCCCCTGAATCTTCTCTGCCTCATACCTCGCTAGTCAAATTCCAAATAGTAATTTGTTTTTTGGATGGTCATTACTTACTTCTCATTCCATGGTATTTTTAGGCAACAGCAGTACTGAGTATAGTGTCTGGTTTAAAATTATGTTAAAAAATGAAGCACATAATTGAATAACTAACTATCTAGGAATCAAAAAAGTGAATATATTAAATGATGATATCAGAAACCAGACGTAGGTTGCAAATGAAACAAACTAAAATAAAAGACATCTGAAACAGCATCTGAGAGCCAGGCCAAGTTCTGCCTGGCACTCTGAAAGTTCGTCTAGGTCCCACCTGCTTCAGCTTACTCTTACTTCTTGATTTTTGCTCTTGCTTTTCCATAGTACCCACTTATATTTCTTCCAGTTTGACTGTCTCTGTTTGCTGAGCCCCTACTCTGACATTTCCACTGGTCACTTTGTTCCAGCATGATTTGCCTTTGCTTTCTGAGTTTTACCTCTTGGTTTGCCGCCTGATTATTATGGTTGATGGAAAAATTTGGCCCATCTCGTCCTGCCAAAGGATCCATCTGCCACAGGCCTAACTCGCCGAGTCCCAACATTCTCTCCTCCAATGAGACTGGCCCATATTGCCCCTTTCATGAACCCGATCTAGACTGACTTCCTGTACTGTGCCTTCCTTTATCAAATGAGATCAGTCACCTGGCCTATCAAGCATTTTGAAATATTCATATGACAGGTAGAACATATAAGACTGTACACATCAGCAGTCATCAATGTTAAAGTAAACAGGGTGAATTGACTTATGCTAAGATTGTTATTATTTAACTAAAATGATTAATTTATACAGTACTTTCAGAACTAGAATAACAAAAGTGTAACTTAAAACTCATATTACTCATCAATATGGTAATTAAATAATTTTTAACAGTATTTCCAAATAAAATAATTTTTATCGTGAAGACTTAGAGTATGGCTCTAAATAATGTGATTTTAAATTAGGAAAATAAACTGAACAAACTACTGATCTAATCCAAAAGTTTCAATTCATTCTTGTTTGTGAGTTGAGAGATTCTGTGTCAATAAAAATGTCAAACAATGTAAGAAGAAAATATGTCAAATATTTGATTCAGCAGCACTGCTGGCAAATAAAGTTTGGTTCTTTATTTGCATGGTGTTTATCAAGCATGATTGAGTTTTTCAAGAGATAAGGATTTTTGGAATATTTCCACTGAAAATGTAATTGTAAATGCAAATGGGCTGTTAAGTAAGGTCTGTTTCTTTGTGCCAACAAAAGTTAAATGACTAAATTTAGGGCCTCCCTGGTGGCGCAAGTGGTTGGGAGTCCGCCTGCCGATACAGGGGATACGGGTTCGTGCCCCGGTCTGGGAGGATCCCATATGCCGCGGAGCGGCTGGGCCCGTGAGCCATGGCCGCTGAGCCTGCGCGTCCGGAGCCTGCGCGTCCGGAGCCTGTGCTCCGCAGCGGGGGAGGCCACAACAGTGAGAGGCCCGCATACCGCAAAAAAAAAAAAAGACTAAATTTAGAAAATTTAATGAGGAATCAAAGTCGGATTTAAGGACAATTATTTGGGTCATGCTGCCTTAACTTGGTCTTTGCTCAAAGACTCATTCCTGGGCTTCCCTGGTGGCGCAGTGGTTGAGAGTCCGCCTGCCGATGCAGGGGACACGGATTCGGGCCCCGGTCTGGGAAGATCCCACATGCCGCGGAGCGTCTGGGCCCGTGAGCCTTGGCTGCTGAGCCTGCGCGTCCAGAGCCTACGCTCCGCAACGGGAGAGGCCACAACAGTGAGAGGCCCACGTACCGCAAAAAAAAAAAGACTCATTCCTTCAATTTAGAAGCAAATTATAGATAATGGAAAAAATCACCAAAAAGAAAGGCTTTAATTTGTACACATGTACATTAATTTTCTTTTGAATGTGGGATATGTACAAAAATTATGTAAGTTATAATGTCTCTGGTACTTTTGTCCCTCCCTCTTCCCCATTTCTATTTACCCACATGGTCATATAAATTACTGTTACGGTTTATTTTTTTTTTACATTAAATATTACTTTTGAAAGGTACAAGTCCAAGCTAAAGTCACATTAAAGCAGACAAAATGAAATGGAGTCAAAGACAACAAGATTACTCCAAGGTGGTTGAAACCTGAATCTGTATAGGCTGGCAATTCTTGATCAGATAGCAACAGAGTGTTGGGTTTTTTTTTTTTAAATCATTTTTTTTCAATGATACTGATATCCCTATCCTTTTTGTCATTTAAAAATGTATTTGCAGTTTCTCTATCATATGCTCTCCAAAAAGAAATCCCTTGGATATAAGAGAGTCAAGTGTCAGAACAGGAACCTTAGAGACCATTTGACTTGAGCCCTGGGAGATTATAAAAAGGCCGGTGGGATCATTCTTTCCAACCATTAAAAGAGAATACAGTATGCTAATCAGATAAGAATAATCATTCATAGCAACTTTGTTCTTGAATAACTAAATCATAACCTTGTTAATTTTCTTAAATCAAAAAGTTAAATATATAAGATTTCTTAATTTTGTGCTAAAAACCGAGGGTTATCAGATTTGGGGATTTTATGGACCAGAAAATCTTCAAATAAAATAATATTGATATTTTCTTTCCAGTAAGAGCAATAAAACAATCAAAGAAATACAGCCAACCATACAAAATATGCCTGTCATCTATTGTTATTATAATTTAATAAAAGCAATATCATTTGACATCAAACAATTATGAGGTATAATCTTAGAATAAATGAGAATCTTATGAACTGATCCAAATAAAGGTTATAAAAACTCACTACTTTTTAAATGTATTTTATTTTGTCACACCCACAAAAATTTAGTCAAGAAGCACAATGGCAGACTGATGTCAGATAACCACTATTATAGACATCTAAAATGCTGAGTGTGTATTTTATTTGCACAGAGAGGTTAATAAAAGAAGCCTTAATTAATACCTGTTGTAGGCTCTAATTCCCTAATTCTAATTCTCATTTGTGTAAAATGAGAATAATAATAGGACACACGTCATCGAGATGTTGTGAGAATTCAATGAGTTAATATACATAAAATTTTAAAACAGGGTCTGTCACACATAGTAAGAGCTCAATAAATGTTAGATATTGTTCTTATTGTCAAAGTAGGATTTAGGGTCTCATTATTTCTAAGACTTGGTTAAACTCTAAAATATCTATCTCTCAAATCCACATTAAATAACTCAAAAGGGAAAGAAAAGAACCATCAAGAGACACTGAACTCTAGTTAATGACATACCTGCTGAAGTGTACAGGTAATGTGTGTGATGTCTCCAATTTACTTTGCATTCAAAAAAGGAAGATGAAATAAATAGATATCCAAGCACAAAATAAACATAATATAATGCTACTTGTAAAATCTAGGTAGTGGGTGTATATAAAATTCTTTCAAATTTTCTATGTGTTTTACATATCTCAAAATAAGACAGAAAAAAATTAAAGGATTTAAAATTTTAAAGAAACGATCTTAAAAATTTAAGCACCTATTCGTTAAAATAAGAAGCTACCAGATTTAGGCATCGTTCCTAACACCTATCTGGGGGTACCATATTTATATCTAAGGACAGGATTTCTGCTGCTTGCCTCTAGATCCAAAATTGTTAGTTTTGATGGTGCCACTATAGGCATAACCATGTTTGCCCTGATCCCCACTTCAGCCATGTGTCAGAGGTTGCAGGAGACCCTAAGTCCTATGGACACAATGGGGCATCCAGTTCTGATTCAACCAGATTGAACCTGGGGGCGTGTGGGCATGAGCATGAGAGTTGTAAGTTGGTCTCCAGTCTGGAGTCAGGTTCTTGAAAAGTACAAATTTTGATGATAATGCCCAAAAGAAATATTGAATTAGTAGCAAAAATGTGAAAAAAAATGAAAACGTGCTGACTATACAACTTGCTACAAAACATCTGGCATGGTACAGTTTTATTCCTTTGTTAAAGAAAAAAAACATATATGTTTGTGTATGTGTTTGTATATACATCCACACAAATATATATACACAGATATGTATATATATATATATATATATATACACACATAAACATGTATATATCTATATATTAGAATCCTAATGGCTCTGTGAAACTGTAACTACCTTATATTTTATATGTTGCTATTTTTCATAATTATTTTCTTCTCTTTATAATCTCAACCAAAATAGTGCTAAAGATTTTTTGTTTGTTTTCCCAACTGTTTGAGACATGTTATGGAGATTAAAACATAAAGAATAACTCAGTGTGAAATCAGAACCAGTTATTGTTGAAATTATTGTAATGTCACCAGGAAAGAATTATAATTTTATTTTAGAAATAGAAAAAAATACTTCAGATGTTCAAAAAATCCAATTTTAAAAAAGAGAAAAATGGAAGTCAATTATGCAAATATTTGGCATTCTGTAGAAAGTTTCTAGATATTTTAGTGATACGTATTCTTGTGGATGCCAACTATTTTATTTTTGATTATCAAAATATGAAATACAATGGTGTAGTCATTTCTTCCCTATGAGGAAATAATGAAGTAAAGGTCAATTTCAGTCAAAAAAATTATGCTTTAATCTCTTGGACACTTCCAGTAAACCTTTTTTTCTGAATTATCCATATAATAATTGCTGTTCTTTTCTTTATTTCCATAGAAACATAATATCAGGGAAAATACTGTTCTTCGATGATATTTTTCCACAATAGGGTTAAGCCATGACAAGAGGAGACTCATCAGGATTAATAAGAGGTAGAAGTGGTGACTATAAATATATTAACAGATTGTTTAGTGTTCTACTCAAAAAAAAAAATAGATCAGAGAAATTTGGAGCTAGAGATGCCCTTAGAAATGTGCTTTTATCAACGAGAAAACTAATGTCCAGGACTGTTAAAAGATGCACCTCTGAAGTCCATCTCAGGGCCAGGTTAGTGGCAGAGTCACTTGGCCCAGTAATATATCTCCCACCCTATGCTGCCAGTGCCTCTGCAGGGTTGCCATTGTTTTACTATGCAGAAACATGACTTCAGAAGAAAACCATATGAAAATCATTTATCTTAATATGGATAGATGTCTGTTTATATTCAGGGACTAGCAACAAGGTGATATTTAATTTTGAATCATTTATACAAGGTTTATGTAATTTACATATAGATTATAAATCATAAATCATATATTGTACAAAGCACAATAGAGAAGAACTAAGTGATAGAGAATCCTTCTCCCTGTTTTTTTGGGGCTTGAGAACAGTTAAATAAGAATTCAGTGCGTCAAATATTTATTTTGTCAGACACTTTGGTGGCTGCTTAATGGTACACATAAACCCTGACCTCAAGAAGTTGGCAGTCTACTAGATGAGAAAGATACAGGTGTAGACAGAGTATTTACAGACTTGTGTTTTGCAAGATTGGCCAGGGGAGTGAAAACTGGAGAGAGGAATAGGCAGACATTAGGATGCACACCCGCCAAGTACAGGAAAGAAGCAGGAAAACTAAGGAACTGGACTACAGATGGTGGAGGAGTGGGCAGTTGCAGCAGGCAAAGAGCAAACACTTTGGTTCAAAACCTGAGAATTCTGGTGGATCAGTTTCTCCTCTTCCACCTCTCACTATACCTTCTACAGATTAAAAGCAAGGAAAAATGATAAAGTTCAAGTACAGAGAAAGTGCTTTAACATCAACCCCAACGAGTTTGACCCCCTTCTGGTATCTTTTTAAATGTCACCACCAAGCCAAAACCAGGAAATAATCAGAGACTGATTGCTTCTTGACCTTCAACCCCACATTGCATCATTCAAGTTCCAATGATACTACCACCAAAATAGGTATTTGTTACATGGACAATCCTCCATCCACACTGCACCACTCTCACCCTCCTCATTTCTTTCATTTGGAGTACTGTATCTGGGTTTACCCTGTCTACCACTCTACTCTGTTTCCCAGGAGCCTACAGAATTGGAGTCATCACCTGCAGTATAAAATTTAAGATCAACTGCCTGTCACTAAAGGTATTTTGTGATCTGATCCTTATCTGTATCACCTTACCTCCAACCACTTCCTTTCCTTTTCTACTTTTTTCTCTAAGAACATTGAATACTTGTAGTTCCAGGAACATGCCATGGCTTTGCACTGCTGTGCCTTTTCACTTTTGGACTACCAGCTGTAGGCAATGTTCTATTTAGACCACATGACTGCACTAGCGACTTGATAGATAAATAAATGAATTTATTGTTGTCCTTCTTGGTTGGAATTTTTCAGGATCTCAAATAGTATGTGTTTTGTTCTCCTAAATGAACCTTAGATACATAGACCATTTAAACAAGTATGTATAGGCATTATGTTATGAACTTGAATAACAAGGACAAATCATTTATAATTGCTACCTAACAAGGTAACGTACAATATTCTGAACAAGTTAAAATTTTTAAATATCTTATTTAAGGTCACAGTACATAGAATGATGTATTAGTTATTAGTACATGGCATGTAACATAAATCTGATAAATATTTAAAACTAAAAAGGAAAGAAAGTAGGAAAGCAAGCAAGCAAGCAAGAGAGGAAGAGACAGAGAAATACTTTGAATTCAAAAGTCCAAGAGATCTTCCCACATATTTTTAATCCAAAAACCCCTTGTACAGATAATATTTTATAAGAAACCCGATATGTAAAGGAAATATATTATTTATTCCATTAGGTCTACACATACTTATTGATCATGTGCTAATGTTTGGACTGTGTTAGGTGATAGAGATATAGCAAAGAACAAGCTCGCTGTCCTCTTGGAGCTTAACATGTAGCAGTGAAGACAGATAATAAACAAAAGAAATTTTCAAATGGTGTAAGTAATATGAACATGACAGAACAGGATATTGTGACTGAGACAGGGAGTTTGGTTACTTTTGATACAGTGATTAAGACCTCCTCTGTGAGGAGGAAGTAATGCTTGAGTTGAGACCCGGATACATGAAGAGGAACCCAGACAGAGAGAATATCACACGCACAGGCCCTGTAGTGAAAACAAACTTGGAAAGTTCAAGAAATGGAATGAACAAAAATGAGGAAAAGGGTAAATGGTATAAAATGAGGACAGAGTGTTAGGTCCAGTGATTAAAGGGACTTAGAGGCATGTTAATGAATTGATGGGAAGCTAGTGGAGAGTAGGCAGGAAGCATGGACATGACTGTTGTTGAAGAAGGGGTGAGTCACCACCACAAACTCTGAGGGCTGAGAAGTTCCTCCATGTTTCATGCCTGCAATTCACATAATTGGCAACAGCTGAACTCCCTCACCTTGGTTTCAATCAATGGCATATATAATGTGGTGCTCAGTTCAATTAAAAAAGCATTTCCTCTCTATAATATAGGTCTTGGCAATGGTTAATTGAATTTGATGACAAAATCAAAGGCATCAAAAGCAAAAATGAACAAGTAGGATTACATCAAACTAAAAAGCTTCTTCACAACAAAGGAAACCATCCATAAAATGAAAAGACAACCTATGGAAAGGGAAAAAAATGTTTGCAAATCATATATATGATAAGGGGTTAATATCTAAAATATATAAGAAACTTATACAAACTCAATAGCAAACAAAAAACAAAAACAAACCCCAAAAAACACTAATCTGATTTTTAAAAAGTCAGAGTATCTAAACAGACATTTTTCCAAAGAAGAAATATAAATGGTCAACAGGTATATGAAAAGGGGCTCGACATCACTAATCATCAGGGAAATGCAAATCAAAACCACAATGAGATATCACCTCACACCTGTTAAAATGGCTATCATCCAAATGATAAGAGATAACAAGTTTGTATAAGGATGTGGAGAAAAGGGAATCCTTGGGCACTGTTGGTGGGAATGTAAATTGTTACAGCCAGGATGGAAATTAGCATGGAGAGCCCTCAAAAAATTTAAAAAGAACTACCATATGATCCAGCAATCCACGCTTGGGTATATACCTAAAAGAAATGAAAACTGGATATCAAACAGATTTCTGCACTCATATGTTCACAGCAGCATTATTCACAATAGCCAAAATAGCAAAACAACCTAACTGTCCATTGAAGGGTGAATGGATAAAGAAGATGTCATACACACACATGCACAGTGGAATATTATTCAGCCATGAAGAAGAAAATTCTCACTCCTTCCATTTACAACAACATGGATGAAACTTGAGGGCATTATGTTAAGTGATATAAGTCAGAAAGAGAAAGACAAATACTGCATGGTGTGATTTATAATATGTGGAATCTTAAACAATATATTAAGATTAAAACTCATAGAAACAGAGAGTAGAAAAATGATTGCCAGGGACTAGGTGGATGGGAGATATAGGGAGAAGTTGGTAAAAGGCACAAACTTTCAGCTATTAGAGGAATAAAGTCTGAGAATCTAAAGTATAACATGTTGACTATAGTTGATAATACTGAATTATATCATTGAAATTTGCTAAAAGAGTAGAACTTAAATGTTTTCACCACAAAAAAAAAAGAAAGAAAAGATAAATATGTGAGGTGATGGGTGTGTTAAATAACTATATAGTGGGAATCCTTTCACAATGTACAGGTATATCAAGTCACCACAATGTATACTTTAAATATCTTGCAATTTTGTCAATTATACCTAAATAAAGCTGAAAAAACAAACATTTCATATGCACCTACTATGTGCCCATCACTGAGCTTAGTGATAGGGATACAAAGATGAAAACATGGTTCTTGTCTTATTATGCAATGTAGAGGGAAAGACAGGCACAGTTAACATAATTTTAGAATAATACATTAACTGCTATGGTAGAGATATTGAAAACCTGGGGTGAGGATCAATTATCCCAGGCTGGTTGTTTGTGGAAGTTTTCCTGGAAGAGGTAATAGCTTAGTTTTGAATTAATTAACCAGGCCAAGAAGGGAGCTCCATGTACAAAGAGAGCATAAGCTAAAGAAAAGAAACATTTTCATATAGATGAGTGCAAGGAAAAACTTTCAAGTCAGTATTACTAAAGCTTAAAATATGAACTGAGGACCAGTGGGAAATGAGATTTGGGACATAAACTAGAAACAGATCAGGAAAGGTTTCAAGGTCACTTCAAGCTGTTCAAACACTATCCTGAGGTCAATTAGAAGCCATTGATAGATGTTGAAGAGCAGACTGGACCTAGTCAGATTTGCAATTCAAATAGATCTCTGGCAGCTGATGGGGAACATCTTGGACATATTTTTTTTCCCCAGCTACTATTCTGAAAGAGAACTGCTTTTCTAGAAATGCCAAACCTCTTCTGAATTCTTTAAATAGCTTTTAACTATGATAGAACAGTTTTAAAGAGACTTACCTAATATTTTCCTCATAGTCCCCAACATTTCTCCTTTTCCAAATTACCTTTATAGCTTAGATGGATAATGGCAAAGAGGGAGAATAAAAATGTGGTTGTTTGCCTTATTAGACAGACATTCTGCTAACAGAAGCCTGAGATGTCCTTAGTTTTCTAATATTACTTAGAAAACTGTCTTCGATTCCAAGATAGAGTGAATTCATCTGACCCAGATATGACATGGGATCCTCTCTGATGAATATCTGCAGTCTTTTTGCACCTTTCCTCTGAACAATTTTACTCCTCTTCTGATTTGATTCCATAATTGGTAATTAAATAGAAAACCACACCTTCTTAAAACTCTTATGACTATAAATTTTGCATTTCTTTTACCTGAAAGTGTCCATTGTCATCTTAAACATCTTACTTACTAGTCCATTGACTTTTGGGCAAGGCATGGAAGCATTGCTCTCTGTCTGTTCAAGGGCACCACCCACCCATGGTGAGGTGGTAACACGTATATGCTTCAAGCATCTGTTTTAGGCCCTAATCAGCTATCTTATCTGGAAACTTCTAACACCTTCAGAATCATAACCCAGCGTAAAGTCTTGGTCAGTATTGATATGCAGGTTTCACTGATATTATAAATCCATTATTAAACTACTGTCCCAGTCACCTCACACATCACTGGAGTAATTCTTTTAAGAACCTGTAATTCTGCCATTCTGTCCTCATAATTAGGCATAAATGGCTAATGAAAACATAATTGTATAGTTTGTGAGTACATTTCTCTGAAGATTCAAAGATTTTTTTTTCTTTTTCAACATTTGACAATTGATTATTTTCACACTAGAGGCTAGTTAATTGAGTATTTGCATAGTTTTATCCAGATAGAGATAAAGGTAAATTGAGGGGTTCATCTTTAAATTCTGTCCCTTTTCTGTTTCCCCACCTTCTTCCATATCAAAGCCATTAAATCTCATTGATACCACAGTTTCTCCTCCAATCTATGCCAAGACCAAGTATGTTTTTCCCTAGAAGAAAAAAAAAAAAATTAAAAAAACCTACCTCATTTGCATGAATGTGTTCATATTCACCTGTTTATTTGTTCCTTCATTATTTCACTCATTTACTGAATTATTAAACCTTCATCCTCTCTAATCATCACTTGAAAGACAATCTAGTACCACTGAAAGCCCCTGGTCTAGGCACCAGAGACCTGGATGCAAGCAAGTCCTAGCTTTGATTAATTGAGCCAGAGCATTTAACCTCCTTAGAACTTGGTTTACTCATCTAAAAATGGAACAGATTAAATCAGTTGCCCCTTATCTTAATTAGGTCATAGGCCTCCTGCAGAATCTGATAACTGTGAACTCACTCTCCAGAAAAGAAAAAAATGCTCATATCCATATACCTATAAAATTTTGCATTTGATTCCTTGAGACTCATGGAATTTTAAAACCTGTGTATGAACATGGGAGATTCATAGGCTCCTGGTTATGAACCATTGAAGTAGATGGTCTCTGCCTTCAGAGTTCCAAAGAGCCTTGCTCTACAAAGTGTAGTTCACAGAGTAGCAGTTCACCTAGGAGTTCCCTGTAAATCTCAGGTCCTGCCTCAGGCCTACTGAATAAGAATTTGCATCTTAACAGTATCTTTAGGTGATTCATATGGACATTAAAGTTTGAGAAGCACAGTTATCAAGTTTGGTTTAAATAAATTTCATGTAAAAGCAGAAAGGAAGATGATGATGTTTAGAATGGATTAGAGGTGCTTTCCTCTCTCATTTCCTTCAGGGTGTCTCAAAATACAGACAAACCACAGCAAGGATTTTTAATCACAGATTCTGGATCCGTGAAGAACCTTCCAATAAAAGAAACTTAAGGTCCTGGATTTTGTTTTATTCATGGAAGAGGCATTTATTTATGTTATGATGTTTGTGTTAATGATAATCATGATTAAATACATATGGTATTTGGGGAAGCTATCACCACTAATGGCCCCACTGACAAAATAGGAAGAGGAAAACCAAAAAGTTAGTTTGGCTCTATAAAAGTAATTCTTAATGACAGTCATTTATGTGAACGACAACATTTATGCCTAATAATTATGCAGTGTAAGAATATTATGCAATCCATAGACAGATTCAATGTTTTAGATTAACATTGCTGTAGATTTTATTTAATTATAGTGGCAAATCTTAGAATACATTTAGTCTTCATAATTTGCTACTCTTGCAGCATATAAATCTACTGAGAACCTTTCCAATTAGGGCAGATATTAGTTTAAAAAGGACATGTTGAAGATGAAAGTTAGTTTTTTATATAAAGCTATTTAGTATTTATATAAGATCTTTATTCTGAAGTGTAAATGTTTTGGTTCAAACATATAAAAGACATTTAAAGCCACAGGTATTCACTTGCAGATATTAAACTTGAATTTTGACATTATATCTGCCTAAAATTGAGGTAACTTTTAAAGTGCTCCTAGGTAGATGCCTCATTGGTCTGCAAAACTGTGAGCTCCTGTATTTCCAAAATGACTTCTTAAAATGGAAGAAACTAAATGTGTTAGAAGCATGGGAGAAATAGGGACTAAGGGATAAGAGGAAAACAATTAAGGTAAAGAGGAAATAAAGTTATGGGTGGCAAAGGAGACAGATGAAATGAACAGAGTATGGATCTTCATGCGTAAATGCAGAGTGACATTTACTGAGCCAAGAAAAAAAAAAGAGGAGGAAATAAGATGTTTTTAAAGTGTTCATGAATCTTTTGTCATACAAATAATAGTCACTCAATAATGTTCCATAATTAAATCCCCCCCCTCCTCCTTCACCTTCCCTCTCTCAAGGGTATAACATATTAGAGAAGATGGCTGTATCATTTTATTTCCAATAAAGATTTCTATCTGTAGTAACTATGAGCTTCTGTGAGTTGAGTTGATGGTTACTCATCCCTCTCTGATCAGAGCTTTTAGAAAACTACAGCTCATTTGCCTATGCTCTTTTATTTAAGTCTTGCTTATCTCCTCTTATCTAAGCCACCAGTACCTCTTAACTTCTAACGCATTTATCTCATGTTTCTGCTTGTAAGTAAGGGGCAGTTGCTGCCAAAACAGATCTTTCTTAAAAATTTAAGTTGAAAAAGCAAGAAAAATAAGGCTAATTTCTCTTACTTCATCTCTAGTTAAGAGTTTTTATAACTCTCTTTGCACCTCTTAAACAAGCACACTGAGTTCAGTACAAGGGCAAGGTTTGGGTCCAGGGAGGCAAAGGTAAAAGGATGTAGCTGGTGGTTTCCTAATCACAGAATGAAACTGCCCTTATGAATAGTAAGCATCTGGTAAAGAGCCATTCTGTTCTGTTGCATCTTAAATTGAGTCATGCCAGTTTATTCATTTGCTAATCCAAGTCATTTATCTTGCATTGAAACTTTCACCTACTAGTATAATAGATGTTTGTGGAATAAAGACAATAATTTAAGCAAATGATGTAAGAACATGCACTGTTCTACATGAATTATATTTTACAGTCCGTTTAGATGTCGATTTATTATTTTTTCTACCTTTTTTGCTCTGTAGATTTGATTTCATATTGGATATAATTTCCTAGGTAAAGCAGGGACTGTCTAAGTGAATAATAGGGTTTTATAGCACCTAACAATAATGTCACGTACAATATCTTTTAATAACTGTTATAATGATGATGTACTCCTCTACTACTTTCAATAATTATAATGATGATCTATTTCTACCCCTTCTAAAGTAGATGCAGAGATTGCCTCTGCTCCTGGGCCTGCTTCATTCTGAGGGCTGATGTGCTCAAAGAAGGAACAGAAGGAAAGAATGAATCCACAAGGATCAAAAACTAAGATGGAAATTAGAAGAGAATACTGAAAAAATACTACAAACAAGTCTGATTTACCTTGTTCATCTAGCTTTGTATAGGGTTTACCTTTCATGTATTTTTGTTTGCCCCATGGTTTCCCCTCCCAAGTTGAAAGTATTTGTGTTTGTCTTTATAGCAAATTTAGGAACTGACATTTTCTGAATTTCAAATATTTAAATAAGTTAGGCATGCATATGTGTGTGTATCTATGTACTTGTGTATATGTTTACTGATGCGTGTTTTACGTGTAAGTATATTTTCAAGTATATGTATGTGTATTGCATTTGCATGAGAGTATATTTATGTGTATTTATTCATTTGGTAGTTTCTGTTTATATGTACATAATATCTATATGTGTGTATGTGTATACATATGTTTATATTTTGATGTATCAGAAGACAGATAAATTCAAGAAAGTACATAGCTCATCTATACAATTGTTTGGTTTGAAAAAATGAACTTTCTAGTACATTCTGGGCTATTTATACCTTGTGTATGTCAATAAACTTTTCATGTGATTCAGGAGAATAATTTTGGGATAAAGAGAAATTGACTTTAGACAGTTTTCTAAGGATTTGGACAATTTTCAGACTAGGTAACTAATTATGACTTGTATGTTTTCTGGACCCTGCTGTTTCAATTGAATGAAGAATCATTTCCTTTTATAAGCAATTTTTATTTTGTCTATGGGTTGCTATACCCTGTTTTAGAGGTGGCTCTGTCTGAACAGCCGGAAAAATGCTCTTATGCAATAGAAGTTCACTAACTGTTTAGCAGCTTTAATTAGTGATCAAGAAGGTCTCAATGAGTCTTAAAAGGAAGGTCATGTAAGCTAAAAAGTATTACAATTACTTTTTCTTCCATAAAATTCAACCTAATATATTCAAAATCTTAGAACAAAGCTTAGCAATGGTTATGAAACTACTGATAATAAATGGGCTTTCAATATTTTTCATACTTTTACCAGCAGAGCAGTTTGCTTTTAAACTTTTCTTTTTATCTGTATAAAGTATAATTAATTATACAGAGTTTCAACTCCCATTGTAGAGAGCTGAAAACCACATGTAATTGTTCTTAATAGGTTGGATTCTTTCCCTGGTTAGCAGCATAAAAACTTCTTTTCCGGGAATCACAAAATTGTCATGCCGAGTTGAACAGGATGCAAATCTGGCCTGAAGTTTTCTTACAATTGCTGTAATAATATGTACTGTTCATCTACTCTTCAGGTTGCCATTAAGAATAAAAGCATATTACCTCAGTAGGATGCTGTTATCTCTTTGGTTATGCAGCCTGCCTACAGATAGAGCCCGGCTTAAATTGGGAACCTGAAAATATTGTGAGACCACATGGACATGGAGATAATCATGAAGTGACTCCCAATTTTCATACTTGGTTAAGAACAGACAGATCTGAATGGAGGAAACATGAGTAAATTTTACTGCCTAGTTTTATGTGTAAAATATGCTGTAAATTTCCCCCACTGCATTTATTTTTACATTGAAATTTCCAACTTATATTTTCATAGATTCTTTTCAACTAGGTATCAAGGTGAGTACAATGTAATGAAGAACTACTGTATTTTAGATTTATTCAGATATTTAATATACAATATACAAACATGTCCAAGTATATGTGTTCCTTCCTTCCTTCCTTCTCTACTACCCATCATTTTTCTAGTTGCTCCTTACTTTGCTACAGATTTAAATACATTATGAGATAAAAAACTTTTACTGACCAAATAGGGTAGGAGACATGAAATTCATTCATAAATTAAATCATATAATTAAAAATATATATAACATAAGCCTCTTTATAGTTATTAGGGACAGAAATTTGACTCAACTTCCTAGCAACCATTGAAAAAGAAAATTACTCATTCAATATGATCAGTAATAAAATCAGTATGACTCCTCTGAAAAACAGAGTGAGAAACATTTACAGTAGATCATCATAAAAGGACCATGTATAATGTAGTAAACTGGGTTTTTCATAACATCTTTATTTTAAATTCAACAATACGTTTCATAGAGCTTAATGGAGACTGAAAACATAACGGTAAAGCATAGTTCAGTGAAATCAGTTCTGGAAGAGGCAAGAACAATGTTATCCCTGGTGCATAGGTCTCAAATTTAGAACATCTAAAGGCAGGATTGGAAATTGGAAAGGCATCAGCCAAGTTTGACCATAGATCTATTTCATTCGTCTTATTTTTATTTAGTTAGTTGGCATGTCTAGGGATCAGTGTTTCTCAAACTAATTGTAGTGAAGTGCTAGTTTCATTTTTAAGTTTCCTACCCATCATGAATCAGTTGTTTTGTAAAATATAATAAAAAAATTACTTGTATGTTTAGTTATCTTGTTTGGAGTTCTCTTGACTTTTTACATAGGTGATTTGATGACTTTCATTATTCTAAAAAATCCTCAGGAAAAGTCTAGCCCATTGCCTGTTTTTGTAAAGAAAATTGCTTTTAAATCTTCAAATATTTCTCCTGGTTTTGTCTCTCTCTCGTATTCTTTTGGAATTCTATTGCATATATAATAAACTATTTTATATTGTTCCAGAATTCTTAGATGCCTTGTTCCAACTTTTTGTTTTCCCTTATACTCTTTTTGTCTTTTTATTTGTTTGTTTGTTTGTATACTATCTAATGAACTGTCTTCATGTTCACAGATTCTTTTCTCAGGGATACTGAGTCTACTAATAAGCACATTAAAAGAATTTATGATCTGTGATAACACTTCCTTTTATTTCTATCACGTTCATTTAAACCTTTCTTACAGTTTCCATTTTTCGGCTGAAATCCTCCATCTGTTCATGCATATTGTTCACCTGTTCCATTAGGTACTTTAACACATTAATAATAGTTACATTAAAGTCTCTGTCAGGTAATTCCAACACTGGATCACCTCAATCTGGTTTTCTCCATTGTTTTGATTCTTAACAATGGATTGTTTTATCCTTGCATTTCTGTATAGCTTGTCACTTTTTATTAAATGCCAAACATCAAGTGTAAAACAATTGAGACAGCGAAAATTATTTCTGCTTGGCAATAAGGCATGTCTCTTCTATTCTAAGGCCATTAGTTTGTGGCATTGAGTAAACCTACTCAGGAGCTGAGCTTCAGCTCACCAAATACTTCAAATTCCTCTAAAATTGCTTTGTAATTAGGATGGTGGCTGGAGACTTGGAGTGGGTGGGCTTTTTACTTCCTACAGTGGTGGCCAATCCTCTACTCTGCACGTATATTATTCCCTCTTGTCTCCTACACTGCTTCTAATATTTCTCATAAGTACCTGATGGAGGTCCACATAAAAGCACTTGTGAGGTCAAACCCCCCTTGTGTCAGGGGACACACAGGGGCTCTCATTCTAGTCTACTTACAGCTTTTAGCAATTTATTAAAATTTTAGCTGATTTCTTTTTAGCCCCTTGTATTATGGCCAGGTATTCTTTTGTTCTCTGCCACATATGATAACATCACCATGACCAATTTCTCCATGAAGGGATCTCCCCATGGGCTAAAAATTCTGAGTATTTATTTGCCCTATGAACTCAGATTTCCGAGGAGTACAAGAAAAGTTATGATTTTCTAGTTCACCTGGCTTTTTCTTATTGTTAGTGCAGGGTACACACCCTTTCCAGCAGTGTTTACCCTAAGTAGAGTAAGAATCCTTCAGTTGATGAGTTGTAGTTCTTGGGGAAAAGTTTTGTATCACACTAACCTAATAATAATTAAAGTACAGAATTTATTTTCCAAGTGTCTACTTAATTTTGTCATGGAAAGTATGATTATAATTTGTTCTTCAGTGATATTATATAAATATGAAATAATTTAAAATGCTCTAGGATGTTACAAAACTAAGAAGGAGCATCAGAGTTTGGATATTTACATGATTATAACTGAACCAGTGGTCACTAAGAACTCTGAAAGAATATTCCAACTCAAATATTCTACACAACTTCCATTCAGTTCTTCCTCATGGGACATGATTTTCTAAAATATTTGATTGCAAGTTCATTGTCAGTGGACATTGTTATTTCAGTTCACCTCTACAAATATTTATTGAATATCCACCATGTATTAGTTGGGAAGCTAGACACTAGGACTATGATTAGTAAGCAAACCAGTTTCAGAGTAATCCAGTGGGTGAAACATATATAAACATATCATGCCAATATGATGTTGTAAGGTCACAATATTGTACAGATAAGCCTGCACATTATACCAATACAGAGAAAGGGTATGTGTCCCAGACTGAGGTATAAGAGATGCCTATTACAGAAAAATGACAGCTATGCTCAGTCTTGAACCAACAGTCTACAAATAAGCAATATAAAACAGCAATGAATCTTTTTTCCTTTGATTATTTGGAAATGTTTATCCTTAAAACTGTAAAGTATTGGAGAAACATTAAGGCCATGGGGAAAACATGAATATACCCCATTTTTGTTTAATGATTTTTATTTAAAATCTACTATAATTACACATCATAGACATTTCTTATATACTGCGGTTTAGGCTCAAATTTTTAATTTCCTGACATAGAAATTCTCAGTTCCTTAATCTGCCTTACACTATAATCTATATAGTCAGGAGTAACTAAGACTCTAATGTTGCACTTTAAATATATGTGCTTTAAAATCTTCCTTCTTGGTTTCTGTCTTAGTGAGAAATTAATCAATCTCAGTTCTCACATGTTTAAAACATTCCATCATTAGGAAGTCTCAAGGATTAACATATATCATACCATAGATAAGGAACCTACCAAAACAAGCATTTATTGAAGTCTTTTGTCACAGTTGGGAAACAATTTCCCATGAATTTCTTACGTTTCTGCACATCTTATGAAAGAAGCAGTGGCTGCTTTTGTTCTGAGCTATTTTTAAAAGACGTTTGTAAAGCAAACAGCTCAGAAATAGCATCTCCTTCTACAGCAAAGGGAGGCATACTTGGCATCCATTATAAAAAAATTGCATTCCTTAAGTTCAGGGTCCCTTTCTTGTAATGTTTAGGTATCATATAGTCTGATTTGTGTTGCTTGTGGAAATTGGGGCTCAGGGAACCAATACAAAAAAGCTGATACACTTGCTACTGCTATTGCCATGAAAAATAAATTTTCCTTCATCTCTGATCCAGGAGTCTAACGTCTTCTAAAAGCATCCATGAATCTGTGGCAGGCTTTTATGTCAGTATGCAAGTAGGGTAACATCTCAGGCCCTTCAGAGTTTTTGATAATGTTTGTGATGAGGATGGGATGTTAACAGAGACATGGATTTCTTTCTGGAAAATGAAGGATGAGGATCTCACAGGTCCATTAATGGGATTCAAGAAAAGTCTGTGGGAATCAGTAGTAAATTACACAGTCAACTGAGCAATAAATGGTCCTCCACTTTTTTGTCTGTTAATGAAGAGGAATTGAGGAGGTTACCGCAGGCTAAGTAACAGGAAATAGGTAAATACAGATGTCAAAATGCTGCTCTGTTGTGAATTTTCCTCTAGGCAAAAGGACAGTCTTGCCAATTTGGTGACCAGCCTTTGATCTGCCGCACTAGTTACAACTTCGTACTAAGACTTGTACTAGGTAAGCAGACAGTTTCTCTCCACTTCAGACAATAGTTAGAGAGATGCACACACACATGGAGCGTAAAAGGGAGAACTCCATGACCAGAAACCAGGTAAATCATTAGAACTTTGACTGGTTCACATGGGAAAGAAGGAGGCATGGGGTACATTTCTTATTAAGGAATAATGACAAGTAGTGGGTTGTCTTATGGCTAAACCTCTCCTTCATTCTATCATGCCAAACTCAGATCCACTTGGAAGTGACAGTAAAATCTCTCAGTTTTTTACAGTGGGTTCTGGCAGCTCTAAAGGAGCTTTAGCTCTCTTGAGGAGATTTTCCTGAGATAGAAAAACTCCTGTGGAAAACCATAGATGAAGCCTTGTCTAGTATGTGAGCTCTTACTGTCCTGGATTGAGTTTAGAATTCTGATGGAGTTGACCCACCACAGAATGAGAAAGAGACCCAAAGAAATCTAGATAAATCCTGAGGTCACCACCACTGTGTAGGAAAATTTTCCCAGCCCTGATATTGATACTATCAAGAACTTAAGAGATGTCATCTAGACAATGGGGAAGCTATGCCCGGAATTAAGGTGGATTCCTTAAAGAAGGTCACCACTGTGCAGCCAAGATTGAGTCAGCCAGAAGTTGTAAGCTCAGGGCCCTAGCAAAAAAGCAATGTGGCTATGCTTTCTGAGTCTAGGAATTCCCAAGGCTGAAATAGATGGTGTCAGCCATGAGGACCTTTCTCCCCCATATAGAGTATTGGATGGGTCAAAATTTGTTCAAAGTTCTTTTGGTTATTCCACGAGCCGTCGTTACATCACTTGAAAGTACACGTGAAGCCTCTCTCTTTCCCTGCTCCCTGATTCCTCTCTTCTCCTATCCTTTGACTTATAGCTTAAAGAGAATCACGATCAGAGGCCAAGGTAACCTTATGCCCAACAGGGGTCAAAGGACACATGCACCCACCTGAGTATGCTGGAAAATTTCAGGAAGGAGAAGGAATCAAACTTTTATGGGTATATTGGATACGGATGCCCAGTTGCTGTCCCACTTGGAGTTATAGAACACTCAGATTCAGCTAATGAGGTTTAGGATTCACAATGGGAAAGACAAGCCAACACGATCTTGTGGAGACAGATGTTTGGGCCAATTAAATGTACCATTTTGTTGTTTCAATATCTGATAGTATAGCAGGAATTAATGTTTTATATGTTCATATTTTATCATCCATTAAGTGCCTGAAAAGGTGATCACAACTGGGACAGGCCACATGTAGCAAAGTGTTAATGCAACATGTAAATCACTTTCCAATCTTCTCCCTGTTTCTTCCCATAAACAATACAAAATCCCTAGAGGAGAAAAGGAAACCACATCTCTGATTACAGACTTGAAGACAACATGGGTAGGAGGAGACACAGAATCTTTAACAGCCCTGTATGGCCAGTGAAAAAGACTAGAAATGAAAGCTCAGAATGGATTATTTCCAACTGCTCATGTAACTGAACCCACTGCACAGAGGAAACATTTGCTATACTACCTGGAACTGTGTCAGTGACTTCTGGGGACAAAGACCAACTCACATTCATGTGTCACGGCCACCAATATACATTTGTAGTAATCCCTCAAATTACTACTGGTTATCTCCAGAGGTAGCTAAATTCCTCTGCCATTTGCCTTCAATAGATGGGTAGTATGATTGCCTCTACCCTTTAAAGTACAAAGCTTTAACTATTTAATGATACTCTGTTGATGACAAAGTCAGAGGCTTCTGTTAGCAAGGTCTTGACTGTGGTGTCACACACTCCCATCGGACGGGATAGCTGATGAGCCCTCACAAAACTCAGGGCTTTGCTTGTTAAATAAAGTTTCATGGGATTACATGGGCAGATTCACAATATTCAATCCCTCCAGCAGTCAAAAAACAAACAAACACACAAACAAACACCCAAAACAAAACAAATCTGCTGTGTATTCAACTCCAACCAACAAAAAAGATGCCAGAATCTTACTGAAATGTTTGAGTACTGGTAACAGTATGTGCGTCACCTGGACTTTCTACTTGGATCTTTACATGGGCCAGGATAAACAGTAGCACCCTTTGAGTGAGGACCAAACAAATACATTGTGCTGGAGGTTTTCCAATAGGCTGTGGCATGCTCTCTGTATTTGGAGACCCACATCATTAATAAAGCTATGAGATACAAGTCTCTGTGGCCAATACCTTTGCTGACTAGAGCCTCTGGAAAAGGGAGGCAGCCTCCATTCGTAGGTTCCTTTGGGGGTTTTGGACTGGTCGCCTCCCTAATTTACAGGGCACACCACTACCAGGTACACTTCTTTTGAAAAGCAGCTATTAGCCTGCTATTGAGCTCTTGTCAAAACTGAACTCCCGACCCCTAGAGGTCTAGTGACTGTCCAGCCTGCTCTTTTCATTTGGGGATGGGTCAACTCAGACCCAACGACTCAATGTGAGAAAGGGTCCTACAGACCTCATGTACAGACCTACCTGGAAATGGAAATGGTATATTTAAGCTTTCAGTTTGCCTGGCTCCAGTGGCATCTTAGTTTTACAGGAAAAAATGGCTCTCCCAAACTGGTGCAAGCATCCTAAATTTAACTCTCTGCTGAATCTGCCATCTCCAGCCAGACAGCTCTTACCATGATTTGATCTACAGTCCCCTTAATCTTAGCAAGAAATGTACTGGAACTAGCAGAAGATGGCCCCAGCTCCTGCATTTCCCTTGTGAAATACCTGTCAACACTTCTGGATGTCTTTCCTGCTCCCATTTCTGTAATTACTGCTTAGCCATTCGGTGGGGTAGGCAAATGCCACCAGGCTGCTGACGTAAACAAATAGAGCAAGTTAGATTAACTGCCCTCATGCAGTCACTCCAAAGCAGGGACTACAATCAATTATTCATGCCTAACTTAGAGGGTAAAATCTCAGACCCCTCATGGGTCTTGAAAATCAGCAGAAATTGGTTACTGAAACAGCTCAGTTGTCTCTTACAGGTTAAGGCAGTGAAGCCATCATTAACACTAACAGTCCTAAGTCCCTATGTATCATACAGTCATACTTAATAAATGTTCACCATCAGAGTAAATAGAATACAGATATTTAAATTATGTGTTTAAATTTAAATATGTTTTGTTAAAGTAGTTTGTAAACTTTTAATTATTGAATAGATATCACATATATTGTCCACTGCCTTCATTTCTTCTTTCTTTCTTACATGCTGTTCCTTTGAATGTTCCTTGAAGATTTAGGTTTCTTAAAAGACAAACTTGATAGATATTTCAAACATATTAAAAGTGGATAATTAGTTACATATCCATTAGAAAAATTACCCTAGGACCTACAAGGAGTGAATCAACCATTGGGTTCATTAGTATGAGACTATTTATGTCAATTCATATTAATAAATAGTCACATTGTCAAAAAATCTTTGTCAGAGTCAGAATTAATATGGGAAGCAATGGAAACATATGCTTTTTTAAGAATATGGATTATTTTTGTGCCAAGACTTAGCCATGGCACACCTCCATCCATTTTGGCAATGCATATTATGATTAAGCTGTAGTCTTTTTGATTTTTCTCTGGACAACCTTGTTCAGCAACATGGTTGTTCTTATCTGTCTCTCCAGTTATATTGTAAGCTGCTTGAGATCAGAACCTGTATCATGTCTGTCCTTGTGTCTATGGTCACCACTTCAGTTCTTGCCATGTACTAGGCCCTCAATAAGTGGAGGCTGATTTACACTCCCAAGAAATTAGGTCAAGGGAGTCTTAGAGATGTAGTTCTCCTTTCAGTTAAATCTGCAACTTAATTGGTTTAGAGAAGGCCAGTTCCTGAGACAAGGCTTCTTCCTCAGCTTTTAAACCAGCCACCCAGCAGTCCAAGATGGCAGATTCCCCTAACTTCCATCAACCCAAGCACCCTTAGATAATGCAGTATTGTTCTAGACAATGTAGTTGAGATATCAATCTATATTACCATTTTACTCTTCCTAGATGAGATGACAGTGATGAGCCACCATCACCAAACAATACATTTGAATGTTTATTTTTTTTTACCCAGTAATGATGACAGTTCCCCATTGATTTAGTCATTCACTTTCACTGATTTCTCTGGCCATCAGTGAAGAGAAAACTAAAAGTGCCAGGACTTTCAACTGTGAACTTGAAACTTGGTGACACAAATTTATCTTCCCTGACCACCTGAGCTATTCACAAACTATGGTGACAAAAAACCCCAAACACGTGTATGCACTAACTTTCTCTATGGTGGCAAAATACTGTATATGCATAGAGGTGAAACTATAAGAAACTATAAGTTTATTTCCACTGTTTTGATTACTGAAACAAAAATCTGTTTTAAGGTATATTTTCCAGTGAACCTTCTATTAAAAATTAAAATGGAACTGTCCATGACATATGATTACCATGAAAGAAATATATACCTTATTATCCCTTATTAGAATTTACAATGCCAATTAAACAACATTATTAAACAAAATATTAAATTATTAAAGATTAATCAAAAATATTAAAAGATTTTTAGGTAGACCAATGACAATTAAAATGTTTAAATATTTAAAGTATTTCCCAAGTTTTAACCTGAAGGTGGGAAAGAGTAAGCAGAAAACCTTTTTTTCAACTATGATGGTTATGGGACCTAGGCATTTCCTGAGGAAGACTTATTTCATTTCATTTTGGGTTTTCTTTAATCTTAAACTGATTTCTCCCTTATTACCTTCCTAAAATAAAATAAGGGGGAAAACTCATGTTTATTTTATAAAGAGATATTTAGGATGAAGTCAGGAGACTTGGATTCTAATTCTGTTTCTATTAACTACTTATGAACCTTGAGTAAATTATTAGTAAAATGATGGGAATGGAATGCCCTTTACATCTTCTAATTGATACCTAAATTCTAAGAGTCAAGCATTCCATTTGCAGCTAAATGAGGAAGAGTGAATTTCACAGTCAATCACATGTAAAATCAGAGAATCTAAATGTTTCTTTTCTGTAGGACTTTTCATTGTACACTAGAGTTGATCTTATGAGAGTATCACTTTGACAACATTGTTGTAAAACTTTGGTTGAATCATCATGCTAGTTTTGAAAAATTCGTTTTGCTTATTTGCTCTTTGAGAATGCTTTTTGTTAAATAGTCCTTGAACTATAGAATAAAGTTAGAAAACAAAGTCATTTGTAAACATTTATGTAATCATTTGATACTTACAAGAACAATTTCAGGATTATTTTGAATTCATAAAATTTGCAGCATTTTGTAATACATAGACTTATGAGTTTGTAAATAAAATGCAAATATCCATAAATATTGAATAATACATCCACAAATGTAAACAGGAAGATAAGAGAAATATATATTAAGCTATGAAAATATTTTGTGTAGTTATCCCTTGACCAAATCTTCTTGCCTTCATAAGAGACGAAATCACTTGGCTCTTTATCTAATATTGTAATTATAGGTGTGTGTGAGTATGTGCGTTTTCTTTCAAGGTTTTGCTTTTAAATTTGTTTAGAGTTTTATTTAGGTCAATTAGTTCACATAAAATAGTTTGCCTATAATCCCCAAGTTTTACTGAATAAAATCAATGAGCCACTTCATTAAAAAATATTTGTATTTTTATTGCTGTAATTAAGGAGACATTTCTTAAAATCCAAGTTGGAAAACAGCTGTTATCCCACATACCAAAATAATACAGCTGTATTTAGTTAGCTTTACTTGAGTAAAGAATTTAAGCAAGCATCCACAAGTGTGTATCCTTTCTATCTCTCCCTTCTTGCCTGCTTTCTCTTGCTAGGCACCCTTCCCTCTCTCTCTTCACTACACACAAGCCAAAATATGGTTTTACGTGGAACATTAAACTAATAGCAGTCTATTAGTGAAATCATCTATATCATTTCCACAATTTTTAATTTCTCTTCACCAATTTTTGATTCCTCTTTACCATTGTAAATGTTTAATTTCAACCCACCACATCTTCTTATGAGAACTGTAAGACGCAACTTAAAGAAATGCAAAGACATGCTGTTCAAATATTGGTATGCCTTGCCTCCCCATGTGCTATACTTAACTGTTTTGGCAGAGACTTAATAATGACAATGGCATTAAGTTTAGGCAGATCTTCCTGAGTTCCGGCTCACCAAGAGTTCTTAACAGAAATCCTGCCACTGTTTATGGCAGACTGATTATTTACATTCTCAGAGACAAATCAAAGGCCATTTGAATGTTGCACATATTATGAGCATACATCCTTACAAAAGGTGTGCACTTCTGACATTATTTAGAATTTGATCTTAATTAGAATTATATTAGCATATATTGCTTTGAACTTATCATTAACACAACTGTGGGCAATAATTGATCAAAGTCAGCGTTGTAGTTGCTTTCCCTTTTGTTTAATGAAAATGTATATTTTCCAATACAGCTTCATAATTGTTGGACATATTGCATATAGTAAGCATTCCACTGTTATCTGAAAGGTAAACGTATTTAGAGAAAAACTTAAATGATCTTTTGATTCAGCTCATAACTTACCTAATCTCTATCTACCTGATATGACCATGTGTGCATGTTTGCAGTAATTACAAGTTTAAATACTTAGCTTGAATATTCTTCATAGTGAAGCACTAAATTTAACCAACTAAAATTTCTGAATTTAGAAAACCAATAATAAAGTCATTATTCACAGCCTCTCCTGATTTTAGATGCAGCTCAAAAACATTTACTGAAAACCATCCCTTGCCAGTGACTTGCTCAATGCATTTCTACCTATGTCTACCAAGAAAAGAGGAATAAAGGCTCAGATACAGTTTGAGTTAAAACAAAATTTTAAAAAATCTTGACATCTGGGAAGGTAAGGTTTTAAGACAATCTTCACTAAACAAATTCTCTAGGTAATTGCTCAACTTTCTATTTCTTGTGTAGGCAGAGATTTGCTTGTTTAAGATGAGGAAGCATTCTCTCTCCATCAACTTCAAGAACAGAATGCCAATTTGATTATTTTCTCAAAATTATTTAAAATAATAAAAATAGTATCACCAGGAAATTTATATTCACATACTACATACTCAAATGGGACAGCTTTCAAAGTTTCTAACATCTATTTCTGAATACTCTTATCTGCATTGCTTAGAACTCAAGCCCTATGACCAAGGGTTCTAGAGAGTAAAATATGCTGAAATTAATACACTTTCATCACTTCTTTAAAAATTAAATCAAAAATTGTGTGTGGGTAGCTTTGTTTTTAAGATTTCAATACACAAGGAATCAGGAGCACATATTTTAGTGTTTAAATCATCTCTCCCTGCATCACTCATCCCCTCATCACCTTGCTCATATTCATTCATTGACCACAACCCCCTTTCCTGTCAAACCAACTAGAAATACTAAAACATTAAACATGGTTTCAGAAGAAAGGTCTGCTGCCCTAAGAAAACTTCTACAGAAAGACTGTCTGGATGCTAAGATACTACACAACACCTGAAGCACCCATATAGTGCAGAAGCTTTTTAGTACAACGTTTTCTGATCCTCCTCTATCCCTTTCTTAGCCACTAAACCTAAAGAAAAATAAGGGCTTTGGCTTATTGCAAACTCAGAGAAGATTTTAAAGGGTGAGTTTGGTGCTACTCTCCTATCTTTCAAGAAAAAAGCTTCTTTATTCTCAAGAGTTGCTGGGCTTTTGATAATGTTGTTGCTAAAGCAGATTCATCACCCAGCCGGGTGCACCGTTCTCAACCTGGAATTACGACCGATTCCGGAGGAACAAGTAAAAATAGGGGCGTTCCCTGTACCCAGCTAAGACTCCTCTAAATGAATCCAACGAATCTGAGCGACGTAAATAGTTGTGCCCTTTAAAGCAACAATAGCAAAAAGTTTAGTCGGAAAAGGTTTGGTTTTTGTCTTTCTTTTTTTCATGCTTGATTATCCCCTAAACAGCCCAGGTGCTAGGAGACACACAAAGTAACTGTACAGAAGCCAGGACCACCGCGCGTCTGTGTCAGTTTTCTGAGGTGACTGTCAGAAAAAGCTGAGAAGGTACCACCGTTTCGAGGGAATGAGGTCAGAATTCACCGACAGAACCGTTTCCTCTGCGAAGGAATACGGCGGGACGGTGGGGCTCCGCAGCCGGGCTTTGGAAAAGGAGGGAAGGTGGGTCAGGGGCGGACTTTGTGAGGAAGGCTTTGTCAGCGCGAAACCCGGCACAGGGTGGCAGATGCGGGCGTCTGCGGGCTTCCAGAAGCGGGAAATCAGCAGGGGGAGATGCGGAGACGGTGAGGGCTGAGGGGACGCTGATGGGGTGATGGGAGGGTTCAGGGCCATCCGCGGCTGCTGCGAAAGTGGGAGCTCGGGGGCTGGAAGGTGAGGCGGGACCGCGAGCTGCCCCAGCTGTCCCCGGGAGGGAGAGGGGTCGCCAGCAGGTGGAGTTGAAATCAAAAAGCCCCCCAACACGGAGCAGTGCCCTCCCGAGACCCTGCCTGGAGGTTGAAGAAGCACAGCAGGTGGTTTGGGGATACCCCTCAACGCCAAAGAGGTTATCTCCGCTTGGCCTGGGCGCCCGACCCCCTGCGCTCTCCAGGCTACTCACCGGTCCGGGGAGGAAGGCGCCATCCGGGAGCGCGTAAGGGCTGCGCGGCGCAGGCGGCGGGCAGGGCCAAGCGGTGGCGGCGGCGCTGTCCTAGGAGAGGTACTGGAGCCGGGGGACGCCGAGGCGGCGACAGCGGCGGCGGGGGCGCGGGGAGCAGCGGGCGGGGAGGGCGGAGAATCCCGAGCTGCTGCGCGGCGCGCGCTCACTTCCCATCTCCAGCTCGGCTGAAGCGGCTACTGCTGCCCGCTCCGCGAGGGAGGGAGGCGAGGGGGAGGGGAGGAGGCACGCGGCTGGGAGGGAGGGAAGCGAAGGGAGGTGGGGGACAGCGAGGGGAGACGGACGACGGACGCCCAGAGTGGGGAGGAGGAAGGGAGGCGCGCGCGAGCCCTGCAAAGGTTCGCACCAGAAAGGCTCCGGGAGGAGATCTCCGTGAGGAGATGTTGGGTCTCTCCCCCGCCCCCCCACCTCCTCTCTCCTCCTTCCCCCTTCGCGCCCTTTCCTTGGGCTCTTCCTCCAGTGGCTCGGGCTGGGGGTGGCCGGGCTCGGCAGCAGCCGGGGCTTCAGAGCGCGGGTGAGAGTGCTGAGGCCGCGAGGCGGCCGCGCCAGCTCCCAGCGCCGCCGGCCTTAGGCACCTGTGCGCACACACACCGCCGCCCGCCCCTTTGCGGCGGCTCCCCGGCTCGGATCCGCTGGCAGTCGCCTTGCCTCGCTCTCCTTTCTGGTCAGATTATGATCATGCATGTGCATCCATGACATCTGTGTACACCACCCCCCCATTGCTATTTGCTTCCCCGGGCGCTCTTTGGCACAGGGTGTCCGGCCAGAAGGAGCCGCCGGCGGGAAGCTCAATGCAGGCAACCATCGCCAGCTCCTTGGAGCAGTTGCTTGGGCACGGGTGGCGGTGTTTGTTTGCCTCCCGGGTTGACCAACTAACGCGGTAAAAAAAAATAATAATGATAATAATATTAGTAATCCTATGACTCGATTGCTTGGGACCATTCTCGGTGATCTAGGAAGGTTTCAGTATGAAGGGCACAGGGGCAGTCTATTGCCCTCTGTCCTGGCTCTCCTCCTCCCTTTTCTCAATATCCTAAAAAATCAGGACACGACTTAGCCAGTTTAATCGAAATATTTCTCATTTTTTTTATAATTGCAGAACTTTTCGTTTTTATCCAAATTCTCTTAAGATTGGCCTTGCTTTCTTGTTAGGACTTGCTTGGCTTTATTAGACTGTGCATCAGTTCTGTTTAATCGCAAACTACAAAGACTCCTGTGAAAATACTGTATTTAGCGCCTGTTCACTCATAAAATTGAGGGGGTGAATCCACACATTCGGTAAATATAAAAACAACTGGACATTATTGACTGATTTCCGTGAACCATATTTTGTTTCATAATCTTCACGTGTTCGTTGAAGATAAGCAGGGAGCAGGTAGATTATCTGTGTAAAAGATATGACTAGAAAAAAAAAGTTTAGTAAAACTCTCCTCAAATAATATAACATGTAAAGTGACAGATTTACTCCCTGTGGAAAGTTTCTGATTTTGTTTGTTCATATGTATTGAAAATTATTACGCTTTCAGTTACTTAAGAGTCATCTTTTAAATACCAAAAGAATCTTATCCATTAGAATAAATGAAATAGGCATTTTATTTTACCTAAGCTGTTTTACAATTATAACAAATGTACTCATGTTTAAATAGTTTCACACTCAATTGTAAATGCAGTATGGAGAAACATTTTTAACGCAATAAGGCATACCCAAATATTGATGAAAAGCCTCTAGCTTTTCCCATATACATTCATATGAGAAAAAAAAATGTTGGTGATAAAGTAGTACTGGATGGTCTACGTATTCTCAGCTTACTAGAATCTGTCCTGCAGAGTTTATCTGCTAATCAAAATATTTGTTTTCTCATTTATCTGATAATCTGAATGAGAGAAGCACCTCCTCATTAAGGGAACAAGAGATATTAAACTCTCCTAACACACCTCAGCTTTAAAAAGCGTGTTACTGTCTCCAGATGTTCACTGTTGTACCATGCAAATTTGCCATATGCTCTTCTTTCAAAGAAGACCATAGAAAGGAAATGGTTGGTGAAGACTTACAGCTCATTTGACTCTCTAAGCCTTCTCAGTTGTGTCTGTATTACAGAAGTGAGCAGTGCATTTTTCAAATACTAGTAGCTATTTGAGCAAAGAGTGGTTATGAGAATTAAATCTCTATTTTCTTACCCCTGTTTAGGATATTCCCCATTCCTCCCTTGCTAAGGTAATTCAAGTTGGAAAATTTCTACTATTTTCCTCCTATATTTGATTATCAAACTACAATAGCAATGTCTGTATAGTCTGATTTTATGCTTGTAAAAGGTTAAAAAAAAAAAAAAAGCAAACTAAAATGCTTTAAAGCCAAACAAAAGAAGGGGTGACATATAGAGCACAGCAAGACCAGGTTCTAACTCCTTACTTCCCATCCACTTGCCCCACCAGAGACACGAATAGGATGATAAAAGATGGAATGGCCTCCCAGTTCTCCTGCTGGAGGACTTGGATTTCAACTTCAATTCTCAGGCTGGATGAAAATTTTTCTGTTACCTCTACCACAGCATTCTTTTCCTTTTGTATTTCCTTCCCTTTCTACATCTTTATTAGTGTTGCATTGTGCTATTACACTGTTTCATTGAATTACATGTTGCTTTACAACCTAGGAAGCCAAGTAAGTAAGTAACATACAAAGCTTCATTTTAAACACCAACTTGTATTTACTTAGTTGAAAACAAATTCTCACATTAAAATTTTCTGAAATTAGAAAGATTGAAAACTCTGTCTTTGAACAAGTACTGCACTGGTGTCAAAGATTAGTTAGCAAAGAAAATATAATTTATCTATTTATTGAACACATATTTAATAAGCACCCCTTGTGGGCAGGCACCATGTTAGGCTCCAGGGATACGACAGTGAAGAAAATTCGTAAGTGTCCCCTTGTGAAACTTAGAGTCTAGTGATCCAGTAAAAGTGTTTTATCACTAAGAAAGGTGTTATGATGATTATGATAAATTTTAAGCCCAAAGAAGAAATATTTATTAATTAAATTATAGACATCAACAAGATTAAGAGTAAAGGAATGCAGACCCTTTGTAAATCCCAGATGACTATTTTCCCCTCTCCTTTTCCCAGGAAGCTGGAGGAGAAGAATTTAACTCGGTTAATTATGAGTAATAACAAAAAAAGAGAATAGGCACAGTATCAACACAAAAATAATATAAGAAAAGACTTATAGAGGAGCACTAAAATGTACCAAATTGTTGAAAACACACACCATAACAATGTTGCCATGGAGAAATTGAAAAATTTGTCCTAACATTCTGCCATGAATGTTCATAAGGGCACAATGAAAGAATTGCTTCCATGAATGAAAACTACAAGGCTTTATGCAAGAGCTTGGTTGGGCAAGGTTGAAGCCACAATAGGAGCTGATGACTGAAAGCTGGTAAAATTTAGGAAAAAGGTGAAGCTAAAATTAAAACCATCACAAATTAAGACTTAATATGGAAGAATACACACAGAGGTAAACACAGTAAAGGAAGGAGGGCAGAAAATAAGAAAGTCTAGTAAAATGAACTGGAAATTAAGAAATGAACAGGATTAGAGAGAATATGAAAAATGGAGAAGACTGGCAAAGGTAATCCAACACGTACATAATTAGAGAAGTTGAAGAAGAAAATAAAATAATGGAAAAGAATAAATCTTTAATGTTATTAGAGAAAAAATTCTTGAAGTGAAAGACTTGAAATTTCATTTTTATTTTTATATATTTAATTTTTTACAACTTTATTGGAGTATAATTGCTTCACAATTGTGTATTAGTTTCTGCTTTATAACAAAGTCAATCAGTTATACATATATATCTGTTCCCATATCCCTTCCCTCCTGCGTCTCCCTTCCTCCCACACTCCCTATCCCCCCACTCCAGGCAGTCACAAAGCACCGATCTGATCTCCCTGTGCTATGCGGCTGCTTCCCACTAGTTATCTACCTTACCTTTGGTAGTGTATATATGTCCATGCCTCTCTCTCCCTTTGTCACAGCTTACCATTCCCACTCCCCATATCCTCAAGTCCATTCTCAAGTAGGTCTGTGTCTTTATTCCTGTTTTACCCCTAGGTTCTTCATGACATTTCTTTCCCGTTAAATTCCATATATATGTGTTAGCATACAGTATTCGTCTTTCTCTTTCTGACTTACTTCACTCTGTATGACAGACTCTAGGTCTATCCACCTCATTACAAATACCTCAATTTCATTTCTTTTTATGGCTGAGTAATATTCCATTGTATATATGTGCCACATCTTCTTTATCCATTCATCTGTCGGTAGACACTTAGGTTGTTTCCATCTCTGGGTTATTGTAAATAGAGCTGCAATAAACAATTTGGTACATGACTCTTTTTGAATTATGGTTTTCTCAGGGTATATGCCCAGTAGAGGGATTGCTGGGTCATATGGTAGTTCTATTTGTAGTTTTTTAAGGAACCTCCATACTGTTCTCCATAGTGGCTGTACCAATTCACATTCCCACCAGCAGTGCAAGAGGATTCCCTTTTCTCCACACCCTCTCCAGCATTTATTGTTTCTAGATTTTTTGATGATGGCCATTCTGACTGGTGTGAGATGATATCTCATTGTAGTTTTGATTTGCATTTCTCTAATGATTAATGATGTTGAGCATTCTTTCATGTGTTTGTTGGCAGTCTGTATATCTTCTTTGGAGAAATGTCTATTCAGGTCTTCTGCCCATTTTTGGATTGGGTTGTTTGTTTTTTTGTTATTGAGCTACATGAGCTGCTTATAAATTTTGGAGATTAATCCTTTGTCAGTTGCTTCATTTGCAAATATTTTCTCCCATACTGAGGGTTGTCCTTTGGTCTTGTTTATGGTTTCCTTTGCTGTGCAAAAGCTTTTAAGTTTCATTAGGTCCCATTTGTTTATTTTTGTTTTTATTTCCATTTCTCTAGGAGGTGGGTCCAAAAGGATCTTGCTGTGATTTATGTCATAGAGTGTTCTGCCTATGTTTTCCTCTAAGAGTTTGATAGTGTCTGGCTTTACATTTAGGTCTTTAATCTATTTTGAGCTTATTTTTGTGAATGGTGTTAGGGAGTGAGCTAATCTCATACTTTTACATGTACCTGTCCAGTTTTCCCAGCACCACTTATTGAAGAGGCTGTCCTTTCTCCACTGTACATTCCTGCCTCCTTTATCAAAGATAAGGTGACCATATGTGCGTGGGTTTATCTCTGGGCTTTCTATCCTGTTCCACTGATCTATCTTCCTGTTTCTGTGCCAGTACCACACTGTCTTGATTACTGTAGCTTTGTAGTATAGTCTGAAGTCAGGGAGCCTGATTCCTCCAGCTCCGTTTTTCATTCTCAAGATTGCTTTGGCTATTTGGGGTCTTTTGTGTTTCCATACAAATTGTGAAATTTTTTATTCTAGTTCTCTGAAAAATGCCAGTGGTAGTTTGATAGGGATTGCATTGAATCTGTAGATTGCTTTGGGTAGTAGAGTCATTTTCACAATGTTGATTCTTCCAATCCAAGAACATGGTATATCTCTCCATCTATTTGTATCATCTTTAATTTCTTTCATCCCTGTCTTATAATTTTCTGCATACAGGTCTTTTGTCTCCTAGATATTTTATTCTTTTGGTTGCAATGGTAAATGGAAGTGTGTTCTTGATTTCACTTTCAGATCTTTCATCATTAGTGTACAGGAATGCCAGAGATTTCTGTGCATTAATTTTGTATCCTGCTACTTTACCAAATTCATTGATTAGCTCTAGTAGTTTTCTGGTAGCATCTTTTGGATTCTCTATGTATAGTATCATGTCATCTGCAAACACTGACAGCTTTACTTCTTCTTTTCTGATTTGGATTCCTTATATTTCCTTTTCTTCTCTAATTGCTATGGCTAAAACTTCCAAAACTATGTTGAATAAGAGTGCTGAGAGTGGGCAGCCTTTTCTTGTTCCTGATCTTAGTGGAAATGGTTTCAGTTTTTCACTATTGAGGACAATGTAGGCTGTGGGTTTGTCATATATGGCCTTTATTATGTTGAGGAAAGTTTCCTATATGCCTACTTTCTGCAGGGTTTTTATCGTAAATGAGTGTTGAATTTTGTCGAAAGCTTTCTCTGCATCTATTGAGATGATCATATGCTTTTTCTCCTTCAATTTGTTAATATGGTGTATCACGTTGATTGATTTGCATATATTGAAGAACCCTTGCATTCCTGGAATAAACCCCACTTGATCATGGTGTATGATCCTTTTAATGTGCTGTTGGATTCTGTTTGCTAGTATTTTGTTGAGGATTTTTGCATCTATGTTCATCAGTGATATTGGTCTGTAGTTTTCTTTCCTAGTGACATCCTTGTCTGGCTTTGGTCTTAAGGTGATGGTGGCCTCATAGAATGAGTTTGGGAGTGTTCCTCCCTCTGCTATATTTTGGAAGAGTTTGAGAAGGATGGGTGTTAGCTCTTCTCTAAATGTTTGATAGAATTCGCCTGTGAAGCCATCTGGTCCTGGGCTCTTGTTTGTTGGAAGATTTTTTATCACAGCTTCAATTTCAGTGCTTTTGATTTGTCTGTTCATATTTTCTATTTCTTCCTGATTCAGTCTTGGCAGGTTGTGCATTTCTAAGAATTTGTCCATTTTTTCCAGGTTGTCCATTTTATTGGCATAGAGTTGCTTGTAGTAATCTCTCATGATCTTTTGTATTTCTGCAGTGTCAGTTGTTACTTCTCCTTTTTCATTTCTAATTCTATTGATTTGAGTCTTCTCCCTTTTTTTCTTGATGAGCCTGGCTAACGGTTTATCAATTTTGTTTATCTTCTCAAAGAACCAGCTTTTAGTTTTATTGATGTTTGCTATTGTTTCCTTCATTTCTTTTTCATTTATTTCTTATCTGATTTTTATGATTTCTTTCCTTCTGCTAACTTTGGGTTTTTATTTTGTTCTTCTTTCTCTAATTGCTTTAGGTGCAAGGTCAGGTTGTTTACTCGAGATGTTTCCTGTTTCTTAAGTTGGGATTGTCTTGCTATAAACTTCCCTCTTAGAACTGCTTTTGCTGCATCCCATAGGTTTTGGGTCATCGTGTCTCCATTGTCATTTGTTTCTAGGTATTTTTTAATTTCCTCCTTGATTTCTTCAGTGATCACTTTGTTATTAAGTAGTGTATTGTTTAGCCTCCATGTGTTTGTATTTTTTACAGATGTTTTCATGTAATTGATATCTAGTCTCATACCATTGTGGTCAGAAAAGATACTTGATACAATTTCAATTTTCTTATATTCACCAAGGCTTGATTTGTCACCCAAGATATGACCTTTCCTGGAGACTGTTCCATGAGCCCTTGAGAAAAATGTGTATTGTGTTGTTTTTGGATGGAATGTCCTATAAATATCAATTAAGTCCATCTTGTTTAATGTATCATTTAAAGCTTGTGTTTCCTTATTTTCATTTTGGATGATCTGTCCATTGGTGAAAGTGAGGTGTTAAAGTCCCCTACTATGTTATCTACTATGTGTTACTCTGGAGTTCCCCTTTTATGGCTGTTAGTATTTGCCTTATGTATTGAGGTGCTCCTATGTTGGGTGCATAAATATTTACAATTGTTATATCTTGTTCTTGGATCGATCCCTTGATCATTATGTAGTGTCCTTCTTTGTCTCTTTTAGTAGTCTTTATTTTAAAGTCTATTTTGTCTGATATGAGAATTGGTACTCCAGCTTTCTTTTGGTTTCCATTTGCATGGAATATCTTTTTCCATCCCCTTACTTTCAGTCTGTATGTGTCTCTAGGTCTGAAGTGGGTCTCTTGCAGACAGCATATATATGTGTCTTGTTTTTGTATCCAGTCAGCCAATCTGTGTCTTTTGGTGGGATCATTTAGTCCATTTACATTTAAGGTAATTATCGATATGTATGTTCCTATTCCCATTTTCTTAATTGTTTTGGGTTCGTTATTGTAGGTTTTTTCCTTCTGTTGTGTTTCTTGCCTAGAGAAGTTCCTTTAGCATTTGTTGTAAAGCTGGTTTGGTGGTGCTGAACTCTCTCAGCTTTTGCTTGTCTGTAAAGGTTTTAATTTCTCCATCAAATCTGAATGAGATCCATGCTGGGTAGAGTAATCTTGGTTGCAGGTTTTTCTCCTTCATCACTTTAAATATGTCCTGCCAGTCCCTTCTGGCTTGCAGAGTTTGTGCTGAAAGATTAGCTGTTAACCTTACGGGGATTCCCTTGTGTTTTATTTGTTGTTTTTCCCTTGCTGCTTTTAATATGTTTTCTTTGTATTTAATTTTTGACAGTTTGATTAATATGTGTCTTGGCGTATTTCTCCTTGGATTTATTATATATGGGACTCTCTGTGCCTCCTGGACTTGATTAACTATTTCCTTTCCCATATTAGGGAAGTTTTCAACTATAATCTCTTCAAATATTTTCTCAGTCCCTTTCTTTTTCTCTTCTTCTTCTGGAACCCCTATAATTCGAATGTTGGTGTGTTTAATGTTGTCCCAGAGGTGTCTGAGACTGTCCTCCGTTCTTTTCATTCTTTTTTCTTTATTCTGCTCTGCAGTAGTTATTTCCACTATTTTATCTTCCACATCACTTATCTGTTCTTCTGCCTCAGTTATTCTGCTATTGATCCCATCTAGAGTATTTTTAATTTCATTTATTGTGTTGCTCATCATTGCTTGTTTCATCTTAACTCTTCTAGGTCCTTGTTTAATGTTTCTTGCATTTTCTCTATTGTATTTCCAAGATTTTGGATCATCTTTATTATCATTATTCTGAATTCTTTTTCAGGTAGGCTGCCTATTTCCTCTTCATTTGTTAGGTCTGGTGGGTTTTTATCTTGCTCCTTCACCTGCTGTGTGTTTTTCTGTCTTCTCATTTTGCTTATCTTACTGTGTTTGGGGTCTCCTTTTTGCAGGCTGCAGGTTCGTAGTTCCCATTGTTTTTGGTGTCTGTCCCCAGTGGCTAAGGTTAGTTCAGTGGGTTGTGTAGGCTTCCTGGTGGAGGGGACTAGTGCCTGTGTTCTGGTGGATGAGGTTGGATCTTGTCTTTCTGGTGGGCAGGTCCATGTCTGGTGGTGTGTTTTGGGGTGCCTGTGTCCTTATTATGTTTTTAGGCAGCCTCTCTGCTAATGGGTGGGGTTGTGTTCCTGCCTTGCTAGTTGCTTGGCATAGGGTGACCAGCACTGTAGCTTGCTGGTCGTTGACTGAAGCTGGGTGCTGGTGTTGAGATGGAGATCTCTGGGAGATTTTCGCCGTTTGATATTATGTGGAGCTGGGAGGTCTCTTGTGGACCAGTGTCCTGAAGTTGGCTCTCCCACATCAGATGCACAGCACTGACTCCTGGGTGCAGCAGCAAGAGCCTTTCATCCACACGGCTAAGAATAAAAGGGAGAAAAAGTAGAGAGAAGAATTAATAGAAGTAGAAAGAAAGAAAGGAGGGATGGAGGGAGGGAGGGAGGAAGGAGGGAAGGAAGGAGGGAAGGAAGGACAAAAAGAAAGAAAGAAGATAAAGTAAAATAAAATAAATTATGATAAAATATAATAAAGTTATTAAAATAAAAAATAATTATTAAGAAAAAACAAACAAACAAACAAAACGGATGGATAGAACCCTGGGACAAATGGTGGAAGCAAAGCTATACAGACAAAATCTCACACAGAAGCATACACATACAAACTCACAAAAAGAGGAAAAGGGGAAAAAATCATAAATCTTGCCCTCCAAGTCCACCTCCTGAATTTGGGATGATTCGTTGTCTATTCATGTATTCCACAGATGCAGGGTACATCAAGTTGATTGTGGAGCTTTAATCCGCTGCTTCTGAGGCTGCTGGGAGAGTTTTCCCTTTCTCTTCTTTGTTCTCACAGGTCCCGGGGTCTCAGTTTTTGATTTGACCCCACCTCTGCGTGTAGGTCGCCGGAGGGCGTCTGTTCTTCGCTCTGACAGGACGGAGTTAACAGAGCAGCCGCTTAGGTGTCTCTGGCTCACTCAGGCCGGGGGGGGGGGGCGGAGGGAGGGGTATGGAGTGTGGGTGGAGCCTGCAGCGGCAGAGGCCTGCATGACGTTGCACCAGCCTGAGGCGCGCTGTGCGCTCTCCCGGGGAAGTTGTCCCTGGGTCAGGAGACCCTGGCAATGGCGGGCTGCACAGGCTCCCCTGAAGGGTGGTGTGGGTAGTGACCTGCGCTCGCATACAGGCCTCTTGGTGGCAGCAGCAGCAGCCCCAGCGTCCCACGCCCGTCTCTGGGGTCCGCGCTTTTAGCCGCGGCTCGTTCCTGTCTCTGGCGCTCCTTTAAGCAGCGCGCTTAATCCCCTCTCCTCGCGCACCAGGAAACAAAGAGGGAAGAAAAAGTCTCTTGCCTCTTCGGCAGTTCCAGATTTTTCCCAGGACTCCCTCCCGATTAGCTGTGGCGCACTAGCCCCCTTCAGGCTGTGTTCACGCCGCCAACCCCAGTCCTCTCCTTGCGCTCCGACCGAAGTCCGAGCCTCAGCTCCCAGCCCCGCCCACCCCGGCGGGCGAGCAGAGAAGCCTCTCGGGCTGGTGAGTGCTGGTCGGCACCGATCCTCTGTGCGGGAATCTCTCAGCTTTGCCCTACCCAGGTACGTGGGGGAGTTTCTTGCTTTTGGGGGGGTCTGAGGTCTTATGTCAGCGTCCAGTAGGTGTTCTGTAGTTGTTGTTCCACGTGTAGCTGTATTTCTGGTGTATCTGTGGGGAGGAAGGTGATCTCCGCGTCTTACTCTTCCGCCATCTTCCCCGGAAGTCGAAATTTGATTTTTAAAGGACACAATATTCACTAAAGGAAATTGTCACCACCAAGATGTATCTTAGTACAGTAACTAGAATTTAAATATAATAAAAAAATATTTTGGGTATACAGGCCAAAGAAACGCAATAACTTATAAAGGAAAATATTGAGATTGGCCTCACTGTAACATTCATAGCAGAATAGAGCCATCCAGTATCAATGGAGGAAAGCCCACAAGATACCAAAGCCCACAAGATACCAGCATGAGAGTTAAGTCTTTTTCTATTTAGCCAGTCCTTCAAATATTGTAGGTGTAAATAAAGTTTTGAACATGCAAGAACTAAGGGAATATTATCCTCATGAACCTGTCTTCAGAATAGAGAATGGGATTTAGCTTTCTAAGAGATAAATGGAAGAGATATCTTGGATCAAGGACTGGCTTTGAGCATTGAATGTATTAACTATTGACCTGAAATATGAGAATGTAAGAATTAGAGCAAAATAATAGAATATGGATCTCATAGACCCAGACAATATAATACTAATTTGTCTAAACAGAATTTGGATGAGAAGGGCAAAAAAAAAAAAAAAAAAAAAAAAAAGATGAGATATAAAGGCATTGATTGTCTAATAGCTGGAAGTCAAAGAAAATCATTCAAAGGAACAATTAAGTAGTCTAACATATTTAACAATACAAGGATAAACTGTAATCAAGATAATATTAAATACTAATTTTATCATTACTTATTTTAGCAAACTAACAGATACAGCCTATAATAATGGAAAAATACAGTTATTTCTAAGGAAATAAAAGTAACAAGGAACAAAATAAAAACCATAAACATTGAGAATACACACGTACAGAGATAAATTTTTAAAAATAGACCAGAGTGAAGGAATTTTACAAAGTTAAAAAGCAAAAACCTAACTTAAAGTAATATGGCAGAACTTAGAGTAAACATACCCTTCATATCATTAAATGTGAATAAGATTATCTCATTCTCTATGAAAAAGTAGAGATTTTTCGATTGGATCACAAAACAAATATAATTTTATGTTTTATATTTACAACAAGAAAACTCAGAATGTTTGAAAAATAAAAGGATAGACAAACATATTACAGGCAAATGCACACAAAAAGTAAGCGGGAATTGCAATCTTGATTGGAAACTACATGTCATGCAAACCCAAAACCTGTTAAACAAGATGAAGAAGGATATTCTATGGTTATAGCAATGCGTACTTTCCTATGCATACAAAACAATTATGAATATCTATGTACCAAATAGTATAGCACCAACATAAGTATATCAGAAATTATAATATATTCAAGAATATAGCATGAAGCCCACTATTAGCAGGAGTCTTAATACTTTTAATACATGAGAGTTCACATGTACAGATAATAAATAAAGATATTAAAGTTTAAATATTGTTTACTTTTTCCAGCCCAACCTGACTTAGGAGCATCAATGGAAAATCCTAGTTAAAATATTAACTAGTAGACCCTAACACATTGAGTGATTAAAAGAACATTAAACGAATACAATGTCATCATCAAGTGTGATTTTTTCCCCCAGAATGTGTGTTTCTGTACTAGAAAAGTCATTAACACACTCATCACTTCCCTCATCTATAAAATGAAAATAAAACATCAGTACCCACTTTACGGGAATTTTTACAATTATTTTAAGAGTTTTTGCACACAAAATCTTTAGCAAGCATGCCTGGAATATAGTTAGCCCTTCATAAATGTTATCTGTTGTGTTTATCAGCTTTCAAAAGATATTAAAAATGACTATGCGGGCGATAATAATATAAACCTTGTTTTCAGTTTCTTGAGTAACAAACTTGTGCTGATTTATTAATGTTGTGTTCTCATCTTTTGTCCCTTCTTCTCAGGGTTTTCATTATTAATTTTTAGGTCCTGTGTTCTTTTTGTATTATTATGAAAATACTGCTAAGTATTAAAACCAATTTGCAAATTCTGAGTGCACTGAAAATTATCCATTTAAAAATAACTTTGAATTATAATGCTAATATATGAGTGCATTCTCTCTCTTTCTCTCTCTCTCTCTTTTTTCTTTAGACTTTATTTTTTAGAAAAGTTTTAGGTTCAGCAAAATTGAACAGAAGGTACAGAGAGTTCCCATATACTTGTGTTCTCTTTTTACACACAATCTCTCTCAATATTTACATTCTGCACAGGAGTGGTACATTTGTTCCAAATGATGAACCTTTGTTGAAGCAGCATTGCCCCAAGTCTATAGTTTACATCAGAGTTCAGTCTTGGTGTTGTACGTTCTGTGGGTTTGACAGATGTATAATGACATATGTTCACCGCTGGAATATCATACAGAGTAGTTTCACTGCCCTAAAAATGCTGTGTTCCACCTATTTCTCCCTCCCTCTTCCCTAACCGCTGGCAACCACTGATGTTTTTCACTTTCTCCATAATTTTGCCTTTTCCAGAATGTCATATAGTTGGAATCACACAGTATATGTAGCCTTTTCAGATTGGCTCCTTTCACTTAGTAATACGTATTTAATATTCTTTCCTGTCTTTTCATAGCTTTTTTCCCCTATTGAATTCTACTTCTTAAAATATCTAGATTGTTACTAGCTTTGTTTTTGCTAATTTGGGGCTAGTATACCTTATTGTGTGTGTGTGTGTGTGTGTGTGCATAATTTTCTGAGTTTTTGCTTCACAGGTGTCTTATAAGAGACATATATTCAGAATGTCTTTTGTAAGATACCATGAAAGTTCTTTTTAGTAGATGAGTTTAACTTTATTTCCATGAAGTATATTATCTATGGATCAACATATTTTACTATGCTTATTCCCTTTTTTCTATTTTTTCCTTTTAAATTACTTTTGTTCCATTTTTATTGGTTTAGCATTTATTTTCCTTTTCATTTTATTTCTTTTTATTCCTATATTTATTTCTATTCTAGTAGTTATCCTCAAGTTTTTGACATCAACATCTTTGATGTCAAATTAATTGCTATATCAATCACAAAAATTGATCATTGGTAATATTCTACCCCTGAAGAAGACAACATGGCTATCATTTTAACTACTTCAAGACCCCATTTTAATCTAACTCACTTCTTGGCCCATTATACTTTCATTCATGTTGTTCTATCTTGGAATTTAGTTCTAAATTATTACTAAATCATTTCAGTACCTTTACTCATTCCTTTTTTCCATTTTTATTTATTATACTACTGTTTTCAAAGTCTTTGCTGAAGGAATCTGTGAGTACTAATTTCTAAATGTGTATATATGTATATATTCAAAATATATATATATTCAAGAGCAAAGATAAAAAATACTTTCAGATATATGAGTCATTGAAATATATATAATGTAGTTTTTATATAATTTTATATGTTATATATAATTAATATATATAATAGTAGTTATATATATAATGGTTATATATTTTTATATAATATATGCTATTTATTATTATATGTAATATAAACTATATATATATATATATATATATATATATATATATATATACCATTTCAATGGGTCTTATATAGCTGAAAGGATATTTACCTTATTTCTGCTCTTGAATTATGGAAAGTTATTATAATTTATTATTCTAGGTTCACTGTTACATTCCTCAGAATGTTAATGATCTATTGATGTCTTGTTTCCAATACTAACACTAGCATGTTAGTCTAACCTTTCTTTATCTTTAAGAAATCTCTCTTTTCTCATTGCTTACTTATACGAATATTTCTTTCTTTCTATTTGTTCTTCTCAGAACTGTCACTTTAATGTTTTATACTGTTTGACACTTGGTAGTCTTTTCCCATCTAAAAGTAATTAAATCTTTGGTTCTAGAAAATTATTACCAACAATTTTTAGAACACTTTCCTGTCTATCTTTTCCATTTTCTTCTTCTGAATTGTCTTAGACAAATGTGAAGAAAGAGTTAATATAACGTCTCTGATTGCTCAGTTTTCATATGTCTCCATGTAAACCTGGTTCTATGATTGACCCACAATTTCTTTGAATGCAGCCCTCAGAAAGCTTTCCAAGTTAATGATTAAAGGTATTCTTTTACACACCTAGAGGTGTGGACTATGCTATTTTACCTCATCAGGATTGCTTTACACAAAAATCAAGATTGGAGATGTGTACCTGCTTTCATTGTTGGGGTCCTAGGTTTCAGTTATCATGATTGGTTACTTAGAAGGATATGCCTATGTGACAGGCCCCTAAAAGTCTCAGACATTGAAGACTTGAGTGGATTTCCTTGAGCAGAGATATTTCACACAGGTTACTGTGGTTCACCACAAAGCACATCCTGTGCTGAGACATAGAAAGACTCAACAGATTACACCTAATCTATCTGGACTACATCCAATGCATATATTTTTCATATTACTTCTACTCTCTATCTGTTTGCTGTAATAAGCCTTAGCCAGGAGTAAAACATTTTTGGAATTCTGTGAATCAAACTTGTGTTGTATTGAGACCCCCAAAATAACAAATGTTGAAACATTTGAATCTAGTCTCTATTTTCTCTCGGACTTCTTTCAAACTTTTAATCTCTTTTTATCCTTGCTGTCATTTGAAATTATTTCTTAATTTAATTTCTAGTTTACCAATTTTTCATGTAAACAAATCTGGCCATCTATTTATCCTACCTATTGAAAGGTTTTGTTATTTTTTATTTCAATAATTATATTTTCCATTAACAAGGTCTTGATTTGGTTCTTTGCAAAATTTTTGGTTCTTTTGCAAAATTGCTTCTTCTTGATTCATAGCCACTTGTGCTTGTTACATCACTTACTATTCTTGCTTCATAGAAATAATTACATACTTTATCTCTGTGTAGACAGTATATATGGGTATTTAAAGTTTTTTCAGATTATGATGTTATCATTTCCATAAGAATAAATTTGTCTTTTATCGAGAATATTGTCTCTTTTCATATGTAGGCTGTTGTCTGAAGGTTGTGATGCAATCTGCTGGAAAATATCTGTCTTAATTAATTAATCAATTAACTCATGGTATACAACTGACAAGATGAGAAATGATGGCTTTATGACCATGCAATCTCTAGCTACTTAATGTGGCATCGTTTCACCCTTGACCTTGCAAGGGAGAAGTAGGGAGAAAATAGAGGGAGGAAACTGTGGTTTAACTGTTAACATTGGTTAAGCACCAATGCCATGAATTCAGTGACATCTCAACCACCAGAAAATTTGTGTATAATTTGCCCTTGCTTATATTTGTATTTTCCTTAACATTTGTATCTCTTATTCATGTAAATTTTCTTTTTGTCTTATTTTAGCATTATGCTTTATGAGAGACTATGTAATATATGTTAATTTATGTTTATTTAGATCCTTCTCTTTCTTTCTTTCTTTCCTTCTTTCTTTTCTATTGGAGTGTAGTTGCTTTAGAATATTGTGTTAGTTTCTGCTGCAAAGTGAATCAGTTATATGTATACATATATCCCCTCTTTTTTAGTTTTCCTTCCCATTTAGGTCACCACAGATCACTGAATAGAGTTCCCTCTGCTATACAGTAGGTTCTCATTAGTTATCTATTTTATACATAATAGTATATATATGTTAATCCCAATCTCCCAATTCGTCCCTTGGTAACTGTAAGTTTGTTCTCTACATATTTAGATCCTTTTTGATCCCCAGGAATATATTGAAGATACTAAAACATCACTATGAACATCTCAATTCCCAGATCTCAGTTTTAATTTTTTGTCCAGCTTCTTGCTTGCCCCAAATTGTATCACTGCTTCAGGCAAATGTGATGTGATGTGATTCGTTTTTGACAAATACCCCGGGGTGAAGATACTTCCCACCATGTTAGTGTGAGCACTGAGTCAGGCCAAATAAAGAAAATCTCTGTGATTGAAGCTTTTTGAGGTAGCTGCCAGACAGATCAAATCACTAAAAATTCTCTGGGCATGGGATTCTTCGTGGAGTTCCTACCCAATTTACCTGCTCTAATGGCTGCTAGGCTGCTGATTTTCACAGCTAGTAAGGTTACAAAGCTGTTGGTTTCAAGGCTACTGCAAAGCTGGAGAGAGGGAATTTGGAATAGGAGAAGTTGAAATGGGGCAAAACTCTTCTTATGGAGATTCAACCCTTTTTGTTCTTTAACAACTGCTCCCCAGATTGGTGCAAGCCTTTGGTTAATTTCTAAAGTTTTAAAAAAGTTGATTTTCACAATTTTTGACTGTGCTTTCATTGCTTATTTTTGTTTGGTGAATGGCTCTAATAAATACCAACTGCTACAGTGAGTGTGTTAGAAGTTACTTGAAATATCAGTTGAGTCTAGTATATTTCAAATTGTTTTGTCATGCTGACCCTTATCAATATAATTATCATAGTAAAATTTATTCATAAATTTTGTGTTTCTACTCAGAAAATGATTTCTAGTTTCTAACCAATAGCTAGCAAACATCTCTACTTATATTTTATGTATATTTAGCTGTAATATTAAAATTAGACCATAAGCATTAAAATTATCTATTATACCATATTGTTATAATTTCATTTATTTTTTGTGCATCTTTTACAGAATCATAAGAGAATTGTCTGAGTCTTGTCTGTTATTTTAGAAAGAATGGGGTGTATGTATTCTAACAGTGCACTTATTCACTCTTGAAGGCAGTCATTAATTAAAAAACGGGCAGTGATGCAATTTTTCTAACCAATGGCAATAGGCATGTATGTTCAGATATATACACAGAGACAGCAAAAGAGCCCCTATTTCAATATTTGAAAAAAATGTAATATAACCTGCCTGAAAACTTAATGTGCTTACAGTATATAATAAATTTGGATAGGTTGTTTCTTAGTATAGTTTCTTAATATATAACAGATTTAATATCTACTTGAGTCAAACAGTTGTAGAATTCTTGAAATCTCAGGTTTCCAAGAAGCACAATTGGGAGTCCTGAGACCATTTTTCTTGTGAAGTCCTCAAAGTGAACACATAGCCATAGGTGTAAATATGAAAACTCAGAAAATGTAAGTAGGGCAAAGTTTTAAAAAATGCTGACATCAGAAGTAGACACTGAAGAGCAACAATTGAAGTGACCAATTCAGATAGCATCTTTGTAAATATTACCCAGTCCTCAAAGGTAGAACTAATAGCTCTTTGCTCTGTGTTCCCATATTACTTTTTTCACAACTCTATCTTATTACTAATCACTGCCTTCCTCATAGTGTAAATAAGTTGTTATCTCCCTTATGAGAATGTGAGGACTCCAGAGGAAAAACAAATTTTTAGGCACATTTTTAATGTTCTATCTCTAATAAATAGCAGAGGAAGTACTCCAGAAATATTTGTAGCATGGTACAATAAATGGATATGAACTTGATAAAGGTATTTCAATAATTCTTTGCTAAAAATTGAGAAGTTTACAGTTTAAAGATTATGTTACAGCTATGAAACTCATGCTTAAATTTTTAAAATAATTTTTCCTATGAGTAACCTACTTTTTCTACATAAGTGACTGTAACACTATAGAAAAACATTGTCATTTATAAGTATGATATTTGTGGGAGTGAGTGTTGGGTTGACTGGTGGAGGTGATGGTGACCTCTTGTTAACTAATTTCAAAAATGTGGTTTGTGGTTCTGACAAGGTAAAATGAGATATTCACAGAGAAGAATACGTTTTTAATGAATATATATTTCTAGAGTCAGAAATATATTATCACTGTAAAAGAAAGGTGTATACAAACTGAAGAATATACAATAGAATTAAATTGAATTATCTCCAAGTCCCTTCCTAAATAATGAATATTTGTTTTATGTCTCCTATATTAAATGAAGACTAAGTTTAGCTTAAAACTGTATTTAGTAGAACTTTTAAGTAGCTAAAATCTATAGGATTCGGGAAAGTAGGGCACTGGAAGAGTGAATTATGTTCTCCTCTAGAAGGTCAGAAATTGACTAACAATTAAATTTAAAGCTACATGAAGCTAGTGATGGGGATAGGGTGAAGGGACTATAACATGGTTTGGGTAGATCAACAAAGTTGGATTTACTACATTAGGGAAGCAACAGGCTCATTGTATATTAAAATAAATTCTTGGCCAACTTCATTTCAGACTTAGACTTTATTGTAACAACAATACAACAACACAGTGACAAAACTCATAATATACTGAGCTTCCTTTGTATTACCAGTGATCTGCTAGACATTTACTGCTATCTTCTTTAGTCCTTAGAAGTATCCAATGAAGTTGACATTGGAGAGTAATTCTTGTCTTTCACTTGACAATTTTCTTTACAGCTGAGTAGCTACTCTTTCCAGGAGAAAACAATATTGGAGGGAAAGTTGCTGGTCTCACTTCCATCCTGCCCTTTCACTCACATCTCTTTATGGAAAGAAAAATCATATATCTAAGTAGTGAAACTAGAAGAACTCAGCATGTGTAGGATACAGCCTCTTCTGAGGGCTGCCTGCTTCTCTTGTCCTGTATGGAAAGTACTAATACTGTTCCAGCTACTTTCTTTGGTTGGGAGGAAAGTAATAACGTACCTGATTTTGACTTTAGAATTTAACCAGTGTTTTCTGATCTAGATTACCAAGATTAAAATGGATATTCTGAAGTCTAACTTACTCCTGGGTATAGTTTTTATTTAGATCTAATTTTAATTAATATAAGTAGCCACATTTTTAGAACCAGAAAAACCGAGGCTCAGAGAGATTAAACCATGATTAAGCTTATATAAATGGTGAGTTGGTGTTTAAAATAGGGATATTTCTGCACTTTTGTTTTCATATACCCTTTGTAATCCTTCCACTCTCACATCCTTGCCCCTCAGGCCAGTCCCTCTAGAGAGAAAATTGAGGACTATGAACTGTGTAACATGTACCCATATATAAAGTACTGTGAAATTGCCATTTCCAGGGTGTGTTGGCATAAAACTGTAACTATTGTTAAAAAATAACCAGATTATAAAATAATTATATGAACATGGTGCCTTTTGTCCAGGTGAACATGCAAATAATTTAGTCAATTTGGGTGGCCTTTCATTATGTTACATAATGAATGAATAAATACATATATAATGTGTAATGAATGAATAAATACATATACAATGTGTAGACAAAATTGGCTGATTTTCAAGAAATAATCTGAATCTCATAATTTGAGTCATATTTGTAGAAAGATAATTTAGCTGCAACTCTTCACAATGGCTAAAGAGAGACTAGAGTTGCAGCCCTCAGTCCTTCTGTTTCCCACCCTATGGGAATCAACCTAATGCCTTCCCACTGCAGTCTCCAGGAACAGAGAAGGTGGCATCTCGACATGGCTCAAAGCAGCAGAGATTACAGTTTATAAGATATAAGAAGAGACTAGGACCTGCTATCCTTTAGGTAGGGGTAGTGTGTGTCTGACCTGAGGAAGGGGTCAAAGACCTTAGACAATGAGGACAAAGTTGGGGGGGCATGAAAGGAAGTATTGGAGTAGAGGGAGAGATTAATGTAGCAAAGTCATTTATTAAGAGGTAAAGGCCGCAGAATAACTTAGTGCAAATCTAATTTCATCATTGTTTCTCCACCTATAGCATCATTAGCCCACTTTCCATCTTTCCTCCTACCTAACCGGGAAATTCACGAGCCTCTTTCCCCCTGGGGATGGGTTAGGAGGCACGATAGGGTGGTTCTCTGCTCTGGGTTTCAGAATATGTCCACCACCACAACAATAACAAACTAACATTTACTGAGGACTTACACTGTGCAAAATCTGAGAAGGTCTTCAAGGATTTTATCCTATTTGATCTTCATAAAAACCTTGAGATAGGTGCTATTATTATTATCCTCAGTTTGTAGATGAGGCAACTGAGAGAAAGAAAGGTTAAATGACATGTCTAAGATCACATAGCCAATAAGTTGCCTGGTGCCAGGATTCAAATCTTGGGGCAGCCTGATTCCAAGTTTTATATTATTAGCCATTATATATTGTCTCCTCTGGAAGAAGAAATCACTGGGAGAAAATATGGGGTTTTGTAGTTGGAAGTCTTATACTTTGGGATTGTACAAACAAAGTTCTGGCGAGGAAGCAAGTTATGTCAAAGACTGAAGTGAGGAGCGACCTCTTTCTTGATACCACCAATTGAAGACAAAAGGTCTTCCCCATTTTCTGGGACCCTGTATAACCCAAATCAAAAGAGTGGTAAACAACCCAGAAATATTACTGACATGGAATTTTTTAAAAGTAATCTTGCTAAGTAGGGTTCAAATCGTGTATGAAAATAATAAAGTAATGTGACATTTATGAAATACCAACTATTCTGTTGCAATACACATGTATTACATTAGTGGTAAAGGGCATGCAGTAGAACCTCCTCCAGTCTCCATACTGAGATCTTGCTCTGCCTTTGGAGACATAAGAGATTGAGTTCATTATACTAGTCCACAATTTTCTATGCTTCCCTTCTACAGCATATTGGCACATAGATTTACTTCTTCACTAAGAAAATATTTAAATTCCAATGGAGCCTAGTAACGAAGAGAAATATGAGGAAGAAGATAGAAAACAAAGTAACTATCTGCAACGTGATTATCTCAAAGGCCATAGACATGACTCCTGGTCACTAGTTAGTTAAGAGTTCAGACCCAGGCTGATGTCCCTGCCCTATTTCTTTTCAGCTAGAGAATACTCCAAATGTTAAAAATGGGAGGTCTATGACAGGGCTTAAGGTTGGGGTTACTACAATCTTCAATTATGAAAGCACAGGAATGAGTTCTTTGATCATAAGAAGAGGAAATATTGTGATCTATTTCATCCTTTATGCAATGGAAGAGTTAACACAGGTCTAGTTGTTCAGTAGAGTGGTAGAAAATGGGGTTTGAAGAGGTAGGCTTGGGCTAAAACATGGAGGGTCATGGTAAATAATTTGGGATTTATCTTAATTGTGATGGGGATTTCAGTGGAGAATTTCAGTAGGATGGCAATGTGATCTGATTCACAATCATTTGGGGTACTACGTGGAAAATTCCTCTTAGAAGGAGAGATAGAATTGGGGTGACCAGTTGCAGCATCCCTGGTGATTGACAGTCATAGCTTGAAGTAGGACTGTAGCAGTGGAGGGTAAGAAGTGGTGGGGTTCAGAATGCATAGTAGTAAATGAATGAATGCAACTTTAGTGTCATTGGGTCATCGCAGCTTACTACACACAGGAATACTGCTGCGAAGGTTAGTTGTGGGGTGCTTGGGTGTTGGAATACCCAAACTCTAGCAGTTTCATTTCTTTGAGGTCAATTTGGGTTGAGGAGTAAATCCTTTCTGCTTTTTGCTGAGTTTTCTTCAGGAAACATGGACTAGGAAGCGAAGCTTAAAATAAGAGATCTTAAAGAAAATAATTGGAATTAGACAAAAAAAAAACATGGTGAAACATTTCATATCCTGCATTCTGGCTGTTTGTCAGTGGCCTGTTTAAAATTTTTCAGAAAACATCTATACAAAAGACCTTTTTACTGCTTCTCCCTGCACAGAAAGTAGGGTAACAATCTTCAACACAGACACACAGACACACACACACACACACACACACACACAGATTAATCGTCTCTAGTATATGTTCTTTTTTTCCCTGCAGTAACAGAAAACTCCAAGTTCAAGTTCAGCTGCATCTATCCAGCTACAGACTATATTTCCCAGCCTCCCCTGGAGCCAGGTGTAGCTACATGACTACATTCTGGCTCATGGAATGTGAAGGTAAGTTATGTGTGCAGTCACAACCTCTAAAGAGGATGCTGCTTACCATTCACTTCTTTTTCCACTCTTGGATCAAATTGAAACACAGAAGTTATGGTGTGAGTTTGCTATAATCATGTAGATAAAAAATAACTGAAGACATGACAAAGCAGCAGGATGGAATCTGCATCCTTGTATGACTTCATAGAGAACTACTTTGATAGCCCCTCCACCTGAGGCTGTTATATGAGAGAGAATAAGCTTCCATTTTTGCTTGAAGAACTGTGTTGTAAGTTCTCTTAGTTAAAGTGGCACAGATGTACACTACCAACACATATTTATTGCAAGAAATTTAAAATTTAGGCAAACTATTGTATTATATTTCTACTACCATTTAAAGAATGCTTATCTTTTGTACTTTACATATTTCTACTTTTTCTTCAGTTTATGAATCATAGTTATAGATGACTTTCTTTTTTTATTTTTTATTTTTTATTTTTTTTTATTAGTTTCAGCTTTATAACAAAGTGAATCAGTCATACATATACATCTGTTCCCACATCCCTTCCCTCATGCATCTCCCTCCCTCCCACCCTCCCTAGATGACTTTCAATGACAGGTTATTGATCACTTTCCCACATCATATATGAGATATTGAGGGCTAGATTTGGTGCACCCCCAGAACTCATTGTCAGTATAGAAAATTGTGCCCTTCAAATTACATGTAATTATAATCAATAAAATATTGAAATTATTGCCTTCAGGAGTAACATTCTGAAATGTGATTTGTGGATGTATTGCTGATGAGAATTTGGTTTCTCTTAAATCTTATTAAGAACACTAAAATGTAACTAGTGAATTTATGACCTAATTAATTGTTATATGCCAAATAGAACTTTAGTGCTTAAAGGGATATAAATATTTTAAAGAGAACTGAAGCATGAATTTGTCCTGTAGAGTGGTACAGTCTTGCAGAGTGGTAGGCAAAGGCAAATGTCACAAGGGCACCTTGTATAGGCACAAAAATAGGTATTATTGGGGAAATCTATAATCAGAGGGACAGTAAGATGAAGCATGTTGTTCCTTTACATTCTTATCTTTCCTCGGAAAGGCATGCAGTGAAACTACAATGGGAAATTGCAAAGGACACTGATCCAGAAATGGGACTCTGTCATCATCTTAATACTAACTTTTTCTAGGACTGGGGGAGAATGGCCTTGCAAATATTTGGTGAGGGATACAGAAGTATTCAGATTAGCTGTCAGCTGTTCAGGGGGAGGTTTCATCCAAAGACTTGAAACTGATTGTTCAAAACTGTTGTTTACAAAGCAAAGATAACATCTGGAAGCCCTCTGGGTGATTGACACCTTTGCAGTCCATTCCACTAGGGTGAAGGGGAGGGTTTTAAAAAAATTTACCTACTTAGGATGGTATTGATTTATTCTGTGTTCTGAAATATGCATATATTAACATGTGTATGCACATACTCTCAACTTCTATCCTCCAAACACCTGAATTTTCTTCGTTTTTTTATCCTAACATTATTAATATCTATCAATACCTTTTTTTCTGAAATGATTAAAGCAAAGATTCTCCATCCCAGAATTCTTTATTTAGATTAATGTCTTGGTTGGCTTAATATTAATATGAAATATATATATATATTACCCAGTAGATTCACATCGGTGTTATATTTCAGTCTTGATATTCTTTTTAAAAATACTTTTACTTATACAAATGGATTTTTAATTCTTCTTGTATGTGAATGTTAGTTTTCCACCTAATACCCATGTTTGATATTCAATAACATCAAACTAATTTTTTTTTGGAAGAGCATTTTTTTTTTGGTTAACAAACTCAGCTCTCCTTTACTTCATTTACATCTTAAAATTTTTTTCTGCCCCATTTACTCTGTTTTCTTCTCTATATTTTAGATATCCTTTTGCTTTTCCCATATTTACCATCTATTTCTCATCATTTTCACTTTTTTTGTTCCTTTTTAGGTATATTCATTTAAACATATTTTGTTCTGTATAGTGAAAATGGCCCACTCAGGTATTTTTTTGTTTTCTCCTTTGCCTGTCCACCTCTCTTATCATTCTTCCTTGTTCCAAAAATATATCATTATTTGAGTGTTGCAGGTCTTTGTTATTTGAATTGAGGTAAATCTTTAATTGTTAAAGACCTTGATAAATACATATCATCTCTTGGTATACTTTATTAATTTGGTCCAAACTGTATTGTGTTCAGTGCATAACTTTCAGAGAAACTACTTTTTTAAATTGTAACAATTTCCTACTTGCATTGTAGATATTCTTTTCTCTTTATATTCATTTTGGTAGACTTCCCTATCATAGGAAAAAATAGAATAAGCATGACTTTCATCAATCATATTTTACTAGATATCTCTAATTTAAAAAATTTTCAAAAGTTTCTTAACCTTAAACATAGTCGTTAAAGTCAATGAAGTCCTAATTGCCATAAGGGAGAAATCACCTGAGACAAACATTCCACAATGCCATATTTAGTTGGCTAGTGGAGAGAGAAAAATTTAGAAATAAAACAAGGAAGCATAGTTTTACCATATAATTCAGCAATTGAACTTCTAGGTATTTTCCCAATTGATTAAAAATTTATGTATGTGTAAAAACCTGCAAGGTGAATGGATAAACAGACTGCAGCACATCCATACAATGCATTAGTACTCAATGATAAAAATATATGAGTTATCACATGATGAAAAAACATGGAGGAAACTTAAATCATATGGCTCTGTGAAAGTATCCAGTCTGAAGTACAATGATTACAATTGTATGACATTCTGAAAAAGACAAACTATAGAGACAGTAAAAAGATCAGTGATTGCCAGGGGTTGGGAGTATAGAAGAACTGAATAATCAAAGTACAGGGATTTTTTATGATAGTTTCTTGGAAAAGTAAATAAAAGGCATAGAGTAACACCACAAGTAATCCTAATTTAAAAAGATGAGGCTAGAGAGAAAGGTAGATGAGGGGAGAGATGGAGACTGCATTAATGATTAGTAGGCTGACTGAATAAACACCAAAATTTCAGTGCCTTAAAAGAAAGGTTATTTATTTCTCATCTAATGGTCCTGGGCTATTATTCATATTGATAGCTGACTGTTCTCTATGCTGACATCCAGGGTCAGAAAGGCTATAACTCCAAATAAGAGCGTATGAGGATGACTGATTTCTCCACATCTAAGCTATCATTCTGTTTTATAATTTTTTAAAGTCTGATTTTTTTAACTTTAATAATCTTCTGGTTTGAAGCCCTTTAAAAGCTGAAATTCTGTTTTATTTAGAGTATTACCAAGCATTTTATTACAGGTCAAAAATATTATTTTAAATCAACCTATGTTTATATTTTGTCATGTTGACTGATTAGCAAGTAAGTACAATTTTCTTCCTCTATTTTTAATTTTGTTGACTTATAAGCAATATAGTTAAACTGAGTAATAAATTTTAAGTTCATTTGGTCTCTAGAAGAATAATGATGCACAAAAGAAACATTAATCAGTATAAGAAGAGATGCCAAGAAAAATTGTACTGGGCTCCTACAGCATATAACTTCTGCAGAACTTTGTGAAAATTTTCTATTGTTATATTAAATTTTTATGATATATCAATTAATGTTTGCTAGACAATATCAATTAACAGTAGAAGTCTACATTTGTTTTAAAGTTTTGGGGTAGTATTGAAGCAATTCTAGTTGTAACCCAAAGTTCTGATTAAATTGGGTAGTACAGGCTATGTATATCTGGCCAATTGAAACAACTTTCAGCAGTAGGAGTAGAGATTTTTTTGTAAATGTCTGTGTTGTCTGTTTTAAATATATCAGAAAGTATGATGTGTTTTGAACCAAAAGTTTCAGCTGTCCCTCTTCAGGACCAATGAAAGTTCCTATTCGCATTATTTTGACCTAAAAAGTCAGGGTAAACCAAATCAAAAGGAACTTTAAAACCTTAGTCGTGTGTATAGTTTATATTAATATAAAGCTTTAAAAACAATATTAAAAAAACAAAACTAATAGATATTAGAAACTTTAGAAATACAGAAAAGTAAAAAAAAAAAAGATTATTCCCAATCTTGCCAAACAATAATGTTAACATTTCTGAATTTTGCCTTCCAGATACACGCACAATGAGACCATACTAAATTTACTTTTTGAAAATGTATTATTTTTATTTAATTTAAAAATGTATTTCCATGTTATTAAATTTCTTTGAATCATGATTTTTAACAACTACAGAGTGCTCTATTTTGTGCTTTTTTCATAACTCATGTAACAATATTTTTCCTCAAAATTTTTGTGTTTATAAAGAACAATGTATAGAAAGTCCTTGCAACTGAATCTTTGTGTATGTTCTCAATTATTTTCTACAATTTGAGCTTTATAGAAAATTAATCAAATTTTCCATATCAAAATTTTATTCAAAAATTAATATAACACAATATATTTTTTGGATACTATGCTATTAAATTAGACATTGATAACAAATAAAAGCCCCTATATATTTGAGGATTAGAAAATTAAACACAAAAGTACCTAGACTTGGGCTTCCCTGATGGCGCAGTGGTTGAGAGTCCACCTGCCGGTGCAGGGGACATGGGTTCATGCCCCGGTCTGGGAGGATCCCATGTGCCACGGAGCGGCTGGGCCTGTGAGCCATGGCTGCTGGGCCTGTGCGTCTGGAGCCTGTGCTCCACAATGGGAGAGGCCACAACAGTGAGAGGCCCACGTACCACAAAAAAAAAAAAAAAAGTACCTAGACTCAAGCTCAAATATAAAACCCGAAGAAGATTTTATGTCTTTCTTTTCAAGTTAGGTTAAAGACTTTGAAATTAAACAAACCAATTTAAATTTTGCTCCAAAACTGTTAGTTGTGATATTGGCCAAATCTATTCACTTCTAAGACTCACTTATCTCGTATGTCACATGGGGATATAATCATATTGCAGATGTGTTTCTGTAGGTTAGAGCAAAGAAAATGCTCAAAGAGTTCAGTGAATTCTAAAGGCTCTAAGTTCAACTTTTATAGTTATTGTTTATTGTTCAACTAAAAACCATTGATTTTCATCTCTACATAGCAAAATGCATGTTATGTGAGTCACATTTATAATGACCTGTCCAATAATTACAAGGCATCTAGGAGACTATCTCTGGTGAATAATTGAAATTTACTCTTCTACACAAGTGGCTAAAAGTACCTAGCATGGCTCAACATAATAGCCCTGTGTTGAAAGTCATCCATTTTTTTCTGTGACATTGTATACTTTGATGACACAATGCATCAGGATACCCACTATTGGTACCCTCCTAAAACAATAGTCCCATCTGTGCTCCCTTTTATTAACACACAGACAAAGCAGTGTGCAACATTCAATAACTGGCTAACTACCCACCGTCTCTGCAATGTGCTCTTTCAGAGCTACTAAGACTCTCAGATGACTACATCGCTGTGATGATGCTGGACTGTGCTTCTCTCAGATGAACTGGAAAGTTGCCCTACTCATTGGAACCCAGAGAGCCATTCACTGTTATCCCATGTCTGCACTATTAGCTCATACTCCAAAACCAGCCTATGTTTTGGCCTGCAGTATACAATAACTTGTGTTTTAGGTGCAAGTTCATGCTGTCACTTGGTCGAACAAAGTATAACAATAGAACAAATGCAGCCTATTTTCATTCCTTGTACTCAGTGGACTACGTTTATGACAGTAACTAGTGAACTGCATTTTTAGCTTCACAGAAGTGATGACATAAATATAAAAATACAAAAAGCTTATTAGATTACTTATAGTTTAGGGAACTATTTATATTAAATCAAGAAGACAACCAATAACAGTCCTACTGGACCACAAAATCCAGTAGTGTATTTTATAAAAAAGACTAGTGCAGTTAACATATTTACCATAGCAATGTGGATATAATTATAATATCATCTCACCTAACCATATGTTACAGTGAGAACCCCTAAAAACAGGCTTTACTGAATTTGATTAAACAAAAATTCGTTCATGTGGTGCACATTAATCTTTTATGCCTTTTTAGTAAAATGCAGCCTTGGAACAGATGGGAATGGTGGTCATTTATTGCTTTCTTTTCTGAAATTGCAAATTCTGGAATATTGTCTAAAGTTGATTTTCTTATGAAGTACACCAAATGGCAACTCCTCTCAGATGATAAAACACAGTAACTAAGTCACAGTTCACTGAAACAAACATACATGTGTTGAGAGATTGTGTAGTAAGACAAAAATTATTCCAGAGCAGAGATTTTCAAACCATTCTCCTCAGCGTCCTGGGAGCTGTTCGTCAGTGGTCAGAGGGGGCAGCTTTAACCATAGAAAGTCCAGAGTAAAGGGAGTGATATATTTGACTCTATTTATACTTTCATATGAAGACAGGGCTCCATTATTCAGTAATACCAAGCTACACAAAAAGTATTTCAGGTATAATTAACCTAGTGCTCACTGCCCTAACAAAGTATAAATACATGGTAATATTTACGGAAATTGGAAAACTGATGCAGAAGTTTATATGAAGCAAGAATTGCAAAAGAATGACCATATTTTTCAAAAATAAAATGTAAGGGGGTAATAGTAATAGGCATCATTCATAGGGTATTTATTATATGATAAATACTGATCTAATAACTTTACATGTATTAACTCATTTATTTATCACAGTGAATAAAATGCTATAATCTTAGCAATCCTATAATTATGGTAGTAATCCTATACTCTTGCAAATTTTACAGATAAGGAATAGGAGGTACGGAAAGTTCAACTGACATGCCAGTGGGCAGAAAGTACTATGATCAGGACTGGCTCTGGAATCTGTATTCTTAATTATTACATCACATGTATAAGACTGGAGGGAGGGTATTGTTCTGACATAAACTTTAATATATCACAGCTAAAATAACACAGTATTGTTTCAGAATTACATAGATGATATTGAATAAGGAGAACAGAAACAGGCAATATCTATGTGGTAATTTAATATATGAAAAAGATTAAATTTCCAGTTAGTAAGGAAAGTAAAATTAAGCATTAAATGAAATAGGGATGGACATTTATTTGGAAACAAAATTTGATTTCAATTACTACCTCATACTATATAAAAATATTAAGTAGATTAGGATGTAAATATTTTTAAAGTAATAGAAGAAAATGTAGAAGGATATTTTTAGGATATTTTTAGAATTTAGGAATAGGAAAAACTTCTTAAACAAGATATCAAACCAATAATACATAAATAAAAGATAAAGAATTCACTGCACAAAACTTAAAATTCTTAATAGACATCATAAACAAAGGTAAAGGACAAGCACAGTATGGAAGAAAGTCTTTTTTTTTTTATGTCGCAAAAGAGTAATAATCATAATACACAGGAAGCTTTATGATTCAACAAGAAAATGGCAAAAGAGAAAAAAATGGGCAAGTGATAAGCACAGACATTATAGAAAATAAGTACAAATGACCAATACATGCATTAAAAAATGTTTAACCTCATCAGTAATCCGCAAAAGCCAAATTAAACCAATAATAATGCAGATAAGTTGGATAAAATATAAATGGTTAATATTCAGCAGTGAGGAGTCTGAAGGCAAATCTCATACACTGTTAAAGACTATGGTAAATTATTCAAATTTTTGGAGGGTGACTTGTACCATTTTACCAGGATTTAAATTGCTTATATCATTTGATCTAATAATTCTACTTCTAGTAACTAATCCTACAGAAATACTGGGACAGGGTTATAAAGATACAGGCATAATAAAGGTTAATCATATATTGCATAAATATTGAAAAATCAAAACTACTTAGTCATCAGTGCCTATAAAATACAATGGCACAATTAAAAGGAATAAAATAAGAATACGTATCCCTAACAAGAAAAAATCTTCAAGATACTTGTCAGATGAAAACACCCAATTGCAGAACAGTGTACTTAATCCCATTTTTGTAAGACAAAAACTATGTATATTCATGTAAATCAAAACATAAGTACATTTTTTGAACCATTCCAGAGCAAGTTAGAGACACCAGTCTCCATTGACCTTAAATACTTCTATAGAAGTAGTTAAATTCTACAGAACATAAAGCATGTTCTTACATCATCCTATATCTTACATCATTTCATATTTAATCCACATTCCCTATTCAAATTTCATCAATTTCTCCCATAATGTCCTCTATACTCATTTTTTTCTTGGTCCAGGACTCAATCAGATTACTCATTGCACTCAGTAACTGTATTTGTTTATTCTCATTTAATCAGGAAAAATTCTTCAGCTTTTCTTTGTGTTTATTGATCTTGACATTTTTTGAAGAGTACAGGCCAGTTATTTTGTAGAATCTCCTTCACTTTGGGTTTGTCTGATGTTTTCCTCTCTAGTTCAGGTTATGAATTTTGGGCATGAAAACCACTGACCTTATGCTGGATCATCAGTGCATTGCACCAAGAAGCACATATGATTGGTTTGTACCAATATTGGTGATGTTAACTCTGATCACTGATTTTTCATCTATCATCAGGTTCTATGGCTTCTTCAGAGGTGACAAGCTCATACTTTGTGGGAGCTTCTTAAGGGAGGACCTGTGACTTTTACACATACTTGTGAGCTCTGGTTCTAGCAGTCACACATACCTATATTTAGTGTTTACCGTACTCATGGTTAGTGTTAGTTCACCATACTAACACTATATTAGTCCTGGTGCTAGTTGTGAATTTTCTCTAGTGTTATTTTATAGCTGTGGTCTGTTTGAATTCGACCATCCCTACAAGAAGAAAGGAAACTAAGGGCTATCCCGGAAAATTTTAGAGATGCTAACTATTACAGTTCACCTATTTTCTAACCGATACTGAAAGTGATTTATTCAGGCAATATTTCGAATGGTACGTAAAAGCATGATATTTAGTGTGATTAATCTGCTTGTAGGTAATGGACTCTCACCTGCTGGATATGTCCCACTGCAGTTAGTTATAAATGAGTGAAAAGAACTTGTTGCTTCTGAAATATGCCTTGGAGGCTCCAATTTCCTATAATTTATTAATACTTGTTTACCTTATGCCAAAATAAAAGGCCAATTTTGTCAAACCAGTAGGACAGAACAGATAATTAAGCAAAAGCAATAAGTAAGTCGTTTGGTATTTTTGTGAAAAAAAAATCCACCTGATTAATTTTTAAACTTCGACACTATATTGATGCATTCATAAATATTACCCAGAGGTACTCTAAGTCTATTAAGACTAAGGATCTTTTAGGTCTTTTGACCTTACTGAGAAAAGAAACTTGATATTATCAAACACAAAAGTAGGTTACATTAAATTTTATTTGAGAAACTGCTATCCTCTTAAAAGTATGACTAATTTTGAGTCAGTTTCTGTCAATGCTTTAGATGTAGCGAAGCCACTCTGGGATACTAGTGACTGTTTTTTTTCATTTTTCTATCACTTTACCTCTCTTTTTTTTTTTTTTTTTTTTTTTTTTTTGCGGTATGCGGGCCTCTCACTGTTGTGGCCTCCCCCGTTGCGGAGCACAGGCTCCGGACGCGCAGGCTCAGCGGCCATGGCTCACGGGCCCAGCCGCTCCGCGGCATATGGGATCCTCCCAGACCGGGGCACGAACCCGTATCCCCTGCATCGGCAGGCGGACTCTCAACCACTTGCGCCACCAGGGAGGCCCTACCTCTCTTTTTATGATCATGGAAACAGCATGACTTACTGGTTAAGAGTTTTTACTTTGGAGACAGACACAGTTTGAATTCTGGCTCTGACATGTATCGATTGTATGCCTTGGGTCAAGATGCTTGATCTCTGTTTTATTTTCCAAATGAAGAAATATACCTAACTCAGGATTACTGTGCAAATTAAATAAGGTAATGCATTCAAAGCACCTGATTAAATGCCAGTTATATAGTACTCAGTTAAATATACTTGCTTATTGTTTGCATCTTCTGCTCTGTGACTCTATCACATATGATTGTTAGTTTCTTATATTAGCATGAAAATCAGAGAAAGGAGATTCTTTATACTTCCCTTGATACATTTGGGCCATGGTGATGCTAGTACTTGCCTCAGTTTTGGAAACAGAATAACAATCATATTGTTGGAGGAGGTCATCAAGAGGATGTGATCACTGGTTTACCCTCCAGCTGGACCTGGGCAATTGGAGACTCCTCACCCCTCCCCCATGCTTGGAATGTACCCTACTTCAATGGTTTCCCATTGTAATTCAAGTCAAGTAAAATCCACCTTTCTCCCCTTTGCCTAGAAAGGGGAGGTCCCTGACCTGATTTATCTCTGCCTCCTTCACTGACTTCATCTCCAACCTCCCTTCCTCTCACACAGGAAATTCCAGGAACACTGGTATTTCTGTATTTCAAACAAGATCAATCTAGTCTGTACTTGAGGTTTGGCACTTAATTTTTTCTCTGCCTAGAATGCTTTTTCACCAGATCTTCACATGGCTGACTCCTCTTCAGAGAAGACCTTCTTAATCACAATCTTTCAAAATCATCGATCATTTTTTTTTTACCATAGACTTGGTTTATTTTTTTACTGAATATATCCTACTTATCTGTTTATGTTATTTTTAGTTTTAATTGTACACATTTTATTTACTTTTGGGGGGTTTATATCTCCCTATTTGAGTATAGTTTACTAGAGTGTGGCTCTCAAGTGCAGTTGAAGCTTTATCTCCAGGGCTTAACCCTAGAACAATACTTAGCACATAGAAGCCGCTCCATAAATATTTGTTGTAGATCCTCAGGAGTGTAAATATGATGCCCTTTGTATAGAAAGTTCCTGCAGAATACATTGACACTTCAACTGAAGCAAATGTTCCACAAATGATTCTATAAATTATAGGCCAAAAGAGAATGTACTTGGAACTAAGTACTAACCTGATAAAACTTTGGTATATTCAGTATTTCATTTTCACAATGCCTTTTTTTTTTTTTTTAACTTAAATCTGTGGTCCTGTCATGGCTGTATGTTCATACAGTATTTAAAATGCTGCTGGGATTGAATGAACCATACTCATTTTTCACTATCTATTCTTTGATTCCTTTGAAAAAGATTGTTACCAATTAACACTCAAAGAAGGCAAAGTCAAGTTCTTATAAATTGAGAATTGTACAACTTTACAAATAATTCTTAAAATGCACGTACTATGTTCATTTCTATTAACCTACAAGTTTTATTTTTCTAACCTCTAATGAAGTCCAAAGTGCTTATGGAAAACACTGAGTTACAGGCAGATTATGATGTAGAGTGAACATGGGACCAAACCTTGAATCTAAGGGGAAACTGGTTTATCAACCAGAGATATGAGACTTTGCTCTAACACATTAATGAAATCCATGAGAATAGGGTCCTTTTTCCCTGAACGAATGCAGCTTCAGTGTGTTTATTGAAAATACCTACATAAAGTTGGTAACCTTTGTGGGATAACTTTTATAAAGTACTCACAAAGCGTGTAGCCCAATTAATTTGAAGTTTTTTTGTTTTTGTTTTTTTTTAAATTATTTTCCTTGTTCCCTTCCTTTAAATTTGGTTCAACACACATTTATAGAAAAATCTGTCATGTTTTTTGCCTGGTGCTAGATAGTGGAGACTCCAAAATGAAGAGAATCTCATTCCAGTCCTGAGGGATGTCATTAGACTAAACTCTATGGACTATACATCTTATTGAGGATATTACTGAGCTCAGTGAATTCTGTTTCCAATCTCCAGTGAGAGATAAAAAACTCTGGAAAAAATCTAAATGTACTTCTTTTCTAAAGTTCTCTTTAGGGATGAACCATATAAGGCACACTTAGCATTCTTTTATTGATCAGTCCTTTATTACAACAAAGGACTAGATCAGAAAGATTGGGAAGAAAGGGAATAAAAAGCTAAGTTATTCATAGTGAATGTGTTGTCATAGTGGGAAGTCAAACATAAGCATGATTTTGAAGTATAGAAACAATGGATTCTATGCAAAGCAGCATTTTTATTGCTTGAGAAATGAGGATAAACTAATTTGCTTGATGATTGAAGTTTTGACTACAGAGCTCCAAATAATAGATTGAAAACATGGCAGTCTTGCAGTTATTTCCTAAGGTGTAGATTTTAACTTTGTGGAAAGCATCAACTTGGATACTTGACAAAATTGTAAAGACCATGAAATTAAAACTGGAAGCAGCTATAGATATCTTCCAATCTAACAGATCACTTTGCAACCTACGTAGCTTTAACAAATTTTCCAAGATCCCATTATTAGTTAGTGATAGAATTTTAGCTAGAACTCAAACACTGACTCACTTTTATTTAAAAAAATTTTTAATTTATTTCTTTTACTAGTTCAAGGTCACTTTCTATTTTCATCTGTATTTTTACTACCCTATAAACCTCACCTGTGGGAAATATGCTAAAACTCTTGAAAAGAAACGTATTGACTCTAATGAGATATGCTTCTGACAGATATTAGTAGATATTTAATGTCTAGTTTTTTCTTTAAATCTCTTGCTTAATTCCAAATGTATTGGGTCCAAGCAACCTTATAAGAAGTAAATATTTCAATTTCTTGCAACACAATGAATGTGTCAATAATGAGAATACATAGGAACAAAAGCACAAAACTTTCTCCAAATTGCTCTCTTTCTCTCTAAACTTCACAGTCAAAATAGAATTGTGTTTGTTGCTTTATGTTTTTCTTGATGAACCAGAAAGAAATTTATGGCTAATTTTTTGTCAGTCCTCTTGCAATAGGAAGGGAAAGATCGATGTTACTCTCCTTGATTTCTCTAATACCAAAGCTATTGTTTTTCTTTTTAGCTCTAGATGCAACTCAGAAATCCAAGAATTAAAGTATTATTCAACTCTGACACCGCACAATTCAGGCCAATGAGAGGGATACCTGTAGGTTGAGAATGAGGGTATCAGCACTGTATACCTGAAGTATAGACTCCCCTCATTAACCTTCCATAATCGGCTTAATAAATGAGGATAGAAAGTGAAGGCACAAAGCATGCTTGCTTAAGGACAGCGAAGTCCACAGAAGAAAGTCAGAGAGAGATAAGTCTTTGGGTCCCTGATTTCAATTCAGTGATTCTTCCTTGAATAAGAAAGAGAGAAAACTTTCCTCAGTAGCTACAGGCAGTGAAGCATTCACTCTGGTGCTCAACAAGCCAGTGAGTCCACCACATATGAGCTGAAGTGGGAAGATAGAAATAGGAGGGGAAGGTTTCTACATCACATACCAAATTCTCAATCTGGTTCTCAGCTTTTTAGTTTATTTTCTGATATACACTGTGGTCACAAGTGGATAAAAATTTCCATCGATTTTCACTTTTGCTTCTTTCCTTCCCCCTTCCTTCCTTCCCCCTTCCTTCCTTCCTTTTCTTTTTTCTGCTTTTTAAAAAATGTATTATTATTATATACATAACAAAATTTACCATCTTAACAATTTTTAAGTGTACAGTTCTCTAACATTAATTACATTCACATTGTATTACAACCATCACCACCATCCATCTTCAGCACTTTTTCATGTTTCCCAGCTGGAACTCTGTACCCATTCAACACAAACTCCCCATTCTCCCCTTCTCCCAGCCTCTGGCAATAATCTTTCTACTTGATCCTCATTTTCAACAACACTTATTGTTATCAGACTTATTAAGTTTTGCCTATCTAGTTAGTGCTAAATATTATTTCATTGTTATCTTATGTTTCTTTTTGTATGATTGAACATTTTATAAGTACATTGACAATTTGTTTTCATTTTTGTGAAAAAACTAATTTAATATATCTAAATGTATGTATGCTTTATTGAGAATACAATATATACATATAATTCATGTGTGATATAATTCATCATTTCAAAATGTACAGTTCAATGATCGTGATTATATTCAGAGTTATGCAACCATTATTACAGTCAATTTTAGATCATTTTGACCACTCTAATAAAAAAAAATACTCATTAGCAAAAACTGCACAGCTGCCGCAACCTCCCCAGCCCTGAACAACCACTAATCTATATTCTGTCTTATAGAGTTTCCTATTCTGGATATTTCATATAAATACAGTCATAAAATATCTACTTTTTTCTGAAATTGGCTTCTTTAGACTTAGCATAATGTTTTCAGGGTCCATCCATGTAATGCTATATGTCAGTACATCAGTCCTTTTTTTGGCAGAATAATATTCCATTGTATGGATATATCACATTTTATTTATCATTGTCAACACTTATTATTTGCCTTTAAAATTATATCCCTTATTATCTCATTGTGGCTTTGATTTGAGTTATCCTAATTACTAATGATGTTGAATTTTGAATAAAAGTATTTTATTTAGTTAGTGAGACAGAGACAGAAAGAAATCTAATGAAGGATACACTATCAGGCAGATAGACACTGTGCAACTGGATTTACATTATTTTGTCATCAAGGCTTTTTTTTCTGGTATTTTAACCCTATAAATTAGACATCATCATCATCATCACATATAGACTTTTTATAGATATATATCTACCTGATTAACAATTTTTTGTTTGTTTGTTCTTCATGTTTAACCACCTCAGTCTTCTTTCTGGGATCATTTTCATTCTCCCTAAATAGCAATCTTTTAGAATTTCTGTTATTGAAAGATCCTTGGCAATAAGCACTCAAGATTTATTCATCTAAAATTTCTTTATTTTGTCTTTGTCCTTGAAAATACTTTTATTGAGTACATAATTTTAGGTAGACAGTTATTTTCTCATAGTAGTTCAAAAATATTTTACTATTTTATGCCTTTCATTGTTGCTTTTGACAAGTCTGTTATCAAAATAATTGACTCTTTAATGGGTGATCTATCTTTTTCCACTGCTATTTTTATGAGCTTTTCTTCCTTTGCCTCTCTTCCACTTTCTTTGTCATTTAAAAAAGAAAAATACTATAAGTCACATTGCTGACTACTATTAATGAACACCTACAAGGTACCAGGTACTATACCAATATATGTACTTCTTTCATATCATTAATTTTCATGATATTCCTGTGAGTTACTATTAGTAGGCTCATTCTACAAATAGGAGATTAGGCATGAAGTGTTAAATTCTCAAAGCCGTGCAGCCAGAAAGTGCTAGAACAGGCATGGGACCTGAGTCTTTCTGATTCCAGAAGCTGCACTCTTAGCAGATTTGCTCTCTTGTGAATTTTTACCCCTGCCCTCTCATGCACTCCTTTTGAACCTCACCTGAGCTTAAAATAGGATAGGTATTTCTGATGATAATTTATGTGTGATTCAACGAATATCTCCTGCTAAGCTAAAATGAGTCACTTTACAAACCACACTCTTAGAAATAGATGGAAACTGTCATGGGATTATGTTGGCGAAAATCTACCACTAGGATTTTACAACTGTTTTAGTAATTTCATTTTTAGAAAGTGGAAAATTTATTTCTAAAAGCTATTGTCATCTATTTGCTAAGTTCCCTACGTTTATATGACTATATTTTTGCACTTTACAAAGAGATGCAAATGAAGATACTCTTTTTCCTTTTATTTTATTTATTTATTTAGTTATTTTGCGGTACACGGGCCTTTCACTGTTGTGGCCTCTCCCGTCGCGGAGCACAGGCTCCGGACGCGCAGGCTCAGCGGCCATGGCTCACGGGCCCAGCCACTCCACGGCACGTGGGATTCCTCCCAGACCGGGGCACGAACCCAGGTCCCCTGCACCGGCAGGCAGACTCCCAACCAGTGCGCCACCAGGGAAGCCCGAAGATACTCTTTTTAGTCTTAAATTTTTATCTTAGCATGAAGTTGTTTACATATTCATTAATTGTCACAATATTTTGTGTTATTACTTAATAATTATTTATGTGACTTTAATATCCAATTTTGTTATTTTATTTTTAAATAATTTACAGAAATTCATTATATTTATATAGTATAAGCATATGATGGTTCTTTACCTTTAGGAAATCAATAGAATACATTAAATAAAACGGTGAAGATCACCAATTCTGTGCTTAAATTATTATTTCTGATTTTGGCCACACAGTACACATATTTTTCCTAAAAATAGCAACTTATTCGATTAACTGAAAAAAAATAAAGTATAAAAGAAATGCAATAAGCTGCATTCTTTACACACCTAAGTTGTGTAAAATTTATATCCTATCTAATAAAAACAAAGAATGTACTCATCTTAGTAAAATAAAATTTTTAAATTTAGAGTTAGAACACTAGTCACCCTAAAGTAAGATTAACCAAAGACTAGTTATTCTATTTGTTTACATTTTTTAGACACTTGTTTTCTCCAAAAGTCCTATACTTAGACCGTATTTAGTCTCTAAAGATACAATATAATTCCATTGTTGAAACCCATGTATCTTCTTATCCTTCAAGTCTTGAAGTTCAACTTCAGTTCAACCAAGTCATATATTCTAGAAGTTTTGAACTGATGAAATTTGCTCTCTGGAAAAATCTATTAATTTTATCACTAAATATTCAATGGTTACATTTAATTAAGTTATTACAGTAGCCACAACCCCATACCTGAGTATCTATTCTACCTAAAATGTTTGTACCAACTGGGCATTAATCATAAGTTCTCTTCATCACAAGCACTAAAGTGCTGAAAATTCTTCTAGAAACTGTCCTAAATTCTGCCTCTATTATCTACACTCATTGACTTCCTTTGTAAAGTCCCTCACTGTCTCTCTTTTTTTTTTTTAATTTTATTTATTTATTTATGGCTGTGTTGGGTCTTCGTTTCTGTATGAGGGCTTTCTCTAGTTGCGGCAAGTGGGGGCCACTCCTCATCGCGGTGCACGGGCCTCTCACTATCGCGGCCTCTCTTGTTGCGGAGCACAGGCTCCAGACATGCAGGCTCAGTAATTGTGGCTCACGGGGCGAGCCGCTCCACGACATGTGGGATCTTCCCAGACCAGGGCTCAAACCCGTGTCCCCTGCATTGGCAGGCAGATTCTCAACCACTGCACCACCCGGGAAGCCCCCTCACTGTCTCTTGACTGAACTATTGCCACAGCTTCCTAATTAGTCTCCCTGCATGAGTCTTTCTACTACAACCCATCTACAATGCAGAATCCTAAAATATCTTCATAATAATCCTATATTTAAAGAGCTTTAATGGCTCCCTGTTGCATCCTTGTTAAGTTTATAATCATACTGTCTTTGCAATCTCATCTCAGCGTAACTCCCCATAGACCTCTGGACGTCTTTAAGTATTCCTTCGAAGTATCCAGCAGTGAAAGCAAAGGAAACATTTCCCATCTTCTGCATATATCATGACTCTAACAATAGATTGTCTTTTCACATTCTGTCTCTTTCTGTATATTTCATCATCATCTTTACTTGACCAATTTTTACATATCTTTCAAGAACTAGCTCAAAATTTACTTTCTTAGTGATACCTCTCTGGATACTCCCAGATAGTTTTCCATACTCTCCTCTATGCTTCCAAAGCACAAAAATTAATTTAAAATGTGCCATATTTTGTTGCAATTATACACTTACATATCTGTCTCTTCCACAAAGTTGTGAATTCCTTGAGGATGGAAACCATGTCATATTCATCTTTGTATCCTTTGTATTGAATAGTTTTATGAATGAAAAAAAATGAAGAATGATCAGAGTTTCTTTGTAATAGTTTTTGTTAGATAGAAATAGTAGCTACTCTGATCCTTTATGTCTAATAGTGATGACCTTTGGATACATCTTCAGCATTAAAATTTTATTATTTAGAGAAGTGTCAAAGGTATAGGCTGGCTTAAGTATTCTCTATTGTATGATCTCATGACATCCTGATTCATGTCATGATCTCATGACAACCTTGTCCTATGATTGCACATTTTTAACTTTATTGACTTAAAAAATGTTATGGTCTGTTTTTTCCTTATGGACTGTAAACATTCTGTTAGAGCAGTTATTATTTCTCTCTAGCTCATCAATATATCTGTAGGACTTTAAACAGTGCCTGACAATCAATCGAGTTTATTGAATTAATTTATTAATTAGTTAATGAGTTAATGGGCAGTGAACTCAGAGTTACAAGTGTGGGTTCCATTTTCCGTCTCAATCATTTTCTAGTTCTTACAATGCCACTTTTAGAGTCTCCAAAATTGCATTTTCTCATGTATAAAATGAGGCAAAATACCTGCCTTCTTATATTATAAGGTCTAGAAAGATCAGGGGAGAAAAGATGTATAATCAACTTAAAAACTGGAAAAGATGAACAAATATGAAGTATTTTTACTCTTTCAAGGAACAACATGGCACTATAAGACAGTTCAGCAAAAATTAGGCTCGTGGTTTTTTTGGATAATTATAAAACATTCTTCTCTTTACAGCAGAACCAGTTGATTTACAAATTTTAGGAACCGAGTTTTAGGAGTGATAACTATTCATTCTTTTCTCTCCAATATAATTTCTAGACAAATAGAAAAAACTGCAAAAGAACCAGATGGTTATGAATTGAATGTGTCCCTTCAAAATTCACATGTGGAAATCCTAAGCCCCAATGTGATAGTATTAGGATCTGGGGTCTTTGGGAGATAGTTAGGTCATGAGTGTGGAACCTCCAGGAATGGGATTAGTCCCCTTATAAAAAAGATCCCACAGAGCTCTCTCACTCCTTTTATCATGTGAACACATAACAAGAAAATGATAATCTGTGAACCAGGATGCAGGCTCTCACCAGACACCAAATCTGCCTGCACTTTGATCTTGGACTTCCCAGCCTCCAGAACTGTGAAAAACAAATGTTTGTTGTTTAAGCCACCCAGTCTATGGTATTTTTGTTGTAGCAGCCTGAATGGACTAAGACACAGATAAACTGAGATAATGAGTTATTATTGATAAAGCTGAACTGGAAAACATGGCTTGGACCTATAGCCAAAACTAGGCTTTCATAATCCTTAAATTACCAGAATAATATGCCTCCAAAAGTACCTTAATAAATGTATCACACATAAGCAGAAAAAGCATAATTTCTGAGGATAAGCTGCTTTAACAAGAGAGATCTCAGATAAGACTCATGAGCAGGCATCCAGTTCCTTCTCCCAATCTCACTTAGCATCTGTTTGAGCAGTAGGTTTGGATAAGAAAAGGCTAGACTTAAAAAAATTTTTTTTCCTGGTTTTCCTTCTGGGAGTGAAGAGACAATTCTTCCTCACAAAGGGAAACATGAGAAATGAAAAATAAGGACTTCTCTCATAATCCTGACAAGCTCTTTGCTCTCTTATGTGGACATCCTGTTTCCACTTTCAGTAGCCCTCACACCAAATATCACCCACTGATCTTTTATGCATTTTCTAGCACTCATTATTGAACAGTTCAGATTTTTGACATAAAAGGCTTTGATATTGTTAAGGAAAATGTGTTAATTAAAGTAAATACATGTTCCCACTGTACCTCAAATTGAAAATTCATCCTTATTCTAAGTTCAGATAGTACCCCGCCATATGGTTTGTCATGGACTTAATGTTTGTATCCCCTGAAAATCTATGTGTTGAAGCTCTAACCCTCAAACTGATGGTATTTGGAGATAAGGCTTCGGGAGGTACTTAGATGGTGTCATGAGAGTGGGATTGTCATGATGTGGTATTAGTTCCTTTATAAGAAGAGACAACAGAGAGCTTGCTCATGTGCTCTCTGTGCCATGTGAGGACATGATGAGAACATGGTCATCTATAAGCCAGGAAGAGAGCCCTTTCTAGAACCTGATCATGCTGGTACTCTGATCTTGAGCTTCCAGCCTCCAAACTACTAAAAAATAAATTTCTGTTGTTTAATCCACTAAGTGCATAGTATTTTTCTATGGCCACCCGAGCAGACTAATGCATGGTCCAAGATAGTTCTCTGTATTTTTTATAGAGATCTCTTCATAACATCAGTTACCTTGATATTGAACTGATGTTTCATAAAATGATCCAAAGTTGAAAATGGTAATGCCCTTCTCATAACCAAATATCAAGGCAGAAATTAAAATCCAAAAATGTAATCACTTTATTATTGTCAATGTTCAGGATATTAAAAGCCTAACATTATTAAAACCTAAAAGAGGGTAAGAGCTCAGTTTGTTTCTAACCAACTTCTAGTTCTTAGTCTTGGGTAGGGGTCTCATTCAGATTCTCTGTGTAGAGCAAGGGTAGATGCAACCAATCAATCTCTCCAGAGAATCTCATGTATTTTACTTCTTCATAGAGCATATAATACTATCATAAAGCTGGTTCTGCAAATAGTAAAATTAGAAGAAGTTAATCTTAGCTCCCAGAGAAATTATCACAGGAAAGATAAAGTTCCCAGACTCTGGTTAAGATGAAAGCAGAATATTAAGAAAGAAAGGTGGACAGACAAAATGTGGCTTTCAGCCTCATCACAAGACTGATCAATTTGTCCTAGGTTTATAGAATATTTGATCTGTGAGATCAAATCAATTGGGGAAAGTATGACTACATATTTGTGCTAGTTTCCTATTGTTGCTGTAACAAATTACCAAAAATTTCATGTCTTAAAACAACACAAATTTTTCTCTTATCATTCTGGAGGTCAAATTCTACAGCGAGTCAGCAGGACTGTATTCCTATGGAAGCCCTAGGAGAGAACCTGTTCCTTGCCTTTTTCAGCTTTAAGAGGCCACTGCATTGCTTGACTTGACTGCATCACTTCAACATCTGCTTTTCTATCATTCTTCTCTGAGTCTGACTCTCCTGCCTCCCTCTTATAAGGATCCCTGTAAGGGTCTTATATTGGTCCCACCCAGATACATCCAGGAAAATTTTCCCATTTGAAGATGCTTAACTTAGTCTCATCTGAAAAGTCCATCTGCCATATACAGTAATGTATTCTGAGATTTTGGAGATTAAGACGTGGATCTATTTGTGGAGCCACTACTCTACCTACCATTTGAGAAGACAAAAAAAGGGGTGCTAATGTATAATCATCTCTCATTAAGTGTTATTTGAAACATACCCATCTTCCAAAGAAACTAGAATATTGCCCTCAGGGCATCTATTATTTTGAAGTCTTACTTGACAATCCCTTATAACATCAGCTTCTTAATTCTTTTTCTACTTGAAGCTTTGTGTCTCTGATGCAGGCCAATATTGAATTGACCATGGGACACAGGAACACAGGATACACCTTCTCTCATGAGTACTACCCACTAACAGAGTGTTACATGTGCTTTCTCCAAATTCCCAACATCCTGCTTTGATCTCTGCTCCAGCTAGTTATAAAGGCATCTTCCAGTAGGTTATCCATAATTTGTACTTTTGCATCATTTGGGGAATCATCAGCAATGTACTCCTGAGCCAAAGCTGCAGTTGCTATACCTGAAGCTTGTGCTCACACGTGTCTAGTGAGGACTAATATCTCTGCAATGCATTCTCCACTGGAACTTTTGTCATTTACTCATTACCTTTAATATTTTCCAGGTCTTAAATAATTTTTATTATTTCAATGGTAGAGCATTTTATCCATTTATTTCTACTATATTCCTTTCTACTAAACTAGACTGTGACTCTAGTGAAAATTTCTTATTTTGGTCTCCAAATATTTTCAAGAAACTCAAATGAAATTTTTAAGTGGTTTAGCCAGCATCTCAACTTTCCAGTAGGACTGTAAATATTTACTGAATTGGACAGTCTTTTTCCCCTTTCTTTATCTTTATTTGTGCACCCAGACTTTTTGTTTCTCAAAAGTATTCCATTAGACTTTATGTTATGAAGTCTCTAGTAGTAATAGCTATGAAGGTAATGAATTCTAGTTCTCTCAGTCCATTGAAATAAATCTTGTTCACCTTCACCTTCTTGAAATGGATAATAGTACCTAGAAGGGCTTTCCCATGATATCAATGTTGCAAGAAATCAATAAAACTTAAGTGGATTGTATTGAAATATTTGTATAGCAAATGTAAACCAATTTTCTCTCTGGACTTTTAAACATTCATTTCAGTTGTTACCTCATATAACTGTTTCATTTTAAGAAACCATCAGGGTAAACCATTTACTGCAATTTATTAATCATAGTTCTCTGTGACAAGATGATTAATATATAGCTGTTTCATCAAAATCATTGGTTTAACCTCTATACAGGCTGTATATCATAATCATAGCTAGCTGTTATGAAAATATTTATTATTGGCTCTAAGGGGTCTTTGGAAAGCGAATATAAAGGGATAAGTGCAATTACATCACTGCTGTAGGAAAACAATAATTGAAAACGTATTTCACACTCTGAGTCTTCATTCCATTAAATTGGTTAATAAAAATAAATCAAAACAAAATATCTATCTTTTTTTTTCCAAATATCTATCTTATCAATGTTCTCCATTTATGATTCTGTGTAAGTGATGCAAAGAGTCATAAGTAAGAACAAAGATAAGGAAATAAATTTTCCAGGTAAACATAAGTAAATTTGTATTAGAAGCTTTTGGTTGATTATGTATTTCCCTTATATACATTTTCAGTCATGAACATAATTATATTAATTTCGATAGCTAAAGTTAAAAACTTCAAAGACATTCCAGTCAAGATGATTCTGAGACTTCATACATTAATCAACTACTTGCAACTCCAAACAAACAGCAATGATAGAAATAAATGTTTAATTACATTTAAAAGGCATAGCTGTGTATAAGAGCAAGCTATACATCTCCAAGGACAATGTATTAACATGAAACACAATGAACATAAAAAGAACAGTGACTGACTGCTAACTCTGTGTGCTTACTGGACTCTTGGAAATGAACCCAGGAAAAGGTGGCCTGGAGCTTTTTTTCCTTCTGATTAAATAAAGTGGAAAATAGGCCACACATGTCAGGGGACCAGAGCCAGACTGAAGGTGGAATCAGTGGCTTCTGTCCTTCTAGCCCTTCTGGGAAAGGATGCTGAAAAGAGTCGAAATTGTTGCCCAGTCTAAAGTTTGAACTTCTACCTGAAGAACCTGAAGAAAGCAGAGAGAGTTGCACAAATAGACTTTAGCAAAGCTGGTAAATACACCAGATACATTTCAATTAGTATATGACTCTCATGGGGCTGAGAGTCACAATAAAAACTGTTTCAAAGATGAGGCCTCCAGGAGGCTAGGTAGGAGTTACAAAACTGCTAGATGAGGAGGGGATAACTACCACTCAAATGAGATAAAAATTAAGGTTTTAAAGTACAAGAAGAAAAATAAGTGTAATATATGCAATAAAAGGTAGTCCTAAATTGAACAACTAAGAAAATTTATTCTTGAAACAATACAAATAATAGAACAATCTTAAAGGATTTAAAAAGGAATTATTTCTTTATACAATCCTGATGAGAATATAAAATGGTACCATTACCTTGAAAAACTGGCTGTTGATAAGCTTAAGGAAATTAAACATCCATACCCTTGTGATCTAAACATTCCATTTCTACATATTTATCCAAGCTAAATAAAAATATATGTTTAAAAGACTAATATAAGAATGTTCACAGATGTATTTATAATAGTCCCAAACTGTAAACAACCCACAGAGGAGAATGTATAAGCACATTGTGGTTAACTCATACTATACAATACTACTGTATAAGACATCCAAGTTGTAAACTGCCCATGAGGGCCGCATGGCAAGGGACTGCATGTGGCTTTGGATAGCTGAAAGTAGTTGTGAGCAATAGCTGGTAGGAAACTGGGGCCCTCATTCCTACAATCACAAAGGAATTAATGCTGCCAGAACCAGTCAGCTTGGAAGATGTCAATATCTTGGTGAGAAGTGCACCCCTGGTCCACAACTTGATATCAGCCTAGTAAGACAATGATTAGAGAATCCCATCACACTGTGCTCTGTGCTCAGGTATCTGACCTGCAGAAACTGTGAGATAATAAATTTGTGCTGTTTTAAGCCACAAAGTTTATGATAATTAGTTATATAGCAATATGAAATTAATATAGTGAGGAATCTTGTATGTGCTATTCCTTATTACACCAAAGGTTCTAGCCTGGGACTGCCCACTAAACTTCCTGTGATGATGGAAATGTTCTATTTCTATGTTGTACAATATGGTAGCCAGTAGCCACATGTGGCTATGGAACACTTGAAATGTGTCTATAGCAATTGAGGAACTGAGTAGTTAATTTTATTTAAATTTAACTGACATATTTAAATAGCCATATATGGTTGGTGGCTAAATAGAGTGGACAGTTCTAGCCAATGCAATAAGTAAATAAAAAGTCTAAGTCATAATTCTTATTAAAAGTTACATATTTTCATAATGACTAGACTGCTTACATAGACAATTTAAAGACAACAAATGCAAAATATTAGAACCCCTCAGGGAGTTTTATGATTTGATATGTATAAGAAAGGAATGTAAAAAAATCAACAGTGTTTCTATTCACCAGTAAAAGTCAAATAGAAATTGAAATTTTAAAGTGATCCTGTTAAAAATAGCAACTAAATTTATAGTCTGTATATAAATGTAGCTAAATATAATAGGAGAATTTTATGTAGGATATTATAAAAAGTTTGTGATGACTATAAGTCAGAACTAAATAAACTGAGATATATTTTTCATGAATGGGAAGACGATACAATAAAAATGTCATATCTCCCAAAATCAGTCCATAAATTCAACATAATCCATTCAAATTCCCAGCAAGATTTTGGTAGATATTTACAAGTGGTGATCTCACCAATACTAATGATGTTATAAAAATGGAAATAATTGCGGTGTTAGTGCAAGGATAACAAATACATCAGAAAGAAAATATCACCTACAGATATAAGACAACTTTCTGTATGATAGAGGTGACATTAAAAGTAAGTGGAGAAAATATTGGCTGTTTAGTGAATGGCTAATTGGATTATCCATATTGAAAAGCAGAAAATTATATCCCTAACTCACACAACATACTATAAATTAACTTCTAAGTCCCACATTTTAGAAGTAAATTTGAAACAACAAACACAATAAACAAACAATAAAGAAGAGCAATATTACTTCAAGCCAAGGATGAATCTCTTAGACAAGACACACAAAGTACAAACCCTTGATAAATTAGGCATTACAGTTGAAACTTTCTGTATGGCCAAAGATACCATAAACAAAGTCAATAAATCAATGACAGAAGATGAAGCAGAGTGAATGAAACTTGTACAGATATACCTTTATTGCACTCTTCAGACACTGCATTTTTTACATATTGAAGTTTTGTGGCAACCCTGCACCAAGCAAGTCTATCAGTACCATTTTTCCAACAGCATTGGCTCACTTCATGTCTCTGTCACATTTTGATAATTCTCACAATATTTTAAACTTTTAAATTACCATTTACTTGCTATGGTGATCTGTGATCAGCAGTCTTTGATGTTACTATTGTTAATTGTTTTGGGGCACCAAGGACTGCCCCCATATAAGACAATTAATTTAATTGATAAATGTTGTCTGTGTTCTGACTGCTACACGAACTAGCCATAACTCTGTTTCTCTCCCTCTCCTTGGCCCTCCCTATTCCCTGAGACACAAAAATATTGAAATTAGGACCATTAATAACCCTACAACAGTCTCTAAGTGTTCATACAAATGGAAGAGTCGCACATCTTTCACTTTAAATCAAAAGTTAGAAATGATTAAGCTTAGTGAGTAAGGCATATGGAAAGTGAAGAGAGGCAGAAAGCTAGGCTTCTTGCCCCAAACAGCTACATTGTGAATGCAAAGGAAAAGTTCTTGAAGGAAATTAAAAGTACTACCCCAGGGAATGCACGAATGATAAGAAAACCAAACAGCCTTATCGCCAATAGGAAGAAAGTTTTAGTGGTCTGGATAGATCAAATCAGCCACAATATTCTGTTAAGCCAAAGCCTAACCCAGAGCAAGACTCTAACTGTTCCATTCTATGAAAAATGAAAGAGGTGAGGAAGTTGCAGAAGAAAAGTTGAATCTAGCAGAGGTTGATTGCTGAGATTTAAGGAAAAAAGTCATCTCCATCACGTAAAAGTGCAAGGTGAAGCAGCAAGTGCCGATGTAGAAGCTGCTGCCTGCAGCAAGCTACACAGATCTAGCTAAGATAATTCATGAAGGTGACTACACTAAACAATAGATATTCAAGGTAGATGAAGCAGGATTCTATTGGAAGAGGATGTCGTCTAGGACTTTCATAGCTAGAGAGGAGAAATCAATGCCTGATTTCAAAGCTTCAAAGGACAGGTTGATTCTCTTGTCTTAGGTGCTAATGCAGCTGGTGACTTTAAGTTGAAGCCAATGCTTATTTAGCATTGCAAAAATCGTAGGTCCCTTAAGAATTATGCTAAGTCTACTCTGCCTGTGTTCTATAAATTGAACAACAAAGCCTGGATGACAACACATCTGTTTACAACATGGTTTACTGAATACGTTAAGCTCACTGTTGAGTTCTACTGCTTAGAAAAAAAAATGATTCCTTTCAGTATATTACCACTCATTGACAATGCAGCTGGTCACCCAAGAGTGCCAATGGAGATGTACAAGAAGACTCATGTTGTTCTAATGCCTGCTAACACAACATCTATTCTGCAGCTCATGGATCAAACAGTCATTTTGACTTTCAAGTCTTATTATTTAAAAAATACATTTCATAGTTCTACAGCTGCCATAGATATTGATTCCTTTGATGGATCTGGGCAAAGTAAATTGAAAACTTTCTGAAAAATATCCGCCATTCTAGATGCCATTAAGAACATGGGAAGAGTTCAAAATATCAACGTTAATAGGAGATTCGGAAGAAGTTGATTCCAACCCTCATAGATCACTTTGAGGGACTTAAGACTTCAGTGGAGGAAGTAATTGCAGATATGGTGGAAATAGCAAACAAACGAATTAGAAGTGGAGCCTGAAGATGTGACTAAATTACTGCAATCTCATGATGGAACTACTGGACAAAAAGTTGCTTCTTATGGATGAGCAAAGAAAGTGGTTTCTTGAGAAGGAAACTACTCATGGTGAAGATACTGTGAAGATTATTAAAATGACAACAAATATTTAGAATATTACATAAACTTAGCTGATAAAGCAGTGGCAGCATTTGAAAGGATTGACTCCAATTTTGAAATGCTATCAAATAGCATTGTATGCTACAGAGAAATCATTCGTGAAAGGAAGAGTCAATCTGTGTGGCTGACTTCATTGTTATCTTATTTTAAGAAATTTCCATAGCACCTCAGCTTTCAGCAACCACTAGCCTGATCAGTAAGCAGCCACCAACATTGAGGCAAGACCCTCCACCAGCAAAAATATTACAACTTCCTGAAGGCTCAGGTGACGGTAAGCACTTTTTAGCAATAAATTATTTTTTGATTAAGGGATGTACGTTGTGTTTTTAGACTTTATGCTATTGAATACTTAACAGACTACAGTATAGTGTAAACTATTTTTATATGCACTGGGAAATCAAAAAATTCGTGTGATTCACTTTATTGTGGTGGTCTAGAACTGAACCTGCAACATTGCCAACATATGCCTGTATTACAAGTATCTACATAGGTAACCAAAGATGCTGAGTGTAAAAAAGCAAGCTTCAAAATGAAATATTTAGATAAATTTTAAATACCACAATCAATACTTTATGGAATCACACAGATTTAATAAAGGTATAAAAACATAGACTGTAAACATGAATCAAATTTAATGCCTGCCTTTGATCATGGGGAGAAATTAATGGGATAAAGAAGTTCAAAGGCATCTGTATTGTTTTATTTGTTTAAAAGAGAGGAGTGTAAACAAATATGGCAAAACTATAGCATTCATTAAATCTGTATGCTTGCAACAAGTTGTAATATTAAAAATTCAGTGTGCTATCTTCTCCTAACCATCTTTTCAGCCAATAACACATCTTTCTGCATTTCTTCCAATTATAATATTGATGGACTGCTTGGGGTGTCTAGTAATCTATTTTTATTGTTTTTCTCAATTTTCACATGTAAACCAGTTCGCACAGACTATGTCTGATCATTGTATTCCTTTCCCATGACCTACACTAGCCCATTTTCAACTAATGTTGGAATATTTATGAGTCTTCAAGTAGTTTTTCTGCCTTCTGTTATTCCTATTACAACTCAGGCTACATCTGGTTCCAAGAACACTTTTCCTTAGGTAGCATTTATTCCGCTTTAGTCACTTAAATAATCTTATGGTACTTCCCTTTCCCTATGGTCTTGAATTTAAAGTCAGGAATTCAGTCTATATTTTTTAGACATTTCAAATTTAAATGCTATATGTAATTTGCCTTTTATTTTCTAACAATTTCTCCCACATGGATTTCTCTCCCATTCTTTTCTGCCAAATCATGCTCATTACTCCTTGAAGTATAGGCCAATAAGAATTTTACTCTAATTTAGCCTACTTTGTGTTTATTCAATGAATATTTGTTAGTTACCTAATAAAGACTAGTGCTAGAGCCATAATATTCATAAGAAAGACATGATCCTTGCCCTTAATAAGAAACTTATATTGATATTTGTGCAGAAGTACTTGGTTCCTATAGGATGCTACTGTCTCTTGGGTATATGTCTTAGTTCCTGAATCAGAGTGTTAGTTACTTTGAGATTGTAAGCTGGTTTTCTCTCCTTTCCTCTAATCTGCTATCTTGCCATCCACTTAAAAAAAAATATGTAAGTAGCAAATAATTGCTAATTCCCTTAACAAATCTAATTCCCCTCCTTGTGTGTGCCACATTCCACGTGTTATGCAGGGAAGTAAATCTACTGAATCGTGCCTTGTGTTCATCCTTAAACTTCCCCTGGGCATCTAGTCTACCTAGCGCTTGTTAAAGTTGGATGCTTGAAACAGGTTGTAATATTAAAAATTCAATATTCTATCTCATCCCTGGTCAATAACATCTTTCCTTGATTCCTCCAATTATAATATTGGTTGACTACTTGGAATTTCTGGTCTACTACTATTTCATTTACTCTTACTGCTTTTCTCCATTCTCACATGTAAATCATCTGACTCCAAAACACCTACTTCATGTGGTAGAATAGACCTTAGGTGGACTATATGTAGCTAAAATTCTTGCTCTCAAGAAGATCTATCTTTTAGTATTACATCCTAGAATGCCATTATCATTAAAGTCTGTTCAATCTCTTGGAATTTGCCTCAACTTGCATCTTACATAGTTACCAAGCTCTCCTGTGTTGTACTTATACAAAATGCTAGCATTGCCTCAGGAAAAAATTGTCTTTGCTCCCTTGTTAAATTTGATTTATTATCTTCAGAGCCCATTTCATTTCACTACTGACAAATCATAAAAAAAAGAAAACAAAAACACATGCCCAGCAGGGCCTAAATGTTTTCAAACTCATTGTACAAAGTAGAGGACACAGAGAGATGGTGCAGCTCTGGGCAGCAGCTGCAGAGCCAGCATCTGGGCTCCACGATAATCACCTCTAGTGAATCACACCAGAGAAAGAGTAGAATCATGGCATGCAGTGAGCCTCAGACACCTCCACCTGTTTTTGAGACTGCACCGTGTTTATCAGGGTTGCAACTTGTGACATCTGGCAGTTTTTCTTATGCTCTCTTTTCCTTGAGAGAAGAAAAAGAAAAAGAGAGACAATAAGAAATGTCATTACTGGCCAGCAGCTGGAAGATATTTGTGATTAAATTGCTGTATGTTTAAAGTCTTCAAATCATGTTTGTATGGCTGAAGGGCAGGAACTTGAAGGTGAAATGTTTACAAATAAATACCTTTGTTCATTACTCCTATGGTATATAAATGTGCCAGGTTGCTATCATTTTTTTAAGATTCTCACAGATAGCAGTTTTTTGAACACTCGCAACTACAAACATGCTTATACATCTCACAGTGTTCACAAATAGATGAAGGTAAATCTGAATGACATTCAAACAATGTGTGTGTAAATTAGTAGGTGGATGAAGAGTTGCCTTTCTACTAACAAGCATAGTAAAATAAGTCAGCTTCTTGGTTACCTTCTGTGGTAGATAGTATTATTAGTCTCCAAATATTCACCACCCACTTACTTACACCTGCCCCCACTCATGGGAGAAGTATAATTCCATGCCCCAATGATGTTGGGCTTTGACATGTGACTTCTCTTGGCCAATCGGATTTGAACAGATATAACAGATGCCTCATCTTATCAGAAGTCATTAGAAATATTGCAGGTTTCTGTCAATCACCTTGAACTTCTGCATTCTGCCATTACAGCAGTACATTGTAGTAGTGGCTGATTTTTCAGTCTGTGTCCTGCTCATGTGGAGCAAAGCCAAACAGAGAACGACCTAGTGGCAGCCCACCAATTCCAGCAAAACCCAGCCAAGTGAAGCCAACCCTCAGCATTTGTGTAACATATGTGAGAACTAAATAGTGTTGTCAGCCTTTGAGATTTTAGGATTGTCTCGTGATGGAGAAAAAGTTGCTTGATATAATTCTATAAAAGAAAAAATTCAGAAGGATCCAATGGATCAGTAGTTAGTATATATGAATCATTGAAAAACATAATGAATTGTTAAGTACATGGGTTTTTTTAACCCTAATAAGGAGAGTATAAAACTCATATTTACAAGATGATTTTTATATTTTCTGTTCATTTTATATGAAAAGAAATATGATAGTTTATAACATGGTGCTCTTTCATGCCCATCAATAATGATTTTATCGGGGCTTCCCTGGTGGCGCAGTGGTTGAGAGTCCACCTGCCAATGCAGGGGACACGGGTTCGTGCCCCGGTCCGGGAGGATCCCACATGCTGTGGAGTGGCTGGTCCCGTGAGCCATGGCTGCTGAGGCCTGCGTACTGCAAAAAAAAAAAAAAAAAAAAAAAAAGAATGATTTTATCTCACTCATGAAGGGCAAAAGTGATGAATATATGCTGCTTCTAGAGTAAAAGTCACCTTATGCTCCAGAAAATTAATGTATTACTGTGACAACTTTGTTCTGTATTAAAAATGTATCATCCTTCAATCAGAATCTCTTTGCTTTAGAGATTAGTATCTCACCCTTAATATTAATTTAACTTTGTAGAAATATGACTAGAAATTGAATAGTACAAAAAATGAGAAACAAATTTATACAGAAAAGATTAATAATTTATAATGAACAAGTATTACATGTGTTCAGCTCAATAAAGATGAGTGTGAAATCAAGAAAATTGTAATCAAAGATAGTTCATTCTATAAAAATATATAGGAGAACACTGATTAGAGGAGAAAATTTAAATCCCCAGATATTATTCATGTAGCTTATTGGAAGTCACGAAGTGTGAAGAAAATAAAGTGTGCAGTTCTGGTGGCCAGAAATGGCCATGGCACTTGTAGTTGACAGTTGTTGGTTTTGCCTGCTCAGCTCTCATTCTCACTTTTCATGTTAAAAAATTCTAACTTGTGGGTGGGGAGCATTCTCTTTTTTTTCAGTTTCGGTAGCCCAGGTGCTATGATGTCAATCCTCTTTTAGATTTGGGCAATGTGAGCACACTATATCAGTCTCATGTCCCTGGCCACAAGGATTTCTTCAGGATTAGTATCTGATCCAAGAGAGAATAATCAGAGGAAAGAGGAAACTATCTCCAGCTATTGGAGTTGCAAGAGGGTGGGAAGGAGCCAGACTCAAGCTACTGGCATAAACCTGGTCAGCATAAGTAGACAGCCGGCCTGACAACTCCACCAATACAAGGCAAAACTAAGAGATGGAGAGGGCAAGACCAAGTTCTGATGATGTCATTTGACCCTTCAGAATCCAGTTATGACTGATCTTTGACCTTTGTTTTTGTTTCTCTTACAACTCCAATCCCTGAATGATGCAGTGTTCCTGAGGGAGGTTGAGGCATTTGGAGATGAGTATCTTGCAAACAGGCTTTCTCCTAACGTCTATATTTGAGTAAAACCATTAAGAAAATGTTTCATAAATTGTTTAATTTTTGTGATGTCCCTTAATTTAAATGTCAACTTTGCAACTATGTCTTCTACAGGGATTTCAGCAAATGGCGGGCTGAGGGGTAGGGGGTGGAGAAGCATACATATTAGGATTGTATTAGAAAAATCTTCTTTGGATATATTGATTCACTAGATAAATGATCTCTATTTTATATTTTAATTTCAAAAAACAAGTCATCTTTTCAAATTAGCAATTCCAGTAAGAAGTTTTGCATCTTATTTCTACCTTTGACAAAAATCAAACCTATAGAAAAATTGGAGGAATTTTACAATAAGTATATATGCAACCAGTACATAGCTAGATTTACACATCAATATTTTTTTCAAAATTGTTTTCTTTCTCTAAATATGTGGACATATTTTTTTTCATTTCCTGAACCTGTTGAAAGTAATTTATAGCCATTCTATAATTTCTCTAATGAATATATTGGCATGGATTGCTTAAGAATAAAAGCATTCTTTCATATAACCACTATATCAATGTCATATCTAAAAAATTAATGCTATTTTAAAAATACGACCTAATGTGCTGTCCATATTCATGTCTTAATTGTTCTTAAAATTTTTTAGAATTTTTTTGGTAAAACTCCAGGATCCAATTGCAGTTGGCAAATTATATTTGTTCTTTTTTGATCTCTTTAGTTTCTTTCAATGTTGAACGGTCCCTCTATCTTTTAAATTTCTCAAAATATTGAATTTTTTTGATAAATCCAGGCCTTTGATCTGTTAGAATGCATCACATTCTTGTTTTTTCTTATTATTTCCACGTGAATAGATTTAGATTAATAATTTTGGCAAGAATAGTACAGAGGTGTTATTATATGTTTCTTACTGTTTCACAATAATAAGAACATTGTATCAGGTTGTCCTATCATTGATGATACAAAGTTTGGCCACCAAACCATTCATTTGTAAAGAGCCATTTATTTGTGTTAGTAATTAATAAGTAATCTCTTGTGTTATATCTTGAAGAGGTAGAAATATCCTTGTTTCCAACAACTTTTCACACTGCGGTTTCAGCATCTATTGATAATGCTTGTCTGACTTAATGTTTACATTAGAGGTTGAAGATGTTTATTTTTCTGTCATTCCTTCCACATTTATTAGTTGTTGTTCATCTGTGAATCCGTATTTCCATCCCTTCATCCTTTCCATGTTCTTTATACCCACCTTCAAATTAACCATTTGCATTATTTACTGTTTATCCTTTCTCTGTGTGTGTAATATATTACATATTACAATTATATATGCATATATAAGAGGATATACACATATATATTTTTTCTTATACAAATGGTATCATACTATAAAAACTCTTGATGTATCTGAGTTAATTCAAAGTTAATTTCAAAGTTAATTACCTTTTTATTATATGACTGAATAGTACTCCATTGTGTGGCTGTTCTATATGAATATATCTTCTATGAATGGGTATTTAGTTTTTTTTATTTTTTAACATCTTTATTGGAGTACAATCACTTTACAGTGGTGTGTTAGTTCTGCTGTATCACAAAGTGGATCAGCTATACGTACACATATATCCCCATATCCCCTCCCTCTTGCTTCTCCCTCCCTATCCCGGTATTTGGTTTTTATTCAAAATTTGCTGATTCAAATAATGGTGCAATGAATAACCTAGTGTATTCATTATTTTGTATTTGCAGATATGTATATACAAGGTAGAGCCTTAGAAGTGGATTTCTGGATCAAAGTGCAAATGTACATGCAATTTTGTTAGATATTGGCACATTGTGTTCCACAGAATTTTCACCATCACATGCACAGCCTCCCTCATTATCAACATCACTCACGAGAGTGGTACATTTGTCACAACTGATGAACTTATATTTGACACATCATTATCACCCAAAGTTCATAGTTTATCTTAGGGTTTACTTTTGGTGTTGTACCTTCTATGGCTTTGGGCAAATGCATAATGACATATATCCATTATTGTAATTACATACAGAAAATTTTCACTGTCCCATAATGTCCTCTTTGCTCTGCCAATTTATCCCAACCTCCCCAACCCCCTACAAGTACTGATCTTTTCATCATCTCCTTAGTTTTGCATTTTCTAGAATGCCATATAGTTGGAATTATATAGTATGTAGCCTTTTCAGATTGGCTTCTTTCACTTAGTAATATGCATTTAAAGCTCTTCCATGTATTTTCATAGTTCATTAGCACTTTTGTTTTTAGCATTAAATAATATCCCATTGTCTGAATGTACCACAGTTTATCCATTCACTTACTGAAGGAAATCTTCGTTCTTTCCAAGTTTTGCTAATTATGAATAAAACTGCTATAAACATCTGTATGCAGATTTTTGTGTAGACATAAGTTTTCAATTCATTTGGTTGAATACCAAGGAGTGCAATTATTGGGTCATATGGTAAGGGTATGTCTAGATTTCTAAGAAACAACCAAACTGCCTTCCAAAATAGCTGTACCATTTTGAATTCTCACCAGCAATGAAAGAGAATTCCTGCTACTCCATCAAATCCTCACAAACATTTGTAACACATTAGAAGCATAAAGAAGTCCTGATATGTAATCCTGGGAATAGGTATGGAAGCATAGATCATCCCAAGATCATCTCCTCCATTTGGAATGGAGAATAAACTACAGTTAAATGGATATTCCTGTCATGGCAATGGCTGACCAAAGAGCCTCTGAGCATACATTTATCATGATTATCAGCAGCACTGGGCATTTAGTGCAGTGATCTATGCTTTATTGATCCCACTGTCATGACTTAGACAAAAGTCAGTGGTTACCATGGCCCAGCAAGAAGTCCTGGGTTAGAGAATATGTGATATTGCTTGTGAGAGAGCCTCACCTGGGAACTCCCAGAACTATTGGGGGAATCCTGAGTGTTCATATTCTGCACAGTGGGTGCATATGGTGCAGAGGAATACTATTTTATAATTTTTAATTTGAGTCGCTTTTTCTTAGAAGAAAAGAGGGAAAATGTTATATAGGAATATCCTTGAAATAACACTAATGTATTAAAAATTCTTGCACAAATAAAAAATTTAACTACTCTCAGTAATAAATTAGTTCCAACTTATCACAAAATACCTGGACACTTGGGACAGTGTCCTTAAGAACCATTGTTCTAGAGAACTGATTCTCCATTGTTCATATTTGGTTCTCAGTGCTTCACAAAGTGCCTGTCATATGAATGGCTTAAATGTTTTAAGCACATACATTAGGACACTTTTAGATGTAAGTCATTGAAAAATCAACTCAAACTGGCTGAAGTAAAAGGAGAAACTCATTGGTTTCTAGAACTGAAGAGTCTAGGAGGAACACTAGCCTCAGACAAAACTCTATCTGGCTACTCAAATGATATCATCAGTTTTTTTTTTTTTCTCTCTCTCTCTCCCTATTTTATTTGTTCTTCCTTCCATGTACTGGAACGATAGCCAGAGGGCTCTGATTTTCCCTCATACTCATTACTTAATAATTCTCATCCTGAGAAATGGAGCCATGACAGACCTTAGTTATGTGCCTATCATAGGGCAGAGAGTGGGCCGGTGGCCAGGACTAAACAGAATTTCCATTGAGTATCAGAGTGTAGGTTCCATAACATATGTTACACAAACCAAAGATATTGTCCTGACACTTAAATGAACAATAGAATTTATTTGTGTTTTATTCTGGATTCATAAAGTAAGTGAAGAGCTTTTAAAAAGAAATTGTCTTCATTAATGATAGTTCTGCATAAAGAACCCAAAAACCTAAAGAAGAAATTAAAAAGGCACTAAGCTATGCATGAGGGCAATAACAAAAGTATAAATTATTAAATACACTGTAGATTTTGTATTTTAAATAGCCAGATTTATGACATGGAGAGTTTGGGAGAAAATCATTAAAGTAATCTTTAATTCCTATAAAGAATTTTTAATCTATGTTTTAAATTTCAAGAAGGTCATAAGATATTTAATATTAGAGATTTAGTCAAGTGACTCAAGTCATTTCTCAAACAATTTTAAAAGACTAGTGTTGAGAGAAGAAGATTATTTTACCTCCTTTATTAATGCATTCGGTTTTCCTTATTCTTCATAAAGCATATTAAAAATGGGAGAGAAAAAAAGATTTGTAGTCATGTACTAAATTCAATACAGTAGTGTAATTGCAGATCAATCTTGTTCTTAATAATAACATATGGCCTTCTCTAACAGTATGAACTTTAGGCATTTTATTAACATTCAAGTTTCAAATATAAATGACTATCAAGAGTTTGGTCTCAGTTGAGGGAATCCAATCTGCAAGATTTTATTTATAAGATCTATCTTTACAACATTTATAGCATAACTTTTTTCCATAAAACTATTAACCTAAGTTTGTTGTATATTTTATTGTTCTTTCTCCAAGGCAAGATTTTATTCTAAATGGTATGTATACATATATCAGTACATGAACAGTCATTAGTATACATCAAGCAATTGTCAGAGTAAATGCTGTCAAAGAAAAATCCATCACTTTCAACAGTACTTATGACTAAATCTATTTTTAATGATTAAACCAATCTTGTTTTTTATACTATCAATATTTTTTTCTAATATTTAGGTTCTCATACATGAAAATAACTTATCTAAACTTCTTTCTGTACTATTGGTTGATTACTTGCTTAACCCAGAGTCATGTTAAAAATTTTAATGGGAAGAGATATACTAAGTCCATCATTATAGGTATAAGTATGGTCTATATATTTCTAGAATTCATCAGTGACCTCAGTTTTTAAAATGTACTAATTTCATCCTTAACCACTGATAAACTTTCAGATGCTAGAATTTACATCCAGGTGCTCTTGTACCCTTCCTTCTCTGTTCAAGGTATAGACAATTTTGATTTTCCTAGAACTTCATTGCATACATGAACTTCTGTGCCCTCAAAGACCTGGCTACTTTGCACTACAGTTGTATCTCACTCCCTCTCCCACATTCGGCACCCATCAATTCATGGATATAGATGAGAAAACTTTGTTTCACCTCACCTGACATACATTCTCTCTCCTCCTCTGACCCTAGCTCTATGTTGCTGCTGCTTATACTTTACTTTCCAAGATTTCTGCAACTCCTCACATCATGGGGCAACCACTACTTGCTTAGTCTGTTCTCAAGTTTTGTCTATACATTCTTAGTTTTCCAATTACCAAAGGTAAAGGACCTTCATTCCTTTTGCTAACAGTTACTATATTATTGCTCTCTTTCTTTAATACTTTGTTCAGCAAAAAGTAATTTTCTTCTCTTCGTTTCAATCAGTCTCCAAGGCTCTATTTTCAGTTCTCTGAGTCCTTCATCCACTCTATGGCCATTTTAAGTTTTGGCTTATGATGTACTGATGAGTCAAATGGCAGAATAACATTTGGTGTCAACTGCATATGTAAGAACTCATGGAATGAACAGGATTTTAACCATATAGCCATGCAGGATCCACAAAAGTGGGTCCTTCTTAGCACCTTCCTCAATTGGGACAACTATACTTTCAAATCTGAACTTTTTGTCAGAATGTGAAGATTGGTGGGAATATTTGAATATTAATAATATATTATACTTGAGGAGTTTGAGACTAAATTAACATGAATCATATATGATCATATTAGAAAGCTTTAGCACTATTTTACTGTTCCATTATGATGAGCTATTATATAACAGGAAACACCTAAGTCTGCCACAAAATTCCTGTACAACAAAGGCTTATATCTTCCTGATGCCGTTTTGCCCTTCAGAATGATTCAGAAGTTTCAGAACTGTTTGGGTCAGGGCAGACCCTGTTATCCATTTGAAAAATACCAAACACACTAAGAGTTTGGGTTGCAGTATATGGCCTTTTAAAAATTTAATTAGTTATGTAATTTCTCTTGAGAAAAAAACTGGCTTCTTTCAAATAATTATAAAATATATGAAGGTAAGGAAGAAATTACCCTTAACTCAGAAACAGTGATAATAGTCCTGATTAAATTCACAAAGAAAGAGGCTTTTTGCCCTTGTGACTCCAGGAACTTCCATGTTTTCCTTCTTAAATCACTTTCAAGAGAAAACACATTTTCCAGTTTGATTGAGCAGAATGTCAAATACTGATGGAACTATGAAGTTAAGTAGTGGGATTACTGTGCTTAAGGGGCAGTGCCCAAGTATTGTCCACTGTTGCTCATTCTTCATCCATGCAGTGAGGAGAGCTATGTAAGGTCTGCCATCAGCAACAGCCATGAATTGTAACTCTCTTACTTCACTTCTAGCCCACCCTCTTCCAGGGAGGTGGCTTTTCAAGAAATTTCTATGCATATTAGTCATCTATATTTCTCTTTCTCCCCACAAGTAAAGCAGAGCCTGATGGGTCCAAGATTTAAATCTGAGTAAATGAGTAAATAGAAACCCTTCCTTGACTATTATCCAAGAGCAGCTCACACCCCCAACCTAGAAGTATGCACAGAAGTTTCCAAAATTGAGTAGCTTTTGAAAGTGGTACTTTGATTCCTATTCAGCAACTCTTCTTTGTAAACAGCTCCTTTAGATTCTTGCATTGAAGGTGGGGGCAGAAAGGGAGGTAGAGTGATGGTTAAAGGCAATTGGCAGAGTAAGATTCAGGCATCACTTAGTTTTAAGCCACAAAGCCATCATTTACTGTCAGAAACATCACCTTTAATGGCTTACATATAACAACTGGTGATGATGAATGTCAGTTTGAAGTACAAGTCAAGCATTTTGTGAGAAGAGGCACTAAAATACAAAGGAAGCAACAGAATCTGCTTTCAGGTGCTCCAGAACCATGAAGAGAAAAATGAGATATGAAATAATTATGAAAAAATGTGGTGACTAAGCCATCTTGAAACAATGATTTCCTAGTTTCATTGTTGTTAAATGTATTTTAACAAATGTAAACATATTGCCAAATGCTCTTAAAATGTGGTTAATTTTAATGATAATAAGTTAAGAGTATTAACTGAAGGTTATTTTAAACAGAAATAGGTTAAACAGCATGCCTCATAGGTCCTTGTAGTTTTAGTCTAATCTCCAATGGCTTTTTTTTGTTATATACTTTTTCATGTTCTTTTCCTTTATGGGTTATCACAGGATACTGAATACAGTTCCCTGTGCTCTACAGTAGGACCTTGTTGTTTATCCATCCTATATATAATAGTTTGCCTCTGCTAATCCCAAACTCCTAATCCATCCCTCCCCCTGCATCTTGGCAACCACATATACAGTCTCCTATAATTTATTTATCTAAAAGTGAACTCTGAGAACTGAAATAACTTTCCATCAAGAAATCATGCTTGATTTGTATGTGGAATACTATACTTGCCAATGTAATAGAGTGGACTAATGTTTTATAGAAGGGTCTATGAGTTGACAAAAAGTCTGATACATGACCATTGTGAACATATTTCCACATTACATTTCTCTCTACCTGTTGAATGTCCATTTTCTATATAAAATAAGAATATTTTAGGTATGTTGCATATTTGATGATTAAATGGACAAATTTAATATAACTTGTACCTCAAATCAGGTGCTGACACCAGAGAACACTTGGAGAGTTGATATTTGACAGATTCTTAAAGAGAAAGAAAATTGAAGAAAAACTAACTTGAAACAGCAATATGGAAGAGAAACCCTAATCTCAAACTTCAAGAGTTTTAGGTTCAGATGTAATGAATTTGCCAAAGCCAAAACAAAATCAATACGAATAGAACATTCAAGTGACAGTAGTTACTGATTTTAGCTTCGCTTGATCATATTTTGCATCATAATTTGCACCAGCTTAGTATGCTGGGTATAGGTGTGCTGACATAACATATGCTCGCCAGGTTGCATGGCGTGTGTGTATATATATATATATATATATATATATATATATATATATATATATATACATATATTTATGTATATATTTATACATATTAAATATATATAAATATATGTATATATATATATATATATATATTTGTTTGACTCCTACAATAAACCTGTCAGTATAGAAATAAAAGGAACAGGAACTGGAAAATATCCAGCCTGGCAGACTGTCTTGCATCTGCAGGAATAATAACTGTCAACTTAGAAACTGCTAGTATTACTTGAGCTCTTACTATACACTAGAAAATTATATCAATTCTCTCATTTCATTCTCATCTCAGCTCTATAATTTAAATACTTTCATCTCACATGGAGAACCTGAGGGTTTTGGTGATGTGATATTATATTGTCCCATCTGGGCCACACATATAGGGAGTGCTGAAGCTCCAAAGATTTTTTTCTTAGTCAGCATGGGTACCACCACCCACACAGACACCACTCATTCTGCATTGTCATCAAATGTCTTCCTAATAATCAGAATCCAATGCAGGCCTCAAGTCTTATTGCCTCAATTATTTTTCGGAATATCTTTCTGTTGACATCTAAAGGGAAGAACTGAGATTGTAAAGGTGAGGGAGAGCCTTTAAACTGAGAGGGTTTGGGACTTCCCTGGTGGTGTAGGGGTTAAGAATCCACCTGCCAATGCAGGGGACGTGGGTTCGAGCCCTGGTCCGGGAAGATCCCACATACCGTGGAGCAACTAAGCCCGTGCACCACAACTACTGAGTCTGCGTTCTAGAGGCTGTGCATGCCACAACTACTGAAGCCTGCGTGCCTAGAGCTTGTGCTCTGCAACAAGAGAAGCCACCACAGTGAGAAGCTCGCGTACCCCAAGGAAGAGTAGCCCCCGCTCGACACAACTAGAGAAAGCCCGCCTGCAGCAAAGAAGACCCAACGCAGCCAAAAATAAATAAACAAATAAATTTATTTTTAAAAATTGAGAGTTTTTTTTTTCTTTTTCTTCAGTATCTTGACACTGTATCTATCCCAGTGATATTTAAAATGACTCTTCTTATCTCCAGAGATACCTGAGTCCCAACAGTAGTATAGTAATTCCTTCAATACTGGGTTCATTAACCTATGAAATATGTCTACGTGTCTCTGAATCTATTTATATTTCCTCTTAATAAATATATTAAAACACGTTGACTGAATCTCTGTTCAAATTAATTCGTAATTTGACCCCCTTCATTGACTAAAAAGCAGTTGAGAATTTTAGCGCTACATGCTCAATTATTTCTGGATTTCTCTCAAAATCCACAACAAAGGAATGAGTATTGATTGCCCTTCACTTCATCTCTTTCAGAACACAGCTTTATCATTTTACACATGTGAAGATTTACCAGATGAGGACTTTACCAGCATTTAGCGTCAATACCTGTTTGCAGCCAATATGAGTTTCCAGTCCATCTAACTCCTTCGCAGAATGAGTCTTGGTAAATATTTTGATTAAATTATTAAGTTCTATGATTTTCTCAATGCATCTATCACCTAATTTTAATTTAGTTTATCTTCTTGGTTCTGAATTACTCTTTTTAAGAGGTGCTTTGGGAAACAAAGAAAGAGACCTTAGAACTATTTATTATCATTAAATTACACACTCATCTGTAAGGTTATCAATACAAAATGTTACATGTCTGTATAAATATATAAAGGAAAATGAATTTGTTGTAATTTTGAATATTTAAATTTCTTTGCTTTGAATTTAAATCCATGGTAACAAGTCATTGTAAACTTAGAAGATAGTTGGTGCTTGTTAGTTTGTTCTTTCTAAAAGCAAAGTGTGTCATTTATATTAAACCTCAAAGTGAATGTGAGTCCAAGAAAACCTTGTAGGAGTAAATTCTGGTTATTTACTAAAGAACAATGAAGTCATTTCCATGCTTTGAGATATCTACAGTGTTCTTACACTATCTTCTTGTTTCGATTGCAAAAATAGGGGTTAATTTGAGTTTATACATAGCTTAAATATATGGATTATAATGGAAAACTATATTGAAAAAGAAACCAGCTTTGTAAGATATTGTAAGTTAAAGTTGTAGTGAGAATATGCTATAAGATGTTTGGGGATTTTTCATGAGAAAAAAATTGAAGATGCTACTACATACTTATTAGAATGGTTGTGGCAAAAAAAAAAAAAAAATACTGGTAACACCAGTGTACTGACGAGAATATGGAGCACTTTGTAAGTACATCATTTACTAAAGTAAAGCCCATTCTACCTGGAATATCTAGAGTGGTTACTGTTTTGCTGACCAAATGCTGCTCTCGTATAAGAATATATTATCTTCATTTTACAAATGTAGATTTGGAGACATTGAAAGTTTCAAAGTAGAGACAAAGATATGGTAGGACTGTGATGTCAGTACTCATAATCATTCTGTATCTCCAGAGTTTCTACTGCTTTCGGCAGAGGAGCTTTGCTTCCTGCAAAGTAGAAGAGTGCCTGGGTCCTCAACATTGCCCTTTGAGCACCACAATATAAGCACTGGGTGGGCTGTGCATATAAGAAGGAAAGATAGTCATTTACCTCTGGACAAATAGTAACAGAGTTACAAAAATAAATACAGGTGGGTTGTTTTAAGATGGAATATTGAATGGGGTCACAAATTATTTCTTGCCCAAAACAAAGACATCAATGAGGATAATTTAGAAAAGGAGACAACTACCAGGAATAATAACTACTTTTGATAATATCAGAGAGAGCTTGGGAATAAATGGTGGTTCGGGTGATTTTCTGGTAGTTAAGAAGCAAAGAGATTACAAGCTAAGCAACCAGCGATCTATGTAGAGCTGGGAATTACAATAGGCAAATATGATAGAAAAGAGTTCAACTGGAGGCACTGATGAAATGGATAATAGGGACATTTGTAAAACTCAACACATACAGTAGAGTGCTAGGGAAACCAAGGTGTGCAGAAGTAAATGCTCTGCAAGGTCTCATTTACCACTTTATAATGAAATAAAATCCAAAAGTGACAGATTGTATGAATGGGTTTTGCAGATTGAGCTCAAATGAAATTTGAGTTTCTATATGCATTTTACATATTTAATGTGTTTTATTTTGTTTTTCTGCTAAATTAACATGTCAGTATCATATTGTGAGAAAAGTGTTTGTCCCTTACAAAGTTTTTCTCATGAATATATAACCTGAAGGAATCCCTTTAAAAAAATATGCTTGAAATGGTATAAAGATTTCTGGAGAAATATATATTTTCCACTATAATTTTGTGAAATCATATTATACTCTCTTAAGCAAGAAACTTGAATTAAAAACATAAATTATTAAAACTCATTAGGTTTAGGACTTCCCTGGTGGTCCAGTGGTTAAGACTCCATGCTTCCACTGCAGGGAGCACGGGTTGAATCCCTGGACAGGGAACGAATATCCCACATGTCATGTGGCATGGTCAAAAAATAAAATAAAAATATATTAAAAAAACCTCATTAGGTTTACATTTTAGCAGCATTCATCAATAGTGATTTTTTAATCTATGTACTTTATTCCTACATCTACTTCAATAAAGGTGATTTTAATCCTATTTTATAAAAAGAAAAATAAAGTTCTAAAGGTGTTAGACTTTTAGTCAACTTCTACAAGGATAGTATGATCAATGTGAAAATTCTAAATTTTCCATTTTTATATTGTATTTATTTTTCTCATAAGAACTTAAAATTAAGTTCACTTTTTCATATCCTCATTGGTTGTACATATTAATAATAGAAATATTTTAAAATTTCTCTATACTCAATACTTATTAAAGACCTGTTTTTATTAATTACTCGAATGTGATGATTTGAGGAAATAAATGGAAATATACTAATAACAATTTGAAATAGCACTATTTTTGGTTCTTTGCTATCTGTGGATAGCAAATGCTTTATTTTGTTTTCACTTTAAAGCGAATGTTAGAAAATTCAATCTAATACCTGCTTTTAAAATATGCTCACAGGCTGTTTTATATTTTTTAAATCATATGGCTTTGTCCGCAGATCTAGTTATTTTGGGTAAAAAATATGCAATATAGTAGCATGGTTTACATGTGCTCACATTTGAGGCTATGAGAATACAAACTGTATGTGTTTATAGATTTATTCATAAATCTCTTTATTGGTGATAACTCTGATAATAGATAAAAATAACTGCAACAAAAAAATTACATTCTTTTAGAAATGGATATTTGATTTTACAGAATACAATAGCTAGAATACAATGTGAATTGTACCTCCATCTCTGAGCTTAATGGTAAAATTAGAAATGTGTTAAAGAGAGTGAGAAATCAAAAAGTAAAATAATTCCATATACTTAAAAATTAAAAATCATATTTATAAGAAATTCAGGAGTCAAAAAAATGAGACATACTTAAAAAACTAAACAGCAATGAAAATATGAGATATTAAAACTTCAGGATAAAAAAAAAACAACTTCAGGATGAATCTAAACAGCAGTTTACAGGAAAATTTACGACCTTAAATGCAGGTATTGAAAATAAAAGTTTTTGAAAGATTGAAAATCATTGACATAATCACTTATATATAAATTCAAGAAAGATAAACAGGAAAAAATATAAAGATAGAAGTAAATAATGAGGCAAAAAAGAATAAAATTTTGAAAATAGCAAAGTTTTTTGAAAAACTGATCAAATAAACTTTTGTCAAATTGAGCAAAAACAACAGGAACAAATAAGCTAAGAGAAAATGTGCAGATAACAATAACATTTTTTTAACATCTTTATTAGAGTATATTGCTTTACAATGGTGTGTTAGTTTCTGCTGTATAACAAAGTGAATCAACTATACGTATACATATATCCCCATATCCCCTCCCTCTTGCATCTCCCTTCCACCCTCTCTATCCCACCCCCTCTATCCCACCCCCCTAGGTAGACACAAAGCACTGAGCTGATCTCCCTGTGCTACGTGGCTGCTTCCCGCTAGCTATCTATTTCACATTTGGTCATGTATATGTGTCCATGCCACTTTCTCACTTCGTCCCAGCTTACCCTTCCCCCTCCCTGTGTCCTCAAGTCCATTCTCTATGTCTGCATCTTTATTCCTGTCTTGCCTCTAGGTTCTTCAGAATCATTTTTTTTTTTTTTAGATTCCATATATATGTGTTAGCATACGGTATTTGTTTTACTCTTTCTAACTCATATTACTCAGCCATAAAAAGAAACAAAATTATTTGTAGTCAGGTAGATGGACCTAGAGACTGTCATACAAAGTGAATTAAAAGAATAACATCTTATATTTCACATGTATTAACTCATTTAATCTTCACACACCTAACAGAGTAGAGGGTATTACTATTCTCAATTTACTGTTGCCCAAGGTCACAGATCTGACAAGGTGACACACAAGTCAGGAATTAACTTGAGGCAGTGTGTCTCTAGGGTCTTTTTGCTTAACAGCTATGTTGCACTTCATCACTATATAAAATGCTTTTGCTTCCAGAAACTTATATAAGACAATAGTATGAAGCAATTCATGCCAATGAATTTGAAAATTTGAACAAAATAGACTTGTGGCTAGTAATATATCTTTCATAATTCTAACTTTCATAAAGAGAGGTTTTTTTTGTTGTTTTTGTTTTCATTTTTGTTTTGCGGTATGCTGGCCTCTCACTGTTGTGGCCTCTCCCGTTGCGGAGCACAGGCTCTGGACGCGCAGGCTCAGTGGCCATGGCTCACGGGCCTAGCCGCTCCGCGGCATGTGGGATCTTCCCGGACCGGGGCACGAACCGGCGTCCCCCGCATCGGCAGGTGGACTCTCAACCACTGTGCCACCAGGGAAGCCCAAAGAGAGGTTTTTCTAAACAATTCTGGTTTTTCCCTTTTCCCGTGCTTCCTTCACTTTCTCTAGGCAAGTAGGGATGATTTGATAGATAAATAAATGGTACATTGTCAACTCAGTTCCTCCCGATTCCTCTGGGGAACTGGCCTGATAAGAGAGCTTGTGCCCCCCTCTTCTTAGCAGTGTGGGTCCCAGTAGGGGTCTGTCCTCTGGGCTCAGCAGAGCCAGCCTCAGTGGATACACTGACTTCTTTTCGTATTTCAATAATAATAAATGTGTTGTTGTTTCCCTCCTCAACCTAATCTTCAAAATCAGCTTCATCAGTAGTAAAGGTGATAGTTGGCTTTCCGTCTGCCTTTATCTCTTGTTTTATCTTTTAATTTCATAAGAACATGAAGGAGTGGGATAGGAGAGAGGAACGTTATGTGTTGTTCTCCTCAAATATCAATATTTAGTGCTTGGGAAGATAGAAGGAAGCAGAGTTTTGCAGAAGAAAGATAACCTGTAGAGATGAGGTTTTAGCAGTCAGAACGTGTGGCTTTTAAGCCAATGGGAACATTGTTCTATTATAAGACTTTTGACCTTGGCAGTGTTCTGCAGCCTATGTTGTAGAGTGTAGCTGCTTTACCATGTGTGTGGGTAGATTTAACATCAAACTTTAGGCTTATGGGATTTTCACCCTGGGTCACTGAAGCTTATGGCTGATGGTAAATTATGATAAGGAACTGGATATGTACTCCTCTCTCCTAGCCCCTTCCTTTTTTTTTTTTTTTTTTTTTTTTTTTTTTTTTTGCTGTACGCGGGCCTCTCACTGTTGTGGCCTCTCCCATTGTGGAGCACAGGCTCCGGACGAGCAGGCTCAGCGGCCATGGCTCACGGGCCCAGCCGCTCTGCGGCATGTGGGATCTTCCCAGACCGGGGCACAAACCTGTGTCCCCTGCATCGGCAGGCAGACTCTCAACCACTGCGCCACCAGGGAAGCCCTAAGCTACATTTTTTAAACTAAATTTTATCAGTAAAATAAAGGTGATAATTTTATCTCCCATTTCTCCATTCATTTATTTGATGTATCAGTTCATTCAGAACTCATGTATAGAAGACGACTGATTTGTATTGGTCACTTCTATTGCAGGAAGGGGGACCCCTTCCAGGGCCCGGGAGTGGGCTCTTGTCTAACACTCAGAAATGAATTGTCTGAGGAGACACACATACCGTCAAAGCAAAAAACTTTATTGGGAAGGGGCCCCCAGATGGAGAGAGCAGCAGGGCAAGGGAACACAGAACTGCTCTGCCACGTGCCTTGCTGTCTCAGGATTTACGGTAATGAGCTTAGTTTCCGGGTTGTCTCTGGCCAATCATCTTGCTTGGCCCATATGTGGTCCCACTCAGGGTCCTCCCTTGTGGTGCACACATCTCTCAGCCAAGGTGGATTCTAATGTGAGGGTTTCTGGGAGGTTGGGAGGATGTATTGTCTCCTATCTCCTCCTTTTGGCCCCTCCTGAATTCTCCTGGTTAGTTTTCAGAGGCAACACCGCGTTCCTTATTGGGACTTCCTGCTGTGAGACAACTCATGCAGTGTTTATCATCGTGTCTGGCCAACGCAGGCACCTTCAGTTCCCTATCACTTTGAACTCCAAAATCTGATGTATAAGCTGAACTCTTGAGATAAGGCCAAGGAGTAAAATTGGAAGTTAATAAAAATATATGCTAACTGAAGCTTCTGGCAAGGGAGGAAACTTTAGACTTTGGTGATACCTTTATAAAGGTAGGACATGTGGAATTTCCTTCCTGGTGAGACTCTTCAGTATATGGCAATTTCTTTCCCACTTGGATTTATATACCTGTAGCCCTCAGCAAATGCACCAGCCTCAGCAATACGCAGGCTGTGTAGCTACGCCCAGGCCTCAGGGCATAGGTAGCTACAGCTTGACATTGGGGCACAGCTTCTCCCAAGCAGAAAGAGCTGTAATGAGCACTACAGTGTAAAGGAAAGATCATCTTTTGGACTTAGTAAAAGCTTGCTTTGAGCCAAAGGAATCTGTGATAAAAATTATTTTCTGTTCTACTATGTGACTTATTCAAGTCTGCAAGGAATTTATTAGTGTCAGATGTCAGCAGGCACTATAGATTAGCTGTCCTAAGTCCTTTCCCTATTCTGTTTTTTTTCTGACCTGTCTTTAGGGTCTGATTCCTGTATTTTGTCCATGGTCTCAAGTGTCACTTGCCACCAAAAGTCATCAGATTAGTTTTGGATGTGTTAAGCTATAAAACTCTAAGCATTTCAGAAATCCAGCCAACAGCTTTCCTCATAAAAAAGGATTTTATTAATTTACAAATGAAAAAGAAGAATGGGGCTCCTTATAGTGAAGAAATACAACTTAATGACACAACTAAATTATCACAAACCCTAAGGTAGAAGAAACAATGAACAAGGCTTGTACATGTAATGGTCTGCCTTCTAGAATCAAGTTCACCCAGGAAATCAAGGAGAAACTGGAATGGTTACCACTGAAACAGGAGCAGTGGAAGAATGAAAATAAGGTAAACTGATTAAATTGGAGAAAGATAGACTTCTTTAGATAAATGTCCGATAAGATAAAGTTGGGATAATAAAATCTCGAAGGACAATATAGACTGACATAAAAAGGAAACTTATACCTACCAGTTTTAATTTCTCTAGATGAATTTTCAGTATAGTGGCAATTGGTTGTTATTAGTTTGGAAGTTGTGCTTTGTACACAGTGAAATCTGAAGAAGAAAGAGGTGTAATCTCAGAAAGAGAATTGGGATGACTCTTTTAGGAAACTATCATAGTCTCTAATAAGAGTGATGTAGAAACTATCACTTAAAAAATTAAGACAGATAAATGATATGGTTGCATAAAATCTGAACAGATTTGAGAAAAGTTGAGGAAGATCAGAATAAAGTACTCAAAGAATTATTGGGCCTATTTCAAAGTGTCACAGATATTCTGAAAATGATGCTATTATTTGAGCTTATGCTCAAGGTATTATAATTGTTGTTCTTTGGATTTTGAAAGAAGATACAACAAAAATGAGCCATATTAAATGTACCTGGAATGCAATAACAGGGCAAGACCTAGCTGGGAGAGATGTTGGTTTGATGGGAGCACATCTATTGAATATATTTATTCACTTAGTAAAGTGTAGATGGGTAATATTTGGACGGTAAATGCTTTTGCCTCTCCCTTAGCTCAATGGCCTCCTATCTCTCACTTTTAGACAATCAATAAGACAAAAATCTAGAGATGTATTAAAATGTAAGCGTCTAGGTAAGACATCAAATGGGAAAAATAGAAAGCGCTCATATCCTGAAACTAGTGATTGCCCTACCTGTATTAGAAAAAGTAACATTTAAGAAGCAGATAAATATAAAGTGTAAGAATGTTGGCTAAGACATTCATTAGAGGCCTATCTCAAAACCACAGAAAAAGATATGGCAGATATGCAAACCCTTGGGTATCTGAAAGCTGAGGAAAGACAATATCTTTAGAAGTACACAGCAGTGGTGGTGGTCCTCCTATGCCCTTGGTGCACTGGTTTCAGAAGTATCAAATGCTGTTTTATTTCAGGAATCCTGCTGAAACATGTGGGGATGAGAGAGAAATCATTTCTAGTAAGATGAAGATGGCAAAAGGCATTATAAACAGAGGAAGAAATATAACTTTGTCACTAGCTAGATGCCACACTCAACTAAGCAAAATTCTTGAATACGATGAATTGAAAAGAAAGACACCTCAAATGAAGCCTGAGTGAAGCCTGGTGATGAGAGATAGCAAGAATGCAAATTTCTACCATTGCAGAAAGTAATACCTCAATTACAAGAGACAAGAAGCATAAGCTAATGTTCCTTGCAAGTAGGGTAAATAAGCCACTTGTAAACATCTCTCTCAATTGAATTTAATATCTTAGTAAGTGAATTCTGGAAGTTACATAGATTCTGGGAGTCTACTGAAGCTAACACTCAGTTCAAACTCCCTTCCCTCAAACATCATTGGCTTACTGCTACTACCTTAGGCAATGCTAAATACTGGTTTCAGGATACATAATTTTGCTGGACTAATTGCTTTAAGGGATATGCATTGATTGTTTTCTAAACTTGGTGATAGTGGTTTCAATATTGTGAAAATCTTGTGTGTCCTGTAAATCCTCTAGGCTCTCTGAAAGTGAGGTACCTCAGAAACTTGGCATTAAACTAATTCTCCTCAAGACCAGAAGGAATTCCCATGAAAGACAGCCCAGGCTGCAGCTTCTCAAGTATCTTCTGCTACACCTAGGTATTAAGAGCTGAACTGAAAGAATTTACAATTTTTTAATACTCAACAAGCAAGTGAAGTCGATTTTGGATTTTAATGACTTTGAACTTAAGTTTGCAAGGAATTTTAGTATTTGGACTCTAATTTTTCCAATGAAACTTTGTAATTGGAGAAAGTACATTTGTATTCAATTTTTTGACCCCTCAACTGTTGGCATTTTATTACTAGAATGTTTTAATATTATCATTTGATTTCCTTGAAGAACCATATTGGATACATTGAAAAACATGACTTAATTTGGAATGGAAAATAGATTCAGTAGTAAATTTTCAGCTTTCTGGTCAGAGTAACCTTGAGGTTAGCTTAAATAATTTGCTCATTTCAACGACCCATATTCTACAGTGTTCCAAGGGTGTATTCTGCACTGTACACTAAAGGCTTCATGTGGATCCACCAAAGCTTAGTAGATTACATTCACAGAGAGTCTCTGTGAAGGTGGATGATAAAATTGCCATTATACAGACTGGATCTTCAACCCTTAAGGGATGGCCATGCCCCAGGTTGCCTATAAACTTCATGGTTAAACTTATAGGCTTAAGCAAACAAGTTAAAGAAAACATTCTAAGGTTCTAGAATTATTACAGAAGTTTAAAAGTCATATTTCAGATTAGACTGTAATAAATCAAAGGTCTTCACTGTAGTATTTGGAAGAAGTCACTAAAAGAATATTGCACAAGAATATATGTATGACTAATGTGAAAGGAAAATCAATTTGAAGTCAATATTGCTAAGAGAGCTGGTTAAAATGGAGCCAGGAGGCTATTGAGGAAGTATGACTTATGCACATGTCAACCTGGATGGAATCTGACCTTTTGACCAGTTATTGTCCTAATAAAGACATCCAAAACCTCTGCCAGAAATTCAAGATATTTATTGGACACTTACCCTAAAACAACCCATGACAGCCATCCCTTAAGGACAAATATTTCCTTTCTTGTGTCAGCGTACAGCCTCATGGCTTTTGCTTTTTGTAAGTCCCTGACTACTTCTCTTCCCCAGAACACTCCTTCAGTTTTACCCAAATCTGTGTCTCCAAAATTGCAATTCTTAGGACCCCAAATAGACTATTTTCTTGTTTGCCGCCTTCTGCATTTTTTTTTTTTGGTTGACACAACTAACTAATAGAAATATGTATACAAAAATGCAAGAAATTAAAAAGAGGAGCTTTAAACAGATTGATCAAACAGAAACAAAAAGATAACATGGTGCGATAAAACAAAGTATATGAATAATAATATGACATGTAAAGGATTTAGTATAAGAAAAATAATAATATTGCCAAACTGTACTACCAAGCAAGCCAATTATATATTTCTTACTAGAGGCACATATTTTATACAAGAATACAGAAAGCTTGACAACAAGAAGAAAGATAGAAGAAGATGTACTATGCATATAGTGCCTTAACCAAATAGAGTTAATATAGCTATTTTAATGTCACACTAGGCCTTAAAACAAGTTGAATTACTAAAGATAAAGGACTTTTTGTAATGGTAATGGAGTCCCAATAACATCTTCAAAATAGACAAAGCAAAAATTGACAAAACTAAGAGAAATAGACACACGTATAATTGTATAGGCAGACCTTAACATATCTCTCTCATTAGCCAACAGAAGAAGCAAAAAAAAAAAAAAAAAAATCAGTAAAAATATAAAAGATCTGAAGGAAACAATGAACAAACTTGACCAAATGGAAATTTATAGAACAATGCATTTAACTGTTACCAAATACAAATTCGAGTATAGATGGAGTACTAACCTAAATTATCATATGCTAGTCAATAAAGACAGTGTTAATAAATACCAAAGGATTGAAATGATTCAGAGAATGCTTTCTGAACACAGTAGAACTAAGCTAGATTTAAATGACAGAAGAAACTAGAAAATTCTCAGCTACCTAGATATTAAATAAAGCACTTCTAAGTAATCTGTGGATCAATGATATACATTTCCACAAATATATTTTCTAGTGTATTTATGTAAATATATAGACATAAGAATATCTTTATTTCTCTATCTACCTCTCCCAGAGAAATTCTAATATATGTGCAAAAAAATTTGAAAGATGTTATAAGAAAATTTATGTAATTGAAAAAGAATAGAAAATAACTTTCATCTAAAGTAAAATATATAAATACATTTTAAAATGTATGATCAATATTACATAGTGGAATTTATTCAATAACATGATGGGCAACCCCAAAGGCATTCCAGCTGTCGGTATACATATTAATAATTTGTCCTTCTGATAACTGGCATGCTCTGGTGAGAGTATCTATCTCTGCTTGTTGAGTTGTTTTAGCTAGTGTGAGATTTACCCTCTCAAGTACTTCATACTGAGAAGTAATAGCATAGCCAGCTTGGAAATTCCCTTTTTTATTTTTACAGTATGACCCATCAACAAACTAAAAATTAATAAACAGAAAGCTCAATTGAAAGAGTTGGGAGACCAGAAGGGGGAGCTCTCACACCCTTCAAAGGTAGCAAAGCCCATCAGGAAGAAGGATTCACTCCTCTTCTTTCCCTGCAAGGACTCAGCCAATAAAAAGCCAAGGGCCTGTTTACTACAGCTCTCCCAACTTTTCTTTCGTCTCTACAAAAGTGTTCTCTTTTCCTTGTGTGGGAACTTGCACACGCCTCACCATAGTCAAATAAAATCTATATATGGAACAATCATTCCCTTCCATGAAATTCTCCCTGATATACTACCCCAGGTGATGAGGCACAGGGCTAAAAACCAGGTCACTGGTCACAAGCCTGAACAGAGAAAGTTAATCCTCACAATCTCTGCTCCAGAAATCAGAGCACTGTCAGTGTGGCTGCTACACCAGCAGGGAATGGGAGTAAATTCTCTGAAAAATTTGAAATTCCCCAGAACAAAAATCCATAATGTAAAGAACATTCCTCCGCCTACCCCCGCCCCCCCAAAAAAGAAAAAAAAAACCCAATGACATTACACTGACTATCACAACTCCAGTTATGGAGTGGTAAGGATTTTAACAGTAATCTCCAGTTGCTTGACCCTCAACCTTGTGTACAAAGCTACATCAAGAGAATGATGCTGAGAATAGCAATAAAAAGTAGAAGAAAGAGTTCGTGTGACTTTGAGTCCTGATCAATATAGGCGCCATGTCTTATCAAAGTGAATAAATATTTTTTATTTCTTTTTTTTCCTTTTCTTTTTTATTTTGGTGACAAGTCACATCTCATATATATTTTTTGTCCAAAACTTCATGAATGGTCTCTTGAGCTCTGGGTTATTATTTTAATGAAGTATCATTGAAAAATGTGGCCACAATCATTTTAACTCAGTTATTCACAGTTATGGTAAGCTGTTAAAACAAAGAACAATTTGTAATACTCTCTGTGTTTTACTTTCTTCATCTGTAATATGGTGATAATAATAGTACCTTATGATTGTGACAAGTCAGTGACATGATTTATGCAAAGTGCATAGTGCTGTGCTGACACATATGAAGCACTCAGTGAATATCAGGCATTAATATCATTGTTTATTAGTGGTATTTTATGTATTATTAATCATTCAATTAATCATGCAATTATTTCCTGAACAATTATGTTTGTCAACTTAATTTAAATTTTGGAAATATATATTTCCAAATATATATTTGCACTTCACTATTACGTGAAGTGATAAATGGCAAAGATCACCCTCTCAATTTTTCATCTTTAAAATGTTTATTTTTCAGGAATAATATGTTATCTTTTATGTTTTGAAGGATACCTTGTAAAATGAGTGTGTTCATTACTAATATTAATAATATAACCTTAATAAATAATGCTATTGTGATATAAATGTTCTCTGGGGTTCATTGTTAAAGTAAAATAGAAATGTCAGCAAATCTAAGCTCACTCAATTTATGGATTCCCTTCTTTTATTGTATTATCTTTCTTGTATCTGAGTCAATTGTTTCTTTTTTAGAAACCTTTCTGCTTTATTGGTTCTGATAAATGAATTAAATTATTGTGACAGACTTGAATGTTACCACTGGATATCTCTACCATTATCCAAATACAGCTCTTTTCCTTAAAGATTTCTCTAAATAATTTCTGTTGACAACATATACAAGTGCAATTTGAACTGCAATCTTTTCACTGTTCTCTTAGTAAATGAATAATTTGAAAAAAGGTGGATAATACCTGGCATTGAATAATATTTGTAGCTTGTAGCAACTATTAGGTACTTGCAGATATCTTGGATCTTTTCTACATATAAACTTAAAGAGGCATCTGACAACATCAGGAAAAAAATCAGATTGAAATATTCATTTTTTTTAATGGTCATCCCAAACATTTGTTTTAACCAGCACATAAGTTTTGCTCTGTTTCCATCCTGGAATATTTATCCCTCTGGTGAATTGTAACACGGGCACAGAATGACAAGGATATGTGTGCATGTGTGTTTATTTCCATAATACCACAATATCAATATTAATAGTAGTATTTGATTAAAAATTACGCAGCATATGGGCTTCCTTGGTGGCGCAGTGGTTGAGAGTCCGCCTGCTGATGCAGGGGACGTGGGTTCGTGCCCCGGTCCGGGAGGATCCCACATGCCGCAGAGCGGCTGGGCCCGTGAGCCATGGCCGCTGGGCCTGTGCGTCCGGAGCCTGTGCTCCGCAGCGGGAGAGGCCACAACAGTGAGAGGCCCGCGTACCGCAAAAAAAAAAAAAAAAAAAAAAAAAATATTACGCAGCATATACAAATAAAAATCAGCTGAAACTAAATATATAACATAATTCAAAGACCTGTATATAATGTATTACAAAGCAAATATGAAATATAAATGTATATGATTATATAATCTACAATGCACAGATACCTACATATAAAATATAGTATAAATCAAATACAGAAAATTATAAATATATTATAAAACATCAATTACAATATAAATTAATGAATATGTGCAATTCAAATATAACATTGTATTATAGTAGCATATTAGTAGCATATAAATTCCCAAAATAAGCAATATAAAATGAAAAAGTAATTTAACATGTAAATTGAAAATGAAATATTATCTTTAAACAAGTGAATTTTAAAAAATTGTGCATTCAGGTTGCCATGGTTGAGCTGAAGTATCTTTTTGAGCATTTTTCCCCCCAGCTGGATGAAAAGTCCCTTTATGGCCCCATGACATAATGTTGCTAAATTTAGTATGAGCCCATTGCAGGCCAAAACCCTGGAGCTCAGCAATCTTACAGTTTCTGCCTCTTGAGTAGCTAGTAGCATAGGCATGTGACATTATACCCAGTCATTCATGGTACATGCATAAGAGGGAGGATATTTTCCTTTACAACCGCCATTGAATTTTAAGAGATGATTCCTGGTAGCATCAGGTCCTTGTTTGCTGAGCACTATCTTGAACTTTGGCAAATAAGTTTGAAGGTGGAAGCTGGGGCAACGCTGAAAGTCTTGGCATAATAACTGGGGAGAGGGAAATTCAGAATTAAGGAACTAGGAAGCCCTGAGGCTAGTGCCTGTGGACAAAAGGCAGAATAGAGCAGTGCCTGTTAGAGATGATAGTGGGGAAGAAGGAGACAGAAGAACAGATATGTTGGCTTAATGCTTTAAGTAGTTTGCTTTAGTGTGCACTCAGGGCAAACAAGTGACTAGAGTCGAGAAACATGACATATGAATTACCTGGTCAAGTTCTAAATTTACAACATTAGAACTGGATTTTCATGTCGATGCCATTTTACGTTCTCATCAGTGAAGTGCTGAGTTCGTGCCTCTCTCTATTGGACATAGTATCATGGAAAGCTCTTTGTAAATCAAATTATTTAGAATTTTGTCTCATTTCTGGACATACTATTCTCTCTAAAAGTTTTCGGTAAACTTTGAGCTTCGAAGATAAAATTTTCTCAGTCTTTTGGAGCTGATTTGACTTAGTAGTTGGGTGCTGCTTTGAGCCAAAATACTTTGTTTCAAGTTTTGAAATAACAAGTTATGTTATCAACTACTTAAATCTCAGAAAGTGAAATAATTCAGATCAACACTCCTTTAGGTATACAACATGACCAAAATAAAAAGGAATCAATTATTATATTGATGGTTGCTTAAAGTGGTAGTGTTTATAATTCTATCATTCTCAACATCTATTAGTTGTTTTTGTTGTTGTTGCTATTATTTTTACAAGATATTCCATTTTCATCTATTATACTCCCTACCTCAGACTGAAAAATAAATGCACTTGATCTTGGCTATTTATAAGATTTTTAAAAACAAACATTTTTTTCCAGTAAACATAACTTTCCAAGAGTAAATAAATATATAAATATAATAAGTCACTTTGTGACAGAAACTTACTAGTGGATGGTATTTTAAAAGAAACTGAACCTCTTTCTTTTCCCTTTTTCTGTCTAAACACTGTAGGCCACCTGCATAAGAAGGTGTCAGCTCATGGTGTCAGAGCAGAGCACAGTGAAGAGGGGGTTTCTTGCAGGTGGGTTGCTTGGAACAAGGTATTAGACTCTAAGAAGGATGAGAAAGGCATCTATCTAAGGGGGTGGGGTGGGGTGCTGGGTGGAGGGCAGCACATTGATCAGCACACTGGCTATATTGAAGCTCTATACTTTTTTCTAAGGGAGAATATGCACAGAAGGAGCTTTTCTAGTTTAGTATCCTGAACTATAGAAATAAATTAAAGAAAAATATTGCTTATGGCAAGCATGCATTATTTGTGGAGTGAATCATATTGTTTATTTACACCTAGGATAAATATTTATTCTCTACCTCTAAATACATATTTACTTAAATGCATACTTATTGATCACCTACCAAGTTTTGGGTACTTTATATGGGATTGTTTTCTTTAATTATTATAACAACCTTTTTTTTAAATTCCCATTTTACAAATGACAAACGTGAGATATAGAGAGATTAAAACTTGAACTCTGTTCTCAAAGAGATTCTTAAGGGAGGCAGATACATAGCATTTGGTACCATACTTTTCAAAGTGTATTAGGTCGATTTCTACGATGTCATATGGAAGGCATATTCAACCCTGCAATGATTTTCAAACATATTACTTTAAGCAATACAAGTTTCTTCAAAAGAAGTGTCTGGGTAAGCACCATAAGTAAATCACATAAAAGACCTGCTCTGGTTGAAATCCAGAAGTTCTCAATCCTGGTCACACATTAGATCTGTCTGGGAAGTTGTTAAATGCCTTGGCTCACCGACCTTCTGGGGGTGGAGCCCAGTCATCAGTACATCTTAAACATTGCCCAGATGATTTTACTATACAGCCAGTGATGAGTTGCACTGTAGTAGTTGAAGAGGGAGCATGCTAGGCTGACTGCTGTGCCAGGAATACAGAGGATGACTGAGGGAGCAATGCTAGAGGATGGGAAAGCAGGTGACACTAGTGTGACAGCTCTAGACATGGAGGCCAATGCTAATGAAATTCTCAAACAAAGGTTTAATTTATGATACCTACAGACTTTCTATGTAATCCATAAACATATTGGGTATAATACAACCTCCTGACATACGAAAATCACAGACAGATTCTAAGTGTGTGTGTTTAAGAATCTGGAAGTAAAAGACATCTTTGAATGTGTAACAATGCAGAGAAAATCAAGATCAACAAATTAATTGAAATGCTTTTCTAGTACTAAATGAATATAAGAAAACTGATAGGTAAATTGTCATGAAATATTCTTTACTTTCTGTTTGAAAGCTCTGAATGTCTAATGGAGTTCTCCGCTATGTCAAAGAATTTGAGTGTAATGTCTTGTTAAATGTTTCCTAAACAGAAGTTAGATAAAGGAGGATAAATAATGAGTAAAGAGCCTGGCTTTTATTACAAATAATCATAGTGTGGAATAAGATACAAATACCTCCCAGCAAGAGCCGTATTATTGAAATTTGGGGGGATAAGTTTTAAAAGTCTAGGAAAATATCATTTAGAAGTATGAACAATAAAAATGGCTATAACTGTATTATTCTCAATTAGCCTATGTTTTATCAAACTTTGATTTTGTCTGTGGTTATGTATATTCATTAATAATTTTCCCACAACATGATAAAAAATTATATCCTAAGTCGTGACACATTAAAGATTAAAAGAATAAATTTTAGAGTAAGATAAACCTGGATTTGAATTGTGAATTGTGGCTCTGCCATTTGGAAGTTGTGTACTTTTGAAATGGTATTTGATATTACTGAGCCCAATTTTCTCATCTGTAAAATAGTGTTAAACATAGTACTTACCTCACAGGGTTGTTGCAGAGATTGAATTATCTGACACACGTGAAGTGTCTAAAATAGTGGCTAAAATATAGTCTTCTTCAATAAATTTTATGCTATTATTATGTACTAATTTAACATGGAACAAGGGACTCCAAGGGATAAAATATACTCTAAAACAACTAGAATGTTCTAACTGAGTCAACAAAGTAAAATAAATAGAAATCACGATTCTCTGTTCAGTGATCATATAAGTTCTGGAGACAGAATTTATTCCACATACCTTTTATTTTACTTGAATCTTTAGAGAATTGTAAACAATTGGTGACCACTATTAGGACAAAGTTAGAAAGTATCCTAGAACCTATAAAGTTTGAGGAATTTGGTCTCTAAATGTAAAGCAGCAAACATTCTAAATATCTTTGGGGAACCAGACTCCCCTGAATCCTTCTCACCAAATTCATATATACTAAATATGTCGTACTTTTTGTCTAGCTACTTCTAATTTTGATTTTTGCATGTTGCCACTATAACTTTGTTTTGTCTGTGTATAATTAGCACTGTATTAGATATTGTTTAAAATGGTAAACAAATTAGATGTGGTCTTTTCCCTCATGGGCTTATAGTATAATAGTTAAAAATAAACATTAAAAGAAAGGAAAAGCACTGGCTGACAAAAATAAGTGTGGCTAACCTATATTAGCCAGCCAAAACTGTTGTCTTTTCCCTGCTGTCAGTTGGAAAGATGAAAGAACCAAGGAGGACCTTTATGAGTACAAAATATTCAAACCCATCTGAAAATCTGACATGAAGTATTCTGATCAACCATATTCCAGAAGGGAACTCATGATTGGAAAGCTCACCCAAAGGTCTGAAAAAACCACTGTTCTTTCTACAGTTCAGTGCTCATTTAAGTAAATACTTTGGTATAGATCCACTCAACTTATGTAGAATCAGTCTAATCAGTTTTGATGCATAGGTGCTGTGAACCTGCATTTTGGTGAGACTTACCAATGATTCAATTAAACAAGAAAGGTCCTCATGGGTATTAGGGAAAATGGTGGGAAAGAAATTAGAGGCCAAATAATTTCTCTGTTAGAAAAGTTTGGGAAATTGATCACTCCTTAAATTCAGTTTGGAAGTTTAATGTCAAGGTGTTATCAAAGGAAAATTATACTGGACAAAGTTAAACAGCCAAGGAAGCCTTTATTCAAGACTACTGCAATAGGGTGGCAGGGCCAGAGCTCAGTCTGAACTCAACTCCACTGAAATAAGGTCAGGATAGATTCTAAGAGATGGGGTGGGAGGATCATAGGCCATATATGTTTGCTAATTGGCCTTACCCAATGGAAAAGTAAACAGTCTCATATCTGCATCATAAGAAGTCATGTTACAACATGGGGAAAGGTGCCCACATAAATTAAGCTCCTACTCTTCCAGAAACTGGGAGAAGGAAGCTTATTGATTACATTTCAAAAGGATGGCCCTCAGGGACTTGGTCGTGGGTTGTAAAACTGACAAGAGGATTTTTGCAACGCTTTATATTTCAAAAGGGTAGAGACAGAATTTGCAATTACAGATTTTCTAAAGTAAATGCTCTAAGAAAAAGGAGGTCAGGGGCCTAGAGGCAGAAAGAAGTCTGTCTAAAGTTTGGATAACCTGAGGGAAACATTAAGGCCCTCTTGTTTAGTAGACAATGATAGACAGAACTTTTAATAGCAAAAGAATCTCCCACTGAAGGGATCCTACAAGGAGACTATCTTAAAACCTATAGAAATTTTGTGAAGTCAGAGATTTTGTGATTATGGTTTAGAACTTAATTAGGTCATCTTTAAAGAGTTCTAAATTATCAGAACTTTAAACTTCATTATCTCACTTCAAAGACTAGGTTTTTTTTTCCCCTCACAAACAAAAAAAAAGGACATTCAAAATGACTTTCACTTCAATGAAAGGAATTCTAAAAAATATGTCCTACTTAAAAACCCTATGTGAACATATGAATTTAAAATATTATTTTATCATGTCAGAGTTCATCATATTTCAAAAAGGACTTTTTGTTTTATCCAATAATCTAACAGGGAATTTGCTAAATAAGGAAAATATATACTATGCAATTTAGGTATCAAAACTGAGCTCTACAAGACCCTTTGCAAACACTTCCAAAAAGGTACCAACAGAAATGATTCTTATCCCTAGGTGTGCAATTGAACCACATTTGGAGCTTTTAGAAAACACAAATGCTAGCTTGACCTAATAGACCTTCAGTATGAAAATTTCTTAAAATGAGGTCTATTGCTTTAAAAAATGCTCTTAATGTATGCTCTGCAGACTAGCATCTTCTGGGAGCTACTGAGAAACGCAGAATCTTGGGTTTTGCAACATCAGCTGAATTGGAGTCTGTGTTTTGATAAAAACTTGGTTATTGATATGCACATGAAGTCTGAGAAGCACTGTTTTATAGGAGACTTTGCTGCATAGCCAGGGTGAGAGCCACTCACCAGGTTAAGAAGAAATAGCCTCCGGCACTGTCAAAGCAGCTTCTCGACAAATAGGGATCCTAAGCGTTCAGCTTTGCTTTCTATGTAAAACACATCTTTGCAGAAAAATTTTAGCACAGGATTTTGGACCTATAAAAACACCAAAGGGGGCTTCCCTGGTGGCCCAGTGGTTGAGAGTCCGCCTGCCGATTCAGGGGACACGGGTTCGTGCCCCGGTCCGGGAAGATCCCACATGCCGCGGAACAGCTGGGCCCGTGATCCATGGCCGCTGAGCCTGCGCGTCCGGAGCCTGTGCTCTGCAACGGGAGAGGCCACAACAATGAGAGGCCCGTGTACTGCAAAAAACAAAAACAAACAAAAAAACACCAAAGGGAAAATGCAGAGAAAGATGGTGGAATATTCACATTAATATCAGGCAACTTAATTTAAAATTTCAAGAATCTTAAATAAGGATTTCTTTGCAGAGAGGGAGATGAGGGAGCAATCCACCAGACTGGGAGTTGGACTCTCCAATGACTCACTGATTAACTTTGGCCTGGGGCAAGCTACCTGTTCAATTTCTCCAAGTGTACACTCAGATGATAAGGGCTATTATTGCTTCTTTTAACAGCTATTTAAAAACAAATTAGGAAACCTTAAAGTGACTTCTGCTCCTCTGGGGAGAAAACTTTATTAAATTAGTAGTAGATAGAAATAACATTTATTAGTTCACCATATTTTTCTCAGGCTAACAAGAACACTTTGTGTTTAGTCTCTTTCCCTGTTTATATGCACCTATGTCTGTGGATGTGTATAAATATCTTGGAATGTAAAGTAAAAGAAGATAAAATTTTGCTCAATGATGATTATTTCAAAATTATTGCTATATTTACTTTTCTGAGATCTATTTTTGAACATCCCAATTTAAATGTTATATTATTTGTCTGACTATGTATTTATAGCAGGTCAGTAGAAGCAATTGTGAAAAAAGTATCAAAAAATTTTTAAATTCAAAGAACAAAAATTTCCCTTTGTTTTTTATTGAGAGATGTAGGGAGCTGCAAAGAGTGATGTTCCTAATCTTAGGGTGAAAAAAAAGCCAAACAAATACCAAATTCATAATCTTTCTTGAGTACATTGGAGTGCTAACATTGTACAGCAACAAACTGGCCCCAAATCCAAGGAGAAACAGGCAAGAAGAGAAAAGATTGGAGCACTAGCTTGGGCAAGACAACATAGTCAGACATTCCATAGTAGGAGTTCAGCTACAGTACTTGACACACTGAATGGTGTGCTGGTGAGAGAGGTGAACATCTGGGGGCTACAGATATAAGGGATATCCTCATCCTTTTCAGGTTTTTTTCCTACACACTTCCCTGATGCTCACACACACAAAAAAATGGGAGAATTCTTAGAAAGTCTCCTTCATGGTGCAGAACAGGAGGAGGGGGCAATAGCAGCTGAGATACTCATCCCATCTCCCTTACTGAACGAAAGCTTAATCTGCTGGGAGGACAACAAACACTGTTGCCATTAGGGCACTGGTGGAAATTCCCTGCAGGTGAGGGAAAAGAAGGGGGAAAAAAACCCCTTCTGTCCCTTGTGGAAGGTCAGCAGAGATATAGTAGCTGTCTAAGACTGACGCTTTATTCAAACATAGAATACTCCTACCCCAACCCCTACCAGGCCAACAGGCATAGAATAAAAACAGTATCTCAAGGGCAGCAGGAGGGATGAACAGGCAGAGAATTTTTAAGAAAGTGAAAATACCCTGTATGATAGTATAATAATGGATATATGTCATTATATACTTGTCCAAACCCATAGAACGTGCAACATCAAGAGTGAACCCTAAGGTGAACTCCGGACTTTGAGTGATTATGAGGTATCAGTGTAGGTTTATCCTTGGTAACAAACATACCATTCCGGTAAGTGATGTTGATAATGGGGGAGGCTAGGCATGCATATGTGAAATCTCTTTATAATCCTCTCAGTTTTGCTGTGGGCTTAAAACTGTTCTCAAAAATAAAATCTTAAATTTAAAAAGGAGTTCTGCTAGAGACAGACCACCTCTGAGATGCAGTGCAAAGAAAAGACCTAAAACTAACAAGGGAACAGACAGAGAACAAAAAATAAAAATAAAAACAAAATAAAACAAAATAAAAACCTCTGAAAAACTAGCCCCTACTATAAATGCAAAGTAATTATTTAGAAGAAATTGAAGCCTGTGGTGCACTAAGGTAACATAGCAACAACAAAAAACCCAAACCCAGCCCAACTCTTAATTAAATCAAATCTGTTCACTAAAGGCCTTGATGAAAGAAAGGTATGCCCATTTCCAGGTATAAAGCTACTTACCTCAGTCTTTACTATAGTACACAAGAAGTCCAGCTTTCAACAGCAACAAAAAACTAGGAAGCATATGAAAACATGAGCTAAAGCAACATCCTTCCAAGAGACAACACAATCATGACATAAAAGTTGGAGCTATATGACAGGAAAAAAAATAACTATGAATAATAGTTTAACAATTTTCATGGAAAAGGTAGACAGCATACATGATTAAATGACTAATTTCAACAAAGAGATGGAAAATATAAGAAAGAATCCAATGGAAATGTTAGAAATAAACAGTACAGTAACAAAGAGGAAGAATTCCTTTGATGGCCTCATCAGTAGACTCAATGTAGTGGAAGAAAGAATTGGCGAACATCAAGATAGGTCAATAGGAATTATGCAAACTGAAACACACACACACAATCTGGGTTTCTGCTGGTTACAGAATTTTATTTTATCTTTGTTACCTTAAAGCCTGAGTGGTTTTGACATCAGTCTTAGAGGCAAGTCCTTTGGCAAGAATCCATTGCTGATGGTTGACTTTCAGGGACCTGCTTATCAAAATCATTGATCAAGAAGATTTAAAGCCAGTTCTAATGATTACTAATTAGCATGGCTATGGAAAATTATGGGGACTTGATTTATAAATTCTTAATTCTCTGTATGATTCTAATTACTGACTTGGCCTAAGAGTAAATGAAAAGCCAACATACTTGCAGCTGTTAATAGATTTTTTTTTTCCAAGTTTGGCATGGCTGGTCTTTATGGTAAGCTATACATTTTTTTTTTTTTTTTTTCGGTACGCGGGCCTCTCACTGTTGTGGCCTCTCCCGTTGCAGAGCACAGTCTCCGGATGCGCAGGCTCAGTGGACATGGCTCACGGGCCCAGCTGCTCCACGGCATGTGGGATCTTCCCGGACCGGGGCACGAACCCATGTCCCCTGCATCGGCAGGCGGACTCTCAACCACTGCGCCACCAGGGAAGCCCAAGCTATACTTTTAATTGCTAAATATTTCAATGTTTATGAGATACCAAGATAAACCAAAATAGGCTCCCATTGTAATATCAGATTTTTATTTTTTATAACTATGGGACATATGCCCTGAGGTTATTCAGAAGACCAAAGCCTCTAATATTTTAATCAAATATTGTTTAGGATTCCTCTCTCCACTACTGTATATCACAGACTTAGGCAAAAACATTAATTTCTATAGTATTATTCCAAATTTACAGAATAATTTCAACTGTAGACATTAAAAATTAAATTAAATGTGAGAAGAAACAGCAAGTGACATTTGATGCATTACCATGGTGCAGCTTAGTGTGTGGGACTTTAATTTTGAAAACAGTGTAGGAGTGAGTTGTGGGAGAATGAAAATTATCTATTGCAGAAAACTCATCTCAAGATAGTGTCTATGTATGCGATTACTTTTGTCAGAAATGGTGTAATTGACAATAATTTGCTTGCTAATCTAATTAAACTATGAACAAATGATGCAAGAAATTGTGAAGAACTCTGGGTAAAGCCTTGAGCTCTTCTTAATGGATGTTACTGAAGGTACTAAGCACATTTTTCTGAGTCATTATTTTATGCATGGGATAGTGAGAGAGAATCGAAAAATCATTTTTGCAGTAGTTCCGTTTTTAAACTCGCAAACAGCCAACTAGTGATTTAAAATAAAATAATAAAGTCTTTGAGGTGTGATCATAAGAAAAAAATAAAAACAAGAGGAGTTAGGTACCTGGCAAACTAGCAATGAATCTTGGACTATGTCCTCACTGACCCCTGCTTTCTGACCCTCGGGACCCACAGGTGTTCTACCTGTCTCCACCTGCAAACTCACACCAGTCTTCTCTCTGAGACCAAGTGGGTCCTTCCTCAGAAGAGTCCTGCCTCAGAAGCCAGTTGCCTTGGCATCAAGGCTCATTTTTCTTCTCAACATGCTTAAAATGATCACGTTTTTAAAGCAAATCATCAATACTTGCCTGGCAAGCAGGAGTGTCTTTGGGGAACTACAGGACAAGCTATTTTAAATCAAAGCTGTTTCAGTAAATCTTGGATTTTTGATCACTGTATTCATGATTTTTACTCAAATATATATATAGATATGCCCCTTCCTTTCTAGCCTTTTTCACCCTTACTCCATCTGTCTGTATATTGTTTCTGCCATTCATTCATAATCTATTTATTTCATCAATCATTCAATAAATATATATTGAGGTCACACTATCCACCGCAGTTACAGGTGTATTTGTAGCTTGCCATATACCTGACAAATACCTCCATTTTATTTTCTCCAGGACTCTGCTAAATGCTTCTCTTTCTTGTGGTAGTTCCCATATGCTTTTATTAACATTTATTTCCATTTAATTATTTGCTGTCATCTAGATGTAAACTCCAAGCGAATGAGTCTTATGTCTACTGTTTATTCTAGCTTGTGACCAGCACAGCCCCTGGTATAATTTAGAGGTTTTCAATAAACATTTATAGAATATATTCTTCTGTAGCAAGCCTTGTTTATACTTATCCTTGTTTCCCCAAGTTTTGGTTTATAGGATTCTCGGTACATGGTTAATGGATAAAGAATTAATTAATTAATTAATATATCCTAACCTCTTATTGTTTAACCAAAAATCCTTGGACTTTTTTGTAACCTTTATTCTGACCATCTGTTGAATTTCTGACACTTTGCTCCATAACCTCATACTTGTTTCCGATACACTTGCCTGCCAGACCTACATGCGCTCCCTACCTGGACGTTGTATCTCTGACCATTAGTCCTTTTAGTTACCTGCAGTTCCTCTCCTAAAACTTCAGAGTTCCATAGCTAATGTTCCTGTTCTGCCTTATCTTACTGTCAGCCAAGTCTTGGCATGATAGCCTCTGTTCATCCTATGCTCAAACCTCCTGGCTCAGGAGAGATATCCTGTCCCGAATCTTGCTCTTGGACCTCGAGTTTAAGTGAGGCGACAAGATAACATTTCCTGACTTGAGATTTTGAGTTCGGTTATTTCTATTTTCTGATTGTACTCAACATTTTCTCTAAAATCCCTTTATGTCATTTGTTTCGTTTGGGATATCTATCTTTCTCCTAAAAATAAAAAGTCTGTGGAGGCCAGTGACTGTGCTGTATCTTTATCTCCTTATTTTCTGTTACATCGCTGCCATCTTATCATTTAGCTCAGTGCATTATTTGTGATAGTTGTACAATATATAGGTAAAATAAAAACCAAATAATAAAATATAGTAATGATATCAAGTAATGAAATAGGGAAAAATTTGGAAGATGGTAAAGTATTTCTTATATAACTTAACTACTCTCAAATATATAAATTATTTACAAATCCACATTATTAGCATCTAGTATATTATTAAGCTTCGGATAGGAAGTTAGTCCCATGTGAGTCTTCCAAAATATCTGAGTCTTTTAACTGACTACACCTTTAATTTTAAATATTGTATTATAAATTTCAGAGCACAATTTCAGTCAGGATGAAATTATCTGGAGACCCTCATCTATTATTGCTACCTAAAGATGTAAAAAACTGATATATAATGTAGCCAATGCATAATATTATTTTACATTTGTAAGAATATTTATAGTTTAAGAATCATCTCCCTGTACATTTCTCATTTAATCCCCATGATAGTACTGTGAAGTAAGCATATTATCTCTATTTTTGGGTATGAAGCTTGGAGATGTTATAGTGACTTGACCCAAAACAAAACTCAACTCTTTTGGTGTTATCTTTTGTACTTTTTCCAACATAAGGATGTCATCTTCTGTTTTGAAGTTCAGTAGAATATGATTGGCTAACTCTTTGGGTTGTTTTTTAATTTAGAAGAACTAGTTATCTTTGGTAGGTGAAAGCATGACACTAATTTAGATTTGATTTGGATCTATTTGATTCTTGGTCTATTTTAATAATTAAAAAAATTACTTTCTACAGTAAGTTTCTGACTATTTTAAACACTCAATGAATATTGTATAATGATAACAACCTATCAAAACCAAAGTAAGTATCAGAGCTGGAAAGATCGGAGAGTACCTCTAGACCCACCGTGGTTAATGACTTACAGACATTCTGTTCATTGAGACAAGATTTGCAAATGCAATTTACTTAGCATCTGATGCATTTCTCAACATGATCTTAGAAGTCATGGAACTATAAATAAATCTTAAACTCTGACTATGCCAGATGCTCCAGGCCTGCCTCCTGGTCAAATTGTACTGGTCACACAATATTCCCAACCATTTCTACCAGCAGATGTTAACACCACATGCATTTATTCACATTTGTATTAACCTAAGAGATGCCCCAAATAAAGTCATAGAAGAGGATGGGTAAAACTCATGAGGTGAATCTGTTTTATTTATAATGCATACAGTTAGCTTTCATATTGATTTTCCAATAATGAATTTTGATAGTATATTTGTATTCAAAATGTCATGTGCTTTTATGATTTGCTTATTATGTATGTTTGCATTTGTACCTTTAACTCTCAGTGTGTAAATTTGTATTTATAAAGAAAAAAGTGGAAGAAAAGGAATAAAGTGATAGACATTTGGATTGCTCAGCAGTTTGTGAGGATATCGATACATATATCACATTTACAAAATGAAATATCACAAATACATCACTTAATATTTGCCAACTTCCTGTTGCAGTTTGACTTTTAAAATACTGTTCAATCTACAAATATTTTTCTTGTTCATAAAAAGAGGATTATGACTCACAATCTCACCAACACCTATATTTTAGGGGTTTGGCTAAATGAGGAAATTTACATGATGTATAGTGATTTTCTTGTTTGCTTTTAACAATCAGAAGTTTACATGAAAGTTTTAACAAAAAGAGACTTTGTAAAGAAAGAAGCTCAAATACTTTTATTTCTCCAGTGTGCCCAGCTCACATGTAAATTTATACCTGAAAGTAAGTTTAGAACATTTTCTAGACCACGTTCATTTTACATTAGGAAATGAAGACCCCCAAATTTAAAGAGATTTTATATGAATTTTCCAAATTCCCAGGTAATGGTAGTTGTAGAAGGTAAAAATTTGTACCTATTTTTCCTAATATCCTATCCTGAGTCCCTCCTGGTACACTGAAAAGACTCAAGGTTAATTTACTACATGTTAAATTAATCACTCTATGTCATATTAAAAATAATTGCACAACTACTTCTACAACAAAGTCTACTCTTAAAATCAGGAGTATAAATTCTAACTTATTAAATGCTATTGAACAGCAAGTTATAGTGCCTATTATTTTAATATTTCTATTATAGACATTCTATAACTTAAAATAAATAAAATTATATAGCAATAAATTGGGATGAATTTTCAATTAAGCAATCTGATCAATCAATGAATCATTAAATATCTTTTAAAAATTACACTTTTCAAAATTATAAAATATAGTCTGAAGTCAGGGAGCCTGATTCCTCCAGCTCTGTTTTTCTTTCTCAAGATTGTTTTGGCTATTCGGGGTCTTTTGGGTTTCCATACAAATTGTGAAATTTTTTGTTCTAGTTCTGTGAAAAATGCCATTGGTACTTAGATAGAGATTGCATTGAGTCTGTAGATTGCTTTGGGTAGTATAGTCATTTTCACAATGTTGATTCTTCCAATCCAAGAACATGGTATATCTCTCCATCTATTTGTATCATCTTTAATTTCTTTCATCAGTGTCTTACAGTTTTTTGCATACAGGTCTTTTGTCGCCTTTGGTAGGTTTATTCCTAGGTATTTTATTCTTTTTATTGCAATGGTAAATGGGAGTGTTTCCTTAATTTCTCATTCAGATTTTTCATCCTTAGTGTATAGGAAAGCAAGAGATTTCTGTGCATTAATTTTGTATCCTGTTACTTTACCAAATTCATTGATTAGATCTAGTAGTATTCTGGTAGCATCTTTAGGATTCTCTATGTATAGTATCATGTCATCTGCAAACAGTGACAGTTTTACTTCTTCTTTTTGGATTTGGATTCCTTTTATTTATTTTTCTTCTCTGATTGCTGTGGCTAAGACTTCCAAAATTAAGTTGAATAATAATGGTGAGAGTGGGCAACCTTGTCTTGTTCCTGATCTTAGTAGAAATTATTTCAGTTTTTCACCCTTGAGCATGATGCTGGCTGTGGGTTTATCATATATGGCCTTTATTGTGTTGAAGAAGTTCCCTGTATGCCTACTTTCAGGAGGGTTTTTATCATAAATGGGTGTTGAATTTTGTCAAAAGTTTTTCTGCATCTATTGAGATGATCATATGGTTTTTCTCCTTCAGTTTGTTAATATGGTGTATCACATTGATTGATTGGTATATATTGAAGAATTCTTGCATTCCTGGGATAAACCTATCGTAATCATGATACGTGATCCCTTTAATGTTCTGTTAGATTCAGTTTGCTATTACTTTGTTGAGGATATTTGCATCTATGTTTATCAGTGATATTGGCCTGTAGTTTTCTTTTTTTATGACATCTTTGTCTGGTTTTGGTATCAGGGTGATGGTGGCCTCATAGAATGAGTTTGGGAATGTTCCTCCCTCTGCTATATTTTGGAAGAGTTTGAGAAGGACAGGTGTTAGCTCTTCTCTAAATGTTTCATAGAATTTGCCTGTGAAGCCATCTGGTCCTGGGCTTTTGTCTGTTGGAAGATGTTTAATCACAGTTTCCATTTCAGTGCTTGTGATTGGTCTGTTCATATTTTCTATTTCTTCCTGGTTCAGTCTTGGAAAGTTGTGCATTTCTAAGAATTTGTCCATTTCTTCCATGTTGTCTATTTTATTGGCATAGAGTTGCTTATAGTAATCTCTCATTATCCTTTGTATTTCTGTGGTGTCTGTTGTTACTTCCCCTTTTTCATTTCTAATTCTATTGATTTGAGTCTTCTCCCCTTTTTTTTTTTCCTTGATAAGTCTGGCTAATGGTTTATCAATTGTGTTTATCTTCTCAAAGAACCAGATTTTAGTCTTATTGCTCTTTGGTATCATTTCCTTCATTTCCTTTTCATTTATTTATGATCTGATCTTTATGATTTCTTTCCTTCTGCTAACTTTGGGGTATTTTTATTCTTCTTTCTCTAATTGCTTCGGGTGAAAGGTTAGTTTTTTTATTTGAGATGTTTTTTGTTTCTTGAGGTAAGATTGTATTGCTATAAACTTACCTCCTTGAACTGCTTTTGCTGCATCCCATAGGTTTTGGGTCATCGTGTCTCCGTTGTCATTTGTTTCTAGGTATTTTTTGATTTCCTCTTTGATTTCTTCAGTGATCTCTTGATTATTTAGTAGTGTATTGTTTAGCTTCCATGTTTGTATTATTTACAGGTTTTTTCACGTAACTGATATCTAGTCTCATAACGTTGTGGTCGGAAAAGGTACTTGATACAATTTCAATTTTCTTAAATTTACCTAGGCTTGATTTGTGACCCAAGATATGATCTATCCTGGAGAATGTTCTATGAGCACTTGAGAAGAAAGTGTATTCTGTTGTTTTTGGTTGGTATGTCCTTTAGGTATCAATTAAGTCCATCTTGTTTAATGTATTATTTAAAGCTTGTGTTTCCTTTTTTTAAAAAAAATTTTGGATGATCTGTCCTTTGGTGACAGTGGGGTGTTAAAGTCCCCTACTACTATTTTGTTAGTGTCGATTTCCCCTTTTATGGTTGTTAGCATTTGCCTTATGTATTGAGGTGCTCCTATGTTGGGTGCATAAATATTTACAATTGTTATATCTTCTTCTTGGATTGATCCATTGAATATTATGTAGTGTTCTTCCTTGTCTCTTGTAATAGTCTCTATTTTAAAGTCTATTTTGTCTGATATGACAATTGGTTATCCAGCTTTCTTTTGATTTCCATTTTCATGGAATATCTTTTCCATCACCTCAGTTTCAGTCTGTATGTGTCCCTAGGTCTGAAATGGGTCTCTTGTAGACAGCATATATAGGGGTCTTATTTATTTATCCATTCAGCCAGTTTATGTCTTTTTGTTGGAGCATTTAATCCATTTACATTTAAGGTAGTTACTGATATGTATGTTCCTATTACCATTTTCTTAATTGTTTTGGTTTTTTTATTGTAGGTCTTTTGCTTCTCCTGTGCTTCCTGCCTAGAGAAGTTCCTTTAGCATTTGTTGTAAAGTTGCTTTGGTGGTGCTGAATTCTCTTAGCTTTTACTTGTCTGTAAAGGTTTTAATTTCTCCATTGAATCTGAATGAGATCCTTGCTGGGTAGAGTAATCTTGGTTGTAGATTTTCCCCTTTCATCACTTGATATATGTCCTGCCACTCCCTTCTGGCTTGCAGAGTTTCTGCTGAAATATCAGCTATTAACCTTATGGGGATTCCCTTGTATGTTATTTGTTGTTTTTCCCTTGCTGCTTTTAATATTTTTTCTTTGTATTTAATACTTGATTGTTTGAATAATATGTGTCTTAGTGTTTTTTTCCTTGGATTAATCCTATATGGGACTCTCTGTGCTTCCTGGACTTGATTGACTATTTCCTTTACCAAATTAGGGAAATTTTCAACTATAACCTCTTCAAATACTTTCTCAGTCCCTTTCTTTCCTCTTCTTCTCAGACCCCTATAATTCGAATTTTGGTGCATTTAATGTTCCAGAGGTCTCTGAGACTGTCCTTAATTCTTTTCATTCTTTTTTCTTTATTTCACTCTGTGGTAGTTATTTACACTATTTTATCTTCCAGGTCACTTATCCGTTCTTCTACTTCCATTATTCTGTTATTGATTCCTTGTAGAGAATTTTTTTTTTTCCAGTACGCAGGCCTCTCACTGTTGTGGCCTCTCCCATTGCAGAGCACAGGCTCCGGATGCACAGGCTCAGCCGCCATGGCTCATGGGCCCAGCCGCTTTGTGGCATGTGGGATTTTCCCGGACCGGGGCATGAACCCATGTCCTCTGCATCGGCAGGCGGACTCTCAACCAATGTGCCACCAGGGAAGCCCAGAATTTTTAATTTCATTTATTGTTTTGTTCATCATTGTTTGTTTGCCCTTTAGTTCTTTTTGGTCCTTGTTAAACTTTTCTTGTATTTTCTCCATTCTATTTCCAAGATTTTGGATCATCTTTACTATCATTAGCCTGAATTCTTTTTCAGGTATGTTGCCTAGTTCCTCTTCATTTGTTTGGTCTGGTGGGTTTTTACCTTGCTCCTTCATCTCCTATGTATTTCTCTGTCTTCTCATTTTGCTTAAATTACTGTGTTTGGGGTTTCCTTTTTCCAGGCTGCAGGTTCGTAGTTCCCTTTTTTTTTTCATGTCTTCCCCCAGTGGGTAAGGTTGGTTCAGTGGGTTGTGTAGGCTTTCTCGTGGCAGGGACTGGTGCCTGTATTCTGGTGGATGAGCCTAGATCTTGTCTTTCTGTGGAGCAGGACCACCTCCGGTGGTGTGTTTTGCCGTGTCTGTGAACTTATTATGATTTTAGGCAGCCTCTCTGCTAATGGTGGGGTTTTGCTCCTGTCTTGGTAGTTGTTTGGCATAGGGTGTCCAACACTGTAGCTTGCTTGTTGTTGAGTGGAGCTGTGTCTTAGTGGTGAGATGGAGATTTCTGTGAGAACTTTAGCCATTTGATATTACACGAGACTGAGAGGTCTGTGGTGGACTAATGTCTTGAACTCAGTTCTCCCCCCTCAGAGGCTCAGGCCTGACACCCGGCCAGAGAACCAAGATCCTGTCAGCCATTTGGCTCAGAAGAAAATTAGTTTATCCAAGTAGTCAAGGTTGTGTGACAATTTAATCTGTCCTCTAAAGCAGTGTTTCTCAATGGAAATGGTTTTGCTCCTAGGGGACATTTGCCTAGAGACATTGCCAAGTGTCCCCTGAGGGGGGAAAATTACCCCAGTTGAGAATCACTGCACTAAAGGGATATCTCTAAGAGCATTTGGTCAGCGTTAATATTTCCAGTACTTTCTACAACATGGGAAGGAAGACTATTAACTGTATTAACAGTTGAATACAAATGAGTGCCATTTATGTTAGATACCCAAATGCATATATATTTTGTCATTGAAAATTAGAAGAAATATTCTCAGGCTGGATTACAAGGGGTAAACAAAGGTAGATTATTGTTCTGTGAGTCTGTGATACTTTCAGTGTCTCGACTACACTACCGAAGAAAGCAGAAAGCTTTTGAAGATATTAATTCTTTTACCACATCTATTTCGCATCTATAAGAGTACGTGGGTGTCTTGTCTTGGCATTAATAAAAATGACAAGTAGAAGGAGAAAATAGAATTGGAATGCCCTGTTCTCTAGCATGAGGAATATTTCTTCACCAAAGACATAAAAGATAAAATTGATTTTCAACAACTATAAATGGTGTTTTTCTGAAGTTCATAAAGTACTGATTTTTCACAATTGACTACATGTCCAAAATATCTTAGGAACTTTTGTAGTCTCCTTTGGGAAAAAGTAATTTGATTTGTGTGAAATTCTTTTTTAAATTATTATTTACTGAATATAAACATGCCAAATCAAATTTGTGGAAATCCCTTCCCCTCTTGGTATTTTGAGTTTAAAATCTTATGCATTATTAAATATGAACAGATAAATCTGACTACCTTTTAAAATAAGCTGCATCCTTGCTTTTGCCTTAAACATAAAGACCAGCTATTTACAACCTTGTTTTTTATAAAGTTTTAAATTCTTGGTGATTGGGGAAAATGCTTCTTACTTGTTGACTCTCTTATAAATGTAGAGAGATAATGTCTATAATCTTTACAATTTCTCACCTCACAGATCCTACAAATATTCAAATCTCATTTATTTTTCAGTTCTCTATGCTGTTTGTAAAAATACCCTCCAAGCACAAGTACAATCAACTAGCAGTAGTTCAAAATAGTTTGTTTAAAAGAAGGAACAGCAGAAAAAATCAAACCTTAACAAACCAAATAATATAGCATAAAATAACAATTATAACCTTCCCAGCCCAGGATGAGAGACTGTTAAAATAACAATAACAAAATTCGATTACTTGGACAAACAGCACTTTAAGAGATCGTGTGACATCTAAACATCAAGGAATGGAATTATTTTAAGAACATATCTACATATTTCTTTAATACTATCTCCTGAGAGTTATCTCTGACTCTGTGGCCACCCGAAATAAACTCCTTCCACAACATTTAATTTCAAGTGTTCTGAATCCCTAAGAAATTTACATATGTCTATCTGTGCCTGAAACAATGTATAAATCTGAAGACATCAGACACTATGTATATTTGGAACCCTGGCTTATCCTTAGCCATAATTTCTTCTCTTTTTTTGGCAGGATATATTCAGGAACAACTGCTTGTATAAACCAGCCTAACATCCCTATTCACACACTACCACCAGATTGAATTTCTTTTTATAATTCAGACTAATAGATCCAATTAAAAAAAATAATGGGTAGGGCCCAGTCTCTATAATGACTCACATAGTATAGACACTAGATAGAACCTTGCTTTCCCATTGCTGCTGTACAACACAAAACCGATTTGTCTGTGAAGACTTAGCACTCTTTGTTTCTGATCTACGGTTTTAAAACAACTCATTGGCATCTTCAATGTCTTTCTTTTTGCAGCCTGTATCAAAAATGCAAAGAAATGGTGCTGGCCAAGGAAATTGGGAGACACACCTAGACTAGACCAGGCAATGGACAGGAAGGAGGAATGCAGTAGCAAAGTGGTGCTAGAGGGCACTCTGCCTTGCGCAGAGGTGACCATGGCAACAAGGGAGCTGCGAGGAGGAGAGAACAGACCTGCGCCAAGAATGTGAGCACCATCGTCTTTCATCAGAGCACTTGATTGCTTTCAGAGTTGAGACAGCCAAGTCTTTATTGTGCTTTCTTCCTCTAGGAAGCCAGTGAAGGTTTTGACAGGACCGCAGTCAAAGAATACTCAGAGAGCAGGTAACAAAATGCGGTGCTCTGGATGGTAGCCTTGCTGGACTTCTTTTCGTGGGTATTTTATCGAACTTATTTAAAATTACCACCAATATGAACGTATCTGGCAGCTAAGGGGCACCCGTGCATCTGAAGTAATGCTGCTGGGAAGAGCAGGTGTCTCCACCTGCATTAGTCTGTTTACTGGCATGATTTGAAGCAGTCCTGCACAGGTGTTTCAGGGAATGGCTGACCATTACGTATTCATTAGTCGTCCTAACTGCCTCACTTGTTATCCACATTTGCTGAAGTACTCTGGAGAGGCAAATGAAAAGTCTGGCTTACTTTCCACTGAGCAAAACTGCAGCTTGGGCAACACTGACGTAGCTAAGGCCAATTTCATTTTATAATAAATGGAGTGCTTAGTATAGAAATAATTTTTTATAAGTCTTAGTGTTAATAATTGTTTAGAAATGATACACACATTCACATGCATGCATGCACTCACATGCGTACATACACATATGTACCCCCTTCAGAATACTACAGAGCATACATGGTGCAATAAGATAATTATATATTTAAATTGTGCTGGGGCTTTTGGCATTAATTATTTTCATACAGTTGATGAGAGAGGGGATTCTGAATTCCCTGTCACCACTATAATGTCACTTATCTTTGGTTAGAAGGGATAATTTTTCCCTATGGTGATGACTGATACAATGGTGTTTTTTTGTTGTGTTGACTGTTTCAAAAATGTAATTTCTAGGTTGGCAAATATTATCACAGGTGTACTGATGTTACAGGAGCACTTTGTAGAAATATTGGAATAACTAAACTATTAAACTTTGTTTAGTTTATTGGGTGAACTGGTTCATTACTTTAGTTTTTCTAAGAGTTGATGCCTGTTAAGTTACTTTTTATCCTCTCCACACTGTTGGTGAAATGATACCTAGACCTGACTTTGAGATATCAGAAATGGTGCTAAACATTATTAATTTGATCCCTATGTGTTGTTTTCTCATCTATCTACATCATAATTCTATTATGGTTTCTATATATTTTTATATTATGTACTTTTCCATAACACAGGATTTTTCTTGAGGTTGTAACAGAAACTAAATGAGATGCTGGGCAAAAATGAGCTCTGAGAAATTTTGCATTCCTCAGAAGTTTCTGACTCTGAGGATAGATACCTGATGTCAGTTGCACAGTCTTTAATCACCTTTTAGAGACGAGTTTTATTCCTCTAAAATATAAGAGCTGTGATCTATGAGACTGAGCCAAGATTTCTATCCTGACTTCTGATTGTAAATGTGATTATACAGTGCTAGGTGTTCATGTAACCTCTTCTAAGTAACACAAAAGATTTTCCTATCCCTCACCTCTGGTATTGCCTATAAAGTAATCACAGCTATACATATTTTTCCATGTCACGAATAGAGAAATGGAGACACAATGATAAAATGACTTATCTGTCATCAGAGTGACAGTCTAGGATTGAGCCTTGTTCTGAATCTCATACTCTTCCTTCTATTTAGCAACTCCTCTGTAGGAGAGTAAGTAAACGGGGATAGGAGTGGGAGGAAAGCAGGACCAGGAGAGTAGATGCTACATGACAGATTGGATGATATTCTGATAGGCCTCTTGGAATGCTGCCATAGAAATCCCTCCTGATTTGGAATACTCCTGGTCTGAAGTTGTTGCAGGAAGGGGGACCCCTTCCAGGGCCCGTGAGTGGGCTCTTGTCTAATAGTAGGAGGTGAATTTTCTGAGGAAACACACATGCTGACAAAGCAAAAGACTTTATTTGGAAGGGGCACCTGGGCAGAGAGCAGCAGGGTAAGAGAACCCAGGAGAACTGCTCTGCCACGTGGCTCACAGTCTCAGGTTTCATGGTAATGGGGTTAGTTTCCAGGTTGTCTCTGGCCAATCATCTTGCTTGGCCTATATTTGGTGACTCAGGGTCCTTCCTGGTGGCATGGTCATCTCTCAGCCAAGAAGGATTCTAGCCCGAGGGTTTATGAGAGGTTGGGAGACTTATCATCTCCTCCCTCCTCCTTTAGGCCCCTCCCAAATTCTTCCAGGTAGTTTTACAAGACTTACTACGAACTAGCATCTCCTTCCTCCTTTCGGCCTCTCCCGAATTCTCCCCGTTATTTTTCAGCGGCAGCGCTGTGTTCTTTATCTGGGACCTCCTGTTGTGAGACAACTCATGCAAGTGGTTATCAACCTGCCTGACCAAGGCAGGTGGTTTTGGTCAGCAGTTCTAATTAAGTGATAAAAGTCTGTATTTATTATGAAATCAATACACAGTTACTATTGTGAACCCACATGAACCTTCAAAAAACATGCCTTTACTTCTGCCTTTAAAAAACCTGTTTGGAAACTGATAATACTGATTTCCTCCAAAGAGGGGAACTCAGTGAGAGAAAGAATGTACATTTCATATTGTTTCTTACCTGTTGAATCTTGAACCCTGTGAATGAGTTCTCTATTTAAAGAACCATTAGACGTGATTATTATTTTTTTTATAAATTTATTTATTTATTTTTGGCTGCATTGGGTCTTCATTGCTGTGCATGGGTTTCTCTAGTTGCTGAGAGCAGGGGCTACTCCTCATTGCGGAGTGTGGGTTTCTCATTGCGGTGACTTCTCTTGTTGTGGAGCATGGGCTCTAGGCATGCGGGCTTCAGTAGTTGTGGTGCGTGGGCTTCAGTAGTTGTGGCGCCTGGGCTCAGTAGTTGTGGCTCACAGGCTCTGGAGCACAGGCTCAGTGGTTGTGGTGCATGGGCTTAGTTGCTCTGCGGCATGTGGGATCTTCCCAGACCAGGGCTTGAACCCGTGTCCCCTGCATTGGCAGGTGGATTCTTAACCATTGTGCCACCAGGGAAGTCCCAAGAAGGTTTTTTTTAAATCTTTTGGCTATGGAATTTTTCAGCTTTCCATAAAATCAAAATTTGTTCTGAATCACTGTAGAGGATCTCAAAAACCTGGGATCTTGGCTCTTTCAGTTCCTTTGCCTTTTAGCTTTTCTTTTCTTTTCTTTTTTTTTCATTGAGGTATACTTGATGTACAATATTATATGTTTTAGGTGTACAACATAGTGATTCACAATTTTTAAAGGTTATATTCCATATATAGTTCTTTTAAAATATTGGCTACATTCCCTGTTTTGTACAATATATCCTTGTAGCCTGTTTTATTTTTTTTAATTTTTAAATTTATTTTTAGTTTTTTATTTTATATTATTGGAGTATAGTTGATTAACAGTGCTGTGCCAGTTTCAGATGTACAACAAAGTGATTCAATTATACATATACATTTATCTATTCTTTTTAAAATTCTTTTCCCAATTAGGTTGTTACAGAATATTGAGAAGAGTTCCCTGTGAGATATAGTAGGTCCCTGTTGGTTATCCATTTTAAACATAGCAATGTGCACATGTCAATCCCAAACCCTAACCCTAACCCTTGTAGCTTGTTTTAAACCTAATCTTTTGTACCTCTTAATCCCCTCCCCCTTTAATCCCCTCCCCCTTCCCTTTCCCCACTAGTAACTATTGATTCTAGTTAATTCTCTATATCTATGTAGCTCCTACTTTCTAAACTTTAATTTCACTGAGGAATACCATAGAGAAAAGTTCAAGGGAATGGCAACTCAATGCTTATGGGGCAGGTTGGAGGTGTCTGTCAGACTCCATCCCCACCATGGAACTCTACCTCTTCTTGAATCCCTTCATTCCCCCATTCCCTTTCAGCCCACACCCCACATCCCAGGGGAAGGGGCCCTTTAAAATAATGCTAAGAAGGAGACTCCCCACAGGCAAGAGAGAATTCTCTTGTGAGTGCTCCATTCTGAAGAATGTGAAGATCCAGGCAAAAGAGGACTTTTGACCATGGATAAAAGAGAGAGGCCACACAGAAGCAGGATACAGAAATGAAAGAGGAGAAAGGAAGGAAGGGAAACCAAGGGAGGAAGAAAGTTTTGGATGCCCATTTAAGGCAAACTCAGGAGTGCTTGAAAAGTGACCTGCGGGCCACAGTAAAGACATTTTGCCCCATTCTCTATACTCAGAATACTTTCTCCTCACTCAGAGTTACACTGGCTCATGTCAGGTCCCACTGCTGTTGTGGGGTGAAATGGCAGGCTTAAGCTTATGTTTTATTAACACTCGATTTTTTAAAATTAAAGGTTACTGTAGGGGATAGGAATTTATGCCTTAGTCTAATAGGTGAAATATCAATCAGAAACCTACAGAGATGACTTTTATTTATATGGGTTAATTGTTTAATCATAGATTGGACTTTCAATGCTCATTTAATTTCAAGTTCTGTTCTAACCAGAACTTCCCTTGATATTTATTGCCAAGAGCCATAACTCCATTGCAAAACTCATAAATTTCTTGATATATTTTGGTTTTGTTTTGTTTTGTTTTGCAAACTCCTTTATAAATATGTTTTCTGGGCTTCCCTGGTGGCGCAGTGGTTGAGAGTCTGCCTGCCGATGCAGGGGACACAGGTTCATGCCCAGGTCCGGGAAGATCCCACATGCCGTGGAGTGGCTGGGCCCGTGAGCCATGGCTGCTGAGCCTGCGCATCCGGAGCCTGTGCTCTGCAACGGGAGAGGCCACAACAGTGAGAGGCCTGCATACCGCAAATAAAAAAATAATAATAATAAATAAATAAATAAATAAATATGTTTTCTCCGTGTTTACTGCCTGAGGGACCATCTGCCAAGGTGTAAACAGACCATGCACATTGACAGAAGCTTGGTGTGTTGGCAGAAAATTAATAGTTGTTTTTATTGCTAATACAATTGATCATATGAAACTATGTAATTGTTTTTTGTTTATCTCCAAGTTTTTCCACCTTGGCTTTCTTTCCTTTTAATTACAAAAATGAATGAAACCTATAATAACTGTTTATGTGAAACACTGCTTAATATAGCAAGGATGTATCAGGGAATTATTATCTCTCCCCTGTGTCCACACCATGAAAATAACTTTTAGTACATTTTTATATTTTGATCGCAGAATTCTATACCTAAAGAGCACAATACAGATGAGAAGTACTTAAATCAGGAATAGATGATATCAGTGAACCTCCAGCACTTACAGAATATTGTCCAAATTGTCCTTTAGGACTCATTGGACATTACTCTTTGAGAGAGGAAAACAATTAGGTCTAGAGTATAAATTATGTAGTAAGCAGACCGGATGAAACCAATAGTAGAAAAAGTTTTCACATATTTTAATTGGTAGAGACTCTTAGCACAGAGAATTTCTACTACATCTTCTCTTACTTTAAGGTTATTTCTTGGCTCTACCATTCTAGAAAAGTTTGACAAGGACAGGACAACACAGTAATTGAAAGAATCTCCTCCCAACCCTTAAAAGAACTGGCAGAGTAGTCATTTTTTCCAGTGGATAATGATATTATTTTAAGAGCCTTTCTAAAGATACTGATTTTTAGCTCTGACTGTCTATATGACTTCAAAAATTATTCAGTTTTTCAACCTCCCAAAAGTAATGAAAGTTTCCTTCTAAAACTCTCAGGCAAATTCTGATTAAACATGATTACATAAGAACAATTTTAGTCTTCTGTTTCCATGAAGCCTACTGCCTAGAAAAAGGAGACAAACTTTCTCTTCAATGAAACAAGAAAGTAGCTATAGCTACAAAACAAACTATGAAATGATCCCAACAACTATCCACCCTTTGTTTCTATGTCTCTTGACTTGTGAAATTTCCCATGAGTACACTACATTGTCAGCCACTCTAATTATTCTGACTGATGAAGTGGGACCAAATTTGTTCAATTTGTCATTTAGGGTTTGTCACAAGTGAGACCTACATCAGTCAAGGGGTGCAGTGTGACACTGCCTCCAATGTGATTTCTTGGCTGGCTGGTAAGCCTTAGGTTCCCAATTCAGTTCAAATAGTTATGTCTAGGCTTTGCTGTTGAAGGAACCACTTAAGGATGTCCATGTCACCAGCCAGCTTATGTTGGGCTGTGCCATGGAATGACTGAGCAACAGTTATAGAAATGTGGGCTGGAGAAAATATTCACGTGTTTTGCATGGGAGTTGCAGTACTAAGGCTATCCTCTGCTCTTTGTGATGCATTTCTCAGAAAGTCTATGAGTTGTGGCAATCAAATTTTGGTCAGAGCTATGTGGCAGGGATTGGCAGACCCAGCAGTCAGTTTAATTTAAGGTGTTTGCAATAGTTTGGGAGAACCATGCCAGGCATTTGTTTGTGTGAATAGCTCCAGAAAGCAATTCTGAAAGATGAAAAGTTATTAACGTTCTTTCCTCCCTTCACAGGTGCCAGGGTCATTTTTGTCCCTCCACTACCACAAAATAAGTGTTTCCCATGTCCCACTCTAGTGGACATAACTTCCCCTTTTTGTAAGCATCCCCTACTTGCATCTATTGACTGGGAGGATCAGGTGCAAGAGGGATAAAGATACTTTTCTAAAGCTTACAGAAACCATTATTTTCTTACTTCAGCCTGCATGAACCAGTGTAGGAGAGACTCAACAAGAAGTATACTTGGACAAGTGGTTATTATCCTAATGGTCAAGGACCATGTCAATCTAAATAGAGAATCCATGTGACTGAACCAGAATTATGCTTGAATCCTCTAAGCCCATTTTTAGAGTGTACTGAAATGCTCCCCTAAGGTTGCTGGATTCTGGTGAGAGCTCTCCTACTGGCTTGTAGATGGCTGCTTTCATGCTGTATCTCATGCGGCCTTTCTTTGGTACCTGCTGTGTGTGTGTGTGTGTGTGTGTGTGTGTGTGTGTGTGTGAGAGAGAGAGAGAGAGAGAGAGAGAGAGAGAGAGAAATCTCTTCCTCTTAAAAAGCCATCAATTCTAATGAATTAGGACCTTATTCCTATGACCTCATTTAACCTTTATTAGGTCCTAAAAGCTCTGTCTCCAAATACAGTTACATTGGGGGTTGGGACTTCAACATATAAATTTTTTTGGGGGGGAGGGGCACAATTTAGGCCATACCAGGGAGTACATTTTTATTAGTCAGAATAGTCTCAGCTCTGCTGTGTTAACAAATATGCCCTGAAACCTCAGTGAACTAGCACAGTAAAACTTTATTTCTCTATCAGACTACAGAGAGATCTAGGCTACTCCAGTCCTGTGATTCATACATTTCAAACATGATTTTTCAGGGACACCTCAGAAAGGAAGAGAGTGTAGAATTAGAAAACCAAATATTAAATATTTTCTTTATAACCATAAAATTATAAAACTGGAGGGGAACATATAATCAAGTCCAATCCTCTTATTTATATTTTATAGGTGAGTAAAATGAGCAAAAAGAGGATAGGTGAGTCACCTAAAGGCACAGAACAAGATGGTGACTGAGTAGAAGTTGAATCCAGCTGTCCTAGCTTAGCATGAGTTAACCAGTGACATGGCTTTCCAATGAATTTTACAAATATTTCTTATATCAAAGGCTTTAAGTCAGTCTCATCTGGTTGATTTATTAAGTCCTGGAAATCAGAAAAACAAGGTAAATACACATTTAGTCTAATCATAGCCTAAAAAAAGGAAAATTTACACTCAAGGAATTTAATTAATTTACAAGTTTATTTATCCTTGACATAGGTCTTGGTGATGATTTTTTGAGTCTGACACCAAAGGCAAAAATAAACAAATAGGATTGCATCAAACTAAAAGGTTTCTGCACAGCAAAGGAAGCCATCAACAAAATGAAAAGGCAGCCTACTGAATGGGAGGAAATACTTGCAAATCATGGGTTAATAACCAAAATATATAAGGAACTCATATAACTCAAAAGCAAAAAAACAACAAAACAACTGATTAAAAGTGGTCAGAAGATCTGAAGGGATATTTTTCCAAGGAAGAATTACAGATGGCCAACAGGTACATGAAAAGATGCTCAACATCATTAATCATCAGGGAAATGCAAATCAAAACTACAATGCAATATCACCTCACATTTGTCAGAAAGACTATTATCAACAAGACAATAAATAACAAGTGCTGGCGAAGATGTGGAATAAAGGGAACCATTGTGCACTGTTGGTAGGAACATTGTAAATATAAATTGGTGCAGCCACTATGGAAAACGGTATGGAGGTTCTGCAAAAAATTAAAAATAGAACTAATATATGATCCAGCAATCCACTTTTGGGTATTTACCTGAAGAAAATGAAAACACTAACCTGAAAATGTATATGGACCCTCATAATCATTGCAGCATTATTTACAATATCCAAGATATGGAAACAATGGATGAATAGATAAATTGTGGTATATATATATAGAATGGTATATTATTCAGCCATAAAAAGAATAAAATCTCGCCACTTGAGACAATATGGATGGACTTCAAGGGCAATTTTGCTAAGTGAAATGAATCAGGCAGAGAAAGAGAAATGCTGTATTATTTCTCTTATATGTGGAATCTGAAGGGAAAAAAAGAGTCATAGATACAGAGGAGAGATTAGCAGTTGCCCCAGAAGTGGTGGGGTTAGGGGGTGGGAGAAATGGGTGAACTGCTTTTTCTTTTCAGTTTTAATAAATTAAATAACATCTAATAATTATTTGTCCCCAAATTTCCATAAATTTAATAATTTAGTTGGATCATACAAACTAACACTTGCACTGATATATTATTCTGTATGGAAAAAAAATTTGTGGATCTTATTTTTTCAGTAGTCTTTGTTTTCTAATTCCCAGTTTCAGAATATATTTGACCACAGTTTGCTTTATATCCTCTGTGTCTACAATGTGCTTTGTAAGTAGAAACCTGACCCTGATAGAGCTTTCTGAAAATTTATAATGTACCATAATGGCAAAAGTTCATTTCTAAGAAAAATTCTTCTAATAAATGGAACTCAAGGTAATTCAGTTACTTACAAAATATGTTCATTATTCTAGTGTGTATGGTATATTGAATTTTTTTTACATAGAAAAGGAAATGAAAATCAAACCCACCATATATTCTCTCTCGATTCTGTATCTATTCAGCCATTCTTAATTGTGTTCCCCTGTGTTGCCATTTTAATTATTAAAGAAATAGATCTAAGACTCAGGCATTAGACATAAATATAAAACCCTATTTCAAAGACTTCTTGTTAATATAAAATTATTTAGATTTTTACTCTATTGCTATCTTTAGAGTAGCAAGAAAGGAAACTCTTGTCTTTTTGAATGACAGACATTTTGAATATTTTATAAACTGAGCATGGGTTATCACTATGCAGAGAGTTGAGCCATTTCTTCAGCATGACCGTGGAGCAGGAAGATCAAATGGACCTCAGTTCAATTTAACTCCAGTGTTTCCAATGTTAGTTAGTTGTGTGACTGTGTTAGTCACACACTAGTAAGTGTTGCCATAACAAAATAGCATAAACTTGGTGGCTTAAACTACAGAAATTTATTTCTCACAGTTCTAGAGGCTGGAAGAGCAAGATCAAAGTTCTGAGCAGGGTTGGTTTCTCCTGAGGCCTTTCTTCTTGACTTGCTGTCTTCACATGGCATTTTACACAGATGCATATCTCTGGTGTCTTCTTCTCATAAGGACACTGGTCCTATTAGATTAGACCCCTACCCTATGACCTCATTAAATGTTCATTGTCTCCTTAAAAGCCCTATCTCCAAATACAGTCAACATACGAGTTTGGAGATGACACAGTCCAGTTCATAACAATGACCCTAGTCAAATAATCTACCTGTGAGCCTCTTTTTCCTGCTGTAGAGCTATTGCTTTGTAGAGCAATTCTGATCATTAAATTACATACTATGTATCCAGTTACCAAGACAGTATCCATGCTTAGTAAATACTATACATATGATGACTGCTATTCTAATTGTAAATTTGCCACACCCAACCCTGACTTTCCATCTCCCATTGGTTGTTGCATAGGTATCAAAGAAGCAAAAGACAATAAAGATATGGTTTTGTCTTATTAAAGATGTATAACTAATGGCATTTGATTTAAGACATAGTGGTATTTATGATAAAAGAGAGATGAAATATAAGTGTACAGATGAGATTTACACTGACTGGAGATTTAATTGGTCACGAGGCTGTAGCATTTGAACTAAAAATTAAAGGATGAATATTATTTTAATATACAGACATATGGGAAATGAAGTATATATGGGGAGAATGGAAGGGTATTCTAGAAACAGCTTTTTCAAAGAAATGAATGTAAATAAAGGCAGTATGTATTGAGAATAGGGCAGATCCAGGTATTGTGGGCATGAAACTTACAGAATTTATGGCCATCTTTAAGAAAAAGAATACACATTTGAGAATAAAAATTAGATGCAAAAATGAATATTTATTAAAAATAAAAGGTAAAATCCCACCAAATTAGTGGAAGCTTATAGATTCATGACTTTCTCCTTTTAGGTGATTTATCAGAAATGCTTGCAAAAAAACTCCTCCTGATTGTAACCTGACTTCCAGGTCCTCTCTTGAACTCTCTACAACTCCCAGAAACTTCTGGCATTCAAGAGGCTTGTGCATGTAAAGGGCCCTGGCACATCAAGTTCATTAGTCTCAAGGTAAATCTAAGTGTGGTTAGGAATCGTAAGGCTATATGTGTAGAAGAGCAGGGGGCAAAGGCAGGAGGGGTGGGGAGAGGGGGGTTATGTAAGATAAAATTGAAATGGGGAAAAATGAGGGTAATCATGGGATGCCTTAAAAGCTGTGAAAGATCTTTTGGCTTTATTCATTGAAAGAGCCTACAGAGAGTTTGGAGAAGTAATTCTTATACTTCAGGACTTATTTTCTTATAATAGAAAGCTCACAGAAAATGATTTGCAGATACATCATTTTTCCTGGAGTTAGAGTGGAATATGTATTCATATAGGAATTGATTTGACCTCTACTCTAATCCAATGTGTGCTATATGTAATAAGATGACTTATGATAGGGTTTCAAAGTCTACTTTCAGTGCTAAAAAAAATGTTTTTCATTTTCATGCCCTTAAAAGTCCAAAGGTACTCAGCAAAAAATTTTGATGGAATTTTCATTATTTCCTTATTTTCTTTAAAAGTGATTTTATTTTAATGACATTTTTAGAAAAATAATGGAATAAGCAAGAGAATTTCATGATATGCTACTTTGATGGTGACAGTTGTTTTCATTATTAAGTTTCCATACATAAGAACAGCTAAACAGAGTAAAGAAAGATGACAAATTAACAGGATATTTTTTCTTAATTAGGAATAAGAATACAATTGCATATTTGGGGAAAGTAAAAAATTAAAGCTAAAGCTAAGCAAACTTAATTTTGTCTCTTCCCTCTCCTGTTGGATTCCCCATTTGCCTATAGGGGCAAAGGTTATAAGCCCCTATGGGATGACACTCAAAATGCTTATGTACCTTGTAAATTATTTTTCATGGTGAGTCATTAGAGGGAAACTTTATCATAGTAGAGTCGGTTTCTGCCAGGTGAGGATTAGACATGGCTACTCTGTGTTCACATTCTCTGTAGAGTTGGGATTCTTTTATACAAGGGGAGGGGGTGTAGTGTTTTGACAAGTATAGTGAGTTGGTGTCTTGTTTCCACAATGAGCATCTATTTTGCACCAAATTGTTGGATAACAAATGTGCATCCTATTTTTCCCCAGCCTACCTCAGCTCCCCTCGGGCATCACAGCTTGCTCTCATGCTCACATAGGTCTCCACTCCTCCCCTGTGAGCTGTCCCTAGAACCTGATGTGTTTGCTTTGCTTCTTAGACCTTTGTCCTCAGACCTCCTGAATCTGAGTGACCAGAAGAATTTGTTCAAATGCAGACTCTCTGGGCCCTGATTCCAGAATGGGGTCTAGGAATCTGTACTTTTCACAACCTCCTCAGAGGTTTTTTAATGAGCCACAACTTTGAAAGGCTCTGTTCATGACTAAAATGCAAAGCTGAAAGTCCAAACAAAGACTCAAATCCTATCTCACCAATATTCAGCAATGGTGTACATTGCTTTGAGTTGGTATGCCTCGTTTTTCTTATTGGAGATAGGCTTATAAACGAGCACTGTGAATTTTCTAACACTAATGATCTATATGCTAAGTTAGGCTGTGGAACACTCTCCTTTAGCCCTCCCCCATTTCCCTTTCTACACCACTCCCTAATCCAGTGGTTCTCAGTGTGTAACCTGAGAACAGCACCATCAGCATCACCTGGGAACTTATTAGAAATGCGTGTTTTTAGACCCCACTCAAGTCCTTCTGAGCCCGGAACTCTGGGAGTGTGGCACACCCTCCAGATGATTTTGATACATGCTAAAGTTGAAGAACCACTGATCTAGTCAGTTCCTTTCTTTCCATCTCAGTGCCTACTGTTAGGAAAAAATGGAATCTGTCAAGTTAATCCACATTGAGTTTTAACGATATTTGTATTTCAGTAGAAAATCCTGGTGAGAGAGTGTTAAACTCACAGAAATAAAGTACTAATAGGAGAATTTATGTTATTATGGCTCCTAGAAGGAAAGCATATTTTGATGAGAGGTTGCTTGAGGGAGCCATTGAGCAATTGTATGCTCTATACTTAATTTACACCTGAGGGTATCCTGTTTCCAGTACCTATTTCTGTGTAGATACATCAGAACATACCTATACTATATCACCCTTCCTTGTTCTCTTCTCGATAGGGAAACAATTAATGGATAAACTAATCCATGATGATGTACAATTATTTTACTGACCCTAAGTAGCTTCTGATTTCACAGCAGTCTTCTGGAGAAGATCTCTTCATCCCATGTGTTGGAAAAATCTAGATAACATGGTAGATTTATGAGATAGAAAGAGAGATTCCATTAAGTTTGCTCTAAGTTTGCTCTATCTCCTCATGACTCTGATTGTTTTTGTTTTTTGTTTTTTTTTCCTTCAAAGCAGAGTTTAGAATTGTATCTGGAATATTTACCTTTAAACAAAGAGTAAAAAGAAATTTGATTGCTGTATAACCTTATTTGAAGGGCAGTTAAGAAGTACTAAATTTACTCTGAAATTTATAGGAATGCATATTTCTGCTCAGTATAAGTAAAACTTTTCTAAGAACTAAAGCTGTTCATCTGTAAAACTCAATCATGGGTATTAAGAGCACATTCTTTGAAAGCAAAAGGAACTGAGTTCATATTAGGTCTTTGACCTTGAACAAATTAGTAAGTGTTCTAAACCTCAGTTGTCTAAAAAAATGATGACAATGTCTTCTTCATAGGGTTATTATGAAGATTAAGTGAGATAATTGTGAAGTACTTAGCACAATGACCACATAATGAACACTTAGAAATGGTAGCTCTTATTTTTGTAGTTTCAAGAAGAAGCTGAATCACTACCTTGCAGAGACGCTATAGAAGGTGGGATGAAAAAACTGCTAATGTCTATTTCAAATTTATGAATCTTACACCTTAGAAAACTATACATTTTGTAACTCCTCCATTTCGATGAAAAACATATTTGGGAAATAATTAAATAGGAAAAAAAGCCTTCCTCAGTGAAGTTTTAAGATGCATTTTGGCTGGCTTATTTTTGCAGGGCTTCATAAAACAATCCTAAATTCTCCTCAGTAATAATTTTTTTTCCCGTCATGAGACGCTTCCATTCTTAAAGCACACTTTCTTTGATGATATATCCATCTCTCACAGCAAAATTCAGACATGGGTGTGCATTCACTCTCACACACATCTATCTAGGTCACTTATGAATCTCGTGAAGCTCATGAAACACAGTCTGGTTTGGCCTCAAGTGCTAACTGGTCTCTGGAAGAGAGTGGTGTTTTTCTTCTTCTAGACTGTTTCAATATAGTTTTCAGGGACATAGCTTTCTGCTTTCCCTGGCTTAGGTGATAGATAAAAGTTTTTTTGATCTGGCAAGTAATTTCCTGCCGTTATTCAAAGAATTTGACATTGGAGGGTTTTACTTTGTAATTCCTTGAATGAGTTTGAAAAACATCCAGCAAGAATCAGCAATGTTCTAAAAACTTTTAAAGAAGAGATTTTCTCTGGTGTCCTTGGAAAATGTGATTTTAAGTGAACAATGAATGGCTAAAAGTATTTTCAAAAAGTGGGAAAAACACTTTCCTTTTACCTCATAAACAAAGGCTATATTTTCCAAATGAAAACAAATCTGACACTTTAATCAAATTTGAAATTATTTCATTGCCTTTGTTTAGAAATTTCATATCTCGCTCTTTGTTCTGCGGGCTTTTTGGCAAAACTAGAAATGCAACTTCAAAAAGTGAACACTTTATATTTATCACTTGTGACAGTCTTTCTTGATTTCATTCCCAGCCAAATAGATGCACTATTAATAATGTATTTATTTCACTATTGACTGCATTTGCTTTCACACTTGGTAAGGGCCACTTGGGGACCTAGAATGCCGATAGAGTGGATTCCAGCTGGAGATTTATGGAGTCAGTGATCTGGGGTCCACAGCAACAGTCTAACAAATGACTCAGACAGAGGCCCTGAACATTCAGTCAATGTCAGTGACTTTGGAGGCAATAAATTTATGGGAATTGATGATCTTAACTCACACTGGGGCCTTTGGTTTGGACTCTGCACTGCTTTGCTTCTCATCAATGCACTTTGGTAAGGAAAATAGAACTACTGCATGCTCTATGTAATTATGTACCAGTACTATGAAATTCTTACTACACTTACATTTACATGAAATTCCAAGGGCAGTGTGGAGTCAGGGGGAAAAAATAACTCAAAATCAGAAATCCTGGGCAAAAATCCCTACTTATTAGCTGTATGGTTATAGACAATCTTCTAAGATTAGTCATTATAATTTATACTCGTCTTACTTTATATCAGTAACTATATAAAGTTTTATATACAACATTTTTATGAAATAGGTACTTTCATCATCCCAATTTTATAGAAAAGGGAACCAAAGCATGTAGAAGTTAAGTAACTTGTCCAAAGTCATATAACTTGTCTGTGTGTGGGGTTGGAGCAGAGGGGTGACTGAAATCCAAGTCAGGGAATCTAGCTTCAGGGTCAATGTTCTTAACAATTACACATACTGCCTTAGTTTTCTTATTTATAGATTACACAAAGAAAATAATAACATCTTTGATACCAACAGCTTAAGATTTTGGTTGGTCCTAAACATAATGATGTGGTTAATTGTTCACATTATTAAATAAAAAACATAAAATAAAATTACATAGAACTGTATAAAAAATAAGGAATATGGGCTTCCCTGGTGGCACAGTGATTGAGAGTCTGCCTGCAGATGCAAGGGACCCCGGTTCGTGCCCCGGTCCTGGAAGATCCCACATGTTGCGGAGCAGCTGGGCCCGTGAGCCATGGCCGCTGAGCCTGCGCATCCGGAGCCTGTGTTCCACAACGGGAGAGGCCACAACAGTGAGAGGCCCGCGTACCACAAAAAAAAAAAAAAAAAAGGAATAAACTACTGTTTATTATTATTATTTCAGTAGTTGTTCCAATGTAATTGTTCCAGCATCTCTATAAGTTAAAATTTATAGCATTAATCCTTTTTTACAGGTGAGGGAAATAAAATTCAGAGAGGTAAAGTGATTTGCCAAATTTCCCTTAGTTAGGGAGTCGTAGAGCTGAGTTTCAACTCTAAAATCCAATTTATTTTGATTCTATCACACTGACCTTAATAATCATAAAAAATATTTTTACCTTTTAGAAGTTAACACTTTTATTCATTAAAAGTACATATGGTTCTGAAAAAAAATAGCACACTTTTAAAGTATACTGATACAGATTGCTAGTGGAAATAAAAACATCTTAATTTTTTCCCTCTGTAAATACTAAAATTTCTTCAGTAATAATAGAGTAATTATTTATTTTAGACACTCTAAAATATATATTTTAATTCAACCGAAACCTCAAATTGATCTTTTTGGCAATCACTGAAAAAAATATGATGTATACATGAAATGTCCTCTCCATAAAGCAAGCAATTGGTTTCTGCAATTGTAAATATTGGTTGGATAACAAAACCTTTATGGGCTACATTAAGTCATCTTGAAAGAGTTTTACATTGTCAATGCCCCTTGGACAAAAGAGTGCTCTCCTGGTAATTGTAGATATGTGTGGAGGTAAAGACTCTACTATAGGCAGAGAGGAGAAAATCCAGACCTGCTACAGAATCCAAATCCAATTTAGAGACTAAAAGTAAATAAAGCCTCGTTCTTCACGGGGCCCTAATTTCAAACCATGTTGTAAGGTCCAGAGGTAATGGATATTTGACATGCGTATATACTGCAGCAATTATATTTTCATAAGATCAATTGGGGTCATATGGGTAGTTTAACACAGCATGTCTCCTTTACATCATCAAATAACCACTTGGCTTAAAAGTCCTCAAATCAAGTCTTAAATCAGGACTGTTTAAAAATTACAGATACCTAGAAGTGAAGGCCCTGAGAATCTGCCCTATTTTATTTTGTCAGATTAATTATAACAAACTGGAACTTGGACTGAATTACAGATAAATAGGATAAGACCAGATAGGGTAGACAAACCCAATATTTCAGCTGTGTAACTTATAAAGAGGGAGCAATTGCCAGCAATTCAGTCCAGGGACATCTGGGTAGAGTATATTAAAGTGGGTTTAAAATGACATTAGAATGAAGACCTAAAAATAACCCATGATTTGCTATTCCTCTCTGTATGGTTCCTGAAAGAAAAGTATGTCCAGAAAAAGAAAAATCACCATTTTACAGTGGATGGACTTTTAGCTTGAATCCTCTGTAACGTTCTAATCGGCTAGACTGAGACAATGAAGATGATTCCTAAACTAGGCAAGTCCAGATGGGACAAAACCAAAACAGGCTAAAAGATCTGTTCCATTTACACCCTCCCCAAATCCCAAACCCAATTTCAAACTCCAGTTCTAAATAAGGCCAACTCATATGTGCCCAGATAAAGAGCATGAAGAAAAAATGTTTGCTCTAATGACGATGGTTCCCTGCCTTAGACCTTTTCCAAGTATCTTCTGAAAGTTCTCCCTTAACTATGTGGGAGAAGAGAGCATTTGAAGAAAGACATAAACAGAAAACCAAGCTCACAGATACAGAGAACAGATTGGTGGTTGTCAGGGGTAGGCACAATGGCTGATAGGGTTCAAAAAGTACCAACTTCCAGTTATAAAGTAAATAAGTCATGGGGATGTAATGTAAAGCATGGCAACTATAGTTAACAATACTGTGTTGCATATTTGAAAGTCCCTAAGACAGTAAATCTTAAAAGTTCTTAACACAAGAAAAAAAAGTTCTATAAGTATGTATGGTGATGAATATGAACTAGAGTTATTGTGGTGATCATTTTGCAGTATATACAACTAACAAATTATTATGCTACACACCTAAAACTAATATAATGTTATATGTGAATTATACCTCAGTTAAAATATAATAAATAAAAACACCACCCTGACCTACAATGCTTTTGAAATATCTTCCTTTTGAACTGTAGCCCATTATCATATCTTAAACCTGAAAAGCTTAGATTTAAAACCCTCCTCCCAAAGGATGAAGTTGGGGCTGCATGGTAAAAGCAGGGAGCAGATGAGAACCTTGAACTTCCCCTAAATAACACCATATCCCTGATTTTTTCATGTACCTTTTATTAACCCCAGAGAATTAATAGAAAATCCCATAGTCGGCCAAGAGTGTGAGAATCCTCTTTGGGGGAGGTGATCACAGATTATCAGAGAAGCCCTGTCCACAACTTCTCCAATCCTTGCCACTGTAACTCTTTCTTAGGTCAATGAATTGGGAACTTTATACCCTTTTATTTTGCCTCTAGTAGTTTTTGTTTTAAATAGTTCAGGAAAGTACACTGTTTATTTGAAGTTCATCTTAAGCATAACACAAAAAAGCCTTCTGAATTTCACTTTGAAATTTTCTGTTATTCAATTAGGCTGCAAAACAAGATTTTCCAGTATGTTTCAGGTAACATCATAACTTGAAAATGCCATCATGCCAAATATAGCAGCAGTGTGCTAATGCTCTCCAACAGGTGACAATAGACAACCTTCTGCAGATAGTTTCCTGTTCCCACAGAAAAGTTAAAGTCCTCAATTTGAAACTTATCCCTTAATGTTTCCCTCAGAAAATTTGAACTCAGAAAAGTGCCCTTCCTCCCTGATTTTTTATTCTATCTTGTACCAGCCAGATGGGTTTTATCTGCAGCAGCAGCTTGGATCATCTGTTTCTGAAACAGGTGTAGCTCCTTCTGCACTTCCAAAGCTCTGCTCCACCTCCAAATTGTTTATGCAGCCAGTATTTGCAAAGATCCATATGGTCAATAAAGCCACTAAAATATGCAAATACCAATACTACTTCCATGCAATTTAGAAATCACAAACATTGCCAAGCCATTATAGCAGTTTAAACTCAAGGCACCAATTTCAGTCTGCAATATTATTTTTCAATTAGAAGTAATGTTCCCAGAACCCTAAGATTAGATCTATATTGGTTTGCTAGCCACAATCCATAGCAAAGAACTAGCATTTTGGGTAAAAGGAAGTAGAAAGGAAAGGCAAACAAAATTATCGAGAAGAAAGATTGGTTTCTTGGTTTCGTTTTCTGGTTTGTATTAATAGATACCAGTGGTCAGCAACCCACAATTTGTAAACTTAAATTTCAATCACTTATGATGATATGCTTACCACTTCCTGGAGGAAACAACCTCTATTTATAAAATGACTTCTGTCGGAGATTGGAACCTAAAACACCCCTGGTTTTTGCATATTGAGACATTTGCAAAGCAGATTCCTACACATTTCTCTTTATCTTCTTAATACCCACTCCTGTAGTATACTAGTATATTCTATCAGCCCCTTAGTTTCCATTTTCTTCCCACTTTCTGAGAAGGGTTCTCTCTGTGAAGCCACTAAACATGGACTTGCTATCAGACCATATCAGATATATGCCGTATGACCTGAAGCAAATTATGAAAATTTTCTCAGTGACAGTCAGTTCCCTCATCTATTAAAGGGAATAATAGCACCCTATCTCATATTATGGTGGTAGGGGTTAAATGAGATATGTAAGTAACAGGCTTAAGACAGTGCCTGGCACACTATGGGTGCAGGATATGTTTTCAATAGGCCACTCTCCAAAAAAATGTCCTGACCTTGAGGATCACCTGCTGTTCTTCCTTGTGCTTCTTAGTCTTCAGCAGAAGGTGACGGGGGCCTGGGGTAGGGGAGATAGCACAGATGACAAACCTGGAAAAGGGATGGAGTGAATTTGGGGATTATGAAGATGCCAACTGTGTAGCACCACAAAGGAGCATCCCAGGAGCTGTGCCATAGGTTTATACATCACTCAAAGATTTACTCCAATTAAACACACGATTCATGGGACACCCCAAAGTCTAGTATGTGTTTACACTCCTGTATGTTTTGCTTACCCTAGTAAGTTTGGAAGCTACTAGAAATCAGGATTGTAGCATCTTTTCTTTTTTTTTCAGGACAGAGACATTATTTTTATTTATTTATTTATTTATTGTTGTAAGGCTGTTTTCTTTTTCTTTTAATTTTTATTTTATATTGGAGCATAGTTGATTTACAATGTTGTGTTAGTCTCAGGTGTACAGAAAAGTGATTCAGTTATATGAATACATATATCTATTCTTTTTCAAATTCTTTTCCCATATAGGTTATTACAGAATACTGAGTAGACTTTCCTGTGCTATACAGTAAGTCCTTGTTGATTATCTGTTTTATATATAGTAGTGTGTATATGTTAATCCCAAATTCCGAATTTATCCCTCCCTACCCACCTTTCCCCTTTGGTAACCATAAGTTTGTTTTATTACTCAGCCATAAAAAAGAATTAAATAATGCCACTTACAGCAACACGGATGGACCTAGAGATTATCATACTAAGTGAAGTAAGTCAGACAGAGAAAGACAAATATCATATGATATCACTTATATGTGGAATCTAAAAAATGATACAAATGAACTAATTTACAAAACAGAAACAGATTCACAGGATTCTAGCACCTTAACTTCTTTTATAAGTTTTACCTTCAATACTTAACATAGTACAGGACACAGTTCACTTTCTCATTGGTTAACTAAACAAGAAATCAGATTCGATTGTGTTGTGTCTCTCAAAATTATGAAGCTATGTGTGAAATCTTGTGAGAAGAAGGCAGACAAAGGAAGAGATGATAGAAGAAATGAATTCAATGAAAAACTTAGTATAATTATGGACTTAGAATAATTCTAACATTATAACACTCTTTTTTCACACTTTCAAACTAGCTTGGGGTTGTTCTTTAGATACTGTTATGTAATAATTTTGTTTCAATTAAAACTTCAAGAAATGACTGGACAGAGAATGTTTATGAACATGTTGAATAAAAAAGGTAAACAAGTGCATTTTCTTTTTTTTTTTTAGTTAGTAATATTTTTTTATTTCTTTTTATTTTTTATTTGTTTCTGCCTTATAACAAAGCGAATCAGTCATACCTATACATCTGTTCCCACATCCCTTCCCTCATGCATCTCCCTCCCTCCCACCCTCAGCATCCCACCCCTCCAGGAGGTCACAAAGCACCGATCTGATCTCCCTGTGCTCTGCGGCTGCTTCCCACTATCTATCCACCCTACGTTTGGTAGTGTATATATGTCCATACCTCTCTTTCGCTTTGTCACAGCTTACCCTTCCCCCTCCCCATATCCTCAAGTCCATTCTCAAGTAGGTCTGTGTCTTTAATCCCGTTTTACCCCTAGGTTCTTCATGACATTTTTTTTTTAAATTCCGTATATATGTGTTAGCATACGGTATTTGTCTTTCTCTTTCTGACTTACTTCATTCTGTATGACAGACTCTAGGTCTATCCACCTCATTACAAATAGCTCAGTTTCGTTTCTTTTTATGGCTGAGTAATATTCCATTGTATATATGTGCCACTTCTTCTTTACCCATTCATCCGATGATGGACACTTAGGTTGTTTCCAGCTCCGGGCTATTGTGAATAGAGCTGCAATGAACATTTTGGTACATGTCTCTTTTTGAATTATGGTTTTCTCAGGGTATATGCCTAGTAGTGGGATTGCTGGGTCATATGGTAGTTCTATTTTCAGTTTTTTAAGGAACCTCCATACTGTTCTCCATAGTGGCTGTACCAATTCACATTCCCACCAGCAGTGCAAGAGTGTTCCCTTTTCTCCACACCCTCTCCAGCATTTATTGTTTCTAGATTTCTTGATGATGGCCATTCTGACTGGTGTGAGATGATATCTCATTGTAGTTTTGATTTGCATTTCTCTAATGATTAATGATATTGAGCATTCTTTCATGTGTTTGTTGGCAGTCTGTATATCTTCTTTGGAGAAATGTCTATTTAAGTCTTCTGCCCATTTTTGGATTGGGTTGTTTGTTTTTTTGCTATTGAGCTGCATGAGCTGTTTATAAATTTTGGAGATTAATCCTTTGTCAGTTGCTTCATTTGCAAATATTTTCTCCCATTCTGAGGGTTGTCTTTTGGTCTTGTTTATGGTTTCCTTTGCTGTGCAAAAGCTTTGAAGTTTCATTAGGTCCCATGTGTTTATCTTTGTTTTTATTTCCATTTCTCTAGGAGGTGGGTCCAAAAGGATCTTGCTGTGATTTATGTCATAGAGTGTTCTACCTATGTTTTCCGCTAAGAGTTTGATAGTTTCTGGCCTTACTTTTAAGTCTTTAATCCATTTTGAGCTTATTTTTGTGTATGGTGTTAAGGAATGATCTAATCTCAAACTTTTACATGTCCCTGTCCAGTTTTCCCAGCACCACTTATTGAAGAGGCTGTCCTTTCTCCACTGTACATTCCTGCCTCCTTTATCAAAGATAAGTTGGCCATATGTGCGTGGGTTTATCTCTGGGCTTTCTATCCTGATCCACTGATCTATCTTTCTGTTTTTATGCCAGTACCACACTGTCTTAATTACTGTAGCTTTGTAGTATAGTCTGAAGTCAGGGAGCCTGATTCCTCCAGCTCCGTTTTTCGTTCTCAAGATTGCTTTGGCTATTCGGGGTCTTTTGTTTTTCCAAACAAATTTTGAAATTTTTTGATCTAGTTCTGTGAAAAATGCCAGTGGTAGTTTGATAGGGATTGCATTGAATCTGTAGATTGCTTTGGGTAGTAGAGTCATTTTCACAATATTGATTCTTCCAATCCAGGAGCATGGTATATCTCTCCATCTATTTGTATCATCTTTAATTTCTTTCATCAGTGTCTTATAATTTTCTGCATACAGGTCTTTTGTCTCCTTAGGTAGGTTTATTCCTAGATATTTTATTCTTTTTGTTGCAATGGTAAATGGGAGTGTGTTCTTGATTTCATTTTCAGATTTTTCATCATTGGTGTACAGGAATGCCAGAGATTTCTGTACATTAATTTTGTATCCTGCTACTTTACCAAATGCATTGATTAGCTCTAGTAGTTTTTCGGTAGCATCTTTAGGATTCTCTATGTATAGTATCATGTCATCTGCAAACAGTGACAGCTTTACTTCTTCTTTTCCAATTTGGATTCCTTTTATTTCCTTTTCTTCTCTGATTGCTGTGGCTAAAACTTCCAAAACTATGTTGAATAAGAGTGGTGAGAGTGGGCAGCCTTTTCTTGTTCCTGATCTTAGTGGAAATGCTTTCAGTTTTTCACCATTGAGGACAATGTTGGCTGTGGGTTTGTCATATATGGCCTTTATTATGTTGAGGAAAGTTCCCTCTATGCCTACTTTCTGCAGGGTTTTTATCATAAATGGGTGTTGAATTTTGTCAAAAGCTTTCTCTGCATCTATTGAGATGATCATATGATTTTTCTCCTTCAACTTGTTAATATGGTGTATCACATTGATTGATTTGTGTATATTGAAGAATCTTTGCATTCCTGGAATAAACCCCACTTGATCATGGTGTATGATCCTTTTAATGTGCTGTTGGATTCTGTTTGCTAGTATTTTGTTGAGGATTTTTGCATCTATGTTCATCAGTGATATTGGCCTGTAGTTTTCTTTCTTTGTGACATCCTTGCCTGGTTTTGGTATCAAGGTGATGGTGGCCTCGTAGAATGAGTTTGGTAGTGTTCCTTCCTCTGATATTGTTTGGAAGAGTTTGAGAAGGATGGGTGTTAGCTCTTCTCTAAATGTTTGATAGAATTCGCCTGTGAAGCCATCTGGTCCTGGGCTTTTGTTTGATGGAAGATTTTTAATCACAGTTTCAATTTCAGTGCTTGTGATTGGTCTATTCATATTTTCTATTTCTTCCTGAGTCAGTCTTGGCAGGTTGTGCATTTCTAAGAATTTGTCCATTTCTTCCATGTTTTCCATTTTATTGGCATAGAGTTTCTTGTAGTAATCTCTCATGATCTTTTGTATTTCTGCAGTGTCAGTTGTTACTTCTCCTTTTTCATTTCTAATTCTATTGATTTGAGTCTTCTCCCTTCTTTTCTTGATGAGTCTGGCTAATGGTTTGTCAATTTTGTTTATCTTCTCAAAGAACCAGCTTTTAGTTTGGTTGATCTTTGCTATCGTTTCCTTCATTTCTTTTTCATTTATTTCTGCTCTGATCTTTATGATTTCTTTCCTTCTGCTAACTTTGGGGGTTTTTTGTTCTTCTTTCTCTAATTGCTTTAGGTGCAGGGTCAGGTTGTTTACTGGAAATGTTTCCTGTGTCTTAAGGTGGGATTGTATTGCTATAAACTTCCCCCTTGGAACTGCTTTTGCTGCGTCCCATAGGTTTTGGGTCGTCGTGTCTCCATTGTCATTTGTTTCTAGGTATTTTTTAATTTCCTCTTTGATTTCTTCAGTGATCTCTTAGTTATTGAGTAGTGTATTGTTTAGCCTCCATGTGTTTGTATTTTTTACAGATCTTTTCCTGTAATTGATGTCTAGTCTCATAGCATTGTGGTCGGAAAAGATACTTGATACAATTTCAATTTTCTTAAATTTACCAAGGCTTGATTTGTGACCCAAGATATGATCTGTCCTGGAGAATGTTCCATGAGCACTTGAGAAAAATGTGTATTCTGTTCTTTTTGGATGGAATGTCCTATAAATATCAACTAAGTCCATCTTGTTTAATGTATGATTTAAAGCTTGTGTTTCCTTATTTATTTTCATTTTGGATGATCTGTCCATTGCTGAAAGTGGGGTGTTAAAGTCCCCTACTATGATTGTGTTACTGTCGATTTCCCCTTTTATGGCTGTTAGTATTTGCCTTATGTATTGAGGTGCTCCTATGTTGGGTGCATAGATATTTACAATTGTTATATCTTCTTCTTGGATCGATCCCTTGATCATTATGTAGTGTCCTTCTTTGTCTCTTCTAATAGTCTTTATTTTAAAGTCTATTTTGTCTGATATAAGAATTGCTACTCCAGCTTTCTTTTGATTTCCATTTGCATGGAATATCTTTTTCCATCCCCTTACTTTCAATCTGTATGTGTCTCTAGGTCTGAAGTGGGTCTCTTGTAGACAGCATATATATGGGTCTTGTTTTTGTATCCATTCAGCCACTCTGTGTCTTTTGGTGGGAGCATTTAGTCCATTTACATTTAAGGTAATCATTGATATGCATGTTCCTATTCCCATTTCCTTAGTTGCTTTGGGTTCGTTATTGTAGGTATATTCCTTCTGTTGTGTTTCTTGCCTAGATAAGTTCCTTTAGCATTTGTTGTAAAGCTGGTTTGGTGGTGCTGAACTCTCTCAGCTTTTGCTTGTCTGTAAAGGTTTTAATTTCTCCATCAAATCTGAATGAGATCCTTGCTGGGTAGAGTAATCTTGGTTGCAGGTTTCTCTCCTTCATCATTTTAATTATGTCCTGCCACTCCCTTCTGGCTTATAGAGTTTCTGCTGAGAGATCAGCTGTTATCCTGATGGGGATTCCCTTGTGTGTTATTTGTTTTTTTTCCCTTGCTGCTTTTAATTTGATTTCTCTGTGTTTAATTTTTGACAGTTTGATTAATATGTGTCTTGGTGTATTTCTCCTTGGATTTATTCTGTATGGGATTCTCTGTGCCTCCTGGACTTGATTAACTATTTCCTTTCCCATATTAGGGAAGTTTTCAACTAGAATCTCTTCAAATATTTTCTCAGTCCCTTTCTTTTTCTCTTCTTCTTCTGGAACCCCTATAATTCGAATGTTGGTGTGTTTAATGTTGTCCCAGAGGTCTCTGAGACTGTCCTCTGTTCTTTTCATTCTTTTTTCTTTATTTTGCTCTGCATCAGTTATTTCCACTATTGTATCTTCCACCTCACTTATCCGTTCTTCTGCCTCAGTTATTCTGCTATTGATCCCATCTAGAGTATTTTTCATTTCATTTATTGTGTTTTTAATCGATGCTTGATTCATCTTTAGTTCTTCTAGGTCCTTGTTAACTGTTTCTTGCATTTTGTCTTTTCTATTTCCAAGATTATGGATCTTGGAAATAGAATCTTGGATCAGCTTTACTATCATTATTCTGAATTCTTTTTCAGGTAGACTGCCTATTACCTCTTCATTTGTTAGGTCTGGTAGGTTTTTATCTTGCTCCTTCACCTGATGTGTGTTTTTCTGTCTTCTCATTTTGCTTATGTTACTGTGTTTGGGGTCTCCTTTTTGCAGGCTGCAGATTCGTAGTTCCCATTGTTTTTGGTGTCTGTCCCCTGTGGCTAAGGTTGTTTCAGTAGGTTGTGTAGGCTTCCTGGTGGGGGGGACTAATGCCTGTGTTCTGGTGGTTGAGTCTCGATCTTGTCTTTCTGGTGGACAGGTCCACGTCTGGTGGTGTGTTTTGGGGTGCCTCTGGCCTTATTATTTTTTTAGGTAGCCTCTCTGCTAATGGGTGGGGTTGTGTTCCTGCCTTGCTAGTTGCTTGGCATAGGGTGACCAGCACTGTAGCTTGCTGGTCATTGACGGAAGCTGGGTGCTGGTGTTGAGATGGAGATCTCTGGGAGATTTTCACCATTTGATATTATGTGGAGCTGGGAGGTCTCTTGTGGACCCGTGTCCTGAAGTTGGCTCTCCCACTTCAGAGGGACAGCACTGACTCCTGGCTGCAGCACCAAGAGCCTTTCATCCACCCAGCTCAGAGTAACAGGGAGAAAAAGTAGAAAGAAAGAATTAGTAGAAGAAAGAAAGAGAGAGGGAAAGAAAGGAAGAAGGGAAGAAAGGAAGGAAGGAAGAAAGAAAGGGAGGGAGGGAGGAAGGATGGAAAAAAGAAGGAAAGAAAGGAGGGAGGAAGGGAGGAATGAAAGCAAAAGGAAGAGTGAATGGAAGAAAGGAGGGAGGGAGGGAGGAAGGAAAGAAAGAAAGAAAGACAGGAGGGAGGGAGGGAGGAAGGAAAGAAAAAAAAAGTGGAAAGAAGAAGGGTGGGAGGGAGGGAGGGAGGAAAGAAAAAGAAAGAAGGGAAGGAGGAGCGGAGGGAGGGAGGGAGGAAGGGAAGGTAGGAAAAAAGGAAAGAGCAGGTAAAGTAAAATAGAATAAAGTATGAAATATAGTAGTGTTATTAAAATTAAAAAGTAATTATTGAAAAAAAAAAAACGGACCGATAGAACCCTGGGACATATGGTGGAAGCAAAGCTATACAGAGAGAATCTTACACAGAAGATTACACATACACATTCACAAAAAGAGAGCAGGGGGAAAAATCAAAAATCTTGCTCTCCAAGTCCACCTCCTCAATTTGGGATAATTCGTTGTAAAAAGAGGAAAAGGGCGAGAAGTCTGAAATCTTGCTCTCTAAGTCCACCTCCTTAATTTGGGATAATTCGTTGTCAAAAGAGGAAAAGGGGGGAAAGTCTTAAATCTTGTCCTCAAAGTCCACTTCCTCAATTTGGGATGATTCGCTGTCCATTCATGCACTCCACAGACGCAGGGCACATCAAATGGACCGTGGAGCTTTAATCCGCTGCCTCCGAGGCTGCACAGAGAGATTTCCCTGACTCTGCTCTCACAGCTCCCGGGTCTCAGCCTTGGACTTGGCCCCGCCTCTGCGCGTAGGTCGCCGGAGGGCGTCCGTTCTTCGCTCAGACAGACGGGTTTAAAGGAGCCGCTGATTCGGGGGCTCTGTCTCACTCAGGCAGAGGGGAGGGAGGGGTGCGCAGTGTGGGGCGGGCCTGTGGCGGCAGAGGCCGGCGTGACGTTGCAGCAGCCCGTGGCGCTCCGTGTGCTTTCCCGGGAAAGCCGTCCCCGGGTCCCGGGACCCCGGCAGTGGCGGGGTGCACAGGCCCCCCAGAAGGCGGGGCGGACAGTGACCCGCACTCGCACACAGGCCCCGCGGTGGCGGCGGCGGCGGTGGCGGCGGCGTCAAACAAGTGCATTTTCAATGTCTTGACCACAGGCAAGACAAACATAGAAGTCCATCGTTGTTTAAGGCAAAGCTTATGACATCTTGTCTATTATATTACATGTTCTCACAGGGCAAAGTACTTTCTGGTAATTCAAGTGTGTTACAGTGTTTAACAATTCAGTGTTCTTTTGCAGGTGACTGTGACTTAGAGGGTTTATGAATGATACTTCTTATTGTGTGAAGTTCTTCTATTTTGATATTGTCTTTCTTTCATTAATCACAAAGAAGAAAAATGGTGTTTTTATAGTATATCTGGAGCCCAAAACTTCAGTTTTGTTCCAGGTAAGCAGTTCCTTTTATTAAGATTCTTTAACTCACTTTTGGTGACTTCTTATCCCTCAGCAGAAGGCTGGTGTCACACTGTTTCCACATCTTCTTAGGCAAAAAGAACACACACAGTTCAGCTCCCATGCTAGTGGGTCACTGGTTTTGGGGAAAAGTCCATTTGTGTTAGGTGAAATCTGTACATCTTCACAGCCCTGGAGAGCTCAAGGAACCACGGTTTGATCTCCTTTCAATAAGCAGTGGAGGAGACGGAGAGCAATAAGATGTATAAAAGTCCAACCCATCTAGTACTTGTACTTACATAGTTTGATAATTATGCATAAATATTTATTAATGAGAGCAAGAAGATAATTATAAAAAAGATTTTAGAAATAAGAAACATTCCACTTAAAATATTGTTGCCTGTAAATGTAATTTATTATGTAGTCTTGGTGTTTAAATGCATTTTTCCTTTCACTTTATTTAATCTCATTTTATTATGATGCTTTTACCTTATAGCTAATAAGCTATAGTTATTTCTTTAATTACTATAAAACAACTCTACTGAGTATTATCATAAAATATTAGTTAAAACAATTATAATTATATCTAAACTTCACTAAGCACTTTTTTTATCTGCCAACCATTACATGTTTTATAGATTTTTTTGTTCATTCATGTATAAAATACATAATACAAAATATTGTTGATATTTTGACCATTGAATACAATGATAAAAATGGGTGCAAAAATATTGTGCACAGAGTGGAGAAAGAGGTCTTTGAAGAACTAACGATTTGGAAAAGATATAATGGGATAAGAAGTAGTTTTTTTGGTCATCCCAGAAGAAAGGCAATGGCAGTATCCAATAAGGTTAAATACATGCCCTTCCCTGCCAAGGGCCTGGAAAAGTTTGGTAGCATGTATGTGTGACTCCACTGAAGAGTGACCACCAGCTTCTAGAAAGGTGAAGGTTGCAGTGGGCTGCTTCAATCACAGCTCAAGTAATGAAAATTAGGATAAGATCTATCAAAGAGGGGAAACCATTGTTGAACCAGAGGTAGAGCTAAGATGGCTTGCCAACTGTCTCTGAGACTCTGCACACATATATACTTTGGGTAGAGCTGAGAGTTGACAAAAATCAAGTGCCCACCAAGTCTCTCCTTTTCCTAAAGGAATAAATGTCAGTGATTGAAGATGATGTGAGCTGACTTTGCAGACTAATGTTACCCAGGAATCCTCAATGCTTGTATGCACTCTACACATTTAATTTTTAATAAGAATATGTAATCTGTATGTTGATAAATTTCTTAATGTTGTGTTATCATAAGAGTGCTTGAAGCATATTCCAGATATTCCCAGGAGTGCTGAAAAAATAGTATACCTCCAGCAAGATGGCATAAAACCAATTATCAGGGGGGATTCATGAAAAATTAGCCAGGTTAAATTGCTATATATACAATATAAACATATTTTTAGTAGGTTCTTGAATATAATCTACTCCTCAATAACCCAAATGACTGTTCTTTTTTTAAACAGTTGAAAATAAAGACAAAACAAATTTTCTAGTTCCATTATTTATAGCTTTTAGTTTATATTCTCCTTAAAACTATCAATTTGATATCTTCTGAAGATAAATTTATTATCTTTTATAATAAGGCAGTCCTGGAATCAGAAAAATCTGAATTTATCATTTAATTAATCTCAATTGGACTCTGTAATAGACATAGATTATAAAATATTCTAATCAGCTAATAATGGTTTTCTAGCATCTAAAATGATATGGTTGAAATATACAGTAAAATGTGGTACTTTTATGAGAACAACTATAAAATCAGATCTTTTGCAATAAAAATAAGACAAGTAAAAGATATTTTGAGGGGAAATTATCCTATGTCACAATATAAAAATCAGTTTAGAAAGCTCATAAAGAGATTTCCACTTTTGGAAACTTAGAATAGATATATTCTTCCCTATTCCACCCACTAAGTACAGTTAAAATCCTTTGACATAATATATAATGCAAATTTAGGCAGACTAGAAAAAATGGAGAGAAGACAGCAGTCTAGGGATCTTGTAATTGAGTAATGACATAGTGCTGAGTTCTCTGGATTTTCTCTGTGCTTGCTATATGCCAGATTTGGTTCTGGAGAACCAGCAATCCTGAAACACCAACACACAGACAAAAATAGCCCCAAGAAAAGCTCATTCTTTCTAGCCAAAGGTCCAGGAAAAGGGAAGCCTAGCAAGACAGATAAATTTTAGCCAATAACTGCTCTAGCCCAGCAAAACACCAGAGAAAAAACCGTGGCACCACTCCTATCCTTACTAAAAAGGCTGAGTCTGGAACCTTCCTGTCCATTCTCACCAGAGTATAAGATACCGCTTGCCCCGCTATCACCCTGCCAGTGTGGTGTAAGAGAAGGACAGGTGGAGAGCCCTCATTTTTTTCCCCCTACAAGCCAGCAAGAGGCCCTTTGCACTAGCTAATAATCCTATGTAATTCAGAATCGAGTATATTGTTTTGAAAAATTTTTTGGTTGACAGGTGATCCAACTGGACATTTTAAAGTTGCTAGAAATGGAGTCACTAGCAGTATTTAAGTCCTTCCAAATTTGTGAAATAATTTCTTGTGACACCTTCAAATACTCGAAAATTAAAAGCATAATGGTATAAGCCATCATATTTTTTACAACTCAGGTCTTCCCTTCTGATTACTTGAGGCACCCATTTGAATGCCTTGCACATAGTATATCTGCAATATGTGCCTGCTGAATTGAGATGGCTTGGTGTTATAGAAACAGCATGGACCTGGGAACATGAAAATTGTGTTCTAGGCCTAGATCTAATAGAATTAGCTGTGTGACCTAAGTAAATCATTTGTTGATCTTATACTTTGATTTCTTTGTACATTAAATTCAGAGATGGAGAGAGAACATATTAACTTATCTCTAAGTCTTCTTGTATTGCCTTGTGACACAGTAAATACTATTAACCTATTTCCAGACTCTTACAATAATTTCCAGACTGATCTCTACTCTTCAAATTTCACATTGTTAAAAAACAAAATTCAGCTGAGTAAATTTTAAAGATCTTATTGGCCTTATTCAACAATTCATAAATTGGGCAGCACCCATCTAACATATAGAAAGGAGCTCCTAGGAGCTGAACAAAATGAAAGACTGAAAGGCAGAATGGAGCAGGAATAAAAAAGTTATGCCAGGCAAAAGCAAATTGATTATTGCAAGATTATTTCCTTTAGAGGATGGTAGAGGTTTATCAGGTAGATGACCTAACTAGTGCTGATCAGGCAATTCCTGATTGACTGGCTTAAGATTCCTTTTCTGGGAGAGCTGAAATTGTAATTAAGTTAGGTCTTGGTTTGATGACATGGGGCTTAGCATCAGTGACTCCATTTTGAGTCTGTTCTCTTGTTTTTGATGATATCTATTCATTGCTCCAGTTAATTTTCCTGAAAGATTTGCTTGATCATTTCATTTACTGTTATTAAAATCAAAACAAGAAAAACAAACAAAATCTCTCTACTATGCACTAAACAAAACTTAAAACCCAGACTTCCAGTTTGGCTTTACAAAATCCCCATGAACCATCCATCACCTGTCATCATTCCCTGCAACATCAGGATTCTAGCCTGACACCTCGCTGCCACTCACCAGGCACAGCTAAGCTCTGCTTCTGTGTCTTTGACATATAACATCTCTTCCACCTAGAATGCCTCTCCTTTCCTTTTCCTTTTCCATTTTTCTGCTTACAATAGCTCATACTTATTGAGTGCTCATTTATACTAGCAAACACACTAAAACTTTTACTGCATATTCTCATTTTTAATTCTCACAATGACCCTCTCAAATTGGCCCATTTTACTAATAAGAAAACTGAGACACAGAGAGGTTTAATGAGTTTTCCAAGGTCAAGCAGGCAATATACTAGCTAAATGGGGAAATGAGAAAAAAGTCTGTATTGTAAGTTAAATGAGTACATAAACTTCAACAGGAGATCAAAGGAAAGGTCATCACGTTGGTTTCTAAGATTATAGTAATAATATCTACCTCAAAAATAATTTAAATTTTACCAAGAACTTTCATATTCTCTGTTCTATTTTATTTTATTTATTTATTTTTTAAATTCAATGTCAGCAGAACCTTAGGTTTAGGAGGAAAAAAAAACATGTAATGGAATTAAGAGAATACCATTTGAAAACTTAATAATTACTTTCCAAATTGAACATAAAGCTTAAAATAATATGATTATTTCATATTACTTTTTGGTTGTAATAAAAATATTAAAGCACATTTTTAAAAGACTGTAAAGAACTTCAGTAGAACATCGATTTCCTTAAAGAGGATATGGAAATCTTGATGTTTAAAAATTTTAAACATAAAATCATAAGTTTAATTGAATATAATAAATCCCTCCACCTCCTCACAACGCCTGCCTAATTGGAGGGTAAGTTTGGGGTTATTAAAGCTTATCCCTATATATATATTTTAATTTTGAGCCTCCAACCAGTTGACTAGGGTAGGCTTTCAAAAGATTTGAGAGGCCTTTGTTTGTTGAACAAATACTTTATATTCACCATTGGAAAATAGGTTAAGCCTGCTGTGTCAATTAGCTCAATTCATGGGAACTTCAACTGGTCCTGGGGTGTGTTAATTTCCTGAGGCGAACCCATTGAGAGAACTACTTAGAGAAACTTTCACAGTTGGGAATGCTTTCAAATGCACTTGACTTAATCTAAGATCCAGTTACCATACTTTCAGACATATTAAATGCCCCAAATCCTCCTTGCTTCAACACCTTTGATATCAAGACCATCTTTGGTTCCTTCTTCCTGCAGTTTTCTTTATCTTCCTCCCACTTAGACAAGAAGGACAAGATTTGTCCTGATCCCTCCAAGGGGTAAAATTAAGACCAGTAGCTTGACAAGCACTATTTAGTGTAAGAACATTCTCAAGGTTGTCTGTACGATAGCATGTGTAGTTTGGGGGTGGGTCATGAATATATATGTGTTTGTGGGTGGGTGCATCCACACAGCTGTGTAGCTCTTTTACATATATCATGACACAGCATCCTAGCAAACCTATAAAGTATTTATCCCATCTTATAAATGGAATAACAAACCTTATCCAAGGTTGCATAGCAGAGCCAGGATTTAATTCCAATATCAAAAACTGAGATCTTTTCTCTACATCGTCTGCAGTCCAGACGATCATTTTGTTAAAAAACAAAAACAAATTAACACTATGAAATCTTCTGATTTAAAATCTGCTTCTGATTTAAAGTATTTGAACTTTTAATAAATAATTTAATTTTACAGATCACATTGGAATCATAAAAGGGAAGTACATTGAGGGTTCTATTTTTCTTGTAGTCACGCTGACTTAATGATGAAGAATTGGTCAAAAGAAACCACTGTAATATCTTACTCATCCTGACTTTTTTGATCAGGATAAAACTGTATTACAACCAACATGTGCATTAAGGAAAACTGGTTCATAGTGGGTTACCTCTTAAATACAAACCTAAAATAGGAACTAAACTAAGAGGAATTATATGAGTCAAAATAACTGCACTTAGAAACCTAGTTTCTTTTAACTATAAGGACACAATCTAAAAGAAACAGGTGTGTTTACTTCGTTTGTAAAATAATACTTATAGTGACCAAATCTAGTCATAAAGATTTAAAGGGGATTTTTTTCTTGATTAGTTAATAAATATACAGTCACAGTTTTAAGATATATAATTGAAATAAGAGTATACCAAGATAGAAGCAGGCAAAGAGCATTGCTGTGATATACAAGCACGTAGATAAATTTTGAACTTTTTCCTTTCTTTTCTCATTATGCAAATTCTGATGTAGCGTTTGAAATTGTATATGTTTTACAAACTGGAAAGGTTGAGTCAATACCTAATTTATCATCATGTTGGTTTTTGTCGCCTTTGCAGTCTCTTGGATATATTTTTTATTGTACTTGTGTCCTGCATATTAGTCTTCTGTTCTTCAGTCCTGGCTGGGGAATTCCCTCATTCTTTGAACACAGATGCAGTGTAAGGCCTTTTCAGTCCGAGATGATCTTTTGGACCAGTGGGAGCAGTCCTAGTGGACTCACTGATAGATGTAAGTTGATTTTCTCCTGCTGAACCAGACAAAAGGGCTTGGGTATTTATCAGGGCAAGTTCTTCATCAGCTATTGAATCACCTTCCAAAACAGAGATGTCATTAAATTTTTTAAGTGGAGTCATCTGAGGAGAATTCAATTCTTTTTTCTTCATAGGTGTTTCATATTTGGTACCACAACTCTGTGATGGCTGAAATGCCTTCTGTGCAGCTGGAGAAATAAATGTACAAATGGGACTGACAGGTGGAGGTACAGGCAATCTGCTCAAGAAATCCAAGGCTCTTCTCTTTTTGCAGTTTTTTGGGTCATCAGTCTCTTTCTCCCCTTTGCAACAAGACTTTGAAGTCATTTGGGCTGCTGCAGGTGTGGAGACAGACTTCCCTTTGAGCTTACAAAATGATAACTGTCTCATGAAAGGCAGAGCAGCACATGCTAAAAAATATTCAAGCATTTGTTGGAGAGATAGGAAGGCATTGGGCTAAGATCTTGAACATACCTTAGACTTGACAGCTCAGTCTCTTTCTGAAATGTCTGAAAAATTAATGAGATCTCTAAACATTCTTAGGGGCTCTCTCTCTCCCCCCCCCCCACACCCCGTCTCATGGCATAAGGCCCATGTATAAGAAGTGATGAAGACAATAACAAGCAAAATTTTGACGTCTGTAACCTAATCCTTTTTGGCTTTGCAGCTGATTGCCTGGTTTCCTCCCAGCCACCTTTACTCTCCCTGCATAAGGGTGTTGATTGGTCTAACACCTTAGCCTCCTTGCTCATCAGCATTCACTTCTACAGAACTTATACATTAATTTCACTTAATGTAAAACCACCTTCTTATTACACTCTGAACATTTTCATCTCTCCAAGCGCCTGAAATTCTATGACTTTCAAATTTCTATCTTCATTGTGAACCAGTGCCCTTTTGAATATATCTATTTCCCCAGTGGATCCCATTACCAGGATATATAGTTCTTCCAATCTAAAATGTCCGAAATATACACCATAATCTTTACCTTTGCATCTATCTCCTCTTTGATTCTACTAAACCGTAGCCCCAGGAGTCTTTGAATTTACCTTTGTCTCCTACTGTTTTCTAAACTACAGATCCAATTGGCCACAATTAGGTTAATCTAATGGGACTTTACCGCTTATACATCTTTTGCCTCATCAGCCTTTTTCCTTTTGCTCTGAGACCTGGCTCTCTTCCCTTCTGGCCTGATCTACAGTAGTCACCTTCTTCAAGAGTTACTATTATAGAATAGATCTGATAATGTCTCTTCCAAGCTAAATTAATGTAAAATAAATATTATTTATGTGCATTACTTTTCCTTTTTTAAGTTGTAGAAAATATACAAGTGTGTTGCCAAAGCCAGTTAATTGCAGAACTGAATATCAATCCTTTCTTAATACAACATCTTTCTACTACCCCAGGCTAGATCCATCAAAGACTCCTCTTTATATGTAGGCTGAAACTCTAATTCCTTTGAAATGGTCCACCTTTAAAATTTCACCTTCTTTTACTCCCACACACTTAACTTATGCTTGTTTTCAAAACTACTTGTCATTTCCCTCAATGAGCAGATCTTCATAAATTCATACATGCTCCATTGATTGTCATTAGAGAGGTCAGGAGTGTCCCGTCACTAATAATTAGACATCTCTGGGGGACTTGAATTCTCCATGAGCAAGGTTCAAGGGGCAGGCTGGAACTCTGCAACCCCCAACACTCACAACTTTGTCACCAGCTTTCCTTCTTGAGACCATCAGGAATAATTACATTGTGCTCTTTATTCCTTTTTGTGTCATTACTATAGAAATCCTAGTCTCCTACATTAATGCTCATCCCTTGGAAATTTGATTTTTTACATTCTGAAAATTACCTTCTCTGACCTCAACTCCCACTCCTCCCCTGCTGAAGGGAGATTTAGATTCCCTAAATCTCTGAGTCTTTTGTCATTAATCTATCACCACCTCTCTCTATTGATTCAACTATCATTCCCTAGGGTCACTAGTCCTCCTTCTTTGATGTCAGGGCTGGGTTCACTGTAGTTCTCTCCAACACTGCTATCAGAACTCTTTGAGATTTCGCTATCCATGAAGATCCTTCCAACATTCAGATCTCTCAGTAAGTTGACCTCTTCCACTCTACCATAACCACATATTCTCATTATATCCTGGTGCTCATGACCAATCACTACCTCCCGTCCAAAATCTCAACATCACACCTCCCACTTCCTCTCTTTCTGGCTCATTCCCTCTAGTGTTCCAACTCTAAAAATCCTCCAAAAATAAGAAAATATCTGATTTTATGACTTCTCAGTGTCTGTTAGCTCCTTAAATTCTCACTTCCCTCCTTATTTAGATTAAATTTCCTAGTCAATTATTACAGTGGTTCTGCTTCCTTTCACATACACTCAACCTCCTTGCCCTCCATGCAGAGGAATATGTCTGGAGAAAAAATACCATCATGCTGACTGGACACTCTTTATAATTATGATCATTAACCTCAAGTGGTTTCTTAATGCTGCCCAGTAAGCATACTTCATTTTGCTATTACTATTCACACTTCCACTCTACAATGGCACTGTTTCATAGCTTTTCTTTTCTCAAACTTCCAAAATCTCCTCTCATCATCATTCTCAGCTGATCATGTGCCTGCTATTTCAGAGTCAGCCACATAATTTGCAAGATGAAATACAAAATAAAAATGCAGTGCCTCTTATTTAAAAAGCAGGGGGAAAAAGTGACATTGAAAGTACTAAAATATAAAAATTTTTCCTTTCATGGTCTCTCACAACGTCGTGGCATTTTTTACTTTGTAGTTAATCTTGTCCCAAGTAAAGAAAAATTTTTAAAGTTTAATTTATTATCATGAATTTTGCCATTCATCTTTATATTTTGCAATGCCAGTTTTAAGTGCAAAAATAAGATTATTTAACTTGTATGTAGAATCATAAAAATTATAAAATTTACATTTGTGGTTTATATATGCATATGTATTTTATTTTTATCAGAATAGAGGAAATGTTGCACAAAACTAACCAAATATTTTCTCTTCCCTTCTTTATTTGTGCACATTCTGTCTAAACTCTCTACCTCAGCTTAATGGCAAGTGAGGAAAAACTGAAAGAAAAAGAAGTATGGTGGCCCTGTGTTTCCCTTTCATGTCATCATTTTCAGTGTAAGTAGTCAGCTACTACAGGGAAGTAACTTGAATAAGAAAAGATATAACAGGTTCCTTAATTTTTTGTGTGTTTCTTGGATCACTATTGCCTTTTTTTCTGAGTTGGAAGCAAGTTCTTTTACAAACTGAAAGTGTGGCTTCTTGGGCTGTCAGTGTCCCAGGCTTTCCCAGTTGCAGGCTGGACTACCTTGTACTTGCTTTGAGTCTTGCTGAATTCCCACGCATAGTGAATCCACTGAAGTTCTGTGCTCACAGGGCATCATGAATGCTATATGTGAAGGGGGTAGCAAGAAAGAGAAGATGCACATATTGTGTGTATCTCCTCTGCTCACCCTCATGTTCCTTTGTCTCATTGGACTTTACAAAATTTCAAAGATAAATCTTTTAAGAATTTTATAACATCAACAACAGAGATTTAAAATTTGTGGTACCCTTCTGTGCATCGGGTCCTATGCAGTCATGTGGGTTGCATACCCATGAGCCTGGCCCTGTCCTGTTTCATGAGAAATAGAAATAATCAGAAGAGAACTTTCATTATCTCCTGCTACTACACTCTCACCCCAACTTACTTCTCAACCCATACCCTCAGCTTCCCATCTGTTTGGTGAACCGTCCACACTCCTGTTTAAATTCAACCCCTCCACGTCTATGCTGGATCTCTTACATTCCAACTATTCAAAATGTTGCATTTCTCCTTTTTCTCTTGTTCATCCTCTCTGCTGGATCAGTCTCATCAGCAAACATATTGTTATCTATCCCATATTAAAATCTTCTCTTGACTCCATCACACAGTCAAGCTACCATGCTATACATCTCCCCATCCTTAAAGTAAAAAAATTCCTCAAAGAATTGTTTATTCTTACTGCATCCAGTATCTCTCCTCACATTCCCACTTGAATTCACTCCAATCAGGTACCGCCATCCAAACCACCTGTGATCATTAGTGGCATTGTTTTGCTAATTCCAGTGGTCAGTTTGTAGTCAAATTCTCATTTATTTTATCCATTGCAGCATTCTCTCATTTTTGATACCCTCTTTTTAGTTAGCTTCTGTGATGGTTAGTTTTATGTGTCAATTTGGCTAGGCTATGGTCCCTAGATATTTGGTCAAACACCAGTTTGGATGTCGGTGTAAAGATATAATTTTAGATGAGATTAACATTTAAACCAATACACTTGGAGTAAAGCAGATTACCCTCTATAATGTGAGTGGGCCCCATCCAAATAAAGGCCTTAGAGAAAAAAGGACTAAAGTTCCCCTAAGAAGAGGGAATTCTGCCTCTAGACTGCCTTTGGACTCAAGCAGTTATTCCCTGGGTCTCCAGCCTGCTGTACTACCTTGAAGATTTTGGATTTACCGGTCTCCACAATTGAGGGAGAAAGTTCATAGATAGATATAGATACAGATATAGATATGGATATAAATATGGTTATAGAAATAGATATGGATATAGAAATAGATATAGGTATTTCCTATTGGTTCTGTGTCTAGAAACTCTAATAAGCTGCTAAGAATCCAAAGTCATCCACCCAGTTTTGATCTTACCTCTCAAGCTACTCCGAGTTGTTGTGTTTTTTTTTTTTTTTTTTTTTCCATTTTTCCCCATTTTCCCTGATCTCTAAACTTTGGAGTACTGAAGGGTTTGTCCTTGGCATTATTGTCATTGCTATTTACATTCATTCTCTTGGTGATCAAATCCAAATATACATTTTACCATATTTGCTTTATTATTTCCTCTGTGTGTATATTGGAGGGAAGGTGTATAATCAATTTTTTGTACTATTTTACAATAAGTCACATATGTTATTTCCCACTTTCCCAAAATACTTCAGTGTGCATTTCCTAAAATCAAGGATATTCTCTTATATAACCATAATATAATTATCAAAACTATAATTGATATAATACCATTATTTAATGTAATAACTTCATTAAAATGTCATCAAATGTCCCACAAGTGTCCTTTATCACAACAGGGTCACATATCACATTTACTTGTCAAGTCTTTTGAGTTTCCTTTAATATGGAGCAATTCTTCAGTCCTTCTTTGTCTTTTGTGACATTGATATTTGAACAGTACAGAGCATTGATTTCTTAAAATGTCTCTCAATTTGGGTTTTGTCTGATGTCTCCACATGATTATATTCAGGTTATATATTTTTGGTAGAAGCACTGTGAATGACTGCTTTTTTATTTCTAGCCTGAGCTCTTTGCCTTTCAGCAAGTAGCCTCAAAGTCATTTTGTTAAGCGAGAATGAGATTATACTGGAGTAGGGTGGGCCCTAATCTAATATGATGGGTGTCCTTATAAGAAGGGGGATTTGGGACACAGAAACACACATAGGGAGAAGGCCGTGTAAAGGTGAAGGCAGTTATCAGGGTGATGCCTCTACAAGCCAAAAATTGCCAGCAATGCACCAGAAGCTAGGACAGAAACATGGAACAGATTCTCACTCATAACTCTCAGAAAGAACCAATCCTGTTGACACATCATTGATCTCCAACTTCTAGAACTGTGAGACAATACATTTTGTTGTTTAAGCCACCCAGTTTGTGGTACTTTATAATAGCAGCCCTAGCACAATAATAAACTACCCATCCATTCCACTCTTAGGTATTTACCCAAGAGAAGTGAAAGTAAATGTCTAACAAAGAATTACACAGGGATGTTCACCACAGGTTTATTTTTAATTGCCCCAAACCAGAAACAACTTAAATGTTTATCATCAGATTAATGGGTAAATAAAATAAATTTTAGTTTCTTTATATAATGAAATATTATGCAGTAGTTAAAGGAACAAATTACTGATAGACACCAAATGAATGAATACATTAAAAAAACTGCTGAATGAAAGAAGTCAGGAATAAAAAAATACATCCTACTATAATGATTCAATTTAAATGAAATTCTAGGAAATGCAAAACTAATTTATATAGTCAGAAATCTCATCAGTGTTTGGGAGGACAGAGATTGATGGATTGACTGGGAAAGGGCACCAAGGGACCTTTTTGTGGTGATGATACTGTACCTTGATCACAGTGGTGCTTATATTTGTCAAAACTTATTGAACGCTACACTTAAAAATGGGAACTTTTATTTTGGAAGTTTGATTTTTAAAAATGTATGGTTAGTAAAAAAAAAAGTTAAAAAATACTTAAGATGGAAAGAATACATATAGAAACAATAATGGTTGCTTATTTTGTTTTAATTCTTAATGTTTTATTGTTTATTTTCTAAACAGCATGATAAAACCTCTAGCTATATGGTCATTATTTTTTAATGGATGTACTCAGGATTTCTGGCATTGTCTCAAAGCTGTCACTGAGAATGTTGTTGGGTGTTATGAAAATAAGCTAGAAAACTGGAAATTCGGTTGGAAATAAACTCAAGTAAAATTGAAAAAAACACACTGTTTGCTCTGGGGATTTGGATTATTTATAAGAAGAGGTTACTTTTCACTTAGAATTTGTTAACAATGCACAGTGTTATTTTTATGCAATATTTTGCCTATAAATTTATACTTGAAATGGTAAATTTAGGTGTGGCCTCTTATTTTTGAATTTCCATTCCCTTGGCTATAATTGTTTATTTTTAGGAGAGGTGGTTATGGTAGAGTATCTCAGAACAACTTTCTGATCAACAGGGCAATTAATGGTTGAAAATGATACAAAACTTAATTAGGTCTATATTCAGGTGCTCTCTGTTAGGACTCTAAGTTAGTATTCTCAAACTTGGCTACACATGCAATCACCTCAAAAATACTTTCACCTGAATCTCATACCTATTTATTTTTAATTGTCCAGGAAGTGGAATTTTAAAAATAGTCCCAGTTGATTCACATGTGAAGCCAATGTCCATAAATACCCTGGGGCACTTTCTGGTGTTGCCATATGACTGATAACCTATACTAAGTTAGGAGCTCAGGGTTTCACGACTCTGGTTGACTCTAGTCTTTGTGTGTGTGTGTGTGTGTGTGTGTGTGTGTGTGTGTGTGTGTGTGTGTGTGTGTGTGTGGTATGTGGGCCTCTCACTGTTGTGGCCTCTCCCATTGCAGAGCACAGGCTCCAGACACGCAGGCTCAGCGGCCATGGCTCACGGGCCCAGCCGCTCCGCGGCATGTGGGATCTTCCCGGACCGGGGCACGAACCCGTGTCCCCTGCATCGGCAGGCAGACTCTCAACCACTGCGCCACCAGGGAAGCCCCTTTGACTCTAGTCTTCACCTATGAATCGGTTGGTTTCTGTGGATGAAAGGCCCCTTGATGAGTTTTTTTGCTATTCCAATTATCGCCTATACAATACTTTATCTGAAGCTTCTACTTTGAAGTTGTAGAGTTGTGGAAATGGTTGCTTTAGAGTTAAAACATCATCAGTAAAATGTTAAAAAAGTATTCCAGTACAGTGAATTTCTAAACTACATTCTTATTCAGTATAAACTCCTCTGGTTCAGCTTATCATAAAGGATTTAGAAATATCATGGCACAGGCATTCCATAGTAATTTTTCGAAATTTAAATAACAGCTTTTTTAATCTTTTTAAAAAAAATTATTTTGTTTATTTAATTTTGGCTGCGTTGGGTCTTTGTTGCTGAGTGTGGGCTTTCTCTAGTTGCGGTGAGCGGGGTCTACTCTTCGTTGCGGTGCATGGGCTTCTCATTGCGGTGGCTTCTCTTGCTGCGGAGCACGGACTCTAGGTGTGCAGGCTTCAGTAGTTGTGTCACGTGGTCTCAGTAGTTGTGGTTTGCAGGCTCTAGAGTGCAGGCTCAGTAGCTGTGGATCACTGGCTTAGTTGCTCCGCAGCATGTGGGATCTTCCCAGACCAGGGCTTGAACCCATGTCCCCTGCATTGGCAGACAGATTCTTAACCCCTGTGCTACCAGGGAAGCCCCTAAATAACAGCTTTATATTCAAAATTAAATAATAGAAAGAATGCATAGTTTTAGAAGTTTTAGTTGTATGTTATCCATTCTTAACTAATCACTTTCTAGACTAGTGTTGTTATGGTCTGGATTGTGTCCTTGCCAAATTCATGTGTTAGTGTCCTAGCCCCCAGTACCTCAGAATGTAACTGTATTTCGAGGTAGATGCTTTAAAAGGTAAAGGGGGGTCATTAGGGTGAGCCCCTCTCCAGCATGACTGGTCTCCTTATAGGTATAGATAAGGACACAGATGCACAGAGGGAAGACCAGGTGAAGGCAAAGGGAGAAGATGATAACCTACCAGCCAAGGAGAGAAGCTTCAGAAGAAACCAACCTGCTGTCACCTTGATCTCAGACTTCTAACAGTAAGTACTTTGAGAACAAACATCTTTAAGACACCTAGTCTGTGGTACTTTGTTATGGAAACCTTAGAAAACTAATACAGTGGTTCTCAACATTAGCTGCTCAGCAGAACCACCTGTAGCTACAATAAAAGTAAAGTGATGCCCATACCAATTAAATCATAATGGGAGGGGAGGAAATGTAGGGTGGGTGCACCCTGATTTTTTTTTAGTAAGGTCTCCATGTGATTTTTTTGGTCATTGAGGACAGGTTTACATTTCACTAACGTTTTTCTGTGACAGTCTGCTACAAAGTTGCCTAGTGAGAATAACTTGAAAACTGATAAACAAGTCATAAGTTCTTTACAATCTATCCAGGTTCTATTTGTTATTTTGACAAGTATATTCCTTAAATTATTTAAGGATATTTATTTAAGGATAAATTATTTAATTATTTACTGTTGTGTGATAGAAAACAACAGTAAATGGGTTTAAAATTTTGTTATCTGCTATTGAAATAAATTTCTTCTTGTGTGGCTTATGCATAAAGACATTATTTATTCTGTTGTAATATTTCTCTTAAGAGACAGATCTCAATATGTTTCTGTTTTTCTCAATGTGATATCATAGCCCCATAGAAAGTATAAATGCCAAGATTTTAAGCCATTTCGTGGGTATTTTTAGGATTAACCCTAATTATTAAATTACAGTTTCTAACAATCTTTGGTTTGATTTCTTCAGAGAAATCACAGGTAAAGAGAGGAAAAACAATTCCTGAAACAGGAAAGAATACAAATAAGAAAGCTGCAGCTGCAGCAACTAACCACAGCAGAAACTGTTCAGAAATGCCACTTAATAGTTCTTCCAGACTATTTCCAAACTAGTTCTGCTGCTTGCTAAGCTAAAAATAGGTACGACATATGCCACATATAAATAATTATCTGCATGTGGGGATTCTCCAAGAACTGACCTCTATAGCTTGGGATAAAAATCACCTGGAGACCTCTGGTTGTTTCTGCTAATCAGTTCTGACACAAAGTAGGATACGGGATTTAAGATTAGAAAATCAAATGCTGGAATACATGGTCTGGGCTCAGATCCTAGTTTTTCTCCTTCTTGGCTTTGTAACCCTGGGTAAATTATTTAAAAAAAAATTTTTTTAAATCTCTGTGTAGCTTATTTTGCCTCAGGGATTTTTCTGTGTTCATTTAAGGCAGTAGTAAACACTCAGTGTTAATTTATATCAGACATCATCTATTACAACTGTGTAGAAATCCTTTCATCCTTCACTACCTTCCTTTATACTTTGGTACTTGACCCATATTTTTCTTTTCTATCCTATTTATTTCTCTCTTCTCACTGTCTTTTACAGTGGTAATATTAGAAATTTATGTTCCATTTGTTGCTATTGGATATCCACCACACAGCAGTATGGTTCTATCTTAGTCTTCACTAGAAACTACTCTGTTGGAAGTGTCTTGAAAAGAAGCTCTTGCTCTTGTCAATCACAGTTCTCTACTTCTCATCCCTTACATTACTTTAGAAGAAGAAGGTAACTCTGAGTTGGTTGGTAGTTAAGGTAAAGGAGGAAAATTGAAAAAAGGTAGTGTCAAAATATCTCAATAAATCCTAGCAAAAAGTCCCTGTTTATTAAAGAAACTTTCATTTTACCAACTTTATCCACTCAGGCAGTTCACCCTAATAAGCCTTCAATTTTTCCCACTAGATTATCACTTGATTCATCATCTCATGAACCAGGCAAGCTAAAACCTGCCCTAGATTAACACCAAGGTCAGCTGCTTAATTGCTGTAAATCATAATCTCCCAATATTTTGCTCCTTTGACTGTCTTGTTATTCCTAATTGCTTCTGAACTTTAATATTCCTGACTTTCAATTATCCTTTTATTAATCTGTAACATATTTAACCCTTGAGTAAGTTACATGTGGAACACAATGTTATATAATCATCTTTGTTTTACATATAACTGTTGCAGGTGTGTCTCTTATTTCTCAATTGGTTGTAATATTCATTCAGGAAAGAGACTATATCTTTTTATCCCCTATAAATCCTAGAATAGTGACACACACAAGGGAGGCACACATTAATCTTGATTCCATAAGTAATTGTTCATTTAAAATTAAGCACAACTCCATTTTATGCTTAATATGCTTAATAAATTAGGATTTGGGGATTACAGATACAAACTACTATATAGAGAAGGGACAAACAACAAGGTCCTACTGTATAGCACAGGGAACTATACTTAATATCCTGTAATAAACCATAATGGAAAAGAATATGAAAAAGAATAAATATATATATATGTATATGTATATATAACTGAATCACTTTGCTGTACACCAGAAACTAACATGACGTTGTAAATCAACAATACTTCAATTTAAGAAAATTAAACATAAGTAAAAAAAAAAATTGGTGTCATTTTTTACTATTTTTTTTTAATAAGGTATTGTCTGGATGTATTCCTTATTTGACACCATTGTCTTTACGAGATCTGATTTGTTCATAGTCGTGAGTTAATTCCTTACAAACAAAAGTTCTAAACATACTCCAAAATTATGAGAAAAAATGATATATTCTTTTTGAGTCAGTAGTTTTATTTTATGTACATTAATATATTCCTAGAATGTACTATGGTATTACTTTGGTTGCCTACTAATTACACATGCAAAGAAATATTTGTTTGTATTTGATCTCATTAAATGATACAGTGCAATAGGAACATGTTTCTTACATAGTTAGAAACTTCATGTTTGCTTTTTTAAATTTACTTTTTTTCAATTATCTGCTTGTCTTGAGTTGAATATTAAGTGTAAGGCATGCATGAAAATCTGACTGCATAGATAAAAGTATGGCCCGTTTACTATAAGCTTCATTGGGTGATTCATTACTTACTTTGCATTTATAAAACTGAGAGGCATTTCATAGTGTGTGACTTCTTAAAAGTAATAAAATATCATGTGGAAAGAAAGTAATTTTTTCATTTGGGGGAGAAAGGTTAATGTTATCAGATCACAAGCCACAATTATTATATTGCCTATTCCAATGTATTAATTGGTATTTTCTACTCTAATTTTCACTGTGATTGTGAATGTCCATGCCCCAAAACACAAGAAATTGGGAAATCAAGAATCCATGAAAAGAAAAAATATATGTATACATATATATACATATACATTTGTGTATATATATATATATATATATATATATAATTTGCCATTTCTCAAACTGTAAGAAAGAGTTTAATAAGTGAAGGAAAAAGTTGACTTACAATAGTGAAATATATTAGAAAGATAGAATATTGCTTACCAAATTCAGTTAAATTCTAAGGCTGTAGTTACAATTACGTTTACTACAGAGTTTTCCCATAAGTGGTACTTACTGAAGTAATAATGGAATTTCCAAACTGGTTCTTAGGATAGAAGTAAAATGATCATTACAAAAAAGGTTTTTTTTTGCTGTTGTTTTTGGTTTTTTCTTTTTATGTCTTTTTTATTGAAGTATAGTTGATTTACAATATTGTGTTAGTTTCAGGGGCACAGCAGAGTAATTCAGTTATGCAAAAATATATGTATCTATCTATATAAATTTTTTGAATTCTTTTCCATTATAGCTTATTATAAGATATTGAATATGGTTCCCTATGCTATACAGTAAATCCTTGTTGTTTATCTATTTTACATATGGTAGTATGCATCTATTAATCCCACATTTCCAATTTATCACTCCCTACCCCCTTCCCCTTTTGTAACCATAGGTTTGTTTTCTATATGTTTGAGTCTGTTACTGTTTTGTAAATAAGTTCATTTGTAATATTTTTTAGATTCCACATATAAACGATATCATATAATATTTGTCTTTCTCTAACTTCACTTACTATGATAATCTCTAGGTCCATCCATGTTGCTGCAAATGGTATCACTCTTTTTTATGGCTAATATTCCATTGTGTGTGTATGTGTGTATATATTTATATATATATATATATATTTTTTTTTTCTTCTTTATCCATTCATCTGCTGATAGATACTTAGGTTGCTTCCATATCTTGGCTATTGTAAATAGTGCCACTATAAACATTTTGGGTGTGTGTTTCATTTCAAATTAGAGCTTTTGTCTTTTCTGGATATATGCCCAGGAGTGGGATTGCTGGATCATATGGTAGCTCTATTTTTAGCTTTTTAAGGGATCTCCATACTGTTCTCCATAGGGGCTGCACCAATTTACATTCCCACCAACAGTGTAGGAGAGTTCCCTTTCTTCCACACCCTCTCTAACATTTAATATTTGTAGACTTTTTGATGATTACCATTCTGACCAGTATGAGGTGATATCTTATTGTAGTTTTGACTTGCCATTTTTCTAATAATTAGCAGTGTTGAGCATCTTTTCATGTGCCTATTGGCCATCTGTATGTTTTCTTTGGAGAAATGTCTATTTAGGTCTTCAGTCCATTTTTTGATTGGCTTGTTTGTTTTTTTGTTATTGAGTTGTATGAGCTGTTTGCATATTTAGGAAATTAAGCCTTTGTTGGGCACATCATTTGCAAATATTTTCTCCCAGTCCGTAGGTTGTCTTTTCATTTTGTTTATGGTTTCCTTTGCTGAACAAAAGCTTATAAGTTTTATTAGATCCCATTAGTTTATTTTTGCTTTTATTTCTATTACCTTGGGAGATTGGTGCCATTTATGTCAGGGAATGTTTTACCTATATTCTCTTCTAGGAGGTTTATGGTATCATGTTTAAGTCTTTAAGCCATTTTGAGTTTATTTTTGTATATGGTGTGAGTCAGTGTTGGCATATCTTAATCTATTTACTTTTAATCTATATTGTCTTTATATTTAAAGTATATTGCCTTTATATTTAAAGTTGGTTTTCTTTTAATCTATTCTGACAATCTCTGTCTTTTAGTTCAGACCATTGACATTTAAGGTAATTATGGATATAGTTGTATTAATATCTACTATATTTCTTACAGTTTTCTATATGTTGCCCTTGTTCTTTTTTCCTATGTTTGTATTCCAATCTTTTTCTGCCTTTTATGGTTTTAATTGAGCATTTTATATGATTCCATTCTCTTGTTTTTCTTACCATATCAGTTATACTTCATTTAAAATTTGTTTTTATGACTGCCCTAAGAGTTTGCAATATACATTTACAACTAATACCAGGATACTTTCAAATAGCATTATATCACTTCATGGATAGTACAAGTACCTTATTATAACAAAATAATTCTAGTTCCTCCCTCTAATGCTTTTTATTACTGCTGTCATCCATTTCACTTATCTGTAAACATGTATATGTGTATATGTATATTTGAATACACTGTTGCTCTGTTTATTAGAAACAAAGTGTTCTCTGTTAGATCAATTAGAATAAGAAAAATAAAAGTTTTTATCTTATCTCCACTTATTTCTTCTTCAGTGCTCTTCCTTACTTCATGTAGATCCAAATTTCTGATCTATATTATTTTCCTTCTCTCTAAAAAACTTCTTCGAACATTTCTTGCAAAGCAGATCTACTGGCAAAAAATTTTCTCAATTTTTGTTTCTCTAAGAAAGTCTTCTTTTCCCTTTCATTTTTGAAAGATAATTTTGTAGGGTACAGAATTCTAGGTTTTTTCTCTCTCAACACTAAATATTTCACTACACTCATTTTTTTTTTTTTTTTTTTGGTATTGTTTCTGAGGAGAAGTTAAAAATAATTCTTACCTTTGTCCTTCCATAGGTAAGGGTTTTTTTTCTCTGGTTTCTTTCAGAACTTTGTTCAGTATCTTTGATTTCCTATAGTTTGAAAATGATATGCCTAGGTTTAGTATTTTACTATTTATCCAGTTTGGTGTTCTCTCAGCTTCCTGGATCTGTGGTTTGGTATCTGACACTAGTTTGGGAAAATTCTCAGTGTTTATTGTTCAAATATTTTTTCCATTTCTTTCTCTCTTTCTGGTATTCCTATTACCCATAGGTTACAATTTTCGTAGTTTTTCCATGATTCCTGGGTATTCTGTTATGTTTTTCCAGTCTTTTCTGTTTGTTTTTCACTTTTGGAAGTTTCTATTGAGATATTCTCTAACTCAGAGATTCTCTCCTCAGCCGTTTTCAATGATGTCTAATAAGATTATCAAAATCATTCTTCATTTCTACTGCAGTGTTTTAATTTTAGCTTTTTCTTTTGGTGGGGGGCGTCTCTCAGAATGTCGTTCTCTCTGTTATATTGGCCATATGATCTTGCATACTATCTTCTTTATCTATTAAAACTCTTAGCATTTTAATCGTAGTTGTTTTAAATTTCAGATCTGATCATTCCAGCATTCCTGATGAGTCTTTTCCTGATACTTACTCTGCCTCTTCAAACTATTTGTGGGGCCTTTTATACTATGTGTTTTTTTTTTTTTTTTGATGTCTGTACATGAAGAATTGAATAAAAGAAATTGCTGTAACTAGGCCTTTAGTAATGTGATGGTGAGGTGTGGGGAGGGCAGACATTCTGTAGTCCCATGTTTAGGTGTCAGTCTTTTAGTAAGCCTATGCCTCTGGCCTGTGAACTTCACAAGTTCCTCTCTGTACCCCCTTTTCACATGGGACCAGTAACAAAAGTGGACTAGAGTTGTGTATTTTTATTCTTCATGTAAGCCTGGAGGAGGCTGGTATTAGTTATTTTCTTTTCTCCATGCAGAAGGCTAGAGCCAGCTGTAGTTGGTTATTTCCCTTCCCCAGGTCATTTAGGCTCTAATAAAACCCCAGCTGATGAGGCTGTAGTTAACTAGTTTCCACTGAGAACAAGCCTTATTAAGAATCGCAGATTGCTCTGCTGTATTTCAAAATGGCTTTTTTTCCCCCTCCCCGTATGGGAAGCACAAGGGGATTTTTCTCTGGTATTCACTGTAAGAACCTGGTCAAGCTGCAGGCGTAAAACTCACATACTGTGGGGATCTCTCTGTGAGTGGGCCATCATGAAGATTTTATTTCTCAGAATTTCCAAACTGAGCCTCCAACAGTTCTTCAATTAGAGTTAAGGTTTTCCTACCCCACACTGCTTTCCGTGAAGGTTTCAGCTCATGGGTTTCTGTTCTGGTAAGTTGTGATTCTCCATATTCATTTATTGGTCTCTCCAATTTGAGGGTCAGGGATTTGTCCTGTGACCTCACTTATTTCATTGTGTCTCAAATATACATGAATATAATAATATTATACAGGTACAATTATTTGAACATTACTTGGTTCTCAGTGTCTAATATAGGTTTATTTGATATTAATGATACCAAACAAATAACCATGTGTTTTTGACCAATTCTACCATAGCCTGAAATGTTCCACTTGTTTTGTGGGTAATGTGGGTAGAAAAATGATAATAACAGGGAAAAGGATGTAATAGAATCAGAACAATGGAAGAAACTGCAAAAGAACTTCATGTTAAGCAGTAAATAAGAATTACAGAAGATTAATTGAAGGGGGATGGGCAGACAGGGAGAAGAGATTGACATACCTAGGAAGACTGGATGTGCTGGTGACAGATTCAGGAACTAAGCATTTTGAAACAGTCTTCGTAAATACTGAGTCAAGACTGTGTCTTTTCTATTGATATAGTTCCACTGTCCAGCAACTCAGAGATGTGCAATACATATGTAAGAAAAGTTCCCCAAGGAGAATTGAAGTGAGTGTGCCAAACAGCATCTATCCAAAGGAATGGAAATTAGAAGCTGACTGTGGAGGGAAAAAATACATAAACAAAAACAGGACAACCTGAGGGGGATTATAGAGACCTGACCCAATGAGAAGAAAATAAAAGGAGTGGGAATCATTTCTTTGGAGCTAAAATTTTGGATTAAGGCCCTGTAGGTTAAAACTAATTCACACATGCAAATGTAGGTCCCAAACTATATAAAATAGGGGAAACTCCATCTCCACAGTTACCTAATGATCCTTTCATAGTTCCCAGGGCAAACAGGCTGTTGTGAATGCTACTCATACCACGTAGGAAATTAAACCATTGAGATAGGGGTGGAGAGCATTGACCTTTAAACATAATCAGTATTGGTGATTTCAATTCAGTTTTACCTTGCTCATTTAACACTATGTGGATCACTATACAAATTTGTGTAAAGCTGGGAAATCTATTCCCAAGAGGTTCATATGTAGTTGGTGTAACAACTACCTTGAGCCAAAAGGATTAAATTCAAAGCATATTAATCCCTCCTGAGCCACACAAAACTTTGTTTGATTTATCTCAGAATGACTAGAGCTTTCTTGATGCTTTTAGAATATTCAGTGGTAGTTTAATTTAGTTCCTCATCTTTTTTTTGGGGGGGGTGGGGTGGGGGTGGAGGGGCTTCCAAGATTCTATAGGATATTAAAATTAAAAGATTGCCATCAATATTTACTATTTATGCTGTAATTCTGAAGTACTGTTATTTTCAAAGTTTAGTAATTCCATTAGAAATAATCCTCCCTCTCCCACTCACCCTGTGCACCACATAGCTTCAAAAGAAAAGGAAGGAATGACTCAAAACAGAAGTAAATCTCTTAACAGATATAATAAGAAATGTGCAAAATAAATCATTTTATAAATGTCAGAGATGCGTGTTCTTTACTCAGGTGTGAAGGTGTTCTTTTTTTTTTTTTTTTTTTTTGGAATGAACCCTGATCATCTTGGGACATAAGATTTGATTAGATAGTAGTTCAAAATGGAAAGTAAAGTGACTTTTTAAATACATGTCCCTATGTCAAAAACAAATGTATTTGTTTAAGTACTTGGAATTCTGTAATTTTTGCTTTTTGAGCCCATGGCTATGTTCTTACTCATTTTAACTTTCCAGAAAAATAAAAGATCACTCTTATCAGCAATTTCTAATTTCTCTTGAACTGCTCTTTACTGTGCAAAAACTATCATATAGCTCTGCTCATACCCTGAAGAAAGAGAATATTAGTGATATATCAAGCTGTTAGAAACCTTTTAACTGGGGCCCTCAGGATAGAAGGCTTTAATGAAATGTCAGAATATGATATGCTTCAGCCAAATATTGTTTTAAGAGGTGTTTGTTGTTGTTGTCTTTTTACTGTTTGGGTTTGGTAAGGCTAACAGATCAGAAGACAACTGCCATTGAAAAGATAGTTTGTTATATTCTCAGATTCAGGAGAGGGAGAACACACATCACCAGGGGCTACACTGGGAATCACCTGTGGTCAATTGAGGGGAGAACCATGGGCAAGAGCCTTTACTGTGGTTTCCAAGGGGAAAAACAGGCAAGGCAGGGTAAGCATGCTTAGAACTGTCTAAGTTTGAATAATTTTAGTGGCTTTGGGTTATTGGGGCTGTCCATGGTTGCTGAATACCTAGCCCTGGGGTAGTTAATGTAGGTGGATATTGGTCCAGGCTATAATAGCCTAATAGGCAAGGTAGTTGTGGGTATGGACTAAACTGGCTGCTTAAGAAGGGGGCTTGAACAGCCTCCTGCCAGGGCCTCAAAACTGGCTCAGGACAGCAATTTAAAAACTATGTTACAATAGTCTCCTTGATGTCTTAACATTAGTCTGAACTTGGTTATTTGGGTATTTGAGTGGCCTGAATAGTAGGAGACATCTTCAAAGAGTAGAACATAGTTGCCCTAAACAGCATAGAAAACATTATGAGAGAAAAAAGGAGGGAAACAAATAGAAGTATAAGGGGTCCTTATAGGCTGGCTCATAACTAAGTTTCTCATTTATATGGCATTAGCCAAGAAAACAGATCTGAAATTTCTGTGGTGTCTGATGATATCTCCATGGTATTGTAATGTGTGTTAAAAGTATTGAAACCATGCCCCATAGAGGTAAAAAACCCATCCTGAAACTGTGCCCCATAGTGTTAACAGGAACTGGTGACTAACAAGTTCTTGAGCTTGTCTTACAGCTTGTTAAAAAACCCTCCACTTGTAGCCTACCTTCACAGAGCAAGCTCACCTTCATTATTTTGTTGCAAATTGCATACCCTCCAAGCTTCACATAGCCTAAATAATAGGCTGATGTTTGCCAGAGTTGTTTTCCAGGAACTTGAATCAGCTGTGTCTATTTCAAGCTCAAGCAGGCTAAGACTAAAGTTTAGTTCAAGCAGGCTAAAACAGGGCCTGCATAGGTGTCCAATGAATGACTTTTGACATCAGAGGGCCAAAAACTCCACCCCCAGGTCATGCTAAGCTTCACCATTTTTGAAGATACAGTCCATGAAGGAGCACATAACTTAGATACACCTTCACATAACACAGTGTATATCACTTTTTCCCTACCTCTAATGACTTTTCCTCGTGCCTCAGACCTCCCTGATCCTGTATCCTCTAACTATCTCAAGCCCCTCACCTTAGGGAAAGCAGATCTGAGACTGGTTCTACCATCTTCTTGCTTGGTTGCCTCGCGAATAAACCCTTTCTTTGCTGCAAACCTTGGTGTCTAAGTGTTTTGGCTTGCTGCACATCAGACAGATGAAGCTGGTTCAATAACAGTATGAGTTATATATTTTTTAAATAATATTTTGGTGTACCCCTCAGGGTAAGGTGGTAGGTACAGCAGTTATGTTTGTTGGAGGGTATGAACTGATAGGTCAGTCAAGTGCACTCCCTTAGGCATGGGAGAGTAGGGGTGTATGAGTTGGCAAGAGCAAGGAGTACACCAGGAACTTGGGTTAAATGGACAGTGAACTCCAAGAACATAATGGAGGCTCTAATAGCAAAGGAAGAAAAGCAATAAATGTTTTATGTCTGATTTGCCAACCTCTTTGGAGAGGCAACCTCTGGGTGTCAGTGGGGCAGAGGTTTTAGTGTCTGGGATGAAGTCATTTCAGAGGGCAATGTCATCTCTGGTGATGAGCTCCTGAGCCAGGGTGATATTGTCTGGGATGTGGGACTGGGGATCCTTTTTAAGAGGATATCCACCAAAGTTGAAGTGTCTTGTGTTTGTGACCCTATGGCTTATAGACAGTCCATAACATGTATGTTGATGCATTTTTAGATGGAATACTTTCTATGATTAAAAGACTGCAACATTTTTACTGCAGCAGGTAAATTCCAAAGACTAGAAATTGGCAAAGAGCTGATATACATTTCCTTAAGTGAGATTTAAAAGAAAATGTTAATGAATTATACAGATAAAAAAGTTTTACTTCTGGTCAGAATTTTTTAGCATTAGTCTTTGCCAAATGAGGTGCCAAGCTTAAACTTTTAAGAGATAGATTATCATTTAGGAAGATACAAAATAGAAAGTATTATAAATTTTTTTCAATAAAACTTTGTTTACAATCATGTACCTAGATTTGTTGCTTTTAGGTACCCAAAGCCATAGAATATTTAGTTTTAAACTTCAGTGAGGTTACCATCTTCATAAGGGTGGGTTGAAATATCTTTATTCAAGAAATTGTAAAACAAAGATTTCAAACAAAAAGCAAATATATGATAGAATGGTAGACAATTCATAATACTAAGAAAAATTTAAAGCAAAATGAAATATCAATTTTAGGGAGAAATTAAGTTGGAAAAATCTTGATGGAGATTAAAAAAATTACCTATGACAAACTGTAAGGATAGAAGGAACAGGGTAGATGAGGAAATAGCTATCTGTTGTTTTGTTTTCTGATTGAAACTAAGCTTTTGTAGGGATGTAGCAGACAAGGAGTTCAGATAAACGTAGAGTGAGAGACCAACCATATGTTCTAGGCTTCTCAGATTGCTAGGATAGCTGCTCAGAACTAAAAGACTTCGGATCAAAGGGAGGATAAAGAAAACCATTCAGGATTTGTCCACTGACACTCAGGCACGCATGCAGCTTGCAAATGTGAGCTTGCAGACTATTCACTGAGTGCCTGCTGGACCCTCCCCTTACCATATGCCTAGACCCACTTTTTCTTTTTTTTTTTTTATTGAAGTGTAGTTGAATTACAGTTCTGTGTTAGTTTCAGGTGTACAACAAAATGATTCAGAAATATATATGTGTGTATATATATATTTCAGACTATTTTCTATTATAGGTTATTACAAGGTACTGAATAGTTCCCTGTGCTATACAGTAAATCCTTATTGCTAATCTTTTATGTATAGTAGTTTGTATTTGTTAATCCCATACTCCTACTTTATCCCTCCTTTCTCTTTACTCCTTGGTAACCAAAAGTTTGTTTTCTGTGTTTATGAATCTTTCTGTTTTGTATATAGATTCATTTGTATTAGTTTTTAGAATCCATGTATAAGTGATCATATTTGTCTTTGACTTCATTAAGTATAATCTCTATATCTATATTGCTGCAGATGGCAATATTTCATTTTTTATTGCTGAGTAATATTTCATTATGTACATATACCACACCTTAAGTCAATTGTATGTTGAAGGCACTTGGGTTGTTTACATGTCTTGACTATTGTAAATAGCACTGCTGTGATCGTTGGAGTGCATCTTTTTTTTAACATCTTTATTGGAGTATAATTTTTTAACAATGGTGTGTTAGTTTCTGCTGTATAACAAAGTGAATCAGCTATATATATACATATATCCCCATATCCCCTCTTTCTTGCATCTCCCTCTCACCATACATATCCCACCCCTTTAGGTGGACACAAAACACAGAGCTGATCTCCCGGTGCTATGCAGCAGCTTCCCACTAACTATCTGTTTTACATTTGGTAGTGTATATCTGTCCATGCTACTCTCTCACTTTGTCCCAGCTTACCCTTCCCCCTCCCCATGTCCTCAAGTCCATTCTCTAGTAGATCTGTGTCTTTATTCCTGACCTGCCCCTAGGTTCTTCAGAACCATTTTTTTTTTAGATTCCATATATATGTGTTAGCATATATTACCTGTTTTTCTCTTTCTGACTTACTTCACTCTGTATGACAGACTCTAGGTCCATCCACCTCTCTACAAATAACTCAGTTTTGTTTCTTTTTATGGCTGAGTAATATTCCATTGTATATATGTGCTACAACTTCTTTATCCATTCATCTGTCGACAGACACTTAGGTTGCTTCCATGTCCTGGTTATTGTAAATAGTGCTGCAATGAATATTGTGGTACATGTCTCTTTTTGAATTATGGTTTTCTCAGGGTATATGCCCAGTAGTGGGATTGCTGGGTCCTATGGTAGTTCTATTTTTAGTTTTTTAAGGAACCTCCATACTGTTCTACATAGTGGCTGTATCAATTTACATTTCCACCAACAGTGCAAGAGGGTTCCCTTTTCTCCACACCCTATCCAGCATTTATTGTTTGTAGACCTTTTGATGATGGCCATTCTGACCGACCGGTGTGAGGTGATACCTCATTGTAGTTTTGATTTGCATTTCTCTAATGATTAGTAATGTTGAGCATCCTTTCATGTATTTCTTGGCAACCTGTATATCTTCTTTGGAGAAATGTCTGTTTAGGTTTTCTGCCCATTTTTTGATTGGGTTGTTTGTTTTTTTTGATATTGAGCTGAATGAGCTGCTTGTATATTTTTGAGATTAATCCTTTGTTAGTTGCTTCATTTGCAAATATATTCTCCCATTCTGAGGGTTGTCTTTTCACCTTGTTTATGGTTTCCTTTGCTGGCATATATCTTTTTGAATTAGAGTTTTCATCGTTTCTGGATATATACCAATGAGTGGGATTGGTGGATCATATGGTAGTTCTATTTTTATTTTTTTAAGGAACCTCCATACTGTTTTCCATACTTGCTGCACCAACTTACATTCCCACCAACAGTGTAGGAGGGATCCCTTTTCTCCACACCCTCTCCAGCATTTATTATCTGTAGACGTTTTGATGATGGCCATTCTGACTAGTGTGAGGTGATACCTCATTGTAGTTTTGATTTGGATTCCTCTAATAATTAGCGATGTTGAGCATCTTTTCATGTCCTTTTTGGCCATCTGTATGTCTTCTTTGGAGAAATGTATAATTTAGTTCTTCTCCCATTTTTTGATTGGATTGTTTGTTTTTGCCATACTGAGTTGTATGCATTGTTTGCATATTTTGGAAATTAACCCCTTGTTGGTTGCATCATTTGCAAATATTTTCTCTCATTCTGTAGGTGTAGGTCTTTTCATTTTGTTGATGCAGATTTTGTAATTTGTGTGACATAATGTAATATAATCCACATATTTGTCAATGTCTCCATCTATTACATTTATTTAAAAATGAATCACTCATGAAAAAAAGTGTGATTGCTTACACTGTTGATACTATATTATCATCCTCTAATTTTATTATGTATAAGCTACTCACCACAATTATATCTTTTCAAATATGAATTATGTTTGTAAGTTCCTTTTCAGTATTTCACCTAACAAATTTTGTACATTTTAAAGCAAAATCTTTTGAAACAACTGAAATATTTATATTTGAAAATGAATAACAATGGCAATAATTTCTTCCCAGATTTGATTTCTTTTGCAATAATGCTTATCACTGTTTATTGGAACTCATCTGAAAAATTACAGTAAAAACAAGAAAAAAAGGACCTTTTCAGTGTTGAAATGGAAATAAAATGTGTTATTTAAGGTTTAGGATGACAATGGAGGGACTTAAGGTCTTCTAGAAATTATTTTCTGGAATTATCCAGAATGATTAAGTAGAGTATCACAACTTTATTGACGTGATCCTCCTCTTTTCCTGGGTTTAAAAAAGAGTTTCTCTGCAATTTGAAACCCAATATTTATGGGCTTAAAACCTACACATGCTCAAAAGAGACTTAGACCAGTTCCTAACTTCATGTTTCAAGATATTCCTACATATACTGAATTCTTCTTAATTAATTACATTTTGATCATAGCGCTTTCAAATTCTAGCTTTGAACTTCAAAGTAATTGTAGGCATAAACAAAATGATGAAAGCAGTAGAGATATATAATATTCCCTCAAACGTTGAAAGCTGGAATAGTTTAGATATGAAGGACAAAAATGCTGTGATAAGACAATAACTGAAGCAGGGGAAAGGTATGCACACACCATGATGCCAGTGGATGAAGAGACAGCTCTCAGTTGAGTTTTTGGCTCATTTGCCAAAGTCACAATAATGAAGCCCTAGAACCCTGAGCTTTCTGTGAACCCACCTATGTACATAACTTAAAATGACATAGAGAAATGAGTAATTAATTCTATAATGTTTAGCTTTCTATAGTGATACAGCTGCCAATATGAATATTTTAGAGCCCACAACACTGTTCCTTTATGCCACAAGATGGTATTTTAAAATTTGGAGAGGGAGACCAGAGAGCTGATAAATTATCTCAATGGTTGTATCAAAATTAACCTTCACTTTACCCAAAAGAGTCTAGGAATTTATTGCTTTTAAAAATAATTTGATACTAACATAAACATTACATCTTGTTTTCTTTTGTTTCCCTCAAGTTGTGTGATGTATGAAATCTTTAAAAAGTTGCTGCTTGAGTGGCAGATTGAACAAGTGAAATGAATTATAGATAAGGAAGATAATTTCTTTTAAAATAAAAGGCCTAAGACAAAAAATTCAGACATATTACATTTGCAGATTTTTTAGGGTTTGTTTCTTAGGTTTTAATTGAGAACAATAAAAATTCATTTGTCTCCTTCCTAAACTTCTGACATTAAATGAAATAAATATATTTTTACTTCCCCTTCTAGTAAATAAATAAAGTCTAAGAGTTAGTAAGATCCAATATATTACATTTTGGCATAGTCAAATCCAATTAATTATACCTTTGTAATATCATTTGAATATTGTCATTTCTCTCCACTTCACTGCTGCCATCACCTAGATTACTTAAATTTCATGATAGCTGGTTTCTAAACTCTGTAGCCATGGTGATCTTTCTTTGTTTCTATAGAATTAGCTTAGTTACACAAGAAATACATTATCATTTCATGAAAAAGTCCATAAAAATAGAGAAGAAAAAGTTAATTTAATAACTTTAAATCAACTCAGATTCACCCCAAGATATAACTGAATACTTGACATTTGTCCATCCAGATTTTCTCCCATTTTCATGAAATTATAAATATACCCTTACCACCTTCTAAAATGTAAGGCTCTATCTTCTATTTTGGTCAGCCATCTCCTTTTTTATTAAGAAATATATCACAAACATTTTTTATCACTAAATACAAAAGTAAATAATCATTTTAAAGAATAATTCTTAAGTGTTTGAACATACCATACATTATTTAAACAACATATTGAAGAAAACACTAGTTATGATTATAAAATAATAGAGGAAACCCTCTTGTACTTAGATTTCAATGTGCTATTTCCAAAGTTTTAGAGTTAAGTTCCTAAAATTGGGTTTAAGAAACAAGAACTGTTTGAGGGCTTTTAATACATATTACAATTCTTGCCATGAAAGCCTTATCAGGTTGCATCACTACCTGTAGAATAGTAGAATAGTTGTATGAGCCTACCTGGTCACCATGCCAGTGGTTCACAACCTGGCAGCTCATTAGCATTGTCTGGGTGGCTGTAAAAAAAAAAAAAAAAAAAAAAAAAAGTAAAAGAACAAAAAGTTGATAGCTCAACTCACCACCAGAAAATCAAGGTACTGAGATTAAGGAGGGGCCCAGGGCCATGCTGACCCCATAAAATTAATTGGGAAGTGTTCCTTCCTCTTCTCTTTTCTGTAGGTGTTTGTGTAGAATTGGTATTGTTTCTTCCTTCAGTGTGTGGTAAAATTCACTAGTGAAGCTATTCGTTCCTGGAGTTTTCTTTGGTGGGAGGTTTTAATGAAAGCATTCAATTCCTTTAATACATAAAGAGCTGCTTAGATTTCTATTATTCTTTCTTGAGCTTTGATGATTTGTGTCTTTCAAAAATTTGTCCATTTCACTGAATTTGTTGAGTATATATCATCACCTTCATTACAATATTTCCATGTTATCTTTTTGATATCTACAGGTAGATAGTGATACCCTGTCTTAATTTCTAATATATATATTTTAAATTAATGTCTTTTATCTTTTTTCTTGATAAGTCTGCCTAATTTCCTCTGTACTTGTTCCATGGTTATTACTCTATTTTTTGTGTGGTTTTTATTCCATTTTCTAGGCTAACAATTTATCAGTTGATTAATATCTTCTGTTTCCTTGTGATTCTCTGATACATTGATTATTTTTAGTATTTCTGTCCTTTTTAAATTTCTAGTTAGTCTTTTATATTTAATTTTTCCTCTGAAAAACCAGTTTGTTAATTTATTCATATTTCTAAAGGTTTTTCTTACAAATACATGACTTTTTTCTTTCTTTTTTTTTCTTTCTTTTTCTCTCCAAGTTTCTCTCTTTATTAAGTCTACCCCAGAGAGTGGAAGAGAGACAGACCATGGTTACTGTGACACCCCTACACCCTTGCTCCAGAACATAAGGTGTCTCTTCTGACTATGCCCTCACTCCTCCCCATACCCAATAAATAAAAAGGGGACAAGGAAATACAGGGTGAGGGAGGTATGCTTTTCTATATTAATTATTTTTTTACCAAACCAAACTGGGGTTAGCTGACCCAGTGGGCAGCAAAGCCAATCTATCGACACTGGGTTGTGTTTATTGCAAGGTACTCAGTGTGGGGCCAAACAAAGTGAATGGGCAGCTCATGCTCAAGTCATCTGAACTCCCCGATGGCTTTTGGGGAAGGGTTTATAAAGGCAAGGTAAGGGAGATGGTTGCAGGATGCCTGCTCCACTCACGGATACTCTTTTGATTGGTTGATGATGAGTTAACCAGGTGGTATTTTGGGAGTCAGCATCATCAACCTGGGTCCAAGCCGTCTGGGGTCTATGTGCTTTGTGGTCAGCATGTGGTTAACTTCTTCCACCTGGTGGAGGTTTTAAGTATCTGCAGAGCAATAAAAGGATATGGCTCAGGATTTTATCTATAGCCCTTGAGGAGGAACTAAATGTCCTTGACTTTGTTTTATGGGTAAACTATTATTATTTTGTTTTGCTTGACTGTTTTCCTTTGTTTCTGCACTTTCTCACTCTAAATTTGCTCTTTGGAGCTTAGGGAAGGCCTAGAAGGATAAAGCTTTTCTGCAAACAAGAGGCAGGTGGGGGACATGGCATGCAGGGTCGGGGGCAGTCTGTCTCTGGGAAGGCCCCACAGGGCTTCAATTTTATTCTACTATTTATTGTATCGTTATTTTATTAATTCTTTCATTCTGATACTTATTTTGTTTTCCATTCATATAATTATTTAAGGCAATAAACTTTGAGCACTCTGTGTTCTATTCCACAAATTTTCAAATGTAATTTTTTAATGTTGTTCTTGTGAAATCCTGCAAATATAGTTTTTATTTCCACTTAAACCCAGTTGATTTACTTTTTCAACTCACAATGGAGAGTGATGTCTTTGTTTTCCAAGTTTAAAAAATATTAATTTCCATTCTTATTAAATTGTAACCAGAGATTATTTTTTATTCTATTTCTACTTTTAGAGATTTATCAAGAACTTCTCTGTGTCAAGTAAATAATCAAATATTATGAATGTTTAATGAACATTCGGAAAGAAGTTGTATTCCCTATATGATATCCTGATATTAGTAAACGTGAATGAGATTTTTTTTTTTTTGGCTTGTGATATTTGGGCCTTTAATATCATTCCTTTGTCTTCAGTTGATTTTTCTTGGACTAAGAAAGCTGAATTTAAGTTACATGTATCTCCTGTAAATTTCTTTTATAAAGGTTGCTAGTATGTTATATGACTTATGGATATTAAGAACCATTAAAAATTTCTGTGTACCCCCCACCAAAAAAAACTTCTGTGTAAATTGACTCTTTGGTAGTAAAGTATGGGTCTCTTTACCTCATTTGCTGTTTTGTTCTGAATTTTATCTTATATAATATTAAAATCATACATTTCTGATATCTTTTGTTTGTATTTGCCTAATAAAAATTTTCCTTTGCTCATTTTCTTTTTAACTATTTGGAATCTCTATTTTCCTGTTTCATAAATATACCATCTTATTAAGTTTTGGTTTATGAGACTGTCTTAAAATATTTCTCATTTAATAGAGGAAATATGCCCATTTATATTTAACTGTGTGACTGACATTTGCTTATAGTTCTGGGAATACTTTGTTATGATTTCTGTGTATATATACAAATAATTTTTTAAAGCCTTTCATTAGGAAATCAATTTCCTTTGTCTTAAAACAATATTATTTCTCAGGTTCTGACTTCCTGTAATGGCAGATTAGCTTGGAGGGGTTTGGGAGCAGAGAAAAACTTCTAGATAGTTATACAAGCCATGCAAAATATTAAAAGAACTATTTGAAAGTACTGGAGTGTGATCACAAACAGAAACTGTCTATCCTTGAAAAGTTAGACTTTGTTTGTTGCTTTTGCCTAAGGGCTACCTGACATTTTTAATACAGTTCAATGTAGAAGAAAGCTTTATTATTAATGGCTTGAGTTGAGCTTTGGGGCCTTGGAGGGCAGCCAGAGATGTAAGGGGAGGATTGTATAACAGAGGAAGCTGCAGAGGCAGTGAACTCCAAACCTGCACATAAGTTTCCAAATCTTTGATTAAATCACACATGCTTGGCAGAGACCCTGGTGTGCTTGCCTGAAAAGCAACAGCTGGAAGTTTAAGTAATGAAGTAGAGATTTCAGCCACTGCCACAGCTGAGGATACAGTTTGGAATCTGTGTCAAGTTGATTGTGTACTAGAACAAACCTCTTCCAAGTAATATAACAGAATCCAGAGCCTACAGAGTATAATATTATTTATAAAGTCCAGTATACACTCAAAAATCATTAAACTTATAAGAATCAGGAAAACATGTCTCATATTTAAGAGAAAAGGAAAAAAATAGAACCAACTGTTTATATGAACTAAATATAATTATCAGACAAGGACTTTCAAATTGCTGTTACAAACATATTCCAGAACTCAAAGAAAATGTGAGTCATAACGAATGAACAAATGGAGAGTCTCAGCATTTGAAAAAATGTACAAAATGAAGATGTTACATCTGAAAATAATTAAAAACTGAAATGAAAAACTCAAGTTATGGCATTAAAAACATATTGGGAACGGCAGAAAAGATGATGTAACCTTTTAAAAAAAGGAAAAGTACACACACATGCATTTGTATGTATAAAACAATTTAAAGAATAAAGAGAAGAAAGACTGAAGAAAAGTGAATGGAGCTTCAGAGACCTGCAAAATAGAATTGAACTGTCTATTTTATGTGTAATTAGAGCTGCAGAAGGAAAAAGAGGAAAAATGCAGACAAAAAAATATTTGAAGAAAAGATAGGGAAGAAAAATATTTGATGGAATACTCACCATTTTATTGAAAACCATAAATTTACAGATCCAAGAACCTCAAATCATAAGCAAGATAAGAAATGAAGAAGTGAAATAAAAACTATACAAATAAAAGAAAAAACAAAGCTGAAACTTGGTTCTTTGACATGATTAATAAAGTTGATAAACTCTTAACAAAGGTATGTATTTGTGTGTGTGTGAAAAGAGAGAGAGCAAGCAAATTACCAGTATCAGGAATAAAAGAGATGATTAGAGATATTAGAAATATTAGAAGCATAGTAAAAGAATATTATGAAAACTTACATGAACAAATACAGCAATTTAGAAATTTATAATAATTAGAACAAGTTAGAAAGAAATTTCCTTTAAAACATAAATAACAGAAAAACATAAAAATCTGAAAATCTGAATAACTGTTGTACAAATTAATTTTTTTCTCAAGCATCTCTCTAAATAGAAAACTTCGGGGACAGAGTCTTCATTATTGAATTCAATTAAATATTTCAGCAAGAGAAAATATCAATTCTACAAAAGCGCTTTAAGAGAATGGAGGAAGAAGGAATATTTTCTATTTTCTAACTTTCTTCATGAAGTCAGAATAATTATAATACCCAAATCCGCAGAGACTTAAGAAAATAAAACTCATCAGAATGGACATCAAAGCTCTTACCAAATCAAACAAATCAAATCAAGAATGTAAAAGGCAGTTGTAAATAACAATCAAGTGGAGTTTATACTAGGAATGCAAGATTGGCTTAGCATTTGAAAATCAATCAGTGCATTACACCAAATTTGCAGGGGAAAGAAGTAAAACAACCACATAGACATCTCAATAGGGCACATAAAAAGCACTTGACAAAATTCAACACACATTTATTTTTAAAAATATCTCTGTAAATTAGAAATTTAGAAGGGATATCTCAACCTGATAAAAATCACCTACAAGAAACCTATAGCTAACATTTTGAAGTTTGAGGACTGAATGCTTTCTTCAGCAGCCCTGGTGTTATAGGGAATTTTTTTCTGACTTAGGTTTCCAAGAGAGACTGTGTCCATTTTCCCAAATGTTCACTTCTCTTTTAGAAAAAAGTGTTTTCTTAGATACCTCACCTCTGTCTATTCACACATTTTCTGCACACGTTTCTCCATCTCCTCCAAGGATTTCTCTCATTTAATCTCAGTTCTGCATACAACTCAATTCCTCTTATTTAATATATTTGGTGGAGATTTCTGAGATCTACCAATGCTTGGCCACTACCAGAGTCCTCAATCTCTGCCACACCAGGTGGTTCTTGCACAGGTCCTGCTGCTCTTTCAAGTATCCTAGACCATACTTAGAGGTAATATGGAGTCTGGGTTTTTCTCCTGCTCCATACTTGGGAGTAACTTGAAAGTTGTCTTGGAGTCTGTGCTTTCCCCCCTTCTCCTTGTTGCTATCACTTGCAAAAGAGAGAAAGAAGGTTCAGAACTAAACAGCCAGAACTAAGTAGCCAGCATGTTCTTACTAGAGCTATAAGTTGAACTGAGGATAGGAGTAATCAGACCTATACTATATGAGACTCAAATTAGTGTAGGAATTAGAGAGGAAAAAGGGTAATGGATACTGGGGTGGTAATTGTCGAATGTCCACTAACATGTTAGTAATTTTATTTTTCAGATATTTTTCAATCAACATGCTTTAATTTTTAGATTAGCTTTAGGTTCACAGCAAAACTGAGTGGAAAGTACAGATAGTTCTCATATACCCCCTACCCCCACGAACACACAGCCTCTTACCCTAATAAAAACGCACATAAGAGTGGTGTATTTGTTACAGCCCATGAACCTGCATTGTTACAGTATTTGCACTCATAGTTTCCATTGGGGTTCACACTTGGTGTGTACATTATATGGGTTTAGACAAATGTATAATGGCATATATACACCTTTATGATATTCTTATTGTCTCTAGTTTTGCCTTTTCCAGAATCTCTCATAGTTGGACTCATACAGTATGTATGATTTCAGCCAGCCTTTTCAGATTGGCTTCTTTCAAATAGTAAAATACTTCCAAGGTTCCTCCATGTCCTTTCAAGGCTTGATAAAATATTTCTTTTTAGTAACAAATAATATTTCATTGCTGGCAGTACCACAATTTTCTTATTCATTTACCTACAAAAGGATATCTTCATTGGTAAATAACTTCATGTTTTGGCAGCTATGAATAAAACTGTTATGAACATCCATGTGTAGGGTTTTTGTGGACCTACATTTTGAACTCTATTTTTGTAATGTCTTTGTCTGGTTTTGGTAATAGGGTAATGCTGGCCTCATAGAAGGAGCTAGAAATTATTCTCTCTGCTATCTTTTGGAAGACATTGTAGAGTATTTTATAATTTATTCCTTAAATGTTTGGTAGAATTCAACAGTGAATCTCTGTGGTCCTAGGGCTTTCTGTTTTGGAAATTAGTTGATTGTTGATTCAGTTTCTTTAATAGTTATTGGCCTATTCAGATTATCCATTATTCTCTTCTCTCTTATTATATCAACTTTACTTGTTTTTTACACTTTTTAAAATCACTATCCTAGAGTTTGCAGTATACATTTACAACTAATCCAAGTATATTTTCAAATGACATTATACCACTTCACAGTTAGTGTGAGTACCTTACAATAACAAAATAACCTTAATTCCTCCATTTAGCCCCTGTATAATGGCATATTATCGATCAAGGGATCAGTCCATTTCATCAAATTTGTGGACATAGAATTGTTCAGAGTATTCCTTTAATATACTTTTAATGTTTATGGAATCTACAGTAATAACCCCTTTTTCATTTCTGATATTAGTAATTTGTATCCTCTCTCTTTTTTTCTTAGTTAGCTCATTGATTTTGTTGCTCTTTTCAAAGAACCAGTTTTTGGTTTCACTGATTTTCTCTATCGATCTTTGGTTTTAAATTTTATTGTTTCTTCTCTAATTCTTAATATTTACTTTCTTCTGCTTACCTTGGATTTAATTTGATCTTGTTTTTCTAGTTTTCTAACATAGAAGCTTAGATAATTAATTTGAGGTCTTTCCTCTTTGCTAGGGTATACATTCAATGCTATAAATTTCTTTGAAAGCCCTATTTTTGCTGAATTCCACAAATTTTCATAAGTTATATTTTTGTTTTCATTGATTTCAAAATATTATTAGCTTCTCTTTAGATTTCTTCTTTGACCCACATATTATTTAAAAGTGTGTTGTTTAATCTCCATGTATTTGGGGATTTTTCAACTATCTGTTATTGATTTCTAGTCTAATTTCACTGTTGAATGAGAGAAAATGCATGAAATTCATTCTTTTAAATTTGTGTTTTACGGCCCAAAATACAGTCTACCTTGGTCAGTGTTCCATATGAGCTTGAAAATAACATGTATTCTGCTGTTGCTGGATAAAGTAATCTATAGATATCAATTATATCCTGTTGACTGATGGTGTTGTTGACTTCAGCTATGTCCATTCTGACGTGCTGCATCCTAGATCTCTCCATTTTTAATAGCAGAGTGATGAAGTCCCAACTCTAAAGTGGGTTCATTTATTTCTCCTTGGAGTTCTGTCAGTTTTTGCCTCATAGAATTTGACACTCTCTTGTTAGATACATACACATGAGAATTGTTATGTCTTTTAGGAGAATTGACCCCTTTATTATTACATAATGCCCCTGTTTATTTCTTATACTTTGTTGCTCTGAAGTGTGCTCTGTCCAAAAACCAATATAAATATTTTTTTCGGTCAGCATGTTATACCTTTCTTCATCCATTTACCTTTAATCTCTAAGTATCTTAATATTTAAACTATAGGCAACAGGTAGTGTCTTACTTTTTGATCCATTCTGACAACCTCTGCCTTTTAATTGGGACATTTAGACTATTGATATTCAAAGTGAGTATTGGTATAGCTGTGTAAATATCTACCATATTTGTTAGTGTTTTCTACATATTGCCTTTGATCTTTGTTCCTAATCTGATCTTCCACTCTTTTTATGCCTTTTGTGGTTTTAATTGAGCATTTTATTCCATTTTCTCTCCTCTCTTATCATATCAATTTTACTTATTTTTTACACTTAAAAAAATGGCTGTCCTATAGTTTGCAATATACATTTACAACCAATCCAAGTATACTTTCAAATAACATTATACCACTTCACAGGTAGGGTGAGTACATTATGATAACAAAATAATCTTCATTCCTCCATTTTGCCCCTTGTATTATTGCTGCTTTCATGTTGCTTATTCATATGCATTGTTGCTATTATTATTTTGAACAAATTGTTATGTTAGCACAATCTAGAAAAATTAAAAGTTTTATTTTATCTTCACTTATCCCTTTCTCTGATACTCTTCCTCTATGGAGATCAAAGTTTAGTACCTATGTAATTTCCTCCTAAAGAAGTTTTCCTCCTACAGAAGTTCTCTAAAGAACTTCTTTTAACATCTCTTGCAAGGCATTGAACTAGTAATAAATTCCCTCAATTTTTGATTGACTGGGAAAGTCTTTATTTTTCATTTCTGAAAGATAATGTTGCAGGGTACAGAATTCTAGGTTGGTGAATGTTTTGTTTGTTTGTTCGTTTTTCCTCAAGAGTTTGAACATTTTACTCTCATTTTCTTTGCATGCTTTCTGAGGAGACTTCAGATAAAATTGTTATGTTTATCTCTATGGTAAGTGCCCTCTCCCCAGCTTCTTTTCTTTCAGGATTTTTTCTTTGTCCTTTATTTTCTGTTATATGTCTAGGGGAAGTTTTTAGGCATTTACTTTGCTCATTGTTTTCTAAGCTTCCTAGATATGTGATTTGGTGTTTGGGAAAATTATCAGTCATTATTGTTTCAAATATTGCTTCTTCTCCTTTCCCTCTTGCTTTTCCTTCTGGAATTCCTATTAATCTAAAGTCATATCTTTTGCAGTTGTTCCACAGCTCTTAGATACGATGTTTTGTTTGTTTTTAGTCTGTTTGCTGTTTGCTTTATTCAGTGTAGGAGATTACTATTTAGATATCCACAAGCACAGAAATTCTTTTCTCAGCTGTGTCTAATTTGCTACTAATTAGCTCAACAAAGATATTCTTCATTACTGTTACAGTGTTTTTCATCTCTAGAATTTCTTTTCCTTCTTTCTTAGAATTTTCATCTCTATTCTCATATCACCCATGTGTTCATGCATTCTATCTACTTTATCCAGGAGATCACTTAGCATGCTAATCCTACTTTTCTTTTAATTCCTGGTCTGATAATTCCAACATCACTGCCATTTTGGGGTCTCTTTCTGATGCTCACTTTGTCTCTTGAATCTGTGGTTTTGCCTTTGAGTATATTTCCTTTTTGTTTTTGTTTGTTAACTGGATATGATACACTGGATAAAAGAAACATCTGTATGTAGGCTTTGAGTGATGTAGTGGTAAGTTAAGGAGGGAGAGGAAGCTTTACTATAGCTCTGTAGTCAGGTCTCAGTATTTTAGTGTGCACATGCCTCTGGACTGTAAATTGCACACAGTGCTTCCCATCCCCACCCTTCCTTAGCTGCGACAAAATAGCCAAAGTGCACTGGTATTGGGTATTTTCTTCTCTCCAGTAGAAAAGTAGAGCCAGGAGGTTTGCATATTTCTTTTTTTCTCCAGGTCAATTAGGCTCTAATAAATCCCAGCTGCTTAGAATCTGGTTAACTAGTTTCACCTGAGGACAAGCTCTGTTAAGGAAAAAAAAAATGTGCTGCTGCTTTTTAAAATGGCTCCTCTTCTTCTTTCCATGCTGGACGCCGGAAGGAGGTTTTCTCTGGTATTTACTATGGAAACTTGGTCAAGCTCTTGGATGTAAATCTCGCCATATTGTGGGGGCCCCTGTCTGACTGGGTTTGCTGGAGCATTTAACTCAAAGTTGTCCACAGTGGGCTTCCAGAAATGCATCAATTATAGTTCAGGCTTTCCTACTGCAGCACTGGTTCTTGTGGAAGTTTCAGCTTGTGGTCTTCTGCTCAGGTAAGTTGTAACTCTCTGTACTTGCCTGTGAACATCTCCAATTCTGGAGCAGTAGTTTGATTTGTTACTGCCCCCCGGTCCCTCCCCAAGGATCTAAGAAGAATTGTTGCTTTTTCAGGTTGTTCATCTTTTTGATTGTTGTGAGGATTGAGTGGCAGCTTCTGAGTTTCTAACAGGCTGAAAAGGAAGCTGGAAGTGCTGTTAATAACTTTTTAATAGTAATGCCTGCTTTGGTGAGCCCTTGCCAGTTACAGATTCAGGAATTTCCAAAATTACATACTATTTTTTTCTTAGATTTTTGGAATGTGTTTTCCCTCTTACTCATTTGTTTTTGTTTGTTTGTTTGCTTTTTTCAGTGTAGGAGATTACTACTTAGATAACCTCAAGCTCAGAAATTCTTACGTCAGCTGTGTCTAATCTGCTAATAATTAGCTCGACAATGATATTCTTCATTTCTGTTACAGTGTTTTTGATCTCTAGCATTTCTTTTCCTTCTTTCTTAGAATTTTCATCTCTGTTCTTATATCACCCATGTGTTCATGTATTCTATCTACTTTATCCAGGAGAACCCTTAGCATGCTAATCCTAGTTTCTTTTTGATTCCTGGTCTGAGAATTCCAACATCAATGCCATTTTGGGGTCTCTTTCTATGCTCACTTTTGTCTCTTGAATCTGTGGTTTTGCCTTTGAGTATGTTTTGTTTTTGTTTGTTAACTGGATATGATACAGTGGATAAAAGAAATACCTGTTAGTAGGCTCTGAGTAATGTAGTGGTAAGTTTTGGAGAGAGAGGAAGCTTTACTATAGTGCTGTAGACGGGTCTCAGTATTTAGTCTGCCTATGCCTCTGGACTGTAAATTGCACACAGTGCTTCCCATCCCCACACTTCCTTAGCTGCGGCAAAATAACCAAAGTGCACTGGTATTGGGTATTTTCTTCTGTCCAGTAGGAAATAAGAGCTAGCAGGTTTGCATATTTCTTTTTTCTCCAGGTCAATTATGCTCTAATAAATGCCAGCAGCTTAGAATCTGGTTAACTAGTTTCGCCTGAGGACAAGCCTTGTTAAGGAAAATAAAATGTGCTCCTGCTTTCTAAAATGGCTCCTCCTCTTCTTTCCTTGTTGGACTCCTGAAGGGGGTTTTCTCTGGTATTTACTGTGGAAACTTGGTCAAGCTCTTGGATGTAAATCTCACCAATTTGTGGGGGCCCCTGTCTGACTGGGTTTGCTGGAGCTTTTAACTCTCAAAGTTGTCCACAGTGGGCTTCCAGTAATTCATCAATTATAGTTCAGGCTTTCCTACTGCAGCACTGGTTCTTGTGGAAATTTCAGCTTGTGGTCTTCTGCTCAGGTAAGTTATAACTCTCTGTACTTGCCTGTGAACATCTCTAATTTTGGAACAATAATTTGATTTGTTACTTCCCCCTGCTCCCAACCCCCCCCCCCCAAGGATCTAAGAAGAGTTGTTGTTTTTTCAGGTTGTTCAGCTCTTTGTTGTGAGGATGGAGTGGCAGCTTCTAAGTTTCTTACAGGGTGAAGAGGAAACTGGAAGTGCTGTTAATAACTTTTTAATAATAATGCCTGCTTGGTGAGCCCTTGCTAGTCACAGATTCAGGAATTTCCACAATTACAAACTATTTTTTTCTTAGATTTTTGGAATATGTTTTCCCCTTACTCGTTTGTTTTTGTTTGTTTGTTTGCTTTTTTCAGTGTAGGAGATTACTATTTAGATAAGCTCAAGCTCAGAAACTCTTAACTCAGCTGTGTCTATTCTGCTAATAATTAGCTCGGCAATGATATTCTTCATTTCTGTTACAGTGTTTTTGATCTCTAACATTTCTTTTCCTTCTTTCTTAGAATTTTCATCTCTAGTCTTATATCCCCATTTGTTCATGCATTCTATCTACTTTATCCAGCAGAACCCTTAGCATGTTAATCCTAGTTTCTTTTGGATTCCTGGGCTGATAATTCCAACATCAGTGTCATTTTGGGGTCTCTTTCTGATGCTCACTTTGTCTCTTGAATCTGTGGTTTTGCCTTTGAGTATGTTTTCTTGCTGTTTTTGTTTGTTAACTGGATACGATACACTGGATAGAAGAAACATCCGTAAGTAGGCTCTGAGTAATGTAGTGGTAAGTTATGGAGGGAGAGGAAGCTTTACTATAGTGCTGTAGACGGGTCTCAGTGTTTTAGTGTGCCCATGCCTCTGCACTGTAAACTGCACACAGTGCTTCCCATCCCCACACTTCCTTAGGTGCGACAAAATAGCCAAAGTGCACTGGTATTGGGTATTTTCTTCTCTCCAGTAGAAAAGTAGAGCCAGCAGGTTTGCATATTTCTTTTTTCTCCAGTTCAATTAGGCTCTAATAAATCCCAGCAGCTTAGAATCTGGGTAACTAGCTTCACCTGAGGACAAGCCTTGTTAAGGTAAATAAAATGTGCTGCTGCTTTTTAAAATACCTCCTCTTCTTCTTTCCCTGCTGGACGCCTGAAGGGGGTTTTCTCTGGTATTTACTATGGAAACTTGGTCAAGCTCTTGGATGTAAATCTTGCCAATTTTGGGGGGCTCCTGTCTGACTGGGTTTGCTGGAGCGTTTAACTCTCAAAGTTGTCCACAGTGGGCTTCCAGAAATGCATCAGGTATAGTTCAGGCTTTCCTACTGCAGCACTTGTTCTTGTCGAAGTTTCAGCTTGTGGTCTTCTCCTCAGGTAAGTTGTAACTCTCTGTACTTGCCTGTGAACATCTCTAATTTTGGAACAATAGTTTGATTTGTTACCGACTTCTCTCCCCTCGCCCCCACCAAGGATCTAAGAAGAGTTGCTCTTTCAGGTTGTTCATCTTTTTGATTGTTGTGAGGATGGAGTGGCAGCTTCTGAGTTTCTAAGAGGCTGAACAGGAAACTGGAATCCTGTAAATAACTTTTTAATACTAATGCCTGCTTTGGTGAGCCCTTGCCTGTTACAGATTCAGGAATTTCACAAATTACAATCTATTTTTTGTTAGATTTTTTGGAATGTATTTTCCCACTTACTCGTTTGTGTTTATTTGTTTGTTTGCTTTTCTTGGTTCCAGAGTCATGTAAGTTTTATTTTTCATTGAAGCATATTTAGTTTACAATATTATGTTAGTTTCAGGAATATAGCATAGTGATTCAGTATTTTTACAGATTGTCCTTCATTAAAAGTTATTAGAACGTAATGACTGTATAATTCCCTGTGCTATACAATATATCCTTGCTGATGATCCCTTTTATACATAGTACTTTTTATCTCTTAATCCCGTACCCGTAATTTACTCTTCCCCACTTCCTTCTCCCCTCAGTAGTGATTAGTTTTTTCCCTATATCTGTGAGTCTGTTTCTGTTTTGCATATAAACTGATTTGTATTATTTTTTAGATTCCACATGTAAATGATATTATACAATATTTTTCTTTCATTTTCTGACTTATTTCACTAAGCATAATATTCCCTGGGTCCATCCATGTTGATGCAAATGCAGGAATTTCCAGGCCTCTGTGTTAATAACTTGCAATCCCCTGCCCTCCCTACCCCTCCTCCCTGCTTTACTTTTCCTATAGCATTTGTCACACCTCAGTATATGGTAGGATTTAACTACTCATTTTGTTTGTCATCTATCTTCCCTGAGTTAAAAGGTCAAAAATACACAGACAGGTATTTCTTTTGTTGAAGCATCCTTGTGACCCAGTTTTAAACTAGTAATCATTTATGTTCAATACATGCGAAAAGATCTATATTTTTACTCCCTGCCCCCACATTTTGTGTTTTGGATGTCGTTTTACATCTTCATACTTACCCCTTAACTGTTCATTGTAGTTATAGTTGAGTTTACACTCTTTTGTCTCTTAATCTATGACCAGTTTAAGTGATTTTTAATCCTTTCTATGGATTTGCCTTTCCAAGTGGGATTTTTCCTTTCCTACATAGTCTTGTTTTTTTTTTCCATTTAGCGAAGACCCTGCAACATTTCTCTTAGGGTAGGTTTAATATTGATAAATTCTTTTAGTGTTTGCTTGTCTGGGAAGTTCATTATCTCTACCTCTATTCTAAAGAGTAATCTTGCTGGGCAGAGTATACTAGTGGGATGTTTTTCCCGTTCAGCAATCTGAGTATGTCATGCTATCCTCTTCTGGTCTGCAAAGTTTCTGCAGAAATATCAGCTAATAACCTTTTAGTAATTCCCTTGTATATGACCCTTCATACTTCTCTTGCCTTTAGAATTATCTCTTTAACTTTTGCTATGTTAGTTTTGGTATGTCTTGGTGTCGGTTATTTTTGGGTTGGGGGAGGTTCATCTTATTATGATCTGTGATTCCTCTACCTGGATATGTTTACTTCTTCGTGTTTGGGGCATTTTCAGCTATGTCCTTGTGACAATGTTCAGTATTTAGATAAATTACTTTTTTTCTAATTTATTAAACATTTTATTATGAATATTTTGAATTCTTTATCTGGTAAATTTTTTATTTGTTTCATCGCTTATAAATTCAGTGATTTTCTTTTGCTCTTTCAGTTGAATGTACTTCCTCTGCTGTATGATTTTAACTTTCTCTTCCTCTATGAATTTAGTTGAAACAGTTACCTACCGTGCTCTTGTAGGAGTGTTCTTCTGTGTGAGTGTCCCAATGCAAACTGCATGTGCCCAGGACAATTGGCTGCATGGCAGGTTTGGAGGTGGATGCTGGTCACATCTTTCCTTGTGATGTGCTGGCAGTTATAATGTTAGTAGGGAATTGGACTGGAAATGGAGGGGCTTGCACCAATTATGATGTGGAACTTCTTCTCAGTGGCCACCACTGCCCTATCATGGGGAGGGTCTGAGCCCAAGTTCCTGGAGCAGAAGCTCTGAGGTTTCAGGCTGGAGTTGGCTTTGTTCCCTTTAGGTGTTTGTTTTACCCTCTCCCTTACAAGGTTCTTTGCCCATAGGAGGGGAGTGCTTAAGCAAGTGGGGCATACACACATGCAGATGTCCAGTGCACTGCCTGTGTAGGCATGTTCAGCTCCACTCAGACACAGCCCATGGTCGAGTCTTTTCTCTGGTCATGACCACCCCAGGTCAGGTGCGTGACTGTGGTGTGGAGTGAGTGGGGCCAGAGCATTTGCACGGCTTGGGCTGGGGCACATGGTGAAGTGCTATCAGGAGACCTGGCAATCAGTGGAGCAGACTGTTCTCCATTCTGTCTAGGGGGCAAGTTCCCTTGTCTGTCCTGTCTCATCACTTTCCCCAGCCTCTGCTGATCTCACTCTGGGTGAAACGGCTCTGCAGGGTAGGTGAAGCCCAAATGGTTTCCCTGTGAGTATCGGCTGGTCTTGGCCGAGCTGCAGCCATCAGAAATCTGGGCTGATTCTGGGACACCACTTGAGGAAGTGCCAACAGTTGCTGTCACATGGGCTTCCCCTTGGACTGTGTCACCTGTGTGTCCCAAGGTCAACTCATTTCCCCAGTCCCATTTGTTTCAGATGCAGTGTTGTACTGTGGCATGGAGTGAGTGGGGATGGAGCAGTCACTCATTTGTGTCTGGGGTGTGCAGCAAGGCAGTCCTGGGAAAACCTTGCAGCTGCTAGCTCAGACCTCTCTCCGCCTTGCATTGGGGTCAAGCCTGTGTGTGTATGTGTTTGCGCACGCATGTGTGTTTGTGTGTGCGCGCATGTGTATTTGTTATGAGCAGAGTTCAGTCTTTTTCAGTGTTTCTAGCTGTTCCATAGATCCTACAATCAGCTAAGGGTGCTTGTCTCCTCTACATAGGACCGCAGGATTGGTAAACCCAGTCCATGCCTTGTGCTGCTCATTCCTTAGTGTAGGTGTTCACCCCTGCAATCTCCCTTTTCCTCTGAGTCCCCTCCTAGGGGCACTGGTCCAGACTGGCTTTCTTTTCTTCCCTTCCTAACCAATTACATGTTTATCTTCCATATAGCCTGGGTTGTACAGTAGTCCTTCTGCTAGTTCCCAGAACCAACCACACAGTGATCCACTGTTAGAGAGTGATTTTTGCTGGGTTTGCTGTATGTATGCTTAAATATCTAATTGCTATTGGGTATACGTTCAATGCTATAATTTCCTTCAAAGTCCAGATTTAGCTGTATTCCACACATTTTCATAAATTTTTATTTTTATTTTTATTGATTTCAAAATGTCTATCTTCTCTTGAGATTTCTTCTTTGACTCGTATTATTGAAAGTGCATTGTTTAATCTGCATGCATTTGGGGATTTTTCAGCTCTTATTGATTTCTAGTTTAATTCCATTGTTGAATGAGAGCAGATGTATGAAATTCATTCTTTTATATGTGTGTTTTTTGGCCCAGAATAGAGTCTACGTTGGTCAATGTTCCATTGGAGCTTGAAAATAACATGTATTCTGCTTTGGTCAGATGAAGTAATCTATAGATGTCAATAATATCCTGTTGACCGATAGAGGTGTTGATTCAACTATCTCCTTTCTGGTTTTCTGCCTGCTGGATCTCTCCATTTTTGGCAGAGGAGTGATAAAGTCCCAACTCTCAAGTGGGTTCATTTATTTCTCCTTAGAGTTCTATCACTTTTTGCCTCATAGAATTTGACACTTTTGTTAGGTGCATACAGAATGAGAATTGTTTGGCCTTCTAAGAGATTTGACAGCTTTATCATTACATAATGCCCCTATTTATTCCTGATACTTTCTTGCTCTGAACTGAGCCCTTTCCAAACACCAGTATAACTACCTTCATTTTTCTCGTTAACATGTTATACCTCTCTTCATCCATTTACCTTTAACCTATGTGTCTTCATATTTAACGTCTAGGCAACATATAGTTGCATCTTATTTTTTGATCCATTCTGACAACCACTGTGTTTTAACTAGGGCCTTTAGACTATTGATATTTAAAGTGATGATTGATATAGTTGTGTTAACATCTATATTTATTAGTGTTTTCTTTGTTGCCTTTTATCTTTGTTCCTACATTCATCTTCTGCTCTTTTTCTGCCTTTTGTGATTGTAATTGAGCATTTTATGATTCCATTTTCTCTCCTACCTTATAACAGTTTTATTTATTTTTTCACTGTTTCAGATTGCTGCCTTTGAGTTTGCAATATACATTTATAACTAATCCCAGTAGATTTTCAAGTGACATTGTACCACTTTACAGCTAGTGTACCTTGTAAGAACAAAATGGTCTTAATTCCTCCATTTTGCCCCTTGTATCATTGCTGTTATTTATGTTGCTTATTCATATGCAATGTTGCTTTTATTATTGTGAACAAATTGTTATTTTAGCACAATCTAGAAAAATTAAAGTTTTTATGTTATTTTCAGTTATCCCTTTCTCTGATACTCTTCCTCTATGGAGATCCAAGTTTTGTACCTCTGTAACTTCCTCCTCTCTAAAGAACCTCTTTTCACATCTCTTGCAAGGCAGTGTACTAGTAACAAATTCCCTCAGTATTTGTTTGTCTGGGAAACTCTTTATCTTTCATTTCTGATAGATCATTTTGCAGGATACGGAATTCTAGGTTTGTGAGCTTCTTAAAATCCTCCACAGTTTCAATATTTTACTCCCCTATCGTCTTCTATGCATACTTTCTGAGGAGAGGTCAGATATAATTGTTATTTATATTATAAATATAATAATGTTATGTTATATTATTATTGTTATTATATCTGTATGGTAGGTATGCACCTCCCCATCTTCGTTTCTTTCAGGATTCTAACTTTGTCCTTTATTTTCTGTAATTTGAAAGTAACTTGTCGAGGGGCAGTTTTTTGGCATTTACCTTACTTGTTCTCCAAGCTTCCTGGATATGTTGTTTGGTATTTGGTGTACTTATCAGTCATTACTCTTTCAAATATTGCTTCTCCTCCTTTCTCTCTTGCTTTTCCTGCTTGAAGTCCTATTACCCGTAGGTCACACCTTTTGCAGGTGTTCCACAGCACTTGGATATGATGTTTTGTTTGGTTTTAGTCTGTTTGCTGTTTGTTTTATTCAGTGTAGGAGATTATTATTTAGATATCCTCAAGCTCAGAAATTCTTTTCTCAGCCGTGTCTAATTTGCTAATAATTGGCTCGACAAAGATAGTCTTCATTTCTGTTACAGTGTTTTTCATCTCTAGAATTTCTTTTCCTTCTTTCTTAGAATTTTCATCTCTATTCTCATATCACCCATGTGTTCATGCATTCTATCTACTTTATCCAGGAGATCACTTAGCATGCTAATCCTAATTGATTAGCATGATTCCGGGTCTGATAATTCCAACATCAGTGTCATTTTGGGGTCTCTTTCTGATGCTCACTTTGTCTCTTGAATCTGTGGCTTTGCCTTTGAGTATGTATTCTTTTCATTTTTGTAAACTGGATATGATACACTGGATAAAAGAAACATCCGTATGTAGGCTTTGAGTGATGTAGTGGTAAGTTTTGGAGGGAGAGGAAGCTTTACTATAACTCTGTAGTCAGGTCTCAGTATTTTAGTGTGCACATGCCTCTGGACTGTAAATTGCACACAGTGCTTCCCATCCCCACCCTTCCTTAGCTGCGACAAAATAGCCAAAGTGCACTGGTATTGGGTATTTTCTTCTCTCCGGTAGAAAAGTAGAGCCAGGAGGTTTGCATATTTCTTTTTTCTCCAGGTCAATTAGGCTCTAATAAATCCCAGCCGCTTAGAATCTGGTTAACTAGTTTCACCTGAGGACAAGCTCTGTTAAGGAAAAAAAAAATGTGCTGCTGCTTTTTAAAATGGCTCCTCTTCTTCTTTCCATGCTGGACGCCGGAAGGGGGTTTTCTCTGGTATTTACTATGGAAACTTGGTCAAGCTCTTGGATGTAAATCTCGCCAAATTGTGTGGGCCCCTGTCTGACTGGGTTTGCTGGAGCATTTAACTCTCAAAGTTGTCCACAGTGGGCTTCCAGAAATGCATCAATTATAGTTCAGGCTTTCCTACTGCAGCACTGGTTCTTGTGGAAGTTTCAGCTTGTGGTCTTCTGCTCAGGTAAGTTGTAACTCTCTGTACTTGCCTGTGAACATCTCCAATTCTGGAGCAGTAGTTTGATTTGTTACTGCCCCCCGGTCCCTCCCCAAGGGTCTAAGAAGAATTGTTGCTTTTTCAGGTTGTTCATCTTTTTGATTGTTGTGAGGATTGAGTGGCAGCTTCTGAGTTTCTAACAGGCTGAAAAGGAAGCTGGAAGTGCTGTTAATAACTTTTTAATAGTAATGCCTGCTTTGGTGAGCCCTTGCCAGTTACAGATTCAGGAATTTCCAAAATTACATACTATTTTTTTCTTAGATTTTGGAATGTGTTTTCCCTCTTACTCATTTGTTTTTGTTTGTTTGTTTGCTTTTTTCAGTGTAGGAGATTACTACTTAGATAACCTCAAGCTCAGAAATTCTTACGTCAGCTGTGTCTAATCTGCTAATAATTAGCTCGACAATGATATTCTTCATTTCTGTTACAGTGTTTTTGATCTCTAGCATTTCTTTTCCTTCTTTCTTAGAATTTTCATCTCTGTTCTTATATCACCCGTGTGTTCATGTATTCTATCTACTTTATCCAGGAGAACCCTTAGCATGCTAATCCTAGTTTCTTTTTGATTCCTGGTCTGATAATTCCAACATCAGTGCCATTTTGGGGTCTCTTTCTATGCTCACTTTTGTCTCTTGAATCTGTGGTTTTGCCTTTGAGTATGTTTTGATTTTGTTTTTGTTTGTTAACTGGATATGATACAGTGGATAAAAGAAATATCTGTAAGTAGGCTTTGAGTAATGTAGTGGTAAGTTTTGGAGAGAGAGGAAGCTTTACTATAGTGCTGTAGACGGGTCTCAGTATTTAGTTTGCCTATGCCTCTGGACTGTAAATTGCACACAGTGCTTCCCATCCCCACACTTCCTTAGCTGCGACAAAATAGCCAAAGTGTACTGGTATTGGGTATTTTCTTCTGTCCAGTAGGAAATAAGAGCTAGCAGGTTTGCATATTTCTTTTTTCTCCAGGTCAATTAGGCTCTAATAAATGCCAGCAGCTTAGAATCTGGTTAACTAGTTTCACCTGAGGACAAGCCTTGTTAAAGAAAATAAAATGTGCTCCTGCTTTCTAAAATGGCTCCTCTTCTTCTTTCCCTGCTGGACTCCTGAAGGGGGTTTTCTCTGGTATTTACTGTGGAAACTTGGTCAAGCTCTTGGATGTAAATCTCGCCAAATTGTGTGGGCCCCTGTCTGACTGGGTTTGCTGGAGCATTTAACTCTCAAAGTTGTCCACAGTGGGCTTCCAGTAATTCATCAATTATAGTTCAGGCTTTCCTACTGCAGCACTGGTTCTTGTGGAAGTTTCAGCTTGTGGTCTTCTGCTCAGGTAAGTTGTAACTCTCTGTACTTGCCTGTGAACATCTCCAATTTTGGAACAATAGTTTGATTTGTTACTGCCCTCACCCCCATCCCCCAATGATCTAAGAAGAGTTGTTGTTTTTTCAGTTTGTTCAGCTTTTTGATTGTTGTGAGGATGGAATGGCAGCTTCTGAGTTTCTAACAGTGAACAGGAAACTGGAAGTGCTGTTAATAACTTTTTAATAGTAATGCCTGCTTTGGTGAGCCCTTGCCAGTTACAGATTCAGGAATTTCCAAAATTACATACTATTTTTTTCTTAGATTTTTGGAATGTGTTTTCCCTCTTATTTGTTTGCTTTTCTTGGTACCAGAGCTATGTAAGTTTTATTTTTCATGGAATGATATGCAATTTACAATATTATGTTAGTTTCAGGTATACAGCATAGTGATTCAGTGTTTTTCCTGATTGTACTTCATTAAAAGTTATTAGAAGGTAATGACTGTAATTCCCTGTGCTATACAATATATCCTTGCTGATGATCTCTTTTATACATAGTAGTTTGTATCTCTTAATCCCGTACCCCTAATTTGCTCCTCCCCACTTCCTTCTCCCCTCAGGAGTGACTAGTTTATTTCCTATATCTGTGAGTCTGTTTCTGTTTTGCATATAAACTGATTTGTATTATTTTTTAGATTCCACATGTAAGTGATATTATACAGTATTTTTCTTTCACTTTCTGACTTATTTCACTAAGCATACTATTCCCTGGGTCCATCCATGTTGATGCAAATGCAGGAATTTCCAGGCCTCTGTGTTAATAACTTGCAATCCCCTGCCCTCCCTACCCCTCCTCCCTGTTTTACTTTTCCTATAGCATTTGTCACACCTCAGTATACGGTAGGATTTAACTACTCATTTTGTTTGTTATCTATCTTCCCTGAGTTAAAAGGTCAAAAATACACAGACAGGTATTTCTTTTGTTGAAGCATCCTTGTGACCCAGTTTTAAACTTGTAGTCATTTATGTTCAAACACGTGCAAAGAGATCTATATTTTTACTCCCTGCCCCCACATTTTGTGTTTTGTATGTCATTTTACATCTTCATACTTATCCCTTAACTGTTCACTGTAGTTATACTTGAGTTTACACTATTTGTCTTTTAATCTACCGACCGGCTTAAGTGATTTTTAATCCTTACTATGTATTTGCCTTTCCAAGTGGGATTTTTCCTTTCCTATATAGTCTTGTTTTTTTGTTTTTTTTTTTTTTCCATTTAGCGAAGACCCTGCAACATTTCTCTTAGGGTAGGTTTAATATTGATAAATTCTTTTAGTTTTTGCTTCTCTGGGAAGTTCTTTATCTCTACCTCTATTCTAAACTGTAATCTTGCTGGGCAGAGTATACTAGTTGGAAGTTTTCCCCGTTCAGCAATCTGAGTATATCATGCTATTCCCTTCTGGTCTGCAAAGTTTCTGCAGAAATATCAGCTAATAACCTTATGGTAATTCCCTTGTATATGACCCTTCGTACTTCTCTTGCTGCCTTTAGAATTATCTCTTTAACTTTTGCTATGTTAGTTTTAGTATGTCTTGGTGTGGGTTATTTTTGGTTTGGGGGAGGTTCATCTTATTATGATCTGTGATTCCTCTACCTGGATATATTTCCTTCTTCATGTTTGGGGCATTTTCAGCTATAAGTTCTTCAAGACATTTTTGATCCCCTTCTCTCTCTCTTGCCTTCCTGGAACCCCTGTAAGGCAAATGTAGGAATGCTTAATGCTTAAAGCACCTAACCATCTGTTAAGGTGCTTTCATTTTTTAAATTGTTTTCCTTTCTGATGTTCAGATTGCGTGATTTCCATTATTCTATCTCCCAGATCACATATGTGTTCTTCTGTATTGCTTAGTCTGTTATTTTTATTCCTTCTAGTGTGTGCTTTTTGTTGAATTTCAGATATTGAATTACTTATTTTTGATGGGGTCTTTTTAATATTTTCTAGTTCCTTGTTATAGTGTTCAGTATTTAGATCAATTACTTTTATCTAATTTAGTAAACATTTTATTACGAATATTTTGAATTCTTTATGTGGTAAGTTTTTTATTTCTGTTTCATCGCTTATAAATTCAGTGGACTTCTTTTGCTCTTTCAGTTGAATGTACTTCCTCTGCTTTATGATTTTAACTTTCCCTTCCTCTGAATTTAGGTGAAACAGTTACCTACAGTGCTCTTGTAGGAGTGTTCTTCTGTGTGAGTGTCCCAATGCAAACTGCATGTGCCCAATGCATTTGGTGGTTTGGCTGGATTGGAGGTGGATGCCAGTCGCATCTTTCCTTGCGATGTGCTGGCAGTTATCATGTTGGTAGGGCATTGGACTGGAAATGGAGGGGCTGGCACCAAATGTGAGGTGGAACTTCCTCTCAGTGGCCACCACTGCCCTGTCATGGGGAGGGTCTGAGCCCAAGTTGCTGGAGCAGAAGCCCTGAGGTTTCAGGCTGGAGCTGGCTTTGTTCCCTTTAGGTGTGTGTTTTTCTCTTCCCTATTCCAGGTTCTTTGCCCATAGGAGGGAAGTGCTTAAGCAAGTGTGAAATACGCACATGCAGATATCCAGTGCACTGCCTGTGTAGGCATGTTCAGCTCCACTGAGACACAGCCCATGGTCGAGTCTTTTCCCTGGTCATGATCCCCCCAGATCAGGTACCTGACTGTAGTGTGGAGTGAGTGGGGCCAGAGCATTTGCACGGCTTGGGCTGGGGCACATGGTGAAGTGCTATCAGGAGACCTGACAGTCAGTGGAGCAGACTGTTCTCCACTCTGTCTAGGGGGCAAGTTCCCTTGTCTGTCATGTCTCATCAGTGTCCCCAGCCTCTGCTGCTCTCACTCTGGTGAAACGGCTCTGCAGGGTAGGTGAAGCCCAAATGGTTTCCCTGTGAGTATCGGGTGGGCTTTCCCGAGCTTCAGCCATCAGAAATCTGGGCTGCATCTGGGACACCGCTTGAGGAAGTGCCAACAGTTGCTGTCACCTGGGCTTCCCCTTGGATTTTGTCACCTGTGTGTCCCAAGGTCAACTCATTTCCCCAGTCCCATTTCTTTCAGATCCAGTTTTGTCCTGTGGCATGGAGTGAGTGGGGCTCGAACAGTCACTCATTTGTGGCTGGGGTGTGCAGCAAGGCTCTCCTGGGAAAATCTTGCCACAGCTAGATCAGACCTCTCTCCGCCTTGCCTTGGGGGCAATCCCGTGTGTGTGTGTGTGTGTGTGTGTGTGTGTGTGTGCGCGTGCCCGCTTGTGTGTATTTTTCATGAGCAGACTTCAGTCTTCAGTGTTTCCATCTGTTCCATAGGTCCTACACTCACTGAAGGGTGCTTGTCTCCTCCACATAGGACCACAGGATTGGGAAACCCAGTCCATGCCTTGTGCTGCTCATTCCTTAGTGTGGGTGTTCACCCATGCAATCTCCCTTTTCCTCTGAGTCCCCTCCTAGAGGCACTGGTCCCGACTGGCTTTCTTTTCTTCCCTTCCTAACCAATTACATGTTTATCTTTCCTATAGCCTGGGTTGTACAGTAGTCCTTCTGCTAGTTCCCAGAACCAACCACACAGAGATCCATTGTTAGAGAGTGATTTTTGCTGGGTTTGCTGTATGCATGCTTAAATAACTAATTGGTATTGGGTATATGTTCAATGCTATATTTTCCTTCAAAGTCCAGCTTTAGCTGAATGCCACACATTTTCATAAATTTTTATTGATTTCAAAATGTCTTTATCTTCTCTTGATTTCTTTGACTCCTGCATTATTTAAAGTGCATCGTTGAATCTCCATGCAGTTGGGGATTTTTCAGCTGTTATTGATGTCTTGTTTAATTCCATTGTTGAATGAGAGCAGGTGTATGAAATTCATTCTTTTAAATTTGTGTTTTATGGCCCGGAATAGAGTCTACCTTGGTCAGTGTTCCATTTGAGCTTGAAAATAACGTGCATTCTGCTTTTTTCGGATGAAGTAATCTATGGATGTCAATAATATCCTGTTGCGCGATGGTGGTGTTGATCAACTATCTCTTTTCTGATTTTCTGCCTGCTGGATCTCTCCATTTTTGATAGAGGAGAGGTGAAGTCCCAACTATTAAGTGGATTCATTTATTTCTCCTTAGAGTTCTATCAATTCTTGCCTCATAGAATTAGACACTTTTGTTAGGTGCATACACAATGAGAACTGTTTGGCCTTCTAAGAGAATTGACAGCTTATCATTACATAATGCTACTTATTTATTTATTTGTTTATTTAATTTATTTATTTATTCCTGATACTTTCTTGTTCTGAATTGTGCCCTGTCTAAAGACCAGTATAACTACCTTCACTTTTTTTGTTAGTGTGTTATACCTGTCTTCATCCATTTACCTTTAACCTCTGTGTCTGAATGTTTAATGTGTAGGCAACATATAGTTGTGTCTTATTTTTTGATCCATTTTGACAACCACTGTCTTTTAACTAGGGCATTTCAACTGTTGATATTTAAAGTGATTATTGATATAGTTGTGTTAACATCTATATTTGTTAGAGTTTTCTGTGTTGCCTTTGATACCTGTTCCTACTTTGATATCCTCTTTTTCTGCCTTTTGTGGTTGTAATTGAGCATTTTATGATTCCATTTTCTCTCCTCTCTTATTATACCAGTTTTATTTATTTTTTTCACTTTTTCAAATGGCTGCCTTTGAGTTTGCAATATACATTTACAACTAATCCCAGTATATTTTCAAATGACATTGGACCACTTCACAGCTAGCGTAACTTATAAGAACAAAATGATCTTAATTCCTCCATTTTGCCCCTTGTATCATTGCTGTTATTTGTGTTGCTTATTCATATACAATGTTGCTTTTATCATTTGAACAAATTGTTATGTTAGCGCAATCTAGAAAAATTAAAGTTTTTATGTTATTTTCACTTATCCCTTTCTCTGATACTGTTCCTCTATGGAGATCCCAGTTTTGTACCTATGTATCTTCCTCCTCTCTAAAGAACCTCTTTTAACATCTCTTGCAAGGCAGTGGACTAGTAATAAATTCCCTCAATATTTGTTTGTCTGTGAAAGTCTTTATCTTTCATTTCTGATAGATAATTTTGAAGGATATAGAATTCTAGGTTTGTGAGCTTTTTAAAATGTCCTTAACAGTTTCAGTATTTTACTCCCCTATCATCTTCTTTGCATGCTTTCTGAGGAGAAGTCAGATATAATTGTTATTTATATTATAAATATAATAATAACAATTATAATATAACATAACATTATATCTCTATGGTAGCTATGCACCTCCACATCTTCTTTTTTTCAGAATTATATCTTTGTCCTTTATTTTCTGTAATTTGAAAGTAACCTGTCGAGGGCCCAGTTTTTGGCATTTACCTTGCTTATTCTCCAAGCTTCCTGGATATGTGGTTTGGTATTTGGAGTAATTATCAGTCATTATTCTTTCAAATATTGCTTCTCCTTCTTTCTCTTTGCTTTTCCTTCTTGAAGTCCTATTACCTATATGTCGCATCTTTTGCAGTTGTTCCACAGCACTTGGATATGATATTTTGTTTGGTTTTAGTCTGTTTGCTGTTTGTTTTATTCAGTGTAGGAGATTACTATTTAGATATCCTCAAGCTCAGAAATTCTTTTCTCAGCCATTTCTAATTGGCTAATAATTAGCTCGACAAAGATATTCTTCATTTCTGTTACAGTGTTTTTGATCTCTAGCATTTCTTTTCCTTCTTTCTTAGAATTTTCATCTCTATTCTTATATCACCCGTGTGTTCATGCATTCTACCTACTTTATCCAGGAGAACCCTTAGCCTGCTAATCCTAGTCTCTTTTTCATTCCTGGTCTGATAATTCCAACATCAATGTCAATTTGGGGTATCTTTCTGATGCCCACTTTGTCTCTTGAATCTGTGGTTTTGCCTTTGAATAAGTTTTCTTTTTTTTTGTTGTTGCTGTTGTTGTTAACTGGATATGATACACTGGATAAAAGAAACATGTGTAAGTAGGCTTTGAGTAATGTAGTGGTAAGTTTTGCAGGGAGAGGAAGCTTTACTATAGCTCTGTAGTCAGGTCTCTGTATTTTAGTGTACACATGCCTCTAGACTGTAAATTGCACACAGTGCTTCCCATCCCCACCCTTCCTTAGCTGCGACAAAATAGCCAAAGTGCACTGGTATTGGGTATTTTCTCCTCTCCAGTAGAAAAGTAGAGCCAGGAGGTTTGCATATTTCTTTTTTCTCCAGGTCAATTAGGCTCTAATAAATCCCAGCAGCTTAGAATCTGGTTAACTAGTTTCACCTGAGGACAAGCTCTGTTAAGAAAAAAAAAAATGTGCTGCTGCTTTTTAAAATGGCTCCTCTTCTTCTTTCCATGCTGGGCGCCGGAAGGGGGTTTTCTCTGGTATTTACTATGGAAACTTGGTCAAGCTCTTGGATGTAAATCTCGCCAAATTGTGTGGGCCCCTGTCTGACTGGGTGTGCTGGAGCATTTAACTCTCAAAGTTGTCCACAGTGGGCTTCCAGAAATGCATCAATTATAGTTCAGGCTTTCCTACTGCAGCACTGGTTCTTGTGGAAGTTTCAGCTTGTGGTCTTCTGCTCAGGTAAGTTGTAACTCTCTGTACTTGCCTGTGAACATCTCCAATTCTGGAGCAGTAGTTTGATTTGTTACTGCCCCCCGGTCCCTCCCCAAGGGTCTAAGAAGAATTGTTGCTTTTTCAGGTTGTTCATCTTTTTGATTGTTGTGAGGATTGAGTGGCAGCTTCTGAGTTTCTAACAGGCTGAAAAGGAAGCTGGAAGTGCTGTTAATAACTTTTTAATAGTAATGCCTGCTTTGGTGAGCCCTTGCCAGTTACAGATTCAGGAATTTCCAAAATTACATACTATTTTTTTCTTAGATTTTTGGAATGTGTTTTCCCTCTTACTCATTTGTTTTTGTTTGTTTGTTTGCTTTTTTCAGTGTAGGAGATTACTACTTAGATAACCTCAAGCTCAGAAATTCTTACGTCAGCTGTGTCTAATCTGCTAATAATTAGCTCGACAATGATATTCTTCATTTCTGTTACAGTATTTTTGATCTCTAGCATTTCTTTTCCTTCTTTCTTAGAATTTTCATCTCTGTTCTTATATCACCCATGTGTTCATGTATTCTATCTACTTTATCCAGGAGAACCCTTAGCATGCTAATCCTAGTTTCTTTTTGATTCCTGGTCTGATAATTCCAACATCAGTGCCATTTTGGGGTCTCTTTCTATGCTCACTTTTGTCTCTTGAATCTGTGGTTTTGCCTTTGAGTATGTTTTGTTTTTGTTTGTTAACTGGATATGATACAGTGGATAAAAGAAATATCTGTAAGTAGGCTCTGAGTAATGTAGTGGTAAGTTTTGGAGGGAGAGGAAGCTTTACTATAGTGCTGTAGTCAGGTCTCAGAATTTCAGTGTGTCCATGCCTCAGCACTGTAAACTGCACACAGTGCTTCCCATCCCCACACTTCCTTAGGTGCGACAAAATAGCCAAAGTGCACTGGTATTGGGTATTTTCTTCTCTGCAGTAGAAAATTAGAGCCAGCAGGTTTGCATATTTCTTTTTTCTCCAGGGCAATTAGGCTCTAATAAATCCCAGCGGCTTAGGATCTGGTTAACTAGTTTCGCCTGAGGACAAGCCTTGTTAAGGAAAAATAAAATGTGCTGCTGCTTTTTAAAATGGCTCCTCTTCTTCTTTCCCTGCTGGATGCCTGAAGGTGGTTTTGTCTGCTATTTACCATAGAAACTTGGTCAAGCTCTTGGATGTAAATCTCGCCAATATTTGGGGTCTCCTGTCTGACTGGGTTTGCTGGAGTGTCTAACTCTCAAAGTTGTCCACAGTGGGTTTCCAGAAATGCATCAATTATAGTTCAGGCTTTCCTACTGCAGCACTGGTTCTTGTGGAAGTTTCAGCTTGTGGTCTTCTGCTCAGGTAAGTTGTAACTCTCTGGACTTGCCTGTGAACATCTCCAATTCTGGAACAATAGTTTGATTTGTTACCACCCTCCACCCTCCCCCCAGGGATCTAAGAAGAGTTGTTTTTTCAGGTTGTTCAGCTTTTTGATTGTTTTGAGGATTGAGTGGCAGCTTCTGAGTTTCTAACAGGCTGAACAGGATAATGGAAGTTCTATTAATAAGTTTTTAATACTAATGCCTGCTTTGGTGAGCCCTTGCCATTTACAGATTCAGGAATTTCACAAACTACAATCTATTTTTTCTTAGATTTTTGGAATGTGTTTTCCCACTTACTCATTTGTTGGTTGGTTTGTTTGTTTGCTTTTCTTGGTACCAGAGCTATGTAAGTTTTATTTTTAATTGAAGCATAGTTAATTTACAATATTATGTTAGTTTCAGGTATACACCATAGTGATTCAGTGTTTTTCCTGATTGTACTTCATTAAAAGTTATTAGAAGGTAATGACTCTAATTCCCTCTGCTATACAATATATCCTTGCTGATGATCTGTTTTATACATAGTAGTTTGTATCTCTTAATCCCGTACTCCTAATTTGATCCTCCCCACTTCCTTCTCCCCTCAGTAGTGACTAGTTCATTTCCTATATCTGTGAGTCTGTTTCTGTTTTGCATATAAACAGATTTGTATTTTTTTTTGATTCCACATGCAAGTGATATTATACAGTATTTGTCCTTTGCTTTCTGACTTATTTCATGAAGCATAATATTCCCTGTGTCCATCCATGTTGATGCAAATGCAGGAATTTCCAGGCCTCTGTGTTAATAACTTGCAATCCCCTGCCCTCCCTACCCCTCCTCCCTGCTTTACTTTTCCTATAGCATTTGTCACACCTCAGTATATGGTAGGATTTAACTACTCATTTTGTTTGTCATCTATCTTCCCTGAGTTAAAATGTCAAAAATACACTGACAGGTATTTCTTTCGTTGAAGCATCCTTGTGACCCAGTTTTAAACTTGTAGTCATTTATGTTCAAACACGTGCGAAAAGATCTGTATTTTTACTCCCTGCCCCCACATTTTGTGTTTTGGATGTCATTTTACATCTTCATACTTATCCCTTAACTGTTCACTGTAGTTATACTTGAGTTTACACTATTTGTCTTTTAATCTACCGACCGGCTTAAGTGATTTTTAATCCTTACTATGTATTTGCCTTTGCAAGTGGGATTTTTCCTTTTCTATATAGTCTTTTTTTTTTTTTTTTTTTCCATTAAGCGAAGACTCTGCAACATTTCTTTTAGGGTAAGTTTAATATTGATAAATTCTTTTAGTTTTTGCTTGTCTGGGAAGTTCTTTATCTCTACCTCTGTTCTAACCAGTAATCTTGCTGGGCAGAGTAAACTAGTTGGACGTTTTTCCCGTTCAGCAATCTGAGTATATCATGCTATTCCCTTCTGGTCTGCCAAGTTTCTGCAGAAATATCAGCAAATAACCTTATGGTAATTCCCTTGTATATGACTCTTCATACTTCTCTTGCTTCCTTTAGAATTCCCTCTTTAACTTTTGTTATTTTAGTTTTGGTATGTCTTGGTGTGGGTTTTTTTTTTTTTTTTTTTTTTTTTTTTTCCTGGTTGGGTGAGGTTCATCTTATTATAATCTGTGATTCCCCTACCTGGATATGTTTCCTTCTTCATATTTGGGGCGTTTTCAGCTATAGTTTCTTCAATACATTTTTTTATCCCCTTCTGTCTCTCTTGCCTCTCTGGAACCCCTGTAAAGCCAATGTAGGATTGCTTAATGCTTAAAGCACCTAACTATCTCTTAAGGTGCTTTCATTTTTTAAACTGTTTTCCTTTCTGCTGTTCTGATTGTGTGATTTCCATTTTTCTATCGTCCAGATCACATATGTGTTCTTCTGTATTGCTTAGTCTGCTATTTTCATTCCTTCTAGTGTGTGCTTTTTGTTGAATTTCAGATATTGAATTACTTATTTTTGATGGGGTCTTTTTAATATTTTCTAGTTCCTTGTGACAGTGTTCAGTATGTAGATCAATTACTTTTTTCTAATTTAGTAAACATTTTTTTACAAATATTTTGAATTCTTTATCTGGTAAGTTTTTTATTTCTGTGTCATCACTTATAAATTCAGTGGTTTTCTTTTGCTCTGTCAGTTGAATGTCCTGCATCTGCTGTATGATTTTCCCTTCCTCTATGAATTTAGGTGAAACAGTTTCCTATTGTGCTCTTGTAGGAGTGTTCTTATGTGTGAGTGTCCCAATGTAAACTGCATGTGCCCAATGCATTTGGTGGGATGGCTGGATTGGTGGTGAATGCCAGTCACATCTTTCCTTGCGATGTGCTGGCAGTTATCATGTTGGTAGGGCATTGGACTGGAAATGGAAGGGCTGGCAGCAAGTATGAGGTGGAACTTCCTCTCAGTGGCCACCACTGCCCTGTCATGGGGAGCGTCTGAGCCCAAGTTGCTGGAGCAGAAGCCCTGAGGTTTCAGGATGGAGCTGGTTTGTTCCCGTTAGGTGTGTGTTTTTCCCTTCCCCATACCAGGTTCTTTGCCCATAGGAAGGGAGTGCTTAAGCAAGTGGGACATATGCACATGCAGATGTCCAGTGTACTGCCTGTGTAAGCATGTTCAGCTCCACTCAGACACAGCCCATGGTCGAGTCTTTTCCCTGGTCATGACCACCCCAGATCAGGTGCGTGACTGTGGTGTGGAGTGAGTGGGGCCAGAGCATTTGCACGGCTTGGGCTGGGGCACATGGTGAAGTGCTATCAGGAGACCTGACAGTCAGTGGAGCAGACTGTTCTCCACTCTGTCTAGGGGGCAAGTTCCCTTGTCTGTCCTGTCTCATCACTGTCCCCAGCCTCTGCTGCCCTCACTCTTGGTTAAGCGGCTCTGCAGGTTAGGTGAGGCCCAAATGGTTTCCCTGTGAGTATCGGGTGGGCTTTCCCAAGCTTCAGCCATCAGAAATCTGGGCTGCTTCTGGGACACCACTTGAGGAATTGCCAACAGTTGCTGTCAGCTGGGCTTCCCCGTGGACTGCGTCACCTGTGTGTCCCAAGGTCAACTCATTTCCCAGTCCCATTTCTTTCAGATCCAGTTTTGTCCTGTGGCATGGAGTGAGTGGGGCTCGAACAGTCACTCATTTGTGGCTGGGGTGTGCAGCAAGGCTCTCCTGGGAAAATCTTGCCACAGCTAGATCAGACCTCTCTCTGCCTTGCCTTGGGGGCAATCCCATGTGTGTGTGTGTGTGTGTGTGTGCGCACACATGTGTATTTGTCATGAGCAGACTTCAGTCTTCAGTGTTTCCATCTGTTCCATAGGTCGTACAATCAGCGAAGGGTCCTTGTCTCCTCCACATAGGACCTGGGTTTGGGAAACCCAGTCCATGTCTTGTGCTGCTCATTCCTTAGTGTGGGTGTTCACCCATGCAATCTCCCTTTTCCTCTGAGTCCCCTCATAGGGGCACTGGTCCCGACTGGCTTTCTTTTCTTCCCTTCCTAACCAATTACATGTTTATCTTTCCTATAGCCTGGGTTGTACAGTAGTCCTTCTGCTAGTTCCCAGAACCAACCACACAGAGATCCATTGTTAGAGAGTGATTTTTGCTGGGTTTGCTGTATGTATGCTTAAATAACTAATTGGTATTGGGTATAGGTTCAATGCTATAATTTCCTTCAAAGTCCAGCTTTAGCTGAATGCCACAAATTTTCATAAATTTTTTTTTATTTTTATTGATTTCAAAATGTCTTTATCTTCTCTTGAGATTTCTTCTTTGACTCATGTATTATGGAAAGTGCATTGTTTAATCTCCATTCATTTGGGGATTTTTCAACTCTTATTGATTTCTAGTTTAATTCTGTTGTTGAATAAGAGCAGATGTATGAAATCCATTCTTTAAATGTGTGTTTTATGGCCCAGAATAGAGTCTACCTTGGTCAGTGTTCCATTGGAGCTTGAAAATAACATGTATTCTGCTTTGGTCAGATGAAGTAATCTATAGATGTCAATAATATCCTGTTGACCGATGGAGGTGTTGATTCAACTATCTCTTTTCTGATTTTCTGCCTGCTGGATCTCTCCATTTTTGATAGAGGAGTGATGAAGTCCCAGCTATAAAGTGGGTTCATTTATTTCTCCTTAGAGTTCTATCAGTTTTTGCCTCATAGAATTTGACACTTTTTTTAGGTGCATAAACAGTGAGAACTGTTTGGCCTTCTAAGAGAATTGACAGCTTTATCATTACATAATGCCCCTATTTATTCCTGATACTTTTTTGCTCTGAACTGAGCCCTTTCCAAAGACCAGTATAACTACCTTCATTTTTTTTGTTAGCATGTTATACCTGTCTTCATCTATTTACCTTTAACCTTTGTGTCTTCATATTTAATGTCTAGGCAACATACAGTTGCATCTTATTTTTTGATCCATTCTGACAACCACTGTGTTTTAACTAGGGACTTTAGACTATTGATATTTAAAATGATTATTGATATAGTTGTGTTAACATCTATATTTATTAGTGTTTTCTGTGTTGCCTTTGATCATTGTCCCTACTTTGATTTTCTGCTCTTTTTCTGCCTTTTGTGGTTGTAATTGAGCATTTTATGATTCCATTTTCTCTCCTACCTTATACCAGTTTTATTTATTTTTTCAGTTTTTCAAATGGTGGCCTTTGTATTTGCAATATACATTTACAACTAATCCTGTTATATTTTCAAATGACATTGTACCATTTCACAGCTAGTGTACCTTATAAGAACAAAATGATCTTAATTCCTCCATTTGGCCCCTTGTATCATTGCTGTTATTTATGTTGCTTATTCATATGCAATGTTGCTTTTATTATTGTGAACAAATTGTTATGTTAGCACAATCTAGAAAAATTAAAGTTTTTATTTTATTTTCACTTATCCCTTTCTCTGATACTCTTCCTCTATGGAGATCCAAATTTTGTACCTCTGTAACTTCCTCCTCTTTTCACATCTCTTGCAAGGCAGTGTACTAGTAACAAATTCCCTCAGTATTTGTTTGTCTGGGAAAGTCTTTATCTTTCATTTCTGATAGATAATTTTGCAGGATACAGAATTCTAGGTTTGTGAGCTTTCTGAAATTTCCTGAACAGTTTCAATATTTTACTCCCCTATCGTCTTCTTTGCATGCTTTCTGAGGAGAAGTCAGATATAATTGTTATTTATATTATTGATATAATGATGTTATGTTATATTATAATTGTTATTATATCTCTATGGTACGTATGCACCTCCCCATCTTCTTTTCTTTCATGATTGTTTCTTTGTCCTTTATTTTCTGTAATTTGAATGTAACCTGTCGAGGGGCAGTTTTTCGGCATTTACCTTGCTTGTTCCCAAGCTTCCTGGATATGTGGTTTGGTATTTGGAGTAATTATCAGTTATTATTCTTTCAAATATTGCCTCTCCTGCTTTCTTTTTGCTTTTCCTTTTTGAAGTCCTATTACCTATATGTCGCATCTTTTGCAGTTGTTCCACAGCTCTTGGATATGATGTTTTGTTCGGTTTTAGTCTGTTTGCTGTTTGCTTTATTCAGTGTAGGAGATTACTATTTTGATATCCTGAAGCTCAGAAATTGTTTTCTCAGCCATTTCTAATTGGCTAATAATTAGCTCGACAAAGATATTCTTCGTTTCTGTTACAGTGTTTTTGATCTCTAGCATTTCTTTTCCTTCTTTCTTAGAATTTTCACCTCTGTTCTTATATCACCCATTTGTTCATTCATTCTATCTACTTTATCCAGGAGAACCCTTAGCATGCTAATCCTAGTTTCTTTTGTATTCCTGATCTGATAATTCCAACATCAGTGTCATTTTGGGGTCTCTTTCTGATGCTCACTTTGTCTCTTGAATCTGTGTTGTTGCCTTTGAGTATGTTTTCTATTTTTTTTTTTAACTGGATATGATACACTGGGTAAAAGAAACATCTGTAAGTAGGCTTCGAGTAATGTAGTGGTAAGTTATGGAGGGAGTGGAAGCTTTACTATAGCTCTGTAGTCAGGTCTCAGTATTTTAGTGTGCACATGCCTCTGGACTGTAAATTGCACACAGTGCTTCCCATCCCCACCCTTTCTTGGCTGTGACAAAATAGCCAAAGTGCACTGGTATTGGGAATTTTCTTCCCTCCAGTAGAAAATTAGAGCCAGGAGTTTTGCATATTTCTTCTTTCTCCAGGTCAATTAGGCTCTAATAAATCCCAGCAGCTTAAAATCTGGTTAACTAGTTTCACCTGAGGACAAACCCTGTTAAGGAAAAAAAAATGTGCTGCTGCTTTTAAAATGGCTCCTCTTCTTCTTTCCATGCTGGATGCCGGAAGGGGGTTTTCTCTGGTATTTACTATGGAAACTTGGTTAAGCTCTTGGATGTAAATCTCGCCAGTATGTGGGGGCTCCTGTCTGGGTTTGCTGGAGCATTTAACTCTCAAAGTTGTCCACAGTGGGCTTCCAGAAATGCATCAATTATAGTTCAGGCTTTCCTACTGCAGCACTGGTTCTGGTGGAAGTTTCAGCTTGTGGTCTTCTGCTCAGGTAAGTTGTAACTCTCTGTACTTGCCTGTGAACATCTTCAATTTTTGAACAATAGTTTGATTTGTTACTGCCCCACCCCCCACCCCCAAGGATCTAAGAAGAGTTGTTGCTTTTTCAGGTTGTTCAGCTCTTTGATTGTTGTGAGGATGGGGTGGCAGCTTCTGATTTTCTAACAGGCTGAAAAGGAAGCTGGAAGTTCTGTTAATAACTTTTTAATACTAATGCTGATTTGGTGAGCCCTTGCCAGTTACAGATTCAGGAATTTCCAAAATTACATACTATTTTTTTCTTAGATTTTGGAATGTGTTTTCCCTCTTACTCATTTGTTTTTGTTTCTTTGTTTGCTTTTTCAGTGTAGGAGATTACTACTTAGATAACCTCAAGCTCAGAAATTCTTACGTCAGCTGTGTCTAATCTGCTAATAATTAGCTCGACAATGATATTCTTCATTTCTGTTACAGTGTTTTTGATCTCTAGCATTTCTTTTCCTTCTTTCTTAGAATTTTCATCTCTATTCTTATATCAGCCATGTGTTCATGTATTCTATCTACTTTATCCAGGAGAACCCTTAGCATGCTAATCCTAGTTTCTTTTTTATTCCTGGTTTGATAATTCCAACATCAGTGCCATTATGGGGTCTCTTTCTATGCTCACTTTGTCTCTTGAATCTGTGGTTTTGCCTTTCAGTATATTTAAATTTTTTTTGTTGTTGTTTTTAACTGGATATGATACAGTGGATAAAAGGAATATCTGTAAGTAGGCTTTGAGTAATGTAGTGGTAAGTTTTGGAGAGAGAGGAAGCTTTACTATAGTGCTGTAGATGGGTCTCAGTATTTCAGTGTGCCCGTGCCTCTGGACTGTAATTGCACACAGTGCTTCCCATCCCCACACTTCCTTAGGTGTGAAAAAATAGCCAAAGTGCACTGGTATTGGGTATTTTCTTCTCTCCAGTAGAAAATAAGAGTCCGCAGGTTTGCATATTTCTTTTTTCTCCACGTCATTTAGGCTTTAATAAATCCCAGCAGCTTAGAATCTGGTTAACTAGTTTCACCTTAGGACAAGCCTTGTTAAGGAAAAATAAAATGTGCTGCTGCTTTTTAAAATGGCTCCTCTTCTTTCCCTGCTGGACGCCTTAAGGGAGTTTTCTCTGGTATTTACTATGGAAATTTGGTCAAGCTCTTGGATGTAAATCTCGCCAATTTGTGGAGGCTCCTGTCTGACTGGGTTTGCTGGAGTGTTTAACTCTCAAAGTTGTCCACAGTGAGCTTCCAGAAATGCATCAATTATAGTTCAGGCTTTCCTACTGCAGCACTGGTTCTTGTGGAAGTTTCAGCTTGTGGTCTTCTGCTCAGGTAAATTTTAACTCTCTGTACTTGCCTGTGAACATCTTCAATTTTGAAACAATAGTTTGATTTGTTACTACCCCCCCCACACACGCCCCCCTAGGATCTAAGAAAAGTTGTTGCTTTTTCAGGTTGTTCAGCTCTTTGATTGTTGTGAGGATGGGGTGGCAGCTTCTGAGTTTCTAACAGGCTGAACAGGAAACTGGAAGTCCTGTTAACAACTTTTTAATACTAATGCCTGATTTGGTGAGCCCTTGCCAGTTACAGATTCAGGAATTTCCATAATTACAAACTATTTTTTTCTTAGATTTTTGGAATGTGTTTTGGTACTTACTCATTTTTTTATTTGTTTGTTTGTTTGCTCTTCTTTGTACCAGAGCTATGTAAGTTTTAGTTTTCATTGAAGCATAGGTAATTTACAGCATTATGTTAGTTTCAGGTATACAGCATAGTGATTCAGGATTTTTCCAGATTGTACTTCATTAAAAGTTATTAGAAGGTAATGACTATAATTTCCTGTGATATACAATATATACTTGCTGATGATCTCTTTTATACATAGTAGATTGTATCTCTTAATCCCGTACTCCTAATTTGCTCCTCCCCACTTCCTTCTCCCCTCAGTAGTGACTAGTTTATTTCCTGTATCTGTGAGTCTGTTTCTGTTTTGCATATAAACTGATTTGTATTATTTTTTGGACTCCACATGTAAGTGATATTATACAGTATTTGTCTTTCACTTTCTGACTTATGTCATTAAGCATACTATTCCCTGGGTCCATCCATGTTGATGCAAATGCAGGAATTTCCAGGCCTCTGTGTTAATAACTTGCAATCCCCTGCCCTCCCTACCTCTCCTCCCTGCTTTACTTTTCCTATAGCATTTGTCACACCTCAGTATACGGTAGGATTTAACTACTCATTTTGTTTGTCATCTATCATCCCTGAGTTAAAAGGTCAAAAATACACTGACAGGTATTTCTTTCGTTGAAGAACCTTTGTGATCCAGTTTTAAACTAGTAGTCATTTATGTTGAAACACGTGTGAAAAGATCTATATTTTTACTCCCTGCCCCCTAATTTTGTGTTTTGGATGTCATTTTACATCTTCATACTTATCCCTTAACTGTTCATTGTAATTATAGTTGATTTTACACTATTTTGTGTTTTAATCTACTGACCGGCTTAAGTGATTTTTAATCCTTACTATGTATTTGCCTTTGCAAGTGGGATTTTTCCTTTTCTATATTGTCTTGTGTTTTTTCCATTTAGCGAAGACCCTGCAACATTCCTCTTAGGGTAGGTTTAATATTGATAAATTCTTTTAGTGTTTGCTTGTCTGGGAAGTTCTTTATCTCTACCTCTATTCTAAACAGTAATCTTGCTGGGCAGAGTAAACTAGTTGGAAGTTTTTCCCATTCAGCAATCTCAGTATATCATGCTATTCCCTTCTGGTCTGCAAAGTTTCTGCAGAAATATCTGCTAATAACCTTATGGTAATTCCCTTGTATATGACTCTTCATACTTCTCTTGCTGCCTTTAGAATTCTCTCTTTAACTTTTGCTATGTTAGTTTTCGTATGTCTTCATGTGTGTTATTTTTGGTGGGGGAGGTTCATCTTACTATGATCTCTGATTCCTCTACCTGGATATGTTTCCTTCTTCATGTTTGGGACCTTTTCAGCTATAATTTCTTCATTACATTTTTGATGCCTTTGTCTCTCTCTTGCCTTTCTGGAACCCCTGTAAATCAAATGTAACAATGCTTAATGTTATCCTAACCATCTCTTCAGGTGCTTTCATTTTTTAAATTGTTTTCCTTTCTGCTGTTCTGATTGGGTGATTTCCATTATTCTATCTTCCAGATCACATATGTGTTCTTCTGTATTGCTTGGTCTGATATTTTTATTCCTTCTAGTGTGTGCTTTTTGTTGAATTTCAGATATTGAATTACTTATTTTTGATGGGGTCTTTTTAATATTTTCTAGTTCCTTGTTACAGTGTTCAGTATTTAGATCAATTACATTTTCTAATTTAGCAAACATTCTTTTATGAATATTTTGGATTCTTTATCTGATAAGTTTTTAATTTCTGTTTCATCGCTTATAAATTCAGTGGACTTCTTTTGCTCTTTCAGTTGAATGTACTTCCTGTTCTTTATGATTTTAACTTTCTCTTCCTTTATGAATTTAGGTGAAACAGTTACCTGTTGTGCTCTTGTAGGAGAGGTCTTATGTGTGAGTGTCCCAATGCAAACTGCATGTGCCCAATGCATTTGGTCGTATGGCTGGATTGGAGGTGGATGCCAGTCCCATCTTTCCTTGGGTTGTGCTGGCAGTTATCATGCTGGTAGGGCATTGGACTGGAAATGGAGGGTCTGGCAGCAAGTATGAGGCGGAACTTCCTCTCAGTGGCCACCACTGCCCTGTCATGGGGAGGGTCTGAGCCGAAGTTGCTGGAGCAGAAGCCCTGAGGTTTCAGGCTGGAGCTGGCTTTGTTCCCTTTATGTGTGTGTTTTTCCCTTCCCCATTCCAAGTTCTTTGCCCATAGGAGGGGAGTGCTTAAACAAGTGGGGCATACGTGTATGCAGGTGTCCAGGGCACTGCCTATGTAGTCATCTTCAGCTCCACTCAGACACATCCCATGGTCGAGTCTTTTCTCTGTTCGTGACTAACCCAGATCAGGTGCCTGACTGTGGTGTGGAGTGAGTGGGGCCAGAGCATTTGCATGGCTTGGGTTGGGGCACATGGTGAAGTGCTATCAGGAGACCTGGCAGTCAGTGGGGCAGACTGTTCTCCACTCTGTCTAGGGGGCAAGTTCCCTTGTCTTTCATGTCTCATCATTTTCCCCAGCCTCTGATGCTCTCAATCTGGGTGAAACGGCCCTGCAGGGGTAGGTGAGACCCAAATAGTTTCCCTATGAGTGTCGGCTGGGCTTTCCCGAGCTGCAGCCATCAGAAATCTGGGCTGATTCTGGGACACCACTTGAGGAAGTGCCAACAATTGCTGTCACCTGGGCTTCCCCTTGGACTGGGTCACCTCTGTGGCCCAAGGTCAACTCATTTCCCCAGTCCCATTTCTTTCAGATGCAGTGTTGTACTGTGGCATGGAGTGAGTGGGGCTGGAGCAGTCACTCATTTGTGGCTGGGGTGTGCAGCAAGGCAGTCCTGGGAAAACCTTGCAGCTGCTAGATCAGACCTTTTTTCACCTTGCCTTTGGGGCAAACCTGTGTGTGTGTGTGTGTGTGTGTGTATTTGTCATGAGCAGAGTTCAGTCTTTTTCAGTGTTTCCCTCTGTTCCATAGGTCCTACCATCAGCCAAGGGTCCTTGTCTCCTCTACTTAGGACCGCAGGACTGGGAAACCCGGTCCATGCCTTTTGCTGCTCATTCCTTTGCTGCTCCTGCAGGGGTGCGTGTTCACCCCTGCAGTCTCCCTTTTCCTCTGAGTCCCCTCCTAGGGGCACATTTCCAGACTGGCTTTCTTTTCTTCCCTTCCTAACCAATTACATGTTTATCTTTCTTATAGCCTGGGTTTTACAGTAGTCCTTCTGCTAGTTCCCAGAACCAACTACACAGATATCCATTGTTAGAGAGTGATTTTTGCTGGGTTTGCTGTATGTACACTTAAATAACTAATTGCTATTGGGTATAGGTTCAATGCTATATTTTCCTTCAAAGTCCAGCTTTAGCTGAATGCCACAAATTTTCATAAATTTTTATTTTTATTGATTTCAAAATGTCTTTATCTTCTCTTGAGATTTCTTCTTTGACTCATGTATTATGGAAAGTGCATTGTTTAATTTCCATGCATTTCGGGATTTTTCAGCTGTTATTGATTTCTAGTTTAATTCTATTGTTGAATGAGAGCAGGTGTATGAAATTCATTCTTTTAAATTTGTGTTTTATGGCCCAGAATAGAGTGTACCTTCGTTAGTGTTCCATGTGAGCTTGAAAATAACGTGTATTTTGCTGTTGTCAGATGAAGGAATCTATAGATGTCAGTAATATCCTGCTGACCGATGGTGGTGTTGATTCAACTGTCTCCTTTCTGATTTTCTGCCTGCTGGATCTGTGCATTTTTTATAGAGGGGTGATGAAGTCCCCACTCTAAAGTGAGTTCATTTATTTCTCCTTAAAGTTCTATCAGTTTTTGCCTCATAGAATTTGACACTTTTGTTAGGTGCATACACAATGAGAATTGTTTGGCCTTCTAAGAGAACTGACAGCTTTATCATTACCTAATGCCCCTATTTATTCCTGATACTTTCTTGCTATGAATTGTGCCCTGTGCAAAGACCAGTAAAACTGACTTCATATTTTTTGTTAGCATGTTATACCCGTCTTCATCCATTTACCTTTAACCTATGTGTCTTAATATTTAACGTCTAGACAACGTATACTTGTGTCTTATTTTTTGATCCATTCTGACAACCACTGTGTTTTAACTAGGGCCTTTAGACTATTGATATTTAAATTGATTATTGATATAGTTGTGTTAACATCTATATTTATTAGAGTTTTCTGTGTTGCCTTTGATACTTGTTCCTACTTTGATCTTCCCTTTTTCTGCCTTTTGTGGTTGTAATTGAGCATTTTATGATTCCATTTTCTCTCCTCTCTTATTATACCAGTTTTATTTTTTCACTTTTTCAAATGGCTGCCTTTGAGTTTGCAATATACATTTACAACTAATCCCAGTATACTTTCAAATGACATTGTACCACTTCACAGCTAGTGTACCTTATAAGAACAAAATGATCTTAATTCCTCCATTTGGCCCCTTGTATCATTGCTGTTATTTATGTTGCTTATTCATATGCAATGTTGCTTTTATCATTTTGAACAAATTGTTATGTTAGTGCAATCTAAAAATATTAAAGTTTTTATTTTATTTTTATTTATCCCTTTCTCTTATACTCTTCCTCTCTGGAGATCCAAGTTTTGTACCTATGTAACTTCCTCCTCTCTAAAGAACCTCTTTTAACATCTCTTGCAAGGCAGTGTACTAGTAATAAATTCCCTCAGTATTTGTTTGTCTGGGAAAGTCTTTATCTTTCATTTCTGATAGATAATTTTGCAGGATACAGAATTCTAGGTTTGTGAGCTTTCTGAAATTTCCTCAACAGTTTCAATATTTTACTCCCTTATCATCTTGTTTGCATGCTTTCTGAGGAGAAGTCAGATATAATTGTTATTTATATTATAAATATAATAATGTTATATTATAATTGTTATTATATCTTTATGGTACATATGCACCTCCCCATCTTCTTTTCTTTCATGATTCTTTCTTTGTTCTTTATTTTCTGTAATTTGAAAGTAACCTGTCGAGGGGCAGTTTTTCGGCATTTACCTTGCTTGTTCTCCAAGCTTCCTGGATATGTGGTTTGGTATTTGGAGTAATTATCAGTCATTATTTTTTCAAATATTGCTTCTCCTTCTTTCTCTTTGCTTTTCCTTCTTGAAGTCCTATTACCTATATGTCGCATCTTTTGCAGTTGTTCCACAGCTCTTGGATATGATGTTTTGTTTGGTTTTAATCTGTTTGCTTTATTTAGTGTAGGAGATTACTATTTAGATATGCTGAAGCTCAGAAATTGTTTTCTCAGCCATTTCTAATTGGCTAATAATTAGCTCGACAAAGATATTCTTCATTTCTGTTACAGTGTTTTTGATCTCTAGCATTTCTTTTCCTTCTTTCTTAGAATTTTCATCTCTGTTCTTATATCACCCATTTGTTCATTCATTCTATCTACTTTATCCAGGAGAACCCTTAGCATGCTAATCCTAGTTTCTTTTGTATTCCTGGTCTGATAATTCCAACATCAGTGTCATTTTGGGGTCTCTTTCTGATGTTCACTTTGTCTCTGGAATCTGTGGTTTTGCCTTTGAATATGTCTTGTTTTTGTTTTTTGTTTTTTTGGCAACTAGACTTGTACTGGATAAAAGAAACTTCTGTAGCTAGGCTTTTACTAATGTAGTAGCCAGTTCTGGAGAGATAGAAAGCTCTACTATAATGTTATAGTTAGGTCTTAGATTTTTAGTCTGCCCATGCTTCTGGAGTATGAACTGCACACAGAGCTTCTCATCCCCACCCTTCCTTAGGTGGGACAAAATAGCTAAAGTGCACTAGAATTGGGTATTTTCTTCTCTCCAAGTAGAAAATTAGAGCTAGCAGGGTTGCATGTTCCCCCCCCACCCCAGGTCAGTTAGGCTCTCGTAAACACCAGCAGCTTAGACTCTGGTTAAACTGTTTCCCCTGAGCGAAGGTCTTGTTAAGAAAACCAAATGCCCTGGTACGTTTTAAAATAGCTCCTCTTCCTCTTTCCCTGCCTGAAGCCTGAGAGGGTTTTTCTCTGATATGTTCTATGAAAACCTAGTCAAGCTCCCATAGGTAAATCTCACCAACTTGTGGAGGCTCCTGTCTGACTGGGTTTCCTGGAATTTGTAACTCTCAAAATTGTATACAGTGGGCTTCTAGAAGTTTACTGATTATAGTTCAGGCTCTCCTATGGCAGCATTAGTTTTGGGGAAGTTTCTTTTTGTGGTTTTCTGTTCAGGTAAGTTGTATTTCTCTGTATTTGCCTGTGAATATCTCCAATTTTGGAACAATGGTTTGTCCTGTTATCCCCCTCCCCCCACTCCCCCTTTGAAGGATCCAAGAAGAGCTCTCACTTTTTAGGTTGCTCAGCTTTTTGGTTGTTGTTAGGATGGAGTGGCAGCTTCTTAGCTTCTAACAGGCTGAACAGAAACTGGAAGTCCTGTCAATAACTTTTTAATAATAATTTCTGCTTTATTGAGCCCTTGCCAGTGAACTCTTGCCAGATGCAAATTCAGGAATTTAAAAATTTAAAAACCATTTTTCCTTAGATTTTTGAAAAGTGTTTTCCCACTTATTCTTGTTTGTTTGTTGCCAAAGCTATGTAAGCTTTTTGTTTTCGTTGAAGTATAGCTTATTTACAATGTTATATTAGATTCAGGTGTATAGCATAGTGATTCTGTATTTTTACAGATTATACTCCATTAAAAGGTATTACAAGGTAATGAGTATAGTTCCCTGTGCTATAAAGTATATCCTTGTTGATTATCTGTTTTGTATATAGCAGTTTGTATCTCTTACTCCCATACCCCTTGGTAACCACTAGTTTGATTCATGTATCTGTGAGTCTGTTTCTGTGTTGCATATACACTCATCTGTATTATTTTTATATACCATTTATAAGTGATATTATACAGTATTTGTCTTTCACCGTCTGACTTATTTCACTAAGCGTTAATATTCCCTAGGTCTATCCATGTTGCTGCAAATGCAGGAATTTCCAGGCCCCTGTTTTAATAACTTGCAATCCCCTGCTCTCCCTACCCCTCCTTCTTGCTTTACTTTTCCTATAGCATTTGTCACATCTCAATATACTGTAGGATTTAACTGCTCATTTCTTTTAGGGTAGGTTTAATATTGATGAATTCTTTTAGTTTTTGCTTGTTTGAGAATTTCTTTATCTCTCTATTCTAAACAATAATCTTGCTTGGTAGAGTATGCTAGATTGCAGGTTTCTCCCTTTCAGCACTCTGAGTATATCATGGTGACGTACTATCCGGAGTCCTGGCAGTCACTGGAGCTGACTGTTCTCTACTCTGCCTTGGGGCCAAGTCCCCTTTGTCTCTCATGTCTCATCACTGTCCCTAGCCTCTGCTGCTCTCACTCTGTGTGAAACCACTCTGCAGGGGAGGTGAGGCCCATGTGGTTTCTCTGCGAGTATCAGGGGTGGGCTGTGGCAGACTAACTGCCATCAGAAATCTGGGCTGCTTCTGGGATACCACTTGAGTAAGTGCCAACAATTGCCGTCACCACCCTACCTGGGCTTCCCCTTGGACTGGGTCACTTCTGTGTCCCAAGTTCGACTCATTTCCCCAGTCCTGTTTGTTTCAGATCCAGTGTTGTACTGTGTCTTGGAGTGAGTGGGGCTGGAGCAATCACTCATTTGGGGCTGGGGCATGCAGCAAGGCAGTCCTGGGAAACTTTGCAGCTGCTAGATCAGACCTCTCTCCGCCTTGCCTTGGGGGCAAGCCAGTGTGGCTGTGTATGTGTGTGTGTGTATGTACTTCTCATGAGCAGAGTTCAGTCTTCTTCAGCCTTTCTATCTGTTCCAGAGCTCCTCCAACCAGCCAAGGTTGCTTGTCTCCTCCACATAGGACCCCCCGGACTGGGATGACCTGTCCATGGCTTGACCTGCTCACTCCCTAGTTTGGGTGGGTATTCACCCCTGCAATCTCCCTTTTCCTCTGAGTCCCCTCCTAGGAGCACAGGTCCCAACTAGATCTCCTTTCTTCCCTTCCTAACCAGTTATGTGTGTATCTTTCTTACAGCCTTTGTTGTAAAGGAGTGCTTCTTCTAGTATCCAGTGAGAATTGTTCCACATGTAGATGTATGTTTGATGTTCTCATGAAGGGATGTGATTTTCACATCGTCTTTGCCATCTTGATCTCTTCCTTTCCACTTACTCTGTTCTGTTCCAAAGTGTCCGTATTTTTAATCTTCCTCATTTCTTTCTTGGTTTTCTCAACTTCTCTTGAACAATTTCCATTTATTTTCCTTTTCTTAGTATTCATACATAGCCTCTCAAATATCCCCTCAAAATTATAATTTTTTATTCAATTTTAATCTTGTTTCTAATGGCTTCAATTATATGCCTCTGACTTAAAAAATAATGTCATCTTATCTTTTACCTGAGATGTAATTTTATCTCATGTGTCCTCTTCTTTATTATATTTTTCCTTCAGATTGTAAAACATCTTGTACCTAAAACTTATTTATATTTTATATTGTAAATCTTCCTCTAAAGTGTGTTCTTTATCTTTTATCAATTATCTTCTAATGCATCATAGAATACTTACATGGCGTCCATATTATTTTTTTCTATTTGTCTTTGAATGAATACAAAATATTCAAGACTCTTATTTTCCCCTTGACTCCATCTGAAAATAAGTGGATCTTTTTCCTACGTTTGATTGGGCGCTTCGGTTAGAATCTTTTTTTATTTTGTATTTTTAGTACTCAACCTGGAAAAGATATTGTTGATGTGAATTTGCATCAGACATTCAGAGGATTAAGGGAGAGGAGAAAGAGCTGAGACTAGAAGAAGACTTAATAGGTTATAGCCACTGCAGGAATGTGCTTTTTACATGAATTTCTGCTGAGCCTACTTTCTCTTCCAAGAAAATAATATTGCTGTGCCCGATAGTTTTCATAGGACATCTGACTGAAAAATTGGCCGAATACACATTGCTCATTTAGTCAGAGAATCATTTTATTTTAGGGAAATTCTTTTATCCTCACTGAATCAGCCACACAGCAATAAGTTGTGTCAAAGATTGATTTTAGCTGGGTTTGCTGTATGTTTGTTGAAATATCTAATTGCTATTCCTTTGTGTAATAAAAGTAGCTTAAAGTCATTTTTTCTCTCTCTTATGGAAAGCTTTCATATCTACTCTCATTTCTCCAAATTTGGGTGCAGTTATTCTCCAACTCTGGAAAATGTTCTCCACATTGGAAAAGCTTCATGATTCTTTGGAAATCTGTGCATAGTCTGATGTGTCAGGGCTGATGTGGCCACTGGTGAATTTTTCCAAATTCAGTAGAATGCTGTTTGTTGGAGATGCCAAATGGCATTTCCAAATAATTGAGTCCACTTTATCTCACATCATGGCCCCTTCTAAACTTTGATAAGAGGAAGCTATAATTACCTGCATTTATTTCTCTCAAAAATGAAACTTTCTTGAGAGTGGAGCTGTGATTTATTTATTGGTGACTATAAAGTCCATTTCCTTTGTAATATATATAGAATAGTTATGGTATTTGTTTGATATTATGTGATATTTGGTTTGACATTCAACATTGTAAAATAGTCAAGGGTCAGTCTCAGAGAATGTGGACTTTTATATTGTTGTAAAAAAATCACATTCAGGGCTTCCCTGGTGGCGCAGTGGTTGAGAGTCCGCCTGCCGATGCAGGGGACACGGGTTCGTGCCCCGATCCCGGAAGATCCCACATGCCGCGGAGCGGCTGGGCCCGCGAGCCATGGCCGCGGAGCCTGTGTGTCCGGAGCCTGTGCTCCGCAACGGGAGAGGCCACAGCAGTGAGAGGCCCGCGTACAGAAAAAAAAAAAAAAAAAAAAAAAAATCACATTCAGTTTACTGACGATTTTTAAGTGTACACTTCAGTATGATAAGTGTATTTACATTGTTGTCCCACAGATCTCTAGAACTTTTTCATCTTGAAAAATTGAAACTTTATTCACTAAAGACTAATTCTCCCTCCCCCTCCCACTGGCCCTTCACAATTACCTTTCTACTTTCTGCTTTATGATTTTGATTACTTAGATACTTCATATGAGTAGAATCATACAGTATTTGTCCTTTTGTGACTGGCTTATTTCACTCAGCGTAATGACCCTGAGGTTTATCCATATTTTAGCATGTGACAGGATTTCATTTAATTTAAGGCTGTGTAATATTTCATTATATGTATAGACTACATTTTATTTTTTCTTTTGTATGTTGATAGATATTTGGGTAGCTTTTACAGCTTGGCTCTTATGAATGATGCTTCAATGAATAAGAGTTTTACACATCTCTTTGTGATCCTGCTTTGATCTCTTGGATATACACCCAGAAGGAAAATTGCCAGCTCATATGGCAATTCTATTTTTAACGTTTTGAGGAACCTTTATACCATTGTCCATAATTGCTGCACCATTATGTTCCCACCAACAATGCACAAGATTCCAATTTCTCTACATCCTTGTCAATACTCATTTTCTATTCTTTTGATAGTGGCTATCCTAATGGATTTGAGACGCTATTTCATTGTGGTTTTGATTTGCATTTCTCTTATGATTAGTGATGTTGAGCAGCGTTTCATATTCTTGTTGGCCATTTGTATATCTTCTTTGGAGAATTGTCTATTCACGTCATCTATCCAGTTTTTAAAACCAAATTATCTGGTTTTGGTAGTTTTGTAGAAGTTTCATATATATTTTGGATGAATAAGGGTATTTTGGATGTTTTAAGCACAAAAAGGTTTGTTGCAGTGTATTAAATGGTTTTAAAAGTCGTTGGTTAAGCTTAAGAAATACATTTTAGATTGAGCTTTCAAAAGGACTTCATTAAAGAAGAGAGTCACCATGGGAGGTAATGCTCTTCTCTGATTAAGAAAATTAGAAACCTGTCATTCCAAATGCCAGCTCAAGAGTCATGCTGTGCCATATTACCAAAATAAGGAAGCCACAGCAAGATCAGAAAACTTAAAATCAAAAAGCCATTCTCAGAAAATCCCCATGATCAGGGAGCCATTGTTACAACTGCAGCTTTCAGAAACACCTGCAAAAAGTCACTAGGAAAATGGATACCCTACACAATTCTTATTAATAGTCATGGATCAAGTGACCACACATTAATATCTTTGTTAATGCTGCCACAGAAAACCAGACACCCTGTGTTGGTCTTTGCTAGCAAAAATAAAAGAAAGAGTATAAATGGCCCCCATATCACATTAACAATGCAAATGTCATGGCAGTGTATCTGACTGGCAGAATCAAAGTTATATACAGAGCTGTGGCTGCCAGAGTTTCTGGAAAATGCAGAAATCTAGCTTCTGCAATATATGAAAACACTCTAGAAATATATTAAAATGGCTATTGGGCTCCAATTCATCATGTCTACCTCCAGTTAAAGTAATGGATTTTGCTTCTTTTGTTTTCCTCTTGTTATTTTGGTAAGAGTGTGAGAGAGGATATGTTAGAAGCCTTCATTTATTAAAATCATTCTGGTCTGATTTTCCTAAAATTCAAATCTGATTATGTCATTCTTCTGCTTAGAACATGAGGACATGTTAGTACAAAATATGAATTATTTATTATAATTATGTTTATTTGACACTTCAAAAAGATGTACCCACTTGCTGGCTTGCTTATTGTCTCTCTGGCAATGAAAGAAGGTTGACTCTTATGACCCTATTCTAAATGAGTAACATTTCTGTATGCTAATTGCAGGCAACTATACTTTCATTCATGAGTCATGATGAAGTTAATCCAGGTTGCAGGTGTTATTCTGAGTATAGGATGGGAAACTACTGATAGAGTGAGAATTATTTTTAGTATAAAAGGAGGAAGGAATTAAAGTTAGTAGGAACTGGCTCCTAAGAATATTGAACTGTCCAATAAAATAAAAGCTGTTCTATACATGAATGAAGAGATAGGATAGCCTGACTATTAATTGTCCATAAATCAAATATACAAACCAGTTTTGGTCTGTATATAATATGTAGACATTTGTTAGAAAAATGGTCTTTTTCAAAAGGAGGTACAATGGAATTTATGCATTTCTTATAAATCAAAATGTTAGTTATACATTAGTGGAAATGTCATTCCATCTTAATCCTAAAATTCCCACTCTCTTTTGTCCCAGGTAATTTACAGTCAAACTTAAAATAGAAATATTGATGGAGTAAGCTTAGGAACCAAGTTTTCACTTTCAATAAAATGGAAATTTCTAAAAACTTATAATCCTTGAATAGAGCTGTTATAGAGAATTTCTTCTAAAATAGCTCATGACAAGACTATTGAGGCTATTATATTCTGATTATAAATCTGATTTAGGATGCTATTACAGATTAAAATCTCAGAGAAAAGTTTTCAAGAGGGATTTTAATGTATTTCAGTATGTCCTTAGGAATCATAAAAATATATCACATGAAAAGTATATCATGATTTTCTTCTTGTGGAACTATGGGATTTTAATCAACCCCCAATTATCAGTGAAGGTTTTTCATTAATTGATTCAAATATATTTACTTAATGCCTACTGTGTGCCAGACATATAGCTAGGAATTCGTAAAAAAAGAATAGACAAAAAATCTTTCCACTGTTACTTATGTTTTAGTGGATATGGATAGACAATGAACAAAATGAATAAGCATAATAAAATAATCAGATATTAACAAGTGCTATGGAGAAAAATGAAGCAATGAATAAGGAGATGAAAAAGTCTCATGAAGTTAAACTAGGCAAAGATCCAAAGTTGGTGAAATGTAACATTTTTTATAGGAAGAGTATTCAAGTCAAAACCAGGAACATGTGCAAAATCCTTAGGTCAGCGCTTCCCCAGAGTGTTTGAGGAATAGTAAAGGAGGTCGGAGTGCTTGGAGGAAATAATGGGGAGATGTGATTGGAGAGGAAAGGGGAGGTAAAATCAAATAGAGCCTTGTAGTCTATCATAAGGATCTGGTTATTCTTTTAAGTCATTGGATGGTTTAAAGAAAAAAAGTAACATGATCTGGGAGATTATAAGGGAGAAGGGTGGGGGCAGAGGGACCAATTCAGAGGCCACTATAATAACTCTAGTGAGAAATTGTTATGGCTTGGATCATGGTGCCAGGACATGGAGGTGAAAAGAAGTAAAAGAATGGTAAGAGCCATATTTTTAAATATTCAATAGGGGGTGAGAATGAATGTACATGTTTTTATCTAGAGACATGGATATTTCATCGATAGTAAATGGCGAGAAGACAGAGTATATATAGTTAGGTGATGTGGGGATTTACAGACATTCTATGATATTTTTCCTCAGTAAAATGGTAGCGGACTCACCAACTGTGAGTGAAGAAAGTGAACATGTCAGGGAAATACAGTATGACTGCACGCAACTCTGTAGATCACATACTTGACATTGATAGTAATGTGTTTAAAGTGTAAACAGTCAGCATAATTGTGTGTAATTCTCTGGCCATATTTAGTTACTTATGTATAGGATCAGAGGAGGCAGAGAATTGGATTTAACTAGGGTTAGGGTTTTGCTAAAGTGATGAGAAAAGATTGACAAGAGAGTTAAAATATATATGGAAGGGAATAATTTTATTGGTGGGTATGGAATCAAAACTAGGGTAGAAAATAATGATGATACAAGTATGGTGAGGCATGGTAAAATGGTAGCCAGATCTACAGATTATAGGTTCTTGTGGGTGTGAAAGTGTTGATCGAGTTGCAGTATTAAAGGGAGTGAGCTAAAGATAAAAAGTAACTATTAGAGAGTGGTATGCATGAAATTGATGTTAGGAAGGAGTTGTATTTGTTTATAATGACAAGATCCAGAACATGAGCATGGAAGTGAAAGGCTAATAAAGGGTAGAGGAAAAGTTCATAGGATGAGGATCTCAGGAGCCTAGAGAATGGGTAACAGAAGGATCATATTTATAGATAATGAAATGACTGATAAATGTAAAAAGAGTAGTGTTGAAAGAAATGGAAGTAAAGAGTAACTTAAATCTTCAAAGAATAGAAGTCACCTATGTGCCCAATGACTGCAATTTTTCAGTTGCCTGTGATTCAAAGATAAATGAGTTTAGGGAAGAAAGTAGGAAAATGGCCTGGAAGAATAAAGCAGAGAAAAGAGGACATCAAAAATGGCCCTGGAAGTGTGAGGGGGAAAAAGGAATTACTACTGAATATCCTGCTAGGCAAGCAGTCACTCCACTTAATTTTGTGAAGATAGACATAACTATGGGGATTGGCCACTGCTACACTAATGACTTTGTTGAAGGTAATTCTGTACACTTTTTCCTCTGCTTGTGTGGTTAAAGAAATGGGCTGGGCAGGATTGTTTACTGGTGAAGTTTTAACATTCAGAAGAGTTCTAATTCACCTCCTTCAAATTAACTCTATAAATAAGTTCTGAACCACCTGGTTATTATCTGAAATTAAACATGTGGAGAATGATATTAAAGGTTCCTCCTTTAGAAATGGCTTCCTTATGGTTGTGCTAAGTCTATAATATAATTTAGAGAGCTTTGCTACCATCAGCAACTTTGTGTGTTGGAATCCAGCTATTTTAAATTACAATTTTCTCATTTAGCCATTGAATGGTCCTAGAGATAAGAAAGCTTGCATTGCTACCGTATTTCTTCCAAGCTGTCTTTGGAGATGGGATTGTTGCACTCTTGGGAGAAGTTTATATTTCAGCTCTTCTAATTACCAGGAAAGGGAATATTATATATGAGCAATCAATTTTCACAGAAGGTATATATAAGGTAAAGGAAATTTGAGGTCATAAGAAGGTCTATTTACAAGTGCTTTATAATTTTTATACCCTTTTAAAATCTTACAGTTGTAGTAAGATCACTTTGCTATGCTCAGAGTAAGTTACCCTAACCATCTTTTTCTTATAGTTATTTTTATGTGGCAGGAGTATAAAAATACTCTTTGAGGGTTAACATAGCCACAATAAGAAGAATTCACCTTATCAAAAAACAGGTTGTTGAAACTCCTCAATTATATTGCCTGTTTTTGTTTTGTTTTTCCACAAGAGAAGTCTCTTAGTATTTTCATCACCTTAGTGACTATAACACTTTTTAAAAGACTTGTATTTCATAATCAAAAAGGATGCGAAAAATTTTTGAAGGTTTAGAATTCAAATTTCTAGAACTACTTTAAAATTGCCTTTAAAGCCTCATATATTCATTCTTATGAGTAAGTATATTTTCAAGTATACCTCTTCAAGTACATGCTAAAATATACCTACCAACCTTGAGAATAAACACTACAAATATATGCAACTTCTTATCAAAAGCAGCAATTTAGTGTCATGCAGACTTATTTAGAGCTAAAAATAAGAGGAGTAAAATGCACAGGCTCTCTAGCAGTTCAAACTCTGGGATATTCAATTACTTGGTGGCAGCTGATCATTAGATTAGATATATCCTAGCACATCATAGGAGGTGAAAAAGTTCCTCTAGAGACAAAGGTGCTTTAGAACAATTTCACTTATTATGCTTCCTGTAAGATTTTGTTTGTGTCTGATTTAAAATAGGATGAAATCTCTCTAGAGAGAAAAAAATCAAAAGATTAACATCATCTTATTATCTAGTATGAAATGGGCCTGGCCTCAGGCTGATGTGATGAAAACTATTTATAGAAATTCTTTCTCTCTGTTATTTAAAAGGGGGGGATTGTCACTGGATAGGTAATATGAGCAGATGTATTAATTTAGCTTGTGTACCATAACATAACATCAGCTAATATCTATAATACAAATGTTTACTTTATTGTTATATACCTAAAGAACATTCTGGTGTTTGTTCATTCTTGGATTGTGACCTCTGTAAATTCTTTAAGTGAAATGTTAGGGCCTGCAACAAATATTGTCCAAGTTTAACCAAATTATGAATGATAAAGATGTTTCTTGTCCTTATTTCATCCTTAGCCTTAGAAATCAGTAAACTTGTAAAAGCATTTTTCACACATAATGAAACTAATTCAGGTTGTGTCCTTGTTGACTTAGTTTTACACATTGTACATTTGAAAAACATATTCTGACCTTTTTTATGCCAATTAATGTGGAATTTATGTGACAAAGTTAAGAATTAGTATACTCTTATATGTGCTGTTAATGTTTGTTTTTGAATGGAAAGGGGTCTTACTACTCTAGAAAACTGTTTAAAAGCTAGAAAAGTAGACAAAAATTGTGGTACTCAATAATATGCAACTTACTTCTTGTTTTCCATTTTCCCTTTAACATGTAGTCAGTGGAAAAGTATTTTTCTCTTACTCTTGAAGACAATCTCAGTCTTTGACTTCAAAGTTTTAAAAATAACTTTTAGATAGTAAAATGTTCTGTGGTCATATTAAAGTAACAGAATCTTAATTAAGAAATTAGAATGGCCAATCCTTTATGCTAATCAAATTGCTTTCAATAGCCAGTTTTTCACTGCATTAAAAATATCTTCAAAATGACAGTGGCTGGCAGGGAGAGTGTTTACTTCTTACTCTGAGATCTGTGGAGTATACTTCTGAATTCCCCTGGGTTCACCTGGTCCAAGCTGTATATTAGGCTTCAGTTCAGTTCACATCTTTCTCACCTGTCTTCATCATTCTTCAACCAGCTACTACCCAGGGCATTTTCTTCTCATGGTAAATAGAAGTGCAAGAGATCAAAACCAATCCTGAAAGCACATTATTTAAAACCTCTGTTCCAGTCATACTTGCTAACATTACATCAGCCACAGAAACTCACATGGCCAAGTTCAACATCAGCAAGGTGAGAAATTACACTCCTCTTACAGTGAGGTAGGTAATGAAACAGTGGCAGAGAGGGAACAAAGAAATGTTGGAAAACAATGTAATCTACCACAATGTCAAATGTGATTTAACAGTAGTTCCTCTCCCATCCTCCAGCCTGGGCCACAGTAAGCTATCAATTTGCAGTAGGGATGCTAGGTATGGTCGTTCTATTCTAATCTTCCTCCCACTCAACTCCACCCCTCTCTAATAACCAAACTAATTCATTTGTAGCTAGAGAGTGGAGATGTTATGAGAAGGGAGACCATTAAGGGAAGAGATCAGTTAAATTTCCTACATGAATGGTTATTGGCTTCTTGCTGTGTGTGCCTGGCTGATGTTTAAATGGAGGTACTTTATTGTGGGATCTGTCCTTGGTACTAAACATTCTCCTGATGGTACTCTCCAGGTGAAACTTTCAGAACATAAGCAATACTTTCAGTTGATGGCTTCACTATTCATTCCTGTTCTCGTGTGTGTGTGTGTGTGTGTGTGTGTGTGTGTGTGTGTGTGTGTGTGTGTGTGTAGCCCACTCCTCATAGTTTCTAGAGTCCTGGCACACTTTTTAGGTATTTCTCTCCGGTAGGACTTAAAAGAGCTCTAGGCTCACTCTCCCATGTGGCTTATAGTTGTTCCAAGGAAGCACTCATGCATATTTTGACATATCGGTGAAAAGTAGTCCAATTATTCCCTAGAAGCACTCAGTTACCCGTTGCTCCCCTGCCCAAGCAGCTCTCTAACCAACCTCTCTCACCTGCTTTTTATTCTTTCCACACTGCAGAGGACATACTCCAAACTTTCGGTAAAAAGTCTTAGAAAATTTACCTGTCTGTAATTATTGTGAAAGAAGTACTCTCCCTCTCCCACCTTTTTCCAAAAGATGTGGGAGGGTAATGGGAATCATGGAGGGTAATTTTCTTTCAAAAAGCCTATTGACAGCTCACTTCTTTTTTATTTTATAGTACATTTTTTATTGACATGTAGTCAACACACAATATTATGTTAGTTTCAGGTATACTACATAATGATTTGACATTTGCATACAGTATGAAATGATCACCACGGTAAGTCTAGTAACCATCTGACCCATATAAAGTTATTACAATATTATTGACCATATTCCTTATGCTGTGTATTAATCCTCATGACATTAATTATATAACTAGAGATTTTCATCTCTTAATCACCTGAACCTACTTCATCCATCCCCAACCTCCCTCCCTTCTGGAAACCACCCATTTGTTCTCTGTATCTATGAGTCTGTTTTCATTGTATTTTGTATGGTTGGTTGGTTTTTTAGATTGCACATATAAGTGAGATCATGTGGCATTTGTCTTTCTCTGTCTGACTTATTCCACTTTACATATTTGCTCTAGATCCACTCATGTTGTTGCTAATGGCAATATTTCATTTGTGAAGGCTGAATAATATTCCACTATGTATTATATATATTATGTCTTCTTTATGCATTCATCTATCAACAGGCACTTAGGTTGCTTCCCTATCTTGGCTATTGTAAATAATGCAGTGAACATAGGGGTGCATATATCTTTTCAAATTAGTGGTTTTGCTTTGAGTAAATATACAGAAGTAAAATTATAGGATCAAATGACAGTAGTTATATTCTTAATTTTCTGAGAAATCTCCATACTGTTTCCCATAATGGCTGCACCAATTTACAGCCCCACCAACAGTGCACAAGTGTTTCTTTTTCTCCACATCCTTGCCAACTCTTGTTATTTGTTGTCTTTTTGATCATAGCTATTCTGACAGGTGTGAGGTGATTTGCACTTCCCTGATGATTAGTGATGTTAAGCATTTTTTCATGTGCCTACTGGCCATTTGTATGTCTTCTTTGGAAAATGTCTATTCAGGTCCTCAGCTTTTTAAAAAATCAGGTTGTTTGGGATTTTTTTTGATGTTGAGTTGTATGAGTTCTCTCTACATATTTTGGATATTAACCTTTTATTGGATATATCATTTATAAATATCTTCTTCCTTTTAATAGGTGGCCTTTTCATTTTGTTGACAGTTTCCTTTGCTGTGCATGAGCTCTTTTCTTTGATGTAGTCCCATTTGTCTATTTTTGCTTTTTTTCCCTTGACTGAGACAACATATCCCCCAAAATATTGCTAAGACCAGTGTCAAAGAACATCCTGCCTATGTTTTCTTCTAGGAGTTTTATGGATTCAAGTCTTACACTTAAATCTTTAATCCACATTGAATTTATTTTTTATATAGTGTGAGAAAGTAGTCCAGTTTGATTCTATTTTATGTAGCTGTCCAGTTTCCCCAACACCATTTACTGAAAAGGCTGTTTTTCCCCATTGTATACTCTTGCCTCCTTTGTTGTGCATATAAGTGCATGGGTTTACTTCTGAGCTCTCTATTCTGTTCCATTGATCTCTGTGTCCTTTTTGCCAGCACCATACTGTTTTGACTACTGTAGCTTTGTAGTATAGTTTGAAATCAGGGAGCAAGATACCTCCAGCTTTGTTCTTCTTTCTTAAGATTGTTTTGACTCTTTGAGGTCTTTTCTGTTTCCATACAAATTTTAGAATATTTGCTCTAGTTCTGTGAAAAATGTTCTTGGTAATTTAATAGGGATTGCACTGAACCTGTAGATTGCCTTAGGTAGTACAGTTATGTTAACAATATTAATTCTCCCAATCCATGAGCAGGGTATGTTTTTCCATTTGTTTATCTTCAATTTTTTCATCAGTGTCAGTCTCCTAAGTTAGATTTTTTCCTAGATATTTTATTCTTTTTGATGCAATTGAAAATGAGATTATTTTCTTAATTTCCCTTCCTGTTAGTTTGTTGTTAGTGTATAGAAACACAACAGATTTCTATATGTTAATATTGTATCCTGAAGCTTTAGTGAATTTATTTCTTAGTTCGAATAGTTTTTTGGCGGTGTCTATAGGATTTTCCATGTATTGTATCATGTCATCTGCAAATATAGACAGGGTAACTTCTTCCTTTCCAATTTGGATCCCTTTTCTTTCTTTCTCTTGTTTTATTTCGATGGCTAGAACTTCCAGTACTGTGTTGAATAAAAGTGGCAAGAGTGCATATCCTTGTTTTGTTTCTAATCTTAGAGAAAATGCTTTTGACTTTCCACTGTTGAGTATGATGTGGCTGAGGTTTGTCATATTTAGCCTTTATTATGTTGAGGTATGTTTCCTCCATACCCGCTTTATTGAGAGTTTTTAACATAAACAGTTGCTGAATTTGTCAAAAGCTTTTTCTGCATCTGTTGAGATGATCATATGATTTTATTCTTCAATTTAGTAATGTGGTTTATCACATTAACTGATTTGCAGATATTGAAACATTCTTGCGTCCCTGGGATAAATCCCATTTGATCATGGTGTATGATCATTTTAATATACTGTTGAATACAGTTTTCTAATATTTTAGTGAGGATTTTTGTCTATGTTCTCAGTGATATTGACCTGTAAGTTTCTTTTTTTGTTTTATCTTTGTCTGTTTTTTTGGTATCAGGGTGATGTTGACCTCATAATTTGAGTTCAGAAGTGTTCCATCTTCTTCAATTTTTTGTAATAGTTTGAGAGGGATAGGTGTTAAATCTTCTTTAAATGTTTGGAAGAATTGACTTGAGAAGCCATCTGCTCCTAGACTTTTGTTTGTTGACAGTTTTTTTAAAATTACTGATTCAGTTTCATTACTTGTAATTGGTCTGTTCATATTTTATATTTCTTCCTGATTCAGTCTTGGTCGTCCAATTTTTGGGGCATATAATTGTTGGTAGTAATCGCTTATGATTCTTTGTATTTCTGTGGTGTCAGTTGTAACTTCTCCTCTTCCATTTCTGATTTTATATTTGGGCTCCCTCTCTTTTATTTCTTGATGAGTCTGGCTAAAGGTTTGTCAATTTTGTTTATCTTTTCAAAGAATCAGCTCTTACTTTTATTGATCTTTTCAATTTTTTCTCTTATTTTCTACTAACTTTGGATTTTCTTTGTTTTTCTTTTTCTAGTTAAAGTATGTTATGTATTGGAGATTTTTCTTATTTCCTGAGGTAGTCTTGTATCACTATAAACTATTCTCTTAGAATATATATCTGCATCTATTTCTGCTTGTTTCTCCACTGTACATTTTTTTTTTAATTTTTATTATTTATTTATTTAATTTATTTTTGGCTGCATCAGGTCTTAGTTGTGGCATACAGGATCTTCTCTGAGGAGGCATGTGGGATCTTTTGTTGCGGCATGCAGGCTCTTCATTGTGGTGCATGGGCTTCTCCCTAGTTGTGACATGTGGGTTTTCTCTCTCTAGCATGTAGGCTCCAGAGTATGTGGCCTCTGTAGTTTGTGGCACAGGGGCTGTAGTTGAGGTGTGCGAGCTCAGTAGTTGTGGCACGTGGGCTTAATTGCCCTGTGGCATGTGGGATCTTAGTTCCCTGACCAGGGATGGAACCCACATCCCTTGCATTAAAAGGTGGATTCTTTACCCCTGGACCACCAGGGAAGTCCCTCCACTCAACATTGTTAAATCTCAGACTTTATGGTTTTCATCCAAGCAATGCAATAACATGAATGTCTTTGCAAAACCTAACAATGACTCTAAGTTCCCTATATTATGTTACTATTGATCCTTAAGAGACTTAAAGATCCTATGAAAACTTATAAATGCTTTCAGAAATTTAAGCAGTACCATTTCTACTATAACTCTCTTTTTGGTTCAATATTTATTTTGTTCTCTAATCCCCTCTTAAATATGCTAAGTTTTTAGTAGGTAAATGGCTAAAAGGCATAATTTTTTCAGAAAAGAATGCATCCATACATTTGTTCTCTACACCTGTGTCTCTATTTCTGCTTTTCAAATAAGATCATCTATACCATTTTTCTAGATTCCACATATATGCATTAATACACATTTGTTTTTTGCTTTCTGACTTACTTCACTCCGTATGATGTATGGATACCAAGGGGGAAAGCAGGGTTGGTGGGATGAATTGGGAGATTGGGATTGACATATATACACTACTGATACTGGGTATAAAGTAGATAACTAATGAGAAACTACTCTATAGCTCAGGGAACTGTACTCAATGCTCTGTGGTGACCTATATGGGAAGGAAATCCCCCCAAAAAGGAGGATATATGTATATATATAGCTGATTCACTTTGCTGTACAGTAGAAACTAACACAACATTGTAAAGCAACTATATTCCAATAAAAATTAATTTAAAAATTAAAAAGTGAAATTAATGCTCCTGTAAAAAAAATAAAGAATGCAGAAATTATTAAATAAATAGTAAAATGTTTAATCTCACAATTTAAAAAATACAAATCGAGATAAAAGATATTTTTTGTCAGATAACATTAATATATATATATATATGTATATATATATAAGGGTAGTAAAAGATGGTCACATACAGTTGAGACAGAAACTTCTAAGCAATCACTCCTTCCTGGCAGAACTTAAATCACACTACCTTGCATTTTAACTACTTTAAAATTAGCCCTGATGCTTTGCCTTCTTATTTGCATGCCTAATAGCTAAAGCACTGTGGTTTCAGTCTAATGGTTTTAATAGTATTTTTACCTCACCATGAAACTTTGGCCTCCATTAAGCATCAAAAATTTTATTAAGGCTAACCCAACTATTCTATATATCTACATGTGCTTAAAAAAAAATACAAAACAACAACCAATGAACAAACCAACCAAAAATAACAACAAAAAACTACATTTTCATTTGCAGTGTTTCCATTAATTATATAAGACCCTAAGTAATTGATCCAGAAATGGGTTTACAGTTACTCAGAATAAGTTCACAGCTTGTGTATGGAAGGGTTTGAGATGAGGTAAAATTGAATAAGATAGAATTGTGGTATGTTACCTGAAAAAGATGTGTTCCAAGTCAAAAAGAACTGATCTGACGGTTGGTAATGTAGGAGTCCACTCTTCTTTCTGGCTTCTTTTAATTTTGTCCTCAGATTTAGCTGGTCTTTTAGCCTCCCATTGATGCTACAAGATTTTTCTAATAAACCCCTTTTTCTTATGGCAGCCAGAGTCAGCTCTGTGCTTCCATAGAGGTATTGTGCGAGATTTGCATATGGTGAAACTGAAACTCAGGAAATCACGTGATCTTACAGAGTCATAAAGATAGTAAGGGCAAAGTTTGAAAACTGGGATTCTACTCTCAAATTACTTTCTACTTTTGATAAAGATTTAATCCTCAGCCATACAATAGAGTTGAACTCTGAAGTACTTTCTACTTCTAAGAATATATGATTTTCTCAGTGTATATTTCCTTAATAGAAAAGTTAAACTGAATTTAAACAAGTATATTATGACTATGTAATAATCTTCAATCTATCAAGTACTTATTTTAGAATCTATGATCAGCCCAACCTATTCTTAATATACCTCTATATATCTCTGTATCTATATCTATATTTATATCTATATCCATGTATAATACCTGCTCATTTTTCTGCAAAACATACTTTAGGTGCATTATTTTAAAATGATTTTATCTGTTTGATTTTGTTCCATTCCTACATAATCAAAACTCCATTTTCATACTTTGCAAAGTAGCTCATGTGTTATGTAATTCCATTTCAGAACATTATTCACCATCATGTGATATAATCTATGGAGTGATTTTATGAGGACAGCTCTCTGCTTGAATCTACTTGGTTGCCTTGTAATGAAAAATGCTGCTATTTTTCCTCTTGAATTTCACAGGTCACATCTTCTCTCTGCACAATAATTCCTGGGCATATTAAAAAGAAACACTCACACATACAAAGTAGCATAGCTTAGGCTGCTTTGAATTCATGATTTAATTGAAGATGCTGTGCTCTAAGAAATGTATTTGTATACATTGTTATTGAGATTAGAGTTTTGGAATAAGTTGCCAACTCATCTCAGACAGGATCCTATTATTGATTTTGCAAATGGTTCTGATAAAAAATGTTGGATTTATTAAAAAAAATGTTTTCTTGGTGGGGTTCTATGTAAGTTCTTATGTATAAAAAGAACACATAATTTCAAGAGAAACAAGCAAATTATTTGAGGTAAAGTGATTTTTTTCTCTGAGTAGGAAATTACAATGTTCAGAAAACAACATATTTTGTCAGAGCCCTTGAAAATGATGGTTGGCTTTAAAAATGTTGAGATGGTAATGTACATTGACCTAAAATTGCAGTGGAATTAAAGGAAAAGATTTCACATCCTAATGTGGTGAATTAATAAGTAGGAGAGGTGAGGGACTTCCCTGGTGGCACAGTGGTTAAGAATCCGCCTGCCAATGCGCAGGGGACACAGGTTCAATCCGTGGTCTGGAAAGATCCCACATGCCGTGGAGCAACTAAGCCCACGTGCCACAACTACTGAGCCTGTGCTCTAGAGGCTGTGAGCCACAACTACTGAGCCCACGGGTCATAACTACTGAAGCCCGTGTGCCTAGAGAGCCCATGCTCCACAGCAGGAGAAGCCACCACAATGAGAAGCCTATGCACCCCAATGAAGAGTAGCCCCTGCTCACTGCAACTAGAGAAAGCCCACATGCAACAACAAAGACCCAATGCAGGCAAAAAAAAAAAAATTAGAAAAGAAAAAAATCATATCTATACATAGAAACTACTCTAACTAAAACTTACTTTAAAAAAAAAGTAGAAGAGGTGTTTAGAATATAAAATGTATTATTTTGCTTAAGATTGAATTTACTGGCACCATCATCCCACCATTGGTGAAGGATTTACATTTTTGCATAGGAATCATGATACCAAATTATTACATCTAATGTGTTATATAAAATATCCTCGTGGTTGAATATTCATAATTCATTTTATATATTTCTGGAAGTAGAGATCACAGTGCAAAGACAACTAAATTCTATCCATTGACAGTCTAATGACTAAAACATACACATACATATGCACACACATACATGCATGCACAAACCAGACTCAGAATTCAAAGAGAAAAACCCATATAAGATTTCATTGTATTTTTTTAAAAAATCACAGGAAACAAAGAATAAAGCAGGCAATTGTATAGAACGATATATATATATATACACATAATTATATGTACATGTATATAGTCATGGTAGGATGACATAAATACTTGAGATAAATAAGCAGGTCCGTCAAATATCACACATAAAGCACGACTGAGGAACTAAAAGAGGGACTGAATGAAGAATGAGCATTAAACAGACATTACCAGATATCCAGTGCTAAAATACCATATCTTAAATGATGTGTTAAGTTTTCATAATTAGAGTGTTTGGTAGTTACAGATTAGGGTTGCTATGGGAGCTAGAGTAATATAGATTGAACCTTGTTCTTACACTACCGACTAGCCGTGTCATCCTCGAAAAGTCACTTAACTTGTATGAACTTCAGTTTCCTCCTCTGGAAAATGAGACAAAGTAAGTGGATAATGTCTTAAATTCCCTTTTTTTTTTTTTTTTTTTTGCGGTACGCGGGCCTCTCACTGTTGTGGCCTCTCCCGTTGCGGAGCACAGGCTCCGGACGCGCAGGCTCAGTGGCCATGGCTCACGGGACTAGCCGCTCTGCGGCACGTGGGATCTTCCCAGGAAGGGGCGCGAACCCCTGTCCCCTGAATCGGCAGGCGGACCCTCAACCACTGCGCAACCAGGGAAGCCCCTTAAATTCCTTTAATCCTAAATTGCAATAATTATTCTGTAGCTAGGTTGTGTACTGTCTTTGTTTATTTCCTATCTCTAGAATGAAATTTTTCTCATTTTCATTGTTGAAATCGTACTGATTCTTAAGTAGCTATTTGCTTAAGCATGTTCGTTACAAAGGTATCTATTTTAAGGAATAACTGAAAAGAAATTAAATAACAATTTGAAAAAGATAGCTAAATTTTGGTTAATCAACTCTGGAATATTCAGTCATTAAACTGAAAATTGTAAGTAAAATTTTTTAAAACTTTATGGCTATTAATAAGTAGAATAAAAAGTTGAATGTATTATATATCCCAATTGCAACTGCACAAATAGTATGAATGCATAAACAGAGATTAGAAGGAAAAGGAACAAATATTTAATTTTCTGAAGTATTAGGATTATAGGTGATTTTTACATTTCCTTTGATATTCATTGATATGATTCAATATTACTTATGTAATAACACTGGTGATGATAATTTTAAGATATTATCCATATTTTAAGACCTAGCTTAAATGCCTCCTCCTCATTAAAAATGAATTTCCTCTCAAATATTTCTATGCACACTCTGTTTTATAGCATTTATTAATTTAAACTTCATTACATTGTTTTTTATATCAATATCCCTTAATAGATTATAAACTTTTAGGGAAAAAACACATTGTTAACTTTTATATTTCTCCATAATACATAACTCTATGCCTTATCGACATTATGTGCTCAGTAAGTTTCATTCAGTTCAGTTAGCTTGGCTGTACATCATAGAAAAAAGCAGAGTTGAAATTAATTAATCTACTCAATATGTATTTATTGAGACTGGTTCTACTTGAGGAGCTGGGGATACCACAGTAAAATATAAACAAAGTTTATATAAAACTGTATAACACAACCTCTCACTGTGTTACATCTAACGTTGGGAAAGCTTTGTGGCTGTAGAAGGATAAAGAACAGAGAGGCAGTACGTAAGGTTTGAAGAGACAGGCAAGGGAGCATACAAAGCCTTTGAGGTACTTGGTAAGGAGTCTGGGTTTTTATTCTAAATAACATGGGAGGGCACTGGAGGAATAACATTTTTATTCTAAATAACATGGGAGGGCACTATTTTATTTTAAATAGCAGGGAGGTGACATGAACTTATTGAAATTTTTTAAAAAGTTAATTTGGTTACTACTTTGAGCTATGCTTAAAGAGGACAGGATTGGAAAATGGAAGACCAGTTAAGGTCACGAGGGATTTTAATTGAAGATGGTGGCTTAAATTTTGTTGGAAACTACATCAGAGATGGTAGGCTAAGTCAGATCTCTTCCAATTTTAAGTTGTATACATTGCTCATCTTGGTCACTCAGAGCCTTCATATCCAGTTAAGGTCCTAAACTAGCCTGGCTGCTATGTCTGTTTATTAAATTAATCTTGACAATTGCTAGATTTCTGCTAAATCCTTATATAAAAGAAATCTTACTATGTCCAGAATTGGCTTGTTTCTTCATGTTTTTCTTTTCTTTTTTTCCAGATAAGACATATATTTACTACTTTTAATTTTGTATTTACTAGTTCTTAGGGAAACCATATATATAGTACATTAATTGTGTCAATTTGCAAAAGAGAAACTGAATCAAAGAATTTAATTCAAACAGCACGAAAAGAGAAGGCAGAGAGAAGTGAAATGAATAAATCTTTATTTTTCATCTACAATAAGACAGTTATAAATTTACCATCTCATTCAATCCACACAAAAGTCCTGTGAGGTAATAATTGTTTTCCTCAATTCACAGATGAAAAACAGTAGTTTAACTGAAATTTTCAATAATGCTCAGCTATTAAATTTTATATTCAGTTTCGTTTAATTTTTAAACTCTAGCCTGCCATAAGAGCTACTTATTACAAATTCATCACCAAATTTGGATTTATTTAAAAAAAATTTATACCTTAAGTTTCAGTCTTTGTACCTTTTACAAACAAAATGGAGCTTCTTGGTTGAGGACTCAAGTAGTGATTCTTCGGTTTCCTGTGAATTTGTAGGATTCAAATATTTCAGTACCCAAGCCAAAACCATTCCAAATCACAGAGGTGGAACAGGAATGTAAACTGTTACTTATATTTTTATGCATGTTGTGTGGTTTGTGTGTATATGCCTATAGAGAGATATATTCAGTTACATTCTACGTTAACTATTGAACTTTTAAACTGTAGGTTTCTTATACATATCTTTATTGGAGTATAATTGCTTTACAATGTTGTTAGTTTCTGCTGTACAACAAAGTGAATCAGATATATGTATACATATATCCCCATATCCTCTCCCTCTTGAGCCTCCCTCCCACCCTCCTTATCTCACCCCTCTAGGCCGTCACAAAGCATGGAGCTGATCTCCCTGTGCTATGCAGCAGCTTCCCACTAGCTATCTATTTTACATTTGGTAGTGTATATATGTCCATGCCACTCTCTCACTTCGTCCCAGCTTCCCCTCCCTCCCACCCCGTGTCCACAAGTCTGTTCTCTACATCTGCGTCTTTACATCTGCATCTTAAACTGTAGTTTAGTTGATGATTTTGTGTTTGTTTTGGCTGTTGGCATATTGGGTCAACATAAATACAAAAATTGACATACGGAATAAATTGCTTTTCAGTTCTCCTATGTTTGAGTCATTATAAATTATACATGATGGCTATTAGCAAAATTGTTAATAAATTCTACAAACTTAGTGTACCTTTTTGGGCTTTCAGATTAGACATCCTCTTTGAATCTGTAAGGATTGAAAAACATGTAGGAGTTCATGCTCAGGTTTATTTATTCCAAAATGTATTTGAAAGTACACAGATTAGAGAAAATCCATTTGGTAAATGTACCTTAATTCTCCATTTCCCAGCCATATTGACTAATTTTTTCTCTCAGGCTTTTTGTAATTGACTCTTTCCTAGAACTTAGGTACTGACAATATGCTGCTAATTTTCCAGTTTTCCAATTTGCACAGAATCAAATTAGAAAACCCATAAAAACTCTCCAAGGTATAATTGAACCTTTGGAATTCATGAAATGAAATTCTGATGTCTCAGTAAATCTAGTGTACATTCAGGCTGCCTTTCAATGACTTTTGAAGTGAGTCTAGGCATTGTTCACATGATACAGTATTGTTAATAGGGCAATAGGGTTTCAAGACAAACAGATTAATGAATCAAATATCATCCTGTGTTTGTCCTCTATGTGGAAATTTTATGTAGGAATAATAAAATGCTATTCCCAATAAAATAGTGTCAATTTCTCAATAGTTGAAATCAAACAAATCTTTCCTTCCTTAAAAGATTTAATGGCCCAGAAATATATAAAATCACAATTGTTCAATAATATGTGGCATTTTAATTCTATTTTATGAGAAGGGTCTGATATATTATATATATATATAAATATAAAAGAATATTAAAAATATAAAAATATAAATTATATATATATAATTTATATATATAAATATATATATATATATATATAAACTGCTAACCGCCAGTACTTCAGAATGAGACCTTATTTGGAAAGAATTGTTGCAGATGCAATTAGTTAAGTAAGATGCTGACATCCTGGAGCGGGGAGGACTCATTATCCGTTACCACTGTTGCCCTTGTAAGAAGACAGCTATGTGCAGACACAGAGATACAGAGAGAACACCATGTGATAACAAATGTTATCCAACAGAAGTTGGAGTTATGCAGCTGTAAGCTAAAGATCATGTATGATTGTCAGCAAACCATTAGATGCTTAGAAGAGGCAAAGAAGGATTTCCCTATAGGTTTCAGAAGAAGCAATGGCCCTGCTAACATCTTGATTTCAGACTTCTAGCTCCAGAACTGTGAAACAACAAATTTCTGTTGTTTTAAGTAACTTCGTTTTTGATACTTTGCTATAGAAGCCCTAGGAAACTAATACATCCCCTTCAACTACAACCTAGGAAACTTGTTTCTGTTTTTTTTTCTAATAGTGTTATTAAGTATAAATCCTAGAATAAAGTATAATTTATTAAAATTCTTTTAGAATTTAGTTTCAAATGGTTAAGGAATAATTCCCTTTCTAAAAGTGAAAATTTTAAAGCTGGAAATGAATCAGAGCAGCAGTGTAAAATTTGAAATTAGCATTTTTGCTTCCGTGTATGTGTGTGTGTGCATATGTGTGTATGTTCCATGAATATGAAAGCGAAAAATATAAATTCATTCAATGTATTGTTAGCACATCCAATTTCATTGCGTAATGGATATTGCTTGCAATAATTTTCATTTATCAAGTAAAACTCAGTGATTACGAAATCAATCATTTGGAAAACAGCGTAAGCAAGAACAGGAAAAATAAAGGAACCAATAATGAAAATCATTTTAAATTGTTCTCATTCAGAACTGCATGTGCTTTTCAAAACATTGCTCTTGTTTCTGAGAAACTAATTACAAAGTATATCAGAGTATATATATTTAACTGCAAGTTCTACTCCTCCTAGCAGAAAGTTGCTGCTAGGCACATCAGATAGTGGGGAAAAAAATACAATTACCTGCACCAATGGTATGGTTACTTTATTAGAGCCAAAGATAATAAGAAAATCACAGGATAGGTAATTTCTAATGAATGTGACCGCATGCAGGGTGCAAGTGGCCACACTATTTATACAATTATATACACACACACCCCTGTTGTCTGTTTTCTCTGTTAAGCACATGGATCTTAACAAGAGACTGATGTACATCAGTATTGCCATATTTCTTTAAAAAGCTTTGTGTCATAACTTTTGGTAATTAAAATAGTTTAGTGATAACATTGTTATATTAATTAAAAATTATAGATCCCAATTTTCTCCCATCTCCTCAAAACTTATAACCAGAAAATTTCATATTGATAAACTGTGTAATCAAAAATTAAGTTATTGATAGGAACAAATTGCAAAACAGAAGTGAATATTGTCATGTTACATTTAAAGTTGTAGCCTTAATATTCTGGGTTGCATGCCAATATTTTGAACAGGCTTTACAAATAACTTTAAAAATAAAAGATAAATTTATTATTCATTCATTCAATGCCAGGCACTGAAGATGGATTTTATGTTATCACATTTTTTTGATATATGAAGTTCAATGTTACTTTCCTTTTCAATATTACTTTTAAAAATTTATTTCAAAGGTGTAAATACATATTGCTAAAATGTCATCTACCTTTCAGGCACATGCAATCACACCAGGCTTTTCTCTAAAATACCCATAGACAGAAAAAATAATTTAAAAATTGCACATTACTGAAAACTAAGACCACCATTTAACCCTACATTTTATTGAAAATATCTCTCTGCTCTTATGTCAGTAGTGCCACATTAAAAGAACAAAACAACAAGCAAACAACTACCAGGCTTCAGTTTATATAATCTGTGTACCACTCATGAAATGGATATAACCTATTAAAAATGTGTTCTCTGTCCCCTAAAAGTTGGAAAATCCTAAGGTTAGTCATACTCTAAAAGCCTTCCAATAATGATTGAAAGTAAGGGAATATGTTTAGGGAACAGGAAAAACCAGGGAGAGTACAAGAATATTATAGGGATGATTAAAAAATTTTATATGTGAACATCGGTGCTCTTTCTGGCATCTGTCTTGCACTACCAAGCTATACTCTTTCCAATATTTTACACAAAACAATTCACAGTGCAGACACGTGGTAGAGCAACATTATATGAAACTAAAAGTTAATAGAAGAAATATATTTAAAACTCAGAATTATGTAGAAAACTGTCTCTGCCTAGGAGAGAGAAAATTTATCTTATTTTTGGAACAAAATTGTGTATATTGAAGGTGTACAACATGAACATTTGATATATACACAGTGAAATTATTACTACAGTCAAGCTAAGTAACATCTCAGAAAGTTACCATTTTGATTGTGAGCTGAGTGCACCTGAAATCTACTCTCCTAGCATATATTGAGACCATTGATAAAGACCATTCTATTCTCTACTTTCATGAGTTTGAATTTTTTTAATATATTCTAAATATAGGTGATATTATGCAGTATTTTTCCTCCCTCTTTCTGGCTTATTTCACTTGCATAATGTCCTCTAAGCTTATGTGTGTTGTTGCAAATGGCAGGATTTCATGGCAGAATAATATTTTACTGTTTATATATGTATACATATATATCACATTTTATTTAATATGTCATATTTTCTTTATCCATTTATTGGTCAATGGACACTTAGGTTGTTTCCATAACTTGGCTATTGAAAATAGACTGCAGTGAACATGGGAGTGCTAATATCTCTTCAAGATAATGATTTCATTTCTTTTGGATAAATACCAAGAAGTAGAATTGCTGGATCCTACGGTAACCCTATTTTTAACTTACTGAGGAACTTCCATACTGTTTTCCATAGTTGCTATACCAGTTTACATTCCCATCAAAGATGTACAAGTGTTTTGATTAATATAGCTTTGTAGTATGTTTTGAAATCAGGTAGTGTGCTGTCTCCAACTTTGTGTGTGTGTGTGTGCGTGTGTGTGTGTTCTCAAGGTTGCTTTGACTATTCGTGATCTTTTAAGATTCCACTAGAATTTTATAGCTGTTTATTCTATTTCTGTGAAAAATGCCATTGGAATTTTGATAGGGATTGCATCAAATCTGTATATTGCTTTGAGTGATATGGTCATTTTAACAATATTAATATAATCCATGAGTATAGAATATCTTTCAATTTATCTGCATCTTCAATTTCTTTCATTAATATTTTATAGTTTTCAGTACACAGGTGTTTCACAACCTTGGTTAAATTTATTTCTAGGTATTTTATTCTTTTTGATGTAATTGTAAATGAGATTGTTTTCTTCAGTTCTCTTTCTGATAGTTTATTATTAGCGTATAGAAATACATCCGATTTTCGGTATTGATTTTGTAACCTACAAATTTACTGAATATATTTATTGGTACTAAAAGTCTTTTGATAGAGTCTTTAGGGTTTTCTATGCATAATATTATGTCATCTGCAAGTAGTGAGAGTTTCACTTCTTCATTTCCAATTTGGATGCCTTTTATTTGTTTTTCTTGCCTATATGCTCTGGCTAGGACTTTCAATACTATGTTGAATAAAAGTTGTGAGAGTGGGCATCCTTGTCTTGTGCCTGATCTTAAAGGAAAAGTTTTCAGGTTTTCATTATTGAGTATGATGTTAGCTGTGAGCTTGTCATATATAGCCTTTCTTATGTTGAGGTACATTACCTCTACACCCACTTTATTGACAGTTTTTCATCATAATGGATATCAAATTTTGTCAAATGCTTTTGTTTGCATCTACTGAGATGATCATATAATTTTTATCCTTCATTTTTTAATTTCTTTTTTAACATCTTTATTGGAGTATAATTGCTTTACAATGGTGTGTCAGTTTCTGCTGTATAACAAAGTGAATCAGCTATACATATACATATATCCCCATATCTCCTCCCTCTTGCATCTCCCTCCCACCTTCCCTATGCCACCCCTCTAGGTGGTCACAAAGCTGGTCTCCCTGTGCTATGTGGCTGCTTCCTACTAGCTATCTATTTTACATTTGGTAGTGTATATATGTCCATGCCACTCTCTCAATTCATCCCAGCTTACCCTTTCCTCTCCCCATGTCCTCAAGTCCAACATCACTAATCATTAGAGAAATGCAAATCAAAACTACAATGAGGTGTCACCTCACACCAGTCAGAATGGCCATCATCAAAAAATCTACAAACAATAAATGCTGCAGAGGGTGTGGAGAAAAGGGAACCCTGATGCACTGCTAGTGGGAATGTAAATTGATACAACCACTATGGAGAAGAGTATGGAGGTTCCTTAAAAAACTAAAAGTAGAAATACCATATGACCCAGCAATCCCACTACTGGGCATATACCCTGAGAAAATCATAATTCAAAAAGAGTCATGTACCTCAATGTTTATTGCAGCTCTATTTACAATAGCCAGGACATGGAAGCAACCTAAGTACCTAAGTATCCATCGACAGATGAATGGATAAAGAGATGTGGCACATGTATATAATGGAATATTACTCAGCTATAAAAGAGACGAAACTGAGTTATTTGTAGTGAGATGGATGGACCTACAGTCTGTCATACAGAGTGAAGTAAGTCAGAAAAACAAATACCATATGCTAACACATATATATGGAATCTATACTTCATTTTATAAATGTGATGTATCACATTGATTGATTTGTGGAAGTTGAATGATCCTTGCATCCCTGAAATAAAACCCACTTGGTTATGATGTATAAGCATTTTAATGTATTGTTAAATTCAGTTTGCTATTATTTTGTTGAAGTTTGTATCTATGTTCATCAAGGATATTGGTCTGTCATTGTGTTTACTTGTGGCTTCCTTATCTGGTTTTGGTATTGGGTTAATACTGGTCTTGTAAAATGAGTTTGGAAGTATTTCTCCTCTTATGTTTTTTTGAGGAGTTTGAGAAGCATTGCTGTTAATTTTTTGAATTCTTGGTGGAGTTCACCGATAAAGTCATCTGGTCCTGAACTTTTGTTTTTTGGAGGTTTTTGATTACTGATTCATTCATCTTAATAGTAATCAGTCTGTTCAGATTTAGTATTTCTTCATGATTCAGTCTGAAGGTTGTATGTTTCTATGATTCATCCATTTATCAAGGTTGTCCAATTTGTTGGTGTACAGTTATTCTTAGTAGTTTCTTATGATTCTCTGTAATTCTGTGATATCAATTGTAACATTTTCACCTATAATTTTGAGTTCTCTCTCTTTTTTTTCTCCATGGGTCTAGCTAAAGTTAGTCAAATTTGTTCATCTTTTCAAAGAACCAGCTCTTAGTTTCACTGATCTTTTCTATTGCCTTTTTTAGTCTCTGTTTTATTTATTTCTGCTCTAATCTTTGTTATTTCCTTCCATTAGTTTTGGGCTTCATTTATCCTTCTTTTTCTAATTTCTTGAGGTATAAAGGTTTTTATTTTAACATTTTCTGATTTCCTGAGGTAGGCATTTTTTGCTATGAACTTCCCTCTTAGTACAGCTTTTGTACATCCTGTAAATTTTGCTATATTACATCTCCATTTTCATTTGTCTCACTGTGTATTTTTAAATTTTCTTTTGACTTCTTCTTTGATCCATTGATCATTAAATAGCATCTTGCTTAATCTCCACCTATTTATTACTTTTTAAGTTTTCCTCATGTAATTAATTTCTAGTTTCATACCATTGTGGTTGGAAATGATGCTTGATATGATTTCAGTCCTCTTAAATTTATTGACTGGTTTTGTGACCTAGCATATTATCTGTCTTGGAAAACCCTCCATGTGTATTGGAGAAGAATGTGTATTTTGTTGCTTTGGGATGGAATGTTCTATAAATATGTGATAAGTCCATCTGGTCTAATATATCATTTCAGGTCAATGTTTCCTTATTGATTTTCTGCCCGAATGAGCTATTCCTTGATGTAAGTGGGGTATTAAAGTCCACTACTATTATGGTATTGCTATTTCTCCCTTTGGATCTGTTAATATTTGTTTTATATATTTAGGTGCTCCTATGTTGTGTGTATAAATATTTACAAATGTTAAATCTTCTTGTTAGATTGACCCCTTTATCATTATGTAATGCCCTTCTTTGTCTCTTATTAAAGTCTTTGTTTCAAAGTCTATTTTGTATGATATAAGTAGAGCTAGTCTAGCTTTCTTTCGATTTCCATGTACATGGAATATCTTTTTCCCGTTCCTTCAATTTCAGTCTGTGTGTGTCCTTACGTCTAAAGTGAATCTCTTGTAGGCAGCATATGGATGGGTCATGTTTTTTTTTTTTTCATCGATTCATCCACTCTGTTTCTTTTGGTTGGAGAATTTTGTCCATTTTCATTTAAAGTAATCACTAATAGGTATGTGTTTATTGCCATTTTGTTCATTGTTTTCTTGCTGTTTTTTGTAGTTCTTTTTTCCTTCATTCTTCTCTTGATCTCTTCCTTTGTGGTTTGATGACTTTAGGAATATGCTTATATTACTTTCTCCTTATTTTGTACTTACTATAGGTTTTCCTTCGTGATTACCATGAGGCTCACATATAACAACTTTTATATATAACAGTATATTTTAAATTGATAACAACTTAAGTTTGATCCCATTTAAAGCCCAACATCATTATTACCCCCATGTTTTATATTCTTGATGTCACATTTTACATCTTTTTAATCTTGTGAGTACCTTAACTAATTATTCTTATAATAGTTATTTTCACTACTTTTGTCTTTTAACCTTCATGCTAGCTTTATAAGTGATTCATCTACTACCTACTGTATTTACCTTTGTGCACAGAAACTCTATATTTAACTTCTCCTCCTCCCACATTTTGTGTTTATTGATGTCACAATTTATATATGATGTACCCATTTAACACATTATTATATAGTTATTTTAATATTTGTCTTTTAACATTTACACCAGAGTTAAAAGTGATTTATGAAGCACCATTATAGTAGTAGAGTATTCTGAATTTGTCCATATTCTTAGCTTTATAGTGAGTTTTATATTTTGATGTGTCTTCATATTGTTAGTCTTCTTTCATTTTAACTTAAAGAAGTCCTTTTAGCCATTTTTGTAAAGCAGGAGTAGCAGTGATAAACTCCCAAAACTTTTTTTCTTTTTGGTACACGGGCCTCTCACTGCTGTGGCCTCTCCCACTGTGGAGCACAGGCTCCGGACATGCAGGCTCAGCAGCCATGGCTCACAGGCCTAGCTGCTCTGTGGCATGTGGGATCTTCCTGGACTGGGACACGAACCCGTGTCCCCTGCATCGGCAGACGGACTCTCAACTACTGCACTACCAGGGAAGCCCTTTTTTTTTTTTTTTTGTCTGAGAAAATCTTTGTCTCTCTGTTTCTAAAGACAGTTTTTCTGGGTAAAGTATTCTTCACTGGCAGTTTTTTTCTTACTATACTTTGAATATATCATTCCACTTTCTCCTGGTTTTACAAGTTTCTGCTGAGAATTCTGCTGATAGTCTTATGTAGCTTTCATTGTATGTGAGAATTTATTTTCTCTTACTGTTTTTAAATTTACTCTTTGTTTTTGATTTTAGACAGTTTTATTATAATGTGTCCTAGAGAAGATCTTTTTGAGTTGAAACACTGCAGACCTCTGAGCTTCATGAACTTGGTTGTCTAAATTTCTCCCCCAGTTTATGAAATTCTCATTCATGATTTCATTAAATAAGCTCTCTGACCCTTTTCTCCCTCTCTTCTTCTTCTGGAATTTCAATAAGACATAATTGTGTCTCTTAATGGTATCTCATAGTTCATATAGGCTTTTCTTTCATTCTGTAGGTTGCCTTTTCATTTTATTGATGCTCTCCTTTGCTGTAAAGAAGCTTTATTTTTAGTTTGGTGTAGTCCTACTTTGTTTAATTTTGCTTTTGTTGCCTTTGCTTTTCATGCCAAATCCAGAAAAACCATTGCCAAGACTGTTGTCAAGGAGCTTACTGCCTATGGGTTCTTCTTGGGGTTTTACAGTTTCAAGTCTTAAATTTAAGTCTTTAATACATGTTAATTTCTGTGTATGGTATAAGATATGTGTATAGTTTCATTCTTTTGCATGTGGATATCCAGTTTTTCCAATATCATTTATTAGATAAACTCTCCTTTCCCAGTTGTATATTCTTAGCTCCTTTCTTATTATATAAACACTATTAAACCTGGTCCCCTTTAACCAAAGAAAAATTCTATTCTAAATATTAATACCTAGTTACCTTAAAGAACTAGTATAGAAATCCCCAGGGTGTATATGAATGCAGTTTCACTCATTAAGGAAAATTATTTTACATTCTAAGATCTCATGATAATATTTTGTGATTCACAAGTCCTGTGGTTTGGTATACTATGTAATTATTTTAATGCTTCAATTATCTTTTATATGGTCTAGAAATCATGGTCTTTTAATATTCATTTTCTTTTATGTACTCCAAATAGTGATATGTTAAAGAGGAGTTTTCCGTTTATCCACACCCATTGGAAAAATCTCTTTTGCTCCATTTATTATAAAAGACCTTATTGTCATAAACATAGTGCTAAATATCAAGGGTAAGTGGGCCTTGGGAACCAATCTTGTCTGCACATTGCAATTAGGGTTTCCTAGTCAGTCTGTTGGATGATTTTCGTGTAGCTGCATGCCATTTTATGTGTCCCTCCATTTTAAATTATACTATAAATAAGTTGCTTCCAATTATCTTTAAGCATTTACTTATGGAAAATACTGCTAGATTATTGGTAATTAAAAAAGGATTTACTGTAGTGATATGAATATTTTTTTTTTTTTTTTTTTTTTTTTTTTTGCGGTACGCGGGCCTCTCACCGTTGTGGCCTCTCCCTTTGTGGAGCACAGGCTCCGGATGCGCAGGCCTAGCGGCCATGGCTCACAGGCCCAGCTGCTCCACGGCATGTGGGATCTTCCCGGACCGGGGCATGAACCCGTGTCCCCTGCATTGGCAGGCGGACTCTCAACCACTGCGCCACCAGGGAAGCCCTATGAAAATTTTTTTGTTTGATATCTCATAGGAATTTTATCATTGGCCTTTGCCTGAATAGTGTATTATCTTTAAAAGTCTTTCCAAGGGGTTATGTTTGTGTATCCTGTTGCTTATCCAGGACCCAGGAAAGATGAGTACAGTTGTTTGTAATTTTCAATGTTTCAAACTTGACCTGACAAGTACTTTCTTTACAATAGGAGATAACTGATCTACAGTATCAAAAATGTAGATCAAAAAATGTAAAATACAAAAAATGCAAAAATGTAAAAAAATGTAAAATACATATATAAAATATAATCTAAATTTTACTTTGTAAAGATCTTTGTGTGAGAGGGATAAGATTATGTGTGCTTTTTAATCTTTTTTATTTCTGTATCTTGAAAATTTTATATTACCATTAAAATTACATTTTATATTTATACATGGTCTACACTATATACTAAATGTAGCATGAAGTATGCTTAGTGATTCTAGATAATTTCTCCCTTCAAGTTGTTGGAAACATTCTTAAACTTAAGAGATTTTACATGAAAGGTTGCATGTATGAGATAGCTTAAGAGCATAGGGTAAACCAGGACTGTTTAGACTAGCCACTAAAAATTGTCATTCTCTTGGTATTTAAATTCATATCGCTACATTCAAGTGTGATATTCAAAGTACAGAACAGACTCTGGCTATAGGGCTGGTTCAGGATGTGAGAGTAACCCTGCCCCCTGTCTTCTATGGATTTTCCCTTTAGTTTTTACATCTGGGGATACCTAGCAGAGGGTCCTAAGAAACGTTCCACTTGCCTAGAATAGCTGAAATGGTCTCAGTATGCTCAGGACAGTAACTCTTTAGCCACTTGCATCATTATTTTAACTACCAATGCAGCTGTCCTGGTGCATGTGAAGTGAATATGGCCTCTGAGTCTGACTCCTGTAACTACTTGATGGGAAAGTCAGTGGTCCAAGATGTGACAAGGATTCTTTCTTCCACTGGAAAGGATAACAACATCCTAGGATTCTCCACCTGCATGTGAAGGGAAGAGTTTAACAGAATACCCATGTTTCTTCATCTATTCAAGACAGGGAACAGAGTTAGATACTCTGATGAATAAGAGCACTTGCCCTTTCGGCATTTTAAACCTATAAAGGGGCAAACAATTCTAACTCATAGTACACAGTTCTTCAGCAGAATTGTGCAGATACTCCAATGCTCTAACCATGACAAGGTATCTCTTGAGGCTTCTTGGGGGAAATGCCACCTAAGCCTATTCTTAAAGTTAAGGTGGAATGAAGCAGGCAATGAAGTGAGGGTTAAATTCTGGGCAGGAGGTGGTAGTTAAAGCAAGTACAAAGTCATAGAGTTGAAAATAGCAATAGAATGGTATGGTCTGTGAACAAGGTATTCTGAAAGCAGGAGCATAAAATGAAATGGAAGGAGCATTATGTGAGTGTAACTAGAAAGATATATAGGATGCAGACCATAAAAGACTTTAAAATAGTTTGGAGTTTTCCTCAAAAGAAATTAGCACGGTTTGGAGGCAGGTAAGCAAGCAATCACATTTATATTTTAGGAAGATCACACTGGTTACAATGCCAAAGCCGGATTGGAGGGAGAAAAGCTGGAGGCACAGGGACATTTTAAGAGGCTGAAGGAGCAATCTAGGCAAGAGATATCCTAAGTGATAGAAAAGCCTTTACTGGGTAAAATTAGTCTTCTTCAAGGGATTTGAAAACAGAACTGATGAGCATTGTTATTCAGTAGGGGGTGAGAAAGAAGGAGCAGAGATGCCTTTCAAATTTCAGGCCCAGGTAACCACATGGAAGCTAAATATTGTCAGTATGAATCATAGCTCTTTCCAAGGCCAGGTATCAGAACACAAGTTTATTGGGACATTCAAAATATGCCATTGTACACGTGAGGACTGTTGGCCAACCACTGTGTTTATCTCAATGCAAATGTGGTATCTCATGGAAATGATCAAACCCCTGTGTTCACTCCCTAAAGGCTTTTGTATCTAGCTGTTGAAATAGTACTTTGAAAGATCAAGGTCAGGTTTGAATAGTAAAGCCCACTTCTCCATATCCCAGCAGAGGGTTTGATGCATGGATAAGAGTGATTGAATATAAGTGAAAAATATATAAGTATTCTTTGTGCTTAACGACTTAAACTGCTTTATCCAAGACTTCAGTTTTCTCCCACTGATAACCACAGAAGGCTTTCAAGACAGAAATTATGAAAAGAAAAAAACCTTATATTTGCCTCTGATAATGGAGGGGGAACCCGTGAAAGAACAAAAAAAAGAAAACAGTAATTTTTGGTTTTGTTTCCAAAAGGCTTTATTTGTTGTGTTTTGATTCTATTTTGTCTTGTTTTAATTTGCTTTTTCACCTAAACATCTTGATGTGCTGTCAGATCTCAATATCACAAAACACTAGCAATATACTATTACATGGTTTAGTATTACAGTAAGGCAAACATACCTTCAATGCACACATACACTCTCAACATATATATATATATATATTTCTTTTTAATAAATTTATTTATTTATTTATTTTTGGCTGTGTTGGGTCTTCGTTTCTGTGCGAGGGCTTTCTCTAGTTGCGGCAAGCGGGGGCTACTCTTCATTGTGGTGCGTGGGCCTTTCACTGTCGCTGCCTCTCTTGTTGCGGGACACAGGCTCCAGACGCACAGGCTCACTATTTGTGGCTCACGGGCCTAGTTGCTCCGCGGCATGTAGGATCTTCCCAGACCAGGGCTCGAACCCGTGTCCCCTGCATTGGCAGGCAGATTCTCAACCACTGCACCACCAGGAAAGACCAACATATTTTTTTTTTTAAATCACCTAGAAAGAAATTCACCCATCCTATCTTCCCTGATAACTTTTTCTTACTTCTGACAACATAGAATGTTCTCATGGAAGAGAAGGTATTGTGGAGACAATACAAAACAGAAGAACTATTTCTACATATTGAGAGCTATGAGAATATATGCTGCAATTATAATCGTACAGCAAAATAAAAGTTACAGCTAATTAAACCTCCAGTGAATATCCAGTGCTCTTCTTTTCCCTTAGAAAGTTGTACTCAAGATAACCCAATTAAATTATGCTATGAAAACTTTGCTTCAGTGTTTCAGATTACTTCCGAGACAAAGAATAGCAGTTCCTAAATGGTGCAGTTCAGCCAGTTCCTCCTGACCTCAATATATGGATCAACAGTACACCCAAATGTGATCTAATTTTATCATGTTCCTGGGGGGGGGGTCTTTTCCTCCCTGTCTGAAACCCTCAATTATGATTCCTTTGATGGACCAGTCTGCTTCCATGACTGACATTTGGATCCTAGTTTTAAACTGTATTTCATTCTATTCAGTAATAAACATTAATTTTTTTTTTTTTTTAGTATAAAGGGGATGCTGTTTTTTAGGAACCCTGCCTATAGCTACATAAGAGAACTCTTGTCTGCTGGCAAATGCTTTTCCTAGTTTGTAAAGTAAAATCAGAAATCAAACACATTGATATTGATGCTGTACAACAACTGACCAAAACCAATAATAAATCATACAGACAAAATAATACAACCTAATTAAAAAGTGTCCTCTTGCAACACCTGTTTAGACTTAAATTTTAGTGCAGTTCTTTTCCTTAGTACACTCATGTTGATTGAAGTTCAAGCTGCTCAAAAGGAATAATCCAGAGAGAACGTGTTAAGATGTCCCTTAAGGTCCTACATGACCTTGAAAACTATGTAGAATCAAAATGCTGCACAGAAACCTCTGATTCAGTATACATTTTTCTTAAAAAAAAAAAAAAAAGGAAAAAAGAATTCATTACATACTAGTAATTTTATCAGCGTGAAATAAGTTGACCACTATAAGGATTTAGATTCATTTTAATTACTTTAATTATATTCATTATTTTAAGAAATTATTTAGATGGTTGATTTTACATAATTCATAACTGATTCACCAAATAAAATTACTAGTGCTAATATTATGGTATTGTGTTTTTAATTTCAAATTCCACTTGTTCATTGCTAATATATGGGAAAGTGATTGACTTTTGTATATTAACTTTGTGTCCTGCAACCTTGCTATAATCACTTACTCTATATATTTTTTGTTGTTGTTGATTCTTTCAGATTTCTACATAGACAATTATATCATCTGTAAACAAAGACAGTTTTATTTCTTCCATCCCAATTTGTACATTTTATTTCCTTCTCTTATTGCATTAGCTAAAATGGCAGTAAAATTTTGAAAAGGGATAGTGAAAGGGAACATTCTTAACTTTGTACCTGATCTTAGTGGTAAGACTTCACATAGTTCACCATTAAGTATAATGTTGGCTGTAGATTTTTTTGTAGATATTTTCTATCAAGTTGAAGAAGTTATTTATTCCAAAATAACCGAGAATTTTTAACATGAGTGAGTCTTGGATTTTGTCAAATGCTTTTTTCTGAATCTATTGATATGCTTATGAGATTTTTCTTTTTTAGCCTGTTGCTGTGATGGATTACATTGATTTCTGAATGTTGAACCAACCTTGCAGACTTGGGATAAATCTCATTTGGTTATGGTGTATAATCCTTTTTTACCTTGTTGGACTTGATTTCCTAATATTTTGTTGAGAATTCTTAAATCTGTGTTCATGAGAGATATTTATCTGTAGTTTTTCTTGTAATGTCTTTGTCTGGTTTTGGTATTAGGATAATACTGGCCTCATAAATGGAGTTTGGAAGTACTCCTTCTGCTTCTATCTTCAAAAAGAGACTGGAAACTAATTTTTATTCTTTTATAGAAGTATAGTTGATTTACAGTGTCACATTACTTTTAGGTATACAGCAAAGTGATTCAGATATATATATATATATATATATATATTTCAGATTAGTTTACATTATAGATTATTACAAGATAATGAACATTGTTTCCTGTGTTATACAGTAAACCCTTGTCACTTATCTATTTTATATATAGTACAGTGTACGTGTTAATCCCTATGTATCCTATTAAGTCCTATTTATCCCTCCCCTACTTTCCCCTTTGCTAACTTTAAGTTTGTTTTTTATGTCCATGAGTCTTTCTGTTTTGTAAATAACTTCATTTGTATTATTTTTTAGATTCCATATATAATTGATATCATATGATATTTGTCTCTGTCTGACTTACTGCACTTAGTATGATATTCTCTAGGTCCACCCATGTTGCTGTAAATGGCAATATTTCATTTTTTATAGCTGAGAAATGTTCCATTGTGTGTGTGTGTGTGTGTGTGTATATACACCACGTATTTGTAAATCAATCATCTGTCGATGGCCATTTGGGTTGCTCCCATGTCTTGGCTGTTAAAAATAGTGCTGCAATGAACATTGGAGTGCATGTATCTTTTCGAGATAGACTTTTTGTATTTTCTGGATATATGCCCAGGAGTGGGATTGCTGGATCATATGAGAGCTCTATTTTTAGTTTTTTAAGGGACCTCCATAGTGGTTGCACCAATTTGCATTCCCACCAGCTGTGTAGGAGGGTTCCCTTTTCTCCACACCCTCTTCAGGATTTATTATTTGTACACTTTATGGTGATGGCCATTTTGACCAGCATGAGATGATACCTCATTTTGATTTTGATTTGTACTTCTCTAATAATTAGGGATGTTGAGTATCTTTTCATGTGCCTTTTGGCCATCTGTCTTCTTTGAAGAAATGTTTACTTAGGTCTTCTGTGCATCTTTTTTTTTTTTTTTTTTTTTTTTTTTTTTAGTTGTACAGAATGTTTTAAAGTTTATGAACAGGATCTGCTGACAGCTTAAAAAATGGCTAAATTTTCCTGGAAATCTCTTGTCAACATAACTGCAATTTTCCTCCAGATAGGATTAATCCCTCCCTTATGGAAATTCCCATAGAACTTCATCTGTGACTATCCCAGGTCATCTTCTTCTACAGTGGTCTTCTGAGATACACGTTTACTTCCGAGACACATATCTTCCGAGATATATATATCTTATGTCTCCTACTTTACCGTTAAACCTGCTCAAAGCCAGCTCCTCGTCACTAGGCTCTTCAACTGCATAGGGGTCGTAGTCATCTTGGAGGCGGTTCATGGCAGCCTGCCCCCTCCGATACCGTCTTCTGTGCATTTTTTGATTGGGTTGTTTTTTTTTTTGATATTGAGTTGCATGAGCTCTTCGTATATTTTGGAAAATACCCTTTGTCAGTTGCATCATTTACAAATATTTTCTCCCAGTCTGTAGGTTGTCATTTCATTTGTTAGTGGTTTCCTTTACTGTACAAAATATTTTCAGTTTGATTAGGTCCCATTTGTTTATTTTTGCTTTTACTTTTTTTGCCATGAGAAACTGATCTAAGATAATATTGCTACGATTTATGTCCAAGAATGTTTTGCTTATGTTCTCTTTTAGGAGTTTTATGGTGTCATGCCTTACATTTAGGTCTTTAAACGATTTTGAGTTTATTTTTGTATTTGGTTTGAGGGAGTGTTCTAACTTCATTGATTTACATGAGGCTGTCCAGCTTTCCCAGCACCACTTGCTGAAAAACTGTCTTTTCTCCATTGTATATCCTTGCCTCATTTGTCAAAGATTAATTGACTGTAGGGGTGTGGGATTATTTCTGGGTTCTCTATTCTGTTCCATTGATCCATATGTCTTTTTTGTACCAATACCATGCTCTTTTGATTACTGTAGCTTTGTAGTATTACCTGACATCTGGGAGGTTTATGCCTCCAGCTTTGTTATTTTTCCTCAGGATTGCTTTGGCAGTTCTGGGTCTGCATCATAGTCTCTCCTGGTGAATATTCCATGTGAGCTTGAGAAGAATGTGTATTCTGTTAGTGTTGAATGAAGTCGATGTAAATTATAACCAGTTGATTGATGGTGTTGGTGAGTTAAACTATATCTTCTATGACTTTCTCCTTGTTGGATCTGTCCATTTCTGATAAATGGGTGTTGAAGACTCCAGGTATGGTTGTGGATTCATCTATTTAATCTTTGCAATTCTATTAGTTTTAGCCTCACATAGTTTGACCATTTTTTAGTCAGGTGCATACATGTTAAGTATTGTAAAGTCTTCTTTGAAAATTGACCCTTTTATTATTAGGTAGTGGCCCTCTCTGTTCCTGAGACTGTCTGCTCTGTCCAAAATTATTATATCTAATCCTACTTTTTTGGATTAGTGTTAGCATGGTATCCTTTTCTACATATATCTACTTTTAATCTATATGTGTTTAAAACCAAAGTAGGTTTTTTTGTAGACATACCACATTTGGGTCTTTTTTAAAAATCCATTCTTACAACTTCTGTCTTTTTTGTTTGTTTGTTTGTTTTGGTGGGTGGGAGAAGGTATGAATTGTTTTTAAGGTATGTTTGGGTATTTTTTAAAATTAAATTTAATTTATTTTTTATACAGCAGGTTCTTATTAGTTATCATTTTATACATATTAGTGTATATATGTCAATCCCAATCTCCCAATTCATTCCACCACCACCACCCCCGCCACTTTCCTTCCTTGGTGTCCATACATTTGTTCTCTACATCTGTGTCTCAATTTCTGCCTTGAAACCTGGTTCATCTCTACCATTTTTCTTCTGTCTTTTAATGGGTCCATTTAGGCCACTGACATTCAAAGTGATTATTGGTATAGTTGGATTGATATCTGCCACATGTTTTACTCTTTATTTGTTGCCTTTATTCTTTTTTCCTAGTTTTGTCTTTTTTTCCTACCTTTTGTGGTTTTAACTAAGCATTTATAAAATTCCATTTTATTCTCCTCTTAGCATATTAGTTTTTCTTTAAATTTTTAAATGATTGCCTCAGTTTACAATATACATTTACAGCTAATCCAAGTCTTCTTTCAAATAACACTATACCACTCACAGGTAGTGTGAGTTCCTTATAATAACCAAATAATCCTGATTACTTTCCCCTGTGCCTTTTATTATTGCTGTCATTTATTTCACTTATATGTAAGCATACATAAAAGTGTGTGTGTGTATAAATTCAAATACATTGTTGCTATAATTATTTTGAACAAACTGTTATCTGTTAGATCAATTAGAATGAGAAAAATAAAAGTTTTCATTTTACCTTTACTTATTCCTTCTTTAATTCTCTTTCTTCATGTAGATCTGAGTTTTTGACCTATATTACTTTCCTTCCCTTTAAAGAAACTGTTTTGATATATCTTGCAAGCTAGGTCTACTGACAACAGATTTCCTCACTTTTTGTCCAAGAAAGCCTTTATTTCTCCTTCAGTTTTGAAAGGTAATTTAACAAGGTATAAAATTCTAGGTTGGTAAAGTTTTTTCTTCTCAATACTTTAAATATTTCACTCCATGCTCTTCTTGTTTGTTTGCTTTCTTAGGAGAACTTGGATGTAATTCTTACGTTTATGTCTCTGTAGGTAAGGTGTTTTTAATCTCTGGGTTTTTCAGAATTTTTTCTTTATCCTTGACTTTTTATAGTTTGGAAATGATAAGCTTAGGTGTAGTATTTTAGGCATTTATCCTTGTTGGTACTCCCTCACCTTCCTGGATCTGTTGATATTAATTTGAGGAAATTTTCAGTGGTTACTGTTTCAAATATTCTTCCCTTACTTTATTTATTTTCCTTTTTATTCTCATTATGCATATGTTACACTTTTTGTAGTTGTCCCACAGTCCTTGGATATTCTGTTTTGGGTTTTTTTTCAGTCTTTTTCCTCTTGTTTTTCAGCTTTTGAAGATTTTACTGATATATCCTATAGTTCAGGGATTCTTTCCTCAGCTGTGTTTGGTCTACTAATAAACTCATGAAAAATATTTTTCATTTCTGTTACAGTGTTTTTATTGCTAGCATTTCTTTTTGGATCTTTCTTAGCACTTCTGTCTCTGTGTTTACATTCACCATTTATTCTTTCATGCTGTCTACTTTATCCATTAGTGCCCTTAGCATGTTAATCATAGGTGTTTTAAATTACTGAGCTGATTATTCCAACATCTCTGCCATGTCTGGTTCTGATGCTTGCTGTGTCTCTTCAAAGTGTGTTTTTTTTTCCCCTTTTGGTATGCTTTGTAATTTTTTTCTTCACAGCTGGACATGATGTACTGAGTAAAATGAACTTCTATAAATAGGCCTTTAGTAATGTGGTTGTGAGGTGTGGGAGGAGGGGAAGCATTCTGTAGTCTTATGATTAGTTCTGTCTTTCAGTGAACTTGTGCCTCTGTACCATGAACTTCACAAGTGTTTCTCAGGTTTTTTCTTCCCTCCCCTGAGGTGGAACAGGATGGTTAGAGCAAGCTGGAGTTGGGTATTACCTTACCTCAGGTTAGTTAGATTCTGATAAAAATCCAGGAGGTTAGGCTGTGGTTATCTCATTTCCTCTGAGTGCAGGCCTTCTTAAGAAAAATAGAGTGCTCTGGTATATTTCAAAGTAGTCCCTTTTCTACTGCCCCTGCTGGAAGCATGAGGGGATTTTTGTTCAATATTTTCTGTAGGAACCAGGTTGGGTTCCTGAAGGTAAATTTCACTCAATTGTTGTGGTTTCACTATAAGTGAGTCTACTGGGAAATTTTTACTCTCAGAGTTGTCCTCACTGAGCCTTCAGCAATTTGTCAATTACAGTTCAGGTTTTCCTACCTGGGCTCTGGTTTCCACAGTGGTTTCTCCTCTGGTAAACTGTGACTCCCCATATTTGTCTGTATATCTCTCCAATTTTGGGGTAGCAGTTTGCCCTGTGTCATCCCCTTTCTTATGGACTCAAGAAAAACTGTTGATTTTTTAGTCTGTTCAGCTTTTTACCTACTGTTCAGATGGACTGGCAGTTTCCAAGCTTCTTATATGTAGAACTAGAAACTAGAAGTCTCCTAAACGTTTATTTTAATGTTTACTGACCATTTGCATTTTTACATTTACAAACTGCTTATTTATGAGTAGGATACCTGTGTTTTTCTTATTTATATGTAAGAGTTTTTAGGAGTTATGGGTAACTCGACCCAGCAATCCCACTACTGGGCATATACCCTGAGAGAACCATAATTCAAAAAGTGTCATGTATCACAATGTTCATTGCAGCACTATTTACAATAACCAGGACATGGAAGCAACCTAAGTGTCCATCAACAGATGAATGGATAAAGAAGATATGACACATATATACAATGGAATATTACTCAGCCATAAAAATAAACAAAATTGAGTTATTTGCAGTGAGGTGGATGGACCTAGAGTCTGTCATACAGAGTGAAGTAAGTCAGAATGAGAAAACAAATACCATATGCTAACACATGCATATGGAATCTAAAAAAAAAAATGGTTCTGATGGACCTAGGGGCAGGACAGGAATATAGACGCTGACATAGAGAATGGACTTGAGGACATGGGGAGGGGGAAGGGTAAGCTGGGATGAAGTCAGAGAGTGGCATTGACATATATACACTACCCAATGTGAAATAGATAGTGGGAAGCAGCCGCATAGCACAGGGAGAACAGTTCCATGCTTTGTGACCACATAGAGGGGTGGGATATTGAGGGTGGGAGGGAGATGCAAGAGGGAGGAGATATGGGGATATATGTATACATATAGCTGATTCACTTTGTTATACAACACAAACTAATACACCATTGTAAAGCAATTATACTCCAATAAAGATGTTAAAATTATATCAAAAAAAGTTATGGGTATCAATGATTTTGTAACTATATTGAGTATTTTCTCCAAAAAGCTGTTAATTTTTGACCATTATTTTTACCATAGAAATATGTTTAATTTTTTATTCTTTAAACTTTATCAGTGTCTATATATGTTTTCTGACTCTGGAATATATTCCCAAAAGGATGTTGTCCTTTGAATTTTACATACATTTTTTTATCCATTGTCTAATTTTAGAAGCATAGAGAAAAGTCTATAATAAGTGTGATAATCTAAGGTTATTTTTGTGCTTTTCCATTTAACTTTTGAAACTTTTCTTTGTTATGACATCCTCTTTGCCTAACTCTGTCCTTCTGCCTGAAAAAGATTAGGACTTTTTACAGAAGGAACCAAAGAAAAATATTCAATTTCTGACATCTAAAGATATTATTTGGAAGCAAGTCAGTAACCTTGAGAGCTAGGGTATTGTCATGAGGTAATGACTGTCAAATTTCTTTCTCTCTCTCTTTATCATATCAAGAGCTAGGATATGTGGGTTAAACCATACAAGTCCAAATAGAAAAAGCAAACAGGGAAGCCAGGTTTTTCTCTGAATCTAGGGAACTTAGAGGAGGAGTGGATTAGAAGCAGAGGTTATGGACATGACTACAGATGGTGTCCTGATATTTTTCTTCTGGGTGTTTTTTTAGAAAGTGGCATTTATGTTAGGATGAAACACAATAGTTAGGACACTACTCATTTGGAACTCTGAGGAGCCTAGGATCAGTGATCTGGCAACAGACACATTAAAGTAACCTTGGTGGTACTGCACTGTCCAGCAGGGGAAAGCACTTGTGTTTTATTTCTCCAGAGGAATACTTATTCCCCTTATTACAGAAGTAGAAACAAATGAAAGGCTTGCTAGAATCTCTGTGGAAGTGCAAGGAGCAAACAGAGGAACCACTCTGACTAGGATCAATGATAGTCACATGCAGATCTCTGGTTAATTCACAAACAAATCCTTAGGTAGATCAGGCTCATCAGACTCCCTCTAAGACTGTTTCTAGATCTGAGAGTAGAACAAAGGTTAATAGACATGAGCTTAAGCATTAGAGGATAGGGACATGTAAAGACAGACATAGGATTTACCTCATAATCAGCAGATGCCAGCCAATGCACAGCTCAAGGCTGGCATGAGGCCAGGGGCTTTGTCCCCACAAACACAAAGCCCACTCCCCTACTAGGTGAGGAAGTGGAGAAGTAACCTGAGAGATTACCTGAAGTATAGTTTAATAGTATGATTAGTCCAGGTTTTAAACTAGATAGGAGATTTAATTTTTTACTTTAAACCAACCAGTGGGTGGTTTCTCATGAAAGAGACTAGAGCTACCAATGAGAAATAAACATGGGAAGAGATGAATGACCAATCCACATTTTTGCTTCATCAACCTCTCCTTATAAACCATAGGTACAAAGAAAAAGGAAGAATTACTACTCAACTAATATGGATCCTTACTAATTTTAGTTGCTCTTATAGTAAACTATCAAAGGACAAAATCACCATGAGTTGTGAGGGAGAAAAAAAAATCTGTTTATTCCCATTCATACAGAATGCATATATTTTTAAGTGGATTTTATTTTACATTAATATTTCTCTATAACTCAGGTCTTCCAGTGAAGAAAACAGATTCAGTTTATGGGTATAACATATAAAAACAGATATATTTTAACACAGAGAATCTAAGTTGCATACAACTGTTTTGTATGTATGTAAGAATTTTTACTGAATCAAAAAATTTGAAGTGATTCTGATATTGCCATCATTTATATATATATTTTTTGCTTTCATCCTTAAATGTCAAAAAAGTCAGTATTTAATTTTTCATCACTTGGCCATAAAGAACAGAATGACTGGAATCTGGAAAAATGTCTATGAGTAAATGGTCTATGATCTTTGGTTCTTTAATATACCTCTTATAACTCCATGAAGAACAAGTGGTGCCTGTGAAATTGAAAAAAACATATTAAATAATACAGGTCAAGATCTTGTCATTAAATATTTACTGAATAATGTAAGTAGTCTCATCAATTTGTTTTAGGTATGTACCTCTGATCATTCTTACAGTGTCTGCCATCTTTCCTGGCCATTCTAAGTGACTCACAAGGTGAGATTCTTTCATCTCTACCAACATAAGCCTCACACTGGGACTCAAAGCACATAGGAGCAATAATATGAGGTTTAACTTACTCCAAATTGTTCCAAGATTATTTTTATGACTAGGAGTAACAGCGTCACCTTTTTATTCAATTTAATGGTAGTAATTTTATATCATTTGCTTTATGCTAGGAAGTCCTAAAATAATAGCATTGTCTTGCAGACTTGAATAGCTTGTTAGGATCTAAAGGACAGTAACTGGGCTTATCAACTCTTGGGCAAAAACACAACCTCCATGAAGATTCGTTGATTGAAATGATGATTTACCAGCCCTCTCATATAAAAGACTCTCTCAACAGCTAGGTCAAAAGAGTTTCAAAGGTTAATAGCTAACATTTTAAATTGCTAAAATGTAACATAACATATTCTGATTTTGTCAGATTTCTTCTTTAATTTTCCCTTTTACTAGAGAAGAGATGGCAGTAAAAAAAGGGGGGGTGGGGACATTAAAAATGAAAAGGATCCTATATAAATTAATAATCTTTTTCAAATAAGGCAGAATTGAAATAAATTCAAACGTTGTGATCAATACTTACTCAATTCAAATATTAGAACTAAATTTTCTGCCCTTAATTTGTTTCCATAACCTACTGTGTTTATGCATGAGGATTTTCTTCCCTAGTTGTTATGAATCATGAATTCAGTAGATTGTTTTCATCTCAAGCTTATCTAATGTATTCAGTAAAGTGATGATAATTCTGAATTACTACTCTAAGAAGGTAAAGTAGTATTCATTTTTAAAGTAATGAAAGGGAAACTATTAGATATTTAGGCATAAGTAGATCCTTAAATAGTCAATGAAGTATATTACTTAGAGTAATTGCTCTTATGTAATTGTAATTTTCACACAATATGCATGCCAATTATGCACAAATTTGATCAGCCATCCAAATGTTCATTTATCAGCTAACATTCTTTAAAAAATAAGATGCTAACAACTATATATCAAAGTATAGTTCCCCACTGTAAAATGCAAAATTAACAGTTTATTTTAGATTTTGAAATTTTAGATTGGTTAATTATATTGTTTCCATTACCATTGAAAGACAATTAGTACTACTTTTCTCTCTACAAATTGTTATTATTACAAATCAGCATAACTTTATTACATTATTTAAAATGGCAGAAAGTATAAACTAATAAACTTGTCATTAGTTAAAAAGATACATTTTTATTGGTTTTGCTATTTTTAGGAAGCTAAGAACAATGCTTTTAGTGAGAGAATAGTTTTTGTTTTGGGAACTTTCTTGATAAGCCTCTTATGGGGGAGGGAGGAGAGAAGACCCTGAGAAGCAAGGGAGGATATAGATTAGCACAAAGCAAGAAACAACAGACATGGTAGAACTTACCTTCACCTGGGAAAAACAGGGGTTTGGGGAAAGGTGAAGGGAAGGAAGCAAAGTGGTGAAAAGCCAGAACCCCATGTAAGTTCACCATATTCCAAAAACCTTATGTGAAGTTTTCAGTATACATAAATGCCTGTAAATATAGCTTATTTGGTGGAACTTGAGAAGGAGCAGAGCTCTGGATAGCATTAGGGCATTGTAGGGAAACCATGAGACAAGTGGTAACTTGATCCCTAAACTAAGCTAACTCTGTTTAGTTCTGTGTAGGATCTCCACACCAGATGTGAGCTAAACTGTCATAGACTTTACACAGAGACAACGAGAGAGAGAGAGAGAGAGAGAGAGAAAGAGAGAGAGAGAGAGATGGAGGCAGGCAGACACACACAAGGAGTCTTTCTTAAAATGCCTATTTATATGTATGGTTTCTGCTTGGAAAAAAAATTCTTGCCTTCTTATTGTCAGCTAGGGAAACAACATTACAACCTAGTAGAACCAAAGACCGTGTGTTTATCATGTCAACTTATTGTTATAAGTTGACATGATAACTTATTGTTATATATCATATGTTTATCATGTCAACAGTGCACAAAAATATGAATATATGTATTATGTAGATAGTATTTATTACACATGTACAATAAAAGTCAAAAAATTTTAAGATAATTTACATACTAACAATTCTATAGATAGATTTGTTGTTAAAATTCCTACTCCCTTGTTTATCTCCCAAACTCTCCAGATCCTTTCTTGCAGATATGTGTAAAAGTAATTCAAAGTCTCTTTAATCTTTATGTAAGTACATTATAATTAGCAACATAAGTTTTCTAATCTCTATAAAATGTCATACTATTGATTCTAAACCCAGATAGAAATAATTTTGTGTTTGGAGTACCCCCAAGATGTCCTTTATAACTTATCTCTTTTCTATTGAGATTAATTTTTAAAAAAATGAACGTTTTCTTTGATTTTTATTTTTTTAGCAAGGATTCATATGAAATCTGCAGAGGTCTGGTCTTTTTAATTCCTTAACTGCTCTCAAATAAGTATTCCCAAAATGCTGAAAGGCAAAAATCAGAAGTTCAAACTAAATAAACAGCTTTTTTCATAATGAAAAAAAAATCCAAACCTACTTATTGAATTTTCTCAATTTTAATTGCCTTGAAGGCTTGAAGAACTGCAGCTGGCTGGAAACCACTTTCCATCCCCTATTTCTCCCAAACATACTTTCAGTTCTTTCCTCATCTGCTTTGCTGCAGATAATAAACATATACATGAGTATATATTCAGCATGTAGGGCAGCGCTACGTTATAGACGGAAGAACAATATACATTAACTCAATGGGGAAAAAACACTTTGTACTGTTATTCATTCTTTTGTTCTTCCAATGGACAGTAATTGCCCATCCGTGCCAAGCACTGTGCTAGACATTGGAGATAAGATAAAAGAAAAGACTGATCATAACTAAATGATATAGAAATGCACCAGAAGTAAGGAGAGCAAAGCATCTGAGTATTTGGAGAGAATGAGGGAGCTATGCTAATGCTTTTTCAGAGAAAATGACTTTTAAACTGAAAGCTGAATGATAAATACAAGTTATCTACATAAAGAGAAGAATAGGAAGGAGAGCAGGCGAAGATCAGAAGTCCAGAGAGAATATGGCCTATTCAATAATTTTTTAAAGAGCCAATATGATTGGAACGTGGAACAAAGGGAGATAGCAAAGAGTCAGGAGAAAGGTTGGAGATGTAGTCAAGGGTCAGAACTGGCAGACTTGGTTTTCATCCTAATGACAATGAAAAACCACTCAAGGGCTTAAGTAAAAGAATCAATATAATAAAATATGCTTTAAAATTATGATGGCTTCTTTGTGAAGAAAAGACGAGGGAAGGTAGCACTGGGCATCGATGAAAGCAAAGCTGTTGCAGCAATTCAGATAAGAGCTAATGGTGGCTGCTTTGAGTTTGTGGTTGAAGGTGAAGAGGAGTGAAAATTCCCGTAGTTATTTAGAAGCTAGAATGGACAAAAATAATGAGCTTCTGTGTATGAGTGTCGGTGGGGAAATGTGGTAAAATAAGGCTGCCAGAAGTTTAATGTGGATAACTGTGGATGTTGGTCTTACTCTTTGAGAGTAAACATAAAGATGACGGTGTGTGTGTGTGTGTGTGTGTGTGTGTGTGTGTGTGTGTGTGTGTGTGTGTGTGTGTTCAGGGTGAGGTGATAGGTTCAATTTTGGATATGTTGATTAGAGGATCCAACAAGATACTTAAGTAGAAATGTTGAAAAGGTAGTTGGCTATTTGGGATAAGAATTTTGGAAAATGGTAGGAGTAGGTCATTAGTACACAAGGGATAACTGAAGATCTGAGAATAGACAAAATCACTTAGGCAGTGTAGAGTGATAAGAGAAGAAAGCCTGGTACAGAAGGCTAAGAAACACTAACCTTCAAGGATATGTGTAGCAGTGGAAGAAAAGAGTAGTGTGGTGTGGTGTTATAGAGCCAAAGTGAGAGAGTGCTTTCTGAGGAAAGGAAGTTAAACAGGATTAAGGAATGAGGAGGTCACTAGTGCCTAATAAAATGTTTGTAACTCTAATAGGGAAATGCTCAGCAACAGGGATAGTAAAAGTTGAGAAATAACAAGGATGATGAGACTGATGAGAAGAGTAATGTCATCAACAGTACCTATAGTAAAGATAGACCCACCTCCTAGGGAGTATCAGCAATGCCCAAAGCATCAGCAAGTGGAGAAAAGTGTAGAAAGAAGTGTTCACAGAGAAGAAGTTCAATAGTTGGCAAGTAGTACAGTTAGGTAGGGCCTTTGAGCACCTAGTTCGCAGTAACATTTATGATTGTTAAGGCTTTTGGTGGCCCTACATTCACCCACTTGTTTGTCTTCATGTTCTGGACTGTTCGAAATGCAGAGAAAGAGATTGGGCATGATGATTATGATAATAGCATGGTTGGAGTACTCAAAGGTTTGTCTTAGAACTACCTGTTAGGAAATCATATTAGGACAATCTCCCACCCTGAGTAAAGTGAAAAGCAATTGCAAAAAAATATGAGATGGAGACTCAAATCTCCTCTAGGCCCATTACTTCACATTGCAGAGCCTTTTGGGGGGACATCACATGCCACTAGCAGAGACCAAGGTCAGGAGGCTTGAATGGCAATAAAAATGTTATCAATGTCTATATGAGAGGGATGAGAGGGCACAACTGCAGTTTGAACTCCTGATACTATGTGCATCACAGAGAATGCCTCCAATTAGAGTACAGGTCCCCATCCCAGAAAAATGGACAGGGAGGCATCCAAGGCCATTTGGGGTAATTAAGTGCAGCAGTATATCTCCTATGAATATTCATTTTAGTGTGTGTGGCAGCTGAATGAGGAGATATTTTTACATGTAGGGTCTGTAGGTAGAGGGTGTCTTGTAAATACACAATAATTCATACCATGCAATTTATAATAACATAACATGAAAGGTACTTCATCTTTCTTTGTCTGACTGCTGCTGCTTGATCGTTTAAAGCTGAGTTGTAATGCCTACCTAGTGTTCCTATATCCACAGGGTGAATTGTACCTAATTTTCTCTGGGAAATTTTATTCTTTTGGTTGACAATTACACTATATCATACTTCACTACTTTAACTTTTGGAGGAAAATGTAACTAGCAGCACAACAGCCAAAGCTCTTGCTTTAATTTTAAAAAACATATAAGGAGTACTATTTTAGGAAAAGCAGAATAGTTACAAATAAATTTAAATCTGTTTCTCCTGGTGATATGAATTTTTAATTTTAACTTCAGTTGTGGTCATAAACAAGATTTTTCTCAAAGCTGCCTTTCTGAGCTGTTACATTTTTGAAATGGTTGCAGGCCTTTCATAGCTGCCTCTAGGTAACTGCAAAGCTCTGAAACACAGTTATGTGCTGCTCTGACTAACCATTTCACCAGAAGGGACAGGAATTTGTAGCAGGGCTATATTTAGCGCCGGTTCCTCAGCACCATGGACAGCACACTGAAGAGTAATTGGACAGCCCAAACTTGTGCAGAGGAGAGTCATCGTATCTGAAAAGACTTTGGTTGGGATGGCATTGATAGCCCCTTCAGGACCTGACCCTTCTTCTAGGAACATGACATTCTTTAGGAAAAATGAAAAAGAAACAAATCTTGGTATATTCACAGCCCTATGTAATTACTAGCATCTCAGGTCTCACTTCCCTTCTTTTTTTTTTTTACATCTTTATTGGAGTATAATTGCTTTACAATGGTGTGTTAGTTTCTGCTTTATAACAAAGTGAATCAGTTATACATATGTTCCCATATCTCTTCCCTCTTGCGTCTCCCTCCCTCCCTCCCACCCTTCCTATCCCACCCCTCTATGTGGTCAGAAAGCACCGAGCTGATCTCCCTGTGCTACGTGGCTGCTTCCCACTAGCTATCTATTTTACGTTTGGTAGTGTATATATGTCTATGCCACTCTCTCGCTTTGTCACAGCTTACTCTTCCCCTTCCCCATATCCTCAAGTCCATTCTCTAGTAGGTCTGTGTCTTTATTCCTGTCTTACCCCTAAGTTCTTCCTGACATTTTTTTCTTAAATTCCATATATATGTGTCAGCATACAGTATTTGTCTTTCTCTTTCTGACTTACTTCACTCTGTATGACAGACTCTAGGTCCATCCACCTCATTACAAATGGCTCAATTTCGTTTCTTTTTATGGCTGAGTAATATTCCATTGTATATATGTGCCACATCTTCTTTATCCATTCATCTGATGATAGACACTTAGGTTGTTTCCATCTCCTGGCTATTGTAAATAGAACTGCAATGAACATTTTGGCACATGACTCTTTTTGAATTATGGTTTTCTCAGGGTATATGCCCAGTAGTGGGATTGCTGGGTCATATGGTGTTTCTATTTGTAGATTTTTAAGGAACCTCCATACTGTTCTCCATAGTGGCTGTACCAATTACCATTCCCACCAGCAGTGCAAGAATGTTCCCTTTTCTCCACACCCTCTCCAGCATTTATTGTTTCTAGATATTTTGATGATGGCCATTCTGACTGGTGTGAGATGATATCTCATTGTAGTTTTGATTTGCATTTCTCTAATGATTAATGATGTTGAACATCCTTTCATGTGTTTGTTGGCAATCTGTATATACTCTTTGGAGAAATGTCTATTTAGGTCTTCTGCCCATTTTTGGATTGGGTTGTTTGTTTTTCTATTATTGAGCTGCATGAGCTGCTTGTAAATCTTGGAGATTAAACCTTTGTCAGTTGCTTCATTTGCAAATATTTTATCCCATTCTGAGGTTTGTCTTTTGGTCTTGTTTATGGTTTTCTTTGCTGTGCAAAAGCTTTGAAGTTTCATTAGGTCCCATTTGTTTATTTTTGTTTTTATTTCCATTTCTCTAGGATGTGGGTCAAAAAAGGATCTTGCTATGATTTATGTCATAGAGTGTTCTGCCTATGTTTTCCTCTAAGAATTTGATAGTTTCTGGCCTTACATTTAGGTCTTTAATCCATTTTGAGCTTATTTTTGTGTATGGTGTTAGGGAGTGATCTAATCTCATACTTTTACATGTACCTTTCCAGTTTTCCCAGCACCTTGCTTAGCTTTTATATGTCAGTACTCATCAAACCCTGAGAAGAACTAATAGTTACAAAGGCAAGTCAGATTTAGAGGATGAGATCTGTTCTAGGTCATTCCCAGTATGTCACCTCAGATGAACTTTTCCATACTCTAGGTAAGTTCAAGGAGAGGGGTTTGGGAGATGCTTGCAGAAGAAAAAAGAACCCATGGAAACACAGAAGATTTTTACTAAGACTTTAAAAAATATTAAAGTTGTTGGATATGATGGAAAGGGCAGTGGACTCAGAGTCAAGATTCCTAGAAACTAAGAGAACAGATCTTTGTGTACTCTTCAGAAAGTCATTTAATCTCCCAGATTTGATTCCTTCATGAGTAAAAATAAAAGTTCTAGATTAAATGATAACAGTATTATATAGTTTTCAAAAGGAGTTTCCGTATATATGTTATGATTCCATACCCACATAATTTTAGTGTATTGTTTGAAGTATGTTTGTTGGATTCTAATCTCCATCAAGTGAAAGATTGCAGAGAAGGAAAAAATATCCATATTAGGACAAAAAAACTGAGATGACAAGCAATTATACAACTGAAGCAATTAATTACACTAAAAATTAAAAGCTTGTGCTCTGCATATTTTAGGCCCTTAGACTGAAAACAATCTGTCATCTATCTTCATTTGTCCTATCATTTTGATATTGCAGTATCCTTAGTGTTTATCATAAATTCTGATACCCAAATTTCAATGGAAAAAAATAAGAAATAACCTTTACCTTTCATCAAGCAGAAGGAGACAATACCAGACTGTCTGTAGTGTCTGGCATACTCATATTAGGGAATGTGAACAGCCATTTAGGGCTCATTCCTCTCCAGAAGTTTCATGCTTTAAACTTGACCCTAGAGGGGGAAAAAAAAAACAGTGAAGGATTTGGGATTGTAAAGAAGCCTTAGGATAAAAAAGGAATGGGGGTGGAAGAGATGTGCCTTAGAAATGAGATCTGCTAGACAACATTTGGGACAAAGAGGCTTCAAAAGAGTGGAAAGGGGCTTTGGTCAAGCCATGAGCATTAGTGACTATGGTTTAATGAGAGCAAAGCAAGGGTTCCAGTTTCTATGCCTAAATTTTTATGCTTTTGCACTTTTGTTCTCAACTCTAATAGCAAAGAAAAAACAGATGTATTTCCCTAAACCCAGATTTACAGAGTCAGAAATTACAATCTTAATGCCCTAATAAAATTTCTTAAAAAAATTGAACTTGTTATAAAAGGTATGGAGAAATCAGAGTTCATAGTGCTACAAGCTGCTACTCCAACCAGAAATCTGAGAAATGTTAGGCATGAATTGAAAGGGAAAAACAAAAACAAAACAAAACCTCCTGAGAGAGGGAGATCTGGAGGAGCTGTGATTCCTACCTGAGTTTTTTTCTTTATAATCTTTGCTTATACTTTTAAGACCCTTAAAGAGAAGAGTCTCATATAGGAAACAAGTGAAAATGCAGCTTTGTGATAAATATATTCAAGCAAGAAGGGAGCAGAAGTTATTCAAGCAAGCTGAGCCAAGATATTAAAAAGTTCAGGAATGTGAAAGAGGTTTGGTATAGATGAATTCTTTGGGAGATAGTTAGGATTCTGCCAGGAAATATTGAAAGATGGAACATGGTGGTAAAATTGAGTAAGGCCATTTAGTAAAGGGATGTTATCACATGAAGATGTGTACACTTAATTTGAGAGTGATAAGGAGAAAGGTCAATATTTTAAAAACATAATCAAAAATTTTTTTGAAAGATAACTGGTATCAGCAAAGATGGTGGTTAGAGTGAGGTAGGGCCAGAAGGGGAGGGTTAGAAAACGACTGCAATGGAGGAAGGAAGAACTTAAGGCAGGTGGTGATAGTAAAGGAGGTTAGGGGAGAAACTGGAGAGATATTTGATAGGTAAACTTAATCAGACTTGGTAAAAGATTGAGTGTAGAGTTATAAAATTGCTAGGGACAGCTCTAAACATAGGAGCTTGGAGAACTCAGTGAATGACAATTTTATTAACTGGGCTAGGAAATGCAAGAGCTAAATTATTTGCAACTTTAGCCAGGCTGGGTCATCCTGCAGAATATCTAGGTGGAAACACTCTTCTAATAAGTTTGGAGCCCAGGAAAGGGTGACAAAAAATGTGAGGTTAACTATAGATCATCTATAGCTATCTCATACTACAAATGTTCTACCATTGTACACCCATGTCTCCTTCCTCCCTCTAATTTCTTCACCACCCAACGTTAATCAAGACCATTTGAGATCAGGTTTTTTATCTGTGAAACTGTACAGGAAAACGGCCTGCAGACAGAAAGTCTGTCAAAGTACCACCTCAAACCTATGAAGACACGTTGTATATTAGAAAAAGAAAGGAAACATACAATCTCTCCAAAATTTAAGTTTTAGTAATCGAATGTATTAATGTTACCTGAGGTCCCACTAACTAAATATTTATGGGAAATACTTTCACTTTCAATTTTTCCAAAATCCTTATTTAAAAAGTTTTCTGTCAAATACATCCACTTTAAAATATGTTAGACATCTTTTATTCAAACAATTGACACAATTTAAGGGCCATGATGGATCCTCTCATACCTTAATATAAAAAAGAAAGAAACTCAGCATGATAATTTGATATTCTATTCAGTTGCTATAAGTGGTATCTTATTTGTATTTAACTTTGTGTGTTGTTCACCAAAATAACATGTTCAAGACCCTCTTCTGAATAATACTTTGTGAAGATAATAGGTAATGATCTTAAACGAACAGATTTCTAGGCAGTTTTGTAAAATCATAAATTTTAGACAAATTGGTAAATAATTTAAACGAGACTAATAGTGCTCATAGGTACCTTAAGTCATTTCTTAAAATAAATACAAAGAATTAAATATAAAGGTCTACTGACTTGGTTAATGAAATTAAGGAAGTAAAATTTAAGTCTCATTTAATCGTCTTTTTGGTCCGACTAAGAATTCTCAGAAGAAACCACTAAAGTCCTTTGATGAAATGGAGAATAAGGTTTACCTAAATAAAGATAATTGTTTTATTTGATTCTTCTGTTTTCCTTACCTGATCCCCTCCAATATTCATCAGAAAAATCAACAAAAACATATTCTAAATCCATCCTCTTTTTTTTTTTTCCCCCTAATCTCCAAATGCACCCTAGTCAAAGTAACAGTCATCTCTTACCTGGGGCCTTGAATCGTTTATCTTTTCTTCCACTCTTGCCCACCCCTTAAATAGATTCTCCCTTCAGAGTAATCTTTTAAAACAGAATGTCATTTATCTATTTAAAACCTTCCAAAGGCCCCCATTACACATAAAACAAAAGCTAAACACATTTACACTAAGTCCTTGGTAATCATGTGCTTGTCTGTCTCCAACCAAAATTTACCCTCTCTCCTCTAGCCTTTGTGCTCCAGCCATTCTGGGCTGATTCTGATTCCTCAAACATGCCAAGTCTGTTCCCATCTTAGGGTCCTGGCACCAGCTCTTCTATTTCAAATACTGTTTCCTTCATATTAGCATAGCTGGCTCCTTTTTTGTTCCAGCTCTCCCAGCTTAAATAGAAAAGCCTTCTTACCAGCTAACCTAAAGTAATAATTCATTACTCTACCTAGACAGAATATTTTAATTCTCTTCACAGCACTTGTATTTGATCTCTCACAGAGAGTTCTCTTGCTTGTTTATTGTTTATCTTCCTCTATGTAATACTAAAGCCCAGGACTGTTCTATGCATGGGAGAGATGATTATAGTGATGGAGAACACAGTTATTGGCATCAAATGGCTGAGGTTTGAAGCTTTGATTGTAACTGCTATCCTCTGGAAAGTTATTAACGCTTGCTTTGCCTCAGTTTCTCACATGTAAGATAGGAGTAACATTAATATATACCTCATAAAGCTCTTGTGAATATCAAATGAGTTAAACAGGGATCGGTGATTTTAAGGATCTGAGAAATGCCATCCACTGTTTACCTCTGGACTTCAACACCTGGAACAGTACTCAGTACAAGTGGAAACTTAATAAATATTTTTAAGAAAGAAGCAGAAGAAAGAAGCACGTTATACCTCTATTTATATTGAAGTGATTTGTTCTCTTTTAGAAAAGATTTGTTATTTCCTTTATTTCAGTTCTAAGGTATAGGCATTTACTAAGTGGGAATTTATTTTTTAATTTATTTTTTAACTCATTATAGATGTAAATATTAGGTTACTTGGGAGCTTCAGTGTTATTTCTTATAAAATGGAACTAACATTCCCTGACCTTTAGCACTCCATAGAAATGTAAGGCAAAAGAGAACTGAAAAACAACAATAATGTACCAGTTGTCTGCTAATTTAGCTGCCATCTCTCTGTAACCCCACAGCTGCAATATGAGGCAGTTTCAATTGTAAACTGGGAAGAATATAAATTATGGCTAATTGAAAGTGCCAGGGAGACCTGAAAGAGGACAGAATGCAGTTACCCAAATTGGATGTGGGCCAGGCCAGGACTGGTATGTCTGCTCTTAGAAATAATGTGGAGTTTTGTGTGGCTAGAACAGCTTGTTAAAATATGGCTGCTGGAAACAGCTTGTGCCTCAGTTTCCCCCAGGCTCCTCACAGCCCTGTGTTTCCAGGACTAAGTGCCCCTGGGAAAGGGGTTTGTGGTGCTTCCTTCTCACAAATGACCACATATTTGCATAGATCTAACTTTATATTACCTAAAGCCTAAGAGTGGCCCTGGTTTCCTGGTTTGGGATATCTGGTGCCCTTTGGGGATATTTTATCTCAGAAACCACAGGCTGTTAATTTGGGTTTAGGTTGGAAACTTTGCTGCTTCCTCAGTCTTGGGGATAGAATAAAACACAATCTAGTCCTCCCCTTAGGCAAGAAGATGGAATTTAACATAATATTTTTCTTTTATATATCTGGGGCTTTAATTCCATGGCATATAAAGAATACTGGTAAGATTTCTTTTTTATACTTTTATTAGGTTTGCTTTTACTCTGAGAAGTATATATATGAGTTCATTAATATATTTCAAAGGTGGAAGAAAAGTGGATTTCTTTCTAATACCTACCTGCCTTGTGGTACTTTCATTATTCCCACTTAACACACGGGGATACCTAGTGTTAAATTATATCATCTAGGCTACATCTTTATATACGCAAATATATTTTTAAGCTAATCCTTTGTTTATAATAGTCTTTGTGGAATAACCATTATCATCTAATGTTATGTAAATATTCACATAAAAATCAGAGAGGTTACATATCAGATGTTTTTTTTAATTTTTATTTTATATTGGATCATAGTTGATTTACAATGTGTTAGTTTCAGGTGTACAGCAAAGTGATTTAATTATACATATACATATATATATATATAGATATATATATAGATATATATTCGTTTTCAGATTCTTTACCCCTAGGTTATTACAGAGTAGTGAGTAGAGTTCCCTGTGCTTTACTGAAGGTCCTTGTTGGTTATCTATTTCATATATAGTAGAATGTATATGTTAATCCAACCTCATAATTTATTCTCTCCCACCTTTCCTCTTTGGTAACCATAAGTTTATTTTCAAAGTCTGTGAGTCTATTTCTCTTTTGTAAATAAGTTCATTTGTATCATTTTTTTAGGTTCCACATAAAAGTGATATCATATGATATTTGTCTTTCTCTGTCTGACTTACTTCACTTAATACAATGATCTCTACATCCATCCATGTTGCTGCAAATGGCATTGTTTTGTTCTTTTTTATGGCTGAGTAATATTCCATTGTATATATGTACCACATCTTCTTTATCCATTCCTCTGTTGATGGACATTTAGGTTGCTTACATGTCTTGGTTATTGTAAATAGTGCTGCAATTAACATTGGGGTGCATGTATCTTTTCGAATTATGGTTTCCTCTGGATATATGCCCCGGAGTGGGATTGCTGAATCATATGATAACTCTATTTTTATTTTTTAAAGAAACCTCCATATTGTTTTCCACAGTGGTTGTACCAAATTACATTCCCACCAACAGTGTAGGAGGGTTCCCTTTTCTCCACACCCTCTCCAGCATTTACTGTTTATAGACTTTTTGGTGTGAGATGATAGCTCACTGTAGTTTTGATTTGTATTTCACTAATATTTAGCAATGTTGAATATCTTTTCATATGCTTTTTGGTCACCTGTATGTGTTCTGTGGAGAAATGTCTATTTAGATCTTCTGCCTTTTTTTTTTTTTTTTGCGGTACGTGGGCCTCTCACTGCTGTGGCCTCTCCCATTGCAGAGCACAGGCTCCAGATGTGCAGGCTCAGCGGCCATGGTTCACGGGCCTAGCCGCTCCGCAGCATGTAGGATCTTCCTGGACTGGGACACAAACCTGTGTCCCCTGAATTGGCAGGCGGACTCTCAACCACTGCGCCACCAGGGAAGCCAATCTTCTGCCCATTTTTTGATTGAGTTTTTTTTTTTTAATATTGAGTTGCATGATCTGTTTGTATATTTTGGAGATTAATCCCTTGTCAGTTACATCATTTGCAAATATTTTCTCCCATTCTGTGGGTTGTCTTTTCATTTTTTTATGGTTTCCTTTGCTGTGTAAAAGCTTTTAAGTTTAATTAGGTCCCATTTGTTTATTTTTGTTTTTATTTTTGTTACTCTAGGAGTTAGATCCAAAAACATATTGCTGTGATTTATGTCAAAGAGTGTTCTACCTATGTTTTTCTCTAAGAGTTTTGTAGTATCCAGTCTTACATTTAGGTCTTTAATCCATTTTGAGTTTACTTTCATATATGGTGTTAAAGAATGTTTTAATTTCACTCTTTTACATGTAGCTGTCCAGTTATCCCAGCACCACTTATTAAAGAGGCTGTCTTTACTTCATTGTATATTCTTGCCTCCTTTATCAAAGATAAGGTGACCATATGTGCGTGGGTTTATCTCTGGGCTTTCCATCCTGTTCCATTTATCTATAGTTCTGTTTTTGTGCCAGTACCATACTGTCTTGATTAATGTAGCTTTATAGTATAGTCTGAAGTCAGAGAGCGATTCCTCCACCTTCGTTTTTCTCAAGATTCTTTGAAAATTCAGGGTCTTTTGTGTCTCCATACAAATTTTGAGATTTTTTGTTCTAGATCTGCAAAAACTGCCACTGCTAATTTGATAGGGATTGAATTGAATCTTTAGATTACCTTGGGGAGTATAGTCATTTTGACAATATTGATTCTTCCAATCCACGAACATGGTATATCTCTTCATCTGTTTGTGTCATCTTCGATGTCTTTCATCAGTTTTCAAAGTATAGGTTTTTTCCTAGTATTTTATCAAATGTTAATAGTGTTTTTTTTCACTATAAATACATTTTCAATGTTTTATTTAGAGAAAGGTATTCTGTTTTGGAAATGTGAAAATTTAAAAATACAGTGCTTTCATGTGAATAAACATTTTTATTATTGATACTACTAGCTAAATATATTCTATCATGTGGTGTCTCATAATTTTGACTAGACTCCTATTAATGGACATTTTGATTTGTTCCAATTTCACTATTATTTTAAACAATATTTTTTGTAAAAACACATATACATAAAGCTTAATGTCCATCTCAGCTCATATTCTTAGGATAAATTCCTAAAATTTTATTGCTAGGGTAAATGCTTTGCAGGGTCTTATGGATTTCTACACATATTATGAAATTTCCTTCTAGAAAAAATTTTACAAATTTATACTCTCTTTATACAAGAGTGTGTGAGAAAGTACATTTTACAGGCTTCCTCCCATCCTAGATATTAGATCTTTTGCCAGCTTTTGCCAATAACTTTTCATTGGTTATTTGTAATTTTTCTGTTGTGAGTTTCCCATTTATCCTAATCTAATTTTTCATTTAAAATTTGGTATTCATGTTTTCTGATTAATCTACCAGAATAAGTTAGATACTAAGAACACAGCATTTACTCTAAAAATATTTTGTGAAGTGTCTCCTGGTTGGTTATTTACTTTGTAGTCTTGCTAATTCTTTTTCATGTTTATGTAATAAAATCAGTAAAATACTTTCTTAATATTTTCATCTGATTAGGTCTAGATTACAAAGTACACTTCATTTTAATATTTAATGACTATTCATCTATTCTCTTGTGTTTTCTTAATTGTTATAATGTAGATTTAAATCTATAGTCCTAGAATTTATTTTGAGGAATTATATAAGGATTTTCTTTTTTTTAGGTTTCATTTTGATTATACTGCCTACATAAAAATGAGCTCCACCTTTTGTGTATTCTGGAAGAGTATAGGATTAGCTTTGTGTGGGTATGGGGTTTCACAATTTTTTTTTCATTTCTTCCATCACTGTTGGTCTCTTTGAGCTTCTCTACATTTGTTTGAATCTGTCTTCATATTTTATATTTTCCTAGAAAAGTATTTCTTAGAAAAATTTATATATTTACAAAATATTGAGCATTTTTCTCAATTTTTAAATCTTCTTTGTCATCTCTGATTATCTTGTTTTCATATTCAATGCATTGTATTTTTCACTTGTCTATTTTCTCAGTGGTTTCTCAGCATCATCTTTTTCAAGAAATCAGATTTTTGATTTATTTGTCAATTATAATATTTTATTTTTCCTATCTTATTTATTCCTGATTATATCGTACTAAGTCTTCATTTCCAATTTTTTAGGTTAAGTTGCTGTTCTCTTTCTTGAATGAAATTCTCAGCATATTTTTGTCATTTAGTAATAAAATAATAAAAGATAAAATTTCCCAAACTTATTTTGTATGAATTATGGTTTTTTTTCCCCTCTCTCTGTCCTGTGTTTTGTCCTGTTTATTCAAGGAGTTTAGTAAATTCTTATTACCAGTTCCTCTCTCTAATCTTTGTCCCTACCACTAAGGATATGATTGAAATTCTTAACTCAGATATTATTATATTATTTTACCATTGGACAGCTTCTCCTATGGAAATGTTTTAAATGTTAAATTTTGTTTTGTAACAATTTAAAACAAAGTAAATTTTACCTCTTTCTTTTTTTTTTTAAAATTGGTTTTAGGAGTTTTTACCAGGCTTTCAAAGCTGTGATTTTTTTATTCGTAATGAGACACAACTTCTTTCACATGGAAAAGAAGGTGACACACGGAGAGAGGCAGAGAGAAATGAGAGGCCTGTAGGGTTCTATTCCTGGGTTCCATTTGTTTCTGAGCCCCACTGTTGTGCTCTTTCTAAAACTGGTTGATCAACAGAATTCTGAGAACCAATGAATGTCATTCTTTCTAGTTCATGTAGTGTTTTTGACATTTGCAATAAAAAAGCTTGTGAAGTGCCATTAATATTTTAGCACCTTTCTGTAGACTCACTTATCAACAGCAGCATACCCATGAATAATATTATGTCACCACCTAATTTCCTCAAAATCCCAATGGATTACGCTTTTCTTGCACATGGTCTTGTGGAAGAGAGGTTAATACCAATTCTGATTTTATTCTTTTAGGTAAGCTATCTGTTTTTCTGCTTGGATGTATGTAAAATTCTTCTATCTATGCATTTAAAAAATTATCCTCAGGTCTCTAATAGCAAGTGTTTCCATTAATTGATTTTATCTAGAAAGTTTGAATCTTTCAAACTTGCATCCCCAGTTCTTTCTTGAGGAAGTGTTTTATTATATACTTGTCTATTTTTCCTATTGAAATTACTCCAGATCTTACTTCCAAAATGATGTTTATTTTTGTATCAGCTTTAACATTGTTTTTTTAAAAAGGGCCCCTACCCTCAGTAACTTATAAAATAAGCATCAACAGGCATCTATATCTAGCTTATATTATATGTCACTTTTGTTACTCTTTACCAATTTTTTTATTCTGTGATCAAAGCTGACAGAGCAGCTCCATTTAGGAGTTTGTCAGTCTTGTGGCAGAGGGAAAAGCACAGGAGATCATAGAAACAAGCAATGCTTCCTAAAAATTCTTCTTGGAATTGAAATGCTACTACCTCCATCATGTTTTCTTGGCCTAAGCAATCCATGACCAGAACTAAAAGTAGGGAAGCATACTCTCCCTGCAGGGAGGCACTGCAAGCCATGTTGAATTGGATAGAAATGTACCATCTTCTTACAGGGCAGGAAGCATATGGTTGTAAACAATAAGAAAATTGACTACAATATCTATCTCACTGTCTTCTGTCCTCCAATTATATCAGCTTCTCTTATCACACTCATTATTTTGCTCTTTTTCTCTACATACATGAAAAACTGGTCAACTGAATTGATCCAGAGTTGCATGGGATTAATTTTACTCTTGCTATTCTTAACAGGGATCTTGTTGCACTTAATTTCCTTGTACACACTCTTCTTATCTATTTTCATCTATTTAATTTTTTCTTCATCTATTCCGTTCCTCTTTTATAGAGGCTGTATATTCTTAAAATCTGCTTTAGATAAAAGCAGTCACTTATTACCCATGTCCCCAGTCGCCCCCAATCCAGTCCCCATCCCCCCACACCCACATCCGAATAAACCAGTCTCTGACAACAGCAGGGGATTCCAATGGAAAACAGTGCATTTCTCAGGCACTGTTTGAGGGGAACTCTCTCTCCTATGTCTCCCTTCTGAACACTAAATTGAATTGTTTAGTTATACTTTTAACAAATCACCTTGTGTGAGCCATAAAAGGAACATAATTTCATGTGCAAATCCACTATAAACAGCATCATTTCATCTACTCATTAACAATAAGGAAACTTTGTTTCCATAACCATAAACCTCTTGTCCTGGATTGTCAGGAGGTCTTCCCTTTTACCAGGAATGAATGTATAGCACAGCTGGTCCCACCTCTGCAGACTTACTCCCAGGCATTTACTCTGCTCAGCCAGTGCCAACACAGGACTGGCCCTCAATGTTCCCCAGCCCCAGGGACTACACCATCCCTCATGGGTTTCCTAAACCCTACCCACACTTGAATACATAGTCCCTTTATTAAGCCCTCTTTCATTTACCTTAATTTTAATTTTCCATTGTTCCCTGTGGGGATTCTGCTACACCTGAAAATGTAGAGAAGGATCAGGTGTGTAACATAGACCTCTTTCCATTCCCTTTGGCAAAATAAATGCCACGTAGTTGCTCGAAAAAGCTTGTGGTGTTCTGTACCTTAACCTGGATGATATAAATGTGTGAAATTTCATTGAGCCATCTCACCTCTTCTGGGGAGAAGACTGGCAGGCAGAAGGGATGCCAAGGCACAGAAGAGCAGGAGAATTCTGATTTGCCACACTCTTGGCAAGATCCTGCCAAGATGCTGTTTATAATGTTATTTTTATTTTTGCACTTTTCTTAACCAAATTGCTGTCTGAAATACTTTTACCATTTTCCTGTAGCCACCATAAAAAGCACTCTTGGGGAATTGATACAGGATCAAGCATGCAGGGATAATTTAACATTTAGTTTTGTCTAAGAAATTGTGGTCCTGTGCTCTTGGGGGGAAAAAAAGCAATCACTTCTTATTTTTTGCTCTTTCCTTTGTATTTACTCATTGTTAAATGGGGTGAGATTTGTTTATACTCAATAATTGTCACCAGACAGAGTAAGTAGTCTTTCTTCTGCTTCTTTTCTCCTCTGGGTTGGTTGCAGAATCTTCCTCATAGATCAGTTGGAGACAAGATTGATGTAAATATTCGAATCCTAAATTTCAGTGATGCATTCACCTGTTTTGTAATTATTTTTGCTTCCTATTCTTTATGGTCATCTGCTTTCTTGGCTCCTAAGATTCAGGGTTCTCATGATTTATCCCCTCCTCCTCCACATATAACATCCTGCTTTGAGGGATGACAGCTCTACGGTTGCGCTGTGCCATCAAAAGTTCTCATTGATTGTTATTAATTATTTTATCTGCTAATGTGAAGTATCTTTTTTGGTTTTAAGAAGATAGTGTGAAAGAGTAGAAAGGAGATTAATGATATTTATAGGGCAAAGTATTCCTTCTCACAGAGTAGTTCCTAATGGGTAGGACCTTGGAGGAGGTTGCAGAACCTCAAGGATTGCCAGTGAGGAGCTTTGTCAGGACATGAAATTCAACTCTGTCCACCAACCAAGCCATATGCCCTCATCAGCCTAGAGGAAGTGGTGTCTTTTGACTGTTTGTACAGAAGTGTTGTAGGTGCTAACAGCAGCCCAGTTTTGTCTGTTTATGTACTTTATGTAAGTAGAATCCTAAGTATATATTCTTTGGCATCTGGCTTCTTTTTCTAAACATTATTTTTGTGACTTCATCCATATTGTTGTATGTAGTTGTAATTCATTCTCAGTGCTGTATAGTGTTTATACTATTTATTTATCTATTCTATTGTGGTACAATTGAGTAGTTTTCAATTTGGGGCATATAAATATTTTTTGCTATGGGGGATATATTTACTTATTTCTGTTGGATATATTCTAAAGGTACAAATGGTAAATTATAGCACATATATATTTAGTTTTAGTAGTATGACCAAATTAGTTTCCAAAGTTTTTTTTTTACAAATTTACTCTCCCACCGTTCATGTCTTGGGTTTCTGGTTATTCCATATTTTTGACATTACTTACTACTTTTGTCTTCTTCATTTTAGCCATTCTGATGGGTATGTAATGGTTTTCCATTGTGGTCTAATTAGAATTTGCTTGATAATTAACAAAGCTGGGTACCATTCGACATATATATTAACCATTTGAATATCCTCTTTCATTAAGTGTATTAATGTCTTTTGCCAATTTTTCTATTGGATTGTCTGCCTTTTTCTTATTGATTAATAGGGCTTCTTTATACAGTCTTTTGTTGAATATATGTTTTGGGAAAATGTTCCTTTACTTGTAGATTGTTTTATCACGCTCTTAAATGTGTTTTTTGATAACTGAAATTCTTAATATAATACAGGTTATCAAGATTTTCTGCCTTGGGATCCAATTTAACAAATCTCTGTGTACTCTAAGTTCATGAAGATGTCTTTTTTTAAAACTTTATTATTTAACCTTTAACTTTTATATTTTTTAAATTGAAGTAGAGTTGATTTAAATTTTGTATTAGTTTCAGCTATACAATGTAGTGATTCAGTATTTTTATAGATTCTACTCCATGTAAATGTTATAAAATATTGGCTGTATTCTCTGTGTGTACAGTATATACTTATAGCTTATTTATTTTATATGTAGTAGTTTGTATCTCTTAATCTCAACGCCTGTCATGCCCTTCCCCCTTCCCTCTCTCCACTGGTAACCAGTAGTTTATTTGCTATAGTGAGTCTGCTTCTGTTTGGTTATATTCATTTGTTTGTTTAATTGTTTAGATTCCACATAGATAATGTACAGTATATTGTCTTTGTGCGACTCATTTCACTAAGCATGATACCCTCCAGGTCCATCCATGTTGTTGCACATGGTAAAATTTCATTATTTTTTATGGCTGAGTAATATCCTATTGTGTGTGTGGGATATTACACACACACACACCAGAGCTTCTTTATTTTATTTTATTTTTTTTTATATTTTTCTTAATTGGAGTCATATTGCATTGTGTACATGGACCACCTCTTCCCCGTGCATTCCCCTGTTGATGGACATTTTCATACCCCCCAAGTGTTGGCTATGGTAAATATTGCTGGAGTGCAGGATTGCCAGCCTGTGTCTTTTTTTTTTTCTTTTTTGCGGTACGTGGACCTCTCACTGCCGTGGACCTCTCACTGCCTTGGACCCTCCCATTGCAGAGCACAGGCTCCAGATGTGCAGGTCCAGCAGCCATAGCTCACGGGACCAGCCGCTCCGCAGCACGTGGGATCCTCCCAAACCGGGGCATGAACCTGCGTCCCCTGCACTGGCAGGCGGACTCCCAACCACTGCACCACCAGTGAAGCCCCAGAGCTTCTTTATTCATTCGTCTGTTGATGATCACTTAAGTTGCTTCCATGTCTTAGCTATTATAAATAATTCTGCTGTGAACATTGGAGTGCATGTATCTTTTCAAATTAATGTTTTCGTATTCTTTGGCTCTGTATCCAGCAGTGGAATTACTAGATAATATAGTGGTTCCATTTTTAGTTTTTTGAGGACTCGCCATACTGTTTTCCATAGTGACTGCACCAATTTACATTCCCACCAACAGTGTACTAGGGTTTCCTTTTCTCCATATTCTCACCATCATGTCTTATTTGTGGTCTTTTTAGTGATAGCCATTCTGACATGTGTGAGGTAATATCTTACTGTGGTTTTGATTTGCACTTTTCTGATGATTAGCGATGTTGAGCATTTTTTCATGTGCCTGTAGGCCATCTCTCTTCTTTGGAAAAATGTATATTCATGTCTTCTGCCCATTTTATGATAGGATTTTTTATAGTGAGTTGTATGAGCTATTTAATATATATTTTGGATAACAACCCCTTATTGAATATATTGTTTGTAAGTATTTTCTCCCATTCAGTAGGCTTTTTTTTTTCATTTTTTCAATGGTTTCTTTTGCTGTACAAAAGCTTTTAAGTTTAATTAGATCCCATTTGTTTATTTTTGCTTTTGTATCCTTTGCTTTAGAAGACAGATCCAAATTGCTACAATTTATGTCAAAGAGTGTTTTACCTATATTTTCTTCTAGGAGTTTTATGGTTTTTGGGCTTACATTTGGTCTTCTTTTTTTAAGAGTTTATTTTTGTATATCATGTGATAAAATATTATAATTTAATTATTTTACATGTAGCTGTTTAGTTTTTCCAGCACCATTTATTGAAGAGACTCTCTTTTCTTCATTGTATTTTCTTACCTCCTTTGTTGAAGATAAATTGACCATAAGAGTGTGGTTTTATTTCTGGGCTCTCTATTCTGTTCTGATGATCTATGTGTCTCTTTTTGTGCCAGTACCATTCTGTTTTGATTAATGTAGCTTTGTAGTGTTGTCTGAAAGCAGGGAGCATGATACCTCCAGCTTCATTTTGTTTTGTAAAGTTGCTTTGGCTATTCAGGGTCTTCTGTGGATCCACATAAATTTTAGCATTACTTGTAGTTCTGTGAAAAATGTCATGGATATTTTAATAGGAATTGCAATAAATCTATAGATTGCTTTGGGTAATATGTATATTTTAAGAATATTAATTCTTCCAATCCATGTTAACAGGATATCTTTCTAGTTCTTTGTCATCTTCAGTGTCCCTCATTAACGTTTTATAGTTTTCAGAGTGTATGTCTTTCACCTCCTTGGTTAATTTAATTTATTTATTTGGCTGTGTTGGGTCTTCGTTGCTGCACATAGGCTTTCTCTAGTTGTGGCAAGTGGGGGCTACTCTTCATTGCAGTGCTCAGGCTTCTCTTGTTGCGGAGCACAGGCTCTAGGCACGCAGGCTTCAATAGCTGTGGTGCATGGGCGCAGTAGTTGTGGCTCACGGGCTCTAGAGTGCAGGCTCAGTCAGTAGTTGTGGCACATGGGCTTAGTTGCTCTGCGGCATGTAGGATCTTCCTGGAACGGGGATTGAAACTGTGTCCCCTGCATTGGCAGGCAGATTCTTAACCACTGCACCACCAGGGAAGTCCCTGGTTAATTTTATCCCTAGGTACTTTATTCTTGTTGATGTCATTTTTAAATGGGATTGTTATCTTTGTCTTTCCAATACTTCATTATTAATGTATAGAAAAACAACAGATTTCTGCATATTAATCTTGTATCCAGCAAATTTACTGAATTCATATATTAATTTCAATAGTGTTTTGGTGGAAACTTTAGGATTTTCTATATATAGTAACATGTCTTCTGCAAATAGTGACAGTTTTATTCTTCCCTTCTAATTTGGATGCCTTTTATTTTTCTTGCCTAATCACTAGGCTAGGACTACCAATATTGTATTAAATAGAAGTGGTGAGACTGGACATCCTTGTCTTTTTCCTGATTTTAGAGGAAAACCTTTCAGCTTTTCATCATTGAGAATGATGTTAGTTGTGGGTTTGTCATAAATGGTCTTTATTACATTGCAATGTGTTCTCTCTATACCAACTTTGAGAGTTTTTTTAATCATGAATGGATGTTGAATTTTGTCAGATGCTTTTTCCATATCTATTGAAATGATCATGGAATTTGTTATCCTTCCTTTCATTTATGTAGTGATTGATTTGTGAATATTGAACTATGCTTGCATCCCTGGAATACATCCCACTCAATCATGGTTTATGATGCTTTTTATATATTGTTGAACTCAGTTTGCTATTATTTTGTTGCATTTATATTCATCAGAGATATTGGCCTGTGATTTTCTTTTTTTGTAGTGTTTTTGTCTGGTTTTGGTGTCAGGGTAATGGTAGCTTCATAAGATGAATGTGTGAGTGTTCAGTTCTCTTCAGTTTTTTGGAATAGTTTGAGAAGTATAGCTATTAGCTCTTGTATATGCTTGATGGAATACTCCTGGATACTGTTAACTTAATACTGTTAAGCTCCTGGAATGTTGTTTGCTGGGAATTTTTTGATTACTGATTCAACTGATTTGTCTGTTCAGATGGTCTATTTCTTCCTGATTCAATCTTGGAAGATTGTATGTTTCTAAAAATTTGTCCATTTCTTCTAGGTTGTCCAAACTATTGAAATATAACTCTTTGAAGTATTCTCCTATGATATTTTTTTTTTTTTTTTTTTTTTGCGGTATGCGGGCCTCTCACTGTTGTGGCCTCCCCCGTTGCGGAGCACAGGCTCCGGACGCGCAGGCTCCGGACGCGCAGGCTCAGCGGCCATGGCTCACGGGCCCAGCCGCTCCGCGGCATATGGGATCCTCCCAGACCGGGGCACGAACCCGCATCCCCTGCATCGGCAGGCGGACTCTCAACCACTTGCGCCACCAGGGAGGCCCCTCCTATGATATTTTTTAATCTCTGTGATATTGGTGCTTATTTCTCCTCTTTAATTTCTTATTTTGTTTATTTGGGTCCTCTCTTTTTTTCTTAATGAGTCTGGCTAAAGTCTTATCAATCCTCTCTTTTTTTCTTCATGAGTCTGGCTAAAGTCTTACCAATTTTGTTTATCTTTTCAAAAAGAATCTCTTGGTTTCATTGATCTGTTCTATAATTTTTTGATATGTATTTTATTTAGTTTCTCTCTGATCTTTATTATTTCCTTCTTTCTGCTGATTTTGGGCTTTGTTCATTCTTCTTTTCCTTCCTAATTCCTTTAGATGAAGGGTTAGGTTGTTTGAGATTTCTTCTTTTTTCTTGAGGTAGGCCTGTATCACTATAAACTTCCCTCTTAGAACTGCTTTTGCTATCACACAGATATTAGAAGTTGTGTTTTCATTTTCATTTGTCTTGAGGTATTTGCTAATTTCTTCTTTGATTTATCCATTGACAATTTTTTAAAAAAATAACATGTTGTTTAATCTCCATGTGTTTGCATTTTTCCCATTTTTCATCTTGTAATTGATTTCTAGTTTCAGCTTTTGTGGTTGTAAAAATGCTTGTTAGAATTTCTATCCTCTTAAATTTATTGAAACTTGTTTTGTGGCCTAGCATGTGATCTCTCCTGGAGAATGATACATGTGCACTTGAAAAGAATGTGTATTCTGCTGTTTTAGGGTGAAATGTCCTATATTTATCAGTGAAGTTCAACTGGTCTAATATGTTATTTAAGACTACTGTTTCCTTATTGAATTTTTTGTCTAGATCTGTCCATTGATGTAAATGTGTGTTAAAGTCTCCTATTATTGTATTGTAATTTATTTTCAATTTCTCCCTCTATGTCTGATAATATTTGCTTTATATATTTAAGTGCTCCTATATTAGGTGCATATGTGTTAATGAATTTTATATCCTCTTTTTGTATTGGTCTCTTTATCATTATAGAATGCCCTTCTTTGTCTTTCTTTATAGACTTTGTTTTAAAGTCTGTTTTGTCTGATATGAGCATTGCTACCACAGCTTTCTGGTCATTTCTATTTGCATGAAACATCTTTTTCCATCCCCTCACTTTCATTCTGGTGTGTTTTAGCTCTGACATGAGTCTTTTGTAAGCAGAAAAATAGATGGGTCTTGCTTTTTTTTAATCCAGTCAGCCACCTGAAGTCTTTTGATTGGGGCATTTAGTACATTGACATCTAAAGAAATTATTGGTAGGTACAGACTTTCCGCCATTTTGTTACTTGTTTTCAGAATGTTTTTGTAGTTTTCTGTACTTTTCTTCTTCTTTTAGATTCTTTCCTTGTCGTTTGATGCTTTTCTTTAGTGATAAGCTTGTGATTCTTTTCTCTTGTCTTTGTGTATCTGTTGTAGATTTTTGATATGTGGTTACAATGTGATTCATATATGTTGCCTTATGACTATATCTACTTGTTTTTAAAAGGTAGTCATTTAATTTCAAACACATTCTAAAAGGTCTACAGTTTTTACTTCACTGCCCCACATTTGTGTTTTTGATGTCGCATTTTACACCTTCATCTTATCCCTTAACTGTTTATTGTAATTATTATTGATTTACAGTGTTTTGTCTTTTAATCTTCATTCTTGCTTATTTAAGTGGTTGATCCACAGCCTTCACTACATATTTGCCTTTATTAGTGGGATTTTTCTGTTCCCATAGATTCTTACTTCTTATTGTATTCTTTTCTTTTCCACTTAGACAAAACCCTTTAACATTTTAGGAGCTATTTAGTATTGAGGAACTCTTAAGTTTTTGTTTGAGAAGTTATTTATCTTTCCTTCAATTCTGAATGATAATCTTACTGGGTAAAATATCCTATTTTATAGGTTTTTCCCTTTTAGCACTTTAAATATATCATGCCACTCCCTTCTGGCCTGCAGATTTCTGAAGGTTATGTGGTTCTTTGTTTTTCTGTTGCTGCCTTTAGAATTCTCTCTTTAACTTTTGCCATTTTAATTACAACATGTCTTGATATAGATCTATTTGGGTTCATCTTGTATGGGGCTCTCTGTGCATCCTGTACCTGGATATCTGTTTCCTTCTTCAGGTTCAGGAAATTTTCAGCCATAATTTTATTAAATACATTTTTTATCACTTTATCTCTCTCTTCTTTTTCTGGGGTCCCTATAATGCAAATGTTAGTATACTTGATGTTACTCCAGAGGTCCCTTAAACTGTTCTCATTTTTAATTTGTTTTTCTTTTTGCTGTTCTGATTGGCTGATTTCTATTATTTCATCTTCTAGATTACTTATGTGCTCTTCTGTATCACCTCGTTGCTTGTTAATTGCTTCTAGTTTGTTTTTTATTTCAGTTATTGTTTTCTTCAGTTCTGACTGGTTCTCTTTTATATTTTCTAGTTTCTTAAAATACTCACGGTGTTCATCTATTCTTTTCCCTGTTCAGTTAGCATTCTTAGTATTAATGCTTTGAACTCCTTATCTGGTAAATTATTTATCTCAGTTTTTTAGTTTTTTTCTGTTTTTCTTTTGTTTCTTGTTCTTTCACTTGAAACATATTTTTCTGTTTTCTCATTTGCTTAACTTTCTCTGTCTCTTTGAAATTAAGTGAAACAGTTACCTATCCATCTTGAAGGGGTGTCCTTGTGTGGGAGCATTCATATACAATCTGCATGTGTCCAGTGGCTTATGTGGAATGGCTGTATCTAAAGTGAGCATCACATCTTTCCCCAGGGTGTGCTGGCAGCTATCACCTTGGTGGGAGGTGGGCCTGGAGATGAAGGATTTAGTGCCAGAGCCAGGTGTGATCTGGGTCTTTCTCTCTGCTCAGTAGCCAACACCACTCTGTTGGGGGTGGAGTCAGGTCCCAAGTTGCTGGAGCAGAAGCCCTGAGGGTCAGGTCTGAGCTTGGTCCACTCCCTCTAAGTGTGTTCTCTCCCTGTTCTCAGTGTTCACACTTTCTCACCTGAGGGGAGTAGCACAAGAGGGCCTGGAGCAGGCACCTGGTATGGGGAGGGGCACATGCTGGGGAAGTTCTGGCATACCAGTCAGTTTTCTGGGCTGCTTCTGGTCTGCCACCCCCGTGAACACAAGTAATGGCTGCCCTCACCCTGTTCAGGGGCCCTGGTAGAATCTTGCTAGCTCTGTTCCCCACAACTGCATGCTATCTTCAGTACCAGCAGCCTTCGCCCTAGTGTGGAGCTGCAGTGAGGATCAAGAGGGTCTGGAGTGGGTGCTCAGCATGGACTGAGGCATGCACTTGGGTTGTTGTGAGAAACCAGCCAGAGTCCCTGGGCAGTTTTAATCTGCTTCCTCTGCCTTTCTTCAGGAGTAAGCAAGAATGTATGTTTGCTCTTCTTTAGCAAAGTCTAGGTTCTTATAGCCCAGTTGTTAGACCCACTGTTCTTCAAACCAGCTAACAGGACTTGTCTTCCAGGTGTTGGACCCCAGGCCTAGGGCCCCTAATATGTGGTTTGAACTGCTAGCTTCCCAAGGAGGATCTCTGAGCCTGTGTAATCTCCCTCCTCTTCTGTGCCCCTCCAAGTTCCTGACCTGCTTGTTTCTATTCCCTTCCTGCCCAACTCCATGTGGATCTTTCTTACAACCTTGTTTGTATAAGAGTCCTGCTATCTCCAGTTTGTTTCAGTGAGAACTCTTCCACGTGTAGATGTGTTTTTGATGTATTCATGGGAGTAGGTGAAATCTGTGTTCTCCTATTCTGCCATGTTGATCGCCTCCATCACCTTTAACTTTTGGATCTGCATTTTTGGACTGATTATTTTTCTGTGGTAAGTGTCCAGACACACTTACTTTTCTTACAGATATCCAATTGACTCCAGCTCCATCTGTTGAAAAGTTTGTCTTTATTCCACTGTAACATCACCTTTATCATAAATTCTAGGCAAATTTTAAAGTTGAAAACCATTTTAAAAAACTGACATGATGTGCAGTTAGTGCCCACTATGAACATTCACATTTTAAATGGCTTTTTCTTCTTTTAGAGTTGTTGAAATAGTTAAAAATATTTTATTAACTTATTTATTCTTATTTATTTAATTATTCAACTCAGTGAGAAGCAATATAATAAAATGGTTTCTGTCTCTGTCCTCCCTCATTGTGCTTTGTGATGATACCTCCTTGGTGATCTGCTGATTTTTTTTTTTTTTTTGCGGTACATGGGCCTCTCACTGTTGTGGCCTCTCCCGTTGTGGAGCACAGGCTCCAGACACGCAGGCTCAGTGGTCATGGCTTACAGGCCCAGTCGCTCTGTGGCATGTGGGATCTTCCCAGACTGGGGCACGAACCCATGTCCCCTGCATTGGCAAGCAGACTCTCAACCACTGCACCACCAGGGAAGCCCTGATCTGCTAATTTTTATTATGCTTTCTTGCCATGTGAGATGACAAACATAAAAAAATAGATTTAAACTAAATGATGTGCTTCTGCGCATAGCTATCTCTCCTCACTATAATTGTAATATACTCATCAGTAGACCTCCTACATATGCAGAGAAGTTTCCTTTTCCAAGTAACATTAAAATATATTTATTTTACATATAAGAAAATTGTACTGAAATGAAGAAAAATGAAGTGATTTGTCACACTACAAGTTAGAGAGACAGCCTAGAATATAAACCCAGAAATTCGGAGTCTTATTTACTTAGATATTCTTATTTTTATTTTTTTTTAAATATAGAAGTGTGTACATGTCAATCCCAAACTCCCAATTTATCCTTAGAGATTCTTATTTTTAAAAAACAAAGAAAAGAAGAGAAAAATCTGAATCACCTAATTATTTTGAAAACTTGTCAATTCAACAAAAATATTGCTCCTTTTCTCTTTCCCATAACATTGGGTGTCTGAATTTTGTGCTTGAGTTAATGGAAGCCCCACTACCAGTCTCCTAAGGACCCCTGCTATGGTCTGAATATTTGTGTCCCCCCAAAATTCGTATGTTGAAAAGCTCAAAAATGATTATCTCAGGAGGTGGGGCCTTTGGGAGGTCCTTAAGTCATGGGGGCAGAGCTTTCATGAATAGGATTAGTGTTCACTAAAGAGAGATCCCAAGCCATGGCAAGAAGTCACTGGCTATGAACCAGGGAAAGAGCCATCACCAAAACATGATCATGCTGATGCCTTGATCTCAGATTTCCAGCCTTCAGAACTGTCAGAAATAAATTTCTGTTGTTTATAAGCTACCCAGTCTGTGGTATATTATAGCAGCTGAATAGACTAAGACAGTACCTAAACTCCTGGTTTGTCACCAAGGACCGAGGGAAGTAATAATAGAAAATGGTAACAAAAGGTCCTGCCTGTGTGGTCTCTTGCTGGTATCCAGACTGTAATGACTCTAAGCTACCATTCACTTTGCAGATTTTGCAAAATTATAAAACAATTTGTGAGGAAAAACAAATTTCTCTCTTAAGGTATACATATGTAATGGCACATTTCTAGTCTCTGTACATTTTATAGTCTTCATGTATTTTCCTTAATCTTTTTTTTTTTTTTTTTTTTTTTTGCGGTACACGGGCCTCTCACTGTTGTGGCCTCCCCAATTGCAGAGCACAGGCTCCGGACGCACAGGCCCAGCGGCCATGGCTCACGGGCCCAGCCTCTCCGCGGCATGTGGGATCTTCCCAGACTGGGGCACGAACCCGTATCCCCTGCATCGGCAGGCGGACTCTCAACCACTGCGCCACCAGGGAAGCCCTTCCTTAATCTTTTAGTTGGACTTTTTACAAATAAAAATACAAATTAAATCTAACTGATAGCCATTCCAGATTTTATTTTTTTAATCTGGAAATCAGTATCTAATGTAGCCACCCATTTCCTCTTTTTGAAAATGGAAACATTTGTTCCTTTATGGGTGTCCCACACTTCTCCTTTCCTGGATAACTAAAATGAAATATTTCTGGCAGTGACTCTGAGATCACATTTGTACATTTCTACAGCTTCCTAGAATATAAATCTTCAGAGTCTCGAGACTTGGATTAATTTAACTAGGGACTGCCTCAGACAATTTATATACTGTCTCAAGCAGCAATATCTTTTTTATATTGTTCTAGCTGTTTTAGTTCAAAGGTACTTTTCTTTGCCTGAAAAAAATGCAATCTGAAGAATATGTGGTTATTCTTCCTTTCATTTGTAATAATACCATTTTAACTAAGCAGTATGTCTATTCTTCTTACCTCTTTACAAATAATTTTAGAAGGCTATGCATTGTTTTCTACTGAAATAGGATGGTTTACTGGAGACAAGGAGACATGAATGCAAATTCTAATTTTGTTTCATTCATTGATTTGGGCAAGTTTCTTAAAGTCTAGAAGCTTTCTTTTCTTTATTTCTAATTCTGAAAAAAATATGTATCACACAAGATTTGTGATAGGGACTTAAATGCCATGAGATGTAAATATAAAACATTTAGTAGAGTGTTTGGCATATATATGATTGTTAATTTCATTGAGTCACAGTACTTTGTTTTCAGGTGGTCATTATCAGAGAGTGGGTAAGAGTGATTGTGTAAAATTTGTGACTCTGGGAAGCAGGCTCTGAACTAGAGTTAGGAGTGTAAAATTTTTATTATTGAGGGCAAAAGCCTTCAGACTGCAATCCAGATCTGTCGTCTGAGAACAGAAAAGAGAGTCTCACGCTGAGATAGAGATCTGTCAAATTTTTATCTGGCCAAAGGGGCTTTAGAGCATAATTACCCACTAGAGGAGACTCACAATGGGCAGAAATACCAAACCCTAGTCCCTCTGCCCCACTCATCAGGCAGGAATCTGCAGAAAGCCAGGGAAGAGTGTAGTCTTTGTTTACAAATTCAGACATTGTAATTAGACATTGTCAGTCAACTACATTTCTTGCAGCGAGATAGCAAACTCTTTCTTGAAGGAGGGTGGGGGATCCAAGCAGTACCTCTCATGTTGCCCTGTAGGGTTGTGGAGCAAGACTGCCTGTGCTCATTCAAATCTGACTCCTCCACCTGCTAACTGGTAGATTGTAAGGCAGGTACTTAACCTCTTTGTCCTTGGCTTCCTCATCTGTAAAATGAGGAAAATGACAGTAGCTACCATAGGGTTATTGTGCAGGTTAAGTTAAATAATGCATATAAAGTGCTTAGAATAGCATCTGAAACAGAGCAGAGACTCAATAAATATTTACCGCTATTATTGGCATATTCTTAGATATTTTGCCTCTTTCTTGGTTTTATTCTTACCTGTATAACCCCTTCTTGCATCTTTTGTATATATTCTTTTCTAAAAAAAAACCCAAAAGAACAAAAAAAATATGCTTTGCTGTGAACCTAAAACTGCTCTAAAAGTAGTCTTTAAAAACTTCATGGATATTTCTCATTGCTTATATTCCCTTCCTTCCTCTTATTCCCCATTGTTCATTGTTGTCACTGCAGGTAATTGCACTTATTAATATTTAATTCAATAATCCCATTTAGTATAGGTAAGAAGGGAGTCTACAGGAGATTTTCATGTCAAAACCTTGCAGATTCAATGTACTTGTTCCACCGCATGAACAAAATAAGCTTCTCTGAGGGCAAATCATAAGCACTCTGGGCTATATCCTTCCCAGATAAAAGGGATCTATTTTATATCCATCAAAGTGGAAATAAGGTTTAGTTTAGTGGACCAGAAAAATATTACCTGTTTTGACATAAATACAACAGAACAATTCCAAAAAAAAATCCAATTTTGAACAGCACTGCATGCAGGGATTAGAAAGCTTCAGAAGATTTGGGTGTTCTGAATGCTTTTTGTTGTTTGAGTTGCTCCTCTAAGATTAGCAGTGCTCTTTCCATTTCTTCAAAAAATGAAAATTTAATAACTATCCATTATATTCAGAGTCTCACCCATTCCAAGGATCTGAATTTTTTAGAAGAAATTTTTTGAAGAAAATACTCCTTTGGAGCAATCCCAAGGCTACCACTAGTACTTACATGTAAAGACAGAAACCATGAGCTATTAAACTATGATTGTAGAAAAGAAATTGGATTGTTCTGACCAACTTGAGAGTCATGATTTTTCTTTTTAAAATGTCATTTCTTTTTCATCATGTAATAATGACAGCATGACACATAGAAGATATGTGATGAATCTCAATACTGTTTTCATGATACTTCAATCATCTTTCTTCAAACATTGCCCTAACAGTCATTTATTCACTCAGTAAGTATGTACTGAGCAGCTATTTTGTGGCTGGCCTACTTCTAGGTACCATGGTACAGAAGTGAACAATTGAAATGACATTCACTCTCCCACTTAAAATTCTCCCTTATAATTAGAGTAGAATTCTTCCATTGTCTACAAGGCCAAATCAGCACTTCAGCTTCTGCCTGTGTCTACGAGTTTAAGTTGTAGAAGATCCTCTGAGCTTACTTTGCTGCAGACACAGTGTCCTACAGTCCTTATCTTGGTTTTTGAACATCTCAAGCTTTTTCCTACCCTAGGACATTTGCACTAGCTCTTACCTCTACATGGTATGCCTTTCCTACATATCTTATAGTTTCTTCTCATTATTTAGATCCCACCTCAAAGGGCGACCTCACAAAGTCTCTGGCCTAAAATAGCTTCCAACTCTACTCTCCAATCCGTGTTTATCACTTAACACTGTTTTATTTCTTATCCAAAATAATCATTATTGGAAATTATATTAATTGTTTTTAACTACCCATTGACTTTTTTGCAGTGTTCATAGCTTTTTGATTTTATGACCCCATTTGACACTCACCTCCCTTACTTTTATGCCCTGTCTCCAGGATCCCATGATGTGTTTCTGGATCACTTTTTTCTTAGTTCTGTCATAGCACTGAGTACTCCCTGTGTTGTAATGATCATTGTATTGGACTGCCCCTAGCACTGACATGCAGACTGTTTGAGGGTAGGAACTACAGTTTCATATTCACAGTTGTAGGTCCTGAAGCAATGCAGAGTAGGCAGTGATTTCTCAAAAAATATTTATTGAGCAAATTAATGAATTAATTTAAAATTTTGTGTAATATTCACCACTTAATTACTATATGTTGTTTCAACTGTTTCACATAAATAAGCAGAAAAAGGCATAAGCTTAATCTCCCTTTTCAAAAAAGTCTTACATTTCTACTCTAAAACTATTAGAATCATATATTTTTACAGCCACTTGTGATTTCTAGGGTAATGAATATCCTTCTCATTAGAGGTCTATAGGTAGGAAGCAAGTAGGAAGAACTAAGAAAGTTTGGGGTATTTTCATTTGGAACTTACGTGCTAGGTCACATCATTCCCTTAAATTGATTGTAGAGAAGACTTCTGACATTTCATAGGAAGGAACTCATTTACACATATAAATGAGAGGGTGGATGAAGGTTTATGTACTAATTTTTAAATTATTATTTGTATATCTGCCTTATTTCTACAACCATTTTAATATATGAATGCCTTTGGTTAGCAAAGAGCAGATTGAATTTCTTCCAACAATAGCAGTATTGTTGGAATTTCTTCCAACGTTGATTATAGCTCTTCAATGTCATGAAGCCCAATTATTTATTAAGTTTTCAAGGAAATGATATATACTTGCTACTTATTACACCATAATAGATAATTCTTCTTATTCAGATAGACTTATGGAATAGATGTTAGATTAGAAAAATAGAATATTTGAAGACCTAATTATATGCAGAGAACAAAACATAAATCTCTTTGATTATGGTTATTTTCATCAGAATTTTGTTTCAAAATGGAATTTAAGTTCTCAAATATTTATAAGAAAACAGAATAAAATTATTCATCAATTAATGTAGCTACACCCTGTGCCAATAGAGTAATTTCATCATATATCACTAGAATTAGCCAGAATAAAGGCACCATTGCTTGACTCATTACCTTGACATTGTACAAAAATAATAATAATAATGATAGTTCAACCTTTATGTTTAAATATTCTTCCATATGTGGTTAAAATATATATCAATAATATGAACATCAGAAATGATATTAAATAAACCATTAAACTGGGCAAAGTATTAAGAAAAACACATTACATTCTCCAATATTAGAGAATATTGGATCTAGGATCATGTTTTTAAGAAATATTAAACTAATTCATCATAGAAGGACAATTTTATTTTGTTTCAGAATGTCACTTTATACAGCACATTCTTTGTTTTAAAATTATGTGCTTAAGAGTGCAGTAATTTTTATGCTCTGGAAAGGATGTGAATTGCCATTGTTTTTTTTTACTGAAGCAATCCAGGCAGTTTGAACTGAAATTAATTCAAGAGAGAAAAATCAGCACCATTCAACGGAAATTTCCATGTACCACAGTCTGTGGTGTTCTTTTTAGCAATCTAGGGTGAAATGGGCAGTATTTTTCTTTTTCAAATGTTCTTTCCATGTTGGCCTTTGATAGTGCATGAAAAGATGTACTCCAGTGACTGGCAGCCAGAATTGCCCTGTTATTCACAGTGGTTGCACCTTGCATAAGTATATATGTCGAGGTTTTTTACACACTGAAATAGTCACAGATGTTTTGACCACATTCCTCCAGTGCATAAAGTGATATGCAAATCACATGCAAATTGGTTATATATAATGCCTCAATTTGGACACTGCTGCTTTTAAACAAAGAGGAACTCAGGAACATACTGGAAAGAGGAAGAAGTGCAGCCTAGAAGAGGAAAAGGAAAGGACAGAAAAGCCCTCCAAAGGTTTATGATCATATTGGAAGAAAACAACAGTGCCTACACTGTAACCATAATGCTTTTCCTAGCTCGCATTGTTAAATTGAAGACAGTCCCTCTCTTTCTCTGTGACATGTGCATCTGCCCTATGGTGAGCTCAGTTCAGCTGATGTGTCAATTTATGGTCTGAAAATGCAATAACATCTGATGGGTGAAGTGTGGCCCTAATTAGAGAAGCATGAGAGATGAAAACTGATCTCATACTAGGTGGTTATTATTTTCACCCTTCTACAATCCTATGCCCTAGATTTTAATGTAATTTTTAATAAATAAGTATACTATGGTCAGATCATGAAGCTAGTAAGTGACGAAGCTAGAATTTGCATCCATGGCTGTGACTCCCAAACTTGCACCCTTCTTGTTATCCTATGTTTTCTCATTAGAAACAGGTGCTTAATCTTCCTTTGAGGACATGGACACCTTCAAGTAAGCAACAAAATGGCTCTTTCTAGAATAATCAATGAGTTTTTATTCATGAAAATACGTCATACAATGTAGGGGATTCACAGTGTCCCACATTTTGGGGATGAGTATTTGATTCAAAATGAGACTTTCTCATAAGAAGTCAAAATGGAGGTTTTATTTCTTTTCTGCAGGCCATGAATTTTTTTTTAAATAGTGTTGTATTCAAAAAGGAAGAGGCAGATAAATAAGGTTGATTTTAAGGGGCTAAATAGTATTATAAACTCAAGTTCAGCAACAATAGAAAAACAAGAGCAATCATTGTGCTCCTTTGTGATTAGAACAGATTGTTTAATATACCTCCTCCCTTCAAAGACCTGCATTTTATAATAATCACCTTCTACTCAGCTAGAATGGTAATATTTTACTTTTCTACTTGTGTTACTGTTATTTTAATATTGATTTTTTTCTCCTTTAGTAACTGTAACCGCAAAATAATGATTTAAATATGGATACATTTAGACAATACAATGTACATGATTGAGAAAATTTTAAATACCTTAATTTAAGACACATAGTGTCACCATGATTTTCATGCCACCATGATTTTCATATCAGCTCATCCTTTCGTTAGTACCATTTTAATCTACATTTCTGGATCTGGGAAACTCAACCTGTCTGATTCTGTGTGCATAATCTCAGATCCAAAGCCTTAGCTATTTTCCAAGTTCATTTAATTTTTAGCTTTTGTTTGAATTCAACAATGTGATTATTGAAACAATTAGGAGAAAATCACAATGAACAAACTTCCAAAACATAAAATTCGGGGGAGGACCTACAAGATGGTGGAGGAGTAAGACATGGAGATCACTTTCCTACCCACAAATACATCTACATGTGGAACAACTGCTACAGAACACCTACTGAACGCTGATAGAAGACCTCAGACTTCCCAAAAGGCAAGAAACTCCCGATGTACCTGGGTAGGGCAAAAGAAAAAACAGAGACAAAAGAATAGGGATGGGGGCTTCCCTGGTTGGCGCAGTGGTTGAGAGTCCACCTGCCGATGCAGGGGACACGGGTTCATGCCCCGGTCTGGGGAGATCCCGCATGCCGCAGAGCGGCTGGGCCCGTGAGCCATGGTCTCTGGGCCTGCGCATCCGGAGCCTGTGCTCCGCAACGGGAGAGGCCACAACGGTGAGGCCCGCATACCGCAAAAAAAAAAATAAATAAAATAAAAATAATAATAATAATAATAATAATAAGGATGGGTCTTGGGCTCCTGGGAGAGAGCTGTGAAGGAGGAAAAGTTTCCACACACTAGGAAGCCCCTTCCCTGGCAGAGACGGGGGTGACAGGAGGGAAGCTTTGGAGCCATGGAGGAGAGCACAGCAACAGGGCTTCAGAGGGCAAAGTGGAGAGATTCCCGCACAGAGGATCGGTGCCGACCAGCACTCACCAGCCTGAGAGGTTCGTCTGCTCACCTGCCAGGGCAGGTGGGGGCTGAGAGCTAAGGCTCGGGTTTCGGAGGTCAGACCCCAGGGAGAGGACTGGGGTTGGCTGCATAAACACAGCCTGAAGGGGGCTAGTGCGCCACAGCTACCCGGGAGGGAATCCAAGAAAGAGTCTGGAACTGCATAAGAGGTAAAAGCCCACTGTTTTGGGGTGCATGAAGAGAGGGGATTCAGAGCACCGCCTAAACAAGCTTCCGAGATGGCGCAAGCCGTGGCTATCAACGCAGACACCAGAGACCAGCATGAAATGCTAAGGCTGCTATTGCAGCCACCAAGAAGCCTGTGTGCAAGCACAGGTCGGTATCCACACCTCCCCTCCCGGGAGCCTGTTCAGACCGCCACTGCCAGGGTCCCGTGATCCAGGGACAACTTCCCCGGGAGAATACACAGCACACCTCAGAAAATTGTGATTTTCTCCTAATTGTTTCAATAATCACATTGTTGAATTCAAACAAAAGCTAAAAATTAAATGAACTTGGAAAATAGCTAAGGCTTTGGATCTGAGATTATGCACACAGAATCAGACAGGTTGAGTTTCCCAGATCCAGAGGCGATATATGTATACCTATAGTTGATTCACTTTGTTATACAGCATCAACTAACACAACAATGTAAAGCAATTATACTCCAATAAAGATGTTAAAGAAACAAACATAAAATTCTAAGAGTCTATAAAATCCACTGTGCCATTGACCAAATTTCAGAAGCTATCAAATAAACTTAGTTCATTTTGATCTAGTTTATTTCTTCCTCAGAGGAATATGGGAGTCTTTTTTTCTGCCATGAGTAGTTTTTAAAAATGTAAAAATTCCCTTTTCAAAGATAGATCATCCCCTTCCCATCCTACAGTCTTTGAACTAAGTGTCACATCAGTGACAGCATGCATACCTTCTCTTGGAAACGTAGCAAAGTTTGCAGCTTTTTCCCCCAGCACAGGTAGAACACTGGAGGTGATAATGAAGGAGAAGTGTGGAAATTTGGAAACCTTGTAAGGATCAATGAGAAATGAACATGAAATTTTTAAGTTACAAATTACTATTTACATATAAATGTTGCCATTCTTCTTTTTCTTATTACTGCTGCTGCTATTCCTCCTCCTCCTGCTCCTCCTCCTCCTACTACTACTACCACCACCACCACAGTTAATATTTGGATTATGTAAAGCCTTAAACATTCTTTTGTCCATGACAGGAGGGTTAGTAAGTGGGCCTCGTGTTACAGAGATTAATACTGAATTCTGTCTCAACGTTCAATATCTGTGTAATTTAGGGCAAATTATTTTAATTATCTTTGCCTCAGGTTCTTTATCTGTGAAATGGGAATAAAAATTTTATCTGAGTAAATTCCACTTCTGGTCACGATGGAGTAACTTGTACCAGACTTTCCTTCCGATGTAAAGAACTAGATAAATGTGTATGAACAACCTCCATGAGACAACTGTTTTCACATATTAGGCAATAGCCGAAATGGAATGGTTTGCCCTTAAAGAAGGGGAAAACCCTGCTGAGCCCTATAGTTGTCTCAGTTTTCTGCCTGGATACATGTTCCAGACTATGGAACAGGGGGAGGGAATCTATGTAAGGATGGCATTTTTGCTCAGTTGATGAGTTTGCAAACAGAGATCGAGGAAGCTAAGGTAGCTGGAATTTGCAGTGTAGAACTGTAGGAGAGGGAGCAACACAGAGTGTCAGAATTTACAGAGGGAGTTCTACTGAGTCTCTGTGAAACTGTCACATGTGATAAGACTCCGTGAGGATATACAAAGGACAATTACTGGGACAGGACAGCTTCCAGGAACTATTCACTGAAAAATTACCAGATGAAATTTTTCGAAGGTGAAATATATAGAGATATTTTGTTGAACATCCTCAATATTCAGTAGAGAATTCACTATATAGTAGATAGTCTTTAAGCAATCTAGCCCACATCCCTCCCTTCTCCCTTTTTCCTTCTTGTTCCCTTTTTGTTTTCTAAAGTTGGATGTGGGATAAGGATAAACTTTTACAAAAATGAAGTGGAGATGTGACCCTCCTCTTACATGAGGAAAAAGAGGGGAGAGAGGATAAACACAAAAAAGATACACCCTTACATGCACACACACATACACAAAGGGAAAGAAACACTTTATAAAAGCAAGAGCTCTGTATCATTTTAATACTACAAAAGCTCCTACCCTTTAGCACCATGGTCTATTAATGTTTTCAGCTGTGACTCCCATCAGTGCTTCTTTTCCTTGGAAGTAGAATATAGAGGACTCTAATTCAGTGAGAGAGATCAAAGTTTTCCATTAATAACCATGACCTAAACTCCAGTGATGGCACATGGAAAGGGAAGGAAATGAACTGAGAGATGCTGCAGAGGAATAAATAAAGACTGGAGAGGCAAGGATTAAAAAGAAAGAAAATGGTGACATCATTAATAGGACATGGGACATGGATATAATATGCAGGGATACAAAAAGTAGGCAATAATTTGAACATGTGGAAACAAGTTTAATTTTGTATGTGCTGAATCGGAAGTGCTGATATAGCACTGAGGTGGAGCTGTGCAGATGATCACAGAAAAAAGACATGTTTCATGTGAGCTGCAACATGATTTTATATCTATATATATAATTTAAATATGTAGATATCTGCTTGGAGGTGCCTGTAGACACCTTAGGAAGTAATTAATGAAGAAGTCAATATTGAAGGAAATACAAAGTTTAGGATAAAATTGTGAGTCAAATCTAACATCTCATTTGAGTGAAATGGATGAAGAGACAGCAAAAAAAAAAAAAAAATGAGGAGTGGTAAGAGAGCAGTGAGATTCCCAGGGTTCAGTGGGTATATTAGCTTGCTAGGGCTATGTGATACTGTGATTTATAGTAAGAAATGTGTATTTGGTCTTTGACCCATTCCTGGCACAGAGCCCCCAAAACCCTTGTAATTTCCTAAGTGGTGATAGAGATAAAGGTGTCTTTTGGTATGATAATAAGGTGAATATTGGAATACACTTAAGGAAGGGGGTTGGTTGCCAGGAGAACCAACCAAGTGATTAGAGGATTGGAACTTTCAGCTCCATCCCCTGACCTGGGAATGGGGTGAGGTGCAGGGTGTTGCTGGAGACTGAGTTTAATCATCAGTGGCCAATGATTTCATGACTATTGCCTATGTAATGAACCTTCATAAAATCCCCAAAGGAGAGATTTTGGAGAGCTAGCTGGTGAACACATGGACCTTCAGAGAGTGGCGCCCTCAGAGACGTTATGAAACTTCAGGCCCTCTTCCTGTACGTTGCCCTCTGCATCTCTTCCATCTGGCTGTTCGTGAGTTACATCCTTTCATAATAAACTGATGACCTAGTAAGTAAAATGTTTCTCTGAGTTCTGTGAGCCACTCTAGCAGATTAATCAAACACCAGGAGGAGGTCCCAGAAATCTCCAGTCTCTAAGTGGATCAGAAGTAACAAGCTGGGTTTGCCTCTGGTATCTGAAGTGAGGAGGGAGGCAATCTTGTAGGCCTGAGCCCTTAACCTGTAGAATATGGTGCTATCTCTGGGTAGAGAGTGTCAGAATTAAGTTGAGTCGTACACCCTGCTGGTGTCAGAGAATTGGTGGTCGTGTGGGGAAACCCCTCCACATTGCAATTAGATGCAGTATTCTTAGAATGCCGTAACAAAATACATAGGCTGAGTGGCTTAAACAACAGAAACTTATTTTCTCACTGTTCTGGAGGCTGGAAGTCCAGGATCATGACGTCAGCAGGTTTGGATTGTTCTGAGGCCTCTCTCTTGTTTTGCAGGTGGCTGCCTTTTCACTGTGTCCCTCAGGGTCTTTTCTCTGTGCACAAGGATCTCTAGGGTCTCTGTGTGTGTCCTCATATCTTATTCTTATAAGGACATTGGTTGAATTGGATTAGGACTACCCTAATAGCCTCACTTTAACTTAATCACCTCTTTAATGGTACCTATCTCCAAATATAGCCACATATTGAAGTACTTGGGGTTTAGGGTTCAATATATGAATTTTGAGGGGACACAATTTGACATAACGGGAGAAAGAAAAACATCTAAAGCAAAGCATAATGAAATATCTACAATTAATTTTAGAGCAATCAGAGAGAAAGGGATTTTAAAACATAAGCTATGGAATTCATAAACAAAATTGTTTATTAGTGTGACAGAGATAGCAGAATGAATGTGAAGGGTTTCGATTGAGTAGTTGAATGGGAGAAGAAGACATGTATGAAGTCATTTGAGAGTATTACAAGACTGAAAGGATTATTTTTTTCTTTTGGAGTGCAAAGGTCAGAGTGTTCTAAGTTGAGTGGGAGAAGGTGCTAAAGCAAAGGCAAAATAGATATGGCTGATGGAAAAATCTGTGAAGGACATTTTAAGGAAAAGGCTTAGGAAGAAAAGGGGGTAAGGTGACTTAGTTTGCAGGTTTTTTTGTTTTGTTTTGTTTTGTTTTAAGTTGTGGGAAGGAGAAATTGAGTAAGTTCATGCCAGTTGGTCTCAGCATTTATTGTACAGTAGGGTGCTAGGCCATTTTCAAAACATGAAAAGAGTTTGTCCTTCTGTGACTGGCTTGTTTCGCTTAGCAACTTGTAGGAGGTATCTAAAATGGTCAAACACATAGATGAGAGTAGAATGGTGGTGTCAGTGGCTGGAGAGAGCCCGAAACTGGGAGTTGCTTTCAGTGGGTACAAAGTTTCAGTTTTGTAAGATGATTACTCTAGAGACCTGCTGTACAACACTGTGCCTATGGTTACAACAGTGTATTGTACACTTAAAATTTTGTTAAGAGGGTAGATCTGGTGGTAAGTGTTCTTACTACAAAAAATAAGCAGTGCAGCTCCAGCTTAGTGGTAAAACAAATGAATGAGAAGAGGAGTGATGTGGGGAACAAAAAGAAGTAAAAGTAATGCTGATGTGGAGAAGGTTAAATAGGAAGAAATGAATGGGAGGTTGAAAACAGGAAAATTGTATTCAGAGCAGTGTTTGGTGGAATGCTGGAAAAATAATAGGGATAGAATGTTCTTGTGTTTCAGAAGAAACAATGCTAATAACATTACGAATTTCAAAGATTTTCTTTTTTTATAAATTTATTTAATTAATTTATTTTTGGCTGTGTCGGGTGTTCCGTTGCTGTGCACGAGCTTTCTCTAGTTGCGGCGAGTGGGGGCTACTCTTCGTTTCTGTACGAGGGATTCTCATTACGGTGGCTTCTGTTGTTGCAGAGCACAGGCTCCTAGGCACGTGGGCTTCAGTAGTTGCAGCACACAGGCTCAGTAGTTAGGGCTTGCGGGCTCTAGATCGCAGGCTCAGTAGTTGTGGTGCAAGGGTTTAGTTGCTCTGGGGCATGTGGGATCTTCCCGGACCAGGGCTCAAACCCGTGTCCCCCGCATTGGCAGGCAGATTCTTAACCACCGCGCCATCAGAGAAGCTCCCTCAAAGATTTGGTAAATAAAAGAAAGTAGATTAATTTCACTGAAAAATGAGTGGGAGAGGAACAAATATCAAGCAGCTGACATTAATAGATGTAATCGCCTATTTTTTCCCTGTCTCTCTCGTGCCCCTGCTCACATAATAAACAATAGTAGGAGCTAAGAGGTTATTTTAATTCTATAATAGTGCCTCATCTTTGAATGATCTGAGTGGTTTTCATTATAAACTTTTGATGTAAATTTTAATAGGCTGAACATACAGAGCCTTAGGAAAGTTAATTTGTTTCTAAGGAATCCTTTAATAGCTATTACAAAAACTAAGGAAAAACGGACCTAAAGGAAAAGATTAAAGCTGATTTAACTATGTCTTGGAAAATGCAAGCTAACTGAAAATACAAAATGCCTCAATGCATGGAAATTGTTGTCATAAAAATAAATTATCTTAGGGGATATGCATTCAGAGAGTGGTAAATAATGCTATTCACTCATAAGAATATACCTTAAACTGGAAAAAAAATTACAGACATCTCCCATGAAGATTGATAGCCTCTTTGTTCCTGCAGTATAGGCACACTAAATGATAGAAAATCACAATACAGTCAGCAAGTCTGAAAACTCACAAGGTCATGTCTACATAATAAGAGTAGTAGGATCTAGGTTCAAAAATTATATTGTGCCCATGTTGCCTATTCTCACTCTATTACAAAATAATGTAACTGAAACAGATACACAGATTTTTATCTGTGGTTTCCTGGAATTAGAAGGGTTTGGTACCTAATCACACTCACAAGTAGATAAATTCAGCAGAAACACATATTCACTTCCACTGCAGTTCAGAGGCATAAGAGCATGTCAACCCTGATTTCTCTCTCTTGATCTGTTTTCCCTCAGCGGCCTCTACTCCCACGAGGCAGCTGAAAGAAAGAAAACTTAATTTACCCAATTCAGTAATCTTAACTTGAGTTAATCATGTTAAACCACTCTTTAAGTAATTCATCTCTTCGGAATACAAATATATTTTTTTCAGATTTCTATCTTCCCTTTCGAGAGAGGGCAGTGACTTAGGCAATCTCTTGTCAGCAAAAGAGATTCAGGCTGAGACCCACATGGAGTCCTTTGTGTCCTCCAGGATCTTGGCTGTGGAGGGCCTTGGACTCGTCAGCTCTCTGGTCTGGTGAGGTGTGACTGACAATATTTAGCTCCCTGTGTGTCATGTGCTGGCAGCCACTGCTGAAGACTCTGGCTGCAGATATTTGTCCTGGGTCTTCACGTTCCTATCTGCAGTAGCTCCATCATGGACCTGCAGGTTTTACAAACTACCTACTGTCCCTCTTATCACATCTGCCTCCCTCACAGGGGATGCAGAGACTCCCAGAGCCTCGGACAAGTAAAGGCCTAGAGGAATGAACATGAATATCTACCTGCCTCTGGCCACCACCTCGGAGCCACATTTATACCACATTATACCAGAGAATTTTCCCAGGGGTTTGCAGCCTCAGTGACACAGTTCCCATGGAATTATGCCACTTGCCACAGTGTTTCCCAGCTCTAACCTACAAGTGTGGATGTTTCTCAAAACCCTTAGCTTAAAGTTTTGGTACTGAGTGGGAATAGAAGAAAGAAGTTTTGACCCTGAAACTACTTTATCTTATCTACCTTAGGAGAATAAGGCTTATGACCTAATCATCAGAGGCAGATGGAATGTATTCTCTGCAATATGAAAGGAAATCTATGGCTGGAGTCTATAAGGTTTATTTCTTCATGTACTAAAGGAATTTAGAAGATTTGTATCTCTTTAAAAAAAGCTTAGATATCTAGATAATTGTTTTTCATCAAAATACTATTTTAAACATCACAAACTGAGTATAGCCATTAATTCTTTTATTCTCTTTGCATTCCTGCTATGTCAACTGTTAGTCTCCACATACAAATCCAAAGGGATACCTTGCTTCTGACAGACTAGTGAGACAATCCTGAACACATTACAGAAAAAGAAAAAAAATGCCTTAAAATATGTCAGAATATTAGATTCATTACATTGAAAAAGGAAACTGTAGGATTAGGGTGGAATTTATTTGAATTTGGAATCTATTATCTACCAATTTCTTCTGGACTTTCCACTAAATTCTTTTGAATTAAGAAAACCAAGCAAGCAGGGCTCACATCTTATCACTTCCCTATTATCTATGCATTTCTCAGGCCAAATCTGGAATTGGGTCTCTATGTAACATGAGTTATTCTTGAGAACATGTGACTCTGGGATGATACACTAATGATACAATGAAAATAAACAAATTTTAACACTCAGTTTTTTGATGTGCAGAAGGATTTTATTAAACTCCATCTATTAATTGTCTACATTTCTTTGATACTGTTCTTATAGAAATTTAGTCTCCTTAGTTTCTCATACATCTATATCTTCTTTATCCATCACCTTCACCCTAAACTTGGCGCTTAAAACCTATACTGGCCATACATGTTTTTCAGTCTGTTCAGTATGATTTCTGTATTAGTTATCAATAGCTTTATCACGTTCACCACATGCTATTTGTCAGAAGCAGATTATTAAGTCCAGTCCACACTTAAGGGGGAAGGGAGGATTAAACTCTACCTCTTTTTTTTTTTTTTAATAAATTTATTTATTTATTTTTGGCTGTGTTGGGTCTTCGTTTCTGTGCGAGGGCTTTCTCTAGTTGCGCGAGCGGGGGCCACTCTTCATCGCGGTGCGCGGGCCTCTCACTGTCTCGGCCTTCTCTTGTTGCGGAACACAGACTCCAGACGCACAGGCTCAGTAGTTGTGGCTCATGGGCTCTGGAGTGCAGGCTCAGTAGCTGTGGCGCACGGGCTTAGTTGCTCTGTGGCATGTGGGATCTTCCCAGACCAGGGCTCGAACCCGTGTCCCCTGCATTGGCAGGCAGATTCTCAACCACTGCACCACCAGGGAAGCCCTAAACTCTACCTCTTGAAGGGAAGAAAATCACATAATTTGTGGTTATATTGTAAACCACAACACCTTCCTACAGGGAACTACTCTTCTGCCATAATAATGTATCTGACTTTCATAGTCCTGTCCAGAACCCAGGGGTTAACATGTGATTGGACCAAGCCGATGACTTTCATGCACTGGACAATGGTGGTCCATTCCAGGGTCGACTACTGAAGATCTTTCGCTCTTCAACCCAAGAGGTACATCCACTCTTATCTGTCATAATCCCTGTATAAGTACACTCTCTGCTCTCCCGAATCTATATATTTGTTCACCAGATTTTCTCTGCCTGAAATACATTTCTAAACAATTTCCCCATCTTACTACATCTTCTTAATTTTTGTATATAAAATCCTGGTACATCTTTGAGTTCTAGCTCAAACGCTACCTCATGTGAAAGTTTTCTGTATTAAGAATATCTCACTCCATTTTCCCATGCTGTTACATTCTCTTGGCCTACCTTTTACTTCAGTCATTGCCTTAGCAACCAGCTTCACACAGGTATGACCTGATAGCACCTTCCCTTAGCTGTAACAGTTATCTTTTACTTTCTGTCCCAAGCTTCTCTGATACAGGACATCTATGGGAACCAATCTGGCCACTTACTCATGTGTAATCTAGAAGTATTAGGGAGTTAATGTCCCAGTGGAGAGAGAAGAGCTATTATTAAGTTCTGATCTTTTTTGTCCGTCAGGCAGGCAGTTCTGGGGCACAACCTTCATGGCTCCACAAAAGGTCCAGGTAGAATCAAGCCAAGTTTTTGCCAGTGGTGACCAATTCAAGAATGTAGTCTGGATTTAGCTTTTCCTCCTTAACATTTCACTCTGCCTCATCTGCCACTCCTCTTCCCTGGGATTATTTCTGCCTACTTGCAACAGTTGCAGCCTCTGTTTCCAGGTGGATACCTTGAGTATGACATTCTCCCTGACAATCGATAGAAAACAATCACTTCTTTCTTCTCTATCAGAGTAGGCCTTTTATGTTGCTCATATTATGTCTCTTTGTACTTGTCTGTAAGATTCTTTAAAGTGGAAACTATGTGCAATTCATCTGCATAGCCGTGATGCCTACCCCAGGGTTTTCTACATCATAGGCTTTCAATCATTTCTTGAATGAAGACATAACTTTTAAATTCCTTAAAGGTAGATGACATAGCGGAATACATATGCCTGTTGTCTGCAAAACCAGATAAGTATCTTCCTTGTGAAATGTGCCCATAAACGTTTGGTCAATGATACAAATCAAATTCAGATTATTTAAAATTAAATTCTCAAAGGAGATGCAAACTGCCAATCTGATTTTTTGGAGGCCTCTCTTCTGGAAGATTATAGCCATAGATTTATGGGTAACTTTCAGGAATTTTATGGACTTATGAAGTCCAAGCATCTTGGGAGGATCACCTGAGGCTGTATCTATATGACATCAGGAAAATAATAGCTTAGCAAATAATCAGATTAATATAAAATGAAAAATATTATGTTAAAATAGAAAGCAGTCCCATCATTTCACTTTGTCTTTATTTTATAATGTTCTGCAGTAATGAGGGAGACTTCCTTGTAAAACATCCTATTTATCTATTGGTTGATCATTCCCTAAATTTCCACAAAGTTAGCAGTTTTCATTTTAAAGGATTATAAGGTATACTGTAGCTTTGTAGTATAGTCTGAAGTCAGGGAGCCTGATTCCTCCAGCTCCGTTTTTTGTTCTCAAGATTGCTTTGGCTATTCAGGATGGCACGTATATACAATGGAATATTATTCAGCCATAAAAAGAAATGAAATTGAGTTATTTGTAGTGAGGTGGATGGACCTAGAGTCTGTCATACAGAGTGAAGTAAGTCAGAAAGAGAAAGACAAATACCGTATGCTAACACATATATATGGAATCTAAGAAAAAATGTCTTAAAGAACCTAGGGGTAAGACAGGAATAAAGGCACAGACCTACTAGAGAATGGACTTGAGGATATGGGGAAGGGGAAGGGTAAGCTGTGGCAAAGTGAGAGAGTGGCATGGACATATGTACACTACCAAACATAAAATAGATAGCTAGTGGGAAGCAGCCGCATAGCACAGGGAGATCAGCTCGGTGCTTTGTGACCACCTAGAGGGGTGGGATAGGGAGGGTGGGAGGGAGACGCAAGAGGGAGGAGATACGATGATATATGTATATGTATAACTGATTCACTTTGTTATAAAGCAGAAACTAACACACCATTGTAAAGCAATTATACTCCAATAAAGATGTAAAAAAAAAAAAAAAAACTTCCAATACAATGTTGAGAAGGATTGGTGAGAGGGAACATCTTTGTCTTGTACCTGATCTTAGAGGGAAAGCTCAAGTTTCTCACACTATGTATGATGCTTTTTGTTTCTAAATTTTCTCTGTTATGCTTTCTGTTACAAAGTTGGAACTACAGCTCATTAAACATTTTCAAATGTTGTAATAAAAAAAAGGATTATAAGGTATAGTTGTTCTCCCTACTCCCACTTGACTTTGTTAAAATTAATTTCCCACACATAGCAACCAAAATATTTCTAAATGTACATCAAATCATATCATCACCCTGCTTAAAGCAGGAGATGCTGGAACAAATCCACCTCCTTATCTTGATCTAAACAACCCTACGTGTTCTGACCCTTACTTGCCTATCCCACTTTCATACCATACTCAGTCTTGGTTACTGTGCTGGTCACAAGTCCTTTGTTCTCTAACATTCCACCTCTTTCTCATTTAGGGGTCTCCACCCTACTTCCCTCTATCTGGAGTGCTCTTCTATCTTTTTGTATGTCTGAGTCCTTATCATCTTCGGTTTCAGCTCAGTGTTACCTCCTTAGAATAATTCTTCCCTGACAACCACATCTAAAGAAATCAGACTTGACCACTTTTTTCACAGCACCTTTTACATGCTGACATTAAATTATATGTTCATTTGTTTACTATCAGCTTTCTTTGTCTCTCTCTGACCCGACTAGGTCCATGTGAGCTAAGATCTTGTCTTCTGCATGCATTACTATATCCCTACTGACCTGACCATAGCAGGTGATATTCAATAAATCTCTGTTAAATGAATGAATGAGAAGAAGTCTAGCATGGTAGGAAAAGCATGGGGCTTTGGAGACAGACTGACTCACTTTGAATATCAGCCTGTCTGCCCACTAGCTATCTACCATGGGCAACTTACTTGACCTCGCTGTGCCTCAGTAAAATGCAAATGATAAAAGGACCAGTCTCATAAAATTGTTATAAATGTTAAATGCTAAAAGAAAAAGAGATTAAATGCTTAGAACACAGTCCAGCATAATAAGCACTCAATAATCATTAGTTATTATCAGGCAGGATGATTTTTCAGAAATGGAAAAAGAGCAAGATAGTCTTATTTAATGAGAAGAAAGCTGCCTGAATCTCTACCACTCATTTTTAAAGTGAGGGACTCTAGTATTTGGAGGGGAGAGAGGAGGAGAGGAGAGTCACAATAGATATTCTTTGCTCTCTTATGTAGAAAGGGAAATTTAAAAACTTCTCCTTCATTTTGGTCCCTGAAAAAACTGGCCATGATCATGTGGTGACTTAGAAATTGCTAAGAAAAATGTCTAGGAGGCAGAGATTGACCTTCATGGAATACGGCACCATAATGATGTGAAAGGTTCTCTGAAAGAAAGGGCAAGGTGGATAAATGCTAGAATTTCCTAACATTAACTCATGGAAAGATTGGGTAGTTTTTCAAAAGAGGCTTTGTACAGATGAAAAACACAATTTTAAACCAGAAGCAATGGATAAGCTAAACAGCAAGTGATGAACAGCAAGATGAAATGAGTACTAGAAAATGACAGATTCTATGAATCTGAGTTGTAGTGTATACATTTTGAAATTCCACACACACACATACATACTCATTTAAAATAGTTGTGAATAGCATTTAAAAAAATACTGAAGAAATTCACCAAGTTATGCCATGTCTGACACCAAGGAAATGGTCCTCAAACTTGTGTGGACAAAAGAATCACATGGTGATATTACACAATTACAGTCCTGGAGTCTTTAAAGCCAAAGAGTCTGATTCAGTAGGGTTGAGTGGGCCTAGAGTCTGCATTTTAAAATCTTGTTCAATGATTAATTATATGACAAGCTGTATGAGGACTAAATTTAAATAACACTACATGTCCTAAAAATTTGTCAAACTGGTAGTTACGACAAATCAAGAAGGAGCCTTCATAGGGTCATTCCACAGGAGAGTAAGACTCCTAGATTTTAGACTGTATGGAAAGAAGGGAGTGAATCATTGAAAATACAAATGCCATTAGTTATGATCTGAAAACCTTGTAAGCAACATTTGTTGTATTAGCTGTTAACCAGAAAAAGTTGAAACATTTTAGAGAATGCAAGCTCTGTATAATCAAAAAGTTTAGGGAAAAGAAATCTTACAAAGAAAAGAAGACATTTCATATATTTTATTCTTCCATTCTCCCTAATTAATTCATTTCCAAATAGCTTAAATTATATCAAGTCAAATACCAGGCTGTCCCAACTGCTGACAAGCACCTTAATTTTATACCGATAAATGCACATAATCAAGGGAAATACGTTCCTATAGGAGCCTCAAATGGCTTGAGCCAATTTGACTTTTAAAAAAGAATATTCTTCCCATTGTGTGATTCCGTCTACATGTTAAGTTCAGTGCCGAGCATAACAAATCTATGTTTTAGAGCTCAGGATTGTCCTTGCCCTTGGTGGTGGGGCAATAGTGCCTGAGGATGGGGGTCTGGGGAGGATGAGGGGGGTTTGGTGGCACTGATAGTGATCTGGGAGCTGGATGTACAAAAGTTTAAATTCACTGAGCTATATACTTAGGACATGTACTTTTCTAAAATAATTTTTTTTTTAATTTTAGAATAGCTTTAGATTTACAGAAGGACTGTGGAGGTCACACAGAGATTTCCCACATACTTCACATCCAGTTTCCCCTATTATTAAGACATTACATTTGCCACAGTTTACTCAGATTTCCTTAGTTTTTACTTATTGCCCTTTTTCTGTTCCAGGACTCCATCTAGGATTCCACATTACATTTAGATGTCATGTTTCCTTAGCTGTGACCGTTTCTCAGAGTTTTCTTAGTTTTGATAACCTTGACAGTTTTGAAGAATACTGGTCAGGTATTTTGCAGAAGATCCATCAACTAGGATTTGTCTGATATTTTTCTCATGATTAGACTGGGTCATGGGTTACAGGGAGGAAGTGACTGCATCACATCATATCAAGAATATATACCATCAACATGACATGTCACTAGATGTTGACCTTCATCACCTTCCTAAGATGGTGATTGTCAGGTTTCTCCTCTGAAAAGTTCCTTTTTTTCTCTCCCTTTCTATACTGTGCTCTATGAAAGGAAGTCACTGTGTGCAGCCCACACTTAATAAGTGGGAAGTTATTCACTACCTATCTGAGGTTGAAATACCTACATAAATTATTTAGAATTCTTCTGCACAGGAGATTTGTCCATGTTCCTCTGTTTATTCTATCATTTAGTTATATCAACAAGAACTCATAAATATATTATACTTTGAATTAAATATAATGTTACTTTATTTATTATATTGCTCAAATTGTTCCAACTTCGGCCTTTGAGAGCCATTTTAGTTGGTTTCTGTGCCTTTTTGGCACACTCTTACACTGTCTTTTTGTTTTTGCTGCATTTGTTCATTTGCTTGCTTGTTTTGGTAAGCATTTCTTTCCTTTCTGGCACTGCAAAATGCCCCAGGTTAATCTTATCTACTTTCTGCCCTTAGCCCAGAATTAGACATTCTCTTAAGGAGCAACTGGTTCTTTGTATAGGACAATGGTAACACCAAGGTCTGGGCGATGTGGTTATAGCTACTAGCATGTTGTTGATTCTAAGCCCTCTCAGCTGACAGACCAAGAAAATACATGGATGTGTATACTAAGCCCGTGTATGTACATATAGCTATGCTTCTGTATGTCATCACCTATATCTATATTAAGCTGAGTATGAATTTACACAGATGTAGCAAACTTGAATCCATTACTCCATGGATTCTTCTAGCATCTTCCCCTTATCTGTAATCTCCCACTTGAACAATGAGAAACTTGGTTCCCACTATATGACATTCATTAATTTAATTGTTCAATTCCAGTATACAGTTGGCCCTCCATATCCACGGGATTCACACCCATGAATTCAAAATATTCAAAATATTTCTCAGGTGAAACTACTTGAAAAAAGATTCCAGAAAGTTTCAAAAACCCCAAAATTGAAATTGCCATGTGCCAGCAACTATTTATATAGCATTTACATTGTATTTATACCTATTTCCATAGTGTTTACATTTTATTAAGTATTACAAGTAATACAGAGATGACTTAAAGTATACAGCAGGTTGTCCATAGGTTATATGCAAATAGTATGCCATTTTATATAAGGGACTAAAGTATTCACAGATTTTGGTATCTGTAGGGGTTCTTGGAACCAAGTTCCCCATGGACAGGGAGGGACAACTGTACATGTAAAGCATTATGAGGATTGTTAACAAGTTCTGCTGTGTGAAACAATTTTATCAACCAGGGAACAGTGCTTATAAGCAATTTCTTTTGCCTTTAGTCATACAGACTCCCCCCATTTCCAGAATTACTTCAATCAGCACCTTTTCCTCCATCCCCTTCAGTGAGGTTGTTTGATAGATTTAGATAATTTTGGCCACACACTGCATTCTATCCCGTGGTATCCTTTTAAATGTTTTAAATGATTTTTTTAAAAATTTGCATACATACAGGTTCACTCTATGCTGTAAAGTTCTGTGGGTTCTAACAAATATATAGTTTCATTTGTCCATCATTACAGTATCATAGTGAGCAGTTTTGCCTTCTCAAAATTCCAATCCTCTGTACTTCAAAGATTCATCCTTCCCCTGCTACCCCTGAACCCCCTGGAAGTCACTGATCTGCTTATTGTCTCTATAGTTTTGCCCTTTCCAGAATGTCATGTAATGGGAAGCATATGTATGTAGACTTTTCAGACTGGCTTCTTTCATTTAGCAATATGCATTTGAGATGAATCCATGTGTTTGTATGGCTTGATCCTTCATTGCTTTTTTAAATTGTTGAATAGTATTCCATTGTATGGATGTAAAACAGCTTGTCTAACCATTTACCTATTAAGGGACATCTTGGTTACTTCCAATCTTTGGTAATTAAGATTGAAGCTGCTATAAAAAAATGTGTGTGGGGGTTTTTGTGTGGACATATGTTTTTAAGTCATTTGGGTAAATATCTAAGAGCTTGATGGCTGAATCACATGTTAAGATTATGTTCAGCTTTGTAAGAAACTGCCAAACTGTTTTCCAAAGTAGCTATATCATTTTGCATTCCCTCCAGTAATGAATAAGAGTTCTTGTTGTTTAATGTTCTCACCAGCATTTGTAAATGTCTCTGTTTGGATTTTAGTGATTCTCATATGTATATAGTGGTATCTCATTGTAGTTTGTTTGTTTGTTTGTTTGTTTGTTTGTTTTTTGCGGTACACTGGCCTCTCACTGTTGTGGCCTCTCCCGCTGCGGAGCACAGGCTCCAGAGGCGCAGGCCCAGTGGCCATGGCTCACGGGCCCAGCCGCTCTGCGGCATGTGGGATCTTCCCGGACCGGGGCACGAACCCATGTCCCCTGCATTGGCAGGTGGACTCTCAACCACAGCACCACCAGGGAAGCCCTCATTGTAGTTTTAATTTGCATTTCCCTAATGACATATGATATTGAGCATCTTTTCATATACTTACTTGCTACCACTATATCTTCTTTGATGACGTATTTGTTCAGCTCTTGTGCCCATTATTTACTGATTTAACTTATTTTTGTATTTTAACAATTCTCTGTGTATTTTGGATATGTCCTTTATCATATATGTGTTTTACAAATATTTTCTTACAGACTGTCTTGTTTTCCATTTTCTTAATATGATGTTTTGTGGAAAAGTTTTTAATTTTATTAAAGACCAACTTACCAATTTTTTTCTTTTATAGGTTGATTTTTTTGTGTGTGTGTGAGAATGCATAATGGAGAGGAAGGGTGGAAGTTGGGGGTAGGTTGCACATGGCATACTCTCGAATTCTTAGGTGCCATAATGTTTGAGGCTCAATCCTGTAACATGGATTTTATGCTAAAGGAAAGACAAAATAACTTGATTTGATTATATAAACTAAAGTTATTTTGTTCTTATGCAAATTTTACTTCAGCAATTGATACCAGGAGATTGCTGACGGCCAGATTGATAGATGGCTCCTTGGAAACCATAGCACAGTTATAAGAAAGGCAGGCGGGTGGACATGGCTGACATTTTAAAAACTAGATTCATTATACAGCTAATTCTAAAGTTGAAGTACTCTCCCTTGGACTGGACTGAAGTTTTTGTTAATTAAAAACCCATTTATCTAAATTGTATTAGGTTTCCCTCAAACCTGAACGTGAACACCTGCAAGTGATATATTGATATGGTTCTAAAGCCCAGGCTGCATAGGAATTGGTGAGTTATTTTTCATTGTCAGAAATGCCCTTAATCCAGATCTCTCTATGAAGAAAATAAGTACATAATAGAGTAAAAAATAAAGCCCAACGTTGTTCTCTGAGCATATGGATAATTTTTAGGGGCAATGAAACATCATTGTATTGATAAATCCTTATTGTAAATTATTTTTCAGTAGATATTTGGAAGCAGTAAAATAATATGATAAATGAAAGTTCTGATGCCAGAGTACATGGGCTTCTATCCCAGCTCCAAAACTAACTGGATAGCGATCTTGCACAAGTTATTTAATCTCAGTTTCTTAATCTGTATGTAATCATAGTGGGTCTAATGTCAGCTGTGCTCACAAGGACATACCTCACTGGTTTAATTTAGCACTGCTTTGGCCAGGAGTGAGGTTTTTTTCTTCAGCTGTATTTCTATCAGGATGCTCAAATTTCCTACTATGTCTTCAAGGGGGAGCTTATAAATTTCGAACTATGGAAAACCAGGTTGCTGGGGGATTCATGACCCACTGCAGTTCCATCTTGGATGACTCTCCAAACCATCCAGTCTCTCCTTTAGGTTTTAGATGTCATATCATTTTTTCCTCTCATTTCAACAGGCCTATTTATTTATTTATTTTTTAATTTAATTTTTATTTTATATTATATTTGATTTACAATATTGTGTTAGTTTCAGGTGTATAGCAAAGTGATTCAGTTATACATATACATATATCTATTCTTTTTCAGATTCCTTTCCCATATAGGTTATTATAGAATATTGAGTAGAGTTCCCTGTGCTATATAATAGGTCCTTGCTGATTATCTACTTTATATATAGTAGTGTGTATATGTTAATCCCAAACTCCTAATTTATCAACACATTTCCCTTTTGGTAACCATAAGTTTGTTTTCAAAGTCTGTGAGTCTGTTTCTGTGTTGTAAATAAGTTCATTTGTATCATATTTTTTTAGATTCCACATATAAGTGATATAATATGATACTTGTCTTTGTCTGACTTACTTCTCTTAGTATGATCATCTCTAGGTCCATCCATGTTGCTACAAACAGCATTATTTCATTTTTTATGGCTGAGTAATATTCCATTGTATATATGTACCACATCTTCTTTATCCATTCATCAGTCGATGGACATTTAGGTTGCTTCCATGTCTTGGCTATTGCAAATAGTGCTGCAATGAACATTAGGGTGCATGTACTTTTCAAATTATGGTTTTCTCTGGATATATGCCCAGTAGTGGAATTGCTGGATCATATGGTAGTTCTATTTTTAGCTTTTTAAGGAACCTCCATACTGTTCTCCATAGTGGCTACCAATTTACATTCCCACCAACAGTATAGAAGGGTTCCCTTTTCTCTACATGCCCTCCAGAATTTATTGTTTATAGAATTTTGATGATGGTAATTCTGACTGGTGTGAGCTGATAGCTCATTGTAGTTTTGATTTTCATTTCTCTAATAATTAGCAGTGTTGAGCATTTTTCCATGTGCTTTTTGGCCATCTGTATGTCTTCTCTGGAGAAATGTCTATTTCGATCTGCCCATTTTTTTATTGGATTGTTTGTTTTTTTGATATTGAGCTGCATGAGCTGTTTGTATATTTTTCAGTTTAATCCTTTGTCATTGCTTTGTTTGAAAATATTTTCTCCCATCCTGCATCTTTTAATTTTGTTTATGGTTTCCTTTGCTGTGCAGAAGCTTTTAATTTGGTCCCATTTGTTTATTTTTGTTTTTATTTTCATTACTCTAGAAGGTGGATCAAAAAAGATATTGCTGCGATGTATGTCAAAGAGTGTTCTGCTTGTGTTTTCCTTTAAGAGTTTTATAGTGTCCAGTCTTACATTTAGGTCTCTAATCCATTTTGAGTTTATTTTGTGTATGGTGTTAGAGAATGTTCTAATTTCATTCTTTGACATGTAGCTGTCCAGTTTTCCCAGCACCACTTATTGATGACACTGTCTTTTCTCCATTGTACATTCTTGCCTCCTTTGTCATAGATTAACTGACCATAGGTTCATGGGTTTATTTCTGGGCTTTCTATCATGTTCCATTGATCTATATTTCTGTTTTTGTACCAGTACCACACTGTTTTGCTTACTGTAGCTTTGTAGTGTAGTCTGAAGTTAGGGAGCCTGATTTCTCCAACTTTGTTTTTCTTTCTCAGGATTGCTTTGGCTTTTCAGGGTCTTTTGTGTTTCCATACAAATTTTAAGATTTAAAGCCTGTCTCTGAAAAGAAAATCATTTTCTTCCCCTTAGGTTGGCTGTTTCTTTCAATCTTTCTTTTTCCTTTAGTGTAAGATAGATGGAGGGAAAATAGCCCTTGGGATACAAGTGCAAGAAAAGAGGGATAGAGAATTAGAGAATTAACTAGATTAATTAATACTTCAGGATATAATTCCATCATACATATAATACCATAAGCCCAGTGCCTGGCATTAGTAAGAGGGTAGAAACAGACTTATGTTATTTTCTAATCATAATCACCAGTATTGTGATGACTGTCTTAGTTAGACCTGCTATAACAAAATACCACAGATTGGGTAGCTTATAAACAATAGAAGTTTATTTCTAGAGTTCTGGAAACTGGAAGTTGGAGATAAAAGAGCCAGCATGGTTGGTGAGGGCCCTTTTTTGGATCACAGACTCTCATGTGTCCTCACATGGCAGAAGTAGCAAGGGAGCTCGCTGAGGATTCTTACGAGAGCACTATCCCCTTAACAAGAGTTCCACCAGCATGACCCAAGCACCTCCCAAAGACCCCACCTCCTAATACCCTCATCTTTGGGCATTAGGTTTTCAACATATGAATTTGCGGAGACACAAACATTCAGACCATAGAAATGACTCAGAAAGTTTCACTAATTTGGAGTTTAGAAAAGATTACAAATAAAAATTTCTGACTAGAGAGGCAAGAAAAAAATAAAAGGGAAAGCTATTTTAACCACTTGAAATAGCAACAAATAATAGAGACCTAAAGAAAGAGTGAACCAAGAGGTGAAGAAAAGGAATCAGAATTTTTCTGAATGCTTTCTTTGACTGGCTCGTACTTCACTCTCAATAGCAGCATCTTGATCTCAGATCTAGGACAGAAAAAATCAGTCCTGCTCAGGAACCAATATATTTTTTGGCAAGTGCCAACAGAATGTTTTTTAATGAACAGCATGACTCTCTTTCATCAGTCTCGACTCTATGTGTTGATCTCTTCACAGCCTCAGTGCTCCAGATGGGGCCAAGACAAGGCTACTGCAGGAACCAAGCTGGGTGACCTCTAACTTGTTTCCTCTTCTGTTCAGCAGAAATGATTACCAAGTCACTTGGGGTAAACAAATTTAATAAATAGGCAGGAAACTCTCACACTATTAGCTAATGTTTATTAACCAAAAGAATAATGTATTTAAGATATTTATTTCAACTAAAGGATTTAATCAATTTGAGAAGACGCTTTCTATTTCTTAAGCCATATTTGGGTCAGTTTTACATGTTGCATCCAGAAGCTAGAGTTTTTCCTTTTATTAAAACAAGCCATCAAGCCCACTTCTTTTATTTCCATTTCTTTGAAATTCTAGGATATTTTCTGAAGCTACTCTGAGGCTACAGTGACCTAATCATAATTTTTAAAATTTATTTTCACTAAACATGCAGATGTTTAGCACTGAACCTTAGCTTGATTTTTTTACATAATAGTCTATTTGCTTATGCTTTACATGTTAAGTATTATACTGCTATTCTCTTTGAAATAATTAAAGTTAGCACTTCATTATAAAATCCTATTTTTTAAGTTTTATGGCATGACAGTAAAAATTCCCTGAAGCTAATACTAACCTACCCAATTATTTGCATTTCCTTTTTATATATTGAGGTATACATGTGTATGTGTTTCTGTATTTGCGTGTGTGTGTGTATTTTCACTAAGCTCAGGAATGGTAAAAGGTTTGGAAAGTTTTGTATTTTGGTTTTGTTTTCATTTCTTAGCCTCAAGTTGAAGTTTAGTCCAGTTTTACAATGATTGAACAGTTTCATTAACACTTGTTTTGTCATTACTACAAGTAGTTTGGGTTACATATATTTGAAGCTACATTTTCTGTATCAAAACCTTTGATGTTAAATCATCTCTACTATGTCATGATTTGTGTGAGTTCTGAATAATCCAACTATTTCTGAGTGGCCTTCTTGCAATGGAAATGGACCTTACCAGAACTTTGCTAAGGGCTAACACCAGTATTGGCTCAACCAATCTTACTAACTTTAGAGACTCAAGGGGAACTCCAAAGCACAGATATCATTTACTCTCTAAAACATAAACCATGTCTAGTTTCTCTTCCAAATCCATCTTTACTAACTTTGAAGAAAATATTCTAAAAAGCAGTTGTGACAATATGGATTGGTTGTCAAGAGACCCAAGTTCTACCTGGCAGTCTGTCCAGGTATAAGTCTCTTAGATTTTCTGGTATTTGGTTTATAATATAAGGGTTTGCATGAGATCACTTACAGGGTCTTCTTTTAAAATTCTGAGATTCTGAGAGCTGAAATTTCAATGTCAAAAGACCCATGTCCAAATCCCAAATCTACTCTGACAGACTACCTATTGGCTATTAACCTCCTTAGGGTTAGGCTTTCCATCTGTGAAACAAGGGAAAGTATCTGATATCCATAGGCTTTTCCAGGTCACGTTAAGGATTATAGATTACTAGATTCATATATAGTAGCAGCAAAATAAAGAATAAAACTGCACATGATGACACATTGAATATATGCATTATGTTCTGCTCCTTCCTAAAATCCCATTAAATGACACCAAAATAATGTTTATAAGGTAGAAAATGATAGAAACAATGAGAATGGGCAACAAAATTTGGAAGCTGGAAAGCAGAGGCACAAGGAGGGACTGACTTGGTACACCCAAGAAAACTGAACCCAAAGCCAACAGTGGGGCAAGCAGAGGAACAATTATATTTATACCACAGAAACTTAAAAAGTCTCCAGAATTTAATAGTTGACTTTGAAAACAGGGTGAAAATAGGGCTATACAAGGCTGACTGAAAATCTCTTCAGGTACTGGTAGACCTCTGCATACCTTCCCACTTTTGCAACCAGACAATGACTCTTCCTCTATTCAGATAGTGATTGAAGTTCTAAGTTTTTGGATTGGGTCAAACTGAGGGTTTCTGGACTGGGGGACAGCAGACCAAGGTGAAAGTTGGGATCCATATAGAAAAGAGGGAGGAAGTAAAAATGTACAGACTGATTGTTGAGTCCTCCAACTTTCTTCACACTTGGCCCCTAGAATGCTAGCAGCTAGGCAGGTGGTTGAAAGAATATTTTCCAAGTAGCCTGGATCATAGGAGAAACCAAATCATACTGACAGGAAGTTTCTCAATAAATGGTCCAGATGAACATCTCACATTAAAAATACACTCAATATATCCTACTCAGATGTTCCTATCAGGTTTTTATTGCCCATTCTGTAATATGAGTGGACAGCCAAGGGTAATCTGACATTTGAGGAGTGCATTTAATATGAAGGACAAGGCCAAAAAGGAACATAAAAACTGAGTGAAAAAATAGCTTGGAGAAAACAAAGACTAGACAATGAGGAAAAAAATCAAGATAACTTCTTCATGCTCAACTCTATAAACATTAAAAAAAAAATGAAAAAAAAAGCAAGGTGACAAAGAATGACCAAAAAGATTTGGAAAGATGAGGAGGAAGTGTAGGGATGGAAGAATGTGAAGGAGGAGAAGGAGGGGCATAGGGGAAGAAGGAGAGAGGAGACTACTCTCTGGGTAACGTAGTAAACGGAGCCAAATTTCAATCAACCAATGCCCAGAAAGAAAACTTTCTATGTTAATTGACCATTTCACTTCTTTCATTAATACGAAGAAATCAAAAAACAGTATAACGAGTAGGTACATTTCAGGCTCAAGGAATATTCAAGGAAACTCCTAAAGTAAGAACTGATAACGAACTTTTATTTAAAGACCTGTTTTTGTCATGGTTATTTGGACTCATGGTCTCAATTTGCCACTCAATTCTGCTAGCAGAATTCTGGCTACAGTGAAACAATCATGCTGAATTCTTTCTTCTTTGCTTGTTTTGGAACTGATCCAGAAGAAGACCCCAAACAACCCTTTTGTATATCTAGAGGTCCTCTGGGGGACTTGCAGCGGCAATCCTAGAGGCTAGAGCTACACCTACATTGGGGAAACCACCGATTTACCCCTTGCCCTTTCTAGAACTCTGTGGTGAAGGGTGTGTTGGAGGTGTGAAGGGCGTGTTGGAGGTGTGAAGCAGCAAGGATCTTGGCAGATCTGTCTGAAACAACAGTACGGTCATCAGATGGAGAGAAGAGGCTCACTCTGTGGTCTGGGACCCCATTGGGGAGCTTCTGACTGTGCTCCTGAAAGGAAATTCATGTGTACATGGATCCATGTGTTTGATCTTCCTCCTTGGGGCATCGTTATCCAGGAGAAATAGGAGCCAGGCCCAGCTCATCACTTTCTGTCCTTTCTACAGAACAGGGCCCTGCTCAGTGTGTGCCATCCACAGGCTCAGGTGCCCACTTTTCTCTCTGCTTTGTCAGTGACCAGTTTCCATGTTTTAGCCCAGCGCTTGACCAGACTCAGGAGCCCTCAACTGGGGGAGGAGACCATGCTGTGTAAAATAGCCCCTCTGCTTTGTGAACTAGATTTGACAGCCAGTAGAAGAGGCAGGACACAGCTCTTCTAATATATTTTGTGGAAAAAGAAATCAATATGCTTCCTGTGTTTGTTTCTCTGGCACTGCTTTTTGATGAGCATGCAGGAGAGTAATTATTCATCTTTCGAACACCAATTTTGATTGATGAGATTTTATCTTCTACTTTTAGGTGTGGAAATACTATTTAATCAGACAGTCGTCCCTAATATCCCTTCTTGTTCCAGTATTCCCTACTTACTTGATAAAGGTGGAAGAGATTGTCACACTTCAATGGAGGATGCTTCATAAGCTGAAAGTGCTAGTTTGAGAAAGCTGACAGTTGAGAAACCACGCTCTGTTTCCATGGAAATGACTTACAGTTTTAAGAAAAACTCTTAGGTTTTAATCTCAAATGCAAGAAGCACAGAACTACACATTCTAAATGGAGAAGAGGAATGGAAGAAATGCTAATTTGAAGGCACAGAGTGATTGTTTTCTGCAAAATTAAAACTTTATCCTAAAGTTATATTTGTGTGTGTATAGTTTACCAATAGTGTGCACAAATTTGATTTTGTCAGCGGTCCAGGCGCATTGAAAATGAAGCATTTTTAGTAAGAGGCTCTCATCTTCATTTTTAGGGAGAATTTGAGAAAGCCATTTAAAAGGAAGAGTACGATGAAGGGAAAGTTTTGTGATTATGTACAATGGGTTATGAAAGTTTGGCATAGACTCATCTCTGTGGAAGCATGACACTATTCTTAGGCACTAAATGGCAAATTGTGTAAAACCTATGAGGACGGGCAGGTGTGTGAGAAGTATGTTAAACAAATAAAGACTCAGAATAAGTGAGTAGAAGTCTTTTGTAATATTTACAATGAAAAATAAATGGGAGGAAAAGGAAAAGCTTTGTGACAATTTCAAAAACATTCATGGGTACATTGGCATATGTAAAGAGGAAGTTGGAAGGAGGTAAGAGGTATTGCCAGTCAGGACAAAGAAAAAGTCTTTAAAAAGTTTTGAAAAATCTTTTTGATCTTTTCACCTTCTGGGGAAGGTCGAAGCTAACTAGAGGATTACTGATTAGGGAATGAATCTTACAAAATGTTCTAACCAATTATTTTTCTTCAGTGAAAATCCTGGAGAAGAAAAGGATCAATTGATGAGAATTTCTTAAAAGCCTGGATAAATAGCACTATGAAATTTAAATGAAGGGTTATTTTAAATGAATCATGGTGGTCAGGGACAAGGAGAATGGAGACAAAACCCCCTATTGCCCAGAAGGAAAAAAATGAACCTATCAGAAATGTGATAAGGTCATTTATACATAAATAACTACAAATAAATTATAGCACATAGGTGATGAAACTAATGTATAACAGCAAATTCTTTATCAAGATACAAACATTTTAATGGAAAACTGCCTTTTCTATAACTCAACCAGTGGTGATATTTTGATATTTTCATTTTCATTTTTTGCTGCTGTGCTCATGCTTCATCTCTCCCCGGTGAACTTGTCTGCATTGTGAAACAGCAGTGAGTAAACAAAGGACCCACTTGGACACGGAACTTACATTCCAGAAGGGATGACAGACTCTAAATACAGCTATGGAACCTTGTCTCTTGGTGAAAGAGCCTTGAAGAAAAATGAAGCGGTGCAAGGGAGGAGAAAGTGATATGGTTGCTATTTTACATAGTATTCTCGGGGAAGGAATTTTGAGGAATTTCTAAGGAAACTCCATACTTTTCTCCATGGCGGCTCTACCAACTTACACCCCCCGGTAGTGTAAGAGGTTCCCTTTTCTCCACATTCCCTCTAGCATGTGTTGTTTGTAGACTTTAAATGATGGCCATTGTGACTGTTGGGAGGTGATAGATAACCTCGTTGTAGTTGTGATTGGCATTTCTCTAATAATTAGCAATGTTTTTATGTTCCTTTTTGGACAGAGGGGGCGCATGAAATGTACCTGTGGAAACTGGTGTCTTGAAAGTCGGCCCTGTTTTGAATTCGTTTGCAATTATGCACCCCAGGACATTTCTTGAGGCCTTGTGAATATGAAGTGCCCATAAGCACCGGTTTTAAACTTGTCATTATGAGACGTGGCCAAAGGGCAGCAGGATTTCTTCATGCCCAGATTTGGTTCCTGGAGCGACCAGCGCCTTAGCCGAAGTGGTGTTCCTGGGTTGGAAATTAGGGTGGAATATGCCAGCACAGACATCCAAACGTTTGTGTCTCATTACTTACCCCCCGTTACACTTCACCACCCCCAGACGCATCCCAACACCTGCAACACCTCGATCCTGAGGGTCCTGTTGGACATAGGTGGGGCGGTGACTCTAAGGAAAAAGACTGGAGGTGGGAAGCCCACCACCAGGAGACGGGGACCCCAGGGGACTTTTCAAAGCTCTTCCAGCCCAGGGGGTCCACCATCCTTGGGTGTACTCGGCCTGCTTTAGCCATAGGAGGGCCCGCCTGGATCCGGAGATTGTGGTGCCATCCACAGGGGAAGAGGCACTCCAGGTCCAAGGGGGTCTCGTGTGTTGGCACGTCCTCCCCAGCTCCCTCAGCCCCACGATGGTCCAGCCTTGGGACCCAGCCTGCTCAGGCTCCAGGGATGTGACCAAAGCCTAGGTCCCCAAGGCCTGAGGAGAATATAGAAGGCATTTCTTTTCTGTTTTTTTTTTTAATTCGATTTTCATTTTATATGGGAGTATAGTTTATTTTCAATGTTGTGTTTGTTTTAGGTGTATAACAATGTGATTCAGTTACACATATACATATATCCATTCTTTTTTGGATTCCTTTCCCATATAGGTTATGACAGTGTTGAGTTTCCTGTGCTCTACAGTGGGTCCTGGTTGATTATTTGTTTTATATATATGTGTGTGTGTGTGTGTGTGTGTGTGTGTGTGTGTGTATATGTTAATCCCAAGCTCCTAATTTACCCCTCCCTGCCACCTTTCCCCTTTGGTAACCATAAGTGTGCTTTCTATGTCTGTAGGTCTGTTTCAGTTTTGGAAGTACATTCATTTGCATCCATTTTTAAACTTTACACATCTGTGGTATCAGATGATATTTGTCTTTTAAAATGAGGGTAGCAGTGAGCCTTGCAGATATCTTGTGGAGCATCATTCAAGGAAGGGGAAAGAACAGGGACCAAGGAAGGAGGAACCTGAGGCATGCACCAACTTACATTCCCACCAGCAGTGTACAGCCGTGTACAGAGTGCTCCAGAGACAGCGAGAGGTCTGTGTGGCTGGGGTGGAGTGCACAAGGGAAGAGTGAAGGAAGAATGGTCAGGGCAGAAGGGAGGGCTAGATCATGCAGGCTTACATGCCTACCATGTATACTTTGGATTTTATTCCTAGTGTTGAAAGGAGCTACTGGATGGTTTTAAGAAATAAAATATCATAATGTACTTTAACATGTTATAAAGGATCACTCAGTCAGCTACAAAGGAGTGGATAAGCTGTAAGTTTCCAAAAAAAAAGAAAAAGGTGTGAGAAGGTACTGCCAGGGAAGAAAAAGATGGTGGCTAGAGCCAAAATGGTCTTAGTGAATGGAATGATAAAGTTTGATGTTGAGAACACATTTTGAAGATAGAACTGGCAGATTCTCTACAAAGGAATGAGTGTGGGATGGGAAATAAAGAGAGGAATCAAGATTGATTCCAAGGATTTGGCATGAGGAACAGGAGGTATGCTGATGTCACTTCCCGGGAAAGCAAATGTTTGCAGGATGCAGGAAAGTAAGAGTTCAATTTTTTAAAAGTTAAACTTGAGTTACCTGTTAGAAATCCAAGTGAAGATTAGATATATGAGCCTAGAGTTCAGATGAAAAGTCAGGGCTATAGATATAGTTTGGGAAGTGATACGCATATCCATGAGACTTAGAGCCATGGAACTAGACAAGGTTGCCTAGGAAGGGGATGTGGATAGAGAAGAGAAGATGTGCAAAGACAAAGCTCAGAGCATTGTAAGATTTAGTGGTTAAGAAAGGCAGAAGGATACAGCAAGGTGTTGAAATGGAACAGTCATTGTTAGAAGGAAAACCGGAAGTGGGGGATATCACCAAAACTAGAAGAAAGTGCTTCAAGGAGGAGGAAAATCAACTGTGTCACTGCAGAGGGTTTGAATAAGATGGAGACTGGGAATTACATCTGAAATTTGTCAATTCAGAGGTCATTAGGGACCCAAATAGGAGCACTTTTAGTGGAGTGGGAGGAAAGAAAGACTAATTGGATCCAAAAGAGAATAGCAGGAGAAGTAGGTAAGAGAGTATAAACAATTCTTCTGAAATATTTCCTGTATCAGGGAACAAGGGTCTGTAACTAATGAGAGATGAAGTCCAGGGGAGTTTTTGTTGTGGTTTTATGATTGGAGTATCATACATGGACTTCTTTGCAAATGTGAACTATCCAATAGAAAGGGAAAAAATTAATGATGGTGAGGGAAAAATAATTACAGGAGAAAAGTCTTTGAGATGGAGAGAGGGAATTGAATGAAATGCACAAGTCAGAAGATCTTAGGAGCATGGTAAGTTCATCCATTTTAATAGGAGAGCCAGCTGAATAATCAAGAAAGAGAGGTAGCTAGATTGGAATATTTGCTGATGGATGTAGAAATTCTCTTCTGATGGCCTCTATTTCCTCAGTGAATTCCAGAGGCCACAGACAGAGTTGGGAATTCAAGCGTGTATTGGCTGCATATTGTTGGATAACATCACAATGTAGCAGCTTAAAGCAATGATTTGTCATCTCCCAATTTCTGTGGGTCAGGAGTCTAAACATGGTTAATCTGGCCCTCTGAAAGGTTGCAATCAAGGTGTCAGCCAAAGCTATGTTCTTAAGACTTGACCGGGGAAGGATTCCCTTCCAAACTCATGTGATTGTTGGCAGAATTCAGACTTACAGACTGATGGATTCAGAGGCTTAGTTTCTTGCTGGCTGTTAGCTGGAGGTCACCCTCAGTTCTTTGCCACATATTCCAAATGAGGCAGCTTGCTTCATCAAAACCAGCAAGAGAGAGCGTCTTCTAGCAAAACAGACACTACAGTCTTGTATATCATAAGCACAGATGTGATGTCTAGGTCTAGTTGTTTTTGTAGTATTCTGTTGGTTAGAATCAAGTCACAGGCCCCACGCACACTCAAGGGGAACAGATTACACAAGAATTTGAGTACCAGGAGGCTGGGAAAACTAGGGTTGTCTTAGAGTCCGTCAACTACAGGAAAGAATGGGAGCTTGAATAAGAAAAGTTCAGTGCCATATGGAGCTAAATTGAGAAAGGATATGGGGTTTGGACTTCTTATCAGGGGGACTAACATAAACAGGAATATAGGACACAGTGTTAGTGGTAATGATGTTATCTTATGGAGAGATGGATGATTAAGTTGAAATGTAGACCCTTCTTGGATTTGGTTTAATGTAAAGTGGGGTGATTGGAGCATGGGAAGTCATAGTCATAATGAAAGTAAGCCAAGCTCTGTCATCCTCCTCACAGTTCAGTTGAGAGGGAGCGGTACAGGAGCTAGGGGAAGGTGTTCTTTCCAGCAGCAGTTAGCTTTCAGTATGGCATTATAGCACAATTAAATACACAAGGTCTAAAGTTATACAGGTCTGGGTTTAAGTCCTTGTCCTATCCCTAGTTAGCTTTGCAACCCTAAGTAGTTACTGTGTATCACTTATTTCAACTAATAGCATATAACTCCAGGAGGTATGTGCTACTATTATTTGCATTTTATGGATGAGGAAACTAAAAATGGAGCTACAGATAGCTCCCTTACCCCACAGGAGGTTCTGAAGGTTAATGAGACAACAAAGTTGAAGTACAACCATAGATACTCAGAAAATTTTAGCCAGAAATGCCATCCTTATCTATGATAAATTGACATGCTGTAATCAAAATATATGTAGGGAGTGATGCAATTTCAACTATAATCTTATTTAGAGTTTGTAATTCATGAAAATATGTAATAGACCATTCATAGCCCATAAAGTTCAAGGCAGATTATAAAATGTAAAATGTAAAAATTATTTTGGTGTTTACAATTTAAGAATTGAAAAGAAAATTTTAAAAGATACGTCATCCTACTTTTTTATTGAAGCATAGTTGATTTACAATGTTGTGTTAATTTCTGCTGTGCATCAAAGTGATTTAGTTATACATATATATACATTATTTTTTATATTCTTTTCCATTATGGTTTATCACAGGATATTGAATATAGTTCCCTGTGCTCTACAGTGGGACCTTGTTGTTTATCCATTCTATATATAATAGTTTGCATTGGCTAACCCCAAACTCCCAATCCATCCCTCCCCTCCTCCCCCTCCCCCGTGGCAACCACAACTCTGTTCTGTGAGTCTGTTTCTATTTTGTAGATAATCTCATTTGTAATTTTTTTTACATTCCACATATAAGTGATATATGATATTTGTCTTCCTCTTGCTGACTTAACTTCACTCTGTATGATAATCTCTAGGTCTATGCATGTTGCTGTAAATGGCATTATTACATTCTTTTTTATGGCTGAGTAGTATTCCATTGTCTATGTACCACATCTTCTTTAACCATTCATCTGTCAATGGACATTTAGGTTGCTTCCACATCTTGGCTATTGTGAATAGTGCTGCTATGAACATAGGGGTGCAGGTATATTTTTGAATTATAGTTTTGTCCAGATATATGCCTGGGAGTGGTACTGCTAGATCATATGGCAACTCTATTTTTAGTTTTTTGAGGAACCTCCATACTGTTTTCCATAGTAGCTGCACCAACTTAAATTCCTACCAACAGTATATGAGGGTTCCCTTTTCTCCACAACCTCTGCAGCATTTGTTATTTGTAGACTTTTTAAGGATGACCATTCTAACCTGTGTGAGGTGGTACCTCATTGTAGTTCTGACGGCCTCCTACTTTGGATCCTGATAGTTCTGTCCATAAGAAATCTGATCTGGAGAAATGTCATTTGTAACACTACGTTTTTTTTTTTTCCCTTAATAAAGGAAGGAAGGAAACTAGGGAGGGAAGAAGAGGAAAGAAGGGGAAAGAGCATAAAGCAAGGAAAGAATGAAGAGAAAGTAAAAGATAAAAGAGAAAGTTTTTAGAGTTTGAAAATGCATTTAAGCTTATTTCCAAAGTACTTATCAATTTTTTTAGTGAAAGTGCCACTAAAGAATTGTTAGCTCACTTGAAGCTAGTTAGGTAAAATAGGTTTTTCATATTCATAGTAGATAATAACTTATTTCCTAAAGCACAGTAATTACCCTTAAGAAGGCATGATGCTTCTAAATAGTGAATAAAAACATGTTTTCTAGAGTTCTTGGAAATCTGTGCACAATAAAGAAGAAATATTTCAGCTTATAAATGCTTGGATTTATGCCTACAGAAGTTAAAAATTCAAAAAGACTGAAGTGTTACAGGGCATCATTAAAGAAAATCAGTATTTTCTCAGCTATCTTAATAATGTATGATGCCAAAATGCTAAGCAACAAAAGAACGGTGTCAATTAGTGAGAGATATCTTAATTAAAGAAAAATTTTGGGTGTTTCATTAATGATAAAGAGATGACTTCAGTGATTCAGTGAGGTGTTTCCCTTGTTTGCCCGTATGTTGAGATCCATCTACATGGCACTATAATCACATCTGCAGAAAAGCAGATATTATTTGAATAAAATGAATATTTTATAAGGGATATTTATGAGAGGAAAAGTTTAAGAAGCTGTAGCATATAGAAAAAATCTATATCAATTGGTGTCAGATGTTACTAGATTTTGTGAGCAAACCTGAAGTTCTCTTAAAAATGTCAGCTCTTATAGGACTATTCATCCATCCTCAAAAATATTTACTATTCCCCATAGAAATTAATATATATTTTTTGTAAAAATACCCTACTTCTACTCAGAAATAAAGCATTTGAATAGCATCACATTAATGTGTCTCAAAAAAAATTTTTTTTTTGCCTAAGTTGTATTCATGGAGAGGCCATCTACTAACCCATCCAAGAAGTTGTCACCAATACTATCTGATTCAATGTTTCAGCCACAGTAGGGGAAATACTTGATTCCCAGAAGAAATTGTACATAACTGTACGTACTCAGCAATCACTGCTCCACTCAGGAGTTAGCAGCCCACAGGTAGTAGAATTACAGTCTTATAAAATAAGATTTTATAAAAATAAACTCAGAGGTATTTTTATCTTCTTAAGCCACATTTCTGTTTTACCCATTGGTCTATGGTATATTGTTAATCTTAATTAAACCAAAGTTAGATGATTTCAGGCCTCAAATTATACCCCTTTTTAAGGAAATCCAATCCACAATAAATAAATTGTATTAGTTTGAGTTCTCAGAACACATGGCAAACATTTCAAAACCTACATATAATAAAACTTGTTTTCCTAAAAAAAAAAAAAAAAAGAAGAAAGGCATAGTGTGGAATTCAGCTGATGATTCAATTATCAGATGTAAACTTGGGCAAGGTATTGATTTCTTCCTCAATTAGGAAACTGGTGACAGTACTAGAATCTATTTCATAATGTATGTAATTAAGATAATGCTTGGCACACAGTGAGAACTCAGATATTCAGTGAGGTGTTTCCCTTGTTTGCCCATATATTGAGCCCTTAGACTTTAAACCTTAAGAGTGACTCCTCTGTAACCCTTCAGAGACGATTTGACTTTTTCTTCCTAATGCCTTCTTCATATCTACCTCAATTTTGAAACTTATAACACTATATGCAGTTGTATTAAGCAAGACTCTCTCAGTTCCATGAAATAAATCCAACTAAAATTAACTTTATTGAAAAGGTTTACTGGCTAATGGAGTGGAGGCAAAAGACTGGCATGGTTCAGACTTCATGGTTTGAAGTTTCAAAATATACCATCAAAATATACCATCAAGGCTCTGTTTCTTAACCTCTTGCTGTTTCCTTCAATGTGTTGCCTTTTTTTTTTTTTTTTTTTTTGTCAGACAGAAGCTTTCCATGTTAGACAAAATATATCTATGAAGTGTTCCAAGTCTATATTATTAGAGCTCAGCTGAGCTTGGTTCACATGCCTAGCCCTGGAGCAAAGGGAGGAAAGTCATTTGCTGGTTGATACCATATGTCCAACCCCAAAATACAGAGATTAATAATGCCATGAGGGGCATATGGGGTGGATCTTTAAATATAAAGCATAGAATTTTTATCAGTGAGTGTTAAGGGACACTGGGCAATCAGAAACAACCAATATCTTGTGAAGAAATTATTCTTTTGCTTTTAATCTGTGAACTCCTTGTACATGGATATATTGCATTTAAATAATTTCCTCATTATCTAAAAGTAAGCATACTATATGTGTCTGTTAAATGGAAATAGGGGGTGTAATCTAAAATAAAATAGAGTAGCCAAAGAAGGCCTCACTGGGAAGATGATATTTGAGTAAAGACCTCAAGAAGGTGAGGAGCCACCATGATATATGTATCAAAGCTAAGAAGTAACATGGATTACTTCTGACTTCATTCAGATTTCAGCAGTTGTTCCCTTGATGTCCTTTTACCATTCCAGGATCCAGTCCCAGATACCATTTGCATTTCGTTTCTATGTTGTCTTAGTCTCCCCTGGTCTAAGACAGTTTCTCAGTCTTCCTTTGTTTCATGTCCTTGAGAGTTTTGTGGAGTTTTGGTTAGGTATTTTTCAGAATGCCCCTCAATTAGAGTGCATCTGATGTGTTTTCTCATGACTAGACTGGGTTTATATAGTTGGAAAGAATACCACAGAGGGAGCATGCTTTTGGAAGTCGGAAGAAAACAGATACTGTTTGCTCATAGGAATGATTCACTAGAAAGGGGTAGATTTAATGATGTAGGAGTGAAAGAGGACCATTGTCAGAGGAATGTCTTTGAGCAAACAAGAGGAAATAGGGTTTAGAACTCAGAGGGAGAGATTAGCCTTAGATGAAAACAAGGACAGTTTACAGATAGTTAAAAGAAGGGCTGACAGAGCTTATGAGCGTAGATGATACATGCAAGAGAGTGCAGTGTTAGAAGATTGGGCATGTTTTCTTTTGATTGTGTATTAGTTTTCTACTGTTGTGTAACAGATGATCACAAATTTAGCAACTTAAGACAACATATATTTTATTATCTCACAGTTTTCATGAGTTAGGATAACTGGCATGGCTTAACCTGCTTCTCTGCTCAGGGTCTCACAGGGCTGTAATCGAGGTGTCAGCTGGTGCTGAAGACACATAAAGTTCAGAGTCCTCTTCTCAGCTCACTTGGTTGTTGGGGAATTTCATTTCCTAGAAGCGTTAGACTTACAGTGGTTTGCTTCTTCAGGCCAGAAGAAAATATCTCTGTCTTCTATCTCTAACCTCTTGACCTCTCTTAAAGGGCTCACCCGAATAGGTTAGTCCACTGAGGATTGCTACCTTTCCATTAACTTAAAGTCAACTGATTAGGATTCTCAATTACATCCTCAAAATCCCTTCACCTTTGTCATTTAATAATCGCAGGAATGAGAGCCCATTAACTTTGCCTTATTCTGTTAGAGGTACATTATAGATCTTGCCCATACACAAGGGAAAGGGATTCTTTAAGGGCGTGGCTCACTGGGCGTCATCTTCAATGGCTCCTACTTTCTTAGTTAAGTAGGAAGCAAAATCACAAATTCTTTGGACAGAAGAGAAGGTAGTGGAAGTTTGAGGATATGGGAAAGGATGAAATGTATCTAAGAATGAGTGTACATTTTGACTCTGAACAACCTCTTCAAGATTTGTAGGGTTTCTCCAGCGTGTGGTCTCCTAGGATAACTGCTCAACCCAATTCTCACACTGTAGACAATTATTAGATATTCCAACAGATATTTGTGGGGCTTTGTCACAAATAGTAAGAATTAATTCTGCTGTCCTTCTTAAGATTTATTGATCTATGAGAAATTATGATTAATGAAGAAATGAGGTTAATAGTCAACTCATGATCTTCTAAATCTGAATATTGATTGAAAAGCATGTCGATATTTACTTTTTAAAAATTTGTGGTTCATGCTCTGTTTTAATAGCTGTGTTAAATTTAGCAAAATATTTAGTGGAAAAAGCACAGGGATTATACAAATAACTTAGAAGTTATGACTCAAGCATTATACTGTGAGAATAAATGCCTGATTAAAAGTCTGTTAAACTGGGACACGTCAGAATTTCTGCCACTAATATGTTAAATCAACACAAGAGTCTATTAGGTAAGCAATGGGGTTTTTGTTTGTTTGTTTGTTTAGTGTTTTTGTTTGCTTTACAGAACTTCCCTAAAATTGACTTTGTATAAAAGGCTCATTAAAAATAATAACTTATGAAATAGAGCTACAGCTGTATTTTTTCTTTTTTTAACATCTTTATTGCAGTATAATTGCTTTACAATGGTATGTTAATTTCTGCTGTATAACAAAGTGAATCAGCTATACAGATACATACATCCCCATATCTCCTCCCTCTTGCGTTTCCCTCCCACCACTCTAGGTGGACACAAACTACCAAGGTGATCTCCCTATCTGCTTCCCAATAGCTACCTATTTTACTTTATAACCCATTCTTTTTTTTTTTTTTTTTTTTTGTCTTACTGGAGCGTCTTTTTTTTTTTATTCTTATTTTTTTAAACATCTTTATTAGAGTATAATTGCTTTACAATGGTGTGTTAGTTTCTGCTTTATAACAAAGTGAATCAGCTATACATATATCCCCATATTGCCTCCCTCTTCCGTCTGCCTCCCATCCTCCCTATCCCACCCCTCTAGGTGGGATAGGGAGGGTGGGAGCACCGAGCTGATCTCCATGTGCTATGTGGTTGCTTCCCACTAGCTATCTATTTTATATTTTTTAGTTATATATAAGTCCATGTCACTCTCTCACTTCATCCCAGCTTACCCTTCACCCTCCCCATGCCCTCAAGTCCATTCTCTACATCTGCATCTTTATTCCTATCCTGCCTCTAGGTTATTCAGAACCTTTTTTCTTTTTTAATTCCATATATATGTGTTAGCATACGATATTTTTCTCTTTCTGACTTCACACTGTATGACAGTCTCTAGGTCCATACACCTCACTACAAATAACTCAATTTCATTTCCTGTTATGGCTGAGTAATATTCCATTGTATATATGTGCCACATCTTCTTTATCCATTCATCTGTCGGTGGACACTTAGGTTGATTCCATGTCCTGGCTTTTGTAAATAGAGCTGCAATGAACATTGTGGTACATGACTCTTTTCAAATTATGATTTTCTCAGGGTATATGCCCAGTAGTGGGATTGCTGGATCATATGGTAGTTCTATTTTTAGATTTTGAAGGAACCTCCATACTGTTCTCTATAGTGGCTGTATCAATTTACATTCCCACCAACAGTGCAAGAGGGTTCCCTTTTCTCCACACCCTCTCCAGCATTTATTGTTTGTAGACTGTTTGATGATGGCCATTCTGACCAACGGATGTGAGGTGATACCTCACTGTAGTTTTGATTTGAATTTCTCTAATGATTAGTGATGTTGAGCATCCTTTCATGTGTTTGTTGGCTATCTGTATATCTTCTTTGGAGAAATGTCTATTTAGGTCTTCTTCCCATTTTTGGATTTGGTTGTTTGTTTTTTTGATACTGAGCTGCATGAGCTGCTTGTAAATTTTGGAGATTAATCCTTTGTCAGTTGCTTCATTTGCAATTTTTTCCCAATCTGAGGGTTGCCTTTTCGTCTTGTTTATGGTTTCCTTTCTGTGAAAAAGCTTTTAAACTTCATTAGGTCCCATTTGTTTATTTTTGTTTTTATTTCCATTTCTCTAAGACGTGAGTCTATAAGGATCTTGCTGTGATTTATGTCATAGAGTATTCTGCCTATGTTTTCCTCTAAGAGTTTGATAGTGTCTGGCCTTACATTTAGGTCTTTAATCCATGTTGAGTTTATTTTTGTGTATGGTATTAGGGAGTGTTCTAATTTCATTCTTTTACATGTAGCTGTCCAGTTTTCCCAGCATCACTTATTGAAGAGGCTGTCATTTCTCCATTGTATATTCTTGCCTCCTTTGTCAAAGATAAGGTGACCATATGTGTGTGGGTTTATCTATGGGCTTTCTATCCTGTTCCATTGATCTATATTCTGTTTTTGTGCCAGTACCATACTGTCTTGATTACTGTAGCTTTGTAGTATAGTCTGAAGTCTGGGAGCCTGATTCCTCCACCTCCATTTTTCTTTGTCAAGATTGCTTTGGCTATTCAGGGTCTTTTGTGTTTCCATACAAATTGTGAAATGTTTTGTACTAGTTCTGTGATAAATGCCAGTGGTAGTTTGATAGGGATTGCATTGAATCTGTAGGTTGCTTTGGGTAGTATAGTCATTTTCACAATGTTGATTCTTCCAATCCAAGAACATGGTGTATCTCCCCATCTGTTTGTATCACCTTTAATTTCTTTCATCAGTGTCTTATAGTTTTCTGCTAAAAGGTCTTTTGTCTCCTTAGGTAGGTTTATTCCTAGGTATTTTATTCTTTTTGTTGCAATGGTAAATAGGAGTGTTTCCTTAATTTCCCTTTAAGATTTTTCAGCATTTGTGTATAGGAATGCAAGAGATTTCTGTGAATTAATTTTTTATCCTGCTACTTTACCAAATTAATTGATTAGTTCTAGTCATTTTCTGGTAGCATCTTTAGGATCCTCTGTGTAGAGTATGATGTCATCTGAAAACAGTGACAGCTTTACTTCTTTTCCGATTTGGATTCCCTTTATTTCTTTTTCTTCTCTGATTGCTGTGGCTAAAACTCCCGCAATTATATTGAATGATACTGGTGAGAGAGGACATCATTGTCTTGTTCTTGATCTTAGAGGAAATGGTTTCCATTTTTCACCATTGAGAACAATGTTGGCTGTGGGTTTGTCCTGTATGGCCTTTATTATGTTGAGGTAAGTTCCCTCTATGCCTCCTTTCTGGAAGGTTTTTATCAGAAATCGGTGTTCAATTTTTTCAAAAGATTTTCTGCATGTATTGAGATGATCATATGTTTTTCTCCTTCAATTTGTTAATATGGCATACCATATTGATTGTTTTGCATATACTGAAGAATCCTTGCATTCCTGGGATAAACCCCACATGAACATGGGGTATGATCCCTTTAATGTGCTGTTGGATTCTGTTTGCTAGTATTTTTTTGAGGAGTTTTGCATCTATGTTCATCAGTGATATTGGCCTGTAGTTTTCTTTCTTTGTGACATCTTTGTCTGGTTTTGGTATCATGGTGATGGTGGCCTTGTAGAATGAGCTTGGGAGTGTTCCTCCCTCTGCTATATCTTGGAAGAGTTTGAGATGGATAGGTGTTATCTCTTCTCTAAATGTTCGTCTTCTCTAAATGTTTGATAGAATAGCCTTTGAAGCCATCTGGACCTGGGCTTTTGTTTGTTGGAAGATTTTTAATCACAGTCTCAATTTCGGTGCTTGTGATTGGTCTGTTTATATTTCTATTTCTTCCTGGTTCAGTCTCAGAAGGTTGTGTTTTTCTAAGAATTTGTCCATTTCTTCCATGTTGCCCATTTTATTGGCATATAGTTGCTTGTAGTAATCTCTCATGATCCTTTGTATTTCTGCAGTGTCAGTTGTTACTTCTCCTTTTCCATTTCTAATTCTATTGATTTGAGTCTTCTCCCTTTTTTTCTTGATGAGTCTGGCTAATGGTTTGTCAATTTTGTTTATCTTCTCAAAGAAGCAGATTTTAGTTTAATTGATCTTTTCTATTGTTCTTTCATTTCTTTTCCATTTATTTCTGATCTGTTCTTTATGATTTCTTTCCTTCTGCTAACTTTGGGGTTTTTTTTTTTCTTCTTCTTCTTTCTCTAATTGCTTTAGGTGTAAGGTTTGGTTGTTTATTTGAGATTTTTCTTGTTTCTTGAGGTAGGATTGTATTGCTGTAAACTTCCCTCTTAGAACTGCTTTTGCTGCATCCCATAGGTTTTGGGTCATCGTGGTTTCATTGTCATTTATTTCTAGGTATTTTTTGATTTCCTCTTTGATTTCTTCAGTGATCTCTTGGTTATTAAGTAGTGTATTGTTTAGCCTCCATGTGTTTGTATTTTTTACAGTATTTATTTTCCTATAATCGATATCTAGTCTCATAGCAGCGTGGTCAGAAAAGATACTTGATATGATTTCAGTTTTCTTAAATTTACCAAGACTTGATTTGTGACCCAAGATATGATCTATCCGGAGAATGTTCCATGAGCACTTAAGAAGAAAGTGTATTCTGTTGTTTTTGGATGGAATGTCCTATAAATATCAATTAAGTCCATCTTGTTTAATATGTCATTTAAAGCTTGTGTTTCCTTATTTATTTTCATTTTGGATAATCTGTCCTTTGGTGAAAGTGGGGTGTTTACATCCCTGACTATGATTGTGTTACTGTCGATTTCCCCTTTTATGGCAGTTAGCATTTGCCTTATGTATTGAGGTGCTCCTATGTTGGGTGCAAATATATTTACAATTGTTATATCTTCTTCTTGGATTGATCCCTTGATCATTGTGTAGTGTTCTTCTTTGTCTCTTGTAATAGTCTTTATTTTGAAGTCTATTTTGTCTGATATGAGAATCGCTACTCCAGCTTTCATTTGATTTCCATTTGCAAGGAATATCTTTTTCCATTCCCTCACTTTCAGTCTGTATGTGTGCCTAGGTCTGAAGTGGGTCTCTTGTAGGCAGCATATATATGAGTCTTATTTTTGTATACATTCAGCCCGTCTATGTCTTTTGGTTGGAGCAATTAATCCATTTACATTTAAGGTAATTATTGATATGTATGTTCCTATTACAGTTTTCTTAATTTTGAGGGATTTGTTATTGTAGGTTTTTTTGCTTCTCTTACGTTTTCTGCCTAGAGAAGTTCTTTTAGCATTTGTTGTAAAGCTGGTTTGGTGTTGCTGAATTCTCATAGCTTTTGCTTGTCTGTAAAGGTTTTAATTTCTCCATCGAATCTGAATGAGATCCTTGCTGGCTTGAGTAATCTTGGTTGTAGGTTTTTCCCTTTCATCAGTTTAAATATGTCCTGCCACTCCCTTGTGGCTTGCAGAGTTTCTGATGAAAGATCAGCTGGTAACCTTATGGGGATTCCCTTGTATATTATTTGCTGCTTTTCCCTTGCTGCTTTTAAATTTTTTTCTTTGTATTTAATTTTTGATAGCTTGATTACCATGTGTCTTGGTGTTTTTCTCCTTGGATTTATCCTGTATGGGACTCTGTGCACTTTCTGGACTTGATTATTTCCTTTCCCATATTATAGAAGATTTCAACTATAATCTCTTCAAATATTTTCTCAGTCTGTTTCTTTTTCTCTTCTTCTTCTGTGACCCCTATAATTTGAACGTTGGTGTGTTTAATGTTGTCCCAGCGGTCTCTAAGACTGTCTTCAAGTGCTTTCATTCTTTTTTCTTTATTCTGCTCTGCAGTAGTAGTTATTTCCACTATTTTATCTTCCAGGTCACTTATCCGTTCTTCTGCCTCAGATATTCTGCTATTGATTCCTTCTAGAGAATTTTTAATTTCATTTATTGTGTTATTCATCAGTTTGTTTGCTCTTTAGTTCTTCTAGGTCCTTGTTAATAGTTTCTTGTATTTTCTCCATTCTATTTCCAAGATTTTGGATCATCTTTACTACCATTATTCTGAATTCTTTTTCAGGTAGACTGCCTATTTCTTCTTTTTTTTTTTTTTTTTTTTTTTTTGGTCTGGTGGGTTTTTACCTTGCTCCTTCATCTGCTATTTCTCTGTCTTCTCATTTTGCTTAACTTACTCTGTTTGGGGTCTCCTTTTCACAGGGTGCAAGTTCGTAGCTCCCGTTGTTTTTGTTGTCTTCCCCCAGTGGTTGAGGTTGGTTCAGTGGCTTGTGTAGGCTTCCTATTGGAGGGGACTGGTGCCTGTGTTCTGGTGGATGAGGCTGGATCTTGTCTTTCTGTTGGGTAGGACCGCATCTAATGGTGTGTTTTGGGGTGTCTGTGAACTTAGTATGATTTTAGGTAGACTCTCTGCTAATGGGTTGTGTTCCTGTCTTGCTAGTTGTTTTGCATAGGGTGTCCAGCACTGTAGCTTGCTGGTCATTGAGTGGAGCTGGGTCTTATCATTGAGATGGAAATCTCTGGGAGATCTTTCACCATTTGATATTATGGGGAGCCGGGTGGTCTTTTGTGGACCAATGTCCTGAACTCAGTCTCTCACCTCAGAGAGTCAGGCCTGACACCTGGATGGGGCACCAAGACCCTGTCAGCCACACGGCCAGGTACATGGGGAGTTTCTTGCCTTTTGGGAAGTCTGAGGTCTTCTGCCAGCATTCAGAAGGTGTTCTGTAGGAGTTATTCTGCATGTAAATGTATTTCTGATGTGTTTGTGGGGAGGAAGGTGATCTCCACGTCTTACTCCTCCACCATCTTGAAGGTCTCCTACAGCTGCATTTTTAATGTTAGTTAATGCAGATAAAATGAAATTATATATGCCAATATTATTTGGCTACAACCATGAAATCATGGAAGACACCTACAGTTTTCTTGCAAGTAGCCCAATGGGGAATAGAATAAGAAATGTTCATGAACAGAAATCTTGTGTAGCACATTGTTTTGTATATGCATAGCTTCATATGAATCTATCTTCAGTTCAACAAATGTTTAATTCACACCTGCTGTGTGCTGGGCACTGGGAATATAAAGGTGGAGAAGACACACTCACTAATTAGGGCCAGGCTTCAAAGTTCCAGGGAATGCTGCATTTCAGTAAATTTAGTGTTGGATCTATGACTGTATTTTTTTTAAAGAAATTTCTGTATTATGTTCTCTTTTCTATGTGTATTTTATATTCTTAAAAGAAATTAAAACAAAGATATTTCCTACCCTGAATGTGCTTATAGTAGAAAGAAAGACACTCATGTATGAAACTTATCTCAAAACAAAGTAGCAGGTGCTAGAAGTGTACTTTGCCTAATCTGTATGAGTATAGGAAAAACCTTGGGTGTAGGGAAATATTACCACATAAGTTGACACTATAGTAGAATGGCATAGTTTTCTCAGCTCTATGTCTACTCAACTGTGGGACACTGGCAATTTCGGTACATATAGTTTTCTTAACTATAAAATAAACAAAAGCTACCTCAGAATGTTGGATGAGTATTCCATGAAATAACATGGACAGCACTTAACACGGTGTTTGATACACATTAGATTCTTGTTAGAAATATTTATATTTCCTTTTTTTCCTTTACTTTTCTGTCCCATTCTCATCCTCTTTCCAGTAGGAGTAAACTAAGTGAGGAACAATGGGAAAGACATCACTTGAAAAAAAAAAAACCCACAAGAACCCAAGTCTTCATGAGGTTATAAGTTTTGCTTATCCCTCTGAAGTATAATCTGAGGGATAATATTACTGTAGCAGAAATTCTGAGGAAAAAAAAAAAAGAGGAGAGAAGACTGTCATTGTAGGTATAGGACAGTAATGGGACGTCTTGTATACCTTGTGAAGAAGTTTGTGCTTTCTTTTGTAGCCAGGCAATTGGGAGTCACATAATTTGAAGCAAGAGAATGGGCTAGACTCTGAGTCTAGAGGTTGATTTGAGCTAGACAATACTGTAGTTATATAAACTCATTGAGAAGATATAATAGGCCAAGTGAAAAATGATGATGTCCTGGATATGATCAGGAACAGTACACAGAGAATTGCGTAAATATTTAGGTAATAATAACTAGGGAAAAAAGGAAGTGGTACTTAATGGTTGATGGGATTTAGAGCATGAGAAAGTGTGATAAGGCAAAGAATGACCTTAGGTTTCTGGTTGTGTGGCATGAATGACAGTGTCATGAATGGAGAGAATAAGGAGGGAAGATGAAAAAGTCTACTACTAGTGGAAGAGGAATTGTTGGTCATATGGTAAAGATAATGATTAACTTAACAAGAAAATGCCAAATGGTTTTTTAAAGTAGGTGAAATGTTTTATACTAACACCAGAAAAGTATGAGAGCTTTAACATTGTCAGTCCTTTTAATTTTAGCCATTTGTATCAGTGTGTAGTAATACCACATTGTGGGTTTTTAAAAATATTAATATACAGAAAATTCATTTGTTGTTTTGGGTATGCTGGTGGGGGAGTTGTATAGCTTTGAATTTTGGCAGATGTACAGACTCAGGTAATCACTACCTCAGTCAGGATACAGAATAGTTCCCTCACTCCTAAACCTTAGTGGCTACTAATCTGTCTGTAGTTGTCTTTTCCAGAATGTCATATAAATAGAATCATAAAGTACATAATCCTTGGAGGCTGACATCTTTTACTTAACATAATGCATTTGAGATTCATCCATGTGGTTGTATGTATCAGTGTTTTGTTACTAATTATTGCCAAGCAATACTGTATGAATGTACCAGGTTAATTTATCCTTTTACCCACTGAAGGACATTTGGGCTGTTCCTCTTCTGAGTATAAAAATGACAGTAATGGCCAACATTTGTTGAACATTAACCATGTTTCAGGGCTGTTTTAGGCACTTTATTTGTATTAACATACTTAATATTCACAACAATGTGATCTGAAAGGAAAAGATTAGAGTAATAAAATATAGCGTGGATGACAAATGTTAATTTTAAGGTTGGTATAATCTTATAGAATTCTTCCCCCCCACCCCCGGCAGATTTTTGTCTTAATTATAGAAATGCAGACTCTTTTCTTTTTCTTTTGATGCTGTTAATAACATTAATATAAAAATAATTTTAGTGCTGATTAGCAATCTGAGCCATCATCCAATCCAATCCCCTCCTTTTAAAGATACAGAAACTGGACAGGTCAGTTTATAGTAAACGTTTTGGTTTATTTTTTGTTAATGAATGGTGAGCTATGGTTAATATACTACCAATTCAGCAAATGTAAATCTTTTTCTATATAAAATTCTGAGCTATATAGTTAATTTCATTTTTCTTTCTGGAACTAATCTATATTTGACTCAGTTGCCTTTCATTTTGATTATTTATGAGAAAAGCTCTGTCATGGATATAGCTGATTAGACATAAGGAATCCCAAAATGTAAACTGCATCATCTAAAACATAATGCTTTATAAGTTAAAAAATGTAAGTATCTTGAAAGAAGCTAGCACCTGATTTAAGTGTATATCCCCTTCACCACTACACTCATTATTAAGATATATACAATGGAATATTACTCAGCCATAAAAAGATTAATATCTTTATTGTATTATATTATTAGTATCTTCTTTATGAGACTCCTCAGAAGAAATTCCTCTCTTAATAGCAAAGCAGCTATACTTTTCTTGAGAACTTAATTTCTATCTTATACTATGGACAATGCACAATGTGTACATGATGAGATGTTGTTTTTCATACTGGCTACTCAAAGCTTGGATTTAAATTTGTGACCACCAGTATAGCAGTGTATTTACCACTTTATTCAGTTTTTATTTAATGCTGGGCTCAATAAGTGTATTTTTATTCTTGCTCTCCTTTTAAGACTATACTGTTACATGTTATGTATTCTAACAAATGACTAACATCCTTTTTGAAACAAAGCAGATAAGAAAGGCAGGTGAGTTGAGACTAAGAAAGAAAGGAAGGCTGAATAGTGGGCAGGTAGGCAGAGGCAGGCAGGCAGGCAGGCAGCAAAAGGACAGAAAGTAGGTTGCAGGAGTGGAGACCAGAATTAAACACAATTACCTACAGTTTTTTTTCTACCTACTTGCCAGGCTTCAAAAATGGATCCATATCTAAAAAGCCACAGAATAAAAAGCATTCCAAGTCCCTCTCAGTGAGTATTAATTCACATCAGTTATTCAAAAGTCAAATTAGGAGGAATAATAGAGAAGATTGGCTGAGAGATATGCACCTAACTCACTTTTTTGGTGCTTTAATTTCTGATGAGATAAGACCTGGGGAAAGCTATCACATCATCAGAGCCACATGGATTCAGTTTCACTGACTTGTGTTTTATTGTTTTATACTTGGAATATATCCAATAATCATCACAATAACTAGTCATGAAATTCCCTTGAGTGTTATAAATCATTCAGGACATTTTTCATAATCCAGTTTTACATTCTTTACATCAGCAGTCACAAACTAATGACCAATGAACTAGAGCCAACCAGCGAATATTTTAAAAATCTTTTGCAGTACCTGCCAGAATGTTATAATTAGAAAAATTTACAAACACGCAGGCATACATACTTCCTCGTTTTACGGACCCACAGCTACAGAAGGGGCAACACTGACAGGAACTGTTAGCAACTACTCTTATTAGATGACAGTTGTCCACAGTTGCTATGACTCTATAGGGTTTAAACCTGATGCATTTACTTATATTGCCTGACAGTCTCCTATAGGTTTCTGCATTTTTGACCCTAGGTATAATGCCTATTTGAGAAATGTATTTTAAAGTGTATTGACAAGGCAAAGTTTGCCTTTAATAGGAAAGGAGGTGCTTCTTTTCTGGCAACAAGAGCCATATAACATCTTGCATTAACTACTCAGAAGCTCTCAATACCAAATGTGTAGTCAACCATATATGCTAGTATCATATATGTATGTTCCTTTTTGAAATTCTGTCATTCGTTTATATATATTAATTTTGTAACAGTTTCTTATGAAAAATATGTCAAATCCTTTTTGCAAAGAATCAGCATGCACATATTCTTATAGGAGGAAACACTACCTAAATTTTATTTAAGAATGACTCAAGTAAAAAAATGAAATGAGAAAATAATGTGCATTAATGGAATATTTTATTTGAGGATTAAATTAAGCCTTTAGCTACAAACACTCATGAGGAAAAATAAAACAGAATTTCAGCTCAACTACTGTTCATATAATGACTGTCACTAAATACTGTTCTTACAAGATACGTAAAAAGCCAAGAGCATAATTTTCAAGAATGTACGTTAAATATAACAATGCAGCAAATTTTCAAGTAAGAATTTAGCTATCAGATTTGCAGTTGACTTTTTACGTGAAGCCAGATTGGACTGCACAATTTTAATGTAATGGCTTAATAGTCTGCCATATGGATAATATGTTTGGGTAATTAATGATATATAGAATGGCAGTACTCAAATATAAATTTAGTGTGTATAAACTAAAAAAAGTGTGGCTGCTATTCTTAGGTGACTGTGTTCAAACGTATACATTTCTAAAAGGTACTGCATGTATTACAACTGAATTTCTTCTAAGAATTTTTCTCTTTTGCATATGATATTTTCAAGATCTGTATAAAAGTCACATTGTTAGATAACTATAATCAAATTAACATGGTGATATATAGTGCTTTGAAAATGGCTTTTATAAAATGGACTGAAAAATACTTTTATGCATGGACATAATTAATGTATTTTAAATGCTACTGAGTAGCAGAAGACTGCCACTTTGTGTTGTTTATAATGATTGTTGTTTTGACTTTCTAAAAGAATAGGTTAAAAATCTAAAGTAGGAGATATCTGTATATGTATGGCTGATTCATTCTGTTGTGCAATGGAGGCTAACACAACATTGTAAAGCAACCATACTCCAATAAAAATTAATAAAAAAAATCTAAAGTAAAAACACAAAAGTATGACAATACAATCATATACTATAAATTGAATTGTACAGAATTATCACTACCATGGTATATCATTATTTTGTTTCATGAAATAATTATTTCAATGAGATAGACTCTAAAAGGCTTTTTAACTTTATAGTTACATTTAAGGTTATATAAATGAAAAATTTGAACTTTAATATATAAGATGCTTTAAATGAAGTTTAGAACATACAATATAAAAAGTGCCACTATGTTTTGACTTCAGTAAATTTTAGATCTATGACTCTTTGCTTATTAGGTCTTAAATTATTTTGTCTTTTGATATAATAAATGGTAATTATAACAACAAAATCTATTAACATTGAAAAATGTTCCCCCCTTCATTGACAGTTGGAATATAATAGCACTACTGCTAAGTTCTTTGACTTGACTAAGGATGACTCTGTAAGTAAGCCAAAGTAGTACCTGCATTCTGAAGGATAATAATCCTGTATTAAGAATACTACAACATTTAGCCTTTATGTGGATATATAACAGTCAGTATATAATTTAAATTTAAAGTACTTTTAAATTTACAGTACTTTTTTTTAAAAAAAGGAATAACTGAGCCAAAAAACTTTTTGGCTCAATTTTTCCCTTTGAAATTGTAACTATTTATAAAAATAACTTAAATTTTGCTGGCCATAAATAAAGTATTGCTTCTACACTATGGGACATGAGAGTGTTCGACCTTAATTCAAAATTTAGATAAAGACTTTTAAGGACTGCTTCTGTAGGCACTATAGAGGTTAGGAGCAGTCACTGTGTTTAAATTGAATAACTGTGATCAGTTTCAAAAAGGGCTTGGTTATGAGCTTGGTAGGTTCTCTAGTGGCTTGTTACTTCTGCTGTTTTAGGGTAAGATCAATTTTCTAAAGGATGTTGGAGCTCATATATGATTATGCCCAAAGAATTAAAAAATAAGAAACCATCTTCCAAATTTAAAATTCATATTTTTGTGTGTATAACACAAATTCACAGATTTTAAAAGTACAGTTAAAAGGTATCTACTTTTTAAATGCTGTATATTTCAAATAGAGAAGATATATAGAGTGGCAACTGAATACTACTTTTGAACTGTTAATCAGAAATTAAATAAAACATTTCACTAAAAATACAGATTTTTATATCTAAGATACAATTTATTCCCTGTATGCTTTTATTAGGTGAAAGTTAACTACTTCATGTAACAAAATAGTCATTTTTAAATTACTCTTAAAACAAAAAAGTGAATATACAGCTGAGATCAACATTACAGCAGTTTTTGACAACATCAGTCCTTAAAGAGAGTAGTAAGAGAAAGATTTGGTTTCTATACAGTGAAAACAATTAGACTGATTAAACCATAAAATAATTCATTTTGATTCATGCATTGCATATATTACACTGTTTTTTCTTTAACAGTTACTTTAGTTTATTGAATTAAATAAAAGCAAAGAATTGATTTCTTGTGATTATGCAATCTAAACTTGTTATAAGTCAAATGGTAAAGGCAGCTGTAATGAATACCTGAGGAAGATTTTGAAAGCATTCTTCCCTAAGAATAACAAAATTATTAGAGATAATTCCTTCTAATAACTGTTTAAGAACAGGAGAAAAGAAACATGATATTCAAATAGTTATACATCAGTAAACTATCATTAGAGCTGATTCCAAACATTCTTCCCTTGAGAATTAATTAACTTTCTGCAATGAAGACAGAATCTATTTTATCTTACTTTGAAACCGATTGTCAGTGGCTGGTTGGGGTAGTGCGTTAGAACAAAGCTCAGATGGAAATTCTGCAGTCCTAGATGATCTATCTATATGTCTGCAATGGGAGCAGGAGAGAAATGGTGGTGTCCGTGTTGAGGATTTGCTGACCTTGTTTTTATACACTTTTTCTCTTAATCTCAGAACTATTTCATAAAATTGTCTGTCATTATGGGTTCAAACATACAACATAAGCAATGACAAAAACTGCTGTGTGTTAGAGATCTAACTAAACTTTAATAAAATATGGTATGTTATAAATATTAAGTATACCATATTTAGAGTTTATCGCTAAGATAACATATAGTGGCTAACTGGATGTAAGAAAAAAAATCCACAGGTTATATCTGTATGAGTGTTCCTATGAAGATACTTAGTTGTAACATTATAGTGATTTATTCTTATAATTTCCTCTACAAGGTGAATTACTAATTACTATTATACTGGTTTCCCATGGTCTGAACATTCTGAGAAATGGTCAATTCTCAGTTATAAATAAGTTTAACATTAATCATGCTTCTTTTCAAAGACATGATAGTTAACTTCAAAAGCACTGCTTAAAATTAAATTTCATTGTCTAATGAGTTATTTTATGATAAATTCCACTGCTAATTTGTTTCTGAATGAATGTCCATATATTCAGAATATTTATATGTATTGTTTAGTATTTCCCTATTGCTTACATTTAATAAATTAAATATCTAAAAAAATATGTAATAGCATATATATTAGATTTTTTACTATAGTTCTAGTTACAAATATTAACTATAATAGAGTGTATTTTATTCTCTAGTTTTTAAAGTAAAGAGATTCATTTTTACAGATGATTAATATGTCACAATATGACAATTGATCACAACTCTTTAACCTGTTAGGTAACATAAAAGTATAATGTTTTTAGATGGGGATGTTATATTATAGACAATAAAGTCTTAAATATTTCCATCATTAAGTGTTATACCTAATAAAAAGTCAAACTTAGTAATGAACTTTCATTTCCATATCCTTAAAATCTGAAATGGTAAGTAAAATTTCTCTATTAGTTTTAGTAGGAACAGCTTAAAATCTTGAAGTCAATCCAATGATAGTATTAACTTTTTCTTATCTGTTGGTCTCTGATTAACAGTAAATTTAAAAATATGAATAATAAATTAAGTTAAAGATTGACAAGGTATCCTAAAATAACATTTGAGGCACTGTATTTTCATAATTGTAGAGCAGCTATTTTTTTTTTAATAACTGAGAAGCAATCCTTAACCTTTATGAAAAGATTTTCCTTCTAAAGCCTGAAATTCAGCATTATAATGCAGAAACATTAGACATGCAAAACACCTAGCAAGCTCTAGGAAACCAAAAATCTGCAAATGATGATACATATTGTGCTATAGAAAGCAGACCTTCCTAACACAATATGGTTCACAGTAAGGCTTAAGGCATATGATTTTTTTCTGAAGAATTGTTATTGGAGAGTTATCCAGAGTCTGAATGCTAATATGATGAAGTTGACTGGATCATTAAAAAAATGAAAAAGGAACCATGTACATTATCTTTTAGGTCTTTGTTCTTCAATAGACATAACAAATATATACACAGTCCTTTTTCTTTGGGCCCAGAATACAAGTAGGATTTAATTGTGTACTAACTACTCTATATAACACAAGCAATTACCTATTGTGAAACACAAAAATAGCTATAAAGCAGGATTTCAATTCCAGTCAGAAATTCACCAAATTATGCCACAAGGAATGTTATTTGCACAACTTTTCTCAGTGCAACATTGCCATCGTGAAAGGTGGCAATGATAATATTACTACCTTTAAAAATGTACAAATTATTTTTATTAGAGATAATAGTACATACTGACTTTGACAGTTTTCTTTCCAAAACTCAAAAGGAATGTATTGAAATTTGGTGATTTCTATAATTATTAAACTTTAATCAATCCATTAAGAAACAGGTAGCTGGTGATTGAATGCATAAGTTGCTCTTTCCTTACTGTATTTTTCAGACCACTTACGAGTTAGATCTAGATAAAGACTTGGTTTATGAGGCCGGTAATCCAGGTACACGGTATTACTGGTTCTTTTGGGAACAGCTTTTTCAATCTGAGTTCCTTCATGCCACTCATTAAAAGAGGTGATGGAAATTATACTGGGGTGGGCTTGGAGTGCAGCACTCAGAGCATCCTCATAATATTTCCCATTGACTCGGTTGCGAGTGTTTTGAGTGTTCCACGGACGGATGCTGGTATCTATGTATCCTGGGCCCACACTTGGGATGAACATTAGGTCAAACTGATCACAAAAAAATTTTAGCTTAGCCCAGTTCTCATAGGATGAGCCATAAGTAAAGCCATTTGTGGCAAAATACGTATAAATTCCATCAAAACCACCTCGAAGAATTTCATATCTATGTTTTTTTTCTACTAGAAGTGCAATAAACAATGCATCATAAGGAGAGTTGCGAATGCTCTGAGACCCTGAACTGGTTAACAGATTGGCCCATTTTTCAGCTGTTGTGATATAGGAATCATAGACATAAAACAGTGGAAGAGCACTGCCGTTCTTAGTCTTGTACCTGTAAAAGGCAGGATGATTTCCATATCTAGAATACAAACATATATGAAAGCAGAAAGCAAAATGAATATTCATAACTCATTTGCAATAGACAATAATTGTTTATGTATTGAAAATGAAGGTAATCAGTGCAGTTTAAGCACATTGTTCACCTTTGGGGAATTAGCTATATAAGTGTAAACATTAAAAATGCATTTTTAATTTTACACATTGAAAAATGAGATACTGGATACATTAAGACATTAACAAACAAGAAATACTGAGGTTTAGAAATGATGACTAACACAATAAAAAGCCCATTTTCTACATGAAAATACTGTGGGGTTTTTTTTTGGTATAAGTGATAAACGTCCCACTGTTGCTGACATGTTTTTTATAAGAGTATGGCATCTGTCACAGACTATTATCAGTAAACCCTTAAACAAAATGAAACTGTATTAATAAATTCTTTCCTTGTAATCATACTAAATGAAAATATTAGATGTGGATCTACCATATCTAATAGCAATGCAAAATTGCAAAAGCAATTCACATTCCATACTCTGAACTTTCTTTTAAAAAGACAACTCTATATTCATAAGATTTGCAGAATACTAATTTAAATGTCATATGACAGAAATCATAGTCTAATATACACATAAAACAGTAAAAACAGGAACCTGTAACTATTCATACAGAAAGTGAATTATAAGAAAATTCAGAAATGTTCTTTAAAATGATTGCAGTATTCATTACAAAATTAGCTTAAACTAATTTTAATGTCATACTGTAAGTCATTCAAATCTCTCAAATATAAACATACTTTTCTTATAACAGTAATTATCATTGGATCATATAACAGTAATTATAGGACTGAATAAACTCACTTGTCTATAATGTATCTGACATTTTGGTACATGTTTTTATCATCTCGATTCTTATATGGTTCAATATGAAAAGTGACCTAAAACAAAAAATATTAGAGAAAAAATTATGATGTAAAAATAAAAAGGAAATCATATCCCATATTTTTAATAAACTGATTTAATAACCTTAAGATGAATGCTTTTTTATTAAGGTATAGTTGATTTACAATGTTGTATTACTGCTGTACAGTGAAGTGATTCAGTTATACATATATACACATTCTTTTTTTATATTCATATTCTTTTCCATTATGGTTTATCATAGGATATTGAATATAGTTCCCTGTGCTATACAGTAATACTTTGTTGTTTATCCATTCTGTATATAAAAGCTTACATCTACCAACCCCCTCTCCTGGCAACTACCAGTCTGCACTCTATGTCCGTGATTCTGTTTCATAGATAGGTTCATTTGTGTCGTATTTTAGATTCCACATGTAAGTGATATCATATGATATTTGTCTTTCTGACTTCATTTAGTATGATAATCTCTAGTTGCATCCGTGTTGCTGCAACTGGCATCATTTCATTCTTTTTTTTTAATGGCTGAGTAGTATTCCATTGTATATATGTACCACATCTTTATCCATTCGTCTGTTGATAGACATTTAGGTTGCTTCCATGTCGTGACTATTGTGAATAGTGCTGCTATGAACATTGGGGTGCATGTATCTTTTTGAATTACAGTTTTGTTTGCATATATTCCCAGGAATGGGACTTCTGGATCATATGGTAATTCTATTTTTAGTTTTCTGAGGAAACTCCATAGTGTTTTCAACAGTGGCTGCACCAACTTACATTCCCACCAACAGCGTAGGGAGGGTTCCCTTTTCTCCACACCCTCTCCAGCATTTGTTATTTGTAGCCTTTTTAATGATGGGCATTCTGACAGGTGTGAAGTGGTACCTCATTGTAGTTTTGATTTGCATTTCTCTAATAATTAGCGATGCTGAGCATCTTTTCATGTGCCTACTGGCCAACTGTATATCTTCTTTGGAGAAATGTCTATTTAGGTCTTCTGCCCATTTTTGGATTGGATTTTTTGTTGTTGAGTTGTATGAGCTGTGTATTTTGGAAATTAAGCACTTGTCGGTTGCATTGTTTGCAAATATGATCTCCCATTCTTTAGGTTGTCTATTTTTTTATAAATTTATTTATTTATGGCTGCATTGGGTCTTTGTTGCTGTGTGTGGGCTTTCTCTAGTTGCAGCAAGCAGGGGCTACTCTTCATTGCGGTGCGCGGGCTTCTCATTGTGGTGACTTCTCTTGTTGCGGAGCATGGACTTCAGTAGTTGTGGCTTGCAGGCTCTAGAGCACAGACTCAGTAGTGGTGCACAGGCTTAGTTGCTCCACATCATGTGGGATCTTCCTGGACCAGGGTTTGAACCCGTGTCCCCTGCCTTGGCAGGTGGATCCCTAACCACTGTGCAACCAGGGAAGTCCTGTCTTTTCATTTTGTTTATGGTTTCCTTTGCTGTGCAAAAATGACAGATTCTCCTATACCATTAAAATAGCATTTTACAAAATAATCTACATTTAATATGTACTCTTATTCAAATAATTTATAACAAAATTACTTTAAAAAATCAAAAACTAGTACTATAATGGACAATAGTTTTCAGAATGCTTGTTATTGATGTGGTTTATATATTTCTACCATGATAGCAGAAAGCAGTAACCAAAAAAAGTTAGTTATATATAAATCAAGAAAAACTAATTATGTCTACCAAAACCATTTTGTATGTCATTTATAACTAGTGGAGTAGATTAAGGGAAATATCATGTGTACTGTCTACTTAAGATCTGCAAAAACAACTATGAGAATTTTCACTTTTATTACTAATTTTACTGACTTACCATTAAAATACTTTATGGCAATATAATAAACTAAAATATTGTCAATAAGAGTTCTGTTTCTATGAAGCATGTATGGAATTAGAGACTTCTATGCTACTGCAATATAAAATGCCTTTGTTTTCAACCACCTAATTAAAGTGAAATATATTTTACATTCATCAGTGCTACTAGTTTTCACATAATTAATTATAAAGTCAGACAGCATTTAGTTAAACTATAATTCTCTTCTTTTAATAAGATTTCAGTAATATTATACAAAGAAAGTTTTTATTAGTAAGGTCAATTTCGTTTGTGCAGTATATTGTAAGTATGGCTAGGGCAGTTAGATTTTTGCAGTAGCTCTGGTATGTATGTGCTTTTTAACTTCAATTGAAAGAAAAGTGGCAAGGGTATAGGTATTTTCATACTCTTATATAATGTAACCTTGAGTAATCTCCCTTTAGCTGTAACATTTCCTAAGTAAGTTTCCATTTTATACATAAAGGAAACCAAATTTAAGCAAATATCCTATATTATAATGAATTTGCTTTTAAAGTTGCAAACTCTACATGGCTTCCTTTTTTGTAAAGTGCAGATCAATACATTTATAGTAATTCAAAAAGCCACTATTTTATACAATACTTAATAAGTTAGAAATATGAGGGAAAATATTAATTGCAATAATATTACCTTGTAGGCTTAGTGAATAATTTGATGTATCACCATTCCACTGTTCCATTTGGAAAAATCTATTAGACCAATATACTACAATGACTTTAAAAATGATAGAATACTATATACAAAATCAAATGTTTGCATTATCTTTAGATCGGGAAGTAAGAGTCCTATAAATGTTCCCTCATTTCATGCTTCTAATTTTGACCATGCACCCAAAGTGAACTTCCTAAAGTGAAAATCTGATGATCCTGGAGAGTGATATTAGCAACATGATGACATAAAATGTTCCTACTATTTAGTCCTTTTAAAATCAACAAATTGGACATTCATACATGAGCAAAAGCACCTTTGTGGTGTTCTGGGACCTAGTGTCTTATTCCAAGGAACACAGGAGTTGTCTCACTCACCACAAAGATGGTAAGAGACAAACGTCTCTTTGAGCTGGGGAACCAGAGGAGCCAGACAAACTGCCTAGATCCCTTTTGTTCTTGCCAGGCAAAAATTGTGTCAGTAAAGACCCAGGCAGGCACTCACATACAAGACAGAGAACTTGCAGAAGTCTAGTCCTCCCAATGGGAGACCCCAGCACATAACTGGAGACAAAAAAAAAAAGCTAGTTTGGTTGCAACAGAGGGCAGTAGAGAAGCTTTCCTGGCACCATGCCTCTGCCCAAAGAAACACTGAAAGGGGAAAAGGAAAGCAGTGAGTGAGTGCCCAGCTATCCCAGCTAGACTGGAAGTGGCTAGAAAAATCATTTCTCCACCAGCAACTGAAGTACTAAGATGGGAGCTTTATAACCAGGGGTAGGGAGGATATTAGGAAAGATGCAAATTAGAACTTCAGCTGGTGGGAAAGGGATTGTTCTTAGTAGAAGTCCACCTAGGAGCCACTGGGATCACCCTACTGGATCTGCAGGTGCCCCCAATGTACCCAGTGATAAACCCACACTTTCCCCCCACTCTATGTTTGCTCCTTGTGTGGGCTCCCAAGTGCCACTGCAAGAGAAAGCTCCAGTAGACTGAGAGCATGCTCAGAAACCATGAACTTGAGCTATATAGCAACCTTTTGGAAAACAAGAGAGGTTTCCAGTAGTCAGCCTGGTGAACTGTAAGAAACAGAGAGGGCATAAATGTTTAAAAACTCACCCAGAAGAGGGAACAAGAGGACTGGAGCAGGTATAAATTCACAAAAAACAGTAAAAACTCAGATAATATCAACACTACAGAATATAACATACCATCTGAAGGCAACAAGAAAAGAGTTAAGAAGATATCTACTACTTCATATGCAAAAACAACAATGCAAATCTAAAGGGATTATGAAACATCAAGGAAACGTGGCATCACATAAAAATTATCTATTTCTAGCAATCAATCAAATTCAAAGGCACAGAATATTGCAACCTATCTGATAAAGAGTTGAAAATAGATGTTATAAAGAAACTCAACAGGTTACAAGAAAACTCAGAAAGACAATTCAATAAAATCAGGAATAAAATATGTGAACAAAATGGCCCTTTATTAAAGAGAAAGAAATTTTAAAAAAGAACCAAACAAAAATTCTGGAGCTGGATAGCACGCAATGCAGAGAATATGTAGCAAGGCAGAGCGTATGAAGATGAAATAACACAAAAGAGAAGAGGGAACTTAGAAAAAGAACAAAGAAAGCCTACATGATCTATGGATATCCATATATCCATCCATATATCCTGACAAATGTCAGGATAATCAGAATTCCAGGCAGAGAAGGCAGGGGCAGGAAGTTAACTTAAAGAATAATAGCTGAGAACTTCCAAAATCTGAGAAAAGACTTGGACATACAAGTCCACAAAGCTAGTAGATCAGCCTAGTGTCTCAATGCAAAAAGATATTCTCCAAGACATTAAAGGCAGGCAAGGAAAAAAAAAGAAGAGAACTTACAAAGGACTGCCAATAGGCTATCAGCAGATTTCTCTGTAGGAATTCAATAGGCCAGAGGACAGTGGAATGACAGAGTTGAAAGATAAAAATGGCCAGCCAAGACTACTTTATCTAGCAAAGTTATCCTTTAGCTATGAAGAAGTAAAGCCTCTCCCAAACAAAATCTGAGGGAGTTCACCACTATTAGATCTACCTTGCAAGAAATGCTGAAAGGAGTTCTTCAAGCTGAAATGAAAACATACAAAAGTACAAAATACTCTGGTAAAGATGAGAAATATACAGCCAGACTTAGAAAACTATAATTCTGTAGGAGGATGGTGTGTTAACTACTCAACTATAGTATAAAGGTTAAATGAAAGTAGGAAAAATAACTATACCTACTATAAGTTAATAAATATACAATAAAAAAGAGGTAAACTGTGGCATCAATATGCAAAAGGGAGGAGCTAAAAAATGGATACCTGAGGGGGTTAAAGATAAGTTTCTGTAAACCTAAAATGGACTGTTTTATCTAAGAGATGTTTTATGGAACCCCCCCTTGATAACCACAAAGCACAAATCTAGAGCAGATGCACAAAAGAGGGGGGAAAAGAGCATACCACCATGAAAAATAACCAATTTACAAATGTAGGCAGAAAGAGAGAAAAAGAAATAATGGAAATACAAAACCAGACTGCAGTTGATAAGATTAAATATTAATAATTGCTCTGAATGTAAATGGATTGAATTCACCAATGAAAAGGCGCATAGTGACTGGATGGATAAAGAAACAACACCAAACTGTATGGTGTTCTTAAGAGATCCCATTAAACTTTAAGGATGCACACAGACTCAAAGTGAAGGGGCAGAAAAGATATTACATGCAGGTGGAAACTGCAGTGGAACATAAATTTCAGAATGTAAATTTAAATAGGGCTGAAAAATTAAGTGACCAAGTAGAAGCTAACTTTTTATGGAAATGTTTCCATGTGCTGTGACAATTATTTTTGTGTTTCTTCTGGTTATTTTCCTCCATATCAACAGATCTTTACAATTCACTGTACTTAAGATGATTACTATTAATTTTCTTTACAAAATTGTGTCTCAGCAATTGTCAAATATTTTTGTTTCTTTGTACTTATACTTTATAATTTTATTGACGTAAATATATCTCTGTTCTAGTAGAAAAAATAAATGGTTCTGGTGATGAAGGTGATGTAGGAAGATCCTGAACTTACCTCCTCCCATAGACACACCAAATCTACAGCTAAATATGGAACAATCTCCTCCAAAAAGAACCTGGTGGAGTGACCCCATCACATCTGGCAAACGAGAGGGAAACCACATCAAAGCAGGTAGGAAAGGCTGAGATACGATCTCACCATAAACCCCATCCCAGCAGTGACATACAATCAGGAGAGAACTCAAAACCCAGACTCTCCCTGAAGAACAAATAGTTTGTATCCCACATCTGACATACCAGTTTCTAAGACCAGCCCCTGAAAGATGAGCCCCCAAAATATCTGGCTTTGAATAGCCAAAGGGATGTAGCTCTTAAAGAGCTTGCATGCAGACTCATCCATCCCAGGGACCAGCGCAGAAGCAGCCCTTCAAAAAGCACCCAAATTTTATGTAAAAGAAACTCATTTGCTAATTTTAAAAGCATTGGTCTGAGAGGCAAGGGTCTGCTGGGATATTCTATGGGGAAAGAGGCTGGCGAGTTCTACCTTCCTGTTCACCCTCTGATTGCTAAAGCCAGCAGGTGCCATTTTTTTTTACTTTCTTTTCCTTTTTATCTTTTTCTTCTTTCAGCAGGTGCTGTCCCTGTACTCCCCATCTGCCCCACTCCATGTAGTGGGTGTCACCGTTGAGCTCTCCCTCTGTCAATGCTCCAGAGCACCAGTATTTCCCAGAGGGGAGCTTCTACATGTCTGGTGACCTAGATTTTGCAGCTGTCACAAAGGGACACCTGTTGATCACATGGACTTGGAGGCCAGGGGAGCTTGTGTCCTGGGTCCCATGGGACTGAACAACAGACAGTTTTTGGTAGAGTACCACTCCTACAGCATTGCATAGATATCCAACTGAAACATACCCACAGTCTTTCTGAGAAACAGGCCTATTTCCTTCTACAGCAGCTTTGGCCTGTGGGGCAGGCTTCTGGTTTTGCACACTTATAGGACCCTATAGAGGTACTCTCAGGGAATGGAGACAGTGGGCACAATCTTTGCACTCTCTCTCTGCCTTGCTCCAGATCACTGTTATCTTCAGAAAAGGAGTTATATTCTTATATCCTTGACTGGTGCCCTGATTTTTGTAGCTTGCCAGGGGATGCCTCTATATCACTTGGCTCTGGTGGTTGGGGAGCTCCAGGTTTGGCACAGTTCCAGAGTCTACAGAGGTGCTCAGGGTATGGAGGTCAGGAGAATGCCATCTTTTTGCTCTCCCTCTATCTCGCTATAGCTCACTGGTATCTCCCAGAAAAGAAAAGATACTTAACTGGAGCCCCAAGTTTTATGACTGCCACCCAGCAAACACGCCCAGATCACCTGGCTTTGGTGGCCAACTGGGCTTACACTGTGGTCCTACAGGACTGAATATATTTGCACTTGGTAAAATCTGCTGGCTGAGGGTCTAAATTCTAATCAGCCTGAATCTAGATGCTACCTGAAATCCTCTCCTTAAGGACAGTGACTAGTCTCAGCACATCTTCAACTACTAGAAGCTATTAAAAATAAAATAGGCTGCTTAGACAACTACAAAGGTTTGAGACAACCAAGAGCTAGGGAAGAGCTGAATGATAAAGTTCATCTCATATGCAAGGCCAATGCTTTAAGACAGAGAGAGGTGAATGTATCATCAAATGCATAGAAACCAACACAGAGAGTCAAGCAAAATGAAGAAATAGAGGAGTATATTCCAAATGAAAGAACAAGATAAAACCTCAGGGGGAAGAGCCCTTAAAGAAACAGAGATAAGTAAGTAACCTGATAAGAGTTGAAAAGTAATGGTAATAAAAATGCTAACCAAATTCAAGGAGAGAATGGTTGAACACAGTGAAAACGTCAACAAAGAGAAAATGTAACAAAGAGATCACAGAGCTGAAAAATACACTAGCGAGGTTCAACAGCAGACTAGAAGAAGACAGGGCAAGAGGCACTCACCTAATCCGAGCAGCAAAAAGAATGAAAAACAGTGAAGATAAATTAAGGGACTTCTGGGACACTTGTGTGAAAGTTAGTTTGCTAGATGTTGTCCTATAAGGAGGAGAGAGAGAGAAAGGGGTAGTAAACTTATTGGGAGAAGTAGTGACTAAAAAATTCCCCAACCTGAGGAAGAAAACACATCCAGATCAAGGAAGCCCAGAGACTGACAAATAAAATGAACCCAAAGAGAATCACGCCTAGACATATTATACTTAAAATGTCAAAATTAAACATAAGAACCCACACATACATAGTCAAGTAATCTATGATAAAGGAGCCAAAATATACATTGGTTAAGGGCAGCCTCTTCAATAAATGGTGTTAGGAAAACTGGATCACTACCTTACATCATATAGAAAAAATAACCAAAAGTGGATTAACTTGAATGTAAGACTGGAAACCATAAAACTAGAAGAAAATATAGGCAGTAAGCTCACTGACGTAGGTCTTGGCTGCAATTTTTTGGATTTGACAACAAAACCAAAGGCAACAAAAGCAAAAATAAACAAGTGGGACTACATCAAACTAAAAAGTTTCTGTACAGCAAAGGAAAATATCAACAAATAGAAGCAACGGAAGAAAATATTTGCATATCATGTATCTGATAAGGGGTTATTATCCAAAATATATAAATTCCTCCAACTCAGTAGCAGAAAGCAAAAAAAAAAAAAAAACCTATTAAAAAATGGGCAAAGGTTCTGAAAGGATATTTTTCCAAAGAAGACATACAGAGGGCCAACAAACACACAAAAAGACACTCAAAATCACTACTCATCAGGGAAATGCAAACTAAAACCACAATAAGATACCACTGCATGCATATCAGAATGACTATTATCAAAAAGAAATAAAAAGTGTTGGCATGCATGTAGAGAAAAGGAGACCCTTGTGCACTAGTTTTGGGAATGTAAATTGGTACAGCCACTATGGAAAACAGTAGGGAGTTACTTAAAAAGTTAAAAATCGAACTATCATATGGTCAGGCAATTCCATTACGGGGTATTTGTTTGAGGAAGACAAAAACACTACATCGAAAAGACACATGCACCCTCATGGTCACTGCAGCATTATTTACATAGCCAAGCTAAGAAAGGAAACAACCCAATGTCCATCAACATATGACCGGATTAAAAAAATGATATGTATATATATAACACATATCCCACCATAAAAATGAATGAAATTTTGCCGTTTGCAACAACATGAATTAACCTTGAGGGCATTATGCTAACTGAAGTAAGTGAGACAGAGAAATACAAATACCATACGATCTCAATTATATTTGGAAAAGACAAAACAACAAAAAAACCAAGCTCATAGATACAGAGAACAGATTGGTGGTTGCCAGAGCATGGAGGTGGAATGTGGGCAAAACATACAAACTTCCAGTTAAAAGATAAATATAGCATGGGGATGTAATGTACTGAATAATGGCTATAATTCATAATGCTGTATTGCATATTTGAAAGTCCTTGAGAGAGTAGATCTTAAAAGTTCTCATCACAAGATAAAAAATTTTGGAACCATATATGGTGATGGATGTGAACTAGACTCATTGTGGTTAACAATTTCACAGTATACTTAAATGTCATATCTTTACCTTGTACACCTGAAACTAATATAATGTTACATGTCAATTATATTTTAATTTTTAAAGTAAAATAAATTAAAGAATATCATCTCAAATGAAAATGGAAACACAACACACAATTCTATAGTGTTGCAAAAGCAGTTCTGAGAGTGAAAAATGCGTATATTAAGAAATGAAAAAGATCACAAATAAACAACCTAACTTTGCACCTCAAGGAGCTAGAAAAGTAGTAAACTAGGCCCAAAGTTAGCAGAAGGAAGGGAATAATAAAGATCCTAGCAGAAATAAATGAAATAGAGACCAGAAAAATAAAAGATCAAGAGGTAGTTTCTCAGAAAAAAAAAAAAAAAAAAAGGAAAAGCCTCAAGCATAACTAAGAAAACAAAAGAGAAGACTGAAAGTCAGACATGAAAGAGAGGAAATTACAACTGACACTACAGAAATATGTTATGATAAGAGACTACTATGAACAATTATAAGCCAAAAAATTAGATAACCTAGAAGAAATGGATATTTTCCTAGAATCATTTAACCATCCAAGACTGAACCAGGAAATGGAAAGTATGAACAGACCAATAACATTTAAGGAGATTGAATCAGTAATCAAAAGCATCCCAACCCTGAAAACCCCAAGACCAGATGGCTTCACTGGTGAATTCTACCAAATATTTCAAGAAGAATTAATGCCAATCTTTTTTCACTTTTCTAAAAAACTGGAGAGGAGGGAATACTTCTGAACTCATTCTATATGCCAGTATTACCCTGATACCAAAGCCAGAAAAGAACCCTACAAGAATAGAAAACTATAGACCAATATCCCTATAAAACATAGATGTAAAAATTCTCAACAAAATACTAGCAAATTCAAGAATTCATTAAAAGGATTATGTACCATGACCAAGTTGGATTTATTACTGGGATTCAAGGATGGTTCAACATATGCAAATCAATAAATGATACAGCACATTAACAGAATGAAAGATTAAAATCATATGATCATCTCAATAAATGCAGAAACAGCATCTGACAAAACAGAGCATTTTTTCTTGATTAAAAACTCTTAACAGATTGTGTATAGAAGAAACACACCTAATTATATTGAAAGCAATATACACTAAACCCACAGCTAATATTGTACTCAGTGAAGAAAAAGTGAAAGTTTTTCCTCTAAGATCAGGAACAAGGTGCTCACTTTTACTACTCTTATTCAACCTAGTACTTAAGTATCCTATCTAGAACAATCAGGCCAAAGAAATAAAAGGCATCCAAATAGTAAAGGAAGTCACTATTGTCATATGATATGATCCAATATATTGAAAATCCCAAAGACTCAACATTGCAGGACATAAAATCAGTACACAGAAATCAGCTGCATTTCTATTACACTAAAACTGAAACATCTGAAAAATGTAAAAAAAAAATCGCATTCACAGTAGCTTCAAAAACAATAAAATACCTAGTAATAGATTTAACCAAGGAAGTGAAAGACCTGTACAATGAAAGCTACAAGACTTTGAAGAAATCAAAGACGACATAATATAATGGAAAGACATGCCATATTCATGAATTGGAAGAGTTAATATTGTTAAAATTAACTGCCCAAAGCCAATTATAGATTCAACACAATCTCTATCAAAATCCAATGGCATTTTTCACAGAAATAGAAAAAACAATCCTCAGACTTGTATGGAACAACAAAAGACCTTGAATAGCCAAAGTAATCTTGAGACAAAAGAACACAACTGGAGGCATCACACTCCATTTTCAAACTATATTACAAATCTATTGTAATCAAAACTGTGTGGTATTGACATAAAAACAGACCCAGAGATCAATGAAATGAAGTAGAGAGCCCAGAAATAAACCAACACAGATGGTCAATTACTCTATGACACAGGAACAAACAATATATAATGAGTAAAGGACATTCTCTTCAATAAATGTTGTTGGGAAAACTGGATAACCACATGTAGAAAAAGAAAACTGGACCCCTACCCTTACCCCACTCACAAAAATTGCCTTGAAATAGATTAAAGATTTAAACATAAGACCTGAAACTGCAAAACTCTTAGAAGAAAACAGCTCCATGACATGGCTCTTATTAATGATATTTTTGCATATGACACCCAAAGCACAAACAACAAAATTTTAAAAAAGTGGAACTAGATCAAACTCCAAAGCTTCTGCAATGCTAATGAAACAACTAACAAAATGAAAAGGCAACTACAGAATGGTAGAAAATATTTGCAAACCATGTGTTGGATAGGGGTTAATGTCCAAAATTTATAAAGAACTCATACAACTCACTTTTTAAAAATCTGATTAAAGAATGGGCAAAGGACCTGTAGAGACATTGTTTTCCAAAGACGACAACAAAATGGCCAACAGTTACATGAAAAGGGACTCAACATCACTAATCATAAGGGAAATGCAAATCAAAACTAAAATGACATAAGTCATAATAACAGATGTGAGGTGCTATCATCAAAGATAAGAAATAAGTGTTGGGCAAGGATATGGAGAAAAGGGAACCCCTTTTCTTGCCTTGGGTAGTTCCTTCAAAGAAATGAAATCACCTGCACCCCCATGTTCATTGCAGCATTATTTACAATAGCCAATACATGAAAACAATGTTAAGAGTCTTCTATGGATAAATGGATAAAGAAAATGTGGCACATACACACAGACACACACAATGAAAAGCTATTCAGTCATGAGAAAAAAGGAAATGCTGCCATTTCTTTACAACATGGATGGACCTTGAGGTCATTATGCCAAGTGAGATGGATCAGAAAACAAAAAGATAAATATTGTATGATATCTCTTATAGTGGAATCCAAAATAAAATGAATTTGAAGAAACAGAAAGGAATGGTGGTTACCAAAGGCTAGGAGGTAGGGAAATGAAAGAGATGTTGTTTAAGAATATATACTTGCAACTAGTAAATAATTAAGTTATGGAGATCTAGAGCTAATCTAACAGTGATTATAAACAACAAAACTGTATTACATTAAACTTGCTAATCAACTGTATCTTAACTGTACCCATCACTAGAAGAAATGGTAATTATGTATCATGATAGAGGTAAGCTATCAATGACAGTAATATTGCAATATAAATGTATCCAATCAATATGTTATATACCTTAAACTTACATAATTTTGTCAATTATACTTCAATAAAATTAAAACTTAAGCAAAAATCTCATGATGCTTTTCTCCTTCTCAAAGTCCTCCACTCACTCCTTCACTCCTGCACACCCTCCATTCCCCACTACAATTATACTGAGGTAGATCTTCCTACCTACCATCTTCCTATGTGGTGCCATCATACTCCCCCTGCAAATACTTGTGTTTGTCTCTGACCTCCAGTAGATTGCAAGGTCTCAAGTGCATAGAAAATATCTTATCCTTCTTAGTACTACCAGCATCTCCAACAGTACCTGCCACATAGCAGACCCTGAATGCATGAATGCATGCAGGAGTGAATGAATGATTTCCATGCAATATGTAATAGTCAAATTAAACTCTAGGTCTGCCATTTATATACCCCATTTAGGTAATATTCACCAAAAATTCATATTATTAACTTAAGAACAATAAGACAAAAAGGAAAAAAAAAGAGCTCATAGGCAGTAAAACATTTTTTCAAATGGAGCTGAAAAATCATTTAGAAAAGAACCACAGACATACTACATGCAAATTTCACACAGTCGAAAATCTACAGAAGCCTGAGAAGCAGATATTATGATGACTCTAGAGCAATAGGCCAAATAAATAATGGATGGTGAAATCAATACTACGAGAAATGTGATTTATATATAAAATAAAAAAAACTTGTTCTTTTAAAATGATACAAAACTGATTAAAATGCAAGAATACCACCAGTGACTGAGTTAGTTCTTTCCCTTAAAATCCTGATTTTCTTTAACCTAGATGGATGGTTTAATTCAGTCAGGTTTGATGTGATGATGTTTTACAGTAATCCACAATCTGAGTGGCTTTCAAAGACAAACACCTGTTTATTGCACACAGGTCTATGGACTGGCTATGCTGGCTCTGCTCGACAGTGGATCAAGTTCAATTCTGCTCCACATGTCTGTCAATCTGGGTCCTAGACAGAAGGCACACCTGGGGCATGCTGTTCTCATGGAAGAGGAACACAACCATTGAAGCACATATAATACTTCTGCTTAGACATGGTTTTCTTACAGTCTTCATACATGACATTTTCTTACATCTCATTAGTCAAAGCAAGCCATGAGGCCAAGCCCGACAACAATGGGGCATGAGGTATACTTGCTCTTTCCGTAGAGGGGAAGGAAAACAGGAATATTTGCTAAAAATGATATAATCTATCAAAACATATCTATCATGTCTCACACAAAAAATTATTTCTCTGCTGTGTTATTAATGATATAGTGGTAAATATCCAGCTCTGATATTTATACTCTCTACAAAACCAGCCTACACAATGACAGTCAAAAGTGCTACAGTGTTTGCTCTAGTGTTTGCACCAGTGGTCTGGTGAAAACTACACAGGAGAGTCACCAGGGCCATTTGCTGGCATACCCACGGTTATGATGGGACTGAGAGCAGTACCAACAACAGTGTACTTTGTGAGCCCACACAACAGGCAAAAGGTGACATAACAGAGCACACTCACAGGTGAACATCTCCAGAGGAGGAATACTCAGAGGCTTCTCTCCCAGTTGAAGTGCTTCAATCCCGCCTACCTTCACTGCAGATCAGAAACACAGCTAAGAAACAGATCTTTGGGCCTCTACTTCAACAACTAAGGAGCATATCATGCCCCTGACAGGGCAGTGACAACCGCAGAGCAAAGGGGAGGCCCCACTCAATATCCACCTCACACACCAGGGGGCAGACATCAGAAGCAAGAGGAGCTATGATCCTGCAGCATGCATAAAGGAGACCACAAACACAGTAAGTTAGCCAAAATGAGATGACAGAGGAATCTGCTGCAGACGAAGGAGCAAGATAAAAACCTACAAGAACAACTAAATGAATAAATAATGAAAAAGAATCAGAATAATGATAGTAAAGATGATCCGAGATGTCAGAAAAAGAATGGAGGCATGGATTGAGAAGATGCAAGAGATGATTAACAAAGACGTAGAAGAACTAAAGAACAAACAGAAATGAACAATACAATAACTGAAATGAAAAATACTCTAGAAGGAATCAGTAACAGAATAACTGAGGCAGAAGAATGGATAAATGAGCTGGAAGACAGAATGGTGGAAATCACTGCCGTGGAACAGCATAAAGAAAAAAGAATGAAAATAAATGAAGACTGTCTCAGAGACTTCTGGGACAACATTAAACATACCAACATTCGAATTATAAGGGTCCCAGAAGAAGAGAGAGAAAGGGCCTGAGAAAATATTTGATGAGATAACAGTCTCAAACTTCCCTAACATAGTAAAGGAAACAGTCACCTAGTCCAGGAAGTGCACAGAGTCCCATACAGGATAAACACAAGGAGGAACACACCGAGACACATGTTAATCAAACTAACAAAAATTAAATACAAAGAAAAAATATTAAAAGCAACAAGGGAAAAACAACAAAAAACATACAAGGGAATCCACAGGTTATCAGCTGATTTTTTAGCAGAAACTTTGCAGACAAGAAGGGAGGGGCATGATATACTTAAAGTAATAAAAGGGAAAAACCTACAACAAAGAATACTCTACCTAGCAAGTCTCTCATTTAGACTTGACGGAGAAATCAAAAGCTTTACAGACAAGCAAAAGCTAAGAGGATATAGCACCACCAAACCAGCTTTATGACAAATGCTAAAGGAACTTCTCTAGGCAGGAAACACAAGAGAAGAGAAAACAAGAGGAAGGGAAGAAAAAAGACCTACAAAAACAAACCCAAAATAATTCATAAAATGACAATAGGAACATACATATCAATAATTACCTTAAATGTAAATGGATTAAATGCTCCAACCAAAAGACAGAGACTGGCTGAATGTATTCAAAAACAAGACCCATATATATGCTGTCTATAAGAGAACCACTTCAGACCTAGGGACACATACAAACTGAAAGTGAGGGGATGGAAAATAATATTCCATGCAAATGGAAATCAAAAGAAAGCTGGAGTGGCAATACTCAATCAGACAAAATAGACTTTAAAATAAAGACTGTTACAAGAAACAAGGAAGGTCACTACATAATGATCAAGGGATCAGTATATGAAGAAGATATAACAATTATAAATATATATGCAGCCAACATCAGAGCACCTCAATATATAAAGCAAATGCTGAGAGCCATAAAAGGGGAAATAATAGTGGGGGACTTTAACACCCCACTTACAACAATGGACTGATAAACCAGACAGAAAATTAATAAGGCAACACGAGCTTTAAAGGACACATTAGTCAAAATAGACTTAATTGATATTTATAGGGAATTCCATCGGAAAGCAGCAGAATACACTCTTCTCAAGTGCACATGGAACATTCTCCAGGATAGATCACATCTTGGGTCACAAATCAAGCCTCAACAAATTTAAGAAAATTGAAATCATATCAAGCATCTTTTCTGACCACAATGCTATGAGATTAGAAATCAATTACAGGAAAAAACTGTAAAATACACATGGAGGCTAAACAATGTTATTAAACAACCAAAAGGTCACTGAAGAAATCAAAGAGGAAATCAAAAATACCTAGAGACAAATGAGAAAAAAAACACGCTGATCCAAAAACTATGGATGCAGCAAAAGCAGTTCTAAGAGGGAAGTTTACAGCAATGCAATCTTACCTCAAGAAACAAGAAAAATCTCAAATAACCTAAAGTTATACCTAAAACAACTAGAGAAAGAAGAAGAAAACCCAGACTTAGTAGAAGGAAAGAAAAAACAGCAGAAATAAATGAAATAGAAACAAAGAAAATAGTAAAGATCAATGAAACTAAAAGCTGGTTCTTTGGGAGGATAAACAAAATTGATAAACCTTTAGGCAGACTCATCAAGAAATAAAGGGAGAGGACTTGAATCAATAAAATTAGAAAAAAAAAGGAGAAGTTACAATGGACAAAACGGGTATACAAAGGATCATAAGAGACTACTACAGTCAACTATATGCCAATAAAATGTAAAACCTTGAAGAAATGGACAAATTCCAAGAAAGGTACAACCTTCCAAGACTGAACCAGGAAGAAATAGAAAATATGAACAGACCAATCACAAGTACTGAAATTGAAAGTGGATTAAAAAACTCCCCAAAAACAGAAGTCCAGGACCAGATGGCTTCACTGGTGAATTCTATCAAACATTTAGAGAAGAACTGACACCTACCCTTATGAAACTCTTCCAAAAAATTGCAGAGGAAGGAACACTTCCAAGCTCATTCTATGAGGCCAACATCACCCTGATACCGAAACCAGACAAAGATAGCACAAAAAAAGGAAATTACAGGCCAATGTCACTGATGAACATAGAAACAAAAGTTCTCAACAAAATACTAGCAAACCGAATCCAACAACACATTAAAAGGATCATACATCCTGATCAAGTGGGATTTATTCCAGGGAGGCAAGGATTCTTCAATACAGTATATGCAAATCAATCAATGTGATACAGCACATTAACAAATTGAAGACTAAAAACCATATGATCATCTCAATAGATGCAGAAAAAGCTTCTGACAAAGTTCAACACATTTATGATAAAAACTCTCCAGAAAGTGGGCATAGAGAGAATCTAGCTCAACATAATAAAGGCCTATCTGACAAACCTACAGCAAACATCATACTCAATGGTGAAGATCTGAAACATTTCCTCTAAGATCAGGTACAAGACAAGGATGTCTACTCTCACCACTTTTATTCAATATACTATTGGAAGTCCTAGTCATGGCTGTCAGAGAAGAAAAAAAAAAAAAATAAAAGGAATCCAAATTGGAAAAGAAGAAGTAAAACTGTCAATGTTTGCAGATGACATGATACTATACACTGAGATTCCTAAAGATGCTACCAGAAAACCACTAGAGCTCATCAAGGAAATTGGTAAAGTTGAAGGATACAAAATCAATACATGGAAATCTCCTGCATTCCTATATGCTAACAAAGAAAGATCAGAAAGAGATATTAAGGAAACAATCCCATTTACCATTGCATCAAAAAGAATGAAATACCTAGGAATAAACCTACCTAAGGAGGCAAAAGACCTGACAGAAAACTGTAAGATGCTGATAAAAGAAATCAAAGATGACACAAACAGATGGAGAGATATACCATGTTCTTGGATCTGAGAACTGATATTGTGAAAATGACTACACTACTCAAAGCAATCTACATATTCAATGCAATCCCTATCAAATTACCAAGGGCATTTTTCATAGAATTAGAACAAAAAAATTTTACAGTTTGTATGGGAACACAAAAGACCCCAAAGAGCACAAGCAATCTTGAGAAAGAAGAGCGGAGCTGGAGGATGAGGCTCCCTGACTTCAGACTAAGTACAAAGCTACAGTAACCAAAACAGTATGGTACTGGCACAAAAACAGAAATACAAATCAACGGATTACGATACAAAGTCCAGAGATAAACCCACACACCTATGGCCACCTAATCTATGACAAAGGAGGCAAGAATATACAATGAAGAAAAGACAGTCTCTTCAATAAGTGATGCTAGGAAAACTGGACAGGTACATGTAAAAGAATGAAATTACAACACTCCATAACACCATACACAAAAATATACTCAAAATGGATTAAAGACCTAAATGTAAGACTGGACACTGTAAAACACTTAGAGGAAAACACAGGCAGAACACTCTGACATACATCTCAGCAATATCTTTTTTGATCCACCTCCTAGAGTAATGAAAATAAAAACAAAAATAAACAAATGGGACCTAATGAAACTTCAAAGCTTTTGCACAGCAAAGGAAACTATAAACAAAACGAAAAGACAACCCTCAGGATGGGAAAAAACATTTGCAAATGAAGCAACTGACAAGGGATTAATCCCCAAAACATACAAACAGCTCATGCAGCTCAATAACAAAAAAACAAACAACCCAATGAAAAAATGGGCAGAAGATCTAAATAGACATTTCTCTAAAGAAGACATACAGATGAACAAAAAAACACATGAAAAGATGCTCAACATCACTAATTATTAGAGAAATGTAAATCAAAACTACAATGCGGTATCACCTCACACTGGTCAGAATGGCCATCATCAGAAATCTACAAACAATAAATGCTGGGTAGGGTGTGGAGAAAAGGGAACCCTCCTGCACTGTTGGTGGGAATGTAAATTGGTACAGCCACTATGGAGAACAGTATGGAGATTCTTTAAAAAACTAAAAATAGAGCTACCATATGACCCAGCAATCCCACTACTGGGCATATACCCGGAGAAAACTGTAATTAGAGAGGATGCATGCATCTCGATGTTCACTGCAGCATTATTTACAATAGCCAGGAAATGTAAGCAATCCAAATGTCCATCAACAGAGGAATGGATAAAGAAGATGTGGTACATATATACAATGGAATATTACTCAGCCATAAAAAGAAATGAAATAATGCCATTTGCAGAGACATGGATGGACCTAGAGATTGTCATACAGAGTGAAGTAAGTCAGAAAGAGAACGACAAATATCGTATAATAGCGCTTATATGTGGAATCTAGAAAAATGGTATAGATGAACTTATTTGCAAAGCAGAAATAAAGTCACAGATGTAGAAAACAAACTTATGGTTACCAAGGGGAAGGTGGGGGGTGGGATAAATTGGGAGATTAGGATTGAAATATATACACTACTGTATATAAAATAGATAAGTAACAAGAACCTACTGTATAGCACAGGGAATTCTACTCAATGCTCTGTGGTGATCTAAATGGGAAGGAAATCTAAAACAGAGTGGATATATGTATTTGTATAACTGATTCACTTTACTGTACAGCAGAAACTAACTCAACATTGTAAAGCAACTATACTCCAATAAAAATTAATAGAAAAATAAACAAAATAAAAGAAACCCTTTATCAAGTTAAAGAATATTTTTTATTAAGAGTTTTTATTAGTAATGAGTTTTTATTTCCTCAGAAGTTTAGTATCAAGATGATCATGTTTTATCTCCTTTAAATAATCAATTAAGTTTTATTTACTTAACACTTACATAGTGTTTACCATGTGCCAGACTCTAAAGGCTTTACATATATTACCTCATGTAATCTTTATAACCATTCTGTAAGGTAGATTTTGTTACTTTTTCCATTGAGAGATGAGGAAACTGAGGCATAAGAGTTAAATACACAGCTACTAAGTGCTTGAGCCAGGACTGAATGTGGGAGATTTGGATTCAGATTTCATACTCTTGAACCCCCTCTTAGATTCTTGCTAATAAACACTTCTCATATGTTTTCTTTAGGAATTTTGCATATATTTTCATTAATGAGATCACTGTATGAATCTCTTTTTTATGCTATCCTTCTTTAGTGTTTGAATCAGAACTGTGTTATCATTATAGAATAAAGTTGCAAGTCTTCTCTGGTAGCCAGTCTCCAAGATGGCCATGAATGCTCCCCATCTCCTGATATTCATAACCTGTGCAGTTGCCTCCCACATTGTACCAGGGTTGGTTTACCAGCAGATAAACCAATAAAATAGGGCATAAGTGACAGTCACTTCCTAAATTAGGTCAAAACACTGCACCTTCTATACTGAACTCTCTCCTTCTCAAATCATTCATTATGGGGAAGCCAGCTGCCATGTATTAAGGAGACAGTCCTGTGGAGAGGCTGCCCACAAACTAAGTCCTGTATATCTGAAACTGTAAATCAACCATACTTAAATTTAAAAAAAAGAAGTACTAAGTCCCATTCCAACAGCTAAAAGAAACTGAGGTCTGTCAACCACCACATAAGAATGCTTAGAAGTGGATCCTCTAGGCTTCCAATGACCATAGTACAGGCCAACAACTTGATTATAACCTTCTGAGAAATCTTGAACCAGACTCACCAGGCTAAACCACTTCCAGATTCCTGACCTTTAGAACTTGCATGAGATATAAAATGTTTGTTGTGTTAAACTGCCAAGTTTTGGGGTAATATGTTATACAGCAATAGATAATGAGTAAGCTTTCCACTGTATTTCACTATCACAAAAATCAACCAGTTCTCAAAGGTTGAACAGAACTGACAGGTAAGATCTGGTGTTTTGAGAAAGACATACACTCAATAAAACTTCAGAATTTTTTTCTAGGATATAAGTCAATTTAGATTTTTAAAACTTCTCTCCAGGGCCTCCCTGGTGGCGCAAGTGGTTGAGAGTCCGCCTGCCGATGCAGGGGATACGGGTTCGTGCCCCGGTCTGGGAGGATCCCATATGCCGCGGAGCGGCTGGGCCCGTGAGCCATGGCCGCTGAGCCTGCGCGTCCGGAGCCTGTGCTCCGCAACGGGAGAGGCCACAACAGTGAGAGGCCCGCATACCACAAAAAAAAAAAAAAAAAAAAAAAAAAAAAACTTCTCTCTGCACAAAAAATAAAACTTTTTTGTATTTTCCAAGAATGCTGCCTATGTTTTATATATTTTAAATATGGTGATATAAAACCTTAAATGTTCTTCTATCCCTATAGATCTATTCCCTTTCAGTTTTTGATATTATGTCTTCTCTATGTTTTTCTTTTTTAATCTTGCCAGTGGTTTGTCTATTTTTTTCTTCCCCACAGTGGAAAAATAATTTATCCAAGCTACTGATTTTGAAGGTTTTGTATTTTATTTAATTAATTGCTTACTTCATCCTTATTAATCCCTCCTTCTAATTTTAGTTCATTTCATTATCCATGTCCTACTGGTATTGATAATCTCAGTGCTATTTATTTTTAATCATCCTAAATTTTCACTTTTGATCTTAAAAGAAGTGTTATTTTTAGTTATAATATTGTAATTAAATTTTTAGACAATTTTTTACTTTTTAAATGTTTATTTTGGCCTTATTTTTAATGTTCAGTTATACTGAATATGGTCAGAGAATACAGACCATATGGTTATATTTTTTGTGAATTTATTAATATTAATGTTGCTAACTACCACGTAACCAATTTTTGAAAAGTATCCTTGGATTTTAAAAACAATTCTTATTCTCTTGCTATTCATTATAAAATTTCCTTTGTGGTGCTATTCAAAATCCTTTTCATCATTACTTCTATTTGTTTCCATGATTCATTAATTTCTGAAAGAAATAAATAAATTTTATACTGTGAGAAATTTTCCCACATTTGTAACACGCCTTACTATCTGGGTAGAATATACTTGGTCTTACAATTGTCTTCAGACTTTCACCTGCAATTTTTATGTACCTGGGCATGTATGTGTTTGTGTGTGTATGTGTTATACAAGGTTTAAATAAAATACAGATTTTGACAAATTTTTAAGCAGCAGTTTGTTTTCTAACTACTTTAGAAATATTTAAATTCATATGGTTAACAAAACTTGTTTTTAGTAAGTCTTTGACATCCAAGATACCTAGACATGTTAATCTCACTAATTACTGTATTATCTTCATAAAAACACTGCAATTTTCTTTCTTTTCTGCTAAAATAAACAGTAAGTATATTAATATAAAACATATACAGAATAATAGTACGGAAACTTTAATAAGCTATGATCTAGATGAGGTTTGGAACTCAGAAATTTTTTTATGAAAAAATGTATTATTAAAAAAGATTCTAAGTCATTTTCACTTAAGTTTTAATTAAAACGACTACTCCAAAAATTGTAAGTACTATCCTCATGTCCAAAAGAATAGTTCACCAGTATTTTATTTTATTATCAATAATAGATAGTAAAATAAAATACCTTTAGAGATTCTAATTCAAGATGGCAATGTAGGGGGAGCCTTAACTTACCTCCTCCCAGGGACACACCAAATCTACAACTATATACAACTATATAACTATATAACTATAACAATTTTCTCTGAAATAAACTCCTACATACTGGGTAAACAAAAAAAGACTGATGTTGAAATGGGTAGGAGAGGCTGAGACACAATCTAACCATAAACTCCACTCCTGGCGTGGAGACCCATAATCAGGAGGGAACCCACAACTCTGAGCTTCTTCCTGAGGAGCACAGGATTTGAAATCTACATCTGGCACCCCAACTTTTAAGACCTGCACCTGAGAGACAAGCACCCAAAACATTTACCTTTGAAAGTTAACAGGGCTGTTGTCCATGAGACACACAAGGCTATAGTGAACTGAGAAACATACTTAAAAGGCTCATGAGGATTCACTATGCCTACACCCCAGGACCCAGCTCAAAGGCAGCCAATTAAAATGCCTAGTCTTTCTGTAAAAGAGACTTATATGCTTATCTTATATGCTTATCTTAAAGCTTCGGCTTAAGTGGCAGGCACCTAATTTAAGGCATACCTAGAAGCTTACTGAATACTCTCCAAAGACCAAGGAGCCTCCCCCATCTAACTCCAGGTCACCTTATCTTCCAGAAAGAAGCTTGTATATACATCTGATGGCCTGATTTTTGCGGCTGCTGCTAAGTAAGGGGGCACTACCTCGATCACCTGGCTCTGGTGGCCAGAGTGGTGGACATTTATGAGTCCCATTGGACTGAAACAAATAAAGAGTTCGTAACCAGCAACAACCCACAGGACAAAGCAGAGAGGCAACAGACAGGCAACCAATCCTTCTGTGAAAGAGGACTAATATCCCATTTTCATAGCTTTGGCCTGAGGGGAAGACATCAAACTAAACATACATCTAGGGGCCAACTGCAATCTTGTGCAGAGACCAGGGAAAGAAGTGGGCACCTACTTCGCAAACACCCTCCGCCCAGCCCCAGGTAGTGTGAATCTTTGAGAAAGGAGCCCACATTTGGTGCACCAGCTTTTGTGGTTGCTGCCCACAAGAAATAACCCTTGATAGCCTGGCTCTGGTGGCTAGTGGGTATTGTGTTCATGGGTCTAATGGGATGGCACAAAGGAAGAAATGGTTCTTAACTATCATGCAGGGCTTAGTACAGAGGAAGCAGAATGAAATGTCCATCTCCCAGGCTTCCATGGAAAGAGGTATATATGTATAACTTAAAAGCTGCTGCCCAAAGTCTGGCTTCCAATCAGCCTGAATTTAGGTGCTGACTGAGATCCTCCCTTTTAGGACACCAGCAGGTCTTGGGAAACCCTCAACGGCTGGGAGCCACTAAGAACCAAGTAGGTTGTTTGGACAATCACAAGGATACGAGAGACAGCCAAGAAATAGGACAGGGTTAAACATTAAGGTTCATCTCCTACATGACACAATGCCTTCAAGACTGGGAGAAGAGGCTGTTTCATCTAATACATAGAAACCAACACAAAATGTCAGGGAAACTGAAGAAACAAAGGAATATGTTCCGAATAAAAGGACAAGATAAAAACTTCAGGAAAATACTTAATGAAAAAGAGATAAATGATTTACATGACAAAAATTCAAAATAAATAATAAATATGCTCACCAATGTCAGAACAAAACATGAAAGAAGTGAGAATTTCAACAAACAGAAAATAAAGGAAAGTACCCTACAGAAATGATGAAGTTGAAGAATACAACAACTGTACTGACAAATATGAGGGTTCAAAAGCAGACTAAGAGCAAAACAAAAGATCAGTGAACTCAAAGACAGGGCAGTTTAACTCCGCCAACTAGAGCAGCAAAAAGAAAAAGGAATAAAAAAGAGCAAAGATAGTTTAAGGAATTTATTGGAAAACATCAAGAAGACCATTATTCGCATCAGGTTCCTGGAATGAGGAGAGAAAAAGGGCAGAAAATTTATGTGAAGAAATAATGGCTGAACACTTCCCTAATCAGGGGAAGGAAACAGCATCCAGATTTATTTATATATATATATATATATAATATAAATAAATCGTCAAAAGTTAAAGGCAAGGACAGATTGTATGAAGAAGCAAGAGAAAAACAACTTCTTATATACAAGGGAATCCCCAAAAGACTATTAGCATATTTTCCAGCAGAAAAATTGTAGAAGGGTGTGGCATGATATATTTAAAGCTCTGAAAAAATTAAACTGCCAACCAAGAATACTCTACATGGCAAAGTTATCCTTCAGAATTGAAGGAGATATAAAGAGTTTTCCAGAAAAATAAAACATAGAGTAAAGACCAATAGCCCAGTCCTATAAGAAATATTAAAGGGACTTTTTAAGCTGAAACAAAAGGGTGCTCATCAGTAACAGGAAAAAAATACAAATATATAAATCTCACTGGTAAAAATTAACATACAGTAAAATTTAGAAAAACCTAATGTAAACATGATAGATTAATCACTTATACAAAGCACTAGTATGAAGGTTAAAAGACAAACAGTAAAAATAACTATAACTGCAATAATTTGATAGTGAATATGCAAGATAAGATGATGTAAATGGTAACTTCAAAAATATAAAATGGGGGTAAGTAAAAATGTAGAGCTTTAGACTGTTACCAAATTTGTTATTGACTTAAAACAGACTATTATAAATTGTTTTATGTAAGCATTATGGTAACTACTGAGCAAAAACCTAGATTAAGTACACAAAAGATAAAGAGAATGGAATCTAAGACTGCCACTACAGAAAATCATCAAATCACAAAGTAGGAGATCAAGAGAAGCAGAGAGGAAAAAAGAAATTACAAAACGGCTATAAAACAGTAAACAAAATGGCAATAACTCCATACCTATCAATAATTGAGTGTACATGGACAAATTCTGGGAAAACAAACAAACAAGCAAGCAAAAAACCCAGAGAGTAGCTAAACAGATTTTTAAAAAGTCATCTATATCTTACCCACAAGAGTCTCACTTAGATGTACAAACACACACAGTCTGAAAATGAAGGGATGGAAAAATATATCCCATGCTCTTGGAAACCAAAAGAAAGCTGGGGTGGCAATATTTACATAAGACAAAGAAGAACATAAAACAAAGACTGTAATAAGAGACAAAGAACAAAGTAGGTCATTACATAATGATAAAGGGATCAATACAATAAGAGGATATGACATTTGTAAATATTTATGCACCCAACATAGGAGCATCCAAATATAAAAGCAAATATTAACAGACCTAGAGGGTAAAACAGACATACAATAATAATAAGGGACTTTAATACTCCACTGACATCACAAATGAATATATTCTTAGAAACATACAACCTTCCAAGGTTGAATCATGAAGAAACAAAATCTGAACAGACTGATTACTAGAAAGGAGATAATCAGTAATCAAAAACCTCCAACAAACAAAATCCAGAATCAGACAGCTTCACTGTTGAATTCTACCAATTATTCAAAGAAGAATTAATACCAATCTTCTCAATTCTTCCAAAAATTAGAAGAGAAGGGAACACGTCCAAACTCATTTTATGGGACAAGCATTACCCTGACACCAAAACCAGTCAAGACACCACAGTAAAGAAAATTACAGGCCAATATCCCTGATGAACAGAAATGCAAAACTCCTCAACAAAATATTAATAAGCTGAATTCAACAATACAACAAAAGTATCATACACTCTGATCAAGTGGAATTTATTCCAGGGGTGCAAGGATGGTTTAACACCCTCAAATCAATCAATGTGATACACAACATTCACAAAATAAAGGATAAAAGTCATGTGATCATCTCAAAAAAGCAGAAAAAAGCATTCAACAAAATTTAACACCCATTCATGATACAAACTCTCAACTAAGTGAGTATAGAGAAAAAGTACTTCAACAAAATAATGGTCATATATCACAAGCCTCCAGCTAAAATCATACTCAAGGGAGAAGAGTCAACTGTTTTTCCTCCATGATCAGCAACAACTCAAGGATACCCACTCTCACCACTTTTATTCAATAAAGTATTGGAACTCCCAGCCAGAGCAATAATGCAACAACAACAATAACAAATGAAAGGCATCCGATTCAGAAAAGGAGGAGTAAAACCGTCTCTATTTGCAGATGACATTGTGTGACATACAGAAAACTCTAAAGATTTTATCAAAAAACTGTTAAAATAAACAAATTCAATAAGCTTGCAGGATACAAAATCAATATACACAAATCACTTGCATTTCTATTCACTAATAATGAACTCAGAAAGATAAATTAAGGAACAATCCTATTTATTGTACAACTGCATCAAAAAGAATAAGATACCTAGAAATAAGCTTAACCAAGAACATGAAAGATCTGTACACTGAAAATTATAAGATGTTAATAAATGACATTAAAGAAACAGAAATAAATGTTAAGATAGCCCACACTCATGGATTGGAAGAATTAATTTTGTTAAAATGTCCATACTACCAAAAGCAATCTATAGATTCAATGCAATCTCAAAGTCATTTTTCACAGAAATAAAACAAACAATCCTAAAATTAGTATGGAACCACAAAAGACCCTAAAGCCAAAGCAATACTGAGAAAAAAGAACAATGTTGGAGGCATCACACTCCCTGATTTCAAACTATATTACAAAGCTATAGTAATCAGAACATAAAAACAGACACAGATCACTGGAACAGAATAGAAAGCCCAGAAATAAGCCCAGGCACCTATGGTCAATTAATAACAAAGGAGCTAAGAATATACAATGGGGAAAGGACAGTCTTTTTAATAAATGGTGTTGGAAAAACTGAGCAGCCACATGCAAAAGAATGAAACTAAACCACCATCTTACACCATACACAAAAATTACCTAAAAATGGATTAAATTCTTAAGCATAAGACCTGAAACCATAAAACTCTTAGAAGAAAATAAAGGTAGTAAGCTCCTTGAAATTAGTGTTGGTAATGATGTTTTGGATTTGACACCAAAACTAAAACAACAAAAGCAAAAATAAACAAGTGGCACTACATCAAAAAAGCTTCTGTACAGCAAAGGAAACCACTAACAAATGAAAAGGTAACGTAATAGATGGGAGAAGATATCTGCAAATCATGTATCTGACAAGGGGTTAATATGCAAAGTATATAAAGGACTCCTACAACATATTAGCAAAAACCAATCTGATTGAAAAATGGGCATAAGTTCTGAATAGACATTTTTCCTAGGAACACATACAGGTGGCCAACAGGTACTTGAAAAGGTGCTCAACATCACTAATCATCAGGGAAATGCCAATCAAATCCACAATGAGATATTACCTCATACCTGTTTGAATGGCTATTAACAGAAAGACAAGAAATAAGAAGTGTTAGAATGTGGAGAAAAGGAAACCCTTGTGCACTTTTGCTGGAAATATAAATTGATGCAGCCATTATGAAAATAGTATGGAGTTTCTTAAAATAATTTAAAATGGAATTATATTTTCCTGCAATTCCCCCTCTGGGTACTTATCCAAAGGAAGCAAAAACACTAACTTGAAAAGATGACTGATGTTCACTGCATCATTATTTACGATACCCAGGAAATGGAAACAACATAAGTATCCATAACGATGAATGAATAAAAAATGGTGGATACACACACACACACACAAGAATATTACTCAGCCAACAAACAAAAAACAAAACAAAACAGGAAATCTTGCTACTTGTGACAACATGAACAGACCTTGAAGGCATTATGCTAAGTGAAATAAGTCTGTCAGAGAAAGACAAATACTGTATGATCTCACTTATATATGGAATGAAAAACAAAACAAAGCAACACCAAAAAATCCCACAAAAAGAAAACATAAAACAACCAATTCATAGATACAGAGAACAGATCTGTAGTTGCCTGAGACAGGGGGTGGGTGAAGTGGGTGAAGATAGTTAAAAGGCAGAAACTTCCAGTTATAAAATAAGTAAGCCACCAGGATGTAAAGTACAGCTTGATAACTACAGTTAATAATACTGTATCGTGCTGACTTCCGGGTAAGATGGCGGAAGAGTAAGACGCGGAGATCACCGTCCACCCAACGGGTACACCAGAAATACAGCTACACGTGGAACAACTCCTACAGAACACCTACTGAACGCTGGCAGAAGACCCCAGACCTCCCAAAAGGCAAGAAACTCCCCACATACCTGGGTAGGGCAAAGCGGAGAGATTCCCGCACAGAGGATCGGTGACGAGTGGCACTCACCAGGCCGAGAGGCTTGTCTGCTCGCCCCGGCGGCACTGGAAGCTGAGGCTCGGGCTTCGGTCAGAGTGCAGGGAGAGGACTGGGGCTGGCGGCGAGAACTCAGCCTGAAGGGGGCTAATGAGCCACAGCTAGCCGGCAGGGAGTCCGGGAAAACTCTTGAGCTGCCGAAGAGGCAAGAGACTTTTTCTTCCCTCTTGATTTCCTGGTGCGCGAGGAGAGGGGATTAAGAGCGCTGCTTAAAGGGGCTCCACAGACGGGCGCGAGTCACGACTGAAAGTGCGGAGTGCAGTGACGGGCGTGGGATGCTGGGGCTGCTGCTGCCGCCGCCAAGAAGACTGTGTGCGAGCACAGGTCACTGTCCACACCGCCCTTCCGGAAGCCTGTGCAGCCCGCCACTGCCGGGGTCCCGGGATCCAGGGGCGGCTTCCCAGGGAGAATGCACGGTGCACCTCGGGCTGGTGCAACGTCACGCCGACCTCTGCTGCTGCAGGCTCGCCCCGCACACCGTGCTCCTCCCTCCCGCCCAGCCTGAGTGAGCCAGAGTCCCCAAAGAGGCTGCTCCTTTAACCCTGTCCTGTCTGAGCGAAGAACAGACGCCCTCCGACGACCTACATGCAGAGGCGGGGCCAAATCCAAAGCTGAGACCCAGGAGCTGTGAGAACAAAGAAGAGAAAGGGAAACCTCTCCCAGCAGCCTCAGAAGCAGCGGATTAAAGCTCCACAATCAACTTGATGTACCCTGCATCTGTGGAATACATGAATAGACAACAAATCATCCCAAATTGAGGAGCCCGGAGTCAGTGCTGTGCCTCTGAGGTGGGAGAGCCAACTTCAGGACACTGGTCCACAAGAGACCTCCCAGCTCTATATAATATCAAACGGCGAAAATCTTCCAGAGATCTCCATCTCAACACCAGCACCCAGCTTCACTCAACGACCAGCAAGCTACAGTGCTGGACACCCTATGCCAAACAACTAGCAAGACAGGAACAAAACCCCACCCATTAGCAGAGAGGTGGCCTAAAATCATAAAAAGTCCGCAGACACCCCAAAACACACCACCAGATGTGGACCTGCCCACCAGAAAGACAAGATCCAGCCTCATCCACCAGAACACAGGCACTAGTCCCCTCCACCAGGAAGCCTACACAACCCACTAAACCAACCTTAGCCATAGGAGACAGACACCAAAAACAACGGGAACTACGAACCTGCAGCCTGCAAAAAGGAGACCCCAATCACAGTAACATAAGCAAAATGAGAAGACAGAAAAACACACAGCAGGTGAAGGAGCAAGATAAAAACCCACCAGACCTAACAAATGAAGAGGTAATAGGCAGTCTACCTGAAAAAGAATTCAGAATAATGATGGTAAAGATGATCCAAGATTCTATTTCCCAGATCCAAAATCTTGGAAATAGAATAGACAAAATGCAAGAAACAGTTAACAAGGACCTAGAAGAACTAAAGATGAATCAAGCATCGATTAAAAACACAATAAATGAAATAAAAAATACTCTAGATGGGATCAATAGCAGAATAACTGAGGCAGAAGAACGGATAAGTGAGGTGGAAGATAAAATAGTGGAAATAACTGCTGCAGAGCAAAATAAAGAAAAAAGAATGAAAAGAAGAGAGGACAGTCTCAGAGACCTCTGGGACAACATTAAACGCACCAACATTCGAATTATAGGGGTTCCAGAAGAAGAAGAGAAAAAGAAAGGGACTGAGAAAATATTTGAAGAGATTAAAGTTGAAAACTTCCCTAATATGGGAAAGGAAATAGTTAATCAAGTCCAGGAGGCATAGAGAGTTCCATACAGAATAAATCCAAGGAGAAATACGCCAAGACACATATTAATCAAACTGTCAAAAATTAAACACAAAGAAATCATATTAAAAGCAGCAAGGCAAAAACAACAAATAACACACAAGGGAATCCCCATCAGGATAACAGCTGATCTCTCAGCAGAAATTCTACAAGCCAGAAGGGAGTGGCAGGACATAATTAAAGTGATGAAGGAGAAAAACCTGCAACCAAGATTACTCTACCCAGCAAGGATCTCATTCAGATTTGATGGAGAAATTAAAATGTTTACAGACAAGCAAAAGCTGAGAGAGTTCAGCACCACCAAACCAGCTTTACAACAAATGCTAAAGGAACTTCTCTAGGCAAGAAACACAACAGAAGGAAAAGACCTACAATAACGAACCCAAAACAATTAAGAAATGGGAATAGGAACATACATATCGATAATTACCTTAAATGTAAATGGACTAAATGCTCCCACCAAAAGACACAGAGTGGCTGAATGGATACAAAAACAAGACCCATATATATGCTGTCTACAGGAGACCCACTTCAGACCTAGAGACACATACAGACTGAAAGTAAGGGGATGGAAAAAGATATTTCATGCAAATGGAAACCAAAAGAAAGCTTGAGTAGCAATTCTTATATCAGACAAAATAGACTTTAAAATAAAGACTATTAGAAGAGACAAAGAAGGACACTACATAATGATAAAGGGATCGATCCAAGAAGAAGATATAACAATTGTAAATATTTATGCACCAAACATAGGAGCACCTCAATACATAAGGCAAATACTAACAGCCATAAAAGGAGAAATCGACAGTAACACAATCATAGTAGGGGACTTTAACACCCCACTTTCACCAATGGACAGATCATCCAAAATGAAAATAAATAAGGAAACACAAGCTTTAAATGATACATTAAACAAGATGGACTTAATTGATATTTACAGGACATTCCATCCAAAAACAACAGAATACACATTTTTCTCAAGTGCTCATGGAACATTCTCCAGGATAGATCATATCTTGGGTCACAAATCAAGCCTTGGTAAATTTAAGAAAATTGAAATTGTATCAAGTATCTTTTCCGACCACAATGCTATGAGACTAGATATCAATTACAGGAAAAGAGCTGTAAAAAATGCAAACACATGGAGGCTAAACAATACACTACTTAATAACAAAGTGATCACTGAAGAAATCAAAGGGGAAATTAAAAAATACCTAGAAACAAATGACAATGGAGACACGACGACCCAAAACCTATGGGATGCAGCAAAAGCAGTTCTAAGAGGGAAGTTTATAGCAATACAATTCCACCTTAAGAAACAGGAAACATCTCGAATAAACAACCTAACCTTGCACCTAAAACAATTAGAGAAAGAAGAACAAAAACATCCCAAAGTTAGCAGAAGGAAAGAAATCATAAAAATCAGATCAGAAATAAATGAAAAAGAAATGAAGGAAACGATAGCAAAGATCAATAAAACTAAAAGCTGGTTCTTTGAGAAGATAAACAAAATTGATAAACCATTAGCCAGACTCATCAAGAAAAAAAGGGAGAAGTCTCAAATCAATAGAATTAGAAATGAAAAAGGAGAAGTAACAACTGACACTGCAGAAATACAAAAGATCATGAGAGATTACTACAAGCAACTCTATGCCAATAAAATGGACAACCTGGAAGAAATGGACAAATTCTTAGAAATGCACAACCTGCCAAGACTGAATCAGGAAGAAATAGAGAATATGAACAGACCAATCACAAGCACTGAAATTGAAACTGCGATAAAAAATCTTCCAACAAACAAAAGCCCAGGACCAGATGGCTTCACAGGTGAATTCTATCAAGCATTTAGAGAAGAGCTAACACCTATCCTTCTCAAACTCTTCCAAAATATAGCAGAGGGAGGAACACTCCCAAACTCATTCTACAAGGCCACCATCACCTTGATACCAAAACCAGACAAGGATGTCACAAAGAAAGAAAACTACAAGCCAATATCACTGATGAACATAGATGCAAAAATCCTCAACAAAATACTAGCAAACAGAATCCAACAGCACATTAAAAGGATCATACACCATGATCAAGTGGGGTTTATTCCAGGAATGCAAGGATTCTTCAATATACGCAAATCAATCAACGTGATACACCATATTAACAAATTGAAGGAGAAAAACCATATGATCATCTCAATAGATGCAGAGAAAGCTTTCGACAAAATTCAACACCCATTTATGATAAAAACCCTGCAGAAAGTAGGCATAGAGGGAACTTTCCTCAACATAATAAAGGCCATATATGACAAACCCACAGCCAGCATCGTCCTCAATGGTGAAAAACTGAAACCATTTCCACTAAGATCAGGAACAAGACAAGGTTGCCCACTCTCACCACTCTTATTCAACATAGTTTTGGAAGTTTTAGCCACAGCAATCAGAGAAGAAAAGGAAATAAAAGGAATCCAAATCAGAAAAGAAGAAGTAAAGCTGTCACTGTTTGCAGATGACATGATAGTATACATAGAGAATCCTAAAGATGCTACCAGAAAACTACTAGAGCTAATCAATGAATTTGGTAAAGTTGCAGGATACAAAATTAATGCACAGAAATCTGTGGCATTCCTATATACTAATGATGAAAAATCTGAAAGTGAAATCAAGAAAACACTCCCATTTACCACTGCAACAAAAAGAATAAAATATCTAGGAATAAACCTACCTAAGGAGACAAAAGACTTGTATGCAGAAAATTATAAGACACTGATGAAAGAAATTAAAGATGATACAAATAGATGGAGAGATGTACCATGTTCTTGGATTGGAAGAATCAACATTTTGAAAATGGCTCTACTACCCAAAGCAATCTACAGATTCAATGCAATCCCTATCAAACTACCACTGGTATTTTTCACAGAACTAGAGCAAAAACTTTCACAATTTGTATGGAAACACAAAAGACCCCGAATAGCCAAAGCAATCTTGAGAACGAAAAATGGAGCTGGAGGAATCAGGCTCCCTGACTTCAGACTATACTACAAAGCTACAGTAATCAAGACAGTATGGTACTGGCACAAGAACAGAAAGATAGATCAATGGAACAGGATAGAAAGCCCAGAGATAAACCCACGGACATATGGTCACCTTATCTTTGATAAAGGAGGCAGGAATGTACAGTGGAGAAAGGACAGTCTCTTCAGTAAGTGGTGCTGGGAAAACTGGATAGGGACATGTAAAAGTATGAGATTAGATCACTCCCTAACACCATACACAAAAATAAGCTCAAAATGGATTAAAGACCTAAATGTAAGGCCAGACACTATCAAACTCTTAGAGGAAAACATAGGCAGAACACTCTATGACATAAATCACAGCAAGATCCTTTTTGACCCACCTCCTAGAGAAATGGAAATAAAGACAAAAATAAACACATGGGACCTAATGAAACTTAAAAGCTTTTGCACAGCAAAGGAAACCATAAACAAGACCAAAAGACAACCCTCAGAATGGGAGAAAATATTTGTAAATGAAGCAACTGACAAAGGATTAATCTCCAAAATTTATAAGCAGCTCATGCAGCTCAATAACAAAAAAACAAACAACCCAATCCAAAAATGGGCAGAAGACCTAAATAGACATTTCTCCACAGAAGATATATAGACTGCCAACAAACACATGAAAGGATGCTCAACATCTTTGCTCATTAGAGAAATGCAAATCAAAACTACAATGAGATATCATCTCACACTGGTCAGAATGGCCATCATCAAAATATCTAGAAACAATAAATGCTGGAGAGGGTGTGGAAAAAAAGGAACACTCTTGCACTGCTGGTGGGAATGTGAATTGGTACAGCCACTATGGAGAACGGTATGGAGGTTCCTTAAAAAACTACAGATAGAGCTACCATATGACCCAGCAATCCCACTACTGGGCATATACCCTGAGAAAACCATAATTCAAAAAGAGACATGTACCAAAATGTTCATAGCCGTCCTATTTACAATAGCCCGGAGGTGGAAACAACCTAAGTGTCCATCATCGGATGAATGGATAAAGAAGATGTGGCACATATATACAATGGAATATTACTCAGCCATAAAAAGAAATGAAATTGAGCTATTTGTAATGAGGTGGATGGACCTAGAGTCTGTCATACAGAGTGAAGTAAGTCAGAAAGAGAAAGACAAATACTGTATGCTAACACATATATATGGAATTTAAGAAAAAAAATGTCATTAAGAACATAGGGGTAAGATAGGAATAAAGACACAGACCTACTAGAGAATGGACTTGAGGATATGGGGAGGGGGAAGGGTAAGCTGTTACAAAGTGAAAGAGCGGCATGGACATATATACACTACCAAATGTAAGGTAGATAGCTAGTGGGAAGCAGCCACATAGCACAGGGAGATCAGCTCGGTGCTTTGTGACTGCCTGGAAGGGTGGGATAGGGAGGGTGGGAGGGAGACGCAAAAGGGAGGGGATATGGGAACATATGTATATGTATAACATTAAATTTGTTATAAAGCAAAAAATTAAAAAAAAATACTGTATCGTATATTTTAAAGATGCTAAAAGAATAGAACTTAAAAATTCTCATCATAGGAAAAAAAATTGTAACTACGTGTGGTGATGGAAGTTAACTAGACTGTGATAATCATTTCACAATATATACATATATCAAATCATTATGTTGAACACAAACTAATCTAATATTATATGTCAATTACATCTCAATAAAATAAATTAAATTAAATACCTTCAGATTATATTTATGAGCTTTATCCAAAATAGTTGGTACCAAGTTATCAGTAGGTTCTCCATTCTCATCATTTGAGTCAGGTGGGTACCAAGATAGGGCTAGTACACCTAATAGAAACAACCAAAAAGAAAAGAAAAATAAACACAGGAACAGAAATGAGGTATTGTTAAAAAAATAAAGGTATTGGTAAAAAATACAGGTATTGTTAAAAAAAATATGGCAGAATAACGACCAAATTGTTAACAATAAAAAGAAACATATTCTCAAATAATGTTGTTCTGTTACTTTACTTAGATACCACTAATGTTTATTTGATTACTTTGTATACTCAATACTTTAAACTTTTTATCAGGCATCGATATCTTTTAATTAATTAGTAGATTTTACTTTCTAGAATAAGTTTTAGATTTACAGAAAAATTGTACAGTAAGTAGAGTTTCTATCTTCTCCTCTCCTACTCACCATCCCCCCATGCCACACAGTTTCTGTTAGTATTAACATCTTACATTAGTGTGGTAAATTTGTTACAACTGATGAACCAATGTAGGTATATCATTAACTAAAGTCCAGAGTTTACATTAGGGTTCCCTCTTTGTATTGTATAGTTCTATGGCTTTTGACAAATGTATAGTGTCATGAACCAACTATTACAGTAACACACACGATAGTTTTATAGCCCTCAAAACCCTTTGTACTCCACTTATTAATCCCTCCTCCATCTCCTTCCTCAATCCCCCAGAAAATAACTGATCCTTTTACTATCTCTATATACTTTGCCTTTTCCAGAATGTTATGTAGGTGGAATCATAAAGTAACATTTTCAGACATTTCTTATACTCTGAAATATGCATTTAAGTTTCATGTCTTTTTAAGACTTGACAACTCATTCTTTTTATTGCTGAATAATGTTCCATTGTATCAGTGTGCAACAGTTTGTCCACTTACCTACTGAAGACATCTTGGTTTCTTACAATTTTTGGCAATAATAAATAAAGCTGCTATAAACACTTATGTGCAGATATTTGTGTGGATCAATATCACTTAACAGAAGATTCAAGAAATTGTTTAAATTACAGTGTATCCCTGTAGTACCTACTTACTTTTGAACTGATAAACTACAAAAAGAAAGTTTTAGAAACAGTAAGCCTGAAAAGAAATTACTAACTGGAGAGGGAAATCTTTGAAATCAACTAATCCAAAGCCTCATTACATATATAAAGAAGCAAGAGGCCATTAAAAGTATGGTACTAATTTCTAAATCATTTAACAGACTCTTTCAGACAAGGAGGAAAATGCAATGTTATCAAAAGACAAGCATGTAGAAATACAGAAAAGGCAAGGTTAGAAACTGGCAGAGAATTACATTTTAAGACTTAAATTTGTGTTACCTATGTCATGTACAAACAGCAGTCCATCTAAAGACAAAACAGAACTTCTAGGTTAAGTTAACGGAAGAAAAAAAGAACAAATATCTGTCCCCTATACAATCTGAAAATAAAAAAAGCAACAAGAACACAAAGAGATAGAAAAAAAAAGAATCTATAATATATGGGGCTTCAGGGGAGATTTTGGCTACCTAAGAAAGCAGTCATATGGAAAAACAATGTTGATGAGAAAAGTGTCTGAAGACAACTGATCAAGCTGCCTACTTCTCCAGCTTATAAGAAGAACATCACCAATGAAAAGTGACAATAAAGATTTTCTCAACATGGGACCTATGAAAAAATCCTGCAAAAAAAAAATGGTGAAAAAGAACACGGGAAAACATTATAAAGGAGAAACATACAAAAGAAAGATTATGCCATAGAGCTCAGGAAAATTATGAACATGGCATGCTTCGATGAAATTAAAAACAAGATTCCTGTTTCTAATAGTAGTTTAGGTTACTTAGACCAACATTCCCAATAAAAACAAATTATTAAATAAGATATAGGAACAAAAAACTTCCAAAAGCCAAGGAGCTGAAGAGAGTAAAGAATTACCTGTCTAAAATAAAGTGAAAATGTGAAGTCAGAGAAGTAACTGAGAAAGGAAGTCAGTCTGCCCTAAGCATAATTAGGAGAAGTAAACCAGCCCTCAAAATCAGTGGATTAAATCCCAGGTGGACAATGCTTGGGAAGTCCTCTAGCTTGAAAGGGAATTTAAGGTGGGTAATATTTTCTACTGTACAGCACAGATATAGAATATTTTCTATATCTACAAGCACAGATATAGAATATTTTCATTATCACAGAAAGTTCTATTGTACAGCATTGCCAGTATTCTGATTTTCTAAACAACTTATCAACTGGTTCTTATCCAATGATTTTTTCTTCCTCCCTATCCTTGCTGAAGGTGTACTCTGTAAGGCTTGGGGAGAATGTTCCCTGTTCTTCCTTATCCTCTTATTGTGTTTCAGTCAATTATCACTTCCACATGTTGAATTATACCCCCATATTGTGCTCTACAATCCAATTTATCTTTGTACAGTGTCTTCTGGGCTGTGTCACTCATGAGCTTTGAATAAGTAATGGCCTGGGAACCAAGCCAATGATGGTCCTACTCCTGAGGAGAACTGGCCCATTTAAATGTTAATGAATCCTTCACAGTAACCCAAAAGGTTTCTCTAAAATATGTCAACCAAGTATCATTTATAAATAAAATATTTTACTGTGTATTTCTACCGCTCCAATTGCTAAGGGAAAAGGGATACTCTTTAAATTCCATTCTTAGAATATTAGCATATTAAATGCAGACCACTTCATAATGATCACATCCTCCCTCCACAGCACTTACCACAGGATCCTCAATATAACTGATACCCAACAATATTTTTGTTAAGCTAAATGCTTCTAAACAGGGTAATAGTTAAAAACACAGGTAGGAATTCAGACAGACCTGGAGAATCCAGTCCCAATTCTGCCATTTGATAGATGTTTAACTTTAGGTAAGTTGGTCTACTTAAGTTTTCACATTTGTAAAATGGGAATAAATTCAGTTTATAACCTAAAAGGATGTTTTAAAAAGTATACATGAGAGAATGAACTATGAAGAGCAAGACCTCCCCCAAAGAGTGATTAAAAAAAACATTTAATAACAAGAAGACAGTAAAACAGTATGTAAATTTGTTACCTCAACAGAGATTGTGATAGCTTCTTTTACATATAGGGAACTTAGTGCTTCTTTCAAACATCTCAAACATTCTTTCAAACTAAAGATTTAATAGAAAGAAAGAAAGCCCATTTCCAGGCATAAACACAATTACGCAGGATGACAATTTCAAAAAAAATTATAAGACATAAAAAAGCAAGGAAAATAATGCACATTCAAAGCAATCAATAGAGCCAGACTCAGATCTGAAATAGATGTTAAAATCACTAAACAAGGAATTTAAAATTACTATTATGATTAAATGTTAAAAGATCTAATGGGAAAGATAGTCAACATGTAAGGTCAGGTGGAAAATATTAGCAGAGAGATGAAAACTAAAAGAATCGAATAGAAATGCTGGAAATGAAAAAAACATTAAAAGAGATGAAGAATGCCTTCAACAGACTCATGAACAGACACAGCAGAGCTGAGGAAAGTCAGGTAATTAAGCATGTCACAAGAAATTATCATAACAGAAATGTAATTAGAAAAAATGATTGGGGGCAAAAAACAATAAACAATGCATCCAATACCTCTGGGATAAATATCAAAGTTCTAACATACATGTAATTGAAAGCTCAGAAGTAAAAGGTATATAGAGAGAAATAACAGCTAAGAATTTTCCAAAGTTAATGACACAAAGCAAGAAATTCAAGAAGCTCAGAGAACATGGAAAAGGCTAAATACCAAAAAACAACTAAAGATATATTAAAACTGCTAAAAATCAAAAACCAAGAAAAAACATTGCATAGAAAGTCAGAGAAAAAAGACAGATACATACAGGAAAATTAAGATATAAAAAGATGTTTAAAAATTACAGCATACTTCTCATCAGAAGCCATGAAAGAAGACAATCGCATAATATTTTTAAAGTTCCAAAAGAAAACAAATAAAATACCCCCAAATCTGTCCATTGAGAATTCTGTAGCAGATGAAATATCATTTAGATAAAAGATACAAACAAAATGTAAAAAAACTTCATTGCAAGCTGATCAGTACTACAAGAAATGGTAAAGGAAATTTTTGAGGGAGAATGAATGTGATACCAAACATCCACTTGGATTTACTCTAAGAAATGAGAAACATTGGAAATGTTTGCCAAGCTCTGGTCTATAATAGGAGTAGTGTATAGTGCCTTTTCTAATAGAAGAATTATGACAACATTAGCAAAAAGTATGGGAAGGAAAAACTGGGAATATACTGTGGTGAGGTCCTTATACTACATATGAAGCATGTATTATTTGCAAGTAGACTCATTACATATAAAGGTATATTTTATAAACCTTAGGTTATCAACTAAGAAAGAAAAAAAATTAAAATACTAAGCAAATAGTAGACATTAAACGTAATCATAAAAAGTACGAAATTCCTAAAAATCTTATATGTTCTGGTATAATGTTATGTCATAATTCTAGTTATTATTTTAAAATGTATATCTCAGAAATAACTAAATTTCCTTGTCAATTGCATTATCATGAACTTTCATCAAAAAAAAAGAAATAGGAAGAGACTGAAAAGACAGTAGATTTCAATCAATCCAAGTATATAAATAAATCATATTAGGTGCAAACAGTCTAATCATACTGATTTAAAGACAGAATTTTCAGATTGGATTTTAAAAAAGCAAGACCTAACCATATGTTTTGTCCAAGAAAACCACTTTAAGTATAAAGACCAAAATAAGTTAAAGGTAAAAGAATGAAAAAGGATATACGAGGCAAAGAGAGCAGGAGTTGTTATGGCAATGTGAGACAACGCAGACTTCAAAACAAAGAATATTACCAGCAATAAAGAGGGATTATTTCATAACAAAGGACTCAGTTATCCCCAAAGACATAATAGTTCTAAATGTTTATGTACTTAAAAAAAGACCTTCAAAATATATGAAGCAAAAACTGACAAACCTGAAAGGAGAAATAGATGAATCCACAATTCTACTTGGAGACTTCAAAACTGCTTTATCAGTAACTGATAAAACAAGCAGAAAATCAGAAAGGATAAAGAAGATCTGAACAATACTATCAAGAACTTGAACTAACTGACATTTACAAGATAGCCCATTCAACAGCAGCAGAACACACATTCTTTTTCCAGAGAATCAATGAAACCAAAAATTGGTTCACTGAAAGAGTCAACAATAATAATCAAACTCTATAAATACTGACAGGAAAAAAAGGAGAAAAGAAGCAGAAATCTTTTGGCAACATCTATGTAGATACATATACTTTAAAAGCATAAGAAAAATAATACACACAGCTCTTTGCCCAAAAAACTAACAAATTAGATGAAATGGACGAGTTCTTTCAAACATAAAAGTACCCAAAGTCACTCTAGAATAAATAGATAACATGAATAGTCCTACGTCTATTAATGAAATATTGTAGTTAAAAAAAAATAATAATGAGGGCTTCCCTGGTGGCACAGTGGTTGAGAGTCTACCTGCCGATGCAGGGGACACGGGTTCATGCCCATGTCCGGGAGGATCCCACATTCCACGGAGCAGCTGGGCCCGTGAGCCATGGCTGCTGAGCCTGCACATCCGGAGACTGTGCTCCGCAGTGGGAGAGGCCACAGCAGTGAGAGGCCTGCGTACCCCCCCAAAAAATTAAAATAAAAATAATGAAATCACCAGCCCAAGAGGATTTCGCAGGTGAATTCTATCAAATAGTTAAGGAAAAAAAAATACCAACTCTACTTAATCTCTTCCAGAAAATGAAAGAGGGAAGACTTCTTGACTAATTTTATGACATCATAACCTACTCTAATGACAAAAGACAAAGACATCAAGAAATGAAAAACCACAGACAAACATCTCATATGAAAAAGGACATAAAATCCTTTAAAAAAGATGAGCAAACAGGATTCAGCAATATAGAAGCAGGATAATAAATTATCACCAAATGGGGTTTATTCTAGGAATAAAAAATGAGATGCAACATTTGAAAATCAATCCATATAAATAACTATATTAAACACTAAAGATTAAACAGTCAATGGATCAAAGAAAAAATCACAAGGGAAATTGGAAAACACTTAAGAGATGAATAAAACAAAAACATGACATACCAAAACTTATGGGATGTGGCCAAAGTGATGCTAAAGGGTAAACAAACAGCTGTAAATGCTACAAACAAGGAAAATCTCAAATAAACAACTTTACAACTTAAGGAACTAGAAAAAGAACAAACTAATTCTAAAGCTAGCAGAGGAAGGAGATAATAAAAGATTAGCTCAGATATAAATGAAACACAAAACAGAAAAACAATAGAGAATATCAATGAAACCAAAATTTGTTTTTTGGAAGAGATCACAAAATCAACAAACCTTTAGCTAGATGAACTAAGAGGAAAAGAGAGAATATACAAATTACTAAAATCAACGATGAAAGTGAGGATATTACTACTGATTCTACAGAAGCAAAATGATAATTAAAGAGTACTAGGAACAATTTTACCAGCAAACTTGATAGCCTAGATGAAATGGACAAATTCCTAGAAGCCCAAAACATACCCAGACTGAATTACGAAGAAATAAACAATTTGAATAGACATCACTATTAAGGAAATTGAATCAATAAACAAACATCTCCTGATCATAAAAAAAGCCCTAGACCAGATGACTTCATGGGTGAATTCTACCAAATATTTAAAGAAGAACTGAAGCAATCCTTTTCAAACTGTTCCAAAAACCAAAGAGGAGAGAACATTTCCCAACTCATTCTATACGGTCAGCATTACCTTAATACCAAAGCCAGACAAAGCCACAAGAAAACTACAAACTACTATCCCTTATGAATACTGATGCAAAACTCCTCAACAAAATATTAGCAAATTGAATTTAGCAGCATACTAAAAGGGTTACACATCATGACTAGGTAGGGTTTATTCCTGGAATGTTAGGATGATACAACAAATGGAAATTGATCAATGTAATATACCACATTAAAAGAATGAAGGGAAAAATAAATGGTCATCTCAATTGATGCAGAAAAAGCATCTGACAAAATTCAACACTCTCCTAAAAGCACTCAAGAACTAGGAATAGAAAAAAAAATAACACAACATAACAAAAGCTTTAGATGAAACAGCTACAGTGAACAGCATACTCAACAGTGAAAGACTAAAAGCTTTTCCTCTAAGATCAAGAACAAGGCAAGGATGTCTACTTTCACCACTTCCATTTAACACAGTACTGGAAGTTCTAGACAGCAATTAGGAAAAAAAAAGAAATAAAAGGCATCCAAATTGGAAAGAAAGAAGTAAAATTTTCTCTGTTTGAAGATGACATGATCTTATATGTAGAAAACTCTAAAGACTCCACATACACAAAATAATTAGAATAAGTGAATTAATCATAATTGCAGAATACAAAATTAACACACAGAAATTAGTTTCATTTCTATACAATAACAAGCAATCTGAAAAGAAAATTTCAAAAACAATTCAAACACAATAGCATCAAAAAGGAAAATATACTTATGAAGTAACTTAGGGAGGCGAAAGACTTGTATAATGAAAACTACAAAACATTGCTAAAAGAAATTAAAGACAACATGAAAAATGCAAGCATGTCCCATGTTCATGGATTGAAAATATTAATTTTGTTAAAATGTCACGACTATTCAAAGTGGTCTACAGATTCAATGTGATCCCTATCAAAATCTCAATGACATTTTTTGCATAAATAGAAAAACCCATCCTGAAATTCATATGGAATTTCATGTGATCCTGAAGAGCCAAAATAATCTTGAAAAAGGACAAAATTGGAGGATTCATACCTCTTGATTTCAAAACTTATTACAAAGCAACAGTAATCAACATAGTGTGGTACTGGTATAAAGACAAACATAGACTAATGGAATAGAATAAAGACCAGAAATATACCCTTGCATATATGTTCAAATCTTTTTTAACAGAGATGCCAAGACCACTCAATGGGGCAAGGACAGTCTTTTTAACAAACGGTGCTGGGAAAACTGGATGTTCACATGCAAAAGAATTAAGTTGGACCCTTATTTAACACCATACACAAAAATTAACTCAAAATGGACCACAGATCTTAACGTAAGACCTAAAACTATAAGACTCTTAGAAGAAAACATAGGGGAAAAGCTTCCTGACATCAGATTTGGTAATGATTATTTGGATATGACACCAAAAGCACAGGTAACCAAATAAAGAATAAATAAACTGGACTTAATGAAGATTTAAAATTTTTGTGCATCAAAAGACACTATCAACAGAGTGAAAATGCAACCTAAAGGATGGGAGAAAATATCTGCAAATCATTTATCCAACAAGGGATTAATACATCCAGAGTATAAGAGAACTCTTAAAACGCAACAATAAAAAAAATAAACCACCAGACTAAAAATGAGCAAAGCACTTAAATAGAAATTTCTCCAAAGAAAATATTCAAGGACCAATGAGCACATGAAAAGATGTTCAACATCACTAATCATTAGGGAGATGCAAATCCAAATTATAATGAGATACTACCTCAAACCCATAAGGCTCGCTCCTATTAAAAAAAAACAAAAAAAACAGAAAACAATTGTTGGCAAGGATGTGGAAAGATTGAAATCCTTGTGCACTGTTGTTAAGTATGTAAAAAGGTACAGTTGCTGTGGAACACAGTAGAGCAGTTCCTCAAAAAATTAAAAACAGGATTACCAAATAATCTAGTAATTCCAATCTAAGTATATAACTAAAAAAATTGAAGTTGAAGTCTGGTTATTAAAGAGACATTTATATTTGTACACATGTTCATAGTAGCATTATTCACATGCCTAAAATGTGGGAGCAACTCAAGTGTCCATCAACAGATGAATACATAAGCAAAATGTGTTATCTACATACAATGGAATATTATTCAATCTTTAAAAAGAATGGAATTCTGCAATATGCTACAACATGGATGAACCCATATGATGCTAAGTGAAATAAAACAGTCACAAAGATAAACACTATATGATTCTACTTATATGAGGTGCTTAGATACAAAATAATAGAGACAGGAAGTATAATGATTGTTGCCAAAGGTGGGGTGAAGGAAATAAGGAGTTATCATTTAATAGGTAAAGTTTCAGTTATGAACATGAGTTATGAAGATGGATGGGGGTGATGATTTACAGTGTTATGTATGTATTTAATATCACTGAACTGTACACTTAAATATGGTTAAAATGGTAAATTTTATGTGTATTTTACCAGAATAAAAAGAATTTGAAAAAAAAATTAAGATCTTATCAATGGGTACAGAAAGAAAGCATTTGATAAAACTCAGCATGGTAAAACTCTCAGCACTAGTAATAGAAGTGAACTTCTTTGACTTGATAAATGACATTTAAAAAAACCCTGGAACTCATATAATACTTCATGAAGAAAGACTTCTTTCCCCCTAAGATCAAAATCAAGTATATCCTCTTCTCTCACCACTTATATCCACATAACATCCGAAGTCCAAACCAGTGCAATAAGGCAAGAAAAAGAAACAAAGGTATACAGATTAGAAAGGAAGATACAAACATGTCTTTATTTGCATTCTATTGTCTATAAACACAAAGAATCCACAAAAATGCTCCTAGAGTTAATAAGCTGAGTTTATCAAAATCACAAGATACAAGATATAGATATAAATATATAGTATTTCTATACACTTTTGATGGGTAAAAAAATAAAAATTTAAGAAACAGTATCATTTATAATAGCACCCCCAAAAAAATACTTAAAATAAATGTAAAAATATATGTACAGAATCTGTACACTGAAAATTATAAAAATCTAAAGAAAGTTAAAAAAATTTAAAGTTCTGTATAAATGGAAAAATACATCACGTTTATGGAATGGAATATTTAACTTGTTATTGTTCAACAGTGGTAACTTATTATTTTAAAAATGTCAACTTTCCTCAAATTGATCTATACATTCAAGGCAATCCCACTCTAAATTCCACCAGGATATTTTAAAGATATGGACTAGTTGATATGGATAGGCAAAGGAATTAAATAGCCAATGCAATTCTGAAAGAGAACAAAGAGGAATCATACTACCTGACTTCAGGAAGCTAAAGCAATCAAGACAGGGTGGTACTGATGAAAGGATAAACATACTAAATCAACAGGTCAGAATAGAGTCCTGAAATAAACCCAAACAAATATACATAGTCATTGGATTTTTGATAAAAGTAGAAGAACATGTCAATGGCGATAATACAGTCTTCTTAACAAATGAAGTGAGAGATGCCCATATTACATTCTTAGCAGAAAGAGAGGCATGTCCATTTTCCAGAGATGAAAGCTACATACTACAGTCTCTATGGAACTACAAAAGACAACATGCTTTCAAGAAAAAAATTACAAGGCATATGTAAAAACAAGAAAAACCCAGCACACTCCCAAGAGATAAAGCAATCAGTAGAACTAAACTCAGTTATCTATAGCAATATGAAACTATCACCAATCTGCATTTATAAATATGCATTTTAAACTTAATACAATTACTCTAAAAGGAAAATTTATGACTTTGTGTTAGATGTTAATTTAAACATCAAATATCTAATTCATCTTACTGTAAGTTCTATTTCTTCTACTTTTATGTACAAATTTTAAAGGCAGGAGATACAGAGATAATTGTGGCCTTGTAAAAACTGATAATTTCCACCTTCAGAAAATATTCTAATATTAGTTTCCATCTAGTGCTTTTGAAGTACCAATAAAGGAAACAAAGGGAAGCCCATGACTTATTCTTCTTCTTGTCCCTAGAATCTAACATAAGGTTGGGACATGGTAGAAACTCAGTAAGTATTTAGTGCTAAACTGAAGGAAAGGAAAGATAATTTTAAAGACATAGAATGAATTATGTTTTGCTAAGTGTATTAGTTTTCTATTACTACCACAATGAATTAACACAAATTTAATGGCTTAACACAATGAAAATTTATCATCTTACAGTTTTATAGGTCAGAATTTGACATGGGTCTCACTAGGCTAATATCAAGGGGTTGCACTGAACTACATTCCTTTCTAGAGGCTCCAAGGAAGAAGCTGTTTCCTTGCTGTTCTGAGCTTGTGGAAGACACCACATTGTTCGGCTCATGACTTTTCTAACCCCATTTCAAAAGCAGGCAGAGCAAGCTGAGTCCTTTTAAGATCACTTATCTCTGACTCTCTCTTTTCCCTCTTCTACTTTTAGGGACTCCAATGATTAGATTAGTCCCACCTCAAGGTGAACTGATTAGCAACCTTAATTATGCATCTGTATCCTTAATTCCTTTTGCCTTGTAAGACAATATATTCAGAGATTCTGGGCATTAGAATGTGTACATCTTTGGGGCCATTATTCTGAATACCCCACTATGTTTTTTGAAAATTTTATTAAAAAAAAAGAAAGGTACTCATCTGTGATACTTTAAAGACTTAAAAAGGGTACATATCTATCAGTGGCTTCTATCTGCTGACACATTATTATAATATAATGGTTGGAATTTAAATATAACATTAATACTTCATTTTAATTCCATCATTCTTTTCTAGGAAAAAAGAAGTTTAAACTGCTAATATTTATACACATAACACTTTAATTGTAAAGCAAATAATTAACCAGCTTGTACTCTGAGATACAAAAGTATCATTACCTCACAGAGCAATTCAATAAAAATTAAAATGAGGCCATTTATATCAAAGGAAAAATATGAATGTTAATGAAGTCAAAGCACATTCAACCATATAGCAATTTAAATAGCCTTCATTGACTGTCTTCTTCAATTAAAAAAATGCCAGGGTCAGCATGATAGTTCCATGGACCAAAAAAGTGTTTTGTGTTCACTATTTTTATAGTTAAATTATTCTTTGCCTAATAATGGTAAGTATAATAGGAAGTGACATCAGCAACATGGTGGCATAAGATGGTCCTCCTTTATATCCCCCTTTTTAATTAGATATCCTTGTATAAATGAATCACTTCTGTGGGTATTTTGGGACCTAGCACCTCACTCCAAGGGACATGTGAGGAATCTCCCCCAACAGTGTAGCAAGAAACAGACAAACCTCTCTAAGGGCTGCCAAACCAGCAGGGCCAGCAAATCTGCCTAGACCCCCACTGGCTGCTATCAGGCAAAAATTGAGTGAGTGCTATCCCTGGCAGGCACCCATGCATGAAAGAAAACTTGCAGAAGTCCAGCCTTCACAAAAGGACTTGAATTTGGTCACAGAGAAGGAATTATGAGAAACTTTACTGGTGCTGCCCCTCCCCCAAGGAAACACTGAACAAGGCTGATTTATCCAGTGAAGTTCATGGGAAAAAGAAAGCAGTGGGTAACAGGCTACCCCAGCTGGGCAGGATATGGCTGGAGAAACCCATTTCTCTTCACCAGCACCTGGAGTACTAAGGTGGGAGCTTTACAACTGAGGGAAGGGAGGAGGATGGCAAAGAGGAGAAAAGAATTTCGAACAGTATTAAAGCGGCAGCACTCCAGCCATGAGCCTGTTGGAACACCACCCACTGAGATTGCTCAACTAGGTCTGTGGGCACTCTCAGTACACCTCAGTGCTGTCACCCACACCTCCTCCCACTTTGCTGCCGGCTCCTTGTGCTCACTCCAGAGAGAACCTCCGGAAGTGTGTGCTGGTAAACAGGGAGCCCACTAAGAAAACAAGTTACCACAGCCAGTGGTTTCTCACAGCAAGTGAGAAACCACAAATTTGAGCTATAGTGGCCACATTCTGAGAAACAAAAGAGGTTTCCAACAGCCAATCTGGTGAAGTGTTAAAAGCCAAGTAGACATAAAAGCTTAGAAGTCTGCCCACAGGGGATAAGAAGTATACTGGAGCAGATACAGCTTCACAGGGGAAAAAACTCAAATATCAATGCTATAAAGATAGTATGTCATATGCAGAGGGCACGAGCAGAGTTAAGGAGGTATCTACTACTTCAAATGTGACAGCATCAAACCGTATCCACAAAAACTATAAATAAAACCAAGGAAATACAGAATCACAAAAAGAAAACAGTATTTTCCAGCAACTAAGCTACAAGGTGCAGAATATATGATCTAACTAATAAAGAATTCAAATTAGCTGTTCTGAAGGAACTCAACAAGTTACAAGAAAACTCAGAAAGACAATTCAATGAAATCAGGAATAAAATGACTTCTTTATTTCCTTTTCTTTATTAAAGAGAAGGAAATTATTAAAATTATTATAAAGAACCAAACAAAATTCTGAAACTGAAAATTCAATAAATGACCTGAAGTATTATGCAATACAGAAAATCTGCAGCAGGCCTGACTATATGGAAGAAAAAAAAATGTAACTTGGAGGATAGGAATTTTGAAATGACAGAAGAGGGAATTTAGATTAAAAAACGAGCAAAGAAAGCCTACGTGATCTATGAATATCCATCAAAAGGCAAATCTCAGAATAATCAGGGTTCCAAACAGAGAAGGGGGAGGGGAGGGAGTTAATTTAAAGAAATAATAGCTGAGAACTTCCAAAATCTGAGGAAATACTTGGATATACAAGTCTACAAAGCTAATAGACAATCCTATTATCTCAATGGAAAAAGACTTTCTCTGAGACTTTAAAGGCAGGCAGGGAAAAAATAAAAAAAGAATTAAATCTACAATGGACTGCCATTAGGCTATCAGCAGATTTCTTTGCAGAAACTCTTCAGGCCAGGGGACAGCAGAATGACATATTTGAAGAGCTGAAAGATAAAAATGGTCAGCCAAGAATGCTTTATCTAGCAAAATTATCCTTCACATATGAAGGAGAAGTAAAGTAAAGGCTTTCCCAGACAAACAAAATTTAAGGGAGTTCACCATGACTACATCTGCCTTACAAGAAATGCTTAAAGGAGTTCTTCAAGTTGAAATGAAAACAGGCTAATCAGCCAAATGAAAACATACAAGATTACACAATACACTGGCCAAACTGAGAAATATACAGTCAGACTTAGAAAACTATGACTCTGTAGTAGTATGGTGTGTTAACTATTCAACTATAGTATAAAGGCTAAATGAAAGAGTAGGAAAAGTAACTATAGCTGCTATAAGTTGTTAATAAATATACAACAAAAAAGAGGTAAATTGTGACATCAATAATACAACAGGAGGAGCAAAATGGTAGACACATTAGGGAGTAAAAATAAGTTGCTTTCAGCCTGAATTGGACTTTTTTATGTGTAAGATGTTTTACACATAACCCCCTTGGTAACAATAAAACAAAAATCTGGAGGAGATCCACAAAAGACAAAAAAGGGGGAAAAAGAGCATACCACCATGGAAAATAACCAATATACAAATGCAGGCAGAAAGAGAAAAATAATGGAAATACAAAACCAAAAATGCAATTAATAAAGTGGCATTAATAAGTCCTCACATATTAATAATTACTCTAAATGTAAATGGATTGAATTCACCAATCAAAAGGCACATAAGCGGCTGGATGGATGAAAAACAAGACCCAACTGTATGGTGCCAACAAGAAAACTTTCAGGATGCACATAAACTCAAAGTGAAAGGATGAAAAGATATTACATGCAAGTGGAAACCAAAAGGAAGCTGGGACAGCTATACTTATAGCAATCAAAATAGCTGGAAAATCTACAAATGTATGGAAACTAAACAACAAACTCATGAACAACCAATGGGTGAACGAAGAAATCAAAATGGTAATCAAAGATTATCTTAAAACAAATGAAAATAAAAACACATCATATGTAAACCTATGGGATGCTGCAAAAGCAGATCTGAGAGGAAAGTTTACAGTGAGTGATAAATGCAGACACTAAGAAATGGGAAAAATTGCAAAGAAACAATGTAACTTTACACCTTGAGGAATCAATACATGACAAGAGAACCAAGAACAGCCTATGGGGAAAGGACAGTCTCTTCAACAAGTGATGCTGGGAAAACTAGATAGCCATACGTAGAAAAAAGAAAGTTGGGCCTATCCTACACTACTCACAAAAATCACCTTGAAAAGGATCAAAGAGTAAACATAAGACCTGATATAAAACACCCTGATGTAAACATAGGATGGAAGATCTTTGATATTGGTCTTGGCACTGATATTTTACATAAGACACTGAAAGCACAAATAGCAAAAGAAAAAATCAGCAAGTGGAACTATATCAATCTTAAAAGCTTCTACAAAGCAAAAGCAACAATAGCACAATTAAAAGGCACTGACAGAATGGGAGAAATTATTTGCAAACCATGTAATGAATAAGGGATTAATATCCATCATTTACAAAAAATTCATATAACTCAGTAACAAAAACCAAACAAACAAGCAAACAATCCAATTTTAAAATGGGCAGAGGAACTGAAGAGGCATTTTTCCAAGGAAGACATGCAAATGGCCAACAGATACATGAAAAAATTACAAATCACCTGGAAAATACAAATCAAAACCACAGTGAGGAGACTCTGGGAGGACTCACGCCAAGGAGTGCTTCCCAGAACTTCTGCTGCCAATGTCCCTGTCCCCACGGTGAGCCACAGCCACCCACCGCCTCTGCAGGAGACCCTCCAACACTAGCAGCCTTGTGGCTGACAGGGTCTTGGTGCTCCAGCTGGGTGTCAGGCCTGTGCCTCTGAGATGGGAGAGCCAAGTTCTCTCCTGCTCCACAGGAGACCTCCCACCTACACGTAAAATCAAAAGGTGAAAGCTCTCCCAGAGATCTCCATCTCAACGATAAGATCCAGCTCCACTTAACGACCAGCAAACTACAGTGCTGGACACCCTATGCCAAACAACTAGCAAGACAGGAACACAACCACATCCATCAGCAGAAAGGCTGACTAAAATCATAATAAGGTCACAGACACCCCAAAACACACCACCGGACGTGGACCTGCCCACCAGAAAGACAAAATCCAGCCTCATCCACCAGAACACAGGCACTAGTCCCCTGCACCAGGAAGCCTACACAACCCACGGAATCAGCCTTAGCCAGTGGGGGCAGACACAAAAAACAGGAACTACGAACCTGCAGCCTGTGAAAAGGAGACCCCAAACACTGTAAGTGAAGCAAAATGAGAAGACAGAGAAACATGCAGCAGATGAAGGAGCAAGATAAAAACCCACCACACCTAACAAATGAAGAGGAAATAGGCAGTCTACCTGAAAAAGAATTCAGAATAATGATAGTAAAGATGATCCAAAACCTTGGTAATAGAATGGAGAAAATACAAGAATCGTTTAACAAGGACCTAAAAGAACTAAAGAGCAAACAAACAATGATGAACAACACAATAAATAAAATTAAAAATTCTCTAGAAGGAATCAATAGCAGAATAACTAAGGCAGAAGAACAGATAAGTGACCTGGAAGATAAAATAGTGGAAATAACTACTGCAGAGCAGAATAAAGAAAAAAAGAATGAAAAGAATTGAAGGCAGTCTTAGAGATCTCTGGGACAACATTAAATGCACCAACATTCGAATTATAGGGGTCCCAGAAGAAGAAAAGAAAAAGAAAGGGATTGAGAAAATATTTGAAGAGATTATAGTTGAAAACTTCCCTAATATGGAAAAGGAAATAGTCAATCAAGTCCAGGAAGCACAGAGGGTCCCATACAGGATAAATCCAAGGAGAAACATGCCAAGACACATATTAATCAAACTATCAAAAATTAAATACAAAGAAAAAATATTAAAAGCAGCAAGGGAAAAACAACAAATAACATACAAGGGAAACCCCATAAGCTTAACAGCTGATCTTTCAGCAGAAACCCTGCAAGCCAGAAGGGAGTGGCAGGACATATTTAAAGTGATGACAGGGAAAAACCTACAACCAAGATTACTCTACCCAGCAAGGATCTCATTCAGATTTGACAGAGATATTAAAACCTTTACAGACAAGCAAAAGCTAAGAGAATTCAGCACCACCAAACCAGCTTTACAACAAATGCTAAAGGAACTTCTCTAGGCAGGAAACACAAGAAAAGGAAAAGACCTACAATAATACAAAATCTTAGGATTCAGGTTATTAGAGGTGGACTTTAAATAAATGGGATTAAAAAATTCAAGGAGTTAAAAAAGAAGATGGAAAATTTTAGCAGAGAACTGATATCTCTAAGAAGAGTCAAATGGAAATTGGATTTCATGAATATTTTTTTTTTGTGGTACATGGGCCTCTCACTGTTCTGGCCTCTCCCACTGCGGAGCACAGGCTCCGGATGCGCAGGCTCAGTGGCCATGGTTCACGGGCCCAGCTGCTCCACGACATGTGGGATCCTCCCGGACCGGGGCATGAACCCGTGTCCCCTGCATCGGCAGGCGGACTCTCAACCACTGTGCCACCAGGGAAGCCCTGCATGATTCTATTTTTATATAATAATAGAACATTTACAACTACTACTCTACAGTGATAAAAACAAGATACATAGTTTCCTGGAATGTAGGGAGGGCTGAATAAGGGAAGCTACAGAATATTTTACTTCACGATTGGGGTGATATTTAAACAGATGTACATCAAAGTGAGAGAATTCATTGCAGCTTATGTCAATAATAATTTAATAAAATTCAGAAGGAGTATTAAATTAGAAATGAATAAAAATATTATATCCAGAAATGTTAGTGTTAACATGTTAAAAGATGCTTAACGACAGTTTAATTTACGGTATGTAAGCTTAAAATTATAATTAACAACAATGTGAAGACTAATTAGTAATTAATGTTCTACAAAAATTTATACACACAAACTCTCATACATATACATACACACTTACATACACACACATATCTAAACACACATGTAAAATAATTACCAATTGAAGCTGAGTACATTTGTTTCATGTGAGTTTCAATGACAGAAGGATCCCGAGAGCTGTAACTTCCCAACTCAGGGTAAAAGCTGGAGCCAATGTCATCTGGGGGGTTGTGTTTCCCTTGTGGATATTTCTTGGCTATTCTAAGGTCCCAATGCGAGAGGATTGGATGGTTCCAATGTATATATTTACCATCAAATTGTGGATTTCCATACCAGCTGTAATAAAATACATGTAAATAATAATTCCCAGGTGGCAGTTCTTCCGGGTAAGGTTCAGAGGCTTTGGAAGTTTTCACAGTGATTTCAACACTTTTTAAATTCTTGACGTTTGTTTCACTGTCGATTTTGTCACTCTTTTGGGAATCAAAAGTTTTTACCAAATGAGGAGCTTGTTGCCGAATTTCTGGAAGAAGGTCAAGTCCAAAAGGATCTCCAAAAGCAGCTTTATGTGGTCTCAGCATTTTTAAACCCATCATCAGAGAGAAAATAAATAGAATAAAAAGTGACAAAGTGATGCAAGTCCTTCTTCGAAACTTTGCCATGATGTCATACTTTAAATTCCAAAATGGTAAATGTTTAGCTGTAATTTATTGAAAACCGGTAATTAATAAGTGGTATTAACAATATATTCCAATATATTCAAAAGGAAAACTAAAATCCATAAAGTGTTACACTGCAAAATTTTAAAGTGCATTATGACATTAACTATATAATCAAATATTAATATATACAAAAGAATCTACATATGGCTAGACTGAACAGCAGTATGTCTTTGGAAATATCACAATTACATTTTTGTCAGACAAAGATTTTAAGAATTTAAGAAAATGAATATATTCTTCATCATTTGGACAGATTTTATATATACTGGCTATAGAAAGGAAACACTCTATATAGAGACTAAAATTTTCTAAATATAAATATAAAATGAAAAGTTCATAGTTAAAAAGGAAATATTTATGAGTATATTAAAGACCTAGTCATTAAATGGAATTTCAAAAACTTATTCTTTGACTACCTCACTTCTAATGACCTGTTCTTCCACCGCATTTCACCAACTCAGGTGTCATACTCATAATCTTGATCTCGTCATTTTCAATCAAAATAGTTATTTCATTTTTTTCCATTTTCCACACATAACCTTCCATGTTTGAGCCTCTACTTTAGTACTCCCACTCAGTCAGTTCCTTTACCTTTTTGAGATGTCTAATCCACTGATTCTACCACCTTTTCACTATCACTTTTTTTTTTTTTTTTTTTTGCGGTACGCCGGCCTCTCACTGCTGTGGCCTCTCCCGTTGCGGAGCACAGGCTCCGGACGCGCAGGCCCAGCGGCCATAGCTCACAGGCCCAGCCACTCCGCGGCATGTGGGATCCGCCCGGATCGGGGCAAGAACCCATGTCCCCTGCATCGACAGGCGGACTCCCAACCACTGCGCCACCAGGGAAGCCCAGTATCACTTTTTTTCTTCACGTTTTGTCTCTAGTGAAGCAGTTTTTAGGCCATAGTCCAGCACTGAAATTCCTCATTTGCCAAACAGTAGGCCCTCCATATCCACAGGTTGTTTGAATCCACAGATGAGGAAGCCACAGATACAGAGGGCAAACTGTACTATGCCACTTTACATAAGGAATTTGAGCATCCACAGATTTTGGTATCCACGTGGGTCCTGGAACCAATCCCAGCCCTCACGGATACTAAAGGACAACTGTACCCTTAACTTCCTTTACTTGTCTCCTTCCTTAATACTTATCTGGTAGAACCTCAAATAAATGATGCCTGGCTTGACTTTGATCCAGAATTACATAATGATATTGGAGAAAAACACACACCATGCTGACTTTTCACTCTGAATTTATGACCATAAATTTCGGACATTCAAGATGGCTTAACAAGCCTATTACTATACCCCAGTACCTTCACTTTTCTAACCTCAAAAGAATTATTTCATTCCTTCTCATTTTTCATCAAACATGCTACTACATCACCAATTTCCTTTATTCTCTTCAGATAGTCATGTCTTATACTTTGTAGAGAAAACAGAATCAATCACATAAGAAATCCTTTATCTTCCTATTAAGAAATTAACCTAGTAACATCTACTGTTTTATGTCAGCAAATATTTCCAATTTTAACTTTAGTATTGTTTCACTGCTTTGCTTTCCTTCTTCAAGAAGTGCTATTACTTTTATTGAATCTTTGCTGAATTTTTACAACTGCACCTTCTCTTTTTCACCTCTTTCTTCATTTAATTTTGATTTTTAAGTGTCTTGTTACCCTCTGTTTCTCATATGGCATTATCTGTTATGTTTGTCTTCTAGTCTTCAGATAGGAATATGAATTTTTTCGATTTTAATTATCTTAATATTCTCTCATTTCTGAGTTTTCATAATTGTGATTTACTTGTTCATTCATATCTCACATAATTACTTTGTTTACTTCTATTTAAATATTAGGTGACAGTTGTTATATATTTATGAACATGGTTCTCTGGCATGCTTCAAGTATTTACAAGTTTAACTTTTTTGCCCATAATGACTTTGCATGGAATTTGACTGAAATTCTTTTTTTTTTTTGTTGCTAAATATTACATGAAATAATTTTTCCTTACTGTTTGAGATGAATGTTCAATCATGATAATTTTTCTAGCTTCACAACTCTAGCAATCATTCTTCTGTTGTTTTTGTGAAGTTTTAACATGGCCTTGAATTTTTTTCCGAGATCAGTTGGGGTTTACTCCATTCCCACATTTACCTGGAATTTTTTATTTCCCTCACTTTTATTTTGTTCCTACTCTGCTCAATTTGAAAGTTATTTCCAGAAGTTACTCTTCAATATGAGGCTTTGTCCTGAAAATGAGCTTCAGCTACTTAGATTTATTTTAAAAATGTATAAATAAATAAATTTATATCTTTTTGTTATTGATTTCTAGTGTGAGTCAACTGAAAACATTCCCAGTGTGATTTCAATCCTTTGAAATATATTGAGACTCGCTTTAAGGCTCAACCTATGAACAATTTTGTTAGGTATCCCATATGCACCAGAAAGGAATATATATTCTGCAGCTAGTGGTTACTGAATTCTACATATGTCTACCAAACCAAATACACTAAGCATGTGGGTTATATTTTTCATATTCTCACTCATCTTTCTTCTACTTGTTAAAAATCCCCCACCATCATTATGCCATGTCTATAACTGCTTACATTATATAATTGTCACTGATGTTATTATGTGGAGACAAATTTAGGAGTTATATTTTCCTGAAGTATTAAATCTTGTTTTATAATGAAATGTTCCTTCCCTTCTCTACTGACAGGTTTTGACTTAAATTCCACTCTAATATTAATATAGCTATAGCATATTTTATTGGGTTCATGTTGGCACAAAATACATTTTTATCACCTCATTGTCACCTTAAATGACTAGGTTTTTTTTTTGAAATATGACATTGCTTTATTGTTATTGTTGGTTTTAATCTAATCTGATAGTCTCTGTCCAATAATTATAGTATCAGCACATTTACAATTCTACAAATGTGGATACTATAGCTTTAAATCTACTTCCTACTTTTATCCTTAAATCTACCCTTACCCTTCTACTTGCTTTCCTTTTGGATTCCTTCTTACCAGCCCTATTTTCTCTCTTATCTTCTTTTTAATTGTTTCATTCTTCCCTATTTCCTTGCTAATCATACAATCTCTTTGCTATTAATTTAGTTATCTTAGTGATTACAAGCATGTACTCTCACTTGTCAAAATCCAGTATGAAATAGAACTTTACTGTTTCTTAAACAATGAAAGCACTCTTAGAAGATTTTGTTTCCTTTATCCCTGCCCCAACTTTAGGCTCCTATTTTGGTATATTTTATTTTTTTACATATACCTTATACCCCTCCAGATATTATATTGTTCTGTACAGTCAATGTTCATTATATTTACCCTTTCCTTTGTTCTTCAGTTGCTCCATCTCCATATTTCCATTTAAAATAATCTCCCTTAGGATGAAGAAATAATTCCCTTTAATAGGGTCTTTGGTGTTGGTCTGCTGATACTCTTTTCATATTACTTTGTTTGAAAGTATCTTTATTTTGCCTTCACTTGGACTTTTTATGTATACACTTCTATATTCGTAATTATTTTCTTTCAGCACGACCCTTATCTTCTGTCTTTGATTGTTTATGATGAAAATCCAACTATTATTTTTTTCTCTTTATTCCTTTAAGGATAACGTATTTTCTTTTTCTCTGGTTACCTTTAATATTTTTTTCTCTTCATCTTTGGTTTTCAGCTGTTTTCCTATGGAATATATAGGAATATGGTTCTCTTAACTTTTATCTTGCTTGAGGTTCAAAGTGCCTCTTCAATCTCTGGGTTGGTATCTTTCCTTAGTTTTGTATTGATTATCTCTTCAAATATTGCTTTTGCTCAATTATTGCTCTCTTGCTCTCTCATCTCTCATTATGGAATATATTACACACATCAGAATTTTATGTCCCATGTGTTTCTTCAATATTTTTTAAAATTTTCCTCCTTTTGTCTCTCCATGGTTGTCTGAATATTTACTTCTGAACTATTTTCAGTTTCCTGATTCTCTTCAGCAGTGATTAATTAATTTCAGTTATAATTTTAGTCATAGAATTTCCATTTGACTCTTCTTGGAGATATCAGTTCTCTGCTAAAATTTTCCATCTTCTTTTTTAACTCCTTGAATTTTTTAATCCCATTTATTTAAAGTCCACCTCTAATAACCTGAATCTGAAATCTGAGGATTCTGTTTCTATTGCCTTTTTGTTTTTTTCCTCTCAATATCTGTACAGTAACTCTTTTTTTTTATAGGCTAGGTTATTTTTTTACTGAATGCCAGACATCACATATGAACATTTTCAGAGACAATGTGAGGCTCTATATATTATTTTCCTTCAGAGAAGGCTTATTTTTGCTTCTTGAAGACTTCTAGGGTAGAGGAAGATTATCTTAATATAATCAGAGATTGAAATCTTCAAAACTAGGTATAAGTCCTTCCGAAGATTTGGTGTATTTGATTCATCTTTACTCCTTTATACCCATGGGTTCTGAAATCAAAGTCACAGGTATTTATCAAGATCCCTCCTCTAGGATTGGCTTTGGAAGGGCCCTGAATTCCAATTTTGGTCCCCAAAGAGCCATGAAACTACCAAAAGCTCTGTTCATTTTCTCAGCTGCCACTTTCTATTTATATTCTCAGCTTCTCTGCAGCTACTTTTGAATCAGAGGTTTTAAATAACTCCCCCTATTTTCTACCCTAATCTCTCAAAGAAAAATTAAGTTTTAGGGCTAGAATCATTCAAATACTTATATAATCCCACCTGAATTCCCTTATATCCTTAGTATAGTGAAAGGCTTTCTATATCTATGACTCAAAATTCAGATGCAATAAATAAAAAACAGATTAATTTAACTACATTAATTTTTAAATATATACATCAAAAGCACTATAAAATAAAGTGAAAGGACAACTGACAAACTGAATGAAAATATTTGCAAGATATTCTGTGTCACTCAAAACTAGAAAAATGTAAATTAAAACCTCACAAAGGTATCATTTCTTATCTATGAGATTGACAAAAAATAAAAAGTATCAAACTACATCCTGTTGGCAAGACAGTGAGAAGCACTCCTATGCATTGCTAGTGAATGTAAATTTGTACAACATTTTTTGGGAATTGGCAATATCTAACAAAATTACACATCCATTTTCCTTTTGACTCAGCAATCCTACTTCATGGAATTTACCTTGAAAATACACAACCAATAGTAAGTACATAAGTTCATATACAGCACTGTTTGCAATGGTAAAATGTTGAGTATTCAGAAAAAAATGAGGAAGAGCTCTTTGAGATGACGGAAAGTGATTTTCTGGATATACTGGCTAAATGAAAAAAGTAAAATGCAAGTAAGAAAAAATACATTTTCTCAAGTGAGCAAAAGAAACACAGAAAAACAAGAATCTAATAAAGTTGATTATCTACAGAGTTAGAAACTGGGTGGAAAATAAGGGGAGATGAAAATGGGGTAGAAGGGTGGGGAATGGAAGTAACTCTTCTCTGAGTATAACATTTTATGCAGTTTTGTCTTTTTGAGCCACATTATATTTCACATATTCAAAACAAAGGAAAAATATTTAATGTTAAACTCCAGTTAGTAAGTGGGTTATTTTTTGCTATGAAACAGGTTAGCAATTCTTAAAATACTTAACGTGTATTGTAAAAATAAGCAATATATGCTGTGAAATGGGGCCCAGGTTTTTCACTGACAAAAAAAAAAAGTGAGTTACAAATGTAGGAAGCGGGAGGCTAAAACAAAACTTGTGTTGTCAGATTGCAATTGGCAGTATCAGTATGGATGTATGGCTTTTAAAAGATCAATAAATAGGAGTGTGTGTGGGGGTAGGTGGGTATGTACACATATAAATACATGCAATTTATTTCCTAGCTCTGTCCACTGAGGGAGTATAGAACCAAAGAAATCCTGGCAGCAATAAACACATCTGATGACAAGACTCTGAATTGTATGTAGCCCTGTCTACTTGATAGAACCAGGTTGATTCCAAGAACGTGGCTGAGAAAGTACAAGATGAGCTTGGGACATCCTGCCAGAAAATCAAGAAGTAGTCAAAAACAATAGAGACATGTCCATAGGACACAGGAGTCAGCTTGAAGGGGCAACTACTGACTAAATCTGGGGCAATTTCAGCATCAAAATAATGACGAAGAATAATAAATTATAGACATTAAAATAAGAATTCATGAATCTATACTGACATTTTTAAAATGTAAAAATAAATGGAATAAAGAAGACATTTTAGAATACCAACTAATAAATTTAGATGGAATAATGGAATTGGACTATCACTATTTGGCTACTACCATAACTGTATCAAGGAAGAATCATTAATGAATATTAAATGAGGGGTTAAAAGAAGCAGGGTTTATGAGAAACAGGATATCTACATATTGGCAAAGCATCTCCCCCCCCAAAAGATATCCAATTAACTACAAAGAGAGACATAGTAACTTAACAGTGCAGAACCTAGCAGACACCACCTTAAACAAGTGATCAAAATTAACTTCAGCAGTTAATTTTAAATAAGTAGATATCTTGAGTCTACAGAGTGGATGCTCTAAGAAGAACACAGAATCACTGCTGTGATATTTCTGTCAGTATTAATCCGGATCTAATCACAAAGATACATCAGATAACATATTAAGATACTCACATACACACATATGTACCTACATATATATATGTATACATATATGCATATATATGCATATGTACACATATTACATATAATATGTATGTAAAATTATATACAATGTAATATACGAGTGTGTATGTGTGTGTGTGTAATGATAAAGCAAATGTGGCAAAATATTACCATTTGGTGAAGTTGCAGGAAAAATATACAGGGATTGTCGAGTTGTTTGTATTATTTTTGAATCTTTTAAGTTAAAATTATTTGAAAATGGAAAAAAAAAAAGACTATCACCAGCAAACTGGAGGACATGAACTCTTAACATAATACCTGCTTATTTCAGGGAAGGACCAACTCATACTGTCCTTAAGCTTTGCACTGCAGGACTCCAGGGACTGATATTCCTATGTATAGAATGTGACAGCGTTATGCATAGGAATAAAGGATGAGACAACCATTTTGACCTGCTTCTATGATTTGTTGTCCTAAAATTTCCAAGTTGTCAAGATAAAAACAAATCCTTTCCTTTACTTAAAGAAGGTAAGAATTTTGACAAGCCATTAAGTAGGAAAAAAAATTATGGATATAATATGATCTCAACTACAGAGAGGAAGGAATTGTACTTAAACATGTATAATGATTACCTCTGGGTAATCATTTACTCAGTGATATTTTCTTATGATGTCTTCTAAAATTAGAACATAATATTTCATAAGGAAGAAAAGTTTGTTTGGAGTAGGTATTTTATGAGGAAATAATCAATGGTAATGAATATTGACAAATCATAAAGAATGGGAGGAATGACTACTAGATTCAGAAATTAGTAAGACATTGATTTTTGAAATGTTGATCAGCTGAACGGGTCAATGCATGGAAGAGTCAGGCTACATAATGGCAAGAATATTGATTTTGAAATCTGAAGATCTAAGCTCAAATCAGCTATGTTGACCTAATTGTGTGACCCTGAGTTTTTTTTAATTGTCTTAAAAGAAAAAAATTAACTGTTCTGTTTTCCGACAAAGTTGTTCTGTAAATCATGCAAGATAACATATGTGAAATAAAATGGAAAAGGGTAATGTTTTAATCAAATGTAAATACTGATCGGATTTAAAAAAAAAAAGAAAAGTGAAGAAATATATGAAACAAATAGTTCTGAGACATTTTTCTATTTGTTAGAGCTATGGATGAACACAAAACACAAAATAACTATTTATAAAAGCTGCATTTCCCCCCCTTTTGCCTCTAAATCTAATTTCTCTTTTCCTTTTATTTAATTCATTCACTTAAAATGTTTATCACATCATTATAGGTGTTCCACTGGCTCTACCCCAACCTCCTGATCTCAGTGAACAATAAGGCATCTCAACCTAAATAAAGGCAGCAAACCACTGTGATTAAAAGCATGGGCTCTGCAGTTCAAATGCCTGGGTTCAAATTCTAGCTGTGCTTTTTTTTAGCCACTTCACCTATACAAGTGGCTTGATCTTTTCCCTGCTTCTTTTCTCATCTTCACGAGTTATTACCTCACTCAGAGGATTTTTGTGAAGATGAAATAAGTTAATGTTATAAAACCCTTAGAATCATTTCTGGCCTAGTGTAACACTGAATAAATATGAACAACTATTTATTCTCATGATGATTATTATTAAAGATGGGTGTCTGGCAAGCAATCAATAACACATAGTTTACTCTCTCTAAATACCTATTCTCCATACAGCTAACTTCTGAAATACTACTCTAATCCTTCAAGACAAGGCTGAACTGTTGCCTCTTCTTGATACCTCTCCCAATGATTCCAGGGTGAAAAGTACTCACTTTCCCACACAGTCTATTATTACACCATTACCTACTTTTTAAATTGGCTTTTTTAATGTATTGTTTCATGCTATTTAATGTATTATACCCCCTACTAGATTGTTCCATAAGGTCCAGAAATGGAGTCCTTACCTTTACACTCTAGTAGAACCCAATATGTCTTACATTTAGTCAGTGGCCATTAATTGTTCAGCTTAAAGAATTTAATTTCTGGCCCTTTTGTTTTTGACATTGGTATTTATTTGGGCAATATTTGTATAAACAGATTCTACTGACTATACATATAGTTGACATGTTCAGTCTATACTAAACATATTATATAGGAAGAATCATAGATAGATAGATCTAATAATTTCAAAAATCCATTTTAATAAAAATTATCATGTCCAACTTAGCAAAATGATGAAACTTGAGATGCCTAGCAGGTCTAACGATTTTTAGTAGAAAAGGAGTGGTAGAACTACTTATTTGGTTTCAACAAAAGAAAGAAGTTTCAGAAATCACCTCAGAGAAAAAAATTCCAAGTTAATTGCAATGCAAAGGTTCCCAAAGTAGTAATGTACTCAATACTCAAGGTACTCGGTAATGAAAATCTAGTATCTGCAAAGGGCAGTTTACATGACATAATAATACATAGAAATAATACGTTCTTTTGAAACTCTATGGCTTCTATGTTTGTGTTTGGTGATTTGGAGGTCTTTTCATCTTTGAAATGATTGTTTTTGACTTGGAGGTCTAGTGAGATATAAGAGATTCAGAATTAGTGTGATATCAACTATGATTTTAAAAAGGATTAAATCCTACCCTGTTACTCAGAAAAGCCAAAAAGATTTCACTTTTTAATTTATTATTATACAGATTTCTGATTGCTTTTTTTTTTTTCTAGCTGTTTCTTAATATTATTTTCTAAGAAGCCATTGTAGAAAAATATAACTAACACTAGAAGACACACTTGGAACTTTCAAAATACGTTTCTGTACCACGAGTTCCTTGCTTAGGTCGGTTTTAATGTAAACACCTGTACCCTTTCGTTAACAGAAATTCAGTTAAGCATAATCTCATCTTTCCATTTGAATCTTCCCAACAACCTATGATGTAGAACTTCTTTTTAATACCATTTTACAGATGACTGAACTAAGGTATAAAGCATTTGGTAACTTTTTCCAAGTCTCTGGGCTAACAAATGGCTAAGTAACCTGTCTGAAGTTAAGCAACTAGCAAGGAGCAGAGAAGTATGGCTCTAGAATTCAAGCTCTTGTCCTCACCTTATTCCACCTTCCTACAACATTTTAGACAAATCAAGTTTAGAGAATATAACACCATAAATTTTGTGACAGATGAAAACTGCTGACATGTGGTCATGTTTTCATTTAAAGATTATGGATTTAGAAAAGAACAGTTATCTGCCACCTACTCATAAACTGTAGTCCAAATTTAATCTGAAGAAAGCTTATTATCTTATCATACACTTAGTATTCATTGTGTGACTAAAAGCCAACAGCTCTGGTAATGTTTTATGCATAAAGCCTGAAAATCCACAAGATTCACTACACAACACTATTTTTTCATGGTTTACATATAGCTCAACATGAAGGGAGTAACACATTGTCATGAAAACGATGTGCAAACAACGTAACTTAATATTACCAATACCTAGATTTTATTTTGTATTTTTCTTGCAAACTATTGTCTAAATACTTTACCATAATCAACCCATTCCAGTCCTATTTGCCTTTTTAAGGTCATATAATTAATATTTTCCTCCCTTGTTTTATGTTTTTAAGCACTTCCGCATTTTCCCTTAACTCTTATCCGCAGGGTCTTGCAACATTGAAACGAAAACAAACTATCCTAACTGCCTAAATTTCAATTTGCTCCTTTAGAAAATGGGAAAAGACACTATTCCAGCAGAGCTGCACCCTGCGATTTAGCAAATGAGAACAGTCGAAGATGATAGTGCCAAACGTGTGAACAGGTGAATGGAAAACCCATTTCTGTCTCGGCCTCCCCACCCTCGCTTTCCTCTCCGGACTGCCGGGCGGCTGGAGACCGGAGCCCGCCACCTTCCTGCTATAGCCGAAGCCCGGTAGGCCTCGACCTTTCCACTTGCCCCCAAGGCTCAAGGCTGAGTTTGGGGACAAAAGGAAAAGGCTCTGAAAGGCTTCCGTCACTCCCGAAATACCCAGCTTGCTGGGGAGGGATGGGAAAACCGAGGCGACAGGAGGTTCCGCTCCAAAGAAGTGGCAGAGACGACGCCAGCAGGGTAGAGATAAAGTAGTATATAGAAGGCAATAAAACTAACCCAGACAAAATAAGGGGTAAGAGTGACAGAGTAGGGTGTCCAAAGGTCCCAAAGCTCGCAGCTTAAAGCCGCCAGCGGCCGGCCGGAGGGGCGCAAGGTCAAATGCCGTCTGCAGGCGAGCAGATTGGCTGGTGGATGAGCGCGCAGGCGCTGGGGGGTGGCCCTGGTGCCGGCCAAAACCTCATCTGCAGGGCCCAGAATCCTCCAGCCACTCACCAGGGTCTAGGAATTCAGCCACCAGTAGAGACTCGGCCGCCCGAGACGTTGAAGCTGGGAGTACAGAGACCCCACGGCGGCCCTGTTGCGAGCCCAAGCAACCCTGCCTCCCGAAGACCGCGCGCAGAGCTTTCCGGGAGCCCCGAGGGGCGGGACCGGGATGGGGCGGGGCTCACTGAGTGGGCGGGTCTCTGGTTTCCCGGCAGAAGCCCCTGGGGTCTGTGAGGGACGGGAAGGGGTGTGGGTGAGAGAAGGGTTAGCATTTTCTGGGCGTCTCGTAGGAATGGAGCAAAGGGGCAGAGTAGAGTTGGGCTGGACTCGCATACTCTTTTCCCAACTAGAGATGACTCATTCCTCTCTTAGAAACTGGTCTTCTAAGGTTCTGCTGGGAAGCTTTCACTAATAAAGGACAACTGTATTTGATGTGAGGTGTCCAAAAGTTGCTTTCAACTGGAGGACACTGGCTGTTTTCAAATTCTTTAAATTAAGGAACCGCTTGCTCTTTAAAAAAAAAATGAAACTTTACTTGGAAGCTAAAAAGTAAACAGAGATGACATTTTTAATTTGCAAACATATTTATAAAATCACGTTTGTGTTGGAATACTTATAGAAATAATTGAGAACAATGAGGCAGCTGCGAAGAGCAAGAACTTTTGAAATAGGGGTTACAGCTGAAGGTTTTTCACCTTACATCAGCCTCAGAAGCCAAGAGAGTTCTCAATTTTGTTTGGTTACATAGTAACAAGGAAATCCTCACAGCCTAGAAGTTGCTGATGCGAACGATTTTGTAAGGGCTCTCCTTAAAATCTCACTGGATTTTTTAAACAAATTTTAATTGTGAAATATACATATGTGAATGTATCTCATATGTGCACATTTTAAAGAATAATAATAAAAGGAATACCCAGGTACCCACTACATACCTGAAGATTCAGAAAAGTACCAGCATTTTTGAAACCTTTTAAGAGGCCTCTTTAAAAGTATCTCTTTCCCTCCCAGCCAGAAATAATTATTATTCTAAGTTTTATATTACTCCTTTACTTGATTTTTTGAAAATAGTTATATATGTATAAGCCCCTAAAAATATAGCTACACTGGTGTTGTATTTTTATGTAAGTTATACTACATCTTTTCCTCTAACTTCTTTTTTCACTGCACATTCAGGTTTTGAGATTCAACTACACACGAATCCATTTCACATGGACTAGGCTGGCACATCATTATCCGTAACACCCACGCTATTGTTAGATTTTAAAACTTTTGCCTGGTGGTAGCATCTGATTGATCTTTTAATTTGCATTTTCCCCCTTGCTAATAGGATTGTGCATCTTTATATGCTTAGTGGCTATTTGGGTTTCTGTGAAATGCCTGTTCTCAATTTTGGCTCATTTTGTTGGCTTGATTGTTTTTGAAAATTAATTTGTTGATAATCTTTATATATTTTTAAAGCTTAAGTACTTCTCTCTTGTCAGTTATATGTGTTACGAATAGCTTCTCTTAGTTTGTGGATTGTCTTTCAACTTTTTACAGTATCTTTTGGTGATTAAAAGCTGTATATTTTAAGGTACTGCTAATTGAATTTAACAATATTTTAGATTATAATTTTGTGCTTTTTGCTTTCTTGTTTACAAGGGTCTTCCCAACCAGAGGCCATAAGCTATTCTCTTTTATTTTCTTCTAAAAGTTTTAACGCTTAATTACTAAATATTTTAGACACAGCAAAGTACAGATAATATAATGAACAACCATGCACTCAACTCTATGTATCCAAACATTTTGCGAGTCCCTTTTCCTTACGTTTCTTCTCTAAAATGTCCTTAGCTATTCTTGTCTCTTTACTTTTTCATATAAACTTTAAGATGAGTCAGCCAAGATCCATAAGAAACCCTATTTGGATTTAATTGGAATGGAATTGGCAGAGGTCTACTGAGGTGTAATGTAGATACTGACTGAATTGTGTCCCCAGACTTTCCCAGACTTACTGGTTTAGAGACGCTAGTGAGTGGTGGTTCTGCCCAGTGCTTTCCATCCTTGTTCACATTTTGTCAAACAGAGAAAATAATATTTTCATGAAACATTGAGGCAAACAGCCTACTCGCAGGTGAACATGGTGGATCTGCGACTCTGACTATCCCAGACCCTATGTGGTAAATCCTAGGGTTCAAGAGAGTGATATATTGGCATACATGTAACACATTAGTGGCACCCTAGATGAGAAGCTCTTCCCTAGCTAATTCATTTCACTTCACCACAACACACCACTATATAGAGTCTTCAGGAAACTGGGGCTCTAGCAGTTATGCTGGGAGATGACTGAAAACCACAATGTATGCCACTGTGGCTTGTGGACAGTTTGGGAAACCACCCATTTGTGGTGTCCATCTATGAGTGAGGACTAGGTTTGGACAATCTCATCAGTGCTCTATATAAGCAAGCCCCTGTTTGTCTTCCGTGCACTAGTGTTATTTCCCAGCTCTGCATCATGTAGTTTTGTTTTATAACTTAGTGCATGTCTTTCTAGTTCTTTTCTTCTCTTGCAGTAATAGGGGATTTGGAAAACGGTGAGATATCACTGTCATTTTGGTCATGAGAGATACATTTTGTCATGTTCCTTTTCTGACTGGCTAGTGAGTTTATACCACTTCAGGCTTTAAACTCCCTATTCTATTTGATTACAGTTTCAAGAGGAATATTAGAATTGTAGCAATAGAATTTGAATGCAGGCCTGTGTGTTCCAGGAAGAAGGGTTTTCTGAGAGTCCAAGTTGATATGTGCCTAGGGACAGCTGGGTCAAGCAGTAACTAGCAAGGCAGATTTTGGTGGCACCAGCCTTTCTGTTATCATATATGGATTTTCAACCCCCTCTTTTCTGTACTATATTTTTTCACAGTAAATTTATAATTAACCATAACTAGCAAATAGGTATGTGTTCTTAAAATAGAGAATATAGCCCTCAGGACCCACACTCTCTTACTTTCATTCTTCTAGTATTCTATGACATTGGAAACATTACTCAATTTCTATTTCTATCAATTTTTAAAACTGATAAATGGGTGACAATAATTTGCCCTAGAGAGAGAGAGTTATCTAAATGGTCAAATTAAAAGCTGAAAGGAGTTTGTGTCCTGAAATTCCCTACTGCACTGGAAAAGACTAGTGTCTCCTTGACAACATAGATTTTGCCATTTTTATCTTTATGTGTCCGGAGCCAACAAAAATTGTTGTCATGTAACCAGAATTCAACAAACAATTTTTGGGGGTGATAATAGAGTGAAAAATTAGGTTACTTAGTCATTATTATTTAACCCTACTTCCCAATATGTTTGTGCTAGTCCCCAAACTGTCCTACTGTCTGTCTCCTTAATACAGTTGTCCCTCAGTATCTGCAGGGGATTCATTGGTTCCAGAACCAACATCCCATACTAAAATCTGTGGATGCTCAAGAACCTTATATAAAATGGCATACTATTTGCATATAACCCAGGAACATCCTCCCTTATACTTTAAATCATGTCTAGATTATTTATAATACCTAAATCAATGTAAACACTATAAAAATAGTTGTAAATACAATGTAAGTGCTATCTAAATAGTTGTTGGAGTACAGCAAATTCAAGTTTTGCTTTTTGGAACTTTCTGGAACTTTAATTATTTTAAAATAATTTTTGATCTGAGTTTGAATTTGCAGATGTGGAACCTACAGATACAGAGGGCCAGCTGTATTTCAAGTCTTTTTTCCCCCTCCAGTCTTGGAAGTTTTATTAGAGTCTCCTAGGCAATCATGCCATTTTCTCTCCACTCACCTGAGATGTCTTCTCAGTTCCTGTCCACATCCTCTCCACTCCCATCAGTCAGAGTTATTTTTTGCAGGGAACAGAAACTGAATCTGGAAGCTAAAACACAGATAGGCTTTATGTGAAAAGCTATAGAGTATAGCATGAAGGTGAAGGCTAGTCCTTTAGGCAATGGCAATGGATAGGAACCCAGAAGGGCTGGGAGTTGGGAGCACAGCTTCATACAACAGTACAGATTAGGACACTAATACTTTCAGGGATGTACTGAACCCTCAAAGTTGTTGATACCACCATGAATAATTAATCAATTCTGCCTGCATTATTTGGCTCATTTCTTCAAGATTCAAATTTTGGGCTGGAATAATCTGCTTAGCTAAGCCCAGTTTATATGTCTGTATCTCCTTAGCTTCCCCAGGTGATGATATTAGAAGGTGGGGCCATGAGAGCACAGCTCTCATGAATGGGATTAGTGCCTTCATAAAAGAGGCTTCAGAGAGATCACTTGCCAATTTCTGCCATGAGGATAAAACTAGAAGTCTAAGACCCAGAAGAGGACCCTCACCTCACCATACTGGCACCTTAATCTTGGACTTCCAGCCTCCAGAACTGTGAAAAATAAATGATGTTTATAAGCCATCTGGTCTATGGTATTTGGTTATAGCATCCCTGGACAAACTAAGACAGCAACTAGACTGGCCAAATATCTTGACAAAGGCTCTTTTCATTCTCTGATTCAAGCACTTGCCCGGATCATGGCACTCCTGAGTGATGGAGATGGGAGAGAGTTCCAGTGTCATACCTTCCCATACAGAGGTGGCAGGATGTTCACCTCTGGTTGACTGGCGCTGCTAGATGTAAATACACCAGTGACTGGGTATGGGCCATCTCTCATGAGGGACACCCTGTTCCTTTCACGGGCATGGTGGCAGTTGAGACAGATGCATGCTTTTCGTTGAAAGCTGGGCCAGCAGGGATATGCAACACTTCCTAAGTGGGGAAACTACTCCACAGGTTGATCCAGAGCCTCTTGGTGTTTTGAGGGAAGGAAGTGTCATGTATTGTGATAGTGTGTTAGTTTCATACCCTAGTCAGCCAAACTGAAAATTTTACACCACTTAAACCCAAGCTTTACAGATTCATTTCCTAAGGCATTAGTGTTTGAGTTTCTTCCTTTCCAGGATGCTTTAGATTCCTTAACCAAATTGACCCAACCTTTCTTCTGCCATAACACCACCCTCTCCTGACATAAAAAAGGAATAGTTTGCAAAGTCACTGGAAAAAAAAAAAAAAAGGCTGCTATTTCTTAAGATAGATGAGCCCACTCATCCTCTGTTTATATATGCGAGTCCACAAGTAATTCTTCTCAACAGTATCTGCTGTAAGGTGATCCTTCTGTGCCTGCTTATTCTAAGTAGCTGGGGATTTTCTGTGCCTGCTTATTATAAGAAGTAGCTGGCAATTTCTCTTAAAAGAAAAGAAGAAAAAACATGCATTTATTCTCTGATAAAAAATTTTTCTGTTAGAGAACCCAATTAAAAAGCAGGTCTGTGCCTTGTACATCTTTTCTTCCTTCCATCATATCAAGCTCCATGAGTGGAGGTACAGAGATGTCTGACTCACAGCTGTGTCTCCTAAATGCAACACATAGTAGGTGCTTGTAGTAGGATGAATAATGGACCCCAAAGATATTTAAGTCTTAATCTCCCCTGAACCTATGAATGTTACTTCATATGGCAAAGGGGACTTTGCAGATGTGATTAAGGATCTGGAGCTAAGGATTACCTGAGTGGGTCCTAACTGTCATCACAACTGTCCTTATAAGTGGCAGACAGAAGGAGATTTGACAGAGAAAAAGGCAGTGTGTTCATTGAAGCAAAATGCTATGCTGCTGACTTTGAAGATTGAGGAATGGGCCACAAGTAAAGAGATGCAAGGAATGCAGCTCTGGACACTGGAAAAGGCAAGAAAACAGATTCTCCCCTAAGTCTCCGAAGGGAGAGTGACCATGCCAACACCTTGATTTCAGCCCAGTGAAATTGACTTCAGACTTCTGACTTCCAGAACTGCAAAAAAATAAAGGTATGTTTTTTTTTTGCGGTACGTGGGCCTCTCACTGTTGTGGCCTCTCCTGTTGTGGAGCACAGGCTCTGGATGTGCAGGCTCAGCGGCCATGGCTCACGGGCCCAGCCGCTCCGCGGCATGTGGGATCTTCCCGGACTGGGGCACAAACCCGTGTCCCCTGCATCAGCAGGCGGACTCTCAACCACTGCGCCACCTGGGAAGCCCTAAATGTATGTTTTTTAAGCTACCAAGTTGGTAGTAATTTGTTCCAGCAGTCATAGGAAACTAATATAGTGTTCAATGAACGTGTTGTGTTGGATAACTGAAGCAATGAACAGGAGGGATTCAGTAAACATTACATTAATTATAAGATGCCCAGGTTGGTCTAAAAATAGTGTGTGAAGAGAAAGACAGTAGATATATTGTATATTCTTTTTAATATAGACCTGAAAAGGTTCTTGGGATGTGAAACAGCATTCTTCAAATATATCCACAGGGTTAAAACTAATTACATTGACTTAACCAGGTGTTTTTATTTACCAAATCTCATTCTGGTTGTTTTGGTTGGCTTTGGTTTGTTGAGATTGCTCCATATGTTAGTTTTATGATAATTGGTTTTATTTAATTATGCATTTATTCAAAATTTGGGGTGGGGGTGACTTCTATAGACTACTTCAATTCATAAGAAATGTCTGTCTTCTAGGGGCTTGCCATCTACCAAGAGATACAGAGCTATACACTGTCAATAATTATATTAATTATCTACTTAACACTGCTTAGGTTACTTCAATAATATTTTAGGGTCCATATGATCAAAAGAGTTTGTGCTCTTATAAGGCAGGCTTTTTTTTCACTCACCTGTGTATTTTTATAGCACCTAGTTCAATGCATTTCATGTAGCAAGTCTTCAAATATATTTAATTGAATTACCTAGTGGCCAAAAATTCATCCTTTATTGATTGAAGAAACAAAGCACTGTGTGTGTGTGTGTGTGTGTGTATTTATTCATGCGGGTTGTAACTTGGTGGTAATATTTTTTTACTCCTGCTTCTTTCAGAATAAATTCTCTGAGTATGTTTAATCATCTTTTGAAATGAGAAAAGTGCAACAATAATAGCAGAACTTATCAAATTGCCATTTATGATTTCACAGAGGAGAAAAGAAATACATATATATGCTTTAAAGTACTATCTCTCAATGATATTTTATGATTCATTAGAAAAATATAATGTGCTCCCAAAAAGATGTATTAAAAACATAGCTTTATACATACATTTTAACTGCTTTTATAGATTTAGAATGTGTTGCAAGATATGAAGTATTTTCATTCTGCAACATTAACTTTTATATTCCCTGCAATTTGCTCATGAAAAGTACAGAAAGAGGTATTAAAAGAATGAAAAAGTATTGACTTCAAAAGTATTTTTCAGATGAGTATCAGTGATATTTATTGCATTAAAAAAGGAAAATGAGGAAATTTTGGATTGGGTTTACCAAGGAATAGAAGATTTTGTCTTCTCCCAAACTTTTCTCCAAAATTTCTTTTGATTTTGATTTCTTCCTACATATGTTCAAAGTCCCCACACAATTCCTCTTCCTAGTTCTATCTCTGCCTCCTGACCTGAGCTTTATTTTCCCCTCCAGCTTCTACTGTGAACAGCTCAGTGATAACCCCTACTTATACTCATCTGCAGGTCTGAATATGCTAACTGACTGGAGGTACCTGGCTTAGGCTCATTAACTCTCCCTTTGATTATATCAGGTTTGCATCTACTGGGGCTATGTTGGGGTTATGGCCACTCAGGATTTTAGCGTGTGGCTGGACAAGATTTCTCTTAGTAGAACAATCTCTTCTTCCACTCCAGACATGCGGTTGCTCTACTTTGCTCTGAAACAGCCAAGAATAGGCAGATGATTCTCATAAAGTCAGGACAAATTGATGCAAAGCTTTCCTCAAACTGCACCCAAATGAGTTTCCCTATTCCATCCGTACACTGGTCCTAACTCTCTGTGGAGCTCCAGAAAACACTATAACCCCACTTCTACAAGAAAGCCCTAAAAATAAATGAATATGTTTCTAATTTTCATTCCAAGTTTTTAGAAAGGAGTATTTTGACCTCTTTAAAAATCCTCTGTATGACTTTGCATCCAGAATAAAGGACTGAGTTGCCAGTGCAGAATACATTCTATTTTCGAAAGTGTTCTTCTGTCAGTGTAGCCTGAGATGCCATTATCAGGAGGAAAGGAAAAGCACCAATTCTTCACATGAACCTTACTTTAAATTTCAAGAGAAAACTTCTGGTGAATGTGACACTGGGTGCACTAATCAATGTGGATAGCTCCCCTTGCCCCACACAAGAGATGCTGCGTAAAATGTAATTGCAAACTGTTTGGTTTTAATATGCAAAAGAGCTGAAAGAAAGAGAGAACTTTAAGTGTCAAAAACAAAGAGAGAATTTAAAGCCAAACAACAAAGGCAACAATATAAATAATAACAACAACTCATTAAGTACAGACAGTTTTAGAAGAGGTACCAAAAAACATTCACATAAACAAGAAAAAAAGTCTCAGGCAAATATGACTACATTTTAAATGAATTGTAGGTACCTGTATTTCATATTTTAAAATATATTTCAAAAGTAAATTTTAATGTAGATTTCAAAATATTTCATGATTTTAAAAATCTAAGAAGAATCTAGGAGAAATTTGGGGATACCTGGTAAGCAAATGTAATTTTAAATAAATTCCCCATGAAAGGCTTCTCTCATAAAGTTTACCTACTCTTTGTGAAAGCTATTCTATTTTATGAGTCTTCTATTGACTGAGGACTTACCTTAACTCACTGCCTATTAGCTGTTATGTGTTCATAAAATATACCAAGGCCCCTTTTATGTTTTTATTTAAGTTACTTATGAACTAATACTCTCAGAACTTGGGGTGGGACAGGTAGTGGCGGTAGGAAGAGGCTAGAGAGTGGAATGGAAATCAGGGCAAGCGTAGGTAACATCATCAACTGTGGTACATGAAGTATCCAATTGCATGTGGACAGTTAGCTGTCCCATCACTTGAGTCCTAGCAGAAAGCTTTGGGATTCAGAAATATGGACCTTTTATTCAAAATTGTATTTAAATATTTTCTGAGTGAATAATTAATATTCTACTGCTAATTCATCATAGACACCAAGAAAATCTACTAGGTCAAGAGGATATTCTCATAAAATCATGTGTGACCCTCTAACACAGGGGCCCCCAACCCCCAGGCCACAGACCACTACCAGTCCACGGCCTGTTAGGAGCTGGGTCGCACAGCAGGAAGTAAGCGGCAGGTGAGTGAGCGAAGCTTCATCTGTATTTATAGCTGCTCCCCATCGCTCGCATTACCACCTGAGCTCCGCCCCCTGTCAACATTATGGTGAGTTTTATAATTATTTCATTATATATTACAATGTAATAATAATAGAAATAAAGTGCACAATAAATGTAATGTGCTTGAATCATCCCCAAACCATCCTCCCACTCTGGTCAGTGGAAAAATTGTCTTCCATGAAACTGGTCCCTGGTGCCAAAAAGGTTGGGGACCACTGCTCTAATGTGTCACGTTAGAATACATGTGAGATGCAAAGAATGAATAATGACACTCAGTAGTCATAAAAGCAGTTTTGATTCCTGGAAAAGGTAAAGGCCATGGCATTAAAATAACTGATAATATCCAGTTTGGGCTAAGATGTGGAATATGGACACTCTCATATATTATTGGTGGAAATGTTAGTTGAAAGAACCTTTTTGAAAGGCAAATTGGCTGCATCTGATAAAGTGGTATATCCACTCTTTGTGTGAGCTATTCTATGTTTAGCAATTTCTTCTACAAAGTTACACCCATAATGTGCAAAGCTGTACGCATAAGTGAGCCCTTTTTGTAAATGACATGAAAAGGTGTCCATGTATATTTTTTAAGAAAAATTAAGTTGCAAAACTATGTAAATAGCTACAGAAATACATTTACATCTGGGTGTCATCTATCACTATCATATCAAATTATCACAAATTTAGTGTCTTGAGCAACACAAATCTATTATCTGACAGTACTGTAGAAGTCATACTTAGGTCTCTTTAGGCTAGGGTCAAAGTACCAGCAGGGCTGCCTTTCTTACTGGAGGCTCTAGGGGAGATTCCCTTTCCCTGCTTATTCAATTTGTTGGCAGAATTCAGTGCCTCACATTTGCATGACTGAGCTCTGCATTTTCCTGCTATAAACTGAGGGCAGGCTCCAGTTTCTAGAGGCCATGGCGTTATTAGGCTAATGGCCTCCTTCCTCCATCGTTGAAGCCAGCAATGGCAGGTCAAGTCCTTCTCATGTCACATTCATCTGACTCACTTGTGTTTTTCTATTGAAGTATAGTTGATTTATAAGATTGTGTTAGTTTCAGATGTGCAGCAAAGTGATTCAGTTATATACATATATATTTTTTTCAGATTCTTTTCCATTATAGGTTACTACAATATATTGAATATAGTTTCCTGTGCTATACAGTAAACACTTATTGTTTATCTATTTTATAAAGTGGTGTGTATCTGTTAATCTCACACTTCTAATTTACCCTCCTTCCTTTCCCCTTTGATAACTAGAAGTTTATTTTCTATATCTGTGAATCTGCTTCTGTTTTGTAATAAATTCATTCATATTATTTTTTAGATTCCACAGACCCACTTGTCTGCTTTTCCTCTTCTACTCTTAAAGACTCATGAGATTGTATTGGGCCCAAGTAAATAATTCAGGATAATCTTCCCATCTCAAGATACTTAACCTTAACTGCATGTGCAAAGTCCCTTTTGTCATGTAAGGTAACATAATCACATGTTCTGAGGAATAGGATGTGGACATCATTGGGGGCTCTTTATTATGCCTACCACAAAATCTATATGTACACTTTATATATATATATAATATATATATACACAAACACACATATATATACACACCTCTGTGTGTATATACATACATATGCACATACATACATATATACAAGCACAGGGGTGAGGAAAGAGAGAGATATAGAGAGAATAACATTGACAATAATAAAAATATGTGTGTATGTAGAACAAATTTCTAGAAATAAACATACCAAACATTTTTAACAGTGGTTATTTCCGGGAATTGGAGTTTTAGTTTTTATGTATACTCTTAAGAATGGTTTGCATTTGTACAATAAGCACACATAATTTTGCACTTAAAAAAGTAAAAGAGCAATAAATTGATGAATGGGGCTTAAGACATGATTAAAATCACCAGCGCTATCTCCTAATATAAACACCTAGGGGAAAAAAATGGTCTCTGAGTAAAATATTTGTTTCTTGAATTATTCATCAAAGTAAATTGGCAGACACTTCACCCCAGGTGTTATATGCCATGAATTGAAGAAATTAAACTTTAAACTACTAATTGGCTGAATTGCTGCATAACTAAATAGACTAGCAATTTTTAACATAGAACTATCATATTAGAATCACTACTATAATAAAAACACTATTACACTGCATTGGTAATAACAGTGTAAATAATAGTTTGTATCTTAATGGTATATATGCTACCATTTTCAAAGCTTTTTCAAAGACATTAATTTTTTTTTAATTCTGAAAATCATTCTACAATATTAAATAGAACAGATAATATTATCATCATTTTTTGGAAGGAATAATATTCAGAAGACCTAGATGGGAGTTGCCCAAGGTCCAAAAGCTCAAAATCATGCAGAAACAAAATAAGTGCTTAGATGTTGTTTTAGGAACTATGTACAAAGTAAAAATAAATATGACTTCTGCTCTAATGAAGTTAACATGTAGGAAGGAAGATAAGACAATTATGTGGGTGGTCACACTCAAGGCAGCAAGTTATAAATATTATAAAAGGGTACCTATGAAGTGTTATAAGAGTTCAGAGAAAAGTAGATTGCTTGAGTATGAAATTATTGGGAGATTTAATCAAATAAGCAGCAATTGAACTGGGCCTTAAATAATAGGTATAGTATGATTTTCCCTAAATAGGAACTAGATTTGAGGTGCAGGAGTATGAGCCCAGGATTGAACAAGAGTGGCCCTCTTAGAGGCAATGACAAAGAGAAGCAAGAGAGAAGTAAATGTCCTTGTGAAATTAGAATTCACATCAGAAGATGAAAGAAACAGATCCAAGATGAAGTCAAGTTTTCAATTCTGGGGTTCCTAGCAATAGTCATGAGAAACATTTCCTTGCCTTCCATTATTACTTCCTAGACCCACTGTAATACGGTTATTGCTCCCAATACTCCTCAGAAATTGTTTTTCTCAAGCTCTCCATGACTTCCTTGCACTAAATACAATAAACACACTTCAGTCTCTACCATAGTTAATGTCTTGGTTGCATTCAGCTCTATAGTTTGTTTCATCTGTGTTGAACACTTTCTTCTTTTGACTTTCTTGACTCCACACTCTCTGGTTTTATATAAAACCAACCCATACAAAGTGCTAACTGCACTCAATGCTCAGTGAACACACACACTCAAAATATGTTAGCTTAGTCCTGTGATTCTTCCTGTTACTCTTCTGATAACCCCACCATCTTCTTTGTAGGTTTCCCTTTCTTGGTTGAGCCCTTAAATACACATCTGGATCCTCTCTCTTCTCATGAAGTGTACTCACTGCTGGCATTCTCCATTCAGTTTCATGGCTTCAATAACCATTACTGTGCTAAGGATCACCAAGGCAAAGTTTCCAGTTCAGATTTTTCTCTTAAACTCTTTCTACTGATTGCTTATGCTTACAAATGCATTAGGAAACTCAAATGTAGTATGTCTAAGATTGAACTCAAAATTTCCTCTCTAACCTGCTCCTCTTCTTCTGTTCCATTTCTCAGGAGAAGGTTGCAGTATAACAAAAAATAAATATTTGGTCTTTGTTCCCCATTCCTGACACACAGCTCCTTAAATCCTTGAAATTTCCTGAGTGATAAGGGTTATAGGAGCATCTTTTATTCTAATGAGGTGACTGATGAAACCTCAGAAAACCCCCTCATCAAAGGGTTTGGAGAGCTACTGGGCTGGTGAACATGTCAAGGGGCTAGGAGTGTGGTACACCTGGAGAAGTCATGTGTCCCTTCCCCTAAAGCTTGCCTTATGCCTTATGCCTTTCTTCCATTGGGTATTCCTGAGTCTCATCCTTTATAATAAAGGAGTAATAGTAAAGTGTTTACCTGATCCTCGTGAGTTATTCTAGGAAATTATTGAGGCTGGAAGATGGAGGGGGGCATATTGTGGAAACCCCCGACTTTCTGCTTCATGGGAAAGAAGTGTGGACAATCTGGTGACTCAGTACTTTCAACTGGAATCTGAAGTGAGGGCAGATTTGTGGACCGAGCCCTTAAACCTGTGGAGTCTGATTCTACCTCCGGGGTTGTTAGTATTAAGAAGTTAACTGAATTGTAGGACACCCAGCTGGTCAGAAGAAGTGTCAGAGAAGACACACACACACACACACACACACACACACACACACACAGAGATATCCTTATACATCCCATTACTCAAGCCAGAAATCTTTGTTTTCTCCCCCTAAAGCCCCAATTAATGAAATCACCATGTCCTTCAAAATATATTTTAAGATCTTTAACTTTTCTCCATCTCTATTGTCGCTACTTCAATCAAAGATTTAATCTCCTCTCATTTGATTCTAAGTGTTCTTTCCTCTGCCTTTGGCCTTTCAATGCAACCTTCACACTGCAGTCAAAATGATATTTCTAAGTTCAAATTTGATCATATAACTCTCTTCTTTTTAATCCTCCAATATTTTCTCTGTCCTTCAGGATAAACTACAAATTGTTTAACACAACTTAAAGGGCCCTTAAGGATTTGGCTCCTGATTACCTTTCCAGTGTGAAAACTCATTACTTCATACCCCTTGCAGTCCAGCTATAACAAACTATTTTCTATTTCTAGGCTTGCTCGTGTGCCACTACCTTTCTTACTTTTATACTTACTGTCCTCTTCACCTGGAACACTCTCTTCTTCTCCCTTTTACATGGCTAAATTACTATTCAAGCTTTAGCACTTAATTTAGATGATACTTTCTTTAAGAAGCTTTGCCTGACACCCAAGTCAAGATTAGGCGCCCCCTTTGTTCTTTCATTCTATCCCAAACACATTACGACTTGGTACTTACCATGCCATCCCACACTTACCTGCTAACTTGTGTGCTGCTGTGTGCATGTCTCTTGATTCTGTGAAAACATCCTCAGAGGAGTGAGCTTGTCTGCCATTTTCACTAATGTACATCCAGCAACACGACCTGATACAAAGAAAGTATTCAATAAATACAACAATGAATGAATGTATAAATGAACAGATGAATGAACAAATAGAGAAGTAGATTTGAGAAGGTAAAAGATAATGAGCTCAGTTTGGGACATGTTGCTTTGACTTAAAAGCATCCTCATGAACCAGAACCTATAGCAAATGCAAAAGTAGATAGTAAGATCTGGGAGTTACACACAAAGCAGAGATGATTGAAGCCACAAAACTAGATGAAACTGTATATAGGAAATACAGAGAAAAAGACGAGAACTAAAAATAAAACATTAGGGAATGCCTGTATCTATTTTTAGGTGAAAACACAGTGATCCTGAAATATGGTGAGTAAAAAGTCCATTAAGGACTCCAGACAAATAAAAATTGATGAGGGTTATGTTTGTCAATGAGAAACTATTCAAAAAGTTCTCACCACAAGAAAAAGAAATTCTGTTTTAATTTTTTTGTGTGTGACAGATGTTAACTGGACTTGTGGTGATCACTTTGTAATATATACAAATATCAAATCATTATGTTATACACCTGAAACTGATATATGTCAATTATACCTCAGTAAAGTAAATAAATAGATAAATAAATATAAATACATTCACAAATAGAACCCATTAGTACACTAAAAAAATACACTACAACACATTTAGATTCATCTTCACAGTGGAATAATAGTTTGACATTAGGGAATTAAAATAGTATACCCTATTTGTTGGTCAAATGAAATTTAAAAATAAAAGTGTCTGTCTTACATTATCAAAAAATTGAGATGGACTCTTGAAGTAAAAATATATGACAAAATGATAATCAAAATACTAATTTCAAATCCTATAATACTCTCTTTACTATCTCTTAGTTTCAAGGATATGGGCTGAAGATGTGTGTCACAATTGAGGCCTCACTCCCTACCACAGGTCAATAACAAGAGACTACTGACCTAAGACAGTTAAGAGTAGCTAGACAGGAAAGTACCCAAAGGGACACTCTTTGTCATGCTTCTCTGATCTGGCAGTTGGCTAATAGCAAGAAGTTTCATTAGAAGAGGGATATAAAGCCTCAGTGTAAGAGTATATCCAAATTGCTTAGACTAGAGTCCATAAATGAAGGCCTACAGATAAAAAGGTACAAGTGCAGGGAAAATATGCATCCATGTGACAGACAGCCAGCAGAGAGGTTTTTGTTTTGTCTTGTTTTTTGTTTTTGTTTTTAATCTTTTCAAAATTCTTACCAATATGGCAAGTTCACAACAAAATGAAAGAGTAACCTATATTAAAAATTTCTGCAGTAGGTAGTGGATACAGTACCAGATGAAGTAACATTAAAAATAAAATTCTCTAGACTCTGATGCTCTCCTCCTCTCTCTTCAGGCAGTTAAACAACTGAATAGGTAATAAAACCTTACACACTGCCAATCCCTTAAATTTAGGTTCTGAGTGAATGATCAAATGCGGCCCACTAAATAGAAGAAGATTTAAGGAGAATTCAACCAAATTCTTGTAGCAGATAAGTCACTCATCTGCAACTTGTAAATGACATTCTCTCTGGGCTGTCAAAGTACTGGAAGCTATCCTTTCCTTATGAACTCAACTGGCAGCCAGAATACAAGGGAACGAGATTTGGTCCACAGTGGACTTTCCCGTTTGGCATAGTGTGGGTAAAGGTGAAAAACAGACCTCCAGAAGCAAACAGGATGGTGACCACTGACAAAATTAAAAGGCAAAACAACCTGGGTTTTTTTCCCCCTTTGAAAAGATCAAATCTAAAAGCAGAATAATCTTAAAAGTGTGCCAGGCGCATAAGAAAAAAAGATACATTTTACTGAAGTACATGAATAAAGACTTAAATAAATGGAGGTTTACACCTTGTTTCATGTGTGAAAAGTTAACGTTTAAAAACATTGATTTATTCAGTGGATCAACATATTCATTGTTTTTGCAATCAGAATCCCAGGAGTTCCATTTCTCAACTTGATGAAACAATTAAAAAATACAGGTTAGAAAATTAACCAGTAAGAAAATAAGAAAATTTTTGAAGAAAAAATGAAAAGAATCATAGAGCCACAGTAATTAAAATGGTGTGGTTTGGAGGAAAGTACAGTATGTTAGATCAATGAAACTGAATAGAAAATCCAGAAATTTGTTCCTATGTTCCTACTGGCATGTGAAAAATGTGGCATGTCTAATCACTAGGTAAAAAATCGATTAAAAGATAAATGATATCAACTCAATTGAATAACCAGTTTGGTGAAAAGAAAATAGTTAAAATCTGACCTGAAGTAAGAAACATTATAAGAAGATTAAATATTTAAATGTTAACAAAAAATCATAAACACATAAGAAAAATTAGATAATGCTTCAATAATTTGGGCATGGGGCTATATAAAAAGTTCTTACAAATCACTAAAAAGATATACTAGAATTTTAAAAACTGGGTGAAAACCACTCATAAACAGTAGTCAAAAATCAAATTAAAAGGGCTAACACGCATTTAAAAAGCTAAGGCTGGGACCAGATGCATAAGTCTGAATCACACAGACCCCAAGCTTATAAAGGCACCATGCTTGGTATAATATTCTGCTGTCAAAATCTTGAAATTCTTAATATTTTTTTCAACAAAGTCCCTGGATTTTCATTCTGCTCCAAGTCCTGCATATTATGTAGTCAATCCCAATTAATCTTCACATATAATCAACAAAATACAAATCAAACTCCAAATTAAAAAATTCTTTTCAGATTTTAAAAGATTAAAAAACTTTATATCATACAAAATCCATAGTGTAGACAAAGCAGCACTCTCCTACATTTTTTTTCCAACCATTTGCAAACATTCTAGAGCCATATACCATAATTTAAAATGAATAACTTTGGTCCAATTTTTCCTCCAGAATTAAAGGTACAGGAATTAATTGAACCAATATGTAAAACTAAGGATGTTTATCACAGTATTGGTTGTAATAGCAAAAACCATCAGCAAATCTAAATGTGCATAAAATTATTGATTATAAACAGTAAGATATATTTATATAATTGCATATTATGCTTTAATTGAATGTTAGATATATTGTATGTACATATAAAGACATTCGTATGCTATGTAAGGATATATAATGATCTGGAAAGATAGCCTTGATTCATTGCTAAAAGAAAAGCAGGCTAGGTAACTACAAAGGGAGTGAAATGCTGCAGTTAACACTAGAACGCTTTTTACATATATGATAAAAAAAAGTCTGAAAAGAAAAACACAAAGATATTTTTCTCTGGATTACAGAAAATTTTCATTTTGTTATTACATCTTTTGTTTTTTAACAATGAGCTTTTAGTTCTATTAAAATCAAGAAAAAAACATTTTATTTTAAATGAATTAGAATTAGGCCATTTAATTGTGTCTGGGATCATTAAGCATTTAAATATATAACTGCAAAAATAATTCTAATTTGGTGTAAAACAAGGAAAATGACATAAAACATTTTGAAAGAAAAGATAGACAATGTTTAAAAGTTATAAGTTGTTCCAAGCATGCAGATTATACAATTAAAAACTGGAAGGTAGAGTCAAAATTATATTTATTTCCTCATCCTGAAAGGAAGTAAATAAATATACACTGCTTTAGTTTTGACATAGATAATTAAATTAAAGAAATATAGGTTGAATTTTGTTTTTGCAAAGCATAAATGTGGAATAATTTATAAGGATTTTTAGAAGTATGAAAAATTGTACCAGACAGTATGTGATTATGAGATAGAACATAAGGTTGTATGTCTTGAATTGGAGTAAAAAAATAGTACTTAATGTGAAAAATAATAATTGATTTAGATCCAATTTAATTAAAAACAGAATAAAACATACCACATAATGAACTGCCAAAAATTTCAGTCTTTCATCTAAAAAGAAAACACACAGAATGTAGCTGAATCCATATGATGTATTACAGTCATTGAGTTAATTCTCTATGTTGATTAAAATAAAGACATAATCAACAAATTGCTTCCTGATATTCCTTTAAGTTGTTTCGCTTGAAAGAGATTTCAAATGGAGAATAGTAGCAGACATCTAAAGTAAATTCAGGATCACCTGCAGTTTGGCTCTTAGGAGTCTGATGAGTAAAGATATTTTAGTCAAGTGGCTGATGTAAAACCACATTTCTATCATCATTTTTGATTGGAAAGGGGATTCTTGGAGGTAATCCAGCACAATATGGCCATGAAAGTATAACATAATGCCAATTTTATCTGTATATTTGAACTATTAAAACAATTTTAAGGAACAACTTAATGGACATTTACTTTTCTTGCCAAATTCATTTGAAGTTTATTAAGTCATGTTTTCTTTTCATTCTTTGGAAGCATTTTAACCTGTACTATCAAAGTGGTAGAATAAAAAATTTATATAAAAATCCAAAAATTGAATCCATATTGTCTATATTCATTAAAGTAATAGCTAAATGAATAAAAGAATTTAAGCCTTTTAAAAAATTAAATTAAAAATGAATATATTATGAGTTCTCAAAAGTAATACTAAATTAATGAATGCTAATTTGTGGAAAACATCGCTTCTTTTAAATAAGGCTGACACTATACAGAGGCAACTGCTTCAGTGACAAAATCTGGTGACCTTAGGCAAAGGAATGATTGTGCTAACTTCAGATAATAGGTGGCCATGTGAAAAACAACAAAAGTAGCTGATGAGTCTTCAATGTGTTTTCTGTAGGCCATCAGCATAAGGAGGACCTGCTGTGATTTTTGTAAGAACTCAGATATTTAGGCCCCAGTTCAGAATGACCAAATCCAAATTTCTGAGGTAAAACCCAGGAATTTGCATTTTGACAAAGCCATACTAATACCTTCAAGAAGTCTCAACCAGTGTTTATAGGATGAGAAGCAAGAATCTATGGTAGGGGAAAAGGAAAAGCACAGGGAGCCAAACAGGGTCACTAGTTGGTTCTCTGAGAGCAGCTGACTTTACAGGTCTCATGAGCCATGATGCATAGCTCCATAGGTTCTTTGGATACTGCATCTCCCTACCTGCTATATGAATTTTGGTAAAATATGGTTTTACATCTATTTTACCATCATGTATAAAGGAATAAAAATGATGTTTGCACCCTTCCAAACACAGAGAAACATTTATATGAACAATTAAATGTTTCAAGAAGCTTTGGTATGTCTACAGGGCTGACACTCTCTTAACTAGGCCCACTACTTATCATTCAATTGAATGGAAACACAAAGGACACTGAATAGCCAAAGCAATCTTGAGAAAGAAAAATGGAGCTGGAAGAATCAGGCTCCTGAACTTCAGACTATACTACAAAGCTACAGTAATCAAGACAGTATGGTACTGGCACAAAAACAGAAATATAGACCAATGGAACAGGATAGAAAGCTCAGAGGTAAACTCACACACATGGTCACCTTATTACTGATAAAGGAGGCAAGAATATACAATGGAGAAAAGACAGCCTCTTCAATAAGTGGTGCTGAGAAAACTGGACAGCTACATGTAAAAGAATGAAATTAGAACACTCCCTAACACCATACACAAAAATAAACTCAAAATGGATTCAAGACCTAAATGTAAGGCCGAACACTATAAAACTCTTAGAGGAAAACATAGGCAGAACACTCTATGTCATAAATCACAGCAAGATCCTTTTTGACCCATCTCCTAGAAAAATGGAAATAAAAACAAAAATAAACAAATGGGACCTAATGAAACTTAAAAGCGTTTGCACAGCAAAGGAAACTACAAACAAGATGAAATAACAACCCTTAGAATGGGAAAAAATATTTGCAAATGAAGCAACTGACAAAGGACTAATCTCTAAAATTTACAAGCAGCTCATGAAGCTCAATATCAAAAAAAAAAAAAAAGACCCAATCCAAAATTAGGCAGAAGACCTAAATAGACATTTCTCTAAAGAAGATATACAGATAGCCAACAAACACATGAAATAATTCTCAACATGACTAATCATTAGAGAAATGCAAATCAAAACTGCAATGAGGTATCACCTCACACCAGTCAGAATGGCCATCATCAAAAAATCTACAAACAAAAAATGCTGGAGAGAGTGTGGAGAAAAGGGAACCCTCTTGCACTGTTGGTAGGAATGTAAATTGATATAGCCACTATGGAGAACAGTATGGAGGTTCCTTAATAAACTAAAAATTGAACTACCATACAACCCATCAATCCCACTACTGGGCATATATCCTGAGAAAACGATAATTCAAAGAGTCATGTATCACAAAGTTCATTGAAACTCTATTTACAATAGCCAGGACATGGAAGCACCCTAAGTGTCCACTGACAGATGAATGGATAAAGAAGATGTGGTGCATATATACAATGGAATATTACTCAGCCATAAAAAGAAACGAAACTGAGTTATTTGTAGTGAGGTGGATGGACCTAGAGTCTGTCATACAGAGTGAAGTAAGTCAGAAAAAGAAAAACAAATACCGTATGCTAACACATATATATGAAATCTAAAAAAAAAATTGGTTATGAAGAAGGCAGGACAGGAATAAAGACACAGATGTAGAGAATGGACTTGAAGACATGGGGAGGGGGAAGGGTAAGCTGGGACGAAGTGAGAGAGTAGCATGTTCTTATATACACTACCAAATGTAAAATACATAGCTAGTGGGAAGAGCCGCATAGCACAGGGAGATCAGCTTAGTGTTTTGTGACCACCTAGAGGGGTGGGATAGGGAGGGTGGGAGGGAGACACAAGAAGGAGGAGGTATGGGGATACACGTATATGTATAGTTGAGTCACTTTGTTATAAAACAGAAACTAACACACCATTGTAAACAATTATACTCCAATAGAGATGTTAAAAAAATTGAAAAAAAAAAATTGTTTCTAATCTACATCGCACCCCCAACACTCTCCCCCTTTTTTTCTTTATATGAAGAAAATATTGTTAGACTTCCTTGTGGACTAACATTTTAACCTAGCATTGTCACTAAGCATATAATTTATTAATAAGAAATAGTTAATATTATTGGTAAATTGCTAATATTTCACTTACATTTCATGTTCACCTATTTTTCTTCATTCATTGACCAAATATGTTTGAATCTCTACTTGTACAAGGTTCTGCTAGGCCTTAGTCAGGGAGTGATGAACCAAACAGACACCATCGTGAAGTTTACAGGATAATGGAGGACCCAAATATCAGACAAGTATTTAAACTAATACATTTTTTTAAAGTTAGAAATACTACCAACTAAAAGCACAGGATGCTCTCAGAGAATATAACAGTAATCTAACAGGGAGATCAGTAAGGATGTCTCTGAGGGCATCCTATTTGAGGAGGTACTGTTGCCTAAATGATAAATTTGCTGCCATTTGTCCACAGGAATGAAGGTGAAAGGGTTCCAGACAGAGATATAAACCATATCTTCAAAATCTAGAAAGCAGTCCAGTATGGCTGGAATGTAATGAATGAGAGAGGGAGAGAAACTGAAAAAGAAGTTGAAGCTGAAGACATGAGTCAAAGCAAAGGCTTAGAAGCATATGCTCAAACAATGGGCTGGGGGAGGCCTGAAGGTTTTGAAGCATGGGAGTGACTGGATCCTCTTGGCTGCTCCATGGAGAAGATATGGGGGCACAGACAATAGTAGACTTGGGGAGTACATTAGAGGCTATTTTATTCTAGGTAAAAGGTAATGGTGACTACATCTAGGGTCTTCTAGTGGAATTAGAAATATATTTTGGATGTGCAACCACCACGTTAGGGATGGATTAGCCGTGGATTTGGTTGGAATGAGATGGAAGGAAACATCAAGCATAACCCAGAGATAAGAATGTCTTGTTTATGTGACACATTCTCATTTTTTAATATGACCAGGTATGGCCCATAAAATAGGGTTTGGATAATCCTGGAAAAATCTTGACCTTGACCCATGTCTAACCATAATCTTGAAACAGAGCTTGCTGCCAGGAATTAGAAAAAGTACACTTTGGAAGTAGAGTACAATGTTGAAAAGAAATCATAATAGATGGTAGTTTTAGATGCTGCGGTGTCAGAGGAAGCCTGCTGAGAGGGCCAGGTTTAGAAGTTCCAGCAGGAAGGCAGAGGAAGAGGGGCAGCCAGGCAGCAGCTGAATGTCCTCCTTAGACGAAGGAGCAGGCTTTGAACAGAGCAGAATTACAATCCCTTCCTTGTTTTAGGAGATAAGTAAACGCAGAGGATTTAAAGTACTGGGTAGGTAACCAAGAGAGGGATTTGAAGTCACAGAGGAGAAGGCAGAGGCCCAGTTGCCATAACTCACATGTGAGAATGAAACAAAGGCAAATTTTTCAAAACTATAGCAAGACCAGTGGCACAGGTGACAAAGCTTACTGTCAGAAGGTTGGGCTAGAATTCATTAGATCTGTTGTCCTAGGATCTGTTTTGCTGTGGGTGGGGGTTAAGGGACACCAGCTGTGGGAAAACAGGGACCAGAAGCTGGTAGGTACCAACAGGTAAAAAACACATCCCACTTTAAATCACTGGATGATGATAGTGCAATGTGAACTACGGAGTGTTACTATAGAAACTTAAAACATGCCTAGGATTTGTGCTGCATGTAAAAGTGATGAGTACAAGCATCAGAATCTCCTCTGTTAGCAGTGCTTGATCAAGTCTTCCCAACTTCCAAGTATGATATCCACAAAAATATTAAAATATGGGCATCCATAACCCCCTAAATCAAGATAACCAGTATTATCTACACAAAGTACAGGTTTCTTTGAACTGAAATAGGAAATATAATTAATGAGTGATACTTTGCCTTTTGAGGGAAGTATTCTCCAGAGAAATAGAACCAGTAGATTAGATAGATGTAGATACATAGATCGATTGTAGGAAACTCAGGAGATTGCAAAGGCGGAGAACACTCACTATCAGTCATCTTACAAGGTGGAGACCCAGCAAAGTAAGTGGTGTAATTTGGTCTAAGTCTGAAGACCTAAGACTCAAGGGAAGCTGGTGATGTAAATCCCAGTCCAAGAGCAGGAAAAGATGAGATGAGATGTCCCAGCTCAAGCACTGAGGCAGAAAAGAAGGGGCAAATTTCTCTTTACTATTTTATGTTCTATTCAGGCCTTCTATGGATTGAATGATGCCCACTGTGGGGAAGTCCATCTACTCTACTGAGTTCACACATTCAAATGCTAATCATATCTGGAAACAACCTCACAAACACACCTAGAAATAAATGGGCATCCCCTGATCCAGGCAGGTTGACACATATAATTAACTATCACAAGGGATAACTAACGTGTAAACCTAAAGGTCACTAGCCTTCGCTGTTCTGCCAGAGAGAGCCTCTAGGCCTCAGTGCCCAATGTCTGTACCAACTACAACACTAAACTTCTTTTCCTGTAATGTGAAGGAAAGAGCTGCTTTCTAGAACATACAAGTCCACTCAATCCTCCAATTTCTCGCATTTTTCTTTCTCTCTGTTCATTCTAGAAATAACATTATTATTATTCCATGCCAGCCAGTGGCAGACATGGAAGATGCTGGTGCCCTTCAGGGATATGGAAGTACCAGTGCGGAGGGATTGTGATCAGAAGCCATGGAGCATTGTATGCTGCATGCTGTTGTTGTTTGCGCTGTGTCTAGCAAGGGAAGATTGAATATTTTCAATGATCCTTTTCGAAAGACAAGATAGCTACAAAAGATAAATGTCTTTTGGACGTAAGAAATTTTGATAGAGGCTTGGCTCTGCACATACATAACTCCTCTGGCTCAAAATCCATCTGAGGGGAGACTGTGATAGAGTCAGATGGTTCACAATGTTTATGGACAAATACCATGTTTCGATACATTTTCCTTACCAGGATAAGCAGATATAAAAATATGTGGGTATTGTAACAAATGTTACATAAGAGAAAAATAACAGTATTTAAGCTGCAAGGAAGTATTTTTAGAAAAGTTTATTGTCAGAAATTTAAAGCACTTTTTTTAAAAGAATTTGTTTTGTGTGCTTAATATAACTTAAGAAAATGTTGACTCTGGTGCAAAAAAATATATATGAGGTGAAAATTTAACAGATTGACAAGGGAGGGACACTAATTTAGAGGAAAGTAGGAAGGTAGACTTTAAAATAAAAATGCAATAACAAAGAGTCTCCATGAAAAAAAAATTACTCAAAGATATGCATAAATCCAGCTAAGAGATGAATTCAAATAAAAGACTAAAGCTGATTCACTTTGTTATACAGCAGCAACTAACACAACAATGTAAAGCAATTATACTCCAATAAAGATGTTAAAAAAAACAAAAACAAAAAACATTGGTACAAAATAAGTTGAATAAAATGTTATAAATATGTTATGAGACAACATACAAAAGTAATTATTGAAATAAAATATATAACATGTAAAAATAATAATAATAATGTAGGCCTCACATTTCAGATTATAACAATCCCCTATTATCCAGCTGAGAAGTAAATGAGGGATGAAGGAAGTAAAGTAAAATAATACTAATACTCAGAATTACATCGGGTAGTATCAAAGCACTATTTTATTTATGAAATTGATTATTGAAATTTATTTTTTAATTTGTATGTAATTTAATTTCAATTGTATGTTAGATTTGAAACTAAGATGTTTTACAAAAAACGAGCAAAAAGGGTAATAAAATTATAGTCCATGAAGAATCAGAAAAGGAAGAGACAGAAAGATAAAGAAAAAAAAATTAAAAACTAATTGAAACTGAAAGGGCAAGTGGACAAACTTTTCAGGTAAAACAGGCTTAAAAGTTTTGAAGTTGGATGGGTTAAACTCTCCTATTAAAGTCCAAAGTCCAATTACATGTTATTTCCAAAAGACATACCTCAGGGAATATGACTTAGGAAAGTAAAAATAATAATAATAAAAAGACAAGAACAAAGAAAAAAAAAACACTGCCAAAGGTATATTAGATATATTGTGTAAAGGCAAACAAAAGAAAGAGTATAATATTAAAATCAGCTATATTAGATTTTGAGGCAAATAAATCATCACAGGATCAGAAATAATTGACTGTCACTTTATATGGGAAAATGATACATTCACAATGAAGATATCAGAGGCATAAACCTTTATATGACAAATACATAGCTACAAAATATTTAAAGTAAAAACTATGCAATAAAACTTTATAAGGAAAAATTGGAAAAGAAAAAAATAATGCAGCTTTGGAGAAAGAGCTTTCAGGTTTTAAAGAACCATGTAGAAAAAAAAAGGTTAAAATATAAAGGCTACATAATACTTTAATTTATAATTTATTTAAATGACAGACCAAGTATGTTCCATATAAGCAGCATATACACTTTCTTCTAAAAGCTAATGTATCATTTACAAAAAACTGGACTTATAATAGGCCACAAAAAAGTTAAATTACAGAAAAGCTGAAATTGTTCATATTGTGATATTAGATCACAATACAAAAATAACCATTAATAACAAATGTTGAAAATTAATTATTTGGAAAAAAACAATGCATGGCTCATTAACATGGATCAAGGGGGATTACTGATTGTTTACAAGGCAATACTAATGAGAATATGTTATTAGATATTTGATAGAAGCTCTATGTCCATAAACTCTTTGGCTTAAAATCAGAAGATGGGATGCATTAGCAACTACATAGGCAGTCAGTAACACTAGGGCAATTCACCTATAATATTTATGGCCAAATACAAGGTGTGAATATACTTTTATCATGGCAAATAAGCAGATTTTAAAAGAGAAAAATGTGCATGGGTATAATAAAAACAGTAATACTCTGTTTGCAGCCAAAGCCAAGTTGTTTTTTAAATGCTTTCACTACAAAAAAGTAAATAAAACAGGAAAAGAAAGAAAATCAGCCAAAAAAATGAATAAAAATACATTAATCATTCTAATCACCTGCTTGTTTTAAAATGTAGGTTTTATTATTTAGTCATGCTGAGGCTAACAGAAAAGGAGATGATTACCCTGGAAAAGATGGTTTATTACTCTCCGTTCCTAAGAAGAGGGCACATGCCATGACATACAGGGCCACATGGGGAAGCACCAGGGTTTGTCTGGATGCAGAGGGTACAAGGGGAAAACCTGGGCAAGAGCCTTTACTGTGGTGTCTGTGGGAAGAAATAGGCATAGCAGGGTAAGCAGGTTTAGGATTGGCTAGTTTGAATAATTTCAGCAGGGTCTTTGGTATAGGGGCTGTCCTAAACTGTCTAGTACTTAACTGTGGGGTGATTAGGGCTGGCGGATAGTCCCTGAGAGTGAGAGAGGCGTGATGAGGTGTGAGAGCTCTGGATTGGTTGGTTTGCTTATGAAAGGTGTGCTCCTGGGCTAATCATTTACCATCTCTAAGAATTGGCTAGTACCTACAAAGGGTAATCTCTTCAGGGTCAGCAAGACTCTAAGATGTCAAAGCATTGGAACTACAGAAAATAAAAAGGCATGATTAATACATTGCTGATCCCAGCCGGTGTTCAAAAACAGACTTCCTTATCTCCCTTCCACAGTCATGGCTGATGCTGTGATGCACTGCTGCATTTCTAGTTAGAAATAAATGACTTATCCCAGCTACTGGAAGTGCTGTCAGCAGACACCTCTTAGCTGAAGAGTTTCCTCACCTGCATGGCCCTCCCTTTCTAGGCTGGCTGACATCCAATCACTGATCTGTGATCCAGCACAGGGTTTTTTAACCTTGGTATGTAGTATTGACCTTTTGGACAGAATATTTCTTTATCATGGAGGTCTGTTCTGTGCTTTGTAGGATGTTTAGCAGCATCCCTGGTTTCTACCCACTAGTGACCAGTAGTATCCTCAGTCATGGTAATCAAAAATTCTCTAGACTCGGGCTTCCCTGGTGGTACAGTGGTTGAGAGTCCGCCTGCCAATGCAGGGGACACGGGTTCGTGCCCCGGTCCGGTAAGATCCCACATGCTGCAGAGTGGCTGGGCCCGTGAGCCATGGCCGCTGAGCCTGCGCGTCCGGAGCCTGTGTTCCGCAACGGGAGAGGCCACAACAGTGAGAGGCCCACATACCGCAAAATAAATAAATAAATAAATAAATAAAAGAGCTGGGGCTTTGGAGTCAGACCATCTGGGGTTGGAATCCTGGCTTTCTCAGCCACTTATTAGATGACTTTAGCCAAGTTAAGCTGTCTGAGCCTGTTTCCTCATCTGTAAAGTGGGATAATAGCAGCTCTGGCCTCGGATTTAAAAAAAAAAAAAATTCTCTAGACTCTGCCTAATGTCCTCGGGTGGGGGACCAGGAGGGGGCAAAATTACCTCTGGCTAAAAAATACTGACCTAAGAGTGTAAAGCCTCACCCACTCATCCTAATTCTGTCTGGACAGCTCTAACATGTCATTCTTTCTTTCTCATATCCCACTGAGTTCCATACGATGCCCATAACTCTGGTCATGCTACCCACTCCTCCAGGGTTAACTCATTCTTTTCCAAGCATTCATGGGCATGCATATACTGACAGCTTTCAGATTCATATTTCCAGCCCAGATCTCTTGCCTAAGCATCAAATCTCTATAATTAGCTGCCTATTGGCTGGATCCTTTTATCAGGAGACATTTTATTTTTGTGTGTAAGGACATGAACTCTGGAAGCAGCAGCTTATGTAAGTACTTTGACTCACCTGGCCACTTTGTAATGTTGGGATACTGTTAGGGAACCCCTGACCAAAACTACCCACCCTGGCCAGGCATGATAATAACCACCTGCATGAGTTGTCTTAAAACATGAGGTCCTGGTAAGGAAAATGGAACTAACAAGCTACCACCAGCTGAAAGAATTCGGGAAAGGTCAAAAGGAGAGAGGAGACGCCAGTCCCTATGTCCTACCAACCTCCCAGAATCCTACTCGCTGGAATCCATCTTGGCTAAGAAATGTGCGGGCCACCAGGAAGGACCGTGAGTCAGAGTGATTGGCCAGAGACAACCCGGAAACTAACATCATTACCATAAAACTTGAAACTGCGAACCACATGGCAGAGCAGTTCTCCTGGGTTCCCTATCCTACTGCTCTCTGCCCAGGTGCCCCTTCCCAATCAAGTCTCTTGCTATGTCAGCACGTGTGTCTCCTCAGATAATTCATTTTTGAGTGTTAGATAAGAGACCACTCTTGGGCCCCTGTCCTGCAACAATACCACCCCAAATCTCTCTAAGTTTCCTCATCTATAAAATGGATATAAGGATAGTGTCTACCTCATAGATTTGTGTGGGAATTAAATGAGTTAATGCATGTAAAGAATTTACAACAGTTCCTAGCATATTGTAAGTTCTCAATAAATGTTAGCTATTACTATTAATCACTAGGCTATCTTGCCAGTTAACAAAGGGAGTAGGTTCAAGTCCAAACTAATTCATGTTATCATTGATTTTTCCATCTCCTACAGTGACCACTTCAAATTAATCACCCAATCATAGAGAATCTGTGTTCTTAGAATTGGTTGAATGTGTTCAATTTCATCTCAGTTGCCACTCTTAGTTTAATCCCATATCTCTTATTACAAGAGCCTAATTAAGAAACGAATAACATGAACTACAGGGCCACAGAGAGCTGGGTCGAACCTCAATTCTTCCTGGTGAATGATATTAGCTAAATTACATTTCCTCTCTCTATCCATCACTTTTTCGGTCTGAAAAACAAAAATGATCATGCTTACCTTAGAGGATTGCAAAGAATATTACAAGAGAAGCATTTTTATATTATCCTCAACTTAAAATAACACTAACAACCATTAATAACAGACTGAATTAAGTAAATTGCAATATTGATATTTTCATGTAATAGACTACATAAAAATGAAAATAAGGAAACTACAATTGCACACTTCAACATGATTGAATCTTAGAAAGATAATATTGAGCCCCTTCACACACAAAAGGGTAAGACACAATACATACAGCATTTATATATTTATATAAAAGTTAAAACAGGGAAATCTTAACTGTACTGTTTAGTGATGTATACATAGTGGTAAAACCATAGGGAAACACACAGTTGTAACTACCATAGAAGTCAATGGGGCCAGGAAATAAATACTGAGGAAGGTTGGTTTGGGAAGTGATGATCTGCAGGCTTTTGAGGTGCTGACAGTGTTTGTTTTCTCAATCTGGGAGGTGGTTGCCTGTGTATTTATATATAACTACTCTCTATTATAGTGTGGATTATTATTTTATGTATTTTTGTATGATAATTACATATTACAAATTAGAAAAGTTTAAATAAATGAATGTAATAAATGAAAACTAAATGTAGGCACAGAAATAGGAAAATATGAATAACACATTGACAATATATTATATATAAGTATGTACTATATATGTATACATATATATATTTGTAATTTGTATGAATAAAGGTTACTAACAGGCCTGGAAATCAGGCCTGTTTCAGAAAGATCTCTAATTCTCATAACACTGTTTCCTTGGAAACAGTAGAGTTAAGATAAATTAGGAATATTTTGTCTGCCTCATTTGTTGTGTGGAACACACATCTGCCTTGGGTTAGGGGGGCTGTGAGTTAGTATAGGGCTATGTGATAACTATGATCTAAAGCTTGGTTGGAATAGAGGCTGAGGTTTCCTTGTGTCAAGGTGACCCACGTGGACCTTAGCTCACATCTGTGGCCTGTGCAGGTCCATGTGGCTGAGGCTGCAGATGAAATCCCTTCTTCTGTGTACTTGAGTAGCTGCTGAGATGAGATGAGCGTGAGATAAAGATGTTGAACTTACTGCATGTGCTGCTTTACTTCCTTGTGTAATACCAAGCAAGCATGGTACTGTGCTAAATCCTATGTCTCTTGAGTCTGGTGGCCAACTCATACCCACAACCACAACTGTGGTGCTAAAAAATGGTGTTGGAAGTAGGTTTGGCTTTCAGACTCTTGAGTCAAAACACTGTGATGCAGGAAAGAGAACTGGGTACAAGTGGGGAAGAGATTCTGTTGAGAATTTAGTGCCTGGGTGGCTGAATTACATTGATTTTTCTCCGGGATTACTGGTAAAATAGTCAAGAAAGGCAAAATGGGACAGGTTGAGAGAGTGGCAGCTAAAGAATTAAGGAAAGGGTAAACTGGATAGACCTATTATTAGGGGGCAGTTAGGATAAGGGATAAAAAGTGAAGAAATTTAAGGTATTCTTTCAAAAGATTTACTAGCTCATTAACAGTATTTGGAAAGAGGAAAATCTGCTCCATATCTGGCAGCTGCCTTCCTTAATAAATCCCATGAGATATGCTCTCTTTAACCCAGCCTGGATGAATTTAAATCCAATGATGCTGTTAGGGAACAATAACAAAGTGTGTTGACTCATGCTGCTAAATGTACTCTGTAGGTTGAAGCAGTAGAAACCAAAGGGGATTGACTTGAAGCCTAGGACATTTTGCCCTACTCCCAGTGGAATTTCCAAAGACATGTGCTTTGGTTAAAGGAGAATATCCTAGGGTTGGTAAAACTTTCTGAGATAAGTGGGCATTGCTACATAACGTACTGTCAATCTCCAGGGAGCAAGAGGACAATATTTATTATTTTTTTTATTTTTATTTTTTTTGCGGTATGTGGGCCTCTCACTGTTGTGGCCTCTCCCGTTGCGGAGCACAAGCTACGGACGTGCAGGCTCAGCGGCCATGGCTCACGGGCCCAGCTGCTCCACGGCATGTGGGATCTTCCCGGACCGGGGACGAACCCATGTCCCCTGCATCGGCAGGCGGACTCTCAACCACTGCACCACAAGGGAAGCCCAAGAGGACAATATTAAGAGGCCAGAAAATAAACTAAGGGGAGACAAAGATGCTGTGATAGGAGGTACCATGGTCCTAGTAAACTCCATATAGGAACATGATAAAGGAAGAGATATCCAGTAGTGCCATCCCCTTTGCTTGAATCTATAAATAGAAAGGATGTGGTACATGAACAGAGGTCTTGCCCTTACTGGTCTATAGCTGAATGTTGGGGACAGCTGCCCTTTGCCAGGTTTTATTTGAATCAGCTAATTGGGAGCCCTTACAATGCCCCGAACCTTCTTTTGTAGGAAAGGCTAAACTGTACCATCTTCCAGGAGGGCAACAGGAAGTCTCTGCCCTGATTAAAGAAGTCTTAAAATCAAGTGTCCTTAATGAACACCAGTTCTTGCCAACTTAGTCCTGTCTGGCCTGTGAGAAAATCCAGAAATAAAGAAAACAGTTCTCCCCAAAGCTTCTACTGTGCCAGACATGGTAGAAACTATCAGGAAGTTAAGCAGGCCAATGGTGATGGCATGTGGTCGTAGACTCAGAATCTCCAAAAAAAGTGCCGAGCACTATGTGTATCTCCACCAGAGAGATTCCATTATATATACTTTTACTATCTTCCTTTAAGGTTACTCACATTCTGCAGGATTCAGTTCCTGCCCTATCTGTTGATTCATGAAGTTGATAATATAATATACTTTCCTTCTCAGAAAGGAAGCTGGGATTGGAGGGAGGGTAATTTAAAAGCTGTAGTTGTGATGAGACTGGCCAAGAATGCCTGAATAATCTGGCTAAGATTCAGGGCCCAGCCCAGTCCATCCTTTTTCTAGGAATGATCTGGGCTAGGACTACCAGTGGCATTCCACAAACAGTAAAGAGCAAACTGCTATCCCTTCTGGTCTTTACTAGTAAGAGAGAGGTGCAAAGCCTCAAAGGGTTGCTTGAATTCTGGAGGACACATATACCATATTTGGGAATCCTGTTGGCCTTGATATACAAAGAGACTAGTGAAAGAAATGGCTTTGAATGTGGTCCAGAGCAGAGGGTAGCCCAAGTTGCCCCTTTGGCATTTATAATCCTGTCATAACAAGTGCCAGGATTTTTAGAGAAGGCCACTACTAACACACACACAGACTCGAGTTCCTGACAAAAGCCTTAGAACGCTACTTAAAGGTGATTGCCAGACTTCCAGACCAACATACTCCCTGATACTATGTCTAAAACCAGCTCATGTGAGAGACATGAGCTAATGCACACTATTTGGCTCCAGCAGAAACAGCCCTAACACCTGAAGAGCATCAGATTATACTGAGGTTTGAGTTACCTATGATGCCATGGGTGAAATCAGAAAGAGATTCCAGTAAGAAGGAGCTATACAAGCTTCCTGATAATATATAAATGGTATATTTGGGATATGCTAGAGAGATCAGCTCTGAGGGAGTGCGTTACATTCGCAAGCAGGTAGTATTTCTGCCTCTACAGTGGACCTCCTGAAGCTCTACCCACTCATTGCCACAGGGTCTGAAATCTGCTGAGGCAAAACATCTGCCAGATTCAATGATGGGAGTTCTCCTACTGAATGCTGGAACTTTGTATGGAAGGCTGATGCTATCTGAGAGTGGTCTATAAAAGCTCTAGTTGCAGAATAAGTATACACAGTGGGCTGAATTGAGAGTTGTATATGTGACAGTGCAGGAAAAGCTGGGTTCTTGGCTTCAGAGACATGTTTGAGTATACAGATGCATATACAGCCCAGGGCTGTACTGCATAATCAGGCAGGCAAATGGTTCCTTGATGAACACATACATTAGAGAAGCCTGGTGTGAAAGGTGAATTTGTGGATGACCCTACAGAAACTCCTAGGAAGAACTGCATTTGTAGATGCTCACCAAGAGAACCCATTTATGGCACTGGAAAGCAAAGGCAGATGACCTGGTCTGTCCCTGGGGAAAAACAGCTGGGTACATGAGCTGAGCTGGCACAGTACTGCTCAAGAAATGCCATGGTGGATGAAACAATGGCATATACCAGTGTCACCCAGAAAAGTCACTAGTATGGTAACAGACTGTCCTAAATGATATCAAGAGAAAAAGAAATGTCCAAAATGGCACTGGGAGAATTCCATGGGATCAAGGGCATCCGTGACAAATGGATTACATAGAACGCTGCTCATGGCTCCTGGAGTATTTCAATGAGTCTTTCAGGAATAGACAAGTGTTTGGGGTACCCTTGATATGTCTCATAGGGAATACACTTCACCGTAGCCAGTTTAACAAAATGGGACCAAAAAGTACAATATACAATGGATATGTATTCCTATCAGTTACAAAGGAGTGGCTTAATTGAAAATTAGAATAGGCAATTAAAACATTTAGGTTTGAATGACAGAGGGTGCAAAGGATAAGAAGGATGAGAAAGCATGGCTAGCAGCTCAGTGGGTGTGCGCTTCATCAGAATATGAGAAGGATTGAGGGAAGAACGGCCTTAGGGAAGCTTATTATGTACTGGGAATAAGGTGGTGGGAAATGAAGCTGTGGCACTAATCTTTGTCTTTCTTTAACAACTCATAAGGCTTTCCTTTCTTTTGGTTTATCTGATCTACTTGTTTAGATTAGGATTGCATTTATCCTTCCAGCTGAATGGAGCATTACTCCTTAAAATACTGTATTCCTTTGAATTTAATTATATTGATTCCTAAGGTAATCCTAGATTAGATGGTCAATTTGCCTAATGTGACCAAGCTAAGACTCACCCTAAATAAAGCCTTATGGCCCAGTGGTAGAGACTGACCTGTTATCTTTTATCTCTGCAAACCTACCATCTACTTCCAGGAATGGGGAAAGAAGGACCTGGTGAGGTTCTACTGTTACCTGAAGGGAAGAAAAAGCCACTTGGGACGTTAGGCCTAGCAACAACTCTGGGAAGAGGTTGTACCTTCACCCAGGAAGGGCTCTCTACTGTGATTGATGGCTATTGTGTTTAAAGGGCAATGCCAGGGTGTTTTAGAGTCCAAGCCAGAGAGCTGCACCTATTGAAATGCTAAAGGCCGTCTAAATTATAGTAGGATGTCACTGGAACACAAGTTCTTTATCATTCCCTTATTGCCTGTGTGCCATGAATTTAAAAAGAGGTGCCATTTCTTGCTATACAGTTAGTGGGTATTGAGTAGATAAAAGACCAACACTGTATTCTCTCTATAGGGTAAATGAGCTGTACTCTACATTAATATGTGGGAATCAGTGTCAATAAAAACCTATTCCTTCACAGCTGAGTATGATTAGGTCTCCAGGCCAGAAGGAATCCTGAAGTTATTGAACACTCTAGTAACCATCCCTGTCACTGAAAATATATAGTCTATGGGTAAGAGATGATTCTGCTGGGAAGGCTGGGGAAATTACACTGCATTAAAAACAAATGTTTGGTGTGCTAAGTATTACTGTAATATCTTATCGACTGCTATTTGGTGTAATATTAACAAGTGGTTTGTGTGCTAAACATTATTACTTTAATGCCTCATCTACCACTATTTGGCATAATAAAGTATTTTATGGGCTCACATATGGAAATCAAAGAAAATAAAATGGATACTGATGATGACCCCCAGGGTGAAAAGATATTTTGGGAAACTGGTTTAAAACTCTCAACTGACATTACCTCCTTGGAAACTGATTGTCCAGACAAAATAGTAAATTAGGCCTTAGAGAAACTAAACACACGTATAAATGTCTCTAACAATTTTTGAAAGATACAAGTGCTAGTGAATGTGAGGACAACATGCAACTGATAAAAAAGTATCTAAAGATTTATGAAGCACATTGCTCAAGACTAACATGTTTTTAGGAAAATGATACCTACACTTTATTGGATAGCACAAATCTTGGTGGCTGCAGATGTGCTAGCTTGCTTTTTCCTGCATAATAAAATCATTAGATGTGTATGTCAGAAAAAATATCACAGAACATTTAAGGAATAGGTTTTGTGAAAATATGGACTTGAGGTCATGGGGGTGAAACTTCAAGAAAGAATTTAACATCAGCCTGATCTAATGCAGCCTCTCAGAGAATGATCTCAGTTGCCCACAGCACTCTTTTCTTGGAAGGAGTGGAGCTGAAAAAAATGAGAAATAGTACTTCTGTTTGTTGTGTGAAGTCAGCCCTGGGGTGGGAGAACAACATGTTGCCAGGCAGGTTTGGGGCCCAGGGATGAAACAGTATAAAGAATTGGCAGAAAATACAGCTTATAGCTTCTATGTGACAAGGAGACCCACATACGCCTTGGCTCTCATTAGTGGAACCCAAACATCCTTGTGGTGAGATAGACAAAACAACCTATGTACATGGAGTTGCTGAAAGAAAAGATGAGTTGAAGATGCTATAGCTCTGTATTTCCTGGCCTGTATCCTGTCATAAAGCTAAATACACATGAAACCTATTGATGTTTTCAGGAAAACGTCCAGACTCTTTAGTGAGATGTCCATTCATTATATGACCCTGTTTCACCCTCTCTTATACTTCTCATTCCTAATCTTTGTATACCTACTAACCATAGACAGATAGATATTTTAAAATACTTGTACTTCCAAGAAGTAATTTTCTCTTATCCCTGAATATTTGCCACATTTTCTTTGTTTACCATTACCCATGAACCTCACCCCACCCCCATTCACCTCAGTCTTAAAGGATGTACTTTGTTATAAGACAGAGACAATTATTCAGGCCTTATCATGGCATGAATGAATTGTATCCCAAGACCCTCTGTTTCTCTTTGATCTAATTATATGGTCATCATGTAATCTTCTAATTATTTTTTATTTATTTTTTCAAATCTTTGTCCTGAGCACCTTGATGTAATAAAGAAGAACCCAGATGGTGGGTACTAGAGTTCTGGTGACTAGGCTAGTATATCAGTGTCTATGCAGTAACATTCCAAGTTAACATCAGTGTTTCATGACTTTACTAATGTCAATCAGCACCACAGGACCTTATACATATGAAAGAACTGAGAAATCCAAGTTTCTTTTATCCATAAACCTAAGGACTATGCAACTGACACCAAAGTGTTGTAGCTAGTGAGGCTGCCTTTCTAATGTGATCCTCCTCTAACTGCAGTCATCAAGCTTGTTTTTATTAATGTATCTCTCCATGGTCACAACAATATTTTCTTAAAACAAAACTAATAATGTTTTATCCAATTAACCTAGGCCAAAGAGAGCTTTGTAAATTGATACATATGTCTTGATGCTAAAATATATGATTACTCAAGGGAATGAGAAGATAAATCACAAGATGGGGAGAAAACATTTGCCAATGATATATCTGATAAAGGACTCTTATCCAAAATATACGAAGATTTCTAAAACTCAAGACTAAGAAAACAAACAACACCATTAAAAAATGGGTCCAAAGACCTTAACAGACACCTCACCAAAGAAGATATACAGATGGCAAATAAGCATATGGAAAGATATTCCACGTCATATATCATCAGGGAAATACATATTAAAGTAACAATGAGATACCGCCATACACCTATTAGAATGGTCAAAATCCAGAACACTGATGACACCAAAGTTTGGTGAGGATGTGGAGCAACAAGAAAACTCATACACTGTTGGTGGGATTTCAAAATGGTACAGCCAATTTGAAAGAGAGTTTGGCTCTTTTGTGTGTGTGTGTGTGTGTAAAACTGAGCATACTCTAACCATACAACCCAGCAATCCTGTTCCTTGGTATTTACCCAAAGGGGGTGAAAACTTATGTCCACAAAAAACATGAACAAGAATGTTTATAGCCACTTTATTAGTAAGTGCCAAAACTTGGAAGCAACCAAGATGTCCGTCAATAGGTGAATGAATAAATAAACCTTGGTACACCCAGACAATAGAGTATCATTCAGAACTAAAACAAAATGAGTTATCAAGCGAAGAAAAGACATGGAGGAACCTTAAATGTATATTATTAAGTGAAAAAAAGCCCATTTGAAAAAGCTACATACTGTATGATTCCAACTATATGACATTCTGGAAAAAGCAAAACCATGGAGACAATAAAAAGATTACTGTTTGCCAGGGCTTAGAGGGAGGGAAGGATGAAGAAGAGGACCACAGAGGATTTTTAGGGTTGTGAAACTATGTATGATACTAATGGTGAATACACATCACTACATTTGTCCAAACTTATAGAATGTTCAACACTAGGAGTGAATTCTAAGGTAATCTATGAACTTTGGGTAGTTAGGATGGGTCAATGTGGGGTCATCAGTTATAACAAATGTACCACTCTTCTGGGGGATGTTATAATGAAGGAATCTATGTATAGGACAGGGCAGGGGTATGTGGTAAAACTCTACTTTTCTCTCAATTATCTTGTGAACCTAAAACTAAATATTCCTTAAAAATCAATACAAAGAAACACAAACTGTAATTATTGCTCCCACATGGAAGAGTTATAGTGTAGTTGTTAAGACTATAGACTGTGGAGTCATAAAATCTAAGTTTGTATCTTAGATCCACCATAATACCCATGTGACCTGGTGCAATTGAATCTATATTTCAGTTTCCTAGTGTGTAAATTGGGGATAATAATGATGACACCTTCATCGTAGGGTTGGTGTAGGAATTAAGTAAAATAATGCATGTTAGGTGTTGAAAAGTGTGCCTGGATCATGCAAAGCACTCAATAAATACTGGCCATAACATATTTTGAACTCTCTCTTTTAAAATAGGACTCAAATTACTAAGGGCATAAAATGATCTTGCAAAAAAATGTCCTCAGAGGTAAGGGAAGATTCAGTGTGTAGGCAACCAGGAATTGTGCTCAGAAATGAAAATATTTTATGAGTCATATTGTACTAAGGAAATACTTCTGGTACTGGCTTCCATTTGGCTGATCAGCCATGGTCAGTGGTTCTTAATTAGTAGAATGTTAGCTTTCTTTGTAAAGTAAGTTAAAGGTGTAGTATGATGTCAACCAAGCATTTTAAATATACCATATTTACTAGAACATGCAAGTAAGAATGTCACTCTGTGTCAGACCACTGTTTTGTGTAAGACTGTAAATGATTTTGTTCAAATATCTATCAGAGAATGAAATAGAAATTTAAAAAAAACATAAAAAAGAAATGTGACTAAAAGAACAGCTAAGCAATAGTTAATATAATTTAATGATTCCAAGAATGTTGCCAAAGACTTCTAGCATTTTAAAGGAACAACAAGGAAGCAAAGAGCCAATTGCCTAAGTAATAGTAGTTATTCCTTTAGTTATGGATCCCCCATTCACTAGACATCTCATTGTCTCTTTCTCGTCTAATCACAATAATATCAAATTTGTCTCCATGCCTCCAAAATGGCAACCCTCTAACGTATGCTTCCCACTGCTATTAGAACAATCTTCCCAAAATACAAGTTTGTCCATTTGGTTCCCCTTAAAATTCTTCTAGTTTTCTGTTCCTTATAAAATAAAATAAAAAGTCATTATGGCTATTGCCTAAACTTTCTTGACTCTTGGAACCCTTCATATCACAGTTATTTTCTTCAAAGCACTCTTCAGGTAAAATAAATATACAACAGTATGATTTATTAAGTAGTTAATTCTGACAACTTAATAATGGTAATCTGTGTGGTACGATACAGATATTGTAGTGTTTCCTCCAGAAATTTAAAGTGTCCCATGGCACTCCTGTGAGTTTTCTGTGGTACCCTGGGGTGACTTGGTGCACAGTTTGGGTACTGTGACACAGTGGCATATTTTTTTCTTCATAATCTACTTCTATTTGCTTAACTTAAAAACTGTCTACCCTCCCTTTGAGCCTCCATTCCACTCATGGACTCTATTTTTTTTCCACTTTCAATTCTCAGATATGCTGGAAGATTTTATACATCTGTAGTTTTTCTCATTCTGATTCCTTTACAAGCACTACTTTTCCTGTTCCTGTCTACCTGAAGAACATCTGTCTCATCATCCAAGTTCACCTCCAATATTACCTCTTTTATTAATATTCACTGCCCAGGTAGAGTTGACTTCTATTTATGCTTGCACTTTACATTGTACAGACTTCTATCATAGCAGCTACATTAGCTTAACTCTTTCTTTATGGCTTTTACTTTCATCTAGATTGTAGACTCCTTGATCAAGAGGCAAAACCACATATAAAATCTCAAGGCCGAATCTATAGGATGACCCTAATCCTCTTTAAGGTGCTTGCCTGAGAAAAGTCAAGGTTGCCAGCATAATTTAATTGTTTGTTTCAGCCAACATCTGAAGATAGGGCCCCTATCTTCCAATTTCTGTGGGATGTTAGGAGCTTAACTTCAATAAATGTCACTTAGAAAACCCAGATGTGTTTCACATAGGTAAGTGAAAAATTAGGGGGGAATTGGCCTAACTCTACTAAGTTTCTGTTCAACCTCTTTCCTGTAGAAACATCCTCCCTGTAGAATACCAGTCAACTCTGTACAAATAGAAGTTGAGTTCAGTTTCTCTTGTACTCTTTTCTCTATCGAAATAGTTATCACTGATTAAAATCTGTCCTTATCACTTTTAAGTGACATTAAAATCTGTCCTTGTCACTTTTAAGTGAAAGTATCCAGCTTTTTAAAATTTATGACACCATGAAGAATTTATAAGGATCATTTATAATGAATGCATTCAGGATTTCAACTATAATCTGCTACAAAGATTTTAAACTTCATTCTCTTTTCAGTAAGTATTGGTCTTATTTAAAACATGAATTTTCATATCAAAACCTGTTTCATCCTAGACAAAAAGTTCATATCTTCTCAAGTTGAAATTTTATAGCTTACAAAGGGAACCATGTAAATGTTGGAAAGCTTTCATTCAATATTCAGTTGACCACTTGTATATTTTAAAACATTTATAGATTGCATAAGTTATCAATGTATAAAATATGCATCCCACAAATTAATTAGTAAGTGTTAACTTCTTAATGTGGGTAAAGGTCCTGACTTTACAAACACTAAATTAAATGTTTTTTAGAATATATTCTTTGACAGTGTATTGCTCAGACAACGCAATGTCTTGGCTATGTCCCAGTGTAGTGCTTACCTCTTATAGACATGGCCAAGAAATGAGATTGTATCTAAATTCCCTTCCAGTGTTATATGTATTCTACTAAGGTGTAATATAATAGCTTCTTCTCTCTCCATAGGGATACTGAGTTTTCTTAATGATTTTTTTCAATTTTACAGGTAATTCAATTGCCATTAAACAGTTTCTTCTGGCTAAGTTTCTCAAGAGAGTCTTTGCTTCCTAAAGCTACGGACTCTTACAACATCACAGACTATGAATTATCAACAATTCATCACATATTTAATAACAACGGTACTTTCATTTTGTGGGCTTTAAAAAGATTCTTTTCTTTTCAGTAATGTTAAAAGCACCCTTGTGAAGGAGAGATGTTTTCCAATATTACATCTAATTGACAAATGAAGGAGTCATTTGTCACAAGAAGTCACAGTCACAGAAGTGTGCTAAGACATGGAATTCCCAAACTGACGACCCCAAGGCCCTTGCTCTAAACACTCAGTTGTACAGGATATAATTATATGGGTTTGAGGGGAAAAAGAGGGGAGAATACAGCTGTTTTTTCCTTGTCAGAAAATTGTTATATTTTCTATTCTAATCTTTATTTACAATAGTTTCTTGGATACTAAGAGGAGGGGACTGGTATTTGGTGGCAATCTTCTGTGTGCTTGTCACTGTGTTAGGTGTTTTACAGTAGTACCTTGTCAGATCTATCTAAAGACTGTAGAAGGTGGCTATTCTTATCCCCATATTACAAGAAAGAACTAAGTCATTCACTTAAGGTCACATAGCTATTAAATGTCAGATTTGGGTCACAAGCAGCCTGAGCTTCGAAGCCCATGAATCCCTTACCTGAAGACTCTTATCTGAAGATACTCCCTTTCGAATAGTTCTATATAAGAATTGAGAAGCATATAGAATTATCAGATATATCTAATTTTAGGAAAATTACATACCATAACCTAAAATTATAGTTATAGAATATTAAATATAGAATCATTTTAAACAATAAGCTCAATTAAAGCACTTAATCTGACTCAATTTACAATTGATCAAGACAGCCTTAATGTTCCCATCAGTTTGACTTAAGTTTAGACAGATTTCTAACTGACTATATGTCCCTGACTTCCTTCTCCTTAGAATACTGACTTTAGAAAACTTGTGATTGTAAACTCTTTCTCCGCCCTTTCTGAAATGTATATAAATCTTCTCCCAGGGCTTCCCTGGTGGTGCAGTGGTTGAGAGTCCGCCTGCCGATGCAGGGGACACGGGTTCATGCCCCAGTCCAGGAAGATCCCACATGCCACGGAGCGGCTAGGCCCATGAGCCATGGCCGCTGAGCCTGCGCTCCGCAACGGGAGAGGCCGCAACAGTGAGAGGCCCGCGTACCACAAAAAAAAATAAAAATAAAAATAAAAATAAATCTTCTCCCAGACTCTTGCCAGTTTTATAACCCAGAAACCTCTTCCTCAAGGACCTAGGAGTCATTCCTTTGAAATGTAATCATCAAGGAAGAGAGAGGCCCTATCTCCTGGTGTCTTTGAGAGGGGAGGAGCCTAACTTCCATGAACACCAATTAGCAAACACAAATGGCCTGATCACCCCCCCCAAATTTGCAAACTCAAGAATAACTCAATATACTCAACATATCCTATTGATTATCCTCCCATCTAACAACCTCTGTTCTCTAGTACCTTCCTATTAGCCTACCCCAGAGCTCCAAAACTCTCCAAGCTCTTTGTCTCAAGACAAAGCAGGCTATCCAAACTTGATCTGTGCTTTCTCTCCTATTGCTGTCAATGTATCAAAATAAAATCAGCTTCTGTTTACATGTTTTGTTCAGTGTCATTTTATTTTCTGTAATAGAATACTTCCAATTCTATATAATTTTTGAGAAGTTTGCCTATTAATGAAAGCTCATATTAAATAAAATAAAATCATATTTTGCTTTCTTATGCCTAGTAAATGTTTGTAAACAATCTCTAACTATCTATTTCCATGAAAATGACATTCAAAAGGTTTAAGTAAAATACTACTTAAGAAAGATTTTTCATATTTCTCTAGTAGTAATTTCAAACACTGAGTAGAAGATGATTTCCCAATTTAGGATCACTTAAAATAAACTGAAATGTCTTAAAAATATACATTAAAATATATATGAAGGTCATGCTTTTAATGGCTTTGCCTCTTATCTTTTTCTCTTTTCTTTTTTCTTTCTTTCCCTTCCTTCCTTCCTCCCTTCCTCTCTCCCTCCCTTCCTCTCTCTCCCTCTCTCTTCCATCCTGCCTTCTTTCCTTTCTCCCTTCCTTCCTTTTAACTACTTACCTTTTTAAGACCCTACTGCCAACAATTACATTTTGTGGTACTAGTGTTTAGGACTTCAACATATAGATTTTGGAAGATACATGCAGCCCATAATACCTCTCATTCCCTAAACTCTCTCTTTTTAGCTCACTATTCTCTGCCCAGATTGCAGTTCTTGTTCTTAAAAAATGCTACCTCAAAGCTTTTGCTGTTTGTCCTCTTACTTGGAAAGCTATTCTCCCAGACTTGCCTAACAACACTTTTACTTCATTCAGAAATGTCTTCCCTGACATCCTAGCTGAAGCAACCCTCCTTACCTAAACAGACCTCTTTCATTACACATAACTTCTCAAGATTTCTGACACACTGTTGTACATGTGTTAGTTTACTTGTTTGTCCACCTTGCTTCACCACCTTAGAATGTAAGATTCATGATGCCCTATTGGTCATGTTTACTGCTAGCATGCCTTGTATCTGTTAGGTGCTGTATTAATCAAGGTTCTCCAGAGAAACAGAAGCAAAGGTATAAAGAGATAGAGAAAGTGATAGAGATAGATAGAGATTTATTATGAGGGATTGGCTCACACAGTTATGGAAGGATGAGATTATGTAATCTACCATCTGCAAGCTGGAGGCCCAGGAAAATTGGTGGTGTAGTTCCAGCACAAGCCTGAAGGACTAAGAACCAGGGAAGCCAAAGATGTAAGTCTCAGTCTGAGTCTGAAAGCCCAGGAACCATGAGTGTTGATGTCTGAGGGCAAGAGAAGATAGATGTCCCAACTCAAGCAAAGAGAGCAAATTCACCCATCCTCCTCTTTTTGTTCTATTCGGGCTCTCAACAGATTGGGTGATGGCAAATCTCATTGGTGAAGTTGACCTTTATTTCTTAGTCTACCTATTCAAATGCTAATCTCTGCCAGAAACACCTTCACAGAAATACCCAGAAATTATGGTTTACCAGCTATCTGGGCATCACTTAGCGCAGTCAAGTTGACACATAAAAATTAACCATCACAGGTGGTTACATATTTTGCTGATAGAATGGAGTTTTTCTAAGTGTGCATGAAATTCTGAGTAGGGCTGAAGACCACCTAAGAATGTAGACACAGAAAGAATGGGTGATCCCTGGATAGACTGGATCTAGAATACTCAAGTTAAGTCTAGTTATTAACAAGTCATCATTTGAAGATCCATGAAATAGACCTATCATGATTCCTTAGGATTTATGAGGCCCAAAGTTTTCTTCTGTGAGAACTGCCATTATCAAGACAGCTATACATTCTTCTGACTGTAAAATCATTTTACTACCAGCAAAGCACACATTTCTGTAATTTTAAAACTCTAGGTTAGATCATAATTATATATATATATATATATTTTTTAATTTTAGCAAAGATTCAGAATATATTTAAGAAAAAAAGTGTTAAATCATACAATTTTTTGAAAATATACATTCATATATTGTTTTTGCCCTATGATTGATTTGATTTCTAAAAGTTGTAAAATGCAGCTAAATTTGGGGACCAAGTTATTAATAAAGACATTTACTTTTGACAAAAAGTTAAGATTGATTGATTTAATTACTATGAAATCCAGGATTTTATGTAGTAATTTCATAAAATTTAGGATATGGAGTGACAGACTTAGAGAGGTCAAACTGTCTCTTAACCAAAATACTGATCTTAGTTCAGCATATTTTCTGCCTACAGTCTCTATTAAGTAGATTTGAACACTCAGAGTCTAACAACTAACAACTATAACTATCAACAAACAAAAGCCCAGGGCCACATGTCTTCACAAGCGAATTCTATCAAATATTGAGAGACGAGCTAACACCTATCCTTCTCAAACTCTTCCAAAATATAGCAGAGGGAGGAACACTCCCAAACTCATTCTATGAGGCCACCATCATCCTGATACCAAAACCAGAGAAGGATGTCACAAAGAAAGAAAAATACAGGCCAATATCACTGATGAACATAGATCCAAAAATCCTCAACAAAATACTAGCAAACAGAATCTAACAGCACATTAAAAGGATCATACATCATGATCAAGTGGGATCTATTCCAGGAATGCAAGGATTCTTCAATATATGCAAATCAATCAATGTGATACACTGTATTAACAAATTGAAGGAGAAAAACCATACGGTCATCTCAATAGATGCAGAGAAAGCTTTTGACAAAATTCAACACCCATTTATGATAAAAACTCTCCAGAAAGTAAGCATAGAGGGAACTTCCTCAATATAATAAAGGCCATATATGACAAACCCAAAGCCAACATCATCCTCAAGGGTGAAAAACAGAAAGCATTTCCACTAAGATCAGGAACAAGACAAGGTTGCCCACTCTCACCACTCGTATTCAACATAGTTTTGGAAATTTTAGCCACAGCAATCAGAGAAGAAAAGGAAATAAAAGGAATCCAAATTGGAACAGAAGAAGTAAAGCTGTCACTGTTTGCAGATGACATGATACTATACATAGAGAATCCTAAAGATGCTACCAGAGAACTACTAGAGCTAATCAATGAATCTGGTAAAATAGCAGGATACAAAAATAATGCACAGAAATCTCTGGCATTCCTATACACTAATGATGAAAAATATGAAAGTGAAATCAAGGAAACACTCCCATTTACCATTGCAACAAAAAGAATAAAACATCTAGGAATAAACTTACCTAAGGAGACAAAAGACCTGTATGCAGAAAATTATAAGACAGGGATGAAAGAAATTAAAGATGATACAAATAGATGGAGAGTTATACCATGCTCTTGGATTGGAAGAATCAACATTGTGAAAAAGACTCTACTACCCAAAGCAATCTACAGATTCAATGCAATCCCTATCAAACTACCACTGGCATTTTTCACAGAACTAGAACAAAAAATTTCACGATTTGTATGGAAATACAAAAGACCCCGAATAGCCAAAGCAACTGTGAGAACGAAAAATGGAGCTGGAGGAATCAGGCTCCCTGACTTCTGAATATACTACAAAGCTACAATATGGTACTGGCACAAAAACAGAAAGATAGATCAATGGAACAGGATAGAAAGCCCAGAGATAAACCCACACACATATGGTCACCTTATCTTTGATAAAGGAGGTAAGAATATACAGTGGAGAAAAGACAGCCTCTTCAATCAGTGGTGCTGGGAAAACTGGACAGCTACATGTAAAAGTTTGAGATTAGAACACTCCCTAACACCATACACAAAAATAAACTCAAAATGGATTAAAGACCTAAATGTAAGGCCAGACACTATCAAACTCTTAGAGGAAAACATAGGCAGAACACTCTATGACATCAATCACAGCAAGATCCTTTTTGACCCACTTCCTAGAGAAATGGAAATAAAAACAAAAATAAACAAATGGGAGCTAATGAAACTTCAAAGCTTTTGCACAGCAAAGGAAACCATAAGCAAGACCAAAAGACAACCCTCAGAATGGGAGAAGATATTTGCAAAGAAAGCAACGGACAAAGGATTAATCTCCAAAATTTACAAGCAGCTCATGCAGCTCAATAACAAAAAAACAAACAACCGAATCCAAAAATGGGCAGTAGACCTAAATAGACATTTCTCCAAAGAAGATATACAGATTGCCAACAAACACATGAAAGAATGCTCAACATCATTAATCATTAGAGAAACGCAAATCAAAACTACAATGAGATATCATCTCACACTGGTCAGAATGGCCATCATCAAGAAATCTAGAAACAATAAATGCTGGAGAGGGTGTGGAGAAAAGGGAACACTCTTGCACTGCTGGTGGGAATGTGAATTGGTACAGCCACTATGGAGAACAGTATGGAGGTTCCTTTAAAAACTAAAAATAGAACTACCATATGACCCAGCAATCCCACTACTGGGCATATACCCTGAGAAAACCATAATTCAAAAAGAATCATGTACCAAAATGTTCATTGCAGCTCTATTTACAATAGTCAGGAGATGGAAACAACCTAAGTGTCCATCATCGGATGAATGGATAAAGAAGATGTGGCACATATATACAATGGAATATTACTCAGCCATAAAAAGAAAGGAAATTGAGTTATTTGTAGTGAGGTGGATGGACCTAGAGTCTGTCATACAGAGTGAAATAAGTCAGAAAGAGAACGACAAATACCGTATGCTAACACATAAATATGGAATCTAAGAAAAAAAAAATGTCATGAAGAACCTAGGGGTAAGACCGGAATAAAGACACAGGCCTACTAGAGAACGGACTTGAGGATATGGGGAGGGGGAAGGGTAAGATGAGACAAAGTGAGAGAGTGGCATGGACATATATACACTACCAAATGTAAAATAAATAGCTAGTGGGAAGCAGCCGCATAGCACAGGGAGATCAACTAGGTGCTTTGTGACCACCTAGAGGGGTGGGATAGGGAGGGTGGGAGGGTGGGAGGGAGGGAGACGCAAGAGGGAAGAGATATGGGAACATATGTATATGTATAAGTGATTCACTTTCTTATAAAGCAGAAACTAACACACAGTTGTTAAGGAATTATACTCCAATAAAGATGTAAAAAAAAAAAAAAAAAAATAGAAGTTCTCCAAAGGTAGAAAACGGCCTGCAATTATGCGAGGGCCAAGACAAGTGATGTTTACTGTCAGAAGGAATGCAAGAGAATTTGTTTGGTGCATTACAGAAATTGTGGTTCTTGAGATGATATGAAAAGACACTTCAAAGAAACATTGTATTGAATGACTCAGAATCCTAGGGGAAATGTGGCCATTTTCCTCATTTGCTTGGCAATAACAGTTTTTTGGGGAAATGTACAAAATGAATTTTAATGAACTCTAATCTGTTATAGAAAATCTGCAGAAAGTAATGAGTATCAGTGTTAACTGATAGTGTTTGGAAAAGAGCACAGACTTATGAATTTTACAGCTAACTCAAGCTATGTGGATGATGCCTGAATTCTGAGGAGGCTGGACAGCACTCTTGGAGTACTTGAAAAAAACGTTTTCTGAAAATTATTCAAATTATATAGTTTAGAAATTTCAATTTACTAGGCTTTATTGATTTCTAAGCTTCTTTATATCAGTGGCACATGTTTTTATAACTTTATTTTTATATTAACCATATTTCTCATTAGGTTATAGACCCATATAGTTTCTTGATAACACGATAAACTCATTTAAAATCCTGAAGGTACATTCAACTAAATCTTCATTATGACTGACAAGCTGCAATTTTATCTGACAACGATATTTTAAAAGTTACCTGAAAATAAACTAATTACATTCTCCTCAAAAATATTTAAAATGGTCATTAATTTGTGCACTTGATTTTTTTTCTCATTATACATAATTATTCTGTCAAGGTGGTAAATACACACCTACAATTCTTTCTGTATATAATGAGTCACTAAATTTGCAATAGTTGAATTTGAAATTTGAATTCCAAGTGACAAAACTCCCATTAGAAATATTTGCACAACTTGCATCTCATGTAAAACTTCTTTAAGTTTAAAATGTGCTTAGCCAGAAATATATGAGCATTATGAGAAGTTTTACATAGAGTTGCAAGTGGCCTATAAAAGCCTTCACGTCTTCCATGCTAATGTGGGTATTGCTATAAAAATGGAAAGCACACTGTAACAAATTTATCCAATTTGTGGTTCTCTGCCTTTAACATTGGTAACACATTGAATGTGCATAAGGCTCCCTTGTTCATCTAATTAAAACATCACCATATCTAGGTCCCCAACTGCTCAATTCAAATGTCTGTCTTAGCAGTTTACAGTAAAGTTGTTTCTCAGACTTAGAGGCATAGAAAAGAATAGAAAACTGCTTAGTTTTTTACCCCTAACCAATTTTACATATTTAAATTTCTTTTATTATTAATTCAATAGGAGGAAATTTTTTCCTGCTGAGAGACACTTAAGTGAGAAGATCTAGTTCTTCAAGAACTTGATGAAGAAAGGCCAGATGTCTTGTTATAAGTGCCTGACAGTGTTTCAAATTTAAGATGTCTAAAACAAACTCAGAACCATTCCACCTAAAGTAGCTCCCAGTTTAGAACTGGAATTTTTATTTTTGTCAGCAGTAACATTAATGTCCAGTTATCTATATATTACAGAAAGAAGTGATGTGGTTTGGACAAGGATGGTAGCTGCAGAGCTGATAAGAAGTAGTCAGAATTTGAAGATATATACAGACACACATACACACTCTAAATTCAGTAAAATTTGCCCTTTTTAGTATAAATTTCTAAGAGTTTTGACCAATGCATTCAAGTAACTGCACAATGAACAATTCCATCACTCCCCCCACCTCAAAATTTTCTTTTGTCCCTCTGTAGTCAATGCTGAGACTACTATGCCTGCCAAAGACATTATTCATTCATGTTAGTGTTTCTACAATTATTATTTCTATCGTTTCCATTTGACTCCTTTGTATAATATCCATCTCACTGCTAAAATTCCCAATATGTTCATGCATGTTGCTCACCTTTTCGATTAGAGCTTTTAACATGTTAAGAATAGCTATTTTAATTTTCCTCTCTAATGTTTTCAAAAGACTATCATATCTGAGTCTTGTTCTGTTGATTTTTTCTCTCTTGATAGTTGACTCCTGCCCCCATTCCTTTCCTCTTTGATATGTCTTGTAGTTTGTGATTGGAAATTTGTCACTGTGCATAGGATGAAGTTATATTTATGCTTGGAAATAAGCATGCCTCTTCTGCTACACCTTTACTCTGGGAATTTAGTTAACCTAATTAGAAATTAATTTTAGTTTGGATTTTGTTGTACCATATCCTCAGATTATTCTAATTTCACCTTGTGCTTAAGGTGTAGTCTGGATTCCTGGAGGATTTTTCACACGGTTTATATTCCATTCTTAGTGTTCATCTTTCCCTATTGATCCTGCATATCCTTGCATTTGCCCCTCCCCTGGAGGTAAATGGCTAGGACTTGTGGCTCTCTTCTTGCTGGCTTTATGGTGAGGAATGTGGGACATTCTCTTTGTCCTCATTCATTCATAGTCTTAGACAGTTTGTGTGTTCCTCTGCCTTGATGTTGACTTTCTCTACTTTCTTTTTCCTCCCCACTGGTAGGAGATAGCTGATGGAGCCAGGCCCTTTTCCTGTCTTTCCCCTAGAGCTTAATTGTGTTTTCTGTCCCCTAACTCTAACCACAATGGCTCTTTACCTGTGCCTTTAGGGTTTCCTACCTTTCCTTCAGAGGGGTAATTCCTTTGTTCCATATGGGAGAAAGATACTGTATAGACTTCCTATTTTATCTGCATCAGAAATGGAGGCTTTCTGTAGTTTTCTACCCTTTTCCCTCCAAAAAGAACACCTTTCTGGATGCACACTGTGAGGCACAGCAAGTAGAACGTGCAAGGAGGTACTATTTCCCTTATGTCTGAGTCTCCCAGGGGTTTTGTACTCTTACATTAGCATACACTTGGCTGAATAGTTTCACGTGGCAGGGTTTCCTGCCTCCTGTTTTCTGGCCCAGCTAAGCCAGTGTCCTGTCACTCCATGGAGATAGTTGACTTTACTTAGATTTCAGACTAGTTGATTACTCTGTGACCTCAGCTATCTGAAAGATTTAGCAAAAGTTATAGTCTTTTCGATTACTTTTTTTTCTTATTTTATGGTGAGAGTAATACTCTTTCCAACTTTCTACATCCTAATCAGACACTAGAAGTCTGACTCTGGATATATTTTGAAGATCAAGCCAAAAGAATTTGTTGATAGATTGGATGAAATTGGGGAGAAACAGAGGAGTTAAGAATGTATAAATATCTTCTCGTTGATGTTAACTAGTTCATTATAAGATTAAATATTATTTGACATTTTAGTACAGGGAAAGAATTGAGAAGATTATGTGAGAGGGAAGATAAGAAATTTAAAGTATAGATAATTATGAGGATGGATGAAAAATAGAATACCCTACACTCTCCAAATTGGATTACCTAATGAGACATCTACAAATGTATATCATCCCATTATTGAAATGTATTTAGAAAAAGTTTGTAAAATAGAGAAATAGTTAATGTTTTTTAAATAAGAAGGCAAGACAAAAATGTATATAGGATCATAATTCCATAAAAATTACACAAATAAAATATGACAAAATGTTAGTAGAGATTATGTATGAGTGATTTGTTTTCCTCTTGCTATTGTTACATTGTTTTCAGACATTCCATGATGAAATTAGTACTTTGTAATAACTAAAAGTAATTTTATATAAATAGATTGCATTGAAAGAGAATGTGGTTGATAGACGATTTCCTTGTATAAGCATTTTAATAGAAAGGAAGTGAATAGGAAATAATTAAAGATATAATTCAATATCAGAACATAATTAAAAGGAGAATGAAACATGATGGAAAATGTTCCAGCTCAAGAAGTAAACAACATGGACAAAAGATGAATTTCATTGATCTTCTCCTTTCTCTCGTTATCCCAGATTTAACCTGAATTTGTCCTTTGGCCAACCAGTACATTCCTTGCATAGTACTTAATTTCCTAATCACCATGTCAAGTCTACTACTCATATTAACACACTTGCTAAATGAAATGCAACTTCCTATATTCAACTCTCTTTCCCTTACTGAATCCATGATCACTCAGGGTATAACACTAGGTAAATTACTTTCTAAATGCCTGAGGAGCACAATTAAGGTATATTAACTAGAAGATAAAAATAGGGGGAATTGTATTTAATCAGCGAATACTGGTCACCAAAGGTATTTGAGTCCTCTCAACTGACAGAATTAAAACAAGGCTGTGGGAAGAGGAAGCAAAATCTTCAAACATGTTTTTGAACAATCTGTTTATATGACTGTACTATAGAACAGTTTGAGGGATTTTTTTTCCATTCCTTGGCTAAAAGCAAAGAAGATTTACTTTTCTTAAATCCATGTTTCTAGTCCATAGCTTTAATCTCAGTTTGTCACATGCATTATCAGTAACAATGAAGAGAAAATAAAATTTCAGTGGTTTAAAATACTTTTACGATATTATTGAGAGGAAGAATGACCTGCAGTTATTTCTCATTTATAAAGAATTGATAAAATGTAATTTAAAAATTCAAAAAAAAATCACAAGTGGAAATTTCTTCTCGTATGTTATCACCTCATTGGTATAGAATTACATAATTTTACTCTCTATGCATTTTCAACACATTGTGGTATTTTTACAAAGTGTAAATAGCCACTTTATGATTGCTGTTCTAAATATCACTATGCACTTTTAAGCAAACATGAAACTTCCTAATTGGGGTCACTGAATTGAAAAAGATTGTTGATTCTTCTGAAAGAAAACAAAATGGAGAATAAATTTAAAATGAACTTGGACAAGAATCTGAACTTAAACTCAGCTGTGTAACTACAGAATATATAAAAATGCTGCCATAAACATTCTTGACCAGTAGAAAAACTAAAAATTACAAGGGAAAAACCCATTGTGTGGTCATGTTAACTGAGTTTAGATTTCTCAGGTAATTTAGAGAGAAGCAGACAATTTTCATACAATTTGACAAGCGAAATGGGACTTAAAAGAGAGGTTTTTATTGAACTTAAAATTTCATTTTAACCTTCAGAAATAAAAGTAAATATTAGGCAGAGTACAAACAGCATAGCTTTCAGGCAAAGAAAAATAAATATACTTATTGATGACAAGAAAGCATAGATCCAGCCTATCAGTGTCACTGATTCATTGATTCATTCAATTATCTAACAAAGTTGATTGATACTATCAGAGACTAATTACATCAATATTCGAACTCTTCTCTCATAGTACAACTTGAAAAATATTTATGAATGTAAGAAATGAAAGTTTTTTTTCCAAAATACTTGTGAAATAGCAACACAAGATGACAATATATGTCATGATTCAATCATTAATTTATTTAACAAATATGTATATCATTAGGCAGCATGTGGCTAGGAATTAAGTAAGTGGAGTGGATGGGTGGTGATATTCTGGAAGAGAAAGAATCTAGTTTATGCTAGAAATTACAGAGCAGGTGTCATGTTAGTGGTGATGTTTGGGCTGTCTCAAAATAGGAGTACATTTAGATGGTTTGCAGAAGAAAATATTCCTTCACAAACAACAATGGATTTGAGGAAGGCAGACGACTTCAAAGAAGGCAGGTATAGGCATGGTACATTTAGATAGCTTGGAATAAGTCAATATGTGTCACACTGGCTAGAGTAGATGACATTTTAGACAACAGTAATGGGTGAGGCTGGGGAAATAAAATGGGCAAAAATCTGTGGAGGACATAAAAAGTTCTGAAAAGCATGTTAAATTTTCTTGTGTAGATAATATGAAGTCATTTATGACTTGTGATTAATGTCTAATGTATATGAAGGCCATAGGAGTATGATACATGATGTGGAAGGGTCAGATAAAAGGACAGTATAAATCATCTTGGCATGGCTATTGCTGCTGTAATAATAATGATTCCAGAAGTATTTTAGTTGAGATTAATTATATTTTTAATGTGAAAGTTTTGAAAAATTGAAACCATAAGACGTGGAAATATCTAATGTAAACTTGAGCATTTTTGCATGAGAAAATTAAGATACAAACATGTTAACAAGTGTAATATAACATTAAATAAATTTTTATCTGAAGCACATTGCAAAGTAAGGTGTTAGGCAGAATGCAAACGTTTTCAAACTAGGTTACCAAGAAACAGCTAAACTTTTTATCTCTCACCTTTTTGGGGACATATAAAAACCCACAATGATATTCCTAATCAAACTCTTTGCACATTTTAAAATATTTAATGACTATTTTATTCTGATTATTTAATAAATGAACTGCATTATAGTAAACAGAAAATTATTATAAAATTAAATGAACACTGCAAGGTACTAAAACAATATAAATCTTCTAAAAAGATGAATCTAAACAAATAAGAAATAGCTAAAGATTGATCAATAAGACCTAACTGTCCTAGACTCTAGGAAAACTAACATTTTGTATATGATAAATATAGCATTATCAACCATGTGGAAATGAAGAGTTTTGGGAATAATTGTTTAGATATTTATATAAAATATAAGCAATATCTTCACAATATATAAGAACATAAATTCCCAATTAATTAAAAATAAAATTAAAAGTAGAAAATAGCGAGAAAAATAGTGGATTATTTCTATTTTTTATTGTCATGTGACATGATGTAGTGATTATAAGTGAAATATAATTGAATAGAAAGTTAACTCAAATAATACAGGACTTGTATTTATTTTATTTGTCTTTTGTATCTAGAAGAGTTCCCAGCATGTGGTAGCAAAAATTTTTACAATTTGTATGAAAACACAAAAGACCCTGAATAGCCAAAGCAATTTTGAGAAAGGAAAATGGAGCTGGAGGAATCAGGCTCCCTGACATCAGACTATGCTACAAAGTTACAGTCATCAAAACAGTGTGATACTGGCACAAAAACAGAAATCTAGATCAATGGAACAGGATAGAAAGTCCAGAGATGAATCCATGCACCTGTGGTCAACTAATCTATGACAAAGGATGCAAGAATACACAATGGAGGAAAGGTAGTCTCTTCAATAAGTGGTGCTGAGAAACCTGTACAGCTATGTGTAAAATAATGAAATTAGAACATTCCCTAACACCATACACAAAAATAAACTCAAAATGGATTAAAGACCTAAGTGTAAGACTGGATACTATAAAACTCTTAGAGGAAAACCTAGGCAGAACACTCTCAGACATAAATTGCAGCAATATGTTCTTTGATCCACCTCCTAGAATAATAAAAATAAAAATAAAATAAAACAAAAAAACTAATTGGACCTAATAAAACTTAAAATCTTTTGCACAACAAAGGAATCTATAAACAAAACCAAAAGACAACCCACAGAATGGGAAAAAATATTTGCAAATGAAGCAACCAACAAGGGATTAATCTCCAAAATATACAAACAGCTCACACATGTCAATAGCAAAAACAAACAAAAAAACCCAATCAGAAAAATTTGTGGAATATCTAAATAGACAGTTCTCCAAAGAAGACATACAGATAGCCAGAAAGCACACGAAAAGATGCCCAACATCACTAATTAGAGAAATGCAAATCAAAACTACATCAAAGTATACCTTATACTTGTCAGAATGACCATCATAGAAAAATCTACAAACAAGAAATGCTGGAGAGGGTGTGGAGGAAAGGGAATCCTCCTACAGTCTTGGTGGGAATGTAAATTGGTATAGCCACTATGGAGAACAGTATGGAGGTTCCTTAAAAAACTAAAAATAGAGCTACCATGTGATCCAGCAATCCCATTCCTGGGCATATATCCAGAGAAAATCATAATTCAAAAAAACACATGCACCCCAATGTTCATTGCAGCGCTATTTACAATATCAGGATGTGGAAGCAACCTAAATGTCCAACAACAGAGGAGTGGATAAAGAAGATGTGGTACATATATACAATGGAATATTACTCAACCATAAAGAAGAACAAAATAATGCCATTTGCAGCAACATGGATGGACCTAGAGACTGTCATACAAAGTGAAGTAAGTCAGACAGAGAAAAACAAATATCACATGACATCACTTATATGTGTAATCTACAAAAAAGGGTACAAATGAACTTATCTACAAAACAGAAGTAGAGTTACAGATGTAGAAAACAAACTTATGGTTACCAGGTGGGTAAGGGGGGGAGGGATAAACTGGGAGATTGGGATTGACATATAAACACTACTATATACAGAAAAGATAACTACTGAGGACCTACTGTATAGCACAGGGAACTCTACTCAGTACTCTGCAATGGCTTGTATAGGAAAATAATCTAAAAAAGTGGATATATGTATATGTATAACTGATTCACTTTGCTGTACACCTGAAACTAACACAACATTGTAAATCAACTATACTTCGATAAAAATTTAAAAAAAACTTAATGTATATTTTTTAAATGTTGTGGAATACTGAAGAAATTTTTAAAAGATTTGAGAGTTTTAACATCATAATCAAAGGTTAAAATACAGTAAGTCCCCTGCATACAAACCTTCAATTTAGAACTTTCAAAGATGTGAACGTTTGTATGTCCAATCACATGTTAGTTCATGTGTCTGGCATACATTGTCATGTGTGTGTGTCCTTCTACAAGTGGTTGGGCTTTTCTGTACTTTACTGTACAGTACTGTATAGAGTACAGTAGTACAGTATTTTTATTTCAAGCCCAGGAGGTCCAAAGCAAGCGTAAAAGCAGCAGTGATGTAGCTGGTACTGCTACCAGCCCCTGTATGTCAGCTGGTGTACTTTACTACTATAGTTTTCAAGGTACTGTACTAAGATTAAAAATGTTTATTTTTTGTTTATTTTATTTTATTTTATTTTATTTTTTTGTGGTATGCAGGCCTCTCACTGTTGTGGCCTCTCCCGTTGTGGAGCAGAAGCTCCAGACGTGCAGGCTCAGTGGCCATGGCTCACAGACCTAGCCGCTCCACGACATGTGGGATCTTCCCGGACCAGGACACGAACCTGCATCCCCTGCATCAGCAGGCGGACTCTCAACCACTGCACCACCAGGGAAGCCCCTGTTTGTTTATTTTTTTATGTATTATTTGTGCAAAAAGTATTATAAACCTATTAGAGTACAGTACTATATAGCCGATTGTGTTAGTTGGGTACCTAGGCTAAGTTTGTTGCACTTACGACCAAACTGGACTTATGAATGCACTCTCAGAATGGAACTCATTTGTATGTATGGGACTTCCATGTATCAAGTTATATAATAGAAAAATTAAAAGGCAAGTGAGAAAATAAGGAAACAATTTTACATGACTTAATATCATAGATAAAAACACATTAAATCACTGAGAAATAACTGCCATCATATTAGAAAAAGAGAGGACAGGCTATGAACAAAAATTTCAGTAAAGAAAACAGTTTATGGTCAATAAACAATTAAAAAGAAGTACTTACATACCACTGATATTTAATGGTACAACCACGAGAAAGAAATTTTTACTTCTTACATAGTCAAAAGTTAAAAATTACCATTCTTAGTACTGATGAGGGTATGTAGGAAAATTATATACTTTCAAAATTTGGAGGTGGAAATATAAAATGAAGCAACATTTCGTAGGGGCAACTTCGCAATGTGTATCAAGCATTGTACAATTTTTCATGATTATGTACTACAATTTTTAAGAATTTAAATAAACAATCCTTATATAAATATTTGGCCATAAAAACTGTTTATTTTAGCATTAGTTATATTTGTGAAGTATCAAAAATAATTTATAAATACAAAATAAAAATAAATTATGATACATCAGTGTGAAGAAGAACTATGTAATGAATGATATTGGTGTAAACAATTACTTGATTACACGCACCCACACACAAGAGCCCTTTTAGATTTTCACACATAGATTCAAATTCAATTTTGTTTACGTAACCCATGTGTTTCAAAGAATCTCGTAAAGTTAATAGTATACGTAGTTTTGATTTCCATAATAGTATACCTAGTTTTGATTTCCATAATTACAGGATCTACTGTTGTCTTAGCCAAAGTTTTTCTTATGTTACCTTGGTTAAAGGTAAATAGAGGAATGTAAAAATGAATGAAATTACAAAGACAAATCGGATGACCCATAATCACAATAAAATATTTTGAATACCTCTTTCAATATTTAATAGACAAAGCAGACAAAAAGAAAAAAGCTATAAAGTATTTAAATGATGCCATTAACTAATAATGCTGATTAACACTGAATAATGCTTATTAAGATTTACCTAACAGACATACAAAACCTGACACCAAAAGATTAGGCAATGCACATTATTTTCATGCTTTCTATTTTATTAATTTATTAATTTCTGCTCTTTTCTTTATTATTTCTCTTTGCTACTTCCTTGAGTTTATGATGATGTATATTCTCTAAATTCTTGAATTGGATATTTCCTTAATTAATTTCAATTATATTTTTTGTTTAAAAAATATAACTTACATACTAATAGTAGAATTATAAACTGACAGAACTTTAGAAAATAATTTGCAATATTGAATAACAGTTAAGCTGCACATGTGGTAGCACTCCATACTTCTGCTTAATCCTGAGAATATACCCTAGAGAAACTCACATATATGCACAAGGACATTATGTACAAACATATTTATTGTAATTCTGTTTGTAATAGGAAAAAATGAGAAAAGCTCAAATATACATTAAAAAGAAAATGGCTAAATAGATTATATACCAATCATCTATTAGAATACTACATAGCAGACAAAATTATTGAGCTAGATCTTCACGTATAGTTTAAACATATGGATAGGGATTAAACAAAATGTTAAGTGAAAAAAAGTGAGTTGTAGAAAGATGTGTAGTATGGTAGCATGTTATGCAGTTTATAAATATGTATGTACACACAATTACATGTACAATATTCATATAAATGAATATGTACTATATATGTGTTTGTGTGTGTAATGCATTGTGTATGTGCGTGTGTGTGTGTTTACATACCTGTATAGTAAAACTATAAAAACATACTTTCGGATGATACACAAAACATTTAGGATAGTTGTCACTTCTCAGTAAGGAAAAGAGATTGCAAACACTAACAGAACAGATTTAATATGTATCTGTAATACTATATTCTTATTATTTTGAGTAATCTAAATTTAAGATACAAAAATGTTACAAATTAACAAAATTTAAGAGAAGAAACATAGGTTTTTGTTATATCATTATCTCTGTAAATAGACTTTGAATATTTAATAATTTAAAAAATAAACAAGGGATCACCCGACACCCCCTTATCCATTTGTATTTTCCTTGTGCCCTAACAACCTGCTTGTGTACTCTTGTTATCACCTTTATGGCTTAACATTAGTGTGTATTGTCTTCCAAACTAAACTGAAAACCCTCTAGTTCAGGCACAGTGTCAAAGAAGTTCTGTATCCTAAATGAGGTAATACAAATTTTTGGAGAAATGTAAACTAAAAATACTTCTTTCTTAGCAGTAATAATTTGTGTTTTCTAACTATTGTAGGTCCTTGGACAACAAGCAAAAATAACTAATAGAAAAAGACATGATAATCATAAAAGGACTGAAACACATGAAAATATTTGTTATTGAGACAAACACATTTTGTATACATTTACCACAGCATTTTTAGAAGAACCAGAATCATTTTAAACACACTCCTCCCTTATGGATTTGTAGAATAGGTGCCAACCACCTGTATAAAATGTGTAAAACTCAGTCCCTTGCAGACATTTCTGTATATTTCAATAAGGAGTAGACATAAACACATTTATAAATATGACAGCCTTTTAGAAACAAAAAGCTAGATTGTTCTTTCTGAGACTTGGGAGATCTCTGTAAGTGGATCTCAAAGTGAGAATAAGGGGAAAAATGAAGGCTGACGCCATTATGAGAACTGCCTTAACAATTTCCTAACTATAGGAAACGTTTTGGGAAGTGTGAAGAGTCGACTGAAGAAAACACACAGTGTGAGAACTGTGGGTTCAGTTTTATTTGGGGACTTCCTGAGGACTATAGCATGGGAGGCAGCCTCTCAGAAAGCTCTGAGGAACTACTCTGAAGAGGTTGCAGGGAAGGTCAGTATATATATGATTTGGCAAAGAGGGTATGTGCGATCAAGCACACATCTTGGTAGAAGGTTGCTGCTAGTCACAAGGAGCAGATGTCTCCATTAATGATCTTAGTGCTTTTCTAGGTATGAGAAGATGCAAGAAATTGGGTTCGTAAAATTTTCTCCTGAAAATATCTATCTGAAAGCCTGTTCTGCCAGTTTTTCTCAGAGCACAGAGTGCCTCATTTCTGATCACCACTCTGAACTCCTCTCAGGATCAGAAAGTACAGTGGCAAATGATTAATCCTTGTGGAGCCAGATGGCAAGTGTCATTCTTTAGTTGTCAGAAGCATATGGAATAGAAATGTAGGAATAGAAATGTAGTATCAAAGGTTATGAACCAGTTTCTCCTTCTTTGTCTCCATTTGCTAATAGTGCTTCCTTGCTCAGCCAGGGAACTTCAAGGTGTAAACTGTTTCATATAATAAAAGAGAAATAGTCTAGTCTACTGATTCAAACTAGTCAGTAACTCTGGGTATTTCTTTTTTTTCTTCTCTGCTTATGGATTTTTTGTTTGCCTCTCAAGGAATTTTAATATTTTCTGACAAGATGTTTTATTACATTCCTTTTGGAATTATTAAACAAAACTCTTTTTTCCCCTTTCTTCTCTTTAGTCACTTTTATCTTTCACTCTGAGTTATGTGCTTGATTGTCTCCTGCCTGGGACCTCCCAGAGTGTTAATGATTGTAAATCTAAAGATAGTAGCTAATCTCAATCTCCCAATCACTAATATGTATAAAATGGTTAACTAATAAGAACCTGCTGTATAAAAAAATAAATAAAATTCAAAAACTTTGAAAAAAAAAGATAGTAGCTGTTCAGGAATGCAACTTTAAATGAGTTTTGAGTCTTAAGGGGATTATGGTTTTTTTTTTTTTTTTACTAACAATAAAAGGAATTTCTTTTTCAATTTTATGCCTTGAAATACAACTAAATGAGATTTGCAAACTTTTAAAACATATGTCATCAATAGGAAAATGCTTTGATATGTATTTTCATATCAATGCTTTTGGGAGGTTTATGCTTTATTCTTGAACTTTGAAAATTAATAAAAAATACTCTGAAAACTATGTTTTACTCTCAACAAATTAAAATGTTTATCTTAGGGAAGTGTTGAATAGGATATCAATGTAAATTCTAATATATTAACTTTATTTCATATACCTGAATATCCTTAAAACTAAGTATTATTATTATACTTGAGAAATAGCAGGTCTTAAAAATTTTCCTATCATTTGAGAAAAAAATTTATGCCATCTGTCACAGATGTGTAATTCAACACAGCTTATAATGATTTTAAAATAATTCCATATTTAAGAATTATATCTGATTGTAAATGTAAATTAGTCTTATTCAAACAGTAAGCCTGATATAATGCAAATTAATTGTATTAGGATGATTTCTGTGCTAATTAACTGAAAATGCTAATGCAAACTAGCTTAAAAGTTATTTTCCTGATAAAGTAAAAGTTCCAAGATAGAATTAACTCCAGGGATGGTATGAACATATTTTTAACATTCACTCAAGAGCTGAGGTCCCTTCCAAACCTACTTGGCTAGCATGAACTTTACTCTGGCCAGTTTCCCCATGGTTGCAAATTTTGCTCACATCTCCACGAAAAAGGTAGAGAGACCTTTTCCAAAGCATGTAAAATAATACTTCTCTTTACTCTGATTGGTCAGTTCAGAGAGTAGGGTGTCTGCTCAAACCTGTGTCAGATGCAATCACCAGAGACAGAAGTGGATTGAATATCAAGATAATGTAGCATTAGACCATCAATTGTATAACCTTTTCCTAAGGCACAGACAGAGGCCCTAGCAATGTGTTCATATGTTCATATTTTCTTTCTTAAAAACTTTGTAAAATAAAATATTTTAATCCAAATTAGTTAAGACTGCTGTGTCTGAACTTTGACTTTCTCTGTCACAACTACTCTTCATTTCAGGTGTTGTTCAAGTTTTGAATATTTGGAAGGGATCCTGTTAAGGAGAATTCGATTTGAAGTTCACATAGTTTAGGGTTAATGGTATATATTCATGTGGTTTATAGTCACCTTTACCTTTAGTTGACATAGTTAACATTTTGCTAGCCTTCCAATTTACTGCTCATTGTACGTAGGTTGAATTGTAATATGCATATATCTTAAGATAGCTGGCATGGGAAAGGTGTGGATAATGGTGGGAAAAAATTTTTTAATCTAGAAAATAAGAAATAGTCTGTGAAATATTCTTTCAACACAGAACAGTAAAATTGTTAGCTGAGGATTCAACTCTCATCTTTAACTTATTAAAGTGGAATATTATTCATGTCTGGAATACATTTCATATTGTAGAATAAACAAGTATAAGTAAATTATATTTTTTCCTTTTTGATGGAAATTACATGAAACAGAATTTATCAGAATTTCTTAATTTGTAGGACACATGCCAGTAGCAAAACTAAAAAGAGAAAGTGATTACCAATGGTAAAATCAAAGTTGTTTGATTTTAACGTTTATGAATGAAAGATTGAAGCATATTTTTATTCTCTCTATAGAAAATAATACTACAAAATTATTTCAAAGGAAATGGTGATGAAGGGCTATAGATTTTGAAAAGGAAGGAAAGTGTAGAGATGAGTCAAGCAGTTCATTAAAATTATATTTTTCTGCTTTAATTTTAGTCAGCTTTAAATTTAAAAAATTGTTATTAATTTTCTTGTTTTTAATATTTAATCATTCATATGTTTACATTTATAATTTGCATTATTTTTCTTACACACAGCCCCCAAATTTTATAGTTTTCAGAACCCCAAAAATCTTGATCCTCTTGACCAAAGGAATGCAATAGAGACCAATCAGGATTCCACTTTGGAGTAAAAAATAGAGTTGATTACTGGATATGATTTGAGTTCTTCCAGGACAGTGAAGATATAGTTTGGGTAGGCCACCATGATGTCCCAAGTCAGGATAAATGATGTAAAGTAGATTAGCATAAAAGTTAATTTGTACTTTAAGACAATATTGGTAAGTATTAAGAAGAGAAGAATCATCTGTGTATATGCAACATTATTCTCTTTTCCTCCAGATAAATACACTAAAAGTATGAATTGATAAATAAAGAGAAGCATTTTTAGTCATCTAAATATTTTGCTTTAGAAAGAATGTATATGAAGACAGTTGATAGAGATATCTTTTCTGTATCAATCTTATCTCAACAGAAAATATATGGCCCACTGAAAACAGGATAATTTTGATGTGTTTATTGACAAAGATAAAAGAGTGAGTGTAGGTAGATCACAAAGACTACTGCAATAAATTGGCCTTGCCAGCAGCTGAGCTGGTACCACCCCTAGGCCTAGGGGGACCAGGAGATGTAGTTGGAACCCAGAGAGAGAGAGTAGGGTGTTATCTGCTACCTAGAGTGACTTTTGGTTCAGGGATTAGCCAGTTTCAGCTCACTTAGAAAGGGAAAATAAATACCCTTACCTTACTCTTTTCTCTTCCTTCAAACTATTGCTAGATTTCTCTACTGGCTGAACTCAACTGGAAGTCAGAGGAATGAGAAACCATGGATATGATTCATACAGGTCAACCTCCTGGGTTAGAAAGCAGGATAGAGAATAGATATGGAGGAGCAAAAGGCACTAGATACTGATGAATAAATGATCATGATAAATGATCAGAACAATGTCAATTTAACTTAAATTTGTGTGTTCTACAAAACTATAATTTTAAAAAGATACATGCACCCCTATGTTCATAGCAGCATTATTCACAATAGCCAAGACATGGAAACAACCTAAATTTCCACTGACAGAGGAATGAATAAAGAAGATGTGGTACATATGTACAATGGAATATTATTCAGCCATAAAAAAGGATGAAATAATATCATTTGCAGCAACATGGATGGACCCAGAGATTATCATACTAAGTAAAATAAGTCAGAAAAGAAAGACAAATACCATACAATATCACTTATATGTGGATTCTAAAATATGACAAAAATGAACTTATGTACAAAACAGACTCATAGACATAGAGAACAAACTTGTGGATGCCAAGGGGGAGGGAGATGAGGGAGAGACAGATTGGGAGTTTGGGATTTGCAGATGCTAACTATTATATATAGAATGGATAAACAACAAGGTCCTATGGTAAAGCATAGGGACCTATATTCAATATCCTGTGATAAACCATAATGGAAAAGAATATGAAAAAGAATGTATAACTGAAACACTTTGCTGCACAGCAGAAATTAACAAAGTATTGTAAATCAACTATATGTCAATAAAATAAAATTTAAAACATGAAATATAAGAAAAAAACATTTGTGTGTCCTTGAATTGACTGGTTATTTACTGACATGGATAATGGAGATATTCCTATTGATAATTTGTGACAGAATTGTTTTTTCCCATTGACACTTCCAATCTCATGAAAAATTATATTTGAAGACTCTACACAATTCATTTCACAGTTGTACTCATAACAAAATAGTAAATAAAAGAAAATTATTTTTGAAGAGAAAAATGTAGTTCTGTTATTTCTTATAGCTTTTCCCTGCTCAGCTTTTAGGAGAGATCATGAAAAGATCATGAAAAGGTATACTAAAATTTGAATATATAAACTTATTATAAAAAATTTACAGTAAAATTATTCTATTCACTGGGGCTACAAAATATAAAATTTTTCTGGGGAAACTTTCATCTGTTTATTTGATCTTCTCAAAATGATAAGCTCAATATGGATCCCAAGATGAAATTGCATATTCCCCCCAATAAGACAAATCTCCAATGAGCTTCAATTCATTTTACCCAGCTATTAAGGCGTGGTAGATTATATGATAAATGAGATTCAGTTTAAGACCTCAGTTTTCATATATATATATATATATATATATATATATATATATATATACATATATATATATATAAAAAATAAATATATAACATACATATAATATGTAACATAGATTATATATAACATAGTTATACATCTTAGAGATTATGATCGACCACCTTCTGTGTTTCTTTTTTACTATTCATTGGAAAAAAGCTTTTGCAAAAGAAACAAAGATAATATTGCCATTGTGTTTATTAATTATCGCTGTATTGTTTCTGCATATAGTTTTTTTCCTCCACATTATTTCAGAGGGATTAAATTGTTTTAAGGAAACTTTCATCTTCAGGTTTGAAAAAACCCTAGCAAACAAAGTAAGCCAGTATGAGAAATTTATTTTCCTAGCTTTGCCATGAAAAAAATGTAAAAGCTAAATTCACGTTGATGTAAGGAAAGATTCTTGAACTGACTTTATGGACCAACGTAAAGAGGTTCCCTAGCTTTCTGCCGCAGTTGAGTCTGGGATCACATGGCCCCTTGTTTTTGAGAGTTCTGGCAGCTTTTCCATTGTTGAATTAAAGGAGACACTACTTGTTCATCTTCCTGCCTCATTCCTACTCTCCATTCCTTCTCTCCCTTTCTACTTTTCTTTAACAAATATTTACTGAACACTGACCAAGGGATGGCTCTGGTGATACGATTATAAACAAGATATGAATGACCTTTATCTTCAAATATTTTCTAAATAAAATTAATAAACTATACTAAAATTATAATATAATTTTCATTTTCTATGTATTTTATAGATAGGGAAACTGAGATTCAAGAGGTTAAATATATTGCTCAAAGTTACAAATCTAGGCTGTAACTGCAGGCAGCCTGACTCTAGGATCTGTACTCCTAACCATGCACTATATTGCATCTCAGAGGAGAAACAGAAGTGAGTGATTCTGATGACAACGAAAATTTCAATCATGATATAGATGAAGAAGTTTTAGATTATGATAACTGAGAGTTGCTTTTATGAAATTAAGCCTCATGAATAAATAAAACACTAATTTGCCATCTGTGTGTCAGTACCATTAAATTGGAAACTGCCATTGTATTTTTTAATTGTATCTTTTGTTACACAAAGCATTTAGTCCTATTTGGAAATGTAAGTCTTTTGTTTTTATTATTATCAACTGAATTTTGGGCATAGGTGACTCCAACCTTTAAAGTACTCAGGAAACTTGAGTAACATCATAAATATAATGATCTGATAAATGATTTTCTGGAATACATTTATAGAATCAGTTTAGAGCTATTCACACTAATACTGAAGTGTTTTCATTCCTGGAAAATGATAATTTTATTTTGGATATTTATGCATGAACTATTTTATGATTGGATAGTTCCATTATTAAATGTACTGCTTCTATCATGCCAACATTTATCAAGAATAAAGATGACTATCATTTTGGCATTTCTTATTACTCAATATTTATTATGATTATTGCTATTGATTTCATTAATGCAATAGCATTCTGTTTTCATATAACATTTGAAACATATTCAAAAAAGTTGCTTAAAATATAAATAAAGTGCACAAATCCATTTAAGTGTTTCATTTGCTAGAGCAATATACATTCACTGAGACTTTTTTTGTGTGAGTAATACATTTGATGCTTTGGAGGTAATTAGAACAAGAAAAATTAATGCAGGCATAAGTAGAAGCTTGACTTTACTATTCTCAAATTTTATATTCAAGGCTTCCATACTGCCCTGTCTAAAGCCGGTCATTGATCTCATGTTGATTTTTGGCATCCAGCACTACATCTATAAGGTTGACTCTCCTCTTCTGCTTAAGAGGATTCCTTCTCTTCTGATTCATATTATATTAGCTCTTCTCTCTTATTTCCCCACCAATTAGTTTTCATATCAGAAAATTTCAGGTATATAAATTACTAATGAGTTATGTGCCACTACACCTCATGAGGTAGCCCTGAACTTTAACATAGGGCTGTTGGAAAGAGAAATATTTTAATGTATAAGAACAAATATCAAGTCCAGGACGCACAGAGAGTCCAGTACAGGATAAATCCAAGGAGAAAGACGCCAAGATACATATTAATCAAACTATCAAAAATCAAAGAAAACGTATTAAAAGCAGAAAAAGAAAAACAAAAACACACAAGGGAATCCCCAAAGGTTAAGAGCCGATCTTTCAGCAGAAATTTTGCAATCCAGAAGGGAGTGGCAGGACATATATAAAGTGATGAAGGAGAAAAACCTGCAACCAAGATAACTCTACCCAGCAAGGACCTCATTCAGATTTGATGGAGAAATTAAAACATTTACAGACAAGCAAAAGCTGAGAGAGTTCAGCACCACCAAACCAGCTTTACAACAAATGCTAAAGGAACTTCTCTAGGCAAGAAACACAACAGAAGGAAAAGACCTACAATAACAAACCCAAAGCAATTAAGAAAATGGGAATAGGAACATACATATCGATAATTACCTTAAATGTAAATGGATTAAATGCTCCCACCAAAAGACACAAACTGGCTGAATGGATACAAAAACAAGACACGTATATATGCTGTCTACAAGAGACCCACTCCAGACCTAGGGACACATACAGACTGAAAGTGAGGGGATGGAAAAATATATTCCATGCAAAAGGAAATCAAAAGAAAGCTAGAGTAGAAATTCTCATATCTGACAAAATAGACTTTAAATAAAGACTATTACAAGAGACAAAAAAGGACACTACATAATGATCAATGGATCAATCCAAGAAGAAGATATAACAATTGTGAATATTATGCATCCAACATAGGAGCACTTCAATACATAAGGCAAATACTAACACCCATAAAAGGGAAATCAACAGTAACACAATCATAGTAGGGTACTTTAACACCCCACTTTCACCAATGGACAGATCAACCAAAATGAAAATAAATAAGGAAACACAAGCTTTAAATGATACATTAAACAAGATGGACTTAATTGATATTTATAGGACATTCCATCGAAAAACAACAGAATACACATTTTTCTCAAGTGCTCATGGAACATTCTCTAAGATAGATCATGTCTTGGGTCATAAATCAAGCCTTGGTAAATTTAAGAAAACTGAAATCATATCAAATATGTTTTCCAACCACAATGCTATGAGACTAGATATCAATTACAGGAAAAGATCTGTAAAAAATACAAACACATGGAGGCTAAACAATAAACTACTTAATAACTAAGAGATCACTGAAGAAACCAAAGAGGAAATCAAAAAATACCTAGAAACAAATTACAATGAAAACATGATGACCCAAAACCTATGGGATGCAGCAAAAGCCCTTCTAAGAGGGAAGTTTATAGCAACACAATTCCACCTTAAGAAAAACGAAACATCTCGAGTAAACAACCTGACCTTGCACCTAAAGCAATTAGAAAAAGAAGGACAAAAAAACTCAAAGTTAGCAGAAGGAAAGAAATCATAAAGATCAGATCAGAAATAAATGAAAAAGAAATGAAGGAAACAATAGCAAAGATCAATAAAACCAAAAGCTGGTTCTTTAAGAAGATAAACAAAATTGATAAACCATTAGCCAGACTCATCAAGAAAAACAGGGAGAAGACTCAAACCAATAGAATTAGAAATGAAAAAGGAGAAGTAATAACAGACACTGCAGAAATATAAAGGACCATCAGAGATTACTACAGGCAACTCTATGCCAATAAAATGGATAACATGGAAGAAATGGACAAATTCTTAGAAAAGCACAACCTGCCGATACTGAACAAGGAAGAAATAGAAAATATGAACAGACCAATCACAACCACTGAAATTGAAAGTGTGATTAAAAATCTTCCAACAAACAAAAGCCCAGGACCAGATGGCTTCACAGGCGAATTCTATCAAACATTTAGAGAAGAGCTAACACCCATCCTTCTCAAACTCTTCCAAAATATAGCAGAGGGAGGAACACTCCCAAACTCATTCTACGAGGCAACCATCACCCTGATACCAAAAGCAGACAAAGATGTCACAAAGTAAGAAAACTACAGGCCAATATCACTGATGAACATAGATGCAAACATCCTCAACAAAATACTAGCAAACAGAATCCAAAAGCACATTAAAAGGATCATAAACCATGATCAAGTGGGGTCTATTCCACTGATGCAAGGATTCTTCAGTATACACAAATAAATCAATGTGATACACCATATTAACAAATTGAAGGAGAAAAACCATATGATCATCTCAATAGATGCAGAGAAAACTTTCGAAAAAATTCAACACCCATTTATGATAAAAGCACTGCAGACAGAAGGCATAGAGGGAACTTTCCTCAACATAATAAAGGCCATATATGACAAACCCACAGCTAACATTGTCCTCAATGGTGAAAAACTGAAAGCATTTCCACTAAGATCAGGAACAAGACAAGGTTGACCACTTTCACCACTATTATTCAACATAGTTTTGGAAGTTTTAGCCACAGCAATCAGAGAAGAAAAAGAAATAAAAGGAATCCAAATTGGAATAGGAGAAGTAAAGCTGTCACTGTTTGCAGATGACATGATACTATACATAGACAATCCTAAAGATGCTACCAGAAAACTGCTAGAGCTAATCAATGAATTTGGTAAAGTGGCAGGATACAAAAAGAATGCACAGAAATCTCCTGCATTCCTATACAATAATGATGAAATATCTAAAAGTGAAATTAAGAAAACACTCTCATTTACCATTGCAACAAAAAGAATAAAATATCTAAGAATAAACCTACCTAAGGAGACAAAAGACTTGTATGCAGAAAATTATAAGACACTGATGAAAGAAATTAAAGATGATACAAATAGTTGGAGAGATATACCATGCTCCTGGATTGGAAGAATCAATATTGTGAAAATGACTCTGCTACCCAAAGCAATCTACAGATTCAATGCAATCCCTATCAAACTACCACTGGCATTTTTCACAGAACTAGAACAAAAAAAATCACAATTTGTTTGGAAACAAAAAAGACCCGAATAGCCAAAGCAACCTTGAGAATGAAAAATGGAGCTGGAGGAATCAGGCTCCCTGACTTCAGACTACACTACAAAGTTACAGTAATCAAGACAGTATGGTGCTGGCACAAAAACAGAAAGATAGATCAATGGAACAGGATAGAAAGCCCAGAGATAAACCCATGCACATGTGGTCACCTTATCTTTGATAAAGGAGGCAAGAATATACAGTGGAGAAAAGACAGCCTCTTCAATAAGTGTTGCTGGGAAAACTGGACAGCTACACGTAAAAGTATGAAATTAGAACACTCCCTAACACCATACAGAAAAATAAACTCAAAATGGATTAAAGACCTAAATGTAAGGCCAGACACTATCAAACTCTTAGAGGAAAACATAGGCAGAACACTCTATGACATCAATCACAGCAAGATCCTTTTTTGACCCAACTCCTAGAGAAATGGAAATAAAAAGAAAAGTAAACAAATGGGACCTAATAAAACTTAAAAGCTTTTGCACAGCAAAGGAAACCATAAATAAGACGAAAAGACAATCCTCAGAATGGGAGAAAATATTTGCAAATGAAGCAACTGACAAAGGATTAATCTCCAAAATTTACAAGCAGCTCATGCAGCTCAATAACAAAAAAAAAACAAACAACCCAATCCAAAAATGGGCAGAAGACCTAAATAGACATTTCTCCAAAGAAGATATACAGATTGCCAAGAAACACATGAAAGAATGCTCAACATCATTAATCATTAGAGAAATGCAAATCAAAACTACAATGAGATATCATCTCACACCAGTAAGAATGGCCATCATCAAAAAATCTAGAAACAATAAATGCTGGAGAGGGTGTGGAGAAAAGGGAACACTCTTGCACTGCTGGTGGGAATGTGAATTGGTACAGCCACTATGGAGAACAGTATGGAGGTTCCTTAAAAAACTACAAATAGAATTACCATATGACCCAGCAATCCCACTACTGGGCATATACCCTGAGAATATCATAATTCAAAAAGAGTCATGTACCAAAATGTTCACTGCCACTCTATTTACAATAGTCAGGAGATGGAAACAACCTAAGTGTCCATCATCGGACGAATGGATAAAGAAGATGTGGCACATATATACAATGGAATATTACTCAGCCATAAAAAGAAAGGAAATTTTGTTATTTGTAGTGAGGTGGATGGACCTAGGGTCTGTCATACAGAATGAAGTAAATCAGAAAGAGGAAAACAAATACCGTATGCTAACAGATATATATGGAATCTAAAAAAAAAAAAAACAATGGTCATGAAGAACGTAGGGGCTGGATGGGAATAAAGATGCAGACCTACCAGGGAATGGACTTGAGGAAATGGGGAGGGGGAACAGTAAGCTGGGACAAAGTGAGGGAGTGGCCTGGACATATATACACTACCAAATGTAAAACCACTAGCTAGTGGGAAGCAGCCGCATAGCACAGGGATATCCACTTGGTGCTTTGTGACCACCTAGAGGGGTGGGATAGGGAGGGTGGAGGGAGGGAGATGCAAGAAGAAAGAGATATGGGGATATATGTATATGTACGGCTGAGTCACTTTGTTATAAATCAGAAACTAATAAAATGGTAAAACAATTATACTCAAATAAAGATGTTAAAAATTAATTAATTAATTATTTTTTAAAAAAAGAATGACCTTTTGTCCTTTGTGACAACATGGATCAACATAGAGGGTATTATGCTTAGTGAAATAAGTCAGACAGAGAAAAACAAATACTGTATGTCATCACTAATATGTGGAGTCTAAAAATTAAAAGAAATGAATAAATATAACAAACTGAAACAGGCTCACAGATATAGAGAACAAACAAGTAGCTACCAGTGGGAAGAGGCACGGGCAGGAAGGATATGCTAGGAAAGGGGATTAAGAGGTACAAACTACTGTGTATAAAATAGATAAGATACAAGGATATATATTGTACAGCACAGGGAATATAGCCAATATTTCTTAATAACTTTAAATTGAGTATAATGTATAAAAATATTTAGTCACTATGTTGAATACCTGAAACTAATATAATGTTGTAAATCAACTATGCTTTATTAAAAAATGAAAACACTGTATTTTCTTTCAAATAAATACGTCAGATTAAGCACAAGCATTTACTTCCTAGGCCTATTGTACCACATTGAAAAGGAGCCAACAGATAGAACAGTAGAGTGTAGGAAGTTTATCAGAGGACAGTGCTTTTCTGGAAGGAGAAGGCTGATGGAAATGTGTGACAAGTACTGAAATGGTGTGGAGGAAGAAAGTATGAGGATGCTCTATTGGATCCCAGAAGCTAGAAATTGTATTCAGAGTAACCTGGGATAAAATGAGGGGCCAAAAGCAGAGGGGTACAGGATGACTTTGGCTGCTTTCCAGCCCAACAATGCTCATAATTTCCCCACACAGGCATTTATTCCAAGACCTAAAAACCCAGGGCATGTCTCCATAAAACATAATTCTAGTATACATGATTTTGCTTCTAAATTTTGGTATGTGAAAACTCAAAGCCTCTTGGACACTTCTGCTCAGCAATATGAAGTTATACTTTAATTAATTCTGCTGATATAGACAGACCTTCTAGTAGTTAAGGGCCTAGATTCTGAGGCCAGAATGCCTGAAGTTCAGTGGGGCTTATAAGAGTAATAATACATTTGAAGTTCTAAAATGTTCTCAATAAGTGCTCCATTAAATTAGTTGCTGATATTATTATAAATTTAGGGAAGACGTCTAAAGGACATTAGCCCTATTTGTATAACCACAGAAGAAGAGTAGCAGATTTTTAGATCAGGGTTCAGCAAACTTCTTCTGTAAAGAGTCAGATAGTAAATATTTTTGCCTTTGTAGGCCATGAGGTCTTCATTGCAATTACTCAACTCTATGGCAAAAAAGAAGCCATAGGCTTCTTATAAATAAATAAATAGATGGGTGTGGTTTTGTTTGAATATATCTTTATTTTAAAAAAAGACAATGCACCAGGCCAGATTTGGCTTTGTGCTGTAGTTTGATGACCCCTGTTGTAGAATAAATGACTTGGTTTTTAAATATAAGAGTAAAAAAAAGGATCACTAGACACAGAAGATGCGGAGGACACTGTGAAGAACTTCCCAGATACTCCTCCTTCAAGGAAGAACCTGGGCCTCACATGTTGGGACGGTTGTGGACACATGGAATTTAGCTGCCAGCCTCTTCAGTGATTGTCCCAGCTGCAGAGTGCCTCACCCAAGGTCACATCCTTTCCTGGAGTGTTCCACATTCTGTAACTGCCAGATGTGACAGTATATGTATGTCTGACCATCTCCACCCATCCGGGGATATTCTAAATGCTCATTCAATTCCAGAGCTGTTCCTGAGGCAGTGGAGGCTGTCTTTTAAGCCTGCACTGCAGATCAACTTCTTCCTCTGCTCAATCCTGTGTTCTTCCCCTCTCTTCTGCTGGTGTTGATCCCAAAGGCACCCCTTAATACATATTTTGCCCACTAAATTCTGTCTCATGGTCTACTTTCCCAGGAGCCTATGATTTGAGGAAAACAGAGATTCTGAAAGAAAGACCAAGATAAACCCACAGACAATCTGACCTTGCAAGAAAAAGAGAGAACTGAGAGAATAGAGGGAAAAGTAAAAGAAATTAAATAAGTAAGAAAGCAATGCACAAAGAATTAAGAAGATACTTCAGCCATAAAATTATGAGATCCATAAATAAACTGAATAAAATTTATAGAATAAAGAACATAAAAAGAGTTGAACATAAAACATCTGAAGATATAGGGAAAGTCAGAGAGGACCTATCTAAGTGAGAATATTTTTTTCAATGGGAGCTTTAAGAAAAGAAAAGAGAAAATGGAGGACACTAAAATATTAAAGAAATATTATCATGTACCTAAAATGAATCCCCAAACTAAACTGTGGAAGATATTTAATTTTCAATAACAACCTAACTTTCCTTTTAAGCTTCATTTTATGGAAAAACTTAATGGGGTATGAAATGGAGAATTCCTGTGGTTTTAATTAGCATTTCCTAATTACTGATGAGATTGAGCCCCTTGTCATATGGTTACTGGCCATTTAGAAATTGTCTACTGTAAATTGTCAGTTCAAGTCTGATGCCCATTTTTTTGTGTGTTACCTGTCTTCTCTTTATTGATTTATGTGCTACTTATATAACTCATATATAACTCCTTTGTAGGTTATGTGTATTGTAAACGGCTTATATCATTCTGAGTTACTTGTTCATTCTTTAGTAGTTTATTTTGATGAATAACCCAATTTATCAATCTTTTTCTTTATGGTTAGTGCTTTTTTGTGTATAATACTTAAGAAATTTTGCCTATCCCAAGTCTTGAAAATATTATGTTTTCTTTTAGAAGCTTTATTGTTTTACTCTTTATATTCTCATACAGAATTGATTTTGTCTATGGTTTGAGAGATTATATGGGGATGTAAATGACCCAAAGCTATTTATTTATTTATAAGTCTGTTTATTCTCCTATTGTTGTCTAGTGCCACTTTCATCATAAATCAAGTGTTCAAACATGTTAGTGTCTTTCTAGGCTCTATCATGTGCAATTAGAGTATTTACCTATTGAGCCTATTCTATACAGCTTATGTCCTTTAAACTTTTTTTTTTTCAAGATTGCCTTGGTTATTCTTAACCTTTTGAATAAGCCTTTAAATTTGCAGACATCCACACACACATACACACAAAACTACAGGAATTTTTACTGATATTTCTTTAATCTATAGGCCACTTTGGAAAGAATTATCTTTACAATTCTGAGACTTCGATTTATAACTATGGTACATCCCTCCATTTATTTAATTTCTCTAATACTTTGCATTTTTTTTTCTGCAGGGTATTTGATATTTCTTGATACTAATAAAATGATACATTTTTTAATTTTCTAATTTCTATTGAGCTATATTTTATTTTTTATATTAAACATATTCTTCTGTACATTTTTTTGTATTTCTCTGTACAAAATTATGACTTTTATAACTAATTTTAGTGTTTTTTTTCTTTCTTTACAATCCTTATACCATTCCATCCCTTATCTTATTATGCTCAAAGTGATCCTTAGAAGAATATTGAACAGAAGGGGTGATACAGATCATCTTTATCTCATTCTTCATTTCAGGGGAAATTGTTCAGTATTTCACCGTTTCATCACCTATCAAGATGTTAGCTGATTTCTGCTTTTTAAAATTTTGTCTCTAGACACTTTTTATCTGATTAAGAGTTTTTTTTAATTTCATAGTTTATTATCAAATGGCTTCTTTGCATTCACTGAGATATTTTCCCAGTATTCTTTCTCTATGTTGAGTTGCATTGATTTTTAAATATTATATGCCTTCGACTATCTAAACTAAATCCTATTTATTTATGATATATTATTTTTTGTATTTACTGGTGATTTAGTTTACTATTTTTTTTTTTAGGATTTTTATACTATATCCAGGAGAGGAGTATGTTATTTTCATTTAATCTCATTTCCTGTTAAGATTTTATATTTTGTAATGTTTGGGTTTTGATTTTTGATTTCTATCCTGTTGCTCCCATAAAAGAGGCATCAACATTTGAGAAGACATAAGAAGAAACAATGGTGTGGATAGAGGGAATGGGTGGGTTTAGGACAATGTGGTATGCCTGCTGATCTCTGAGGTTCATTTAAAATTCGTGGTCATGACTCTGGAGGGTGAACAGTTAGCATACTTGTAAGTCTTCTCCATCCACTGCCAGATGCTCAGTTGCAGTATAATGTAGATGGAGATTTCGATGTGGTGGTAACAGATATGATACAAAAGAGTGAAAGTCATGGGATGAGAACAAGAGGAAAGAGTGTCCTGAGAGGGAGGCTTTTAGTTACAAAAGAGTCTGATTATAAAGGTAGATAAATATGAAAATATGATAAACACATGCTAAACTTTTACCCATAGACACATGGCATATAAATAAAATAATTAAAACTCCGAGAAAAATAAAATCTAACACAAAACCAAAAGTAAAAGATCTAATTAAAGAAAACAGTGTTCTACGTATGGAGCAATATAAGGTGTTTCATCATTTTAAGCAATTGGTGGAATGTTACAAATGGGAGTTGCAGTGATCTTGATGCTAAGAATATGCTCCTTAGAGTATCTCAGTGTTATGATATTGGGATACTAACACACCATCTGGTTTTATAGTAATCAATAGCCACATGGTTTTACTTATATACTGATATTCATGGGTTTTCAACTTTAAGAATCAAGATGAAACAAGACTTCATTGTGATTTCCTATTTATATATACATATTATCTTTAAAGAAATTGATCATTGGATAAGGTTCAAGGTGGAAGGGAGGATGAAAGGGCTGAGTCAAGAGCTTTCATCAGTAAATAGAAAGGTGTTATTGAATGTTAAAATGGTAACCTACAGTGTAAATAGATATTGTCTTAGTGATGTGCTAGAGCTGGCCTGCAATGGATTGCTAGAGCTAATGGCTAGAGTTTCAGGACTTTTTCAAGTCAGTTCTCTGGTAACTTGAAATTAGCCATGGTGGGAATATTCACGAAATATTCCCACCATAGAAGTCAGCAAAGGCTACAAATTGGTTTTTTTTTTCTTTTTTTTCTTTCTCCTCAGTGAATGCACTGTTAAAATTTTACAAGCACATCCCTGGTTATAACCATGGAACAACTGTAGAGACGATTGACCTAAATTTTTTAAGTAAGACAAATCTCTCACTGTCAACTCTTGTGAGGGAGTAATTAGATACTACTGAAATGCATAAATCAGGAAATACAGCCTTGAGCTACTAGAAAAGAGAAAAGGAAATAAAAAGAAATGTTTAAAAGAAATTGATTCAGCAGATTGTAATTGGGATTAGGAAGATTGGGGTGAGAGATTAATTTTTTGTTAAGACATTTTCTGTTCTATATGCTCACTAACCACATCACACTGGAATTTCTTTTAATAAGTCTAAATATATTAATTATGTAATGAAGTATATAGATTTATGAATTAACTTTAAAGCTGCTTTCCTAGAGAAATGAATCATTCCATGCCTCTGATTTTATTTTCCCATTATTACTGCCAGTCATCATTTAGACATAAAAATTGAGAAATGCACATAAATATGAAATATAATTACAAATAGTGTCTACCCTCATAGTTACCTAAATCATTTCAATGGGTTAAGTGCTTTCAGTTCACTTATCAGGCATAAGAATGACATTCTTTGGGGGATTCTAATCTCCTCTCCTCCCTGTGGAAGTCTCATTTGTCTTCCTAAGTGCAGAAGGTGGGCTGTGGTTGAAGTGCAGCTGCCTTGAGGTAAGCAGAGCAAAACATATACAGCAAAGGAATCACAACCTTTCTGCAGATATGTTCCTGTAAGGGGAGAAGCAGATCTTGAAGTTCCAGCTGAAATTATTCCAGAATGGTATGAGAACTGAATTGTATTTTCCTTCTCTCCACTCTGAATTATTACTTTATTGCTTACTTCACAAATTACCTGGCCTTTCCACCTCATTTTAATTTTTATTGCTATGAGACTGTAGAATCTATTTTTTTATAGGGCATGTTCCAGGAAGAAATTCATTTGCATGTGTTTCTAATTTTAAGATTGACTTTTATGTTAGTTTCAATGTGAACTTGAGAACCCAGCTGAATTTCAGAGGTGAACTCTTGATGGGAAAAGAAGAAGTTTGGTTCAGATATGAGTCACGGTGTGTCAAAATCATATGAAAAGGGGAAAACATATTTTTGGGTATCCCTCACAGTTATAAAAATTGTAATGTGCAATCAGTTCTGCTTATGAATGTATGTGACTTAAAAAATTTTTTTTAAACATCATTATTGGAGTATAATTGCTTTACAATGGCATGTTAGTTTCTGCTGTATAACAAAGTGAATCAGTTATACATATACATATATCCTCATATCTACTCCCTCTTGCATCTCCCTCCCTCCCTCCCTATCCCACCCCTCTAGGTAGTCACAAAGCACCGAGCTGATCTCTGTAGGGAATATTTTTAAGTGGACTTAAAACTTTACCTTTTGGGGGAAGAAAAACCTCTACATTTAAATACACATTATTAAAAACTTGAAAATTACCTACTTGTTTCCCAAAAGAGAAATAAAAACCTCTTAACTTACTTTTCAAATCTGTCACAAGAAAATATTTTCAAATCTGTGTTCACAGTAAACAGAAAACTGTCACATTCAGTAGAAAATCAGGTTTTATATTTGATTGTCAAAATAGATAAGTGGCAACTGTGACAGAAGATTAAATTTTATCTTTCCTTGGTGTACAATAACATAGCTAAAATTTATAGGCTGGGACTATGGTGGAGGTATAACCTATCAATTTTTAGAGTTTAAAATATTACTGAATACTGAATCAGAATATTAAAGATAGGAGGCTTCTTAATTACAATTTAATCACTTTCCTCCAATTTAGTTGTAATAAAATTGACATAAACACAGTTTCAATGTGATTAGTTCTGTATTGTTGTATTGTAGAAACAGAAGAGAGAAGCAGTTAACATAAGCTGACATGGTTTGAGGAAAAAAATCTCCAAAGTGCTGGCTCTGGTAGCCATCCAAGTAAAGAATGAAGGAAATACATTCCAAGTAGAAGAAAATGTACATGAATAGTTATTTATGGGGTAGAGTCTGTACCACTTATGTAACTTGTAACAGAAATCCAAAAGACAACTGGCTTTGACAATGAAGCTATAATTTATGTCACTTAACAGAATGTTAAAAAATGTAGTGGCCTCCATTTGTGATATGAATTACTCTCTGGCTTAATTCCTTACCTATTTTTGTAGTGTGTTGTATGTTTTCTTAGTTTTTTTTTTTTTGAGTGCTTTACTTCTTTGATTGACAAGATGGCTGCTCATAGCAGTTGGAAAATATGTTTTTATACTGAAGTCTAGTAACAATGGAAGAATACTTCTCACAAAATACTGGAATGCAAATCCTTCAGACTGACTGGGCACTGTGTCCAAACCTGGATACATCATAGTTGCTGGGGGAATTTTATGAGTTAATTGGATTTAGCTTTGGATCCATTGGCATTGGCAAGAAGTTTTGGATTACAATGACTAAGACAAATAAGTGTCCTCTTGAATCTAGCAAGAGGGTTAGCTTCCCATTAATCAGAGAAATTTAATGGAAAAGAGTGGATACCCTGATACTGCAGGTACTATAGGAAGTTTCTATACCTACATATTGCTCTCCCCAGCACCATCCCCCTCTTCTGTGCTTTGTTTTGTTCTTATATCACTATTTATGAGGCCTTATATGTTATTTAATTTTTCTATTCGTTTTCTGTCTTTTCACAATTAAATATGAAATCCATAAAACAGAGATTTTTATCAGTTTTTATCATGGATAAATCGCTAGTTGATAGTCAATAAATATGACTTGACTAAATAAAAGAATAAATACAAGTAGAACAGAAAAATCTAGGGTTGCTTCCATAACATGTGTGATTACATGGATTTAGTGACTTCTAAAGACTTAGGAATTGGGTTGGAGATAATACCATCAAGGATGTACATGTCAAGAGTTACCACCTGTCCCTAGGAAACTAAAATGATTGGCCACCCTAGTATCAAGGTGCCTGGGAGAAATATGTCCAGAGAATGAATATTTGTTGAGTTATAAACATTTAAGTGTGATTTTAACAGGGTAATGAGTTTTCCCAAGATTATGTCGATGTGGAAGAGACAATTATCTTCCTGTCTAATGTCCAGTGTAGGCTTAAAGGCTTGTTATGCATTTTGCTTTGTAGGTGAATTGTGAGCGCTAGAAGAATGGTCTGAAAATTCCATAGGTCTGGCTCTGTCTTTGCTTTAAGAGTATGAGTTAAATGCAGTGTTTGAAGTTTCTACCCTCTCAAGATCAGCTAACTAAGAAAGATGCCAGGCAGAAGCATCAGTATAAAAGGAAATAAAACATCATGGAAGGAGTATCTTAGGGCACAAGAGAAGCAGTTATCAAGCAAATTTTGATTTTCTGGAGAGGTTAGCAAACTTTTCAAGGTAAAGAAACCCTAAGTTGCCTTTATTTCAAAAGTCACAATGAACTACATGAAAAGTCTTGTTTTCTTTACACTGTTGGCAGCAGAGCTAGTTGTAGTTGATCCCCTGGTCTGCAAATTACATTACAGATTTGCAAATAATGAAAGCACTTAATACTAGAGTTTGAGATATTGGGACTTATGAAATACCAGCAGTGACACTGAAAGGCAAATGGATATATGGATCTCAATTATAAAACACTGCCTCGGACTCTGTTGGAAAGCCTTAGTGTTTTGATTAATTTGATTAAATGTTGAAATAATAATATTTTGCATTGATTGTGTTAATGACAGAATATTAAAAAAATGATTTCACAAGTTTCTTCGTGCCTATTTAATGTGTCTACTAGAAAATTTTTAAAAGATATGATTTGCATTTGTGGCTCACATATAATTTCTATTGGACAATATTGTTCTATACTTCTTAATCTCTCTCAATTCAACTACAAATACAAAATGAGAGAATACATTGTGTGTGTGTGTGTGTGTGTGTGTGTGTGTGTGTGTTGGCATGGTTGGAATTATTAACAAGTTAGTAATCATGTTGTTTCCCCTCATCCATCTAGAGCTTTTGTCTGATCCTAAATTTAAAATACTAAACACCAGTAACATAACATGAAAGTACTTTTAGCTTCTTTATACACATAAAATGAATATTAAATAGAGTACATTATGGAGTGGAATTGTTCTTTTATCTCTAAATAGAGAAAATGTTTTGTAGAAGTATAGAGTAAATCTTGGAACATTTTCCCCTAACTTTTATACAGCACTCTCTTAAGAAGAGAGAGCAATTTAAAGCATATGTCACAGATTTTACAAGTATTATTTTAATGACAGCTTTCAAATATTGATACCATTTATCATGTAAAATCTTCTGAACTCTGAGATCATGTTGAAATTCCATAAAATATATTATTACAGTGTCCATGTTTAGTAATGTGGTACTTGCTGAATTTTGTACACAATTCTAAATTAGAAAATATAAATAAAGATTGTCTTCAACTTTATAATAATAAATATTTACATCATTTTTCCATGAAAGGAATCATGAAAGGGAAGAACCTGCAACCAAGAATATTCTATTCAGCAAGGCCCTCATTCAGATTTGATGGAAAAATCAAAAGCTTTACAGACAAGCAAAAACTAAGAGAATTCAACACCACCAAACCAGCTTTGCAACAAATGCTTAAGGAGTTTCTCTAAGAGAAAAAGCAACAGCTAGAAACAGGAAAATTAAGAATGGAAAAGCTCACTGGTAAAGGCAAACATACAGTAAAGGTAGGAAATCATCCACACACAAATATGATATCAAAACCAGCAATTGTGAGAAGAAGAGAGCACAAATGCAGGATATTGGAACTACACTGACATGTACACACTGCTGTATTTAAAATAGATAACAAACAGGGACCAACTGTAAAAAAAAAAATAAATTAAATTAAAAATAGAAAGGAATCATTTGAAATGCTTATGATGTGCCAAATACTTTCCTAAGTTGAATTCTCACAATAAAACTATAATTGCTTACTATAAATACTTTTTTTTTTTTTTTACAGACCAGGCAACAGATATACAGAGAGGTTGACTAACTTATAAAAGGTCTCCCAGCTAGTCAAAGAGTAGATTGGGGATTCAGACCTAGAAGTCTGGTACCAAAGTCTATACCTAATCATCATGATAAACTCTTTCTCTTAGCAATGATGTTTTGATAGTATTTCATATCTAAACTATTTTGATAATCATAAAATATAGCTCATTATAATTACATTTAAACTTTATAAATATATTTTTTTAACAAAGTAAAAGAGACTAACATACTGAGCACTGACCATGTGCCAGAGACAGTGATAAGAACTTTACATTTATTATCTTGTTAAATGTCACAACTGGGACCCCCAATTTAAGGATGAGGAAATTGACAACTCCATAGATTGAGAGCACAATCCCTGATTGTGCCTGAGGCCAAAATCCTGCTCTTTACTGCATAGAACTAGAGACAAATTGCAAGAGATAAAATCTTGGATGCTTGGAGACCACCAAATATAGAGTGGTGATGTGAATTTTAAATATAGGACTTGCTGCAAAATTTAATATGAAGTAAAGAAAGGACAAACTACTGGGTATAAGAACAGAGAATGAGACAGAAAAAAAAATGAGTGAAAATTTACAAATAGAAGCTAACTTTAAAAAATAATTGGTTCTTTCATTTAACCACATAAGTGGAAAAAAAAATGAGTTCCAAGAGAAAATCAGATGGTAAAGACATAGGAATATAGGTAAAATTCTTATATATTTCAGTATATATTCCTTTGAAGTTACTCATTATAGTGTATCTTTATAATGATTATCTTTATGATCTTTATACTAGTTGAGATGTTCACATTTGTTTTAACTAGATCACCTTCAGTGCGTTCTTGAAAACAAACTGCTATTGATTCTTTGAAGTATGTGCTCTGAGGCCCTGAAGGAGGTTTTCTGAACAAAGAGGAATTATCATGCTCTTGTTACTATTTGCTATTTTCCTGTGGGTTTCACTTAAAGGGTGATTGAGCCAAACTCTCTGTAACATCCCTATTCTAGAAAAAGATTCAGTCCATTTGGTAATTAGTGAGATAGGGACTTTGGTGGTTAGTAGAGCAGGTAGTAAAGATATTTGTGGCTTGCACAATATAAGAGGTTATAAAACCACAAGATCAGATCTCTTCACTTCACCCTTTTTGCCTGTGGTCTTTAGGACACTGTAAGTGAACTAATTGCTCTTTGTAGCATAGAGCATGAACTCAGATTATGAGCAGTGGGCAGTAGGCGTGTGCAGCTATGTGTTTAAATGTACTCGAAGGTTAATAATGTCAGAGAAAGGAAACAAATGTTATTTATGAGGACCTTGTTGGGTTTAGACTCTGACTGCATTATAACATGGTGTCCTCACAACAACTCTCTAAAACAGGTATTATTACCTTTTTACATTTGGGAAACTAAGGGACAGGGAGGTTAGATAACTTGTCAAATAACACACAGCAAATAATTGATGGGATTGGGCCTCAAACTCCAGTCTTTTTTATTGTAAACTCAGTTGCTGCAAATCAGCAGTTCCCCAGGGGAATACAACTTATTTGAAGACTTATAAATTCTCACCCAGGTATTCTTTAGTCTTTTAGAAAACACTTATGGATTCAAATTTACGGCCAGCTCCACACTTGACACATAATGGATTGAAAGCTACTGGTTTGGGGCCTCATTTCTGGAAACACCACTATCATAAGCAAAAAAGAATTTATCTGGACTTTGTCTCAGAATGACTAACCAAAAACATTATCAGATACCTCAAAGATGAATAGCATAGTGACAGACATAGGCCACACAACTGAATGTTTTGTACTACATTTTCTTTCTTTTTTGAATTTTAATATTTTTTATATAGCAGGTTCTTATTAGTTATCCATTTTACACATATTAGTGTATATATGTCAATCCCAATCTCCCAATTCATCACAACACCACCCACTCTCCCTCCACTTTCCCCTCTTGGTGTCCATACATTTGCTCTCTACATCTGTGTCTCAATTTCTGCCCTGCAAAATGGTTCATCTGTACCATTTTTCTAGGTTCCACATATATGAATTAATATACAATATTTGTTTTTCTCTTTCTGACTTACTTCACTCTGTATGAAAGTCTCTAGATTCATCCACATCTCTACAAATGACCTAATTCCATTCCTTTTTATGGCTGAGTAGTATTCCATTGTATATATATACCACATCTTCTTTATCCATTCATCTGTTGATGGGCATTTAGGTTGCTTCCATGACATGGCTATTGTAAAGAGTGCTGCAATGAACATTGGGGTGCATGTGTCTTTTTCAATTATGGTTTTCTCTAGGTATATGCCCAGTAGTGGGATTGCTGGATCATATAGTAGTTCTATTTTTAGATTTTTAAGGAACCTCCTTACTGTTCTCCATAGTGGCTGTATCAATTTACATTCCCATCAACAGTGCAAGTGGGTTCCTTTTTCTCCACATCCTCTCCAGCATTTGTTGTTTGTAGATCTTCTGATGATTCCCATTCTAAGTGGTGTGAGGTGATACCTCATGGTAGTTTTAATTTGCATTTCTCTAATAATTAGTGATGTTGAGGAGCTTTTCATGTGCTTCTTGACCATCTGTATGTCTTCTTTCGAGAAATGTCTGTTTAGGTTTTCTGCCCATTTTGGGATTCAGTTGTTTTTTTTTAAATATTGAGTTGCATGAGCTGTTTATATATTTTGGAGATTAATCCTTTGTCCATTGATTTGTTTGCAAATATTTTCTCCCATTCTGAGGGTTGTATTTTCATCTTGTTTGCAGTTTCTTTTGTTTTGCAAAAGCTTTTAAGTTTCATTAGGTCCCATTTGTTTATTTTTGTTTTTATTCCATTACTCTAGGAGGTGGATCAAAAAAGATCTTGCTGTGATTTATGTCAAAGAGTGCTTTTCCTATGTTTTCCTCTAAGAGTTTTACAGTGTCCAGTCTTAAATTTAGGTCTCTAATCCATTTTGAGTTTATTTTTTTGTATGGTGTTAGGGAGTGTCCTAATTTCATTCTCTTACATGTAGTTGCCCAGCTTTCCCAGCACCACTTACTGAATAGACTGTGTTTTTTCCATTGTATATCCTTGCCTCCTTTAACATATTTTAGTTGACCATAGGTGCATGAGTTTATCTCTGGGCTTTCTATACTGTTCCATTGATCTATATCTGTTTTTGTGCCAGTACCATATTGTCATGATTACTGTAGCTTTGTAGTATAGACTGAAGTCAGGAAGTCTGATTCCTCCAGCTCCATTTTTTTCCCTCAAGACTGCTTTGGCTATTCAGGGTCTTTTGTGTCTCCATACAAATTTTAAGATTTTTTGTTCTAGTTCTGTAAAAACTGCCATTGGTAATGTGATAGGGATCGCATTGAATCTGTAGATTGCTTTGGGTAGTGTAGTCATTTTCACAATATTGAATCTTCCAATCCAAGAACATGGTATATCTCTCCATCTGTTGGTATCATCTTTAATTTCTTTCATCAGTGTCTTATAGTTTTCTGCATACAGGTCTTTTGTCTCCTTAGGTAGGTTTATTCCTAGGTATATTATTCTTTTTGTTGCAATGGTAAATGGGAGTGTTTCCTTAATTTATCTTTCAGAATTTTCATCATTAATGTATAGGAATGCCAGAGATTCTGTGCATTAATTTTGGATCCTGCAACTTTACTGAATTCACTGATTAGCTCTAGTAATTTTCTGGTGGCATCTTTAGGGTTCTCTATGTATAGTATCATGTCATCTGTAAACAGTGACAGTTTTACTTCTTCTTTTCCAATTTGTATTCCTTTTATTTCTTTTTCTTCTCTGGTTGCCATGGCTAGGACTTCCAAAACTATGTTGAATAATAGTGGGGAGAGTGGACATCCTTGTCTTCTTCCTTATCTTAGAGGAAATGCTTTCAGTTTTTCACCATTGAGAATAATGTTGGCTGTGGGTTTGTCATATATGGCCTTTATTATGTTGAGGTAGGTTCCCTCTATGCCCCCTTTCTGTAGAGTTTTTATCATAAATGGGTGTTGAATTTTGTCAAAAGCTTTTTCTGCATCTACTGAGATGATCATACAGTTTTTATTCTTCAATTTGTTAATATGGTGTATCACATCAATTGATTTGCATATATTGAAGCATCCTTGCATCCCTGGGATAAATCCCACTTGATCATGGTGTATGATCCTTTTAGTGTGCTTTTGGATTCTGTTATTTTGTATTTTGTTGAGGATATTTGTATCTATGTCCATCAGTTATATTGGTCTGTAGTATTCTTTCTTTGTGACATCTTTGTCTGGTTTTGGTATCAGGGTGATGGTGGCCTCATAGAGTGAGTTTGAGAGTGTTCCTTCCTCTGCAGGTTTTTTGAAGAGTTTGAGAAGGATGGGTGTGAGCTCTTCTCTAAATGTTTGATAGAATTCACCTGTGAAGCCATTTGTTCCTGGACTTTTGTTTGTTGGAAGATTTTTAATCACAGTGTGAATTTCATTACTTGTGATTGGTCTGTTCATATTTTCTATTTCTTCCTGGTTCAGTCTTGGAAGGTTATACCTTTCTAAGAATTTGTCCATTTCTTCCAGGTTGTCTATTTTATTGGCATAGTGTTGCTTTTAGTAGTCTCTTAGGATGCTGTGTTATTTCTGCTGTGTCTGTTGTAACTTCTCCTTTTTCATTTCTAATTTGTTGATTTGAGTCCTCTCCCTCTTTTTTTTTTTGATGAGTTTGGCTAATGGTTTATCAATTTTGTTTATCTTCTCAAAGAACCAGGTGAAGTTTTATTGATCTTTGCTATTGTTTTCTTTGTTCCTATTTTATTTCTGATCTGATCTTTATGGTTTCTTTCCTTCTGCTAACTTTAGGTTTTGTTTGTTCTTCTTTCTCTAGTTCCTTTAAGTGTAAGGTTAGATTGTTTATTTGAGATTTTTCTTGTTTCTTGAGGTAGGCTTGTATTAGTATAAACTTCCCTCTTAGAACTGCTTTTGCTGCATCCCATAGGTTTTGGATCATTGTGTTTTCATTGTCGTTTGTCTCTAGGTATTTTTTGATTTCCTCTTTGATCTCTTCAGTGATCCCTTGGTTATTTAGTAACGTATTGTTTAGCCTCCACATACTTGTGTTTCTTTTACGTTTTTGTCCCTTAATTGATTTCTAATCTCATAGCGTTGTGGTCAGAAAAGATGCTTGATATGATTTCAATTTTCTTATGTTTACTGAGGCTTGATTTGTGACCCAAGATGTGATCTATCATGGAGAATGTTCCATGCGCACTTGAGAAGAAAGTGTAATCTGCTGTTTTTGGATGGAATGTCCTATAAATATCAATTAAATCTATCTGGTTTATTGTGTCATTTAAAGCTTGTGTTTCCTTATTAATTTTCTGTTTGGATGATCTGTCCATTGGTGTAAGTCAGGTGTTAAAGTCCCCCACTATTATTGTGTTACTGTCGGCTTCCTATTTTATAGCTGTTAGCAGTTGCCTTATGTATTGAGGTGCTCCTATGTTGGGTGCATATATAATTATAATTGTTATTGTTTCTTCTTGGATTGATCCCTTGGTCATTATGTAGTGTCCTTCCTTGTCCCTTGTAACCTTCCTTATTTTAAACTCTATTTTATCTGATATGAGTATTGTTACTCAAGCTTTCTTTTGATTTCCATTTGCATGGAATACCGTTTTTCATCCCCTCACTTTCAGTCTGTATGTGTCCCTATGTCTGAAGTGGGTCTCTTGTAGACAGCATATATATGGGTCTTGTTTTTGTATCCATTCGGCGAGACTGTGTCCATTGGTTGGAGCATTTAATCCATTCACGTTTAAGGTAATTATCGATATGTATGTTCCCACGACCATTTTCTTAATTGTTCTGGGTTTGTTTTTTGTAGGTCCTTTTCTTCTCTTGTGTTTCCCACTTAGAGAAATTCCTTTCACATTTGTTGTAGAGCTGGTTTGATGGTGCTGGATTCTCTTAGCTTTTGCTTGTCTGTAAATTTTTTGATTTCTCCATCAAATCTGAATGAGATCCTTGCTGGGTAATCTTCATTGTAGGTTCTTCCCTTTCATCACTTTAAATATATCATGACACTCCCTTCTGGCTTGTAGAGCTTCTGCTGAGAAATCAGCTGTTAAGCTTATAGGAGTTCCCTTGTATGTTATTTGTCATTTTTCTCTTGCTGCTTTCAATAATTTTTCTTTGCCTTTAATTTTTGCCAATTTTATTACTATGTGTCTTGGCGTGTGTCTCCATGGGTTTATCCTGTATGGGACTCTGTGCTTCCTGGACTTGGGTGGCTATTTCCTTTCCCATGTTACGGAAGTTTTTGACTATAATCTCTTCAAATATTTTCTTGGGTCCTTGCTCTCTCTCTTCTTCTTGGACCCCTACAATGTGAATGTTATTGAGTTTAATGTTGTCCCAGAGGTCTCTTAGGCTGTCTTCATTTCTTTTCATTCTTTTTTCTTTATTCTGTTCCACAGCAGTGAATTCCACCTTTCTGTCTTCCAGGTCACTTATCCATTCTTCTGCCTCAGTTATTCTCCTATAGATTCCTTGTAGTGTATTTTTCATTTCAGTTACTGTATTGTTCATCTCTGATTGTGTGTTCTTTAATTCTTCTAGGTCCTTGTTAGACATTTCTTGCATCTTCTCGATCTTTGCCTCCATTCTTTTTCTGAGGTCCTGGATCATCTTCACTATCATTATTCTGAATTCTTTTTCTAGAAGGTTGTCTATCTCCACTTCATTTAGTTGTTTTTCTGGGGTTTTATCTTGTTCCTTCATCTGGTACATAGCCCTCTGCCTTTTCATCTTGCTATCTTTCTGTGAATGTGGTTTTTGTTCCACAGGTTGCAGGATTATAGTTCTTCTTGCTTCTGCTGTCTGCCCTCTGGTGGATGAGGCTATCTAAGAGGCTTGTGCAAGTTTCCTGATGAGAGGGACTGGTGGTGGGTAGAGTTGGCTGTTGCTCTGGTAGGCAGAGCTCAGTAAAACTTTGATCCGCTTGTCTGCTGATTGTTGGGGCTGGCTTCCCTCCCTGTTGCTTGTTTGACCTGAGGTGACCCAACACTGGAGCCTACCCAGGCTCTTTGGTGGGGCTAATGGTAGACTCTGTGAGGGTTCATGCTAAGGAGTACTTCTCAGAACTTCTGCTGCCAGTGTCCTTGTCCTCACGGTAAGACACAGCCACACCCTGCCTCTGCAGGAGACCCTCCAACACTAGCAGGTAGGTCTGGTTCAGTCTCCTATGGGGCCACTGCTCCTTCCCCTGGGTCCTGATTCACACACTACTTTGTGTGTGCCCTCCAAGAGTGGAGTCTCTGTTTCCCCCAGTCCTGTTGAAGTCCTGTAGTCAAATCCCACTAGCCTTCAAAGTCTGATTCTCTAAGAATTCCTCCTCCCGTTGCTGGACCCCCAGGTTGGGAAGCCTGACGTGGGGCTCAGAACCTTCACTCCAGTGGGTGGACTTCTGTGGTATAAGTGCTCTCCAGTTTGTGAGTCACTCACCCAGCAGTTATGGGACTTGATTTTACTGTGATTGCGCCCCTCCTACCATCTCATTGTGGCTTCTCCTTTGTCTTTGGATGTCGGGTATCATTTTTGATGAGTTTCAGTGTCTTCCTGTTGATGACTGTTCAATATTTAGTTGTGATTCCAGTGCTCTCACAGGAGGGAGTGAGAGTGCATCCTTTTGCTCTGCCATCTTGAACCAATCTTCCTGTACTACATTTTCTGAGAATGCTATCCTCTCTTTCCACTTACAGCAACTATCAGGAGGAAATATTCTCCAACTCTACTGATATTTTTTCCAGTGGAATTTTATGATAGCATCATGCTCCTCCATTTCATCCTCCCACTCATTCTGTCCCTGAGTCCTGGGAAGGAGTGACATACAGGTGGTGAATTTGAGAAGAGTGCTGTGTGCATGGCTTGGCTTGGCACTCTCCTTCTTTCCTTTTAGGAAACCAGTCAGCCTGCAGACAGCACATTCCCTCTTATTCCTCCTGAGAGACTGGGGTCCTGCATAAGCCAACCCTGTTGTGGCTGGAGGTGCATAATTGTCCACTTTTGGTCTCAGGTGATGCATTTCAATCTCATATGAAGCTCTGTCTCCCAACCTAAACTTGGTCAGCAATAAAGGTGATATTTTAGTTCTTATGTCATAGTATTTTTTCTTTTTCTCTCTTGGTTCAGAAATTGAAAGGATAATACAGGTGGTATTTCTCTTATCCCCCATATGGTTTTATTTTCTGAGAAAACAAAGGAATGAAAGAAGCAGTGGAATTTTCAGACTTAACATGTGGAGAGGTTTTGCTGTGCTTGGCTTTGGACTTCCCTGTGTGGACAGAAAACTGTGATTTTAGCAGCTTGTCAATACAAGTCATAGGTTAGGTGGGATTTTATAGTTGTGAGTTTTAAAATGACCAATGACATTTAATCTTGGTGGGTGATGGTGCTTATATTGACTTTGTTCACAGCCCACGGCTATTTCTCTGGGGACCTCTATCCTCATAAAACAAGTGTAGGCTTCCTCATTTCATTCCTTGACAGCAAAAGTTGAAAGATACACAATTTGCCTATCCTAAAAATGATGTGAGGGTGAGAACCTTGAATAAGATTTCCAGCTGGCTGTGCCTCAGGTTGCAGCCTGAGTGGTAACACACCTTTTCTAAGGAAGACTGACTTAAGCTAAGGCTAGACGAAGTGGGAAACATTTTAGGATAAACATGAGGGGGCTTTTAATAAGTTCCTTAGAGATGTATATGAGTGGGGGATTTAAATGGCCAGGATCTCTATTCCCATTTACTATGAAACAGTGAGGCTCTAGCTTTATTTTGTTAGTGCTAAGCTTAGCCTGACTTTGTAATATTAGGTGTCTCAATTTTGTCCTGCACTCAAGTCCAGGAAGAAAACTTTGGAGAGACCAATTTTGAAGTCAAGGGAATAGTGTGGTGGTGCAGGTATTGTCTGCTTCCTGAGGGAACATGACTGAGAAATTTTAAAAATTCAACACGGAATTAAATACCATGACCTACAGAGCACACAGCAGGCTCTTTGGCTCTCATGGTCAATAAAGACACAGATTTCAGAATCAGCAGTAGTAGTTTCCATCCAGAAATCTGCTCAGGGTGACTTTGCTGCTGAAGCAGTAAGGTAAGGAGAAAGCTAGACCTAGGAGGCATACATCTCAGGCTTAAACAATTCCCTAACAACAGACAATCACAGACATTTTTGTGGTGTACACACTAAAAAAGTTTTTTTTTCATAAGTCATTTTAGGGGTCCTATTACTAGAGCAACCTGCAATGCAGAGTGACAATCATGAACCCATAGTTCACAGGAGGTGGTTTGAATACACTGGATTGAATGTATATTAGTATCCTATTTCTGCTGTCACAAATTACCATACATGCAGTGGCTTAAAACAACACAAATTTCTTATCTTATACTTCTAGAGGTCAGAAGTCTGAAATGAGTCTTATGGGCTAAAATCAAGGTGTTGGCATGCCTGTGTTCCTTATGGAGGCTCTAGGGCAGACTCTGTTTCCTTGCCTTTTCCAGATTCTAGAGGCTACCTGCAGGTTTTGGCTCATGGACCCTTCCTTCATCCTCAGACTCTGCATCAGTCCAGTCTCTGCTTCCATCATCACATCTGCTTTCTACTTGGAACCTCCTGATTCCCTCTCATAAGGACTCATGTGATTACATCGGGTCCACCTGCATAATCCAGGATAATCTCCCCATCTCAAGACTCTTAATTTAATAAGATCTACAAAGTCCCTTTGCCATGTAACTAATAGGTTTATAGGTCCAGAAATTAGGATGTGGTTATCTTTTGGGTCACTATTTAGCCTACCACCACAATAAAAAGTGTCTCAAATAAAATCTTGTGACTAGTGTGCCATGCTCACAATGTTGTTTGAGAGGAGATGAATACCTTTATGCATTTTGTTATTGGAGTATTAATTGTCATTTAATCTAATGGAAGGGACTCTGAGATATTAGTGAATATAGTTGGACATTACTTGGGATAGAAAGTACAATAAGAAAATATTTTTCATTTCTGACTAAATTATGGCCTTGGATTTAATGTGCTATCCTTAGTCATTTCTGAAGTTTGGAGGTTAATAGATAAAAAGACAAATGTGGAGACAGGAACGTCCTCAAGGAAGCAGTGACCCCATGGATGATGTAACATGGGTTCCCTCTCCTAAGGGGCCTGAGTACACAAAGAATGATTTAAGAGTAAGGAGTAACCATAGGTGAAGACAACTAAAGGCTGGGGGATATTAAGAAGGCTTTCTCCTCCAGTTCTGCTATTTCCTTCCTTGTTTGAGATAGCCCAGTTTGTATAACACATGGTCTTTCTTCTCCCATTTACTCAATCCTCCTCCTTGGGAAAGTTGGGGTGATTTATCTGGATGGTATATTTTAAAAGAATAACTGGGAGGGTTTGGTTCAACTTCAGTCTTCTAAATATTTTGAAGCCCACCTGCTCACAGAGAGCTGTGGTCTTTATTTTGTCCTAGGGCCAGTTATCTTGATATGGAGAGAGGTCTGCCTTATTCCAGCACTACTGTAATTTGGTAGATATGCCTTATTAATTCTAGGGTTCAGTCAGCATACCCATTCATCCTATTTCTCAATTTATAAAACATCCAGTGGGAATGGAGGATGTTATTTATTTGGTCACCTTAAAGATCACAGAAACAGTGAGAACAAAACAGAGATATAGCTCAGGATTTCCATGCAGCATCTGTGTTTCAGCAAACTGTTTTCTGAGATGTTCTCAGGAAAGTTGTTTTATATTCAAATATTTTTGGAAAACATTGGGTTAAACAAGGTTGAACAAGAGTTTTATTTTACTATTTCATTTAATCTACATTAGGAATTCTCAAAGTCTTTGATATGCTATTAGGTATTGTGATTCTCTGAAGCATATGGAGTTTTTGAAATTTATTTGTTTTTCCATAGATCATTGTTTGTTTTTCCATAAATCGTTTTTGCTCCCCTGGGGTTTAAAAACTTATATACAATATTTGGAAACTTGACTATTGGGTTAAATAATACTTTCCAAGTATACTTGACTTTTTATTCAAATGAAACTTCTTCAATTACCTTGGAAAAATCATACCCCGAAGAATTTTTAACATGTATAGGTATAAACAATAACTAAAATAACTAATGAAGCCTGCCATTTTGAAAAAATACAGAGCTATATTTTCTGCATTAATGAAAATAAAAAAAATGTTTAAGAACTGTTTATTAAGTTTGTAAACTATGATGAAAACTTGGTTAATGAACTACCCAGTACATTTAATATCACATGTCACAAAACTCCAAGTGAGAAAATGCACACTACATCTAACCTCATGAGCTAAAAAACTCTAAATGAGTTTCTGTGCATTGGCAATGACACGAGAAAATAATGCTTTGTTGTGCATTTGTTAACTGTGGGAGGTTTCTTTTGGTTTCGAAATGAAGGTAGTTGATGTCACATTTTCTCCTTTGTGTTTGGATTTCTTAAAAAAGCATCAACTCAAGAAGCTAGAAAAGCAAATCTTGGATAAACTTAAAGAAGAAAGCATCAATAAAATAAGATAATAGTAGAAATTACTATAACAGAAAAAAATATCAAAAAGACAAGAGCACCAAATAGACAAGATTATCATATCCAATACCTGATTCCTTAAAAGACTAATAAAATAAACAAATTAAATTAAATATTAATTAAGGAGAAAAGAAATCACAAAGAAGTAATAAAGAGAATTTAAAAACACAAAACTTTATGAGAAATAAAAGTAAAAATTACAAGTGATTACAAAAACATCTTTGCATCATTAAGATTGAAAGATTAGATGAGAAGATTAATTTCCTTGAAAATGTAATTTTAAAATCCTGTTTTAAAAGGAAATCTAAAAATGGCAAAGGCAGTCCCGAGTTAAATTTTTTCCTACCCCAAATTCCAAACACAGTTTTTATAGACAAGCTGATATCAAGAGAGATATGAGTCCTAACTTTTATAAGCTCTCTAGGCAATAAAGTAGAAGATTCACAAACTCATTTACTGGATGTAATATAATTTTGAAACAAAAAGAAAGAGATCAAACTGTGAAAGGAAAATTATACAAAACATCACTCTGATATAAATATAAAATCCTGTAAGCACATTGACAAAAGGAATTCAGAAGTAGCTCAAAGAAAAAAAAAAGATACATGACTAGATTTACTTGCAAGCAATAGAAAATCCGTTAATATAAATCTCAACATTAAAGGAAAAAAATCATATCAATTTGATTGCAATGATTTGATAGTTGCCAAAAGCAGTTGAACTACTCAAATCTCACTTGTGATTGATGAAATAAAAAGCAAAACTTTTTGTTAACTAGGATGTGAGGCTTAAGATCCTCGTCAAAGTAAATCAGCCACCCCACACCCATTCTCTATTTCTATTTCTATAGCTCTTTCAACTGAATGGAAGCAATTGATATTGGAAGCAATTGATTTAATTTTGTAATATGGCAGGAATTCCTGTTAATAACACTTTTTTCAGCAATGTACTGGAGGTAGTGAGTGAAATAAATCAAGAGAAATAAAATATATGACTGAATAAAACCCAAACCTTATATAAATAATTGAGGAGGATACACTGCCACGTTTTACTACCTAATAAAAAACTCAAAAAGTTTGATGGAGGAAAGATCCATACTTAAAAATCAATTCTATTTCTTAAATTGGTAATAAGTTGTTAGAATATGAAGTTTTTTTAAAGGCAAAATTCATAATAGCAAAAAATTTATTATCTAGAAATGATTTATATAAAACTGTAAAACCTTGGGTGGCAAAAATCTAATTTTTGTTTGTTTATATAAACAATATAATTAACCATTTTTTTGTACCCTTTATTCAGCAATAAATATTGCTCATAGATACTTATATATGCAATCAAAATATAAAAACTCATTCTGAAATGGTATATATCAAGTGCAGAACAGTGGTTATTTCTAGAGAAGGAGCATACAGGTGACAATGTAAATTTTAAAGAACTTTTTAAACAGATCTGATTTATTTTTAAGAGGACTTTTTAAAGAGAGATTTTGAAGAGATCTGTATTTCCTTATGGCACCAGGAACAACTGTATCTAACTTTTAAATTTGTTTCCAAAATCTCTGTAAAGCATCACTTCATCACATGAAGAGTAGCACATAGTGTTTTTCTTGATCACTGGCAAAGCACAACTGTGGACTAATTTTTTTCCCCAGAAATTTAAGTGATCAAACTCTACAATCTCTTTAAATCTTCTTTTAAGCCAGAATTGATCAAGGTCAGAGTTGTAATTGTAAAACATAAATTAGCTAACGTTTAATTTGGGGTCAATTCATTGATCTTGGTGTCCCTGGGATAATATTTGAATCAATAGTGACAGCAAACTTTGATTTTGAAATAGTCCTTTCTCCTATAACCTAGGCCCCATAAAGTATATTTTAAATATTTTACAAATAATATAAGGCCCAAAGTAATAACCCCAAGTTAGCCATTTGATAATGGTGAATAACCATTTATGGATACCTCAGTTTGTGCTGCCTAAATGTGCTTCATAAAAGAAGAAGTGTACATTTCATATGGGGCATGATCTCAATTAAATTCTCACATGAACTGCATGAAGATTCTTTTCATTTTACAATTAAGGAACAATTGGTTTAATAAAGGTTAAGTAACTTTCTCGAGTATGTATGGGAAGATTTTTTAAAAGGGCTCATAAATTGTAGCAGGAAGTTAAACCCACATTTTCTGACCCTAAATTCTGGGCTGGCTCCACTATATATTACTAAATATCAAAACACCCCAATGTTTGATTACGGTGTCTTAGGCTGGATGTTGACTTACTTTGGAGAGTCATTATCAAGAACAAAGTATATTTCTACTTATGCTGGGAAGTTGCCATAGTTTTGTTTTTTCTTTACTCCTGCTCAGTGTCTTTGATCCATCACATTCCGGAGGAAAGGTGACTCCTCAATAAAACCTGTGATGGACTGCCTGGGCTGATAACACTCCGATCCATAAAGGTTGGAAGTACTGCTGCATACTGGCGGCTGTAGGTATTGCAATGCTCCCTCTTCCTGACATGAATGCAGTCCCAGACTTGCTTGCCTTCTCGGTATCTCTAGCTCTAGCTTTCACTTTTCCTTTCTTTCTCATACACGTTCTATGACATAGGTTCTCCCTGATGATGGATTTTGATGGAATACACATTTTTGTAATTGACTTTTCAGAAAAATATGCCTTCTAAAATTCAGCTACCTGCTGTGATACTTTAAACATCTCAAAATTGTCAAGATTAGGAGGTCACTGGAGGTTTCAATATTATTATTATTATTATTATTATTATTATTATTATTATTATTATTTTTTGCGGTACGAGGGCCTCTCACTGTTGTGGCCTCTCCCGTTGCGGAGCACAGGCTCTGGACGCGCAGGCTCAGTGCATGGCTCACGGGCCCAGCCGCTCCGCGGCATGAGGGATCTTCCCGGACCGGGGCACGAACCTGCGTCCCCTGCATCGGCAGGCGGACTCTCAACCACTGCACCACCAGGGAAGCCCCCTCAATATTATTTTTAAAAGGTTAATGTTCACATTTAACAAAATTATGGCTTAGTTTGATTTCTACTGTTAGTTTGATTTGTGGCTTCAGCATCATAATAGGTTTGATGATATAAGATTATGGATTTGGAATTATCAAAATTAAGGTCTTATTTTCATAAGACTTTATATATTAATGAAATCTTATATATAACACTTCTCTCCAAATTTTATATATTAGACACTAAATATTAAGAGGTTCTCAAGGCAAATGAAAATGATTAAGACCAAGAATAAACCATTTTAAGTTCTGCTGTCTTCTCTATAATTCTAAAAAATTGTCAGTCATGTTGATGAAATATACTTTGAGGATGTCATGGGTTCAGTACTTAGGGAAACTATGATATCTCCATGTCCTTCCGCTTTTTTACCAACCCCTCTTATTATACTTTATTTTTTTTTATAGAAGAAAGAATAATATTAAAAATAAGCTCAGGTGAGTTATTTTTTTATCTTATTTTTTTAAAAGCAGAATCACTATTATCCTAAAAAAGTAAAAACAAATTGAAATTGAATTAATAAGATGTATATACTTTCATTTTTCATATTGTAGACTGGGATAATACAGGCAAGAAGTCATATTCAATAGAAGTAATGGGAATCCTTATTGTGAACTTCCTACTGAATAACACTTTCATTTAATCTCAAGTAATCTTCACAGCAAACTCACTCTTCACACTTCAGTATTATTGTCATTGTTATACTCCAGGAAACAATACAAGCTGTTGCTTGCCCACAGTCAGGTAGCTAGTAAATGTGCAGTCAAGATATAGACCCAGCTATTTTGGACTATAGTACCCATACTTGCTATTACTCTATTATGCCACAGTGAGTTTCAGAAAGCTATTTGCTAACATGGATTATCATTTCATACATATCACGAGTCCTGTTTTTCAGTTTGTAAGACGTGTGAGACAATCAGATAGAAGCCACAGAGTCATGATATCTGCATGATAACTAAGTTAGAAGGTAATTAGGGAGATGCATGATCATTTGCCATTTTAATTTAAATGAAAAGTAATGAAATGCTGCTATTTGAGTAACATCTAAGAGCACAAATGAAATTATTATTAAATCAGCATGCATGTTGTTTATAGACAGAACTAGTAGAGAAAACTATATTGGCATTTGCATTCTTCTAAGGAGCATATTTTTCATTTAATTTTATGTAATGTCTTATTTTATTAGTGTTATTAAAACATTATCCAAAAACTGACATTTTCATGAAAATTGTCCTAGTTTTCAAAAATCAACTTTTTAATATGCAAGAAAGATATAAGTGATCTGGTATGATTTCTCCGCACCTGACAGCTGTGGGTTTACCTTTATCTCAGACCCAGAAATATGGTAGATATGAGTCCAAAGTGTAGATATAATCACCCAGGCATTTAGATGGTTAGGCTGTCTTATTATACAGATAGCCCTTCTTTTTTCATTAAGTCAGAAACTATGAAAGGGACAGTAATTTACAGTCCAAACTGAAGGAAAATAGAGGTCATAGACCTATGCAAATGACAGAAAAGCCTGGAACAGGAAGATAACAATTTTTTACCTGCAAGTTTCTAAATTATTGTTTAAGGTGAGGAAGTTGAGAAGCTTAGTCTTAGTTAGAGAGCTGACCAAGCAGGCCAGTGTCAGTTCACATCCTGAGGTAATCAGGAGTGGAATGAGACCAAAAGAATGTGCATGATCTGGAAACAAGCATGGGGTGAGAAACTGGGCAGAAGTGAACAGAAGAGGGCTCAGCTCAATAGCGCATTTTGTCTATAGTACAGGGAGTGGGATGCTCTGACTTAAAAAAAAAAAATCACAGTACACAAGAAGGTATGATAAGTGAGGTGTGAAGAAATTAATCATTTCTAAGTAAGCAAGTAAAAATAAGTGTAAAAGGGCAATAAGAGTGTTAAAATTGAGATTCCAGATGTTAAAATTAGACAGATTTTTAAAAATGTATTCACCAAATTCTTGGATTCGTCCATCCATGTATATATCTATCCAACCATTTAACAAAAATTCTTTGTGAGATAGTAGGATGCTGGGGATTCTGCATGAATATAACAGATATGGTCCCTGTCGTCACTAATTTTACATTCTTCAGAGGAATAAATTAAACAAATAATCTCATGCAACTAAATAGTTATAACTAAAATATATGCTGTAAATGCCAAGGAACAGGATGTTGTGAGAAAGAATTAGCAGTGAAATAACCTGAAGTTTGGGAGATCAGTGAATAGCTCTTTGAGCAATGTCACTTAACCAGAAAGAAAAGAAGGAGGTAACCAGGATATGGGCCATAGGAAGTGAGCTTCCACACAAAGACCCTGATTATTTGCAGAAGGTAGAGATCATTTTGGCTGAACTAGTAACAGAGGGAGTAGAGTGACATAAAACGATTTTGAAAAGATAAGCAGTGATCAGATCATTCAGGATATTTTAGGACATTTTTTAGAGTTACTTAACTTTCTTAGCCAAAAACCTTCCTAGTATGAAGACAGACCTCAATCCACGTAAGAAAAAATAGCAACGGTGTTTCAGGAAAATATTCAAAATGCTCAGCTTTAATAAATATTCTGGCTAAATTAACAAATATCAAGATAGGAAAAAAATCTGAAAACTTTTAGGTAGTAAAAGAGTTCCCCTCTATTTAGATTGGGGACAACCAACTTCACTTTAGACTTTCACACAGCGACAATCAATGCTAGAAGACAAAGTAGTAATACATGCATAGTTCCAAACCATAGGAGATATTAGCAAGGAATATTAACCCAACCTCAAAGTAATTCAAGGATAAAGACAAAGCAGGTATTTTCAAACACCAAGTGGTTAAGGAATATGGAATCCATGAGTGCTCCTTAAAAAAAAAATCCACTGTATAAGGAAATGTACTCAATTAAATACCTCAGATAAGCAAACAAGAAAGCTGTAGTACTGATGTCAAACAGCAATAAAAATAGCCAACCCTTCTTAAATGGCTACTATGTGATAGGTGTGTCCTAAGTGGTTTATATGTGTTCCTTCATTTGTTCCTTATATGGCCTCATAAGATAATCCATGCCATTAACCTGCTCTTATGAATAGGGTAACTAAGAAACAGGGAGGTCAAGACATTTCTCCAAGGTCATGGAACCAGTGAATAGAAGAGCTCAGGTTCAAACCTAGGTATCTACTCCAGAGCTGCTTGATATACCATTATGAGAGCTGCTCTTCTAGGCTAGATATCTCCTGTTTGCCTTCTAGATCCACATTTTACCATTCTTCATTTTGACTAAATAGACAGTTATCAACAGGCTCACTTGCCTTCTAGCCCCCTCTAGGGCTTGGCCAATGAGGGACACCATCAAGAGATGAGACAGTGAGAAGAGAGTGAGGTCAGGGCTTAAACTAAGCCATGAAATTTTATTTTGAATGTGAAATTAGCTTTTCAAACAATAACATTGAAACCTACAATGGCCTCCCAACCTTGTCAATTTTCGATATGTTTAAAGTTTAACTGCAGAGAGTTGAATTTGAGAAGGTATATTTTTCCAAAAAATCAATTACAAAACTGATTACCTTGGCACCCACTTTGCCACCTTATTGTGAAATGGCTATGTCTTTCTACAAAGACCAGAGTTCCTTTAGGTGAACTCTTCATTCTGTCACCTGGTCCATGTTTCAATCACCATAACTTGTCCCTTCAGGCTTAGGGTTGGTGAGATCTTCAATGTTACTAACCTCAGGGGTCCTGCACTATCTCTTTTTGGTTTACCTGAACCCTTACATACTTTGTAAATAGTCCTTTTATTCAACTCTTATCAAATTATCCAGTTTGATTGTTCTATCTCTTTCTTACCAGAATCATGTCTGAAAAATCCTCTAATAAAACATTCAATTATGTTTTAGGAAAGGTTATGCCATCATGTCAAATGGTGATGCTTTATTTTGTCAAATGTATAGCAAGCACTTTAATGCTTAGCACATAGTGAAGTGCTTAATTAGTTAAGTGCTTATTGACTGTGGACGTTGAGGCTTTTAATTTAATTAAGATGTTAAAATAATATGTGATTATATTTAGAGTTTATCATATTATTTCTATGGTGCTGGGAGAAAAATGATTACTCTTTCAAAAGGCATGTTGGAAAACCCATTCTTCAAACTTAGCATAGTTAATCACTGTGACATCATTTCATAAAGTCTGATTTCCGTAAGGGTCTAAAGTCAAAATAGACTGTAAGACAGAGGTGTTCATTCTTGTCCAATAATACTGAAAGACACTACAGTTGACCCTTGAACACTGTGGGTATTAGAGATGCCAACCCTCCACACGGTAAAAAATCCCAGTACAACTTTACAGTTGGCCCTCCATATCAGCGGTTCCTGCCTCTGTGGAGCCAGCCAACCACAGATTGTGAAGTTCTGTAGCACATACTTAGTGAAGAAAATCTGTGTATATGTGGACTTGTGCATTTGAAACCTGTGTTGTTCAAGGGTCACCTGTATTTTTTTTTTTTTGCGGTACGCGGGCCTCTCACTGTTGTGGCCTCTCCCGTTGCGGAGCACAGGCTCCGGACACGCAGGCTCAGCGGCCATGGCTCACGGCCCCAGCTGCTCCGCGGCATGTGGGATCTTCCCAGACCGGGGCACGAACCCGTGTCCCCTGCATCAGCAGGCGGATTCTCAACCACTGCGCCACCAGGGAAGCCCAAGGGTCACCTGTATTTTGAGTGATTGCTTTGAGCAACAGCTTATCTTTACCTCCGAGTCTGGAAGACGCTAATATAAATCCATGATGGAGAACTCCTCATTGTGGAAAAAGTAAATGCTCATCTAAGAAGGGACTAGAGGAAATAGATATATTTACTTAGAGATTATTTAATCCCAAACTATTATTCCTTGAGACCCTGAGAAATAGAGTAAGTACACAGTTTTCTGGACTCTTAAATTATTATTCTTTCCAGTACGTCCCACCCCTCTATGGACAGGATGCCAGTGAGAATGTATACTTCTCTAGAGTTGTTACAAATGGTTAAGTTTAAAAGTTTTGTACATTTACATTTTAGGCAGCTGCTAAGCCACATTGAGAGATGGTTCCTTAAAGAGAAAGCCCCTTACTTCTAAAGGGGTCCACATAACTGTATGGCACCCTGAAAAATGGAAGCCAGGAATGCCATTTCCAGGCCTGGCCCCAGAGCCTCCCATGTGATCCCACAGTCTCCCTTTTTCTCACTTGGTGTCTGTCAGCCAAATATAAAGAATGCAGCAAAGAACATACAAAACCTAGGGAATGGAGGATCATTCGATTAAGGGATCCTGGATCATTGAAGGGATACATGAACGGAATCCACTTATGCCAACCAGATTCTAATCTGTGATTTGAGCACAACTTTTAAGTTAAAATACTGGTGTTTTTTGTGTTTGTTGTATTATACTTAGACTTCCCTGATTCATACAGAAATTTAGGGTAACTCTTATCTTGATAGAAGCAGTCTACAAAATAATAATAATAATACTTTTAGCAATCATGGAATACTAAAAGGATGCTTATTAAAAGTTTATTCAAAATTGAATGATTAGTCCTCAACAATGCAAGCAAATAAGAATCAATAAAAGGAAAAGAATGGGTAAAGTCAAAATTGTCATTAGTGACAAGAAATGAGAAATTAATGGAATTAATATAAAGATTTAGAATTGCTCAATATAAGATTGTAATTATCAGTTGCATTTCTATATTAGAGCAACAAACACAATGTTTGTTACTTTACCAAAAACAGTGACATATAGGTTTAAATCTAACAAAAATAATAACAGAAGGAATAAATTTAACAAAGGTGTTTAGGAACTTTATGTTGAAAAAAAGACAGTGAAAGAATTTAAAAATACCTAAATAATGGAGAGATATGCAATGCTTGTGGATAAAATGGCTCAGTATCATAAAAATGCCATTTGATACCAAATTGATCTTTAGATTCACTGTATTTTCAATAAAATATCAACATTGTTTTAGGGGATCTTGTCAAGTTGTTCTCAAATTTATGACAAAGATCAAAAGCCAAAAATTGTCAATACTTCTAAAAAAAATCACCTACTTAAGAGAGGGAGGAGTTATGCTCAACCACTTATTAAGATTTATAAATTGATAATAATTAACAAAATTTGGCAAAGTTATTGGCACAGGGGTATGGAATTAGGCTTTAATAAAACAGAATAGAACAGAATAGAGAGCCAGAAACATACGATATGACACAAATCAACTTTGCTGATCTGTGGGGGAAATTCACTATTGCAAAATTGTACTAGAACATTTGGTTATCTTTGTAGAAAAAGTAAAATGTATCTCTTAGTATTCAAAGAGTGAAAACAAAGAAAAATATTGAAACATTTGATAATATTAAGAGCTAAACCTTCTTTTGATTAAAATACATTATAAAAATGTAATAAGACAATCTGGGAACTGGCATTTGTAATGCAAATAACTCTAAATGAAATGTCTTATAGAAAACTCCTAATTTTTAAAACTAATAATTTAATAGAATAATGAGCAAAAGTCATGAACAGATATTTAAAAAGAAAGGAAACATGAATGGCCAATAAAATATGAAAAGATTTAACCATGTTTACACTTAGAGAAATGCAAATTAAAATGACACTGAAATACTTCACACCCAATAGAGCTGCAAAAATGTAAAAAAGCCTGACAATACTAAGTGTTAGCAATGACGTGAAACAAGAGGAATTATATTACCCTGCTATTGCGAGTGGAAATTGATCTAGCCACTGTGAAAAACATCCTCAAGTTACCTAGTAAAATTTAATGTATCTGATGACCTTGAAATTTCACTTTTTATGTGCAAATTCTGGAGAATAGAGCATCTAAGACATATACAAGAATATCCAAAATGATATTAGTTGTAGTAGCAGAAAACCAGAAACAACTTAAAACTTTACCAGTAGTAGTGTGAACAAAAGCAAGATTTTAAGACACCAAACAATGGAATACTATAGAGGAGTGAAATGAAATGAATTACAAAAAATCTATCCACATGGCTCAGTTTTAAAATTTTATACTGAGAGAACATGCAAGTAATACAGAAATATACACATATGATTCTGTTTATAAATAAGTCTAGCATAAAAATAAATGCTTTTAGGGAAAATGTACATTTTTGGTAAAGCTATATAAAGGAATAGCAAGGAGATGATTATCCTGAAATTCAAGAAAGTGGCTTCCTATAAGTTTAGGTGTTGACATAAACTGTAACATATTTAATGTATACAACTTACTGAGTTTGGGGATAAGTATACACATGTGAAACCATCACCAAATCTATGCCATAAACTAATCCATTATCTCCAAAAGTTTCCACCCACCCTCTTTCTTTCTTTCTTTCCCTTCCTTCCTTCCTTTCTTATTATATTGTATACATATTTATATATTATTATTTTTTGTGTGATAAGAACACAACATAAGATTCCCTCAGCAAATTTTCAAGTATATAATACAGTATTGTTTACTATAGGCACTATGCTGTATTTCTTCATCTATTGATCTTGTGTAACTGAAACTCTGACTAATACATTCCATTTCTCCATCCCCTCAGCCCTTAAGAACCAGCATTGCACTCTGCTTCCATGAATTTGACATCTACTTTAGATTTCTCCTATAAGTGGTAACATATAGTATTTGTCCTTCTGTGTCTGGCTTATTTCACTTTGCATGATGTCTTCCAGGTTCATCCATGTTGTTGCAAACAGCAGGATTTTCTTGTTTTTTATGGTTGAATAATATTCCTTTGTGTGTCTATACCGCATTTTCTTTATCCATCATCCTTTTATGGACATTTAGGTTGCTACCATGTCTTGGCTATTGTGAAAATGCTGTAATAAACATGGGGGTGCAGATACATCTCTTCAAGATCCTGATTTCAATTCCTTTGCGTATATACTCAGAAGTGGGATTGCTGGACCATCTGATAGTTCTATCTTTAATTTTTTGAAGAATCTAAGATAACAATGTTGGTGAGAACGTGGAGAAAAGGGAACTCTCGTACACTGTTGCTGAGGATGTAAATTGGTGCAGCCACTGTGGAGAACAGTGCTTGACACAGTAAGTGCCCTCTCTCTTCCTCCCTATACCCCTCTCTCTCCCTCTATTGTTCTCTTCCTCTAATAGAGATAATTATACTTATATAATTATGGTTAATTACATTCAAAATCATTCTATATATTTTATTATTATTAAATATTTATTATTATATGGAATAAACATTTCTCTAAAAATTCCTTCCTGAACTTCAGTTTTGTGACATATCTTAAGGACACAGCAAAGAGATTTTGAAAACACTAGGTTCAATGACATGTTAAAGTTTAGCTAATTCCTTAATAATGGGTGATATTTTTATAAAACTTTTTCATCCAGAAAGGAACTGGTTACAGAAATACAAACTGTAGGAAAACTACATGTAGTTTAAAAAGGTTTTTAACACCAAGAATTTCAAAGCATCTTTTTTTCTCCCAATTTTTGGTAATAATATTGATTTAGGATTTTCTACAAGTTTTGAAAATTACTGTCTAAATTTATTTATTCATCAAAAGTGACAAGCATTCTTTAAGTCAGGTGAAAAATGTTTAAAGCTTTATATTTAAAAAAATTCTTCAGTTGGGGAGAAAGACAAAACACATTTACAATTAGAAATGTTATCTTGGGTCCTGCTATAAATTTGAAACTCCAATTATGAGGACAAGATGTTGCTTTAGCCATTTAAACATAAGTTAGTTATACCTAGCTTTTTGTTACACCTGGCAAACCAAGATGACCATTTTATAGAGCAATCTGTTGTCACCTGTACTGCCTGCAGTAATGTGAGATTTTCATTTTCCTGGAGAGTGCTGCCTCACTGTGGACAGATTAGGAATCACGGAAGTTTGACAAGGGATTAGCTTTGGCAAATATGCTTCATCAAGCTTTGTATCCAAATTTTTCTCACATGTAATATGAAGAAATATCCACCCATTTTACAAAAAAATGTTGTAAAAGATGGTATCTTCTCCAGGGAGAGCTACTTAATTATAACTAGTAAATAGGCCTTTTCTGATTTACAATATCTTACGGATTTTGCTTCACAAGATGTTTCTAAGGTATCAAGATAGAAGAGTGGAAAGAAGTATTTTACATAATCACAATCTCTTCTCAGATAAGTTAGTACATTTAACCTCAACTATTGCAATTTCAAGATGCTGTCTACTCTTGTCATGAACTCATTTTCACATTCAATTTTGTTTTTTACATTATTTTGATTGATTCTAAGGCTGCCATGATTGAACGTAAATAATGAAGATGATGAATTAAATTACATTATCATGGCTGATTTCATCAGAGTGATTCCACAAAAAGTTGACACTAGTAATAGAAATGGAGTTAATGATTCAATCAATGACAATGAGGCCATTATCTGTTTCCCATTTTATTTTAGTACATCTGTATCTTCATTCATAACATTGAAATAATTCTCTTCAGGTAATAAAAGCAAGTCACAGTAGACTAAATCACTGTCTTTTGAACATTAGAACTATGTTACAGAATCATGGGTTTAAATGATATTCTTAACAATCCATTCTTCAACAACCCTGATTATAGGTATAAAATTTCTCTTAATTCTTTGTTCTTCTTACTATTCTATAGATTTATAGGTCACAGTTCTTATTCTAAAATATTCATTTATTATCCAGAGACATTATTTGGAATGATGGTGATTTTGGAGATAATTAAGTATCTCCTGTGATTTATTTTTTTAAACATATTTATTGGAGTATAACTGCTTTACAATCGTGTGTTAGTTTCTGCTTTATAAGAAAGTGAATCAGCTATACATATATCCCCATATCTCTTCCCTCTTGCATCTCTTTCCTACCCTTCCTATCTCACCCCTCGAGGTGGTCAAGAAGCATGGAGCTGATTTCCCTGTGCAATGTGGCTGTTTCCCACAAGCTATCTATTTTACATTTGGTAGTGTATATATGTCCATACAACTCTCTCACTTCGTCCCAGCTTACCCTTCCCCCTCCCCGTATCCTCAAGTCCATTCTCTACGAATGTGTCATTATTCCTGTCCTGACCCTAGGTTCTTCATAACCTTTTTTGTTAGATTCCATATATATGTGTTAGCATATGTTATTTATTTTTCTCTTTTTGACTTACTTCATTCTGTATGACAGTCTCTAGGTCCATCCACCTCACTACAAATAACTCAATTTCGTTTGTTTTGGCTGAGTAATATTCCATCGTATATATGTGCCACATCTTCTTTATCCATTCATCTGTTGATGGACACTTAGGTTGCTTCCATGTCCTGGCTATTGTAAATAGAGCTTCAATGAACATTGTGGTACATAACTCCTTTTGAATTATGGTTTTCTCAGGGTATATATACGCCCAGTAGTGGGATTGCTAAGTCATATGGTAGTTCTATTTTTAGTTTTTTAAGGAGCCTCCATACTCTTCTCCATGTGGCTGTATCAATTTACATTCCCACCAACACTGCAAGAGGGTTCCCTTTTCTCCACGCCCTCTCCAGCATTTAGTGTTTCTAGGTTTTTTGATGATGGCCATTCTGAATGGTGTGAGGTGATATCTCATTACAGTTTTGATTTGCATTTCTCTAATGATTAGTGATGTTGAGCATTCTTTCATGTGTTTGTTGGCAATCTGTATATCTTCTTTGGAGAAGTGTCTATTTAGGTCTTATGCCCATTTTTGGATTGGGTTGTTTGTTTTTTTGAAACTGAACTGCATGTGTTATTTGTAAATTTTGGAGATTAACCCTTTGTCAGTTGCTTCATTTGTAAATATTTTCTCCCATTTTGGGGGTTGTCTTTTTGTCTTGTTTATGGTTTCCTTTGATGTGCAAAAGCTTTTAAGTTTCATTAGGTTCTATTTTTTTATTTTTGTTTTTATTTCCATTACCCTTGGAGGTGGGTCAAAAAGGATCTTGCTGTGATTTATGTCATAGAGTGTTCTGCCTATGTTTTCCTCTAAGAATTTTATAGGGTCTGGCCTTACACTTAGGTCTTTAATCCATTTTGAGTTTATTTTTTTGTATGGTGTTAGGGAGTGTTCTAATTTCATTCTTTTACATGTAGCTGTCCAGTTTGCCCAGCACCACTTATTGAAGAGGCTGTCTTTTCTCCATTGTATATATTCTTGCCTCCTTTATTCAAAATAAGGTGACTGTATGTGCGTGGGTTTATCTCTGGGCTTTCTTTCCTGTTCCATTGATCTATATTTCTGTTTTTGTGCCAGTACCATACTGTCTTGATTACTGTAGATTTGTAGTAGAATCTGAAGTCTGGGAGCCTGATTCTTCCAGCTCCATTTTTCTTTCTCAAGATTGCTTTGGCTCTTCGGGGTTTTTTGTGTTTCCATATAGATTGTTAAATTTTTGTTCTAGTTCTGTGAAAACTGCCATTGTTAATCTGATAGGGATTGCACTGAATCTGTAGATTGCTTTGGGTAGTATAGTCATTTTCACAATGTTGGTTCTTCCAGCCCAGGAACAGCGTATATCTCTCCATCTATTTGTATAACCTTTAATTTCTTTCATCAGTGTCTTATAGTTTTCTGCATACAAGTCTTCTGTCTCCCTAGGTAAGTTTATACCTAAGTATTTTATTCTTTCTGTTACAATGGTAAATGGGAGTGTTTCCTTAATTTCTCTTTCAGATTTTTCATCACTAGTGTATAGGAATACAAGAGATTTCCGTGCATTAATTTTGTATCATGCTACTTTACCAAATTCATTGATTAGCTCTAGTAGTTTTCTGGTGGGATCTACAGGATTCTCTATGTATAGTATCATGTCATCTGCAAACAGTGACAGTTTTACTTCTTTTCCAATTTATATTACTTTTCTTTTTCTTCTCTGATTGCTGTGGCTAAAACTTGCAAAACTGTTGAATAATAGTGGTGAGAGTGGACAACCTTGTCTTGTTCCTGATCTTCGAGGAAATGCTTTCAGTTTTTCACCATTGAGAACGATGTTTGCTGTCGGTTTGTCATATATCACCTTTATTATGTTGAGGTAAGCTCCCTCTATGCCTACTTTCCGGAGGGTTTTTATCATAAATGGGTGTTGAGTTTTGTCAGAAGTTTTTTCTTCATCTATTGAGATGATCATATGGTTTTTATCCTTCAATTTGTTAATATGGTTTATCACATTGATTGCTTTGCATATATTGTAGAATCCTTGCATTCTTGGGCTAAACCCCAGTTGATCATGGTGTATGATTTTTTTAATGTGCTGTTGGATTCTGTTTGTTAGTATTTTGTTGAGGATTTTTGCATCTAGGTTCATCAGTGATATTGGCCTGTAGTTTTCTTTTTTTGTGACATCTGTCTGGTTTTGGTATCAGGGTGATTGTGGCCTCATACAATGACTTTGGGAGTGTTCCTCCCTCTACTATATTTTGGAAGAGTTTGAGAAAGATAGGTGTTAGCTCTTCTCTAAATGTTTGATAGAATTCACCTGTGAAGCCATCTGGTCCTGGGCTTTTGTTTGTGGGGAGATTTTTAATCACAGTCTCAATATCAGTGCTTGTGATTAGTCTGTTTATATTTTCTATTTCTTCCTGGTTCAGTCCCAGAAGGTTTCGCTTTTCTAAGAATGTGTCCATTTCTTCTAGGTTGTCCCTTTTATTGGCATATAGCTGCTTGTAGTAATCCCTCATGATTCTTTGTATTCCTGCAGTGTCAGTTGTTATTATTTTTCATATCTAATTCTGTTGATTTGAGTCTTCTCCCTTTTTTTTTCTTGATGAGTGTGGCTAATGGTTTATCAATTTTGTTTACTTTCTCTAAGAACCAGCTTTTAGTTTTATTGATCTTTGCTATTATTTCTTTCATTTCTTTTTCACTTTTTTCTGATCTGATCTTTATGATTTCTTTCTTAACTTTTTTTTTTAGCAGAAGGAAAGAAATCATAAGCCCATACACCACAACTACTGAGCCCACGAGCCTAGCGCCTGTGTTCCACAGCAAGAGAAGCCACCACAATGAGAAGCCCAAGAACCACAATGAAGAGGAGCCCCCGCTCGCTGCAACTAGAGAAAGCCCATGCACAGCAACAACGACCCAATGCAGCCAAAAATAAAAATAGATAAGAAATTAAAATTAAAAAAATAACATTTTTTTGTTCTTCTTTCTCTAATTGCTTTAGGTGTATAGTTAGGTTGTTTATTTGAGATGTTTCTTGTTTCTTGAAGTAGCATTGTATTGCTATAAACTTCCCTCTTAGAACTGCTTTTGCTGCATCCCATAGGTTTTGGGTCATCGTGTTTGCATTGTCATTCATTTCTAGGTATTTTTTGATTTCTCTAGTGATCTCTTGGTTATTAAATAGTGTATTGTTTAGCCTCTATGTGTTTGTATTTTTTCCTGTAATTGATATCTAGTTTCATAGCATTGTGGTCAGAAAAGATACTTGATACTATTTCAATTTTATTAAGTTTATGAAGGCTTGATTTGTTACACAAGATATCATCTTTCCTGGAGAATGTTCCATGAGCACTTGAGAGGAATGTGTATTCTGTTGTTTTTGGATGGAATGTCCTATAAATGTCAATTAAGTCCATCTTGTTTAATATATCATTTAAAGCTTGTGGTTCTTTATTTATTTTCATTTTGGATGATCTGTCCATCGGTGAAAGTAGGGTGTTAAAGACCTCTACTATGATTGTGTTACTGTTGATTTCCCCTTTTATGGCTGTTAGCATTTGCCTTATGTATTGAGGTGCTCCCATGTTGGGTGCATAAATATTTACAATTGTATATCCTCTTCTTGGTTTTATCCCTTGATCATTATGTAGTGTCCTTTGTCTCTTGTAATAGTCTTTATTTTAAATTCTATTTTGTGTGATATGAGAGTTGCTACTCCAGCTTTCTTTAAGTATTTTAAATATGTCTATATACAATACAGTAAAAATATTACTTAGTAGAGATTTCTTGAGTTTGTGATATTTCGTAAGCAAGAAACATATATATATATATATATATATATAACACTTTATTTGTTTCAAATGTAAATACATATACACATATAAAAACATATATTGCATATGTTTTTAATATATATGTTATACATGTGTGTATATAAATATATATGTGTGTGTATGTATATATACATACATATAACCTCTACTGTGATCTACTGTGACCAGGGCTTTGAGAACTGTTATAAAGGTAGTGGAGGTGAGTGTAATGGACCTTTAGCAGATCACAGTGTTAGTTATCAAGGAATGATACAAGAATTTTACTAATAACAATAATAGCTGGCACTTACATAGCCCTTGCTATTAGCTAGGCACTGTTCTATGTGCTTCATATACAATAATTATCCTAATTCTTACAACCTCCATTTAAATACCTATTTTTATTATTTCTCTTTCACAGATGGGGGACTGAAAAACAGAGAAATTAAATAATTTGTTCTGGTCACACAGCTCAAAATTGGGATTTAAACCCAGGTAATCTGACCCTGTGTCTTTGTTTTTAACAGAACAGTAGCATCAATATAAGAAGATGCAGAACAGTGCTAGTCACTGAAGTCCTTAGAGAGATGCTAAGCACAAGCGACCTGGAAGGGATGCTCACTGAAAGTGAAGATGCCATCCCAAGAAACTGGGCTGCATTTCTTAGGGTGATGACCTTGGTAGAGAAGGTTACATGGCAGGACTGGGGTTGTGGGGAAGAGGCATGGTGGGTAGATGAAAATGATGAAGGACCCTGAGTAGTGCAAGCTGTGTTTCCCCCACAATCTTCAGTGTGTCACCAGAAATATGAAAGACACATCTCTAAAAGAGTAATTAGTAATTTGTAGAAGATAGCCATATGGTCATGGTTAACATAATGGTCAGCATGGGACCAAAAGATAGAACTCACTTGAATTAGGTGTGGGCATAGAGGAAACCATGGTGAAATAAATTTAGGAACTCACAAACATTTTAGATATTTGCATATATGTAAAGCATAATTTGGAATATATATCAGTAAAAGGGCAATGTATTTCAATGTATGTATTAAAAGTTGACAATTTTGTTCAAGAAGCCATGCCAGGAAAACTTATGAAGCTGTTTGTACACCAAGTCTAGAAGGGGCAAGTAAATACACAACTGAATTATTGAGGAGCTTTACTAGAAAGCCTTTAGACTTCATGAAGGACCAGAGAACCCCTTGAATTCATGCTGCTAGTGAAACTAATTGGAGTGAGGGGAGAAAATAGACAACATAGGAGGAATCTGTTTTCATTTGAAAGGCTGGATTTGCCATGGGTACTACTCAGCATTCAGAAGTGAAATCTTGGTGAGTAAGGATCCTAACTGTGGCAATAAGCAGATCATTCCTTTTTGTTCAGAGGTTTCCCTAAAATAAACCATGGCTCTGAAGAGACATCCTGATTTTCCTCTGCTTGTTGAGACTTGACATGTGGGATGACCTGGAAGATCCCAGTAATAGCTAGTTACACAGCTGTGGCATGATTTATGGAGTATTTATGAAGTATTATAGGAAGAAGAGGTATTGCCCAAAAGTCAAAGAAGACTTCATAGAAGAAAAGGTATTTAACTTGAGTTTTAAAAAATGGGTGTGATTTCAACAGACAGGGATGTAAGAGCTTTTCCATTCAAGGAAACAAGCAGAAATAAAATAAGAACAACAATCCCATTTTCCATCACATCAAAAAGAATAAAATACCCGGGAATAAACTTAAGGAGGCAAAAGACCTGTAGTCAGAAAACTATAAGATGCTGATGAAAGAAATCAAAGATGACACAAACAGATGGAGAGATATACCACCTTCTTGGTTGGAAGAATCAATATCATCAAAATGAGTATACTACCCAAAGCAATATACAGATTCAATGCAATCCTTATCAGATTACCAATGGCATTTTTCACTGAATTTGAACAAAAACTTTACAATTTGTGTGGAAACACAAAAGATCCCAAAAAGCCAAAGCAATCTTGAGAAAGAAAATCAAAGCTGGAGGAATCAGGCTCCCTGACTTCAGACTATACTGCAAAGCTACAGTCATCAAAACAGTATGGTACCAGCACAAAAACAGAAATATAGATCAATGGAACAGGATAGAAAGTCCAGAGATAACCCATGTACCTATGGTCACCTAAATCTATGACAAAGGAGGCAAGAATATACAATGGAGAAAAGACAGTCTCTTCAATAAGTGGTGCTGGGAAAACTGGACAGCTACCTGTCAATGATGAAATTAGAGCACTCCCTAACAACATACAAAAAAAAAAAAAAAACTCAAAATGGGTTAAAGATCTAAATGTAAGGCTGAATACTATAAAACTCTTAGAGGAAAACATAGGCAGAACACTCTTTGACATAAATCGCAGCAAGATCTTTGATCCACCTGCTAGAGTAATGCAAATAAAAACAAAAACAAAAGGAACCTAATTAAACTTAAAAGTTTTTGCTTTTTAAGCAAAGGAAACCATAAACAAACAAAAAGACAACCCTCAGAATGGGAGAAAATATTTGCAAATGAAGCAACTGACAAGGGGTTAATCTCCAAAATATACAAAGAGCTCATGCAGCTCAATATCCAAAAAAACAACCCAATAAATAAATGGGTGGAAGATCTAAATAGACATTTCTCCAAAGAAGACATACATATGGCCAAAAAGCAGATGAAATGATGCTCAGCATCACTAATTATTAGAGAAATGCAAACCAAAATTACAATGAGGCATCACCTCACACTGGTCAGAATGGCCATCATCAAAAATCTATAAACAATAAATGCTGGAGAGGGTGTGGAGAAAAGGGAACCCTCCTACACTGTTGGTGGGAATGAAAATTGATAGAGCTTCTATGGAGAACAGTATGGAGGTTCCTTAAAAAACTAAAAATAAAGCTATTATATGATGCAGCAATCCTATTCCTGGCATATATCTGGAGAAAAATGTAATTTGAAAAGACATATGCACCCCAGTGTTCACTGCAGCACTATTTACAATAGCCAAGACATGGAAGCAACCTAAAAGTCCATCAACAGAGGAATGGATAAGGAAGATGTGGTACATATGCACAATGGAATATTACTCAGCCATGAAAAAGAATGAAATAATGCCATTTGCAGCAACATGGATGACCCTAAAGATTATCATACTAAATGAGACAGAGCAAGACAAATATCGTATCACTTACATGTGGAATGTAAAAAAATGGTACAAATTAATTTATTTACAAATCAGAAATACAGTTACAGATATAGAAAACAAACTTATGGTTATCAAAGAGGAAAGGGGGGAGGAACAAATTAGGAGACTGGGATTAATATATACACACTACTATATATAAAATAGATAACTTATAAGGACTTACTGTATAGCACCGGGAAATCTACTCAATATTCTGTAATAACCTATATGGGAAAAGAAACTAAAAAGAATGGATATATTTATATGTATAATTGATTTACTTTGCTACTCTGCTGTACACCTGAAACTAACGCAACACTGTAAATCAACTATGCTCCAATTTAAAAAAATGAATGAAAAGAAAATAAGGATGGTGTGGGGAACAGCAAAGTGTTGAATTTAGCTAAAATGTAAGCTACAAGTTAGGAAGGATGTGGTGAGTAATCCAGAGGAAAAGATATGTCCAGGTGACATTAAAGAGAATTTAAATATCAGGATATTAAATAACGTTGGTATCTTATCAATTCTGTATGAAGTAGTAACTAAACATTTTGAACCAGTAATGGCACGATTGATTGAAATAGACTATTTCAAATTCAGCTTTCTCCTAAAATGGTTCATTAAGTGACAGAAATAATAGTTATAAAATATTTAAAGAACTCACAGCATGGCTTAAGGATCAGCTGAGTATATTTTTAAATCTTCTTATTTGGTTGAATAAAAGACAGATTTATTCTTTTAGAAGAGAAAGTTATGTGGCATTGAGAAGGCCACATAGATAATATATATAACCTATATATAACAATATTTTATAATCATCACATTTATCCTCTTTTAATTAACATTTTCACTCGCTTAATTATCAAATATTATACATTGGGATCATTAAGTCTGTGTTTTGAAAATTATATGTTTTCCTCAGGATTTTATACTTTACAATTCAAATTGCCAGCAATCCTACAATTTCTCTTAGAAGAACAAAGGAACTTTGTTACATATGTACACTTATATAATAGTACAAATGTATCAGCCTGCTTATAAAATTTTACTTGATTAATTTTGGTATAATTTTTATTATCTCATAAGATACATATAGCATAAGACACCTATACAGTAAGATACCTAGTTTATTATAGCATAGATTATCTGAGTACCTATACTTGAACATACATGAAGTATACAGCACAATGAATTTTTTGCAAAGAGAATACAGCTGTGTAACCACCATGCAGATAAAGAGGTAGAAATCACTGAAACCCCAGATTCCTCCTTGTTCTTTTTCTTAGTCATTAACCTTGTCCCACAAGTATAACCATTATTCTTAATTTATGACATGGATTGGTTTTTTTTTCTTTTCTGTATTTGAGCTGCATATATACATAGAATCACATAGTATTTATTTTCTGTTTGATATCTTTCAGTTAACATAACTGTGTTAAGTTTAACCCAATTTGTTTCATGTAGTAATAGTTCATTTTGTTCCTTTTTGTTCTCTTTTTTTCTGTATGTTATGATACTGTATGAATATACTAACGTCTACTTAATTATGATACTTTTGTCTTTAGTAAAGTTGCCAGATTTTTATTATTATGCATAAAGCTGCTAAGAGCAGTCTTGCTTGTGTCACCTCATGTGTCGATGTACTCATTACTCATTTGTGTTTAGTATATCAGGGGATGGAATTATTGGAATATAGGGTATGCATATATTCAGCCTTAGTTTAACTTGAATCTTTTTATTTACCCTGTCCAGGAGTCATTGGAGGGTGCATTTGTCATCATTCTGGTAGAACAAAAAATGGCTCTTTTGTGGTTGCTCTGGCAACATCACTGGTACTGTTGTATTTAGTACTTATTTTTAGGACACTATGGAAATTTCATACATAAATACTGAAGTAAAGCCAGCAAAGTATAACAATTTGATTAACGTCATATATAAAGTAAGAGATTTGGAAATTAACTCAGAATATGCAAACCCTTAAGTCATCATAAAATTCCACTTAAAAACTGATCAAGGGGCCTCCCTGGTGGCGCAAGTGGTTGAGAGTCCGCCTGCCGATGCAGGGGATACGGGTTCGTGCCCCGGTCTGGGAGGATCCCATATGCCGCGGAGCGGCTGGGCCCGTGAGCCATGGCCGCTGAGCCTGCGCGTCCGGAGCCTGCGCGTCCGGAGCCTGTGCTCCGCAACGGGGGAGGCCACAACAGTGAGAGGCCCGCATACCGCAAAAAAAAAAAAAAAAAAAAAAAAAAAAAAAAAAAAAACTGATCAAAAGGCAAAATGTTCTGGTGGAATGAGCGTGGCTTAGGAGTCAGAGGAACTAGCTGGATTCCTGTGTTTGCTACTTAGTGTCAAGAACTCTGAGGAGTCTGAGATTTTACCTTACTTGCATGCTAACAATTTTGCCTGTCCAAGCTTCATGGATGCTGGTAGAAGTCAAAGACAAAGGACAGTTTATTACTTACAGTAATAGCATTAGCCAGAGTATAGTCATGCCTACATATCCTTGGGGGATTGGTCCCAGGACCCCTGCAGATACCAAAATCTGTGGATGCTCAAGTCACTTATATAAGATAGCATATTTACATATAACCTATGAACATTCTCCTGTATACTTCAAATAATCTCTAGATTAATTATAATACTTAATACAACATAAATGTTCTGTAAGTAGTTGCTGGTGAGTGGCAAATTCAAGTTTTACTTTTTTGAACTTTCTGGAATTTTTTTTCCCCAAATATTTTTGATTCATGGTTGGTTGAATCCTCAGCTGTAGAACCCATGGATATGAAGGACTTACTGTGTAAGCATATTTGGACTAGTTCCCCAAGGCTTGATCCCCAGAAAGTGACATGAAGAGGGCAAGATGACACCTGCATACACAGTTGGTTGCCTTTCTCTGAGTTTAAGGAACCCATCTTTCATAAATGGCAATAAACATGTCTGCTCTCTGCTCCAGGTGGACACAGTCTATCTTATCTTCCATGGCTGTGAGACAAACTGCATTTTGCTTTAGAGGGAGACACTATATCTTCAAAGACTTAGCTACACAAATGTCCTAGAAAAGGTAACTTGGAAAAAATATTATTCAGTGCTTTGTTTACAAGATAGGCAAAAATGCAAGAGAATTATCTCCCAGTAATAATGACTCTATTTTTTATACCATCCTGGCTTCTGGCAAGTTTTCCCACACATATGCTACTCTGTTGGCTACTCTGACTCATCTTTCTGGCAGGAGTTATGACAATGTCTGCTAAATTTATCTTCTATAACATTTACTTAAGGCTACACTCAATAGGACATCAAGCATCAGAATGAGGTCAACTTACAGGAATTACCATAACTTTGCCCCCAGGATCCTAGACCCAACTAGGTCCAAACTAGGCTTTCTTAGAGTTGTCATTAGGAGAAAGAAATAAGCATTATGCTCAGAAATAGTCAAGGTAGAATCCCAGATTTTCAACTCCCCATCCCTTTTGTCTTAATAACTAGTCAGCTGGCATTCAAGACAAGATAATCTCTTTTTGTGAATAATCACATTTAATGATCAACGACCTTACTAAGGACTGTGGACCAAGAAGTGATAAGGAAGGCAGAGTCAGAACTATACTGTGTCTACTTTGAGGAACACGCTCAGTAATATCAGATCCCTGTGACGTTAGGCAGCATGGAAGGTCCATTGAATTCCTTGATTATCAACCCACTGTTGAGTGAAGTTTACAATAAAAGGACATGTTTGAATGGATATTAAGAAGATGTAAGGAATAATCTTTACTGACCAGTTATTAGCAATATAATTGTAGAGACCAATACATGGTGTTGCAAGTAAAAGGGTTAAGGGTAAAATAATGTTAAAGAGAGGAAGGATGAGTAAATGTGAACTAGATAGGCTAGAGAATGCTACAAAGAGAAGCCCAAATTTAAAGAAAAATCAAATTTATAAAGGACAGAAAGGTGGAATTTGTAAAGCATTCAGAGGACACGTAAAATGAAAAGTATTGTGATCTGTGAAGAGAATAGACTGGCTCTAGGAAAGCTGCTGCCGTAACAGTGGCTTAGCTTTTGCATCCTTGGGTCAGTGGTGAAACCTCATAGTTGATCCAGATATGAATTTAGAGAAGACTGTGGAACATGTATTTAATAAACATTAAGTAACTTTTCCATATAAAATTGACTGTCAGGTATGACAGTAATTATTAGCTATCTACTATTTTGCTCCCCTTCCATTAAATAATTTTGCTCTAGGAAGTGGCTTGCTATTTCCCAGCACCTACTACCACACCCTTACCTCTAAGTGGGGACTTGTAATTAGTTCCAGCCAGTGGAAGGTGAGGGGTACTGGTGTGTGTTATTTTCAGACTGTCTAGAACTGGTTAAGAAATGAGTATGCTTGTATACATTCCTCATAGAAATGTGTGTATGCGTTTCTCATAGTCTCTTTCCGCATCTATTTGCTGAACAGAGGATTTCAAGGCCCTAGAAAAAGGCAGAGACACAAGATGGAAACCTGGGTCCCTGAAGGATCATATGGAAGGATCAGGTCAGAAATAAATAAATACTATCGGGTTAAGCCACTGAGATTTTGGAGTTTGTCTTTGCAGCACCTAGCTAATACAGCAGTATATTTGTCTCAACTTATCAGACAATTAAATTTTAATAATAATATTATCAGAGCACTGTATTTTTATTCTTCTTTAGAAAGAGAGCAACCGAAATTTGACTTAATATGACTCAATATACAGAATTCCTTTTAATAGTCCATTCTCTGAAAGTCAATGTTCTAAAACAATAGAAATAACTTTTTACAAATAAATTTATGTATGGAGGCAAAACCCCCCACAAACAAAACAAAACAACAACAACCAACCATGTAGCTATGAAGACCGAATACTAGCGTGAGGATCTTAAGGATGGTGTGCTGAAAACTGTACAGGTAGACAATGCAGGGGAACTCTGTAAAATATGTTTATTTCAAACTCTACTGTAAGGTGATTTAGGAAGCATTTCCTTTTTATAGTCTCATTTTAGGCAGTGTCCAGTGTCTTTTAGCTGACAGTTTAGCTGCTTCAGTAGATTTTATTGCTTCTTTCTAAATTTGTCAAGTTGTCCTTTGCCTATAGCCTAGAATATATATAGCTAGAATATATAGCTGGAATGGATGGCAAGAGAATTGCCTCCTGCTGTGATTGCTCTGTTTCCCTATGACATCCCGAGCCCTCAGTGTTAAGGCTTTTCCCAATGCTGTATCAACACTCAGGTTCAAAGATTACTCTGTTTTGTTGTTAGCTGGTGGTATATCATCCCCCGAGCTCATCATTTCAGGAAATTTATCCTTTGTTATAGTGTCCTTATGTCCTAAACCCTCAGTGCGTTATTTATATTACTAGCAAATAGAGCTGATTTTAAAATGTAGGGCTCTGTTTTATCTTATTCTTTCCCTTTCTCTTTTTGCCACCTAACTAGTGATAGGTACAACTTTTTAGTATCTGAAAAAGCATGAGTATTTTTAGCCTAATCTGGCATATGAGATGTAGACTTGTAAATTTAAAATCTGCAGTATTTCCTTCAACGTGGAAATGTAATGATGTGATTAAGACTAAATTTATGTTTTCATTAGGTAGTAAACATTAAATACATTCCAATCTAGTGCATAAGTGTGAAGAGAAGGTTAAAAAAATGTGTGACTGTTTATAGGTATCTTGTAAATAATGCCCACTTATTGATTAAGAAAAACAATCTAGGCTTTGCTACACTAAATTAATCTTACATGACCTTATATAAAACGGTTGAAAGACACTGTATCCTTGCTATAACATCTTCTTAAATTGTAAACACATAGTAGGATTTTATAAGCATTTTATTGTTTTATCTGTGTGTACATTATGCCCCTTTTTATAAAAGATCTGAAGAAACTTTTTTTTAAAAAAAGACCTTTCTAACCAATTTAACTAAATGGAGATACAAAGGGAAATGAAGGTCAAGGAAAAGAAGAAAGTATTCTAACTATGGCTAACTCTAAAGTTACAAGGATGGGAGAACAATTTGTGTCCGGGCTTCCACAAAGCCATGTCAGCCGTGTCATTCCAGAAGCACCAGTCTGAGAATCAAGTTCATGTTCAAGTTCCTGTTCTGCAGGTCAGCAAGTTTGGGCAAATCACACTGCTTCTTCAAGCCTCAGTTTCCTCATATGGAAAATAATGGGTTAAACTAGGTCACTTCCAAAGTGTCTTCTAGATGGAAAACTGCTCACTGTATTTGCTAACAGAAACTCATAACTTTCTTGTAAATGAATTCATGAGAATGCTCAGTCGGGAATTTGCTATTTGTTCCCCAGCCATTATGCTAATATCACTACGATTCCCCTCTCCCCCAACCTAACTTCACAATGTACTAATAAATCTCAGAATACTAAAACTTACTATGGAAAGGATTTTTTTGTTTGTTTTAACTGAATTCTTTTCTATGAATATGGCTTATTTGAGTAAACTTATTAAAAAAAAAGATTTGTTTGAACTGGCAGAAGAGGCAAATGAGGAATAACCCTACATCTGGTTAAGTTAAAAACACCAAGATTCTTGTGCATATAGAAGGAAATCTCATTTAATTAGTTCTTCTCAATCAGAAGTAGAAGAACCTTTGAATAGAGATAGATATTTCATCAAAATAGATATTTCATCAAAATTCTCTTTTACCTCAAGTTTCTTAAAAAGTTACTTGGATAAATTTTGGGTTTTGATCTTTATGAATATTTAGTCTAGCTACCACACCATCCCTGATTGCAATATCCTCTTATGTATATGTATTTATTGTCTATGGAGGCATTTACCCTCACTTTTTATTTAGTAGTCTTTTTCCATTAGTACCTGTATCTTTTTGTGTTTTCTGTTAAAGGACAATGAACAATTTTTGATACCTTAAAAAAGTAGTTTTACTGTGTGGTGGAGCTATTTTCTAGTTTCACACCAACCCACCACTACCTATTCCTTGAGTCTCTTAACATTCATTGGGCTGCTGAGCATATTTAATAGCATCATGATAGCAGAAATCTAATTTTTCTTTAAAAATAATTATATGGTTTATATGTCTTTGCTAGAGGTTAATATGCTGAATCAAGTTTTATTTTATTTTTGATAACATTGATAATTTCAACAATTATCATTGAAAGTAATATTGGATGTAGTAGGTGTTAAATTGCAGGAAGACTTGCATTTCTAAGAAGTTGTATCAGTTAAAAAGGATTTGGGTTGGGTAAGATAGAAAATCCAATTAATAGTGCCTCGAAATGTCAGGAATTTATATATTTTAACTGTGATGACCAAGGAACTGTTTAAAAGTGACATAAATGAGATATCCAGAATAGATAATGTTTAGGTTCGTCCTTGGCCTGGAATTACACTTCCATCTTTCTATAAATTCAGTACCCCTCGGTAACAAATCATAGATATTTAGTGGACATTTTATTTCTATGTAAGTACTCAGTGGAAACTTTCATTTTGAAATTCCAGTGTCATACAATGTCTTGGACCGTATTTAAGTTATACCAAACCATACTTAGGTAGGCATATATTGCCATGATTGGTAGTATTGAGAGTCAAACCTACTGTCCTGCTGAAATAGTCTGATGACCTTCAGGGAAGATGTGAAAGAGGAACCAATGATTTCTGAACATTACTGACTATTTTAAAAGACTACCAATTTTGACTCCTAAACATATCCAACATGACTGCTCATTCCAACCCTCTTTCTTAGGTGAAAGGCAAAGGATAAGTTCTTGTATCTCACAGAATAATTAAATGTATGTAATTAAATAGGCCTTAAAGACAAGTATATATGACCATAGTTATCCAAATATTCAAGGGAAAACAAAACAAACAGGATTCCCATTTTTTCTTATATAATCCAGATAACTGAAAAAAAAGTAGCCACTTATTTTTGAGAGTATTTCAGCACATAAATCTCTTGACTGTTGTCAGTTGTCTGATGTACTTCAAATCATGGAGACCTGGTGTTCAATGCAAAATGTTACAACAGGAAAAAAAAAAAGTATGTTCTCTGCTATTATTAATCAATAGCCCATAAAACCAACTAATGTTTAACTCAATCTATGCTGTCATTAATTCTATATAAAATGCTTTTGTTAGTTTAATGCAGTTGAATATTCACATCTCTGTAAGAGATATTGCCAGTCCCATTTTTTTAGCTGATTGGAGATTTTAAAGAGTTTGCCTAATTTGACATGGATATGAGATAGCAGATCAAAAATTGCACATGCCCTGTATTACTCTCCAATTTACTTTACTCCATTATTCTAAATCTCTAGGTCATAGGGGTTTCAGGTCTAAATAGAACAATTTAGACTCAATATGATTTAAGACCGATTATATCCATCATTTGTACTGAATTCTAATTATACATATTAATAAAAAGAAATAGTGGCACAGTGACACAAGTTACCAAAAATCATTTTTTGGTGTGTGTGTGTCTGTGTGTGTGTGTGTGTGTGAGTATGTGTGTTTTCTCTAAAACATGTCTCTATAGGAACTTTTTAGTGGTTGTGTCTGATATTCTTGGAACTTGTCAAACCTTGAATAAAATAATTAAACCACATGGGGAACAGTTATTTTAGAGAAATGCAGAAAGGTATCTAATTTTTTTCACTATCTCTCTTATTTAGTTATGGCACTATACTATTCAATCTGTGTTGTGATGGAACAGCATTGACTTTCAGTAACAATTTAAACACTTTTCTTAGAGAAATCTGCACTTTCTTTGTAGATTCCCTGTTGTCCTGCCATTCCTTACTTTGGATGAAACCAACTCTATTGGTTAGGAGGAAAACAATTTAACAGTAAGCTATCACAATTCCTCTAGTCTTAACCCAGTTTATATAAGAATCAGGAGAATGAGCCTCAATCATTCTCGGTCTTGGAAATTTTTTTACAGGTGGTGGATAGAATGAGCAAGGCAACCTAGATATGCAGATCTATGTTTTAACACCTACGTTGATATGACCATTTAGCAGGAGAAATGGCATGTCTATGGTAACCAAAGGTTCTTTTGAATTTGAAGGTCTGAGTCAATTCTTTCAACCTGCATTAAAATGTCTTACCTTCTGCCCTTGGTTTTTTAGAATTCCACAACCTCCTTCCAAACTTCTCCCTAGATTACCCCAAGGTGAAGCTAGCTGGATGCAGGAAAGTTCAGCTTCCAACTAATGTTTACTTCATTTCCATGTTTGTTTTTGTTAAAGTATTATTATAATAGTGCAGTTAGCATAACGAAGAGAATGATTTCTGTTAAGTAGCTGGGAGCAGGCATGTGAACAATTTGTCTTTCCTGGAAATTAACAATTCTCTGACTTCTTTTTTCCCATGATTTTTCTCACTCACATTCATTTTTTCTTCATCAACTGACACTGATGCGCTTCCTTCCTCCTGTGTGATAGATTCTTCAATTCCCCTCTGGATTCTCCTTCTAATTATTAACTCCTTAGAAATTAGGTTGAACATCTACTTCCTTGTGTCTAAAAACAACATGCTAGTGATGTAAAGGCAAGATACTAAGGCTTACTAAATTTTATACCCATTTATTCTCTTTAGTGCTTGCATCTCTTGAGAACTATAAATCTTTATCATGAAGTCTGACTGTAAGTCAACACTGTAAAACTCCCATTGCTTTATGTACACAGAAAAGTTTCAGAACTCCCAGAATCTGAGGGGAAAGTGTGTCTTGCCATTGTTGTGTTAATCGTGTGTCTCAAACAGGATGATTTACAGCTGCTGTTCTTCCTGTTTTTAAATTATGGGATGCTGTAATTTTCACTTTGTCTTTATCAACTTAGTTTTGGATTATTTAGTGCACTCTCCAATTTGTAGTGAATATATGAATTTCGATTTAAAATGTTCCAATTAATAGACTTTAAGGTGTAAATATTGAAGTTCAAAGATGAATTATTCATACTCATATTACTAAAGCAGAAAAATATGTATTCCCAACATATTGACAGCTTCATTGGTTATCTTCTACCTATGCATTTATGCTATTTAAATAACTTGCAATATATGATTAAATAAATGTAGTAAATTTACTAGATTATTTTATGTCATAGCACATTATTTTATTATAAAATTCACATATATGGTCATATTTATCTCTTGAAATATTAATAAAACTCGTGAGCATCACTGATAGAGTGAACACTACTGAGATTTAAGTGCTTCGGAGGTAGCTTGAAAGTTCCTCTCAGTCACTTAATAGAAACTTTACACAGAAATGAATTGGAAATACAATATGTGTGTCCTGTGGTTGTATGCAGAACAGGAGGTAATATGTGTAAATCATTATCCTCTACTCTTCGTTCCTGATGCTGATCTAAAATTCAACTGCCTGATATTCTATCTCTGGTCCTAGTTCACGCCTTTAAATTGATGCTGAGTTGGATCTGATTCAGTTTGCACTTAACAGGTATTTAATTATTTAAAATAGTTACTACATTCTCTCTCTTCCTAAGGAGCTGGGGAGACAAGGGTTGGTTGCAACAGGGTCTCAAGTGGCTCTGAGCATCCTAACAGTGGAGAGAAAGTTGCAAAAAGGGGATAGCATTGATGGTCTTTCTGGGCATGGAAAGAGAAAGGTTTGATAATTTTGATTCATTTTCCAGCAGGTTCAAGTCTTAAGAGCAAGCCTGGTTTAACCCTAGTACACTGGCAGGATCCCATACTTTGCCCAGGAATCTTTTTCATACTAGTTTTCTGTACTCACTGAAATTCTGCCACTGGAATATCCTGGGAAGGCTGGAAATACTCCCTAGTTTAGCCTGGCTGCATGATTTAGACAGGTTACTCATGTCTCTAGATCTTTGCTAATCTATGAAGGAGGAATCATTATGGTCCCTCCTACCCTAAACATTTTATGATTCTGACATGGTACCCCTGCATAAAATATATCATCTTACTTTGATATACAGATTGGAATAATGTTATTTGATGGAATCTCAGAATTAGTGATCCTATTTTTTATTAATACAAAGCAAAAATAAACAAATTTTACTTTATTTATTAGAATAAGAGTTGAAAATATGACATGATTTTATAGACCTAGGGATTAGCATAATATAAATGTGGAAGTAATTGTATTTTGAGAGGAAACACTTTCCTTTATTTAGATGTTACGTGTGTGTATAAACACCCATTCTCATATTGCCTTAATAATCTAATATATGTGTACATATGTATAAATGTATGTTTATGTAGGTATTTGTACACGTGTATATACGTATGCATTTCCTATTTTCTATGTAGTTGTATCACTGTTAGTTTTGTTCTGTTTGTAGCTTGTTGTAGGCTAGCGACAGCAAACTGCTGATGGCAGCATTTTTTTTAGGCTTAGACATAGCTCTGAATTGGGCAAAATTTGTATCTAATTTGATCCTCCTTTCCTGGTCTGTTGTATTTTGTTTTCGTTTGGTATTTCCTTTTCAAACACCTGGGACAGTAATTTTCAAATACTACCACAGGAGAAAATAGATGATTAAACTTGCTTACAATGAGTCAGGGAGAGAGACTAATAAGCATATTAAATCAGAACATAAAGACTAAATTTCTAATGATAGGATTTCAAACAGTAGGAAGAGAGTAAAGAGTGAATTCATCAACCTCCTCAAAACCTACAGCTCCTATACGTGCCTAAAATCTCCATCTACTTATGAGTCTTACCCAAAGGAGAACTGAAGTATTAAAATTTTAAGTCACTTCATGTTTAAAAATAGCCACACTCCATAGGTTTTAAATATTTGATGTAGAAGGTATCTTATATGTTGTGAAAGAAAAAATACATGTGAATTTGATAAAATTACATTAGCAGCTACTAATAAAACAATCCATATTTCCTCTCACTATCTGGCATGTCCCTAGTCCCTTTAACATTTGAAATCTGAGTGGGGACAGACAAGGCTTGTGGTATGGAGAGTATTATTAGCCTACATAGGCTTTGCTAGGTTTATCTACCATACCTTAAAATGAAGTCCCAGACTCAGAATTTCTAGATTCACTGGAGTTCTTTGATAATATAGGCTGTATACACTTATTTCTTAAAGCCTGATAGATCTAGATTATCATTAAGCTCATCAGTCTCAGACTCTATTCTACTGATATTGCATGGCAAATAGCAGTGTTGTGTCATGTCATATTTGACATACTTCGAATGTCTAAGATGTCTGAGTAACTCTAAGAGGGAATTGCCAAAATACATAAGAATTAGAGTTTCATTTACTGCATACTACATACTCAGCACAAACCTTTAAGTGCTGACTGCAATTTGGTGTTAGGCCATGAATGAGTAGTTACTTAACATTTTGGAAAGTCACTGTATTTGGATTGCTGTGGTTAAAATACTATAATTGGACAAACTAAAAATTATAACTGTTGTTTGTGTGTATATGTATGTTTGTGTGTATTTGTAAGTTGTGTTGTGATATGATCTTAATTCCTTGGGAAACTTAAATCATGTTATTTAAGAAAACACATTATTTCACTATGTATATATTTATTATTTATTATTATACTAGTCTCACTACTTTTGTGGGGCCTAGATAAGACGGATTTTTTTCCTATTTGTATTTTCCTATTTTAGGCAAGCACCTAAAATTTGCTTAGTAGTCATGTTAACAAGTTAATCACCTTCCCTATTGGTATGTTTGTCAAATTTCAAAAGTATGTCCTCTTATTTTCAGAAGAGAGGTAGTTTATTCCAATCCAACCAGGACCACCTAACCCTTATAACCCAAAAGGCACTTGGCTGCTTTTTGACCAAGAGAAAAGAACATTTAAAATTTAAAAACAAGTATCAAATAATTAAATACATCTCTTAAACATCATTTTGCTTTTGACAAGCAGCTTGCCCTTGATTTCTTTCTATAGAAGAATGAGAGCTTCATGCCAAAACTATAAAGTCAAAGGCGATGCTTCTCCTTTCACAATCTAACCAAGGAAAACTAAGCCGTGATAACAATCCTTAGCTTTTGTATCAAGTTGTAAAAGAAGAAAACAAGAAGTGCCATGGATCTTTATCTCTGTCCTTTGAATAGGATTTCTTTAAACCAGAATGTGGGATGGGGAACCCTATAGAGATCCTAGTTTTCAATTTTAGATAATTATTTTCTTCACACATTTAATATTTTTATTAATTTCCATGAGAACAGGTACAACATTAGCAATGTTTGTATTTCTTCTGACAATAAAAAACTACCTTTTCTCATTGACCTCTTCCTGGACAAGACTCATCCATTTTATAAAGTGGCAGGAGTAGTCCTCCTTAGCTCAATTCTGGAGGGAGGCTCTTCCTTGAACATTGCAGCGAGAAACATAGAAAGCACATTTCCTTGTGTAACAGGGTGTACGAGAATTAGTCACAGCAGGAGAACAAGAGTGATTCAATGTAGATGTCATGGTTCTTTTGAAGCGTAAGCTGAGGTGATAGCATAAACTGGGAAGCAGGTGCAGTTCCTGCTATTTTCTACAATACATGGATGCGATTGATGGAAAATTTACTCTCTGTTCATATTATCACCTACTCAAGGAACAGACTTAACTACACACACCACTGTTCCCTCTCATAAGCATTTAAAATAGTGCATTTTTAAAATTCTCACTTTTGAAAGAGATTTTTAGCATTACTAGATTAAGGTTACTTAACGTTTACATCACATAATCAATAATCTGATGAAGGTTATTTTCTGTCTCTCTAGAAAAATGTGGATATATTGTATATATATCCACATTGTTTTATATATCCACATCCATATATATCCACATATATATATCCACATATATATCCACATTTTTATATATATCCACAATATATCCACATATTGTATATATATCCACATTTTTACATATAAATTTTCAAGAGTTTACTGAATCCATACAGCCCACGGACCCCAGGTTACAGACTGGTATCTGAGATTACAAAATGTGAACTTTGATCTTTGATTTAAGCATTAAACAGTTAAGATTAAGTAACTCTAATCTTGTGTGTGGTAAAAACAAAACATTTCAATAAGCCAGCATTTTCAAAGTGTGTTCTGCAGATAAATAGTTTTGTTGAATGTTAAGATATTTTATATTGAAAGTATTTCCTTGGTTTCATTGTCAAATAAGCTTTTAAGAAATGCTGAGTTAAACAAAAGTTAACAATTATAAACAGCTTTCTCTTGAACAGGGATTTCTCAGAGCTTTTAATATTCTAATCTATGTTTTGATTCTTCAACAAGGGAAATAAGCTCAGAGAGTTTGCATAATATGTTTGCACATTGAACTTTTTTCTTTCATTGAGCATCTCAGAGGAATGGTATTTCTCTGAATCTCAAGAATTTTGGAAATGTTGCAATAACCTTTTCCAAATCATGCCACAAATATTTCTTTTAGAAATGTAACTCCTTTGGACAGCTCTTTTAAGTTGTTTGAACACAGCTGAATCACATTGATTCAAGCATACTGACACATCCTGAAGCTCTCACAAATGAGTTTCGTTGATATTTCAAACTTTAACTGGCACTGACATGCAAACTGATCAATAGGGTATTCCTCTTATAAATATGATCACATTGCATTTAAAAAACACAAGAATCTAAAATAAGTGAATGTGAGACACTTTTGATTGCATTCAATGAATAAGCCCATTTAATAAATGAAACTGCAAATTGATTTCTTAAGAAGCAGATCCAATATATGTTTAGTGTCTTGAGTGGAAAGCCCCTTAGAGGATTCAGAACCAAATTCCAATCATACTCTGATTCTGAACTTAATTAAAAGCTCTTCTGTGTGTCAGATTAGAGTCAATTCTACTTATTTGGTTTTACTGGAGTTATATGAACATGGAAAGACGAAAGAGTCATTAATCTAGGACAACATCTAAAGATGCTAGACTATTAGTCCTATTCAGCGTCTAAAACAGTAAATATATATATAATTTAGATCAAGATCAGTGTGTTACAGTATAAGCTGATCCAATGGTAAATGGACTGAGCCAATTTTGCTTAAGTATATAAGCTTCTTACATGGAATAAGTTGATTGTTTTTGAAACAATCAATTAATTTATGACATTTAAATTTACCACTTCAGTGACTTGATGAATTTAATGACACTACCAAAGTACTTAAGATATCTTCATTTAACAGCTAACCAGGAGAATTTAGGCCAGAGTATGTGTAAGTATTCAGAAATCTTTGAATAAAACTTACTCTTTCTAAGAAAAAGACAAATACCATATGATATCACTTATATCTGGAATCTAAAATATAACACAAATGAACTTATCTATGAAACAAAAACAGACTCATAGACAGAGAACAGACTTGTGGTTGCTAAGGGGTGGGGGTGGTGTAGGGGAGAGATAGATTGGGAGTATGAGATTAGCAGATATAAACTGTTATATACAGAATGGATAAACAACAAGTTCCTACTGTATAGCACAGGGAACTATATTCAATATCCTATGATAGACCATAATGGAAAAGAATATGAAAAATAATGTACATATATGTGTCTGAATGTAACTGAATCACTTGGCTGCACAGCAGAAATTAACACAACATTGTAAATCAACTAGACTTCAGTTAAAAAAAAAAAAGGTTGTTCTTCCTCCATCTTGGTCTCTATTTCTGACTCTGTCCCCATCTCTATCTCTGCCACATCTACTTCTGTATCCATATCTACAGCTACATGTGTATCAGCATATAGCATCCCTCTCTCCCAGCCAAGATCTTAGGAAATATAGTTTTTTCCTCTTACAGATTTTTGTCTTTTTGCAAATAACTCATTCATATTTATAAAACAAATTTTCAGACAGGAATTATTTCTAACATCTAACTTAAAAATGTGATTTTAATATTTTGGTTCCCTTATTTCCCAGATTAAATTCCACCATAGAATAGGTACAAGCATATTCTATCAAGACTCATAATTATAAATGAAATTGCTCCAGAATAGTTCTGTCTGTGGTGAAATCATCTTACCTTTAGTTATGTCCTTGAACAGATATAGCCTAATTATCAGCTCTCAACTGAAAATGAGTACCCTAAGCTCCTGCTGCTATGGAGCCTGAATTTCATTTGTTTCATTTTTCTCATCAATGAGGCAAGTGTAGCATAAATCTGTGAGACACAAAACTGAGACCAGAGATTCAACACTTTCTATGACTAAATTAAGCAGAATGTCATAAAAGCAAATGCACTGCTGTCTGCAAAGTTAAGGGAGTGGAGTTTATAAAAATCCAATATTCTGGTCAAGAGAGAGTCTCTATACCACAGCTGTATAAAATTATACATTTCCAAAGAATTAGAATGTGATGAAAACCACAACTCTAAATGTATAAAAATAGCTTGACTTTTCTTTGATTCATAAATGGAATTCTCTGGGTCTTGGAGTCATTATTAATAGCTGCAATCATGAAAAGAATAAATACAGAGTGTTAATAGACATTTTAAATCTTGCAATTAATATACTGCTAGAAAAATAAAGGTTTGATATATTTTATTTACGTGTCAATAAAATACACTCTGAAAAACAGTTAACTCACTCTGGATTCATATTCCATACAAATGGCATTATTTAAAGTCTTTCAGAATGTATGAATTTGGCTGGGAAAAATATGCTTGAATGTTCTCAATTTCTACACTCTTCCTTTAATTGGCTGATAGGGGAGCAATAAATAAGGATTGCATTTTCTTAGATTTCTGTATATGGGTTTATGCCTTATGTTCTCCCAAAGATTGAGTTTCTAAAAGTATAGATATGTGAAACTTAATGAGAACTGTGTACTGAGTATTCAGAGAAAAAAGAGTATTGAGCCTAGAAAGTGTCATAATTATTCATGTTGTTTTCCTCCTTGCAGGAGTGATCATGGAGTGCTCTGAGTAGGGACAACAGGAAGTCTGCATAATTCTAACTTTGTGGACTGAATTTTTCTGATTCTTGTATATGCAATTTATGCACACCAGATAACTGCTTAATCTCAGTATTGCTCTGAGTTGACTTAATTTGAAAAACAAAAGCAAGTATTTAGACAATGGTATAGAGTTTCCGTAATACCAGTTTAATGCTTTCACAGAGAAGAAATCAGACATTAATTTTAGCTGTCTTGTTTAATATTTGCTTCCTTTATTTCTGTATAAATTACTATAGATCCTCTCTAATAAATTTTCTTTCAGCAAGTTATCGATTAGATTTGTAACATTTTTGGAACTGGGCTCCTGTTTTAACATAATATATCTCAGCTGAGCTATATATTAATGCCATCACTGATCATCTGTAAAGTCCTCCCTGGAGAATTTACATTTATGCTAGATGTGTTGGTAATTTATTGGAAAGAAAATCCATAGTATAATTATAAAACAACATGGGCAACCTATTTTTCTCTATTGATTCCAGTTAAAGGTATCTTTGTTTTGTTGGTTAAGCTTCAAGGTGGCTCTGTATCTGCTTACACTCAGAGTATAATAAAGATTTACCAGGATGAAAATAATGACAGAAAATCACTTCTGAATATATTTTATCCTAGAGGATGATTTAAATTTTGGGGTGAGATGTGGATGGTCATATCTGTCATGCAGTGGTAAGCTAGACTGCTGGGGATAACTTTCTTAAAGTATTCATTCAGTTGTACAAACAGAGCACAATTTCTAATTAAAGAGAGTGATGTTAACATAATTAAATTGTAGGTTAAAAGAAAGGTGACTTGTATGTATCCATTCCTCTAAATAAAATGTACAGTGAAACTACATATCTAGGAAGTAGAAAAGTCTTTCTCAATCACCAGAGCCAATTATTATTCTCTGAATATTTTTAGACCAGCAGTGCCTATGATTGGCAAGAACCATTTTCTAAGTCTGACTTGTAAATAAACTGGAATAAACTGGAAGCATCATGCTGCTTCAATTCAAATTAAATATTTACTGAGTGCATATAATGGGGAACAGCAAACTGTAGGTGATAGGGAAGGTTTTCTTAAACTGACCCTTTTTCCCATTGGTGAAAATTATGTATATGGATATTTATGCCACTTTATTTTGGCTATATGAAATAGCAACTAAAAAATGTAACAGAATTGAAGCATGGGTCATAGTAGGTAAATGAAACATCTAAATGAGAGCCATTTCAGAGAACCCTGGGTGTTTGAGCTAGTGGCTGAACTAAGGATGGCTATTTCCCTCAAGGTGTGCTAATTATTTCAGCCTTGCAAATTGACTGTGAACTAAAATAATTTTAACAGGAAATGGAAACTGGTTGATAGGGGTATAGGAAATGAGGATCCCTGAAACAAGAAGACACTGTCTAGAAACTCTGTTAAGGGGAAAACAGAGCAGCGAGTCTTCTGATTGGCTTACACAGCCATTAATACAGGAAGATTGGAAACCCTAGATATAAAAATGCCAACATCCACTGAAGGCTAACAGTGTGTGACAACTAAAATGTAAAGGACCTAAAAAAACAAAAAAAAATGTGAACAGGAGAAAAGTGTGACTTGTAGAGTTTAAAGCCAGCCATCTTCCCAACAGTGTGATGGAGACTGTAGTAGACCGATGGAAAAAGGACTGAAGCAGAGGGGACCCAGATCACAGGACTTTGTTTTCAATGGGGGTTGGGCAGAGGGAGTGGGTCATGGACTCCGGGGGCTAACAGAGAGGCTGCAAAGAGACATGAGTGAGGTATCTGAATATTCATTGCAAAGTATCCTGCAGTGTAGGAAAAAATTCAGTGGACAGAATATTCTCTATTTCAGAAGGTAAGGTAACAGGAAAGGAGTCAAGACCTAAGAAAAGACTGAGGGGCCTCCCTGGTGGCGCAGTGGTTGGGAGTCCGCCTGCCGATGCAGGGGATACGGGTTCGTGCCCCGGTCTGGGAGGATCCCATATGCCGCGGAGCGGCTGGGCCCGTGAGCCATGGCTGCTGGGCCTGCGCATCCGGAGCCTGTGCTCCGCAACGGGAGAGGCCACAACAGTGAGAGGCCCACATACCGCAAAAAAAAAAAAAAAAAAAAAAAAAAGAAAAGACTGAGAAATTGCTACTGGCAAGGGCTGGTGCTCAGTCCACATTTAAAAATGGGAATATTTTCTCAGTTAAAGTACAAGGCAGCTGATTGTTTTCCTCATCCTGTAATGAGGCTGCTGGATATGACCTGGTGAGGAAATCAGGTACACTAGATTGGAAATTAGATCAACAAGAATTTTATAAGACTTTCTGATCCACTGTAAATTCCCTACTTCCTTATTTTCGTGATTCTTCATTTCTTCAGATTGAGGATCTTCAAAATACTAAAACAAAAAAGATGGGGATGATTTGGTAGCTGGGAAGGACATGTTTAGGCTCTTCTCCGAAGTCAATCTGTGGAGGAGAGGTATATCCCAAAATGGCAAAGAAAGCTAATAACTGTAAAATGGAAAGAGAAGTAGGCTGAATGCTTCAGAGTCAGTATGATGAAAAAGAGGGCTTCATAGGATATAGGCTTGGAAATCTCTGGTACTTCATCTCAGGGAGACTGACATTAGTGGAGGACATGCCCCTATTGTGGTCATTTGTCATGTTTACTACTGTGCCTCCAGACACCCTGCCTATTAGAGGGAACTTCCAGGACAGCTGGAAAGTAGGCCCCTGAGCAACTGCCCCAGCTTCTGGGAGCCAGGGCATGGGCATAAGCTAAAATGCTTGATACTCCTCTCTAGAGTTCTGAATGTGGGACAAGGGATGCAAAGAAGAGCTTAGAATTAATTCTAGTGAGAAAAGCAGGAGTGGCCTCTGGTGCTGCGGCAGGTGGGAAGTGGTGTATTCAAGTCCGGTACCAGCCACGGTGCAAACGTCAGCAGGGGCAGCATGGCGGCCCATGTGCTACTCCTTTTGGATAAATTTTAGCTACAGTTCCTGCTCCCTAGACAATATAAGTTCTTTCCAGTTTTCCAGGTCTGTATTTTTAGCCTTTGTGCTGATTCTGTGAAATAATGCCATCTTGCTACTAACTTCTTTTCACCTAATATTAAGCAGGGTAGTGCTCCTTGTATTTGAAACCAGGAATCCCGATAAACCACTTTACTAAAGAAGAAATTGTGTGTTGCCATAATAGTGGAGGGAAGACCCACCTTGAGAAGAAAGCCGTAGAAGTGATGAGTTATGTATAAGGAATCAGAGATATCTTAATGCAGATATTGGCCTGGTGTGAGCTATAGGCCTTCAAATCCTGTCGCTACCTTATAGCTGTTATTTGCAAGTTAACGTCTTTAGATTTCTTTCTTTATAATATAAGATGATAATACCTACCTTGTATAATCATTAAGAGGGTTAAATGACATATGTAAGATGCTTAGAAAGAGGCCTGGAACATAGTTACTATTTAATATTTATAATTATTGTCCTTATTTATTTGCAATCCTTTTCCTACATTTTTATTGAATTATAATCACACACAAGATATACGCCAGGTACTGGTTTTGGCACTGCGGATAGAGGAGTGAACATGAGAGTTACAGACCCTCATGGAACTTATAGTCTAATAAGAGTAGAGTATTTCCATACTTAGAGATGGTGAGTGGGGCTGATGCTGGAAGGTATCCAGGATGAGCAAAGAAGCATAGAAGCCTGCAAGGCCAGCTCACATTTGGGGAATGGCAAGGGTCATGTGTGGCTTCTCCCTCATCCAAGTATGTGGGAGACACAGTAAAATATGCTGGGGCAAAGGAACCCAGCTGAGTATCACTGATACATGAAAGTGTGCAAACTTTCCCACTGTCCACTGAGAGGTCTCTGACACAATTTTTTACCCTCCTTCAGAAATTCTAAAGTGAGTCCTCCTCAGACTAGTAAAAGGTAAGGTGATTTTATAATAAAAAGTATAAAAAGTAGCATGAAGAGGGATTAAAAGTCTCAAGGTTGGAGCCTGAGTTCTCATGGACTCAAGAGGAGCAGGAGTGGACAGGAAGCAGTGGAATGTATGGTGCCAGTGTGTGGCCACACAGCAGTGAGAATGTTATACAATATAGGCCTGTAGTAGCTGTGCAGAGCTGAATCAGTACACACGTCATCCCAACCATATGACGCCTTTGCATTAATGTGCTTTTAGTTGGTAAAACTCAGAAAGAAGGAGGGTGTTCCCCTGGTGATGCTTTCTGCTGCTTGACTTGCTCTGGGAAGCTTTACTGGGTGGTAGTGGGGTGTGGTCGGGGGGAGTTGAGAGAAGCAGCTGTCATGGGAAAACCTGGACATACCTTGACCCTGGTTTTCTTCTTTAACCACCATTCTCTTTTTCTGTCAAACAGACCATATTCTGTGAAGACTTCCGGAGTTGTGTTTTTGTACTGCAACATTTGAATTATTTTGAACCTACTTTTGGTTGAATGGATTATTTCTGTAGACCAACCAAGATGTCACTGCAGATTAAACCTAAGGGCTCGAGTCCTGAACAAAGTCGTGAAATGAAGAGAGGGCCAGGTGAAGGAATGTGAACTTCATTCTGTACACAAGAGGCCACTTAGTGAGGCAATAAAAGCATGAGATTTGGGGTTACATATACCTGTGTTCAAATAAGTTTTTAGCTATAGGATTGTTCAAGCTGCTTAGGGTCTCCACAAAATAAACACTAACTCAAGATTAGGATTAGAATCAAGTGGGATAATATATATGGAGTACACTGTAATATCTGGCACCCAGGTGTAATGTTTATTGGGATTGAAGTGTGGGCCCAGAGGTGAGGAAGAAGAATACAGATAAATATTTGAAGAAATGATGGTGAAAGTTAGGTACTAGAACAGGGATCAGTCAATGACAACAGTTTGTCTCCTGTTTTTGTAAATATAATTTTATTGGAACACAGCTACCCCCATTCCTTTAAGTATTGTTAATGGCTCTTGTCATGCTGCAATGGCAGAGTTGATAGTTGTGACAGAGGCCATATGGCTCAGGAAATCTTTAATATTTGTTGTTTGACTTTTTACAGAAAAAGTTTTTTGACCTAAAGTTTTTTGACCTCTGGACTAGAGAAATAGATGGTTGGATAAGAAAATATGAAAAGAAAACTGCAGAGTCCTGAACCTGTGTATAAGGAATGTCTAGGTACAGGATATTTTGCTTTCATTTTGGTGCTATCACTAGTACTTCCACATTTATAGAGAGAAGATAATAGGATCATCAAAACAGTCTGTTAAAAGGGTAGTAGAGATAGATGAAAGTGTATCCTTTTACCAAGTCCTATTCCTTTTGCATCAAGGAAATACAAACAGGGGCAGGATGTTTGCAGAATTCAGCCTTTCTAAGGAGGCTGAGTATTCTCTAGCTATAGGAGGAAATTCACAAAGGTAAAATTCCAGAGATTTCCTGTAACTGAAGCTATAGCTAAATCAGTAAAGGTTTATTAGTAAAAAAAACTTGGGGGCAAAACTCACAGTACATCCACTGTCCTAATGAAAAATATATAAAAAGATAAATAGGTGATACATAGTTTAACACTGTGCTATATATCTTAAGCTTCATTGACAAAGTGAAATGACAAATATTGGTTTGGGTGATAATGTTTTCAATCTACCTTTCTATTTGGGATCTAGCTTAATCATATTATCTCCAACCTGGAAGACAGAAGCTTAAATTGCAAAATGAAATTTGCAAAATTTCAAGCAACTGAACTAACTATCCTACACATGGATGGTCCCTCAATGACTCTACATCTAATACTGTCTTATAACTTTCCCATTAAATTAAATGTGTTTGTTCTCCCGAAGACACCCTTGATGTTAGTATATTGGCTTCAAGGTCCTGCAGATTTAATGTTTGTGAACTAACTTTAGATCTCATTGACATATCCTGACTGAGAATGTTGCCCCTGAATAATGCTTACTCATTTGGACATCTGCTCCTACACAAATATTACTGTCATTTAAAAAAAAAATTACCAGAGCGTACTTAATAAATATTATTTTAGAATCTAAGTGCCACATGACAAAGTCAATTTAAAGAACAAAATTATTATCTGTTTGGTGATTTTTTACTCCATTAGTTCCATTCCAATTTCATATTTAGTTTTTATTTGTAAGTGTTTTCATTTGAAAGACTTTTATTTGAAAGCCTATTATACTTGAAAGTAAACAAGTAAATAATACTTTATCCATTTTATTGATTTGGAAAAAGCTGGCATGACTTGAGCAAGGGATTTTTGTTTTTATTTTCCTAAAATCTTTTGATCATAAAATAATTAAATCATTTTTCCTAAATATTCAAACATTATGCTTTTATCTACGCATCTTGATGTGTTCAGCATGAACGCTATTTTTGGTTTTTGACTACTTGCTTAAGACCACAGATGAAGGTGAAAAAAATTATGTGCCTCTGAGAGATTTATAGGAATATGTTAATGAAGATTTTCCATGCAGTTCATTCTTGATTTTTCTGAAGTCCACAGTAGATGAGTTTCCAGATGAAATTCTAGTTGAAGTTATAAAACATATGAAAATTGAAAACTCAATAAATCTTGCTTAAGTAGTCCAGGAAGAACATTCATCATGCTGTTCACATTCTCCAATCATCACATTCAGAATCCTTAAGCAATAATGTGAACTAACCATCTTCATTTGATTAAACAAAGATTACCTATTAACATGTCAAGACCAACTAAATGAAAGTCACATTCTCCAAAATGACTCAGTCTTAGTAACGACTTGTATGGATTCTAAATGAAATTGATTCCGTTATATTTATAGGAGAAAATTGCTACCTATTTGAATATAAAGTGGAAACACTGGCCTCATTATTTCACATCTTAAACAGTGGGGAAAATCAGAATATATTAAAAACATTAAAAAAAAACAGATACTATCAAAATTTTATAAAGCATCTAGTTTCACAGGATACTGCTCAGCAGTCCTCCCACTGTTCTTCCTTTATTTATTAAAAATGGTACAACTCTTGAATATGAAGTGCCCAAAGACATAGTTGTTAAGTTGGACACACCATTTTATGTAGTAGCAACATGATAGAAATATATTTCAGACCTGATATAAGTAGTTTAGTTTATCCTACTTTTATTTGCCTATGTATATCAGCTGCTGCAGCTTAGATTTCTCTAAGGAGAGAATGAAGTGAAAAATTTTAAAGTATAAGCTGTGAGCAGCTGAGGTTTAGTTCAGGAATTTATAGACTCACCACTGGCAATAAGCTCTAAGGAGTACATCTAATATAGTGCATTATGGCAGCATCATTCAATGTACTGGAGCTAAGGGCTTGTCAGCACTTCTATTTTAAACTCCTCTTTTCTGGTGTTTATGATTTGGCCAGTATGAATTGCTAGGGCTTGAAAAATAACAGTTTGTGAAGACTGAGGTGGACAGAAAATTGTATCGTTTTCATTTTTGAGCAGTAGAATGAACAGCAAAGTGGTATAAAACAGTCAAATCAGCTCAACTAATTTAGGACTTCACCTTGTAAAAGAAGGGGAGGGAGAAATCTCCAGCTTAGGCTCTTATGTGGATCGTGCACTAGATGTTTCAAACAAGTAGTCAGAAGTGGGAGAATTTAACAAGAAATTGAGTTTAGGATTAAGAGGAAAAGCCAATTGAAAATGAAGAAAATCATCTTTTTTATAGCCTTGTTGTCATACGTGATACACACTTAACAAGATATCACTTATTTAACAAGAGAATGCTATCGTGTGAAACACAGTGTTAAGCTTTTGGGAAATGGGTTATATAAAAATGAGATATATTAATATCTGGAATATCTAGGAATAAGGAGCTTTGTGTCCTCTGTGTTGGTCATCTATAAGCTACCGTAGAGGTTTACATGCCATCTCAGAGTGCTGACTCTGAGCTTACATTCTAGCATTAAACCAGAGAAAAACACAGACAAAATAAAAATCTTTGTGTGTGTTTACTTCTACGTCAAGAGCGACAAGAGGGGAAAGTTGCATGGTGGGAGCAGAAGTGAGAGCCAACAATTAGATATCACAGTATAGAAAGAGACAGAACAATCCCCTAACAATGTATATAGTACTACAGTCCATGGTTCCCATCAAAGACTGTTCTTATCCAATTGTAGTGGGTTAGATTCACTTCCCCCCTTTTCAGGAAAGTGCCATGACACCAACTCCTTAAATATCTAGTGTATATTCATAAATCGTGATTCTATAACCAAGCAGGACCCTATGGAGTCTTCCTGGAACAGATACCAATCCCCCACCCACACTTCTGCCACGTCCTTCACCTGCCTGTAGAAAAACTTTAGCTTCCTAGGCCTTCCCCAAGTTCCAAATAATAAATTTAATCATAGAAATGAGAAAGGAAAACAGTCAAACAAAACAAAATAATAATACTCTAGCCATTAAATTAAGTCAAGGAAATTCAATTCTTCCTTGAGGACTACAGATAATATTCTTAGCTGTATCCTTTGAGCTATTTTGAAGATACTAAAACTCCCACTAGGTGGAAAAAGTTAACTGTATGCTGCCCACAAGCATGTAGACCTCAGAACAATTAAACCCAGAAGGTTGATGTTGACTCTGATTACCTTACCACCAACCAATCAGAAGAATGTCCATGGCCTGCTCACACACTCCACAATCTCCCTCCCTCACTGTATCTTTAAAAACCTTTTTCTGAAAGCCTTCAGGGAGTTCAAGCCTTTTGAACTCTAGCTACCTGGACTCCTTGCTTGGCACCCTGCAATAAATGCTACACTTTCCTTCACCAAAACCTGATGTCAGTAGATTGACTTTACTGAGCAAGGGCAAGCAGACCCAAGTTTGGTTTGGTAACAGATCCACTCCATGTCATCAGTAAATTGGTTCAGATTGAGCCTCAGGACTGAGCTGAGTCAACTAGAATCACCTTCTCAAGGACTCAGAATTAGGAAAAAAGGAGAAAGTGGCAAAGGATACTATTCTGCAGAGAGAAAGAGAGGAAGGGAGCAGACATACAGAAAGATGTAAAGATAATAGAGCATAATCCTGGTAGCTTCCTGATTCTGGTTTTTCCTGAGGCCCAGCTGCATATCTGTTTTTGAATTTTCTTGATACTCCAGTAACCATTAAATTAATCCTCTTCTTGTGTTAAACTTCTTAGCACCTATTACTTAAACTAGCAATCTCACTACTGGGCATATACCCTGAGAAAACCATAATTCAAAAAGAGTCATGTACGACAATGTTCATAGAAGCTCTATTTACAATAGCCAGGACATGGAAGCAACCTAAGTGTTTATCGACAGATGAATGGATAAAGAAGATGTGGCACATATATACAATGGAATATTACTCAGCCATAAAAAGAAATGAAATTGAGTTATTTGTAGTGAGGTGGATGGATCTTGAGTCTGTCATACAGAGTGAAGTAAGTAAGAAAGAGAAAAACAAATACCGTATGCTAACACAGATATTTGGAATCTAAAAAAAAAAAAAAAAAAAAAAAAAGGTTCTGAAGAACCTAGGGGCAGGACAGGAATAAAGACGCAGATGTAGAGAATGGACTTGAGAACACGGGGTGGGGGGAAGGGTAAGCTGGGATGAAGTGAGAGAGTGGCATGGACATATATACACTACCAAATGTAAAATAGATAGCTAGTGGGAAGCAGCTGCATAGCACAGGGAGATCAGCTCTGTGCTTTGTGACCACCTAGAGGAGTGGGATGGGGGGAGGGAGACACAAGAGGGAGGAGATTGGGGATATATGTATATATATAGCTGATTCACTTTGTTATAAAGCAGAAACCAACACACCATTGTGAAGCAATTATACTCCAATAAAGATGTTTTAAAAAAATTAAACTAGGATCCTAATGAATGCACAAGTTAACAAAACCATACTAATATGGTAGCAGTTACTATTCCATTTCATACAATCATAAGACTTGATTCATTTCTCCGATTTCTCATATATTAAGCTTTTCTACACTGGAGATCAAATTAATGAACTATTCTTGATCTTAATGTTTCATTCAGATAGAGTCCAGATTTACTGAAGCCTATTTTTATCACAGATTTTCTTATTTCCCTCCTCTGATTGTCTATTACTTTTTGATTTTTTCTCCTTGGTATCTTCTCCTCTAAAATATGAACTCTAAAGTCTTATTATTTACCTGAGATATAAGAGCTCCAGATTGCAGATTGATCCTAGTGTTTGGTTTTGGTTTCTTTTGATGAAAAAAGACAAAAGCAATATAAAAATAATAAAAACCTCAAACAGGACTAAATAATAAGGGATATATTTCAAACCTAGGTGAAAAAATAGGTCTTATTTCTAAGGAAACCAAACCAAGTTACCTTTTTAGGCCCCCTCTTTGGTAGTCCCAAAGCTTTAGTTTTTTTGAATGAAGTTGCAACATGACTACCGAAATTCCAGGCTTTCTACAACATATTATAACATCCCAAGGAAAATAGAAAATCTTTTCCAGTAGCTCCCCCCAAAAAGCATGGGATTCCTTTTAATGCATTGGTCCAGACTAGGTCAGGTGACCATCTGGGCCAAAGGGAATGAGATGTGCAAAACTGGCTTAAATCAGTAAAGGTCCACTCTTAAAATCAGGAAAAAGGAGAATCCCAGTGCAAAGGAAAATACACTTCTGATAATGGGAAAGAGATAACTTCTCAAAGAATAATCATAATATGCCTGGTGATATAAAGAGGGAAAAGGTGTTGGGAAGGCAACCAGAATGCAGCTGCAGTACCATATATCTGCATCCTTTTCCAGAAGTGAGGTTAGTTTAGAGGATGTAGATCCGATGGTATGAAATCCTCATTTGTGTGAGAAGATGAAGTATGGATGGGCCACAGAAGAAGAAAGATGCAGGGTATAGGAGCTCCATGGCAACATAGGTGGTATTTACACAGGCAGATAATAGTGAGAGTGCCGACCACTAGAATCAAGGCAAGACAGGCATAGAACTGCTAAAGCAGAACACAGCAGCAGCAATAAATCTGGGAGAATGTGAGCATCCCAAATCTGGATCTGAGCTCCACAGACCACAGGGGAATGAAGGAATCAGTGTCAAAAGAGGAGAGACTCTGAGAAGTTTTCGCTAATAAACAGAACACTGTAATTTACTAATAGAGAAAATGGCTGCTACATACTTAAAAATGCAAGTTAAATTATACTGGATGACAGATGTCTTTACTTGGCTCTTCAGCCACTCGTTTCACAAGTTTGTACTGTTTACTTATTTACTGTGTCTCATGCTGGTTCCAGAATATACAGATACAAAACAGACAGAACCCTGACCTCCTGATGCTTATAGTCTAGGGAACCTAGAATTACACTATTAAAATACTCTAATAAACATCTCCCCAGACTACTCTGGGAGCACATAAGAAGGGCATCTAATTCACTCTGGAGGTAGAGATCTTAGAAGGCTTTTGATGGAAGGGACGCTGAGGAAAATCCTAAGAAATTAGTAAGAGGTAGTTAGGTATGGAGAGTTGGCCAAAGTGTTCTAGACATGGGCAGTGCTTTTGTGCAGATCCTGATATAAAAAAAGAAAAAAAAACTCAGGTCAATCATCTTCCTATTTCTTCGCACCAGGGACAGAAAATAACAGTGTGTATTTTGAGAATTTTTGAAAAGAAATAGATCTGATCTTCTTGAGTGGGGGTCTGAGAATTCATAAATATCCTATAATGATCCTTATGGGACCTGTGAACTACTCCTCAATTGTATCCAAAAATGTATTTGGGTAAAGGAATCTTTATCTAAACAAAAACTTTAACCCAATTATCATATCCGCAAAGAGGTTTATGACACACAAAAGAAGTTTAAGAAGATAGAAAGAAAATTTCAAAAAAGAGTAGAGAATCTCTAACTGACAGGTCTTCTAGAGGAAAACAAGAGAGGATGATTAGAGCTTCTAAAGTAACTCACTGTTTCTAAAGGCCTTCCTGGAAGTAACTGATGTGACTCACCCAAGTGGTCTCAACTCTAGCCCCTTAGGTGTTACCTCTTTCTTTATACCCTTTAAAAGCTTCAATTCTGCTCTTAGAAAACAGTTTTCTATAAATTGCCTGCAGGCTCCCCATCCACATTCTCAGATTGTATTACCTCTCTGGGAATAGCTTCTCTGGTGTTTTGTTGATAAAGAAAATTAAAGACATCTCATTTTAGTTGACTTTAACTGCTGTTGTAGTTCATTTTGTTCAGCCATGAAATGGAGATGGCTCCAATGTGCTCCACTGATGAGTGGTTTGTTCCCATGAAAATCTCCTAGGAGCCCTGAGGAGACTGGCTACCTCTCCCCATTGAACTCCAAGTAGGGGCATCACAACACCTCCCATGATATATGTGTCTCCTTGTTTGCCCTGCAGTGTAGTCTTGGCACTTCATTTCTTCTGTCTTCCACATAGACATGATGGACCCACATTCCATACACTCTGGGAGCTGGAATTTAAGAGACTGGTCCTGACACTCTTTCTATCTGGCCATTTCCCACCAGGTCAACTGATGTCAGTTCTCTTTTCTTCTGTGCTACATGTGGCACAAAGAACTTAGCAACAGTGCTGCCTAAGCAGACATCCCAATAGGGAATACAATTCTTGTTCTTCCCTCCTAAAGAAAATCCCAATATCTATGATTGTTTTTCTTCAAGTCACATTCCAACTTCTCTTTGAAGAGAAGGGGACTATTCTTTCTCCTGCTCCTCATAGAAAAAGGAAATAGTCTTTGTCCACAAACAATGCACTCCTCACAAGTTTGGGGTGGTGATCTGGGGGACCACAATTGTGGCATCTCTCAATAGACCCAGTGGAGGTTGCTGGTTTCAGTTGCTGGTGGCTCCTTTAGAATATGGCAAGCTTTGCTACTTTCATCGTACTCATAAACCTACCTTGTCCTCTCCAGTTCTCATGGCTGGACCCACTGTTTACCTTACCTGCAGATTCAGCCTCGCTCAAATTCACTGGACAATCCAGAAGGAGAAACAAAATAGTACATTTGGGCACAGTGGAGTGGGACATTTAATAATTAAGCCTCTCTCTCATTTTGAAGGCAGATATAAAGCCTTAGCACAGGTCCATGTGCCATTATTTCTGAGAGGCAGACTTTTCCCACTTGTGATAATAGGGCTCTGAAGCAGTGGAGAAATGAAGTCTGATGTTGCACATATATTGCCTTGGGACACATGGACTACAAAAGTCCTTATGAGCTGAGAGTTGGGGGTGGATGGGTAGCGAACATATTACTGTGCCAAAGGATGGGAGACAAAGAGACATTGAGACACTATTGAGTGGGCACAGGGAATTGGATGATCCACAGGTCCCATAGACTGTGGTCTATTTTTCTACTTAGCTGAGGAGACTGCTGAATATCAGGAGGCAAACATTCTATTCAGCAACTACTTGATTGTAACCACAAGATTTGTAAAATGCATGTTTACTGGGTTTTTGCTTCATCCTTTTACAGAGATTGAAATCCTGGCTTACTCTCCTTAGACCATCCCTGAGTGGTGATGATTTGCCAAGAAATCACAGACTGCTGCTGGCTTTCCCTTTGAAAATAGCTGTTTCAATTAATCTGTAAATGACCACATTTTAAACTTTAGTAGAAAATTGCCATTTAGTATCTGCTGACTATGATCTGCTCCCCATTTTCTATTTCTATTGTAAGAGAAATCACTTTATATCTTGGTGGAAAGCCGACCTTGCTACCCACACTTAAGGCTGTAAACGATGAATGCTCACTTTTCCCAACGCCCCTTTGAAGCCAGAGCATAACCACCCAACCTAGGCTTGGCTACTCCGATGCACCTGCCCTGAACTTTGATGGAGAGAAGCAAGGTGGTGGTGGGTGATGGCTAAGTCAGTGGCAACAGTGAATCCCCAGGTCCAGCAGTTTCAGATTTTCCAGTGGGGCTTGAAGTGTCTGGAGGCAATGCCAGTGGGGGACCAGACATGCTCAGCATCAGTCAGTCTTCAGGAGCAGTGGCATCATGTCCTTGCCAGATGCCCTTTTTTTGGTATAATCTTTTTCAGTGGACTTGGTCACTGTTCAGTCTCCCTGGCCCCCACCAATTTCCGAGCCTGGTTCTCTATCATCCCAGGTGATTCTGAGAACTAGCCAAAATCCTATTCTGCTTAAATCAGCCAAAGACAATCTCTGACACTTGCAATAAGAAGACAAATTGAAATTTTTCTCAACTTACTTAAGAGGAACACCATATTCTGGCTGGCTGGGTGAATTTCTACTATCAGCTCATATAGCTGACTTTGCTCTCCAGTGAATTTCATATTTGGGGTTCTATTCCTTCCAGTCTATTTTCTTGGGGAGGAATTAAACCCAGAAAATGGTAGAAATAGAAGAAATAAAATTAATATGGTAATATTTATTATCTGGATACTTCTTTTAAGGAAATATTTTTAAAATGTGATTATACTTATGGAGATGAAGGATATATTATATTGTTTGTGGAGATTATCTTCCAGGTATATATATATATATATATATATATGTGTGTGTGTGTGTGTGTGTGTGTGTCAAAGTGTATACAATGGTACATTTAATATGTGCAATCTATTGTATGTTGATCATACATAAAGCTGTTAATATTTTATAGCATGCAAATACTTCTTTATTAGTAAAATTAATAACTAATGTTTGTAAATCTTTACACTCTGTAAATCACACAAAGAAAATTCTTTCAAAAGAGTCTGAAAAGGATACCAGATAATTGGAAGTTGTTAAGTGATGACAGTGACAATATTTTTAATTGCTCAAACACATCACTTGGAGAATTAAAGAGTCTTTGCAATGAATCAATTTTTTTCTGAGAAAGAAAGAAGCAGACCTTGCCAGAGGGGACCCTGCCTGGTACTCACAGCTGGACTGTGATGTTTTCTTATTTAACATTAGCAATTTCACAAAGAGGGCCACCATATTACCATGATGGATCAAGGTAAACACATGATCAATGTGCAGTTGCACATGAACACACACAATAAAACCCAAACACCATCCAAGCCACAGAAAGGACTAAAGATCTCCCAGTCCTGGTTAATATGAGTCACTTCTGCCTCTTTACCAATCACAGTATAAGCCGCTCTCTATTCTTCTCCACTTCAGAAGAGAATGATCACCCCTGCTTCCTGACAGCATTCATTCCAGAGCAAAGCCCCACTACTACTTGAACACTGTCCCAAATCACCTTACACAAGCCCCTATCCTATAACGTCCTCCTAACACCCTCTTACTGAGACACCTCACAGTTCCCACAGTGCACTTTCTCCGTCGTTGCAAAAAGTCAATCAATACAAATTTGTTCAACTACATGTATGTTTCTAATGGTCTTTTGTTCAGGGCATTGGCAATCCAAATGTGCTAGTTTTAAAGTACACATTGGCCCAGAAGCGTATCTGCATTTATCATTATTGTTTACTTTCCAGGGATATTTTTCCTACCAAGACATTATATGCAGTGAATAATATGATCCATAAAATTTTCTCAAAATTAGAAAACTTAACCTTATAGAAATAGGTAATTCTTTTTTGTTGGTCCATGAGAAATCAGGGTTTAAAAAACCCCACATTTTATAAAGGGCTTTTTGTAACAGGTATTTTTTCTCTGCTGCCCTCTTGTTCCTGGTATTAATTACAGAAACATAAAAGCAAATTATGCTTGTCAGGAGCCACCTGCTATTCTGTTGCTTGAATGTCATATTGCTATTTAGATTTAACTTTAAGTGCGATTTTCAAGTTGCAAAGGAAACCCAGACCATTTTTCTTTTACATCCAAAAAACTGCAGTTGAATCTTTAGGTCTGAAGATACTCTTATTTACACAAAAAGATAACCTCATACTTCTACCATAAGGAATCTAAAGAAAATAACTCTGCTGTCTTCACAAAACTGAATTTGCTAAAGTTCATATTGATGTTACTATCATTTTTAGATCTTCTGGTCTGGAATGTAAATTTATAGCAATTCTTTTTGTTGATAATCTTTAAAAATAAACACTCAGGTGAGAATAAATATAGATTTCTCATTGAAGGTAAATTTTAAGCTGAAGAAATATGCTTTCATCAGTCGTCTTGCCAGCAGCTATCCACTTTGCACAAGTCCTAATAAATTTTACAGAACCACAGAGTGGAAGGTCTCCAACTGAAAGCAAGAAGGTGGGTGATGCTGCTTGTCATGCCTCAAATAGAGTGACATGATGCTCAACAGAAGAAAGGACAGACATTTTTTATTTAGTTTTGCTACGGTCAAAGATGGATGCTGGAAACCTATAAGAGAAGGTCTTTAAAATATGCAAAATATTTGCAAGTGAATTCAGGTAGAGAATTGGAAATTCATTCGATTTTTAAAGAAACTGTTTTCTTAATGTATGTATGACATGTATTCCCACGCACTAAGTTGAAAACATTAGTATATTAGCCTATGTCCACAGAGAATGCAATTTAAATAATCCAGGTATATTAAAGTGCTTTGAGTCTTAGCAAACACAATTTTTCCACAGTTATTAATCAAAGAGAGAAAGTCATAAGGCTTTTTGGATGAGAAATGTCAAAGGGTCATTTCTAATATGGTAAAAACTGCTTGATTATTAAAAGCTTCCAGTAGTGACTCTTAAAGTAACTCAGCTAACGATTCACAATTCTTTTTTTTTTTTTAATAGATCCCACCCTCCCTATCCCACCCATCTAGGTCACTGCAAAGCACCAAGCTGATCTCCCTGTGCTATACTGCTGCTTCCCACTAGCTATTTTACGTTGGGCAGTGTATATATGTCACTGCTACTCTCACTTTGCCCCAGCTTCCCCCTCCCACCCTGTGTCCTCAAGTCCATTCTCTATGTCTAGGTCTTTATTCCTGCCCTGTCACTAGGTTCACAGTACCATTTTTTTTTTAGATTCCATATATATGTGTTAGCATATGGTATTTGGTTTTCTCTTTCCGACTTACTTCACTCTGTATGACAGACTCTAGGTCCATCCACCTCACTACAAATAACTCAGTTTCATTTCTTTTTATGGCTGGGTAATATTCCATTGTATATATGTGCCACATCTTCTTTATCCATTCGTCTGTCAATGAACACTTAGATTGCTTCCATGTCCTGGTATTGTAAATAGCTGCAATGAACATTGTGGTACATGTCTCTTTTTGAATTATGGTTTTCTCAGGGTATATGCCCAGTAGTGGGATTGCTAGGTCATATGGTAGTTCTATTTTTAGTTTGTTAAGGAACCTCCATGTTGTTCTCCATAGTGGTTGTATCAATTTACATTCCCACCAACAGTGCAAAGGAAACCATAAACAAGACAAAAAGACAACCCTCAGAATGGGAGAAAATATTTGCAAATAAAACAACAGACAAAGGATTAATCTCCAAAATATGCAAACAGCTCATGGAGCTCAATATCAAAAAACCAAACAATCCATTAAAAAATTGGCAGAAGACCTAAATAGACATTTCTCCAAAGAAGACATACAGATGGCCAAGAGGCAAGTGAAAAGCTGCTCAACATCACTAAACATAAGAGAAATGCAAATCAAACTACAATGAGGTATCACCTCACACCATTCAGAATGGCCATTATCAAAAAATCTAGAAACAATAAATTCTGGAAAGGGTGGGGTGATTCACAATTCTTAATGCATATCAATGAATATTTTCTTCTCTATAAATATTAAAGCAATAGTTTAACTCACAATACACCTGAACAGGAGCTAGCAAAAAAATATTGCATTGGTTGGTAAAGCTAACTAAAAACAAAACAGGAAAACAAAACAACAACAACACAAATCCTTCTTTTCAGGTTAAGACTGCCTCCCTGATCCTGTGTAGTCTGCACCCCTTCTTTTTGATTTCCAGTGCACTGACACACCAGGTCTCAGACTTCCAAGTATTTCTCCATTCTGAGTCAAAGACACCCATCTTTTTGTTTGATTTTTCTCTCTGTGTTCCATCAACCATTAGGCACCTCTGGCCTCTGCCTTTTCCACACTGTCTTGTCTGCTCTTTAGCTGATATCCTACTCACATATAACTTGTTAGCGTTCTCTGACATCTAGTAATGTCATAGAGGTGGGTTGGAAAGGTATTTACTTGTGTGATACATATTCTTTTGGAAGATATGTAGCTAAATTCAGATTTAGCTGGCTGCCATTATCATATCAGAAGCATGAGGCCAAAAAATTGATTTTGTTGGGATGACCTTTACTTCTTTTGAACCATAGCCTAAGGACTGAGTTAATATAGGAGAAAAGATAAACCAAAATGCAAGCAATTTTATGTTTATTCTCCTTTCCACAGGCTTTTTTCAAGAACAGTGCCTACCACAAAGGGTCAATAAATAGTTATTGAATGATGAACAAATGTTAAAGGAGAAAGGATTCATCTGATTTATATTCTTATTTTTATATTAAGTGACATTTATTGGTTAAATGTATACAAGGCATATGATATTTAAGGGACGTATAAATACCACATTGGAATAATAAATTTCCCAGTGTTCCCTTCATCCTCCCAAAAAGGCCTAGAGAGAGAGCCTTAAAAGGAAACATATATCAGTTTTGCAATCTGTACATCAGTTGATATGCATAATAGGACTATAGGACTTTATAGTTAGCTCTGCATTTCCCTTTATATCCCTTAAAAGGAATATATTATTTTATATATGCACTGATTTTTTGATACAAATAATTATTTTCATTTAAAAAATATCCCTTTAAGTCTTTTAGACACTTGTTTGAAAGTACTTATGCACTGGGAGGATGAATCAATTCTAAGTGAGTCAATTTCATTTTATTTTTATCAAGATCCCTTTTGAGAAAGAGACCTCTAATCATCATCATAAAAACTGCTAATAAAAAAAGAAAACTGTATTTTGTATTGATGAAATAATCATGAAATTTATACAGAATAATACTCTGAGCAATTATAATCAATGTAATCAGGTATCAGTTTGTCTGGTCTGCCCTTAGTAATAGAAACTAACAATAGTTGATTTTTAAAAGAAGACTGTTGGCAGTAATAAATAACCAATGATCTTTTCTAATTTATCCTGAAACATCTATCATTTATGACTTGTGGGTACAGACATCTTTAACTCAGAGTTTCATTAAAGACAGATAGGCTTATCTGTGTACTGTTCCAAGCCTCTTAAGGTATTATTTGAAATAATTCATTGCATTCATTCATGTTGCTTCAATTAATGAAAAATAATGATTATAGTCAAGCAAATCCAATTATTTTTAAACTAGTACAGCTTAATCATAGATTTTTTTTTCTGTGCTCTCTCTCCCGTGCCTTTTTCATTGACCTATAGCTTGACCACTTTCTCAAGTTACTAGTCTTATCTCAAGATTAAAAAGGGCAAAAACAACAGTAACAATGATAAGAATTCTCTGGGGAGCCCGGAGGAAGATGGCGGAAGAGTAAGACGCGGAGATCACCTTCCTCCCCACAGATACATCAGAAATTCATCTACACGTGGAACAACTCCTACAGAACACCTACTGAACGCTGACAGAAGACCTCAGACCCCCTAAAAGGCAAGAAACTCCCCACATACCTGGGTAGGGCAAAAGAAAAAAAGAAGAAACAGAGACAATAGGATAGGGACGGGACCTGCACCAGTGGGAGGGAGCCGTGAAGGAGGGAAGGTTTCTACACACTACAAGCCCCTTCGCGGGCGGAGACTGCAGGTGGCGGAGGGGGAAAGCTTCGGAGTAGCGGAGGAGAGCACAGCAACAGGGGTGCGGAGGGCAAAGCGGAGAGATTCTGGCACAGAGGATCGATGCCCTCAGGCACACACCAGCCCGAGAAGCTTGTCTGCTCGGCGGCCGCCGGGGCGGGCGGGGCTGGGAGCTGAGGCTCGGGTATCGGCTTTCAGTCGGAGAGCAGGGAGAGGACTGGGGCTGGCGGCAGGAAGAGAGCCTGAGGGGGTTAGTGCACCACAGCTAGCCCGGAGGGAGCCCGGGGAAAGGGTCTGGAGCTGCCGAAGAGGCAAGAGACTTTTTTCCCTTTTGTTTCCTGGTGCGCGAGGAGAGGGCATTAAGAGGGCTGCTTGGGGAAGCGCCGGAGACAGGCGCGAGCCGCGGGTAAGGCGCGGACCTCGGAGATGGGCGTGGGCGGCGGCGGCGGCCTGTGTGCGAGCGCGGGTCACTGTCCGCCCCGCCTTCTGGGGGGCCTGTGCACCCCGCCACTGCCGGGGTCCCGGGACCCGGGGACGGCTTTCCCGGGAAAGCGCACGGAGCGCCACGGGCTGCTGCAACGTCACGCTGGCCTCTGCCGCCGCAGGCCCGCCCCACACTGCGCGCCCCTCTCTCCCCTCTGCCTGAGTGAGCCAGAGCCCCCGGATCAGCGGCTCCTTTAAACCCGTCCTGTCTGAGCGACGAACGGACGCCCTCCGGTGACCTACGTGCAGAGGCGGGGCCAGGTCCAAGGCTGAGACCCGGAATCTGTGAGAGCAGAGACAGGGAAATCTCTCTGTGCAGCCTCGGAGGCAGAGGATTAAAGCTCCATGGTCCATTTGATGTGCCCTGCGTCTGTGGAGTGTATGAATGGACAGCGGATCATCCCAAATTGAGGAAGTGGACTTTGAGGACAAGATTTAAGACTTTCCCCCCTTTCCCTCTTTTGACAACGAATTATCCCAAATTAAGGAGGTGGACTTAGAGAGAAGATTTCAGACTTCTCGCCCTTTTCCTCTTTTTACAATGAATTATCCCAAATTGAGGAGGTGGACTTGGAGAGCAAGATTTTTGAGTTTTCCCTCTGCTCTCTTTTTGTGAATGTGTATGTGTAATCTTCTGTGTAAGATTCTCTCTGTATAGCTTTGCTTCCACCATATGTCCCAGGGTTCTATTGGTCCGTTTTTTTTTCAATAATTACTTTTTAATTTTAATAACGCTACTATATTTCATACTTTATTCTATTTTACTTTACCTGCTCTTTCTTTTTTTCCTACCTTCCCTTCCTCCCTCCCTCCCTCCACTCCTCCTTTCCTTCTTTTTCTTTCCTCCCTCCCTCCCTCCCACCCTTCTTCTTTCCACTTTCTTTTTCTTTCCTTCCTCCCTCCCTCCTGTCTTTCTTTCTTTCCTTCCTCCTTCCCTTCCTCCCTTCTTCCATTCTCTCTTCCTTTTGCTTTCATTCCTCCCTCCCTCCCTCCTTTCTTTCCTTCTCTCTTTCCATCCTTCCTCCCTCCCTCCCTCCTTTCTTTCTTTGTTCCTTCCTTCCTTCCTTTCTTCCCTTCTTCCTTTCTTTCCCTCTTTCTTTCTTCTACAAATTCTTTCTTTCTGCTTTTTCTCCCTGTTATTCTGAGCCGGGTGGATGAAAGGCTCTTGGTGCTGCAGCCAGGAGTCAGTGCTGTGCCTCTGAAGTGGGAGAGCCAACTTCAGGACACGGGTCCACAAGAGACCTCCCAGCTCCACATAATATCAAGCAGCGAAAATCTCCCAGAGATCTCCATCTCAACACCAGCACCCAGCTTCAGTCAACGACCAGCAAGCTACAGTGCTGGTCACCCTATGCCAAGCAACTAACAAGGCAGGAACACAACTCCACCCATTAGCAGAGAGGCTACCTAAAAACATAATAAGGCCATAGGCACCCCAAAACACACCACCAGACATGGACCTGTCCACCAGAAAGACAAGATCGAGACTCAACCACCAGAACACAGGCATTAGTCCCCCCCACCAGGAAGCCTACACAACCTACTGAAACAACCTTAGCCACTGGGGACAGACACCAAAAACAACAGGAACTAAGAATCTGCAGCCTGCAAAAAGGAGACCCCAAACACAGTAACATAAGCAAAATGAGAAGACAGAAAAACACACAGCAGGTGAAGGAGCAAGATAAAAACCTACCAGACCTAACAAATGAAGAGGTAATAGGCAGTCTACCTGAAAAAGAATTCAGAATAATGATGGTAAAGCTGATCCAAGATTCTATTTCCAAGATCCAAAATCTTGGAAATAGAATAGACAAAATGCAAGAAACAGTTAACAAGGACCTAGAAGAACTAAAGATGAATCAAGCATCGATTAAAAACACAATAAATGAAATAAAAAATACTCTAGATGGGATCAATAGCAGAATAACTGAGGCAGAAGAACGGATAAGTGAGGTGGAAGATAAAATAGTGGAAATAACTGTTGCAGAGCAAAATAAAGAAAAAAGAATGAAAAGAACAGAGGACAGTCTCAGAGACCTCTGGGACAACATTAAATGCACCAACATTCGAATTATAGGGGTTCCAGAAGAAGAAGAGAAAAAGAAAGGGACTGAGAAAATATTTGAAGAGATTATAGTTGAAAACTTCCCTAATATGGGAAAGGAAATAGTTAATCAAGACCAGGAGGCACAGAGAGTCCCATACAGAATAAATCCAAGGAGAAATACGCCAAGACACATATTAATCAAACTGTCAAAAATTAAACACAAAGAAATCATATTAAAAGCAGCAAGGGAAAAACAAAAAATAACACACAAGGGAATCCCCATCAGGTTAACAGCTGATCTCTCAGCAGAAACTCTACAAGCCAGAAGGGAGTGGCAGGACATAATTAAAGTGATGAAGGAGAGAAACCTGCAACCAAGATTACCCTGCCCAGCAAGGATCTCATTCAGATTTGATGGAGAAATTAAAACCTTTACAGACAACCAAAAGCTGAGAGAGTTCAGCACCACCAAACCAGCTTTACAACAAATGCTAAAGGAACTTATCTAGGCAAGAAACACAACAGAAGGAATATACCTACAATAACGAACCCAAAGCAATTAAGGAAATGGGAATAGGAACATACATATCGATAATTACCTTAAATGTAAATGGACTAAATGCTCCCACCAAAAGACACAGAGTGGCTGAATGGATACAAAAACAAGACCCATATATATGCTGTCTACAAGAGACCCACTTCAGACCTAGAGACACATACAGATTGAAAGTAAGGGGATGGAAAAAGATATTCCATGCAAATGGAAATCAAAAGAAAGCTGGAGTAGCAATTCTTATATCAGACAAAATAGACTTTAAAATAAAGACTATTAGAAGAGACAAAGAAGGACACTACGTAACGATAAAGGGATCGATCCAAGAAGAAGATATAACAATTGTAAATATTTATGCACCCAACATAGGAGCACCTCAATACATAAGGCAAATACTAACAGCCATAAAAGGGGAAATCGACAGTAACACAATCATAGTAGGGGACTTTAACACCCCACTTTCACCAATGGACAGATCATCCAAAATGAAAATAAATAAGGAAACACAAGCTTTAAATGATACATTAAACAAGATGGACTTAGTTGATATTTATAGGACATTCCATCCAAAAACAACAGAATACACATTTTTCTCAAGTGCTCATGGAACATTCTCCAGGATAGATCATATCTTGGGTCACAAATCAAGCCTTGGTAAGTTTAAGAAAATTGAAATTGTATCAAGTATCTTTTCCGACCATAATGCTATGAGACTAGATATCGATTACAGGAAAAGATCTGTAAGAAATACAAACACATGGAGGCTAAACAATACACTACTCAATAACTAAGAGATCACTGAAGAAATCAAAGAGGAAATTAAAAAATACCTAGAAACAAATGACAATGGAGACACGACGACCCAAAACCTATGGGACGCAGCAAAAGCAGTTCTAAGGGGGAAGTTTAAAGCAATACAATCCCACCTTAAGACACAGGAAACATTTCCAGTAAACAACCTGACCCTGCACCTAAAGCAATTAGAGAAAGAAGAACAAAAAAACCCCAAAGTTAGCAGAAGGAAAGAAATCATAAAGATCAGAGCAGAAATAAATGAAAAAGAAATGAAGGAAACGATAGCAAAGATCAACCAAACTAAAAGCTGGTTCTTTAAGAAGATAAACAAAATTGACAAACCATTAGCCAGACTCATCAAGAAAAGAAGGGAGAAGACTCAAATCAATAGAATTAGAAATGAAAAAGGAGAAGTAACAACTGACACTGCAGAAATACAAAAGATCATGAGAGATTACTATAAGCAACTCTATGCCAATAAAATGGACAACCTGGAAGAAATGGACAAATTCTTAGAAATGCACAACCTGCCAAGACTGACTCAGGAAGAAATAGAAAACATGAATAGACCAATCACAAGCACTGAAATTGAAACTGTGATTAAAAATCTTCCAACAAACAAAAGCCCAGGACCAGATGGCTTCACAGGCGAATTCTATCAAACATTTTGAGAAGAGCTAACACCCATCCTTCTCAAACTCTTCCAAACAATATCAGAGGAAGGAACACTCCCAAACTCTTTCTACGAGGCCACCATCACCTTGATACCAAAACCAGGTAAGGATGTCACAAGGAAAGAAAACTACAGGCCAATATCACTGATGAACATAGATGCAAAAATCCTCAACAAACTACTAGCAAACAGAATCCAACAGCACATTAAAAGGATCATACACCATGATCAAGTGGAGTTTTTTCCAGGAATGCAAGGATTCTTCAATATACACAAATCAATCAATGTGATACACCATATTAACAAGTTGAAGGAGAAAAACCATATGATCTTCTCAATAGATGCAGAGAAAGCTTTCGACAAAATTCAACACCCATTTATGATAAAAACCCTGCAGGAAGTAGGCATAGAGGGAACTTTCCTCAACATAATAAAGGCCATATATGACAAACCCACAGCCAGCATCGTCCTCAATGGTGAAAAACTGAAAGCATTTCCACTAAGATCAGGAACAAGACAAGGCTGTCCACTCTCACCACTCTTATTCAACATAGTTTTGGAAGTTTTAGCCACAGCAATCAAAGAAGAAAAGGAAATAAAAGGAATCCAAATTGGAAAAGAAGAAGTAAAGCTGTCACTGTTTGCAGATGACATGATACTATACATAGAGAATCCTAAAGATGCTACCGAAAAACTACTAGAGCTAATCAATGCATTTGGTAAAGTAGCAGGATACAAAATTAATGTACAGAAATCTCTGGCATTCCTATACACTAATGATGAAAAATCTGAAAATGAAATCAAGAAAACACTCCCATTTACCATTGCAACAAAAAGAATAAAATATCTAGGAATAAACCTACCTAAGGAGACAAAAGACCTGTATGCAGAAAATTATAAGACACTGATGAAAGAAATTAAAGATGATACAAATAGATGGAGAGATATACCATGCTCCTGGATTGGAAGAATCAATATTGTGAAAATGACTCTACTACCCAAAGCAATCTACAGATTCAATGCAATCCCTATCAAACTACCACTGGCATTTTTCACAGAACTAGAACAAAAATTTTCAAAATTTGTTTGGAAAAACAAAAGACCCCGAATAGCCAAAGCAATCTTGAGAACGAAAAACAGAGCTGGAGGAATCAGGCTCCCTGACTTCAGACTATACTACAAAGCTACAATAATTAAGACAGTGTGGTACTGGCATAAAAACAGAATGATAGATCAGTGGATCAGGATAGAAAGCCCAGAGATAAACCCATGCACATATGGTCATCTTATCTTTGATAAAGGATGCAGGAATGTACAGTGTAGAAAGGACAGCCTCTTCAATAAGTGGTGCTGGGAAAACTGGACAGGGACATGTAAAAGTTTGAGATTAGATCGTTCCCTAACACCATACAGAAAAATAAGCTCAAAATGGATTAAAGACCTAAATGTAAGGCCAGAAACTATCAAACTCTTAGATGAAAACATAGGCAGAACACTCTATGACATAAATCACAGCAAGATCCTTTTGGACCCACCTCCTAGAGAAATGGAAATAAAAACAAAGATAAACAAATGGGACCTAATGAAACTTCAAAGCTTTTGCACAGCAAAGGAAACCATAAACAAGACGAAAAGACAACCCTCAGAATGGGAGAAAATATTTGCAAATGAAGCAACTGACAAAGGATTTATCTCCAAAATTTATAAACAGCTCATGCAGCTCAATAGCAAAAAAAACAAACAACCCAATCCAAAAATGGGCAGAAGACTTAAATAGGCATTTCTCCAAAGAAGATATACAGACTGCCAACAAACACATGAAAGAATGCTCAACATCATTAATCATTAGAGAAATGCAAATCAAAACTACAATGAGATATCATCTCACACCAGTCAGAATGGCCATCATCAAAAAATCTAGAAACAATAAATGCTGGAGAGGGTGTGGAGAAAAGGGAACACTCTTGCACTGCTGGTGGGAATGTGAATTAGTACAGCCACTATGGAGAACAGTATGGAGGTTCCTTAAAAAACTAAAAATAGAACTACCATATGACCCAGCAATCCCACTACTAGGCATATACCCTGAGAAAACCATAATTCAAAAAGAGACATGTACCAAAATGTTCATTGCAGCTCTATTCACAATAGCCCGGAGCTGGAAACAACCTAAGTGTCCATCATCGGATGAATGGATAAAGAAGATGTGGCACATATATACAATGGAATATTACTCAGCCATAAAAAGAAACGAAACTGAGCTATTTGTAATGATTTGGATAGACCTAGAGTCTGTCATACAGAGTGAAGTAAGTCAGAAAGAGAAAGACAAATACCGTATGCTAACACATATATATGGAATTAAAAAAAAAAAGTCATGAAGAACCTAGGGGTAAAACGGGAATAAAGACACAGACCTACTTGAGAATGGACTTGAGGATATGGGGAGGGGGAAGGGTAAGCTGTGACAAAGCGAAAGAGTGGCATGGACATATATACACTACCAAATGTAAGGTAGATAGATAGTGGGAAGCAGCCGCAGAGCACAGGGAGATCAGCTCGGTGCTTTGTGACCGCCTGGAGGGGTGGGATGGGGAGGGTGGGAGGGAGGGAGATGCATGAGGGAAGGGATGTGGGAACAGATGTATATGTATGACTGATTCACTTTGTTATAAAGCAGAAACTAATAAAAAAAAAGAATTCTCTGTACTTGGTGAAAACTGAGGCACTCCATCTCTTCCAAGATATCAGGCACCTGAATATATGTAAAGCTATGAACAAATTTATGTTCTGAATAGAAATATTTTGGTGTGCCAGATTGTTTTCCTGTTGCACTTCTGATGTAGTCCTTCTGGTGAATTTCTGTTAAATTTCTGATATATTTCATGGCCTTACCATGAATAACAAAATTTAAGTTTTTTACATCTTGAAAACTTCTGCAAGTAAAAGTTCATGCATTATCTTTAAAGAATGACTTGCCTAGCCATGTAGCTTATGGGAGACAGAGATCTCATTTATTTACAATATTCATGTTTTCAGTGAGTGATTAGTAAACAATTATAAAAGGTATATGATCAAACTGACATAATAAGTGAATTTGTTCATGTGTATCCAAAATGGCTAATTTCACTTACAAAAAAGGAAAAAAAAAATCTAAAAATAACATAGTAACATAGCTGGTATAGCATTATGCTAATTGTATCATTGAGTACCATGAAACTAAAAACTTAACTGCTTTTTATCCTTTTTAAAAGAACTATATCAGATATTTTATCAATGAATAGGCAGAAGTGGCCATAGGTAGTGTTAAATTTGGGGAAAATAAATAACTACCACTAAAAGTTGAAAGTCCAAGTTATTCTTGTTTAGTTTAACCCTGGAGGCAAGCCTGGTTTGGGGCAGGCTGAGGATGAACCCAAGCACAGCTGTTCTCTGGTACCTATATTTGAGAATCCTCAGGCCAGACAAAAAAACCAGGATTTTCTAGGAAATCATTAAATGTCACAAACATCCTTAAAATATAAGATAACATTTAAATGTTTCTTCTACTGTTTTGGGATAATTATGACAATAGAATATTTTGATTGTATTAAATATAATTTTTAAGAAGCTCAACCAAGTTCTATATCCCCCTCAAACTGATAAATTTCACATCACAGGATAAGAGGAATTTGTAATGTTTACCAGTCTGAGAAAAATCTCTTTAAAATCGATCTTTGAAATTTAACGTCACAAGTTCTCTCTTGTTTAGAGAGCTGTGCATTAAACCTGGCCAAACTACATTAAAACAATCATGACTATATACCATTACTGTCAATCACATCTCTGCCAAGGATTATAAAAGGGCCAAGAACACCTCCTTCCCTTGAAATGACATCTAATTAAAGATAAAACAGTTCGCATTTGCTTTACAAATATACATGGATTTTAGTTCGGCTTTTAGCCTATGAAGAAAAGACTAAATTTTATAAAAGATTTAAAACTAGTGTGGTAGTATCTAAAGTATTGTAATATTGTCTTTAGCATAGGACATAGGTAAGAAGAATACCATTTTGGTTAGTTTCTAGACCACATTTCGACCTGGTATATTTGCCTCATTGCTTATTTGGAAACAATGGATTCTTATGCTTGGGCTAGAGAAGGAAGCCGTCACTGACATTTGGCAAGTAATAAATACAAGAGGTTGAGGGTGCCTGCTGTCGGGTTAAGAGGAAACATTATAACATGATGGAGAATATAAGTTATAGTAGGGAAGGAGAGCAAGAAGGATAAGCCTGGGTACCCAGAAAGTTGATGAGAAAAAAAGAAGGGCAAAAAATTTATAAGTTCTATATATGGAATGGAAGGTTGGAATAGGAGATTAGAGACAGTTCAAAATGCTTTTCTCGTTGGGCTATAATTTGACCATTTCGTCAAGTTAGCAATCCTATATTATGTAAACAATTGGCTAAAACACATTTCTCTGTGATGATCATACAATACTCAGTCTAGATTTAATGAGACACTCAGTTCTTTCAAAAGATTAGAAAACCCAAATAACTAACTTCACAGTAAAATATAGCTGTTATCAATGAAAAGCTATCCTCCTGGTGAATCAGTTTTATGTATTTGTTTTCAATCTAATCTCATGAATAGAAAGAGTTTGACCCGAAATTTCATTTATTTGCGAGTTGGTATGCTTTGCTGAGCAACTGTGGAAGCTTATGGCCAATATTTTCATGAAGTCTGGAGGCGAAAGTGATCTCCAAGGCACATGGGTATAGACCAGAGGTATAGCACTTAGATTCTGTTCTTGATTTGCTTAGAGATGGTGCAGGGAGGAAGTTGCAATATTCAAGCAGACAACTTTTCAGGGCCAGAAACTTGCAGATGTGTGTTTGGGCAATAAGTACATAGTGATACTAATCAGTGGCACTGTTATGGAGTAAATTGTATTCCCTCTAATTCATATGTTGAAGCCCTAACCCCTATATGACTATATTTGGAGATGGGACCTTAAAAGGGTAATTAAGGTAAAATGATATCATAAGGGTGGAGCTCTAATCCAACAGTACTGGTGTTCTTACAAAAAGAGTATGAGACACCAGAGAACGCTGTCTCTGCCCTTGCACATTAAAGGGGGACCTTATAAGACACAGTGAGAAGGGAGCTCTCTACAAGCCAGGAAATGTCTCACCAGAAACCAACCCTGATGGAACCTTGATCTTGGACTAGTAGCCTCCAGAACTGTGGAAAAAAATAATTTATGTTTTTGAAGCCACCAAGTCTGTGGTATTTTTTTTTTATGGTAACCCAAGTAGACTAATACAGGCACAGTATTTCAGGAGACATAAATAGAGTTAGAAATAACATTTGGGGTCATGGAGGGATTATAGAACAATGGCCCATTTAAGGATGAAACTCTGCAATTTGGACCTATTGGCACCATATTATAATTAGTAAAACCCATAATTATTTGGCACTTTGCAAGTCTCTTTATACGTATTGTTTTATTTAATCCCGTTAATAATAATATGAGGTATATATTCTTAGCCTCTTCAAGAACAAGCCTGGGAAAGAAAGGTAAAGTAACTTGGTCAGTTTCACTGGCAATAATTCAACGAGTCTGATTTTAAATTAAGGTCTCCATGACCCAAATGCTCTATGACTCTAGATTCTTTGCTACTCTGTTAACCAGTCACAATCTACAGTCACTTTAATGCAATGTCAGTAGTTCCCAAAACCAAGTGTATTGAAGAACAGGAACATCTAGAGACCATTTTAAAATGACCATTTTCAGGTCTGACAAATGCAGATTTTTAATTCAGTGGATCTGTGATACATCCCTAAAAGCAATTAGGATATTCCCCAATTCTTTTTCAATTCCCTTATTTACAAAGTGGTGTCAAAATTTCTTTTCCTTTTCACTACTTCTCTTTAGAGCTGGGATGTCCAGTATGGTAGCTACTGGCAACATCTGGTTATTGAGCAATTAAATGTAGCTTGTCTGAATTGAGATATAAAATAAATGTAAAATACACATTAGATTGTAAAGACTTAGTATAAAAAATAATGAAAATAACTAATACATTTTTGTTGGTTACTTTTTGAAATAATTTTTAGATGTACTGTGTTAAATAAAATATTCTATTGAAATTAATTTCATCTGCTTATTTTAATTTTTTCCTCTTAGTAACACTGCTTTATGATTAAATACCAATTTAGAGCTAACTGTTTCTTTAGAAGAGACATTTATAAAAGAGGGAAGTACTTTGTGAAAGATAAAGGAAATGCAATTAGTTGTGTTTTGCAATGCCCATTTATGAAATGTAATCATTCTAATTGGTAGGCCATATATATTCAACAGTAAAAACTAGGTAAAATTTTCTCTAGCGGTGCTCTACTATATACTTTAGTATTTCTCTTTTCATACTCGGAATTAATGTTTCCTGATGAAAAGGGCTTTAGGAAAGACTTGAAAGAAACTATTAGCCCTAAAGTCCTTAGAGAAGTTATTAAAATCAGAATTTTTTGTTATAACATTACATTTTTTTCTAATACTCAGTACTATTTACATAGGCATTCAAAGCATAGTGGATACAATATTTTTCTGTTTCTGCTGTTGCATGATAATTACATTATTTCTCATAGAGGTAAGCATTCATCTGAAAACACATTCTGCTGAAGCACAGAATTTCATATAAATGTCTTAGGTCACAGATTTACTGTAACACTGTACATTGACTGTAAAAAGTCTTAGTTTTATGATAGTAAAGTCATATTATTAAATTTTTCTTAGAACTATGATTTAGAGAGTAATAAACTTCATTATTAACAGGACTCATACCAAGTTCTAAGATCTCTCATTTTTAGCTGGAGAACTTACATACTATCTGCATTTTAGGCTTTTCTTTTGTAATGAAACATTAAGATTATTTACTCTGTATGTTTTTTAAATGAAGTAATCGAGGTATTGTATCCATTTTGAGAGGTATTTGACAAAGAAAAATGCTGGTAATACAGCTTACTCTCTTCCTCCTCCTCTTTCTCCCTTTCTCCCTCATTTGCCTTTTCTGCAAACATTTTATATTTGGTTCCAGACATATACCTCACCTTTTAAAATAGTTGCGATATTTTTATACGTAGAAAACAAAATATCTACTTCAAAGAGCCTATCTGTTAGCAATGAGGTAATAAAACCCCCTGAACTTAGAATTCAAATCAAATTAACTCATGAATCTATAGGCTATGCTTAAGTGTGGTGTACTGGTTCCTTACTGCTGCTGTAACAGATTACCACACATTTAGTGGCTTGAAACAACACAGATTTGTTATTTTACAGTTTTGGTGGTCAGAAGTCTGAAATGAGTCTAACAGGGCTAAAATGAAGCTGTCTTCCTCCTGGAAGCTCTGTGGGGAGCATCTGTTTCCTTCCTTCTCCAGTTTCTAGATGCCCTCTGCATTCTTGGGTCTATGGTCTCTTCTTATACCTTCAGAGCAGCAGTGTAGTATCATCAATCTCTCTTTCTCTCTGATCTCCTTCGCTGGCCTTCCTGCCTATTTCCTCTAAGAACCCTTGAGATTACATTAGACCTACCCAGATAATCCAGTATAATCTCCTCATGTTAAGATTCTTTTTTTTTTTTTTTTTTTTCTTTTTGCGGTATGTGGGCCTCTCACTGTTGTGGCCTCTCCCATTGCGGAGCACAGGCTCCGGACGCGCAGGCCCAGCGGCCATGGCTCACGGGCCCAGCCGCTCCGCGGCATGTGGGATCCTCCCAGACCGGGGCACGAACCTGTATCCCCTGCATCGGCAGGCGGACTCTTAACCACTGCGCCACCAGGGAGGCCCTAAGATTCTTAATCTAATCACATTTGAGACGTCTTTTGTGTCATTTAGGTATCACTTATATATTTGCAGGTGCTAGGAATTACAACACGGATATCCTTGGGGGATCATTATTCTGCCTACCAGGTGGGCACAGCTAATCCCCCTTAGGGTTCCACATTGGATTGAGGGACAGACAGCTCTGCTTTGGGGGCTTGTTGTTGGCTTTCTTCCAAGTGTCTCATCCTATGAGTCTACCACAAACCTGCATTCACAAAGGCCAGTCTTGTCATGTTCACACTGCTTTAGCACAGTCAAATTGCCAGTGACACGGATTCAGGGAAGCCATTAACTGGCACCATCAATGCAATTAGTCTACCACACACTAAAGCTTAGTTAAAGGAAAATATAATTATTTACACAAAATAAATTGACAATCTTGAATTGGTATCTATTTAATTTACCTAGCTCATGTAGCATAATTCCATTTAAAAATTAAAAGGTGCTTAGCTTTAGGTAGCCATATCTACATCTCTCAAGTTACAAGGGAATTATAAATTCAAATTGTACCTTGATTATAGCTGGGCCACTCCTTAGTCTGAGGTCATCCCTCTTCAGACTACAGTCTAGTGATTCAAATACCTTGCATTTCTTTGTTAGTAGTTACTTGGACCTTGGACATTTATATGAAAAAAATAAGTCTTTTTTGAAAGATGGCAGGTATCAGGAGTAGGTATCCAAGATCAACCAGTCACAAACTGTGTGCCTTTGAGCACGTTATGTATTTTAAAATGTTAAGTGCTCAATAACTGTTCCCAATTATCAAATATATTATATCCAATGTGAACGTCCAGGGATCCGTTTCTCCTGAGCGGCAGAGCACACCAAATAAACTGAGAAGGAACTGGAGGATATATGTTAATATAGGTTGGCATATACACATACCTGTGCAAAGATTATTTGGACTGTCAATTCTCACTATAAGATTTTCATAGTGAAATAGGAATGTCATGCCATATATAACACACACATTTTATGATGTGACCTGTGAAAGAATGATCATTTTCAAAGGTTTCTGTTGACCGAGGAACTCTGTATCATGTACAGAGATTTTGACTTACAGCCAGCTGCTAAAATTTCAGGCTGAATTCCTTTTGCCCTATCCAGGTGATAGGACCAAGGCAGCACAAATATTAATTCAATCACTAATTTATTTGTGAACTAACCATTAAAAATATTTAGTTGGTATTGAACATACTTTTATGAAGATGTAGAATCTCATATGATTCATCTAACACATTCTAAAAAAACTGTCATGTCAAAAATTTTTAACATGACTGCACTTGAGTAGCTAAATTAAGGACTATTTGTAAAACATGATTTTAGCTTAATTTACCTCCCAGAGGAAAATAAGTTAGTTACACTGTGGCAGATTTCTACTCTTAAAACAGTAATTTTAAAACATTTTAAATGTGTACGAATACAATGGATGCAAAAATGAATGTTTCATTACAATGTAAAGCCTGCCCTCTAGTGGTACCAGGCTGGTTATAAATTCAGGGAAAACAGTTTAATGGAAGATTATAATTCTCAATAGTGGTTTATCATTTATTTTCTTTCAGAAGTAGCACGCTAAAAATATAACTATTACAAGCAAATGCATCAGCTCCACTGAAATGTTTATAATAGCAAAGTATCTCTACTGCAGATGCTACTTAACAAATTTTTAAAAACAAATGTATATTAAATGACATGGAATATTTATTAAAAGTTAAATTAAAACACAACTTTAGGTTTCACTTCTGGTTTTCCTTGTAACATTTCCCGTATTACTTGTCCCAGTTTATTTGTTATTGTGATGATTGACATTGAATAGGAAGTCATTCTTAGTGGCACATGTGACCTGTTGTTGGGTCAAGTGGATAAGAAACCTGTATTAATAAGCTTGAGTCTATTTCACTGCCTTATCTGGTGACTTTGGCTTAAGACACCAGATTATTTTTCTAAGCTGCCTTTATAATAGTAATTAGAAATCTAATGGATAGACAAAAATCTGGCTGAAAGATATTTGTTTATAAAAATAAAAGAACACAGGAAAATGCTTACTTTAACATAGTAGGCCCTTGACACCTTGTTAACTATAGAGGAGAGTCTAATTAAACTGGATAATTCCTGAACAAATTCAGAGGGCACATGGGGAAAAGAGGTTCCATTTCCTTGTTAATTCCACTGTGGAGATTTTAAAAATAAAGTGGTAGTTTGAGGATCCAAGATACATTAAACTTATTGATCTATTACCCAAATTTGTTTCTGTTTTACTTTATGGGCTTAGCTTATTTGAAAGATTGTTTTTCTAGGCATTTAGCAAAATTTTTATGTCCCTTTCCCTTGTTGAAATATTTATATGTATATAAAATGAGTTTTTAGGAAGGAGCAATCATTTTTCTGACGCTGTGCTTAGAAAAATGATCTGTTAATATACCTCTAGTCTCCGCAGAGTCACATGACCAACCTAACAAAAAATAAATAAAGCCTCGGCCCATAAAGGGGTTTCTAAAAGATTCTTAGAATGAAGGCTAAATATTTTAACTGTGTTTAGTGTTCAAGAAATACTATATGTAATTTTTGTCTCTGTTATGTTTTCTTCTTATCAAATTTAGAGACACATACTGCATCCATTTAAAGAGAAAAATTAGATACAATTTTTATGGATGCATATACTGTGAAACCACCACCACGATTGATGTACAGGATATTTCCATCACTTCCCCCAAACTTCATTGTGCTGCTTTGCACTCTATCCTTCCCTCTGCCCCTGTCAGGCAACTGCTGATGTGCTATTTATCATCATAGGTTAGTTTCCATTTTCAGTAATTGTGTGATTTCATTTCTCTTGGTTAAAGATCTAGGAGTGAAATGAGTAAGTAATATGTTAAGTGTTGGTACAATGTTTAGGAAACCTCCAAACACCCCATCAGCAGAGATTTTCAATGGGTTCACATTTTTGCCAACCCATTGTATTATCAGTCTTTGAGACATGCTAATATATGCGCAATAGTGTTTTGTTTTTTCATTTGCATTTCCTGATGACTAATATCATTTACATGTTCTTATTTGTCGTGTGTTTATTGTCTTTCAAGGATTTTTTCTATTTCAGCTAAAGTGTTGAATAATTTGGCCTACAATTGTTCATAAGTTATTTTTTATTCTTTTAAAGTTTGTAGAATTTGTAGTGTTAGTCTTTCATTTACAATACTGACAAATTGTGTTCTCTCTCTTTTTTTCTTCATCAGTCTAGCTCCGTGTTTATCCATTTTGTTGATCATCTCAGAGAATGAACTTTTGGCTTTGTTGAATTTAACAGTTTGTTAGTTTTCAGTTTCTTTGATGTCTTCTCTTGTGCTTATTATCCTCTTTCTTTCACTTACTTTGACTGTATTTGTGGATTTGTGACTTTCTCCTTGCAGTTCTATTTGCAAGTTTTTGCTTCTGTATTTTGAAACTCTTTTATTAGAAGAAAAAAGAAGCAACTCTCAGTTTCATTGACTTTCCTATTGTTTTTCTAGTCTCAATTTCAGAAAATCTGGTTTTTATTATTTTTTTTTCTTCTGCTTTCTTTAAGATTTCTTTGCTCTTCTTTTTCTTGTTTCTTAAGGTGCTTAAGGTATTGATTTTTTTATCTTCCTTCTTTTTGATTATAGACTTTTATAGCTATAAGTTTCCCTCTAAGCACTGAGTTTGCTGCATCCCATAACTTTGGTATGCTGTAGTTTCATTTTCATTTATTGCAAAGTACTTTCTATTTTTCATTGCATGTTTTTGAACAGAATTGTTATTTAGGAGTGTGTTGTTCAATCTCCACATATTTGTATATTTCCCAAATTTACTTCTGTTAGTGATTTTTTATTTAATTCCATTGTGGTTGCAAAATATATCTTGTATAATTTCAATCTTTAAATTAATTGAAGCTTGCCTTTAAAGACTAAGATATAGTCTATCCTACAGAATGTTTCATGTTCACTTGAGAAGAATGTGTATTATGCTGTGGTGGGATGGAGTCTTCTATAGATGTATATTAGAGCTAATCAGTTTGTAGGTTTGTCCAAGTCTTCTACTTCCTTGCTGATCTTCTCCCTAATTGTTCTATCCATTATTGAAAGTGGTACACTGAGTTCTCTAACTCTTACTGTAAAATTGTCTACTTGTCTATTCGATTCTGCCAATATTTCTTTGTGCATTTTTGGACTATTTTTAGGTGTACACATGCTTATGTGTTATGTCATCCTGACTGATTGGTCCTTTCATCATTTTAAAATGTACTTTGTCCCTACTAACAATTTTTACCTTAACATCTATATTAGTATAACTATTCTGGTTCTCTTTTCCTTATTTTTAGCACAATATCTTTTTACTTTTAACTTATTTGTGTCTTTGTATCTAGGATATGTCTCTTGTAGACAGTATATAGTTGGATCATGATCTTTTATCCATTCGATCCATTGCTACTATTGGATTGAAGTGTTTAGTTCATTTTTATTTTTATTTAATGCAATTACTGATAGGTTGATGTCTGTGATTTTTTCCCCTGTTTTCTGTAAATCTTGTCTCTTCTGTTCTTCTATCCCTCCTTTATTTATTGTGTATTAACTAGATATTTTGTAGCATGTCATTTTTATTCCCTTGGTGTTTCTGTTACTATATTTTGTGAGTTATTTTCTTAGTGGTTTTCTTGCAGATTAAAATCAACATCTTTACTTATAATAATATATTTCAGACTAATATCAGCTAAATTTCAATAGTATTCAAAAACTTTCTCCAATATATCCCTGTTGTTCTCCCTTCTTTGTACTAACATTACCACAAAAACTACATCCTTTTATACTATAATCCCATCAACATAGTTTTATAATTATTGTTATATGCAGTTATCTTAAATCATGTAGGAAAAAAAGAATTACCAACAAAAATATACTTATATACCTTCTATATTTACCTGTGTAGACTGGTACTCTTTATTTCTTCACAAATGATATTGTCTAGTGTCCTTTTATTTCAGCCAGAAGGATTCTCTCAAGTATTTCTTATAAGGCAGGCCTGCTAACAATGAATTTTCTGTTTTTGTTTATCTTGGTGTAATCTTAATTTCTCCTTCATTTTTGAAGGGTAGTTTTGCTGGATATAGATTTCTTGGTTGACAATCTTTTTCTTTTAGCACTTTGAATATGTCGTCCCATTGCCTGATGGACTCCATGGTTTCTAATGGGAAGTAAGCTTTTAACCTCTTTGAGGATTCCTTGTACTTGATCAGTAACTTTCTTCTTGCTGCTTCTGAGATTCTCTTTTTAGTTTGGCTTTCAACAGTTGTCCTGTGATGTGTCTAGATATTTGTGCTAAGTTTATACTAGTTGGAAGTCATTGAGCTTCTTGGATATGAAAATGTTTTCCATTAAATTTGGAAAGTTATTGGCCATTATTTCTTCAGAAAGTCTTTCTGTCCCTTTCTCTCTCTCTTTTCCCTAACAGACTCCCACTAGATCTTGTACATTTGATAGTGTCCCACAAGTCTTTAAGGCTCTGATAACTTTCCTTTATTATGTTTTCTTTATGTTACTAAGACTGGGAAAACTTATTTGACCTATGTCCCAGTTTGAGTATGGTCCCTCCAAAATTTTTGTCCATCTAGAACATCAGAATATGAGCTGATTTGGAAAAATAGTTTTTGTATATGTAATTAGTTAAGATGAGGTTATACTAAGTTAGGGTTGGCCCTAAATTCAATGATTGACATCATTATACATTTCTTTCCCTTCTGCATATATGAGTTTCTTTAGCTCTTTGAATGTATTTGTGATAGTTGATTAAAGTCTCTGTCTAGCAATTTCAACATGTGGGCTGCCTCAGGGACTTTTTTATTGACTTCTTTTTCTGTCTATGCTTCATACTTTCCTATTTATTTGAGTATCTCATAGTTTTTTTGTAAACTAGATACTTTAAATAATATAGTATTATTCACAGTAGCCAAGCTATGGAAAAAAACTCTAAATGTTCATCTATGGATGAATGGATAAAGAAAATGTAGTATATACACACAATAAAATCTTATTAAAAAAGAAGGAAATCCTGCCCTGTGTGAAAACTGAAACTAGAGGACATTATGCTGAGAGAAATAAGCCAGTCACAGAAGGACAAATGCTGCATAATTCCACTTACATGAGGTATCTAAAATTGTCAAACTCAGAGAAGCAGAGAGTAGAATGGTGGTTTCCAGGGGTTGGAGGGAGGGAGAAATTGGGAGTTGTTCAATGAGTATAAAGTTTCATTTAGGCAGGATGAATAAGTTTTAGAGATCTGCTGTACAATATAGTGCTTATAATTAACAATACTGTACTGTTCACTTAAAATTTTTGTTAAGAGAGTCAGTCTCTTAAGTGTTCTTACCACAAAACAAAACAAAAACAAAGGTTTATGAGAAGATTTTTGAAGGAAATTTTTGGAGTTGATGGATATATTTATTATCTTGATTTTGGTAATGGTTTCGTGGGGGCATGCCCATACCCAAACTCATAAAATCATATACAATAAATATGTTCAGTGTCTTGTATATCAATTATACCTCAATAAGGCTATAAGAAAGAAAGAATGAAAGAAAGAAGGAAAAAAGAAAGAAAGCAAGAAAGAAGAGAGGCAATTCTAGAAATCAGATCCCCTCCCCAGCGTTTTCTGTTGTTGCCTTTGTTGTTGGTGTTAGTTTACTGATTTTCCTGGATTAATTATATACAGTCTGTATTCTTTGTCATATGTGACCACTGAAATTTATGATTGAATTGTTTAGTGTTCAGCTAAATATTGGACAGAAATTTCTTTAAATGCCTAGATCAAATAATTCCCACATTCTTTGCTGAGGAGCTGTGTGTATCTGTGCATTTGTGTTGTGGCTTAATATCAATGCTATGACAGACAGTTTACCACTCTGAATTAGCCTTCACTTCCTGCTTGCACACAGTCTCAAGGTCAGGCAGAAGTGAGAGACTAGGACCCCCTCAGTCCTTTCCAGAGAATCTGCATAGCCCTGATCATGAGTTTTTAGATTTCCTTTTAGATTTCTGGAATATGTCTTCTCTTTTTTTTTAAAAAAAGAGTATATTGAAATAGAGCTGATTTACAATGTTGTGCTAGTTTCAGGTGTATGTCTTAGCATTTTAAAGCTCCTAATGAACATCTCAGTCCCTAGCTTTTTAAGTTCTTTTGGTCAGCCTCTTGTTAACTCCAATAAGTTATGCAACTTGAGGCAGATGTGAAGTTAAACAATTGCTTTTGATTGTTTTTGACAATTGCCCAGAGGATAGGAGCTCCTCACTCAAATTAAGACATTTGACTAAGGCCAAATAAAGACAAACCCTGAGAATAGTGCTTTTTAGCAAGCTGCTGGATAGGTAAGATAGTGACAGATCTCTGGGGATGGGACTTTTGGTGAGCTGCTGTCATTCTGCTCCAAACTGCTGATTTTAATAGCTATTGTATTTGTAAGACATACTTTTTAAGGTCATAACAGAGCTGAGAATCAGATAAAGGCAAGTTAAAATTCCAGAAATCACACTCTTCTTCCAGAGATTCAACTGTTTTTCTTGTATAAACATGACACACCTTGTTTAATCTTTTAGTTAATGTCCTGAGTTCAGAAAAAGTTGATTTCAACATTTTTGTCAGAGTACTGGTTGCTTTAATGGAGAAGTGGATTTTCAGAGGTCCTTACTCTGTCATTCTGGAAGTCAAATTCCTTCAAGTTTTAAAAGCACCATTGGTCCTTAATTGTCATTAGCCTAAAACTGTGAATTAATGTAAGAATTTACATTTGTAAAATTCTCTTTTCCAGTTCAAGTATGTAATTATGCTTCATTTTTTTCAGTTCATATATGAAATATCTCAGTTTTGTTGTATTCAATTTTCCTGTTATATTACCCAATTGCTTTGTACTAGTCTGAAGAAAAGCTTTCTGTATTTTTTCACATGGCCACTATACTGAACCCTCTTAATAATTCTAATAGCTTTCAGTTTACTCTCTTGGGTATCTAGTGGTATTCTTAATTTCCATATGCAATCTTAAGGGTTGTTCTGTATACATATTTTTTCATTAATTAAAGCCAGGCTTGAAATAGATTTCTTTAAGGATTATTATGATTTTTAATTCTGAAACACTAGCCAATGGTCTCAAGTGTCTACCCTCCAATGTCTGTGATAAGTATGTGTCCAAATTTTGTGGTGAAGGCAAAAAACATCTTGGTCAGTAAGATAGATAGTTCTAGTTTTGCTGGGTGGAATATGCCAAGTAAGCAAGGGCATGTGGGAATTATTTTTTAATATTTATCTATTCTCTTGCAGTAGAACTTGTATGATACAGGGCTGAGTTGACAGTGAGGGAAGTGAGGTACCTGTCTCAGGAACACAATTTAAGGGATTACCAAAAAAGCTCAGTAACCAAGATAAATAATATTTAATAAAATATTTAATAAATAAAACGTAATACAAAATTGCATGATAAAAAAATCTAAATTTTAAATAAAGACAGACTTAGCACCAAGCCATGTTAGAGATTTAGGTGAAAGGAAAAGCCAATAACTGTTCTAATCACTTCATCCTAGTCCAACCCCTGAAATAATAGTTATACCAGTAATTCTAGTGTTTTATTTTATGTTATTTGGTTTTATTTTTGAATTAGAATAAATTTAGTATCATGAAAAAAGTAGACCTTTATATCAAAAAACAATCTTATATATAGTATTTTCACAGGCTATAATTTCACTGTTGGAGAAATATCCATATATGGCATCCAATGGCATTTGGTATAGGATAGAAATTCTTCAAGACTTTTAGAAACACAAGCATGAAAGGGATTACCAGGTGCTGCTGGTCCAAACAAGGAATATTGTGTCACGCCTCTATATGTAGTCTTTCTAAAAGATTCAACAGATTACAAGGAATAGGTATCTAAACCCAGTGATTAAAGATAACACATAGAAAAAGTTTTGAATAACAACTCTACACTTTTTGTTAATTCAAAAAATATTGACACAGCACTTATGATTCAAGCATGTGTCAGCAGTGAGCATAGAGTATTGGGGCATATATGCAAAAATTTCTGCTCTCATGGATCTTATATTCCTGTGGAGAAGCAGGGCATAAATAACATAAGTGAAATATCTAGTAAATGGATGGTAATAACAGAGAAAAATTAAAGTGAGAGTGTTGCATGTAGACAGGTTCACATTTCAAATAAGAAGACAGGGAAGGTCTTACTGAGAAATGACATTTGTGCCAAACCCTGAAGGAAGTAAGGGAGAAGGTCATGTAGATTAGCAAGGAGAACATTCCCCCAGGGAGAAGACCTAGTGCAGAGATGCAAGGAAGAATCATGCTTGGCAAGTTCAAGAAGAAGTGTAAAAGCAGTGTGATTAGATCAGAGTGAGCCAGGTGGAAAGAAGCTGGACATGAGGTTAGAGAGGGACCAGGGGTGTAGGTGGGGGACCAGGGCATATGGATAGAAAGAACTTTGCCTTTTATTAAAAATGAGGGGGGAACACATTCCGGAGTTTTGAGTGGAAAAGCAACATGATTTACATGAACAGTTTTAATATGTTCATTCTGCCTCTTGTGCTGAGAATAGGTTTCAAGGTACCAGAAGTGTAACTACTGCTATAATATAGATAGGAGAGAAGGGTGGAGCAGTCGCGGTTAGTAACATTGGAGGTGGTGAAAAGTGACAGAATTCTGAATTTTGAACACAGAATCAGCAGGATTTGGTTACTGAATGATTGGATTTGTAATCTTTAGAGAAACAGATGAATCAAAAATGATACCAAACATTTTGACTAAAGCAATTTTAAGAATGGAATTGCCATTAACAGAGGAGTTGGTTTGTGGGGGAATCTCAGATGCTCAATTATAGCCATTTTATGTTTGACATGACATTCAAATAGAGGCTTTACTAAGCAGCTAGATATTATGGTGGCTGAATAATAGCTCTCCAATGATGTTCATGTCCCAATCCTTAGAAACTGTGAATGTTATCTTATGCAGAAAAAAAAGGACTTCACAGATATGATTAAGAATCTTAAAATGGAGGGATTATGCTGGATTATCCATGTGAGCCCAGTATAAGCACAAGGGTTCTTATAGGAGGGAGACAGGAGATTGGAATCAGTAGTAGGAGATGTGACGATGGAAACAAAACGTTGGAGTAATACAAACAAGTGGCCCTGAGCTAAGGAATGCAGACAACCTCTGTGTTGAGAGTTTTCCACTGCTGTCTAAAGTGCATTTAAACGAAATTTGTTTTATCACTAATTATTAAAGGAGAAATGTAATATGCATTAATTAAAAATAACTCAAGCCAGAGAGCTGAGATTCTCCTGATTCCATTTTCAGAGATTTTTGTCAAAGGAATACTAAGACAGATTTTACATAATGGAATTATAAGAAAAGAAAATAATGTAATTATAATTTTTAAAAAATTATGTACTTGGTGTAAACTGTGCCCCACTAGGATACCAAAGAGATAAATTTTCTTTGGCTCATCTAGTGCTGTTTTAATCTATATTAACACTAATACTACAGAGGTTATAGATCTCACTTTTATGCTATTCTAAAAAACTTAATAATTTTCATACTGAAGACTGTATTCACCTTGGTGAATACTAAATAAAAAGGTATTCAATTTTCAAAGTACATTTAGATTGTCTACAGAAAAGAGCCATGAATTTATTAAAAGTGCATTATTAGAATCAAATGTAACTAGTCCTCAAATTTATGATTTCACTTACATATTGACCAGGAAAAAATTGACAGATTATATACATATATGCAAATGGCATGGATTAAGGGTACTGGTTCAAGTGTGATGCAATGTTATCTGGCCCTGATTTAGCAAAGTGAGGAGCATTTGCTCCACATAAACTGAATGTTATATCAATGTGAGTTTCTGTATCTTAGCTAACCTTAACTATAACCAAGGGGTGCTTGGTTAGCATTTGCATTATCTGAATCAGGAATCTATACTTCAGGGTGCTTAAGTACTTCAATATCATTCTTGAAATGTATATGTGCAGGTGTTATTAATTGTCATTAGTGATGTTTAAAATCTTTTTTTCATTGATGAGTGGTGTGAAAAGACACAGTATGGCTAGAAAGGTTTTACAAGTTCCCCACTAGCAAGTCTAACATTCTTACAGTAAGGATCCCCCACTAAATGGAGACTTTTTCTAACCAATCTGATTAGAGGTTTTTGGCTGATCCTGCCATCAGAATTTGGCTTCCTACAAGCCAGGTGAAAGATTTACTCCAAGAAAGAGAAAGCAAACAATTGTATTTAACATAGCTAAAGGGTCAAATAAACGAAGACTGGGGTTTGACTGTTGAGTTAAATACCAGAATCAAGAGAAGCTTGCTTTTCAAATTAGAGAGATAAGAGTGGATGTAAAGAATCCAATAGAATGGAAAAAAAATATGATTTTGAACAAAGAGGAGTGAATTGCTAGAATGATAGGATTAAGTTGTAAAATGGGATGAATTCTTGTGCACAAGTAGGGGACATAACTTTGACTAAGATCACTGAGAGTTCAACCAGAGGAACAGGAAGAAAGACAGGGAATATTTTCACAGAGGCAGGTAGATTTTATATGTAATGTGGATCATGGGAAGTTCTCTTCCAATTGCATCCATTTTGTCAGTGAGTAGGGTAGGAGCAAGTGTTGATGGTTGAAGAGAGGAGATAGCATGAACTGGTCACATGGAAGAGAGGATTGTGAACTGAAACATGGTTGCTGGCTTGCACATAGGACCTATTTGAGATGAGGAATAGAAGAATAGACTGGAATCAGTGTGCCCTTTGACACATCTCTTTCTAGGATCATGGCCTTTCCACATGTGTGTTCTTAAAGAGTTTACATCAAACACTCTGTCTCTCTAGGTGGAAAATCTTGGAGACTGTGGTAAAATTTTTGGCTCTATCTAACCTCAATTGGGCTCTAGCCCAGAGAAAACATGTGATTGGGAATTATTCAGTGATTTTTTAAATATATTCCATTCTAGGTATCAGTTGATCTTTTCTCTCATCTAAGCACAATTAGGCTTCATGCTCATGAGATTATCGCCAAAGGAAGTTGTTACAAAAGATTTTCTTGAAATGTTGTTTGTGCTTCTAAAATGTTAGTGATTTGCCTAGCACCTTCAAGATTTCCTTCTCATCTGATTGTGTTGAATGGACCCAAGCCAATTTGGCTGTTGAGCAATTGTTGGGTACTTTGGGTAAATATTGGTAGCCTCTGGCAGTTAGAGGTAGGTAGGAGCTATGCATCTTCTCTTCCACGATCTCAATACCAGCTGGCATGTTACAATAACTGCAAGTCTTATTCCAAATTCTGGTAAAGATACAAACATTGACTAGAATGCCAACATGAAACAGCCTAGCAATCTGTTCCTATAGGCTTACTGAAGATCTCACTCTGCCCTGACCTGACACATTTTAGGGAGCACCTTAATAGGAAGTTTCACTCTGGCTTGTTGGCTTGCACATAGGACCTATTTGAGATGAGGAATAGAAGAATAGACTGGAATCAGTGCATCCTTTGACGCATCTCTTTCTAGGATTATGGCCTAGGATTTTGGCCTGTAGGAAGCCAAATGCTTTTTTCCCCTTTTTCCTTACCTTACAGGCCTCTAGTTCTCAATACATTTAAACAGATATCTTCAAATTAACAAGTCCAGAACAGAACTCCTTCTTTTCACTTCTAAACCTGCTCTTCCCTCAATCTTTTCCACCTAAACTGTGGCAACTTCATTTTTCCAATTACTTAAGCAAATCTTAATGTTATCCTTGATTCTTCTCTTTCTCTCAAACCCTATATTTTATCTCTCAACAAGTTCTGTTGGCTCCACTTTCAAACTACACCTGGAATGCGACTATAGTATCAATACCACCTCCCCGGAAAAAGACACCATGATGTCTTACCTAGTTACTGAACACATTTCTAATTTTCACACTTCTTCACGTGTTTTGTATATTCTATTCAGAGTATAGCAGTCAGCTACAATCCACCATGGTATTGTAAGGACTGTATTTCATTGACTTTCTACTTCGTGTATTAACAGTTAAAGGCTTACTAGTTGTATACATGACCCTCCATGTTCTGGTCACCCAAGTCCTCTCTGCCCACATCTTCTATTGCTCTTCTAGAGACACAGACACACATTCTGTCTGTGTCTCATAGGTCTCTTGACTGTTTCTTGATAACACTAGGCAGGAACCTGACATAGGAATTGCTTAGTTGCTGTTCCATTCACGTGGAAACCTCTTACCCCGTATTTAAACATGTGGCTCACTTTCAAGTGTCACGATCTCTCTAAGACCTTTCAAGTGTCAAGATCTCTCTCTCTGGCCAATCTTTTAAAATTTACAAACATGCCCTAGGCCTCTAAAACTATCTATCCCTGTTCCTTTTAAAATTTTTATCCCTAGAATTTAACACCATCTCACATACTGAGTATTTTGCTTATTTATTTTATCATCTTCACCAAACTCAGGAATTTGAGATCCAGGAAGAGAGGTTTTCTTTTCCCTTCTCTCTCTCTCCGCCTTGCTCCCTCCTTTCCTTCCTTCCTTTCATTTTCTTCTTCAAGTTCACTCTTAGTCTGCTTTCTGGTATAGATACTTATCCTCTCCATTTTCTAGAAAAGAAACTGAAATACAGTGAGGTTAATTCCATTACTCCAGATCCTAGAGCTTATAAGGTGTGGAGCTGAGATTCAAGTCTAGGTAGACTGCAACCACAGTCCATGCTTATAATTTCTACTTAATTTTGTTAACTGATGCACAGTGACATGACAGGTGTTCAAATATTTGTTGAGTAGATTATCCTGCATCATCTGGGTGGCATGTCCTGCACTGTCTGGAGGCATAAGCTGTTCTTATGTTGTCTTCCTCTATGTACAAGGTGTGATTCCCTACTTGGACTCTACAAGGTAAGGGTCATTGGAAGGAGAAAACCACTGCACTCTAGGCATTTCAGAAATCTTTCACTGAATTCAGAAGTTCTAGATCTATATGTCAATACAGAAGCTACTGACACCATGCGGCTACTGAGGACTTTGAAATGTGGCTGATTTGACTTGAGACGTGGATAAATGTAAACTACACATTGGATTTCAAAACAGAATTTTAAAAATGTAAATTACCTCCTTAATGCTTTTCATATTGATTATGTGTTCAAATGATAATATTTGGGGTTCACAGGGTCAAATAAATATATATGATTAAAATTGTTGACTTATTTTGTTTTTGATTAAAAAATGATTTATATTGCTCACATTATATTTCGCTTGAACAGCGCCAATGTAGACAATAGCTGGGAGGCAAAGGCTGCCTGTAAAGTCCGTGGTGCGATCTGTCAAGGCTTAGTTTGTCAGCAAAGATGATGACTGAGCTTTTACAGCAAGATGAAGATGATTAGCTTATCCTTAATGACATTTTTAAGACAACAATTCCTCCCTTTCACTTCCATCCTTTACTTGGATGTCCTAGAAACCACCTCTTTGCCATTTATATTCTCACTATCTATGCAAATGAAGTTTAAGGAAACTGTTAGTGTATCATTGAAACAGATTGCTAGTAATATAGTACACTTTGGTATTTCATCAAGCATAAAACTGAATTGTGTTATCTGAATAAATTTTAGTAAAGTTGATATTTAAATTGTTAATGTCTCTATAGAGAGGAGATAGGAACTTGATCTCTGGACTGTAAATAAATTAACTCTGGCCTATATGTATTTTCAGTGAGGTATATAGTGATTACTTCACATAATCTCTCTTCACCATCACAGACTGAGTATTAACATCACATTTGGCGAACTACAACAGATTGAGAATTTCTGCCAGGCCATGTTTAGTTTGTTTTCTAGAAACATATATGATCTGGGACAAGAGGCAATATCTAATTGATTCACGAAAACTAAGGAAGTTTTTAGAAGGTGAGATTCTTTTTTTTCTGACATAAATATATGTCTGTTGTCTGGTAATCATCTATGTCATATTATTTCAAATGAATTGCTTAGTTTTCTTTGTATAATGTGAAAGACATCAGATTCCTCTTCTGTGGCATCTTTAAAACTTTAGACTATATATTATTTCCTCATTGAAAAATCTCAAATGATGTTAGACTCTTCTCATGTGCAGAAGTGTTATACTGAGATCATGACAACAGAGGACAGTAAAGCACTAGGCTTTGTAATTTCACAAGAAAAAATCATCTCGATAGTGGGAAGAAAAAACCCAGCATTGCAAATGTGTATACTTTATTCCACTCTAGTTATATATCAAAACACTTTATTTTCATATAGAAGAGAAAATTAAAGAGCTTTTTTAGAAATGGAAGAGTTGGCACAAAAACTGAAGATCACATGTGAGCTTTAAACGTGGTTAAAATTTAAACTTTCTGTTGTTAGTGAAAGTTTTTACTGTTTTATAATAGACTTCGGGGATATATGTACTTTTAAATTTATCTCCAATTTTTTTTTTTGCTACGACATTATTTGGACACTAATAATAATCTAGTACCTCCCATGAATCCCTTTTATAGCAATACAATGAAATATGCGCAGTTCATCTGCTGTACGTATTTTATGAGCCTGAGTGTAATCAATTAAAAGGAGGAGCGTATTCTGAGTTCACGAACACTCTTTATTCTAGTTCACAGATCTGCCTCTCAAAGTAAAATTTTAATTGAATTTCGTTCATGTTTTAGAAGCATAAAGAGCGGATTTTAAAAAGAACTATTAGCTTGTTATAGACTTTTTTCAATATAATTCATAATAGTAATATATAGGCTTATTTACTTTTGCCAAGGTAAATGTTGGCAAAAAAAAATATTGAATCCTGGTTAAGTACATTAGCTTTAAAAACTATGAGTCTATTTTCATCTCAAAAGTTTTAGACAGGGCTTCCCTGGTGGCGCAGGGGTTGAGAGTCGGCCTGCTGATGCAGGGGACACAGGTTTGTGCCCCGGTCAGGGAAGATCCCACATGCCGCGGAGCGGCTGGGCCTGTGAGCCATGGCCGCTGAGCCTGCGCATCCGGAGCCTGTGCTCCGCAACGGGAGAGGCCACAACGGTGAGAGGCCCGCGCACCGCAAAAAAAAAAAAAAAAAAAAAAAAAGTTTTAGGTCAATGAAACAACCTTCAAATTATAACAGCTGACAAAAAGATTTTTAGGTAAAAAGCACAAAAATCTGTTCAAAACATGGCACAGCTAACTGCATGGGTAATGACAGTTTTTTGTTTTTCTTTTTAATTTGGGATTTTTATATGCCTTCCTAATTTCAATAGTAATACAGTTTGGAATCACAAATGCTAGAGATTTAAGTTCTCTACCTTTCTGCCAAATCTAATATAACTAAGTTAAAAGTAAGTTACTTTAACTTTACTCAGATAGGTTATTTCATATTTGAGTAGGAATTAGGGAATGACCTCACTCACAGGTTCACAGTAAACCGTATGAGACTTTTTGGTTTTTGAAATAACTAGTTGTGATTTTGTTGTTGTTGTTGTTGTGGTATGCGGGCCTCTCACCATTGTGGCCTCTCCCATTGCGGAGCACAGGCTCCGGACGCGCAGGCTCAGCGGCCATGGCTCACGGGCCCAGCCGCTCCGCGGCATGTGGGATCTTCCTGGACCGGGGCACGAACCCGCGTCCCCTGCATCGGCAGGTGGACTCTCAACCACTGCACCACCAGGGAAGCCCTAGTTGTGATGTTTTTATAACACTCTTTTGTTTATATATATGAAACATTAAGACTTTATACCATTCAAACTCTTTGCTCTTAAATCATAGTAACAGAAGAGACTATATAGAAGTATGAGTTTACATTTATGTTAGAATGAAAATAAAGCACAATTCAGATGATTTCAGTATGAATGAATTTTTAACCAGTTGACTGAATAATAAATGATTCAAAATATTTTATTAAATATCAGTTTGCCTCAGTATAGTAAAATAGTGGGCCCTGTGACTGCCCTACTTACATAATGTATATTCTTCCTTTGTGCGCATCATTATAAGTCATTTCATGTCTACTTTCAGTCCATTTGCTCTTGATCGTCTTACTTTTCATGAAGTCAGAAAATTATGTAACTAGAAATAAGGCATTTAAATAATCATCCATTCTACTGAATTTATGTTAGTGATTTCAGGCATTTTTTGAGAAATAGCTAGAATATTATATGCTTCTTATGGCCCTCAATAGTGACACATCAAGTGCAAGCCTCAGGTGTGCAACTGGCATTTACTGCAGTTAAGATGTATTTGAATCAGAACCAGGTGAACTTGAATATCATATGGCCCAATAATTAACATGAAGTCATTGTTGACAAATTAGCATGACTTCATTTCAATCACATGGAGAAAATATATACATATTTCATGACAGAAACTGTGATTTATATAGGGCTTCACTGGCACTAGAATAAAACTCATTCAAGATCTCTAGATCAAAACCTGAGAGCCAATTCAAAAAGTCATTTATTTACTTGTTTGAACTAGTCATATGGTAGTAAATTAAGATCTAGGGCTTTTATACAATAAATTTTATATTCATTGAGGTTTTTATTCTTGAGGTTTCCTCACTCTGTATGTCTGTGTATATATTTTAAACGTTTTAAAGACAAAAAAATGAACAGTAGCAGATTCATAATATAGAAAATAGAAGTAAATACATAAAAAAAATGAGTAAGAAACTTGAATAAAAGATCTTATATCTTCAAGAGGTAGGCTAGTTTGGCTATTTCTTCATTCTACCTGGAGCTCAAGAACAAGGACATTTGAACTGGGAATGAGGTTATTCACCTGAAAATGCCAGTAGGGTGAATAGTTCAACAAAACTGTAATACAGCATTTTGATGTATTTGGAACCAAGATCAATAAAGAACTTTTTAAGTGTTTCACTAGAGGCATTAATGAGGCTGTTATCATTGAGTAGTTTCTCTTGCCAACTCCCAAAGTGCTAATAACATAATAATATAGAATGAAATCCTAATAGAATAATAATTTCTGCCAGCAACCCAGAATAGAAAATTTTATTATGTGTGCTGTGGGATCATTTGTGTAAATGTCACAAAGAATCAAGTGGTTGTTTGCATTAGTGTTACTAGAATTCCGGGAGCCTTCAAAGGAACACAAATGCCAATTTATTTAAAATAGCTTCGGCCATAATTCCATTTGACTGACCCATTCACCTTTCTCAGAGCTTTGCTCAAATCTCACCCCTCTCATTGAGGCCTATGTGACAAGTTTACTTACTACTGTGCTCCCTACCCCTCCAGTCCCATAATCCCTTAAATTCTGATCCCCATCTTCCTGCTCTACTATTTTTTTTCCTTCCCCCCCCCATATCACTGTAAGACTAGGATTTCCAGAAAAGTATGACGTGTTAAATGTTGAATCTTTCAGCATAATAACTATAGTTAGTACTAGAACATATTAATGAGATGACTATTTTCCAGGTTGGGAGCAAAATATCTCTAACAAGTTCTTCACCTCATTCAATCTTCACTCTATTCAAATTCTAACATGTTCTTCTAACATCATTACTGATTTTCTTTCTCTTTCCATGATTGTAATATATCCAAGAAGACACTTACATCTTTAGAAACCACATTGAGAAATATTAGTTATAAAATATATACTTATTAAAGAAATTTCTAAATATAGGAAAAGCTTACTAGTAGGGAAAAAAATTTCCCCTGTTCTCCCATACCCAAAGTCATTCATTGTAAACACATTTCTGTATCCCCTTCCACTACTTCCTCGGTTCCAGTTATCCTCTGATAGCTGATTTTATATTGTGATATTTTTAACAAAACAGTATAGCAGAAACACTTCCTAAATTGTCATGAGGTCTTCAACATCTTCATTTTTAATGGCTTCATATTATTGTATAAAATGTAAGTGCTCTACTTTTCTCCCGCATTTCCTTACTTTTGTTTGTAGTTTGCCTGGTGTGCTTCTAAGTCTGCAGTCACCTTTAGTTTTATTCCTAGGATTATCATCATACTTCTGAGAATTTTTGTAACTTGCAAGGATCAGGCATTTAAAGCCAAGGGAGAAATAAGGTGTTTATGTTTATTCCCTGCCTTGTGGAGAAATCTATGCTTTGATTTCTTCCCAGAGTCTATAGACGTGTCCTTTATCTTATCCCCTTGCTGTAGATTTGTTTTTGAAAAATTTCAAAAATTTTGACAGGAATTCAGATAAGGCATATTCTACTCTGTCTTCTTATTGCATTTTAAAGATAATAAACCCCTTTTAGATATTCTTAAAAAAAGATTTTTATATTATTATTCATAATTGCTTTCTCTTTCTCTATAGTGCAAATCAACATTGTCTCACTCCATGCTTGTTGAACTATATCCCATAATTATTACAATCACCAGTGATCTTTCAAAGACCTTTCTATACAGCCACTGATTTACATGAAATCTTTCATTAACTTGTTATATAACTAAATACAACCCACATCTTATTATTTAGGTATTATATCTCATATTTTACTATAAAACTATAAATGTGACAAGAATAAATATTTTATAGGACTCAAGATAGCCTGTTTAAAGCCAGCAAACCTTCCTCAATCCCCTTTTAGTTTTGTAGGATAATCAGCCTTACATTTTTAGTGTAATGTATAAATTTACAAAACTCATTGTATTTTCTCTCAGAGAGCTGGTAATAAGATACATAGATAGCTAGTGGGAAGCAGCCGCATAGCACAGGGAGATCAGCTCGGTGCTTTGTGACCACCTAGAGGGGTGGGATAGGGAGGGAGGGAGACGCAAGAAGGAAGAGATAAGGGAACATATGTATATGTATAACTGATTCACTTTGTTATAAAGCAGAAACTAACACGCCATTGTAAAGCAATTATACTCCAATAAAGATGTAAAGAAAAAAAAAACTATTTTGGAAACAAACAACAAAAAACGATACATCCAGGAAAAACTATCTGGAAGATCCTTCCATAGACATGCTTAACATGGCCCAGTTAAGAAAGACCCATTCCATGTGTGTATGACCTGTTTATTCAACAGGTGTCATATTAACAATGCAATTACATTGGCCTGGATGATTCATGGGACAAATTAAAGCATTGAATAAAGTGTTATTGTAATCATTACCCTTCATTGTAAGTGAGCATTTTCACAGCATTATATAAGTATTATGCAAAATAAAGTTAATAGGGAAACAGTATTAAACATGCTTGTGTTTTTTTATTATTTATGTATACAGGTTTCCTTTGGCGTTTTGAGCGGTGAAATGAGTATAATGAGTATAATGTATTATGGAAACGATTACTACAGAGTATGAGTAATAATTGCTCATACTGTGTTCAGCACAGTATGTGTTCAGCACTCATGCCCAATCCCCCAGGTCACTAATTTAGAATGAATGCATTTGGCAAGTTCCAACTCTAATCTGCCCAGTCATTTTAGAATAAACATTATATGTAAGAGGCAGAATTTTGATCAAATTTGTGTTATTATCAGAATTCCTCTTATTTAATAGACAATGTATACCTATGTTATATATGTTATATATAGGTCTACATTACAGACATTCTGCTTACTTCCTGTTTGCTGTCCACTTACTGACCACTGCAGCTCTGATATCCCTTGGTAATATACTGACTGACCTAGATCAAGGATATTGGGTAGCAATAATGTGATTAGGTTGACAAGAATGGCAGGAAATGAAATTTAGTAGTTTGAAGATATTATGCACTCCCAATTTTTGGAACCCTGGTTAAATATTTGTTATCAGTAATAACTGTACTGAAGCTATCTTAAGATGTATTAAAATTTTAATAAATGTATATATATATTCAGAAAAATATATATATTTCTTTAGTTATCTAGGTAATAAATTGCTAAAGATGCTAATATGTAAAGAGCAACACCGGACCACATAGCAAAGCTCTCCTCTTCGTCCACTAGTGTTTTTCATTAATTCAAGTTGTGTATCATTCTGTTTTTCAGCTTCCTAAAATGAAAACCAATTCTAATAAAAATAAGTCTGGCTAGACACCTAATACTCTGTCTAGAAATAAACAGGCAGAAATATGCCTTATCTTCTTGCTTTTTCAGAGCAGAACCAGAAGAGTTTGGATGGCCAAATTGAAGACTTGCTTTTTTATTTGTGAAAGATGTTTGCATGCCAGTAAAAATACATAGTTAAATTCAAGAATGGTTTGAAAGAGCATAAGGTTACTAGATAAATGAATTTGTGGTGAGATGTAGTACTTCTTTCAAATACTGAAGTTTAATATCTTTATATAAGCAATTATAATGTAATTGTATTTAGTGTATATTTATGTAATATAGTCAAAAATAAAATTTATGCGATGTGCAATTTCACATTTTTTTTGTTTGGTTTTGTTTTTAATCTCACAGAAGCAATTTGCAACTCTTTGAGAGACAGGCCAAGTGTCTGTGAGCTATATCAGATGGTGATTCTCTGGATACTACTAGACAAAAGCAACATTCATTTCCTCTTCTCTCCCTCCAGAATTTAAAGTGTCAGTTTTTAAAATAAAAATATAAAGTCATATCTCGCTTTACGGTGCTTCACAGATATTGCATATTTTACAAGTTGAAGTTTTGTAGCAACCATGTGTTGATCAAGTCTATTGGCGCCATTCTTCCAACAACATTTGCTCACTTCCTGTCTCTGTATCACATTTTAGTAATGCCTGAAATATTTAAAACTTTCTCATTATTATTATATTTGTTATGGTGATCTGTGATCAGTGATCTTTGATGTTATTGTTGTCTTTGTTTTGGGGCACCATGAACCATGCCCACATAAGACTACAAACTTAATCAATAAATTTTGTGTGTGTTCTGACTGCTCCACTCACTGGCCACTCCCCCAACTTTCTCCCTCTCCTCAGGGCCTCCATATTTTCTGAGACACAACAATATTGAAATTAGGCCCACTAATAACCCTACAACAGCATTTAAGTATTCAAGTGAAAGTAGGAGTCATGTATCTTTCACTTTAAATCAGAACTAGACATGATTAAGCTTAGTGATGAAGGCATGTCAAAAGCCAAGACAGGCTGAAAGCTAGGCCTCTTGCACCAAACAGTCAAGTTGTGAATACAAAAGAAAAGTTCTTTTTTTTTTGCGGTACATGGCCCTCTCACTGTTGTGGCCTCTCCCGTTGTGGAGCACAGGCTCCGGACGCGCAGGCTCAGCGGCCATGGCTCACGGGCCCAGCCGCTCCACAGCATGTGGGATCTTCCCGGACAGGGGCACGAACCCGTGTCCCCTGCATCGGCAGGCGGACTCACAACCACTGCACCACCAGGGAAACCCAAAAGAAAAGTTCTTGAAGGAAATTAAAAGTGCTACTTCTGGGAACACACGTATGATAAGAAAGCAAAATGGCCTTATTGCTGTTATGGAGAGTTTTAGTTTGGGTAGAAGACCAAATCAGCCACAACATTCTCTTAAACCAAAGTCCAATCCAGAGCCAGGTCCTAACTCTCTTCAATTCTATGAAGGCTGAGGGAGGTGAAAAAGCTGCAGAAGAAAAGTCTGAAGCTCGCAGAGACTCATTCATGAAGTTTAAGGAAAGAAGCTGTCTCCATAGCATAAAAGTGCAAGGTGAAGAAACAAGTGCTGATGTAGAGCCTGCAGCAAGTTATCCAGAGTGTCTAGCTAAGATAACTCATGAAGGTGTCTACACTAAACAACAGATTTTTAAAGTAGACCAAACAACCTTGTATGGGAAGATGCCATCTAGGACTTTTATAGCTAGAGAGAAGAAATTAATGATTGGCTTCAAAGCTTCAAAAACAGTCTGACTCTCTTTTCAGGCACTATTGCAGCTACTGTAAGTGATTTTAAATTGAAGCCCATGCTCATTTGTCATTGTGAAAATCCTAAGGCCCATAAGAATTATGCTAAATCTACTCTGCCTGTGGTCTATAATGGAACAAGAAAGCCTGGCTGACAGCACATCTGTATATAACCTGGTTTACTGAATATTTTAATCCCATCGTTGAGACCTACTGCTCAGAAAAAAAAAAAAAAACGATTTCTTTTAAAATAATATTGCTTATTGACAATGCACTTGGTCACCCAAGAACTCTGATAAAAGTGTACAATGAGATTAATCTTTGTTTACCTGCCTGCTAACACAACATTCATACTTCAGCCCATGGATCAAGGAGTAATTTCAACTTTCAAGTCTCATTATTTAAGAAATACATTTTGTAAGGCTATAGCTGCCATAGATAGTAATTCCTCTGATAGATCCAGGCAACGTCAATGAAAAACTTTCTGGGAAGGATTCACCATTCTAGATGCCAGTAAGAACGTTCCTGATTCATGAGAACAGGTCAAAATATGAATTTGGAAGGAACAGGAATTTGGAAGAAGTTGATTCCAACTCTCATGGATGACTTTGAGGGGTTCAAGACTTCAGTGGAGGAAGTAACTGAAAATGTGGTAGGAATAGGAAGAGAACTAGACTTAGAAGTGGAGCCTGAAGATGTGTCTGAATTGCTGCAATCTCAGATAAAACTTGAATGGATGGGGATTTGTTTCTTATGGATGAGCAAAAAAAGTGATTTCTTGAGATGAAATTGCTCCTGATGAAGATACTGTGATGATTCTTGAATTGACAACAAATGATTTAGAATATTACATAAACTTAGTTGATAAGGCAGCAGCAGGGTCTGAGAGGACTGCCTCCAATTTTGAAAGAAGTTCCAGTGTGGGTAAAATTCTATCAAACAACATGGCAAGCTACAGAGAGATTGTTCCTGAAAGGAAGAGGCAATCACTGTGGCAAACTTCATTGTCATCTTATTCTAAGAAATGGCCATGGCCACTTCAGCCTTCAGCAGCCATCACTGTGCTCAGTCAGCAGCCATCAACTCTGAGGCAAGACCCTCCACCAGCAAAAATACTACAACTCACTGAAAGCTCCTGTGATAGCATTTTTTAGCAATAAAGTATTTTTTAATTAATTATGTTTTAGTGACAGTGCTATTAAACACTTGGAGGACTGCAGTCTAGTGTAAACAAAACTTTTATATGCATTGGGAGACTTAAAAAAATTGTGACTCACTTTATTGCTGTATTTGCTTTACTGTAGTGGTTGAGAGTTGGACACCAACAGTATCTCTGAGGTATGCCTATCATGATCATTACATTTTAGATAATATTGTGGACTTATTCTTATTTTGAAGTAAATTGTACTTGAAATATGTTATACAGGCAGATAATTATATAGACCATACATATACCTATATAACTACAAACATACATAAATGCATGTGTATATATATGTTAATATATTAAAAAATAATAGTTTGGATATTCTTTATCAGATAGATTGTTGCAAATATTTTATCCCTGTCCATAGTTAGCCTTTTCAATTTATTGATTGTTTCTTTTGCAGTGCAAAAGTTTTAAAATTTTATATAGTCCCATGACTTTATTTTAGCTATTATTGCCTGTGCTTTAGTTGTCTTATTGAAAAAATCATTGCCAAGACCAGTGTCAAGGAGGTTTTCCCTATGTTTTCTTCTAGGTTTTTCAGGTCTTACATTTAAGACTTTAATCCATTTTGAGTTATTCTTTTGTGAGTGGTGTAAGATAGGGGTACAATTTTATTTGTTTGCATGTGAATATAAAGTTTTCCCAACACCATTTATTGAATTGACTATTCTTTACCTATTGTATATTTTTGGCAGCCTAGTAAAAAATTAGTTGACAGTATGTGTGTGGGTTTATCTTGGGGTTTCTATTTTGTTCCACTGGTCAATGTGCCTGTTCTGATGTCACTGTCATTCTGTTTTGATTACTATTACTTTATAATAGTTCAAAATCACTGAGTGTGATGCCTCCAGCTTTGCTCTTTTTTCTTAAGATTGCTTTGTCTATTTGGGATCTTTTATTGTTATATACAAATTTTAGGATTTTTTTTCTATTTCTGTAAAAATGCCATTAAATTTTCATAAGAATTACACTGAGTCTGTACATTGCTTTCGGTAGAGCTCACATTTAACAATATTAATTTTTCTGATCCATGAGTATGAGATATCTTTCCAGTGATTTGTGTTTTTAATGTCTTCTATCAATGTCTTATAGTTTCAGTCTTTCATCTCTTTGGTTAAATTTATTCTTAAGTATTTTATTAAGTATTAGTATTAAGTATTTTATTGTTTCTGATGCTATTGTAAATGGAACTGTTTTCTTAATTTCCACTTCAAATAGTTTGCTGACAGTGCCTAGAAATGAAACTAATTTTTATGTGTTAATTTTGCATCCTGCAACTTTAATGAATTCATTTATTAGTTCTAACAATTTTGGGGGGTGGAATCTACAGAATTTTCTATATATAAAATCATGCCATCTGCAGCCCAATAGTAGAAAAGCAAATAAATCCAATATAAAAATAAGCAAAGGAACTGAACAGACATTTTTCCCAGGAAAACCTAACAAATGGCCAGTAGGTACCTAGAAGGGTGTTCAACATCACTAATCATTAGAGAAACACAAATTGAAACTGCAATAAGATATATATAACCTTACATCTGTTATGATGGCTATTTTCAAAAAGACAATAGTTAACACATGCTGGCGAGGATGTAAAATAAAGGGAAAACTTATACACTATTCATGGGAATATAAATTGATGTAGCCATTATATAAAACAGTACGCTGGTCCCTCAAAAAATTAAAAATTGAACTACCATATAATCCAGCAATCCAATTCCTGGGTATATATCTAAGGGAAATGAAATCAGTATCTTGAGGAGATATCTGCATCTCCATGCTCATTGCAGTATTATTCACAATTGCCAAGACAGGGAAACGACTTAAATGTCCTTTGATGGATGGATAAAGAAACTGATACACACATATACACACACACATACACAGGAATATTAGTCATAAAAAAGAAGGGAATCCTGTTATTTGCAACCACATGCATAAACCTGAAGGGCATTATACTAAGTGAAATAAGCCAGACAGAGAAAGACAAATACTATATGGTATCATTTATATGTAGAATCTAAGTAAAACAAATGATTTCATAGAAACAGATAATAGAATGGCGGCTGCCAGGGCCTGAGTGGAGGGTCCAAATAGTACATACTTTTGGTTATAAAATGAATAATTTCTGAGCATCTAATGTCCACTATCATGACTACAATTAATAATATGGTATTATATACTTGAAATATACTTAGGGTGTATCTTAAGCATTCTCACTACAAAAAACAAAAGAGAAAAGAAAAAGAATTAACTATGTGAGGTGATGGATGTATTAGTTATCTTTATCTTGGTAATCATTCCACAATGTATGTATATCAAATCATCATATTGTACACTTTAATATATACAATTATATTTGTCAATTATATTTGTTATTCCTCAATAAAGTTGGAAAAATATGTACATATAAATATATATATAATAAATACTATGTATTTACACATATAAGCATTTATTTATATTTAGATATGTACTCATATTTTGTGTATATGCACTTTTACTATATATATTTTATGTGCTTATATATATATATATATGTTACTTGTGCTTACGTATAGTTATACCACATATACGAAAATACACATAAGCACACATAGTATAATAATATATTCTTTAGAAATAGGAGCGAGCTTTTTACAAGAAAGTGGATAGGCACTAGGGAAGCGCTGGTTTCTGCCATGAAGGTTTTTCAGATTTGTTCGAGGTAGCAGCTGTTTTGGGCTCCTTCCTAAGGGTAGTCAGAAGGAAGGAATGACTGAAGTCTGTCTGAGGCATCATAAAGAAATGCCCTGTCTCTTATTTTGTTTTAGGCTCTTTTCTTTGTTCCACTTGACAGTTCTTTCCTTGGAGCTGTCCATTAGTGTTTGCTTTGGAACAATAATAGCTACACTCAGGGGAGAAGTTGCCATTATGTCCTTTGCTGAAGTTGGAGCACGTTTGTGTTTGCCTTCAGTTAACAGGATCCTACCCTAGGCACTGATGTACCAGCACCAAAGCGGCGGGATAACTTCATCGTTTTGATTTCACTTTTACAGATGTGGGATACAGCACTTGTTTATGAGTAAAGATATACATTTAGAAAGCAATTTTCCTTTTTATTGTCAAGGATTTGATGCTTTGGTTTTACGTACATTAAAAATATTTATAAAAGCCCGATGAACTTTTAAAAAAAGATACAAATACAGGAAAATTCTGTGTTCTTTTAAATTGCAAAACTACTAAACTTATGTCCTTTAACAAAACTCTGATAGAAAATACATTTTCTATCGAATAACAGCATTTCTTAATTTGACATTTTTTAATAAAAATGAATAAGGATTATAAAAGCACTTTAAATTAGTGTAACAAATTCTTCTGACTTCTAGTTTTGAGATGCCAATTGTTTCATTTCTTTACTTCCCATGACTTTTAAAATCTCACTGAAATGTACAAGGAACTATTAAGACATTTAAAAAGATTATTAATGTCCATTCCTTGTTAAGGTGTGTCTCTGCTTCCTTGAAAACAATGTTCGTGGAAATGTAAACTATGTCCACTTAAAAGAAGAATTTAATAATGTGTAAAAAATCAAAGGATAAGAGAAATGTGCAAATATGTATGTCCAAAGCTGTTCATACATAATTACTTATAATAATTAAATTATAGGCAGACAAAAATGTCCATCAAGTTGATCAAATAATCTATACCTTAAATGTACTTTAATTTGCTTGAAAAGTACAGCAAATGAAGATGATAGTAAACTGTTCAGCCATTTAAATACTTTAAGTCTATGCATTCAGTTAAATAAGCACTTGAATGTGTGTGTTGAGTGTGTATGTGTGTGTTTCTAAGTTCAAAAATATGTATCAAAATTAATTTGTTTTAGCAATTGGAGAGTCAAATTATAGAGTAGGTTTATAAGAGGTTTTAAACTCTCTAAATATATTTTCAATAAATAAACACATTAATTTGACTAAAAGCTAAAAGAAATGAGTTTCCATTTGAAAATACAGATACATAAATCATTTAGTATTGTTAGATATTATGAATTTATTCATATTTATTACATATCTCTCTTGCCTGTTTGATGCCATACCACGGAAAGTCACAGGATCAAGAAGTAAGACAGTGATAAAGATGAATTCGAGGACTAGGGGTTAGGTGAAGTCATTGTACACGGGAGATTTGTAGAGATTAGTTGTGGTCATTTAGGGCAAAGATGGAACTTACTGTTTTCCATAAATGTTTTTAAGAAGTTATTTTATTGATTTATTCTGTGGTCCTTTGTGAATTCTTTAGCTTTTTCAGAAGTACTTAAATTCAATGTTGAAATAGAATGAAGGCTTAGGTCATTCACAGGGTTGCTGGGTTCTGACCTACCAAGTGAGGGAGTGCAGAAGGGTAGAGAAAGTTCATTTTCTCATTAGTTTCCCTGGAGGGCAGCTGCTCTGAAGAAGTCTTTGGTTTCTAGATCTCTAGGATGAATTCCTTAATGGTTCTCTGAGTACCAAAGAGCCCTCTCTGATGTATATCAAGTCAATTCCCTAGTGGCTCTAAAAAGGTATTTTTATAACTACATACCACATGACAACTCAGGGCTATCCTTTCCCCTAAATTTTTCTGGCAGGACAATTAAAAGGCCAGCTCACCTTGTCATCTGATATTTTATCATCTGGGATGGTAAAGAATACAACTCAACAGGCAGTCTGAATTTGAACATGATTCTACCACTTTCTTGAACTGAAACCTTGAACAAACCATCACTTTTCTGAGCCTCATGTTCCTACTCTATAAAATGCAGATAACAATAGTATTTGCCTCAATAGAATTTTGTGGGGATTAAAGTAAGGTAATATATGTAGAGAATTTAGAACCGTGACTGGTATACAGTATATGCTCAATAAAGTGGTCACTGTCCTACATTCTCTAAAAGGCTACAAAAATCAAAATATTTATTTCAACTATATTTTCATGTATTTTTAAATAGCATAGGGCAATACCAAAACAATAATTGTGTTCTTAAATGCAAATAGTCTCTCAATGAAAGTTCTTTTATTCTGGCTACACTATGGGGTAATTTGTCCTCATAAATATCAAGGTCAAGATCATGAAGATGTGATTTTTAAGGGAAAATGATAGAACATTCTTAATTGTTTATTTTTGTTAAGTGTATAATGCTATTATTCAGGTTATTATTTATACTGTGTAAGAAAATATACATTATTTTATGTGAAGTCAGTATATTACTGTCAGGAAGTGTTTTCGTTCTATAATTAAACTAAAACTAAATTTGCTAAAACATCTACAGTATATTGGATGGTACTGCCATTAGAGAAATACTCCCTGAGAAATACAGTAGATTAATATATTATGAAACTGAGCTGTTGCCATAAAGATGTACTAGAAAAACACATCCAAATGAATCACACGGAAGCTATTATTCCAGAATAAAAATTAAACAGGCAACGTCATCCTTCCTCAGTCCTGTGCTTCATAGTGCTGCCCACGTTTCTGTATTTTTTTGTCTATGATGCTATACGTTTGTTCTTTTCTTATTTTTACAACCCCTCTATTCCACTCATTCCTTTTCCTTCTCCTCCCCTTGCAAATTATGTTCTCCTCAATCCTGACCCCTTGTAACTTTGTTCTTTTACTTCTACTTTCTTCCTTTGTGAGGTGATTTTGTCTTTGAGATGTTATGCTTATGTTTCTCTAATTATTATCTCTTGTCTAATTTTGGTTCTCAATTTCTATACCACTTTCTTTACCATATATTTTCACTAACTACCATGTTAACCCAAACTCATTGTGTCTGAATCCAAGTTCTTCACCCACTGCCACAAATTAGTTCCCATCTTCCATGAGTTTCTCTAATTTTGCCAAAGATTCTTTCTAATCCATTCTAGCCTGTGCACTCTTAACTACCCAGGGAACACTGAGGCGTAAGCTGTTAATAATGACCCCTCTTACAGGTATTTGCTCAGACTTAACTCCTTCTCTTCCACTTGGCCAGTTTTTGCCTCCTCTCATCTCTTTCTCTTTTTTTCTTTCTGTAAGTATTATAATTGGTGGTGGGTTGCAGGCTTACTTTAATTTGGTAAATGATATAAATGATGTGCTTGATATGTAATATATGCACAATAAATGTTAGATGTTATGAATTTCTTTGCTGCTCTTCTCTTGTGTACTAATTCTCACTTCTCCTCTCACTCACCTCTCCCAACTTCTTCTGCATTCACATATTTTATATGTTCCCTATGTTTTACAACACCTTCCACTCAAGGCAGTGTTCAGTTATGACATCAACTTTGCCTCAGTACAACCTGCGTTGTTTGGACTAGCAACGGACAGATACCTTGATTGTCCAAGTTTCTAAATCTTGAAAACTGGTGGAACATTTTAACTTCATCCAGTAATTTACCATTAAATAGGTATTTATACTTAAGTTTATCATCTTTGACTGCATAAAATTATAAGGAATTACCTTTTAAAGATAGAATTTATCTCAACATTATTATTGCTTTTGATGAACATAAACAGTACTGTATACTGAAGTAAAAGAGTGTGAAAAAATTGGAATTGCTGTGTAATCTGATAAAGAGGACATAGGTATTCTTACATCTCCTCAAGTAATGGAACCTCAGTGGCTACATCAACTTTCTTCTATTGTCAACTGGGCTAATTTTATACCATGATAGGTAGAGCTAAAAATTTAATTACATGGGGAATATGGGTGTAATATATAGAATTCTGTCCTAGGACTTTTCATTGATTTTTAATAAAAGATATTTAAGGTTAGCTACCTTGTTATTAAACTCTTGGAAAATCTGGTCTTATATATATGTATTTACATTAAGTTGAAATGAAATTGATACCAACTAGAAACATATTGGTTTGCACTTCAGGAAATTGTATAGGGGATTATTTCTGGAGGTTGAATATATATTTTAGGGCCTCATACACCTGTGCAGTCCCCTCCCACTGAATCTCATTTGGCTCCTGACCTGCTTTAACTAAGAGAAGGCAGAAGAATTGAAGGTGTGCCTGTCGAAGATCAAAGCTTTAAGAAGGCCTAGCATGTTATGTTTTTGTGCTCTGAGGTATACCTGCCGACATGTATTGAATAAGAAGTCTGGCCACCGTGAGGCCCCCTCTACCATACTGGGAGGAAGTCAACCTACTCAACTGGAGAAACCACATAAAGAATAACCAAAGACCCTGGACAGCAGCCTCAGCTGAGTTCCCAGTTGGCAGCCTGTGCTAACTTTCCAGAAATGTGAGAGAGGTCATCTAAGAAGTGGATTGTTCAGCTCCAGGAAAGCCACCCTGCTGGTGCCATATGGAACACAGATGAGCTGTTGCTGCCCAAATTGTAGAATTGTGAGCAAATAAAGGTTGTTTTAGTCACTAAGTTTTGAGGAAATCTATTATGCAGCCATAGGTAACAAATATTTTTCCTACATATTGAGGTATTTAAATTTATTAAGCTATGACCACTAGAGTTAATGTCATTTCTTATGAAATATACTTTAAAAGTACATTTGTGAAGTTTTCAAGTAGTTAGGCAAATTATATTTTGTTATTATACCTTGTTGAGAGATTTATGGCTAATCACAATTCTAAATGTATGGAGTAATTTATAGTTGTATGAATAGAACACTGAACTACAGCTTGCCTACTTAACTATTAGTTTGATATACAGCATAATTAACTAAATGGAATAAATAAAATTACATAGCCATGTAATAATTTATTTTGTGTTCATGCACCATGTCCATTTTTTCTGTGTTAACCTTTAACCTGCATATTATCACTCACATTATGAATCTGTACAAACAGATGCTCATTTTATTTTATTTTTTAATTACTTGAGGGATCTGGCTTGATTATTTATGCAACTGTATTAATAAGATGTAGCTTCAGAACACTATTACCAGGAAAGAACAAAACAGCCACTCAGAATGCTTTAATATAACAAAGATTGATACTTAAAAATGAAGATGTCAAAATATATGACTAAATTATAGAAGTATTTAAAACTGAATCATAAAATATATGCACATGAAATATAGAAATAAAAGGAATAGGAAGAGGCAGATAACTGTTTATAAGGCTTATATAATTGCTTAAAGATTTTTGTGTAGGGTTGTGCAGGAGATGGTGTCATCAACCAATGTTCCCCAAGGACCAACCTGTTCTTTTTTGAATGTGGTTGTAGTGATGGGTAGATGATCAGATTATGTCAATGCTCTATTTCCTTTAGAATTCAAAAGACAGAAGTTGTAAGGGTGGAAGGAAATGTTGAACCAAGAACATTTTTTTTCTGATCTGTAATACATCATTTTTCATTCATGTCTATTCATGTAATAGTTAAGTAAAATGTATGTAGCTGGGGCAAAAATTAAAATAAGGTGATGTTATTTTAAGCTTCATATATATATATATATTTTTAAACCCCCTGCATTCTAGAGTGGGTGACTTTTGTTTATTCAAGTGGGTCAATAGGTTAGCATTTAGTAGGCTGTGTCTTCTTTTCTTGAAAATGGTCCAATTCTTTGTGCAAAATAATAGGTTTAGTAATCGAGAAATTTTGTTTCAATATTTAGATGAGTTCACAATTATGTAAACAAATATATTCATATAAACCACCTAACTTCTCCTTTAATTTGTTTTATTTTTACTTAAAGAATATTTTCCTAACATAAATAATATTTTCCTAACATAAATAAGGCAGAGCTAACAGAGGCTGAAAATGTTACAGTACAGTGATAATCATGTAAATCAGATTTGTGCGTTCTCACTGTACTAATGTTCTTTTGTTTTCCCCAAAGTTATGAAGTATTTGCTTTATTATATATTTTGTCTCCTCTTCCTATATTTCTTTAACCTGTAGTCCTTAGTACTCTATTGGAAGAAACTAGAATAATAATTTTGATTCATAGTACAAACACATTTCTAGTCATTGTAATTAAGAAACTACCCTGATAACTAGTACTTAATGATTCTTACTTGACATAGCTCTATAGAGATTTTGTTGATTATGGCAAAAATAACATTTTTTTTCAATTCCCTTAATTTTTTGTGGTTTCTATTTAGAGAACGAGACTCTTAAAAACTGCCACTAAGGCTCTATTATGGTTCTGCTGGGGGTTTAACTTATTAGATTTGGACCTAACCTTATCAAACGAGCTTCTAACTAATGATTATACTCTAAAGACTACTTTTACACTAATTGGCTTTCCCTGTTTAATTGTTTTACAAAGTTGATAATTTAGTAGAAACATAATAAGCCTTTAATATTTTAGATAATTTGGCCCCTTTGTGGTCTTTAGAGGGTTCTCACTTAATAGAAAAGTGGAATGCACATTGTGAAATTTAGGTCTTGCTTTCAGCACATGATTTATAAAAGCTATAGCACAGTATTAGAGAAGGTTTTGATAATGCTATAATACTGTCACGGAAGTTGAATGGTTATAATGAATATTATATATTTTATTTAAAGTTTTGAACTGTATAAAAACACTAATTCAAAAGTATTTGTAGGGGATTTTAAGTAATAATGCAATATTCAGGAAGACTTTTTATAAATTCCTATTTTTCGGTCAAGGCAAAAATCTATTTCTATGCTTCATTTAATTAAATTTTAGTGTCATTATTTACCCAATTTCACTTAGTGTAAGTATAGCAGAACCTGTTTCCTGATTTCCAGAATAATACATTCTTCTAGGCCATAGTAAAAGAACAAATTGAAGATTCTTGAGTTACTTTAAAATATTTGTTGATACTACTCCTTTCTGAGCCTCAGATGAAGAATTGCTCTGAATGCTCTAACACTTACTAAAGAAGTTGTAATACCTGCTAGAAAAGTACTCACTGCATTGTTTTATCAGTACAGAGGTTTTCATGTCCTTACCCACATTAGAACATGAGCTCGAGAAGGACAAAACCCTGTACTAGTTTCGCAGAAAATGCCGAGGGGCTTTGAGAACAGGAAACCAAAAATGGATAAACTCAACGATATGAGGTATGGCAAATATGCCAAGATTATGTTTCTCTTTCAAAAGTATAAAATATAGAGAAGTTATTAGGACAGAAAATAAAAACGATCATCCTACCATCTTACAGAAAGACCTATCACAAGACTTGTCATGGAATGAAAAAGCTTAGGTTTTTCAACCTTTACTCTTTTCTTTGGTTAAGTGTGAAAAATATTCTTTGTCTTTGTTTTGTTTGGGTTTTTTTTGGAGGGGGAAGTGGAGGTTGCTGGATTAACTTTTCTTATATATGCACATGAAAGTAAATTTTAATGACAAAATGAAATAACTCTCATAACCATAATCTTATTTTAAGCATCGAATAAAATAGTATTGAACACTTCTAAAAGAATAATAATTAAATGCAATGACAGTTTTAAAAAGGCAATTGTTGTGCTGTGTCCTCTTTGGGTCAATTTTTGTTCTTTACAGAGTTGCCCCCTAAGTTAGACACACGTTTTCTTCATTTAGACACTAATTTTATCTATATGCCTTATTCTGAGTAACAAACTTAGTCTCCAAGTACTGTAAAAGAGCCCCAAGTTTCATAAAACCACTATCTAGAATTGTAAGGAACACATCTGTAGATATGATTTAGATGTAGTTTAGAGTATTGTACAGAATGATCCACAGGGTACAGCTCCCAAGATACACCATCTAATCTCAGTACCCAGCAAATGCCGTCAATAAAGCAGGAAGTGAAGTTAATTACAGGCTCCCATTCAGCGTCCCTCTGCCACTGGTGGCCCATTGTAATGAATCATTCTTCAAATTGCAAAGAGATTGACAGAAATTTTATAAACTTTTCACTCCCCATGTCTTCCCAGTTTAATAAGGGCCTGCTATACATTGGGAAAGTGATTAAATATCAATTTCACAGAAACCTGGGAATAATGTTTAAAGGACTAATGAGACACTATTTTTACTGCTTAGGTACTGTGACTGCCCCATGAGTTAGAAGAATGCCTGTCATTCTAATTAGTCATCATTTGGCCAGGTTTTATTTTTCTTTTCTCTTTCTCTCTTAAAAGTCCCTAACTGGGTTATTTAAGAACTTTAAACGTAGTTCCTCAGTGGGAGGACTGTTCTAATAAGATCAATATGCTTGCCATGTTATAATTCTTTTGATTTTTTTTACGTCAAAAGTAAGCACCAATTTTATTTGAAAAATATCATTTGTAATAAATCCATTTCCAACTGACCTTACTGCCAACAAGAAAACTTATTTTATTAAAGATTAGACTTTTTAAATGCCTGAAAATGGTTTCTAATACCAAAATTATGATTATACTTTTATATTTGATATGCATTAAAACGATTGTTGCGATTATTCTATTTGAGTAAAAGGAGCACAATACATTTCCTATAGTAATAGCTGACACAGAACCAGTTCCTATAAAAGTAAAAGCAGACACATTCTTTTTCCAACATTAAAATGAATTGACTACTCGCAATAGAGGAAGTTTTCTAGTTTCAGGAGAATTTGAAGATCTTTTTTTTTTCCTGAGTTGAGTTATACCATGATCATTCTAGAGAGAGTCAGAGACCAAAGAGTAATCTCTTCGTGGACAAGGAACTTATATTCACCCAGATGCTCAGAGAGATAGAAAAAGTTTTATTCATAAATGCTTTCCAAACAATTCCCAATTTATATGGTATAATAAACATATGATTATTTAACTTCAGAGGTAGAGGTATGATTATTTAACTTCTTAATTCAGAGAATTAAGAAAATGACTGAGAAGTCATTCTCTCATGACATGAAAGACAATTCTCTCATCCAAAGCTCTGTATCTCCCCTGTGATTGTCTCACTAAGTTAGAACAATACTTCCACTTTCCTTTAGCTTTGTAGTGGATTTTGAAACGAAATAGGAATTGATTTTTATCTTTACTAAAGTTCTTTTTATTAGATATGAACCATCAACTGAACTTGTAAAAATATTTTTTTTTGCATACAATTATGCTACCTGAATATCAGCTATGTCCTCCAGCTTTGTGCCAAGCTGAACATATATAAGGACGCCAATGGTGTCTCAGTCAAGTCCTGGATAAACATCTTGAAGAGGATAGTGGTAAGATTCCTCTCCAAAATGACCTTCACACATTCATAGGCCAGGATTTTCAATCGATTATTAAGATACTTAAGAGTATTTCCTCCTAACTCCCATACCCCATCTTCTTCACATTTATTATGAAAGGCTTTGAAAAATGTTACACCAAAACATCTAGAAACGCCTGTGAATGGCCTCTCATAATCTAATAACCCCATTAAGACAAATAAGATCTGATCCCAGTGATTTCTTGTGAAACACTTTTTTAAATTGGGACATTTCTTTGTTTCCAACATTCTGGCTTCCTTCCTATTCTTCATGTATACTCAACATAGGCATAGGTCAGCAGAATTATCTGTAATTTTATCTGTACTCTCTTATATGAATCATTCAGGAAAAGGAACATGAATTCATTCATAGGAGCTAAATTCTCTTGCAATTACCTCAGTACTAGCAATTGCCTGAATGTTACTTCTTTTTGAAGTTAAATATATATTCTAAAAAAAAAAATGCCCAGAAAATAAGTGAATCAAGCTTTCCTTTTTATACAATATAAAAATAAATATTCTTTGAAGATAGTATAATAAAGAACCTCCCCCATAAAAAGTAAAACTAAACTAATAATATGCAGAATTCCACTTATTGTTATCTATTTAAAATTTTCAGGTTTTGGAGTTATTATATTTCAAGTAAAACTATTAATAATTGATATATTAAGACTATATTAAGTATAATTGGGCTTCCCTGGTGGTGCAGTGGTTGAGAGTCCACCTGCTGATGCAGGGGACACGGGTTCGTGCCCCGGTCCGGGAATATCCCACATGCCATGGAGCGGATGGGCCCATGAGCCATGGCCACTGAGCCTCCGCGTCCGGAGCCTGTGCTCTGCAGCGGGAGAGGCCACAACAGTGAGAGGCCCACGTACCGCAAAAAAAAAAAAAAAAAAAAAAAAAAAAAGAATAATTATTGTAACAAGAATGATAGGAAAAAACCAGGTGAGCTTTGAAAAATAACAAAATTATATTATTTATCTTAGACACAGTAAATAGACTGGATTATATATTAGGTATCTTGTCAACTGTGCTTTGTGTTATAGAACATACCAATCCTGTTACAAAATGCGCTGGTTAAGATACTACACTAGACGTGGTAATCCATTTTGGTTTTCCCCTCTTGGTTGCTGCTAATTACTGAAATATTATTCTCTGAATTAGACCATTTGGGGAAACGTATGCAAAACACACACATTTTACCAACTCACATGATTTGGTGCAGCTGCTTTGTTTCCATAAATTTACTTCACGAGAATCATCAGTTTAAATAAGACGTCCCATAACATAATGTTTTTTTTACTATATCTTTTTGTTTTCATATCATTTATGTGCTGTAATAATCTACTAAGCTATGCTGAATGTTGAGATGTAAGACTGGATTTTGCCAACCATATCAATTCTTCCCTTGAGCAATCAGATATTACAATTATATAAAAGCTAGAGGAATGTTTCACACATCTAAGATGGTCAGAAGTATTCAAAGACCTCTCTGTTTTGTGAGTCTGAGAAGCTAAAGTACAGCATATTTTTGGCAAACATATTTCCCAGTTGTGCATTGTACTGATTTTGGTCCCTAAGTATGTGATCATCATTTAAAAAAAAATCTTGAAAACTCATTTCCAGCCCTTTGTTTTAGTGAAATAACATGCTCTTTGTCTGAATTAAACTCAAAATGAATATATGAAACACATTTTCAAAGATAGTATGGAAAATCAAACAATAATGACCTAAGCATGATTATGGTACTTGGAAAAAATGATCTTGTTATCTCTCTTGTACCTATAATTTTAACCATCTTTTCCTTACAGAATGAAACCATGTTATACATTTTTCAGGATATTCAGGTTTTTACAGATTTACAGATTCAATTAATTGAATCAAATTTGCTTAATCAGGTATGGTCTAAGGGAAGAATTGCATTCTTATTATTCTGAATCTGTATTACTGGTAATTTAGAGAGTTTAATAAGGGGGCTATGTTTCAGTGGTTAAAAACTTACCTTTTTTGATTTGCAAATAATGTACATTGACTTGATTGCTTTTCATGTTTGTTATAGTATTTCTTTGGAGATTTCTCAATAGAATATATGAATTTTTAATGCAGTATTTATAGATACAAGGTCATTGGTAAGGAAAAAGTCAGAAAGAATTTGGTAACTGACCAGATATAAACTAATGGAGGAAGAGGAATATTAAAATGGAAGAACAATTTCACAAAGCAATCAATTTCATATGCCCTGTAAGGTTACATTAATTATTTTCATTACTTCATAATTTCAATGGTATAAAGAAGCAATTCAGACAAAATGGCCAAGAAAATTAAAACACTTAAAAGGGCAGAAATGTTTTTGCTATGTGAAAGTTATTCTTCTTCTGTATATCCCCATCATTAGTTGTTCATTCATTTCAGGGATGACGTCACATGTTTTTCATGAAATAATAGGTGAATTATATTTTTGTGAAAATTTGTAACGCCTGATAAATGAGAGGAGAGGGGGAACAAGGTGGTCGATATTTGGATGGTGGCTGAGTGTTGATTCCTTGCCTGCTCAGTGCTCCAGTTCGACATCTTCTTTTGTCTGTGTACTATTGGAAAACACAATCAAGATGTTCTAATCACCTTAGCATTCTTAGGCTTCCTAGCAAGTGCACAATATATTAGGAACAGATGTTCAGCTTAGCGGGAAGTCTCACTAAGGACTTGAAATCCTGATCCTTTCCAGAAAATGTATAGCATCTGCCATGTTTGAAATAGAACTGCTCTCATTTATTCATCCATGGAATGATACTCCTGTGTGTTTAGATACTATGACTCACTTTTCTAGGGATGACTTAACTCAATTTTTCTCATGAGAAATAACTTAGAAGAACTGTCAGGAAAAATACATAAAATAAGAAAACAGCATCATGTGTTAAGACCATGGTTGGCAGCAGTATTCCCCCTATTTTGATTTTGGGTTTATCACTGGCATTATCAGAATGCCACATTTTATTTCAGACCTGTCCCATATATAGGCTATGGAACAAGTTGAATTTCAAAGAATTTTTCTTTTTACTGATGTCCTTCTCTCTCCTAGATCCTCATTCTTCTTTAGAGTACAATAAAAATTGCTTTAATTTTTCTTTTTAAAATGTCACTTAGTTACATATCCATAGAACGGTGTATTTTATAATTCTGTTTTTTTATTCTAAACCAACCTCAAATACTTAAAAATTTTCAAGACTCTGCTGCAACAGCCTGCTTCTACTTATACCTTTTCATCCCATTGGCCTGTGATTCAGTTGTACAGGATTAGTAAATTGTTTTATGTAACATATCAGCCAATATTAGGTAATGATTAAAAATCATCATTAGATTTTCTACTTTGAAATTGAGAAGTAGCATCAACAGGATTTGAAAAAGTAGAATAGGGATTTTAAAAAAATATATATCGCTAATGCCTTTGATAGCCTCTTAAATTATTTTAGACATATAAATTATTTTTCTTTAAGATGTCCAGCATGTTCAGTTTTGGGGCAAAATAAATTAAGAGAGAAAGGTGCAGAGATACAGAGAATCAGAGTGTCACAGTCAGGACCTGGGAATCAAGTCAGCAAAACTGATTGAAGTTGTTGGGATGTGATTGGTGTTTTTGTCAAATGAAAAAAGACAACAACCCCCTCTAACTGTAATGGAAAAATGTCTACAAAATCAAAGAAATACAAAGGTAGCTCAAGGAAAGTAGAAATAAATAGAATAAAAGTAAAAAGACAAGGAAGAGAATCACTGACACGTGATGTGAATTAAATAACTTAATTAGAAATAGTGGAAGCAGAATGTAGGGGAGCATTTATAGGAAAGAGTGGCAGTGAGAGTCGAGTGAAAAGTTTTCGGTGGGGAAGGGAGTAAAAAAAGATTTAAAGGTGTCTAATGTCATCAAATACAATATTTCAGCAGTCTGCAGAGCATTTACAAGTTCAGGTTTTCCTATAATATAGTCAGTGACCAAACATTAAGTGTTTATCTACTGTGTTTGTTTTATGTTCTACCTCTTAATCAGAAGTAGTAGAAAGAGCTATCTGTATCATAGGACACATTCTAAAACACATACTTAGGATTAGGTGTAACTGCTGGTGAAAGAAACTCTGGTTTAATCAAGATTAAAATTTATTTCCCTCTCACATAGGGGCCCACGTTGGCATTCCAACACTGGTATGATCTGCACTATTATCAGGTGGATATTTTTATCTACCTTTTCCTTTATCATATTCAAAACTTGGATTTTAAGTGGCTTTTCAGTTCCAGTCAACATTTCTGTAATTGCAACTAACAAGAAGAAGAATGAAAGGAATCAGATACACTCACTCCTTTTCGAGATGGCTCCTAGAAGTTGCATATAACATTTGTTTTCACAACCCATTGGCAGAAGCTTGGTTTCTTACATGTCCCATAGCTTCAATGAGGATTGGACATCATTGCATTTTCCTCAAGGTGGTCATAATCCTACCTCACAGCCAGGACTTATTACCAAAGAAAAAGAGACTAGCACTTGGAAGACAAATAGCAACATCTAGTACACATGCATTTCACAAATATCTGCCAATAATGAGTAAAAAGAAATTAGGAAAAAACAAAAGAGGTATCAGCTTTAGAGTGCAACTGGAGATAATCACACATGGATTGAAATTTGTGAATATACGATTTTTAAGGATTATCATATTAATTTTTCCATAAGTGCGAAATTTAGAATATAAAAACGGCATCTTTTTAAAAATTTTGAAGCATTGAAAATTGCCAATTGCCCATGAAAGTTATACTCTGTGTATGACTCATTTGGAACACTTTTATAAAACTGGTTTTAGGAAGGAGCTTAGAAATCGGCACATCCCTGTCCCAATCTTAATTGAAATTTTCAAATATTTTTATGAGCAAATTTTCAAATATTTTTTTAGATTGCATAAGCCATGATTTTCCCAAGTGCAATTTTGTTACTTTAAATATAGACATAACATTAGAAAGCAACTATAGTCTAACAAAAAGAATGAATTAACCATGAAGCTGAAATATAATTTTATGCCCTTTTCAGAAAACTCATTTCTGAATGCAATCTAGATCCTGAATAGTTTTACAATGCTGGTGAGATTCGTCTATTTATGATACTTACCATATTCTCACTTAGTATTTTTTCATGAATTATCTTCCTAATTTTTTTAAATTGGGGTATAGTTGCTTTACAATGTTGTTAGTTTCTGCTGTACAATGAAGTGAATCAGCTATATGTATACATATATCCCCTCCCATTTGGACCTCCCTCCCCACCCCCCATCCCACCCATCTAGGTCTCCACTGAGCACTGAGCTGAGTTCCCAGTGCTATACAGCAGGTTCCCACTAGCTATCTGTTTTATGCATGGTAGTGTATATATCTCCCAATCTCCCAATTCATCCCACCCCCCCTTACCCAATGTTCATTGCAGCACTATTTACAATAGCCAGGATATGGAAGCCACCTAAATGTCCATTGACAGATGAATGGATAAAGAAGATGTGGTATGTATATACAATGGAATATTACTCAGTCATAAAAAGGAATGAAAATGAGTCATTTGTAGAGATGTGGATGGACCTAGAGTCTGTCATACAAAGTGAAGTAAGTCAGAAAGAGAAAAACAAATATTGTATATTAACGCATATATGTGGGATCTAGAAAACTGGTACAGATGAAGCTATTTGCAGGCAGGAGTAGAGAACAGATGTGTGTCTTCCTAATTTTTAAGGGAAAAGTTCAGTTTGACTACTCTTACATGCAGTATTCCATCAGACAAGATTTTGAGTTTTGCAAATACAAATAATCTTAAGAGTAGTCATTCTCAATGGTGAAGACAAAAGGGCACACCTCCTTTTGAACCACCTCAAGAGGGTATTTAGATTTCATATTTTCTCTCCCTGCCCAGATTCTGATATACCTCCCACCAAGTTCTGTGTGTTTGTTTGTGTGTGTGTGTGTGTATGTGCGTGTGTGTTTGCGGAGGAGGGTAGTGCAGAGAGTGATTCAAATTTTCCTTATTTAATAACACTCAACCACTTAAAAATATGATTTGCCTTACTCCTCTCAATATTCATGTGATTATCATATCCCTATCTATCTCTCTATCTATCTATGTATCTATCATCTTTCTGTCATCTGCATTCATATCTCTGTCTTTCTAGCCCAAACCAGTTATCACTTGAAATATCTGCTTCTAATTTCTCCTCTAATCTCCTGTATTTACCCCAAATAAACCTCACTCTTATCCAACCCCACTCTTACTCAAGTAGAATATCACTATACCAGGCAATCAATGGGCTTCTTATCATAGCCTTACCCTCCATCTCTCAGATAGTCTAGTCTGGAAGACTAAGGTCACTGTCCTATGGCCTAATGCTGCATTGGCCCCTTCTTCTCTGAGGGTTCCCATACTTGGGTACAAGGTTCTGTGTGTCTTCTGGTTCTCCATCACTTCCTATCTATAATTCACAGAACTAGGTTGCCATGAGCTTCAAAGAGTATAGCAGAATGAAGGGAAAATCAATAGTGGGCAGATGGCAAGAGTCAGGACAGATGGAAAACTGAAACCAAATCATCAGAGACAGAACACAGCATCTGATTAATTTAAGAAAAACAGCTATATCAGGGAATTGAGGATTTATTAGTTCTCTCTCATTATCTAGTGTTTTTCTCTCTATCACTCTTTTTCACACACACTTTAAAGTTCAGGAAAACTACTAAAAAAGATAAAATAAAAAAGCATGTATATGCTAACACAAATTAAAACAGCAATGTTTTTTTCATATTTGGATATGTTTTCTTCTTAAAAATATTGTAGAGTTAAAGACCATTGTTTAACTAAAGCGATCACAGTCCAGATTTTGTTATTGTTATATATTCAGGGAAATTTATACTTTTATGTATTCATTGAATATAATATCAATATAATATAAATAAATTACTTTGTATATTTTATACCTTTTAATCTTTTTGTGTTAATTCTATCAAAAGTTAAAAGTTAAGAATTGTCACTTGCTACTAAGTTTCTAGAATTTTCTGGGAATAATGAAACCAAAGCTCAATTTTGATTTTTTGAAACATCTTACAATAAAAGAAAATAGTTTAAAATGCGAATTGTAGAGGAAGAGTGTATATTTAGTCACAGATATTGTACTGGAAGTCAAGACAGTGTGATGTGGCACAAAACAGGTATGTATCACTTAGAAGGGCAAGGAGACTAGGTAAGGCAGATGATTCTGTCAGGGGAACTCAGATGTAGGAGAATCCTCAGCACAGGCAAACTTAATAAAAGAACGTCAGACACCTTTTCCCAGTAGCTTCTACCTACCTTGTTCTATTCTGTGAACCTGAACTCAGGTTCTGATTGTAACCTTGATCTTTAAACAAGCTTCTGTTTTTCCTAAACTTTACAGTTTTATCGGATACTCATTTTATCATGGAGACAATTTTTGTAGACTGGTTCTGGTATCCTGTATTCTAATAGCTCTACTGACAGCTCTCCATCTCCTTGTTACCATCAGCACCTGATAACTCAACCCAGATACCTGATTATCTCCCTGGTGAGCTGTTTGACACACCTGATCCTGCCACTGTGATTAACCCTGCCATTGGGATCCGCTCCATAGAAAGGGTCTCACCCCTTCCCACTGACATTGTGCTAGTGATGCAGAAATAATGGATAATGTTTTAAATGCTGCTGACAAGGCAAAGGACATTGATAATAAGAGCAGAGAAGTTAACTTTCTAAAGAGCGAGAAAATTACTTGGAAGAAGGCTGATTCAGCCTTTGATTCACTAATTAATTTTTGAAAAAGACAGAAGTGTCACAGAGCCTGGGAGGTCATAGAGCTGAACATTCTTCATTTTAGTTCAATAAGAAAGAGGTAAATGGAAACAAAAACTTGATATTAGAGACTTTTTCAGTAAAGTAAGCTCTGCCTATTTCCTGGAGCCAGTATTTAGTGAGCAGTAAGTTCAATATAACAATAACCAGTGCCATAGAACAAAAATTGATAATTATTATTATGCCCCTTGGCCAAAGTGTGTTGTGTTTACTAAGGTAGACAAGCTGATATAATATTTTTGAATTACATTTTCTCTCAAGAAAAGTTTATACATTAACTGCATAAAGATCCAATCCCTTCAGTTTTTTTCTTATTCTCCACTTTGAATGCCCAAGGTTGGTAAGAAATATTTACCAATGTTTAAGTAAAAGACATTTTAATATATACTTTCCAAAAAATTCCATAGAATGAATAATTATTTACTTAAATTTTATATGTCAGTTATTACCATGGTTATTAGAAATGTATAATATATACATTTTTATTGACTTGTAGAATAAAATTTTCATTCATAAATTATTCTAAAATATAATTATTGAATATTGTCTAAAACTTCCTCTCTTTTAATATTTTATTTTTAAACAGTAGGTTTATTACATATGTTACAAAGTTATTATACTTTCAGTTTTTTAGTTAAATGATTTAAGTATTCTCTCAGTCCTCAAACATTTCAGTCAGAATTTTAAGTTAATACTATGACCAATAAAGTCTACATTTCTCTTTCCTTACTTGATGGGACATTGTTTTTTGACAATACATTTTTTGCTTTAGTATTTAATGGAGGTCATTTTCAACCTGACTTTAGAATGGTAGCTAAAATGTCATTAAAAACACAGAATGAGGTTTTATCACAGTTAACACTTAAAAAGAAAGAAAACGGTTTGTGTTCAAATAGAGTCCATTAAACTGTTTTGGGGAAAAGAATGCAGAACAAAATGAGTACATTTTAGTGGTTACTCTATTGGGAAAACTTGGTACTGATAAGTATAAAAATGCAGTTTTATTATTGTCCTTGTTAAAGACACTTTTAGTTTGTAAAATGGTAAAGACATATCGTTGATTACTGCCAAAAAAAAAAATGTCCAGTAAAGTTTCATGAAAAATATGGAATCTGTGTATCTTTGAAATTTTTGTTAAAAATTCATATTCATGTGGAATAAAATACAAACAAAAACAAAAATCAAGCAATAGAAAGCAACATTGCTCATTCCTATCACCACGACCCAGGAGAAACTGCCGAGGGCAAGTCCCAGACCCTGGGTTTCTAATGGAGACTGACTGGCAGTTGGCAGGACCTCAGGGACCTCACACTAGAGACTCTAAAGTGAATATATAAGTAAAACTGAGGGAGACTTTTTTTTCAGGACATTTTAGAAAGAAGAAAAGCTTAGACTTTCAGCAATTTCAGATAGAGGCTGGGAATCCAGAGAAATTTAAAAGGGAGGAGGAATGGATTACATGCATACAATTCATAGATCACTAGGAGACAGAAGAAGATCAGCAAAAACCCAGAAATAGACAAATTCAATTTGTACCTGCATAGTCAAAATTCCAAATAACATCATTTGGAATGTCTTGAATGCTGATTAATCCAGACCCTCTACTAATATCTATCTATCTTTTTTATTATCTGATCAATTCCTCACTGCCTTTCTATGAACAGGTTGTTTTTATCCACATCTTATAAATTAGGAAACAGAGTTTGAGACGGTAAATAACACACCTAAGGAACTCAATGATAATTCTTAACAGAGACAGGACAAATCTCTATTCCTTTTTTATTTCCAAGCTTCTGTTTTTTACCTATATAATAAAGAACTTCAGCTATGCTACACTGCCTTCTCAGATTAGGGTTTCCACCCTTAGTGAAGAAGCATTAATGGACTATATATATTTTGTTGAATATAAATATGCCCAAGTTAACTGAATTATAAAGTATAAATAATTCTTGTTGTATAATGTGAGTTCAACCATTTTCAACGAATGTTTTCATTGTCTTCATAAAGTCTCAAATTAGAACACCCTTCTAGGTATTGCTATGGATGGAATATCTTGCTTGGGTCTACTCAATATAAAAGTCAAGATTCTGATTCTAGGATAAGCAGACTTGGAAATATGTGATTCTAACCAAATGTTACCTGAATAAGCACTATTTTTTTAACCTAACTTAGATTAACTAAATTTAATTTAGTCATGTAGTAACTTTCTATAGATTTTTTTTTCTGAAGATAATCCGCTTTCCTATAGAACCAAAGTTGAGTATGATACTAAAAAGGAAAATAATAAAAAAATGAAGCCTATAGGCAAGTCCAGAAAAGGGCTGGAATTGTTATTTACCAAAGAGATTGGAAGTATAAGAGAAAGTTATATTATGAATAGATAACAAAAATATATAATTGATAGAAGAAAATCCAGGATATCATCACAATTGAGTAGCTTGGGGAAAAAGAATGAATGACTACTTTATCAGATTCCTGAGGCTATCTCTGATGATTAAAGCACAAGATGATTAGCAAAAAGAAAAAGAAAAAGAAGATTCAAGATTGCAGGATGATTTTTTTCCCTTGGGCTTACTTTGAAAATGAGGAAAATCTCTATTAGAACTAATCAAATCATATTTAAAAACCCGCGTTTCGTTAGAGGAATTATTTATGTAAGAATTGTATCTTTCATTTAATACTTGCAAACTTAAACATTCCCTTTATAGATATGATTTTTATGTGTAAGATACATTTATGCATAAATTTTATATTCATTATTCACTAAACATTTCAGATTTATAAATGCATTTATAATAATTGCATTTGCTTTTATAATGTCCTTATGCAATATGTAGGAGATGAACTAATCAAACAGTGTTGTCCTGCTCTGGTCACCACTGCAATCACCACCACCACCATGTCCATGTTTTGATGACCTTGCCACTGTTTACAGACAGCTCCTAACTACAGTGACTAGTATAATTACTAGAGTTAAGTTGGAGGCATGCATACAATAAATACTGGGATTTAAACTGATTTTTAACAGAAATAGGTGAGAATTCCATTTTCTCAATTTAACATGTCCGCGATTATTTATTTCATTATGGTAATTAGGGTAAACTAATATTATTAGGTAAATCACTAAACACAGCCACATAAATCTAAAATTCACCCACTGTTTTCTAAAGCCTGGCTACAAATTTTAACCTACGATAATAGATAATAACATGCCAGTCACACTGACAAACACTTTATCTCAGGAACTCCTCACAGCCACCCTGAGAAGTATGTTCAGTGATTGGCATTCCCACTTTACAGATGTGGAAATTGAGGCTTAGAGATGTATAAATAATCTACCTAATTCACATAGCCAAAAGGTGGGGGAACCAGGCTTGAAAACTTGGCTGAATTTAGCCTCCAGAGTTCTGTGCAGGCAACATGTATGCCCATTATTATGAGAGCTTAACATTGGCAGGTGATGGAAAAAAAATGGGAAGGGGGCAGTTTAACAATTTGCACTTTATTTTCAACAATAAATTTTTTAAAGAGTTGCTTGATTTTCATACAAATATAATCATGAATAGCATTATGTGGTGGTTGAGAGTTCAAACTCTAGTGCTAAACTACCTGGATTCCAATCCTGGCTCAACAAGTTACCTTATTAATTGTATTGTTTAACCTCTCTGTGCCTCAGTTTCCTCATCTAAAAATGGTGACTAAATGGTATCTACCTCACAGGTTGTTTTAAAGATTAAATGAATAGTTCACATAAAGTACTTAGTGCTTAGCACAGGGTAAGTTTGTCACCTAGGATATGATTATTATCACAAGTTGTATTTGTAACATTAAACTGGTATTGATACAAAATGGTTGGAATACATTGTTAAAGGGTCCTAGCTGCTGTAGATTTAACAGATTTATAAAACTTTGTACACAGAAGTAGAAATTTCGAAAAAGTGTGATTATAATAAACAAAAGTATGTAATCACAGATTACACACAGAGTAGACATGAAATATTTTCCTAAGAGGGTTCAAAATAAGACGTTTAAGGGTAGAATTGCATGAATTTAAGCCTAGTACTCTAACTTTCTAGAATCAGTAATTATTCAAATGGAAAGGACATGCAGTGAAATGACAAATAGAATGGCAAAATTTAATGTAATATTTAGAAATTTACAAATAAACTTTTAAAGCAATATACACTAATATTTAACGTAGTTTGGGATGAAAAGTCAATTGTTCAGAGCTGTTGTGTAATAATCTGAATCCATTGCTATCTGTATTGTTATAAACTTTTTTATTTTAAATTGAGTTTGTGAACAGATATGCATTGCCTGTATGACTTCTGTCTATAATCTACCAAATTAAGGGGCATGAGGTGCACGATAACAAAGTAAAAATGATTATTTGCAGGATAGCTTCTCCCCAGAATATAATCATTCACAACTATTCATGCTTACTTCTTTCTAAAGGATCATTGCACATTTATAAAATTGTTCTGATGATGCTTTCTATTTAGAACAAACCAGAATAAAGTTTTACGTAGTAGAAAACAGTTCTTGGTGGAAATAATCTAGGACTATTTTCTTCCTGATATGGAGCATCAAATCACTCTTGGATTAGATCTAAATCCCTAGACTCCACTGATGATGAACCTATTTTCCTCTTGATAATTCACAAAACTTCTAAAAGAATCAGGAGTAAAGAATGGAATCTTTAACTTCATCACAAGGTGCAATTAATGGATAAAGTGCATGTTCCATATTCAAATATCTTTATTAAAATGAGCATATCTGACTTGTAATAATCAAAAATTTTCCCTTACTGTCTTGGGATAAACTCAGATTATTTTTATACCTTACAACCAAATAATTGTATTTTTCCTAGAAGTTCTTAGTTATTTATACATTATTAAATTTTGTTCAGTACTACACCTCTTAACTTCTCTTCATATTTTACAGGTCCTTCAGATCACAGAACTTTTGTTATTTAAAGGTTTGAATAAGAATAATCAATGCATAATTAAATCAGTGATAAAAGAATGTGGTGCTCAAAATACAGTTCAAAAGTTTGAGTCTAACCTCTTCATCGAAATGTCCAAGATTTTAAGGAGAAAATTCTCAAAGATGCCTCACTTAGCTCTCATTTATGTCCAGGGGAAGATTACAGATGTTTTCCTTTGTATAGTGCTTCACAGTTTCAAATTGCATCCATGCACACCTTCCTAATTCTTCAAAGGTAGGAAGACTAAGAACTAGCTGTGACATACCTGCTGTGTAGGAGACATGGTCTATGTCTTCCAGGCTGGCAGGACGATGTCATTGCAGGCTGGTGGGCATCTAGCTGTCCTGTTCAGGGATGGTCTTGCTCAGGCCAACAGATACACGATAATGCTAGACTGCAGCTCTTCCTTCAAAGAAAAGATTCAGGTACTTCAGGACATTAGAAAATAGAGGGGGGGTGGGTCTGAAAGCAAAGTAGGAATCAAGCTTGAGTCTAAAAGCTTGATTCCTACCCAGAGCAAGGAAGCAATGCAAGCATTCAGAAGGGGCTGCTCTGGGATCTATGTGCTAAATTAGACCTCTCATAGATCAAAACTGACCAGGTTGGGGTCCACTTAAAGTGATGTCCGAGCTTATTCTCTGTCCTTTGACTCCAACATGCTTTTCAGCATTATCTTCTGCATGGTCATTATTGGCTATTTTCATCACGTTAGAACTCTGCTGTTTCCAGCTTATTGTCCTTGCTTACATGTCTTCTCTCTGGCTAGAATTCCATTTCCCAGCCCTCTTGTTTTCCTCACAGTTAAAATCCACATCTGGAGAAACCCTATTTTCCTTTACAAGATGTTAATATTCTGCCCGGAACAATCACAGCTTGGTGGATACTTAGGGCACAATTACTACATCCCAATTTTTTGTTAAAAACTAAATCTTGAAGATGTTATTTTTCAATTTTAAAAATTATGCTCCACAGTATATAGTAAATGGAATATTTATGGAAAAAAGCCTTTTAGAAGCAAACAGCTTCAAGTTCAAATCCAGGTTTTGTCACTTACTACTTGCATGACATTAAGTAAGTATTAACACTTTGACTACAATTTATTTTCTCTTAAAATTGTGAATTATAATACCTATCTTGCAAGGTTGTTGAAAATTGTGTAATATAATGTTTGCAATATATATATAAAATTATCTAGGACTGAGTCTTTTCATTTATTCTCTTCTACCTCTATTCTTTCCTTATTTTTCTACAAATTAAATAATTATGTGCACAATTAGCCTAGGATTATCAAGTATAATGCAGCAACTGCTCTCTTGAGCTATAAGTAATTTCTTGAAATAGCATTAATGTCCTGTAAAGAGCAACCCATTTCAGTCATATTAATTAGAGTGAAAATACTGTCCATTTAGAAAACTAAAGTTGATTTTCCAAATGGGGCTATTTGATTTTTAAATTGATAGATTTCAGATTGATTTAGCCATGACTTCTGTTCCTAGGACTCATATGCAAGTCACAGAAATGTAGTGACAGTGGCTGAAAAGCTTTGAGTAAAACTTACATGAAAACCTTGCTCCAGTTTACTTAGTAAAGAACCTGATTGAAAGCAAATCTTTAGGCACTCATTCTAAGGTGTACCTGTGCTAGATAGTCTCTGTCCTTGGTTTTGCTAAGCAGTATAATCAGAAGCTTATGGAATGTCTGGAATTTGCTTCCTATGTCTATGTAGCCTAAATAACGGCCACACTTATGGTTGCACGGCATCTAAATATATTGTTTCTCAAGGATTTTCGTTTTACTTTAGGGAAGGTTCGATTACCACAACTGAACTTCATTACTGTGTAAGGATCATAAGATGCTAAAGCATTTTAGGGAGTTGTTTTAAAGTGGCCCTACACACTACACTGGTGAAAAAATAGTCAGAGAAGTTTGCATTAAATGTCTTTTTTCCCCTTACCCTTATTAGGTCACAAGAGTATCGTCTAAATTAAATAGAGACTGGAGCTTTCAAGGGTGATGGAGAAACTTGATGGTACATGTTTAGGTTTAAATTTGGTGCAAAGCCTTTTTAACTAAAAGCTCCCATAAATATTGTTTTCTTATACCCAAGTAAATAGCCAAGATATAAATATTTATTTATTCATTCAAAATAAAGTAAAAGTAGTAACCTAATAATATTCATCAATATCTATTTTAATACTAATTTTAAAGTAAGAATTTGCAGAATCATAGCACCTCCTCACCAGCTTGTGCTAAGGGCCATGAGATGTGAATTCTAATATCACATTAATTAAGAGGAAAATGTAAAAAGAAAAAACCAAGGGGGTGCTGATCTTATGTTCCTGCCTTTTTATGTGCTTCTACAACTAAGTTATCCTATAATGAAATGTATCTCCCTTACTGGAAACGAGGAAGCCTCATTTAGCCAACATACATTAGTGTTTAATCCATCACAGGCATTATGTATACAAACATGAACATGTGTCCCTGCTCTTATGTTCTAGTGGGGAAAACAGATGTGTAAACACATTATTACAATTCAACTGGTTTAAACAGTACAAGAGAAGTCGGAGTCTAGTATGTTGGGGCACCATAATTCTTAAAATTAAAGGAAACTCAGCCTAGCACAAAACATTGTAATTTGTAAATGTGCAACTGTAATGGATAAATTTATGTATTAATAGTTACACAGAAAATCAAAGTGAAATTGCTGGGTCATATGGTAATTCTATTTTTAGTTTTTTGAGAAAACTCTCTTCTGTTTTCCACAGTGACTGCACCAATTTATATTCCCATCAACAGTGTACCAGGATTCCCTTTTCTCCACATCCTAGCCAATATTTATTTGTGTTCTTTTTGATGATAGCCATTCTGACAGGTGTGAAGTGATATCTCATTGTGGTTTTGATTTGCAATTCCCTGATGATTAGTGATGTCGAACATCTTTTCATGTGCCTGTAGGCCACCTACATTTCCTCTTGGAAAAATGTCTATTCAGTTCTTCTGCCCATTTTTAAGTCAGGTTGTTTTCTTTTTTTTTTTTTTTTTTGTGGTACGTGGGCTTCTCACTGTTGTGGCTTCTCCAGTTGCAGAGCACAGGCTCCGGACGCGCAGGCTCAGTGGCCATGGCTCACGGGCCCAGCCGCTCCGCGGCACGTGGGATCTTCCCGGGCCGGGGCACGAACCCGTGTCCCCTGCATCGGCAGGTGGACTCTCAACCACTGCGCCACCAGGGAAGCCCAGGTTGTTTGCTTTTTTGATGTTGAATTGTATGAGCTATTTATATATGTTGGATATTAACCCCTTATCAGTCATACCATTTGCAAATATTTTCTCCCATTCAGTAGGTTGTATTTTCATTTTTTTGATGTGTCTTCTCATTTTTGATGCTGTGCAAAAGTTTTTAAGTTTAACTAGGTCCCATTTGTTTATTTTTGCTTTTATTTCCTTTGCTTTAGGAGACAGATTCAAAAAAAATATCACTATGATTTCTGTCAAATAGTGCTCTGCTTATGTTTTCCTCTAGGAGTGTTATGTTTCCCAGTCTTACATTTAGGTCTTTAATCCATTTTGAGTTTATTTTTGTGTATAGTGTTAGAAAAAGAATGTTTTACTACATGATCCAGCAATTCCACTCCTGGGTATATATTCAAAATAAAAAAAAAAACACAATAATTTGAAAAGATACATGCTCCCCAATATTCATAGCAGGATTATTTACAATGACCAAGATATGGAAGCAACCTAAGCATCCATCAACAGATGAATGGATAAAGAAGATGTGAGACACACACACACACACACACACACACACACAACACTACTCAGCCATAAAAAAAGAATGAAATTCTGCCATTTGCAGCAATATGGATAGACTTGGAGTGTATTGTACTAAGTGAAATAAGACAGAGAAAAGACAAATATGATATCACTTATATGTGGAATCTAAAAAATACAACAAACTAGAGAATACAAAAAAAAAGCAGCAGACTCACAGATATACAGAACAAAAGCATGGCTACAAGTGGGGAGAGCGAAGAGGGAAGGGGCAACATAAGGGTAGGGGATTAAGAGGTACAAACTATTATGTATAAAATAAGACACAAGGACATATTATGCAACATGGGGAATATAGTCAATATTTATAACAACTGGGCCTCCCTGGTGGCGCAAGTGGTTGAGAGTCCGCCTGCCGATGCAGGGGATACGGGTTCGTGCCCCGGTCTGGGAGGATCCCATATGCCGCGGAGCGGCTGGGCCCGTGAGCCATGGCCGCTGAGCCTGCGCGTCCGGAGCCTGCGCGTCCGGAGCCTGTGCTCCGCGACGGGGGAGGCCACAACAGTGAGAGGCCCGCATACCGCAAAAAAATAAAAATAAAAATAAAAATATTTATAACAACTATAAATGGAATATAACCTTTAAAATTGTGAATCACTATACTGTATACCTGTAACATAATATTGTATATCAACTATACTTCAATAAAATTATTTTAAAAGGAAGATCAAAATGATGCAAGTTTCTCTTTCTTAGTATTTAAACTTAGCTTCAGTTTTCTGCTTCTAAGTAGACCCAATTCTTTTATCTTCAGTTGTATTTTTTTTACTTAGTTCAAATATAAAAGGCTATATTAAAATGTCTATTATAAAATCTATAAATTTGATATTCAAAAATTAGGGTTTAATTATTAGTTAATAAACTGACAGTCTCTGCAAAGCATTGTGCCAAGTATTGAGTTTTAAAAGTCTTAGGACAGAGTACCCCTGGCCTAAAAGAGCTCAATTAACCTAAATTTCAATGTATTTTACTAAATTCACTCATCATAGGAAATTAGATGCATGTGGAAGCATAGCAGCTTGTGGAATTTAGAAAACAAAGTTATTTGTTTTGAGGTATTTGGATTTTGCATATCTGTGTATTTAATGACCTATTTTAGACATCTGGGAATATAACCAGATTTCTTAATTTGCTGGTTATTGTGGTATCGTGTCTGCCTCCCTTGAAACTACCTATGATCTTACTGGAAACAAGGTACTCTCACATCACCTTCAGAAAATAATATTGTTTCCCTTGTGTTTTTTTTTAAATAAAAATATTTTAAAAATAAAGTCTCTATATGGAGATTTATTAGGATGTAATACTTCTTTTGAGTTTCTGATCAATATATCTGTTACACTAAGCTTCTATTGGATTAAAAAGTCATTTGGTGGAATAGTTTCTTTCCTTTCAAAAGCAATGTTTATGACTATACTGAATATCTGTATGTCTTTCAAAGTGTGTCTAGTTGTTTCCTTGTATTTCTAATGTTAAAATGGTGATGCTTCTTTTGTGTGCATGGGTTATTTTTTAACTTTTGTGTTAATGAATCTTCTCTAGAGAATAACTTTCTGTCCTCCTTATAGTTCTAGATTGTGCCACCTGTTCAAATGAAGTGAAGCTAGTAAGCATAAACAAAATAATATTTAAGGTGACTACATTCTGCTCTCTTGAATGTATGTGAAAATGTTGAGTAGTAGAGGAGGGAAGAGTTTATGAAATTAGATCTAAAGGTACACTTTTAATTTGCTTAATTATAGAAGATTAAATGATGTATGAGTATATAAGATTTCTAAACCCCAAGAATATACAAGAAAAGAAAGAAAATTTGTAGTGAGGTGGGTGGACCCAGAGTCTGTCATACAGAGTGTAGTAACTTAGAAAGAGAAAAACAGGGCCTCCCTGGTGGCGCAGTGGTTGAGAGTCCGCCTGCCGATGCAGGGGATACGGGTTCGTGCCCCGATCTGGGAGGATCCCATATGCCGCGGAGCGGCTGGACCCGTGAGCCATGGCCGCTGGGCCTGCGCATCCGGAGCCTGTGCTCCGCAACGGGAAAGGCCACGACAGTGAGAGGCCCGCATACTGCAAAAAGAAAAAAAAAAAAAAAGAAAGAGAAAAACAAATACCGTATGCTAACACATATATATGGAATCTAAAAAAAAAAAAAAAAAAAAAAAAAGGTTCTGATGAACCTAGGGGCAGGACAGGAATAAAGACACAGATGTAGAGAATGGACTTGAGGACATGGGGAGGGGCAAGGGTAAGCTGGAATGAAGTGAGAGAGTGGCATGGACACATATACACTACCAAATGTAAAACAGATAGCTAGTGTGAAGCAACCACATAGCACAGGGAGATCAGCTCGATGCTTTGTGACCACCTAGAGGGGTGGGAGAGGAACGCAGGAGGGAGGGGATGTAGGGATGTATGCATGCATATAGCTGATTCACTTTGTTGTACAACAGAAGCTAACAGCGTTGTGGAGCAACTGTACTCTGGTAAAGATGTTAAAAAAAAATGAAGAGTGACTCACTTTTATCCACAGCATAACGCAAATACTTTCCCAGAATGCCACTCATTTGCTAAAGAATTACTTCATATCTTTACCTAGTTAAGCATTTTTCAAGAACCTCACAGAATAGACTGCTAAATTATTTACAAACCTTTGTGGAAAACGTATATAACATTTTCCTTTCACAGTTGGTCTCTCAAAATATATTCTTCCCTGTGTCATCCATACTAGATGTAATTAAGTAATTATTCTTATCTTGATTTGCATATATTAAACTTTTGATATGTTTAAATCTCCTGAGAATAAAATATGTTCTCTCAAAAAAAAAGAAACATTTAATCTAGCAAAAATCAGTCAAGTCAAAAGCATTGAAAAGATAAAAATAATTAGATCTGATAGTAGAAACAATACACAATATTATTGGTAGTCATAATAAATGTAAATATGTTAATTTCCCTACTAACAGAAAAAATTCTAAGAGTGAAAAAGCAGCTTAATCTGAATGCTATACATAAAGAAGTTAAAGACAGACCCAAAATTATTTAAAATAAATGTTTGAGTAAAAGTATATCATGTAAGTACACATAAAATAAGTCCAGTTTGCCAACACTTGAGCCAAAATAAATTTCTAAATTTCAAGATAAGTTCATGAACACAACAAAGAGACATTTTTGCAATGACAAAAGCTACAATTCATCAAAATATATAACAGTTCTGATTTTTGACTCATCAAGCACCATAACGTTTGATTATATACAGAAAGAGTCATTACAAATATATCAACTAGACAAAACCACATTGAGATGGAGGTCAATCACACTTTCTTTAGAATTTGACAACTATACTGGCAACACTATAAATTAGGATATAGAGAAAATATATAAATGATATGTAGTAAGAGTTATTTTATGTACATGGTTAATGTGACAGAGAGAAAGATGGAGAGATGGAGAGACAGAAACAAATACATATACATACGTATATATATATATATATATATATAATGTGTATATATAAAACTATATGGAGAGAGAGGGAGCACACACTGAATGTTCTGAATCAGAGGTATCTTCAATTTTCTTCAAAGATTAGATTTAAAAGAATTACAGATAATTTAGAAATTTATAATAGTGAGAATCAATAGAGAAGTAGGATTTCAGAATCTGCAGAATTTATGGGGGAAGATTTGGCTTTAGAGTTCAGGGCCACCTTTATCCAAATCTCTAAAAAGCAGGGAAGGATGAACTACTATTTCGACTGTATATATTACTAAAACAAAACAGATACAGATTTCCTAAATTAAGTTCCCAGAATATTAACAACGGTGTTAGGAGTCTGACTCCAGTCAGTGAAACAAAATTCACACTAAGTAGCTTGGTGAAGAGGTATTTGCATGGGGAGTTACTTACAAATTGAAACTTTAAAAGTCAAATAGAATATGGTGAGACAATTCAAATGGAAGATTTGATGTTATCAGGGTTTGGGACCATGGAAAGGGCTGGGACAGGAGGTACTGGGACCACAGAAAGGAGTCTGCCCAGTAGAAGCTAGAGCCAAGGAGGAGATGTGGCCACTGCTCCTTACACTGCTGCACCAGTCAGGTAAAGGGGGGGAGAAAAAACCTGGTTACTCCCTCCTTCTCACTCTTTAGTCTTCCAGCAGCATCTCATTGGCTCTAGTCAGCATCTAACTAGTGAATGAACCTGGGACACCTAGTTTTCTGGGTTAGTCCCCTGTGATATGGAGCAGGGTAAGGGGGTGCAGGGAATGGATCTTGTAAACAGGCAAGTGATACACATATAATGTTACCATTTATTGGAAATGCTTATAGGCTTACTTTCATTTTCTCTCTGTTGTACTCAGGGATAAATGTCTAATGCAAATGTTTTTATTATTAAACAAAATGATTGAAAACATAACATCATTAAGCATTCTTATGGGAAAAAAACAAAATTATTCCATTTTGGAGGAAAACAGTATATGTAAGAAATCAGAATGGTGTGTTGGGCTGAACAATCAAGACTTGTAGCATAATCTTAACACATTTATCCCCGGTCCTCCTTTTAGACATTATTCAACTGGGATAATCCTATCCCATATGAGACCTAAGATAGATTTCATGTTTTGCTTCTCAGTGGTTAACTGAAGGTTCTACATTTACTTTAAATCAACATCCTCATGCCTCAATTCAGGAATTTAAATACCCAATCCTATGAAGTAATCAAAACTTCAAATTTGGCCTAGAATGAATTCTTCTATCCTCTACCAGCTCAGACCGGCTTCAGGCTGGGAAGTTGCCTGGGGCTTTGCTCTTCTGCTCATTACCTTCTCCTGGTTCATTTCCACTCCCACCAGCTAGCAATTTTTCACTCCTTCAAAATATAGAGGGAAGGTAGTCGGAAGAAGACAGAGAATGGACCTGGTCAGTTTTGATTTAGCTGGGTCGTTTCATGTCTCTAAGTCTTACAGATCCTGAAATCTGTTTCTTCTCTTTTGTCAATGATTCATTTTCCCTTATAAATCCGTATCTCCTCCATTAGCCCTGACCTGGGCAAGTACTTTGCTACTCCCAAGCAACCTGTGACTCTTTCCTCAACTTCGGGGCACACAAAGGTGACTTCAGCCTGTTTATGCTGGGGGCTTCTCACTTCCAAGGAGCTGCTGAACAGGACCTAAAAAGACCTGAAGCAGGCTCTGTCTTTCAGTCACACACCTTATGTTCACAGGAGACCAGGAGTGCATGCAATCCCAAATCAGGAAAATGATACAAAATTGTTAACTGTACTATCAAGGAACTAAAGAACCAACCTCGGGGATCAGGTAGCATAGGAAGCTCTTAAGAGGAGAACTCAAGTATGACACCTAGGTTGCATCATTTTAAAAAAAATGGATTATATCCATTTCTTTATCCCTTGAGTAACCTGGTTCAAATTCATAATTCTTAGAGAAAGATTACTTGTTCAACTTAGGTCTGTGCCTGACCTTTGGCATTACCCAATTGCAAAGAGGAAGAATTAGGTAAAAATTACTTCAGGGACCCTTCTGTTTATACAAGCATTTAAGTTTACTATCTCAAAAAACTGACCATAATGTGGACCTTGATCAGTGGTGGTAAAAGAGAAAGTCCTGCTGTGTAAGCATTTATCAAGCTTCTGCTTAAGTTCTGTTCACTAACATTGCATTAGGAAAAGCAGGTCACTGGTCCAAACCCAGATGGAAGGCATTGAGAAACAGACTCCATGTTTTGCAGAGAGAAGCTGTAAAATACAAAGCAAGGGGGATATGAAGACCTAATGAAACTTAAAAACTTTTGCACAGCAAAGGAAACCATAAACAAGATGAAAAGAAAACACTCAGAATGGGAGAAAGTATTTGCAAATGAAGCAACTGACAAAGGATTAATCTCCAAAATTTACAAGCAGCTTATGCAGCTCAATATCAAAAAAAACAAACAAACCAATCCAAAAATGGGCAGAAGACCTAAATAGACATTTCTCCAAAGAAGATATACAGATTGGCAACAAACACATGAAAGGATGCTCAACATCACTAATCATTAGAGAAATGTAAATCAAAACTACAATGAGGTATCACCTCACACCAGTCAGAATGGCCATCATCAAAAAATCTACAAACAATAAATGCTGGAGAGGGTGTGGAGAAAAGGGAACCCTCTTGCACCGTTGGTGGGAATGTAAATTGATACAGCCACTATGGAGAACAGTGTGGAGGGTCCTTAAAAAGCTAAAAATAGAACTACCATACGACCCAGCAATCCCACTACTGGGCATATACCCTGAGAAAACCATAATTCAAAAAGAGTCATATACCACAATGTTCACTGCAACTCTATTTACAATAGCCAGGACATGGAAGCAACCTAAGTGTCCATCGACAGATGAAAGGATAAAGAAGATGTGGCACATATATACAATGGAATTTTACTCCACCATAAAAATGAAATTGAGTTATTTGTAGTGAGGTGGATGGACGTAGAGTCTGTCATACAGAGTGAAGTAAGTCAGAAAGAGAAAAACAAATACCATATGCTAACACATATATATGGAATCTAAACAACAAAAAAATGGTTGTGAAGAACCTAGGGGCAGGACAGGAATAAAGACGCAGGAGTAGAGAATGGACTTGAGGACACGGGGAGGGGGAAGGGTAAACTGAGATGAAGTGAGAGAGTGGCATGGACATATATACACTACCAAATGTAAAACAGATAGCTAGTGGGAAGCAACTGCGTCGCAGAGAGAGATCAGCTTGGTGCTTTGTGACCACCTGGAGGGGTGGGAAGGGAACGCAGGAGGGAGGAGATGTGGGGAGGTATGCATGCATAAAGCTGATTCACTTTGTTGTACAGTGGAAGCTAGGTATAAATATGATGAAAGATGTGTAAGAATTCAACACTAAAACCTAGAAAACATTGATGATACTAATTCTTACAACAACCTAATGGTACATTAAGAGATGGGGGGGAGGGAGGGAGGGAGAAAGAGAGAGAGAGAGAGACTGGATTAATAATTTGTCTAGGCTAAAAGACATGGCTCATAGTTCGTTATTCAAAACGAGGTATGTTTCTTATCTATGAGCTTTCTCTTGCCCAAAACAACTTCTCACCTTTCTCTCCACTTTAGCCTCCCCACCATAGTCCTAGTTCAGATATTCATAAATTCTTCTATGGACTACTAGAGTTGCCCTTTTGTTGGCTTTTCAGTTCAGATTTCACAAATGTCAAATACAATCTCATTTGAATTATGTAACTATTCTCAGTCAAAATGTGTGGATGGGTTTCTATTACTACTTTACCAAAATCTGAATTCCTTAGCATAGCATGAGTTAACCTCACCTCCAACCCATACACATTTCCCCCTATAGTTGGCCTTTTGCCCATTGTTTCTGTCCATCTCCTTCTTTTCCTTCTCCTCCTTACAATCCCTTGATAACAGAGAAAATTCTTGCTAATCTTTGAAGTCACCATTCAAATTCTCCTTTCCAAATTTTCTTCCATCTCATGTCTTAATCTACTATGGTAAACTCTCATAATATTTATTCTGTTCTTCAAATATGTTTTGCATTTTATTAGAGACTGATCATATTTCATTGTTTCCCACATGTCTATTTCTTCACTGTATTATGAGCCACTTGAATGAAAATACTAAGCCTCTACAATGTCTGGCATAGGGAGAGGATTAATAAGTAAGCAAAAAACAAAAACAACTAATAAAATATTTTTATTCAGAAAATTTTGATTAATTCTTTAAGGCAGGAAAATAAAAGCACAAAATCTGAAAATTTTTAAAGTTTATTCTAAATAATTCATAGATGAAAGTTTCTATTCCATAATAAGAAACTAGTATTTACTCTTAGCTGAATAACTAAATGATTTTTTAAAAAAATCCATATTATTTATCATTTAAAGATGGAATTACAATTTGTATATTACAAACCATTCTCTCTGGCCCACATATGATTTGACTTTAATGTTCCTTCAGATTTTAGACTTATTACATAGAGATACCTTCTATTAATATTTTGAACTACCCATGTGGTATTGGATTTGGGATGATATTCGATTATATTAGGCTAAGAAATAAAGTATATCTCGTCAACCCATTCCTCCTACTAAGTAGGTAATAATCACAAATGAAAATGATAAACTACTCGTTAGCTCTGCCTGACTTCTGTTGGGAAAGCAATACTGAAGTCAACAGAATTAGATGGGAGTTTGGCTTGTCACAGAGATTGAAGCAGAAAAACAAACCTCAATCTGAATCTTAAAATGAGAACTTTCTTTTTCATCTAAAAAAATCAGAAGTGATAGAGTTAGCCATTAGATTTTAGGGTTCTTATGTACCATACTTTGAAAATACTTAACACTTGTTTTTTAGCTTAAGATGTTTCTATTCTAAATAATGACCTAGGCGAGAAGATTCCCTGTTGCTGTTTATAAGTATTTGCCTAAATACAACTTTGGTGAAAGGAGAATTTAGATTCCTACTAATAAAAATCTAAACTGGAAATAAATATTATAAAACATTTTATCACTTTTCTTTAGTTTTCATTTATTAGGGACATTTTAATGTAGTGTCAAAAAATTTTATGAGAAGAATATAATTTACACATCTGATCAAAATCTAAGTGGTTTTCCATAATTATCAGTTTCAATGTTCCTCATTATCTTGTCATATTTCTACATCAGGGTGTTTTAGGCCTCCTGATTTTACTAGTAGTCCAATATGGGCATAAAGTAACTAAAGTGTAAGAATGAAAAAAAAAACCTTTAAAATTATTTTTATGACTATGACATTGATTAGTGAAACTAAACTGAGTTGAAAACCTAACTGACTAATTGATTGTGGCAGGAATTGCCCATCTGATCTCCACAAACCTAGAGTTATCACTCAATATAAGCTCATGAATTCTTGAAATATTTCATTTTAAAGAAAAAAATTTTATTAAATAATTAATTACTATCTATTAACTGAGAAAAATAGAACCACATGTTATTCTTTTTATGTGGTAATGATGATATGAATTCACTGGAACAAAGCTCTCAAAACCACACAAAAGCAAATACTGAAATGTATGCAAAAATGTACCTTCAACAAAAAACTAAGATATATTCTCTAGCAGGAACATCCATCTAACAAACAAGATCCTCATCTAAGTTGTTATGCTGTACTGGTTTACTAAGAAAGCAACAGAGGCAAGCTAGAAACCAGACAATCTACACTGCACTCTTTTAAGAATGATTCTTACCCTAACTTATTACTAATGCCATCATTACTAAGAAAACATTACTCTGAAAAAGTATGTATAATATATATACAATCACCTGTATATGTGTAACATGTAATAAATTATAATTTGATAACATATATTGATATATAAGTATTAACAGGTGGCTAGACAGGACCTTCCTACCTCAATACTGGCTAAAATTAAAATATAATAGATATCTGACAGCAAAGTGTGTATGGGAAAGTCTTTACATATAGAATTTACAAAGGAAATGACAAAAATGGGTTTCATTATTTGTAGGCCATTTATACAAGATCTAAGTTACAAAAATAGATATGAGTGATGAGTAGAGAAAATCTGGGAAGGATTTTTGGAGACAGCTGTCTCGGGATATGAATTCCTAAGGAGAAGTAGGGGCTCCATCTTCTTTTGCTCAGGTTAGCAGTACAAAGGGACCACTCAGATTTCTGAAACATGCTTCCTGAAGTTGTGAAACACAGAAGCCAAACACTTGACTTCCACAGAGATCTGGAGAATAAACGATGGACTAACTTACTGCTCTGAAAGTGGAGAGAGCAGCCCTTTTGGGATCAAGTTGAGATGGCTATTTTAGTGACTGGGGTTTTTAATCCTAGACTCAGCCTTTTTCAAGGCAAAGGGTGTGTAAAATCTTTTCTGTGTAGTAGGTATGGGGTGTGCGTGGGAGAGGACAAGCATGATTCCTATTAAGTCCTACTTAATAACATCACCTAGAAGAGTGGAAGAGCTACAACAGCAAGAAGCTGAAGGTGAACACCAGGTCCCTAGAGGTTAAAGGAAGAGTTGAAAGTGACGGCCCACAGGGGATTCATACTCCCAGGTCAGAGGATCTGTAGGATGAAGTTTCCAGCAAATGATTCTCTAAAGAACCCACAAGAGAAAGAGTCATCAGGCACACAAGAGTGTAAAGTCAGCTTATAATGCAACAAGTTCAAGTAAGATCTTCCCTACCTAAACCTCTACTCATCTTGCCTCTTACACTTCTCACCATGCTCTCATGTCTACCCTTGGTCTCAAACAGAAATGGGTTAAACAAACAAACAAACACACAATTAGAGAAGTCAGACTTGCCCCTTTTTTGGTAAGCATTCAGGTGAAAGTAGGCTCAAAATAAGGCAAAGGAAATAAAAATGTTTAAACCAAATTTGCATTGAGTACATTTTGAACCAGACATCCAAATGTCTTAGTCAAGTTTGTGCTTGTCAGGTAAAGGGATAGAAGCATCATGTATTAACTAAGAGTGGGCAGAAAAGCCTTGGGTGTTTGGGATTGATGATAATAGAATCATCCCCCAAATCAGAGCCTGCAGCCTGCATCTTATAAGAGCATGTTATCTATTTTATAAGACTGTCATAAAAATTAAATATATGAATACTTGTAAGGAGCTTAGAAATAAGCTTGGCATGCAGTACATCCTCAAAAATATTAGTTGTTTTTATAATGCAATAAACTGCTGAGTTAATTTCATACAGAACAAATCTTTCTTCTGATAAAAATGATAAAATAGTAATTTTTATATGCCAAAATTGGCTTCTCTGTAAATGTTTATAAATAGTAGCTGCTTGTATAATATTCAGTGAAATGTGAAAACATTCAGAGTATTCAATATACATCTTAAAAAACAGAGTCAATTATTGCCTCAATGACCAAACCTCAGATATCAATCCCAGAAAACTTTAATTTTCATTTAAATTATAATATTATGGGTGGTTTTATCTCTGTTATTTAATATATAGTTCTATGTTTTCTGCTTGATCATAATATAGACTAGTCATTCCTTTAACTTTGAATATTACTATAGTTCACATCTTTGTTTTCCCTTATCTAATTTTTTAATGTTCTATAAAAATTGGTTTAGTATGTTTTGTTATTCTTTAAGCTATTAGATGCAGGTCATTGGATATAAAATATATATTTTGGTTAGATTTGCCTAAAACTTTATTTTTCTTGGTTGACTCACAGTGATATATTTTAAACTATTCTAATTTCTGCTATTATAGCACACTCTTTATGCTGTTGAGACTTAATATCATCAGACCCTTGAATACTGAAGAGACATGAATAATATAATTTTTCTTTGGATTCTGAGGTGAATATCTTAAACTTCATTACCTTTATTAGTTTAAGTACTCACCTATCCAATTAGCACAAAGACTCTTAACTTCCCGAATTGGAAATGAGGAACACCATTTGCACTTGATTTTAGAATGTATGCCAAAAATAATTAGCTTCTGTAACAGAGAATGACTCTGAATTTCTTGTCAGCCATGACTATAACATAGAAAAGTATTGCCAAAGCAAAAGTAATTCTAATGTTTCAAGGACATAAAGTTTTGATTCAGCTCTCAAAAATGAAGTCAGGAGATGCTTTAGATTTTGATTTTACCACTGGAGATTTAATATGGTCTTAGACATTCCATAGTATGGAAGTCAAACAGAAAAGTCAACCAGCAATGCCATCACCTTTCAGATGTGGAGCAACTCTGTACATCAAAGTTTGAATGAGGTGTAAAAGCAGTTTTCTTGTTTGGAGGCACTTGATCTCTGTCCATGTCTACTCTTCATCATCTCTATTTTACTCTTCACTGATGGTCATACTTGTCTACTTTTAAATAAGGTCCTTATCCAATTTTTAAACCTGGGGGCTATCCATTACCATATATCACTCACACTTACATTCATTACCTGTCCCTGAAATTTAGTTACTCCATTATTTTATGTGTGTTTATATTTGTTTTCTACAAATTTTCTCTGAGGACAGTAATCTTATTCATATGTGCAATTGCCCCAAGAAACTCATAGAATCTCTTGTAATATGGTAGGCATTTACCAGGGCACTTAACTGGGGGAAGAAATATTTCAAAGATATGCCATATGCTCTCCTATGGAGAGGTAGGAGCATCGAGGGAGTGAGTTGATTATTGGGTGTCTTCTAGGACGTTCAAGATGGTTCTGTCATCACTCAGGGTATCTGGGGTTCTCAAGCAGCAGCCACTCAGAACCTGAGTTGGTCAACCATTTGCCTATATTCGTTAGGTCAGATCTGTGTATTAGCAGAATTTTTTGTAATTTATGATATAATATCTATTGAAATATTGCTTTTTATTTTCTGCCTTTTTATTATATAAATATATTTATTATCTGTATTTCTCAATGAATCCAGAATCAGGGCAACTTCACAGTAATTGAGTACATTTAATAAACCTGAGAGATATTCACCCACCCACAGGCAAATATTTAGCAAACTATATTATTTGTTGATATTCATGCATAAGACTATAACTGAGAAATCACTTCAGTGACATTTGTTAATGTTAGGCTAAGATCTTTCTCTGGTACTAAAGTATTCATGATAGTGCAAGTACACAGAAGGCAGAATACTAGAGAGAACATGAGAAATGCTGGGCTAGGGATCTTAAATGTTCTCATATGAAGAGACACAAGGAACATCATTTGTTTCAGTATATCAGGGAAAACTACATGAAGGTAGTGTCATGTGCAGGCTTTTGAATAAGCTTTGCTGGATGGTGCTATAGAAATAAATAAGCTTCGCTGGATGGTGTTATAGAAATGCAGTTATACAGATGAATTTCATCCCAAAGAAGAGTCTAGTAAATGTTTGGAAGTGAAAACATGAAGATTTATAAAGGAAACAGCAAACAATCCAGCTATACTGAAGGACAGAATCTGTGTATGGTAGAAAATATTAGAGCTCATCTTCTAAGTGCAAGTGCTCTAGGAAGTCACTTATATTTCTTTTTAGCCTAGAATTGACACAATATATCTGTACCTTTTAGATGTTAGTATGTCAATAGCATATAAGGCCACACTTATTTTTATTTGACTGAAAATCACAGTAAGAAATATATTTACCCCATCACGTGCCATCACGTGTATATATACACACACATATATATACACTCACTTCATAAAAACATTTCATAGAATTATATATACATACTTATAAAAGATGTGTTTACTTGTGCTAAGATATGTTATTCTTTGTATATTTTCTTCTGCTCTATTTAATCTCATTTTTAAATGATGTTTGTGATCCACTCACTTCACTGTAAGGTCTAGAAATAGGTGATAACTAGTAGTTTGAAAGCTACTGGCTTGGAGGCATATAAATATTAGAATGGGTAAGTTTTTAGATAGGAGGGCTATATAGGACATAACTGCATTACTTCCAAAAAATGAACTGATCTAAGCATTAGTGGTAAAATCAAAGAATGCATACAAATATCCAGAGATATTTGGGATGGAGTATCTATGAGTCTTGCATATGAAGGAGATTTGTGAGGATAAGGAAAATGAAGACAGAGGAAATAATCCCAAAATTTCAAAGATGGGTGATTAGCAAGTTCAGGGAGAATAGCCAATTGAATGAGATAATAAATATGGGAAGTACATGACAATGTAAGTGCTTAGATATTGAATTTTCTGTTGGATACTTAATCTAAAATATTTTCTTGTCACTTAGATTAAATTTTTTAAAAAACAGAAATGCAAGGGAAAATGTGTTAGAGAAAAGGAAAAATGCTAGATTCTATCCTAAATGAAACTCTTCAATTTCCATGACTTAATACATTAAAGCTTATTTCTTACTTATGTCACAGTCTACAGTGGCATTCTGACCAGGCTGCCCTTCTTCAGAGAAAAGCAATCTAAGTACTAAGTCTTCTTTCATCTTGTGGCTCCTGCATCTTCAACATATGGTTTTGTTGTCCTGGAGGTGTTCTCCATTCCAACCAATAAGAAAGGAAAAAGAACAGGGCAGATCACATGTGGACATTTTTATGGACCATGCCTGAAATTAAGTGACCAAAACAGTCACTTAATTATGAGAGTGGCTGGAAACCTCATCTAGATATGTTCCCAAGAGGAAAAGGAAACCAAATTTGCTGACCACATACTACTGTTTGAGATATTGTATTAGTTTGCTAAGGCTGCTATAACAATGTACTGCAAACTGAGTGACTTAAACAACAGAAATGAATAGTCTCATGGTTCTGGAAGCTGGAATTTCAAGATCAAGATCTCGGTAGGGTGGGTTCCATCCGAGAGCTGTGAGGGAGAATCTGTCCTATGCCTCTTGCTTAGCTCCCAGTGGTGTCCTGGCCCTCTATGGCATTCCTCGACTTGCAGGATCATCACCCTAATCTCTGTCTTCACCTTCACATGGCATTCTCCCTTGTCTGCATCCAAATTTTTCCTTTTTATAGGGACAACAGTCATACTGAATAAGTAGCCCACCCTACTTCAGTGTGACCCCATCTTAACTAATTATATCTGTAACACTTTTATTCCCAAATTCACATCCTGAGGCACTAGAGGCTAGGACTTCAACCTACGAATTTGGAGAGAGACATAATTCAACCCATAACACATATAAAGAGATACCTGAAGTACTAAACACACAGACTTGGAATGACCTGAATGGGTATGATGGATTGATTTCACCAAAGAAGCCTTCAGGGTAGAGAGAAAAGAGAAGAATGCTGTGTGTAGAGCTTTTGGAAGTGCTTATAGTGGAAGGGTGAGCAGGCATTCAGAGAAGTGACCAGATTTTTCGGGAGTGCAGAGGTGAGGATAAGATGAGGATAATCCAAATGAGAATGATACAGAGCCACAGAATCACAGAAGGAGAGTGTTGTGTCTGAGGAGACTGTTTCCTGAAGGAAGAAGTCATCAGTGCCAATAGTTGCAGCTGCCCTGCTGCTGTTCTCCAGGTTTGCATTCAGGATTCTCTTTGTATAATGAGAATGTTCTCATACAGAGAACAATACCTTGCCCAACATCTTTAATGAGCTACTGTCAGAATTGGGATTGGCAATGAGAGCTCACAAATCAGAAATAAGCCAAGTTCCCAGCTCTCTAGTCTATAGATACCACCTGTCTGTTTTCACTGGGAGAAAATGAGAGAACATACATTTGCCTCTATAGGATTTTAACTTGCAAAATGTTTGGGATTGCTTATTCAATCTTTCTGTTATATTTTAGGGCCAAAAAGTTTTCTGGATCTATTTCATGGCAAATCAGGATCTACAAATTCCTGTGGTATGATCCTGTTACAACACCAGTGTCTAAGGAAGTAGTGTGGCATGTGGAAAGCCTGCCATGCTGGACATGATGTATCCCAGCCTCTGATTCTCACCCCTAGTGTATGAACTTGAACAGTCATCAAGCCCTCTGAATTTCAATCTCTTAGTGTATAAAACTCATCTTAGAGTAGAAAAATGCTTAAGATCTAGGACCACTCTTGCTATAATCTCCCCTCCTTATATTTCCTAAATTAAATAAAGATGGACTGAAAGTCTCTATGTAAAAGAGGTTCTAACCTAGGCATTGTCACATACATTAATTATTTAATTGTTTGTTTAACTTGGTTCAGTTTTAAGAGGGGATCCTCTACAACGTACATTCGTGGAACACAATTTAAAATTGATAGACTGCTGTGCACTGTAATCAGAATATTTTTCTGAGTCATCCCACCATGTGTCATGAAAGCACAGTGAACAATAAAAACAGAGAGAAGCCAACCTTATTAAGCCAGTATTCAGGGAGAGGTAAGACCTGCATAACTGTTCTCCCACACTGGGCACTAGAAATATACAGATACTACAGTTTTCTTAATATAGCAACACCTGGAAGAATTCACTACCTAGGGACTTGAAGCAAATGTCCAAATAATCTGTGAAAGATAACTGTAACTATTCTCTTACATGAGAAATATAAATATGTATATAATTTAATATATATTGATTTAAGATATATATGTGTGCATATATATTCATATCGGTATGTGTGAATGTGTGCATCTTTACATATATATGCATATGAAAATATAAATAACATCCATAAATGCTATGAAATAGGTTTTTGTGTAAACATTTGTGACAGGACAATGAGGTTAACCAAATATTAATTTTTATTTGGGCAGTCTAATTTACTTTGAGAAAAATATAATTCATAAGAATAATCTGTATTGCAACTTTAATATCCAGTCACATCAAATAATTTATAATGAATAATTTTATTAACTCTTAAGAGGTGTAATCCGATTTGTATCAGCTCTTGCTCTAAAAACAGAGAATGTTGGTGTCACAGAGTGAAAGGAGAGTGGATGAAGGTTTTTGAAGAAAAGGAGACAGAGACCCATTCCTAGAGCCTAGGAAGGGGACAAAAGCTTATGGGCCAGAAAGAGACAGGCACATATGCCCTGCTCCCTGGCAGTGCCTCAAGGGGTATAGCCAATCCCAAGGGAAATGGCTTTATAAAGATGCATGCTAAGTATTGGGTACTGGATGTTCTAGCTACTACAAACATTTTTATGTGCTAAAGATAAGACAATTACATCAGATCCCTAGATCAAAGGGACCGTGAAGATTCTGATATTGGTGTCTTGGTTATAGCTAGTGCAGATTGAGGACCAATGATTGAAATACGGTAGAGAGATTGAACTCAACTCTGCTTAAAACAGAGGCAGAATGATTTTGAAATGCTGGGGCAAGTTGATGGAAGGGCCCTGGAGGACATTAGTGGAAGCTTAGTTAATATGATTAGGACATCTGATAAAATTTTAATAAAATGGTGATATTTACAGAGACAAGTAGCAAAATAAAAATCCTGTCTTTCTTTTATATTAGGAAAAATGAGAATATGATCTGATGTTAAACATTTTTATAAGCTATTCTTTTTTTAATCTTTTTATATCTGTTCTTTAGAACATATTAGACCCACTGCTTTTGAAAAAATGTAATTCTGAAAACACCAGACTTTTGCAGATACCAGTTCTTCACAGAGCTTTTTGGGAGGGGGGATTACATATGTAGGAGTTGAAAACAGGTGCATATATAAAACAAAGGAAAAAATCCATTGGAAATGTAAAACAGTTTACAAATTTTGGCATGAATTTCTATGTAACACTTGGAAAGAATGTCAGTAAAAATTCAAGCGACATTTTTTGAGTTTTGTATAGTATCTCTTTTATAAGAATTTACCACAATTTTCAGTTATTTTAAAATGGATACTATTTTAACATTATTTCAGTAGAACCACTTTTCCATTGGAAAGAATATCAGTAAAAATTTAGAAGACACTTTTTAAGAATGTGTTCTGCCTTCATAAAAAGAATTTACATTGGTCAACATTTTAATTATTTAAAATCAGAAAATATTTTTGACATCTTAATATTCTCATTTTTATCATTATTAAATAATAATATATAACTATAATTTATTTTCAATTATGTATGTCTTTCAAAATATTTTGAGTGCCTTCTATATGTCAAGTATTTTTCTAGGTATTAATACATAAGGGAAGCAAAGTCCCTGCTCCTTTGAGAGAAAAAAAAAAAGCTAAAGCAGAGGATACATACAAAATAAAATATTCAGTAGAAGAATGGTGAAGGCTATTTTAGAGTGGTGTCTGAAAAGGTCCCACTAAGGACATACCAGTTAAGCTAAGAACTGCATGGTGATAAATAACCAAGGGAAGATGTGTGAGATGTGTGCTCCAAGCATATGAACTAAGGCAAATGGACCTAGGAAAAGAAGGCTTGAATGTTTAAGAAACAGAATAGAGGCTGGTCAGGGAACTGAGACCAGGAATATTAGAAGATACGTTCAAAGTGGTTGGTTTATTATGGCTGTTTACTACGATGCTGAGAGCTTAGCTAAGGGACTCTATAATATTGCTGCCTTGACATCCATTCTGTGTGGCCAGACAGGCTGCAGGAGCCTTGAACTGTCACTAGCCTCCTGCTTGGAACTCATGCCTCAGTTCACAGTCTGCAGAGTCACAAGTAAATGTAGATTCCTGATGTGACTTCTCCAACAACCCTGTGAAAAACACTCTCCTCAGCCGCCCAGAGCCTTCCCCAGTGCAAACCTTAGAAAAGCACCCCCTCTGCCTGCTTGAAGTTTATAGAGGACTTCGCCCCCTTGGACCCTAATAAAGGCATGTGCCACAGGTCCTTCCCTGTTCTCTCTACCTGTACCCTACCTTGTCCTCCCCTTATGGCCCCTGGAGGTGCTAAGTACCTCCTTCAGGACCTGCAAGTAATAAACTTCTCTATTTTACCTTCCCTTTCGACCTGATCTTTTGTTGAACTATACAGCTCACCATTCACACCCTGGAGGTCTACTAAACAAATGTTAATTTAACAAGGTCAAAACAAATAGGGTTTTGGGGAGAGTCCTACGGATGCCTTTGGGGCCATAGGATCTAGTAAACAAGGTTATTTCAGCCTTAAAGGCAGAGAGTTATGAGTTGTTACCAGCCCTCACAAAGATAAGTGTACTTTGTAGGGTGAATATATGAGAGAGAGGGTAACCCGATGCTACACCTACTCCCCATGCCTCCTTTGATCATCTTCTCCCCACTTCCTGTTGCAGTGTTAGGAGAGCTTGAATCTGAGGCAAAGTGTGAAGAGTTACTGTGGAGAAAAACCTTGCAATGGATTGAATGTTTGTCTCTTCTCAAAATTCCTATGTTGAAACCCTAAACCTGCTGTGATGGTATTTTGAGATGAGGCCTTTCAGAAGTGATTAGGTCATGAGGGTGGAGTCCTCATAAGTGGGAGTAGCGCTTTTATTAAAAGAGGTCAGAGAGCTAGCTAGCTCTCTTTCTACCCCCTGAAAATACAAGAAGCCAGCCCTCTGAAATGGGGAAGAGGGCTCTCACCAGAACCTGACTACTCTGACACCATGATCTCAGACTTCATTTACAGAGCTGTGAGAAATAGATATTTGTTGATTAAGCCACCCCACCTATGGTAATTTGTTACAGCAGGCTGAACTAAGACAAGGTTTTTTTCTATTTTACATGTGTTAATCAAAATTATTTTACAGTGAGGCGGACAAGTGTTCTTGCAATAAAAATCTATTCAGAATCATTCAGACAGAACGGTATTTTTTTCCTAAGTTGCTCAATATTCCTGAAGGGTTGCAGGTCCTATAAAGGGGATTGTGACACCGGTACCACTATTCAGCCCACTTGTACTTAAAGGAATATATCAATCAATAAGTAGTAATTAGGCATCTACTCTATGCAAGACATTCTATTAGAAGTGAAACCGAATGACACAGTCCTTATTCTGCAGGAAATTATCTTCTACTTGGGGAGAAGTGAAACAGGCCAACAGAAAATATAATTAACAACATGAGCCAACATCAGTATAATTATCATCTATTTTATAATAATAACAAAGAAGTTCATTGAGCACTTACAATGTTCAGATATGCTTCTACGTATTTCTAAGAACAGACCCTGTCATCTAAGCTTCACGTGAATTCCAAGAGGTTCACTGCCGTCATTATATCCATTTCACAAGTAAGGAAATAGGGAAATAGAAAGACCAAGGAAGCTGCAGAACAAACAATAATAAGTGTAACTATTAAGGAATTAAGGAATTCTCAGTGGAGAGAACGCTTTCAGTTTGGGGAGAGGTGGAAGAAAGTTTGAGCTGGGGCTCAAGGTGCAGGTACATTTCTTTTCTTTTTTTTTATTAGTTTCTGCTTTATAACAAAGTGAATCAGTCATACATATACATCTGTTCCCACATCCCTTCCCTCATGCATCTCCCTCCCTCCCACCCTCCCCATCCCACCCCTCCAGGCGGTCACAAAGCACCGAGCTGATCTCCCTGTGCTCTGCGGCTGCTTCCCACTATCTATCTACCTTACATTTGGTAGTGTATATATGTCCATGCCTCTCTTTCGCTTTGTCACAGCTTACCCTTCCCCCTCCCCATATCCTCAAGTCCATTCTCAAGTAGGTCTGTGTCTTTATTTCTGAAAGGGGTGGGGGAGGGAAAGGAGAGAGGTGAGGAGGAGTGCATTCTAGCCTGAAGAAGTATCTCAGGAAGTTGTAGAAATCAGAAAGCTCAAGGTGATTTCAGGGTTATTGAGTGTACCTGAATTTGGAGGGCAGTACGTTGAGAGATACACAGTGTTCATCTTTGCAATTTGTTTTATGGGGCCGTGTTGGAGAGTTAAAGAGTTAGGAAATTATTATGGTGGTTTAGAGGTGGGCTGATAAGGACAGAATTAGTATGGAGCTACTGGCTCTGGAAATGAGGCAGCAGATGTGAGAGAGTTTTGCAGGGAATAATCAATAGGCTTTCAAAACTAATTAGATATGAGAGCTGTGCTGGGTCTGGCTGTGGAGGATTGAACTGCTTAAGGGGTGGCCACAGGATGGAGCTCGTCATTAACTAGTATGGAAACGCAGCCTGGGTCTTTTAGTAAGAGGGATTACAGACAAAACACCAGACAGAATTCCACAGAGGGCTATGAAAATAAAGTCCGTTAACAGCAATAAATAAGAAATAATAAATATAAAATTTTAAACAAATACAAATTTCTACATTTCTAACCCCAAAGCACATTTCCTGAAACAAACTAAGAACTAGCATTTGAGTAGAAATATATCTGTACTTGGATCTTGTGTTGGTCATCAAGCACACACAGATGGATATAATAGATAGATAGCTGAATAAATTAATATCCTTTGATCTGGCAATTTTTCATAGGAATTTATCATAAATATCAGTAATAACCACAACTCCATGTGAGTATGTGTGTATGTGTATGTATGCAACATGTATTTGATACGGGTCTTTCTCAGTACTACTTTAGTGTAACAACAAGATATAAATTGGGAAAATTCAACACCCATTTATGATAAAAACCTCCAGAAAGTAGGCATAGAGAGAACTTACCTCAACATAATAAAGGCCATATATGAGAAACCCACAGCCAACATGGTCCTCAATGGTGAAAAACTGAAACCATTTCCACTAAGATCAGGAACAAGACAAGGTTGCCCACTCTCACCACTATTATTCAACATAGTATTGGAAGTTTTAGGCACAGCAATCAGAGAAGAAAAAGAAATAAAAGGAATCCAAATCAGAAAAGAAGAAGTATAGCTGTCACTGCTTGCAGATGACATGATACTATACATAGACAATCCTAAAGATGCTACCAGAAAACTACTAGAGCTAATCAATGGATCTAGTAAAGTAGCAGGATACAAAATTAATGCTCAGAAATCTCTTGCATTCCTATACACTAATGAATAAAAATCTGAAAGTGAAATTAAGAAAACACTCCCATTTACCATTGCACAAAAAGAATAAAATATCTAGGAATAAACCTACCTAAGGAGACAAAAGACCTGTATGCAGAAAATTATAAGACACTGAAGAAAGAAATGAAAGATGAAACAAATAGATAGAGAGATATACCATGTTCTTGGATTGGAAGAATCAACATTGTGAAAATGACTCTACTACCCAAAGCAATCTACAGATTCAATGCAATCCCTATCAAACTATGACTGGAATTTTCACAGAACTAGAACAAAAAAAAAAAAATCACAGTTTATATGGAAACACAAAAGACCGCGAATAGCCAAAGCAATCTTGTGAAAGAAAAATGGAGCTGGAGGAATCAGGCTCCCTGACCTCGGACTATACTACAAAGCTACAGTAATCAAGGCAGTATGGTACTGGCACAAAAACAGAAATATAGATCAATGGAACAGGATAGAAAGCCCAGAGATAAACCCATGCACATATGGTCACCTTATCTTTGATAAAGGAGGCAAGAATATACAGTGGAGAAAAGACAGCCTCTTCAATAAGTGGTGCTGGGGAAATTGGACAACTACATGTAAAAGAATGAAATTAGAACACTCCTTAACACCATACAAAAAAATAAACTCAAAATGGATTAAAGATCTAAATGTAAGGCCAGACACTATCAAACTCTTAGAGGAAAACATAGGCAGAACACTCTATGACATAAATCACAGAAATATCCTTTTTGAGCCACCTCCTAGAGAAATGGAAAAAACACAAAAATAAACAAATGGGACCTAATGAAACTTAAAAGCTTTTGCACAGCAAAGGAAACCCTCAACAAGACGAAAAGACAACCCTCAGAATGGGAAAATATATTTGCAAATGAAGCAATTGACAAAGGATTAATGTCCAAAATTTACAAGCAGCTCATGCAGCTCAATATCAAAAACACAAACAACTCAATCCAAAAATGCGCAGAAGACCTAAATAGACATTTCTCCAAAGAAGATATACAGATTGCCAGAAAACACATGAAAGAATGCTCAACACCATTAATCATTAGAGAAATGCAAATCAAAACTACAATGAGATATCATCTCACACCAGTCAGAATGGCCATCATCAAAAAACCTACAAACAATAAATGCTGGAGAGGGTGTGAAGAAAAGGGAACCCTCTTGCACTGTTGGTGGGAATGTAAATTGATACAGCTACTATGGAGAACAGTATGGAGGTTCCTTAAAAAACTAAAAATAGAACTACCATATGACCCAGCAATCCCACTACTGGGCATATACCCTGAGAAAATCACACCTCAAAAAGAGTCATGTACCACAACGTTCATTGCAGCTCTATTTACAATACCAGGACATGGAAGCAACGTAAGTGTCCATCAACAGATGAATGGATAAAGAAGATGGGGCATATATATACAATGGAATATTGCTCAGCCATAAAAAGAAACAAAATTGAGGTATTTGTCGTGAGGTGGATGGACCTAGAGTCTGTCATACAGAGTGAAGTAAGTCAGAAAGAGAAAAACAAACACCGTGTGCTAACACATATATATGGAATCTAAAAAAAAACCAAAAATGGTCATGACGAACCTAGGGGCAAGACGGGAATAAAGACACAGACCTACTAGAGAATAGACTTGAGGATACGGGGAGGAGGAAGGTTAAGCTGGGACAAAGTGAGACAGTGGCATGGACATATATACACTACCAAATGTAAAATAGATAGCTAGTGGGAAGCAGCCACATAGCACAGGGAGATCAGCTCGGTGCTTTGTGACCATCTAGTGGGGTGGGATAGGGAGAGTGGGAGGGAGGGAGACACAAGAGGGGAGAGATATGGGGACATATGTATAACTGATTCACTTTGTTATAAAGCAGAAACTAACACACCATTGTAAAGCAATTATACTCCAATAAAGATGTTAAAAAAATATATAAATTGGGGTCTAAATTGCCAATAATAGAAAATTGGTAGAATTATTTATAAAAATTATCATGTAATAATTAAAATCATGTTTTCAAGAATATTACTGGCACATCTCATGTCTATGAGATATTATGCAATGGATAAAGGAGTGTTTTAAGCATTGTATAAAGTATGATTCATGTTTAAAACATATTTTAAGCATACATATGTATTGATACATGAGTACATGCACATGGAAGTATGTATACATCAATAAGATTTGAAGGCTGTCTATAAACCAAATTATTTAAATGGATTATTTCTGGGTTTCTGGGTTATGGGCAAGTTTTTAGTTTTAGTTTCTTTAAAAATTTTTTTCTAAATTTTGTGCCATAAGAAATCACTAAAATAAATTGTGTTTAAAAAATACACTGTATAATATATCAAAAGTCCCTCTATACTTCAGTTTAAAAATTTGCTTACAAATATTGCAGAAGCCTGGATCATTTAATGTAGTTGAAGCCTCATATAGGAGCTCACACACCCATAGCCTGGTAAATGTTAACTGTGGTACCACTTCTCTGTCTACCTTGAGCTTCTGGAGTGAGTCATGAAGACAGATATGAGCGTGCTGCAGCAAATTAACCTCGCCTTGAAGTATCCACCCCTGGACTCCTGCACTTGAATTTACCCAAGCAGGAGCTTTTCTAGCCATTTGTGGTAGTAAAGCAAGAATATTCTAAGCTTCTGCTACATACTTAGTTCAGCAATAATGTTAGCTTAATATAGTAACTATTTATGGCCTGCTTGCTTTTTTTTTTTTTTTTTTTTTTTGTGGTACACAGGCCTCTCGCTGTTGTGGCCTCTCCCGTTGTGGAGCACAGGCTCTGGACGCATAGGCCCAGCGGCCATGGCTCACTGGCCCAGCCGTTCTGCGGCATGTGGGATCTTCCCAGACCGGGGCACGAACCCATGTCCCCTGTATCAGCAGGCGGACTCTCAACCACTGCGCCACCAGGGAAGCCCTATGGCCTGCTTTTTGTTGTTGTTGTTTCTTTAGTAAAAGCAGCTTGTGGACCTAGGAGGTTAGAAAGACTAAAGCTACCTGATTCTGTTCTATGCCTTTCCATCCCAGATTAGATGAGATGCTAGAAATAGAGTTATTATAAACAAGCCCCATTGATCTACTATTACATTTCAACCTTACTTTATATTTAACGATTATAGCCTTCATGATACTGTATCTGGTTTCAGTTTCTAACAGCTATCAATTTTTGCATATTCACTATGCCAAGCTCTGCCTATCTATCTATCTAGTCATTTAATCTTCCCCACATTAATTCCAAGCAAATATAGTTACCCTATTCTTATAAAAGACTAATATCTTAGAACTGATAAATAACTTGCTCAAAAATGACACTGCAGCTAGGGGAAAAGAGAGGGGCTCTGATCACTGGAATCATGTCTGTCTGCCTCCAAAGACATTTTTGTCTCTGCCAGGTTTCCTTCTATACCCTCTGGACATTCTTCCCCCAGCAATTTTCACTGGCTCCATTTTTTTCCTCCTCCTTTATAGGTAACTCTTGAAATTTTATATTCTGTCCTTTTCTGTGCTCCTTATAGAGCTGAACTACTGGCATTACTTTGATAATCACTTGTGAGGCAAACTCCCACAAGTTACGCTGTTGCTCTGTGCTTTACTCCACCTCTAATCAATTACATCTTTTAAGTCAAACATTGTGGTGGACAGTCACTAAGGTGGCCCTGATGATTCCTGCCTCCTGGTGTTCACACCTTTGTGTGGGTGTGATCTTGCGATGCATAGTCATGACAATGAAAACTATGCATAATGTTATATTAATGAACAATTCTAGGAACTATCTCTAGTATGTTAATTCTAGGTATCATAATTTCCCAAAAGCTCATGAATTTTGTTTCTTACTACACAAATTATTTATGCTGGCCTTTCTGGGTGGTGCAGCAGAGGGTTTGAAGGGTTTGGAAAACCTCTCTCTTGGCTCTCTACTACAAGGCAGAACCTCACTGTAGATAGGCTAGTAGCTGTTTCCACAGGCTGAGTATATCCACCATGTGGCAAAGGCCAGAGGAGAAAGGACATGAACAAAGACCCATCACTCAGCCTCTTCTCCTTGTGTGTCCTTCGAGCCTACTGCCGAAAACAGTATTTTGTGTAGCACTTAGGTGTCACTGTCAATATTTTAAACAATAAAGGATGGTGTCAGATTATTTTTGTTCCAATTTTGGGCAGCTTTATGGAAATGACCAAGTGAGAAATGCTACAGTCAGATAGTTGGATACATGGTCTTTCCTGAACCAAATCAGAGAGGTACTCATGAACAGCTCTAGGTAAAAATGGCTGGTGAAAGTCTATGACCTGGAAAAGACTTCAAAGCAACCCTATTATTAGCAAGATGTGGGTGATCTACTCACAGAGATAGGGCAGGATGAGGCACAAAGCAAGAACAATGCAGAGGCCTCAGGGCTCCCAGGATGAGAATATCCTATCTCTTCAGTTTCTGGGCTTGTGTTCACGGAAGACAGATAGACATTGTACAATTCTCATCTCAACTGATTGTGTTTGATTTTTTTCTTACTGATAATTAAATCAACATCCTCATCTTGAGGTTGGGAGTGCTTAGACTTATAGGGCTCTAGGCTATACCTTCCCCCAAATTGCTCAGAGCTCCTTGACCGAGGACAGGCTAGGGCTTTCTGATCCCAAAACTTATTTTCTATTAAATAGGTAACATGGGCATTGCTCTCAAGGTTCAAGTGAATTACAGGAGAAAAAGATATTTTCTACAATACACATGATTGAAGCCATGAGGAAAAAGCAAAGCAAAGCAAAGCAAAGCAAAACAAAACAAACGAAACTGAGAGACAGGCATGGAGAGTTGCTGATAATGTACATAGAGGAAGACTTTGGATCTGGCTTGTAGGACCAAAAACAGAGTGCTTTTTTCATTATAAATTGAACAATGGGCAATATTTAGACATAAAGATTAGAGGGGAGGCATGGCAATGGAGGAGATTGGGAAAACATTCTATAGGCAGAGTTATACTTTATTAGAAGGCACAGATAAGAAAAGTATATTCAGGGAAGAGGATATACTCTGAGGATTAGGGTATATGAACAAGAAGAAAAAAAGAGTAAGAATGGAATATGGGCTTTATTCTCTAGGCATTAGGGAGATATTCCAGGCTTTTTGGAATCAGAATGACCTATCAAAGCAAAATATTTCATAATTTGACTGCAAAAGTTAAATTAATGGAGATGGGAAAGCATGCTGCCAGAGTAAAATCATCTCAAAGTTAATGAACAAATCTACTAGAGAAGCTGTATTTATAATAAAGAAGAAGGAATGGTTGGGTAGGTAGAACCAAAAACCCCAAAGATTTTAAGAGTTGGGGGCAGATGAGCATTGCTGAAGGGACGGGTCTCAAAGTTTTTAGCCTATTGGAGTAGATGATGCTAGAAATAGAAAGGTCAGGAGGTAGAGGAAGCCTTGAGTGTTTTGGAAATGCTACAGATAACTTTGGTTTTGGAAATGTTAATTCTAAAGAAATGATGACAAAGTTTCCAACTATGTCTTATGAGAGAGCTTAGTATGAGCACTAACATAATATTTGGGCCACATACAAAAAAGTGAGCTATTATGCAAGGGTCAAAATGTCATTGTGCTAAGTGGGTTACTATATTTACAGCTTGTGGTAAGATTCACAGTACAGTTGTCCAGCTAAAGGATCTTTTTAAAAGTAAAAGAAGAGTACTTTCAAAAAATGTTTAACAGTTTCCTAGAGCACTTTTTTTTTTCTTTCAGCAGGGCATGTATGGTGATATTTTCCCTTGAAATAATGGAATGTACTGAGATGGTTAAATAACTTCTGTTTCTATGCTAGAAGTCAGAAAGACAAAATTGACAAATAGAGAAAGAATGAGTCTGAACAGATAACAACAGATAGACTATATGTGGTAAGGGTAATGAAGGGATACAGAGAAGGGAGCACCTTGGGATGGGAGAAAGGCAGCAATGGAAGCATCCCTGTGTATCCCTCACAGTGTAGGAGGTATACAGAGAGTGTGGGAGAGAATAAGAGGAAACAAAGAAATTATAGGCTCTATGAGACAAGGGTTGCAAACTCTAGAAATGACAACGTAGTGCTGGGACACTTATTGAGGGAGTTGGCAGTCCCTTTTGAAATGAGGATGGAGGCCCTCAGAGACAATGATCAATGCAGGTCATGGTATCAGTAAAGGGCTAACCAATGTCAGAAGATGGAAGACCAAGAGCAAGAGAACAGGTAATAAATGGAACAAACAGGGTTGTAACCTTCTAGGCTTGTAAATTATTATGAACCCTCAAGAGAGGAGGAATAATTCTAAAACTCCAATAAATCATTTATTCCTTCCTTGAAGACATCTGTGATTCATTGCGTGTCTGTAATTTAATGATTTATTAAATTTGGTCATTTTAAATAATAAAAAATAATTTCATTTTTAGTTATTCTTGGATGATTACAGGGCCCTATGTTGTCTAGTAACCACTGTATCCCTGACACCTGGCAAAAGCTTGGACTACAGTAGACAATAAATATTTTTTAATTAGTGAATGAGTGGGTGAGTGCATGACTGAATCTAGTTTCAAATTCACTGTGGAACAGAAATCAGGTAAGATAATTTCTTAGTCCAAGTGGATCCTAATGAACATCTTGTCTTCATAATAGTGTCAAAGAAGGAAATAAACCATCCCTGATTAAGTCAACTTCTACCAATGTAGTAGAAAGTGAGTCTCTGACAGTTACAGATGCAAGGAGTATAGTTCTCTTTTGAAATGTTTATAATTCAACATTGACTTGTCTACCTGATGGGATGTAAAACACTGTAACTCATTGCAATGTTGTTTGTAACCTTCTTTCAATATACATTAAACAATAAATGATTAAAAAATAATAAACATGTTAATAAATGTATAGGTTTAAAACAAATATTAGAAACATAACTGCCTCTATAATGGTCCTGAGATATGTCTTCTATGATGAACAGGAAAATAGTTATTTCTGTTATCTGTGGCATCTACTTTTAAACTAACACTAATACACCTTCTAAAAGATAACTAGATAAGTAGGTATTGGAGAGTGATCAAATAGATATGGTCCAGTGTATGGTTAAAATTAAACTGATATAAGTTTCATATCAATCATTTTGTCTATTCTAACATATTTTTCTGAAACCCTTTATTTTCTTTTTCTTAACTATATGCCCAAAATACATTCCTTAATATTAATAGAAACACATTTTTATTGAATATTCTATAAGGGCTCTTAACGTACTAGAGTTTTTGGCTCTACGTTTTGGTTCTTTATACTTAAGCCAGCTGTATAAGGTTCCATTTTTGTACATACAACTACTTTTAGCACAGTAGACTGCCAAACTTCACTGACTTTTTTTTTTTCATGCTGGTGCTCTCTGTTTATTATTCTCCACAGAGTTTTCAAATTTAACAAATTCACAGATGCTTTCTCTGTCTAGGCTCATTTATGTAGATTTTTATAACAGTAAATATGTCTACTGACCCACTCAACACTTCCCTTCTTACAGCTCTGTTAAACTCTCAGTGTTTAAAGCATCTCTTCTTCTACTTAGAAATTTGCCTTAGTGTAATCTTTTCATTATGTGATGTTTGAAAACTGTTCTTAACCATGATAGCATGGAGGTTAATAGGATTTAGATTATTGTTTGCACAGAATTTTATGACCTCAATGCACCCATTTGTTTTTTTATTAAAAAGATGTTTTAACCCCCTGTTTGAAAAGAGATCAATATAATTTTAAGTTTTATGATCAGCAGTACTTGGCAGGACACCTCACTGATTTTAGAGACAAATTTGGACATATGCTTGATAATGCTGGAAACTAATATCTTAGTAGTGAAATCGGTTTTTCTGGATCATGGCCAACTAAATTTCCAGAAAATTGAATTATTATTCGACAAGAAGAAATAAACTATATTTTCCATTGATAAGTTTCATATTTTCTTCCCTTACATATCCTAATAATTTAAATTTTAAGGAAAAATATAAACTATTGGAAGAAAATTATGTTAGCTGTTGTGTTGAAAATATAGAAATATGAATGTTTTTTGTTTTTAAGTAGCTTGAATTTAACATGATGGTCTAATATCTTTGTTTCAATTTTTCCACTTCTAAAATTATCTTTTTATTGACACGATGCTTAAGGACGTTATTAGAGAATGTCTGTAGAACTGAAATGTAATATTAGCATTTTTAACATTACCAGATTTGAAAGGTTTTATTCTCAGGATCAATGAGTCACAAGGTAAATTCCATTTCAGTTATTCATTATGATGACTTTTTTATATTGTAAATTCCATTCCATGTGTGCATGAATAATGTTTCTTGATTTGTGGTAAAATTAAACACTTTTATTAAATCTATTGTCAATCTATAATTCAGCACTGTTAATTCCACTCAGGAATTACTGTTTATGATGATAAATTGAGAGAATTAGCCATGACATTTCTGGGGCAAATTTCATGTCTGGTAGAAAATGATCAGTGTTGGGGATCCAAATGCTACTAAGGTTATCAATTTTCCTGCCTTTGATGAAAATTTGTTTTGTTTATTGTCTCATTGACTTATATTACCATATTCTGCCTATTACAGCTCGTGGTGTATTCAGTAATGATTTTCTATAAAAGCCACTTTCCTAAAGATCTTGATTCTTTTATAAACCTAATTGAGAAGCTATTCTGGGATTTCATGAATCTGAATAGAAGTTTAAATAATATTATCTATTTTTGTCTTTTAGCATCCAGAAACTGTACCTACAATACCAATCAGGATTAAAATCTCAGCATTCCAATAGAGAGTATACTGATAACAAATCTATAATTATAGCTCTAGGAGAAGCTACTAGAATGAATTGAAAAACTGTTTTGTCCATGATTCTCAAAATGCAAAGTGTGACATGAATTTTTATTTTACTAACATATCAGGTATTTTAACTTATTTCCAAAGAAAATTAGAATGTTGTCAAACTTGATATATTCTGTTTGCCTTTTAGGTCACTGAAATCCATTTTTCTGTAATCAATAGACATATTCTTTAATGTTTTACTATTGCAGATTGAAATCTTATTTTCTATACTTTTGATTATGAACCTGCTTTAGTCTAAGGGTAATATTATGTTAATTTTTCCTTAGATTAATTTCTAGAAGTGGCTTCCTTTCTTTCAAATGGTCATTGGATTCTCATATGCTATTTTGCAGCTTTTAAAGTAATATTGTATTTAAAGTATGCAGAATTTACTGGAACAGTAGACAAGTTCTCTAAAGTTATCCTCTTTGGGGATATTACTTTTCATAAACATTCTTTTAACAGATATCAGACTGAAGCTCAATCTAGAACATACGAACTGAAAACAGAAGAAATACAGTGAGTTAGTATTTAAATACAAGATTAACAGAGGGGAAAGAAAGGGTATGCCTCTGGCCAAATGAAATCGTGAAATTGTTTTATTTTAAATTCATAGATAAATGGTTCATATAAAATACTGCACATGTAGAAATAATTTAAGAAGAGTTAACAAGTAATAATTTAATCATATAACATGTCATACTTGGCAATGCGGAAAATAGACTACATTTGCAATAAAAATATTCAAAACTGATCATACTGAAAACTATTAACATAGTCATAATACTGAGTAGAAGGATGATTTTATTTTGTAGAATTTATTGAAAGAGAGATTATGGGGAATATATAGAGACTAGTTTAAGGAGCAAAAAAGTAAAGAATTCAACTGTGTTGTTCATCTGTGAGCTGGTAAAGACCAGGATATCTGGTAAAAGAATGGTGAGAGATAGATCTAAGAAGTACTAAATAATGAGAATATTTACTATTTAGTTAGAATTGGACATATTAGATGTATATTAATGATAGTAATATGGCAAAATTAACTTCACAACCACATAATTTTAATATGATTGTACAAAATACATAAATCTCTGAGTGGGATGACTTAATAACGTATACTGTTATTTAAGTGTACTTTTTAAAATTTTGAGAAATACTTATTCTAATTATATAACTAATAAATGCATCAAAATCCCAAAGCAGTTCACTGTTTACTTATGACATCTAGATAACTTAGAACAGGACCTGGTATACATTAAGCTATGTATTATATTAATGCTACATATTATACTGTTGTATTATATATGTATATTTATAAATACTGTATATATTAGTATTGCTGTTGTTCATTTTCAGACTTTTAAAAATTTATATAACTTTTAAATAGTAGCTGTAGATGTGAAATCAGCTGCTCTAACTAATAAAAATTTAAAAATCAATTCCTTCAGTTAAATTTCAGAAGGTCTGTAAAAGGGGAGTAATGATTTTGGCTTTACATAACACATATACAGAGTGTCTAACCCATACGTGGTTTGTACAGATATTCCACAGTTGGGGACCTCACTCCTGAGAAGTTTTAAGGGAAATGCTATTTAGGAAGGAAAGATTTTCCATAATTCCAAATGTTTCTGAGAAGTTTTTATTTTGACCTTACTCATGGGGCATGGATTAGAACTTGTCTGACCTCTATCACTCACAAAGTGTCTTGTGACATTTGGCGGGGATTCTCTGTTGTACATGAGGAGGAATTGTTCCCAATTCAAAGAACACTAAGTGGATAGGCTGCTTTCCTTCTAAATTTCATGGATGATGAATCCTTCAGAACGTCCTTAAAAAATGAGCTTCTTTGGGAATAGAGGAATTTCAGAATTCAGAGTCTTCTAACACTAGTTAAGGACCATTTGCTCTCACACAAGGAAATAGATTCCTCTTGAGTGACACAGCTCTCTCCCAGCTACAGAAGGTACCGCAGAAACCAGAACAGCTTTCAGAGTACAACCATTGGATGGCTATGTACAGATTAGTGACAGTATTAACCATTAATCCTGTTAAATCTTTTGACTGTCCTTAATGATTGGTGGAAAATACAAAGTATGTGTTAGAACGCTGCTCTTTCCATATTGGGGCATATGGACCCTAGCTTGAGAGCCTGAGTTGAAACACTTAGAACCACTATGCCTTTGAAAAGCATAAAATATCATAGAAGACTTCAGTTTTTAGATTTTATTTTCTCTTTAAATGAAATTTATTTTCATCAAACCCATTATAAAAAAGTCAAATGGTTTGACTGATATTTATTACCAAAAATAGTAATATTCTTTACTTTTAAAAAACAGTTCTATTTGCAAATGAAATCAAAACCGTTGTGCATTTAAAATTTTATTAAATTTTTAAAAGATCTACCCCAAATTCCTATGAATGTACTCTATTGCCTAAAATGAAATGTAACCTATTTTGTGTATATATATAATATATATTATATAAAATATATTATACATAATATACATAATATATATGATAGTTTTGTTTGTATATATATATATATATATATATATATATACACACATTATAGATAGATAGATAGATCGCTCGATCTCCATGCCACCATACCTCAGTCTTGTCACCCTGGTTTTCCAGTTGTACGTGGTTGTGTGGGGCTGGGGATGATATTAAGCAGTCCCCAGAGCTAGGCCCAAAGTGAAGTCATTTCTAAATATATGAAAATTATTCATGTCCAAAAAGCAAAGTATCTCTATTGGAAACACCATCCAGCTAGTGATAAAGGATCTGGGAAGAACTGGGCTAAATGAATGGGTTAACAAGTGAGTCCCAAACCTGGTGTAAATTCCAATTACACAGGAGGGGATTGGGGAGTAGAAGGGGCCTTAAACTCAGCCTCTTAATCCTAAAGTGAAACTGACAAGGGGGTTGGGAGGAAGACTTATTAGATTTAGGAAATAAGTAGAGGACATCCAATTAACTTTGAATTTCAATTAAGCAATGAGTGATTTTTTTAGTATAAATTTGACTCATGAAAAATTTGGGACATACATATACTAAAAAAAATTAGCCATCATATTTCTGAAATTCAAAGTTAACTGGGACTCTTCTGTTTTATTTGGCAACCATAAGTGGTTAGGGACTAAGGAAAAGAAAAACAAAAACAGCTTCTGACAACCTTTAGGGCACTTGCCTTTCCTAACACCTATGCTATGGTGTTCTTCTATAGAACATGAATAATTAGATAAGGTTGACCACCATATAGTGAAGCAAAAACAGGACCATTTACTCTCATGTCTGAGCACAGATTAAACTGAAAAGAACTACTCCAGATTTCCAAGTGCAAGTTCCTTATTCTCTCCAACTTGAAATGTACCACTGCATAATACCTAGTAAACTGCTGATTTTCTTCCTGTACCTGTAAGAACCCTGAGCACTCCTTGATCAACAATCTTGGACTGAAGATCTCTGTGCTAGTAATAGTAATTTGAATACATCTTTCCTTACAGTTTTTAGCATGGTGTTGTGAAAGGTTTTCCACACTGCTAAAGGACTCCTTAATTGACCTGAACTCTACACATATTTTAAAAGTTTTCTCAAAACATATGCCTTGCATAATAATTAGTTGAACTCTATTTCCATTAGCATTTTTTGATCCTTTTGGCATTAGATTTGTTGTTCCTGAAAACTCTTTCTCTCCTTTTTCCATCGTGAGAATACTGCACATGGGCTCGTAGATGGTGAGTGATCTGGATGTGTCTCTTCCTATAGGCTATAACTGAGGCGTGGCTGTGATCCACTTTGGACATAAAGATGCAGATAAAGATAACATCCTAGGAAAGGGCAGAGCATTTAGGTGGACCAAGCCTGTGTTCTGAATGGGCACAGAGAACAGATCTTCCCCCTGAAACTAACCTGACCAAGGCGTCACAGGAGAAAGTCCTATCTTATGGCATCATTGAGTTACAGGCATTCTTAGTTACAGCAGTTTAACCTATACATTAATATGTATTATTTTATATTGAAGTTTTATTAATTACCCTTGGTTTTTCTTGAACTATTTTCCAAAATTCTTACTGTAATCTGCCAAGGTAAGAAGTACCAAGACAATGTCCATCAACAAAGGAATGGATAAAGACGATGTGGTATATATATACAATGGAATATTGCTCAACCATAAAGAAGAACGGAATAATGCCATTTGCAGCAACATGGATGGACCTAGAGATTGCCATACTGAGTGAAGTAAGTCAGATAGAGAATGACGAATATCATATGACATTGCTTATATGAGGAATCTAAAAAAAGGGTACAAATGAACTTATTTACAAAACAGAAATAGAGTTACAGATGTAGAAAACAAACATAGTTACCAGGGGTAAGGGAGAGGATGGATAAATTGGGAGATTGGGATTGACATACACACACTACTATATATAAAATAGATAACTAACAAGGACCTACTGCGTAGCACAGGGAACTCTACTCAATACTCTGTAATGGCCTATATGGGAAAAGAATCTTAAAAAGAGTGGATATATGTATATGCATAGCTGATTCACTTTGCTGTACACCTGAAACTAACACAACATTGTAAATCAACTATACTCCAATAAAAATTTTAAAAATAGAAGTACCAAGACTATCATATAGTATAGTTGTTGAAGAAGATGGGATCTGAAACCAGATGTCTTGGGTTAGAATTCAGACTCTATAAAATAATTGGGCTTGAACAAGTTATTTTACTTCTGAATACCTCTCTTACCCCATTTGTAAAATGGTGATATTACTAATAACAATACCTGCCTCATAGAAGTGTTGATTCAGTGAGCTAACATACAGAAAGTACACAGTACACTTTCTGAAACACAGTAAATCCTCAATAAGTCAATAATGATAAAGATTATTATCAATGTTCTCAAGGAGCAGTATCTACCAATAATAATAGTAAAACAATAATTTACATATATTGAGTACTGACAATATGTGAGATACCTTTCCAAGTTTGTTGCAAGGATTATCATATTTAATTTTTTAATTCATTCAACAGATACTTGAGTGCCTAATTTGTGCAAATTCTGTTCTTGGTGCTATGTACAGAAAGCTGTGACAAAAACACAACCTACAGTGATATTTATTTTCTACTGGACTAAATAGAACATTAACGGATAGTTGAACTTTTAATGTATTAATGATACGTAGAACAACAGAGCAGGCCAGATGGAAGGTTTATTGGAATCTCTTTCATACAGGCTGCTCAAGAGAAGCTGTCTCCCAGAAAGTGATATTTGTGGAGAGATCTGACAGAAATGCAGAGTAAACAGCAAGCAATATAAGGGAGGAACTCTTCTGGCAAAGAGAGCAGAGTGCTCATGTCCCTGGAGGAAGATCAGCTCAGCTTGTTTGTGTAGCACCAAGGAGGCCAGTGTGATGTGGCCAGAGCTGCAGGGTAAGGGGAAGGAAGCAAGGAAGGGTTCTACCCAGAATTTCAGAGGGAGCATGGCCCTATCAGCACCTTGATTTCAGACTTTTATCCTCGTGAACTATGAGACAATACATTTCTGTTTTTTTCAGCCACCTAGTTTGTGGCACTTGGCTACAACAGTCCTAGGGAACTAAAACTACTCCACACTCTGGTCTGTGTGCTCTGTGTTTTAGTTCCAGTGGAGAAGGTAAATTCCTGGACTCTTAGTAATACAGAAGGTAAACGCCACTGCTCCACTACTTTCAGAGTGCCTTTAAAAAAAAAAAAAAAAAAAAAAACAACTGCAAATAGATTTCTTTCCTTAAGCAAAATTGTGGACAAAAAAGCACATCTTGAATAACATGATGAATTATCAGTTTAAACCATAGCAGCTAAGACATGAGAGGTTAACTTTTTTTAAAACAGTTGATGTCTATTGAGTTTTTACTATGCGCTACATATCATGCTACTTTCACTAACTTGTATTGCTGTTACAACTGTGTGAGTTAGATACAATTTATGTCCTTCCATGTTTACATATGAGTGGTTAACTGACTTGCCTCATCAGTTTTGATGGCAGCCTTTGAAACTAGGCAGTCTGACCCATCACTGCTTGAATAACCTACTCTCTCGCCTCATTCTGTCTCAGAAACACTATCTGAGGAGCTACATTTTTAGTGGACAATGAAGTTCCCTCGGCTATTAATTTCAAACTTCCAAAACTTGTTTTCTCAAATCTTTTGTGGTTGTTTGCTACCTGTCTTTAATCGCTTTGCCTGTAGCTTGCTTTTAGTTCCATCAGCTATTTTGATGTCTGTTTAACACTGAATTAGCATTCCAGCAATCTTTCTGCCAGTACTAAATTGGCTCATTTTCTCTTCAACAGTTCAGCAGACTGACCATGCACTGCAGCCTGTGTGATTTGCTAAATTGAATCACTTGTGCTGTTATTTATGTTTATTATCAACTGTTATTTACAAGGCAAGCTGTAATCTTGATTTACAATGATAGCATTAATTGACTGCATTTGACTGCACCTTAACTCTGCATAATTTGCTTATAAATTTTCAGAATTTTGTTGTTTTGTTTAGTGTGGGAGGCTCATGACCATTTTTGCAAGGCTGCCCTATCGATGTTGTTCTCACTAATTGGCTATATGTGGTGTACAGCTTAACCTCACAGAAAGGTTTACAGTTTTCTGCCAAAACAAAATTCCCCTTTATCCCTTCTTAGTGATGTTTACCTCTCCTGCTGCTTTCTAAATCACAAGGCCATGAGAGCACCGGTTTCCAACTATGGCCGGATAAATTCAACATTCAGTAACAAACACGAATTCCCATGAAAGTCTAACTTAAGCTAATAGAAAAGGTAGAGATCAGTAGGAAGTAACAATGGCTTTTCCGTAAGCCCTCTGCATATGTTGGTTTTAATATTTGGCATTCCTACCTAGGTCTCCACATCAGTGTTCTTCACCTAGGCTTTGCCTCAGAATCACCTGCAGAGATTTAAAAAGTGTACATGTGGTCAAGAGCTTTTCATTCTGTTGTTCTAGGGAAGTGGGGGATGGATGTGGGCAAATCTGTTTGTAAATTATATCACCGATGAATCTAATGCATAGCCAAATTGAGAAGCTTCTCTATACAGTCTGAAGGTAAAATGAGGAACAGGATGTGAAAATTCACTTTCAGAACCCTGGCCCATTCTGGAAAACTAATGAGCAGAGGTTTGCAGGCTGGTTTGAATCACTCTGGGTCACTGTTTCTCTCTCACTTTGCCCTGTCCACACCCTTAAGTCACATACTTTGTAGCTGGGGAGAAAAAGGAACAAATAATGCTGAAGGCAAATAAGAAGCTCTGCAGTTTCATGAATGAAATGGTCCAACTCTTGAGCTGACTGTGTGCTACCCCACTTTCCTTCACCCAATGCCTCTCTGGGCCCCTAGAAAGACAAGGCAATTTCTTTAGTTTGTCCTAATCCAGAGATGACAATAAACAGAAACTGTTATCTTTCTCAGGATAAACTCTATAATATTTAAAATATTTCACACATGAACATAGTATAGGTCAACTCATTTGTCTACTACTCCATCTGGTTTTGAGCAGAAGATAAAATAATCATTTTGTAAAGTAAGAATGAACAAAATGCAATGCCATCTAATGTTACAATCATTTCAATTTGACAAAATACACCAAGTCCAGTTTTACCCAGTTGATAATGTGCTGTGCTTTGCTGTGAGTACAATGAGTTCTGATACCTGAAAACTATGACAGATGTACTAAGTTCATGGATTGAAAGACTCAACAAGGTAAAGACTTCAATTCTCCCCAAACTGATATTGATTTACTGCAATTTCTGTCAAGATTGGATTATGGATTTTAGTAGACACAGATAAGCTTTTCCTGATATATATATCCAGGGGTGTGGAAACAAGGAAACTAAAACAATTTGAAAAGAATAAAGTGGGAGGAATCCCTCTACTCAATTTTAGTATTTGCTATATAATAAGCTTAATTTAGGCATTGATATTGTTGGAGGGATATATAGCTTTTTTTTCTGATTTATTTTTCTTTCTGCAACCCAGGTAAGGATGTCTTGTTTCTTTGAATAGCTTTGTTTAGGCATTTGTAATCAGCTTCATCAGGTAGTATTGTGGGTATGAAAATGTGTAGCCGTTAGGGCCAATTATATTATTTGTTAGTATTCCCTTTTTTTCAGTATGTTAAATATTCAAGTGATTATTTCGATATGACAGTACTTCACTACCTGACTGTAATTATTGCTAACTTTGTTTTTTGCCACTGATGTAATTTTAATTGTAAAAAATTATAGAATATACTTTTAAAATTTAATTTTAAGATGAAAGTTGAAAGTTATTGGCCATATTAATTTGAGGTTGTAATGAAAAATGTGAAAATTTTTATTACATGAGCATTCAAGTTTGGTTTTATAAATTATTGTCTGGGTGACATTTGCAAATGTCTACCCTAATGAATAAAATTCTAGATCTACAAGATTCTAAAAACTATTTTTCCCCACTTTCTCTACCTTAAAGAGTTATCATTTATCTTAGGTCAAAATAATTTATAAATTCATCCAAGTATAATCACTTCTCCATCCTGTATTTTCCACTTAGTTTAACTGCTAGATGTTGGATTTTGTGTAAAAGAGCAGTTCTGACCATGCTCTTTAAGACACTGTTTTTAAAATTGTGATAGTATGATCACTTTGCAAGCCAATTGTTTGGAAAACCTGCTTAAATGCAGATTCCCTGGGTCCAACCTCACACTTATTGATTCCAAGTCTCTGGGGATGGTCCCAAATCTATGTTTTTGAAAATTCTTCATATGATTCTTATCTGTCCTAAATTTTGAGACCTACTCCACAAAATATTCTTGCTCTAGACTTTAAACAAAATATATTCTACTTTGTAGACTCTATAGCACACACTAGTGAAATTATGCATCCTCATTATTCTAGTGTCCCTTGTTGAAACTGGCTCATTTGCAACCTCCATGTACATTTATTTTGTCAAAAATCATACTAAGAACTAGATGAATTAGACATGATTTTAACTCTAAATGCCCATATCCTTTACTTTGATCATTCATTTGTCCTAAGTTCTGTCTAGACCAATCTATTTTTCAAAAATAAGAAATGAGAAGCATAAAGCCTAGGAGAAAGCAGTGAAAGAATTGAGATTGTTTTCCTTGAAGCATAGTCTTCCAAAATGAGGGCACAGAGACTATGCACACTATTTAGAAAGTGTATGTTCCTTTCCTTTCTTGCTACACATTTTCATTTTCCCCTATTATCTATAGCAGGTTTTGTGCAGATTTGTTATTATACAGATTCTTAAGGGAGGAAGTAGAATGCTTCAGATTATGTGGCTTCAGTGGCCACTTCATACTTTGTGCCTTGTTTGTATGTGTGCAAATACCTACTTAAACACAGGCTCAGTACTGACTCCTAGTCTCAAAATTTAAAGGACATGATATCAACAAATTGGTGTAACACTGCAAGAGAAGATTTGTCATAGCTATACTCTGAAATGGGGAAGGTCGCCATTCCTTCCTTCCCATACACTATGTGCCCCCTACCTGCCTGCACAACAGACGAGTCCTTCCAGAATTGTTCAAGATCTTGATCCCTCTTTTTAAACATATTTCTTTCAATATTTACTTTTCTCCTGTGATTTCAATTTCCCTTTCCAATTGAATCATTCCAGCATTCAAATATACCCTGGTATCCTCCATTATTACAAAAAATAAAATAAAAGCAAAATCCAGCAAAAATTCCCCTTTGGCAAAGCTGACATCTCCTAACATATAAAACCTTTTTGCTTTCCTCATGTAAGTTTCTTAAAAAAGCAGTTTAGAATGACTTTCACTTATTTATTTTCCTTTCACTGTAAAATGGACTCTAATCTGGTTTCTACTCAAATTGCTGCAAGAAAACTGCTTCCTCATCAGTCCTTAATGACTAATGGATTTAAATAACCCCGCGTTTTCATCTCCAGCCATAAACCTGCTAATGACATGCAAATTTATGTACCTGCCTACCCATTTGATATTTCACTAGAATGCTTCTCAATGAAAAAAAAAATTATGTTCCGAAAGTTACCAAACTTTTCCTCTTTTCTATCAGATTTACCTTCTCATTTTTTTTTTTGCTTTGCTTTTTCGTATCTAAATAAATGGCGCCTCTATCATTCAGATACTCAAAAGAGATATTTTTGAATCATTCTTGTCACTTCTTTCATAGTCTATTCTCTCTCATTCCTTTCACATTCTCTACATCTAATCCATGACATACCTGTGACAATTTTATGGCCCCAGGATTTCTTGACTTGGTATAGTTGTTTTCATTTTTGTTGGTATCACTCTAACTCAAGTCACTGCCATTTTTGTCTGGACTACTGTAAGAGACACCAGTTTGGTCTCCCTGATTTATTCTTGCCTCAAATATGTCATTATTCATAAATTTTAAAATGATATTTTAGAGTTGGACATTTAATCATGTCATCAAACAAAATTCAATATCAATCAACTTCTTTCAAGGAACTAACTATGACTCTGTAGGAACTAGGCTTGAATAATTTCCCAACTTCATCTCCAGACATTCTCTCCCTGACTTACTGTGCCAATAACGTTGTCCTTCTTCCAGGTCCTTGAATTTACCAAATGACTTCCTACTCCAGCCATTCACACATGCTATGAATTCTCTGGAATGTCCTTGACCTGCCTAAATTTTCACCAAGGTGCAGACTGCAACTTAAATTTCAATTCCTTGGACTCACCCCTCAATTCTCTTATTTAAATTTACAAAACCATACTTATATAAAATAGGTGGTTTTTCAAGTTACTTTTGTGCTTTTATTGTTCTTTTTTATATATGTATTTATTTATAATTTAATGAATACATATTTCATATACAATTAAGTAAATCTATTATTTATTTGTAATTTATTTTTTTTCTTTCCCACTAAAGTCTAAGTTTCTTAAGAATATAGCCTCTGTGTATTTTTTTTAACTTGTATGCCTAGCATTTTTCATAGATCCTGGAAAAAAAAGGTTTTAAATAATTACTATTTGTTGGAGAAATACATTAAATGAATAAACAACTAAGATAAATTTTACTTCCTTCTTTCAACATCTCAAAAATGGCATATGATGATGCATCTATGATATGTGTTGCATGATATAAAGCCAAATAATATACAACATTTAAATTTGTTGTAGCAAATTAATGTAACCTCTTTATAAATTGCTTGGAGTTATCCATTTACAAAATAATTCTACAAATGTGAAAAACAAAAGCACTGAAAAATGATTCCAATTTTAGAAAAGAACATTTTGAATGAGAACACTGACATTTGCAAAGGCATTTATTTTCAATTTTTAGCAAGATGACTAAATGGCAATATGTGCTTTTGCTTTGTGTACGAAGGTGTAGATGGTTGATTCTACTTATGTGTTGGAGTGAGTGTATTAGATACTAAAAAAATATGTTGAGTCCAGTTGCTCTCATTTTTCCATCTCAGCCCAGGATATGCTGTAATAGAGTCAGGATCTATTTAATGACATTGTGACTTCTGCTTAATATAAGTTATAAAATTTCATCCTGGCATCTGTGTAAGGTGGTGCACCCTACATGGTAAGAGACAATTCTCTAAGGACAAGATGATTAAAAGGATTTTTCAAGGTGGCAGGTTCAAGGTTGGCTTTCACAGGCATCTGATTCCAATTCACATACTTTGGTCCGCTAAACCATTCTGCCTTTTTTTTTTTTTTTTTTTTTTTTTTTTAATAAGGACTGCTAAAGCCATAAACTTAAATCCTGAACTCTAGTTAAACATCCTGAGGAATTTTCTGGACGTTACACTTTACCCTTCATATGTTATCAAGCTTACATCATCAACCTTAGTTTTCTCTGTCAAGAAAGGCCAAGCAAGTACTTGTGAGGCTTTACTTTGTTTTTTGTTTGTTTGTTTGTTTTTTGTAGATAACAAGAGGCCTGGTGGCAAGGAACTTTCCTGAGATTTTCTGTTAGCTCTCTGTTACTAAACAAGCCCTCTGCTAAACATAAAGTTCAGAAATTTGGAAAGCTAGCTATCTGGAAGGTGTGACATTAGAAAAGCAAGTTAAAGGTTAAGAATCTGTAAGAGCCTGTTAGTGACATTTGTCTTCATATCTCAGAAGAATATAGAGTACATCCTGTGTAATTTAGAAGTATATTACCTTTCATGTTTCCTACTCTTTCCTTATTGGGTTTCTGCAGTTTATTCTCTATCAAGCAAAAAAGGGACCAAGAGAGAAAATGTCAAAGAGCTATGTCCATCAATTACAGGAGTGGTTGAAGATCTTCATGACATGTCTCCTTCTAATTTCACTCTATTTTTATGGATTTTAATGTTCAGCCAAGAAAAAAATATTTCCTCCATCGTCACAGATTTGGTTATGGTTTGGCAAAATGATGTCAATTATTTAACAGGAATTAGAAATGTTACTTGGCCTACTAAGAGCCTTCCAGTGATGTTTTAAGGTTCATCCCCAACCAAATGCCCTGGCCATTAATAATGAGGCATTTTTCCTCCCACTGTAACAGTCAGCCTATTGATAGAGTTGGTGAAACAAGCACACAAGTGCCCATATATTTGGGTTGTTTTAAAAACACATATTTTTCTTTTGGAATCTAAAGGTTTGTTTTGGTTATCACAGATTGATCTTTGAGTCACATATGCATATACCCAATGCAAATATCTCCATAAACTTGATATTTGGCAGTAGGAAATGATGATATATTTTATCTGCCATGAATTTCTTCCATTTATAAAGACTTGAAGGAGGGTTGGAGGGTGAGTGATTAGGAGCCAGCTTGAGGAGTTGAGAAACTTTTAAGTTGTCATTTTTCTCTTTTTTGTTTCAAATCTAAATAAAGAATTCTGAAGGAAACAACTTCCAACATATTTTTAAATTTTACAGATCTCCAGAGTTGGTTTCTGGAAGCTTTTCTTAAGGGAAAGTGCCGTAAAAGTGCAAATGCCTCCATTAGCTTTTTATTAAGTAGTCATAATTGTTTTGGGGATGGCGGGGGAGAAAATCAAGGTTGCATTTTGAAATGTAATTGTGAGTATGGGAGAGCTGCCAACCTTATATAAAATGTTATAAAACACTTTATCTGAGCTGGACTGAGACATTGGATAGAAAGTTAAAAGATACTTGCAGGCATCATGAGGTCAATAAAGTGTCTCAAGATTTGGCAAAATATGCTTATTTTGTATTTCCTACATTATACTGATGAATACCACTACCACTGCTCCCATCTCTACCATCACTATGATTCCTACTACTATTAAGTTAATAACTATAATTTTAACGTTATTTTAACCATTATAAGCAAGTCATGGGTCTAAATATTTTCCATACAGGTTTTTTTTTCTTATTTATTCCTCACACATATTATAAAGGTGGGCATTTTCATTGTATGTATATTTCAGATATAGTAACTTAAAGTAACTTTTCCACCATATTTAGAGCTGAGACACCAACGTAAGTCTGCCTGACATTTAAGTGTGAGTTTTAATCACCGAGTTGCTTGATCTACTAAGTTCCAAGTGGTCAGAATCAAAAGGGGTTGGGAGGATCATGATAACAGAGACAACCAATATGAAAATATGTTTCATAAATCTTGCTGTAAGATGAAATGGGTTACTTATTAGAAAGGTAGAATCTCAGGCCCCAGTCAAACTTCCTGAATTAACATTTGCATTTGAACAAGATTCCTAGAGAAAAGTAAATGTTGAGTCTATTTTTTTTTAAAGTAAAGTCTATCTTTTTTTTTTTTTTTTTTTTGCGGTACGCAGGCCTCTCACTGTTGTGGTCTCTCCCGCTGCGGAGCACAGGCTCCAGACGTGCAGGCTCAGCGGCCATGGCTCACGGGCCCAGGCGCTCCGCGGCATGTGGGATCTTCCCAGACTGGGGCACGAACCCGTGTCCCCTGCATCGGCAGGAGGACTCTCAACCACTGTGCTACCAGGGAAGCCTTAAAGTCTATCTTTTTAAGAGAATATTTTGAAAAATATAGTCAAGTTGCTTACTAAATTTACAATCCCTGTATCTATGTGATTTTCTCAACATAATAGGCTACTAAGCATTTTATTCATTCAGTCTTTTATTTTGATTTCTTTACTTATTCAATACTTCTTATTTATACACCTATTTTGTGCAAGATGTTTAAACGTTTAACAAGATACTAAGATAAAAGTTTTCATTCTATTAAAGGAGATAAATGTAAACAACAGATAGTTATTTCAAGTGCCATTTTTAATAAATACTGTAAGTGAAAATAAAGTTTAGACATAGGCAATATTTTTGCGCTCTGGGGATTCATCAAATAAAACTTCATAACAGAAGTATTTCCTATCAACAAATAAATTAAATATCTTGGGAGAATATTTTCTTTGTGTTCTTATTCTCTCTGGTAGCATTGACTAATTTCTATTCTTAATTTACACAGTTAGCCTTAATGCACAATGTTTACCATTTTATTGTTTTTGAAATGCATTTTCAACTTCTGTGAAAATTAGAATAGTATCTAACCTCCTCTTATGTGGTATCTCTCTAGCCCTTAACTACTTCTTTTTAGATATAACTTCTACCTAAAATTCCTTTTTCAGATTCCAAAAATCTGAACACTCCTGGGAATCAAAAGTTGACTTTTCGTGTCATCTTTCCTTTGGCATATAACACAAAATTCAAACAGAGGAAGGGAACAACATTTTACTGGAAACATAAAGTGTTTAGTTCTTAGAACTTCACATTCACTAGAAACTCCAGATTGAGTAGCAGTAGTCACCACCTGGTGAATTTAATGCTACTGGTAGGTTGTCTTTACATATTTATATATTCTCAGAGAAAATGCTCACTGAGTGCATAAACATTCCTAAGTCTCTTCTTTAAACATCTCACGAAACAATCAGGAAACAAACACTGTGATATAGGATGTATTCTAAGTGCTAAAATATGGATTTTAAGATTTTAGCAGTTACATTAGAGATGAGTTTAGATGAACAGAGGCTTTCATGGAGGAGACTGAATTTGATCTTTTTCTTCAAATGCATAGGATTTGTTATAGGAAAAGAGTACATTTTAAAGAAGGAGGCAAAGATGAAGAAGCATAAAAGAAATATGAAGTTGAGAGAGGGAGGATACGTGGAGAACAACATTCCTCAGAGACACATAGACACCCAGCTTCACCATGACAGGATACAGTAGGGGGGACATGCTGTCAATGTTTTAAAAGACATTTTAGTAGAGAACTAAACTAACTATGTATCTTCATTAGTGTAGTATTGCTTATGATTCTTTAAATTTTGTATTAATGTTTATTATGTAATAATCCTATCACAACTTTTTAATACATTTTTGTTTTTAATATTTATCTACATTAATAAATTTAGGTAAAATTCATTTTTGTGATGGATAACTCTTTCATACCTTATTTATCCCCTGTTAGAGGCACTGGTTTTATTTACAATTATTTTGCTGTAATAGGGCTACAATAAACATCATGTAATGTATGCCAAGTTTTGTACCTATAAACACTTTGGAATCTGGTTTAGAAGATATGAACTTTACTAGATGTTTACCAAATTGCTCTTAGAAACTGTTTTAACACTCTGTAGTCTAACCAGCAATGTATATGTGTTTGTGTCTGTCCATACCTTCTCCATACTTATGATCATTACTCTTTTTTAAAAAAACAAAACCAGGGGCCTCCCTGGTGGCGCAAGTGGTTAAGAGTCCGCCTGCCGATGCAGGGGATACGGGTTCGTGCCCCGGTCTGGGAGGATCCCATATGCCGCGGAGCGGCTGGGCCCGTGAGCCATGGCCGCTGGGCCTGCGCATCCGGAGCCTGTGCTCCGCAACGGGAGAGGCCACAACAGTGAGAGGCCCACATACCGCAAAAAGAAAAAAACAAAAAAAAACAAAACAAAACAAAACCAGAACAAAGTTAGAGAATCCAATACATAGTATCAGCACTCCTTTTTAAAAACCAAAACCAGAACAGTCATAGGACTGGCATCATCTGACTTTAATACATACTATAAAGCTCCAGTAATCAAGGCAGTGTGGTATTGGCAAAGACAATAGACAAAGAGATCAATGAAACAGAATAGACAGCCCAGAAATAGACCCCCTCCCATACACATGTTCAACTGATCTTTGACAAAGGAGCAAATGCAATACAATAGAGCAAAGATAGTCTTGTCAACAAATGGTACTGAAACAACTGCATGGCACATGCAAAAAAAAATTAATCTAGACAAAGAACTGACACCCTTTATAAAAATTAACTCAAAATGGACACTAGACCTAAATGTAAAACACAAAACTATAAAACTTGTATTTAATTATAGAGATTTTTTATCATGCACCTCTTATGTATGACTGACTGGTAATAGGCACTTATATTAAAACAATAAGTCAGATAAAATGCAAGCCTTCTGATACTTTATAGTCTTGTAGAAGAGAAATATAAACAGACCCTTCTAATGCAGAAAGGAATGTGGCAAGTGAACCTTTCTTATAGAAGATTTGATTACGAAACAATCAAAGGGATAGGAAGTAAAATTCCAGGCACCTGGCTGGCCTTAAGTATTCCTATAATATAATTTGATTTTACGGCATGGAATCGGCTCTTAAAACCCAAAATACAGGTCACCCTTACTTGACAATTGTACATCTGTGAGTGTAATATTGCGTTGGCAAGGAAAAAAATAAGATATCTCATTCCACCTTTAACATTATTGTATTTCTGGCCAACAATTTAAAGAGGTTATGGAGCTATTGATCTAGCAATCATAATGCAAACATTACTCTGGCAATCACAAATTCATATACTAGCTTTCAGAAAGTTTAGAGGTTGTGCAAATATGTATTAAATATTCTTCATATTTGCAGTGAATTATGAATTAGATTTGTTGGAAATATGCAATGGTGCAGATAGCAGAAAATCTTGTTAAATAAGATTTGTATCACAATATATATGCAATTTTAAAGGAATATTTTAAAAGACTAATGTGGATTGTGATGTACATCACAATTTTACTAAATCACAAACAACTATGAACTTTGATTTTCCACCTGTACAAGGAACTGACTAAATACCATTTTATGATACTGGTGAAGACTTTCAACATCCATGCCCATATTTGTCTAGAATCATTTTTATGTTCAGTCAAATCTATTTAAAAGTATCATAAAGAAATGCCAAAGATCTTTTCTGGAGAGTGGAATAAAGGGGCATATAAACTGTATATTTTGAAAAATAAAACTTTGAAAAAGAAACCAGTAAGAACAACAACAGCAAAAAGAAATGCCATAGATTTGTGCTGGGGAAATTCCAGTGGTTATAATTAGGTAAATTAGTTTATATCAATACCTTTGTATCACATCAGAGCATTTGTCTATGTACTTCTGTGAGACTAAGAGCTATCTAAAGCATTACAGTATAGGTTAGGAACCGTGTCCTATTTTGTATGTACATAAAGACTGATGAAGTCATAAAATAACAAGGTTAGAAGTGATCTTACATTCAGTTCAATCAAAATTTTGTGAGGTATTGTAGGCTATTTGCCATCTGATATATATCTCACAAATGTGTAACATTTTCTACATTTGATTATATCAGAGTAAATTTTGATAGTAAGAGAAAAAGTAATTTTGGGAGGGTGAATATGGTAGCATTAATTTAATGATTTAGTAGTAATACAGTAGAACCTAGCACAGAGTAGGCTTGTGATTAAATTTCATTGCTTCATAATTTAGTCATCAGTACTTATATTTGAAGCACAGATCTGAAAGTTCTGAGATTTTAGAGAAGCTGTAGCTTTACTTCAGGATACAAGGTGGTGCTGTTTCATTTTACAAACAAAACCTGCTGTTACCCAAAGCTAGCAAAGCTAGAATGAAGACATCATATCTTATAAAGAGAGCAAGAATAGAGAAGAAGCCAATTCCATACCTCTACACACTAGTTATGATTTTGTTTAATGGAAAAATAGATAAGTTATATCTATATACGCTGCACAATGTACATACAGAGGCAATAACAATATTCAGCCAAGGATGAAATGTTCACTTTTTAGTAATTTACAGCATTCTGTGGCCTGTAATCTTTGCAGTGGCTGCAAAGGCCCTGGACTTAAGGGAATAAAAATGTGTGCTTTATGAAAAATGAGTGAAAGTTAAGGTTTATTTCTAGTTCTTATTGACTTTCTATACTGACAAACAACTTTTTACTGGTTACATAAATGAAAATCTAACTCAACTTTTAATTTTAAATCTACTGACCTAAAACATTAATGAAGACCTAAGGCTACAAGCCTTCTATCTACTCAAATGCTAACCACCATTGCCAACTTACAATATGAATTTAAGTACTACAAAAAGTGAGGCTTTTTAAAAAATATCAATCTGTCTCTGAACTTATTATTACCTTGCATGGAGAATATAAATGAGAATTTGGGGTCCTATTTCAATGTCAGATTTTCTGTGTGACATCAGTCAAATTAAGTAGCCTTTCTAAGTCTAATTTTTAATCTCATTTTAAAAGATGCTTAATAGGAACCTTTTCACAGTAGTTCTTGGCGTATTTGTAATGTTTGTAAAACAAATTGAGAGGGTTTTTTTTTTTAAATCACAGACATATTTGTTTACTGAAAATTAGTACTGTAGAGAAATTTGGTTGTTTCATGCATGTTGATATCCATGGCAGATTTTTCCAAAAATGATTGACATCTATAACAATTTTATCAGGTGTTCCTTTATATTTCATTCTATTTATCTTATTACGGGTTTTGGCTACTAAAAAGAAAACTCAAAACCTCTGTTGAGGATTTGTGAAATGTAATTATATCCTTTACTGATTTTTTTCACTCAGTCTTTTACCCTGACATATCAGTTATTTAAATGTCAGCATTAACGTTAATTTCTTTCTTTTTATTTTTCTGCATTTTCTTTACTAAAAGCTGACTTGTATATTCAAATAATAGGGAGGAAAGAACTACACTATTCACTTATTTTGGCATAAAAGAGACAAAATAATGCTTTATACTCAGCTTTACTGACAGAATAAATAGTAGACTCATTTATTGATGATGTTATATTACATGGTATTATTTGTTCTATGGAGTTCAGAAATATCATTAACATAACCTTGAAAAGAAGTTTATGCAAGCAGAATTTAAGTCAGTTAGGACAAAGAAACCAAGTTAGTTCATTTAGCAACAAAAACCTAATAATAAAAATGTTTAATAGATAGTAACTAACTAGGTTTAAAATGCTGAAAGGAGGTCCCATAACCTCTGATGTTTCCCTAAAACTTAGTGTCTAGACCCTATGACATGGATATTAGAGATTTTTTCTTTTGAAAATCAACTCTTAGGTGGCATTATTGTGCAGTGATATAAATTATGTCTTCGAATCACATGGGAGCCTGGATTCGAAAAATAGCTATACCACTTACTATTGTGTGGCCCTGAGCAAAAAAAGCCTCTTTTGGAGTCAGTTCCTTATATATCTATAAAACGGGGACAATACTTCTCTCATAGTTAGATGGATGATTATATGAGATAATTCATTTACCGTGTTTACCAATAGTAAATGCTCAATAAGAATTAGCTAATTATTATAGTTTGTTTCCAGTAAAGGTATCATTTTGTTAAAATCTCTTCAAATATCTTCAAAATACTTAATTATTAAACTTTACTAATTATTTTCTGTCACATATATATGAAAGGGACAAAATGCTTAAAAACTAATTCATTGCTTCCAAAGAGTAGAGTATGGAAGAATGGGGAGAGGGGAACAGAGTCATTTTACAGTGGAGAAACCTAACCCACACTATCTCATCCAGGTGATCAAGGTCAACAGCAACAGTGATGTCATTTTGATAGTATGAATGCTTAATGTGATATGATGAAATGGCACCTTCCTTCTGTGGTCTTCCTCCCAAAACACATAACTCCAGTCTAATCCAAAGATAAACAGCAGCCAAATACTAATTGAGGGACAGCTTACAAAATTTCTGATAAGTACTTCCCAAAACTCTCAATATGGTTAAAAATAAGAAAAGCCTGAGAAAATGTCACAGCCAAGAAGAGTCTTAAGGAGGCATGACGACTAATTACACAGAAGTGAAAGTATATGAATCTGAGTCACACTCTAATAAACTCTCTAACTTAAGATGTAGCACTTGGCCATCATAACCAAAACACCCAGAAACAGTAGTCACTTAACATTAGGTAAGGCCATTCCACATCCTCTCTACTTCATGCAGAAATATGGATTAAATATGGGTAAACTTCAGATACAGTCTACCCATAGGTTGTTTTATTAAAATGGGGTGATAGTACATAAACTCTATTAGTAAACATTCAACTTCATTTGAATGAAACAAAAGAAACAGAAACAGGAAAATCAAAGGGATTGTTGTTCTTCAGATAGATGTTTCTTCATCATGTTATTTGCAAAAGATCAGGCAAAGGTTAAGGTTTATGAAACACACTATAAGGCTGAGTCATGTTCTTTAAAAATAATTCTACATGGTTCAGTTTTTCACAGTATCGATTTACACTGGCTGTAAATGATGAGGTGATTAGATGCCGGATAGAGCTTATTAACAGACCTATAAACATTGCTGCCTGAGACATCTGGGTAACTGATCCTCATTCTTGCTCCACAGTCCTGAGTTAAGGAATGTACCTACAGCAGGCTGTGTAAACCTGGAAAGGGTGATAAATGGGATCAGGGCTGATGCTGTGTACATGGGATCTCACCTTATTATTGTATTTTATATTATGTAAGTTCTAAGATTGATGTGGAGCACTTGGCCCAAAAGAGATGGTCCCTAGTGCATATCAACTAGCTTAAGTTAATATTATTTGAGGCTTAGGTATATAAGCCTATGTACACAGGCAGGGCTAAGAGGGGGATGGAAAACATCTGAAGTGCCTCACACTTAACCAGAAATTACTATTGACAAAACCTTGTGAAGATTTTGAGGTGTAGATTTTTGTTTTTCCATTGACTCTAGAACATGTTGATCTCTCCTTTGTGTACTCCCATTTTTCTGACTTTCTTCAGTATTCTATAGATGAGTAAACCCTGTATGATTGATCTAGTGGTTTGTGTGCTTGGTCTTTCCATAATTTTGTTCCTACTTTTGACACAGGATAATACAGTGGAAATACACTGTAATTTTCACACTTTCTCCTTTTCTCATAAAGTTGTACAAATCATATTACTATATTTCATTGTTCTGGTTTAAGGCATTTATTTCAGTTCTGTAAGCATAAGAATGCTTACTTTGGATTCCCCTTGTCAGCATCTTCATTGCTGATTTTATATTTTGGTTCATTTGTTGACTGGGTCTGACATTTGGGGATTTATTTTTCACAGGAGAATCACAGGTATTGTGTTACCTGAGTAATTTCATATTTGATAAAATCTCTCTCTTGATTTTATAATTGAGTAGTATCTGGTCAGTGTCCAGAAAGTCTTGGGCCCCTTTTTATTTCTCTCAGAACTTTGTAGACATGGATTTATTATCTTCTGGTATTGAATGCTATGAAGGGAAGTCTCAAATAAGCCTTATTTTTTTTCTTCTTGTAAGTGTGTTTCTTTATCTTCCAGGGTGACTAAAATCCTATCTTTATCCTGATTTTCAATATTCTAATTTGGATATGACTTATTGTTAGCTGTACTAGATCAAGCTTTTCCTGGAAAATGGCATGCCACCCCGTCCACAGATGCTGTCTTCCTTCATTTCAGACATTTTTTTCGTATAATTTATCATTCTATTTGTTGAGTTCTCTACTTCAGGGAGATAAACTATCCTGATGTTGGATTATCTGAATTGTACAACTATTACCTGCTTTCACTGTGTTTATCTCTGGACTTATGTCTATATCAGAATTTCCATTTCATTATTTCCTTTTGGTTTACTGTCCCTCTGTTTCTGAATCTATTATTTCCCACCCCCTTCCCTTTTATTTGGCACCTTACCTTCTATTCCCTTAGCTCCATAGGTTTTTTTAAAAAATAAAATTATCTTTTTTATCTCTAATACTTTGTCTTTTTAAAAAAACTGATCTCATGTTCTTACTTTGTGTTCTATTACACCAAGCTCAAAGTTTTCATTTGATCTAATTCAGATTTTACTAGATTCAATAATAAAGAAAGCCCCAAAATACAACTGCTTAAACCAGAGAGAAGTTTATTTTCCATTTACCTAACAGTTCAGGGTGGATGTCCCCAGTTGATGGGTGGTTCTCCATAGAAGTAATTGAGGATTTGGGCTAAAGATGACTCTGGATCTTCAACACATAACTTTCAAGGTCATTCTAGTTATTGTCATCCTTATCAGAGGGAGAAAATGCAAACATACAGGGCTAGAGAGCTTCCCTTGAGAAAGAGAGTAGGAATACATTCCAACAGTAGTACAGAGTTTCAATCACAACTTCTATTCCTTCTTACGTTTTTTCTAGATTGAATTGTTATTATATATATATATTTAAATCCTTCAGTACATTTGCATATTTCCTATGTCATTTCATTTTCTTTGGATGATATTTAGAGAATTTTGCCCAGGTTTTGTCTTTGTACTGATATATTTTGTTTAGCTGTTGCTTGACTTTCTTCAGAGACTGTTTGACTTCTCATCTGAACTAACTCTTGTGGACCACGTATATTATATTCTAACTATATTTCTTAACCACCGTATCTTTAAGCAGGGGAGCATGCGGAGTAAGTTAGAAGCAATAACATAATCCCTAAATTTTACCTTCTTTTTCCATTTTTCACCATCTTTTGAGGTTCATGGCATCAGATTGTTCCCTTTCGTTGTTTGATAACAGCAAATATATTTTAATTGTTTATTATATGTTCATTTCATGGAGGAAGAATAATACTTATTAGGCTTTCATAAACTGCCATGATCTTTACCAGAAGTACTAGTGTAATTAATTTTTTAACATCTTTATTGGAGTATAATTGCTTTACAATGGTGTGTTAGTTTCTGCTATATAACAAAGTGAAAAAGCTATATGCTTACATATATCTCTATATCCCTTCCCTCTTAAGGTCTCTCTCCCATCCTCCCTATCCCACCCCTCTAGGTGGTCACAAAGCACCGAGCTGATCTCCCTGTGCTATGCAGCTCCTTCCCACTAGCTATCTATTTTACGTTTGGTAGTGTATATATGTCCATGCCATTCTCTCACTTTCTCCCAGCTTACTCTTCCCCCTCCCCGTATCCTCAAGTCCATTCTCTAGTAGGTCTGCATCCTTATTCCCGTCTTGCCCCTAGGTTGTTCTGACCATTTTCTTTTTTCTTTTTTTTTAGATTCCATATATATGTGTTAGCATATGGTATTTGTTTTTCTCTTTCTGGCTTACTTCACTCTGTATGACAGTCTCTATGTCCATCCACCTCACTACAAATAACTCAGTTTCACTCCTTTTTATGGCTGAGTAATATTCCATTGTATATATGTGCCACATCTTCTTTATCCATTCATCTGTTGATGGACACTTAGGTTGCTTCCATGTCCTGGCTATTGTAAATAGAGCTTCACTGAACATTGTGGTACATGACTCTTTTTGAGGTATGATTTTCTCAGCATATATGCCCAGTAGTAGGATTGCTGAGTCATATAGTAATTCTATTTTTAGTTTTTTAAGGAACTTCCATACTGTCCTCCATAGTGGCTGTATCAATTTACATTCCCACCAACACTGCGAGAGGGTTCCCTTTTCTCCACACTCTCTCCAGCATTTATTGTTTGTAGATTTTTTGATGATGGCTATTCTGACTGGTGTGAGATGATATCTCACTGTAGTTTTGATTTGCATTTCTCCAATGATTAATGATGCTGAGCATTCTTTCATGTGTTTGTTGACAATCTGTATATCTTCTTTGGAGAAATATTTAGGTCTTCTGCCCATTTTGGGGTTGGTTTTTTTTTTTTTTTTTTTTTTTTTTTTTTTTTTTTGGTACACGGGCCTCTCACTGTTGTGGCCTCTTCCATTGCGGAGCAGAGGCTCTGGACGCACAGGCTCAGCGGCCATGGCTCAAGGGCCCAGCCACTCCGCAGCATGTGGGATCCTCCCGGACCGGGGCACGAGCCTGTGTCCCCTGCATCGGCAGGCGGACTCTCAACCACTGCGCCACCAGGGAAGCCCTGTTTGTTTTTTTTGATACTGAGCTGCATGAGCTGCTTGTAAATTTGGGAGATTAATCCTTTGTCAGTTGCTTCATTTGGAAATATTTTCTCCCATTCTGAGGGTTGTCTTTTCATCTGGTTTATGGTTTCCTTTGCTGTGCAAAAGCTTTTAAGTTTCATTAGGTCCCATTTGTTTATTTTGTAATTAATTTTTACTGAGTTCTTAAAATTATTTTTATTATTTTTTTCTGTTATTTTTAGACTATAAGAGTTGATACTGTTAACTTATTTGCCATTGTGGTATAAGCAATATTAAAATAGTGTCTGAATAGTAAACTATCAAATCATTGCTATATATGTCAATCAATGAGTGATATATGAATGGTCATAAACTTGCAGATACAAGTCCCTATTTGGCGTTTTCTTTAGGGAATTAAATGCTCATGCGTAAAATGAAGTACACCTGGGTTCTCTCCTCCAAACAGCAATGTAGGGAAATTTTCTACCGATCATCTGGTCTTCTAGTGGAAATTAACACCCTCTACATGAATTCCATTTCCCACATTGGAAAAACAGCTGGAAGTAATTTCTAGCTTTTGTGACAATTATTTGTTCTAGAAATGTAGATAAAGATGATTAAAGAGAAATATATTCTGTTTATTTTATAACTTTGTGTTCTCAAACTTGTAAAAGCAAAGCAAGTCCTTCATTTTATTAGCAAATGAATGAACTGTTCCTTATTCCAAATAAAATCGTTCATCAAATGAAAAAACTTACCTAGTTTTTTAAAATGTTGATACTATTTGTTTCTAAGTATGGGTTTACATTTAAATATCAAAATACTAATCCAATTTTAAAATATTACTATTACAAACACTCATAAGCATCAAAGTAAAAGGAGGCAACTTGTAAAAAGAGTTTCCTTTGGACTGACAGCAAACATGAAATCTATAGTTAATTTAGAAAGTGCAGTCTTTGAGAAAGAACCTATAATGAAACTTCAACTTCAATTATACATAGAACTGCAATTCTGTGTGTCTGGAATACAAGCCCTGAACTTGGATTTATGATTGCCATGTGCAATGTATTCCTTATACACTATTTTTTTTTCTTTTTGCTCCGGTTTCATTTTTATGGACTGTCATATACTATATATGAACTCATTTTTACACTAAACCCCTTGGCAAACTCACCTCAGTATTTAAGGGATTGCCTGTCTATTTGAGAACTTGGCTTAGAACAACAATGGGACAAATGGTAGGAAGACGGCAAAAATCTGCTTTCTAGATTAACAGCCAATGAGCAGAAAATAGACATGTACACACAAGTTAGGCTGAGCATCTAAAATAAGTTATGCTTAATTATAAACTATGTAAATCTCTAATTTGCATTGAACCATAGGTTTAGTTGAGCTTTCACGTCTGTGAGGCAAGAGGGATGCTGTGCGTGTCCAGTGCTGGGGAAGGCCTACACCCCAGGACTTCCTTTTCCTTTGAAAACTTTCACGGTGACATTACCCAAGACTTGCCATGCATTCTTGATCATTTTGCTGCTTTTCTGAGTTTGACTTTTTCAAATAACATCATTTTTTCTGATGGTTCACTAAATTGGGTTAAATTCTCTCTGAATTCCTTAGGTTACAATCATACATGTGAGTGTTTACATGATAGCCACATTTCTATCACCTGGAAGCTAGTTTTCATGATAGCATAATGTACTTGGTAAAAATATAATGTAAAATATGTAAAACTCGACTTATGGCCCCCCTACAAATATGTTTCTCCCACAGTCTTCTTCATCTCAGCTGATGGCAATAGTTCTTTCTTTCCAATATCATATTTAATTCATCCAAAAATTCTGTTGGCTCTACTTTCAAAATACATACAGAAACTGCATACTTAATCATCACCCCAATACCACTATCCTGGGCCAGGCCACCAGGAGATTTTGCCTGGGTTATTACATATCTTCCTAGCAGGTCTTCCTCTTCTCACCCTTGTCCTCAGAGTCTATCCACAGCACAGCACCCTCTCATGTTCAAAAACATGTTACATTTTGTCACTCAGAAGGCCTTCTCACAAGTAAAGGAATATTATGTCCTTTTAGTTGTATACTGTAATCATTAAAGACTTTGCTCCAGTAAGGAAAAGTTTAGCTATTTATCTAATGTTTATACAAATTACCATACAAAACCCAGGCTCTGTGTTTAAAAACACTGGCTAAAGCAGCAGACTTTTCTGAATTCAAATTCAACTTCCACCAATTATCATCAACTATGATTTAAGAAATTTGATTAATATTTCCCAATATTAATATTTTGATATATAAAATGTGATCAAAACAATGACATCCATACCATTTTATATGACTGTAATAATTTGTAAGTTTGGTATATCAGAGTCTAACCAGGAAAAAAAAAACACTTAAAACATTTGTAACAGGGCACTTAATTCTGGGAATTAGTTACAAGGGTGATATGGATTTGGGGAAGCCATAAAGGGAGGATGAAATAACCCAGAGATTAGCAATATCAGGAAGCTACTTCACCCTTAGATTGGAGGGATGAAAGATGGTACTGCTAGAGAACAGAAGTCATCCTTTCAAAGCTGGAACCACAACGGACCAGTCAGAAACAAGATTGAACCACAGAGAAGCCACAGTTGAATACACTGCCCAGTAAAGATGAAGGCGAGAATAACTGTTTTTCCCTTCCCACTGCCCTCCAAAATCCCACCAGTGTCTTCATTGTTCAACGAAGCCAGAGCCAACTGACAAGGGATCCTGGGAGAGGCCCTGGAAGAGGTGAAATCCTCCATGAAGAATGGAGCAGGGGAAGAGAGAACAGATTGGGGGCAAGTGGGCTCAGGACTGGCACCATCTGTCACCAAAGGTCTTAAAATCAGCTGTGTAGTCTAGAGGATACTTAAATGTTTATGCAGAGACTTTAAATGGCCATGGAGTAGAAAATACACTATCTAGGAGCACAGAGCAAAAGAAAGTTGCTATTATGGGCTGGGGATAACAGATGTCAAAATTAACATTGACTTAAATGCCAAGGTAAATATTTCTAGTGGATCACTGATATTGGTCTATGCTTTTTATTACTTGTGTACCTTATCTATATTATAAATATTTCAAATGAGAAAAGAATACATATAACTGCCAACCAATGGAGGGTATCAGGAATCAAATTTTTAAAAAAGTACAGTATTATTTGAGGTACTTTATTGATTTACAAATGTGAAGAAGCCTTTGAGACATCTGAGTTACAAAAATTGAGACAAAATAAATAAAACAGCCTAAGTCTAGATGCAGAAATGAAGAGCAAAGCTGCTCATCCTTGTGGATGCAAGGTGGCCACTCATTCTAATGCCTTTCATTCATGATCAGTGGGGTCAATAAGTCCTGCAGAACCTTGAATTGGTATCTGTTCTATTGACTAATATATATTTTCATATGCTAATGAAAATGAACTTGGAATGTAAAAACATATTTTACATTTTTGCTAATTATGAATCTCCTTGCATCATGATAATGTTGCATTTCCATTAAATAAGCTGAAAATTCAAGTACTGTGTTTTAAATGTTCAAAATGTCTAGTTTGGAAGTAAGCTGACCCTTGTAATACTACAATGACTTGGCTTTGCAGGTACCTCAGAGCAAAAAGACCAGTGCACCAGAATTCCTTTTCCTGTGGTAACATAAAGCACAAGAGTCATACACATCTCCCCAGACAATTATGAGGAAAGAAGAAGTCCTACTGCATAGAAACTCAGTGTCAGTGAAATTAGGAACAAAATGCTTGTATGACTCCAAAGAAATTTTTGCATTGACCCATTTTCTGCCTTTATGGAGACAAGATCAGGTGGATCTCAAATGTTTTAGATTAGTTTGGATAACTTAGTAGACATACCCAGCAATTATAATTAACAGCATTAGTTTAAAGCTTACAGAAGGAAAAATATGAAGTTAATGCTCTAGGTTAGAAATGAAGTTAAGAATAAAAAAGGAAATAAGTGTTAACTTAAGGCAGAACCAAATCTCCAGCAGTGAGGTGGGGTCCTTTATTACTAAAGGTAAAGCTTTTTAAAAGTAAGGCTACACAAAGTATATGAATTTGGTCAAATTTGATTTTGTTAACATGAAGTTAAATTTCTTTGAGATTGCAATAAGGGTCCTGTCTACTATGTTTGCATCTTAAAGGATTAGAGATATGGTTTTATTTCTTCCTACACTAGTTGACTTGAAAGTCCTATGTTTTTGTCAAACAGCTTGCAAATGAACTTTGCAATAGTGTAAAGTGGAAGAGCAATTATCACTGCTCACTTATTTTCAGTGAATACGCCCACATTTGTCTCCTTCAAGATTACATAGAAAGAACATTGACAAGTATATAACTCTTTTAACCTAAACTGCAAGGCATTATTATTGCTGACCTTTCCTTTATTGTTCTTTCTTGAAAATTATAAAAATAGCATTTGAATTTCTCAGTGCATTTAGTGTTGCCTAAATGCGAATATATCATTCTGTGAAGTGTGAGGAAATTTCTAAAAAGTCAATCAGTTTATAGTTTTCAGGTAAAATGTGTCCCTTTTAAATTCCTTTCTAAACCTGTTTCCTCTGGAATATGTAATGTGAAGTGAACTTGCTTTTTACAAAGCGCCACTAATTATGTCACCATAACTGTATTATTTTATGTTTTATTGTATTCCTTAGATTTAAATGGTCTCTAATGTGTTCAAAGTCAATATTTGATGAAAACGTGTTAATATGTAAATAGTTTGCTTAATGAAGTAGTTTCTACTGAAAATGGGAGTATATCATGTAATCATCTTTGAGTGAATAAAGAGAAAACCTCAAATGATTTTCTCTTTGGCCAGCTGCAGTTTGCTATGTTCAGGACTTTAGATTTTTTAGGAGTTCACAAATATGATTGATGTGAATCTGAGTGTGTTTACAGCCTTCACGTTTTCCTTTTTAAAGTGATTTTTATTATATTGTGATTATCTTTTAGAGATTTCAATTTATTGTCGGCCTGCATATTTTTAGTAGTAGGAAACTATTTCTTCTAAGTTTACCAATAAAATATAAAAGATAATTTTATATTTTGATTTATATGGATTCCAATTATTTAATTATTAAGGTGGTAATTTATCAGTAACTCATTGGAATAGTCCATGATTTTTAAGGAAGAATTATGATTTTAACAGGAAAATGCAAGAGAAATTTAAATTGTTTTCCATTGAAAAGGTAGAACATTGCGATTTAGAGCAGTTAAGCAGCCCAAGGAGAGAGAACTTTATTTATATAGCTAGGAGTGTAGTCATATGTTTCATAAGAATGATCTGAGCATCGTAAAGCATGAATCTCCTTGGACTCTGATTTGTTTATGTTGAGGTTCTTTTAAATCATGCTTCATATTTTGCTGTTAAAAATAAGTTGACTATTTTTTTAGTATCAAATGGCACAATTTTTTCTCTTCATCCCTTACCTCATACATAGGCTGGGGAGGAAATAGATGACGCTTGCCTTATAACTCTTTCTTTATTTTTATTTTTTCTTTTGGAGTACTTAATGGTTTTGGAAGAAAAAAAGAATAATCTAAGGGTCACCCCTTGCCTCTTTGTAACTAGTTAGGGCCTGAAATCTGAGGGTAACCATTTCTCTGACTTTCACAGTCGGTCCATTTTCTAGCATCTCCTTAGAATAAGGGCGTTCTTATAAAGTGTAGTGATGCATCAGTAATACATTTACATTTTATATTTCTCAAGAATTTTCACTCAAAAATCCATAATAATATCTTAAATATACATGAAGAGCTTGACAAAAAAGCCTGCTACTTTGAATAGTAATTTTCAAAGTGCTTTTTTGTACATTATTCCATTTGTTACTAAGAGTTATAGAAGTTCTCATGAATATAGATTAGAAAAGATGTATTTTACAGAGAAAGAAATTGAAAACTCAGTGAAGAATGTTTTTCCAAAATAAATGGAGTACTCTTAGAAATGTGTTGTTTTGATTTTGGATTGAGGACACTGCACCAGATACTTTACTAGGCCATAGTTCCCAGAAATCCCAGTGAAACTGACACTGCTTGCCAATAATGGGAATTCCCTCTCCATAGAATATTTTTGTCACCTGTGGAAACATTAACTTTCCTCTAGAATTCTACTATAGGAAATAATCTCTCCATTTCCCACTGGATTCTTTTATCATGGAGTTTTTTGTCTCCTTTTACAGGAATTAAGAATTATTCATATACATGCTTCCCCTAGATTGTAAAGTCCAAGACCAGGATTGATATAGCTCATTTTCCACAACATCTAACAAACTGACTTTCATATGGTAGTGCTTAATATGTATTTGTTCATTTAATAAAATATGTCACTATGATTTTGAACATCTTTAAGAAAGGAAACTAATGTGAGACTTTGGATGAAAGAAACATAGCAAAACATAAAGGAACTACCAAAAATCTAGTAAGAAATGTTTTACTAAGTTCTCTAACAATCTATGCAAATAGATCAGTATCTAAACTGAAAGAAGTTTGTGGGAATATAAGTTAAACAGTTAACAATAAGAACCAATGAAAAAGTCTTTCAGGACTTGAATTTAAGTCCTTATTAAAGGCCAGATGGAAAATTTACATTTAACTTGTGCAGTGGGTGATGTGAGGTGTGACATTTTGTGGAAGTTGGGTGACTTTATTTGTACTGCAGAATCTACAGAGAATATAAATATTCCTGTGATATGTTCATTCCATTAAAAAAATGGAATGAGTGAAAAATGACTCTACCTGACATGCCGAGAGCTCTTAAAGCAAAACAACACACTAGAACTGGTGTGAAATCCTCCTAATTTAGGTACTTTTGGTGATGGGAGTTTGGAGTGAAGTAGCATATTGTTACATTTACTTATGCCTTGTAAGTCATTTTTTAAAAATTCAGTACCTTTAAAATAGAAATATTAACTTTTTTGACTCCTAAAATAATAAACAGGCAATCTTCTATCCTTGAGGATTTTTGTCTCTAGCAAAAGATAAAGGGGCTGATCGTACTGCTTCTGCCATAATCATACATATTCCTAAGATTTCTTAATCATAACCTTATGGTTTATACAGAGTACATATGTGAAAATGTTTCTGAATATTTCACTTTCACCCTGGATGACTGCATAATGATTGAGTTACAGCATTACGTAGTAATCTAGTCTCATTTAAATCAAGTAAATCAGACAAATTATCCATGCCCTAAGCAAAGGCAAACATACATCTAAAAGTCTAAACGAATTGCCTTAAGCAAAGGCAAACATACATCTAAAAGTCGAAAAGAATTTAAAGTTTGGCACTATAGATATTCCACAGTATTAATTCCAAATTTCTTCTAGTCTTTCAAATAGATCCCTTTGTTCCAATGACACTTAATGGTTAGTATATTTGTTTGGGAAATTTTCAATGAATCGTGGGGATTTAAAAATACTTAGTGTAGTTAAAAAAACATACTATCTTTTAATGGAAACTTTATAATACATTGTAGCTCAGGAATGTTCAACTTTACTATTCATTTGATGTCACAAACACCAGTACATTCAAGAGTTCATATACTTATTATAATCAGAGAGATTAGAAGCCCTTAGGTGCCTTTTTGCAAATCTCTCTCTCTCTGAAGTTCAGAGGTTTTTAAGGCACTTCATTATTCACATGACATTATTACAATAGTTCTTAAATATTCCAAAAAACAATATTGATAACATTGAGAAGCATCTGGTCATAAGCAGATGTCTTTTAGGTAACTTAATTCACGTGTCGAGAATCCTCAGAGAAGGCCAACATGTGATTCACACCTAAAGGCTTTCCTAAATGTCTGGTAAAAATTGACATAAAGATTACCATTTATATGAAACAAGTGTTTACTATTTTAAACATTATAATTGACACACCATTTAAAAAGCATGGTGGAACAAAAGCGTTTAAAAACCTGTTAGTATTTTTAAATTATTTGGCATTAAATCAAGACAGTCTTTCTAGCAGTTTGGTATTCATTCATGTCAGTTATCTCAAAAGATGTGTAATCTGTAGTTTATATACTTTATACATAATTTAAGTTAAATAATTTGAATTAATTTGCAATCACTAGCACTGAACAAAAATAGTTTACATTGACTTAAATATATATTAGTGGTACATAGTTATTTGTATCCACATATAATTATGATTTTAAGTGTTTGATATGGCTCCTTCATCTGATAAATTAATTTATTAATATGCAAAGTGATGAGTATGAAACACGAACTTTTAAACAAGGCATTGAAAAATCATGGATTTTTAAACTTTCTTTAGGGGTTTATTAGTACAAAACAAAGTAATCCAGAGATCTTTTTAACACATCAGACTACTAGACAAATACCAATCTTTGCTGGGATACCAGCAAGTGATAGGGAGCTCACTACCTACCAAGATATTCTACTTCATTATTGCATAGATTTAATATTAGAAAGGTAATCTTATGTTAAATGAGATTGCAAAGATATTTTCATGCAAAGATGACATAGCTATAAAAATTATAGTTGCATTACTTCTTGATATTATTACAGTTAAGTGCCAAGTACCAGGTCAAATAATTATGGATCTTTGATGGGTATGGGCCCTTGAGATTTGCTTTCTTTACTGCACGACCTAAAGTTCTAATGTGCACATGAAATCTCCCAAAGTGGAAAATGGAATGTGACATTTATTAGAATTTATCTGACCCAAAGTCACTGTTAGCAGATCTTCTTCCACAAAATAGCAGTTGGGGGAATACTAGGAAAGAGGGTCGCTCAGTTCCTGGAGCCCCTTGTTCCTGTCCACTTGTTTCCCCCAAGACTGGAAATGCATTTAGGCCAGTACCAGTATGTCTGGGGTGGGTGGCTGTGTAGGCTATCAGCCAGCATCGTCCCAGTTGGCAGATGCCCATTCTGATTGGCTGTCTTAAGAAGGCACTGTGATGCCTTACTGGTTCTTAAATATTTTCAATAATTTGTATGAATATCCTTAGTGTCTTAACCCAAATATGCAAGACAGAAGTAAGGAAGGAGTATAAAAGAGATATTTGGAGGAAGAAAAAACATACTCCTAATGGCTCTCTTCTCTTGCCGCATTCAGAAACAAATTAGCCATCTCTTTTTCTGTTTTGATAAGAACATATTCTGTTTGAAAAGGTCTTACTGGTGAGAGCTGTTGTTGAATTAAGACAAAAATGTAAACTATATAATGAGGATAATGCCATGCGTTTTTTTAACTTTAAATTTTATGTGGAATTTCTAGGAAGAAAATATGAAGTGAGCTAAATAGGTTTTACTCAATATTATACGATCCTTACAATTAGTTTATTTGAAGTATTTACTTGCTAAGAGTAATGCTTTAACATATTTTATGATAAAATGCTTATTTCATTTAAAAATAGAAACTGAATACTAACAAGATTATTATTTATCAAAGTAAACATAAATGTACTGACCCTGAAAAAGCTTGTTTTGCGAATGTACATTTGTAATTATTTGGTTTAAAAAGTTCATTCCAGTAAGCAAAGTAGGGAGTTAATGGCTCCCATTTGTAAATAGGTGACATAGCTTATTGTAGTGCTCAATTATCTCTGGTCCATGAATTGTTCAATTATGCAAGCACTCATCTGCCCTAATAAATACTCATTAAGGTGTGCATTGGTGCCAAAAATACACATTTTCTGTAGTTTTACTATGTATGAACACAGTAAACTCCAGAGAAATGATGGACAGCACCAATAAAACCTCTGGAATCTAGATATAATTTGAAAAAATTAGATGCCCATTAAAGAGCAATAAAATAGGTTTGTTTAGAAAAATGCATAAAATTATCTTGTTAGGTACATTCCCTGATCGGAGAGTAATAAATGAAGTCTCACATTAACATCCAAGCCCTATTTTTTTAAAAGGAGAAATGGTCAAGGGTGAAAGAAAGAAGAATATCACTCAAGTCATAAAGTTAGAATAATAAATAGCACACAGGCTCGCCCTATAAGTTCTTCAAACTCTGAAAAAAAGGAGAGTTCATGCATCTCATTCAAACTTCAAAGCTACTTTCTCCTTTTTATGTTTAAACCAAAGCTTTCAAGAATGGAGGCCAGGTTTCCTTTACAATTTAAAATTCAAGGAGGACCACTTTGAAATTTAATAGAGCAGTGTTTGCTAAAGTAAACATTTTAGTCACAGTGACAGCAGATGCCTCCGTGCATCCGCAGCCTTTTCTGTAAGTATTAAAGCAGTGCTTCAAAACTATTGGAATGTCTCTTCCCTAACAGCCATTCAAAAAAGATATAGATTTCACGGACTGCAGCATCCTCCTTCTCCAAACAAAATGCACCTTTAGCATAAAGCAATTTTGAGACTTGGAAATTTCTGATGACACTTTCTAAAGGCGTGCTTTAGAAAAAAGCTAAGAGGAACACTGAAAATGGGGATCCCAGGTTCCTGTTAAAGGTTTTTACTGCCGACACCCTCATCCACAACCACATGGGCCTGGCGAAAAAGGCCTCGGGAAGGAAGAGAGAGAAGTGGGTTAGACAAGCATTTATGGTGATCAACACGTGGTGTGAGAAGCCTTTTGTATTACCATAAAGTGGGTTACTAACACCGCTTGGTTGGTGCAAGGCGCTGTTTCTTTTACGATGCATACCAAATCCAATTATGGAGAAAGAAGGGTGGAAATTCTCTTCTTATTGAGAGCTAAACCAGCTTACTAAACCATGTAATTTTTTTCCAGTAAGCCTAGGACATAAACATGTATATGTATTAAAAGTCTTTTCTCCATGCATTGACAACTACATGTTATCAAACACCTTTTTCATTCTTGCTATTTACTTGTTGTTTTAAAATGTTCAATTATATGTCATTCAGAATATATTTAGATGGATCAAGAAATTGCAAAATTAATGAGGGAAGAACTTGGAAATTAAGTGGTCTAGAAAATGCATTCGAAAAATGTTATTGCTCTAATTTCGATTAGTTTGTTTTTCAGGTTCTTTATCCATATACTGTATTAGTCCAAATAAATTTGTTAATTTATAAAACTGTTAATAGATTTTTCAAACCGTAATTAGAATTAATTTCTCTTATTTTTATTATATCAAGCTAAAATATACTTTGATAATGTCCTGTAAAAATACTATATTTAGAAGTACATGTGTAGTATACTATCCATATTTTTACTGACAGTCTATAAATAGGAATAGGAAAAACCTCTTCTGGATTTAAATTCAACTTTAATAAGACAAATAAAAATAATTTTCATAGTTTTTCATGTTAGTTGCATAATCCTAACTTCTCAGTTATAAATATACATTGATCTCTAGAAATGTTAACTCCTTTCAATCCATGATATGTTTAAATACATTGTATGTAATAGCATATGAACTTTTCTTCAAATGAAATTCAATTGAAAGAAAAAAAAACAAGAAAGGAGCCATATTTCTAAACATGCAAGAGGCAAATTCAAATGCCTTCTTCTGTTTGTTGTGCTATCAGTTGAATATGTTTTTTCCCCTAGCACAATAATTGTAGCATTGCAGTTTTCTGGCAACAAATGGCTGCTGGGGGGTCACCAAATGTCTCTGATTTGCTACAGCGTTTAATCTTCCACAGAAACTGTTTACTGCTTCATATACACTGAATGCCAGGAATGTTATCCTTTAAATCATGCCTAGCTGCTAATTAATGGATGTATAAATGTCTAACAGCCAAGTCTTTAAAGCAGAGCCATGAGTGAGTACAGCAGACATTCTGCATATAACTAAAACAGACTTCTGATGAACCATAAACTCTGATTTTTCTACATAGCTATTGTCATGCTGTGTATCTAACCAGACTGAAGTATATTTGAGAAATTTGCTTTAAAGCCATCTGAAACTGAAATTATATTAGTAGTACCAGAAGGGTTCAGCCGTGCATTATTAGGTTACAGGGCTACATTTCTGTCTCTTCTGTGTTTCTCTCGGATGTCTACATTTTGGAAACAAAACAAAGGCTCAAGATTCTGAATCGAATGCCCAGATCTGACATCATGTCATTGTGAGATTTTTGTCACCATAATTTTTGCACTTCCTTTTCTAAAAGAAATAGAAATTTCTTTCAAAATATTTCTTTTATGTCTTTTTTTTTCTTGATATGTTCAGGCATGATTGGCTATAACACAACAGTCTAACAGAATCACCTAGGAAATTTTTACTGTATTTTGCATTTATTGAGCATACACACTACGTGTCTGGCACCATAGGAAGCACTTTTACATGCATTGTTTAGTGTAGCCTTAAAAACCATGCTCCCCGCTACAGGGAAGTTTTAATTAATCTTGAGTATCCAGATGAGAGTCAGCGGGTTAGGAAATTAGAAATTTGCTCTGGGTTTCCCAGCTTGCTAAGAGCGATCAGAACTGTAAGCAAACTGAGCATTGGCTGACACCAGGTCCTTTAGCCATGAGGTTCTATATATCACTCTCCCATTAGTCTTGACTTTACATGCACGTTGATATTTTACCAAGTTTTTACATCACAACCAGAAAAAACTGCTAGAATAGAAAGAGAAAATCACTCCAGCCTAGAAAAGTAACGGACAAAACATGATTAAGTCAACAATAAAGAATGGCAGCAGAAACAAATCCAAGGAGATGACTCCAACTTTCCAAAGTAATGCGAGAAATCTTGATTACCCTCTTATTTTAGGGATTATCTTCAAATTCAGACAGTGATAGAAAGGTAAATTAAATGTAACAGAGAAAATCTAGAGTGCCACTCTCTACCTACTGAAGCGTGAAGGGAGAACAGACTCTGAGATCATTATACAGGGGGTAAAACTCCACCTCTAACATTTCTCAATTATTTGTCCCTAGGAAAGTTCATTTGCCTCTCAGAGCCTTGGTCTCCTTATCCTTCAAACAAAGCTTCTAAAATTATTGTGGAAATCACATAACCATATATCTGCTGAATAAATGAAATGAATGAATAATCTAGAATCAAAAACTCTGATTTCAGATCTAGCTCTGCCATGGGTTAGTGATGTGATTTAAAGCAAGTTACTTAAGTGCTCTTTCTCCAACTGCAGAAAGGCTTACAAATGCTCACTTTATAGGTTGCTGTAAGGATTCAGTGACATAATATTTGCGAAGTATTCCATAAAATGAAAAGACCTTTAACAATGATTGTTACCTGTTTATTGATCTTGTTCCCCCAAGCCATCCCAAGAACCTTCCTTTTCTTTTAAGTTACCAGGCATCCCACAGCTGTCCTTCCATAAAATGCCCTATTTTCCAAAATTATATATCTTCCATTCTGATAATAATTCTCAGTCCATTAATATAATTACTGTAACTTCATCATCCAAGGAATTTTTTTTTTACCTAAAATGTATTTTTATTAGGCAAAATTCAGCCAGGGGTGCAAAATAAAGTTTAAAAAAAATGAGGAAGACTGAGTGATGGTGACTCCAATGAAAACACGTCTGCTCTGTGAAATGACCTAATTCACCAGCATGGCTAGGTCAGTGGGAGAGGAAAAAGACAGGCATCCTGTCCCTGGTACCCAGCATCCTCTGCATCTCACTGTGTATCAAACCAAAAAAGGACATCTGAGAAAAGACAGTGAGGAAAATCCCACATCTGAAGATGGCAGTGGCAGCAGCACTTCTAGACGTGAACAATGTGTGAAATGGTATATGTCAACGTGTGTGTTGTGAGTTTGTATTAGGCTGGATAAGATTAGCTCTGCCCGTGTGAGTTCAGTTAGCTTGAGAGCTGCAGTGTTTTTTACATATGCATGGACAGTTTATAATGGGGTGTGTTATTTGAAATCAATACTCATTAAATTTGAGAAAGAACTTTGAAAGTTTTAGGAAAATATATAACAAATGACACCAAACATGTTTGCATTCATAAAACAGGAACCTTAGGGTGAACGGTAACTTACAGATCATCTAGTGCAATGCTCACCCAGGTAAGGAGAGGTAACTTTCCATGACAGGTGTGCTGAAAATCTTCAGGAATAAGGAATTTGTTATTCCATGGCATGCTTTATTCCAATGTAGAAATCCAACTGAAAATTGTTTATTCTGGACTAAATTTTGCCTCCTCAGAACATGAGTCTGATTCCAGTTATCTGGAATCTCTTCTCCATGACACTGTTTCACCCACTTGAGGACACTGTTTCGCCCATTTGGAGAATCTCTTCTCCATGACACTGTTTCGCCCATTTGCCACTCTCCACTTATTCTTCTCTTCTTTCCAAGCAGTCCTTTCAACAATGTTTCAAGTGATCATTCCCAGACTGTTTGCATGTTCTCTTACCCATGCTCTGGGCCAGTCCTAGTTTATTAATACCCCATCTGGTGGCACAGAACAAACATAACACTTAATATTTGAACCCTTCAGTGCAGCTTACAGAGAGACCATTCTAACCTGTGATAGGGGGGTCAGATTTTATGAATGCAGGCTGAAATGGCTTTAGCTTTATTACCAGTCAAATAACATTCGTGAATCATATTGCATTTGTCATCAGGTAAAAGCTTGTTATTTTTCACATGAACTATTAACTTGATAGGATTCCCACATCTAGTTTTTGAGAAACTGATTTTTAACCTAAATATGTTCCTTGTTATTTATCCATACAAGTTTTATTCCAGTGGCTCCAGCCAGCTGAGATAAATTTGAATCCTCTTCTGTCATCTGTTGAATAAATTGTGTCATCTGTCAATCTGATAAAATGGCTTATTTAAATGTAACAAAGAACATCTTGTTGGTGTTTATGACATTGGTTTTCTCTGGTACATAATGTTCCCCTTTAGAAATGATATCCACAGAGAAATAGAATGTGTTCAATTAAATGCAGTAAATAGCTATTAAACATCTGCTTTAGACTAGAACTGAAATGGAGATGCCTGCCTTCAAGGATTGTCAATATAGTTGGTTAGTCAGAAATACAAACAATGACTTAAAAATGTAGTGAATTTAAAAATGAAACTATGTACAGGAGCAAAGAACAGCTGATTAAGCTGAAATCAGAAGTGAGTGTTCACAGAGATGGTTCTGGAAGGATGAGTAAGTAACTCATGTGGACAAAAAGGGAAGAAAATAATTGCCAGGCAGAAATAGCCAACTAGGGCAAAAATGTTATGGCATAATACATTATGCAAACTTTTTCAAATTACTATCCATAGGATCACCTGCACTATATCACTTATAGAGTGGAAACTACTAATTCCTGGCTTTCTCCCCAAATATCTAAAACAGTACCTCTAGATGGTGACAGAGAAACTACACTTGCATCAAGCTTCCTTGGTGATTATTATGCATGTAAAGATTTGAAAACCTCTGCTTCATGGTAGAAGGAATTGTCCAGTGTCATGGATTCATGACGCCGGAAAGAGATGCAGTGATAAATATGCACATGGTCTGACGGTGGAGAATCTCAGGTGTCATTCTGAGGAATTTGGGAAGGGAAACCTCTGAACATGTTCTGCAGGGTAGTGAAATGGTCAGATTCATGTTTAGGAAAATAAACATTGTCACAGTGTGAAAGATGTAATAGATGGGACAGTGTGTAAAGACGAGGAGATCTTTCCAAGATGCTAGATGTGATGAAAGCTTAATGTAGATCAGGGACCAAGAGACTAATGGGAAAGACTGATAAAAGGATTGATGAGGATCAATGAGTATTTCAAATTTAAGTATTTAGAGAACCTAGGGAACAAATGTGTGTATATTTGAGAGTAGGGAGATAGAGAGGAGCCAATAATAACTTGGAAGTTTCTAGATATATGATGCAGAAAGCTATCAATATTTTTGTATATAAAAATCAGAAGAAGATCTGTGACATAGAAGGTAAAAATGAATCCAACTTTTGAATCGTTTAGTGTTAAATACTTGAGTTTTGTTTATAGAAAGATATCCAGCAAAAAAAAAAAAAATTGGCAATGTGAATCTGAAGTTTAGGAGATGTCTCAGAACTAGAAAACTAGGTTTGGGACCCATCATCAGATGTTGGTTGACTCCATGAGATTCGCATCAAGGAGGTTGCCTAACAATAGTAAGACAGGTGAGAAGGAAGAAGACAGTGGGTGGTACACAGTTGATGCCAATGTTGAGAAACAGGGCCAAAAATAAGGCACTAATGCTGGAGCCTAAGAAGAAGCAACCCAGAGGCACAAGAAGAAACACAAGTAACCATGGTAATGAAAGATAAAAGTAGGAAGGGTTAAAAAAAATAATGGTCAGGAGGGTCATTTACAGACAATGGAATAAACACTTAAAATAAACAACTGGATTTGGCAAGAAGATCACTGGTAGTCTGACTGGAAGCAAGACTACAGTTTATATATATATATATATATATATATATAAATTTATTTATTTGTTTATTTATTTATGGCTGTGTTGGGTCTTCGTTTCTGTGCGAGGGCTTTCTCCAGTTGCGGCGAGCGGGGGCCACTCTTCATCGTGGTGTGTGGGCCTCTCACTGTTGCGGCCTCTCCTGTTGCAGAGCACAGGCTCCAGGTGCGCAGGCTCAGTAGCCGTGGAGCACGGGCTTAGTTGCTCCGCGGCATGTGGAATCTTCCCAGACCAGGGCTCGAACCCGTGTCCCCTGCATTGGCAGGCAGATTCCCAACCACTGCGCCACCAGGGAAGCCCAAGACTACAGTTTTAAAATGATTTTACCACTGGTTGTGCCCCTAATTTTTATATGAATAAAAGGATCTTAAGATGAAATGATATTTAAGATGAAAAGTCATTTATTTTTTAAAAATAGTTTTCTAATATTTAGTTAATCATTTAATCCACAATCATAGTTTTCAAAAGCTAATCTTTAAGAGATTTTTAAATTTTATTTCAGGAGTGAATCAATAGCATCATCACTTCATAAATGTATCATCAATAGTAGGATAATTTGTGATCCCACAATTAGGTGAGATCTTATGATCTCTGCTCAATAAAGTAGAGCATGGAAAACAACTGTTCCTCAACTTTCAAGTAACATTTCAGTTGCTTTTCAGTTCACTAAAATATAAAAGATAACAGAAAAGATGTTACTTTCCATTTTAAACTGTGATAACTTTAGGGCAGTTTACAGATATTCCCATTCTTTGTTCCAGCACCCGGTCAGATTGCACCTTCTCCTTCCCCTTGAAGATAGGTATGGTCATGGAACAGGCTTTGGCCAATAAATGTTAATGGAAGTGATAGACTTCACTTCTAGACAGAAGTCTTTAAGAGTCTGTGTGCAATTCACCATATACATTTCCCTATCACAGTATCCAACAAAGCTCTAGTTGCCTGATACCTTATCAGCCTGAAGAGTACCAGGCAAGCTGGGAGAGACATGTGGACAAATAAACTTTTATTATTTTATGCCATATTGTTTTTTGGAGTTAATCATGACCTAACCCATCTTGTCTAATACAAAAATTGTTACATGCTGATTACTCTGGTGAGAGTTCTATCTTGCCTACCCTCAGCAGTCCCTACTCTGAGTGGTTCTCACTGCAGTATTCCAGAGATCAGACATAGTGAGAAGGTAGAGAGTTTTGTAAAGATAGTAGGGTCACGGGCTTCCCTGGTGGCGCAGTGGTTGAGAGTCCGCCTGCCGATGCAGGGGACACGGGTTCGTGCCCCCGTCCGGGACGATCCCACATGCCGCGGAGAGGCTGGGCCCGTGAGCCATGGCCGCTGAGCCTGCGCGTCCGGAGCCTGTACTCCACAACGGGAGAGGCCACAGCAGTGAGAGGCCCACCTACCGCAAGAAAAAAAAAAAAAAAAGATAGTAGGGTCACGCTTAAAAATCTCTGCTTGTAGATGATCACAGGTAAGTGAAGCATAATTTTTATTAGTGAGGACCATCTAGATCAGTTGCAAAGTGAGATCAGAGAAATGACTGTATTTCTAAATACAATTAGTTCACATATATTAGATTAATCCAAAAAGATTCAACCCAAACAGTGAGAAACTTTCCTTTCATCTCAGAATTTCTCTGGCATCAAAACTTAGGTCTGAAGACAAGGCTGGAGACATATTTGGCCATGTATTCTGCAGTGAAAGTCCTCTGGTATGCTTTTTTATTGTAAATTCTGACATCTTCCTTATACATGCCAGACAGGGTCTTATTTCAAGTTTATACATCCAAGCAAATTCTGTACAGTTCAGAGTCACATGCCAGTCACTCTGTAAAAACTGTGCTTTGAGTTGTTTTTACTATTTTGATGATATGTATGCACTGACTAACCCATGTTGGACTGCCTCATTTCTCTTAATCTGGTATAAAATTGCAAGAATAATAAATTTTCCAAGTGGAAAAGTTTTTGCACGGAAGAGACCTATGCTCTCTACTGCCTTAAGATGTAGTTTGTGGATCCTTTTCTAGCAGGAAGAATATTACAATGTTTGTTTTCATGCTTGTTTCTTGTTCATTACATCTGCTGTACTGTAATTTTAGTACATGACTTTCTTCAACTCTATTTTCTGTATGATTGCTTACTTCTCAGACTTTTCCCAATCTGAAATAAAAGATGTGCCCAGTAAGATGGAAAGCACTTGGCCCAGTTACCCAAAGTTTTGGTTATAAAAATATATATATGTATATGTGCATATATATGCATTTGTGTATATATATATAGTATATATATTATGTACATATATTGCATATAAGGGGTGTGTGTGTGTATTCATTTTCAATGAAACCATAAGCCTGGTAAATGTCTAGGTGCAATTTATTGCATAACTGCCACTATCTCTTAACCAACGTACAGAAGGAAATGGAAAGTTAAGATTATAAGTATGAAAAATTAGTTTGGACAGATTGTTTAATTACCTATATATCTATTTTTTCTTTCTCTCTCATCTATCCCTCCTTTCAGAAATAAATTAGTCACCATTCACCTAATGGAACACTGATTATTATATTTGTGGAGTTTTCCTTAATGCTTTACAAATAAAATTCTGAGTGAAGAAAATGGTATATTTGATAAACATATCAGGCTTTCATTTTTTTCTGTAGATTTTAGATGACAAAAATTTTGTTCTAATTCAACTGTATATTATTTCCCTAATTAATTTGTATAGATAAGATACCTTTTAAAAAGAGAAAATTCAAATGTAAGGTATTTATAGAAATGCCAGAACAATTTTCTGATGAGTGGCTGGGCTGTGACAAAACAAGGCTTCCAGTCCATTGTACAATTCTAGAAGTATGAATGGGTTTGAGGTTTGATATAAAGAGATTGTATGTCTTTTAACAGATTTCATGATGATACAGAATATAAATGTTTACCTACCAAAATAATACTTTCACTAATTGCATCATTTGGTATAAAAATCTCAAACTCTGATCTCAAGTCTAATTAATATATTGTAAAAAAATGTGTATGCTCTTAAAATGATTCATCATTTCAATTATTCTGTTCACATTGTGGCACCTGAATTCATAGTAAAAACATACCATGTAAATTAGTGTATTCATACTTTTGTAGAATTGATAGAGAATATCTGTTAATATCATTTGTTTATAATAATTTAACTCAGCAGAAGTTATTCATATAGGAAACTAATCAGTTTCTCCCTCCTTTCTCCTCCTTCTCTGAAACACATGTGCTTAAATCTGAAAACAGGTGAGAGAATATTCATGGATATTCAGTTTCTACACCAGAGAAATCAGATCCAGCTATTTTTCGGTACACACAAAGGACTGCATGTTAATAAACTTGGTAGAGAAATAAATCTTCAGATGCAGATGACTTTAATTTGCTGAACTTACTGAATTTGCTAGTATTTTACAGTATAAAACCTTAATGAGGGCTTCCCTGGTGGCACAGTGGTTGAGAGTCCGCCTGCCCATGCAGGGGACACGGGTTCGTGCCCCAGTCTGGGAAGATCCCACATGCCGCGGAGCGGCTAGGCCCGTGAGCCATGGCCACTGAGCCTGCGCGTCTGGAGCCTGTGCTCCACAACAGGAGAGGCCACAACAGTGAGAGGCCCGCGTACCGCAAAAAAAAAAAAAAAAAAGAAAAGAAAAAAAAAGAAAAAAAAAAAAACCTTAATGAATTTTAGCCAAAGTTTTCCATTTTCACTGGTCTTTCTCATAGTTAGAAAAGATCTTTAAAGTTGTGTTTCAGATTTCATAGATCTTAACTTCTCTCTCAAAAAGAGCTCCAATAAACCTGCTCAGATTTAATCTCTTGTTGTTATTTGACAAATAACAATGTATATGTTTTATTTCTCTATGATTAATAGAATATTAGCAGACATCATCCATCTTATATGCTTTCTAGTATCTGTGAGATAAAGCTGCAAAAGAATATTATAGACTTTAAAAATTAATTTGCCTCTTTGTTCTGGGTATAGTTACTTTATGCAATTAAATCATAGAAAATTTATTGTTAAAGGAAAGCTGACTTTTCAGTTATTTTTAATCTGGGTCATACTTGTCTTATATTTTTATGTAATAATGGTTACTCATTTATTTATTTTTTTTAATTTTAAAAGATCTTATTGTGACAAAGAATCTTATTGAATCTAACCTTCATGTATTTGGTACGTCTGGATTTCTTCACAGAAGGACACATTTTCACCAAAATTTAAAGGTTGATTTTTCTCAAAGGTAAGCTCTATTAAATAAGAGGAAAAACTTATTTAGGCATTGGGCACTGCTACTTATTTCTCTAACAATGGGATATACCTTTAAATAAGACCAAACCTCAGAATACTTCATGTTCCTCAGAGGAGTTATGTTATTTCCTCTTGGAAAGGAGAGAGGGTTATTACATAATTATTTGTTGTTACTGTGTACATTTATGTGGAAAATCATATTTGACTTGGTTATTGCCCTTTCTGAAGGAGGAGGTAATGTTGTCTACTGTGATGGATAGGACTGTGGATGTGAAATGGACAGAGGAGTAAAATCAAAGGATTGGTTTGAGAGAGACATTGGGTAGTAGATGAACTGAAGAAAGCTATCAGGGTATCAAGAAAAACAAATTTGACACAATTTGTACTACTTAAGTGAGTTCAGTTCTTTGCCAGAGCATAATATAGGAAGAAAGTCTAGTGTTTTCATAAATAATTTTGTATTAGTCAAAATGAGATTGTCTGAACTTTTGGAGGTCCTAGTAAAGAGTAAGTATCTACAGCAGTGGAAAAGACTGTAACAATTTATGCTCATAGAGTAGGGTGACACATAGAATACTAATGATAACACTCACTACTTACTGAGTGTCTTCTGTGTGCTAAGCACCAATGGGCACTTTTCATGCTGCCTCAAATGGTAACAACCTTGAAATGACAATTGGCTCTATTTTACAGAGGGGGGACATAAGTGTAAAGAAGCTAAATAACTGACTATGTGGTAGAGTTGTGATGACTATTAGCATTTAGGCCTATCTGACTCTAAATAACTTTATCCTTTGATGAGAGCAAGCTGGAGAATTACAGACACCTGCCCAGACTGAAAAGAGAAGCAGTTTATGTCTCTATCCACCCACAATCATGGCTATACCTCCTGAGATTACTGAAACAATATTAACTTATCACATTCCTCCATTAGTTTCATATATATTTGTTAAATCATGAGTCTCGATTTTAGGTTTACCATATAGTGTAAATTGAATGCTACCAATTCAGTTTCTTTACCACCTACTGAATTACATTGCATCCCAACAGGTAATAATGTCCCAGGATACCAGAAGACCTAAGAACACTCCTTTGATTACCAACTGTGCCAGGCAAAAAATGTCGCCCAACATCCTTTCTCCCTTGGTACGAGCATCCCAACATTTTTGCTGGATGAATATGCAGACACAATTTACTCCCCTAGAGCTGATAAGGCCATGTCCAGCCAATGGGATGTGGTAAAACAGGATAAGTTCAACTTCTATGTTGTTCTCATTCAAGAAGTAGACTGGTCCTATTCAATTTCCCTTTCTCACCGTCTGGGATGCAGTTAGAGTGAGCCATTTGGACTACATAGACCTAGACAATACTTTAACAATGTTCCTACAATATCAGTACCTTGCTGTGTGGAAAATGGAATGGGTATCAAATAAAAGGCAGGTATATTGGAAATTCTGAATGAATTCAGAAGTGTGCAGATCTAGGAGCTGACCATGAAAGTGAACTCCCAAAGGGGTAGAAGTATCTAAAGTTGAGTGTACAGAGAAACTGTTAATTGAAAGTGTTGTAGAGATGCAATCATTACATAGAACACTTGACGTTGATAGATTTAGAAAGAAGTGAGAACTGTATTTAAGATATTAATGTGGATGGAACAGAAAATTATTTGGGTAAGAATGTAAGCATCTCTTAGGAGCAAGCATTTTTACTAAAGATTGGCTGTATTGTACAACAATTTCAAAGTGGCAGTGAAGAACTTAAAAAGGTCATTCCATCTCCCAACATTGTTAAATGTATGCTGTTGAAAATAACTACTTCCCCTTGATAAGGAAGGAGGTCAAACTGCAAGTATATCAAGCCAGGACAGTTTGCTGAAGATACAATTTAATGTAATTGTGAAAGATGAGAGAGTGAGAAAGAAGATGAGTGAGGAATGGAATGTGCTTAGAATTATGGAAATACGCTCTGGTGAGCCAAAAGTAAATGGACTTGAGGATATTGGGGGTGGGGGGAAGGGTAAGCTGTGACAAAGTGAGAGAATACCATGGACATATATACACTACCAAACGTAAAATAGATAGCTAGTGGGAAGCAGCCGCATGGCACAGGGAGATCAGCTCGGTGCTTTGTGACCACCTAGAGGGGTGGGCTAGGGAGGGTGGGAGGGAGGGAGACGCAAGAGGGAAGAGATATGGGAACACATGTATATGTATAACTGATTCACTTTGTTATAAAGCAGAAACTAACACACCATTGTAAAGTAATTATACTCCAATAAAGATGTAAAAAAAAAGTAAATGGTAACGACTCTTAGAAAAAGATAACGCTAAAGTTCAGGATGAAAATTTATAAAAGACTAAAGGTTGTTATGTGACAATGTACGCCTGAATGTGCAGATTAAGAAAATCAACCATTTATTCTTCCCTACTGCTGTGGATTGAATTGTGTCCCCCCAAATTCCTATGTTGAAGTCCTAACTCCCAATGTGATATTTGGAAATGAGATCTTTGGGACACAATTAGGTTTAGATGAGGTCATGGAGGTAGGGGCCTCATGATGCGAATATTGCTCTTAGAAGAGACACCAGAGAGCACATTTCTTTCCCCACCACGTGAGGACACAGCAAGACGGTGGCCATCTACAAGCCAGGAAGAGAGACCTCCTAGAAACCGATTGTGCTGTCACAGTGAATCACTTGGACCTCTAGCCACCAGAACTGTGAGAAAGAAATTTCTGTTGTTTAAGCCACCTAGTCTACAATGTTTTGTTATGGAAGCACAAGCAGACTAAGACATTTTTGTATAAATTTTCTACTGCTGTGTAACAAATAACCACAAAGTTAGCAGTAGAAAAACAACACAAATATTCTCTCTCACAGTTTCAGTGGTCAAGGGTTGGCAAGGGTCCTGTACTCAAGGTCCTACCTGGCTGACGTCAAGGTGTTGGTCAATGTTACAATCTCATCTGAGGCTCAGTTACTTTTCCAAGGTCATCCAGGTTGTGGGCAGAACTCAATTCTTTCTCTTGTAGGACTAAGGTCCCTATTTTATCACTGAGTCTCAACTTGGAGTCACTTTCAGCTACTAGCTGCTGCCCACAAGTGCTAGCTGTGTGGCTTCTCCCAACACAGCAGCTTCTTCGAGTCAGCAGAAGAATCACCAGGCAGCTTCAACAAAATCTTATACAACACAACATAATCACAGGAGGAACTATCATATTACCTTTTCCTTATAATGCAACCTGATCAGGGAAGTGACAGTGCCGTCTTATTCACAAGCCCCACCCACAGTCAAGGAGAGGAGATTATAAAGGGCATGGACACTGGGGGCTAGAATTTGTAGGGTGATCTTGGAATGCTGTCTGCCACTCTGATGAAGCAGGTCTTGGTAAAGTATATCCCCAAAGAGTAACACAACCATCTCCCTCCCATCCCACGAGCTCTTTCTCAATGTGACTTCCCTTCACAGAACTAAAGTCTTTTCCTCCTGCTTTTGAATCTGATGAGAACTGAGGGCCCCAACAGCAGTCTCGGCTGAGCTCCCACCTAGAAGCCAGCACCAAATGCCAACCATGTGAATACAGTTATTTTGGACCTTCCAGTTATCCCAATGCCTCAACCAATGTGATATGAAGCAAAAGCGTGGAGGGCCAATCTACAGATTTTTTTTTTTTTAAAGAAACAGTTGACAGTTTAAGGCAATTGTTGATGTTATTTTGAGTGCTTCAATACCTGGCTGGTGTAACCAAAACATAGGCAAAAGTAGGTAGGAAGAGATTGCGTATATAAAGGGAAGATAGTCTCTCACAGGGTAAGAAAATAAGAATAAATATATATGAATAACTAGGGTACCCATATAATTTTAGGGTGCAAAGTGGGATACTTCTGAGAAGAAAGAAGCAGAATGAATATTCTGTCAAGATGACCAGCAGTAAGATGGCTCATGTTAAATAAAGGGGAAAGGACATAATCAGGCAGACTGGTTTCATTATCTTAGGGTAAAAAGGAAGTTGACAAGCAATTACATTACAACAAGCTACAGTTTAGTAGTATACTTCTTTTTCAGTATATATAAAGAGCATAAGATTATTTCACAGGGATTTGAAGGTTATCCAAATGCTGGTTGAAAAGTTTACCAGACTATTCCAATACACCAGCTATCATTAAAACACTGGCTGTTTGAGAATCTGGTAGATCTTCTGAGGCTGCCTAAGAAGGGTTATAACTAGAAACACAGAAAAAACTATTCCTTTTTCCTGTACAACAGGGTAACTCAGAATGGATGCCAGGGGACCACTTATAGCAAAGCTTCAGTGTGTTCCCTTTTCACTAATGGATAAGCATAGAGCTGAGCTTACTTTACGACTTTACTTTTTTTTTTAAACGTACAGCTATTTTTAACGTGTGTAAAATAAGATTATAAATGAGAGTTAAAAGTAATGTTCTTGGTTTGACCACAAAGTAAATGATATGTATGAATTGGTATGTGTACTAAAGACTTCGGATTTTATAGGTAGAAATGGAGCCTAAGTCTTTTTTAGAAATTTTAAAGTAGTTGATAAAGTTTATTAGGGATGTTCCTGAATAATGGATGCTTTATGCTATTCTAAATCTTTTCCCTCTCAACCAGGCTTCATAAACTTCATCAGTTTCAGACTTTCATGATATTTAATTATTAGAAAAATTATTGATCCAGTGGTCCAGTTGTCAGTTGTTCATCTTGATTATATTAGTCTGGTCAAATGATGTAAGTGAAAGGTTACAGAGAGTTGAAGTCTAAAGAATGAGGTTCCAGAATCAGACCTTTTACTATCATTGTTACCTTTACAGGCATTTAGAATACAGAAATACAAAGTCCTATTGTGAGCAAGCTTAATGTCCAAAGTGACCAAAAAAAAAAAAAAAAAAAAAAAAAGCTGAAGCTTGGCAACAAATTTCACTGACTTTCTTGATTCCTATGAATTTTAAAATCAGTGCGTTTCAGTCATGTCTGCCAAGGCTACTATGAACCTTGACACCAATGGGAAAATTCCACTTTGAAATCTTAAATTATGCGGCCAACACTCTATCACCTCTTGTCCTTCCAGGATTTTCAATCCCCTATACCCTCAACACTTGCACTTTGACCTCATTAAAATGTCCAGTCCCTTGACCCTAACTTTTTCACTTGTTGCATAACCTGAGCCTTATTTATTTTTCCTACTGAACTGTGTTTCTTTGATACATTATATCTTAGATTCCTTTTTCTTCACATTCACTTGCCTTTGCCAAACCTCCACTTTGCATCAACCCTACCATCTTCATTGGCATTTCTTACTCCTACAACAGGCTTGCTGGTAAAAACAGTAAAACATGGCACTTCTGCCATGTAAACTCTTCTCTCAGTGCTCCCTCAAACTGGACCATAAATGTCACTGAGCTAACTTTTCACATATTTGATCCTTTTTCCAAGTTTTCAGTGGCTATTCCAAAATTTTACTTTTCTCCTTAAGCCCCCTGATTTATCATAGGCACTGGCTTAGGAATAAACTTTTTCAGTTTTACATGCACACACGCACGTACTCACACACACTTTCTTTTAAGAATTTTTTTAGGTTGAGGCAAAAATCATAATGATCCCCCCTTTTTTGGAATGTCTCCTTCTGTTTCCAGGAGTGAAACCGAAAAGCACTGAATCTTTATAAGAACCAGCAGTAGACATCTGGCCTAAACTGGGTCAACCCAATTCTGTCTCCTGAGAATTTGCAATTGGGATAGCAATTCAATCTATGTAGGTGTTTAAAATTATAACAAGTATATCCAGAAACTATATTCTTTTATATGGACTAAGGAATAGAAAAAACTGATTTGCAATCCAGCATGTATAGAAAAGCAGGGAGATAGAAATTAAAAAGTAAGTTGTTTTCAGTATCTTTTCATTTTTTTGGTCCTATGCTTGATGGGCCTATGTTGCACTTCTGTCAATGGACTCCTGGCTTGTTTTCTTAGAAATATTCCCCTTCGTTTATCTAAGTTGGCTAAAAATTACTTTCTATCATGTGTAAATAAAAGTTCTTTCTATTTTTTTTGATCCATGAATTTATTTATTTTTATTATTTCAGTTTTGTTGAGATATAATTGACAAATCAAATTGAAGGTATTTAAAGAATACAACATAATGATTTGATATATGTACACACTGTAAAAGGATTTCTGCCATAAAGTAAATAAGCATTCTTAAATAAGGCACATGTACCTTATTTACAAATTTGAATATGTGCCATTTAGAGGGCACTGACAAGTTCTGATATAGATGTTTAGGTCACTTTCACATTTTCATTTTTACTAATGATGCTCCTCTCATGTCCATTATTTAGGTGGATGGGTGAGTCAATAAATGGGAATATTTTAATTTTTATGAAATTGTCCCCCAAAATTCGACTCCTGGATACACTTTCACTAAGGCCATTTGAAAGTACCTATCTTCACACCCTACAAACAAGGAAAACAGTTCATTTTTAATTATTTGCCAATACCGTTGGATAAAATGGTATCTCCTTGTCGTATTTATATGACTATATATTATTTACATTATAATTATATATTTATTATATAAGTTAATATAATGACAAAAAGATGTCATTTTGTCTATTATTTTTCTTTAGCTGGTATTTAGGAACACTATAAATTTAAGTAATTAAATTTGTATTATATAGTTTTCTATTTCATAGTCTCTTACAACTAAATATTATTTATGACATCACTAAGAATTTTTCTATTTTAATTTTTATGTAAGCTTCTATGGCTTTGCTATTTTGCTTTTATGCTTAGGAGACCTTTTCCTTTTTAAGATAATAATAGGGGAATTTTTATTTTTTCTAATAGTTATTTAGATTATCTCCCATTTAGATATATGATATATATATATATATATATATATATACCACAAATACCATATTTGTGGTATTTTAAATAAAATGGTGTGATTAAACGATCAATTTTAACAATATATTTCCAAATTATCTCAGTGCCATTTTTAAATTGGATTGCCTTTTCCTCACTGATTTGAAATGTCATTGCTACTGTGGATTAAATACTTGTATATACTGGAACTTGTTTCTTGATCTTATTGTTCCCCTTTGATCCTAAGTCAGGACCTCACTGTCTTACTATAGAATTGTTGTGTGCCTTGGTATCTCATAATACAAATTTTTTTTCCTTATTTTTTTCAAAATTCTCTTGATCCATATTAAGCATTTCGCCTTAAAAAAAAAACTCTTGGTAGTGTTTTAGTTAGGACTGAATTATATTTATATATTTTTGAGATTTATGCTCTTCAGCCTACAAACATTCTGAATATCTACATCATCTGGTTATTTTTTTTTTGTTATTAGAGAGAAACCATTTTTATCCCTAATAATATTTACTTTCTCACTTAAAGTTTACTTTGTAGGATTTTATTATAGACATACTAACTCTTTCTCTCTATATACCTATATCGTTATTGCCTAAAACTCTGCCTACATCTTTCTTGTGACTTATAGTATCTGCAGATATTGCTTTGCTATCCATCTCAGAATTGTCTCCTTTCAACCGGCAAGTTTATTCTCCATTTACATTCATTATTGCTACATTTAATTTCATTTCATCCATGATATTTTGTATGAATATGCTTCCAAATTGGTTTTATGTTTTTTGCCAAGAAGTCCAGGTATATTACTCGTCCAAATATATTAGGAGGGGTAACTTTTTCTTAAGGCATTTCCCTAAGTTTAGGTATTATCAATTCTAAACTCTGATGTTAAGGAGATAAAATGAATTCTCAAGGAAAACTCCCCCTTACGCCCCAACCTCCTGGTAATTAGCCAGAGACATGAATACTTGGGTGCTTAAAGACAGACACTGCCTTTGCTACCTTTCTACCGAAATTATACTCCTTTCAGGGTGTAGTTTTATGTCAAAGGTCTCAATTCCGTCTCCCATATTACTCCCATATCACAAAGGCTTTACTCTTGTCTCCCTGTGGGAATTACATCTTTTCAATCCACAAACTGCTGAGACAAGCACCCTCTCACACCCCAAGGAGCTATGAATTATCATTGTCTTTTGACACATGAAGATTTCTCTTTCTTTTTTGTAAATTCAGCTATGTTTTATGTTATTTTAGCAAGAGGGATTTAGAGTATCATGAACTTTCATTCCTAGAATCTGAAGCTTCTTTTGTTTTTGCTTTATAATACATTTTAAAGTCAAAATGTATATAATACATGACATAAATTATCTCCTGAATGAATGAAACTATCTAAACTTGTATTTTTCTATCTGCAATCTAGATATCTCATTGCTTCCATTCAATTATAAACTCCCTGATTCTGTGGTATAATATCATTTATAAGATGATCAAAAACTAGATTTGCTAGTAGAGAAATATTTGATGTGATTTTATTTCTTTGAGTTTTGATTAGAGCACTCTTTTAGTCACAACAAAAGAGTTTAAAGCTACAAAATGCTGTATCATAGATATTTGATGCTACTGATGGACAAGCCATGCTTTATGAACTAGATATTTGCTCAGATACTTTTGAGAATCTAGTGATAGCCACTGTTTAAAAGTCCCCAAAGATTTGTTTTCTTCAACAATATTTCTAGTCAGTTAACAGGAATTTTTCACTCTTTACATTAACAATTTTAAAAGCAAAAGAATTGGGACTTCCCTGGTTGTGCACTGGTTAAGAATCTGCCTGCAAGTGCAGGGGTCATGGGTTCGAGCCCTGGTCCTGGAAGATCTCACATGTCGCAGAGCAACTAAGCCCATGAGCCACAACTACTGAGCCTGCCCTCCAGAGCCCATGAGCCACAACTACTGAAGCCCACGTGCCTAGAGCCCGTGCTCCGCAACAAGAGAAGCCACCGCAGTGAGAAGCCTGCACACTACAATGAAGAGTAGCCCCCGCTCGCTGCAACTAGAGAAAGCCCACGTGCAGCAACAAAGACCCGACGCAGCCAAAAATAAATAAATAAATGCATTTTTAAAAAAGCGAAAGAATAGAAACTTTCATCCATTTCTTAATCCATCAAAACTGCCCAGGAGGAAAAAAAGCCTTTTAAAGTAGGCTATAATAATTTTCACTCAATCCTGCAATAGGAAAAGAATGCAAATTAGACATAAAAAAATCCCTTTCAACTTTTGAGCACAATTTTAAAATGAAAGTTCTATTCTGAATTTGAAATTTGCCAAGGTCTGTGGCTGAGTTTCAGATACCCACTTCCCTTCTTGGCAGTATATAATTTGGAAATCAGAAGTCTGTACATTCGACATATTTCCAGGCTCAGAGTGTCGAAAAGACAAGATGGCATATGGTGCAGTAAAAGGGATTTCTCACATTCAAGAACACATTTCAGCTTCCAAAACATAAAAAATAAATAAGTGCTTTTTCAAATTCATAAAAGAAATATTAAGAATTTTGCCCAAATATTATAGACATATCAAAGTTAAGCAGCAAGATGCTTGAGTCTGTCACTTCCTGCAAGCTTTCCACTAAATGGATAAGTTCAAATTTCAGGATTGTTATATTAACTTTGGCATAAAAATGCTTCCTTCTTTGGCAAAGATGACAGTATTCCCCCTCAAAGAAAAATTATAGTCTAATTAAAGTATACAATTTGATGTTTTTATACCAACGTTTTCCTGGGGAGTTTCTTCAGTATTCCACTTGCTAATTTTAGTTCAGTGGATCAGAGTGTGAAGGCAATTGACTCGGTGGAGACAATAAAAATAATTTATTCTCTTTATTTACCTTCGTAAGTTTTTTTAAATTCTGACTGATATAAAGACAGAAGTCGATATATTCTAGAGTCTTACTACTCTAGTTCTTTTATTTATTGGTTTTGTGAGCATATTGATAAATACTATCACTTCAAGTGTTGCAGAATATATAAGTAGTTACAAATTAAATCAATCAACTTTGTTACCTCTTTCTGATCAAATATTTATTAGCAGAGAAAATAATATTTACTAAAGAGAAGAAGATTGAGCATGCTTATCAATTTCCACTATTTATTATTATGTATTATCAATTATTTCATTAGTGTGCTTAAAAAATATTTTCTTCTTAATTGCAGAATAACTTATTTGACAACAGTGCTGTACTGATTTGGGGGGAATTATGCAGAGAAATCCTGAAACTTTAACAAGAATGTTTTATGAAGTTGCCCATATGAATCGTTGTTCATTATTTAGATTTATACATGGGATATCTTTGTGTGACAGTTTCTTTAGAATATGAGTGCAAGTCTAAACACATTTGGAGAATGACATAAAGTTATCAAAGAAAGTAGCATATTGTAAACAATCATTTTATAAATCAGTTTTCCAAACTGTCAGATTACAGAAAGCATTTGTACATGGGTAGAAGAGAATATTTTCCACATTTATTTTAAGGTAATAAGAAATAAACTGTAAACTTTTAAAATGTCTCACTTTTCTAAGCTATAAAATATGGAATTTGAGTCCCAAAGTGGCTCCTAATCTTAAGGCACTAATACTCTAGATTGTGAATTGTTCATAGGCTTTGTTAAAGACAAAAATCTATTCATCACCACCTCCAAATTTGTGTATGAGGGGAGAAAAAGGTAAAATAAATGTTTAGGTCTGGATAATAAAGCTTTAGTCACTTAATCCATGTGGGCTTCACATTTTATTCACAAGAATCATTTATTATTGCTATCATAAGCTAAATTTTAACACCCTGAGCTCTGAAAGAGAAGTGTAGTATCAAAGTAAGATGCTTGCTAACACAAGTTATAAATTCTTTTAGAATTAATATGGCATGCATGTTAGATAATTTTTTGTAGGAATCACCCCCAGTCATTATTTCCCTCAGTTTTGAGTAGACAAAATATGTCTAACTTATATTTGAGATCATTATTTGGCCCATCAACTAGAAATAGAGAAAATCAGATCTTCATTAGTACATGTAACATTGTTACCAAATATCCAACACTATTCTCCAAGTTTACTGTACCCCTTCTATGATGATTTTTATGCCTAACTTTATATTTAAGTTTTCACAAGTAACAGACCAGAAAAATATATGCTTCACCTTTATATTCAGGTTACATGTTATTAATAGGCTCTTCCTCATAAGAGCCCACTGTTCCCTGATGATATCTGGCCAAAAATATTGAGGTGTTTGAAAAATCATCCACCTATGTGAATACTTAACTAGTCTCAATTTCAGAATAACTCACCACTGTTTAAAATTCAGGAGTTTGTACCATGAAAATATCTAGAATTACCCATGGAGGGAGGTATATTTATAGCCCTTATTAACACCCAGGCTATTCATGATTTTTTTTTTCTTTTTACTGCAGCTGATTATTTTTGTCCACACTCAATGCAATGTCAGTTGCTGAGGGTAGAGGTTTTGTCACTTACGTTCTCATCTGTTTCACCATGTCTAGGACACTTCCTGGAATATCACTGGTGTTCTCTAAATGTTAATTGAGTTAATAAAGAATAAAGTTTTTATGCATATGAGTAACTAGTTATCTGAAAGTTTGATTCAGTTAACTCTATCAATGTTTGAAGGTGCCCTTTCAGTTGTGCCTTAACCAACATTTGGTAATGCACCTCTCTGCCCCCAAACACATACACTTCTTTTCCTGGCTGTCTGTATGTCTGTCTCTGTCTATCTATCTATCTATTTATCTATCTATCATCTCCACAAAGCTAATAGGAATAAAGTAATGGAATGATATAAGATTAGGACACTCTCATTGCACACTTTGGATTTCATTACAGTACTCTGGATGAGTGGGGTCTTGAGTAGCTAAAGAGTTGCTGAAGTCTGAAAGAAGAGAAACACAGGAAGGGGGCAAAGACGAACATAGAAGAGAGAGGTAGAGGACAATAGTGAACAACAATAAAAATTAGATTTGGGGAAGCTATTTTAGCCAAGAACTGAGAAGGACACTGGAATATCACATTTGCCCCATATCACGGATGACATTTTGCACCTTTTCTGCAGTGTGCTCTGAGAACTAGCACAACAAAAGGGAACTTCATTTTCACAATATGTGCCTGGGAGTAGAGAAAGAAGAAGATCACAAATAAGACACTATGATTAAGTCGGGGTAGTGAGATAATGAATTATGGTTTTAAATGAATTATCTCATTCAATTCTCAACAGAACTCTTTGAATTAGCTTCTATTATTAGTATGTAAGTACCTTGCCCTAGGACTCAAAGCTAGAGCCTAAACTTTTTAGTTCTAAGTTATTCTAAATTCCTGAAACATCCATTCCTTTTATTTTTAGACTAACGTATTCTCTCTCTTCTCTTCCATCCTCTATGTCTCCCTTTTTCTATCCTTATCTATCTATCCATCCATCCGTCCATCCATATATACATCCTAAGTGAGTAATTCATGGACTCATGAAGAAAGTGTGCAAAAAAATCAAAAGTTATGCTTACTCTAAATCTGAGCACCTGAGGGAATTCCCTGGCAGTCTAGTGGTTTGAACTCAGTGCTTTCACTGCCGTGGGCCTGGGTTCAATCCCTGGTCAGGGAACTAAGCTCCCACAGCAGGTGTGGCATGGCAATCAATATAAATAAATCAATAAACAAATATAAATAAATAAATATAAATAAATCTGAGCAATTTTGCTTTATTTAAATAAAATGTTATTTGTTTATAGTAGATACTATGATAGATAGCCACTATTAATTTGCCCTTAGATGATTAGTCTACATCAATTATGGTAGCTTAAATCCATCATCTTTAGCAGTGATTCATTTCCAGTTTGATAGAGTTTAAACTATTAGAGGCAATAAGAGACTAAGGAAAAAATAATTCTCCAGGATTTTGGTAAAAATAAACAAGTAGCTCTCATTCCTACTCCATTAAAACAAAGATACTTCCCTCTTTATTGCTAAAAAACTAACATTGGGTGAAGTCAACACTTGTCTAGCAAAGGAAATATATAAGAGATTGAGATACAAATATAGATGTAGCAATAGAGATGAGAGAGACAGAGAGAGAGCTAGCTTAGAACTGGCACTTAAAAGTCACTCAATAAAGGCTAAACATAGTAAATGATGATTAGGATGATCCATTGGGTTAGGGGATAGTCTCTACCCTGACACAGAATGCTTAGTGAGAGGGGCATGGGTCCCTGTGGAAGCAACATTTAACTGGAAATATAAACCCATTACAAACTTTAGAAATTAAGATTGAATTTTAAACTGAAAGTGTTTGAATGACTATTGGGTTAAACTGGGATATTATTATTGGCAAGTCTCTCACTATTCAATGCTTTTGAGACTCAATAAAACAACATTGGTAGCAGTTACTACAATAAAATAAAATGAAATAAATATCCCATATTATACATAACTGAGTTGTGAGTACTTACCACATCTTGTAACAATTTCAAATATAAATCATTATTTATATTTCTAATGGTATGTACCCTCAGTTATTTATCAGTTGATTTCCATACATCTAAAATTACTGTTGGTTGCAGAGCAAATTTATATTAAAGGATCACAAACTTAGTGAAATTTTAGGGCAAAGGTTATTTAGTACTGCATTTACAATGCGTAAATTACTGCTAAATTGAATGGTTGAATACTTTTTAATCAAAGGAAGAAGTATTATAAGTCATTTACCTGGTACCACAATGGGCAAAAAATAGATCTAAATGGACTTTGATTAATTTAGTCATAATTTAATCATAGGTTCATTCTTCAACAGAATATCAAGCAAAAAATGAAGTTTAGCTTGTCATACAAGGATCAATGGATCCTGCCTATTGCCTGATCTCACATATTTCCCTCACAAATTCTTTATTCTAAAAAAGCAAAGTTTCAGAATTATTTTTTTCTTTGGGTTAATTTTCCTTTCTTTTTTTTTTTTCCTTACTCTCTTATCACATCTTCTTATAAACTTTTCCTCCTTCCTAGGCTGATTAGGTGCCATTCATATATATCTCTATAGCATCCAGTGCCTTCCATTATAATAGATTTTATCATGCTGCACAGTAGTACTGTGGTTTTCCCACTAAAATGGAAGCTGCTTGATGATAGAATTCTGTTAAACTCTTCATCCCTAACACATCCCACAGGACCTAGCATATGGTACAAACTCAGTAAATATTTGTTGAGTTACTGTGTAAATAAAGTTAGACACCAATAAATGCCCTGTGTATCAATAAAGAAAGAGAACTAAAGCCATCATTTTAATTTTGGTTCCATATATTTTGTTGTTATTGAATAAGCTTCAGAAATATTATTTTGAACTTCCTAAGTAGAATAAACACTATACTTAAACAATTATAGAGTGACAATTATATTCCTAAAGTTTATATTTAAAATAATATTTCATAAAAATATGTCAATGCCTGAAAATGTTAGAGCAGATCTGATTCTCTCATTCCATAATTTTAAAATGGAGAAAAAGACACCATTGTCTACTTAATCAAAGAATATAGCTGAGAAATATACATGGAAAAGCAGACATCTAAAAAGCAATATATAAGCAGAACTGTTGTATACATTAAGGAATTAATCTCTATTTACTTCAACAAACAGAAAAAATTCTTTGTAGCCACCAGGACAGAAGGAAGAACTAAAGGATCAAGCCTACAGACAGTAACCATAAAAGTTGAAATACATGCATCATTTCTCTTAGACATTGCCACTGGATGATTCAATCCAAATTATCTCTGGGTCTGTACTAATGATTAACATTCTTGGGAAAGGAAATCTGACTAGTCTACCTCTGAAGTTAGGAGATATGTGGTTTTGTGATTGGCAAACCAAAATCAAGTGGCTTGCTGTGTATGTTTGCTGGGGAGAAGGAATAATTTCCCTACAGTTCACAGACCAGACCAAAAACAAAGAAAGAGTCAAAACCAAAACCAGACTATACCCACCATATTCATTTGAACTCTTACACTTTGTATATGTCTTTTTTTTTAATCCTGTAGCAAAAGAAGAAAGCAATTGGTATAAATAGTTCATAGAGTTAACTGTTGGATTGATATTTCAAAGGTAGACAATGCATTGAAGACTTTTACTCATTTTTCAATTAACATTAGCTAATCTCCAGGGAAGTTATCTTTCTCTTATAACAGTCTACCAGAAGAATCAAAAAATAGAAACTATTTCTATTTCAACAGACAGAATTTGCTATTATAAAAGGTTGGTTACAAATATGTTTGGAAGATTAAAAACAAAAAAGAATTATTGAAATAACAAAGTAGTAATAACTGCGGGAAGGGGACAATACCCATTCAGTTGGAGAAAGAAAGGGGAGGTTAGAATCCAGAATCTTAGAGGAGGGTGGCCTTCTAGACTCAGATTGGAGGCAGGTTCTACCTGGCTGTGAGAGTTGACTGAAGCTCGTTCTGGGTGCACCCGATGAAGCAAGGGTGAAGGGACATTACTGTGCTGGGAGGGCCAATGAGCAAAAGGACAAGGGAAAGTCTCTTGTTTCCTTACTATACATTCTCCCTCATATGTCTCTCTTGATGAAAGAAAACTGAAGCCCCAGCTTACAAAAAAAGAGGGTAGAAGAGTGAGAGATGAGAGTGTTGAAGCTGAGAGACAGTAGCTTCATAACCAGTACACATATCATCACATGTTGTGAAACTGCTATGTTTTCTACATTAGGTCTTACTTTAGTGGCATTTTAATTGATATTGTTAATTACATGTTACTTTGTGTAATACTGTTAGTATACACAGAATGCCAGTAATGTTTATGTGAATTTAGTCTTTGTTTTGGTTAAAAAGTTATCTAGAGCATTCCTAACTTTTTGACTAGGTAATAGTTTCATAACAAATTCATGTTTCTTTGGCTCTAGTAAATAGAGCCAACATTATACATTTTGTTGCCTTTTTAAAAAATCTTCCATTAAGATGGAGGATACTATCTGTAGGCCTGCCATGCCAGATGTGGCCCATTAGTCACAGGAAAAAATAGAAAGAAGTGTGTGGAATGGATCAGCCCCAATTCATCATGACCACTAAAAAACAACACAAAGCAAATATCCTATTAGTGATGTGTCAAGAGCTTGATCATTGCGAGTGAAGGATGGCATCTTAATGAATGTATATATAAAGGCCATTCTCAAATTCACATATTTCAAATTAACATCAATGAGTCAATTACATGCATGATGTTGACTTGCTTTGCTATTGACCTTGACAAGGCTGGAATCATACAAATGAAACTGAGGCAGATTTATGATGGATTTGGAGTATATTCCTAATGTAAATCATAGCAAATAATTTATCTTTCTGATACACAGAGCCATGCTTTACTCAAAATAACCAACTCTAAATAGGCACAAATAATGACTAAGCAGATACAGATGTGAACAAACAAACAAGAGCAAAAGCAAAAACCCTAAGCTCAATAAAATGGGAAGGCATTGAACAAGAAATCTTGTCCTTTAACCCATCATTATACAACAGATTTTTCTAAAGTAAGGTGATATATTCTCTGAAGTCAATTGTAAAAAGTGACTCCAAAAAAATACAAGAAACAATGGTAGCACTGCTAGAAAAAATAACAGATACAGGAACTTATACAGCCTAAATGCAAAAAAATGCCAAATAACCCAATTAAAAAATGAGCAAAGGGCTTAAACAGCTTTTTTTTTCCAAAAATACACACCAATATCCAACAGGTACATAAAAAGGTGCTCCACATCACTAATCATCAGCCAAATGCAAATCAAAACCACAGCCAGGTATCAATTCATATCTGTTAGGAAGTCTATTCTCATAAAGACAAGAGATACACAGATGCTGGTGAAGATGTTGAAAAAAGTGAAACTTTGTGCACTATTGGTGGAAATGTAAACTAGTACAGCCATTATGGAAAATAGTATGGAGGTTCCTGGAGAAACTAAAAATAGAACTTCCATATGATCTAGAAATCCCACTTCTGGGTATAAATCCAAGGGAAACAAAACCACTATCTTGAAGAGATATCTGTACTCCCATGATTATTGCAGCACTATTCAGAATAACCAAGGTATGGAAACAACCTAAGTGTCTGTTGATAGATGAATTGGTACAGAAAATATGATATATATATATATGTACATATATATACATATATATATATATATCACACACTCAATGGAATATTATTCAGCTTTAAAAAAAGAAAGTCTTGTCATTCCAGACAACATGCATGAAACTGGAGGATACTATGCTAAATGAAATTCACTTACATGTGAATATATGTGAATATAAATACACATTTTTTTTTTTTTTTTTTGCAGTACGTGTGGCCCTCACTGCTGTGGCCTCTCCCGTTGCGGAGCACAGGCTCCAGACGCGCAGGCTCAGTGGCCATGGCCCACGGGCCCAGCCGCTCTGTGGCATGAATACACATATTCTTAATGTGATCAATTCAATAGAGAAGATCAATTTCAAAGTATGTTTTATTTGGTTAAAAAACTATAGTGTTTTAAATATAGTCATGTGCTGATTGTAAATATCCTTATAAAGTCTCTGATAAAAGGTAAAATTAATGTTCTAGGGATCACTATAGTTACCTCATGTCTTTGAGGTGAGACATAATTTATTAAATTAATGATGTCTTTGTGACTATAAAGCAAAATTTAGCAGTTGTGGTTTAGCAGGGATATACTTTATAAATTCTGTTTTTTAACTCCATTCAGCAAAGTAAATATTCAAATTTGTCTACCATTTAGGAAAATCTTTGGAGTGTTCTGATTATGAGAAGCAAAATAAATGGTTAACTTTCAAAAGATGAAACATACAATTGAATAATCAAGTTGTGCTTCCTCAAGTGGCATAGAATTTTTCACTGTGGGCTTTTTTTTGTTGTTGTTTTTACAGCTGGTTTTATGTGTTGTCTATCAGAAGGAAAGAGAGAGATTCCTTTGGTCTTGGATTGTTTGCTTCCAATGGACCATAGTGACCTCTTTTTAATAGTATTATTTAATATTAATTAGTATTTTAACTTAATTAATATTAATTATCTTTTTGGTTGGGTTCCTGCATTTTGTGAAGATCATGAATTTGGAAATGACCTCAGCTCATGATACAGTTGTATGATTTCTAATCCTCACCCTCACCATCCCCTGTAAGTAGACAACAACCCATCTGATGGCTTCTGAAGGCAGAATGATGGAGATTTTCTAAACAGACTTTCATTTACTGGCAGTTTTTCAAGTAGCTATATTTTGTTCAGAAACTCAATTACAGTATGCTAACTCTAATTTGGTCCAAGACTCTGCCTTTTGTTCCCACATACACTAAAGACCTCATTCCAACTACTAGATTTTCATTTGACACCCTTCATTCACGGTTCCTGATTGATGGCCTCTGCTCTACCTTGATGTCTCCTCTGTTTTGTTACTTGGGGATTTCACTTTCTTCTTGTGTTTTTTAAACTTCTGTTAACTGCTTATATTTTTATAATTTTATCTGAGATTTATATTTGGTATTACAAATGGTAGGAAATGGTGAGGCATATTCTTATCAGCTTAGTCCACTATATGAAAAAAGATGCTGTATGTTGAAAGCACATATGAAATGGCAGTTGGTGTTACTGAAATAAAAACTCTCAAAGATAAAAGAATGGCCTATTTGTTTCAAAGGCCCAGAACAACCAACACTTTGCTTGCTAATGTTTGTGTGTGCTATTGGTATTTTGCCACTCTGCAGGAAAGAAAAACAAAACTAAAGTAAACTATTCTCTACAAATTTGCTATTTAGAAAACAATTTGTTCTATAATTCATTTAAAAGCCATTTAGTTCAATGCACACATAATTTTGCTTGCCAAAAATCTATCAGGAGTTGTCCAGAAATTTGGGGTATGCAAAAATACAACATAGACACACTGACCTCCTGAAGTTTAAATCATATCAAGGAAACAGACCCAAGCACACCAGCCATACTACCAGCTATAAGATGAAAGAAACTGAAGTACAAATCTGAAACTGTCAGTCAGATTGAGTGGTGGTCAAAAATGAAATTGCTAAGCCTTTTCATGACCCCATGATTTTTGCAACTCCTTAATCCTTGCTATTATAGCGATCACAGGAAATGAGGAAAATGAAAGTGAAATAGGTCTAGTGTAATTCTTTAGATATTAATGGGTATGGAAAGTTGGCTGGTTAGGAATACAAACACATAATCAGAATAGTTAACATTTTGCTGAGTCTTTACTATATGAGAGGTAGTTCCCTAAAAATCATATTTTTGAATTAGTGCATTTTAAATAAGCTATCTATTAGCTATATTGTGCTATGGAATACATGCAACTCTACTTTTTTTCTATTTATAAATATAGATGTATCTTTCCATCTATTTTCTCATAAATATGATTACCAGATTATTTAACCAAAGACATTTTCATTGAGTTTTAATAGATAAAAAGACCCTAGAAATACAGTGTCAGGAGACTGGTTCAAGATGGTGGAGTAGAAGGATGTGTGCTAACGCCCTCTTGCGAGAGCACCGTAATCACAACTAACTGCTGAACAATCACTGACAGGAAGGCATCGGAACTCACCAAAAACCCTACCCCACATCCAAGGACAAAGGAGAAGCCGCAATGAGACAGGAAGAGGGGTACACTCACAATAAAATCAACCCATAACTGCTAGGTGGGTGATTTACAAACTGCAGAATAATTATACCACAGAAGTCCACCCACTGGAGCGAAGGTTCTGAGCTCCACATCAGGCTTCCCAAACTGGGGGTCTGGCAATGAGAGGAGGAATCCCCAGAGCATCAGACTTTGAAGGCTAGTGGGACATTTGATTGCAGGACTTTGACAGGTCTGGGGGAAACAGAGACTCCACTCTTGGAGGGCACACACAAAGTTGTGTGCACATCAGGACCCAGGGGGAAGGAGCAGTGACCCCATAGGAGACAGAACCAGGCCTACCTGCTGGGGTTGGAGTCTCGCACAGTGGTGGGGGGGAGCTGTGGCTCACTGCGGGGACAAGGACACTGGCAGCAGAAGTTCTAGGAAGTACTCTATGGCAAGTGCCCTCCCAGAGTCTACCATTAACCCCACCAAAGGACCTGTAGGCTCCAGTGCTGGGTCACCTGAGGCCAAACAACCAACAAGGAGGGAATTCAGTGCCACCCCTCAGCAGACAAGTGGATTAAAGTTTGACTGAACTCTGCCCAACAGAGCAACACCCAGCTCTACCTACCACCAGTCCCTCCCATCAGGAAGCTTGCACAAGCCTCTTAAACAGCCTCATCCACCAGAGGGCAGAGAGCAGAAGCAAGAAGAACTACAATCTTGCAGCCTGTGGAACAAAAACTACATTCACAGAAAGACAGACAAAATGAAAAGGCAGAGAACTGCATACCAGATGAAGGAACTAGATAAAACCCCAGAAAAACAACTAAATGAAATGGAGATAGGCAACCTTCCAGAAAAAGAATTAAGAATAATGATAGTGAAGATGATACAGGACCTCAGAAAAACAATGGAGACAAAGATCGACAAGGTGCAAGAAATGTTTAACAAAGACCTAGGAGAATTAAAGAACAGACAAACAGAGATGAACAATACAATAACTGAAATGAAAAATACACTAGAATGAATCAATAGCAGAATAACTGAGGCAGAAGAACAGATAAGTGATCTGGAAGACAGAATGGTGGAATTCACTGCTGCAGAACAGAATAAGGGACAAAGAATGAAAAGAAATGAAGACAGTATAAGAGACCTCTGGGACAACACTAAATGCACAAACATTCACATTATAGGGGTCCCAGAAGGATAAGGGGGGGGACCCGAGAAAATATCTGAAGAGATTATAGTCGAAAACTTCCCTAACATTGGAAAGGAAATAGCCACCCAAGTCCAAGAAGCACAGAGAGTCCCAGGCAGGATGAAACCAAGGAGAAACATAGTAATTAAATTGACAAAAATTAAAGACAAAGAAAAATTATTAAAAGAAACAAGGGAAAAATGACAAATAATATACAAGGGAACTCCCATAAGGTTAACAGCTAATTTCTCAACAGAAACTCTAAAAGCCAGAAGGGAGTGGCAAGATATATTTAAAGTGATGAAAGGGAAGAACCTACAACCAAGATTACTCTAACCAGCAAGGAACTCATTCAGATTAGCCAGAGAAATCAAAAGCTTTATAGTCAAGCAAAACTAACAGAATTCAGCACCACCAAACTAGCTCTACAACAAATGCTAAAGGATCTTCTCTAAGTGGGAAACACAAGAGAAGAAAAGGACCTACAAAAACAAACCCAAAACAATTCAGAAAATGGTAATAGGTACATACATATCAATAATTACCTTAAATGTAAATGGAATAAATGTTCCAACAAAAAGACAAAGGTTCGCTGAATGGATACAAAAAGAAGACCCATATATATGTTGTCTACAAGAGATACACTTCAGGTCTAGAGTCACATACAGACTGAAAGTGAGGGGTTGGAAAAAGATATTCCATGCAAATGGAAATCAAAAGAAAGATGGAGTAGCAATACACATATCAGATAAAATAGACTATAAAATAAATCATGTTATAAGAGACAAGGAAGGACACTATGTAATGATCAAGTGATCAATCCAGGAAGAAGATATAACAATTATAAATATATATGACCCAACATAGGAGCACCTCAATATATAAGGCAACTGCTAACAGCTATAAAAGAGGAAATCGACCATAACACATAATAGTGGGGGACTTTAACACCTCACTTACACCAATGGACAGATGATCCAGACAGAAAATTAACCAGGAAACACAAGCTTTAAATGACACAATGGACCAGATAAGTTTAATTGATATTTTTAGGACATTCCCTCCAAAAACTGCAGATTACACTTTCTTCTCAAGTGCACATGGAACATTCTCCAGGATAGATCACATCTTGGGTCACAATCAAGCCTCAGTAATTTAAGAAAATTGAAATCATATCAAGCATCTTTTCTGACCACAATGCTATGAGATTAGAAATGAATTACAGGGAAAATATGTAAAAAACACAAACACATGGAGTCTAAACAATATGTTATTAAATAACCAAGAGATCACTGAAGAAATCAAAGAGGAAATAAAAACATACCTAGAGACAAATGACAATGAAAACATGATGATACAAAACCTATGGGATGCAGCAAAAGCAGTTCTAAGAGGGAAGTTTATAGCAATACAATTCTATCTCAAGAAACAAGAAACATCTTAAACAACCTAAGCTTACCCCTAAAGGAACTAGAGAAAGTAAAACAAAGAAAACCCAAAGTTAGTAGAAGGAAAGAAATCATAAAGATCAGAGCAGAAATAAATGAAACCAAGAAAACAATGGCAAAGATCAATAAAACTAAAAGCTGGTTCTTTGAGAAGATAAAACTGATAAAACTTCGGCCAGACTCATCAAGGAAAAGAGGGAGAGGACTCAAATAAATAAACTTAGAAATGAAAAAGGAGAAGTTACAATGGACACCGCAGAAATACATAGCATCATAAGAGACTACTACAAGCAACTCTATGTCAGTAAAATGGACAACCTGGAAGAAACGGACAAATTCTTAGAAAAGTATAACCTTCCAAGACTGAACCAGGACGAAATAGAAAATATGAAGAGACCAATCACAAGTAAAGATATTGGAGTTGTGATTGAAAATCTTTCCACAAACAAAAGTCCAGGACCAGAGGACTTCACAGGTGAATTCTAAAAACATTTAGAGAAGAGCTAACACCCATCCTTCTCAAACTCTTCTAAAAAATTACAAAGGAATACTCCCAACTCATTCTGTAAGGCCACCCTTATACCAAAGCAGACAAAGATACTACAAAAAGAAAGAAAATTATAGACCAATATCACTCATGAATATAAATGCAAAAATCCTCAACAAAATACTGGGAAACAGAATCCAACAACACATTAAAGGGATCATACACCATGATCAAGTGGGATTTATCCTAGAGATGCAAGGATTCTTCAATATATGCAAATCAATCAATGTGATACACCATATTAACACAATGAAGGATAAAAAACATATGATAATCTCAATAGATGCAGAAAAAGCTTTTGTCAAAATTCAATACACATTTATCATAAAAACTCTCCAGAAAGTGGGCATAGAGGGAACCTACCTCAACTTAATAAAGGCCATATACAACAAACCCACAACAAACATCATTCTCAATGGTGAAAAAATGAAAGCATTTCCTCGAAGATCAGGAACAAGACAAGGATGTCCACTCTCACCACTATAATTCAACACAGTTGTGGAAGTCCTACCCATGGCAATCAGAGAAGAAAAAGAAATAAAAGGAATACAAACTGGAAAAGAAGTAAAACTGTCATTGTTTGCAGATGATATGCTACTATACATAGAGACTCCTAAAGATGTCACCAGAAAACTACTAGAGCTAATCAATGAATTTGGCAAAGTAGCAGGATATAAAATTAATGCACAGAAATCTCTTGCATTCCTATACACTAAGGATGAAAAATCTGAAAGAGAAATTAAAGTAACACTCCCATTTACGATTACAATGCAAGAATAACATATCTAGGAATAAACCAACCTAAGGAGAAAGAAAACCTGTATGCAGAAAACAATAAGACACTGATGAAAGAAATTAATGATGATACAAACAGATGGAGAGATATATCATGTTCTTGGATTGGAAGAATCAACATTGTGAAAGTGACTATATGACCCAAAGCAATCTACAGATTCAATGCAATCCCTATCAAACTACCACTGACATTTTTCACAGAACTAGAATGAAAATTTTCACAATTTGTATAGAAACACAAAAGACCCTGAAGAGCCAAAGCAATCCTGAGAAAGAAAAATGGAGCTGTAGGAATGCGTCTCCTTGACTTCAGACTATACCACAAAGCTACAGTAATCAAGACAGTATGGTACTAGCACAAAAACAGAAAGATAGATCAATGGAACAAGACAGAAAGCCCAGAGATAAGCCCACACACATATGGTCACCTTATCTTTGATAAAGGAGGCAAGAACATACAATGGAGAAATCACAGTCTCTTCAATAAGTGGTGTTGAGAAAACTAGACAGCTACATGTAAAAGAATGAAATTAGAACACTACCTAACACCATACACAAAAATAAACTCAAAATGGATTAAAGACCTAAATGTATGGCCAGACACTATGAAACTCTAAGCAGAAAACATAGGCAGAACACTCTATGACATAAATCACAGCAAGATACTTTTTGACCCACCTCCAAGAGAAATGGAAATAAAAACAAAAATAAACAAATGGGACCTAATGAAACTTAAAAGTTTTTGCACAGCAAAGGAAACCATAAACAAGACAAAACAACAACCCCCAGAATTGGAGAAAATATTTGCAAAAGAGGCAACTAACAAAGGATTTATCTCCAAAATATACAAGCAGCTCATGCAGCTCAATATCAAAATAACAAACAAACCAATCCCAAAATGGGCAGAAGACCTAAATAGACATTTCTTCAAAGAAGATATACAGATTGCCAACAAACATGTGAAAGGATGCTCAACATCACTAATCATCAGAGAAATGCAAACCAAAACTACCATGAGGTATCACCTCACACCAGTCAAAATGGGCATCATCAGAAAATCTACAAACAAGAAATGCTGGAGAGGGTGTGGAAAAAAGGGAACATTCTTGCACCGTTGGTGGGAATGTAAATTGATACAGTCACTGTGGAGAACAGTATGGAGGTTCCTTAAAAAACTAAAAATAGAACTACCATACAACCTAGCAGTTCCACTACTGGGCATATACCCGGAGAAAACCATAATTCAAAATGGCACATGCACCCCAATATTCATTGCAGCACTGTTTACAACAGCCAGGTCATGGAAGCAACCTACACGCCCACTGACAGGTGAATGTATAAAGAAGCTTTGTAGAGATGTGGATGGACCTAGAGACTGTCATACAGAGTGAAGTAAGTCAGAAAGAGAAAAACAAAGATCATATATTATTGCATACATGTGGAATCTAAAAAAATGGTACAGATGAACTGGTTTGCAAGGCAGAAATAAAAACACAAATGCAGAGAACAAATGTATGGACACCAAGGGAGGAAAGCAGGGGATGGGGGTATCTGGTGGTGGTGGGATGAGTTGGGAGATTGGGATTGATATATATACAATGATATGTATAAAATAGATAACTAGTAAGAACTTGTTGTATAAAAATTAAATAAAATTCAAAAATAAAAAGAAATACAGTGGTGATACATGTTAAATTTCTCTTCACATGTGGGGATGCTAAAAGCACATAAGAATTTAAAATATGAAATAGAAAGATTGTCTATTTAATATTGACAGAAATAAAGATAGGAAAATTTCTAATCCAAGTAAAACTTCATTTGAACTCAACCTTTTAAATAAAAAGAAAGCTCTGCGTGTATGAAGTTTCAGATTTTAGCTAATATCCATGAAATAGACTAGTGCTACCCTAACACAACTGGCATGTACTTAGAGCTCTGATACGATGAATAAAACATTCTGCTTGGGTTCAAAGAAAACACATGCTTATTTAACTTACTGCTATGAAATATTTTTATTTTGTTTTGTTTTATTTTGCTTTTTAACTGAACTTAAATATTTTCCTTAAGTGAGCTGTTCCCAGAGAAGAAAAAGGGAAAATTAATGGGGCCTGGTTGTTATCTTCTTTTTTTGTATCCCTTCAGGGTAAGTTAATTGACTAAGTTGTGTAGATTTCTTAATTAATACAAAGAAGGTATAATATTTCTAATGTCAATAAGCTTTCTCATAAAGGAGTATACTGTAATTACTTGGCAAATTAATCATTGTGAGAATTAAATATTTCTCTTCATTTGTTAAGGAAAGCAATCACAATTTTCATCTAGAAAGCAATTCACCTGGGATTCAGAAAACCTGGATTCCAGAGCTAAAACTGATGTTTAAGCTCATTGATCATTTATCTATAATATAGTGAGCTCAACCATATAATCTGTAAAATATGATCTTTAAAGATTGATGTGTATTTTTTCTATAATGCACCAATGGGAAAATATTAGCATTTTGGGGGAGCAGAGGTAATGGATTCACCCTGATCTCGATGTTTTTGTTTGTTTGCTTAGCTTCCTATTAGTTAGGAATGCACGTTTATGACAGTCAGCTAGAGAAAAAAAATCAGTGAAACATGAAAATCTTGAAATAGAAGGGGTAATATGTAGCCCAATCTTGACTGAAAATCTTTCTACAAACAATTGGGTTTTCATTTAGGAACTGTTAATGGTAATTTCACTCTCCTTCCTTAGAAGGTCTCTATCCTTTAGATTTAATATCTCTAGGGGGAAAAAAGCGAAATTAGTATAAGTTTTATATCTGGTTGTTTGTCAGTAGATGCAAAGGAATTATGGTTGAATGATATGTGTGACAGATACAGAACTCCAAATAATCCTCTTTGACACAATTTGGATCATATGAACATGTGACAATCCCTCCTGTTTTTGCCACTATCAGTATTTACCTATCCTTTCAAACCACTTCCTCCTGCATTTATCATGACTAGAATAAGAAAACCATGTTTTTTTAGCACAGGGAGAGTTGAGAAATCGAGTCCAACTTTTTATTTTATGGCAGAGTATAGAGAGTATTAGGCTGTAAGTCAAAAGAATTTGACATTCGTTTTATGGCTCCACTTATTACCAGCTTGGTAACAATGGGCCATACACTCTTTCTGAACACATTACCTCTTCTAGAATAGGATTAATATCTATCTTTCTACCTCATTGGACAACTTTTCTTTCTAATCACTTTCATCAGCCCACGTGCATGACTTTTCTCCTCAAAATTCTCTAGCACTAGTTCTCAACCAGTATGTTGTTGCAGCGGACAAGAGCTCTAGGAGGGGTGGAGTTAGTTAGAAAACCTAACTACTCCTAACCTAACCTAACCCAGCTACTATTACTGGTGGGATTTGTTATGCTTGTGACTGACAACCAATGACTGTGTCAGTTGGAAAGAAGCTAGAACTTCTTATAACCTTGATTTTCATATCTTTAGGGCCCGTGAAGATGGGCCACAGATTGATTTCAAACACAATTCCTTATTCAGTTCCTACAGTATGATGATACAATTCTAAAGACTTTTATTTCCTGAAAGATGAAGGCTATTTCCTAGTAAAGAGTGAGCATAAATGTTAGTACTCAAAAGCCAAAGTTAGTATTTTACATCCTTAGAGTTTCTGAACTTTCCAATTCTGCAGAAATACAACCTGCCAAGTAGCATTATGCAATATTGTGAACTGTGCTTTGAAATCCCAAGTTTTCAAGAAAAAAAAACTTTTTTTAAAAGTGCATTAGTGTAGTTTTGAATAAGATATGATGTTCAGCTGCTACTTTTCTCATGATCTATCTCTATGTATCAGCAGCCTGAGGGCATCATTAATTTTTTAAAACAACTTGTCAAAAAAGGAAACACACTTATGGTAGTAAAAATACAGTGATTAAAGTTCAAATAAAACCATACATTTTTGTGTATGGGTTGTGCACATGAATATCGCTGTGAAATTCTAAATGAGAAATTAATATAACATAAAACTGCATACTGGAAGGCTACACCATTACCAAAATGGTATTCCAACTTTAAGAAATATAATGATATAATTAATAATATTAGATAGCCAAACTTCCTCACTACTCTTTTATGACACTGAGATGTATTGTGTCAGATGGAAATTTAGCAGTAATGGGGCTTGTGACAATTTCAGTCCAGTAAGGGCTCCCATGTGATAATGAGCTCTATAAATTGGGTCAAATGAATCTGTATCTGGAGGCAAACTTACTCTCAGGTGAAAAAAGAAAATCAAACTGGTCAGAATGCCCTATCTAGAGAATATGTTGATAGCTGAAAACTACTATCACTGCTCAGTAACCAAAACAGATGCATTTCATTGCTTTCAAAGAGCTTACATTCTAGCAGGATATGTAGAAACTAAATACCAAAAATAAGAAGTAAAATGTGTTGTATGCTGGAAGGTGGATAAACATTTTTTAAAAGTAAAGCAGAGAGAAAGAGAAGAGGGGTGCTGGGGGGGCAGGAATGGCAAGAGAATGCAGTATTATATTGGGAGGTCGTGGTAGACTTCATGGAAAAGATGACAAAAGGTGTAAAGGACATGAGAGAGGGAATAGTGTAGAGGATATTTGGGAGGTGAGTGTTCCAGATAAAAGAAACAGAGCAAGATGGGAACATTCTTCTAACATTCATTCTAAAAGAAAGTATACATTCTGGGTGACTGATGTAGACTGAGTCAGATTCTGAGATATAAGAAACATGGTCACAGAAGAGACTCAGTTAATTTGGACTTTAATGACTTATTCTGAGTAAAGTGTTGGGCTATCACAGGGAGTTAAGTAGAGGAGTGGCATTATCTGGTTTACATTTCCAGTGGCTCATTCTGGCCCCTGTACTGAGTATAGATCATGGTGAGGAAGGCATGGGCTGAAAGAGAAAAAATCCACCATGAAATAATTCCAGTATTCCAGATGAAATATGATGGTGGCTGAAACCAGAGTGGTATTAACAGATGTGGTGAAAAATGACTGGATTGAATATATATTTGGAAGATACAGCTGGCAGGCTTTCCTCACAGACTAAATGTGTGGCGTAAGAGAAAAAAGACATTAAAAAGTTCATTTTTTAAAAGATCATTATTATTATCGTTTGCCATTAACTGAGATTTGAAAATCAGTAAGTGGCACAGAATTGTCACGGAAAGTCAGGAGTCCTTTTTTTAGAGATTTTAAGGTTTTGAAGGTCTATTAGACATCCAGGTAGAGCTGTTAAATAGCCTGTGGAGTGTATAAATAGACCAGAGTTTGGATAGAGCTCTGGGCTGTAGATATACAATTTGAGGTTGTCAGCATACTGATGATATTTTAAAGACATGGGACTTAGTGAGTTCCCTAAGAGAACAAGACTGAGCCCTGAAGCACTCCAGCATTAAGAGAGGACTTTTCTAAGAGTGTTAGGGACCCACTTCTTGATTTAGGCTATATGGCATCAGAAAAAGAAAAAGGCAGATGCTGATTTCTAAAACTTGGCACACGGTTTGCTAAAATAGCAGCAGTTTACTAATGTTATGGATCTACTTAACTACTGTCTCTTAGGTCCCTTTAAGGACATCATTGATTCCAGTGTTCATTCTTCTTTGTGTGTCTTCAGCAGTGAAAAAGGAAGAGTAGTAGAAGCAGGGAGCCAGGTCAATCAGTTTTACTGAGAAATAAAACACATATTCTTTAATGTGAGTGCAAGTGTGATGGAAGCAAAGGAATGGGTTGGAAAGGGTAAAGACAGAGATCCCTAGAAGAATAAGACATAAAACATTTAAGAACAACTGGTTTAGGTCTATCAGCAAGAATAAACATCCATTAATTTGCATTCGGTAATAATTTTAGGCCTGAATTAAATAATAGCAAAGTAAGGTAATATATATTAACTTGTTGGTTTTGATAGAAAAATAATTGTATTTATCATACCTTTGTTGTTGACACGAAAAGTAAAAATACAATTCCCCTTAATTTAGCAAGAACACTCATCATGAGGAATTCATGGAGTTCTTGAAACACTGAAATACTATTTAATAAAAATCTAATTCATCTTGCCTAATGCCATTCAGTACAACTGTCATTTGGTAAGACCATCATTAATTACTCAACTGGCAGAAATAATTATTTTTAGATACTCTCCTTTTGGCAGCTCAGCAAAAAGAAAGCAAAAATTGCCTCCACAGAATAAGCAACTGGAGGTTTCTTTGTAGTCAGCATTTAAAGGTGATTTCTGATTTGTTGTTAAGACACACTCCTCTGGAAAAAGAGCATATAGTACTTTCCCCTCACCCTGTGCTTACTTTACAATTCATTCATGGAAAAATTAGAGGCTCCACAACAGCATAATTTCATCTTTGATGTGTGTTCTTATTTATTTATTTTGTTAAGGAACTACATCAAAAATGGCACTAGTGCAATGGGATTTTTACTTTCCCCTTACAGAGCAAAGTTGCTGCTGATTATACAGATCTGAAAATGAAAACTCTAAGATAACAAATTTTAAGGATACAGGACTTTAGAAGGGAAGTGTACAAGTTGCAAATTGAAATGCCTTAGAATATGTTTCAGGATATGCAAGTCTTAAACTGCTGTGTGGGGTTGAGTTTCAATTTATAGCTAATTTTCTCTTCTTTTTTTCCATCAATACTTGACTTGGATAGCACATACTTGCAAATGAAAGCTATAAAGTTGCTGGAGCACTGTTGTGTGTCCCCAATTCAGATGAACTGTTTCCTGATCAACCTGCCTTGGTACTTTCACTTACATAGCTCTAGATACAAAGACTTAAGCTAAATCGCTGGCACCCATACTTTCAGTAGTACTTGAGAAGTCTATTCAGTTACTTTTTGGAATGTTGTGTTTCCATTTCAATGAAAATTTAAAATAATTCCCTTAACTCATATCTTAGACCACATTACATCAAATACTGCCAAGTGAGTTTAGGGTTCACAGCTGCTGTGACATCAAACTTGTAAAATAATGAACAAATAATACACATGTTCACATCAAAGAAAGGCCTAGTTTAAATAGAAAAAAAGAGTGGGGGAATTGAGCCATCTCCTGGACCTAGACAGTATCAATTCACCAAAAACGACCTCTAATGAAGCAGTGAGCATAATATTCACCTCTGAACAGTAATGTCATTTCAGAATAAAACATCATCTAAAGCATTAAATTATTTTAATTTTGTTGGGTTTGTAGATTTTTTTGGTTAATTTATAGATTTTGAAGACAGAAATTATTCATGTAATAATTTTAGGAATCAATAATATTTAGGAAACATAAAAAATATAATTTGATAAAATATGGCAGAGTGAAACTGGATTACTGAAGTCCTGAAGCTAATATCCAGTGAAATTGACACACACACACACACACACACACACACACACACACACACACACAAACATCAAAGAAAATCTCATACCATTCTGGAAGGCATTATGGAGTGCCTAATGCTGCCATCCAAATCCAAAATAATAGAGGGGAACATGATGAATCAAAAAAAGAAAAATTCCATAAATTATCAATGATACACAATGGTTTAGGGAGAATGAATATGTAGATAGACTGTGGGGGGGATGAAAGAGGAGGTGGGGAGGTAGAGGGAGAGAAAGAAAGAGAAGGAGAGGGAACATGGGGGAAGAGAAGGGTAGGAAGAGGGGGAAGAGAGGGAGAGAGAGAATATGAATACATACAGAAGTCCTTTAACATACAAAAAAAAAATCTGAAGAACCTAGTAGAGGTGGGAAATACTACCATGGCTTCAAAGTTTCGATAGATCCGTGGTAAAATTAGAAGTGATGTAGAACTTGAGGGTTGCCCTACTGCTTGGGAATAGGACACAGTCACCTACTAATGAAGTGAAATCTTAATATAGGTAGTTTTTTTTAAAAAATCTACCTACCCAGTAACCAGTAAATATTTCAAGTTCTCTAACAAAAAATGTTCCCAGCCCTAGTTGTATCCATAACTGCATGAAAACTATGAAAACATATTATGAGAGAAAAGAAAGAGGGAAGGAGGGAAGGAAGGGAGGGAGGGAGGGAGGGAGGAAGGAAGGAAATCCAGCAAAAGAGAAAGAATCATGTTTGTTTATAAACTCCCTAAGAGTACCTCCTATGGTAGAAGAATTTAACAAGGACCTAGTTCAGTAGAGTAAGCATTCAAAAGCATATTAAGAAAATAGAGAATAGATTTTTGAGCTATGGAAACATATTGAGCAAACCAATACCATTAATTGAACAAATAAAATAATTGGAAAAAACAGGATCAGAAAAGTTGAGGATGAAACTCAAATAACTGCCACTGAAGAAAGTCATGATATTATTCTGAATGCAGAGGGAAATAAAAAAGACAAAGACAGTAAAGCAGTTAGGAAGATAGAAAGGACAGAAAGACTACATTGCATCATAAGTATGAGTACTGTTGCTGCTCTTGAATATTCAACAAATAGAACAGTAAAAATACATTCACAGAGACGGTAGTAAAAATCTTTCTATGAAATGAAAAGCTAATTTTGATACTGTAAAAAGTCATACAGGATCTATAAAACATTGATACAAAGTGGTATACACTGAGACATGTTCTAGTTTAGTTATTGAATTTCAAAAATAACTGAAGAAATTTTCATGCACATAGCAAGATAACAAGTTAATAAAGATGAAAAATCAAGTTTGCCTCAGACTTTCCAAAGTGAGATTTAGTATCAGAAGAAAACAGAGCAATATCTACAGAATTCCAAGGAGAAGTATCCAAAAATATAGTCAATTTATAATTCAAGTTCAAAGGTAATTTATATTTATAAAGGCAGTAGACAGTTATTATCAGGCACAAAAGAGCACAGGGAAATCCCTTATATTCCTCTTGAAAAGCACCTTGCTGTCCCAATTCAGCAAACCAGATGATGAGTCATAATTTAGAAATCAGGAATAGAGTACAGTAATGGAAAAATGGACTGAGAGTAATCAACAATCCCTCACTCAGCTTAAACAACGGAAGAACTTATTCCTACAGAAAAGAATGTAAGTGTTATAAACTTGATAAATCAAAAATAAAGATAGACCATCTTAAAGCAGATAGTGGTGGAAGGAAAGAGAAAAAAAACATGTAAGTGATGATTTCTCATCTTTTGTAGTGGGGAGTCGTTTTGATAACATAAAATTGAAACTTGGAGGGAAAAAAACAGCTCCAGCTCTAAGCTGTCTATCACAATCTCTTCTTCTTAATCTAAAAGGAATATTTTAGGCATTACAGTCCTTTTTGTTTTTTAAACAAGGAAATATTTATCTGAAACTTCAGTTTCTTTTCAATTCCTTTTTATCCTAACAATTCAAGAAATATTCAATGTAATGTCTTTTAATGAAATACATAGATATGACCTTATTTTAAAATAAAATTTATTGATCTAAATTACTTAATTTTTCAGTACACATGCTTAGAAAAAACTGGAATGATGCTGTTTCATTTTCTTTCTTGATGATGTGACACTATTGGATTTTTAAAAAACTATTTATATAGTTTGTATTGATTAACTAAAAATTAAGCATTGTGATTTTATATAAATACTATAAAATCATCACCCAAAATGAAAAGATGTCTATATAATACTTCTGTCTGTGTAACATGCCTCTAGGTGGTAAAATTGGTAGACCTTGATCTGGGTAATAAAACATGGAGGACATTATTTTCACAGAATTTTTAGGTTCAGATATCATGGCATGTGCTATTTTATATTTTACCTTAGTCTCACCTCATGAAAATGTCTGGTAAGCAGTCTTTTCAGATTTTTTAAGGTTGGGCAAAAGCAGTCAGTCTCTGTGTTTAGATGCCATAACCAGGACCGTTTGGATTCTGCCAAGATTTCCAGAGTCTTTGCATCTTACTTATTATATGTAATAAATATCCACATGGTAGATCAGTAGCAAGGGTCATCTTGCTTTATTGCTTGGCTTTATCTAACTAGTACCAGTACCGAAGAGAGTCACTAATAACCTGGTAGAAATTAAGAGGACAGGGAAGGAAAGCAATATTCATCATTAATATATATGTCTATGGTAAAATAATGATTTTGAGATTGAAAACCTGAAAAGTAGGGCAAATATTCAAATCTCCTTCATCCTAATGGACAAATCCACTGCCTGACAGTGAGCTGTTGTATCTTGTCAGCTGCAGCAGTAACCTTTAGACTTGATGCTGAAATCAATACACCACAACAAGCTCTCTGTTAGAAAGCAAACACACATCCATCTGCCCTTCAAGAATCTTCAGTGAATATTGCATGAACTCATTTACCCCATGATCCTTATCTTTAGAATGTCTAGAAGTTGTACTTCTAAAAACTTCATAATAACTATTCTCTAAACATATTTACTTAAATTTTACTTTTTGTTTTTGGTAGAAGAGTGATTTCTGAAAAGTGATTTTAAGAGAATTGCCTTCATGGAATCTTACTGGATATTTTCTAAATGCCTGAAATATTGTTTCTATTTAAAGTAACATTCTCCAAAATAAATGAATGAAAAGGGTAGCAGAATTCCTGCTTGTGTGTCATCGGCATCTTTGAAATTCTCTTCCCATCTTTCATTCCTGAAGCAAAATTATCATTTAGGGGAACAAGTTAGTGTGTGTGCTGGGTGGAGGAGGAAAATAAATTATCAATTAAAATAACAATTCAGTTTTAGAATATCCAAAACTCTCCACCTTGAACAATTGCTCTTTCCTTTTTTCCTTCCTTCCTCCCTTCTCCATTCTTTCCTTCCTCTAACCCTCCCTTCTCTTCATTTTTTCTAATTTGTTTTGTAAACATTTACTGAACACTGTGCCCAGACATTGTGCTAAGAGCTGGGAATAAAAAGAGAATCAGCATATTCCATCCTCTTGTTTATCTCAAATCCAATTCTGGCTAAGTATTGCTGAGAGTCAAAGACTACAAGGCTTGGAGGTCTGTGATTCTGTGTTTTTGAGGTAAAGGAACACATTTTACAAATGACTGAAAAGAATTTTTGACATATATATAGATGAAATATATATATGTGAATATATATATTTCAGATTTTAGTCCTAAGCACCTTTGACTAATACTAATTGTTTCCATCTTTTGAGCACCTGAAATGTGTTTTGAACATATTGTACTCATTCTCTCCTCTAAGCTTTCAACCTTGCTCTTCTCTGGAATGTACCTTTATACCTTTTCCAGATAGAAAAGTCCTTCATTTCCTTCAATGTGCATCTCAATCATGAAAACGTCTTTAAATTCAGGAGGCCACATTAAATTTTTCATCGATAAACAGATCATTTATAGATGGTTGACTTAATTTAGCAGTTAACCTATATTGCATTCTTCGCATGTTAGTTTTAGGTCCCCTGACTAGATGTGATGACCAGGAGAGAAGATTTTGTGTTCTTATAGTACTGAAGAGAATGCAATACATAGTAGGAGCTTGAGAACTACTTATTCATTGAAGTATTTGCTCTTCTAAATACATTTATAAAGAGGTGTTAGGAGTAGAGTTTTCACATTTAGAAAGAAAAACAGAACATTCAGTTAAATTTGAATTTCAGATAAAGAATGATTTTTTTTTGCATATAAGCATGTCCCAAATATTGCACAAGGCATACTTATACTACAAGAAATTATTTGCTGTTTATCTTAAATTCAAATTTAGTTATGCAAACTGTATTTTATCTGGCAAACTTCATTGGAAGGAATAAAAATTTACACTTGGGTTAGATGCTTCTGTCAGTAGATTAGAAGCACAGTATATAGATATAGTCATAATATTCAAAAGCACAAATACACGGAGTAGGGTTTATTTTTTTGGAGGGACTGTTTTTATTTTATAGTGTGTGTGTATGCACTTGGGTGTATGTGTATGTGTGCACACACCTGCATATGAGCATGTGCCTGTGTGCAGAGGAAGAAGGGCACCTAGCTCTACTTTCAGGTTGTACAGCACATAGAATGGCAATAGGCAGCCATGACTCATTCACAGAGGCACATGAATATGACCCAGATATAATCAGATGCTAAAAGATTATTGCTTGAAAAGGTTAAGATCCATTATTGTAGAAAAAGACACATAAGCCTTTCATAAGCTACATTTCATTTGAAAATAAAGATTGCTATTTCAGATTAATTTCAGTGTATTTTCTTTAATTATTATTTGACTATTTTGCCAAATCATGGCTAAAAATGTGGGCATTTTTTTTATTGCATTTGGACTTTGTCAAAGTGTTGGGTTCAGAGAAATGTTTTCTGCCAAGTTCCTCTATGTTCATGCCAAGTAATTTTCAATTGGTTTATAAGCCCATATGTATTTAAATGAAAGGAATACATACATTTTAGATTCCTTTACCCTTAACTCACCCAAGTGGTTCAGAAGATATCCAATAAACCTTTGATTCATGTTATAAGAAATAGATTGCTTAAAGGTTTTGAAAGTCAAGAAGCAAGTCACCTCATTTGCAAAAAGTGGACCCAAATGTTCTAACTATACGAATGATGATAGCGAGAGTTGCATTCTCTAGAGGTTAGAATGACGTTTTGGACTGAAACTCACTGAGGTAGATTTAGTGCTTGGTTAAATGTTCAAGCCTAATATTACTATACTCTACATTTACTATCTACATGTCTTGGATCATACTAACTTCATTAACCTAAGTGATATGCATAGCCTACTACTAACCTCAAGTACTTACCATCAACATATGAAGATATTGAAAACGGTATTACATTCTTGCTTAATACTGGATTATTTTAGTATGTGAAATTGCTTTTATGGTGCATTGGAAGTCAGTGATACAGATGTAACTAGAAAGCACAAGGAACTACTTAACCCTACTGTGCACACCTGAGTCATTTTGCAGAGCATTTCATATCTAGAGTATGATTAACAACATATAATAGAACATTTTTTACTTTGTTTATTAATCATATTCTAGAAATGAAACTCTGTGAAACTCAGTTGTATACAGCATATAACAAATTTCTATACCCAAATATATTTCAAATTTTAACCCCTATTAACTACTCAGTGGAAACTCATTCTCAGCCAAGGCAACCCCCATTTTCCCAGGGCTGGGTCAAATATTTGGGGGTGAGGGAGCTTATAGTGCCAAGGTTTTGTAGGAGGTGCTATTTATCCTTCTGCATCTGGCATCCGGGAAGAGGGCCACTATCTGCTGCTTGGTCTTCTGTCCACAAAGTTTGCTGCTGAGAGATTTCTTGTTCCTGTTCCCATGTCCCTTTGGTTCTAGTGGAGTTCTACGTTATGTCTACCACCCTGAAGGATATGGAAATCTTGATTCTTCCATGGCACTTTTGGGCGTGGAAATCTTTCATTCCTGCCCTGCATCCTGAGTTATTTGTCAATGAATCAGGACACTGGAACTGCCAACATTTATGTGCTAATATTTCCCGTTACGTTTCTTCTTGTTTCTGCCTAGATTGAGGAAAGTGTGTGTATGTTTTTGTGTGTACATCTGTGTGCACATTTTCTTTTTGTGATGATCTTTGTCAGGAAAATACAATCTAGCTCTCTTTTGATGTTTTATGATATGCTTTGTTTAAGCCAGCAGATCTCTGCATCTCTAAAACCTAAGGTTTTTGTAAATTCAAGCCAGGAAAAGCACAAACTACCAACTGGCCTAAATATTTGTTAGTCTGAGGATTGCACAGTAGTGAGAAAAGAAGTGTTATTCTGAGAAGCAAAATATCACAACAGCTCTAACCTTCACTTTTAGAAGGAATTCATTCCCATTATTTAGTAATCTATAAAAACTATGTAGAGAATGCTTTAGCAGTAAAACAGTACTACAACTATGGACTTAAAAATCTATAAATCCAAGGTCATAGAAAAAAAGGTTTGAAAGATTCTTATTCCAAAATATAAAAAAAAATTAAAAACATTACTATAGAGTTATTTTGAAATTAGCCTAAGACTTAGTAGATGTTGGTGGTGGCAGTCTGCTCTGGATGAGTTGGGTGGGGATGGTTCAATTTGTCATGCTCAGACTTATACTCCCTAGAATGACTTCTGATTATTCAGGAAGGAAAATAGATTATCCTAATGCCTACTACAAAGATTGGAAATAAATCTGAGAATTAAAGAAAAGATGGGACACACTCAAGATTAAGAAAATTAGGAAACTATCTGTTTAAAATATAGTATGTGGATTTAATGGGCTTTATAACTCAGGGTCTTTTTAGTTAGGAGAGATTTAGGACTGTTCACTTTTAGGTTCCAAGTTGCATCCATAGATACAAACTCAAATACCTTCAGGATCTAGACAAGTGACTTAAATGTGAACAGGACCTAATTTTAATCCCACAGGAGTTCATGGGCACCGGAAATGTACTTTTTGTTCTGTGAAAAGATTCACTATTCATGCCAAACAAAACATGTCTGCAGGTAACATTGGTGACTTTCAGGTCATTGTCAAAGCCACCATACACCTTGAAAACGATTTGGAAGAATTTGCAAATGAATTATGAAATAATTGGAGTTATTTTATAAATTATAATATCTAGACATGAAATTTTAAGGAAATTCCAAATCTATTAATTTCATTATTATTAAAAAAAAAAAACTTTCGTGCTCTGCCTCCCCACTTTGAGAGTCTGCAGCTCTTTCCTTACAGTCCTCCATTTATCTTTTCAAAAAAGTCAGTAGCACTAGACTGTTATAAAGAAGCAGGAATTATTAATTTTTTAAAATGTGATTCTCACTGTATGAAATTAGTGATGATATTAAGCTGGAGGGCCGACTAGAATAAAGTGGGAAAACTGTTTAAACCTATGTTAATAGATGGTGAGATACTGAAACACTTATAGCTAACATTGCTTGGTTTTCTGACAAATTTGGATGTACAGGTTTCATAGTCACCTTCCTACCATTGCTATTCCTATTTTGTATCATTGGAAGTCAGTTTTAAACTGATCAGTCTTATTTCTATGGATCATTACATTTTCCACATTGCACTTTAATATGTTTTCTCATTTGAGCTACTCAACTGTATCTTATCCTTACTTGTACTTTATGTATGAGGAAACTGAGGTTCTTAGGAAGTTAACTGATTTCCTTAAATTTAGCCATCTGATCAAGAGTAGGAAGAAAACACAAATATGAGTTTTTTCTACTTTAGACTCTGGATGTTTTCAAACAGGCCTTGTGACTGTAGTGGAAGTGTAGTTGTATTACACTCTCTTTCTTAGAAATATTTTTTTCAGCTTTTTTATTTCACTGGTTTTTCCCAGATATCTGTAAACGAGATATGATTTGTCTCATTGGAAAGAGAAATTTAGGAAACTTAAGTTACTAGATATCAAGCAGTGATTAGGCCAGACTCGACAGAAAATGTTTTCCTGGCTTCTGTCTGGAAGTTTCCTTATCTGTTCTAGCTTGAGCTTGCAAGAAAGCAGGAGCTCTTTATTTAGCTTGATATAATTATTCTGAGTTCTTTCACCCATGGACTAAATGGCTCTGTAGTTTACATGCTCTTTTACTTACAGTTTGTGGTTTTAATTATAGCTTTCATCACTTCCTTTGACTTTTTAACCACCTGTCATTCCTTTGCAAGATTCTTTCTTTCCCATTGGCCGTTGACGGCAATGTTGCAGATACTTTAGCTCAGTGTTTTTGTTCCGTTTATGTTAATGATAAATCTTACACTTGTAACATGATATTTAGGGTGGAACTCAGTGGAGTTAATCATATTCCCTGCATAATGTAATTCTGAACTCCCTGATATGAAAATAGCATTAGTATTTTCTATAATTTTATGTTTGCTCTCTCATTACTTTTGAGGTTTAAACAGATTTAGTTTAGATGACCTGAAGTTCAAGGTTTTCCTAAGTGAACTGAATGAATTATCTCTGTTCTCCACTTAGCAATGATGTTTATAAACTGACAATGAAGTTCGATGACAGTCTCCTAAGGGTAGGAAACCAGGCAAGATGCTTGTCAACACCATTACACATTCCTTGATTTGTTTGTATTTTTTCACTGGTTCTTTGTTCATGAAAGTCAAATCACAAACTAATCCTATAGGATCTTGAGGTCAGCGAGGATTTTATAAGATTTTCTCACATTTCAAGTTTTTGATGAGAAAACATAAAAAGAAGGAAATACAACTATTTCTTAAGCAAAAATAGTCTTTTTCTTTATGTACCACCTATGTATTCATGTGGAATTGGAAATATTGATTTTTGCAAACAGTGATGGAATTTTTTTCTAGGCTTCTATGTGGGTCCATGGTGTAACAGAACAAAGACACCAGAATCAGCCATAGATTTGTCTAGTGGATATACTCCTACCTCGACAAACTACCTAACCTCTCTTAGCTTCATCTGAGAGACTGGGACATTCATACCCATCTTACAAGTGTTGCTATGAAGATCAAATGTGATAATGTACATTGCAGCTCCTCAATGAAATTAGTGGTTATTCCTGATAAGATCTGCATTTATACTTGGCAGTGGCTATTTAAACTAACTTATCCAAATTTTACAAAGCCCCAGAGTATTCAAGAAGGGAAGTACTCTTAAAGTGTCTAAATTACCTCACATTATTCTCACTCCCGGCCACATCAGCCTGACAATAGAGCAAAGTCATAATAACAAAATACCCCACTCTCTGAGTCTCTGAAACCTGAGCCATTTACATCTTTCCATTCTGGTTCAGGTAGGTCAGCAGGGTTTTGCATGGCCTCCGCAAAGGTCACAATTTACATTTTCTTCTATCACAGCCATGTCTCGTCTGCCACTTCTGGGTGACATTTCATCACCATCACGATAGCCTCTGTCACTCCTGAGGTTCATCCCCAGACTCTCAAACAATCAGGCCATCCAGTGAATTTCTCTTGTTTCTAATATTGTAGGGATTTTATGTAGATAGATACTGAGCTCAAGTAGTAGAATATATTCTCCCTACATCCAACCCCACCCCAAAGAATTATGCTGTAGTCCATTACTAGTCCACAAAATAGAACTGAATTTTTTTCTTATTTTCTTAAACTGACACAAAGCGACAAAGTTCTTTCATTTCATCTACTTTTGTTACAGCTCTTTTTCTCTGTAGGACCCCAGAGATAAATAAAAAAAAAAAAAACCTGATGTGCATCATTACTAAAATAAACATTCTTCTTCGTGCCAGCCCTCATCTACTGTTCATACTTGTGAAGCCCAACTTTATTTGTCCTCTGGCTAACTTCCTTCTTTATGGGTTAATAATGTCTTGAAAATTGGGCAGCATTAATCTCCAATCAAAATACAGTCCATGACCTCATAAATAGAAGAATGCTCACTGGTCTCCTTCACAATCCATGTCCTTCTCCCCCAACTCATTTTCAGATTTGGATAATTTCTCCAAGGTGAAAATTATGGGTTCTCCTTACATTATTATGGCTACTTAAGATATGTGAGGATGCCAGTCTTTGTCATATAAATGTGGTCAAAACTTATCAGAAGTACCGCAGCTCAATGTAGATTTGCATTATTGACTAAAGTGATAAGCATCCATTATAGCAGACCTATTATTAGTTCCAGTCCTGTTTTTGCAATTCTATTCTTGATTTTAGTTTTATGTTTTACTCATCTGGTCTTGAATTACAAATGAATCACATTTCCCAGACTACTAAATTCTTATTCAAAATAGTTATCAGCTATCATCAGAAGAGATGGTAAATTAAGTTAATTTTAAATGTACGTTTTTTCTTTTTAACGTAGGCTGAAAGTATTTTCTAACTTCTGAGGCTCAGCTGGAGAGGTTTTATGTTTTGCTGTTCATATTACAGACTTGTAACTATAGCTGTGGAATTTTAATAGTTGGGTCAGACCTACCTGCAGTCTAAGGGATTTTGCATGGACCCATCACTTATTAGAGAACATCAAAGGGTTTCCGAGGAAGCAAAAGCATTTTCTTCCTAAGTAGAATTGAATTGCTGGTCTATTCAGGGGAATCTTTTTGCATTAAAGTAGTTATGTTACTTCATAATCACCCATGAATTACTGAAAACATCTTTGAAAGATTTGAAATGTGGGGTTCTTTACTATCATCTGGTTCACTATGTTGAAATTAAAGATAGGCTTAGATAAGAGATCTTATTTTCTTTTTAAATAACTGTGCTTTTTCCATTAGATTACTGTCTCTATGGTTGTCCCACTGAGCTGTAAATTATTCCCATTATTTTATCATGAGCTTCGTTTCTGTCGTCCTGGTAACAAAGCATAATTGCCTTTTTAATATTTATGTATTTTACTCAAATGATTATTTTTAACTAAAGGAAAAATAAACTCTAACAGTTGTAGGGCATGCCAATTCTAATCTCTGTAAAACTTCTTTTTCTTTCCTTTGGTTTTTGGCCTTTCTCTTGCATTAGTTCTATAATATGAACTTCAGCACAGACATTAACATAATTTTTAAAATATTTGTATAAAAATTGTACTGCAACTGTACATATTTATTTACTAAATGTAAATGTGATGATCATATGTTCCAAATTATATTAAATGTCATTGCTAGTAAGTTAGTCATTCTCATTAAGACATACAAATTATTTTGAAGAAAGCTTATTCTGACCCCTTATTATTATCTATTACCCTGCTGCAGTGCTCAAATAATGATCACATTTTTTACGATGGAAAGCTCATTTTAAAGAGATTTGTCAGTCATTTAAGCTGGGCAAAAAAACTATCAGTTTGCACAAATTTAAAACCACTTACATTAAGACATCACTTTTTTCTTCAATAATATTTTATTTCAATACCTAAATATAATTGGGGAATTATATGTAAATATGCTGGGAATATATAGTAAGTGGTGATATGGCACATTTTCATCTTGTTCAATGGCTGTCATAATTTGGAAAAAGAAAAAAACTGCAGGAAATCTAGTACTTAATTTGGAGATAAACAGATTGTGAAAACAGATTTTAGTTTTCAAGAAGAAGGAAACTATTACATGAGGTAGAGAAATAAAAAACTTTAAAAAATTTTATAAAACAGCATCATACTAATCTCTGACTGCAAACTCAGTGCATATCAATTTATAAATATTTTGGAGTCAAAGGTTATTTTTAAAAAATACTTGGAAACTAGTGCTGCATACAGAGAAAATAAAGAAAATTTAAAAATACATCCTGCCAGAGAAAAAAATTAAATAATAACATTGATAAATTGTTACAAGTTTGAAAATGGCCAATTCCTATGGCTTACACATCAATTTTAGGGGGAACATTGGAAGAGTTACTACCATCTTTGATTCTAGTCTACTGCATTGTATAGAAAGCTGGTAAACATGCAACACATCACAAAATTTATGTAATAAAATTTAAGCTTGGCAGTTATTTTTAAGGTGGTTTTACAAGATTAAACTACAATTTCTTCAAATTATGGCTTCTATCTTTTAATCTAATCTTAGGTGATTTGTAAGTGACTGGAATTTTTGATAGCTTTGAACTAATATGAATTACAAATTCTGGTTCTATTCACAAGTAAAACAGTGTTACTTTAAAGACTGAAAATAATTTTTTCTAATGGACTATTTTTTGGAGCAGTTTTAAGTTCACAGCAAAATCAAGAAAGTACAGAGATTTCTTATATAGTATAGCCCCTGACCCCATCATATGCATAGCCTTCCTCATTATCAACATCCTCCACCAGAGAGGTCCATTTGTTACAACTGACGAACCTGCGCTGACACATCATCATCACCCAGAGTCCATAGTTTACATTACGGTTCACTCTTTGTGTTATATATTCTTTGGGTTTGGATAAATGCAAAAACACGTGTAACCATCATTATAGAAGCATACAGTGTATTCTCACTGCTTAAAAATCCTCTGTGCTCTGCCTATTCATCCCTTCCCCCTAATCCCTGGCAACCACTGCTTTTTTTTTTTTTTTTTACTATCTCCACAGTTTTGCCTTTTCCAGAATGTCCTATAGTTGGAATCATACAGTATGTAGCATTTTTAGATTGACTTCTCTCATTTAGTTATATGCATGTACGTTTCATCCATGTCTTTTCATGGATTGATAATTCATTTCTTTTTAGTGCTAGATAATGTTCTATTGACTGGATATAGCACAGTTTATTATCCATTTACTACTGAATGGCATCTTGGATACTTCCAAGTTTTGTCAATCATGAATAAAGCTGCTACAAGCTATCCACAAAAGCCCAAATATGAATGCAACCCAAGTTTCCATCAGTAGATGAATGGATCAACAAAATGTGGTGTACACATACTATGGAATATTATTTAGCCTTAAAAAGGAATGAAATTCTGACACAACTTTGAGGACATCATGCCAAGTAAAATAAACCAGTCAGAAAAGACATACACTGTTTGATTCCATTTATATGACGTTTCTAGAGTAATCAAACTCACAGATTTATGTGCTTAGAAAGTGGAATGGTGGTTTCCATAAGATGGGGGGAGGAGGGAGGAATGGGGAGCTATTTATTCAGTGGGTACAGATTTTCAGTTTGGGAAGAAGAAAAAAGTTCTGGAGATTGATGGTAGTGATCATCACATTGGTGTGAATGTCCTCATGTCAGTGGACTATACATATGAAAATGGTTAACATGGTGAATATTATGTCACATATATTTTACCACAATAAACATTTTTAAACCTGTTAAAAAATAATAAAGCTGCTACAAATATCTGTGTACAGGTTTTTGTGTTGATAATACTGTTTCACCTCCTCTGAGTAAATATCAAGGAGTGAAACTGCTGGAGCGTGTTGTAAGAGTATGTTTAGTTTTATAGGATACCACCAAACTGTCTTTCAAAGTGGCTGTACTACTTCCATTCCCACCGGCAATATATGAGAATTCGTGTTGCCCCCATATCCTTGTCAGTATTTGGTGCTGTCAATGTTTTGGATTTGGGCCATTCTAAAGGTATATAGTGGTATTTCATTGCTTTATTATAATATGCATTTTCTTAATGATATATGGCTTGTGACATTTTTTATATATACTTATTTGGGATATCTACTTCGATGAGGAGTCTGTTAAGGTCTTTGGCCCATTTTTTAAATGGGTTTTTTGTGATCTTGCTGAGTTTTCAGAGTTCTTTGTATATTTTGGATACTTCCTTTATCAAAGATAACTCTTGTAGTATTTTCTCCAAGTCAGTGGCTTGTGTTTTTCATTCTCTTGACATTGTCTTATGCAGAACAGAAATTTCTTATTTCACTGAAGTCCTGCTTATTAATTCTTTCTTTCATCAATTGTGCCTTTGGTATTCCATCTAAAAAGTAATCACCAAATCCAAGGTCATCTAGATTATATCCTATGTTATCTTCTAGAAGCTATATAATTTTTGTACTCTGTGTTTTATTTATTCATCTTGAGTTAATTTTTGTGAAGGGCGTAAGGTTTATGCCTATATTCATTATTTTGCATGTGGAAGCCCAGTTATTTATTCCAGCACCATTTTTTGAAGCCTATCTTTTCTCCATTGTATTACCTTTCTCCTTTGTAGACTGCAATTTATTAGAATAACTTTCTGATATATTCATGTGGCAGAGATAACACTATGTGTCCACAAAACTTGAGCATTTAAGAGAAACAACATATTTGAGTTTTAATCATAGGAATGTGGACACAAGTGATGCTTACTGCTTGTCATCTCCCACAATCTTCCATTTCTTCTCTATCCCAATTCATGCATCTATCTAGCAGCAATAGATCCCTGGTTAGCATTTAGAGGAGGGCTGCCTAGGACAGTTGTCTGACCTGCCTTAGAATATGGTAAAAATGATAATTAAATTTCAATTGTGTTAAACCACTGAAATCATCAAATATGGCAGCTAGTATTACTTACCCTGAAAAATATAGTGCAATATAATACACTAATAATTTCTCTAAAACTCCAAAAAACAGAAATTGCTTTAAAAATAAGGTGTTTCATTGGGTTAATAATGGGTTAAAAATGATAGCTTTTAACAATTACAACAAATATTTATTTTTTCTTACTTAAATAATAATGGTGTTTTAATAGCATTAAGTATACATCTATAAAATCTAAGTGTCACTGAGAATATCTAGCCCTGATTACCTCTAGATTTTTGGACAGTACTCTGCTTTGTTTCTGATAAATAATCTTCAGCATTATCATTATGACCACTTCTTCAAACTCTAATCACCTTTACAAACCACTGTTTTGGAAATCAAAGCAAGAATAAAATAGGTCTTTTGCCTGGCTAGAATATCTTTCACTCCACTTAAACTTTTATGTAATACTCATGTAGATATAAGACAAATGATGGCGGAAATACATGTACAAGTAATTAAATACAGAGAATATATTATTCAGGTTACGTATATCTTCAATGATTTTCTGCCTCATTAAACTATCAATTACTGTAAGAGTAGTGTTGAAGTGTCTAACTGTAATAGTGGAGTTGCCTATTTCCCTTTGCTGTTGTATCTGTGTTTGCCACACATATCTTGACACTGTTTTGATTCATACATGTTTGGATTATTAGATCTTCTTGGAGAATTGACTCTTTTTCATTACTTAATGTTCTTCTTTATGCTTGAATTGCTTTTCCTCTGAAGTCTGCTTTGTCTGAAATTAATACACCAACTCCAGCTTTTTTCTGGTAATTTTTCACATCATATATATTTTTATATCCCCTTACTTTTAATCTGAGTCTATATTTAAAATGGCTTTCTTGTATACAACATAGAGTTGGCTCTATTTTTTATCCATACTGACAATATCTGTCTTTGGATTAGTGTATTTAGATCTTTCATATTTTAAGTGATCCTTTATATAGTTGGATTAATATCTATCATGTTTGTAACAGTTTTCTGTCTGTTGTATTTATTTTTTTCCATCTCTTTGTCTCTTCTGGTTTTAATTGAGATTTTCATATTCCAGTTATCTCCTCTCTTAGCATATCAGTTATACTTTTCAAAACTTTTAGTGGTTGCTATACAGTTTCTAATATATATTTTTAATTAATCCAAATTAATGTTCAAATAACACTATACCGTTTTACATGTAGGCTGCATTTATAATAGAGTATCCCCAATTCCTACTTCTTGTCCCTTAAGGTATTACTATTATTTATTTCACTTAGATATTACGGTTACTGAATGCATGAGTATATTGTTACTATTATTACCTTAAATAGTTACATTTAGATCATTAAAGAATAAGTAAAAAGATTTTATTTTACTTCACTTATTCTTCTCCTATGCTCTTTATGTAAATCCTAGTTTCTGACCTACATCATTTTCTTTCTCCTTAATACTGTATTTTAACAATTCTTTCAGGCAGTTCTCAGGTAAATTAATTCCTCAGATTTTGTTTATCTGAGAAAGTCTTTACTTCTACTTCTTTTAAGGATGATTTCACTGAATACAGAATTCCAGGTTGGTGGGTTTTCTTTTTTTTTTTTTTTTTACTTCTTTAAATATTTCACTTTACTCTCTTCTTATCTTCTATTATGATGTCTGACCCTATTAATTCTCATCTTTGTTCCTCTATAGGTATGGTGTTTTTCTCCCTCTGGTTTCTTTCAAGATTTTTTCTTTGGCTTTCTGCAGTTTGAATGTGGCATGCCTAGCTGGCACTTTTGTTTACTTTGTTAAGTATTTAACCTATTTGGTGTCCTCTGAGCCCCCTGGATGTGTGGTTTGGTGTCTCTCATTAATCTGGAAATGTATCAGACATTTTAACTTCAAATATTTCTTCTGCTTCATTCTTTCCTCTCATTGGTACTTATGGTACTTATTGGTACTTATTCCTCTCTTATTGGTATTACATGTGGGATGTACCCTTTGAAATTGCCTCACAGTTCTTAGGTGTTCTTCTCAGTTTTCTTCATAATTTTTTTTCTCTTTACATTTCAGTTCAAGAAGCTTCTATTGGCATATCTTCAGATTCACTAATTCTTTCCTCAAGCATAGCCAGTTTACTGATGAGTTCATCAAAGGAATTCTTTATTTCCATTACAGTGTTTTTGATTTAGCATTTCCTTTTGATTCTTTCTTAGAGCTTACAGCTCTTTGCTTACATTAACCATCTGCTCTTGCATGTTGTCTTTTTTGCATGAGATCCCTTAACATATTTGTCATAGTTATTTTAATTTCCCTAACTGTTAATTCCAGTATAAGTATCATATATGAGTCTGGTTCTGATGTTTCCTTTTTCTCTTCAGACTGTTTCCTCTTGATTTTTGGCATACTTTGTAAATTTCATTGAAAGACAGACAAATCACATTGGGTAGTAAGTTTTATGTTAATCTTGTTAGGAATTGGACTGTGTCTATTTTCTGTAGTTGTAGGTTACAGAGGCTTCAAATTCCTGTAGTGACCTTGGTTTTGTCTCCTCCTTAAATAGAGTCTAAGTCTCTTCACTCTTTCTGTTGTATTGATTTTTATTGATATACCCTTGGAGAGTAGGCTTTTATGGAGAATGTTCTGGGCATATTTCACAATGATTACTTTTCATCTCCACCTGCTAGGGTTAGAACTTCTTTGTTCTAGAAGAGGTGAGCTTCCTAGAAGTAAATTACGTGCAAGTGTGGGACAGTTATGAAACGTGGCCCCAGGAATGTCTTAGTCTCATGCTAATCCACACTTAGTGTCCAGTAATTCATCAAAATTATTAAAGTATTCCTGTAAGTTTATAGCTCCAGCAATTTCAATCTAGCAAGGTAGATCTTGCCTGTTACTCTATGTATTCACCTGTCTCTCAAGATTTCCAGGCGACAGTTTTCCCCCAAGATCTCAGATACATCCAGAAGAAGTACATTTTCAGTTTGTTCAGCTTTTTCTTGCTGTAATAACAGGTATGATAACTTCCAGGTTCTTTATATGTCAAAGCTAAAACTGGAATTTGCAGGATATATTTTTAAAAATTAATTTATCAGCTTTTCAAGGGCCAGACATTTTCCTTCCAAGTGAGCACACTTGCCTTCCCTTTCTTTGCTCCTTTATTTCTTGCTTCCTTCCCTCTAACTCTTCGCTCCCCACTCTAAACTTCATAGTCTGTGAAGTTTTTAGGACTGAGGATATACAATATTTGTAGAAGCACTATATCGAGCCAATTTTTATTTCTTTGGCTCAAAATATATTTTAAATTACATGACAACATTTTAAAAGACATGAGATTTCACATAAAAGTAAATGTTTGTTCCTTTCCTTAAAAATTCAAAGCACTGGCAGTGCAAAGTTCATAATCACTCATGGGAAATGTTAGGTTCAGTTGCAAATGTCTCCTTTAAATGATGAGGTATGTGGTATTGAATTTTCCACATTGAAAAAATATATATATTTTATTTATGTAAGCTTCTCCCAGCCACACATCGTGGTTTGCCAGTGAAATGCAATTCTGATCCTGACTACCTGGAACTAGGTCACATTTCACAGGTTAATGGAACAGTTTCCAGCAAGACTGCCATTACTTCAGACATCAGCCACAAGCTCTATGTTCCTAGGACACCTATGCTCTGACCAACAGGTTACAAATTTGGGGTTTCCCTCTAACCTCCTAGGTTCAAAAATTTGCTAGAATGACTCACAGAACTCAGGAAAGTACTATGCGTATGACTACAATTTTGCTTTTTTTTTTTTTTTTTAATCAAGAACACAAGTAACAGCCATTCAAAGGAAGAAGAGACCCAAAGAGAAAGCTCTGGGAGGTTCCCAAGTGAAAAGCTTCCATGTCCTCAGAACATGTCACTTTCATATCCATGTATATCACCTACCAGGAAGCTCACCTGACCTATGGTGACCAGAGATTTTATTGGGATATTATTATGTACTAGTATTATTACGTAGTCATGATTTATTGAATTTTGGTCATGTGGTTGAATTCAATATCCAGCAACCCTCCGTCCCCATAGGACAGGCTGATATTACATGGCTCAAAGTCCCAATCCTCTAGTCACGTTGGTCTTTCTGGGGTAGTCTGTCCCGATCATGAGTCATCTCATTAACATAGATGGTTTAGGAGCCAGTTGTAAGTTACCTCATTAGCATAAACTCAGGTATGGCCCTAGGGTCCCACATGAACAAAGACTCTCCTATCACTCAGGAAATTCTAAGGTTTAGTAGTTGCCACTAGGAACTAGGGACAAAGACCAGCCACTTTCTTTATTATACATCTGCCATCCATATTCCGAGGCAAAATTTTGGAAACAGGTAAAACTGTAAACAAAAAATTCAGTAACTGAGAAAAGACAGAGGTTAGTCTGTCAATCAAGAAGACTAGAGGCTACTGTATGAATACTGATAATTATCAGGAGCTAAGTAATCATTTTAGTTGAGCTGTAAATTGAGAAGTTTCATTAAATTTTATACTCAAGCTAATAACTTCACTTATATTACTAAAAATTATAGTAGCTAACATTTACAGATTTTTTTTTTATATTCCTCAGCTTTTCATTAGCTGAGTCCTTGTCAGGAAAAAAGAGTCTTTCTCATGCTTGTTGGCTCTGCTACTTTGCAGAAAGAGGGCGTAAGAGCTCCTCTTTCTGGTCTCCCAACTCAATTTAGGTGATGTTTCTGTTTATTATTTTTTTTTACAACATACAGTTATATTTCAAAATATATGCATAGCAATATGTTCCATGCCCTTGTTCATAGTCTTTTGGGTACATTTTACAGAAACTTTTGTTCTATTTTGTGTTACTCAACTTAAACTTCAGGCTATAGATAAAAAACCTTAATTTATAGATGGAAATTCAGTTACAGAAAACTTTAAATTCATACGTATACCAATTTCTTGGGAACACTTACTGTTCCTTTTTTTTTTCAATTGTAAAATAAGTCATAAATAATGTAGTCTGCAAAATCTTGCAAATGTTATGTTTCTTAATTTTTAATGTATAATCATTAATACATGAAGACTTTCCCCTCCATTGCCCAGCTTCTATGCAATTTTTTATTATTCCTATTATAAAAGGAGTAATAATTATTGACTAGGTGTTACAAGAGAGGTACACAGAGAATAGTATAGCAATGCAAAGGATAAAATGTTTTACTGCAGCATGAATCAAGTAATATTTGAGCTTTTAAATAAAACATTAAAAATGAATCTGTAACAATAATTTAAGAAAATTTTTAAAGATGAAGGGACATAAGAAAAGTGGTTTGGTATGGTCAAAACATGGTTAAAGATAAGGCTAGATCTAGGCAGAAGCTAGATCATAAACAATTTTTTTATTCCATGCTCAGATATTTGGGTTTTCAATCTAAAGTCAATAGAAAGGGGACTTCTCTGGTCGTGCAGTGGTTAAGAATCTGCCTGCCAATGCAGGGGACACGGGTTTGATCCCTATCTGGGAAGATCCCACATGCCGCGGACCAAGCCCATGTGCCACGACTACTGAGCCTGTGCTCTAGAGCTCACGAGCCACAACTGCTGAAGTCCGCGTGCCTAGAACCTGTGCTCCACAACAAAAGAAGCCACCACAATGAAAAGCCCGTGCACCACATCGAAGAGTAGTCCCTGCTCTCTGCAACTAGAGAAACCCCATGCACAGCAAAGACCCAGCACAGCCGAAAATAAAAAATAAATAAATTTATTTTTAAAAATAATAAAGTCAATAGGAAAACGTTGAAGGATTTTATGCAGGACCATGTCATAATTAGATATATTTTAAAAGTTATTCTTGTGATAGTGTGAGGGAGAATTTTATCATTTGTAAAGTGATGTTATTAAATATTTTATGAAATATAAATCATACATAGACGAGTGTACAATAGAGCTACCATATGGTACAGCCATCCCACTCCTGGGCTTATATCTGGAGAGAACCATAATTCAAAAAGATACATGCACCCCAATGTTCACTGCATCACTATTTATAATAGACAAGACATGGAAGCAACCTAAATGTCCATCGACAAATGAATGGATAAAACAGATGTGGTATATATATACAATGGAATATTACTCAGCCATAGAAAAGAACAAAATAATGCCATTTTCAGCAAAATAGATGGAACTAGAGATTATTATCATTACTGCATATTAAGTGCAGTAAGCCAGACAGAGAAAGACAAATATATGATATCACTTATATGTGGAATCTAAAAGAGTGGCACAAATGAACCTATATACAAAGCAGAAATGGACCCACAGACATAGAAAACAAATTTATGGTTACCAATGGGGAAAGGGGGTGAGGGAGGGATAAACTATGAGTTTGGGATTAACATATACACACTACTATGTATAAAACAGATAAACAACAAGGACCTACCATATAGCACAGGGAACTATAGTCAATATTTTGTAATAACCTATAAGGGAAAAGAATCTGAAAAAACTTTCATATATATGTGTATAACTGAATCAATCACTTTACTGTACATCTGAAACTCTACTTCAATTTTAAAAAGTGTACAATTTATAATTATACAGCTTGATCAATTTTCCCCAAGGGGCCATACATATAACCAGAATACAGATCAATACAGAGAACATCGAACATTGTCAGTCCCACAGAAAGCCACTTGTAACTTCTCCCAGCTACCTGTATTCCTCCTCAAAGAGAAACAGTACTCAGACTTCTAACATTTTATTTGTTCACAGTGTTATGCAGTATTCCACTTTATAATTTATTCTAATTAATATACCTATTCTACTGTTGTCTGGGTTTTTCAGTTAGGGCTATTGTAAATAATGATACTATGAACATTCCCATACATATCTTACGGTGTCCATTTGCATATATTTCTGTGGAGTCTAGACCAGGTTGTTGAATGCTGGGTCAGAGAGCATACCTTTGTTCAGGTTTAATACACACTACCAAACAGATTTCTAAAACATACTGAGTTTGAGATGTCTGTTATTATTTAGGTGAGAGGTTAAATAGCAAGTAAAAATACAGCTTAGGGGTTAAATAGCAAGTAAAAATACAGCTTAGGCTCTTAGGAGAACAATCTAGGAGGGGTATACATGTGTTAGTTATCATCATCCAGGTGGTAGTTAAAACCATTAAGAGGGAATGAGATTACTAGGAGGAAAAAATGAAGGTCAAGTAGAAAAAGCTACAAGGAAGAACACTAGGAAAATCTTAATTTACCAAGCGGGTGAAGGAAGAGGAACTCACAGAATCTAAAAAAGGGAAAGTCACAGTTAAAAGGAAATGATCAAAAACCTGATAATAAGCTGAGTATACATGTATTTCAGAAATGAGTTAAAAAATACACATTTTGAAAAAAGTTGAAGAAAAAAGGGACTGAAATGTTTTCATTTGAATTGAGTCCCTAGGTGTTCACTGGTAAAATAAATACTGTGTCAGCGGAGGTAGGGGTCATAGAGCAGATAATTACAGGAAACTAGAAAGGATTTCAGGTGAAGAAGTGCAAAGTTACATTTAGATTGCCTTTCTTTAGTGGAAGAGAGGGTACATGAAAGAGAGACCTCTAAGGGAGATTGTGAAAATAGCTTGGAAAAGTACATTTGTTATCTCTTAGACAAGTTTAGTGGTGCATGATTTCTGTTAGTTTATTTTTTCTATCTATGGAATAGCATTCTGCTTGTATTTTTATAATACCTGCTGGCCAGGTATTTGTAGCAATGAATTGTACCATGGATAACTAGTTTATTAAACAAAGGCAAACTAAACAAAAGAGAAAAAAAGGGGTGAGGGGGAACCTTAATTAGCAACATCCACAAGCTACTTTAAGATTATCCCCAATAGTGCCAGGACTGCTACTAATGTTGCACACAGGTCCTGCCACGCAGCACTGTTCAATAGAGCTTGAAATTAGCGAGAGACACAGGGACTCTTTGACAGCCAGTCCGATCATGGCCGCCAATTCTGAGCAAATAGCGGTAGCTATTTCGCTCACAAGAAAAATAAGGTTAGCAGAAATATTAAAGAAATGTGAATATCACTGCATTGTAGTAATTGGCTCTTTGCGATTCATGCTGGCCTGTTTCTGAAACCTACAAATTGAAAGCTTAAAAGCTGTTTTTCACACAATGTCTCTTTTCTTAAATAATGAAAAGAGACCAAATGTCTATTAAAGTAACCAATGGGCTTTTAGTTTCATTTATTGTGTGGTTGTATGTAAGGTGTTTAGTACAAGTTTCTCTTCTAAAATAACACACTGAAGCCATTGCTTTCTATAGATTTTTAGTTTAATGGTTGATTTATATGTATGTATATATATGTTTATATATATATGGTCTTTAAGTATTTTTATATTATATCTATGAGTATTTTTTTCTCATGTGTTTATGTGTGTTAAAATAAAGCAGGGAGGGAAAAGGCTGTTCCCCCCACCCCAAGTTAATGGCATTTGAGTTTTTGGATAAACTTATTTCCTTGAATTTATTTTCTTATTGTTAGAGTAAGCAAATTGTAAACATGTCCTATGACTGAACAACATGTATATATACAGAATTAGCTTTGTGAATCGAAGGAGAGATCTTTTGCTAACAGCCAGAGACTTAGCCTCTATGTAAAGGAGAAACTGAACATTAAGAATATGGGTTGTAAATTGAAAATCAAAGCAATAAGTACAATCATACTAATCTCATTATCATATTAAAACAGTTATAACAAAGCCTCTGGAATTAAAGTGCAATTGATATATTCCAATACTACTGACATATTTATAATGATATCATTTGAGAAAACAGTATGGCAAAATATTTTGAAAAGCTGTAAATATGCTAGGTCTTTTCACTTACTAAATCTATTCCTGGGCATTTATCATATAAAGAAACTCAAAGATCTTAATGTATCCTTACTCTGGCACAGTCACTGTAGCATTATCTATTGTACCAAAGGACTTAATAACACTTAAGAGAATCCTAAAACATTGTGGACTAGTCTCCTTGGGCTGCCATAACAAAATGTCACAGACTGTGAGGCTTAAACAATAGAAATTAGTTTCCCACAGTTCTGGAGGCTGAGAAATCCAAGATCAAGGTGCCAGCCAATCTGGCTCCTGATGAGAACTGTCTTTTGTGCTTGTGATTGGTTGTGTTCTCACTGTGTCCTTACATGGCAGACAGGGCAGGAGGGGAGAGAGAACAAGCTCCTCTCTGGTGCCACTTCTCATGAAAACACTAGGCTGATCAAGATCAGAGCCTTCCCTTATAACCTCATTTAACATTAAGTAATTCCTTAGAGGCCCCACCTCCAAATACAGCCACAATGGAGGTTAAGGCTTTAATATATAAATTTGACAGGGGTCACAAACATTCACTCCATAGAAGACTCTTATGACTTCATTAAAGTAATGTTTAGAAAGATTGGGTAGAAATGTGGGAAAATGTTTAGAAGATATATTAAATGAAAAAGACAAAGATTATGTTTAGTATGATGTGAAATATATTCCAGTAGTATTGATTTGAAAGAGACTTGAAAGGTACAATCAAAAATGAATAAGAACTCTTTAAGTGCTTTATTTAGAATTATATTATTTTTAAGTAAAAGCGTTGGTAGCCTGATATATGACAGAATTATAGTTTCAGGTAAAAGGGAAATGGACTTTTTCCATGAGGAAATATATATAAATCCCTACCTCACACTATACACAACAATCAATTTCATATAGTTAAAAGATTTAGCGTAAAAGCCAAACTTACAAACGGTTAGAAGAAAATATTGAAAACTACCTTCATGGCCTCAGGGTAGGAAAGGATTTCCTTTTTCTTTTCTTCTTTTTTTTTTTTGAAAGATAACCAAAAACATTTGGGTTAAGTTTAAGTAAATGATTTTAAGCAATCTGTTCTGATAATAGTTAGCAAGTAGCACTAATTTCCCCTGAGAACCCTGATAACTTGTGACATATTCATGTCATAAGCATGTAGAAAGAACATTCTATTCTCAGTATGGGACATTATTTATGCTGGTCAAACAAATCAATGAAATATGTAAAAAGAAAATGGGAGGAATTGGAACACAGCAGGCTTTTATGTTCTTTAAAATTATTTGATTAGTTAGTAGGCTGAGGAAAGGATTTCTTAAGCAAAACATACAAAGCAGAAAGTATAAAAGAAAAATAATAATACATTTTACTACATTGAACATAAGAATATAAATACTATTCATAATTCTTTCTTTTCTAAATGGATTGAAAAGACAAGTCACACTTGGAACTTGACAAGTCATATTTGGAACATACATTGGAAAAAGATATTTGTTATTGCCACACTGTTGACAATGGATTGGCATTCAGAAAGTATAAAGAATTCCTGTAAAGCTAAACAAAGAAAATAAGCAATCTAATGGAAATAAGAGTGGCCAGTAACGTTAAAAATGTGTTCAGCCTCATTAGTAATTATGAAATACAAATTAAAACCACAATGATTTATATTTTTACCCTGCCAGAGTAGCAAGAATAAAAAGGTTTGATAGTATTACCTATAAATTAGATATGAAGCAACCAAACTTTCATGAATGGTTATCTATTACTTTAAAAATGGCTTGGCATTATATAGTAGAGTTGAAATGCTCAGATCCTAAACTTAGTAATCCATTACTTAGGATATAACATAGAGACGCTCTTGCAGGTGTGTCCTAAAGACTTGGACAAGATTGTGGACAGCAGCACTCTTAAGGGCAGAATCATGCCAAATGCCCTTAGGGTCTTCCTAGATTAGGTTAATTATTCTACTTAACATCTCAACACCACTTCTTAGGTTATTATCAATATACCAGAATGTTCTTTCTGTTGGAAAAAATTATATATTTCAACGGTCTATACTTGTTTTTACAATTGTTTTCCTATAGAATGTGTGTGGAATCCTGTAAGTAATAAATTGAAGGAAAAAAAAAAAACTAGAATGGATTGCCTATTATCCCACTCCAGAAATTTAGGTTCAATTTGACTTTCAGAGAATTTTTAACTTGATAATAGTTTACTTAAAAAACTTTCCATATTATTAATTCTGCAGTAATTTATGTCTAAATAAATCCCACATTTCAAACAGAACTACTGACAGATTTTCAGTGGCACACTCTTTAGGTGACCACAGGACTCTCTTGGGGCAGACCAAATTAAAACTTTTCTCCCAATGTTTTGACTGGTTTAGCATTTGCCCAAATTGTTCATTTCTTGATAAAGTAACTACCTAAGAGTGGCAAAGGAGTAGTTGCTTTGAAGTTCCACATGGTCTCAGCTAGCAGGTATGAGACACATGCAGTTAAATTTGAAAGACATCTAGCAATATAATTGGCTCTCTTACCCAAATCCTTCTAGTTACAGTATAACTTACTGTCCCTTTACAAGTAACTTTTATGAATGCCATGCACGGTACTTGGTGCTGAAAGAAAGTGCACTAGGACCCAAGTTACTAGGGACAGTGAACTCCTTCTGATCTTGGGTTGTTCTCATTGTATTGGCCAGTGGTGCTCAGGCCAGAGCAGTGAACTGGCTGCAGAGACCCTGCTACAGACAGAAACAAGAAGACTAGGCGATCAAAGTATGTGAAAATGTGCCAAAAATCACTATTTGTTATTGCTAAATCAATACAAATTTTATAGTCTAATGTATATGATTATACATTATTTTTATTTTTAGTAATTTATTTTGAAAATAATTTTTGAATTGAAGTATCTTATAGGTGTACCTAAATAACCATTTTTCCATCAGTATATAAATATTTTAAAAATTACATATTTTAATTATTTTAGCACCCCTTTTTTACTCTCTACAGTGACTGCAGTTGGACAATACTTAAATGGTGACTCCACTTACTTTCTCATCTTTGTTACCTTATCTGTCCAATTTATATACTTATAAAACATGTTTTCACATTAATTATATGCCAAGTATATTTAATCTTCACATTGATCCCATCAAGTAGAACTATAATTATTCCTGTTTAACAGATTAGCAAACTGGGGCTGAGAGATTTAATAGCAATTCTGCATTTTTTTTTTATAGCAAAGAAGAGGGTTAGAATTTGACTTTGAGCAGTTCATGTCTCATGCCCTAAACCACTCTATTCTCATGCATGAATTTCTCTGTGCAGTCATGAGATCCCTAAGCTCCAGCAAATCTCAGAACATGTGTAAATAAAAGCATACTGCAAAAGGCATGAATTGAGCTTAGGCATGAGTTTCGCAATGCAAAATACATACGTTTCTTTAATGTTGATCAGACCATGGGAGCCAGGGCAGAGTGTATACCTATTACATAATGTATTCCTGGTTCTCTTATGCTTTACAGCAGTGTCTACGTGCAGGGTTGGGGGTGTGGGGGTGTGTAATAAATGTAAGACTGTAATAAATGTAAAATCAATAAAACATATCTGGTTAGAGAATACTTCAAATAAACCATGTAAGTAATGAAACATACACTATAGCTCTGTTCTGTAAAAACGTATAGAGTGGGTGTTTTTCCCTCAGGGGAGAACACAAAAGGATAACTACAGCCATCATCTTATGTGTAGAGCTATGGTCCCATATCAGACTGTGACTCCTATCACAGGTTTTTGTGAGAAAATGGTACTGTTCAAAAGAATCCAGAATCGATCTTAAAGTATCTCTGTCTACTTGCCAAAAGTAGTAAAGAAATTATTTTGGAAGAATAGAAGATGTTTGATATAGCATAACGAAGAAAATGAAATGAAGTAATTAATTCTCAGTAATAATGGTTTAAAAAAAGAGCATGAACTTAATATAGCATCCCTCTTTTGGAGCTTAGATGTGATTAAAGCATAGCAGCACGGGACAGACAGACCCTAAATAATGAGAGGAGATAACATGAGCAGCCCTAGAGACCAAGCTGCTTCCAAATTGTCACTGCAATGCTTAAGGTGCCACTTTATACTTCAGGCACATACTGAATTGGAGATCAGTCCTTCCTCTTGTCCTCCTCAACAGCTCCACTGGTTCCAGAAGCATCACTCCACCTCCTACCAACCCAAAGCAAGGCAGGTGATGTCTTTTTCCGGGGGTCAAGGCCCCACTGGTTCCCAGTGGGATACTGTTTGGTCTATCAGGTTGTTCTGGATATCATAAGGCTAACACAGATTAAAGACTGAGTCACATCAAGGCCAGCAATTATTTTTGCTTACAAAAGTTATATATTCCTGCCTAAGTCATTGGTTTCTGGAATGAAAATAGTTTCAAGAAATAACTACTAAATATTTTATTTCTCTTCATAAGCAAAACATTCTCTGACATAAATTGTACCAATGTTTTCTTAGGTCAGTCTTCCAAGGCAATAGAAATAAATACAAAAATAAACAAATGGGACCTAACCAAATTTACAAGCTTTTGCACAGCAAAGCAAACCATAAACAAAACAAAGACAACCTATAGAATGGGAGAAAATATTTGCAAACACTGAGACTAACAAGGGCTTAATTTCCAAAATACATAAGCAGCTCATACAACTCAACCACAAAAAAACAACCCAATTGAAAATGGGCAGAAGACCAAAATAGAAATTTCTCCAAAGTAGAAATACAGATGGCCAATAGCCACATGAAAAGATGCTCAACATTGTTAATTATTAGAGAAATACAAATCAAAACTACAATGAGGTACCACCTCACACTGGTCAGAATGGCCATCAAAAATTTTTTTAAACAGTCTATAAATAACAAATGCTGGAGAGGGTATGGAGAAAAGGGAACACTCCTACACTGTTGGTGGGAATGTAAGTTGGTGCAGCCACTGCAGAAAACAGTATGGAGGTTCCTCAGAAATCTAAAAATAGAATTACCATATGATCCAGCAATACCACTCCTGGGCATATATTCAGACAGAACTATAATTCAAAAAGATGCAGGCACCCTTAAAGCAGCACTATTCACAATAGCCAAGACATGGAAACAACAGAGGAATGGATAAAGAAGATGTGGTGTATATATATACAATGGAATATTACTCAGTCATAAAGAATGAAATAATGCCATTTGCAGCAGGATGGATGGACCTAGAGATTGTCATACAGAGTGAAGTTAAGTCAGACAGAGAAATACAAATATCATATGATATCACTTATATGTGGAATCTAAAATATGATACAAATGAACCTATCTATGAAACAGAAACAGAATCAGGACATAGAGAACAGACTGGTGGTTGCCAAGGTGGAGGGAGTTGGGGGAGGGATGATGGCGGTGGAAGGTTGGGGTTAGAAGATGTAAGCTTTTATATATAGAATGGATAAACAACAAGGTCCTACTGTATATCAAAGAGAAATATATTCAATATCCTATATTAATAATGGAAAAGAATATAAAAGAATGTGTATATGTATAATTGAATCACTTTACAGCAGGAATTAACACAACATTGTAAGTCAACTATACTTCAATAAAAATATTGATCAACAGTAAAAGAGGGCTTCCCTGGTGGCACAGTGGTTTAGAATCTGCCTGCCAATGCAGGGGACACGGGTTTGAGCCCTGGTCTGGGAAGATCCCACATGCCAAGGAGCAACTGGGTCCATGAGCCACAACTACTGAGCCTGCATGTCTGGAGCCTGTGCTCCGCAACAAGAGAGGCTACAACAGTGAGAGGCCTGCGCACCACGATGAAGAGTGGCCCCCACTTGCCAAAACTAGAGAAAGCCCTCACATGGAAACGAAGACCCAACACAACCAAACATAAATTAATTAATTAATTAATTTTAAAAAACAGTAAAAAAAAATTTGATCTCTTAACTTGAAAAAATCACTATACTTTTATTGAAAAAAATTATGAGCTTAAAAAATTCACAAATAAAAGAATTTCTTTTTACTTTATTATTTATCTGATTTCCATTTCCATGGAAACAGAATAGAAATTGCAGGTAGAGGCCAGAAGCAGATTGGAAACACTTTCCTTTTTTTTTTTTTTTGACTTTGTTATCTGCTAGACGTGATAGACATTTCCAATGTGTTATACGTTAAACAATAATAATAATGAAAAGAAAGAATGGAAGAAAAAAAGAAAGACCTCCACAATTCAGTGGGCCAGAGCTTTTCATTGTCAAAAACCTAAGACAGACACTTCAATAAATAATAATGTACAAAAATATATTCCTTTTTAGTAAATGACATTGAATATTTTGAATATGCTCCTACCAGAAAAAAACACAGTATATGACACAGATTTTTAAGTTCATTTCTGTAACTCTCAAAAACCAGCAAAATCACTGGATTTTAAGTGAAGTCAAATATGTAGAAATTCAGGAAAATATAGAAAATAACACAGAAGATAAAAAAGATAATCCCAGAGTTCTCTTTGATTCTCCTGATGCCTAACCCCAGAACCACACATGTAGACAACTTAATGTTCCCTCATTGGGGACTTACCTTCTAAGATTGAAGCCACTGTAATATGCTTTTGATAGTGCAGGAAATCTTTTAGCCTAGGTTCCGTGTAGCCACTTGACAAAAGAAAGGAGAGCATGTCAGTCACACCTGCACAGGGTAATAAGCTTCTGGAAATATCTGATGATACTCTGCTTATTCATGTGTTCACCAACCATCCATTATACCACCGAAAAGGCACCAGAACTCATGCTTACTAATAAACAGTGAACACTGAGCCTATTGGTGACAGAAAACATTTGGTTAACTAACAGAAGTATAACAAGATCTTAAGGGCTATGTGTATTTTTTTAAATTTTTATTTAAGAAACTATGTCTCCCAATTAGTTAAGATTTAAATATATGACAAGTCTGCCTTTCAGAGTCCTCAGTGAGGAGGCCAGGAAAAAACTTCCATGACAATTTTAAATAAAAATTTTGTAGGGCCTCCCTGGTGGCGCAGTGGTTGAGAGTCCGCCTGCCGATGCAGGGGATACGGGTTCGTGCCCCGATCTGGGAGGATCCCATATGCCGCGGAGCGGCTGGGCCCGTGAGCCATGGCCGCTGGGCCTGCGCATCCGGAGCCTGTGCTCCGCAACGGGAGAGGCCACAGCATTGAGAGGCCCGCATTCCGCAAAAAGAAAAAAAAAAAAAAAATTTTGCAAACTCTGTGTACTATAGTATCTGGAATGAATGGAGAATGCATTTGGAAATAAAGTTACAGTTTATAAACATTTTTATATTTCCTCCTATCATTCAGTGATTAGATTCTCAAGGCATTAACTTGGTCAATTATGTCTAAAATCTACACATATTTATACAATTCTGTTAAATCAAATAAAGCATGCTCCTTTTCCTCATGGGTATGATTTTTTATTCATCACTCATTATTTTGAGGTTATTCAACTAAACAAATCTAATCACTAGTGGAAAAATTATTTTTAAAAGTCAAAAATGATGAAACTTAACTAATTTTCTATTCTCCCTCAATTTTCTTTTCTCTTCTGACCCGAAGGTATCAGATGTCTGTTTATTTATGTAATTATTTAACATTTTTATTCTGCAGCTGCTATGTCTTTTCCATATTTAATTTCATGTCTGTGTTTGTCTTGAGGTGTGAGGTTCTAAAGACAGAGACGGTGCCAAAAGAATTCTTTCTCATAGCCCTCTGCAGGGGGTCATGTGAGTTTATATCTTGAAGCTATAGTATTTATTATTATACTTTAATGTCTGAGGATATCAAATTTTTGAGTCTTTTTTAGTTTTATGTCTTCATTTTTCTCTTCCTGGATCAGAAAATCTCTCATTTATTTTTTAACCTGCTTTAAAAAATCTTAGAATCCCATAGTGGGAAGAGAGAGTTACAATAACTAAATTTCAGGAAATTAAGATCAATCATGTATATTGACATAACAAGGAGACTATTAATCCTAGTATATTTTTAAATTGTTAATTCAATACAGAAAATTCTTTATTCTTTATACTTCAGTATGTACATATAATGGACTACAATCACCTGTACAACTGGGGTGACTGAGTCTGCAAGTTAGCATTTGATTACTTCTTCACTATTAGATCCTAAAATGAGACAAAACTATGGATTATTTGAGTTTCAGCTCATAGACACTGCCTTTATATCTCAGTCCAAAAGCCACAGTTCACCAAAATTTAGACTTAGGGATGACCTCACCTGTTACCTACATAGTTATGCTTTCACGGTATCTATTATAAGTGCTAGGAAAATGCAGTCAAGAATTACCTTTGAAATGTTCCAGTGGTTTTACACTAAGTAGAATTAGACATATAATGCACATATTACAGCTAGCTACAGATTTATTTATAATTTATTTTAAACCCATGTTTTAGAAACCCTAAAAATATGTGCTTTAGACTGTAATAAGTTCCTACTGTGTGTGTGCATATGTGTGTGTGTCATATTCGCTTGAATGTATTTTACTACCCTAAACATCTTACTATCAAACAGTGTATTCTTTTTCTTTTTTAAAATCTCTGATATAAATCATATTAGCCATCTTAGTCCTTTCAGGTTACATTACAGGAATATTGCTAGAGACACATAAGTGATGCCCTGGCATGCTATTATAATTCACATGAATCACTTTAAACTTTTTTTTTTTTTTTTTTTGCATTACACTGGCCTCTCACTGCTGTAGCTTGTCTCGTTGCGGAGCACAGGCTCCGGACGCGCAGGCTCAGCGGCCATGGCTCACGGGCCCAGCCGCTCTGCGGCATGTGGGATCTTCCCGGACTGGGCTACGAACCCATGTCCCCTGCATCGGCAGGCGGACTCTCAACCACTGCGCCACCAGGGAAGCCCAGATTCTCATCTTTTAAAACACTAAAACACAAAAGCTTGGTCTTATTATGATGAATCCCTTGATGGTACATCTACCCTATATTTTGCCTTAATAAATGGTGCATATTTTCAGTCAAAGGAGATATTGGAGAAAGTGAGAAAGAGAGAGAGAAAGTGAGAAGGAGATTATTTCCTTAGCTCTTATGACCCTTAGATATTTCATGGAAATTTAACTCCTTGATTTCTCTCTGGTTCTCATTATCATAGTGGCTTTGTGCTTATTCAGTCAAATTAAATTGAGCAAGAAGAATTTACTAAATTTTTTTTATATGTCCAGTCTTGGAAACAGGATTGTGATTCATGCACAAATTCTAACTTAAAATTATAGTACTGTGTATCAGGAAAAGCTAGATTAACATAGTTTAAAATATATATATGAATTCATTCTATCATTCATTCCACAAATATTTATTGATAAGCTATGTGCCAAAAACTGTTCCAGTTAGTGAAACAGACAGACGAGTTTCCTGCCCTCAAAGTGCTTACATTCTAGTGGAGAAGACTTTTGTTTATTTGTTTATTACAAACACATATCATAAAATTTCAAATAATAGTGCTCTCAAAGCTTTGAAAAGGATAATGAAAGGAGAGAAAGAGTAAGGGGGATGCTAAAAGGATGCAAGGTTAAAAAGTCACAATTTGAAGGAGACCTGAAGCCATGTAAGTATCTGAAGGAAGAACATTCCATTCAAAAGAGCAAATCAAAGGACTGAATCAAAAACAAGCTTCTGGCTGAGGATCCTGAGAGTGGAATTGCAGGATCATATGGCAGTTTTATTTTTAATTTTTTAAGAACCTCCATACTGTTTTCCATAATGGCTGCACACTTTTTATATTCCCACCAAAAATGTACAAGGGTTCCAATTTCTCCATATCCTCACCAACACTTGCTATCTTGTTTTTTAAATAATCACCATCCTAACAGGTTTCAGATGATTAAAGTTTTGGTTTGCATTTATCTGATAATTAGTGATGCTGAACAACTTTTATACACCTGTTCTCCATTTGAATGTCTTCTTTGGAGAAATGTCTACTCAAGTCCTTTACCCATTTTGTAACTGTTTTTTTTTTTTTTTTGCTATTAAGTTGCAGAAGTTCCCTATATATTTTTCAAATTAACCCTTTATCAGGTATGTGGTTTACAAATAGGTTCTCTTTTCACTCTGCTGACTATCACCTCTGCTGTACAGAAGTTTTTTAGGTTAACATTGTCTCACTTATCTATTTTTATTTGTTGCCTGTGCCTTTGGTGTCACCACCAAAGCTTAAAAAAATTTAAAAAAGAGCAAGGGGAGAAACCTTCTGGAGTTAATTGATGTGTTTATTACTTTGATGATGATATCACAGGGATATGCATATGTCAAATCTCATCAAAATACATTAAATATGTGCAATGTTTTTATATTAAGCATATTTCAAAAAGCTGAAAATTTGTATCTCCTATGAGCAAGTCTCTTTAATTATTATAAATATAAAAACAATAATGTTTTAATATAATTGTAATATAATTACAATAATACTTGGGCAGGGTTCTTAAATTTGCTTGTGGATGAACTGATAGATAAAACTAAAAGACAATTCCAGGGTGGGTGTGATAAATGCCATAATAGGGGAAAAAAACAGAGGGTGATAGGAATTTTGAGAATGGAGAGACATCTTTTGAGATTTACAAGAGCAAGTGTTATAGAGGAGTTTGCATTTAGTCATATACAATGGGATGGGATTTTAATTGGCTGAGTTATTTACGGAAAGCATTAGGAGGAAGTAATTGTTTCAGAAAAAAATCAGGACTGTAAGAAAAGCAAAGGCAGCAGTAAGTCCAGTCTGTTTAGAGCAAAGGGCATGCACGTATTGACTGATACCTCTAGAGAGATAGACTGAGGTCATAATGTAAATAACCTACAATGCTCATTGAAATTATTAAGTAGACATTAAAAATATGCTTTTGAGGGCTTCCCTGGTGGCACAGTGCTTGAGGGTCCGCCTGCCGATGCGGGGGATGTGCCCCAGTCCGGGAGGATCCCGGGTGCCGCGGAGCGGCTGGGCCTGTGAGCCATGGCCGCAGGGCCTGCAAGTCCGGAGCCTGTGCTCTGCAACGGGAGGGGCCGCAAAAGTGAGAGGTCCGCGTACCGCAAAAAAAAAAAAAAAAAAAAAAAAGCTTTTGAGGGGCTTCCCTGGTGGCGCAGTGGTTGAGAGTCCCCCTGCCGATGCAGGGGAGACGGGTTCGTGCCCCCGTCCGGGAGGATCCCACATGCCGTGGAGCAGCTGGGCCTGTGAGCCATGGCCGCTGAGCCTGCGCGTCCGGAGCCTGTGCTCCACAACGGGAGAGGCCACAGCAGCGAGAGGCCCGCGTACCGCAAAAAAAAAAAAAAAAATATATATATATATATATATATATATATATGCACTTTTGAGTATATTACTCAGCCATAAAAATGAATGAAATATTGCCATTTGCAGCAACATGGATGGACCCAGAGGATATCATGCTAAGTGAAGTAAGTCAAAGACAAATATCATATGATATTGCTTATATGTGAAATCTAAAAAAATGATACAACTGAGTCTATTTGCAAAACAGAAAGACTCAGGCATAGTAAACAAACACGGTTACCAAAGGTGAGAGGGAGTGGAGGGGATAAATTAGGAGTTTAGGATTAACAGATACACACTATATATAAAATAGATAAGCAACAAGGATTTACTGTATAACACAGGGAACAATATTCCATATCTTGTAATAACTTATAATGGAAAATAATCTGAAAAATATATACATATTATAACTGAATCACTTTGCTGTGCACCTGAAATACAATACTGTAAATCAACTATACTTCAATTTTTAAAAAAAGGAGTGGTTTTGAAAAGTAAGTATCCACATGGAAATGTTAATTGCATAATGTTACAGAAAAAAATAACATTCATAATTGCAACTACTCAAACATATAAAGTAAACACATTAGTGGTTTTAGAGAAAAATGTTGTGTTGGTATATTACAATCTTATACATATTACATGTCACTAACATCACCTAATACTGTAACATATTATATGATTCTAAAATATGGGACTGAAAAAGAAAAGGAAACAGGAAAAAAAATTAGGAAGACTAAGAGTAACTAAGAAGTCATTTCTTCAACATATATATTAAATGCCTACTAAACACCAGGGAATGTACTAGATACTAGTAATACGAAAATCAAGTAAAAATCTACTGTGAAATAACTTACCTTCCAGTGAAAGGGGCAAACAAGTAAGCCAAGGTTCCTTTTCCTTGTGATAAGAGCTAGCTTGCAGGAAACCTTTTTGTTTGCTCTGGAAGCCCAGAGGAGTGGTCAAAAAGCTACGTTAGGAGTTAAGCAGTACGTCACAACTGTTAATGTGCATCAGAATCACCTGCGTATCTTGTTAAAGGCTCTTAATCATCCTGATTCAGTACACGTGGGTGTGTGCTCTGAGTCTGCAGTTCCGTCAAACTCACAGGTGATACCATTCTGTCATCTATGAGGAGCATTAGGGTAAAGGTAAGCAGTTCTAGAGAATATACCACTTCTGATGAGATTTGAAGAACTAAATAGAATGAGCCAAATAAAAAAGGGGGCTCAAATAATCTTTCACCATCCTCATTTCTGAATTTAAAGTTTTTTTAATAAATAAACTGGTAAAATCTGGGCATAATGAAATGACCTCTGTCTTCACAGTAGAAACATCTAGAAGATGTCAATAAATATGTGAAGAGTTTAGAAAACCCCCAATCTACAATCAAGATAACCTAGAAATAGCCCAGGAGGCAGAAATGGCAGGCAATTCTAATTTGGTAGATGAGAATCTGATTGATTTTATTTCACATGTTTGGAGAAGCATTGTGTGAAAGGAAAAAGTTTTACACTCTGGTAAAGGACTTCTCAGTCTTACCAATTACTATAATCTGGGGCAATTTTTAACAAGAACAATACCCCAGCCTCACCTCGGATCAATTGAGTTTAACTCTATGGTTGGGCCCAGTCATCATTATGCTTAAATACTTCTCAGAAGATTCAAATGTATAACGAGGGCTGAGCAGCACTGATGAGAGGTGAAAATAATAAAGAGTCAGAGGCTGGCAGTATTGAATAAAAATACTAACCAAGGGAAGGAGGGCCTCAACATGTGAAGTTGCATAAATCAAACTCTCAGCTCTGTAAAAGAAAAATTGCACTTGGATGAGTTAAATAAGCAAGGAAGACTTTATTCAAAACTACTGCAATACAGAAGAGATTCTTTTTTGTTTCAACTCTGCTGAAACAAAATGTGAGAGTGGTTTTAAGTGCTGGGATGAGTTAGTGGAAAAGTACTGAAAGACATTAGTGGGGAGATTGGTCAATGTGATTAGGTCACCTGTGTTTGCTAAAGGGCACTTGTTAGGCTCCTACCCTTCCACGGTGGCTAAGAGATAAGGGCCCCATCTCTATTGATGATTATATTTCATAGAAGTGGCTCCCAGGTTTTTGAAAAAGATATTCCTAGGTTGCAGGAGATTTACATCTCAACTGAGCAGAGAAGGATTTTACTCTTGCAAGTTTTCAAAAATAAATGTTCCAAGAAAAGGGAGGTCAGGGGCCTATTGCCAGGAAGAAATCTGTCAAAAGTTCAGACAAGCTGATGTGTTGCAGCCATCCAGGTCAGCCCTCGTGCATTGGAATCAGGCAATGCCTACCCTTCCATGGTCACTACATTTTGGCTTGAAATTTGGCTGCTTGTGGACCCCTGCTTAGAAGGAAAGCACTATCAGTTCAACTGGTCCATTCTAGAATTCCATGCCATAGGACAGTGTTATTTTCTCAATGAAAATTGTAAATTCCTGAAAAAAATTGTCTGATCTGATTGTCTAAAATCAGGAAGTTTATACGTTTATCACTGTCCAGCACTCTACTTATCAATGTTTCAGCCTTTCCATTTGAGCATTTCACATTAATAACCTTTCTAAGATGCAAGAACAACAACATACTATTATAGTGCAACTTACCAATCAACGTGTTGTAAACTAGTACAAGTTAAATAACCTACAACCTAGCAACACTCACACATACATCATGGTAAGGGGATAGACTTCCAGTAGTCAACACTGGCTAGTCTTTTCCTACATGCATTGTAAGACATAATTCAGTTAACAATTAAAAAAGCCATTTGAGATTAGTCAGTCATTAGTATCATCTTTATTTAATAAATGAGGAAAATGAGACACACGTGTGTTAAACTTACCCAAGTCACAAGGACTAGGTAAAAGTTGCTCATCTTAATCGCTAGTATTCTACAGTGTTTGCTTATTTTGTTTCAAGGGGTCATTCTATTTTCCCATCTTCTTTCCCCTTCAGGCAGGCTTAGAAGCATTTCTTTCTGTCCTACAGAACCAGTGAAGCATGTACCTCCAGTCTTTCAACTACTGTTTTGTTCCTTCCCATTATTTATATCATGTTCCCGAGGCACAGTCCATCCTTATTGTTTTTTTGCCTCATAATTTTGTTACTGTTAATTCTAACCCTACATTTCTCTATCTAACCCCTTTAGTCCATATCTGCTATGCTTTGTAGAATTATTTTATCTCATTATCATTTATTTTGAAGCCCAGATTTCTACATGTAATGTACCTTTCAGATGTAGGTAGGCCACTTCTCTCCTGATGTAATGGAAGTAAAAAGAAGGCTGCAAATAGCAACCATAGGTCACTCCCTGAATATTGACTTTTAATTCTCACAAAAGTCTCCTCTTTTGTACATAGCATGGAATTTTTGTCTTCACTTTTGTTGTGTACATATGACCAATAAAATTTACCTTCCAGATGGACTTGACCAACTGGCTCAGTTTTCTTCTCAGATTCTCACTTTCACACTTCCCATTCTAAAATAGGTTTTTGGTTGGACTAGGGAAAGATTTTCATTGCAAGAGGTGACTGGGTTTTTCAGTGCATTTTCTTCCTTGCTCCCTGAAATTTTGGACTGTGGACTCTTGGGAAGAGAAGTGAAGTGGCTTAGCTATTGGAACTGAAGACATTTAAACAAACATGCTGTAATGTTTTGACCTCCTGGTCCCTGTTTTGAAGTGGGTATTATGAACAAGGGACTATATTTACCATTTCTCTAAGAGTAAGCTCTTCTTCCTGTTGACATTAGGATAGGATGCAGTGGTTATACTTCAAGAGAATTATGTTCCCAGTTGCAAAGCCTAAGGGAAACTGAACATTGAGAGACTTTTTGTTGGTGGTGGGATGGATTTATAGGAAAACTGCTCAAATCAATATCTAGGAGAGTTTAGGATATTGTAAAAAATATATATATATATATATATATATATATTAGCTCTTCATTAAAGCAAATGAATCAAGTCATCTAGAAATCCATATGACATTCTTTATTTACACATTAAAATATGTTATCATTTTTATACCACAGTTATATGACTGATCTGCCCTCAGCAAACCATGACATTTGAGTTTCCTAGGAGTGAGAATGAGCTGATGAAACTATTCAGTCTTACCCAGACCCTCTTTTAACCCGCATGAAACTGTAAGCAGACAGGGCTGGCTTGGGCTATTGTCACTGGGAGTGATGTTGGTAGGAAATATATGTAAAGTTAAAAGAGAAATAAAACTGTGAATTATACCCTTAGAAGGAATTAAAATGAAAAGTTATCCTTTACTTGTTGAAACCAATAATTAGGCCAATAGAGAGCAAAAAGAAGTAAAAGTAGTCTTCCCCGTATATCTAGTGCAACCACTTTGTAAGTTAACTGTTTTAAAGCATTATTTAGGATTCCACTGAGAAGAAAGCAGGATTACTATCAGTGGATGACACACAGTGATTTTTGGCTTCTTCACAAAACATGGGAGGTTTGTTCAACACTACTGCAAATTTACAGTGTTAAGTATATATGCCCTTTTTTTTAGCATTAAATAGAATGTAGGTTGGCCTTTAAAATCAGATACAACCAGGTTTAAGTGCTGGCTTTCCTTAATTATTATTAGGCATCATGTTTATTAAATGTACTAAAAGTATTAGACTGTATCGGATGATAAGCCATTCCTGTGACATGTGGCAGATAAACCCTGAAATTATGAGAAAGGGGAGTATATTACCAAGAGCAGTATGACTAAGCTACTGACAAGAGACACATGAGGGGGAAGGATCTGGTTTGGGAGTGAAATAATTGAGACTTCTTGATCCAAATCAGATTGAACACTGAATCTTGCTCTCAAAGTAACTCGTTGTACCTGAGTTTAAATATGAGCAAGTCGATTTCATTCATGGATAGTCCATGGGCTCTAAGTAGATACATAGTGTTCAAAAGATGTACACATGTAGGTGTCACTGTGTTTGCACAACGTCAATATGACAAGGTTGTTAAGAAAATATTTAGTAAAATAAATGAAATAACGTGTATTTCATTTCAATCACTTTTCACATTTCAATCACATTTCAAGCACTTCTGGATGGAAGAACAAGGGAGTAAATTTAAATTTCAAACTGGAAATAACTGGAAGAAGCAAAAAGTTCTAAGACCCCGAGCCAAGGGGGGATTAAAATCAGAGACAGCTGAGAGGATCACAGTGGCCACGTGAAGTGCTCCAGGGAAGAGCAAAAGACTGGGATTGCCAGAGGGCCAGACGGCTGGTGACTGGGAAAACATGGCAGGAGGTCCATGTGGATAATCAAAGGGGCTTCCTCCCAAAGTCCTTGGCTTCAGCTACAAATCTGGATGCACCAAAGTCTCTGGGGAGTGGATGTACGTGCATCTAGGCTTGTGTTTGTGTGTGAGAAAGTGTGTATGTACCAAAAGCAGGAAAATAGGCTACTTATTGGGTCATTTCCATTTGCTTTCCTGTCACACTTTAAGTTACAAAATAAGTATAGGTTTTCCACAGATAGAAGTAAAGTGCTTGAAAATGATTCATCAACAAACAAGTATTTTTCAGTGGAGACAAACAAAAATTAAGGTTCAAGGTGACATGATCTTTAATCTGTTGGGACATAGAGAGATTGAGTTGGTTGAGGATGGTAGTCTGAGGCACTTTAGACTGCATTATAATGAAGTCTTCTATGTAAACCTAGCTCACATCAGAAGAAAGGTGGCTTCCAGAGCATGGAGGTGAGTTATAGGAAGAAGAGTGCATGTAGCTGGGAATAGGGTAGGAGAGGGGGAAAGGGGATAGAGTGTAACTGTACCTATCTTTGTCTGAATTTGTTTTTTTGCTTAACATAGATATGGAGAGGAGAAGGAGAAAATGACCCCAGCTTCAATTTTAGCAAAAGTTTTTCACTGTAGCTCAAAATTTAATGTGGAGAAAAGATAAAATTGGAAGTAACTGACTGTTAAAAATTGGAAAGGTGAGATATGGTGAGAGGACAGGCAATATTATTGGGTCAGGTGGATTAAATTCAATGTGATTTCCCTTTTCTCTGTAGTTTCCCTTATGCCATTTTGAAGGTGCATGCCCTTCAGTGCCAAAGAACTGCACAGTAATGATTTTGAATTAGTATTTTATAATACAAAAAGTGCTCTACAGTGTTTTATAAGAGTCAAGCTTTTGTTTCAAAAATAACAAGCAGTGTTATGGTATGACACTTGTAGAATATACCTCTATTTCTTCATCTATAAAATAATGATGATACAGATTTTAAAGAGTTAACATGAGAATTAGATGAAAATATATATACATACACACATAATTTTGAACAAAGTCTGCCTGACCCATATTAAGACTCAGAAGTAAATATCCTGCTAAACTATAAGTCCATGAAGGGGATGGTACCACTATTGCTGACTACTTTGTTGCAAGGGCCAAAGGTTAGTGCTTACTAATTATTGATTAAATATAAATATTAAATTAAGGACAGGTCTAGAATTTATGTGACTGCGGTTTCCAAATGTCTTATTCTACTAATTACTGTAGTGAGTTTTTAATTTGAGAAATAAGAATAATACCAACTGTACAACTTCTTATATAATTAAAAATATTTCAGTGATCATTTGAAGAATTTTTCATATCAAATCTTAGCAGGACACAATACTAAAATAATGCAAAAGCATTGTTTATAATAGATATCTATTTTATCAAGTACTCAAATTAAATTTGTCTCTGCACAAAAATAACAAAGAATTAACACTTCTTTTATAATTAGTAAAGAGCAAACTACAAACTTGTTTACAATCTCCCCTTTTGATTACAATGCTGGACACTATATAGTGGAGAATTGCTATAGACATATATAGTGAAACAATTTTAATTATTTAATTTTGTCAGTATTTACATGATTTTTTTGTTATCACTTATAATTTCAAATAATTCTGGGTAACATCTATAGCATTTTCTATAAATAAAATTGGTAGAAGTGAGTAAATTCTCTAGTAGAATATTTCAAGTCAAAATGAAATAAATTATTTTATGTTTAAAAGTGAATATTTAACCAACTATTAAAAAGTTATGCTTCTTTTATAGATGTATATATAACTTGAGTATTACATGATTGTTTATTAGTTTACTGTCTATTAGTCTTTTAGTGCTATACAATGAAAACATTAATAATTTTGAGAAATTAACATGTTTAATGGAAGCTTCATCTACCAAACAGTGTAGGATAACAGGTATGAAATTAGCCATTCTGTCAATCAATCAATAAGGCAATTGTTTTCAGGCATTGAATAATAGGCAACTTGAGACTGGAATTTCTGAAAAAGGGGAAACACAAGCTGAGGCACAAAATCCTTGCATCTTTGTACCTTAGCACAATTTTCCAATTTTTTGCAGAGAACTTGAGCCCAAGAAAAGCACCATGATCCCTCTGAGCTGAGAAAGCAGAGATTAAAACTTGTAGTATTTGAAGCAGCTGAATTATAAGATATGTGAAGTCAGGGCACCAGATAGAGGGAGTTGAGAGGGTTAGACTGTGAAGAATTTATCTTTGAGTTCTTAAGTGAAAGGTAGGCTGCACATGTACTGAGAGAGACTCAGCTATTATAGAGATGAGAACAGAAGAGAGACGCTAAAATTTCATCATGCTGAAAGATATCGGAGTTCTGTTCCAGAAAGAGAGAGAATGAATACCCCAGTATGCTAAGGCAATAGAAAGATCATCATTAGGACTAAAGACTACTCCTTAGAGTAAGTTCTAATCTAGATCTGCCATTAAAAAAAAAAAAAAAAAAAACCTAAAAGTTAACCTAACAAGATCCATAGGAAAGACGGATTTGAGGATGTGTCCTATAAAGTTAGAGAAGCTTGATAAACACCTGGTATTTTCTACAGGTCTACCCAAACAATGTGTTAAAAGTAAGCCTACACAAGTGTAAGATGATCAACCAATAATAGAGACACCTACATGGGGGAAAAAGGCAATACTCTTTAAAGATAGATAGCAAACCATGGTCTATATAACATATTATTGACAATGTCAAGTTTGCAGCATCTCCCACAAATTACTAGATGTTGAAAAAAAGAACAAAGGAAAGAAAAAAGTGTGAGTGTGACCCATGAACAAGCAAAGAGCAGAAATTGACTTTAAAGTAATCTCAACTCAGATTTAGCAAACAAAACTCTAAAATATATTGAGGGGAAAATATGTTGGAAAACTCAAAGGAAAATATGGACTTGATGAGTAAACAGAGAAATTCAGCAAAGAAATGGGATCTGTAGAAAAGGGCAAAGTGGAAATTTGAGAAGCAAAATGTACAATAACTGAAATGAAAATTTCATGGATGAGCTTAACAATAGCATAACAATGGAAGAAGGAAAGGTCAATAAATTTAAAGATAATCTCATAGAAACCAATGAATTTGAAAAACACAGAGAAACAAAAATAAAATAAAAATTTAAGGAGTCTGAGGGACCTGTGGAACAAGATTAAAAATTTGACCTTATGTGTAATTACTCTCTTCTCAGAAGGAAAAGAGAATAAAGATGGTGCAGAAAAATATTTGAAGAAATAATGGCCAAATTTGATGAAAAACATGAACTTACACATTCAAAATGCTCAATAAATGTTGGGCAGAATAAATACAAAGAAACTTGCATCTAGACCCATCATAATCAACTGCTAAAATCAGAAGTTAGAAGAAATTACTGAAAACAGCTACAAAGGAAAACTATTACATTAAAAGAAAAAATGTAATACTTCATCGTATATCAAATTCAATAGAAGACAAATGGATATGGGAGGATATCATTAAAGAACTGAAAAAAAAACCCCTGTCAATACAGATATATGTTCAGTAGAAATAAGGGTAAAATAGGAACTTTTTCAGATAAATGAATAAGGAAATGTTTCACTACTATTAGGTCTCCCCTACTTCAAATTACAAAGGATTTTCTTTGTAATAAAGTGATATTAAAGAAATTTTAAAAATAAATGGAAACAGATTTATAGGACTGGAAATGGCAAATAAGTTTGTAAATATAAAAGTCTATGATTCTATTATCAAAAAGACAAGAAATAACAAGCGTTGGAGAGGATGTGAAGAAAAAGGAACACTTGTGCAATGTTGGTGGGAATGTGAACTGGTGCAGCCACTATGAAAAACAGTAGAGAGGTTCCTTCTATACTTCAATAGAAAACAAAATAAAAAATAAATAAATGTAAAATCTAAAACATAGAGAAAAATACAAAATTTTACAACCTTAAGGTATGCCGAGATTTGTAGATAATAATCAAAACACAAGGACTATAAAAGAAAAATTGATAAATTGGATTTCATGAATATTTAAATATTTTGTTTTTTAAAGGAAGTCTCAAAATTTGAAAGGTAAAACACAGGCTTGCAAAAGTATTCTCAATATGTTTGTCTGATAAGATTTCGGGTTTAAAATATTTTTAGAAATCGTATAGTCCCATAATTAAAAGAAAAACCACCAAAATAAGAAAAAAGATATAATACTTGAATAATACCTTCCAAAAAGAAGATATATTATGACAAATAATTACACGGAAAGATTAGCCATTACGGATATACATACTTAAACCACAATATGACATAAAACAGCATGTCACACACATTAGAATGGTCAGTTAAATAGATTAACAATACCAAGTGTTTCTGAGGATCTAGGGAAACTGCAATTCTCATATATGGCTCATGGAGGTACAAAAATGTTAAGACTACTTTGGAAAACAGTTTGGCAGTTTCTTATAAAATTTAGTACCCACCTACATTCGCTCAGCAATTCCATAAATAAAAAATATATGTCTACAAAGATACTCATGTTCTTAGCAGCTTTATTCATAATAACCAAAAGGGGAAGACAATCCAAATGTCCATCATGAAATGACAATATATTGTGGTACACTCCACACAATGAAATACTACTCATCAATAAAAAGGAACAAAATACTGTTACAGGCATCACCAAGTATTAATCACGCACTGAAAAAAAAGCATTTTTATGAGTAAAAAAAGATCAGCTTTCAGAGAGTACAGTACGTATGGTATGATTGTATTTATATGAAATTTTAGAAGAGTCAAAATAATCTAAATTGATAGAATAAGATCAGTGTTAACTAACTAGGTCAGGGAATGGCGAGTGTTAATTGCAAAAGGTGCATAACAAAACTTTTTAGGCTGAGAGAAGTCTTGCATCTTAGACGCGGTGGTGATCTTACGGTTGAAAAGATGTGTCAAAAGCCCATCAAATTTTGCACATACCATGAGTACATTTTCTTATATGTAAATAAATCTTGTTTGTAAATCAGGAAATATACATTTGTTTACATTTGTGCGATACACATCCTACACCCCCCACACACACACACTTTGATTTTGCTTCTAACATCAATGGTAGTTCAATTTTACAATTTTATCCTCATTCCAGAAAGCCAACATTCATTTAACATTTTTTTAAATTAAGGACCTGCTAGGCACTCGGCTCTCTTCCAACTGTTCTACTCTTGGCAATGTGTCAAGCAGGAAAAGGTCCGTTCCCTACACTTACCAGTGATCTGTACAATAAACAAAAGACATGATATAATGTCAGGCAATGATGAATTTTGACCAAAAAAGAAACTCATGTTACAGGGATAGAGTGATGGGTGTGCAATTTTCGACAGTGTACTCAGGCAAGCACTCTCTGAGGAGGTGATGTCAGCTCAGAGACCTGATTGTGAGAGGCAGAGCAAGGCGATATCTGGGGCAAGAGTATTCCAGGTAAAGGGAAGGGTTTGTACTAAAGTCCTCACAGTGCCAAGGCTTTTAGAGTATGTGATGTTACAAATATGGTAAAACAAATAACACATATCCGTTTTCAGGATATTTGTCAGTTTCTATACTCACACTTTACTTATAACAAGACTTTGTGTGTGTGTGTATACACACATATATATATACGTACATATGTACACATAAATAAATATATACACACATATACACATACATATCCACACATGCATATATTTTGTATAAAATGTTATATGCATCTATATTTAAATATTTATACACATATATACATTTTACATATATACATATATTTGATACATGTATATGTACTGCATAAACATTTGATATATATAAAATATGTGTCTATACATGTATATCAAACTTGGTATGTATTTGTCAAATATATGTGTGTATATATGCATCACATACATACATCCTTGTATATACACATACCATATATATTTTATAAATAAGAAAACAGAAACTCAGAGATGTTAAATAATTTACCTAAGGCCAAGGAAAAGTTGGTTGCAAGGTCTACCTCCAAAATTTAGAATCATTGTATGCCAATGACATAGATTCTCCTTGTGTACTGAAGATTTATACAAAAATAGGTAAAATATAAGTTAGTGTCTGAATAGTGAGACCACCTGACCACTTACTTCAGGCCTACCCTTTACATGATTAGTTGTAAGTACTATGCCAAGTGCCTGGAGAAAATTTTGAAGAGATTATGTTTTATATGACATTATTTGGTTTATACACATAAAAGAACATATGTAGCCTTTGGCATGGAGGGATACATTTAAGTGAATGGGAATATCAAAGGAAGACCTTAGGTATCATTTTAGAAAAACTCAAGCTAGAAAGTCTCTGTGAATTGTACTTGGCCAAAACTCAAACTCTGTAAATCTCAAACTGATAAATCTTCCAAACATAGCCCAACATATAAGCAATTTGCTTTATCTGTGCTTCTGATAAATATATTAGAAATATATATAGGTCTTACATAACTGAACTCCTAAAAATAAGCCAGAGTATTATGCATTTCAGTAAGCCATTATACAGAATGAAAATATTTTGTTGGTAAGAAATTTAATGTTTTGAAAACTTGACAGAGGGAGTATCTCTCGATTTTCTTTAAGTTAGAGCTAGTATATTACCCAGAGCTATGAAATTTCTAATGGTGGGAATGGAGGGGATTTTGGAGGACTGGAGAGTTTATGAAGCATAAAGATTAAATTCAATTAGAAAGATAATACCAGTAATAAGAGAATCAATATGTATTGGGTAATCATTATGGTCTGGGACATGTGTTAAATTCTTTACATCAGTTGACATGACTCTCCTGATTAATGAATTTCCACAGATGTGGAACCTAAATTCAGAGAGGCCAGTTGACTTAAGTTCATAGTAATGGTAGGACTGACTTCAGAGCTTGGGCTTCTAATCAATGTGCTATAGATCATGACTCAAAATTTTACATATAGGGTAGGATGAAGCTTGTCCTTTCTGAGAACATTGTACATAATGTCCAAACTCCCAAGCTATTCATAAACCAATGCAATAGAAGCATTGTGATAAACCATTATAATAATTTTGCTGAATAGTATGTGATATTGATATAGCTGGTAATAATTTAAAAGATAATAATTTGTATAACTTGCAAAAACAAATCTTGGATTCTTTCCAGGGACATTCACTAGAGGGAAAATAGAAGCAGGGATGTGAGGGACCATATAGCCCCCAAGTGACAGAGAAAAATGGGGTGCAAAGAAATCACTGATGTACACAGAGAGTAATTGTTTGTTCCAAATTTCCAAAGTCCCCATGTGACCCAGGCTATTATATCAGACCCAAGAACGTCTGTGAACTTGCCTGCTGTTCATGTAGGTTTGTACCTATTTACAATAAACTTTCACTTTACTTGAAAAACAAAACAAACAATATATCGTGTTCAGTCCTGCCTTTACCAATAGATGGCTGAAGACCTGAGATGTTATTTAATCGATATTGGCTTCAGTTTCATTATTTATATCAATACCTGCTTTACTGGTATCATGGAATTGTTTGACTAACAGATAACATGTTGTCACTAACACTTTGAAATTTTGTGCTCCTTATAGAATGATGAGGAAAGTTTGCTGACATGTTTCTTCAGTTTTGAATACAGGCAGGAACAAAAGGCTTGTAAAACTAGCCTTGTGACTGATGCCTAATTGTTTTTTACAAAATCTAAAAACAAACCAAAACATGTGTGCAATCAGAGAGGCTGACAGGAAGAAAATGAAGGCTTACACACAAGTAAGCCTTGAAAAGAATGGGGGCATTTAGGGTGTATGTAGTTTGACTGAGGACATCTTTTGACAAATAAAGCAATAAGCACAGTCACTTTCAAAGCTTTTGTTGAAACTTTGAAAAGCCTCTCTAGGCTATAAATTACTAAAGATATTAATTAAAAAGGGAGTGTTATTTACATTGTTAAAAGTATGTATGAGTTTATAGCATTGGTTTCTTCTTAGTTATAATTTAAAATATTTATTCATGTGTTATATTAATACAGCCTTTATATCAAAGTATCTGTACTTAATTGCATCTTTTTTCCTGAAACAATGTTTCACATATTTGAAAAGATTGTAAGAAACAATGCTGAAAAATTATGGGAAAATTATATTTAGTAATTATATGAATTTCAAAACTATTTCTTTCTTCTCTATGAGTAATCAGGAGACCCCTGTATCTTTTGCCAGTGTCTCTTCTTATGTCATCTACTGGGTTACCTTGTCGTAACTTTCATGCTCATTGTGTAACTCACCCTCATCCTTTGTACACCTCATTTACCATTTAAGGTGCTGTATTACAAACGCTTTAAGTTAGTCCAAGCAACAAAGGCTATTCATATTTTTAACACAACTGTCTGATTTTGGTTTTCCCAGCAAAGTTATCAGAACTCTTTATAATATAGACCTGTAATTTCATAGACTTGTAATTTCACTTTAATTTCATAACTCTTTATAATATAGACTTGTAATTTCATTGTAATTTCATAGTATTTCATATCACAGGAGCAAAGTGATATCTGCTGAGTCAAGTAAATTTTGGGAGCAGATTATTGCTTTGGGGGAAAAGTATGGATTTATTGCACATATTGTATTTATTACATATGTAAGTTAGTTGCACTGTGAAATTATTGTAGCATAATCATCACAGGTAGCACATCATCATCACAGGTAGCACATCTTCTCAGCCACCCTAAATAATCTGTGATTGTGAAAGCTGGATATGCCTAACACACTATTTTGTGTTCTACTTGGATACAAGGCTTTGCAGGTGATGAAAAGGAAAATACTTTAACAACGGAGCCACTACTATCCTCTACTTATGGGTGGAAGTAAAACATTTCTTTCAAATCTCCAACTGTCTCTTTCACATATAGCTATTTCTTTCTTTTTGTTTTTTTTCCAATTTAATTCTACAAGGTTTCATTGAAATGGCATGTTTCTGTATATTGTGTTGCTTCCCCCTGATGTATCTTGAATGACTCTGCTTAAGTGTGAAATATTAAAAAAAAAAAAGTCTATCGATTTGCAAGTTTTTGTTTGCTTATTTGTTTACTGTAATAGGTGGTTATGAGTCTTCTTTTATGGATTATGAAACTCCACGTTTGAGTCTCTTCTCCCTTCTTTAATCACATTCTGTTGTGTCAGTATCTTGTTTTTGTTCAGTGACACACTTCTTAAAAGTAAGGTCATTGTCATATTAAAGGAGATAGGAAAATCATTTTTTCTAATATGCTGGTGATTAAAATGATTACAAAACATTTTTCAAATTTGTACATTACTGTATTCAATGGGAATACAACACATTTCCTGTTATACTAAGCAGGAAATGCTATACAAACCTCCTAGAGCAGTATTTTCTTTCAAGGGAAGCACTTTAAATCCTCAAGTCCAGGGAGAATGTTTGATCAGTGGAAACAAAAAAATAATAATAATAAAGGAAAGTGTGGTTACATAAATTTGGGGAACAACTGCCAGGCACCACTCAGACTAAAGTATAAATGGTATAAGTCATACAGTAGTCACTCAATATAATAATAAGTTAGGAAGTTTATAAAACTTTTTATCATACAGAACAAAGCATATATAGTCAAAAAGCATTTTGTAAAAACTATTTTGAAGAAGGCCCTAGGAGAACTTATTTGCATTAAAAAACAGGGACTTCCCTGTTAGTCTAGTGGTTAAGAATCCGTGCTCCCAATGCAGGGGGCCTGGGTTCGATCCCTGGTTGGGGAACTAGATCCTGCATTCATGCCATAACTAAGGTTTCACATGCCACAACTAAGGAGCTCGCGAGCAGCAACTAAGGAGCCCGTGAGCCGCAACTAAGGAGCCCGCCTGCCACAACTAAGGACCGGTGCAACCAAATAAATAACTATTAAAAAAAATAAGCAAGATTCTGATTTTCCAGCATTTGCACAGATTTGTACAATAGCAATGAGGCAGAGAACTAACTAGAACAGTGGTAATAAGAGTCAGGAATAGTGTATGTTTGAAGCAGCAAATGTTTGTAATTTAAAGACTGAATTCTGAATGAGTTCAAACTGATTGTAAAGACACTGTGATTTGAAGATGAGGCTGGGGCAAGAAAATGCTTGGTGTGATGTGGCCATTTTAGGTGCAGCATGGGAAATGGACTTGTAGAATTAGAAGAAAGGACATTGCCTACCCAGGCGAAGTAGTATCCTGGTCACACCTGGGTTTCTTATGCCGAGGACAATAATATCTAACAATTACACCACACTTGACTCAGGGGTAACATGAATAAGTTTCCTCTACACGGAACTCCTCCAAGTAACTACTAGCAAATCAGCATTGCCTGTGAGTTGAAACCAATTACACATCTCTGACCTACCTATTCAATAACGAAAATGGATTCAAAGTTAACAATAAAACACATTTGTAGTTATTCCTGTATTTTTGTGATGAGCTGAAGGCTCCTGTGAATGTGCTTCCCTCAACTTCCTGTGATATAAGGTTCCCAGAGTTCTCACGGACTTAATGAGGGTTGAGAAGGTGGCCTGGGGACTGCTGAGGGGCCCCTCAGAGTAACAATCCCAAGAGAACTGATACAAAAGTGAGGATTATATTGATACTGAGATCCAATAGGGCTGATCTCAGGAGGACCCAGACAGCAAGACAGAAACTGGCCAGTGTTCCCTAGGAGTAGTTTTTTTGAACTTTAAGAAAGTAATTTTAGTTGTTCAATTATCTATTAGTTCAGTCATATACTTTATGTGTCATATTATCCAGATATCTTTCTTAAAATAAATTTTAATACCAAAATAGCATACTTAATAGCTGAGATATAACTTCAGTGTACAAACAGAAAGAAGAAAAGTCCATGTGCAAAAATGGAGAAGCACCAGTGTGGTGAAGTGTGACAGAATATGAGTCTTAGCAAGTAAAAGAGCAAATTTGAATGAAATAGTTAGGGACTGTTACATGTGAGAAACTAGCTCACCACCAATTCTGAATAAATATAGCACAAGGAAGTTGATTTTAAAGTTTAAGAAGAACTTATTGAAAATGAATCTAATAAACATTGGGTGAGACATCCTGAAATGTCCTTTTTTGATGGTCTGTAGAATATGATTTAGGCTTTAGCATAGCTAAAGATATGGGGAAAAGCTACAGATATTGTCAAGTAAATTCTTGCATGATTTTTAAAATGTTAAAATACATTTCCTTATAGATACTTATTGGATTCCTTGTTTCACATTCATTCCTTCAAAGTTACATGCATACACAAGTCTACTGAACATGGCTAATGATTTTGGTAAAAATTCTCATGCTTAACTTCCTGAATATGGGCTTCTGTAAATTTTATCTCACACATATTTAGCCTAGATATTGTCATTGCTTAGTTGCTTTTTATACAGAAGGCAATGCTTGATATGAATTTGTGAATATACTGATTTTTTCTCACATTATGGCATTATATAAAATTTGATATTAATTCTTGATATATGCTTGTATTAAAATATAACATCACTATTTGTCTCCACATGTCTGAGCAGGACAAAAAAATCACATCCATTTTATAAATGTACAAGTTTTTGTTACATCAAATGGGTAGTGATTTTTGATAAGATTTTTAAATAATTGATACAGCCTCTTGGCTGAACAACTTGTGCCTTCAACTGCTGTTATTTTTTTCAAGAACAGCAAAGCAATATACAGTCTTTTTTAAGCAAACATTTGAAACAATATAACTCCTTTGTGAAATGCAAAGGTAATAAAACAAGTCTTCATTTCATAAAGGGAGGGAACAAGGCATAGAAAGGTTATATAATTTATTCATAGCTCACAACTAGGCATTGGTAGAGTCAAGAAGTGAGATTATCTGCTTCTTTCAGCATAAAACCATGCTTCCTTATCAAGCAAACTCCACATGGAATAAAGGGGAGCAACAGACTTTCCAGTTTAAAGATTGTGATTTGGTATAAAAAATGCCCCACAGTAAAGCATAATTAAATCTTCAAAGTCTTTAATGCATTTCAATATCAGAATTTAAGATGAGTTTAACTTTTTAGATAAAAAAATGGACATCTGAATTCACTTTGATGTGCAAAAATTATGGAGGAACTCTCTTCCAGGAAGACTTCAAGACACTGCTGTTTTTGAAACAATACTTCTCACTCTTACTCTTCCTTGCAATGAGGCTGTTTTGACAGCCTGAGTGGGTGGAGTGGGAAAACAATGTTTCATGTAGCCATGTGATACTTCAGGTAGAGATAGGACTTATGAAAAATATCCTGTTCGAGAGAAAAGCAGATAAACACAAAGGCACTGCCATTTTTCAGATATATTTTTCAAATCGTCTTTGTTCTCCTACCTACCCTCCTTTTCTGAAGCACTGTCTGAGCTTTTCTTTGCCAAAGGCTAAACTGGAGTGAGAGAAATTGGAGAGAGCGATCCCCTTCTCGGGAGGTCTTGAACTTGAGCCAGTTTGCTTGCATGACTATGCATGAGAGATGGCAAAGGTATGACAGCGCTGCTGTCAGAAAGGCAGTGTTCAGTGTCATGATCTAAGTCTGGTCGCTTTCCTTTTCCTTTGGTGTAGGTTGGGGTAACTAAACACGACGTGAGAGGCAAGGGTGGGGATTAACTTTTAAATGCACACACCTAGATTTTTTTTTTTGAATGTTGTGACTAGTGTAGTTCCTTTAAAAACAATAAAGTCTGTGCTAACTCATATAAAATCATGTTGAGGCCCTTGGAATGGACTCTCACTAAAATATAGGAGAAAGGATTTAGAAGGATAAAATTTGCATTTTAAAAGGTGAATTTTTATCTTTATGAAACAATGCTACTTTCATAATATAATAATTTATTTCCCTGCTCCACTTTCACACTCATAAATGATCTGCTTTTTCCTTTATAAAAGATGAAACAAATCTAAAACATTAATTTTCTTAGAAAAGATATGTGCTGTTACAATCCCTGTTTTACAGATGAGGAAAATAAGGGTCAGAAAAGTTAAGTGTCTTCCCAGGGTCACACAGCTAATAAATATTGGAGTCAGATTTCAAACCCAGGCTGTCTCCCTGAAGAATCTACACAATTAACCACTTCACTGTACAAGTTCAATACTTGAGAAGTCTGGGAGGGACATGAAGCAAAAAGGAAACTGATACACAGACAGACAGATAACGTTTTTACATGGTTAAAGATCATGGGGTTGGGAAGGAAGAATGAGCTTGGAAAGTTATAGCAAAAGAATGGCTACTAGAGTTTATAGTTTTCAAGCCAGGGAAGCCCCAGGTCTTGGCAATTTCAAGGGTAAAACCATGGACAGGGTTCCTGTAGAGAAGAGTGTTGGAAATTAAGTCTGAGGTTGTTTGATGAATCTCTCATGTGAATTGTGAATTTACACTAAAACAAATACTGGATTTGAAGGTAGTCCAAAATGAGGGGACGCGGGCATAGCACGGGGTTAATCATAGGGTTTGGCCCAAAACAGAGGTGATATTCTACAAAAGTGAATTAATAATTTGGAAGTGACTAAGGGAGACTTGTTTTATGGCAAGTGAATTGCAGCCATCAGAAGTAGCTTTCAATTGAAGGACAGGATATGCAAACAAACTAAAAAAATACTGTTAATTTAGAAACCGTCCAGGACTGTGACGTAAACCTGAACAGATCTTTCTTTGGGGAGAAAACTCATGAAAATGGATATGTAAATTAAAAACTCCCCCTCCTATTAACCTCATCCTCTAACATATGTCCTTAGTGGCTAGCACTAGAGACATGATGGAATGATACCAACTAGATATTAACTTACTATACTAACTACAAACTCACAGGCCCATGCTTAAATTAATGCTATTTTCCACAGCTCTCCACCTCTATAATCAAGATACACTTATGGGATTGATTGAAATAAACAGTCATGTTCTGAAATGTGTCCCCAACTTATCATAAATGGTAAATGTAACAACAAAGTAGTAAGGAAAGCACCTTGTTCAAGAACTCTGTGGTGTTTACCGATAAATCTCTGAAATGCAAGAGATATCCTGAGTTCCGATGAGGTTCTCTTCCTTTTTAACATTGTATTTTAAAAAAGAGAAAATGCACATGATTTTTTTTTTTTTAATCTGCTCCAGGGAACTCTCATAGTTTTTACTGTCTATATTTTTAGTGGTGCTTCCTGACTGCTCACATTACTGGAGTGCCTGGCGCTGGGGACGGAAAAGCAATGTACCGTGGTCAAGAGTAACTATCATAGCAGTTTCACTTTGAGCAGGCTCTTTGCCCAAAGTCCTAATTCAAGTGATGCTAAAGAGCTCTCCAGAGGTTGTAAAGAAAGGCAATTGCTAATGTGTAGCCCACAAAATAACTTTTATTTGCTTTGAAGTATACTTATGGAAGGTTTTTCATTCTCTTATTCTTTATTGTTAGGTACCCAGTCTCTGCAAAGTGGGCAACGCAAGCACCCTGCTGTATTTGGCCAAGAAGCCAATTGCAAGAATGATAGGTCATTTTATAACTTTTTTGAAAAATGTTCTCCAAGTGCAAGAAATCACAGTATACTCCAAAAAAAAAAAAATCTTGTTTTCTCATCTAACAGATGGATTATAATTTATACATGGTCCATGATAAATGGAGAATATTGCACCGGTATTCCTTGCACAGTGCTTGCACAGTGAAGGTGATGTCAGTTTTGTTCATACTTTAATTTGCATCTAATTTAATGTTTATTTTTTTAGAGGTACTTGCATTTGAGCTTTCTTTCTTTTAATTGACTATTTTTTAATTAATTTTTATTGGAGTAGAGTTGGCTAAAAATGTTGTGTTAGTTTCTGCTGTACAGCAAAGTGAATCCGTTACACACATACATATATCACATCTCTTTTAGATTCTTTTCCCATATAGGTCATTGCAGAGTACTGAATAGAGTTCCCTGTGCTATACAGTGGGTTTTTATTAGTCATCTATTTTACATGCAGTACTGTGTATATATCAATCCTAAATTGGGAGATTGGGATAAGCTTTTTTGGTTTTACTTCATAATATCATTTTCTTGCAAAAATAAAATAATTAGAGGGATTCAAAGAGATTCGAGGCAAATTTTTCCATGTTCCCATCATCATTCTCCATAATACATTCTATTTCTTGATGACCCTGGTGTGCACATCTTTTCACATAAGTGTAGTAATATTATGGATAGGGTTTACATTTTACCAGGTTTTTCCCCAGTTGCTTATCACCCCACATTACAGATATCCACTTATGCCAGTATCACTAAGTAAGCCATTCTTTTTGCACTGCTTTAATATATCACTTTGTTGTCTATTAAATCTCCCTATATATTTAGATTTATTAATGGACGTTCAGTTCTGTTTTGCTTACTGGTCTGACTCTTTAATTTATTTTAAAATATATTTAACACTGGTGACACCAGGATAACTCTTAATATCTCTTTATGTTCTTTACATTTCTTTACTATGAAATATCTCTAACAGACACAAAAATAGAGTCTAGTAAAGCAAAGCCCATGAATGCTTTGCCATCTTTGTTTTATAGTCTCCATGCTTGTTCTTTGCATATTTTTCTCTCATCCTACTGTCTAGTTGATTAATCATATTTTCTCTATTGCATTTTTCAGGTCATTTGCAAGTTATTAACTCATTTATATTAGTTTAACCAGAATTCGGTGTTTACAATTTCATTTATACACTTGACTTGAAATCTGAAGTTCATCAAAATCACCATACCCTCCTGAACAGTTATGGTCATTAGAAGTCTTCAACTCTGATCTCACTCTTCCATGTTTCATGGGGTTTTATTACAGTACTTTTATTCCATCTTGTTTTAAATTCTGTACCCTAAGTTAATCTTTTATTAAAATTGTTATAAATCAAAGTGCTCATTAGAGTTTATCCATGTTTTCCAAGTTTATCAAAATGTTTTCCTCCCTCCTGGGCTTCATTTCCTTCCCGTTGAAATATACTTTAGACGTTCTGAGGGTAATGACCCAGAAATGGTAAAATCCCTAAAACTTCATCTGAAAACATATTTGTTTTGTCATTAATCTTGAATGCTAGTACGAGTAAGTATGGAGTTTCTTATTCACCATCATTTTCCCTTGGCTCGGACGTATTCTTTTTTATTTATTTATTTTTTTATTTTTGCGATACGTGGGCCTCTCACTGTTGTGGCCTCTCCCGTTGCGGAGCACAGGCTCCGGACACGCAGGCTCAGCAGCCATCGCTCACGGGCCCAGCAACTCCGTGGCATGTGGGATCTTCCCGGACCGGGGCACGAACCCGTGTCCCCTGCATCGGCAGGCGGACTCTCAACCACTGCGCCACCAGGGAAGCCCCTCGGACGTATTCTTGATGCAAGACGTTGTGTTTTCTCCTCTTCTCTGCCCCCATTCCTCCTTCCACATGGGTGATCCTGATTTGTCCCCTCAGTTTATTTCTGTCTTGCTCGGTTTTCTCCTCAGAGAGGAATTCTTTGGGGCCACCACCTCCACCTTCTTTTTCTTGACCATGGTGTATTATCATTTATTGCGAATATTGCCTGCCTCTCTCACTGGAAAGTAAATGTCATGAGAACAAGCATTTTCTTTCCTTTGTTGCTATATTGCCAGTACCTGGAACAGTACCTGGCATATGATAAGTCCTCAAAGTATGACTGTGGAGAGAATGTGTAAAATTTATGTACTTATAGTAGATTGTATACTAAAAGAGTAGTTATCAATTCTGCTTGCTCATGAAGATCACTGGGGGATCTTTAAAAACATACCTATGGCCCACAACTGACCCTTAGGTTTTGGATTCATTTGATCTGGTGTGGTGACAGAGCATCAGTATTTTAAAGTGCTACCCAGCAACTTCTAATATGAAGTTAGAGAGGAGGACCACAGAGGATGCCTCTCCATTTCTCTTTCAATTTGCTTCTCTCAACAGGGTACAACACATTAATTAGATTCCAACTGATCAAATTTAAAACACATTTCATTACTGCTCTTCCAGTTTGTACCAGGTCATATAGACTATAGCTTCAGAATAAAATAATAATCATTTCCAACATCAGGGCACTTTGTGTATTTGCCTTCACCTTTCCTTCACACTAACAAATAAAATTCTTTAGAATTCTCATTTTCCTCTCCCACACACAAATAGACACACTTGAGACTTTTATATGCTGTTACTTTTTTACTCTTCACATCCTTTAAAAATGCTTTACTTTTGGGGTGCTTTTTGAAAATTGCTAATTCTATATTATATATAATAGTGTGTATAATATTATAAACATATATACATATGTACATGTATAATAGGGCAAACAATGTCCCATGTATAATGGGACAATTTTTTTTTCCTTTTTTAATTGAAGTATAGTTGATTTACAATGTTGTGTTATTTTCTGGTGTATAGCAAAGTGATTCTGTTATACATATATATACATATTCTTTTCCATTATTGTTTATTACAGGATACTGAATATAATTCCCTGTGTTATAGAGTTGTACCTTGTTGTTTACTTATTTTATATACAGTAGTGTGTATCTGCTAATCCCAAAATCCTATTTTATCCCTCCCTGACTCCCGTTCCCCTTTGATAACCATAATTTTTTTTCTATGTCTGTGGGTCTGTTTCTGTTTCATAAATACATTTGTGCCATATTTTAGATTTCACATATGTGATAACATGTGGTATTGGACAAATAATTCTGATGGTTTACTTAATAGCCACTTAGTAGTTCTTCCTTGCTCATAGAATTTTATGATCTTTTTGAGGAGTGAAGCATTCCACTTTAGTGGATAAATCCTTGTTAGCCTAAGACAATCATTATCATATCCCTCTTTGCCATTGTCTTATGAATGTCCATATCAATCTGTTTTGGTCAATGAGTAATTAGGGGAAGGCTGTTTTTTATGCTTATGAGAATGATATTTTTCTCTTATAAAAGATAAATATGCATTAGGAAAATGACCATTTGGACTCTTTTTCTGCTTCCTCCTTGTTTTATGAGAATATGATACTTGGTTTTACAGCAGCCATCTTGTGACCATGAGATGATAATATGCCAATAATGATAAATGGTAGATTAGAAAGAACCAGCAAAGACAAAATGGCAACATCAATAGTAATAACAATCACAGCAAAAGAACAATGGCACCTTAACTTCTGGAGTTCCTATAAAGTAAAAAATAAATGCTCTATGTTTATTCTACTGTTATTTAGAATTTCTGTCATTTGCACTGTAAAACAATCAAACTGGACACAAGTTTCACTTCAGTTTCAAAAACTTTTATTTAACACATTTTTTCCCAAGCTGTCCATTATACTTATAATCAATTTATATTTAACTATATGTTACAAGACGCACCACCACTGATGATAGTTTTTTCCTCTTCCCTCATGTTGAGATTAGAGCATTTTTTTCTGGGCACGTTGTGGAAATGTTCCTTACATATATGTGCATATAACTTCCCTTTGCTTACCAGTATAATATTCTTGTGTCCTAGTCTTTTTGCTTAAGAATCTATACATTAATTACACTGCTTTATGGTTTTCAGTGTTGCAGATTTAATGGCCCATGTTAGGTTGCTTTTCTTTTCCTTGCCTTGTCTTATGTTGGGAAGTGTTTGAAATTTCCTTTATCTTTCAGAAGTTTTAAAGGCACATCCAGAGGCTTTTGTCTTTTTGCTAATCCTGAGTGGATACTTTCAACTATCATCAGATCAGCAAATATTTCCCCTCTAGAAGCTTGTCTCCATTTGTTTCTTTATCTTCTTTTAGATTGTAAAATATTTTTATGATCTCCTCAATCCATCCTCCAATACTTTCAATTTTCTCTTATCTCTGGATTTTTGCTCACTGTCATGAGATAAATTTTTGATCTTCTAGGCCATTGTTTCAGTTCTCAACAGTGTTCATCTTCTCATTAAATTTTTTGATAAAAGCATCCTGAAAGTCATTTTTAAGTTAATATTTTAGTGATCTACTTGAAAACTTCATTACTGTTTTGGTTGGTAGTTTTTACCTTCTTCCTAAAACACTAATGTTTCTCAGGTGATGCTGATTCTGCTAGTGCAGGGAACCACACTTGGAACCACTGCTTTAGATGAAGGAATTTTTGATTCACCTTGAAGACGCATTTAAATCCTTGAGAAAGCAATGGCACATTCAATACATTCAATTGTTCACATTTTATTTACTACTCTTTTGTCCTTTTGCTTGTTTTTACCCTTTTTAAGGGAAAAGAAATGACATTATTTCTCTATTCTGCTTCCTTCTAGAGGTTTTAAACATGAAATGCCCACTGGTGGATTCTTCCATTAGTTATAGGGTGAATGACCAGCCCCGAAGACCTGAAGCAGTGTGATTCCCTGCCAAAGATGCACCATAAAACAATGTCACCCTTACTCCATGATGGTCTGTGATGAGTGATCTGCAGAACTGATAAAAGCAAAGTAGCTGCTGTGTGGCATTTGCTTTCATTACTGTAAATGATATCATTTGTTTGCATTTACTTTAAAGTTGATCAAATGTAACAGGAGACAGTGTTGACAGATGCTGAAAAAGTGTTAACCTTTCCTTTCATCTTTTTGCTTATGTGTATCTTGTACCATAGGCTTCTCAGATAGTTTTATTAGCTGATATATGAAATGTTGTACAAAATACCCACACAAGGAATGTCATTGTTGGAAGGAATTGTCTGTAATTCTCTAAATGATATAGTCAAACTGTGTGGTTCATGTATAGTAACACCAGACTCTTTAACTAAATAAAATGATTTTGTATAAAAGTGCATTGTTAAAAGAAAATTAATTTGTTTTGAATGCAAATTGAATTTATACTAACTAATTGAGTCCAGGCATGTAGACAACTGGTTTATGCTATATGTGATTTTCAGTAAATCTAATTCAGCTGATTTATGTGAATTTAGATGAAGTTATTTCTTAAAACTTGGCATTAAAATTATTATCAAAGATTATATTATCATTTTGTTTCCTATATATTTATTAATCTAAATGGAAATCACAGAGAGCAGGTATTTGTAGACCTTCCTTCAAGCAGATGGAAAGATTCTGTTTTGTCCTATGAAGTTAGGGTAGGATCACATTGAAAGTGTAAAGACACTCTGTCTATAACACTGTACATACACCAAGGTATAAACTTTATTTTGTACTGAATGAAATGGGAAAACATTTTACAATTATAAACTGGTGCATTTTAATTTTCATCTTTGTTGCCTTGCAATTCCACTTCCAAAACCAGAAATACGTAAGATAGAAAAAGTTGGTTACTTAGCCTTTTTAACAAGACAAAATCAAAGAAAGTTCCTAATTGTCCTGATATTATTTTATTTTTACATTGATCTTTCACCTCTTTAGTGTCAGGTTAAGCTGATTGGTCAGCCTTGGGATCCATTGTTGAAGAAGAGAAGCTAATCTCTAACAGGAACTGAGGATAATCACCTGAAGAAATGGAGAGACAGAAAATGGGACAGGTAGTAGAGAGATATATAGCAACATCAAGAGCTAAAGGGAGGTCAGATCAGCCAGTAAGGGCTCCTTGCATGGTGAAACCAAACAAAAAAGCAAATAAGAACACAATGAACAAAACCACATCAAGGATTAAACCTACCACCAAATTTATCATAAAGAGCCAAAAGGATTCCATACCAGAGGGGACAGAATGTATCCAGGACTCTACCATCTCAAGGTCATTTCAGACTCCCTGCTCCAAATCCCCATAACTATTTTTGAGCAAAGAAGAAAAAGGCAGGATGAGCAATCATCCCAAAAGATTGTTTAAATTATCCAAATGGACTAAATTTTAAACCAGATTAAACCTAAAGAACAATAGAAAAGATCAATGAAACTAAGAACTGGTTTTTCAAAAAGATAAACAAAATTGATAAACCTTTAGCCAGATTCATCAAAGAAAAAAGAGAGAGGACCCAAATCCATAAAACCAGAAATGGAAAAGTGAAAGTTACAATGGCCACCACAGAAATACAAAGGACCATAAGAGATTACTATGAATAATTATATGCCAATAAAATGGACAACCTAGAAGAAATGGACAAATTCCTAGAAAGGTACAATCTCCCAAGACTGAACCATGAAGAAATAGAAAATATGAACAGAATATTTACCAGCCATCAAACTGAATAAGCAATAAAAACATTTCCCAACAGACAAAAGTCCAGGATCAGATGGTTTCACAGGTGAATTCTCTCAAACATTTAGAGAAGAGTTAACACTTATCTTTCTCAAACTATTCCAAAATGTTGCAGAGGAATACTTCTGAACTTATCCTATGAGGCTAGCATCACCCTGAAACCAACACTAGACAAAAAAAGCAAGTTTAGGCAAATATTACTGATGAACAAACATAGAAGCAAAAACCCTCAGCAAAATATTAGCAAACAGAATTCAACAACACATTACTAACATCATACACCATGTTCAAGTGGGATTTATCCCAGGGATGCAAAGGTGACATAACAACTGCAAATCAATCAACATCATACACCACATCAACAAATTGAGAATAAAAATTATATGATCATCTCAATAGATGCAGAAAAAGCTTTTGAAATAATTCAGTACCCATTTATGATAAAAACACTCAACAAAGTACGTATAGAGGGAACATACCTCAATATAATTAAGGCCACATATGATAAGGCCACAACTAACATTATACTCAATGGTGAAAAGCTGAAAGCATTTCCTCTAAGATAAGAGACAAGACAAGGATGCCCAGTTGCCACTTTTATTCAACAAAGTATTGGTAGTCCTAGCCGCAGCAAGCACATAAGAAATAGAAATAAAAGGAACCAAATTGTAAAGGAAAAAGTAAAAATCTCACTGTTTGCTGATGACATGATACAATACATAGAAAATCCTAAAAATACTACCATAAACCTACTAGAACTCACCAAAAAATTTGGTAAAGTTTCAGGTTACAAAATTAATATACAGAAATCTGTTGCATTTCTATATACTAAAAAAGAAATTATCATAAAGAGAAATTAAGAAAACAATCCCACTTACAATTGCATCAAAAAGGATAAAATGCCTAGGAATAACTCTAACTAAGGAGGTAAAAGACCACTACTAGGAAAACTATAAGACAGTGATGAAAAAAATGAAGATGACATACAGAAATGGGAAGATATACACTGTTCATGGATTGGAAGAATTAAAATTGTTAAAATGACCATATTACCCAAGGCAATCTACAGATTCAATCCAATCCCTATCAAAATACCAATGGCTTAGTTCACAAAACTAGAATAAATAATTTTAAAATTTGTACGGAAACATAAAAGACCCCAACTAGAAAGATCAATCTTGGGAAAGAAGACTAGAGCCTGTGATATCATGCTCCTTGATGCTAAACTATACTACAAAGCTACAGTAATCAAAACAGTATAGTACTAGCACACACACACACACACACACACACACACACACACACACACACGACACATAAATCAATGATACAGAATAGAGAGACCAGAAATGAACCTACATTTATATGGGTAACTAATCTATGCCAAAGGAGGAAAGAATATACAGTGGGGAAAAGATAGGCTGTTTAATAAATGGTGTTGGGAAAACTAGACAGCTAAATGCAAAAGAATCAAACTGGACTACTCTCTCACACCATGCCCGAAAATAAATTCAAAATGGATTAAAGACTTAAGTGTAAGACCTGAAACCATAAAATGTCTACTAGAAAACATAGGCAGCATGTTCTTTAATGTCGGTCTTAATAATACTTTTTTGTGTATGTCTCCTCAGGCAAGGGAAACAAAAGCAAAAATAAACAAGTAGGACTATATCAAACTGAAAAGCTTTTGCACAGTGAAGGAAACTGTCAACAAAACAAAAATGCCATCTACTAAATGTGAGAAGGTATTTGGAGACAATATATTTGATGATGAATGATTTGCAAATTGTATGAGTAACTCGTGAAATTCAATATCAAAAACACAAAGAACCTAAGTTTTAAGATGGGGAGACTTTTGTGGTGATAATGTGGATTAAAAATTTAGTGGCTCACAGCATCATAGAGAAACATTGTACTTACTAAATTAAAAACATTTAAGGAACATGGTTGTAAATGCACTTGGTTGTGGTGCACATGTAACTTGTAATTGCATGAAAACTGATACAATATTATACAAATTAAAATAAAATTTTTAATTATTAAAAGTTATACATTTCTTGTCAAACTAATGCCAATTAGAAAAAGAAAATCTTTTAACTTGGCAACATGCACTTTTTTGTCCCTTTGCCTTTCACCAGTTAAATTTTAGGTTTCTAGTTGCTAGACAAGTTATTTTGAAAGCAAATTATTTTGCAACAGGATTTTTCCTTATGAAGAAATAATCACCAAAAATAACAAGATAGCTGAAGGAAGAAAGAGGGGTAAAGGAAAATTCTGTATAATGCCTCTTCTGGAGTTCTGAATTTTGAAATTCTCATTCAAGACATAGGTGTAATATCTTGGAACATAACTGCAAGAAACTGGGTTTTGTGTAAGCCCAGCCAGAAAGAGAGCTTAGAGCCAGTCCTGGGGAAGTCAAAGCCAGCTTAGTTCATTCCTGGAACCTAGAGATGGAGTCATTCTGGTCTCCCGAACTTGAACTTAATAACCCAAAGTACAACCACACATGTTTATGTTATCATAACCATATACCAAAAAAAAAAAAAAAAAAGAGGGGGGCTTCTCTCTTTCCCAGGCTTTAGTGTCCTGGTGTAAAGGCAAAAGTTCTTAGATAATCATAGCTAGAAAACAGCTTCCTTCTTATCTTAGACTTTTGGAAGGATGGTGAATCCACCACATCACATAATTTCTAAAGCACATGACTTGCAAAAATGAATGGAGAGCAGAGTAGTTTGAGAGATTTTATAGGTCAACTTTGGGGGAGAAATAATTTTACAAACTACAGAATTTGGGTAGTAACTTTGTTTTATGGGTGTCATAAACATAGTTCTAATACCTTTCTATATGTTCATTATGGGTGTTGATGAATAGGTTTTTGGTTTTCTTTGTCAATAGATTAGATGAGTAATAAACTGAATGTAGCTGTCAGCCAAGTTTTTATTATACATAATATTATTGACTTTTCAATTTTCTAACCACAGAGGATTTGACTCATAAGACACAAAGGAGGGTAAAAGACTCTGAAGATCCTAGGAGGCCTAAGTATGACCATCTTGAGTAAATATGAAAACAAAGAGTACAGAAAGTTAAAAGTAATTTGAAATCTTTAAAAAAAAATTTTGAGGCCCAGATTCCTTCTATTTTTTCACCTAAACCTTTTTATCTGAAACTACTTTATATGTAGAACTTCAGAATTTCAGATGTGAAAGGAAACCTCAGATCAAATAATCATATCTGTACCAGTGTATAGGGAAAGAAAAGGCACAGGATAATTATTTATTTTATATAAGATTATATATTTCTTAGTAATGACAATTCTAGAATCTGGCTCTTCTGGATCCCTATCTACTATTATTTTTCATATTATTTAATATTTATTTCCACAATTACTTTTAGTGACAGGGTTGAGGGATAGCAGCTCTATTGTTTATAAGGGTAGTCCATGAAAAGGAGAAGTAAACAATGCTTATACACTAGTCCTTAATCAGTGACATCCAGACCACTTATTTTCTTGTTTTCTTTTTCTACTGTTTAACTTCTAGATAACCATAGCTAGAAAATAGCTTCTTTCTCATCTTAGAGTTTTGGAAGAATGATGGACAACTGCATCATGTAATTTCAAAATCACATTACACACAAAAATGATTGGATAGGAAGACAGTTTAACAAATTTTATAAATCATGTTTTGGGGAAAAATAATTTAAAGATGAAATTATATGATACAGAACAATATTAATTCTACCATATGATAAAGAATGGTATTAATTTTCCTCTTCTTTGAACTGCCCCATGTATTACTATAACCAACTGACCCCATACTCCATAATCTTATCTTAAAGCATACCAAATGACATCTATATGCTTGTTTTTTACATTTTACTCTAAGTCCCTCATAATATGATGTTTATTCAACAGTTTTCTTCCAATACCTTGTTCCTTTCCCTAGTAAAATTGGTCCTTTTTGCTTTATCGAGATATTCTCATTACTAGTCCCCTCTTAGACTTCTAGAAAGCATTCTGTTTTTTTTTGTGGCTGTAAGTAACTATGAAATCTAAGTGCTACACAGATGATTCAGGGTTGGCAAAACTGTCATTTAGTAACAAAGATGCTCAGGATTTTAGTGATTTAACGCAGCAAACGTTTGTCACCCACTCTGCATTTCCAATGCCAGTTGGAAGACTTCATGCATAATCACTCATGAGGGAAGCTGACCGACTAAGTGAGGGAGGCTAAGACTGAGGCTGGGAGTCCTCATCTCAACATAAGCTTTCACAATCACTGAGGCAGGAGAAAGGAATGTGGTGAACTGTGTGCTGGTTTTTAAAGCCTTATTGTAGAAGTGACACATGCATTTTGACTCTCATTTCATTGCCAAGATTAAACAATAGCTGTCTCTAACTTCAAAGAAGGATCTGCTGGGAAATGGAAACATACGCTTTGCCTGGAGGAAAAACCAGAACATTTATGATAGCGGGTCATGTTCTGTGTAATCAAACCTTAAATTCTAGTCTCACATTTTTGTGGCAGGATTCTGAGTGACTTCAAGATTGTCTGGAGTATAGTCAGTACTATCTTCCTTTTTTATTTTTTTAATTTGGGCAGAATCTGTAAATATGATATTACTCTCGTGATCAGGCTGAATTAGATGGAAAAGCTGAAAGAATTTTTCAGATGTAATTAAAGTCCCAAACAAGTTGATTTTGAGTCAGCCAAAAGGGATATTATGTTAGGCCTGTCTTAATCAAGTGATAACTCTTAAAATAAGGACTGGACACTTCCTGAAGAGAGAAACTTTCTTTCCAGCTTTGAAGAAGTAAGACTGCCATGTTGTGAGGTGGTCTGAGAGGATTTTGGAGAGGGCCACATGGCAAGGAGCTGAGAGAGGCCTCTAGCTAACAGCTAGCCTAAACTGCAGCCTAGGAAGACACTGAGCTGAGAACCCAGCTAGATATGCCCAGACTCTGGAACCACAGACCCTGTGAGTAGTAAATACATGCTGTCTTAAGCCTTTGTATTTGTGGTAATTTGTTATACAGTAATAAAAATAATAATAAATGTTTCCATGCCCATTAAGAATCATCTAATTTATATATTTTTTGTAATTTAATAGATTATATATTTGAGTGTAGTTTTAGTATTTTTTAACATCTTTTTTTGGAGTATAATTGCTTTACAATGGTGTGTTTGTCTCTGCTTTATAACAAGTGAATAAGTTATGCATATACATATGTACCCATATCTCTTTCCTCTTGCGTCTCCCTCCCTCCCACCCTCCCTATCCTACCCTTCTAGGTGGTCACAAACCACCGAGCTAATCTCCCTGTGCTATGCAGCTGCTTCCCACTAGCTATCTATTTTACGTTTGGTAGTGTATATATGTCCATGACACTCTCTCACTTTATCACAGATTACCCTTCTCCCTCCCCATATCCTCAAGTTCATTCTCTAGTAGGTCTGTGTCTTTATTCCCGTCTTGCCCCTAGGTTCTGCATGACCTTTTTTTTTTTCTTAGATTCCATATATATGTGTTAGCATATGGTATTTGTTTTTCTCTTTCTGACTTACTTCACTCTGTATGACAGACTCTAGGTCCATCCACCTCACTACAAATAACTCAATTTCATTTCTTTTTATGGTGGACTAATATTCCATTGTATATATGTGCCACATTTTCTTTATCCATTCATCTGTTGATGGACAACTTAGGTTGCTTCGATATCCTGGTATTGTAAAGAGCTGCAATGAACATTGTGGTACATGTCTCTTTTTGAATTATGGTTTTCTCAGGGTATATGCCCAGTAGTGGGATTGCTGGGTCATATGGTAGTTCTATTTTTAGTTTTTTAAGGAACCTCCATACTGTTCTCCATAGTGGTGTGCCAATTTACATTCCCACCAACAGTGCAAGAAGGTTCCTTTTTCTCCACACCCTCTCCAGCATTTATTGTTTGTAGATTTTTTGTTAATGGCCATTCTGACCACTGTGAGGTGATACCTCACTATAGTTTTGATTTGCATTTCTCTAATGATTAGTGACGTTGAGCATCCTTTCTTGTGTTTGTTGGCAATCTGCATATGTTCTTTGGAGAAATGTCTATTAAGGTCTTCTGCCCATTTTTGGATTGGGTTGTTTGTTTTTTTGATATTGAGCTGCATGAGTTGCTTGTATATTTTGGAGATTAATCCTTTGTCAGTTGCTTCATTTGTAAATATTTTCTCCAATTCTGAGGGTTGGCTTTTGGTCTTGTTTATGGTTTCCTTTGTTGTGCAAAAGATTTTAAGTATCATTAGGTCCCATTTGTTTATTTTTGTTTTTATTTCCATTTCTCTGGGAGGTTGGTCAAAAAAGAATCTTGCTGTGATTTATGTCATAGAGTGTTATGTCTATGTTTTCCTCTAAGAGTTTGAGAGTGTTTGGCCTTACATTTAGGTCTTTAATCAACTTTGAGTTTATTTTTGTTTATGGTATTATGGAGTCATTCTTTTACATGTAGCTGTCTAGTTTTTCCAGAACCACTTATTGAAGAGGCTGTCTTTTCTCCACTGTATATTCTTACCTCCTTTATCAAAGATAAGGTGACCATATGTGCATGGGTTTATCTCTGGGCTTTCTATCCTGTTCCATTTATCTATATTTCTGTTTTTGTGCCAATACCATACTGTCTTGATTACTGTAGCTTTGTAGTATAGTCTGAAGTTAGGGAGCCTGATGCCTCCAGCTCTGTTTTTCTCTGTCAAGATTGCTTTGGCTATTCAGGGTCTTTTGTGTTTCCATACAAATTGTGAAATTTTTTGTTCTACTTCTGTGAAAAATGCCAATGGTAGTTTGATAGGGATTGCATTGAATCTGTAGATTGCTTTGGGTAGTAGCGTCATTTTCACAATCTTGATTCTTCTAATCCAAGAACATGGTATATCTCTCCATCTATTTGTATCATCTTTAATTTCTTTCATCAGTGTCTTATAATTTTCTGCATACAGGTCTTTTGTCTCCTTAGGTAGGTTTACTCCTAGATATGTTATTCTTTTTGTTGCAATGGTAAATGGGGGTGTTTTCTTAATTTCACTTTCAGATTTTTCATCATTAGTGTATAGGAATGACAGAGATTTCTGTGCATTAATTTTGTATCCTGCTACTCTACCAAATTCATTGATTAGCTCTAGTAGTTTTCTGGTAGCATCTTTAGGATTCTCTATGTATAGTATCATGTCATCTGCAAACAGTGACAGCTTTACTTCTTCTTTTCCAATTTGGATTCCTTTTATTTCCTTTTCTTCTCTGATTGCTGTGGCTAAAACTTCCAAAACTAGGTTGAATAAGAGTGGTGAGAGTGGGCAACCTTGTCTTGCTCCTGATCTTAGTGGAAATGGTTTCAGTTTTTCACCATTGAGGACGATGCTGGCTGTGGGTTTGTCATATATGGCGTTTATTATGTTGAGGAAAGTTCCCTCTATGCCTACTTTCTGCAGGGTTTTTATCATAAATGGGTGTTGAATTTTGTTGAAAGCTTTCTCTGCATCTATTGAGATGATCATATGGTTTTTCTCCTTCAATTTGTTAATATGGTGTATCACGTTGATTGATTTGCGTATATTGAAGAATCCTTGCATTCCTGGAATAAACCCCACTTGATCATGGTGTATGATCCTTTTAATGTGCTGTTGGATTCTGTTTGCTAGTAGTTTGTTGAGGATTTTTGCATCTATGTTCATCAGTGATATTGGCTTGTAGTTTTCTTTCTTTGTGACATCCTTGTCTGGTTTTGGTATCAAGGTGATGGTGGCCTTGTAGAATGAGTTTGGGAGTGTTCCTCCCTCTGCTATATTTTGGAAGAGTTTGAGAAGGATAGGTGTTAGCTCTTCTCTAAATGCTTGATAGAATTCACCTGTGAAGCCATCTGGTCCTGGGCTTTTGTTTGTTGGAAGATTTTTTATCACAGTTTCAATTTCAGTGCTTGTGATTGGTCTGTTCATATTTTCTATTTCTTCCTGATTCAGTCTTGGCAGGTTGTGCATTTCTAAGAATTTGTCCATTTCTTCCAGGTTGTCCATTTTATTGGCATAGAGTTGCTTGTAGTAATCTCTCATGATCCTTTGTATTTCTGCAGTGTCAGTTGTTACTTCTCCTTTTTCATTTCTAATTCTATTGATTTGAGTCTTCTCCCTTTTTTTCTTGATGAGTCTGGCTAATGGTTAATCAATTTTGTTTATCTTCTCAAAAAACTAGCTTTTAGTTTTATTGATTTTTGCTCTTGTTTCCTTCATTTGTTTTTCATTTATTTCTGATCTGATCTTTATGATTTCTTTCCTTCTGCTAACTTTGGGGTCTTTTTGTTCTTCTTTCTCTAATTGCTTTAGGTGCAAGGTTAGGTTGTTTGTTCAAGATGTTTCCTGTTTCTTAAGGTAGGATTGTATTGGTATAATCTTCCCTCTTAGAACTGCTTTTGCTGCATCCCATAGGTTTTGTATCGTTGTGTTTTCATTGTCATTTTTTTCTAGGTATTTTTTGATTTCCTCTTTGATTTCTTCAGTGATCACTTGGTTATTAAGTAGTATATTGTTTAGCCTCCATGTGTTTGTATATTTTACAGATCTTTTCCTGTACTTGATATCTAGTCTCCTAGCATTGTGGTTGTAAAAGATACTTGATACAATTTCAATTTTCTTAAATTTACCAAGGCTTGATTTGTGACCCAAGATATGATCTATCCTGGAGAATGTTCCATGAGCACTTGAGAAGAATGTGTATTAGTTTTAGTATTGATCGCCTATTCCTTCATTTCCCAAACATTAATGTGTGTATTATGAGCCAGAAATAGTGACATTGGTAACATTCCAGTAAATGTATCAAGGTTTTAAAGTTATTTTTAATAGAGATTATAAATAAATACATGATTAGTAAAAAAAAAACACTGCATTTTTTAAATGCAGTTTTTATAAAATAGTCATTCATTCATTCATTCCACTAATAGTTCTGAGTGTCTACCATGTTCCAGCACATGGGGAGTAGATAAGGTTTTACAAAAAAGGTTACATATGATATAATCTTTAAAAGGGATTTATGTCTGCCCTGTATTAAATAAAAAGATGAAAAGAACATGTCTTGACATGTACACAAATAATGAAAGCCCTTTTTGAGGTGAAGGGCAAAGTAACTTCTCTTTGTCCTGAGGATGGAAAATGCTAAAATCTAAGCAGCAAGAGGAATACTGGTCTTGGAGGAGGGGTCCTTTAAATCTCAATCCATCGGTGAGTTTGATGTTATTCTACCTGGATCTGAGGACAGCAAAGGTTAGTTGAAGGAACTTTTAAAACATCCCTTTGCAGGATTTGGTCATTATTCATTCTTCAGAGGATTTTCAATGTAAGAAGGTCTCATTTAGGATGGCCTAGGTCTACAGGCAGCAATGTGGTCTGAAATTTCCCAGTGAATTTCATTCTTGATACTGTGAGGCTCAAAGTAAGGCAGATAAAGAGCATCTGAACAGAAAAATATCAGAGGACAGTATGAATCTTAATTTTCTTGGAATTGTTTCTGGATTTATCATAAGTTTTTAGGAATGTTGCATGGAAGTCAGTGACAGGAATAAGGACAAGAACTAACCACCCCTTTTTCTTTTTCAGCTTCGGTCAATCAAAAGAAAGCATGCTGTCAACAGCCTTCACCACAGATATCTAGTCAAGCAGGCTCAGCCAGAGATTGATTCACAATTGAACTATGTTTTCACATGATTAACCTACTGATTCACACCTGAGCCACATTATAAGGCTGGCATGGGGAAGCTTTAACTTTTGCAGCTCATGCTCCATCAGTCCTGTGAACAGAGGCCTCGTGATGACATTGCTCCCAATCTTGTGCTATTTACTAACAGAAAATTAAGTTTACAGGGGGGAAAAAGAGGTCAACTGCTAATTTTATTGTTTAGCATTTAGTTTTGTGAAATGAATTTCATCTTTAAACATAAACTCCAAATTCGATTTTTGATTTGTAACACCTGAAAAATAAATGTATTGTCTCAAATTTAACAAAACCAGTTTAAAATTTGCAAGTGAGGAAGTGATTTGAAATAAATTGAATCTAGGGTTTCTCTTTCTTATTTCTATTTTTGGCATTTTTGTAGGGAACGTGCAATATGTGGCATTCCATAGGAAGAGGGGAGAACAGACAATGATTCTTTCTAATTTGTTAAAATATCAACTTCATGGAAAAATCATCCTAAAATGTAACATAAAATTTTAAATTTGATTAATTTTTCTCATCTATTACTCAAAGTTTTAAAAGCTGGAAATAAGGTTTTTTTCTCATTTAGAGTCTTCACAATGCTTTTGAGCTAAGTTAAAATTGACTGAATTAAAGACATTATACTTTAATTAAAATTGCACCCATATTGTAAGTCAGCTGAAGCATTAGCTGCATCTCATAATCATTTCCTTTAGTTTTATTATATTTAAAAATGCAATAGATGTCATATAATTTCTGTTAAAAAGTAGTATGAATTGAAAGTCATTTGTGGGTGTAATATTATTCTTTTTTTAATTTTTAAAAGATATCCTAATCTCTAATCATAGTTTGAAAACTGCAGTCATTAAGTTTGACAACATAAGCTTTAGTTCCATTACAAAGGAAAGAAAAAATAATCCCCCAAAGGCATGCCATTTAATCCCCAGTGACTGTACAAATCATGATGTCTCACAAAACAAACAAACAAAATGTCTACTTTGCTATTAGATATTGTACCCTGGCAGCCTTTGTGCTAGCACTTCTGTAAAAGTAGCCAATTCCATCCATTTGACCAAATAAATAGATTTTCTTCTTGAGGAGTGAATCTCAGTATTACAGAAATTTTGACTTATCACTATACCTCTAAAATGTGAAAAGATCACAGTTAGCAGTGTCAAAACGAGTAGAAGAGGGAGGCTATGTGATATTCAGTGATTTCCCAAATACATTGTTCAGTATGTAGCTACTATCTTCCATTTTATAAAAGTTATGCCATTGAGACAGCAACAAGACATTGAATGCAAAGTTTAGAGATGGGGAAATGGTACTAACATGCTTTAGTGGGTATCATTTAACATAATTTTACATTGAACCATTGTCATGTTGGAGAATATTTTGACCAGCAATTAATATGATTCAGTGCATAACTAGCCAGGTTGTAATAGGAGTATACTTCAGTTCTATTTCATATTATTTTTGCTTCTACTTTGTTCCAGGTTCTTTATGTACATTTTTTTCTTTCTCTAATAATGACACTTCATGTTAGAGATCATATCCCCGTGTTTACATCGAGGAAAGTAAAGCTTAGAAAGATTAGGTATATTCATATTCATTCATTCATTCATTTATTCATGTATATATAAATAAATTATCTAGTCGTGAAATTTTTGATACTTTGATTACCCAGCTATGTGTAGGGTACTGTCCCAGGTGCTAAAGAATCCTAACAGAATTCTTAATCTAGAAAACAGCAGTCCCAGGATTGTGAATAGACAACTTCTGTCTAAAGCTTGTGATTTCAAAACACCTTAATATATTATGAAAAAGAGGCTAAGTTGAAGTTTCACTTTAGAATTAATGTGTTGAAACTGCAGTAGTCTTTGGAACCTAAGAAGAATCTCAGTAGCCAGCACATCACTTTGCTGACTAACTTGAACCTGTTGTGTACTGTCCAGCGGAGTGCAGTAATTCCTTCTCTGCTCTTGGACTTTTTTTTTTTTTTTTTTTTTTTGCAGTACGCAGGCCTCTCACTATTGTGGCCTCTCCCGTTGTGGAGCACAGGCTCCAGACACGCAGGCTCAGCGGCCACGGCTCACGGGCCCAAGCCGCTCCACGGCATGTGGGATCTTCCCGGACCAGGGCATGAACCCGTGTCCCCTGCATCGGAAGGCAACTTGTTGTTAGAGATTGTGGTGTTTTGGGACTGAGTTGAGCCCAAGGCAGAGTTGCTTCAATAAAACGCAAATGTAGAGGATTACTTGCCGCCTTATGACACATTGTTACTCCCCAAACTTCAGCGTGATTACTGGGATACAGTAATGAACCTGAAAAATTCACTGAAAGGCAGGAATTCTCTGGACAGAACAGCATCTCCTTTGAATCCACGTCTTTGGCACCATGTAAATGGAGTGCTCCAATGTGGAATTACAGGCCTATTGGGAAATTCACTAAGGATTTTAAATTAAAATCAAATAAATCTTGCATTAAAAAAGGCAATTTCTGTGAATATGATAGTTAAATTAACTCTTATTTCCCATGTTGAGGAGTTCTGACAAACAACTGCCATGCTATGATAATGCCTTTGACAGTAAACAATACTGTGAAATGAAGCAAGTCATATTTTCTAAGTATCATAATAACGCTTTAGTGTAGCACAGATTTTAATGCATCATAAAAAGAAATGATGCGTCAATATATTTTATTAAAGAGTTTAGCAGTGGGAGTAAAACTCAATTAAGGGCAAACTCATTAACACAATTTTATTTGGGCCTTTATTGCTTGTAATTGTACAGTTTCTTAACTTTATCCCTCACTCTCACTCATAATTCTAGTAAGCCTTACATCTATCACGGAAGACAGTACTTCTCTGTGAAAAGCCCGTGGACAAATTTTTCATTTGTGAAAAGACATGCAATTTCTTTTACTGTTGACATTCCCCTGATTTAAGAGAGCTGGTAGGGAATCAGATCCTTGTAATTGTGAAGATGCTTCCAACTGATCCGAGACAATAGAAGGAAAATGCAATTGTGACACATATCAGTAGCTTCATGTACATGGCATAAATAATGCCTGCAGTTTTGGAATAGGCAGGTATCCCTGGATTTAAGCCAAATCTAGGATTTTTAGACATGTGTAAGTAGTCTGACATTCCTTTGGAACTAGTCATTTCAAAGTTGGAAATTGTACTATTTATTTGAAAATAAAATATTATGATAGTTGTGTTGGTTTTCTCAGAAGACATGTATTACTCTATTACATCAGTACTTTTATGAAGAAATGTTAGTGTTACCGTATTTCATGTATAAGTAAAATTATTATTTCAGAATTATAATTTGTTATTATTATTATATATCTAAGAACAAAGAAAAGTACAAAGCTTAACATTACAAACACCCATGTAACAACTGCCAAAAATCTAATAAACATTAAAATCTTACCTTGATAACCTCAAAATTATTTATAAATAAACAGTTGTTACAGATAAAGTTGAGGAGATGATGTTCCCTTTGTACCTGTCCTCAATCTTATTCCTCCCCTTTCTTCACAAAAGCAACCATTATCTTGAGATTGATGTGCCTCTGTGTTGCAAAATTTTACTGGTGTTACTTGTATCCATAAGTAATATATTGGATTGTTGTGTGTGTATATTTTGAATGGCAAGGACTCTCTAGATAGAAAAAGGTCTTTTGAAGTCTTTTATGATACTATGCCATGACATGCTTATCATTCAATAGCTTGTTTCTTCATCTTGGTGTTTTAGAGATCTACCAGTTTTGATATATGAAGATAAAAAAAGAAGATACATAGTTCTATACATATTCTTCTACTTGCTTGCTTTTCCAAATAAATTGTTTTTGTGATTTAGCATTTTATATCAATGTAAATCAAATATATTATTATTATTATTATTTAGAGTTTTTATTATGCTTTTCTTTATTTCCTCCCATCTTCTCCTCCTCTGGAATAGATTTTTTAGTCTCCCTTTTGTCTGATTTCTTAGAATAGAAAAACATTCCAACTCTATTATTTTAATGGTTACACTTAAACATTTTAATATAAATACTTAAGTTTGCTGAATAGTCTAAAGTGTCTTTTATAAGCACCCAACACAACAGACTGCTCTTAATTTCCTCTTCTTATTTTTCAAGTTATTACTGTTGATTTCATTATTGTTGTTTAAAACCCCTTAAAGTTACTGGTAGATTGCTTTTTGGAAGTAAATAATAAGATTTTCCAAAATCTTTAACTGTTTATTTGCTTATCATTGTTTATTCCATCTATATCTTTCTTTTTCTTTAGTTTGTTTTCCTTGCTGAAGTATTCCTTTGTTCCTTTGTTCAGTGAAAGTATGTGAGATGTAAACTTTTGGCTTTTATGTCTGAAAAATATTCATTCAGCCTTCACATGTGAATAGTATTTATCTAATTTAGTATTAATATTGTTAACCTAGTATGGATTCCTAGACTGACAACTATTTTCTCTAAATAATTTTAGGATATTATTACTTTGTATATTAACTTCAAAAATTTTGCTGAGCACTCTGAAATAAAGTTTATTATCATTTCTTTGAAAATAATCATCTTTTTTTTCTTATTTTTTCCTTTGGTACCTCTCCAAGATTTTTTCCTTTTATCTTATACTCTGTATTTTCACTGTAATATAAAGAGATATGGGCTTATTATTTATACATGTTGATTGGTTTTCTGTATGCTTTTCATTCTGAGGACTCATGTATATATTTTTTTTCTTTATAAATTCTGGAATTTTTCATTTATTATGGCTTTGAAAATATCCTCTCACCTTTTAACTCTATTCTTTACTTCTGGAACTCTTTATTAGTTATATGCTGAAACTTCTTAACTTTTCTTTAATGTCTCTTTACAGCTCCTTTATATTTTCCAAGGTCTTATTTATGTTGTATTTTTTCTATTTCTTTAAATCTAACTTCCCATTATATAATTCTTTCTTCAGTTTTGTCTATTCTACCCATAGAAACTATTAACAACTTTTTTTAAAAAAATCAGTGCCTTTAATTTTCATCCTATAAATTTTGTTTGTTCATCCCATAGTTCCCAAAATGAACTATTTTTTTCCTGTATGGATTATAGTTCTTCTCATCCTTTCTTTGAACATTTTCAAAGTGCTAAAATTCCCCTGGGTGGTTCTATTCTCTGTCATTCTTAAAGTATGAGTTTTTTCTTTTGTTCTCTTTGATTATGCTCTTTTTCTTTATCTCATAGCTGTTTACTGTCTGTTCTGGGCAATTTGCTTCTTGTTATCTCATCCCCAGTGTAAGTCACTTGTTTGCTCTGGTGATTTTCACTTGCTTTAAATTGCAGTGGTATTCCAGTGGGGCTTCTCCATGTTCATCATGAGTTTTTGAACACCATCCATCCTGTACCAGTTTTTAGATCAATTTTGGGGCTGACTTTTTTGTATGTCTAATTAGATAACATGATTTTAGACTCCATATTTAATGGTAACAGCTTGGAGTCTCATCTTTCACTGGATGCTTCTTTTATTTCTTCCCATAAAATTAACAGTAGGAAAAGTATTTTTAAAATGTTTTTACAACCAGGCACCTGTGAGAATCCATGTAACCTTCTAGGTGATAACAGTTTCCAGTAACTTATATGATCTATTCTGTTTAGTACCTGATGAAATTTCCAGCCTTGAATTCTTTCCTTATCATTGAGATTGTAGAGATTGTCTTTTCCTCTTTTTAAACTCTACTGTATATTTGAATTATTTTGGCATTCGACAAGAGACTACTTTTATTAGCTTGGTGGACCATAGTGACCAGAAGAAGTCTCTCTGAAACTTAAAACCCCTTATTGGAACTTTGTGTGCTCAACCATCTACTTTTAATACCCCAGTTTTACACATAATTCAAAATACTTCCTCAAAAACTTGTCCTGATCTTTCTAACATCTAATTTATATATTTTCTGTAGAAATAATTAACAGAATATAGTCATAGGGCAATGAAAATCTCAAAAATAACATAAATAAATGTGCACTGGGGATTGTTATAGTTATGATGATATTAGAAAATATTAAAAATGACACCTGGTGTTTCCCTATTCAATTATCATTTTTAAAGCATATTCACAGACATACCTTTTAAAAACTTGATATCCAAATAACATTGTGAGATATTACAGGCAAAAATAAAGTCAGGGCTTTGGCATTTAAATATCTGGCCAAGTTCATAATGTTATCAGATTCAGGGCTGGTCTTAGAGTCCTTTCCAACATATGATTTGAAATTTAGTATTTTTATAAATTTTTAAATGCTGCTTAAGTAAAATATCTGATTTTAAACATTGAAAGCCAAAATTTTAATTTTATCTTCAAATATAATACTGATCACTCTCAGGAGACAAACTGAACATTTATTCACTAAAAGTCAAATTTTGATACCATAGCCAAGCCTAATTTATGTTCAGGCTCATTTTCTACTTGTCGATTGTAATGCAGATAATCTTGTCTCTTATTGTCATCCTGATTAATTGCTTGCTTATCTGGCAGTTCCTTCTGTTAGCTTGCACCCTTTCCTTTTTCAACTTTCAAGTATAACTGTTCACACTTTTTCTGCTTAAAGCTCACTGGACAAGGGGAAACAAAAGACTAGCCTTCTGTTTTGTATCAGTTGGAAAGCAAAATTGATTCTCAGGGACAAGGTGAATATGAGTCATGTATTGAAACTAGGTAGTTTCTAAGTTCATGTCTTGATGTTTCAAATGTTTGAAAAGGGTCTGAGATTAAGTATAACTATAAGTAAACAACACATTCAAGTTTTTCATATTTTTTTAAGTCCTTTTTTGTGAATGCCAGTTTGCGTTAGTTTTTTGTTTTTTTGGTCACGCCGCTTTTTTTTTTTTTTTTTTTTTTTTGGCCACACCTGGTGGGGGATCTTAGTTCCCCCACCAGGGATAGAAGCCACAACCCCTGTAGTGGAAGTGTGGAGTCTTAACCACTGGACCACCAGGGAAGTGCTTGTATTTTAAATAAATAAAATGGCCTCATCACCATTTTGTTACAGATCACAATAATTAACTGGAATATAACCGTCCACTCTCACAAGTCAGAATAAAAAATTAAAAATTTTACTTGCAACTCTGAATAGCAATAATTACTAAAATGGTAACAGTATCAGTCAGTTTGGTTTTGATATGCTAATTATTTATCATATTATTTCATCATTATTTATTGAACACTTAGTGCATATTAGGCACAGAGTCAGACACTGAGTGTGAAGAGATGAACAAAGCTTAGCATCTGTCCTTTGCTCAGATTCATGTAGTGTGTCTCAGGGTGTGGCTGGAGAATTACTTGCCTCAGAATCTACTTGGTGTATTCATTTAAAATGCAGATTCCAAACCATAATTCGAAAAGATACATACACCCCAATGTTCACTGCACCACTATTTACAATAGACAGGACATGGAAGCAACTAAATGTCCATCAACAGGTTAATGGATAAAGAAGATGCAGTACATATATACAATGGAATACTTCTCTGCCATAAAAAAGAACAAAATAATGCCATTTACAGAAACATGGATGGACCTAGAGATTGTTATACCGAGTAAGTCAGACACAGAAAGACAGATATCATATGATATCACTTACATGTGGAATCTAAAAAAAGGGTACAAATGAGCTTATTTACAAAACAGAAATAGAGTCAGAGATGTAGAAAACAAACTTATGGTTACCAAGGGATAAGGGATAAATTGAGAGACTGGGATTGGCATGTACATCTACTATATATAAAATAGATTAATAATAAGGACCTACTGCGTAGCACAGGGAACTCTACTCAATACTCTGTAATGGCCTATATGGGAAAAGAATCTAAAAAAGAGTGGTATATATATATATGTATAACTGATTCATTTTGCTGTACACCTGAAACTGACACAAAACTGTAAATCAGCTATACTCCAATAAGAAATATAAGAAATAAAATGCAGGTACCTACACATCAGTTCAAGATTATGACTGAGAATTTGGGGAGGTTTGGCCGTGGAATATTTCTGGTTTGAGATACATTGTTCCACTGGATTCAGAGTAAAAATATTCAGGTTTAGTTAGTTCATTTTTATTAAACTGTCCTCCAAAATTAAATATTTGAATTTTTCTGACCCACCTGTGCTATTTGTTTCTTTCAAATTGAGCAATTTGAAATAAATTAAAATTTTTAACTAACATGATTGTAATAATTATATTACCATAGTGCGTTTTAGTGTAAAGGAATAATGTCCATTCATACAAGTATCATAGTAATAGCAAGTATGTGTTTTAGGATATAGTATGCATCTGTGTGTATATTGCCTCATAAAATTATCAATAATTCTATAAAAAAGAATTTATTACCTCAATTTATATTTGATGACTCTAAGCCTTGGAAATAAAGTAAATGTTTGATTCTTGATCTTTATAACTCCAAAGCTTTTCTCTTCCCTGCTGAGCTGTATTATGCATTATACATGTTCCCAGGTACTGATTGGATAGAAAATTTGCCTAAATCCATCTTGAGCATTAGCAGAGCCACCCAGTGTAAGTTTGCTGCACTCAGATAAGGTGTATCCATTACAAAATGAAGGAAGATTTATTCATTTAAAAATAACACTGAAAATCTAATAGACAATGAAATTGAACAAATAACTTGAATGTCATTTCATTTAATCAATCATTACATGTGGTCATAGGCTTATTATTTGAAATACTTTACTGTTTTCTATTCATTCCTAAATCATTTTATCTAAAATAATGAAATGTATTTTGATCATTTTGTAAATTCTGGTTCCCCAAGAAAAATAGAAGTTCAAGGGGATAAAAATACTAATTAGAAATGTAACATAAATTATAATTCTAAACTCTAATGATTGTACGTAAGGTTTTGTTAATTATAGAGGTTCCCCCAGACGTTTAGTGAAGTTGATTAGAATCACTTGTAGACATGAGAATGCTCATACAATCAAATGAAAGTAAGTGTGGTATTTTAATTATCCACACCTGCAAACATTTGAAGAAAAACAGCCAGGGATTCTTTTTTTCAAGTGTAGAAAATAAACATCAAACTTGTATTCAGTCTGAAATTTCAAATAAGTCTTCCAAGCTTTATTCTTTATGAGGCATAAAAACAAGTATTTCTCAAAAATTCCATGTAAAATATTTTCCTATTTGATTTATTTTTCTCTGTCACTTCTCCATCCCGTCCACTTGCCACTTTGCTGTTAGTGTTATCTTTCTACAACTATGTTTTGATTTTTTTTAAGCCACTAGTACTATACCATTTCCTGTAGAATAATCTGTAATATTTTGGCATAGTATATGCAATCATTCAGAAATTGGGTCCAAACTTAATTTTAAAACTCTTTGGTAGCCTTTTATACTCACTGTGCTACAAATTCAATTCTAGATCCCTCTAGAGAGGTGTCCATAAACCAGCATCACTGGCATCCCCGGGAGCTTGATAAACATTCAGAAAATCAGCACCACTCCAAACCTCCTGCACTTTAACAGCTCCCCCAGGTGATTTACTCGAAAAATACTGATAGACAAGTCTCAAAATGTTATGGAGGGAGTCCGCCTGCCGGTGCAGGGGATGCGGGTTCGTGCCCCGATCCAGGAGGATCCCGCATGCTGTGGAGTGGCTGGGCCCGTGGGCCATGGCCGCTGGGCCTGCGGGTCCAGAGCCTGTGCTCCGCGATGGGAGGGGCCGCGGCGGTGAGAGGCCCGCGTACCACACACAAAAAAAAAATGTTATGGAGGATGTTCTTTCCACTTCCGTGGGGTGGGGGTGGGGGCTGTCTTAAGGACCATTTTAAGGAAAAGAAACTCATTTAAACTAGCTAGGAAATTATAAAAAAGATACAGAATTGTCATAAAGTCCAAGCCAAAGATACAGCTGGATCTGACCAGGGACTTGAATTACCTGTCTGCTTTTCTGAACCCCAGAAGTTCAGGCTGATTTATTTCCCATTTACTTCTCTTTGCAGCTTTTTCCTTCTTTTCTGCAGTCTAGATTTTCTACTTTTGTTTTCAGAAAATAGCCTTTCAATTTATAGATATATGCTTCCCCCCATTCTCTATTCCTCAAATCTTAAGTGCTCTGACTCATGCTGTCCTAAATCCTAATTCTTAGGAGAAAGAATCAATCAGATCCATTTGAGGGCCAGTATCCACCCTTGTCTAATCAACAATGGCAGGCTGGTAGGAGGGGTCATGGTCACTTCAAACTAACATGAGAGGTAAACCCAGAATGCTATAAAGAACTGTAGGTAATAATTAGTTTGCACTGAAGGTAGTGTGACCTGGACACAGTTCCCTCCTCCAGTGCCCAGCCCCAATCCATAGGAGCATTTTCAAAACACCATCATTTTCCCCCAAACATAGCCAGGCCCACATGTGAAACGTCTCTGCCGAGGGAAGCCAGCGTCAGCCTCCAGGTTCAGGGCTATTATGTTGAGCTGGTCACATGATATGGTAATGGGAACTCAAGACTCCAACAATAAAGCCAGGTGTATCACCAATCTGGATGTTCGCACAAAACAATCTTGATAAGTCCTGACAAGCTGGTGAAACATGTCCCATTGCTCTGAATACCCACAACAACATTATTAATCAACAACAGAGAACATTCTCTGGGTCACAGTCCTGGGTGTTGAGCAAGAATCAACCCTGTTTGCAGATACCCCTGGAGCCATTCAAAGATGGACCAATAAGACTTGCTGTGTTAACTCTTTCCTCACAATAACGTTGTCAATAAGGCCTTCTAGTATATATGTAGTACTCCCTACAAATATTTTTTTCTCCATGACACTTGTCATCATCTGAAATTTCTTGTGTTTCTTGATAGTCTTCTCTCAAGTAAAGACCTAAGAGGGCAGGGATTTTTTTCTCTCTCTCTCCTATCTTTTGTGTCCCCAGGACCCTAGAAGTACATAGATGTTCAATAAATATTTGTTGAATGAGTTAATGAACATAGCATTTTTTATGTCCTTTAAACTATTTTCCCCTTTCTTTTCTTTACTGAGATAAAATTGACAAATTTTATCAGTTTACAAATACTTTCTCTATTTACTAAGTTGTCTTTTCATTCTTTAGATTGTTTTCCTTGCTGTGAAAAAGCATTTAATTTAATGTATTCTTACTTTTTAATTTTTATTTTTCTTGTCTATGATTTTGCTGTCATACCCAAGAAATTATTTTCAAGACCAATGTCAAGGTTTTCCCTTGTGTTTTCTTCTAGTCATTTTACAATTTCAGGTCTTAGGTTTAAGTCTTTAATCCATTTGAGTTAATTTTTGTGTATGGTAGAAGATGAGGTACAGTTTCATTTTTTGCATGTGGATATCCAGCTTTCCCAACAACATTTGTTAAAGAGACTATCCTTTCCCCATTGTGTCACCATTGTCAAATTTCAGTTCACTGTATATGTGTGGATTTAATTCTGGGGTATCTATTCTGGTATATATGTCTGTCTTTATGCCAGTACCATACTATTTTAAATACTCTAGCTTTGCAATATGTTTTGAAATTAGAAATGTGATGCCTCCAGTTTTGTTCTCAAGAAAACACTGGCTATTCTGGGTCTTTTGTGGTTCCATATGACTTTAAGGATTTTTTAAAATATTTCCATAAAACATTTATTTGGGATTTTGATGGGGAGAGCATTGAATCTGTAGATTGCTTTAGGTAGTATAGACATTTTAACAAAATTCATTCTTCAAATCCATGAACAAAGAATGCCTTGTGATTAATTTTTAGTACCTTCAGAAACTTCCCCTGTAATGCATAACTGATCCCTAAAATTTCGTACTGCTAATGTATTCAGAATATATTTATGTCCACACGTTCAGTGGGATTAAAAAAAGTCATACTATTCTATTCTTTTAACGAGCTAAAATAAAAATCTGACCCTAGATCTGAGTTCCTTCCCTGAAAGTCCAATATTTGTCAATATTAGTTCTCTTCTCCCAGCATTAATCAAGGTCACTGAAATTTCAGTAGGCTTGGGCAGTACAGCATAAGCTTTCAGGCTAGAAACCTGTCTGTTTGGGTTCAGATCATTTCTCTGCCACTTGGTTACTTGTGTGATCTTGAGTAAAGAATGTAGTATTTCTTTGTCTTAGTTTCTCGGGTTGTGAAATGGGGTTAATGCTAATCTAATAGTATTTGGTTGTGAGAATTAGGTATGTTTATGTGTACAATGCATAGTAAATGTCAGTGTGTGTTAGGCTTTTTTGTCAGTCCACAGGTTGCCGACAAGAAAACAATTTCTCCGCTTGTGTGGCCGTTTATAACCTGGCAGCTTGGCTACTACTGCACCAATTGTGTTGCATGGATACCATTGGAAACCTCAGTGCCTAAATACTTTGTTTTCCTTAATGAATCATCAATGCTTGCTCGCAAGCTCTGTGGGCTGCTGCCACTAAGTGGTATATAGATCTTACTATTCTGAACCCCTCAACTTCTGTCTCCTTCCTCAATTTGGAAAAAGTCTTCCTTTCTCTCACCTTGCTCCCCAAAGCGCTTCTCTTTCTCCTACACAGACACATGGCATCACTTCTTCGGAGTCCCCAAGTTTTTATAGTCTTCTGACACTCTCCGCAATTCCTCCTACAAAACATCCTGAGGCATGACATTTCAAAGGGCCTGCTTAGAATACACATACTTTGAACAGGAATGAAGGGGAAATAAGGAGGAAAACACAAGTTGATATCTCAAAAATGATTCTGCCATGTTGAAATTGTCACTCTATATTTTTCCCCTCTTTTTAGTGTAATTTCAGCAATCAGTAGCTGAGTTACAGCCACACTTTAATATATGCTTTAATTTACCTCATACTATTAGGAGATAATTTCCTGCATCCAATCCTATTAATTTTAAAAATAAACTAAGCATAGTAAAAGAGGATCTTTAAGATCATTAATGAACTAATGGGGAAGATTACACTATAGACACATAAGAGCATAAAGTAGATAGAAGTAAGAGTCACAGAGTCAGACAGATGTGGAATTGAATGTCGGTTGTTCCAATTAACTAGGCACTTACTAACTCCTGACCTTTGGAAAATGAGCTGCTTTACTTTTAAAATGGGATAAGGCAAATCGATAAAGATAGACTGCAGATTAGTGTTTGCAGGGAACTGTGGGTAGGAGGAGAAACTGACCCTGAAGCAGAACAAGAGAATTTTAGGGGGTGGTGAAAATATTCTGTAACTTGATTGGGGTGATTGGACAAAACTAATTAAACCGGATGCCTGAAACGAGTGAATGTTACTATATGCAAATTATACCAAAATAAACCTCATTTAAAAGAAATGGGATGATGACATATTTTTAGGGAAGTATCTGACTCCAAGTGATCACTTAATGAATATTAGCTTGTGCTATTATTACTTAGGATTCTCATAAGAAATGATATTCACCTTAGATATTTTTTAAGTTTTGTTATAACACGCCAAGTACATAACTATAGGAAATCAGGTGGCAATAGCATTGTCTCTCAAATCTATACATATGGAGAACTGAATAGAAGGACATGGTGTTGAGAGTGGAGCAAAGAAGGTGGAAGTAAAAAACAAGAAAAACGTAGAACAATTAGATCATTACTTGCTTTCTCTCTGTAGCTATATGAATGATTTGTGGTTTCTCTATCACTGGATGTCTGGGAAGTGGACCTCTCTGCCACATTTTTTATACAATGGTTTCTTTTGATTGTCCGATTTAAGCTGCCTTCTAGCTCAGAGCCAGAAATCCAGGGCTTCCTTTTAAAGTGATTATAAAAGGAAAAAAGGAATGAGATACTAATATTATACTACGCTACTTATTCAGAACTTAACTGAAGTGTGTAATTGCAGTATTCTGGAATATATAATATATTCAATGCTTCTGTAATTCTAGGGTTTTGATAACTTTCAGTAAAATTAGTGTGTTTATTTGGGGATTGGTTCAGTTTAATAGACACATTAAAAAATTTATAACCCCCTTCAGTGAGAATTCACATCATTTTTTAGATAGTTTGAGACCTTTTGCTGGCTAACAACCAATTACACAGTTGGTTTACGAGTAGGAGAACAAGCAAGCCAGATACTTTCTTAGGCTCATCCAAACACTTCCTAAATTGCCTCTACCTGGCCATTGGCTACCTGTTTATTCATCATTATTTGGAAACTGGAGTTCTCTTGGGAATATTTGAACAGGGGCATAAATACTTAAACTGAGGTGTGTTTAATTATAACTATCTTTGAATTTCAGCTCTGTTAAATCACTAGATATATGACCCTGGACAAATTACTTAACAATTCTGAACTTCAATTTCCTCTCTGCAATATTGGAGGAATTACTGTACCTCCTTCTAGTGTTGTGAGGATTAAATCTTATATATCAAGTAAAGTGCTCAACAAAATGCCTACAGGTAAGAACTCAGCCAGTATTACTGAAAGTATTATTTTTTTATTTAAATAATTTGATGATGTTAGGGAAAGAAGATCTAGCTCCAAAATTTGGAGGAAAAGCAAACTTGATATGTGAATACTACTTTCCAAATTACATTCGTTTTCTCTTTCTCTTCCTGTATACTTCTTTTCATCTCACAAGGGTGAGGAATTTATGCCATTAAAATGAGTGGGCTTGGGGGGAGACAATATATATACAAAGAATACCAATAAGTTACATTTATGGAGCACTTATTCACTCCAGCCCTACTTAAGCAATTTTTGTGTGCTTAATAAATTAATCCTCACAACTCTAAGAAGCTAAGTACTATCATTATGTCCCTTTCAAAGATGAGGAGACTGAAGTTTTACACAGGTAGTTTGTTCAGATTACACAAATATAATATGACTCAAAGAGTCTTTGATTTTAGAAATGGCTTCTGGAAATAGAAAGTTAAAATTATGGTGTGTGTGTGCATAATTATTTGTTATTATTAAAATAGCACCCTGACCTTCTTCCTTCCTCCGCTGTTTTTCTTTTTCTATTATTTATGATGTGCTTATTATATTCCATGGATAGTACCAGATAGCTCCCGTATATTACCTCATTTGATAGGCATGAGTAAATGAGGTCAGAATTACTCTATTTACAGATGAGAAAACTGACACACAGAACACTGAAACTTGCCCAGGCTTATTAAGGGACAACATCAGGATTCCCACATCAGCTTGCTCGCATAGTCCGATGTTACCTGGTGTATCACTAAAGGAAGTGATTGAATTACTGTCTGACCACTGTTCTTACATACATGACATTGGAGACACAACTGGGAAAACATATTGCCAATTTCATTCATTCACAGGAAACAAAATAGCATTGTAAGATGGTGGTTAAACTGGTAGCTATGTAATTATTATTATAAATCTTATGCTCAATAATTTCTAGGCCTCAAAACAATTACCTTTCTATCAAAATGCACCACTAGAGAAGTAGATTTAAGTGTCTGGTTCTATGTCTCTGCACAATGTCACCTGTTTCTAACTCTGACTTTACCTTCCTTCTCTATTAGACTGGATTCAAATATTGCTACAGGGAGATAGACTCTCAGAGGCTTATTATCTTCCTTTCTCCAATACCCTCAAGGGTGCTGTGGAAGAAGTCCTGACACCTGCTTATTACCTCCACAGGCCTCATGTGATTGGGAACTACTGCACATTCACATACCACCACAGACACACACATACACACATGCAGACACACACTTGTGTATACATTTGCTATTCTTTTTTTCAACTGGGCAAGATAACATAAAGAAACGTTACTTCTAAAAATGACTGCAGATTTCACTTTTATCATATAAAATGAAAGAAGAAATGTCTGATAAAATGCCTTCCTGTTCCCTTGAATTTTCTGTCATTTCCACCTTGACCTAAATTCTATAATCCTTTACCACGTGACTCATCCCTGTTGATATACTGTCGAGTAGATAATTCTCTCAAAAGTGTCAAAAATATCTAGTGCCTGGTGTTTTATTTCTTTGTTCTCGTCAAGAAAAACAAAGGTCACTCTTACTTAACACCAGACCTTAGAGCTCATATTTTATAGTCTGAAGCTTCAATCAAATTTAGGTTTCATTTTAGACTTTTTACTACTTAGCTTAATAACTTTATATTACACATTTAAAAAGATATTCCTTGTTTATAAACTTCATATAATATCAATATGCTTTCTGTTATGAAATATTGAAAAAAAATGAAATAATTTAATTCTTCATACTTCCTTACCTGATTCACTTTCCTAAGTTTTTGCCATTATATTATTTTTTTCTTATTATAATATTTTAATCCTTTAGATACAGTTGAATTGTATTTAACAATCAAATATGCTTCCACCACTTTCTATTGATTTATAAAATTTAGATAAAATCTATTAACTGTATACTAAGAAAGACATACACGATTCATAAAAACTCATCACATTAATATTTTCTCTTATCTCAAGTTCCACCTTTTTTTCTGTTTTTTTTTTTTTTTTTTGGCTAGCTATCCTAATTGTGGTCATTGCACTTTCCTGGCTAAGTGTATTTCATATGAAGAAAGAATATGTGATATGGCTTTTTCCTGCCACCTTGGCCCAGTTGTCCACAGGTCAAGTTTTCACTTAGAAAAATTTTACTCTTCTTTAACAATTCTCGTTCTGCTCTAAACTCCTTGAAATGGCTGCAGAAACTATTTCACACATATGTTTACTCTTCATGGAATTTCCCAGGGCTTATGTGAGCTCCATAAAAACTTTAAGTGGTTGACAATTATAATTTTTTATTACTAAAACTATCAGTGAAATTGTTGTGACCCTAGAATACTAAAGCAGTGTATCCTTTACCAGAGAGATACTAATTAATGTTATGTTTTTGGTAAAAACATCTTTAAATTATCCGTATGTTAATATGAGCAAACTACAAAATGGCAGCGCCTTTTCCTTATGTCTCTTAATTTGAGGCACTTAAACCAAAGAAACTAAAATGACAGGACTTTGAAATAGTTTATTGTTCTTGCAGTCTAACCCAAGAACATATTGGGTTAAAAATTTTGTTTCTATTTTAGGGATTGTCACATAGTAAATGCTCAAGAATCTCAGCTGTAATTTTTATCATGACAGAAGGAATAATGGTGCTTCAAAGTAAAATGTCGTGGTGGTAGACAACATACAGATCTTCCAAGCATTTTCCTGTACTAACTGAATTATAGTTTAGTATCTTTCTCTACCAACAGAAGGGCGCTGATTTGTCATAAAGAATAAAGAAAAAACTATGCACTTCACATGGAACTGTTGAATGGGTTATCTGGATAATCACCTCCCTCTCTTTGGATCAGAGGTAGAAGCTGATCTGCGTACTGCATTAGACCCATTGATCAAGTTCTTGTTTCCAAACCTTATCACTCTATCACGTATGTTTTAGAACTTCTGAAAAAGTGTCTGGCGAGAAATTGAGTTGGTATAGAACAATAGAGACAAGAAGTGTGTCAGTGGGAAGGTTATAGAGGTGTTTCATATTTTGAACATATGTGTAGGGGCTTTTCACTTTCAGTGTTTTCACTGAAGATTAGATGGGAGAGAAATGTGATTTATACCAAGAGTTGTACATGTTACTATAACTAAAGAAAGACTCTTCGTCCACTTCATGCAACTTGGTGGGACACATTTTATCTCGGGACGCTAGAAATGATCATGACTTTCTGAATTTGCCTTCTGTGTAAAATGCAGAATTAAGTTCATTTCCCTATCTACTAGATACTGATAGATATGATTTGCCTTCCTAAACTGGGAGCAAAGTAACAGGGATTCTCTTTTTAACATGTATTACACATTTAACCTAGGCTCTTATGTTGTATGATTTAGTGATTTTCTGTGGTGGGAAAAGCAATGGGTCAGCAAATATCTGTGTCTCTACTTACAAGCAAAAGTGTAAAAGCAAACTGCAAATAATTAGTCTTAAACTAATGTATTTTTTAGCCTGGATGTAGACAAAAGTAATATATTCTTCCATCAACATTTTTTTTTATCAGGATATACGTAATGTGAAACTTTGAAGCAGAATCTAAAATGTAGAAAAGCTAAAATATTTGAATAATTCTCTCTATAAATTTCTTCTTAAAATGAAAAAACAAGTTATTGAACATAGAACTCCAAAATTCTCTATTTCTATTAGCTACATGAATTTTGAAGGTAGTATTAAATAAAACAGATAATGTCAAGAAAATAGTCTGATATTGGGTTTTGTCAAGAGCTATAAATTAATGCTATAGAAGGATAGGCATTTTTGGGTTTTTTTTTCTTAAGTAAGAAAAGTAGGCCAGTGAGAAAATGTGGAAAACAAGAACAAGAAAAACAAAACTTAAATATTTGACATATTTGGGACAAGGTATTCTTGATGGATCATTGTCTTGGCTTGTTTGCTGACCCACATAGTACCTAAGAGCAGTCAGAGAGAAAGTCTTCTGACTACAACCCCGTTTCTGAGTACTTCTCCCCAGCACTCTGGCAATGGTTAGGAAAGATTTGATTTATTCACTCAGCATTATTGTCTATTCTATCATTTTTTTCCCTGTTCAAATCATGTATTCAGTATTTCCACAAATGCAAATTTAAAATTGCAAATAGGGACTTGAAAGCACTGGCCTGGATATGGGTATATATTCTACGTAGATCCAATCTACTGGTAAGAATTACTGTTTCCACAGAAATTCAGCATAAAAATACCATAAATATAGACCTATGTTAAGAAATTCTGATACAAGACACATCTCTGTTCATAGTAAACCTGATACCAACGAATCCTGTGAAATTATGAAATTGCTGATCCAACAGAGCATTTCAATATATTTGAACATTTAGTTTTACCCAAATAATTGGAAAAATGTTCTTATTCAGGTGGGTATTTTGATGTCATTTGGATACAATCTATATTATAATATCAATTCTAAACTTTGTCAAGGCTGTGTGAAATAATAGGGTTCAGATAAAAATTATAAAATACCAGTAAATTACTAGATGCTTTGTCTAAATAAATCTGAGTGCATATATTTACAAGAATTCAGTCAATAATTCTATTTTTAAATTTTCATCTAGATAGTTAACATTAATTACTGAAACTTTAATTCAACATATTGTGTACTAGGTTTTTTGAGAGAGAGAAAATGGATGAAACAATAGTGATTTAGAACTATTTTCATTAAATTACTTTGTATATCATTTGAAATGCTATAAATAAATAAATATTTTACCTTTAAATACATGCCTTCCTGTAGACAAGTTTTTGTGTATTAATATCACTAGCAAAGATAATCCTGAAGGATGAATCTTTGGTACCTTGTGTCATAGTTTTCCTTTAATTTCAATGTGAAAAGCCAAACTTGCACTGTAATACAGGACCTGACAAGAAAAGAAAAACATGTGCAATGATTTTATTTGTGATTCTATTTCCTAAATTGCATTAGCTGCAACATAAAACCTTTTACACAAAACATCAAAAGAACTTTATTTTAACAATTAAAATTTTAATGAAATAAAGCACTCCCAGAATGAAAACTGATCATGTTTCCAACAAGCAGTCTGTGTTTATTTTATCTACCTGAAACATTTGCATCTCTAGGTTAAGTAGTTTTGCTAATCAGTTTACACCTCCAAGTAGGCTGTAGTTCCTTAAATATTTATACAGTCTTAACGTACACCATGCTGGTTTTATTAATTTTAACCCCAAAGCCTCTTCTATCAGTTACCACTTAATGACTGTATTGCTTTTCCTTTTGATCGCCTTTGTTCTTTGGTAAGATATTAAAAAAGGGGGGTGGGACATAAGGCTGAAATAGAACAGAAAGATAAAATGTCACTCTGAATGATTCACCATGCAGGACCTCACTTTTCTGACTCACCTGTCTGTTGCAGGCTAACTTCCCTGTTTTGGTTTTGTTTTATTTTTCTTAATCCAAAGTCATATGCTTTCTTTTTATCCTAAGAAAACAAAATTTTAAAAAATCTTTCTGTTTGATGGAGTTGATTTTAGGCTTGATGTAGCTTGATAAAAGCACATCAAAGTCCTTGAATCATCCTATATCTCTTGACTGATCAGTAAAAGAAAATGGTTACGCCTTTCAGGAGCTTAGTAAGATCATTCAGCCAAAAAATGTAAGATATTATCCTGGTGAAACTTACCGAATATTTTATTTTATAAAATATGCTTGTCGATAAAAATTCTATACTATTATATTTTACAAACTGGAAACTGAAAACTTCAGTTCTTCTTTCCAAAGGATATGGTTTAAAATTATATTTTGCTCATGTTATATATTTATATATATATTAGTGAGATTTCATATACCTATATGAATATATCAATTTTATTTTTCTCTTTATATTTATCTTTTATTCATCTGTCTATGCATTGTGATATGTGACATATATATGACCATTTATACAAAGTTTATATATAAGGGCTATTTAAAAATATTTCTTATATTTCTTATTTATCTATGGCAGTGGAATAACAGTCTGAAATGCAAAAAGTTACAAATGGATCAATTTGTACTGTATTTTTTTTGTACTGTATTTTTTTTTAAAGCTTGATTTATTATTCATCTTAGCTGTGCTGTTAGGAGTCACTGGTTGACATAGTTATCCAAGTTGTGAGACAATCTGGTTGCTTTCAAAATGATTTATACTCATTGTTCCTTCTGTTATCTCAGGTCCTTATAATTGTTCTAGGTTTCTTTGTTTTGGGTGGTGGTTCTATTTAGCAGGCAACCTACTGAAAATAGTGTGAAAAAAGAATTTTATAAATTATATATAAGAAACCTACATTAGGTTTAGTACTCAGTCCTAAAACTACTAAAATACTTATTTAAGTATTTACATTGCCTTTTAGAAATGAGAAAAAAAATTTCATGTTGCCATTAATATAGTTTCCAACATAAATCTTTTTAATAAATAGCGCTTAGATATAAACCTTACAGAAATATTCATATCAGTGCCTGACACATAGTAGATGCAAAAAAATATCTGATGCATATATGAATAGATCAATAAGTAAATTCCCTAATATAAGTTTTCAGTTAATCTTCATCAACTAACCACGGGGACAACTTTCACGGTTTTAATATGAGTAAACATGTTGCTAATATTTTCTCTTTAATATGTCATCCTGCAAGGATTCATGTATTGCATTTTTCTCCTATTTAAGTTGTACACCAGCCTCAATCTATTCAGCTTTCTGGTGTCACAAGGCATTCAGGACCCTTTCTAGCCTGTCCCAGATGACTTTTCTAACCCTTTCTCCCACTGTTCCTGGGCATGGGGCATGAATTCTCTTCATTCTTAAGAGAATAATCTACCAGCGCTTCCTCAAACATATCTAATTCACTTTAAACTTTACAGCTTTGTTGCTATTGAAGCCATTATGCTCTGGCTTCTTACACAAATCATACTCATTCTTTAAGTCCCAGATCAAATCCTTCCACTCCCAGGAAGCTTTCTCGACCGCTGTGGTCCCTTACTTTTCTCTGAATTCCTACCCTGTGTTATGACTCAACCATTCCTTTGTTTGGAGTTGTGATACATGCTTCTCTTCTCTCTCTGGAGGCACAGACACTGGATTTTTGTAGAAAAACGAATTCAGTATTTGTATATAAATGCTCAACACGTTTTAGTGAGTCAAAATAAGCCGATCAGTTCTGCTGGGTAATTAGCTCATAATCAGTCACATCTCTATACTTACTAAAGCAGAGTGAGGGGATATCCTGTAGAAATTGCATAGATACTACAAAGATTTGAACTTGTCATTTGAAATAGAGCAATCTTTCCCCACTGTGTCAATCCTTTCCGGCCCCACTTCCATGCCAAAGAAGATGCCTGAATTGTCTTTTTGTGTCTTCAGAATTGCAGGTAGCTGAACTCTACTTGGTCCCAACTAACCTAACATGTGTGAACAGACATCATTAAATCAGCACCAAGCCACAAGCTGCTAGGTTAGTGTAAGATTGTTTTTTTTAAACACATAAAAAATGAAAGGCAATTTGCTTTCTCTTTTTGGCTTTTACTTCTTTTTTGTTTTTGGAAAGGTAGATATCACCAATACAAGAAATGCTATTCTAGTCTGTATTTTGGTACAAAAAAATCAAGATTACATTATAAAAATTTTAGAGTACTTCTTATTTTGAAATCTGACAGTCAATTTTTTTTTTACAAGGACTTCAAGAGATGAATCATCTATTTTTATATTCTGGAATTCTGCTGTACACGGAGGACCGCATTGCTTGAAATTTCCTTCCCTCTATACATAGATATTTTTATAAAATATTCATAAGAAATTGTTGACTATAGAACTATGGCAATTCTCTTGAGTAATCCTGGGAGTTTTTCAGTCAATGAGCTCCATGCGGCTCTGGCAGCATGAGCCATGCTCCATAAATCAGACGAAAACCATTTTATGCTGCTTTTAAAATTACTGCTATCAACAAAGCCCATGAGCCTGAATTACTTAATCTATGCAGATGTTGTTAACTGCATTAATTATTTAATTCTGACAATAAAACAGCAGTTGCACTTGCCTTAATACAGACCATTCACGCTGCGAATTTTTGAAAGGACATTTAACCGTATGACCACTAGATGGGAGTAGACAACTTTTTAAGCTGCATAAAGCACAGTATGAAAATGGCAGTTGCTAAACTTAGATGTAAGGTAATTCTAGGTTACAGTATTGCATTTCTAACCAAAGCCCATGAAATACCTTTTGTTAACTAGTATAGGTTACATTAAAATTGAATTACTTTCCTGGAGAACCGAATTGATTCAAAGGAACTTTCTTCTTCATTGCTAGCGGATTCATCTTTATGATTTCATGAGGAATAAATAATATAGAAACTTTTTTCTATCCTTTTATTGACATGAAAACCAATTTTACATACCGGTTAGATAGCTACTAGTTTGATGAATTAAGTGGTCCCGTTTGAAATACGATTGTATTTTTTAATAATCATATTAACTAGAAATTAACAAAAAGGAATTGCATGGATTATTGTCACCTTTAGACTGCTGTTTAATTGATTACTTCTTGCACATGTGTTGAATATTAAGCTTTCCCAATCAGACATGTGCATAAAGCAAAATGATCTTTTTTTTTCACCAGGACATAGTGAGCCATGGTAGGTCAATGAAATTATAATTGGTTCTAATTAGCACTCTTCAAGCTGTTGATTTTTTTCTTTTTAACCTGCATCTAAATCACACAGGAAGAAAGGTAAAAACTGTCTTAGGAAATAAAAAAGATTCCCCAATACATGGCTCTTTCAACTTGAGTGAACATCTCCAAAGATTAAATTCTTGATTTTTTTTTTTTTGATAAGTCTTTTGGGTGATTTCTGAAAAAAAAAAAAATTCACTTTCAATTGAATTATTTTTTCCAAGAAAAAGCACATAAGGATGTCATTGTAATAGTCATGCTCTTTTTGTTATTGTTGTTATTATTTATAGCTACACAGGGAGTGAGGTCATTAACTTGAGGCAAATGTCACATTTTCTGCATAAGCTTTGAGCTTTCTTACTTTGCTTTGTTTCAAGAAATGCTGGAAATCTCTTATTCTAGCTCCAGTTGTCTTCACTGAGGCCTGCCACACATGTGAGATGAACACGAAACTGATTGTTCTTTGTGCAATGCAACCTGACATAAAAAATTTAGGTATCTACTTCTCTTACACATGTCAAATATTAAAAAAAACTTGCAGATGCATGGTCAGACTGTCTAATAAATTGAAATCTCTATGAATTTTTTCTATGCAGTGAGGTTCACCTCTGTTTTTAAATGTGAATGTTTCAATGTCAAAACTTTGCAAAATGTCTAAATAGATGAGAGAATTGGAGCTGTTCTTTCAGGTTTATTTTCTCTATAATGCCAATAGGCTTTTTAGCAATCACTTTTGAATCAGCATTTATTTTTTATGTAATGCATTTTACTTTATTTCAGATTTTTTCACACAGATTTCATCACAAATTTAGTTTCTAATAATGTCTTCTATGATTAAGAAATGATTCATAAATTTAATCTCTTCCTCTAGGTTTCTTCCATTTGATTCTTTAACCACAATTTTCCTATTTCAATTTTACATCACAGTTATAATTTTAATAAATTCACACCAAATCTGCAAAATAACTGTATTTGAAACAAATGGTAAGTTTTACTCCAATGTTAATATGTTTTTCTAATATTAAATATTACATGTTTTAATCGATAGAAAAGTGCTTAGGTAATATGTAAAAACCTGCTTTTATGGCAATTGTGGAAACAAATAATACTTGTAGTAACTTAAATATGTCTGTTATCCCCTTAACTTATAATAATATGTCTGCCAAAGGATGAGCAAGACAAAGGAGTCTTTGTCGTATAAAATTAAAAATGACATTTCAGAAGAAAGTTCTAATGAGATTTCAATGCCTCCAGTATTCCACCTAAGAAAGTTGAAATATGTGGCAACATTTTTTTAACAGTAAAATTAACACTATGTGTCTTCAATATATTTTTAAAGTAAACGTTTTCAGTCATACACATGATATAAAAATACATAAGCTTAGACTATCAAATATATGAGTCCATTTTTACATGGCTTTAAAAGTTTGATAAATTTATTTCAGAAAAACAAATATAACATCATGAGACAAGCTAAAAAGAACTTGTCAATTCCAAAACAGATCTGATTTAATTTGCTTGTTTAAGTGATCTTGACGACATAGTGGCTAGAGAAAGTCATAACTTACAATTTATAAACCTCAACAGAATAACCAGAAAGTGAAAGATTGCTGTTAAATGATGATTTCTCCTTCTTAGTCTTTATTTACTAAAATTAAAACAATTCTGTTTTCTTGTGAAATTCTGTTTGTGTAAATTTCCAATTTTGACATTTAAATTAACAATTTAAATTGATGAATTATTAGAGTATTAGTAAGAACTGGATTTTTTTACATTTTCCTAATCATTTTGTTGAAAGAAATTTTGTCAAAGGTCTGTATAATTGGACAGGAGGAACTATATTCTAGATTACTATTTATTTTATTATCATGTTTAGGATCTTACATGGTATTAAAATCTTTGTTGATAGAAGCATGTTTTTGGCACATATACAGCATTCTGTATTTTCCAATTAACTGATTTTTATTATTGTTCCTTAGTTGCAAATATTAATGAGGCAAATAAATATACTTTAAAACAGATGAACATTTATAGAATATATATTTTAATTTCTATACAGTCTTTCTGCATTTACATAAAAATTGAGATGTCTTAATAGAAACCCTCTATCTCTCCCCATGTGTTCTAATTCATAGCCCTGTAGTCAATCATCAATACAGCAGAAAACACCAAGTTGACCCTGCTGGGGACAATTGAGCCAGGCTACACAGAATTTGGCTCTAGGTTTTGTTATTTTCAAAAATGTCCAAAATGTTTAGAAAAATGTACAAATCCTGGAGACAGCAAGCCATCTTCAGTTTAAGTATGTAAGTTGCAAATGCAGCCAAGTAATACATGTATGTACAAAATATAAGGAAAAAAGAAACCAGATATGAGAGCTTGCTAAATTTTTGCTTATAATTTATTTACATTTTGTTTTCTTGAAATAAAGCTAAATATGTTATTGCCTGGGAACAGACCAAATACTTACTCCACAGGCAGGAGATTTCGCTCCACCCTTTACCTGCTGTGAATCCATCTGCCATCTCCTTAATCTTCTGAATACCTCAGTTTCTCCATTTATCAAGTGACAAGAGAACACCACCTGCCCTCTATGTCACTTTTATTTTAAATTACAGAAATGTTAAAATTAATGAAATCAGTTTTGCAAAAACACACTGAGACCTGAGGACAAGGAGAGGGTAATGACCTGAGGAAATCTGACATGATGATAGCAAAGAAAATGCCTTTTAACAAAGATACTACAAATATTTGCAAGAGGTTAACAGAACAACCAATGTGTGTTCAAAGAAAGCAGTATTTTAGAGTATCTGACTTTTCTTCATGTAAACCTAGAGCTTTGGGTTTGACAGTTAATGCTGTCTGAGGATTATACAACATCAATAACTAAATAGCTTAATTGCTATAAATATTTTTGGCTAAAGCTTAAAATGAATCGGTTTACTTTCATTTAAATTATTAGCAAAATTGTATGTTATGAAGAGGTAGAATAAACATTGTCTTTTGCTTTTGCTGTTGGTGGTGGCGGTAGCAGATGTTATATTCTATTTTGCCATTTGTGTTTAATGATAGTTACAATATATATATTTAGGAAATTGCATATAGCTAAAAGCTGATCTACTAGTAGGAATCTAGGATTCCTATTGGGCATTTTAAAAATTAGGAAATTTATTTATACTTAGATTTTTCTAAATGGAGTATATGAACAAAAACGTAGTGCAGCTGTAACTATTGAAATTGACAACTTCAATTAATGTAAAACATCAAATATACATAGACACAAATAATATCACATAAGGAAAAGATATATATATACATTGGTCTCACCAACCATTTCAGTTTATCCAGTTAAGATATAATCTCAAGTCCTATTCTATTAAACAAACAATAAGTAGGAAAAGAGATTGTCCCTTGTTTCAAAAAATGAAATATACATGTAATTTTCATAGCTCAATAATTTAAATATATAAATGCATATTATGTAGTATATTATATTGTATAGTCACAATAAATATATCTCACAGAAAAATCGTATTCAGATTACGTAGTTGAGTGTGAATGAGAGCATGGAAAACATTACAAAAGTCAAAGAGGACCAAGGGAGAATAAAGCTGTGGCTTCAACATTTGCAAAGAAAGTAGAACAAACCTCTCTAAACAAGCTTATTTGATTTGGGAATTTTCCAAGCTTTCTTAATATAAACTACACTTTAATTCCAGAATAATCAGTCAGAGGGAATGGTTTTATAGTCGACACATAAGGTTTGAGATCCTTGGACTTCCTGAGACTACAGGTTCAAATCCCAGTAGGGCTCCATTCTTCAGTGGTGGCTGAGTTAAGTAACATGCACGTGTGCATACATGTGTGAGGGGTTTTTTTTTTTACAGATGAAACGTCCTAAACGGGACCATTGCTTGCACTGTGTGAAGATCCCAATGCAGTTTTCCTAAGAACAGAGTGTGTGGCTCATGAATGACTGCAGCTTCTGGGAATCTTGCCAAAAACCTAGGGTAACCGAGAGTGTGGCTTTGCTCTAAAGGAGATTAAACTCCCTATTTAAAAGCTCCCTATACTCCACCATTGTGAGGGTTACACTCATTATTTTTTCCATGTTAGATGGTGAGTTAATACACATGCCTAAAATGCAATATCTTAATTCTCCTCTCCCTCCCTGTCTGACAGAGTTGGTAGACTTGCCACACACAGCATTCAAGGTTATTGATTTTCAAGAGCACTCACAAAATGCTATTACAAAGGAAATACTATATACACCGGATGGATAACCACGTAAAAGGCGAAAAGTGACCCACAGCAGTTAGCTTAGTAACAATATAAAAACAAATATGTTTTAAAAGCTAAGGTAATGAGGTCAAACTCCCCGTGAATCATTCAGTTGCACGTTTTCTAACTGTGGTCCGTGGTCCCTAAATATCACTATTTGTTGCAGGTAAGGAAATATGAATGAATTAACACTGGATGTCTTTTAGAGTTTATTTCCTACTGTGCATTGGTCAATATAGTTGTAGTTATATATTTATGAGGATTTAGATCAACAGTAAATACCTCTCGTCAACTTACCTCCTACTTAGTATTGGTCAATAGAGTCCATATTTATTTAGGAGAGAAGTTTGTTTTAAAGGAACATCTAATACTTCTGAAATTATTCAGTCATAGAGAATGTGAGATGGGGCATGAGGAAGAAAAAAATGTTTTTGCTGCTGTTCCTTTCCATTAGGAAAACATCTTTATTCTTTAAAAATATCACTGTTATAATTTAACAGTGTAATATTGGAATAAATATGATATAGGCCTCCAACAACATTTTTTTCTATTTTTTAATAAAATTCACTAAATTGTTCCCCTGTAAAATAATCCAGTAATATCTCAATTTGTAGAATCCATGTGATCAATTGACATAATGGATTTAAATGTTCTCTGAAAAATGTAAAGTACCAAGATAGTATATGATATTATTATTTTCTAATCTTAGGACTTGTGTTAAAATTAGCAGTTTTTGAAGGGACTAAAAGAAAGAAGAACATAACACACAAAATATTTATTGTACAAGTATTCCAAATGTATCATTAAATTGTAAAACAAATTATGGTAAATACAATTAGACTATGTTTAGCATTGGAGGTTTTAGAATTAGTGATGCAATTGGTTTACCAGCATGCTCAAGGTTTTTTTGTTTGTTTGTTTTAAATCCATTCTTGGGCATAGAATATTAGAAGTTAGGGTGTTTTATTTTATCATTAAGAAAAAAACTAATTTGCTGTAGTTGCAAGGTTAATAGCGCTGAATGTGACAGAGAGGGGGTCAGTTTTTGTTTTGCCCTTTCATTTATAGGCAAAAGGTTGAAGTATAATTATTCACAGATGGCATAATTATCTACATAGTAAAAAACAAAAATATACAAATGAGCCATGATTTCTAACAAAAGATTCTACTGAGTTTGTTGTATTAAAATCTTAATATAAAACTTAGTTGAATTTCTATACACTGGCAACAACAATCAAAAAACGCATTAGACAAAGTAATTTTAAAAGTATGCCACTTGTGGTACATAAGAAATAAAGTGCCTAGAAGAATATTAACATGCTATTTATGAAAAAGTTTAAATGTTTCATCAGAAGACACTAAAGAAGACTAATAAATTAAGACATATACTAGATTCATAGATGGAAAAATTCTATTACATGTAAATGTCAATGCTCCCCGAAATGATTTATAGATTTGACACATTTTACATCAAAATCCCTACAGTTTATTTTGTGGATCTTATGCAGATTACTCTAAAGTATATATGTGAGAGAAAATGCCAAAATTTCCTGCGAAGAATAAGGAAAGAGAAATTGCCTCATGAGATATTATAAATTATTATAGACCTATAGTAAATGGACAGTGGTATTGGTGTATGAACTAAGAAAACATCAAGAAGTAGATTAGAAAACCCAGAAACAATCCACAAATACATGGATTTTTGATTTATCACAAAGCTGGCTTTTGTTCTTTGTGAACTGATAAACTTTTAAATAAATGATGCTGGTATGATTGGTTATGTTCACTTAAATGGATATAAGTAAAGCTGGAGTTTTATCTTATACTATACACAAAAATAATTTCCATTACTATAAAAGGAAAAACAATTAAACTTTTAGAAGACAATATAGTTGAAGATTTTGTGACCTCAGTAGAAACTAACTTATTAAAAATCAAATAGTAGAAGTAAAATAGGGATTAATTTGACAATAGTAATATTTAAAATACCAAATAGAAAATAGAATGACAAGGTAGAAGCAGCAAGAATATTTGCAACACATGTAGCAGCTCTCCCCACAACTTATGATGAATAAAAGAAAATGAGTATTCAAAATATAGTCAACAGTCCTGAATAATCATATGAAAAGTGACCCAGGGACATGCAGATATTCTAGAACTATTTAAAAATCAGGGAAATACTATTTAATACCAATGAAATACGATTTCTCACTCGGGACTTTCGAAGAAAATTTTTTTAAAGTTTTGACAATAGGAAGTAAAGATAAAGCTATGGAAAAACTGGAATGTTGTTATATTGTTGGTGAGTTTAAATTAGTAAAACCACTTTAGAAAAAAGTATTGTCATGATCTCATAAAGCTGAGGATGTCAATGATGCAGCAAATACTTTCCTTGGTATTCACCCTAGAGAAAGATGTGTGCCTAGAGACATGTAGCAGAATGTCCCTGGAGACATGTAGCAGAATGTCCCTGGAGACATGTAGCAGAATGTCCACGGCAGCACTCTTTGTCTTAGCCAAAAATAGGAAACAATTGTCCATCAGCAGTAACATCCATAAATAAATGATGATGTATGAAGGAATTCCATACATCAGTAAAAATGAATAAATGAGAACTAAAATAAATAACATGGTTGAAGCTCAGGAATGAAATATAAGGCACCAAAAACAAATTGCAGAGAAATGTATAGATTTGTTTCAATTTATATAAATTTAGAAAACAAGAAAAACTGAAAAATAATTTATTAAGGGTAAAAATAACTTTAGTAGAATAATAAATAAAAGCAGGGAGATGATAAACATGAAGTTCAGGAAATAATTTACCTCCTTAAAGAAAATAAGATGGGATGGGAAAAAGTCACATAAGGTATTTCAAAGTAATGAAAATATGTATTTTATTTCTTATATACCTTGGCTAATAATGGATATTAGACTATATGATTAAATATGTTTTATATATATATATATAAATATATGAATGTAAATAATCTTTTGCATCTTTCATTACTTAACAATTGTCTTTCATGCTCCATGATAAAAAGAAAAACTATATCAAATAGTCATAAAATTATTTTTCACTAAAGACATTTTAATTAGGCTGTCATAACTCTAATCAGAGGAGATCATTTGTACTTGCACAACATTTTAACTACATTCTGTATTTGGGCAACATTTTGAGTACATTCTAGGCTTCTTTTCCTGACATGTGAACTGAAACTGTGACATTGGACTTTACTGTTACATGATAAGAGGAAACTATTATGATATATTCATGGTATTCTTAGTTCAAACTTTCTTAATACAGCATTCACTACATCATACATTATTCTCTCATCAGGACTAATGAAAAAAATTGTCTCAGCACTAAGCTTAAAAACATTTATTTCCTTAATAAATGATGCCTAAATTAACGGTGTGGACCTGGGAAACTCTTTTGACAATGTTTAACTTAGCTCTGAATTTTTATTTCTGCCTTTAAGGCCTCACTGAACTTAGGTATGGCCAAACTTTGGTCACCAAATAAGAATTTTATAGTAAGATTTTTATATATTTACCGTATATTTTACATTATCTTCCAGCACTTATTTTCCTTTTAATTCCTGAAACTGGTATATCTTAACTTTGCTCCATACTTCATATATGCATGTATAAGCTGTTGCACATTCTTATCTGAATGAATCAGAGTATATATAATTGTCTCTAAATTCTTTTAAGTGTTTAAATCTTGTGACTCTATCTTTTATCACTGAAAAATCGGAGTCTGAATTTTTGAGGATGTTCTCCTACATAAGTGATCTTGACAAAAAACACACCAGTTTCAATATTGAATAATCCAGGATATGGACAAAATTTGTAAACCATTTATAAAAACCTTATGATTAAAAAAACCCTCTATAGAAACATATTATACATATTTGCTTTTCTTAAGAGACAAGTATCAAGAAGCCATATTTGAAATACAAGGAATACTAACGTAATACATGCAGCATGTACACTATGGAAAATAAGAAAAAAGAAATAAAAATATTTAGAACCCTTTAGATAAAAACAAAACAAAAGAAAAACCTATATCCCTTGATATCTAAAAAATGACTTGAGAGCTGTCTTTTCAAACTGGCTTAAATTTTTGACTGGAGCCTCAAATCACCTTTCTGAAAACTAGGCAAATTTCTGCTAAACATTTTTGAAACTGAGTCAGTGGCTTAAGCCATACAAATGCATCAACATGTTTGTACAGCAAAGCACAGCCAGCTTCATAGTGTTTGGCATCAGGTAGAGGGTGAATTTCAGCATAGGCCTTTCCTTTCTTCAACTGTCATCAGGAGAGTATACACATTCCTCCTGCCTCCATTATGAAAGGAGTTATCTAAAAAGGACTTCAGTATCCATTATTGTGGTAAAGAAAGTGAGCAACCAACGTTAAATATAATTAAGTACTGTGCTTCCCTTACCAAACCATCACCTTTTCACCAATACCATGCCAGGGCAAAGCTCCACCATAGCTCAGAAGGCCAGGAATGGACCTTAGTTTATGGTCTCCTGTGCATTTTTATAATGTTTTGGGGGTTTTTTGGTACTTTTTTCAGTATTTTCAGTAATATAGTTTTCTCTATTTTTCTTTCTGTCTCTCTCTTTTCTTTTTCATTATTTTTGTCTTTTTTTCTTAATATCATTTTTATTGGTGATACACACTGTTATAATTCATTGTGTTTATAATTATGTTCCACCCTAAATCAAAAGCTATTTTAAGCATATTTACCTGTACTAATGAGTGATGTCAATCAAGGATTGGTATGTTCTAGTTATCTTTTTCAGGTTTAGAGATTTTCTTAATTGATTCCAGTCACATCATTTTCATCCCAGATATTTCACAAAGCAAGTGAATCTTAATTAAATCATATAGAAATATGACAGATTCAAGTCTGACCCTCATCAAATGGCTCTATAAGTTTTAGAAGTATGTATAGTACTTCCAATCTGAAAATTTCTAGCCCAAACAACCTCAAGCTTCATCTGCTTATCTTTGTTTTCGTATTCCCTCTAGAGTTATTATATCAATCAAGGATAGTTAATTTAAAAATATATATATATATATATATAAATTTTATTTACAAATTGTCATAAGCCCACAAATAAATTTAAGATGCTTGTATCCTTTGGGTGCTATTCTTTTTTTCAGTAGTTCATTATTTACTTACTGAAAATGTATATATCTTAGACACTGTTCTAAGTTTCATGAATGCATGAGTGTGGAAAAATTGTGACTTCATTGAGCTTGCATTTTATTGGAGGGAAAAATTAATTGCTTTTAATGTGCTAGACACTGGGAATTTTACATGCAATAATGCATTTAATTCTCAACTCCAAACTGTGAGTTTGATATTATATCCCCATTTATTTAGCCAATAAGAATTGCTTGTCTTTTATATGTCATGCAGAGTTGCTGCCCTTATTTCACATACAGTGTAGTGGAAGATATACATATTAAACAAAAACCACAAGAACAAATATAGAATGTTTGTGGGATTTATCTTAGACAAGGAAGGCTTTCTTGAAGAAGTTATAATTGAGATGAAAACTGATTAAATAATAGGAGTTAAGCAGAGGTTATGCTAAGTATTCCAGGCAGAGGATACAGTGTGTGTGAAAGCTCTATTCCTCAGATATTGTTTCCATAACAAAGTATACCATTTCATTGTCAGGAGGTATTTCATCATTTTTTCAAAATGAAGTAGAATGGGGTTATCAAGTCTTGTTAACAAATGATGCAGAGTATGGATGGCTTGGAAGCATATTTATTATTACAAGAAAATATTTGGTTTGGGCACATGTGAACAAACCAAGCATTTGTTTCAGTTGAAAATATTTCTTTCAGAAGAAAATTTGGCTTTCATATTTGTATGTAAGTTTCCAAATTGGCTTCCAATTGTAGTGAAGTAAGCATTTGGTTGGTGGCAGTTAGGATAGCCAAATGTATCTGCACATGTTCATAGAGGCCTGGGGACACTCCTGAGGTCCAAGTCCTCTTATTACGTTTTTACTGGTTGTCTGATTAATGATTTATCACATAGCTGTGCAATTAGAATCACCCAAACTTTCATTTAAAGGGAAATTAAAATTTACAGAAACTCACTAGAAGTTAAGCTGGCCTCAACCATCTTAGCAAAGGACATTTATTCTTTCCTCAGATTATAAAACTTTAAAGAAACAGAAGGCATTGTGCAGACAATAACTATGCTATAGTATTTATGTATTTATTTACCACCCATGGAAGTATTTTTTAAAGATACCCTAAAAATTTTAAAGATTTTTGAAGATTACCTTAAAGAATCAAGTATGACAAAATGAGTTATTTGTTGAGATTAATAGTAGAATACTCCATGTTTCTCCTACTGTTTATTAAGATAAGATAGTCAAGTTTTCAGTTTATTGAAGAGAAACCTGGAGTAAAATTTTAAGATATTGTGGAAAGTTGCAGTTTGTTTCCCATATCTATTCTCAATTTTTCTTAGCCTATGAATGCCCAGTCAGTCGCTATATTCTCCAGGCTGACTTATGGCAAGGTCTGGCCATGCAATTAGGTGATTACCAAAATGATATGAAAGGAGTAAATAAAACTTCCATCTGACCAGCTTCCTAGAAAATTCCTTGTCCTGGACTTCCCGCCTCTCTTTTTCCCTACCCAGAAGCTGAAACATGGATGGGACAGCAATCTAGTATCACAAGCCAAGAACACTGCCATAGGTGGTCAGATCACAGTAGAGCAGACTGTTCCATGAGAGAGAAGTCACTTCTCTTAGCAAAGCTATCGTATTCTGGGGTCTCTTTATTGCAATAGTCCAACAATTATGTGAACTATTGTAATGAATATCTATTCAATCAGATTGCCAAGGTGGTAATTTTAGAATGATGAGAGTGTCTCTTATATAGTTATTAAAGATTATTAGTTAAGTTTAAATATAACTAATAGTATCTGAAAACATAAAAATGTTGCTTCTGTCAGTCTCTACTATTTAGGTAACTAAACCTCAGGGATACATATATATCTATATGGACTTTTACACAGGATCCCAACTGAATGTATATTTTTTAGTTTTTAATTTTAACTAAAATGAAAATAAAATTACCAAAGATGATGATCATATAGGAACCATTTTGGCCAGAATATTAAAATAAAATAAAATACTATATAGGAAATTTAATCAAGAAAACATATTAAAACAAAATCAATAGAGAAATCAAATTTTGTCTTAAACAGAACCTGGAATTTAGCAGATCATATATTCAAGGATAAATTATCTTCCACAAGCAAGAAGCATAAAATGAAAATTAAAATGCATCCAAAATGCAATCTGTTGTGTAGGAAATATCACAAATTACATGGAATGTCAACAAACAAGCAAACCAAGTCAACCTAATTATAAAGAAGCAATATATTCTGACAGCTAAAAAAAAAAATTAAAAAAATACTTGAACATATATTTGAAACCAGTTCTCTATCACAGGCTATATCAGAAAATAGTTATGATACATTTTAAGTTTTTCGCAGATATATGTAAAAGAGATAATATCAATTTTATATATCAATATAAAAATCACAAAATCTAGATGATACACTGTCTATATTAATGAATATACCTACAGTGAAGGCTGATGGATACTAGAAGTTAGTGTTTTATTTTATAAAATGTAAATATGTTTGTTTAATTCCATGGTGATACTAACAATATTAATACAAGTCCAATTGTTTTTCACCTTAATATTGGCTTTTACATTATCATATCGTTTGATCCTAGCAAGAGTAGACACTGTGTCCTGTTCATAATTGATCACCAAAAGAACGAGCTTGCAACAGTATTTTTTAAATGTTGAAAACAACCTGTGATTTCTGTTAGTAGGACAAAATGGCTTAGGTTCACTTGTCTCGGTTTATCTTCTCTAAATATGAATGCATACCCTGGAAATAATTCCACAAACATAAAAAAATTCCATAAGGTGAAAGGCAGCTGCTAGAGTAGCTAGAGATGTCAAGATCTGTATAACACTCAGGTAGTTTTCTGGCCTTTCTTTGTTATTTCCTATATATCCTGGATGAGTACTACAAAATATTCCTACCCCCAGTTGCTAACAATCATAGAAACAAAACAAAACAAAACAAACAAACAAGAAAAACACAATAAAACAAAGCACACGCAAAACCCCAACAATTAAACCACATGAAAACCTGGTCTTTTTGGCCAAGAAATCAGAAACGGGGAAGTCCAGTAGGGACCTAACTGGAAGACCCACATCTAGTGGCCATAGCAACCAGATCTGCCTATCTTCCCTGACCCTACATCCCTGACAGGGGAGCAGCAGCAGCAACAGGATCTGCATCAGCCCACACCCTGCCTTAGGGCCCCACTCAGTAATATACCTGGCAGGCCCACTCAACTCATGTCCTGCATCCATTGGCAATAAGTGGACTCCTCCACTTGTACAGGCAGTGCCAACAGGCCGGGTGTCTCTCCGTCTTCTACCGAGCAATGGAGAGGCACATTCCTGACCCTCAACTCCAGTGGCAGAAAGAAACCTAGGCCAAGAATCTCTTAGCCCTCCATCCAGTACAAGGAGGTAGTCTGGGTAGGTATTTCCCTCCTCCCATGGCACCTCCAAAGATATAAAGGGAAGTCTAATGGCACTGGGTGAAAGGCTCTGCATTGTAAGGGTTCAGTGTCCCCCATCTAAGGGTCCTGGGGATACTTTCCACCTCTGCTAGCAACACCAACAGGGAACCAGCGATCAGCCAGAGCCCACGCAGAATGAGAAGAAAACAGACCAGAACAGTATTGTGAGGGCTCAGAAAACAAATTGCCATTGAAATTACAGCCTGCGAAATTAGGCCAGGATGTACATGATAAACCTAAACAGGGTGGCTGCCTGCTAAAAGAGAAGATTTTAAAAGAATCAAGTCTCCTAACATAAGATCTAAAATGTCTAGGAGGCAGTAAAAACAATCACTCATTATATCAAGGACCAGGAAAATCACAACTCGAACAAAAAAAGACAACACTCTGATGCCAACACAGAGGTTAAGGAGATATTGAAGTTATCTGACAAAGATATCAAAATAGCCATTTTTAAAATATTTCAACAATTAATTACAAATTCTCTTTAAACAAAAAATAATTATAATATCAGCAGAGGAATGGAAGTTATAAAGTTATAAATAAGAACCACAAGGAAATTATAGAACTGAAAAATACAAAAAATCAGAATAAAAAAACTTACTAGATGAGCTTGATAATAAAGAGGAGATGATAGAAGATAGAATCAGTAAATTTGAGAAGAGATCAAGGGGAATTTATTCAATCTGAACTATAACATCTAGACTGATAAAACAAACAAACAAACAAACCTGAACATAGTTTCAGGGATGTGAGGGAAAAAACTAAATATTAAACATTTGTAATATTGGAATCCCAAGGCAAGGGAGAAAGAATATAGGCCTGAAAAAGTATTCAAAGAAATAATCACTGAAATTTCCTAAATTTGGTGAAAAATATAAATTTAAAGATTCATGAAGCTGAGTGAAACCCATATAGGATAAACCTAAAGAAATCCACTTTGTGACTCATGATAATTAAACTTCTGAAAATGAAAGATAAAGAGATATGTCTTAAAGGCAGTCAGAGAAAAATGATGCATTACCTCTAGGGGAATACCAACTCAAATGAAGGTGGATTTCCCATTTGAAACTATGAAAACCAAAAAAAGAGGCACAATATTTTTTAAGTTCCAAAAGAAAAGCACTACCAACTTCAAGCTCTATATTTGACAAAGCTATTCTTCAGTAATAAAAGGGAAATAAAACCATTCTCAGACAAAGGAACATTAAGATAATTTGTTGCTAGCAACTTATTCTTAAAGAATGACTGAAGAAGCCTTTCCAAATAGAAAGAAAATGATAAGAGAAGTTTTGGAATTTCAAAAGTAAAAAAAAAAAAAAAACAGAATAGGGAAAAATAACAGGCTTTTTTTTCTCCTCATAGTTTTTAAATCAGATGGTTGAGGCAAAAATTATTTGGTGCTTAATATTTGCAGAGAAAATAATTATGACACAAATTGCAAAAATGGGAGAAACAGACATAAAGAGAATAAAGGTTTCAATATTTCACTTGAAGTGCTAAATGGCAATAACAGTTGATTGTGATAATTTAGGTATGTGTATTATACTATAAAGAGCAAACACTAAATATATACAGAGTGATACTTTTAAAACCACTACAAAGTTTGGAATTCTACAAAATGTTCATGTACTTCAAAGAAAAGGAAGAAAAGGAAAAATGAGGAATGAGAAACAGAGGAAATAGACAGTAAACAAATAAAATTACAGACTTATATACTACTATACCAAAAATTACATTAAATATAAATAATCTAAGTAGGCTAATTAAAAGGCAGAGATTGGTAGAGTGGATTTTAAAAAAATCATGATCCAACTATACACTGTCTGTAAGAAATTCACTTCAAACATGTCATAAGTAGGCTGAAACTAAAAGAATGGAAAAAGATCTATCATGTTGAAACAGGAGGGAAGGGGGCAGGGCACAACCTTTAAAAGGATGACATAGCCATAGTACATGATGAAAACTAGTGAGAAACAACTAGGTCCAAGATGGCAGAAGGTTTGACTTCCAATGGACCTTGAGCCTCATTATACTCTGATTGTAATATATTAGCACACAAAATGACACACCCACCAGTGCCATGACAGTTTTGAGGCCAACCATAAAAGGTCAAAAAGTGTGCGATGGCCCAATTCCTGGAAATCCCCACCCCTTCTCCCAAATAGTTGGAATAATCCTCCCACTCATTAGCCTATGAAATTACCCAGCCCATAAAAATTAACCATGCTATGTTTTGAGGCCTCTTGCCTCTTGCCTTACGAGATGGCCCACACTCTGTCTGTTGAGTGTTTCTCCCAAGCTCTCTCTCATCTTCTGGGATGGCCCACACTCTGTCTGTGGAGTGTGTTTCTCTCTAAATAAATCTGATTCTTACCTATCACTTCATTTCCAAAGTCTTTTGCAATGAAGGAAGAACCTTAAATTCACTGGGAATGATGTCAACATCAATTTAAAAACAAGTAAGAGTGACTATTTTAGTATCAGAAAAAGTAGACCTCAGAGCAAAGAAATTACTAGAGATAAAGAAAGACATTACATAATGATAAAAGGATCAATACTCTAAGTTTTATGGACTGAATTGTGCTACATCAAAATTCTTATGTTGAAGCTTTTTCTCCCAATGTGACTGTTAGAAGATGGGGGCTTTAGGAGGTAATTAAGGCTAAATGAGGCTGAGGCCCTAATCCAATATTACAAGTGTCCTGTAGGAAGAAGAGATACTATGAATGCAAATGCACAGAGAAAAAGCCAGGTGAAGACACAGTGAGAAGGTAGCTAACTGCAAGCCAAGGAGAGAGGCTGCAGGAAAAACCAAAAATGCTGTCAGTTTGATCTTGGACATCTAGCCTCCAGAACAGTGAGAAAAAATTTTTTGTTGTTTAAAAGCATCCAGTCTGTGGTATTTCATTATGGCATCCCTAGCAAAGTAATACAGTTCTTAAGTGATCATTAACATATATACATCACAAAGCAAACCTTTGAAACACATGAAATAAAAATGGATAGAGTTACATGGTAAAATAGAGAAATTTACAGTTATAGCTGAGAACTTCAACACCCTACTTGGAGTAATTGATGGAATTAATAGAAAGTTGGCAAAGATACAGAAGAACTGAACAGAACTGTCAACAAATGGGATCTATTGTCACATATACAATTCTTCACTCAACAAAAGCAGAATACACATAAATGCCTATGGAATATTCATCAATATACGTTGTATCTGGGGTCATAAAACAGTTTTCAAAAAATTAACATAAATTGAAATCATATAGAGTATGTTCTCCAACCATAATGGAATCAAACTAGAAATTGATAAAAAAAAAATAGAAAACTTAAAATAATTGGCAATTAAACAACACATTTCTAAACAATTCATGAACAAAAGAGGAAGTCTCAAAGGAAACAAAAAATACATAGAATTAAATAAAATTAACACAATGCATCAAAACATGTGAGATTCACCTAAAACAATGCAGAGAATGAAATTTATAGCATTAAATGCTTCCATCAGAAAGAAGAAAGGTGACAAATCAGTAATCTAAGTTTCTATTTTAAGAACTAGAGAAAAAGCAAAATTAAGCTAAACCAAGCAGAAGAAAAAAAGTACTTGATGAAATAAGAACATAAAACAATGAAATCGACATAGGAAAACAATAAAGACCAATAAAGCAAATGCTTATTTTTCAAAAATATCAACAAAATTGATAAACCCCTAGCAAGATTGATAAAGCTTAAAAGACAAAAGATACAAATTACCAATATCAGAAATGAAACAGGGGAAGTCTTTATAGATTCTTCAGTTACTCAAAGGATAATAAGAGAATCCTATAAACAACTTTATAGTCACAAATTCAGTGACTCAGAAGGAATAAACTGATTTCTCAAAAAAATGCAAAATACCAAAACTGAACCAAGATAAAATTGATACCAGTCTTATAATCATTTAAAGAAATTGAATTTCTAATTAAACTGTTCAGAAATAAACTGTTTCTGTTTATTTAGAAATAAATCTCTAGCCCCACAAGTCTTCACTGTTGAATTTTACTACACATTTAAAGAAGAATTAACACCAACTGTACACAATCTTCTCCAGAAAATAGAAGACAAAGGAACACTTTCTTTTCCATTACATAAGAAAAGAAAAAAAGAAAGAAAGAGAACAGACCAAAATCTCTCATTCTCTCATGAACTTAGATCCAAAAATTCTTATCAAAATATTAACAAATCAAGTCTAGCAAAAAATAAAAAAAATCCTACACCATGAAGAATTCTAACAATTCTACAGTGGGATTTTTTCATGTATGCTAATCAGGTTCACCATTTGAGAATTAATCAATGTAATCCATCATATCAACAGGCCAAAGTAGAGAAAGCATATAATTATATTAATGGATTGATACAGAAGAGCATTGGATAAAATTCAACATTTAATTATGACAAAAACTCTCAACAAACTAGGAATAGAAAGAAACCTTATCAACTTGATAAAAATCATCCATAAAACACTTATAGCTAACATTATACTTAATAATGAAAGATAATACTTTCTCCCTAGGATCAGCTTAGGGAATGCCAGCTCTCACCACACTGATTCAAAACAGTATGAAAGTTCTAGATACTGTATTAAGTCAAGAAAAAAGAGGTAAAAAAGCATACAGTTTGGAAAGGAAGAAATAAAACTGTCCCTATTTTCAGATGACATGGTTGTCTATGTATTAATAGAAAATCCCAAGGAATCTATTAAAATACAAAAACCTCCTCGAACAGACTTTGAACTCATAAGTTCAATATGTAAAAACAATTCTCATTTCTATGTACTAAAAATGAACTGTAGAAATCAAATTAAGTACAATATCACTTTTATCCAAAATAAAATAAAATACATAAAACTTAAAGAAAGCTTGTACAGGGTGTGTAACCAGAAAATTAAAATATGCTGATAAAAGAAATTAAAGACCTAAGTAAATTAAAGGCCACAGGCTCCACATGCGCAGGCTCAGTAGTTGTGGCTCACGGGCCCAGTTGCTCCACCGCATGTGGGATCTTCACAGACCAGTGCTCGAACCCATGTCCCCTGCATTGGCAGGCAGATTCTCAACCACTGCACCACCAGGGAAGCCCTATTCAACTGATTCTGACAAATGTTCAAAAGCAATTATTGGAGGAAAGATAGCCTTTTCAACAAATAGTGCTGGAGTAACTGGGCATCTATAGACAAAAATATGAGCCTTAAAGTAATGCATATTTTATATATATAAATATGTTTATGAACTTAAATATAACACATAATAATATAAAACTTTTGAACACTCCTACACTGTTGGTGGGAATGTAATTTGGTATAGCTACTATGGAGAACAGTATGGAGGTTCCTTAAAAAACTAAAAATAGAGTTGCCATATGATTCTGAAATCCCACTCCTGGGCATGTATCTGGAGAAAACCATAATTGAAAAAGACTCATGCACCCCAGTGTTCACTGCAGCACTATTTACAATAGCCAAGACATGGAAGCAACCTAAATGTTCATTGACACATGAATGGTTAAAGAAGATGTGGTATATATACTTGCACACACACAATGGAATATTACTCAGCCATAGAAAACAATGCACTAATGCCATTTACAGCAGCATGGATGGACCTAGAGATTATCATACTAAATGAAGTGAGCCAGAGAAAGACAAATACTATATGACATCACTTATATATGGAACCTAAAAAAAAAAAAAAAAGAAAGAAAGATACAAATGAACTTATTTCCAAAACAGAAATAGACTCACAGACATAGAAAGCAAACTTATGGTTACCAAAGGAAGAATGGGGGTAGGGGGAGGGATAAATTAGGAGGCTGGGATTAACGTACACATACTGCTATATATAAGATAGATAACTGACAGGACCTACTGCATCACACAGGGACCTACTCTATCACACTATACTCAATATTTTGTAGTAATTTATAAGGAAAGAGAATCTGAAGTAGACTATATACATATATATAACTGAATTACTGTGCTGTACACCTGAAACTAAGACGATATTATAAATCAACTATACTTCAATAAAAAAGTTATAAAACTTTTAGAAACAGCATAGGATAAAATATTTGGAATCTAGGGCTAGAGAAAGAGTTCTTAAATTTGATGAAAAATGATGATACTTTGAAGGATAAATGGATAAACCAAACCTCATTAAAATTTAAAACTTTTGCTCAACAAAAGACCCTGTTAAGAAGATGAAAAGACAACCAATTAGACTGGGAGAAAATTTTTGGAAACTGCATATCAGACAAAGGACTCATATGTAGGATATATAATGAACTCTCAGAATTCACCAGTAAAAAACAAAAAGCCAACCCATACCCCCAAAATCAATCCAATTTGAAAATGGCAAAAGACATAAACATACATTTCACTGAAGAAGTCATACAGATAGCAAATAAGAACATAAAAATAACATTAAGAAAAAAAAATCAACATCACTAATCATCAGGTAAATGCCGATTTAAACCACAATATTACTACATCAGAATGGTTAAAATAAAAAATAGTGAAAACATCAAATGCTGGCGATGAGGTAATGTTACTGGATTACTCATATATTGCTGGTGGGCATGTAAAATGTCACAGCCACTCCAGAAAACAGTCTGGCAGTTTCTCATAAACTATCATTGGGCTTTTATCTCAGAGAAACAAGAACTTTATGTTCACACAAAATCTATGCATACATGTTCATAGTGGCTTTATTCATAAATAGCCAGAAACTGAAATTAACCCAGATGTCTATCAAATGCGCAAATGGTTAAAAAAAAAACTGTGGCAATCCATATTTTGTAAGACTACTCTGTAGTATAAGGAATGGACTATTGATACTGAATAAATCTCCATGGAATTGCACTGAGTGAAAAAAATTAATCTAGAAGTGTACATATAGTATGGTTTATTTTATAAAATATTCTTGCTACAACAAAATTATGGAAATGGAGAACAGATTAATGGTTGTCAGGGTTCAGGAACGGGAAATGTGGAGGAGTAGCAGTGTGGCTATAAAGCAGCAACAGAAGGGATCCCTGTGATGATCAAATATCCTGATTCTTGACTGCATAAATGTCAATATCCTGGTTGTACAAAATTTATATTGTATTGCAAGACATTACCACTGGAGGAAACTGGGTAAGGTATACAAGAGCTATCACTGTATTATTCCTCACAAGTGCATGTGGATCTACAAAAAATCTCTCAAAATAAACCTTTAGAAAAAGGACCCATGAGAGACATGTCAATAATTATTTTCCTTGAGGAAAACAAATTCAGAGAGTGAGATTACTTTTCTGAAGTCATGCAGCTGATCTATATTAGAATTGGGACTAACACGTAGGCTTTCTTAGATATGATCCAGCATTCTTTTCTCTCAATGAGTCCATGCCAACACTGATTCACTGTAAGGCAAGGCCTAAAATTAAGGGCCAATATATGTGCTGACTAGACAAATAGGAGAAACCAGGAGAGCCACAGATGGCCTAGCCACAAGTTGTGGCTTGTGGTTCAACTTAAGGTCCCCTCAACAAGAAACCTACTTCTCAAACTGAAGAGAAGCAAGTGCAGGCCCCTTTTGGTTCCTTGCCAGCCTGCAGAAACATTCTAACAAACCAATAACAACCACCCATGGGAACTAGGGGACACCTAATCCTCTTGATACTACAGTGCCTGCCTTCCACAGCCCTAGCTGTACAACCCCTTCTAAAGTGCAACTCTGGGGTGGCCCTGTGTGGCCCTATATGCCTCTCCCTGCCTCCCTGCACTAGTTATAAAGTAAGCAGAGCAAATTACTATGATGAGATTGAATCACATTCATGGGCTTCCTAAAGAGTTTTGTTATAATGGAATCATGTAAATAGGTGGAAAAGGTTTTAAGAATTAACTTCATGATAGCCTTCACATGTCTGAGTCATCTAGAAGATTTATACTATTGGAATTCAAATAAAAACATATTATCATCAATTCCTGAAGCACAGAAAGATAGCTCTGGATAATTCCTGCTTGGGGGGTGGGGGGACCACTTTAAAAAAAAATCTAAAGTAACATAAAGAATATAATTTTGAGGCTGTACCCTGGACCATAAGTATTTTTACGAAGAGGGTAATATTACAAAGATAAGTAGTTTAGTAATAGCCCTTGATTTACAATTTACAATAGTCTCTCAATAAAAATATTTTTCTGTTATGCAGTTTTTCTTTATATCATCTGGCTTATAACTTAAAACATGACCAAATATTAATGCCCTAAGGAAAGTATTAATCCATTTTTCATTTAAAAATTAGATGATTGGTATGCAAACTGAGTGGAAGTACCTCAGAAAATATATAGCATAAATGCTCTAAACTAACTCATAGTGACAGTTGTGTTAAAGTCATACGGTGTCTAGGTTTTCCAAATAATACTGAGTCTAATTCAATAGATTAAAACATTTAAGGTAGTTATAACTTATACTTTGCTTAGTTGACCAACTCACTTAAATGATAAGATATTTCTCAAGTTTAGGTTGATTAGAGTGAAATTCTGTGGACTCCTGAGGTCTTCACCAGAAGTATCAAGGATGTTTACTTGTTTATATTTCTGGCCAGAAAATAAGTTTTATAGTTTAATGGCTACATGGTCATTTGCACAAAATTTGGAATGATTATATATGGAATTATATTCTCAAGCACTCAAATTCTGATATATTTGTGGTGGGAAAAAAATTAGAGGAAAACAATAAAAAGGAAGTAAGAAAAATGTTCTTACTTGATATATTGTTGGCAATTGTTAAGTGTCCAGGAATTATGCCTTAAAATTGCTTAGCAAATGGACCAATATACCTATCACATTAGCACAAAGAATAAAAAGAAATAACATAAAATTCCAAATCATAATTCAACACAAGAATCTTTATAAAATGACTAAGTGTCAATTTGGCATCTTCTGTTCTTGATTGTGGGTGTCTTTTAAAGTATCAATTCTTATTGCATAATGAATATTTTGGCACTAAACTTGGCTAAATTTTAAAGTATTTTATATTTAAATTTATATAAACCATAATCTTAAACTTCCATGTGAATTGAAAACAAAAATTTTGATGAAGTAAATCATAAATTCATGGGATTAACAACTAAAGTTTAATTGTGTTTTGCAGGTTTTTCAAAACGTGATTACCCAGGTAGCAGAGTTAATCCAAAAGATTATATCCTTCAATATCTGCTTGCACCTTTGCATGGAAATAGGATTTTTAGCCGGTTGATAGTGTCCCAGAAAAAATACCACATTCTCCAGCCTTTTTTTCAGGCAGCAGTGGCACAAGACTAAGGAAACTTCTGACAATCTTCTTTACAAAAGAACTCTTGAGAGCCCTTTGCCCTTTTTTTACCCTGCCCTCTATCCTGCAGATTAGAATGTGGATGAAGTTACCGAAACTCCATCTTGAACCTTAAAGATGGAAGGCATACCCTAAGAATAATTTAGCACAAAATCAAGGGTAGCCTAGATTCCACATAACAGCTGACACTCAAAGACTCTCTATATCTGACTTATACAAAAGAAAGAAATGAATTTCTATTTTGTTTTTATTGCTACTTTTGAGAACTCTTTTGCTCATAATTAAATTTAGTCCTAACTAGTTCAATGTATACCTAGAAAATCCTATTGCTGTGGGGCAGGATGGGGGTGGGATGTTGTAGGTTTAAAATCTACATAACATAAACAAATTTAACCCTGATGGAAAGTTATATTTTTCATAATATATTAATTTAAAATATTTTAAAATCTTCTTATTCACAGTATCTATCTCTATACGTTTAACAATTTAGTATTATCATGACATTTTAACAAAAACATTGGCAGCAAAAAAAAAATACAACTCAGTTCTTTAAAAAAGTTTCTTTTCCTCTAATTAACATATTATATATAGTTGACATATTATATTTCATGGATAAAATTATAAATACTCCTTAATTATAAGTATAAATATTACATATAGCTGACCATAGTCTCAAAATCTTCTTAATCTCTCTTAATATGTAAAAGATATTGTAATATGCACACTTAAAAATGAAAATGCATTTCCTCAACATTATTTAATCAGTCTGTAGTTATATATTTTTTTCTATTTGGGTTGTTCTCTTGTATAATGTTATTTTGAGTTGGATAAATAGTGTTTATACTCCATTCCACTTAAAGATGATAACTAGGCCCTTGGTGATATTATTTGCTTGTAAAAGGAATTTAATCTTAGATTGATGGAATATAAATTTTAAGTATATAATTCTGCCTTTGTAACTTGTATTTGTTTTGGTGGAATATATTCATTCTATCATTTACTTTGTTTTTATAATTCTATATGCTAGTTATCAGAGAGAAAGATTTCTCCTGAGTTGATCAGTTTGCTTATGACTGTTAATATGTTTTTTCTTATGGTTTTTTCTCAATTTATGAATATTCTATCTAAACAATACTTTATTCAGTGTTCTTATAACAAGTATTAAAAATAGCTTTACTAGTATAGTAATAGAATCAAATTTTGTTTTATTCCTACTCAATCCTACCTTGACCCTCCATTAGGCAATGGCCTATAGTTAATCCCTAAATATTTTATAAATTATTATCAATTTTTTCAGATTGCTTACAATAAGAAGTCATAGCGTACATAACTAAATAGATGAGTAAGATTTGTTTTAATAATATAATGCCCACATTATGTCCACAGTACCCTGTAAACATACTCAATAACTTCCCAAAACTTTTAGTTTAAAATTAATAAAGTATGTCTGAATAGTAGTTCAAGTACATTATCTTTGCAGTAAAGCACAATATATTAGAAAAATATCTACATGGCTTTGAGATTGAAATTGGTTTAATTTTCTAAATTCATGGATTCTAGGAAAGTTATGCATGAAAACGTTTCCCCCGCATCTTTTAATTACATTTTTCATTATAAGCAAACTTATATGTACTTAATGTTAAAAATATTCAGAGTTAAAGAGTTCTGTAAGTTCTTCACACTCCCCTCACCTATTGCTGATTTCCAAAAATAACTACTTCCAACTGATTTAGCTATTTTTCTTAATTTTCCTTCATTTCTCTAAATAACAGTGTGTGTTTCTATGTGTTGATTGTTTAGTGGGAGGCATCATCTATTCATGTTACGTAATGAAAGCTCACAGTCACCACCCAAAGTATTTACATTCACAAAATCCTACACATTGGTAGGATTATTTAGAGTTTTTTTTATTAAATTGATACTCAGATAAGAAGAGTCTTCAACAATGCTATAAAGTTTGTGATTATTTTTGCTTTCTTGCACAATATTTTGTTTGCTTTGTTGTAAATAATTGCCTTGTAATTTTGTTCCCTTAGTTTTCTATGTACTTATCGATAATTCAACACCAAACTCTTAGCTGACTTTGTAAATCTCCCCTCTATATGTTCCCAATGTCAAGTATTCTACCAATTTTACTTTCTTGATGAAATCTCTGCTAGACCTGCTCCAACCTGAACCCTTTTCATCTGGTGAACAATTGTCATCCTGGAATATCCTTGCACCACTTTACTGAGCAGGCACACCATTAACATTTGACAGGAACAAGGCAAGAGAACAAACAGAGACACATTGGTCTATATCTCACCCCCTCGCTCTTCCAAGCCTGGTTCCAGGGAACAGACCAAACGAAGAAGCCAAGAAGCCATCCACACCCTGGGTCTCAGTGAAACACCATTTTAGGCAGGGGATTTCTTGCAGTATCCTACCTAGAGCATATTGGTTCTATGGGAAGATGCTGTGTGTTTCAGATTCAGTATTTTAGAACTTTGTTGAAGTGTCCCTTCAACTGTGTCAGGTGTCCCAGAGTTAGAGATTTATTTTTTCTTCTCCAGTTTTCTTCTGGGATGAGAGAAGGCCAGTCACCTATTTCTCAGAGTGAAAGAGGAGACCTAAGGCTCTGCTTCTTAAACATGTATTTATTCAGTACTATTTTAGACTTATCTTAAATCTTATTGTCAGAGATACTAGGTATCAACTATTCCATAGCCTTTAAGGGGTTTACAGTATACATATCTCTGAGTCTCGCATTTACACGATTGTCTTGGAAGAATAATGTAGTATTAGTAATTTTACCTTACACCACTTTCTCCCTGCTCCAACCATGGTGAATTTCACCCAGTTCCTTAAACAGTCTTTTAAAATTTTCTTTCAGCTTTCACATATGCATTTCTCTCTGCTTAGAGCTTTTTATCCACATATCATCCCTTCATTTACATACACTCAGTGATCCTTCCCAGGTTAAATATCACTTTCTTAGGTAAATCTTCCCTAGGCCCCCAGATCAATTAGGCCCTCTTATTCTATCTTCCATTACCTCCATGACTCCCCTTTGGCAGCACTTGACATACTTGTCCTTCTGTAGTTAATGATCTATAATGATTTGTTTTTTGTTTCTCCTCCCCATAGACCATGTTACTATAAACTCAAGAACGGTGTTTGTTTTTTCAGACACAATCTTCCTAAATCTTAGCTCAGTGTTTGTATCAGTTTCTTGTGGCTGCTCTCACAAATTGTCACAGACTGGGTTGCTTGAAATGAGAGAAATCTGTTCTCTCAGTTTTGGAGGCTAGAAGTCCAAATTCCAGTAGGGGCATCTCCCTTTGGGGCCTCTTGGGGAGAATGAGTTATTTGCCTTTTTTAGCTTCTGGTGGCTACACCAGCTTTCTTGGGCTTATGAATGCTTCAATTTCTGCATCTATGGTCCTGTTGTCTCCTCATCTTCTGTCCCTCGAAGCTCCCTCTATCTAACTTATATAGGAATACTAGTCATTGGATTTAAGACACACCAGGATAATCCATGATGATCTCCTTATCTTTTGGATCCATAACTTAATTACATCTGCAAAGATTCTTTTTCTAAATAAGGTAACGTTCACAGGTTCCAAGGATCAGGACATGGACATACTTTTGGGGGGACTGCCATTTAACCCACTACAGTGCTTAATCTTAAATGTGTGGTACTGCATATTTGTGAGAGATAGTCCAAGTTTTTTCAAAGTGTCAATAATTTTTTTTTCTTTTTTTTTTCTTTTGCTGTGTTGGGTCTTCATTGCTGTGTGCAGGCTTTCTCTAGTTGCAGCAAGTGGAGGTTACTCTTCATTGCAGGACGTGGGCTTCTCATTGCAGTGGCTTCTCTTGTGGATCACAGGCTGTTAGGTGTGCGGGCTTCAGCAGTTGCAGCACATGGGCTCAGTAGTTGTGGCTTGTGGGCTCTAGAGCACAGGCTCAGTAGGTATGGCGCACGGGCTTAGTTGCTCCACAGCATATGGGATCTTCCCAGACTAGGGATAGAACACATGTCCCCTGCATTGGCAGCTAGATTCTTAACCACTGCACCACCAGGAAGTCCCTCAATAAATGTTTAGTTCTACTATATTTTTATTTTGAAAAATATTAAGGATAAAGATAAGGGTCACCTTCAGTTGTTTGTGACTTGGGTTTCTTGACAGAATAGCTCACAACGTGACAGCAAGTTTCCTTTAGAGTAAGAAACAGTGCAAGAGAGTGTCCAACAGATGTGGAAGTACATCAAATGAAAGCCAACCTACATACTCTATAATTATGCTACAAAGACAAAAATTGATCATGTAATTATAGCACTTGGTAGTAAATATCACGGACTTTAATGCAATATATTGTCAGAAAATTTTGGAGACAGTTTAACTGATGGGGTAATGTGATGATGGGGACAGATGATGTGGATACACATAGCATGTGTATCAAGGCTAAAATGAACAGCAATGATAAAAATAAATTTCTTGAGAATGAAAGTTCTTCAGAATCACTGTGATTCAACATCCCTTACTTACCTAATTAAAATTCATAAATAGAGTTTGGTATTCTGAACAGGACTGAGCAACTAATCCAACATTTTAAATTTAAATTAGGAAATTTACAAATCTTTGAAGAAACACTGTATGGTAAGTTCTGTTTTTTCCACATGTAGATTGGTAAATTACAAAATTAATTTGAGTTATTACAATATTTGATGAAAAATGTTAGCTTCCTACTATAGGTAGGGTGAATGTTAGTTTTTGGTGTCAACTTGACTAGGCTGTAGCACCCAGTTATCTAATCAGACATTAAGCTAGTATGGCTATAAAGGTATTTTATAGATGTGATTAACATCTACAGTAACTTGACTTTAAGTAAGGGGAACTACCCTCAATAATGTGGGTGGGCCTCATCAAGTCAGCTGAAGGCCTAAGAGCAAAATCTGAGGTTTCCTGAAGAAGAAATTATGCCTCAAGACCTCAGCAGTAACTCTTATCTGAGTTTTTGGCCTGTCATCCTGTTCAACAGATTCTGGACATGCCAGCCCCCATAATCTTGTGAGCCAATTCCTTAAAATAGAATAAATCTATATTTATATACATATAGCTATAGCTATACAGATAGATCATATAAATCAATACAGTTCTACCTATATTTATATCTATCTATATCTACATATCTCCTATTCTGTTTCTATTTTTTTTTTTTTTAAATTGTTTTTTATCCATGGTGATTATGAAAAAAAAAAGTTAGGGATATTTGTCAGGAGCCAACAATGAGACAGGAATCACAGGACAGTTAAATTTGAACTTCTGATAAAAGTGAAAAGTCAAAGAAAATCATTAGCAAATTCTTGGTGAGATGGTGCCAAGATCAAGCCCTGGAATTAGACAGTCTCTGTCCAAATTCGGGTCCTGCCAATTTTAGGGGCTCTTGGGCAAGCTACTGACTTCTCAGAATTCCAGTTTCCCATTTGCATAATGACATTATTAATGATTCCTACCTCATGGAGTGTTGCAAAGATTTAATGAGGTCTTGGATAGAAAATGTTAGCACAATGTCTTAACTGTAGATAAATTTAGTGGTAATCATTATTTCTCAGTTTTAGAATAGGGAATTATGCCAATTGTAGGCACAAAGAGAAATAAAAGGATAAAAATCTGGTTAAAAATATCTAATGATACCTTAAGGAGAAAATATATGCCAGAAATTTGCATAAAACTCTTCTATTTCTAATTGATAAAGACATATTAATAGGAGAGGGAAAAAAACTCTTCTGAAATAAAAAAAAATATTCCTTAAATGAGAAAAACTTCAAAATCCAAATGGTCTGGCAAGTCAAGTGTAAAATAGAACTGAAGAAGCAAAAATGAATTTAAGAAGTACTCTATAAAGAACTCTGAAGGCAATGATAAAAGACAAAGGGTCAAATAAAATATCAGAGGAACATTTGCTTTCAGCTTATTTTGTATTACAAGTATGTGTTTCTTGAGGTGCATAACAAACTTGCCAATAAAATAACAAAAAGCTATGGTTTTCTCTTTAACAGCATTCATTCACTATTCTGAAACAGTTAGCTATTATTTTCAGCAGTCACTGGGAACATACCACGAGCATAAGTAGAGCATAGGCAGTCAAGAGTACAAGGGTAGGTGTGGGTGATGGTCTGGGCTTGTATGGAAGACAAATGTATTCCCTGAGAGTAAATTCCCCATAATTGACATAGCTCCCTATAAGGGAACCCTGGGGGAAGAAGAGATAAAAGCATTTCTCCTGACCTTGCTACCCATTTCCCACAAACATCACATGAGGCTACTGTTGCCACAGCCATTGGTGTGGAAATAAAATGGAGTAATATCTAGATTGGTTATGCTAATGGCTTTCTCAGATTATAGTCATCTTCAAGGAATTATGGATTCAGTATTTGAGATTTGCAATTAAGTTCTGCAAAGGATTTTTCATTCATAAGTAATTTGAATGTAAAGTAAATGCCTTCTTTCACTTTTCTTTTAAATCACCTCCATTTATCTGTTCTGCACATAAATTTCTCAGTATAATTGTTTAAATATCTTTGCAAGTCTATTTTTATATAGTTATTTTTATAATGAAATATAACAAATTGTTTTATCATTATGGAGTCTTTTTCTATGCTGATTTCTGCTAATAAAAGCAGTCATAGAATGATTATGTAAATTAATTTAAAATCAAACCTTAGTGGAGTTTTTCTTTGATTTATTTATTTTTGTTTGTTTGTTTTTAAAGGTTGCTGGCGCCAACCCCCAAAACCCTTCAATTTGGGCAGGTTTTACTAAGAAAAAAACAATAGTAACAACAAATAGCAGTTTGACACACAAAAAAAGGAATATTATGACAAAGTTGCATGAGTCCACTAGAAAAATAATATTTTGCCTGAGTCTTTACAAAGTGTTAAGAGGATCTGCCATGATGTAGAGAAAACCCTGAATAATGACTTAAAACACTGGAGATAATTTCAACCTGCTCAGGCTTCAGCACCCTTACCAAGTTGCTGCCACTTCCCACTCCACATACCCTCACCACACTTGGTTCCAATGTCCCATGACAGAAGCTACCACGACCTCCTGTTACATATATATTTTTTCCTGTTACATACATACATATATACGTATATATGTATGTATATATATATATGTGTGTGTGTGTATATATATATATATATATATATATGTATATATATATATTGCTCATGTCCCTAACAGCTTTCCTTGTTAATCATTTCAAAGCAAATAACCCAGTAAGAGAATTCTAGTCACTTTAAGGACAATCTGCGTGTAGCATAGTGGCTGTCACTTGAATCCCAGCACATTCTCAAATCTTCATTACAGGGAGACAGAGGGCTTTACAGAAAAGCACCAAGCAAAATAAAATAACATTTTACTAAACTAATTTTACTATTTGACTAAACTAATCCTGGAGACAAACAGCACTGTTTGAATCTCCTTCAAATTTTCATTATAAGCAGCAGAGATTTGTTTTCCCATTACACCAAACACACATTTTATCCAAGGCCAGAAGCACCCCAATTTTATCTTTCTTTTCTTTTCTTTTCTTTTCTATTGTCAGAGAAAATGGTAGAAATTAACGGCTTCTGGTATAAACTAATTTATGAATATATGCATTTTGAAAAACTATGTAGGGGTCTGTCCTCCCAACATGAAGACAGTCTATATCCTTTAGAATTACCTTGATTATTTCTCTGCTAATGAATTTGTACTGTTCATCTATTGCTGTGACTCTTGCTGTGTAACAAACAAGCCCAAAATTCCAATGGCTTTTAAGAAGTAGCACTTACTTTTCTTTTACACAAGTCTGTGAGTTAGCATGGACAGCTCTGTTTAAGGCAACAGGTCTATTTCAGAACAGTGCCATGTGTTTCTCATTCTGGGAGAAGCAGTTACAGGAGGCAAGCTTTTATCATGCTGAATGGCAGAAACACAAGTAGACAAGAAAAACTATGCAAGTACACTGAGGCTGCTTCTAATATTCTTCTGTCTATAGGCATAAGAATGCTTATTTTACTTACATTGTATAATAGCAAAAATGGAGAGTGATGAAAGAATTGTGGAAAGAGAAAACAATGCAATCTATTTCAGGGTTTTTCAAGTTGCACTCAGCTATTATAATGTTGACAAACTGCTAAATCATTCAACAAATAAATGATTTCTTCTAGGTTTCACATACAACATAATCTATTGGTGTAAAAACATTTCCATTTATAGGAACTTAATGAAACACAAGTATGACAACAGTGACTTTTAACAAAAGTAATATTCTACTTTGATGAAGAACTCTAAATTTTACATGAAGAGTTGTAAATACTTCCTTAAGCTCTCAGTCAATAGTATGCAGTATATATTTTTATCTATATAAAAATACACTCAACAAATATTACAGACTAAAGTAGAAAGACTCCTAAAGTTTCAATAATTTCTTTGATATTTTGCTAAAAACAAAAATGTTATATATGCAGAGTTGTGGGATAGTATGGTATTGTTTAGTGATAATATCATAATTGTTCATCACTTTGAAGAAAGTGGCTCACCAGCTGTGGAATTCTAGGTGTGCCAACAATAATCTATTCTGAAACGTCCAAACACATCATTCTATAATAAATTGTTAGTATATTTATTACAACCGATATGTTTTTTAATATGTGGCAGAACAATTCAAGGTGGAGAAATAAAAGCTAAATCCAAACATTTGAGGAGTGCAAGATGGTCGAGGAATTCAACCTGAGAAGAGCATCAAATTGCATAGGACTAAATATAAAAATACTGGTTAATGAATGGTGAAAAAGGAAAAGAAATATTTGGGGAGTTGCTATATGAATAATAATTATTATTATCATTATTATCATCTAAATCATGTAATCCTCTAGATTTCTCATTCCATAAACATCATCTTTTGGCTTCTAGTACCCAATTTTACTGTTTGTGTGTGTGTTGTTTTGGGGGAGTTGGGTTCCCCCACACCAATAAGCAATTCTCAGATGTCAGTAGGGTGTCAAAGGATTCAACTCAATTCTGATACCTATTTACAAGGAGATAGCATGAGATTCCACATGTTATGGGTGCAGTCTTAGAAGACTGTCTCCCTCCCACCTTCACACACCAGTGGGAAGTCCAAGTTTTTACCTGTACTCCTGATTGCCCTGTAATCTGGCTATAAATCAGAGGTTTCCACAATCCCCTCCTTGCATTTAATTAACTTGCTAGAGCAGTTCACAGAACTCAGGAAACTAGATTACCAATTTATTGTAAAAGTATTAGAGCAGGCAGATAGCTAGATATGAGCAGAGTAAGGGGGGCAAGGAGCAGGTGACAAGAAACCATACATCTTGTAAACAACAGGGGTCCTTGGGAAGACAAAGAAAGGTGGGAAAAGGCAGGAATATCTGGAATGTAAGCTTTTGCTCATTATACCCTCATTACAATTAAATTAGCCTTGCAGATAGGAAGTACCCATCATGCACCAATGCCATGACATTTCTAATCAAGACAAAATAAGGACAAAAATCCCTCTTCCCCTTGGGAAGGTGGAGCTGGGATGAAAATCAGGAAATACCACCCAAAGCCCTTAATGAATATCCCACCCATTCATTTCTACACCTCATATAACCAGGTTACTAAAGAATCTCAGGGCAGCTACTCACTTAAGTCTGCCCACTCTCCCCTTAAGAGTGTATTATCACTTAATAAATCCTCACTTTGCTTTCTTGACCTCCATGTCTCCTCTCTGAATTCTTTGTGTGATAGGCAAGAACCTATTCTCCGGTAACAAAAGGATACAACTCAGGAACCGCCAGATGAAGAGATGCATATAGCAAGGTATATAGGAAGGGGAGCAGAGCTTCCATGTCCTTTCTAGGTGCACCATTCTCCCCAAATATCCACGTGTTTACCAACCTGAAAGCTCTCTGAACTCTGTCTTATAGGGGGTTTATGGAGGCTTTATTACATAGGCATGATTGATTAAATCAATGGTTGTTTGTGTTTGAGCTCAATCTCCAGCCACCCTCCCCTCTCCAGAGGTCAGAGGGTGGGACTGAAAGTTTCAGCCTTCTAATCACAAGATTTTGTTCTACTGGCAACCAGGCCCCATCCCTAGGTGGGACCCAAAGTCACCTCATTAACATAACAAAAATACCTTGGTTACTCTTGTCACTTAGGAAATTATAAGCTCTGTGCCAAAACTGGGGATAAAGACCAAATATGTATTTCTTATTATAAAATACAACATCACACATCTGATATCTATTTATGCTTGCACTTTATCATTAATTCCTTATCATTGAATTAAAAGATACATGCTTATCTTAGAAATGTTTATCCTAATTTCCTGGAAATGAGTTGTAGATCTGGGATGGTTAAAAAAACGCAGAAATAATACAAATAGAGAAAATAATTTGGAAATTTACTTACTCTTTACAACAGGGTCGAACAAGAAAGAGAGTTTACAGATATTTTAAAAGAAGGGAATTTAAGTGTGAAATACAATTCGTATTTTATGGCAAGACAAGAAAAATTTAAACAGAAAAGATTCTTCTCTGCCCTTTGGATTCCTCTCCCTAAACTGTGCATTGTGTATCTGCATTATGCATCAACCAAACCTTCCCCATCTCAAAAAACTTATATAACTGTGCCTTGACTTCTAATGGGCAGGACAGTTCTCAGAGCTTTCTGAGATGCTCTTCCTGGGTTATAATCTTCAAGTTTGACTTGAATAAAATTTTCCATTTCTTTCTTAGATTGCCTGCTTAATTTTTCATTGATGTAAGGAAGGGATGACTTATAGGTGTGTGAAGGCAGCAAAAAAGGAGCAAACATGTAAGGTTTTAGAGCAACAAACCTTCCTGGCTGTTAGGAATGAAGGAGCAAAGGGAAGAAACAGTGCTGCTAGTGCCCAGTGAGAACTGGAAGCCTATGGGAGTGATCAGCCAGGTGAGATGTGGTCCTGAAAGAAGCACACTGCTAAAAGAAATAGAAGGCAGAGAAGAAACCTTCTGACTTGTCTTATAACCCAATCTCCAAACTTCTGGTTTTTCCATTGGTTAAACCTAACTAAAAGCCAGCTAGCAAGAAAGCCCTGGTGTTGCAGTGGACAGAACTCAAACTCCCAGGGCACAAATCAGGATGGAGATGGATGAGGAATGGATCTGGAGAAGGGAAAATCCAGCATATACCTTCCTGTGCAAAAGCGATCACTGGAGTAGAGAGATAATAATGACTAAGGTCAGTGGTGACAATACAGAGAGCATACAGCCCTGCAAACTGAACTGATAATGACCAGCCTGCAAGAGCAAGGTGTAAAGCAGTGAAAGTGCCACTATTGATTCTCTATCAAGAAAACATACGTGACATCCTAGGGCACTATCAGAGGAAAGGAAAGCAAGTTGTGGTAATTCAACTGAGAGGACTCATTTACAAAGAATAAATCTGCCACCAAGGGGGTGAAACCTGGAGACAATAATATAATAATATTCAAAAATATAAATTAAACCTACCTTAATTAATGAAAGATGCTGTAGTTGAATATACTGTCTACTGAAAAAAAGTGCACAACCTGAAAGTTACGAATTATGTTTTATTCGGAGGACTTTCTGAAGACATACGCTTGAAAGAGAGCCCTTCAGATGGTTCTGAGGTACTGTTCCAAAAAGGTAAAGGAGAAACCAGGATATATAGGAGTTTTTGCAACAAAAACCAGGTAGTTGCAACATCAAAAGATTACTGTTAATTAAAGAAAACCAGACATCTCAAGTTAAAGAATTTTGCACTTTTCCATATACAGGAAGATGTAAGAGTCTGCGCTCACTGAAATCACTCTTTTGGCATGCACCTTAACTCTTTAGGGCCACTATCCTGCTTTTCTCCATCCTGATCTCCTCAGGGTGCACAGTTGGGGGCGGCTGCAGTGACTCATGGCTTGATGGTCGCAAGATTCTTTGTTTACTGATATGGCAATAATCCACAATACTGATATTGTTAAAGGCTCACAAAATGTTTTTCTAAAAGCAAATAATTCCTTAGTGCCTTTTAATCTTATCTAATATGTCTTGTATCACTATAGGTTAAGTGTTTTTATCATAAGCATTTTCCAAGGCTTTTATGAAGGATTAATTTTGTGTATGAATACCAAATATACATTTATTTGCTTTAGTTTAAACACATAATATTACGGAATTTTGTATAACAATGTATACACTACAGATTTTATTTTCATATTTATAGCAGAGTGTGTAGTTTTGAGTCTTTTCATCTTGCTCAGGAATTTGAGATTGGAGCTTCCTTTTTCATCTTCTGGAACTTTGCAGCATTAGAGAAAAATAATATATATGAACTTAAAAATATTCTGAATTACTCTTTACCCTGGAGTTGTATTTATTAACACACATTCCTTTTTAAATGTGATGATCTTTTTGTTAAATTGATGAAGGTAAAAATTATCGGGCCTCCCTGGTGGCGCAGTGGTTGAGAGTCCGCCTGCCGATGCAGGGGATACGGGTTCGTGCCCTGGTCTGGGAGGATCCCATATGCCGCGGAGCGGCTGGGCCCGTGAGCCATGGCCGCTGGGCCTGCGCATCCGGAGCCTGTGCTCCGCAACGGGAGAGGCCACAACAGTGAGAGGCCCGCATACCGCAAAAAGAAAAAAAAAAAAAATTATCATCATTTTCTCTTGAAGAATTTGAAACAGTATTCTGAGTTGAGAAGAAGCAATGGAATATTTTTTCCAAAAATTATGTTTAATAGTAGCTTGAAATCCCTTAAGCTTTTATATTATCTCATTGGAGTTGTTAAACTATGTCCTGAAGGCCAAGTCTTGCCCACTGTCTGTCTTTGTAACCAAAGTTTCATTGGAACATAATACGTTTACTCATTTATATGTTATTCATGGTGTTGGGCTGTATCCCTAAGACCTGTAAGGCCTGTACTTGCCAAGCTTCAAGAAAGAAAAAAGAGCTCTAAGTCAGCAACAGAGCTATCAATGATTTAATGGATAGGGAGAGTTTACATGTCTGAAGCAAGGTCCTGGAGCAAAGCTGCACCATGTGCAGTGGATGACAGGGATCTTTGCTTCTAGGGGAAAGGGGAGATTGTGGTTATACAGGGAATTAAGGTCAGGTCGGCTCATCGGTTACCAGGGAAACTAGCAGAGGGGCACGCCCCTCACAGCCCCTTTGATACAAAAAATCACTAGCTGGGGCCTGGGGCAAGGCTATAGGAAGGTCAACCATGTGAGTAGGGTATAGGTAAAGCAAGCACTGGTTGAGCAAGTGATGTATGGAGAGCAAGAGAACAGCCACCTTGAGTGGCCCGACAATACACATGGCTTAGAGAAAAACAGCAGAATTAAGTTGTTGCAACAGAGATCTTATGGCCCACAAAGAAATTTTGTCCACCCCTAGCACGTAGTGATATCCTCCACTGATATTAAGAAAGCAATGCAAATGAAGCAACTGATAAAGGATTCATCTCCAAAATATACAAACAGCCCATGCAGCTCAATATCAAAAAAACAAACAACCCAATCCAAAAATGGGCAGAAGACCTAAACAGACATTTCTCCAAAGAAGATATACAGATGGGCCAGAGGCACATAAACAGATGCTCAACATCACTAATCATTAGAGAAATGTAAATCAAAACTACAATGAGGTATCATCCTATGCCAGTCAGAATGGCCATCATCAAAAAATCTACAAAATATAAATGCTGGAGAGGGTGTGGAGAAAAGGGAACCCTCTTGCACTGCTGGTGGGAATGTAAATTGATACAGCCACTATGGAGAACAGTATGGAGGTTCCTTAAAAAACTAAAAACAGAACTACCATATGACCCAGCAACCCCACTACTGGGCATATACCCTGAGAAAACCGTAATTCGAAAAGACACACGTACCCCAATGTTCATTGCAGCATTATTTACAATAGCCAGGACAGGGAACCAACCTAAATGTCCATTGACAGATGAATGGATAAAAGAGATGAGGTATATATATATATATATATATATATATATATATATATATATACATACATACATACATACATACATACATACACACACACACACACACACACACACATACACACACACTGGAATATTACTCAGCCATAAAAAGGAGTGAAATTGGGTCATTTGTAGAGATGTGGATGGACCTAGAGTCTGTCATACAGAGTGAAGTAAGTCAGAAAAAGAAAAACAAACACTGTATATTAACGCATATATGTTGAATCTAGAAAAATGGTACAGATGTTCATATTTGCAGGACAGGAATAGAGACACAGATGTAGAGAATGGGCCTGTGGACACGGGGGTGAAGAGGGGAGTGGGATGAATTGGGAGATTTAGATTGACATGTATACACTGCCATGTGTAAAATATATAGCTAGTGGGAACCTGCTGTATAACACAGGGAGCTCAGCTTGGTGCTCTGTGATGACCTAGATAGATAGGGTGGGGTGTGGGAGGGAGGGGATATATGTATACATATAGCTGATTCACCTAATTGTACAGCAGAAACTAACAAAACATTGTAAAGCAACTATACTCCAATACAAAAAAAAAAAGAAAGAAAGCAATATATTTTTGCTTGGCATACTTCTGATGTAGCAATAATGACATGTAATTCTAAAGTAGCTACTTGGTTGCAATTCTTCGACTGACAGATGGAATTTATTACACAAAAACCTTTTGGGAAAATAAAATCCTTCTTATAAAACTATATTAGGCCAGCACAAATAGGTACTCCATGAATTTTTATTCCACTGAATGCAATTAACTACACATTGAAGAGCTGCTCTATAAATATATTTTTAGTATGAATGATGTATTAAATCAATTAATTAATGTAGCTATAAAATCTGCCTTCATCCAATAAAGTCCCTTCATATTAGGTCCATATTTTTGGAGAATAATATACATTTAGCATTCTACTTCATAAAAGTCTCTAATTCTATGATTTAATATTAATAGATTTAAATATCTCTATAAAAATGTATAACCAATAATTCTTGAGGTATCACAAAGACCATGTTACAAGTCAGGCTGTTTCAGGCAAAGATTGAGAATCACACCCATGTTGTAGATTCCCTTTTCTAGCAATATTTTAGAAATTATTGAACTCACTAAACCAAATAAAGAAATATATAAACACAATTTTGAAAATAAAAATAAGTACTGATTATCTACCAGAAACCATGAAGAGCCTTTAAAAGCAGGCAAGCAGACAGATGGGATTCATGAAGAAAACCATAAGCAGAAAAGATTACTTGAGAGGGTGAGGTAACTCTAAGTGTGATGCATGGAGGTGGGGGTCTGAAAGTCAGGAGTGTGCCAAGAGGTCACTATCTAGGTCACTAAGGATGGAGGTCCCTGAGCAAGAGCCTTCATCTACAAACGTGCTTCATACACTTGGGAGAGGTGGGAACAGTGGTGTTTTTCTCTTCACTGTTAGTGGTAACAAGATAGTACCAGGTGGACCAGGAGGAACTGTGGCTTTCACATTTATAATACTGGTGAGGGAAACACTCCACCCAGCAAGACTGGATGTCCTTCAGTTGGTCTCTGTTTATGCAAGCAACCATTCTAACTTCTGAGGCAAGTCCTGTCCAATCCAACATTTACATTCAAACTGTGAAAGCAGACTTAGCAAAGTCTAACAAGTAAACAAGTACAAACATTATACACTCATACACACACAGTGGCTATATGCGAATATATATCTATATAGATAATATAAAAGTATATATATTTATATAAATAATTGAGGGGAACCTACCACACAAAGGAAAGATATGACAATAAATAAACAGAAATAACTTATAACAAAAGTAGTAGTGATAACTGACCAGAAAAAAGAGGAATATAGGGGCAATATATTTAATACCCTCAGGGAGATGCATTAAGGTACAGAATACATACAAGGAATGAAACTGAGCAGGACGCTGTAGGGCCCTCCTGGGTGCAAAAGCCTTTCCATGTCCCTCATTTCTTTTTTGTAGGAAAAGGGCTTCAGCCTCCTAGGCCTTCCCTGAATTGCAAAGGGCAGACTCATACAGTTAGTGATTAGAACAATAGAGTTACAGGACTCCTAGTTCTTCCTGAAGGGATGGACATAACAATCTGCTACACATCTCTGAGTTCTTCTACAGGAACTAAGGGCCCCACCCAGGTGGCTGATGGTAACTACAAGCTGAGCACAAGCACGTGGACCCCAGGCTGGTTGGAATCAGAAGTCTGGTGACTGAGATTCCTGGAACACCACCCTGTTACCTCACCATCAACCAATCAAAAGAGAACCACACACCCTGCAGCCCTTACCCTCAATTTGTCTTAAAAAACTCTTCCCTGAAACCCATCAAGGAGTTTGGGCTTTTTGAGCACAATTCACCCACTGTCCTTGCTTGGCCTTGCAATAAAACTTTCTCTGCTCCAAACTCCAACGTTTTGGTTTGTTCAGCCTCACCGTGCATGGAACACACAAACTTGAGTTTTACACCATAATTCCAAAAGATAACATGGAAATTAAATTTTTGATCACTCAAATTAAAATAAACAATACAAAACATAAAAGGTAATCATAGACATGGCTGAAGAGTATACTTGTGATATAAGATATTATCTAAAAATTAGGAGAGCAAGAAATAAAGGTTAATTAAAGTAGAATATAGATCTAATGTTTCTTCCACCTTTTAAAAGAAATTCCAAAATGAATGACTAGACTAAATAGATGAAAGTAATCTTCAAAGAATTCATACAAAGTTTCCAAAAATAGGGGTTAAAGAAAAGAACACAGATTTAAAGTGCCCAGTGAGGACTGACCCACTGAGTAAGAAAAATTAATATGAATAAAATAACAACAACTGTTACTATCCAAAAGCATTGTTAAGGTTTAATAGAGAGGGAAAAATTTTAAGATTATCTACTAATCAATAAAAATGAGATTTATCTCAGATTTCCCATTGGCAAAACAAACTACTTCTACTAGTACAACTCTTACAACTACTATTGTTAATAACAATAAAATGGAATAATATTTTTAAATCTCTAAGGAAATCAACATTACCACTAGGATTCTATAGCCAGTGCTACCTTAGTATATAAAAGGCAATACAAGTATACTTTTAAACAACAACAAAAATTTCATTAGACAATTTACTTCCTCAGATCTATGAAAAAATTATTAGAGAATTTATCCCACTAAGATGAGCATGTAATCAAGAGAAAATGGTAAGCTAAGCAAGTTGTTTGTATAGAAAAAGCAGAAGTTAGCACACTTATTAAGTCTAAATAAATATTAGATATACATTTATTAAAGAAAATATATAATGGTATAGAATAAAATCCCAAATAATGACAACTTAGAAAGTGGTAGGGAAAACATATATCAGGAGAAAACTGAAAATATGAATAGTTAGTCTTTTTTTTTTTTTTTGCGGTACGCGGGCCTCTCAGTGTTGTGGCCTCTCCCATTGCGGAGCACATGCTCCGGGCGCGCAGGCTCAGTGGCCATGGCTCACGGGCCCAGCTGCTCCGCAGCATGTGAGATCTTCCCGGACCAGGGTGCGAACCCGTGTCCCCTGCATCGGCAGGCGGACTCAACCACTGCGCCACCAGGGAAGCCCAGTTAAGTCATTTTTAATGTCCACACACTTTTCTGTTCAAATGTTACCTCTCTGCAATGTTTGTGCTTGACTGTCCTAAGACAGCACATTTTGTCATCCTATATCCCATTGCTCTGCTTATTAAAACTATTTCTGAAATAAGTTTCACTTCCAGGAATTCCATATTTACTCATCAAGTAGTCTATTATTTGTCTCAGTCGAAAAGTATATCAGCTCCATTAGATCAGAAATTTTGTTTTGTTTACTGCTATAGAATGGGCCCTGAGAATGATATTAAATATAATGTAGGTACTCAATAGACATGTCTTAAATCAGTGAATAAATGATTGAGTAACCTTACATTCACACAATAAATACTAGGGAGTCAATAAAAAGAATGATATAGTTCTAAAATTATCAATATGGACTAATTTAACAATGATATTAAGTGGAAAAATCAAGGAATACTAGTTTAAATTGAATAATCTCACTTGTTCACTTTATTTTATGAGCTTAAATAAGACATTATAATGAAAACAGACCAGAAAATAGACCTTTAGATCCATTTTGTATATAAACAGAGAGACTGAGAAAGATAATATCAAAATCATAAGTATATTAAGTAAAAAGTAGAAACCTGACCATATTGGGTTTATTCAAAAGTTCAGGTATAGTTTAACACTTAAAAACATGTTATATGTAATGACACCTATTCTATTAATAGACGAAAGGAAAAAGGCATAGCCCAGTTGTGCCAATAGACCACCAAACATGTATTCAATAAATTAAATTCAATAGGTTTTAAAAAGAAATATGTTTGAATTAAACAATATTATAGTAAACTAAAAAGAGGACAAACTTTCTTACACAAAGTGTCTGCCAAAGTAAATAGCAAAGATAATATATGATATATAACTTTTAGAAATACTTTTATAAGAAACAGACTAGATTCTGGCTCTCACACTGATATTAACTTTGTAAAGGAGGTTGCAGCCAATGTAAATAAATAAATAAATGGAATTAGTGTTGAAAGGAAGAAATAAAATTCATTATTTCTAGATGATATGGTTGTACACCTAACACATCCAGGTGAATCAAATGAGAGCCATAAAACTTGTGTCCTCATAATATTGGCTAACATTGATTGATTACATTAAATATGTCAAGTAGTATCAGAGGATCTTTACATGTATTACCTCATTTAATTTTAACTTTTAAATCTGACAACTTTTCAAAATAAATGCTATCATTATCTCTATTTCAAAAAGGAGGAAAATTATAATTAGTTTCTCCACTGTCATGTAGCTAGTAAGTGACAAAACAAGGCTTCAGTGTGGCTCTGAAGCCCATGGATTGAACCTCCAAGTTTTACTGCCTCTTCTAGTTCAGTCATGGCCAATTAAGGAATCTATTAATAAGAAGTTCAATATCAATTGCAACTGTAAACTACAAAGTACTTAGGAATAAATCTCGTAAGAATCTGTGACTTTTCAGAAGAAAATACTGAAACTTTGCATAAACACAGTAATAAAAACATGAATAAATGATATATGATATAAACTGACATAAAGACAGGGAGAGTCAACAGTGTAAAAATGCCAGACACCCCAAACTAATTCATAACTGTAATCTAATCCATCTAATCCCACTAAAATTCTAATACAATGATTATAAAACTTGTCAAACAAACTTTCAATTTCATCCAGCAAAGTTAACATGAAAGAAGAGTGAAGATAAATTTGAAAAAGCAGAACAAGAAATAGGCCTTACCCTATAATGTATCAAATTACATAGGAAGTACTAATAAAATAGCAAGGTAATCAATAATAAATTATTAGATTAATAGAACAGCATTTACAAAGGATTCATGTGTTAGGAAAAATATTATGTATAAAAATGACTCCCAATTTGGAATAAATTAATACCATCTACAATAAAGAATCTCATAGGGCTTCCCTGGTGGCGCAGTGGTTGAGAGTCGCCCTGCCGATGCAGGGGACACGGGTTCGTGCCCCGGTCCGGGAAGATCCCACATGCCGCGGAGCAGCTAGGCCCGTGAGCCATGGCTGCTGAGCCTGTCCGTCCGGAGCCTGTGCTCCACAGCAGGAGAGGCCACAACAGTGAGAGGCCTGCGTACCGCAAAAAAAAAAAAAAAAAAAAGAATCTCATAATAAAAGGATCTAAACTTAAAAAAAAAGACAATAATATTGACTGTAAAATTAATAAACACATCTGTGTACTTCTCTAGTTTCAGAAGAGAATACAGGAGAATATCTTTTAAACCTCGAGAAAGAAAGCCATATTTAACCAAGACAAAAGTCATGAAGGAAAATACTGGTAAACCTTTTTCTATAAGCAAAGCATCATTATTAAAGTTAATATATAAGTAGACTAAAGGAAGAAAATATTTGCTGCATACACATAAAAGGATTAATACTTAAAATTAATAATTTTAACAAATCAACAGCAGAAATTGAGAATGGGAGATAGAAGTGACAAATAAATATATAAAAAAGTTGATCAATGTCATTATTATTAGAAAAAAAATATTAAAGACTCAAAATACCTTTTTCATTCATCATATTGCCAAAATTAAGAAGTTTAATAGTGTTAAGTATCAATATTAGTGAAAGTATAGAAAAATTGATACTCTCCTGTTCTGCTGCATGGAAAGGAATCAGTAAAACCCCAGATAGGATATTTTCATCTATCAACATTTAACATGTACCAGCACAGTAATGGAAATTCCTCTTTTGATATCTACTCAGAAAGACACTTGCACACATGCACAAGCAGGGATCTAATAGGGCTACCCCAGTTGGAATCAGGAATCATCAGATACAGATGAAGTGCTCATCATTAGGGAAAATACTGTGTGATTCATACTTTGACATACTAAAACAGTTAAAAAGACTGAGGTGGATCTACATAAATTGGTATTAAATAAAAATTTTAAGGCACATTGTTGAACAACAAAAACAGCAAAATTTTGAGTACAAGCTTAGAATGTACTATGCCAAAAGAGAATTGAAGTGTTATCCAACAATGAGAAAAACTAGAGTATCTGTAAATTCATAAAATTACTTGACTTTATCAGATGAACCGAATTCCAGAGTGACAGGTAACTCCAAAGAGAAACAGTATTACAAACTACTTCACTTTGAGCAGATCATGGGAAGAAATAAGTGGGTAAGAAGGAGTTAAAAATTTGAATGACTTATTAAATGACTGATATGAGAGTTCACAATCCCTGAGAGAACTAGACACAAGGTGGTACAAGTTTTTGCTGTTAAGAACAATGAAGGGTCCGATTTTACCCTACTTTCAATCTAAAATTTTAGCCTGCCATAGCTTCATGGATGCTGGCAGAAGACACAAGACTCCTGGTTCAGAGACAGATTTTATTATTCATGGCTCAAGATGCAGAATAAGCCTCATGTTCACACTAGTTCTCCTTGTCCCTGAAGTCCCACGGGGATGAGGTGGAGGAGGCCCAAGTGGATGCTGTCTCTGCTAGATCAAAGCAGGGTGGAAGATGGAAAGTCCAGCAGCCAGGAAGTCTAAGACAGTTGCCCTGGTTTGGGAGAACAACACCCTGGCATTTTCCTTCTGGAAGAAGCCTTCACAGGCAGTTATGAAAGACAAAAGATAATTAATGACTCCCTAACATGTTTCCTAGACAAAGGGAATTGTCTTCCAACTCTTACTAGCTTGTTAACATGGCTCAACAGCAGATGTTCTCAAGAAATATTGGAGGCAGAACAGGAAAACTGATTAAGCCCCTACAGCAGTACATACAATCTCACTATATTCCAGACCCTACTCTCTTATTAAATACATTCTTCAGCTGCTACAGAAGTAGCAGGAAACTCTCCCAATTAAAGAGCCTAGAGGATTATGTACTACCTTGGAGAAGGGAAAAAACAAGTGGTTTAGTACTAGGGAAGAGGTAGAACATCTTGGGCTGAAGATGCTATACTAATAAAAGAGCTTGATTACTACCCTGAGAGCATATGTAAACTCCATTCCAACCCAAGATCTTCCACAGATATAAGGAAGAGCTTGGCTGCCATGAGAAGGAGGAATGGGGACACTAAGAAAGCTCTGGCCTTGGGCCCCAGGGCCTGCAGCTATGCCAGGAAAATTGAAAACTACCCTGTCCCCAATACTGTTCACCTATTTAGTAAAACTTCACAGCAATCTAAAGCTGGGGGAGGGACAAGAATGTGGAAGAAGAATAGTGTGATGCAGGCCTACAGGCCTTACAGAAGCAGAGGGTGAGACATTAAGAATGGGTTAGTAGCATCCTGCCTCTAAAGGAAGTTTAAATTTGTGGTATATTGAGGTAATTATATAATAACAATATTCAGAACCAGCTCAAACATTGACTGAATTTAATCTCAATACCAAAAGCCTGAGAGAGAAAGAGGCACTACTCTGTTTACCATGGTTTCTAATGTTTTATATCACAAAATGCCCACTATTCAGGAAAAAATAATTCACTAAAAAAATCAAATCAAGAAAAAACAACAAATTGTCAGGAAAAGACATGGTGCACAGAACCAGGCCTAGAGATCATCAAGTTGTTAGAACTATCATACAGGGACCTTCTAAAGGCTATGAGAAATGTTTTAAATGAGCTACTTCGAAAAAGTACAACATGAAAATACAGAAGAAGAATTTTGCTAGAAAAATGGAAAAAAGGAAAGAGTCATATGGAAATGGTATTATATACATATATAGTATATTATATATAGTATATATTTATCTTTCAAATACAAATATTCCTTTGATAGTATTTTCAACTGACTGGACACAATAGAAAAAGGAATTGTAATCAAGAGAAATTATCCAAATTGAGATATAAAAAAAGAAATTGATTTAAAATGATTCAGAACACAGCACCTGAGAGCTATGGGGCAATATTAAAGGTCCCTACATATGTGTAATTGAAGTTTCAGTAGAAAAAGAGTGAGGGAGAGGGCAGAAGAAATATTTAAAGAGATAATGGTGTAAACACACAAACATACACATACACTTAGTCAATCTTAGTCAAACTGCTGACACCAAAAATAAAGAGAAAATATTGAAATCTGAGAAAAAAAATACAAAGTACACAAATTAGGACAGTCTTCTGTTAAAAAGAAAATGCAAGTGAAAACCAGAGGATAATGGAGTGACACATTAAAAATTCTTTAAAAATAACTGACAACCCCAAATTTTATATCCAATGAAAATATATTTCAAAACTGAAGCCAAATAAAAACATTTCAGGTGAATAAAAGCTAGAGAATGCATCTTCAGCAGAACTGCCCTATAAGAAATACTAAAGGAAGGGGTATGATATAAAGTGTGAATTTTGATCCATTCAACTAAGTACAATAAATAAAGGAAACATAAATGTGAAAAATGAGGATATCAAAGCTTTTGCACAGCAAAGGAAACCATAAACAAGACCAAAAGACAACCCTCAGAATGGGAGAAAATATTTGCAAATGAAGCAACTGACAAAGGATTAATCTCCAAAATTTATAAGCAGCTCATGCAGCTCAATAGCAAAAAAACAAACAACCCAATCCAAAAATGGGCAGAAGACTTAAATAGGCATTTCTCCAAAGAAGATATACAGACTGCCAACAAACACATGAAAGAATGCTCAACATCATTAATCATTAGAGAAATGCAAATCAAAACTACAATGAGATATCATCTCACACTAGTCAGAATGGCCATCATCAAGAAATCTAGAAACAATAAATGCTGGAGAGGGTGTGGAGAAAAGGGAACACTCTTGCACTGCTGGTGGGAATGTGAATTGGTACAGCCACTATGGAGAACAGTATGGAGGTTCCTTAAAAAACTAAAAATAGAACTACCATATGACCCAGCAATCCCACTACAGGGCATATACCCTGAGAAAACCAGAATGCAAAAAGAGACATGTACCAAAATGTTCATTGCAGCTCTATTCACAATAGCCTGGAGCTGGAAACAACCTAAGTGTCCATCATCGGATGAATGGATAAAGAAGATGTGGCACATATATACAAGGGATATTACTCAGCCATAAAAAGAAACGAAACTGAGCTATTTATAATGAGGTGGATAGACCTAGAGTCTGTCATACAGAGTGAAGTAAGTCAGAAAGAGAAAGACAAATACCGTATGCTAACACATATATATGGAATTAAAAAAAAATGTCATGAAGAACCTAGGGGTAAAACGGGAATAAAGACACAGACCTACTTGAGAATGGACTTGAGGATATGGGGAGGGGGAAGGGTAAGCTGTGACAAAGCGAAAGAGAGGCATGGACATATATATACTACCAAACATAAGGTAGATAGATAGTGGGAAGCAGCCGCAGAGCACAGGGAGATCAGCTCGGTGCTTTGTGACTGCCTGGAGGGGTGGGATGGGGAGGGTGAGAGGGAGGGAGATGCATGAGGGAAGGGATGTGGGAACAGATGTATATGTATGACTGATTCACTTTGTTATAAAGCAGAAACTAATTTAAAAAGAAAAAGCACAACTACCACTAAAAAAAAAAAACAAAGAAATCCATTATATTAACAAATTAAAAAGGAAAGACCTTATGCCTAAGTCTATAGATGAAAAAAAGCATTTGACAAAATCCAACATAGATTTCTGATGAAAAGTCTCAGCAAACTAAGAATAGAAGAGAACTTTCTCAGCCTGATGAAGTGTGTCTATGACAATCCTAGATCTAACATCATACATTATGGGAAAAGACTGAATGCTTTCCCACTAAGATGAAGACACAAGACAGGGATGTCCACTCTTCATTGCTTCTATTCAACATTACCCTGGAAGTTCCAACTACTGCAATAATACAAGAAAAATAAATAAAAAACACCCAGATTGATTTGCACCCAAAGAAGCAAAATTGCCTTTTCTTACAGATGACATTATCATCTACATAGAAAATCTGATGGAATCCATTTAAAAGCTACTAGAATTAGTAAGTATGTTTAGTAAAGTTGCAGGATGTACAAAAATCAATTGTATTTTTGTATACTAGTAATGAACAGTCAAAATTGAAATTAATAAAACATTACCATTCATACCAGCATCAAAAATAAAAAGTACTTAGAAATAAATCTGGCAGAAGATATGTATCCTGAAAACTATAAAACACTGTTGAGAGAAATTAAAGAAGGCTAAAGAAATATAGAGATACACTAAAAAAAAATGAGGATAAATGTAAAATACATTTTAAAAATTTCTTTAAAGAATAACCAATTTCCTAAAATAAAAACAGTAACAATGTGTTTTGGAGAGTATAATACATACAGAATAATGTTTGAAAACTGTATGGGAGGTGAGAAATAGAAAGCTTCTGACACTGTACATGAAGTAGTATAATAATATATGAAGGCAGAGTCTTATAAATTCAAGAAATATATTAAACTTTTAAGTAAACACTAAATTGAGTTCTAACTAATAAGTTAACAGTGAAGATAAACAAGGCCATATATTTAATGTTATTTTAGAAAATAAAAATCCTCAACAATTGGCAGGAAAATAGGAATAAAGTAACAAAGAATAGATGGATTAAAAACAAAGCAACTATCAATAGAGGAAATTCAAATTAAACCATGTAAATAGTTTAAGCACCCCAAATACAAGAAGAGATTGTTAGATTGGACAAAATAGCAAGAAATTTATGGGTTAAATATGAAGTCACAAGGAAAAGAGAAAAAAATTTGAAATAAATGCAAAATAAAAATACAAATACAGTATGTTAAAGATTACGGGATCAGGTACAGCAATGTTAATAGGAAAATTTACTGCATTCAGTATTTATATTAGAAAAGAAGCAAAATCTCAAATCAATCACCTACATTACCCTTTTAAAGAAAACAGTAGAAATAGGGCAAATAAATTAAAATCAATTAGAATTATTAAAATAATAAACATAGGAGCAGAAATGAATGAAATGAAACAGAAAAAAAACCTGGAAAAATCAACAATATCAAAAGATATGTCTTTGAAAAGATCAATAAAATCCATAAAACTCTAGTAAAACTGACAAGAATAAAAGAGAAAATACAAAATTACCATTATTAGGAATAAGTCATTACTGACTTTTAGGCATGAGAGCCATGAAAATAATAATAATTGGATACTGTAAACAAGTCTATGCAAGTCAGTTCACCAACATTGCTACAATTCAAAATTTATATGAAACACAAATAACCAACATTCATCAACATGAAATATATAGCCAGAATATTATTTTCTAATAAAGGAACTGAATTTATAGTTCACCTTCTAAAAGTCTGCCTGCATGGTTACTCTCAAGAATTTTACAAAACGTTTAAGAAAGAAATAATATGAATTCTACATAATCTCTTCTAAAAAATAGAAATGAAGGAAATATTTCTCACTTATTATTTGAGGCCAGCATTACCTTAATACTAAAACCAGAAAAAGATAAGGCAGAGTATTAAAGAAAATTGCAGAGTAATATCCTTTATGAACACAGATATAAAAAATTTGAACAAAATGATAGCAAACTAAATCCAGCAAAATACAAAAAGAATGATGCATGACCAAAAATATGGGTTATCACAGTAATGCCAGGCTGTTTCAACATTCAAAAAGAAATTAATGTAATATACCATATTAGTAAAAAAAAAAAAAAAGGGTAAATATGTGATTATAGGAATTGAGGCAAAAAAAGACTGACAAACTTATACATCCATTCTTATAAAACAAACAAAAAACTAAGGCTAACATCATACTTAATGGTAAAAGATTGAATGCTTCTCACCTTAGATTAGGAGTAAGGCAAGGATATCTATTCTTACCATACTTATTTATTTATTTATTTATTGGCTGCACTGCATGGCTTGTGGGATCTTAGTTCCCTGACCAGGGATCAAACCCATGCCCCCTACAATGGAAGTGCAGAGTCCTAACCACTGGACAGCCAGGGAATTCCCAACATCATACTTATTTAATATCTTACTGTTAGTCTTAACCAGTGCATTAAAGCAAGACATTTTTAAAATATCATTTTAAAAAGGTAAAGATTGAAAAGGAAGAAATATATAACTGTCCCTATTCATAGAGGACATGATTGTCTACATAGAAAATCCCAAGGATTCTAAAAAACAGATCCTAGAACTAAAAAGTGAACTTGTCAAGGTTGAAAGATAAAGGTCACCATATAAATAACAATTATACTTCTATATATTATCAATAGATATTTGAAACTAAAATTTTAAAATAATACAATTTATAATACCTTAACAAATAAAATATTTAGGCATAATACTAACAAAACATTTCTAGGATATATACATGGAAAACTACAAATACTTAGGAAATAAAATTTAATTTTGTTTTTTTAAAATTGGAGACACAGTCTTTATGAATTGGAAACCCAACATTTTTAGATGTCAGTTTTCCACTAACTAATCTTTAGATTTAATGCAATTTCACTTGTGGGTTCAGAAAAGCAGTGGCTTAGAGGGAAATTTATAGCATTCAATACTTACATTAGAGTAAGAGTGGGAGGTTGGGGTGAGCAGATGTAAGCTGTTATATATGGAATGGATAAACAACAAGGTCCTACTGTATAGCAGAGAGAACTATATTCAGTATCCTGTGATAAACCATAATGGAAAACAATACGTTAAAAAAAGTATATATATGAATCACTTTGCTGTACAGCAGAAATAAACACAACATTGTAAATCAACAATACGTCAATAAAAAATCAAACACTAAAAAAAGTACATTAGAAAAGAAGAAAATTAATTAAAATTCATTCATTCATTCACTTCCCAGGAAGAATTTCTGTAGATATTGACAAGATGATTTTAAAAGTTATATGAGTTGGCCTACTTTTCAAAAATTGAAAAAGAACAATATTACAGTGTTCACCCCACCTGATTTTAAGACTTACCATTTAGTTATAGCAATTAAGACACTATGGTTATAGGAAAATTTATCTACCTGTTGATTAGAATAAACAGTCTAGTGAAAGATTTACAGAAATATGGCTAATTGTGACAAAGGAGCAAAGCATTTCAATGGAAAGAGGATAGTTTTTTGTTTGGATTTTTTAACAAAAGGTATAGAAACAATTAAATATTCATATGCAAAACAAAAATGAACCTTGATCTATACTTCACGCTGCATACAGATTAAATTTACTGTGTATAAATTATGCTTTCAATAAACCTGACTAAAAGTATATAACAACAGTATGATGTCCTTCAGTTTTTTACAGTAATATATTCTATACACATGAATATGTGTAAACACATGGTATAGTTCAGAAATATACTAAATAAATATATAATTCTAAGCATATTGTGATTGGCACTGGTGGCCAAAGGGAACTTTAGGTTTTCTATAAATATTTAACAATATTAATTCAGTACCTGCTGTGTGCTAGCACTGTTCTATAGCTTTACACATATTAACTCATTTAATTTTCAAAGAAACCATAAAAGGTAGATACTATAATTATCTTCATATTGAAAAGGAATTAAGGCACAAAGATTAAAAATAGCTTTGACGAGGTTACATTTATTGCTCATGGTAGATGAGTCATTCAAACCCAGGCAGTCTTAATCCAGGTTACATGCCCCTAACTGTGAAGCCAGGTTGTATTTTTGCTATGCTTCACTTCTACTCTGAACTTTACAAAAGTGAAATTGTAAATAATTTATGAAATCAAATAATAACCTGATAAGTGGGTGGAAAAATACAAGTCACAGTGTTTCAAAATCTCTTCATGGGCTTTTAAAATAATTACCATAAATAAGTCATTAAAACACATAGACAGGAATCATACACAGGCTCTATCAGTTCTACTGTTGAGCCATTTTGAGGCAAAAAGAAAAGTGTATTGCATCAGAACTTATTGAGATTTGTTTCATTTCTCTTCAAAAGCCTCAAATTTCTTTTGGAAGCTTTTTACAAAAAAATCAGTGATTATGATCTCTCCAAGAACATAAGAAAACTTTACTTGGATGAGTATACATTCATATATGAGGATAGTAGGTGTTGAACAAGTTGCAAATCTCTGCATATTATCACCACAGCTTGTGTATCGATGAATTAGTAGATATAATGTGTAGAACAACTAGATAAACCACTAGGACCAGACTCTTGACTATAATAAAGAGGTAAAATATTCCCAATCCAGACATCTATCTATGACATCAACTTGAGGAGTGAAAACTTTTAATGACTTTATCTTTATGGTGTTCGTCAATGCCCTCTAGCTAAATACCAGTAGGAATGTATCTGTACTCAAATTTGGTTTATTGCATCATACATGGAGACTTCACACTAAGGGGGATGGGGGTGTTAGAAAGGACTTCTAGGATTTAAGTTCGTGTTAGGTTATTTAGGGGTGGAGTCAAGGAAAAACGGCTTTGTTTTGGATTCTATCTGGTCAAGAAGCAGAAGTGTGTATACAGATATGCCAGTCATTCATAGGATTCTAGCATAGGGAGATGCTTGGTATATTTGTGGTTTAGACAATGTTCTTGTTTCTGTTTTGCTCAAACATGATTGCAGAGTGGTCTTATTTTTATCTTGATCAATCATAGTCACAGAGTGGCCTTATCTGATGTTGGTGTTCTGTGAAATGGTTTATGTCCATCAGCTATAAGCATCAGGACTAAGTCAGCAAAATTAAGCCCATGAAGCTGATAGTTCCAGAATAGCTCCCAGCTGTCAAGGTCTGCTTTTTTCTTGACCAAGACAAAACAAACAATTAAGAATAAGGATGCACTCACTATTAGAAGAGAACTCCACACATTTTACTCTAAAATTTACTGAAACTAATAGTAAATAATACATTTAATCCAATAAGCAATACATGTATCAATAATGATTTCCAATTCCCTACTCATTAAAGAATTGCAAAAGTCAATAACAAGAGGTGACAAAGTAATGGTCTGTGCTCAGATTCATTCTGTTTTTCTTTTCTTCTTTGCTAATCCCTTTTGATATTCTTTTCTACCTATGCACATAGATGGTTCCTTACCTTAGGCTCATTTTATTATTAACATCTGTGGGAATTTCTCAAGATCTGTTTCTTCAATTGCTCAAAATTCAATTTCGATGAGAAGTCTCTATCATTGGTTTTCTACAGAGATTTGCAGTCTCTTCTGGTATTTAAAAAATACCTGTATAAATATTTTCACTTTTCCTAGGTAGAGTCTTGTGTATTATCTCTACTATATTTGTGTTCTAAATAATTTGGGTGAAGTAAAATTGCCCCCTCTTGCTTTTTTCCTTTATTTACCTGCTCTCCCCTAACCCCCACCACCACAATGAAAAACATCAAATTCTGTCCCCAGTTAGCACAAAGAATTACCCCCTGATAATTTGGCCCCAATGAGAAATTATGACTCAAGTGGGAAGAAACATGAACACCTTTATTTCCTGTCTCCTGAATTAATCTTCTCTTTACAGTTCTGTAACTTAAATTTTATCACTTATCCACTGAATATGAACATCCCTATCAGAGATATCTCTTTCAGTAACTTTTTTTGTTAATTTATTATTTTTAGTCATTATTTTCCAAAGGTTAGCATAAAATATATACTTTAAAAAACTCCTGTTTGGGTTCCTCCTCCATTCTTTTCATCAAATAGGGGATTTCATAATAAACTTTGCAAGAGTAAATACTAAAATATATAGTTACTTTGTTGATGTGAATGTGTGTCTACATGTATGAATGCATATATATTATATATATATGTGTGTATATATATATATACATATACACACACACACACACACACACACACACACACACATATACTCTGAGTTTACTCTGCATAATTATTTTGTAGATAAGTTGTTTGGTCTTGTTGCTCAATTATTCTTTAATAAATTTATTGGGCTTCAATTATATATTATCATCATAGCTTATATAGCTGAAAAATCAAATCATATCTATAACCTGAATTATCACTAGAGGAAGAAGCTGTCACTTGATTCCTTTGAAAATGAGGGCTGATTGGCACACGTCAAAATGCAAACAAATTCCACAGAGAATAGGCTGTCACTAGGAAAGCAGGCAATTCTGGCAATAGCTGTGTGTGTGTGTGTGTGTGTGTGTGTAGTGAGAGAGCGAAGGGACCCGACTGAACAGTGATCTTACAGCACACATTCTGGAAAGTGACATTTAAAAAGTAAATCCTTACCTAACTTATATTCCTTTATTTGTACTTTTTAATTTCTTGTTTCTGGAGAGATTTGAAAGGATTCAAATCTTCCTGTTTATTACTTTGTAGAGCCTTTACTCAAAGAGATTTGTGTTCAAAGTACCTCAGGTCACCTGCAATGTATCTGGAATATTATCTCTGATATTTCAGGGCTTTTGTTCTGGTAGCATCCTACTAAATCCTTGGTATTCTTTTGACTCCTGATACTATATTTTCTTGTTTTTTCATTACTGTTGTATTTCCATTTTCTAAACTGTAACATTACAGGAATAAAAATTCCATACAGATCATAAAATAGACATCAAATAAGACCATACAGGCCATTGACATGTTGCAGAAAAGAAACATAAGTCTTTCAAGGGCAGTAACTCCCTTGGGTGCCCACTTGTAAAAAAAATTGGGACTAGAGTGTTGGTGCAATTCAACATCAGGCTTCCTATCTGTACTGCCTATCCCAAACTGGATTGCTGCTAATCAAGTATTACCCTAAACTTTTATAGCTATATTAAAATTTTAATCAGAATAGTATATTTTTCAAAGCTGTTTTTTCCTTTTTTTTTTTTTGAGAGGTGATAGAATGCTACTTTAAAGAAATATATAACTACTGCAACAAACTAGACATTTAAAATAATCTCTTTGGGGTAAATTTTGACATATTTGTATTTTATACTAGTATAATAATTTAAAAATATTTCACAATTTCCTCATATCTCCTTTTGTCACTTTAACATGAGGTTCAAAAGCAAAAGAAATATTCCATTTACTAATATTTGGACCTAAAACATGGGCAAATAGTCCCACAGCATCCATCTAAATTTATATAACTGTATTCATTAGTGATCAGCCTAGTTATAAACTATTACTTACATATTTTTATACTTGTATTTATGATAGCTATACTAAGTAAACAACAACACATATAAACATTCACTACTTCTAGCAAAGTAATCTAAAATGGGTAAATAGAATAAATAGGTAGGAACTGCTAAATTTCTGGTAGGTTTTTAATAATTTGGTTTTATGAATCAATTTTAATTATTTCATTACAATATTTTATTTTTGTCTCTTTTTTCTTAATTTACACCATAAAGAAATATTCCCCATTCTATTATGTACAACAAATAATTTAGTTGTTGAATCAGATCAGTGTACCCTGGTTTTCCAAGTGGTTGCTTGTGGCCTCTTGGTATTCAATCAGTGGAATAAATTTTCCATCTGTTGTTGTGATAATCTGTTATTTAACTTAGGCATTATGATTGTTTAAAACTTTCGTATAAATACATAATAATTTCTTATTTTGACTTGACACTTTAAAATTCCCAACCAGTCTATTCCCAAGACTAGTTCTTACATATTTTAATTTAAAGTGCTTTTCTAATGATAATATAATATTCAAGCCAGTTTACAATCAGGTAAATGTTATCTCAAGAAGCATAATCATTTTTATAATACTGTTACTTCACTTCGCTGCATGACATGGTACAGAATTATTTGGTCCTTAGATATACCCACACTTTTTTGAATAACTTCTATAATACCAATTATTTCTTTTTTACAAATCTCTTTTTTCTTGATATTTTTCTATCATCATGGGCTTATGCTTCTATGTAGAATTACTAACCCTCGGATTAAGCCATTAAAAGATGAATCTGTCATTTCTAAGGGTGAAAAAGTGTGACATTTGAATTTTTTTAAAAAGGAGCAGGTCAAATATAGGCCAAAGAAGAGACCTATAGAAAAATATTCTTCAGCTTTCCCTTAAGACATTCATCTGATAATAAAATGAATAATTTCTCATTACATCTAAGCCATTTAACATATTATGTTTGAAAATGACAGTACGTTTGCTACTATTTTTTGCACTTGGAAGTTTTTGCCTCCCTTATACAAATGTTATTTTTATCTATTAAATAGTTCCTGAATTTATTTACACATTTTATATGAAACCACCATTATTTTTCTATGGTGTTTCTTCTCTGAGCATCACATTCACTATCTTGTCTTACCATTACAATCCTACTTTCCATTTCTTATCTCATTTCTCCTAGCTCAGCTCTTTCCCTAGTCCCACACATGAAATATTCCAATTTTATCACCTGTAAATTTAATACAATGCAGGTGCCCACCACAATCTGTGGTTTTGGAACAATTCTCAGAAGTCTCAGCACACGATGTGTTTTAGTACTGAGATAGGTTTCTTATCAAGTGCTTTTATTAGGCAATGTTAAACACATACACAATATAATCTATCTAAAATTACCCTCATCAGAAATGTCATCCGAGAGCAGAGGTGGATTTATCACGAATCCAATAAAGCTTAAGCTTTGGGGTCTCTAATTAGCGTGGTGCCCTTCCAAGGCCTTGAAAGGGGCCCCAAATTTTTATATGACTAATATATTTTTCTTTTTCTAAATAGCCTCAAATTTTATAGGCTTCAGGTACTACAAAATCTAGATCTTTCCTTGCCAAGGAAGTATAGGGGATGATTAGACATCCATATTGTTTCTAATATGTAGATCCCCACACCAACCTTCTAGAGTCATCCAATCTGGTAATCTTCCTTTGTATTCTTGAACACAAAGCTTGAAATCTCAGACCTTAGACCTGGAGATCTACTTTGGGCTCAACTATAAGTAAAGAGATTTTTATTTTGTGGTTGCCAATTGCAATACCTGATCTGAATTCTAGCTTGATTCTCAAAACCATATGGGCAGGGTAATGATAAATTGAAAAACATTAATAATATCGAAGAAAGAAAAGTAACCTAGCAGCACAAATATATAAGAATGAAGAATTTATCATTAGACCAGATAAATTAAGCAAAATCAGATGATTTGAGGAAAAATTCGATTAAAGGAAAAGTACAATAAAAATCAGTTTTATAAATTGTAAGTTTAAGTCTGAAGGAATTGAAGAATGAAAACTGAAAGAATACTTGTAAATACAAGTATGCAAATTATTTTAGATTTTTCCCTATTAGTATTTCAACGGTGAAGAAGACAGAAAAATTTAAGTTTGGATTTCAGTTTGAGAGGTAACAGCTTTGTTTGTATTATTAATTGAGGTCAGGATCTACTACAATAGTTCATTGAGAAAATCAAAGTTTTCATTAATTTTTTCAAGTAAAAACATGTAAAAATGAAATGACTAAAGATAAAGGACTTATCAAGAAAAGACCAATGCTCATTCTGAAAGAAATGCAGTAAAAATCAGGTCTGATTTTAGGTTGTCAGTCTGAACTGCTAGGTCTCATTAAGATTTCCCTGAGGGGATAGAGCCTGCTACTTCCAGGTTTTCTCTCTCTGGGGAAGACTGAAAGACAGGTGACAGAAAATTAGATCAAACAATCAAAATGTCAGAGGTGCCTGCTTCTGCTGCTCTCATGCTGGGCACATAGTAGGCACTCAATAGGCTTTTGAATGATGAATTGTCCCTGTTAACATTTAAAGAGCAAGACTAAAGTTAAGAATAAGCATTAGCATAAAGACTTCCATTATAAGAATCTTCTAAAGATGTTAAGGTTGTGTTTTGTTTTGTTTAAAATCCAGTGCTTGGCTACATCTCAGCTTCTGTATTCCAAATATAATCCCTTATTTTCTAATTCTGAGGGTTGTGTCCTTTTAACCTCTGCAAATGTTGATCAGCTATACAGGAATTTAATTCTTTAAATATATTCCAACACTGCCACATATTTTTGCTGTTATGTTATTCCATTTTCAAAATTTATTTATGAAATTCAGTTTCCTTTTCCATGAATTCCAAAACATTTCTACAGTGTGTGTGTGTGTGTGTTTATAAGAACAGTGACTGTGAGAGGGAGAGGGAGAGGGAGAGGGAGAGAGAGCAAGAGTTTTCTCAATAGCTGCTTTTAGACATTTGTTATCATACATTTCAATTTCTATGCTTTTCATCCTAGCATATGATGGATTCAGTAACAGTTAAAAATATTAGTAGGCACTTTTCTAAAATCTTACAAGGTTAATAATATTACACATCTATATACAGACAAATAAAGTGAGGCACAGAGAGCTTAAGGATGTGCATATTTAAAATTTGATAAAACTCTTTTATTATTGTTGTTTTATTAGTTTTACTGCAAGGCTGGATAATACAACAACCAATAAAAAAAGAACGGGGAAAAAAATGAAAACTTTTCAATTCCAATGGCTTCTCTTGCCAGAATCATTTGTTTTGTTTCCTGATCCTATTTAAAACACAAAGCAGTGAATTTCTACTTCTCACAATATAGCAGACAATATTCTGAAAGACCTTCTAGAGTGAAGGATTACATGCTAAATAAATAGCTAAGAAAAATGTTTAAATTTCTGCTCATGTGAAAATAGAAGTGAAATCAGAAAGTCTGGCAAATGAGCATGTACAAAACTGGCTTTCACTAGGGAGGTTCTGCAGAGCCCAACATCAGGCATGCGGAATAAGAGATAAAGGCTAGACCTCTGTTCTTCCCAACCTACCATGCCATTAATGAGTTTTACAGAGTTTGCAAAAACCTGAGACCCCAAGCGTCAATGCCATCAGTATACTTCTATTAATATCAAATTTTCTGGAAAAGGTTGATCAATGTAATGTCATACAGCTGATGAAGATGCAAGTTGCTGCAACTACTTTGGTAAGTTTGTAATTACCTATTAACTTGAAAATTCACATGATCTTATCATCAGCCATTTCACTAAATGCAAGAAGCTTCACATATTCTTATTTACCTATTTGTATATACTCTATCAAAATTCTTGAATATAACAGCCAGAGACACAAAAAGAAATATTTATAGTTATATTTTACATAATAGTAAAAACCTGGAAATACAAGTATCCATCAATCTAATAATAATAATCTAATAATGAATTACTAAATTGTGGTGTGTACATAAAATAGAATACTTTCAGCAACAAATATTGAGTAAAATTTAACTAAATGCACCAGCTTGAGTAGATCTCAAAAACATTATATTGAGTGAGCGGATCGAGTCACAAAAGATCACATCTATTATTATTTCAACCATATAAAAACAGATTGAACTAAATGTTTTATTTTTAGCAAAGGAGTATAAATGCACAATTATAATAGTGGTAACTTCTGGGGAGAAGAGAGAATGGGATATTTTGGGAAGCAGCACAATAGGTTTTACAGTACTTGCAAGCATTCTATTTATTATTGTGGAGGGTACTTAACTATTTTATTTAAATTGTACATATTTAAAATTTTTGTAGGTTTAACATATGTCACAGTAAAAATAAGAGTCAGTAAAATGAAAGATGAGAAGTGAAAGGGATACACAGTAAGAAAAGCAGAATGAGGGTGTATAACAGTGGTCTTGAGTAGAAATATGGATAAGGATAATGGATTAGAAATTATTAAATATGAGAGTGATCTTTGTTGAAAAATGATAGACTGAATATGTGTCTTTGCATTCACTCTTCCTTGAAATCTCATTATACTGACACTAGGCGTAAGTCCTCAAAGACCAACAGAGGTGGAGAAGCGAAAACACAAGCTATTGCATGTTGAAGCCTAGTCTTCTCTCTTTTTTTCTCTCTCTCTCTCTCAGTCCATATAGATAGAGATGGAGATAGACATAGACAGAGATCTAGCTAGCTAGCTAGCTAGCTATCCATCTATGCATCTAGAGAGAGACATTAACATTAAATATAAAATTTTGAAGGTAAGACCTAAGAAACATCATAGAAAGAAAGAAATCACAAAAGCAGCCAAGAAAAGAGAAGAGGAAAGAATATTGGAGGATAAGCAGCATTAGTGGTACAGTAGTGAACACTGCTGCTTTCCAAGAATATTTGAGGATCAATCCCAGCAGTCAAGCTGTCATCCTTTAGAGTAGTAGGGGTGGCAAAGATAAAGAATGTCTTTCCTTGTGAAGGAAATTAGTCAATAAAGATTTATAAGATAGGAAGACTGAAATGTCCAGATTGAAAGGGCTTACTGATTGACTGGGAAAAGGAAGTTCAAAATGCCCCCATGAAGATATAACATTATGAAATTTTAGAACTCTAGGGATAAAAAAATAACACTCTCAACAACATGCTGAAAGAATACTAAAAGGCCATGTATAAAAACTCAAGAATTACAATGACATTGGATTTTTAACAATATCAGGATTAGAAGGTAGAGAACAGTTGAGAAATACCTTGAAAAATCTGAGGAAAAATATTTTTTACCTAAAAATTTTATGTTCAGGTAAATTAAGGTTCAGATAGAAAGTAGACTAAAGACAATTTCAGATACACAACATCCTGAAACTTTCTCTTATATAGAATCTTTCTCATCAAGATGAAGAATAACATGGTCATAAAAAAAAGGAGAAAGTAAAGGAAAGAAACTGTTATTTAACAAAGAGAAAAGATGAAAAGAATCCTCAGGATACTGACAAAGGGAGACTCTAGGATTACAGCCAAGCCTGGAGAAAAGCAAACCCTGGCAGGAGCAGAATGTTGGAGGGTTGCTGGAAGATGAATATCGATTTACACTTCCAGTGAGTTGGAGGACAAGTTATTGTTCCATATGAAGAAAACTAGGCAAGCAAACGATAATGAGGAAAAATAATCACAGTACACTACATGTCTCAGCTTGAATAATATTCTCATAGTCACCATTAATAATTGAAAAAATGCTATTAATCTATATTAATAATCTGACAAAGATTGAAGAAAGCAATATTGGTGTATGAGAAGAGGTTGAAAGAAAGGTGGATTTTCCTATTTCATCTTAGGAAGTTTATAAATCTTAAAGTAAAATTATAAAAAAAAAAAGCTAATAGTATGGCATGAATAGGGTGGAAAATCAAGAAACAGAAGAAAAACATTTTATTTTTAAGAAAAATACTATAATTGCTTCAGTAAATCAGAAACCAAAGCTGGGGAAACAGTGATATGTAAGAAAACTGGTTTTCATTATAAATCTCATAGAATTATTTGTTTTTTAAAAGGTATTAGGTATAAGATCTAGAGTAAAACTAATTTTTAAGAGCAAATGACAAAAGAATGATACAGATAAATATAAAAAGTAGTGGAAGGAGGGTGACTACTTCCATGGCTATGACTATTCCTCTTCCTCTGGTCCTAATGTTGTTCGTTCTGATTTCTCTTTTTTCCTTTTCCTGGACTCCTTTCCATATTTTTCTTTCCTATTTAGTATACAATATTGATATTTTTTGTCTCTTTAATTATCCTTGCCTTATTTTTTCTACTCCCCTAATATCATAAGTTTTTATTTAAAAAGTATCAAAACTTGGAACATGTTTCATTACCTGTAGCTTCCCCAAAATATTTTAATACTTTTGGATGTGCCTCTTTTACTTACATTGGTTTTACATTGGTCCTCAAAGAATTCAAAGTGTAATATGGGGAAAGTTTATTAAAATTACCATGGGAACATTTTCAAATTATACCTACCCTTATATTCTCATTTGGACAAGAACCCTTAGAGTCCTATACTTTGATTAGTATCTATAGATGGTTCTAATAGTGTTTTAGACTATACCTCATTATGGACTTTTTTAGGCCTTATCTTTTTGTAAATTAAACTTTATGCTCAAATTATGAAATGCTCTTAGCAGCATGATTGAAGAGCCTTTGGACAGCAAGGCTAAAATATTCCTCAGTCAGTAACCCAATAATAGGATCTATAAGTTCCTTTCTATTATTGAAACACATAACTTACATCTCAACTGGGGCTTTAAATAATTTAATTCACAGAAAGCCATTTCAGTAGCTAGCTTTTTGTACAATGACAGCTGATTTATCCCATCCACTTTTTTTTTTTTTTTTTTTTCTTTTTGCGGTATGTGGGCCTCTCACTGTTGTGGCCTCTCCCGTTGTGGAGCACAGGCTCCGGATGCGCAGGCCCAGCGGCCATGGCTCACGGGCCCAGCCGCTCCGCGGCATATGGGATCCTCCCAGACCGGGGCACGAACCCGTATCCCCTGCATCGGCAGGCGGACTCTTAACCACTTGCGCCACCAGGGAGGCCCCATCCACTTTTAAGATAACAATCTGTTTCAAATAAAAATACTTGATAATTTTAACAATAAAGGCCAAAATTTAAATGACATATATCAATAAAATAAAATGAAAAATTATACTAAATGATAATGTAATGAAAACTTATTTTCAAAAAAGATATAATCTGGAAGAAACAATAAGTTAAACAGCTCCTTTACTATTCTCCAATATGTCATATATTTCCAAACTCCATTTTCTGCATGTAAGGATTTTGTGTGAAATGTCCTTATCTCCATTTATCATCTGCCAAATTCACCACTCTTTACAATCATAGTGGATTTAAAACTTTTTATCAAAAGTATAACAAATATTTACAGGCTTAAAAACTATACCAGTATAATAAGACTCTTGAGGATGGTGACCTCATTTTGTACTTTTTTTGTATCTCTGGAGTTTGGAAAATTAATATATTTTTCACTTTTTATGGAAAATTTTTTGAGTAAATGATATTAGTCCAAATAATATTGAGTCCCCATATACACATGACTCATAATCACCAGTATCTATAAACATATAAAATTTCAGTGTGTATCTCTAAAGACAATTCCTCTTTTATAAAATGCTACCTAAAATATCATTGTTACACTTATAAAAGGTTTAAAATAATTACCAAATATGAAAAAATCAAAAGTAGTACTCAAATGTCCTCAACGGTATGATTTTTTTTTAATGTACACATAAAACAGTGGTGTGCTTGAGCCAGATCATACTGCCTTGTAGGAGCCTGTTGTTGTATTTTCAATAATTTTGTGAGCTCAGTGTGAAATACAGCCGTTATTAATAATTAAATTATATAACCATACAATTAAATATATTTAAAATGAAGGTAAGAAATACTAAAAACTCATCTCTTCGCTTCTTAATTATTTTACTTCATTTTTCTAACATCTATGATCTTGAAGTCATTTACATCTATTGTATCTGTACAGTGAAAATATTATATACTATTGTGGGACAATGCATCATTTCTCAACTCTGTTTTTAGTGACACCACTTTAGTAGCTTGAAGTCAGCCATGGTGGGAAAAAATACACACACATTCATTTCTGTTCCTAGCTGTGTCCACTGAAAAATCTATAAACAGTGAACAACTCAACAGTAATGAGAAACTCTAGTGCCCAGATTGTGATCTTTAATAACAGTTCATTAGAAAGAATCAAAGCTCCTTGGAGAAATAGCTAACTCCAGATTGGGAGTAGAATATGTACAGGAGAAGCGTGGAACATCTTATTATACAAAAATCATGGAAACTATAAAGACTAAAGGGATTATAATAAACAAAACAAAACAAAACAAAACTTTAATAGACACCTTCAGTCAAAGATGGGACAATATGAGCATCAAAAACAATAACTGCAGTAGATTGAAACACAACAAATATGCTAATATTGTTGGATTAATAGTTATATTAAAATATGTTTGTCACATTTATTACATGCTTGGGAAGTAATTATTATTCTAAATAATTGGTAAATATGAGAACAATTCAAAAATTTATTTTGCATTTCCCATGTGAATTATACTTCATGATACCTAGAATAGTGTCAAGAATTCCAGATAATGAATGAGAAAGATGTGATAGAAGTAAAATACCTACACTTTTCCACCTCTAAAGAAATAATAGAAGTAGACAATCATTATCAATAGCAGGTAAAGCACTTGGGTGAAAGAATGACAATGAATTTTATATGGATGGATCGAACTGAGAGTATCTAGACACAGTGATCAAAATTAACCTAACAAAAACAGATATGATCAGGCATCACATCATGTATCTCTTGATAAGGTGCTCTAAGAAGTATAGAGTACCTCTCTGTTATTATCAAAACTGCACAGTATTAAAGATTTGTGAATGGATGTGAAAATAAATGGAATTTTTAAAATCATCAGCTGAATATTTCTATTTCTAAATGTCCATTGTCTAAAATTAAATGAAATCACTTGTTGTATATGAAGAGGAACAATAGAACAATATACAATGATTGATCAATATTTTAAAAAATCTGTTTCCTTATTATTACTTTTTAAAATTGAAATATAGTTGGCATGCAATATTATGTTAGTTTCAGGTGTTTGTACAACATAGTGACTTGGTGTTCAAATACATTACAAAATGATCACCAGGGTAACTCTAGTTACCATGCAAATATGTTACCATGCAAAGTTATTACATAATTATTGACTATGTTCTTTACAGCATACATACAATCCCGGTAACATTTATCACTCGAAGTTTGTACCTCAATCTTCTTCATCTGTTTTGCCCAGCCGTCCACTACCAACTTCACCTCTGACAACCACCTGTTTGTTCTCTGAATCTGAGTTGTTTTTCTTCTGTTTCGTTTATTCACGTTTTTGTTTTATAGATTCCACATATAAATGAAATCATATGGTATTTGTCATTCTCTGACATATTTCACTTAGCCTAATAGCCTCTAGTTTCATCCATGTTTTCACAAATGGACCGATTTCATTCTTTTTATGGGTCAGTTATATCCTATTGCATATATACTGCATCTTCTCTATCCATTCATCCATGGATGGACACTTAGATTGCTGCCAGATATTGGCTATTATAAATCATGCTGAAATGAATATAGGTGTCCATATATCTTTTTGAATTACTGTTTTTGTTCACTTGATGCCAGTCCTTGAATGTCAGCTGTTGTACTGTACTACTGTACTTTTCAAGGCATTGTACTGTAAGATTGAAAATGTTTTATTTTTTGTGTTTGTTCTTTATGTATTTTTTTGTGTGAAAAGTATTATAAACTTATTACAGTACAGTACTATGTAGCTGATTGTGTTAGTTGGGTACCTAGGCTAACTTTGTTGGACTTATGGACAAACTGGATTTATAAATGCACTCTCAGAATGGAACTTGTTCATATGTAGGGGACTTACAGTACATCAATCTATCTATCTATCTATCTATCTATCTATCTATATCTATATCTATCTATCTATATCTATACCTATCTATCTATATCTATACCTATCTATCTATATCTATATCTATCTATATCTATATCTATATCTATATCTATATCTATATCTATATCTATATCTATATCTATATCTATATCTATATCTATATCTATATCTATATCTATATCTATATATCCAGGGGTGGAACTGTTGGATCATATAGTAGTTCTCTTTTTAGTTTCTTTGAGGAACCTCCATACTGTTTTCATAGTGGCTATACCAATTTACATTCCCACCAACATTGTACTAGGGTTCTTTTTTCTCCACATCCTTGCCAACATTTGGTATTTGTAAGCTTTTTGATGACAACAATTCTGACAGCTGTGAGGTCACATCTCATTGTGGTTTTGATTTGCATTTCTCTGATGATTAGTGATGTTAAGCATTTTCCCATGTTCCTTTTGACCATATGTATATCTTCCTTGGAAAAATGTCTGTTTAGGTCTTCTATCCATTTTTTTAATTAAGTGTTTTTTTGGCTCTTGAGTTATATAAGCTGTTTATATATTTTGGATATTATTTGATTGGTTCTTTTTTATATTTTCCATCTCTTTGTTGAAGTTCTTACTGTGTTTCTCCATTCTTCTCCTTTGTTTGGTTAGTCTTTTTATAAACATTACTCTGAATTCTTTATGTGGTAGATTGTCTCTCTCCACTTTTTTTAGTTCTTTTTCTGACGTTTTGACTTATTTTTTCATTTGGAACATATTCCTTTGTCTCCTTATTTTGCCTAGCTCTCTGTGTCTATTTCTATGTATTGGGTAGATCAGCTACTTCTCATCTAGAAGGAGTAGCTTTATGTAGAAAGTGTCCTGTGGGACCCAGTAGCATGGTTACCTTTTGTCAGCAGAGTCAGGTACTCCAAGAGTGTACCATGTGATTTTCATGAGCTCTCCTTTTGTGTCTGGTCCTCAACTGCTGCTGGTGAACTAGTGTGTGGGGCTGCCCCATATGTGGCTGGGTGTAAGGCCCATCCTTGGTAGTTGTGAGCACTCTGTGCTGGGACTCAGAGTGAGTGAGAACCAGACTTTAAAAGCAGAGTCTCAGTCTCCTACAGCCCTCTGTCTCTCCTCCACATAAGCCCAGCTCATTTTCAAAGCCAGACTTTACTGTGACTCATCTTCCTGGTGTAGGTCTCCCAGACTGGGGAGTCCAATGGGGAGTTTGGATCCCTTGCTCCTCAGCAAGGACCTCACAGCTGTGATATCCCTCCCACCTCTGGGTTGCTGCACCAGGGTGTAAGGCCTGGCCAGACCATGTCTTTGCAACTCCTACTTATCTCATTGTGGTTTGTTCTTTATATCCTTAGTTGTGGAAAATCTTTTCTGCTAACCTTCAGGTTGTCCTCATAGATAGTTGCTCTATGTGTAGTTATAGTTTTGGTGTGTCTATGGAAGGAGACAAGCCCAGGACCTTCCTACTCTGTCATTTTGTCCCTTCAGAAAAAAACCTATTTTTTTTAGAGAGACTAGTATTTTCCCTAAATGGTTATCATGGCAGTAGCAAAAAATTGTAAAGCTCATGGTATCCAGGTCCAACATCTGAAATGATCTCCTTGTTATCAGATAATTCTTTGAAAACTCTTTGGAAGTGAGGCTTATTAGTTAATTATTAATTAGATTTTATATTTAAAAACTTTTGCAGAGAAAATGAATGATAATTGTTAGTATCTAACTTGCTATGTTATAATCTTATTAATTTATATTTATTATTTCAAACATGAAATATATATTTTAAAGAAATAAAGCATGTTTGATCTATAAAGAAACTAAAGCTTAAGATAGCAGTAGCTGTAAATAAAAACTCACTATATTCAGATCAGAAAAGTAAGGATATTAGGTTAATAATAATATATTATTATATCCTGCCTAGATCTAATAAACATATTTTATCTTTATTTTTATCCCTCTCCCTGTCTCCTGTTCTTCCCTTATATACATGGGCACATGTGTACATATGTGCCCACTATATCTATCTACTTTCCTTTGGATAAGAGATCAAACAATTTTTGCTTTGAATGTTATGGAAGTCACAATTTTATATTTTTCAAATTTTACTTATTTCTTACATGTGAACACACTAACAATTTTCATTTCCATATTTCCATGTGTATATTATTAGACTATGTATTAAATAACCCTTTAGTTAATATAGTTGTTTATATAGTAGTTGACAATGTAAATGTCAAACTCTACTTGGTAATTGACAGCATTTCCTACATGTGATAGAAAATATTTGGCTGGCAGAATTATCTTACTGCCTACTTGAAGCAGTTCTTTTTTGGACTATAAATAGATGGGAGGGATAAACTACACAGATGAAAAGAATTAAGGACAACATTACCAGTCAATACAAAGATATCCCCCAGAATCACTGGCATGGTAAATTATTAAATTAAAAAAAAAACATACAGCACCTGCCATAGCAAAGCTAATGGTGTAGATCTTTAAAAAGAAGATGCAGCCTTAGGTGGTGGTATTTATACAGTCTGCACCTAGAGTGTTCAGTTTTTCCTTTAGAAAAAGGAAAGGAAGTTGATTGGCTAGAAATGCCTTGATTGAAGGAAAGAAGCCTTTATCCTTTATAAAAAAAAAAAAGGCCTCACGTTGCTGCCCTAATGTTCTAAATCCTCAGTTTATCTTTGTTTCTAGCAGTGTGAGTCTAAATCAAGATTAAAAAGCAACTCAACATGAGGCAAAATGAAAAGGAGGTCATTTAATCACCCTGTTAGCTTCAAATGATTATTGATTCTTGGAGGTGATATCTAATTCTGCCAGAAAATCCATTTCAGTAATGATTACCACCTCAGTTTTATCTATGATACTGGAGGTTATGAAAAGTAGGACTCTCAAGGGAAGTATACAACTTTAGGCCATTAATATAATATTTAATATTATTTTTTTATCAGAACAGTTTCTAGCTCTACCCTTTATAAGAATCAGAATAGTCACTTAGGAATATGTGCTTCATCACGTCTAATTATTATATACAGTCCTTTGGGAAACAGAAGCACATAGAAATACCGGATAGGTAAATATCAAACAGTGTAGGGTATATTGAACTACTCATTATTTCTTATTATCACATACACAGCACTCAAACATCATGCCTAGAAAACTGGCATTACTCTATTGCCTTTGTTCACTCAAACTAATTCAGAGTAATGCCTGAAATGCTATGAGAGTCACAGATTTGCAGATATAGTAAAAAGAAATTCCTGAATACAGGTCAAAAAGATAAATGCAAACAATATAGGTGTCTCTAACACAGATAACTAAAGATAGGATGACCCATGTAAGGTTTGTTAAGGGTGATGGGCCAAAAAAACAGAAATTTCCTTCTTTGAGCATGTCTCTATACTTGTAGTTGTTTAATGAAATCAGGAAGAATAAGAAAGAAAGACATTTAGGGAGCATAGTCTAAAAATCTCAAGTACATATTTATTGTTTAAACTTCTATTGAACTGCAACCCAAAATTTATCTAATGAGCAACAGAAATCTCATGCAATGGGAATGGAGAAAAGAGGTATTTGAGAATAAAATCATTATGTATTTGGTAGCAAGTGTACATTGATAAAAAGGAAAATAGAGTGATCTAAAATGACTACCATATTTATGAAATAGCCAAATGAATGATATCTCAATAATATGAAGTATAATAGAAGGGATAATTGGTAGGGAAAATTATGAGCATAGTTTTGAAGAAAATAAATATGAATTTGAACTTTTTATTTATGAGGCCATTGAAAATATGACTCTAATGTTCTTAAAGTAAATGTAGCTTGGAATTGGAAATCTGTTTACATATCATCATGGTAATGAACAGGCTGCTGAGGAGATAAATAGTAAAATAAGAAGGTAAAAGGGTAGCATAAAAGTTATTTTAGCTCCTTCTGAATTATGTCTTTAAACTACTAGATATCACGTTTTGTTTAAATCAGAGCTTAGTCACATTAAGTGTACTAAATAAGGGGCCCTTCAATTATAATTATAGAAAAACACATACACATTATAAAATAAAATGAGAAAAAATTTCTAATATAATATTACCAAATATAGGTGTTTTTAACCCTAATTTGCAGACTAGAAAATATTCACATGAAACTATCTGTTTGCAAATGATGTTGTCAAATGTTGCTGTTAAGTATTTATTCACTGAATTTGCATAACCCTATTTCATGGAGGTTACCCTCTAGTCAGAAGAGACAGATAATAACAAAAATAAATAAGTAAAATATTAGGTTAATAGTGTTATATGCAATGGAAATAGCAGGGAGCTAGGGGAATATATGACTATGGAAATGCAATTTTAAATACAATGATCAGGGACAGCTTCACTGAGAATAAAACCTTTGAGATAGGAACATTCTGTTTTCATTATAATGACATAAAAATAAAATTGCAGTCTAGATAGATCAGATTTATCCAAATTGTAAATCAATGAAATCTTGCCAAAAGATAGGCATATCTATATTTGAACTTCAAATTCACTTTTTATTCCTCTCCTGCAATTATAGAAAATACATTCTAAAATACTATACATGTATGTGTGTATACATATATAAGTATATAAATGTTTATATTTATATTCATATTCATATATAAAGATTATTTTATTTTAAATTTCACTGTTTTTTTGTCTGAACACAGATTGAAAAGATCAATAAAACTGGCAAAACCCTAGCAATACTGACAACAAAAATAAAAGAGAAGATACAAATTACCAGTATTATAGATGAAATAGGGGAGATCTCTATAGACCTGGCAGATCTAAAATGATAACAAGATGATATTATGAATAACTATACAAATATTAATTTGAAAACTAAGATCAAATGAACCAATTCCTCAAAAACATAAACTACTACAATTTGCACAATTGGAAACAGAGAATTTAATAGCCTTATAACTATCAAGGAAACTGAATTCATAATTTTAAAACTCCCCCCAAAAAATTGCCAATCCCAGCTGATTTCACTGACAAATTCTAACATACTTTAAGAATTAACACCAATTCTACACAATCTCTTACATAAAATATACAAAAATTAACTCAAAGTGAATCACAAACATAAAGATAAAATGTAAAATTAGAAAATTTTTAGAAAGAGACATAGTAGAAATTTTGGGGGATATAGGAATAGATAAAGCATATTTAAATTTGACAGAAAAAGCACAATCTATAAAATAAAAAATGATAAACTGGATTTTATAAAAATTAAAAACATTTGTTCTGTGAAGGATCTTATGAAAGGGAGGAAAAGATAACTACATTCTAGGAGAAAATATTTTTAAACCACCATCTGAAAAAGGACTTGTATCTAGAATATTTAAAGGACTCTCAAAACACAACCATAAAAACAAAACAAAACAAAGAAAACATCCCATCAAATTAGAAAACAGAAAGAGAGAGAAGAACAAATATTTCACTAAAGAGGATATATAGAGGCCAATAAGCACATGAAAAGATGTTCAACATCTTTAATCATTGGAAAAATGCAAAATTAAACCACACTGATATATCACCACATACCCACCTGAATAGCTAAAAAGAAAAAAAAAAAAAGTGACAAAACCAAATGCTGCTAATGGTAATGCCACTTTGGAAAACAGTGTGGAAGTTACTAAAAACTAAACATTCAATCACCATGAAATCCAGCAACTGTACTCCTGAGCATTTATCTGACAAAAAAGAAAAGTTGTGTTGATACAATATCCTGTAGATAAATATCTAGAGAAGTTTTATTTAACATAGCTTAAACATGAGACAACCCAAATGTTCTTCATTAGGTAAATAAACTAATGGTAGTACCTTCATATCATGCAACACTACTCAGCAATAAAAAGGAGTAAAGTATTGATACACATAAGAACCTAGAAGAATCTCCAAAGGATTATTTTTGAATAAAAACAAGACAATCAGAAAAGGCTATGTACTATATTATTCTACTTATAAAACTGTCTATTTATAAAAGTGGCAAAATAATAGAAATGAAGAATGATTAGTGGTTCTAGGATTTTAGATGGGATTGGGGTATGAGGAAAATGGGTATAGTTATAAAAGGATAATATGAGGAATCATTTTTCCATGTGTGCATTTCTATGGATTAATTCCCAAAAGGGATTTATCTGGCATAGAATGTCAATTTGAAAATTAATGCAATTTTATAGTAAATTTACTTTATAAAATTGTGTGAGAGTAAATTTTTCTACATTCTCTATATTATTGCTGTACAAACTAAGTTAAAAATATTTCACTCATATGGGAATATTTCTAAGTTGTGTTCAGGCAAGGATGGTATAAAGAAATCAATTTAGATTCCTAAAGTTGCATATTGTGTCTCCTAAATTGATGTACTATCTTAGGAACTCATGAGGACAGTACATCCAAATCCCTGGGTGAATGTGAGACAGACTTGTAAACTTCAAGAAATTTGAAATCAATCCCCAAGTCATACACCAATCCAATGGAAAAGGGTGAACTAGCACACCTTCTGAAAGATCAGTGGTTGATCATTAATACATGCTGACATAGGGGTGAATACTAAGACTTTAAGTTTAAAAACAAAAGAACAAGGAAAATAAATTGAGCATGGGCATCAGAAGCTGTACACCATAGGAGACATGGATTTCACAGAATCAGAGCAGCAGATTCACTGAGCAAACATACAAATGAATAAAAAGAGCAATAACAATAAGCCCTGAGGAACAAGAAATAAGAATCCAGAGTTATAACAATATATTATATAAAATACTCAGTTTTCAACAAAATATTATGTGACATGCAAAGGAAGGAAAGTGTTACCCATACTCAGGAAAATCAGGCAATAGAAAATGCCTTTGAGGGGTTCAGATGTTCAACTTAGCAGACACAGATTTCAAAGCAGTTATTATGCGTGATCATAGAATCATAAGAAACTATTTTAAAATAGTTAACAGAGGGCTTCCCTGGTGGTGCAGTGGTTAAGAATCCACCTGCCAATGCAACAGACACAGGTTCAAGCCCTGATCCGGGAAGATCTCACAAGCCACGGAGCAACTAAACCCCATGCACCACAACTACTGAGCCTGCAATCTAGAGCCCACGAGCCACAACCACTGAGCCTGTGTGCTACAACTACTGAAGCCCACGAGCCTAGAGCCTATGTGCCGCAATAAGAAAAGCCACCGCAATGAGAAGCCCATGCACCACGACAAAGAGTAGACCCCACTCGCTGCAACTAGAGAAAGCCCAGGCATAGCAATGAAAACCCAATGCAGCCAAAATTAAATAAGTAAAATAAATAAATTTATTAAACATAAACATCCATTTTCAAAAAATAAAAAATAAATAAAATAGTTAACAGAAAGTCTCATCAAATAGAGACTATCAATAAAGATGTAGAAATAATTGAAAAACAAATGGAAAATCTGGATTTAAAAAGTACAATAAATGAGATGAAAATTCCAGCCTACGACTCAACAGATGTAAGCTGGCAGAGGGAATATTCAATAACCTTGAAGATAAATCAGTAAAGTTTATACAATCCGAAAAAGAGAATTGAACAAACCCTCAGAGAAACATGGGACACCACTAATGCATCAATTATTCTTAATGGTAATACCAGAAAGAGAGGAGAGAGGGAATGGGGAAGAAAAACTATTTAAAGAAATAATGGCTGAAAACCTCCCAAATTCTCCCCCTCAAAATAGTAATGTGCATCCAAGAAGCTGAAAAAACACCAAGCAGGATAAAAAGTACCCATATACAGACACATTATAATTACATTGTTGAAAGCCAAGAAAAAGCGACTACCTTGGAAGAAACAAGAAAAAAAAAAAAAAAGGAGCCACAATAAGATTAAAAGTTATTTCTTATAATTTCTCATCAGAAAAAATGGAGCCCAATAAGGAGTGGATGACATATTCAAAGTTCTCAAAGGAAAAAAATAATATTATCCACGTGTCCTCTATGCAGCAAAATTCTCCTTCAAAAATGGAGTAAATAAGGACATTCCTTGATGAATGAAACTTTGAGAATTTTTTGTGAGCAGACTCGTCTTACAAGAAATACTAAAGGAAGTTTCCTGGCTGAAAGGAAGTGACCCCAAACAGTAATTATAATCTACATAAATATAAAAGAATACAGGAAGAGGTAATTATGAGCATAATTATAGAAGATCGTATAATAACATATTTCTTCTCCTTTCTTCTCTTGTGGAAATGTAAAATCATACAGTCATCCTAGAATAGTTTGACAAATGTTAAAAATAGAATTACCACATGAGCCAGCAGGTCCAATCCTCCATATCTATCCAAAAGAAATTAAAACAAATGTATATATAAAACCTGTACATAATATTTAAAGTAGTATTACCTGTAAGAGCCAAAGAGTGGAAAGAACCCAAATGTTTACTGAAAGATTAATGGACAAACAAAACACTGTGTATTATTAAAATAGAATATTATTCAAAAATAAAAAAGTACTGATAAGTACTATATGGATGAACCTCTAAAACTTTATAAGTGAAAAATGCCAGAATAATGCCACAAAAGAAGGCATATTATATTATTTCATTTACATGAAATATCTAGAATAGGCAACTATATGGAAAGAGAAAGTAGATCAATGTATGCCTATGGCTATTGGGAAGGGATAAGAAGTGACTTCTCATGGACAGTAGGTTCATTTATTAGTACTGGAAATGTTTTAATATTAGACAATGTTGATGGTTCCATAACTCTGGGACCATTTTGTTTTTGTTTTGCTCTTTGGGTTCTATTTTCCTTTTTTATGTTTTCCATGAATGTCCATAAACTATGACCTTGCATTCACATTTAACAGGACGACTCCAAAAATCCGACTGGTTTACACCTGCTAATCCCAAACTCCCAGTCCTGAGGTTAGCAGATGCAAACTAGTATACACAGGATGGATAAACAACAAGGTCCTACTGTACAGCGCAGGGAACTATATTCAATATCCTGTGATAAACCACAATGGAAAAGAATATGAAAAGAGTATGTGTATATGTATAACTGAGTCACTTTGCTGTATAGCAGAAATTAAACACATCATTGTAAATCAAGTATACTTCAATAAATTTTTTTTTTAATCTGACTGGGAATACTGAATCCACAGTTTCCTCTCTCTAATGGTAGACTCTAAGTTGATTGCTTATGTAACTGACTCTTATCCTGGAAACTTTATTTTTTTTTATTTTTTGCGGTATGCGGGCCTCTCACTGTTGTGGCCTCCCCCATTGCGGAGCACAGGCTCCGGACGCGCAGGCTCCGGACGCACAGGCTCAGCGGCCATGGCTCACGGGCCCAGCCGCTCCGCGGCACATGGGATCCTCCCAGACCGGGGCACGAACCCGTATCCCCTGCATCGGCAGGCGGACTCTCAACCACTTGCGCCACCAGGGAGGCCCTATCCTGGAAACTTTAAATTGCCAAAACGTGATGGCAATATTTCTGGAGTCATTTAATCTATCTGATGTTGGTAGGGAGAACTATCTGGGTAGAATTTTCCTGTTTTGAAGGTGGTGAGGCTTTATCTTTTTAAAAATCATATCCCCAGACATGTATTGATCTTCTTTCTGTCACTAATTCTAGAATTTTTTAAAATAAAATCATACAGTATGTGCTTTTCATTTTTTTGATCTGCTGTCTTTCATCATAATTATTTCGAGATCCATTCATGTTATAGCATATGTGAATAATTTAATACTTTTTATTTCTGTAACAATAGTTCATTCTATTTTATTTATCCATTATACAAGCTGGCCACAATTTGTCTACCCCTTTACCTGTTGATGGGCATTTGGGTTCTTTCCAGTCTGACTATTACAAATAAAGCTGCTATGAATATTATGTACAAGTCTTTGCATGAACATATGTTATATTTTTTCTTTGGTAAATACCTAGGAGTGGAATGGCTGGGTCATATGTTAGGTGTATGTTTTCCAAAGTGGTTGTATAATTTTACAATTTTCCCTATCAGTATATAGACTTCCACTTCCTCTACATCCTAACCAACACTTTATATAGTCAGTCTTTTAAATTATATCATTCCAACAGGCATGTAGTTATATCTCATTGTGGTGTAATTTGCATTTTCCTAATGGCTAATGATGTTTAGCATCTTTTCATGTGAATATTTATCCTCTGTATGTCTCCATGGGTAAAATGTCTACTCAAATAATTTGCTTTTTTTTAAAAAAAAACAAAACTAGATTGATTATTATTTTTTGAATATATTCTGGATTCAAGTAATTTATCAGATATATAATTTGCAACTATTTTTCTCCCAGTACATAGGTTGTCTTTGCATTCTCTTAAGAGTGTTTTTTGATGAGCAAAAGTTTTCATTTTGATGAATCCCAAATTATCAATTTGTTCTTTTATGAATTGTACTTTTAGTGTTTTATCTAAAGAAGCTGATATTCTGTCCTTTTTCTAAAAATTCTATTTTCTGTCTGTATTTATGTCAAAAAATGTGAGGGCCCTAGGATTTTACCCTACTTGTGAACTAACAAGTTAGTCAGCCACCGTCTTACACATGTTGGCAGAAGGCTAGATACCCCTGTGTCAGAGATAAAGAACATTATTACTACTGGTTATTACTCATGAAGCATGCAGGAAGAGCTTCAGTTCCTTTTGCCATCCCAACCCTACATGTGCAATGCAGAGGTGAGCTCAGCAGGACAGTAGACACAAACTGAAGTAGTGGATTTGTGCAGCTGAGAAACCTCAAGCTTGGAAATTAATTTTTTTTAATTATGTTTTCCTGCTTATGTTTTCCCTCCATTATCTATAGCCTGGAAACTCTCTCAAGGCAATAAACTTAGGTGATAATTGTGTGCAACTTATTTGTTTCCTGTGTTTCAAGGATCAAGGATCAATGTCCTTCATTGCCTCAAATTTGATGTCTTAGAAACTGTGATTTAATATATTTTGTTGATTTTTTTTCTGATTTTCTATCTTGGCCAAAAGTCTAGAGGATGCTTAAAAATTGTGGTTATATATTCAAAGTGAGATCAGACTGTGTGTGTGTATGAGTGTTGGTGTGTGTGTGAGTGTGTGTGTGTGTGTGTGTTATGGTAACCAGCCCTCCCTATTTGCCTAGGAATAAGGGATTTCCTGAGATGTAGAAATTTTAGTGCAAAACCAAGATGGTCACAGACAAACAGGGAGAGTTGGTCATTTCAGTTTGTGTGTATTTATATGCGTGTGTGTGTGTGTGTGTGTGTGTGATTCAGCTACTTTTAGTGAGTCCCACTAAGATGAACATTGCACATATACTGTTATATATAAATATGACTTTTGTGTACTAGAATTTCTAAGAAACTTGTCGATATGATCTGCTGTGCTTTTACTTTATTTAATTCAATCAGATTTAACAAATATGCAATAAATGAGAATGATGAGATTGGTTCTTTCATGTCTTCTCACAGTCTTGACATTTAAATGAGCTGTTGTAAATTGCAAAAGCTTCTCTGGCTTTTCTGATTCATACAGACTCTTTCAAAATGATGGTGAAACAGCTTTGCTGTGTCATAAATTTAGACAAATAAGTTATCTGTAACCGTGCTGATCAAAAGACCTAAGTCTTTAGCCTAACTTTAATCGTTTACTTGAGAATTTTATTTTGTGTTAAAAAGTATAATATGATGCAAAAACATAAATTGCTTATTTTTTAAGTTTTGTTCGAGACAAGTAAATCTTATGTGACTAAGAGATGTGTTAGATCAAATTTAAAATGATCACTGCAGAATATTCTATAATTTATAGAGAATCATGAAACACCATTCCCTATTTTTAAGGTAGATTTCATGGTCATAATTAATCAGAACACTATTTGTTTGTTCATGTCAGATCCCATTGCACTTTACATTTCCAGTATATTTTACAAAAATTGCTATTGACCCTGTAGAGGGAGAAAAAAGAATCTCAGCTAATAAACTGGATGCATAAGGTCCATTAGTACTAACGAACACCATGGTATGTGATTAAGTGGAACAATTATCCAGTACCAGACTCAAAGCTGGGAGATCATTTTACATTGTCAGGTAATTCACTGTCAGTCTTACCTCCTGTTGATCCTGCTCTAGCTCAGTTTTAAGCTGTTGATCCATTGCAGTGATGAGACATTTCATACTTTACTAAAATTCCACTAACACATCTAGATATTTAATCTCCCCTGTTTTGGTAGAAAACTATTTCTTAATCATTAATTAGTACTGCATACACTGAAATTTTCCCAAAAAAAACCCCACAAAAACTATTTGCCATTATGTATGGTCATGTTCTTTTTCATTTAACTGTGAACCCTTTTACAACTGTAGGTGTCCTGTTTAGAAGGAAGACAATTTGTTAGTTATTTCAGTCTAATTTTCAAAGCTTCCACAGTATTAATATTATTAAAAAATGTTATCTATTCAACTCACCAAATCCATTAAATGTTACTGAAGATTTTTAAAAAGGAAGGAAATACATTTTGACCATTAAACATGCCTACAGTATTTCCATCCCATTCAGTAAATCTTATAATGAAGAAAGAAGTCTGAGATGGTTGAGGAGGAAAGGGGAAACAGATCAAGAAAAGACATAGAATGGATTATGACAGACTACCCTCCTCAATGTAGCAAAGAGCAATCAAGTTCAATAACACCAAAAATTTATGCAATATTATTTTTCTACATTATAGTTAATGACTAATTTAGAGAAGGAGGCAGTGAGAGCTAGAATTATGTGCATATACCTAACTCAGTAAAGTTTATCTTGTTCCTCTAGGGAACCAGCTACTGCACCTGTATCCACTTGTTTGACACACAGGTGTTACAGTCTGTATTTACAAGACTGTCTGCCCCCCTGAAGACCCTTTGTTGTGAAGGGTGTAAGCCATTGTGATTATAGGCACATAAAATTGAAAGAAGACTGTTCCCTAATCCTCCTCACTTCCATCTGTCTGGTTGCTAGTTCTCAGGTGTAATTTAGACAGGCATATGTGCAATCTGGGAATCCATCCAAATTCACTTTATTTACTTCCTTTTTAAGGAAAGAGGAACATTTAATATTGTCTTCAGAAAACAATTCTGTTTCTACTAGTGTTCTCTCCAATCTGTGGTTATATTTCATTCTCTGATCATAATGTGGAAGAAGTTTGGGTCCTGAGGCTTTGACATTGGTCCTCTGTTTCTTCTGCTTCTTTTTCACATCACACAGTGCTGTTCCCTGGCAGCAGGCTCCAGCACTTCCTCCAGAGAAACTTCTTCAGTTATGATTGTGGGTCTCTGGCTAATGGCAAAGGGCTAGGGCAAACCTGCATAAAATACCCTGTAATATGTCTCTTCTGCTAACCCAACTGTGAAGGAAGCCAAATCCATTGCATAATGTACATAATAGTAAGGTTTAGGGCTCTTTTAGTAACCAGACACAACTGGATATATGGAATAATTATGAAGCAAGAGTTAATCATTAAAAGCCTCATTAAGGGAGGCAGATAAGGGAGATATGGGAGACAAATGAACTATTCAGCTACTTGCGACCTGTAGTATTAGTCAAAATAGGCTAGGTTATGTTATGGTAACTAAATTAACCCTGAGACCCTGGCTACTCAAAAAGACAAATGCCTCAGTCTAGACTAATGCTTGTGTCCTTACAATGAATTGGTCATAATGGCATATGACCTTATTTAACAGCAAGTTGGAACAAAAGTGTAATTTTCATGGAAGGAGAGGTGACCCAAATATGCACAGAACTCTTCACACACCTCACCACACTGACCACACTGTTGACATTAATCTTTAAGTTGATTGATTCTTTAAGTTCTCTGTTGTTTCCCATTAGGAATGTGTTCAGTGAAGCAAAAACAACAAAAAAGTCCATATTACCTTTATTTCTCTATGTGTACTTCACTCAAAATTAGACATATTTTTCCTAGTTGCTAGAAAATTCAGTGAATCCCATACCTATTGTACCTCCACCAAAAAAAAAAAAAAAAATAGGTGCATAGAAGAGGTGAACAAATAGTGTTACCTCAGTTATGAAATATTTAACTTTATTTTCAAAGGACATTTCCATCACTGACTTAGTGATACCTGACTTACTGAAAATGATGAGAGGACCATGTATGGAGAGGACAACTGGATGCAAGAAAATGTGATGGCAGACGGTGACATAATGTGGGGGAGATAGGGTTGTGTGAGAGGGAATATACAAATAGAAATAAAAAGATTAACTATAGGTGACAGCTGCTGGTGAGGGAGTTGACAGATTTTTTCTTCTGGTGTCCAAGACATTCACCACATTTCTTTTAGAATTAGAAAATGTGAAACCAGCGTTGGCACTTTTGTTCTCTTTTGGCATTGCCAGAGGTTTTGCATTACTGTCATCAAGATAATAAGTCAAGAATGGATCCTTTGAAATAACTGACAATACCAGAGAACTGTTGACAACCAAGGGCACCTGTCCCCTTTGCTTTCATCCTACTAAATAATTGTAAAAGAAAAATCACACTGTCAACAGGAAGGAGGCAAATGTCAAAAGTTTTATGTTTCATTCAATTGTATCAAATCTATTATTATAGATACCATGAAGGAGCTTGCAATGACTCAGAATTGACATCATTTAATGGCAACAATATGATTTGTTGATACACTATTCATAAATCACACTAGAACAGTGCCTGGCACATAGTAGTCTTAAGTATTTCTTAAATATACAACTTAAAAAATTGTTAGTAAAATCAGCACTATTGTATCTTAGATGATAAGCAACTATATGTTTCTTGCAGGCCAAATTCAAAGGAATTTTTCATAAATATTTACTGTTTATGGTGAAGTTCAAAAAATTTTGGAAAACAGCTTGAGTACATAAGATTACATGAGTTTACAGATAGCCTCACCATGACAGGGCAGAGAGAAGAAGCAAGAACTAAAATCCTGCAGCCTGTGAAACAAAAACCACATTCACAGAAAGACAAGATGAAAAGGCAGAGGGCTATGTGCCAAATGAAGGAACAAGATAAAACCCCAGGAAAACAACTAAATGAAGTGGAGATAGGCAACCTTCCAGAAAAAGAATTCAGAAAAATGATAGTGAAGATGATCCAGAACCTCAGAAAAAGAATGGAGGCAAAGATCAAGAAGATGCAAGAAATGTTTAACAAAGACCTAGAAGAAGTAAAGACCAAACAAACAGAGATGAACAACACAATAACTGAAATGAAAAATATACTAGAAGGAATCAATAGCAGAATAACTGAGGCAGAAGAACAGATAAGTGAACTGGAAAACAGAATGGTGGAATTCACTGCTGCAGAACAGAATAAAGAAAAAAGAATGAAAAGAAATGAATACAGCCTGAGACAACTTTGGGACAATATTAAAGGCAAAAACATTCACATTATATGGGTCCCAGAACGAGAAGAGAGAGAGAAAAGACCTAAGAAAATATATGAAGAGATTATAGTCAAAAACTTCCCTAACATGGGAAAGAAAATAGCCATGCAAGTCCAGGAAATGCAGAGAGTCCCCTACAGGATAAACCTAAGGAGAAACAGGCTGAGACACATAGTAATCAAATTGGCAAAAGGTAAAGACAGTGACAGTTATTGAAAGCAGCAAGGGAAAAATGACAAATAACATACAAGGGAACTCCCATAAGGTTAACAGCTGATTTCTCAGCAGAAACTCTACAAGCCAGGAGGGAGTGGCATGACATATTTAAAGTGATGAAAGGGAAGGACCTACAACCAAAATTACTCTACCCAGCAAGGATCTCATTCAGATTCAATGGGAAAATCAAAAGCTTAACAGACAAGCAAAAGCTAAGAGAATTCAGCACCACCAGACCAGCTCTATAACAAATGCTAAAGGAACTTCTCTAAGTGGGAAACAAAAGAGGAGAAAAGGACCTACAAAAACAATTCAGAAAATGGTAATAGGAACATACATATTGATAATTACCTTAAAAGTGAATGGATTAAATGCTCCAAACTAAAGACACAGTCTTGCTGAATGGATACAACAACAAGACGTATATATATATATGCTGTATACAGGAGACCCACTTCAGACATAGGGACACATACAGACTGAAAGTGAGGGGATGGAAAAAGATATTCCATGCAAGTGGAAATCAAAAGAAAGCTAGAGTAGCAATATTCATATCAGATAAAATAGACTTTAAATAAAGAATCTTACAAGAAACAAGGAAGGACATTACATAATGATCAAGGGATCAATCCAAGAAGAAGATGCAACAATTATAAATGTATATGCACCCAACACAGGAGCACCTCAATACATAAGGCAACTATTAACAGCTGTAAAAGAGGACGTCAACAGTAACACAATAATAGTGGGGGAATTTAACAACTCACTTACACCAATGGACAGATCATCCAAACAGAAAATTAATAAGGAAACACAAGCTTTAAATGACACAATACACCAGATAGATTTAATTGATATTTATAGGACATTCTATCCAAAAACAGCAGATTACACTTTCTTCTCAAGTGCACATGGAACATTCTTCAGGATAGATCACATCTGGGGTCACAAGCCTTAGTAAATTTAAGAAAATTTAAATCATATCAAGCATCTTTCCTGACCACAATGCTATGAGATTTGAAATCAATTACAGGGGAAAAAAAAGTAAAAAACACAAACACATGGAGGCTAAACAATACATTACTAAATAACCAACAGATCACAAAGAAAGAAAGGAGGAAATCAAGAAACAGCTAGAGACAAATGACAATGAAAACACGATGATCCAAAACCTATGTGATGCAGCAAAAGCAGTTCTAAGAGGGAAGTTTATAGCAATACAATCCTACCTCAAGAAACAAGAAACATCTCAAATAAACAATCTAACCTTACACGTAAAAGAACTAGAGAAAGAAGAACAAGCAAAACCCAAAGTTAGTAGAAGAAAGAAGAAATTATAAAGATCAGAGCAGAAATAAATGCAATAGAAACAAAGAAAACAATAGCAAAGATCAACAAAAATAAAAGCTGGTTCTTTGAGAAGATAAACAAAATTGATAAACCATTAGCCAGACTCATCAAGAAAAAGAGGGAGAGGACTCAAATCAATAAAATTAGAAATGAAAAATGAGAAGTTACAACAGACACTGCAGAAATACAAAGCATCCTAATAGACTACAACAAGCAACTCTATGCCAATAAATTGGACAAACTGGAAAAAATGGACAAATTCTTACAAAGGTATAACCTTCCAAGACTGAACCAGGAAGAAATAGAAAATATGAACAGGCCAATCACAAGTAATGAAATTGAAACTGTGATTTAAAATCTTCCAAGAAACAAAAGTCCAAGACCAGAGGGCTTCACAGGTGAATTCTATCAAATAGTTAGAGAAAAGCTAACGCTCATTCTTCTCAAACTCTTCCAAAAAATTTCACAGGAAGGAACACTCCCAAACTCATTCTATGAGGCACCATCACCCTGACACCAAAACCAGACAAAGATGCTACAGAAAAAAAAAACAATTACAGACCAATATCACTGATGAATATAGATGCAGAAATCCTCAACAAAATACTAGCAAACAGAATCCAATAACATTAAAACGATCATACACCATGATCAAGTGGGATTTATCCCAGGAATTCAAGGATTCTTCAATATATGAAAGTCAATCAATGTGATACACTGTATTAACAAACTGAGAAAAAAGAACCATATGATCATCTCAATAGATGCAGAAAAAGATTTCGACAAAATTCAACACCCAATTATGATTAAAAACTCTCCAGAAAGTAGGCATAGAGTGAACCTACCTCAACATAATAAAGGCCATATACGACAAACCGACAGCAAACATCATTCTCAATGGTGAAAAACTGAAAGAATTTCTTCTAAGATCAGGAACAAGAGAAGGATGTCCACTCTCACCACTATTATTCAACATAGTTTTGGAAGTTCTAGCCACGGCAATCAGAGAAGAAAAAGAAATAAAAGGAATACAAATTGGAAAAGAAGAAGTAAAACTGTCACTGTTTGCAGATGACATGATACTATACATAGAGAATCCTAAAGATGCCAACAGAAAACTGCTAGAGCTAATCAACGAATTTGGTTAAGTTGCAGGATACAAAATTAATGCACAGAAATCTCTTGCATTCCTATACACTAATGATGAAAAATCTGAAAGGGAAATTAAGGAAACACTCCCATTTACCATTGCAACAAAAAGAATAAAATACCTAGGAATTAACCTACCTAGGGAGACAAAAGACCTGTATGCAGAAAACTATAAGACACTGATGAAAGAAATTAAAGATGATATCAACGGATGGAGAGATATACCATGTTCTTGGATTGGAAGAATCAATACTGTGAAAATGACTATACTACCCAATGCAATCTACAGATTCAATGCAATCCCTATCAAATTACCAACGGTGTTTTTTACAGAACTAGAACAAAAAGTCTTAAAATTTGTGTGGAGACACAAAAGACCCTGAAGAGCCAAAGAAGTCTTGAGGGAAAAAAACGGAGATGGAGGAATCAGACTCCCTGACTTCAGACTATACTACAAAACTACAGTAATCTAGACAATATGGTACTGGCACAAAAACAGAAACAGATCAATGGGACAGGATAGAAAGCCCAGAGATAAATCCATGCACCTATGGTCAACTAATCTATGACAAAGGAGGCAAGAATATACAGTGGAGAACAGACAGTCTCTTTAATAAGTGGTGCTGGGAAAACTGGACAGCTACATGTAAAAGAATTAAATTAAAACACTCCCTAACATCATATGCAAAAATAAACTCAAAATGGATTAGAGACCTAAATGAAATACCGGACACTATAAAACTCTTAGAGGAAAACATAGGAAAAACAGTCTTTGACATAAATCACAGCAAGATCTTTTTAGATACACCTCCTAGAGTAAAGGAAATAAAAACAAAAATAAACAAATGGGACCTAATGAAACGTAAAAGCTTTTGCACAGCAAAGGAAACTACAAACAAGACGAAAAGACAAACCTCAGAATGGGAGAAAATATTTTTTAACGAGTCAACAAAGGATTAATCTCCAAAGTATATACTCAATGCAGCTCAATATTAAAAAAAACAAACAACCCAATCCAAAAATGGGCAGAAGACCTAAACAGACATTTCTCCAAAGAAGACAAACAGATGGCCAAGAAGCACATGAAAAGCTGCTCAACATCACTAATTATAAGAGAAATGCAAATCAAAACTACAATGAGGTATCACCTCATACCAGTTAGAATGGGCATCATCAGAAAATCTACAAACAATAAATGCTGGAGAGGGTGTGGAGAAAATGGAACCCTCTTGCACTGTTGGTGTATATGTAAGTTGATGCAGCCACTATGGAGAAGAGTATGGAGGTTCCTTAAAAAACTAAAAATAGAATTACCATATGACCCAGCAATCCCACTACTGGGCATATACCCTCAGAAACCATAATTCAAAAAGACACATTCGGGTTTCCCTGGTGGCGCAGTGGTTGAGAATCTGCCTGCTAATGCAGGGGATACAGGTTCGAGCCTTGGTCTGGGAGGATCCCACATGCCGCAGAGCAACTAGGCCCATGAGCCACAACTACTGAGCCTGCATGTCTGGAGCCTGTGCTCCGCAACAAGAGAGGCCATGATAGTGAGAGGCCCACACACCGTGATGAAGAGTGGCCCCTGCTTGCCACAACTAGAGAAAGCCCTTGCACAGAAACGAAGCCCCAACACAGCAAAAGTAAATAAATTAATAAAACTCCTACCCCCAACATCTTCTTAAAAAAAAAGACACATTCACCCCAGTATTCATTGCAGCACTATTTACAATAGCCTGGACATGGAAGCAACCTAAATGCCCATTAACAGACGAATGGATAAAGAAGATGTGGTACATATATATGATGGAATATTACTCAGCCATAAAAAGGAAAGAAATTGAGTCATTGTAGAGATGTGGATGGATCTAGAGACTGTCATACAGAGTGCAGTAAGTCAGAAAGAGAAAAACAAATATCGTATATTAATGCATATATGTGGAACCTAGAAAAATGGTACAGATGTACTGGTTTGCAGGGCAGAAATTGAGACACAGATGTAGAAAACAAATGTATGGACACCAATTGAGGAAAGTGGCAGGGGGTGGGGTGGTGTGATGAATTGGGAGATTGGGATTGACATATATACACTAATATGTATAAAATGGATAACTAATAAGAACCTGCTGTATAAAAAAATAAATTAAATAAAATGCAAAAAACCCACAAAAAATCATAAATAAATAAATAAATAAATAAATAAATAAATAAATAAATAAAGAGTACATAAGTTTAAAAAGGCTTAAATCCATATATGCAATGTAGAATAGGGCTAGTAGCACCTTTCAGAAGGAAAGCAGTAATGGTATATAAGCAGAATTAGATGTCCATGATAGCTGCAAAAGTTTACGGTTTTCTGTCACTACCCACCCCTTCCTCTGCCTTGTTTTTTTTTTTTTTTTTTTTGCGGTACGTGGGCCTCTCACTGTTGTGGCCTCTCCCATTGCGGAGCACAGGCTCTGGACGCGCAGGCTCAGCGGTCATGGCTCATGGGCCCAGCTGCTCTGCGGCATGTGGGATCTTCCCGGACCGGGGCACGAACCTGCGTCCCCTGTATCGGCAGGTGGATTCTCAACCACTGCGCCACCAGGGAAGCCCTCTGCCTTGTTTTTGATGTGATGTGGGGATCTCTAGTAGAGAATATTTTGAGCAGAACACTTTTTTTGATTTCCTGCAAGAAAGAAAATGAAGAGATGCAGCTTAAATCACTAACTATAGAATATTTATTGACAGTGAACAGAGATGTTTATTTTCTGGAAGACAGAAATTCCCAGCTACTTCCACACTCATTAAAAACTTTGGCAGAGTGGGAAGCTTAGCAAACGAAAATAGGAAAAAAATGTATAAAGTGAGGTGCGTGTGAGTTGATTGTGTTTTGTGGATTGTGATTCCCTAAAAATTCTCAGTGGTGCTTTATATTCTTATAATAAGGGTTGTCTCAAATGACAATGGAATTTTTATTTGAGAGTCTTACTGTAACTTTGTGAAAAAGTACTTGTACCCTAGGACATTAAAAAAAAGAGAGAATAAATACCCAACTCTGTATTTTCATGTTAATTACAATAAATTAGGGTGACTAATAAAAAGTTGCATGGATAGAGGTGTTCCAGATCAATGGATTCGACTATTGTCAGTGAACAAACCACATCTTGGAGTCAATCTAGATGCTACAGAGTGTGGTTGGATTAGAGAGGTGTAAAAGCATATTTAATCCTTCAGTATAATATTCATGTTTACTGTCTTTTAGCAAATAATTCACTAGTCTATGTCTGCTTTATACAGTGAAGTGTACACTGAGAGAAGATAGGCCAGTACAGTAGGTATCTCTACCTAATAGCGATATTATTCTTAGAAATGTTATGACCCAAACTATTACTTTCGTAATCACGGCACTTCAAAGTCATTACAATATCTTTTACGGTTTTCTGTTTTCTACAGATAACCTCTTTTAGATTATTGTGTTTTACATGTTGTTAATCTAGCAGGATACAACTGAATACACTACTGCAATAAAGATAAATCTTTTCCTCAAGAACTGAGAAATTAAATATCCATTCATCAGACAGGACAAACTTACACTTGAGTTTTTAAAGATTAATCATATTTTAGAGAAGTTGTTTTTAACTAAATACAGAGAAGCAGCAGGTGTCATTTATACAGCTTTTCTATCCTCTCAAATTTAGGTCGCCTTGTTTTAAAATTTCATTTCCTATGATGTATTTTACAATTGCAGTTACCACAATTGTAATGAAAAAATCTTTGATGGTATCTGTGCAGCATCTATTTCTCTCACTGGATTGTAGGCTCTACTGGGCATTTCTATCTTGTTTATTACTATGTCTTTATCATCTAGCATATTGTTTCATTTATCAAGTCTCAGTTTCCACATATGAATTATAGGGTATAATAGCATATACTTTATTTGGCAACAGTTGAGCTCTCTTTCTAGAAACCAAACAGCCAAAGGAGCTATTAGGTTAAACGTGCAATAATATTCCAGTATATAAATAATATAAAATTCAACGTAATATAATGAGGTTTTAAAGTTTTCTTTGGAAATGCCTTATAACTGTGTAGGACTAGAAATACCAATTTAGCTTTTTGTTTATCTTATCAATTGCATTAGAAATACAGTAAGTTTATCTAATCACTCATATTTTCCATTCATTTTACTATAATCATTTGAAAAATAACTGATCCATTTTGTGGTTTATTTAATGTCACAAACTTAAGAGTAAAACATCAATTTGAAATTGAAAGGTTAAAAAGTAGCTCAGAACAGAAGGTAACACAAAGGTGTGCTTTCTATGTCCTTGTAGAATGGGAAAAGAGACAGGCGCCCAATTTCATTGAGCTTCTGAATAAGTGGAATCCACAAAAATAAGACTGCTTGCATTTACAGGAAATAACTTTAAAAATAGTCTATTCATATTGAAATAGACTCCTGATTAAGATGTCTGTGCCAGCTTTAAAACTGTTATTCGGTAATGATTTAAGTAGCCTCATGCTGCAAAAAGATTGGCTTTACCAGACCTGCAGAGTTGTTGTATTAACTCTACTGTTAAACGAAAGATTTGAAAACAACTATTATTTAGAATATACTTTAAGATCAATTTTATGATATACAAGATTTATTTTGTCTTTATCTTATGTGAAGATATTTTTAATAGTCTCTTAACTATTATTTGCCTTATATGCCTTATTTAGGCATATAACAGATTCCTTAGAAATTTAAAGTCTTGTCATATTTCAAGGTAAGTCTATGATTATTAGTTTATCAACATCTTTTACACAATGTCTCCTAATAAACAAACAAAAATAAGTACAAAATATCATAGAGAAAATATAAATGATAATAACTTCCCATGATTTATTCATCTAAAATGTGTATATTTTCTTTAAAAACTGGTATCTATGTGCATTCATTGTTTTGGCCACACATAATAGAAGTCTACATTCAGAGTAGTGTATTAGGAGGGAGGATAATGTTCTTTAATAGTTAATGGCTCTTTCATTGCCGGGTGTGATCTTGGGTGTCATATTTATCTTTTCATTACTTTCTCCAGCTGCAAGCTAGGAGTAATACAACTAGCTGTTTCTAAAGAGGAGGTTTTGTGTGATAGTAATATATCATGCCAGTAAATGGCTTAGCATGGGACTTGGCACATTATATGCATATAATAAACATTAAATGTCATAGTTATGAGTTCCAGGAATCACCCTGCAAGAAGAACATAGACAAACTAGAGCCTGTAACATATGATAGAAGGAGGAATTGTGTTCCAGTTCCCCATTAAAACTAGTTTATTTTTTAATACGGTAAATGTGTGCCAGTCCCTTGGTTAGGTATTTGTGATGCATTAATGAACAATACAAACAAAATTTCTGCCCACAGATGACACACATTATAAGGAAGTAAATGTATAGTATTTCCAAAGGTGACAAGTATAATATATATGAATATGTGTATATATATATATGTGTGTGTATGTATATATGTGTGTGCCATATATATGAAAAGGCAAGGAAAAATGGAAGAGTCAATTGATCATTGAGATGATACAATATATGTGGTAAGATGAGCAATAGGAAAATTAGTCTAGAACTGACTCATTGAGAAAGTAACATTTGTGCAAATATTTGAAGAACGTGAGAGAGTTATCAATTGAGAAATTTTGGGGAAGGGCAGACTAGACAGAACACAGAGACTCTACAATGGGAGCATGCTTGGCATGTTCAAGAATCAGCAGGGAATCCAACATAGTTGTAGCTGAGTGAGAGGAAGAGGAATTAGGAAATGAAGTCAGAAAGATGTTGAGAATCAGGATCTCACAGGCGTAGAGGTCATTACCTGAGTTTGGTGTTTAGTTAGTGAGGTATGGAGTCATGGTAAGTTTTGGAAAAGTATGATATGAGCTGATTGTGGATCAGTCTCACAGTTGTGTTGATAAGTTATTGCAAGGAACAAGGGAAGAATCATGTAGACCAGCTAAGAGGCAGAAGCAATGATACGTGCAAGAGGTGAAAGGTGACCAGATTCCATATTAATTTTGATTATCTGATGGAATGAATGTAGGCAAATAGAGAAAGAAAGGGTCTTACTTAACTTCAAGTTTTTTTGACATGAACAACCGGGAGGATGGATTTGCTCTAAAATGAGATGCAGAAGGCTGCCAATGGAGACGGTTTTTAACAGGGTTAGTAGAATTCTCCTTAAGTCATGGCTTGAGATATGAAATAGACTTGCAAGTACAGATGTCAAGCAGGCAGTGGATATAGGAGTTTGTAGGTCATAAAAAAGATCTTGACTGAAAATAAATACGTAGGGATCACTAACCCATAGATAGTATTTAAAGCCTTGAGAAATCACCAGAGAAGACCTAAGTCTGAGCATCAGGACTCACTACCAATAGGCTGAGAGATTGGGCAAACAAACAGAAAATTGGGAAGAAGCATACCATGTGATTTGAGGAAAATCAAGATGCGGTAGTGTCCTGGAAGCCAAGTAAAGAAAGTGTATCAAGGTTAAATGCCATCAATGGTCAAATAAATACCATTGAAACTAGCCACATGCCAGTCATTCATGATCTGAAAAGGAGATGTTGAGGTGGATATAATTAAGAGTAACGGGGAGCTCAGCTCGGTGCTCTGTGATGACCTAGATGGGTGGGATGGTGGGGGGGGGGAGGGAGGTCAAAGAGGGAGCTGATTCACTTCCTTGTACAGCAGAAACTAACACAACATTGTAAAGAAATTATTCTCCAATTTAAAAAAAAAGAGTAAATATAAGAGACAAATACAAGAGACAATAGGGAGAGACAAATTGGAGACAGCACATATAAACAATGTATTTAAAGAGGTTTTTGCAAATAAAACAAGATAAATTAGTGGCTGGTGAGGAAATGGGGTTAAGAGCACACTTTTTAACAGGAGACATACAGCATCATCTTTTCATGATGATGTAATGAGACAGTGTACTGTGTTGAAAAGCATCCCCCATTCTTGTCCATCCAGAACCTGTGAATGTGGCATTATTTGCCAAATAGAGTTTTTGCAAATATAATCAAGTTAAGATAAAATGAGTCCTAATCCAACACCTGCTGTCCTTAAAAGAAGAAGAAAATTTCTACACAGATACAAATGGGGGAGAAGACCATGTGAAGATGGAGACAAAAATTGAAGTGACAGATCTACAAGCCAAGAATGCCAAGGATTGCTGGAAACCACCAGAAGCTAGAAAAGGGAAGGAATGATTCCTCTCCTAGTGTCTTCGGAGAGAGCATGGTCCTGCTGCTACCTTGATTTCAGACTTCTAGCCTCCAGAATTGTGACAGAATGAATTTGTTGTTTTAAGAGCATCAGTTTGTGATACTTCACTGTGAAATACAGACAGTAAATATTGTTGATAAATGGAAAAATCAGCTATGGAGAGAAAATGAGAATAGTTCATCTATAGTATAAGGCAGGGAGGCAGCAGATTCTGATAACTGAGTAGATGTGGTGATAAAGAGACTCCCATTTTAAATCATTATGAGGCTTACAAGCCTACATTACAGACCATACAAATATATTTTAAAATTACTGATCTCCATGTTTTAAGATGAAAAACAAAATAGTGGCATGTGACTGCTATTTATCACCTAGGTATAAACCATGTCCTCTCATAACTACCTGATTTTCTCATTCTTATTTTGAATGTCCTTTACCTTAATATCTACCTATAAAAATCATATTTATGCTTCTAAACTCAGATAAAGTATGAACTTCTATCAAGCTCTCCCGCCCCAGGTGTAAATATGTATAAATAATATTTTCTCTTTGCTCATGCTTTTATTTAGAGAAGATTTTTCACCATCTTCCTTGTGAATACAGGCAATTCAATTAATTTTCAAGTTTCTTGAGATTAGGAACCATATTTAAATATCCTAAATTTCCTAGAATGTTCAACAAAGTACTTTGCACATAGGTTAAAATAGAATTTTAGTCAGGGCAATATCAGAGGTCACCTAGAAAAAAAATCCCTTTTATCAACCCATCAGGAAATTTATTCTTATGCTCTTTAATGTAGTGACTAATGTATTTAGATTTGGTCTAATGTGTAGGGATATTTTCACCACATAGTGTTGCCTTCCTAAATTATCCTTTGATAGAATGAGGATATGTACAGTGTTTACTAAAAATGCTTTTGAAATCATATTTGAGTAAAATAAAATAGTCCACAATTGATGTGAAAATGAAACATTCCACTTTTCTACACAATTGAGTTGACTATTTTTCTTGGTCTTCTCTTCCATTTGGCTTCCTAAATTTTCATCATTTCTCTCTGCTCATTATCACCTGCATCTCATGGGTAGTAGGAAAGAAAACAAGTGTGGGGTGAATTTAAAATCTGTCATTTGCTTATTTCCTGGAACCTTTGGCCAGAAATTAGTCAAGGATGTGAAAATTAATGACTGCAGTAAGATTAGGGGTTATTTGAGAATTTCATTCATCCGGATTTTGCCATTTCCCATTTCCAAGGTTAACTGAGAGTTGAATGAATCATGAAATGACATTGTCCCACTGGTATATCTAAAATGGTTCCAGTGGATGAGAGACTTAATATTCCCAGGCCATATCTATGTGAAACTCCAGAATCAACTACTTTACAGTTAAAATGGCATTTCTGGATCTTCTGAGCACTGAGTTTGACACAATTTATAGGATATATCATGAATTAGACTCAAATTGGTCATTAAAGTAACAAAAAATAAGTTTACTGAGAATTGTCAAATAGATATAATCAGAAGTTGTGTATTTTTATATTTTTGAAAGTAATAAAATATTTTTAAAATTCTTCTTGCATTTTAATCTAATACAAATATTTTATGTTTTTATGTCTTTGAATTGCAAAGAACTTGTACAAATATTCAGTTAATCCAAGCATAAATGAGTCTCAAAAACAAACAAAACACTTAAAACATTTAAATTTAAAACAAATTTGCCTAAATTTCAGTTAATTTTTGGCACTTTCTATTGTATTTTGGAAAGGAGATCTGAATTTATCATATTAAATATGAACTGTTGATCATTAAATGATCTGATTTTTATGATATTGTCTTTCCATTCTAATTAAATTGATGGTACAAGGTTGATTTTAAAATACTTTTAGAGGCATTTCCTTGTTTGATCTTCACAATACTAACATTGTGAAGTAATTAGGACATATATTATTATCATTAACCTCATCTTAGAGATGAGAAATCTTTGGCTCATTTAGTCAGCTGTGAAGGCAAAGCACAAACTTGAATTGTATAACCCGAAATATTATGCTCTTTCTGCTAACCGTAGCTGACTTGGTCAGCAATGAACTGAACATTCTTAGACTTGTGTTCTAATTCTGATTCTGTAAAAAATTAAGAGCATGACTGAGGAAATTTTAATAAAATAATATATGTGAGGACATAGTTCTATTATGTATAGAGAGACTAACATCTTTTCCTATGCTTAAGTTGAATGTTTTATACATTTTATAACATGTGTGAGTGCATGTGTGTGTGTGCTTATATATCAAACTCTCAGAGATATTATTGCAATTCAAGGTTTAATAAAAACAAACATAGTTCTTTATGAATTCTTAAACTTTTAGTATATTAATAGTTATTCTGAATTTCAAGCACCAAATTTTGCAATATTTATATAATTGTTTATAAATGTAGTTCCTTTTTGTCAAGAAAGCCTCTTGGTATTTAATGGAAGAATTATTTCCTGAATATATTTTGGAAACAATATATAAAATATATTTTTATTTTTAAAAATCTAATAATGAATTTATAAATCTGCTTTTGGAATTGGCATTACATCCATTGCTTCCTTTGGCAGGGGATGAGGGGAGAAGATATCAAAGTGCTAGAGATTACTGCTAATTTTTACTCTCTCTCTCTATATATATATATTTTACTCTCTTTCTCTCCATATATATACATTTATATTTGGTCAAATATAAATATATATTTGTTCAAAAAGTTAAAGAGCCTGAAAGATTTCTAAGATGATAATGAGGCATTTTGGATGCCAGTGCTGTCTCTGGGTATCAAGTGTCTTTATGAAAAGAATACGGCTTATGGCAAATGTTATTCATTAATTGGTTTTATTCATTTGACTATGTTGTAAATAACATGATATGAGCTAGAAATACATTATTTTATGTACCACTTCTCCACCTACTTGTTGTCTGATCTTAGAATGGTTGTTTAGCCTCTCAGAGCTGATGTAGACATCAGTAAAATGGGACTTTGCTAGTCATATTGCAGGGTATTTAGATATATTAAATGTAATTTATGTAAATTAAACTAGATTATAAATTCCTTGATTGCTTAAACCATCATTGTGTAATATGTACCTGTACTTCAGATCCTCCCACAGTGGAATTAGAACCAATATGCAAGGTGATTTCTGTGTTTTAAGCTGGGGTCATGATAACCATGATATCATTTATAATAGTGGGAAAGGTAGGTGACATGGATAATACAGCTATTTTCTAAGATGTTAGAAGACCTGAAAAGTCAAAATGGGAGTGTGGCAATGCAGAATTTAGTAATAACAAGAAGTCTCTACCACTCCTGTGGCTGGAAGTACAAGGAAAACAGATGAGTTACCAGAGTCAAGAGCAGGCATCACTGACTGCATCTATACCCATGAAGGGTAGGCCTACCTGGAGACTGATGCAGTTATGGAAGAGAAAGGGCCACTTCCACAGATACCCCTGAAGCAGGAAGTGGGAGGTACTCTAGCATCTATTTCTTCATTCTCTAATCTCCTGCTAGAACCTCTTACTGGTCAAAACTATCTAGTATTCGGGATGCAAGGAAAATATAATTTGTGTAGAAAGCCTGAGGAATGGATTGTGAGCCACTAGCCCAATGGAACACATTGAGGAGACTGTCTGATACTTATATGAAAATTCCAGTTAGGAAAAAGAGTGACTGATCAAGACTAGAGATTTAGATTTAGAAGCATGAGGTAGAAGTTGAAGGTTTAAGAATGAGTCCTCTTATTAATTTTATTTAAAAAATAATTAATTTGATGAAAATCAGGTCAATGGATGGGAGGAGGAGAAGGGGGAGGAGGAGGAAAAAGAAGAGGCAGAGGAAAAGATCTTATACAGAAATCTTAAAAAAAAAAAAAAAGCAATCCAACAGAAAATGAGCAAGGAGGATATGATTCCTCTGACTGCAAAAGTAGGAAGATTGAAAAGAGAAGAGAGGCTATTGAATAAATAATATCTTTTTCCAACTCTTAATGCCATGTATGTGTGTGTGTATATATATATATATAAATATATATAATTGAATATATAATATATATAGTACATGCATTCATATATTTATCTATACATCTAGCAGTATATAATTATATATATGAATATATTGTATAAATATTTATGTAATGTACACACACATATATATATATATATATTCCATAAAAATTGTCAAATTTATTTCCTTACTACCTCTCTAAGGGTTACATAAAATAAGTTTCTTTAATTTTATATTGTATTTTTAATATTCAGGTGAAAACAATGAGAAAGAAACTTAGAGGTGGAAGCTCAACCTGTTCAAAAGCTCTTTGAATGTATGAATGTCCATAGAGAGAAAGCGAAAAGGGACAGTGCTATGTTTTAATGATCTTTGAGTGTGGAAATTATCCAGTCCTCTATGGGAACCCTATTTTGTGTTTCATCCACAATTCTGTTCTAGAAATTAATTTTCATACTCAATATAATATGTTTATTTTACTTTACTCCACTTTATTCACTCTTCCAAGGGCATAAAAAACGTTTACAATTTTCTTCTTAAAAAATAATCCTCCTATCCCTAGAGTCAATCTCATCACCTCTAGTGCTAACTTCTAGTCCAGGTACCATCATGTTTTCCCTGAACCATTTCAATAGCTTTCTCACTAGTTTCCTGCTTCCCTTCATGTCTCAATTCACCTTAATCTAAACCCCGCAGCAAACTGTTTTATCCATTCAAATGTAAATCAGGTTATTCCTAAAGTCAGAGTCTCTCAATATCTTTACTCTCATAATAAAAGCTAAAACACTTACTGTGTCCTACAATTCCGTTCAAGGTCTGGCCTACCTCCCACCTCTGCTCTCTCTTTGTGTACAGAGTACACACCATGGTTCACTCTGCCCTGGTCATAATGGCCGCCTTGCAGGTCTTTAAGCATGCCGACCAAGTCCTCACTCCAAGCCCTTGTCTCATCCTGAAATACTTTCCCTCTATAAAAAAGCAATCATTTACTTTCTTACTTCCTTTAGGTCCCTTTTCAAATAAGATCTTGTCAGAGAAACCTCTGATTACACCTTTCTGTGTCTCTATTGAGTTACCTAACTATATACAAATTCACAGACAGTTCCCTCTGGCATCCCTATTCTGCTACTGAGCCCATTTAAGTTTTTGTTACTTTAATTTTCAGTTATAATATTTGTATTTGCTTTTTCTTTTTATTAACTTTTTATTACTTGCTGAGTTTTTTATTTTTCAATTTATTTCAAGAGGGGTTACCCTTACTTATGGAAGCATGTTTATATCTGCTTTAAATTCTTGATAATTACATCTATTATCATTTCAGAGTTGGTATATATTTTTGTATTTTCCTTTGAGAATTCAGATTTTTTAGGTTCTTCTTATGCCAAGTAATTTTGAATTATATCCTAGACATTTTGTTATTTTAAATATATATTGATATAATGAGATTAAATGTTGTTTAAATCTTAAGGAGAATGATGTTTGAACAGGCATTTCACCTAGTTAGGTTCATTGAAATAGATATTTTCTATTTCCACATATTTCAGTTTTATTTTCACAAATTTCAATACAGGTTTTCTGGACTGTGGCTCCAATGTCAGTTCAATTCTCAAAGCCTTGGCAGTGCTATTCACATATGTCTTTTATATATATATATATATATATATATATATATATATATATATATATATATATATATATATATATATATATATATATAAAACATCTTAGTGACCAGTGTGGGACTTGGACAGGGACCTACTCTATAGCAGATTCTCTAAGTCTATGGTATACTGTTCAGGGTCAGATTACCAGATGTGTATCTTGGAGGTGAGCTTAGGCATTCATATACAACTCTATGGACTGAAACTCTTCTATCTGAAATCTACTTATTTCCTTTCTTCCTACTTGCCTTCTTTCCCTGACTTCTAGTCAGATTTCTGAGGTATTGAGGTATGTTTATCATCCTTAGAGTTTTAGATGTCACCAACTGCTCATGTCCACCTAGCTGCCACCATTGTGGTGGTATTGCCTGGTAGCTTGCCTGGGAGTGAAAGGAAATCAATAAAAAAATAATAATTACAGTATTTCTACCACTTTATCTGACCCATAACATTTCTCTTTCATCCTCTTTGGTCCAGAAGGAGAGGGCTTCTATAAGATCTCTTCCAGTCCATACCTGGTATACACAATGTATTTCAATCAGCCTCTGAGTTCAAGCAGGCAATAGTGGAGGAAGGTGGTAAAATCTGCACCAGATTGATGGAACTTTGAATTCTGGTCTCTTCTTCAATCCACCTGCTATTTATATTCAGAGTTCTTAGAAAGCTGCTCCAAGCACTGTGCCCAGGATTTATAGTTGCATTCAGTGGGAGAGACAGGGGAGAGTCTGTCTACACTAACTTCCCTGAAATTAGAAGTATTAATCCCATATTAATATTTATTTGGTACCAAGAAAGATTCCTTCTTTGTGATTTTGTCTAGAAAATGATGTTGCATTTGAAATTGCTAAAAATACATTTTTTAAACAGTCAGCTAAAAACTCCATACAATTAACAAATCAATATGTGTTATCAGTGACAAATATACATATTGTGGTAAATTTAGCTTTGGGGCATACCTAATAACAACTTAACCTTTTGACTTCTCAGTCAGTAAAGACGAAACTGGCGGTTCCTTTGAAAATACAACATTGAATTTCCTAATATTTAAAAGAAATACTGTTTAGATACATACAATGCCAAGCATCCAAAAGAGAAGGAAAATGTAGTAAAGGGGAATTTAAGCATATTGATTAGAATTTCAAATAACCCAATTGTTTACCCCTTATTTTTTATACTTGCGATATGTGGTAAATAATAAATTAATAATTGGTTCTTAAAGATTTATTTGAAAATATATATTTTTAGGCCCAATCTTTGGGTCAGTAGGGACCAAAGCCAATATCCTGTACTCCCTCTATAATTCCATCTCCATCCTTATGCAATGAGAATTGATGCTTAAGATGATGACCCTGAGGCATTGCAGATCCTGAATTATTACAGATTCAATTATCTTCAGATTCATGAGCTTGCTAAGGTGGGCAAAAAGATACATTTGAAAAAGAGAGTAAAATAATAAGGATTGACCTGAAATGATTCGGGAGTTAATTTTTTGTTTTCATGGACTTTTAATGGTTACTGCTAGACAAAAATTTCAAAATATTACTGATAACCAAGATTCATCTTATAGATAGTCTTTTGGTTTAGAATATGATTTGAATATTAAGGAATACATTTGAAATAAAAGGGTTAAAGCTCATATTTGTGATAGTAAGAAATTCCTCTGTGGATTCTTTCTATACCTATTGAGGAGTTCAATAGCTATTTTCTTTGTTTTTAATTTAATTAGAACAGTGTAGCAACTATGGATTTGTCAAAATAATAATGTCTGGAGAAATAAATATCATTATTGATCATTACTATCATTTGCTAAATAAATATTATTATTTTCTTCTTCATTTTTCATATATCAATAGTAGTCATTCTTATTTATAAGTATATAGTTGTAAATTAGAATTGATAATTGATTAGAATTAGTATTTCATTGACTTTTCCTAATACACATTTAGTTATGTAAACATATTCCTTTCCTGCCTTTGTGGATACATACAAAGAAGATCTCTGAAAACTGTCTGTTTACAGGATGATATATTTTATTCCTGAAAGAGAGCAAACATACATTATGTGATATGTAAATTGTAACACAGCTTTTAAATATAAAATTCATAATTAGATATCCTGCTCAGCCAGACCTCATTAATCCTTAATATTTTAACATACTGTGTGCTTCCTGAACATAAATTACTTCTGGCACAAACTATTTCTCAGGGTAAGCCATATAGAAACTTGTTGAAATAAAAACAAAATGATACATGATTTATCTGAGAACATTTAAAAACAGAACAAAGCACATTGTTTTAACCTCTGATTCTCCTCTTTATTTTGTCAAACTTTTGTTTATTTTTCAGAGCTCACAACAGGCAATCATAAAATGCTCAACTGCATCCTTAAGTTGAGAATTGTTGAGCCACTTGGGATGTTTCTGATAAATTGAGAATCAAAATATGCCATGTTTGAAAGAGAAAAATTGATAGTAAGATTTTGCTCAAGAAAGAGATTGATTTGTCTAATAGAAAATGCCTGTATCTGAAGCATTTTAAACTTGATCTGACTAATTCTTCATTATATAGTAAGCATTCATATTATTTCTCCCTTATTGATTTTTTCTGTAAGAGTAAATTTGGAAAGATCTTTTAAAGATATGCAGAAGAAATAAAGTAGAATTGTGCTGGAAAATTGCAGTCTCTCTATTTGAAATAGTGTTTCCTCTGGTAAAGTTTCTGGGAAAAAATCTCAGTTAGAACCAATGTGATATAAGGAAAAACTATTTACCAATAAGATATAATTCCCTAGGATAGTGCAATGTGGTGGCCCTAAAAACAGAAGGAACTTGGTTATCTCATGACATGATATTATGTGAGACACTGGGTAATTATAGGAAATTCTGAATGGCACACCAGAAGGTAATACAGAACTGAATCTAAATGCCCACCATCTGATTCAGAGTGTTTGTTTCTTTGCACTATATCTGCTTTCTCTGAATTAGTGGTTTTAGTTTTCTCAATTTAATCAAAATTTCTTAGCCTTCTGCTTACTAAATGCCTCTGCTGATAGTCTGGGTTTGGGTCTTGTTTTTGTTAATATGTTTGTTTCATTTTAGTTTTTCTGCCACTTATCTTTTTATTTATTAATGCAATCACTCATTCAGTGCTTATTTAGACAGTCCATGCTGTGTATCAGACAGTATTACAGGTCTTTGGGCAATGTAAATGAATAAACTAGTAAAGGATTCTTGCTCATGTGTTAGAAGAAATAAATACTAAGAAAAAAGTAAATAAGGTAATGTAAGGCAATGGGAACTTGTGAGGCCAGATGAGAGGAGAGAGATTTCAGTGCTAACTGAAGTCAGAATAGACCTCATTGGAAAGGGGATATTTGAGCCCAGATTCAAAGGACTTAGGAGTTAAGCATGAAGATATCTTAAGGAAGATAATTCCATGCAAAGGGCACAGCCAGCAAAAAGGATCTCTGGTGGGCATGTGCCTAACATGTTCCAGGAACAATAAGGTGATCAGTGAGACTTGGCAGAAAATAATATAAGAAGCAGTCAGAGACTTAATGGGATACCATTAATATGAAGCACTTTGTAGGCTACTAAAGACTTTCAGTTTTACTTTGAGCATGACAGGGAACCCCTGGCTACTTTTGAGCAGAGGCATAACATGATTTAACTTGAGTTAAGAAAGCAAGATGTATGTACAAAGGTTAAGAAATAGAATGGAACAGGAATTCAGAGAAATAATGAAAAACTGAGGTAGGGAGTTGTTCTGATGTGTGTTTCTGTCTCTGTTAACAGCCTCATGGGTCAGGAACACAGGGCTATCCTAAGACTGAGGTTTAGCTAAGAAAACACAGCACACCTCTATCTCCACCAAGAGGATAAAAAACACTGAGTTCAAACAATAGCAATTTAACGTTGAAGAAAGGGCAAGAGTTTGGAGAGGGACACCATATGGGACACAGATTTGTAGGACAGAAATTTGAGAGTGGAACTCTAACACTGAGTAAAACCTTCTGGCAACCCAGCTCCCACCTAGACACAGATTAGAAAACAGTGAAGCCTATGGTATACTTCATGTAGTTATACAATGACAAAACCCAAACTCAGCTCAAATATTGGCTCGATGAATTTAGACTCCACACACAAACCAACTTCTTGAAAGAGTGGGGCCCATTACCAAATTTAAATACTACTTTCTTCAGAAATTTCTATTCTATAAAATATTTACGGCATTCAATTAAAAATTATGGAATACATAAAAATCAAGAGAAAAGCACCCCATTAAGAAAAGACAAAACAATTATTAGAGTCAGAGATAACAAAGATGCTATAAATCTCAGATAGAGTATTTAAAATAACTATTATAAATATGTAAAAAATAAAAAAGATCTAGGGGAAACTTTATACAACATGCATGCACAGATGGGAATTTTAGTAAAGAGAGAACATAAGCATCAAATGGAAGTGCTAGCAAAAGTTGATAAATAGAAGAAAGGAATGGACAAAATTACAATTATATTTGAAGGCTTAAATATTTCTTTCTTAGTAATCATTAGAAAAGTTTAAGGAAAATTAGACCTAAATCACACTGTCAATCAACTTGATCTAATTTACAATTACAGAGTACACTACCCTAGAGTAATAAAATACGTAATTTTTTTCAAGGGCACATGGAATAGTCACAAAGATAGAATTCACAAAGAAAGTATTCACAAAGATATTTGGGGCCACAAAGCAAACCTCAACACATTTTTAAAAAGAAAAAAAAAACATATGAAATAAGTTCCTTAATTACAATGTAAACAAGTGATAAATAACAAAAATGTATCACAAATGCACTAATATTTAAAAACTACATAACATACTTCCATAACTGATGGATAAAATATAAAGGTTAGAGTAAATTAGAAATATTTTGAATTGAATGAAAATCAAAACATATCAAAATTTGAGAGAGAGAGCTAAAGCAGTTAACAGAGAAATGTATAGCATTCATTGCTCATATTAGAAAAGAAATAAGGTCTCAAATCAATGATCTAAGTATTCATTTTAAGAAACTACAAAGAGGAAATTGAACTGATATTAAATAGAAAGATGGAAGTAACTCAGATAAAATCAAATAAATCAATGAAACTGTAAAATAAAACAAAGTATTAAGAACACTGAAAGCTGACTAACTATAAAAATAAAAAGACAAAAATTTGGCCAGACTATGAAAAAATAGAGAATACCAAATTACAAATACCAGGAGACATCTCTAAAGATCCCGATGATATTAAAAACTTAATAAAAGAATACTGTGAACATTTTAATAATAAATTCTACCACTTAGAAAATTCCTTGAAAAACTAAACTACCAAAATTTAATCATGAAATTGGTAATCTAAATTGCAGTATCCATTGAATAAATTGAATTCACAGCTAAACCCTTCCAATACATAAAACTTTAGGCATAGGCTTTCAAGAAGATCCTATACTTCTCAACTAATGTTACTAGGTCATTGTTATAGTGAAGCAGAAAGAAAGAATGAGAGAGGGAGAGAAAAGAAATAAAATAAAATGGTGGCTCAATATTCATCATATACACACAAAGTTCTCAAGTATATTAGAAAATGAAATTCACCAATATACATAAAAAATAATATATCATGGCCATGTCCTGGTAACGCAAGTTGTCCAACTTTTGAAAACTGAAAAAATCTAATTCGTCATATCAATAAAATATTTAGAGATTAGATTTAAAGAAGGAAGTATCAAAGTGGCTGATTACTAAGGTGAAAGTTAAATTGGGATAACAATAATCAAAATATTGGAGTTCAAATAAATGTGACACTATGTTCTTAAAAGGGTCTTTAACATGTATATTGAAATTTTTGAGGTTGGTGGCAAAAGGGGGAGTTGTTTCATGTTCAGCTAATTTTATTATAGTTAATTGAGATTTTACTTAGTTTGTGCATGGATTTATTTTTGCATGACTCTCTGGGTCTTTAAGTACACAATAAGGCAGAGCTATTTCTCAAAAGGAAGGGAAAACATGCTGGAACTGAAACATTAATCCCTATTTGCTGACTACAGGAAAGGAAGGAAGGAGAAAGGGAGGGAGGGAAGGAAGAAAGGAAGAAACAAAAGAGAGAAGGAAAAGAGAGAAAGAAAAGTTAAGCCTCCACATTAGCCTGTAAATTGGAGGAAATACCAGCTGTACAGAAGTTTAATAAATAAAAAGTAAGAATGAAAGTGGGTATTTTCATCTTGATCCACAGGGAATTAAGTGGGCAAATCTCTACATTTACCTCTGTAGCCTGACCCTAGGAAGTAGAAATAATTGAGAAAGTGCCCACAGAATCCCATTATTAGAGAGGGAAATTACATAGAAAAATCTAATCCTGAAATCCTCACACAGGTGAAGTCTCCTTGAAGACAAGCCCATAGACTACAGGGAGCTGACAAATGAAACTGTGTGTGAGATCATCAGTCTCCCAGAGACTCTTGTGTATGCTCACTTTATTGGAACAGCAACAAGAGCGTCCTTTTCCTGGCAATGAGAAGTGCCTGAAGAATTTATCATCTAGGAGGAGTGTGAAAAATACCCTGTAATAGCCTTTAAAAATATGTTCATTTGCTAGGAATGAAAATTGAGGACAGCTGCTTATAATTGGTTTGAAATTCATTCTCTAACGCTAGAAAGGAAAGCTTCAGATGTTTCACTAGGTTACAGAAAAAACAAAAATCAAGCACCCTTGATCATGCTGCAGAAAATAAAACACTGTACAGAACAAAATTTTTTTCAGGGCATTGGCTTTTTGGAATATGATTAATTCAGAAAGGTAATAGTACTTATTTAATGTAAAATGGAGAAGGTGCCAAGACATTTTGCTGCAATATTAATGCATCTCTATATTTTAGAAAAGTTAATATTGTAAAGTTCTAAATGCTTTACGTATGTTTTCTCAATGAATTATCCATGATGATTCAGTTTCTATTACTATTCTTATTTCTCAGAAGAGGAGGTAGAAGCAGAGGAGAGTGAATCCATATACTCTGGAACCATAAAAAATACTCTTACAATTCCCCCTATAGAGCCCTATTAAACTCGGGAAAAATTGTCTTTGGCATGACCTTATCTTTATCTCTGCTTCCTCAGATGTCCTCATCAGCTAGTTTTGGGGGTGACCCACCTCTGCCTATCTGGTTGGGCAAAGGTCCATGCTCAGATTTTTTCTGACATTCAGTTTTCTCCTTATCAAAATTTATTTATTAGTGTTCATTCCCTGAGAACCTTGCTAAGTAATTCCTTCTCACAGAATAATGGAACAATGTGCTATCTTCTCAGCTAATAGAGTTTCATTTCAAAAGAGCCATTTGGAGACATTAACTTATGATATTAACTTACAGAAAAAATTGATATTGATGAAGAGACTTTCAGTCATCACTCAGGCCTCTTTCCTAATATCTGAAGTCACTTAGAAAGTCATTCTGTACTCTAATGTACTAAGTCATAGCACCCAAGTCATCCTGGTGAAAGCTGGACTTTTAAACCTCTGGGACTCCTAGAGCTGTTCTAAATTGGCTGGTCAAACTATAGAATATCCATGGCTATCATGTATTATCAATTTCAGAAGAATTGTTCACTTTCAGGGGATTGATCAAGATGTTTGTTTGCATTTAGCAGCTGGGAGAGTGGAAAATCTGAAACTGACAGCAAGTGCTAAAATGATAAAACCAAGACATGCATTTATGATGTACTCAACTATGTGCAATTTTAGATGGCATAGCCATGAGATAGTATACAAAAGTATAGGATATTTTGTTGTCTACAAATTGTTCAGAAATCTTTGAACTTTTTTGAGCAGCCCAGGTTCAGACCTATGCATGTACTACCATTAACAACAACAACAAAAATTCTCATATTCTATTATGATGGCTTACAATATACATGATCAATTGTAGAATTTTAAAAATCTCTCTATATATATTATATACACTATACACTATATACTATAAGTTATTGAGTATATGATATAATTTTGAATCAAGCAATTGGTAGTCAAAAAATATCGGTACCAAAATTATAGAAGTTTGTTATTCATGCTTGCAATATGAGTCTATAAAATCTTGCATAAGTTATGCAAATATCACTGCCTTATTATATAACTGAATATTCATTAGGTGTCCTCCAAGCAGAATGTTCACATGTCACATTTCAAAAGATTCAATTTTTATTAAAGGAACTCTCAGAGTTTCCTCAACAGTATATTTTAAAGTAGATATTCCCCAATACAGTTGGCCCTCCATATATGCAGGTTCAGCATCTGTGGATACAGAGGAACAAATGTACTTTGCTATTTTATATAAGGGACTTGAACATTCTTGGATTTTGGTATTTGCAGGGTATCCTAGAACCAATAACCCTGTGGATACCAAGGGAAAATTTATATTGACCTTGGAAAATTTGAGTTTACACAGTATATCTGAATTCACATGATATCCATTGATAAAAAGATTGAATTCTAATTTGTGTTTTTCTGTATTGAAAGTAGCATTTTCATATATAAAATATTATTATAAATAGCATTGTATCTCAGAGAAATTGTGAAGTCAGTGAGATTTGCTTTTTGACCCTTATATCCTATAAATACCCACTTTCTTTTGTGTTTATTTCTAGAACACCAACCTAAGCTAATTTTGAAGATTTGCCACACACATGAGGCCTCTCCTGTTGTTTTCCTCTTTAATCTCATGTTTCTGTTTTCCTCTACGTCTCTTTCTCACATAGGTATATGCATGTGTGTATGTATGTTGGTGTGTGTATGCATATACACACACACTCAACCTCCAAAGCCTGCTACCACCCTCCCTCATCTCCCACATTCCCACCATTTATTAGCTCTTCCTGGTGGCACATTGGAAATATTAGAGATGAACTTCTATTTCTTCTTCTCAGGGCATTATAATAATCCAAGATGGCAAAGGGCTGATCTTGATAAACAGTTATATACAAAGAGAGAAAGCTAAAGGTTTTCCTAGGAGGAGGTAAAAAAAGCAAGTCTTCAGTGAGTGTTGTTATGACTAGATAGAGTTACTAGCTTTGGCAAGTTTCTAATCTTCCCTAAATTTGTTTTGTCATCTGTAACAATGAACCAACAGATCACAAGATTGATCTGAGATTGAAATGACTAAATTATGTATGCTTTTACACATACAAAGTGGGAGGACAGGGCCTGAAACATAATGCACATTCAATGAGTATCTGTTGATTTGAATCTCAGTGGAGGAAGCAGGATATAGAGAGTTACTGACTGGTATTGGGCCTGGACAATGAGAAGCTAACCAGTAAGAAGAGAAGTGGGAGAACTGACTCTTCACGGGAAACGTCCTGATGTCTGGACATCAATGTTTAATATGAGAAGGCAAAGGGTACAAGTGAGTGCAAGAGGTTATGAGAACTTGACCAGGGCAGAGCTGGAGCATGTGGAGGTCTGTATACTGAGCTATGAAGTGTTTTGTGGGAAAGATGGATAAGGGATGGAAGAGAAGATGAGATGCTAGATTAACAGTAGTGGTTAAATGAGATGAAGAGTCAGTGACCTGAAAATTGGTGAGGTGGTATGTATTAGTCGTGAAAGAAATAGAGATATAAAAAAGAAATAATTTTATAATTCAGGGAAGTTGCAGGAAAAGAGGTAAGCATTGGCCATAAAACAATCTCAGTGTCCAGCTGTGGCTTCTATACTTTCCCTTTGTTGCTTTATGAGATCCCTTTCAAGAAGTAGCTTGATTTTCTCTGTAGAAAAAAATCAGGTTCCTTAATGAAAGATTAATATATCATGGTACTTAAAATCCCTGAGGTTGATCCTATGCTCAATGCTTTGTCTACTTAAAGAAGAGCCATTTGACTATTGTGATAAAAATTTATTATTTATATGGCTAAGAAATTAGTCACCTAGGTTGCAGATTTGGGGCTTATATGGGAGCACAGAAGAGGCCGTACAAATTTTAAGTAACAATGATCTTTATCTGAAGATTCATGTATATAATCATTTTAAGAATCTTTTAGGGTAGCAACTACACTGGGATCTTTTTTTGGACACAGAATATTTTATTGTTTAAGAGATGTATATGTATTAAAATTTAACCTGAAACAAAATACTTCTGTTGTGTATGTCCCAGATGGCTCATTTTTTTGTCCATAAGAATTTTAAGTTATCATGCGCTGTTTAATGGCTGAGGACTTTCCAAAATAGGCTTAGAGGAATCCATGATAGATAACCGGTGACTTTTAAAAGTTCAGAAAAAGTTGTCATGGTTTATTTGGAGATATCATCTAGTTTACTAAAGCCTCCTGGGCTTGTTGACATCCCTGACACTTGGTGAATGAGGACTTATTTATTCTCCCTTCATTTGTTTAGCTCTTTACCTAATTGATTTTCTGTGCTAATACACTAAAAGTCTGAAGAAGGCAGTGCCTCAGGTGTGACAGATGAAATAAGGTGCTTTTAGTCATCGCTTTTATCTTCCATGTCTAATGTGTTGGTTACAGCTGTGCAATTTAACAGCAAGATCAATACATCATTTGCTGCAGGTACCTAAAAGAATTTGGAATCCCTTCAGTATTTTAACTATTAGATTTCTCCCGGAATTTTAGTTATTTATTACTTATTAACTCATTTATATGTTTTCTGATACCAAATGTTACAAGGTGAGGGTTTGTTTGTTTTCTTTCTCTTGCCTTCTCCTCAAACCTTGTCTTTTCCACTAGCTAGTTAAGTTACTTTTCTTTGGGTTTTGGAACATCTGCCAATCTAAATGAATCCTGTAAAGTGTAAAATAAATGTTTAAAAAATCTTTTCCGCTTTGCCTAAATTGTCGTTGAGCTGAAACATTTAGCATATGTTCTGCTGAAAATGGAACCACTTTGTATTGTGCACGGAAGGCAGTATGTGCGGGGGCATTTGGGTAATTTCTCATGTAAATGGATGCTGTTATTGCCAGTTTTCCATTTTACATTGGCAATGACACGGTTTCAGACTGAAACAGAAATAAGAAAAATCCACTTAATTAGAACACTTTCCCTTTTCAATATCTATCTATATCTATATCTATATATATCTATATCTATATATAATCTCCTTTATTATTCTTCAACTGTTTAGTGCCTATTAGTTTTACCTTGAGTGTAAGCTTCCAAAGGGTGGAAAATGTGACCTATACTTCTTGCTACCCTATTCAGACAGCACAGGCCCAGGATATGGAGTGAGGGCAGCTTCTGCAGCTTTGAAACACCACGCAGCATTTATCAAGTTGCTTTTCTCATAGTAGGTTCTTAGAAAAATCTGTTGAGTTTTTGTTTTCTTAATTGAATTTTCTCTCACATGTTATTTGTAATAAACCTAGTATCAAATCCACTACCTGAAATGTTAGCATCTAGAAAGATTAGGGATTTAGAAGGCCCATTTTTTTAATAAGTGAGGACAAATGGCGAATAAATAAACTGTACTTGTGAATTTATTTTAAATGTAATTTATAGGATATGTCATAATACAAGATGTATGCTAATTTCTTCCTTGGTCTACATCGGCATATACACAAAGGCCATGTTTGTTCATAATGATGACCCAGAAATAAAGTGAGTCCTTGATTAATATTAACTGAGTTTCTATTACTTTTGTATAAATGTTTTTTCATTTATTTATAACTATAATTTTAAAAGTGTAATATTTATAAATATGTAATTTTTCTCAGTTGCCCCCAAAATTCAACTTTATAGGATATCCTAATTTTCAACCATTTCTATTGTATTATTTAAAAATACCTTTTATAAGTTTCATAAGTAGTATACATAATTATCAAAATGATTAAACTACTGATTTATTCTTAGATAGAAGTTAATGTTATTCCTCTTGGATCTCTATAGAATATGATGAGATTTGAATATGTGGGAAATAAAAATTCTTATAGTCACACAGAAATAGGTTTATATGTCTTAGCACATTTATGTTAGCAATTACTTGTGTTTTTTTTTTTCCTCCTTCATGTGAAATGTCTGTGTTAGTCATCAAAGGATTTTTCTAAGGTGGAACAAGATTTTTTCCCTGAACATTCTGGGCTAGCTGTCTAGACAGGTTCAGTTCTATTTGTAATTGTACAAACCTGTGCTTTTATTACTCTGACCTAAGCAAAGTAATGGAATGAAGCTGAAACATGCAAAGGCTTTATCTATACAATAGACCAGATTACCTCATTAAAATTGTAGAATTGTTTTTCTAACTTTTATGTTTGATTACTTATTAGTGAATAGTTGACTGAGTTCAATTAAGTGACTTAAAGAAGTGATTCCTTATGCCTGTTATCTTCATGATTGCATGTGTGATAATGTTGGTGTTTGACCTGAGAATGAAACTAGATTCCACAAGAATCTGGTTGAAGGTGACTGTTGAACTAAAACAACAGTACATCAGAATATTTAGTATGACCTAATCTTAAAGTAGAAAACAGACTCAAAGCCCTGTATGTTTTAGCCAAATATACCCATCTAGAGGCAGTAAAAGCCTGTTAGCGAGATGCCATATTAGTATGCTTTAGACAGGAGGACACAACTATTTCTGGGCAGGAATAGATCTTCCCTTAAGGGGAAAGATTTCTTTACATTGCTTAAATGTAATTATGTTCCTGTGAATCAGGCAGCCTCAGGCTGTGTCTGCATTTGCATTCCAATGGCTTAATATTTTCATTGCTGTGCTCAAGCTGCTTTAATCTGCTGCATTGTTTAAATTGGGGAAGTGGCCAATTTTATGGTAAATTGATGCTTTGGCAATCTTGCCCAAGATTGACTCATCAATCTTCTGAAAAATATGGCCAGGAAGTATTGACTTGATGTGGTCATTAGTCAAGAGAGTAGCAATAATCTCAGGAGACACAGAAGTAAAAATAAACAAAACCCTAATTCCTTAGGGATAAAAAGGCTTAACAGGACATCCATATTCTGTCTCCCTCTGCTGGGAAAGAGTTACCTAAATATGATATATATCTATTATGTGTCATCTTTTAGAATTATATGACTAACATTTATACAGCAACTACTATGTAATTTGTATTCTTCAAGTACATTAGAAGATACAAAGGTAAATAAGACTTTGGTCATTGTACACTAGAAATTTATAATCTATTGGTAGAGGTAGCCTTGTGTACAGCAGATAAGGGACTGAATGGAACCCCAGGTTGAAAAATAGGTTGCTCAGTGCTGGAGTTCCCAAGAAGCAGTACTCAACTTCATTCAGTAACACATTTCATCTAGTGCATTGGCCCAAGATGGTCACACTGCCTTTTTTTTTTTTTTCTGGATGTACCCATGTTTATGATAATTCTATTTGTAAGCTTCATCCTCATCAAATTATATTCATCACCTACTAATATTTTCATAGCATTCCATAACATATTTAGACATGAAATCATTAATATTTAGAAAACATGGCCTCCTGGTTTTTATGATTTTCATTAATCACCAGCAGTAAAGTAAATATAGGAAAAGTGAATTTCCAGTCATAGTTTAATGTGGCATCTCTGTTTCTGAAATCTGTCTTTATTAACATCTAGCAAAGTATAGTACTACAGAGATATTTTTGGTGTTTGTTTTCTGCTTAGCTGTATACTATCAGGTGATATAGTGCAGAGAATACACTGAGCATATGGTACAGTGGAATGTTCTTAAAGACCTTGATGGCTTGGGTCGGATACAAGACCTAGAATTTAGCTTCAAATCAAATTGATTTTTGTAAATTTTTTTAATCTTTATTGGAGTATAATTGCTTTACAATGGTGTGCTAGTTTCTGCTTTATAACAAAGTGAATCAGTTATAAATATACATATGTTCCCATATCTCTTCCCTCTTGCGTCTCCCTCCCTCCCACCCTCCCTATCCTACCCCTCCAGGCAGTCACAAAGCACTGAGCTGATCTCCCTGTGCTATGTGGCTGCTTCCCACTAGCTATCTACCTTATGTTTGGTAGTGTATATATGTCCATGCCTCTCTCTCGCTTTGTCACAGCTTACCCTTCCCGCTCATATATACAATGGAATATTACTCAAATTGATTTTTTCCAACTAATTTTTTGGCTGAGGCATAATTGAAATAAAACATTATATTAGTTTCAGGTGTACAACATAATGATTTAATATTTGTATATGTTGTGAAATAATCACCACAATAATTGTGGTTAACATCCATCACCACCAGGTAGCAGATGTAGCAGGAAAATCAGGTGCTCTTAATAGGACACTTTAAGGACATATATATACGAATTCCAGATCCCCTATATATCTTCCCAGGCAAGAGTAGGTCTGGCAGATTCTTCCCCTACACCTATAACTGAAATATAAATGACAACTCACTGATCCCAGGATAGCATAAAATATACATAAAACCTTTGAAGGCAGGGCAGGTAACTGCTTTGTTAATTTGTTAATTCATTTATTAAAAACATATATTGATTGCCTATTGGTGTCAGGTAGTACATACAGAAATTAGGGAGATAAAAATGTGCCTCGGTCTCAATAAACTTGCTTTGAAAGATGAAATAAAGATGGATACGGAGAAGCCAATCAGACCCGTGTATCTATTCATGGGGGTCCTTTGTCATCTCACTCCAAATCCAAACACAGAAGGGTATATGGAATCATGCTTCAAGACTCTCCTATGCCTGATTTCACTCCCTAGGATCCTATTTCTTTGAAGCTACTTTGGGTTACTTCAGCAAGTTTACTAAAGAAGAGTGAAAAAGACAAGTTGTAGCAAAACTTCTCTAATTCTATGACAATAAATTAGACTTAAATACATATATACTTATTTGATATTACCACCTATCCCTCACTCCCTACCTCCCACAACCAAATGCAAATATAAAATCCTGTTTTTTGGCACTCTTTTAAAATATAGACATTGAAAATATGTGACTTAAGGATGTATTGACCCAACAGGTGATATTTAAGAAGGCAGTTGATAGAGGTGCTATAATCTTTAGTTACTAACTTAAGAAAGAACATGAATTCAGTTCTCTAGAATCTTTTGTCTTTCTAAATAGTCATAAATTGCATGGTTTTTAGACTGTCAGTGAGCTCTGTCACTCAAATATGACTCTATCTTGCCAAAGTACAGAAGGGCAAAATGTCTGTTATTTCTCATTTTAACTTTTCCCTGGCTATAGCCAATCAAGTGGGCTCTGTTGATTCCCAAAGTGTCCTGTTGAGATACTGTGTCAAGTAATATATAAATGGTGAAGAAAAAAATTCAGATTTTATTTTAATTTTTCCAAAAAGAGGGGAGAAGCAAAGCAAAAGTCTTGTAAAATAGGAGCTTAGGGAAAATAATGAATTTGTCCCAGAGAAATCTATTCTCTAATTTATTTGTGCCTTTTTCCATGATAATCTCAATTGCATGTTTCAGATGCTATTCAACATACTCTGGGCATATGGAGCAAAGAAAATAAGAGAGTGAATGTGTGGGAGGAGCTAGGAAAAATTGGGGGCTTGTCTTTCCAATTATTTCCTTGTCATTCCTTTCCTCTATAGGAGTACTCAGTTTCTGTGAACATTGCACTGTTTCCAGGAATTTTGTTGTACAATTATATGGAAGATCTCAGTGAAATGGAAAGAATCATAATAGGAGGGCCACTTGCTTCAGTAGAATATTTTTGTAGTAAATGTTTATTGGTGAACTAAAATTTGCACTGTTGCAGACCACTCAAGTTAGGGGTCCCAGCAATAGAAGTACAAATGGCTGCAGACATCTGAATGTTATCAAGGCATATAGTCATGCTATAACTGGCTCTTTTGTCTAGTGTTTCTATATATTTCTGCTTACATAGGATGTAACTCTAAATTGCCTTTTCCATAATGCTGAAATCAGTTGATCTACAAAACTTATGCAATAGTATTTCAGCAAGATTCATTGTGGGAAGCAATGGGGTCTACTTTAATTTACAAAGGCGGCATTAATGCAGTCCTTTGTAATGCGAAAAGTTAAAGTAAATGAAAACCAACACTGGTTCTTTTTTTATATGCAAGCTGTCAAATCAGACAAAACATTTGAATAACTGTTATTATAAAAGGAGAAGACTGACTAGGGAGTAAGCCTGAATCTCTTTAAGGAATTAAGAAAAAAAAACTGAATAGAGCTCATGTGGAAATCATTTTCAACTGAGTTGTGGTCCTTTTCCTTATATTTTCTGTGTTGATACTAGTTTGTTCTTTATCCATTTCACCTGTGGAAGTTAAAGCCCCTCCCCCATTGTTAGAATTGATGAAAATCTATAGAATGTCAAATGCTATGCACACATCAAATGGCAAGTCTTAAAGAGTGATGAATGGTGAATTTTGCAGTTAGGTGTTTGGCAAGTGAGGGAAACACTTTATATTCTAGCAGTGCTCCCACCCAATGTCTTTTCTCCTGATTTAATCTGCTTGTTTTTGACCTCTGCAATTTCAATGCAGACAAGACATGGACATTCCATAATATTTGCCAGTTGCTGTTTTTACCAAAAAAATGTGTGAGCTAATGTTAAACAAAGTATAGGATTTCTAAGATAGGGTGTGTCAAGTATTATTTAAATTAACAGTTTGAGAATGATTAATGGTACAAATGACATGGCCATATTTAACTTGAGAAATTCCAAGTTGTCCTGTGGCTGCTTAGGGACCACAGGTTTTTTTCCATTTTTCCTTGAAGTGGATGGAGATTCTGTTCTATTAATTCAAAGCATGCTCAGGAGAAAATGATAAGTTAATATTGCCTATTCAAGGGTCATATTAGGCTCTTAGGCAACTGTATGCATATCTAACTTAAACTAAAAGTTCCAGGGTACTAAAAATGTCTGGAGTCTTTAAGATTAACACCACTGGGGCTTCCCTGGTGGCGCAGTGGTTGAGAGTCCGCCTGCCGATGCAGTGGACATGGGTCCATGCCCTGGTCCAGGAGGATCCCACATGCCGCGGAGTGGCTGGGCCCGTGAGCCATGGCCGCTGAGCCTGCATGTCCGGAGCCTGTGCTCCACAACAGGAGAGGCCACATCAGTGAGACGCCCACGTACCACAAAAAAAAAAAAAAAAGATTAACACCACTTCTCCACAAACCTGTGCCAACAGCAGAGTATATTTTATACATCAGGGATATGTGGCTTATTATATTGATGTCATCAATATTTCTTTTTCAGTTGAATTGTGATTTGGTGAATTTTATCAAGATGCAGTGCGATGTTTGGTTTCAAAACGGCATTTTAGGCTTATGTCACATAACAACCGGAAATAGTTGTGATACCTCAGGTCAAAGGAAGTATCATTTTAGCAAGGGTGAAGTGTGTCCTACGTATACATCTCCTGGAGCATTTTCTAATTCATTATGATGTAGTGTTATAGAACCATAACTCAGGTCATTACTTCTAGTGATTTGCAGGATAGAGAAGCCATTATAGTAAATTAGTAGTGAACAGATGAAAGCTTTTTCTACACAGCACAGCAAAGCTATGAATCTGTGATGGTACTGATAAGTTCCAAATCACTTATGGGTTACTGCAGATTGTTTGCAAATGGCCACATTCTGACTGCCAAGGGAACATTTGAAACATTGTCATCCTTTTTGATGAAAATACTGAGACTGTGTTAGGCAGAATACCTTTGTAGAAAATACAATTTATATTTGTGTGTGTGTGTGTAGCCAAATCATTCATCTGCTGTCAATGGAATAACCTATCTTATTTTAAACTAATCACTATGACCTATGATTTTTGTTCAATCCAGGACATATATGACCTCCATCTTTTCACCTTACAAAGGGAAAACTTACAGCCATAAAGTAGAGTGATTATCATCTACTATTTCTAGTCATCAAGGAATAACAGTTTCAAGACCTATCCTCCTACTACAGACTTTTAGAAAAGTAGGCCAAAAAATGTGAAATGAAAATTTGTAGACATGCATAAGAGAAATCACAGAACTGTGATCCTTGAAAAAAGAGAAGCAAATGATGTATGTTATACATTAGCTCCAGATTTTCTCCAGGGGAAATTTCCAGATCACAGCACAGGAAGAGAGAACTTCCAATTCAATAAGAAAGCCCATAAATCTGTAGAGATTTACTATTAATCTTTGGTAATAACAATCAATAACAATCAGCACACAAGTACGGTAGAGATTGACAATACTGGTCACAGATAAATTTTTGGAGAAATAATAATCATCTGAACCCACAGACCTGGAAATCATTTAAATTTTCACCAGCCAGGGTGGAAAAATATCTTTGAACACGTGGAGCTTTCAGTAGAGACCTCAGAAGTTTTGTGTCTCACCATTAGGGCTAAATTTGTACAAAGGTATAAGTATTATACACAGTCTTATGTAAACTAAAACAAAAACAAACAAAAAAACCCTTCAAAATATCAAAACAAATTGCAAGTAACTTTTTAACTATGAGCAGATCAAAGCCCAATGTTGTTTAAACTAATACAAAAATTCAACACTCAACATTATAAAATTACTATGTTCAGTATCCAAACAAAAATTATGAAAGATGAAAAAAAAATGAAACAGAACAGGAGGAAATTCAGTTTAGATTTGGGAATAATAAAGATGGAAAATTATGTTAAATAAGCTCTTGTGAATAAACTTAATATGATCAATGATTCACTAGAAAAGATAAGAATGATGAGAAATGAAAGATATGAAAACAAAAGTATAAAAAGTGAAAAAATAAATATGGAAAAATTAGTAGCTAGGATTAATTTAAACTAGACACTGCAGAATAAGATATTGGTGAACCTAAAATCTCAGTAATATAAACCATCCAAAACTATAGTTAAGAAAAAAAATAACAGAAGAATAAATTCTCCCTGGTTTATGGTAATATACTAAACAACTTAGCATAAAGGAATTGGGATGTTAGAATAAAGAGGTGTCAGAAAAAATATGTTAAGAAATAAATAACATAAAACTTGCAAAATTTGAAGTAAACTCTAAACTCATATATCCAAGAAACTCAATGTAACCCAATAAGTATTAACATAAAGTAAATAATTCTAATAAACAACATAATTAAATTATTGAAACAGAGTGATAAAAATAAAAATATCTCAGGAAAAAAAGGTACATTACTTACAGAAACATTAGGAAATCACACACATCTTATCAAATACTATGTTAGCCAGAAAACAAAGAAATAGTGTCCTTGGAGTACTAATTAAAAAAAAAAGTCTCACTTTGGATTTCTATATTCAGAGAAAATATCTTTTAGAAATTAAAGTAAAATGAAGACTTTTGCAGGGAAAAAGCAAAGTTTATGTATCACTCATATATTTATATTGAATTAAATACAAAGGGAAATCTTTAAGACAAAAGAAAATTATATAACTTAAAAATTGCAGGGCCTCCCTGGTGGCGCAGTGGTTGAGAGTCCGCCTGCCGATGCAGGGGATACGGGTTCGTGCCCCGGTCTGGGAGGATCCCATATGCCGCGGAGCGGCTGGGCCCGTGAGCCATGGCCGCTGGGCCTGCGCATCCGGAGCCTGTGCTCCTCAACGGGAGAGGCCGCGACAGTGAGAGGCCCACATACCGCAAAAAAAAAAAAAAAAAATTGCATTAATACAAAGGAAGACAAAGCACAAGAAATAATTAATATGTAGACAATATTAAAATTTGTATTACTTTTTAATTTCTTAAAAGGCCATTTGACTATTGCAGATTTTATAACATGTAGAAGAAAATTGTGTATGGTAATAAAACAAAAGAAAGGAGGAAAGAAATGGAAGCATACTGTTACAAAAATTTATGTATAATGTGAAAGAATGTAATATGATTTTATGGTAGATTGTGATACTTAAAAGTGCATATCAATACTCCAGAGTTAACATAAAGGAAAAAAAAAAGAGAGAGAGAGAGATAGCTAGTAAGCCAACACTGAAGAGAAATTTGAATGTTAAATATTATTAATCAAAAAGAAATTACTGAGGACAAAAAGCTATAAGAACAAATGAAAAATTCAATCAAAAATCATATAGCAAATTATTATATCTAAAGCTCATTTCACTGGTAACAACAATAAATATAAATGATCTAAACATTCCAATAAATAGGTAGAGTTAATAAAACTGGAAAAAAGAGCAAGGGGGAAATATATATTATATATATTCAATTTAAATGTAAATACATAGAAAAGGTAAAATAATGGAAAATACATAGCATACAATGAGAAATTATTTAAAAATCTAGTGACTGTATTAAAGTGAGAGCAATTAGATTTCAGAACAATATATAGCATCAGGTATAAATAGGGAAAATTCATCATGATAAAGGGACAAACTAAGCAATAATAATAATATACAAATACAAAATGAGCATTCATCCAATACCAGAGTTTCAAAGTCCATGAAAAAATTGACAGAGGTGAAAAGAGGAAGAGACCACTTTATAATTATAGTTGGAAATTTCAGTATTACACTATCATTAATTAATAGGAAAATAGTAAATAGGAAATTAGTAGAGATATAGAAGATATAATGTTATCAACTGAATTGACCCAGGCAACATTTAGAGCAACCCAACAAATAACTACAAAATATGCATTCTTTCACATGCACATTCGCCACAATTGACCATTTGCTGGTTCATAATACAAGTCTTTATAAATGTAAAAGTGTGTCATATCAAATCTGTAACATCCCTACTGTGAAATGAAATTGAAAATCAATAGGAAAACCCCAAAATTTCCAAGTGTTTGGAAATAAAACAACATAAGCTTGAATAATAAAATCACAAAATACATTGAAAAATATTCAAAATGACCAAAAATGAAAGAAAAATATCAAACATTTTTAGCTGCAACAAAAGCAGTCTGCAGAGTAAAATTAGTCCATTTAAATGCTTATATTAGAAAAGAAAAAATATATCAAATCAATGATCTAACTTTCCAACTTTAGAAGGTAGAAATAGAAGAGCAATTCAAACTCAAGGAAAAGTAAGCAGATAACAATTACAAGAGTAGAAATCAATTAAATAGAAAACTTGCAAACACTGGATAAAAATAATTAGACCAAAATCAGCTTCCTAGAAAATTTCAGTAAATCTCTACCAGCTTGACAGAAAAGGTTAATAAAATAAAAATTTAAAACTAAATATAAAATAAATAAAATAAAAAATAAATGGATTGATTTAAAAAGAGAAAATACTATTTCCCAATGTCAGGAATGAAAGAGGGACCATCATCAGAGAAACCTCAGACATAATTGAATAGTGTAGACAATTTTATGTCAATGGAACTGATGTATTTGAAGTGTTAGTGAAACAGACAAATTCCTTGTAAGACATACATTTAAAAAACTGACCTAGAAACCCAGGAAAGTCCCTGTATCAACTACAATATATTAAATAAATAACTAAAAACTTTCCCACCCTGGTAAAAGGTAATAAGCTGGTTCTAGAATTTATATGAAAATGCAAAGAAAGATACAAAAATTTGGTGGACTTGTACCCCTTGATTTCAAGACTTTTTGTAGAGCTGCAGTGATCAGGATGCAGACATGCATGTAGACATGTAGATCAATGGTGCAGAATAAAGAAGCCATACTCATACCCACACATATATAGTCAATGAGTTTTTGACAAGGTGCTGAGGAAATTAAGTGGGGAAGGATAGTCTTTTGAACAAATGGTGCAGAAATAATTAAATTATATCCAAATGGGGGAAAAAATGGACTTTACTACTACCTCACCTCATAGCAATAATTAATTTGAAATGTACCCCAGACTTTACTTAAAAACTAAAATGTTATAACTGCTACAAAAACACAGGAGGATGTATTTGCAAACTTTGATCAGGCAAGGATTTGTTACATAGTACACAAAACACACAACCATTTTTTTCAAAAAATAGATAAATTATCTTCTGCTTTAAAATTAGACCATTAAAAATGAAAAGACAGATACAGACTGGGGGAATACATTTATAATGCATATATCTGATGATGGACTTACATTTAGAATGAGTATACATATTCAATAGTAAGAAATCAAGAAATCCAATAAAAAATGGACCAAAGATTTGAACAGAAACTTCTTGAAAGGAGATTTGTGTGGTCAATAAACACAGATGAGTTTAAAAAATCTTAAGTTATCAAGGAAATAAAAATTAAAACTATAGTGAGATACTATATTGAAGTTAGAATGACTAAAATTAATAAATATTTACAATATAAATTAATGGTCTGAAAACAGAGCAAAGTAGAACTCTCATACACTTCTTCTGGGAAGCTAAAATGTACAAGTACTTTGAAAGGCAATTTAGCAGTGTATATCTTAATTATTTAGATATACACTGATTATATACTGCCTAGCAGCTCCATTCTTAGATGTTTGCCAAGAGAAATTAAACTATATATCCAAACAGAAACTTAAATAGGAATGACATGGCAGCTTTATTATGATGACCCCAAACTGGAACTAACCCAAATGTTCATCAATAGGTGAAATGATACATACATTGAAATATATCTGGAAAATGCAATACTACTCAGTGATACAAAGGAACATACTATTAATAGATATAATAGGAATGAATATCAAAAACATGCTTAGTGAAAGAAGCCAGTCATACAAGAGTACATATCAGGTGATTCTATTTTTATATAACTCTAGAAAAGATAAATAATGACCAAAAAAATCAGAGGTTGCATACATCAAAATCTTGCAAGAAGACTGTCTTGTAAATGACACAAGAGAACATTTTGGGGGGAGGTACCTGTTTTAGATCTTGATTATGGTGTTGGCTACTTGGATATACACCTTCATAAAAATTTATTTTCTGAACACTTAAAATGTTTATTATTATGTAAATTATTGATCTGAAATATAGGGGGGAAATGGCAACAGAATGCAAAAGTAAAAAACTGACCTGTTTCTTTCTAAAGTGTCACTGACCCAGGAAAGACAGACCTTAGCCTTCAGACAGAGTTAAATAATATATGAGCACAAATATAAGGCCTCTGCAGAACAGAACCATCTCCTCGGTAGTTTTCTGTTACATTGCCCTCTCTCATAATTGAACTGTACAGTACAGCATGATAGGCACCACTCCTCAAGATTAAGCCACAATTGCAATGGAGGTATTTCTAGTAGAGTGAGGTTGAAATGAATATATGGTGCTAGGAAGGTGGGTCATTAACATATCAGACCAAAAATAATCAACCAACCAACCAAACAAACAAAAAATACCATGAACAGAGGTTTTCCAGGATAGGAAAGAAAGCAGATAGCAATGAGGCCTATACAGATGGGAGAAGGCATATATGGAGTTCAATGTAGGAAGCAAACTTGCCCTTGGTTAGTGGTTCAGAAGCCTTTGGGTGTGGGTGAGGGAGGCCAAAGGAGACTTCATGAAAGTGAATGGACTCCCTCTTGTGAGAGCACCAGAATCACAACTAACTGTTGAACCATCATCGACAGGAAGACACTGGAACTCACCAAAAAAGATCACCACATCCAAACACAAAGGAGAAGCCACAATGAGATGGTAGGGTGGGCGCAATCACAGTAAAATCAAATCCCATAACTGCTGGGTGGGGGACTCACAAACTGGAGAACACTTACACCACAGAAGTCCACCCACTGGAGTGAAGGTTCTGAGCCCCACGTCAGGCTCCCCAACCTGGGGGTCCGGCAACCGGAGGAGGAACTCATAGAGAATCAGACTTTGAAGGCTAGCAGGATTTGATTACAACACTTCAACAGGACTGGGGGAAACAGAGACTCCACTATTGGAGGACACACACAAAGTAGTGTGTGAATCAGGACCCATGGGAAGGAGCAGTGACCCTGTAGGAGACTGAACCAGACCTACATGCTAGCATTGGAGGGTCTGCTGCAGAGGCAGGGAGTGGCTGTTTCTCACTGTGAGGACAAGGATATTGGCAGCAGAAGTTCTGGGAAGTACTCCTTGGAGTGAGCCCTCCCAGAGTCCACCATTAGCCCCACCAAAGAGCCTGGGTAGGTTCCAGTGTTGGATTGCCTCAGGCCAAACAACCAAAATGAAGGGAACCCAGCCCCACCCATCAGCAGACAAGTGGATTAAAGTTTTACTGAGCTCTGCCTACCAGAACAACAGCCAGCTCTACCCACCATCAGTCCCTCCCATCAGGAAACCTGCACAAGCCTCTAATATAGCCTCAACAACCAGAGGGAAGACAGCAGAAGCAAGAAGAACTACCATCCTGCAGCCCGTGGAACAAAAACCACATTCACAGAAAGATAAACAAGATGAAAAGGCAGAGGGCTATGGACGAGATGAAGGAACAAGATAAAACCCCAGAAAAACAACTAAATGAAGTGGAGATAGGCAATCTTCCAGAAAAAGAATTCAGAAAAATGTTAGTGAAGATGATCCAGAACCTCGGAAAAACAATGGAGGCAAAGATAAAGAAGATGCAAGAAATGTTTAACAAAGACCTAGAAGAAGTAAAGACCAAACAAACAGAGATGAACAACACAATAACTGAAATGAAAAATATACTAGAAGGAATCAATAGCAGAATAACTGAGAAAGAAGAACAGATAAGTGAACTGGAAGACAGAATGGTGGAATTCACTGTTGTCAAACAGAATAAAGAAAAAAGAATGAAAAGAAATGAATACAGCCTTAGAGACCTCTGGGACAACATTAAAGGGAAAAACATTCACATTATAGGGGTCCCAGAAAAAGAAGAGAGAGAGAAAGGACCCGAGAAAATATTCAAAGAGATTATAGTCAAAAACTTCCTTAACATGGGAAAGGAAATAGCCACCCAGGTCCAGGAAGTGCAGAGAGTCCCTTACGGTATAAACCCAAGGAGAAACATGCCAAGACACATAGTAATCAAATTGGCCAAAATTAAAGACAAATTATCAAAAGCAGCAAGGGAAAAACAATAAATAACATACAAGGGAACTCCCATAAGGTTAACAGCTGATTTCTCAGCGGAAACTCTACAATCCAGAAGGGAGTGGCATGACATATTTAAAGTGATGAAGGAAGAACCTACAACCAAGATTATTCTACCCGGCAAGGATCTGACTCACATTCGATGGACAAATCAAAAGCTTTACAGAGAAGCAAAAGCTAAGAGAATTCAGCGCCACCAAACCAGCTCTACAACAAATGCTAAAGGAACTTCTCTAAGCGAGAAACAAAAGAGAGGAAAAGGACCTAAAAAACAAACCCCAAAACAATTAAGAAAATGGAAACGGGAACATACATATTGATAATTACCTTAAACGTGAATGGATTAAATGCTCCAACCAAAAGACACAGGCTTGCTGAATGGATACAAAAGCAAGACCCATATATATTCTGTATACAGGAGACACACTCCAGACATAGGGACACATACAGACTGAAAGTGAGGGGATGGAAAAGGATATTCCATGAAAAAGGAAATCAAAAGAAAGCTGGGTAGCGATACTCATATCAGATAAAATAGACCTAAAAATAAAGAATGTTACAAGAGACAAGGAAGGACACTACATAATGATCAAGGGATCAATCCAAGAAGAAGATACAACAATCATAAAAGTATACGCACTGAAAACAGGAGCATATCAATACATAAGGCAAATGCTAACAGCTATAAAAGAGGAAGTCAACAGTAACACAATAATAGTGGGGGAATTTAACAACTCACAACAATGGACAGATCATCCAAACAGAAAATTAATAAGGAAACAAAAGTTTTAAATGACACAACAGACCAGGTAGATTTAATTGATATTTATAGGACATTCCATCCAAAATCAGCAGATTACACTTTGTTCTCAAGTGCACACAGAACATTCTCCAGGATAGATCAAATCTTGGGTCACAAATCAAGCTGCAGTAAATTTAAGAAAATTGAAATCATATCAAGCATCTTTTCTGACCACGATGCTATGAGATTAGACATCAATTGTAGGGGAAAAAAATGTAAAAAACACAAACACATGGAGGCTACCCAATATGTTACTAAATAACCAAGAGATCACTGAAAAAATCAAAGAGGAAATCTAAAAATACCTAGAGACAAATGACAATAAAAACAAGATGATCCAAAACATATGAGAGGCAGCAAAAGCAGTTCTAAGAGGGAAGTTCATAGCAATACAATCCGACCTCAAGAAACAAAAAAAATCTCAAATAAACAATCTAACCTTACACCTAAAGGAACTAGAGAAAAACAAACAAAACCCAAAGTTAGCAGAAGGAAAGAAATCATAAAGATGAGAACAGAAATAAATGAAACAGAAACAAAGAAAACAATATCAAAGATCAATAAAAATAAAAATCTGGTTCTTTGAGAAGATAAACAAAATTGATAAACCATTAGCCAAACTCATCAAGAAATAGAAGGAGATGATTCATATAAATAAAATAAGAAATGAAAAAGGAAAACTTACAACAGACACCGCAGAAATACAAAACATCTTAAGAGTCTACTACAAGCAACTCTATGCCAATAAGTTGGACAACCTGGAAGAAAAGGACAAATTCTTACAAAGGTATAACCTTCCAAGACTGAACCAGGAAGAAATAGAAAATATGAACAGACCAATCACAAGTAATGTAATTGAAACTGTGATTAAAAATCTTCCAACAAACAAGTCCAGGAACAGATGGCTTCACAGGTGAATTCTATCAAACATTTAGAGATGAACTAACACCAATCCTTCTCAAACTCTTCCTAAAACTTGCAGAGGAAGGAACAATCCCAAACTCATACTATGAGGCACCATCACCCTGATACCAAAAACAGACAAAGATCTACAAATATAGAAAATTACAGACCAATATCACTGATGAATATAGATGCAAAATCCTCAACAAAATACTAACAAACAGAACCCAACAACACATTAAAAGGATCATACACCATGACCAAGTGGGATTTGTCTCAGGGATATAAGGATTCTTCAATATACGCAAATCAGTCAATGTGATACACCATATTAACACACTGAAGAATAAAAACCATATGATCATCTCAATAGATGCAGAAAAAGCTTTTGACAAAATTCAACAATCATTAAGGATAAAGACTCTCCAGAAAGTGGGCATAGAGGGAACCTTCCTCAACATAATAAAGGCCATATATGATAAACCCACAGCAAATATCATTCTCAGTGGTGAAAAGATGAAAACATTTCCTCTAACATCAGGAACAAGAGAAGGAAGGTCCACTCTCACCACTATTATTCAACATAGTTTTGGAAATCCTAGCCATGGCAATCAGAGAAGAAACATAAATAAAAGGAATACAAATTGGAAAAGAAGAAGTAAGACTGTCACTGTTTGCAGATGACATGATACTATACATAGAGAATCCTAAAGATGCCAACAGAAAACTACTAGAGCTAATCAATGAATTTGGTAAAGCTGCAGGATACAAAATTAATGCACAGAAATCTCTTGCATTCCTATACACTAATGATGAAAAATCTGAAAGTGAAATTAAGAAAACACTCCCATTTACCAATGCAACAAAAAGAATAAAATACCTAGGAATAAACCTACCTAGGGAGACAAAAGACCTGCATGCAGAAAACTATAAGACACTGCTGAAAGAAATTAAAGCTCATACAAACATGCAGAGATATACCATATTCTTAGATTGGAAGAATTAATATTGTGAAAATGACTACACTACCCAAAGCAATCTACAGATTCAATGCAATCCGTATCAAGTTACCAATGGCGTTTTTTACAGAACTAGAACAAAAATTCTTAAAATTTGTATTGAGACACAAAGGACCCTGAATAGCTAAAGCGGTCTTGATGGAAGAGAATGGAGCTGGAGGAATCAGACTCCCTGACTTCAGACTATACTGCAAAGCTACAGTAATCAATACAATATGGTACTGGCACAAAGACAGAAATATAGATCAATGGAACAGGATAGAAATCACAGAGATGAACCCTTGCACATATGGTTACCTTATCTTTTTCAAAGGAGGCAAGAATATACAATGAAGAAAAGACGGCCTCTTCAATAAGTGGTGCAGGGAAAACTGGACAGCTACATGTAAAAGAATGAAATTACAACACTCCCTAACACCATACACAAAAATAAAATCAAAATGGATTAGAGACCTAAATGTAAGACCAGACAGTGTAAAACTCTTAGAGGAAAACATAGGAAGAACACTCTTTGATATAAATCACAGCAAGATCTTTTTGGATCCACCTCCTAGAGTAATGGAAATAAAAACAAAAATAAACAAATGGGACCTAATGAAACTTAAAAGCTTTGCACAGTAAAGGAAACCATAAACAAGACAAAAAGACAACCCTCAGAATGGGAGAAAATATTTTCAAATGAAGCAACTGACAAAAGATTAATCTCCAAAATTTATAAGCAGCTCATGCAGCTCAATATCAATAAAACAAAAAACTCAATCCAAAAATGGGCAGAAGACCTAAATAGACATTTCTCCAAAGAAGATATACAGATTGCCAACAAAAACATGAAAGAATGTTCAAAATCATTAATCATTAGAGAAATTCAAATCAAAACTACAATGAGGTATCACCTCACACCAGTTAGAATGGGCATCATCAGAAAATCTACAAACAATAAATGCTGGAGAGGGTGTGGAGAAAACGGAACTCTCTTGCACTGTTGGTAGGAATATAAGTTGATAAAGCCACTATGGAGAACAGTATGGAGATTCCTTAAAAAACTAAAAATAGAATTACCATATGACCCAGCAATCCCACTACTGGGCATATACCCTCAGAAAAACCATAATTCAAAAATACACATGCACCCAAATATTCATTGCAGCACTATTTACAATAGCCAGGTCATGGAAGCAACCTAAATGCCCAGTGACAGACAAATGGATAAAGAAGTTGTGATACATATATACGATGGAACAGTACTCAGCCATAAAAAGGAAGGAAATTGGGTCATTTGTAGAGACGTGGATGCATCTAGAGACTGTCATACAGAATGAATGATAAGTCAGAAAGAGAAAAACAAATAACGTATATTAACGCATACACGTGGAACCTAGAAAAATGGTACAGATGAACTGGTTTGCAGGACAGAATTTGAGACACAGATGTAGAGAACAAATGTATGGACACCAAGGTGGGAGAGCAGTGGGGGCAGGGGGTGGTGGTGAGATGAACTGGGAGATTGGGATTGACATATATACACTAATATGTATAAAATGAATAACTAATAAGAACCTGCTGTATAAAAAAAATAAAATTATATTAAAAATTTTTTTAAAAGGAAAGTGAATATGAAGGATCTTTTTTCTGTTCTATTATGTAATGTTTATCCAGATATAGATTAGTGTGTTGCCCATAAGAAGCACTCAGTAATGTCTGCTGAATGAATAAATTATTTGATAAAGGTGATGGGTTATTAAAGGTGAGGGGTTATTAAAGGACAACATAATGCAATGAAAATAAAATTAATTTCATATTCAAACTCCTCGTGTATTTGTTGGGCATGTATTGTACTCAATACTTTAATAATTATTACGTCATAATTTTGGATAAAATTATTCCTGTAACACTTGAATTCTTAAATCATCAATGAAAATCATGGAATATTTTTCAAAGAAGAGGAATATGTAAGGTTAATTAAAGCATGACAATTATAAGAAAGTCTTTTTAACTATGTTTAAAATTGCCCAGTTTCTATCTGTTCACATTATATTTAAGTGCTTTAGGGGAAAAACCACTTTGACCTGAGTTCAGAGATAAAACTTAAGTTAAAGTAAAAACTGTTGAGTATTAATTACAAGTATGAAAAAGGAGAAAAGTTAGAGAACTACGTACTTGTGATTTAGTCACTCAACTATATTACGAATAAAGGAGGTTATTAAAATATCCTGATAAAAAAAACAGGAGGGCTTTTCATAGGAATATTGCTTTTTAACATAGTAAGCCATGCCTCTGTTCCAGGACCCTGGCTTCACTGGGTTTCTGGTGCTCAGATGTGCCTTCTCCAAAATTTTCATTGTTTCTTTTGGATGTCCTGGAGCTGTCAGGATAGATAACATTGTAAGAGCAGGACATACTGTGTTCTAACTGGTACACTTCAGGGTGCCCTCTGAGTCTCTACCACCCCCTACACACTCTATGGAGTCATCCAGATGCCCCCAGAAGCCCTTGGACTCACAGATGGGGCTCTTCTGAGATCCTGTGTTTGGGATGGTTCTAGCAGTAAGGCTTAGAGAAGGTACTATTGTCCCAGGCAGCACTTCTTTCCAAGGACAACACAAAATTAGGTTCAGGAATAATTCTGACATGCTGATTGGGTAATTTAAATTGTTTATATAGACAGGAGCTTTGTTTAAGAGTATTATTTTACCTCTTTTCTTCTAGTCTGACAGAAGAAAAATAAAATGTAAAGTAAGAAAAGGGTAAAGTGATAATATCTGAAAAAAGATATAACAATAGTGAAATAGGAGTAGGTCCTATTATAAATGTACCATGCTATAAATGTAATTCCACTAAGGTACAGTTATTTGATAAGGCAACATGGCATTCCTAAATTATTCCAGTGGTTTTCAAAACTGTATCTCACTTATTGGATATATAATATTTGTAATCTAAATGGAGCATATAATTTGTTGAATTTTTATACTAACAATGCATTAAATTTCTGTAAAGAGAATAAAGTAAATTCAAAGGTATGTAAGACATTTTTGAAACACAAACAGGCATGCAAAAAGGAGGGCTTTTGTACTACCCAAGGCGCTACTAGTGTAATGTCACAGTATTAAGAATTGACAGGGCCTCCCTGGTGGCGCAGTGGTTGAGAGTCCGCCTGCCGATGCAGGGGATACGGGTTCGTGCCCTGGTCTGGGAGGATCCCATATGCCGCGGAGCGGCTGGGCCCGTGAGCCATGGCCGCTGGGCCTGCGCGTCCGGAGCCTGTGCTCCGCAACGGGAGAGGCCACAACAGTGAGAGGCCCGCATACCGCAAAAAGAAAAAAAAAAAAAAGAAAAAAAAAAAAAAGAATTGACAATGTACTCTTTAAAATAAGCCAATTAGGATTTTTCAATTTTGAATACTTCAATATACAAATAGCATTTGCAAAATAACATATGGAACAGAGTCAAAGAGAATGTGCCTTATTTGAAAAAGAGGATCCAATCCTTGAAATATTTTCTTCTTAAAATCGCCTATAGAAGAGGTCCTAAGCAATATTTAGAATTTAGATTATGTATTTTATATATATATATATATATATATATATATATATATATATATATATATATATATATATATATATATATATATATATATATTCTATCTATCTATCCATATTTTGGAGTTGCTTTAGATCCATATCTGTCTACCCATTATTTTAGAGTTGTTTTTATATTTTGGAAATATAATACTTCATCCCTGGGAATTCTAAGTAAAAACATTTTTAGATAAAATGTTGGCTTGTCTGTCATCCAGGCCTAGGATCAGATCAAGTTCTAATTCATGTTTTCTCATTTATATGTTATCAATGGCTGGGTGAAGTAAACACTTTGTATTGTTGAATAGTTTGTAGAGTTCATCTTTGTGAATTGAGTATAATTGTAACTCACAATTCAAAGTATGGAAAAAAGAATAAGTTTGGGGATCTTGGCTTTAGCATTATTTTGCTGCTGATATGTCATTTATCTAGAGAACATGAATATCTAGTTCTGTTTGGCCATAGAAACAGTTAGCAGAGGGATATATTTAATTGGGTAGGGTAGATTCTGTACTCTCTTAAGAAAGTTGATCTACTATTCATAATATGTATTAAATTTAAAACATCTTTTAAAGAACTGTTTTTCTTAGTATGTCTCTCTTTTATAGGGGATAACATCTGAGAACTTCCAGAGAAAATATATTCTAATGTTAAGCTTTGTGGGCTTAAGCATATGTGAAAATGTGTTGGGTAGACTGAAATTCCAAATTCATTAAAAAAAAAAACTAGAAAATGCACAAATTATATAGAATGGTCTCTCCATGGAATAACCCTTATTTTAAGAAAATGTGAAATGATTATAAACAAAGCAAGCTATATTAAAGTGATTTTTCTGAGGATAGAGTAATATGACATGTTCACAAACTTTGAAGAGTAAATTTTTAATATTTTTAATATATCAAGTTAAAGTATTTGGAATTGAATAGTCTCCCTTCTGTTTATTAGCAACTTTCATTGAAACTGTTTTCAAGATGAAGGATATTGAGACTGAGTTTGATGATTGAAATTGGCAATTCCATGTTGACATTTGCCTACTAGCTAAATTCCACCACCAAAATAAGTCCCTGTCATATCTGCAATAAATAACAGAATTCTTAGGGAAAAGATTGATTAAATTCAGCCTCTTTTCCTGTAACCACAAACATCGCTTCTATGCACTTTGTGAATTTTTAATTTTTATTACGATGTTATGCTTTTTAAATGGAGCCTCTGCCTAGGAAAAGTTAGCTCCTGGGATCTCTCCTGGTTATCTCATTTGCCTCTCTCTCTGAAATTGTGCATGAAACATGCTCCAAAACACCCCCACCGAGACATACGAATTACCTGTCTACTTGTAGCTGGGAAAACTTGGAGGGAAATGTGCAATGAAGCTAAAACTCATGTTTTTGCCAAAAGCAAAAATTGGACAAATAGCAGAAATCTAGTAGTTTGTTATATAAAAATTCCTATTAGAGTATGAATTTCATTAAACTAATTGAAACGATCTTTTCTGTTTCTATAATGCTAAATCTTACTCATTTAACGTAGATAAATATTTAATTAGTGCTTTTTCTTTTTTAAGTTTCTATGTCTGATAGGAAAGCTTTTCTTCAGAAGGAGAGGATTCTTGGTCTAATCAGTCAGACAATGGAGATAAAACCACTCCTGCTAACCCAACTGATCTCCTACAAAGCATGTTTATTATACAGACATATTCAATAAATAAACAGATGGTTTTTAAACTCTGCTTACTGCTTCTGAAATATCATTCTTTTGATAGTTTGCTACTAATTTCCATATGTTTTTTCCTTTCTTATTCCAAAGATGATCTTCAGGGTCTAGTCAACAAAACCTTTTGAGGGAATAAAACTCGTTGCTTGTTTTGTAAAGTAATAAAACCCTTTTCTCAAAGTATAACTAAAGGCAGCATTGCAATTGTTAAAGTCAAGATGAGATCAGATTTCTAGAAAATAAATCAGTATTTTCCAAACTGGGCTGCAAAAGATGATCCTTTCAAGCTTAGAAGACATAACAGAACATAGTTTCATATTTGTTTGTATTTCATCAGTTTTTAATTTCTATTTTTGTGTACATTGTATAATATTCATGCAACTCAATGCAATTGTGTAATTCATACCATTATCTTAGTAGGACATATAGAAACAATAATGTATCAAAGTAATTAAGGGTGTGCCTCTGGAAGCTGAAAACTTCGGTCCAAATCCCATCTTCATCATCTACTAAATAAGGCACTTTGGCAAAATTACTTCTCTGTGCCTTACCTTTAAAATAAGTATAAATATAGTACCCTCATGGGTGGTGTGATAAATAAACAAGTTAATACTTATAAAGTACAGCTGACCCTTGAACAATATGGACTTGAACTGTACTCATCCACTTGTATGTGGATTTTTTTCAATAAACACATAATATAGTACTATGCTGATGCACAGTTGGTTGAATACAAGAATGCAAAACCATAGATACAGAGCACCAACTGTAAAGTTATACATGGATTTTCTACTGCACAGGACTTCAGCATTCCTAACACCCCACGTTGTTCAAGGGTCAACTGTACATAATACTATATGATGTTTACCTCATATTAAAAATATTATTTAAAGAGTTTATAAATAAATAAACACAGATATATTGAGAATGTATACATCTAGACTTGTTAAGGTAGTACATGATCAAAATTTTAAAATCTTTTGAATATATGCATTTTTAATTTAGGGATACATAGATACCATGAGAATAGGTCTTAAAAACAATGATCATTTTATAAATGAGTGGAGAAGAAAACTTAAAATGTAAGGTATAAAAAGGTCCCCTGATGAAAATGTGCTCCTAACTGAAGCTGTCATAACAAAAAGCATTTCAAACCCTGAGTAGGACAGACCTAGGGCTGTTTCTGATTCTGCCAATACTTCTTCATGTGATCTTAGACAAAATTAGTTCTGTGCTCTGAAAATCACTTTTCTCATCTAATGAATTTTATTATTTCACAGGGTTGTTGTAGAGATTAAGTGATGTATTACATGTAGGGTACTGAGTGTACTGCTTGCCACACAATCAATGTTGTAAAAATAATCAGTTTAGTTCCCTCTTCCTCCTGCTATACTGCCTTCAATTCCCATATTCCTCAGGTAACAGGAATTTTTATTGGTGGAAATCATGTTGGAATATTTTATTTTGAATTATTTATTCACTAGTCAATTTATTTAAAACAACCTGAGGTCATAGAATGAATATGTTGATGAGGTTATAGAGCAGAATCAAGAAGGAAGTATAGATGTTTCTTGTAGGCATGCTTAGACATGTCAACAAAGTCCTCTCCTCATGGGGGACCTCCACAAGCTAAGCTATGTCTCATTCAGTCCTACTGACAATTCATGTGGTATTGTCTGTGAGACTGATAGGCTGACATGCTCCCTCAGCTCAATAGTGACACCAACCATGCTATGAAAGAGGCCATTCCAGGCCTATTTCCAACTTCTAAGCTTGAATGGGGAAGGGGGAAACTCTATCTTCTCATTCCTAGGCACATAGAATTTGGTCCTTTGAATCCTTAAGTGAGGGCTATTCCTGTACACCTGATTGCTTTAGACATCTCCAGACCAAGGTCAGGTACTAGTCCCTCTATTAAAATATAACCCCGTGCCTTAAGGAAGCAACCAAGCTCTCCTGAGGGAAAATAGACCCTAAACTTAGCCACCTAGAATGTTTCTCTCAGAACTTTCACTTTCTCTAGAGTCTCCTGAAGATAAATACAGAAAACACCATCTGGTTTCTCTTGAGCATCATCTTACACCAAGATCTGAGCCCTCTTAGAACATAGAGTGTTAGAATTTAATTACTTTCTTCTTAGCCATGTGCTATCAACCTTAATCTCAAGGCTATTCAGCAATCTGGATGAATATCTATCATTTATCTATTTCATAAAGATAGGTATCATATATCATATCTACAAATATAGAGATAGATATCATATATATTCATATATGTACATGCACACACATAGAGATTCATATATACACATATGCACTTTAATATGAAATTTATGTCATTAAGAAGCAACATAAGGGGCAGAAGACACAGAAAAAAATAGGAAAATACTGAGGGATGCTGAAATAAACTTCCTTCTTAAAACATATTTTTTTCAGAGGTCAGAACAAGATGGTGGGAGTAGGAAGACATGGAGCTCACCTCCCCCCACAAACATATCAAAAATACATCTTCATGTGAAACAATTCACATGGAAAACTAACTAGAAACTGGCAGAAGATTTCCTATACAACCAAAGCAACAAGAAAGATTTCCATGTGACTGGGTTGAACAGAAAAAAGGCATAAAGTTGGGACCTCCACCCCTGGGAGGGATCTGGAAGATAGAACAATGGAAATAACCCAATCAGAATGGCAGAAAATAAGAAAAAAATAAAAGCAATATACAAGACCTATGAGATAAAATAAAACATGCAAACCTACATATTAGGAGTTCCAGAAGGAGAAGAGAGAGAGAAGGGTATTGAAAATGTATTTGAAGAAATTATGACAGAAAAGTTCTCAAACCTAAACAAGAAAATATATACAGGTATGGGAACCACAGAAAGTCTCAAATAAGATAAACCCAAATAGACTCACATCAAGACATATCATAGGGCCTCCCTGGTGGCGCAGTGGTTGAGAGTCCGCCTGCCGATGCAGGGGATACGGGTTCGTGCCCCGGTCTGGGAGGATCCCATATGCCGCGGAGCGGTTGGGCCCGTGAGCCATGGCCGCTGGGCCTGCGCATCCGGAGCCTGTGCTCCGCAACGGGAGAGGCCACAACAGTGAGAGGCCCACATAACGCAAAAAGGAAAAAAAAAAAAAAAAAAAAAAAGACATATCATAATTACAATGGCAAAGTTAAAGAGAGGATTCTATTTTTTTTTTTTTTTTGTGGTACACGGTCCTCTCACTGTTATAGCCTCTCCCGTTGCGAAGCACAGGCTCCGGACACGTGCAGGGTCAGTGGCCATGGCTCACGGGCCTAGCTGCTCCACGGCATGTGGGATCTTCCCAGACTGGGGCACAAACCCGTGTCCCCTGCATCGGCAGGCGGACTCTCAACCACTGCGCCACCAGGGAAGACCTAAAGAGAGGATTCTAAAAGCAGCAAGAGAAAATCAAAGAGTCATTTAAAAGGAAAGCTCACTAAGGCTATCAGCTGATTTCTCTACAAAAAATTTGCAGGCCAGGAGGAAGTGGAAGGATATACTCAAAGCCCTGAGAGGAAACACTTGCAACCCCTGCAACCTAGGACACTCTACCCAGCAAGATTATCATTTACAACAGGAGAAATAAAGAATTTCTCAGACAAGCAGAAACTAAAGGAATTAGCAATACTAAGCTTGCCCTAGAAGAAATATTGAAGGGACTTCTTGAAGTGAAAAAGAAGTAAGAATCTACAAAAAAGGGAAAAGCCCAATAGGAAAGGTAAATTTAAAGTAAGGATTGACAATCACTTAAATAAACCAGTATGTAGATTAAAAAATAATTGTAAACGCAAGTATAACTACAAGAAACAGTAAAAGGATAAGTATGATGATGTAAAATAGGGCATCAAAATCACAAAACTTTGAGGAGCGGAGTAGAAAATAGGTCTTTTAGAGTGTGATTGCACTAGAATGATTATCAGTTTAAAGCAAGTACATATAGTTGTGGATCAATTTACATAAGCCCCATGGTAACCAAAAATCAAAAACATACAACAGATTCACACACAAAAGTAAACTCCAGTATGCTACAAAGGAAAACCATCAAACCACAAAACGAAAAACAAAAAGAAATGAACAAAGAACTACAAAAATACATGGAAAACATGGAAAATATTGCAATAAGTACATTTCTATCAATAATTACTTTATATTTTAATTCTTATTTATTTTTTTAACATCTTTACTGGAGTATAATTGCTTTACAATGCTGTGTTAGTCTCTGCTTTATAACAAAGTGAATCAGCTATACATATACATATATCCCCATATCTCCTCCCTTTTGTATCTCCCTACCATCCTTTCTATCCCACCCCTGTAGGACACATAGCACCGAGCTGATCTCCTTGTGCTATGTGGCTGTTTTCCACTAGCTATCTATTTCACATTTGGTAGTGTATATATGTCCATACAACTCTCTCACTTCGTCCCAGCTTACCCTACCCCCTCCCCATGTCCTCAAGTCCATTATCTACGTCTGCGTCTTTACTCCTGTCCTGCCCCTAGGTTTTTCAGAACCTTTTTTTTTTTTTTAGATTCCATATATATGTGTTAGCATATGGTATTTCATTTCCTCTTTCTGACTCTTACTTCACTCTGTATGAGAGACCCTAGGTCCATCCACCTCACTACAAATAACTCAATTTTATTTCTTCTTATGGGTTGATTTGTGAAACAAGATATGATCTATCCTGGAGAATGTTCCATGAGCACTTGAGAAGAAAGTGTATTCTGTTGTTTTTGGATGGAATGTCCTATACATATCAAATAAGTCCATCTTGTTTAATGTATCATTTAAAGCTTGTGTTTCCTTATTTATTTTCATTTTTGATGATCTGTCCATTGGTGAAAGTGGGGTGTTAAAAGTCCCCTACTATTATTGTGTTACTGTTGATTTCCCCTTTTATGGTTGTTAACATTTGCCTTATGTATTGAGGTGCACCTATGTTGGGTGCATAAATATTTACAACTGTTATATTGCCTTCTTGGATTGATCCCTTGATCATTATGTAGTGTCCTTCTTTGTCTCTTGTAAGAGTCTTTATTTTAAAGTCTATTTTGTCTGATATGAGAATTGCTACTCCAGCTTTCTTTTGATTTCCATTTGCATGGAATATCCTTTTCCATCCCCTACTTTCAGGCAGTATGTGTCCCTCAGTCTGTAGTGGGTCTCTTGTAGACAGCATATATACAGGTCTTATTTTTGTATCCATTCAGCCAGTGTATGTCTTTTGGTTGGAATATTTAATCCATTTACATTTAAGGTAATTATCAATATGTACATTCCTATTACCATTTTCTTAATTGTTTGGGGTTTGTTTCTATAGGTCTTTTCCTTCTCTTGTGTTTGCTGCCTAGAGAAGCTCCTTTAGGATTTCTTGTAAAGCTGGTTTGGTGGTGCTGAATTCTCTTAGCTTTTGCTTGTCTGTAAAGGTTTTCATTTCTCCATCAAATCTGAATGAGATCCTTGCTGGGTAGAGTAATCTTGGTTGTAGGTTTTTCCCTTTCATCACTTTCATTATGTCCTGACACTACTTCTGGCTCGCAGAGTTTCTGATGAAAGATCAGCTGTTAACCTTATGGGGATTCCCTTGTATGTTATTTGTTGTTTTTCCCATGTTGCTTCTAATATTTTTTCTGTGTATTTAATTTTTGATAGTTTGATTAATATGTGTCTTGGCACGTTTCTTCTTGGATTTATCCTGTATGGGAGTCTCTGTGCTTCCTGGATTTGATTGACTATTTCCTTTCCCATATTACAGAAGTTTTCAACTATAATCTCTTCAAATATTTTCTGTCCCTTTCTTTTTCTCTTCTTCTTCTGGGAGCCCTATAATTCGAATGTTGATGCATTTAGTATTTTCCTAGTGGTCTCTGAGACTGTCCTCAATTCTTTTCATTTGTTTTTCTTTATTCTGCTCTGCGATATTTATTTCCACTATTTTATCTTCCTGGCCACTTATTCGTTCCTCTGCCTCAGTTATTCTGCTGTTGTTTCTTTCTAGAGAATTTTTAATTTCATTTATTGTGTTGATAATCATTGTGTGCTTGCTCTTTAATTCTTCTAGGTCCTTGTTAAGCATTTCTTATATTTTCTCCATTCTATTTCCAAGATATTAGATCATGTTTTCTATAATTATTCTGAATTCTTTTTCAGGTAGACTGCATATATCCTCTTCATTTGTTTGGTCTGATGGGTTTTTATCTTGCTCCTTCATCTACTGTGTGTTTCTCTGTTTTCTCATTTTGCTTAACTTACTGTTTGGGTTCTTCTTTTCATTGGCTACAGGTTCGTAGTTTCCATTGTTTTTGGTGTCTGCCCCCAGTGGCTAAGGTTAGTTCAGTGGGTTGTGTAGGCTTCCTAGGGGAGGGGACTGGTGCCTGTGTTCTGGTGAATGAGGCTGGATCTTTTCTTTCTTGTGGGCAAGACTGCATCCAGTGGTGTGTTTTGGGGTGCTTATGATCATATTATGATTTTCAGCAGCCCCTCTACTAATTGGTGGGGTCGTGTTCCTGTCCTGCTAGTTGTTTGGCATAGTGGGTCCAGCACTGTTACTTGCTGGTCTTTGAGCAGAGCTGGGTCTTAGTGTTGAGATGGAGATCTCTGGGATATCTTTCACTGTTTGATATTATGTGGACCCAGGAGGTCTCTGGTGAACCAATGTCCTGAACTCGGCTCTCCCACTTCAGAGGCCCTGGACTGACACCCGGCTGGAGCACCAAGACCCTGTCAGCCACACCGCTCAGAAGAAAAGGGAGAAAAAAGAAAGAAAAATAAATAAAATAAAGTTATTAAAATAAAAATGTTAAAGAATATTAAAAACAAAAAAAGAAAAGAAAAAGAAAGAAAGAAGAGAGCAACCAAACCAAAAAACAAATCCTCCAGTGATAACACGCACTAAAAACTATACCATAGAAGAATAAATAAAAGAAATAAAAATGGATAGACAGAACCCTAGTACAAATGGTAGAAGCAAAGCTGTACAGACAAAATCACACAAAGAAGTCTATACACACACACTCAGAAAAAGAGAAAAAGGAAAAAATATATATATCTATATAAAAAATAAAGAAAAGAGTAACTAAATCAATAACAAATCTACCAATAATAATAAACTCTAAATACTAAACTAAGATAAACATAAAACCAGAAACAAATTAGATGCAGAAAGGAAACCCTGAGTCTACTGTTGCTCTCAAAATCCACCGCCTCAATTTTGTGATGATTTGCTGTCTATTCAGGTATTCCAGAGATGCAGGGTACATCAAGTAGGTTCTGGAGATTTAATCCACTGCTCCTGAGGCTGCTGGGAGAAATTTCCCTTTCTCTTCTTTGTTTGCACAGCTCCTGGGGTTCAGCTTTGCATTTGGCCCTGCCTCTTCATGTAGGTCATCTGAGGGTGTCTCCTCTTCACTCAGACAGGATGGGGTTAAAGTAGTAGCTTATTAGGGGGCTCTGGCTCACTCAGACAGGGGGGAAGGAGAGGTACAGAATGTGGTACACAGGCTCTGGCCAAGCCTGTGGCAGCAAAGGCCAACGTGATGTTGCACCAGCCTGAGGCACGCCATGTGTTCTCCCAGGGAAGTTGTCCCTGGATCACGGGACCCTGGCAGTGGCAGACTGCACAGGCTCCCAGGAAGGGAGGTGTGGATAGTGACCTGGTCTTGCACACAGGCTTCTTGGTGGCTGCAGCAGCAGCCTTAGTGTTTCATACCTGTCTTTGGTGTCTGTGCTGATAGTCGCAGCTCATGCCATCTCTGGAGCTCATTTAGGTGGTGCTTTGAATCCCCTCTCCTCATGCACCCCAAAACAATGGCCTCTTTCCTCTTAGGCAGGTCTATACTTTTTCCTGGACTCCATCCCAGCTAGCTGTGGTGCACTAACCCCCTTCAGGCTCTGTTCACACAGCCAACCCGAGTCCTCTCCCTGGGATCTGACCTCTGAAGCTGGAGCCTCAGCTCCCAGCCCCCACCCACCCCAGTGGGTGAGTAGACAAGCCTCTCAGGCTGGTGAGTGCTGGTTGGCACTGATCCTCTGTGAGGAGATCTCTCTGCTTTGCCCTCCCCCTATTGCTGCACTTTCCTCCATGGCTCTGAAGCTTCCCCCCACCCTGGCCAGCCCCTGTCTCTGCCAGTGAAAGGGCTTCCTAGTGTGTGGAAACGTTTCCTCCTTTACAGCTCCCTCCCAGAGGCACAGGTCCCATCCCTATTCTTTTGTCTCTGTTTCTTCTTTTTTCTTTTGCCCTACCCAGGTATGTGGGGAGTTTCTTGCCTTTTGGAAGTCTGAGGTCTTCTGCCAGCGTTCGGTAGGTGTTCTCTAGGAGTTGTTCCACATGTAGATGTATTTCTGATATATCTTTGGGGAGGAAGGTGATCTCCACGTTTTACTTCTCCACCATCTTGAAGGTCTGTCAATAATTACTTTAATTGTCAATGGACTAAATGCTCTGATCAAAAAAAAAAAAAAAAGAAGAACCTGCAATATGCTGCTCACAAGAGATATTTCAAGGCAAAACACACACACAGATTGTGACAGTATTGAAAAAGATGTTTCAAAAAAGAAAAAAAAAAGATGTTTCATGCAAACGGAAATGAGAAGAAAGCAGGGGTAGCAATACTCATATCAGACAAAATAGACTTTAAAACAAAGGCTACAAAGAAAAACAAAAAAGACATTATATAATTATAAAGAGATCAATACAAGAAGCTATGATGCTTGTTAACATACACACACCCAATACAGGAGCACCTAAATATATCAAGCAAATACCAACAGACATGAATAGGAGAAATTGACAGTAATACAATAATAATAGAAAAATTTAACACCCCATTGACATCAATGGGCAGATCATCCTGACAGAATATTAATAAGGTAACAGAAGTCCTAAGTGACACAATAGACCAGTTGGACTTAGTTAATATCTAAAGGATACAACAACCAGAAAAAAGAGAATACACATTCTTTTCAAGCATGCATGAAACATTTTCTAGGATAGACCACATATCAGGACACAAAACAAGTCTTAACAAATTTGAGAGAAATTATTTCAAGCATCTTTTCTGACCACAACTGTATGAAGCTAGAAATCAACTACAGAAAGAAAAAAAACAGGAAAAGAACAAACTTGTGGAGACTAAACAACATGCTATTAAAGAAACAGTGGGTCAATGATTAAATCAAAGACAAAATCAGAAAATATCTTAAGGTAAGAGAAAATGAAAACAGGACCTTACAAAATTTATGGGATACAGCAAAAGCAGTTCTAAGAGAGAAGTTTATCATGATATAGGCTTCCTCAAGAAACAAGAAAAATCTCAGATGAACAACCTAATCTACCACCTAAAAGTATTAGAAAAGGAAAAACAAACAAAACCCAAAGTCAATAGAAGGAAGGAAAAAGTAAAGGATCATAGAGGAAATAAATAAAACAGAGATAAAAAAACAATAGAAAAGATCAATAAAACCAACAGCTTCTTTTCTGAAAAGATAAACAAAACTGACAAACCTCTAGCCAGGCTCACCAAGAAGAAAAGCAAGAGGACCAGATAAACAAAATAAGAAATGAAAGAGGAGAAATAACAATAAATACACAGAAATACAAAAAATCATAAAAGAATACTGTGTAAAGCTATATGCAAACAAATTGGACAACTTAGAAGAAATGGACAAATTTCTAGAAACATAACATGCCAAGACTGAGTCAAGAAGGAACAAACAATTTGAACAGACCAATCACTACAAGAGAAATAGAATCTGTCATTTTAAAAAAAAATTTAAAACTTCCCTACAAACAGAAGTTTAGGACCATACAATTTCACTGGGGAATTCTACCAAACATATAAAGAAGAACTTATACTTATCTTTCTCAAACTATTCTAAAAGACTGAAGAAAAGGGTACACTCCCACATTTATTCTATGAAGCCATCATCACCCTGATACAAAATCAAAAATAGACACCGGAAAGAAAAAGAAAATTACAGGCCAATATCTTTGATGAATATAGATGTAAAGATCCTCAATAAAATATTAGCAAACCAAATCCAACAACACATATAAAGTATAATAAACCATGATTAAGTTGGCTTCATTCCAGGGTCACAAGGATGGTTCAAAATATGCAAATCAATCAATGTGATACACCACATTAACAAAAGGAAAGACAAAAACTACATGATCATCTCAATAGACACAGAAAAACCATGTGACAAAATTCAACAGACAATCATGGTAAGAACTCTCATCAAAGTGGGTAAAGAAGGAACATATCTTAACATAATAAAGATCATTTACAACAAAACCCACAGACAACATAATACCCAACAGTGGCAAGCTGAAAGCCCTCCTGCTAAATTAAGAACAAGACAATGCCCACTGTCATCACTTCTATTTAACATAGTATTCATAGTCCTAGCCACAGTAATCAGACAAGAAATAAAATGTATCCAAATTAGAAGGGAAGAGGTAAAACTGTCACTATCTGCAGATGACATAATACTTTATATAGAGAACCCTAAAGTCTCCACACAAAAACTGTTAGAATTACATCAGCAAGGTAGCAGGATGTAAGATTAATATGCAGAAGTCTATTTCATTTCCAAACACTAATAATGAAATATGAGAAAGTTAAAAAAAAATTCTGTTCAAAATCGTGTCCAAATAAACCAAAAAACATAAAACAAAAACCCTAGGAATAAACTTAACTAAGGATGTGAAAGACCTATATGCTTGAAAATATAAATACTGATAAAGAAATTTGAAGATGATTCAAAGAAATGGAGAGATATCCCATTATCTTGAATTGGAAATGTTAATATTGTTAAAATGACTATACTACCTAAAGAAATCTACAGATATAATGCAATCCCTATCAAAATACCCATGACATTTTTCACAGAACTAGAATAAATAATCCTAAAATTTATATGGAACCACAAAAGACCCAGAATTCCCAAAAGAGAAAGAAAAAACTTGAGGTGTAACCCTTCAAGACTTCAAACTCTACCACCAAGCTACAGTAATCAAAACAGCATGGTATTGGCACAAAACCAGACATATAGATAAATAGAAGAGAATAGAGAGCCCAGAAACATACTCAGGAAACTACAGACAATTAATCTATGACAAAGGAGGCAAGAATATACAATGGAGGAAAGACAGTGTCTTCAACAAGTGTTTCTGGGAAAGCTGGATGGTTATATGTAAAACAATGAAATGAGAATACTCCCTTATACCATAAACAAAAATAAACGTAAAATGGTTTAAAGACCTAAATGTAAGTCATGACACCATAAAATCCTAGAAGTGAACATAGGCAGAGCACCCTTCATAAATAATTGCAATATTTTTTCTTAGATCACTTTCTCAAGGCAAAAGAAATAAAAGCAAAAGTAAATAAATGAGACCACATCAAATTTTAAAACTTTTGCACAGTAAAGGAAATCATCAACAAAATGAAAAGACAATGGACAGAATGGGAGAAAATATTTTCAAATGACGGGACTGACAAGGGGTTAATATCTGAAAAATAAAAATAGCTCATACAACTCAATATTGAAAACACAAGCAAACAAGTAAACAACCCAATCAGAAAATGGGCAGAAGACCTCAAGAGACATTATTCAAAAGAAGACCTACAGATGGTCAACAGGTACATGAAAAGATGCTCAACATCTCTAATTATCAAGGAAATGAAAATCAAAACCACAATGAGATATGGGAGTTTTATTAAGAATAATCTCACAATCAATCAAGGCTTTATAGAAATATGCTTAAACGGTAAAATATTTCCCCCATCTTTAATTCTAATTCTCAGTATTTCCTTCATCTTCAAACTGAATTATCAGTTTCTTTTCAATGCCCTAGATAGTTTAGATAAGGAAAGCAGTCCAGCATGTTTAGGTAATGTGATTAGAAATATTGAGCAAAATATAGCATGGTTATTGTACAGAAAAAGGCTAGTAGTCACATATCACTTGATATATGGGTAAGAATGTAGTTGATGTTCAAAACAAGTGCTGAGCTGATTCTGGGAGGACTGTGTTTTCAAAACCAAACCATCATATTTATTGAGGGCTGAGATTATATATAGATGAACAATAAACATGGTTTTGAGATGAACAAAGAGTTATACTCTACTCAAAAACTCTTTTCAAATCAACCTGTGAGTGGGGTACAGTTTAAAATTTAGAGATACAATGTCCTTAAGGAAGGATTTATTTAAACAAATGTTTAAATGCACATGTCTATGAGTTAGAGTAATATGTTAACTCTCATTATTAGTCATTAAAGCTCAGGTTAAATTGGTTCTTTCTCATTGTCAGGAAACTGAGATCATGGAAGAATAGTCAGATGGGAATAGAAGGCTTTAGACATATCAATGCCTGGATAGTGGAGAGAAAAGGACACTGAGAATTCAGGGGTGAGAGAAAGATATGTGATTGTCTGCCTATGCTAAGCAGGAAAGTACTTGTGCACATTCACCACCAAAATTTTAAGTCAGGGTTTAGTCAATAGAATTTAGTAAGTGCTGTAATTGAATGTGCATTAGTAGCAAAGAGGAGTGGCCCTTAACATAACATTATTTTTCTGGATTAGATAATTGCTGAGCAAAGTTTTAAAAGAGTTATATTGATATAGTCAGAAAGAAACAATATAACAAGTGGCAGACTCATAATACCATTTTAAGCATCTGCTGATTCCAAAAGAAAATGCACACACTCATTCAACTGTTAGAGACTCCTTCAGGTATTACAATCCATCAACTGTGGTCATGAGTAGATAAATCCATGCAAGAGACAGAGATTGTGCTATTCTCAAAGATTCAGCTTCACATAGAGGTAGGATTTTTTCCCCTCATTCCTCCTTCCTTACACATTGTTATATTATTTATTCCATTCTCTCATTTTCCTTCATGATACTCTCAATATGTGCTGACTCATCACATGCCCCCAAACAGGTAATCTGAAAGTCCTTATAACTATAAAATGGTCAAGGCTTCACAAACTCAAGGAGAAAGGGCCATTACTCCTTTGCTTGCATGACTATATACTTGTCATCACATTCAGACCTCCAGATCCTCAAATGGATGGTGAATGGTCCTTCCAGCGACCCTGGGATTTGGCTGGTTTTCCAAACACTGTTTTGGTCAGTCAATAACTTATTTATGATTTTACACATTAATATTTATGCTTTTTTTTTTTTTTTTTTTTTCCGTACGCGGGCCTCTCACTGTTGTGGCCTCTCCCGTTGCGGAGCACAGGCTCCGGATGCGCAGGCTCAGCGGCCATGGCTCACGGGCCCAGCCGCTCCGCGGCATATGGGATCCTCCCAGACCGGGGCACGAACCCGTATCCCCTGCATCAGCAGGCGGACTCTCAACCACTGCGCCACCAGGGAGGCCCAATATTTATGCTTTTTAAAAAACCCTCTAATGCTTATACTATATCCATTCCTTAAGTTACAATTATCTTGGCCTCAATCAATAATAGAGACCTATACAATATAGCCCTGTTCAAAACACCAATAAATGTGGCTAAAATTAGGTCCGTGTTCTATAACACTTATTTCTTAACATTTAGATCCCACAGCCTTGAGGAAACTCTTTTTAGAAATTAAGAAAGTTTCAAGGAGTGCTATCATCCCAAATCCATAGTGGGTCTCCCGATGTCTCTATTCAGTCATTTATCTGATATTGATTAGTAGTTATGCAGATACTTAAATTATTCTACTAAAGAGAGAATAAACTCCCTAAAAGCAATCATAATTCTCATTTTTTATACTTATTACATTGTCTACTTAACAGTCATTTACAAATTTTGAATTTAATTGGTAACAGATGGCAGGATTTTCAGAATTCATTCTTTTCTGGAATGATTTTTAGCATATCACCAAAAAATCGTCTCCCTTTATTATGAAAAATTCACATAGGTTTTATTATTTGGAATATGGTTAAAAAGGAGAACTTATTTCAGAACCAATATATACTTAAGCAAAGGCTGCATTCATAATCACAAGCCCTCTAAATATCTAATATGTTAGAAGGGAACTAGTTCAGAACTTCAATATTTTACATGAGACTTTACTATATATAATGATGGGAAAATTCCAATTCCAAATGCACTTTTCATGGAAAATCAGTGTGGGTTTAACAGAGAGCGAAGTCTCTATGAAGGAATTCATGATGCAATTTTAGAAATTCACCAGGAGTAAATCACTGGAACTGGATGAGTGCTTTATGATGAGCCGTGGAGGAAATATAGTGTGAAATAGCAGAGATATTGACAAGGATGTACCTTAAAAGCAATAAGCATTTGATGATTGGAAAGTTTCCTATACTCAAAAAAGAGCCTAGAAATCTTCAGTGAAATCTGAGCTTAAACTAAGAAATGCAGTAAATAATATAGTAAATAGATGGTTCATTTCAAGTAATGTAATTGTAACACACTTCATGGATAATTGTCTTAAGGTTTAAAATTGAGATTACTAGCCTTTTTCCAATTAAAGAACTCATATTACATTTCTCACATGAAACTCATGATTTAAAACTTTTTAATCTCCTAACTTAATATATCCAATTACTTTTAGGTTTATTTGGTTTGCATTATTCCAAGATGTTGCCAATCAGATATTTTAATCAGCACTAGAAAACCACTGTTTATACATCAAAAAGCAAAACATAAATAATTAAAAACACTAAAATGAAAGATACTATAGCTTTTAAATATATTTCTTTCATGCTTCTTGAAACCTTACAGCAACTTCTGTATCCCCACTTCTATCAACATTTCAGTCTTTTAAGTATCTAGACATCTCTTATTGAAAACAATTTACTAAGATGCTTAAATTTTTTATTTTATCTTTTGAACTATTTAAAAATCTCTCCAATGAAAAAATGGAATCATAGTAAATATCCTTTTTTCAAAATGTTTTTGAAAACTGATTTTTTAAAAAAAACTTTTACTTTCTAATGAAAATTTGAAGTGGATTCCTGCCTGGCTGAGCAATTGAAGACACGAGCAGACACAGAACTGCCTCAGCTGACCTGGCCAGTCCTCTTTTTGTGGCACCCAGGTTGCTGAGCCACTAGGAACTGGACACCTCTTCTGATTAGCTTACTTGTAGAGGTACCACTACCACCAGGGATGTATTATATTAGAGCTTTCCAGATTATTATATGGTGTTAATATGTGTATCCAAACAACTCCAAGAAGTAAAAAGAGCAGTTATTACCCTCCTTTTACTCTCAAAGAAACTGGGACTCAATGAATATACCTGAATTCATTTTTTAAACCATATGATTGGGAAAAGGGTTAAAAAAAAAAAAAAGACCCTCTGATTCCTCATTAAGTTTCCTGCACATACCAGAGATGAATCTGCATGCTCCTCTACTTCACTGATGCAAATTTTCATGCCTGCTGACTGGGTTAAAGATGTGGTCTAAGGCTATGAAACTATTGTGGTTTTTCCCTGTGAAGCTGTAATTGATGTGCTTGGTGGCTGCACCTCTGTCCTGACCTCATTATTACCATTTTCAACAAGGTACATTGATGAACTCTAATGAAATTAATACTTTTTTCTTCCTGTTGAGATAGAGAGTGGAAAAAAATATTAAAAATGTGAGTTGGTGTTAAAAAAAATTCTAGGATAAATTTAGTATATCAGAGCTGGAGCAACATCAGATTCCCACATTGTGTCTGAATTTACCAGCTCCTAAAAGTGTGAAAAAGGCTTAGAAACTTCATAGATACCTCAGTGCCCATGATCCACCCACTTTAGGGTGTGATTTGAAAAGCAAATGGTGTGTTGATGGCATTAAAAAAGGTATACAAGACATTTTAATGACAGCATAATCAAAGATTATACACCAGCTGTCACAACTAAGGCAACCATAGTAATTGGGGGTGACCAGAAGGCTTTCCAAAAATAAGCTTCTTTTAAAGATTCATTTAAAACTGTCACCAAGGGACTGTTGACATTTTAGTTTTTTCTTTAGATTGGGAGTCGTCATTTTATTTCTTTTCATCTTTTCTTTGCAGAACAGTACAGCTCAATGTATTATCAGTCTGCTTTATAGTAACTGATCAGATACAGAAGCAAAGAAGAGGAAAATATATCTGTATAATGAATATTTTTATTAAATATGAGGCTATTTTGAAGGCAAGCATTGAAATAATTGATTAATATCTCAATTTGCCTTGAATATCGCATAGAGATGGTTTATACACATATAATATTTATACCATTAAATTGGCTAGTAACACTTTTTGATAATTCTGGGCCAATAATTTTATGATCAAAAAGCAATTGCTAGCATTAAGATCATTGCCATGTTTACTTGATAATGATGGTTCTTTAATATCTTTCAAGAGTTTTGTATAATAAATGATATAAATATCCCTCATATACCAATGGATTATCATTATGCTTTCAGCATTTATGTTTTGAATCTTTCCTATCAGCCTCACTGAAGTTATACTACAGCAATATCTCTTACATTAGTAAAGTACTTAATATTTTACAAAATGTTTCCTACATGTTTTGCATTTGTTTCTCACAACAGCCCAATAGGATACATAGACTAGGTAGGCATTAACAGCCAGATTTTACAGATGTGGAAATTAAGAAGGAGAAAAGTTGATTACTCTTTTAGATAACATAATGAAGAGTATATCAGAGACTTCACTTTGGACATCTTTAATGATGCTCAAAATTGTCAGTCTGTTTGCTTTAAGCCAATATAATAGGTAAACAGTGGTATCTCATTGTGTTTTGCCTTTCTCTAATAACTAATGAAGTTGAGCTTCCTTTCAGCCACATATTTGCCATCAATATATATATCTTTTTTGGTGAAATGTCTGTTCAAATATTTTGCTCAGTTTTTTAATTGGTTGTTTTACAATTATTGAGTTTTGAGAGTTCTCTATATAATCTGCATACAAGTCCTCTCTGAGATATATAACTTGCAAATATTTTCTCCCAGTCTGCAGCTTATTTTTTCATTTTTATATCTTTCAAACAGCAGAAGTTTTTAATTTTAATGAAATCCAATTTGTCATTTTACATATTGGGCTTTTAGTATTGCATCTAATAAGCCTTTATCTAACCCATGGTTACAAAGATTTTCTCCCATGCTTTCTTCTACTAGTTTTATAATTTTACATGTTATCTTTAAGTCTATGGTTCATTTGGAGTTAATTTATGTATAATTATCTGAGGTGTAGTTTGAAGGTTTTTTTTTTGTATATGGTGTCTAATTATTTCAGCACAATTTATTGGAAAATATTGTTCTTTTCTATTGCATTTCCTTGACACCTCTGTCAAAAATTAAACCAACACATATTTGCCAGATTTATGCCTAAGTCAATTTGTCTTCCTTCCTTCTTGCCTGGTAAAATTTTACATTTGAATCAGAGTCCATCACTGTCTTATGATAAAGTAATCAGCAAACTGATAAAGGTCATAGTTACAGATTGACTTAATCTGAAAGACTGAAGCTGATTTTCAGAGAAAAGAAGGAATGAGAGAGATAAGAGAAGTAGAAAAGTATGAGAGATTGAGAGAGTGTTAGTCTTGGGGACATAGGAAACTGCCACTCAGCTACAGTTTGATTTGGAGGTCCACAGCTTACACAAAAAAGAATATGACCAAAACGCTGAGCCAAGTACATTGTACTCTTTGGTCTTACATACATGGCACTTGTTGTTGAACTATTTTATCACTTATTAGAAAAATTAATAACATCCCATGGAATTGGAAAGCAACAGTTTGAATATGCTTTCAGAACAAGGACCTGTCATTTATTTCCAAGTCAGGGTTAGGAGATAATCTTTTGTGTGTGTGTGTGTGTGTTACATGGGCCTCTCTCTGTTGTGGCCTCTCCCATTGCGGAGCACATGCTCCGGACGTGCAGGCTCAGTGGCCATGGCTCACGGGCCCAGCGGCTCCACAGCATGTATGATCGTCCCAGATTGGGGCACAAACCCATGTCCCCTACATTGGCAGGCAGACTCTCAACCACTGCGCTACCAGGAAAGCCCAGGTCATAATCTTAAGGTGAAATGTTAGTAGTTATTTTGAGGCTTTTTTAGCCACTGAGGACTGGGTAGCATAGAGGTACCAACCAACTCTGCCCTGGATCTGTACCATATACAGAAGAGAGTTCTCAACAGCAAATACTGAAGAATCTAGTATTATCACTAAGTACAGAAACTCCTCAATATCATTTATAGGCAGGCATTTATAATTGTAGATTTTGTTAAGTATTTAATGATTATTTAACCGCATTCTAAATCACAACTTCTCCTTAGTATATATGACCACACACTTGTTTGAAAGTTTAATTGAGCAATAATAAATGTCAATATTTGAGTTACTCCCAGGTTAAATTACACCTCCCATGCAGACCTTAATTCAGGGGATTGGAGCCAGATCCTAGATTTTTCTGTATCTTAAATCGAATGTGACCAGGAGTAGAGAAATTATTAAAGGAAGACAAGCTTACAAAATTCCTCAGTTGAGTTTTCTGTTTATAATGTATGTCTTTAGTAAGAAAATTATCATTATTAGAAGATGTTGTTTATACTATAACTATATCAAATTCCATGAAGCACATTTTGGATTCCAAATATCCAGAATAAGGGATTTTTTTTAAAAAAAGGAAAGTATATTACAATTATTTAAATTTTAGGCAGTCATTGGAAGTGATATAACTGTGGTTAAGACAGACACTGTCTTTCATCTCATGTGACACAATAGGAAGACCATAGCACTGCATAAAAAATATTCTTGTCAGTAAAAAATGAAACCTGTATCTAATCAAAACTGAGGATCTAAATAGCAGTTTACAGGAAATGCAGTAGGGAGAGAAGCATGCCAAATGACAACATAAGAATGAAATTGGTCATACCCAGAATGTGGAAAATTCTGCGGTCCAAAGATCGTTTACTTTTCTACAAAAAAACAGGATGAAAAAATAAAGGAACATAAAGTCACAAAAGGTTTATACTGACTTATAAAACATACCAATGAATTCAATGTGCCAGTCATTTAGATCCTTATTTTAACAAGCCAATCATAAAAATAAATGTTTGAGACAAGTGGAGAAATAGCAAACACTTCGTATTAATTAATATTAGGAGATTACTGTTAACTTTGTAAGGTGCAATTATATTATTGAAGTTATATTTTCAAAAAGTCCTTACTATTAGAAATGCACACTGAAGTGTTTATAGATAAAATTATATTATATTTAAAATTTGCTATATAATACTATAGGAACAAACAAAAAATATTGGGAAGACAATAGATGAAACATGCATGTACAAATGATGTTGCTATTTATATTATTTTATTTTTGTGTATTTTTGAATTTTCTATACTAAAAAGTAAAAAAATAAAAAAGTAATGCTTCAGAAGAGCATATAATGACACAGGAAAATGTTGGGACTAAGCATATAGGTTAAGAAAATAGATCGCAAACAGCATGTATGGTATAAACAAACCAATGTAAAATGTAACTTTATGAAACATTCCCCTTAATAAAAAAATATATATGAATGTGGGACAATATATATCAAAATCTTAAATGTTAATACTTTTCTGATAGAATTTCTTTGTGTTTTTATATTTTTTAGAACGTTTGATAGTTAATTTGTATAAATCCTATGATTAGGACAAAAGTTTAAAGTTATTTACAATTATTAGTCGATCATCCATTTTTACTTAGGTTGGTCTTTGGGGAAGCATGCAATTCTTGGATTCACCATCTTTAAAATGGGTTAAAATGGTCTTACTGCTATCTCCAACAGCTGGAATAACATGCACAGCTTTATACAATATAATTTGTTCTAATTTATATTATAACATTCTTACTGCTTACAATGTGGTCTGTGTTCATTTCAGGCCCCATTAATTAAACTGAGGACAATAAAAGGTTTTGATGTTTATGAATCCTGGAATTTGAATGTGCCACTCTGTATTTATGTTGCTGTTCTTTTATACTAGGATTGGAGATACATTACTCTCATAAATTTGAAGATTCCTGAATTGGGTGAATGTACAACAACAATGGACAAGAACTCATCTTTGTTCCTTTTTCTAGGTTCTATATCAGAATGTTAAATAAAACTTTTTCAGTTGTCTCAGTTTTGGCTGAGGGCCATGAGCTTAAAACAAAGGGTATAAAGTGATCAGAACGTTTTAAGAGTTGCCAGGTCCTCTGAAAATTTACTAAGAGAGAACTGGAAAACTATACCTCGTCCCTCAGCTCACCTAAAGGCATATGATAGGCCGACTGGTAAAGAAAGTCAGGAGAGAGGATTACTTTGCAGAAAGCTGCCTGAATGTTGTGCATTCCCTCCCCCTCGCTTCTTCTTACCATGCACAGACTTGAGATGCTTTACAAGAGGGAAGACCAGTGCCTCCTCCCTTGGTGAATACTGGCTGAGATACAGGAATCTTTGAGCCCCAGTGCCATTAAACTAAAGAGCAGAATATGACAAGAATCAGACCTGTATCTGATGTAGTTTGTGGGGGTTGGATTGGTGTTTGACCTTCAGCTAGAAACTCCTCCAGAGAATAACAAGGCTGGAGTTCCCTGAAGGCAGACCAGGCAGAGAGCAATACAGGGGGTGCTGGTTGAAATACTGCTGACAGCAAGCAATGGTAGATGTTTCCTGCAGACTGGAGTGGACTCTGGGAAGGAAACTGTACTTGATTCATTTTTGGCTAGTGTCATGGGTTGAATATTCCCCTCTCCTCTAAATTCATGTAGAATGTGACCTTATTTGGAAATAGGGTCCTTACTGAGGTAATTATTTGCAATGAGATCATACTGAATTAGGATGGACCCTGAATCCAGTGACTGGTGTCCTTGTAAGAAGAGGAGAGGACACACAGAGACTCATACAGGGAAGAAGTTCATCTGAAGATGGAAGCAGAAATTGGAGTTCTGTTCCCACACAGTAAGGAGTGCCTAGAGATACCCAAACCTGAAAGAGGCAAGGAACAAACACTAAGAATGTCCAAAAATCATCAAAAGCTAAAAGAGAAGCTTGGGATGGTTTCTTCCTCAGAGCCTCCAGAAGGAACCAACCTGCTGACATGTTGATTTCAGACTCTGGCCTCCTGAACTATTAAAGAATGACTTTGTTATTTTAAGATACCCAGATTACAGTAATTTGTTATCATTTGTGCTGGGAAACCAGCACAGCTAAAGAAAACAAAATGTATCATGCATTCCAGAACTATTTTGAGTGAGGGCCTTACAATAGTTTAAGCAGCCCTTAAGCCCCTGACTGTCTTTTGAACTCATCTTCCAACTGCTCTCCTTTTATTAACTTCATTACTCAGCTGCACTGCCCTCCTACTGCTCCACTAACTCACCAAAAATTCCCCATCCTCAGTCCTTTGCCCTTAGTGCTTCCCAGCCAGGTAGGGTTATCGTCCAGATAATTGGATGGCTCCCTCCATCACCTCCTGAAGGCTTTTGACAAGTATATCTTATTAAGGAGCCTTTTCCAAATACCCTCTGTTGAATAACAAAACCACTAAATGCTTCTCTCTTGCATTTCCTTTTCTCCCACTATCTTGCATACATTGCTTTCAAAACCACTTATCATATTACAAGTTATATGTTTAAATCTCTATTTTTATCATCATCCATCATTACCAATAGAATATAAGTTTCATAAAGGCATGAACAGGCTATTTTCATATGTTAGGGATTCAATAAATATAGTATGAATGAATTATTGTCAAGAGGTATCTCTGACAAGAATTATTTTAAAATGAAAAAAATGCAAAAAATATGCCAATTAAGTTAATAATCTAGAAGAAGTTTATTAATTTTGGGAAAGTTAAATTAAAAAAAATTGGACTAAGAAGAAAAACAGCTCAAATGAAAATACTACTAAATAGACAGAAGTAGCAAAATCTATACTCCAACATTTTCAGAAATATATTCCCTGTCTTATACATAATATACAAAAAAAAGAAAATAGAGGAAATGCACCTCAATTTATTTTGTATATGATATATAAAATTATAAATACATATAGGTATAGTTTTGAATATATGAGGAAAATGTGAGATATCCTCAAAGAGAAAGTCATGTTATCTGTCATTTATTTCTTCAGTAATCCAAGATCAAACTAATAAAAATCAGAAAAAAATGTAGTAGATTAGGACCATACAGTTCATAATTTGTTCTGGGGGGTACATATAATCATTATACCCAAGAATTATAGAATACACATTCTCTACTAGTATACATGGAACATTTCAAAACCTGACCACGTATTAGATAATCAAACAAGTCTTAGCAATTTAAAGGAAAATATATTATAAACCACCTTCTTGGACACAGACAAAATTAGGTTAGAAGTCATTCAAAAGAAAAGATAACTTACAAAAAGTCAATAGAGTTGGTAATTTAAAGCACACTTTTTAAAAGCACTCTGGAAAAGCAGAATTGCAGGCCTTGGTATGTAAGATTTTGGTGCTCTGTGGTGACTTGGAGGAGAAGGGTGATCTAGGGCAAGAGCAGATCTGACCAGAATCAGGACTCTCCCTCACTGGAGAAGCTGCCATGGGCCATTTTTCCAACTAGATGTTGACTTTGTAGTCAGATTATTATTCCTGACCTTGTTGCACCTCCTTCTGTTTCCCTCCTTCCCTCCTGAGCTGATGAGATACTTCCCAAAATGTCATTTCTTCCTCTGCATTGCAGGCAAAACAGACACCAAGATTTACAACCAAGTGGTCTTCTGGGAAAGGTATCACAAAGAGAGATTGGCACACAGCCTTAACAACACACCTGAATGCACAACTAGAGGGTTGACTTTCACCACTGCACCATAGAAAGTCCCATGAAAGCTGTGAGAATGTAGAGTGTAATTGCTGTGTGTTCTGTGATGTCCAGGTGTATAAACCAGTCAATCTATTTATCACTGGGACAACTCTCAAACTTGGGGTAATCCTCAGGATTCCCATAATGGTCTCCTTTCCCCAAGTATTTTTTTTTTTATGTCTCTGTAAACAGATGAAAAAACAAACCTTAGCTTTCTAAAGTTTTTACCTTATGAAGCAAACATCATGATGACCACTGTCAGGAGTGTCTACCATACATCTTATATTGGTTAGAACTCTAAGAGACTTAATAATTTGGAAAATACTTCAGTAACTATCTAGAGCTATCTTAGTAATCTCATTGTTTTTCTGATTTCTGTAATTAACTTCAAGGTCCTGTTGCAGTTACTATTTTTAATATCTACATAAAATGGACATGAGTATAATAGGTCATTATGTGTTCCACTGGAGTGTTCTTAAATCATTCTGTCAAACCCCAGAAGAATAAAATGATCCTCAGATTTAAAAAATTTTAACTATGCCCAGTTAAGCCAGTGTATAAATCCACAATATGATCAATGTGTTACAAACTAGAGCATACTCCAATGGATCTCTGAAAACTCAGGGACAATTTTGCATATAGCTTATTCTCTCAAAGATAACATTACACAGGTAGCATTCCTGGTCTTTGTAGAATATCAAAATGTCAAAATTAAAAGAATGTTATTCTTCCATTTTCTAGTAAATGCAAACTTCATAAAACCCAACTGTAAAGCTTTGTTACTAAAGAAGTTGAATGAAAGCTCTCATGAAATAATTTCTAAATAATTCTCTAAACAAGACAGATAAAATACGTAAACTTTATGTAAACTTTGGTCAGAGTGGCCGGTCCAACCCAGTATTATAAACTTGTAAAATACTTCTTACATTCTAAATTCATCCTCTTTCTATGCCTGTACATATATACTATGCTTCATAATAACATTGTAAAACAAAGAACAGGATGAAAATTTCTGAATAAACATCATTTATAATGATCTATATTAGAATATAATAAATTTACTGAAAAAAAGACAACTCATGTAGATGCTTAATTAGCACTTATATATCTTTCCCAAAGAACTAATTAATTACTCCTACCAAAGTTTTGAAAAAGAATACATTCCAGTTTTTTGTAAATTCTTCTAGGAAACAGGAAAAGGAAAAATCCAACCCAATTCATTATATGAGGCTAATAAGCTCATTTAAATTATTATCTACACCATAAAGAAGAGTATTAATAAGGGACATTAGAAGCCCATCTTATAGATTAACACTTTTGCAAAAGTCCTCAACAATACTTTAGCAAAATACATCCAATATTATATCATTATATACAATTCAATTTACAAATGTTAAGAAGAATTTCTGTAGCTGGTCACATAAGCAAATAAGGAGGTCAAGGCAACTGAAGCATGACTACTTTGTAACTGCTCATTCTATGGGGTAGAAGGATCGGCTTGTTTTGGCTTGCTACCATGTCTTCTCCTTAATCAAAAATTGCTGAGCCCTTGCCCTATATTCCTAAACTGTGACACAAACCCACTGTGCTCTTAGGATTGTGGGCCCCTCACATCACCGGGTGGGGCTTGGGAGCAAGGGGGAACCAGCACAGACATGTTGATGCTCATACTGCCTGCTCTGCCTTGAGAAAGCCCTTTGTCTCTGACTCAAGGGTATCCTGTGTTCTGCCATCATCTCTGAGTCAATAACAGGCAAATAGGGTAAAATTTGAGACTCTTCAAAAATCTCAACAATATAATTATATAAATTCAAATTATAAAATATGCATGTATAAATGTATATGCACATATATGTATAATCATTTCAATAGTTACTGAAAATATATTTTATAATATTCAAGAGCAGTGCATGATTTAATCTTTTAGCAAGAAAGGAACTTTCTCAATATGATGAATCTTACCTACAACATCCACATCATGTACCATTTGTAATTGTGCACCATTTAAAGCATTCTGATGAAAATCAGAAACAAGACAAGAATGCCCACTATCAGTGTTTCTAGTTAACATTACAGAAAATAAGAGAGAAAAAGATAATAATGCAGTGTGTAAGGACTGAGAAGAAACAAATGACCATTATTTAAGGTGGTAAGATTGTTGAAATATACATCTAAGACAAATCACTGGGAAAAAAATGAGTGCACAATTAATTAAATTGTAGCTGTGAAGTCAATATACTAGCAATTACATATACTTGAGTATACAAGCAAAAACAGAAAAAGTATTTAAAAATGAAAGATAATGTCTTCAACAGTAGCAACAATACAGGTTACATCATAAAAAATCTAACACAATATATGGAAGATTATTACAGGGAATACTAGAAAATATTGAAAGTCAAGTCACAAAATTTTTAAATCAATGGAAATTTTATATCATGCTCTTAGATAAAAAGGAGTGATAATGTAAAAAAGAATCAATTCATCTAAAATTAATATTCAAGTTCATTGAATATTTACTAATAATTCAACATTTTTCAATGAATTTTTTCATGTGATTATAGGAAAATATGAAGAGAAAGAGCCAAAAATACACTCAAGCAATCCTGAGAAAGTATGCAAGTTTGGAGGCTTTTGTATGAAATATTAATATTGATTATGGAAATGTAACGATTTCAGCATGGGGTTGAAAGACTTTTGATCAATAGACAAAGAAACAGAACATGAATGAACCTCTATATGGGATGTTGATACGTTATGGAGATGATACTGTAAAGCAATTGGTCAAGAATGGATCATCTAATAATTTTTTTCTAGTATACTTAGATACACATAAAAATAAAAGTAGATCTTTAACTAATGCTACATACAAAAATAAATTCTAAATTTTACAAATTATTTCAATTCTAGGATTTTTAGGCCTAATTATGACAAATGAAACTGTAAAATGTTTAGAAGAAAACAAAAAAAAAGACTACATGATATAACGATTTCTTGAAGCCCACAAAATCATTAAAAAAATTAAAGAAGGAACTTTCAGTTTTCTGTTTTGCATGTAAGGAGCTTGGTCCTAACCAACCACCCCTCAGTCCTAACAAGAAAGCTAAATCAACTGAAAAACCAACCCTTCTTGGATCCCTAAGAGAAGGGAAGACACCGGGCAAATTGCTGCCCCCAAGATTGGAGAGTCAGGCAAATACAGGGAGTCATGACTTACCCGAGTAGAGACTTGCTAGCAGAAACCACAGCAGGAACCAGCATCGAGGTAGGAAATATAACTGGAGAATTATTGGAGGCCCAGTGTGGACAACTCTGAGAGTTAAAAAATCCTGGGGGATGGGCTTCCCTGGTGGCGCAGTGGTTGAGAGTCCGCCTGCCAATGCAGGGGATGCGGGTTTGTGCCCCGGTCCGGGAGGATCCAGCGTGCCGCGAAGCGGCTGGGCCCGTGAGTCATGGCCGCTGAGCCTGCGCGTCCGGGGCCTGTGCTCCGCAACAGGAGAGGCCACAGCAGTGAGGCCTGCGTACTGCAAAAAAAAAAAAAAAATCCTGGGTGATCCAGTCATACAGGCCCCCTAAAATATTGTGAGATTTACCACCAGAAGCTCCACCAGATTTTCCCAGTAAATATTGGAGAAAAACCCTCTCTGGCTTCTGTCCTTGGGAAGGGAAAAGGAACAATTTTGAAATAAACCAGAGCACTCTGTTCTTCTTAATAAGGTCTGCCCCCAGGAGAAACTAGTTAACCAGAGCCTAATTGACCTGGGGAAGGAAAAGTAGCCAAATCCAGCCTACTCTAGCCAACCTGTGCTACTTAAAGGGGGAGAAAAAAACTGAGAAATACTTGTAAAGTTCACAGTCCAGAAGCACAGCCTCACTAAAAAACAGAGACTTAATCATAGGAGTACAGAATGCTTCCCCTCTCCCCACACCTCAACAGAATATTTCTTATTCTTAATTGATCTAAAAGGTAACAGCTTGTTCAAAACAATAATAGCAACCATGTATTCAATTATATACATATACACACCTGTGCATGGTTATATACAAGTTAAATGAGTGATAGCAATGCTATAAGGCACAGGAGGAAGAAATTAGCATTATTTTGTCATTATAAGGTACTCATACTACCTGTGAAATAGTATGGTATTATTGGAAAGTGGACTGGAATTAACTGTAAATGTATATTGCAAACTCTAGGGTGACGACTAAAAGAAAATTATAACTGATACGTTAATGAAGGAGAGAAAATGAAATCATATAAAATGCTCAAGTAAAATCACCAGAGGCAGAAAACTAGTGAACGACAAATATAGAAATAAAGAACAAGGCCAACAAACATTAATGAGTATGTTAGATTTTAATACAATTATATCAGTAATAATTTTGAACATTTACAGTCTAAATGCACCAATTAAAATGGAGATTGTAGAGTGCATCAACATATTGTATGCTGTCTACAAGAAACCAATTTTAAATATAAAAACACACAGATAAAAATTGAAGGTACAGAGAAAGGTACCATTCTAATACTAATCAAAAGAAAGCAAGATTAGCTATATCAATTTCAGACAGAGCAGACTTCAAAGCAGGAAAGTTATCAGAGATAAAGAAGCACATTACATAACGATAAAGGAGTTAATTCTCCAAGAAGATATACAATTCTTAAAGTGTATATGCCTAACAACAGAGCATAAAACCATGCAAGGCAAAAACGGATAGAATTGCAAGGAGAAACAGATGAACACACTCTCATAGTTGGAGACTTCAAAACTCCTCTATCAGAAATGGACATATCCAGCAGGCAGAAAATCAGTAAGGACATAGTTGAACTCTACACCACCATTAATAAACTGGATATTAAGTTACACCTAGCGACTATTATCCAACAACCTCAAAAAACATGTTACTCTCAAGCTCACATGGAATACTCACTAAAACAGACCACATTCTGAGACCTAAAACTCACCTTAACACATTTAAAAGAATAGAAATTATATTTCATCTGCTCTCTGACCTCAGTGGAATTAAGTTAAATCAAAAACAGAAAGATAACTGCAAAATCTCAAAGAACATGGAGATTAAAAAAACATACTTCTAAATAGCACATTGGTCAAAGAAATCTCAAGAAAAATTAAATGATATTTGAACTAAATGAAATTGAAAACATAACATCAAAATTTGTGGGATATAGCAAAAGCAGTGGTTAGAGGGAAATTTATGGCATTGAATGCATATATTAGAATAGAAGAAAGATTTCTTCTAGGCTTCTTGGCCCTGTCAGCAAGGAAGTACATATGCATGCATACTAACCTGCGTATATGGTATACCTATATATATTTCTGTATATAACCATCAATCTCTGTTATGGTAAATATAAGTTCAGACTAACGTCTCCAACATCAATCCATCACAACATGGATCACTCTAGCCTCCCCACCTTGCTTATGTGTGACTTTCCACTCCAACAGTGAGAAACCTGGTTCCACTTAATTGTTCAGCTCCTGGGCCACTTAATTGTTCTGTTCCTGGACACATGTATAGTGGTTTCAGAAATGTTAACACTTAATCATATAGGAATCAACTTTGTCACTTACAGTGTCGTCCATATATACAGTTTCTTCTGTCTTTAGTTAAGACTTCAATTACATCCAAAGTTACTTTGGAAGGTCAGCATACTTCATTTCACTCCACTCCATCTCACAACGTTTAAAAACAGGAGTTATTTGGCTGAGTTAACAAAGGATGATGCCTCAAATTTTTTCATAATTTTTTCTATCCAGCTTAGAAGAGACTTTGTAATGGAAACAAGAATATATTCAAAAAGTTAATACTATTTGATTTTTATACAGGTGTTTCTTTTGATTAGGAACCATAAACTTGGAAAGACAGGCTTCCTAAAATCACAACTGGGGTTATAAGTCCTTTTTAAATTTAAAGATAAGTACACAGATAGATCACTTCAGCTTCTCCAAACTGATTAATATCAAAAATACTTTTACCCACTATATTTGAAAACAGTAGGCACTTTCTAAGGAATTTATACAAAAGTCAAATGACTTTGACTTTTTCATTGAAACCACCTGAAGACATACAGTGAATGAGACAATAATTCCTGCCTGACCAATATAATTGCAAAAATGGGGACTACTGCCATTTTTTACTCATAAATATAGCAAACAACTTGTTAAGAAAAAAGAAAAAAAAACTTTATTTCTGGTTTATGTTGGAGAAAGATAGATTCACTAACCTATAGTTCTATCCTGATTATCAACTTTTATTTTTAGCTAACATAATTACACAAATTTTATATATAGAGAAATAGTAAGCATTGCACTTCACATTAATTGTTAAAAGAGATAGAATATTTTGGTGGATAAAATGATGAAGTTTATCCATAACTGACTCATTATTTATAACTTTGAATCAGCTTCTAAAATTTGTCAAACATCTGTGTATGAAAAACAAGGATAATACTCCTGACTTCATGGGCTTCTTATGAGGATTAGAAAGCTTTTTAATGTCTAGAATCAGGCTTTAATTAAGTATAAAATATCATTGTTGAAAGATATACAGAGAATATTCAGAAAGTTCAAAGATAGATTTAACTTTGTTAAAAAACAATGATATACCATGTTCCCAAATATTGCTTAATACCACCTCTCTCTACGAAGTATAATTTTAAAGACTGGAGCTGTAGCTACTTGTTAATTTGACTACTGGCCATCACATGCTAAAACCTTCAATTTATAATCTTATATGCTGAAATAATAGGCATTAACTTGGAGGCACATAGAAAGAACTAATGAAAAAACAGCATCTTTGAATTGGTGATTCCATGCTTAAGCAGACCTCATTATGTTTTCTTAACAACAACAAAACAAACAAAACCAAACTAGACAGCATATTCTTTATGCCATATCTGTCATTCAGGGGGCTAAAAAAAGAAAAAAAAACGAAAACATTGACTTGGTAGTAGCAATGCCCTCGTGTTCTAAACCAAGTCAGTGGTAGATACTTAATAATTTAACAAATATAATGTATAAAAGCATAAAAAAGGAATCTTAAAGACTGGTAAAAATTGTACAGACACATGAATATGAAGTATATCTATTTGCTCACTCTTTAAATTGTTACTGTGTGGAGCTATGAAAGATAAGATCATTAAAACAGTAATTAGAAGCTGCTAGGCATACACGTATAAGTAGCACATGCTGTGTAGAGCAGTACCTAGGTATAATTTGTTTAGCCTTTCCCTCAAACAGCCCATTGGCACCTACCACATGCAGGTTTTAGTTTAGATGCGTTAATTGTCTGATCCATTACATTGAAATTCATGGTCTTATTTGAAGAGATGATGAGAAATCATTATTTAAAGGCTATCAAAGTGATGGTAATTGTGTAAAATAATCATTAGAGTCCATGTTTTGACAAGCATATCCTTTTCATCATTATTAACATCTATTTACTTCCTTGGGTTTATTTTTCTTTGTCAGTAGATATGTTAATTTTATTCAAGGAGGAAACTAAATCCTTTGTCCAAGGTTTTTCCAAAATTCAAATTCAGTACTATTGAAGTGTCTTTGTAGTTTTACTGGGATAAATTTGCAGAATGTGAGCAGAATATTAAAGTAGGCCTTTTAATGTCTGTGGCTCTTAATTTTAAATTGGGATCAGTTATCCTAATTTTAAAATTTTTATGGTATGGTCTTATTCTACACAGGCAATGGCTTAAGAGGCAAAATAATTTCTAATATAGCATATTAGAAGCTGTAACAAGATATATGAGGAAAGTAATACAAAGTTATCAAAATCAAGAACCCACAAGAAATTGTGTGGGTACACTGCAAAAGAAATAAATAACTTGTAATTTTTGTCATCAGAATAATATATTTATTAAGAATCTAATGTTTATTAAAAAAAATAACAAGAAAGTCCAGGAAAGTCCTACAAAGCCTGTGCTTGCCCAGCTTCAAGACCAAAGAAAGAGCCCAGAGTCAGCAACAGAGGCATCAGTGGTTTAATGAATGGGGGAGCTTACACTTCTGAAGCAAGGTCCTGGAGTGACATCCCACCATGTACAGATGACTGCTAGCAGAACTTGGTGGCAGTCTTTGCTCCCAAGGGGAAGGGGAGATTGCTAATTATAGGGGGAATTGACACCAGGTTGGCTCAGTAGTTACCAAGGAAACCAGCAGAAGGGCATGCCGCTCACCACCCATTTGATAAGTTATCATTAGCTGGAGCCTGGAACAAGTAGGTAGGAAGGTCAGTCATGTGAGTAGGGTGTAGGTGAAGCAGGCCTGGTCAGGCAGGGGATGTACAGAGAGCAAGAGAACAGCCATCTTGAGTGGCCTGACCATACACCTACTGTGTCAGACAGTTTTGCAAATAAACCAGCTGTAAAACCTACATGTTACCAACATTGTATATACTTAAATATAAGTAACATAGAAATGAGAAAACACATTATTAAGAGATAGAAATCTTAAGCAAACAGTATGGGAGAGAAAAAAAATCATCTAAAATCTGAAGTGATCAATTTCACATTCCTATCCAATATTTTATATTCACTAGAGCAGAAGCATGGAGGTTCAGAGAGAGGAAAATGATGAAGGGACTTGGAGAGATTTTTGTAAGGAACCTCATGATAAAAGTTTTCAGGTGACAACGTGAAGTTAACTAAAACTCACCATTTCATCCTCCAAAACTAGTGTAGTTTTAGTCTGGACTGTGGCATAGAGTTTGTATTTCCATAAATGTTCCCATTCACAGGCTGGAGCTGATGTAAATAGTATATACAGAGAATCCCATTTACTGTCTGTCCTATGGAGATTTCAGGCCAAATTTCTTGCAGGTTAAGGAATTGATCTTAATTCTTTGATATCTATTTAACTGAAGAAATTAGATTATTGGAAGAAATTCAAGCAATCTGGAGTCAGAGGACAAAGGTACTAGATCACCTATTTATAAGCATAGAGGTAATTTACATAATTTCTTTAAGAATCAATTTTCTTATTAGCAGAATAGGGACAGTAAGAGTAATTTTCTCATCAAGTGTGGTGAGGCACAAATGAAAACTTAGTGTGGAAAAATGTTTGATAAACTATTAAGTGAAGTACATTGATATTTCCTTTGTTATATTTAATAACACAAACTTGAAACTTTTAGGTTAGGCTACAACAAAAATGATCTCCATTTTAAAGAGGTCAAAAAAAATTACCCAAGATTTCCCAAGATGAATTTGCCAGCAGTGTGATGGTTGGGGAAAGCATTAAATCTGTACATATCATTATTAAAGAAAGAAAAGGTTAGGGCTCTCTTTATTTCAGTTCTCAAAATATTCCCGAAGATAAGTACATAGTCACCAAAAATATAAAGCTTCCAAGTGTACAACAAAATGAGTGCTGTCAATATAGTAGCAATTCTAACATTGGGTTTTAGTTTCTACACTTTTCCCCCCAAGGCAGGAGTGCTTTATGAGGAGACCACAGTCAGCTAGTGGCATGTTTCCTATGCACTGTCTCTGTTAATAATTCTGTCTCCAGCTAAATCAATGTCCCTGCATGCTGCTGGTAGATAAAGGAATACTTCTTATAAATACCAATCATATATTGAAATAATTTAAATGAATATATCTTATTTTGGTCACATTTGCTCAGACCTTATGTTTCTCATTATTAGAAAAATAGGTTATCTTTTTTTCCCCCTAATGAAGTTTGGAATTTGTCTTTTTCTCTTAACCAAAAATCAATAATAATAATAAAAAAGATGTCTCGATAATCTGCCAAAAGAGTCTTCAGCTAGCAAGTAATAACTTAATTTCTGTATAGCTCAGGGGGGTTGCAAAGGGAGTGTGAGAAGTTCATTATTATCCAGCAGTAAAAAAGGGAGCAAGCAAAGAAGAAAGCAACATCTTTCCTACTGGGATTTCTCTTGGAATACATGATTTGCATGAAGGGCGCCACATCAAACACAGTGGGTGCCCTTTTTCAAATATTAATGTGAAGCTTGTTTTAAGTTCTCTCTTGACTTTAAGCCACCTTGTATCAAAGGAACTTAAAAGTAGGACTTGGGGGTGGGGAGAACTTTTCCAACTGTTTTAACACTTAGTGGAATTCTTTCTGCATTTGATCAGAGTGCTTCAAATTCGTAATAATTTGACATACATGCACATTTTTCTAGGATGCTTATTTTCATGGTGATCAGTCTTTTTATGTTTTGTTTCTGTGTGGATTGTTTGAATAGTCTAAACCAAAAGGATTTAAGAGATTGATAAGTAAATGTCACACAGAAGCAATAAACTCAGACACTGATAGTTACTTGAATTTATTGTGGAGGGAGGATTGCTAGGCATTGTTATTTTATGAAAATTCTCAGCTCTTTCAGTAGAGGCTTTTAATCTCCTTCTTTGTGGCATGGTTAAAACAAATCAGATTTGGGAACTAGTATGGAGATGAGTCTGTCTGGGTGCAGATGTGCATAAAATGGGGTATGGGTCATGGAATGAGATTGTTAAATTGATGCACTGTGAGTAAATCTAGATTTGTCTCTGTCTATGTGGGTCAAATAGCAATTTGATCTTGCTATTGCTTGTTAAATAATTTAATGCTGCAGCAGGATAGTTCACATTCAGACATGTTTTTGGTTAATAATTTCAAGAATTAAAATTTGAAATATTTATAGCTTGATGTCAATATATGCATATTTCTTTAAACACGATTGATATGAGTTCAAATTGGGAATATACTTCTTAAAATTTAAAATCCAAGTAAGAGACTTGTTAGTTAAGAAAGAACGTTATTTTATAAAATAACTACTGATTATTATTGATCAGTATATCATTTGTATATTCTTTATTGCTCTCCAGAATAAGATGTTATCTGTTCTATTTTGCTCTGTTTTCTTCCTTCACCTTCCTCCAAAGTTAGATTACCTGAAAAAAATCATCAGTATATTTGTTTGTACTATAAATAGGCTTATCTCTTTAATATGCACCATATTGCTAGGACAAATAAAATACAAATGGTAAACTAATTTGGCTTCAGTTTTCATTCAGTAATAATTGATAATCATTGGGTATGTATTTTAATTCTGAGGGTGACCTCTAAGAATAAAATGTGTCACTTCATTCAGGACTCTAGAGGACTTTGTAGAGAATATTTTATGCTACAGAATGAATGTTTGTGTGTCCCCCCCATCCAAATTCATATGTTGAAAACCTACTCCCACCCTTAGATGATGGGAGTAGGGTCTTTGGGAGGTGATAAGGATTAGATGAGGTCATGAGGTTGGAGCCTCGTGAATGGGATCAGTGTGCTGTAAGTCACAAAATAATTTGATTTCTCCCTCTCCTCTTTGCCATGTGAGGATACAGTAAGCAGTCATCATTCTGGTCCTCATCAGAACTCAACCATGCTAACACCCTGATCTTGGACTTCCAGCCCCCATAACTGAGAAATAAATTTCTGTTGCTTGTAAGTCACCCCATCTATAGTATTTTTGTCATAGCAGCCCAAACAGACTAAGACATCTTATTTGAAGAGGATGCTTTAAAAATGAAACTGTGTGCTGTGGACTGAATTATGTTCCTCCAAAATCCAGTGTTGAAGCCCTAACCCTATAGGTGAGGATTTTTTGTATATTGGACTTTGGGAAGGTAATTAGATTTAGATGAGGGTGGGACTCTCATGATTGGATTAGTGCCTTTATAAGAAGAAACACCAGAGCTTGCTCTCTCTCTTCAACCTGTGAGCACACACAGAGAAGGTGGGCTTCTAGAAGCCAGAAAGATAGTCCTCACCAGAAATCCAACTATGCTGGCACTCTGACCTCAGCCTCTGGAACTATGAGAAAAACATTTTTGTTGTTTAAGCCACCCTAGTTTATGGTATTTGGTTATGGCAGCCCAAGCTGATTAATATACTGTGAATACACATCTACCCACAAGTGATAAAACTATATTAATTAGTAAACTGTTAGGGGTTTTTGACATTTAATATTTGAGATGAGTTATACAAATAAATTATGAATTTAAAAATATTAAGCTATAATGAGTCATATAGCAGTAGAGTGATTCAATGCAGTCTCATATTGCTTTCTTATAATTTACTTCCCTTGTGTTTATACATGCTCAAATCCATAATGCATTACACTTGTAGTGCTAGAAACAAATATGTACACTATTTGAAAAAATGTACATATTTCTCAAATTCTATGTTTTATATATTGATTTTTGTTAAACTATCTCACTGTAATAGGTAATACATGTAATGTAATGGGTGTTACAAGCAAAGTAAGATATGTGACAATATACTAAGTTATTAAGTATAATTTAAAACCCATGAACATACACTGCCAAACTTAAAAAATTTAACATTGCCAATCTCTTGCATCTAGCTAGGTGCTTCTGTGCTATCTAATTCCCCAGGCTTTTCCCACACCCACCAAGGAAAACACTATTTTGGATTTTGTCTTCATCATTTCCTTGTTTTTAAAAATAGATATATTACCACAGAAGTTATTTAATCCAAAACAATATATTGTACTTTTTTGCTTGTTTCTGAGCTTTATAAAAATATTATAATACTCATTCCGATAGGCAGAAAATGTCCATATTCTAATCCCTGGAACCTGTGAATACATTACCTTACATGGCAAAAGAGAGTTTGCAGATATGACTAATTTAAGGATTTTGAGATGGGGAGGTTATCCTGGATTAGCCAGTGAATCCAGTGCAATCACAAGGGTCTTCATAATGAAAGAGTGAGGTAGGAGACGAGAGTCAGAGAAGATGTGATGATGGGACCAGTGGTCGGAGTGATGCAAAAGCTGGCTTGAAAAATGGAAGGGGACTATGAGTCAAGGGATATAGCAGCCTAGAAGCTAGAAAGGCAAGGCAATGTCTTCCTTCGTAGAGGTTCTATAAGAAATCCAGGCCTATTGAATGATTTTACCCCAGTGAGACACACTTTGGACTTATGATCTCTAGGATTGTTATATAATTAATTTGTGTTGTTTCAAGCCACTAGTTTTGTGATAATTTATTACAACAACTATAAGAAACTAAAACAGAATTTGATGACACCTGTGTTTTTTTAAACAATATTATGCATCCAAGATATATTTGTGGCTTTAATTTCAATGTATGAATATGCTACAAATTATCATTTCATTTTCTTGTCAATATGCATTTGTAATGTTTCCAAAAACAAAAAGTTTTGGTTTTTATTGTCTTTGTTTTTGCCACTGAAGACAACACTATTAAGAATATTAAGAATAGCTTGAGAGCTTGTTTGGAGGTTCTAGCAGGAGTGCAGCTACTCCTATACCCTTGACGGAAGAACGGTCTTCCCCTATCGGGGAAGGTCGTTGCCTTAGACTGAGCACACAGCTTCAGGAGGGACACACATGGAGCAGTGAGGGAGGAAGAGGACAACCACCTAGCTAGCCAGATCAGCCAAATCAAACCTAGCGATCAATGGGGTGTCAGATGTCACAGCCAGGTCTCCCTCACATCCAAGAATGCCTTGTACCTGATGCCTGGTGCTAATTCTTAAAAGTTTATTTAGGAATTGGAATTTCCAGTTACAGTGTTCAGATTTTTAGTTTTAGAGTAAAACAGAAAATTGTTATCTGAAGTGGTTGTATCAGTTTTTTCTCTCATCAGCTCTCATTGATTCATAACTTCCTTGTTACATGCTATGAACTTTGTAGAGGCTATTTTTATATTATGAATACTATTCTTTCACCAGTGTTTTGTGTGAAAATATCTTCTCTCAATTTGTGGCTTATAGTTTCACTCATTTTATAGTGCCTATTGATGTACAAAGTATTCCATTTTAATGTATTCAACTTGACAATTTTTTCTTTCATAGTTACAACTTCTCATTTTATTTCTTAAATAGATAATACATTGTCCTTGTGTCATTTAGAGAGTGCTCTCTTCTCAAAATACTCTCAGAAACAACCTCTGTCATACCAAGTTTCTATGTAAATGGTAGTCTGTTTCTTGACTTTGTTCTATGACATAGTTCTTCAAAAACATATTGTGTTTATTTCAATAAAGTTAAAATGATTTGATATCTGTTAGGCCAAATCTTCTTTAGAAGTGTCTTGGCCATTCTTAGCTCTGCATTGCTCCTTTTAAGCGGTGGAACATACTACATATACATATTAAAAATGTAAAATAATTGTCTATTGTTTAAAAAAGTCCCCTTCCCCTGATAATAAACAGAATAGTTCAGAATCTTTGGCAATCCCCCCCAGTACATCTTTTCCTCAACAAAATTAGGTGAAATAAATAGACTTCTGAAATTTGTGTTAATTTTTTAAATTATATTAACTCAAATATTAAATATCCCCAAAGGATCTACTGTATGTAATATTTTATGACTTGCTTACTTTAGCTGAATATTCTATTTGTAAGGATCATCCACATCATTTTTGTTTGTGTTTGGGTACAGAAATAAATATAATTTTTATGTAATAATCTTATAACTAACCAACTTGTTAAAGCATTCAATTTTTTAATAATTTTAGCTGTCAATTTATGTAATTATATAATATGCAAACAAGTCAGTTTTGGTACTTTTTCCATTCTAAATTTTGGTATGTTAATATTTATCTTCATCTTACTGTGTTGACTAGCTGGTCCTTCAAAAAAATTGAAAACTGAATATAAATGATGATGATTTACATGACCTTATATTTTTTTAAAAGTTTCTATAGGGCTTCCCTGGTGGCGCAGTGGTTGAGAGTCCACCTGCCGATGCAGGGGACCCAGCTTCGTGCCCCGGTCCGGGAAGATCCCACATGTCGTGGAGCGGCTGGGCCAGTGAGCCATGGCCGCTGAGCCTGCGCGTCCGGAGCCTGTGCTCCGCAACGGGAGAGGCCACAACAGTGAGAGGCCCACATACCGCAAAAAAAAAAAAAAAAAAAAAAAAAGTTTCTATAATTTCTCACTATTAATGATATGTATTATAAGTTTTTGTTAGGTATTTTTTAATGAGTTTATTAAATTTGATTCTGAAATATTGAAAAATATAGTAAATGGCATTGATCACGTTCTGATGTTAAATCAACTTTATAATCCCAGAATAAATCCAGAGATCATGATTCAATTTAGCTGAATGTTATAAATTAACTATATATATATATATGTATATGTATATATATAACAGCATGAAGTAAGCCATTATGAGCTAAGGTAAGCACAGAAAAAATTTAAAAATACATTTTACAACACAAAATTATTATGTGGCATATTTAAAATAAGAAATAGGTAAAGGAAAACAACACACTAGAAAAGGTATTGAAGGTATTAAATATAATACATGACAGATATAAGAAGTGAATAAGTAGCTCTTCTATAAATACACATACATATATACATGTATATAATCATATATAGTCAATGACTGAATATATGTGTCTGTACATGTATGAATATATATATGTTTATATGTAATACTGAATATGGTATACTCAGTCACGAAAATGTAAAACTCAATGGGTTAAACAGCACATAAGGAAGAACTGAAGTGAGAATTAGTGAAGTGGCTATTAAACCTGAAGATTTGATGTCAAATGGTAGAAAATATGAACAAAAACAAAGGAAAAATGACATAAAAAAGGAGTGGAGATTTCTGACATATCAACTTAGAGTTCTAGAAGGTGAAAAGAAAGTGAATTGGAGAAAGAAAATAGTCAAAATATAATGGTAAATTTTTTTCAGAATTGAGGTTTCAAATATGAGGATCACAACAAACTACTAACCATAAAAAAAGAAAAATATATATATTAATCCAGATATTCTGTAGTAGAATGACAAAGTGCCAAAACCTACAAGAGATTCTGAAGGCAGGTTTTCAGATAAATGAGATTTTCTAGAAAATAATTAAATTTTAGACACATAGCAACTTTTAACAGCAAAAATGAAAGCCAAATGTCAGTGGAATTACATGTTCTAAGTTGTTTGAGAAGATAATTGTCAACCTAGAATTAAATACCCAACTAAATTACCATTCATAGTTCAAAAGCTATATAGAAACATTTCCGGAAAAGAAAAACTTGAGAGGGTTTAAAATCAATATGTATTCACTAAAGGAAATTCTAAAGGTGCACCAAGAATAAAAGAAAATTACTTCAGAAGTGTGGACATACAAGAAGGAATGATGAGCAATTATATTGATAAATAAGCACAGAAGTCTAAAGTAACACTGATTTATAGGGCAAATAATAATAAAGTTTAGAGTTTAAAAACAACATAAACCGATTGGATTGATTTGACATGTGAGATAGGAAAACATTTACTTGGAGTTAAACTTTTCTAAGGCATATTTTTGGGAGCCAATAAGATATAATCAATAGATTTGACTTTGTTTAATTAAGCCTGAGTTTAAAACTTTGAATCACTAAATAATAGAGAAATTATTTTCCAAACCTGCAAAGTGAAAGTGGCCTGAAATGTTCAAAGAAAAACTACCAGACTGTTTTCCAAAGTGGCTTTACATTATACATACCCTCCAGCAACATATGAAGGTTCCAATTTCTCCACATCCTAGCCAATACTTGCTATCCTCTGTCTTTTTTATTACAGCCATCCTTGTAGGTGTGAAGTGGTGTCTCATTGTGGTTTTGATTTCCATTGCCCTCATAACTAATGATGTTGAGCATTTTTTCATGTGCTATTGCCATTTGTGTATTTTCTTTGAGAAATGTGTATTCTTACCTTTGCCCTTTTTTAAACTGCCCTGTCTTTTTAGTATTGGAATAATAATATATTATTATAATTATTGTAAAATTTAGTTATACATTTAAGATACAAACTCCTTATCAGATACATGATTCTTGTTTCTTAACTTTTTCTCCTATTTTGAGGGAGAAATGAAAATATATGTCAACACACAAATTTGTACATGAATATCTATAGTGGTATTATTGATAACAGTCCAAAACTGAAAACAACTCAATGTCCATCAACGACATTGAATGGATAAATAAATTTGTTCTAACCATGCAATGAAATACATTTCAACAATTAAAATGAATAAAGTACTGATACATGGTAAAACATGGATAAACCTTTAAAACATGATGCAAAGACAGACAAATTACATATTATATGATGACATAATTCCATTTGCATGGAATGTCCAGAATAGGCAAATCTATAGAAGAGAAAGTATATTAGTAGTTGCCAAGGGATGGAGTTGAAGGTTGGGAGATTGGGCAGTGATGGCTAAAGGGTATGGGATTTCTACTGTGGTGATAAAAATATTCTAAAATTGATCATGGTAATGGCAGCACAATTTTTTGAATACACTAAAAATCTTTGAATTATACACTTTAAATTGATGAGTTGTATCATATGTAAATTATAGCTCAATAGATCTGTCACCAAATATAAAAAATTAAGAAAACAGATGAATATGAGGATAAAATAACAGGACAAGAAATACAATGTACTATGAAAGGATAAATTCATTCAAATAAATCATACTTTACAACAAATATAAATTGTATGTTATAAAAAATAGTATTAGAATACTGGTTAAATATTTACTCTAGAGCTATATATAATTCAATTAAAAAGATGGAATCTAAACTGAAAGCATTGAAATTAAATAAATAGAAGGATACATCAGGGGAAAAAAAAGGAACAATAAATGCATACGTGTCTTTATCAGTATCAGACAAAATATTTCAAATAAGGTGGTAACTAATTATAAAACAAACAATTCATTAGGAAAATACAACATTCTAACTTTTTTGCTACAAAAAGCACATATATTCATATATAAGTATTATATATTATATTTATTTATACACACACAAAAATACATATATATGTTGATGCTATGTGTATAAATAAAATCTTCCAATTGTATTAAGAATTTAAATAATCTGTTCAGTTACACATGGAGTATTTAACAAAGTGATGATATAGTAAACACAGTTCAAATAATTGCTAGTATAAAAATATAGATTTTATATACTTATTTTATAAGATAATTAAGTTGGAGATCAATTTAAAAAGAAACTTTTACATATGAAAGTTTAGAAACACAACTTATAAATAATTTATGTGCCAAAGACGCAATGGAAATAAGAAAAAACTTAAATATGATACTGAAATAATTCATACATTATTTGTAGGATACTGTCAAATCAGTATTGACAGGGAAGGGTTTCCCTGGTGGCGCAGTGGTTGGGAATCTGCCTGCCCTGGGCCGGAGGATCCCACATGCTGTGGAACAACTGAGCCCATGTGCCACAACTGCTGATCCTGTGCTCTGGAGCCTGCGAGATGCGACTGCTGAGGCCTGCGTGCCTGGAGTCCATGCTCGGCAGTGGGAGAGGCCACCTTAATGAGAGGCCCACGTACTGCTGTGGAGCACAGGCTCTGGACGTGCAGGCTCAGCAGCCATGGCTCACGGGCCCAGCCGCTCTGCGGCATGTGGGATCTTCCCAGACCAGGGCATGAACCTGTGTCCCCTGCATCAGCAGGTGGACTCTCAACCACTGGGCCACCAGGGAAGCCCAGGTGAATGTTTTTTTTTTTTTTTTTAAGTTCTGTACTCCAAGGATCATTGCTTCTCTTGCCAATCAACCTTGAATTTTATTTATTTATTTTTGGCCATGCCATGCAGCATGTGGGATCTTAGTTCCCTGACCAAGGATCAAACCCGTGCCTGCTGCATTGGGAGTGCAGAGTCTTAACCACTGGACCACCAGGGAAGTCCCTGAGCCTTTAATTTTAAAAGTGGGTTTTAAGTACATATTTTATCCAGAATTTTAGACATTCTTTATTGGGAGAGTTTCTTAGAACAATCTCAAGAATCCTAACGAGATATTCATTTCAAAAAAGATTCAATAACACTTTTGGATGCTTTATTTCTGCCAGACATTTTGTTATTTGCCGTACCTGAATTTTCATGAACCTAACCACCATCTGAGGACTAAGATATCATCCAGGCAGTACTGGATTTTTTCTGATTGAGTTTGCCCACTTACCTACCCTAAAACAGAAAGCTGTATTCCATTACCAGTATCCTGAAAATGTACAGTAACAATAGCAACTCTTAGTTGTAATTGTTGTGTTTTTTTCTTCTTTTTGGTTGTCATTTTCTTTTAATTTTTTTTTCTGTTTCGTTTGATAAGCCAGGAATGAAAGATTGTTTGTGGACTCTGACAAGATAGGCTAGGAGACAGGGATGATTAATATCACTTGTTGAAAAATGATGTGGTCAGAAAGGCATTATGATTAAATTTTAATGTTTCCTGTGGCATGAGTACTGCAGACATGAGAAGAGAAGCTTCAGCCTTATCAGTGTGTGTATGGATGTGTGTGTGTGTTTGTGTGTGAGATATGTAGATCCATTTAGAATTTTCTCTGGAAAGGATGTCCCTCATTCATCAGGATAAAAACAACAGCTTACTCTTAGGAGTTTGACCCAAGTGGTAAGTATCACTTTTTATTTTTTAAAAAAAAAGTCAGTATTATTTTCAACCTCATGCTGAGAGGTAAGTGATCCCTCTTATCTTATTTCATCCGCTACTGAAAAAACACTTTCTGAAGGGTACAACCTTAGGAACCCGCAGCTGTGTCTATCTTCTCATTTACCTTATCTAAGATGTCTCTACAAGTCTCTCTCCTAGAATTCCTAAGAAAGGTGGGTTTTTATAAAGTTTAGCCAGAAAATGATTACATGAAAACATTTAAATTTTCTTTTCCTAGACACACAACAAATAAAGCTTACATCTGTAATATCCCATCATCTAGATTTATATATTCTCAAAAAAAAAAAATAATGAAGTATACACCTTAAACTCTTAGTAGTCATTACCTCTGGAAAAACAAATGAGCAGAGAAGACTAGAACTCTCATATTGGTTTCATACTGTTTGAAAATTTTAGATTATGCATGCTTTTTAATATTAAAAACTGAAAACCTAAAGTTTGAAAAATTCACAATAAATTTTCCATATTAAGGAGCAGATTATGACACTTGAGGATAAAAATATAAAAATAAATCTGGAGAAAATCAAACTTGAACACAGCTGAATCATTTAGTGAAATAAATGTATGAAAACAAAAGTCTAGTCACCAATGCTGCTGCCCCCAGGGGAACCAGGAAATGGATGTCAATTCCCTTCTGGGACTTGAGTCTGGAAGCAATCCCAGCAGATACCAAAGCACCCATCGTGTTGATCTAAGATGATTCCCAAATAAGAAGTTTACTTTTTTGATTTTTATTAATCTCAGAGTGCAGGGCAGGGATCAATACTCATCCAAAGCTAATACGGTGATTAAATGTTCTTTCTTTATATTTTCTGTTATATTTGTCCACTTGTTATCTTGATTTAGGGCTAGCTTGAAACAAAGATAAACATAGCAATGAGAATGCTGTAGTGGCCTGTAACAAACCATCCATCTTCAATCCCTGTATTTTAACTAAACTTTCCCACATTTTAACTAAACTTTAACATAAAATCACCCTCTTTATGAACTTCATGGCCTCTCACACATGAACCATTGTACTATGGGCTAATGGGCCTCATAGCCATTTGGAAAAGAAATTTGATTTGCAATAACAGAAGTTCCACATATAAAGTAATGGGTGCTTTTAGTTTAGAAAAAGCAACGACAGGTGGTGGCCAGTCTGAAATGATTCAATACAACCAATTTTTTAAAATCTATTTTTCATGTGGAACATCAAAATGATTTTACTTTGACTCATTGTGGCTGCTACAGCAGTTTGTTTTAAAATTTCTGTAGTAAATGTCATTATAATGATAGAGGCCATGTCTTAAGCTTGAATGTCATCTAATATTTGCAGTGTTTCGCTTTTAGTCATATCTGGGAAATTATAAACACTGAAAAAACAAATATACTTTATTCACATACTTCCTGCATTCAAATGTCTCTAATAAGTTATCTTTTACTATTATGCAATTATATAGTCTTAAAAATATTGAATATTATTATGGTGACCCAATTTGTGTATAATATTGAATATTTTCCAAGTTATAGTAATCTAATAAAGTCACATAGAAGAGAACAGCAAGCAAAACATGCCTTACTGGCCATAAGTATTTCTTCTACAATGTAACTGAGGCTTTCTTTGTCCCAATCAGTGACATCTTAAAAAATAAGTAAATTTTAGAAATACGTTTTATGAACATATTTCATGAATACATTTGCCTCAATGGTTGATAGAATAATAAAATTTACATTGCTTTGATTGTTCAACCTTTGTTTCTTAGTATTTAGGAAAAGTGTTCTGTGACTGGTAAGAAATGAAAAATTAATTTGGTCAGAATGAGGAAAAAATGTACCAATAAAATAAAAAGCAGTAAATAATATAACCTGGAGATATGTTTATTAAATATATGGCAAAGAAGGCCAGACATAAAAATAAACATTTACTGATTTTCTTTTCTAATTTACACATTTCCCAAAATCTCTTTAAAATTGATTTAGGAAAATAGTAACCCTGATTAAGTGTAAATATGTAAAAATAAATGAAATCAATGATTTCTTTTTCTAGAATACTTTTTTCCAGGATTATACGGTATTAATTATACACATTCCTTCTTATTTTATAAAATCCTTTTATGTAATTATATAAAATTCTGAACTTCTATCCATTATGTAATTCACCTATGCATATCATGAAGCATGACACTGGTTTCATCAGAGAAACCAGAATCTTATCTACTCACTTAGCTCCCCTTGGATTTATGATTTTCTTTCCTTGGGAGTTATTGATTGAAATGCTCTGCTAATATCTCCATGGTCATTGTGAAGGATTTTTTTGGATTGTATTGAATGACATTCATTTAAACCACATAGTGGTGTGTCCCCCTTAAATCATATTTTAAATATATACCTATCTCTATCATCCAGCTTCACTGACGGTTACTATTCCAACCTAGATATTGGTTTTTCCAATCATGTCCTTCTTTCCATGATTTGGAAGACATATAGAACAGCATGTGGTATCTGCAATTATTCTGCTTCTGCTATTTCTGTTGGTGAGTATAGTCATGGACGCACTTCACTTTTTGTAGAAGCTGTAGCAGAATTTCTAATGGGATTGTGAAATAATATATGGGGATCCATTTTGATGGAGTGGATTGTTAACCTACACTGCTTGTCAGCATCCAGATTTCCTGACTCAGTGGGGCCAACTAGAAGCTCTGTGACAGATCTGTGGAGTCTTCATATATATTGCTGCTAGAAACTCAGTATCGATTCTGCTCCTACAACCCATCTAAAGATTCTATAAATATCACTTACCTAAATTAAATCCCCTTCTGCCCTCTGCAACTTTATCCCAACCAATATACCCCTCTGCCCCATTAGGACACATGAAATGAACATGAAGGACTAAATAACCCCCTCTACTGGCGAGTGTGTTGGAAATGTATGCATGCACTGCTGAGTGTGGAAGTCATTCTCATTCCAGTGTTTCCCTGAATTCCCCTACACGAAGACCTGTGGAACCTCAATTTCTTGGCTCTCTCATCCTTGACTATTTTCTTCCTTCTGAATCGGCTTCTCTGAGGCTTTTTCCTTGGCCAATACTTTTGTTTTAGCTAGCAGAGAGCAATAACAGGGCAACTCGTGTTAGTTTTAGAGCTTTGAAACTAATCCAGGGCACACGGAGATTTCCTTTTTAATTAAGTGTGTACATATATAACTGAGAACACAGGAGTGCATAGGCAATTCGAACAGGCAATGCCAATTTTGAAGTGTTATTAAACATCCTTCAAATTTGTGGGGTAGATTCTAGTACCTCTTGTGAGTGAGTCTCCATTTTGATAAGGAGGAATCTTAATAGATATGTTGATGTGTTCGATAAATATCAATTGAGAACCTAAATACTTGCCAGGGTAGTATCCTGTGTGCTGTAGGGGAGCCACTGTGGTATTCTAATGAAGAAAGTAATGTGGTTAAATCTGTGCTTTAAAAAAGACCTCTGGCTCCAGTGTGGAGAACTGATTGAAACTGACAAACGCTGGAGATGGGAAGACCAGTTAAGGGGGTTACTGAAACAATCCAGTTTAGGGAAGATGGGGGCATGAATTAAGACAGTGGTCAGGGCAAAGAGGTGAAATAGATGGGTTCCCTGGGTCATAAAGATGTGGAAGCAGTAGGACTTCAAGGATAATTAGATGTGTGGTTGAAGTAAAGAGATTGAAGAAGGAGAGGAAATCAAGAATTATATCAAGGTTATGCCCTAAGCAACTGATTACATGAGGAGGTGTCCTATACTGTGCTAAGAAACAGGGATAGAAATAAATTTTTGGTCATTTTTAGAGCTAGATATTTGTGGCACTGATTTTTAAAAATATTTATCATAAAAATTTCAAATATATTTAAAAGCAGATAGAACAGTACCATAGTACTATGTATTCTCATAAATAGAAGAGTACCATTTACTGACATGTATCTATCAGGCAATTTAAGCAAGATTTACCACATTTCTTTCATCTATCCCTATTTATTATTTTTAATTTTGAATATATTTTAAAGCAAATGGCAGACATGTCTTTTTAGGTCATACTTTAGTAAAGAGTATACATTTCTAAAACTAAGGGCATTTATTTTTATATAACCACAATATCATTTTCATACTTAGTGAAATTGACAATAATTCTTTGAATTCATCTGTGCAGAGCGCTATTACATATTTATGGTTAATTGTATTGTTAACATTTTTATTGAAGTAGATCAGTATACAGAAAATTGTATAAAACCAAATTGTACAGTTCAGTGAATTATCTTAAACTCATCTCTACAAACACCATCCAGATCAAGAAATAACAAATTGTTACCACCTTATATCTTACTTCTTGCCTCTGTTAAATTAGTACTTGCTCCTTTTTCCTTAAATATGACCATAACCTTGACTTCTAAAAACCATAGACTCGTTTTATATATTGATAAATGGAATAACATATTACATATTCTTTTAAAACTGACTTCTTTCATCCAGTGTTGTTTGTGATATTAATCCATGTTGTTTTTGTGTAGTTATAGTTTATTCATTTTTATTACTTCATGCTATTCTATTGTTAAATAGACCATAATTTATTTATTCAACATATTAACGACAGCCATTTGATTTGTTTCTAACTTAGAGCTATTATAGGTATTGCTTCTATGAATATTCTTGTTGACTCTTTTGTTGTACATACATATGCATTTCTCTTCTTAATGTACTTAAGAGTACATACATGCTTGGTCATCGAACATTTTGTATTTAACTTTAGCTCGAAATTGAAAATTTTCCAAAACAGTTGTACTAGTTTTTCACTCTTATCCGTAGTCTATGAAAGTTCCAGTTACTCCATTTCCTTTCAATACTTGAACTTGTTTGTATTTGTTTTTACCCATTATGATTGTTGTTTAGTGACATTTAATTGTGGTTTAACTTAAATTTTCTCAGACACTATTAAGAATTCAACTCTTTGCCCAGGCGTATTGGTGATTCAGATTGTTTAAATGAAGTTCCTGTCCCAAACTCTTGATGCTTTATAATTGGGCTTGTCATTATCTTATTAATAATAGTTCATTTTTTATGTTTACAAGCCCTTTCTCAGTTATATGTGTTGCTAACATTTTTCTCCCTTTTCACTCTCTTAAAGATTATAGAGATATAATGCTATATCATCTTTTAGAAAGCTTTGTTTAGTTTCCTCTACACATTTATATCCATGAACTAGCTGGGATTAATTTTGGGATAGAGTATGAGATCAATATCAAGATTCTTATTTTTCATATGGCTAGACAACAAACTCAACAGCATTTATTAAAAGGCTATCCTTTTGGGCTTCCCTGGTGGCGCAGTGGTTGGGGGTCCGCCTGCCGATGCAGGGGACGCGGGTTCGTGCCCCGGTCCCGGAGGATCCCACGTGCCGCGGAGCGGCTGGGCCCGCGAGCCATGGCCGCGGAGCCTGTGTGTCCGGAGCCTGTGCTCCGCAACGGGAGAGGCCACAGCAGTGAGAGGCCCGCGTACAGCAACAAAAAAAAAAAAAAAAAAAAAAAAAAAAGGCTATCCTTTTACCGGTAATTTACTTTTTACTAATTTTTATATAATATCAATACCTATGAAAGCCTGAGCATGTCTATTTTATCTAAAAATTGTGTCTCAGTACATAGAATAATGGGTGATACATCATATTTAAATGCTATGAGCTTATTAAATATTTTTTTTCTGTGAAAACCAACCTGGATCTTCATTATAAAAGATACCAAAAAAAATTTTATACTGAATTTCCCTTCTCCAATGTCACAAATACCCCAGTCACGTTTACCACAATTTCCTGCTAAAAATCCAACTACATATTTGGAGATTAGGTAAGATATACATATTTATACCTGAAGCATATCTACTAATGAATCCATAGGGTCAAGAATGGACAATAAAAGATTCTGACCAAGAGGAACATGTTTTCTATGTATTTTTGTTTGTTTGTTTGTTTGTTTTCTTTTTGGTATAGAAGGACTCATCAGGTACTACAGAAGAATCTTAAAGAGTTTAATAAAGAAAAAGGATACCGTTCAACAGGTGAAAGAAAGACAGTTAAGCAATGGGAAGGATGAAAATTCCAGACACACTCCCCCAGGATTCTTTCTAAGGATACACTTCATCTTTTCACTAACTACTTACATATTTCCTTTCTTATTAAAATTGCTTTAAGATTTTTGATACCACTTACCAACTTAATCTATTAAAACTATTATATATCTAGAGAAAAAAATAAACAAGCACACAAAATGCAGAATTGAAGTGGCAAATGATAAAGGAAGTTTACTGATTTTGCTTGTTGGATATTATTACAAATTGCTACTATAAATCTTATTCTGTTCTTAACTTAAAAAATGTAGATCTACAAAAAATATCAAGATTTACCAATCTTTTGTTTTGCAAATATTAATTGCACAGTAGTTTGATACCATAATGGTTTTCTGACATTCTAAGTTTATAAATATAACATCCACATTTTGGGTAATCAAATATAACATCCATGTATATTTGTGGAAGTGTATGAAATTGTATGTTTGTATGTAAATGAGTGCTCATGTAGGCAAATGTGAATGTGAACATTATTCCTTTTTTCCTGGCTTTGTGTATAATTAGAGTATTATAATTGGAGTATTCCAATCATACTTCAGTTGCTTTAGGAGCTATATTGACATAACTTCTAAGGCAGATAGGTCTGAGTTATAATCATATTAAAGGCAATCCAACACAGGTTTCAAGAAAGGGGAGATTGGACATTTATTGAATAGCTATATGTGCCAGATATCAGAGGTTTTCACACACAATCTCCCATACTATCAATCATTACATGCTGTTTGTTCTTCCTGCTAAATATATCTTGATCTGCCTTCTTTTCTTCATAACACTACTTGCCCTTCAATTATTTCAAGTATGAACCATCACTACTTCTTGGGATACTCCTATTATTTCCTAACTGATCTTCCTCCCACAAAGTTTTATTTCAACATTCTTCCATTAGTAATTCTCTTTCCAAATCACAGATTTAACCATGTTTTCATGTGTCTCTTGAAATAATAAATCATTTGCCTTTGGAACAAATAACATAGAAGATTATTTCTGACCTACATACAAGCCTCATTTTTCATAACTTTTACTAATCCTACTTTTCCTTTTTTCTTTACCACCCCATGAGATAATTAATTACAACTTCTGGTATATAAGTTCCATTTATTCTGTTTTCTAGTTCATCTTTCTCTCAAAATGCCACTTGCCATTTACAACTTCCTCAACCATCCAAGCTGTGAGTTACACTCTTCTCAATATGCTCATAACACCTAGTCAATACCAGTCACTGCCCTACAAAGATCTTTGAGTCTCCATCTAATCAAATTTAGCCCTTCAAAGAAAAACACAAATTCCATATTTCTCCAACTGAGGATATTTCTCTGTAAGATAAATCAGATTATTTCATCAAAAGATCTTTCCATGAGACCCAACCATGGAAATCTCAAGCTATTCTTTCCATTTTTTATCTCTATAATCATATACAAGACTCCAAATTACTATGGACCTAACTTTCCTCATCTGTAAAATTATTAAATTGGAATAATATCTTGACATATTAATCTCTGTTTTGTTTTCCTTTCTTCTCCTCTATGTGAACCAGTTCAGTCAAAGAAATCCGTTTAGTCAGGCAAGATTAAGACTGATCACGTTGTGTTTAATGAATTCTATTTCTTATCCATCTGAGAGAATTTTGAAATCATGGTGCAAGAATCTTTAAAGGCAAATCTTTTACTTTATAAGAGTGAAATTTATGAAATAGAGAATATGTTTATGACCTAAAACAAAGCTATGAAAAATTCAGGTTCATAATTTAGAAGAGGAAGTGAAGGAGGTACAGATGTGTGGAACTCCAAGAACGGCCACCACCCACTGTTGTTACCTAGGGACAAACTGCATTGGAAAGGTAATAGAAGGTTCTGGAAGTTTGATAATCAGAAATTATGGAACATGTGTTCAGTTACAAAATTATTTATTTTGAAAGGAAGCAAGATCATTATGATCTCCTTCCAAAGTCTTATAAAATTCTCCAATGACAGTGTGCATCCTCTTTATTTCCATGACAATTTTCATGACCAAATCAAATTAGGATAGTGAACATGTTTTATGAACTGCAAAGTACAAGGAAAATTTTTGACATGACCTTGAAATCTTGAAGATAAAGGCATGATGACTTAATTTCACATAATTTTTCCACCCATACCTCGTTTCCTTAATTTATCAAAAATTTACATAAAGTACTGATTTATATTCAGTATTTTATGAAGCAAGAGGAAAATAAGAGGAGTTTCACACTTGTATCATCTCTAATCCTTAGGTGAGTGGATTAGGCAATGAAAGAGTTATCCACTGATAAAACACTTCTCTCTTTATATATAGTCCTGTGGCTTCTGCAGATCATAGGTCCTCACTAACTGCTGTATATTCTATACCTCTGGCAGTGATTTCTTTTTGTTGTTGTTGGGACTTTCTAAAATCAACTTAGAAATGTCCATAATCTTCCTTTTTCACTATTTACCTTGCTGTGCCTTTCCAAGGCAATCTCCCTTAATTCAGATTCCTAAGTAGATATCTAAAAAGCAAAGAGGACAAAACATTTCCTTGGCTCAAGCTAAATCTAAACATAAGTGACATAGAAATTCGACTATTATCAAATAAATAGATCCATCGAGATAGCCAAACAATGTCAGAACGCAGAAAATCAAATTTTCTAGACTGAAAAAATAAAATGGATAGTTGCCATATGCCCACTTCTCTTTCCACTTTGTATGTCAAGATAATTGTCAGTGACAATGCAGTGTGTAATCATCTCAGTAGCCTGCATATGACTTAAAGATGTTTGTACATTTGCAGAAGTTTTAGTTCCAGAAATAAAAATACAAATGTATTTTTACATGGATGTATATTGCATTCTAATAAGAGACAAAGTTTGTTTTGGTTTGGAGATGATGGTTGTCAAATAGAAAGCTGTCATTTAAAAAACTGAGAAGTCTTTCTTGCAACTCTGTGCATAATTCCTAGCTGGATCCAGAGTCAAGGGAGAAGAAAAAGAAGAGATGAAGGAGAGTAGTGTCCTCTCCTGAACTATGTCACTTTTTATCCATAGCTTTCCTTTTCTGACCCCAGTCATTTGTTCCCAGGTTGGGACTGGAAAAAGAGTGTGTTGGATTGGGGGAGAGGGATTTTAGTAAGTTTCAAAGACAAAATAGTACCTATTTAATATTATTTTTTGCCAGAATTAAAGAGAATGTATACAAAACCTCATGATAAAACTGTTACATTACTTTTTTCTTAAATTATTTGAACAAGATGACTTACTAAGCAGAAGATTAGACATTTAAATTCTGGTCGTCTGATGCCTAAGTAAAGTGAACTTTTCAATTGTGTAATTGTTGATGCATTTCTTTTTACTGTCCAGTCTTTGGTATCCCCATGTTCTCAGGATTTGTCATTCAAAAACAAAAAACTTGCACTGGAATACTTCAGTAGCCTCAAATGCAAATGAATGATTACTTTTTTCAGCATGTTTCCGTTCACAATACTTTACAGAATGATTGATTCCAGCTTTCAAGTATTATTTCCCACAAACCTTCACATATTTCCTGTGATTCATGCTCAATAACTCTAAATACTCCTGACAGACCCCAAGTTTTCCCTCCCCTGCGTCTTTGATTGTGCCTTTCCCTGAGAAATATTTGCGTGGCCTACACAGCTGAAGGTATTAGGGACCCCTACACAATTGTCAAGGCTACCTACACAAGCCTCTTCTTTTCTACTGTCATTTTCATATCGTGGGCCTTTGTCAACTCTTGCTTGACCTATTTACTGATTCTGACTCTAGCTCGGTATTATGCAGAATTATCATTTCTGCTATTGCCTGGGTGTTTTATCAGAACAACAAATTTTACCTTTTTTGCTCCCTTGATTAAAATGCTCCACCAACTACAGAAAAATTGCAGACTGCTTAGCATAAAATGTATTCGCCATAATTCAGGCCAAATCATGTGTACAGTCTCATGTCCACAAATGTCCTGGCTGGAAGTCTCTTACTATATTAATCCTGAGATACTTGTAAATTTACTTTACATATCTTGCTATTGCTTATCTCTCTTTCTCTGTCTAGTGCCTGCTTTCTCTATTTCTGCAACTGAAAAATGTTCTAATAAATGTCCAAAACACAGACTTGTGGTAGGCAGAATTCTGAGATGGTCTTCAGGATTTCTGCCCCCAGTCCACACACATTTTATAATCCATGGGACTTGTGAATATGATGGATTTTGTTCCCAGATTAGGTTTTGTGATAAGGCGCAGTTGACTTTAAGAAAGGGAGATTATCCTCAGTGGTTGGGATCTAATTAGGTGAAGCCTTAAAATAAAAGACTAGCCTCTTCCTGAAAAAAAGAGATTCAAAGCACAAGAGGGACTCAACATGAGGGAGATTCTCCCTGGCTGACTTTGAAGTTGGAGGGGGCCATATGGCAAGGAAAATGAGAGATCTCTAAGAGCTAAGAGTGGCACCTGGGTGACAGCTGTCAATGGAATGGGAAGTCAGTTCCACAATTGCAAAGAACTGAATTTTGCCAAACCACGTGAGCTTAGAAAGAGACTTTCAAATTCCAGATGAAAACACAACCTGGCGAATATCTGTATATTTGTACTGTGAGAACCTGAGCAGAGAACCAGTTCAGTTGTGACGATTTCTCATCTGGAGATTCTGTGAGATAATAAGTTTGTGTTATTTGTTTATACAGCAATATTAACAAGTATGAACTTCAATATCATTTCTCAAAGGAGCTTCCCTCCATCCTAAGACTGGGTTAAATGCCCATCCTTTGCTTTCCTTCCAATTATCATTTCAATATCATAGTTAGATATAACTCCTTATTCTTCACACACTCAAAGAAATGGACTGTAACTCCAACTAAGAGTCTTTGTATGGGGCATATAACGTTTGTAATTAGCTTGAACTTAAAGCAATGAAGAAACAAAGTATGACAGGTGTTCTATATACATACAGATATAGGTGCATGCAAAAAAGAAATTATTTTTTAGCTTTTTAAATGCAAATGTTTACTGTTGATAGCAATGCATATACTAGCACCCAAATCCTGGTTTCCAATACAGCTCTCCAATAGAAGGAATAAATAGCTCCTTGGAGAAATGGCTGATTCAAGGACAGGCAATACATAAGAGGATCTTGAAGCATCTTGTATGACCCAAATTAAGAAACTAAAAAAAAACAAGACACAAAAAGAGAAAAAAGAAATAAACAAAAGAAACAATGATAAGTGTAAATCAAAGGGACATAAGCACCTACTGAAAGAGCCCCCCGGTCTAAACTGGAATTTAAGCAACAAAATAAATAAAGTAGTATTGGATCATGCTCAAAGTATAACATAAAAATCCATTAACCATACTGATATAAATACATGATTAATTAAATAAGAAATGGACAGGATTAGATTAAAGTCCCATGCAGAAGAATTCCAAATAATTTATGTAGATACTCCATGATCAAGGACGAGGGGCATAACTTTACTCCTTATGTGGGGTGACTTCCTTCCAAAGAATTTTGTATGGAAATGGCAAAAAAAAAGAGCAACTTTACAGCGGGGAATCTAACAAACACTACCTAAGCCAGCTAAGTAAGGTCAACATCAATAGTGATATTATGTTGATAGTATATACCTTTGGTATAATGCGTGATGTGATGAAAATCATACTTTACTCTGTAGTCTTCCTCCCTAAAATGCACAACCCCAGTCTTATCATGAGGAAAACACAAATAATCCCCAACTGAAGGACATTCTATCAAATATCTGACTGGTCCTCTTCAAAATTTTCAAGGTCATCAAAATAAGAAAAGTGAGACACTGTCCATCTAAGAGGAGCCTAAGATGACTATATGTAATGTGATATCCTGGATGGGATCCTGGTGATAGAGACAGAGTAAAGGGACAAAGTATGTGATTAACTAGTTAATCCCACTATTGTAAGTAAAGAAAGAAGTATGGGAGACCCCTGTAAGTTAATGATCACTCAAGAAAGCAGGTTTGCTTAACCATAAAACAAAGCAGCCCTGTTTAGCAACAAAACCATGCAAACAATAAAACAGTGGTGGCATGAGACCCACATTCTGCCCAGTGAAATTAGTAAGTTAATGATACTTAAAATATGCTCTCTGCACACATAATAAACAATAATTTATGAAAGGTGACATTTCAAAATGAAAGACCCTCATTGTACTGAGACCTGAAATAATTTTTCCATAGTGCCTTGACAGTCCCAGCTTGACTGTGTAGGGACAAGAAAACTCCCCTGCCCAAACTGGAGGAGGAGCTGATGATGGAAGTGTGATATCTACTCAAGAATGAGGAAGGTGATCCCCCCCCCCACTTTTCCTTTGATTATAAAAATGTAACCCACTAAGTACTCGGGGCAGCGCAATGCTTGCCTGCCCACTTGTAAGCCTCCCAAGCGTCTTATTCTAATAAATCACTTCTTATCTATCACTTTGCCTCTTGCTGAATTCTTTCTGTGCTAAGACGTAAAGGACCAGAGCTCTTTGGAGGCCCATGAAAGGCCATCTAGTGGTTTCACTGAAACAATGGAACATTAGGTAAAGCTAAGAAAACTTGAACAAAGTGTGGGCTTTAGTTAATAAGAATGTATCAATATGGTTCATTAATTGTGACAGGTTTCTGTACTAATGTTAGAAGTTCAAAATAGGAAATTTGTACGAGGGATATATTGTAGTTCTATGTACTATCTTTGCAATTCTTCTGTAAATCCAAAAACATTCTAAAATTGTAAAAATTATTTTTAAATGTTATTATGGTATGGGAAAGGTAAGAAGATCAGAGTAGGAAGTGAGCCACTATCATTTAATTACACAGGAAGATACTGCACATACTACAAGGGATTTTTCAGCAGATTAGACTGCCCATGGTCTCTCAATGCTCACAAGCTGTGGTTTATAGATGACAATGTGGGTGCAATTTTGTGCCAGAAATTTGGAGGAAGCTTTTGCCAATATTTCCTTGATATGTACTTAAACTTAGTTCAGAAATATTTGGATCAGATATCTTTTATTTTTAGTGTTTGTTTTACAAATAGCAGGAAACCAGGCTATCTGCTTTCTACTGATGGAAAACCACTAATTGAAATGCTAATAACAACCTAACAGGTTTAGCATGTGAAATTCTTGAGGTACAGGAGACAATTCAAATGCAAGAAATACATAATTTAAAATGAGTTTTTCCTTTAGTTTACATTAAGTCTATATATATAACCAGTTTTATTAAAATTTCTTTCAAATTTGCTTCTTGGAAAAAACACTTGTTTAAATAGTTTTATTAAATTTAGAATATATAGGTGATAAAGATCAATGCTAGAAACAAAGTGATCCATTCAACATTAAGAGAATAAATAATAATTATTTGTGAAAAGAAGCATCCAGTAAACTGGAAACACTCATTTTGACTTGTAATGCTTTTAAAACACAATAAAATTTATTCCAACATTCACCTTTCAGTATATCTAATTTATAACTGTCCTCCTGTTATTCTCAGAGGATCAGTCAGTTTCACTTACTATTTGTCTACTGTACATAAACTCTAATATGTAAACATAAACTCTGTACATAAACTCTGACTGTGACGGTGAACTAAACTGATACTCAGCTGTGATGGAAATCATATATAATGTACTTCAAAATATCCTGCACATTAAATCATGAAATAAAGAGGAAAACTTTGTTTCTGTCCCTGAGAGCAAGATAAAGTAATATGTAGTAACATTGAAATTGATAGTGAACAAATTGGTAGTGACAAATATTGTCAATAATGGTAAATGTATATTTATAGTTTTGTATAAGGAGCAGAACCTATACCTCCCAATTTTTCTTCTCAGTCCCTCAACATCATATGCTATTTTATAATATCATCTATGGTGTATGGCCATCAACCGTACTTTTCACATCTGACATATGGAGGTTATTCTAGACTCCTCTCTCTCTCTCTGCCTCCCAGGTCTTGTTGCTCACTAAGTCCAGTTGATTATATTTCTTAGAGGTTAGAAACTAGGGAAAATTGGGGTGCCACTGCATGGCCTTTTGATGGGATTATGCAGGGACATAAGAATATCTTAATCTTGTCTTGGTAGAGTCATCATTCTGCCCTTATTGTTCCTGATTGGAAATAAACAAAGAATAATGGAAAATGGAATAAAGGGTACTCTACTATTATTAGCTTGGCTTGTACCAGAAATGCCACTAAGGAATTCTGATGACCTGAGCTAAAACGTGTGACTTAGCACAAAAGTCACACTTTGAGCAATATAACTCTTACTGTGTTTCTTCATTTGGGAACACAATTTAAGGCTAATACATTTACTTTGCAGTTGCTCTCCCATGCACCTCTGATCCTTCAGAGTTGTCAACACCTAAGCAGCTATAACACTGGAGGAATCTAAAGGTTGCCCACAAACCCACAAATATCTCACGGAATTCCAAGCATTTATACCCAGAAGAGGCTGACCAGGAACTGACCTCCAGACGAGAGGCACCCTCTGTGCCGAAAGCTGGTGGACAAATACCTGGACCCCTGACAGTAGAAAGATGTCATAAATCCTATGCCCTCTCTATCCTTACCATCACTATGGAATCCACAGACACACTTTACCACTTCTACATCTGGTTCAACAATATCCTATTTTTGATTATAAACCTTCTAATTTACAAAGATGCCCCATATGGGGACAATGAATCTATGTTGAAGAAATTGCTGCCTCACCTCTTGATACACGAAGTCCTGCTCAAGGAGCTGAAATTATGGAATCTGTGTTAGATAGCATAACAGTGAAAACCTAACCCCAAACCTAGAAATACAAAAGCAAGGAAATGTTTTAAATCAGGCTAATTCTGAGAACTAGTGTCACTTAGTTAATGAGGCTTTGAGTAGAAGAAGTTGGACTCTCTTTGGCCATACTCTGAATAAAATTTTCCTAAAAATAACCACAAAAACATTTTTTACATAGGTGAAGCTTTTGTTCAACAGCTCAGAGTTATCCCATTCTATGCCCATTAAACCTTGTCTACCTGTGAACATGGACTACTGATTTTGCACTTGTCCTTCCTGACTCTTGCTATGTCATTTTTAACTCGGTAGCTTCAATCTGGATGATCTCTTTTATTACTAATTCTTAATTTCCATAAATTTTAAACTTCTATCTTCAGAAATTGACTCATAATATCATGCTTCCCAATGATAGCCATAAAGTACATTTAATAAATGAGAATGAGAAGTATATGAACTCACCAAATATTTAGCTTAAGTAACAGAATGGGTAGTGTTGCTATTAACTAAAGAGACAGTACAGGTAGAGCAATAGTTGATGTTAAAACTTTAATAGTTCAGTGTTTCCCTTGGTGAACTTGAAGTATATATAGGGTTAAATATTACCCAGGAGTAAACATCATAAAACTGAAAAGATTTATAGTATAGTAGATTTACTTATAAGAATCAATTTAGGAATTAAAAATATAAATAAAGATGCACAGATATAACACCATGTATTCTGGTCTAATAAGCTTATATTAAGTATTCATAGTTATAGTTTTCAAATGTTCTCAAGTGATTATGATGTATAACCCAAATTCAATCACTGGTACAGATAAAAGAAGCACAGTTTTAAGGAGAGAGATAGTGTTCAGACAGATAGAAGGAAAATTAGGAAAGAGTGGAACTCTTGATGATGAGGAAAAAGTAGGAAAATCTTCAGACTTCACAGAAAGATCAAATAATGGCAGGGAAGAAAGCTGTCCATTGAACTTTGCAATATAAAATTATATTTTGCAATATAAAATCATTATGATATCAGAAAAAACATTTTTGCACCAACAGCTGAAGAATAAATAAATGGCAAGGCAGTATGACTCTCAATTTCTGGCAATCTGGTAGCCTAGCAAGCTTAAAAAAAAAAAAAAGCTTGGTACAAAATACCTAAAATTCTATGTAAAATACACAAGATATATCAAAGATGGGGTGGCAATAGAATTGGAGAAAATCTCAAAGGTTAAAACCTAAATGGATGAAACATAATACTTAATTTTCTAAAGCTCAGGTCATTACAGGCTCAATACAGAGGAAAAAGAGGACCTGCCCAAATGGAACATCGGCATAAATCTGGAATCACTGTAAAACAAAATCTGCAATGAGTGATCTATGGAAAGAAAAACAAATTAGCATTAGCAATTTACCACACTAAGAAGATGTTGAAGACATTTTTGTGTACTATTCTTAGCTCTGAGTGGAGGGGGAAATAACTACATGGAAGGAAAAATGATACTAACCTGAAAAAACATTGAGCTTGGGATTTATTTTTATTGAAGTAAAATTTGTATAACATAAAATTAACCATTTTAAATCGTACAATTCAGTGGCATTTAGTACATTCACAGTGCTGTACAAACACCACCAATACCGAGTTCCAGATTCTTTTCAAGACCCCAAAAGAAAATCCCATACCGTTAAAGTCACTCTACATTCCTTCCATATCCTATACCCTAGCAATCGCCAATCTGCTTTTTGTATCCCTGGATTTACCTATTCTAGATATTTAATATAAATGGAATCACACAACCTATTACATTTTATGTCAAGCTTTTTTCCCCGAGCACGTTTTCAGATTTGCCCACATTTCAGCATGTATTAGTACTTTCTTCCATTCTATGGCTAAATAATATTCCATTGTTATGTGTATGCCATATTTTGTTTCTCTATTCATCCGTTGTTGGACATGGGGGTTGTTTCCAACTTATAGTTATTATGAATAATGGTACTATGGACATTCATGTCTGAACAGTATTTGTTTGAATACTTGTGCTCAGTCCTTTTGGGTATATATCCAGGAGTGGAATTGTTGGATCATATGTTAATTCTATGTTTAGCTTTTTAAGGAGCCACTGAAAGCTATTTTCCACAGTGGTTGTATGATTTTATATTCCCACCAACAATATATGAGGGTTCAAATTTCTCAAAATCCTTGTCAACACTCTTTATTTTCCACTCTTTTGATTATTGCCCTCCAAGTGGGTGTAAAGTGGTATCTCGTTGGGGTTATTTTTTTTTTTAATATCTGTCTGGTATTTTTATTGGCATTGTGTTCATCTATAGATCAATTTAGGGAGAATTGACATCTTTTAAATTTTTATTTATTTATTTATTTTTGGCTGTGTTGGGTCGTCATTGTTGCATGCGGGCTTTCTCTAGTTGCGGCAAGTGGGGGTTACTCTTCTTTGTGGTGCGCAGGCTTCTCATTGTGGTGGCTTCTCTTGTTGTGGAACAGAGGCTCTAGGTGTGTGAGCTTCAGTAGTTGTGGCACATGGGCTCAGTAGTTGTGGCTCGCAGCCTCTAGAGCACAGGCTCAGTAGTTGTGGCACACAGGCTTAGTTGCTCTACGGCATGTGGGATCTTCTCAGACCAGGGCTTGAACCAGCATTGGCAAGTGGATTCTCAACCACTGTGCCACCAGGGAAGTCCCTCTCATTGTGGTTTTTATTTCCATTTCCCTAATGACTAATGATGCTAGCATTTTTTCATGGGCTTGTTGACCATTTGTATATCTTCTTTGGAGAAATGTCTATTCAAGTCCTTTGCCCATTTTCTGTTGAGAGTTTACTTGCTGTTATTAAGTTGTAGAAATACCTTTTATATTCTGAATATTCCTTATCAGATACATGATATCATATATAAGATTTGCAAATATATTTTCCTATTCTGTAGGTCATTTTATCACTTTCTTAATAATGTTCTTTAATGTGCAAAAGTTTTTAATATTCATGTGATGTATCTATTTTTATTATCATAATTTTTATTACCAATTTATCTAATTTTTTTGTTGTTTACACTTTGATGTCATATCTAAGAATTCCTTGCCAGATATAAGACTTATTCCTATGTTTTCTTCTTTAATTTTATAGTATTATCTTTAATCTTTAGGTCACTGATACATTTTGAGTTAATATTTTGCATATTGTGTGAGATAGTTTTCCAATTTAATTCCATTGTGTGTGGATGCACAGTGGTCCCTTCACCACTTGTTTTTTTGTTTGTTTGTTTGTGTTTTTTTTTTTTTTGAGAAGACTATTCTTTTCCCATTCAATTGTCTTGGCACTCTTGTTGAAAATCAATTAGCCATAGATGTTTGTGTTTATTTATGGACTCAATTCTATCTCATTGGTCTATCCTGTCCAACTTCATGCCACTACCGCACTGTGTTGATCACTGCAGTTTTGTAGTAAATTTTGAAATCAGGAAGTACAAGTTCGCCAACTTTGAACTTATTTTTCAATATTGTTTCAAGATTGTTTTGACTAGTCTGGGTCCTTTGAATTTCCATATAGTATTTATAAATGTAACATGAATTTATGTAAAGGAGCAAACTACTGATACACTCAAAAGAATGAATGATTGTCCCAAATATGTAGAGCAAAAGAAGTCAGAGAGAAAGAATTTTACAAATTATTCTGATAAATAAAAATATTATACAAAAATGTTTGACACATTATCTCAGGTAAATGAAGAAATATATACAAAGAATACACATAGTGACAAACTTGTTTTTAGTACAGAAATACAGGTTGCTTCAGTATTATAAAAATTATTAATATTATTTCATATGTTATTTGACAAACAAAACAAAGCAAACAAACAAACAAAAAATCAATAGGTGCAGAGAAATGTTTGACTATCTTCAATCTTTGTGTCTGATTTTTCCTTAATCTGATAAAGGATAAATCTTAAAAAGTTATAGCAAACATAAAATGTAATTTTTAAAAGTTAAAAATGTTAACCGTAAAATCAGCAATGAGGCAAGGATGTTTTCAATTCTCACATTTTATCAGACATCCTATTCATCAAATAAGATGAAAGATTAAGTTTAATAAATGTCTTTTTGCAAAAATGATGAAATTATCTTTATGGAAAACAGGGTAGTACATTTAACAAAAATATAAGAATCAATAATAGGGTTTATCAAGACTGTCACATTAATCTAATATACAATATAAGCCACAAAATTTAGGACATTAAGTTAAAAATATGTATTATGACAGAATCAGAATTTAAAATATATTACATTAAATCTAACAAATATATAATGGCCCTTTATTGAGAAACTTATAAAACTTTACAAAATTATATAAAGGACCTTAGTAATATAGTACTTCCCAAGAAGTACGTGGCTAGAAAGAATTATTAAGAGATTTTAAAAAGGTTTTTCGCACATTGCCTCAGGGAGCGCAAGCCTCGTGAAGAAGCTTAGGGTAAAGGCAAGGCCGCCAAAGCAGGAGTGAGAGCAACTGACTCCAGGAGGGAGAACCCAAGGAGGCCGGACTCCTGGCTGCTGTCAGCCTTCCCTGAGGGCTTTGACCCAGCCCCTCAGGCTGTGCACTTGCTGAGCGCTAACCGCCTCATGGACCCTGTCCTGCCTCGTGTAACCAACCCAGTCGCTCTGTTGCCAGAATGAGCTGATGTCTGAAAATTTCTCAGCAGGACAAGGAATAGCATGGGCCTCTTCTCTTGTGGTTTCACTGGCCAATGACCACTCTCTTGATAATTCCATGTGGCTGACAGCATCTTGGTGCTCTGGCCGGGTATCAGGCCTGAGCCTCTGAGGTGAGAGAGCTGAGTTCAGGACACAAGGCCACCAGAGACCTCCTGGCCCCATGTGATATCAATCAGCAAGAGCTCTCCAAGAAATCTCCATCTCAATGCAAAGACTCAGCTCTACCCGACAGCCAGTAAGCTCAGGTGCTGGATGCCCCATACCAAACAACTAGCAAGACAGAAACACAACCGCACCCATTAGCAGAGAGGCTGCCTACAATCATAACAAGTTCACAAACATTCCAAAACACACCACTGGGCAAGGCCCTGACCACCAGAACACAGGTACCTGTCCTCTCTACCAGTAAGACTACACAAGCCACTGAACCAACCTCACGCACTGGAGGCAGACACCAAAAAACCCAGAAACTACGAACCTGCAGCCTGAACAAAGGAGACCCCAAACACAGTAATTTAAACAAAATGAGAAGACAGAATTATGCAGTAGATGAAGGAGCAAGGTAAAAACCCTCCACAACAAACAAATGAAAAGGAAATAGGCAGTCTACCTGAAAAAGAATTCAGAGTAATGATAGTAAAGATGATCTAAAATCTTGGAAGTAGAATGGAGAAATTATAAGAAACACTTAATAAGGACCTAGAAGAACTAAAGAGCAAACAAACAACGATGAACAACAAAATAAATGAAATTAAAATTTTTCTAGAAGGAATCAATAGCAGAATAACTGAGCCAGAAGAATCGATAAGTGACCTGGAAGATAAAATAGTGCAAATAACAACCATAGAGCACAACAGGGAAAAAAGAATGAAAATAATTGAGGACAGTCTTAGACACCTCTGGGACAACATTAAACACACCAACATTTGAATTATAGGGGTCCCAGAAGAAGAAGAGAAAAAGAACGGGTCTGAGAAAATAATTGAAGAGATTATAGTTGAAAACTTCTTTAACATGGGAAAGGAAATAGCCAGTCAAGTCCAGGAAGGGCAGAGAGTCCCATACAGGATAAATCCTAGGAGAAACATACCAAAACACATATTAATCAAACTATCAAAAATTAAATACAAAGAAAACATATTAAAAGCAGCAAGGGAAAAGCAACGAATAACATACAAGGGAATCCCCATAAGGTTAAAAGCTGATCTTTCAGCAGAAACTCTGCAAGCCAGAAAGGAGTGGCAGGACATGTTTAAAGTGATGAAAGGGAAAAACCTACAACCAAGATTACTCTACCCAACAAGGATCTCATTCAGATTCGACGGAGAAGTTAAAAATTTTACAGATGAGCAGAAGTTAAGAGAATTCAGCACCACCAAACCAGCTATACAACAAATGCTAAAGGAACTTCTATAGGCAGGAAACACAAGACAAGGAAAAGACCTACAAAAACAAACCCAAAACACTTAAGAAAATGGTAATAGGAACATACATATCAATAATTCCCTTAAATGTAAATAGATAAAATGGTCCAACCAAAAGACATAGACTGGCTGAATGGATAGAAAAAAAAGACCTGTATATATATGGTCTACAAGAGACTCACTTCAAACCTAGGGATACATACAGACTGAAAATGAGGGGATAGAAATAGATATTCCATGCAAATGGAAATCAAAAGAATGCTGGAGTAGCCATTCTCATGTCACAGAAAATAGACTTTAAATTAAAGACTATTACAAGAGACAAAAAAGGACAATACATAATGATTGAGGCATCAATCCAAGAAGAAAATATAAAAATTGTAAATATTTATGCACCTAACATAGGAGCACCTCAATACATAAGGAAAAAGCTAACAGCCATAAAAGGAGAAATTGACAGTAACACAATCATAGTAGGGGACTTTAACACCCCACTTTCACCAATGGACAGATCATCCAAAATGAAAATAAATAAGGAAAAACACCTTTAAATGACACATTACAAAAGATGGACTTAACTGATATTTATAGGACATTCTATCCAAAAACAACAGAATACACTTTCTTCTTAAGTGCTCATGGAACATTCTCCAGGATAGATCATACCTTGGGTCACAGATCAAGCCTTGTTAAATTTAAGAAAACTGAAATCATATCAAGTATCTTTTCTGACCACAATGCTATGAGACTAGATATCAATTACAGGAAAAAAAACAGTAAAAAATACAGACACAGGGAGGCTAAACAATATGCTACTAAATAACCAAGAGATCACTGAAGAAATCAAGAGGAAATCAAAAAAATACCTAGAAACAAATGACAATGAAAGCACAATTACCCAAAACCTATGGGATGCAGCAAAAGCAGTTCTAAGAGGGAAGTTTATGGCAATACAATCCTACCTCAAGAAACAAGAAAAATCTCAAATAAGCAACCTAACCATACACCTAAAGCAATTACAGAAAGAAGAAAAAAACCCCAAAGTTAGCAGAAGGAAAGAAATCATAAAGATCAGATCAGAAATCAATGAAAAACAAATGAAGAAACAATAGCAAAGATCAATAACACTAAAAGCTGGTTCTTTGAGAAGAGAAACAATATTGATAAGCCACTAGCCAGACTCATCAAGAAAAAAAGGGAGAAGACTCAAATCAATAGAAATAGAGATGACAAAGGAGAAGTAACAACTGAAAATGCAGAGGTACAAAGGATCATGAGAGATTACTACAAGCACCTATATGTCAATAAAATGGACAACCTGGAAGAAATGGAAGAAATGGACAAAGTCTTAGAAAAGCACAACCTTCCGAGACAGAAACAGAAAGAAATAGAAAATATAAATAGACCAATCACAGGCACTGAAATTGAAACAGAATAAAAATCTTCCAACAAACAAAAGCCCGGACCAGATGGCTTCACAGGCGAATTCTATCAAACATTAGAGAAGAGCTAACACCTATCCTTCTCAAAGTCTTCCAAAATATAGTAGAGGGAAGAACACTCCTAAACTCATTCTATGAGGCCACCATCACCTGATACCAAACCAGAAGAAGATGTCACAAAAAAAGAAAATTACAGGCCAATATCACTGAAGAACACAGATGCAAAAATCCTCAACAAAATACTAGCAAACAGAATCCAACAGCACATTAAAAGGATTATACAGAAAGATCAAGTGGAGTTTATCCCAGGAATGCAAGGATTCTTCAATATACACAGATCAATCAATGTGATACACCATATCAACAAGATGAAGGATAAAAACATGTGATAATCTCAATAGATGCAGAAAATTCTTTTGACAAAATTCAACACAAATTTATGATAAAAACCCTCCAAAAAGTAGGCATAGAGGGAGTATACCTCAACATAATAAAGGCTCTATATGACAAACCCACAGGCAACATCATTTGAAATGGTGAAAAACTTAAACCATTTCCACTAAGATCAGGAACAAGACAAGGTTGTCCACTCTCACCAGTATTATTCAACATAGTTTTGGAAGTTTTAGCCACAGCAATAGAGAAGAAAAAGAAATAAAGGAATCCAAATGGAAATGAAGAAATAAAAGGGTCACTGCCTGCAGATAACATGACACTATATATAGAGAATCCTAAAGATGCTACCAGAAAACTACTAGAGCTAATCAATGAATTTGGTAAAGTAGCAGGATACAAAATTAATGCACAGAAATCTCTTGCATTCCTATACACTAATGATGAAAAATCTGAAAGTGCAATTAAGAAAACACTCACATTTACCATTGCAACAAAAAGAATAAAATATCTAGGAATAAACCTACCTAAGGAGACAAAAGACTGGTATGCAGAAAATTATAAGACACTGATGAAAGAAATTAAAGATGAAACAAATAGATAGAGAGATATACCATGTTCTTGGATTGGAAGAATCAACATTGTGAAAATGACTATACTACCCAAAGCAATCTACAGATTCAATGCAATCCCTAACAAACTATCAATGGCATTTTTCACAGAACTGGAACAAAACATTTCACAATTTGTATGAAAACACAAAAGACCCCAAATAGCCAAAGCAATCTTGAGGAAAAAAGCTGAACTGGAGGAATCAGGCTCCCTGACTTCTGACTATACTATAAATCTACAGTAACCAAGACAGTATGGTACTGGCACAGAAACAGAAATATAGATCAGTGGAACAGGATAGAAAGCCCAGAGATAAACCCATGCACATATGGTCACCTTATCTTTGATAAAGGAGGCAAGAATATACAATGTAGAAAAGACAGCCTCTTCAATAAGTGATGCTGGGAAAACTGCACAGTAAAAGACTCCATGTAAAAGAATGATATTAGAATACTTCCTAACACCATACCCAAAAATAAACTCAAAATGGACTAAAGACCTAAATGTCAGGCCAGACACTATAAAACTCTTAGAGGAAAACATAGGCAGAACACTCTATGACATCAATCACAGCAAGATTCTTTTTGACCCACCTCATAGGGAAATGGAAATAAAAACAAAAATAAACAAATGGGACCTAATGAATCTTACAAGCTTTTGCACAACAAAGGAAACCATAAATAAGATGCAAAGACAACCCTCAGAATGGGAGAATATATTTGCAAATGAAGCAACTGACAAAGGATTAATCTCCAAAATATACAAGCACCTCATGAAGCTAAATATCAAAAAAACCAAAAACCCAATCCAAAAATGGGCAGAAGATATAAATAGACATTTCTCCAAAGAAGATATACAGATTGCCAACAAACACATGAAAGGATGCTTGACACCACTGATCATTAGAGAAATGCAAATCAAAACTACAATGATGTATCACTTCACACCGGTCAGAATGGCCATCACCAAAAAATCTACAAACAATAAATGTTGGAGAGGGTGTGGAGAAAAGGGAACCCTTTTACACTGTTTGTGGAACTGTAAATTGATACAGCCACTATGGAAAATGGTATGGAGTTTCCTTAAAAAACTAAAAATAGAGCTACCATATGACCTAGCAATCCCACTACTGGCCATATACCCTGAGAAAACCATAATTCAAAAGGACACATACACCACAATGTTCCTTGCAGCACTATTTACAATAGCCAGGACATGGAAGCAACCTAAGTGTCCATTGACAGATGAATGGATAAAGAAGGTGTGGCACATATATACAATGGAATATTACTCAGCCATAAAAAGGAACGAAATTGAGTCATTTGTTGAGACTTGGATGGACCTAAAGACTGTCATACAGAGTGAAGCAAGTCAGAAAGAGAAAAAGAAATACCATATGCTAACCCATATATATATAGAAGCTAAAAAAAAAAAAGTGTTTCTGGAGAACCTAGTGGCAGGACAGGAATAAAGATGCAGACGTAGAAAATAGACTTGAGGACACAGAGAGAGGGAAGGGTAAGCTTGGGTGAAGTGAGAGAGTGGCATGGACATATATACACTACCAAATGTAAAATAGATAGCTAGTGGGAAGCAGCTGCATAGCACAAGGAGATCAGCTTGGTGCTTTGTGACCACCTAGAAGGGTGGGATAGGGAGGATGGGAGAGAAACGTTAAGAGGGAGGGGATATAGGGATATATGTAAATATATAGCTTTTTCACTTTGTTATATAGCAGAAACTAACACAACTCTGAAAAGCAATTATACTCCAATAAAGATGTTAAAAAAAAAAGAGAGATTTAGAGATCTTGACAAACTGATTTTTTTTTTAATGTATATGAAAAAGCAGTGGGATAAAACTATCTGTGGCTCTCCTGAATAATCTCAACAAGGTAGAGTAAACATGTCCATAGTACATCTAGAGTTTATAACTCTATAAATATTAAGAAACTAAATATTGATGAAAGAATTGGCATGTAAATCAATAGAAAATAAATGAGCCCAGGTACAGACTCACGTATATATAGAAATTTTTATATGACAAATGTGCCAATAAAGATTAGGGCAAAATGACTTAATCCTTAACAGATATTAATGTAATTGATTATTTTTAATGGAAAAATCACAGAAATGAATTATCTTCTTAATCCAAATTAAAAAATCAGTCATAAGTGGATTCAATCTTAAATGTGAAAAAGGGTAAATATTTTTATAAACTCGAAGTATGGAAAACCTCATATAAAATACGAAAAGCTCAATCCGGTGAAAAGATTTTTTTATGCAAATTAAGAAATGATCAGCAAGTGTGGAAAATGAGCATAAACAAGAGGAAATTATTTGCCATATGTTTTAACTAAAAAAAGTCACATATTTAAAATATATAATAAAGACCCAGATATCAAAGGGACAAATAAAGAAGAAATACAAACAAATAAAAAATGAGTAAAAGAAATAAACAAGCATTTCATAGGAGATGAAACAACAATAATTTATTAATATAAACTTGCTCAAATTCCTTAACAGGCAGTGAAATTAAAATTAGAACCATAGTGAAAAATTATTTTGTATCCATTTGATACATAAATTTAAAGTTTGATATAATTGATATATATTTGCATATATGGAAGATGTATTTTCTTAACTTAAAGTTAAAACACTTATACAGATATTAAAAACTACATGGGAGAGAACTAACAAGTTAAATATCAGAAAAATAGAGGATTTAGTCTTGGGCAGAATGAGAAACTCTGTGTCTAGCTGTTCCTCACATTAATGTGAAAAATGCAAGGATACAGAAGATGGTACATACAGAATTCAAGTAATTTTTGCTGAATGAACTAGATATTTCCCAGAGAATTTTAAGTGAGAGTGTCAGCTTAAGAAAAAGAAGAGAGGAATGAGGAGACAGTTAAAATTTCAGAAAATTGCCTGTTATTCTCTATCACAATGGCAGTTTCTCAGATATCCATTTTAATATATATATATATATATATATGATATAAATTTAAACCTATCCCTTTTTTTTCATCATGGGATATAAACTTTCTCATAAGTATATATGTGCAAATTGTATGATGTATGGTATTTTATATAGTACTATATACTTGAATAATATAACTTTTATCTACCACTTATTTACTATTATTATTTTAAGGGTAACTAGGATTTATTTTAATCAGGTATTTTAAGACATGAAGAGTAGAAATCACTGTCAGGAAGAAAGAAGTTTATTATGCTCCAGGTTTCTTGAAACAAGAGACATGGCACACCACACAGGGCCAAACAGGTAAGCACCAGCAAGGTGGGCAGGCAGAAAGAGAGAAACTGTGTGCTGGTACTTTTCTGTGGTTATGGCAGGAAACAGGGAAAGGCAGAAGTTTGTTATTGGTGAAGGCAAAAAATGAAGATATGTTTAAATGTGGTTGGTTACTGTAAAATATTAATTGCATGAAAGGGGGAATAACACAGTCAGACCTAGAGTGGTAAACAAGGGTGACACTGGAATCGGGTCTATAAAGAATGCCAAATCACTAAATACAGAAACTAGAAACATGGTTATTACAATTATGTTAAAGCAGAATCCAATTTCTTCCACTAAGAGTTAAAAATCCATTCTTATCTTCTAAAAATATTAATAAGTAAATGAATAAATAAATAAAAGGATAAAGAAAAAGAAAGTAAAGGAGTAATAGGCTATTTCTCTTCATGTATTTTGCTACTATTAATATTTATCTTCTAAAACTCTAATTTTCTTTAGGTATATTGACTCTTCTATTTAGGTATATTGACCTTTTTTGTTTTTCCTGAATGAGGAGTTAAAAACTGGGTCTCTACAAAATGTACTATGCATTCACTTACTTCATAAAATGAACTCTTCATAACTTCCTCCTCAATAGGACTGAGTTTAGAAACAAAGTCAATATAGGCCATTGGACTTCCGGGTAAGATGGCGGAAGAGTAAGACGCGGAGATCACCTTCCTCCCCACGGATACACCAGAAATACAGCTACACGTGGAACAACTCCTACAGAACACCTACTGAACGCTAGCAGAAGACCCCAGACCTCCCAAAAGGCAAGAAACTCCCCACATACCTGGGTAGGACAAAGCAGAGAGATCCCCACACAGAGGATCGGTGCCGAGCGGCACTCACCAGCCCGAGAGGCTTGTCTGCTCGCCTGCTGGGGCGCGCAGCGCTGGAAGCTGAGGCTCGGGCTTTGGTCAGAGCGCAGAGAGAGGACTGGGGCTGGCGGCGAGAACTCAGCCTGAAGGGGGCTAATGTGCCACAGCTAGCCGGGAGGGAGTCCGGGAAAACTCTGGAGCTGCCGAAGAGGCAAGAGACTTTTTCTTACCTCTTGGTTTCCTGGTGCGCGAGGAGAGGGGATTAAGAGCGCTGCTTAAAGGGGCTCCACAGACGGGCGCGAGTCGCGACTGAAAGCACGGAGCCCAGTGACGGGCGTGGGACGCTGGGGCTGCTGCTGCCGCTGCCGAGAAGCCTGTGTGCGAGCGCAGGTCACTGCCCACACTGCCCTACCGGGAGCCTGTGCAGCCCGCCACTGCCGGGGTCCCGGGATCCAGGGGCGGCTTCCCTGGGAGAACGCACGGCGCGCCTCGGGCTGGTGCAACGTCACGCCGACCTCTGCCGCTGCAGGCTCGCCCCGCACTCCGTGCCCCTCCCTCCCGCCCGGCCTGAGTGAGCCAGAGTCCCCGAAGAGGCTGCTCCTTTAACCCTGTCCTGTCTGAGCGAAGAACAGACGCCCTCCGGCGACCTACACGCAGAGGCGGGGCCAAATCCAAAGCTGAGACCAAGGAGCTGTGAGAACAAAGAAGAGAAAGGGAAACCTCTCCCAGCAGCCTCAGAAGCAGCGGATTAAAGCTCCACAATCAACTTGATGTACCCTGCATCTGTGGAATACATGAATAGACAACACATCATCCCAAACTGAGGAGCCTGGAGTCAGTGCTGTGCCTCTGAGGTGGGAGAGCCAACTTCAGGACACTGGTCCACAAGAGACCTCCCAGCTCCACATAATATCAAACGGCAAAAATCTTCCAGAGATCTCCATCTCAACACCAGCACCCAGCTTCACTCAACGACCAGCAAGCTACAGTGCTGGACACCCTATGCCAAACAACTAGCAAGACAGGAACACAACACCACCCATTAGCAGAGAGGTGGCCTAAAATCATAAAAAGTCCGCAGACACCCCAAAACACACCACCAGACGTGGACCTGCCCACCAGAAAGACAAGATCCAGCCTCATCCACCAGAACACAGGCACTAGTCCCCTCCACCCCTCCACTAGTAACCCATTAAACCAACCTTAGCCACTGGGGACAGACACCAAAAACAACGGGAACTACGAACCTGCAGCCTGCAAAAAGGAGACCCCAAACACAGTAACATAAGCAAAATGAGAAGACAGAAAAACACACAGCAGGAGAAGGAGCAAGATAAAAACCCACCAGACCTAACAAATGAAGAGGTAATAGGCAGTCTACCTGAAAAAGAATTCAGAATAATGATGGTAAAGATGATCCAAGATTCTATTTCCCAGATCCAAAATCTTGGAAATAGAATAGACAAAATGCAAGAAACAGTTAACAAGGACCTAGAAGAACTAAAGATGAATCAAGCATCGATTAAAAACACAATACATGAAATAAAAAATACTCTAGATGGGATCAATAGCAGAATAACTGAGGCAGAAGAACGGATAAGTGAGGTGGAAGATAAAATAGTGGAAATAACTGCTGCAGAGCAAAATAAAGAAAAAAGAATGCAAAGAACAGAGGACAGTCTCAGAGACCTCTGGGACAACATTAAACGCACCAACATTCGAATTATAGGGATTCCAGAAGAAGAAGAGAAAAAGAAAGGGACTGAGAAAATATTTGAAGAGATTATAGTTGAAAACTTCCCTAATATGGGAAAGGAAATAGTTAATCAAGTCCAGGAGGCACAGAGAGTCCCATACAGAATAAATCCAAGGAGAAATATGCCAAGACACATATTAATCAAACTGTCAAAAATTAAACACAAAGAAATCATATTAAAAGCAGCAAGGCAAAAACAACAAATAACACACAAGGGAATCCCCATCAGGATAACAGCTGATCTCTCAGCAGAAACTCTACAAGCCAGAAGGGAGGGGCAGGACATAATTAAAGTGATGAAGGAGAAAAACCTGCAACCAAGATTACTCTACCCAGCAAGGATCTCATTCAGATTTGATGGAGAAATTAAAACATTTACAGACAAGCAAAAGCTGAGAGAGTTCAGCACCACCAAACCAGCTTTACAACAAATGCTAAAGGAACTTCTCTAGGCAAGAAACAAAACAGAAGGAATATACCTACAATAACGAACCCAAAACAATAAAGAAAATGGGAATAGGAACATACATATCGATAATTACCTTAAATGTAAATGGACTAAATGCTCCCACCAAAAGATACAGATTGGCTGAATGGATACAAAAACAAGACCCATATATATGCTGTCTACAAGAGACCCACTTCAGACCTAGAGACACATACAGATTGAAAGTAAAGGGATGGAAAAAGATATTCCATGCAAATGGAAACCAAAAGAAAGCTGGAGGAGCAATACTCATATCAGACAAAATAGACTTTAAAATAAAGACTACTAGAAGAGACAAAGAAGGACACTACATAATGATCAAGGGATCAATCCAAGAAGAAGATATAACAATTGTAAATATTTATGCACCAAACATAGGAGCACCTCAATACATAAGGCAAATACTAACAGCCATAAAAGGAGAAATCGACAGTAACACAATCATAGTAGGGGACTTTAACACCCCAATTTCACCAATGGACAGATCATCCAAAATGAAAATAAATAAGGAAACACAAGCTTTAAATGATACATTAAACAAGATGGACTTAATTAATATTTATAGGACATTCCATCCAAAAACAACAGAATACACATTTTTCTCAAGTGCTCATGGAACATTCTCTAGGATAGATCATATCTTGGGTCACAAATCAAGCCTTGGTAAATTTAAGAAAATTGAAATTGTATCAAGTATCTTTTCTGACCACAATGCTATGAGACTAGATATCAATTACAGGAAAAGAGCTGTAAAAAATACAAACACATGGAGGCTAAACAATACACTACTTAATAATGAAGTGATCACTGAAGAAATCAAAGAGGAAATTTAAAAATACCTAGAAACAAATGACAATGGAGACACGATGACCCAAAACCTATGGTATGCAGCAAAAGCAGTTCTAAGAGGGAAGTTTATAGCAATACAATCCCACCTTAAGAAACAGGAAACATCTCGAATAAACAACCTAACCTTGCACCTAAAGCAATTAGAGAAAGAAGAACAAAAACATCCCAAAGTTAGCAGAAGGAAAGAAATCATAAAAATCAGATCAGAAATAAATGAAAAAGAAATGAAGGAAACGATAGCAAAGATCAATAAAACTAAAAGCTGGTTTTTTGAGAAGATAAACAAAATTGATAAACCATTAGCCAGACTCATCAAGAAAAAAAGGGAGAAGACTCAAATCAATAGAATTAGAAATGAAAAAGGAGAAGTAACAACTGACACTGCAGAAATACAAAAGATCATGAGAGATTACTATAAGCAACTCTATGCCAATAAAATGGACAACCTGGAAGAAATGGACAAATTCTTAGAAATGCACAACCTGCCAAGACTGAATCAGGAAGAAATAGAAAATGAACAGACCAATCACAAGCACTGAAATTGAAACTGTGATAAAAAATCTTCCAACAAACAAAAGCCCAGGACCAGATGGCTTCACAGGCGAATTCTATCAAATATTTAGAGAAGAGCTAACACCTATCCTTCTGAAACTCTTCCAAAATATAGCTGAGGGAGGAACACTCCCAAACTCATTCTACGAGGCCACCATCACCTTGATACCAAAACCAGGCAAGGATGTCACAAAGAAAGAAAACTACAGGCCAATATCACTGATGAACATAGATGCAAAAATCCTCAACAAAATACTAGCAAACAGAATCCAACAGCACATTAAAAGGATCATACACCATGATCAAGTGGGGTTTATTCCAGGAATGCAAGGATTCTTCAATATACGCAAATCAATCAACGTGATACACCATATTAACAAATTGAAGGAGAAAAACCATATGATCATCTCAATAGATGCAGAGAAAGCTTTCGACAAAATTCAACACCCATTTATGATAAAAACCCTGCAGAAAGTAGGCATAGAGGGAACTTTCCTCAACATAATAAAGGCCATATATGACAAACCCACAGCCAGCATCGTCCTCAATGGTGAAAAACTGAAACCATTTCCACTAAGATCAGGAACAAGACAAGGTTGCCCACTATCACCACTCTTATTCAACCTAGTTTTGGAAGTTTTAGCCACAGCAATCAGAGAAGAAAAGGAAATAAAAGGAATCCAAATTGGAAAAGAAGAAGTAAAGCTGTCACTGTTTGCAGATGACATGATACTATACATAGAGAATCCTAAAGATGCTACCAGAAAACTACTAGAGCTAATCAATGAATTTGGTAAAGTTGCAGGATACAAAATTAATGCACAGAAATCTCTGGCATTTCTATATACTAATGATGAAAAATCTGAAAGTGAAATCAAGGAAACACTCCCATTTACCATTGCAACAAAAAGAATAAAATATCTAGGAATAAACCTACCTAAGGAGACAAAAGACCTGTATGCAGAAAATTATAAGACACTGATGAAAGAAATTAAAGATGATACAAATAGATGGAGAGATGTACCATGTTCTTGGATTGGAAGAATCAACATTGTGAAAATGACTCTACTACCCAAAGCAATCTACAGATTCAATGCAATCCCTATCAAACTACCACTGGCATTTTTCACAGAACTAGAACAAAAAATTTCACAATTTGTATGGAAACACAAAAGACCCCGAATAGCCAAAGCAATCTTGAGAACGAAAAATGGAGCTGGAGGAATCAGGCTCCCTGACTTCAGACTATACTACAAAGCTACAGTAATCAAGACAATATGGTACTGGCACAAAAACAGAAAGATAGATCAATGGAACAGGATAGAAAGCCCAGAGTTAAACCCACGGACATATGGTCACCTTATCTTTGATAAAGGAGGTAGGAATGTACAGTGGAGAAAGGACAGTCTCTTCAATAAGTGGTGCTGGGAAAACTGGATAGGGACATGTAAAATTATGAGATTAGATCACTCCCTAACACCATACACAAAAATAAGCTCAAAATGGATTAAAGACCTAAACGTAAGGCCAGACACTATCAAACTCTTAGAGGAAAACATAGGCAGAACACTCTATGACATAAATCACAGTAAGATCCTTTTTGACCCACCTCCTAGAGAAATGGAAATAAAGACAAAAATAAACATATGGGACCTAATGAAACTTAAAACCTTTTGCACAGCAAAGGAAACCATAAACAAGACCAAAAGACAACCCTCAGAATGGGAGAAAATATTTGCAAATGAAGCAACTGACAAAGGACTAATCTCCAAAATTTATAAGCAGCTCATGCAGCTCAATAACAAAAAAACAAACAACCCAATCCAAAAATGGGCAGAAGACATAAATAGACATTTCTCCACAGAAGATATACAGACTGCCAACAAACACATGAAAGGATGCTCAATATCTTTACTCATTAGAGAAATGCAAATCAAAACTACAATGAGATATCATCTCACACCAGTCAGAATGGCCATCATCAAAAAATCTAGAAACAATAAATGCTGGAGAGGGTGTGGAAAAAAGGGAACACTCTTGCACTGCTGGTGGGAATGTGAATTGGTACAGCCACTATGGAGAACGGTATGGAGGTTCCTTAAAAAACTACAAATAGAACTACCATATGACCCAGCAATCCCACTACTGGGCATATACCCTGAGGAAACCATAATTCAAAAAGAGACATGTACCAAAATGTTCATAGCAGCCCTATTTACAATAGCCCGGAGATGGAAACAACCTAAGTGTCCATCATCTGATGAATGGATAAAGAAGATGTGGCACATATATACAATGGAATATTACTCAGCTATAAAAAGAAATGAAATTGAGCTATTTGTAATGAGGTGGATAGACCTAGAGTCTGTAATACAGAGTGAAGTAAGTCAGAAAGAGAAAGAGAAATACTGTATGCTAACACATATATATGGAATTTAAGAAAAAAAATGTTATGAAGAACATAGGGGTAAGACAGGAATAAAGACACAGACCTACTAGAGAATGGACTTGAGGATATGGGGAGGCGGAAGGGTAAGCTGTGACAAAGTGAAAGAGCGGCATGGACATATATACACTACCAAACGTAAGGTAGATAGCTAGTGGGAAGCAGCCGCATAGCACAGGGAGATCAGCTCGGTGCTTTGTGACTGCCTGGAGGGGTGGGATAGGGAGGGTGGGAGGGAGACGCAAAAGGGAGGGGACATGGAAACATATGTATATGTATAACTGATTAAATTTGTTATAAAGCAAAAAAAAAAAAATCATCCATGAAAAAAAATAAAAATAAATTAGTACTCACAAAAAAAATATAGGCCATTGAATATAAGTCATTAATAGGCCAATAGCTCTGTACAATATTTAATGTGCATGCCACATAAAGGAGAATTTAACAAGCACCTCTACATGGAGGCTATTTACTCTAGGGGAGAAAAAAATGTTCCTCAGAAGATGTTGTATGATTAAGTATAAACATTAGCACTGTGTGAGCAGAGAGAATAATGATCAGAATAAAACATCTTATCATGAAGGTAAATTAAATGATATAGCAAATATGATAATGAACTCAGTAAAATAGCTTTCTATGTTTTAGTGTTATATTCAAGATTGTTTATTCCTTAAAAGAATATTAGGAATTCGGGATTAAAATACATGCACTATTATATATAAGATAGATAATCAACAAGGACCAACTGTATAGCACAGGGAGCTCTACTCAATATTCTGTCATAATCTATATGGGAAAAGAATCTGAAAAAGAATGGATATATGTATATGTATAACTGATTCACTTTGCTGTATACCTGAAACTAACACAGCATTGTAAATCAACTATACTCCAACATAAAATAAAAATTAAAAATAATATGTATAAAACTTCTATTTTACAAACTGTAATGATCAGAAATGTCCAATATCCTTTACTTCTTGGCTGGATGACTTTCCTCATGACTGATGTGCTGACCTCCCAGGCCCACACCAAGCTTGAACATTTTCTTTCTACTGAGCTGTCTTCCAAAGCCTCTTAACTTTCTCTTGGATTCATCTCTATTCTACATTCTCTGACTCTTATATTCTTAATGTTTCTCCAATGCTCTGAACTTCTTATCTCATTGGTCACTCATCTTATGTTTTTTCTTATCACTCTCAGCAAGGACACTCTTGATCCTTTGCTTGTGTAGACTTTCTTTGAATGCCTCTCTGTCAACAAGCTTTTACTAAATGTCATATTGATCTGTTTTCATCTCACTATTTTCCTTCAAATCTCCTCTCATTCTTGAGGCTCTTTATACAACATGCTTTAATGTAGCTTCTCTCTTTCTAGTCAGTGCCTCCCAAGGAGATTCATAGAGATGGTAATATAATGTCCAAGGAGAGAAAGATAAACTGCTCTAAGGCCATATGAGATTGTTTTGGGTCTCGAATATATAAACAAGGAGGATGATTTCATTCTCAGTAGTTAATGGGAGGCATAAAAGAAGCTTCTATATTTCTTTGGCACTAATTAACAAATAGTAGAAAATAAATGAATAGTGGGTAAACATGACTAATACATTCCCAAAGGTCATCAAAATCATTATCATTATACACCCACTGTTTGTTAGCATAATCTGGGAAATCTCCCCTTGGATTCTTAGTAACCAGAATCATACCCTTTATTATATGAGTTTATCTGATAATAACATTGAACATATTAGAACAACTAAGATGTTGGGACTTAAGACAGGAATGAATTTAGTAAACATTTCAAAATACATCAGCTACAAAACTTGATGTATATGAGAATATGGAAGGAGCAGAGCCTACACAGCATGATGGCAAGATTGGGTGGCATGCTGGGATAAAAGGGATGAGCACTGAGGAATTCCAGATGGAAGCTACAATGGTGGCATGCAGAAATATTAACATCTCATGTTTCAAATCATGTCACAATTTTCCAAAGTGTGTCAGACCACCAGGGCATGACCAGATAATCCTTTTCCAGGCTTTGACATAATTGAATAAATTCTTCTATATCGATACTTATGAAATATTCACATTATTTTCTAATATAGAATCTCTCTACTAGATTATAAGAACTGTGCTTAATAGTGTTAATATTTTTATTTCATATGTTAAAAAATCTTGAACATCTATAAATCATTTGTAAGATTTATTTATACATTGCCCAATGTCCTCCAAATTTTTACAGTGGCTACAAAAGTTGAGAAACACGAATCAATAAATGTGACACACTACATTAATGGAATGAAGAATAAAATCCTATGATCATCAAAATTGATACAGAAAAAGCATTTGGTAAAATTCAACATCCTTTTATGATACAAACTTTCAACAAGCTGAATATAGAAGAAACATACCTCAGCATAATAAAAGCCAGTCTACAGCTAACATATTTAAAGGTTAGAAGCCGAAAGCTTTTCCTCTAAGAATAAGAATAGGACAGGGATGACCACTGGCAGCAATTTCATTCAACATAGTACTGGAAGTCCCAGCTAGAGCAGTAGGCAAGAAAAAGAAATATAAGGTATCCAAGTAGAAAAAAAAATCAAGTAAAACTCTCTCTTTGCAGAGGACATGGTATTGTATATAGAAAACCCTAGAGACTTCACCAAAAAACTATTAGAACTAATAAACAAATTTAGTATGTAACTCAAAGCCACAGAGAAATTGAAAATTATAAGTGTCTCTAACAGCAAAGAAATCACAGAGAAGGTAAGCACTGTTTATGCCCAAGAAGAAGTCATGGTAAATAAAAATATGCTGTTTTAATGTTCCTATATTTTACCTGAGTAATTCAACATTAATGGTAAGTAGATTAGTATAAGTAAAGTAATGAAGATAGCTAGAAACCAACAGATAAATGAAAATGAAATATTAAAAATGATGAATGGGGCTTCCCTGGTGGCGCAGTGGTTGAGAGTCCTCCTGCCGATGCAGGGGACACGGGTTCGTGCCCCGGTCCGGGAAGATCCCACGTGCCGTAGAGCGGCTGGGCCCGTGAGCCATGGCCGCTGAGCCTGTTCGTCCGGAGCCTGTGCTCCGCAACGGGAGAGGCCGCAACAGTGAGAGGCCCGCGTACCGCAAAAAAAAAAAAAAAAAAAAAAAAAAAAAAATGATGAATGCAAAATAAGACAAGAAAGAAAGAATGGAGAAAAAATATTAGAGACAAATAAAAGTAGCAAATTGGCAGAATAAACACAAAAATATCTATAATTTCACTAAGTGTAGATTGGTGATGCCAATCAATAGGCAAAGATTGTCAGATTGGATAAAAAGCAAAACCCAACTGTATTCTGCCTAACATGCACTTTAAATACAAAGCACAAGTAGAATAATAATAAGAAACTAGAAAAAGAATGCTATACAGAGAATAATCATAAGAGAGCTTGAGTTCTAAAAATGTCAGGAAAAATAAGGTCAAAATCAAGAATTATTGTAAGAGTAACTTTATAATGAAAATGAATCAGTATAATATGGCAATATAACAATTATAAATATACCTGTAACTAATAAACAGAGCATCAATGTGTGTGAAGCAAAAACTGACAGAAACAATTTTGTGATTTCTTATGAGTTAATCATACACTGACTATGTGTCCCAGCGATCCCACTTCTAGGTATATATGTAAAAGAAATAAAATGTGTTCACATAAAGAGTTGTATGGTGACATTTATAGAACCTTTATAATGTTCTCAAACTGGAGACAACCCAGTTGTTCATCAACTGAAGAACAGATTAACAAATTGTGGTTTTCCTGTATGATGAAATACAACTCAGCAATACAAAAGAACTGACTACTAGTACACACAAGTCAGACACCAAAGGCTATATACACTATGGTTTTGTTTATATAGCAATAAATATAAAACTACATAACAGGAAGCAGGTTAGTGATTGCCAGAGACTGGGATTCAGGAGAGGAAACTACAGAGGGACACAAGAAAAACTTTTTGGAGAAATGTTCTCTTATAATTATTGTGCTGGAATTTACACAAATGTATGCATTTTAACCTCATCAAATAGTACACTGAAATGTGGTAAATTATATTGTTTGTAAACTGCACCTCCATTTTCAAACTTGGAAAAAAAATAAATGAGGCTAGGGTAAAATTAGATTAAGAAAGTGATAGGAAGACAAAAGTGAGGTTAGTATGCTGTTATACAGTTGTTAATACACAATTAATCTGGCTTAAAATTCTAACCCGTAGTAAGAGATGGCATGACCTAGTACAAATTTATAAGATCTGAATGAGAAAAATAAATAAAAAACCTATAAAACAGATAGAGTAGAATTCTTCATAATTAATCAATGGAGAAACTTTTTTTTTATAGTATGGTAGAATGTATATTTTTCTAAACATATGCTAGTCCTTCCTAAGGGAAGAATATATACCTCTGTCCTATCACTGTCAGGCTTGGCTACAAGCCTCAAAATGAAGAAGGCATAAACAATCACCTTGTTGATATGAGGAATAGCTATATTGATCCCAGTGACTTGCTTTGCCAGATGAAAATAAAAAGTATTGTGCGTGTTACTTCTGCATATATGCTCTCACATTCAACTAGTGCTTCATCCCAACATTCTCTGCTCCCTTTCAAAACATAGGAAGGATCCAGTTAGGGGCTGCTTGATCAGGCAGGGTCTCAGTGTTGTGCCAATGTGAAGCAGAGCCAAAGCACATCACTGACAAAAATGTAACATGAGAAGTAATTGTTCTTTAAGAAACTAAGATGTTGGGTTATTTGTTTATGAAGGATAACTAAGCCTATTCAAAATTATGTTAGTTATATGAACCAGATGTTTTTATTTCTATTTCCTCTGTTGCTAAAATTGTAGGTCTGAGAAATAAGTTTATATTCCAAAATTAAATTTGGATATCAGTGCATGAGATAGAATGTTCTAGAAGAGGGACATTTTAAAATGTCCCTTTGGCAAAATTTTAAGTATTTGTTGGATGAGATGTTATGTACTAAATGTTTATGGACCCCCCCCCCAAATTCATATGATGAAATCCTAACTCCCAATGTGATGGTATTAGGAGGTAATTAGGTCATGAGAATGAAGCCCTCTTGAATAGGACTAGTGCCTTTATAAGAAGAGACATAGTGTTTGTTTCCTTTCTCTGTGTATCTTACCATGTGAGGATACAATGAGAAAATGGCTGTTTGAAAACCAGAAAGAGGGCTCTCACCAGACACGACACCTGCTGGCACATTGATCTCGAATGTGAGCTTCCAGAACTGTGAGAAATAAATGTTTGTTGTTTAAGCTACCCTGTCGATGGTAATTTTTATAGCAGCCTGAATTAAGACAAAGATTTTAATAAATTAAAAAACAGAAGGAAACAAAACAGATGTTGCTTGAATTAAAGATCATGAATTCTAAGGATAGGTTTTGCTAAGCCAACTTAAAGGCAGACCATAAGTGCCAAGTAAGTGGGATAACCTATTTTATGATCTTGGTGTCAGGAGAATGATAAACATAGAAAACATTGTCGATTTTAAACATATGTTAGCTTGAAAGGATTTCAGGTCTATTTTAATCTATAGATAAACTAAACCTCCCTGAAATTGGCTATTCTAGTGAAGAGGAGTCAGTAGCAGCTCTTGGATAACAACCCAAGAATCCAGACCTCCCCCACCCCCTCATTTTAGCACACTTCCTACAGACTCATATGATTTCTATTGGACAGTAAAGACTGAAACACTACTCTGATATCATGGAATGGATTGGTTAAGGATATAAGCATCATTAACAATACTTGGGTTTTACATATTGAAAAATTGACATCAAAAATATATGTTTAATACTTATCATGTGTGGTAGGTGGAATTATGTCCACTCCCCCACAAAAAGATGTCCACATCCCAATTCCCAGAGCCAGTAAACACATTGCCTTACACGGTAAAAAGGACTTTGTAGATGTGATTAAGGCAAGGGTTTTGCAATGCTGAGATTGTCCTGAATTATTGGTGGGCCCAATGTAATCACAAGAGTCCTTATAAATGAAAGAAGAAAGGAGGAGAGTCAGAATCAGAGGAGATGGGATGATGAAAGCTGACGTGGCATCAATAGAACTGCAGGTTTTGAAGATGGAGGAAGATGCCATGAGCCAAGGAATGGAGGTAACCTCTAAACAGTGAGAATAGCAGAAAACAAAACAGAAGCAAAGAGGTTCTCCTCTAGGTCTTCCAGAAGGAATATAGCCATGTGAACATCTTGATTTTAGCCTATGTGTTTCAGACTTCAGCTGAAATGTAAAATAATAAATTTTTGTTTTAAGCCCTATTTGTGGTAGTTTGTTACAATAAAATAGGAAAATAACAACAATAATACAATACAATAATACAAAATAATAATAATAATAATAACAATATTGATATAAACACGAACTATCAGATGATTTTGTGAATTTCATAGACTTTAAGAAATAGGCACTGGTGATATTGTTAATGGGGTTTAATGTAATGTTGAAAGGAAGAAATTAATTGATTATCATAATTTGAGTGAGTTTGTTATGATGATATAGAATAATAGAGAGTTGAAAAATATACAGAGAACATGATGGTCTGTAAGAAATATGACAGTATCCTGGACCATATTAAGACTAGTGTAAAAACTATGCAGACCCTGCTATGGAAATTCAGGTACTTGTAATTCAGCTGAGATTAAAACAGGCTACATAGGACCTTGACTAGTAATATAATAAAACTCTGTGTGTGATTATATATGAAATTGTCCTATATCCTTTACTGAAATATCATTTCACAGATTGGCACGTTAATACAGTTTGCCATAACAAACATAGAAAATATAAAGAGCATGGCTTTTATGAAGTTGTGTGGATCCTAGTTTTTACTTTGTAGATGAGCAGCCTTGAGAACATTTCTTCATTTCTCTGCATCTCAATATTCTCAAAAATAAATTGTGAAAAATGATGCTCTCCTTATACAGAAGAGGTGTAAAAATTAGGTAAAACACCTGACGTGGTGTTTGACACATAGCAGCGCTTAATGAATGTCAGGATTCTTTTCTCTCTGGGCCTCTCGCCCTGCATTAAAAATGCCAGCATAGCTAGTTTCTACAGTTATTGCTGCTTTCATATTTGGCACATATATCTTCAAAATATCTGTGAAAATTATTTGTTGTAAGTTCTAACCCCAGTTTCTATAAATGCAAATAATTTCAATTGACAGCAGAGTTCCAGTAAAATAAATTCTTGTTCAAGAGTATAATAATTGCTATAATCTATTTTTAACTGGAAGTTATACAGTGATATCACAACTAACTTGAGGAGGGAAATAGTAATGAGGAAAATAATTTGGGGTCTAAGTCCTTCTTAGATGTAATAATTAAATAAGGTAAGAAAGGCAAAATCTCCTGGAAATGCTATGAGAGAGCAAAATGTGATTATTCTAATTAAGAAATTACAGTTGCTCATTAGGGGAAAATTCCACAAAAACTATTCTATCTCAGCACTTACAATGTTGATATTATGTTAACTATTTTTAATATTAAAATGATTGTGATAAAGATAAAAACTTAATTTTTGATGCTTGACTGTTGACAGCTTTCAAGACCCATGTTTCCCCCCTGCCTTTTACTTCACATCTGAGCAAACCTGTATGAAAGCCAGCGCTACCACTTAGCCAAAATAAAAATCAGTCACCACCTCCATCCCTCTTGTTTCACTCTAGACCTAACCTGTGCCCTTCTCTTTTGAAATGCCTTTTGCTGTTTACTATGTAAGTAATAACTTTTTTATTCATACCCATTGGTGCCTATGTGTCATTCGTCCTGACATCTGTATTAATCACTAGTCTGAGGGCTGCTCAGAGAAGCCAGATAAAACAACAAGACAAGCAGTATGCCATCTGGGAAAATTATTTGTAATTTCTTCATCCTCTTGAGCCATTTATTTTTTTTTCCTTGTCCCCAAAACTGTAAGAGTGTTTTCCCTATTAATGATCACTTTGGCCAGTTCAAAAGTAAATCTGAGATTACACACACACACACACACACACATATGTATTCATGCCAATGGGGAACAACACGTAATTACTGAAAAAAAATGTGATTCCTTTATACATGCTATGTGACCTAGTACTTCACAGATAATTCTCCTCATTCGTCTACTCAGGGAAGAGACTAGTTCCAATGTATACAAAGCACAAAAAAGCTAAACACTTTGTATTAGTTGTTTCTATCATCTTGAAAGGCAAATCCATGGATGTGTTTGTGAACTGAACTAAAACTGTCCCTGAGGTTTAGCCAGAGACATATAGGAGTCAGATTGTACCTGTCAAAAGTCACTATTGAAAAAGCACTGGTGTGGGAGAATGTATTAATGTCCTTAATTGTTAATGTTTGCTTTGTGACCTTCCCATCAGCAGCTCTATGTGCCTCTCCTCACTGATCCATTCATCCATCTCTCTAATGGCTCTGCCTCTGTAGCTGCTGTTAGCACCAGTTATTCATCACGGCAAGTAGAACATGTTCTACTCCTGACATGGCCTTAATTTCAGCTGAATGTGGGATGGAAAATTACACATCCAGGCAAAATTCTCATTTTTTATTTTCTATGTGGTTTAATACTACAAGTTTGAAATTCAAAAACATAGATGTCTTCCTCCTTTAGAACTTGAGGGAAAAGATATTTTCTGAGCTAAAATATAAAGTGAGATGGCAGACAAACTTACTTTAATTGACAGATTATTATATGTTGAAATATATTACTATATGCTTTAAATCAATATTTGCCATACTTTGATAGTATTAGAAATTAAATCAAAGATAGATAGTATATTAAAAGGACAGTTTTATTCTTAGGGAACTATAATCACATGGCAGTCCTCTTACACCATTCATATGATTCTTTCCATTTATTTCATACATTTTTTACTTTCTTAGAATGAACTATCTTTGCAATATTCACTTTTCCTTAGTTGTGTGTATTTTCATTTCATTTCTCATGCATAGGGCTTTATTATATAAACCCTTTCATTCAATTTCTTAATGATTTCTCTATGATTACTGTTTTCAACAAGCCCATGCTGACTAATCTGAGATGACTCAAATATGTATATTCATTTCACTAAAACACACATACAACAATTGGTTTTAAAAAGTCCTTTTTAAAGTATGTTAAAAATATTGTGCAAAAGCATATTAAAAGAATACAATTTTGAAAAAATGATTACAATATTGTTGAAATTATAAGAAAAAATATAATTTCTATGTATTAATGTGAAAGTATGAGTTTGCAGGTTCTTTTTTTTCAGAGTCAAATTATATGTTTGTCTTTTAATATCCTGACTAGTACCCATAGTTTGTAAGAATGACTAAGGAAGTAGATGTTTCTGTTACATTAGTGAAATTTGATTATTCATTGGTATATGTCCTACCACAGCAAAGTCTGATCTGGATTTGAGGCATACTAAGATCTCTGTCCCGTTGAATAATGAGAATTTGGGTAGAAATCTCCATCTGGGTGGGTCAGAGACACAATTTAAAAATGTGCATTGCAGTCTTTCAGGGAACCTAGTGTGTCAGTGAAACATGGAAGCAGAATGCTCTAAGCATTAAGTGACTTGAGAATTCAGTGGGTGGCACTGCATTAATTTTGTGTCATTAATTTGTTTAGAACAAGACCTTATTCCACTGGATTGCTGTAAAGATGGTTCATAACATTGGTTCTAGTTTCCTGGAAGTTGGATTGCAAAGCAAATAGGGATTCAGCAAACTTACAACCCATCTTTGGGAACAGAACATATGTGAAAGAAAGAAGAGCTGTTCACTTGTAGCAGAATGGCAAGAGTTAGGGAAGGCTGGAGTCTGAGAGAGCACAAGTCTAGGGTTCACCTTATACCTATTAGAAATCTGACCAAATCTAGTCCCTGATTTAGATGGTGCTGGCTCTGACTGCCCTGGTCCTGAGGGAGTGAGCCCATGGATTGAAGACTTCATTTCACCAGCAGGTGTAACAGCCTATATTTCAAAGCCATCTGTGTGTTTTTTAAAGTGATTAAAGCCAAAAGTAATTGGAGAAGAAAAAGAACATCCCAAAGAGTATGAAGGATTGTGGGCAGATCAAAATATGGTAGTTTATTAAATTGTAGCACTTTTAAATCATTATTTAAAAGATTTAGTGATTTTAAAATGGAAGTATTTTATAATTTACTATAAATGAATTTCACTTCAACTGCAATGTCGTTCACCGAGATGATAAACAATTTTAATAAATAAAATTGCCAGAATATAATCCTATCATTTTATGGTTTATAAGTAACCAGTATTTACTTTCATACATGAGACAAGTCCACAGTTAGATGTCTAGCTATTATATCAAAAAGTAAATAATCTTGCTAGTCTAGAATGATCTTTGAAATATGTTTGTTCTATAAATGACACCTTGGCCAAGTCTGTGAATGAATTCCCAATTATCATTAAGAATCCATTCCTGAAATCTTTATAATATTGAAGTTAATGGGAAATCAAATTGATTGATTTTTTGAATTTTATTTTATTTATTTTTTATACAGCAGGTTCTTATTAGTTATCTATTTTATACATATTAGTGTATATATGTCAGTCCCAATCTCCCAATTCATCATATATCCAGAGAAAACCATAATTCAAAAAGACACATGCACCCCAGTGTTCACTGCAGCAATATTTACAATAACCAGGACATGGAAGCAACCTAAACGCCCATCGACAGACGAATGGATAAAGAAGATGTGGTACATATATATAATGGAATATTACTCAGCCATAAAAAGGAACTAAATTGGGTCATTTGTAGAGATGTGGATGGATCTAGAGACTGTCATACAGAGTGAAGTAAGTCAGAAAGAGTAAAACAAATATCATATATTAACGCATATATGTGGAACATGGAAAAATGGTACAGATGAACTGGTTTGCAGGGCAGAAATAGAGACACAGATGTAGAGAACAAATGTATGGACACCGGGGGGGGGGGGGAAGTGGCAGGGGATGATGATGGTGTGATGAATTGGGAAATCAAATTTAAAAGTATATATATATAAATATGAGATTATGCATTCATGTTGAAATCCAACCTAAGATTATTTATTTCATACTTTTGAAAATAAATTGAATGAATGACATAAATACTGAAATTACCCTGGTAAGACTCTCACTATAATGTATATAAATTTTAAAATATGACTCTATTGACAGAAATTATAATTCCCAGTTTGGGAATTTATATTGGAAAAACCCACACACATTGACTGTAAAATCTCTTATGGAAACAAAGCACACTAGAGAGTCAATGCGGTGTAATGGTTAAAGCATAGATTTTGACTGACAATGAATTCTGGTTTTACCACTTACTCATTGTGTGACCTTGGCCAGTTATTTAGCTTCATGGCTCAGTTTCCCCAAATCCGAAATAGGAATAATAATACTAACTCTCTCATAGAGGCTTTTTGAGGATTACATGCATTAATTATAAAGTACTTGGAACTGTGAGTACCTAATATCTAATAAACACCAAGATATTTTGCTATTATTATTGTTGAGCTGTTAAACCATAAAAATAACAACAAAAAAACTGGTAAATAACTTTGAGAAAACCATATTTTTCTCTAATTTTTCTTTTTACAGTATTCCACATAGAAACCAAAGTTAGTAAGAAATTAAATGACTTTCTCAAAGACCCTTAGTTGTAACAAGAACCAGAGACTCCATTTATGTTATATGCTAATGGTCCCTACTCAAAAAATCACTAGTATCTCAGAGAACAAACAGGTGGTTGTCAGAGGGGAGGGAGGTTAGGGAATGAGTGAAATGGGTGAGGAAAGTTAAGAGGTAAAAACTTTCAGTTACAAAATAAATGAGTCACGGGGATGAAATGTACGGTGTGGGGAATATAGCCAATAATAATATATTATCTTGTTATAGTGACAGATGGTAACTATACTTATCGTGGTGATCATTTTATTATGTATAGAAATATCAAATTACTATGTGATATACTAGGAACTAACACCGTGTTGTAAGTCAATTATACTTCAGAAAATTAACAAACAAATAGAACAACAAACTCATAGAAAATGAAATCAGTTTTGTGGTTACCAGATGTGGGAAGTCAGAGAAAGGGAAATTGGATGGAGGTGGCAAAAAGGTACAAATTTCCAATTATAACATAAATAAGTACAGGGATATAATGTACAACATGATTAATATAATTAACACTGTCTTATGTAATATATGAAAGTTGTTATGAGAGGAAATCCTAAGGGTTCTCACACAAGGAAATATTTTTTCTATTTCCTTAATTTTGTATAGGTATGAGATGATGGATGTTCACTAAACTTACTGTGATAATCATTTCATGATGTATGTAAGTCAAACTATTACGCTGTACACCTTAAACTTACACAGTGCTGTATGTCAATTACATCTCTATAAAAATGGAAGAAAAAAAGAAATATTCATAAAGTAATCCATAGTATTCAAGATGAACCAAGACACTAAGTTCATATATTTGGCAATAATAATAAAGCTTCCATTGCTTGAGTGTGTACTGCATCACACCATACCTATCTTTATCTCTCTCTCTCACTCTTTTTATTTACTGTTTTAATCCCCACCCCAACACTGCAAGATAGCAATTGTCAACCGCCCATGAATAAGAAAGAAGGTATAAAGGTGTTAAGTTATTTACCCAAGGTTATCCAACTAATAAGTGAGTGAATAGAGATTCAAACTAAGGACTATCTTTCTCCAAAATCTCAGATTTTTTTCCACTACATCACTTTTGATGTGACCTTTATAAAATGTAGGTTTAGAGAAACTATAAAGAAAGTTTCACAAAGCTTTTTTTTTTAATATACTTTAAAATCCATAGTGATCTCAGCTGCCAGTCACAATCTGTTTCTTAAGATAATTCGATATTTTGCTTGGCTCTAGTTTCTATATCACGAGGTCAAGAACTAATCTGTGTGATATTCAAGACTGTGCTCTGACTCCATTGACTGGTGTCTATTAACACCTTCCAGGAACTTTCAGATAGTCTGACAGGGCTATTGCTTGTGCAATGTACTGAAAAACTGTTGAATAAAGTATTTTAAAATACAGAATATAATCTATTAAATGTTTGCTATTTTGATGGGATGGTGAAACAGGTCTGTTTAATAAGTCAGGGTGTTTCTCATTCGTGTTGGTTTATAAACTTTGCTTGTATACCTGTTTTAACCATCCATGTGTAAGTAATAGCTCTTTCTACCAAGTCTACCTGAAGGTTAATCTAATGTCTGTATTAGGTCAATAGATTCCCTCACTGACATCTACGCAGATGGGCTATTAAATATCAAAACTACTCAAATGAGTGATAATGGTCATTTATTTTACCATAATTCCCTTAGAATATGGGGAAGATCTTGGAAGAGTATATAAAAATGTTAACACAGAAGGTTGAAATCTAGGAGCTACTGCATTAGTTCATCTTCTCATTTTTTCCCAAAGTGAGAAAGGAATATAGTTAATTATAAGTATATAGTGGGCTTCCCTGGTGGCGCAGTGGTTGAGAGTCCGCCTGCCAATGCAGGGGACACGGGTTCATGCCCCAGTCCAGGAAGATCCCACATGCTGTGGAGCAGCTGGGCCCGTGAGCCATGGCCGTTGAACCTGCGCGTCCGGAGCCTGTACTCCGCAATGGGAGAGGCCACAACAGTGAGAGGCCCACATACCGCAAAAAATAAATAAATAAATAAGTATATAGTATATTAAGTATAAAGATTTTCTTCTGGTATAATGAACTTTTTAAACAAGAAGAAGTGATTTCCTCTACCATTTATCTTTAATTCAAGCTTTAAATTTATTGAGAGATATATATTTTATCCACATATATATGTATGTGTATGTATATACATACATATATATCATTGAACAACTTAGTACAGTAATAAAGAAGTCACAGGTCTTGATTTCAAGAGTCTAACAATCTAGTGAATTGTGAAACGGATATTTAGCACAAGAAAATTTGGTTTTATAGAGGTCCACTTATCAATACATTCAAGAAACATTTATTGGAGGCCCAATGTCTGTGGGCATTGCACTATAAAAATAGAATGAAATAAATAGGATGAAACATTCACACTAGTAAGGAAAAATAAAAACAAAAGAAATAAGTGTTCTAACAGTGCTGTGCACCTGGTATTATAGTAAAAATGAAGAAAAGATTTAGATATCAGTCTGGTGGGATTGGAGAGGGAAGATTGGGGAAAAAAAAGGTCTGTTTATTACCTATCTGATAAGTTCCAAACTAAATGATCTGCTATCCAAAGCCTTCCAGGAACAGGGCTATGCCTACCTTTCTAGCCTCAGCTAATGCCAGTCCCCTGCCTCATCCCTCATGTATATATCAGAAAAAAGAACCTATCCCCAATCTTCAAAATCCACTCTGCACATGTAGTATTATCCATCGCTTGCTTGTATTCACTCACACAATCTCCTTTCCTGACTGACCCTACTCTTTACATATTATTTTAGGATTAAGGCTCAATTTTGGGGTCACTTTATTTTAGAAGATTTCCTTGACCTTATTCAGCTCCCCATTCAAAGTCAGGTTAGCAGTTAGCTCTCACAGAATTCAATGGACATCACAAATTTGTTCATGTACTTTGTATTAAGATCGTTTTCCTCACTATGTGGTAAACTTCTTGAACAAAAAGATTATATCTCATTATCTTTGTAACTCCAGCACCTAGCACAGTTTGGGATTACATAATAGGTATCCAACAGAAGTTTCAAAATTGAACTCAAGTGACACTTACTTGAAACTTCAAAGATGAGTAAAAATTAAGCTGGCAAATAAAGGCAGTAAAACATTCCAAGAAGAAGAAACAAAATGTGAAAAATGCAAACGTGTGAGAAAATGTGGTATTAGATAATCCCATAATATGACTCAGAAATGGATTTCATTTCTAGAAATTTGACTAATTTATTATCTTATCCTCACAGAAGACAATATGATTACATTGAAAAGATATGCAAAGTTTGTAAGTCTAGGGTCATGAAATTCAGAGACCATGACTTCCCCCTGAATGGCCTGCAATATCCTGATTTCTCCTGTCATCCAGGTGGGAAAATAAGCCTGATGGAGAGACTAGGATAGAAAGAAAACATAAAGGAAAGGAAAAGAAACAAACAAACAAAAAAAATCCCAGAGAATATAAGTAAAAAAGAGCTAGAGGGCCTCCCTGGTGGCGCAGTGGTTGGGAGTCCGCCTGCCGATGCAGGGGACGCGGGTTCGTGCCCCGATCCCGGAGGATCCCACGTGCCGCGGAGCGGCTGGGCCCGCGAGCCATGGCCGCGGGGCCTGTGTGTCCGGAGCCTGTGCTCCGCAACGGGAGAGGCCACAGCAGTGAGAGGCCCGCGTACAGCAAAAAAAAAAAAAAAAAAAAAAAAAAAAAAAAAAAAGAGCTAGAAATTATCTAAGTATCTATCCCATCTCTCCCCCAAGATCTAAATTTTTAATTGTGTCCTGGACAGCATCATTCCACAGATACACAGGCATTTTTGTTCATCCTCAGATCTTTTCTTCTACCTGCATTAATGTCTTCAGTTAATGACACATTTATTTCTTACATTCATAAATATTTATTAATCACCTAGATTTCATCTTTTACTGCACTAAAGATTTGGTATATTCTAGTGAACAAAATACACATAGTTTCTACATTTGAAGAAATATTCCATCTGTGTAGCCCCAAATCTCTCCTATGCCCCTTCTTATCCTTGTGTTTTCTGTAGCCACTCAATTACTCAGTCACCAGTCCTTTTAGTGTATTTCCTAAATACTGTCTCTCAAGTCTATCTCTTCTCTATTTCTACAATTAATTAAATTTGTATTCTTAGTCTACTCTCACTGGAATTCTAATAGCTTCTTAATAATAGTTTCTCTGCCTTGTACTTAATATGTATCTTCCACAATATTTTTTTTATAAACAGATTTAATCATGTTACTATCCTGCTTAAAAATCTTTCAATCTTTCCACATTGACTATAGGAGGAAGTTGTCTACAAAAAACCTCTTTTTTCCATTCATCTAACCCAACAGAATACCTGTTTTTCAAGTTTTCAAACTAACCTTGTATGTTTGACTCAGGGGAAGAAGATCCCAAGTTGAGCTTCTGAGACTAATGTTGATTATCTAAGCCAATCATGGTGATTTCTTTTTCCAGTGCCACTAATTGTTTTAGGGATAATCATGTGGTCCAGTTTTGGAAAATGAAAAACAATGAGGGTCCTTTGAGGGAATTCTTGGAATTTCTCTTTGTTCCTATAAAATATTTATGGGAGGAAATTATGCCTCTTGATGTAGCCTTCAGAAAACCTGCACCCATTATGCTGCCAGCTTGAGAATGAAGTCAGCACAAATTGAAGTGCACAAATTGAGGATACTTAACTTATCCCCTGAAGTTACCATCCCTGTAGGCCACCTTGACTCTGGACACTGAACAAATGTCCTTATTGTTAAAGTCCACTGAGTGAGGGTTTCTTTTACATACATCTTTATACATGCCAGACAAAGCCTTTTATGATCTGCCCCTGTTTTTCAACCTTAGCTCTTGTACCCCCAACTTTTGGAATTATAATTTTAACTAAATTGGTTGAAACACCAAAGTATGCATACAAATCATCTGGGACCTTGTTAGAATGCAGGCTCTGATTCAGTAGGTTTCAGGTAAGGCTTGGGATTCTGCCTTCTAAGTTATACAGTGCTGCTCGTCCATGAATCACACTTTGATTAAGAAGGAACTAGATTACCTGTAAGTACCCTTCTTAAACAATCAAGGCAGAGAAATGACAAAACCAGCACTGAAGCTATGTATATTATGAGACATTTTTTCAGTTCTTTATCTTGTCAATCATTTCTTTATAAAACACTAGTTCCTTCTGAAGTCAGTTAAAGTCTCCAGTAAAATAAAGGAATGGGTCACACATTATTAATACACAGAATCAGAGGATATCTATCTACCTATATACAAGCACACATACACACACACAAATGTATTTGGTTTGATTTCATTCTTATTGTCATGTTTCCTTGTTTGCTCTGTATGTTTCCTCTAGATTAACACCAACAATCATGTAAACCAGGGATTTAAATGTGGTATTTTTCCTAAATTAGGTCATTAATTTTTAAATTCTATGCCATTTAGGAAGAACTTTTTAAGAAGGAGTTCCAGATAAAGTTTAAGACAATATTAATTACCAAAAACCATTTTCCTGCAGTTAAGGAAAGCAAATTACCTAGGGTAATTGAAAATAAATACCTACTGTTATTAGCATAAAACTTTGTTTTCTAAATTATCATTAAAAATTGTCTGGCTTTTGGGACTTCCCTGGTTGCCCAGTGGGTAAGACTCCATGCTCCCAATGCAGGGGGCATGGGTTCGATCCCTAGTCAGAGGAACTAGATCCCACATGTAGGTCTCAATGAAGTCAGCATGCCACAACTAAGGCCCAACACAGCCAAAATAAATAAATAAATATTGTCTGGCTTTTACCATTTTTTTCTATTTACTGGTTTCCAGGGTGCTCTTTTTCTGGAACTGAAAAAGTTTGAAATACTGATAATTAACTTCGAAAGGATTCTGACATTTGAAACGTTTAAACAGAAGGAAAGATTTTTCTGTCCTCTATTATGCACTTTTCTCTTATGTGAGAAAATGTAATTACAGATAAAACATCAAGAAGATCATGTGTCACAACTGTTACTCAAATCAAGAGATTCATAAGTAATGCAGTGTAAATACTTAATAATTCATACCTAGAATAACTATGAAGGCACAAATTACTTAAACTTTAATTAGAATGTTAGTGCTTTTTACTGGGGACTAGAGTCGCCAAAGTCTCTCAATGTATATATTTACAATTACTTCTTCATCAGAAGGAGGTTTATGATTTTTTTACATTTAGTTGACTATAGTTTATTTTTCATAAAGTTTCAACTTAAAATTAATCACACAAATATAATCTTAGTTATAAAGGAAAACCTTCATGGGCCATTTTCTCCATTCCATTTGAACTGAGTCAAAGACTCACATGCTTAAAAAAACAATCACAGGAGAAGTCTTTTCATTAAATTCTTCCTCAGTTCTTCTGCTCACATTATAATAAATTAACCAGGGAAAAGTCTCTGTAAAATTCTCTTTTTACTGGAACATCCAGAGGTCCATTATTTATAATCATCTGTGAGTATTATACTATTGTTTTTTCAATTGTGGCAAGTTGTTTAGAATTATTATACATAATGGACTAAAAGATATGCTAATTTTGTTAGAAGAATTATTAATCTCTTCAATGATTTTAATGAATCAGATTAACAATGAAAATAATAATAATATCAACAATAACAATAATAATAGGAACTTTTACTGTGTGCCAAACCATTCCACTCTTCACAACAGGTTTGGTACCATTGTTTTCTCCATGCTAGTCTACTGCAGAACACAATAAATTTACCTGGGTAAATTGTTTTCTTAAAATTCTTTTCTTTGTAGAAGCATCCTGAGGTCCAATATTCATAGTCATACCTTAATTTGAATGTTACCTTGGAACATGAAGATCTATTACATTTGTTTTGTCAATTATGATGTTTGTTCAGTTATGATTCAGTTATGAAAATACTGTTTTACAATTATTCTATGAAGTGGATTCAAGATATATTAATGACTCCTTCAAAGATTATTAACTTTTATAGGGATTTTAATGAATCTGCTTAGCAATTAAAATAATTATAATAGCAGTAATAATAAAATAACGATAATAATAAGCACATTTACTCAGTGTTAAACTAACAAGTTTACTATAATTATCAAACCATGTCTTTCTTCATACTATTCTACTACACAGATATTCTCCTCTATAAGACAGGGTGTTTCATGAAACCACAATCTTACTTCAACATGGTAAAATCTTTACTTGGTCTCTTCAGGCTCAGGTGTCTTTTTCTCCCTTTCCTTGCTATACAAAGAAAATTGGGCTCCATTATGATTTTTATAGCATTTTTGTAAGAATGCTTATTTATTTCCTTGTATTTTAAATGTTCCCAGAGGCTCTATGCTGTATATATGTAAATTTAAATGTAGGTCTAGTTGTTTAGAAATAAATGAGAAAATAAATAAAATATGTAGGATGGATGCAAGCAGATATACAGCAGAGCACAACACATTTTGATTGCTGACTAGAAAACATGAGACATTTTGTCATCTTCAATTTACCTTGCTTCATTCTGACCAAAACTTTCTTGACACAAACAATGTGCAGAATGGAGATCTGGTTTGCGAAACAGTTGAGACTGTGTATGTGTGTGTATGTGTGTTTTTCCCTGAAGCAGGATATAAGCACAGATGCCATTCAGTTGGAGCACTGACTACAGGTTGAAACGAAAAGGTCCTAGCCTCATTGAAACAGTTATTTATGGTGAGGCAACGTCTGCAAATAGCATCCATTAGGACTAAATGCCTACTGCATGAGATGGAGAAAAGGCACCTTCACACAAAAATGTAATATCCAGATTAGGTGTCTGTTCCTGAAATTATTGAGTTTAGCAAAGAAAAGTTCCATTTTCTCTTAGCCCTGCAAACTGCAAAATGCATTCTCCTATCTCCAAAAATCAGCCCTGGGTAGAAGAGATACATTTTTAGAAGTAGAAAGAATGGTAATATTAAATGGATTTATTTCAAATTTTTCTTGAACGGACAGTTTTCCTCTCAAATCCTTTTATATTCTAAGGCATGTCTTGGCAGTACGTGTGTATTTGTACATGTGCAAGTAATACTGATATACAAATGTTAGAACTTGCCGAATTGAAAAATTGGTGGGGTAATTTTACTAAACCTGCCAAAATGTTAATACAAATATCAAAGTTCAAGCTGAAGCATATATTCTTCATACACAATGTCATCAGCTCTTAGAATGTGGTAGTGGCTTAAGCTTTAAGAAGGAGCTAAGCTGAGGAGGAGAGGGTATGAGGCTACCATGTTCCAGGAACAATTTGGAGGCATGTGACATGCATTTCCAATTAAATATTTTAATACATATGTGTTAAGAATTAAAGCTGTATTTTGTTGACATGGAAGTTAAAGCTCATGTAAGTCAGATGTCATACTCAAAAGCATTTTACTCATGAAATTTGTATTTTGAAATTAGTTCTCTCTGAGGATGCAAATAAAGTTTTATGGATACATACATAGATGAGAAAAATATATAATTCAATTGATAGAATTTTATGGCATGATATTCTGTCCAAGGCCTGGCACTAGGTGAGGTAGAAATTACAAATACATTTTTAAAATCAATAAACCCATCGAAGTATTAGTACTCAGACTGCTTATACCTTACTCAAATCAGAAAGATAATAATACATCCCCATTATTATGAGAATCAGAGGAGGGGTATGCTTATGCTGACTTCATTCCTGGATTGTTCTCTTTTTCCTATCAACTTGTTTATTATAATCAACTTTTAACATGCAGAATAAATTCAGCCTTGTACATAACAATGAAAATTATGTCTCTTTCTTGGAGCACTGTAACAATATTCATCCCATCACACTATACTCACTTGTCTAATTACCCCAAACTCGATAAAGACAACAAGGGTAGAAACTTCAGAGATAGTATACAACACAGGATTCTTATACAATGTGCAAGAGCAGGTGATCAGTAGATATTTGCTAAATTAATATATGGAGGTAATTGTATACACTATTCCTTACTATAACTGCTTCCTGTGTGCATAAGCTAATTGATAAAATAAGTTTTTAATTTTCTTGAAGAGAAAGACTCTGTCCTACATTTCTCTGTATCCCTTTACTTGCTTGCACAGTGATTTTCACATAATCAGTCCTCAATAGATATTTTTTTCTTTATTTTTTTTGTATTCAGTGGCTCTGCAGAATGAATTTAGGTAGATATCTTGCTAAATTAGAAAAATAATCAAATAAACAAAAAAGCACAAACATTTGCTTACATACGCCCACATTGTCAATTAACAGTATCTCCTGTGGGATTTTAAATAGGATATCACCCATGCTAATATATTTTCAACATGATGAATTGACTGAGTTTCTGAAATTCAGTTACAAATGTTGATAAGATAAAACTAATTTCTCTATCTATGCATTTACTTTTAGTTTTTATCAACGACATAAGTTTTTCTTATATAACTGTGTAAAGAGAGGTGCTTTAGATCCTGGAAGAAAACGAAATGAATCTGTCCTTGCATTAATAGGCACACTATTTTGCTCTTGGTATCCAGTGGCTCAAAGCCTTATTCTCTATGCTTTTCTTCTTATCTTTTATACTGAAAACTGTTGGTTCTCCCACTTTTATGCATAACACATAGCTAGTGCTCTGAAATGGAGATCAAGACACTGGTTCAAGTCCCTTCATTTGGTGATCTATGTTACCTGCAGGAAGGTGTTACATTTCTTACATTTCTATGTATCCAGCTCAACAGTACATAAGAACGTCTTTTACAATGCCACAATTTTGTGAGGCACTAGCTTGCGTTTCTCCTATTTTTTGTCTCTTACCTTTCGATAATTGAGAAAGAGGCACCAGCAAAGAGTGATATATAAATTTCCAAATGCAGAATAAAATTGATTGATGAAGTTGTAAGTAATTGTTCATATACTATATAGTATGCAATCAATTATAACCTGCTGGAGGAGTATTAATAATTTGATGTTAGAATAGGGCTCCATCTTATTCATCAAACATAATGTCTAGGTTTATTAATATTATTATTATTGCTGCTTTTATTCATTTCTGTTTTTCCCCACCCTCTTGATATGCTTCTTAAGAGTTTGAGTATTTTAAGATTCCTCATTTTGCTGTGGACAATTTCAGTTAATTTGCTCAGCACTTTAACAGCTTGTCCACTCTGACTTTCGAGCAGAAAAATACCTTTAACTTTTGTGACACTTGTAATATACATATATCACATACTATTATCGACTTTGACTTAAATATGTAGTTGTTATATATGCCAAGTGAAAGGCAATACCTGATAAAATAGTTTCTCTTTCAGGAAAAAAAATATATATTTCGAGAGGTTCAAGAGAAAGGAATCATTCAAATAAAAAATACATCGTGGTCCTGCTGGGAATAATAAACTTTCACCAGTAATAAAATCCAAGTTGTAAGAAACACCCAGCAACTCCTCATCATCCTGTCTAGGCTAAAATCTGTAGCTGCCAGAAATAAACAGAGGGAACTCCTCTTCAGGACACTGACATTTAATTCTATTTGAGGCTTGTTAAAGGTCATTCAATTTCTTTGCTTGCATTTCGCTTTCATTATTTTGCAAGCTATTTTGGTGAGTTAATTCATTTAATACTGTGAAGATGAAAATTGATTTGTATCAGATCATCTCACTCTATAGATAAGTTGCTAATTTCAGAAACATTTCATTCCTATTTATAATGAGGAAGAGGGGGTGAAAAAGACTCATAAGAAAGAGAAGATCAAGGAAATCGGATACTATAATGAAGGCATTAATTTCCTGAGTTTCTTTTAAAAAATGACCATATTTTTATTTTGTTATAATAGTAAATGGGAGAAGGAAATGATAGCTATAAAAAACTGTTATCAAAAACAAAGGGAAACAAATAAAAGTATAAATGTTACTAGAAACATCATACTGAGACCAACATACAAATATCAGGAGAGATCTAAGGTATGTGCTCAAGCTGAGAGCAGCTATAGCAAACATGGGGAAGGCGAAATTATCTTTACAAAACCTTATAGTTACAAATGCAAACAAAAGAGGAGTGTAAAATTGATAAGAGAATAGAATGTGATTAGACCAATTCTATTAAAAGCTATGAAAGACAATAAATGATTCAATAGAAGTAATATGCGTCCAAGTTTGTTCAGTAATCCACTGGAGGTCTTTGTCAAAATCTTTTGACAAGCTAATTAAAAGCAGACAGTTATGCAGCATTTGGCATTTACCTTTGTAAAATGAATCAACTCATCTTCAAGTTCCTATATTCATATTTTCTCTACTGCCCTGTCATGGTGACCTTTATGGTACAATACCGTACTATGAATAAACTGCATATTCATCAAGACAGTCTCAGAGTCACAATGAAAATAAAATGTTCCCAGAAAAATATCTTTAACCAGGATTTAACTCAATGAAATAAATATTCACTGAACATTGAATATTTTCTGGACATTGTACAGAGTGAGAGAGGGACACAAAAAAAGTCAAACTCTGCCCTTGAGGAGGTCATGATATACTGTTTAAAAAATACGTAGTCTGAAATTCTCATATCTTTCTCTTTAAATCTTTTTTTCTGAGTTAATGGGATATATTTTCCTCAGGATAATTATATTCCTTTTACAATACTGAATTCCTCATAGTAATATATATTCACAGGCAACAAATCCCAACGAGGTTACTAAAATAAGGAAAAGATAGGAAAAATGTTGATTTTGTTTTGTGCTGATTTTAATACACATTTTGGAATGATTTTGCAGTGGTTCCACAGGATAAGCTGATGCCTTGAGGCTAATATAGTTTATATTTTCCCTAGTGTCTAATAAATAAGTAGAAACTGGAGTGAACTATTCTTTACACCAGCAACGTCCTTCAGGGTCATTTTCTTTCTCGTGTTTTATTTAATGAATAAAATAAATAGATATACAGATTCGGATATAACCCCAAGAATTTCGATATCAATTCTCTGTGAAAAAAAGTAATTTGTTTTAATGTAGGAACTTTTTTTTCTCTTCTTTCCTTCCTTCTTTCTTTCCCTCCTTCTTTCCTTCCTTCTCTTCTATTTCTTTCTTTCTGTATCTCTTTTTCTTTCTTTTGTAGCAAAACCTCTCATTGAGTCAACCACTGATGATACAGCGTCATTACAGATGCTTGACCTATTTCCTCCATGATAAACTTTTTGTTTCCTGATATGAAGAAAACACTTTGAATAAATCTCAGACTGTTAGTTTTGCACAACTTGATGCTCTAGAAAAAGTTTTCTAAATTTCCCAATATTTATAAATCATACAAATGCTACATTGTAATATTTATTGATGAAATCTCTTGACTCATCAATCTAAATAAGGGAGCTGTTCTTTACTTTTTTACTCAAAACCTCTTCAGCATGATGAAACATGTTATTTACACAAATATTTATCATGCTGTTTGAGAGTAGAAACTTTTCATCTTGTCCTAGACTTTGATTCACTATAATTTTTTTATACTTAATATTTGGTTTTATTTTTTTAAATTATTTTTTAGCATCTTTATTGGAGTATAATTGCTTTACAATAGTGTGTTAGTTTCTGCTTTATATGAAAGTGAATCAGCTATACATATACATATGTTCCCATATCTCTTCCCTCTTGTGTCTCCCTCCCATCCTCCCTATTCCACCCCTCTAGGAGGTCACAAAGCTTTAACAAACTCCTTTTATCTAAAGATTCAAAGTAGGCCAACTTTTCTTCTGCTAATCCATCTCAGACTCAGGCTCACAACTAGGCCAGGAAGCTTGGCCAGGCCAGGCTAGCTGTTTCTCCACACTTCTGGTTTTGAAAAATCATACTGCAGGGTTTTGAATGCTTTGAAAAAAAATTATTGAATGGAGATATTTTGAATACAACGGCCAATCAGAATCTGACTAATGTGCTCAGAAACATTTTTTTAAGCAGATATAGGAGCATCAAAAACAACTTATTTTTTTTTAATTTTTGAATATTTTAAAATGAATGCAAATGTTTAAGGTAAAGTGATGTTTCTATGTTCTTGGCATTGATTCTTCACTACAGATTTTAAAATGAAGCCAAAGTAACATTCCTATGCTTATATCCTTTTTGTTTTTATTATAATAGACTAGAAGATAGCACTTATTATGGGTCAGTCCCAATACTAAGCACTTCACTAATATTACCCCATTGGAGCCCCTTAACAGCCTTATGAGGCAGATACAGATAGTATTTCCTTTTTGCAGACTAGGAAACTGAAGCATCAATAGGTGAAGCAACATTTTCAATATGACTTAATCACCAGTGGAGCAGAGATTCTAGAGCAGGCTACAGATTCTTAGCTTTTAAACGGACACATTGAAGCCTCTAAGTGTAAGTTTAAATACTGAGATAACTTTTGTTATAATATATATTTACTTTAATCAAAGTAATATATGTGCACAGACCTACAAACATTAGCAATGACTAACAGCCTTTGACTCACTAATCATCTGACTCCTAATGTCTCAAAGCAGTCACTTTTAATTTTCTTTTTTGTAATTTATCTATATAATTCTAAAAAATAAAACAAAGTATGTTCATACTGTTGTTTCTTGATTTTTAAGTGCATGATAATTTTTACCTGCTACAAAGAGATTAGAGTCACCATAGACACACATGCATGAGTCCACTCCTGCCTTCTTACCAATGGAATTTCATCTTTTTCTTAAATCAGTATTCAGAATGGCATCATACTGTCTAATCTTGGGCCTGACTAAGCAACCACAGAAGTTAATTTTTCATTCCTGCATAACTTTTTCCTTGAAGTTGCTAATTGCCTCATTTCATTCACTTAGATTTATGGGTACCTAACATTAATTCATTCCCAAATATCCTGACAAACTATAAAAATTTCTTGCAATACAGTAAAACCCACAGTTAATGTGTCAAGTGATTTTATTTCCCATATCTGCTGACCACCCTTTCTTGGAGTCCTCTGACTCCCTGCACTGATCTGAACTGAATGGTCCCAGTCCCAGTAGTCCCAGGAAGTCCTTTCATATGATTCTGAGCAGTTGTCTCCTGTTTGTCTGGGTTTGATCATGGTTCTTTATAAAGACTTTCAATGAATTCTTTATAAAGACTTTCAACTCCACCCTCAAAAGCAACCCATCTTCAAAAGCATCTGGTGTCGCCAAATCCCAGGCCTTTCTAAAAATAATGTTAAGCGAATGATGATAGCCTTTATTCTCTCTCTTCTCTCACATACACCTACTCCCATTCTCATAAGCATAAGACTGCAGCTTTCTCTCTTCTGCTGCTAAATTTAAAATATATTTTTCTTCCTTCCCCCCTCCCTCCCTTCCTCCCTCCCTCCCTTCCTTCCTTCCTTCTTTCCTTCCTTCTTTTTTTCTTTCTTTCATGGAGGTTCAAACCAGATGACCCTGGTAGACCTCTCATTTGAGGAGAGCTGAGAGTCTGAGATGAAAAAGATTAGATTTCACCGGGAAGAACAATGGAGAAAGCTATGCAGAAATGTGAGATTAATATAAAAATCAGTCATGTTTCAATATATTACTAACAATCAAACAAAAATGAAAATAAAACAATAATACATTTATAATAGTATCAAAAATATGAAATACTTAAGAGATACATTTGACAAAAGACATAAAAACTATCAAATTAAAAAGACCTAAATAAATGGAGAGCTTTACATGAACAGAAGATGTGATGTTTCCCAAAATGATCTGTATGTTATATATATAACCTATATTAAAACTCCATTAGGCTTCTTTGTTCTGTGTTTGTTTTGGTAGAAATTGACAAGCTGATTCTAAAACTCATACAGAAAAGCAAAGAGTCTAGGGTAGCCAAAACATAAAGATGTTTTATGACAAAGAACAGAGTTGAAAGGTTAAAAATAACTGATTTCAAGTCTTATTATGAAGTTACAGGTAATAAAAACTTCACGGGACTGACGAAAGTATAGACATGTAAGTTGGTAGAACAGAAGAGAGAATCTAGAAATAGACCCATGCACATATAAAAAACTGAGTTTTGATACAATTGCAAGGATAATAAGTGGAGAGAGAAATTTCCAACATGATACTGAGACATTTAAATGTATGTATGCAAAAAGGTTAATTTTCATCCCTACCTTGCACCATAAAATTAGTTTATAATTCATTTATCTATTATACAGATAATAGATCTAAGAGTAAAATATAAAACTATAAAAATTGTTATGACTAAAATAAGAAGCTTAGGTTAAACAAACAGTTCTTGGATAGGACACTAAAAAGAAAAAAAATTGATGAAAAAAATTGATGACCATCAAAATTAAAAACTTCTGACATATATATACATACATATGTGTATATATATAAATAAAGTCAGATAAAATGAAATATATATATTTACATATATTATATATATATATATATAATATATATATATATATATAAAGAAAGAGAGCAAGAATCTTAAAACTCAATAATAACATAAGAAGCAATCCAATTAAAAAATTGGAAAAAAGGGGCTTCCCTGGTGGCGCAGTGGTTGAGAGTCCGCCTGCCGATGCAGGGGACGCAGGTTCGTACCCCGGTCCGGGAAGACCCCACACGCCGCGGAGCGGCTGGGCCCGTGAGCCATGGCCGCTGAACCTGCACGTCTGGAGCCTGTGCTCCACAATGGGAAAGGCCACAACTGTGAGAGGCCCACGTAGCCCCCCCCCAAAAAAAAATTGGAAAATGTTTTGAGCCAATACTTCACCAAGAAATATATATGGAAGGCAAATAAACACATAAAATGATACTTGACATCATTAGTCACTAGGAAAATGCAAATTAAAGTCACAATTAGATACCACTATATACCTATTAAAATGGGTAACATGTAAAAGTCTCATTGTACTTAGTGTTGTCAAGGATGGGAAACAACTTGAGCTCTTATACTACTGATAAGAACGCATATGGTCCAACCACCTTAGAAAACAGTTTTGCATTTTCTTAAATTGTCATACTTTTATCCGCCAGACAAACCAGTCATTCTATTCCTAGGTATCTATTCAAGAAAAATGAAAGCACATGTCCATACCAAAACTCATGCATCCATGTTCATAGCTGCTTAATTTGTAAAAGTCCAAATTCGAAAGCAACTGAAATATCCACCAAATGGTCTGTGGATAAATTGTGTTATATTTATGCATTGGAATAATACTTAATGATTAAAAGATTTAACTGTTGATATAGCAACAACATGGGTGAATCTCTTATGCTGAGTTAAAAAAAAACAGCTGAAAAAACAATATAAGATTCAATTTATATAAATTTCTAGAAAATGCAAACTAATCTAGGGACAGAAATCAGATCAGTGGTTGCCTAAAGATGGGTGGGTGTTTTGGTGGCAGGGAGATAAGGAAGAGTGGGATTACAGAGGCACACAAGGGACCTCTTGGGTGATGGATAAATTTACTATCTAGACTGTGGTGATGATTCTTAATTTTATACAGATGTCAAAAAATGCTTTAAATTTTATATACAGTACTAAACAGGCCAATAAAAAGTAAGAAAAAAGTATCTGCTCTCTTGTTTACTTTGTCTTTATAGGATTATGCTTTTCAAAATTCCATTATTTAATGTTTTTCTTGGGGGAGTAGGAAAAGCTGAGTTGAGATAAACATGTATATTTAGTCATATTTAACCAAAGGCAATATTTATTTTCAGTTTCTAGTTTATTTCATTTTAAATTGAGACTCCATTAAATAAAACCATATAAAATTGTATTCCAAACACAATTTTAAAATGACAAAATAGTTAATTTCCTCCATATCAGCAATGGCTGGTATACTATAGCCTGTCTCTTGGTGAGAAATTCTATACAGGACAATGAAAAAAAAAGATGAAAAGTTGCTTGCTGATATCCTATAAATTAGTTTCCCCCACACCTTCAAAACTTGTGGATGTGGTAGATAGGATTATGAAAGACCACTGTAGATTGCAAAGCATTATACAAAAGGAAGGTGACCTTATTACTCAGCCAAATGAAGGAAGGATATGAATCAAAACCAGGTTGTTATGGTCAGATTCAGGGATAACATTCTACATAACCAATCGTAGAAGTATTCTTGGAAAAGAGGCTTGGATTTATAATTGTATCCCTAGAACATGTTTGACAGGAACAGAAAGGGGCCCTGGATGCCATTGGCCCTAACTCCTCAAGGTGTATAAGACAATGGTGAAACCCTGTGAGCAGAGGTCATGTGTCCATGGTACCCAGTCACAAAGAAATTATCAGGTTCCTGCCAGAAAGGCAATATCTATGACTCCTTGCTTAAATCTCATTCCAATACACCCAAGACCCCTGTTATCTAGGGAACAGAATATAATGGTTAAAAGTCCTAACTTTACAGCCAGACTGCCTGAGTTTGCAATTCAATTTGCTTCCACTACTTACTGGCTGTAACCTTTAGATATAAGGCTGTTCATAAAAGAGATTCACATCTCTTTTTTTTTTTTTTTTTTTGGAGATATGGTAGGGTTGGCATACGGTAGGATTGTACTTTCCTCTTTGAAAGTTGGTGTGATCCTGTGACATGCTTTAACTCTCCGAATGTGAAAAAAACAGCATGTATCACTTCTGGGAAAAGCTTCAGGATCAGTGCATGATTTGTCATGTCTATGTCCTCTTGTCAAAGTGGGAGGGAAAGCTGGTTCCAAATGAGGACTTAGTCAGCTTGGGTCCCTGAGCAACAATAGTGAGCTTGAACCCATGGAAATTTACTAACTTGTAGCTTTAGGAAGAAACTTTGTCAATCCTCTATAATTTGCTTTGTTTATTGCAGCATGACCTAGCTTATCTTGATCAGTATTGTGTGTGACCTTGGGCAAGATGCTTATCTCTTACTCTTCAGTTTCCTTGTCTGTTAAATTAGAGTCATAGTAGTATTTATTCTGAGAGTTGTTGTGTGAATTAAGTGAGAAAATGCATGTAAAGTTCTAAGAATATCCCAAGCACATAGTAATTTTTATTAGTAGCAAATTGTTACTAGCAGTACCTCTTTTGAAAGGTTGAAAAACTCAGCGATCCCCATGTATAATTAAGGTACTATTTAAAGAATACTAACTATAATCCTGATAATATAATAATCACTTTACATAAAATATAAAAAATAATCATCAGGACAACACTGTAAAACTTTATGAGCATTAGAAGGATTATGCAGATCTATAGTTTCCATAAATGAGTACTGAGAAATACTTGTATAGCTGTTTTTGGCAGCAAATGTCCTATGTTGATTTTGGCAAATGTTTTACTATTCAAGTTTTCATTAGAAGGACTTAATTGAATCAAAATAAATGAAAGCACGATTAGAGTAGTTTTCTATCTTAGTTAGGTTTATTCTGACTGCTATAACAAATTGACCCAAATCTGCATCATAGATTATTTTTTCCTTACGTGTCAATGATGCATCTCTCTCTCTCTCTCTCACTCATAGTTATTCATTGACCCATGGAGACAGAGACTTTGCCACTTTGAACAAAGTGTGCCCAGGGTCACCTTGCCAATTGTCTCCATTCCAGCATTTTTAAGTGAAAACAATAAAAAAAAAAAAACATAATGAGTCTACATGGGAGGTTTTTATGAGGCAAGTCTGGGAGTCAAATACATCATTCTGCTCATACTCTGCTGATTAAAACTTAGTCGCTGGGTCATACATAAAGGAAGATCAAGAAAAGTATTCTAATAATGTATCCAGGGAAAGAGGAGAAAGGTAGATGTGTGTGACATAAGCAATCTCCACCTCAGTTTTTTAGACTTTGAAATCTGTGATTAAAGGATCTATCCACTCAAGGTAGCTCCTCACAGAATAATTCTAACATATTTATTTCAATATTTTCAGCTTGTGAATGTCCTTTCACTTTCATTTATTTTCATTTTGCTCCTCACAATAACCCTCTGAGGAATAACACAGGTGTTATTATTATTCTTCACTTAAAATGGAGAGAATTGGAATAGGGTTAAGAGTCTCTGGGTCAAATGGAGCAGAACTACTTAATAGAGAAATTAAGTGGATATGGTTAAAAGGGATAAAGTGAAGCTATGCTCGATTCCCAAACCTCAAGAGAGGGTTCAGGCAAGAAGTAGTTTTAATAAGCCTTTACTCTTAGGGACATTTATGTATACCCTCACTTCAAGTTAAACTATTTTTAAAAATTTTTCCTTAAGAAAAATTGGTCGTATAAGATTGATGTGTTACAGACACAAAATCACTGTACTTTTTAAAATTTCATGAATATATGCACTGTGACACAAAATCTTTTATTGGCTTGTCTTTTCCAAAGGTTGATTCATTCTAGGTGGGTGAAAATAGGAAAGGAATTATAATTTAATGAGCAGGCATGTATGTATGAAACATTCTACATATATTATCTCATTTAAAGAAAGTTTCAGGACAGCAATATCATCTAAATTTTATTCATGTGAACCTTGAAGCTAGAGAAATTAATGTTTCTTGGAAGTCAGGAATGAAATTCTGGAAGATTACACTGTTCCTGAAATAATGGTGATAGAAAGCAACGGGGATTGTTCTGGAGATTGTGAAGGCAATTTTCCATAATAATTATCACATAAATGGCAAGAGAATGTTTACACAAATCTATATCAGGTACAGTTGTCAATGTTGACTTTAGAAAAACTAAATATTGACGGTTAAAACATTAAAGGAGTCCTATTATGTTGATAGTTTCAGAAATCAAATAACAAAATCTGATTTCTATATAATGCCATTGTTAAAAATAAGCTGTGAGAGAGTAAGTTAATTTTTGAATAACTTATATTCTTAAGCATAGTCACTCCTTTTAAGTCCAGCTGGGTAACTCTTGTGCCAATCAACTCATATATCCCAAGTACACAAGCTGAGCCCCTGGCAGAGGGATGAGTAATTCAGAGAATAGGTGAACAGCTTGTGGACGCAGAATCCCAAGGAGCAGATCTACAAGTACTCTCCAATTGCTTGCCCTTTATCCACATATGTTTTGAACAAACCATTACATTTGTAAGAAAAAACAACTAATCTGCCTTATTATTATTCCAGTCACCTGGTGATTCCAGATGATAACCTATGGTTTAGAATTTTATTTTAATCTCTGTCATGTACTGGCTCTGCTGTGCTGCTCAAGCTACCCTCTTTGAGCTTCAGTTTCCTCATCTTGTCAAACTGAGAGAAAAATACCTACTTTGCAAGTCACAAAGTTTACAGGAATTATAAAAATAACAAAAGCCATTTCTAGCACATAGTAAACCCTCACTAAATACTTAGAGTTGTTATTGTTATCATCAGGATGATAAGGATAATGATGATGGCAGTGATAATGATAATTGGTCACTGAAGTCCAGTTAATTTAACATATAGAATATCTTAACAGTGGTTCTTTGTGTTTTAGGCATAGTAAGTTTAACATTACCTGAATGTGCTAAAACCTATTTTTGGGAAAACATTTTCAAACATGCCACCTCATTTGATCTCTAAATATAAACTCCCATTTTAAGAATGAATGGAGTCTAATACTGATGTCTCATAGCCAACATTATGATCCTGTTACAATGTTATTTTCCTTCTAACTCAACATTTCTTTGAGAAACAGCTTTTGTACTTACCACAAATATGACATTGAGCATAAAACTGAACTACAAAACTTCATTATATAATTTTATTAAAAAATGTAAATCACTATTTTTTGTTTATCCAAAGTCAAGTACCACATACATGTGGTACAAGCAAATCACTATAAATGATTTCCCCAGAACAGATTCAAGGATGCTGAGGCTAATTTACTTTTACCTAGGATGGATTGAATCAACAGCCTGATGAGGCCTCTGGATCCTGGGGCCAAGATCATTTTTCGATGATGTGATTGCCCTCAGAGAGCAAAAAGTATAATCCAAGAGAAAAGCAAAAAAATGAACATTTAAAAATAGAACACAACAAATGTCTATTTAAATCTTCTGCACATTTTTTTGATTGAGTTGTTTTTTTGCTTTTGAGCTGTATGAGCTGTTTGTATTTTTTTAGAGACTAATCCCTTGTTGGGCACATTGTTTGCAAATATTTTCTCCCATTCTGTGGGCTGTCCTTTTGTTTTGTTTATGGTTTCCTAAAGCACATGGAAAGATGCTCAGTATCACTAATTATTAGAAAAATGCAAGTCAAAACTACAACTACCTTACACCAGTAAGAATGGCCATCATCAAAAAGTCTATGAACAATAAATGCTGGAGAGGCTGTGGAGAAAAGGGAACCCTCCTACACTGTTGGTGGGAATGCAAATTGGTACAACCACTATGGAGAACAGTATGGAGGCTCCTTAAAAACTAAAAATAGAGCTACCATATGATCCAACAATCCCACTCCTAGGTATATATCAGGAGAAAACCATAATTTGAAAAGATACATGCACCCCAATGTTCATAGCAGCACTAGTTACAATAGCCAAGACATGGAAGCAACCTAAATGTCCATCAACAGATGAATGGATAAAGAAGATGTGGTACATATATACAATATTACTCAGCCATAAAGAAGAATGAAATAATGCGATTTGCAGCAACATGGATGGATTGAGAGATTATCATACTAAGTGAAGTAAGTCAGACAAAGACAAATGTCATATAATATCACTTATATGTGGAATCTAAAAAAATGATACAAGTGAATTTATTTACAAAACAGAAACAGACTCACAGACATAGAAAACAAACTTATGGTTACCAAAGGGGAAAGGAGGGTAGGGTTAAATTAGGAGATTGGGATTAACATATACACACTACTATATATAAAACAGATAATCAACAAGGACCTACTGTATAGCACAGGGAACCCTACTCAATACTCCGTAATAACCTATATGGGAAAATAATCTGAAAAAAAATAGATATAGGTATGTGTATAACTAAACCACTTTGCTGTACACCTGAAATTAACACTACATTGTAAATCAAATATATTCAAATATAAAAAATCATATTATAAACAGAACATGATAAATGCTCTAATATAGGTTCAAAGCAGTGTTTAGAAGGCTACATGTCCATCAGGCTGACATGGGTCAGTAGTAGGAACAGACTAACAAGATAGCAAACTTAAATTTGTTAAAAATTAAACAAATTGGGAATGAAGAAAATTATTTGTTGGGTTAGTTGGTCAATTGATTAAACATAAAAGATACAAAAAGTAGACAGCATTTTCATGTTACCCATTCTGGAGATCAGCAACATCCTTCAAACATAGAATAATGGATTCAGTTACATTAGGCTCTCCAATAGACACCATTGAATGGGGCAGCCTGGCCCCAAAACTTTAAAAACTGTGGAGTTATAGAACCAGAAAAAGGATCTGTTATAAAGGCAGCCCAGAGTCATCATGCCTTCTGCCATCTGTGAGGTCTCTCCTGCGGGGGCACAAGCAGAGAGGCAGTGCCCTGGAGCATAAAATCCTAGATTTTCACAACACTTTGAAGTCAAGTGGGAGAAGCAGTGTTCATATTTGGAAGTTAACTGATAAGGACTAAGCTGGATATTATGGCCACAGTCAGTGATCTGAAGTTTGGGAAAGGATTCAGTCTAAGAGTGAGGTAGAAAGTACCATGGGGCAACAAGAATGTGTTTTAATCTCAAGCTCCATTATTTGTGGAGTAGACATGGAATCCAGAAACTGTTATTATGCTTTTGGCATTGAATGGAAAGAAGGGTCAACACTGAGTATGACATTTTTCTGTGAATCCGATTGCTTGAAGTTGTGCAAGTCTAAGACAGAGAATGGGAATACCACCAAAAAGGCAAAGAACATATTGGTTAGATAAGTAGCTAAGTGCATCTAGTTTAGGAAGAACTATAAGTTTTCTACATTAGCCTGAAGCCACACCTCTTTTTCCCACTAGAAATTGTGTTATATGGTTTCTTGAGCTTTAGTCCAAACAGAAGAGTCATTCCTAGAGTTTGAATTCATTTTCATAACTACGTTTCACATAAACTATGTAATTTGCTTCAAACAGTAATCTTATGAGGTATTATTACTATAAACTTCTTGACAAATAAAGAATTTGAGGTTTAGATAGGTGAAGTGACAACCAGTAAATGATGGCACCAGAAGTAGGTTTTACACCCAAGGTTCTTCCAACTCCACTTCCCTGTTTTTTCTCTTTCACTTTCTTTTTCTTCTTTAAGGTTATTATTATTTTTTTTGGCTTTTATTTCTATTACAAAATAACATATGTTAATGTACAGTAAAATGATAAAGTTCATTTTAGCCAAAAAGAAGAAAATTGAAACTATGCATAATTTCATCACCTGTAGATAATTATAACTAAGATTTTGATGTACTTCCACCATTTTACCTGTAAGTATGAGTATGTGTGTGAGTGTATGTGTAGGTTCAAGAGTACCACATTGTCATCATAAATGCATACGAATTTGGAAACCTACTTTTTTAAACAATGTATTTCAAACATTTTCCATATAGCCATATATTTTAGTTTTCAAATATTTTTATTAAAATTGATATATTCTCGAAAAAATTTCAAATAATGCAGAAAGGTGTGCACAATGAAGATCAAAAATCCCTCGAATCTTCCATCAGAAATAAACAGTTAACATTTAAATAGATATCTACTGATTTCCAATCTGTATGTGTATATATAACAAATGAAAGGATGAATGGAAGGGAAAATACACACACACATGCAAGCGTGCACGCACACACACACACACACACACACACACACACCACACGAACTTCTTTAGTAATGAACGGAGTTACATGAAGTAAAGTCCTGGTTCTAAAGTCAGGTTCCATGGAATCAAGCACTGTAAAATAGGGACAATTATAGAACTAGGCTCACGGATTTTGTCATAAGAATTCAATATGTTTGTATGTAAAACCTTTAAAAGAGTACCTTTGCTTAATCATAAAGTAAGTGTTCAATCAATATTAACTGCTATTATTATTGTCATCATTGTTGTTTTAATATCTATCATGACTATAATTTTTTAAACAATGCTAATTGCTGTTATTTAAGTGTTTAGTTTTTTGTCTTTAACACTTCCATGTATACCTCATAGAGTTCCACAGAGGACTGTTTTTAAGTCCCCTGGGAAGAATACACTGACAAGTCTTTTATAAGTAACAGTTATCTGAAAGAGCTAGAAAGATATACCAAAAAAAAAAAAAAGAACCACAAACAGGCTGGGGTAATCAATCAGGACTCCTTCTGTTGTTCAAGATCCACATGAGAGAAGTTCAGGTCAGTGGTGATTAGTTTCAAGTTGTCTAGATTGAATTTCTGCAAGGCTGTGGGAAACCCTGAGTGTGGCTTTCCAACATCTCAATCTCCAACCAGGAAATGTTGAAACTCTGTGATAAATACCTTTTATAATAACATTTTATAATGCCTTTAGCAACCCATGTCACCTGGCTCTAACATTTGTGTTGTGAATATAATTTTTTACTATGTCACTGGAAAGCTTACTTACTTTTCCACAATGTATAAAAAGAAATAACCAGGCATCACACATGCACAGTTACATAACAGTAATGTAATGATGATCTGGCTGCTGATAAGACCTATCTCTATTCTACAAGATGGAAGAGGAAGTAACTAGTCTTGGGTTGGAGTTATCACAGCCCTATTTTTGTCCTCTTTTTTTTTTTAACATCTTAATTGGAGTATAATTGCTTTACAACTGTGAGTCCTCTTTACTTTTTATACTTCCTTAATTTATTTATTTGAATAAATTCTGAAAGGGGGTGCTAGGTGAAAGACTATATATAGTTTATGTGTTGAGATCAGTGCTAAACTATGGTAGAGAAAAATTAAACAAATTTGCATTCCTATGAAAAGTTCATAGGGAAGGAAGCCACTGCATTTGTGCTAAGATGGAACACTGTGCTAGGCTCACATTCCTGTGGCACACAGTCCTACCTCAGGGAGGTTTCTCTAATCCAAAACCATCCCACATGACACTCGCTGTCAATGTCTTGGTCCAGGCTTGGTCCAGTCTTTCCCAAAACCTCAGAAGTCTCCAGACAGGCCTCCCTAGCGCCACTCTCAACTCTAATCCACCTTTTCTCATTCCTGCCAGAATGATCTAACAAAAAACACATGACAGTTACAATTTTACAGCAAGAAAATAATCTTCTTAAATCCTTTCTGAAATGTTGTTCCGTTTTAATGTCTCTAAAAAAACCTGCAAGAAATCTACCCTGCAGTAACTGATATTTCTCCTCCCTAGAAGATAACCGAAGGGCATGCATTTATCATACTGTAACAATCAAGACTGTACCTTAAGTCTTTCTATACTGCTTAGTTCAGCTTGTAATTATGAAAATTGCACACTGTTGTGTTTTATTGATTAGTATTTTTGGCTTAGACCCATATATTCATGCATTTAAAAATCTGCATACCAAAGCAAATTCTTCTGTGATAAGAAATGTAGTAAAATGTCCTAAATTTGTCAGTTCAAGTATATGTTTAGTCATTTGGGGTAATAGTGTTTGTTTATATTTCACAGGATTTAGTGAGAACTACATGTTTTCAGTGCAAAAATATGATACAGGCGATATTTTTTGTTCTGTTGCTGAGGAGAATTGACCTCTTAAATTTTTCTCTAGGGCCTGGTTGTCGCAATAAGAGGCCAGAGGCTCCCCACTTGGAAAAAAGCACCCTCTCCTTTATCCCCTTTGCTTTACACTTTTAGAGACACTAAAGGAACCACAGGAAGGTTCAGAAAAACTGCTAGTTTTTCTGGTTGAATTAAGCCAGCTGTAGTAAACCTTATTTCTGAGAGTTCAAAGGAGTTTGTAGCTCCCTCAAATTATTGCCCTTCTCACCAGAAGCTTAATTTATATTCTGGACTCGAATAAATAGCTTTTGTGCCAATTATTCAAGTTATTTAGCTACATGGTCTTCACCTCTCCCTCAAAAACTGGGTGGCATCTGTAGGCAGCTGGATTAATGAAAATTAGACTTCACTGTTGTTTTAATTTTTTTCCAAATATCAAAACTTTCATATGATTTTTTAAAAAATAGAGTATAATTTAGAGTCATATACTACTAGAGGTCCCTATTGATGATTTCTATTTTACACACACGCCTACAGGCGCAGGGTCCCAAACTCTATCTAGCATCTGAATTCAGCCCTGCTGCAGTCTCAGCCAACCTGGCCCTAAACAGAGTAGATAAAGGAAACCGTTTGATTGGGCCCACAGCGCAGGACTGATTCAATACCAGCCCTGCACCTGCTTTGTCAGCTTTTGTGTAGTGATTTCACTAACCATTTTGCCTGTGTTAACAGAACTGTTTTGAATTGCTCTTTAACCACAATTTAACTAACTCCTTTATGATGAGATAATCATATTTCTGCACTTCTTTGACTTTAAATTCCTTAATAAAATTCCCTTGAGGGCTTTTGTCTTCCAAACCAAATAATTATACAGCCATTTCTGGTTCTCCAAGTAATGCCAGAGCTATGTAGTTAAGGTAGATGCAACCCCGTGATATAATCACAACATAAAATAGAGAGCTGTAACCTGAAACGTGCTATTATTTCCCTTAGGTGGGAGGTGCTAGAAAGACGTGAATAAGGTATATGAGCTCACTATTAACTCCAGGCTGTACCAAGAGCTGGTAATACAGCATCACCTATAATTTTTTAGTTTATTCCTCAGATGTTTTCAATCACTAATATATATATTTCTTGTAGTGATACAGCCAATATTGTGTACAGATGAGGATAGCATTGCTTTATACAGTAATAAATTCACACTAATGATAAACATAGACTGTCAGAATTTTCCTATCACTGAGTGATTCCATATTTTATGTTTCTAAGGTGCCATTCTTTTGACAGACATGAACATGCTAGTTTGTTTCCTGTGAGGATTTTCAGTGTTACTCAATGGATAGAAATAGCCAGATGGTGAAGAGTTCCTATTAAGCTCACTCTATGAGTCTCATGTTCATCCTTGTAGTTATTTTTGTATTAAAAGGACTTACCTGAAAAATACCTCCTAGTGCATCAAAATTCAAGCTCAAATCTGGCAAATTGTAAGTTTTTCTTTAACATGAAAACCTGTGTTCCATCCCTTATAAATGGTCTCCCATGAAAATTATGTATAACATATAGCAAACTAAATTCAATGACAACTGATTACAAACAAACAATGATAAAATACTCTCAAGCTAGGTTATGAAATTAGAAGAAGCAGAATGAACCATGATGGATAACAAATAATACATGGAGTAGTTGAAGCAGGCATGAATCCTGCACGACCTTGGCTGAGTGGCTCTTTGTATCTTAGTGGCCTGATGATAGCAAACATGCCTAATTCTCCATGCTGCGTTAAGCATTAAATCAGTTACTATGTGTTAAGAGGAACAATAGCTGCCATTTGGAAACATACTATTTAAATTAACTACCATTACTTGATAGCTTTCAGGCTTTAAGTTTACAATTTGACCTTGCCTTTCTTAAAGGTAATTCAGTAACCCATCCTGGACTACTTCTCCCCTACCGCACTCCCCAAAACAAAAAACAAAAACCTTTAGTTTTGTCAAATGCTTTGTCTTCATCTATTGAGATAATCATATGATTTTTGGTTTTCATTCTATTAGTCTCTTGTTTCATATTTATTGATTTGAATCATTCTTGTATCCCAGGGATAAATACTACTTGATGATGGTTTATGATCCTTTTAATGTGCTGTATATTTGGGTTCCCTTGTAGCTCTCTGAGCATCTTCAGAACGATTATTTCAAATTCTTTGTCAGGCAATTCATGTATCTCTATTTCTTTGAGGTCATTTCCTTCAGTGGTGCCGTTACCCTGATTCTTTGTGATCCCTGCAGTCTTGAGAAGGTGTCTGCACATTTGAAGAAGTGGGCACCTCTTCCAGATTCGACTGACTGATTTTGGGCAAGGAAAGAACTTCATCTTCAGGTGGCGGCACTGGAGCACACTGTGACCCCAAGCCTAGTCATAGGGAGCTGGTGTAGGGCACACAGTAGCTCTGGGATGGTGGGGCTGTATCTTTTTGGCTCAGATCACTGTGTAGTCTTTGGTGAGGGCTCTGTGCGTTCAGCAGTAGCTACAAGTGATGCTGGGGTTCTCAGCAGTGCCTCCAGGTCCAGTGGCAGGTAGTGGTGGTAGCTGGAGTGATGCGCACACACTGGCCAGTGGCAGGTTGCAAATACACATGTTCTGGTGGGGGGCCAGGGCCAGCAGCAAAACCAGGGCCAACTTCAGCCACTCTGGCAACTGCAGGGGTTCTGGGGTCAGCATGCACTCCTGTGGCTGCAGGGTCTTGCCACGGACATGAGCACGGCAGTGAAGGCTGCTGAGGGAATTTGGGCCAGTGGGATGCAGGTACACAGTCAGAGGGTCTGGTTGCAAGCAAGGCCAGCAGAACAGTCCAGCTACAGGAGACAGGTCTAGAGCTGGGTTTACAAGCAGCTGTGGGGACCTTAGCTTTCAGCACTCAGCTGTACTCCTGCCACTGCAGGGTCTTCCTAGGGGTGAGTTCATGGGAGTGGAGGCTAGTGAAGTGACTTGGGCTAGAGGTGTACATGTGCAGAGCTGGTGGACATAGTTGTAGGTGAGCCTGATGGTGCAGGTCAATGGGAGGATATAGGGCCTGATCTGAGTGTGCATTTCATGGTCACCGGATCTCACCACAGGCATGCATATAGGGACCCAGTCACAGGCATCAGAACTGCCGTGTGCAGGTGCACAGGGTCTAGCCCCCAAGGCTCACACAGCAGTAGGGGTCAGCCACCCAGGCCTAGGCTGTCTTGCACTCATGCAGCCACAAAGGCATGGGCTGGATGCCTGTGCAAATCCTGGCTCTGGCAGGGTAGGTGGGAGAAAGGGCAGGGAGGGACTCAGGTGGCTGGCGTCTGAAAACTGAGTATCTATGAGGCAAAGAATGGTCAGCTCTGTAGGGGTTCTATGGTAGCTGTGCTGGCCATTGGTTTCTCCAGTAGTGAAAGATTCTGGGGCCCGCTGCGGAGCAGGTTGCTGGGAACCGTGGTCATTCCCACCGTGTGGCTAATACCCATAGCCCTTGTTCTTCTTCCTTGTTCCTGGCCATCCAGATCCTCTCAGTATTGCCAGTCTCTGGATGGGGTGAAACCAAAGCAAGGTCCTTCATGTTATGCCCCAAATGGCTGAGGAAGCTGGTCACTCACTCCCTTCTCTTTTTCCCAGAGAGGGAAGTCTTTCCAGGTGAGGTTTTCCCTCTTAGTACTGAGCAGTGCCTGCCTCTGTGGTGGGATGTTGAAGGCAGAAGAAAACCATTCTTTCTTCCCTTTTTGTGTGGTTCTTCTCAGGTTTTGTTGCTCTACTGTGTTTCCTGAAGTTTCATACGTGGGCTCCTGAGCAATCTAAGAGCTGCTTTTTTTTTTTTTTTTTTTTGTAGATAGCTATCTAGTTGTTGATCTTCAGGGGGCATTGAGACTGAGGTCTCCAACTCTGCCAGTTTGGTAATGTCGCTCCTCCAGATTTAATTTTTAAATACTAGTGTTATTGGGAAAAGCATACCTATGATTACCAAATGTTATTATCATTCAGTATGGTATGCTCTCATACCATTCTGGAGCAGAGATATACTTTCTACGTACAAAAAGAAATGTTGAATGCATTATGACATTCTTATGGAATTTATAAAAAAATTGAAAGAAAGGTAATCTAAAAACACTAAATTTTCAGAAAATTGGAAAGCAAGTAGGTCAAAGTTTTCATATGCTAAAAACAATAATTATGTGATAAAATAGATGAAAATAACTTTTAACAATTAGGAAAATATTACAGGGAGAAGTCCAGTTTTATCTTAAAGAATGGAAAGAATACACTTTTTATTGTAAGTAACTGAAAATCCAACTCAAATCCACAAACAATATAAGAAATAAAATGTTTAAAGATTGCTGTGAGCACAGGTGAGCATTGAAAGAGTTTTTGAGCACTGTCATTAAAGTCCAGTTACTTTGCATTTCTCTGTCCTGTCTTCATCAGAACTGGCTTCATCCTAAGGCTGGTTTCACTCAAGGTCCCAGTATGGGTGTAAGGATTTTTCATGGCCAGCTACAGCAGGAAGAAGGCATATCTTTGTTGCAATACTGCCAGCAAAATGAAGGGCTTAGAAATGACTGTTAAGTTTCTGAATTAGGCAACGTGTACGGCAAAGTGTACGGCAGCACTGTTTTGCCAAACAAAGGAACTTGCGTGATGGAAAAATTAGTCAGTGGTAGACAATTCTCCATGGGTCTCACATTTTTGCACATCTTGGGAGCAAGGCACTGCCTGCCTTTTCTTCCAAAGTATCTTGTCAAAAATGCTTATGTAGTGAACAGCCTTGAAAAACAAAATGAATGTCTCTCCAGAGCAAAGAGAAGGGCATATCCTCAGCACTCCTCTCTCTCACACCCCATTTCCAATCCACCAGAAAACGTTAGCTCTGCCTTAAAAACATAGCCAGAATCTAATGCCTTCTCCGTATTTCTATGGTTGATACCAGGCTCCAGTGGAGTCCTTAGAAGGGCTGTGTAGCCCAGCATGAGCCAAACTCTCCCATCCTCATTACTTCTCTAACCTGACTCTTTACTACCCTCCTCTCCATTCATTCTGCTCCAGCCACACTGCATCCCATGCTGATCCTAAAGTGGATCAGCATTGCCTGGCATACTTCACCCTTTCAGCCAATGCACTGACTGTTTTTATTTCCTGTAAGTGTTCTTCCTCCTGTTATCCCATTGCTAACTTCTTCACCTTTATAAAGTATTTGTTCCTATATTGCTTTTTCAACTCCTGACTATCTTAGTTACATTTAAAACCTCTCTTCACTCCCATCCCAGCCCTTATCTTTTCAACCCTTTTTTTCTTATTTCCACATTACTAATCACCTTCTAATATGCTATATAATTTGCTATATAGAGTCTTTATTCCTTTGCTGTAATTTGAAGTCAACAGGACATATTTTTATCTATGTTTTCAATGATGTTTCCAAGCACCTAGAACAGTGCTACACACATAATCCCTGCTCAACAAATAATAGTTTAATAATGATAAATGTATCTCCTCAAAGTTTCTGTGGAAGAAGACAAAACATACTTGTGTGCATACATAATTCATAGTCATAATTGTGTTGTTCCTATGCTTTTCTTAATAGAAGCAATTTTAACAATGTTCCAAAGTGTTCTAACCAGGATAAAACCCCTCTTGGTATGATGTAAGTTTTGAATATACTGTTGGTCATGACTTAGACATATTTAGGTTCTCAGATAGAAATTAACCTTTGTAGTAAAAACTGTGTTGGGACTGATTAGCAATGCTTTCTTACTGAAAACAGAAAATATGGGCCCCCACTGGAATTTACAGTAAATGTGTCTTCACTGTTTGCTGTACATTTTCTTGTTTCTTTTAGAAAAATATTTTGCAAGTTTCAGGTTACAGCTTTCTATTTTTCTCTTAAACAACTTTGTCTCAATTTTGATGATGTGATTATATCATAATGCTCTATCTGCTTTAACTACAAAACTTCTGGCACAAGTTTGGGCAATTGCAAAAAGTGTAATTATTTACATTGGAAGAAAGCACAAAAGTGACTTAACTAAGGCAGTAAACATTAGGGAAAATATAGAAACCTGATGAGTTCTTCATTGTCCTATTCTGTTCTGCTAACAGATGAACCAAACAAATAGCACTGTAGACATAAAATTTAAAGTTATTATCTTACAAAGTAAAAGTTAAATTAATGAACTTTAGGACAAATGTATGATATACCATGCATACTGTTTATGCCTTAATCAAAAAACCTTAGATCTAGAAGTCAAAAATATGTAAGGACATTCTTAAAAAAAAAAAACCACAACTGTTAACTTTATAAAACAATATAAGGTGATAAAATAACTATATAGTTGTTTGTTTGTTTTTGGTTTTTGTTTGGTAACAATGTGCAATTCTACCAGACATATGTGAGAATTCCTGGCTCAAAGTTAATCCTCAATGCATATCAGCTCCTTTCATTAACTTGCTTCTATGCAATCTTGCCAACACTTGGTATTAAAATAAAAAAATTCCAATGTTAAAAGGAAAATGAGGTATTTTATTATTGTTTTAATATGCATTTTTTTGTGATTAAACCCTTTTTCCATAGGTTTATTGGCCATTAGAACATCTTATGTTCCTTGTATGGGTCTCCCTTTTACTTTTCTAAAAGAGTATTTATCTTTCGCTTATTGATTTCTTAAAACTTTTATAGGATAAGAATATAAAGCCTTTGATTTACATATATGGCAAACATTTGACATTTGTTTATGATAGCTTTTTTTTCACTTCAGGTTAATTAAATTTTATATAGCCAAATCCATCAACCTTTCCTTTGCTGGAATACTTAGTAAGACCTTCCCCAGCTTGAGACCAGACATATATTTTCCTATAAATTTTAAAAGCTATTTTCTGGCTTCATGTGTTATATTTACTCTATCTAAAATTATTATTAGTACGCAGGCCTCTCACTGTTGTGGCCTCTCCCGTTATGGAGCACAGGCTCTGGACGCGCAGGCTCAGTGGCCATGGCTCACAGGCCCAGCCGCTCCATGGCGTGTGGGATCTTCCCGGACCGGGGCACGAACCTGTGTCCCCTGCATCGGCAGGCAGACTCTCAATCACTGTGCCATCAGGGAAGCCCTGAAATTTATTTTATAATAAGGTACAAGGCAAAAATAATTTGTTTTTTTCTAAATAGATAACCAATCTGCATCAGTTTAATGACATAATATTTATCTTGTAGAGATAAAGCTAAGCTACAATTGTCATCATTTGGACTTCTTATTGCAAAAAACACAATTCTTAATTCTTAAATGTCTAAAATAAAGATGTGTGCAATAAAAATTTATTTTAGTGCTTAATTATTCAATGCCTTTATTTAAGTTCTGGGTGAAGAAATCCAAAATGAAAATGTGTACATTAAATGCATTCCATGAATGTATTAACGTTAGAATATTACTATTCTAGAAACTGATAATATAAATGATACTTTATAAAAATAATCTTCTAGAAAACAAAATAAAATTAAATGGGGGAAATAATAGATAGATCAATGGAACATAACATAGAGCCCAAAAATAGACCCACACAATATATAGTCAGCTGATCTTTGACAAAGGGGCAAAGACTATTCAATGGAGAAAGGATAGTTTTTTAAACAAATGGTGCTAGAACAACTGAACATCCTTTTGTAAAAAAGAAAATAATTTATAAATAAATATTACTAAGTGAAGAAAGCCAATTTGAAAAGTCTACATACTGTATGACTCCAATTATAAGGCATTCTGGAAAAGGCAAAACTACAAAAATAGTAAAAGAGTCAGTAGTTGCCAGGAGTTGGTTGGGGTGAAGGTGGGGGATGAACAGGCAGAGTACAGGGCTGTGAAAATACTCTGTATGATACCATAATGATGGATACCTGTCTTTATAGATTTGTCCAAACCTATAGAAAGTGCAATACCAAGAGTGAACCCTAATGTAAACTATAGTCTTGGGTGATCATGATTTGGTCAATACAGATTCATCAACTGCAACAAATATACCACTCTGGTGGGGGAGGTTGATAATGGAGAAGCTACACATGTGTAGGGGCAGTGGGTAAATGGGAGCTCTCTGTCCCTTCCTCTCAATTTTTATGTGAACCAAAAACTGCTCTAAAAAATAAAAGTCTTTATATATAAGGAGAAAAAAATAATTCTAGACATAGACCTCACAACTTTCACAAAAATTAACTCAAAATGGATCATAGACCAAAATATAAAAGGCAAAACTATAAAACTCTTAGAAAATAACATCAGAGAAAACCAGGTGACCCTGGCTTTGGCAATTACTTTTTAGAGACCACACCAAAGAGACAATCCATGAAAGAAACAAATGATAATTTGGACTTCATTAAAATCAAAAACTTCTGCTCTGCAAGGATACTGTCAAGAAAATGAGAAGACAAGCCAAAGACTGGGGAAAAAATGGTTTCAAAAGACATATCTAATAAAGGACTGTTATCCAAAATATACAAAGTACTCTTAAAACTCAATAAAGTGAATGCAATTAAAAACTGGGAAAAAAATCTGAACAGATACCTCATCAAAGGCAAATAAGCATATGAAAAGGTGTTCAGCATCATATGGCATTTGGGAATTAAAAATCAAAATAACAATGAGAGAGGCTTCCCTAGTGGCGCAGTGGTTGAGAATCTGCCTGCCAATGCAGGGGACACAGGTTCGAGCCTTGGTCTGGGAAGATCCCACATGCCGCGGAGCAACTGGCCCCGTGAGCCACAATTACTGAGCCTGCGTGTCTGGAGCCTGTGCTCCGCAACAAGAGAGGCCGCGATACTGAGAGGCCCACGCACCGCGATGAGGAGTGGCCCCCGCTTGCCGCAACTACAGAAAGCCCTGGCACAGAAACGAAGAGCCAACACAACCATAAATAAATAAATAAATAAATAAAATTTAAAAAAAAAATAACAATGAGATACCACTATACACTTTTTAGAATAACCACAATCTAAAACACCGCCAACACCAAATGCTAACGAGGATCTGGGTAACAGGAACTCTCATTCATTGTTGGGAGTACAAAATGGTGCAACCAGTTTCAAAGATAGTTTTTTACAAAACTAAAAATATTCTTACTATACTGTGCAGCAGTTGTGCTCCTTGGTATTTACCCAAATAAGCTGAAAACGTACATCCATACAAAAACCTGTGCATGAATGTTTATAACAGCTTTATTTATAATTGCCAAAACTTGGAAGCAACCAAGATGTCCTTCAGTAGTGAATGAATGAACAAACTGTGGTACATCCAGACAATGGAATGCTATTCAGCTCTAAAAAGAAAGCTTAACAGTTGTACTCAATCAGTATATAAATGTGTTGAATTGAGTGTTACTTATAAGTGCTAACAGAAATTTAATCTCTCTGTGAAATGTATACTCATTTGGATGTATATTATATATTGTTTTGATCAAAATGTGATTCTCATAAAGGAAAAAAGGAATATTAGATGATATCTAGAGAAAATAGAAAAGACAATTTGACAGAGCTTCATAAAGATAACTGGAGAAATAAGGTGATTTCCATACACTCCTTACCTCTACTTTGACTACTTTGTTTATTTGGGGGCTCAATTAGATGAAAACACTTTCAACATCTTTATATTTTCTATTAAGAAAATTATAATAAAGGAAAATCCTGAATAGTTTCAGATGTTAAATCAGTAGAATAAGAAGGAGAGGGAAATCTATTTTATCAAGGCTTAATAGTGTGATAAATTCATTATTACATTTAGTAGGATGGAGAAAGAGAGGTCACAAGGGAAACAGATAGGTAAATCCAGTTAGTCTCATAGAAATAGTGTGGGTCTTAAAGTAACACGCTCAACTGAGGGAAGTTCACTTTTGTCAGCACCAGTCTGATACAAGAAAAATTGGCTTAATAGAAAGGTAACAACAACAAAAAGAGCTTAATGCTGTCTGACTGCAATACAGAGAAAAATCCTCCACATGGCTAAATATTAGCAGGAAGAAAAATGAAAAGTAAAGTTATTACCAACAGCAGTTTAGAATAAGCCATTATTTATGTAAATTTTATAACTAAGTGAAAGAACGCCATGGAATTCTCCTTTTGAAAAAGTTGAAAAGTACAACTTACATCAAAATGTCCTTAATATGTTTATTTTTTCTTTGAAACTAAACCCTACTCATAGTCATATTCAGAGGCTATTGGCAGGTCTGGAGTGAAGCGTTTTTAGAAACTTTAGGAAATTAAGAATTAAACTCATGATTACCATTATATCCCGATTACATCTTCATGAACATTGAGGTTTCTTAAATTTTATATGTTCATGACTATATTAAATCTGCATTTATATACTTTATTAAAATGTCTAATACACACATACACATTTTGTACATACACATAAAGTCCAATTAAAGCTATAAAGTAGAATTTTATCTCTGAAATGCAGTAACTCTGCCTGAAGTCCAACAGCACCCAACCCATTACTTATCACAGCATAAATACTTGTTAATGACCACAATTATAAAGATAAAAAGAGTCTGCACTCTAAAATAGGGTTTAAACTCTTTTTGGTGACAGTGACCCAAACTATAAGAATGATATCAGGGAATAAATCATATTAAATAGATGGACACAAATAATTCAACTGTGCTCAGTTTCTGGAGAGGTTTATTAGTACCTGTGGAATATATAGGCATAGTTGTTTTTTTTCCAAATGAGTAACTAATGAAGTTGATTTATATAACGTGTTTAGAACACATAAAAGTGAAATGATTGATAATTTGGTTTTATTAACATCTATCTAGGGATCAAAAATGAAATGAAATACTCCAAGAAAAAGTTTAACATTTTAGTTGTAACTAGTATATTGATGTAACTAGAACACTGAAAAAATTGGAGTGAAAATGCATAATATCTACAATCAAAGAGAGTAATCTTCAAATATACCAAAGGGAGACAAAGCAGCTTACTTATAAATTAGGAACATTAAAATTGCAGATTTTTTTTCTTGTAAAAATCAATGGCAAAAATCAATGGCAGAAGAGACTAGAATAAATTCAAAGTGATCAGGAAAACAATTTTGAGCCTAAATTTTTTAAAGGGAGAAGTAATTCTGTGAGAAAACATGTAAGATAGACTATTCTCTCCCTATTTCAAATATGTTGACATACTGGCTACAATTTAACTGCAAAATGATAGAATACTTAGGATCACCCACACACACACACAAAAAAAATTAAGGGTAAATTTCTAGGGTCTAGAAACAAAGTATTGGAAGACATTCCCTATGGGTTTCTCACATTAGGGCAGGTCTTGTGAGAGAGACACTGTCATTTTGTTCCTATCTTTTGAAGGAATCTATGTGGCAAACAGCCTTGGAATTTAGAGATGATGTTTCTCTCTGCAGCAAAATGCAGATTTTGTTACAGATTGGAAGGTAAAGATAATGTCTTCTGAGAAAAAGTCAGACATGAAAGATCCAGGATCCCTAAACTCATGGTTCCTCTCCTAAATATATCCACTGAGTGTTCAAGTTTCACCTGGCCCTCTGAATTTTCCTGTTGGATTTGAAGCTTGGTAAACCAGCACAAGAAAATACTAATACTCTGTTTACTGCTATTGTTGTGAACAATAAACTATCCTTCACCTCTCATCTAGGAGTCTCAGGTCTTCTGCTAGCATCTGTGAAACTGTGGCAGGCTGACTTGATAGCTTGAAAGTAGGATAAAATCTTTAATCTTTCACAGTTCTTGACAGAAGGAAGTAATGATCTAAGCAATCATTGTGCAAATTAGTGCTCTAGATGCCCAGAGAAATATTGTATTCAGATAAAGGCTTTAGAAGCTAGAGATTGGAGTTGCAACTTCTTCAAAAAGTCTAGAGATCAACTGAATTCACACAGCTACATAAACAAAGAAAAACTATAATCTGTTTCTTACTTAGGAAAGCTTGGCTCTGTATGGAGCTGTGAATGGGAAAAATGCCTCCACTAAATAATAGAAACACCATGTCTACATCATGCATGGATATATGGACAGACTTTCCATAGCCCATGTGGTGCTGGAATCTAGGAGGTAAGATAATAGCACAAAAATAAGTAAAATCCCTTGGGCTGAAACAAAGGCAAAAATCACAGTCTAGAGATACTTCCTCATTTTAGGAATATGTTGGAATCCCATAAAATATAGTCTCCCACTGAGTATGAGTTCAACAACAAAGATGTAAAACTATATAAAGAAGCAATTCATCATAAGGTAGAGATAGTAGATTAACCAAATAAGAGTATTGCAACCCCAAGTCTAAGAGATAATACAATAATCTGAAAGATAATACATAATGAATATGTTTAAAGGATTACAAATTTAAAGATAAAAACAAAAAATGAAGTGAAAGAATAGGAAACCAAATCCAAAATCATACACACACATGCTGAATTAAAAAGGAGCTATATAAATATATATATATATAATATAAAAGGAAATTCCAAACAGAAAATGAGTTATTGATATAAAACACATATGGATTTATTAGAATATTAGATACTGTAGATGAGAACATTGGTAAACAAAGAAATCTAAAGAAATTTTACAAAATGCAATATATAGAAAAATTCAGAGTTTAAAAACAGGGTAGAAAGAAAAGGCCCAATACTATATATATCCAATACCTCATTGGTTTATTCAATAATTTATTTGAATATTCATACATATAAGTATGTGTTTGAGTATAATTTATTTATAGTTCTTACAAAATTCATTAGAGTTTTAAGAAATATTATTTCCTTGAACATGCACAAATGTGAGAGGTAAAGATAATGTAGCTTAGAAATTTTTGAGACATTTGTACTTTAAAGATAAAGTAAAATTCTCTAAGTTATATACCTTTAAAAAAATACTATGGTCAATCTTATTTGGTGTTTGAGTTCTAAACCATCAAATTAAGAAGATGATTTCATGTTGTCCTTTTAGGTGAATATCATGTAGTTTGCTTTGCATGTGCACAGGAGGCCATGTGATTAGAAGTAATCTAGCAGAATCAGACTCATTGCTAGAGCTGAGAGAAAATAGTCCATGGTCAAATCCAATGGGCAAAGCTTAGGATTTGGGAAAACACTTCAGAAAGCAGGCATAGGGAACCTGCTTCAATGTAATAAAGGCCATATATGACAAACCTACAGGTAACATCACACAATGGTGAAAACATGAAAGTATTTCCTCTAAGGTGAGGAATATGACAAGGATGCTCACTCTTACCACTTTTACTCAACATAGTTTTGGAAGTCCTAGCACGGCAATCAGAGAAGGAAAACAAATAAAAGGAAACCAAATCGGAAAGGAATAAGTAAAACTGTCACTGTTAGCAGATAACATGATACTATGCATAGAAAATCCTAAATATTCCACGAGAAAAATACTAGAGCTCATCAATGAATTAAATAAAGTTGTAGTATACAAAATTAATATACAGAGATCTATTACAGTCCTATACCCTAACAACAAAATATCAGATAGAGAAATTAAGGAAACAATCATATTTACCATTGCATCGAAAAGAATAAAATACCTAGGAATAAACCTAACTAAAGAGACAAATGAGGGACTTCCCTGGTGGTGCCGTGGATAAGAATCCACCTGCCAATGCAGGGGACACAGGTTCGAGCCCTGGTCCGGGAAGATCCCGCATGCTGTGGAGCAACTAAGCCCATGCACCACAACTACTGAGCCTGAGCTCTAGAGCCTGTGAGCCACAACTACTGAGCCCACATGCCACAGCTACTGAAGCCCACGTGCCTAGAGCCCATTCTCCAAAACAAGAGAAGCCACCACAATGAGAAGCCCATGCACCACAATGAAGAGTAGCCCCCACTTGCTGCAATTAGAGAAAGTGTGTGCACAGCAACGAAGACCCAATGCAGCCAAAAATAAATAAATAACTAAATAATTTTTTTTAAAAAAGAGGCAAAAGACCTGTACTTGGAAAACTTTAAGATGCTGATGAAAGAAATTGGAGATGACACAAACAGATGGAAAGATATACCATGTTCTTTGATTGGAAGAATCAATATTGTTAAAATGACCATACTACTGAAAGCAGTCTATAGATTTAATGCAATCCCTATCAAATTATCAACAGCATTTTTCGCAGAACTAGAATGAATAATTTTAAAATTTGTTTAGAAACACAAAAGACCCCAAATAGGCAAAATGATCTTGTTAAAGAAGAACAGAACTGGAAGAAGGACACTCCCTGACTTCAGACTATACTACAAAGCTACAGTAACCCAAACAGTATGATACTGGCACAAAGACAGACACATAGATCAATGGAACAGGATAGAAAGCCCAGAAGTTAACCCACTCATTTATGGTTAATTAATCTACAACAAAGGAGACAAAAAATATATACTGGAGAAAAGTGGGGCTGGGAAAACTGGACAGCTACATGTAAAAGAATAAAATTAGAACATTCTCTGACACCATATACAAAAATAAACTCAAAATGGATTAAAGACCTATATGTAACCCTCGATTCTATAAAACTCCTAGAGGAAAACATAGGCAGAACACTATTTGACATAAATCGCAGCAACATTTCTTTGGATCTGTCTCCTAGAATACTGGAAACAAAAGCAAAATAAACAAATGGGACCTAATTAAGCTTAAAAGCTTATGAATAGCAAAGAAAACCATTAACAAAATGAAAAGACAACCTACAGAATGGGATAAAATATTTGCAAATAATGCAACAGATAAGGGATTAATTTCCAAAATATACAAATAACTCATACAGCTCAATATAAACAAAACAAAACAAAACACAAACAACCCAAACAAAAAATGAGCAAAAGATACATTTCTCCAGAGAAGACATACAAATAGCCAACAGGCACAGGAAAGATGCTCAACATAGCTAATTATTAGAGAAATGCAAATCAAAACTACAATGAGGTATCACCTCACACCTGTCAGAATGGATATCAAAATTTCTATAAATAATAAATGCTGGAGATGGTGTGAAGAAAAAGAAACCCTCCTATACCATTGGTGGGAATGTAAATAGGTGTAGCCACTATAGAGAACAGTATGGAGCTTCCTTAAAAAAACAAAAATAGAGTTACCATATGATCCAGCAATACCATTCCTGGGCATATATCCAGAAAAGACTAAGCCTCTAATTTGAAAAGATACCATGCACCCAAATGTTCATAGCAGCACTATTTACAATAGCCAAAACATGGAAACATCCTAAGTGTCCATCAAACAGATGAATGGATAAAGAAGATGTGATATACATACATACATACATACATACATATATCTATATATCTATATATATCTATATATATCTATATATCTCACACCAAGTGCTGGGTGTGATCTTGTGCTCCTGGAGCTGTGGGAGTGGCCTGTGTTCCTAGCAGGGACACAGCCCATCCACAAGGAGTGAAGCCAGACAGATGGACTTGCAAACGCTGCTCCTCCATCTGTGCTCTGATGGCACAGGCTCAGGGTGTGTGTCTGCAATGACACATCAGATCACCATATAAATATATAGCCAATGGAATCTTACTCAGCCATCAAAAAGAATGAAATACAGTCTTTTGCATCAATATGGGAGAACCTAGAGATTATCATACTAAGTGAAGTCAGACAGAGAAAGGCAAATATCATATGATATTACTTACATGTAGAATCTAAAAAATAGTACAAATGAACTTATTTACAAAACAGAAACTGACTCACAGAAATAGAAAAAAAAACTTATGGTTACCTAAGGGAAAAGGGGGTGGAGAGGATAAATTAGGAGTTTGGAATTAGCAGATACACAGTACTATGTATAAAATAGATAAACAACAATGTCCTACTGTATAGCACAGGGAACTATAGTCAATATTTTGAAATAACCTATAATGGAAAAGAATCTGAAAAGAATATATACATATATATATATATACATATCTGAATCACTTTGCTGTATACCAGAAACTAACACAACATTGTAAGTCCACTATACTTCAATAAAATAAAATTAGGAAGAAAAAAAAAAAGAAATGGCAAACCAAACAGTCTGTTCATAGTGGAGACCATTGAGAGTAGGACATATAGTTGAGGGAAAAGGAGGGTCACTAAGGTGATCCATGACTGACTGTGAAGCGAAATCCCATTCCAGGAGGTGTTTCCACATACTACCTTGCAACTTATTTCCTAGTATTTTTTTAAATATTTTTTTAAATTAATTAATTTATTTATTTATGGCTGTGTTGGGTCTTCGTTTTTGCGCGAAGGCTTTCTCCAGTTACGGCAAGCGGGGGCCACTCTTCATCGCAGTGCGCGCGCGGGCCTCTCACTATCGCAGCCCCTCCTGCTGCGGAGCACAGGCTCCAGATGCGCAGGCTCAGTAATTGTGGCTCACGGGCCCAGCCGCTCCGTGGCATGCAGGATCCTCCCAGACCAGGGCTCGAACCCGTGTCCCCTGCATTGGCAGGCAGACTCCCAACCACTGCACCACCAGGGAAGCCCTTTCCTAGTATTATGATGAATATTGCCATCAGGCAGGCTATATAGTTTTCAATGACTGCATAGAACCTTACATATGTGTGTGTGTGTGTGTGTGTGTGTGTGTGTGTATAAAATAAATAAAATTAGCAGTGATTATTGACTGTGTTTTCTAATGGATAGTGTTCAATAAAATGTTTATGTAATTTAAATCAAGAGTGCTTTTTTTTTCATTATATGAGTTTCAGGTGTATAGCATTATAATTTGACATTTGATTGAAATACAAAGTCATCACCACCAGAAGTCTAGTTGCCATCCAACAACATAGAGTTGACCCCCTCCAAAACATAGTTTCTCTTAACTGTAGTAATAATAGAACGAATTACAAATATTAGATAGGAAGGAATGCAAGTAACAAAAGTTTTATATATATAATAAAGAATAAAAAATAAATAAGTGAACAATAAAATGATTTCAATATAGAGAAATATAAATGTATTTATGTATACAACAAACATAATTTACATTATACTGTTTGAGACTATTCTATGATTCTGATCATAAGGAGTATGAAAAAAAGAAAGGCAATAACATGAGGAAATAGAAAAAAACATATTTTATTTGCCTTTTAGAAAGGTTGATCAATAGGTCCATAAATTTTCTTGATTTTGGCTCATTAAAGGAAAATAACACATTAAATATGGTTTCCAGTTTCCAGAAAATAATTGCAGTATATGTACATTTGGTTTCAAGTTTTATGTCTTCCTACTGAACTAGTCATACTCTAATCAGTCTACCATAGCTGTGCATCTTTCCTTCCAGTCTATGACAGCAGTAATTCAAGACAACATGTACTTCCAGCAGAATGTTAAAGTTGATTGGGCCTTAAGGAACATATATTTCAATCCTAGCAGTTTACATATGAAAGAACTGAGTATCTGAGAGTTTGAATTATTTTCCAAGGTCATATATCTAGGTAGAAACTGAATTGGTTACCTTCAAAAATCACTGGAGTTGAAACAGAGTTCTTTATGCACCGCCTGAGGAAATGTAATATTTATAGCAGTGAGGAGAAAATTAGAATATTCTTATCCCACCATATGCTTTTAAAATTGCATCTTTAAAATATTTTACAATATGGTTTACAAATTGACATTGGGTAAAAAGAAACATTTAAGATGCTCTGTTAATTCCCTATGGAAAGGACCATCATTATTTCACAGTAGTGCTAAAAAAAATAGAGATTCCATAAGACAAATGGGCACTAGAGACTTTTCTACTATTTCTACTGAAATCATAGGATCACGTTTAAGTATTCTTATTTAAATTAATTGTTATCTTTTTTTGGGGGGGTATTTTAAAATAATTTCCGATGTTCCCCCTCTTATTTTCCAGACTCCAATAATATGCCATACAGAGCCCTTATGGCATAAACACATGGGTGAGATTTTGAACTAGAAACATTTCATTGTATTGAATTGGGTTTTCTTCTCCAAAAAATTTACTTTTATTCCCTTCTATTTGGTGAAAAGTCACTAAAAGTTCATAAATTGATAATGAATGCCTCAAAGTCACAAATATGATGTCAAATATCCAGATAAAAGTGAAAAAATTAAAATGGATTTGCATGTATGGTTGCAGACCTAGCTTGATACAAAGACTGGCCAGCTCTGAAATGATGCTCAAAGCTAGTCTATCAGCATAAGATCCAGAAATATTGCTTTCTTCTGTCCAGAAAGATAGATTGCTTTGATTGTCAAAAGAATGGGCTCTGGCATGACTCAAAGATAGTTATGTGTTGTAACTCAGCACTTAAATTGTAGATATTGCTGTTTACCTCAATTTTTGTAGCAATTAAATGACAGTGTATGTAAAGCGTATAACCACAGTCTCTAGCACCTGATAACCAACCACTATTCCACGTTTACCCCTCTCTTTATATTCTCAAGTTCCTCTGCTAACCTCTACTCACTGAAATACTGCTACGTTTATTTGACATCTCTTCACAGAAATTCCTAATGCTCCTGGTGGAGTGAATCGTATCTTTCTCTAACTACTTTTTATATGTCGCTTGCACCTCTTTTGTAGTATTTCCCTTTCCTTGAATATTACGTTTAGTTACATCTTTGTCCCTTTCAAGAGGAATTGCTCCTGAAGTGCTGTATCTTATGCAGAATTCAGTCTTGTATACAAAATGTACTTAAAATTTTTCAGTAAAAATTATTCAGAATAAAATAATTATTGAAAAATTAACCCTACTGAGATAGGTGTGATGCCATGTCTACATAATGCTATATATCCAATTAGCTAGAATCAGGTTTCATTTATTTCCTCAATACATAGCTAGAACATATGTCCTTGTGTTGACAAAACATTGTCATCCTTGACAAAGAAGTTTATTAATTTGTGTATGTTTATATTGAATTTAGCCTTCAAGTTTGCACCTACATTATCAAAACATATTGCTCAATTTGTCTACTTTGCATAAAATTTTATTTATACCTATAGTCAGTTTTTTTCAAAGCATTAAATTTAATTTCAATAGCATAGCCAATATGTTGCTAATAAATTAAAATTCAGTTGTTGGCCAGTTCTGGGTGTAAATTTCACTGTAACCTATATATGAAACTTTTAAGAGGCAATTATAATTCCTAAGACTCTAAGGAGCAATTTATCCTTTGAATCATGTATAATAATGACTAAGACTTGTGTTTTGATACTTATAAGAAAAAGCATCCATATGCTTTTTATTAAAAAGTAAATTTTTCAAGTTTCACTTCTATCTTAACCTTTCACTTGAATCTTGTTACATCTGAAGTGACAGGAAAAAAAAAGACATATTTGATTTGATTTTAATCTTAGGTCACTGACAGTCAAAAAATGTAATTAACATCCAAAACTGAAAAGGAAAGAACAGAAGCTTTAGGTTTAAATCCTTAATGTCAAAATATTTGGCTTACTATATAGGAAAATATGAGGAAGCATTAGGCCAGGTCTCAGTATCTATTTACTTTAATGTATAATTTAGTATTTGTTTGCTTAGATGGAAGATATCTTCCTTCAATTATACCAGATTCTGTACTTCCCTAAGCATTATATGTCATGTTACTACTCGAGTTTATGAATATAGTTTAATCATGCCTGAGGTATTTCATAAGAAAGTAAATAATGACAATTTGTGATAATTTTATTACACGGTGGAAACTTCTCTCTACAGTAGGGTAAATTTAGGTGTTTTAAAATAAAATACTCCAGATGAATAGGTCATCCTAGGTTATTAATTTTTCTTTTGCATTTATCTTTTATACACAAAATTTCTTTCTCTGGAATCAGGAACAGATATTTAAATTACTTTTGTAGGACCAATTAGATATGAACCAATACAGGTACCTTTAAGCATAATTAAGTAATATTTTTCATTATATAGTTCTATAAAATTTAAGGTTTAGTTTGGGGAGTTTTCACAGCAGCAAGAAAGGAGGAGTACAGGTTTCCTGCATATCTTATTTTTCCATATCAAAATTATATCTCCTAATAGGTTGCTTTTCAAAGGACATAAATGAATCCCTTAGTGTCTGTTATATAATTAACCTGTATTTGCTCAACTTCTTGACTTTCCAAAGCTATGTTATCCCTCTATATCTCAGAAAAATCAAAAGTACAACTCTGACCAGAATTATCTACAAAGGGGAATAGTTTACAGTAATGAATAGACACAGTAGGGGGTATTAACAACCAGGTGCTATACTCAGAAACTTAAGACAATTTCTTAATAAAAACTTTTAAAACACTCTAAAATAAAGTTAGGGATAGAGAAAATTAACTGACATTGCATACTTGGTTGCTTTAATCTGCTCAACCTTATGTTTTATGCACCCTTAAGTTGTCACTTCTTTTAAATTTTTGGTTCTTTTTTTGTTCTCTGCACCATAGATGTCTCATTCTGATATTTCCCTCACTTCTAAATGATGAGTTTATTTAATTTGTTATTTTAACTGAGCATTTGCAAGATATTGAACATACATACAAACATTAATATAAATGTATACATAACACATCTAATATTAAATCCTTATGTACATACATATAACATTTCTAATTTTGTCATAGGTATATACAAAGAATGAATTATGAGAGAGAATACTAGTAAAATGTTATTATATACCTTTAAAATGTGAAAAATACAGCTAATATTTTATATGCATTTCTCTATGAGTATTTGAGATTAAAAGTAAATTACTTTTTTACAATGTCACACTTGTTTGAACAAATCAAATGCACACAAAATTTAGAAGCAGGAAATGCTAAGCTTGTTGATTAAAGTCTTTAAGTGTTGTAAGAAACTCAAATTTAATTTCAGAGCAAGTGTTTGTATAGTTACTATATATTGATGATCATTAGGTGTGGGATGTTATTTTCTAATAATTCTGCATTAGGCACCTGATTACAAATTTGATTTTTTATATAAAAGCACAAGTAATTTTTTGGTACTTGATTTCTAATATATGTAATAAAAACTATAAATACATTATTTTTTATATTTGCATAGCATAGCTATGAAGTATTGCATTAAACTGTTGAACCACATTATCTTGGATGTTTAGATTACCAATAATTTTTAATTTATTTTTCTGTATTTTCCAAATGTTATATAATTAAGCATATATGACTAATAATCAGAATAGAATTTTTTTCTCTAAGGAGAAAAAAAAATTAATATAAAAAGGTTTTTTTTTTTTTTTTTGTAAAGACTGCCCTCTCGTTCAGTGTCTTTCTGGGAACCCCTCAATGGTAGTATGGGAGCTACTAGCCCCTGCTTTCATGTTGATCACTCCAGCATATGTTCCACTGTCACTCTTGGCCCGAGTATAGATTATGTATTTGGAGTGATTTTGTGTTGGTGTGCACAACAACCCAATTTTTAATTAGATTAATGAACAAGAAAATTACATATAAAGGCATTCTAGACAAAATGAAGAGAACTACAAACATGCAGACTTTGTAGATTATCAGGGTGTATTGTTTTCTAACTCAAAGTTCTATTACCTTATAAATAAGAATGACATCATTGACTACATTTGTTAATATGAGGCTCAAGTTTCTTATTATTTTCTATCTGTAAACAAAATAATAAGCCCAATTTTGCATTGTGATGAAGTTTTGCTAACGTTACATATATTTGTGGAATTATTATTCTAAGTAATCTGTAACAGGAAACTTTGGGATTGCATTTGGCCACTCATCATGCAAATTTAAATGTAAATCTTGTTAGAAACAACCCAAAACAAACTTCCTCATAATTCTCTTCTCCAAAACAGAATAAATTGCCTAGTTCGTGAATCACCTAATCTGACTAAAAATTATTTAAATGTTCCTTTAGTATTTTGAGTTTATACCATACAAAGAGTAAATTGCTTTCAATCCCTCTTATTTGTATTCTTGTCCCTAGTGTTGAAGTGCATTTATTCACAGTCTTTGGATTATACTTTCTGTTTTAAGTAAAACATCTGTGTGTTACTGCCTACCTACCACCCCTGCAAAAACGTGGATTCTGGCAAGCTAACAAGAACAAACCGACACACCAGATATACATAGCTGTAGGTGGCCAAGGTCTTCCATCTGTGATGCATGCCACTTATGGTCATTCGACAAAGGTTATATAGGTTGGACTAATATGTGCAAGGCAAAATTAAATAAAATTAAAAATCTAACTTTATGATATTGAAATCTTTTCCTCCTTTTATCTTTTGATAATATTGTTAAATAAAGATAAAATAAATCTTAATAATGTGCTACAAAATCATTTTTCATACTTCACCAAATAAATCATTGTTGCAACTTCAGTAACAGAATTATGATTATTTCATTTATTTAAAATAATATGGCATTCTTTAGAGGGGTTAAGATATTCCCTTATATTTTTTTGAAACTTTCCTATCAATGTGATAAAATTTAACATGTTAACTTCTAACTATGAGCTTAGAAATTTTTACCTTAGCATATTTTAACCATACAGGAATCTCCCCATATAGAGCACTGGTTCAGGCATCCCAGATTGCTATCAGGATGGTTTCATTTTGACTAGGATGACCTAAAGCCTGTCAATTAATTATAATGTTATTCTAATTATAAGAAGTTTTATTTTAAAGAGGCTTTCAGTGCATAATAGGAAATTAAACACTTTCATCTGTATAAATGACAAAGCCCTCCTAAGCTATATTATATAATTTCAAATATTTATTTCTGTCATTCATTTTCAAGAAATGTGTTCAATCAAATGATATTTTTCTAATTTTATGTATAAGTGATTAAAATGTGTAAATTAAATTCATTGCCTTGTTTTCTTACATTTATAAGGTAGAACTATTCCTCATTTTTGAAAAAAATTTTATAATACAAAAGTAATTTAAAATATAAGAAGCTAAGCCTAATGTCTGTATATACATTTTCAACAAATCATGAAAGAATTTTCTTTTCTCTGGCAATCTGCAGCAACATGAACATCCTAGTCAGATCCCATTTGAATCAAATTCAATTTGATTGAGGTATAATTTGCACTAAATAAAATTCATATATTTTAATTGAACAATGTGATGATCTTAACGAATGCATATCCCCGTGTAATTACCACCACAACAGTCTATATATAGAATATTTCTATCACCACAAACCATTGCCTCATGTAACTTTGATGTCAATCACTTCCTCACTTCTCCCTATCTCTGGCCCAACCAACAGTGAATTGCCCAACTATTTTCTGGCAACATAGGTTACTTGTACCTCATCTAGAATTTCATATAAATATGTATGTGGTTTTGTTGTTTGGTCTGTTTTGTTATGCTTTTTGCAATAGCATTTAAAAATATATTTTGTATTTATATATCTATATTTTCATGTATATTGTACATATTATGGATGTACTTTCAATGGGTATTTTTTATAGGTATCAACCATCTGTTTCTAAAAAAGTGCTGAATAATATTCCATTGTATGGCTATAAAACAATTTATTAAGTTTTTGCTGAACATTTTTTCCAGTTTTATTATGAATAAAATTATTGTGAATATGACTTGTGTACACTTCTTCTTGTAGATCCATGTTTTCGTTTCTTTTGGGTAACTACCTAGGAGTAAAATTGTTAAGTTATATAATGTATGTGTTTAACTTATTTTTTTTAAGTGATAAGTGGTTTTCAAAAGTGTGTGCAACATTTTCTACTACTACCAGCAATAGATGAGTGTTCCAGTTGCTCCCGGTCCTCACCAACACCTTGTGGTGTTCATCCTTTTACTTGTAGCCTTTAGAGGGACTTCAGTGGATCTTTTGTGGTTCTGATTTCCATTTCGTTGATAACTAGAATTTTAAGTACGTTTTCATGTGATTATATTATGTACATTGATATGTCATTCGTAAAGTGTCCATTCATATCTATTGCCCATTTTAATACATTTGTATCATATTAGCTAATTATACAAGTTTTTTTTAATATGTTTGAGATTGCAAATCTTTGTCTTTTTACATTCTGGATTGTAGTCCTTTGTACTCTGGATATTTGTTTTCATTTTTTCAAGTTCAATTTACTGTTTATTCTATAGTTAGCATTCTTTTATGGCTTGTCAAAGAAATATTTGCCTATACCAAGTTCACAAAGATCTTTCTTTTGCTTTCATCTATATATTTTATATTTGGGGCTGTTACCTTTGTAGTAATTTTTGTTTATGCTGAGAAGTAAAGGTTGAAGTGTTTATTTCCAGCTTTCAAGTATAGATTTTGTTGGACTAGTACCATTTGTTGAAAAAAAACAATCTTTTAATTTAATCTTGAATTTCATTGAAAATTAATTAACCTCGTACAGGTCTTTTTATATGATCTCCATTCTCTTTCATTGATATATATATGTCTATCTTAACATCTTTTTTCACATTATCTTGATTCCAGTGATTTTATAGTGACACTAAAAAAAGTAAATCTGCCAAATTTTTTGTCATTTTCAAAAAAAATTTGGTTACTATAAGTTCTTTGGATTTCCATGTGTATTTTAGAGTTGTTGCTATTTCTGGGGAAAACTTCTGAGAATGCAATTGGAATTATATTGAATCTACAAGTAAATTTGGAGACAATCAACATGTAAACAATACTGATTCTTCAAACTCATGAATATTTTGTTTTCAGAATATATATCTTGCTCATATTTAAATTGGTTCTTACAATTCATATTGTTGATGCTTTTGTAAATGGTACTTTTTAAAAATTAATTTTCAATTGTTTATTGCTAAGGTGTAGACATATAACTGTATTTTATAGTGACATGATGTCTTGTGTTCTTGCTACACAGGGTCATTCCTACATAAAAACAGCCCTTCAAGACCACGGTAGATAACTGTTTCTCCTAAATTCATACAGTAAGAGAAACAAGAAAAAGTGAAAAATAGAACTATTCCCAATTAAAGGAACAAGAGAAATCTCCTGAAAGAACAATAATACAGATCTCTCCAGTCTACCACACCCTGAGTTCAAAAAGGAGGTAATTAAAATGCTGAAGGAATTATGAAAGAATACAGAAATGTGGATCATTGACACAAGGAACTAGAAATAATAAACAGGAACCAGTCATATTAGACAACTCAACTGCCAAGATGTAAACTGAGCTAAAGGCAATAAATAGCAAACTAAATAATGCAGAAGAATGAATAAGTGACCTGGAAGGCAGAATAACAAAAATCACCCAATCAGAACAGCAGACAGGAAAACAAATGAAAAAATGATGGCAAAAGATGAGATATATGGGAAGACAAAGAAGGACACTATATCATGATAAAAGGATTAATACAAAAAGAGAATATCACACCCATTAACATATATGCACCCAATTTAGTAGCACCTAAATACATAAAACAAATATGATAAACATAAAGTGAGAAATTAATGGGAATACAGTAATACTAGGAGACTTTAACACCTTACTGACATCAATGGACAGATGTTCCAGACAGAAAATGAATAAGGCAGCAGAGATCCTGAATGATACAATAGACTTAACTGATATCTACAGGACCCTACATCAAAAAAAAAGAAATGAATACATGTTCTTTTCAAGTACACATTAAACATTCTCTAGGATATACTGCATATAGGACACAAAAGAAGCCTCAACAAACCTAAGAGGATAGAAATTATTTTAAGCATCTTTTCTGAACACAACACATGAAACTAGAAATTAAGCACAGAAAAAGAAATGAGAAAAAGATTATATGGAGACTACAGAACATGCTACTAAAAAACAGTGAGTCAATAATGAAATCTAAGAGGAAATTTAAGATAAGCTTGAGGCAAGTGACAATGAAAACACAACCATACAAAATCCATGGGATGCAGCAAAAGCAGTTCTTAGAGAGAAGTTCATAGCAATGAAGGCCTTTCTCAAAATATAAGAAAAATCCTAACTAAACAACCTAAACTACCACATAAGAAAAACTAGAAAAAAAGAACAAACAAAACCTAAAGTCAGCAGAAGCAAGGAAATAAAAAATATCAGAGAGAAAATAAATAAAATAGAGATTTAAAAAAGAAAATAAAATCAATAAAAACAAGAGCTGGATTTTTGAAAGAACAAACAAAATTGACAAACATCTGGTTAGGCTCACCAAGAAGTAAAGAAAGAGGACCCAAATAAACAAAATAAGAAATGAAAGAGGAGAAATAACAACTGATAACACAGAAATAAATAATACCTTAAGAAAATATTATGAACAGTTATATGTTAACAAAATGGACAACCTAGAAGAAATGAACAAGTTCCTAGAACCATACAGCCTGCCAAAACTGAATCAAGAAGAAACAGATAATTTGAACATACTGATAAGTAGAAGTGAAATAAAATTTGTAAAAAAATAAACAACAACAAAAAAAACTCCCTGCAAACAAAAGTCTAGGACTGGAATGCTTCACTGGGGAATTCTGTCAAATGTGCAAAGAAGAATTTATACCTATCCTTCTCAAACTCTTCCAAAATATTGAAGAGAAGGGAATATTCCAAAGTCATTCTGTGAAGCCCCATCTCCCTGATACAAAAACCAAACAAAGACTCTATCAGAAAAGGAAATTACATGCTGTTATTCTTGATGAATATATACGATAATATCCTCAAAAAATATTAGCAAACTAAATCCAATAACACATAAAAAAGATCATACACCAAAATCAAGTTGCATTAATTCCAGGGTCACAAAGATGTTTCAACATATACAAATCAATCAATGTGATATACCACAGCATCAAAAGAAAAGATAAAAACCACATGATCATCACAGTAGATGCAGAAAAAGCATTTGATAAAATTCAACATTCATTCATGATAAAAAACTCTTGCCAAAGTGTGTACAGAGTGAACATATCTCAACATAATAAAAGCCATTTATGGGCTTCCCTGGTGGCGCAGTGGTTGAGAGTCTGCCTGCTGATGCAAGGGACACGGGTTCGTGCCCCAGTCTGGGAAGATCTCACATGCCGCAGAGTGGCTGGGCCTGTGAGCCATGGCCGCTGAGCCTGTGCGTCCGGAGCCTGTGCTCCACAATGGGAGAGGCCACAACAGTGAGAGGCCCGCGTACCACAAAAAAAAAAAAAAAAAAACATTTATGACAAACCCACAACCAACAAAATACTAAATGGTAAAAAGCTGAAAGCCTTCCTGCTAAAATCTGGAACAAGACAAGGATGCCCACTCCCACTATTCTAATTCTATTTGACATAGCTTTGGAAGTCTTAGGCACAGCAAGAAGACAAGAAAGAGAAATAAAAGTTATCCAGATAAGAAGGGAAGAAATAAAATTGTCATTATATGCAGATGACAAGATACTCTATATAGAAAACCCTAAGGATGCCACAAAAAAACTATCAGAACTGATAAATTCAGCAAGGTAGCAGGATACAAGATTAATATACAGAAATCTGTTGCATTTCTTTACATGAATAAAATATCAGAAAGCGAAAGTAAAAAAAAAATACTGTATAATGTTGCATAAAAAAAAAAAACCTGGGAATAAACCTAATGAAGGAGGTGAAAGACATACTCTGAGAATTATAAACTATTGATAAAGGAAATCGAAGATGATTCAAGGAAGTGGAATGATACCACACGCTCCTGGATTGGAAGAATTAATATAGTTAAAATGGCTATACATACCAAAGCAATCTACAGATTGAACATGATCCCTATCAAATTACCCCTAACATGTTTCATAGAACTAGAACAAATAATCTTAAAATTTATATGGAACCACAAAAGACCCAGAATTGCCAAAGTAATCCTGAGGAAAAAGAACAAAGCTGGAGATATAACCCTCATAGACTACAGACATTACTGCAAAACTACAGTAATCAAAACAGCATGGTATTGGCACAAAAACAAACATGTAGATCACTTGAACAGAATAGAGTCCAGAAATAAATCCATACACCTCTGGTCAATTAATCTTTTCATTTAATTAAAAAAAATTTAAATTTATTTATTTTTGGCTGTGTTAGGTCTTCATCACTGTACATGGGCTTTCTTTAGTTGTGGCAAGTGGGGGCTAATCTTCATTGCAGTGAGCTGGTTTCTCATTGTGGTGGCCTCTCTTGTTGTGGAGCACAGACTCTAGGCACATGGGCTCAGTAGTTAAGGCACGTGCGTGGGCTTCAATAGTTGCGGCGAGTGGGCTGAGTAGTTGTGGTGCATGGTCTTTAGGGTGCACGGGCTTCAGTAGTTGTGGTTCATGGGCTCAGTAGTTGTGGCTAGCAGGCTCTAGAACCAGGCTCAGTAGTTGTGGCACACAGGCTTAGTTGCTCCATGGCATGTGGGACCTTCCTGGAACAGGGATCAAACCCAGGTACCCTTCATTGTCACCAGGGAAGTCCCCTGGTCAATTAATCTTAAATGAAGGAGGCAAGAATATACATTAGAGAAAACACAGTTTCTTCAGCAATTGGTACTGGGAGAGCAGGACAACAGCATGTAAATCAGTGAAGTTAGAACATTCCCTCACACCATTCACAAAAATAAACTCAAAATGGCTTAAAGACTTAAACATAAGACAAGATACCATAAAACTCCTAGAAGAGAACATAGGCAAAACATTCTCTGACATAAATCTTGGCAATGTTTCTTAGGTCAGTCTCCCAAGGTAAAAGAAATAAAAGCAAAAATAAACAAATGGGACCTAATCAAACTAATAAGGTTTTGCACAGCAAAGGAAACCATAAACAAAACAAAAAGACAACCTAAGGACTGGGAGAAAATATTTGCAAACAATGCAACCATCAAGGGCTTAATTTCCAAAATATACAAACAGCTCATAAAACTCAAAAACAAGCAACCCAATCAAAAAATGGGCAGAACACCTAAACAGACATTTCTCCAAAGAAGACATACAGATGGTCCACAGGCACATGAAAAGATACTCCATATTGCTAATTATTAGAGAACTGCAAACCAAAACTGCAATGAGGTATCACCTCACACCAGTCAGAATGGACATCATCAAGAAGTCTACAGATAAGAAATGCTGGAAAGGGTGTGGAGAAAAGGAAACCCCCCTACACTGTTGGTGAGAGTGTATATTGGTTCAGTCACTACGGAGAACAGTATCGAAGTTCCCTAAAAAGAATAACAGCAACAACAAAAAAAATTAGAATTACCGTATGATCCAGCAAATATCTGGATAGGAAACAATCTCTAATTTTAAAAGTTACATGCATCCCAATGTTCATGGCAACACTATTTACAATAGCCAAGACATGGAAATAACATAAATGCCCATCAACAGATGAGTGGATAAAGAAAATGTGGAATATATGTGTGTAATATTAACCATAGAAAAGAATGAAATAATGTCATTTGCAGCAACATGGATGGAACTAGATATTATCATGCTGAGTGAAATAAGTCAGAAGACAAATATCATATGATATTACTTATATGTGGAATCTAAAAAAAAATAGTACAACTGAACTAATTTACAAAACAGAAAGACTCACAGACATGGAAAATAGACTTATGGTTACCAAAGGTAAGGGAGCTGGAGGCATAAATTAGGAGTATGGGATTAACAGATGCTCACCACTGTATACAAAATGGATAAAATAGGATTTACTGTATAGTACAGGGATCACTATGCTGTACACTTGAAACTCACACAATATTGTAAATCAACCACACTTCAATAAAAAAATTAGATCTATTTTTAATCTCCAGTTTTTCTCATTTTTCTTAACATTTTATTTTTTTTTCCTACTCATTAAATTCATATGTTCTTTAATTCTTTCAACATATTTAAAATCAGCATTTTGAAATCTTTCTTATTTTCAAGTTTGTTTCTATTGACTGGTTGTCCTCTTTATTATGGGTCATATTTATTTATTCTTTTTCTCTTCCTCTCTCACATGCCTCATACTTTGATTAGATGCCAGAAACTGTGATTTTTACATTGTTGAGTGTCCTTCAGGCTTTGCATACTCACTATGTTGGGTTTGGCATGGACTCAAGGTTACCTCCATCTTCTTCCCACCACAAATAACACTGATGAGCTTGTTAAACATATCCCCTCATGAATCGCTGTGAAGATTTATCTGGAAAATATCCCCAGGAATGTTATTTCTGGGTTATAAGTAGTTTTATCCTCAGTTCATCTAAGTAGAACCAAATTGCTCTCTGGAAAGACTTCCTCAACAACCATCCCCTAGCAATGCTAGCGATTCATTCTCCCCCCAAAATTATATTTTTATCATCTAACTCTTTAATTTTTGTCATTCTTATAGGCATGTAATGATATCTTATCCATGTAATTTGCATTCCTGTGATTGCTAATGATTTTGACATCTGTTTCTTTCTGAGCATCATCACTTATTGGATGATATCTCCTATAAATATCCTTTTTATATTATTTGTCCATTTCTCTCTTTGATTTATAGGTGAATACAGATCATTCTGCAGGTGTTAGGTCATATTTAGAAGAGAAATTTAAGCACCCACAAACAGGCTGAAATTTCTTATTAGTATACTCATGTTTCTGCAAGCTTGGATATTTATTCAGTTTGGGCAAAATGACTTGAGGATAGGAAGAACAGATCAAAACACATAAGGTAGAAATGATAGAATTGAGAATAATTTTAAATAAGAAAAAACCCATGTAAATAAGAACAGAGCACGATTCTTCTTGTCCAGAATTAGTCTGATGTCCCCAACCCAACACCCTATGACATAACATTTAAATTTAAATTAGATTGAATTCTATAGAGTTAAAAATGATTAGTCAAAGAAAATAGGGGATAAAAATTAAAGGAGTATATAGTCTGAAAAAAACACAACACAGAATTAATTTGTAGGAAACTGATTTTTTATAGTGGTTGATATATGTGGTCTGTACTTGTTTATATTGTAAAAATTTTGAAGTCTAAGCTCTTTGATAACAAGCTCTGTTTGTCTCATTTAACACTCTCCAGATGCTGCAGCTTTTACTTTTTCCATTCCTTATTCTTTAAGAAAAAATAAGAATGATCAAATCAGTTGTGCTTAATATATTCAAAAGTACTGTTTACAAGAACTTTTTCTAAGATTCAGGAAAATAAGGAATAAGAAAACAGATAATAATTTTAGTTAATCTTCCTTATTACTTTTAAATTTGAGGATTTGACTCATACAAGACAGAATGGGAAATTATAAGGAATTTCAGTATATTTACAGTTAAATATATTCTATATTCTACTGATCCATCAAACTTCCTTGAATCCACTTAAAGTCACAATAAAACAACCAGTTATTCCATTATCTCTCCTAAGCTCAGCATCTAAACCCTGAAAAATGCTTCTTATCCATTTTTGTTCTTTTAAAATAAACAGTTATACCTGGGACTTCCCTGGCAGTCCAGTGGTTAAGACTCCATGCTACCATTGCAGGGGGCACGGGTTCAATCCCTGGTTGGGAAACTAAGATCCCACATACCATGTGGCATGGCCAAAATAAATAAATAAATAAATAAATAAATAAATAAATAAATAAATAAATAAACAGTCATACCTTATTGTCTAATAGGGAAACTCTTTCAAGAGCTTTTGCATTATATTACTGCTGCCTTTCTTTACCCAAATCTATAATTTTCAAACTGCTAGATTATTCCATATCAAAAATTTCACTAGGATATTTATTTTCTCAAACATGTTCAATATCCAATATTTTCCACCAACACTATTTCATTTGATGAGAAAAAAATAACCTTTCAAAGTTTTAGGTAGAGATTTTTATAGTCGAAGATAGTGAGGCTTTAGAAAATATATTTTCTTGAAATTGTTTGCCCTGTACATATTGGAAAAAAAACTTAAAACTTGAATTTAAATTTTAAGATAAATTTCACTGTCAATAACAATATACTCTAATATTTCATTTTTGTTTATCTTTCTCTTTTGTGACACCCTACAACAGAACTCTGACTTAACAACAGTGATCTTCTCAATTGTTTATTCTTCACCATTATGCTTTGGTTCATGAAAAATTTCTTATTCTCCCTTTTTTTCTCTCTTCCAGCACCAATTTCCTTCCTTCTCTTCCAGATGTGCAAAAATTCCTTCTGGAATTCAAGACCCAAATCAATTCCACTATTCTATGAAGATTTATTATAATTGTATAAATAACACTCATAAGTATAATTCCATTTTATTTATGTAATTGATTTATCATATTTTATTTTATATACAGATTTTTTTTAAAAAGGTACATTTTTCTTCACAAGCCCCATCCCTCCACACTGGACTGAATTTCTAGAAAAAAGAACCAATTTTAATTTTGGGCTTTATGTAAGCTGGTAATAAATACCTTATGCATATCTTATTAATTAATAAAATACATAACCTATTTGTCAATGTTCACCCTTTCTGGGATTATAGCATCATTTCTGCTATTTCTTTCATAAAGACTAGTTTTTGATTATCTAATCTACTGGTAATCTAGTGTTTTGGTTTCTTGCAAGGAAACCATATCACTAGGGATATGAACTGATACAAATTTATTTGGCTAATACTAGAAGATTAATCATAGATGAGTTAATCTGCCTATATTTTATGCTAGTTTGCATTTTTCAACATCCAACAAAGCATTTGGAGTTTTTTCTTTTGTGTTGAAAAGTTCAAGCTTTGATAATCAAGTGATACTATCTAAGCAGAAATGATGTAGATTCCAAACTTTCTTACTTCTGTTTTTGGCCAGAATGGAAGAAATGTCACTGAAATTAACCACTCATAATAGATAACTGAGAAAAATGTACTAAACAACTGTTCAGATATTGGACAAGAAACACTGCCAAAGAGACAGAGAGAAGCATTTAGGGAGTGTAGCACCTGGAATTTGTGAAGAAGATTATTGGAGAGGAAGAAAGCTACCTCTCCCCCCAAAAAGATCTCCATGTATCTAAGTAGGAGTAATCCTAGTCTCTGCATAAATACTTACGGATATAAGCATAGGATCCATATGACATGTTAAAGAAGAAATTCAGGGGAAAAACTAGGAAAATTTACGTTGAAACGTTCTTTAATAGCAGAGGGAAGAACACTCCCAAACTCATTCTATGAGGCCACCATCACCCTGATACCAAAACCAGACAAAGATGTCTCACACACACACACACACAAAAAAAAAAACAACTACAGGCCAATATCACTGATGAATATAGATGTAAAAATTCTCAAAAAAATGCTAGCAAACAGAATCCAGCAGCACATTAAAAGGATCATACACCGTGATCAAGTGGGGTTTATCAAGGAATGCAAAGATTCTTCAATATACGCAAATCAATGTGATACACCATATTAACAAATTGAAGGCAAAAAACCATATGATCATCTCGATAGATGCAGGAAAAGCTTTCGACAAAATTCAACACCAACTTATGTTAAAAACTTTCCAGAGGGCAGGCATAGAGGGAAGTTACCTCAACATAATAAAGGCCATATATGACAAACCCACAGCCAACATCGTTTTCAATGGTGAAAAAATGAAACCATTTCCACTAAGATCAGGAACAAAACAAGGTTACCACTCTCACCACTATCATTCAAAATAGTTTTGGAAGTTTTAGCCACAGCAATCAGAGAAGAAAAAGAAATAAAAGGAATCCAAATCAGAAAAGAAGAAGTAAAACTGTCACTGTTTGTTGATGACATGATACAATACACAGAGAATCCTAAAGGTGCTACCGTAAAACTACTAGAGCTAATCAATGAATTTGATAAAGTAGCAGGATACAAAGTTAATGCACAGAAATCACTTGCATTCCTATAAAGTAATGATGAAAAATCTGAAAGAGAAATTAAGGAAACACTCTCATTTACTAATGCAACAAAAAGAATAAAATACCTAGGAATATATCTACCTAAGGAGACGAAAGACCTGTATGCAGAAAACTATAAGACATTGGTGAAAGAAATTAAACATGATATAAACAGATGGCGAGATATACCATGTTCTTAGATTGGAAGAATCAATACTGTGAAAATGACTATACTACCCAAAGCAATCCACAGATTCAATGCAATCCCTATCAAACTATGAATGGCATTTTTCACAGAACTAGAACAAAAAATTTCCCAATTTATATGGAAACAGAAAAGACACCAAATAGCCAAAGCAATCTTGAGAAAGAAAAACGGAGCTGGAGGAATCAGGCTCCCTGACTTCAGACTGTACTACAAAGCTGCACTAATCAAGACAGTATGGTACTGGCACAAAAACAGAAATATAGATCAATGGAACAGGATAGAAAGCCCCGAGATAAAGCCACACACATATGGTCACTTTATCTTTGATAAAGGAAGCAAGACTATACAATGGAGAAAAGACAGCCTCTTCAATAAGTGGTGCTGGGAAAACTGGACAGCTACATGTGAAATAATGAAATTAGAACACTCACTAACACCATACACAAAAGTAAACTCAAAATGCATTAAAGAGCTAAATGTAAGGCCAGACACTATAAAACTCTTAGAGGAAAATATAGGCAGAACACTCTATGACATACATCACAGCAAGATCCTTTTTGTCCCAACTCCTAGAAAAATGGAAATAAAAACAAAAATAGACAAATGAGACCTAATGAGACTTAAAAGCTTTTGCACAGCGAAGGAAACCATAAACAAGATGAAAAGACATCCCTCAGAATGGGAAAAAGTATTTGCAAACAAAGCAACTGACAAAGGGTTAATCTCCAAAGTATACATGCAGCTCATGCAGCTCAATATAAAAAAATCAAACAACCCCAAAATGGGCAGAAGACCTAAACAGACATTTCTCCAAAGATTATATACAGATTGCCAACAAACACATGAAAGGATGTTCAACATCACTAATCATTAGAGAAAGGCAAATCAAAACTATAATGAGGTATCACCTCACACCGGTCAGAATGGCCATCTTCAAAAAATCTACAAACAATTAATGCTGGAGAGGGTGTGGTGAAAAGGGAACCCTCTTGCACTGTTGGTGGGAATGTAATCTGATATAGCCACTATGGAGAACAGTATGGAGGTTCCTTAAAAAACTAAAAATGGAACTACCATATGACCCAGCAATCCCACTACTGGGCATATACCTTGAGAAAACTGGGCATATACCTTGAGAAAATTCAAAAAGAGTCATGTACCAAAATGTTCATTGCAGCTCTAGTTACAATAGCCAGGACAAGGAAGCAACTTAAGTGTCCATCAACAGATGAATGTATAAAGAAGATGTGGCCCATATATACAATGGAATATTACTCAACCATAAAAAGAAATGAAATTGAGTTATTTGCAGTGAGGTGAATGGATCTATAGTCTGTTATACAGAGTGAAGTAAGTCAGAAAGAGAAAAACAAATACCGTATGGTAACACATATATATGGACTCTAAAAAAAAAAAATGTTCTGATGAACCTAGGGGCAGGACAGGAGTAAAGACGCAGATGTAGAGAATGGACTTGAGGACATGGGGAGGGGGAAGGGCAAGCTGGGAAGAAATGAGAGAGTGGCATGGACATATATACACTACCAAATGTAAAATAGATAGCTGTGGGAAGCAGCCGCATAGCACAGGGAGATCAGCTCGGTGCTTTTTTTTTTTTTTTTTTTTTTTTTTTTTTTCAGCTCGGGGATAGAGAGGGTGGAGGGAGACACAAGAGGGAGGGGATATGAGGATATATGTATATGTATAGCTGATTCATTTTGTTATACATCAGAAACTACCACAACAATATAAAACAATTATACCCCAATAAAGATGTTTAAAAAAAAAAAGTTCTTCAGATTCAAACAGAGTAGAAGATATTCAAGATCCAACCAGCCAGATCAGAAAGAACTGAACACCTATGATATTCAGTAGACAGCCTAGAAGGGCCTCAGCTTATAGTAAGGCTTAACTAGTTAAGTTAAAGTCTAGGCTAGCCTACCCTAACAAAATTTTAAAGTCTCAAACTGATCCCCAAATAGCTTAACTACCCCCCAAAGTAAAACTCATTCCACTTTAAAGGATGCCTCTCTTAGGAGCATTATATTAAAATATTGCCTATGTCCACAAATCGATCTTAAAATCATAGTGCTCCATGAACGAAGCACATGCAATAAGTTTTATAACATTATACAGTAGTACATTGTTATAAAAACATGTAGAAGCAAACAACAACAAAAAAAGATAGTATAGAAAGATTGTAGCAGAGTAGAGATGGGTAGGGAGGTGAGAGGAATATGTGAATGAAAAGGAATAAATGAAATAAGAGAAGAGAGTGACACTAATAAAAGTGTATTATTAACCCAACCCTCTCCAAATGAGGTTAAAAATAAACAGCCTGATAATATCGTATTCACAAGGATGTCTGTTATATAAGGCCCATAAAACCTAAGCAAAACATGTTGTGAACGGTATTTAATTTGGTTAACGTAAAACATCTGTGTGTGTCACTTCCCTTGCAGATCCCGAATAATCTGTACAGTCACCTTATTTTGTCATGTTTCCATTTCAGTTTACTAGCTGACACATTCTTTAGATGACTTTTTCCTATCAGTTAAATGGCCACAAGTAAAACTGCACAATCTAGAGAGTGAAGAAAGCAGAGAAGGAGAATAAAAGGGAAAATGAAAAAATAGAGTAAGGGAAAATGAAAAAATAGATTAAGGAAAAATGAGAGATGAAAGAGGCAATTGAAAGCAGCAGCAAGAGAAAAGTGGAAAACAAGCTGGACATTGTTAAATCCACGCCTCTTAGGGCTCTCTTTTTCTTTTTCTCTGTTTCTCCTTCTGTAAATAAGGACTGTTTTACTAATCATATCCTCCCTGAATATAAAACCTTATTTTGTTTCCACTAAAAGAAATTGTATAGAGGAGCTCTAATTTAGCTAGATGGTGAAGAGCAAGAAGCAGGTAGCTAAGGAAGGGCTTTAGTGCCTTTCTCTCCCCCTCACATCAGGGTCTTATCTTCTGTCAACCCACGCCTCTCCATAAGCAGCAACACAACTGCTGATGGTATGAAGCTTAAAGAATCTACACACACCACCTTTGAAAGATTGACAATAAACGTTTGTAACTATAGGTAATTTGGGGTCTAGTAAATAATATAACACATGGACAGAGATCAGTAAAAGAAAAAAATATGTAGGTGAAGAAAAACAAATACTTTTAATCCCTCTGCTGCCAAACTGAACAAATGTTATTGGGCTTGAAGGGATCAAAGAGGAGAAGATGTAATTTTTACAAAGATCTGTATCTTTCATACTTGCTGTCTAACTTTTTCCCCTTTCTATTTTATTATAATATTTTAATATGTCTATATTTACTGAGAAACAAAAATGCAGTAATACACTGTACATAAAAGCAAACTCTGTGGAAGAGAAAGGAATTGATGGGCCTAGGGGAAGATGGTAAAGGCAAGAGACTGACAGTAACAAAACAAAACAAAAAGCCCCACAGTCTTTTCCTTCTTTGGTGATAGATACAGGAGTGTTTGGTGTATACATATATATATATATATATATATATGTGTGTGTGTGTGTGTGTGTGTGTGTGTGTATGTATATGTATATTATATATACACAAATATAAGGTTTTTTGTTTAAAAGACTGGAAAAGTTTTAATTCGGTATCAATTTTCATGAACATATATGCCATCTGGTTTGGACATTTTGATGCTAACATTTTGATGTTACCTGTTGGGACATTTTCCCACCATTCTTCTCCAAGTTAATATGGCAATGTTAAATGAAAATTTAGAAAATACAATTAGGTTTGTTGATCTACTTAAGCTTTAAAACCATAAACCTATCTACTCATTATTATATTTTAAAGCATTACTTTTATTGAAAATAGTACAAAGTTATAAAATTAGAATAATCTGATATTTAACTTATATATATATATTTTTCACCACTAACTTTTAAATACCTACAGTTTTTCTTTTCCTTTAGCACTCTTCCCTTAATAAATGGCCACTCCAGCAGCTGCATTCCCTGTGAGTTCTACAACAAACATCACTGAAAATTACTTGTGTTAAGCATAATGTTTTCACAGCTGCAAGCAGGATTTTTAAATAGCAAAGGTACACTGAAGCTATCCTCAGCAATTAATAAATACAATACTAACAATATTTGTACTTGTGACATTTTTACTCGAAACATACCAAAGCACTTTACAAATAAACATGTGTTATTAACCTAATTTTTCACAGATGGGGGAAAACCCACTAGATTAGGTTAAGGTGACATAAGTGACTTTGCCAAAGATTGCCCAGCAAATCAGATGCATGACCTTGAACAGAACCCAGGACTCCAATAGGGCCTCTGCTTTGGTTTGTGAAAATCCAGCACCTATTAGAATTTGAAGTTTAAATGAAAACCATTTAATGAATTTTGCACATCACCATATTTGTAATAACATTTGCCATAAAAACCACTGTGTCAGTTTTCTGTTTCCATTATCTTTTCCATAAAAAAAAGAAACATTAAATTTTAGAGAGATTTTTTACAGAGAAAAAAACCTGTAATCAAACCACTCGGGCACTCAGTGATGCGTCTCCTCAGGAGTCCTGTCAGTGAAACGCACTGGAGCAATGGAGGGACAGTTGGTGGATATAAAGGAAACAATAGTCAGGCTTTGGGTGACTTTCAGAGGATGAAAGGCAGGAAGAGGCTAATGGAAAGCCCAGGATGTTTGTTCAAAGATGTGTTCCTAGCCAGCTATCAAAGCTCATGAGCCTTTTGTCAACGTAGATTAGATATTTTTAATAGTATACTGTAAATTCTCAACTAATTCTTAAAGATTAATTGTCCACTGGTTAATAAGAGATGCCCTACTTTCAACCAGTCTATGAACTCTGCATATACATCCATTTTGTGCTACATAAGTATATCCATAGTTCCTTATTGTTTAAAAGACTGTAAAAGTCATTCTTAATTCAGTATCTTAACTTTATGAACATATATGCCTTCTGGTTTGGACATGTTAATGTTAACACAGACGGTTGCTACCTGCCAGGGCATTCTCCCACCATTCTTCTCAATCAATATGGCAATGTTAAATGAAAATATAGAAAATAAAGTCAGATTTGTTATTTTCAAAACGATAAATCTATCTACTCATCATTATGATATTTTAAAGCATTATTTTTATTTATTTATTTTTGGCTGTGCTGGGTCTTCATTGCTGCACACGGGCTTTTGCTAGTTGCTGCGTACAGGGGCTACTCTTTGTTATAGTGCATGGGCTTCTCATTAGGGTGGCTTCTCTTGTTGTGGAGCATGGGCTCTAGGTGCATGAGCTTTGGTAGTTATGGCATGTGGGCTCAGTAGTTGTGGCTTGCGGGCTCTAGAGGGCAGGGTCCATAGTTGTGGCTCACGGGCTTAGTTGCTCCACGGCATGTGGGATCATCCTGGAACAGGGATCGAACCCATGTCCCCTGCATTTGCAGGTGTATTCTTAACCATTGCACCACTAGGGATGTCCCTAAAGCATTATTTTTTATTAAAAACAGTACATGCAAAGGCATAAAAATTAGAATAGTCTGATAATTAACTGAAATATAGCTGTTTCCTATTAAGACTATGCAAAGGACATTCTTCCATATATTTTTTCAAAAGCTAATACATTATTTTTTTTAAGAGTAAAAGAGTAACTGAAACACAAGTAAAATGATATGCTTCAAGCAGAATTCCTCTGGCTGTAAATAATTTTTCAAAATAAGTAAGAATTAAATGATTATAAAAAAAGAATCATGTTTACCCCATAGATATGTATATTATAAAATCACAGTATCTGATATGTAAAAAATCCTGTGCTTAAGTGTTGTCCTGTGGGATTCACAAACAATATAATTATAACTTTTTTATAGTATGATATAGATTACAAATCTCTAATCATGCACATCATATTTGTTTTATATTTTGAAATAGGATTACTTTAAAAAATCTCCTTTTGCTTTTTTCCTTAATTATTTTATAATTCATGAAAATAAATCTGCCTAAAAAATAAAACAAAATAATATATATACTCAAGAGTGTAACATTTTCCTTGCTTCTTCACAATCCTCCAGTTATACACCTGAGTTAAACAAATTAACACAGAAACACACATATTTTATAAAGACTATAAACATATTAATATGTGCATCATCTTATAGCCTTTATGTATATAAATGGAAAATATTATTCATATCCTCCAAAAATTGGCTTTAAAATTTACAATAGAATTTTGAGGAATTTATAAACCAGTACAATTAGATGCACCTCATTCTATTCAAGGTATGCTTAATATCTAAACAACCCTCAGCTGATAAACATTTCAACTTTTTCCAGGTTTATTTCAATTTCAAGTAATGCTACAAAGACTAATGAACATATAATTACTGCACACTTTTTTGAACATATCTCTATAAACATTCTTAGGTAAAATTATTTGGACAGCAAATATGTAACATTTAGAACATAATAGATATCATCAAATTGCCCTCTAAAAGTTTCAACTAATTTATGATTACTCTAACAGATTATGAGAAGACTGGGGCAAATGTATTTTTCTCTGATTAAATAAGTAATATATCCAATTCAGAATAATATGGCTAAAAGCTGACAATATTGTCTCTACAAAATTTTCAGTAAGATAACCATAAACACATTGGTGTACTCTCCAAACTAGACTCAGACAATTGAATGCCTGAATTGTGGATGTACCAACACTTATTAAAGACAGATGGAGCCAGATTTTTTCAAGTATATTTAAGCTTCAACTCTTTGCCTAAAACACCCATTTAAAAATATAATATAGAATATACCTAAAAAATGTTACAAGAATTATGCAGTCCCCTACACCATCTGTTTTCTGTGTTAGAGAACCAGAGCATGTAACAGTCAGAAAACTGGACAACTTTCAACCCGCCTCTTAGGATTTTGTTCTGGGGCCTCTGTGAGCCATCAGTACTTCTTGGATATCATCTTTTAATGCCTTTTTAGAGTGAGAAATAACATGATATATTTATGCATAAAGAAAGGAATAGGGAGGAAGTTCTAAAAATGAATTGAGGGAAACCGTTGATTCTATTGTTGGAGGAATAGTTTATCAAATACACCACTGGAGAAAGAGTTGAAGACAAAAGCATACTATTAATTATGCATTCTGGAGAACTTTAGTTTGCACATTATTTAAAATTATGTAGAGAACCTGCACATTATTTAAAATTATGTAGAGAACCAAGTAGAGGAGTACAAGGAAGTTTCTGGAGAAAGCCAATAAATATCTAAAGCATGATATGGTAAACGTATCAACTTGACCTGTAGCTTCACATATAAGAAAAGAATTTCTTTTTAATTGTCAAAAATAATACTTTCAAGAGGACATACATACATAACCATAAAATATAAGCCAAAACCACCTTATTAAGTAAAAAAAATATGAAAATATTTCCACTAAAAATATAGCAGAAGGGAAAGTGAATACCACAAGTGGCTACACCTGAAATAAAGACATAATTTAGGGTCCTCACTTTTCAAATTTCAGAAAAAAAGTTTGGCACTGTCATGAGCATAAAAAAGACACATTCTTCATGAAATAAGAACACAAGAAAATATCATCAGTAAAAAACAGTCAAAAAGTGAAAAAGGGTGAGATGAGATGGCAGTAGAATGAAATATGAATAAGAAAAAAACCATAAGAGTGCATCTACTAAATCACAATAGTGTAATCAAATAGTTAAACCCTTAACTAAGAAGCCAAATTGATATTAAAGAAAATTAAATCAGTGAGGTAGAAACAGATTTGAAAACATCCAAAAATGCAAATAAATTCAAGAGAGTTGAAAATTGAGGAAAGTTTATATGTGTAATTCAGGAAACGGATATACAGTAAATTGTTAATTGATATTCCTGAAGAATAATCCAAGGCAAGTAAAAGAAATGTAACAAAGTAAAAGTAGAATGATAAACCAGAAAAACTCCAAATGATATTCTAAAAAAATGTACACTTCCATGCATACTATAAAGATAAAGAAAGATTGTATTGAATGTAAATATATATATAAAGAAACAAAACTCAGAAGTGACCAAAACATCTTTTACAAATTTAAATAAAAATTGTTACCATGACAACATATATACTGCAATGAACAAATGTGTATCACAGACTATTTTTATACCCAGCTATTTTCATTACAAATGTCACAGAAAGAACATCAGATAAGTAAGATTTCAAAAAACATTTGATGTATTTATTCTTCTAAAAATTATTTGAGGGTGGTTTCCAAGTAACATAGAAAACAAATATTAATAACCAAAAAGGAGTATCATTTTATGATGAGACCCACTGTAAGGATTACAAATTAAATACATAAAAAGTGGTCTCTTTAGCAAGTGGTGTTGGGAATGCTGGATAACCACATGTAATTCAATGAAGTTAGAACATTCCCTCACACCATTCACAAAAATAACTCAAAATGGCTTAAAGACTTAAAGACATGACAACCATAAAACTCTTAGAAGAGAACATAGACAAAACATTCTCTTATATAAATCTTAGCAACATTCTTTAGGTCAGTCCCCCAAGGCAATATAAATAAAAGCAAAAATAAACATATGGGACCTAATCAAACTTATAAGGTTTTGCACAACAAAGGAAACCATAAATAAAATTAAAAGACAACCTAAGGACTGGGAGAAAATATTTGCAAACGATGGGACCAATAAGGGCTTAATCTCCAAAATATACAAACAGTTCATACAACTCAATAACAACAAAAAAACCAAACAACCCAATCAAAAAATAGGCAGAACACCTAAATAGACATTTCTCTAAAGAAGACATACAGATGACCAACAGGCACATGAAAAGATGCACCACATCACTAAGTATTAGAGAAATGCAAACCAAAACTACAATGAGGTATTACCACACACGGGTCAGAATGGCCATCATCAAAAAATCTACAAATAAATGCTGGAGAGAGTGCGGAGAAAAGGGAACCTTCCTACACTACTGGTGGGAATGTAAATTGGTGAAACCACTATGGAGAATAGTACGGACATTCCTTAAAAAACTGAAAATAGAGTTACCCTATGATCCAGCAATCCCATTCCTGAGCATATACCCAGAAAGACAAAAGCTCTAATTTGAAAAGATACATGCACCACAAAGTTCAAGGCAGCACTATTTATAATTGCCAAAACATGGAAGCAACCTAAGTGACCATCAAATAGATGAATGGATAAAGATGTGGTATTATGTATATTACTCAGCCATAAAAAGAATGAAATAATGCCATTTGCAGCAACATGGATGGAGCTAGAGTTTATCATACTAAGTGAAGTCAGAGAAAGACAAATATCATATAATATCACTTACATGTCGAATCTAAAAAATAATGCAAGTGAACTTATTTATAAAACAGAAACAGTTCAGACATAGAAAACAAACTTATGGTTACCAAAGGGGAAGGGAGAGGGAGGGATAACTGGGACTATGGGATTAGCAGATAAACACTATTAAATTTTTTTAAAAAGTAGAATAATTTCTGACCATATTATTAGCAAATGCAATATAAGTTTTTTTGAAAGGAGAAAGTATGTATAAATGTGAACTCTAGCTTTTAAAGGCCAGATAATATCAACAATTACTGAAAACTGAAGGAAATTGGGGGAGAGCTAAGAAAGCTTATTTAAGCTTTGCTTTAAATGGAGAGCTTCAGTCTTTAAAGATACTGTTAAATCTTTACTTTGACAACTAGAAAAAGCACACTAAATATATAATAATACAACCAAAAGTAAAAGCAAGAAATCTAAGAGGGTAAGAAATATAAAAATTTTAACAAGCTGACAAATTATAAACAAATATAGCTCATAAAAATAAATTAAATGCATTAAAATTTATTGCCAAAAATGTATTTCCTAAGTTTTCAAACATGCAATATAGCCTATGCTGTAGATATAGGGTATACCTCAAGAAAAATATACAAAAAAATTTAAAAATAAAAGGTTGATCAAAGCCATGTCTAACTAATGTAAATAAAAAGAGCCCTCCAAATCCATAGTAATACTGAATAAAATAGAACTCAAGATAATGAACATTAAATTATACCTTGAATGAAAGGATGAAATTCATGATCAAAATAAAATTGTAATGAAAATTTTTGCAAAGTCATAAAAATACTTTGTGTAAAACTGTTAGGAAATGCAAATATAAGTAGACAGAAGTAAAAAAGCAATTATTACATTTTGATGTTCTTTCCCATCTTTAGCAGATCAAGTGGGCAAAACATATACAAAGATGGTGTTTATTTAATGGTATAAGTAATATGGTTAATTTATTGAAGGGATAATGCATTTTCTATTATCTTTTTCACCTTCTTTATAACTACATTTTTTACACCAATGAAATATTTACAAAAAAACGTTTGTTCAAAGACAATCACAATCAATTTTATGGGCCACAATCTCTCTATATATTGTGGCTCCACACACACTCAGACTAAATTATAACAAAAGCCACCTTTATATCCAGGCATTTGATTTTTTTTTAATGCTGTGCTATAGAGTTGTTAACTGAACTGTATTTATTGATTTTGTCTAAATTATTTCCAGCATGTTCATTTTCTCTGTTGTAATAGAGTACATTTATGCTTTATAACTTTTTTAAAAATTACTTTACAATGCTTCCTATTTCAATACTTTATAAAAACATCCATTACAATTATTTTAAAACAATTATACTTTTTAATTAATATTATACATTTTAGTATTAATTTCTCTTATTCCTTTCCTTTTTGTTTGCTAATATTTTCACTTTCTTGGTTGATTATTCAATTCAGTTAAAATAGCTTAACATCAGAAAGCCCTACAATCAATTCAATATATACCAAAATGGCATTTCATAAATTTTAACATTCATTTGTCAAAAAATTCATAAACACTGAATATGAAGCTATTTTATTATATCAAAAGGTAAAATTATATGAAAATGTAAATGGATAGTATCTGAAACTGAGTTATAAAAATTGTAACAAGTTTTGCCTAACTCTTCTGCATAAACTCTTGGGCATTCACACCCATGACAGAAACAAATACACACACACTTGAACACACATGTAATTAGGCAAAATTAATCAGTGTTCTTTATAGCCGAATGTACCACAGGCTTTAATATGGTAAGATGCATTTAGAGATTGTTTTTGTGTCATTTCTTCAATTAAGACATATTTATTTAAGTGAAAATCATTAACATTGTCCGAATCTCTAAGTAGGTTGATCATGCATGCTTATCATCTTCCTCTGGTCTATCTATAGTTTTTAATTGCTCTACAATGAATAAGTATTGATGAAAAGTAACATTTTTCTAAGAAGTATTTAACTAGAATAAATCATGGGAGACCTTTGCAATCTTATAGTGGGGAAAATTTTCTTATGATATCAAAACTAAAAAAAAACATAGAAACATGCTTTTATTAGGCAAATTTCAAATGTACCCAAAAGAGAAAGTATTAAAAATGAACCCACGTGTAGCACTTCAAAAATTATCATTTTATCTTTTTTTCTTTATTTTATCCACCAACACCATTTTCCTTTTCTTTCAAATTCAAGATATGTAATATACCTATAAAAACTTCTGTATATATATCTCTAGAGATGTTTTATTAGCATAAATTCAGTATTAATTTTAAGCAAACAAATTTACAAAATAATCTTAATTTACCCTAAAATGTCTGTAATTTGAGATTTGTCATTTTTTTTTTTACAAAAAATATTTTTGGTTGATTTGTCAAATAAGACAGTTTCACTTCAATTTAATAGTAGTATATTATTGAATACTGTAGTAAACTATAAGTAATATAATAAAACAAGGTCTATACATATATTCCTATTCATTTACTTAGGTATAATTTTATATACCTACATATATATACACAGTTTCTCTCCCTCTATGCTTTTAAAAATCTTTTTCTATTTAAGTATAAGAAGATACACATCTTAAGTATATAGTTTAATGAGTTCAGACAAATGAATGAACCCATATAACTCATATCCATATTAAGACATAAAAAATTCCTCACATCAGAAAGTTCCCTCTTGCCACTTTGCAGTACATCTACTACTCAGCAGGCAGACACTCTTCCAATTTTGGTTACCTAATTTTTGCTTATGCTGAAAATTCACGCTAATCAAATCAGAGGGTAAAAACTGTATAAGAACAGCATGATTTTTGTGAGAGTCAAATTTTTGTTGCATATAATGGTTCTTCACTCCTTTTAATTGCTGAAAGCATTCCATTGTATGGTTATTTTATAATATATTTATCTATTCAATGCTTTTATTATGGAAAATTTCCTTTTTTTGGCCACTATGAAGAAAACTTCTATGCATATGATTTTAGAAGTCATTTGTGAATACATTTCTATTTCACTTGGATAAACATGTGAGTGGAACTCCTAGCTCATAGATATATGTTTACAAAAACTATCAAATAATTTTTACAAAGTGGTTGTTTAATTTTATACTTTTACCAGTAATGTAAGAGAGTTTGGTGTATATTTGAGGTTTGAGTATTTTTAATAATAGTCATTCTAGTAACAGAGAGTAGTACTTCATTATGGCAAAATTTGCATTTTTTCTGATGAGTATTATTGTTGAGTACTTTTCCATATGCTTCTTGGCCATGTGCATATTTTCCTTTTAGAAGTATCTGTTTAAGTGTGTCTATCATTTTTGTGTTCTTTGTATTTTTATTTAAAATGTAATTTAAATATATATATTATAGATAATATTCATTGTATATTTATACTACAATTTATTTATAATATAATACATCTTTATTTTATTACATAGTTTACTACAATATTCAACAGGAATAATGGCTAGTAAAATAAGGGAAGAAACACAAATAAATAACAAAGATTAGAATGGAAATAAAACTGTCTTTATTATAGGTATTTTATTGTATTAATATTATAGGTACAAACCCTAAAAGATATAGAAAAATCTATTAGGACCGTTACTTTATCAAGTAATTTTAGCAAGGTCACAGGACACAAGATCAATTACAAATGCCATTTGTAATTCAGAATACTCAAAAAAAAAAAAAACAACCATAGTAGCATCAAAATTAAAATACTAAAGAATACATTTAGTCACATATGCTTAGAGCAGGGAACTACAAAGCACTGCAAAGAGAAATGAAAGAAAATGTGATAAACGGAGATCTGGTGTTAATGGATTGAAGGATTTGATATTGTTAAACTGCAACTCTGCCCAACTTGATCTGTGATTGCATAACAACATCCTAGGTTTTATAAGTCAACAGGTTGACTTTTAAATTTTTATGCAGAGTCAAATAACCTAATATAGCCAAAACAACCCTGAGGGAAAAAAAACAAGGTTGGACAAATGTAGATAGGTAATTCAGTATGAAATTAGACTCTTCACCATGTGTTGCTAACTAACCATATGCATATCTGTATAGAAAACTAGTTGGGGCAGGGGTTTTACTTGTTTACAGTTTTATTCCCTTCTGACAATCTTTGCCTTTTAGTTGAAGTAGTTTGTCCATTAACATTTAATCTAATTAATATTGTTGGATTGAATGTACCACTTCTTAATTTGTTGTGTAGTTGTCTATTATTTTATCTAGTTCTCTTTTCTTGCTTTTTCCTTTATTTGAATTTCAAAAAAGGCATTTTAGTATATGTTTAATGTGTTATCAAAGTATTTTGTTTAGAAATTAACATCTTTTTTCATAAGTGAGAATTATAAACCTCATGTATCATATCCTCTTTCTAGAAAAGTTATGGCAGTTAACATATCAACCCATTGTGCATTACAGAAATGTATAATCCCTGTTCTTTTTACCAGGAATTTGTTTTTTTAAGATATAAACATAACTAGGTATAAATGTAACTAAAGCAATGATTACTTCACTCACAGTTTATTATGTTTTAGCTTGTAATTTTTCTTTGTTTTGTGTTATTTTGGCAGATTTTAGCAGGATTACATGTGCTTCATAATTAGGTACCTTTCAATCATTTTCTAAATTCTATGTGTATTTATATTTTATGGATATTATCCTCACATAAAATTAGAAAGCTAAGACTCAGAAAGATTAAGTCATTTCTTAAAGTCATGTAAATGTTGAAGTCAGAATTAGAATCCAGGCCATATTATTTCTAAAATACATATTTCTAAAACAATATACAGCATTATATCCTCACAGAACTTGCTGTCAGAGAGCTCACACTCTCATTAGCAAATTGTCTATAAAATAATTTTATAATATAAATTGGATCTTAAGTAATTTAAAGTAGATATAAATGTAGAAGTAATTAATATTTATATTAATATTCTTAATTTTATTTCAAATGATAAAAATTCAGAATGAAACTTCTAACTCATTCTGAGTTTATACAGGTACAGATGCTTACAACAAAGGACTGATTCATTAATTGACAGTAAGATCAAATGTTGACTTTTAAAATTTGGTATCAAATTGATAGATGAATGGATAGATGAATAGATAAAGAAGATGTGGTATGTATATACAATGGAATATTACTCAGCCACAGAAAAATGAAAACGTGCCATTTGCGACAACATGAAAGGAACTATAGGGTATTATGCTTAGTGAAATAAGTCAGACAAAGACAAATACCATATGATTTCACTTACATGTGTATCTAAAACACAAACAAAGCAGAAACAGTCTCAAACTTGTAGTTGCCAGAGGGGAGGGGATGAGGGATGGGTAAAATAGGTAAAGGATTAAGAGGTACAAACTCCCAGTTATAAAATAAAAATTTCATGAGAGTGCAATATACAGCATAAGATATATAATCAGTAATATGGTAATAACTTTGTATTGTAACACATGGTTACAAGACCTATGGTGGTGATCATTTTATGATGTATTTAAATGTCAAATCACTATGTTGCACACCTGAAACTAACATACTATTGTATGTCTACTATACTCAAATTTTTAAAAAAGTTTTTATGTAATTCTGTAGTATACATTTATTTTTGAGGTTATTAATTGAATTGATATTATAATCATGTAAAATTTGTCATACAAAATCTTCCCCAGAATTGTTTCATTGTGCTTGTTACATAACTTAAGTAGACTTGCTCTTTCTAAAAAGATATTACTTTGGGACTTCCCTGGTGGTGCAGTGGTTAAGCATCTGCCTGCCAATGCAGGGGATACGGTTTCAAGCCCTGGTCTGGGAAGATCCCACATGCCGTGGAACAACTAAGCCTGTGCGCCACAACTACTGAGACTGAGCTCTAGAGCCCGTGAGCCACAACTACTGAGCCCACGTACCACAACTACTGAGCCCACGTACCACAACTACTGAAGCCCACTTGCCTAGAGCCTGTGCTCCACAACAAGGGAAGCCACCACAATGAGAAGCCCGCGCACTGCAACAAAGAGTAGCCCCCGCTCGCCACAACTAGAGAAAGCCCGTGCGCAGCAAAGAAGACCCAACGCAGCCAAAAATAAATAAATAAATAAATTTTAAAAATATATTACTTTATATTTTCTTTTTTATGTAAATTTCTCTAGTAGCTCTTAACAACCATTCACTTGTTGCAGGGTTTATTATCCTAATTGAGAAAATGTGAAATGAAGTACCACAGCCTCTTGAGTTGTAAAACTACTACATCCGTTTAGTTTGGGAAATGGAATCTCTGTTCCAGGAATTTACATTCTCATGTTCAGAGAAAGCCAATATAACTGGGGTTAATTTGTGGGAAAACATTTGAAATGAACAAGTAGGTGAGACTTTTCTCTCCTGTAAACCACTGAACATTTATTTCTTATTGAGAAAGATAAATTATCATCCTTCTATGAATTATATTTGAGGCAAGGGCATTCAGCAGTGAGTAGGAAATGCAGTTCTCTGGCAGAAGTAGATATAAGTACCACTTTTAACTTATTGGGGGAAGAGGAAGCAGATAATGTGATTTTCTCACTGTGAATACTAGTCTCTATTATGAATTAACAGGTGAATTTTATGAAGCAGACAATTTTACTAGTGCTACCTTGAATCAGGAAACATTTGAATTCTGTTAAGTAATTCATTTAAATATTGATTGATTTGTTTGGTTAATGGAATGTTATCTATTTGCTAAGCATTGGGGCTACAATTCTGAATGTATATTTCAGTAAAGAAAATATCTTCTTTGCTTTCTGGGGATTTTTTTTCTCATAAAAATGATCTATATTTATTCAGACCTGGAGGAGAAGTAAAATGATTTTTCAACTTGAATATAAGTAAAAGGGAATTTTTAAACTACCTCCTAGATTTAGTGCATACAGTGGCAGTCATGAAAATACTGGGAGATTTTGAATTATAAGGCTCTCTAAAAGGATCCCATTATCATTCTAGGATAAAAATACAAGTACATGAATTGTTATAAATCTTGTTAATTGATTCTCTACAAAGCATTACCATTCATGTGCTTAATATTAGGTATGTATTTATTCTATAGTATGCATTATTAATTAATCATTTAAACATAATTGTGAGGCAAAATTCTTTATAATTACTATAATCCAGCAATATTTATCTTTTATTATTTAAGTAATATACATAGCAAGACATTGTTCTAAGTGCCTAAAAATATTAACACATTTAAAACTCATTACAACTCTATAAAATAGGTACAAATAAATATTATTCCTACTTTCAGCTGAGGAAAATTTGAAGAAACAATATTAAGGTCACACAACTATTAGGTAGTGGACCTGGGATTCATCATAAAAGCTATACCCTAAGTTCCATATTTGTTTTGTTGGGAGAGACAATAGCATAATGAATTCTCATATACTCATCACCCAGTTTCAACAACTACAAATATCTGTCCAATTTTGTTTTAACTGTCCTCCCCGACATACTCACATTTTAGTGTTAGATGGAACTGAGCAAGGTCAGCAAGAACCTCTGACACTCATGCTGCATTTGAATCTATAGGCAAAGAAAATTCCTTTTTTAGGGGAAGATGATGACTTTGCTTACTTAGAAGAACTTTCTTCTCAAACTGATAGTGGAATGAACAAAAAAGACACCCCAAAGCAGTACCTTTCACTTGACTGCAAGGAGCTAAGTTAGCTAAGTCACAAAAAATTGGTTCTGCTACAGGAATTCAAATACACTCAACTCTGAATTTTTTAGCAACAGGGTGTGATGCTGAACTGAGGGGGCCCTAGATTTAGAAGCCCATGAGAATCATGATATAATGCTGCAAGTGGAACAGCAATTCGGTTCCCCAGAAAGCCAGATGGAGAACACATTGAACATGCATGGAGATATAAAGTTAAACTCATCGAATATTACCTTAATAAGAACAAAGAAGGGTCACAGATATGTGAAAACTTGCAGAAGACAGAATTAAATGATGGAAAATTTATTGAAGCAGTGGGAAAATACATCACCCTTAGTAGTTCTTTTCTCCAGGCATGTGATCCCTCAGCTGAGGGCAATTAAGAGCCAGATAAAACCTGAAGGAGAGAGAAAGTCTCTTTCATTGCAACTAGGTTCTTTAATATAGGAAAATCTGAGTAAAAAGTCACTAGATTCCTCTTTGGTATCTACTTCAGATATCAGCTGCTAAGGTGCACATTGATAATAAATCTGAAATTCAGTTATGACTGTTAAAGATAATTCAGGCACCCACTGGAAATATATGTCCTTCCAAAGAAGAGAAGAGTATTAAGATTCCACCCATATTTCTATAAAGTGGGAAAACCAACAAGAAAAGGCTTTGCTACTCACACTGCAGCTGTGATCCAGCAGTACAACAAAGGAAGAAAGCAACCAGAGTACTGGTTTGTTGTTCCTTGGAGAGAAGTTGTCAGAAGATAAAAGATCACCATGGATCCAGGAAAGCTGGCAGTTTCTTCTTACATACTGAGAGATGCTCACATTCACTGAAGATAAGTGCATATCAACTTTAAAACCTCCTTGTCTCCATTGCAGCTTGCAGAATCACATCCTTCTCTGAATCAGCTGAGGATGACAGTGGTGTGCTTGGGCTATTTGCAAGTGTCCAGAACTTATAAAACTGGCTTCTGGGGCTTCCCTGGTGGCGCAGTGGTTGAGAGTCTGCCTGCCAATGCAGGGGACACGGGTTCATTCCCTGGTCCGAGAAGATCCCACATGCCACGGAGCGGCTGGGCCTGTGAGCCATGGCCGCTGAGCCTGCGCGTCCAGAGCCTGTGCTCCGCAACGGGAGAGGCCACAACAGTGAGAGGCCCGCGTACTGCAAAAAAAAAAAAAAAAAAAAAAAAAGACTGGCTTCTGGGCTGCACCTCGCAGGCCTGCAAGCCTTGTAGTTGCCCAGCCTCAAGACTGAAGGAAGAGCCCTAAGACAGCACCAGAGACATCACTGGTTTAATAGACAGGAGATCTTACACACGTTCAGCAGACGGCAGAAAGGACATGGCAGCCATCTTTGCTACTGAGGGGAGAAGGAAGCTACCAGTTATAAGGGGAATTGACATCAGGCTGGCTCATCAACTACCAGGGAAACCAGCAGCTGAGGTACATCCCTCACAACCCTTCAGTTTAACGATCATAATGAGGGCAAATGTTTCCTTTTAATAAACTAGCAGGTGGAGCCATCTGGCCTAAGGGGCAGGGTCAAGCATATTTGCATGAGTAGGGTGTAGGGGAAGCAGGACTGGTCGAGCAGGGCACATACAAACAGCAAGAGAACAGCCATCATGAGTGGCCTGACCATATACTGGCACATCCAGGTTTTTCCTACTCTCACTCTTGGTGCTAATTTAAACATGACAACAGTGGATAATTCCACCTTATTTTAATTATCTAGTACAGGATTTCTCAAATTTGGCAGTATTAACATTTTGAACTGCATAAGTCTTTGTTTGAGGGGATGTCCTGTGCATTTTAGGATATTTACAAGCATCCCTGACTTCTACCCACAAGAGGCCAGTAGCACCTCCTCAGTTGTGACAACCAAAAATGTCTCCAGACATTGCCAAATATCATCTGAGGAATAAAATTGCTTCACACTGAGAACCACTGGTCAGGTATTGGACCATTAGACCACGGACTGTAGGCCATTTTGAAAGTAATTATGTGCCATTATAGCTGAATAATTTAGGGATTTGACTACTTAAATTTTTTTGTACTTGATTATATTAGCAGTATTTATTTATCTGCATGTACCTTGTTTTCTTGATAAACCTCAATTTTTTTGCAAAGAACTTAATTAAAATTTTTTTAACTTGAAACAAAATTCCCAAAAATGTCCTTTCATGTGTTAATACTTAGTATGTATTTCTAACAGGTAAAACTTTCTTTTTATACACAACCTTAATTTAGTAACCACTATAAACACAATTAATAATAATTCTTTGATCTTATCCAATACAGAGCTGATAGCTAGTGTCACCAATTGTTTCAAAAATGTATTTTTATTGTTGATTCCTGTGAAATGAGATCAAACAAGATCTACATATTGCAGTTGGTTGACTTTATTTTTACTCTAGGGCATCATCTATCCTTATTCATTGTTTTTTCAGGCTATTTATTATTTGAATAAATGGGCTAATTTGTCCTGTAGAATTTCCCACGGTCACATTGGTTAAAGTGTGCCACATGAAGTGGGTTGTGTTTCAGGAAATTAAACCTAAGTTTAGGAAAGCTATTTTTTTTAATAGTGGTCAATAATTACACTTATTGCTCTGTAGAGAGTCATTATCTTTATTGTACTGGACACTAAGAATGTGTGCACTTTGATCTTGAGGGTGATAACTGTGTCTTCCAAGGAAATCCTCTGCGCAAATGTCATTGAAAAGGTCCATCAGTGCCTCACTCACAAAGCATGCAGAAACATGAGAGATTTGTGGATTATTGACTCCCCAAAATATTTGCCCCTGATTTCTACATTGTCTTGAATTCTGATGAATTTTCCAGTAAATATGATGCCACTTTATCAGCCACTCAGATTAATCTGATCTAGAGAGGCTAGTAACAAAATCAATTCAATTGTTTTGAACAATATTTAATGAAGGCTCTACTCAATAAAATTCCAAGCAGCCTGATGAAGACAACCTAAGCTGTTGACTAAAATATGCCATCCAAGGTACCAGACACTGCTGAACAAACAAGTCAGGCTTTAACTCAGAAAGCCTGGTGTCTTGCTCTGTAAGTTTCAGTACTGACATTTCTACTTGGCTAGAGGTATTAGTCCAGGCACAGCAGATGCGTTAGTGATTGCACAGATTCTGCCTTTGCCTGTAAGGAACAAGTTTCAAGCAATCATCCATAACTACTATGACCAGTGAGTCCAGGCTGAATGCCTTCTAGGACCATTGCAATGTAACTGATCACTTCAGTTAAAGTCAGGGATAAATGTTGTACCATGATTTCTAATTTGTTGATACATGGTAGAGATAACTGCCTCCAAGGAGCATATAAATAATCAATCAGTTAGCCCTCTGGGAAGTATCCCCAAGCAACAAAGAGCTGCCTCATTTTGAAAAGATATCCACAGTTATATGTGAGCGGCATGATCTACTATTAGTGTTTCATAAAATACCTGAAGTTCTCTTACATCTTCCCCTAAGTTTTAAGGTACTGTGATTTGGGGAGCAGGGTAAGTTCACTGTTACCAGAGAAGAAGCACAAAGCCACAGACAGATACAAAGTTCCAAAAAAGAAATTCTTTTTCAAAAATTTGGGGTCCTGTAAGTGGAACTAATATCCATTGGAAAGGGCAGAGATTGAGAATGCCTGCAATGTAGTCTCCCTAAAAACTAATAAGTTTTGGGTTTCCAAGTTCAGTTTGAATAATTCTTATTCTAATCTAATTCTTGTTTCAAAGGGATTGTCTAGGGTACCAACAGAATAGCATCTGTCTGCCCCACAGAATGACTGGGTGATGGCTCTGGAATGCAGGTGGGCAAGACGTCCAAAGACCTTGACAGGTGTTTTGTGTTGGAGATGGGGTTGCTGGGGGCCTCTCCTCTGTTCCAATATATGTATGAGTAAAAATTAAGAGAATGGCAGTAAAATCATGGATGGTGTTGTCTGTCAGAGACTGGTAGATCTAGTTGTAATTTTTTTTACTAAGCATATTAATAAATATTATTTATTTAAAATTTTGCACATTGCACTTTAACATTAAAAGTACTTTCAATAGTTCAGGAGAGCCACATGGGAAGGTGTGTCCTTTATGAAGAAGGTTCTAGGGGTGATTCTAAAAGACACTTAGCATAACTCCCTCCCAGTGTCTGAAGTCTTACCTTCAGGTGATTGATAAGATTATTATTGTTCTCTTGCTATTGGTAAGATTATTATTGTTCTCTTGCTATTGATAAGATTATTATTGTTCTCTTGTTACCACCATAAAACAAGTGTGTCTTATTGTAGTCGTTATAACTTCACCTATTTTCCAATTATACCCAATACACAACCAGAATTTTTTCCCAGAAGGATTGAGTCTGAAAATAAATAAATAAAACTTATTCAAACTGAAACGCAAGGAGAAAATCATGTTAAATGCATAACAGAGCATCCAAGAACTATGGGGCAATATCAAACTATCTAACGTTTGCAAGATTGACATCACAGAAAAAGGAGAGAGAAAAAGAACAGAATAAATACTGAAGAGATAATGGCCAAGACATTCTTAAATTGAATTCACTCAGAATGAATTTATTCAGAATTCACTCAGAAATCATTCAGCACAGCCCTTTCCCAGAGTGGTTGAGAGAATTAGCAGAAACTGCTTAACATTTCAGCTGCCTAAGGCTGTGATAACATTTGTGGCTAAGAAGAGGTTAACCAAAAACCTTAAAAGGAAAAGCTGGTGAATGCGTGTTCACAGGGAACCTTGAAGAGCTCTGATATGCCTCTGAGAATTTAGAAGACCACACACATGCACAGAATGGTATGCATACTCAGGGTTTGTGCATGCCCAGGAAAGACCTGATCAAGCTCCCATCTCTCAAGTGTGGCTTAACTTGAGGTTCTGCACAAACAGAAAGTGAAGAATAATAGAGTGTTGTAAACTGCTTGCTTGAATATTGAAGACATACACCAGATTCCATACAGAACACCTCAGCAAAGGCTGAAAGACTTCTTAGTCCAAGGCACTTAAGGAAATCTCTAACCAATCATTAGTTGGCCACTAAACTAGCCAAGCAGAGAGTAAGCACATGTGACAGTGAAAATAGACTTTACAGAATTAGTTTGAAAAAGTTACTAAGCAAACAAAGAAAAACTATACTAAACAGTAACAACAACAAACTACATTGAGGGAAAAGAATCTGATTTACACAGTTGCCACATTATTTGATTTAAAACATACATTATTAACAAAAAATTAGAAGGTATATAAAAAGTAGAAAATATGGCCAATACATGAGAACATAAGCAGTTGAAAGAAACAGCCTATGAGGAAACACAAACACTGGATTAAGAAACAAAAGTTTTAGATCAGTTATTTAAAATATCTTCAAAGAACTAAAACAAACAAATGATGTCCAGATAACTACACAAAGTATGAGAACAAAATAGTGATTATCGCCAGAGAATATCAATAAAGAGATAGAAGGAATAAAATTTTGGAGTTGAATAGTACAGTAACTGAAATGAAAATTCACTAAAGGGGCTCAAGCCACAGAGAGAAAGAATCAGCATACTTGGAGGTAGAGCAATTGCTATTACCCAATTTGAGGAACAATAAGAAAAATGAATGAAAAAGTGAGCAAATCTTCAGGATGGACCATATGTCAGGCCATAAAATGAGTCTCAAAAAATTTAAAAGGATTCATCATCAAAATTTTTTCTTCAATCTCAAAGGAAGGAAATTCCACTATAACAGAAGGAAATTTAGGGAATTCAAAAGGAATAAATAACAGGAGGAAATACGTACACATTAAACAACACACTCCTAAAGTAACCCTGGGATCAAAACAAGAAATCATAAGATAAATTTTAAAAATAGTTTGAGATGAATGAATATGAAGACACAGCATACCCAAACTTTTGTAGTCTAGCTAAAGCAGTGCTTAAAGGGAAATTCATAAATTTAATGCATATATTAAAAACAAATAAATATCTCAAATTAATAAATAAACTACAGTAGAAGAGTAAACTAAGTTCAAAGCAAGCAAGAAGAAGACAAAATTAGAGTAGATAAATAAAGAATAGAAAAATAGAGAAAATCAGTGAAACCTAAGTTTGTTGCTTTACCAATTTCCACAAAATTAAAAAAAAATCTTTAGCTAAACTGTATAAGAAAATCAAATTACGAAAATAAATAAAAACGGAATATTAATTATAATCTTACAGAAATTAAAAAAAATAATTATAAGGAAATGCTATGAACAAATGTATGCCAATAAATTAGATAACTTAGATGAAATGGACAAATGCCTAGAAAGACACACACTACTAAAAATGACTCAAGGAGAAATGGAAATTGGAATAAATCTGTAACAAGTAAAATAACTGTATTATTGATCAAAAAACTCCCCTGAAATAGAAGTCCAGCCCTCAAGACTTCATTTTTGAATTGTAAGAAACGTTTAAATATTTAACACCAATACTTCACAAACTCTCCCAAAAAGTAGAAGAGGGAGAAATATTTCCAAACTCATTCCAGGATTATACTGAAATTAAAACCAGGTTTAGAATCACAAGAAGTGAAAAATACAAAACAATATCCCTTTTGAATATAGACACAAAATTTCCCAACAAAATACGAACAGATTTTATCCAGCAATATGATCTATGTAGATTTAGCTCAAGCTGACACAGTTGGTTTAATATATCAAAATTAATCAATGTAATACCCTACAGTGATAGAAAAAATAACAAAACCTTATGATTATGTCAATAGTAAAGAAAATTTTGAGAAAATCAACACCCTTTTATAATGAAAACACTCAATAAGCTAGAAATAGAAGAGAAATTCCTCAAGCAGATAAAAGACATATATTTGAAAAACCCACAGCTAACCTCAAACTGAATGGAAAAAGAAGAAAGATTTCATCATAAGAGCAAAAACAAGGCAAGGATGTCCACCATACCATTTTATTGAACATTAAGATGGAGGTTATAGCCAATGTATTCAGGCAATAAAAATATTTTTTAAAAGCATCCAGATTGAAAAGAAAGAAATTAAACTATCTCTGCACACATATTACATGACCTTTTATTTAGAAAAACTTAAGGAATAAACAAAAATGTATTACATCTGATCAACAAGTTCACCAAGTTGGTAGGCCACAAGATCTGTTAAAAAAATCAATTACGTTTCAGCAATTTAGCAATGAACAGTTCCAAAATTAACAATTTTATTTCCAATAGCATCAAAAAGAATAGATATTTAGGAATAAATGTAACAAAAAATGCAAGATTTGTTCACTGAAAACTACGAAGCATTGTTAAAAGAAGTTAAATAAGACATAAATTAATGAAAAAAACTCAACTGGAAAACTAATACTATTATGATGCCTACACTCTCCAAATTGTTCTACAGATTGAAGACAATCCTAATCAAAAGCCCAGCTGCCTTTTTTGCAGAAATTGACAAGCTTATTTTAACTTCATGGAATTTTAAGGGATGCAGATTAACCAAAAAAATCCTAGGGGAAAAATAATAAATTTGGAGGATATTGGAGGACACAAGCTTCCTGATTTCAAAACTTACTACAAAGCTACAAGTAATCAAGACAGTATGGCACTGGAATAGGTACAGCCACATATGTCAACAAAATAGAATTGAGTGAAGAAATAGACACTTAAATTATGGTTAATTAATTAAAAACAAAGTTTTAAAGACAAATCAATGGAGAAAGGATACTCTTCTCAACAAATGCTGATGACCAAACAACTGTATATACATAAGCAAAAGAATGAGCTGAACTCCCTCCACATTCATACACAAAAATACACAAATGGATCATAGACTTAAATGTAACAGCTAAAACTATAAAAGTCATGGAAGAAACCATAGGTGTGAATCCTTGTAATTCTGAATTAGCCAATGTCTCTTACATATTTCTCCAAAAGCAAAGCAACAAAATAAAAATAATAGATAAATTGGACTTTACAAAAATTTAAAATCTTTGGGCTCCAAAGCACCATCAGTAGTTTGAAAAGGACAACCCACAGAATCAAGAAAATATTTGAAAATCATAAAGGACTAGTGTCCACATAAGAGTTGAAGAACTCTTACAACTCAACAATAAAGAGAAAGCCCAACTTTAAGAATGGGCTGTTTAAATATATTTCTCTACAGAACCTATGAAGACGGACAGTAAGCACAGTAAAAGGTGATCAACATCAATAGTCATTAGTGAAATGCAAATCAAAGACACAGTGAGATACTATTTTATACCAACTAGTATTGCTCTAATCAAAAAGAGGGACCATAACAATTATTTGTGAATACACTACTAAATTATAGCACTCATACATTGCTGGTGAGAATGTAATATAATCCAGCCACTTTGAAAAACATTTGACAAAATGTTTAAACATAATTTGATGTAAGTTTGACAAAAATTTAAACATAGACTTACCACATGACTCAGCAGTTCCTTTCCAGATAAGTTCCAAAGAAAATTTTAAAATTACGTTTACACAACAACTTGTACACAAATGTTCATAGATGAATTATTAATAATAGTTAAAAAGTGAAAACAACACACATTCCCATCAACTGATAAACAGATATTTAAGGTTTATCCGTACAATGGATTATTGTAAATTATTGATATTTAGCCATAAAAAGGAAAGAAGCATTAATACATGTTACAAAATGATTAAACCGTGAAAACATTATGCTAGGTGGAAGAAGCCAGACATAAAAGGCTACATTAGGTATGATGTCACTTATATGCCATTTCCAGAATAGACATATTCATAGAGACAGAACGTAGATTAGTTGTGGCTGAGTGCTAAGGAAAGGGGAAACAGGAGAGTGATTCCTAAGAGACAGTTTATTTTAAGGTGATAAGATTTGTTGTGATGGTTGCACTAATTATAAATACACTAAAAACTACTGAATTGTATGCTTAAAAAGGGAAAATTTTATGGTGTGTGAATTATATCTTCAAGACCATGAGTATAGACAATGATATTTAGACACAAAAAGCATTAATTATAACATTTAAAAAGTGATACTTAGGCTAATTTTTAATATTTTCATTATAAAGCATTCATAATGATATTCATAGCAATTAATAGTGATATGTTTTAAATTATAAAGCATTATTAAGTAAGTGAAATATCATTGTAAAATGAGAGAGGTTATCTTTAATATATTTGATTGACAAAGGAGTCCTATCTGGATTAAAGATTGTTTACAAGTCAATTAGAAAAAACAAATAATAAAATAGGTCATTGTCTAAACATTCTATTAAAAAAATCAGTAAATGTGTGATTATGAAATACAAAATTAAAACTGTAATAAGATGATATTTCACATCCATCAAGAACATTAAAATAAAAACAAAACAAAACATTGACTCTATTAAGAATTGCCAAAGATGCGGCACAGTTGGAACACTCATACACTGCTGAACAGAGCATATACTGGTAGAATACATTTGGAAAATGGCAGCATTTACTAATGCTGAACATCAGATACCATATGACTTAGTAATTTCAATCTACATACATGCATATGTTGACCCAATTACAGGTACATATGTGCAACAGGTGACATGCATAAGAATGATCACAGCAGTATTATTCAAAATTCCCCAATTTAGAAACAACCTAATGTTCATTAATAATAGGTGGATAAATAAATTATACTATATGTATACAATGGAAGACAACACAGAAATGAAGACGAAATAATACTGTAACATGTATTGACGTGGATAGATCTCACAATCAAAACATTTGAGAGATAGACTTTTGACACAAAAAGATGCATTCTACATGATTCTCTTATATAAACTTTTAAACCAGGTGACTAAATCTATGGAAGTAAGAAAAGTACTTACCTTTGTGTTCATTGTAACTAGAAGGAGCCCCCCCTCCCTGCCATAGTAGAGGTTTCCAGAATACAGATATAATTCTATTTCTTGCTCTGTTTAATGGTTATATGTGGGTACTTCTTTTGACATACCAAACACAAACAAAACCTTGTCAGCTGTCTTCCTCTGATAGGTTCGCTTACCTTTATGCATGTTATACACGTTTAAATATAAAGTTGAAGTTAAATATTAGGGAAATTACATTGATTTGTATTTGAGTAATTTATGATAGTTATATTAATTTCACACTTTTTTACAAAGTAGGAAGTAAAGTAGAAAATAAAACTACTTTTCAAGCCACCAATTGTAGCTTACAAGCCATCTTGTTTTATACTACCTCTATGACATATCAATAATGGGCAAGAAAAATATTTATATTAAATTCATGACATTACTAAATAAGCTTGAAAATAAAGGTTCTTGCTTGGATCTCATTCTACATTTACAGTCTAATGGATAATATAGTTAAGGGAAGTTAGTAATGTGTATATCTCCCCAATAAATCAAATAGTGGACACATTAATGTTTGTGAGTTCATAAACTGTATCAGCAAATACACTTTTCTTATATTGAGACTCTATGAGAAAAGTTTTGTACAATTGAATTACAAAGGAAAAGTCTACAAGTCAAAATGAATATCATATTTCTTTAATAAGCAGAAGTATGAAAGTATGAATCATTCTCTGGATGAAATATGTAAGCACTTTGTACCTGCTGAATAACTGAAGGTTATTCTCTTTCATTGTTTCCCTTCTAATTCATTAATGTACAAAAATGCAGCAACTATGCTGATATCATCAGGGGTTACTTTAAATATTTTATATAATTAATTTTTTAAAAAATTGTTCAATAAATTTGGGTTTGATAAGAAGTCTGGTTACTAATTAAAATCTATTTATCAGTTTTGAATATTTCATACAATTTAGAAGTGATGCTGTCGAGATGAAGACTCGAAATAAATTTTTATGTTACATTCAAGGTTTACAATTACACAAAATTAAAGCCCTTTTCCCTAATTTCATAGAAGGAAAAAAAAGTGTTAACCATTCTTACTTAGGCAGCATAAATAGGACTCTGTGAAGATGGCAAACCTTTAAAGCATGGGAATAAGAAAACTACTGCATTCAACATTTATTTTGATTAAGCTGTTTCAAAATAGAAGGAATAACACCAGTGGTAGCTTCAGAATGCATATTTAAGTGGGGCTTAGGAGAGCCAGTCTGGCTGGAAGGAGACTGTCGGGGACTAGTGTTGAATCTTCCTTTGAAGATTCAACACTAGGTGATTTGATTCCAGAGCCTTGTGCTATGTAAAGGGTTTGCATATAATACATGATCAATTGAACACTGCTTCCTTTGAATACCAAGCACGGTGTATTTCAATTTGGTATTTATGTGGGATGACCTAGAGGAATAAATGGAGACGGAAAATAAGGTACCACTAACACCTTATTGCTGCCAGTTAATAGTATTCTGTAGAAACCATCCTGTGGAAATAGAACTTCTCTTTAGAGACTCATGAATGTTCTTCAGTAGCTGGTTTGCAATGCAGAGAATAGACTGTTTTCAGGAAGAACTCATCTGCGATGCTGGGATGTACCAAGCTAAGTAGTCTCAGTTTTATTCAGATACTAGAAGTTTTATTTCTATGTCGGAATTTGTACCCTGACTCTCTAGTATTAATGGAGGAAATATTCACAAAGGTAAAAATATTCCTATGTTGGGGAAAAAAAATACGCACTCTCCTATAATTGAGTCACTCAAACCAGTGTTTTTCCTATGTCATAGCAGCTATAAATCAGAAAATAATGGAAAACACTTTTTTTTGAAAGCTATAAATATTGGGGGGGAAAAATTGGAGGGCAGTTTTTAGAAGAACTTTACCTGTTTAGCTTAGCTTACCTACAGGGAACTCAACAAAATAATTGCGTGTAGTATTATGGATAAACTGTGAAGTGAATTTTCTTTAAATATTACTTTTAATTATAACTGGCCCTTGTAAACTTAATACTGGAGGCAGCTGAAAAGTGGTATAATTGTTAGTTAGGTATAGCAATGTGAGTCTCAAGAATAAGTGACTGGTTATGGTTTAATAACCCTAAAAAGTCCACATATATAAATCAAACATTTAATTTCAAATACTGAACATCAAAGTACTTTCTTTTTCTTCTGACACTTAAACTGCTTTTAACATAGTCTGGAAATTGGTTTACAGACTTTTTTTTATAGCCAAAGACATGAGAACAGAGATTCTGGCCATGTGGCTGCCTCAAGCTATAGCCCTTGGCCTGCCATAGATGATTAAAAAGGTTTTATGGAGAAAGAGTCAAGACTTTTTTGGTCTATGATTTTAAGTGAGTGTGGGTTGGAACAATTTAAGTGGGGAGAGACCTACATTCTTGAAAACCTTGACTCTTTTTTTACTTTTTCCTTCTTTCCAGCTGGCTAGAGGCTCTGCTTTTCTCTAAATCAGGTGCCTGTCTAGATGGAAACCAAATTCTTTTAGAATTAAGTGGAAATAACACTTGTTATTTCATATTTTCAAATGTCAAATCTCCACAGAAAGGCAAGGGCAATTTAAGCCAAAAACATGTATAAGTTGGCTTGAAATTGCTAAGAGGAGTTAAAGGAACAGATATGTTGTTGTAAATTATATGGCAGAAGTGCCACATCCTACCCGAGTCACACATGATTTTCTTTAAAAGAAAGGACACTCCTATTATGCAGAGAGTATCTCCATGCAGCTATTCACATCCATTTAGTGTTCAACCACTTTCAGAAGTGAGAGTCTTTGGAGGCTTAAGTATACTCATACGTTAATAAAAATGGCACACTCATTAGCAATTATTGAACCAAAGGAAACTCTGCATTTAAAAAAATAAGAAAGAAAACTCATGAATAGCAACTGAAGTATTTTGTTTTGTTTTTTTAAATCTAATCTTTATTGATCATGTATTATATATAAACCCTTTACATAGCACGAGGCTCTGGAATCAAATCACCTGTGATCCTAGTTCACTTTCTGTTTGACCTTGAGCAAATGATTTAAACTCCGTTTGTCTCATTTTCTCAATCTGTAAAATTGGGAAGTAATAATACATAATTTATGGAGTTGTGGAGGTATAAATAGAATCATTTATCTAAATTTTTTAGGAGAGAATTGGGCACATCACATCAAGGACCACACTTGTTACACAGTAGGCACTCAAAAAAGTTACTCAGTAAAGATTACCTATTACTACTATCATCACAATTGATACTCATGACAACCCTGTGAGGAGATGACCTTATTGACAATTTGAATACGACACAATTGAGAATCTGTAATGTCAAGTTACTTTCTCAAGTTCACTCAGAGAACCGAAGTGGTAGAGCAGGTGAGCTGGTACACAAGCCAGGTCTCTGCCAGCACCATCTAGCAACTCTTCTCCAGCTTCTTAAATTACATTCAACACAAATATATTAAGAATCAGTGCTGGAGAGGGTGTGGAGAAAAGGGAAACCACCTGCACTGTTTGTGCGAATGTAAATTGATAGAGCCACTATGGAGAAAAGTATGGAGGTTCCTTAAAAAACTACAAATAGAACTACCATATGACACAGCAATCCCACTACTGGGCATATACCCTGAGGAAACCATAATTCAAAATGACACACACACGCTAATATTCATTGAGCACTATTTAGAATAGCCAGGACATGGAAGCAATCTAAGTGTCCATCGACAAATGAATGGATAAAGAAGATGTGGCACATATATACAATGGAATATTACTCAGCCATAAAAAGAAACGAAACTGAGTTATTTGTAGTGAGGTGGATGGACCTAGAGTCTGTCATACAGAGTGAAGTAAGTCAGAAAGAGAAAAACAAATACTGTATGCTAACACATATATATGGAATCTTTAAAAAAAATGATTCCCTGGTAGCGCAGTGGTTGAGAGTCCGCCTGCCAATGCAGGACACATGGGTTTGAGCCCTGGTCTGGGAAGATCCCACATGCCACGGAGCAGCTGGCCCCGTGAGCCACAATTACTGAGCCTGCGTGTCTGGAGCCTGTGCTCTGCAACAAGAGAGGCCGCGATAGTGAGGGACCCGTGTACCGCGATGAGGAGTGGCCCCCACTTGCCACAACTAGAGAAATGCCTCACACAAAAACGAAGACCCAACACAGCCATAAATAAATAACTAACATTAAAAAAAATGATTCTGATGAACCTAGGGGCAGGACAGGAATAAAGACACAGACATAGAGAATGGGCTTCAGAACACGGGGAGGAAGAAGGGTAAGCTGGGATGAAGTGAGAGAGTAACACTGACACATATACACTACCAAATATAAAATAGCTGGTGTGAGGCAGATGCATAGCACAGGGAGATCAGCTCTGTGTTTTGTGACCACCTAGAGAGATGGGATAAGGAGGCTGGGAGGGAGACACAGGAGTGAGGGGATATTGGGATATATGTTTACATACAGCTGATTCACTTTGTTATACAGCAGAAACTAACACAACATTGTAAAGCAATTATACTCCAATAAATATGTAAAAAAAAAAAAAAGAATCAGGTATGTGCTGGGTCCTGTGCTTGGTCTAGTCAGTCAAAGATAAATCAGACATGATCCATCACCTAAAGAGATTATATTATTCACAGATAGTCATATGTGAAAATTAATCATTTAAATAAAATACATTAAGGGCCTTATAGAAAGCATAGAGTAAGGAGCTGCCCCACTGTAGCAGTGTAGACTGTTGTCTGTGAGGACTGGCAAGACATCACAAAATACTCAGCCTTCTCAACCAGGCTTAAATAAGCAGAATTTATTTCTCCAATTAGATACACTTTTTAAAAAATTGAAATCACTAAAAGCAAAATCCAGTAAAACTCACTTATAATAAGTGATTTTTTTTAATTGGAAATATTTGATACTCAAACCTATAGTTTTGGATATATATCCATGGCAACTGTGCTCACTACTTCCTTCTAAATAACTGATTAAACATTAAATTGGTATTACTGACAACTTTCAGCTATATTTCAGAAATTTGATTCAACAATAGCTGAAATCCAATTATTTACAAGAGGAATAGTTAAGGTGCCATACAGAGTTTGGTTTTCTAATTTTAATTGCTTCAAGATTTGCAAGGAAAAATCAAAATAAAGAAAAAAATTGAGATTACTTAAAACATTTGTGGGCTGCTTTTTCCAGATAAAGTTAGAAATTTGCAATAAATTAATAGTAGACACCAATATAAGTTTTGTTACATTTCTCTACATTTTACTCTTACTGTGTTATACTTTCATTAATTGCATTTTAAAACATCTCTAGGTGACTCACAAACTGGAGAAAACTTAAACCGCAGAAGTCCACCCACTGGAGTGAAGGTTCTGAGCCACACATCAGGCTTCCCAACTTGGGGGCTTGGCAATGGGAGGAGGAATTCCTAGAGAATCAGACTTTGAAGGCTAGTGGGATTTGATTGCAGGACTTTGGCAGGATTGGGGGAAACAGAGACTCAACTCTTGGAGGGTACACACAAAGTAGTGTGCAAACTGGGACCCAGGGGAAGGAGCAGTGACCCCACAGGAGACTGAGCCAGACCTACCTGCTAGTGTTGGAGGGTCTCCTGCAGAGAAGGGTGCACCGTGGCTCACAAAGTGACAAGGACACTGGCAGCAGAAGTTTTGGGAAGTGCCCCTTGGCATGGGCCCTCCCAGAGTCCGCCATTAGCCCCACTAAAGAGCCCAGGTAGCCTACAGTGTTGGGTCACCTCAGGCCAAACAACCAACAGGAAGGGAACCCAGCCTCACCCATCAGCAGACAAGCAGATTAAAGTTTTACTGAGCTCTGCTCACCAGAGCAACAGCCAGCTGTACCATCCACCACTCCCACCCGTCAGGAAACTTCCACAAGCCTCTTAGATAGCCTCATACACCAGAGGTCAGACAGCAGAAGTAAGAAGAACTACAATCCTGCAGCCTGTGGAACAAAAAATACATTCAGAGAAAGATAGACAAGATGAAAAGGAAGAGGGCTATGTACCAGATGAAGGAACAAGATAAAACACCCAAAAAACAACTAAATGAAATGGAGATAGGCAATCTTCCAGAAAAAGAATTCAGAATAATGATAGTGAAGATGTTCCAGGACCTCGGAAAAAGAATGGAGATTCAGAAGATGCAAGAAATGTAGAATAAAAATCTAGAAGAATTAAAGAACAAACAAACAGAGATGACCAATAAAATAACTGAAATGAAAAATGCACTAGAAGGAATCAATAGCAGAATAACTGAAGAAGAAGAAAGGAGAAGTGACCTAGAAGACAGAATGGTGGAATTCACTGCTGCACAACAGAATAAAGAAAAAAGAATGAAAAGAAATGAAGACAGCCTAAGAGACCTCTGGGACAACATTAAACACAACAACATTCACATTATAGGGGTCCCAGAAGGAGAAGAGAGAGAGAAAGGACCCAAGAAATTCTTTGAAGAGATTATAGTCAAAAATTTCCCTAACATGGGAAATGAAATTGCCACCCAATTCCAAAAAGCACAGAGAGTCCCATACAGGATAAACTCAAGGAGAAACACACCAAGACACATAGTAATCAAATTGGCAAAAATTAAAGACAAAGAAAAATTATTGAAAGAAGCAAGGGAAAAACAACAAATAACGTACAAGGGAACTCCAATAAGGTTAACAGCTGATTTCTCAGAAGAAACTCTACAAGCCAGAAGGGAGTGGCATGATATACTTACAGTGATGAAAGGGAAGAACCTACAACCAACATTACTCTACCCAGCCTGGATCTCATTAAGATTCGATGGAGAAATCAAAAGCTTTACAGACAAGCAAAAGCTAAGAGAATTCAGCATCACCAAACCAGCTAAAGGAACTTCTCTAAGTGGAAAACACAAGAGAAGAAAAGGACCTACAAAAACAAACCCCTCAAAATTAAGAAAATGGTAATAGGAACATATATATTGATAATTACCTTAAATGTGAATGGATTAAATCCTCCAACTCAAAAGACACACACTTGCTGAATGGACACAAAAACAAGACCCATATATATGCTGTCTACAAGAGACCCACCTCAGACCTAGGGACACAATAGACTGAAAGTGAGGGGATGGAAAAAGATATTCCATGCAAATGGAAATTAAAAGAAAGCTGGAGTAGAAATACTCATATCAGATAAAATAGACTTTAAAATAAGGAATGTTACAAGAGACAAGGTAGAACACTACGTGATGATCAAGGAATCAATCCAAGAAGAAGATATAACAATTATAAATATATATGCACCCAACATAGGAGCACCTCAATACATAAGGCAACTGCTAACAGCTATAAAAGAGAAAATCGACAGTAACACAATAATAGTGCGGGACTTTAACACCTCACTTACACCAATGGACAGATCATCCAAACAGAAAATTAATAAGGAAACACAAGCTTTAAATGACACAATAGACCAGATAGATTTAGTTGATATTTATAGGACATTCCATCCAAAAACAGCAGATTACACTTTCTTCTAAAGTGCACATGGAACATTCTCCAGGATAGATCACATCCTGGGTCACAAATCAAGCCTCAGTAAATTTAAGAAAATTGAAATCATACCAAGCATCTTTTCTGACCACAATGCTATGAGATTAGAAATCAATTACAGGGGAAAAAAAACGTAAAAAACACAAACACATGGAGGCTAAACAATACATTACTAAATAACCAAGAAACCACTAAAGAAATCAAAGAGGAAATCAAAAACTACCTAGAGACAAATGACAATAAAAACACGATGATCCAAAACCTATGGGATGCAGCAAAAGAAGTTCTAAGAGGGAAATTTATAGCTATACAAGCCTACCTCAAGAAACAAGAAAAATCTCAAATAAACAATCTAACATTACACCTAAAGGAACTCGAGAAAGAAGAAAAACGAAACCCAAAGTTAGCAGAAGGAAAGAAATCATAAAGATCAGAGCAGAAATAAATGAAATAGAAACAAAGAAAACAATAGCAGAGATCAATAAAACTAAAAGCTAGTTCTTTGAGAAGATAAACATAAATGAAAAACCATTAGTCAGACTCATCAAGAAAATAAGGGAGAGGACTCAAATCAAGAAGGTTAGAAATGAAAAAGGAGTTACAACAGACACCGCAGAAATACAAAGCATCCTAAGAGACTACTACAAGCAATTCTATGCCAATAAAATGGACAACCTGAGAAAGGTATAACCTTCCAAGACTGAACCATGAAGAGATAGAAAATATAAACAGACCAATCACAAGCACTGAACTTGAAATTGTGATTAAAAATCTTCCAAGAAACTAAAGTCCAGGACCAGATGGCTCCACAGGTGAATTCTATCAAACATTTAGAGAAGAGTTAACACCCATGCTTTGCAAACTCTTCCAAAAATTTGCAGAGGAAGGAAAACTCCTAAACTCATTCTATGAGGCCACCATCACCCTAATACCAAAACCAGACAAAGATACTACAAAAAAAGAAAATTACAGACCAATATCACTGATGAATATAGATGCAAAAATCCTCAACAAAATAACAGCAAACAGAATTCAACAACACATTAAAAGGACCATACACCATGATCAAGTGGGATTTATCCCAGAGATGCAAGGATTCTTCAATATATGCAAATCAATCAATGTGATACACCATAGTAACAAATTGAAGAACAAAACCTATATGATCATCTCAATAGATGCAGAAAAAACTTTTGACAAAATTCAACACCCATTTATGATAAAAACTCTACAGAAAGTGGGCATAGAGGGAAACTTCCTCAACATAATAAAGGCCATATACGACAAACCGACAGCAAACATCATTCTCAATGGTGAAAACCTGAAAGCATTTCCTCTAAGATCAGGAACAAGAAAAGGATGTCAACTCTCACCACTGCTATTCAACATAGTTTTGTAAGTCTTAACCACAGCAATCAGAGAAGAAAAAGAAATAAAAGGAATACAAATTGGAAAAGAAGAAATAAAACTGTCACTGTTTGCAGATGACATGATACTCTACATAGAGAATCCTAAAGATGCCAACAGAAAACCACTAGAGATAATCAATGTATTTGGTAAAGCAGCAGGATACAAAATTAATGCACAGAAATCTCTTCCATTCCTATAAACTAATGATGAAAAATCTGAAAGAGAAAATAAGGAAACACTCCCATTTATCATTGAAGCAAAAAGAACAAAATACGTAGGAATAAACCTACCTAGGGAGACAGAAGACCTGTATGCAGAAAACTGTAAGACACCGATGAAAGAAATTAAAGATGACACCAACAGATGGAGAGATATACCATGTTCTTGATTGGAAGAAACAATATTGTAAAAATGACTACACTACCCAAAGCAATCTACAGATTCAATGCAATCCCTATCAAATAACCAATGGCAGTTTTTACAGAACTAGAACAAAGTATCTTAAAATTTGTATGGAGACACAAAAGACCCTGAAGAGCCAAAGCTATCTTGAGGGAAAAAACCAGGGCTGGAGGAATCAGACTGCCTGACTTCAGAATATACTACAAAGCTACTGTAATCAAGACAATATGGTACTGGCATAAAAACAGAAATATAGATCAATGGAACAGGATAGAAAGCCAGAGATAAATCCACGCACCTATGGTCAACTAATCTGTGACAAAGGAGGCAAGGATATACAGTGGAGAACAGACAGTCCTTTCAATAAGTGGTGCTGGGAAAACTGGACAGCTACATTTAAAAGAATTAAATTAAAACACTCCCTAACATCATATGCAAAAATAAACTCAAAATGGATTAGAGACCTAAATGAAATACCGGACACTATAAAACTCTTAGAGGAAAACATAGGAAAAACAGTCTTTGACATAAATCACAGCAAGATCTTTTTAGATCCACCTCCTAGAGTAATGGACATAAAAACAAAAATAAACAAATGGGACCTAATGAGACTTAAAAGCTTTTGCACAGCAAAGGAAACCATAAAGAAGATGAAAAGACAACCCTCAGAATGGGAGAAAGTATTTGCAAATGAATCATCAGACAAAGGATTAATCTCCAAAATATATAAACAGCTCATGCAGCTCATTATTAAAAAAACAAACAATCCAAAAGTGGGCAGAGGACCTAAATAGACATTTCTTGATATTAGACATACAGATGGCCAAGAAGCACATGAAAAGCTGCTCAACATCACTAATTATTAGGGAAATACAAATCAAAACTACCATGAGTTATCACCTCACACCAGTTAGCATAGGCATCATCAGAAAATCTACAAACAACAAATGCTGGAGAGGGTGTGGAGAAAAGGAAACCCTCTTGCACTGTTGGTGGGAATGTAAATTGATACAGCCACTATGGAGAACAGTATGGAGGTTCCTTAAATAACTAAGAATAGAATTACCATATGACCCAGCAATCCCACTACTGGGTATATACCCAGAGAAAACCATCATTCAAAAAGACACATGCACCCCAATGTTCATTGCAGCACTATTTACAATAACCAGGTCATGGAAGCAACTTATATGCCCATCGACAGACGAACTGATAAAGAAGATGTGGTACATATATACAATGGAATATTACTCAGCCGTAAAAAAGGAACGAAATTGGGTCATTTGTAGAGACGTGGATGCATCTAGAGACTGTCATACAGAGTGAAGTAAGTTAGAAAAAGAAAAACAAATATCGTATATTAACGTATATATGTGGAATGTAGAAAATGGTACAGATAAACCGGTTTGCAGAGCAGAAATTGATACTCAGTAGTAGAGAACAAAGGTATGGACACCAAGGGGGGAAAGCAGCAGGGGGTGAGGGTTATGGTGTGATGAATTGGGAGATTGGGACTGACATATATACGCTGATGTGTATAAAATGGATGACTAATAAGAAAATAAATAAATTTTAAAAAAAGATAAAAACATCTCTAGCAGTCTTCATTTAAACTTCTTCCAAACAACAAGGATTTATCCCACCTGAATCTGAGCCATTGTGTGATCAGCTATTGAGGCTATTTGGGATCCTGGCACTTGGCATATTTCTGCCTATATCTATCTTACATACACTGCACTATCTTCTCCTAATGTAGTAACAAATAATTAGAAATCACAAGAAACATTTATCCATTCATTTTTCAAAAGCAGTTATCACCTCACACTGACAGAATGGCCATCGTCAAAAATTCTACAAACAATAAATGCTGGAGAGGGTGTGGAGAAAAGGGAACCCGCTTGCACTGTTGGTGGGAATGTAAATTGATACAGCCACTATGGAGAACAGTATGGAGGTTCCTTAAAGAACTAAAAATAGAACTACTATATGACCCAGCAATCCCACTACTGGGCATATACCCTGAGGAAACCATAATTCAAAATGGCACATGCACCCCAGTGTTCATTGCAGCACTATTTAGAAAAGCCAGGACATGGAACCAACCTAAATGTCCATCAACAGATGAATGGATAAAGAAGATGTGGTACATATATACAATGGAATATTATTCAGCCATAAAAAGGAATGAAATTGGATCATTTGTAGAGTCGTGGAGGGACCTAGAGTTGTCATACAGAGTTAAGTAAGTCAGAAAGAGGAAAACAAATATCATATATTAACGCATATATGTGGAATCCAAAAAAATGGTACTGATGAACCTATTTGCTGGGCAGGAATAGAGGCACAGACATAGAGAACCGACATGTGGATATGGCGGGGAAGGGGGAGTGGAATGAACTGGGAGATTGAGATTGACATATATACACTACCATGTGTAAAACAGAGAGCTATTGGGAACCTGCTGTATACCACAGCGAGCTCAGCTCGGTGCTCTGTGGGGACCTACATGTGTGGGATGGGGGGCGGGTGTGGGAGGGAGGTTCAAGAGGGAGGGGATATATGTATACATATAGCTGATTCACTTCTTCATTGTGCAGAAGACACTAACACAACATTGTAAAGAAACTATACTCCAGTAAAAAAAATAGCTGCAAATACTCTTAGGACACTCTGTTGATTTTTAGTGAAGGATATTTTGTTTTCAACAAGATTGATACTACAATATATCACATATAAATGGAATGTGACTACTGCAAAGAGTTAGACTTGGTTTCAAAAAAGCAAAGTTGATTGTTGTGGTTCACAAAAGTACTATCTATAATTCATGATTTCCTTTTGTTTAAGTTTTTAAATCTTTTACTTATTTATTATCTAACAAAGTTTGTATCAACAGTGCACAGGATGATTTTCAATGAGATTTATTAGGCAAGATTGAACTAAATGCAAAACAGAAGTAGCTCTCATTAAGCCACAGAAAAAACCTTTGCTTCAACTTGATGAAGCAAAGTTTACGTGTAAAATCTCAAGATTATAATGGTCTTGGCAGTTTTATAAATTAGAGAAGAGTATTACAAATTTAGAAGTGTTCAAAGGAGAATGGAGACCAATCTAGTAAATATGTAATTAATATTCTTTTCATAATGTTAGACCTGCTTTGAGATTTAGATTTTTTGTGTTTCAAGCTGAAGGCATCATTTAAACAATGTTGTAAATTCTGATTTACTACACCAAGGAAAATATGCATATTAAGGTAGAAAATTACTCAGCATCATAATCCCACTTTGCTTATTCTGAAAATGTTCTGGTACATTTCCATTTCATCTTATTATTATGAAAAATGTGAAATATGTAGAAAAATGAAAGAATCTTATACCAAACACCAGTGTATCATATTCATTACTTAGATTAAAAATTCTTTCACATTTTGTCTTATTGCTTTATCTATTTATTAATATTTACATATACATATTTTTCTGAGCAACTTGATTATTACACTCTATATTTATAAATATATGTAAATATAAATAATATATATAAATTAGCATGCATTTCCTAAACAGGACATACTCTTCAAGCACAATACCTGTATCCTACCTAAAAATAATAATATTTTTCTAATACCTTAACATACAGTCCATATTCAAAATTCCCCATATGTCTGCCAGTATATCATTTACAGCTATTTTATTTTCAACCCTGATCCCAAATATTTCACACATTGTATTTGTGGTTATGTCTTTTTATTTTTTTAAAAATCTGTTTTAAACCCTCACCTTTTTACTACTCTCTTATGATATACATTTTATTGCCTTTCTTTTGAAGTTTTGAATTTTATTTTATTTTTAATATAGCAGGTTCTTATTAGTTATCTATTTTATACATATTAGTGTATATATGTCAATCTCAATCTGTAAGGTACTTTTGACCCTAAAAATATCTGATCCCCAATAATACTTCACTCTCTTTTTATTGCATGCATTAATGATCATTTACTAAATCATTCAATAAGAAATAATTTTCTAATTATATCGTTCTTTTTATATTTTTAGCTGACCCTCTTTTTAAAAGAGCTTTTGATTATCAACAGGAAATGAATTATAGTTGGATTAAAGGGCAACATTTATGTTTAATTCTGCCTCTTTAATCCGACAACAGAGTTGGGTAATATTGGTGGCAAATGAGCGTTTCTTTATGCTTATCTCTCATTTTTAATGTCATCATGGACTCATAAATTTTTATTAATTGAATATTTTAGAGTCTTTTCCAGTCATTGTTCATTCTGATGCTCGAATTATGGGTATTTATTTTTTATAGAAGAGGAATATTCTATGGAAATAGAGAAAACATCTGTGAAAAATAAATGAATACTTTTGGTTTATTCCTCAGAATATGTAATTAATTTAACATATATCTTGGTCCCTAAAAAATATTTAAATAATTACCTCATGTGCTTTTTTGTTATACATAAATTCAACAGAACTGAATAAGTTATCGAAACATTCAGGAGATACAAAAATTCAGCTAGAAGTTAAATAATCAGACATTGTTTGACTTACCCTACACCATTGCAAAGGCTATCATTATCATCTTCATCTAATAATTAGCATACCTATATAGTTTCCTTTATGTTACTAAATGTTAATAAATATTTTTTAATCTTTCTTATGCCATACCAGTTAAAAACAGGATAATCTCAGTTTTGCATTCAACTGGTATGTGTTTTATTTTCATGTCCTATTTTAAAATAAACCTGTACTAAAGCTGCAGTATTTATTAGAAAAAACTAAGAATCAAACACTTGTCAACACAAATCTTGTTGAATTAAAAAGGACTTAAAATGTTCTACAATTTGTTTTTCTAACATATGGAACTCAAGAAAGGTACTGCTTCTATTAACAATTAAGTATACAAACACATAATGATATCAATTTATAAAGATAAAATCTCTGCAAAAATTATAACTACAATGCAGATTCTGAAATAACATAATAATATCATAACATCCAATAAAAGCATCCATTCAGACATTATAGAAGTGGCCTTCTTACACAGTTCTGTCATATCTCGGTGCATAGCTAAATCTACCTTGGTAAGTTTTATGGAACAAAAAGAGAGTTGAGGAAGGAATCTGTAAGTAGACATTCTTGCTAGAAGGTGGGAGACACTAGGAATATCCTGTAATGGGGGGAATTTAAGCTCAGCATTTAGAAAATGACAATCAGCACTTCAGATATTGGAACTTCAGTAAGTATCATGGAATTTAACAACAACAAGCAAGGGATATGTAGGCTGCATTGACAGGGATTATAAAACCTGGATCCATTTAGAAATTGAATTTGACAATTGAATTTGACAGCTAGGCAGAATGCAACTGATGTTATAGAAATCTGTATTATGGTGGCCAAAGACACCAGAATAAATTCAGTATGACTTCAAGAGAATGTCACAAGCTTGACAGACTCCTAGGCTTACATGGACAAAGATACTAGCAAGCTACTAATAGAGGGGATCACAGGCACAAGAAACAAATGGAATCTAATTAAGCAAATTAGATTATAAGACAGGTCTTAGGTTTGGGGAACAGGATGAACATACTTTCTTTTTTAAATAGAGAAAAAAACACATCAAAGCTAGTCTAGCTTCAATAAATGACTTGATGGGCAGTCTTAATATTGAACTGGAATTCTTTAATTCTGTACAGACCAAGATTAAGTCTGATGGGTCCTGAAGTATGATGATCCAATCATGAATTGAGGGAAAGCATGTTGAAGCCATGAAGAAATAGGATTTGATGGCCTGAAGAACAAATCGATTTCGGATGCTTTCAATTTACAACTAAAATTGGTTCTAATTTAAAAACTAAACAAATACAATAGAAGAGTGCAATTTAAATGATTGGAGAAGTTCCTATATTTTAAATTGAGCATCAAACCATGCACTTATATTTAGGTTACTGCAATGTTTAACAAGCAGAGTATCATATGGAATAATTCTTAAAGTAATGTTTTAGATACACATATCACATTTTGATAAATCGTTCTAGTCCCATGTCACTGAGATATTTAATGTTTTAATATTTGCATGGTTTCTTGATGAAATTTCATCTTAAGATTTCCTTTTCTCCATGCATTTACTCTGAGTGTACCACTCTTGTGCCATATATAAATACTTGCTTTGTCTTTTTTTCTTATAAAAATATACTATTTTCCCTGAGATGAATTCCAAAATGGGTATCAATTGAAGTTTTATTTTTTGGTTATTACATTTGTTTCATGTCTTTTTAAAGGGAAATGATAGCGCAGCTAATCACTCTGGAGCAACTTCATATTTGAGTCCAGAAAATGGAACACTTTTTTCCTGTTCAAACTTTCAATATATGAAAGCATTTCTATGAAACCTTAAAAAAACTCAGAAATTCTTCACAAACTTGAATAAAGCATGCATTATTATTTAGTGTGGTACATTAAACACATGATTATGTATAACAGCTTTACACCATCATTTTAATAGCACACTGTTTTAATTAGTTTAACTAAATTCTGTTCATTGAAAAATGTTGTGGCAGATTGTCTGGTGGCAGTTCATTTTTCCTGATTATACTTTTAATAATATTTTATCAATTACATGGAATACAGTTTTATCTCTGTGATAACAGACCTCACAGAAATAAATCTTTCATAAATACACTGAAAATATTACTTTTGCTAGCTTTTTAAGACAAATATTCTGGGTTCATTTTAAAGTTTTTAAAACTTTTACCTGTCATTGAAAATAAATAATTTTATCCATACTCAGTGGTCAAAAAAGTGTTGTTAAAATTAGGGGGAGTGGCATGTCTGTCAAGATCTAGAGTAATCAAATTTATCTTCTTTTGTAGTTTACTTTAATGCCTTGTACCATGTTTTAATTCAGAACTTAGAAATGTGTTCAAGCCTATGAATTGAATATGACCTATAAAACAGAGCCAGTTTTACCTTGGCCAAATTTAGTTCTCTCGGTGATGACTCAACTTGTAATATTTCTGATCTGAGCTCTGCTTCTCAAAGACCTAGTTTTGGATTGATAAAATGATTGTCTTTGAAAATGCAAAATCTTTTAAGGATTATATTAATTATATAATTATATTATATTTTACTATGTATAATATGAACTATAATTATATGAATTCCTTTTTTAAGATTATGGAATTGGATATTACTTATTGATGTTTGGTGATTTCTCTCTCTCTCTCATTAGCATACCTCTTCTATATTATGTTTTCTGTCCTCTCAATACTGGACACTTCTATCTTAAACATTTATTGTATTTCCATTTTAAACTGAGTAGCCAAATTGTGCCCCAGAACATAATTTTCACTCTGGGTTCACATGGCATAGGTTCTATGAATAATTTCTAATATTTATGAAGGTTATTTATTTTTTTAGTTATCATTTTATGCCAGAAAAGAATAATTATATCTTTGAAAATATGGTCTTTCAGCTCTCTATGTTCAGGCTCAACAATCTATATAGACCATAGTCAAACCATAGTCACGTTCTTAAAATATCAAATCAATTTACTCCAAGTTATTTTAATAACTGAGAGTAAATTGCCTGCTTTCAATTTCCAGTAGACAATTACATCATATAGAATATCTTATGTTTACCGTCTGCTATTCTATCTTAAAAAAAGCATTCCTTAACCTACAACTACATACAGTTATTTTAGTTCTTTTTACAGGAAGAACTCTATATGCACAATCTCCAAATTTTAAAAAATTATCCTTCAATTTTTAAAAAAAATTCCTTCCCTGAATTTTATCCCCAAATTAGAAAGAGGTTTCAATTCTTAAAGTCTTTTTAATACAAGATCCATGTAGCCTGATCAACGATCAATTCTTAATTCTCATCAGTCACCAACAATTTAACCCAGATAATTATTCTCTTCTTCCAAAAACCATTCCCCTAATCACTACACCTCCAGCTACCCCAGCTCCTCAGCCGGTTTTGCTGGTTTTTCCTCATCTTCCCAATCACTGTGGTCAGCACAACCCAGGTTTCAATCTCTGACATTTTTTCTTCTCCTTAAAGGATCTCATCAAGTCCCTGGTCTTTAAATACCATCTCCTCACTGATGACCACATAATTTAATCTCTAATCTGATGGCTTGTTTACGCATCCGATTTATATAGCCAACTGCCTAACTCATTTATCCTGTTACATATCTAAAAAGCATTTCAAATTTAATATGTCCAAGATCAAACATGTATTCACCCTCATCATACCTAATCCTCATGATTTTTTCCTATATTAGTAAATCACAAGAGTATTCTACTACTTGCTCAGGACAAAAACCCAAAGATGCATCATTATCTACCATCATTCTTTCCTAAACCACATTTAATCCATCTGCAAAAACTATCATGCCTTTATTCATTACACACCTCAAATCAAGCACTATTTACTGCTCCATCATTATCATCCAAATATAAACTGTTGCCGTATCTTACTTGAATAGCAAAAGCCTTACAACTGGTGTCTCTGCTTCCATCTTTAACCTACAAGCCTTTAGTTGACATTAAAAACAATAATATACAAATATGGCAGATTAAGTCACTTCTCCATTGCATACCCTATGATTGCATTCCATCTTATTCAAAGTAATACCTAAAATCCACCACCTTTAATGGGGCCTAAATTGAGTTATATGATCTGGCCTATATTTCCCTTCTGCAGTACCCTATTCTTCTGCTTCAGCTACACTGGACTTCATGACAACCTATGCTTGAAATGATTTTCTCCCAGATAATTAACTGGTCCGCACTCTTTTCATTTCTCTCAAAAATCATGAGAGGCATTCCCTATCCACTTTGTGTAAAAGCGCAAATGCCTCCAAGGTGTGACTATTTCACATTCCCTGCCTTTTTTCTGTTTCTTCCCCTACAGACCTATTAACATAGCTAAAAATGTTACCTAGAGTTATTTCAGTTTGGAAGATTTTCTTTTTTCCAACCAAAGTTTCCTTTTGAGGAGCAGTAGATCTATAGAGTGAGAACAGAATTTATTTTATCATGGAAGAGCATTAACTGCTCAGGGTTCTTGCACTGAATAGTCCAGGAAACTTCTCATGATGTCGTGTGAAGAGAAGCAGAGCTCCCAGGGGTGAAGGCCAATTTAAATTCCTTCTTTTCTCTGAGACAACTGACATAGGGCATATTCTGAGAGAAGGCACTGAGCAAATATTGTATTGCTCTCTAGGGTAGCCCAAACCTATGGTCCTGCTAAAATCATAGTTTGTGCTGCAAAATGACTTTTAATGTTACCAGAGCTCTTTATAAAATTCAAAATATAACTGCATTGCATTATTGACATTCTTTGTGGTTCAATGTTTATCTTTATTAGGTTAGTTTAAAATAGTAATGTACCATGTTACGTCTTACATGGATGGAATGGAAGTTAATTCCTGCATTTCAAAAATCAAGGCCTACAGAGAATAAGTACATGGAGGAGGAGAGAAAAAAGGGTCATATTAGGCTCACTTAACAGTATTCCATTCAAGCATGTTCCACTTCCCCTCAGGGCATTGTTATAAATATGGTCCCTGCTGAGTTTAGGTCTATACATCACTTGTAATATCTAGAGGGAGAGACAGTTAATGGTTTTACATACCCCTTGCTGTGCTCAGAATCATATGTCTTCTCAATCAAATGATACAGATAATTACTAATTCTAATAAAGACTCAAGCTTGACAAATTTTACAGAATTGATTTCGTTTGCAGCATGTTTAAAATTCCCAAAGTTTTAAGGCAAACCTTATCAATATGTAGTCCAATGGAGAGCAGACCTGATTTTGCTGTTGTATATTGATCTTAACAAAGTTATCCAAGTTTAACTCTCTCATCTTTGAAATCAGATTCTAAACCATTAACAGAGTTTAATGTTCATTTTCTAGTTTTCTCAACAATGAAATGGAAGAATTTTATTAATAAAGGTTAGTAATAAATAGAGCAAAAGTACCAAAAAAAGGATATGAGTTTTGTAGCTGCTGTGTTACACCCCCCAAAATTCATTGTTTTATATTGTAGAGTTAGATAAATGACAATTATATAACACTGAGTTTAATTAGTTTTTATTAATGTATGACTTGGGAAAAACAGTAAGGATACTTTATCTAATTCTTAAGTCACTTAGAATGTAAGATATCTTTTTAAGAAGAGATAGCATGCAAATTAAAATTTGTTAGGCTAGCATACTGGTATTTCATGAAATATAAGAGAATTTTTTTCAATAATTGATGGAAAATTTTCTGATCAAGTAAAGTACATAAACATAAGGCATTACCATGGATAATTCTTAACAATAGAAATTTGAAGGACCCAAAAATCTCTATAGTAAGTAAGTGGGTTAACTTTTGTTTAAATCAGAATTTCCAAAAATTATTTCATAATTGCTTATATTCAAAGAACATCTATTTGTATTATGTACAATACCTCTTTAGCAGGACATAGTTGGCAGACAAAGGTGAACAATGATTGCTTCTTTAATTTCTTCTAAATATAATACTATGGTAATAATAACTGAAAACTTTTACTTCCTTTTATTGTAGGGAAGGGAATGGAAATATAATTGTTCAGGATATTTTATCATTTTTTTAACCCAAGACAAAAAGGATTTTTCATTATCTTTCATGGATACTATAGATTATTTTTAATTCTTATTTCTATTGAGTTTTTTCTTTTTTAACTGATTTTTGCAATATAAAACAATATAATAAAAATTAGAAGAAAATAATAAAATAATTATACCATCCCAACCACTAAGTTTGTATTAATAATTTAAAGTCACTTTTAATAACTGTAAAAAGGTTTATATGTGGGCTAATTTTTAACGATTTTGGATTTATAAAAATAAATCAAACAGAATGAATTGTTGGAGCAAGCTATGTATGAATATATGATCTGTTTCAGCTTATGTTATTTTTATATTATCCTTGTAATTCTGGTTATTCAGCATCTCTTATTATTTTGCATTTCCTAATTAATTATAGCATCATATTTTGAGTTTTCAAATTGTGGGTTTTATTTGATTGTTCTTTCATTTTTTTCATTCTTTGATTTTTGATATGATGTGAAGGAGCTGTCCAAACAAATCTAGAGGAAGAAAAAGGAATCATGAAGGAATAAAAGCACTTATCATTTCTTTCAGTGAAGTGGATACAGGATATTTTTAAGTGCATACTAAATATATTTGTGATGCTGAACCTCGGAGCTCCGTTCTAAGATCACTAGCTCTTTTGGCTATAAAACAAAGAATGTTGCTCACCTTTCAGTTCTACAAGGATTAAGTCATTAGCCACTATAGTTATTGACCAACAGTGCACCCGAAAAGGAATTCATGACAAAAACCAGAATGAGGCACTCTGCCCTTTGGAAAAACTGGCTCTTCAGTTAGACAGGAGTATCTCTAGGCAAAAAAAAAAATTATGAATGCAGATTCTTGCATCTTCCCATACATAGAAAAGCGCTCAAATCACTAACTGAGATACCTGTTCCTCATAACTAGCAGTAACCTTCTAACAAGATGAATGTGGATTGCACATATTCCTTAGCCAAAATCATATATATACTGGCCTCTCCTCCTACCTCTTCAGATCATTTCCCTCAGAGCTACTGAGAGACTGTTTCCCAGGCTATAAATCTCAGTAAGGTCCCCAAATAAAACTTAAACTTAAAACTCTCACACTGTGATTTTTAAAAAAAATTCAGTCGACATGGCCATATGGTCATCATACATGATTTTTAAAAGAGCAGATTTAGAACTTTTGATTATAAGGGATAGTGAAAATGTGAACAGTAATCAAATGTAAAAGTGGTTGGAAGTAGAGGATGACACTAGATCTAGGACTTTGCATTTTGTGTGAGGTCTCTTAGCAGTTCAGTGCTTTAGAGAAGGTCAACGTATCATAAGAAACAACCCATGACATGACATTCTGTAAAGTGAATGTAGACAAAATAAGTCCCAATATAATAACTTTCTCTATAGAGAAAGTTTTTAAAATAATGGAACCATTACTCAGCTTGTAGATATTGCACTCAGACCTCCAGAGAACTCCAGGATATTTGTATCATTGAATACCTAGTGAAATGGGGAGAAACATGTATCTGTAATTTGATGCCATACTATGACATGGTTATACATCCTGGGCTAGATAGATAAAACATTGAACTCCACCATCATTTGATATTTGAAAGTTTTAAAACTCAGCTCAACACAGTTTCAGACTGATGTAATTTTATTACCGTGTGCCAAGAAATTAAAATTCACACATGCTTCATTTCTTTTTGATATTTTAATTTTGGACACCTTTTTAAAATTACTTTGTTATAAACTTTTCTGAACGGCAAGATCAAAAAGACAGAGAATCTTTTTTGCTCTAACGAGAAGTAGATAACACAAATACAACTATTTCATACTGTTGATCTTCCAATAATTCAGTTCTGAATTTTAAGTTCAATATAAACACAGAGTTGTCAGAATTCACACCAGTTATATTGGTGAAAATAGACCCATGGTAGCATCCACCTACAAACACATACTCTTGAGTTCTAACAAAATGAATGCACATTTAGCCACTTTTCTAAATTTCCTGATTAAATAAAACTGGTTTTGAATTAAAGCGAGAGAAAAGAATGAGAAATAAAGAAAGGAAAATTTACATAATGTCTTTAACAGAAAACAAATGACAAGAGGGTGGCTTTAGTAACAACTTGAAATGCAAATTAGCATGGAGTGGCAAACAGGAATTGATAGGAAATGTTGAGAAACAGAATACTGAACTGAGAAGAAGAAAAAAAAAGAACAGTATATGGTGGTGGCAATCACAAAAAGACAAAGCAATTATGCACCAAGGTATACTAAAAAGGAGAAAATAACATAAAAAAAATAGTCCAGTGAAGTGAAGAAAGAATCTTATTTTGTAATTTAAATATTTTGATTATTTAAAAACTCTAATCTGATGACTATTGCTTCAGAACTTTCTCCTTTCCTTGCTTTTCCCCAAATTAACCACAGCCTCTGTCATAATATATTTATCATCAAAATAAACATATTTGCAATTGTTTTGCTATCAAAGTAAATCTTTATAATATATTAAAAATCTCCAAAATATATAAAGATAAAAGTAAAAAAATTGATTTTAGCATTCAAAGTAATTCTACTAATCTTTCTAATTATTATAATATTATTGTTATTGTTCTAATTATTTTTAGTCTGCCTAGATATGTATTTTAGTACAGAAATATATTTTAAATCTATACATTTAAAATAGGAGTAATATGTATTTGATAATAAGTTTTTCATGTGAAATTTGCCTTATCTATTTTCTTTCTTTTTTTTTTTTTTGCGGTACACGGGCCTCTCACTGTTGTGGCCTCTCCTGTTGTGGAGCATAGACTCCGGGCGTGCAGGCTCAGTGGCCATGGCTCATGGGCCTAGAAGCTCCGTGGCATGTGGGATCTTCTCGGAGTGGGGCACGAACCCGTGTCCCCTGCATCGGCAGGTGGACTCCCAAACACTGCGTCACCAGAGAAGCCCACCTTATCTATTTTTACTTGTCAAATCAAATTGATCTCTGGCAATTTTCCATTTTATGGATATAAATATATTTAAGCCATTTTGGTTATATTAAAATTTTCTGCTTCTATAAACAATGTTGCAATTAATATATACATGAGCATGTCATATAATTATTAAATTATTCCATTGAAATGAATTCCCAGAAGTAGAATTTCTGGGTCAATTGTTATGCATATTTTGCATAACTTTATTCATATTTATCAAGTGCCTTCCAGAAATTTTATAAGAGATCCTTTCTTACAGTCTGTTAGATTACCTATTTCTTAATAACCTCCTGGACAATGGAAGTTTTCATATGTATATTTAAAATCTTTTATCTTTCATAATTTTTTTCTCAAAATTTTGTAAAAGAATTTTGTATATGATGGACATGAACCCTCTACCACGTGTATTGTGAATATTTTTTCCATTTTTTAACTTGTCTTTTATTTTATTTGAATTCTTTATCCTGTTGAGAAGCTCTTTAATTTTTACATTATTAAATTATCAAGGAAACCTTTTTTGATAATTGCTTTGGTATTATGCTTAGGCTGTCTTTTCTGCATTCTTAAAGTAGACACGCAATCAGAAGCCATAAAGATAGTAAATAAAACAATCTTTGATATAAAAGAAGATATCATGAAAAAGAAGACGTGATAGAGGCAGATATTTTCAACAGTATGTATAACAAATGATTAACTCTAATAAAAGATCTTTAAAATCTTTGAGAAAAGTAATACAAATTTTTTCTAAAAATTCTAATGTTATTGCCAGATAAATTGCACATCAAAAACACAAATGGTTGGGCTTCCCTGGTGTCGCAGTGGTTGAGAGTCCACCTGCCGATGCAGGGGACACGGGTTCGTGCCCCGGTCCGGGAAGATCCCACATGCTGCAGAGTGGCTGGGCCCGTGAGCCATGGCCACTGAGCCTGTGCATCCGGAGCCTGTGCTCCGCAACGGGAGAAGCCACAACAGTGAGAGGCCCACAAACCGCAAAAAAAAAAAAAAAAACCAACCCACAAATGGTTGATATATATACATATGTACAATATAGACTGCACTAATGTTTACTAATATGTCATTATTAAACCATCAGATTATGCAAAATATAAAATATTGGTAACATTCAGTGTTGGCAAAGAAGTACCTGATAATAAATTTGTATCTTATTTCATTAAAGTTTAAATTAAAAGAAAAAATAGAGTGAAATATTTAATTGTATTTTTCCAAATTGAAACTGTATACAAATTTGACTTAAATAAGCAACTTCTAGCTATTTTTCCACATACACAAAAAACACTTGCACATATGCACAACTCTATAGATGAATGTACAGTCAGCTCTCCTTATTCCTGGGGTCCGCATCTATGGAATCAACCAACGGCAGGTAAAATATATACAAAAAGAAAATTCAAGCAACTGTCAAAAAGCATAACTTGAATTTGCCATGCAAATTCATGTAACTATTTACGTGACATTTACATTGTATTTACAACTGTTTGCATAGTATTTGCATTGTGTTAGGTATTATAAGTAATCTAGATATGATTTAATGTGTACAGGAGAATGTACATAGGTTATATGTAAATAGTAGAACATCTTATATAAGGGACTTGAGTATCCAAGGACTTTGGTATCTGTGGGGGTCCTGGAAATAATCCCCGCTCAGATACAGAGGGACATCTGTATTTGTTTTAGCATTGGTGTGATAATTAAAAATAGACACAGAAAAGGAGAAAGAAGGAAGAAAGAAAGAAAGAAAGAAAGAAAGAAAGAAAGAAAGAAAGAAAGAAAGAAAGAAAAAGAGGGAGAGAGCCCTACATATTTATTAATTTTGGTTGCAAATGACAGAACCTAACTCAAAATTAAGGAAAAAGGAATATATTCTACATGCAATGGAAATATTCAGAGATAGTTCTGGATTTAGTCAAAGGGAGATTCAGGGGTTCCAGCAATATCCTCAAGTAATACTAACACTTCCTCTCTATGTTTTTATTTGTGTTGGCTCCAGGGTGATTCTCACTGGTTATGGCAACATTGCTGCCACTTATTTGAGGCTCAGTTTTTGAATCCAGCAGAAATATAAATGTTTTCATTTTTCACTGTACTTTTGTACAGTGTTACACTATACAAATCATATCATTTGCTCATTCCTAAACAAGATACTGTTTCCAGGAAGATTCCATAACTTATTTAGCTAGGCTGAAGTAACGTGACAACACCTGGGGCTAGGGATGGAGCTGGCATATACAATCCACTTAGTTAGAGGTGATGGCTCAGAAATATGATTGTGTTAAAAGAATAGGGGAATGGATGCTAGAAGTCCAATGATATACCAAAATGAGCTAAATTGATAGGTAAATACAATATGATTCACAGAATTATATAAATTATATCTTTTTATAAAAAGTTAACAATAAGTAAAGATTTTCTTAAAATATTCATGTATGAAAGTAGATGTAAAAAGTATTTAATTGTATACACAATTGTCAATATTGGTTACCTATGGGGAAGGGCTGGAATTTGAATGAGATCCTTTTTATTACTTAATATATTTCAGAATGTGTAATCGTTTACACTACTAATTAATAGGTAACATTTATTAAAGTTTAACTACATCTCAAACACTGTTAACTTATTTTACATGTATAATTTCATTTAATAGTGATAAACATTTCAAGATTTTTATTGAATGATTTTTATAATGATTTTCAGATGAGAAAAATGGATAACAGAGACTTAGTAATTGCTCAAAATGTCACTCCAGAGACTGTTTTTAACTACAAGGATATATATATATATATATATATATATATATATATATATATATATATATATATATATATATATATATATATATATATATATATATATATATATATATACATACATATACACACATATATATGATAATATACTAATATATTTTCATATACAAAATCAGTGCATTTTGAATCACTTCATACTATTATTGACATATACATTTATAAAATTATAAACTATTTTGTGTTCATAATTTCATTTAATATTAAAAATATTGTATTTTCCATATTCATACTATAAAATAATGACCTGTCATTTCTAAAGTACTTCTAAAATTTGTACTGTTTTATTTAAACTTTAATTCATATAGAAATGAGGTATAAGACATTAATACACCCTTATTATTTTCCAAATTGTTAGTAAGTTGTCCCAAGAGAGTGTATTCAATAATTCTATTTTTCCATTAAATATAATGGCCACTTTATTATTGTAATAAATAATTTTAAAATGATAATATTTGCTAAATATATATTCTGGCTCACTGGTCTATCTATTCTGATGCCAGAACTATTTTAATTTTTAGAAAGCTCTTTCTAGTCTCAAAATTATATAAATCTATGGGATATTTAGAAGAAATGTAAAGCCCAAACCTTCTCAAACACATCAGTATTCTATTTTGATAGAATTAGATTTATACATTATTTTAAGAAAATAATGTATAAATTATACATTAACTTATATATTAATGTATAATGTATACATTATACATTAATGTACAAATTTTCTTTTTAATATTGACTGCTTACTGTTTTCGTTGTAATATTGACTACTATGACTATGACAATGGACTTTCCCTTTTTAAAATAACTCTTTTTATGACTCTTAATTAGCTTCATAATTTTCTTCACACAGTATTTCTCATTATGGCATTAATATCCCAGGGCATTTTATATTATTTAAAGTTATTGTAAATGCAGCAATATTTTCACTACCATTTCTGTGTGGTTATTACTGAAATATAGGATAGCTACTGATGTTTTTATTTTTCTTGCAATATTAATTTACTGTTTGTATGTTACATTTTAAAAACATTATTGAAATATACGTCACTTACCATAATCTCATCAACCTAAGGTTGTTTTTAGTATATTCACATGTTGTACAAATATTGCCATATCTAATTACATGTGCCTGGTTTCTTTCACTTAACAAAATATTTTCAAGGTTTCTCTATGTTGCAGGATCATTACTTCATTATTTTTATTGCTGAATAATGTTTTATTGTATGATGCATGACATTTTGTTTATCCACTCTTCAGGTGATTGCCATTTAGGTTGTTTTCACCTTTGGGCTATTAAGTTAGAGGGGGCTGCAGTTAGGTGTTGTATTAACTGTGTCTTATTTTCTGCACCCTGATGCTTTAACATCTGTGGCCTTGCTGACCCTGGAGAGACTTAGCCTCCCAGGGTTAGAGCCAATCCCTAGACACAGTAAACAGCTTGCACATGAGCGTGCTTTTCAAATACAATCCAATCAATCCAGAGCCCACACTTCAATCACCTTCCTTTACAGGCTTTCACACTCCAGGCCACTTGAGCACCTGCTATAATCCCTCCAGGGACAGGTACCTCAGGGACAACTCGGAAGAAGCTTTATGCCCCAGAGTCCACTGAAATTATTCAAAGTAGCCTGCTTAACCTGCCTGGCCCCTTCTTTCCCTTGGGAACCATAGTAAAGGCTCTTGTCCATAGTTCCTCTCCCCTTCCTCAGCCTCCTGTTTGACCTGGTGTTTCCTCGTGTGAACCCAAGTTGCAAGGTATGCCCCCTCCACTTGGAAAATGTAACAGAAACTATGTTTTTTATGGAAATCATCTCCTGATCTGTTGGCCTTACTATACCTCAAACTTTCTATTAACACATTATACTTTAACTCAAGTGTGTCCTTTCCCCAGGTCAGTTAGGCTCTGATAAAATAGTTTCCAATGATGGCAAATCCTGTTAAGGAAAAAGATATTGCTCTGGGTGTTTTTTAAAATAGCTACTTTTCCCCTTCTCCTGCTGGAAGTATGAGAAGATTTTTCTTCAATCTTCAGTATGAGAATCTGGCAGAGCTCCTAACAGTAAAGCTCATGAAAGTTTGGGGACCACCATATGACTGGCCCCTCTGGCATTTTTAATTTGTCCACACTGAGCCTACAGAGATTTATCAATTGCAGGTTAAGTTGTCCCCTATATACAGGCTCCAGAGGAAATTTCTGCTTCTGTGCTTATGTTCAAATAAGCTATAAATTTATGTGTCTGCCTATCTCTCAAATTTGGGGACAGAGGTTTGTCCTGTGATCTCAGTTCTCTGATGAATCTAAGAGTTGTTAATTTTCAGTTTGTTCAATATTTTACTTGTACTGAAATGGGCAGGAAACTGGAGGTGCAAAGTTTTTATATATAGTCTTTTTTAAAAGATTATTTAACTCTCTATGTTTTCTTTCCTAATTCTTTTTTTTTCCTAATTCTGTGTCAGATTGTAGTGTCATGTTTTGTTATTAAAAATGAATTAATAAGCATCCCATATAGTTCTTTGTTATGTAACAGTTAATTTTTACAATGTTACTAAAGGAGTGGTTTTTATGAAAAATATAATATACCGAAATAACCATAAATATGCAGTAAAGCAGCATAGGTATATAATGATGTATAAAAACGAAACATGGCTTTAAAATTATCCTCAGTGATATTCTATTTGAGTTTTACCAATCCTTTGAGAAATATATCATTACTATATAATAGAAATTTTTACAGTATTTCATCTCTTATGTTCATAGATTATTTTGTAAAAATTATATGTTTATGCAGATTGCACCCCAATGATCAGACAATCCCCCACAGGAACATATCTTCTGAGTAAACAAAATTTTATTTGGTGTTCAGTTTATAATGAGTATATTGTCAGCATTTGACATCAGTCTAGGTCAATAAGACTTTTATCATGAAGAAGAGAAACTTCCCTGTGGCCCTTGGAGGGATAGTAATTAGACATTAAGAGCTGAGACTCTGCACTTAGAATTCACCTTTCACTCTGGCCCTTGATAGCTGTGTTAACTGGGCAATTTATTTAGCCTCTCTGTTCCTCAGCTTCTTCATCTATAAAAGTACTACATAATAGTGTTTCCTTCATATGATTGTCCTGAGAATTAGTGATGTCAAAATGTACTGGGCCTTGAGTATTGCCTGACACATAGTAAGCAATCTGAAATATACCAACTATTAAATTTAATATATTCCTGTACATAGAGAATTCAACAGATTAAATCTTTATATCTTATAGCTATATATCCAGTATATAACCCAAGGTGTCTCTGAGCATGTGCTTTAGGTAGTTTTTACTTCCACAGTGGTATGCTATCATAAATCTAGTATTTATTATTGAGCACAAATCCAAGACAGCATTATTAAGGAATAAATAAAACTCATCAGGTCATGTAACTGTGAAACTTATTTGTAGAACTGTCTTCAGACAAGCTGTATGTAAATACTCAAAAATGTCATCTGAGTTCTTGATTTTCTTTCTCCATCGCTTAGTTTAGTCTCTCCTTCCTCTTTGCATCCTGGTTTCATATTCTTTTCCTGCAGGTAGGCTCTTCCAAAGTGATGTGAGACATGACTCTTCCTAGTCCCATATTACATTGTCTACTTAAAAATTAACCAAGAGAGTAGAGAACATATATTTTTCAATTCTAGGGGATAAATCAGGATGTTTCTTCCTTCCCTTACTTATACAAATCACCACCATCAAGAGATAGTGTCTTATTGGTTAAACTGGCTCACTTGCCTCTCTCTGTGTAGGTTGGGAGCATACAGTGGACTGTCAGTCCTCTCACAGCAATATGGACATGCAGAGATAGTTTCTAAATGAGACAATGCTGTATAGGCCACAGCCATATATAACCTCTAAAAGGAATATGGAAAATTGTGAAATTATTTTCACTAAATTGTCCTCAATATACCATTGCTATTTTTTAAGGTTAGATTTGTTACCTGAGAAGATAATGTAGTATTTAAAAAAAATTATTACTGTCAATATTTATAATAAACAGATAAACTACATGTAAAACAAAAAAGACATGCATATTTCCTTATGTACATCCTCAAACCGCAAGACTAATGTTATAAATGATAGACATTATTATCAAAAATAAAAATAAATTATTATTTTTATGCCTTCCATGTATTGCTTTTCAGACTTTTTAATATACATACTAGGAATAATAACAACATATATAAAAATAATCTTAAATATTCAAATTTTTATCAATCCTAGTATGCATCTACAAAGTGATAGTAATATGTTAATATATTTAACACTAATGCACCACTTTTGATTTTCTAGGATGATGTTTATTGAGATTTGAAATTATCTGATACAAAATGATTTTAAACCAAGAGAAGTATACTTTTACCCATTTTGATATAAAAAGAATAATTAAAATACAATCTAAAGGTTGTCTTATTCCTCCATTACAGTCACTAATTAAAAACTACTTATTGAGTATCTTTTGTCATGGGCTCTGAGGTTTGCAAAAGTATAGAGAAAAAGGAGTAAGGGTCTAAAACCCTATGTTACAAATCTTTAGTCATTTTATTACAGCATCAAAAAAAATTCAACAAATATTTATACATTTTCATATTTGAAAATTTAATAATAGTTACCATGGAAGAAATTTTTAAATTATTTAAGCCAATTTATCCCTTGACCTGAGTTTTAGATGAAAAAAGAAATAAAGTTAGAGTTTCAGTGATTTGCTTTTGTTTAAATAATGTTTATAAATTTGGGGACAAAGAGGTGAATTTAAAAATTTTTCTAAATAACATTTGGATGGCTAAATTTTAGGGATAGACAGGGCATAAATATAATAGAGTTTCTCTTCTTCCTAAAATAGTTCAATGAATAATGAGATTGGTATTTGTGGTTCCCTCATGGTCAAAGGGGTATAAAAGTGGGCCATAGTGAATCGGATTGATTTAATCTTTTGACCATGCTCAATTAGATCACACACATATGAATATATCCAGTGTTAGAAGTTACTTACATTCTTATGAATTAGTGTGGTGTCTACCTATTAACATGATAGATATAATAAGATATTCTAAAATACACAGTGAACTTTCATTTAGTCTGACTGAAATTGAGATTACAGTTAAGATCTGTTGACTTGTTTTCAGTACACTACTTATTTCAATGATTCCCCTTAAAATATTAAAGCAAAATCTTAGTGTACTTCTTATGTAATAAAGACTTTGGCTTGTCTTTGTATCCAGTTCCTGGGATGAAGCCTCCAAATTCTGAGTATTTCCCCATCTGTGGGGAGTGTCTTTTTATTTATGGTGAGCCTCTCGGACCTCGCCTGAGTTTATGCTAATGAGGTGACCCCTGTGGGTCCATAGATTCTTTGAGGATGGGCCTGGCCATACCAGAAAGGCCAGCCATGTGGGATTAGATGGTTAGAGTTTTGAGTCACATGATATCAGTTCAGTCTCCTAGGAAGAAATGAGGACTGGAGATTCCATTTAAACACATGACCAATAATTCGATCAATCATGCCTACATAATAAAACCTAAAAGAACTGAGAACACCCAAAGCTCAGGTATGCTTCCTGGTAGGCGATACACATTGATAGGCCAGAGTGTGACTCATCCTGACTCCATGGGGAAATTACAAGAAAGCTATGCATTTGGAACCCTCTCAGACCTTGCACTATGTGTCTGTTTTTTTGGCGTGTTCTGATTTTTGTGCTTTATAACAAAACTATAATCATAAGTATAGTCTTTCCCTGATTTCTGTGAGTTATTCTACTGAATTATAAAACCTGAGGAGGTAGTTAGAACCCCAAATTTAGTAGCAAGTTGGTCAGAAGTGTGTGTAGCCTGGGAACTTCCAAATTTGTAGTTTTCCAATTTGAGAGAAGTGTTGTGGAAGACTGTGCCCATAACCTATGAAATTTGACCTAACTTCTGGGAGTCAACAATCAGAATTGCATTGCAGTAATATAAAAATTATTTTAGTTAAAATACGAAGTACTTAATGAGAGCAAATTATTTAAATATTCTGTAGCCATAAGCATAAAATACTGAATAATCTACAATAACAGGATGATTTATTCTTTAAAATAGAGTAGCTTTGTCACAAGGGCATTACAAACAATACATTTTATCAAACTCAGTAGCATTTGGAATAAACTAAAATATTAACAGGTGTCATATTTTTTTTTTTTTTTTTTGCGGTATGCGGGCCTCTCACTGTTGTGGCCTCCCCCGTTGCAGAGCACAGGCTCCGGACGCGCAGGCTCCGGACGCGCAGGCTCAGTGGCCATGGCTCACGGGCCCAGCCGCTCCGCGGCATATGGGATCCTCCCAGACCGGGGCACGAACCCGTATCCCCTGCATCGGCAGGCGGACTCTCAACCACTTGCGCCACCAGGGAGGCCCACAGGTGTCATATTTGAAATAAGTATGAAGAGTATTTCTAGCATCATATAATTTCCACATAAAATTAGTCAAAATAAGAATATGACATGGAAACCTCTGAGAAAAACCAAGCAAGAGAGATATAGCAACAAAAATAGTTGTGAAGAGTATTAGTAAAATACTCAAAACTCTACTGGGCTCATGATGTTTGACATCTTGGTATATACAGGTAAATTCAGAGTAATAGATTTTGCAGTGTGTGTGTATGTGTATGTGTGTGTGTTACATTAATCACCTGAGATATTAAATATATAGACAGAAATGGGAATTATAGTATTCAAAAGCAGGAAGAATTACTCAAGTCCATGCTGTTAAATCTCAAAGCTATTTCCAGGGTCTCAGTTACTTCAGTCTCCATTATCTTTTCTTGATATCAGCAGCAGTGGCCAGAAGTGATGGTAAGTGAGATTTAGAAAAATCTAACCTATCAACCCAAACTTACCTATGTGCTCTGGTGCTAAAAGGGTTTAACTCAAAAGCAAAATAGAGCTGGTGATGGCATTCTTCTATCTATCCCTCTCATAACTCCTCATTTGGCCTTGTTATTGGCAATATAAGATGCAGGTCCAAGACATAAGTAAAACTGAAAACTTCCTCTAGCCTAGTGTAGTCTAATTGGTTATATCCTCAAGGACATGTGGTTTTTCTGCAGGTCACTTTGAAAAACAAATTGGGAAGAACATTTTTATTGCCTTTTTTCTCATACATGTATAATGGTTCACAAGAATAGATAAACATTTCTATATTAAGAAGAAAAGACTGATAATGGAGGTAAGCATATCTGAAAACTTTTTTCAATTAATTTTTTTCAATAAACCTTTTTTGGGCAATAGGTTTCAGGAATTGTGTAAAAGGTGAGAAATGCACAAATATGCCTTCAAGGAACTATTTAATCCAGGACTAAAGATAGTAGTGCAAAAAATAAATGCAACAAAATTGGCAAGTGCTATAATTGAGATAAGCTGGCATAGAGGAGAGAAAATGTGCTTTAGTTTCAAACAAATATTTGTCTCAATTTTTACTAAATTTGGGAAAATAAATTAAATACTCAAGGCTACTCTGCCCTTATTTTTGAATGTATGTAAGAAGACAGATTGCCATATTTTTATAATTGAGAAACTGTATATTAATTATGCAGCTCAAGTTTTAAAATATATTTTAGCTATTATTTTTGCTTTGAATTTCTCTAGAAACACGTATCAGAGCATGTTCAGAGAGTACTCAAGGGAAATTAGAGAGAGAGTAATATTTAGGTTGAGTTTTAGTGATCAGCAGGTTTCTCTTTGGATAATGTGTGGATGGTATTTAAAATAGAGCAAAGGTAGTGATGATGTTTAAGCCATAGGTAAAGACAAAACAATATGATTTGAGCTATGCAAGTGTTCATGGTGTTCAGGGAATACTGCAGTTAAGCACAGTATATATGAAATTATTGTTTGGATAGGGGATTCAGGACAAGAATAACATCTCTTCTATGGTCCTCAAAGATAATACAGTTTAATACCTGCAGTCTCCACATGATTTTGCAAGAATGTCTTCACCCATCATTCTCCCATTCCTTGAAGAAGACTGAGCCCCTTTTATCTTAGCAAAGCCATAGTCACTGTAATAAATGTGTTCTACAATGTGGGCTGACAATTCACAGCCCTTGAGCCATATCTAACCCACTGACTGTTTTCATAAATAAGGTTTTATTGGGACAAAGATCATTTACTTCTGTAGCCTACATACCTTTCATGCCTGTAAAGGCAGAGTTGGGTGTTTGAACATACACCTTATTACTCACAAAGCCCAAAATGTTTACTATCTTGCCAATTACATTAAAAAAAAAAACCAACCCCTGTTCCATAACATTCAGAAGGATGGAATGGAAAGAAGAAAGAGTGAATTGGTGTTAGTACACCAAACAAGAAGATGAAGGATTGATCTAGGGCTGTGGCCATGGAATAGTGAAAAGGAAAAAGAAATAATTAGTCCTACCTGAGCCCAGGACATTGATGTTGAATTATAAACATTAGTGGTATTAATAATACTCACAAAAAATACTAGCAGCAAGGTGTTTTGGATTGTTCTTTTCTTTGTTTTATGTCAATGAAAAAAAAGTTAGCAGAATGCTGTAAAAATCTGTGAAGTTTTTAGACCAAAATTATACCCCCAATGGAGCAGGGCTTATAAGTAAGTTTTTATTGTTGTTATTTTTTTTCCCTAGGATTATATTGCAAAGCAAAGAGCAGGATATTCTTTTGCTACCCTACTGGGCACTTTCTAATGTAATGCTTTCTCTTCTTTTTTTTTTTTCCTCAAGTGAATGTCAACCATTAGAGAATTCCTATAACAAAAATAATTCTTCCCTTTGACAATGTAACGAAAGTTATTTCCCTTTGACATTTACAGGGCTTATTTACCCATGAAAATCTAGAGAGTAAATATAACTTTTCACTCCACTTAGGGTTTATTGGCCTCAAATTCAATACAATTCACATTTAGTCACATATTCCCTTCCCAAAAGAGCTTAGTAGTTGGCTAAATATTGCTGCCCTCTCTACCACACACTGCAGTTTTTCTTCCTTCACTATTTTGCCCTGTCTTGGTAACTACCCAAATTCCCAGAGGTCTTTAAGTCTTAGGTAAATCTCATTCTTCTCAATAAAGATCTCTAGATTGCTTCAACTCACAGTAGATTCTCTTCCCACTGAAATCCTGGGTTCTTATTTTATGAGCCATTAATTTTAATCACACTTTACATTTTGATGTCTCTTGTATTTCACTATGAATTGTTTGGTACCACTTGCAATTTTTTTTGTATTCTATGTTTATTTCTCCTTTCTCCAAGCACATTGCAAGGTCCTTACTACTATGGACTATGCTGAATAGTTGACATGTATCTCTACCATCTTTATCTATGAATGATAATTTTTCCTTTCTCAAATGTTATCTTTTTCCTTTTATTTTAAATTACTACATTGCTGTGGGGTCTTTTGGTGGGGTTTTTGCATCTCTGAACAGTGTTTATTCTTCAGAAAAAAACAAGTAAGGAAGAAATTAATAACTTTGGCTCTGGGTAAAGGGCATGTACTACAGCCAGTATCATATTTATTTATCTCAGCATTGAGGAAATGGAAAGTGATTTATCTTTTAGTTAGTTGTTGACATAAACTTCAATCTTCTAGGATTTGGTGAGGACTAAAAGTGAGAAAACAACAGAGGATGTCCAGTAGATAACCTGGCATATATTAAGTGTTCAACAAATGCTAGCTCTACTACTTCCTGCTTTTCCTTCAGAACAGAATTCTCATTCTTATTTTGAAAATGTTCGCTTCAGGAGGTATGACAGTCCATGCTATGCATGACATAGATGCAAAAATTTTTTTCAATAGAAGTGTCAATTGTTTCTTTTTGCTCCCACACGTTTTTTACCTTTCTTCTATACTTGTGAGTGATATATGCACATTAATTTACAAATACATTGTGGAATGCAAACTCTATTTTATAAGTATATACAAATAATATATTTTTTCAGGCTTAATAGGCAATTCATGATATTAAAAGTATGATTTAAAATTTAAAATTTAATTTAAAAGTATGATTGGCTAATACACTAAAATTAGATAATTTATTTTTACATTTGTCATGAAAACTATTCAGTTGATCCAGAGGTAGTATCTCTGTGATTCTCACACTCAAAAAGGGCGAATTTCAACAGTACTTGAGTTGGATATTGTGTTATTACTTCTAGATACACTTGTACTATTTAAAGATTCATCCTCCCAGTTTCTGGAATCAGTGCCAGAAAATATCCATTATCTGTCAGCCTATTGTAGGTTTTGCCTTGGTTCCAAAAAATGCCTTGCTCAAGGTCACACATTCTTCCAGAGGCATCCTTCATTTAATACTTAATAAATATAAGGTTATATAGATATGGCTTCATCTTCCCAACTCAGAGTAAATCTGAAAATCCATACTAGCTCTAGAGCTCCCACTGTTTTAATTAAGGCCTTTGAAAGGAATGTATGGTGGCTCAACGTCAACCCCTTCTCATATTGCTTCTTTTTATACAAGGTTGATCCCAAGAGCACTCCCTTGTGAACATCTTATATGCTAATGTATGTAAGAGTCTAGTTTCTGGGAAATCCAATTTGAGAGTATTAAATTTTGAATATTCTCCCAAATGCATAAAGATTTCCTTAGTCTAAATCCTTCTACATTTAGAAGCACAAAAGTGACATTCTGTTATGAAGTTGTATTTTTCTACTTAAATTTTTTAAAATACTCATAAGCAGGAGGGAAAGAGATGCCACAGTAAATCCTGATATGATTCTCATTTCTGAATTCAAGTATCAGATTCCTTCAACTTGAGAAACTAGAATAATATTTTATTTTTCATGTAAAAGTGATGGAAAGAATTGGCATCAACCTGTATATTAAGTTCACTGTACAAAGAATGAAGAAAGTAGACCAGATGTAAAGAACTAGGCAGAATAATTTATTTTTGTTTAATTTTTTTCACTTTTTTTTCTTGGTTATCTATTTTATTTTATTTATATATTTTTAAAATCTTTATTAGAGTATAATTGCTTTATAGTGTTGTGTTAGTTTCTGCTGTGTAACAAAGTGAATCAGCTATACGCATATATATATATATCCCCATATCTCCTCTCTCTTGCATCTCCCTCCCACCCTCCCTATCCCACCCCTCTCGGTAGACACAAAGAACCGAGCTGACCTCACTGAGCTATGCAACTACTTCCCAAGAGCTATCTATTTTGCATTTGGTAGTGTATATATGTCCATGCCACTCTCTCATTTCGTCCCATCTTACCGTTCCCCTTCCCCATGTCCTCAAGTCCATTCTCTATATCTGTGTCTTCCTTCCTGTGCTGCCCCTAGCTTTTTCAGAATCCTTTTTTTTTCTTTTTAGATTCCATATATATGTGTTAGCATAAGGTATTTGTTATTCTCTTACTGACTTACTTCACTCTATATGACGGTCTCGAGATCCATCCAACTCACTACAAACAACTCAATTTCATTTCTTTTTATGACTGAGTAATAGTCCATTGTATATATGTGCCACATCTTCTTTATCCATTCATCTATCAATGGACACTTAGGTTGCTTCCATGTCCTGGCTATTGTAAATAGTGCTGCAATGAACATTGTGGTACATGACTCTTTTTGAGGTATGATTTTCTCAGGGTATATGCCCAGTGGTGGGATTGCTGGGTCACATGGTAGTTCTATTTTTAGCTTTTTAAGGAACCTCCATACTGTTCTCCATAGTGGCCGTATCAATTTACATTCCCATCAACAGTGCAAGAGGATTCCCTTTTCTCCACACCCTCTCCAGCATTTATTGTTTGTAGATTTTTTGATGATGGCCATTCTGACTGGTGTGAGGTGATACCTCATTGTAGTTTTGATCTGCATTTCTCTAATTATTAGTGATGTTGAGCATCCTTTCATGTATTTGTTGGCAATCTGTATATCATTTTTGGAGAAATGTCTGTTTAAGTTGTCTGCCCATTTTTGGATTGGGTTGTTTGTTTTTTTGATATTGAGCTGCTTGGGATGCTTGTATATTTTGGAAATTAATCCTTTGTCAGTTTCTTCACTTGCAAATATTTTCTCCAATTCTTAGAGATGTCTTTTCACCTTGTTTATGCTCTCCTTATCTGTGCAAAAGCTTTTAATTTCCATTATGTCCCATTTGTTTGTTTTTGTTTTTATTTCCATTTCTCTAGTAAGTGGCTCAAAAAGGATCTGGTTGTGATTTATGTCACAGAGTGTTCTGCCTATGTTTTCCTCTAAGAGTTTGATAGTGTCTGGGCTTACATTTAGGTCTTTAATCCATTTTGAGTTTATTTTTGTGTATGGTGTTAGGGAGTGTTCTAATTTCATTATTTTACATGTAGCTGTCCAGTTTTCCCAGCACCACTTATTGAAGAGGAGGCTGTCTTTCCTCCATTGTATATTCTTGCCTCCTTTGTCAAAGATAAGGTGACCATATGTGTGCAGGTTTATCTCTGGGACTTCTATACTGTTCCATTGATCTATATTTCTGTTTTGGTGCCAGTACCACACTGTCTTGTTTACTGTAGCTTTGTACTATAGTCTGAAGTCAGGGAGCCCAATTCTTCTAGTTCCATTTTTCCTTCTCAAGATTCCTTTGGCTATTCGGGGTCTTTGGTGTTTCCATACAAATTGTGAAATTTTTTGTTCTAGTTCTGTGAAAAATGCCATTGGTAGTTTGATAGGGATTGCATTGAATCTTTAGATTGCTTTGGATAGTATAGTCATTCTTGCAATATTGATCTTCCAATTCAAGAACGTGGTATATCTCTCGATCTGTTTGTATCATCTTTAATTTCTTTCATCAGTGTCTTATAGTTTTCTGCATACATTTCTTTTGTCTCCTTTGGTAAGTTTATTCCTAGGTATTTTATTCTTTTGGTTGCAGAGGTAAATGGGAGTGTTTCCTTAATTTCTGTTTCAGATTTTTCATCATTAGTGTATAAGAATGCAAGAGATTTCTGTGCATTAATTTTGTATCCTGCTACTTTACCAAATTCATTGATTAGCTCTAGTAGTTTTCTGATAGCATCTTTAGGATTCTTTACGTATAGTATCAAGTCATCTGCAAACAGTGACAACTTTACTTCTTCTTTTCCGATTTGGATTGTTTTTATTTCTTTTTTGTCTCTGATTGATGTGGCTACAACTTCCAAAACTATGTTGAATAATAGTGGTGAGAGTGGACAACCTTCTTTTGTTCCTGATCTTAGTGGAAATGATTTCAGTTTTTCACCATTGAGAATGATGTTGGCTGTGGGTTTGTCATATATGGCCTTTATTTTGTTGAGGGAAGTTCCCTCTACCTACTTTCTGGAGAGTTTTTATCATAAATGGGTGTTGAATTTTGTCAAAAGTGTTTTCTGCATCTATTAAGATTCTCATATGATTTTTCTCCTTCAATTTGTTGATATGGTTTATCACATTGATTGATTTGTGTAAATTGAAGAATCCTTGAATTCTTGGGATAAACCCCACTTGATCATGTAGTATGATCATTTTAATGGGCTGTTGGATTCTGTTTGCTAGTTGAGGATTTTTGCATCTATGTTCATCAATGATATTGGCCTGTAGTTTCCTTTCTCTGTGACATCTTTGTCTGGTTTTGCTATCAGAGTGATGGTGGGCTCATAGAATGAGTTTGGGAATGTTCCTCCCTCTGCTATATTTTGGAAGAGTTTGAGAATTAGTTCTTCTCTAAATGTTTGATAGAATTTGCCTGTGAAGCCATCTGGTCCTGGGCTTTTGTTTCTTGGAGGATTTTTAATCACAGTTTCAATTTCAGTGCTTTGATTGATCTGTTTATATTTTCTGTTTCTTCCTGGTTCAGTCTTGGAAGCTAATGCTTTTCTAAGAATGTGTCCATTTCTTCCGGGTTGTCCATTTTATTGGCATATAGTTGCTTGTAGCAATCTCTCATGATCCTTTGCATTTCTGCAGTGTTAGTTGTTACTTCTCCACTTTCATTTCTAATTCTATTGATTTGAGTACTCTCCCTTTTTTTCTTGATGAGTCTGGATAATGGTTTATCAATTTTGTTTATCTTCTCAAAGAACCAGGTTTTAGTTTTATTGATCTTTGCTATTGTTTTCTTCGTTTCTTTTTCATTTATTTCTGATCTGATATTTATGATTTCTTTCCTTCTGCTAACTTTGGGGTTTTTTTGTTCTTCTTTCTCTAATTGCTTTAGGTGTAAGATTAGGTTGTTTATTTGAGATGTTTCTTGTTTCTTGAGGTAGGATTATATTGCTATAAACTTCCCTCTTAGAACTGTTTTGCTGCATCCCATAGGTTTTGGGTCATCGTGTTTTCATTGTCATTTGTTCCTAGGTAGTTTTTGATTTTCTATTTGATTTCTTCAGTGATTTCTTGGTTATTTAGTAGTGTATTATTTAGCCTTCATGTGTTTGCATTTTCTACAGTTCTTTTCCTGTAATTGATATTTAGTCTCATAGTGTTGTGGTTGGAAAAGATACTTGATATGATTTCAATTTTCTTAAATTTAACAAGGCTTGATCTGTGACCCAAGATATGATCTATCCTTGAGAGTGTCCCATGAGCACTTGAAAAGAAAATGTATTTTGTTGTTTTTGGATGGAAACTCCTATAAATATCAATTAAGTCCATCTTGTTTAATGTATCATTTAAATCTTGTGTTTCCTTATTTATTTTCATTTTGGATGACCTGTCCATTGGTGAAAGTGGGATGTTAATGTCCCCTACTATTTTTTTGTTACTGTCAATTAGCCCTTTTATTGCTGTTAGCATTTGAGCTATGTACTGAGGTGCTCCTATGTTGGGTGCATAAATATTTACAATTGATATATCTTCTTCTTGGATTGATCCCTTGATCATTATGTAGTGTCCTTCTTTGTCTCTTGTAATAGTCTTTGTTTCAAAGTCTATTTTGTCTTACATGAGAATTGCTACTCCAGCTTTCTTTTGATTTCCATTTTCATGGAATATCTTTTTCCACCCCCTCCCTTTCAGTCTGTATTTTTCTCTAGGTCTGAAGTGGGCCCCTTGTAGACAGCATATGTACCATTCAGTCAGTTTGTCTTCTGGTTGGATCATTATTCCATTTACATTTAAGGTAGTATATCAATATGTATATTCCTATTACCATTTTCTTATTTGTTTTAGGTTTGTTATTGTAGGTCTTTTCCTTCTCTTGTGTTACCTGTCTACAGAAGTTCCTTTAGCATTTGTTGTAAAGCTGGTTTGGTGGTGCCGAATTCTCTTAGCTTTTTATGGTCTGTAAAGGTTTTAATTTCTCCATCAAATCTGAATGAGATCCTTGCTGGGGAGAGTAATCTTGGTTGTAGGTTTTTCCCTTTCATCACTTTAAATATGTCCTGCCACTCCCTTCTGGCTTGCAGAATTTCTGCTGAAAGATCAGCTGTTAACCTTATGGGGATTCCCCTGTATGTTGTTACTTTTCCCTTGCTGCCTTTAATATTTTTTCTTTATATTTAATTTTTGATAGTTTGATTCATATGTGTCTTGGTGTGTTTCTCCTTGGATTTATCCTGTATCAGACTCTCTGTGCTTCCTGGACTTGATTGAGTATTTCATTTCTCATATTAGGGAAGTTTTCCACTATAATCTCTTCAAGTATTTTCTCAGTCACTTTCTTTTTCTCTTCTCCTTCTGGGACCCTTGTAATTCGAATGTTGGCATGTTTAATGTTGCCACAGAGGTCTCTGAGACTGTTCTCAATTCTTTTCATTCTTTTTTCTTTGTTCTGCTCTGTGGTAGTTATTTGCAGTATTTTACCTTCCAGGTCACTTCTCCATTCTTCTGCCTCACTTATTCTGCTATTGATTCCTTGTAGATAATTTTAAGTTTTGTTTATTGTGTTGTTCATCATTGTTTGTTTGCTGTTTAATTCTTCTAGGTCCCTGTTAAACGTTTCTTGTATTTTCTCCATTCTATTCCCAAGATTTTGGATCATCTTTACTATCATTATTCTGAATTCTTTTTCAGGTAGACTGCCTATTTCCTCTTTATTTGGTCTGGTGAGTTTTTACATTGCTCCTTCATCTGATGTGTAGTTCTCTGTCTTCTCATTTTGCTTAACTTACTGTTTGGTGTCTCCTTTTCACAGGCTGCATATTCGTTGTTCCTGTTGTTTTTGATGTCGGCCCTCAGTGATAAGGTTGCTTCAGTGGGTTGTGTAGGCTTCCTGGTGGAGGGGACTGGTGCCTGTGTTCTGTTGGATGAGGCTGGATCTTGTGTTTCTGGTGGGCAAGACCATGTCCTGTGGTGTCTTTTGGGGTGTCTGTGAACTCACTATGATTTTAGGCAGCCTCTCTGCTAATGGGTGGGGTTGTATTCCTGTCTTGCTAGTTGTTTGGCATAGTGTGTCCAGCACTGTAGGTTGCTGGTCGTTGAGTGGAGCTGCGTCTTAGCATTGAGATGGAGATCTCTCAGATAGCTTTTGCTGTTTGATATTACACGGGGCTGTGAGGCTCTGGTGGACCAGTGTCCTGAGCTTGGCTCTCCCACCTCAGAGGCATAGTCCTGATATCCGACCAGAGCACCAAGACCCTGTCAGCCACACGACTCAGAAGAAAAGGGAAAAGAAAGAAAGAAAGAATAAAAGTTATGAAAACACACAAAAAATTAAATTATTAAAAATAAAAAAGAAAAAAAAAAGAAAGAAGAGAGCAACCAAACCAAAAAAGAAATCCACCAGTGATGACAAATGCTAAAAACTATACTAAAAAAAAAAAAAAAGAGGACTGATTGAGAAAGTAAGGAAAAATTTAAAAAAGTAATGAAGAGAAAAGTAGTAAAAGAAATTGGTTTAAGAGAGAGGTTTCTGTATCAAATATTATAAAGCTATATATGTATTTTTAGGTATGCCATTTGTCTAGAACTTAATACAAATGTTAATAATGGCAATGTACAAATGCTAATCTTTGTGATAATTTAGTATATGAAATATTTGAGATGTCATATTATGGTGAATAAAGTCTCATAAAATTTACTTTTAGAAACTTGGTATTTTTTTGAGCAATGAAGTTATATCTGTATACTACTGATTATATTGAGAATAATCTGCCATAGATTAAAGTTTAAAATATAGAAAATAAAACTATGGGATGAAGACCTTATACATAACATGGACACAAACACACATGCACACAGAGAAATAAAAAAGAATAGTAAATATGTTGAAGTCATACAAATAAAAACTTTTGAGTAATAGTGCCATATAAGTAAAATCAAAAGCTACAAAAAATACCTTTAAAATAGTCTTCAACAACTGAAAATGATGTCCTACCTCACTAATAAGGAAATTTACATTTTAACTCTTATATTGATACATTTTACACCTATTCACCATCGCAGTGTGTCTTACACAAGTTCAGAAACATTACAAAATATTACATTTATATTTATAGTAAATATAATTTGACCCAATGATAAAGTCCCATTTGTATAAATAGCGAAGGATGTCTATTATGTTACTGAGTAAAAGAATAATTTCTAAAATGATATGTGTAATAAACTCACATTTACTCACTATAACTCCAGCATAAGGATTAAAAGGCAAAAGTATTGAAAATAACTATAGCTACCATAACTTGTTAATGGATACACGATATAAAATAAAAAGATGTAAATTTTTATGTCAAAAACATAAAATGTGGGGAGGGAGAGAGTAAAAAATATAGAGCCTTTGTATGTAATCAATTTTAAGGTGTTATAAGCTTAAAATAGACTGTTATAAGATGTTTTATGTAAACTGCATGTTAACTACAAAACAAAAAACCACAGTAGATGCACTAAAGATAAAAAGGAAGATAATAAAGCAGAAAGTCACCAAATTACAAAGGAAGACAGCAAGAGAGGAAGAAAGGAACAAAAGACATAAAACTCCTAGAAAACAATTATCAGAACTGTAATAGTAAGTCCTTATTAGCAATAATAACTTTCAATGTAAATGGATTAAATTCTCTAATCAAAAATCACAGAATGGCTGAATGTATTAAAAAACAAATAAACAAACAAATAAAACAAAAAAACCTAACTACAAGAGTCACACTTCAGCTTTAAGGCTACATATAGACTGAAAGTGAAGAGATGGAAAAGATATTCCATGCAAATGGAAAACAAAAGAGAGCATAGTAGTTATAGTTATATCAGCAAAAATAGATTTTAATTCAAAAACTGTAACAAGGGGAAAGGAAGGTTACTAGATAATAATAAAGGGGTCAATTCATCAAGCGGATATACATGTAAACATGTATGCATACAATTTTAGAGCACCTACATATATAAAGCAAATATTAGCAGAACCAAAGGGAGAAATAGACAATAATACAATAATTTTAAGAGACTTCAATATTTCACTTCCAACAATGAATAGATCAACCAGACAGAAAATAAATGAGGTAAAATTTTGACTTGAACTACACTTTAGATCAAATAGGCCTTACAGATATATAAAGAACTTTTCTTCCAATAGTCATAGAATATACATTCTTCTCAAGCACACATAAAGCAATCTCTGAGATAGATTAGGCCACAAAACAAGTCTTAACAAATTTAAGAAGGTTGAAATTGTATCAAGCATCTTTTCTGAATACAATGATATGAAACCAGAAATCAATAACAGAAGAAAAACTGTAAAATTCACAAATATTTGAATAGTAAACAATAAAATCTTAAACAACCAATGGGTCAATAAAAACTAAAAAGAGAAATCTAAAAATTAAAAAAAGGAACATTTGAAGAGTGAATGTGAAACAAATTAAAATGGAAACACAAAATACCAAAACGTATGGGATGCAGCAAAAGCAGTTCTGAGAGGAATGTTTATAATAATAACCATCTACTTTAAGGGAAAAAAAATCCTAAATAAACAACCCAACTTTACAAGTCAAGAAATTAGAAAAAAAGAACAAACTGAGCCCAAAGTTAGCAGAAGGAATGAAACAACAAAGATCAGAAAAGATATAAATGAAATAGATACCAGAAAAACAATAGAAAAGGTTAATAAAACTCGGAGTTATTTTTTTTTAAGATAAACAAAATTGACAAACCTGGAGCTAGACCTAATGAAGAAAAAAGAGAAGTCTCAAATAAATAAAATCAGAAATGAAAGATGAAACATTACAACTGATGCCACAGAAATGCAAAAGATCATAAGAGACTATTATGAACAATTTTAAGTCAACAAATTGGATAATCTAGAAAAAATAGGTAAACTCATAGAAAGAAATAACGTCCCAAGACTGAATCATAAAGAAAGAGAAAATCTGAATGGACCAAAATGAAAAAGGAAATTGAATCAGTAATCAAAAACCTCCCCCAAAAAGAGAAGCCCAAGACCAGATGGCTTTATAAACAAATGAACTTACAAGCCAATAACCTTGAGGAACATAGATGCAAAATCCTCAAAAAGTATTATCAAAATGAATCCAACAGCACATTAAAAGTATCACTCACCATGCTCAAGTGGGATTTATAAGAGGGACGCAAGGTAGTTCAACCCATGTAAAACAACAAATGTGAAGCACTACATTAAAAGAATGAAAGATAAAAATCAATTACGATCGTCTCAACAGATGCAGAAAAATCATTTGAAAAAATTCAACATCCTTTCATGTAAAAACCCTCAACAAATTAGGTATACACATGGCATGTTCTGCAACATAATGAAGGCCACTCATGACAAATCCACAACTAACATTGTATTCAATCATGAAGAGTTAAAACCTATGTCTTTAAGTTTAGGAAAAGACAAGGATGTTGTTTCTCATTGTTTCTATTCAACATAGTACTGGAATTACTAGTCAAAGCAATTAGGCAAGAAAAAGAAAAGGCATCCAAACTGGAAAGGAAGAAGTAAAATTTTCTCTGTTTGCATATGATATGATCCATATGTAGAAAACCCTAAAGTTTTCACCAAAAACTGTTAAAACAGTTTAAAAACTTTAGTAAAAGGGCATGATACAAAATCAATATGAATAAATCATTTGTATTTCTCTACATTAAAAATGAAATACCTGACAAAAACATTAAGAAAACAATCCCACTTACAATAACACCAAAGAGAATAAAATACTTAGGAATATATTTAACCAGAGAGGTTAAATATCTGTACACTGAAAACTATAACACGATGATGGAGGATATTAAAGAAAATATAAGTAGATGGAAAGATATTTGATATTCATAGATTTGAAGATTTAATATTATGAAAATGTCCATACTACTTGAAACAATCTACAGATTCAATGTAATCCCATCAAAATTTCAATGGCATTTTTCACAGAAATAGAAGAAACAATATTAAAATTTGTGTTGAATGACAAAAGTCACTGAATAGTGAAAGTAATCTTAAGCCAGAAGAGCCAAGTTGGAAGCATCACATTTCCTGATTTGAAACTATATTACAAATCTGTAGTAATCAAAGCAGTATGATATTGGCATAAAAAGAGACACAGAGATCAATGGAATAGAACAGAGAGCTCAAAAATAAACCCACACATATGGTCAATTAATTCACAGCAAAGATGCCAAGAATACAAAGAAAAAGAATAGTCTCTTCAATAAATGGTGATGAGAAAACTGGATATCCACATGCAAATGAGTAAAATAAGAACCCTATCTTACACCATACACAAAAATCAACTTAAAGTGGATTAAAGTGCTAAATGTAAGACCTGAAATTGTAAAACTCCTAGAAGAAAACATAGGGGAAATCTCCTTGATGTTGGTCTTGGCAATAAATTTCTAGATTTCATAAAAGCAAAGGCAATAAAATTTTAAAAAGTGGGCACATATCAAGTTATGTTTCCTCACAGCAACAAAGGAAACCATAAAAAAATGAAAAGGTAACCTAAGGAATGTGAGAAAATATTTGCAAATCATATATCAATAAGGTGTTAGTACCAAAAATATATAAAGAGCTCACAAAACTCAATAGCAGAAAAATGAATAATCCACTTACAAAATGGGCAAAGACCTGAGAAACATACAAATGGCCAATAGGTACTTCAAAAGATGCTTGGCATCACTAATCATCAGAGAAATGCAAATCAACACCACAAAGGGTTATCACCTCACATCTTTTCTGATATCTATTATTAAAAAGACAAGAGATAACAAATGTTGGTAAAATATTGACAAAAGTGAACCCTTGTACAGTGTTGGTGGGACTGTAAATTGGCACAGCCATTATGAAAAACAATACAGAGATTCCTCAAAAATTAAAAATATAACTGATGAGCCAACAATCCTGCTTCTACATATCCAAAGGAAACAAAATCACTGTCTGGAATTGATATCTGTACTGCTGTGTTCATTGCAACATTATTCACAATAACCAAGAATGGAAACAACTTAAGTGTCTGTAGAGGAATGGATGGCTAAAGACACACACACACACATGCACACACACACACATTCACACACAAGGGAATATTATTCAGCATTAAAAAAGGTAATCCTGCCATTTGTGATAATACAGATGAAATTGGAGGGCATTTTACTAAGCAAAATAATCCAGATTTTAAAAGACAAATACTATATGTTATCACTTACATGTGAAGTTTTACCAAAAAAATTGGTCAAACTCATAGAAACAGAGAGTAGAATGGTGGTTGTCAGAGGATGAGGGATGGAAGAAATGAAGGAGAGGTTGGTAAAGGGTACAAGCTTTCAATTATCAGATTAATACATTCTGAGGATCTAAGGTATAGCATGGTGACTATAGTTAGTAATAGTATATTGTATAACTGAAATTTGTTGAGAGAGTAGACCTTAAACATTCTTACCAAAAAGCAAAAAAAAAGTAACTGTTAGTTGATAGATGTGTTATGTAACTTGACGGTGGGAATTATTTCACAATGTATGCATATATCAAATCATCATGCTGTACACTTTAAATTTATTACAATTTTATTTGTCAATTATACCTCAATGAAGCTGGAAAAAAATTAAAGAATAAAGCAGAAAACAGGAAAGAGGGAGAGATAAAGAGTTGTAGAAATATATCTAAATATTCACTAAATGTGTAATGGTTTTCTTGGGATTAAAGATACCAGAAGTTAGGGAAATTTACATTTGTTTAAACTGTTATGCTACCTTGTAATTTATCAAGTGCCATGTGTTTTCATGTTGGGGAAAGGTTGCTGCTGTTTCTGCTCTAGTTTATTATTCTGACTCATGCTGTCTATTTACCTTAACAGCCATATCATTAGATTAGCCACTCATCTAATTTTATTTTTTATTTTTTATTTTTTTGCAGTATGCGGGCCTCTCACTGTTGTGGCCTCTCCCGTTGTGGAGCACAGGCTCCAGACGCGCAGGCTCAGCGGCCATGGCTCACGGGCCCAGCTGCTCCGCGGCATGTGGGATCTTCTCGGACCGGGGAACGAACCCGTGTCCCCTGCATCGGCAGGCAGACTCTCAACCACTGCGCCACCAGGGAAGCCCACTCATCTAATTTTTTATATAGAATTATCTGGATGCAATTGGATGGCTCTCTTGTCCAGGATCTACACATCATTAAATTATAAGAATTTTAAGATACTTTAATAATCAAATCTTTAATAGTTTGGCAAAAACTTTATCTATAGGCTATCAGGTTTGATAGGTGAGGGAAGTTAAAAGGGACAAACTTCCAGTTACAAAATAACTCCATGTTATAAATGAGGCATCTGAGGCACAGAGTGTTGAGTTAACCTGCCAAAGATTAAACATCTTAGTGAGTGGCAGAGTCAGAATTTAAATCTATGTAATTTAGTTCTAGTGTCTGCATTTAACTACAACCATATAATCTTGATGACTGTTCCACTTAAATATTCATTTAATAATACATTGAATATTTATTCCACTTAAATATAAATAAATATAGTCAATAATAATGTAATATCTTTGTATGGTGACAGAGGGTAACTAGACTTACCATGGTGATCATTTTGTAATGTATAGAATTATTGAATCACTATGTTTTGCACCAGGAAATAACATAGTGTTATAGGTCAATTATACTTCAAAACAGAAACAAATAAACAAATAAACTCATAGAAAGGGGGATCAGATTTGTGGTTACCAGAGGTGGGGGCTGGGGGAAAGAGAACTGGATGGAGGTGGTCAAAATGTACAAACTTCCAGTTATAAGATAAATAAGTACTAGGGATATAATGCACAACATGATTAATACAATTAACACTGCTGTGTGTTATATATGAAACTTGTTAAGAGAGTCATTATGTGGTACATCTTAAACTTATACAGTACTGTATGTCAATTATATCTCAATAAAAATGGAAGAAAGAAAAAATAAAATTGTGCCCTTAAATTTGTTTTCTCTCTGGATAACTTCTAGAAACAAAGAGGAAAATATATTCTTAACTCTATATGTATTGCCAGAGACTAGAAACACTAAATGACAGATAAACCTTGAGCTAATTTTATTTACAGTTCTTATGAGGGAGCCAGTTGATTCAATTTGTGAAGCTTTTTATCCCTTTTAATCTCTATGCATACACATAAATTCATTTGAAAGGCCCATTTGACTTTTTCTCATTCTGATCAAACCACAACAGAATCAGTGAAATTACTTGCAAAAGAATTAATCTCAAATTATAGTGAAGACCCAAAAGAGAAAATATGGGAGAAAAGTTTCTGGTTAAATAAAAACAGGAGGATCAGAACAAATTTGGAAAACATTAGAGTTAACAAAAAAGGCAAGGTTCGTTGAAGGAAAAACTCACATTCCTGGGATATCTTCAAACATAAAGAATATGAGTATTAACTTTCCAAACATTAGAATAAGCAAATTATGAAAAATGTATACTGCAAAGGTTAAGCCACTCATCAAAACTGCTTATCTATTCATCCCAGTACTTTTGCTTGAATTTCTCCTATTTACTTCTTCCATCAACTATATTTGCCCAGTGAATATAGTGTACTTGTAATTTGTTTCTCTACTATTCCCAGAATTACTTCCTTCACATTCTTATAGTTACATAGACTTAAAAGTACATCAAATTGCATAGCTAGTAGAAAATTTACTATTTTCTGTGCCAGATCTATTGCAACTTAGAAAAAATATATATATACATATATATATATTTAATTTGTGAAATTAGTATCAATAGAAATCATAAAAAATGTATTATTTATTTTAGAAATGAGATTCAATTATGGTATGATATTTTTGGTTTTTAATATCATAGCCACTATCTCTTAATGTCTTTTGGCTTTTAAAATTACTCTTTTTACTTTGCTATTAAATCTAAACAGCTTCTCTCCTGAATCCAGCACCCTCGATTTTATTTTACTATATGTTAAAGTGGAAATTATCCACTTATTTTACTTGCTTCAGACTGTTTAGACACACGGAGAATGATTGTTTTAGAATGGAATGAATGATTTTTAGTTAATTACAAACAAGTCTGACTAATCCATGCATAATTTATGTTTCTCAGTGTGGCTGCAGAAAATGAAGTTGTGATCAACTCAGAAGAAGGAACTAGTGCGTTAACAATACTATTTTTAAAAAATATATCTTTATTGGAGTATAATTGCTTCACAATGTTGTGTTAGTTTCTGTTGTACAACAAAGTTAATCAGCCGTATGCATACATATATCCCCATATACCCTCCCTCTTGAGCCTCCCTCCCACCCTCCCTAACTCACCGCTCTAGGTTGTCACAAAGCACGGAGCTGATCTCTCTGTACTATGCTGCTGCTTCCCACTAACTATCTATTTTACATTTTGTAGTGTATATATGTCAGTGCTACTCTCACTTCGCCCCAGCTTCCCCTAGAGTAGGCCACTTAATTTTCTTCCTAGTATCATGTGAACTTGGAAGGGTCAGATGACCTGAAAGTATAATAATAATTGTTTATGTTTATGTTTTTCTGCAAAGTATGAAGTGCTAAAGATGTCCTAACCCTTAATCCTAGCTTTTCCTATAATACTTAAACATTTAGTATATGTTAAAATGCTTTATTAGAATTATAAAAAATAAAAATGAGCCTATGAAACAAACCAGTTGAAGAATACAGAATTCCAATGTTTAATACAAATAGTAAATTACATATTAAAGTTTACTTACTTTATAAATATCAAATTCAGGCTAGTGGATATTATAGCCAAGAATTTCAAATTCATAGTAATTTGAATTAACTGTACTCAAAATAATCTAAATAAGAATATTGTGATTTTCTTCTTATTTTACTATGATTTTCCTATCTATTGTAAACATTTTGAATCCTAGAGAAAAGTTGAATTTTTCACGCATATTCTTATATGATTTACCTAGATTTAAAGAAAAAATCATTTTGCCATATTTGATTTAGCTCTCTCTTTGGTTTTGCCATACTTTTAGAAGGTAAAGTGCAGGCTTCATGCCAATTTATTCCTAAATATTCCAGCAGAAATCTTGTATTTTTAAAAATTGTACATACAATTAAAATAATGCTATCTTCATTTTACTTAGGAGCTGTTGAGACAGTTTGTTTAATTGACTTCTAATTAACCATAGTAAAAAGTCAGAATAACATTTTGAATTGAGAACTAATTTCCCCTCAAACTTATTCCCTGATACTTGAATCCTATAATCAGAAATCAGCAAACTATAGCCTATGTCCTGTTGCCTATTTTTATAAATACATTTTTATTAGACCACAGCTACACCTATTTGTTAAAGAATTGTCTGTGGCTGTTTTCATGCTAAAATGATGTGGATCTGAGCTGTTGTAACACAGGCTGTATGGCCCATAACCCTAAAATATTTAGGATCTGGTTTTATAAGTAAAGTTTGCCAATGCTGTAGATCCCACAGTTCTTTCAACCAAGCTTCTTGTTCAGAAACTTGCACCAGCTGAATAGATTCTGTTGAAATGGGTCTAACTCAAACCTGTTAGCCTTTTGGGTCAACTGGTTAATTCACCAGAACACCTAAACATGTCATATGATGCCTTCTGTCCTCCATTTTGAGAGAGATATCACAACATGCCAGGCCTTCCTTTTCATCAGATGATTTACTCAGGGTCAAACTTCTGCATGTTATGGGATATATCTCTTACCATTAAAATAGTATTGAGTTTCTATTAATTTCTGATTTCCTGTTTTATCAATATAATATTTTAAATTTATGGACCAATTCAAGGGTTTATGAAATGAGTACATGATTAAAATCTTACAGTCCAAATTATGGTGCAGAATTTAAAATTCACTTAATCTGAAGGAAAAAATGGGAAAGATGTTCTAATGTCTCTGACAGACAAAAACAATTTCTATAATATTTTTATTTAATGAGACTGAGACTATAAAGGACTTTCTTCAACAACAGATAGATACCAGTTTCTTTACTACTCCAGCTTGGCATCAATATGTATTATTCTGAGTTTTCCTAGTTGCAAGCAATAAAAACTGATTCTTAATTATTTAAATAGAAAATGTATTTATTGGTCACAGAACTCCTGGGATAATTGAAGAACAAGGCCATAGAAACAGACAGTAACAAAGAAGGTTATGTACCCAGAATCACTGTCACAATCCTACCATGGGGTCAGTTTCTTTAGAGTACTATTACATCAATCAGTAAACATCAGAAGCGACAATTTCTTATAGAAAGATGACGTCTTATGTAGTCTTACCATAAAAAGACCACTGGACACTGCCTCTGCTATTACTGTCATTTCTGTTTGTATAAAATTAATATCACTATTACCATTTCTGTCACAAACATGACTTCATCAGTCTTGCTTTTTGGTATCCTTAGCTTCCAATTCAAAATCCAAAGCAGCTATACCTAACTTCCCATGTTTAGGTCACTCCTGTGTTTTCACTACATGGGAGTCTTGAACTATGAATATCAGATCTTTTTGGCTTTAATACTGTGAGACAATTTATGCCATCCACAAGATTTATCAATTATGTGGAGAAGTTTTTGATGTGGAACCAAAAATAACACCTACTAAAAGTAAGTAAAGTTTTTAAAGATGGTGTTTGAAGATGGTGGTAGGAAAAAAGGTATTCCCAGAAGAGAAAGCTAACAATTTAGGAACATGAATGAAAGGCATAGTTGAGGCATATGATGGAGTACTTTAGATGTTCACCATGTTTACATTTGAGTATATATTGCTCAATATTGTATATATTCAGAATATATGTATTCAGTAATACTGTATATTGAGAAATAAGGCAAGAATAACTCTTTGGAACAAAAGTTAGGCTGGTCTAGAATGTCAAGGGGATAAATTATAAAGAATTGTTTGTTCATGATTTTTCTAATCTTGTTTGGAAATATAAAACTCACCCACTGAGGAGAGAGTGGTAATGGCCCAAGTTTTATAAACAGAGGAACAGACTAAGACTACCAGGCAAACGTCAAAAACCTGCTGATAAAACCAATGTGATTCATAGAAAACTATTTATTAATGTGGTTTCATATATTAATGGACCATAAGTTATTGAACTTTAGCCCATTTTGTGAGTCCTTATGCTATTATTCAGTTCCTATTTACCTTTGAAGACCAAGAAAAAGTGCACGCAGTCTCTAGAACCTAGACAATGATCAAAGTTACAATACTTTCCACTCCCTCTTTTCCTTTAGCCTGTGCTAAATAACATCCCAGTTACAGTCCTGAAACTTAAAGAGTTTTATTTGAGAAAAATGCCATCATGCTGCAGAGAAATGGACCTAATATATAAAAATAACATACCAACAACTTGAATGACTGAATACAATAAACATTTATTAAAATGTAGATCTTTGATGGTTGTTGCTTAAAATGCAGTAGCTATTATTATTATTAATTAAATTCATAATGTGGCACATCACATTAGATTGCTTCTTTTTTATCCTTTAAATGAGCAATACAAAAAAATCATGACTTCCTTCTAATAAGCATAGATTTGAAATTAATGACATCATCAAGATCAGAAATTTTCTTGAAATTAGGAAGTTATGGGATACATTCTATTACATAGTAACTTTTACAGCATACATTATCAAAGATAAGAGTCTATAGCTCAGTTTTTCTTAGGGTAAATTGATTGTTTTATTTCAATAGGAAGTTAGAATTAGAAAGCATAGTCAAATATTTTAGTTTTGCAGCATTGCTCCATGAGTATCAAAAAGTATGGTCGGCAATCATTCTAACATAATTAACTTCAAATAATATACAGTAAGAAATGCAATAAATTCTCTGGGTTACAGTCCAAGCCACACCCACTCCATTGCTGGTCTGAAGCTAGATGTCAATTGCCATTTACTATTTGCTCCACTGGTGCTTTGCTTCAACCCCACCTGCCTGGCCTGTAGGCACATGTGTCTTTGATCCAATGCACTACTGGATGAGAAGATAGTAAGGACTGTGCGTCCCAGAGGCTGCAATGGTGCACTGGCTCTGGTTGAGAAGAATTTATTCTTATCAGATAGAAAGTATTTTCAGGACAAGGTATGAGAGTCGGCCAGAAAAAGAGGTTTAAGCTTTTAGAAGTAAGTAAAGAAACAGTAAAATCCCTGATGATCTGGTGAAGAATGAAGCTGAATGCTTCTAAGTTACTCCAGGCTGTGCCTGAAAAGCTTCAAGTGATCAGGAGGATGGTATTGTTAAGGTGTTGTGAATGAGAGCCTCCAGAATCTTCCTTATCAATTTCCCTTTAAACAGTTCCTTCTTTCTTGCCTCAGTATGAAGTGTCAATTCTTGTATTTTTAGAATTTTTTCTTCCCTTGAATTGTTACCCCAACAGGTTCTTTTGAAAAAATAGTACCTTTAAAAATTTTATGTAATTACAACCTGAGGTCCACTAGCACTGAGAGGAGCTTTATAGTTAGAACTCCTTGCTGTTTGCACAGAAAAATCCTGTGGTTCACTGCTTGTCTGATACTTCAATTATATGACTGTAAACACATACTAAAGCAGATATTGATTTCCTAGGTATTCAAATTACACCAAGTGTAAGCACCAGTAAAAGGGTTTTTATCATTTTGAATGATATTCAATTTGATGTAATGGGCTTGTTCTCATATACAGGTATATATTCATGTTTCTTTCTTTTTTTTTTTTTTTTGTGGTACACAGGCCTCTCACTGTTCTGGCCTCTCCGGTTGCGGAGCACAGGCTCCAGATGCGCAGGCTCAGTGGCCATGGCTCACGGGCCCAGCCGCTCCGCAGCATGTGGGATCTTCCCGGACCGGGGCACGAACCCGTGTCCCCTGCATTGGCAGGCAGACTCCCAAGCACTGCGCCACCAGGGAAGCCCCTATTCATGTATTTTTAAAGCTATATTATAAAACCCTATCATGTGGATAATTTTTAGACATTCTTAGACTTTTTCTTGTAGGGGGTATTCTTTTCATTGGCATATAAAAGGAAAGGTACATTATGATGAGAAGATTGGGACATTCATGAAAGTAAATAGTTATTTTTTTCTTCTACAATATAAGCAGTCCATGTATATTTATTTTCATTTTTGTGATTTATAATAAGGTGTGTGATTGTAGAATCTCCAGGCACATATCAAATGTAAAAATAGTGAGTATTAGCAAATGAAAAGAAGCTTGCCTTGTCCGATTTTATTTTGAACTATTTTCTTTCTCAATATACCATGGACATCTCAGGGAAAGATATTTTATGCTGTATCTATTTAAAATGATTGATTATATTAGTGTGATTTCAAAACCAGTGTTTGAATATTTCTATAAACAACTCATTACTTGGAACAAAAGAATGTGACTAACCATTCACAAATTTGGCCCTGACCAAAGCAACTATATATTCCTTTCCTATCTCTTTCCAAAGCTGAGGGAGAGAAATCTTGCTCATAAGATACAGAAGGAAACATTTTCCAGTTGTTCTTAGAGGTTGGGGTAGCTGGTTTTAGTTAGAACACACAAGCTGCACCAAGGGAGAATGAAACTTTTTCATCCAACAATTTCACTTTTTGCAATGGGCCATTTTTCGCATCTGGAGAGAGTTTTGGTGAAGTCCTTGGCACTTTTAGATTACTGTCTTATATAGAAATAAGAGTCTCCTACCTTTTTCTTCTCCTCCAAGTAAATGAAACACTGTGAGAAATCTGTAATTAGTGATTAAAAATTTGCCTTATTTCTCAAACGGCCATAGTTTTAAAGGAAAACAACATGTACCTGGTTGGATTTATTTTCATTTTTGAAAATAAATTAAAATTTCAAAATTAATTGAAATTAATTAAATTTTAAATTAAAATTAATTAAATTTTAATTAATTTAGTTAAATTTTGTGAGAGGTTTTTTTCTCTCTTAAGAATTTCCTCAATCTATCAGAGTATTTATTTTTGAGGTAAATGTGGTAGTAACAGAAGTTTTGAGTGTAGAACATTATAATTCAATATCTGTATACCTTACAAAGTGATAACCAAAGGTCTACTTACTATCCATCACCATACAATTGACCACCATCACCCATTTAGCTCACCCCTCCACCCTTTTCCCCTCTGGTAACCACCAATCTGTTCTCTGTAGCAATGAGTTTGTTTTTGTTTTGTTCTCTTCGGATTTCACGTATGAGTGAAATCATACAGTGTTTGTCTTTCTCCAACTGACTTATGTCACAGACATAAATTCTCAAGGTCCATTCATGTCACAAATGACAAACATACCTTCTTTATCCATTCATCCATTGAAAGACATTAAAGTTGTTTCCATATCTTAGCTATTGTAAGTAATGCTGCATTGAACATAGGGGTGAATAAATCTTTTCTAATTAGTGTTTTCATATTCCTTGAATAAAAAAAAACAGAGAAGGAAGCTAAATCATATAGTAATTGTATTCTTAATTTTTTGAGGCATCTCCATACTAGTTTCTGTAGTGCCTACACCAATTTACATTCCCAGCAATGGTGTACAAGGGTTCCCTTTTCTCCACATCCCTGCCAACACTTGTTATGTTGTCTTTTTGATAATAGCTATTCTAAAAGGTGTGTGGTGATACTTCATTATGACTTTAATTTGCATTTCCCTAATAATTACTGATGTTGAACATTTTTTCATGTGCCAGTGTGTCTTCTTTGGAAAAATGTCTATTTAGATACTGCGCCTGTTTTTGATTGGGCTTTTTGTGTTTTTGTTGTTGAGTTGTATGAGTTTTTTATATATTGATATTTTGGATATTAAATCCTTATAGGATACATGATTTGCAAGTATTCTCTCATTTGGTAGGTTTTCTTTTGGTTTTGCTAATGGTATCCTTTGCTGTGCAGAAGCTTTGTAGTTTAATGTAATCCCATTTATTTTTGCTTTTGTTTCCTTTGCCTGAAGAGACATATCCAGAAAGATATTGGTAAGACTAATGTCAGGGTGTACTGCCTATGTTTTTTTTTTCTATGAGTTTTATGGTTTCAGGGCTTACAGTTAAGTCTTTAATCCATTTTGAGTTAACTTTTTGTACAGTATGATATAGTGTTCTAGTTTCATTCTTTTGCATGGATCTGTCCAATTTTCCAAACACCATTTATTAAGGATACTGTTCTTTCTCCATTGTATGTTCCTGGGTCCTTTGTCATAAATTAATTATCCATATATGTGTGGGTTTCTGAGGTCTCTATTCTATTCCATTGATCCATATGCCTGTTTTTATGCCAATACAACACTTTCATTTTTTTTTATTACTGGAGCTTTGTACTGCAGTTTGAAATCAGAGTGTGTGATACCTTTAGCTTTGTTCTTCTTTCACAATATTGCTTTGGCTATTTGGAGTCTTCTGTGTTTCCACACAACTTTAAGGATTATTTGTTCAAGTTCTATGAAAAATGCCATTGGTATATTGACAGGGATTGCATTGAATTTGTAGATTTCTTTTGGTATATGGACTTCTAAACAATATAAATTCTTCCAATTCATGAGAATGTTATATCTTTTCATTTATTTGTGTTGTCTTAAATTTCTTTTATTACTGCCTTATAGTTTTAATTGTATAGGTCTTTGACCTCCTTGGTTAAATTTACTGCTATGTGTTTATTCTTTTTGATGCAATTGTAAATGGGATTGCTTTCTTTATTTCTTTTCTGAGAGTTCATTATTAGTGCATAGAAGTGGCATAGATTTCTGTATGTTTATTTTGTACCCTTCAAATTTACTGAAGTCATTTATTAGTTGTAACAATCTTTTGGTGGAGTCTTTTGTGCTTTTTATATATAGTATTATGTGACAGTTTTATTTCTTCCCTTCCAATTTGGATGCCTTTTATTTCTTCTTCTTGCCTAAATGCTTGGCTAGGATTTCCGAAAGTATATTGAATAAAAGTGGTGAGAGTGGGCCTCCTCGTCTTGTTCCCGATCTTAGAGGTTTTCCTTTTTTACCGCTGAGTATGATGTTAGCTGTGGGTGTGTCATATATGGCCTTTATTATGTTGAGGTATGTTCCCTCCATACTCACTTTGTTGAGTTTTTATTATAAAAGGATGTTGAGTTTTGTCAAAAGCGTTTTCTGCATTTATTGAGATGATCATATGACTTTTTCCTTCATTTTGTTAATGAAGGTGTATCATGTTGATTGATTTGTAGATGTTGAACCATTCTTGCATCCCTGGAATAAAACCCACTTGGTATTGGTGTATGATCCTTTTAATGTATTGTTGAATTCTGTTGGCTTATATTTTGTTGAAGATTTTTGTGCCTGTTTATCAATGATATTAGCCTGTAACTTTTTTTGTGTGTGTGGTGTCCTTGCTGGTTTTGTTTTCATGGTAATGCTAGCCTTGTAAAATATATTTGGATGCCTCACCTCCTTTTCATTTTTTTTTGGAAGTGTTTGAGACAGCTAGGTATTAAATCTCCTTCGAATGTTTAATAGAATTCACCAGTGAAGCCGTCTGGTCCTGGGTTTCTTCTGCTTCATCCAGTCTGCTGTTGAACCCCTCTATTGTATATTTCTCTTTGGTTTTTGTACTCTTCAGCTCTGTAAGTTTTGTTTGGTACTTTCTTATATTTTCCATCTCTTTGCTGATATTCTCATTGTGTTCATCCATTCTTCTCCAAAATTTGGTGAACATCATTACAACCGTTACTTTAAACTCTTTATCAGGTAGATCAATTGTCTCCATTTCATTAAGGTCTCTTTCTGAGATTTTGTCTTATATTTTCTTTTGGAACATTTTTCTCTGTTCCCTCATTTTGCCAGACTCTCTGTGTTTGTTTCTGTGTATTAGGCAAATAAGTTACCTCTCCAGGTTGAAGGAACAGCCTTGGGTAGGAGATGTCCCATGGTGCCAGAGGTGCAATCCCCCAGACCACCAGAGCTAGGCTCTCAAGGGGCATTACCTGTGTGAACTGTGCATGCCTGCCTGCTGTGGAGTGGGTATGGGCAGGGCTCTTGCACCTTGCTGTGGTACTCAGCTGTGCCTTGACAGTTAGAATGGCTCTCAGCAAGGCCTGCCTCCTGGCACTAGCAGGTTAGAGGGCAAGTTCCAAATGGTGCCTACCAGTGCCAGCAATAGCAAGGTAGAATGAGATATCAAAAATGGTGCCTGTCAGTGTCTCTATCTCCTAAAAGTGTCCCCATAGGTTCCCTCCTCCCTGATAGATGCTTTAATATTAGTGAGTCTCCTTCATTTTTGGTCTTGGTACTTTTCAAACTGCTGTTTTTGTGCTGCATCCCAAGGTTAGTGAGTCTGTGCATGAGCCCTTTATGAGAGGATTCTCTGTTCCCTACAGTTCCTATGTTCCTTAACATAATCCTCATGGTTACAAGGCCACACTTTGGGGGCTTCATCTCTCCTGTGTGGGATCTAAGGGTTGGGGTACCTAATGTGGAGCACAAACTCCTCATTTCTTAGGAAAAATTTCCCTATTTTTGAGGTCCTTCACAATTGTGGACCATGGCACCTGGGGTGGCGTTTTTTGTTAGTTTTTTGGTAAGACCATGTCTGTGCCTCTTCTACACATCTTGATGCTGCTTTTGTTGTGGAAGCTCTGTTCATGCAGTTTTTAGGGCTTTTTCAGAGGAAACTATTTACTATGTAGTCATAAATGTGTTGTGTCCATGGGAGGAAGTAAGTTCAGGAGCTCCTTACCTTGCCATCTTGAACTGCCTCCCAGAATTATTTATTTAAAAATATAATCACCATCTTCATCTTGACATGTTTCTCTTATATTTCCACCAATAATCAATAATGGAAATCAGGATGATATTTTTATATTTTTATTCTATTTTTGAGTCTTCTATTAAATATTTTATACAAAATTAATATAATTAAGATGATTTAAAATAATAGTTTATATTATTTATAAAGATACTGAACACCAAATTAAATGTCATCTTGACTTTAAAAAAAAATACTTTGACATTTATCTTCCCAAAAGAGATTTACTGACTCTTTATTGACATATAGTCTGACAGGTAGAAATAATTTTTTTGCTGTCTATCATCTCAAAATTTTCTAGGTTTATAAAGCTGTGAATAATAAGCATTTACAGAGAATGCTAATTCTTGGTAGTAGTTATGGAGAAATAATTCTATGGTTAGTTTTATATCATATTATTTTTTGCTCATTTTTAAAAGCTATTGAAAACATCAATAAAATTAATGGGTCTATGTAATGATGAACACACATACACACACACAAAATCAAGTGTACAATGGTGCAAGGTGTGGTGTCTTACTGACCAAGCCTAATTATAACTCAATCTAGCTTTCTCTTTAATATAATTTACAAATTTTATTTAATAAGTGTGATTAATGATAAGCACAAATCATCTGGCAGCAGAAAGAACTGTTAGAATCCAGTTCCAATTTACCTATTGTGTGACCCTTAAAAGGGACTTAACTTTTTGAATACTGGTTTCATTTTCAATAAAATTATGATATAATTAAGGACACTGCCTAGTAGTTCTCAACATTTGTTAACTGACACAAGAGCGCTTCCACTGATATTAGTGCCTCTTTCAGCTTATAACCTAAACGTTCTCAAATTATTTTCAAAACAGCACCTGGTGCAGTGACCGGACTATAAAAAAGTACTCAGTAAGTATTTATGGAACAACCAAGTGAATTTTTGAAAATAATTTGTATGGGTTGAATTGTGTCTTCCCTACACTGAAAAAAGCCATGTTCAAGCCCTAACACCTGGTACCTGTGATAGAACTTAGAATTAAGTTTTTGCAGATGTAAACAAGGTAACATGAGATCATGTTAGGTTATGGTGGGCCCTAAATCCAATATGACTGGTGTCTTTGTGAAGAAGAGAGGATGCAGAGACATAGGAGAAACACACATGGAGAATACCACATAAAGATACACAAAGGGAGAATACCACATGAAGACAGAGACAGAGATTGGATTGCTGAGTCTTCAAGCAAAGGAAGAATAAAGATTGTCAGCAACAACCAGAAGCAAGGAAAGACTAGCAAAGAGTTTCCTTTGAGCTTTCAAAGAGAGCATGACTATGTTGACACCTTAATTTTGGACATCTAGTCTCCAAAAGTTTGAAAGAATAACTTTCTATTGTTTTAAGTCACCCAGTTTATGGTACTTTGTTAAGGCATCCCAAGGAAATGAATGTAACTGTTCATATTTCATTCCAATAAGATAGTTTAAAACCTGTAATATAAATAAGTATTACTTACATTTTGCCAGGTATCATTTAGATACATATAATTTTCTTTGGTAACTTATTTATGAATGTATATTTTTTTACATTATATGCATCAGCATTAACTTCATGATTTTGTATATATTTTCATAAATTAATTGATTTAATTCCCAGAACTTCTGAGGTACATATATATCTCTATTTTACAGCTGAGTTAACTGAGGCACAAAGAGGTTAAGTAATTTGTCTTATGTCCTTAGAGCCAAACTATCAAAGCACAAGGTTAGGATCTGCTTATAAAATTAAAGAAGAATAGAAAGAAGTTGCTATTACTGTCTCAGTAAGGGACACACATATACAAAACTGAAATAGCTGTAAAGGATCCCCACCTTTAATTGTTCAGAAGTTAAAGTGCACCTTAAACCTCCTTGACCTGTGTGTTCTTTCCCCCATTAATATAGTTCTCACAATTCTCTATTCTTCTGTATTTCTTCTTCAGTAGATAGGAAAATCCCATGATAACCATGTACTTGATATAGTATCCAAGCTATTCATTACCTTCCAAATTGAAGCAGCTGTACACGCTCATGTAAATCATACTTGATACTGTCATTCACTTTATTTTATTTCATTTGTTGAACACAGTAATGTCAAAAAATGATCTTGAAGTGCTTGTTTGTTTATATTCCTTTTTCTCCCCAGACTAGTTAACATCATAACCAGCAGGGCCTAGGGCAGTACCTGGCCTAAATATTAAATAAACCTACATTTCCTATTTATTTCCTTAGAACTATTTTACATGTGTTTGGTGGGGTTTTTTTGTTGTTGTTATTTGTTTGTTATTGTTGTTTACTAGGGTATATTTGGATAAAGAAGACAGCAGTACTGACAATTTTCTCTCGTCCCACATTTCATATGTACAATTAATGTAAGGAGAGGATTTGTCTCATCTACCACATGTAGATGCTGATTTCATCAATATCCTTTGCAGAGAGATACTGGAGCACCCAGATCCATCTGGGAAATTGTTAGGGCTAATAGAGTTATTCATTCCATACAGGTTTGCAATTATATTGTGATTATTATTATTTGCTCAGCATTTAATACAGTGTCTGGCAGATATCTGACACTCAGTACTTTTATCAAGTGAAAGAACAGATTTGATATATGAAAAGATGCTATAAAATTCATAAGTAAAATGTTTAATGAGATTCCTGAGAGTTGGTGGGGACAACTGCAAATGGGAGGAATTCATCCCATGAAGAGGGTTACCCTCACCCATCTATCTTCATAATACTTTCTAACTATTATGGGATATTGGTTGCTGTTGTGTTGATGGTAAGAGGATCAAACTAAAAGAGATAGCAAAAGTGATGCAATACAGAAAAGGCTTAATCTATATATAAAACATTGTTAAATCTGTTGAAAATGAAATCTTGCATTGTCTATTTCAGTTCCAGGTTGCTCATATTAAACAGAGAATCTATATATAAGTACTGACCTCTGTTCTCTTCTGGTTAACCCAGAAGTTCCATGAGGTGGGACTGGTGGAGAGGGGGTATCCTGAAACATTAGCATCCCTTTCTTAAAAGTACTCCTTTGGTAGAAAATTATTTGTGTAAACTTGAACAATTTGGGGTTAGTTAAATTAAAAACTGAGCTTTTAATATGTTATGGTAATATGCTTACTTATGACGAGATATCAGAATGTTACTTTATTGCTGCTAAGACTGGCAAAACAGAAAATGTGCCGTCAGATCTTACTGGATTTGGCAATGAAGAACTGGCATTTCTGTTTCGATATGTAATCAGGATAACTGCTACCTTCAGCAGCATGGAAGCAGTTAAGATACGTAGTACACAGAGCAGTGAAGAGTCTCTGAGATTGATTAGATGCCAAACATAAGCATTAGTCTTGTCAGTTAATCAGACGTTAACGCTGTTTATTGCAAATATATTACAAGGTACTGGAGATCATTGCTGCTCTGAAACTAACTAATACAATGTATAGAAGTAAACATTAGGAGAATTTTAGAGCCACACGGCTCTAAATGGGAACTGACTTTGCTGATGCATTGAAATTATTCTTGAATGACTATATGCTGGTCCATAAAACAGTGAAAGTCGAAAATAAGTTAAATGTAAGATATACAAAGTCTTGCCTTTTACTTGTGTTCTGCTGCTCATTTTGATTTTGTTACTAGGATAAATCAAATTGTAACTTGTTTGTAAAAGAATTCTTACAGGCTTAACCATCACTTGTGAGTTTTAAATAACTATTTAATTGCTAACTATCAAATATTTGGAAATATTTATAAAACTTCAAATAAAAATTTTATGTCCATATGCCTCTGACTTAAAACGGAAATATAAAAATATTTCTGTAAATATAACAGAATCAAATTTTATTGTCTTTAATAAATTTCTGTGAGCTGTTCACTTCACTGAGTTGCTTTGAAGGAGATGGTCCATTATAGCTATTCCATAGATAAGAGCAGTCACCTTAATTCTTTTTCGGAAAACACAAATGCCAAATGCACAAAGTGAAGAGTCACTCAAATTCACTCTCTTTCTCTTTCTCTCTCTCTCTCTATCTCTCTATCTGTCTGTGTCTCTTCTCTTTCTCTCTTCAAGTGTACCTCTTCTTTATAAACCTGAACACTCTATTGCTTACAAGTACAAAATACTTCATAACAATGTATTTTTAAATGATTTAGAAACAACCTAAATGTCCTACATTAGGTAAATATTTAAGTAAACAAGGAATCACTTACTCAATGAAAAATTATGTACTTATTGAAATGAATCACAATGAAGATTATTAATATCTAAATACTTCTATTATTGTGATTTAAGGAAACAGGATTTTTTATATTGTGTGATATGACTACCTAAATTTTTTTTAAAAACATAATAGACTGGCCAGAAAGATTTGTAACAGACTGTTAATAATGGATGTATATGTACTATGGAGCTTAGGATGTCTCTTTTCTACTCTTCTTTCTTTTCCCCTTTCTCTAAAGAAACATTATATACATATTTATTTCAAGTGAATAATGGATTACTCTAGAATAAACTACAAAGCAATATATTCTCCCTCTTTCCATTATATATATACATACATATAATTATTATTTATATATATAATTATTATTTCCTATGTACTTACTCCTTAACAATACAAAAATACAGTTTTGTATTAGCTTTCACCCCAATATATTCTGAAAAACTCATATAATTTTTAAGTAAACACTGAGTTTTATTCTATAATATAGAAATACATTTTTACTTATAATCCAAGGTGAATTGAAATCACCCAGATGAATAATTCTATTTTTAATAAACTTTTATAGTTGAATAATTTTAGATTTCTAGAAGCTTACAAAGACAGTACCAAGGATTCACATATACCCAGCACAAAGTTTCCCCCATTATTAAAATCTTATGCTTTTCACTATTAATGAACCAATATAGATACATTATCATTAACTGAAATACACACTCGATTCAGATTCCCTTATTTTTTTACCTAATATCCTTTTTCTGTTCCAAAATTTTATTCAGGATTTAACATTATACTTAGTTGTCATGTCTCCTTAAGACTCCTTTCAGGTGAAACAGTTTCTTAGCTTTCCTTGTTTTTCATAACCTTGATGATTTTGAGGAATGCTAGTCAGGTATTTTGTAAAATGTCCATCAATTGGGATTTGTTGGATGTGTTCCTCATGATTTGACTGGAAATTAATCCCATCTTTGATAATGGGTTTTGACCATACAGAGAAGCATTCATAGAAGTATCAATTTATTTATTATCTGGTATATGCCAAATGCATTGACTACCAGGTAATTCTCCTGAAGCATCACGAAGTACTTCATATTAAATGGCTAAATATAAAACAGAAATTCTACTATGCTTTGGAAAAATATATTCCTGAATTTTTAAAATATTCTGTCTTTCATGGTTAGCTGCTCTTCTGTAAAAATTCAAAAAAAGTAGGTACTCAAACTAAAACTACTGATATACTGGTCATTGGAGTATGACAAATATTGTAGGATAGGCCAAGTTTGGGGAAATAACAAGCCTGGCATCCAAAATGTAAAGTCATGGCATCCCTAGCAAAATCTAGTTAAAGTACTGACATCAGTAATCTAAAACAAAACAGATTATCCTTTCAAAAGAGAAATCCCTGTGACAGAGAATGCTCGTAGGCCAGCTTCAGAAATTCAGTTAAGCAGATCATCAACTTGACATCTAGTTGAGTTGTCTGTGCCCAGGAAGTGGAGCCCAGTTCCACTAGCTGAAATTTAGAGCCCTGTCTTTGTAAAGGGGTCTATTCACTCTGAAAAATTATGTAGAATGACTTTCTGCTTCTGAAAATGTTGACAAGATATGACTTGAGAAAATGTATATGATCACATTATAATTATAATAAAAAAATTATTCTTAAGCACAAAACAAAATGAGCAAAAACCTGACCTAATTAACCATGTATTCTAATCTTATTATCTTTACAGACAAATATATCTCTCTATTTTAAAATTTAATAGTTATATCATAATAGACTTTAAACAATCTTTATATATTTTATTCCAAAGTTCTGCATTTGTTTCAAATTTATTTTTATACCATTCAAAAATATTTAATTCCCTCTGGTGTTCATTTAGTGATTTACAAAGGAGGCATGCTGTACAGACAAAGCAAGTCATATTACAATTTTCATTTCTCTCCAATTAATTTTAAAACCCGAGACAGCAGCAAATTCATCAATCATGATGTTGGAATGATCTTTCAGGCTTACATAGGCACATAAGGATATCATTATGGAGGTTTGAATCATTTCCCTTCAGTAAAAAACCTGATGCAAATTATTGGTTTGCCATATTTTAAGATAGATAAGGACAAAAGTATCAAAAGGTAGAAATGTTTATTTTTCTTTTTATAAGCTTTAAAAATCCTTATTTCTTGTTATACAGCCTTACTAGTTAAACTATTAAAGCCAAATTAATTAATATGTTTATTATAAATATAACTATAAATCAGAGTGGGCATGAGTGTTATTGGTATTACCCTTAGGAGGAAAATAGGAATATGACTTTTGGGGGGACTTCAGGCATGCAGTGCCTTCATTGTGAAATGAGAGTCATCAACCCATTATTACTAGCTGATTGGACAGGAAGTGCACAACCAATCCAAATTGCATGTATCAATTTCTTTCAATCATAAAGTTAATATTTAAGTAATGTCATCTCTGACAGAAATTTTAACTGAAAGCTATGCAAAACTATGAGGTACAAAGAAAATCCATCAATAGAAAGAGATAAGAATGAAGTCTACCCAAATAGAGAAGCAGAGGCAAGTAGAGACAAAAGCATGCTGCAGGTAAAGTGAACTGTTCTCCTGATATCCCAGGTGAATACCAGTTCATTGAGCTTTAGATATTTTTACTCTGCCTGGCTTCCATGAGATGGCTTTCTCAACTTCCAACTCACTTCTCTTTTTACTTAAAACATGTGAGTGGTTTCTTGCAAGAAATTATCCCTGAATAAATATTAACTCTTTTAATTAAATAATTAGTTGATCAGTAAATTAAAAGATACTTTCATGTACTTCTGCTCAATTTTTGTCTCATAAAATAAGGTGGTTTAGGATTACTGGTATCATTCTTGACTAGCATTTCACAGGGGAACAGAAACTGTCTATTGGTCATGGAATCACATCAAGAATAGAGCACAAAGGTATAGGTCTGTAACCACCTGTCCCTAATATCTCTAGAGTTGTCCCACTCTCGCTATAACACAGATATAAAATTTTCCATGAATTTTGTAAGACATATGCCATTAAAATAATACCTCCATTTCTTTTGTTTAAGCTATTTTGCAGAATTTTTGTTTCCTTCAACCAGAGGTGATGTAAGACGAAAGACTAAGAAATGTTGATTATTCTTTCTTTCATAATCAGCTGCATGATATTAAGAAAATTTTAAAATTTATTCTTAACCTCAGTTTTTCTTTTGATAAAATAAAGATATAGGATTGTATAAGGATTAAGTGAAGTACTATATATAAATCACATAGCATAGTATCTGGTACTTAAAGATGCTGTAATATCATAGCTAGTATAATAATAATATGATGACTCACTATGAAGTCATTGCTAAAGAGAGGTGACAACTGAGAAACTAAATAGAAATGAACAATTCTGTAAACGGAATTAATATAACTTCATGAATTAGGATCCCATACCTGTAACCTTTTAATTGACAAGTGGAATTTTACTAGACAGAGAATATGAGGAAATAATTTCAAGCTGAAGGAACTATATGTGTAGATGCCTAGAACTGTAACACAGGTAATATTTTAGCTCAGCAGTTAAGAATTTGACACACTGGGATGCAGTGATGTGACTGGATAAGAAGGGTGGGTCCCACATGGCTGGATTCCTTTCTGAGGCTGATTCTTCCATCTAACAAGTTCCCCAGGGAAATTTTTATTATCAGAGAAGTTTGAGATTCCAGACTATAGTAACAATTACAAAAAGACCCATTAATTTCCTATAAAGGGTACTTGCTATGTAGGTAGTTTCTATCTCAAAAAAATCACTTCACTTTCCTTAACAGACATATAAATATTGAAGATACATGGAAGATTTTCTAAACTTGAGATTTTTAAGGTAAATAACAGCAGAAAGCATTAATATTTATTTACTTTTATTCCCCACTTTAACAACAAAGTTATATTTACTCTCTTTCTCTAAAACCAAGTGAAGTGAGTGAAGAATTTTCAGGTTAGAAGGTGGAGAGACTGATTAATCTTGCTTAAGTCACACTGTACTTGTTCACTACTAATTATAAATGATATGGTAAATGTGAATTCAGACCAGTGCTGTATGTAATATCATCTCTATCGAATATCTTAACACACAGGATTATTACCTGAGAAGTAGTCAAGGATTGTGAAGAATTTGAGAAGAGCACTGTGCTTTTCTCTTATAAAAAGGAAAAAAATGTTAAACATATATTCCAAATAAATTGCATTTCAAAACTTGCTTTTTTTTTCTAAATAAAGCACCACTCTCTCCCTTTGCTGTAGTAATAAAATTAAGTCAGCCCATTATTTAGAATTAGGAATGCATTTTCCATATAAACAATTTTACATAGATTATGTTTCTAAACTTTTCTAGGCTACTCCATAAAAGATTACAGATCCCATATCATCAGTAAAATATTGAATGTTAAAAGAGAAAAAAATAGTCTATTGTTAAATAGGAAACAAATAAAACTGAAAATCTGACTGTAAACCAGGTTTTTACTCTTATCATGGTTGCTTGGATTTAAGGAAAAGCAATTTTAACTAAAAGAGGAAGAGAAGAAAGATGAAGATTTTTTTTTTTTTTTTTTTTTTTTTTTTGTGGTACGCGGGCCTCTCACTGTTGTGGCCTCTCCCGTTGCGGAGCACAGGCTCCGGATGCGCAGGCTCAGCGGCCATGGCTCACGGGCCCAGCCGCTCCGCAGCATGTGGGATCTTCCCAGACCGGGGCACGAACCCATGTCCCCTGCATCGGCAGGCGGACTCTCAACCACTGCGCCACCAGGGAAGCCCAAGATGAAGATTTTTAAAGGAGACTTCTGGACATTTTCAGTGGCTTTAGTAGTTGATGGTTCTGGTACTTTATTGTTCCTAATCTCATTCTGAGTTTTAAATTTGTTTTTTCTTTATGTAGCACTTTTCATATTCTTTTCAACAGAAAGAGGTAAGGAGGACCACTACTCTCCAAAGTAATTTTATTGGAAAGGAAACTGAGAATTCATTTTTCAAGTGAGTACCAGAATTACCCTATTTCCATAGTTTTAATTATTTATACTTTAAAAAAGGTAAAGAAACTGATTTCCCCCAATCTTTTTCCTTCCTTCCTTCTTCTCTCTCTTTCTTTCATTGTGTTGTTTTTGCTTTCTATTATAATGAAAAATAAATGTGGATTTTTTTTAAACTTACTAAAAAGGGTACTTCTATTCACCAGCTATTATAAATTTTGAAAAGGTTACATATTATCTCTCAGAACCAGATTCTTTATGTTTTAAATGAGAAAATAACATGTATCCTTAGACATATTGTGAAGATTAAATGAGATAATGTCCTAGTATTTGTTTTGTCTCATAGAATCTTCTCAATAATTTTAGTATTTACAATATTAATAGGTCTTTCTTTTGTCTACTCTGAGATATTTTTTGCTAACTCCTTGTGATATTTCTGCATGCCAAACTGAAATTAGCCACTTTTCTAAGGTTCTTAAAAATGGAAAAATGTGCTTTCTCTTTTCAACCAGCGGATGCCTTAAGAATTTGATTGTATCATAAGAAATTGATTTTCAAACACTACTCCCCTAGGGGACACTAGAGTGAAAAAATATTCTTGGAAAACCTTCATGCTTATTTGTAAATGCCCACATCTTCACGATTTTTAAATGAATCAATGTGAAATATAAGCATACTAACAAATGAAATGCCCTCTGTGGCTGTCCCGCATGGGTGGACAATGTATCCAGTTATGTAAGAATTGTCATTGCAGTATGTGATGTTTTAGTCACTTCCTATTCAACCCTTTGGTGAAGGAGAGATGCCCACCCTGCAATTACAGGGATGGATAGACATAGGATACTGGGCACTGGACAGATAAGATAGTAATTTACGAGGCATGTATACTCACAGTTCAGGGGAGGAGGACACCCGCTCCACACAGGGCCACACAAGATCTGCAGTCTGGAACAGAGTGAAGAACCAGGGTCTGTGGAAGGCAGACACACAAAAGGGTAACTAAGGTACCCACTGATTTCCCGGGAGGATGTGATGGGCTTGTTTGAATCACTTTGTGGGCTGGCCTGGAACTGAAATCTGCTACTTAATGGTAAGCAATAATTTCATCTGGTCCATTTGATAAGGGGATTTGTTTGGCTAAGGGGACCTTATCTGTAGGAACAGAGAGAAAACCTTAAACTTTTGGTTAGGCTATTTGAGACTTTCTTAATTTTACCAATCAAGGCTGTACATAACATTGAACCTTAATTTCAGACATTACAGCTAATGTGAGGGAAAGGAAGTCTAAGGATTAATATGATAAGTTTAAACCAAGCCATGACTCCCAACCCTCCCAAAAGGGTTATATAACTCAGATAATTAGAAAAGGCATCTCTAATATACATAAGAATGGAGAGGAGGCATTTCTTGGGATATCAAACTGAAATCTATAGTCCTAATGGGTATTTCCTAGATTCAAGTCATATCAATTAATTTTGATTGCAATTACTTTTAGTTTTTAAAATATCAGAAATTCGTTATTCTTTGAACAAGATTGTTTTAAACTCAAAATAAGTGGCAAAGTTATACTTTTCTAAGTCATTCAATAAAAGTGGTCTTACTAGATTGAAAAGAATAACTATATCAAAATTATCATTTTGTTCACTTGTTCTTTTTATTGCTAGAAAATTAGCAAGACCTTTTAGTAAGTTCCTGTGAACCAAATTAGCATTTTAAATAGATTATTTAAATAAACAGGATCATTTTTTGTTGTTTTAAAAGGATGATTTAGATGCACCCCTAGTGATTTGGGGTTAGTTTCCACCTCTTTTTACTTTCTCTTTCCAAAAACATGTGCTAAAAAGTTCCCAGCAATATTATAAAGATAAACTGAAAAGCACTTTGCATAAATGAAATGGTATATAAATATAAACTAATAGCACTAATGTATGTTATAATTGTATATAGAATCTTCCAAAGTGAAGCAGTCTCAAGTTAGGATACATTCCCTGGGGGAAGATAAGGATCAAAGATTTCATAAAAGGACACATAAAATGGTTAAAGTAGAATGAAACTTATGCATACACAAAAGGAAAGTAGGGAAGCTAAGATTATTTAGCCTGGAAATGTGAAGAGATAGAGCAAATATAATCGAGTTATTTAAGATTTTGAAGAGTATAGTAAAAATTGATAAGATCCTTTTTATATGCTATTCCATAATATAAGAAGGAGAGATGACTCAAAACTAATGGAAGTTTAATTTAAAAGGAATAAAAGGAAATACTCAATCTTCACGTAAAGTCAAACCACATAATTCAATACTTTAGGAGATTATAGATTAAAACACCGAGGCTACATTTTTAAAATAGGAAAAAAAAGACATTTGTAGACAAAGCAATTTTCCATATTAAATGGAGGAAAATAAAAATGTATGTCCAATGTAATTAAAAGATGACCTAGTAATATGGTTACTTCATTTCTCAATTTAAGCATAGAATTAGCAATGGGCCATGAAGCTTGTTAAAGTTTTATTACTCCTGAATTTTTGTAATTTTATTTAAAAGGAAGAAATCATTGAACCTGTAGAGGTGTCTATGCCTCATCATCACCATGCTCCATATTCATCCCACATTCTTCTTTTCCCCTACTAATGACATGGATTCCTTTCAATAATGTACAATTTCATCTATGTACATGATTTATGCTGCCAGTAAATTATTGGTAGCACAGCTACAGAATCAAATATTATATATAAAAGTTTGAATTTTGCAAACTTATTTTGTATTGAAGAGCTGTGGGCATGAATTCAGTAAGCAGAAATTCTGCCCTTATAATTTTCAAAATTTTGTGTTGTTATAGTTATAAAAATTAATACATTAGCAATTTCAATATAAATATTTTGGAAAGGAGAATGTTTTTCAAGTATCTATGCATGTATTTCAAGTATCCATATAGTTTTTTAGAAAACAAATTTCTGAGAAATAAACTATTACCATTTAAATGTTTGGGGACATTAAAAAATGGGGAATGAAAGTAAATATAAGAAGCTGAATGTGAAAAGATATTCCTAAATACAAATAGTAAGGATACATAGCTCTTATCTTATTTCTATTTTAAAAGTTTAAATGAATTTTTAATTTAATATAAATTTTTAACAATAAATGTGACATCATTAACAGTTAATGTCATTTTTATTAATTAACATTGCTTCTAAAATATTTTGAAAATGCAAGTTATATTTTGGGGGGAAGACTACAATTTTACTAGAACAATGCTTGCTTTGTTATAAAAATCAATAAAGTCACACTGACTCTTTTGTTTTTCCTACTAGAGAGATGGACATTTTTGTTTGGTTCTTAGATTCTTTCCTGGGCAATATCCCAGTGTTAGAGAATCATAGGTCCCAGGAACAATCCAATAGACCTGTTTTAGTTGAAAGTTGATTTTAACAGCTCAAGATTTAGTGACTAAGGATTTTGCTTAAATGGGACATGTACAAATCCTCTATTGGGCAGAGATTTTAGGATTTCCAAACTCAGAAAATTCAAAGCTCAGTGTCTGATAGCTGTGACTTTAAGTCATATCTTCCAATAACTAGAGTCAAGAAATGAGAAATGTTAAGAAAAACTAGATGAATATACTGTGCGTAAATTGTGAGAAAAGTGAGAGGAAGTTAAGATAAGCTGATAGAAGTGATATGCATTATGAATGGGAGGATACAAGGTGTTTTATTTGTTTTGCTTTTTTGTTGTGTTTGCATGCAATCAGTGCATATTTTAATCATTATTACATATTTGAGATAAATTTTTTTCAAGTTAGAAAAAAAATCAGACTCATGAAAAAAATTTGTAAAAGTGTGACTATATAATCCATTTTCAAAATTAAACAATTTTCTAGTGTAGTTTAAGGAAGCCCTAGCTGTGAATATGTGCTTCAACTCTATAGAGCTAAATTTTAACATAATGAGGTTATAAAAGATATTTAAATTTCCCAAAGTATTCCCTGATATATTGAAACTTAATTGCTCCCCCCATAAAATTGTTAATGTCATCATATGTTTTATACACCAACTTATGGTTGCCATTGTCTTGTAATGATGTGAATGTTATTCAAATACATCAACAATACTATTAGGATTTATACTTAGGAAAGAAATTATTTTAATTTAAGTAATTTTCATTCTGGTCATTTTCTTTCTTTTAAGAATATTATGATCAAGTCTAGAGAAAATTTAAAATGATTTAATTGATGATGCCTTAAAATTAGGATATGGGGAATATATATCCTATTGTTAGAATGAATCAACTTTTATATTTTTGAATAGCCAGTCTTTTTAATTGGATATTTATATTATATTTTAAAAATAACATATCAAGAATTTACTAGGTAAATTGTTTCAAGCTATCAAACTTTGAGAGAGCATTTACAGATCTGAAAACTAGACTTGGAGAGAATAATAACTGTTCACTTTTCAAAACAACATCCCATTATTTTCATCTTACATACCTCTATTTGAATTAGGAAGTAATGCTGATACAAATGTGGAGATTGTAGAAAGAGATTATAGGTGGGGATACGTATGACAACCTGGGATTATAGAGATAAGTTAAAAGGACACATCAATAATGACTGCTGTTTATAATGAGAGAGTTACTAGCAATTATTAATCTAATTAAGCAGCCATTGACTGGCTAGATATCGTGGAGCTGAAGAGTTTTCTGATATCACATGTTAGAAGTTTCTGATTTTTAAAGTTTTCTTGGTATTTTAAGAGTTTTTCATGTAATACTTGGTGAAAAATGTAAGTAATAATGTCAAAAAAATTGCACTGGACAGTGTTACACAGGCAGGAAAGTCTTTATTCAAGACTATTGCCATAATGGAGAGAGACTGAACCCTATCCTCCTAAACACAAGGCAGGAAGGGTGAGATAGTGGAAAAGTGCTAGAAGACATCAGCAGAGGTTGGAGGGTGTGATTAGGCCATGTGTTTGCAACTGCAGCATCAAAGTTAGGCTCCTTCCCTCCCATGGAGACTGGGAATTGGGATGCTTTCTTCCTTTATGACTATATTTCAAAGGGATAGCTCCCAGGTCCTTGAGAAAGGCATACCTGAGTTGTGAAATTGGCTAGAGGCTGGGAGAAAATGTACATCTCAAAGGGACCAAGAAAGAATTTACAATTGTAAGTTTTCTAAAGTAAATGCTCTGAGGAAAGGAAAGCCAGAGGTAGATAGGAAACAAAAACACAACTGTCTGACATTTGGTCAACCTGAGAGGAATGTAAAGTCTATCTTGGTCACTAATAAATTTCTCCATTAGTTTTCTATATTTCAGTAAATATAAAATATTTTTTGTTTCTTTGTTTGTTTTTAGACTCCATATATATATATGTGTTAGCATACGGTATTTGTTTTTCTCTTTCTGACTTACTTCACTTTGTATGACAGTCCCTAGGTCCATCCACCTCACTACAAATAACTAAATTTTGTTTCTTTTTATGGCTGAGTAATATTCCTAGGGGCAGCAGGAACAAAGACGCAGGTATAGAGAATGGACATGAGGACACAGGGAGGGGGAAGTGTAAGCTGGGACAAAGTGAGAGAGTGGCATGGACATATATACACTACCAAATGTAAAATAGATAGCTAGTAGGAAGCAGCCGCATAGCACAGGGAGATCAGCTCGGTGCTTTGTGGCCATCTAGTGGGATAGGGTGGTTGGGAGGGACATGCAAGAGGGAGGATATATGGGGATATAAATATATGTATAGCTGATTCACTTCATTATACAGCAGAAACTAACACACTATTGTAAAGCAATTATACTACAATAAAGATGTTAAAAAAAAGAAGATTTGAATATATGGTTATAAAAAATAGCTATTGTAATTGTGGTTCCACAAGAGCCCATGAAGTAGGGTAGGCTTGAAATGTTTGAACCTATGTTCTCTAGGTTGCCAGGGTCACAGGTCATCTTGAACAGTGGATTTTAGCAAATCCAAGTCTCACATTCAGATAGACATTGAATTATGTCTAACAGAGAAGAAAAATATAATCCACTGTTATATATTTAACATATGTAAAATATTATTGATATTCTTCTTATTTACAATCCTGCTATTATGGTTGTCACTGGTATTGTTACTCATGCTAAACTTTTAAGTGAGTTCATAAATTCATTCATGCTTTTATTGTAGGTGTTATGTTTCTCAATCAAAGGTTCTCTACTGACTATATATGATAAGCTAAATATCTAATTGAGGACAGACTTCTATTTTACCTTGATTTCTCTATTTCTTGATCTTTTGTGTTAATGATGTGTCATTTTATTTATGGCACATCATCACACAAACATTACAATTTACCAAAATGGTTCATTAGCATATTGCTTTGTTTTCACAAATTAACCAAATTATCTTCATTTTATAACTACAGGGAATCCTAAAGTGTTATCAAATGACCATCTGCATTAGAACTACCAGAGATCTTTGTTAAAAATTCACTTCCTTGAGCACCTCTCCAGACTCATATCCTCATTATATCAGAATCTCTTTCAGAATCTCAGAACACATCTCAGGAATTTGTAGAGCTCCCTGGACTGATGCTTGAGGAATGAAGGAGAAAGAAAGAAAAAGAAAAGAAAAGAAAAGAAAAGAAAAGAAAGAAAGAGAAGAGAAAGAAAGAAAGAAAAAGGAAAGAAAGAAAGAAAGAAAAAGTAAAGAAAGAAAGAAAGGAGGGAGGGAGGGAGGGAAGAAAGGAAGGAAGGAAGGAAGGAGGAGGGAGGGAAAGAAGGAAGGAAAGAGGAAAAAAAGGAAGAAAGAAAGAGAAAGAAGGCAAGAAAATATGTGAAATATAGAGGTAAAATGAGAAAGAAAATATATGGGATGGGAAATTTCCACAGTAGTTGTAGTACTACAGTAGTACATGTACATAATGAATATATTTGTGTGTTAATATATATGTGTATATATATATATATATATATATATATTAGAGTACCATATTATAGTATTACAAATATTTTTATTATGTTTCTTAAAATTTGCATTTATTCCAGGATTCAGTTCAAGTATATGTTGCATAACTCTTATGACCCAAGTAATATGCTAGATGCCAGTAATGGAAAGAGTAATAATAACAGAAAAATAAACTTGATTCTTTTCCTCAAAAAATAAACATGATTCATAAAATAGTGAGGTTATAGTATTTATACCCCTATAGATCATTTTAACAAAAGATGTATGCCTAGGTACATTTGGTATTCATGTAATACAATCAGAAGAAAGGAAGTTAGGCTATGATAGAAATTCTATAAATTCTTTCCATTTAAGTGTTCTTGGTCACTGTTTCCCAAACTACTACTGGTGATTTGTGAAATAGTTTTACATCAAAAATGATGAAAATTTTAATTTTTGTTTTATATATTTACTTAAATGTACTCATTAAAAATACACAACATAGGGCTTCACTGGTGGCGCAGTGGTTGAGAGTCCGCCTGCTGATGCAGGGGACATGGGTTCGTGCCCCGGTCCGGGAAGCTCCCACATGCTGCGGAGCAGCTAGGCCTGTGAGCTATGGCTGCTGAGCCTGTGGGTCCAGAGCCTGTGCTCCACAATGGGAGAGGCCACAACAGTGAGAGCCCCATGTACCACAAAAAAAAAAATATATATATATATATATATATATATATATATATATATATATATATATATATATATATACAACATAAATGAAACATAAAAGCTATGATTTTAGGGGTATTATTGATTAGAAGGAGGCTTTTTTGGGAAGTGTTTTAGTATTCTAGCTTGTTCTGACTACCTGAATTACAGACCTGATGCTTAGGTGTATCTATGTCAACTTCACACCTATAGCAACTTAATCTTCCCCTACAAGTATTCAACTACATGGCTAGCAGAAACAAGAGGGGACACTCACTACATTTCTGTCTCTGAATTTCTATGCACACAGTTGTGATATTTGGATTATATATTATAATAAAATAAGATTTCTTGTGATACACAGATACAGCAAAAAATATGATGAGCAAAAATTTGGTAAGCAATGCATCTGGCATCTAGTAGATGTCTACCCTAAGTAATGGGGTCAACAATAGAGACTATAAAATACTGCAGGCATTTTAAGTCTTATGCATTGTTGAACTAATGTTTTATTGGACAAGACACTCAAATAAGAAAGAATTAACATTGTCCTACAGCACTGAATGAGAATGAAAGGTTTAGAGAAGTTCAACAAACAGAAATATGTGAATTATTGCCGAGGTGTTATTTAAAAAGCAAGAAGGCATATTATTTTTACTTCTTTATCACAAAACCATAAAAGAGCAAAAGTAGAATTTAAAAATGATAAAGCAAGTTAAAAATATATTAATGAAATAATGTGCCAACCATACTGAAATAGTGGCAAAGGGATTCTGCCAGGTAAAAGCAACTTAGAGGAGAACAAACTCTACATGAGTATGAAGGAGGAATCAGAGCAACCTTAAGATGTAATGCAAGATTCTGTGTTGCTGTGTTCTTGGGATGTTATACAGGAATTCAGGAAGAAATAGAGAGAAAATCAAACCTCATTTAAAAATTCAGAGATGAAGCAGAAACTAACACACCATTGTAAAGCAATTATACTCCAATAACGATGTTAAAAAATACAAAATAAAAAAGAATAAAAGTTCAGAGATAGGATTAAATAATTAATTGACTACATTAAGTTAAACTATTCTGTAAAATAATACTATTAAGCAATGTTATGGAGCTTACTTGTAAGAAATTTACAGGCAAAACAGTGTTGTACCAAGTAATTTCTCCTTACCTATAAATATTTATTTACTTTTGTTAAAAAATATCTTGAAAACAAGTATTTTAAACTAATTTTGTAAAACTGAACAAGTAATTGTTTACTTGTACCAGTAATTAAAAGTAAGTGTGTCTTTTTATATCTATGGAACAGAATTCTGTAAAAGCAACATAAAAATGATAATTATTTTATTTTACATCAATAATTCTTTGAGTGCTGAAGTATGAGATATGAATTCTCTTCTACTACTTTGCATAACTATAAACATGTCAGTGAGTTATAAAATTGGCAATTTTAAGCACACCCTTTTAAAAATATTCATAGTTTTATGTTTAATGTTATATTTATTTATAGTCATTTACTTTCACATTGTATGTGCAATTTATTCTAAAATTATTGATAATTTTAAAAAGCTTTAAGAGCAAATAAAATTAGGGTTTATTATACTTAATTATCAATTGATAGAGTTAATGTGATGAATTAAAAAAAAATTCTACCTAGTGGATAATTGCCATTAGCTTTTTTTCTAAATATCAAAACATAGTTTATTTTTTATTTATTTATGTATTTTGTAAAAATCTTTATTGGAGTCTAATTGCTTTACATTGGTGTGTTACTTTCTTCTTTATAACCAAGTGAATCAGCTATACATATACATATATCCCCATATCTCCTCCCTCTTGCATCTCCCTTCCACTTTCCCTATCCCACCCCTCTGGGTGGTCACAAAGCACCAAACTGATCTACCTGTGCTATGCGGCTGCTTCCCACTAGCTATCTATTTTACATTTGTTAGTATATATTAGTCCATGCAACTCTCTCACTTTGTCCCAGCTTACCCTTCCCTCTCCCCGTTTCCTCAAATCTATTCTCTACATCTGTGTCTTTATTCTTCTCCTGCGCCTAGGTCTTCATAACCTTTTTTTTTTTAAGATTCCATATATATGTGTTAGCATACAGTATTTGTTTTTCTCTTTCTGACTTACTTCACTCTGTATGACAGACTACAGGTCTATAAACCTCACTACAAATAATTCAATTTCATTTCTTTTTATGGGTGAGTAATATTCCATTGTATATATGTGCCACATCTTCTGTAAATATTCACCTGTCAATGGACACAAGTTGTTCCATGTCCTGGCTATTGTAAATAGAGCTGCACTGAACATTGTGGTACATGACTCTTTTTGAATTATGGTTTTCTCAGAGTATATGCCCAGTAGTGGGATTGCTGGGTCATATAGTAGTTCTATTTTTAGTTTCTTAAGGAACATCCATACTGTTCTCCATAGTGGCTGTATCAATTTACATCCCCACCAAGAGTGCAAAAGGGTTCCCTTTTCTCCACACCCTCTCCAGCATTTATTGTTTGTAGATTTTTTGATGATGGCCATTCTGCCTGGTGTGAGGTGATACCTCATTGCAGTTTTGATTTGCATTCCTCTAATGATTAGTGATGTTGAGCGTCCTTTCATGTGTTTGTTGGCAATCTGTATATCTCCTTGGGAGAAATGTATATTTAGGACTTCTGCCCATTTTTGGACTGGGTTGTTTGGTTTTTTAATATTGAGCTGCATGTGCTGCTTGTAAATTTTGGAGATTAATCCTTTGTCATTTGCTTCATTTGCAAATATTTTCTCCCATTCTAAGGGTTGTCTTTTCATCTTGCTTATGGTTTCCTTTGCTGTGCAAAAGATTTTAAGTTTCATTAGGTCCCATTTGTTGATTTTTGTTTTTATTTCCATTTCTCTAGGAGGTGGGTCAAAAAGGATCTTGCTGTGTTTTATGTCACAGAGTGTTCTGCCTATGTTTTCCACTAAGAGTTAGATAGTGTCTGGCCTGACATTTAGGTCTTTAATCCATTTTGAGTTTATTTTTGTGTATGGTGCTAGGAAGTGTCCTAATTTCATTCATTTACATGTAGCTGTCCAGTTTTCTCAGCACCACTTATTGAAGAGGCTGTCTTTTCTCCATTATACATTCTTGCCTCCTTTATCAAAAATAAGTTGACCATATGTGTGTGGTTTATCTCTGGAATTTCTATCCTGTTCCATTGATCTATCTTTCTGTTTTTGTGCCAGTACCATGCTGTCTTGATTACTGTAGCTTTGTAGTATAGTCTGAAGCCTGGGAGCCTGATTCCTCCAGCTCCATTTTTCTTTCTCAAGATTGCTTTGGCTATTCAGGGTCTTTTGTGTTTCCATACAAATTGTGAAATGTTTTGTTCTACTTCTGTGAAAAATGCCATTAGTAGTTTGATAGGGATTGCATTGAATCTGTAGATTGCTTTGGATAGTATAGTCATTCTCACAATGTTCATTCTTCCAATCCAAGAACATGGTATATCTTATCTCTCCATCAGTTTGTATCATCTTTAATTTCTTTCATCAGTGTCTTATAGTTTTCTGCATACAGGTCTTTTTTCTCCTTTGGTAGGTTTTCCTAGGTATTTTATTCTTTTTTTTTTTGCAGTGGTAAATGGGAGTGTTTCCTTAATTTATCTGTCAGACTTTTCATCATTAGTGTATAAGAATGCAAGAGATTTTTGTGCATTAATTTGTATCCTGCTACTTAACCAATTTCATTGATTAGCTCTAGTAGTTTTCTGGTGGCATCTTTATGAATCTCTAGGTATTGTATCATGTCATCTGCAAAGAGTGACAACTTTACTTCTTCTTTTCTGATTTGGATTCCTTTAATTTGTTTTTCTTCTTTGACTGCTGTGGCTTAAACTTCCAAAACTATGTTGAATAATAGGGATGAGAATGGGCAACCTTATCTTCTTCCTGATCTTAGTGGAAATGCTTTCAGTTTTTCACCATTAAGAATGATGTTGGCTTGTATGGCCTTAGTTATGTTGAGGAAAGTTTTCTCTATGCCTACTTTCTGGAGGGTTTTTATCATAAATGGGTGTTGAATTTTGTTGAAAGCTTTTTCTGCCTCTATTGAGATTATTATATGGCTTTTCTCCTTCAGTTGTTAATATGATGTATCACATATATTGATCTGCATATATTGAAGAATCCTTGCATTCCTGGTATATCCCCACTTGATCATGGTGTATGATCCTTTTCATGTGCTGTTGGATTCTGTTTGCTAGTATTCTGTCGAGGATTTTTTGCATCTATGTTCATCAGTGATATTGGCCTGTAGTTTTCTTTCTTTTTGACATCTTTGTCTGGTTTTGGTATCATTGTATGGTGACCTTGTAAAATGACTTTGGGAGTGTTCCTTCCTCTGCTATATTTTGGAAGAGTTTGAGAAGGATAGGTGTTAGCTCTCCTTTAAATATTTGATAGAATTCTCCTGTGAAACGATCTGGTCTTGGGCTTTTGTTTGTTAGAAGATTTTTAGTCACAGTCTCAATTTTACTGCTTGTGATTGGCCGGTTCATATTTTCTATTTCTTCCTGGTTCAGTCTTGGAAGATTATGCTTTTCTAAGAATGTGTCCATTTCTTCCAGGTTGTCCATTTTATTGGCATGTAGTTGTTTGTAGTAATCTCTCATGATCCATTGTATTTCCGCAGTGTCAGTTGTTACCTCTCCTTTTTCATTTCTTATTCTTTGATTTGATTCTTCTCTGTTTTTTTCTTGATGAGCATGGCTAATGGTTTATCAATTTTGTTTATCTTCTCAAAGCACCAGCTTTCAGTTTTATTGATCTTTGCTATTGTTTTCTTCATTTCTTTTTCATTTATTTCTGATCTGATCTTTATGATTTCTTTTCTTCTGCTAACTTTGGGGTATTTTTGTTCTTCTTTCTCTAATTGCTTTAGGTGTAAGGTTTGGTTGTTTATTTGAGGTGTTTCTTGTTTCTTGAGGTAGGATTGTATTGCTATAAACTTCCCCCTTAGAACTGCTTTTGGTGCATCCCATATGTTTTGCACTGTCGTGTCTTCATTGTCATTTGCTTCTAGGTATTTTTTAATTTCCTCTTTGATTTCTTCAATGATCTCTTGGTTATTAAGTAGTGTATTGTTTAGCCTCAACGTATTTGTATTTTTTACAGATTTTTTCCTGTAATTGATATCTACTCTCATAGTGTTGTGGTCGGAAAAGATACTTGATACAATTTCAATTTTCTAAAGTTTACCAAGGCTTGATTTGTGACCCAAGATGTGTTGTATCCTGGAGAATGTTCCATAAGCTGTTGAGAAGAAAGTGTATTCTGTTGTTCTGGGGTGGAATTTCCTGTAAATATCAATTACTTCCATCTTGTTCATGTGTCATTTAAGGCTTGTGTTTCCTTATTTATTTTCATTTTAGATATCTGTCCATTGGTGAAAGTGGGGTGTTAAGTTGCCCTACTCTGATTGTGTTACTGTTAATTGCCCCTTTTATTGCTGTTAGCATTTGCCTTATGTATTGAGGTGCTCCAATGCTGGGTGCATAAATATTTACAATTGTTATATCTTCTTGGATTAATCCCTTAATCATTATGTAGTGTCCTTCTTTGTGTCTTGTAATAGTCTTTATTTTTAAGTCTATTTTCTCTGATATGAGAATTGCTACTCCAGCTTTCATTTGATTTCCATTTGCATGGAATATCTTTTTCCATCCTCTCACTTTCAGTCTGTATGTGTCCCTATATCTGAAGTGTGTCTCTTGTAGACAGCATATATACGGGTCTTGTTTTTATATCCATTCAGCCTGTCTATGTCTTTTGGTTGGAGCATTTAATCTATTTACATTTAAGGTAATTATCGATATGTACGTTCCTATTACCATTTTCTTTTTTTTTTTTTTTTTTTTTTTTTTTTTTTTTTTTTTTTTTTTTTTGCGGTATGCGGGCCTCTCACTGTTGTGGCCTCCCCCGTTGCGGAGCACAGGCTCCGGACGCGCAGGCTCAGCGGCCATGGCTCACGGGCCCAGCCGCTCCGCGGCATATGGGATCCTCCCAGACCGGGGCACGAACCCGTATCCCCTGCATCGGCAGGCGGACTCTCAACCACTTGCGCCACCAGGGAGGCCCCTATTACCATTTTCTTAATTGTTTTGAATTTGTTATTGTAGGTCTTTTTCTTCTCTGTGTTTCCTGCCTAGAGAATTTCCTTTAGCATTTGTTGTAAAGCTGGTTTGGTGGTGGTGAATTCTCTTACCTTTTGCTTGTCTGCAAAGGTTTTAATTTCTCTGTCAAATTCTAATGAGATCCTTGCTGGGTACAGTAATCTTGGTTGTAGGTTTTTCCCTTTCATCACTTTAAATATATCCTGCCACTCCCTTCTGGCTTGCAGATTTTCTGCTGAAAGATCAGCTGTTAACCTTATGGGGATTCCCTTGTACATTATTTGTTATTTTTCCCTTGCTGATTTTGATATTTTTTCTTTGTATTTAATTTTTGATAGTTTGATTATTATATGTCTTGGTGTGTTTCTCCTTGTATTTATCCTGTATGGCACTCTCTGTGCTTCCTGGACTTGATTAACTACTTCCTTTCCCATATTAGGGAAGTTTTCAACTATAATCTCTTCAAATATTTTCTCAGTCCCTTTCTTTTTCTTTTCTTCTTCTGGAACCCCTATACTTCAAATGTTGTTGCATTTAATGTTGTCCCAGAGGCCTCTGAGACTGTCCTCAATTCTTTTCATTCTTTTATCTTTATTCTGCTGTGCTCTAGTTTTTTCCACTATTTTATCTTCCAAGTCACTTACCCCTTCTTCTGCCTCAATTATTCTGCTGTTGACTCCTTCTAGAGAATTTTTAATTTCATTTATTGTGTTGTTAATCACTGTTTGCTTGTTCTTTAGTTCTTCTAGTTCTTTGTTAAATGTTTCTTTTATTTTCTCCATTCTATTTCCAAGATTTTGGGTCATCTTTACTATAATTACTCTGAATTCTTTTTCAGGTAGACTGCCTATTTCCTCTTCATTTGTTTGGTCTGGTGGGTTTTTACCTTGCTCCTTCATCTGCTCTGTGATTTTCTGTCTTCTCATTTTGCTTAACTTACTGTGTTTGGAGTCTCCTTTTCACAGGCTGCACGTTCGTAGTTCCTGTTGTTTTCAGTGTCTGTCCCCAGTGGCTAACGTTGGTTCAGTGGGTTGTTTGGGCTTCCTAGTGGAGTGGACTGGTGCCTATGTTCTGGAGGATAAGCCTGGATCTTGTCTTTCTGGTGGGCAGGACCACATCCGGTGGTGTGTTTTGGGGTGTCTGTGACCTTATTATGATTTTATGCAGCCTCTCTGTTAATGGGTTGGGTCATATTCCTGTCTTGTTAGTTGTTTGGCATAGAGTGTCCAGCACTGTATCTTGCTGGTCGTTGACTGGAGCTGGTTCTTAGTTTTGGGATGGAGATCTCTGGGCAAGTTTTACCATTTAATATTACGTGGAGCCGGGAGGTCTCTGGTGGCCCAGTGTCCTGAACTCGTCTCTCCCACCACAGAGGCAAAGGGCTGACACCCCAGCTGGAGCACCAAGGCCCTGTCAGCCACATGGCTCAGAATACAAGGGAGAAAAAAAGATAGAAAGAAAGAAGGAAAGAAAGAAAGAAAGAAAGAAGGAAGAAAGAAGAAAGAGAGAAAGAGAGATAGAGGGAGAGAGGGAGGGATAGAGGAATGAAGGAAGGAAGGAAGAGAAAGGAAATAAATTTTAAAAAGTTATTAAAAGAAAAAATAAAAAATAATTATTAAACATTTTTTAATTAAAAAGTAATTTAAAAAAAAAGAAAGAAGAGAGCAAACAAACCAAAAATCAAATCAACAAAGATAAGAAGTGTTAAAAACTCTACTAAAAAAAGAACAAAAACAACAACAACAAAACGGACAGAGTCCTTGGACAAATGGTAAAAGCAAAGGTATACAGACAAACTCACACAAAGAAGCATACACATACACAGTCACAAAAAGAGAATATGGAAAAATACATATATATCGTTGCTCCCAAAGTGCACCGCCTCAATTTTGGGATGATTCTTTGTCTATTCAAGTATTCCATAGATGCAGAGTACATCAAGTTGACTGTGGAGCTTTAATCCGCTGCTCCTGAGGCTGCTGGGAGAGATTTCCCTTTCTCTTCTTTGTTCGTACAGCTCCCGGGGTTCAGCTTTGTATTTGGCCCCGCCTCTGTGTGTAGGTCGCCTGAGGGCATCTGCTCTCTGCCCAGACAGGGCGGGGTTAAAGGAGCAGCTGATTCGGGGGCTCTGACTCACTCAGGCCCAGGGAGGCAGGGGTATGGATGCGGGTCAAGCCTGCGGCGGCAGAGGCCAGCATGATGTTGCACCAGCCTATGGTCTGCGGTGTGTTCTCCCGGGGAAGCTGTCCCTGGATCACATGACCCTGGCAGTGGCGGGCTGCACAGACCCCCAGGAGGAGAGGCGTGGAGAGTTACCTGTGCTTGCACACAGGCTTCTTGGTGGTGGCAGCAGCCTTAGCGTCTCATGCCCTTCTCTGGGGTCCGTGCTGATAGCCGCGGCTCACGCCCTTCCCTGGAGCTCCTTTAAGCGGTGCTCTGAATCCCCTCTCCTCACGCACCAGGAAACAAAGAGGGAAGAAAAAGTCTCTTGCTTCTTCAGCAGCTCCAGACTTTTCCCGGACTCCCTCCCTGCTAGCCGTGGTGCACTAACCCCTTCAGGCTGTGTTCACACCACCAACCCCAGTCCTCTGCCTGGGATCCGACTGAACCCCGAGCCTCAGCTCCCAGCCCCCGCCTGCCTCGGAGGGTGAGCAGACAAGCCTCTCGGGCTGGTGAGTGCTGGTCGGCACCGATCCTCTGTGCGGGAATCTCTCCGCTTTGCCCTTTGCACCCCTGTGGTTGTGCTCTCTTCAGTGGCTCTGAAGCTTCCCCCCTCCACCACCCGCAGTCTCAGCCCACGAAGGGGCTTCCTAGTGTGTGGAAACCTTTCCTCCTTCATGGCTCCCTCCCGCTGGTGCAGGTCCCATCCCTGTTCTTTTGTCTCTGTTTTTTCTTTTGCCCTACCCAGGTATGTGGGGAGTTTCTTGCCTTTTGGGAAGTCTGAGGTCTTCTGCCAGCGTTCAGTAGGTGTTCTGTAGGCGTTGTTGCACATGTAGATGTATTTCTGATGTATTTGTGGGGAGGAAGGCGATTTCCACGTCTCACTCCTCCGCCATTTTGAAGGTCTCCAAAAAAGCCGTTAGCTTTTGACATGCAGTCTTCCAACCCATAATTTGGATGTGTTTCATATACACATATTAGAGAACTGTTTGTAGAATATGAACCAATTTTATACAAAGTGGACACTGTCTATACTTAAATTATGATCTTAGATGGATATACACATATAGTTTTTAATTAAAACATATAGTTTAGGAGCTTCCCTGGTGGCACAGTGGTTGAGAATGTGACTGCTTATGCAGGGGACATGGGTTCGAGCCCTGGTCTGGGAAGATCCCACATGCCGCGGAGCAACTAGGCCCATGAGCCACAACTACTGAGCCTGCGTGTCCGGAGCCTGTGCTCCGCAACAAGAGAGGCCACAATAGTGAGAGGTCTGCGCACCACGATGAAGAGTGGCCCCCACTTGCCACAACTAGAGAAAGCCCTTGCACAGAAATGAAAACCCAACAGATCAAAAATAAATAAATTAATTAATAAACCCCTACCCCCAACATCTTAAAAACTATATATATATAGTTTATAACATTTTTATTATTTTTCAACTTAATATGTTCTTTCAATACTAAAAATTAATGAGTACTGCATTTTTTAAATGAAACATCTTTAGAAAAAATTTTATCATTGTCATCATTAAAATTAAAATAAAATATTTAAATGTATATATAAATGTGTGTTTGTATGCATGTATGATAGATGCATGTATGTATGTATAGATGCAAATTCAAATCATGGGTCTGTATATATATTTGGATAACCAGGATTGATATAGTAATGTGTTTAATCATTTTTTAACCTATGCTGTTTAGACTTGCCTTTGAATCACTGTTATTTGAAAATCAAATGCAAGTCTGCATGTGTAACAGTTGGCATCCTGTGTATACTGATTATAGACAGCTTGGAATTTTTGAGAGATTATATAATAACTGAAAGAAAAAAAAAAAAAAACTCCTCAAAACCTCAAAAGTAAAGTGAGCATATAACAGAAGCTTTTAGAAAATAAGTTTGCCCTGTTTGAAGACATTGTCAGTTATACTAAGGGCAAATATTTCAGTTTATAAGAAAAATATCAATTGTGTGCACCTGATCACATAGTTTGTGGCAGAGAAATGCTTTGAAAGAGGGAATTAAATCTCTATGCCAGATAGTGTTATTTGCAGTAGAGAATGGTTTATAAAAAAGTGGAGTTAAAATGAAACTTAAAAAGAAAAGACCAAGTGCTGACATAGATACCTAGGTTTTGGAGCTTTCATTCATTGTTTGTGGGAATGCAAAATTGTTGGCCACTTTGGAAAACAGTTTGGCAATTTGTTATAAAGTTAAACTGATGTCAACTGTATGATTAAAATTTGAAGTTTTTGCTCATGTGAAAACCTCTATACAAATGTTTATAGTAGCTTTGTTTATAATTGCTAAATTAAAAAAAAAAGTTGAACTGGTGATTGGATAACAAACTGTATTACATCTGTATAATGGAATACTGCTTAACAGTAAAAAGGAACAAATGGTTAATACATATTTATAATAGGATAGATGAATCTACATGGCAATTTAGTGAAAGTGGCCACATTCAAAAAACTACATACTGAATGATTCCATTTATATAAATACAATAGTTGCCTGTGATTGGGAGTGTGAGAAGGATTGGTTATAAAGTGGCAGCACAAGCAAATTTCTTGGGGTAGTGGAACTGCTCTTTATCTTGACTGTGGTGAAAGAGACATGTCTCTGTGTATTTGTCAAAGCTCATTAGAAATTATAACAAAACTAGTAAATTTTAGGTGTAAATTAGATAAATACATACATAGACACACTGATAAAAAGGAAACATGATTTTAAGACAGTGATCAAGCCTATTCTTCTTCCTTATTCATAATATCTTGAATGCAAATTCCATTGTTTTTGAGAATATAAATTGGTAAATGAGTGCCAATGTTATAACATAATAGAGTGAGTACAGTTTTAAGAACAGAAAGTAGAATTTCCATTAAGATATTATAGATGTGTAACCTTGAGAAAATACCTGCCTTGATTTAAGTATTTATAAGTATGCATGTTAATTAAAGGTAATAATGCCTACAATCAATTTTTGAAAACACTCAAATAATTTTTATGCCTAGCAAATAGCAGGAACATTTAAAATACTTATTTTGTAATTATTTTATTAATTTTATTACTCTTGTTAGTAGTAATAATAACTATGTAACTATTATTTTAAATTGGATGCCAAAATGAATATACTAATGTGAACCACAGTGAAACTTCGCTCTCTATAAAGAATGAGAAACTATCCCAAATGAAAATTTGCAGTTATTAGTACTTTAGAGTGCAAGCTCTAACAATCTTCTCAATGTAGGAAGAAAATAACCTAATGTCATTTTATTGATAGAATACACATGTGATATCTAGTACTTGTGGTATTTAAATGGCCATGTAGAGTTAGAGGATTATGTTTTTAGTGCAATGGTTTGTCAACTAACCTGAGATCTTAAATTCTTCTATAGTAAAAGAACTGCTGTCTTACTGAGACTTTTGTTTGTTACTATTTTGTATCTATGGTGATTTTATAACTTTTTTAAAAAATACTTTTGGGCTAAATTTTATCAAAAGAACAGAAAAAATGGCTTTTGTTAAAGAATCTGAAATGATAGTAAATGTGTATCCACCAATTATTTATCATTTGTCTATAAAACTTAACTCCCTGTAAAGCACTTATATCATTGTTAATGGAGATGATAATGTCTGTCCTTGTTTAAAAATTCACTCTATTCCTAACTTTTTCCTTAAAAATATTAGCACAAACTGCTTCTTTAGTCTTGTTGTCCTTCTGATGCTCTATCATTTAGGATATATACTTTTTAGAATCCAAAATAGTAGTGGAATTTTCAAGATACTGATTTAGTTTCTCTTACCTAAAAGGATTCTGGAGGTTGAAACCCAAGTATGTTAATGGACGCTCCATGGACATCAGGAATCCAGCACCTTCCTGTTTTTTGTTTTTTTGTTTTTCAACACTTCTCTGCCTTTCTTAGTGAGTGGTTACGATTTTCAGCATCAAATTACTATTTCAAGGGAAAAGAAGGATTGTATGTGAAAGGTAAAATACATCTCTCCCAACTTTGATAATCCCTTTTAAACAACTTTTTTTTAAGTTCCACTCAGCGGCTTCCCTGGTGGCTCAGTGCTTAGGAATCTGCCTCCCGATGCAGGAGACACGAGTTCGAGCTCCAGTCCGGGAAGATCCCACATGCCGCCGAGCAACTAGGCCCATGCTCTACAACAAGAGAAGCCACCGCAATGAGAAGCCCACACAACGCAATAAAAGACCCTTCTCTTAAAAATAAATAAATAAATAAAAATAAAGTCCCAATCAGCTAGTCTTCCTTTCATTCCTTTAGTCATCTTACCTGCAAAGGAAGATGTAAAATATCACTTATTAACTGTGCTAAAATCAATGTCTTATTAGTCGCATTCATCCTTGCCAAAGGGGGACAACCACAAGATCATATCCAGTTACTCAATGAAGCCCAATGTCTTTTATGTCTGGTGCTGGGTAGCTCTTGATATCGGATATAGATGTGGCTCTTCATATTTGTAACCCAGAAACTAAAGTTCCATTTATCTGCTTATAACATACTCATTCCATAATGGGAGGTGGGAATAACATCAAAAAACTCTGAGTTAGTAAAGTGGAAAATGAAAAGTGAATACCATTCACTAGTTCTGAGCAATAATCAGTCTTCCTTTTACAGAAATGGAGAGAACTGTCAAGCAAGTATGCATAACACATATGGATACTTAAAGATGACTGAATCTGTCACAAAATTCATGCTCAATTATTATGTATTTGAAGAATAAATAAAGTATCTAAGTAGAAAGATATATTGGGTTTGTTTGGTTTCAGTGGGACAGGAGAATAAAAATTTATATTTGAATTGTATACTGGCTAAGAATCAGGCTTTTAAAAATAAATAGCAGGCTTCCTATAATTAAATATTATTATTAAGTGATAATTTATAGCACTTTTAGAAACTGCATTAATTAGATTTAGACTTTCAGCTGAAGAACATCTCTCTGATGATGTAGTAAAATCTTTCATGAAAGATGTTGGGAGACAAAAGACTGAAATCGAAAGATACAGAAAATCAATTATGTTATATTGTTATATTTACAATGATTATGATATTAATCACTGTATATATATTTAACATATATACAATGTTCATCATTGTTACTAATAATAATACACATTTGATTTAGAGAGTTACAATGTGTTCTATATATGTTTATGCTCAAAGCATTAAACCATTCTTTCTTTGGTGTAGAAATACTCAATAATTCACTAGTTATTAATGATTAGTACATTATTACTTCCACTTACCATACTACTCTCTTATATAATTACTGTATAGTATGAACCCTAGCCTACTGTACATGATCTAATAAATATTATCTTTTGGTGGTCTTCCTGTAATAGTCTTAATATCTTTGAGCTTCCTTTATAAAGTTTTGTCTTTGGGTCTCTCACATCCCCCCTCCCAAACTTGTTTTAGCAAGAAGGGAAGGGAAATGAAGATAAATAGACATCATCTGCCCTTTTACAAGGTGACGAACATTCTCTATTAAATAATCCATGGTTGCCTACAAGTGGAAAATTAGGTGATACATTAGATACAGTGAACAAAATTTCTAGTTTTGTTAATCTGGATCTCATTCAAACCTTTATTCTTCTTTCTTCCTGGCTGTTATTGCTGGATGCTGCCTTTATTTTACTCAGCTACTTCTTTCTTCCTTTCTATTATTGATATCAGGAAAAAATAGATTATGCTTACATATGTGTGTGGTTAGAGATACATATATGTATATACATGTGTGTGTATGTGAGAGAGAGTGAGAGAGAGAGAAACCTTTTGATCATAAAATAATTATATATTTTATAAAATATATCTTCTCTAAAACTTCAGCTTTGAATATATTTGCTAAAACTTCTTAATAAATCAGTATAGGCAAACAGTAAATAAAATGCCAAATACTCAATGAAAAAATATTTATTCTAGATTAAACAATTATAATATTTATCAATTATATTATCTTTTATACTACTATGGGTAATCTGATTCCATAGCTTCTCCAAATGCAGTTAATATATGATGGATTATAAATTGTTTTTAAGAAAGGCATACTTGCAAGTTGTTCAGTGTTTTAAAACATTCAACAGAAAGTCTTGTCATGTATTAATTACAATGAATAAACTGCATAGCGTCAGGAGGCTCATATCTTTTAAATATAAGTTCTCAAAGCAAGAATCACTCTAATTTTATTCTTTTAAAAACTTTCCTATCATAGAATTGGCTCAAACATAAGCAGCAAAATTGAAATCAAAGACAAAATAGTCTTCTTCAATCCATTAATATAACCTATATAATGAAAATAAATATTACAAATAATAAATGGGTTTAAAGTTCTCTGTTTTTGAATTACTAGAAAACATATTACTTAGAATTTTAGTATGTTCAGATTTCTCATGGTTTTTAAAATAGCTTGAAAGCTGAACGTTTTACATAAATAGTCAGGACTCAGATTGATATATCATCAGTATCTCTATTTTACAAATGAGGAAGGTGAAAAAAAGAACAATAAGTGATTTAAAATAGTTTGCACACAACTGTCTACTTTATACAAAGACTAATGTCAGTGCTTTGTAGGATGATATTATGAATCAGTCAATTTTGAGGCTGACCATGTTCTACATTTGAACAAATCTTGAACACCAGATCCTGAGGATCTTGAGTGCTGAGACTCCAGTCCATAAAACAGTCAAGTGCTTGCAATTTTGAAAGCATTTGCTAAACTGAACTGAAAAGAGTTTTTCATTGATGAACACCCAGTGAGAGTGTAGACTCTTTAAAAGACTCTCCTCATTCCTTGAACTGTGTTTTCTCATTTGAAGATGAAGTCACCACTAGACTATTATTCCTTAATATTCCATTTTCTAAGACTCAAATGTCAGTTTCTTTATATACTACTTCTCAAATATAGTTATAAGAACATTATCGTGCTAGTCTACTCTACATATGCTTCAGTTTGTCAATGTTTATTGTCAATTTTGTCACCTAAAACAAAGTAACATACTTTAGGTGATGGAGATTTTTACAGTGAGAAATCATCTCAAATACCAGTGGAAGGGAAGTATTATTGTCTATGATTGGGTCATTGTAATATTTCACCTCTCTGAGAGTCACCTATTAGGAAACCTCAAATATTCACAGGAGACACAAAAACCAGAATGTCTCTCCAGGATTGTCAGGGAAGCGGGGAATCCTGGCAGTCAGTCAGAGCAGATGGTGTAGACCATGCCTTGGCAGTGTCAGATCCCAAGACAGCTGGATTTAAGAATGTAGAGATGGACTGAACACAAGTCAAATACACGCTGGCCAGCTGAATGTATCAAAATGAACACAAACAAGAGGGGCACTAAGGTCAGTTCTGTGTGAGCTGCTATTACTGCTTTGTTCAATCTCATAATAACTATCTGATTCAAGGCAAGAAAAATGTATTGTCTCTTCCCTTTGAAGCAGATCTTAAAGGCACCTTGATGTATTAGAGAGAAGTTGAATTCTACTCCCGAGAGACAGTAAGTTTAGTTGTATAAGCATTTATCCCTACTTTTCCACTCAGTTGGTATGTGTGCCCAGAAGTAAGATTTGAGACTGTAATGTATAAACCTATGCCTTCTGGTAGTGTAAATATGATAAAATAGTAAGTGCAATTCTCATGTTTAAGGTTCATATTTTAACCAAAATGGGCCTTAAACACAAGCCAATTGCATCTTCTAACATTTAACTGAAGAAACAACAGTCTTTTTCAAACTGGAAGGAAAACTAGCTGGTTTGGATGTGTTCTGGGTTGGGGTGTAAGAGTGCAACGTCATGGATTCATCACATATTTTCAAGAATAATTTTCTTTATATGAGATTTTCTTCCATACAGTATTAAGAATCTGTAATTTCTACCGTAGATTCTATTAATACAGGGTATTCAAGTAGAGTAAGCATAAACATAAATAGATAAAAATCCAAGTCTAAAATCATGGCTTTATTCTGTCTCAAAATAAATGCAATGGGGAAAAGGATCAATAATAGAGAAAATAGGGCCTCCCTGGTGGCGCAAGTGGTTGAGAGTCCGCCTGCCGATGCAGGGGATACGGGTTCGTGCCCCGGTCTGGGAGGATCCCATATGCCGCGGAGCGGCTGGGCCCGTGAGCCATGGCCGCTGAGCCTGCGCGTCCGGAGCCTGTGCTCCGCAACGGGGGAGGCCACAACAGTGAGAGGCCCGCATACCGCAAAAAAAAAAAAAAAAAAAAAAAAAAAAAAAAAAATAGAGAAAATAAACATCAATCTTGTCAGCAAAACTGACTAGAACTTCTTAGTGGCCCTAGAGATTTAGCCTGGATTTTGAGAGAATTCTTACTGACAGAAGGTTATATTATATGGCCACATATTGGTCCAAATAAAGCTACATAGTGTAGACAATGTGGGTCAAGTTCTAAAACAGTTTTTTAAATTTTTAGCATAGATGGTTCATTTGTTCATTTATCTATTCTTTCATTCCAGTAACCTCCAGTGTTGACTGAGTATGTAATATGTATCATACATCGTTCTTGACATCTTGGGAATAGCAATGAATCAGATAGACAAGGATACTTCCTTTAAGAATTTTTACACTTTATTTTAGGAAGTCTGACAACAAGTGCAACAAAACCAAGGGCAAATAAATAAACAAGAACAATTTTATATAAGAGTAAGATACTTGAACAAGATAGGAATGAGTCAGGGAAGGCGTCATCCAAAGACCTAGACTTATGAGACATAAGTGGCAGCTCAACAGCATTATTATTTGGCCTCTCAGTAAATGGTAGATTACAAATTGCAAGTGATGGAGGGGTCTACTGACTAATCAGGATAAGAGAAATGTTTGGTGCTATATCTCCTACAATCTCCATGTGGGTGATTGGTTGATTTTATAATACACAAAGCAAACTTTTAAAAGGGAAAGCCAATGCTTTTGTTATCTCAGTTTTTCCTTCTCTTTTTTGTTACACAAGTGTTAACTTCCTGCTGTAAAAAGAATCATGTGCAATTAAAATTTTTAGCATCACATTCTGAACCAGTTTATTATTTAATACTGGATGAAAATGACGTTATACAAACTATAAATAACAACTAAATTAAATATTATAATATAATCTACAAAATATACAGGATAACAAAGAGTAATTAGAAAATCTGTGCTCTTTTTCCAAAAAAATATGGTTAAAATCATAATTTTAGATGATTTAGTTACAACGTAATTCTTTCAAAATACCATGATTTTGGTTGGAGATTGTCTTCAGATCAACTTTTCTTAATTAGAGCTTGAAGACAAATAGACTTTATTTTTGTATGATCATGTATGAAGAAAAATAGCTGACTAATAAATCTATAAATGTATTGATAAACATACAAAGACTTGAAATTTTGTTTGTTATTATTAATGAAGAATACTTACAAAATTGCCAATACACATAATAATTTTTGAATAGTTTCTAAAATGCTATTGGATTTCCCTTCAATATAAAAGTGAAATAATAACATTCTTTAAAAGCATACATAGCAAATGACAAAGTATAATTGATCACAAACCCAATAATGTTTTCTTCTTGTTTGTTTTGTTCTAAGTAAGAAAGTATTTGATCATGTGGCCAATTTGTTCAATTTTGTGTGAAACAGACTAACAATGTAGATAATACATCCTAATTTGGAGGAAGAGTAACTGATGATATAATATTCAGATACAACTTATCTTTACATATGCATTGCATAAGTGACTAATTTTAAAGAAAATTAAAAGTTATTCAAAACATCATATTTAGATCTTTGAATTTTGTCTGAAATATATTAATACCAAGAATTCAAGAAAAAGTTTAATGTATTTTATATCCCCCACTTTTATATATTGCTGAAATTTTTGCTTTTAGAAGAAACTTCATATTAAAATAAATATAGAGGAAGATGAACCTAGAGTCTGTCATACAGAGTGAAGTAAGTTAGAAAGAGAAAAAAAAATACTGTATGCTAACATATATATATGGAATCTAAAAAAAAAAAAAAAAAAAAAAAGGTCATGAAGAACCTACGGGCAAGACGGGAATAAAGACACAGACCTACCAGAGAATGGACTTGAGGATATGGGGAGGGGGAAGGGTAAGTTGGGACAAAGTGAGAGAGTGGCATGGACATATATACACTACCAAACGTAAAATAGGTAGCTAGTGGGAAGCAGCTGCATAGCACAGGGAGATCAGCTCGGTGCCTTGTGACCATCTAGAGGGGTAGGATAGGGAGGGTGGGAGGGAGGGAGACGCAAGAGGGAAAAGATATGGGGACATATGTATATGTGTAACTGATTCACTTTGTTATAAAGCAGAAACTAACACACCATTGTAAAGCAATTACACTCCAATAAAGATGTTTTTTAAAAATAAATAAATAAAATAAATACATTTGGAAGATATTAGAAAACATGAATATATATATATATCTCCTATAGCTTTGTCTCATGACTGGGTTTCCTCTTCGTTTCCATGAATGATTCTTTTACCTGAAGCATCATAATCTGTCATCATGGAAATAGTAGTATATGCGAGCATCCCACTGCTTGTGATCAATTTGCAAACAGCATGTGAAAGTTTGTCAAATTCATGTGTTTCCAGCATGCTACTTTGTCACCATCTTACTGGTCAAAATGCCACCACATCTACTGCTGCAGTTTTCCCAGAAGAAAACAGGTGTATATTGATTACATCGTCAGCAAGAAAGCAACAGATTTGTCTCTTCCTTACCATGTCATTATAATGTAAAGTAACAACTAAAATATGGCAACAAGCTGATATGTAGTGAATTGAAGTTAAAGTTCCCAGGTGTTTGGGAAGTTCTCAATGTGAATAGGTACACAGGTTTGATTCTCCTCATTTAATGATAGCATTTTGCTTATTGCTCTTTTGGAGAGTCCACTTTTCCTTTTACAAATATATATGTTATACTGGAAAGCAGTATCGCATGTTAGCAGTGGTTGGGGGAGGGGCATGGGATTACAGCTAATCTTTCTCCCCATAATTTTATTTATAAATATTATTTCTTCACTAAACATATTTCATTTGTAATTTTTAAAGTAGATTAATAGAAACATAGGATTTTTGAGCAGAGACACTTAAGGATGTACTCTAAGGGTCATAGGAATGTGTATAAGTTGAATAACAAAGACATTTTTGAAGTATTTTTCTTTCCTTATAATATGTAATTCATTTTGTTTTTAAAATTGTTTTGAATGTCAATATGTAATTCAGTTTAAGTGTTATCAACTAATGCATACTTTACCAATGTAAAAATATTATTTTAGATTGATTTATTGATTATGACTGCCACTATACATATAATGACTATTATGATTAATTGTCAAGAAAATTAATTTTCTGGCAAAAGGTTAACTGGAAAATAACAAACTAGAAATTTACTACATTTAAAAAGTATATTAGATATTTAACTTAATAAACATTTTGCATATAGCAAAATAAATTTTAAAAACTTATGAACATTCACCTATCAATAAAATAGAGAGGGATTTTTATACAAAATATAAAAGTGAAGAATAAAAATATATGGGTTTTCTAGCCCATAAATTAGCACATTGAGGTTCTGTTGTGGTTTGTGGTATTATTTCTTAGCAAGATCAAATATACTTTTAGACACCTACACATGGTATCTTCATGTCTTAGGGATATTGTCAAAATTTATTGAAACAGCCATATAGCTTAAAAAAAATCTTAGACATGGATTCTTATTTGCTCAACTTGTATTTCTTGAGTACCTACTAAGTGGTAGATTCTGGATTTATTCTGTGAATGTAAACAATAAGGAAAACCAAGCACTTTTTCTCTCTACAAATCATTATCAGTCTAAACACAAACTCAGATGCGAATAATCCCCAAAACTGTCTATTAAATGGTTTAACGGAGGTAAGCGTAAAGTGGTATGAAAGCACATAGAAAGGACTCTTTTGGAAATTAGCCCAGGCTTTTGTCTTGCTCACACCCATAACCTGGTCCTGTCTTGCTTTTTCCAAACCCTTCAAAACCATCTTATATTTTACATATAAATATTTTTTCTTTCTTTATATTTAAAAAGTCTTTAAGTCTTATGTCTACTATGAAGCTCAATCAAGTATACTGTTTTACAAATGTTAGTAACAGACTTAACTGCGGCAGCAGTAACAGTAATAGTGGTGGTAGCAGCCAAGGCAGCTACAGTATGTGAAATGTGTAGGAGCACTGTGTCCTGCATACTACCTGACTGTATACAGGCATCGTCTCTTTTGATTGTTGCACAAACTTATGTAAACGTGGAAGTGGAAACTGAATATGAACCACTCAGAACCATATCTGAATTTATGCTAAAGAGATGACTCGGTAGTCCCCTAGATAGTTTCAGGATGGGAGCTCACCACGGGATTAGAGAACCCTCAGCTCCAGCCCTGCCCCCAGACCTCCAAGGAGGAGAGGGGTTGGAAATTGAGTTCAGTCACTAATGGCAAATGATTTACTCAATCATGCCCATGTGATGGAACCCCCATAAAAACTGCTAAATGAAGGACCCCAGAGAGCTTATGGATTGGTGAACAAAATGAGTGCACCCCGTTGCTTGCCCTATGAATTGCTTTTGCTTGGCTGTTCCTGAGTTGTATCCTTTATAATAAACTAGCAACAGTAAGTAAAGTATCTTCCTGTGTTCTGTGAGCCATTCTAGCAAATTATGAAACCTGAGGCGTGGGTCATGGGAACCAGTGATTTATAGCCAGTTGGTCAGAAGCATGGGAAGCCTGGATTTGTAATTGGCATCTGAAGTGAAGACAGTCTGGTAAGACTGAGCCCTTCACCTGTGGGGGCTTCACTAACTCCAGGTAGTTGGTGTCAGAACTGAAAGGAATTGTAGGACATCCAGTTGGTGTCTGGAGAATTGGTTGATGTAAAGAAAATCCCATACATTTGATGTCAGAAGTATGAAAGTTGCTTTTATACAAATTATTCTACTTGTTCCTCACAGAAATTTTTGTTTAGAATGTTTCATGTATATATGTAAGACTACCTCCATAAAAACAAAACAAAACAAAACAAAAAACCCACTACAGTTAGCACCATAGTTAATGGTGAGAAACTTGAAGCTTTCCTAAAAAGATCAGGTGCAAGGCAAGGATGTCCTCTCTTACCACTTATTCTCAACATCATACTGGAAGTCTTTGTTTATGCAACAAGACAAGAAAAGAACATAAAATGTACACAGTTTGGGGAGAAAGACATAAAACTCTCTTTGTTTGCAAATGACATGATTGCCTAAGTAGAAAATCTGAAAGAATTGACAAAAAAGTCCTAGAATTAAAAAGTGGCTATAGTAAGGTTGCAGGATACAAGGTTAATATACAAAAGTCAATTGCTTTCCTAACCAAAAATGAACACGTAGAAGTTGAAATTAAAAACATAATACCATTTACATTAGCACCCAAAAAATAAAATACTTAAGTATAAAATAATATATACAAGTTCTATATGAGAAAAACTAAAAATCTCTGATCAACAAAATCAAAGAAGTAAATAAATGGAGAGAGATTCCATGCTCACAGTTAGGAAACTTCAATATTTTCAAGATAAAGGTCTTGATCTATACATTCAATGCAATCCCAATCAAAATTGCAGCAAATTGATCTATACATTCAATGCAATCCCGATCAAAATTGCAGCAAGTTATTTCGTGGATATCAACAAAATGATTCTCAAGTTTATATGAAGAGGCAAAAGACCCAGAATAGCTAACACAATAATGACGGAGAACAAAGTTGAAGAATTGATGCTACCAGATTTCAAGACTGATTTAAAGCTACAGTAATTAAAGTAATTAAAGCTTCCAGTAATTAAAGTAATTAAAGTAATTAAAGCTACTGTAATCAAGCTTGGTGGGAAAATAGACAAAATGATTAATAAAACTGAATAGAGAGCCCCTACATATTGTCAACTGATAGTTGATAAAGGAACGTAGTCAACACAATGGAGCAAATATAGTACCTCCACAAAAAAAAAAAAAAAAAAGGAAAAAGAATCTAGACACATATACTCTTCACAAAAATTAACTTAAAATGGGTCACAGACCTACCTAAATGTAAACCTCAAAGCTGTAAAACTCCTAGAATATAACATAGAAGAAAACCTTGGAGACCTGGATATAGTGATGTAGTGATGTCTCTTTAGATACACCACCAGAGACAATACACCACCATACACAATCCATGGAAGAAATCATACGTAAGCTGAACTTTATTAAAATTAAAAACTTCTGCCCTTCAAAAGATAATATTAAGAGAATTAGAAGGCAAGCCACAGAATGGGAAAAAATTATTCTCAAAAGATACATCTGATAAAGAACTGTCATCCAAAATATACAAAGTACTCTTAAAACTCAACAAGAGATTATTATACTAACTGCAGTTAGTCAAACAGAGAAAGACAAATACCATATGATATCACTTATAAGTGGAATCTAAAATACGATACCAATGAACTTATTTACAAAACAGGAAAAAGACTCACAGACATAGAAAACAAACTTATGGTTATCAAATGGGACAGGAGGTGGGAGAAGGATAAATTAGGAGTTTGGGATTAACAGATACAGTGTATTCAATATCCACTAATAAACCATAATGGAAAAGAATATGAAAAAGAATATATATATATATATATATATATATATATATATATATATATATATATATGTATAACTGAATCACCTATTTGTACACCAGAAACTAACACAGCATTGTAAATCAACTATACTTCAAAAAAAAAAAAAAACTCAACAAGAAAACAAACTGATTAAAAAATTGCCCAAAGACCTTAACAGATACCTTACCAAAGAAGATATACAGATGGCAAATAAGCTTATGATAATATACTTCACATCATATGTCATCAGGGAAATGCAAATTAAAACAACAAGATAACACAACCACCTATTAAAATGGCCAAACTGGAAGACTGATGAAATCAAATGCTAATGAGGACACAGAGCAACAGGAACTCTCATTCATGGCTGGTAGGGATGCAAAATGTTACAGCCACCTTGGAACAATTTCTTACAAAACTAAACATACTCTTACCATAAGATCCAGCTATTGTGCATTTTAGTATTTACCCAAAGGAGTTGAAAACTATGGCCACATTAAAACCTACACACAGGTGTTTATAGCAGCTTTATTTGTCGTTGCCCAAACTTGGAAGCAATCAAGATGTCCTTCAGTAGTGGAAATACATCCAGAAAATGGAATACAATCATTGTTAAAAAGAATGTAGTATCAAACCATGACAAGACATAGAGGAACCTCAAATGCATATTATTAAGTGAAAAAAGTCAATCTGGGAAGGCTGCATACATATAGTATGAGTCCAACTATATAACATTATGGAAAAGGCAAAACTATGAAAATAGTAAGATCAGTGGTTTCCAGGGGCTGGGGGAGATGTGGGATGACTAGGCAGAGCACAGAGGATTTTTAGGGCAATGAAAATATTCTGTATAATATTATAATGATGGATATATGTCATACATTTGTCCAAATGTACCCTACTGAGAGCGAACCTCAAGGTAAACTATGGATTTTGGGTGATTATGATGTATCAATGTAGGTTCATTCTTGGTTTATAAAAGTACCATTCTGTTAACAAAACTTATCGATGTGATCATTTTGCAATGTATACAAATGTCAAATCATAATGTACATCTGAAGCTAATATAATGTTATATGTCAATTATACCTGTTTAAAAAAATGTACGATTCTGGTGAAATATGTTAATAAATGGGGAGGGTATGCATGTGTAGGGCCAGGGGTATATGGAAACATTTCTATACTTCCCCTTCAGTTTTGTTTTTTTTGTTTTTTTGTTTTTTTGTTTTTTTTGACTTTGCTTTTTTTTTATTTTACAAATTTAATCAGTTATACATATACATATGTTCGCATATCCCCTCCCTTTTGCGTCTCCCTCCCACCCTCCCTACCCCACCCCTCCAGGCGGTCACAAAGAACCGAGCTGATCTCCCTGTGCTATGCGGCTGCTTCCCACTAGCTATCTACCTTACGTTTGGTAGTGTATATATGTCCATGCCGCTCTTTCACTTTGTCACAGCTTACCCTTCCGCCTCCGCATATCCTCAAGTCCATGCTCTAGTAGGTCTGTGTCTTTATTCCTGTCTTACCCCTATGTTCTTCATGACATTTTTTTTCTTAAATTCCATATATATGTGTCAGCATACAGTATTTGTCTTTCTCTTTCTGACTTACTTCACTCTGTATGACAGACTCTAGGTCCATCCACCTCATTACAAATAGCTCAATTTCATTTCTTTTTATGGCTGAGTAATATTCCATTGTATATATGTGCCACATCTTCTTTACCCATTCATCCGATGGTGGACACTTAGGTTGTTTCCATCTCTGGGCTATTGTAAATAGGGCTGCTATGAACATTTTGGTACATGTCTCTTTTTGAATTATGGTTTTCTCAGGGTATATGCCCAGTAGTGGGATTGCTGGGTCATATGGTAGTTCTATTTGTAGTTTTTTAAGGAACCTCCATACCGTTCTCCATAGTGGCTGTACCAATTCACATTCCCACCAGCAGTGCAAGAGTGTTCCCTTTTTTCCACACCCTCTCCAGCATTTATTGTTTCTAGATTTTTTGATGATGGCCATTCTGACTGGTGTGAGATGATATCTCATTGTAGTTTTGATTTGCATTTCTCTAATGAGTAAAGATGTTGAGCATCCTTTCATGTGTTTGTTGGCAGTCTGTATATCTTCTGTGGAGAAATGTCTATTTAGGTCTTCTGCCCATTTTTGGATTGGGTTGTTTGTTTTTTTGCTATTGAGCTGCATGAGCTGCTTATAAATTTTGGAGATTAATCCTTTGTCAGTTGCTTCATCTGCAAATATTTTCTCCCATTCTGAGGGTTGTCTTTTCGTCTTGTTTATGGTTTCCTTTGCTGTGCAAAAGCTTTGAAGTTTCATTAGGTCCCATGTGTTTATTTTTGTCTTTATTTCCATTTCTCTAGGAGGTGGGTCAAAAAAGATCTTGCTGTGATTTATGTCATAGAGTGTTCTGCCTATGTTTTCCTCTAGGAGTTTGATAGTGTCTGGCCTTACATTTAGGTCTTTAATCCATTTTGAGCTTATTTTTGTGTATGGTGTTAGGGAGTGATCTAATCTCATACTTTTACATGTCCCTGTCCAGTTTTCCCAGCACCACTTATTGAAGAGACTGTCCTTTCTCCACTGTACATTCCTGCCTCCTTTATCAAAGATAAGGTGACCATATGTCCGTGGGTTTATCTCTGGGCTTTCTATCCTGTTCCATTGATCTATATTTCTGTTTTTGTGCCAGTACCATACTGTCTTGATTACTGTAGCTTTGTAGTATAGTCTGAAGTCAGGGAGCCTGATTCCTCCAGCTCCATTTTTCGTTCTCAAGATTGCTTTGGCTATTCGGGGTCTTTTCTGTTTCCATACAAATTGTGAAATTTTTTGTTCTAGTTCTGTGAAAAATGCCATTGGTAGTTTGATAGGGATTGCATTGAATCTGTAGATTGCTTTGGGTAGTAGAGTCATTTTCACAATGTTGATTCTTCCAATCCAAGAACATGGTATATCTCTCCATCTATTTGTATCATCTTTAATTTCTTTCATCAGTGTCTTATAATTTTCTGCATACAGGTCTTTTGTCTCCTTAGGTAGGTTTATTCCTAGATATTTTATTCTTTTTGTGGCAGTGGTAAATGGGAGTGTTTCCTTGATTTCACTTTCAGATTTTTCATCATTAGTATATAGGAATGCCAGAGATTTCTGTGCATTAATTTTGTATCCTGCAACTTTACCAAATTCATTGATTAGCTCTAGTAGTTTTCTGGTAGCATCTTTAGGATTCTCTATGTATAGTATCATGTCATCTGCAAACAGTGACAGCTTTACTTCTTCTTTTCCCATTTGGATTCCTTTTATTTCCTTTTCTTCTCTGATTGCTGTGGCTAAAACTTCCAAAACTATGTTGAATAAGAGTGGTGAGAGTGGGCAACCTTGTCTTGTTCCTGATCTTAGTGGAAATGGTTTCAGTTTTTCACCATTGAGGACGATGCTGGCTGTGGGTTTGTCATATATGGCCTTTATTATGTTGAGGAAAGATCCCTCTATGCCTACTTTCTGCAGGGTTTTTATCATAAATGGGTGTTGAATTTTGTCAAAAGCTTTCTCTGCATCTATTGAGATGATCATATGGTTTTTCTCCTTCAGATTGTTAATATGGTGTATCACGTTGATTGATTTGCGTATATTGAAGAATCCTTGCATTCCTGGAATAAACCCCACTTGATCATGGTGTATGATCCTTTTAATGTGCTGTTGGATTCTGTTTGCTAGTATTTTGTTGAGGATTTTTGCATCTATGTTCATCAGTGATATTGGCCTGTAGTTTTCTTTCTTTGTGACATCCTTGTCTGGTTTTGGTATCAAGGTGATGGTGGCCTCATAGAATGAGTTTGGGAGTGTTCCTCCCTCTGCTATATTTTGGAAGAGTTTCAGAAGGATAGGTGTTAGCTCTTCTCTAAATGCTTGATAGAATTCCCCTGTGAAGCCATCTGGTCCTGGGCTTTTGTTTGTTGGAAGATTTTTTATCACAGTTTCAATTTCAGTGCTTGTGATTGGTCTATTCATATTTTCTATTTCTTCCTGATTCAGTCTTGGCAGGTTGTGCATTTCTAAGAATGTGTCCATTTCTTCCAGGTTGTCCATTTTATTGGCATAGAGTTGCTTATAGTAATCTCTCATGATCTTTTGTATTTCTGCAGTGTCAGTTGTTACTTCTCCTTTTTCATTTCTAATTCTATTGATTTGAGTCTTCTCCCTTTTTTTCTTGATGAGTCTGGCTAATGGTTTATCAATTTTGTTTATCTTCTCAAGGAACCAGCTTTTAGTTTTATTGATCTTTGCTATCGTTTCCTTCATTTCTTTTTCATTTATTTCTGATCTGATTTTTATGATTTCTTTCCTTCTGCTAGCTTTGGGATGTTTTTGTTCTTCTTTCTCTAATTGCTTTAGGTGCAAGGTTAGGTTGTTTATTCGAGATGTTTCCTGTTCCTTAAGGTGGGATTGTATTGCCATAAACTTCCCTCTTAGAACTGCTTTTGCTGCATCCCATAGGTTTTGGGTCGTCGTGTCTCCATTGTCATTTGTTTCTAGGTATTTTTTAATTTCCCCTTTGATTTCTTCAGTGATCACTTCGTTATTAAGTAGTGTATTGTTTAGCCTCCATGTGTTTGTATGTTTTACAGCTCTTTTCCTGTAATTGATATCTAGTCTCATAGCAATGTGGTCAGAAAAGATACTTGATACAATTTCAATTTTCTTAAATTTACCAAGGCTTGATTTGTGACCCAAGATATGATCTATCCTGGAGAATGTTCCATGAGCACTTGAGAAAAATGTGTATTCTGTTGTTTTTGGATGGAATGTCCTATAAATATCAATTAAGTCCATCTTGTTTAATGTATCATTTAAAGCTTGTGTTTCCTTATTTATTTTCATTTTGGATGACCTGTCCATTGGTGAAAGTGGGGTGTTAAAGTCCCCTACTATGATTGTGTTACTGTCGATTTCTCCTTTTATGGCTGTTAATATTTCCCTTATGTATTGGGGTGCTCCTATGTTTGGTGCATAAATATTGTTATATCTTCTTCTTGGATCGATCCCTTGATCATTATGTAGTGTCCTTCTTTGTCTCTTCTAGTAGTCTTTATTTTAAAGTCTATTTTGTCTGATATGAGAATTGCTACTCCAGCTTTCTTTTGGTTTCCATTTGCATGGAATATCTTTTTCCATCCCCTTACTTTCAGTCTGTATGTGTCTCTAGGTCTGAAGTGGGTCTCTTGTAGACAGCATATATATGGGTCTTGTTTTTGTATCCATTCAGCCAGTCTGTGTCTTTTGGTGGGAGCATTTAGTCCATTTACATTTAAAGTAATTATTGATATGTATGTTCCTATTTCCATTTTCTTATTTGTTTTGGGTTCGTTATTGTAGTTCTTTTCCTTTTGTTGTGTTTCTTGCCTAGAGATGTTCCTTTAGCATTTGTTGTAAAGCTGGTTTGGTGGTGCTGAATTCTCTTAGCTTTTGCTTGTCTGTAAACGTTTTAATTTCTCCATCAAATCTGAATGAGATCCTTGCTGGGTAGAGTAATCTTGGTTGCAGGTTTTTCTCCTTCATCACTTTAATTATGTCCTGCCACTCCCTTCTGGCTTGTAGAGTTTCTGCTGAGAGATCAGCTGTTATCCTGATGGGGATTCCCTTGTGTGTTATTTGTTGTTTTTGCCTTGCTGCTTTTAATATGATTTCTTTGTGTTTAATTTTTGACAGTTTGATTAATATGTGTCTTGGTGTATTTCTCCTTGGATTTATTCTGTATGGGACTCTCTGTGCCTCCTGGACTTGATTAACTATTTCCTTTCCCATATTAGGGAAGTTTTCAACTATAATCTCTTCAAATATTTTCTCAGTCCCTTTCTTTTTCTCTTCTTCTTCTGGAACCCCTATAATTCGAATGTTGGTGCGTTTAATGTTGTCCCAGAGGTCTCTGAGACTGTCCTCTGTTCTTTTCATTCTTTTTTCTTTATTTTGCTCTGCAGCAGTTATGTCCACTATTTTATCTTCCACCTCACTTATCCGTTCTTCTGCCTCAGTTATTCTGCTATTGATCCCATCTAGAGTATTTTTTATTTCATTTATTGTGTTTTTAATCGATGCTTGATTCATCTTTAGTTCTTCTAGGTCCTTGTTAACTGTTTCTTGCATTTTGTCTATTCTATTTCCAAGATTTTGGATCATCTTTACCATCATTATTCTGAATTCTTTTTCAGATAGACTGCCTATTACCTCTTCATTTGTTAGGTCTGGTGGGTTTTTTTTTTTTTTTTTTTTTTTGCTGTATGCGGGCCTCTCACTGCTGTGGCCTCTCCCGTTGAGGAGCTCAGGCTCCGGACACACAGGCTCCGCGGCCATGGCTCGCGGGCCCAGCCGCTCCGCGGCATGTGGGATCTTCCGGGATCGGGGCACGAACCCGTGTCCCCTGCATCGGCAGGTGGACTCTCAACCACTGCGCCACCAGGGAAGCCCGGTCTGGTGGGTTTTTATCTTGCTCCTTCTCCTGCTGTGTGTTTTTCTGTCTTCTCATTTTGATTATGTTACTGTGTTTGGGGTCTCCTTTTTGCAGGCTGCAGGTTCGTAGTTCCCGTTGTTTTTGGTGTCTGTCCCCAGTGGCTAAGGTTGGTTTAGTGGGTTGTGTAGGCTTCTTGGTGGAGGGGACTACTGCCTGTGTTCTGGTGGATGAGGCTGGATCTTGTCTTTCTGGTGGGCAGGTCCACGTCTGGTGGTGTGTTTTGGGGTGTCTGCAGACTTTTTATGATTTTAGGCCACCTCTCTGCTAATGGGTGGCGTTGTGTTCCTGTCTTGCTAGTTGTTTGGCATAGGGTGTCCAGCACTGTAGCTTGCTGGTCGTTGAGTGAAGCTGGGTGCTGGTGTTGAGATGGAGATCTCTGGAAGATTTTCGCCGTTTGATATTATGTGGAGCTGGGAGGTCTCTTGTGGACCAGTGTCCTGAAGTTGGCTCTCCCACCTCAGAGGCACAGCACTGACTCCTGGCTCCTCAATTTGGGATGATTTGTTGTCTATTCATGTATTCCACAGATGCAGGGTACATCAAGTTGATTGTGGAGCTTTAATCCGCTGCTTCTGAGGCTGCTGGGAGAGGTTTCCCTTTCTCTTCTTTGTTCTCACAGCTCCTGGGTCTCAGCTTTGGATTTGGCCCCGCCTGTGCGTGTAGGTCGCCGGAGGGCGTCTGTTCTTCGCTCAGACAGGACAGGGTTAAAGGAGCAGCCTCTTCAGGGGCTCTGGCTCACTCAGGCCCGGCGGGAGGGAGGGGCACGGAGTGCGGGGCGAGCCTGCAGCGGCAGAGGTCGGCGTGACGTTGCACCAGCCCGAGGCGCGCCGTGCGTTCTCTCAGGGAAGCCGCCCCTGGATCCCGGGACCCCGGCAGTGGCAGTCTGCACAGGCTCCCGGAAGGGCGGTGTGGACAGTGACCTGCGCTCGCACACAGGCTTCTTGGTGGCGGCAGCAGCAGCCCCAGCGTCCCACGCCCGTCTCTGGGCTCCGCGTTTTCAGCCGCGACTCGCGCCCGTCTCTGGAGCTCCTTTACGCGGCGCTCTTAATCCCCTCTCCTCGCGCACCAGGAAACCAAGAGGGAAGAAAAAGTCTCCTGCCTCTTCGGCAGCTCCAGAGTTTTCCCGGACTCCCTCCCGGCTAGCTGTGGCACATTAGCCCCCTTCAGGCTGAGTTCTCGCCGCCAGCCCCAGTCCTCTCGCTGTGCTCTGACCGAAGCCCGAGCCTCAGCTCCAGCGCCGCCCGCCCCGGCGGGGGAGCAGACAAGCCTCTCGGGCTGGTGAGTGCCGCTCGGCACCGTTCCTCTGTTTGGGAATCTCTCCGCTTTGCCCTACCCAGGTATGTGGGGAGTTTCTTGCCTTTTGGGAGGTCTGGGGTCTTCTGCCAGCGTTCAGTAGGTGTTCTGTAGGAGTTGTTCTACGTGTAGCTGTATTTCTGGTGTATCTGTGGGGAGGAAGGTGATCTCCGCGTCTTACTCTTCCGCCATCTTACCCGGAAGTGTCTTCAGTTTTGTTTTAAACCTAAAACTTCTCTCAAAAATGAAGTCTTAATTTTTTTTTTTAAGTAACAAAGAAGTGATGGTGCATTCACCAATGGAGGCGCATTCCAAAATTTAGCTTTATGAGGGTGCCTTATGTTTGGGGTACAATTGTCCCCCCATTAATAAGATAAATATTTTATCTTTATTTGATCTGACAATATTCTAATTGTATTATAAATGTATGAAATAACCTCACTGGTGGGGTTAGGCAAAAGAATATCAACCTATGTAGTTAATGAGTCACATCACTATTGTCACAGTCTGGATTCTGTCCTGTGATCCTCTTATCTAATGGATTTATTTTTAAATTTGCATACACTAAGGTCATTGTTCTGTGCCCTTCTAAGTGTTTGATAAATGTTTCATGTGTCTATTATTATAGTATCATAAAGAAAATCTTGGTTTGCCTAAAATATCCCCTGTGCATCAACTATTCAACTCTTCCCATTCTCCTTGAATCCATGTCAAACACTGATCTATTCAGAGTCTCTATAGGTTTGCCTTTTCCAGAAGAATGGAACACAGCCCTTTCTGACTGGCTTTTTTCACTTCGCAATAAGCATTTAAAATTCACACATACCTTTGCATGACTTTATAGAATATTAATATGTATTGCTTAATAGTGTTCTATTATATGGATGTACCTCAGTTTGTTTATCCATTCACCTATGCAAAGGCATCTTGATTGTCTCCAGTTTGGGGCACTTGTGAATAAAGCTGTTATGTATATTCATGTGTGGGCTCTGTGCTGACAGAATTGTTCAAATTAATTGGGTAAATAGCTTCCTGAGATTTTGATTGGCATTTCATTGAATCTATAGATCAAGTTAGCAAGAACTAACAGCTTAAACATATTGAATCTTCCAATCCATGATCATGAAATAGATCTCCATTTATTTATATCATCCTTTATTGTCTTCATCAGGGTTTTGTAATTATCTGCATATAGATCCAGTACATATTTTTTATGTTTACACCTAAAATTTATTTTTGAGGGGTAGGGAGTATAATCATGAATGGTATAATTTTCAATTTCAAATTCCAATTATTCATTGCTGGAATATAGGGAAGCAAGTGACTTTTATAATATTGACCTTGTATCCTGTCACTTTGTGATATTTGCCTATTAGTTCTAGCACTTGTTATGTAGATTCCCTGGCATTTTCTATATAATAATTTTTATGTCTTTCGGTGACTTGGTCTATTTCACTTATGATAGCAAACTGTGGATGGATATTTGTTTGTAGACTTCATTATGTTTGTAGACGTCATTATTATCCTTTAGATGTCTGTGTGAACAGTAGTGATGAACACTATTTCACTTAAAATATTGGTAATTTGTGTCTTCTCTATCTTTTTTAGTTAGCCTGTTCAAAGATTTATCAATTTTATTGATTTCTTAAAAGAACCCATCTTTTGATTACATTGATTTTTTCCCCTATTGTTGGTCTGTTTTAAATTTCATTGATTTCTGCTCTAATTTTTATTATTCATTTTCTTCTGCTTGCATTAGGCTTAAATTGTTCTTCTTCCTCTAGTTTACAAAGGTGAAAGCTTAGGTTACAGATTTTAGATCTTTCTTCCTTTCTAATATATGCTTTTAAGGCTATAAATTTCCCTGTATATGCTGCTTTCACTGTACCCCACAAGTTTCCAAAAGGTGTATTTCATTTTTATTAAGTTCAAAATATTTCTTAAATTCTCTTGAGACTCCTAATATGACCCATGTTACTTAGAAGGGTGTTGTTTAATTTCTAAATGTTTGGGAGGTTTCTAGATATACTTCTCTTATTCATTTCTAGTTTAATTTCATTGTGGTCTGAGAATATACTTTGTATGCTTTGTATTCTTTTTATGTTGTATCTTATGAATCAAAATGTGATTATCTTGTTGAATGTTCCACATAACCTAGAAAAGAATGTGTGCTCTTCTATTGTTGGATAGAGTATTCTATAAATGTCACATAGGTCAACTTGACTGCTAGTGCTCTTCAATGCTATTTATATCCTTACTGATTTTCTGCCTGCTTGACCTATTATTTACAGGACGATTACTAACTATAAAATTATATTTGCTATTTCTTGTTTCAGATCTATCAGTTTTTGTCTCATATATTTGATGCTCTATAGTAGGTGCAGCTACATCATGGGTCATTATATCATCTTGGAGAATTTACCCCTTTATCTTTATGTAATGTCCCTCCTTATCCCAGATAGTTTTCCTTGTTTGGAAATCTGCTTTGTTTTAAATTCATACAGCTACTCCAGCTTCTTGCTGTTTATATGTATTACATGGTATATCTTTTCCCATCCCTTTGTTTTTAATCTATTTGAATCTTAGTATTGAATCTTTATACTTACAGTAGATATCTTATAGGTAACATATATAATTTTTATCCATTCTAACAATGTCTTTTAATTGGTATATTTAGACCATTCACATTTAAAATTATTTGTAAAATTTCATTAATACCTCTCATATTCATAATTGATTGCTTTGGTTGCATTTGTTCTTTGTTTCTTTTTTTTTTTTTTTCTTGCCCTGCATTTCCTGCCTTATCTGGTTCTCACTGGGCATTTAATACCATTCGTTTATATCCTTTCTTAGTCTCTCAATTATACCTCTTAAAAATGTTTTTAGTGGTTGCCCTAAAGTTTCCTATATACATTTTCCGTCTACCATCAAACAGCACCATATAATATCACATGTAGTATAAGTACCTATGAGAGTGTATTCCAACTTTTTTTTTCATATCACTTGTGTCATTTGTTATTCAGTTTACTTATCCATGTGCTATAATGATCCAATACTTTCTTACTATTTTTTAAAACAAACTGTTATCATTTAGATCAATTAAAAGTAAGAAAACTAAAAGACTTTATTTTACTTACTTGTATTTTTTTCCTACGTTTCACATCCTTTTTTATGTAGAACCAAGTTTATGACCTATATCATTTTCCCTTTGCCTAAACTTGGTTTTACCATTTCTTTCAGGGCAGGTGTACTGCTGATAATTTCCCTCAGGTTTATTTCTTTGAAAACATCTTTATTTGTTCTTCATTTTTGAAGTATAATTTTGCTGGATATGGAATTCTAGGTTGGTAACCCTCTTTCATCTCTTTAAATATTTCATTCAACTTTATTCTTGCTCATCTGGATTCTGATGAGAAGTCCATTGTAATTCTTATTCATATTCACCTATGGGTAAGGTTAATTATTTTCTTCCTTTTGACCCCAAGATTTTTCTTACCTTGGTTTTCTGTAGTTTGAACATGCTATGCCTACATGTATTTTGGGGATGTGTTTGATGCTGGTTGTAGCTGTAATTTAATCTTCATAGTATGTGCCAGAAATTTCAAGTTCCTCTAGTATGCTTGTTTTTGTTAGCACTCTTGCATTTGATCTACCCTAAGTTCTTCTAGAGAAAGAGTTTATGCCTATAGCTCTTTCAAGCTGTAATCTACTGTTATACTGCACTATTGTCATGCTTGTAAAATGTAGTGGAGGGAAAGTGTTCTGGAACCTTAGGACAACATTTTATTTTTTTAGTGGATCTATGTCTCTGGGCTGTGATTTTTACCACTGTGTGTCTAGCAGTGGACCTTTTCCCTCTGCCCTTTCATCTCTTCCCTGGTTGCAGCATTCCCAATCAATTTCCTTGAAGCCCTGACCCTTGTTGATTAGGGTTACTCTCCTCTCCTTAGGTAAGACAGAAATGCTAGAAGGGAAGGAATGAAGTGAGAGGAATGATCTTCATCCAGCTGAGATAAGTCTCAGGCAAAGTCTTTTTTCTTGAACAGTAGTAGGTTTTCTGTTTATTTTTTGTGAGTGTGTGGAGAAGTCTCTGGGAATATATCTGGGAAATAATGATTACTCTTTCCCTCACCCTGTTAGAACCATGAAGGCATCTTGTTTAGATCTTCAATTTGAGAATATGGTGGGATTCCTGGAGGTAAAGCCCAAAAAAGTATTTGGCTCTCTAAGAATTTAAACCTCAGGGACTTCCCTGGTGGTGCAGGGGTTAAGAATCTGTCTGCCAATGCAGGAGACACGGGTTCAATCCTTGGTCCTGAAAGATCCCACATGCTGTGGAGCAACTAAGCCCGCAAACCGCAGCTATTGAGCCCACGGGCCACAACTACTGAAGCCCATGTGCCTAGAGCCCATGCTCCGCAACAAGAGAAGCCACCACAATGAGAAGCCTGCTCACCCCAACAAAGAGTACCCCAGTGCATAGCAATGAAGACCCAACACAGCCAATAAATAAATAAATAAATAAATAAATAAATAAATAAAAAATTAAACCTCAGGAGTTTCTCATGTTTACACTATTCCACACTCAGTGTCCAGCTATTCATCGAAGCTACCTTTTAAGAATTAGTTTATGGCTCCAGAGGCTTCTGCTATTGGGAAACAGGTTCTAAGCTGAGACTCTGAGGCTTCAACTATCTCTACAGATTTCAGGTTGGTAGTTTTTCTCAACTACTAGCTGTCTGAAGCATCTAAGAAAATTCATTCATTTTCTAATTATAAGAATGGGAGTGCTGACTTCTAAAATCTTTATATGTTGGAACTAAAGCTAGAAATCTTATTCCATTACATCCTCCTTCTCCCCCACCACTGGGTTTGTCTTATTTTGAGTTGTGAGAGGTTTTCTCATTACACACAAACTTTCTTTATTAGATATGTTATTTGCAAATATTTTTATTAGACATTATTATTATTGTTATTCTCCTCAGTGCTTTTTGCAGAGTTTTATACAAAATTTTTTAATAGAGTCCAAGTGTTTATGTTTTGTTTGGTTTGGTTTGGTGTCATAACCAGGAAAACCTTGTCAAATTCCTAAACATAAATATTTTCTTCTATGAATTCTTGTAAAGGCCTTATCATTTTACTCTTCCCTCAAATCTCTGATCCGTGTCAAGTATATTTTTCATATGGTGTAAAATATGGAGCAAGGTTTATTTTTTGCATATTATTACTTTTTCTGGTGTACTTTGTCCCTTTCTGTAGATCCAAGTTTCCCTCTGCTATCTTCTCCTTTCTTCCTGAAGAACTTTGTTCAACAAATCTTTTAATATGGTTTTGTTGGGGAGGAATTTTTTCAGCTTTTATATATCTGTAGAAGTCTCTATTTTGCCTGTTTTTGATAGATATTTTCATTTGATATGGAGTTTTGAGTAGTGTTTATTTGCTCACTTGTTTTCACTGGACAGCCTACTGTCAATCTTACATATTTTTTCCCTTTGTACGTAGTCTTTTTTCTCTTCTGGCTTTTGAGATTTTTCTTTTATCAGAAATTTTGAATGATTGGATTATAATGTGTTTTGGTGTCATTTTCTTCAAGATTCTTATACTTGGAAATGACTGAAAATCTTGGATCTGCGAGTATCTTCATATTTGGAAAACTTTCAGTAATTATTTCTACACATATTTTTCTGGCCTCCCCAATTTGAGAAGTTCAGTTACATGTATATTAGCACACTTGAAGCTGTCCCACAGATGTTTCTCTTTTCATTAATTTTTATTCTGTTATATTTTAATAGTTCTTATGTTTTATTTTGAAGAATTTCTATTACTATGTCTTCAAGTTTTCTAATCTTTTCTTCCTGCAATGTTTAACTAGTCTATGTTTCATCCCAAATATTGTAGTCATCTCTAGAAGTTATATTTGGGTCTTTTCATATTTCTATTTCTACATAACTCTTTGAACATATGGAATATAGTTTTAATGTCCTATTTTTCTAATATCTGTATCAGTCCTGGGTAGATTTCATTGACTTTTTTGTCTCCTATTCATGGATTATATTTATCCATTTATTTGCATGTCTGGTAATTTTTGATTTGATGGCATACATTGTGAATTTTACACTTTTGGATGCTGAATATTTCTAGATTCTCTAATGCAGTTAATTTACTTTGAAGTACTTATTCCTTTCATGTCAAGGTTCATCAGGTTTGGTGCAGCGTTTAAGGTTAAATATTTCCTACTACTGAGGGAAAACTTTTCTATATACTCTGCTCATTATCCATGAATTATGAGCTTTTTTTCAGTAATGGGAACAGGCACTATTCCCAGCCCTTTGCAAGTGTTGGGCTCCTTTGTCTTTAATTTTTCAAATAATTTCTCTAGCCTTGGGTTAACACATGCATGCACTGATCAGTATTCTTTTGAATATTCATGGAGTTCCCTCTGTAGAACTCTGGAGTTCTTTCTTGCAAAGCTGTTTCCTGTTTTATTTGTTTGTACATTCCTTTGCCTCTTAAGAGTTCTTTGAAACTATGGATTATTGTCTTTTATTACTTTTGGAAGTTCTCAGCCATTTCTTCAAATATTTCTTCTGACTCATTCTCCTTCTGGGATTCCAAATACATATATTAGACTGCTTGATATTGTCCTATATCTTCTGCATGAGTATGATAATGATGATGATTGATAATGACTTTCACTCTTTTTTTCTCCTTTGTTTCAGTTTGAATAACACCTATGGACTTATCTTTAAATTCACAGATTCATTGCTCAGCTACATTCTTACTTTTGGTAACCTGTCAAAGGAATTCCTTCTGTACATCTTGTATCATGTTTTTGAAATTGTTTAGCATATTACCTATAGTTATTTTAACATTCCTGTGTGATAGCTCCAACACCTGTGTCACACATATTATATATTTAAAATGAATATTATGATATATTCAGTATTTCTGGTACAATTGGCATGAAAAACTATATAAACCCTCAAATGTATGCAAGTCTCTATGTTCTAAATTGCCTTGTTAAATAAGATTTCTGCAACAATGAAAATGTTTAGTTTGGTAGCCACTAGCCACTTATACCAAGAAAGCATGTGAAATATGGCTAGTGTGACTGAGGAAGTGAATTTTAAACTTTACTTAATTCTAGTTAAATTTAAATAGCCACATCAAGCTGGTGACTACCATATTAGCACAATTGTAGAATTTATCAAATCTAAGCATAAGATTCATATTTTCAATTAAAAAAATTAACTCAGCAATATTGCTCCAGTATACACTGGAGGTACATATAAAGAAAATACTATAAAGCTCTTAGTAGCCCATTATGTGAAGGGTCAATTTAGATGTGTTCACGACTAAGACTTTATCAAGCATGACAAATAACCTTCCACATCTATACCTAAAAATATTCATGACTACCAAAAAAGTAAATATTTTTCTTAAGAAATATGGATTGTTCAAAAGTTCAACAATAAAATATTTTAGTTTTCCATATTAGCCCTGTAATAAGAGACCCCAGGACTCCCTGGGGGATTATGGGATTTTTTTTTTCTTTTATGTAATATAATGTGTACAAATTTAAGTGTGATTACTTGAAATAAAGGGATAAACTTATTTTATCATGGCACACAATTTTGACATATTTGTAAATAACATCATAGTCCAGTACAAAGAGATCAAAACTGGGAATTAGAAATGGACATCTTGTCTGATTGTGCACCTGTTTTGAGCAACAATTCTTTGAGTGTCATTTACCTTTTGTGTAAATTGGAGACAATGGACTACCTCATGCAGTTGTTAATAGTGCAGAGGAACTATACGTATTTCAAGGATTATGATCTTTTTGTGGTTTTGCTCAGAACAGTCCCAGGGGTTCTGACATTACAACTCAATATAAACATTGACAACATTAAAATTTACATTTCTTTGTAAATTTATGTGCATAGTACAAAATATTACATATGCATTTTAATTACAAGTACATCTACATGGTAGTACCTCTAAAATACATGACCAATTCTCATTAATGTAGCTTCCTTTTTAATCGTTTACATGACTTAGGATGTGTGAGAGTGAGACATAATTCAGATGTCCATTAACAGAATCTATTTATCAATTTGAAGGTTTGCCCCATTCACCCCCTACTGTTCTCCTGCATTATTTCAACTAGATGAGGTGGTGTACACACTACTGGTAATTTAGGGAGCTGAGAATAAATGCATACCATTTTAACATTGCTGCAGGGAGCCCTTGTCTTGCCTTTTCGGTTCAGAGCATTGTTACTCAAAGTAACACCAATTAACACTTAAGCGATAGAGTTTCAGTTTCTAGGTAAAAACTGGGAATCTCTCTTTCATGCCTCTGTACTAGGGCTTGTGTAGTTATGATATTTAATCAGCTGAAAGCAGAGGGCATGCACTTGTAGTTGTGTTATTTATAATTGAGTATAGCACTGCTGCTGTGGCAAACCTTATTGGCATAATGTGTACAAGGTTTAATGCTTTCTGGTGCTGCTCCTCATTCCTCACCCACCAGGCTATTCTGCTATAATGTGGCAGAGTATTCTAAAAGACTTGTTTGTGAGTGAAGTCAATTGGGGGAGGGGGTGGGGGAGTTGGAGAGTAAAAAGTAGTGAAAGCTGAAACATACTAATTTATTTTCAAAAACAAGCATGATCCTTCTCCAATTCTGGATAATTTTCAAACTCACAAACATGATATAACAATTTAGATGAGCATAAATAGTAAGGGTCAGAAGAGAATAAATAATAATAAGTCAAATGTCCATTTTGAAGTTTAAAAAGACTTTAGTATCTGTTGTAATTACACACACACTCACACACACAATATACAAATGAGGAAAGAAGTGAGATTTCACAAATCATGTCCTAGAAACCTAGTATTCTGAGCTTTAATGAGCTAAAAATTGGCTGTATTCACAACAGGACCTCTGGACGGCTGCTAGCATGGAAAATAGCATCGCAGTTATTAAAATGTACATTTTGTACAAAGATAGCAGTATTACAATACAATAGTATCTAAAATAGGCCTGTACAAGTTTCTTTCACTAACTATACATTAAGTCCTTAGGCCATCATCTTTATGGGAGCACTATGAAAAACATATTTATTAGATAGAAATAGAAGCTACTATTGAGGTAACTTCACAATTATAAAAACTTTATCTGCTTTGTGTCTTCTTCCAGTATCTTTCCTCTGATTTTTCCTTTGCAAATCCTCATTTTACTATCCAGATGGTTATCTGATTATTTATTGATGTCTTCAACAACGCAAAATTTGTGAAATATCTACTTGATGTTAAACTTTAGCCAATATTTTCAGGATGCATTATTGAACAAAATGAATTCAAATTTATCCAAGCATATTCTACAGCTACAAACTTCTACTTTCATAGAGTTTATATTCTACTGTAAATATCCTTGTGACGTATGCAATCATTCTCCCTTCCAATGATAGGTAAAACACAATGAAGAATCATTATATTAGAACCAGATTGATTGGCATAACACATAAGTATCCTTGATCGTGAAAAGCTGTGGCCAAAAGACAACCTAATCCTTTCTGTTCTGCTAGCTAACTTCTTCCTTAATTTTAAGATTCTGGTAACTATTGCAAGAGACTGGTTTCTGCTACTTCAATAGTCTTTCTATAAAGGAAAAGCTGCTTTAACAGCAGCTGCTGCTTACACACTGGAGTAGTTATTTGAAAAATAAAATAATATAATTGAGTTGTTCAAATATGTTTTAAATATCACACAAACAACAATGTCAACAGATCTTTCTAGTATAGTTGTGAAGATCAAATGAATTTGCACTTGGAATGCTTCCTTCATGGTTGCAGCACATTGTACACACATGTAAATATTAGTTTGCTGCTCTTATTACTTCTAACAACCAGAGAGCACATTATGTCGTGGTCTATATTTGTTTACAACATCTTGTGATCTGGAAATTAATAAAATATATTATGTGATGGTCCACATTTGTTTATCATACCTTATGATCTAGAAAGTAATGGCATAGGAAAGAAAGAAAAGTATAGTAGAAAAATCATTAGATGAGGATTTAAAAGATGAGGTTAAAATTCAGATATGCTACAATTAGCAGATTTTCAATTTCCACAATTCTCAAGGATTGAGAGTAGATGAGCTAATAATTAAAGGATTATTTTATAATTTTAGAGAAGATTAATTGCAAAATAGTTTAGTCTTCTTAAAGTACTGAGTTACATGATACAAATATTAGCTTTTCATTTAAAGTGATTAAATATATTTCCCTGTGAATTAATATGATATTAAATCTAATCTAAGATGTTTAGAATTGTATGCAGTGTTTCATTCCCACCTCCATCATGGATGATGAATTAACAAGAAACTAACTTTGTTTTTAATAATTTGAAATTTTCGGATAGGCATAAAAGATAAACTTTATTAAACTGATGAACTAAGTAGGCATCATGAGTAAGTGATGATATATGTTATTTATCATTATATGTGATATTGACCAATACTATCATTGTGTTTAAATATGAGAGCCAATTATAGAGCATCAATTCCAAATAGGAAAAGAGAAAGAAATTGCTTCTGAACATATTTGTTCAGGTAAAGAGAGTCACGTGGCTGGACCTAACTTCAATGGGGCAGAGAAATGTAGTCTTACCTTATAGTTAGTAAGCAGAGAGCTGGAAATGCTGGAACAGTATTAATAAGAACAATTTTATAATATTTTAAAAATATGCTCTTTTTAACATTAAGTTTATTTTTCATTCTTTCTAATGTTAATAATATTTTATATTATTTTGAAGAACATCTATACATATTTTTATAAGTTTTGGGCTAGTTGACTCTTCTTAAAACTTTAGAAAAGTTTACATTACTTCATATAATACAATTCTGTTTTGTAATGTCATATACATTTTAGCAATGTTATATATTCTAATTTTTAAAAGTTCCAATTTGGAAAATAATTATTTTATTAAGTAAATTCCATAATTATGCCATTAAGAACTATTCTTATATAGTTGTGCATGGTCTAATATAATCTTACCATATAGAGTTAATTAATCATGATTTGCTTTTGCAGCATTACTGCTATTGGTCAATAAGTCCATTTAAAAAATAATTTTTAGTTAACCATTTTGGGTTGTGAATCAGGATTTTCCTTCAATGGTTGCAGTAATGAGACTTGAAAGAAAAGAGTAGTCATAGAAGCGTGAGATGGTTTGTGACAGCAGTCCTCAGCAGAGAGTATGCGTTGGAGGTACTAGTTTTTGTCCTCCACAGTCACTTGACAAAGTCTGGAGACATTTCTGATCGTCATTACTGGGGAGTGCTACTTGTTTTAGGGGGTAGAGGTCAGCAGTGATGCTGAACATCCTACAATGCACAGGATAGCCCTGTACAGCAGAGAACTGTCCAGTCCAAAATGTCAATGGTGTCATGGTGGAAAATCCTATGCTAAAAGATCAAACCAGGTAGTGGGGCTCCCCCAGGATAGCTACAGAGGGACACAGTTAACACCTCAGGGACCTCAGGGAAAAAGGAGGAAATAGTTACTGGTGCTCAGTAAAAGGTAGAATCTTGGATAAGTGTGCCTGCTAGTGGAAGTTATTACCACAGAGGGATGCGGTGACAGCCAGGGACAAATACAACAGCATGGACTTAAAATGAAGATAACTATGGACCTCTGTAATGCCTTGAGGAATTATATATTTTAAAAATATGTTAATGAAGCTCTTCTGATTTTAATATTAAATAGGTCCTCCAGTTTAGTGCTTATCGAACTTTAGTCTGCATCAGAATCTTCTGGTATGGAACAAATACTTTAACTTCTGTCTCTCCCTTTAAACTGAGTATGCTACCATTAAACAAATCTAACCAAAGATAGCTGTCAAAGGAATCTTTTAAAAAATTTTTTATTGGAATATAGTTTACAATGTTGTGCTACATTCTGCTGTACAGCACAGTGAATCAGTTATACATATACATATATCCACTCTTTTTTAGACTCTTTTCCCATCTAGCTCATTACTGAGTATTGAGTAGAGTTCCCTGTGCTATACAGTAGGTCCTAATTAGTTAACTATTTTATATACAGTAGTATGTATATGTCAATCCCAATCTCCCAATTTAACCCTCCCCCCTTTCCCCCATGGTAACCATAAGACTGTTTTCTACATCTGTAACTCTATTTCTGTTTTGTAAATAAGTTCATTTATACCATTTTTTTTTAGATTCCACATAGAAGCAATATACAGGTAGCTCATGCAGCTCAATAACAGAAAAACAAACAACCCAATCAAAAAATGGGCAGAAGATCTAAACAGACATTTTTCCAAAGAAGACATACAGATAAACAAAAAGCACATGAAAAGATGTTCAGCATCACTAATTATTAGAGAAATGCAAATAAAAACTACAATGAGGTATCAGCTCAAAGGAATCTTAGAGATACAGTGTCCAGGGGGTCAGTCTCCTGGACTAAGAGCAATATAGAAAAGGGTGGAGAATGGAACTGAGGTGGGGTAAATTGAGAAAAAGACAACACACCTATCAGATGTGGTTTGTGTTGAAATTTTACCGTGTTATTTAGATTAACTCAGTCTCCTAAAATAACACACAAAAAGGAAATTTGGATAAAGTGATCTCTTTTTATTACCAAGACTGTTTGTTCCCACAGATATATATTTTTAAATGAGCAATTTGAGAACTTCTAAACATATTAGAGCATAATCTTTTCTATCTTTTTATAGAAGAAAAACATTTAACATGAAGTTCCACAGTTTAAGATGTTGAAACAGTTGATTTCCAGTCACCTTTTTTGTTTAATACATATTTCTCAGGAAAATGTTCCCCACTAATGGCTTGTAGCAATTAAACCTGTGTGGGAGTGTAAGTTTTGAGAAACTTGCAAAATGTTATTACCTTACAATCTAACTATATTAAAAGTCTGCATTGTTCACAGAGAGCTGATTTCAGTGTACAGGACCCCTCACTGAGGATTAAATTAAAATAACTCTTTTCATAGATGGATCCCACTGGAATGTAAATTACAATTCTAAGATTGCTCGTTCTCATGGCCTGCCTTTGCTATTTTTCTATTGAAATTTCTAGTTTTAGTATACATGATTAGTGTGTTTTGGATCTAATGCGAATGGGATGGCCAAAATGGACAAAGATTAACAGGTAAATCACATGGGTCGGATTGGTTTAGGTCCAGAGGCTGACTGGATATACTCATCAGCACAGAAACATGTGGAATTTGTCTTTCACTCTACAGAAACTATGCAAGTGAAATACTTGGGTTTTTCTGTTTGTTTGTTTTCTATTTTCTAGGTAGACACTCAGCTTCAAAAGTAAACAAACAAATACACAAAACAAGAAGTATTGAAGCTGAGAGCAGATCTAGCTCTTTTTCATATTTTGATTAACTGTTTTATTTTTTGCTTCATTTCATGGTATCTCAATAGTCTTAAATGTGCACTATAACAATGGCCTTTGAAGTATGAGTCATAAAACAGCACCATCAGCATCACCTGGGGGCCTGTCACTAAAACATGTCATAGGCCCAATCCTAAACACTGAATCAGAATCCCTGGGTTTGGGGTCCAGGAATTGGCATTTTAACAAGCCTTCCAGAGATACATTATTCCACAGTTCCAGGCAAAGGCAAAGCTTCACTACTAATTACTACTGGGAGCTAACAATTTTATTTTAATGCAGCCCATGTTAAAATTCTAATCATCACTCCATCCACAACATATAGCAGAATGTTGGGATAGAGCAGGAGCTCATTCAGATGATCAAAGAGGGTAAAGGAGCTGCATAAGCATATGGATGTGCATATGAAGGCAAACAAGACAAGATATCAGGCCAAAGATTGATCTCAGTATAATTTCTTACCTGGTACAGTTGCTTCACTGAGGGGCCCTACTGGGCTGCTTTCGTTATCACAGAGTTTCTTAAAGGAATTAGGGCAAGTCACTTGAAACCTATGGGAAACAGGTATTAACAACTGAGCTAAGGTGAAGTTTTCAACATAAGAGTTGTACTGTAACAGGCAAATCATCTTATAATCTAAAGTATATAACAGAAACTGTCTCCATACACAACAGATACTTGGGAAAAGCCTAAAGCTTATAGGAAAAAATATCCACCACTGAAAATCTATGGAGGTCTTCCATGCAAATTATAATCAAAGGGGCCTTTGATGGGTCCTAAATTTGACCAGAATACCTCAACCTCAGAATATAGACAGCATGAAATATATTTTCAGGAGATAATATAACTATGCTTGCAGGGAGAGGTGAATAAGGATGGAACTTCTAAAAATATGTTTTCTATCTCCCCTCTCACCTGAAGTACCAGTCAGCAAAATTTTGCCATATTTATAATAATATCCCAAAGGTCTGTTTCTCCTGATGTGAGGAAACAAAAGATGTTTCTAGAATTCTTTCAAACTTCAGGCTATTTCTGCTATTCTCTTCCCTACAGAGTTTCTCTAGCCATCTCTGAGACTGGGGAATTGTCACTGTATAATCAGACATGCTATTTGTAACTTTAAATAAAATCTTTCTCCTCTTATGTTCACTTTGTTGGCATCCTACTCTGCCCACTGTCAACAGCCCTGCCCCAAATGGGGTTGTCCAATCTGTCAATCTCTGTGCTCTTTTCTCTCCCCACCCCAAGCATGGAAACTCCTTCCTATCTCTTTACATTCAACTCTTTCAGATAAGTTATCCACAGTGGAGCTCTTGGGCCAATAGTGGTACAATTCCTTCATTTATACCACACCTTTAAGGGTAGTCAGATCAAAGAGCAGTTGGGCATAAATGCACAGTATAGTGAGAAACATGACTTAATCTTACATTCAGTCACTGTCTTCCTTTGTGGCTCACAGTCCTACTACCTCACTCCTATGACTTTTCTCTCTTAGTTTTCATGATCTCTCTCTACTTCCAGATTCTGGGGCATCTAGTCTCTTAGACAGATTTATTCTAATTAGAAGCCTAATAGTGGATTAAGATTAACTCCTCTCCCCATTAAAATCAAAGGGCATCACTGTGTATGTTTCAATATCCCCAACATTCTGAGACTATTAAGATAAACCTTAAACTTTCTGCTATTCATGAGAGTAGGTTACAGAGAACCATATAGGCATTTTTGCAGAATTTCTCAAAATAAATTTAGATAGGTTCTGACCCAACCAACATATTGTCACAAATAACTCTCTTATGAAAATTGGAATTTTGAGCACTGATACAGAAGAATTAGATTGGATGCTATGAGGTAAGAAGGAGATGGTCATGGTCATTCGATATAACAAGAAAAACACCAGCGAACTTCTAAATCAAAGGGAAATATGGGGCTTCCCTGGTGGCGCAATGGTTGAGAGTCCGCCTGCCAATGCAGGGGACGCTGGTTCGTGCCCCAGTCCGGGAGGATCCCACATGCCACGGAGCGGCTGGGCCCGTGAGCCCTGGCCGCTGAGCCTGCGTGTCCGGAGCCTGTGCTCCGCAACGGTAGAGGCCACAACAGTGAGAGGCCCACATACCGCAAAAAAAAAAAAAAAAAAAAAAAAAGGGAAATATGAAGGATGGAAAAGTTGAACTACATGAACTAGCTGTTTTTGTAGGCTAAAAATAGTTGAATATTGTAAATTTAGTAATATTTCTTTTGATTTCAATCATGGGAAGAGATTCTGAGATTGGTTTTGCTACTTTTTGTAACCTGTATTTCTATTCAGGTATTCATGGTCAAACAAATCAGTACATTGACATTAAAGGCAATATTCAATACGATGAGGCATTAGAGCAACATTGTCTAATTAGAAGAGTGACATGTATAATTCTAAATTTTCTAGTAGCCACATTAAAATTTTTTAAAGTAATTAATTTTAATAATAAATATGTATAAAACACTAATTTTATCATCAATCAATACAAAATTATTTTACTTATTTTACTATTTACTATTATTATTACCATTTTACTTATTTTTTACTAAGTCTTTGAAATCCACTATGTATTTTACACTTACAAATATCTCAGTTTGGACTAACTTCATTTCAAACGCTCAATAGTCATAGATGGCTACTGGGTACTCTACTAAGGGTGAAGTACCGGATTTTTGAATCTGTCATTGGTGTATTAAATTGTATTTATCTATTTTAATTTCTCTTTTAAGCCAGTGTAGTAAATTTTTATGAGAAACTAACTCATACGCAATATATAGTTCCCCAAGGTATTAAAAATAGTATCAGTGATGCTGGGAGTATTATAATTTAATTTTTTTTTTTTTCTTTTTGCGGTATGCGGGCCTCTCACTGCTGTGGCCTCTCCCGTTGCGGAGCACAGGCTCCGGACGCGCAGGCCCAGCGGCCATGGCTCACGGGCCCAGCCGCTCCGTGGCACATGGGATCCTCCCAGACCGGGGCACGAACCCGTATCCCCTGCATCGGCAGGCGGACTCTCAACCACTGCGCCACCAGGGAGGCCCTATAATTTAATTTTGAAGATAAATACGCTTTGGATAAACTTGTTCTTATGTTTTTTGTACAAAATTCATATATTTTTGAAGAAAAAATATTTTAAACAAGCAAAATATATAGTAGCATTCTAGAAATATGAAACAGTATGAATTCCATGATTAAAAATTATTGCACTAATAAAAGCATAATTGTTAAATAATTTTAAAAATTCAATTAATCAATTCTGAAGAAAGAAAGTATTAACTGGTTTAATATGAAAAATAAATCTCATTTCAATATCAATTGGCTTAATTTTGACCTCTGAATCTTTATCACCAATTGACTGTGTCCTGTAGAGACACAACCAGAGCCCAGGTTTGTGAACAGTTGGTGAACAAAGGCTATCAGGCACATTTTTTCTGCCTATGTTAGCAATGCTGATTTCAGTGAAGGTCACTCAAATCATCCATATTTGATCACTGCCATCTGACTAGTGATTCTAACTGAATCACTAAAGGCTCAAGGTTCCTTGTGAAACTGGATTAAATCCTTTAGGGAAGCCTCAGGAGCACTGCAGAAGCAGGTGAGACCGATTCACTAAGCTCAAGTGGCAGGGAAAAGGGTCCTTAAACTAAGAGCTCTGGTTGTGTCCAGCATTTTGCAATGCAGCAGCAAAGACTAGGGCTGAAGTGTCCACAAAGGAGAGTCTTTAGATTGTTCAAGTGATAGTGATCACAAGAGATCCCCTGGAGTAGAGTGGTGACTGTAAAATAGCTGCCAGTGCCCTTCTACCTCTGCTTAAGTGGGAGAGACACTCATGTTTCATCTAATGCCCGGTCTCACTGGATTGTAGTGACCAGTAATCTCTGGGAGGACCATTAAGTCTGGAGAAATGGAAAGGGCCTTAGACACTCACTACTATAATTCTCAGATTTATTAGAAGCTTTTTCTTCTATCTTATTTGTTTAAAGTTTAAGCCCCAAATTAATGGCCCAACCATGATACAACATTTTAATTTTGCATTAACAGTGCCCAGAATAGCTTTACCACTGTTGTAACGTATGTAGTTCCTTGGTGTGACTATATTTTTGATTTTCATAACTTGAAAAATTAATTTTCTGGCCTTAACTTAATCTGCAATATGATAAGCACCAAGCATAAAATGGCACAATTGTTTGCTAAAAATAATTAGTAGAATTATTTGTGAGTGGGAGGGTAAAAGAAAAATGAATTTATTTTATAAAAAGAGGACCAAGTGTCCTATTTAATTTTACTTTAGTAATGGGATTGAATTAGACTTGTAATTATAGTTGTGTTGTTGTACCTAAACTAGCCATGCATAAGAATTATTTGGGAAGGTTTTAGAAATACTAATTCTGAGAATCAGATAAAGATAGTGATTATGATGGCCTTAAAGTTCCTCTCAGCCTGATGAAATTTTAGACAGGTATTTTTCCTGACTATTGGCACCTCACCTCCCTTTTATAAGAGCATTTACTTTAGAAAACTTACAATTATAAATTATTTCTCTGCCCCCTTGTGATGTAAATCTTCTATAACCCAGAAATGTCTTTCTCAAGGACCTGGGAGACATTCCTTTTAATGTAATCATCAAGAAATTTGGGTCCCTATCTCCCAGTCCCTGTAGGAGGTAGAAACGTAACTCAGATAAAGTGCCAACTAGAAAGCACAGATGGACTAATCACACTGACCGACCTCTCACTAATGTCCTCTAGCAATTTTTCTACTAGCTCACTCTTGTGTACTTATCTCTCCTTTTGTTTCAGAGGAGTTGAGTTCAATCTCTACTGCACCTCTTGAGGCCAGTCTTACTGCTTATTAACAAGTCCAGTGAGTTTTCTTTGACAATAGTTAAATGAGTTAACTGCTCTCACATACTTTCCTTCTCTCTATCCCTTAATCTCATTAAAATGATCATGAAAGTATATCAAAAGGGATAGATTCATAATGGCACTGAGAATAGGTGGAGTAGACATAAGTGGCTATGAACTTAAATGAATTTCTAGAAGATAACAATGGGATAGTTTGAGGAATACACCAAAGTATATGAAATCATAGGTGAACATTTTGGAGATGATGGAATTGGGGATGGAACTCCTTCACCATTCTTCTAAGGAAGACTCTTTGGGGAGTGGATTCAAGGTGGGAGTCTACATATATTAGAAGCAAGATGGAGAAATAGGACACAATCAGAGTAATTAGTTAGTGGCCTACGTAGGAATGACCATGTCAGTTCTCTTATTCACCCACTCAACATCCTTGCACAAATAGGATTTGTGATGGCAGTACTGGCTACTGTGCTAAATTCAGAGACCTTTTCTTTAAAACTAATGAATAATCTACCTGACAAGATGATTTTGGATGTAAATTATAGAAATTTCAAATAAATATTGCTTATATGATGTGAATATTTATCTTACATGACAAGAAGTCTGGAAGAAGGATTACTTATGGTTTGGCCTTGAATTCTCCTTCACCTTCTTCAGCCTATGGTATAGTCCTTAAATGTGTACTATCAGTGTTTCAAAATGGAATCACAGGCAAACACAGTAACACTGAAACAATAATATATCTGTTTTTATTGGCAACTTTTTTTTGCAATAGAAAAAACATATTTCTATCACAATTTTTTTTCAAAAATATTTAAGTTGGATAAAGTCAGAATATAAAAATATAAGAGGGTAAGTGTGTGTGTGTGATGTAAGTGAATGTATGTATTATATAGCTTCCAAAGCTAAACATCACAGTGTTCAATATTTACCAGTTTTTTTTTTTATCATCCATTCTATGAAGGGAATATTATATGTTTTTTTACAGAAAAAATAAAAAAAAAACATCTTTTCCTTTAACTTCACTTTTATGATTATAGAGTAATTGTATATTTTAAATGTACTACTTCTACATGCATTACAACTTTTACTTGAAACTGTTGTTTCAAAGAGTAACCTAATTAGTAACCTAAAACATGAGTTAAACAAAGGAGGGTCTTTACTCATTTATTTTTTAATTATCTCAAAATGTAAATGTTATACAATAAGGCTCTATTTCGCTTAAATTAACATTAAATGAAACATTAAAAATATTTTAAAAAACACCCCAGAAGATGCTATTTATTTTTTATTTATTTTGAGCATTTTTCATTCAATTCTTTTTTAAACATTTAAAGAGTGTCTACTTTGCATCAGGCACTGTATTTGTCACTGTGTAATTGACTACATAGATATGCAACTTAAAAGGAGGCAATGTAAATATATGCTATTTATTATTAAATTTTTATTATAACAATGTAAAGATATTTATTTATTATGACAATGTAAATATACTATTAGTAAATATATATTTAAAATATATGCATTTATTTTATAATATATTATATAATCTCTATGTAATATAATTAATATATACATTATAATTATACAGTTTATAATTATAATAATATATTAATTATATATTATATGTTTTGTATAATAGAATTAATAAAGCTAACATGAAAGTGTAGTCAATGGCAAAGAGTGATGTCTCAGCAGGTGAGTTGGTATTTGAGATGAGTCTTAAAAGATGAAAATTTGTAGACCGGAAAATTTAGGGGCTGGACATTCTAGTCACTTTAACCGCAAGAGGAGGAAGCAAGTGGAAAGCTACATTATATTTGTTAAGAGCTGAGCTAAAGAAAGCTGAGCTGCCAGGTGTAAGACAAAAGCCAAACTGAAAGTAACAGTCAAGTCTTTAATCACTTTGTGTAATAGTACAAGTAAGAGAGAAAAAAGAAGAAAGCGTTGGCTTTGCCCATGGAACAGCACTGGGTGAGGGTCAGGTTGATCAATGCAGATGTAGGGGATTCTCAGTGCAGAGGGAACCTTGAACAAAAGGCTCCAATTATTTTATGGACCCAGGGGCCGGAGACTGAGGATTGAGGGAGAGGATGGAAGGGGTAAGAATGGAAAAGTACTGAAAACTGAGTCAGAGTGGAGACAAAGTATCTTCATGTTCCTGATTTGGAGACTTGAAAATGGTGGCATCTAGGATACACAGGCATATATGCATAAGAGCATGGCGGCCAGGGAGACCTGAGCTCTTGACTCCAACTCCTTTCAGAGCCTGCAGTACACTGGCTGTACACCAGACTGGTGTGGGGAGGGCAGCTTTTCCTAATAATACCTGTCAGGTAAATCCTTGGTAATTACCTATAGTTGGGCCTGAAAGATTATGCATAAATTTTTGGCGAAGAGCTGAACTCCTTAATAGTCAGGATGTATTATTCATTCAGAATGATTTGACCATACAATATTTGATGGAACATGAAGTTAGAAAGCTAGTTTTATGGAAGGGCATGGAAGATTTTTGAATGCCATGTGATGGAGTTTATCCTTAATTGCACAGAAACTTTTAAAGGAGTTTTGTGTTAATCTTAGAAAGTTCTTACAGTCTTAATCATAGACATTTATTGAAGGGTTTTAGCAAGTGACTGAATCAATATTTGCAGTTTAGAAGTGCAGTGTCATCACAAAATATTACTAGAGATAAAAAGGAAAATTTCATAATGATTAAAAGGTGAAATTTACCAGGGAAATATAACAATACTTTGTGTATTATTAGTAATATAGCTTCAAAAATATAAAGCAAAAATGGACAAAAATCATAATGGAAAATATTAACAATACCCTTACAGAAAATGATGGAACAACAATAAATCAGTAAGGATATCAACAACCCATAATAAAAACAAAGAGTCAAACAAATTAGCAAACTGATTAGGGTATATAGAAAGAATAATGCAATATAATCAAAGTTGGGTTTTCTGGAATTATGAGTTTGGTTTAACATTTTTAAAATCAATCAATGCAATTTTCCACATTAACAGAATAAAGAAAACAGTTTACATGATTACATTGATAGATTATATTAAAAGTGTTATGATAAAAAAATTAGCAAACTAGGAAGAAGGGACGTTCATTTATCAAGCTGAAAGAGTATGGGTAGATAAATAGATGACATTTCTACAGCTACCATCACATTTAATAGTAAAATGTTTAAAAAAAAGCTTTTCTAGATTGGAAATGATTTAAGAATGCCCATTATCATCATTTTTATTTATTAGAAGGTGTAGCCAGTGAAAAAATACAATAAAATGGTAAAGTGACTGAAAATGAAGAAATAAAACTATTATTATTTATATTAATTGTGAAAAATTAAATCTACAAACCTACCAAAATATTAAAATTAATAAGTATGTCAGCAAGGATTGATGAATATAGGGTCAATGTACAAAAATCAACAGTATTTTTATAAACAGGTAGTAAGCAATTAGAAATTAAACACAAAAGAAAGTAATTGTTAATAGCATAAAATTTGAAAATATAAAGTCTAGAGAAAAAATTAATGAAAGAGGTACAGAAAAGCTTCAAATAAAATTTAAAACATTGCCAAAAACATTAATAAAGAAAGAAAAATGGAGGGCTATATTATATTATGAAATAGTTATTTTGATGTTTTAAAGATACTAGAACTCCCTAAAATATTTAATGAATTCCAGTAAAAATCTCAAATGTTTTGTGATGGCAGTTGAAATGAAATTTCCAAAATTTATTAGCAATGCAAAGGGTCAATGATGCTGCATATATACTTGAAGAGGTAGAACAAAGTGGAAAGAAATTCATCACCTAACATCAAGATTTATATTAAAGCTATACTAATTTGGGAGAGAGAGCAGAAAAAGATCAGGTGTGGAATCCAGAAATAGCATCTAGCACTACTTTGTTACCAAGGTTGCTTAAGAGAGTGGGAAAATATTGTCTTTTTAATAATGGGTGCTAGATCAATTGAATATACATGTGGACAAATAGATAGTCATAATAATGATAAACTTAATTCTTATAACAGATTCTACACAAAATAATTCTAGGCAACTTGTGGGAGCAGCAAAACAATAAGCCTTCTAGAAGAAAACATAAGAGAATACCTTAATAATGTGGAAATAAACAACGATTTCCTAAAAATGATTAATCATTAAAGGATTAAAAATTGCTCAGCTGGACTACATTAAAATTCTTAAAAGCTGTCTATTAAAGGACATAAGATAGAGAAGGAAGCTATAGAGTCAAAGAAAGTATCTAAGACAAAACGTTCACATCTAGAATTCAATAAGAAATAGCAGAAAAGCCAAAAGAAAAATGAGCAAGAGATTTGAATAGGCATTGCAGAAGAAGGAAATCCAAGTGGCCAATATACTTAAGAAAAGCTACTTAATTATAAGGTGATACCAAGCAGTAACTTGTTTAAAGTTTAAGAAGATGGACAGTTCCAATGAGTGATGACAGGAATGAAAAACAGAAAGAAATCAGATGTCCTTGCAAAGAGGTTTAAGTAAAACCCGTGTAATGGTTCATGAATGCAGAAATGAAGAAAGCACTGGAGAGTAAGATATAATATCATGAAAAGACTGTCATGATGTGTGTCTGTGTGTGTGTGTGAGGGAGAGAAAGATTGAGAAATAGAGGGAGAGAGACAAGATAATCCGAATAATATTGCACACTTAATAACTTGATTTTTAAAAAACAAGAGAAAAAACTAAGGAGATGTGAAGGAAAAATGTATTTTTCTGTTAAAATAATAAAATAAAAATATTATAGAGATACCATAGAAATAAAATAAAACATCATAGACATATTGTTTTCATATTTTTGCATATATGTTTTAAACATTATAAAATGAGACTATTTTGTATGATTATACTAAGCTACTGCCCACACTAAAAAACAAATAATGGGGACATCTCTGGTGGCACAGTGGTTAAGAACACAACAACTGAGCCTGTGCTCTGGAGCCATGAGCCACAACTACTGAGCCCGCGTGCCACAACTACTGAAGCCCACGTATCTAGAGCCCATGCTCCGCAACAAGCCACCACAATGAGAAGCCTGCGCACCACAACGAAAAGTAGCCCCCACTTGCTGAAACTAGAGAAAACCCACGCGCAGCAACAAAGACCCATTGCAGCCAAAAATAAAATATAATTAATTAATTAATTAATTTAAAAAACTATATATTTGTTATGGGGCATATAAGTTCCTAATTCTTCTTGTTTTATATAAAAGTGCCAGTACTAGCATTTTGTTCTACCCCACTACCAAATTAAACACATACACACACACTTGCAAACACACACACACATATATTCTCCACATTCCTCCAGGGAAACAGTACATTATCTGATGGGTGCTTTTAAAGAAGATACTTGTGAGGTTGTCACTCAGCCCCTACTCTGGTATCTCCCAACTTCCGCGTCTGAGTCCCATGTCACCACAGTCATGCAGTGAACTCAAGGGAGCAGGCCCTGCCTTGTGCTGGGCACAAGGCTGGCAGGGTTCTAACTCTGCCAATGTCTGTGTGAAGAAAAGACCCTTATCTATGGGTGAAGTATGAACAAGCCACTGTAGCCACCAGAGATCTAAGCAAATTGTTTTACCAATCAGTAATAGGACTCATATTCCCATCTCTGTCTCTTTGTCTCCCCTTTCTATCTTTCCTTTGGATCTCAATTTGGACAGGGAATACAGTGTTACCTGTTGAATTGCCTACAATGCCATGAAAAAGATATATAATGTGTGGCATCATGCCTGTCCTTTGAGCCTAATTTTTGCTTTAAGATATGAATCTCTTCGTGACTATTCCATATTCTATTTTTATTGAATATTGTATCACATAATATGAACACTTTCTACTCCATTACCTCAGTTATCTAGTTAACCTTGATGACCAATGAAAATTATAATGGAATAATCACAGTTCAGGCATACAAAAATGAAGTTGGGCGGTCATTGCGGATCTGGTCTCAGACGCCTCTCTGCCCCACTCAGAACTTGAACTTTCTCTGAACTGTACGAAGCCCAAGGACATCACCTGCCAGCTACAAGCTTATGGTCTCAAGCCCTCCCCTTGTAACTATGCAACCATTTCGAACCCAAATTAATCCTTATTTAACAGGCATCCTTACTTCTTGCCAGCTCCGGTTTTAATTCTTGATAAACAACTCATGTAAATAACTGTAACCTTGCAATTTTTCGCATTTATAAGCCTCCCTCATTTTGTAGTTCAGTGGAACACAATTCAAGTGCCTCTTGAATCTGTGTCTCCCAGGCTGCAGTCCTAACAAACCCCAAATAAACACCTTTTTTATTTCGATCAGATATCGGTTTCTAAAATTTTGGTTCACAAGCCAATATGACAAAGTAAAATATTTCTATAGTTCAGGACCATTTTGAAAAGTAGCAGAATAACAGTTAACCACTATTGAGACAAGCTGTAGACGACAGGAGAAAGGGGGTAAATTAGAATACAGGGAATGGAAAGTCACAAAGAATGTATCTACAATGTAATCCTTCCTCCTGATAATGCCCAATGTAATGTCTCTGCATTATTCTGTGCTTCATTTAATTTAAATTAATCAGATTTGGAGAAAGTGTTTCAAAGAATAGGCTCTAGAGTCAAATTCTCTGGGTTCAGATCCCAGATCTACTGCTTATTGGACCTGTTCTTCAGGGTACTTAATCTTTTTATGGCTGAGTTTTATAATCTATGAAGGAAGATAATGACTAAATCTACCTCATAAGAGTTGTGTGGAAAATGTGAGAAAATATACATAAAGCATTTTGTACAATATCTATATTATGACCCCATAAATGTGAGGTCTATTACAATTATTATTTATATTAACATCATTACAGTGCTCACATGGAATATTTGTCCTTGCTATTTTAAAAAGAAAATTACTTAATATTCAATTTGAGCTGGCTGTAAAGCTCTGTTTTTTTAAATTAAAACCCTTCTTTGGTTTGCAGCTTCTTAGGAATTCTCTTCTGTGCAGAAAAACTCCCAAGAGCCATTGCAAAATAGAAAAGAATCACTTGGATTTATTATTTTGATTTTACACGAATCCACACTATCTTCTTCTTGTTTAGTAGGCTGAAAATTTGTGGTAGAGACAAGTTAACGCACTAGCAGTCCAACACTGTTAAAGTTTCCAGTAGCTTAAAATTAAGTGACTGCTTTTTTCCACAGCTTTGCCCCTAACAGGTCCCCAAGCCCCGCTTGATAGTCAGGTTATCAGACAACTGTCGAGAGCCACAGTAAATGTATTCAAACCTCTGCAGAATCTCTTCTTTTCTGTCATTATTTCCATTGTCTATAAATCAATAAAAATATGCCAAATGCCTTTAGAGCATTGTAACTTGATGCTTTGGGGGTGGGCTCAGATGATGTTTAAGTACTCTTTATTATAAACTCAATAAAGAGTCATTAATGTCTTCAGTGGCTGTAGGACAGTGTCTAATTCCAAATATTGCATATTAAAATAGTGATGCTATAGAACACACCTTTCCTAAATAGGGTTGTCAATTCCTGTCTGCATTAAAAAGTTTCTTTCTTTCCCTACCTTCCTTCATTTCTTCCTTCTCTCCCTCCCTCTTTCCTTCTTTCTCTTTTCTTCTTCTTCCTTGTTTCTTTCTTTCTTCCTTCCTTCCCTCCTTCCTTCCTTTTTCTCTCTTTCTCTTTCTCTGTTTCTTTCTCCCTTCCTTCCTTCTTTCCTCCCTCACTCCCTCCTTTCTTCTCTCTCTCTCTTCCTCCTTCCCTCCACCATCACCTGCCCCACTTTCTGTGTTTTGCCTTAGAGGTGGTTGTAAGGTCCTAACCTGCAATTGGTGTCATCATTGCATTTTGTTTATAAATATTTCTTAAATGTAATAAAATCATTTTCAAGAGGTACATTTTAAGACATTCAATTTGGAAAAAATCAGGTAAATGTCTTAAAAATAAATGTGATTGAATCAGTTGTTATCACTGGGCAGTACATCCTAAGGTTCTATTCTTTAAGTTTTTCTGTATTTTTTTTTTTCAAATTTTTCTTCAAAGGACAACCGTTCAAAAACAAAAAGAAATAATAAAGCTATGAAACAAAATATGATCTAAAAAGTACTTGGTACTTAGATCTTCTATATAAATATAAGGAAGTATTATAATTTCTCTTATATGTCCTATCAAGAAATATCCAAATAATGTTTTACAAGTTACATCTCCTTTCAGGAATAAGAATATTTTCTGCTTACACAAAACACCTCAAACTGCCTTTCAAACATGATTCTATCAATATTCACTACATTTCTTTGAGTTTATTAGTATTTTTTTAACTTTATGGTCAGGGGAAATAAAAGTAGACAGGTTGATTATCTAAGGCCTACAAATGAAGTCAGCTGCTCACACTCAATATCTAATTCAAATTTTATTGCCTTCAAAATGCTGATGGAAAAGGAAATCCATCAAGGTTTTTAACAACACTAAGAAAGTTCTCATGTAATCACCCACATGCCAAAGAAATATATACATCCCAAGATCTTTAAGAATAACTAAAGGAAAAGCAAATTTAAATGGGTTAGTAATATTGATTTCATTCTCTTAAATGCATAGAGAGATTAAATTTTCAAAATACACTAAGGAATAAATAGAAAATCAGTAGAGTATGCATACAATGAGATTGCAAGTAAGAATTATATGAAGCAGTGTGTTAGTGTATGACGAGTAGTAAATAAATTACATTAAAGTGTTTGCATATAAACCTTTCTCCAAACCAGTTTCTTAGATTGTCTGAAATGAACAAGGAAAAAGATTCCTCAGCCTTTGGAATAAAACAAGACACTGTTATTATACTCAGGGAAAAACAAAACATGAAAATATGTGACAGGAACATATAGATTTTTGTGCAAAATGAACAAAATGAATGAGCAAATATTATTGCATAGTATTTGAGAATCACACGTTATCAAGGCTGTGAAGATGAGCAACAATGAGGAGAGGAAGAATTAATAACTTGACAAGATTTTTGTTCTCAGGGTAGTGATTTCCCACTCACTGCAGAGTGACACTCAGGTTTGGAAAATAATGCAGCCAGAGGTTTTTCTTTTATTATTATTTTACAAGACTGAGCTTTCTATTTTTGCTGTTTATTTTTTTAAATTAAGAGTATATTATATGTTAGTTGATTCTTTATGTTATTGGTAAGGTTTCTGGTCGACAGTAGGCTACTAGTAGTTAAGTCATCCAGGAGTCAAAAATTATAAGCGGATTTTCAACCATGCCAGTAGGTGCACCTAACCCCTGCATTGTTTAAGGATCAACTGTAATTCCATGTTTATAAAATGTAGCAAACTAGATATACATATGTATATATATTTGCATTAATATCTGCGATCATGTTTATATCTATATCTATTTAAATTAAAATATATAATTTACATATGCATTTATAAATACAAATAGTCATTATTTTCTCAAATAATTTTAGATTTTTTTGCATATAACAACCATAAAATATTTTTTAAAAGAAATTGTACATAGGCATTGTAAAATAATTGTTATAAAAATCATGGTTATCTCTGAAAGAGAAGTATAAATTTATATGGTGAGCAGACATTTGGTGCTGTTCAAAACATCTATAAGACATTTTGTGCACAGCCAGAAAAGCTGGTACTTGAAATTTGGTCCTAAAACATCCATGAACATATTTGGTCCATGACTAATTATTTTGGACAGGACCAAATATCAAGGTCCTTTTGATGTGTACCAAAAGTCTTATGGACAAAATGTTTTATGTTGTTTTTGGACAAGACCAAATGTCCTGCAAGGATTTATATATAAACATAAAAATAGTAATATAATAATTTGCATCAAAATGGACATATTATTCTATTTAAAACTGTAGGAATACAAATTTTCTTTCTGTTAAGCAAGAGACAATATGAATCAAGATATATTTTTAACTTTATGCTCTTTTATCATTAATTTCAGTTCTAGAAGCCTATCTTAAAAAAAATCAAAACCCACTTAAAGAAAACATATACATCATATTGCTCATTGCAACTGTGTTTATAAAAGTTATAAATAATCTAATTTCAAACAACAGTTTAATGATCAAAGAAAGATTGTTCAGAAAGATGGTGGAACTTTATCTTCTATTGGAATTAAGTTTTCAAATATATTTACTCACCTGGGGAAATGTTATTAATTTCATATATGAGAGAATCATTTAACAAAATGGTATGTATTGGGGGTAGAGCTCAGGGGTAGAGGATTTGACTGCAAAATGGTATGTACATTTGTTAAATGAAAATCGCAAGCTATAGTATAATGGGTACAATACGGTATCATAAGTAAAAACCCCTGTATAGTATTTATCTGTGCCTTTTTATATTGATTTGTAAAAATATAGAAATATGTTTGGAATGGTAACAGGAAATATTTTTAATTTATTTCATGATGCACCATATTAAAAAGAAGGGGAAATAATTAACTTTTCCTTTATATATATGTATATTGTTTGTTTGTTGCAAGCATGTATTAAAGAAAATATAGAGTTATCCAAATTTTTTAAACTACTATGAATTATGCACAAATATACATAAATTTAAAAAATGAAGTAATTTGTCACAAAACAATAAAATTATTGATTAATTTTTTTCAGTACTTTTGCTAATTTCTCAATTATTATGTATTACTTTTAGAATCATATTATTTTGTCAGAATGGTAACATCCCAAATTTGTGTTTGAAGCAACAGATAGCAACCTAAAGATTTTAATTCATATAGGCATCCATACACATCTATATATAATTTCCAGAAGAAAAAGCTAGAACTAAAACCTAATGCCGAAAGTGGTTATTTTAATGTCAGGGATATAGATAATTTACTCCTTTATACACTGTCTGTAATGAATATTTTATACACTTAGCCATTATTTATTTTATAAAATATTCAATTTATTTTCATTTTTAAAATGAGCTTATGGATAAAATAGTAATGCAGTTGTGAATACCCAAACTGTACCATCTAGTTGTACTTTTCAAGAGCTAAAGGACATACAGTGATCTATCATAAAGCAGAGATTTCTCATTTGTCTGAAAAAACAATATCCAAATTTACAACAATAAGCAAGTGTCAGTCATGCCTCAACCAGATCAAAGTTGACAGACAAGCCCCAGAGCAGGTGGATTGCTTCAATTATATGCCATCTATGATGAATACAAAATACGTTCTAAAAGCTTTCTGGAAATCTGTGGGATGCTGGCACTAGCTCAGAGCAATATGACATTGATGATGAAGCTTGGGCAAGATAAAAGTTCCAAAAAAAAGACAAGGCATTGTTTTTTGTGACCTTTGGTTTGGCAACAATTTAACTATAAATGCAACAGCTGGCCACTGAAAGGATGGTATCAGGACCAGTTGAAGGGTGCTGAGAATGAACACTATTGGCAGGCCGCCCATGTATTTGAGATGAAATAAGCCCTGCAACTGGACGTTTTAGCAGCTGGCCAGACAAAGGATATTGTTCAGATATTTAACAGCTGATAATTGAGCATTCTAGTAATATTTGTTGAAAAAAAAGCTGGTTACCAAATGGGTTGACAATCGATATTCATAGTTTGAGAGAAGGCTTTATGGGAAGATAAGCCAAGAAGCCTGAGATTGTCATTACCTCAACTCTTTCAGGAAGACTTTCAAAAAGATTAGACTAGAGATTCCATAGTATAAAATGAAATGGATCATTCTTTAACTCCAACATTGAATAGCCATTTTATACTCTTTGGCCTTATCTTCACTCCAAACCAATCCTCTTGCCATAATGTAATTCATTTCTTATTTATTGCCATTTCACTTTTTCCTAAATTGATAATACTCTGTGATATACCTTATTAAACATTCTTTTTGTAATCTTACAATGCAAAAGTGTGCCTACTGTTTATCAATTAACATATTTAACTGTTTAATAAGTCCATTTAGGTAAAAATATATGAAACACTTGAAAGAGTATTCATTCATAAAATAAAATAAAGTAAGGAAAAATATAAATATTTAATTGACAGTAAAGATGATGTCATCTTGTTTTACTGGAGATACACTTAAATAGAGTAGAAAGATGTGGCAATTTAAAATCTCTCTCTACAATTTTGGTTTTCAAAATTTAAACTATACTTTATAATTTTTACATTACTTAGAAAGTTTTGGTGTGATGCAATGACTATTTATTTTTAAAATTAAGACTCATCATGATATATATTAGCACTGGTTTACAAACCCAAGGATTAAGTAAATATAATAACACTGAATATGGATTCTCATGAAGATACTTGCGATTTGTTTTATATACCTAGTTTTTTAAACATTTTCTAATTAAAAAATCATTTTGACTCAAACTCACTATTTTTCTAATTTATTTATTTTATTTACTTATTTTTGGCTGTGTTGGGTCTTCGTTGCTGTGCATGGGCTTTCTTTAGTTGTGGCGATCGGGGGCTACTCTTCGTTACAGTGTGTGGGCTTCTCATTGCAGTGGCTTCTCTTGTTGCGGAACATGGGCTCTAGGTGCGCAGTCTTCAGTAGTTGTGTCTTGCAGGCTCCAGAGCGCAGGCTCAGTAGTTGTGGCGCACGGGCTTAGTTGCTCCGCAGCATGTGGGATCTTCCTAGACTGGGTCTTGAACCCATGTCCCCTGCATTGGCAGGCAGATTCTTAACCACTGTGCCACCAGAGAAGCCCCAAACTCAGTACTTTAAAGTTGTCCTCTAGCATCTATCAAAGATCTTTTCTTCTAAGAAATGTTCTATAAAACCATAATTGTTTAAAGAATCTGGTAAAATTTGATTACAGCAATTCCCACTGACTTAACTTGTAGAGATTTCTGACTTATTCTCTGATTTGAATACCTAATGAATCTCCCAGGACTTGAAGCCAAATGAAACACAGCATACAAAGTTAAGAGGCAAATAAAGAGAGATCTCATGCTGTCTTATTTTATCTGTTACATGCACCATATTGAAAACAAAGGTCAGATTGTGAGACAAGAATTATCTATTAGTCTGTAAGGACATATGGGCAGAACAATGAATGTAAAGACATTAAACAGAAAAAGAGTTCAAACCCATGAAATGGTGATTTGAGGTCTTTAGGGTTTAATGAGCATTGGAAAGAGTTTATAAGCTTTGTTCAAGTGGGGTCATGTTTCACTATAAAATTAATGTTGGCCAACAAAAGAAGGAGAGAAGAAAACCCTTCTTGCTTGCCTTAAAAAAATTCCATAATCCTTAAAATACCTAAATATTTGTGAAAAATAGAACATCCTGAATGATAATGCCTCCATTTTCCATATTCTTTTTCAAATCATAGAATTTAGAATAATTGTACTTTCAAACTCTTTCAAGGCAAAGCCCTTAATAATCTTCTCCATTTTACAGAAACAATATAGACTACGTTTAAAAAAGCACTATAAGCATGTATGTTGTGTTTGTAAACTTATCCATATGTATATGTGCATACATGTGTATTCACCTATCTACCTACTTTCAGAAAGATAATTGGTTAGTGTCTAGAATTCTTGAAATATCCAATCACTTTTGTCTTACAAAAGTTATCAGAAATTTATTGTTTATTAAGCTTTTTTAATACCTTCTTGGTGTTAGTAGAAATAATTAAGAAAAGAAAATTGTTTATGAAGAGTTTTTTTGATTATCTCTTTCCATTATTGAAGGACTTTGATGTCTTCAAAACACAAACTAGTGTAAGAATTTTAGGGTCATTATTATTTTATACTCTCCCTTGGTTTGTAAATCAGCTATCTTATGACCTTACAAATGATGTTATTTTCCTAGTGTGAAATTGTTTAAAATACGATTCTATTTCTTCCTAACTTAGAAAAAGTATACATTGAACAGCCATACTATTTTATTAAATATATTTTAAGAAAGAAAATAATTTTTGCCTTACAGTTTATGAGTGTATATTTTATCTTCATGGCTATATGCATAATATTATTATCCCTATTTACTGATAAGAAAATTGGGAAAGAAAATTTAGAGATGTTGACTCATCCAAGAGAATATGTGCCTGAGTGAACACTCAAGTTCAAATGTTCTTTTTACTTACAGAAAATTATAATAATGAGCTCATATTTTCTGGATTTCATCAACGATAAAACAAAAAAATATTTTGTTGTATGTAACTAATAAAATTCATTTTACAATAGAATTTTAGAACAGAAATTAATAAAAGTTCTTCATATTAAGATACAAAAATTAAGACCTAGGTAGGTAAGTGACTTGCTAGAATTCCAGCTATAGATAGTGTCATAGGCAGGATAGTTACCATGATTTCTTAACTCTTAGCACTCAACTTTTTCAATTAGTCTGTCACTTCTTGTCTCTTGTACTAAGTATACATGCAGTGTGATATACAATAAGAATAGTCTACTAAATTCAGGCCCCAAATTTTAGTTTTCATTATTCCACATGCTTTACATGTCCAAAGGTAAATATGGTGAACAAAATTCAGTAAAATAAAAGTTCAGAAACAGATATTTAATATATATCCCTCAGTTTAATTGACCTATAACTCAATAAATTTTCAATCCAAGATCAGAAACTTGAAACATATAATCACTTTTAACTGCTCCCTACTTTCCTCTTCTGGGTCATCCATCTGTATTTCTGCTTTGGAGAAAAGTAGAGAAAATTAATGTGACTGAATCAAAATGATAGGTATGAAAGAAACACAGCACAATCTTTGTGGCTTTTGTACTGACTTTTTGGGTTGAAAGAAGGAAAATACAATAACTGAGTTTCATTTCTTGCCTTACTCCCATTTAAACTTCAAAACTATCTTTGAGGGGCTTCCCTGGTGGTTCAGTGGTTGAGAGTCCACCTGACGATGCAGGGGACACGGGTTCGTGCCATGGTCTGGGAAGATCCCACATGCCGCAGAGCGGCTAGGCCCGTGAGTCATGGCTGCTGAGCCTGCGCGTCTGGAGCCTGCGCTCCGCAATGGGAGAGGCCACAACAGTGAGAGGCCCGTGTACCACAAACAAACAAACAAACAAACAAAAACTATCTTTGACATTAAAAAGACACAGGAATCTCTTGATACCTTGTAATAAAGGGAAAATTGCTCCTTAAAATCTGCATGGTAAATCTTATACACATCTAATCAGAGATTACAATAAAACAGAATAAACCACCTTTGTATTAGAATTAGCAGTATTATTACATCCATAAATTATGACAATGACTTTTTTAAGTAGAAAAAGAGAGCAATGTGATTTATATGTAAACCCTTTTGAAATTATGATTCAGTGTTGAAGATCTGAGGAATTTTGTACCTATAACAAAGTTTAACAGTCAACCATTCAGTTTAAAGGAAAATGTATTCTTTACATCTATCACTCAAAACACATCAAAGGTGAAGCAATACCGAACCCCCGAACATTTCTTCTTACATCCTCTATAGGATTGGACTCATTTTATCCAGACTACACTGTAGAGCCTATTTTCTCCATCTTAACTTTTTCTTTCTCAGTTCCCAGCCCATAGGACTTTTACCCTCTCTTCCCCAACAAGGTCTTCATAGTTCTTTTATATGCAAATTAAATGTGTTTCCCATTCTTTTCCTGGCATTGTAGAAGGTGGATATTTCAAAAGAAAGAAAAGAAAGAAAGAAAGAAAGAAAGAGGGAAAGAAAGAAAGAAAGGAAGGAAGGAAGGAAGGAAGGAAGGAAGAAAGAAAGAAAGAAAGAAAGAAAGGAGGGTGGGAGGGAGGGAGGGAGGAAGGGAAGAAAGAAGGGAGAAAGAAAAAGATCTGTGAGCATTTGCTTGGAGGCCAAAGAGTGACTAGCAGGAACACTGTCTTGCATGCTTGAAAGATGGCAATCAACATTACACAGTGGCAAAAAATGATAAAAGGTGTCACAAAGTATTTGAAGGCAGAAATGCATGAAATAAACTTGTAGGATGAGGAGAAGGAGATACAAAACGATGTTATTAGTGGGTGTCTGTTTGCAACGACCTCTCTTTGATGAGAAAGAGAAGAGCTCAGAGAGAATTTGTCAGTTTGCAAGCAAAATAGCAAGATTTAGAGAAATGTCAGAAATTCATGGCTTTGCAATGTTGGAAAAGCTAACCAATTTTAGACTCCAAACGATAAGAAAAGAACATAAAATTTTTAAGGGAAATAAAAGGATTGATTTAGGGGCATGATATCACTTATATTATTAAAACCCAGAAATTGATAAAAGTCTTTCAGACAAAGACCAATTAAGGATCTAGGAACAACCAAATCCTTTCAGTCAGACAAAATGACTCAGGGAAGAAAAACAGGAATACCGACAGTCCCACCAAAGTTAGATAAGCTCTAGGGATAGGCAAACACAATTGTGTAAGGTGGAACCAAGATGGGGATGCAAAAGCAAACAAATATACTGCTTCTGGAAATTATGTCCCCCCAATAAACTGTGGGCTTGTTATTTAGCAATGGACTTCGCTAAGTATTTTTGTGAGGTGTACTGCTAAATGATGCACTGACATGGGCCAGAAAAAGAGAAAGGTTACTATTGAAGACTTAAAATTATCTTTAGACCCCTAATACACCAGGGGCAGGAAACAAACTGAAAATGCTCTCCTCCACCCATTCCTTAAAGGCCCCTTCAGATAGGGTCAAGTACAACGTGGAAGAATGAACAATTCCCAGAATGCAGCACCATGAGAAAGCTGATGTATTACAATAAATTGCAACATATATATTTGGGGAAAAACAGCTTACATTTTAATTTCAAGTCTATAATGTGAGACTCATACTGGTTTTAGCAAGTTTAATGATGTGTTTCAACTTGGTGAAGTCGAAATAAGAATTGGTTTAATTTTTCTCCAATTACTGTCTTAAGAGGGTTCTCAATAGAATTTAAATTTAAGCTTCACAAAGACAGACATTTTTGTTTGTTTTCTTTACAGGTGTGTCCTCAACAGCTAGAGCAATTCCTGCTAAAAATATTCTCTGACTAAAGGAATCAATAAGTACTCTTTTAAATTTTGTTTTGTTCCCCTCCAATTATATTGTGTACAGATCCCATAAATTTTGAGGCTCTTTCTATTTTTAAATGCAATTTAAAGTTGCAATTCCAAAGTGGATTTAAACTTCATCGCCTCCTGTGTCCTCAAGGCTGACTTGGGCTGGGATTCTGGACTATATGGAATAAAGGAGAGGCATGGTCTGGCTCTGAGATATTTTTTCTCTTTTTTAACTTCAAGGTTTAGTTTCTCTTGTGTATTGGACTGGGGAGAAAGAGGGAAACTTGCTAAACCCTGCAAAAGTCCTAAAGTGTAGTTGTAACATTCTTAAAGTTTCTCTAAACAACCCTGAAGAACAGAGATGCTCTTTGTAGGCTGAGTCCAAATGCTTGTCTGGGTAAATGTGTGAGTTTTTCAGTGTCTTCTTCATGCATCTCCTGCCTATCAGTTTTCTGTGACATCCCCTGTAGGACATCCTCCAAAGCCCGATGTTCCATCCCCTTTAACTAGCTGCAGGGACTTCTCGCTGTGCACCTGACGAGCAACATGATCAGAGATGGGTATATATTTGTAACTGTGTAAAAGATACTCTACAGTAATATTTTAAAACCATTTCATATATTTTTATGTTCAATGGTTAAAATTAGTTTTCCTTAAGAACGAGGTGAAGGGACACAGAAATTTCCAAAACCTCAGGATCTGAGAAGTTTTACTGCATATTAAAAAGCCAATGAGAAGTTTTACTGCATATTAAATAAGCCAATGAACAGGCTCTTTACTTTATTGGCAATGCATTATAAAACTTTTTTTTTTTTTTTTTTTTTTTTTTTTTTTGCGGTACACGGGCCTCTCACCGTTGTGGCCTCTCCTGTTGCGGAGCACAGGCTCCGGACATGCAGGCTCAGCAGCCAAGGCTCACGGGGTCAGCCGCTCCGTGGCATGTGGGATCTTCCCGGACCGGAGCACGAACCCGTGTGCCCTGCATCGGCAGATGGACTCTCAACCACTGCGCCACCTGGGAAGCCCCCGTATAAAACATTTTAAACTATTCTCTGCCCCTCAATTTTGTTGAATTAAGTGTATAAGTGAAAGGAGCCCCATGTTTCACAGTCAACCCCAACTCCACTCCACTTGAGCACTACTGAATTTCTGTGGATTACAGGGTCCCTTGGGAAATTAAGAACCAGTAACACACACACACACACATGCACACACAGAGTCACAGTGCTCTGATCTATGTGATGGATATGTAAAAATCACTACTTCTTCCCTGGACAAAAAGAAGTGTCTTGAAATTTTGAAAAGATATCTTTCCTGAAATAATCAAGATGCTTTTGTATTCATGAAGTTGTTTTTGAGCTAATGCATAATTTTTACATTAAAAGTAAAGTGCTAATAAATAAACATGACTCATGTGCCTTGCCACTCACATATAGTTTGAGACAGGAAGTAGCAAACAGAGTTTGCCTAAATAAAGGGTCTCTGAAACACTAGAAATTAAGAGAAAGGAAAGCAGTGCAGAGGGAAGGGAACTATAACAGTGACAAGAGAAAATGACTATGATTTTTCCCATGTTATCTGGAAGGGCTCTCAGTTATAGGTGTTTAGAGTGTGTTGAAGAAATCATTATATAGCTGAGGAATATCAGAAGCCACCAAATGTTTGTTAATATCAAAAGTTAAGATCTTTGGTTTGGAACAATTTTAGGGTTATGAAGGTAGAAAGGGATTTATCATGATTCAATAATAACTGAGAGGCAGAACAACAAAACAATGAAAATCGGTTGTCATGGGAATGGGGCACTAGTCAACTTCAAAGCCTAGACACCCCTGAGTCTCTCTTGCAACACGTAAGATGCAAGGGAAAGAAGTACCTTCAGTGTAAAATGGATACTTATAAAACCCCAAACAACTAGAGGGCATGCCTGTACTCCGTATTACATTCATTCTAAACTCCTGTGTCATCAAATGAGGCAAGAAGAGTAGAAAAAAGTTTTTTTTAATAGTCAAAAACATTTTATTATGGCATTTTCTATCTTCTGAATAGAGTAGTATAATTTTTCTCAGTTAAACTTTATATAACTCCTTCCATATCCAAAGTCTAATGGACAGAAAGGGAGGGATTAAATGGTAAGAGACTAAGGTTTTGTTTCTGTGGTCTTGAAAGTTGATAACTTAATAGATATAGATTTTTCAGTGTAACTTAATATGCTTTTCTGTTTTATATATATATATGCAGACCCCGGGGTGAAAATCCAAATTTATTTCCTGAAACTTTGAGAATAATTGAATTTAGAAAACAGTCCTAAAAGAAATTGTTTCAGTAAGTCTAAGAAACAGAGTCTTCTCATGAAAGCCTCTCACAGCACTTGTCATTACTGATTACTTCCTCTTTCTTAAAATACATGTTGCATTTGATATAATGGTTAATTTTATGTGACAGTTTGACTGGGCTAAGAGCTGCCCAGATAGAAAAAAAAAACATTGCTTTTCAGTATGTTGTGAAGGTGTTTCTGAAAGAGGTTAGCATTTGAATCAGTAGACTGAGTAAAGAAGACGTGCCCTCAACAGAATGGGCAGCAGCTGTCAATTCATTGAGGGCCCAGCTAGAACGTAAAGGTGGAGGAAGAGCAAATTCTCTCTCCCTTCTTGAGCTGGTACATCCATTTTCTCCTGCCGTCAGACATCAGAGTTCCTCTTACAAAACCATACCTGTGTGCTATAGGTGCTGTTTTTCTGGAGAACCCTAGCCAGTACTCTTGGTTTCTTAAATACCACACTCCACTGGTTCCCCTCTTACCTCATTTGTTGCCCCTTTTCAACTTCATTTTCTACATTGTTCTCACCTTGCAGGACTTTGAATAGTAAATTATTCCAAGAGTTAATTCTTCATCTACACTTTCCCCTTGATTGATTCTGTACAATCCTGTGGCTTTAAATGTAAGTGATATGCTATGAATTACAAAATAAATATATCCAGCTTAGACCACTCCTCTGAGACTCAAACTCCTATAACTACCTACTCAATGTCTCCACGTGGTTATCTAAATGTTACCTCACTCTTTACATGACAAAACTATTTTTTTCTCCCTCCCAACCTACTACTTTCTCAGTCTTCCTCCCTTCATCAAATGGCACTATCATTAATCCAGATGCTTTTGTAAAAATCTAGGAAATCACCTTTTACTCTTCTTATTCTACCTCATTCTACATCCAATCCTACTTTATCCCCCATTATCTTTCACAGGGGTCTTCCCCTCAAAACCTCCTGCACTTCCTGTGTATTGGAGGACCTGGACTGATACATTCTCCGTGGTTTATAAGACTGTCGAGCATCTGGCACTAATATACTCAATTATCTTACCTAATTATCTACCACTCTCTCATATTCTTGCCATTTATTTTAAAAACTTCTACAAGCTCTTTTACTTTTGCAGTTCTCATCAATGGCAAGATCAGAGCTCTCCTCAAACTAAATTTAGCCAGAAACAAATTACTAGTGGCAACTGTGTCCAATCTGTAAGAACAGGGATATGTTATGTTAAATTACAATTTGTTGTCTAAATTTTTCACTAGCTTTTTACCTATCCCTACAAAAAATGTGTGTATTCTGCATTATAAGACTGCCTTGTATGAATGATTATTTTAAGAAATCAAGAATAATGAAGCCCCTTTCTCATTTCTATTACAAGTGGAGATAAAAGACAAGCTACAGAAAATGAAATTGAGAACTGTTCTTGGTCACTATTTGGGAAATATGGGTCTCATCCTCAGTTTCTATGACAGACTATAGGGTGGGGAAAGAAAAAACAAACAAACATGAGTCCTTGGCAAAGCTGACATAGCAGGATATGAAACCAAACACTGAAGAAGCTTTTTAGGAGACTATAAAATGTTAAACTTACTATAAATTTCTTACTGCATCACAAAAGCATAAGCCTAATAAATCAAACCATTTTGTAGAGCTCCAGACCTAACTTTTAGAACTGATAATAAAAATGGATTTTGGGCTCTGATTGTAAGTTTTGGCACTCACAAGAAAGGGTGTAGATAAACAATGATGTCAGATATTGTTCAGGATTCTTAGATCTTACACTTTACAGCATTTGAAATAAAGACACTGGTTTCCGGGTGCCTAGTGTCTCATGAGTCTGTATTTTTCTTCAAATAGTTCATTTGATTTAACTGCACTCAGTGAATGTTTTAGCTACTAGAGTTATTGATGTCTAGTCTAATGGGAGAACTGTGACTATATTGATGATTCCTAGCCATTCTACGAATGTAAGTCATGTTTTAGTCTAAATACACTGAACATATTGTCTATATTTGTGCTGTCCAATAGAGTAGTCCATATATCTCTTAAAAATATTATTCCATTACGTGGTTAGATAGTCCATCATGCAATAGACCTTATTAATGAGTTGCCAGATATGGTTGCCTTACTCTAGTCTACAAAATATGAAAAAAACAGGGATGTAAACATAATTATTCCATTATTGATCATTGTGTTGCTCTATCATCTCCTGAAACATTTTGCCAAGAAAAACAATATTATCTGTAGCATTATTGACCTTTCCTGACCTTTGAATCTATTCTCAGGGATATTTAATTATAAATCATGATAAATATCCTACTAGTTCTCAGTTATTACTTCTTATTTAAATATTTATATTGTTTTATTTTTCTCCATTTTATTATGAACAGTTGCAAACGTAGAGGAAAACTGAAAAAAAATATATTGTACTGAGCACATGTATATCCAAACCCTTAAATTCTATCATTAGTATTTTTCTTTCAGTCATGAAGTGTTCACTAAATGTTTACCATGTACTAGGCCTCAGGGCTACAGTGGTGAGTAGCAAGAACTCAACATCATGGAGGACATGGTCTAGAAGGCAAATAAACACAAAAAATATAGACACATAATTACAACTTGTGATAAGTTCTAGGAGACAAAAGCACATGGTGCAATGAAAACAAAAATGCAGGCGATGCTTAGCTTTGAGGTTGGAAAGTTCACTCTCTGAGGATGGACATGAGTGGTTGGAGAGAAGTGCTGAAGCTGGGGAAGCAATAAAGGCAGACGGAACAGTGGGCACAAAGGCCTGGAGGCAGTGAAGAGCTTGCAGGTTTGAGAAACTGAAAAAAGGCCCTGAGCAGAGCAGACAAGGGAAAGATGACAGAAGCTGAAGTCACAGAAATAGGAAGGAGTTGATCTTATAGGATCTTGCTGCCTGAGGAAAGAAAACTGAATTCTTTTCTGAGAACCATGAGAATCCATTGGATGTGTTTTATATTTTTATTTGCCTTTTTCAATTGGTACTTTCTTCTATATTATTTTTATGGGGTTTTTTTGTTTGTTTGTTTGTTTTTGTGGTACGTGGGCCTCTCACTGTTGTGGCCTCTCCTGCTGCTGAGCACAGGCTCCAGACGCGCAGGCTCAGTGGCCATGGCTCACGGGCCTAGCCGCTCTGCAGCATGTGGGATCTTCCCGGACCGGGGCACGAACCCGTGTCCCCTGCATCGGCAGGCGTACTCTCAACCACCGCACCACCAGGGAAGTCCTCTTCTATATTATTTTTATAACCCACTTTCCATTTCTAAAATTTTATTAGTCCATTTATTTTGTTTTGTTTTGTTTTTAGAATAGGTCTCCTAGAAACAGGTTCTCTTAGTTTTAACTTATCTGAGAATGTCTTGATTTCCCCTCATTATAGTTGGGTGAGAGTAAAAGTTCTCTTGGGGGTTCACTCAGTATCTTAAATCTGTAGAATTACAAAATCGGTAGATTTTGCCAAATTGGGGGAAATTTTAGCCATTACTTCTTTCAGGTTCACCTTCTTTCTTCCTCTCCTTCTGGGACTCTGGTGAGATGAATGTTAGATTTTTTTGATATAGACTTACAGGTCCTGAAGCTCTGCTTACTCTTGTCAGTCAAATTTCTGTGTATTGTTCAGATTGGATTATTCCTATTGTTCTGTCTTCAAGTTCACTCATTCTTTCCTCTGCCTTCCCCATTCTCTTGAGTCATCAATTTGTTTTATTTTTTTCTTTCAGTTACTGAATTTTTCAATTCAAAAATTTCCATTTGGTTCTTCTTTACATCTTCTAGTTTTTTCAAAGAATATCTATATTTTCATTTGCTTCAAGTATATTAATTTTTATGATTACTGCTTTAATACTGGTCATATAATTCTAATATCTATGTAATCTTGGTTTGCTCATGAGGGTTACAGTGAGTCCACAGCTATTCTGTGGTGTTTGGCCAGTGTGGGGAAGTTATTACCTAAATGTTTTCTGTCCTTCTAGGCTGTCCTTTCCTGGTTTTTCAACCAGAGAGAGCAAGTTTTTACTGAGGATTTTCTTGTCTTTAGCAATTGGTGTTTTGGGGTTGCCAGATTCTCTACCACCAAGTTAGATATGTGAGGCAAAAAGGAAACCTAGGGTGTGCATTACCATGACATTCCTTGGTCCAAAGTTTCCTACACAGTCTGCCTTATTCTCTCCCCATTTCAGAGTATTCTTATTTTTTTTTGTTGTTTAATTATCTATGTCCACACTGTTTAGCTATATTGATGGGAGGAATAGGGATAAGTATATCTACCCCATCTTGTTGAATATACCTACTTTTAATGCTATTTTGAAAATCAGAGGTCACACAATTTCCTCACACACACACAAAATAAGACATAAATTTACATATATTTGTATCTCTTCATATAACTTATGTCTTAACAACCAGCAATTCTGATTATGTGAATTATATCCCATTTCCCATATTATACAAAAAGAAAAAGCCCTCTTAAATACTTATTACATAGTTTTGCTTTCACAAACAAATAGGTTAATCTTACAAAAAATTGTTCGATGTCAACAATTCTAAAATAATTTATCTATGCTTCCAACATTTAACAGGATCATATTCAATAAAGATATTCAGAAAAAAATTATTTTAGGGGCAATTCTCAAGGTAATTATTCTTATTATATCACAGATATTACTGTGATTTTAATATGTTGATAAAAAATTATTACTTTTCCTCTCTATAATGTTCTGACTTTAATACCTGCTTTGAAATTTTCAAGCTTACTTTAACTATGCTACATAGTTTATAACTTTAGGAACTTAATATTTCTATTCTCCATTTCATTAGGTCATTTGTATTCTTATAAGCTATCACACAAATCTTTGTGGAAAAAAATATATGGAGTCTGTCCTAGGTTTTGTTCTTATGAGAAGTAGTTCAAGTAAACATTGGAAAAGGAATAGAAGTGAGACATGGAAGGAAAGAAGATCAACCACAGATATATTAATATGAAAGTTTGTACTTTGGGCAACTGCAGCTAAATCAGTGGACCTCTTGGAAGCCACATAAAACCTGTTCAGAGATGTCTTACCCCACAACAGAGAAACTGAATGTATTTAGTCATTGATTTCTACCTGTTATTTGTTGTGAGCTGAGCTTGGGGTATTGACTTCCTTGCATCTCTAATGAAGGGAGTTTCAGATATTACAGAAGAAAACTCTCAGCAGGCAAGGGAATAAGAAGCACAAATGTGATACCAGCAGGCCTCTGATTGTGTGTGCCATTTGGGAGTGAAAGTAAAAGTAAAAAAAAAATAAAAAAACAAAAAACTTTATATTCAAATAAACAGCTAATATAAAAATACACTTATGTGTTGGAGCAGGATCAGAATTACTTTATTAGAAGTCTTCTATTTTTGTTTACAGAAACTCTGACTTACGACGAAGATGGTTCAATTTTTGTTTCAGGAAGATTACTTTTTATGTCTTAATTTTAACAAAATGAGGTCCACCCCACCATCTATTAGTCCTGTCTCTAAAAAGTCTTTCTGCTTGAACAAAACACAGAATTTCAGCATTGAAAGAAACAGCTAAGGTAATCCAATTAACAGCAAACATAATGCTTTTAGTCTCTGCTTAAACACTTTGAAAACATTATAATTTATTCCATCGATGGGCAATTATAATACTTATAATAATAGTTATATATAATAGTAATAACAATAGTTATAATAGTTATATTGCCTACTACCCATCAATCCCCTAATTTTTTCCTATGTTACGCTTATGAAAAAGATAAAAATGAAAGGGCTTATATCACTCAGAAAATTATCTGAAGTTATTTAGTTTATAACATTTTTATTATTGATATTTTGGGTAAAACACTAATCTCATCCTGTCTCTGGCCCTTTAAGGACATAAAGACAAATGCCACAACCAAATCTACCGTCTGACTACAACCTCATTCAGCCATAGTCCTGGACCTTCTCTATTTGTATTTAACATGTTTGCATTCAAATCCAGTCTCTGGACAACTCTGAACTCGGTCTCTTCCCCAGCAGTTCCTGCCTCATGTTCTCTGAATTCATTCTCCATGCAAGGACAATAACCCTGCCATTTGGTTCTTGGCTTTTTCCAAAGTGACTTTTGTTGATTTCATCACTTTAGTTTTCTCGTAGTTCTTTTTACCCCCAACTGCTATTCATAAGTGTCTTCTTGTGAATTTGCTCCCCCAGACTCATGGGCATTTTTCACACGTCTTGGGGTTTAAGACGATGGGAGAGATGGTTCTTTCCAAATATCCATATGGATTTAAGCAACATGAAGATACAAATCTATACTCAAGGATTTAAATGCTCAATCTCACTTTCTCTAAAAAAGACAGAAAAAAAAGTCTCTTATATTCCTGAATATATTTATATCAACAAGAGTTATAACACTGGACAATATATTTTTCTTTTCATTTATACATTCAGAGTTTAGGATACATGTCCAATTAGTTAAGGACATGAAATTACACCTTCAATTTCTGTTTTTCAATAATTTTGCCTCTTCATAGCTATGACTAGTGTTGAAGTAAAGAAATGTTTAAAATTCATTTATCAATATGCATGTAAAAAACATGCACACCTACACACCTGCACAGATTTTAAAAGTGCCCCTTTACAACAATAAAATTGGTCTATGCACTTTATCTGTTCAAACAAAATAGAGTTTAATACACTCTGGCACTGCTGTTTAGGTTACTGCCTACATATTTTGCCCTTTATTCTCTTTTGCTCTTTTACCCAGAGGAGTCTATCAAGAGACCATGTACAGAAACATCAAGTAAAATATATCATAAGAAAGAACTCTGAGAACCTAGTGACCTGAAAAAATGTTACTTATGAAACTAATGACGTAAGAATACCTTTAAATCGGAGAGCATCTAGTACAGCAAAAAGACCTTCAAAATGGCCTTGTAAGCACTGATCCAGATAGAAGATTAAATAGCACAATATATTAAAAAGCATAAGGTGAAATAGGAAAAGTTGGAATTTTTCACTTCACACAAGTATTTCACTCTGCAGCTGAGAAAGCATCTTTCTCCCTTCCTTCTTTCCTTGTCTTCTTCCTTCCTTCCTTCCTTGCTTCCTTCCTTTCTTTCACTCTCTTTCTTTCTTTCTTACAGCTTCTTATAGTTTCTTCTTGTTTTGGTGTTAGGTTAGTTTATACTTTTCCTATATTCAAAGAAACTATGATAAGATATTTATACAGCAAGTCAAATATTGATTCATGGATATAAAATATACCATCACACTATGCTTACTAGGATTTTCAGGGGCTTATGAGTGCAATTATTCTGAGGAATAAGTACCAATTATCTGATGCTTGTATGCATATAGTTCTCTATTAATTTTTGCTTTTAAATCATAAGAATTTCTAGTAGTAGACTTAAAAAGTAATTATTAGTAGACTTATTAGTTCTTAATGTGTCTGATTATAGGGATACATTAAATTTGATATTGGTCATAGTGAATAAAACTATTGATTTTCCATTCTCTAATCAATAAAATATTGATAGACTTTAAAGCCAAGTGACAAAACCAAAAGGAGACATCCACAGCACTTAGCTAAAGATTAAATCAATAGATGAAGTCTTATTAATGTGCAGAATGACAGTTTTATTTTATTTGACAGGAGAAAACACAGTTGTTATGTCCTTTTTCATTTAGAAAGGAGGGGCAGAGGTCAACGATGCATAATGAATTTGGATCTACAAATTCTTTAGATCAAAAAAACCCTTGAAGCTCAGAAATTCATTTTTAAACAGATCTATTATCCCTAGTGTACAGTTCAATAGCTTTATTAGAGATTATGGATGAACAGTTACAATTCTGAAAGAGACCACAGGCTTACTTATACACAACTCTCAATAATCGCACAGTATTTCACAATATTTCAAAGTACACTTTCTGTTTATATAATCAGCTGATTATTTTTCTTTCTACTTCTTACCAAAATTAAATAAATATAAAATGTTATTTATTATGCAATATTTTGTGCTTCTCAAAAAAGCTTCATAAAGGTCTATATCAAGTCTCAAAATTTAACCTAATTATAAATCAATTTGTTTCAGATTTGCTTTCTAATTCAGGATTGCTAGAGAAAGTAAGCAATATATATTGATTCCATTTCTAATTCTGATTGTCACTTATTAGATCTAAAGCATTTGTTTTGGGGGTTTGACAATGCTCTTCTTCCAACACATTTGTGTACATTTTTATTCATTTTCATAATTTGGTGACTTTTAACAGGAAGCCAGTTTATATTCATTGGAAAATAAATTGGTTGACATAGAAAAAATTTCACCCATAATTCCATATCCCTGAGTAAAAGGTTTCTGATATTTTTGCATAAATACACATGCCATAATTACTACACATTCTGCTTTTGGGCTTGCCTTCTAAGCTTGTTTTCTTCAGTCACAAAATAGCACTCTACAACTTGACTTTGAATAACTGTATACAATGTCAGTTACCTATGCAATTTCATTCTTGAGAACTGAGAAACAATCTCAGTTCTCAACTGAGATTGAATTGACCTTTACAGTGGAACAATGTGACTTCTAAATTGTCTGGATCAAAACAAGATGATTAGCTAATGTAGAATAAGGAATTGGATAAATTCTGAAGCAGGACAGATACATTTCCCTTAACAAATTCTGGCTAAGAATTCTCCCGATCACTTGTTCGTTAGGAATTGAGAGGTAAAACTACAACCAAATTAGTGATGCTTAATAGTGTGCTTTAAGTTCAAACACAGAAGACTTCCTAGGTATGAAGGGGCTGCTACCTCATAAAAATGAGAAAAAGAAAAAGGGATATATATCTAGAACTTTGGGAGGACTCCAAAGAGTAATTGCATGCAAAATTCTCTCTATATAGAAGGAACAGACCTAGTAAAAATTTTAAGGATTACTACAATAAGGGTAAAAATTAATAAATATTATGTGCTTAACATACATGCAGCTCTACATTCAGTACGTTATACAGAGTTCCTTAATTATTCCTCTTAAGAGCCCTATGAGGTAACTCTACTTTTATATGTATTTTATAGATGAGAAAACTGAAGCTAGGAAAGACAAAATGAATGAAGGGAGAAAGAATGACTGAATAAGTAAATAGAATCAGGACTTTTTGTCCTGAGAACCAGTGCTGTCAACCTTGCTGATTCTTTCAAAATGTTTACAAATAAGTTGCTAAAATTTAAAAATATTTTTCTTAGTGACTCTTTCTCTAAGGATTTCCCTGAGACACTTATAATTTTTAAATCTTCTTTTTTTCCATAGATTGTCTTTCATCCTACTTGATCTGTACATATGAATCTGAGTCCATATGCCTCAGGTGAAAAGTTGGGCTGTTAACATTAATACCTCTGTCACAACACTGTTGCAAAGATCAATCATAATAATGGCTTTTAAAGTAATTTTATTACTTTTTAAATTACTACTCGAATATCAGTTATTATTACACCAGAGCTTTTACTCTCTGTGATGCTTAGTTTCATGTGTCAACTTGGCTGCGACATAGTCTGAAGTTGATCAATTAAATATGAATCTCGGTGTTATCACAAAGGTATTTTGTGCATATGGTTAACCTCTACAATCAGTTGATTTAAGTGAAGGAGACTTTTCCTTGATAATGTGGATGGGCTTCATCCAATCAACTGAAAGTACTTAAGAACAAAACTGGGGTTTTCTAGAGAAATAAGTAATTCTGCCTCAAGGCTACAATATTAGTTCCTGCCCTACAGTTATGCCTCCAAGCCTGCCCTATAGATTTCAAACTTGCCAGTCCTCACAATTGTATAAGCCAATTCTTTGAAATCTATCTATCATCTATCTATCATCTGTCTATCATCATCTATATCTTACTGGTTCTATTCCTTTGGACAACCCTGACTGATACATTCCCATATCAGTTTGAATGTTCTTTGAGGACAAATGCCCATGCAGTAGTTTTCTCCCAATTCATCTCAGAGTCTGTGAGTGTACTCTAGGCTCTCAGTAAGTGTATGCTAAATAGTGAAATGTCATGGCATTAATCCCAGAGAGGGAACATAAAGCTCCACAATAGCTTAAGGAAGAAGTGGGGATATTAAGAAAAAAAATGTATCAAGAAAATTATATTTTATTCCATCCACTCTATAGAAACCATGTCCAATGAGATGTCAGTTTTACTCAGTCTCCAAAAAAAATGTTCCTTTACTTGTATTTGTCTTTTTATTCTAATTTTTGTGGTCAATTTTTTAAAAATTTTTATTGGAGATAGTTGATTTACAATGCTGTGTTAGTTTCACATTACAGTAAAGTGAATCCACTATACATATACATATATCCACTCTTTTAAAAATTATTTTCCCATATAGGCCATTACAGAGTACTGAGTAGAGTTCCCTGTGCTATACAGTAGGTCCTTATTAGCTATCTATTTTATATATAATAGTGTATATATGTCAATCCCAATCTCTCAATTGGTCAAATTTTTAATATATTTATTTTTCAAATGATCTAGATTTTGAAATAATATGTGCTTAGGTTCTCCCTACTACTTGTACCTACCAAGCAAATAATGTAATGTAAGCATATTTAAAAAAAAATAATCCCTGTATGTGTTCTCCAAATATTGGTAATAAATGAAAGGTATTTTTATAATGCCAAAATTCATAAAACATACATAAAAGATAAGGTATATATGTATATATGTGTGCTTTTGTGTGTATACACATAACTTTATCTCTATATCTATATCTATATCTATATCTATATCTATATATTTAAATGAATAATATTGCCTTTTATATCTATCACCACCTAGGGCTAATTTAAATGGAAATGACACAGAGCAGCATTCTAAAATCCACTTGTTTCTTATAAATATATTTTTTAACTTTTCCTGCCTGACATTTGTTCTTTAAGTCAAAAGTACCTATGAGAAAGCATTTTTTTTTTAATCCATTTTCTCTGAAATTGTGTAGGAGGAAGCGAATTGCTACCACTCAATCCTTGACATTAATTCAACGGACACATATTTTGATTTCAGAAGAATTATGGAAACATTATTTCAGAAGATAACAATGAAAGATAGCATTCTGTGTTTAGCACATTTCTCTTTTCCAAGTGGCAATGGAGCATTGTAACGGCAAAGTAAACTGCTTCCTACTTCTGTCTGCTTTATAAAACTGTGACACTGACTGAACTGAATCACTGAGAACACATCTGTACACAGCTGAATGCAAAGTTTTATGTGATGGTACAACTAGGCAGAATGATTTTGTCCTTGGCTCTTCTGATGACTAATAATGCTTAGGCCATTAATTTGCACACAGTAGGGTAACGTTCAGGGTACTGTCAGGAAACTCAGTTTTTAACTTAACAGATTTTTATGAAGGGTCTCTTTACACAGGTGTGACCTGGATTAAGGGACACAGCAAGGTATGGTTGTACACCAGAGCAATAGTGAGAGGCCTCCTGGGTAAAGAGTAGAATCATGTTACTGAAGCCTCAAAGAGGGGTGAAGCCATAGAAGCAGAGCTGCCTAATAAGAATTTCAACCATAGAATGCTGCCTTTGTCCAAATTGAGGCGAGCAAGACAGAAATTGTTAAGAGTGATAAATACCTTCACTTTTCTCTCTTCCAGCTCTCTGATATCCTTTGATACTACTGACCATATCCAATCAGAGGCTAGAAATCAAGAGAGCCTGGGTGATGCCATGTGTAGAAATAAGTCTCCTTGAGCATAGAACAGGGCAGGGAAGGGTGAAGAATAGAGTTTTAAGGAGAGTAGGAAACCCACATATAGTAGACATATCATGCATATATACAAGCTGACTGGTAGTACTTTACTAAGTCTAAGCTGTTTAATGGCATGGTGCAAGGCACAAAGGTCATATTAATGAGTTATCTGGATGCAAACATTTTATATTTGAAAATATAAGTAAATGAATTGATGAATATAGAATGATGATGATGCTTATAACAATATCAATGCTTTCCAGCATTGAATGACCATTAATTCCTACTAGCACACATTTTCTTTAATCTTCACACTTAGTCTTCAAGATAGGTGTTATTAGATTTATTTTATATATGACATAACTGTGTTTCAGAATGGTTAACTAAGTTGTCCGAGTTCACCCAGGTAGTAAGTAGTGAAACCAGTATTCTTCACTGGGTTTTAAGAGTTTCAAAATCAACATTCTTCATGTGATTGTATAGTGGCTTCCAGGTGTGAAAGTAATTTACAAAAAAAGAAAGAAACAACATTAGATTGAGGACCCAGAGTAGTGTCCAAAATTTCATGACAGTGATTTCAGTGGCTGTTAATTATTTTTAATTGAGCTCTTCTTTTACAACTTGAATGAAAGCTATAGAAAACTGCAACAGCTCATCCCTGGGAAATGTTCATAATAAACCATCTCTACTTATGTTCTTAGAAGAATAATGAGGATAGGCTCTAGATGTCAAAGCCAAACTACATTTAAAGGACCTCCACTGTTTTCTCAGTATATAATTCAATATTCATACCAACAGTCAAGATTAATTCCTCAGGAAATATGAAGGAGCAGAGAGAAGATAATCAAGATATAAGTGCACAGCTTTCATTTTATTTTTATTCTCTCGGTTTTAGAAATTCCTGCTTCCATATGCAAATACAAATCACCAATAAAATGTCTCTCTTTATATGAAGAAATGTTAAATTGAAGAAAAATAATATAAGTTTTTGAAAAATTATCAGAAGTTTCGGAAGTCTATTTTTTCTAAAGCCTCACAAAGAATTCTGATAAACTCTTCAGGCAGGGATGGATATTCAACTTGGGAAGGAGATTTTGTAACCTGTGCTTACACTCCAGACTTGTGTATTCAACTGCATGTTTGACATCTATAATAAGCATCCAAAAATTAACATGTCAAAAACAAACACTTGATTTTCTCATCCGTTACTCCAAACTTGTTTCTCCCCCAGTACTTCTCATTTTTGTAAATGGTGGCAATGATTCATCCAGTTGAGCAAAGCCCAAACCCCAGGAGTTATCACTAGCCCCTGTTCTCTTTCTTGCCTTTCCTAGTTGAATACCTCATCAGGTTCTATTGTCTCCAAATTGAATATATACAGTATATAGAATCTAAGATTCTATTCTCACCACTTAAACGTTGCTCGCAGCCATTAATATTTTTTTGCCTAAATTAATGCAATAACCCGTTTCTCTTTTGTCTCCTTGTTACCCATTCTCCAAAAAGCAGTCACAGTGACCTTTTAAAAACAGAACTCAGATCATGCCAATGCCCTGCTATAAACTCCCTAATGTTTTCCCATCACTCTTCACCTGGAGGCCTTTGAATACCCCTCCTTCTCATTTCCTACCCCTTTGCCTCTCACTTATTACTCTTCAGACACACTGTCCTTTGGTTCCTGGAATTGGCCAGGTGCTTACCCAAGTCTTCCCTCTGCTTAAAGGGGTCTTTCTCCAAATCTCTGACCATCAATTTTCTTCTTATTATAATAGTCTCAATAGAAATATCATCCTCAGATAAAAATAAATTAGAAGTTACACAATAACCCCCAAAAGAGACAGCACTATGCAACAGTAGTAAGTCAAATCTGTTCAATAATAGAAAAAAAATGTTTTCTATCAACAAGGATTGCTCTCATAATTACAAGCAATGGGTAGCAGCTATTATGGAAAGTGATGCCAGAGGTATGTAATTACTTAGGCTGGTATAGGAAAATAAGAATGGTATAATACTTGATTTTCAGATTAAGTAGGATCTTATAGGCCCTGTGACTTAATTATTTTTTCATATTATTTTGTAAGGCTTCTTAATTACAGTCAACAACTTGAGTAAATGAGCTTTATTAATGTATGAGTGCACTGCTTCTATAGTCATTTTATGTTATTTTTAAACTGTAACTTCTGACTTTTCAAATGAAATAACTGATAGTCTTTGATTATCACTATGTGAAGTTTTAGCACTTAACAACAGCTTAAAATCTCAATTAATTTTGCCAGCAGGTTTTTGTTAATACTTGGGCAATTAGAAAACTGAAGAAAAGAGATAACATACAATTACAGATTGTAATGGTCTAATAAGACTACAGAATAATTTTTCTAACACCTTTCACCACTGACTATATTTTGAATTCCTTCCACAGTAACCAAAAGAATTAATCTTCAAAACTATACTCTATTGACTATAGGAAATGACAACCCACTTTATTACTGAAAAACCATTTGCTTCTGGTTACTTTCATACTTTGGTCAAAATTTTATCAGTTACATAACTTCAAAGCTATCTTTCAGATATTTTTCCATTACAGGTTATGCAAGAGATTGAATATAATTCCCTGTGCTATACAGTAGGCCCTTGTTGTTTATCTATGTTATATAAAGCACTGTGTATATGTTAATCCGAAACTCCTAACTGATTCCTCCCCATCCTTTCCACTTTAGTAACAATAAGTTTCTTTTCTATGTCTGTGAGTCTGTTTTTATTTTGTAAATAAGTTCATTTGCATTATTCTTTAGATTCCACATATAAGTTCATATTTGTCTTTGTCTGATTTACTTCACTTAGTATGATAATTCCTAGGTCCATTCATATTGCTGCAAATGGTAATATTTCATTCTTTTTTATGGCTGAGTAAAATTCCATTATATAAATAAATAAATAAATAAATAAATAAATTTATAAATACATATAAATATATATAATATATAAATATATATATATATACACACACACATATATGCTGCAATGAACATTGGGGTGCATATACCTTTTTGAATTAGAGTTTTTGTCTTTTCTGGGTATATGCTCAGGAGTGGGATTGCTGGATCATAGGATAACTTTATTTTTTGTTTTTTAAGGAAACTTCATACTGTTCTCCATAGTGGCTGCACCAATTTACATTTCCACCAATGGTGTAGGAGGGTTCCCTTTTCTCCACATCCTCTCCAGCATTTATTATTTGTAGATTTTTTGATGATGGCCATTCTGACCAGTGTGAGGTGATAACCTCATCATAGTTTTGACCTGCATTTCTCTAATAATTATCAATGTTGAGCATCTTTTCATATGCCTGTTGGCCATCTTATGTCTTCTTTGGAGCAATGCCTGTTTAGGTCTTCTGCCCATTTTTTTTGAAGGCGTTGTTCATTTTCTTGATATTGAGCTGTATAAGCTGTTTGTACATTTTAGAAATTAAGCCCTTGTCAGTCACATCATTTGCAAATATTTTCTCCTAATCCATAGGTTGTCTTTTCCTTTTGTTTATGCTTTCCTTTGCTGTACAAAAGCTTATAAGTTTGATTAGGTCCCATTTGTTTATTTTTGCTTTTATTTTTATTGCCTTGGGAGACTGATCTAAGAAAGTATTGCTATGATTTATGTCAGAGAATGTTTTGCCCATGTTCTCTTCTAGGAGTTTTATGGTGTCATGTTTTATATTTAAGGCTTTAAGCCATTTTGAATTTATTTTTGTGTATGGTGTGAGGGAATGTTCTAACTTCATTGATTTACAGGGGGCTGTCAGCTTTGTAAACACCAGTTGCTGAAGAGACTGTCTTTTCCTGATTTTACATTCTTGACTCCTTTGTTGAAGATTAATTGATCATAAGTATGTGGGTTTATTTCTGGGTTCTTTATTCTGTTCCATTGATCCATATATCTGTTTTTGTGCCAATACCACACTGTTTTGATTACTGCAGCTTTATATTATTGTCTGAAGTCTGGGAGGATTATGCCTCCAGCTTTGTTCTTTTTCCCCAGGATTGCTTTGGCAATACTGGGTCTTTTGGGGTTCCATATAAATTTTGAGGTTATTTGTTCTAATTCTGTGAAAGGACTACTCTCTTTATTACTGTGGTTTTGGATTAGAAAATAGACATGTGAAATTTGCAGTGTTTTTTCTGCCTTTACTCAATAGCATCTACCAAATATTAGGGACTGTGGTACTTGTGTGGTCAGCAGTGGTAAAAGAAAGAAATGTGATTCCTGCCCTGATTCCTGGCTTTATAATGAGGGATACAGATTATATAAATTATACACAATTACATTAAAACAGTGATAAGCTCTATGAGGGGATCGAACAAAGTAGTGATGTAGAATAGAGTAAGGAAATCTACATAGAGTTGAAAGAGGAGTTTCTCAGGGCAAGAATTCTAAGAAGCCAGTTACGAAAAGAGTGGAGAAAATGTGATCCAGGCAGACAAGGTGTCTGAGGCAAGAAAGAGTTTCTTGCCTTTAAGGAACTAAAATGAAGCATGACTAAAGAACAGAGGGTGAGCAAATGAGTGGAAAGAGATGAGGCTAAACAAGCAGGTAGTAAACAGATTCTCTTTGTCCCAGCTGATATTCTCTACAGTAAGGGCTTGCCAATTTAATCTATTGTTTTTCTCTGTTTTCCCTTCCTTCTCTATATTATTTTAAAATTATCAGCATTTAGTCCACTAATGGCTATGAGTATCTATCTATCCATCCATCCATCTCTACCCTCTATCACCAACCCTAGGTTAGTTTTTCTATGATAATAGGTATATTTTGTGTTTCAAACAATATACATAGACAAAAGTTCAGTTTCCTTATGATTATTTTTATTTTATCTAAAATCCAAACTATTTATCATATAAAACAATGGAAAAATGACCTTGGCACTATCTCATCTAGATTCCTGCCCAAAACCTTAGAGACTCCAAAGTTGCTTCCTGACTCCCTGTCATGTCATTTACTCCTTTCTGTTTCTCTCTGTTTCTGTGTCTCTTTTTCCCTCTTTCTGGAATGTTTGGAGCATTTGATAAGCCTTAGTTTTCTCTGAGAATATTCCAAGCTCATGCTTTAGGGAAACCAGCATGCACCCTAACAGGATATGTCAGATCTCTAAGACTGCATACAACTACCATCATAATCATAAACAGGGAGGCATCAACCACTAAAAAGAGTACCTTGTTTCCAAAACCACATACATTTCTTATTCTTCAATACTTTCTGTCTATAAAATATGGGTTTATAGAGTATTCGATATTATTATTACTTGTTGTGTAGCTTTCAATATAACAGAACTTCCTATTTTTTCTCCCATGCTTATCCAGTCTCTACATTTTCTGTTTGTGAATTATGAATCTGTTTCTGAATATCTGTGAAACTTATCTTCCTGTCCAAAATTTTATACATCATACTTTCCCTTTGACATTATATTCCCTAAGCACATAGATGGACATTACCCAAGACTTTTTACTTTCTCCTATGTAAGTGGCAACTTGCTCTAATTTACCAAACATTTACATGGCTCTGGCAAATGAACAGATTTAACACACTTCAGTTTTGCTATTAAAACAGCTCCCCAGGTTCCATACCTCTTAGTTAGGTTTGAAGGGTCACATAAAAGTAGAACCCTATGTGACTTCTTTTCATAATGCTTTCATCTTACTCCCTTAGCAAATTGCCACCAAACTGATGAAATCCCTAATTACTGTTGGGTACTGATACCATCAAACCCTGAGAATTTGTTTTTAGCCATTTAATCATCTCACAACCTCCTTTTTTTATTATACCAGCAGAGTAGGACTTCTTCCTTTGTCCATTGTCAAAAAATTACCTCTAAATAGCAATAGGACATTTTCTTTTTCCAACCTCCATCAGGTTACAATGCATCCCTCAAATAAAGAATGGACATCTAAGCTTTGATGATTTTATTTAAAGAACTACACTTAGAACAGAAAATCTAGACAGTCTTAAATAACTCTCTTTTTTTGATGTTTTAACCTGTGAATTATCAATGACCCCCGATTTGTTTTAATTCACAGATAAAAGACCATAAAAAAAGGCATACCTAAATTACATGGATCCTGAATTTTATCTCTATCAGGTATTCTAAAAGAAATTCACATATATTGATTTGACTTTAATATTCAGGTCATAAATCATCATATTTATCACAGCATTTGCAACTTTGTAATGTCTTATATCTCATGGACATGTACAACTTGTAGCAAAATGTTGACTCACATTTAACTAGTCATCTCTTAAGTGTATGTTCTTCATGACAGCAAAAGCTTAGGATAGTCATTAACAACCTGCATCACTAAAATATATATTCAAAGCTTGCCCAACTGGGCCTCCCTGGTGGCGCAAGTGGTTGAGAGTCCGCCTGCCGATGCAGGGGATACGGGTTCGTGCCCCGGTCTGGGAGGATCCCATATGCCGCGGAGCGGCTGAGCCTGCGCGTCCGGAGCCTGTGCTCCGCAACGGGGGAGGCCACAACAGTGAGAGGCCCGCATACCGCAAAAAAAAAAAAAAAAAAAAAAAAAAAAAAAAGCTTGCCCAACTGATACTGAAGCAGTTTTCTCAGTATTTATAAATACATATATGTAAACCCACATAGTCAATGTGTAAAAAGACATTTATGTATATAAGCCTTCTTATAAGTACTAGAATGAATGTGTATAAATTACACTTCTTAGTTTATTTAAATAGCACCAAAGTTTCCTAGGTTGAAGAGAAGTATATTAATTTTAAATGAGAGCACATTTTGAATCTGTCTTCATGAGCTGTACATACAAATCTAAGCTCTTCGCTGTCACTTATAAACCTGTGCCTCAGTATCTGTTTCAGCCTGAGGCAGAGCCAGGACATTGTTACAGAGAGAAGCTTTGAGAAGTGGTAGACCTGGCTTTATTTGTTCCAAGTAACTCGAGGGGAAAAAATGCTGGCTTAGAAAACAAAACTTCCTGTTCTGCTCCCAGTCTCCTTTGGACATAAATTTAACTATGATTTAACCATGAATAGATTAAAAATTGGACTTTTTAAAAAAAACTAAAACCTTGTTCTCATGCTTGGCTTCTCAGAGTTTTTAAAGCAAGCTCAGCCTTACTCATGGTCTCTTTGGATGATACCTCTGATTAGCTGGGAATTGAAATTAAGTTGTCAAATCTGGTTAATTCTATGCGATCTTGGGTAATGATGAATCTATTTTATTGTGTGTCTTGCACAGTAAAACACAGAGTTTGCATCTGTTTTTGAGTGAAATTAGAACAATGAACACCCAGATGTTGATAGTGTTCAAGCTGAGTTGCATGATCATTTGTCAAGAAGATTGAGGAGAAATTCTTGAACTAGTTAGGAGAATTGGACTGTAAGTGATCACAGGGGTTCCTTCTAACTTCTAGATTCTACAATTACACAGAACTACTTATAAGCAAATTAAGACCAAAATACACCAAATTAGGGTTATTTCAACAGGTTATCAGCTTTTGGGATTATACTGCCAAACAGTGACTCAGAAAAGCATCTAAGGAAAAGGCAGAGTGTATCTACTGGATAATTGGACATCAAGCTGACAAACACATTTATAACTAATCAATTGGCAATCTCCCTTGGACTTACAATTACAATGGAAAGTTTTTTCAATGTTATCTATTATTTTCAATATGCTTTATTGCAATAAAATCTCAAACTTCCTTGATTCTTAAGTTTGTATGGATTTATTTGGCAGATGCATGATAATAAATAGAAAATAAAATAGAAAGCATTCCTATTCCAGAAATGGTGAAGTAGCTTGTGTTTCACTAACATTCCTACAAATTAAGAAATTGAAACTCTGGAGAAAAAATGAAAACAAAAAACAAACTAACAAAAAACCCACTCTTTGAAGGCACTGGAGAGTGACCAAACTGAGATGGAGGTAGATACTGGAAATGATTTGACCAATGTAAGAAAGGAACTTGTTTATTGGCTTTTCTTCTGAGAGAATTTCACATTTAATGTTGCACAAGACAACTAGAATTCAAATAGAAACCTGCTGTCTTATTTCCTTGAGGAGTAGAATAAGAGCTTAAAAATTGTCAAAGTGCCTGGAAATTGACTGGAAAAATCCTGGAAAAGAAGGTGACACAGATTGGGAACTCTAATATTGGCATGATTCACACTCAAAGTCCTGGTTGAGCCTTGAACTGTGTCTGTTGGTGAGACCTATAAGGACTACCAGAAAGCATCAGCTGCAAGGCTGAAATTGATGAGCAGAGATTTAAGCTGCTACCTAGTGCAGGAAAGACTGAAATTTGAGTTTGAGACTTGCCAGGTGATAGGATTTTCATTGACTTGGGGTAAAGACAATGTCCAAAATCATTTTCCCTAGGACACAGAGTAAAACCAAGCATATTGGCACTAGTAAGCAGAGAAACCCAAGAATCTCCAAATTCAAGGGGGTTGACTATTATTTTATTACCTGTTAGGAAAAAATCAACATACTTTAGGAGAAGATACTATATTTGGATTATCTAAAATATATCATCCATAATTTCATGTACACAATCAAAAGTTAGTTTATGTAAAAATCAATGGAAAAATATATCTCAAAAACAAGAGATGAGATGATCAGTTAGTTAAAAAAAAAAAAAAGACAATTTGACCCATACATTATAAGTAGTAGGAGAGGGGTTTAATGCAATTAAATAAATGTGTCAATAACTTAAAGAAAGTCTAGATGAATGAATGGATGGGAAGTCTCAACAAAGAGAGGAAAACTGCTAAAATAAATCAAATAGAAATTTTAGAACTGAAAAATACAATATATGAAATGGAAAAGTCATTGGATGTAATAAAGTAAATTGGAGATTACAGGAAATAAAATATGTCAGTGATTTTGAAGACTAATCAATAGACCTTACTCACTCAGAATAAAAGAGAGAAAAAACAAAGTTTAAAAAAATGGCAGTTAGACGCACTTTCTGTGATTGAAGAGAAAGTAACTAACAAATAACACTCTTGCAAATATCAACTGCAAACTCAATTTAAAAAATACATATTTGAGGGTGAAAAAACTCAGGAAGTTATTAGAGGGAAGTTAAAACTTGGAGGAAGCAAACAAGTATGCAGTAATATTCCAGATTTATTTCTTTTTTTCTTTACTTTCTTTTTCTTTCCTTCTTTTCTTTCTTTCTGCCTTTATTTTCACTGATAGCAACCATCAACACAGGGATTTGGAGTAGCTAAAACTCTTATAGAAAGCACACTCTTTCTGTAAAGAGAAATCAAGACACTTAGAACTTCCAAAGAAGTAGAAGGGAATCAGAAAGGAGAAAGTCAGGAAAGAGTAACCCAAATCAGATTATACTTTCTAGTCAGGGAAGAGTAACCCAAATCAGATTATACTTTCTGCCCAGGTATCTGAATAACCCCTCAACCAGGCATTAACAAGCAGATTAAAATAATCTGAACTAAGATATGAGTCAATGCCCACTGCAGGCATACAGAGATTTCAGTTTGAGTATACACCTGTTTATTTTCTACAAAGACAAACATAGGAAAATCAACACTTTTCAAGGGAATATAATAGAACCTATAGTTTCTATAATGTCCAGATACAATCTAAAATTAGTGAATATATATAGAAACAGGAAAATGCATCCCATCTCAAGGGAAAAATCAATCAACATATATAAACCTGTTGAGAAAAACCTGTTGATAGAATTGTCAGGCAAGGACTTTAATCCAGATGTTATAGCTATTATCAATGAGGTAAAGTACAGTACATTCATAATAAATGAAGAGGGCGGTAATCTCAGGGAAGAAATTACATTATAAAAGAAATATAATAAATCTTTTAAAACTATAAATATAAGGTATGTGAAAAAGTTGATTTAATAGTAGAATGGAAATTATAAAAAAAAAAAAGTGTCACTAAGCCTGAACATAGAATAAATAGTTTTAAACTGCAGAGCTAAGTGAAGGAAAAATATTTGAATACTTGGTAATCAATGGGAAAATATAAACAGATTTAGCATAGGAGTATCAAAGTCCTAAAGAAGAGGAAATAGAATGAAAAAAATAGTTGGAGGTATAATGTACAAAAATTTCTGAAATTATGTATATATAATACATACATATATATACATATATATATATATACACACACATATATAAAGCTTAGTATTAAACAGAAACAATAATTTAAAATAACAAAACCAGATTATCACCTCATAGTAGAAGTTGTAAAGTGAACAGAAAATCTTAAAATCAGACAGAAAAAAATTACACATTAAATATAAGGAAAAAATGATTTTAATAGTCATGGACTTCTCATAAGAAAGTAGGAAAGCCATAAGTCAGCAACACAACTTTTATGTGCTAAAAGAACAAAACAAAACACTTATAACCCAAAAACAATGTCCATCAAAAACATGTTTCAGAAATGAAGGCAACATAGAGATATTTTCAGATAAAAAACTTAATTCATTGGGACCAGACACATACTCTAAGAAATGAAAGAAGCATTTTAGGGTGAAGGGAAAATACACTGGAGGGAAACTTGGATGTTGAATAACTAATGGTGATTAGTCCTGGAAATGGTAAACGTTAAAGACTTTTATTTTTCTCCTTATATTTTAAAACACATATGGCTGTTTAAAGAAAAATTTAGAAGACTGTGTAATACAATTGCATAAAAGACAACAGAGTTTCTAACTGAAACTATATGTTTGAAAGTTTCTACATACTATGTGAAATGGTATAATATAAACTCTAATAGAAAGGAAAATTGAAGAATGTATATTGTAATCCCTAGAACAACTGATGAAAAAGAATCAGAGGTATAGCTAAAAGTTAAAAGCTACATTAAAATGAAATTATTAAAAATTAAAAAAATCAAAAAAAAAAAAGACAGGAAAGAGGGACAAAGTTACAAATGGCAGACAGAAAACTGACCTAGAGAAAACAAATAATAAAATACTACACTTAAATACAAACTACACTTAAATATAAACATTAAATTACATTAAATAATATTCTAAACACTTCATTTACAATGTTGAAATTATAATAATAGATAAAAACAAAAGCAACTCCTGAGCTTCTGGGTAGGTGTAGACAATGGTAGATATGTAGTAACCAATCTCCCATGATTTCCAAAACTACAAAGTGACTGATTTTAAAAAGAAAATTCAACAAATTATAACAATATGGCCTCACACACTCCTGTCTCTTCTCTACTCTTTTAATTATTTCTGTGGGAAAGACAGAGGGAAAAAAAAGAAAAAAGCTATGGGGAAGACAGAGGCGATTGCTAGTGAAAGAGCCTGAGAGCTTGAGGCGGGGCTGGAGGAACCAACAGAAACATTAAATCCTTCCTAAATTTGAAAATTCTAAAAACGTATCGAGACACACCAGTGCATGGTATACAGGGGGAGTTTTTCAAAGGGTCAAAAGCCTCATATAAATGGTCTATCTGTAATTAAAGTGGCATCACCTTGTAAAAGACTCCATGCCTGATTTAAAGGAAAAGAATCAGCTGAGAAAGGCAAGTGTGCTTTAAGGGGATACTCTTCAAACACAGTTTCTGGGGAAGAAAAGGGACAAAATAAAGGTGGGTTTTTTTTGACAGTTAAATGGAGAAGCAATTGATGTTAGGCTAGGAGTCTGGTAAAATGCCCCAAAATAAATTTTTAAAAGTAAACAATTGGAATGTAAAAAACCAAGAAATTAAAATTCACACAAATCATTTGAAATTCATACCTAACTCCCATTAAAAAAAAAAAATGATGAAGCAGGAGAAAACTCTAAGTCTACACTTAAAATTAATTTGAAAACCACCTTAATCAGAAATCCAAAATCTAAGATAAAATGAACATAATTAGGGAAAAATGAAGCAAGTTAACTTATGCCCAAGTAGAAAAAATTCAAATAAAAAATGTAATTAGGGAAGAAACAATTTAGATAACTAAGATAATATAAGAAAGACATTTTTTAAAACTGACAAAAAGAAAGGAGTAGAAATGGAAAACTTGTACAGACAAACAATATTCCTGTTATCTCAAAATCCTTGATGAAAAAGCACAACAAAACAATGGAACAGAACTAATATTTAAATTTATAATGCAAGACAACCCACCAGAAATAGAAAAAAATCTGAATATAACATCAAAAGGGCTCATTAGGTACCTTGGAAATTAACCCACAATATTCAACACTGAGATCTATCATAATAGAATTATCAGATTTCAAAGGTAAAATAAAATCTTCAAGGCTTTCAGGACAAAAATATCAAATGACTTGTAAAAATGAGGCTAGCAATTCCAAGACCAACACACAAAGCAAAGCAGCAATGGAGATGGATTTTTAACAAACTCAAAGAAATTGTGAACCAAAAATTTTATATCCAGCTACACTCTCCTTCAAATATAATCTTTTACTGTTGAAAGCAGTTTTTAGCACATAAGTAATGATGAGATTCTACACCCATCAACCCCTCTTCAGACATCTGCTTAGAGGATGTTTCATTCATCTCAATGGCAGAGCTTGTTATATTTCTCCCATCTTTAAAAAAAATAACAAAAACAACTTTGTTTATTCTCTATATTACTCCTTTTCTGTTTCATTGATATTTGACTATTAATCTTTTGTCACTTAATTACCCTTTCTTTGTGTTTATTCTGTTTTTATTTTTGTGACATCTTAATATGGACTTTTACTCATTAATTTTCAACTTTTTATTTTATAATATGTTTTAATGTTACACATTTCTGTCAAATATGTATTTTTTCAATCTTACAAGTATATATGTAGAGTTTTATTACTACTTAATTTTAAAATTATCTTTAATTTTCATTGTGAGCTTTCCTTTAAACATATTTTATTTGGGGGCATCTTTTAAATTATTCAGTACATGGTAATTTCAATGTATTTTTTAAGCCTCTATAATGATTGTGCTGTGGATTGGGGATGTTATATTTTCAAAGGCTATTTGGGGTAGTTTATTAAGTATTTACTTATTTGTTGAGAGGTGCTATCTGAGAGGTAATATGGAATTAGTTAACCATACAGACTTTGGAGCAAAATGATGGATTTAAATACTAATTCTGCCATTTAACAGTTATATACTTTCTAATCACCCTCTTCAGGTTCTTCACCTGTAAAATGGATATAGTAGAAGTATCCTACCTATGTGTTATTTTCAACAATTAAATTACTTAATATATTTAAATATTCTTAACATTTTCTGGCATATAGTAAGAGCTTTACAAAATATAGGTAATTTATTAATATGGCAACTAATGTAAAATCACTTCTGTAAATATTTAATGTTTACTTCCTTTTAAATGAAAAATTCTATACATATCTAATATATCTAGCTTGATAATTGTATTTTTAAATTAATCTTTGTCATCACTCATTGTTCTGATATCTCCATGTTTGAGAGATATGTGTGAAAATCACCCAGTCTCATTATGGATTTATATAATTCATCAAGGAACAGATAAGTTTCACTTTATATAAACAGGAAATTAGAAAATGTATTAAAATTATTTTGCAAGGCTAATATAATGCTAATTATTAAGTAAATATAGCTAGCATAGGAAATGGAAAATATGGCCCAATGTCACTTAAAACATAAATGTTAATAATAGCGAAAGAATATATTAGGATCTGCGGATTCTAGTCCCAATGATACTTGTCTCCTAGGATTTATGCTCTTGTTTAGTCCCCTCACTCATTCAGTTGAGGCTGGCTTATTTAACCAATAGAATTAAACAGAAGTGACAGTATGTGACTTCCAAGACTCTGTCACAAAAGGTATTGTATTTTCCAGCATAGTCTCTTGGATTATTCATTCTGGTGGAAGTCATCCTCCATATAATGAGGAAGTTCAAGAACTCCTATGAAAAGGCCCACAAAAGGAAGAAACAATTTGCTGGCATCAATTGCCAGGCATGTGAATAAGCCTTCAAGAAAGTGGATCCTCCAGCCCTAGTCAAGACGTTGCATCTCTATTCATCTTGTAGGAAATTCTGAACTGCAAATATCATAGGAAATAATAAATGATTATTGTTTGTGTAAGTTATTTGTTATATAGCAATAGATAAGTGATACAGATTTCTCAAATAATAATACTTCATGTGTACGTTGAGTTAAAGAATAAAAGGCAAATATAGCTGAGCCTAGGAAAATTTATCTACAAAATGATCTAAATTAAGTGGGAAAAATGAAATGAGGAAGACCAATAGGAAAAAAAAAGTATAAAACTTTACTGGAGAGCATAAAAAAAGGACTTAGCAGTTGGATACACCTTATCAAAGATCTGTATGGAAGACTCACCATAGAAAATAAGACATTTATTTTAAAATTACTATATTACTCAGCCATAAAAAGGAACGAAATTGGGTCATCTGTAGAGACATGGATGGACTTAGAGAGTGTCATACAGAGGGAAGTAAGTCAGAAAGAGAAATACAAATATGGTATATTAATGTGTATATGTGGAATCTAGAAAAATGGTATAGATGATTTTATTTGCAAAGCAGAAATAGAGACACAGACATAGAGAACAAATGTATGGATACCAAGAGGGAAACAGGGGGATGGGAGGAATTGGGAGATTGGGATTGACCCATATACACTATTGATACTATGTATAAAATAGATAACTAATGAGAACATACTGTATAGCACAGGGAACTCTGCTTAATGCACTGTGGTCAAATAAATGGGAAGGAGATTTTTAAAAAAAAGGATATATGTATATGTATAGCTGATTCATTTTGCTGTACAGTAGAAACTAACACAACATTGTAAAGCAACTATACTCCAATAAAAATTAACTAAAAAATAAAATTATTATATTACTGCAAAGTAATCTGAATAAAATTCAAAAAATTATAACAAAACTGTATAAGTCCATTTGAAAAGTCTTATGGGAGAAAAAATACACAGGAATTACCAAGATGACAAATAACACTGAGAAGGAATTCCTGCAGAAAATGTCAGCCATAAGAAGAAGCTACAGAAATTAAAACACACTACAATTCTTAAATATCATACCTCCATTAATTCAATAAATCTATTTTTGGAAATTCATCTTAGAAAAATACACACATAGGCAATGACATGTGTATTAGGAAAACCATTGTTTACAAGACAAAATAATCAACAATGGTATAGTCAAAATACCACAACAGAGTTTAAATGGAATGCTATGCAGCAGATAAAAATGCTAGTATTCCATAAATATTTTTTCTTCCAGTTTTATTGTGATATAACTGACATACAGCACTGTATAAGTTTAAAGGGTACAGCATAATTATTTGACTTAAATACATCAGGAAATGATTACCACCATTGGTTTAGTGAACATCCATCATTTCATATAGATACAAACTAAAAGAAAAAGAAAAAAAATTCTTTGTGATAAAAATTCTTCAGATTTCCTCTCTCAACTTTTATATATAACATAGGTGTGTCAGTTACATTGTACATTGTACATACCTAGTTATTTATCTTATAACTGGGAGTTTGCACCTTTTGATTACCTTCATCCAATTCCCCTTATCCCCACCCCCTGCCCTTGGTAACCACAAATATGATATCTTTTTCTAGAAGTTATTTATTTATTTATTTATTTATTTATTTAACATCTTTATTGGAGTATAATTGTTTCACAATGGTGTGTTAGTTTCTGCTTTATAACAAAGTGAATCAGCTATATATACACACATGCCCATATCTCCTCCCTCTTACGTCTTCCTCCCACTCTCCCTATCCCACCCCTCTAAGTGTTCAAAAAGCACCGAGCTGATCACCCTGTGCTATGTGGCAGCTTCCCATTAGCTATCTTCATTGTAGTTTTGACTTGCATTTCTCTAATGTTTAGTGATGTTCAGCATCCTTTCTTGTGTCTGTTGGCAATCTGTATATCTTCTTTGGGGAAATGTCTATTTAGGTCCTCTACCCATTTTTGGATTGGGTAGTCTGTTTTTTCGACATTGAACTGCATGAGCTGCTTGTAAATTTTGGAGATTAATCCTTTGTCAGTTGCTTCATTTGCAAATACTTTCTCCCATTCTGAGGGCTGTCTTATCTTGTTTATGGTTTCCTTTGTTGTGCTAAAGATTTTAAGTTTCATTAGCTCCCATTTGTTTATTTTTGTTTTGATTTCCATTTTCCTAGGAGGTGGGTCAAAAAGGATTTCCTGTGATTTATGTCATAGAGTGTTCTGCCTATGTTTTCCTCTAAGAGTTTGATAGTGTCTGGCCTTATATTTAGGTCTTTAATCCATTTTCAGTGTATTTTTGTGTATGGTGTTAGGGAGTGTTCTAATTTCATTCTTTTACAAGTAACTGTCCACTTTTTCAAGCACCACTTATTGAAGAGGTTGCCTTTTCTCCATTGTATACTCTTGCCTCCTTTACCAAAAAAGAAAAAAAAAAAAAAGGTGACCATATGTGCGTGGGTTTATCTCTGGGCATTCTATCCTGTTCCGTTGATCTATATTTCTGTTTTTGGGCCAATACCATACTGTCTTGATTATTGCAGTTTTGTAGTAGTCTGAAGTCTGAGAGCCTGATTCCTCCAGCTCCATATTTGTTTCTCAAGATTGCTTTGGCTATTTGGGGTCTTTTGTGTTTCCATGTAAATTGTGAAATTCTTTGTTCTAGTTCTGTGAAAAATGCCATCGGTAGTTTGATAGGTATTGCACTGAATGTGTAGATTGCTTTGGGTAGTCATTCTCACAAGGTTGATTCTTCCAATCCAAGAACATGGTACATCTCTCCATCTGTTTGTATCATCTTTAATTTCTTTCATCAGTGTCTTATAGTTTTCTGCATACTGGTCTTTTGTCTCCTTACGTAGGTTTATTCCTAGGTATTTTATTCTTTTTGTTGCGGTGGTAAATGGGAATGTTTCCTTAATTTCTCTTTCAGATTTTTCATCATTTCATCTCTTGCATAGGAATGCAAGAGATTTCTATGCATTAATATTGCATCCTGCTACTTTACCAAATTCACTGATTACCTCTAATAGTTTTCTGGTAGCATCTGTAGGATTCTTTATGTATAGTACCATGTCTTCTGCAAACAGTGACAGCTTTACTTTTCCAATTTGGATTCCTTCTATTTATTTTTCTTCTCTGATTGCTGTGGCTAAAACTTCCAAAATTATGTTGAATGACAGTGGTGAGAGTGGGCAACCTTGTCTTGTTCCTCGTTCCTGATCTTAGTGGAAAGGGTTTCACTTTTTTATTATTGAGAACAATGTTGGCTGTGGGTTTGTCATATATGGTCTTTATTATGTTGAGGTAAGTTACATCTGTGCCTACTTTCTCGAGGGTTTTTATCATAAATGTGTATTGAATTTTGTCAAAAGTTTTTCTGCATCTTTTGAGATGACTATATGGTTTTTCTCCTTCAATTTGTAAATATGGTTTATCACATTGAATGATTTGCATATATTGCAGAATCCTTCCTTTCCTGGGATAAACCCCACTCGATTATGGTGTATGATCCTTTTAATGTGCTGTTGGATTCTGTTTGCTAGCATTTTGTTGAAGATTTTTGCATCTATGTTCACCAGTGATATTGGCCTGTAGTTTTCTTTCTTTGTGACATCTTTGTCTGGTTTTGGTGTCAGGGTTTTGGTGGGCTCGTAGAATGAGTTTGGGAGTGTTCCTCCTTCTACTATATTTTGGAAGAGTTTGAGAAGGATAGATGTTAGCTCTTCTCTAAATGTTTGATAGAAGTTGCCTGTGAAGCCATCAGGTCCTGGGTTTTGTTTGTTGGAAGACTTTTAATCACAGTCTCAATTTCAGTGCTTGTGATTGTTCTGTTTATATTTTCTATTTATTCCTGGTTCAGTCTCAGAAGGTTGAACTTTTCAAAGAGTTTGTCCATTTCTTCCAGGTTGTCCTTTTTATTGGCATATAGTTGCTTGTAGTAATCTCTTATGTTCCTTTGTGTTTCTGTAGTGTCAGCTGTTACTTCCCCTTTTTCATTTCTAATTCTATTGATCTGAGTCTTCTCCTTTTTTTTTTTGATGAGTCTGGCTAATGGTTTATCAATTTTGTTTATCTTCTCATAGAACAGCTTTTAGTGTCATTGATCTTTGCTATCGTTTCCTGCATTTCTTTTTCATTTACTTCTGATCTGATCTTTACGATTTCTTTCCTTCCGCTAACCATGGGTTTTTTTTTTGTTTGTTTGTTTGTTTTGTTTTTGTCCTCTGTCTCTAATTGCTTTAGGTGTAAAGTTAGGTTGTTTATTTGAGAAGTTTCTTGTTACTTGAGGTAGTATTGTATTGCTATAAACTTCCCTCTTAAAACTGCTTTCGCGGCATCCCATAGGTTTTGGTTTGTCGTGTTTTCATTGTCATTTGTTTCTATGTACTTTCTGATTTCCTCTTTGATTTTTTCAGTGATCTCTTGGTTATTAAGTAGTGTATTGTTTAGCCTCCATGTGTTTGTATATTTTACAGATTTTTTCCTGTTATTGATACCTAGTCTCATAGTGTTGTGGTCAGAAAAGATACTTGATACGATTTCAATTTTCTTAAATTTACCAAGGCTTGATTTGTGAACCAAGATATGATTTATCCTGGAGAATGTTCCATGAGCACTTGAGAAGAAATTGTATTCTGTTGTTTTTGGATGTAATATCATATAAGTATCAATTAAGTCCATCTTGTTTAATGTATCATTTAAAGTTTGTGTGTCCTTATTTATTTTCATTTTGGATGATCTGTCCATCTGTGAAAGTGGGGTGTTAAAGTTCCCTACTATGACTGTGTTACTGTCGATATCCCCTTTTATGGCCTTTAGTATTTGTCTTATGTATTGAGGTGCTCCTATGTTGGGTGCATAAATATTTACAATTGTTATATCTTCTTCTTGGATTGATCCCTTGATCATTAGGTAGTGTCTTTGTCTCTTGTAATAGTCTTTGTTTTAAAGTTACTTTGTCTATTATGAGAATTGCTACTCCAGCGTTCTTTTGATTTTCATTTGCATCAAATATCTTTTTCCATCCCCTCACTTTCAGTCTGTATGTGTCCTGAGGTCTGAAGCGTGTCTCTTGTAGACAGCATTTATATGGGTCTTGTTTTTTGTCCCTTCATCCAGTCTATGTCTTTTGATTGGAGCATTTAATCCATTTACATTTAAGGTAGTTATTGATATGTATGTTCCTTTTACCATTTCCTTATTTGTTTTGTGTTTGTTATTGTAGGTCTTTTCCTTTTCTTGTCTTTCCTGCCTAGAGAAGTTCCTTTAGCGTTTGTGGTAAAGTTGGTTTCCTAAAGCATTTCTGGTCCTGAATTCTCTTAGTTTTGGCTTGTCAGTAAAGGTTTTAATTTCTCCATCATATCTGAATGACATCTTTGCTGGGTAGAGAAATTTTGGTTGTAGGTTTTTCCCTTTCATCATTTTAAATATGTCCTTCCACTTGCTTCTGGCTTGGCTTGCAGAGTTTCTGCTGAAAGTTCAGCTGTTAAACTCATAGGGATTCCCTTGTATGTTATTTTTTTTTTCCTTGATACTTTTAATATTTTTTCTTTGTATTTAATTTTTGATAGTTTGATTCATATGTGTCTTGGCATGTTTCTCCTTGGATTTATCCTGTATGGGACTCTCTGCACTTCCTGGACTTGATTGACTATTTCCTCTCCCATATTAGGGAAGCTTTGAACTATAATCTCTTCAAATATTTTCTCAGTCTCTTTCTTTTTCCCTTGTTCTTCTGGGACCCCTATAATTTGAATGTTGGTGCATTTAATGCTGTCCCAGAGGTCTCTGAGACTGTCCTCAATTCTTTTCATTCTTTTTTCTTTATTCTTCTCTATGGTAGTTATTTCCACTCTTTTATCTTCCAGGTCACTTCTCTGTTCTTCTGCCTCAGTTATTCTTTTATTGATTCCTTCTAGAGAGATTTTAATTTCATTTATTGTGTTGTTCACCATTGTTTGTTTGCTCTTTAGTTCTTCTAAGTCGTTGTTAAACGTGTCTTGTATTTTCTCCATTCTATTTCCAAGATTTTGCATCATCTTTACTGTCATCACTCTGAATTCTTTTTCATGTAGACTGCTTATTTCCTCTTCATTTGTTTGGTCTGGTGGGTTTTTACCTTGCTCTTTCATCTGCTGTGTGTTTCTCTGTCTTCTCATCTTGCTTACCTTACTGTGTTTGGGGTCTCCTTTTCCCAGCCTGCAGGTTCGCAGTTCCCATTCTTTTTGGTGTCTGCCCGCAATGGCTAAGGTTGTTTCAGTGTGTTGTGTAGGCTTCCTTGTGGAGCGGACTGGTGCCTCTGTTCTGGTCGATGAGGCTGGATCTTGTCTTTCTGGTGGGCAGAACTGTGTCTGGTGGTGTATTTGTGGGTGTCTGTGACCTTATTATGATTTTAGGCAGACTCTCTGCTAATGGGTGGGGTTGTGTTCCTTTTTTTTTTTTTTGTGGTACACGGGCCTCTCACTGTTGTGGCCTCTTCCATTGCGGAGCACAGGCTCTGGACGCGCAGGCTCAGCAGCCATGGCTCACGGGCCTAGCTGCTCCATGGCATGTGGGATCTTCCCAGACTGGGGCATGAACCCGTGTCCCCTGCATCGGCAGGCGGACTCTCAACCACTGCGCCACCAAAGGAGCCCCATGTCTTGGTTGCTTTTTGTCATAGGGTGTGCAGCACTGTAGCTTGTTGGTTGTTGAGTAGAGCTGGGTCTTAGCATTGAGATGGAGACTCTGGGAGAGCTTTCGCCATTTGATATGATGCGGAGCCAGGAGGTCTCTGGCGGACCAATGTCCTGAACTCATCTCTCCCACCTCAGAGGCACAGGCCTGTCACCCAGCCGGAGCACGAAGACCCTGTCAACCACATGGCTCAGAAGAAATGTAGAAAGAGAGAGAGAAAGAGAGAGAAAGAGAAAGGAAGAAAGAAAAAGACAGAAAGAAAGAAAGTGAGAAAGAAAGCAGGAAAGAAAGAAAAATAATAAAATAAAATAAAGTTTTTAAAATAAAAAATATTAAAAAGAAAAAAAGAAAAAAAGACATAAAAAAGAAAGAAGTGAGCAACCAAACCAGAGGACAGACAGAACCATAGAACAAATGGTAAAAGCAAAGGTATCCAAACAAAATCACACAAAGAAGCATACACATACATACTCAGAAAAAGAGAAAAAGCGAAAAAAAAAAATATATATATCTATATTTTAAAAAAATGCAAGAGAGCAACCAAATCAATAAACAAATCTACCAATGATAATAAGCTCTAAATACTAGACTAAGATTAAAAAAAACAGAAAAAAATTAGATGCAGAAAGCAAACCCCACGTCTACAGTTGCTTCCAAAGTCCACTGCCTCAGTTTTGGGATGATTCGTTTTCTATTCAGATATTCCACAGATGCAGGGTACATCAAGTTGATTGTGGAGATTTAATCCGCTGCTCCTGAGGCTGCATAAAGAGATTTCCATTTCTCTTCTTTGTTCACACAGCTCCTGGAGTTCAGCTTTGGATATGGCCTCGCCTCTGCATGTAGGTCACCTGAGGGCATCTGTTCTTTGCTCAGACAGGATGGGGTTAAAGTAGCTGCTGATTAGGGGGCTCTGGCTCACTCAGGCCGGGGTGAGGGAGGGGGTATGGAATGTGTGGTGAGCCTGCGGCGGCAGAGGCCAGTGTGACATTACAACAGCCTGAGGTGTGCCGTGTGTTCTCCCAGGGAAGTTGTCCCTGGATCACGGTACCCTGGCAGTGGCGGGCTGCAAAGGCTCCCAGGAGGGGAGGTGTGGACAGTGACCTGTTCTTGCACACAGGCTTCTTGGTGGCTGCAGTAGCAGCCTTAGCGTCTCATGCCCATCTCTGGTGTCTGCGCTGGTAGCCGTGGCTCATGCTCATCTCTGGTGCTGGTTTAGGCAGTGCTCTGAAGCTGCTCTCCTCACGCACCCCGAAACAATGGTCTCTTGCCTCTTAGGCAGGTCCAGACTTTTTCCCAGACTACCTCCTGGCTAGCTGTTGTGCACAAGCCCTGTTCAGCCTGTGTTCACGCGGCCAACCCCAGTTCTTTCCCTTGGATCTGACTGCCGAAGCCCGAGCCTCAGCTCCCAGTGCCCACCAGCCCCAATGGGTGAGCAGACAAGCCTCTTGGGCTGGTGAGTGCTGGTCAGCACCGATCTTCTGTGCGGGAATCTTTTCACTTTTCCCTCTGCACCCCTGTTGCTGTGCTCTCCTCTGTGGCTCCGAAGCTTCCCCATGCTGCCACCCAGGAAGGGGCTTCCTAGTGTGTGGAAACTGTTCCTCCTTCACAACTCCCTCCCAGTGGTACTGGTCCCATCCCTATTCTTTTGTCTCTGTTTTTTCTTTTACCCTACCCAGGTACGTGGGGGAATTTCTTGCCTTTTGGGAAGTCTGAGGTCTTCTGCCAGCATTCAGTACGTGTTCTGTAGGAGTTGTTCTGCATGTAGATGTATTTCTGATGTATTTGTGGGGAGGAAGGTCATCTCCACGTCTTATTCCTCCGCCACTTGAAGGTCTCTCATGTTTGTTTGGTTTTGAAGTATAATTGACCTACAACATTACATTAGTTCATGGTGTACAACACAGTAATTTGATATTTCTATTCATTTCAAAATTATCACCAATGATAAGTCTAATTACCGTCTGTCACCATACAGAAATATCACGTTATTATTGACTAAATGTATTTATATTTAAGTGGAATAAGTGTTCAATTTATTATTAAATTAATAATTAATTGGAACAATCTTCAAGTTTACATGGTTGTAGTTATGAGCACAGACACTAGAACTAAATTTCATAGATTTAAATTCTGTCTCTACCACCCAATAAACTGTTTAATCTTTGGCTGGTTACCTCAACACTCTGTGCATCTGTTTTCTCTTTCATTACATGGAGAAAATTATATGACTACTTCAGAGGGTTTTTGTGATGTTAAAAATAATTAACACACTTCATGTCACGTGTCATCTAGGAAATGCAAATTAAAATAACAGTGAGATACCACTATATACTTAATAGAATGGCCAATCTAGGACACTGACAACATCAAATGCTGATGAAGATGTGGAACAATAGGAACTCTCATTCATGGCTGGTGGGAATTCAAAATGATACAGTGCCATTAGAAGACACACTGACAGTTTCTTATAAAACTGAATAAACTTCTGCTCTATGATCCAACAACTGTGCTTCTTGGCATTTAGCCAAAGAAGTTGAAAACTTATGTCCCTGCAGAAACCTGCACACAAAAGTTTATGGTAGCTCTATTCATAATTGCTAAAACTTGGAAGTGATCAAGATGTTTTTCAGTAGGAGATTGGATACATAAACTGTGGTACATGCAGACAACAAAATATTTTTCAGTGCTAAAAAGAAATGAGTGATCAAGTCATTAATAGATATGGAGGAAACCTGAATGCACGTTATTAAGTAAAATAAGCTAATCTGAAAAGGCTAAATACTGTATGAATCCAACTACATGAAAAGGGCAAAACTGTGGAGACAGAAAAACATTGGTGGTTTCCAGGGCTTTGGGGATAGAAAAAAGGATAAATAGACACAGCATAGATGATTTATAGGGTAGTGAAAATACTTTGTATGACACCATAATAATGGATTCACATCATTATTCGTTTGTCCAAATCCACAGAATATACACCACCAAGAGTGAACCGTAATGTAAACTATGGACTTTGAGTGATTATGATGTGTCAATGTAGGTTTATCCTTTGATAAAAAAAAATCTCATTCTGGTGAATGATGCTGATAATGAGGAAGGTTATACATGTGTTGTGGCATAAGGTATATAGATAATCTCTACACCTCTCTCCATTTCGTTGTAAACATAAAAATGCTCTGAAAAAAATAAAGACAAAATCAGAAAAAAACAAAAAAGAATTAATACATGCAAAGTTATTTGAACAGTGACTGTGACACAAGTTTTATGCAAGTTTTGAAAATAATAATTATTGTTCACTCTTAAATGAAAAAGCAATGAATAGTTGAGTATAGTATAGTAATTAGTAAAAAACACAAGGTTTTTCTATATTTCTATGTACACAAACACACATACCAATTATATGTATATTATCTCCAGGGGCTACATATAAATTGGTAAATATAGTTGACAATACATACACGTAGTGGATAGGGGGTAGTAGAAGACTTACATTTCACTGTACATAACTTGGAGGTATGTATATTATCTTTGCATTCATTTCTAGAATTAAATTGGAAGCTTATTTTAAAAGAGCATGGTATCATGGTATTTGTGTTCCAACAGACAATTTTAATCATTGGGCAATCAAGATAGAGACAGTATAAAAAATCTAGGTATGTAGGGAAAATCTGTATATGATAAAGGTGACTTTTCTAATTGGTGACCATATTTTCCAATAAAAAGAAGTCAGCCTCTTGACTGGTAAGTGATTCCTTTCATCATGAGATCAAAAACAGAAGCCAAGAGAATCTTTTTTGTAAAAGTCTTTCAGTTTAGCAGAGACAGAGATATCTCTCTTATTTAATGATAAGAGGTCTAATTTCTGATGAGTGTGTGCATATGGTTAGTCACAGATTAATTGCAGCTTTTCTTAAAAAATTGTTTTTTTTTAAATTTTTAAAGAATTTTTTTTTTTTTTTTTTTTTTTTTTTTTTCCGTACGCGGGCCTCTCACTGTTGTGGCCTCTCCCGTTGTGGAGCACAGGCTCCGGATGCGCAGGCTCAGCGGCCATGGCTCACGGGCCCAGCCGCTCCACGGCATATGGGATCCTCCCAGACCGGGGCACGAACCCGTATCCCCTGCATCGGCAGGCGGACTCTCAACCACTGCGCCACCAGGGAGGCCCAAGAATTTTTTTTTTTTAATTTCACTTTATTCTTAGACTGGATTTTCATCTTCTTAATGTGAATTCTGCTTCCAGATATGTAAAAATATCTTGTATCAGACAAATCTCCCTAAATAAAAATAGCTAAAAGTTGTATGAAATTACAAAAGAACATCTGACCAATCAAGGTAAGCCAAAACTTGAGGGACCATGATCTCATAGAAAAGGAAATGGTAAGAAGTGAATCCCCAAATTTACCTGTACAGGGCAAGGGGTTAAGTACCCATGTGAAAATGACATTTGAGAGAGGCTAAATAGCTATCCAGAGCATTTGGCAGTTTTATAATAATAAGAAGACAAAAATTGGATTTCAGAGCCCACCAAGAAACTAAGTAAAGAGCCCAGGATTTTATTTAAGATCTCTAAAATATAACACCCTGAGAATCAGAGCAAATCAGAAACAGGTCAGCCTCACAAACATTAAAATACACCAAAAAATCACCATGATGTCTGATTAAATCAGTGTGATATGCCTATACCCAAGCTGCCTGCCAGAAGAAAAGTAAATAATTTATGTAGAAATATAAAATATTTTTCACAGCCTCAACACAATTTGTATACACAAAGGTCAGTAGCAAATAAAAAATTGCCAGGTCTGACAAGAGACAGTATCAATTAATAAAATTCAAGATATTAAAAATAGAAAATAGAACCAGACCCATAACTAATCAATACAGGGGAGTTTTGTGTCACAGTCTTAAAATAACTGTGATAATGCTAATGAAAATAAATGTCCAATGAAGAATTTAATAGAAAACTTGTACACTTAAAAAGTTTATGTTTGAAATACATTAATGGAAATAAGAACATAAAAGATTTAACATCACATTAGAAAGAGCATGAGATAGGATCAGTGAACTGAAAAACAGTGAAGTGGAAAATATCTAGGTCAAAGCATGAAGAGAGGACAAGGATGAAAGATGCAAAACAGAATGTGGGAAGCTTATATGGGACATGATAAAATCATATAATTTGTATCTGATTGCAATGTCAGGTAAGATATGGGGAAGAAGGAAAAAGCAATGTTTGAAGATATGCTGGTCAGGAATTTCCAATAGCAACAAAAGACATAGATACATGTATATGTATAACTAAATCACTTTGCTGTACACTTGAAACTAACACAACATTGTTAATCAACTATGCTCCAATATAAAATAAAAATTTAAAAAAAATATGTTCAAGTATTTCTAGGAATCTCCACGTAGAGAAAAGAAAACTACACCTTAAAATATCATAGTAAAACTGCCAAACAATGGTTAAAATAAAAATAAAAATAAAAATAAAATAAAAATAAATCTTAAAATCATCCAGATAAAACCACTATGTTTTCTGAAAGATTTTAAATATGTGAAATGTATTGAGATATCTAACTAGATAGTTCATTTGAGTGTGAAGAAATCAAAGTTGTATCAATACTTATACTGAAACAAACTCAACTTGTTTTTTTTCCAGACTATATTTGTATATTTTTCTTTTTTTCAAACTATTATCCTTATACAAATAGTAATATTTTCTGGCTTAATATGAATTTACTTCCCAAATGTACCATCCAGGTTTCTGATAAATAATTCTTTCAACATACATTTTTTTTCCTTTTTGTATTAATTTGACCCCTTAAGCTAGATATGCTAGATCTTATGAGTATGTTTCTTAGGGCTGCCATAACAAATGACCCCAAACTCAATGGCTTAAAAAACATAATTTTTTTCTCACAATTCTGGAGACTAGAAGTCCAATATCAAGACCATGTCACCAAGACCATGCTCCACCTAAAGGCTTTAGGGAAGGGCCCCCCTTTTTTATTTTTATTTTTTTGCATTTCCTAGCTTCTGGTAACCCCAGGCGTTTCTTGGTTTGTGGCAGCATAACTCCAACTCTGCCTCTGTCTTCATATGGCCTCTTCTTTGTGTGTATATGTCACTGTGTTCTCTCTTCTTTTAAGGACACCAGTCATTGAGTTTAGAGCCCAAACTAATCCAATATGACTGCACTTTAATTTAACTAATTACATCTTCAAAGACCCTATTTCCAAACAATGATACATTCTGAGGTTCTTGGTGGACATGATTTTTGGAGGATACTATTCAACCCATTACAGGATATGACTAAACAATTAATTTTGGTTGAGTGTAGTCTGTTTTAACCCATTTTTCAAGACTGGAGATGAATGGCTCATGTTAGAAAGCTAGATACCTTATTGTAAATCAAAGAGATACAATCTGTTATAAACTAATTTCATTTTTTAATTATTTGAAGTCACGATATATTACAAATCTATGGAAAATCAGAATTATTTTCTTGTCAAAAGTAGTTGGCTCATATAAACTTGCGAATTTCAGAATTTTGCAGGATAGTTTTCATAGTACCATCATATATGTCCTAATTATTTTCCTTTTTCTCACAGTCTATACATAGACTACAATCCTAAGTGGGCAAAGTACACTCATAAGATTAAAGTGTAATGGACTTAGAGTAGTAACATAACTAACAAAATTGTAGGTTCCCTATCGTGTTGATGCAGTTTTTCTGGGTTTCTCTTGTCAGGAACAGGACATACAAAGTCTCAGAATAATTTGGGGTCCCATAGGGAGAATGTTAGAGCAGTCAGGAGGAAAACAAAGACTTAAGACAAATAGTGGAGAAGGACAAAAGGGCAATAGGTATGGAAAGGTAAAATAAGCCACGGATTTAAGAAAGGGCTCAAATGAGATATTTAATGCATTAAAAAGACATTTACCTAAGCTATTTAGGATAACTGGATGCTAAAGAACACCTATTTATCTTTCTGTTTGGGGTTCACAATAAAAATCTTAGAGGGGAGTTGCTGAATATTTCTTATTTCCTGATTTGGATTCATCTAAAGAAGTCAGCAATTATAGATGATGTTATGTTTAAGTATGTAGAAAACATACTTTTTACACCTTCTGCTTCTATAAACGCTGTTAATTATAACAGCAATGTAAGGTACTGTCGAAGTACTTCTACATTGAAAAGTTGATAATATCTATATATCTCAGAGCAGAAAATCAGTAAGCATTCAAAGTAATTTTTGCTTAATTAACAAAATATTTCTAATTTCCATTCACACTTAACTGATGGCATTGCAAGTGAATACATAGCAAAAAGATGATGAAGGCTGCCTTAGGGGACGTGTTAATAATTTTATTAGGCTGCTTATATATGATAATTTAAATAATAAATATCCTCACAATTATTTTTAAAGTTATATTTTTACTATTAATGATAGTGTTTTAGAGTATGTAGCAATCAACAAAATAAAAAATAAATTAAATATTGATTTGCATATTTATTTACTGCAGCTCATCAGGAGGGAAAAGTCCCTGAGACACCAAGTAAGATGATGCTGACAGGTGTTGAACTAACACTCCCCTTTCAATTTATTGTTCAAAAAAACCACATTCTTGTTTCTGCAAATTTATCTACCAAATGTATCAAAGTCTATTTGATTCATTTTCTATTCTTTAACTCTAGCTATTTGCACCCAGATAAATGTAAATGTTTTGTGGCTGAAGTAATCCCTGACCAAAGTAAACTAATGGAATAATGCTAGATTATGTTTTGAGGACCAAGATGTTTTTAAGACCTTTTCTAAGAATCAAATTGTTAAAAGCACTTAAAAGCTTTTCCAGGAATTTTAATACTACTACCATTACACTTAATCAACTATCTTTTGCAAGTATAAGATTCACTATTTGGAATTTGTAATTATTTTAAAATAATATAGTAAAATATGTGTAGCAGAAATAAGAGAATCACATTAGACCATATATGATAAAAATAGTGAATCATATCCCATCTTCCTACTTTAAGTGATGTAACATAATCCACATGAATTCTTAAATTGATGGAATTAAATAATACCTGCTTAGAGCAGTCTATGTGTTGACCACACATAACTTGAAACATCAAGCAACTATTGTTACTCACTAAAACAAAACCTCCAAACCAAAAGTCAAACAAACAAAGAAACAGAAACTTTGGCCCAAGTTTATTCAATCTGATCAACATATTCTGAAAAAAGAATTTTGAATGAGTTCAAGTTGAACGTCACCACAAATACATGAATTTAAAATTGAAGATGAGAGTCTGGCAATATCTATTTGACTTTGGCATATCCCATGGTTTTTTGTTACAAGGTATTAGCTCCCTCAAAAGACCAAACTCAGACCATGTTCAAATAGGTCTTTGTCTACAGTAGACAAGTGTGTTCAAGGCTAATAAATAATTTAAGCAAAGTTTTCTCCCCATTATCTATTAATTGTATAAAATAGAACAAAATAGAGAAAAATGTATCTTCTTAGTGAATGGATGTAATTTTTATGAATCATATTGTTTTTGAAAAAGAATTCCCCAGTGGTTGAAGAACGGTTTATGGCTTTAAAGTCATGAATTGTAAACAGATGAGTTAAAAGAATTCTGACAACATTCAGAAGGAAGGTGAATTTTCTAAAAACATTGTCATGGCATGTTATTCATTCCAGGTACCCAATCACAAAAAGAAGACAATTTAAAAGTTTGATTAACGTTAGCACAATTTTCTCTTTTCAGCTTACATAAACCTTCTTGTTTATGTTAAGTTCAATTTGTCTTCCAAAATATCTATCTTTTGACTCCTTCCCTTGTCTTTTGTTGTTAGATTCTATTAAAGATACCAGCTTGTTGTCATTTTTGGATGCAAATATACAGCACCTTTAAATGAAGTCAACCATGGACACAAGAAAAGCTAAGAGCGATCACAACTTCAGACATAAATCTGTAAATATCTAAATGAAACAAATCATTCTTTCATTAACCTAAGAGGTTATGGCCTAACTATATCATTATTTTCCCATTTTGTAAATGCAAATTGTACAAGTTATTGTTCTAGACATGCATTTTTACTCTTAGGGCTTTCACTTTAAGGCCATGTTATTAATATAACAGTGAATTCTCTTTACTGTTGTTCTATAGTGCCTTGTAAAAAAAGAGTGCTGAATAGCTATTTGTTGTTTTTAATGTAACCAAACATCTAAAGAAACACCCCAGAAAATTTCATTTTATAGCATTCATTATACTGTAATTATATCTGTATTTAAAAGAGAGAAAAAATATTTTTTAAAAAGTGATCTAGAGGAGGGGGAAGGGTAAACTGGGACAAAGTGAGAGAGTGGTATGGACATATATACACTACCAAATGTAAAATAGATAGCTAGTGGGGAGCAGCCGCATAGCACAGGGAGATCAACTTGTTGCTTTGTGACCACCTAGAGAGGTGGGATAGGTAGGGTGGCAGGGAGGGATATGTAAGAGGGTAGAGATATGGGGATATATGTATATGTATAACTGATTTACTTTGTTATAAAGCAGAAACTAACACACCATTGTAAAGCAATTATACCCCAATAAAGATGTTAAAAAAAAAAGTCATCTAGAAAAGGCATTTTTTAAAAAGTGATCTAGAATGGAAAACCCTATTTATGGAAAATTTAACATATTAAATTATTGAAACTAATAAACTGCTCTGTATAGTCTTAGTGTAAATTGTCATATAAGAAGTTTTGTTTCAGTTAAAATTGATTTGAATTGTCAATGAATTGAAGTTGATATGTAAAATATATATATATATGTAAAATATAGTCTAGTTTATTTTCAACCATGAGTAAAAGCTGCCATTAATTTGTCTACTGAGTGTCAGGTCTCATGCTTGGCATTCCAGATACATAATTACATAAAATCTCTCACCTTGCTTTTAAGTAAATATTACTCACCCTCATGTTCACTAAATCCCATGTGGAATTTAAACAATAATTCTAACTAAAATATGATTTATCTATCTAGATATGCCTTCAGAGTCCTTTCCTTTTCTGATATCCAACATTGCTAAGCTACCTGAAAAACATGTTGGTCATCTCTTCAAGCTTGGTGTGCCAGAGAATTCACTTAGAAAGGAGCCCAGTGTCTCCTAGGGAAGAAATATTTGTAAACCCATATCTACAATTCTATATTATAGGGTCTGTAAGAGAAGACCATATGAGGAATGGTTGATATACAAATAAAAGTAATAATTTCTTTATGGCTAAAGTCCACTTCTTATCTGCATCATTAAGATAAAGAGTTCTAAATCTTGGGCTTCCCTGGTGGCACAGTGGTTGAGAGTCCTCCTGCCGATGCAGGGGATGCGGGTTCTTGCCCCGGTCCGGGAGGATCCCACATGCTGCAGAGCGGCTGGGGCCGTGAGCCATGGCCGCTGAGCCTGTGCGTCCGGAGCCTGTGCTCCGCAATGGGAGAGGCCACAACAGTGAGAGGCCTGCCTACCATAAAATAAATAAATAAATAAATAAAAGTTCTAAATCTTGATATATAACTAAATTTTTAAAGTTTTTTTTTAAATGTACCAAGCATAAGACCATATATCTAAATAATACCTGGAATATCGGTTTTAAAGACATGTACAGACATATTAGCATTAGATTGAAATTTCATGGAGACACATTTGTATTTGCAAGAAATTTACCATAACGTAAATTAATGAAAGCAGTATTCCAAGTTCCTTCTGTTTATAGCTATACATCTAGCACCTTGAAAATTGTCTGGTTTATGAATACTGAATGAATATTTGTTAAATCTGATGAATAACAAATGATTTATTTTTATTTCCGTGATTTATTTATTTCTCTATCTGGTACAGATATTAATCTTTGACTAATTTATGTTGTTGTAGTCCTTAAAAAGAACAATGACCAAACTTCTTAACAAGAAATTAGGGCAAATTACTTTCAGATTTTTAAAAAATTTAAGTGACTGTTACAATACTTGGCACATAGTAGGTAATAAATATTTGTGGTAGTGCAGAATTTAAATAGTGTGTTAATCAGGTTACCTATTTTTAAGAGTTGAATTCAGTTCTTACATAAAATCTACTTTTAATAGACAATTTTCATTACAATATTTTGGAATTAGATAACAGTGATGGTTGACAACTTAACACACAAAACAAAACCCTGTATACCCAGTAGCAGTCAGTTCTCATTCCTCCCTTCTCCCAGTCCCTAGCAAACACTAACCTACTTTCTGTCCCTATGGAGTGCCTATTCTGAACATTTTATGTAAATGGAATCCCATAATATGTGCTTTTTGTATTTGACTTCTTTCACTTACCATATTGAGGTTCACCCATATTGTAGTATATATTAGTAATTCATCCACATTTTTTGGCTGAATAATACTCCATTGTAATGGTTATATAACATTTTGTTTACCACATTTTGCTGATAAAACTTTGGGTTTCCACTCTTTGGCTATTATCAACAATGCTCTTTTAAACATTTGTGTACAAGTTTTTGTGTGGACATACATTTCAATTCTCTTTTTTATGTACCTATGAGTAAAACTGATGGGTCATATAGTGGCTCTATGTCTAACTTTTTGGGAAACTGCCAAAGGGTTTTCAACTGCTAAAGGGAAAAATGTCATTTTTATAATCTTACCACCTGTGTATGAGGGTTCTAATTTCTCCACTTCCTCATCAACATTGTTATTCTTTTTTAATAGCCATCTTAGTAGATATGAAATGGTATCTCGTGGTTTTGATTTACATTTCCCCAATAACTAATGAAGTTGAGTATTTTTTCATGTGCTCCCTGGCAATTTATATCTCTTATTTGGATAAATACCTATTCAAATCTTTTGTGCATTTTTAATTGAGTTATCTGTCTTTTTATTGCTGAGTTTTAAGAGTTACTTATATATATTGAACTTTTGATCATTATAATTTATATGATTTGCAAGCACTACGTCCCATCCTGTGGCTAGATCTTTCCATTTCTTAATAGTGCCCTCGTTTAAAACACAAAAGTCTTACATTTTTATCAAGTCAAAGTCTTTGATTGCTTTTGGTCTCCTAGCTAAGAACAATTGCAGAATTTGAAGTCATGAAGATTTACACGTATGGTTTTGCTTAAGAGTTTTATAGTTTTAGCGCTTACTTTTAGGTCTTTGATCCATTTTCAGTTATTTTTTTGTATATGAGGTGGGGGCATCTCCAACTTCATTCCTTTGCATGCAAATATCTAGTTGTCCCAGGATCATTTGTTAAAAAGACTATGCTTGATCCATTGAATTTGAATTGTTTTCTCACTCTCATTGAAAAACCATTGACCATAAATGCATGGGTTTATTTCTGGATTCTTGATTCTACTCCATTGCTCTATATAATGTATACTTATGCCAATACTACATAGACTTAATTACTGTTGATTTGTAGTAACTCTCAAGATTAGAAATGTCAGTCTTCCAACTTTGTCCTTCTCTTTTCAATATTGTTTCGGCTATTCTAGAGCCACTGAATTTCCATACAAATGTTAGGATCAGATTGTCAATTTCTGCAAAAAAAGAGTGATCTGGGATTTTGACAGGAATCTGTAGAACAAAGTGGGGAGTATTACCATCTTAACAATTTTAAGTCTTCCAATCCGAGAACTTCAAATGACTTTACCTTTACTTAGGTTTTCTTTAATTTCTTACAATCAGATTTTGTAGTTTTATGTCTAATTTCTTCTTTTTGCCTAATTGACCTGGCGAAAACCTTCAGTACAACTGTACCTTCAGTACAGTTGAATAGAAGTGTCAAGAGTGGACATCCTTGTCTTGTTCCTCATATTAGAGAAAAAAATTCAGTCTTTCACCATTATGTGTAATGTTAGCTATGTATTTTTTGTAGATGTCCCTTATCTGACTGAAGAATTCTATCAAATGCAGTTTCTGTGTCTACTGAGATAATCATGTATTTGCTGTTCTTTACTAGTATGGAATATTACATTGATTGATTTTCATATTTTGAACCAACCTTGCATTCTTGGGATAAATCCCATTTAGTCATGGTGTATAATTTTTTTTTATGCTTTGGAGTTTGTTTGCTAGTATCATTTGGTTTTAATTTACATGTTCCTAATGTTGAGCATCTTCTGGAGGCTCTAGGGAAAAATCTATTTTCTTGTTGTTTCTAACTTCTAGACCTACCTTCCTTCCTTGGCTTGTGGCTGCCTCTTCCATCTTCAAAGCCAGTGGTGTCACATCTCTGATCCTTTCTCCATTGTCACATTTAAAACAGAGGAATCCCTACCAGGAAAGTTTTTCTCTTTTAAGGATTCATGTGATTACCTTGAGATCACCATGATAAGCCAGGACATTCTTCCCATCTCTAGGCCCTTAACCTTAGAAGGCAAAGTCAATTTTACCATTTATGGTAACATAGTCACAGCTATCAGGGATTAGAGTGTGGACATCTTTTAGGGGCTATTTTTCTGCCTACTGCACATGGGAATACATGTTTCTCATCTTCCTCCTCATCTCTGTATTTTCCTTCAGTATTGCTGATAGCCAAACCCAATCAGAATCTAGCATATTAGGAAATTAAATTTGAATCAGGAAAGTATTCTATACCTATCCAAGGAAGCATTCTAATTTGAGGGTAAAATAAAACCATCTTTTGAAATTCACAATCTCAGAAATTTTACTGTTCCATGGCAGCCAAGAGAGAAACTTCCTCAACTCTTCACCATAAGAACCTAGTGGGTTTCCTGGAGTTATGCCCACCTAAAACATCAGTCCCCAAGAATTATCTCTCTCAAATTTGTCCATACTCAGTCTCTAGCAATTCAACAAATTTACCATTTAAGTGTCCCTACTAGTTTATGGATCTAACAGCTTCTGTTCTAGGCAAGATCTTGGCTATGACTCTGGATTAACATTTATCTCCAGATCTGAGATGTTGGTTACCTGAAACTTTAGTTCTCTAATGGGTACAAAAAAAAAATCTGTGGGTTTTCAGTTCGGTGTGATTTTGTTGTTGTTTTTCTCTTGGGTTCTTATAAGAATTTGCTAGAATTCTAATCCTTGTTCCTCTACATGTATAGTGTCACCCCCCCTAAGTTCTATCATCTCTCAATTTTGTCCATTTCTTTTCAGTATGAATATAATATTCCTAGGTGGTTTTGTATGGTTTTGTTTTGTTTCATTTATTATTTCTGCTTGATGTTTTCTCAATTCTTTGTAACTTATTTGTAGTCTGTCATTACTTTTGAAAAGTTTTCAGCTATTTTATCACTTCAAATATTTCATCTGCTCCATTCTCTCTTCTCTTTCTGATATTCTAAGTATGCATACTTTACAACATTTCAAATTCTTCAACAGTTTCTTTTTGGTCTATTCTATTCTTTGTTTCTTCCCCCCCCCCTTTTTCTTCTGTTTTTATTTGTTTTGGAAGTTTCCATTGACCTCTCTTCAAGACCACTAATTCTTTCTCTGACTGTGTCAATTCTACTGAGGAAATCATACAAAATATTCTTCATTTCTTTTAGAATGTTTTTGATTTCTAGCATTTCTTTTTGATTCTTAGAGTTGCAATTTCTCTGCTTATACTACCCATCTGTTCTGTGTACTCTCCATTAGAGCCCTTAATATATTAATCTTAGTTATTTTAAATTCATCCCTAATAATTCCAACATCTGTGTTATGTTTGAGTCTAGTCTTCAGACTGTGGTTTCTATTTGTCTTGTTTGGTTTTTCCTTTTGGTAGGCCTGTATCTTAAGAGCAGGATCTTCATAAGTGTTTCTCCAGTGGTGTAGCCTATATTCCTTCTCTGTTCCCTACTCCATTCTCTGGCAGCAGTATTCCCATATGACTTCATTGAAGTCCTGACTCCCATGACTTGTCCTAGCCTACTGAGGTGAGATGGAAAGGCTATAGGAGGCTGGAATGGAAGAATGCCCTAACCCTGCTTGGCATGAAGCTCGAAAGAAGTCTTTTCCTCTGGATTTTGTTATGGAGAAATTTCTGGGTATATTTCAAAATTATTAATCTTTTTATTCCCTTGCTAGAACCAGGAGAAATTTTTCTCATATCGTTACTATGAGAACCTACTGGGATTCCTAGAAGCAACACCCACAGAACAGTGGACCCTTCTAAGACTGTGATCCCCAGTACTAGTTTAACTCTCATGCTATTCCACACTCAGCTTCCAGCTACTCATCAGAATTACCACTGCTCTGTTTCTTCCATTTCAGTTTCAATCGGCCTATCCAGAGGCTTATGCTCTAGATAGCTAGACTCTGGCTGTGTCTCTGTGAATGAGTTTGGTTTCCAAATTTAGGGATAGTGATTTTCCCTGCAACCTTGGTTTCAGATTGGGCCTATAAAAGTCAATATGTCCCTATTTTCCTTATTTCTCACTTCCTTTTAGAAGTGAGAATTCTAAGTTCTTGACACGTCAGAACTAAAATTACAAGTCCAGATCATTCCTTTTAATTCACCTTTTCTGGCCCTTCTTTCTCTTCCAGACATATACAGGTTGGACTGCAATGTTAGGTTCTATGTTCTTTTTCCTTTTCTACTGATACTCAAAGATTAAGTGAAATCTCAAATTTGTGGCTCCAATACCATTTAAATGTATATGGTTTCCAAATTTATATGTTTAACTACTGAATTCCAGATTCATACTCTCAATAAACTCCATGTTCCTTACACACAATCTCATATATCTCTGTATGTGTGTTGAGGTGGGTGGGGGAGAGGGTGTGGGTTAAATTATCAATGGAACATCTATAGAATCTGCAGTTTAAAAAGAGGAAGGAATAACATTTATTTCAGAAATAGGACACGCATTGAGTGTCCTGGAGGACACTGACCCTGGAGGCATGCTCTCAGTCAGTGTTCATACCCTAAAAATAGCTAGCTTCAACAAATATTTATTGAAAGAATGGAGAATTATTTGCACTATATTCATAGCTATACACTTACATGTATTATGAATTTCATTTAATTTCAAAATATTTGCTAGCTATAAAAGCAATTAAATTGTTATTGCAATTAAATCCTTATTCCAATTTTATTAGAATTTGTATTTTCATATATCTCATATATCTGATATCTTCTGAATAAAAACTTTAAATATCTTAATCTTAAAAATACTTTAAAGAAATTTGTTTAAAACATTTTCATTTTGTTTGTCTGTTAAAAAATAATTGCTGAGGGCTCAGTGGGATGTTGTGTCAAGAATGACAGCTTATTCATGAAGAAACTCTTAAGGTTTTGGTTAAAAATAAAGGGAAACAATGATCTATCAGGAAATGAAAGAATGAAATTAGCAGGCTACCACATTGTAGACATTTTAAATCCATTTGTTTCAAGTGAACCAATATACATTTTTGGAATACAGCATGTCTCTTTCTGTTATTTTTAGCAGAATGGATTCCTTGCTGTGATAAGTGGAGCAATTGTTAATTTCAGTCCAAAATGGATTCTACCAAAGCAAAGGTAGTGTTTTCATTTAAGCTGCTGAACAGTTATTCAGTGCTATAAATAGTCTAAAATATTATGCTACAGATTTTCCTTTCTAAAGAATAAAGTAGTAAAGGAATTAAAATAATATATTTTGGTTGCCTCTACACTTGGTATGCTTTCTGATTTAATCTTCAACATAACATATCAATGCAGGTATTGAAAGGTACATTTTATTGATATCAGAGAGGTTATATCACCCAAGGCACTATGGGTACTATGTGCCAAGTTAAGATTTGACCTGAGCTCTGTGTGATTCCCAAGTCCATTCTCTTTGCATAATATTAGGTGCCTCTTACAATTGTATATTATTGTACCTTTCTGTTCAGGTTAAATTTAAGAGTACACATTAATATGTAAATATTAGCATGGTTCAATATTATGATATTAATTAGGGCAACTATTTAATTTACTGTCCAAATGTGGACACTTTTGAGAGTGAAAAGGATGCTATTAATTATAGCAATAGATGTAAACTAGCACTGCTCTAATCATCCAGGGGCATATGTTTACTATAAAATTAGTAGAACAATAATGTAATGCATTATATTATAACTTAGGCAGAATGTGGTATGGAGGAATGAACACAGTACTTACTTATTCCTATTGATCCTGGCTTTAGCAGTTTTTGTAGTATGATTTTAGGCAAGTCATTTACTCTTTTGGTAAAATCAGGGAACCAGATAATCTCTGTGATTGTTGTCTTGTATAGTAGAGGTGTTGTTGTCTCATGTATCCAGTAAAGCTACCCTTTATTAATTTTTTTATGTTAAAGAAACAATGATAAATGCCAAGATACATAAAAATAGTTTATGTGCTGGATAATCCTGAAAATGTCTTGTTTAGGAAACAGGCCTAAGCTGATGATCAAAATATTAGTACTGATTATAGTTTTAACCAGTGATGACTGCTTTGTTTATAATTCAGGTTGAAGATTACATTTTTTTTTTTTTTTTTTTTTTTGCGGTACACGGGCCTCTCACCGCTGTGGCGTCTCCCGCTGCGAAGCACAGGCTCCGGACGTGCAGGCTCAGCGGCCATGGCTCATGGGCCCAGCCGCTCCACGGCACGTGGGATCCTCCCGGACCGGCGCACGAACCCGTGTCCCCTGTATCGGCAGGCGGACTCTCAACCACTGCGCCACCAAGCCCTGAAGATTACTTTTGACAAAATAATAAAGCAAAACATTGTATGACTCAGTGGTTATGCATCATTAATTTCTACTAACGTAGTTTTATTGATTTAATCAGCAGAATATTCTTTCAAGGGTCCTATACTGCATGTTTCAGAGATTCTAATATTTTCATTGCAAAATATTCTAGGTCTAAGTAAATTTTCACGAATACACTATGTCCCAATTGTGAAAAATCACCTTTAAAATGTTTATGTTATTAAATACTCTTTTAACACATCCAGTTTAACAATAAATAGGAAAACTTATTTTCTCAATCATAGTACAATTCAATATGACTATATGATATCAACAATAAAAGTAACTTTTCTATGAATCGGAGGTTGCTTAGAGTATCTTTTCATCATTCAATACCATATTGAAATAGAACTTCTTAAAAAAGAAAGGAAACAGCAGGTAATAGCATAAACACACACACAAAAAGAGTTTTTGAATTATTTTTTGAGAATGCAAAACATTTTATTTAAATATGCTTTCTAATTTGCCTTGTGGTTTAACAAATTCTGCTTTTTAAAAATTCTAACCTAAAATTAACATGTAGTAAATACCACACAGATGGCTTAAACAGCATATATATAGCCTGTCAAAGATTGTTTTCAGTGATAGTCATTTGCAAACTCAGAGATCACCTGAAAAAAAAAAGACTACTCTTCTAGCCATAAAGATCTAACTCCACTCTACCTGTGTCACAGTGGTATTATGATACCACTCTTCTCTTTTTCTCCATAAGTGGAGTTCACTCATATAACAGTTATTGTATAGCTTAGCTTTTCTTCTGCCAGGATCTTTAAGATCCAATTTCACACATGACCTCTCAAAAAAAGTTTTGAAAATTACAGGATATACCCTTCCAGTATTACAGTATCTCAGAGAACAAAATGAATTTCTTAAGAAAACATTTCAAGAAAAGTCTTCTTTCAAATAGTGTCTTTCATAATATATAATTGAATTTTACCTCAGCAGGTTGTACACCAAATATGTAAATCAGACCTCAACTGATGACTCTAGATGGCATGGTTAATCTCAATGTTGGTAGTACAATTAGAAGATCATTTACTGTCCATATCTCTTCTGGGAATACTTTAGGTATTTTGGTACATCCTAAGAAACACTTTGGGTTATCTATGGGCAAAAGTCAATAGAAAAATCAAGGGAGCCCAAACCAAATCCTAATTTACTTATTTTAAACCAAAAATAACAATTAGTCCTGAGAGTGTTTGTTCAAATGGCATTGAACACTGGAGGGTTGTGGAAGAATGAGTACCCATGGGCCTTGAAACATATGGAAACTATACCAATACAGGAAAAGAAGAAAAGAAAAATGCCACTCATATTAAAATGTTTATGTTGTTCATAATAAATATTTTATGTTGATTTTGCTTATTGTCATAAATTTACTTTATATTAATCTTAAGTATATAGCAAGAGTATAATATAGAAAAGTAAGAAATAGAAACTTTAGCAACTGTCCTGTTAGGTGAAGCAAATCACCACATTTCTTGCATCTCATTGTCTTTACTTTAATAATAATAATTATTCCTTGCATCACCTGGATATAGAACATAAATAATTTCAACAGAGCACTTGGCAATCATGGCTCCACTGGCCTGGTGAACACATCTGAAGAAGTGTATCAACACTTTGCTTTACTTATCTATTTCATATATTGTCTTGTTTTAATGGCCTCATTATACTAACCGTGTAGACAGAGCTTCTTTATATGTCTAAGTCTTTGAAGTAAATGGAAGCTATGCTCTTGGAACAGATAAAGTGGATTTCTCAAAAGTATGAGATTCAGTCCACATTTGAATTGCTCAGACTATATTTTAATGGAAAATGAAGCTTGAAAAGAAGAAATGGGCATGCTGTCAGAATATCTAACTCAAGATGGTAGTTCATGGTGCCTTACTCTCTTTCAAGCTTTAAAAGTTTTATTTTCAATTTGAATATTATACTGTGTTAAAGCATGAAAATTCTCCCTAGAGGCTATGGTCAAATAGTGTGATGCAATACTAATGTTTATATCTTGGAAACAGTTGCTGGAATGTGCTTCTTAGAGAAATGGATCTTGAAAGAGAACAAGGATATTGCTCCTACAGTGAGATAGTGAAAAATGGTGCGCTGCATTTTTGAAATAGGTACTGAAGTTTTACAGAGTGCAAGAATCCAGGGAAATGAAGTAAAATGATAGAATTATAATTTTTCTGCATGATTACATAGGAAAAGACTATCTAAACTTTAAGCTCAGTTAACTTCCAAAAATAGAGCAAAAAATCCAACAGATAAAAGATGCTACTTTTGTTATTTTTGTGTATATTTTTGTATGTAATTTTACATTTACATGTATTTTTTGTAATACATGAGGAAAATGAACACAAAACTTTTCTAAATAGAACTATTCAATTAGTTCACAAATACTTCACATACCACTGGAGAAATATTTTATTCATAATGAAGATTCAGATAAATAAATGAAAAACATAATACCAGTATAATGGCATGGATGGTTATAATCCTGTATTTGACATTCTGATTTATAAAGCACTCTTTATAACATGGAGAGAATTTTTTAACCTAAGTTGTTTTTGATCGGCCAATATCTAATACTGATCTTTCTAAGCAGTTTGAGTAATAGGTCCAAATGAGAAAAATAAATAAATAAATAAATAAATCTACACTGCCTTTATCTGAAATTTTGGTCATAGGATTTTAAAGACCACTGCCTAGAAAATTAACTGTACATATCTATTTAATGTTCTAAACATTAAATAGATCTTATTCACAATATGTTAAAATACAATTGTGTCAACAAATTAATAAGCAAATTGAAAAAAGATGCATTTAATAAAATTATTTTAACACATTATGCTTATATTGGTCTTAAACTCCTCCTTATTATACTAACATATTTCATTAATTTTAAAATTTCTTATAACCTGTATATATTGTATAATGTAGTAAGATATTTGTATAATCAACATTCTATATTTAAAGTAACATTAAAAGATAAAAAATGGCTGTATTTTACAATCACTAGCATTTTGGACAAATAAGCATGAGCACTGAAATATTTTTCGAATATCAGAACTGGTTCTGTCAAATGATAAGGCAGAAACTTTGGTTTTCATTTTATTTCATCAATAGATAATTTTGGAAGTAAGTAAATTATTTTTTTCCTTGAAAATACATAGAAATTAAATTCTCACAGAGCTACACACTATTAAAATTTTGTCCCTTTTGGAAAATATGAAAATGTCCAATATTTCAACCATAAAATAATATTTTATTTTATTTTATTTTATTGGACCATAGTTGATTCACAATGTTGTGTTTGATTCAGGTGTACAGCAAAGTGAATCAGTTATACATATACATATATCCACTCTTTTTTAGATTATTTTCCAATAGAGGTCATTACAGAGTATTGAGTAGAGTTCCCTGTGCTACACAGTAGGTCCTTATTAGTTATCTATTTTATACATAGTAATGTGTATATCAATAATCATTTTAAGATTAGAACTCATTATTTTCATTGAAGAATATCAGTACTCCATTGGATGATTAAAATACAATCATCCATTCCACTGTTGTTGGACATATGTTTTTTTCCCAGAGTTGACTTATTGTAAATAATTCTGACATGACCATCATGTGCATTTGTAATGCACATATATGTGTGTATGTTTGTTGGCATATACTCAGGAGTATATGCTTGGGAGTATATACTTAAGGAGAATTGCTGCATCACAGGATATGCAAATGGTAAACTTTAGTAGACACTGCCAGACAATTGTCTAGGGGAGTGGTACCAATTTACACCCTCAACAACAATGTATGAGAGTCCAAGTTGGACATCTTCTAGAAAACTCTTACGATCGTCACTCTTTTGAATTTCAGCTATTTGGGTACTAAAATAATATAACAGTATAGTTTTATTTTGCATTTTCCTAATGCTTGGCAATGTTAAGATGTTGAACAATTTTAGTATGTTTATTGGCCATTTGGGTAAACTCTTTTGTTAATTACCTGTTGAAATCTTTTGCCTATTTTTTTTAGGATATGGTTTAGATAGCACTCAGTTATATATAATGCAAACATCTTCTACAACTCTTAAAATTAAATCCTTTGGGAAACATGAATCAAACATATTTTACATAGATATATAGACATGAATCTATATCTTCTATATCTCTGTCCAGCTACAGCACTCTCATTTCCTATCTATCATCTCTCCAGCTGTCTAATTTTCACAGTATTTCAATGTACCCATGAAATATCCAAAAAATAATTGTCCATATAAGCAAGAATAGAGCTCACAATTGACAAAGCAACAAATTTTGCTTCTTTTGAAGTGACTATCAGAAAGCAGAAGTGGATACATCACTAGAGTAAAGAATGCAAAGAGAACACAAATATCTAAATCTCATGAAATTATGTAGGAGATATTAAGAAATGTGAGAAAATACAGTTGAAAGAGTTCAAATTTTCCTTTTTTTCATGTTTCTATGAGTATTCTTCATATTTCATATTACATTATAGTTATTGAATTATATGTTTTACCTGTTAAACTATAACCTCTCTGATAAAGTTTTCAATTCCTATTTAGAATTCCATGGACATTTAATTGATTAACAAATGAAAGAGCTTTTAATCTAGTCATATGTAGTCAAAAGGTAAATAACTTCAATATCATGTTTAAAATTTAAAAAAAATTAAAATAGAACTAAAATAAATGCCATTAGATTAATTTCTAAACTAACAATACAGACCATCAGTGTAAGAAAGAGACATATTTAGGGACTAGAAAGGTATTTAGGAAGAGAGATTAAAATATAAATGTTACAGCAAAGGAAACCATAAACAAAATGAAAAGTCAACCCTCAGAATGGGAAAAGATATTTGCAAACTAAGCAACTGCCAAGGGATTCATCTCCAAAATATACAAAGAACTCATGCAGCTTAATATCAAAAAAAAACAAACAACCCAATCAAAAAATGGGTGGAAGATCTAAATAGACATTTCTCCAAAGAAGACATACAGATGGACAGAAAACACATGAAAAGATTCTCATCATCACTAATTATTAGAGAAATGCAAATCAAAACCACAATGAGGTATCACCTCACACCAGTCAGAATGGCCATCATCAAAAAATCTATAAACGATAAATGCTGGAGAGGGTGTGGAGAAAGGGAACCCTCCTACACTGCTGGTGGGAATGTAAATTGGTACAGCCACTATGGAGAACAGTATGGAGGTTCATTAAAAAACTAAAAATAGAGCTACCATATGATCCAGCAATCCCACTCCTGGGCATATATCCGGAGAAAATCATAATTCGAAAGGCTGCACCCTGATGTTCATTGCAGCACTACTTACAATAGCCAGGACATGGAAGCAACCTAAATGTTCATCAACAGAGCAATGGATAAAGAAAATGTGGTGCATATATACAATGGAATATTACCCAGCCATAAAAAGGAACAAAATAATGCTATTTGCAGTGACGTGGATGGACCTAGAGATTGTCAAACAGAATGAAGTAAGTCAGAAAGAGAAAGACAAATATCTTATATCGCTTACATGTGGAATCCAGAAAAATGATACAGATGAACTTATTTGCAGAGCAGAAATAGAGCCACAGATGTAGAAAACAAACTTATGGTTACCAAGTGGGGAAGGGGTGGTGGGATAAATTGGGAGATTGGGATTGACATATGTACACTACTGTATGTAAAATAGATAACTAATGAGAACCTATTGTACAGCACAGGGAACTCTACTCAATGCTCTATGGTGACCTAAATGGGAAGGGAATCTAAAAAAGAGTAGATATATGTATGTGTATGACTGATTCACTTTGCTGCACAGCAGAAACTAACACAACACTGTAAAGCAACTATATTCTAATAAAAATAAATTTAAAAAATAAATAAACGTTAAAGAACATTTTTTCCCTCTGATTATAATACCAGTGGGTAGTTCTATTGTGATGACCTCATTCAAAGCACTTAAATATATGGTCAAAACAATAGGCGTTTCTGTCTCTTCTGGAGGGTAATTATTAGCACAATCTCGGTAGTCAGCATACTGGAGCATATGGTGGCTGAAGAGTTTCATCCTAGTTATGCCCTGTTGATTAATAGCCTAGGGAATTCATGGCGTCCATGTACAAGAGAAACCCTTGCCTTGTCTAGGAACATGTAATGAAGCTCAGAGCATTATTTTATGGCTGAGCACTCAGTTCTTTTAGGTACTAAAATATACTGTCAAACATACTTTCAAAATTTGTATATCACTGAAGTTTCTAAATAAAAGTATTTGAAACTGTACCTCCTTTGCTTTACTTCACTGTTCCATACCTTTCCTGCCCCCTCCCTTTGGAAAATGTTATATTTCTCAGTGACATAGAAGTTGGAAACATATTAATAGTTTTAGAAAACTCTGTTGTGAAAAAAATCAGGTATGTCAGCACTAGAGAGATAATCACTTCTTGCTGGGAATGAAAACTAATTTTATATTGTTAAGTCAGAAATACTTAGTACATGGCTTTGTATATTTCCCAGACTGCAGTATAATATATTGTTTGCAGTCATATATGGCAATATCTCCAGCATTTTTCTTAAAGTGTTATAGACAAGAAAAATGGTAACATTAGAAAATTATGCTTTAGATCAAAAAGGCCAGGTGACAATTTGTACTCACAGGTTTTAAGCAGTGGGGAATCACATAGGAGTTTATATCTAAAACTCATTGTTTGGATAGCCTGGTGAAGGGGGCTGGACTATACATGTCCTTTGCTGCCCTTAAACAGTAGAGAAATCCAACAGTTTATTTTTCTGCACCCCAAATCTCTGCTTAACTGAAATGCAATTCCACTATTTAAAGTTACTATTTTATTTTCTTAATGTGCTGTTTGGCACAGGTAGGTTTCTCTAGTTGGCAAAAAGCAAAGTAGTCTGTGACTGTCACCACAAGCTAAAATTTTGAAAACGTGAATGAACGTTACTTTAAAAATATATCATTTAGCAGTCATAATTGTAAAGCAAAATTCCCTCAGCTACTTTGCCCGGGAATTCAGTGGCCTTATCTTGATTATACAAATGAAAAGGCTAGGACATGGAATGGAAGGAATCTGTCACTGGTCACTTGCCTGAGTTCATAGGATATCCAATACTAGAACTGCACAGGTGGTTTCCTAACCCACTGCGATATTATTATTATTATTTCTGAAAGTTTTCTCCTAGCCAATGTCTGTTTCACAAAGTAATAAAAGGTACTTAGATGTTCACTATTGCAAATTCGCCCCAAACCTAAAAAGTGACTTTTCTTACATGCATTTTTAAATAATGACACTAGTTAATAAATGATAATACTGGATTACCTTTGCATATTATGAGAAAAAAATGATTCAGAATAGAATACAAGCAACCAAATAAAACAAAACAATTATCACCACTGCAATAACACTATGGCAAAACAAGGAAAGAATAGACTAACTTTTATACTCACTCTGCAATTTGGATATAGATAGACAGCTAATAGGAAATTAAGTAGCTATAGCTGGGTAGGTAGAAATATAGAGTTAAATTTATGTGTCTATATATATGTAAAATATATTTTATCTCATTTTTCCCAAAGGATTTTTAAAAGAATGTATTATAAATTTGTTTCCAGTTCATTAGAAAATATATAAGGAACATGTTTTTTAGATAATCTTTTACCCAAAGTACAAAACTTCCCTGTTATATACAGATATTGAAAAGGCCACATACTGTTAAGTAAAGTGCCTCTATTTTTCTTTAGTGACACCAGGCAAGATAACAACCTCATTGAGTTTTGGGTTTTGCAGCCATAAACATTGGTGTGTGTGTGTGTGTGTGTGTGTGTGTGTGTGTGTGTGTGTTGGTGGGGGGTGACTTGATCATTTTTGTGAATACTTCCAGAATGAGAAATTATATTCAGTAAATTATTTTTATTCATTCAATAAGTAGTACCCATATGACCCAGCAATTCTACTCCTGGGTATATATCTGAAAGAAATAAAAACACTACATTGAAAAGATACATGCACACCAAAGATCACAGCAGCATTATTTACAATTGCCAAGAAATGGAAGCAACCTAAGTGTCCATCAACAGATGAATGGATAAAGAGGATGTGGTATATATATATATATATATATATATATATATATATATATATATACACACAATGTAATACTACTAGCCATAAAAAAAGAATGAAATTTTGCCATTTGCAGCAACACAGATGGACTTTATAGAGCATTATGCTAAGTGAAATAAGTCAGACAGAGAAAGACAAATACTGATATCACTTATATGTGGAATGTAAAAAATACAACAAACTAGTGAATATAACAACAAAAAAAATAGACTCACAGACATAGAGGACAAACTAGTGGTTACCAGTGGGGAGAGGGAAGGGGGAGGGGCAATATAGGGGTGGAGGACTGGGAGGTACAAACTACTGGGTGGAAGATAGGCTTAAGGATGAATTGTACAACAAGGGGACTATAGCCAATATTTTGTAATAAGTGTAAATAGAAAGTATCCTTTAAAAAATGCATAAAAATTTTTAAAATAGTACTAAATAAAAATTATTAAGCAACCAGTATTAACAAAGGTTGCTTTCTAGTCCCTTGTAATAATAAAAGGAAACAGTTTTTTGTCTTTATGGAGTGTACATTCTACCAGGAAACACATGGCACAGTGAGATTCCAGTTCTTATTTCTTGAGGTCAACTATATATTTTTCAGTAGATTTCTCCTGTTAGTCTGCCCTCATATTTTTATTTGGTACACAGGAAATGACAAAAAATATGTAAAAAAGAAAAGGTAAGGGAAAACCACAGAAAACTTTCTTTAGACTCATTTTAATCTTTATATCCCTTAAGCTTATATAACTTTACTTTTTAAACATGAAAAAATCATCATGTCTGTGATACTGAAATTACTATAACATCTATAAATATCCATAACATTATCTTTTCTTTCTAGTGGCTGACTGCCATGCTTTCTGTAATATCATTGGTCACAAATTTAAAAACATTTAAAATAAGGAGGAAATCATTATTAGTTATACAAAGTTAAGTTCACTTGAACTTATTAAACCTGGTAGATTCCTGCTGACAATATAAACATCTTTCTAGGACTGCCAAATTCAATAATAAGAACAATTTCTTAATACACATTTTTCTTAACATTTATTTAAAATATCATGAATCCATAAAATCTAAGTTGATTCTCCACAAATGGGTTTCTTATATCTGTCAATAGAATAACTAGATTCAATATTTTTAAAGCTCAAAAAGCATCTCCATGCTTAAAATAAATGTCTTTCCCATTACTGAGTAAAGAAACATGTTTGCCAAAGGAAGTGTGCCAATCCAGTTTAACAGAAAAAATAATTATAAACTGGTAGAAAAATTATAAAAATAATATTTAATGGAGCAAATATGAATTATAAAGATTTCACTGGTCATACGTCTTAGGAATATGAATGTTTCTGTAGTAGTAGCAGCAGAAGCAGCAGGATTAGAAGTAGTAGTAACATAACAATAAAATCAAGTAACCTTCAATCCTCACTTGAATATAGACATCTGAAAATACTCACTGAGTCAAATCTAAGTTGCTTAGATTGAGCAAGTCAGCTAGATATTTATAAGGCAGAGTTTTACAGAGGAGGGATCAATGAAGAGAAATATGGTAACAAAGCTGCATATAAGTCCTGCTGCATCTCCAGCCAATACCAATCTGCACATTTATAGTGTGAAATCAAACTATTCTAAGAAATCACATGGTACTGGGAGTCACGTAAATTCTCAGAGGTTAGAGTAGAGAGACCTTTCTGAGGTCATGGTCGAATGTCAATGAATACCCTGGAAGGGTTACACCTTCGGAGTGGGGTGAAACTAGTCCCAGATTAAAGGTTATTCTAGATGTGCCCTATTAAAGCTTAAGAACAAATTTCAAAATGAGTAAGCTGATCTGTAAGTAACTGTCTGCCAGAAAAAGGATAAGAATGTTTAATAGAGTAAAAAAAAAAAATCCACATTCAACAATGTACACTTTATGAATCTGGTATCCTATAAAATATTATCATATATGAAAAAAGTAGAAATATTTAACTCATAACTAGAAAAAATAAGCCAATAGACTTAAAGTGAAACATGACAAAGATGACAGAATTAGCAAAGGACATTAACAATACAGTTACAGAAATACTCAATATGTATATAAATGTAAAGATAAACATGAACATAATAAAAAGAGAACAGATATAAAAATAACAAAAATCAAACATCTAGAGATGAAAAACATGTCTGAAGTGAAAATTTCACTAGATTGGATTAACAGGAAATTAGATACTACAAAACAAAATATCGAGAAACTCAAAGACAAAGCAACAGAAACTACTGAAAATTGAGGACGTCCTGAAAAATGATACTGAAAAAAATAAATAAAACTTCAGTGATGTATGAAAAATATTAAGGAATCTAACATACATGTAATCAAAGTTTTAGATATGGAGCAGACAACACACACAAAAAACATTTAAATATAACTAATTTTTTTCATTTGTTGAAAAATACAAGTCTACAGGCTCAAGAACCTCAAAAACCACAAGCAAACTGAACTCAGTAAAATAATACCAAGATACTCCATTAGTGAGTTGTTTACCACCACTGTTAAAGAGAAAAAAGGGTTTACGACATACAGGAATAAGCTTAAGTATTATTATAGACTTTTTGTCAGGAACTATGTAAACCAAAAGGTAATGTCATTCAAAAAATACTGTGAAAACAACAACCAAAAACCGTGAATATGGAAATCTATATTCAACAAAAATATCTTTTAAAAATGCAGGCAGAGGACTTCTAATTTCTACTTAGGGTATATAGAACTAGAAAGAGCACTGTTTCTACCCTTACAGAAACAAACAAACAAAATAGCTGGACAAAGTGTAAAGTGTACCACTTTTCTTAACCTATCAGAGACCTGAATGTGCTGGGCAAAAACAAACCTGAAATCTGTGGAATCTGAAATCTCTAAAATCAATGTAAACCTGCAAAAAGAGAAAGGACATGACTACATGCTTATCTGGGCAGAAGCAGACTTACACTTATGAGAATTGTTAAAAAATTGAAAATTGTCAAAGAACTGGTAAAAGCTGAATGTGATCTAGCAGAATATAGAATCCATGGGGGATGTAAATGCACCCAATTACATGCTCTTCACATGAAATTCAATGGGAGCTCACCAAACGATTGATGAGAAACTTGAGAAAGCATCCCTTGTAGCAAAAACCAAGGGAAGAGCAACAGCACCTGCTGCAGGAAATATATGATACAACTCCTTATCTCTTACCTCCAAGAGAGAAGGAAAGCCTTACATTGGAAGAGAAGGGCAACAGATAAGTCACCCTTAAAGACAGTGGAAGGAAAAAGACACACATTTTCTACCCCTGAGGAAAGGGCAAGAATGCATGCTGTACTCAGAACTATAGTTACAGGAGGAGCAGGCCACACTCTCAAGACTCAGGGGAAGAATGGTTGCATAAGACTGAAGCTTACTAAGAGTAATTGATAGTGCGTTTCCCCCCATAACCCAACAACTAACTACCAGGCTAACCAAACAAAAACAATCAGCAATGAAATATCCTAGAAAGAAATCCTCTCTGAAATACAGCAGAAAGGGAAGGCCTAGAACTAAATGTGGAACATTAATTGAAAGAAAGTCTCTGATAAATAAATCCCCACAATAAACACAAGTAATCACTAAAGGAATTTAAAGCCTGTGGGGCATTGGGGGTAACCATAGAAACAATAATATCCAACAACCCACCTTTACTCCTGAACAAATTAACCTCAAACCTCACAGGAAAGGTCTAGAAGAAGAAAAGATATGAAGCTATGTTAATTTCAAAGCATAAATTTTGTTAACTTCAGTCTTTATTATCTTATACAAGCTTTCCTATTAAAAAATTATAATGAAATGAAAACATGCACCAAAAAAATCAAGAAATGAAAATGTGCCCAAAGATACAATAATCAAAAGAAACAGATGCAGATATATGAGGGAATTTAAAATAACTATGATTAATATGCTAAAGCTTTAGTGGGAAAGGTAGCCAACATGCAAGATAGTATAAGCAATTTCAGCCTAGAGGTGGAAACTATAATGTAAACTGTAAATAGACAGACAGAGGATAGGAAGAAAAACTTTAGTTTCATACATGGAAGAAATGTGCTGAGCTATGAAAAAAATTAATGAATTTTAGATAGGCCATTAAAATTTACCCAAACTGAAATATAAGAAAAACTGAATTAAAAAATCAGAAATGAGAATTCAAGAGCTGTGAAACAATATCAAACACTCCAATGTATATCTAATTAAAATACCAGTGGAGAAGAGAGAGACAACAATGTAGAAGAAACATTTAAGGAAATAATGGTCAAGAAGTTTTTAAAATCAATGATAGTCTCCAAATCACAAAACAAAGAATTCAGAACATCCAGCATGATAAACATGTGCGTGTGTGTACACACACATGCACATGCACACTTACAGTCTTAAGCATTTCAAGCTCAAACTGTTACAAAACAAAAGACAAAGAAAAAATCTTGAAGGCAGACAGAGAAAAAGGCATGCATTGTATACAAAGAAAATAATTACAGAAATTTCTTGTCAGAAATCATCCACAATGGAAGAAAATGGAGTGACTTTTTTAAAGTGCTGAAATAAAATATCTGTCAACAAAGAATTCTGAACTGAGTGAACGTATCTCAAAAAATAAAGGAGAAATCTATATTTTGTAATACAATAAAAAGTACAAAATTTATTATCAGCAGAACTGCTTATTAGAAAGGACAACTGTGATTTTTCAGACAGGATGAATACAATATCAAACAGAAAACTGTATTTACATGAAATTTGAAGAACACTAGAAACAGAATAAACCTTAGTTTTCTTATTTTTCAATTGTTCTAAAATATAACTTTCTGTTTATAACCAAAACAGTGGCAATATCATGTTTTCAAAAAAGCTGTACAATTAAAATGCATATATAAATGGCAAAAAGGATTAGAGGAAAGAATTGATAGAATACTGTTGCAAGTTCCTTACACTAGAAGTCAAATGGCATTACTTTGCTTGAATGTAAATGTTGACTAATTAAAAATGCATATAAGCCCTAGTGGGAAAAACACTCAAATGTTTCAATATAAAAATACTGAGTTAATGGTGGACATAACACCTATATGATATATCTATAAGACACCCAACTTTAAATATAAGCACATAGTCAAGGTAAAAGGAAACTGATGGGTGGAAGCTAAGACATTAATCTAAGACAATAAAGATTTCAAAACTAGAAACAATTTTAGGAATAATAATAATAATAAAAGAGTTATTTCCCTAAGAAGGTATAACAATCTTAAATATGAATGCATCTAAAAATAGCTTTAAAATACATGAAGCAAAAACTGATAAAACACAAAGGAAAAATAGATAAATTGGTATAATCAGCAATCCAAGTTGAAGTCTCCTATACTACTCTCTCAGTAAATGACTGAACAGAAAATCAGTAAGAATATAGAAGACCTGAACGACACTATTTACCCACTCAACCTAATTGACTTTTATAGAACAGGCCACCAAATAAGAGATAAATACATATTTCTGTCAAGTGTACCTGAAACATTCACCAAGACAGAACATATTCTGGGCCATAAAACAAATCTAACAAGTTTAAAAAAACTGGAAGCATTAAAAGTATTTCTTTGACCATAGGGAAATAAAGTAGAAATCAGTAATAGGAAGATAACGTGGAAAATTCTCAAATATTTGGACACACTCTTTTAAATAACACACGTCAAAGAGGAAGCTTCAAGGAAAATTAAAACAAAATGTGTGAAACTGAATGAGAATCTAAATATAACTAACACATTTGCAAGATACAACTAGAGCAGTTCTCTACGCTCTCAGAATTTCTTAACCTGTAAAAAGACGTCTACAAAATATCTACAAAAAACTTCATACTAAAGGTTAATGTTTACCCCTTAACTTGGGAACAAGTAAGGATGTACTCTTTCACCAGACCTATTAAACATTCTAGTGGTATACTGGATGTCCTAGCCAGTTCTACAAGATAAGAAAAATAAATAAATGGAATACATATTGAGAAGAAAGACATATAACCAGCTCTATTAAAGATGACATGATTGTCTACATAGAAAACCTCAAAGACATCTATGAAATAAAATTTCCTAGAATTAATACATGAGTTTAGCAAGATTACAGGATACAAATTCAATATACAAAAATCATAAAATGAGGCATCTGATTTGGTGTCTGGGAATCTTGACTGCTCTTGCAACTGGGTTCAGTTGGTACAGGCTACTTTTTTTGATAATATTTTAGAAGAAAATAATACATGATTAGTCAAAAGGAGCTAAAACAATAGAATAGTGTGGGAATGCTCTATTGTTTAAATGGTTAATATAAGCCTGAGCAAACATACAAAGATCTATAAATAATGTACAAAAACAACTTCTGGATGCTGTTGTTAGCATGGTAGATAGAATTTATTTTAAAGGATGAATAATCATATTTGTGCCATAAAAAATGTGGGAAAATTGATTTTATTCTTCTTTTCTTTCTCTTAGTCCCCAGATTCCTTATTCAAGATTCAATACTAAGGAAAGTACTATTTAAAAGAGCAATTTTGAAATCTGAGTTAAAATTGGTAAGCTTATTATTTGGGGAATTCCAATTTTAATGTGATTTCATGACATTAGGTTTCCCTATGTTCAAAGCAGTTGCATCTTAGAATATAAGCAATTTACAAGTTTAGTTAATATTATTAAGAGAGATAAATGCAAATAAATTGTCCTTGATTTAAAGTATTAATGAAAAAAAAAGAATAGAAGAGTTTTGCTTTTTAATCTTAGACTGAATTCAAAATAAGCTAATGATGTGCTTTGGGAACCACAAGACATAGCTATCCTAGGCTCCATATGCATTGTTAGTGTAGCTACAAGTGAGTATACCACTTTATACTAGTCGGGTACATTCTGGAATAGTGTGTTGTTCTGCTCTTTGTACTTAAAGAGTAACAAAATCAAAGTAAGACACATCCAAGATAGTATGAAAGGGTTGCTGAAGATTCTCAATATCTCATTGTAAAAAAAAAAAAAATGGTTGAAAGAATGAGTGGGTATATTTGGCCTAGAAACAAAACAAGGACAAAATAGTTAATTTAAATATAATTATTCATTCACTAAATTCATTGAATAGTAACTATGTGAGGGTCACTATTCTAGGCACTGGAGATACAGTTGTATCAGGTACAATGTTTCTTGATTTCATGGATTTTATAAATCAAGGGAAGTTAAAAAAATTAAAAGTAGACATATTCATGAATAAGAAAATTTCAGATAGTGATAAAAGCTATGAGAAAAATAAAAGAGCATGATTTTATACAAGGCAGATCAATGTGGCTAATTTAGATCAAGTGTTCAGAAAATCTGAGCATCTGAGCTAAGACATGAATCACAAGGAGATACCATGTAAAAACCAAGGGGAATAGCATTTCAAGCAGAGAGGAGATAGTAATACAAAAGCCTTTGGGTGGAACTGAGCTTCACTTATTTGAGCAATGAAAAGATAGTGTGGCTAGAATGTCATGGAGGGAGATTATGTCAGCGAAGTAAGAAGGGGCTTTGAAGGAAAAGGTAATGAATAGATTTTATTCTATATTCAGTGGGAATCAGAAGCAGTGGTGGGGTAATTAGGTAGAAAAATAATCTGATTTGTGATTTAAAAGAATATTCTGGCTGCTGTGTGCCTATGGATTGTAGAGGCTGGGATATTTTAGGTGACCATATCATTTAATATTCCACAAAAGCTAGCATACACATAACTATTCCTAGTAAACCAGAACATATGATCTTCCTAGGTATAAAAAATGTCTGTTGTTTGTCTACTATTTTCCACTCTTTACTCTTCCTTTCTAAAAAAACAAAAGAAACAAAAAACAATAGTGTTCAAGTATCCACCCTTCTCATGCAGCTCTGGGAAGCTGGCCCAGTTCTGCTCTAGGAGGCCTGATTTGTCTAAGGTCACTCCCATTCTTCTTAAGAGGAAGTACTTATATTTACAAAATAATATTTCAGAAAGGGGGTTTTAGCCAAGAGATTCTGAGGGACATTTGTCTGGCAATTCTGAGAATTTCTTCAAGTGACAGTTTCTCTCCATTCCTATCCACATGGATACATCATCTCACTATGAGCCTGAAGCTAACACACAGAATTGATCAGAGCCAAGAGATTTGCAGTAAAATGTGCCAGTATCACAGAATTAACTCAGTTCTGAAGCCTACCTCTGAACTTCCAGTTTTGTGAGCCACTAAATGTACTTATTTAAAACAGGTTGAGTTGAGTTTTCTCTTAGTTGATGTGAAACAGGGGCAGAAGTGGTAGCAAGGAAATCCATTAGACAGCTACTATACTTTGCCAGGTAAAAGTGATTATGGCTTGGGTGAGGAGAGTACCAGCAGATGAAGAGAGAAGTGGGTAGTTTGAGGATATATTTTGGGGATAATAAAAAATGGACTTTGTAATAATATGAATATGGAAGAAATTAAACATGACTATGAAATTTGTCATCTGTAAGCAGATCAGCCTTTTCTGTAACATTGTTGAGGAAAAAGTTAGAACCAATAAGTCACATAGATTTTGACTGAGTCTAAAGAAATACTTTTAAAAATAATTTCTCCTGGCAAACAGTCATCCACTTCAAAAAATGATATCATCTTACTCTTTAAACAGTGACATATATCTATTACTGAATCTAATCAATATGAGATACATGCCAATTTTCATGGATATTGTGGATAGTATTCTTTCACTTAGTAAGTATAGATTAGATAGTTGAATTCTAAAGTTCTTTTTTATATTGGTGATATAATCTGGGGGCTACTATTCATTTTAATAAGGTAAAATAGCATTTCAAAATATCATGTATCAAACTTCCAACCTGGAAAGAGCTTGAAAGTCATCGCTCCCCAATTTACAATAAGAAAAAAACTCTGAACAAACTGAAAATCAATGAATTTTCTTGAACCCATCAGAAAGTGCAGGTTGTTCAATAAACCACCACCACAAAATCTAGAGAGACAAGAAGATGCCGAAAGTCATAGCTGAGATCTCCTAAACTGGAGCGGAAGCCACTGGTAGCAACTGGTAAGAATATAAACTGATAGAAACACTTAAGTGTTAATTTTGACAGACTGATGAAAGCGTGAGTGTAGACTAGTTTGCTTTTGGATTCCCTGATAATACCTTTAATTAAGATTAAGGAAGTGTGTGTTATACCTTAAAAATGGTTACCTTTACTGTATAAAATTAAGGGAAATGAGAAAATTCGATAATTTAGGCCTCCCTAAATGTGAGAAAATATAACATTTTAGCAATGATAATATGGGAGCACTTCTGCTCGCCAAGATGGAATAATAGTGCCTACGTTTACTGTCCCATTAGAAACAAAAAACCTTCCCCCCCAAAAAAACCCCAGAATAATTACATAAAAAACAGTGTTTTCAAGACCCTACAAATCAAGCATCAAAGACAGTGATTCCTGAAAGAATAGAGAGAAAAATAGTGAGTAATATGAATAGCCCAGTTTATATCTTAGGACACTTTACAGGCTACTGGCAGAAAGGGGGAACCCAGGTGGGACCTAGAAGATGCCCTGAATTCAGAAAATAGAGTTGAAACTCTGAGGATACAAAAGGAGGTGGAGTTTGCAGGATAGTATTGTAGAGGAGGGAACATAGGGGAGAGAAACCTGGAGACATATAATGGCACTCAATTTTTAAGCAGAGTACTCATCTGTGCATATAGATGTGTATGAAGAAGCTAACAGAGAATGAGGTAAAAAAAAATTACCAAATGTATCAAAGGAAACAATATCTGGTACTGACACAGTGCTGGAAATTATGCCTGTTCCCAACAGGCACTCGGGAAAAAAACTCAAATCACATCACATTGGGTAGGATATTCAGGAAAATCTTGCCTCAGCAGGGGAAAACTATAAGCCCTAGACTGCCTGGTACCAAACCACATAACAAATCATAAAAACAAGACTGGAGGGTTTATTCTTTCCAAGAAACTTGCTCACAGACCAAATATAAAGAATATTCAAATAAATACAAAAATACCCAGTACCTACAAGAATAAATCTCCTGTAAGAAATCCAACCAAATATCACCAGGAATGAAAAAAGGCAGGAAAATAGAATCCTGCCTTTTTATTGATAATTAGGGCAATCATCAATTAAAATCAAACCATAATTGACACAGATGTTATATTTAGCAGACAATGATATTAAAACATGTATATAGCTAATTGTGAATATTCACAAAGAAACAGAGGGGAGATGTAAGAACAAAATGAAACAAATTGAACTTGTAGAGATGAAAAGTACAATGTGTGAGGTATAAAACACCCGGGATGGGTTTCCAGGAGATTAGACATCACAGAAGAAAAGATTAGTGAACTTGAAAACATAGTAATATCCAAAATTAATGCCAGAAAGGAAAAATAATTTTTAAAAACACCAAGTGCAGCAATGAGCTTTGGTACAACTTCAAGTAGCCCACAAATAGAGGGAGGAGGCAGAAAAATTTATTGAAGAAATAATGGCTAAAATTTGTACAAATTTGTTTTAAACTACACCTCCAAATACCTAGGGAACTTAGAAAATCATGAACAAAATAACATGAAGATGCTTACACAAACAGCATAGTCAAATTGTTTAAATCTAAGGATAAATACAGAATATTAAAAACAGCCAGACAAAAAAGACACTTTACATACATGGGAAAACATTTCTCATACAAGCAAAAAGACAGTGGAACTACATCTTTAAAATACTGAAAGAAAAAAAAAAAACTGTTAACTTAGACTTATTTCAAAATATCTTGTAAGAATGAAGGTGAAAGAAAGACATTTTCAGAGATGCTAAGATGAGAAAATTCATCACCAACAGACCAGCACTACAAGAATTGTTAAAGATAATCCTTGAGGCAGAAGGAAAATCATACCAGATGGAAAAATGGATCTATACAAATGAATGAAAAAACACTATTGGTAACAGTATGGCTTAATTCATGACTTCTAATGTTTAAATCTAACTTAAAAATAATTAAGATAATTAACTGTTTAAACAAAAATGATAACAATGTATTAGAAGGTTAAAATAGATATGTAAATAAAATGTATGAGAACAAAAACATACAGGCCAGAATGAAATATTATAAATGTAAAGTTATTATGTTATACATGATATTGTATAATACGACTTGAAGGCAGACTATAATAATTTAAAGATGTATGTACTCTCAAGCAACCACTTAGATTAAAACATGTTTAAAAACAGTTTTAGCTAATAACTAACAAAGGAGGTGAAGTAGAATCACGAAAACTACTGCACTAATCCAAAAGAAGTAAGAAGAAGAAGAAAAAGGAAACAAAGAACTGGTGGGACAAATGAAAAACAAATAGGAAGTTGATAGACTCAAACCCTAGCCATATCAATAATCATATTAAATATGCATGGTATAAACATTCCATTAAAAGCAGAGATTGTCCCCTTGGACACACACACACACACACATATACACACCACAGAGTTATATGCTTCCTATAAAAAATGATTTTTAAATATAAAAAAGTAAATAGGTTAAAAGTATACAATAAAGTTATACTATGCTAAAACTAGTTAAAAGAAAGCTGCAGTGGCTATGTTAGTATCAGATAAAGTACCTTTCAGAGAAAATAGTATTACAGGCATAAGAGGGTTATTTTCATAAAGATAGGGGCAAACTTACCAAGAGTACATTACAATCCTAAATATTTTTGTGCCAAATAGCTCTTCAAAATACATGAAACTTAAACTCATGGAATTATAACTTTTGTTATAGTCTAACTGACAATCATATTCAGAGATTTCAACACTCCTCTCTCAATATGTTGATAGAACAATGAGACACAAAGTCAGTAAGCCCATAGAGATATTGCATCAATATCAAACAACTTGACCTAATTGTCAATTATAGAACAATCCACTTACAATTAGTAGAAGATATTTATTTTCTGGAACACAAGAAACATTGACCAAAATAGACCATATTCTGGACCAAAAACCAAGTCTCAATAAATTTAAAATGATTTAAGTCATGCAAAGTATGTATGCATGTCAGTAAATTGCATATCAGTAACAAAACTATATATGGAAAATTTCCAAATATTTCAGAAGTAAATAACATACTTCTGCGTAACTCAACGTGAAAGAAGAAATCAAAATGGAAACCTAGGGCTTCCCTGGTGGCGCAGTGATTGAGAGCCCGCCTGCTGATGCAGGGGACATGGGTTCGTGCCCTGGTCTGGGAAGATCCCACATGCCGCGGAGCAGCTGGGCCCGTGAGCCATGCCACTGAGCCTGCACATCCGGAGCCTGTGCTCCACAATGGGAGAGGCCACAACAGTGAGAGGCCTGCGTACCACAAAAAAAAAAAAAAGGAAACCTGAAGCCTTTTAACTGGATGAAATTAAAAACACAAAATACCAGAATTTGTAGTATACTTCTAAAGAGGGAGTTCAGGGAAACTATATACACTAAATATTTATATTACAAGTAAAAGCATCTCAAATGATGAGCTCATCCTCTACTTTAAGAGACCAGGAAAAGAAGAGAAAAGTAAATCAAAGAAAGTGGAAAAAACAATTAAGATAATACAAAATCAATAGAATAGAAAACAGAAAATTGACAGAGAAAAATCATTAAAACCAAAAGCTGTTTCTTTGAGATTAATGCAATTGGTAAAATCACACTGATAAATAAAAAAGAAAGGACAATGTTAAAAATGACCAGTATCAGAAATGTCACAAGAGATTTTGAAGATACTAAAAGGATAATGAGATATTATACACAACTTTATGCCTATAAATATGGCAACTTAGATAAAACAAATACATTCTTAAAAAATACAAACTATCAAACCTTACTCAAGAAGAAGTAAATAATGTGAATAGCTCCATAACTACTAACAATTTGAATATATAAAATGAACAAATAAAAACTTTTTTCCATAAAGAAAATTCTAGGTATAAATGCTTCCACTAATGAATTTTATCAAACCTCTAAGTCAAAAATAATACCAATTATATATAAACTCTGCCAGATAATTAAAGAAGAGGGAGTACTTCCTAATTTAGTCTATGAAGTCAGTGGTATATTGATACCAAAACATTAAAAGAAAACTATAGAACAATATCATTCATGATCACAGATGACAAAATACTAAATAGAATTTTAGAAAAAAATCAATAGCATGACCAAGTGGTTTATTCCAGAAATGTAAGTTTGGTTTAACTTTCAAAAAACAATTAATGTAAATAACTGTATTTTAAAAGAGAGAGAAAAAACATGATCATCTCAATAAACTGGAAAACCAGTTGACAGAATCCAACATTAGCAGATTCAGATTAGAAGGGATTTTTCTCTACCTGAGAAAGGCACCTCGGAAGCTTACAAATAACACCATACTTGGAAAACCACTGAATGCTTTACAAAGAATGAGAATACAAACCACAGATTGATAGAAAAATTTTTATACATGTGAAAATAAAGCATATGTTAACAACAATACATACATACAAATGTGTTTAACAGCTTAATCTGTAATAGATTAAAATAGTGAAGAACCCAACATCAATCAACAAGTGAAAAGAATAAATGAGAGTCAATCCTTTACAGTGGAATGCTAATCAGTAAAAAAAAAGGAATCAATACTGATTCATCCTTTGACATGGATTATTCTCAAAATTATTATGCAGAGTGAAATAATTCAGACAAAAATGAGCATATAATGTATAATTGCATTTATATAAAATGCAAGGAAGTACAAATTAATATATAGTGACATAAAGCTGGTCAGTGGCTGCCTGGGGTTAGAAGGGGGATGAGCAGGAGAGAGGGATTACAAAGAACAAGAAGAAAATTTTGGGGTGATATATATGTTCAGTGTCTTGATTTTGGTGATGATTTTACGGTTGACATATGAATGTCAAAACTTATCCAATTGTATATTTTAAATATGTGCAGTTTATGTGTCTATTATAAAAATGCTAGATTTTGAGTTTCTCTGTTATATGTGTTGGATTGAATATAAGCATTTATTTCCACTTTCTACTGAAACATGAATAAAATAAAACTGAAATATTTTTTAAAGATTATATTCACATTGAAGATATGAAAGAGAGGTTGTGACGTAAAGAAAAATATATTTGAAAGGCAGAAGTGAGGGTCAATTAATTTAAGAGAAAGCTAATCTAAGTGTCTGTCAAGAAGAAAATCAATAGGAAGCTGGATGGTAGTTTTTGCACACAGAACTCCACCCCCAAAATTTCAGGAAATAGAGGGCAGCAGCTATCTTGGAAGACTGGGATGAAGACTGGTCTAAAAACAAGCAAATTATCTGAAAATCGTACTAGTGTAATTAGGCCATCATAAATACAGGCACCTAATCCTTCTTGTACTTAGCACAGAGATTTATCTTAGGCATACTTATACCCATTAGGCAAACACTGGAGCCTTTGCTCCTGGGGAAATATCTGTCACCAGAGAAAAGTTCAGCAATCTCTGATATTTGTATATTCTTTTTTATTACCTTGCAGTGAAGCCTACTGATCAAAACCCCTGCTTCTCACACAGAAATTCTAATGAGCATTTTAGTGCTTCAATCTAAAATATAAACTGATAGCTAAACATTGCTAGATATATGTGGACAACACAACCACAAAAATAATTAAGAGGATCTTGTCTGTGTGTGAATAAGAGAAGAAATTTCAATATGAAATAAGAATAGGATGCTATTTAGAAAAGGATCAATCAAAGAACAAGGAGATATTCTTAGGAATTAAACTTACGGGAGCCCCAAGTTAATAAAAGGATAACTCATATTTAAAATGTCAGAAGAAATGAATTGTTAAGCTGAGGAAATTACTCAGGTATGAGATAATTTTTAAAAAGGTAGAGATGGGCAATATTAGAAAAATTATAAGTATAATAGAGATTCAATTCAGGAGGTACCAAGTCCATATACTAGGAAGTCTAGAAACACAGGTCAAAGAAAAAGGAGAGAAAGGAATTAACAAATATTAATAGAAAAAAAATTCCCAGAACTGAGGACACATGTTTCTATATTTTTAAAGGGCTCAATGAAGCATAACACACAAGATACACACCCTAATACAACACTGTGAATTTTTCAAGGATAAAAAATTTCTCATAATTTCTGAAGAGAATTAAAGAGTTCACATACAGAAGATTAAAATAATTTCATTAGAATGGTCAAGTGTTAACACTTGAGGGCATAGTATAATGGAGGTGATGCCATTTAAACTTTAAAGAAACATTATTTAATCCAAATATTCTATACAGAGCGAAACCATTGATCATATGTGAGACCAACATTAAAGTATTATCAAACAATCAGTGGTTTTAAAAGTGTTACTCCCAAGTACTCCTCAGTAATCTGGAAGATAAGTTCCACGAGTAATGAAAAAAGAGAAGGGTATAAGAGCCATGGAAGAGGACGGGAAGACCTTTGAGAATAGTCTGAAATAATAAAAACAAACATTCCACCTTGGAGCAAGGAAGAGGGCTTTAGAAGGAATGTCTCCAGAGGGCAAGAAAGAATCCTGACATGTTTGCACTGAGTTGAATTTTGAACTTCTGTTGGAGATTGGGGGAACATATTATTGAATGATGCAGAGGAAAGTAATCAACATAAAAAATGCAATTACTAAGCCTAGGAATAACAAAATGGTATGCAACAAAGACAATGTGTTTATTAAACATTCCTTAGTGCACCTGGATTTTTAGTAGTCTTAAGAAGATCTTTAATAGTTCTTATATCTTTGATAGTCATAAGAATGTAAGAAATGTATATTCATTTAACTGATCGTTGATGATTATTTCATAAGTTATTAGTTTTTTTCTATTTTAACAACCCTGAAATTAGAACACATTTCATAATCAAGAAAGAGCATCTTATAAGAGTTCTCATCCAGGGTTCATTTATGATATAGTTGTCTGTACATGAAGGAATATGGTTACTAATCCTGGTGGCATGCCGAGGACAGCTCTAACGCCTGATTTTTTTCATGCAACAAACTAATTACCACTTAAGGAAGAAATGAGAGTACCAGTAGTGGTCTGAAAACTTTCCATTGACATCTCTTAAAATCAAGAAAATGGCAGGGTGTTAGAGGTTTGGAAGGAATTCAAGAGACAACAGTGAGGCAGTCTTGTGCAATACCCTACCTTTCCCGCACTCTTGGTAGTACAGAGGACATGAATATTATTTTGAAAAAATATTTTAAAAAACGTGAGTTGAAGAGTAATTCATAAGTCTGATTCTCAATGGAAAGAAATTTTAAGTAATTATTTTTATTTTCCTTTTTATGTAGGCAAAATTATAATACATGACAAAAACATTCCTAAATAAGTCTAAAAAAGCTCTTTAAATAGATATAATAGAACAATTATATAAGAAAAAAATTGTCATAGTTTAATTAGTAGCATTTTATCTAAGTCATAGCATAAAATAATACTGCATCTAATAACCCGTGGCAGCTTAGACTTGACTAAATCAGTAACACAGTGGAGGACAGGAATAGGAAAGAATGCTGTTGGTGGGCTGGAGCAAATACAGGACCTCTACTATTGTATTTTGCATAACCTCATGGGCATTATTCATATTCCAACCTATACAGGTGGTGCTCCTTGGAGCACAAGTTCAAAACTGCTATGTGGCAGCCCAGACTGAATGAGTCCAAACATTATATTTCTTAGAAGTCAATACATAACATCTAAACCTGAAACGTTAGGGAACAGTAATTTCCTAATAGTGAAGCATTTCAAAATATGAAGGAAAATATCAGAAAACCTTCTAAAATAATTGAAAGGCATCACTCGCAGGCAGTAAAGGACACAGGCCCTTGACCTCTGTTTTCTAATTGTATGAGTTGTAACTTTATTTGTTTTTAAACTAAGCACATGACTACCTTAATAATTTTAAAACAATAAAGAAAGAATATAATTAAATAATTTTAATACAACAAATATTTTTGACTGTTCAATTTAATTGTGCAGAATATAGGAAAAGGTAAAAAAAATAAACATCCATGTTCACATGGACTACTTCCATTTTCTGTGTATTTATTTTTGATGATAACTGACACAATTTTAGATTGTAAAATCCTTTTATCTGTAAAATAATCAGCATAGGACAGTTTTGCTTTCGGTATGCTATAGAACAGTTGTTTTTTTGAATGAATAACATTAAAGTGCTTTATTGCTAAAGATGATTTTTAGATCTGGATAGCACATAGAAAGAACAAAGGTTTCAGCAAGACTGGGTGAGGCAGGATGGGGAATGAGAAGGTAGAAAGGTCAAGAACATGTGTCAGTAGTTGATGACAGAAAGTCAGGGGCAAGGACTAAAGGATGACATTGTTAGGAGATTGCCAGAGAAGAGGGGCGATCATAGATTTTCCTATTTTAAAATCAGAGCATGCTTCAAATGCCCAGAGGTCTCTTACCTACTGTAAGAGAAAGTTGGATGATCACTTTTCCTTTCCTGACAAAATTGGAGGGCTGTTCGAGTGATTATCTGCCATCTGTTGTGTACAGCAGTTCAATTGCTGAAGAGTCCTCTAGAAGGCGGGGGAGAAAGAGCTCATTCTTGACGGAATGTTGAATGTACATTCAGAGGTAGATTCAGCTGAGCAAGGGCCCAGCTAATCCCCTTTGCACACAGGGACAAGGCTGCCACCAAATCTAATTGATTCTGAAATGAATCTGTATAGAAAATTAGAAGGTTTTGGATTCCCATGTGAGCTTCAATAAAGAGCCAGGATGTAAGCCTGGCAGCTGAATGGATTCAGAAATGAAAATCTGATAAGCGGCTTAAAACTGTACTTAAATCCAGAAATGACTTGAATGTTGTTGTTAATGGCACATTGTATGTTGTCACCTAGTTAATTATCTCTGAAGATGAGTTCTTGTGGAGAAGATATGCCATTCTTCCACAGCTTTTCCTCGTCACATATTTATTAACTTCACCCCCTTTCCCAACTATCATTTCTAGAAGGCAGAAAGAAAGGATTAGGCCACTGCAGCTCCTCTGTGGCTGTCAGTTCACTGTGCCAAACTTCAAATATGAACTGTTGCATGTACTGTCACAGACATTTCCTTTTACATCTTCATTTGCAAATGAGGAGCTGACATTTGTTAGGGCTTGTATTTGCACACAGTTCCACCACATGAAAAGCAAACACTGTCACTGATGGCTACTTTGTTTATTCCTTTGCAGATAGTATATGGCCTATTTAGAAATTTTCTTCAGAATTTATTTTTAACTAACTGAGATAGATAGTCATAGAGCTACATGTCCTCATTTTATTCAGTAAGCCGTCTGCAGTTTATGGAGCGTGAACGGCATTTGATAGCTATTTACAAATGTATTTTTAAAACCTATTTGCACTTCTCTGGCTTATATTCTTATTATTATTATTTTTTTTTTTCGGTACGTGGGCCTCTCACTGCTGTGGTCTCTCCCGCTGCGGAGCACAGGCTCCGGACGCGCAGGCTCAGCGGCCATGGCTCACGGGCCCAGCCGCTCCGCGGCATGTGGGATCCTCCCGGACCGGGGCACGAACCCGCATCCCCTGCATCGGCAGGCGGACTCTCAACCACTGCGCCACCAGGGAAGCTCTGGCTTATATTCTTTGGGTTTATTTTCTCTAGATAAATGTAGGTTCATTTTGTGATTTAAGAGTTCAGGTTTCTTACTCATCGATCTTTTTTAAAAAATAGGAAAATATTTTCTACCAAATGAAAATAATGAAGTGAATTATAAAAGCATAATGCATTTTCCAAATATTGTTTTTAGTTTATTAAAGTTCCATTTTTTCAGAAGTAGCTTGACAATGTCAACATATTCAACATCATTTAGACAATTATCTGGTATTATTAAGGGCCTTTCTGTGAAACAGAAGCTTGAGGACAGCCTCCCAGAACAGTACAAATGCCTGGAGGTAAGCTGATTCCCAGTTCAGAAAGGTAGAGGAGGTTTGCTTGCTAAGGTGGTCACAAAAGTGTTGATTTCACACTTCATTCCCAATGAACTGAGAATGCTGTGAGGGCAAATTTTAAAAGTTTGGTAAAAATAATAAATCAAAATCACCCTTTAGTAGTGGGAAGCAGCCGCATAGCACAGGGAGATCAGCTCGGTGCTTTGTGACCGCCTGGAGGGGTGGGATAGGGAGGGTGGGAGGGAGGGAGACGCAAGAGGGAAGGGATGTGGGAACAGATGTATATGTATGACTGATTCACTTTGTTATAAAGCAGAAACTAATAAAAAAAATGCATAGAAAAAAAAAATCACCCTTTAGGACAATGAAATCAACTAGGAAGAGAAAAACAAAAAGACAATTTCATGATGATTAGTAAATTGAAAATTATTCCCTGTAACGTGTCACAGAGTCAACATTTTCCTCACATATTTAACCATAAACCACAATCCTTTATCTTATGTCCTCAATCCAGTGCTACTCCTTTTTACATTTCACTAGACCCTACCAGTTCACTGAAATTTGGAAATTGCTCCTCTTTGCCTCTCACTTACCCAACAAGTCAAGAGTTTACAAACAAATTACATATTATAAATGAAAAGTTTAGAACATTGTAAAAAAGGCAGTGTTCTCTTTATACCAAAGGAAATAGAGGAAAATGATTTATGTCTCTCATACATGCTAGGTGGTAAGTTCTTGGGGGCAAGAGTGTGTGTGTGTCTTTGTATCTCATACTTGCCTTTTATAACAAATAAATAACAATCAGCTAACGTGAACTGAATAAATAATCTCTCCTTCGATGAATTATTTAAACATTTTCCCTTTATTTCATATTGCCCTGATTTGACATCTTACAAAAATGCAACTCATATGTTACTAACAAACTATTAAATTGATGTTCAAAAATACAAAGGATAATGTTACTGCCAAAGGGAATAACTGCCTGGATATCATGGCAATGACAGAGAACTAAAAATGGTAAGAAAATGTCAGAAGTGAGGTAAGTGAAGTTTAATTGAGCTCAGCTACTTAGGCTTAGAATTGTTTCAACTATTTATTTGGAAACTAAGGGCTATATCCCAAATTAGTTTTTAAACAGGAGTACAAACTAGATATGTGGGGAAAAAATTCTCCATTAGTATACCACTCTTACTGAGATTTATGTTATTTATGTACTGTTTTTTCTCATAAGAAAATAAGAAACTTGAAACAAGTGTGATACAACAAGTGTATCCCGTAAAACATGCCTGTTATTTAGATGGGTGCTGAGTGAAGGTAACTAACAGAAAGAAAAAGGACATTTTAAAAGCATCTTTTAGTAGAGTGTTTGCTTTCACCAATGGAAAAAAATGTAAATAGGTCACTTTGTGCCTTTCTACTGAGCAATTAAATATTTCTCATAAACTTAACATTTTATGGGCATATTATCTCCTGTAAGCAGGGCAAGCTGAGATCAGTGAACGGAGCAGGGAGATCTCATTAAAACAACACACTTCAACCAGACACCCATGCTTAGACTAAGACTCTTCTGAAAGTACTGTGAAAAGTATCAATTACTTTTGATCTTTCACCATTTTTGATTATTTATTTACTCACTAGCTAGTTTGGTATCCTCCCACTTTGTTTTTATTCCACGTTAACTTTATACCATGTTCTTTTCAATAATTGGACATTGGCTACACTCTTACCCTTATGGCAATGATAGTTAAAAGAATGTCACTTTTGCTCATCATTTATCTTTTCAAAATTGCTTAGATAATGTTTTCATGTTTGCATAAATTACCTTTTTTTCAGCATTATAAAACCAAAATCTTATGTTTGGTCTCTCAGATGGTACCACATTCTAAAAACTTCAAACTACTTTAGCTTTTCTCTTTTATTAAAAGATAATTTGTAATGGTTTTATGAGACAAATTATATCTATATATTTATATGTACAATACTTGGCTTAGAAAGTATTTTTTTATTCCAGGTCCTTTGTTTTGGAAACTGTTATAAAAATGTAATGATACAGATCTTGGTGGTACTGGATATAATTCTGGAAGTGGTAGCCAACTGCACAGCTTGCTTTCAAGCAAGTAGTGTGAAGCAGCTCTTAACACACAGGTGGTCACAATTAGTACAACATGACTTCCACACAGGCCACAATTTATTGGATGAGGAACCAAAGAGTGACACCTCTAATTAGGCTAGATAGTGGCTCATGAGGAGTAAGCTATGAGAGCAATGTCAAGCAAAGTCACAACATGCCAATTATTAACTGATTGGCTCTCATAGATCTTATTTTGGGTTCAGTGCTCTTTTAAGGGGAGTAGCTTCAAAATGTAAAAAAAGAAAAAAAAAGAGAGAGAGAGTACATATCAGTAAGAGAAGTAGTTGCACAGAATCAAACAAAGATAGTGAGTAGTGCTAGAATAAAGAGGAGGGAAGGAAGATAGAATGACCAACTCATTAGGGCTTACTCTATCTAGACCTGTGTATTTACTAACATTGCTTTCTAGTCTTCCTGCTCAGTGTATCCATTCAGTAAATATTCACCAACAGCCTTAACCTGAACATGGCTCTCTTTCTGCAATCTGAAAGAGGATAAACAACGGTCACAGGAAAACTAAAGAGTCAAAAAGTTAAGAGAAAACATATTTATAATATCCAATTTCAGAAGTGAATATGTTTTTCTAAATTTATACAAGTGAATCTTACTGTTCTTAGGAAAATAATGGGTAAAAACATTACATAGACAAAAACTAAGTCACTGAGCATTTAGGGTTTAATATATTTGATGGTTAGTTTTATGTGTCAGCTTAGTTAGGCCACAACACTTAGATATTTGGTCAAAAATTAGTCCAGACATTGCTGTGAAGGTATTTTTAGATAAAATTAACATTTAAATAGTAGTCTTTGGGTAAAACAGATTACTCTCCAGGATGTGGGTAGGCCTCATCCAAGGAGTTGAAGACCTTAAGGAAAAAAAGAAAAATTGACATTCTCCAGTGAGGAGGGAATTCTGCCTCCAGAGTGCCTTCAGACCCCAGCTGTAACATCATCTTTTTTGCTGGGTCTCCAGCCTGCCCTTCTACCCTGCAAAATTTTGACTTGCCAGTCTCTTCCACAATTGCATGAGTCAATTCTTTAAAATTCTCTCTCTCTGTCTCTCTCTCTTTCCTGATAGATAAATAGGTAGATAGATAGACAGATAGATAGATATCTTAGTCTGTTTCTCTGGAAGAATTCTAATATAATATATCTTCTTTGTATCAAATAATGTTCATTTTTATTCATCAATGGTATTACATTAGCATTTAAGCATCTACAGAGCATAAAGGATAATCATGTTTGGGGAATGTAAAGATTTAGAATAGCTACTCTTGATTTAAATGCTCCTGTAGTTAAATAAGGGACATTGTTGTCTCTAGGTGGTGAGATATCCCAATAAAAAAAAAAAAAAAGTAATTCCCATCACCCAGTGTAATCAGGAAAATGTCCATGCTCTTCACAGAATGGCAAAGTGGGTACAACATTAATCTATATTAACCACAGTATAATTAGTGATAATTGCCAGTATTTGCATTTGCTTTTAGTTTTTAGGGCATTACATGGCAAAAGCCAAATTTGACATGATTGCTGACCCCATCTATCCTTGGTTACATATTTTGGTAATCAGGGTCATATGGAATAATGAGAGACAGAATTTCTAATTTCGGAGGAGTATCTATCATCTCTTCAATTTGCATTATTCTTGCCTTTCCTGTTACAGAGATTGTCTTTTTTTTTGTTCTAATCCCCATGATCCTAAAACTCATAGAACTTGTCTTCAACAGAGCCCTCCTTCCGCCTTCAGAGAAAACAAGGTATTTATTCACCAAGAAACAAGCAAAGATCCAAAACAGATGTTGTGTTAAAACATATTTCACAAGCTAGAATGAATAGATTACCTTTCCCCTAGTGAAATCTTAGAAGGCGATGCTAGAAGTCTTGTGTCCCCTGCATTAGTCCAGATAGCCTAGATTATACTGTTATTATGAGAAACCCCAAAATCTTAATGGCATTTTAAACAACAAAGGGTTCTTTCTTACTTATATTATGTGTTCATCACAGGGTCTGTTTGCAATCCTGCCCCACATCCTCTAGTCCAGTTCTCAGGGTGAGACAGCATTCATCACATAGAACCTTTCCAGCTAGTCAAGTAGGGAGAAGGGAAGATGGCAAATCATTCACTAGCTTTAGTTGTGTTTGCCTAGAAAAGACAGACACTTCTACCTACATTTCATTGGTCAAAGCATTAGCCACAATTAACTTCAAAGAATCAGGGGAGTCAATCTTACCATATGCCAGAAAAGTGAGATAATTAGAAATATTTGACAGCATCCATGATCACCACACTCTCCCTCCAGATGTTGAGTGTAAGAAGGTGACTATGAGAATTGTATGAGGAGGACATCACAGGTGATCAAGACTAGCAGAATCATTAATAAGCTAAAAGTAACAAAGCATCTACTAGGCAATCAGCAACACATTAAGTCACTTATACGCATTTTCTCATTTATTCCTCACACCACCCTATAAAAATACTATTGTTTTCCCCAATCTTATGGAAAGAAAGCAGAAGATTAAATATTAAATTCATTTGACCAAAATTATACTCCTAATGAGTTATGGAGTGAGATTTCCAACTCTGGAATGTCTGATCTCAGAGTCAACTCACTTAAGCCATTCCACCACTCCATAATACTGCCAGTGTTCTGGATGGAGTTTACGGATTGGAGACATAGAAAAAAACTATGACCAAACCGTCAGGCAAGATAAATGAGGGATAATCAGAATGTAAAAACATGTGGTGACCTAGATGAATCGAATGATGTTGGAACAGTTTTATTTGTTTTCAATATAGCTTAAGCTCATATATAGCTTTAGCTAGAGCAACCGTGAGGACCATTGAAATAGAACTTGCAAGGGGAAAATGTGACTTATTCTATGTGAAAATTACTGCTAATTGAATGATTCTAAAAAGTTACTTCTTTGTTCCTCAGTTTTCTTATCTCTTAATTGTGGTGATAATAATACCTAACTTAAATGTGTTAGTGTAAATTAGGTGATGTAGTATTCAAAACAGATAAAACACAAGTATTCAAAAAGTGTAAGGTATTGTTCTTTTACATATGCCAGACTCCAATGTTATTTCATACATGTATACAACAACCTATCATTCAGTATTATACTGTTAATATTGCCATTTTACAGCTGAATAAACTTACACTGAAAAAGGTTAAATAATGATAGAATCAAAAGTCAAATCTAGTTCTCTGAGTTGAGGACCTGTAATCTTCACCACAAAAAAATTATTCTGTAATAGGTAAGAAGAGGACAACAGCCTTTGAGTATTAAAGGGCAGATAACAAATTACTCCCTTTATCTTTGAGACATAGACTACTGATTTACATTATTTCTTATGAAACCACATATATACACATACGTAGAAAACATGTGGGAATATCCAGGTGTTAAACACCAGTCATTGAAGCAGGAATTCTCAAGTTTATTTAAACCAATGACTCATTTTGAAAAATATATAAATATGTCATGTCTCCTTAAAGATTCAAATATTCCCTATCTCTTTACACCACTCCCAAGAGTCATGCATCTTTTTCTTTACGTCTCTTATTGAAACTATCTGATTTAAGGTTTGGCTACTTTAAATAAGCTATAATATGGTAGTTATTTTGTGACAATCATTATATTGCATATACTATGCTTTCATCATTTGTTTGTGTTGATATTGTAATGCATTCATTCAGCAAATAAATATGGACTTCATACTCTCTGACCTGCCCTGTTACAGGCACTGAAGATACAGCAGTGAACAAGACAGAGAAGATCTATGCCTCGTGGAGCCTATATTCTGAAGAGGCAAGGGCAATCATTAAATTAATTATTCATCCAAAGTATATGAAAAATATCAGTTGAAATGATTTACAAATGAAAAGAGTCAACATGTGAAATTTCAGGCAATAAAGGTCTAGATAGAAGGCACAGTTAGTACAAAGACCCTTAGATAGAAACAAAATGGGTATATTTGAGAAAAGGAAAGGTGGCCAGTTCTGATGGTATATTTTTGGTGATAACAGAGTGACACAGAGAGCAAAGTGGCAGCCAAATCACTGTGTACTGAAAGTAAGAAAATAAATTTACATTTTTTTCTATTTGTGAGGTAAGTTACATTGATGAATTATGTGGGAATTTACAGGTGCACCCTGAGAAAAGGATGGCAATATGCTTGCTAAGTCCATGTTGCTAGGTTCCTGGTCTGTCTGTTGGAGTCCCTACCTATTATGGCTTGTCACAGCGAGCACAGCCAGGCAGGAGGATATGGGGTCATTGTCTCTTATGCTCTCTTTCTTCTTTTTTTAAATAAGGTAGGGCTACTAGAGAAGAATTTTCACTTTGCACATCAATATATTTTCATTGACTAGCAATTTATTGTTCTTTCAATATCCTCACCAGTCATTTTAAAATATTCTCACATGCAACATTATTTTTCTTTGGCAGAAGATTAAGATGAATGACCTGAATGAAAATGCTGTAGCTCACACTTACGGGAATTTCTTGAGGGAACTTGAACTAGTTCACGATGGAGAAGTCCACTATAAAATTAACACTAGTTACATAGTGTTTATGAAAGATAGCAGTTGTCTTGGCAACTTTTATTGAAAAACATAAAGAAAGCTTTCAGTCACTAAGGAACTAATAGAATTTTCCCCTGGGATTCAAGGTACCTTTTAGTGATGAAATAAACATAAATCTAGGCTTTTTTCCCCCCTTCCTAGGCGAGGCAGCTACAGTTCATTCTCTTTGATCTGGCATATTTTCTAAGCTCGAAAAAAATCAGTGAGGTGGAAAAATGTATTCAGCAGGTAAAATATTGTTTGGAACACATTAAATTTAATATCTTAGATGAAAATTAGCATTGTTACACTATACTAACAATTCTGAGGATGGGTTCGCATCTGAAAAGGCCTCAGTGGACAAAGTCAATGGTATCTATTGAAATTTCTTTGTCAATTTTTTCATTAATATATGCTGCAATAATAATGAATTTTGAGGAGCTTCAAGATGGTTGAAGAGTAAAACGCGGAGATCACATTCCTCCCCACAAATACATCAGAAATACATCTACATGTGGAACAACTCCTACAGAACACCTACTGAATGCTGGCAGAAGAACTCAGACCTCCCAAAAGGCAAGAAACTCCCCATGTACTTGGGTAGGGCAAAAGAAAAAAACAAAAAACAGAGACAAAAGAACAGGGACAGGACCTGCACCAGTGGGAGGGAGCAGTGAAGGAGGAAAGGTTTCCACACACTAGAAGTCCCTTTGCGGGCGGAGACTGAGGGTGGCGAAGGGGGGAAGCTTCGGAGCAGCGGAAGACAGCGCAGCCACAGGGGTGAGGAGGGCAAAGCGGAGAGATTCCCGCACAGAGGATCAGTGTCGACCCGCACTCACCAGCCAGAGAGGCGTGTCTGCTGCCCCACCGGGGCAGGCGAGGGCTGGGAGCTGAGGCTCTGGCTTCGGTCGGATCACAGGGAGAGGACTGGGATTGGCGGCGTGAACACAGCCTGCAGGGGGCTAGTGCACCACGGCTAGACGGGAGGGAGTCCGGGGAAAAGACTGGACCTGCCGAAGAGGCAAGAGACTTTTTCGTGCCTCTTTGTTTCCTGGTGAGTGAGGAGAGGGCATTAAGAGCGCTGCTTAAAGGAGCTCCAGAGATGGGCACAAACCGCGGCTATCAGCGCGGACCCCAGAGATGGGCATGAGACGCTAAGCTGCTGATGCCACCACCAAGAAGCCTGTGTGCGAGCACAGGTCAATATCCAAACCTCCCCTCCCGGGAGCCTATGCAGCCTGCCACGGCCAGGGTCCCATGATCCAGGGACAGCTTCCCTGGGAGAATGCATGGCGCGCCTCAGGCTGGTGCAACGTCACGGCAGCCTCTGCCTCTGCAGGCTCGCCCCGCAACCGTACCCCTCCCTCCCCCCGGCCTGAGTGAGCCAGAGCCCCCGTATCAGCTGCTCCTTTAAACCCGTCCTGAGAGAACAGACGCCCTCAGGTGACCTACATGCAGAGGTGGGGCCAAACCCAAAGCTGAACCCCGGGAGCCGTGAGAACAAAGGAGAAAGGGAAATCTCTCCCAGCAGCCTCAGAAGCAGCGGATGAAATCTCCACAGTCAACTTGATGTACCCTGCATCTGTGGAACACCTGAATAGACAACGAATCATCCCAAATTGAGGAGGTGGACTTTGGAGCAATGATATATATATATATATTATATATATATTATATATATAATATATATATATTATATATATATATTATATATTATATATATATAATATATATATAATATATAATATATATAAATATATATATATATATTTTCCTTTTTTATCTTTTTGTGAGTGTGTATATGTATTCTTCTGTGTGTCATTTTGTCTATTTAGCTTTGCTTTTACCATTTGTCCTAGGGTTCAGTCTGTCCATTTTTTGTTTTTGTTTTTGTTTTTTTAAATATAGTTTTCAGTGCTTTTTATCATTGGTTGATGGTTTTTTGGTTTGGGTGTTCTTTCTTTCTTTTTTATTACTTAAAACTTTTTTTATTTTTAATAATTATTTTTTATTTTAATAACATTATTTTATTTTATTTTATTTTTTTCTTTCCTTCTTTTTTTCTCCCTTTTATTCTGAGCCATGTGGATGACAGGGTATTGGTGCTCCAGCTGGGTATCAGGGCTGTGCCTCTGAGGTGGGAGAACCGAGTTCAGGACATTTGTCCACCAGAGACCTCCCGGCTCCATGTAATATCAAATGGCGAAAATCTCCCAGAGATCTCCATCTCAATGCCAAGACCCAGCTCCACTCAAGGACCAGCAAGCTACAGTGCTAGACACCCTATTCCAAACAACTAGCAAAACAGGAACACAAACCCACCCATTAGCAGAGAGGCCGACTAAAATCATAATAAGGTCACAGACAACCCAAAACACACCACCAATGCCATGAAGAACCTAGGGGTAAGACAGGAATAAAGACACAGACTTACTGGAAAATAGACTTGAGGATATGGGGAGGAGGAAGGGTAAGCTGTGACAAAGTGAGAGAGTGGCATGGACATATATACACTACCAAACGTAAACTAGATAGCTAGTGGGAAGCAGCTGCATAGCACAAGGAGATCAGCTCGGTGCTTTGTGACCAGCTAGAGGGGTGGGAGAGGGAGGGTGGGAGGGAGGGAGACACAAGAGGGAAGAGATATGGGAAGATATGTATATGTATAACTGATTCACTTTGTTATAAAGCAAAAACTAACACATCATTGTAAAGCAATTATACTTCAATAAAGATGTAAAAAAACAAACAAACAAAAACACACCACCAGACACGGACCTGACCACCAGAAGGACAAGATCCAGCATCATCACCAGAACACACGCACTAGTCCCCTCCACCAGGAAGCCTACACAACCCACGGAACCAACCTTAGCCACTGGGGGCAGACACCAAAAACAATGGGAACTACAAACCTGCAGCCTGCGAAAAGGAGACCCCAAACACAGTAAGTTAAGCAAAATGAGAAGACAGAGAAACACACAGCAGATGAAAGAGCAAGATAAAAACCCACCAGACCTAACAAATGAAGACAAAATAGGCTGTCTACCTGAAAAAGAATTCAGGATAATGACAGTAAAGATGATCTAAAATCTTGGAAAGAGAATGGAGAAAACACAATAAACATTTAACAAGGACCTAGAGGAAATAAAGAGCAAAAAACCAATGAAGAACAACACAATAAATGAAATTTAAAATTCTCTGGAAGGAATCAATAGCAGAATAACTGAGGCAGAAGAACGGATAAGTGACCTGGAAGATAAAATAGTGGAAATAACTACTGCAAAGCAGAATAAAGAAAAAAGAATGAAAAGAATTGAGGACAGTCTCAGAGAGCTCTGGGACAACATTAAACACACCAACATTTGAATTATAGGAGTTCCAGAAAAGAAGAGAAAAAGAAAGGGACTGAGAGAATATTTGAAGAGATTATAGTTGAAAACTTCCCTAATATAGGAAAGGAAAGAGTTAAGTCCGGGAACCACAGAGAGTCCCATACAGGATAAAACCAAGGAGAAACACGCCAAGACACATATTAATCAAACTATCAAAAATTAAATACAAAGAAAAAATATTACAAGCAGCAAGGGAAAACCAACAAATAACATACAAGGAAATACCCATAAGGTAAACAGCTGACCTTTCAGCAGAAACTCTGCAAGCCAGAAGGGAGTGGCAGGACATATTTAAAGTGATAAAAGGGAAAAACCTAAAACCAAGATTACTCTACCCAGCAAGGGTCTAATTCAGATTTGACGGAGAAATTAAAACCTTTACATACAAGCAAAAGCTAAGAGAATTCAGCACCACCAAACCAGCTTTACAACAAATGCTAAAGAAACTTCTCTAGGCAGGCAACACAAGAGAAAGAAAAGACCTACATTAACAAACCCAAAACAATTAAGAAAATGGTAATAGGAATACACGTATTGATAATTACCTTAAATGTAAATGGATTAAATGCTCCAGCCAAAGACATAGACTGGCTGAATGGATACAAAAACAATACCATACATATGCTGTCTACAAGAGACACACTTTAGACCTAGGGACACATAGAGACTGAAAGTGAGGGGATGGAAAAAGATATTCCATGCAAATGGAAATCAAAAGAAAGCTGGAGTAACAATTCTCATATCACACAAAATAGACTTTAAAACAAAGACTATTACAAGAGACAAAGAAGGACACTACATAATGATCAAGGGATCAATCCAAGAAGAAGATATAACACTTGTAAATATTTATGCATCCAGCATAGGAGCACCTCAATACATAAGACAAATACTAACAGGCATAAAAGGGGAAATTGAGAGTAACACAATCAATAGTAGGGAACTTTAACACCGCACTTTCACCAATGGACAGATCATCCAAAATGAAAATAAATAAGGAAACACAAGCTTTAAAGGATACATTAAACAAGATGGACTTAATTGATATTTATAGGACATTCCATCCAAAAACAACAGAATACACATTTTTCTCAAGTGCTCATGGAACATCCTACAGGATAGATCATATCTTGGTTCACAAATCAAGCCTTGGTAAATTTAGGAAACTGGAAATCGTATCAAGTATCTTTTCTGACCACAACGCTATGATATTAGATATCAATTACAGGAAAAAATCTGTAAAAAATACAAACACATGTAGGCTAAACAATACACTACTTAATAACCAGAAGATCACTGAGGAAATCAAAGAGGAAATCAAAAATACTTAGAAAGAAATGACAATGAAAACACAACAACCCCAAACCTATGGGATGCTACAAAAGCAGTTCTTACAGGGAAGTTTTTAGCAATACAATCCTACCTTAAGAAACAAGAAACATCTCAAATAAACAACCTAACCTTACACCTAAAGCAATTAGAGAAAGAAGAACAAAAAAAAAAAAAAACCCATAGTTAGCAGAAGGAAAGAAATCATAAAGATCAGATCAGAAATAAATGAAAAACAAATGAAGAAAACAATAGCAAAGACAATAAAACTAAAAGCTGTTTCTTTGAGAAAGGAAACAAAATTAATAAGCCATTAGCCAGACTCATCAGGAAAAAAAAAGGAGAAGACTCAAATCAATAGAATTAGAAATGAAAAAGGAGAAGTAACAACTGACACTGCAGAAATAAAAAGGATCATGAGAGATTACTACAAGCAACTATATGCCAATAAAATGGACAACCTGGAAGAAATTGACAACTTCTTAGAAAAGCATAACCTTCTGAGACTGAACCAGGAAGAAATAGAAAATATGAACAGACCAATCACAAGCACTGAAATTGAAACTGTGATAAAAAGTCTTTCAACAAACAAAAGCCCAGGACCAGATGGCTTCACAGATGAATTCTATCAAACATTTAGAGAAGACCTAACACCTATTCTTCTCAAACTCCTCCAAAATATAGCAGAGGGAGGAACACTCCCAAACTCATTCTACAAGGCCACCATCACCCTGATACCAAAATCAGACAAAGATGTCACAAAGAAAGAAAACTTCAGGCCAATATCACTGATGAACATAGATGCAAAAATCCTCAACAAAATACTAGCAAACAGAATCCAACAGCACATTAAAAGGATCATACACCATGATCAAGTGGGGTTCATCCCAGGAATTCAAGGATTCTTCAATATATACAAATCAATCAATGTGATACACCACATTAACTAACTGAAGAATAAAAAACATATGATCATCTCAATAGATGCAGAAAAAAGCTTTCGACAAAATTCAACACCCATTTATGATAAAAACCCTCCAGAATGTCGGCATAGAGGGAACTTACCTCAACATAATAAAGGCCATATATGTCAAACCCACAGCCAACATCGTCCTCAATGGTGAAAAACTGAAACCATTTACACTAAGATCAGGAACAAGACAAGTTTGTCCACTCTCACCACTATTATTCAACATTGTATTGGAAGTTTTAGCCACATCAATCAGAGAAGAATAAGAAATAAAAGGAATCAAAATCAGAAAAGAAGTTAAGCTGTCACTGTTTGCAGATGACATGATACTATACATAGAGAATCCTAAAGATGCTACCAGAAAACTACTGGAGCTAATCAATGAATTTGGTAAAGCAGCAAGATACAAAATTAATGGACAGAAATATCTTGCATTCCTATACACTAATGATGAAAAATCTGAAAGTGAATTTAAGGAAACACTCCCATTTACTGTTGCAAAAAAAAGATTAAAATACCTAGGAATAAACCTACCTAAGAAGACAAAAGACCTGTATGCAGAAAACTATAAGACACTGATGAAAGAAATTAAAGATGATACAAATAGGTGGAGAGATATACCATGTTCTTGGATTGGAAGAATCAACATTGTAAAAATGACTATACTACCCAAAGCAATCTGCAGATTCAATGCAATCCTTATCAAGCTACCACTGACATGTTTTCACAGAACTAGAACAAAAAATTTCACAATTTGTACAGAAACACAAAAGACCCCGAACAGCCAAAGCAATCTTGAGAAAGAAAAATGGAGCTGGAGGAATCAGGCTCCCTGACTTCAGACTATACTACAAAGCTACAGTAATCAAGAAAGTATGGTACTGGCACAAAAACGGAAATATAGATCAATGGAACAGAATGGAAAGCCCAGAGATAAACCCACGCACATATGGTCACCTTAGCTTTGTTAAAGGAGGCAAGAATATATCATGGGGAAAAGACAGCCTCTTCAATAAGTGGTGCTGGGAAAACTGGACAGCTACATGTAAAAAAAAAAAATGAAATTAGAACACTCCCTAACACCACACACAAAAATAAACTCAAAATGGATTAAAGGCCTAAATGTAAGGCTAGACACTATCAAAGTCTTAGAGGAAAACATAGGCAGAACACTCTATGACATACATCACAGCAAGATCCTTTTTGACCCATCTCCTAGAGAAATGGAAATCAAAACAAAAATAAAATGGGCCATAATGAAACTTAAAATCTTTTGCACAGCAAAGGAAACCATAAACAAGATGTAAAGACAGCCCTCAGAATGGAAGAAAGTATTTGCAGATGAAGTAACTGACAAAGGATTAATCTCCAAAATTTACAAGCAGCTTGTGCAGCTCAATATCAAAAAAACAAACAACCCAATCAAAAAATGGGCAGAAGACCTAAATAGACATTTCTCAAAAGATATACAGATTGCCAACAAACACATGAAAGGATGCTCAACATCATTAATAATTAGAGAAATGCAAATCAAAACTACAATGAGATATCATCTCACACCAGTCAGAATGGCCGTAATAAAAAAAAATCTACAAACAGTAAATGCTGGAGAGGGTGTGGAGAAAAGGTAACTCTCTTGCACTGTTGGTGGGAATGTAAATTGATACAGCCACTATGGAGAACAGTATGGAGGTTCCTTAAAAAACTAAAAATAGAACTACCATATGACCCAGCAATCCAACTACTGGGCATATACCCTGAGAAAACCATAATTCAGAAAGAGTCATGTACCTCAATGTTCATTGCAGTTGTATTTACAATAGCCAGGACATGGAAGCAACCTAAGTGTCCATCGACAGATGAATGGATAAAGAATATGTGGCACATATATACAATGGAATATTACTCAGCCATAAAAAGGAACAAAATTGAGTTATTTGTAGTGAGGAGGATGGACCTAGAGTATGTCATACAGAATGAAGTAAGTCAGAAAGAGAAAAACAGATACCGTATGCTAACGTATGTATATGGAATCTAAAAAAAAAAAAAATACAAAAAAAAAAGTCATGAAGAACCTAGGGGCAGGATAGGAATAAAGACACAGACTTACTAGAGAATGTACTTGAGGACACGGGGAGGGGGAAGGGTAAACTGGGACGAAGTGAGAGAGTGGCCTGGACATATATGCACTACCAAATGTAAAACTGATAGCTAGTGGGAAGCAGCCGCGTAGCACAGGGAGATCAGCTTGCTGCTTTGTGAACATGTACAGGGGTGGCATTGGGAGGATGAGAGGGAGGGAGACGCAAGATGGAAGAGATATGGGGATATATGTATGTGTATAACTGATTCACTTTGTTATAAAGCAGAAACTAACACATCATTGTAAAGCAATTATACTCTAATAAAGATGTTTATAAAAAATAATAATGAATATTCTGTGCATAAACTGAGCCTGTCCTGTCTGCCTACATCAGAAACCAGGAAATGCTACTGAGGCAATATTTTAAGGCGTTTCTAACACACCCTTCCAAAAATCCAAAGTTAACCTGTTCCAGTAAAGAAATATCACATTGGGGAAATTAAAATTGGTGTTTGACTTTGTTGTGTGTGAAGAGAAGGAGAAGGGTGAAGGAAGGACCATAAGGATGACTTCTATGAGTCCATCATTTAAGATGTCACCCTTAGAATGAAAAGTTTCAGAACATTTGGTCTACTCTGTCCAAAAATAGGATTTCAGAGTTTTAGTTTAGAATAATTTAGTTAATATTCTATTGGTTTCAACACACTGACTTGGGATAGCTCAAACATAAGGAAATTTGATAAAAGGATCCCAAGGCAATCAGAGACAATAAAAGGGTATTTTTGGTGAATAAGAAATTGGAACTGGAAAGCTAACAGGGACCAAAGCGTATTTTCTACTAAACTTACCTGATTCTGCTTTACATTTCTGATCTATGTTTTCTTCATATCAATTTTTTATATGTCCATGCAAATTTATATCATTACACCCATACCACTGTGAAGTCTGAAACCAATCCCAAAATCTTTTGGGTTGCCCATTTGGGAGAAGATGTATATCGCTGTATCAGTCATTTATAATCAAGACCGTATTGTCCCATCATACAAACATTGGCAGGAGACTAGTTTCCGTGGTGGAAGAGTCTTTTCTCATTGAAAAAAGTCATAAAATTGATAACCTTATCTTCCTATATGCATAAAAAGATATTATGTGCTCAGATCTAATATTAGAGCACAGATATCTCTATTATGATCAGGGTGGTAATGACCGCTCTGCAGTAGATTTAGTGCAAGCAAGTCAAGATGAGAATATGTGTATCTTTTCACTGTCATGTCCAGAACAACAAGCACAACAAAAATCCCACATTTGAATAGAACTTCACAAATTTAAGTGCCCACACACACATTTTCTTATTTTTCATATCCAAAATTATTACCTTAAGTATTCATACATTGATGTGATTCAATTTACTTACTTTTCCACTCATATGAAAATAACTTACTTTCTGGAATACTATAATGAATAAAAAAATGAAAAAGTCACTAGCACAAAATAGTTAAAATTAACCATTTGCAAAGAAGGCTATCTTCCTAGGCAAATAAAGACAAAGCAGAGACTGTCCAAAATATAATTGAGGAAAATAAAATATTGTCTAAGGGAAGTATGATTACGTATTTCAAAAAGAGCAATGGGGTAGAGAGTTTTATTAATATAGCTAAGAAAAGACTAAAACATGTGATCTTCATGAATATACATAAATGAAGTCTAGATTTGAATTGTGATATTTTCTCCAAGGTTCTACTGCCTTCTGATTCCATTTCTGGTCACTCTCTCTTGATCAATCCTTTCTTCTATATATTAAAAGAAAACATAGGAAATCAAATAAGAAGGTAAGTTACTTTCCCATTATCATATGCCAATGGCAAATATGTATCAAGGGAGGGGACTCTAGCCTGTGTTTTCTAATTCTTTTCAGGAACAAAGAATGTGAGGTGAGCCTTATAAAGGAGAAAGGCTATACAGTACCACATAATTTAAGGAAAAAGTGTGTGAGTGTGTGTGTGTGTGTGTGTGTGTGTCTAAAATGAAAGAAGCAACATGTTTTCCCTTTAGAGACATTTAGAAGCATAGATTGAATGTGCGACGTCACAAAAGAGTAGCAAATTTTCCCTTCAACACCCGCCAGCACTTCACCCCCACATGTTCTTCCCCACCTATACTGACCAACCCAAATTGTCCAACCAACACTTTCTAACCCACAGCCCCAAACTTGCTGCCCTATATCTGATCTCTCAGCTAACAAAACCTATATTTCCTCTTACTTTCAGCTAATTTGAACAGTGGACAATTCTCACAACAAAACTGAACATTGATTGCTCTTCCTCAGTCTATTTCCTCAAATCTTTAAGCTTCCTGTTCCCCATGAAATGTTCATTTTAAAGCTATTCTCACATGTTTTATCTTTTAATAAGAATTGAGCCAATGAGATTTAAGTGTGCTGTTGTGCCTTCCTCAGTTTTGGTGTCATGCCTCCATCAGGACTAAACTTGTAATTCTGCTTTGAAAAGGAAGAATGATGTATCAGAGACTCATTGTTATTTCTTTCCTTTTGGGGCTCCCAAGCATAGACTGCCATATGAATTCTGCTTCCATCTTGCATTCTGCTTATGTCAAGGTGAAGCTTGGGCTTTAGTAATAATGGTCCTCAGTTAAGAGCCTTCTACTTTTTTCCCTTCACTTTCTAGGGTGCTTTTGAATGCACAGGTAATAAAGTACTGTTGTTATATTAAGACATACATGTACATGTGTATTACACTGCTAATGGCACAGATATTTGAATATTTGGGTACTTTTTAATAGGAAATTTAGAATTACAAGGACGACTTAATATTTTTCAATGAGTACATTTGTTAATTTGAGAGGCACCTTAAAACAAAGGGAGGAAGCCCTCATGAAGAGATTGTCTTTTATGTCTTTAAGAAATCACCTAAGAAAGAGGCTATTTTAAGCCAAATGTAACAAATCTTTGTTGTGTGTGTGGGCACATACATGAGTGTGTATAAAAATAGATTTCCTGCATCTAATCTCCCTCTTCTCTTTGAAGAAGATAATTAGCTTTTTACAATGAAAATGTTTTATTTGTCTGAAGCTAATTCCTCTTAATTCTCCTTTACCTATTTATTTTTACTTCCTTCCCCACTCCTTTCTCCACCCTCTTAAAAATTTTGCAGACTAATCTGTGAAAATATTCTTCTTTCATTTGTGTGGAATCTAGGAATATGTAGTCCAGGTAGAGAGTAAAGTTAAAAAAAAAGAAAAATTATTAAGCTGTATTTCTTTTTCTTTAAAATCTTGGTTAAATAAAATTAAACATACAACTCTGACTAGAGAAAAAATTAAGAGATTTTAGAGTCTTTAAAGTTTAGTTTAGCAAACATAAACATATGAATTTTGTTATAAAATAGTTTAATAGTTCTGATAAATAAGTTAATATTTGTTTAAAGTCTACATCATCTTCCAGTTTTATTATATAAAATTAATCCTCATACAATATTTATCTGAAACTAATCTTAAAATCACATAGTTTGATATATTTAAATTTCTACCATGGTTTTCTGAGTCAAATAAGTTATCATTGTTTCTGCAACCATTTAAAATTCCAAATATAATATATAAAATTGTTTTTAACTAAATTGAATTTTCATAATAAATACTTCAAAGTGTTTAATCTCATTTCTCATAATGTCATAAATTGTAAAGGTTTAATGTGTAGTGTAAATTATAATTTTCATATTCTTAGTAAAATTTAATAACTTACACTAACATTAAATTGTATTTATTAGTAAATAATATTGAGATAATTGGATAAATTCAAAGTAGGAAAAAAAGACAACTTATTAGTCACTAAATTGAGTTTAGATTTTTCCTTATTTGTATGCACTGCAGAAGAACTAAAATGCATCAGCATATATACATACATTTATATATCAGTAAATGTAACACAGAGTAACCTTTCTTGAAGAAAAATAGTTAAGACATTTGAATTTTCTACTGTCTAGTTTATCTGGGTCAGCAGGAACAAAAGCTGGTTGTTTTGATTAATGATGATACTACAATAAATATTTGAGATTATACTAAGCATAGCAATTATAGATACAAGAATATATACAAAATAATGAATATTATCTGCCATTTTCTTAAGGAAATCATCATATTTTATTTAGAGTACTGAATAGAAAATATGCATTGATTTATTTTATATATCGATAATGTTAATTATGTTTTAAAACTAACATCAATGTTTAATTTTCTTGTTTATACAAATAATTATATATCTGTATATGTCTTATTGTACACATATATAATGTTACATATAGACTGTGAATGTAACTATAAATGTGAATAATAAGAATGAATGAAAATAATGAAATATGTTAAACATTCTGATAGCTGTGACTTTATGTTAATAGATTTATTCATAAGGGAAAACTGTATAGTTCCATTCCTGCAAAATATTACTAGATAAGTACAAAAAAGTAAAATTGAACTTTTTAAAATAAAATGACCAAGTTATTCTCTGCCCAGAAAAAAAGGGTTTTATTTTCATCACAAAAATATTCTAACTCTCAATGCTTCTAGCACATTCTTGAACTAAATAATGTTTTTCAATGTCCTCATTTTGAGGAGTACAATTTAAATTACTAAAATTATTGCCCTTTATGGCTGTCCCTATTTTTTACTTTGAAAAATATGGCTTATCTGTGTCTTACATTCCCTGTCAAGTGTTTTTTGTTTGTTTGTTCGCATTTTTTTTCTTGTCTTTCACAAATTCAGGCACCAAATAAAGAATAACAAATATCTGTAGGTTTCCTGGAATGACCAACAGGTACCAAAATGATTGCCTCCTTCTCCTTATGAAAGGAAGATTATAAAATCAATAAGATATGTTTGGCATTTCAATTTTTATAGTGCACTGTGTATAAATAAGATATATAATATAAATAAGTTTTAATGACTGCATGCTCCTTAGTTCAAAAGGATATTAATGTTCAAGCACAAAGACTGATAGAATACTTGTCTACCGGCTGATTTATGTTTCTAAATTGTATGCACTAGTCACTAAGGGACAATCAGTAACCCCTGTGGTATGTCTCATGGTATAAATCAAAAGGTCCTAGACAACTGCCAATGTCCTCACCATATGTATCATATGTCCTCACTACCAGGTAATCATTGACTACCTATTTATAAACTAATTGTATGCTATCCCTCAAGAGATGTTTCCATTCTCTTTCATTCTAATAAAGCTGGCTAACATAATTCATTACCCAGAACACTTTCATTTTATCCCCAAAGCATAGATAAATTATCTACAATCTTAAATCAGCATTCATAAGACTACTTCACTCAAAATTTCTGAGGATGTTTCTGGCATATGTTCCATCTGTTAAACTTATAAGCCTAGTAAAAGTATGATAAGATCCAAAGATCTATTTAAATATTGAAAGGTGGATTTTAAACATTCACCTTCTTCAAATGATAATAAAAATGTTCTTACCATTGTCTGTCTATTTTCTGGATGCCTTATTTTCATCATATTGTCTTTATATTTCCAACTTGGGGTATACTAAATTACTTATTCAGTAACTGAAGTCCTCATTTTATGAGGTCAATAATTGAAGTGCTTTGTAAGACACTATCCATCATCCAGAAATACCACATCCTCATTGTCTTTAGTCATCAATGAAAATAGAAGAATAACTGATATATTTAAAATAAAGCTTGAAAATTACCTAAAGAATTATGACTGCCACGGTATAGGGACATACCCTTAACTTTATGCCTTTCAGATCTTCAGCAAAATAAATCAGAGGCTATGACATATGAACCAATAACAGCTCACCCTGTGAGACTAGACTTACACCTCCCATAACTGATTATATAATTTTTTACAGGTATAAATGGTACATTAGTCTCCTGAGGCTACCATAACAAAATGTCACACAATGAGTAGTTTAAGCAGCAGACATTTATTTCTCAACATTTTAGAGGCTGGGAATTGTAAGAACAAAGGTGCTGGTTGATTTGATTTCTGGTGATGGACCTCTCCCTGGCTTTCAAACAGGCACCTTCTCACTGTATCCTCACATAGAAGGGAGAGAGACAGAGAGACAGAGAGAGACCTCTCTGTTGTCTTCCCTTACAAGGATACTAATCCTACTCTCATTTAAGTTTAATTACCTCTTTATAGGCCTTAGCTCCAAATATAGTCACACTGAGGGTTAGGGTTTTTGTTTAAAAAATAAAACCTATAAATTTTGGAGGGACACAATTTAGTCCCTAGCAAATGGTCAAATACTTAGAGGTTTAAGGCAGTACACTCACCTTTATAACTAATAGGTCCAAGTGGCTTCTTTCAGGGATAAACCACAGGAATCCCTACACAACCTTCAATCTGGAGACCTGGTTTTACTGAAAATGATGCCAACATAAAATTGCCCTTGAATTTTGTTGAAAGGACCTTATCAGGTACTACTAACTACAAATACAACAGTTGGATGCCTGGACCTGCATTTGCCCACTGAAAATAAATGATCTCATTCCCATGACCTGGAGATCTTTATAACTCAGCCATCTATAATTGGGATCTCTCAAGATACTCCAGAGAAAATGGCATCAGGATGGAGACAGGTTTCCCAAGAAACTTGCATCTAGCAGGAGACTTCCATATGTAAGCAACTTCTATCCAAAAATTTAATGGACAAAGACCCCCAAATGTCAGGAGTCAATGACTGCCATCCCTTTCTTTGTCTCTTTCTATAATTTATTTTCAGAGTCAACTTTTTTCCTCTGTTAGTATAAGATTCTAGACCTCTAATTATCAAAAATGGAAATGAAGATTTTTTCCTTTAATTCCATGCATTAGTTTCTAAGAGATAATCTTTGATATAACAATACCTGACTAGTAACAATAAAAAGAGAAAAGAAAACTTTGAGACCTTGCCCCTATGCCACTTTCTGAGTCATCCATTTCAGGCAATTCAGATGGAGCTTGACATTTGTTTCCCTGATTAGGACTATGGAAGATTGGTGCATGGGAAAGGATCTATTTATGATTCTACATTTCATATTCCTTAGCATCACAGTCCCATGCTACATCCTTTCCAGTCTTAAATGTCTCTATACAGCTGATAACTTGGATCAATGATTGAAGTCCCCAAAGAGAACCAAAAGTCACATGAAAAACTAACGACTGTTCTCATTATTCAAGCATCTCCTGTGATCACAGAACTTGCTTGTTCTGTAGATTCAGAAACCACAGAGAGTAGTTAAGTATCTAGATTCTGAGATCTGGCTTAAGCATATTGACCATGAGACCCATGCTGGCCAAAAGATCACCATGAAATACCTTGAAGGTCTAAACTAAGTATTTCACTGTAACATTTACGAGACCTTGGCTGTTTCTGCCTATCCCACTTGATAAACCCAAATTGTCCAAGCAATGAGGCTAAACCACATGACGCCAATCATGCTGCCCATATATCCTGTTCCAAAATCAATGCAAACTAAGCTGTCTCCCGAAAAAGGCTATCTCTTGGCCTTTAAATAAATACACTTAAAATAGGTAAAATTCTATTTTTAAATTATTTTGTGCTTTTTATTGCCAAATTATACACTTCAAGGCTAACAAGGCTTTTTGTTGTTGTTGTTTACTTAGAACTTACAAAAGCAACAGTTAGAGTAACAATATGCCTGCACTTGCTTCAGTAAATGAAACAAGATCTAATGGAAAGGTAGGGGATCCAAAGGTGTTTGGGCAAGATTTTTATAATTCTCATGGTCAAGAGCTGAGACTATGAGTATTATTTCATCTATTACCATAAATTATTCTCTGTGCATGCTAATATGATGGATCTACTATCTTATTTGACTCATTTAGCATGTTTCTACTGATTACATCATACATGTAAGCATTGATCTAAGCTCTTGGGATTCAACAGTCAACAAAATAGGTAAAAGTCATTGCCTTCCTGAAAATTACACTCTACTAGGATAACATACAAGTAACACGCAAAATATGGGCAACAACATAGATCCAGATGCCCATGGGAATCATAGTATATGATTATTTTCATTGAGTTCCATCCAATTTAACATATTTTACAAGATTTTATTTATTTCAATTTTATATGTTCTTTATTCCTTAACTTTTTTGGAAATAATTTTAGATTCAGAGGAGGTTGCAAAGTTAGTTTGTAAAGGGGCTGTGTACACTTTACCAGTTTCCTCTAATGGCTACAACTTACATAATTATAGTATAATAACAATATGAAGAATTTGATCCTGGTACAATGTATGTGCATAGTTCTATGTCATTTAATCACATGGGTAGATCAGTGTAACCACCTCTGCAATGAACACAGGAAGATTCCTTCACCACAAAGATCTCTCTCTGCTACCCCTTTATATTCATATGTACCCCCCAGGATAATCTATATTCATAAGTCCTCCCTTCCTCAGGAATCACAAATCTGTTTTCCATTATTATAATTTCATAATTCAAGAATGTTATATAAATAGAAGCATGCAGTCTTGACTTTTTGAAATTGGCTTTTTTCTCTCAGCATAATGTCCTTGAGAGCCATGCAAACTGTTGTATCAATAGTTCATTATTTTTTTATTGTTAAGTAGTATTTGGTGGTATGAATGTATCACAGTTTGTTTAACCACTCACTTACTGAGGCATAGTTTAATTGTTTCCAAGTTTTGGTTATTAGAATAAAGCTGATATGAAAATTCATGTAGACACTTTTCAGTGGACATAAGTTTTCAATTCTCTAGGATAAATACAATTGCTGAGTCTAATGGTAGTTTCATTTTTATTTTTATAAGAAAGTGCCAGACTATTTTCCAGAGTGGCTGTACCATTTTACATTTCTACCAGGCTTATTCAGAGATGCAGTTTCTGTGTGTACTAACCAGCATGGTGTATTACTGTTATTGTTATTAAAATTTAGCTCTTCTATTCGGTGTGTACTGCTATCACATCACAGCCTTAATTTGGATTTTTCTGATGGCTAATTATGGTGATATCTTTTCATGTGCTTATTTGCCAATCTTAGATGCTAATCAGTGAAATGGCAATGTCTCTTCAATTATTACTCATTCACTAGTTGGATTTTTGTTTACAGTTGACTTCTGAGGATTCTAGATATGTATTCTTTGTCAAATACGTGGTTTGCAGTCATTTATCCCAGTCCGTAGCTTGTCTTTTTATTCTATTAACTGGAAATTTCACAGAAGAAAAGTTTAAAATTTTGATAACGTCCAATTTATCAATTTTTCTTTTTATGGTTTATGTGTTTGGTGTCAAGTTTAAAAATTCTTCACTCAGTCCTAGGTCCCAAAGATTTGTGCCTATGTTATCTAAAAGTTTATAATTTTTCTATGTTGATCTTGTGTACTCTGACCTTGCTGAACTCATTTATTAATTTTAGGATAATTTTTTATGAGTAAATTTCTTAGGGTTTTCTACATAGACCATCATGTCATGTACAAATAGCAACACTTTTATTTCTTCCCTTCTGATCTGTGTGCCTTTTCTTTTCTTTTCTTACCTTATTATCCTGGCTAAGACTTCCAGGATAGAACAGAAAAGATGAGAATGGGCATCCATACCTTGTTCTCAAACTTAGGAGAAAAGTGTTCAATTTAACACCATTCAGTCCTACATGATTAGGTGTAGAGGATTTTTTTAAGCTTTTCTTAAAAATCAAGTTGAGGAAGTCCCCTCTATTTCTAGTTTTTTGATAGATTTTTTTTTAAAATAATGAGTTCTATTAAATTTTGTCAAATACTTACTCTGCATCAATTGATTTGATCAGGTAGTTTTTCTTTTTTAGACTGTTAATATGTAGATTACCTTGATTGATTTTCAAATATTGAGCCATCATTGAATCTCTGAAATATGCATATTGTATTTTTTTACAAATTGAAGGTTTGTGGCAACCCTGCATTCAGCAAGTCTGTTGGTGCCATTTTTCCAACAGCATTTGCTCACTTCCTCTCTTTGTATCACATTTTGGTAAGTCTCAAAGTATTTCAAATTTTTTCATTGTTATATTTGTTACGGTGATCTGTGATCAGCAATCTTTGATGTAACTTTTTTTACATTTTTTGTTTGTTTGTTTGTTTTTTGATGTAATTGTTTTGGGGCGCCATGAACTGCTGCCATATAAGATGATGAACTTAATCAATGCTCTCTCTCCTTCTAGGCAGGCCACACTATTCCCTGAGACACAACAATATTGAAATTAAGCCAATTAATAACCTATAATGCCCTCTAAATGTTCAAGTGAAAGAAAGAGTTACATGTCTCTGTCTTTAAATCAAAAACTATAAATGATTAGCTTAGGGAGGAAGACAAGTCAAAAGCTGAGACAAGCCGAAACAGTTAGCCACGTTGTGATTGCAAAGGGAAACTTCTTGAGGGAAATCAACAGTGCTACTCCAGTAAACATATGAATGATAAGAAAGCAAAACAGTGTTATTAGTGATATGGAGAAGGTTTTGGTGTTCTGGATAGAAGACCAAACCAGCCACAACATTCCCTTAAGCCAAAGCCTAATCCAGAGCAAGGCCCTAACTGTCTTCAATTCCATGAAGGCTGAGAGAGGTGAGGAAGCTGCAGGAGAAAAAGTGAAGCTCACATAGTTTGTTTCATGAGGTTTAAGGAAAGAAGCCATCTCTATAACACAAGAGTGCAAGGTGAAGCAGCAAGAGCTGATATAAAAGCTGCAGTAAGTTATCCAGAAGATCTAGCTAAGATAATTAATGAAGGTGGCTATACTAAACAATAGGTTTTCTTTATTTTTTCCACAAAGCAGAGCAGAAACTGTATTTGTTGATCAAGGAATGGGGAAGGGAGAGCTCATACTCTAAAGACTACCTGTCCTCAGGGGGAAACAGGAAACTTTTCCAGGGTAAGAGGTGGATGTGCCATCAGAATTTGGGGTAAGGGGCAGCAATTTCCAGAAAAAGATAAGAGCATGTGCAGTCCATTGGGCTCCTTTGCACAAGGCACTAATTGTGCCTAGCAAAGTGCAACCCCCACCCTGCCAACTTTGGGCAGAAATCTTAGCATGGTAATGAGGCAAAGACAACTTTTGGAGACTTTTGGTTCTCATCACAATAGAATTTCAGTGTAGACAAAACAGCCTTCTATTGGAAGATGCCATCCATAGCTAGAGAAGAGAAGTCAATATCTGGCTTCAAAGTCTCAAAGTACATGCTAACTTTCTTGTTAGGGCCTAATGCAGCTGGTGCCTTTAAGTTGAAGCCAGTGCTCACTTACCACTGAGAAAAATCTTAGAATTATACTAAGTCTACTCTGCCTGTGTTCTAGAAATGTTACAACAAAACCCACATGACAGCTTATCTGTAAACAACATGGTTTACTGAATATTTTAAGCCCACTCTTAAGACCTACTACTGTTCAGAAAAAAGGATTTCTTTCAAAATTTTACTGCTCATTGACAATGCACCTGGCGACCCAAGAGCTAGCTCTATGGCAGCTACAGCCTTACAAACTGTATTTCTTAAATAATAAGTCTTCCTTGCTCCTTTTAAAATGTTCTCCCATAGCTCTCATCAACTTCTAACACAGTAAAAATTACATTGATAACATAATTTATCATGCATTTGAGTCTGAAAGAGCTCTTTAAAATAAAGATCACAAAATTAAAAGATATATTTATTGACCAATCGGTTGTATTATATTGAAGAATCTATAAAATAGTTCTATTAAAAACTTATTGGAAGAACCAAGATGGGGACCGGGTGAGGCGCATGGAAAATATAAATACGGTGCTCAGGTTACAGGTGATACTTGAGCAAAGATTTGAAGGTGAAGATGTGAGTTATGTAGATATCTGGGAAAAGAGTGTTCCAGGTAGAGGAAGTGGCGATTGCAGAACCCCTATGGCCTGAGGTGTTTGAAGAGCAGCAGAGGGTTAGTGTGGATGGAATTGGAAAAGAAACAGTAGGGGGGATTAGAAAAAAATGAGATTAGATAGGAAATGCAGCCATGGTGGTAGATCAAATTTTGTAGGGCCCAATGGGCCATTTTAAGGACTTTGTTTTTTTCACTTTGGAAGATTTTGAACAGAGTTGTGTAATGATCTGACTTATGTTTTAATTGAGACATTTTGTTTCTGTTTTTAAAATAGATTGTAGAACTGTCAGAGCAGGCATATAGCTAGATATGAGCAGAGAAGGATGGTGGGCACAGGCCATGTGGCAGCAAACCATATATCTTGTGAACAACGGGGGTCCATGGGCAGACAAAGAGAAGGAGGAAATGCTGGACTGACAGGAAACCACACATTTTGGGGTGACAAGGGTCCTAGAGGCAGATAAAGAAAGGTGGGGAAAGGTGGGACTCTCCAGCATCCAAATGTAAACTTTTGCTCACTATGCCCTCATTACAATAATATTAGCCTTGCAGATAAGAAGTACCCATCATACGCCAATGCCATGACACTTCCAATCAAGACCAAATAAGGGATAATCAACAAGGACTCAATATACAGCACAGGGAACTATACTCAATATTTTGTAATAACCTACAAGAGAAAAGAATGTGAAAAAGAATACATATGTATATGAGTATGTATATATGAATATATTTATAAATCAATTGTTGTGCTGTACACCTGAAACACACAATATTGTAAATCAACTGTACTTCAATTTTTTAAAAAATGCTTTAGTAAAAAAAAAAAAGACTAAATAAGGACAAAAATCCTTCCTCTTCTCAGGAAGGTGGAGCTGGAATGAAAATCAGGAACTATGACCCCAAATTCCTTCCTCCTCAATGAATATTCCACCCATTCATTTTCACACCCAATATAACCAGCTTGCCAAAGAAACTCAGAGCAGCTACTCACCTGAACCTGCCTGCTCTCCCCTTGAGAGCACACTACAGCTTAACAAATCCTCACTTTGCTTTCCCTACCTCCATGTCTTGTCTCTGAATTCTTTCTCAACAATATAAGAACCTACTCTCTGGTAACAGAATGACAAATTAGCAGTTTATTACTCTAATCCAGGCAAGAGGATGAGGGAGGTGAAATTTGAAAATTACAGGCTCCAGTGGACACAAGCCAGAGCCTAGAACAAATGCTTTCTTCAGAAACTAGGTCTGGGTCACCAGTCTTGTTTAGACTCTCAATCCTTAAAGGTGAATTCCTCTCAGAGATTCCCATTCTTCCTGTTCTCTTATGAAATTCAGCCTCAGTTGAATCCCCCCTTCCCCAGCCCATTAGATTATATTTAATGTTTATATTTCAAGAGTAATTTTCAAATTCAAATCCTTTTTATCTTACTCTAGCAAGCCCCAAATTCTTTGTTATAGTAGTATTATCAGTTTAGCAGTTTGGATACAGGAATAATGAGGATTAAAATAAAAGAGCTTAATGTTCAATATTGCTATAACAGGTACATTTCCTATCATAGCTTCAACCCTTTCCTCTTGCCTTTCCATCCCATTATTCATCTTCCTATGTCACAAAAGATAAGCATACCATGTCATGAAAGATGCACTTCTGTTTGACCATAAAGACTAATTAATATTATAAATTATTTTACATAAGTGACAACAGCCTTTATTTTATGAGAACCATAAGAACACAGTTTTTGAAAGGCACATGGTTATAGCACAGGCATTTAAAATTTTTATAACCAGCTACTGAAGTTCTGTCTCAATGGGGTATAAAAATGCTAATATTTGCATTTATACAAACCACTGTCCTACAACTGGACCATATATAATCCACATTCACATAAAATCATCCTGAGTGGATTACATAATTTTCTGACCAGTCCAATTTAACTTTGTAAATTTTTACCTGATCCAAAGCATTCTTCTTCTCTGTTGTTGGTAAAATGTGTGCCTTGGGAGAGATAAAATGGGGTGAAAATAGAGGTCTGACTTTCTACTCCTCCTCTATTTCCTCCTTGACATTGCCCTATAGAATGGGGATATGGAAGTCAGATAGGGGAGACAAGGGTCCAGTTGGGCAAATTACCACACCAGTGCTGGGACAAGATCCTTGCATGGCTTTGGCTTGGTTCTGTTTCATTACCGTGGCTTTTATCAATGTGGGAAGGAATGAGTATGTGTTTGGGATACTACTCCACTCCACAGCCATCCTATCTTTTAATAAGGTCTCTCTCATAGAGAGTGGCTATGTCTCCCATTGGTCCTATATCTCCACTTCTCTTTCCTGGTGGGGCATAACCTCACTTGAACCAGTGGCTCCTTAAACAGCTCCATTTTCTTCTTCTTCCTCTTATGATCCTCTATTCCACTAGATTCTTCTTTTCTATTTGGACCCCACATTATAGTCTCTTTTCACCTTGCTGGTTATGTGTCACTCCAACATTCACGGCTCTGGAGAGTCTGCAGTTCAATCAGGTAGCCTTCCCTTTTGTAGGCATTCTGCATCATAAGTTTTATCCTCTTGGGGACTTCCCATTTGTCCCTTCCCCCACATTACTAAATTTGTTTTAGACAAAGAAAATAGTTCTTACTATAAATACTTCATTTCCTTCAAAATAAGTGGTTTTCTGCTTCTGTTATCTCCTTCTTTCCACTCCTCATTCTTCTTATAAAGGCAGAAGTAGAAGGGGTTGTTATGGTGTCTGGGATTTGCAGGGATGGTTCTGACATCTCATAGTAAGTCTTGGGAGGAGGTTTCCAGTAACATCTGTTATCTCTATTTAAAATTAGTGTGCATTTAACATGGTAACAAGTAAAGTCCACTTGGTTTGGTAAATTTATATGCAGGTATTACTTTTTAAATTTGTATGGATCTATATGAAATTATGGCTATTTGCATTTGTCTCTAAAAACAATTAAAACTTTTTAAAGGAAGATTAATTAAAATAATTAAATTTGCTAACATTTCAGCTAACTTGAAGACAGTTTCTATAAAAAATTGGAAACATAAAACAGAGTATGTAAGTTGAATGTATATTTTAGGTTCAACATCATTTGACAAGAAATCTTTAACATAATTTGACAAGAAAAAGTTCAATATCCAGAAGTCTTCTTGTTTGTGTAAGATTGGCATATATCAGACAATGTCAAGCAGTAAAGTAATGAGCAGGTTTCAAAAAAGCTATAAATAATGCAGGTTCACTCTCACTGCACAGGTTTTTTTGGTTACCTGTATCATTTTGCAATTAGGAAAAATGTGATTCTGGAATAAAATAAAGCTCAATGAAAACAAAGAGTGTTCAAATTGCAGTTAATATTTTGAAAATTTGCTCTACATTTAATCAATACAGTCAAATAATCACCAATAGTATGTATAAAGCACTGGGGTAAAAGTAAATGGGCTTTGGCATTAGATCTAAGTTTTATCTTAACTGTCAATTACTAACTGGCCTTTACAGAGTTAAAGTCATTCCATGGCCCATTCTTCTAACTGTAACAGTGAGACAATAATGTCTGCCTTGCAGGAAGATTGTAAGAATTGCAGATAAAATAAGTAAGGAACATGGTATGGAATATCAATTTCCCTCAACTGTTAGTACTGTTATCATTAGAAGGTTAGACTAAAAACAGAGAACTATTCAGAGGGAGATATGGAGGGTACCTCTTACTAGTAACTAGCAATGAAGGTATAGCCAGAGAGGCTACCACATAAGAATAGTTTGTAATTTTGATCCAGATTCACTCAATATTAATCTTACTGATCTGGTTTAACCAAGGTTTACTATCGTAACTAAGCAGGTCCCTATGGGGCCTTCCCAGGACAGACTCCCACTCCCCATGTCCTCCATCTGCCTCTTGTTTGTAGAGAAACTTTAGCCTCCTAGGCCTTCCCTGAGTTCAAAGAACAAACTTTATCAGAGAAGTGAGAAAAAAATGCAGAAGCAAAGGACAACAGTCAAGCAAGACAAAATAATAATAGTTTAGCCATTAAACAAAGTCAAGGACCTTTAGTTCCTTCTCAAGGGCTGTAGAGAATATTCTGAGATGTGTCATTTGAGCTGTTTTGCAGATACTGAAACCCCCACCAGGTGGAGGAAGTTATCAAAAACTGTATGCTGCCCATAAGCACAGATATTCCAGAGGTTGATGATGTTGACTCCCAATTACCTCACTACCAACCAATCAGAAGAATGTCCACAAGCTGATCACACACGCCACAAACTTTACCCCATCTTTAAAAACCCTTTCCTGAAAGCCATTGGGGAGTTCAGGCCTTCTGAGCATTAGCTGCCCCACACTCCTTGCTTAGCACCCTTAGCAGCAATAAATGCTGCAGTTTCCTTCACCCCAACCTGGTATCAGTAGATTGGCTTTACTAAGTGAGGGCGAGGAGACCCACATTCTGTTTGGTAACACTACTATTAGTGTAAATTACCATCCTCGCCTAAAAAGTAGAGCATGTTCTCATTACTTCTCAAAGTAATATCTACTATCAAGTTAGCAGCAGCATTTCCACTTTTGCAGACTACTACTCTTCAACAGTTTTTTAAACACATTTTCGAGGCAGCTTGAATGACAGGGACTTAAAAATGGTAGTGAGTAACGCATCGTCTAAGAACACAGCTGTTGGTTTCACCCCCAAGTTACTCTGAAAATGGTTGAATTGTCATTCCTTCCCAGACAAAGGTTAAATTTAGGGCATCTCCTTGAGTGAAATAAGGAAGAATACTGATGCTATTCAAGAATTTTATCAACTACTAGTCTCTCACCCTTTTGGTGGGTTTAAATGAAACAAACGCATCATAGAGTGAAATTATTTGGACAGATGTCAGAATAAACCTAAAGAAAAAACACAGCCCACTGTGAAGGACTTCTCAGTTACCAAAGGAGTGCACAGGAGGTGTGCAGACAAATCCTATTACTGGGTAATGGGATTTATTCGCGTGTCCAGACACCAGTTTGAAAATGTGATTCTGCTCAAGACATAAGCAGAAGAGTTCTTAAATGGGACAAAATTTTGTCTTCAGGAAAAATGGAATATATTTCACTAAAGTCAATCTGATTCCTTCTTTAATATATTGCTTGAAGGAAAGAGAGAGTCTTTGCTGATACAGGAAATGCTGAAGCCTCTTGAGCTTAGCCCTTTGAAATAAGGTCTACAGTAGGCAGTAGGCAAGAGAACAACAGTTAGGGAGATGCAGGCTCAGAAACACTAGGGATTTCTGGCTAAGTGGCATCACTTATTCTTCCTAAGTAAGGCCTAGAATATGAATAGTAGAGGATTTTAAAGTATTGCATATTTTGTACTACATAGTGCAATATTTACAAGATACATCAAAATCTACTCATCACCCCAAATAAAGCCACATGACTGTTAACCTATTTTTCTCATTGCTCATATGTTTTACATAAATAATTGTTTATCTAAAAAAAATACATTAGCTAGAAATACGCTGTCTTAGAACAGGGACTGGAAAACTTTTTCTTTGAAAAACCATATAGTAAACATCTTCAGCCTTGTTGGCCAAAAGATCTCTATCACTACTACTCCACTCTGCTAATGCAGCACAAGAGTAGCCATAAACAATCCAGGAATGAATGGCCATGGCTGGATTTGGCCAGAAGGTTGTAGTTTGCTGATCCTTGATGCTAGTCATTCAGCATCTTTATCAATATAGTCCTAACATCTATTGCAGTTCCTGGAATGTGATATGGATTAATAAAAATAAATTATTAAAAAGCAATTCATTTATGTTTCTGGTAGTTTATCCTCTCTGTAGAGTAATCTTATGATTATTACCTCTCCTTTAATATGATTCCAGTTAGTTCTGAGACCACCTGAACTTTCAAAAAAATTTAATCTCAAAAAATGTAATAGGGCCTCCCTGGTGGCGCAGTGGTTGGGAGTCCGCCTGCCGATGCAGGGGATACGGGTTCGTGCCCCGGTCTGGGAGGATCCCATGTGCCGCGGAGCGGCTGGGCCCGTGGGCCATGGCCGCTGGGCCTGCACGTCCAGAGCCTGTGCTCCGCAACGGGAGAGGCCACAGCAGTGAGAGGCCCGCGTAAGGAAAAAAAAAAAAAAAATGTAATAGACACAGCATCATTTATGTGGTATCACTGCCCCCCCTCCAAAATATAACATGAATCTAATCATGAAGGAACGTTAGAATAACTCAAATTGTGGGACCTTCTACAAAAATGTTAAGGTGAAGAAAGACAAAGGCAGGCTGAAATAATGTTCCAAAATAAAAGAGACTAAAGCAACATGACAAACAAACGTGATGAGTAGTCCTGGAATAGATCCTGGATGAGGAAAAAAAAAAAAAAAGAAAAGCTTTATATGGCATTTATTGGACAAATGAAAAAAAATGGAATACACACTGTGGATTAAATAATAGCATTAAATCAATGTTAAAGTTCATTAATGGGGTTATGAAAAAGAATGACCTTGTTCTTAGGTAATATACCTTGAAGTATTTAGTGATGGGGGTTGGGATAAGGATGTTTCCGTTTCACTCTCAGTGGTTCAGACAAAACAGTATACATACATATAAACTGATAAAGAGAATAATAAAACAAATGGGGGCAAATAAAGCTAAAGAATATGTCAAAGTTCCTTGTAAAAAGTTATTTTCAAAATACTATTGCCTAATCCTTCCTGCTCTCCAGATTTTGACACACTGAAATAGCAAACATCAAGATATTTTCACAGATGATTTTTAGCTCTACCTAATATCTTTGTTTTGAGCAGATGAATGGATAAAATAATAGACACTTGGTAAAGCAATGAATGGATTCAACATTTGCAGAGACTTCTAAAAATAACATGTTGGTAAGTTTTTCTTCTAGGAAAATCATTGTAAGGAAATTCTAATAACTAAAACTATCCTGATTTTAAGCCTTGAAAAATCCAAACAAGGAAATTCTAAGTAATTATCAAAATACCCAATCAGTAGGAAATACTTAAAATACTTCCTTTAGCTCTTTTTAATTAGATTATGTTTTGCCTGTAAACCAGATTAACAAGAACAAGAACAGTGTTTGAGCTGAATGCTGAGTAAGGGCACAACAAAATAATTTGGTGAACTCAGAATACAAGTTTCCAAAATGAGATTGAAGGGAAGTTTTCAGATAGATGGGGCCTGAAAGAATGAAGCAAACAATGAGAAGTTTGAAATTTCTGAGGGTCCAGATAGAAGTTAGTTAGAAAGGCAAATGTTTTTTCTGGATGGATATCCTGCCGGGTTAAAAGAATATCCCTTCTTGGGACTTCCCTGGTGGTCCAGTGGCAAGGAATCCGCCTTACAATGCGGGGGATGGGAGTTTGATCCCTGGTCTGGGAACTAAGATCCCACGTGCCGCGGGTCAGCTAAGCTCACGTGTCACAACTACTGAGCCCACGCACCCTGGAGCCTGCACAGCACAGCTAGAGAGAAGCCCCTGCACCAGGACGAAGAGCCCACATGCCTCAATGAAGATCCTGAGTGCCGCAACTAGGACACGACGCAGCCAAAAATATATAAATAAATAATAAATAAATCTTCAAAAAAAACATAATATCCCTTCTCTGGTCACTTTTAGAAGTTTTTTATGTTCATTCTACATGGCTTTGTCTTTTGACAGGTTTAATTTTCATGTTTTCTGTTTATCATCTTTAATTATTATAAATGTATAACCTCTAAAGCTCTACATGCTGATTTATACTAAGATCTTCCAACTTAGAATACTGAATAGTTATGGAAAATCTTGAATTATTTTAAACTACTTTAAAAAACTGTATTGAAAGATAATTAAGTTTAAAAAAATTTATAGATATTTAACTTGATGAGTTTGAAGATAAGTACACACCTGTGAAATCATCACCACAACCAAGGCCATTAATTTATCCATCACTTCTACAAATTTCCTCATGACCCCTTTAATTATTAATTTATTTTTATATCAGTTTGTGAGTGTGGTAAGTGCACTTATAAGCTCTACCTTGTTAGCAAATTTTTAGGTATACAGTACAGTATTGTTACATATAGACCCTATGTTGTACATTAGATTTCCAGAGCTTGTTCATCCTGCATTACTGAAACTTTGTATCCTTTGAACTGACTTCTGTTTGTAAGTTTAAACTTAAGTCCAGACCAATCACAGAAACCATGGGTACCAAGTCTAACTATTTATAAAACAGGGGAAACAGAATGAACCTCGAAGAACATCACTAGGTTTAAATGAAAAATATCCATGGGTTATATAAAAGAACTTAACTTGTAAAAACATACTCATTGTTATTATTTATACTTTTTGAATCATGGGATGACCTGAGACTTATGGTTCATTATATAATGTTTCAGCAAGCCTGAAAACAGATCAACTTCTCTAGTTATATTTTTTAAGGAGCCAGTATATTCTATTGCTATGAACATAACTGAAAACAGCAAAGTTATAAGATTAGCTATATAGATAAAGCAATTCCAAAGTGCCTAGTAAAACAATTCCTTGAAAATTAAAGTATCCTCAAATTGTGATTTTCCAGAAATTGTGTTGATATATTTACTGCTTTGAGGCAATATCAACTATTTTGATGTGAAATTGGCCAACTGACCTCCATAAATTGCCATTTATCTTACTCCAGACCTTGCAACATTTCTTCCTCTACAAACTCCTTTCAAATTATAGATATTGTTGTCACAGTGGAAGGTCATTTTAAATCTGTTTGTTGGTTCAAATAATGCTTAAAATCAGTAGTATTTCCTGTGTATCTCCACACTCTGCTTGATTCACAGGGTAAAGTGGTCGCATTCTACAAAATATAGAATTTTTGCTGCTGAAAGTCATCTTTATCAAAATAAATAGCGCTAGGACCTTATTTATTTTTGTTTTGAGGCTTTACTTTGATTGATTTATATCATCCCAATACCTGTTTCTGACTGATGTTTCTTGAATATGAAATATATTGATATAATTATGGAACCATTTGGTGTAAAGGATTTTTTTATAGATCTTTTTGAATCCTTTTAGTAGCCTTTTTCTTTTTTAACAAAAGCAAGTAGTCTGTGAAAACCAGAAAAAGTCATCTGTTAAATGTCAATTACAAGTATATTTTTATACACACAAGCACACACACACACACACACACACACACACCCTTACATGTAACTGTTTGTAGGGAGTCATATTTTCAGTGATTCCTGCTCTCTATTCCAGTTCCAAAAGCATTTTGATCCTGGCTGTTTGAAATATGCTATTTACAGCACTTGGGCTTTAACCCACAATTTGTCATTTTCACCAGTAACAGCAAGTATAGAATTACAATGGTTATTCCCCCTTAATAAATTGCACCAGGGCTTCCCTGGTGGCGCAGTGGTTGAGAGTCCGCCTGCCAATGCAGGGGACACGGGTTCGTGCCCCGGTCTGGGAAGATCCCACATGCCGCGGAGCGGCTGGGCCCGTGAGCCATGGCTGCTGATCCTGCGCGTCCGGAGCCTGTGCTCCGCAACGGGAGAGCCACAACAGTGAGAGGCCCGCGTACCGCAAAAATAAATAAATAAATAAATAAATAAATAAATAAATAAATAAATAAATAAATAAATAAATAAATAAATAAATAAAATTGCACCAAATTATTTGTTTAAAATTATATATTCTTTTCTCCAGGATCAGAAATACACATAGATACGAAGTGATATTTCATCATTATATAATTGCTTCTATACATTGTACTGAGGAATTCATATATATATATATATATATGTATATTCTATACATTTGTACTGAAGAATCCATACATATATCTTTATATATATATAAAATACCTTTTTTTTTTTTTTTTTTTTTTTTTTTTTGCGGTACGCGGGCCTCTCACTGTTGTGGCCTCCCCCGTTGCGGAGCACAGGCTCCGGACGCGCAGGCTCCGGACGCGCAGGCTCAGCGGCCATGGCTCACGGGCCCAGCCGCTCCGCGGCATATGGGATCCTCCCAGACCGGGGCACGAACCCGTATCCCCTGCATCGGCAGGCGGACTCTCAACCACTTGCGCCACCAGGGAGGCCCTAAAATACCTTTTTTGATTACTTAATCACAGCTACTTTTCATCTCAAAAAATCTGAAAAGAGTTTAACAGATATATTAATTTGCCTTGGACTTTGTTTTAAATTCTTGCGTTTTTTTTTTTTTTAATTTTCGTTTTTTAATTTTTGGCTGTATTGGTTCTTTGTTGCTGCATGTGGGCTTTCTCTAGTTGTGGCGAGTGGGGGCTACTCTTTGTTGTGGTGCATGGGCTTCTCATTGTGGTGGCTTCTCTTTTTCAGGAGTTCTAGGTACACAGGTACACAGGCTTCAGCAGTTGCAGCATGTAGGCTCTAGGGCACGCGAGCTTCCGTAGTTGTGGCTCATGGGCTCAGTAGTTGTGGTGCACGGGCTTATTGCTCCGCAGCATGTGGGATCCTCCCGGACCAGGGATCAAACCCGTGTCCCCTGCATTGGCAGGCACATTCTTAACCACTGTGCCACCAGGGAAGTCCAAATTCTTGTGAGTTTTTTTTGCAGTACGCGGGCCTCTCACTGCTGTGGCCTCTCCCGTTGCGGAACACAGGCCCCGGACGTGCAGGCTCAGCAGCCATGGCTCACGGGCCTAGCCACTCCACGGCATGTGGGATCTTCCTGGACCGGGGCACGAACTAGTGTTCCCTGCATCGGCAGGCGGACTCTCAACCACTGCACAACCAGGGAAGCCCCAAATTCTTGTATTTTTAATGGAACTATTTGTCATCTGATTTTATAATTAATTTGTTTCAAAGTAACATTTCATTTTTTATAACAAACATAAACATTTATACAGGCATATTTTTACACACAAACAATTATGAGGCAATATTATCTAGTGTTAGTAATATAATAATTCCTCTTATTATATACAATTTTGTGGCTTTTCTGTTTCATTCATCAACATTTGTAGCTTTTTCAACAGGTTTCCAAGTCGGTAAATAAGATTTTCCAATATCACTGGTAGTTTTCAGTTTGATGGGTATGTCATAGGCCTGGTCAGGCTCCTGCTGCCAGTTTTGTTTGTTGATTTTTTGTTTTGGGTTTGTTTTTCTCTTGACCATGGCAAGTTTTATCCTTTGTATTACACTAATGTAGAGTGAAAACTGGAGAGGAAAGGACATTTTGCAGGTCTGAAGCCAATTTGCAAATATTTGACTTGCAATGTACACCTGGGCACTGGGTAGGTGCCCAGTAATAATTAGTAATATAATATCACAATATATAAAGTACATTTTCATAAGTATAAAGGTCTACTCTTTCAATCAAATCTCTCTATATATGCATATCCTTTTCCATTGTGCCAATCATGTTACCAAACTGAACTTAGGTCCACTTGCCCAACATGCAGCAAAGCTACTGACATGGGGTTGTGGTGAAGGAAAGTATAGTGTTTATTGCAGGGCTCCAGGCAAAGAGCACAGGCAGCTTGTGCTCAGAAGACCCACACTCCCAGATGGCTTTCTGTGAGGGTTTTAAAGACCGTGGGAGGGAGAGGGTCACAGGGTGTGTGATTAGCTAGTACACAATTCTCTGATCCTTTGATGGTGAAGTAACAGGTTGATGTTTCGGGAATCTCAGTCGTCAACCTCCTGGTTCCAACTGGTCTAGAGTCTACATGCCTGCCATCAGGGTCAGTAGTTTCTGTCTGGTGGGAGTCTGGCTTCTGTAAAAACAACTTAGGTATGTGTGTCAGACATTGTTATCCATGTCCTTCAGGGAGAAACTAATGGTCCTGTGACTTAGTTATATGGCTGATCTACTGTTTAAATTGTTACCAGTTCTCCTGCCAGAATGCTATACTCTGTCTCTGCATGTTCTTACTCATCTGATTATTAACCTTTGAGCTAGAATTTTTGAAACTCAGGGAAGGTTCAGGAGACTGAAGTTTTTCTTTAAACAAGAGGTGAGGAACAAAAAGTGGTCTGTTATTGAGAAAAGCCAGTCAGGGGATTGCTTGGTTTCAACCACTCCTTTTCTTTGTTACTCCTCAATCCTGAGGGAAACAGGGGAAGTAGAAGAAAATGAATAAAGTTTTGGATAGAGAAGTTAAACATAAATTCAGCAAGGGAACTTGGTGTCATTAGTTTGGGTGATTTGGGGTGATTTATTTATCTGTCTATATTTCTATATATCTATGTATCTATATCTATATTTATCTATCTATATATTTAATCAGATGAGAGCATTTAATTCCCCCTCTTGCTAACTAGGCAGCTGGAGTGAACCAGGAGTATATCTGTGCATGTAAGCCTTTGGGGGGGTGTTGATGGATTTCTGAATCCATCACTCATCTAGTACCTGGGGAATTGATACAGATAATCAAAAGCAAACACCTTGGTGGCAGGGCTATGAACAAAAAGTCTAATAAGGGTGTATATATAAAATTCATGTAAGTTCCTGTGAGATAATGGAAAAAACATATATATACATGTGTGTATATATCTGCCCCTGGTTCCTGGCACAGAACTTCTTAAATCCTTTGTAATTTCCTAAGTGATAAGAGCACTAGAAACATCTTTTGTTTTAATATTTGATCATTGACCCCAGTTCCTGATACAGGACTCCTAAAACTCTTGTAATTTCCTGGTTAATAGGAGTGGCTTTTGTTCTAATGAGACAATTCTGAGTGGGTTCCTGGATGGCTCCTGGATGAGGGCTGGTCTCTGGAAAGACCAAGCCATAATTAGAAGCTTGGGATTTTCAATCCTACCCTTCATTCTCTTGAGAATGAAGAGAAAGGCTAAAAATGGAATTAATAATCAATTATGCCCATGTGATGAAGCCTCCAGAGAATTCCAAATTTTCAGAGTTTGGAGAGTTTCCCTCCTTCTATTCCTCAGCCTGTGTATCTCTTCATCTTGCTGTTCATCTGTATCCTTTATCATATCCTTTAATAAACTGGTAAACATAAGTAAGTGCTTCCTTGAGTTCTGTAAGTCGCTCTAGTAAATTAATTGAACCAAAGGAAGGGGTCACTGGAACCTCTGATATGTAGCTGCTTGTTCAGAAGCACAGGTGATACTCTGTCTGGGCTTGCAATAGGTCTCTGAAGTGGAGATTAGAGGGCAGTTTTGTGATACTGAGCATTTAACCTGTGGGATATGACATCATCTCTAGGTAGATAATGTCAGAATTGAATTAAATTGTAGGACACCCAGTTGGTGTCACAGAGAATTGTTTGTTGGGGGAAAACCTTCACACATTTGGTGACAAGAAGTGTCAGAAGTGAAGTGAGATAAAGGAGACTCACAAGAAAAAAAACACAGGAAACACCTGGGTTTTTCTACACAGGAGGAAAACTGAGTTTTTCCTTTATTATTCCCTATAGTGCCATAAACACAGTATAAAATGGGGCTTTGCCTATAAACTAAATTATTATAAGTTATATCTTAATTCTAAAATGATTAATTTTATGATCTTAGGTATTATACTGATAATGACCACATTAGGAATATATAAGTGATAGTACAATTTGGAAAAAGGAGGAAATGTAAATATTTGCTGTACATTCAGTAGCTTGGGGTTTTCTTGTTCCTTCTTATGAGGTAAATTGCAATCACAATAAACGTGTTTGGTTTATAAAAAAGGTCATTCCTCTTCAAGGACTTTTTTATGTTTTAGGTAAAGTTGAATATATTTCAAAACAAGATATGTTAATAGTGTTAATGGTCTATAAATCATGTTCAATTGATTGTCTTCATTCTCTAAATTTAACTTTCAAATCCTCTTATCATTTGATGCCATGCGTAGAAAGTTGTGTTTAACTGATTTTCTGAATCTTTTAAAAGATCTCTGTTTCTTTACATTGCTTTTGGGTACATTAGCTGAAGGTGAAAATATTAAGAGGAAACTTAACTTGCTTAATTTTAAAATATGGCAAAAAATAAATCAGAAGAAAAACATGTAGTTTCTGTTGATTATTTAAGCTTCTGGCAGTATGACACATACTTAGGATTAGGATAACAATATTAGCTAAGGGCAATGGAACAGAAGAGTTTTCCTTTTCAAGTCCTTTATTTGAATTTAAATCAGATCCCCAGTGAGTTATCGCTCAGTATTACCAGTATACTATTTCTGGACACAGAACACAAAATGAGAAGGGAGTCCTTTTCCTTTGCTAACAGTCCCACTAAAACCAGCACAGATAGTGGTGTGCTGGATTGAAATAATGAGAGTTACAAACTTTAAGTAACAATAAATAGTATAGATGCTATTTACACTTTCTTTTCATTTTATAAATTTATTTATTTTATTTTTGGCTGCGTTGGGACTTCGTTACTGTGCCCGGGCTTTTATCTGCTTGCGGTGAGCAGGGGCTACTCTTCGTCACTGTGCGCGGGTTTCTCATTGTGATGGCTTCTCTTGTTGAGGAGCACGGGCTCTAGGCGCTGGGGCTTCAGTAGTTGTGGCACGTGGTCTCTAGAGCACAGGCCCAGTAGTTGTGTCACACGGGCTTAGTTGCTCCACGGCATGTGGGATCTTCCCGGACCAGGGCTCAAACCTGTGTCCTCTGCATTGGCAGGCAGATTCTTAACCACTTTGCCACCAGGGATGCCCTACAGTTTATTTTCTATCAGAAGAATTTAAGGTTATTTAATTGCTTAAACATGTGTATTGAATGCCAATCAAAAATCACCTGCAGGGCTTCCCTGGTGGCGCAGTGGTTGAGAGTCCGCCTGCCGATGCAGGGGACACAGGTTCGTGCCCCGGTCCGGGAAGATCCTACATGCCGCGGAGTGGCTAGGTCCGTGAGCCATGGCCGCTGAGCCTGCGCGTCCGGAGCCTGTGCTCCGCAACGGGAGAGGCCACAACAGTGAGAGGCCCGCGTACCGAAAAAAAAAAAAAAAAATTACCTGCAGTGACAGGTTTCAGGGTAATTGCAGTCAGAGACACAAAGTGCCTGCCTGTAAGGAGTTCTTAGTCCAGTAAGTGAGGTAACATTTACCTGCCCACATGGAAATTCTACATGTTCTATTAAAACACAATCACACCTTGATTTTTCGGCTGTAAGAATACAATTAGAACAAGATAGCATTTGATTACTATTAATCCAATAATTCATTAAAAGAGAACTAGTTAAGGCTCATGAGCTAATAATAGAATCTGCTAAAGAGAAAGAAGGAGAAAATCTGAGGTGTGGGTCTTTTCTGATCCTGCAGGGGAATGGTATTTGGAGGGAGGTCAATCTATAGGGGAACTAGACCAGATCATCAAAGAAAGAAAACTGAAAACAAAACAAATCAAACAAAAACTTTGTCTATTGAATAATTTCCAGAGAATAGGCCTTGAGAACATGCCCTAGGGTATCCCCAAGAATATGGAAATATCTACCTCACCATTTATTTTTATCTAATTCTACATGTGACCTTGAGTGACTTGTGTTCTTTGTGATTGGCTCCATTTTCTGAAACATGGAGATATTAATTTATTAATTCAATAAACACTAATTATTTGTGTCAAGCAGAGTTTTTTTCTAGATTTGGAAAAGAAAGAGATAAAAGACATGATCCCTGTTTTCCAGTATCTTAAAGTTTTGTGGACAGTTAACATTTCTCTGCTGGCCTACTTCTCATGAATGACTTGCAGACACATTTATAGACTACTTTATGAAACAAACAAGAAAATAAACAAAACTATGTTACCAGGCAGTAACAGATCTACACCCAAGAAATCAGGTAATATTGAAGGGTAAAAATAGATTACAATCATTTTTCTAAATTAACCATTAAATCTAAGGATACAGATTATTAGTTTTAATTGTACTTTATCAGGGATTTATGTTTAAAAAATTAACATTGTTAACAGCTGTGAAGAACATTACTGTAGACATTTTAACTGAGTTACTGAAATATTATTAGAATTTATGAATAAACTATAATCCTCATCTATCCAAAAAAAGAGTGTTCAGTTGAGTATGTAAAAGCAATGTTTGCCCTGGCACTCTAGGAGAGGTTACTGCAGAGAGGTTACTACTGTGAAACTCTGTTGCTTTGATTATGTGTTAAACTACTACTTACTTGGAATGTTTACACCATTTATTGTGGGAACTCTCACTTCAAGAAACAATTGAGTGTAAGAAACTATGCCTAGCTCTCTAACATCAGTGACTGGCCAAAGAAACTCATCCCCTACCCTCCATACCTCACCAAAAACAAGTGTATGAAAACTAAAGTTTTGACAAACGTACAATTTCAAATCCTTGGAGTTGAATATAAACGTGTATTTGAAAACGTCTATTTCATTTGTGGGAGAAATGTTTAAGTAGTATTAGGTTTTCTTCATCTGCAACAACTTCACATATACACAAACACAAGAATATAAACTAAACACTCATAATCATATGTATGTAATGAGTACACATATATATGTACATAATATGATATTCATTATACACAACCATTATATATAATTTAAACATATCCATATGCATATAGAAAAAGATGTGTGGTACATAATTAATATGTAACAAAGCCTGCTGTTTACTTTCCATGAGTTAGCTCATTTAATGCTTATAATGAAAGTATGAATCATTAAGTCAGTCATTAAGTCTATAAGTATGTTATTCTTATTCTTTGGATGATATTGATAATGGAAATGAGGGACAGAAAAGTTAAGTCAGTTGCCCATAAGAACATAGTTTAAAAAAGGAAGCATCAAGATTCTTTGCTGTTAGAGATTACACTTTTAGCCTATATTTATACTAAAGTGTTTTCCCTGTCTACCTTCTTTTATCTATGCATGTACCAGTATAAAATACATACATAATGGGTGATGAAGGTAGGAGATTTTGATAAGAAGAATTTATAATATATAGTTTATCTCTATATTATACATAGAGGTATATGATACCCACACTATCAATAATAAAGTGATGAGTATTGTAACTGAGGATTACAAATCACTTTATAAATGTATGAGTCTTCAAAAACTCTTGCTTTTCCATGGATACACTGAGATAGTGATTCAATTCTCTTCTTCTTTTACTCTGTTTACTTAATGACAGTCACTCCTTCATTGTTGAACCATGTTCCTTTCTTGCCTTTAACTGGAGTGTACTGTAGGGTTGTTCCTCCTCTAGTTCATTCAGTCTCTCTGTCCTTCACTAGCTCAGACCTTGAACTTCTGCACTTTTTCTATACTTACTGATTTCAAATGCTTATCACTTTCCTTCTCCTCTCTGTCAATATGATCTTCATGACCTTTAGATTCACCAATCTGTAGATAACAGCTACATTTATTTGTCATCACTAACAAGCCAAAATGTCTAAAAGAAAATTTATTGTGCCTCATGATGGAACTGTCTTCTTAGGCAATAGCTTTATTTTTATCATTAGTACTATAATCTTTGTCCTCAAATTTCTAAATCTTGGGGTTAATTTTCCTTCTTTTTTCCATCCTTCATAACACTCTACCATTCCTCTTCATTTTCTCAGCCATTTTTCTTATGTCACACTGAAAATTAATCGCCTTCTACCTTGTCTTCTTGGCTTCCAATAATTTTGTTTCTTGTAGCTTATTGCTGATCTTGCACTTTCTTAATGGATTGATATCCCCAAAAGCTTTTCACATAATATCAATTCCTTTTTATAGGAAATTTACTATGGGGTTCTATTATTCCTCAGGGGAAAAACAATTGATTTTTCACGTAATACTTAAGGCATTCCATAGTGCCACTTTAATTTTATTAACTCTCTTAAATCAAGTCCTCTAAATGAGACAAGCCACCTTCAGAACCATGCTAATTCTCACTTCTTTGTTATTTCCCTTATAAGAAATGCTCCCATGTCTAATTCACACTGTATTCCATAGTTTCTTCAACACACAGTAAAGATTCACCTTGATTTATGCTACTCTATGACCACCTTTCTCTGCTTTCATTCCTTCAGCATTTGTAAATAAAGTTGGGTAACTTTATACATTTCTTCAACATACAGCTTTGGAATTAAACTCCAAATGTTTCCTTGTGTCATACAGGACTTGAATATATACATAGATTCTAATTTTCTTTAGGACTATAACTGTTTTTTCTATGTGTCTTGGGAATTTATCTCTTCAGAATTTACAAGAGATCTAGGTTACAAAAGGTATTTAAAAATTCACTATAATTATTGCTGCTAATAACCTTCCATTTACATTTTGATTCAGTGAAGACTGTTTCCCCTTAAACTGACATTATTATTTTGTATTTCCTCTTTTTTGTTTGTTTGATTTGTTTTTAATTAGTTGCTGATTTATAACTAGAACAAAGGGAAAAGAAGAGAAAGCCTATAAAACTCAACTCCAAATCTATTAGGTACTTGTTGGTATTTCTAATGGAATTATTCTGAGAACGTAAGTGCCTTGTTAAAATAGGGAATCAATAATGCTTGTAGAATTATATTGAAATAAAATTAGTTAGGGCCTCCCTGGTGGCGCAGTGGTTAAGAGTCCGCCTGCCGATGCAGGGGATACGGGTTCGTGCCCCGGTCTGGGAGGATCCCATATGCCGCGGAGCGGCTGGGCCCGTGAGCCATGGCCGCTGGGCCTGCGCATCCGGAGCCTGTGCTCCGCAACGGGAGAGGCCACAACAGTGAGAGGCCCGCATACCGCAAAAAAAAAGAAAAAAAAAAAATTAGTTATAATAGTTCCTTATAAATGTTCAATGCCAGCTAGATTTTTCATGGGAACTGTTAGATTAAAATAAAGATTTGGATATTTTATGTATTTATTTCCTCAAGTTTTTCCTTATAGCATTTACATCTTCTTCATACAGCAAGTACATGCCTATTTGCTTTCAAAGACTGAGAAGATTGTAATAAATAAGCATCTGGTTAGTTGTTGTTTACTGATATGGAAGAAAGAAAGAGAGTTATTATTCTCCCCATTTACCATGCCTACTGGTTTTTAACCTCCCTTCTGTCTTCTCCCTGGTATTTCTGCTTCCTTCCCAGGTACTTGGAAAAATAATATATAGCCACTGTTTCCTAGTATACCTCCAGCTCCCTTGAACTACTATCACTAGTAAAAAGAAATTACACAAATCTGACCTAACTATGGTCATTTGTTTTAGAGATATTTTTTCAGGAACAGAAGAAAAATGAAGATATATATACATACATATCTATAGCTATATCTATATCTGGAGTTATATATAAAAGTCAAACTATATCAGTTTATATCCTAGTTTTGTCTCTTAAAATTGTGCAATTTAACTCATTGGTGTCTCAGTTTATTCCTCTATCAAATAGGTACCATAATAGGACTTAGCATATAGTGTTTTTGGAGCATTAGATAATATGATCCATGTAAAGAATTTAAGATAGTGATGGGCATATGTAAGTATGGTTAATGTTGTGATGCCACTGTTTTAATTGTTATTAATTTGTTAAGGGATTGATATACAATGAACCAAAATTGATATCATTTCCCCAGCTCTTTCTAAATCACTTATGAGATTTCTTTCAAGTTATGAGGTTGAGAAAATTTTAAATGAGTAATTGCAGTTACCTTAGTCCTACCAGGAAAGCAGAACAGAGCTGCTTCAGTCACTAGGTAAACACATCTCTCAAATCTACTCCCCTATTTCTTTGTTATATTATCTGTAAACCTTATTCCTAATCGCACATTCTCTCAGTCTCATATAAGAGTGTGCAACTAAAGTGATGCACACACAGCATGAATTCATACGCAGATGTTCCAGCTGTGTTGATGGTAGCAAACATATGTTGCCTATTCCATGTGGGATGTTCAGGCCCGCTTTGCTTTGAACCAAGGGAGTAATTGGGTTCAGTGGGAAGCATGACTTACTGAGATGCTGTACTTTTTCAGGTGAGAATGCAAATAAGCTTTAAATAAAAAGAAATCACTGTATCTGATGGCAGAAAAGTTAGAGGAAGGAGAATGCACAGGAATCATAGTCAGGTAGGATGACAAGAGACAATTAGAAATAAACAAATAAAGGCAAAAGGAAGGGGTAAGGACACCCAAGGCTGACTAAAGAAAACACTTACATGACTTCAGAATTAATCCTGGCATCTTTGGCAAGTATTATGAAATGGTGGCCTACTGATTTATTAGAAAATTAGAGTATGGCATTCAGATCAGTGATCTGGCTATGAACAGTTTTCTGATCACTGGTCCAAATACAGGAATTTGCAAAAGTCTAAAATTAAGTAAGTATATGAGGAAAGAAGATTTTAACAAGGGTACTGTTAAGCCAGAGCTATGAGTAGATAGATAACTACTGATATCCAGTGTCATCCTTAAAAGCAGCTGAATACTAACAAGGGGAATCCCTACCAGGACCCAGCCATCCCATAATTATGCAATACCTTGCCCATTACTTAATCAGAGGTATCTCTAAGATATTGGATTCCTGAATATAGATTTAGCATATTAACTCTGAAATTTATTTGGTAGGTGGTTCTAAAAGGAGTGACTCAATTTATAGTGTAGAAGAAAATTATGTAAATTCTTTGAAGCTATGGCTAATCACCACACCTGTGCATCATTCCTGGATGAGTGTTAGTTAAGGGTATTTATAAAGCAAAACATATCGCCATTAAATCTGAAAGAAAGTTGCTGGTTTCAATTTTTTCCTAAAGAGGGCCTTTAAAATTTTCCATCATGTTCTACTTGGCTGATAGGAAGCAAATATAAGAGTTTTGAAAAGTTAATACATTATTGTTGGAAGTCCATGATATGTAAGTGTGAATATGCAAATGAGGAGTTTACTCTAGCTTAGATTAAGGTAACAATGGCATCCTGCATTAAATTGAACATATTACCATATGCTCAACTGCCACTGGCAGTGTATGTATAAAGAATGCTGTAAAACAAGCCCACTGCCTGTTTTATTTTTTCCACATCTTTATTGGAGTATAAATGCATTACAATGTTATGTTAGTTTCTTCTGTACAACAGAGTGAATCAGCTATATGTATACATATATCCCCATATTCCCTCCCTCTTGAGTCTCCCTCCCACCCTCCCTATCCCACCCCTCTAGGTGGTCACAAAGCACTGAGCTGATCTCCCTGTGCTATGTGGCTGCTTCCCACTAGCTATCTATTTTACATTTGGTAGTGTATATATGTCAATGCCACTCTCTCACTTCGTCCCAGCTTCCCCTTCCCCACCCCCATGCCCTCAAGTCCATTCTCTAGTAAGTCTGCATCTTTATTCCCATCTTGCCTCTAGGTTCTTCATGACCTTTTTTTTTTTTTTTTTTAGATTCCATATATATGTGTTAGCATACAGTATTTGTTTTTCTCCTTCTGACTTACTTCACTCTGTATGACAGATTCTAGGTCCATGCACCTCATTTCAAATAACTCAGTTAAGTTCTTTTTTATGGCTGAGTAATATTCAATTGTATATATGTGCCACATCTTCTTTATCCATTCATCTGTTGATGGACATTAGGTTGCTTCCATGTCCTGGCTATTGTAAATAGTGCTGCAATGAACACTGTGGAACATGACTTTTTGAATTATGGTTTCCTCAGTAGTGGGATTGCTGGGTCATATGTAGCTCTATTTTTAGTTTTTTAAGGAACCCCATATTGTTCTCCATAGTGGCTATATAGCCTAAAAGCTAAGAAGAGTTTTAACATTTTTTAAATGGTTGAAAAAAGATCAAAAGAACATAGTTTTTGACTAAGGAAAATTATAGGAAATTCACATTTGTGCTCACAAATAAAATTTTATTTGAACATAGCCACACTCATTCCTTTAAGTATCATCAGTGGCTGCTTTCCCACTACAATGACAGAGTTGATTGGTTTTGACAAAAACCTTATGGCCTATTCAGAAAAAGCTTACTAACCCCTATTATAATGCAAACTAGGACAGCACATTGCTCCTTCCTTGGCAGGCTTAATGGTCCAAGACTTGATTCTGATAGACACTAAGGGTGAGAGGATTATAGACTAGAGCAGCCAGGTGATTGGATTGATAGAAAAACCACAAACTTATGTGTGAAGTGCCATGGCACCCACCATTCAGGATCTTTTTTTCCTATCTATGTTTATGTCAGAACAGCCAGAAATGTCTATGATTCACTATGAGCCCTCCAAGGCTTCTTTTGATTTCATTTTTTCTAATTTTTAACTTCATGAAAATTAAGACTTAAAAGGTAAATCTATGTATTTTCTAACAGAATATTTGTATTTATTTAAGGATAGGAAAATAAGAGTGTGTCAACCCCTCTGATGAGCAGGGGTCATCCATCATACTCCTATTACAACGATAGTCCATTAGTGCCAGGGTAAAGATATAGGGCAAGACTACATCATCCCCTAGGTGCCTTCAGTCACTTACCCTTGACCTGTGGAAAAGCTGCTTTGAAGAAAAGGTAAAAGTTCATGAAGAAAGGTTATATTTATGTGCTGCAGTTACCCAATTAGTGGGGCACAGTGCTGAGCTTAAGAAACAATTATAAGAAATAAACAGACTTACCTACCCATAAGTCCCTTCTAAAAAAGGAATGATGGAGTAATTGATCACAAAAGTCACAAGAAAGGGAAGTGTCAAAAGATTATAACATGTTTACAGCAGCAACTTTAAGGGAATTCAGGGAATGGGAGATGTAATCTTTTGGATATGGGGTTAAGATTAACTTAAGGCTGGGTTCATGAGATGTATTTTTTTTGGTTTGAATGTTTTTAATCCCAAAACATGAGTTGTCTCCAACTTTTTTATGTTTTTCATTCATAAAGATCTGAAATACAAGAGAAGGAAGCAAATTTATTGCCCAGCATGTGTTCCTGAGAAGTGGTGTGCTGATAATGGCATCTAGTGGCAGTCATTTGGGCCTGATATGGTTCCTCTTGTAATTTGTTCAATGGCAAGTCCTCACACAGATTATTTTCTAAAAATCTAAGTGCCTCTTAGAAAACGACAGTACTGTCTGATCCAGCAAGCATTCAATAACAGTCACTTGAGTTCTTTTGGTGCTATTGAATAAAATACTTCATTTTTTTTTCATTCTACCCATTGGTCAGTTACAAGTATTTTAAAGGCCTTGTCAGAATTTAGAGTTTTTCTTTAACTTTCCTTGATATGCAGTAGAGGATAAATGATTCTGCTCTCAACTAGCCAGCATTTTGCTTGATTTTGTCATATTGACAGCAAAGGGCTTACTCTGAAGCAAACATAAAATGAACACTGTCTTGTTAATTATATCTAAAGTTTAAAAGAAGAGCTCAAAAGAATTCTTTTGAATGAGTACTGTCTACTGTTATGCTAACTATATCATCATATTTACCTCTATCCGAAGCTTAGTGAGGCATTGTATAGTACTAGGCAATAGAAATAAAGATGGGAAAAAAAAATTAAAAGGTGTTTGCTTATAAATTAAAATCCCTAAGAAGACGAAAACATCTACCCTGTCAAATTAGCAAGTATGTGTTCATCTTCTTTGTAGCTAATACTTAGGCCTATGAATTATAACTTCCTAAAACATAAAAAAAAGTAAACATGTGTTATGATCATAGTCAGCAATGTTATGTGATATATTTGAAAGTTGCTAAAAGAATAGATCCTGGAAGTTCTTATCACAAGAAAAAAAATTGTGCAACTATATGAGGTGATGGATTAACTAAACCTACTGTGGTAATCATTTCATAATATAAGTCAAGTCATTACGCCACACACCTTAAATTTTTACAGTGCAATATGCCAATTATATCTCAATAAAATTGGAGGAAGAAAAGCAAACAATTACTCATCATATGAAAATCAGTAAAGGAAATTTCTTACATAGGGACTAGGAAATTTTATTGAACATATAAATATATTTCTTTCTTATATTTTAACATGATATTTGATACATTTATGTAACATGTATGCAAGTTTATCAAGAATAATGATACAGTGAACTCCCAGGAGCTCACTGCCAAGTCCAGCGAGAACATCACCAAGTAACTGTCTTCTACCTGAATATTTTCATTCAGGTTAACAACAATACCCATTAACAACAATACCCATAACCATACTGAAAATAAAAGTTTGAGAAGGACGATTTACCAAATTTCCCATCATAAAATATGAGGGAATGGCCTTTTAAACTTCTCAAAATTACTGTAATTTAAATATCAGGGATTATGTTATACAATAAAATAAAATATAATTCAAAAAGCTGTAATCTGAGTGGCTGCAGAATGAAAATATAAATCCTGAAAGTAAGGTTAGTAGGTTACACTCTGGGTAAGGCTGATAACATTAATTATAGAGTAATTTGATTAATGTTGAGTTTGCAGTGTTCTTAGTTTGCATAAACTTTGTAGTCTGTTAGAGATAGTGCAAAGTTGATTTTCAAAGAGTAATCTGTTATTTAAGATCACATTCTCAGTAACTTTTATTTGGCTTTATTAACTCTTTATTTGCCTTATATATATCAGTGGTACTGCAGACAGCAGAGATATCTATAAAGAATTTCAAGTCAGTTTTGTTAAAATATTTTCAGAGGAATCATTCAATAACTTCTTCTGTAGGATTAAAAATGTAATGGTTTATTTTTGAGGTTGCATATTTTTACATATATTTTTATGCAAAAAGTAATAAATTCATATTATTAGTCAAATAATAATAATGTGCTGTCCTTCCCATATGGAGATTATTATATTACTGACCTGCTGAAGGAAGGGTGATAGATTTGGGCTGAGTTTGATATTCTAGTAAACACACCTCACTGAGTTGTGTGGTACATGGATTTCATAAGGATGAACCATAAGGTAGTTAGGAGATGACTCTAAACATTGAGTCAGACTTTTGCAAGATAAATATGTTACTCTCAAATTAGGGTCTACATGTTATGGCAAAAATCTCTCCTGCTCCAAGGAATATTTGAAGATTTAATAAGGGGACTTTGTCATTGAGATAGTCTCAAGAGTTACTGAATGTAATGACATTAGAGCTGGCAATCATGTTACTAACTGTTTTTGCAGTACATGGGCCTCTCACTGTTGTGGCCTCTCCCGTTGCGGAACACAGGCTCTGGATGCGCAGGCTCAGCAGCCATGCCTCACAGGCCTAGCCGCCCCACGGCATGTGGGATCTTCCCGGACCGGGGCACGAACCTGTGTCCCCTGCATCGGCAGGCAGACTCTCAACCACTGCGCCACCGGGGAAGCCCACTAACTCATTTCTTTACATTGAATTATTCTCAATAAACTATTTAAATTTCTTTAGGAGTATGTTTTTATTCCAATAGTAAGCACAAAGTATTACTTTATTATCTACCATCTGAGATAGTTTAATACTATACAAAACTGCATATGGTATACCTGATTAGTAGTCAATTTCAGGTTTCCTAAAAATTGTACAGACATAATAAAAATATTGGGGCAAACAATTCAAGATTGAAAATATTGTATTTCTAAATTAATGATTATCTTTTCTATATAGATTAAATCAATCAAAATAAAACAAACAAAAGAAATTCTTACTATTTCTACTTATCTGTGGAATTTTTCTTTTCAAAGTTCCTTTTTGAAGTAGTCACTTCTTTTTTCCAGCTATCCATTGTACATCACCCCTTGGATCTCCCTTTGAAGGTCCCTGGCCATTATACAATGAATTTGTCCACATTTTAAATCACTGCCTGTATGCTTCAAACATGCTCCATTTTTTCTCCTCTATCTAGTTACCAAAACTAGAAACCCAGAAGTCAACCCAGGTCCCTGCATCTCTATATCCCTCACATCCAATTGTTCAGCAATTCTAGCCACTTCCACATACTAATATCCCTCAAACATAGCCTTCCTCTCCTCTCCCACTAAGCATGTCTTACTTCCAGACCTTGTTTTTCTTATTCATCTTTAATTTTCCTTCAATTCATTCTGCACACTCTTGACTTCCTGATTTTCTAAAACATCGTTTTACATTAGTTACATTACATAGCTCCTTCAATCACTCCCTAGTCTTAGGTAAAATCCACTTTTTAGCAGGACATACAAGAACTATGCCTACCTTCCCAGCCTCCTTGTCACTCCTCTACACTGTATACATTTTCATTATTTTTTTTTCATTCTGTGTTCTGCTTTCTACTGCCACAATGGTCATCTCATTGTTTACTGATGAACTTCTAATTAATTCTGCTAGAGATTCAGCTTTATCATCACCTCCCCCAAAACTGCTTCCCTGGTTCTCAATCATACTAGCTGTACTTCTCCATGGCATTGATCACAGTCAATTATAACAGTCTGTGTATCATCCCCACTGCCCCACAGTTGACTGAGCAACTTGAAGACTGGTACTGTGACTTTAGCATCTATCCCAATGACCAGTATAATTTTCACTTAATGAATATTTGTTTAAGGAATCATTAAATGAATGAACCCTATTTATCTGTCAATAACTACACTATGACTGTAGCAGCTATCTTATTTAGTTCCAGAATTCTATGGAAGATCCCCAAAGCTAGCTTTATTCATCAAAGCATAAAAAAATAGTGTGGTATATTTAGATTTCAATAGTGTATTGAGTTCATGAGATAAAATCACTTTAGAAAAATTTATTTGGAATACTGATTCATATACAAACAAGGATTTCTTTATGTCACTATTTAGCTACAGTTGGAGAGAACTGGATTACATTTACTATGTCAAAGGGACTTACATTAACAGCATTATTGCTTCAAAACATTGGATAGCAGTTCTAAAGACCACTGAAATTTTCTTTGTATTATTTAAACATTTAACTTAGTGCTTTGATGGTCAGGTTTTTTAGCAAGTTAAACACCAAGAGGTAAGAGAGAATGTGCACCCTAAGCGCTGCTCGAAATAAAGGCAAAACAAAAAAACAACAACAACAAATAGAAATAAGAAAACTTCTAAAAAGTACTTGAGTTGCTAAGGTAAACCATCCACCAACATGAATTCTAGTCAATTAAATGGCATCTTTAAAGTATACAAAAAAATACTTGTAAAAAGCTATTATGCTTTAATATGAAAGCATATTGTAGCAATATGCTTACTTCTATATTTACTCAAGCTAATTTAATTCTAGTCTATATTTGTGAAAACATGGAAAAACATGGTTAGAATTCTGGTTCTATCACATACGAGTTGTATTAACTTCTATAAGCTACCTGTGTCTCATTTGTAAAATATAGAAAGTAATAATATATAAAGAAAAGTTGTGAAAATTAAATGAGATAATCTATGTGAACAACTAAGCACAGTGTATAGTATATAGTAAGCATTTATGTTAACTGTTTACTATAAACATAAGTAAGACCTATATGATAGGCAATATATAAATCTATGACTTAAAATTAGAAACAAAAAAAAAGAAAATATATATTTAGTTGACATATATTAGTTTGAGTACATAGTGAAATCAAATAAATCCACTTCTTCAATAGTTTAAAGTAATCCACATTATTGTGTTTTATTTTTTCCAATATTTTGTTTGGCATTATGTAGCCCTTTCCCTCCAACATTTTCTAAAATATCAGAGGGCTTATTCTTGGAAAATTATTCAAAGTAAAATCTTAAGAGTTTTTTTTTCATTTTTGTTTTCAATGACATTTATTTGCATATTTAATAAGGAAATTAACTGCATGACTTTCAAATATAATATGAATAATTAGCATTTCTTAGGAAAAAATATATTTGTTTTCTTTCAAAGTTTTATCATTTATTTGTATTGACCATTTATAATAGCAATGTTATATAAGTATAAAAATGCCACAGAGAAGTCTTTTTAACTCTTTTCTTATATCGAGTCATTATAATGAAAGATAAAAGAATAAAAATATTCCACATAAATCAGTCCACAAAATCTTTAAATCCAAATTTAGCTATTCCCAAAGAGAAATTGTTTAAGTATTACTTTAAAAAAAACTAATTAAATAGGTTCATATTAAATTTGAAATGTACAACTCTTGTATGCTTTCCATTTCAAGTCTTGACAATTATTTCACTGTTGCTTCTAAATCAGGAAATAGATGCCAGTAAGCTGAACTATTGTTATGCTTACAGCTGCAGCTGCATCATCTCAAAAATAGTTGTGAAAAAAACAAACAACAAAAAAAAAAACCACTGTAGAATTATTTGGAAAAGGTATGGAAGTCATCTTAAATTTCTAAGAAATCTCAGTCAAACCACTTGCACCTGGGTTCCCAAGGTACATTGTCCTTTAGATGACAATAATGTAGTTGGGTTATCATGGGTGCATGGGCATGTTATAGCTAGTTAATTTTTGTTGTTATTTTTAATCTTTTCTTATCCTTAGAGGTAGTAAAATAATCACTTATGCCTTTTATGTGTTTGCTTGTTTGTTTCTGACTTTAAGTTTAAAATGCATGTGTGTGTGTATGTATGTGTATTTTATAAAAAAACATTGTTGTTACAGAACAATTCATATCTTAATGGGTAATAAAGAAAACACCAATGCTTAAGCATGTTAGAATAAGGGAAGAAAAAGATTTGTTTATATACTTAAGGTTATGAGTCAGTCAATCAAATAAGAAATTTTCATTAGGTTTTTACTAGATATAAGGCATTTGCTAGGCACTTTGTGGGACTGACAAAAGTATAGAGCTCATACTTCCTTCAAGGAGCCCCCAATATTTTCACAATATGGAGACAGTAAAAGAATAAAGATGATAGTAAAATGAGAAGTTAACATACTTATTTTCTAAATAATCTAGCCTAAATAATTCTGGCTAATCCAAATCCAGTATTTTATGTGAAATACTGGCAATTGGAGGTCCTGAGATTGTTTGTGTAAATATAAAAATGCATTTAAGATATCTTCAATATCTTAACTACACTAAAGGTCTCTCTCTTTCTCTCTTTTTTTAGTTTGTACCTCTTAATCTCCCTCAACTATTTCTCTCATCCCCCACTCCCCTCCCCTCTGACAACAACCAGTTTGTTTTCTGTTATCTATGACTCTGTTTTGTTATGTTTGTTAATTTGTTTTATTTTTTAGATTCCACATATAAGTGATATCATACAGTATTTTTCTTCATCTGTCTGACTTATTTCACTTAGCATAATACCCTCTAGGTCCATCCATGTTGTTGCAAATGGCAAAATTTCATTCATTTTTATGACTGAGTAATATTTCACTATATATATAAACCATATCTTCTTCATTCATTATTATAATAAGGTCTCATATATCTCAGAATTAAGAAGTGACAAGTTAAGTACTTCAAAAAAGAAGGCCTACAAAGTGAATGTGCAAGTACATTACAAGTGAGTAGAAAATTTGTAATTAATGTTTTATGAAGAGGAATCATAAATAAGTGAAAAGTTAAGATTGGGTTAAATATTGAAAGTTTTGATTTCCTTTTTCAAGAAAAGAATTTAGGGACCAAGAGATGAAAGTTCTAATCTAAGCACTGTCACTACTTTCTCATCTATGATTTTATTTTCTTATATGTAAAATGAAGGGATTTATGTAAAGTTCCTTTTGTCGTTAATATTCGGAGTCTTTCATTGACACGTTGTGGAGAATAGCACATCCTTTAACTTGTCCTAAACCAGGTGGTTTCATTAATTTTACCATAGCTCTTAATGTGGTCAACAGATTTTTTTCAACCATCAGAAACATTGTTCATTTGTGAACCTCACAAAAAATTAGCTGTAGGTGAGGCACTGTGGATAGAAGGCATCACACCTAAATAGAAATCTGTAAACTGTCCCTTCCCTATGAGATACTGGGAGATATTTTCCCTAACTGCCCTCCACACAAATCTCCTGTTTATATGTTTCTTTGTTAACTCCTAATTAGTTGAGCCTGAGGCTTCATTTGAGTGAAATAGGAGCTGAATTTTCACTGCCTCAATAAAGTAGTTGAGTATAATTTTCTTTTTTTTTTTTTTCTTTTTGCGGTATGCGGGCCTCTCACTGTTGTGGCCTCTCCCGTTGCGGAGCACAGGCTCCGGACGCGCAGGCCCAGCGGCCATGGCTCACGGGCCCAGCCGCTCCGCGGCATATGGGATCCTCCCAGACCGGGGCACGAACCCGTATCCCCTGCATCGGCAGGCGGACTCTCAACCACTGCGCCACCAGGGAGGCCCGAGTATAATTTTCTTAAGTTTAAATGGGTTTCCAGTTATATTTTAATATAACCTGTAAGTTAAAAGGCTAAGTGATTTTTGTAAAATGATTTTCATAATAATTATTATATGGTTATTACTTGTGCACTAGAATCTTGACTGAAATGGGTGGATGCCTCAGTTTACAGATCTATGCATACTTAGAAAAAAATTTTAGCTTAAGATTTTATGTCAAAACCAAAATACCCTCATTCAGAAATAAGAACATTGTGCATTTGCCTGCTTCATAGCCTTACTGTTATTTGGAGAGCATTTTCAATTACCATGCTCAAACTTTCAGTAAATAAGTTCATATCAGTGGACTTCTCTACAATGCTGGATGCCTGCTTTACTTTTCACACACACACACAAACACACACACACACGTTTTTGTTCACATGACTCTGTAGCTTTCACTATAAACTGAACACATTTTCTTGTATTGCCAGCTTCTCAATTATTATTGGCATTCTGTACCCTTGACGATAGACAAAGCAATTGACATTAAAAACAAACTGGTTCAATAAGAAATTACTCAACTGGATCTGTTTTTGTTTTTGTTTTTGTTTTCAGTTGCCTATTAGCAACTCCTTTTCGCATGAAGAATCACATGACATTATACTTAAAAATATCATCCCATTATGGATCACTGAAATACTAGCAGTGTAGTATCTTTTGTAGTCTATTAGTAAGAGCAGTACCGTTATAACATTTCATAGCCAATGCTATGGTGGCCACGCTGGTATTTCAGGTTTAATAAAAAGATTATTCAACATTAAGAAAACAGCCTGTTTAAAAAATGGGCTACAGATTTTAAAAGACACTTCACTAAAGAAGATATACAGGTGATAAATAAACAAATGATCCACAACATATGTCATCAGGGAAATGCAAGTTAAATCAGCAATGAGATATAACTGCACTCCTATTAGAATGGCCGAAATCTAGAACACTGACATCACCAAATTCTGGTGAGGCTGTGGAGCAATAGGAATTCTCATACACTGCTGATGGGAATTCTCATACACTGCTGGTGGGAATGCAAAATGTTGCAGACACTTTGGAAGACAATTTGACGTTTCTTATAAAACCAAACATACTCTTAACCATATGATGAAGCAATTGTGCTCCTTGGTATTTACCCAAAGGAGTTGAAGACTTATGTCTACACAAAAACCTGCACATGGATGTTTATAGCTGCTTGACGCATAAGTGCCAAACCTTGGAAGCAACCAAGATGCCCTGAAGTAGGTAAATGGATAAATAAGCTGTGGTACATGCAGACAACGGAATATTATTCAGTGATAAAAAGAAATGAGCTATCAAATCCATGAAAACACATAGAGGAAACTTCAATGCATATTACTAAGTTAAAGAAGTCAATCCGAAAATGTTATATACTGTATGATTCCAACTATATGACATGGAAAAGGCAAAACTATGGAGATAGTAAAAAAAAAAATCAGTGGTTGCATGAGGTTGATGGCAGAGGGATGAATAGGCAGAGCACAGAGGATTTTCAGAGCAGTGAAAACACTACGTGATATCATAATGATAGCTATGTCATTATACCTTTGTTCAAACCCATAGAAAGTACAACACCAATACCAAAATATACTGTAAACTATGGACTTTGGGTGATTATGATGTGTCAGTGTAGGTTCATCCTTGGTGAAAGTGTACCATTGTGATGAGTGACGTTGACAAGGGGAGAGGCTATGCAGTATATGGAGTATATGGGAAAGCTCTACACTTCCTTTTTAATTTTTTGTAAACCTAAAACTGTTCTAAAAATATAAAGTTTATCATTTTCACTTTTTATAAACCGTGTGTGAATCATTCGTTACTCTACTCTTTTTTTATTCTATACCTAAGTTTTTATATAAGTTTAGTAGCATTTTCTTCAATCTCCAGTTCCATGATACTTTTATCTCAGAGAAAGAACTAAAACTTGTAACATAGCACTTATTTACCACATAGTATATACTAGTTTTTTGTTTTCCAATTATACATACACAGAAAGGGAAGAAAACATTGAGATTTAGATTTAGAAAGTGTTAAAGTAAGTATTCAAATAGTTCTGTACATTGTAAATCCAAAGTTCCTTCCCATTTGGCCATACTCGTGCCCTTTCAACCGTTTGTAATGCAGTTGGCTTTAATGAGAATGGTGCTGTGTTTAAAAAATAATTAATACTTTTTTTGCAATTGCAAATTTGCTTGCAATTTTTTGCTAAATTTCACTGTAGGGCTCACCAAAGACACTCCTCTATCTTGAGAGAACCTTCTGTAATGACTACCTAGTGCTTTCTAGACCACAATGGAGTGACAAAAGTAGTTTGTCTACATCTAGGCAGAGCAGTTTGTCAATGATAAAGAGAAGCCTTGACTGCCACTTTCTCTTCTCTCACCCCCACTCCATTCTTCTCCATGATAGACCAAGACTTGAAAGTTCACCTTCTACCCCCAGGAAGGGTTAGTCTTGATTCCGGCCTTTCCCTAACTGTATTCCCCAGATTTATTCTTAAGCATAAAGAAGCTTTGAAAAATATAAATACTACAGGATGAATTATATTTGGAAAACATTGCCCTAGTGGAGATAAACAAATTTCTTTACAGCAGGACGGGTCATGCCTATGTATGCTGATATGCATTATGATTATCCAAAAGGAGGAAATAGTAGTTTTTCTCAGGTTATTTGATTATGGAAATTTGACTTAGCTGAATACCTGATTTGGCAAATCCAGTTTGAGGAACACACTCATAGCTAGTTATCAACTATTTATACTTTAGCATAAAGGAAGGATGGGAGAATAGGATTTGATAAGAGTAAATTTAACTTAATGTCAATGAGATTCCAAATATAAATGCTAGTTTTGGCTACAAATTTACTTAGAGCTCATTCTGCAGCAGGTCACCAGCACAGATGTGGCTGATGGGCAAAGTAGTAGAAGGAAAGAGAGATTCTCTGGTTTTGCGTAAGTGTGTGCTGACAGTATAAGTGCAGTTGTTAATTTTCACCACAAGATTGTAAGAACAGCTACATAAATACTTTAGCCAACATAACCTGCAATGCAAGAGCAGAGTAATAGGTGTTTTTAGTGCAACAGACAGCAAACAATCAGGTAATAGAATAATCTTACCTAAATGTGCTAATAGGCAACTGAAAACAAAAACAAAAACAAAAACAGATCCAGTTGAGTAATTTCTTATTGAACCAGTTTGTTTTTAATGTCAAAGTCACTTACAAAATCACTCCCTCTTAGTAAGCTAGGAAATTAGGAAGTTAGTAAGCAGCTTGAGGAAAATAATCCCATTAGCACATATATACTTAGTTTCTGTGTCAGTAAAGAGATGTAATAATGCTGGAGTTTATTTCCACGTGCATATGCTCTCTGTCCCCAGTTAAGTTGTGAACTTAAGGTGATGTCTACTTGTCTATTATTTTTGAAATTTTTCATTGCTATATTGCTTTTTACAGTTTGAGCATTCAATGCATTTGGTCAACTTGATGTTCAGGCCAATAAGACAATCAGTCTCTTACAGCTGTATTTAATCAGCAGGATCTTTCTAGATTGAAGGAATTCAGGTGTCTTCTTAAGTACCTATTTTGATATCTGGATTAACTTAAATTGTAGAGTGAATCAAGAGATTACTTCTATTTGTTTGTCACGAGACTCACTCATTGCCTTTCCCACTGACATCACATTTTCTAAATAAATGCTCCAATATGAAAAATCTAGGAGTGATAAAATGTCTGCTCATACACAGAACTAGAGATCTTACCACTGACAGAGTGAGCTGTTGAAACCTTTCTTTACACTGTTAATTTTCTGTGAAAAAGTCATATAATACTGAGATGTGATTTTCTTTGCAACACCATAGTGGTGTTGTGGTCCCAATAAAATGTCTGTTTCTCTTTGACCTGATTCTTCAGTCACATAGCTACAGGAACAGGTAATTATCACTCAGTTACAGAAGAAAAATTCTAATTTTGTCTTTTACCCTGCAAAAGGTGTACATTAATTTTATTTAATGACGATCTAAGACACTTTTCTGAGTCTGTAAAGTCTAAAAATACCTAGTCAAAGGTCGGGCCCTCGGAGCCTTTGTGGGTGAGTTGCACTCTCTTTACTGAGGTAAAGGCAGTCGTTGCTTTTCCTTCTCTTCTTTATTAACGGTACTAATGGACTATGAAAGATTTGCATTTCATCGGCAGTATTATTCTGCCTCATTTTCTTAATGCTATCCTGTGGGTTTTGCCAACTTCCTTTTTTATCCACTCCTTCAGCCTATATTAAATTCAAACAAGCATACATCATTCTCTATGAATATTATAAAACCTAGAAAGTAAACTCTTCTGTGAACATAGTAAATAATACTTTTGAAGGTAACATTTAAGTGCCTTTTAAAGCAAAGTCATTGCACTTTGTAATGGAACTAGATAATTAAAATAAATTGCTAAAGATAACATTAAGAAGTTAGCCTCAGGAAAACTTGGCAAAGCAAGACAACTGAACTAAGGTTTTCTTATCCTCCTCATTATTTCAGGTGAAGTGCTTAGGTATGCCATTCCTCCTCTCATAAAGACTGTTTTGTCAGGTTTCTGACTATTTGTCCCTGCTTGTTAGGTTGCTTAGCAAGCAAGATCCTCAGGCATAGAAAACAGAGAGGGCTGTAGAACAGATATCATGACCTATTTCTACCCAATATCCTTCTCATCTCACCTACTATTCAAGTATCCTGAGAATTCTGAGAAAAGGTGAAAAGCAGGCCTGAAGGCTGCTGTTAGTTCTCTGAACTACAGATTTTCCTCTCAGGAAACCTAACTGCATAACTAAAGTCCACTTGGTAGGTACATGGAACTAGAGCTAGTTCCCAAACAAGAGGCTATTTTCCTTCATGTGGCTCCCCTAGGGCATGGACACACTTGAGTTTGTTTTCCCTTTGTCCCAGATGGGAAAGAGGGCCTGAGTAACCAAGGCAACCGACTTTGACTCAAGGCATGAAAAATAAAAAAGAAGTTGGTTGTTCCCACTGGACCGCCTTTTTAGATAGCTGGCAAATAACCTTGGCTTTTGGCATTTCCTTCACCTTCTGTGAGGCCAGGACTTAATCAAAGGCACCTTCACATTCTAACCTGACTTTCCCTGCTTCTTCTCTCTATCCCTCACTTGTAAACAAACAAAAGACTGCAGCCCATATTGGCCTTTCTTTACACTATATCTCAAAAATTTATTAAAAATGAGCCATAAAAATAACACACCTCTGTCACCTATTCTTCCAAAACCTAGTGTTTTGGCTCCTCTTTTCTAACTGCATAAGAAAGACAGGATAGGTGTGTCAAAGAAAGGAATACCTAGGGCTACCTCATAACCACCAGAATCCAGGCAACTGGAAATAAGGAATATAGATATTTCAGGATCAACATAATATTCTTTGCTATAATTCACTGTCTTTCATCTAATTATTTTCCCTTTACTTTTAAGATAAGGTAGCCAGTTTTGTGCTTTCACGTTTGGTAACTACAGAGAGAGATTACAGTTTCAGTAAAAAGAAGTAAGAATTCTGAGCTATGACTAAATTATCTATCAAACTGATGGACAAGTTTGCTCTTCACAGAACCACAAGCTAGGATAGATAATACAAAGATAAAATTAGGAGGCAGAAAATTTGGTGGCTTCTGCATATTATCTCTTTGATCCATCTAGGTCTCTTTTTGCCCCTGGCAGCCCATGCAACCATCTCTACTCTGGGTCCAGGGTGAGGCAGCCCCTCCCAGAGTTCCTGATGGCATTGTTCTCTTTACTGTTATATTTCAAACCTTATATCAGATCTAATTTTCTTCGTATTTTGGAGACCTCCTTGGATAAAGAGGCACTTGAAACCATTTCTCAGAGAGTCCTTCAGTGTATAGCTTATATTTTCTCCAACTCTTTTTTTTCTCCCCAAACTTCCAATCTGGGGAAACCTTTTTCTATTATGAGGAAGAGGAAGAAAATGATGAATACCACTCTAATTTTTTTTGTTTTGTCCTACATCTAGGTTAATACTGTTAAGCTTTCTAGTAAGAGAATGCAGATTTTGATGGTTGATATTCCTATTTCTGCCAAGATAGTTACTTCTCCCTTAAAGGAAAAGTTTCAGTGTAAGCAGGGAATATGGTGAGATGGTGATAACTTAATAAACTACTGATATATTACAATTGCTTTTGTTGGTTGGGACTGGTTGATTATGTGATAAAAGTGTTAAGGCAGTAAAGAGCAGTAAAGGGCAGTGGTTAGAAGCACAGAGAAGACTCGACTATCAGAAAGTTCATTATCTTAATATTCAGGATTGGGATGAGCAGTGACATATATAAATTACTCAGCACAGTACGTGACACATAGAGGGAGCGTCTACTAACAATTATTAATAGTGACACAGAAATGATCAGTTTCAAAATAAAGCATGACTTCTGTTGCTGTTTGTACTTCAGTAAAAGCATACCTTGTCTATCAGAATAATGCAAACAATTAACACATGCTGTATTAATGTCTCTTCCAAAACTTTCTATGTGAGAGGGATTGACTCAGCTAATCGAATACTGATAATCTCATCACAGGAGATCCTCATTTAATACTTCTGTGGAGAAATGTTTCTATGAACCATTCATGGGGAAAAATAATATGTATTTGTTTTTGGAGCATGGGAGAGAGAGTGTATACAGACTTCTCTCCATATTTTCAATGTTCTCTGACCTCCCTCTGTGCTCCCACTGAGTAAAATCTTATGCATTTTTCTAGCCAAGAGAGGACTGAGTGAGGGCAAATCTTACTAGATCCTTTCCTTAAATCTCAAGATTCTAGATTTGGAGAGGAGCAGGATGTGGGAATGAGGAAGAAGACAGAGAGAATGAGTCATCTAGCTAATGTGTTCCAGATGGTGCAAAGGAATTAGTGGATTGTATTCAGTTCACATCATCTTGGAGAGGTAGAGGGAAAAAAGTCTACCTATTCTTATCACAAGGACTTAAGATATTGTCTATTCTGACTCCCCATTTATTACCTGCAGGATCGTAGGAAGGTTTCGTATTCACTCATGCTTTGGTTTCCTTATATTTAAAAGAATAGTATCCCATCTTAGGGTTTGTTGTGAGACTTATAAGAGTTACTAAATGACAAGTACTTGGAACAGTGCTTGACACACAGTAAACCCTTAATACATGTAAGCTAGCATTATTCTTATCATTGGACATGCATGTGATATCAATTTTCAATAACTGCCAATGCAATCCTACCATGAAAAAATTTACATTTATATTTTTATATCACATATTACCTTAGATATTAGGTTTCCTTAGATTTTTTTGCATCCAAATTATTAATATTTTTAATTATTATTTTAATGCAGGAGGGGAGCTTTGATAGATATCTACTACCTTCTAAAATGCATACAAAACCCCAAAACAGTCATTAGAGGTTTTATGAATAAAATTATTGAAGGTATCTTTGTAAGGTTCTATTAATATTTTAATATATTAACATATTTAAAATTTGTCCCTCAGTAATATAACAACTTACCTACCTGGCATTCGGTAATTTTCCAAACATATATTATAGATATACAGACAAAGTATTTGGAGTATGAACAAGAAAACTTTTGCAGAGTCATAACTCATGTCACACAATATATGAAAAAAGGCTCAAGCAGTAAATATACTCAGGTTCTTATTCGCAGCTATGGAATCTTGTTTTCTGTGAATTCCTAACAGCTTTTTGTGAGTTGCCAGTAGAATAGAAGCAAAGTAAAATTAAATTAAATTTTTAAACTGAAAATAACATAAAACTTGATTGAATTAAATTAAATTGAAATACAGACTAACAGTTTCAGGGAGAGCAGTAAAATATGCTAGCCAGGCATCAGAGGAAAATACAACAAATATCCACAAAATCAAAACATAAGAACTACAAATACAGCACCATGTAAGGTCATTTAACATAATGGCAAACAGCCTTACATAACTCAATATGCCCTGGGGGCATTACTGTATTAGATCACAAGACAATAATTTAAATTCTAACTGAATCATCAATGACAGTTTAAATGGTTTTCAATGTGCTCTCTTTATACATACAGGAAGAAATATAATAAATTTCAAAAGTATATGACAAAAATGCCTATGATTTTTAAGTGCCTTTGTTTTAAGAGTTAGAAAAAAATCATAAAACAAATTATTCAAAATGACTTATTCACAGAAGGTTTGCATTTTGTTTCAGAGACTGCCACAAGCAAGTGAAGTTCTGTGCCTTCACAGGTTCTCATAGACAAACTGACTTGGGGAAGCAAAGAAGAGAAGGGAAGACTGAACAGGGCAATTCTTACAATGAACCAGGAGCCTCAGCAAAGTGTCCTCTGTCCTACCCTAGAATTGTGTAATGAGATAAGTTACTCTTTGAAAATTAAACACGTTGTATTCTCCATGTTCTATTTTTACAACATTTTATAATTAATGATACAGTTGGTATAATATAGTACATTTCTTTCTGCCACTTATTTTATTTATTTATTTATTTATTTATTTAAAAGCTGTTCAAACATAGGATATGATCATTTTTTATTGTCCTCACTATCTCCATGTTAGGTAAGACATGATCATAAATAAGCAAGGAAGGGATTTATCTAGTGTTGCCTTTTGTCTGTGTTTGTTATTTTTTTTTTTCTTCCCTTGAGGCAGGCGGGCCTTCCACTGCTGCAGCCCCCCCCACCGCAAAGCACAGGCTCCAGACGCGCAGGCCCAGCGGCCACGGCCCAGGGGCCCAGCCGCTCCGCGGCACGTGGGATCCTCCCGGACCGGGACACAAACCCGTGTCCCCCACATCGGCAGGCGGACCCGCAACCACTGCGCCACCAGGGAAGCCCTACAACTTATTTTAAATAAATATACTAACATTGTATTTTTTTAATTTGTATTTTTTTTTTCTTTTGCTTGTTCACCGTGGAATATCCCAATTTTATTAAGGGAAGACTGTTCTCTTAAGAGCTGTCATCCCACAGAAGCCATAGCAGCTTAGTCGAGAAGAGACCAGAGCTACTGGTTCTATATTCTGCTCCATTAAGCAAGGCAAGACTGTAACATCATAATGAGACGCTCAGCTGTATAATTTATTCAGTGAAAAGAATATTATGGTTATATTTATCCATTTCAACCACATTACAATATAATTATCAGCCCCTTCCAATGTTTACTTTACAAAACTGTCTTTCGTAAAATATACGTTAGTAATATTTCTCATTCATGCCTCCCTCGATATAGTAGTAGGTTGTTTAAAAACTTAAGCATAAATATAAAATGTTCCTTATTTTATAATTTTATTTTGTATTTAATTGAAACCAGATGCTAAAGACAATATCTCAGTAATGCAAAATGACAAAAACCAGTTTATTATTTGTAAATATATGTATAACATATTTAAGAAACTACAAAAACAGAACAAAACTTACCTACAGATATTTATTTGATTGCTAAGATAGTGAGTAGAACTTTGATTTCTTTTTTCCCCTTTAAATGATATTTCTTAAATTGCCTGAAAATACTGCCTCATGAAAGTGCTCTGGTTAATACTGTAATTTAGAAGAGCATTGAAATGTGCCCTCAGCTAGGAAAGTCACAGGTTCTTGGTTCTCCTGTTACTTGTGCAATAGGGAGTTTATAATGGAAATGACAACAGACCATTAACTATAGCACTGCTTGCGGGCACTGATATAAATATCATTACAGAATAAAAACCTCTGCAAGAATTTAGTGTAGTAGGATTAGCAAATAAACTATTAGAGCTGAAGATTAAATTGTGATAGACCAAATAAAGTAAATTTCCTGCTATATTCTTAATTTCATTTGTTTCCCAGAGTGGCAATGAGTCTTTCTTATTTGGAAAATGCTTCACAAGTGAACCTTATGGCTAGAGAATGCAGCCAGGAGGTGTGGGAAGAAACCTAAGGTTACTGTTGGCAAAGGATGGGAAAGGAGAATTGGGGTCAATGTGTTTCAACTGAGGCTCACAATCTTTAAATGGGTTAGAGAAGCTGGAATATCAGAGCCATTAATTGCTGTGCATATTCACAAACGTAGGCAATATATAATGAATATTCTAATCTTTTGTACTTCATGACCTTGTCAGACCTCATAGCAAATACTTCAGGCTTTGAAATCTCCTGTGATAGTCATAAAGAGCTCAAAATGACAAAGATTTGAATAGACATTTACAAGTAATACTTACTTGATGCATAAGAATATAGTTATATAAGTCTGTGTGAATATGCTCATATATTCCCTCCAAGGAAATATATTTCTTATCTATTTTTGGCTTCCCCTATACATTGATTTTGTTTTTATGGATGTCATGACCCATGTAATCAATGATATTTTCATCTTATTATTGGCAGATAAAAATTAAAATTGGGGCCTCCCTGGTGGCGCAAGTGGTTGAGAGTCCGCCTGCCGATGCAGGGGATACGGGTTCGTGCCCCGGTCTGGGAGGATCCCATATGCCGCGGAGCGGCTGGGCCCGTGAGCCATGGCCGCTGAGCCTGCGCGTCCGGAGCCTGTGCTCCGCAGCGGGGGAGGCCACAACAGTGAGAGGCCCGCATACCGCAAAAAAAAAAAAAAAAAAAAAAAAAAAAAAAAAAATTAAAATTGCATCCATGCTTACACTCATCTTTATATGTGTTCATTGCATTAGAGACTTTATTAGCTTTTGTTTATATTCATACTATTGTTTCATGTGCTAAATTTCTACCTACTTCTAAATTTTGCTATAATTCAGTTATCTGTGAACACATTAAATAATGTTACAGAGATATAAATTATGTTAATTTATACATATATTTATTCTTTTTGTCATTCTCATTCATTTTATTCAGATGTTCCAAGTTTTGCACACACTATGGCTTTGAAAGAAAGTCCCAGGTCAGCCCTGCTTTTTTCAGACAACACAAACTATGAATCAGGAAGAAAGAATGGCATTAGCATACTAGAACTTCTGCAGGAAAATTACCTGCTTTTCAGGATCACCCCCTTTCAGAGTAGAAGGTAAAAGCAATGGAAGGTTCTTGCACAGCAACACCATACTGAGATCTGAACTGATGAATGAAATAAAATATATACACCCAGAGCACTACTTGGTTTTACATCTTTTTTCTTTTTCTCAAAAAGATATGAAAGGAAGTAAAAATTCAGAGGCTAAAACCTCTCACCAAAAGCCTAGAATAGTGACAAAGAACTGCAATAGGAAAGCTCAGAAGGAAAGATGGATATCATTGTTTAAAAAAAAAAAAAGAAAGAAAGAAATGGTTTATGATGATAAGGGATGGCTGGACCAATGAGAACTGATCAACAAACAAAACTGAACAAAATTCATGCAGGAATAATCTTGGTGCCTAATGTCAGGCTGGTGGTGGGGATAAGAAACCAGTGATGGATTCAAGACTGATAATAAGGGGTCACACTAAGGCTCCACCTTGTGAATAATACCAGGAAGTTATTTTGTGAGCAGTGCAGCAGGAACAAGAGAAGTTCTAGCTCCCAACCAGCAGCAAGGAGTATGGCTTCCAGGAAAAAACATTTGGGAGTAGTATGTGTTTTGATTTTATGTAGGGACAATGCTATTGAGGAAATTTAATCCCTTTCCTTGTGATTTAAAGAGCATATTTCAGCTAAAATAAATATCTTAGATCATCAAGGACTCATTTATATGTTAACTTAATAATATAATCTCAATATGCCCATTATTGTCTTACAAAAATTTTGAGCATTTATATTTTTATTACATTAAAAGAAAAATCCATGATATAGTGCTTGTTATGTGCCAAGCATTGTTCTAAGGACTTTACAAAATGGTTAACACATTTAATTCTCGTAGCAGTGATATGAGGTTGATAACTATTAATATCCTCATTTTACTGATGAATAGCCTGAGGCCCAGGTCCCCACTAATAAGATGTAGAGCTGAAATAAAACCCAGGCAACTTGATTCTGTATACCTAATAAGTCATTTGTGATGGCTTCTGTCAAAAAGCACTTGAGTATACATTTATGAGATGGCCTTTATATTTCTAGAATATTTAGGAGTGGGGTTAGGCATTTTGCAGAGTGGTATAAGGCCAGAACTAGGAGAATTTGGAATATGTGCAATTGTTTTTTAACTTTAGCATCTCAAGTATTCAGTGATGTAAGAAATTAAATCTACTGTATGCTCTGAAAGCATACTCCCTACCTAGTTATATAGGGTCAGTTAGGTGGTAAAAATATATATAATAATAACAATAATAATAATAATAGTAGTTAAAGCACTTAATTGTAGATGAAGGTGCTGCAGAATTCCCTAAGTTTTCATGAAGTCTGAAAGTAATATCTGTTTTTTTATTACACTGTACTATTTTATTATGCTTATTTATAAACTACAATATATTTTCTGTCATAGATATATGTGTGGAAACGTATATACAGGTGTACAGATACGACAACTGCATGAAGTATGTCTCTATGTGTGGGAAGAGGGGTTCTGTTTCTCTCATTGCTTTGCTATCCTTTTATTTTTTTGTAGTTTAATCTTTTATTATGTCATGCAATTATTATAAATGTATACTTGAATATTTCATTTCTATTTTTAGTGTTGTTTTGAATTGTATGTTCTGATACAGAGCCAAGCTTATTTAGACATCTTGAGAAAAATATAGGTAGCACAAACCGCCTTTTAAAGAAAATCATTATAATTAAAATTATCTACGAACAAAAGAGTTTATAGTCAAGATTTTGGAAGGAGGAACAGTCACATATTTGTAGACTGTACATTGAGGTATTATGCAGAATAGGCTAGGCCATGAAACTGTAACAAATTAGTCCCTAAATATCATTAGTTTAATCTTATAAACATTTATTTCTCATTCAAGCAAGATAGAGGTCCAGTGGCCTTCCTTTATCTTATAGCTATACTCTCTGGAACACCTGACCTCTGAATTTGCTGTGAACTGGTAATAGAGTGGTGGAGAGAGCACATCATTTCTTAATGTTTTCACACTGCAAGTGAAAAACATTGTTTATGCTCTAAGTCCACTGACTAGAACTAGTCACAAGACACCAACTTAATTTCAAAGGAATATGGGGAATACAGGGAAGCACATGGAAATACTGAAAGATTGAGGACTTATTTTTCTCTCTCTGCTACAAAATAATATTGAAAGGAATGAGAGTCAATATGTAAGAACTAGTAGAAAACTAAAAAAGAACTTTTTAAAAATTGAAATATAGTCCATTTACATCATATTAGTTTCACATGTACAACACAGCAACTCAGTAACTTTATAGATTGTACTCCATTTAAAGTCACCACAAAATAATGCCTATATTTCCCTGTGCTGTGCAATACATCCATGTAGCCTATCCATTTTATACATAGTAGTCTGTATCTCTCAATCCCCTACCCCCACCCCACCTCTCCTCCTCACTCTCTCCCCACTGGTAACCACCAGTCTGTTCTCTATACCTGTGTCTGTTTCTGTTTTACTGTATTCATTAATTTATTTTACTTTTTAGATTCCACATATAAGTGATAACATACAGTATTTGTCTTTTTCTGTTTGATTTGTTTCTCTAAGCATAATACCTTCTAGGCCCATCCATGTTGCTGCAAATGGCAGAATTTCATTCTTTTTTTACAGTTGAATAATATTCCATTGCACAGGTATGTGCCATATCTTCTTTATCCATTCATCATCATTGTTGAACACATAGGTTACTTTTATATCTTGACTATCATATGAACACTGGAGTGCATCTATCTTTTCCAAGTAATGTTTTCATTTTCTTGGGATATATACCCAGGAGTGAAATTGCTGGATCTCATGGTAATTCTATTTTCAGTCTTTTGAGTATCCTACATACTGTTTCCATAGTGGCTGAATCAATTTACAATCCCATCAACAGTTACTAAGGTTCCCTTTACTCCACGTCCTTACCAGCATTTATTATTTGTAGACTTTTTGATGATAGCCATTCTGATAGGTGTGAGGTGATATCTCATTGCAATTTTATTTACACTTCTCTGATGATTAGAAATGCTGAGCATCTTTTCATGTGACTATTGGCCACCTATATATGTTCTTTGAAAAAATGTCTTTTCAGGTCTTCTGCCTATTTTTTTTTTTTTTTTTTTGAGGTACGCGGGCCTCTCACTGTTGTGGCCTCTCCCATCGCGGAGCACAGGCTTCCGGACGCGCAGGCTCAGCGGCCATGGCTCATGGGCCCAGCCACTCCGCAGCATGTGGGATCTTCCCGGACCGGGGCACGAACCCATATCCCCTGCATCGGCAGGCGGATTCTCAACCACTGTGCCACCAGGGAAGCCCTCTTCTGCCTATTTTTAATCAGGTTGTTTGTTTTTTTGATATTAAGTTATATGAGCTGTTCGTATATTTTAGATATTAACCCTTATCAGTCATAACATTTGCAAATATTTTCTCCCATTTAGTAGGGTTTTTTTTTGTTGTTGTTGTTGATGGTTTCCTTTGCTGTGCAGAAGCTTTTACATTGAATTATGCCCCATTTGTTTATTTTTGCTTTTATTTCTTTTGTCTTAGGAGACAGATTCAAAAAGATATTATTACAATTTATGTCAAAGAGTGTTCTGCCTATGTTTTCTTCTAGGGGTTTTAAGGTTTCAGGTCTTACATTTAGGTCTTTTACCATCTGCAGTTTATTTTTGTTTATAGTTTGAGAAAATGTTCTAATTTCATTCTTTTACATGTAGTTGTCCAATTTTTCCAGCACCACTTACTGAAAATACTATCTTTTCTCCATTGTATATTCTTGCCTCCTTTCTTGTAGATTAATTGACCATAAATGCCTGGGTTTATTTCTGGGCTATTTTGTCTCTATTCTGGTCCACTGATATACGTGTCTGTTTTTCTGCCAGTATCATGGTGTTTTGATTACTGTAGTTTTGTAGTATAGTCTAGAGTCAGGGATTGTGATACCTCCAGCTGTGTTCTTTTTTTTTTTTTTTTCAAGATTGCTCTGGTGAGAAAATATTTCATTATTTTTAAAGACATAGTACCTTATAATGATGTTACTTGCTTAAATATTTACAAAATGAAAATTCATGAAGACCAGTGTGCTAATTTATGTTTCAACCATACTTTGGCAAAAATCGCATAAGTGAAATTCATGAGGGCTGGAAACTAGACAAATAAGCATACTAAAAGGAGCAGATATAAAGCAGTGTAGTGAAAATATGAGAACGTGAGCAGAGAGTAATTTACTCAAGCAATGATTAAAATTATTGTTGAGTCAGCTGCTCATCTACCAAATTAGAAATTTCCTTTAATTTAGAAATTATTATTGATAGAGCAATGTGAAAAGCTGAAACTAGGTTCACTATGACATATCAAATGTAGCAAGGCAAGAGGGAAAACATATACTACTACTATAATCAAGGCCCCACTGCTCTCCTTGAAGTAACTCTATTTTGATAAAAAGAAAAAATAATTAAATGAAAATAAATGCTCTCTCTCTCTTTTTTAACTTTCAAAAGTAGGTCAATCTCAACCAAAAAACTAATGCACTAAGTCCTAGATGATTGAGAAGCCACCTCTGGAATATTATTAGGAGTACTGATTTTTACCATATAATAGATGTGAACACTGAAGTCAGGAAGGATTAGGTATGATGACACAGCTAGACATACATCTTAAGTCTACCAATTAGATATGTATACATGGACATAATGCTTAAATACACTGACCCTCATTAGAACACTATGGAGATTCCTCAAAAGTTAATAATAGAACTACAATATGATCTAGCAATTCCATTCCTGGGTACTATCCGAGGAAAACAAAATTGCTAATTTGAAAAGATATACACACCCCAATGTTCATTGCAGCATTATTTGCAATAGCCAAGATATAGATGCAACAGCCAAGATATGGAAGCAACATAAGCGCCCATCAATAGATGAATGGATGAGAAAGATGTGGTATATATGTACAATGGAACATTACTCAGCCATAAAAAGAATTAAATCTTGTCATTTGCAACAACATGGATTGGCCTAGAGGGTATTATGCTAAGTGAAATGAGTCTGACAGAGAAAGGCAAATACTGCATATTTTCCTTTATATGTAAAATGTAAAAAACAAACAAAAAATGAACAAATATAACAAAATAGAAACAGATTCATAGATAAAGAGAATAAGCAACTAGTTGCCAGAGGTCACGGGGCAGGGGGATTAGGGAAATAGGTGAAGGAGATTAAGAAGTACAAACTTCCGGGCTTCCCTGGTGGCGCAGGGGTTGAGAGTCCGCCTGCCGATGCAGGGGACACAGGTTCATGCCCCGGTCCAGGAAGATCCCATATGCCGCAGAGCAGCTGGGCCCGTGAGCCATGGCTGCTGAGCCTGCACGTCCGGAGCCTGTGCTCCGCAACGGGAGAGGCCACGACAGTGAGAGGCCCATGTACCGCAAAAAAAAAAAAAAAAAAAAGAAGTACAAAATTCCAGTTATAAAGTAAATAAGTCACAGGGATGTAATTTATAGCACAGATAATATAGTCAATAATATTATAATACATTTGTATGGTATGTAATCTATAAAAATATCAAATCCCTATGTGGTACACCTGAAACTAATGTACTTTCGGTTATACTTCAATTTTTAAAAAAATGATTTGCATAAACTCTCTGATGTGCTACTAGTTCCTTTTGATTTCGGTGCCCAACATATTATGGTTTTATTCTTGTTGCTATTCTGTCTTTTCAGTGGAATATTCACAGAAGAAGAGAAAATTATGTATATTTAATCAGTCAGTTGGAATCCAAGGCTCCTTCTCTAAACAAAGTAAATATAAATATATATATAAATACAAATATATATGCATATGTATTTTCACACACACACTTAACACTACAATCAGAAAGTCAACTGAAGATGCAAATTGTCATCAGTGAAATATATATAATAACTGTTATTATATTTAACTTTCTAATATTTTCTGGAAACTCTATTCAAAATACCTCACTTAATCTCTACTACCCTTAAAACTAGTTATTATTTTATTTTCCCATCCAGATAAGAAAACTGAAGTCAAGTGTATTTGAAGTCAAGTAAATTTAAATAATTACCCAGGATCATACAATTTGTCAATAACTGAGCTATACCTGGGAATGCGTTTATCTGATTTTAAATTCAATGCCTTTAGTTACACTATATTAGGATTTAATAATGTATAAGCATTCAAGAATGAAAGCACAGATCTTTTTTGAGTGAATAATTTTGTTTCAGACTAAAATGGTCATACACATAAATGAAAACTTAATTTGTGGGAGAACAAAGATAAGCCTTCTCAGAATTACTCTATCAAGTGTAAATATTGTGTTCTGGTGACATATTATTCTTGAATATGCATAATAAGGCTATGTGTCTCTCAGTCCAGTACTGAAAATATTCCGCTAATAAAACTCAGTGATTCCAAAGTTTTCCTGTATCTTTTCAAGATGTCACAATGTCCTGATTATCCAAAACCAGACAAAAATAGAATGCCTAAAATAATCTTTGTGAACAAAATGTTTTTCTTTACTTTCAGTTATTGTAAACTAGAAAATATCAACTTTGTTGGTAGTGGAGAAAATTAAGTATTAAGAAAGTAAGGTCAGTAGCCAATGCTGCCCTATGCATTTACACATCATTGGACTTTCATGTAACAAATGTTTTCTTTTCCAATCCACTAGTGTAATGCTGTGGAAACAAGCTATAAGTACAAAGAAGAAAAATATTTTTGTTAAATTAAAGTTATTCAGATTTTTAGATTCAATTCTGTATAGATTGAAATTTTAGGTGAAACTTTGCTAACAAAAGTTCACTAAGATCAACTTACTCTTTCCTGTTTGATCAAACTCTTTCCTAAAGCAGTTGGAGAAGAGAAACGTTTTTAATAAAAACAATGTAAGCCAATACCTGCAAAACTTCAATTTAAGCTGCTGAAATTGTGTGATTTAATCATAAACTCACTATAGAATGATTCAAGAAATAGTTATTTATTCAAAGATAAAAGTTGCCCTAAAAAGTAATAACAAACTAAAGTTTCAGCTGCAAATATGTAAAAGTTCTGGTAGAAATCATGAAGAACAATTCTAATAAGCAGACTTACGGCAATGCATTTAATCTCTCTAGCACATCTCTCTCATTCTGAATTCCATTCATTTTCCTTTACCTGCATTAACTGCTACTCAACTCTACTGAAACCAAACCCTTCCTTCAAGTCCAAGTCAAAATTCTACTGCTTTCTCTGAATAAGTCAGTCCAATAAATGTTCTCCCCTCCTTCAAGCACCTTTGGTACTTATTGTCTTTATTACTTAGGATATTTTATATTTTCTGCCTTAGGTAGTTGTTGTTTATGTATGTCTTACAGCTCCAGTTAGGGTACATGTTCCTGGAAGACAAGGTCTGCCTGCCCATTGGTGCAATGCTCACTACCAACCCCACACATCCACAAAGAACCATGTGCACTATTAACCAGAAAGCCGGGCAAATAATAAGCACTTAGTAATTTTTCTTCGAAGAACATAATTTAATTATACATTAAAAAATAAACGTTATATTTTTTCACAGATGTGGTAAATGTGTGCAGGAAACAAGGGAGAAGCAGTAGGTTTTGGAGAGGTTCTTTTAAGTAAAAATGTTATCTTCTAGAATAATTAGCAATAAAAAAAAGTCCCTTTGATTCCTATTCCAATGTTTTGTGTGCGTGTGTGTGTGCATGTGGTTGTGTGTGTGGTACCTGGTGTGAGTTCTTAAAACTGAGAAAATATGGATACAACAATTTAGTATATTCAAGGAACTTCTGCTAGATATAGAATGAATAGTGTCAGATCTAGAACATTTTGGACATACAGCAATGCGCCCTTGTGGGAAGGAACAGACACCTTGAGGAATAAATGAAGTGAGCTTAGCAGAACCCCACTAACATCCTTTCACTTAGAGCTATTCGGACAGAAGGCACTGGTGCATCAAATCAAGAGGAACAAATCAAAACAAAATCAAAATGAACATATAGATTCATCAGCAACCCTAGCAAGAGACTCAGATACAAGAGATTACACTCCTTAGGGAATCTAATCCTGCAATTGCTCCTGGTTTATAATCTTCAGAGACAACCATAGGTACTGCTAAAGATGTTTTTTAAGGCTGACTACCATGTCCATAAACAGTGGAAACAACAATCTACCAAAGCAAGAAAACCATGCCAAACACAGTGGGGGGAAAACCTAGGAGAGAAGAAGACACTTTCTATTAAAATTAAATTGAGCTTCAGCCACCTTACCTTTCTCCTCAAGTTACTGGATATATGAAGCAGATAAGTGTGCTACAGAAAACCTAAATTTTTTCCTCCTTATTTTTCTGGACCTGAAAGATACAAACAAATTTAATTTCAAATATGAACACCAGGAAATTAAAATAAGTAATTAGAATAAAGAGCTCATGAGCTATATGAAAAATACAATATTTTAAAAGAAGGAAACCACTCTGAAAGACAATTATAAGAAGTGTTATAATAAGAAACAACTTTTAGAAAATGTCTTATTTAAGTTCTCAACACAATTCAATAAAATTTATGCAAGGCTAATAATTTTCTAATTAGGAAATAGAAAAGACAGCATATGACTATATGACTGCTTAAACAGAAACCACAGATGAGATTTATATCATCAGATTTGACATTTAGTAAAATGAAATTTAAAAAAAATAGCAATATTAAGAAATTATCTCAGAAGTCAGAGGGGAAAAGAAAGCAATACTGATTACGATGACCCAACCCAGAAGGAGGGAACGATGCTGACAGGTTATACAACAGTGCATTGATAATAACTTTTAAAATCTTCCTGTGCAAAAGACTTGAATTTGCACATAGGGAGAGTTCACAGAGGATCAAGCGACATTAATTAAAAGATACTAGAACTTAGGCATGCATTTCTGAAAGTGTTGAACTCTTAAATAACTTCAAAAATAATCTCTATAAAAAACTTTTTGTAAAAAAGAAATAATATCTACAAAAGGGGAAAATATCTGGCCAACTTCAAACCCTCTGAAATAAGAATGCCAAAAGACAATGAAGATTGTGATAAAAGCTCCCTAGACAAAGCCAATCTATTTTTGATGTAGGCAAGCAAAAAAATAAATAAAAATAAAATTTCAACATTGTTCTTAGATAAACAATGTCTCATAAAATATGCTATCCTATGTATTTCCTAGGAAAAAATCAGCACTCAAAGACACACTCCAAGTAACAGAGATAAATTAAATCCCAGAATCCTAGAAATAGGACTCTGTATACTAAAAGAACCAGTAATATTCCAGGCAACCAATAAAACACAGAGAGAAATAGATGGTATTACTTTAACATGATGATAAAACTTTATCAAAATATCCAAATAATTATTATAGAAATTTATTTTTTGAAATAATGATATTAATATGGGTGATATCAAGTTATAATTCTGTTTATATAAGCCAAATCTCAACAGAGAATAATAGAGCACAAAACTGTTGCATCTTTCACAAACACAGAATATAAATAGACCTAAAATATAACACTAAACCAAGATACAGACTGTAAAATCAGATTATTGAAAGATACTTAAGATGTGAAAAATGCTTTAAATAAATTAAGGACAAAATCAATTTCTAGAATGGTAGGAGCACATAATTACCAAATACATGCACACACATATATAAATACTTATAAAAATGTTAGCACCCATTCACTTTGACTGGTAGAAATACTATTGTTTAATATTTTCTTTTTTATACTTTTGTATATTTCACAATTTTCAAAATAAATACATATTCCTTTTATAATCAGAAGTTTTAATAAAAAACAAGTTATTCATTTTTTAAGGAACCTCCATACCGTTCTCCATAGTGGTTGTATCAATTTACATTCCCACCAACAGTGTAGGAGGGTTCCCTTTTCTCCACACCCTCTCCAGCATTTACTGTTTGTAGATTTTCTGATGATGGCCATTCTGACAGGTGTGAGGTGATACCTCATTGTAGTTCTGATTTGCATTTCTCTAATGATTAGTGATGTTGAGCATCCTTTCATGTGTTTGTTGGCAATCTGTATATGTTCTTTGGTGAAATGTCTATTTAGGTCTTCTGCCCATTTTTGGACTGGGTTGTTTGTTTGATATTGAGCTGCATGAGCTGCTTGTATATTTTGGAGATTAATCCTTTGTCGGTTGGTTCGTTTGCAAACATTTTCTCCCATTCTGAAGGTTCCTTAAAAAACTAAAAACAGAACTATCATATGACCCAGCAATCCCACTACTGGGCATATACCCTAAGAAAACCATAACTCAATAAAAGTAACGTACCACAATGTTCATTGCCGCACTATTTACAATAGTCAGGACGTGAAAGCAACCTAAGTGTCCATCGACAGATGAATGGATAAAAAAGATGTGGCACATATATACAATGGAATATTACTCAGCCATAAAAAGAAACGAAATTGAGTTATTTGTAGTGAGGTGAATGGACCTAAAATCCGTTATACAGAGTGAAGTAAGTCAGAAAGAGAAAAACAAATACCATATGCTAACACATATTTATGCAATCTAAAAAAAAAAAAAGGTTCTGAAGAACCTAGGGGCAGGACAGGAATAAAGATGCAGACGCAGAGAATGGACCTGAGGACACGGGGAGGTGGAAGGATAAGTTGGGACGAAGTGAGAGAGTGGCATGGACATATATACACTACCAAATGTAAAACAGATAGCTAGTGGGAAGCAGCCGCATAGCACAGGGAGATCAGCTAGGTGCTTTGTGACCACCTAGAGGGGTGGGATAGGGAGGGTGGGAGTGAGATGCAAGAGGGAGGGGATATGGGGAGATAAGTATATGGATAGCTGATTCACTTTGTTATAAAGCAGAAACTAACACAACAATGTAATTATACTCCAAAAAAGATGTTAAAAAAAAAAAGGAGTGAAATTCTGGCACATGCTACACCATAGATGAACCTTGAAAACATTATGATAAGTAAAATAAGTTAAAAAGGCAGACATTGTAGAATTTGCACTACTATTAGATACATAGAATAGTCATAGATATAAAGTAGAATAGTGGTTACCAGAGGCTGGGAAGGGAGGGAGTGGGGAGTTATTGTTTAATGGTTACACAGTTTCAGTTTTGGATGATGAAAAAGTTCTGGAAATGAATAGGGGTGATGGTTGCACAATGATGTGAATGTACTTAATGCCAATGAATTGTACATATAAAATGTTTAAAATGGTTAATTTTACAAAATGTATACTTTACCACAATACAATAATAACAATAAAAAGTTATTACAGTAATATAGATAAAATCATACTACTTTAAAATATTTCATGATTTTTTTTCAGTCTCCTTAATGGGTAGAAATCAGATTATTACTCTTAGTCTAATGGACACACATTTTCTATAAATGGATCTGTAAGTGGTTGTTTCAGCTGGGCCCAAGTGGTTACTGGCCCAGTGGAGCCTGGTACCAGACACTAAAGTTTATTTGCGTTGGTGAATATAGTAGTAGGCTTTAGTTGTGTTTTTCTGTTCATTTGCTTTGTTAAGCTAAAAGGGCAAGAAATTAAGCACAAGAAACAAATAATAACAGCCAAAGAAATGGTGAATGGGGGATACCATGCTGGTTCCTAGGAGAATGGGGTGTAGGTAGGATCTTATGCTTGTTTTGAGGCTTGTTAGATTCAGCATAAACAGTGCAACCTGTTTACAGCTAGAAAGAAGACAAAATACACCATGGCATTAAAGAGAAAGACTACACCTTTGTTAATTCTTCCACTGGTTCTGGGACAGCTTTGGCACCCAAAGGCTTTGGGACCACAGGCAGAAGATCACTGTGACAAGTGCAAAAACAGGAGTGTATGACAGAACCACACTGACTCCATTTTCTTATCTACATCTTAGGCCAGCCTTCTTATCCCCTCCCCTTTTCACATGACTGAGCTTTAGCTTAACTCACAAGGAATGTGTCCAAGCCAGATAAGCTCCTTATCAACCTTTACCCTTGCCATCATCTGATATGAAATCTAGAAGAATGCCTTTTCCTGATGCAGATGGTCAATGGTCAAGAGACCTCCAGGGAGAGGAAAATATCCCAGTTTCTATCAGTGTGGATGTGCTTCTCACTTGGTAGTCAGATTCTATTTTTAGCTTTGGTTCCTTTAAATACCCCTTAGCCCTTTTGGTGGTGCAGAGTACAGCTGTGAATACCTTTGGATTGTCTTTGCCCAAGCCTGCCTGTGTATAAGCTACCCACAATAAACTTTATAAATGCACTTTACAGAGTTGCCTTTTTTTTTTTTTTTTTTTGGTCTCAGAGTTTCTTCTCAGTTAAGGGGGTATTATTCAATATCTCCACCTTCCAACAAGGAGAGATGGAAGCTCTCTGCAGATAAACATTTCCATGAATGAGAATAGCAACATGGTTTCCATGCACAAATTAGAATAGAGGAGGAAAACTATTAGGAAAGCTTTTTTCATAACAAAGCATCAGAACGGTTCATGAGATGTCTTTGAGATTCTCAATGGTTCTCCATCGCATTTCCAATACACTTAGAATAATGGCTTAGTGCTGGCAGTTGCCAATCCCTTTTTATATAATATGGTACATGCCTTCTTCATCAACCTCATTTGTTACCTAGTCAACCTACACTTCCTTCAATACAATTTTGCTTCATCCAGTGAGAGCTGGTTTTGTTGTTTTTTGTTTTTCACACCTTTTTCCCTTGCATTGACTAGTACCTCTAGATCAATATTAAAAGATGATGGTGAACTTTTTTCTTCCCTGTAGAGTTTAACAGAAATGTTTCTAGTGTTTCATTGGTTTAGTATTTCAATAATGTTTTCAATGAAACATTAGACTATTAAAGACTGTTATAAAATGTTTGCATTTTTCAATTACGTTAAGGAAATAGTCATCTACTGCTATTTTACAAAGGCTTAAATATCAGGAATGATTTTAAAATTTCGTCATATGCCTTTTTGGCATATACTGAGATGGTCATATAACTTTTCTTTTTTGACCTATTTATATTATTATTTATATGAGTGGATTTCCTAATATTTAATTATCTTTGCATCACTGGAATGAAAACTTTGTGCTCATAGCTTATCTTTCATCCACAGACTTCTAACTGAAATGAGCTCTTTCTAAAAAAACAAGGTGGCTACTCTTGCTGTGCTCACGTCTTTCCTTGTTTATATCATTTTCGTTTGTCATTATGATTTTATGTCACTTCCAGAGAAAGAGAATTTCCTTAAACATATTCATGAAAATAACCACTTTCATCCCACACTCCTTTCTGGAATCACTGTTTATCAATTTGCCCTCCTTTATTTAACTCACAACCTTTATTGATAGCTGCAAATCTATAATATACCTAATTGTACTTTGTTAGGGTCTCAGTATCCCACCATGTGAAGGCAGTGACTTAGTCTTATTCATTGCTATATAATAGCACCTTAAACACTACCAGGAATTTACAGAGGGTCAGGGAAGAGTGAGAGAAGTAAGAAGATAGGGTATGAGAAGGAGGGAGAAAGTGAGGAAGGCAGCAGTAAAGAAAAAGCAATATATAAAGGATTTTTTGAGGGTTACTGCGAGGGAAGATCGTGGCCAAACCTGGGGAAATCAGTGATCTTTGATAATATTGTCTACCAATGAGACCAGGTACAAATGTATCAGAGATTTGCCACTGAAATAAGAATAAATAATTACATAAGGATTATTTATTTAGGATTTACAGCAAAAATATTTTTCAGAAGGAAGAACATTACTGTTTTCCCAAAATAAAATATGGGAATCTTTTTCAGCTTTGAAAATAATATATTAGAAAAATATATTTTATACATTGAGAGAACGTAATGCTATTATGTATTAGTAAGCTTTCATAATACCGTAAGTTAGCTGGGTGACAAATACTAGTATCATCATTTTAAAGGTATTTAAGTAACTTGGTCAGAGCTATAAATGAAATAGGTCCTGGCCAAATGTACTATTCATGAGGTTGTTTGCTTGCACTGTTCTCAGTCATGGTGCTTCCTAAAAAAAAAAAAAAAAAAAAAAATCCCCAAAACAAAGAAAACCACCACATACCACTTCAAATTTCTCTCAGTAACCATTAAATGAAGGCCAAGCATTACCACTTAGTCATTACTATATTATAATATCCATAAAAAGCAAATCAGCATTTATAGGGATATATAATATCTGTGCATAATAAATGTACAAATTTCACTGTTTATTGTTGTTCAAATATTTTATATTTTCTCTAGAATGTGTGACCCTTAGGCGAGTAATTTTTTTTTTCTTCTTCGAAAACCGTAAGTGTTTGATTAAATTATTACTTTGGATTAAATTTGTCATCTTTTGGCCAATCCATGGACTAGTATGATTTTTATTTAATTATTATAATGTTAATAAATAAGAGCTCAAGACACATCCCTAATACATAGTTATTGCAGATATGCTGCCCACCTGCCCGACCTGCCCAGCTGTGCAGTTAGTTACTTAGGGAAACTCAGTCTGAGCATTCAAATGTTATTTAATCTTGATTTTTTGTAAGCGTAACTGGATAGAAAGGGCCTGTGCATAGTCATATATACTCCTATTAAAATTAAAGGAAATGTTTTCTAAGAAATGCAATAAGCTCCTAAGACTATATCTATAGAAATCTGAGAAACATTTATAAGAAATGGAGGAGATAGGAAATATCTGAAGGATGTCAAAATAACAAAAAGGTGTTATATCTATGGCCAAAAACCCAATGGCTGCTTAGAAAAGTGATTTTTTATTGATAATGTTTACTCCTTATATCCTAAACCAAAAAAATCTTTTAGGAGCACTTGAAATGGGCACTTGACATCAAATGAGGCCACCATGCTTATAAAAATGAAACTATAGAAACACAAAGAAATTCTGTGAGAGAAGATACTTAGTTTTGAGCAATTATAGATATCTTTAACTTTTGATGTTATGGTGTGCAACTTTTGGGTACTTTTCCTTTCATGGGTAAATCCCGAGACAATATTTAAAATAAGACAATTTTAGTTATCTTTTAATTTGATTGACTCATTTTATACTTCTTTATCCACTGACTATTTAAAAGAAAATCAAAACTATTGGGAAGTTTCTTACTTGGAAAGAATAGATGCATTGTCATTTATAAAAGGAAATTTTCTTCCTCCGTGACAATCACATCCCATTGTTCCTAACATTTCTAATCATGTGTGCTTCTGTACAAAACTCTTGAAAAATACTGCTTTGCTTGTGTTATTTAAAGCTGCCAATTTGCCCAAGCTTATTAAAATCAAGGCTAAATCTTTCCAGTGAGCAAAGTCTTAAAGTTTTAGTTGCATTGTCATAGGCCTAAGAATAAATTAAAATGTAAAACTTGAACTTGGGAGACATTTAAATGATCAAACTAAAGAATTAATACAGGATAAACCTAATCTTAGCAGCATAGGAATGAGGCTTTACTAGCAAGTCTCTTTCAAGAATCAATAAATGTTAGTGAACAATATTAAATGTGCTTAACAGCCCAACCATTAATACACTTAACCTGGTTTTCTCGAAAGAGAAGATTTGGCCACCTTGGATAGAAGCAGCCTGATGCATTAAAATGTAAATTAAATGTCTCTTTCCAAGACATTCTTTTTAAACTACATAATCCATTAGTATCAAACCTGCTTTTTCAAAATTAGAACAAATCACTTATTTTGCATAAGGTACAATTTCAGTATTAAAATATTAATACCAAAATGTCTGGATAGGCCATCCAGACTTAAGCAATCTCTTTGCAATAATATCCCTTGGTAAAAAGAAACTTTATTCATAATTAGTTATTTTTACAGAAAGCCTTATTGTATAGAGACAGAACTAAAGATAAATCTTTTCTGATTTTTTCTTCAATTTATAACAGACAAAATATTGAATGAAGGTGGTCTAAATGACTCAAAATGCACTGCATACTTAAAAATGTTTTAAGGGAATCTAGTTTTTTCATATGTTCATTTAGATTTTGAAAATTTATTCTATATGTGCTTTGACTTTATATTGTAACTATTATGACAACATTTTGTATAATTAAAAAAATGTTTGTTATTGTATATTATTAATATTTTATGTATTTTGGTTTCTTTTTCATTAGACTGTAATCTCCTTGAGGTCAGAATATCTATTTGTCCCACCCCATAACACAAACAAAAAGTCAACCATAAGCAACAAGGTTTATTCCAGGCAATTGTACTGGTTCATCAACTCTCCTTGACTGGCTAAGGTTGCTTTGTTCTGTTTACCTGGTACTAATGATCCTTGTTATCTATATTCAGTTTAATCTTTACTTTTGGCCACCTTTCTGTGGTGCCATCACTACTTTGCTCATTGGACTTCAATTGCATACTGAGCTCTTGGTTCTATTAACACATTCCATTCCGTTTACCTATTTTACAGTCTACATGGTGAAGTTTTCTCTCTCAGGCTCCGAACCTGATCATAACCCAACCCAAGTTAGTCCTTGGCTCAGCCCCCAGGAGAGAGGGGATCAAACAGAGTTGCCCACAATGAGTACTCTAATAACTGTTGTTCACTTATTGATCTTTGCTCTTAAAGAAACATTTTTAAATAGTGGCAAAATTAAGAGAAAGACACAATATTTTACATAAACAGCTATTCTAGAACTTGGCTGAAACATAACCTGTATATTTCACCATGGGTTAGATAAGTCATATAGGTTATTTCTTATCCTGAAGTCTAGTAATGCACTTCATTATTATCCCCATTACAGAAATAGAGAAAACAAGTCAATTAGTTAAGGGCTGTACACTATACTGATTGAATTATAGAGTGAACATTAAGGGACTCAAAGAGAAATAAAGTAATTTACCAAGGCTATATTATGTAAACCTAATTATTATTTTTAATTAATAATTCAACAAATAATTATTCTACATCTCTTATGTGTTAAAATACTGTTCCAGCAATTAAATAAACAGAAAAATCTGAGCTATCATGAAGCTTATATTCTAGTAATGGGAGATTACGAAACAAAATTTAAGCAAAATAGAAAACAATATATTAGCTGTTGATTTCGTAAGTGCAGTAGAGAAAAGTAAAGAGGACAGTGTTGTTGATGAGAACACTTCACTGAGAGAGAGAGTCAAGCAACGACTTATAGCATATGATGGAGCCAGCAGTGGAGATACATGGAGAGGTTTCATTCCAGACACAGGAAACAACATATGCAAAGGCCTATGAGAGACACATGTCTGCTGTGTTTAAGGGGTGGAAAGGTGGCCACTGAGGCTGGTATAGAGCAAGTCACTGGGAAAGTAATAGGATATAAAGTCAGAGAATCATGGGTGCCAGATTATACTGATTTGTATATGCAATTTAAAGGAATTTATTTTTTACTCTTAGTGAGCCAGGACTGAGCAGAAGAGTGAAATTGTCTAATTTACATTCTTTTTTTAAGATTTTTTTGATGTGGACCAATTTAAAAATCTTTATTGAATTTGTTACAACATTGCTTCTGTTTTATGTTTTGATTTTTTGACTGAGAGGCATGTGGGATCTTAGCTCCCCAACCAGGGATCAAACCCACACCCCCTTCATTGGAAGGTGAAGTCTTAGCCACTGGACCACCAGGGAAGTCCCTACATTTTCATAAGATCACTTTAGCTGCTGTGTTTAGAAAAGCCTAAAGAGTGTGGGACAAGGGCTGAAGAAGAAATATCAGTTTATAAGTCGTTTCACAAATCCTGGTTTGGAAATGATAGTAGCTTATGCAATAGTCTTGGTAGTAGTAGCAGTGTAAGGAGGTAAGATTTTGTATATATTTAGACAATGGAACAGATAAGGTATGTGTACATATTTGTGAAGGAAAGAAGTCAAGAATGATTTTAAGATTTTTGGACCAAGTAACTAAATAGATGGGAAAACTGCAGAGGAAAAGGTTTGGGGGTGATTATGAGCTCAGTATTGAATGTTAGGTTTGAGATGGCTGTTAGACATCTGAGTAGAGACACCCAATAGGTAATTGATATGGACATTGGGAATTCAAAGGAGGGACTGATATAGATAATACACTTGGGAACTGTCAGAATATAGATAATATCTGAAGTTATATTACCAGATGGAATCACTTCAGGAGTGAGGGTCGGTTAAAATAAAGAATAGGTTTTCTCACTGAGCCTCATTAAGATTGAAATGTTGAGAAATTTGGTTCAGATGTGGAAACTAATGATGCTAAATACATGCCAAGAGTGTATGAAAATATTTCTTACTTACCTACAGCTTTATGGGGACAGCAGGAAGTCCTCCCAAGCTGGTTCAAAATGGCTTGAGAGAGCAAGGAAGTGTGACTGGCTTGGAGTGCTTATCGTGGTTGGGGGCTCAGAGTGAGGTTTCATGTGTAGTTTAAAACTCCTGATGTCACCAAAGAAGGGAGCACTGAGGCCTTCCTACAAGTTTTTCAGATGTGAGGCTGATGGAAAAAAGGGAGGGACGAGACTGAAAAGATGTCAGCAGTCAAATATCTAGAAATGGACGCAGACTTCTTATTTTAGGTAACTAGAGGTTACTTTTGAGTTAGGAAGTATCTCAAGAGAAGTAGAAAAAAAGATGCTTTGAACAAAATTGAGTTATCAGCTGGGCCAAATATTGGTAATAAGTCAAGTAATACAAGTCCTTGAATAACTACTGGATTATGGAGGTCTTTATGTCCTTAGAAAGAATAGCTTCAGAAGAGTGTGGGAAGAAAGTCCAAGTTAGAGTTATCTCAAGTAAGCATGAAAAGGGAGAAATTGGAGGCTAAGAAATTAGGCATTTATCTATCCAAATTTTATCAGGAAGGAAAGAGGAAGGAGAAAAATGGGAAGAGGGGGAAGAGGAGGTGGAGATTAAGTGGAGTCAAGAGAAGCTTGTACTTTTAAGTGAATTTGATGCCTAATATCACCACTTCAGTCACCTTCACATGAACCTCAGATTTCCCCAGCCAAATAAGCATCAATAATTAGAAGCACTTATTTAGAACTTCTGATTCAATATTGCAAACTTAACACACAGTTTTAGCTACTTCATCTCCCCGAATTGCATTTAAATAAAATAAAGCTATTATAGTTCTGAGAATTAGAGGGCAACAATTGATTTTTCATTATCATATGGTATTTTATTAAAGAATGAGAAAGAGTGGAGGAAGATACAGACCAGAACATGCTTAGCAGAGTACAGAATGACAGCAAGTTTAGTGGATACTGAGAATAATAATCTCAGGATAAATTAATCAAAAGATGAATTCATAAAAGTGAGAATCTCCTACACATTTGACCCTTCCAAATTACAACATGGGAAGTTGTTTTATTGGTCCACATCTTCCCCTGTCCAAGGATATTTCTACTCTCTAGTCTGAAAAATCTAAGAAGGAGTCGGGCATCTGATATGGCTTCCAAAATGAAGGTCTTTTTTATTTCTACATTAGTATGGATACCAGAGTGTCCATCTGCTTCTCATAATTATACCTGAAAGCGAGTCTTGCTAGTCAGAAAGACCTTCCCACATACTCAATTCACCCAAGTAAATCTTCTAATACTGAGAAGAGACGGTTGTGGAAACATAATGCCACACACACTAGCTACCCATCATAATTCTAGTCCTGAGTTCACCATTTGCATAAGAATCATGAGGCATTTGAGGAAAATTAATAGTGTGAAGAATCCAGTTGAAGAAAGAGAACTTACTCTAAAGGAAGCAAAACCTTTAAGGTATTAATTATAATTAATATATTTAGAGTTATTCATAATGAAAAAGAGGGATGTAAGAACAAGAAAGAGTTCTGGAAAAATAAAAATAAAATATAATTTCCCCCCAAATTGAAAAAAAGTTTAAAAGATAAAATGAAATAGAAATAATGGAAGAAAAATCCTAAAATATAAAATAGAAGAAAAGTTATGAATTGAAGTTAAACATGTTTTCAGAGTTAAGGGCTCAATAAGATAAATGAAAACACTTCCATTCTGACATGAGACTTGTGCAATTTCAAAATATTTGAGAAAATTAGAAGCTACAAAAACTTTGAGAGGGAAGAAAATCAGCTTATTGTATAAAGATATAAAAATCAGACTATCCTCAGACATTTTATCAGTCACACTAGATGTCAGAGAAAAATGGAGTAATGATTTCACTATTCATAGGAAAATAGATTTTATCCAAACTATAAAATTATCAAACATAAAGTAAAGGCATTTTCAATTGTTCAAATGTTCAAGAATTAGATTTTATTTTTCTATTTTTGTCTAAAGTGGAATAAGAAAACAAAAATAAAAAGGGAGGAGACTGCCTTAAATGATAAAGTTAATTTTCCATAACTAACTTGATAATTATATGAATATAAGAGATAAAATATTGAAGTGCTGAGAGCCTCAACTTTAGCATTCCACTGCCTGCTGCACCACTTACTAGTTCTGTGGTCTGTGTCAAGTCATTTTACCTTTCTGTGCCTCAGTTTTATCATTTGTAAAATGGGAAATAATTGGACCAACCTCATAGGGTTGTTGCAATGACTAAATAAGTTAATATGTGTGAAATACTAAGAGTGTTTTGGAAATAATAAGTATTATGTTACCCATAACTATTATTGTCATTGCTATTATATCAGTAATAAAGAGAACACAAAATATCAGGCTATAGATTGGCCATCAAAAATTTAGGCAAATGGAAGTAGGATATTATTATAGGGAATGGATAAAAGGAGAAAGAATCAAAACAAAGTGTGGTGAAAAACTCATAAGATTTAATCACATGATGAAATAGACATTATATTTTTGATATATCTGTAATCTTTCTGTAATACAGAGAATATGTGAATGAGTGGAAAAAGGAGGATTGGGCTAATTTGTATCCCTGACTGATTAGAAACTACAGGTTGAATAAAGAACTTGTGTCAAGATATGTGCTAAAAAGGTCAAGTCTAGGAATCTTCTCAGTTCCTCACTAGTAAGATGTTTCCAATGGACACGTTGCTGGTGCAAGGAGGATGTGGATCAGGTGATGAGCTTCCTTCCTGGTTACAGCAGGCTATGGCTTCAACGTACTCTATCTGCTAACACAGCAACTCTTCAGGAGAAAGCAGCTGCTGATATAATAGGATTTATCGTGTTCTGAGGAGTTCGAGTTGCTTCAAACTGAGGCACCTGGCTGTTAGCTTCACACTATAGGAGTTGCCTCAGGCAGTTAACCAAAGGTTTATGGACCTAGTTCTTCCCAGTCTCCATAGAAGCAATATGGCAAAGACTGGGAAATTTTCCCACAGTTAGAAGTTCAAGGCAGAGAATCAAAATTTTTTAATCATAACATATGGAACGCTGTTAGTTTTTTATTACTCAGACATTTCACAGAAAATTTATATTTTTCAGGAATAAATACAAATTTTATTAAGATTGAAAATATAAAAGTGATGGTATAGAAGAAAGAATTAGGCAGGTTAAAAGACAAAAGAGAGAGAGAGAGTCCGTATTTCAACCAACTGGAATGAACACTTCTCTTAAGAATCGGCATTGTTTTGGTGTTTACTCAGGCAGAGAAAGCCAACTACACAGCAGGGACAAGAACCCAGATTACTTGACCATCTTCACCTTATGAAACTCCAGGGGAAGAGGAAAGGAATTAACAGTGATGTTAGAACATTAAGCATGTTTACAGAATTTGTTGCCACTCTAGCAATAATCCATACACAGATACGCACAAAAAACCACTGTAAGCCAACAAACTGAATTAATATTATCAGTTGACTCATCAAGAAACCACCCACACTCAACAAGTATATTTATAACCTGCACTATTTATTTATTTATTTATTTATTTATTTATTTATGTTCAAAAGAATCTTGAGGAATCAAATACTCAAGATGGTCTTGAGGTAAAATTGCTAGTTAACGAGCTCTGCTGAATAGTTTCTTCAGCCACAGTTATAAACTACTTCAGACATGCTGGCTGTTTCAAATGAGCCATGCAATGGTGAAATGAAGATAGAAAAAGACACTTTTGAACAAGATTTGGGGGACTCTGTTAATGTGCTAAATGACATTATGCATGGTTTCCTGATGAGACCATTTCAACATTTCCTAATTTCTACCACAATTTAACAGTTACAGCAGACCTAGTTTCCCTGAAATTTGTTGTGAGGTTAATAATGAATTAATTCTACCTGCACTAGATAGAGGATTAAAGAACTCATTTTGACTTGAAATAGCTGCAAATCCTATTATATCTCACCATCAACATTTTTGTCTGCCCAAGAAAGCTTGGTGAATTATTTTCACCCCTCTCAGGGGATTAAAGTTAAAGAATAAAATTAACAATATCTCAATACACCAAATATTTGTATTTACGTCCTTAGATGATTTTTAAACCATGTTTCACTAGTGAATATTTGACATTCTATTTAACATTTTTGAATAAAGTGTAATATCTACAAGTTTTACTAATATTTTAATTTATTCCCATACCTTTTGCACTAGAGTAGTTGTAGCTAATAGTGCACTAGAAAATATTCCATGTTAATAATTCCAGATAAAACTAAATATTAGTATCTCAATAATACAGTATATGATTTAATACCTTGAAAAATTATCTTTTAATAGAAACTACTGAAATACATGCTTTGATCCTTTATATTCTCTCCTTCAGATAATTTTTAAAAATTATAGAAATGTAATATGAAGTTTACACACTGGAAGTTGTCATTTGTTGCAAATTCATGATTTGCAAACCATTTCATAAAGTCCTCTTTTATGTGTGTTTCAGTCTGCACAGTTATTCTACATATTATTTTTTAAAAGTAGATCACAGCAAACTTAAATTCTGTTACTGTGAACTTAAACAAGTGTTTCTCAAACATTGTGACAAATCTCTAACAATCTGAGGAGGTGAAACAGTTGTGTTTGCAGCCCCTTGTTAATGAAACTGATTTTAAAGTAAGTATTTAAGGAAATCCTATAACATTAAATGTGCTATTAATACTGATTCATTAGTTACGTTTGGTATATGTTTTGTTTTATATCTTATTGATTTTATAGTTAGGAGTCTCAGTGATACCTCCGTGGTTGGCACAATACTCAGTGATTGATGACCTATCTCAATAGTTTATGTATCTTCATGTCTACAGTTTAAACTCTATTTTTTACTGATCCATGAGACAGATAAAAATAAAATTTTAAATAATTACATTTTTAAAGGAAATAAACAAAAATGCTGTCTGTAGCAAAAATAAATTTCAATATTTTTGCATTATCTTTTGGGTGGCCATATAATTTATTATTCATTACTGTTATCATTCATATTAATTCTGAGTGAAAGAAATAACTAATAACAACTAAACCTGGAAAACAGGCTTAAACTGGGACTCTCCAGGGCAAAGGGGACTAATGATCATCCTAGGTATCAGGGAACTCCTTGTGGCAAGAAGTAGAACACAGCATAGTTATCTATTGGCAAACAAAGTATTTTCTTCATTAAGAACTAGATACGGAGCTTCTTTATGAAATTCTATGATTTTGACGTGATTGAAAGTTTAAACCAAAACGAAATTTAAATGAGAAACAGTAGCTTTAAGATAAAAACACCGTTATTCAAAATACTGGCCTTGTTGGCTCCACAGGGTTGGAAGGAACTGTAGAAAACCTTTATTCACTGGAGAGAACACTGCTAGTGTCACCCTGATTTCACTTCAAGATAGCAGATCCTGTTCATTTGGAAACGTTTAATTCCATCCGGTGTCATGATTACAGAGCAAAGAGCCTTTTAAAATCAGTAACTAGGGAATTCCCTGGCAGTCCAGTGGTTAGGACTCAGCACTTTCACTGATGGGGCCCAGGTTCAATCCCTAGTCCGGAAGCTAAGATCCTGGAAGCTGCGTGGGGTGGTCAAAAAAAAAAAAAAATCAGTAACTACTCTTCACCCCTCTCACACTGCTATTTGTGCCTATTCTCAATTCTCTTCTCACCTGTCCTTCAAAATTACACTCGTCATGCCACTTTTCACTTGCTGCCCTCCCTAATTTTCATTGCAGTGATGTCCACCTATACTAGAACACTTATCTTCCTGCCTAGTTTAATGATTAAATATATTTGTATCTATTGGAGCTTCTTGAGGTATCTTCTATGCATTCTTTTGTCTAATCTATTGTACCTACTAAAACAGAGTTTCAACAATATTTATATTAAGAGTAAAAATGGGTCATTTTACTCTTAATATAAGTATTTACAAAAGAAATTGTTCTTTCCTGAACCCACAGGACACCTAACACTCTTCTGAACAATTATCTTCCAAAATTTTAAGGTCATATAAGGCCTAAGAAACAATACAAGGGGTTGTTGAGGTTGGGAAAATGTTTAACAGAATATCACAATAACCATCTATGTACTGTAGACACCTAAAATAATCCAGAGGATGCTTGAGTTTGTAATGGTTATATGGTAGTGCATCAGGGAGATATATATTGTAGTAGGAAAAGGCTCTTAACTAAATAATTTTACTATATCCCAAATCTCATCACTAGAAGCATAAAACTTCAGAGTTTGAGTGAATCACAATATTCATCTTTTTTAGAAAGCAATCTTCTTCAATCTCCTTATTTATGATGCATTAATTTACTGGACAGTATACTAGAGAGATGATTTCCCTAATTCACCTTAATACCTCCAGTAATGGGAACTCGTTACCTGCTGAAGAAGTCTCAATTTACAGTTAATGTGTTCTTGGGACTAATTTAGAAAACTTCAGTGAATTTAGACAACTTCAAATATAAAATATTTGAGTGTGTGTGAGATTGACTGACTGACTGATATGTGAATATGTGTGAAATATGATGCTATTCCTCAGTATTCCATAATATTTCAAGCTATTTCAGTGTTTCTTCCCATACATACAGCTTGACCTATTGTATTGAGATGATAGGGTAGAATGCAAAATAACAAAAGTCTTGACAGGAAGTTAAAAACTTGGCTTTTAGGAGTGGGATATAAAGACCCCATGTTATAGCAATAGAGTTAGATATGTAATTGAAAGTATGAGTGATAATTCTATTCCCTGGAGACCAGATAAATAACCCTTGCCCTGAGGAGGGAGGAAGTCAGAGAGAAAGTGAAAAGAATTTGGATGCTGGCGTGAGTTCCTGAGAAGTATGGGTACTCCTAAATCCAAATTTTGTTAGTGGGGAGGGTTGGCAATAGAAACCAATAATTTTGAGTGATTCAAATTGACATATGATAAATAAGTCTCCAGCAATCACTCTTGCTCCCAGTAAAGGCTGAAATATTGCAAAACCTGGAGATCCCATCCTTACAGATCAATTTTCCAACAAAGAGTGCAGTTTTCAGATGTGTAAAGAACAGGTCTGGACAGACAGAGAAAATGACTGAGAGAAATGCAGTACATTTATGGAAGGCAGGAAGGCTGGTTATTTGCGGCCAAAAATTAGAAGAAAGACTCATCAGTGAGATTACATATTCTTCAGCAGCTCCTACATTCAGTAATCAGGGTATACTGCAGAAGTAGGTGGAGAATTTAGATTTTGTCAGGTAAGTACCATTGGTGGGGGGGGGAAAGGGGGGGTATTGGAGTAGAGATGGTATTCGTGGCATTGGTTATAGTGCTAGACCAGGTTATAAACTAAAAAGGAAAAATGATAAACCTCCCACACCAAAAATAACACATGGTTAATAAATTAGAGGTAATATTGGGGTTGAAACATTATAAAGTTAGGATACTAAAATAGGAAATAGGATATAGAATGGGAGGTAGGAGACAATGACCAGAAATTGGAACATTTTTAGTTGGAGATGTTTTGAAGTGGTAATTTAGAGTTATCTGAGCAGGACAGTGTGTTGCTGAGGAGATATGTTAATGCAATGAATTCCAGGGTCTTTCTAGAAGATGTGTTCTTCTATTAACTAAAGTAATTTTTAAAAAGTGAGTGGGCTGTAGATAAATTCCTGGTATTACCTTGTCCAGGAAATTTCAAACCCTTGGATAGGTACTAATTAAAAAAATAAATCCTCGCAAGAATTTTAACATGAAAATGCCAGTCAACTGATTTTTACATATTGAAGATGCTGATTCCTTACCATGGAGGCAAGAAAATTTTCAATATACATTTGTTGCAAGAAAAAGAATGTTTGAAGGAAATACTAAAATTTTAAGAAAAATGGAAAAATTATGAAAGCGTTTGTTCATTCATACTTATTTTTCTTTGTGCCATACATGAACAGAGGAGACGGCATACTTGAAAGCTTTCTATGTCTTGAAGCTTCAGAAGCATGACTATGTTCCTATAATATTTATGCATTAATATCCATTAAACTCTCATTTATAGAGATGAAAAATTCTAAAATCTTTAATATGAGACATATGTCAATAGAGTTCTTAAGTTGGACTTGACATCCTTTGAATGCATAAAGAATAGCTTTGAAAATATAACCTTGTTTCTTACTATTGAGTTCCACTAATCCAGTGCTGTGTTTACCCATTTTCTTCTTCATACAATTGAGAAATATTACTTTAAAAGATTTTGGGCAAAATCGTGACTTACTCCAAATAGACTAAGCCTTTTTCTTCAGTGCCTTCCTTTCAAACCATAAATGAAAGAAAACTGGTGTTAACCTTCAGAGCAAAGAACATGAAGTAGAAAGCATGTAGGCTCTGGAATGAGGCAGATGTATTTTGAACCTTAGTTTATTACTTAATAACTACGTGATCTTGGTAAAAATATTGGCTGTCCAGTTCTCTTCTTTATGTTGGAATAAATATATTAACCTTTCAAAATATTGGGGAGGTATAGTCATACTTGTAAGCTATTTTGTATGAATTTATGAAAGATATGTATTTCAAAGGTGATGGGCATTGCTGTGTTGGTGGAGAAGGTATATTTGGAGTAAATAAAAGTCTGTGAAGACTTGTAAAAATCTGACAAGTCACCTAGAACTGAGGAAAGTCACTCTGAAATTTTGAGATAAAATGTAACCATATAACCATGGCCTATGATTGTAAATTGGGAAATAATGCAAGCTGAATGGATAACTCCAAAACAAAAATCTAGTGAGGTATGTTTAAATTTTTAGCCATTTATCAAATTGGATATATTCATTTTCAATATGATACTCAACACCATTTGACATTAGGGAAATGTAACTTAAAATCACAATGAAATATCACTATATACCCACTAGAATGGCTAAAATTTAGAAGACTGATGATACCAAGTGTTGGCAAGGATGTGGTGGAACTGAAACATTCATATACTGCCAGTGGGAATGAAAAATTATATAACCATTTTGGAAAATAGTTTGATAGTTACTGAAAAGTTAAAGTTAAACCTTACCATGTGCTTCAGCTATTCCACTCCTAGATATGTGATCAAAGAAATTTAAGCACTTTTTCATACAAAGAGTTGTACAAAAATATTCAAAGTAGCTTAATATGTATTAGCCAAAACATGGAAACAATCCAAATGTCCATCAACAGATGAATGGATAAACCAATTGTGGTATAGTACATTCATACTATGCAATACTAAACATCAATAAAAAGGAATAAACTCTTGACATATGTGACAACACAGGTGAATTTCAAAAGAACTATACTAAGTGAGAAACCAGAGTGTATAAGCTATCTCTCCCTCTCTCTATATATATATTTTCCAGAACTTTATATATATACATATATATATATATATATATACAATAAAATTTATAATAACAGAAGTGGATTAGTGGTTGCTTGGGCATAAAACTGGGGTGGAGGTTTGGGGGAGGGTCAAAAAGACGATGCAGATACTTTTGTGGTGATAGATAAAGCATTATCATGATTATGAGGATAATTTCATGGGTCATACGTTTATAAAATCATATTCCTTAAAATAGTTATTGTTGTATATCAATTATAATAAAGCCATAAAAGAGTAAAAAAGATTAAATACAAATTCTTGAAACACATTTACAAATAACACTAATAAAAAATAAAAGGTGTGAAGATGTCACTAATCAAGGAGTGTTCAAATTAACTCATATATACAGACAGATGTCATTGAATTAAGCATACATATTCTGGAGAAATAGCAAAGAATAGCATAAAACCAAACATATTATTTGGAGATATAAGCCCCAAATTAGCTGAGGTCTAAGAATATTACTTAGGTCAAGAAGAGACTTTCTTTTTCTTTCTCCTTTTTTTTTTTTTTTAAATAAAGGATTTTTTTGTGAGCAGTTTAAAATTTACAGAAAAATTGAGGGGAAGGTACAGAAATTTCCCATGTATCCCCTGTACCCACACATACATAGACTTCTTTGTATTAACATCTCCCACTGGAGTAACACATATATTACAACTGATGAACCTACATCAACACATCTTAAATACCCAAAGTCCACAGTTGACATTCCATTTCACTCTTGGTGTTGTACATTATATGGGTTTGGACAAATGTATGACACGTATTCATTATTATGGTATCATACAGATATTTTTACTGCCCTATAAATCCTCTCTGCTTTGTCTATTCATCCTTTTCTCTGCCTCCAGCCCCCGGAAACTACTAATCTTTTTATTGTCTCCATAGTTGTACCATTCCACAATGTTACATAAAAAATTGTTTATCTATTCACCCACTGAAGAACCTCTTGGTTGCTTCCAAGTTTTGGCAATTATAAATAAAGCTACTATAAACATCCATGTGCAGGTTTTTTGTATGGACATGTTTCCAACTCCTTTGGGTAAATACAAAGGAGTGTGATTGCTGGATCATATGGTAAAAGTATGTTTAGTTTTGTAAAACTAAACTGCCAAACTGTCTTCTAAAGTGGCTGCAACATTTTGCATTTCCACTAGTCATGAGTGAGTTTTGGTTGCTGCACATCCTTGTCAGCATTTGGTGTTGTCAGTGTTTTGGATTTTGACCATTCTAATAGGTGTGTAATAGTATCATAGTGTTGCTTTAATTTGCATTTCCTTGTTGACATATGACATGGAACATCTTTTAATATGCTTATTTGCCATCTGTATATCTTGTTTGTTGAGGAGTCTGTTAAGATCTTTGGCCAAGTTTTTAATCATGTTGTTTCCTTACTATTGAGTTTTTAGAGACTTTTTAAATTTTAATGAAATGCAGCTTATCAAGTATCTGTTTCCTGGATTGTGTCTTTGCTGTTGTATATAAAAAGTCATAGGCATATTCATGGTAATCTCGGTTTACTCTTATGTTTTCTGCCAAGAATTTTATAGTTTTGCATTTTACATTTAAGTCTATTGTCCATTTTGAGTTGATTTCTATGAAGGATATAAAGTCTGTGTCTAGATCATTTTTTTTTTGCATGTGAAGGCTCAGCTATTCCAGCACCATTTACTGAGTGGACTATCTTTTCGGTTGTATTGCCTTTGCTCCTTTGGCAAAGATCTGTTGATTATATTTATGTGGGTCCATTTCACAGCTCTCTATTTTGTTCCATTATCTATGTGTCCATTTTTTTCACTAACACCTCAGTTCCTTGATTATTGTGGTTTTATAGTAAATTTTGAAGTAGTGTAGTGTCAGTCTTCTTTCTTTGTTCTCCTCAATATCATGTGAGTATTCTGGGCTTTTGGCCTCTCCATATAAATTTTAGGATCAGCTTGTTTATATCCACAAAAAACTTTTTTTGTGATTTTAACTGGGATTACACTGAGTCTACAGTTCAAACTGAAAGGGACATATATCTTAGCAATAATGAGTTGTTCTATCCATAAACATGGAATATCTCTCTATTTATTCAGTTTGATTTTGTTCATCAGAGTTAGTAGTTTTCCACATATAAATCTTGCACATACTTTGTTAGATTTATACATACTGTTTCATTTTTGGGAGTGCTAATGTAAATGTGTTGTGTTTTTAATTTCAAATTCCACTGATTTATTGCTGGTATACAGGAAAGCAATTGATTATTGTATATTAACTGTGTATCCTACAACCTTGCTATAATTGCTTATTAGTTCCAGGAATTTTTTTGCTTATTCTTTCAGAATTTTACATAGACCATTATGTCACTGGTAAACAAAGACAGCTTTATTTCTTCCTTCCTAATCTGTATATCTCTTTTCCTCATTTTATTGAATTAGCTAGAATTTCCAGTATGATGTTGAAAAGGAGTGATAGGAGGGGATATCCTTGTCTTGTACTAGATCTTAGTGGGAAAATTTTGAGCTTTTTGTTATTAAATATAATGTTAGCTGTGGACTTTTTGTATATATTATCTAACAGGCTGAGGAAGTTCCCCTCTGTTCTTTGTTTACTGAGGGTTTTGTTATTAATAGGTGTTGGAATTTGGTAAATTCTTGTTCTGTTTCTATTGATAGGATCATATAATTTTAAACATTTTCCCTTTTTCTTATATTTTTATTTTTTGTTGACCATAAAGAAAAAAAATTGCTCATTTTCAAACAATAAAAAAATGCAAGAAAGTGTAAGGGAAAAACAAATCTCAAAGTCATACAAACTCCATATAGTAACTATCTGTTTTCTATGGCCATACCCATATACAAACATATTGTAGTAATCTATTTTTTCATGTAGACCATAGGTATATTTTCAGCAAATAAAATTAATCTATTTGTAGTTTTTTAAGGAACCTCCATACTGTTCTCCACCTAGAGTCTGTCATACAGAGTGAAGTAAGTCAGAAAGAGGAAAACAAATACCGTACGCTAACACATATATATGGAATCTAGAAAAATGGTACTGACGAACCTAGTGACAGGGCAGGAATAAAGACACAGATGTAGAGAATGGACTTAAGGACACAGGGGGGAAGGTGAGACAAGGACGTAGTGAGAGAGTAGCACTGACATATGTACACCACCAAATGTAAAATAGCTAGTGGTAAGCTGCGGCACAGCACAGGGAGATCAGCTCGGTGCTTTATGTTCCCCAGAGGGGTAGGATAGGGAGTGTGGGAGGGAGGCTCAAGAGGGGGGGATATGGGAAATATATGTATACGTATAGCTGATTCACTTTGTTGTAAAGCAGAAACTAATAAATGTTATAAAGCAATTATACTCCAATAAACATGTATTTTTAAAAAATCTAAAATTATTTTAATAGCTGTATGTTGTTTTTACTATTGTATCAATTTCATTTTCTTGTGTGTTCTATTTGCACATACTAAGATACTCCCCTCAATTTAAAATATGCTTTCATGAACATTCCTGTAACTACATCTTTTTATGTTTCATTTGTACACACGTTTTCAACAAATGAATGTATACTCTCCCTTAATTAATGCCACTATCTCTTTGCCTGAGCAATTGCAACAACTTAACCACTCTCTCTGCTTTTACTCCTGGCTCTACCCCTGTCTTACTGCTGGCCATGATGACTCAGACACCATACTGCAGTCAGAGTGATCTTTTAAATGCACAAATCAGATAATATCACTAACGGGTTAAACCCCTTCAAAATGCTCTAAGTTTTTTTTTTTTTTTTTTTGCAGTACATGGGCCTCTCACTGTTGTGGCCTCCCCAGCTGTGGAGCACAGGCTCCAGACACGCAGGCACAGTGGCGATGGCCCATGGGCCCAGCCGCTATGCGGCATGTGGGATCCTCCCAGACCGGGGCACAAACCCGCGTCCCCTGCATTGGCAGGAGGACTCTCAACCACTGGGCCACCAGGGAAGCCCTCTCAGTTTAATTAGAATAAAATGCAAACATCTTTCCATGACCTAAAATGCAGGACATGATCTGATTTCAGCTTACTTCACTAATTTTATTTTTTTCCACTCTCCCCTTCCGTATTGTTTATCTATGTATCTATGTATCTATGTACTTATCTATCTATCTATCTATCTATTTTCTTGCAGGAGCAGAGACATTTTTTTCCCCTTCTTTCAAGAACAGAAAGAATGGCAGATCATTTCACTTGCAGGACTGTACATGCTTTTTCTTGTGCTTAGGGAACTTCATGTCTTTCCATGGTTTGCCCATTACTGTCCTTTAGGTCTCAGATCAAATATCCATCCCAGTCCCTTCCCTAGACACTGTTACAGCTGTACACATCATTATTTTTTATCTTTATCAAAGCACTTATCAACACTTGAACTTATCTTGCCTTATCTCACAATCTAACCCCCACTGTCCTGTAAGCTCCTTAATGTCAAGGATTCAGTCTGTCTTTACTCCTGTGTCCCCAGCACTTAGAGAAGTGCTTAGCACATAGTAGGTTCTCAGAGAATATTGGTCAGTTTTCTAATAAACGTTAATAAATCGGTAATTCTTTTCTTCTAAAGTTTTTTTTTAATGTATATCATATTTAAATAACAGTTCCCTATCAGCCAGTCTAGTCGGGATACAGACACTTCATCAGACAGCTTAATAGAGTGTTGGTATAAAGAATAGTAAACCAGGTCTTAGAGAACTAGAAAGACAAAAAGGAGTCACTAAGGTATAACAGAAGGAAGCAGCTACGAATGACCTCCATGGCTGGGGGACAAAGAAATAAGGTTGGAATTGATAACATTTAAAAGCTTGGAAGAAAAGTTTTGTAAATTTGGAACTCAGACTTCTGAAGAAGGGGTGATGCTAAGTTGGGGCTACCTAAGAGATGACACAATATGAAAAGCATGCTTTTCCACAGCATGGAAACCCTGAAAACTGAAATCAGGTGCTGCTACAGAAATTAGCTCACTGTTGCTGCAAGAAGTTGTGAGATGGAGACAGGAGTAGGAAACAGACAGAAGTAGCATGTTCTTCCTCCTGCAGCCTTACTCTACTTACTTCTATTGGAAAAAGAAACCTCATAGGAGCCAGCCATCGAAAGAGAAACGTGGTTTGCAAAGTTCCAGCCCCAGCCTCACAAAGCAGAGTACAGAAGGATCAGTTTGAACCTGAGATCAATTGTTTAATAATCAGAATACTCCCTAGTCCCAGAATATTTAACTTAGACTTTACTTAATTTTCTTAAATTTAAAAATTTTAAACATTATTTTAAATACTTAATATATTTAAAATTTATTTTATTAAAAGTTTTGAAATTATGTTCTAATTTTAAAAATCCCCGCAGTTAGCCATTGGTCCCATTACTACTCACTGAATAGTTGTGTCTCTCTCACTATATAAAATCACATCTTTATCACACACTAAATTCTAATGATGGCAGATAGATAGAAAGATAGATGATAGATGACAGACAGATAGATAGATAATTTGGTTAACTTTTTTACTTCATTGTTCTAGTTTTTAATTTCCAGAAATATTTTGTTCTTTTAGTATTTCTGTCTCGATGAATGACACTGCTGCAGTCAGAAAGCTGGAGGGAATCTTTGTCTTCACCCTCTGTGCTTTCCCTTCTTGTCTTTCTGGTTTCCCTGAATTCTTATTCCATTTTAAATGTGTTCTCTCACTGCAGCCAGGGGAATTTTTACAAAACACAAATATAATCATGTTTCCCTCTAATTTAAAATGTTAAAATGGTCTCCCTTTGCTCTTAAGAATACATCATTAACAGGTCTTTGCAGGAACAATATCTGATATGTACTCACTATCACAGTTTTACCTTGTAATGTACTTCCTGTTGCTCACTATATTTTAACTCCACAGGATTTTCCCCCTAATACTGCTATGTTTCTGCCCCAACCAGGGTCTTTACCATAAGTTCCCTCTGCTTTGAAGAGGCTATCCACTCCCATTCTTTGCACTTAGGAGACTCTTCAATTTATTTCAGATCTTAAGTCTGTTTCTTAGGGTGATTTCTATGAACTTCCTGACTAGGTTACACCCTTCTGTTATATAATTATTTTTACAGTGCCTATGACTAATCTGTATTTTCAACTCAACAGTAAGCTCTGTAAAGGCAATGTTTTGGCTGACACATTTTATCCATGGAGTACCTGCCATACACTGATTACTCAATAAATATGTGCTCAATGAATTAATAGAGACAATACCATCTATTATTAGGTACACATATACAATTATCTGTCTGCTTCATTTTCCTTCCAAGAAACATGTATAATGCACATTTTTAAGTTCTGTATATTTTATTCATTTATTATTAGACATTTTATATTTTATGTTGGCATATGAAACTATTCCCATTTTATTTTCACGTGAGATGAATTTTTCAATTCCAACAATGTTTTAATTGAATTTCTTGGGAGATATTTTTTTTAACATCTTTATTGGAGTATAATTGCTTTACAATGGTGCGTTAGTTTCTGCTTTATAATAAGAAAGTGATTCAGTTATACATATACATATGTTCCCATATCTCTTCCCTCTTGTGTCTCTGGGGGATATTTTTAAAAAATATAATCACTTCTACAAATACTAATGATAATCTTTCTCTTTCAAAGATCGATTTCTCATTAGTTTTTCTTAATTATTGTCTAGAACGTCCAGAAAAAAAGATATGTAATGATAAGAATAATTGTGGCATTCTTACAAAAAGCTTTAAAAATAGTTTTGGGTAAAAAAAGAGAAAGAGTATGCTACAGTAATTAGTAGTAGAAAAAAATTGAACTTTTATATTTCTATTTTACACTTACCTTGTCAAAAACACTGTCCCTGCCCAGTATGTTGCCATTCCACTTCCAAGACAATGTTATATTTTTTTTCCCTTGGATTCCCGTATGCATATAAGAAGTTTCCTATCCTCTGTTTGGGTAATATATGTAGTTTGATGTATTGCCGTTTACCATATGTTTCCAAAGGTTTCAAAAAAGCCCAGAAGACCCTGGACAAGGCTGCTCGGATGTGAGTACTTGCTTCATTCCTTACTAGTTTTGTACACTAGGAAAGTCATTTGATTTTGCTGAGACTCATTGTCTTATTTGTAAAATAGTATGAGAACAAAATGTGCTAGTGTACATAAAACATCAAATTATCTGGAAGATTTTCAGGGCTATTATTTAGGATTCTACAGTTAAACAATCATAAACACATAATCATAGAATGTTGGGTATAAAATTATGTGACACAAAGAAGTCACCATTTTTATCATTGAAAATTGAAAATATATCTATAAAAATATTATTTTTACTCTTAATTAATCAGTGATGCCTTAATATATTTTAAATGATTATAAACCAAAAATCCATATCAAAGCATATATTTTGGTGCAACTTCTATTTTATCAAAGGCCAACTGTAGGTCAAAAAGCATTGCAAATGGTTCTGATTACTTTTAGCAGCAAAAGGACAGGAGTAAGACAAAATTTATCAACAAGTGAGAATTCTGAGAATGAGCTTGAAAGATATGTCCTTTTAATTTCAGTAACAGATTAGCCACTGAAGGGAAATGATGAAACAATGAAGATGTAACATTTGAGAGCTGCCATCTTAGAAGTATCTCATCCTAGGGGAAAATCTGTCAATATGTGGGGTACCACTAATCAAGATGACTAGAGTATACTGACAAGTAATCATTTAACAGGAAAAAGTTAACACCTAATCACTGTATGTCATCCCTCAGGAACACTTCTGATTAGAATTCAGTCCTATGCTCATTTATGCTAGGTTGGGATGCCAAGAATGATGACCATCAGTGTTCTAATCCCTCAAAAAGCAAAATGGCATAATCACTGTAAAAGTAATAAATTGCCTGTTAAGTCTCCCATGTGTTTGTCATCGGGAATAGTTCATGAGTCTGACTGATTAAAATAAATATATAATTGATTTTAAAATTATAGGAACCAAGTAAAATCTCTTATTTTATAATAGATACTTGGAGTGTACCTAAGATAAATCATTGGGTCTATAAAATATTAAATCAACATTAAAGTTTATGTATATTTGTTTATGAGGATATGTATTTATAATCAAGTTTACATAAGCCTTACACTATATTAGAATACATCTTGCTATTCCTAGTATCAATAAGCAAATTATCCCAAAAAAGGAGCATCCTCTTGTGAGAGTCTCAGAAGTCAGTTTATGAGAATTGAAGGTTTATATACTACTAACGAGGGTTTTGGTGAGTTCTGACTAGCATGAGATGTTAGTAAGAGATGTTATATGAACAGAGTTTAGAAAAAGGAGTGGGATTAGACCACTTAAAATATATACACATATATATTCTATCCTCCTCACTCTCCCAAAAGGATACTATCTATCTACAAGGGTGGTTTGATACATGATAGAAAAAGATAATTAGTTAAAAAATCTAAAGTCTTAAGAGACATTTTCAATGCTGGAAAATGATATAGTAGCTAAAACAGTTGAAATTTTGGAAGTTTTGAACAACATAATTTATAAACTGTTCTAACAGATATATAAGCAACACTGCTCTGCTCCCAAAATGCCATTAGGAATATACTTTTTTTCTTGCTTAAATTTTTAAAATAAAAACTATATATTTATGGTGTATAGCATGATGTTTGATATCCATATACATAATGAAATGATTACTACAGTCAAGCCAATTACGTAACCATCTCTTCTTACCTTTTTTTTTTTTTTTTTTTTCCCAGATTAGGATGTGCGAAGTCCCTTTAGTTCCCCAAGACAGGCAAGATAGAAGTCAGTTCCTTGAGTAGCATCTTGAAAAGCTGAGGGGCTAGATGTGTGCTTCCACTCCATTTTTTTCCTCAGGAAGAACCTCGGAGCTGGAGTTTAGCACCCATTTGCTCTGCACAGAGCTGGAGAGAGGAGCTGAGGCCAATGCCTGCACTCTACTTCAGGCCACATGCTCTTTCGCACGACTGCTTTGTTTTCTGTCACCCTCGGGGGACAAGAGAACGTGAGGCCCCTTCAGTTCTCAGAGACAGGTGGGTTACCTGGAGGTTTGGCTCCGTCTCTGCAGCAGGGGCGGAGGTCTGAGGCACAAAGTGCCGGCGCCCCATTTCAAACTCCCTGGAGACTGACTGCCTGTCCCAGACTCTCAGACACAAGCCATTTAGAAGCCAAACCCTCGGGAAACAGCTGGAAAGTTGGACACTGGACGTGCAGTCTATCCCTTTCCAGGGAGAAGCTGGGAGCTGGATTTTAGTGCGGAGTGAGGCAGGAAGAGGCGCCTCAGGAGAGCCTGCAAAGCCACTCAAAACTTCCCAGTTTTCTCGGTAGACCCAGAGGGAGTAGGACAGTTCCCAGACACACATGAATTAAAAGCCAGACACTCACGCAGCAGCCGGAAAAGCCCGGGCACTGAAATGTGGTGCAATTCCTTCCCCGTAAAAACTGGCGCCTGTTTTTTTATTTCCCGGAAGTTGGGGCTGGCAGAGGGAGGAACCACCGGAAGTGCCTTCGTGCCTCACCTCTTCCTCAGGCAGCCGCTCCCGCCGGCTACTATAGAGGAAACATTACCACAGAACGGCTGTGGGTGTCGACCTTACTGAGTTTACTCAGGTCTCGCCAGCCAGAACGGGACCAGGCTCCCAGAGGACGCTGTCAGCAGAAAAGGTAAGCAAGTTAGAAACCAGAGCCTCGGGCAGTAGTCAGAGAGTCTTCCGAAGTTATCTGGAAGTTAGATGTGCAGTCTGGCCCTTTGCAGGGAGGAGCTGAGAGCTGGGCATCACAGCCTGCCCTTGGCGCTGGGCCACGGGGACCAGCCCCTGGAAATGCTTTTGTACAGGTTTAAAAACTGCCGTTTTGTGCTTGGTGGTCCTAGGGGCCTAGTGAATACTCCGCCCTCTCAGCTCCCAGAAGTAGGTGATTTAGGGTTCAGTTCCCTCAGGTGGAAACAGTGGAAGTTGGGGTATTAGATGTGTGGTACAGACTTTTCACTCCTCAGGGAAGAACTGGAGTTGGGGGCTTCTGTCTAGGTTATGTGGCACTGGGCCAGGGGCGTGGTTGCGCGGTTTATGACCGGAGTGTGTCTCTGCTTTTCCTATCTGTGGATATTTTCTCAGTTGGTGGTGTGTAGGGAACTCAAAACTAGTTTCTGGGTTTTTCTCAGGAGGAATTGATGCATGTATATTTGTGTATTCCGTGCATCTGTTTTTAGGAGGAGGGAGATTTGGGAGCCTACTATTCTGCCTTCTTGTGGCTATTACTCCCCAGATTCTTTTCAAAGACACAACGTTTGCCAAAAATTATTGCGTTTAGGTTGCAAAGAATGTTTCATCAAATTATGAAATATCAACTCCACCTAAAGAAACGTTCCTTGACTACAATATAACATTAGTAGTTCAGTAATTAACATTTGTTCTTGAACCTATAGATCTGGAACAAAAATAAATTTATTAATAGTGAATGAGTAAAATGCTTTATTAACTACTATAAGATAATTATGATTGAATAGTAGCATGATGTGTCAAGTTTAATGACGCTAAATAAGAACTTGAAGGGAAATCTATGTTCTTTTTTTTTTTTTTTTTTTGCGGTACGCGGGCCTGTCACTGCTGTGGCCTCTCCCGTTGTGGAGCACAGGCTCCGGACGCGCAGGCTCAGCGGCCATGGCTCACGGGCCTAGCCGCTCTGTGGCATGTGGGATCTTCCCGGACCAGGGCGCCAACCTGTGTCACCTGCATCGGCAGGCAGACTCTCAACCACTGCGCCACCAGGGAAGCCCGGGAAATCTATATTCTTAATTGTGTTTTATAATATAAGAAATAGTAAACGTTAATGAGCATATTCCTAAACATGCTGGAAAAATATCATCAATGCAAAGGAACTGTACAAAAAAACTGATGAAAATTAAAAAAATAAATTATTCAAAATTAAACTACCCATAGAGATGATCAACAAAATGAAAAGCTATTAAAAAATAATAGAAAGATTTGGTGCAAGAAAATATAAATGAGTAATTAACTGATATATAATTAAATATAAAAGCAATATAGGAACTCACAGAAGATACTTCAAAAGCTTGGGTTATTCTAAAATTTGAAATCTTGTAATTCAAATTATTAAAAGAGAAGTTTTAATTACAGTTAAGGAACTGAAAAAATAATTGGCTTATATGGAAAAGCCAAAACAATCTTTAGACAAAGACAATAAGATCCTTAGAAAACTTAATTAAAGGCATAAACTGTTCACAGAAGGGGGAATACAGTTAAAGTTGAAAATAAAAATTGAGCTATTGTATGATTCAGCAATCCTGCTTCTTGGTATATATCTGAAGGAAATGAAATCTGTATTTCAAAGAGGTATCTGCACTTCCTGTTCATTGCAACATTATTCACAATATCCAACATATGGAAACAACCTAAGTGTTCACTGACAGATGAATGGGTAAGAAAATGTGTTATACACACTAACACACACAATGGAATATTTTTCAGCAATAAAAAATAAAGAAATCCTGCCAATTGTGACAACATGGATGAATCTGGAAGGCATTATGCTAAGTGAAATAAGTCAGACAGAGAAAGACAAATACTATATGACCTCACTTATATGTGAAGTCTAAAAAGTTGAACTCATAGAATCAGAGAGTAGAATGGTGGTTGTTAGGGGGTGTGAGGAATGGAAACATGTTGGTTAAAGTGTACAAATTTTCAGTTGTAAGGTGAATGAGTTCTGGGGATCTAATGCACATGGTGACTATGGATAATGATACAGTATTGTATACCTGAAATTTGCTATAAGTCTTAAGGGTTCTCATCACCCACAAAGAAGGTAACTGTGAGGTGATGATGTGTTAACTTGATTGTGGTAATCCCTTTACAGTGTATATGTATATCACATCATAATGTTGTACACCTTAAATATATATGATTTTATTTGTTAATTATACCTCGATATAGCTGGGGGAAAACCCCCCAGCTGATGCACACAAACAGAAGTTTGAGAACCACTTCCAGGGAGGTTTTTTTGTTTGTTTGTTTGTTTGTTTTTTTTGTTTTTTTCTTTTTGCGGTATGCGGGCCTCTCACTGTTGTGGCCTCTCCCGTTGCGGAGCACAGGCTCCGGATGCGCAGGCCCAGCGGCCATGGCTCACGGGCCCAGCCGCTCCGCGGCATATGGGATCCTCCCAGACCGGGGCACGAACCCGTATCCCCTGCATCGGCAGGCGGACTCTTAACCACTGCGCCACCAGGGAGGCCCCTCCAGAGAGTTTTTAAGTGACATTTATTTAAAATCACACTTTTCACTTTTTGAAATTTTTTTATTAATTACTTCATGATTAACAAATAAAAATGCTTATTATTCAAAAACTGAAACTAAAAACATTTGTTTAAATCAAAAAAATTAAAATCAATATGTAAGATAATTTTTGCATATGCAACTAAGCAAAATATATACATATAGTGATAGAAATAAATGATGATGATGGTAACTGTACTTTGAATGAACATTCTTATACACTTGGGCAGAAACTTGAGTTGAAACAAGCATGAAAATAAATTTAGCAAAATATATTAAGGGTTATAAGAAAATTTAGTAAGACCTGTGCCAGTAATTCTCTTTCTATTGAACAGACAAACACACACACACACACACACACAGAAACTCTTACAATGATTTGTCTACAAAGGAGCTTAACAAGACATTGCTTATGATAATAATAAAATAGAAACAGTCTGGTATCCACAAGTGGAAGACTAGTTAAATAAATTATGGCACGTGAATATTATAGTGGACATTTATGAGGGACTACCTATCATTCATTATTCCTTCTCCCCCTTCTAACAGGACCTGGATTTTCCCCATTTTATAGCATCTATATGTTTTTTGTGATATAGGACCTGGTTGGCCTGATTTAAAAATATGTCTAAATGGACAGAAATTAGTGAGGTGAGAGGCCTTAGACCAATCAGTTATAAGCCAATCAGTTCCCATCATTCTCCCTGGATATAGTGATTGGTTTGGGGTAAATGCGTCAGATATTGTGTTCAGCTGCGTATAACTGAGGACCCAAATAATAGTGATACAAATATCAGTTTATTTGTATCATGCAAGGCAGGCCGGGACTGGTTCAATGTGGCTCCACAATCCATTACAATAGTAAGTTCTTCCTTTCTTTTCTCAGCCATCCTTAGCAGACAGTGTGTTTCATACTTCTCTCTTCCTAGTCCCAAATTGGCAGCTCCATATCTAGCAGTATGCCCACCTTCCATTCGGGAAGAAGGGAAAGGGTAAAGGGCAAAATGTACATTCCAGTGAGTCTTTCACACTTCGAGAACTTCCTTTGGAGCCATCCAACTATTATTAGCAACTTATAGGTCATATGCATAGAAAATCTTGGAAATGCTGTATTTAGTTTTTTGAGGTACTTTTAGTAAACAAGAGGAGGCGACTATGTGAGGTAAGCAGTTAGTGGTTTCTGACACAAAGGTAGGTGTCTAAGGTCAGTTGGTCCTTATAGAACGATGTCCTTGACTTTTTCACATGGTTCAGGAAGAAAGATTCACTTTAAGTATTTAAAGATACTTTAAATGTTATTTTTGTACGAATCACATAATGTTTGATTACATTCCATCATCAATGCTCAATCATATTCTTAATTAACTCTTTTTGCTGATAGAGGGTAAGATAATAAATTGAATATCTGTGAAAATAATTTGTGTTCTTATAGACATAAGCTACATAAAACTGTCTCTTAAATAGCAACTCATGCAAATTACTTTTCTTTCCATAAAAGTTTGCCATTAAAATATACATATATATAATTTATTGTAGGAAGTTAAATATGCCTTGAGTATATCCTCTCTCTTGGGTTGATGTGCAGTGATGGAAAATGTAAGGAATTTGTTACAGGAGATTTAGATTTGAGTCCAGACCGCATATTTACTAATTATGGCTCCTAAGCAACACTCTGAAAATCAGTTCCTTCATCTATAAAATTTAAGTAATTATGAATATACTCAGAGGACACTTGTGGGGATTAAAGAGAAAATATTTGAGAAGCATTTTAAAAATCGTCCAGTTCTGCACACATGTTCTTAAGCATTACCCTTTTATTCTTTTTTAATTTTCCCCTTTATCCACTTATAAAGCACAATGTTGACTTACTCAGCCCAATTAATGTAATATCATGTAACCTCAGTTTCATTCAGAGCTCTACCATAATGAAATTTTATTTCACTTATACTTTAGAAACACTGGTGTCATTTCCTGGGCAGAAACAAGGGGAAAACTAGCCCTAGGCATGGGTCTAACAGACTGGGCTTTCACCAAGCATATGGGCAGCCAGTGCTTCAGTGGAGAGATCAAACCACAGTGGATGGCCTTTCTCGGGATGACTTCCTCAGACACTTAAGTTTCTTGAAACAACTGTTTCAGTCCAGGCACAGCATGTCTCCCACTCTACTCTCTTCAAATTGTGGATTCTTTACAGTGTCCCCATTGGATTCTTTTTTTCTTTACAAATTGGCCTATAGATTAGACATGACAATTAGTACTAGTGTACAGACTCAGGGAAAAAAAGAAATTAGTCTGGAACTAAAAGAAAACATACTGTGCACTAGTAAAATATATGATATAAGTTAAGTCAGAAGATTATAAATGGTGGAACTAGAAGGGACCTTTGTATAGCCCATTGTCTTTATTTTACAGATGAAGAGTATGGTGATATATTTTTTAGGATACTTATGGTCACCATCTCTAAAATTGCTAAATATGTGGGGCAGGGGGGAAAGCAAAGAGAATTTTGCAGACTCATTCTGTGTATGGCTGTATTTTGAATGTATCTGTGCATAAAGCAGAGTCTTATACATTTATTCAAAACCCAGAAATAATTTAAATCTTTATAATACTCTCAAATTTAAAAAATATATTTTTCCTTCAGTTTTTATTAGTATTTTAAGTACAGACTCTTGCTGGCCAAATCTTGTATTTAATGCAAATCTCTTACATCAAAGTGAAAAGCACTCTATTAAAATATTCATTAGTCATCTCTTCATGATTCATTCATTCATGTAATCATCCAGTGAATATTTACAGTATGTCTGTTACTCTTCTGGTATTGTGTTAGACATAGAAGATATAGAAAGAGAGAAATGGTTCTTGAACTCTAAAGGAGAGAGTATACTTGTTAAGAAAACCAGCTCTCAAGCTGCCTTCTCTAAGTTTGAATTTTGTCTTCATTACCATCTAGCTAAGTTCTTACTTTACTTCTGTGACACTTAGTTTCCTCATCTGTAAAATGCTCATAATAACTATGCACTTCATGGGGTTTATGACAATTAAATGAGGTAATCCATGCATAGTTTTAGCATACTCCCTGGCAGTTACTAATCACTGAATATGTATTAGTTATACATGGCATTAGAAAACTCCTTATCTAGTGAGAGATGTAGAAAATTACTCACACTATGATAAAATTAGGTCTGAGAAAGATACACACTTTCATATGCCCATGAAAAATGTGTCCCTGTTCCTATGTGACTACAAAGATATGACACCAAATCTTTGGTTGGGGGATATGACCACTGTTCTCTAAGTTAATGCTTGAGTTGCTTTTTATAGATTTTTTTCATAGTTACTTAATGGTGATTTAGAAGAAACATAATATATGGAGTGAATATTCCAAGTAGAGGAATGCATTTGGATTTTAGAACGATTCCTTTAGTAATGATATGGAAGACAGCTTGAACTTATCCTGGAGGCAGGTGTTATGAAGGTGTACTATTGGTATGCTGCAGCTGAGAAATTATGGTGAAATGACATAAGAAAGAAGACATATTTGAGGAACATTTAGAAGGTGGAATTAGCTACACATAGTTGCTGATTGAATGTGAAAAGTGAGGGGGAGGAAGGAATTGTATAAAGATCTTCAAGTTCCTCACCTTTTAAAAGGTGGCTATAAACTGAAGATATTTACTGCAATAAGAAATCAGAAAGAAGATTGGACTTGATGAAATGATGAGGCCATGAGTCTCACTTCAACCTTGTTACTTATACCTGTAGAATCCATAGTTTTTTGATGATGAAACTTTGAAGTAACTTTGCATTAATTGATTGCATAATTGAGCTATAAAATCATTTTGTGTTGTGAGGTGAAAAAGTAATAACCAGAATTTATTTCTGGAACATTTTATTTCAGAAATATCCTATTTGATTAGAAGATATGCACTGATTATCTAGATTAGAGTGAAACCTAGAATGTTAGGGGAGAAGGAACTGACTGGCAGTAACTCTATTTCAAAGATTCTTGGTTGTGAGAAATAGAGAACAGAAAGAGCAAGAGGAAGAGAAAAGGAAGAGCCAAGTGAGAAAGCAGATGGCAAGAAGGTGGTGCAGTGCATGATATGAATCCCTCCACGAGAGCATCACTGTATCCTCTACAAGTCTATAGAGTATCAAATATCCTAACTTGAGGAATTACTTCTTTTAATTTAATTTGGTTGGTTTGTAAAGCTTCTATGTCATTTTAAAGATTTTTTTTGTTTCTATATGAAACAATTATGACTGTTATATATTTCTATATGACTGTTAAATGGCCAACATTAATTCTAGGATTCAGATATCAACCTAATGTAGTTTCTTTGTAAGAAATCTTTCTCTTTCCCATCTTTTCACCTATTTTAATATTTTACCCTTTGGCTTTTTTTTAAAATAATTTCAATATGTTGAGTCTAGGTGTAGATTGCAGTTTATTTAACCTGCTAAAGATTCTTTGGGATTTTTTTTTAAATATGGGTATGGTGTCTTTTGTTCAATTTGGTAAATTCTCAGTCATTGTCTCTTAAATACTTTCTCTACCTAAATTTCTCTTGCCCATTTCTAGGGCTCTGTTAAGTGTTTGATCTAATTGTATATTCTCTTTTTTTTTTTATTTTTTACCATCTCTTTCAAAATGTCTATCTTTATAACTCTGTGCTTTTCTGGATAGGTTCTTCTGATCTTCCAGTTTACTGTTTCTCTATTTGACTAGTCTACTGTTTTATCTATCCATTTAATTCGCCTTTATGGTATTTTTCATTTCTATGGATTTAATTTGGTTGGTTTATAAAGCTTCTATGTCATTTTTAAGGTTTTTTTTTATTTGTTTCTATTTAAAATTTTCAAACATGTATACACTTTCTTAAACAGTCGGTTGGAATGGTAATCTACCATGGCCCTTAAAATTCTTTCTGGGTATTCCAAAAAATGAAGTCTCTGAATGCTCTTTATTTGGGCCATTTCTTAGGGTTATATTTGCAACGAGCAACCATGAGGGATGAGGGAACATCTCCAGACAAAAATCAGGCATTCTTTTGTTTACTGTAAAAGTGGCAAATCTAGCAAGTTTTCCATTAACAGAAACCACTGTGTATACAATTATCCACCATAGGCACTGTGCTACCCTAGTGGAACTTGTGGGACATGGGGAAGCAGTGTGAAGTTTATGCTGACTACATTCAAGCTACTGCTTTGGTCCTAAATAATAAAATAGTTTGCCTCTGACCCAGGAGGCTACTGTCTTTTTCCACTATCTACAGTATGGTAATAGGCTGGCTTTTTATTTTGTCTGTATATGTCCAACACCCAATGAGACAAATAGAATACGCAATACACATCTGAATAACCATGAAACAAAGTGCATGCTAAATATGTAATTTATGCTCTCATTGAACAAAAGAGCTTGACAGAGAAAAACTGTCTTAAGGCAGATATATAACAAAGTTATGTAATTAAATATAATTTATTTTATTTAAAAGTAATTCTGTTAGTTTATAACAATTATTTTCCCCAAAACTGTGGAACTGTTCTACAAAATTTAAATCTTCTGAAGTGAATATTGTTTTTTTTTTCTATTTTTGTGTGAAAATTTAGTTTGTCTTAGAGCTAGTATAGAGTTAACGCCAATGAAATGATTATGAATACTTTATCTAGACAGGTTAGATTAAAATATTTTGCTATCTCATATAAAAGTAAATGAAAGCTGTACTTTTCTCTGCATACTTTCTAGAGAAGGTGGTTTATTTGGAAGTAAAATAAGTTGCATCTGATTACCTATTGGAACACAATAAAATAACATCATTTTAAAGAACCCAATGCATAGTATTTTAATATAATTTATTCAAAAATTCACATTTCTGTAGTGCATGGGTCCTGACAATGAATAAATTGAGTTAAATGAAAAAGCCTAAACAAAGTCCTATTGTAATTTATACAATTTTAAAATATAATTTTAATATCAATTTTATAATAATTTAAATCAAAGGATAAACATCAGGTACATAGAATTTGGAAAAAAAATTTTTTAGTCAATTTATGGTCACTGCTTTTTGTAGAAACTGATCAACTTTAATTTTCTCACTATAAATTCCTTTGTTTCAAGCATAGATCTTAGCAAACAGTTATTAAATATTTTATTTTTGAAACGAAATAATTCTGTTTTCATGGGTAGTTCAGAACAAGCAGCTTCACATTATGCCTTGATACTGTGTAAGAGAATATGCCTATCAAATAACTGTACCAATCTGATTTGCACTGAATTTTTTTATCCTTTTATATACTTTACCTGGTGCTTTACAAGGTCTAGAAGCCTCAAAGCTTTGGTTTGAATTGTGCCAAAGATAAAGTAGAAAGTATCGAGTTTGATCTGAAATCCACAAAATCAAAAGTTTGCCTGGCCACAAATCCAACATTTACTGTCTAACTGTGGATTGAAGTGGGAACTAAAGTATTGCTTTTATTCCTTTCATCCAGCGTTTTGAAGGATATTTGAGGACTTGATTTATAGCTTTGAGGAATTGAGACTAGGTGTTAACAAGCAAAGAAGAATTTAAACATGCAGTCGTATGTTTGCCCCTCTTCCAGATATAACAATGCTGCATCATCTTGTGTAGTTAAAGTGTGACCAAATGTAATTTAGTAAGAAGGGAGGTGAAGTGACACAGAGTATGAAATTTAAAAATGCGATATGGGGGGCTTCCCTGGTGGCGCAGTGGTCGGGGGTCCGCCTGCCGATCCAGGGGGCACGGGTTCGTGCCCCGGTCCGGGAGGATCCCGTGTGCTGTGGAGCGGCACAGGCTAAGTGCCTGTGTCTGATTTTTTAAATATCCGTTTTTCAAATTTCCCCACAGCTGCAGCGAATATAAGAAAGTCCCTTACTTTCCTCTATTTTACAACAAAATATTTGCATCGAGTTGCTTGCAGTGTGAATTAATGCTACGTATTCAATATGAAAAGCAGTGTGACATTCATTTTTTTAAACATCTTTATCGGAGTATAATTGCTTTACAATGGTGTAAAGACATATCCTTGGTACCTGAGGTACTTGTTGAACTCCTTGATTAAATGGTTATACCTAGATTATGTAGCCAATGGAGGAGAATTCTTCTCAGTCTAAGATTTTCATTGATCTGGCTTTAGCAGAATTGCTCAATGATTTATCATTCACATATCCCCCAAGATTTATGTTATCTGAAGCGTGGACTGAGGTTTATAATTGATGTAACTCCCAAATTATAATTAGGCATCCAATATGTCCATGCTTGCAATGGAAATAATGTATAAGTAGACATACCAAGTCTTTCTTATAAGAGGCCAGATTATTTGGGAAATGTGGGATGGAGAATAGGATTTCATTGTATAAACCAGGAAGCTCAGATATAATCTCACAATTGAGATTGAAACAGTGAGCCTATATTTTAACCTACTAAACTCACATGCCAACATATGTTAATTGTTGAAAAGCAGTTTTGTAAATATCTTTTTGAAAATATGTATATATATCTCTTGCCAGTCTGACCAAGAAATTGGAAATATATTCTAATATCCATTGACACTTCTTTTAAATTTTTTCATCCTTTTTTCTGCCTGTAGTCAGCTAAGATTGACTCTTTCCCCCCACAAATATATATATTCCTCCTGTATATAGCTGGCAAAAAGCAAAGCCATTGTCCTGGGAAAGGAAGTATGCAAGATAAAGGCAGAACTAAGGGGCCAAACTGTAGCCTTATGAGATCCCATCAGAAATCAGCCTGAATCACATAGATACATCCATGTGATGCCAGATACCTGTCAGTGCCCTAAACTGATAGCATGAGTATAATCGAGTGAGGAATATGTATTCAAATTGCCAGAAGTTGAATCTCAGTACATAGCTAAGTGCCTGTGTCTGATTTTTTAAATATCCGTTTTTCAAATTTCCCCACAGCTGCAGCGAATATAAGAAAGTCCCTTACTTTCCTCTATTTTGCAACAAAATATTTGCATCGAGTTGCTTGCAGTGTGAATTAATGCTACGTATTCAATATGAAAAGCAGTGTGACATTCATTTTTTTAAACATCTTTATCGGAGTATAATTGCTTTACAATGGTGTGTTAGTTTCTGCTCTATAACAAAGTGAATCAGCTATACATATACATATATCCCCGTATCGCATTTTTTTTGTTTGTTTGTTTGTTTTTGCAGTACGGGGGCCTCTCACTGCCATGGCCTCTCCCGCCGCGGAGCCCAGGCTCCGGACGTGCAGGCCCAGCGGCCATGGCTCACGGGCCTAGCTGCTCCGCAGCACACGGGATCCTCCCAGACTGGGGCATGAACCCGTGCCCCCTGGATCGGCAGGCGGACCCCCGACCACTGCGCGACCAGGGAATCCCCCCATATCGCATTTTTAAATTTCATACTCTGTGTCACTTCACCTCCCTTCTTACTAAATTACATTTGGTCACACTTTAACCACACAAGATGATGCAGCATTGTTATATCTGGAAGAGGGGCAAGTAGGTGGAAAGGTGCAGAAGTGTAGGGCAAAAGATTAAAATTTTGTTTACAACTATCCAGTAAAAAAATATAAAGCTGTGGTCCACAGGCCAAAATATAAGGTTAATGAGACTGATTTTTGAAACCCTGTGTGTGTGTGTGTATACATATATTTGCACTGAGGATTAGTTCATTCCTTTTAATTCATTCAAATGTAGTCATTAAAATATTTCACATACTACTTTTGCTGTAATCATATTATTTATGAGATTTATATATTAAAAAGTTAGATTTATTGCATTATCATTACTTTGTACAATGCAAGATGTACATAATGTTATATTCTACAAGATTCTAAAGAGATAAGTGAAAACATTCTGTAAGATCTTAAAGAGATAAGAGATAAATGGAAGTTAGAGTAGTAGCTTATATTGAATCCTTAAATAACATTGATTCAGTAAGTAATTACTCAGTGCCTGCTATAGGTAAGGCACTCCTTAGTACCCCGCAATGTAAGTATTGTATTCCTCATTTTACATATAAGAAAACTAAGTCTAGGGAGAAGACTATTAGGGTACACTAGTAGTAAGTAGAAATCTAGGATTTTTGTCCAGACGTACCTGGCTTGAAGGTTCATGCCCTTTACTAGATATTTCACACCTTCCCTGCCATAACCAATTTTCTACTTTTTAGAAGCTTAAAGATTTATGTAAAAGACAGAGATATAAAGAGCTAAGTATAATAAAATTAGAATGAAATAAGGACTAAACAAGGTGTGATATGCTTGTTGCACTAGTGAGAAAATGATTAGAAATATTAATGAGACCAGATAAGGTTTGCTGGAGGAGGAACTTATCTAATCAAAATCCTCTAACAAAAATTAGGATATATACAATTACATATGGTATATAAACAATTATAATTTTTAAGTGTAGACACATAACTAAATAACCACGTGAAAAGTCTTTACTGTAGTCACTAGGAACACAATCTATAGGCTACATCTGCTTTGACTCAGAATCCAACTTCTGGTACTTCCCTACTTCATGGTATTACAAAGCCAGTTTCCCCATCTATAAAGTAGGCTTTACAGTACCTACTTAATAGTATTTTTATGAGGCTTAAATGTGATATACCACGTAAAGCTAACACAGTACCTTAAAATACTAAAGAATCCCATAAATGGTTACATACTTATCACTTGTGATATGTATATTGTGTGAAGTTTATAGGAAGAGATTGGGAGAAGAGATGAAAAGGATATTCTGGCTCAGGAAATTGTGTTGCAAGTGCATGGAGTTATGAATGAAACAGTTTGCTCAGGGATAATGGTTGGTATGGCCAGAATGCTAAGTGCAAGGTCATGTGAAGGGGCGGAAGATGATATTGAAATTCATTTTCGTTTTTTTGGAGAATGCATGTCTTTCTTTTGTAAATAGCTTTATTACATTGTTACTCTTGTAAAGTTTTGGTATACATTTAATGCCAATTTTCCAACAAGGCATGAGTTGCCCTGATTAGAGTGCATACTAGGTATTTTATGCCAGGAGTTGTGGAAGTGACCATAAAGGAGCTCTGAGCCAGAGTCAGAAAGAGACTTCCAAGTTAAATCTCTTTGGGGTGACAGTGATCGTTTACTTAGAAGACACCGAGAATAAAATAAAAGTAAAACTCTCAAGAGTGAATAAAAGGGCAGGGTAGATACCAAATATGGACATATTGATTAAAATTATTTCTTTTCATGCAAGAGAAATACATTCCAAGTAACTCAGACCAGAAGGAAATCAATGGAAAGGATTTAGCAGGACTCACAGAAATTAACACAAAATCTAGAAAACCCAGCTGGGTAAAGATCAGTAGTCATAGCCACCCAAGATCTAGGTTAAAAACACAGTAACAACTAATTTCCAGCTTCATACCAGTACAATTGCTAGCTTAGCTTTCTCTGCTCAAGATTTAAATTCCACGGAGAAGGAACAATCAATCTGTGTAGACTGGGTCATTTCTAACATCATGCTCAAGCATAGAACCTAGATTAACATTCCACCCTGATTGTGGTCACAGAATGTCTGGTAGTTTCCTAAAAGTCAATTGGGCTTTGTTGTCAAAAGAAAAGAAAATAGATGCCAGACATCTCCCACAAATTGCTCTTTGATACAGAGTTTGATAAGAGTTTAGAATCAGGTGAGTAGGGAGCCAGAGTAGAAGAAGGTTTAGAAAATGTGAGGGAGAGTTCCTGTTGGCAGAGGTGAGCCATTATAAGCAGTTGATTTTGTGAACGGTTATTGTTTTTCCTTAAAGACACATAATTAGAGTGGAAAGTATGCTTATGTTCCTTATTGGTGAGCTCATGATGCATAGAGGTTTCACCTCAATTATCTTTGCATCTGAGAACTTAGACCTGTTTGTCTGAATTGTAGCAGGATCTTAAAACTTGGATGAAAGGATGAATTAGTAAATTAACAGATATTGTATGTTTTTTATTCTACATTTTATATTAAGTTTTTAGGATAGATTCCTAGAAGTAAATATTTATAAACACTTTAGAACTCTGGACAAAATCAGGAGCTATTCCAGAATAAAAAGCTTATTAAAGGACTTCTGGTTTCTAGTTGTATACATGGAAGTCACCACCCCACCCTAGCAAGTAAAAAGCGGAAAAGACTTAAAAGTCAACAAATCTTGGAAACATAAGAGAAGGAAGGACGCAGGACAAACCATTGCCCCCAAGACTGGAGAGTCAGGCAAATACAAGGAGTTGTGTTTACCAGAGCAGAGACTCAGGAGCAGAAATACCCCATAACTAGGTAACTAGTACTGGTGTAGGAGAACCTGAACTATAATTGATGAATTGTAGGAGGCTCAATGCAGACAACTCAGAGTTAAAAACTCCAGTCATAGAAATACCCCCCTCACAATTTGTGAGCCCTACCAGTTCCTGGGGCATGGGGACTCCTCTGGCTTCTGGCAGGGGGAGCCTAAAAGGGAACCGTTTTTCCCTTTGGTTTTCTTAATAAAGTCTTCCCTGGAGGGAAGCTAGTTAATTAGAACACAACCTGCTGGGGTATTATCAGAGTCTAACTAAGTAGGAGGAAAGGAAATACCAACTCCAGCCCAAACTAGCCATCTTGTCCAACATAAGGGGGATAAAAAAAAAATACTAAGGTGAAGAAAGATGTGAAGTTCACAGTCCAGAGGCACAGGCTCACTGAAAGACTGAGACCTAATCATGGGACTGTAGAAAACTTCACCTCCCCCCACATCTCACCACCACATTACTGAAGGCCTCTTTACAGCAATTCTTTACCTAGAGCAAAGAATGTCTGGTAGTAAAAATTAAAAGGCATAGCAAAAGGCAGAATAACACAATTTGAAGAGATAAAGCAGGCATCAGAACTGACATGGCAGGGATGTTGCAATTATCAGACTGGGAATTTAAAACAACTATGATTAATATTTTAGGGGCTCTAATGGATAATGTAGAAAGCATGCAAAAACAGATGGACAGTGCAAGCAGAGAGATGGAAATCCTAAGAAAGAATAAAAATAAAATCTTAGCAATCAAATATACTATAACAGAAATGAAGAATGTCTTTGATGGGCTTATTGTTAGTAGACTGTACATGGCTGAAGCAAAAATCTCTGAGCTAGAGGGTGTGTCAGTAGAATCCTCAAAATCTGAAAGGCAAATAGAACAAAGACTGAAAAAACAGAATATCCCAGAACTGTGAGACAACTACAAAAGTTGTAGTATATGGGTAATGGGAAAATAAGAAAAAGTAGAAAGAGAAAAATTAATGGAATACATATTTGAAGCAATAATGTCTGAGAATTCTTATAATTTGGGAAATTCCCAAGTCTATATAGACACCAGACACCAAGTAGGATAAAAACAAAAGCAAACAAACAAAAAACCCACATGCTACACCTAGACATACCATTTTCAAAATATAGACATTCAAAGGTAAAGTCCTGAAAGAAACCAGGAGGAGAAAACACCTTAGCTATGGAGGAACAAAGATAAAAATTATATCTGACTTCTCCTCAGACACCATGTAATAAAGAAGAGAATAGAGTGAAATATTTAAAGTGTTGAGAGAAAAAAAAACCCCTGTAATTCTGTACCCTGTGAAATTATCCTTCAAAAGTGAAGGAGAATTAGAGTCTCAAACAAACAAACATTGGAGGAATTTGTTGCCAGTAGACCTGCCTTAAGAAATGTCAAAAGGAGTTCCTTAAAGAGAAGGAATAGAATATAGGTCAGAAACCCAGATCTTCATAAAGTAAGGAAAGCATTGGAAAAGAAATAAGTGAAGGTAAAGTAAAAACTTAATTATTTTTTATTCTTAATTGATCTAACAGATAACTGTTCAAACTAATGATACCAAAATGTTTTTTTATTTTATTTTTTTTATTTATTTTTTTTTTTTGCGGTATGCGGGCCTCTCACTGTTGTGGCCTCCCCCGTTGCGGAGCACAGGCTCCGGACGCGCAGGCTCAGCGGCCATGGCTCACGGGCCCAGCCGCTCCGCGGCATATGGGATCCTCCCAGACCGGGGCACGAACCCGTATCCCCTGCATCGGCAGGCGGACTCTCAACCACTTGCGCCACCAGGGAGGCCCCCAAAATGTTTTTTATTATGTATGTATATGTCTTATGTGTATACATGCTCATCTATGCTTATATATGTGTATATGACATGAATGACAGCAGTGATACAAGGGAAGGGAGGGAGGAATCGAGTATTTTGTTATAAGATGCAATACTCACAAAGTGGTACAATGTTATTTGAAAATGGACTTGGGTTAGGTCTAAATGTATATTGTAAATTCTGGAGCTCACAATAAAAAAGTAAAAAAAAGAAGTTTAACTGATATGCTAAGAAAGAAGAGAAACAATCATAAATGATGCTCAGTTAAAACCACAAAAGACCAGAGCTTCCCTGGTGGTGCAGTGGTTGAGAATCTGCCTGCTAATGCAGGGGACACGGGTTCAAGCCCTGGTCTGGGAAGATCCCACGTACTGTGGAACAACTAGGCCCGTCAGCCACAACTACTGAGCCTGTGTGTCTGGAGCCTATGCTTAAATGCATATTTATTTAGTGAAAGAAGCCAATTTGGAGAGGCTACATACTGTATGATTCCAACTTTGTGACGTTCTGGAAAAGGCGAAACTGTTATAATAAAAAGATTAGTGGTTGCCAAGGGTTGGGGGTTGGGGAAAGAGAGAAATAGGTGGAGCAAACAGATTTTTTAGGGCAGTGAAAACAGTCTGTGAACCCTACTATTCCAGGAAAATTGCAAGGCCTTAACTGTTTTGTGGTTGACATTGTTATTGATTATTGAGCATTTTAGTTCCTTGATTCTCTGTGATAGTGATCAGAAAGTTACCTAAATTGCCTTGATTCATAGGTAATTAAATGACACTCTACCTCATTTTGTGCTATAAAAGAAGATTACACAATTTATCTTGTCTAATAAGGCAGAAAAATAGTAGTAATATGCTATTACAGTTTCTTTTTTTGTGCACAAATTATTGGTAGAAATACGCTTGAAAGAAAAATATTTAAATGTGTAATATCCACTTTTAAAGCAATTTGGTTTGATGTCAATTCATCATGCTTTTTCCCATGTTGCTCTATAGGTACTAGTTGTGTGAACGGCCATATACATGAATAGATATATACACTGTTTATAGCAAATGAAACAGATAGTTTGAGCTACTGTTTTTCACTTGAGAAATAAAGTATCTAGAGATTTTAGCCATTTCAGCAATCATTAAATTTTCTACCTTAGTAATATTTTTTTCTTCAGCACTGAGAAAGTAAAATTTTGACAACCTTTGTATAAAACTAACTGAAGGGACCATTGCTTTGATCTACTCTACTGTTGTCCTTCAAAAATTGTGCTTTATAAAATTGCCCATAATAGTTCAGTAAAAATACATTTTAGATGGATGTAGAATCTTGTGTCCAAACTCTGATACTTAAAATATATATATCCTAAATATGGAAACTTTTCGAATATTTTTTCAGAGTTACTAGCATAAAACCACTAATGGAAGAATCTTCCTACAGTTGTAGTTATTGATATCCAATATAGGCTGATGTCATGCTGTGTAGATATAGTTGTTTATAAAGTAAGTAAAAAATGCTGACACATGGCCAGCATTTAGGCAAGATTTTTAAGTGAGCGTGGGTGGTCACTTCTAAATTGAGGTGAATGAGTGAATTTTTTCATGTTGTTAAAGAGGACAAACCTTATATTAACAAACATATGCCAATTAGAGATCCAGCAGCCATCCAGACTATGGAATGACTCCAGGATTGGGGCTTCCTGTGGAGAACAAGATAGAAGTAGCCTGATCCCTGTCACTAGGAAGTACCATATATAGCTTGTAGGCTAACTTCCTTCAGTTAGGAAAACATTTTGATTTTAATGTGATGGAATTTTTTTGCTGTTGCCATTGTTACTCTCAACTAAATCCTAATTTCAATAATTCAGTTTGCCATCAGGAAATGCTCATGGTGAATGGATATGGGGGAAAGAAAGGATATAAATAGTATGATTCTGACTATGTGAGAAGTATATAATAATAAGAAAAAAAGAGGACTATATAGCACAGGGAACTCTGCTCAATACTCTGTAATAAACTAAATTGGAAAAGAATTTGAAAAAGAATAGATACATGTATCTGTATAACTGAATCACTTTGCTGTACACCTGAAACTAACCCAACATTGTTAATAAGTATACTCCAATATAAAAGAAAAAGAAAAATAAAGTTACTTCTTTATTTTCACTAACAACAACAAAAAAATCAGCTTCACTAACACAACATTGTTAATAACCATACTCCAATATAAAAGGAAAAGAAAAATAAAGTTACTTCTTTATTTTCACACACACACACACACACAAAATCAATCAGCTTCTCCTTCTATCCAAGGACTACTGCTTGAGGCCCAGAGGTCAAATCAAGGTCTTTAATTTGGAGGAGAAATGGCATGTTTGCAATCATCTTGGAAACCTAGACTAGTGTTTCCTTTTGCATCTGACCACAGCCTACCTGCCTGCTTACTCTGGGATCTTTAAATTATCTTCTGTGGGGTAGAAGTTGAGCAACTGCAATTTGAAGTTTTTCCAGGTATTCCTGATGCGCACTATTGCTTGAAAACCACTGGCCAAGTGACAACAGTGCATCACAAAAAGAGCAACCTATTCTGTCCTTTTGTGACTAATTTCCATTAGGATTATTTCAACAAGACTTTTAGAGCTTTTTCTAATTTCCCTCAGACTGTATTGGTAAATGGTTCCCAGTCTAAGATCCTCTTTCTATTTAATCCCTGGAATCTATCCACACTTCTGGTGAGGTGAACTCTTGCTGGTAAATATAAACCTTTCTCTTTATCTTAACCATGTCCCTTGACAACACATCAAAAAAAAAAAAGAAATCTTCCCTTGAATGAATGTCATAACTTATACACAATCTAATATAGGACTATATCTATAAAAAAATTGTTCTTTCTCCTTTTTGGATAACATATGTTTCTCCTAAAAAAAATGAGATTACAACAGGAAAGATGCATGTCCAACCATGGCAAAAGGTGTCTGTAAAATGATGTATTCTTACTTAGATAATAATAGATTTATGTGTGTATACATGTATATTTTTATTTGAATCAGATATAATTCTCTCACGTTATTATATATTGCAACGGAGGCTTTTACCTTAAATTAAAACTCATAAATCTTGACCATGTTGCATTCCTATTTTATTTATCTTTATTGATATAGAAATATTGAATTTCCATACAATACTGTTCAAGAGAGGAAGCCCTTTACTTTCCTTTGGAATCTCTAAGGCTTTGAAATGTTTTTTCTCACTTGACCCATCCCATTACTAAAAGGGCAAAATGATTCATGAGAGTTATCAATTATAGACTGCAGTGCTATCTATGAATATCAACCACTGTTTCCAGTCTCAGATCCAAGTAATAAAAGAGAAGAATATGAAAAAGCCTCCACTCAGTCATGTCTGGCGTCATTCCTAGACTGTTCCCAGAGAAAGCTTCCTTTTGCTCTTGCCAAACCAGAACATTTTTATTAGAAAATCCTCTCCTACTTGAAGAATCTATAAGCAAGACACTGAAGATTTCAGAGGGATGCTAGTAGAGAATTTATAAAATTATCTATAGTAATTCAGTTCAAAATCTTACCTTAGGCATTCCTTTAAAATTTGACTTTTGTGCTTCAAATCCATAAGCTCTCCCTATGCTGTTTCCACACTGTAATATTAGGCTTCCTTCATTTATGCTCCCACTTTCCAGTTGTCACCCAGACTCTCACTCTTCCATCCATTCATGATGCAGAACACCAAACCATTCTCCAAACTTCCACCTCCTCAATTGAATAACATCACCTGTCCATTATTTCATAAGATCTTCTAATTTGATTATTTCTTTTGTAAACACAATTTTTAAATGCCCTCTTAGAAGACAACTTGTGCTGAATATACACTTCAAATTAGTTTTATTTTGTAAAATTTTCCCTTGCTAAAAATCTGGATCAGTGACTTTTATCCGTGGGCGTCAGAGTTATTACCAGATGGAACAAAATCTATATGCGTACTACAGTATTTGTAAGGAATGGTTTTCCAAATGTGTGTTAATAAAATGCATGTCATTAAAAATCATTATCAGCAGCTATTAGGGGTATCTTTACATAAACCAATAAAGTACAAATATCACATGAGAGTTATCTTCAAAATTTCACCTAAATTTTTTTGGGGAGACATTACTTAGAGAAGGCACACCAGAAATTCCAAATCATCACTTCATTCTCAAAAGGAGCTAGCATAGCCCTATTCCCCAATACCCCTGCCTCCAGTTCTATGTGGTTCATTTTTAGTTGAAACTAGAACTAGACCTCTTCTTCAAAAAGCATCAGAGATAAATAATAATATGAAAGGGCTTCAGTGATTTTCCTCGCTATATTTTTCACTTTACAGACCTTATCAAGCAGATCAAGCCTGAATATTTCCACACTCTCTCTTCTAGTTACACCATACAAGTCTCCTATTATTGATTCCTACTTTGACTCAAAATCATAAAATTCATGAGGATGCAGAAAATCTATCCTGTCAGAAGATCTCAATTATTATTGTAGTAACAGGGCAGATACCATTTTTGTTTGTTTGTTTAGTCTCTTAAATATTATCATTGTCACTGAGAACTGAGGTGAACTGGTTTAGTGGTTTATGGAAGAGCTACTTAATAAGGTTTTCCCTCCCAACTCCTGCACTGTACCAAGGTTCAATTATGTTACCCAATGCAAAAAGGACTTCCCATTTTGATGCCTACTTAACCCTTCTTTCTGAAGCTTAAAATAGCCTCCTTTGAGAACTGAAGCAGAAAATATGACTAGTTTGTACGTTGGCATCAGTAACGTTCTTGAGTTTATTTGATGTCACTGGTAATTTGGGGGTCATGTGGTGGGAATCATATCATAGATTGCCTTCAGAAATTTGTTACTATAGCTCTGGCTCCCAAATTTTTACATTAACATCTATCCAATGCTAACAGAATCAAGGCCATTTGAAAAGTCCCACCATCCTTAAAAGGCAAAATTTATATAGAGAAATAGAGATTCACGAAGATAGATCTTTTCTGTTGCTTTAGTAAATTCTGTTTCTTTTCACCATATATGTTTTAATATTGAGAACAAAAAAGAATTTTACAGTTGTAGAAGGAAAATTTTATCCATTGATAGACTTGTAGAAGGTTTTGTTCTAAAAATATTCATTTAATTCAGCACAGACCTTTTTTTTTGGTAAAATATATGGCAACAAAATAGAACAACTTCTGATACTCAGATACCAATAACTGGATATTTTTTTTTTTTGCTAAATGGTTATTTGCTGTCATGAATAAAACCACATTACATATTGTAAATGCAAAAATTAGAGACTATGGTGTGTCATGATATGTAGCAATTACGATACTTCCTAAAATTTGGTTACTCCTGTTCCTGAAGTTATGCTACCTTTACAGCCAGTATGAAGTACCAACATATTGTCATAGCAGAACTATGATGAACATTGTCAAGTGTTTGTAATAATTATTTTTTCAATCATTTATATCTCAGGGTCTAACTGCATTTAACAGAAAATATCAACTGAACTAAAAGTACCCTTTCCCAAAGGTGCTTCTGGCATTCTAGTCATATTGTGTTTCTCAATTTGTGTGCAGATTACACAGTTATTTTTACTTTGTGAACGATCCTGGAACTGCATAAACATGATTTATGTTATTTCTGTATGCATGTTATATATTTCCATATAAAAATTACCTCAAAATATTAATAAATAAATAAATAAAAGTACACTTTTCCATGTTTTATATCCTCACATGATTTCTGTGATTGAGATCCAATTTCTCACTTGGAACAAGCTAAGGAAGAAAGTTAATATTATTAGGTTATGTCAGCAAACAACTAAATGAATTTGGTTAATTTTTCCAGCAGTTAATTTAGTGAAAACAAACAACTAGCTTATTGCTTCATCAAATTAATAAATCACTTGAAGCAATCAATTCTATAACCTTAAATCTATCTTTAATCCCAGTAAGGAAGGACTAAACCAGGAAACGTACAGTCCAGTCTTAATTAGTATTTTTTGGTTGAGAATTCCAAAGTAGTGTTTTACAAATAGAGTTCATTTTTCTGAAATATCTTACACATTATTATAAGCAATTTAAGGAAATAATTTCAAAGCAATTTAAAGTGTTGGCCAAATATTTTAAATATTAAATGTGGAAAGAACATAGACTTTGTAACCAGTGATCTAAAGTATGTCAGTTTTTATACTTTCTTTATACTTGACTTTTTAAATAGCTATATTGCATTCCATTAATTTCATTCATTCATTTTAGTAAACATTTTCCTTTTTCTGTGATTTTCAAGTTGTCTACTAAGTAGCCCCTGTAAGATTTTTTTCAATATTATGTACTCCTATAAGCAGCATTTTATATTTTAGGATGTTTGTTTTCATTGGATATATTTCCAAATTACTGACCTGAGGGCATTCTATACCTTTTATTCAATATGTACTTCATAAACTTTGCTATATTTGTCTGATTGTTCTCCAGAATAACTGAACAGATTTACAACCACTAACAAGTCTTAACATGTGCATGCTTCTGCATAGCCTGGCAAACCACAGTTAATGATTTTTATTAGATTAATGGATATAAAGTCAATCATTAAAATTGTTCTAAATTGCATTATTGTGCATGACTTTAATTATTAATGAAGAAGTTTTTTTCTCTAAGTATTTATCTTTCCTTAACAATAAACTTTGTTTTTGTCCTTTGTAATAATTTAACAGTAATTTATCTGTAACAATATAATTATATCAATTCTTATTGATTTGTAGGATAGTTGTGTCAGTTTTCCCATTATTGTGACATTTGTTTGATTATATTTAATTACACCAAGGTGTAATAATTTATAAGGCTCTATTAATTATGACTTCATTTTCTCTATTCCTTTAATATTCCTAAATTTTGTCCCACCCTCGTTGTGTTGTTGATACTTCTGATCTTTCATTACCAGAATAGCATTGATCTATATCAAATAGTACAATACTTTTCAAATTAAGATTCTGGAATTTTTTTTTTTTTTTTTTTTTTTTTTTGCGTTACACGGGTCTCGCACTGTTGTGGCCTCTCCCGTTGTTGCAGAGCACAGGCTCCGGACGCGCAGGCTCAGTGGCCATGGCTCACAGGCCCGGCAGCTGCCACGGCCTGTGAGATCTTCCCAGACCGGGGCACGAACCCGTGTCCCTTGCATCGGCAGGCGGACTCTCAACCACTGCGCCACCAGGGAAGCCCCAAGATTCTGGAATTTTTTAAATGCCTTATTTAGTACCTGTTCCACATAACTCCATCTTGAAAATAGTGAGATACATGTTTTCCTTCTAATCCCCCATAACAAGTATTGTGGACTATACCCCAGGATCCCCTTGGTTCATTATTTTAGTATATTTCCATAAATTACATAGTCTGTAACCTGGTGGTATAATTCCTTTGAAAGTGCCTATCTGTGCCAGGTCACTTTATTTATTTATTAACTCCTCACAAGAATATGAAGTGTTCTTCATAGTCCAAGTTACTTCTCTGTCAGAGTCATTCAAGCTGTTTCAGCGAGGACTGGTGAGTCAAAATCTTTTGAGAATTTGAGAACTGGGCCAGAATCTGCCTTTTGTTTTGTTTTTGTTTTTAGTGACGTTTTACTGACTTTCTTTTTCTGCACACCAAAAGCTGAGGATTGCTCTTTTATAACACAGTCATCACCACTCTCAATCTAAATATGAGGAAAATAAATGATAACAGAAGTTAAATGTTTTGCTTAAAGCCACATGACCTGGAAGCATGGAATAAAGATTACAGATCTGATAGCCTTTCTCCAAGGCTGTCTACCTTGTAAAAGCAACTCACAACCCCTGAGGAGGAGACGATTCTAAAAGCCTTCAGCTTTTTATTCCATTTGAGCTAAAATTAACTAGTTTGTATTGATTCAAATGCTTATTAGAGAGTGAAAACTTGGATTTTTATGTAGATCTGTATGGCACTGAGGCTAAAAAGAAGAAAATTCTAACATAAATAGTCATGAAACATATACTTTCAGAGTTATAAACATAATCATCATATAATCTTTGAGACAAGCTCTATAGTTTATTCCATAATTAGCATAATGTTATGCCCATTGCTATTTGCTTTGATGGTCATCTGGCAGAAAAATAATAAAGTGCACACACAGACATAGATACGGGCACATACACACCCAGCTTCAGAATTACTACTCCAACCTAATTCTTTTTAAATACATCTTTTCACATGTTTGATATGCTTATAATAATGTGACTCTCTGTGGAAATTCAGAATTACAATATGTTTACAGAGAGAATGATTGCAGATTGTTACAGGAAGAATTATAAGGTCTGTCAAATGAAATGCAGAAACTTTGATTCTAATAAATAATTAGTGTGAGGTAGGGAATTCTGTGACTCATGGCCAATGGCCAACACAAGTAAAGAAACACTCTATTTGCATAGATAAATCTATAATTAGAGGTTCTTTATTACTCTGAGATAAAACAACACAAAAACTCAGAATCATCTAATTTTGAGTACGTAATAGGGATATAAAACAGATTTGAACAAAAATTTGATTCATTTAATTTTAAAATAAAGAATAGGGAACATATAACAGTTTTTAATGAAAAATACATATTTAAAAAATTTAATGGTATATTAGAATCAAGAGAAATAGGAATGGAAGAAAATAAGAAATATGGTAGAGGGTGAAGAAACAGAGAAGGGAATTTAAAAAGTTAAAAGAAAAGCAGGGAAGAGAAATAGGGTAACAATAAAACTTTGTATTGTGCAAAATGAAGTGGTAACAGGAGATAGGCCAGGGGTCCTGTCTACGAGGTAGAAGTGGGATAGAAGGTGAAGCCTAGAAGAGTTTACAGTGGTCAGACCAAGTGTGGAGATGGCCAGCTTCATGAGAACACCTGTGGGATGTCTCTAGCTCTGTAGACAGGAGCCCCCTTAATACAGGCAGTGGTAAATTAGGTAGTGAGTGGGAAGTTGAGGGAAAAAGTCAAGGAGATTCCATTTATTTTTCCTGGCCAGAAAATGCTTCTAGTAGAGCTGTTTTAAAGATTGGTGCCTCACTTCTGACCCAGAGGAGTGATAGGAGTCATACGAGTAGAGACACAGAAAGAAGAAAAAAGAATTACAGAGAAAGGAACACGAAAGAAGAAAAGTTAGGGGAAATCATACAGATAGAACATTAAGTTCTCATGAAGAAAGCTTCCCTTGTCATTTAAAGGTAGTGACCTCTGAAGGTTATCACTAGTTATTGCCTTACAAAATGGTATCTGATTCTGTTCACTGCTATTTATTTTTATTCTTAAATTATAAAAGTATTCCTTTGTTATAGAACTGAGAAAGCAATGAACCAAGAGGTAAACTACTCTATAGTTTGTAGTGACCTTGACTATCGCTCTGTTATCTCCAAAATCATATGGAATCCAGAGTATATATAAAATTATATCTTGCTTGTAGGTATACAAGCGATAACTTGTATTGTGATTGACTAAAATAAATCATGTGACCAGAGTGATTGAATAAAATAAATCATGTGACCAGAGGATTTCACATAGAACATCTACAACTATAAAATTATCATTTATTAATTTTCACCTCTATGTCTAATGCTTATTTTCCTGTGATTAAGAAGGAGACAAAAGTATAGAGAGAGCTCAGTTCTGCACTTAGACACACTTGAGTTGGGAATTTTGCTCCTTACTTACTCCCTTGAGCAAGCTGCTTAACCTCTTTAAACTGCTGTGTCCTCAGCTGTAAAGTGAGGATATTTATAATACAGATCTCAAGAGGTTGGAGGGTAGATTTAATAAGATAATGTATTGCACATATTAAGCATTCACTAAATGTTATTATTAAGAAGGTCAGAAGAGCTTACAGAGCTTAAACTCTGCTTTATCAGAATCTCTCTCTGGAATGGAATCATTACCATACCATTTCTCTCTGAACATGATGACCTCTACATATTATCAGCCCCATAGAAATCAACTGCTCTGTAGATAGCACATAGCACTGACAAAAGTACCAAAAATGTTTTTTTTATTGAGGCCTAATTTTGGGAAAAATGGAATAAAACAATGAATTCAGCATACATTTGAGAGTAAAGGTCCCTGAAGCAACCAAGCATCTATAATTGAGAACTTTTGCTTTTCAATTTGATGGCATTCCTGAAAATGTTTTGGACAGAAATGGCAGAATCCATCATTCCCCCTTGTTGCATTACTTTACCTGAGATTACAAAATTATCTTCTCAGGTACTTGACTTGCTGAACTGGATGTTAGAGAATGTTTCTAAACTTCATTAGCAGGCCAATATCACATAGCTATTTACAATAAAAACAATAAGGATTGATTTCTTGAATGATATAGAAATAAATCATTTCAGTACCTTTTTAACAGCTTTATTGGGTATGATTGATACACAATAAACTGCACTTATAAAATACAATTTCATAAGTTTTCATATATGTATAAATCCTAACGCCACTATCACAAGCAATATAAATTATATTTCCAACACCCCTAAAAGTGTCTTTTTATAATACCTCTCCCCCACCCCTTTGTGCCCTCCCACATCCCAGGCAACCACTGATCACTTTCTGTCACTTTATGACACTTTCTGTCATAGTTTGCTTTTTCTAGAATTTTATATAAATGGAATCATACAGTACGCATGTTATTTTTTGCTTTGTTCATTAAATATTATCCATGCTGTTGTGTGTATTAATATTTGTTCTTCTCTGTTGCTGAATAGTATATTCCATTGTATAGGTATAACACAATTTTTATGTTTATACATTCATCTGTTGATGATGAACATTTAAGTTGTTTCAAAGTTTTGGCTATGAAAATTAAGGCTAGTATGACTACTGTGGACAAGTCTTTGTATGGATATGTGCTTTCATTTCTCTTATATAAATCTCTAGGAGTAGAATATTAGGGTCACGTGGTAGGTTTTTGTTTAACTTTTTAAGAAACTCTCAGACTGTTTTTCAAAGTATGTGTACAATTGAACATTCCTGCTAATAGCATATGAGAATTCCAGTTCCTCTGTATCTGCACCAGCATTCCAAATGGTCAGACTCTTAAATTGTAGACACTCTAATATATGTGTAATAGTTCACCTTGTGTTTTTTAACAGACTCTTTTTTAGAGTACTTTTGGATTCACAGGAAAATTGATCAGAAAATACAGACAGTTCCCTCCCTCCCCCCCACAACCTCCCCCATTATGAATGTTCCCCAACAAAGTAATACATTCACAATAATTAATGGATTTTTGACATATGATCACCCAAAGTTCATAATTTGTGTAACAGTTCGCTCTTGCTGTTGTATATTCTATGAATTTAGACAAACATAATGAACGTAATGCTATGCATTTATCATTATGGTTTATCATACAAAATATTTTTACTGCCCTAAAACTCCTCGATACTCTGCCTATTCATCCCTCGTCCCAAATCCCAATCCCTAGAAGTCACTGATCTTTTTACTCTCCCCATGGTTTTAGAGACATATAGACACATCTTTTCCAGGATATCATATAGTTAGAATCCCCCAATATGTAGCCTCTTCAGATTGGCTTGGTTTCCTCCATGTCTTTTCATGGCTTGGTGGCTCATTGTTTTCTAACACTGAATAATATTCCATTATCTGGATGTACCACAGTTTGTTTACTCATTCACTTATTACAGGGTATCTTGGCTCCTTCCTGATTTTGGCAATTATGAATAAACCTGCTTATTGTTGTTTTAATTTCCTTTACTCAAATGATAAATTATGCCAAATACTAATTATGTATTTGCCACGTGTATATTTTTTGTTGATGTGTTTGTTTAAATTTTGCCCTTTTTTAATCAGCTTTATTGAAGCATAATATAACATAAAATTCTGCTATTTTAACTCTGTTGTTTAGTGAAATAGAGTAGTGCATTGATCATCCGGAGAGAGTTCCAGAACATTTTTATCATTCTCCACAGTTTCCTCATACCCAGTGGCAGTTGATTGCTATTCTCATTCCCAGTCCCAGAATCTGTTGCCATCCCCAGTTCTGCTTAATGCCAAATGGTTTTGCTTTCATTAGAAATTTCATATAAATTGATTCATAAATTCCTCTGGCTTCTTTCACTTAGCATTATATTTTTGAGGTTATCTTTAATTTGATAATTTATATTAATTTAGGAACAACAGAAAAATAATATCCCATTAGGTAGTTTGAACAGATGCTACCATATCCATTGTTTCACTAAAATCTTAGTATATATGACTTTGAAAATGAATACAGACATACATGAGGAAAGAGGGCAGATTCCTATAAGTTGTAAGGACCTCAGTATGAACTGTGAACAAGTCATGAAGCTAATAGAGCAGTAAAAATATATTAAATTTTAACCATTTATTGTAATACTAAGAAACACAAAAATAAAGGTTTCTTTTAAAATAAAAATTTAAGAAAATACTAGAAATATTGTTCAAAAGGAAACTGCAGATTAGAAAAAGGAAAAATAATCACCGACGTTCTGAAATCAATGTTTACAGTGCTGTTATTTGGGATATATTTTATTTTTAACTATACCTTATCTACAATCTATATTAAAGAAAAGTGATACATTGATCAAAACATACTGCTGTGAGCAACAAAATGTGCTCTGAATTTTTGCTTCCTAGACAAGAGGCTCCATTAGTGAAAAAAATCATAGAGTGGCTTCTTCATGTATTTGAAAGGCAAAGTTCCCTGTGATCATGCTACTATGTATGTACTATAGATAAGGTGGAGCAAATGTGTACATTCATGTGTGACTGGTTAAGACAAAGTCCATTGTCATCGGGGAAGAGTCTTCAGTTAGGTCCAGGGAGTCTGGCATATCAATGTTATTCAAGGCTTATGGTCATTTATCAGCATAAGATGTGAGTCACTCCAAGTTCACAGGTGTTATTCCACTTTAGCTGGTTAGAACCAGTTTTAGTGACTTAGTTGATTTTGATACCTCTTTAGGCAAGTGCTGCTGCATGTAGAAAGTCCTTTGACAGTCTTCCTATATTGATAAATGGAAGATGGATGCAAAAACATAACGCAAATTATCAGCTTTACAGTTGTATCACTATCTTGGTGTTGGGTGCCTATCTAACACAATTCCATTGTCCTTATTGAGTTGGCTCAATCTTCTTTTGATATAGAATAATCTAATGTGTAAATGTACAGGATGTTAAGTGTGCATCAACGTTTTAAACAGATAAAATTGACAAGAGCAATAATTAGGAACAAAGATAGAAACAGCATAACTAATATTTGCAGAGTAAATCTCTCAACCAGCTAATCCATGATACTAAATCTCATGGTTTACTTGTCCCATCTTGGCTATTTTCCCTTCTTCCCCCTAATGTTAACATCTAGTATAACCATACCATATTCTTCAAAATAAAATATTAATATTAGTACAACATTATTAACTAAATTGCAGACTTTATTTGCATTTCACAAAGTTTTCTACTAATGTATTTTTATGGTCCCAATTCTGAACCAAGATACCACATTTCTTTTAGTTATCATGCTTCCTTATTCTCTTCCAACTTGTGACAGTTCCTGAGTCTCTGTTTTTCATGGCTTTGACACTTTTGAAGGGTACTAATTGGGTTGTAGAATCACCCTCAGTTGGAATTTGTCTGATGTTTTCACATGCTTAAACTGGAGTTACGAATTTGCAGGAAAATGTTCATAAAGGAAAAGTGCTCTCCTCCTTACTTCATACCACAGGATACATAACATTAACATCACTTACTGCCAATGTTGCCTTTGATCGTTTGGTAAAGGAAGTGTCTGCCAAGCTTCTTCCTGTAAAGTTTCTATTGTCCCTTACCATACACACCTTAAAGTTTACCCTATTAATCTTGTCTACAGCAACAATTGTTGTGCTACGCTAATGGTATTTTCTATTTCCTTTATTCCTTGTACACTTATTATTTGGAATTCTGTAAGAAAGACGTGTCCCTTCATCCTCATTTGTTTATTTAAATATTATTTGTATCAGTATGCACTCATGGGTACTTATTTGATTCTTTGGGTTATAATCTAATACATCATTTATTGTGTTGCCCATATTATTCCAACTTTGACCATTGGGAGCTCTTTCAGGATGACTCCTTGGTTCCTTTATCCTTTATACATTCCCTTATACTTTGTTTTATTATTGTTTGTGAGTGTGTGTGTGTGTGTGTATATGTGTGTGTGTGTGTGTGTGTGTGTAAACACTTCCTTACTTTTATGGAACTATAAGTGTTTGACCTGATTTTGACTTGTCATTAAGCATTTATTCCAGTGCAGCTAAAGGTATTAGCTATCAAGCATATGCCGCATTGTTCTGCTAGTAAATAAACTAAAGCAGTTTTCTGTAACATCTTTATTGGCGCATAATTACTTTATAATGTTGTGTTAGTTTCTCCTGTATAACAAAGTGAATCAGCTGTATGTATACATATATCCACATATCCCCTCCCTCTTGCACCTCCCTTCTACCCTCCCTATCCCACCCCTCTAGGTGGTCACAAAGCACCTAGCTGATCTCCCTGTGTGATGCCGCTGCTTCCCCCTATATGTCTATTTTACATTTGATGGTGTATATATGTCAGTGCGACTCTCTCACTTCATGCCAGCTTACCCTTCCCCCTCCCTGTATCCTAAAGTCCATTCTCTATGTCTCCATCTTTATTCCTGTCCTGCCCCTAGGTTCATCAGAACCCTTTTTTTTTTTTTTAGCATCCATATTAATGTGTTAGCATACAGTATTTTTTTGTCTCTTTCTGACTTCACTCTGTATGACAGATTCTAGGTCCATCCACCTCAATACAAATAACACAATTTCGTTTCTTTTTATGGCCGAGTAATAGTCCATTGTGTGTATGTGCCACATCTTATTTATCCATTCATCTATCAGTGGACACTTAGGTTGCTTCCATGTCCTGGCTATTGTAAATAGTGCTGCAATGAACATTGTGGTACATGTCTCTTTTTGAATTATGGTTTTCTCAGGCTATATGCCCAGTAGTGGGATTGCTGGGTCATATGGTAGTTCTATTTTTAGTTTATTAAGGAACCTCCATACTGTTCTCCATAGTGGCTGTGTCAATTTACATTCCCACCACCAGTGCAAGAGGGTTCCTTTTTCTCCACACCCTCTCCAGCATTTATTGTTTGTAGATTTTTTGTTAATGGCCATTCTGACCGGTGTGAGGTGATACCTCACTGTAGTTTTGATTTGCATTTCTCTAATGATTAGTGATTTTGAGCATCCTTTCTTGTGTTTGTTGGCAATCTGTATGTGTTCTTTGGAGAAATGTCTATTTAGGTCTTCTGCCCATTTTTTGATTGGGTTTTTTTTTTTTTTTGATATTGAGCTGCATGAGCTGCTTGTATATTTTGGAGATTAATCCTTTGTCAGTTGCTTCGTTTGCAAGTATTTTCTCCCATTCTGAGGGTTGCCTTTTCATCTTGTTTATGGTTTCCTTTGCTGTGCAAAAGTTTTGAAGTTTCATTAGGTCCCATTTGTTTGTTTTTATTTCCATTTCTCTAGGAGGTGGGTCAAAAAGGATCTTGCTGTGATGTATGTATGTCATAGAGTGTTCTACCTATGTTTTCCTCTAAGAGTTTGATAGTGTCTGGCCTTACATTTAGGTCTTTAATCCATTTTGAGTTTATTTCTGTGTATGGTGTCAGGGAGTGTTCTAATTTCATTCTTTTACATGTAGCTGTGCAGTTTTCCCAGCACCACTTATTGAAGAGGTTGTCTTTTCTCCATTGTATATTGTTGCCTCCTTTATCAAAAATAAGGTGACCATATGTGTGTGGGTTTCTCTCTGGGCTTTCTGTCGTGTTCCATTGATCTATATTTCTGTTTTTGTGCCAGTACCATACTGTCTTGATTACTGTAGCTTTGTAGTATCGTCTGAAGTAAGGCAGCTTGATTCCTCCAGCTCCGTTTTCCTTTCTCAATATTTCTTTGGGGCTTCCCTGTTGGCACAATGTTTAAGAATCCGCCTGCCAATGCAGGGGACATGGGTTCACACCCTGGTCCAGGAAGATCCCACATTCTGCGGAGCAACTAAGCCCATGTGCCACAAGTACTGAGCCTATGCTCTAGAGCCCGTGTGCCACAACTACTGAAGCCCACGCACCTAGAGCCCATGCTCTGCAACAAGGGAAGCCACCGCAATGAGAAGCCAGAACAAAGAGTAGCTCCCACTCACTGCCAGTAGAGAAAGCCTGTGCACAGCAACAAAGACCCAATGCAGCTAAAATAAATAAACTTTAAAAAATAATCCTTAAGAATGTCATAGCTTTAAAAAAAAAAAAGAAAAGATTACTTTGGCTATTTGAGGTCTTTTCTGTTTCCACACAAACGGTGAAATTTTGTTCTGGTTCTGTAAAAAATGCCATTGGTATTTTACTAGGGATTGCATTGAATCTGTAGATTGCTTTGGGTAGTATAGTCATTTTCACAATGTTGATTCTTCCAATCCAAGAATATGGTATATGTCTCCGTCTGTTTTTTATCATCTTTAATTTCTTTCATCAGCGTCTTACAGTTTTCTGCATACAGGTCTTTTGTCTCCTTAGGTAGGTTTATTCCTAGGTATTGTATTCTTTTTGTTGCGGTGATAAATGGGAGTGTTTCCTTAATTTCTTTGTCAGATTTTTTGTTGTTAGTGTATAGGAGTGCAAGAGATTTCTGTGCATTAATTTTGTATCCTGCTAATCAAATTCATTGATGAGCTCTAGCAGTTTTCTGGTTGCATCTTTAGGATTCTCTATGTATAGTATCATGTCATCTGCAAACAGTGACAGCTTTACGTCTTCTTTTCTGATTTGGATTCCTTTTATTTCCTTTTCTTCTCTGATTGCCATGGCTAAAACTTCCTAAACTATGTTGAATAATAGTGGTGAGAGTGGGCAATCTTGTCTTGTTCCTGATCTTAGAGGAAATGTTTTCAGTTTTTCACCATTGAGAATGATGTTGGTTGTGGGTTTGTCATATATGGCCTTTATTATGTTGAGGTAAGTTCCCTCTATGCCTACTTTCTGGAGAGTTTTTATCATAACTGGGTGTTGAATTTTGTGGAAAGCTTTTTCTGCATCTATTGAGGTGATCATTTGGTTTTTCTCCTTCAATTTGTTAATATGGTGTATCACATTGATTGATTTGTGCATATTGAAGAAATCTTGCATTTCTGGGATAAAGCCCACTTGATCATGGTGTATGATCCTTTTAATGTGTTGTTGGATTCTGTTTGCTAGCATTCTGTTGAGGATTTTTGCATCTATGTTCATCAGTGATATTGGCATGTAGTTTCCTTTTTTTGTGATACCTTTGTCTGGTTTTGGTATCAGGGTGATGGTGGCCTTGTAGAATGCGTTTGTGAGTGTTCCTCCCTCTGCTATATTTTGGAAGAGTTTGAGAAGGATAGGTATTAGCTCTTCTCTAAATGTTTGATAGAATTCACCTGTGAAGCCATCTGGTGCGGCGCTTTTATTTGTTGGAAGATTTTAAATCACAGTTTCAATTTCAGTGCTTGTGATTGGTCTGTTCATATTTTCTATTTCTTCCTGTTTCAGTCTCAGAAGGTTGTAGTTTTCTAGGAATTTGTCCATTTCTTCCAAGTTGTCCATTTTATTGGCATCTAGTTGCTTGTAGTAATCTCTCATGATCCTTTGTATTTCTGCAGTGTCAGTTGTTACTTCTCTGTTTTCATTACTAATTCTGTGATTTGAGTCCTCTCCCTTTTTTTCTTGATGAGTGGCTAATGTTTTATCAATTTTGTTTATCTTCTCTAAGAACCAGCTTTTAGTTTTATTGATCTCTGCTATGATTTCCGTTATTTCTTTTTCATTTATTTCTGATCTGATCTTTATGATTTTTTTCCTTCTGCTAACTTTGAGGGGTTTTTTTTTTTTTTTTCTAGTTGCTTTAGGTGTAAGGTTAGGTTGTTTTTTTGAGATGTTTCTTGTTTCTTGAGGTAGGATTGTATTGCTATAAACTTCCCTCTTATAACTGCTTTTGGTGCATCCCATAGGTTTTGGGTCGTCATGTTTTCATTGTCATTTGTTTCTAGGTAGTTTTTGATTTCCTCTTTGATTTCTTCAGTGATCTCTTGGTTATTTAGTAGCCTATTGTTTAGCCTCCATGTGTTTGTATTTTTTACAGTTTTTTTCCTGTAATTGATAGCTACTGTCATAGTGTTGTGGTTGGAAAGGATACTTGATATGATTTCAGTTTTCTTAAATTTACCAAGACTTTATTGTGACCCAAGATATGATCTATCCTGTAGATTCCATGAGCACCTGAGAAGAAAGTGTATTCTGTTGTTTTTGGATGGAATGTCCTATAAATATCAACTAAATACACATTATCTAATGTGTTCATTTAAAGCTTGTATTTCTTGATTTGTTTTCATTTTGGATGATCTGTCCATGCGTGAAAATGGGGTGTTAAGGTCCCCTACTATTATTGTGTTACTGTTGATTTCTCCTTTTATAGCTATTAACATTTGCCTTATATATTGAGGTGCTCCTATGTTGGGTGCATAAATTTTTACAGTTGTTATATCTTCTTGGACTGATCCCTTGATCATTTTGTAGTGTCCTTCTTTGTCTCTTGCAACAGTCTTTATTTTAAAGTCTATTTTGTCTGATATGAGTATTGTTACTCCATCTTTCTTTTGATTTCCATTTCCATGGAATATCTTTTTCCAAACCCCCCTCACTTTCAGTCGGTGTGTTTTCCTAGGTCTTAAGTGGGTCTCTTGTAGACAACATAATATGGGTCTTGTTTTTGTATCCATTCAGCCAGTGTGTGTCTTTTGGTTGAAGCATTTAATCCACTTACATTTAAGATAATTATCGATATGCATGTTCCTATTACCATTTTCTGAATTCTTTTGGTTTTGTTTTTGTAGGTCTTTTCCTTTTCTTGTGTTTCCTGCCTAGAGAAGTTCCTTTGGCATTTGTTGTGAAGTTGTTTTGGTGGTACTGAATTTTCAACTTTTGCTTGTAAGTAAAGGTTTTAATTTCTCCATCGAATCTGAATGAGATCTTTGCTAGGTAGAGTAATCTTGGTTGTAGGTTTTCCCTGTCATCTCTGTAAATATGTCCTGCCACTCCCTTCTGTCTTGCATCGTTTCTGCTGAAAGATCAGCTGTTAACATTATGGGGATTTCCTTGTACATTGTTTGTTTCTTTTCCCTTGCTGCTTTTAATTTTTTTTTATTGAATTTAATTTTTGATAATTTGATTAATATGTCTTGACCTGTTTCTCCTTGGATTTATCCTGTATGGGAGTCTCTGCTCTTCCTGGGCTTGATTGACTGTTTCCTTTTCCATATTAGGGAAGTTTTCAACTCTAATCTCTTCAAATATTTTCTCAGTCCTTTTCTTTTTCTCTTCTTCTTCTGGGACCCCTATAATTCACATGTTGGTGCGTTTAATGTTGTCCCAGACACCTCTGAGACTGTCTTCAATTCTTTTCATTGTTTTTCCTTTATTCTGCTCTGCAGTAGTTATTTCCACTATTTTATCTTCCAGGTCATTTATCCATTCTTCTGCCTCAGTTATTCTGCTATTGATTCCTTGTAGAGTATTTTAAATTTTATTTATTGTGTTGTTCATCATTGTTTGGTTGCTCTTTAGTTCTTCTTGGTTATTGTGAAACGCTTCTTGTATTTTCTCCACTGTATTTCTGAGATTTTGGATCATCTTTACTATCATTACTCTGAATTCTTTTTCAGGTAGACTGCCTATGTACTCTTCATTTGTTTGGTCTGGTGGGTTTTTAACCTTGCTCCTTCATCTGCTGCATATTTCTCTGTCTTCTCATTTTGCTTAACTTCTTGTGTTTGAGGTCTCATTTTCACAGGCTGTATGTTCATAGTTCCCATTGTTTTTGGTGTCTGCCCCATTGGGTGAGATTGGTTCAGTTGCTTGTGTAGGCTTGCTGGTGGAGGGGACTGGTGCGTATGTTCTGTTCGGTGGGGCTGCATCTTGTCCTTCTGGTGGGCAGGGCTGCATCTGGTGGTTTGTTTTGGGTTGTCTGTGAACTTAGCATGACTGTAGGCAGCCTCTTTGCTAATGCATAGGTCTGTGTTTCTGTCTTGCTAATTGTTTGGCATGGGGCATCCAACACTCTAGCTTGCTGGCTATTATGTGGAGCTGGGTTTTAGTGTTGAGATGGAGATCTCTGGGAGAGCTGTCACTGTTTGATATTACATGGGGCCAGGAGGTCTCTGGTGGTCCAGTGCCATGGATTCAGCTCTCCCACCTTGGAGGCTCAGGCCCGACACCCGGCTGGAGCACCAAGACCCCGACAGCAGCACGGCTTGGAAGAAATGGAAGAAAAAACAGAGAAAAAAAAAGCTAGCAGGGCCTCCCTGGTGGCGCAAGTGGTTGAGAGTCCGCCTGCCGATGCAGGGGATACGGGTTCGTGCCCCGGTGTGGGAGGATCCCATATGCCGCGGAGCGGCTGGGCCCGTGAGCCATGGCCGCTGAGCCTGCGCGTCCGGAGCCTGCGCGTCCGGAGCCTGTGCTCCGCAACGGGGGAGGCCACAACAGTGAGAGGCCCGCATACCGCAAAAAAAAAAAAAGCTAGCAGATAGAATCCCAAACCAAATGGTAAAAGCAAAGTTAAACGGAGAAGATCACACAAAGAAACATACACACACACACTCATAAAAAGAAAACAAACAAACAACGAAAAAAAACTAAAGAAAACCAAAATGAACAGAGATAACCCTAGGACAAATGGTAAAAGCAAACCTATACGTACAGTATTACACAAAGAAACATACACATAGACACTCACAGAAAGAGAAAAAAGGAATAATTAATTAATTAATTAATTAATTAAAAATTTTAAAAAATAAGAAGAGAGCAACCAAACCAATAAACAAATCCACCAGTGATAACAAACACTAAAAACTAAACTAAGATAGAACCAGAAATAAATCAGACTCAAAAGCAAATCACAAGTCTAGAGTTGCTCCCAAAGTCCACCACCTCAATTTTGGTAACATTCATCTTCTCTTCAGGTATTCCACAGATGCAGGGTTTATCAAGTCGATTGTGGGGATTTATCTGCCACTCCTGAGGCTGCACTGAGAAATTTCCCTTTCTCTTCTTTGTCTGCAGCTCCTGCGGTTCAGCTTTGGTTTTGGCCCTGTCTCTGAGTGTAGGCTGCCCTCAGGCATCTGCTTCCCACCCAGACAGGAGGAGGTTAAAGCAGCAGCTGATTCTCTCTTGCTCACTCAGGCCTGGGAGAGGGAGGGGTATGGTAATCATAACTGGAATGTGGGGTGAGCCTGAGGCGGCAGAGGCCAGCATGACATTGCAACAGCCTGAGTTGTGCCATGTGTTCTCCCAGGGAAGTTGTCCCTGTATCACAGGACCCTGGCAGTGGCGGGCTGCACAGGCTCCGGGGGGCAGTGGGGCAGTGGGTAGTGGTCTGCGCTTGCACACAGGATTCTTTGTGGCAGTAGTGGCAGTGTTGGCGGTTCATGCCCATCTCTGGGGTCCGAGCTGATAGCCGCGGCTCGTGCTCGTCTCTGGAGCTAACTTAGGTGGTGCTCTGCCTTCTCTGGACACATGGAGCAGGAATCCCCTGTCCTCACACACCCCGAAAGAGTGGTCTCTTGCCTCTTCGGTAGGTCCAGACTTTTTCCCGGACTCCCTCCCGGATAGCTGTGGCACACTAGCCCCCTTCAGGCTGTCTTCATGCAGCCAACCCCAGTCCTCTCCCTGGGATCTGACCTCCGAAGCCCAAGCCTCAGCTCCTAGCCCCCACCCACCCCGGCAGGTAAGCAGTCAAATGTCTCAGGTTGGTGAGTGCTGGACGGCACCGATCTTCTGTGCGGGAATCTCTCTGTTTTGCCCTTTGCACCCCTGTTGCCACACTCTCCTCCGTGGCTCCAAAGCCTCCTCCCTGCCCAGCCCCCCATCCCCGCCAGTGAAGGTGCTCCCTCGTGTGTGGAAACTTTTCCTCCTTCACAGCTCCTTCCCAGAGGTGTGGGTCCCATCCGTATTCTTTTGTCTCTGTTTTTTTTTTTTTTTTTCTTTTGGCCTACCCAGGTACATGGGGATTTTCTTGCTTTTTGGGAAGTCTGAGGTCTTCTGCCAGCGTTCAGTAGGTGTTCTGTAGGAGTTGTTCCACATGTAGATGTATTTTTGATGTATTTGTGGGGAGGAAGGTGATCTCCATGTCTTACTCACCGCCATCTTGAAGGTCTCTCCTAAAGCAATTTTATTGTCTAGGAACATAGCAGCCAGCCAATTAATGTTCTTTTGCTGAGCTTGTATTGCAGCAGCACTTTTATTTGCAATGATTGTTATGGTAATAAAAATACTTTGTATGCCACATTAGAGTTGGAAAACATTATCTGTGATTCCTCTTGGGAAATCTGTACTTTTATGGGCACATCAGTATTAAATGATTATCAGGCCATTTTAGATATTACTAGTAAGTAGAGTTTTAAGTTTCAAAATAGGGTACAATACCATTGCTCATTGACAGACTCCCTCCTTTTTCTAATGTGCACATTGTGTGGCAAGTATATCCCTGTATAAATACACAATATCAGAAGGACCTTAACAGTAATAAAATTTTTATATCTTATAAGGATACTTCTCAGGTATCTGGAATCTATACAGTAAAGGTATTTATTGAGTTATATGAAGGAAAATGTAGTTAGTCTAATCAGTGAAATAATATGTTTCTTAATAAATTACTTTAGGTTAAACAGTATTAACAATTACTTCCTCTTATGGCATACCATCAGCAAGATTATGAACTACAGAAAATATGTCATTCTCTATAGCTGAGGTACTTATATGTATAAGGACCCTTATAATACCATTTTTATCCCTTTAAAATTTTTAACTATAATAGTTTTCGTTTTTCCTAAAAACTGGTTGTTAAATAATATCTGTATGGAATGTGTACTTTGGGAGGTAATATTAATTGTGGTTCAATCGGAAACAGAAATTAATAGTCATAGATGAACCTTACCATAAATGCTGCTCCTGTCACTTTAGTAGAACACCCTAGGATTTCCTCAGTTTGCTATGGGAAAAGGGGTGTATCTAACAGTTAGTTAAATTTTCTATTCAGTTATAGTCTTACTGAAAATAAAACAATGTGCATTCTGAATAAAGAGTTTATCCTAGAATTCCCATGATTAGAAAAATAATAATGTAAATTAACAAATGAATTAAAATATATATAAGAAGCTCTATTTATATGTATTGATCTTGACCTACTGTTCCCAAGTAAAGCCACTTTATATTGTCTAATGGTACTAAAATTTTGCTAAGAATTTTTTCCTACTAGTCTGATAACAGTACTGCTCTGCACAGACACATGCATACACATGCACACACACAGTGACATATTATTTATATTAAGGTTTATATTCTGAGATTTATTGCAAAGGATTGCCTTATGTGATTGTGGGTCTGGATTAGCAGATCAGAAATCAATACAGCAGGCAGTCAGGAGGGAAGATAATGAACAGTACAGCACTCCACTAGCACTGACCAAAGATATTATCCACAAGTGGAAGTTCTTTTTTCTTGGGAAAGCTACAGCCCTGCTTTCAAGGTCTTCCAACTGATGAAGGCAGGCCCACCAGATTATCTAGAATAATTCCCCTAATGAAAAAATAATTTCATTAGAAACTGATTAGAGACTTTAATTGAATCTGAAAAAAAAACCCTTTTCAGCAATATCCAATTAATATGTATTTGAATAAATAGGTACTCTAGCCTAGTCAAGTGAACACATTTAAAAAGCCATCATGGCCATTAACTTAATTGATAGTTCAACCTCTTCTTATCTTACATTTTTTTTAACTTTAATTCTAACATTAGCAAGAAAGAAAAAAATAGATAACTTGAATATTTAAAACACTAAATTTTCCCCCCAAATCATTGAATTTTTGTTTTAAAATTATATGAGCATATATTACTCTCTTCATACCATTCAGCATTGGAATTAGAGTTATAATTACTGGATATTTAGAAATGTGGAATTTTCTCAAAGGGATATTATTACTTTTAAACATGAAGACCCCATGTTCAATATAGAGCAGAGAGATAAAGTATTAACATATGACAAAGGAAAGTTATAAAGAGTGATACAGAGACAGTATCAATGGAGTCAGGAAGAGAAAAATGTTAGTCATTGAAGTCCAAAGTTTTAAATAATGTAAAAAACTTGGAAATCTATATGGCATATACAGTAGGATTTAGAAGGCATTCCTTATTAAAATTAATTTCAAGGTATTATACTTTATTCATGATTTATTTTCTGTAAGCATACTACAAATGTCTAAGAATCTTAGATAGGATCAGAAATGCAAAATTTGAGAAAGATAAACTGAACATATATCTATGATTTACCACTAAACCTAAATCTAGTGTGATTTAGACTTTTTAAAATCAGTACTTTTAATTACAAATTAGTTTGCATGCCTCCTAAAGTGTGATTGAGAGAGCAGTTTAACAGATAATTGTTTTTTTAATGGAGTAAGAAAAATTTTATACTTGCTTGAAAACAATGTCTGGAACAAATCATGGATAGTGACACAAGCAAATAGTTTGGTAATTTTCCCTTTAGCTATGTGAAGGCTGCTTTCCCAGGCAACTTCCAACCAAGGATCTCTAGTTCTTTCATTTTTCTGTAAGAACGTTAGCTGACGTTCTTCTGGTTCTCTAGCTAAAGTAATATCTGTTCCAACTCTCTGATCAAAGGTTAGCCTATGAAGGTAAGTAGGGGAAAAGCTCAATTAGAGAGCACATTTCCATTATTTCTTGAAATTTTCTTTTAAATTTCGTAACCCTAAGTTATCTGTATCATGAATACCTGAAGGGCTTGTTAAAAATCCAATTTCCCAGGCTGCAACCCAGAAACTACAAAATCAGAATCTCCATGGTTGGATGCAGGAAATCAGCATGATAGAAGAAGCACACTGGATATTCTTCTGTGCCCTTAATTTTGAAAACAACTGCCTTTAGGTAAAATTATCCCATAATATAGAACTTCAAATGTTTAAACTTTTACAAAATACGTCTTTCTCCAGAATTCATTTTTGACTATTTTTCAGGAAAATAATGTGGCAAGATTCATTTATAAGTCCACATCAACTAGTTTAGGTCATTCGAATTAATCACCCTGGGAAAGCCTCTCCCATCAATTGAACAACTTATTTAAGGAGCTCTGTCCGATACAATCCTCTTTACTTCATTTTGTCCCCTGTTGATACCATCTTGCAGGGGATTGCCAACATGCTGAGACCTTGAGGGATCTAAACTGAGATTACAAAAGCAAACCCCGAATGCATGCTCTTTAGAAGGTAGACTCCTATAGGCTATAATACCAGCTGTTTAGAAGTGAGTCAAATAAGAGTGACACCACCTTGCAACCATTTCCCTTTTTGAGATGTTCTTAATTCTGAGCCTCAGGAAAAGATTCTTATGAACAGATTGTACACGTGTTCAAAAACTTGCTAGAGATCATAGCACAAAGCCAGGCTGCATCCACATTCTGCAGCCAAAATTCCAAGTCTGATTATAACCTAGGGATGAAATGATAATCAAATAGTGCCTTCTCCCACCCTGACCTCCATCAGATAATTGTTTCACTTTACTTTTGCTAAGGATCTTTTTTTTTTTTTAATTTTTATTTTTTATTTTTTACTTTTTTGCTTTATAACAAATTTAATCAGTCATACATATACATATGTTTCCATATCCCCTCCCTTTTGCGTCTCCCTCCCACCCTCCCTATCCCACCCCTCCAGGCGGTCACAAAGCACCGAGCTGATCTCCCTGTGCTATGCGGCTGCTTCCCACTAGCTATCTACCTTACGTTTGGTAGTGTATATATGTCCATGCCGCTCTTTCACTTTGTCACAGCTTACCCTTCCCCCTCCCCATATCCTCAAGTCCATTCTCTAGTAGGTCTGTGTCTTTATTCCTGTCTTACCCCTAGGTTCTTCATGACATTTTTTTTTCTTAAATTCCATATATATCTGTTAGCATACAGTATTTGTCTTTCTCTTTCTGACTTACTTCACTCTGTATGACAGACTCTAGGTCTATCCACCTCATTACAAATAGCTCAATTTCATTTCTTTTTATAACTGAGTAATATTCCATTGTATATATGTGCCACATCTTCTTTATCCATTCATCCGATGATGGACACTTAGGTTGTTTCCATCTCCGGGCTATTGTAAATAGGGCTGCTATGAACATTTTGGTACATGTCTCTTTTTGAATTATGGTTTTCTCAGGGTATATGCCCAGTAGTGGGATTGCTGGGTCATATGGTAGTTCTATTTGTAGTTTTTTAAGGAACCTCCATACCGTTCTCCATAGCAGCTGTACCAATTCACATTCCCACCAGCAGTGCAAGAGTGTTCCCTTTTTTCCACACCCTCTCCAGCATTTATTGTTTCTAGATTTTTTGATGATGGCCATTCTGACTGGTGTGAGATGATATCTCATTGTAGTTTTGATTTGCATTTCTCTAATGAGTAAAGATGTTGAGCATCCTTTCATGTGTTTGTTGGCAGTCTGTATATCTTCTGTGGAGAAATGTCTATTTAGGTCTTCTGCCCATTTTTGGATTGGGTTGTTTGTTTTTTTGTTATTGAGCTGCATGAGCTGCTTGTATATTTTGGAGATAAATCCTTTGTTAGTTGCCTCTTTTGCAAATATTTTCTCCAATTCTGGGGGTTGTTGTTTTGTCTTGTTTATGGTTTCCTTTGCTGTGCAAAAATTTTTAAGTTTCATTAGGTCCCATGTGTTTATTTTTGTCTTTATTTCTATTTCTCTAGGAGGTGGGTCCAAAAGGATCTTGCTGTGATTTATGTCATAGAGTGTTCTGCCTATGTTTTCCTCTAAGAGTTTGATAGTGTCTGGCCTTACATTTAGGTCTTTAATCCATTTTGAGCTTATTTTTGTGTATGGTGTTAGGGAGTGATCTAATCTCATACTTTTACATGTCCCTATCCAGTTTTCCCAGCACCACTTATTGAAGAGACTGTCCTTTCTCCACTGTACATTCCTACCTCCTTTATCAAAGATAAGGTGACCATATGTCTGTGGGTTTAACTCTGGGCTTTCTATCCTGTTCCATTGATCTATCTTTCTGTTTTTGTGCCAGTACCATACTGTCTTGATTACTGTAGCTTTGTAGTATAGTCTGAAGTCAGGGAGCCTGATTCCTCCAGCTCCATTTTTCGTTCTCAAGATTGCTTTGGCTATTCGGGGTCTTTTGTGTTTGCATACAAATTGTGAAATTTTTTGTTCTAGTTCTGTGAAAAATGCCAGTGGTAGTTTGATAGGGATTGCATTGAATCTGTAGATTGCTTTGGGTAGTAGAGTCATTTTCACAATATTGATTCTTCCAATCCAAGAACATGGTACATCTCTCCATCTATTTGTATCATCTTTAATTTTTTTCATCAGTGTTTTATAATTTTCTGCATACCGGTCTTTTGTCTCCTTAGGTAGGTTTATTCCTAGATATTTTATTCTTTTTGTTGCAATGGTAAATGGGAGTGTTTCCTTGATTTCACTTTCAGATTTTTCATCATTAGTATATAGGAATGCCAGAGATTTCTGTGCATTAATTTTGTATCCTGCAACTTTACCAAATTCATTGATTAACTCTAGTAGTTTTCTGGTAGCATCTTTAGGATTCTCTATGTATAGTATCATGTCATCTGCAAACAGTGACAGCTTTACTTCTTCTTTTCCAATTTGGATTCCTTTTATTTCCTTTTCTTCTCTGATTGCTGTGGCTAAAACTTCCAAAACTATGTTGAATAAGAGTGGTGAGAGTGGGCAACCTTGTCTTGTTCCTGATCTTAGTGGAAATGGTTTCAGTTTTTCACCATTGAGGACGATGCTGGCTGTGGGTTTGTCATATATGGCCTTTATTATGTTGAGGAAAGTTCCCTCTATGCCTACTTTCTGCAGGGTTTTTATCATAAATGGGTGTTGAATTTTGTCGAAAGCTTTCTCTGCATCTATTGAGATGATCACATGGTTTTTCTCCTTCAGTTTGTTAATATGGTGTATCACGTTGATTGATTTGCGTATATTGAAGAATCCTTGCATTCCTGGAATAAACCCCACTTGATCATGGTGTATGATCCTTTTAATGTGCTGTTGGATTCTGTTTGCTAGTATTTTGTTGAGGATTTTTGCATCTATGTTCATCAGTGATATTGGCCTGTAGTTTTCTTTCTTTGTGACGTCCTTGTCTGGTTTTGGTATCAAGGTGATGGTGGCCTCGTAGAATGAGTTTGGGAGTGTTCCTCCCTCTGCTATATTTTGGAAGAGTTTGAGAAGGATAGGTGTTAGCTCTTCTCTAAATGCTTGATAGAATTCACCTGTGAAGCCATCTGGTCCTGGGCTTTTTTTTGTTGGAAGATTTTTTATCACAGTTTCAATTTCAGTGCTTGTGATTGGTCTGTTCATATTTTCTATTTCTTCCTGATTCAGTCTTGGCAGGTTGTGCATTTCTAAGAATTTGTCCATTTCTTCCAGGTTGTCCATTTTATTGGCATAGAGTTGCTTATAGTAATCTCTCATGATCTTTTGTATTTCTGCAGTGTCAGTTGTTACTTCTCCTTTTTCATTTCTAATTCTATTGATTTGAGTCTTCTCCCTTTTTTTCTTGATGAGTCTGGCTAATGGTTTATCAATTTTGTTTATCTTCTCAAAGAACCAGCTTTTAGTTTTATTGATCTTTGCTATCGTTTCCTTCATTTCTTTTTCATTTATTTCTGATCTGATTTTTATGATTTCTTTCCTTCTGCTAACTTTGGGATGTTTTTGTTCTTCTTTCTCTAATTGCTTTAGGTGCAAGGTTAGGTTGTTTATTCGAGATGTTTCCTGTTTCTTAAGGTGGGATTGTATTGCTATAAACTTCCCTCTTAGAACTGCTTTTGCCGCATCCCATAGGTTTTGGGTCATTGTGTCTCCATTGTCATTTGTTTCTAGGTATTTTTTAATTTCCTCTTTGATTTCTTCAGTGATCACTTTGTTATTAAGTAGTGTATTGTTTAGCCTCCATGTGTTTTTATTTTTTATAGCTCTTTTCCTGTAATTGATATCTAGTCTCATAGCATTGTGGTCGGAAAAGATACTTGATACAATTTCAATTTTCTTAAATTTACCAAGGCTTGATTTGTGACCCAAGATATGATCTATCCTGGAGAATGTTCCATGAGTACTTGAGAAAAATGTGTATTCTGTTGTTTTTGGATGGAATGTCCTATAAATATCAATTAAGTCCATCTTGTTTAATGTATCATTTAAAGCTTGTGTTTCCTTATTTATTTTCATTTTGGATGATCTGTCCATTGGTGAAAGTGGGGTGTTAAAGTCCCCTACTATGAGTGTGTTCCTGTCGATTTCTCCTTTTATGGCTGTTAGTATTTGCCTTATGTATTGAGGTGCTCCTATGTTGGGTGCATAAATATTTACAATTGTTATATCTTCTTCTTGGATCGATCCCTTGATCATTATGTAGTGTCCTTCTTTGTCTCTTCTAGTAGTCTTTATTTTAAAGTCTATTTTGTCTGATATGAGAATTGCTACTCCAGCTTTCTTTCGGTTTCCATTTGCATGGAATATCTTTTTCCATCCCCTTACTTTCAGTCTGTATGTGTCTCTAGGTCTGAAGTGGGTCTCTTGTAGACAGCATATATATGGGTCTTGTTTTTGTATCCATTCAGCCAATCTGTATCTTTTGGTGGGAGCATTTAGTCCATTTACATTTAAGGTAATTATCGATATGTATGTTCCTATTCCCATTTTCTTAATTGTTTTGGGTTCGTTATTGTAGGTATATTCCTTCTGTTTTGTTTCTTGCCTAGAGAAGTTCCTTTAGCATTTGTTGTAAAGCTGGTTTGGTGGTGCTGAACTCTCTCAGCTTTTGCTTGTCTGTAAACGTTTTAATTTCTCCATCAAATCTGAATGAGATCCTTGCTGGGTAGAGTAATCTTGGTTGCAGGTTTTTCTCCTTCATCACTTTAATTATGTCCTGCCACTCCCTTCTGGCTTGTAGAGTTTCTGCTGAGAGATCAGCTGTTAACCTGATGGGGATTCCCTTGTGTGTTATTTGTTGTTTTTCCCTTGCTGCTTTTAATATGATTTCTTTGTGTTTAATTTTTGACAGTCTGATTAATATGTGTCTTGGCGTATTTCTCCTTGGATTTATTCTGTATGGGACTCTCTGTGCCTCCTGGACTTGATTAACTATTTCCTTTCCCATATTAGGGAAGTTTTCAACTATAATCTCTCCAAATATTTTCTCAGTCCCTTTCTTTTTCTCTTCTTCTTCTGGAACCTCTATAATTCGAATGTTGGTGCGTTTAATGTTGTCCCAGAGGTCTCTGAGACTGTCCTCTCTTCTTTTCATTCTTTTTTCTTTATTTTGCTCTGCAGCAGTTATGTCCACTATTTTATCTTCCACTTCACTTATCCGTTCTTCTGCCTCAGTTATTCTGCTATTGATCCCATCTAGAGTATTTTTTTATTTCATGCATTGTGTTTTTAATCGATGCTTGATTCATCTTTAGTTCTTCTAGGTCCTTGTTAACTGTTTCTTGCATTTTGTCTATTCTATTTCCAAGATTTTGGATCTTGGAAATAGAATCTTGGATCATCTTTACCATCATTATTCTAATTTCTTTTTCAGGTAGACTGCCTATTACCTCTTCATTTGTTAGATCTGGTGGGTTTTTATCTTGCTCCTTCTCCTGCTGTGTGTTTTTCTGTCTTCTCATTTTGCTTATGTTACTGTGTTTGGGGTCTCCTTTTTGCAGGCTGCAGGTTCGTAGTTCCCGTTGTTTTTGGTGTCTGTCCCCAGTGGCTAAGGTTGGTTTAGTGGGTTGTGTAGGCTTCCTGGTGGAGGGGACTACTGCCTGTGTTCTGGTGGATGAGGCTGGATCTTGTCTTTCTGGTGGGCAGTTCCACGTCTGGTGGTGTGTTTTGGGGTGTCTGCGGACTTTTTATGATTTTAGGCCACCTCTCTGCTAATGGGTGGCGTTGTGTTCCTGTCTTGCTAGTTGTTTGGCATAGGGTGTCCAGCACTGTAGCTTGCTGGTCGTTGAGTGAAGCTGGGTGCTGGTGTTGAGATGGAGATCTCTGGAAGATTTTCGCCGTTTGATATTATGTGGAGCTGGGAGGTCTCTTGTGGGCCAGTGTCCTGAAGTTGGCTCTCCCACCTCAGAGGCACAGCACTGACTCCGGGCTCCTCAATTTGGGATGATGTGTTGTCTATTCCTGTATTCCACAGATGCAGGGTACATCAAGTTGATTGTGGAGCTTTAATCCGCTGCTTCTGAGGCTGCTGGGAGAGATTTCCCTTTCTCTTCTTTGTTCTCACAGCTCCTGGGTTTCAGCTTTGGATTTGGCCCCGCCTCTGCGTGTAGGTCGCCGGAGGGCATCTGTTCTTCTCTCAGACAGGACAGGGTTAAATCAGCAGCCTCTTCGGGGACTCTGGCTCACTCAGGCAGGGCGGGAGGGAGGGGCACGGAGTGCGCGGCGAGCCTGCAGCGGCAGAGGTCGGCGTGACGTTGCACCATCCTGAGGCGCGCCGTGCGTTCTCCCAGGGAAGCCGCCCCTGTATCCCGGGACCCTGGCAGTGGCGGGCTGCAGAGGCTCCCGGAAGGGCGGTGTGGGCAGTGACCTGCGCTCGCACACAGGCTTCTTGGCGGCGGCAGCAGCAGCCCCAGCGTCCCACGCCCGTCACTGGGCTCCGTGCTTTCAGTCGCGACTCGCGCCCGTCTGTGGAGCCCCTTTAAGCAGCGCTCTTAATCCCCTCTCCTCGCGCACCAGGAAACCAAGAGGGAAGAAAAAGTCTCTTGCCTCTTCGGCAGCTCCAGAATTTTCCCGGACTCCCTGCCGGCTAGCTGTGGCACATTAGCCCCCTTCAGGCTGAGTTCTCGCCGCCAGCCCCAGTCCTCTCCCTGCGCTCTGACTGAAGCCCGAGCCTCAGCTTCCAGCACTGCGCGCCCCGGCGGGCGAGCAGACAAGCCTCTCGGGCTGGTGATCGCCGCTTGGCACCCATCCTCTGTGTGGGGATCTCTCCGCTTTGCCCTACCCAGGTATGTGGGGAGTTTCTTGCCTTTTGGGAGGTCTGGGGTCTTCTGCCAGCGTTCAGTAGGTGTTCTGTAGGAGTTGTTCCACGTGTAGCTGTATTTCTGGTGTATCCGTGGGGAGGAAGGTGATCTCCGCGTCTTACTCTTCTGCCATCTTACCCGGAAATCCGCTAAGGATCTTTTGAGCAGCATTTAGATTCTATTTCTATAACTGCAGGGCAAGATAAATGTCCCAGCTCTTTTGCTGTTATGTATGGAGTTTAAGACTTGAACTAGAAACATTCATTTTCTTGCAGTTTGAAGACTAAAGCCAACTAATAGCTGATAAATAAAGACTTTGTAATACAGCAGGCTGAGGAGTGTATTCTGTAAACTATCAACAATAAGATGTAACTGAATTTTAAAATTCACCATTGCTCATTGCCTGCTTGTGAAGAAAACATGGTGAGCTGCATTGGAAACTATGTCAGTAACCAGACCTTTCTTCTCATTCTGTTACTGAGCTCAAATCTTACTTAGGATCTTATCCCTGGACAATTTACATAGTCCCATCAAAACCACTCAGCCCATAGTACCTGGAGTAGTTCAGGCAGTCTCACGTCTAATTAGGAAAAACGTGCAACAACCAAAACAAAACAAACATGGGGGCCTTGATTCCTGCCAGTTTATAAATGAGAGTCCTCTCACCACCATCTTGTATGCAAGGCTTTCAATGTTTCACTCTGTTGAGTTGCCTTCAGAGAGCTCACAGACTCCAACTACTGTTGTTAAGCAGATTCAATATTCAATTAAATTTGGTGCTCTTTAAGACACTATGAAAGGCATAGCAGGCATAAAAATAATAAAAATATGTCCTCAAGAAACTTACTCTTAAAATTTTGTGAAGGGAGACAAAGTAATTATGAAGATAATATAATACCATATGTTAAGTGTCTCAAAAGAAGGGGAAAAGTATCATTGAGGTTCAAAGGCAGATTATGAATCCGAAGCCTTCTGAAGTGATCCTGGGCCCCTCAAGGTAACCAGGAAACTACTGACTTGGAAAATAGTAAACACATGGGTGTTTAAATTTAAAGTAAAGAGGACTTTAACATATTGATTTGAACATATTGATACCGAGCAATAGCACATCAATTTTGAGACTATTCCATCTGTTTGAACTTGGGGAAACACTTAGCCTCTTAAATTATGGGGGCAGCAAAATTTAAGAGGATGTGAATTGGCATGACCCACAGTACTATACCAAGTTACCTAAGGTAATAACTGCATGACCTTGAGCTAATTACTTTTCTTTGGACCCTCATTTTCCACATCATTTAAAGGGTGACACAATAGTACCTAACTTTTAGTATTGAGAGAGATGACTGAGTAAAGGCATAGTGATTTCTTAAGGCTTGTTTCAAATGCTCAACACATAAGTGTGTGCACATACACAGTCTTTAGAAAGCTTGGAGTTTGCTATCCTAAGTATTTGGTGGGTATCACTATTCTGAATTTGTCATTAGGGAGAGCTGTTAATCTCAGAGCAAAGAAATATTGGAAAATGTCTCAGCAAGAGATAAGAACAAGAATACATTTTTCACCCTAGACTGGGTTACAAATTCAAATGCCTATCATATACTTGTAAGTAATGTACAAGAGTAAGATGGGCCACAAGAAATACGTTTATTCACATTTTTATTGAAATCTGCAGTCTATGGGTCTATCTTTTGTTTTTCCTCTTTTGACAGAGACGTAGGTACACATACTATTTCTAAACTATAAGAAAAGCATCAGAATGAGGACAATAAATAGGAAGTAACACTCTACTGCAATGTCATGAAGGTGAAAAACAATGATGGAAACTGTTGATTTGGACAGTTTATGTCCCTTCTAAACAATAGCAGCTGCTATTCAGATCTTGACAACTCTTGTCACGTGGAAATTCAGATCTTCTGTTATTAGATTTTTCAAGAGAAATTGGAGATCTGGAATTTTTTTTTAAATAAAATCTATTAGTTTAAATGTTGAGTAGAAACAAAACAAAACAAAAAAATACCCATTCACATTCATTCTGTTCACCAAACATGTCTGTGAAATTGCCCATATAACCTCTGCCCTAATGTTCTATTTGATATAACCAAAATGTGTGTGTTACTCTCTTGTCTATGTTAAAACCAAAGGCAAAGGACAGTGGGTACTCTCTGAGACTTTTCTTACAGCTTAACTCCTGCCATTGTTTGCTCTCAGATTCCCAGGTAAAAATCAGAGGAGCAGTGTTTTCATATGTTTGGCATCATTTCTGAAAAATTGGACATCATCTATAATTCAGCCTGATAATTCTAAGCCCTAGCTCACTTTAAACCTACCCAAACTTTTTTTTTAATTTAATTAGTTGCAAGTAGGTCCACGGCATCATTGTTATTTTAAAGCTTTCTAGAAAATTCTAATATATAGACAGAGCTACCAATAACTGCCCTAGTTTGGACTTATCTTTTTACACATAAGGAAATTGAAGACATGAGGAAATAATATAGCTACAATAGCTATTATATAGTACTAATTCCACATGATCCCTGACGTATGCCAAGTGCTAATTTTAGTGTATGGCTGCTGAAGGGGTTCCTGTTAGTCTAGATCTTAGTTTCCAGACATCATGGATTTGTTTTCTACTTTAGGCCTTCTAGCTTGGTGCAAATTACACAACAGACCAAAACAAATCAACTCTTGGAGTCAAGGACTTTATCTTCTGTCATCTTAGCACCAAAGTTTCAGCTAATAAGTTCCATTTGAAACTACAACCAATAGGCTTATTCTGTCAAATGAAACACTAACATACTGTGAGTATTACCTCAAAATACATTTTCTCCTGGGTGACACCTATAGTGGTCCCATTGAATCATGTTCTTTTGTACTTAAAGTGCTTCACCTTTTGTTTAATGTGACAGGTAGTTGAAACTGTTAGTTTTCTTTTAAGCAGACTCATAAGAGGGAAAGAAAAAACATGATCTGAACAAAACGAAATACATAATATCAGGATATAATCCTCAAGGAATACAGATTTGCATAGGGACTTAGACTAGGACCTCACACTGAATAACCGTTGTAATTACACATATTATCTCTAGGATTATTTTCTCATACATAGGGAGTGTTTTAGAATAAGTTAACAGAGAGATATATTTATTATTTGATAATGTTTTATATGAGTTTGGAGCAGAGGTCAGCAAACCTTTTTTGTAAAGGGCCAGATAGGTAAATATTTTAGGTTTTGCAGGTCAGATGGTCTCTGTTGTAATGATTCAACTCTGCCATTGTGGGAAAGCAATCATAGACAAAATGTAAATAAATGAGCATGGCTGTATCCCAGTGAAACTTTTATTATAAAGTCAGATTTCAGTCTGCAAGCTGGATTGGGCCAATGGACCATAATTTGCCAACCTCTGTTGTAGAGGATAGTTAATAAATGATTCCTGATTTCTGAATATTGTTCTAATTATAAATAGCTATGCATCTCTAACAGCTGCAGAGATCCTCATATAATTCAAAATGAAAATAAAACTGAGCAATATACACAATTAGTGAAGTAAAATGATTAAATCTGTTTAAAATATTTTGATGAGTTGCTAGGCTAGTGATAGAGAAGCTAAAATTCTATAAGAAGTTGCCCAAAGTTTCTTCTTTTCCTTGATAACTTATGTACTCTCTGTTTTCAAAAAGAAGGTCTAACCTGTCATTTTTTTTCTGATGATTGAAATTAGCTAAACAACAACAAAAAAGTCATAGACATATTATACTACAGTGGGTGCTTATTAAAATCATCTTATTTCTCTTGATCCCTACTATAGATATTAATTTGATCAATTTCTAATAAGATTTCACTGAGACTGGGGTTTACACTTAATCAATTTCTCAATTTTATGATGAGACATTAATCCATATGTAAATTCTACCATTTCTACCTTTACTGGATAATAAATGCCGTAGCCTGTACACCTGTCTACATAGTCCAGATGCAACAGGTGCTGGTAAACATTGCTTAGGACTTTGTTACTCAAACTGTGATTCATTGTCCAACAATGTTTATGCCATCTGGGATCTTGTCAGAAAATCAGAATAACAAATCAGAATCAAATGTGTATTAAAGTTCAAAAATACTGATTAGGACACACACATAAAATATGCACTGAGCTACTCAATGGAAATCTGAGATGACTTTATGATCTTATAATGTTTATTTTAATTAGGAATTTACCCTAAGGGTGCCCTACTAGGGACTCAGGCTTTGGCTAAGACTTTGAATTGAATCTAACCTAATAGAGACTATGTTCTTTAGCCAAATAAATCAAATATATAATTGAATTTTTTTACTTTTTAAATGATAGCTATTATATCATATTAAGGGAACCATTATGCTCATGTAGTTATTCTTATTTTGTGGTACATTTACCCAAGAGTGGTGGTGGTTATTTTTAGGCTATCGATTAAAATGTGTGTTATACAGGTGTAAGCTTACCAATGCGAGGATTGTTGACCATAGAATGAGAGCACTGGAATGGGGGATGGTGGCTACGTTTATAGGACACTAGAGAACCCACTGTATCCACCTTAACAGTCGGTTCAACAACGCTTCCCTTCTACAGGGTGAAGGAGAGTTAACTCTCCTTTTTGGAGCCCTGATATCACTTTACGATATTACTCCTCAGAGTAGACTACTTTGGTCCTGACCCAGATTCCCTTTGAGTTACACCTTAACATTAGGAAACACATGTTTTTACTTTACACCAGGGTCTCCAGTGTAGGTGGTCATGCACTTCCCAGTAGGTGTGCAGGGTGATCCATAGGGAGCAGGATGACAGTATTATAGTTTTATTTCTAATTATTCTATTTCAATATACTTACTTCACTTCTCTTTCTGTACTATTAATACAGAATTATGCATTAATAACTAAATCAATATTGAATAAATATTCATGTATTAGAGATGCAGATTCATTTTTTTTAACTTAGAGGAATAAATTTAAAATGTTTGATATTTTATTATTTCATTTATAAATCTATGTTTTAGGAGAGCATAATTATCTTATATAATGTATGGAGAACCATAGGCATTATATTGTACAAGAAACTGGATTCATAATTTTTACAATAAAATATCAAAAAGGCCATTATTTCTAAAAGCAAGTGATATTGGTTGCAGCCAAGACAACATATAGATCTTAAGTGAATAAAGTATAGTCATTTTTCTACACATAGAAGACATATTTCAACTCATTTTGGCTTCTGTTATTCTCACTAGATGATTATATTTTTTATTGTATAATAACTCAACATAGTAGTCTTCACTTTATTTTTCCTATTTCTCTATCCTAGCTGTCAGTTTCAGATATAAATTGAGTAGCTTTTAAAAAAAGTTTCATCCTCTACCCTCCTAACTGCTATAAATGTTAAACTACTTGCTAAACTGAAGTCAGTCATTGCCTTAAATCTGTAACTGCTGAATATTTAGCAGGATTCCATATCGTTAATGTTCAAATATAATGGAAAAAAACACAAATGCTTTTAAGTGAAACAAAAAAGTGGAACTTTGTGCTTTAAAGTATGTGACACTCCTGAAACATAATTCTAATCAATTTAAACTGACTGCATCCTCATTGGTCTGTGTATAAGCATTAAAGCTAAGTTTTTTTCACACTTACTTATTATATTGAGATTGCTATAAAAGAATGAAGTTTATCAGTGGTTCTGTTCAATATTTCTACATCAGTCCCAGAGACACATGCTTAACTCTACTTTCAAAACAGCAAGAGTATATTCCTCCCCATAATCCTATTCATAAAGACATCTGTAGTTTAAGAGAACATTAATTAGAGTTTTGAAATTTAAAAAATCGATTAGGAGATAGTTTGACTAGGGTTAAACTAAATATAAATGACCTTTGACTGACTAATGCTACTTTAAATTTAGTCCAGGATCCCACTGAAATCCTAAAGACCAGGGTCATACTGGCTGTTAGCATGATTTTGAAAAATTTCATTATATTACAACAGAGTCATGATAAGCATATTAGTTTGAATTATTTTGGCTTCAATTTTCATATTTTCTTTATATCCCTTGTTGCATTTTAGACTCTTTGTTACCAATTTATCCATTATTATGAATTGTAATCATGTAATAGAAGTTAGCACTGTGTTTAGATACCTATATATGTATATATATTCATAAATATAGTTTTATAAAAATAAAACACTATAGATTTTAATGGATTTTTATAAGATAATTCTTAATTATTTCTAAAGTAACAACCTGAGAATTTGAAAATCTGAGTTTGAATCCACCACTAATTGAATGGTATAACTTTTGGTATGAATGTCAGTTAACTTTCTGGACTCAGTTTCATCATGTATAAAATAGAGGGCAAACCAACTTTATAGATTTGTAGTAATTTCTGAATTATAAAGTAAATCATTTGAAATCTATAAAACTCTAATAAAATGTGGCTTGTTACTAGTAATTTCACAAAATAGAGCAGTGTTCAGGAATTAAGTCATTTGGGCTCAATGCCAACTTAATTTCTTGTATATGTGTGTATGTATGTACTGTATATAATTAAATTTTATATTTTTAAATTTTGAACTAAATTTTATCAATATTTTAATTTTTTCCAATGTAGGCTACAAATTCTAACAAGGTTTTTGTCAATGTCTCACTGTATCAAAGTGACACTTTTATTATATGTCTCCTATGAGTTAACAAAATTATTGTTCAATTTGTAAGCATTCAGAAGCTTCAAAAAAGTCTACTAAAAGTATATTTTTCTTTCACTCTTTATAATTTCCATTAATCAGTGCTTAACATGAATAATCTCTGCCTGAAAAAAAGAAAACTAGCAAGTAAAAATTCAGAAAAACTTAAAAATACAGTTTTATAACCACTAATAAAAGAATTGTTCCTGAAAAAATGTCATTTCAAATATATTTTCTTACAGTTATATAGACAATACCTTTGCTCTCAATTGAAGATTTAATGAGGAAGTAAATGTAAAGTAAATTCTTAGTAAAGCAGAAAAAAAAAATTTCCAAAAGAAAACATCTCTTAACATACTAAAGGTGTTCCAAATTTGCTACACTATTTGCCTCTTTTCGTAGCCTTTAAATTTTAGTAAATCAATGAATAAGATGAGAACGTAAAAAGTAATAAAAGTGAGATTACATATTTATTTAATAATGTAATAAATAATGTGGAATTTTGTACTAAACTAAACTTGAAAACATCTGTAATTTGCCACCAGCCATTTATCATTGACCCGTACAGCAGCAGTATCTCTTCAAAATGCTGTGTGATATGTATGATTCTTCAGTATTGCTAATTGTAGAAATAATAATTATGATAATAATGATGTTTACTAGTGATAAAACTAACAGAATCCCTAAACAGTAGATTTACTTGAGCAGCTGCTGGTTTAACATTAGGTTAGAGGAGTAAACCTGTTTTTTATTTTAAATAGTTTAAAAATGTCCCAGCTATACTCAATTGGTAATGATTGCTAGGAAATAACCAGGTAGATTTATTGCAACTTGAAAAGTTATGATTGTTTTTGACCAAAACAGTGCCATTTTTAAATAATTATAAAATTATAAGGTAAAAAGATGTAAATTGATGGTGTTCCGGATAATAACTATAAAACTGTATGAACAATTTCTCATTTTTAACTATTGTCAAAATAACCAGTTTAAAACATTCATTTAAATAACTTGCTGATTTTCACCAAAAAATAGACTTGCTTGATGGTTTATTAGCTATTTATCTGAAGTGTCTACAAATAGCCATTAAAATGGTAGATGTTAAATGTGTTGTCATAGGCCTTTTACACATGCAGAGAGACAGGAAATGTAACTTAAATCAAAAACAAAGCTGCACTTTGTATGAATTCCACGACAAATTGTTAACATAGATCTGTTTGTAATATAGATTATTTATAATACATTTTAAATAGTATTAGATTCAGTGCATACTTTTGCTCTTGTAATATCGTGTGTGTGCATGCACGAGTAAATGTATGTGTAAACAAGTCTTGAACTTTCAGAACTTTCAGGTTCTGGCAGAAATGATGGAAAACATTCTGATTCAGGTTTTCTTAAATTTGGAAATTTCCAGCAAGTACTACTTTTTGGCTTTGCAGAGACACTAGTAAGATATTAAATGGAATTTGTGAGAAGTCCTGGAGATTCATCAGTTGGGCACTTCTTTTACCTACACTAAACAAAGATGTTTGAAGTTGTTCATGCTGAATTTGATTCATTCATTTTCAATTTCAAATTATCTTTACATTTTCTAAAGCTTATTATCTCTGCACAGAAATCTATTTAATGATTCAGACAGCTAAATTAGAGTTAAAAATCTAAGAAAATAAGTTCTAATAAACTAAAGCTTTAAACTATATTATGGGAAGCTCTTAGAGTTTGTGTTCCCAACATGTCTAACTTACTGCAGTGGATTGGGTTGTAGTTATGAACACAATTACTGTACCATGGCATGGTTTGTTTGGTGAACTCAACCATCTTATTTGAATTACTCCACAGTCAGTCTAATCAATTCAGCTGTGATCAGTGGTTAATTATGGCTGGAAAAAAATCAACCATGAAGCAGTCAATTTAGAGACTGCCTAAAAATACAGACATACTGTGGGGAAAATAGATTCTAATGATAACAGAAAAATTGAATAAAACAGCTGAAAATACGTTGAGATAAAGTAGAAAGTATTTTAGCACTTGAAATCCTCTAAATATTTTTTGGGGGTAAGGAGCAGTTTCTCAAGATGATATGAACCTTTCTGTAATCCAACTGTCACCTTCTTTCTTTGTGAATTTTTTTGTAGAAATAGAGGAATAAATCATAATTTATACAGACATTTTCTCTAGAAATATCCTCTTTTTACATCACTTGTTCATTCTTCATTCAGAGAGTAATGAAAAGCTTAATCCTCTGCTAAGTTTGCTGTGGAAAATCCCATTGCATCTCAAAGCAGTAATCTTTCTAGTCAGAAGATAACATTTTTAAAGGCTGAATTGGACCCCTGTGTTTTTCTTAACTAGACACCTGAGAATTAAAAACACAACTGTCAAGATATCTCCTAGCTGGCATTACAGGGAATTTAATCCATTTACTCACTAGTGTGATGTTCTGCTAGCAGGAAGCCAGAATATACTAATAAAATGTTTCAATTCTTTATTTAAATGCCTATATTCCTTCCCCCAAAAAATAATGTCCAGTACAGTTTTAGGGTTTTGAAATTAATGAGAAAGCTATTTTCTTAGACACTATGTAAATAAACAAACATATTGCAAGTTATTGTACTTACAAACAAAACAAAATAAAAAACAAACACCTTGGAACATGGTAAATGTGTATAAATTATTTTTTAAAACAGAATATTTCAAGTAGATCCCACATGATTAACTGAATTTATTTAGAATCTAGGGACATACCAAACAACCAAAAAACCCATAAAACCAAACAACAGATAAATGACCAAATTTCAAAGAACTGAAGTAAAAAAAAGTTTATAAAGCATCAGACTAAGATTGGTATTATCATTACAGAACCTCCCTTCACTTTAAAAGCAGATAATATATATAAAGACTAATTAAAGGATGGTCATTCATTTTATAGAGAAGACAGCCTATTCCAATAAAGTACATGGAACTCTGAAGACTTAGCCAAACTTTCAAGATAAGTGTTTTTTTCCTTCTCATCAAAGCTAGCTAGCATCAATGACTTTAGAATGAAAATCTATTCCATATGTGTATCGGTCTATGTATATACTTGTTTGAACACACATATTAGTATACATATTCATATGCATATATATGGGTGAAAAATCATTTGTACTATTGCAGTGACCTGTTGTCATCAGTCTTCTCAAGTACTATTCAGAAATCTGCTTTGGTTTCTCAGAAATCAATGAAGAAATGAGAAATGCCTCTTAAATAGCAGGAGCTGACATAGTGTTCTTTTTTAAGCAGCACCTGACATAACTAGATAAAAAAGAACGATGAAATGATCTTGTGGTAAGAGCTATATCAACGGAAAAATATTTACTGTTCCGATTAAAAATGAATTAACCCAAACAAACAGCCTTTTAATTGAAATCTTTATCACATTTCCTTCCTGTTTAAATGCAAATGTAAAATCCTTTTATAAACTAATAGAAATCAGAAACTAAAAAGTGAGCTACAACTTACATGATTCAGTAATCTAAAATAAGTTCAGGTCCAATATAACATGAAATACTGAAAGTATTAAAGTGACTTTTACAGAATTCAATATAATTTGGCTATTTTAAAAAATTCTAAAATAATTGCTTATTTCTAGCATTGAGTTTTAATTTTTTTGCCGGTTGATATTTCAAATACATATTTTTTGTTACTAACTTTCTTGGAATAGTAGAAAATCATATTTTTGTCTTTGATGAGTTACTATTTTACATCACTAATGTACTGCATTATAACACCTTTTTTCCTACATGAAGTATTAATAAATGCTTATATTTGGACACAACATTGCTTATTTAAACTTAAGCAGAACAATGTGTACATTATGTACTGTGACCACTAGATATAACTTAAGCCACAGTCTAAAGGAGAAAGAAAATTTGAAAATTCCTTCATGGCTCCTATTGCAAGGAAAGAGCCCAGGGTTTGCATGGAATTGACAAATTGGGAGTTATATTCTGAAGTAGCTGTAGTACCTGGCAGTGCATGAAAACCTTCATGTAATTTATTTAATCTTTACGGACTTGAATCTCTTAGTTATTCTAAAATTTTTTAAAAATATAATATTTTAAGGACCTACAAGAGCTGAAACTCTCATACATATATGTTTCTTATGAACTCTCATGAAAGTGTATGTTTCTTACCTAAGGTAACTTGGCTCTGTAGGGGGCAAGCTGGAACCAGATGTCAGCTTCCTAACCTCAGGTCCGCCTGCAGAATTTGATGCAGTATACAGTTCTCAGATAGTTGATTTAGTGTTTAACTGAATAAGCATGGTATATTATACATCTCTTTTGATCCTTTGTCCACTGTTTAGCCTACAAATATCTGAAGCAAATGCGCTTACCAGTGAGGGAGAGAATATTTACAGTGCTGTATAAGCATGGATATGTTATTTATTAGAAAAGTATCATCTTAGTTATTCTACTGTCTTTACTCCTGACACTCACTTAACAGTACCTAATGTGAAGTATACTTTGAGACACTAAGAAGACATCTTTTTTTTTTTCAAAATTATCCTCCCTTTACTGAGAAAGTTGGCACTGATAGACCTAAATCATTACTGATTGTAAGATCTTGAATCTTACAATTAAAAAGATACGTGCTTTTTACACATTAGTTGGAAAAAACTTAGTGTACAGATGTGTATATGTTTTGGTTGCCCAATATTTAAAAACTTCCTGAATTCATTTTATGTCTTTTTTATCAATCTTGGTAGAAGGCTTTATCAGACTTCTTTGCAGCCAATGTATAGGTGTGTAACCCATGCTTGGCCCATCAGTCACTCTCATTTTGAATTGAGGCTAATGACACAAGAACCAGGGCCTGGGCTGCATTGTGATAACAAGCACATCTTAAAACAGCAGGATTAGTGAGGACAGCTAGTATCAGCACCAGCTATGCTGGAGGAAGACCTGGAGATGCTAGTGTCCAGTGGCCATGATAGCAGTGTCCTCTCTAGGAAAGATCTGGCGTGTGATTGGACAGCAGTTCCAAACACATAACCTTCATAGGTGCCTGCCCATTTTCCTGAGTCTGAGATTCTGGGTTTGCAGCAATTTAATGATATCACCATTATTTCTTTAAATAAACTTGCTTTCTGACTGGAAAACTTAAAGCAAATTCCCCACATTACAATGTCAATTATAGATATTTCAGTATGTATCTATACCACATACGACCTATTTTTAAAACTAAAACCACAATAACAACATAAAACCAGCAAATTAAACATTTCTTTAATATATATTTAATAACTAGGTCACGTTTAGTCTTCCCACTATCTTTTTTTTTTTAAGTTGGCTGGTGAGAATAAACATCCAAGCAAAGAAGGTACACATGATCCATATTTTGTATTTTGTTGATACTGTCTTCTAAGTTTCTTTTGATAGCTAACAATGCTCCTGCTATCCCCACCCTTATAGCATTGATTTATTGAAGGAATTGGTCATGTGTCTAGTGAAATTTTGCTGATTTTATCTCATTGACATTATCATGTTTTATTGATCCACTGTCTCCAAGCTTCCAAGGTTGCTCTGAGAAATTCAAATAATTATTTATATACTCTACTACCTCCCATTCCAAGGACATTGTAGAATTTCTGCTTTTCTTCTTTATAATAACATACGTTGGCTTGGGTCTATTTTCATCTATTTTGCTGGCACTCTGTTGCATCTTTTAATTTGGAAACTGAAAGTTTTTCTTGAATATTTTATTAATAATTTCTTCTTTTTTCTCACTTCCATTTTTTCGGAATTTCATGAATTTGTATGTTGGAATTTAATTTCTTAAAACTTCTATCTTATTTTCCATATCTTTGCCTTTCTGATGTATTTTCAGAAAAGTAGCCTCAGCTCTTCTTTAACTTTTCATGAGTTTTTTCAGGCTAACATTTTTTTTTAATTTCCAGAATCTCTTTCTTTATGCTTTCTTTTTTATAGCTTCCTGATCTTTCTTCATATATATATATATATATATATATATATATATATATACATACATATATACACATATATATGCATATATATATATAATACCTTCTCTTTCTGAGAATATTAATGATTTTATTTTCCTAATTCTTAGTTTCTGATTTCTCCAGTTTGATTTAATATATCTCCATCCTGGTATTTATCATGTTAGAAGGTTTCTATATATACTTGTTTATCTCTGATTTTCTTCTAAATCTTTGAAATAGCTAATTATAAGCTCTTTGCTGTCATGACACTCATCTTTGGGCTTTACTGTAAGGTGATCTGGTTGGGCAATCTAATATTAATATAGGCATATTTATGTCTTTCCTGTTGGGCTTTTCAGATTCTCCAGAGAAGGCTTTACCTGACTACCCTAAGGGTAATCTTTGAAGGAAGAAGGCTTGTATCTCTCCTGTCTCTGCATATAAATATTCAGTTATTTGACTTTTATTAAGTATAGAATTCCTTGCCCTCAACTCTCCCTATTATTCTTCCCCTTTCAAGAAAAGGCCCTTTGCCTTACAAACTCTTAAGAATAAGTCACTAGTATTCTTTGGAGATTAGGAAGAGTCATTGTCGTAGGTTTGATGTTGGGGAAGGAGGCTCTAAGATCGGATTTACGTGTAGGATGTTTTTAAAGGCCACTCCACAGGTTCAATACCTGTAAACAGAAAGGGAAGAAATTATATTCGTATACAGGGAAACGTCAAGCTGCGATGTAGTCCCCAAAACACTTGGCTGACCCTACAGAGAACTCTGGAATGAGAACAACTCTTCAAAGTTGTCCCTCCTTGGGCTTAAATACTTAGGCCTTTATCTGGTCTGAACCTCTCTCTGGTGTTGGTTAGTCTTTAGATGTTGGCCACCCCAAGTACAGATGAGACCTTGGATTAAATGGCCTTCTGTAAACTGAGGTAATCCTCGAGGGGACTTACACTGAAGTCTGTCTGAGGCAGCTGTCACAGCAGTGGGGTCACAGGTCATTCATAAGGGAGCACCTGGCTGTGCCTTAGAGTGTCCAGCAGCACAGGAATTCACAGAGCTGGATGGGTGGACAGAGAGGGATTCTTACTGCTTCTTCAACATTCTTTCATAAAATTCTCTTGTTTTCTCTCTGCCTTTTTCCACATTTTAGGAAGCATCCAGTGTGGCCAATCTCTGCATCTTTTTGTGGTTCTGTTGTGTAAATTGTATTACTCAACTTTCCCCACTGCCAGCATAGGATTCAGCTCTCTTTGATATGCTGTCAGGCACATGCATCTTTCATCATTCCAGATTCCAAAAACTTAGTTGCTATTTTATCTTTCACTGTTTTATTTATCCTTGTAGGTTTATGACTCTTTGAAAATCCTTTTGTCTCCTTTTAGTCCAAAGCAAAAATTAATGGGTATGCTCAACCCATTATCTTTATCCATATATCCCTGGCCTCACTGTTAATATGTGAAATTTTATGCTTCCCTCTGCCTCACCTTTTGCTTATTTTTTCCAAAAGTTTACTATGCATTTCTGTTGCTTTATACAATTGTCTTTCCCTGTACATAGAATTAAAAGGGAATCATTTTTTCAAATGTTATCTCAAAGTTGTATCTGATTTTTCTAAGTATTTATTGAATAGTCTCTATATCTTCAATAAGATTTTTCTACATGTAAAAAAAAAAAAAAAAAAAAAAAGAAGATGCTTTTACCCCTCCACACAGCACATTTGGTTTTAAGGTGTTTTAGGGCAGTCATTATAGCTGAGATAGAGGGATACTCTTTTTTCCTAATGGGGCCCTTCTATTAATATATTATTATTTTCCTATGATGATGGCATCTGAACAGAAACCAGTCTAGGTAGGTAGATAGGACTTCTCCTTCATGAAAAATTCTGTGTATAGTGTAAAACTTTTAGTTTCACAAGTACATTTAAAGGAGGAAGTAGTGTGGACTTCCTCCAACCCCTGTCCCTGTGTAAAATCATAATATATATATAAGAGTTATCAGTGTAAAATAAATGACATTGGCATTTTTGCTCAGAATTTTGCCTTCATGATACTTGAGGCTTGAGATAAATATCTTTCAATTGCCCTTAGTCTTAAATTTTAGTTTGAAACTACATCTGAAGCCATTAATAAATAGGGATCTATAATATATATTAATGTAGTAAGTAGACACATGCCCTACACTAAGTTTTGCCCTTTAAATCATTTCTCAATTGGGCTTGCCATTTCCTTCCTACATCTTGATTTTGAAAAAATAATAATATAGAAGAACAAACATTTGGAAAAGGAATAGAGATTAGTAATTCAGTTATCATAACACTAATGTTGTTGCTGAGTACTATGAAAAGGAACATTCATCACTTGTCCCAAAATAACAATGTCAGGATCTATCTAAGTAATCCAAGACCATAGAAACAACCTAGTGTGGTTCTTGGGTTCACAAGCTCAGGTCAGTCTTGTGAATGTATTCTCATAGCACAAGTGCTTATGTAAAAGGAGTGAACTATACCCAGGGATGGGAAGGAGGCTTGCTCCTTATAATACTAAATACACAGGGTGAATCATACATCACACAGAGTGACATAAGCTGACATATAGAAGGATATACTGATACGTAAGTAAGCTAAAGCTGACAATTTTTTTCCTTCCTGGAAATCTGGTAAATGCTGAGTAAGGCTTTTATTTGATCTTCCTTTAATGCAAGCATCAGCTGTTCAGTATAGAGGGAGCTGATAGAAGGGAAAAAAATCAAACTCCATCCCCCCAATACTTGTCTTTAAAAGGTTCCTTTCTAGTAAATGGCAGTCTATTAAGGATCTTCCTAGACTTAATCAAAGTGCTATACAGAAAGATCGGCCTCTGTGTGAACAGCTCTCTACTCTCTCGGTGAGAGCACAGGTCTTTAATTTTGTAGCTGGCCTAGTCCTGCGAAGCCCACACTCTGCATGGTGTGTGGCTTCTCACTCCCTGTGGTACTTAGTGGCAACAGGAAGTTGAGGGAGAGGCTGCAGTGCCAGGCCTGCAGGCAGGGATGCTGTCAAAATTGCCTTACTCTCTTCTCTGCAAATAAGGGGCTAAATCCATTTGACACACACTGGGGTAAACAGGCAGTGACATATTTGTAGACAAATTGTCATACAGGAGATTATTCACAAAACAAATTGTTTTTGATTTGAACTCATAGATTGGGGGGAAAAAGTCTGCCAGCACTAACAGCTGCTCCCTTTTCAAGGGAAACAAGCATTTAATGAAAAAGTTAATTTAAAAATAATGTTCTACTGTTGCTAAAATTCCTTAGGGGAAATGTTTAACACTGCTCAAAACTAAAAGAAAAGATACTTGTTTCAACTTCATGTAGAAGTATCTTAGTTTCCCTAGGGAATGTAGTAGGTTTCTAGTTAAGTTTTTTGAATCATTTGAACTTTCTTAGTGTTGACAGAATATATTTTAAAGTAATAATAAAACATTAAAATTAATACCCAAATATTTTTCCTATAGCTGTTTTCTCATTCACCAAGCATTTAATAGTTTCCTTAGAATAAGATTTTTTTTTTTTTTTTTTTTTTGCGGTACGTGGGCCTCTCACCGTTGTGGCCTCTCCCGTTGCGGAGCACAGACTCTGGACGTGCAGGCTCAGCAGCCATGGCTCACGGGCCCAGCCGCTCTGCGGCATGTGGGATCTTCCTGGACCGGGGCACGAACCCGTGTCCCCTGCATCAGCAGGCAGACTCTCAACCACTGTGCCACCAGGGGAGCCCTTTTATATATATATATTTTTTTAATTTAATTAATTTATTTATTTTTGGCTTCTTTGGGTCTTTGTTGCTGTGCACAGGCTTTCTCTAGTTGTGGTGAGCGGGGGCTACTCTGTTGTTTTGGTGGCTTCTCTTGTTGTGGATCATGGGCACTAGGCACGTGGGATCCAGTAGTTGTGGCATGTGGGCTCAATAGTTATGGCTCTTGGGCTCTAGAGCACAGACTCAGTAGTTGTGGCTCACGGGCCTAGTTGCTCTGTGGCATGTGAGATCTTCCCGGGCCAGTGGTCGAACCCGTGTCTCCTGCATTGGCAGGCGGATTCTTAACCACTGTGCCACCAGGGAAGCCCCTAGAATAAGACTTGAGCTTAAAAAAATTGTGTCATCTTAGTGAGAATTTTATTTTGTTAATTGAGATACAAACGTGTATCCCTTGAGAGTGTTTTAAAATGACCTGGAAGGCACAACTAAAACTTCTCACAAGGAGAATTTACATGGATTCCACTACCATCTTTAGAGATGACCAGGTCAGCTTTTACCGAGACAATAACCCATTCTTCTTGCTTCAGGTAGCAACATCACCTTTTACAGCCTCCACCAGTCTTTAGTAAATCAATTTTTATCGGTATCATTGATTACAGACAACCTTCAGTGCCCTGTTACCTAATTCCAGATCCTGCTTCCTAACTCTACTACTCTTATACAGCTTCTTAATTCTCAATTGCCTCCCTGGATTTTCTCGAGGGAAATTATATTTCCTACGTTTTATTTCTTTTGCTTTGGCTGAAGTGGTCACCTAGCTTATCTGAGGCATCAGTTTGAACTTGTTACCTATTCATGAATCAGAGTTAGAGTAAGTTGCAAGCATTATGCGTGTAGGCTGATTGTTTTACATTATAAACATTTTTTAATAGAAAACAAACATATTTTTAATTAGTCTGACCTGGCAGCACTATTCTAATTAATCAATGGGCTGTCACCCAGCCTAACCTGATCTACCAACTTGTTGAACTAATGTTGCCTCAGGGTACTACTCTCCTTTTCTTTCTCATTATATTAATTTATTAAAAAATATCTCTGAGCTGTGAACATTCTTTAGGTCTGATCAGATAAACCATATATGGCAAATATAGTTTATATTTTATGACTTAGGTCTCATCTTTTAGCATTGCTATTTAAAACTCATCTCTTAATTTCTCTCATCCCATTTCCCTCTATAATGGCATTATGACTGAATACTTTATCTATAATCATTGCTTTGTATAATTTATATAGTATTTGTTGTCTTGAATTATTTAATACTTTAAAACATTGAGGGCATATATCTCATATAATGTTTTCCCCCTAAAGAAAGAATCTTACATGCTATTTAAAAGCATTCCAAATGTTACTTTCCTTCTGCATTTCTTTTTATTATCTTCAATATTTGGTCTCAAGTGCATTGCCTAATGTTTTATTCCCTGACAAATAATTAAGAACATAATGTTTGTCAAAATATGTCAGAACCAGAGGGAGGCTCATAAAAATTTTGAAGTTCTTGTTCTTTATTGTAGACAATGATTGCATTATTTCAAAAAGAAGGCAAAAGTGGTCTCACTGTACTTCTGGTCTCTCCTATTTAAAGTCGTATTTATTTCTCCACTACCAGACAGTAATCCTTTCCCTCAAATATTCCAGTATTTTAAAGTCATTTTTATCTTCTTCTCTATTAGAAATTTCTTTCAAGAGAAGAACGGGTACAGTCATTTACTACACGTATAATAATTTAGAGATTAATTGATGAAAAAGCAGCCCAGTGATAGGAATTTCTTTCCTTTCACTGTACTCTGTCCAATGTCCCAACGTGTCCTAGAAGCTGCTTCCGCCAGGGTATTTCGTTTCCCACCCTTTCTCTGCCCACTGAGTGGTCCTAACTGCCGTTTCTGAGATTAATAGAAGGGGAGTAAAAAGGAATCGCAGAGCTTCTCAGCAAATAGCCCGTCTTTAGCTTCTGGTTCTCCAAATGGGATTCAGCGCCAGCATAATAACTGACCCTGTGTTTGAAGAGGACTTGGAAATGAATAAAACAAGATTCTTGAAATGTGCTTCGTTTAAGGAGAGAATCAGATATGGAAGCACAAAAGATAATGAGGTCAGCATGATAATGAAGTTCTATACAAAGTGCTTCAGTTGCAAAAATGTAGAATTTAACAATCTTTTGGAGGTGATAGTGTGGGGAAGGCTTCACCAAAGAGATGACATTTAAAGGTAGTAGTATTGGATATGAAGACCTCCATGTGTTGCTTGAGCAAAAATGTGGGTATAAGAAAGAGCATAGTCTGTTCAAGAATAGGGTGGAAAAATGCTTATAGGAAGCATTAATATGTCTCAGAGAGTGAGCTAGTAATCTAAGCTTTCTGCACAAGCCACACATAAAAGTTCTAGAATTAAATTTTGCAGAGTTTTAATTTTATCATAATGTAGACTACAGAGAGGTGATCTTGTGTTATCCAACTGGAATCAGGAAGAATTTGGAGAAGCCATTTAGGATAATGTTTAAACACTTGGGCTTTGAAATCAAACAGCTGGATTAGAGAAATGGCTCTGTCATTCACCAATTGTTTAGGGTAATGGATTTAAATTCTAAGCTTCAATAACTTATCTGCAAATAAGGATAATAATATTACGTACCTCATAGGGTCCTGTAGTAGTCAGTGAGATAACATGTTAGAATCTGATAATATTCTGTTTGAACATGGGAAGTGTTCAATAAATATTATTCTTTATCTCCATAGGTAAAATGCAGAACAAGGTCAAATAGCTCTATTCATTTTGTAGTAGACTAATTTTTTAACTTAAGTTAGTTTTGTCTGCTGGTGTCAAAGGAACAGCGGGTTAGCCAGGGGTGCAGGTCAGAACGGAAGGTGCATACACCTGCCCAGCCACTTAATGACTCTGTCTTTGTGGGCAAGTGTTGGCAAGCAGACTCAGTAGTAAGAAGTCAAGAAGTAAGGTGAGGGCTTCCCTGGTGGCACAGTGGTTGAGAGTCCGCCTGCAGATGCAGGGGACATGGGTTCGTGCCCCGGTCCGGGAAGATCCCACATGCCGCGGAGTGGCTGGGCCCGTGAGCCATGACTGCTGAGCCTGTGTGTCCGGAGCCTGTGCTCCACAATGGGAGAGGCCCCAACAGTGAGAGACCCACGTACCGCAAAAAAAAAAAAAAAAAGTGAAATCTGTATATCTCAAGCTCAGTTCCCTCTCTCTCTCCCTCCCTCCCTCCCCCTTCCTCTCCCTCCTCCACTCCCTATTTCATGTGCCCTTTCACACTTCACTTGCTTTCACTCCAAACCTGTTATATCAGATTAAATAGCTTCTAAATTAAATTCGTTTTCTAACCCCTACCACACTTCTACTGTAACACCCAAACAACTCTGCTCAAATTAGAGAATTTAAATCAACACTATATATTGACCATTAAATCCTGTGGATTAAACTTTCAAGTTCTTACTCCCCTCCTCCAACTCCACTCCAGTTGTATAGCCACCAATGCTCTTGTTTAAGTAATTTCAACATGCTACTAACTCTACTACTAGTTTATTTCTAGGCTTTAATCTTTTTGTTTCTAGTGTTTTAAATCTTATTCTTATCACACTCTGGTATTTTTGTTTCCTGAACAGTTTCTACCACTAGTACACTCATGGAGGGCAAGGCATTATATATATATATATTTGCAGTGTATTTCCTAAGCCAAATTGAAGAGAAGGGGATTGACTTGCCTCAAATGTATATAGTGAGGTGACAATACTGATAGTATAGCTATAGACGTGTCAGGGAGTTCTAGAAAAGGTAATGGGTAGGTGCTCCAGTGGGACCAGGGACAGAGAGGCTGACATGGAAATGAGGTTAGAAGAAAGTTATGTGATGAACCAAGGAGACTAGAAAATTAACAGGGTGCTCTCCCAACATATACTGAAGACCTGGGCTGCCTAGATTCAAATCCCAGCTCTTCTGAGTGTTTAGTTCTGTGATCTTGGAAAATTATTTAATTACTCTGTGCTTCAGTTTCTTAAACTGTCCCAGCAATAGAGGATTATAATAATAGTTACAGAAGATGATATATAAAAATGGCTTAGAGTAGTATTACATAAATGTTAGTCTTATTATTGGGAAAGGTTGATAGCAAGGCATCATGTAGAGATCTAGTATTAACAGTCTTAGAAGAATTGGAGTAATGTTATCAGAACTGTGGCTTAGCAAAAGGAACAAAGTAAAGACTCAATCATGAGAACTAAGTTTCTAAAGTCAGTGATTTTGGAGAACCACAAGAAAAAAAGCCCAGGTGCCAACACTGGATCTAATTTGGGACAGGACCAAAACTACAAACTGGGACCTGTAAAGGGAAAATTGTCAAATGGTCCTTGAAATGAGGAGTAGAACAGTGAAGTGACAGGACACTAGAAAGGCCCTTAAAGATGGTTTGGAAATATAGTCAGACTTTAAAAACATATTTGGGGAAAAATGATTATCTGAGCTTCAAGCAAACAACTGATAAGTGAATGTTTAAAAAGAATTTCATTTAAAAATTGTCTATTTTTATCTCATTTAGAATGATAAAATTATCTACTTTCTGTTTTTAACATTCAGAAACAAAATGAATTCCAGTAGACTTGACATATACAGACGATAATTTAAATTGCTAAAGAGTGCTAAAAAATTAAATTATACATTCATGATAGTCAGTGTTCCACACCACTCCACACCACTCACAGCATCTACGTGAGGTCAAACTGGCCGTAGAAGCCTTCAGTTTTCTGTTCCTTTATGACACCAGTCTGGATCTTCTTTTGCCCTTTTACCTTCTTTCTCAGTTAGAGGCTATCACACCATACCAGAATATTTTCTATTTCTTTCTAATTATGACCATCAAAATAAAGTATTACAATATAAAGTTATGTGCAAGGAGCCAGCTGAGTGTTAAAACTGTTCATTTGCCCAAAACCCTGTCAGAGAGTTCTCAAAGGCAGTGTGACCTCCCTCCAAAGGGCAGGAAGGATGAAGGGAGCATCTATTCATGCTTTATGCTATTGCCTCCCAAATTCCCAGTGGCCTGGAGGAGCAGAGTAAAAGAGGGAAAATGAGAGCAGCCACACCTAGTTAGAGTGGCTAGACCCTTTTTCTTACTGCTCAGAGCAGTACAGAGGTCACAATAATCCAAAAGAGAGCTTCATGGAAGGGGTGTCAGTTCCCTAAGTCAGAGCTAAGAAAACAGTCCTAGTTTACTACAGGAGGGAGTAATAGGGGGACAAGTAGTAAGAAAGTTACTATCCGATTAGCCCTTCACATTTGTCTCAGATCTGACCTTATTTAATCTTGTCAGCAAAGTGGAATTTATAATTCATCTATAACTCAAAATAACTGATTCAATAAAGTATATTGACTAATGCAAAAAAGCCTGTTTATATTGTTTTTCAAAATTAAAACTTATCTAAAACATTTTTGTTACATTTTTGTTTTATACTGTAGGAGGTTTTTATTCTATAATTGAATAATGGTTTAAAGTGTCAAATCTAAAATTAGCCTAACTTCTCCCTGAGTATTGAGAAGAGGTGAGTCAATGGAGTAGTTTATGAGTTAATAATAGAGCCTACACTTTAGAATTAATGGAAGAAAAGAAACTACTCACTGGTCCATATAAAGCAGAATTGTTCTAATATCAGCAATAAAGCAGTGACATAAATATAAAAAGGACCAAAATAAGCTTTTTAATGCACACTGCTCATTCTCTGTTGTATAATTTTTTTCATTGCTTCTGTATCTTTATAATTGGACTAATCTTTTTTGACATTAATAAGGATGCATTGTTTGCATTTAAATTCTAAGTCTGGCATCTTGACACTTTCAGAGGACACTTAGGATGAAAGCCACATAACTAGCTAAATTAATTAATGTATATCAATTTTTCTTGATATCCTTCATTTCCCACCCCATCTCCTTGATGTTTGGTTATAGCATTTAAATGTTGATGTTTCTCTAAGGTTCATATTGAAAGGCATTAATGAACTCAATTTGCTTTTCACATTCTCATTTTTAAGGATTTATGGTAGGATGAAGTGGTAACACATGGTAACTTCCACCAGCCTGTAGTACCAGCTGGTGGTGCTTGGTTGTTAAATAATCACCCAGCTTTGCTTTTGTCATCTGGAGAAAAGGAGGATTAATAACACATTTAAAATGAGAATTTAAAAAATAATAATGATAGGCATAATGTCCTTGATAATATCTATAGAGGAGTGAGGTTAATCATCACTGAAAATTTTTCATATTCTCTGCGGGTTGGTTAAACTGATTAACAACCAAGAACAAATTTGCACAACAGTTTAGCAGGTGGACTAAGAAAACATACTAGTGGGAGGAGATGAGGTCATTAGAATACAAGTTAAGAGTGGCTATGGGCAGTGTACTAGAACACACCACTTGAATTATATGCCATGGGTATTTTTATAACCTCTGCTGTATTACTAACTAAAATAATACAAGTTTATTTTTTGTTGTTATTGAATATTGGCTTACTTTTCTTGTTCGTATTTTTCCAGAAGTTATATTAATTCAAATAATAGTTACTTGAATAAAACTTTACAAAGCATTTCCAAAAATACCCACACAAACTAATATGAACAATATCATCAATATTCAGTTTTACAAATACGGCAGCCAATGCATAGGAAAGTATTTCAGTAGCAATTACAAAGTCAATTAAAAAGCAGAGTCAGGATAGAATACAGTCTTCTGAAACAAACCCCTCATTCTGATGACACTCTGCTAAAAGGAATGGAGTTAGAGACACAGATCAGTCATTTATTAATTACAAAATATCTATGATTTCTGTAATTTCTCCTGAATGCAATGGTCCTTATTTATGCTGCTTATATATCTTTTGTATAAATGATTTCATTAATTAACATGTGTTTGTCAGTTCATAATTAACAGACTACTTTTTGTTTTTTCCCTAGTCATAACAGTATACATTGGGTATGGCCACCTGATGGGTAGAACTGCATTCTACACCACTCACTACAAGCCAGTGGTTCAGTTGGAACCAAGATAAAAACTTCACAATTTATTTAAAACAGGCAATGTAATTTCCGTTAAAAATCAGTCCTGTAAAGGTATTTCTACCCCAATTCTTAGCTGTTACCCTATAAACAAACAAATTAAACAATAAAAGAATTCAACAACAAAAAATCATTTTCAGTGAAAGGAAGAATAGTCAAAAACCCGAAGTGTAAAGAATAATTGTAAAATGTGATAATATTAATCAAATCAAGGGAAGAACTTGAAAAGTAGAAACATGTCATAGTAGGAACATGACCCCGAAGGTTACTGAGCAAAATAGGAAAAAGAAAGAAGCACTGGAAGCAAATATATTACTATGTAAGATTTATCTAAACACAAAAATATTTGACATATCAATATTTGTAAATGAGATTCAGTTGTTTTGAAAGAGTGAATGCTCTCATATTTGATCAAAAATAAAAGCTCCATCCCCTGCCATATGCTATATAATTACTTGGAAATTTAAGAAAAAAAACTATTTGGTAAATGTAAATCAAAAGAAATCAATAGTGATATTAGTATTAAGAGGTCAAATTTAATACAAAAAGTATAAACTGAAGCAAAGAACTTTACAATGATAAACTGCAAAAATCTACAATAGGAACATATAAAGAAATTTTCTGTATGAATCAGAATTCAGAAAGCAAAAATTTCCATGAATACAAAAAGGAATAAACAAAATAATTGTAGGAAACAAACTCAGTCTATTACTGTTTACATAGGCATAAACAAGTGAAAATATTGAGAATATTAATAACACTTAGAATACTGTAAACTAATAGAGAAGGAGACATAAAATTCTCTTTATTTTACTTTGGATCTTTTCACACACACATACACATATAAACACACACGCACACACCTTCAAATATATTTTATGCCCTGAATATAAACAATGTGCTTTCATTTCTCATGCCCATGAAACATGAAAACAGACCCTGATAAGATCTGTTTATATTTCAAGAAACCCTATAAAAAACAGAAATAGTACATACTGTATTTTCTGGTCATAATGCAATGAAATCACAAGTGAGTATACATGAACCCTAATGTTAACTATGGTCTTTGGATGATAATGATTTGTCAGTGTAGGGTTCATCAATTATAACAAATCATACCAGCCTGGTGGGGAATATTGGTAAGAAAAGAGTGTGCATGTGGCGGGGGGTAGAGGAGAGGGGCTATTTGGAAAATCTCTGTACCTTCCTCTCAATTTCACTGTGCGCCTAAAACTGCTCTAAAAAATAAAGGGTGTTAAAAATTAGTAATATCAACCACCTTGAATTTACAAAAAATCCAAACAAAAACATCCAAAGCTCTCTTTTTAAAAATTCCTGTTGGCAGAGTGAAAACCAATACCTAGTTTGCATACTGTCTAGAAAGAAGTATAATAAAAGCACAACGTATGTTTCTAGGCACCCAGTTAAAGAAGTTCTCAGATGAAGATATATGCCCTAAACACTTTCATTTTCTAAATAACAAATATTTAAAATAACAGACTTAAGCATTCAATGAAAAACGATAGAAAAATATGGCTGAGATAAATATAAAGAAAGGTGGAAAAAGTATTAATAAAGATGGAAGAGGAAATAAATGAATAATTTGAAAAATTAATAAATACAAAATAATAAAATAGTAAATCTATAACAATCTATAACCTTTTTTCTTAATCAAGAAAAAAGGTGAGTGTAAAAAGCAAATAATTACAAATAGAAATACCTAAATAATCAGGATAAAGGGCCACGTCAGAAATAATTATAAGATGATAATTTGTTAAATACTGTTCAAATAAATTTGGAAACCCTGGATGAAGGAAATAATATTTTGCAAAAATATACACTGTCTTTAATGTCCAGTATAGCATCAAAAATTACTGGTTCTTCAAAAGTAAACCAGTATAACCATGAAAGAACAGAATGTGGGAGGAAATATTTGCAATGCACACTAATATTAAGATTTTATAAAGAATTCACAAATCTACGTGGAAAAGGCTGAAAATCTAATAGAAATATAGGCAAAAGATTTGAATATTACCTTTGTAAAGGGCAGATCCTTCTGGACAGTGAACATATTGTTCAACATCATTAGTCATCAGGGAAATGCCTAGTTAAACCACAATAAATTACAAATATGTACCAGATGACTATTTGTTGGTGAGGAGGCAGTGTTGATGAGGAGGTAGGGCAACAAGAACTTTCATACACTCCTACTAGAAGTGTAAATGGGTACAACCACTTGCAAACACTGTCAATATCTATTAAAGTTGAAAATAAGCAAATCCTGTGAACCAGTAATTCCTCCCCTATGTATACACACAACAGAAATAGATAAGTATGTGCTCCCAAAGATATATACAAGAATATTTATAGCCACTTAATTCAAGACAAGCAAAAATTGGAAACAACTTAAATGTCCATAAACAGTAAAATATATAAATATATTGTGGCCAGTTCATAAAATAAGTAAGTAAGAGTGGTGAACTCATGCTTCTACACATAGTGATAAAAAGAAAAAATAATTCCTGCTACTAGCAAAATCTTGGATCAATCCTAAAAAGTATGGATTAAAAAAAAGCCAGACGCTATAATTTCAATTACACAAAGTTCAAAAACATACCAAAACCCTTTATGGTAGTAGAAATCAGAATAGTGGTTACCTTTGGGGGCATAAATGTATAGCAGAATGCAAAGAGAGACTTCTGAAGTGTTGGTAACGTTCCATATGTTCATCTGTGTTATGGTCATATTAATGTGTTTAACTTATAAAAATACTTTGAGCTGTAACTGAGATTTTCTTTATTTCAATGTTTTTTCCAGGAAAAAAAAAATTAACACTTTTAAAACTTTAAGAAAAAATGAATAACCCAACAGAAGGATAGTTACAATTTATGATTAGGTAATTTGCAAAAGCACGTAAGCAAATGGCTCTTTCTGGAGAAATAATATATAATTAAAATTATAATAAGATAGCATTTGTCCAGTTTCTGAAGATAAAAAATAATATGTCAAGGCTTTATGAGGCTGTGGTGGAATGACATTCTAATATGTGCCTATTGAGTATGTAAAAGAGCACAATATTTCTAAGGAAAAATGTGGCAATTTATGTAAACCGAACAAAGAAAAACGTAAAATGTCTATATTCATAAGCTAATTATTTAATCCTTAGCTTTTTATGCAAAGATCAAATAATTCAAAGAAAGATGTTAGCACAAGAACTATGTAAGAGAAAAATCAAATTATAAACTATAAAAATAAGTTATGATATAAAATATCTGTGCTTTTCAAACATTAAAACATGTTGAAAATAATATTTAGTAACACTGGAAATAATGAAAAATATTATTAATTGACAAAATAAGTTTATAAGATAGCATGTATGATATGAACCTTATTTCTGGGGGAAAAGTTATATGCATATCAGCACACCCCATATCAAGAAAGACATATCAAAATTATAATTATCTTTCATTAATTTTCTATATTATGTATTAATTAGTAGTGTATTAAGCAGAAAATAATTTTATCTAAAATACATATTTGTGCAACTAGATCTAAGGGTAAAAACACACAAAGTCCTGAAAACTTGGGTCCCCGGCACCCTGTGACTTTGTTCAGGGAATGGAGAGGATGTATTTGAGCATTCACTGATCTTACTTTTTATGGTATTGTTGTTCTGTATTTCTAGTGCTTAACTGGAATGCTTGGCACATAGAATATTGGCTAAGTTTCGATCCCCACTCACCCAGTATACTGGGTGTTCTTTTGCTGGACACACCAGCACAGCCGTTTTCAGTAGTCTTATTATTTCCTTATGTCCATGCAGGTCTACTGCATGATTTTCTGTTGAAATTCTGAACAGACATCACTACCATTAACCCAGAACTGCTATCAATCATAATTTATTACAACTTTGAACTCACTTCCAAATATAGATTAAACATTTTTCAGCTTTCTGTGAATGATATCTCAGAGTAAAACCTATGAGACAACCTTGGGTGCATTCCTTTATTAGTGACAGTTTGTTATCTCAGTCAAAAGAGCATTCAGATTATTTAGGAAGTCAGTTCTATTTTAATAAACAATGTTTATTGGCCTCTCTAGACCTTGAAATCATGTATGATGACTGTGTCATAGACTCTAACTTCTATAAATATTCCTTGTCATATTAAAAAGTAAGGAATGGAAATTAACATTTATTAATCACCAAGCTCATGTCAAGCACAATGCTGGACACTTCTTATTATGTAAAAATATTTCATTCTTATAATGACTCTTGAGAGGTGGGAAAGATCATTTTTTACTGAAGACAGAAAAATAAAACTCAGAAAAACTAGAGGACTTCAAAATGATTAAAAAAAAATAATATGTGACAGAACTGGTATACATTTGTGCCTAAGTCCAAAGATCATGATCTTCTAATGGGCTATACTGGATAAACCTACATGTGCTGAGAACCTAAAACTTCCATCGGGAGGCAGCACAGCATAATAATCAGGACCTTCTGCTCAGGATTCAAACCACCTTAGTCTGGATGCTGGTTTCAATACAATGGCTATATGACTTAGGTAAGGAAAGTTATTTAACATCTCTTAGCACTACTGTCTGGGTATAAAAGTAGTTTATACTCTGTCAGGTTATTATAAGGATTAAATTAATTTATCTAATTATCAAAATTAATGAAAATAATTTAGTAGTGCATGATACATGGTAAACATTTAATCATTGTTAGCTATAACTCTGATTTTCTTTCTTCCTTATTATTACTATTAGCCAATTCATTTTTTACAATAAGCAGTACCCTGATTTATTTAAAAAAGAGGATGGAATCACCTTATGACTTGCTCTGAACACAGGAAATTCAATAAACATACTTACTGAAATAATTTTCTGTCATTAAGTACAAATGTTATAAACTACTGCTGAAAGTTTTTCCTCAAGTTCCTTGCTGTACTTATGTATGCTTTTGAGAGGGATGAAGTAGTAGAGTTCTATTAATTTAATTTTTTAGAAATAAAAAAAATATTTAGAACAAATTTACACATCAAATAAAACATCTGTTGATTAGTGACTTAGTGAAGATTTCCAACATCCTTCAGCACTGAAATTTTCACCATGGCTTTTTTTAAGAATTTAATATTTCAACCTAACAGGACTCAAATTTTTTTTTCTTCGGTACGCGGACCTCTCACTGTTGTGGCCTCTCCCGTTGCGGAGCACAGGCTCCGGACGCGCAGGCTCAGCGGCCGTGGCTCACGGGCCTAGCCGCTCCGCGGCATGTGGGATCTTCCCGGACTGGAGCACGAATCCGTGTTCCCTGCATCGGCAGGCGGACTCTCAACCACTGCGCCACCAGGGAAGCCCGGAAGCCCTCAATTTTTTTTTTAATTCCCCTCAAAAAGTTCATTTAATGTTTCACAATTTCTTACCGTGTATTAAATGAAGGAAATTGGCTAAACACATGATGTTTCTTTGTGAAACATTTGTTGATAATTAAAAAGTTAATTATTTCAAAATTATTTCTTCCCAAATGCACATGGCTGCTATAAAAGAAGACTGACATAACTTCTCATATATAAGATTTCTTTTCCTTTCTTCTTTGTTATGGGGTTTAAACTTTTTGAGGTACTTTCTAAAAAACCATCTGAGACTTGCTATCCGAATGAACACATCTGAGTGGAAAAACAGCAATAAAAACAATAGAAAATTATAGTGAGTTCAAAGTTGAGAGACTGGCTCACTTTTTGTCCTTATCTTTGCCTAACAGGAACTTAGTAAAAAATCATTAGGTGTTTCTGTGCCATTTACAAAAGGTAAATAAAGATTTCTAACATTATATTTCTTCAAAATTTAAATGAAGATTTATGGCATTATGCCCATTGTAGGGTTCAAAGTCCTTTGAGACACATAGAAACAAATATAAGAATTATTCATTTGTTCATCTAATAGATATGTATGCAGAACCTACCATGAACCAGGACATTTCTCAGCTCTGGGACAGCAAAGAGTATATTCTCCATTCTTGCAGCATTGTGTACTGAGTGAAGAGGGTGAATATTTAATAAATCACAAATCAACAAAGTAATTTCAGACTGTGGTTAGTTTTATTAAGAAACTAATATTGAATGATACTGAAGAAGGGAAATAACTTTATATTGCTTCATGGTCAGGGTTACTTGGATTGAAATCTGAGATCTAAGAAACAAGTCTGCTACTTGAAGATCCAGGTTAGAACAGGGGTCCCCAACTCCCAGACCGTGGACCTGTAGCGGTCCATGGCCTGTTAGGAACCGGGCCGCACAGCAGGAGGTGAGTGACGGGTGAGTGAGCGAAGCTTCATCAGTATTTACAGCTGCTCCCCATCCCATTGCTCCCATTACCTCCTCAGCTCCATCTCATGTCAGCATTATGGAGAGTTGTATAATTATTTCATTATATATTACAATGTAATAATAATAGAAATAAAGTGCACAATAAATATGATGCACTTGAATCATCCCCAAACCACCCCCCGACTCTGGTCCATGGAAAAATTGTCTTCCACGAAACTGGTCCCTGGTGCCAAAAAGGTTGGGGACCACTGGGTTAGAGTATTCAAGACATTAATGAAGAGCCTCTGCGGTAGAAAAGGAAGAAAAGATGTGTGTAGTGTCTGAGGGACAGAAAAAAGATGATATGGTCAAAACATAGATACCTGGACAAAATAACTGGAGATCAGGTCTTGCAAAGATCTGTAGAGTTTTCATTTTAGAATTTTCAGCAGTGTACACTAGGTATCATTTTCCTTTTAAAAAAAAAATCACTCTAGCTTCACTTTGAGAATGGATTATATTGAAGAAAAAGGGAATTAGGGAATTCTGTTTTTGTGGTTGTGCAGGTAAGAAAGGATAGTGACTTAACCCGTGGAGGTTACAAAGGTGATGGAAATAAGTGGGCAAGAATGAGCTATAGTTTGGATGTAACCCATGGTGAATTGAGTATCAAAGTGTGAGTGATATAGAGGATGCCTACCTTTTGGTTCTGAGTAACTGGGTAGTTGATGTTGTCAGCCACTGAGGTAGGGAGGAAGAGTTTGGTGGAACTAATGTTCTCACTATGTCAACAGTGTTTTTTATCATCACTTTCCTCATTTCATATTAATTTTTATCCTATGTAGAATAATGTTTTGAGCAGACTGATATATGTCCTTAGTTCCCAATACTAAGACTTATCTGGGTAGAGGAAGTTCTCTAAGGAAACTTCTGATAGGAAACTCTTGGAGGGTTCTCTTTAAGACATGACAATCAGTGAAAACAATTTAGAGAAATTTCAAGTTTTACAGAAACCTGTATTGGTGGACTACAAGAATATGCATTAATAACTGAACTCTAAGGAGAATAATGATAAAATCAATAACAATACACTGAATAAGTAAAAAAAATTAATCTCTTTTACCCCTTATTGTTTGCATAACTTCGCTTAAGCCATGGTCCTTGCTCTGGTTACTTATTGCTGTATTACTAATTATCTTAAAATTTAGCAACTTAAAATAACAGCAGTCATTAATTTTGCTCGCAAATCTGCAGTTTTTGCAGATCTAGACATGAATGGCTTTTCTGCTTGATGTAGCATCACTAGGATGGGTGGAGTGAAGCTGGAAGATTCACTTCCAAGGTGGCTCACTCAGATGGCTAGCAAATTGGTATTGGCTGTCAGCTGGGAGCTCAGTGAGGGTGTAATCTGGGTGCCTCAGATGAGCCTCTCCATGGGTCTGCATGTGCTTCCTCACAAACTGGCAAGTGATTTCAATCAGCAGGTGTTCCAAGAGGCCCAGATGGAAGCAGCGAGGCTTTCAACTTAGGCTTAGAAATCTCAAAACATTCCTGCAATATTCTATTGGCCAAACAATTCACTGAGGCCAGCTCAGATTCATGGTAAGGGAATTAAACACCATCTTTCAGAAGTAGTAGAAAAGAATGTGTAGTCATCTTTACCACAGACCATCTTAATAAATCCACAGTGGTACTAATAAGTAAATAAATGAATACATTTAAAAAATATTCTATGCTGTTCTGACTTCCTTATGTTAATTGCTATTACGGGCATTTCCAATGAACTTTTTCTGGGTGCTAATGAGTATGCTTATGGTCCAATGAAGATTTGAAAAAAGGGAATCCATACCTGTGGATTAACCATAAACTCAATTGCAGGTGATTATGACAAACCAAGTTTTCAAGTAGAATTTACATTATGGTCATTCAATGCTAGAAACAAATTGAAATGCTAAATAACGTTCCGTTGAGTTGTGTCCTCAGATAACACTTTTCTAATTGAAGTTCTTGCTTTAGAGACCAGCAATTAGAAAATTACATATGCCAAGAAAAGAGGCTCAGAAAAGTCCTTGAGATTCTGGCTCACCACGGTTAATGAAGTCATACAATCTGTCTTTACTTAGTAGGGTTTTTAAGCAGAGAACAGCTGAAAAGTAAGGCCCATTTAAAATGAAATTACAGAAAGGCAGAAAAGACTTTGATAAATATATTTGAAAGAGTAGTATTTTTTCACCTGTTCATGTGGCGAACATCTGTGGATTTTTTTGGCAATTCGTGTTTCCACTCTAAAAGAATCTCCTAGTTCAAAGTCTCATCCTCCCTTGTATCTATTTCTTTGAAGTGTTCCCTTGGATCCCTTAAACTATGGGTAGCCAAATGATTTTGGCATGTGGGATATAGATTCAATACAAACTGAGTCTCAGGATTCGATGTTTTGTCTTCTAGTCTGTCACTACCTGCTTATACTTTTAACCAGGTTGTTTGACCACTTAGCCTTGCAGTTAAGCAGAAATCCTACTTTCACAGGCAAAACAATAGTATAACATTGAGACTCTTTACTCATATATTTTCACATGAAAAGAAATAGAAGAAAAGATGGTGAGATTGTTAACTGATGGTGATAATAGATAATAGACAATAGAGAAGGTATGCATGCTGGTAGAGGAAGGTCCTCAGATATGCTTAAATGAAAGTGATTACACTACATAAATTTGGATATTGTCAGTAGTGAAATGCAGCTTGCTCTTTGAAATTTAATTCTATGTTTCCCCCTCAGATTAATAAAGTTATTCCTTGGAATTTATGCTGAATGAATATTTTAAAAATTTCTCTTTTTTGGAAAGGCTACAATATATTTAGAAATATAGAAATTTAAAATAAGAAAAGGATGATCAAAACTCAGATAATGAAGTAATCCTTCTAAACATTCAACCAAGTATTGAACTGATCTTACTTCTATGAATAAAAGCCATCATATTGTTTCCTCATTTATTGTCCAGAACATTTTAACCCAGGAATAAAAAGTGTAATTGTTAAAGTAATTTTATTATTTGTGTTGGATATATTAATGTATTTTGATCTGTAGCACCAGAATGTTGATAGATGACCATCTTTTTATTTTTTGAGAGAAAAGATAAAAGCTTTACATGTTTCACCTTTAAGACAGGAAAATATGTCTGTTTAGCATAATTTAGTATTTATTATATTCTCATAGGCAATTCATTTTTAAATATAGAAATATTTATCTACCTTGCTTCACCTTAGCAAGGATTTAAAAGAGATAATTTGCACTGTATTATGACCATTTATTCTTTTTATTATTCTTTTAAACTGTCCAAAGAAACATATTTATTTATAAGCTGAAACTGTAAGGTGATTAAATTGATTATATATATATATATATATATATTTTAGTTATGAAAATTATAATGATAATTATAATGATAATTATAATGATAATTATCATAAGTATAACAATGATTATTAACATGTATTGATCAATTAGTATGTGCAAGGTGATGTTCTAAGAATCTTTTATTAACTCATTTAAAACACACAAAATCCACAAAATATACATGGTACCATACCAAATTTAATTTGGGGAAGTAAAGTACAGAAAGCTTAAGATACTGCCCCAAGATGATACAGCTTGTAAATATTGGAGTCAGGATTTGAACCATGGATTCTTAACCCAATTTCTAAAATTTAAATCTACTTGAGGAACTTAGTTCCTGGTTAAAATCTTCTGTGTCATTTTTTAGGCTTGCCAATAGGTGATTACAAAGACTTTACCTGCTAGGTCTTATGGGGTAAAGCTACCCCCCCACCCCATCCTTCCAACACACACACACACACACACACACACACACACACACACACACACACACACACACACACACACACACACCCTAGCCTTGGCGTATAGCCAGAACACTGCAGTTGCTCTCAAGGGAGTTGCAACCAAAGACTCGGGCTCCCCGGGCCACGACTCAGGCTCCCCTGGCCACTCATGCTCCTGAGGATATCCCATTCCTAGCCTGGACATCTCATTTCTATCTCCTTCTGTCTAGGCTTTAGGCAGTTGTCCTCTTCAGGCACTTCTACCGAAGCCTCATTATAGAAGAAAGGAAAGGAAGGGGAAACCTTCAAGACACTTTTTCCCATCTGACTCAGTATCCAGTACTTTTCCACTACTAGGCCTCTTCCTCATCCTCACGCCAGGCTCAGGGTCTGTCAAACTGCTGGAGCCTTTTGTTCAGCATTCCATCAAAAGTGAGGTGATCCTCATGTCTGTGCTGATCTACCTAACCCTCACCTGGTGCACGCTTCCATGGGGGAAAATGGAACAGGGGAGTCAGCACTTTCTCCAGTTGAGACTATTGCTTATGCCATGGCAATTTAAGTGATTAAAGGCTTAACTCTTTCATTTTGGGCTTGTTTTTTTGTTTTGTTTCTTGTTTTTTGTTTTTTGCGGTACACGGACCTCTCCTGTTGCGGAGCACAGGCTCCGGACATGCAGGCTCAGCGGCCATGGCTCACAGGCCCAGCCGCTCCGCGGCATGTGGGATCCTCCCAGACCGGGGCACGAACCCGTGTCCCCTGCATTGACAGGCGGACTCTCAAACACTGCGCCACCAGGGAAGCCCCTGGGCTTGTTTTTTTAATGAGCTCCTCTGATACCTGGCAGCTCATCTGAGCTCCTGACACTACTTGCTATACTCACTATTGTGATATAATTAGATATGGATTCAGAAAGTTCATTTTAACTGTGATATGGTGAAATGATTGGAACAAAATGAGACTAGGAGTCTTTACAGAAATCTAAGTGAAACCTGATGCTGTTGTACATTAAATTAATGCACTGTGATGGAGAAGGGTAGACATATTAGAGATATATTTATTAGGTAGAATCAACAGGGCTTGGTGATTGATTGGAGATAGCAGAATGAGGATGAGGGAGAGATTAGGGATACATTATGCTAAAATTCATGTTGAAGTCCTAATCCCTAATACCTCAGAATATGAGTGTATTTGGAGATACGGTCTTTAATTAGTTAAGTTAAAACAAGGCCTTTAGTTTGGGCCCTGATCCAGTATGACTGGCATCATTAATAATAAGAAGAAATTTGAACACAGGTACAGAGGCAAGATCATATGAAGACTTAGGAAGAAGATAGTCATTTACAAACCCAGAAAAGAGACCTCAGACAAAACCACCCTTGCCAACACCTTGATCTTTGATTTATGTCTTCCAGAAGTGTGAGAAAACAAATCTTCTGGTAAGCCACCCAATATGTAGTACTTTATTTTAACAACCCTAACAAATAATACAGGGTGATGTCCAATTTTTTGACTTAGGAAACTTGATGTTCGGTAGTTGTGCTCCCTGATATATGAAGTTTGGGAGGAAGAGTGATCTGGGGAATGGGAAGCAGACTGATAGGTTCAGTTGAGTTGGAGGTCTCATTGTGCCTTCAAATTGAGAAGCCATACATATAACTCAATCAATGGATCTGGGACTCAGAGAGATGTCTGTACTAGAAGTAGCAATCTATGAGTCATGAAGCGATATGTAAAATATCATTGAAACCTTATGCAAAAGGTGAAATCAGTCACAATATCTATATACTTGGATGTAGTTGTGTAGACTTGTCCTATGTTTCTATTTCTGTACAGTGCTATTAAGAACCTCCTACAAAGGAGTACAGATAAAGTTAATGTCAGTGTTAAAAGAAAGTGCTTCATGAATGCAGAAAATAGAAGAGAGAATAAGGATAAAATACTTAGAACAGAAGGCCAGGGTCAGTGGAGGAGATCTACAAGGGCCATAATGAGTTAATCCTTATTTAAGCCTACAAAGGAATGCAGGGAGCCTTAAAGACCAAAGGAAACATTTAGGGAAGAGACCATTGAGAATCACTTAGAGTCCATTTGATGACAGTTTACAGAACTTTTACAATTCCATTTTTGACATATCATTTGTGATTATCATGGCAGGAGAATAATACAGATAGAACAGTAGAAGAATATACTAGAGAAGCTGGTATGTCATCAAAATGCACCTTCAGGGGCAAAAATGTTGGTAGTGCTCTGTGGCAGCAGCAATATGCAGGCTGGACAAGGGGTTGTAGAAGCCAGGAAAAACAGGATTTACACTTACAAAAGAAGCCATCCTAAGGCACAGGGCTTGCAGTGACAGGGACTGAAAGAGAGAAAAGGGATTTTTAACCTTCCCTCCTCTTGATTCAACATATGAAAAGACACATATGAAAAGACAAATTCAGGTACTTGGAAGAATGCTTGATTCATCCTTCTTACAATTTCACAGTAGGTAAAATGACCTTTTGATTTTAATCTAGGTGCTTGCTTTTCCTCTTTAGTTTGAGAAAACCAAGAGTTTTCCTTTAATAACTCTGTGCTCAAATTCATGAATTCTTTTCCAACATACTTGACCCAAATTCAATATTGTCTAAAGTTTTGAATTATTTTTGCTAATTATGATGATGGCAGATTTTTAGGTACAAATATACTTTTGCAGTGGACACAGCTAAAGATTCATCTTCAAGAATCAAAACATGAAAATCATCAAAATTTCTCTAAGTTCTTTCCTAAAGTCTGTGGAAAACATCTTGCATTTGTTTACTTTTTTGAACATATAATATGACTATTGTGAACCGTGATGTTGAAAAACACACTCAGCAATGGTAAAGCCTATTCAAAACTAGCCTCTCCAAAAGTCTACAACTTTTCAAGTTGTTGGAGTGCTACTAAAAAATATCAAACTTCAAAGATGCACTTCTAGAAATTATAAGTAATTTGTGCATCAAACAATATGTACAATAGTACTATACACTAAATTGGACCAGCTGCCTATGCCTACCATTACAGCTGGTTGCAAAGTATATAATTTATATTTTCGCAGTAGAGAGTGGGAAGGCTTTTTAAAACTGTGTTCATGCATTTATAAAGAGCCTTTTCCTGTTTTATTTTTTTAACCATTGTAAGCTAAAAAGAGGTGGTATTTTGGCACTATGTTTAAGGTTAATCCCTATCTATTATAGTTAAAAGATCTGTCAAAGCACTTTGCCTATGACCTCTTATTCCATCCGTATGAGTAGATGATTTAGACACATATTTACCTTCATGATATTCTTAAAATATGAGTTTTATTTTTAAAAAGGCATTGGCAATAACTAATAAAGGTATACTTGATAACAAATTATTGGCTCTTAAAATTTAGTAAATGGCATATATTGATCTAAAAGTTAAAAAAGAATGTTTCTATCGGTAAACTGAACAAGCTTCTGAATGGCACTGTTGCAATTTCTTTTGCTATTTCTTAGCTCTTTACATTTGGTATTTGATAACAAACACACAATATAAGGTATATTTATATATTAATCACTGGTTTCCAGTATGTATAATGGAATGGCACAAAATCTGAGGAAAAGGTTAGATGTAGAACAACTGTTTAGAAAAAGAGACTTAATTTTGAGATTTAGAATATCTGTCCCATTTCCAAACTTTTCTTTAAATAGTTTGAAAATAATTCAATATTTGACTTGGGTTGTAGGATTCACTTTTTTAAATAAATAGTGTCATGGGAAACACAAAATGTAGATTAATATCTAGTGAAAATGTTAATGGCTTATGAAATTTTACTGATGATTTTAGATATTTTTAATGGTCAATTTACATGATCAAGTTACATAAATTTTAAGCTTTGGGGTATCAATATTCACATTATCCAACTTTATTCAAATATTATTATGCATTTAGAATATGAACAGATTAATCTTAAATAAATTGCATCCTTCAATTCATAAAGATTCAAGTGATGTGACTTAAGAGTAAATTATATAAATGAAAAAATATTGTGACCTGACTGACTTTAGTGTACCTCCTAATACTAGTATTTATCTCCTGAAAGTAAAATGCAAATGTGTAACTGAACATCTAATAAAATTCTGTGAGGAGTATTTCCAAGTTGCTTTTTCTTTTTTCTTTTTTTTTCTTTTTGGTTATTTTACTCTCTGATCTGTCTTTATTATGGTTCTGTTTTGATTAATGAGTGGTGACAAGAAATATACTCTCAGCATTTTGCCCATATTTCCAGGGTAAAAGGAACTGACACCTAATGGAAGACCGTCTCCTGTGCACCCCAGCCCAAGTTGGGGGTTCTTGAGTGTATATGATGGAGGAGAGATTTCAGGCCTCCTGAAGAATGGAGGAAAATAATTTTCTTGTCTTTGGGCAAGATAAAAGGAAAGGGATTGCCTCTTAAGAAAAGCTACCTCTTCAAGCGCTTTCCTTAGCTCTTAACATGCCACCAGTTGACTGTAGTCTGGGAGGAGCAACTTGGGTTGCCAATAACCTAACTTAGCAGATTAAAAAAGAGGAAGAGGCAAAAGCTAAGTTTCTTTGAAGTGAGCCCTTAGAAAATACTATTAACCCATTTTTGAGCAATTGTTTTCACATACTTATATATAATTATGAAACTTCCATATTTATATAATTTTATTCAACTAGGTTCTATGCATTATGGAATAGAATATTCCACATTTGAAAAGAAAATAAATCTAATCATTAAATAGGATATCAGAAGTATAATTGTGGCTGCCTGAAATAAAGCTCATGGTCTCATTAAAACTTCTAGAAATGTAGTGATTTTAGTTACAAAAATAAAATGTTGAATTTCTTTCCATGTTTTATCCCTTTAACTTCCTATTCTTTCAGTCTGCCTTCGTTTGTCTAAAGATAGGGTACCCTCAAAGAGGTTATCCTTGTTGAGTCTGTTGTCTATAACGTGGGGTTAATATTAACTCTCCATCTTGATAATTGAGAATATTGGAGATGATAGCTCTAATGAGCCTAGCACAGAGCTGTTTATTATATTGTGCATGCTACTTTTAAAATCCCTCTGATGTTTTTTTTCACACTCTGTTGCTCTGTGTAAGTAAGTGAAAGATGATTGACTTTTTAAAGAGTAAAGTGTAATATGTTTCCTTTCACTAGAGAAGAAGGTAGGTAAAGGATGTGTTTTTTTTTTTTTTTTTTTTTTTTTTTTTTTTTGGCGGTATGCGGGCCTCTCACTGTTGTGGCCTCTCCCGTTGCGGAGCACAGGCTCCAGACGCACAGGCTCAGCGGCCATGGCTCACAGGCCTAGCCGCTCCGCGGCATGTGGGATCCTCCGGGACCGGGGCACGAACCCGTGTCCCCTGCATCGGCAGGCGGACTCTCAACCACTGCGCCACCAGGGAAGCCCTAAAGGATGTTTTTTGTTGTCAGCTTGAATAAAGATAACCTATGTTGTGGGTTATAACCTAAAGATTATGAAATTGGAATCAAGCAGATTTGGTTCAAATCCCATCTCTGCTATCCTAGGTCTTAGTGACCTGGGTTATAATTTATTTAAATTCCCTGAGAGTTACTATCATCTCTGTAAAAGTTGGAATTAAATCTTCTCTTTAGGATTGCTGCAAGGATCATAAATATCACAGGGCCTATCAGAGTAAACACATTCATCATATATGTAGTTGGCTTTGTGTGTGTGTGTTGGGGGGCATTAATTATCCTCATTTAAATTATTTTTTTTTACTTTTGCCTTACTTCAGGAAAAGCTTTAACTTCTTTGCCATACTGGTTTCTGTTGACCTAAAATAAATAGACTGCCTGATATTTCCCCAGCAAAAATGGGTTCCTTTGGGATCAGCAGAGAATTGCAATTTGAGGTCTGCAACCAAGGTGAGCCATATGTGCAAGTGTCTGAACAGCATGAGAAGGAAAAACAAAACAAAGCAGTTTTATAGAAGGGAAGAGGAAGTTAGGAGGGCTGTAGAAAACATAAGAGTCCATGGTTTTTCAATGGCTGAATACTTGCTAAGAAAGAAGAGGGGTTTTTCTTTTTCCTTTTGGGTTTTGCTGTTGTCTCAGGGCATGAGAAGTCCCCATTCTGGTCTCCCACCTATATTTAATTGAGGTTCTTGTTTATTAATTTTTTACATTTCAAATCCCTTTTAATCAAGATATTTATGATCAAGAGTCAGGCTTTCTCGTTTCAACAGTTTTTTGTCCCTCAATGCCAAAAAGGACCTTTCCTGGGTGTAGGGTCTCACGTTGAAAGGAAAGTGGACAGATAGGAAACCTGTTGAAGTCACATTTGAGTAACAAAGAGAGGTAGGGGGTAGAACTCTCAGGTACTTTTTATGTAGAGTCCATATGTTACCAAGATTGTAATCATTGGAGATCATCTGAAGTGTTACATCATCATCAAATGTTTGGTTGACAGACTTCCAACAGGCCTGGTTCAGGTATCTTGGAAACATCTGTTTCATCAGATGTGGTCTGCTTCAATTCTGGGAAATCTGTACTTTCAGGTCACCAAATGATGTGCAGGTCCAGTCATGGTTCAGTGCTTACTTTAGGTGTGTCATGTTTGAGGGCCTCTAAAATTGTGCCAGTTGAGTCTTAATTATGTCATTACTATGTTTGACTAAACCAAAAGACTAAGGGTGACAAGCATAGTGAAAGTGATATAAAACTGGCCAAACAGCACAGACTTGTCAAAGTATCTGGACAGTAAAATGTATTCCTCAATCACTGTGAAGTTTGAGAGGACTTCCACAGGTAGGGATAATCTTTTCCAAAAAGACTTTAACCACAGAAGAGGCAGTAGCTTGTCCACAAGGGAAGTCTTCAGTCTAGTATGAAACATCCAAATCATGAATAAACATATTTATATCCATAAGATGGAGGAAGTTGTATGAAATCAATTTGCCAGACCTTGAATGGTCCATTAAGAAGTTTAAAATGTCTGGGAGCAATACAAATAGGCTTCTCTGGATTGTATTTTGGACAAGTGAGACAAGTCAGATAGGCACCTTTTATGGCCTTGTAAATATTTCCCCATCAATATTGATTCATGAAAACTATCCTTTTGTCTGTAGGCCAATGGTTTAACACATGTACAGTGATGAGGGGTGGGAATTTTAGAGTCTCCAGTAAGACTGGGTTGTTAGTTGATCCAAGCCAAAACTTTCTCTTTTTATCAAACCTACAGTTGTTGAACCTACAATCTCTTTTGTCCTTTTCTGGGGCTTATTGATGGGTTTCTCTAGCCAACTTTTCTAAGGTATTATTTGGGGAAAGATTCCTTGGACCATGACAGAGATTTGGCTGCTCTTGGTCCCTTTCAGGGCAACACTCCTTGTGAAAATATCAGCAAGGTGATTTCCCTTAACTGCAGAGTATCAAGTTTAGAATGCCCCAGAATCTTACTTATAGCTAAAGTGACAGGTAAAAGTAATGTGTCTAATAATTCCTGAACATAGAAGCCATTTTAATTTTATTTCAGATGGAAGTAAGGAAGCCACACTGCTTCTACAACATTCCAAAATCACAAGCTACTCCAAGAGCATATCTGCTGTCAATATAAATATTGGCAATTTTGTCCTTGGGTAAAATACAAACCAGTGTAAGAGCATATAATTCAGCCTGTTGAGCTGAAATAGCCATAGGTATAGATGCTGCCTCAACAACATCAAAAAGCGTAGCAATAGCATACCCAGCACAATATTTGCCATTGTCATCTTTTATATAAGAACCATCAGTGAAACCATGAGAAGTTAATGTTACCCGAAGGAGTATCCTGCATATCATCACAGGGAGTCAGGAGGTAATCTATCAGCATTAAGCAGTTGTGAGGGGCTTTGTCAGTGATAGAGGGGAGAAAAGTAGGGTTAAGGTTACTACAGTGTAAGAGTTATGTGAGGAGCAGTTAACAAAAGGATTTCACTAGAGGTGAAGCAGCTGGCTGGGTAATGTTGAGTGTGATGAGAATTCAGGGGAGCTTTTATTGTATGAGGTACAAAAATGGTTAAAGGGGATCCCACAAAGATTTTCTCAGTGGTTTAACTAAAGGACAATGACTGTAATGGCTCTAAAACAAGGGGGGTATCTCCATCCCACAGGGTCCATTTGCTGATTACAGTATCTCAAGGGCATTTCCTTCCTGTTCAATACAAAAAGAAAAAGAGAAATCTGATTATTGGGTTGCTCAAGGGAGGTAGATTTATTAAACTCTACCTTAAAAGCCTTAAAGTTTATGTTATCTGGCTCTTCCTATACTATGGGTCAGGCTTGTTATTCTTTAGTAAAACGTACAGAGGCTGATCTGTAAGAGAGAAATATGGAATCCAATTTTAGCAATAACCAACTAGATGGAGAAAACCTCACAGTTGTTGCTTACTTCAGGGTTTTGGGAAGCTTAGGACATCATGAGGTCTACGTGGATCTAGTTCTAATGATTGTCCTGATATCAGATGCCCTAAATATCAAACCTGGGTTTGGGCAAAATGCAAATTTTCTTTGATGACCTTATGTCCCTTTGAGGCTAACAGTTTAAGCAATGGATGTTTTCTTCCTGTGAGGAGACTGAGAAGGAGAACAAAGAAGCAAATAACCTACATATTGAAACAAAGTAGAGCCTCTTTATATTACCCATATCAGCCTTCAGGATTTGTGAGAAATAAGAAGGACTTTCAGTAAAACTTTGAGGCCTTACTATCCAGGTGAATTGTTTTTCTTCCCAAGTGAAGCCCAAAAGGTACTGGGTAGCTTCATCAACTGGAATACTAAGGAATGCACTGCTTAAATCAGTCATAATAAAGAATTGACATCTGGTGGGAATAGATGTTAGTAGTGAATGAAGGTTAGCAACAACAGGGTGTTGAGGGATAACAATGTTGTTTATTGACCCTGGACTAACCTCCACCCTTGGCTTTTAGGTTTTCATACTGGAAAAATGGAATTGTTATGTGGGCTAGCAGTATAAGTCATAATGAAGCCTAGAAGTTTGTAATCTTCTATTATGGGCTTTATACACTGAAGGGCTTCTTTACTTATAGGGTGTTGACTGATTCTGGGGAGAGGTTTTGAGGCCTCTATTTGAATCCTGATGGGAGGTGTGCTGTGAATTTTGCCAATATCAGTTGGATATTTTGCCTATAAAGAGGGTGGTAACAATTCAAAAGGGACAAGTGATCAGTGTTTCCAAGAGTCAGTTCTAGTATCATCAGAGACAGAATAAATAAGAAGGTCAAAAGGTCATTTAGTTCAGTTTGATGATTGCTGTTAAATTCCAGAGTTTTTCTCTCCTGTTGGGGAAAAAAAATCTGGCATCATGCTTCTCTAAGAAGTATTAGCCTAATAAATGAGTTGGGGCAGAGGAACTAAGAAGGAAATGGTGTGTTTCTCTCAAAGGGCCTAAGTAAAACAGAATGGGTTCAGACACAGGGACCTGTTGAGGTTCATTAGAGATCCCCACTATTTGAACTGCTTTAGTACTCTGAAATAGGGGCTTCTTTATAGTATTGGTGTTGAGCACCAAAAATGTGGCTCCAGTGTCAATTAGGACTGGAAGAGATTCATCCCCAATCTGGAAAAATGTTTGTCCAAACCAATCTAGAGGTAGGATAAGGAAAAGTCTCTGTAGTTCTTCAGAGTCCTGTCATTGAAAATTGGGAGGACATTAGAAAGGCTGGTTAGAGGGCTGAAGGTGCCTAAAGCACTTACATTTATAACAATCTCTTTTCCAGTATCCTGGCTTTTTGTAATAATAGCAGAAGCTAGGAGTGTTTTGGTTTTGTTTAGCAGCCTTCATTTGCTGGTGTTGAAGATTAAGAATTTTGGCAGTCTTCCTGTGAAGTGACTCATCTAGAGTGTGAGAGAGCTGGTTTGTTGGATTAAGTAAATCTGGAGTAGACATAGTTTCCCATTCCATCCTGGCCCTTTTTGCTAGAATGGATAGGTCGAAATTCAACCCATTAATAAACATAGAGTTAAAAGCTACCCAGGTGGAATCAACATCTGAAGGAATACCAGAATTTTCTTTAAAAATAATCTAAAGTCAGTTGTAATAGTCATGATTGGATTCCTCAGATCTTTGTGTGCAAGTCTAAATTTTGTTCCAATCAACAGCCCTAGGAATTGCCTAGTGAAGTCACCTAGCAAATGCCCAAGTCTGATCATATAATAAGTTAGTGGACTGGTCTCCCAGTTGTAATCCTAGAGACCTTTCAAGATTTTCCCAATTAATGGTTTTCACCCAGTGCTGGGCCTGACTTTCACTGGCAAGCGTATGAACTAGCTGATGAAATTCAGAGAATCCAGGTTGATAAGTTTAAATTTCTCAGCAAATATGTAAGGATCTTCAGTTACTCTGGGAAAATCTTGGACCAGTGGTTCACAATTAAGCTTTAGTCCAGGGAATATTAAAAAAAAAAAAATAGGGGTTTAGCCTCTGGATCCTCAAAATGTTTAATTTTAAAGGGATGGGTTTTAATAAGTTCATAGGAAAAGGGAGTGGGGAGAATTTCAGAGAAAAAGAAAAGGTTGGAGAGAGAATCAGTATGGGGGAATCAAGGGTCTGGAGGAGGCATAGGTGGTATAGAAGGGTCAGAAGTAGAGGGAACCAGAGGCAGAGTCTGATGAGGAGCCAAGGGAAAGAGACAAGATGGAGCTGGAGGGGGAGCATGAGTCAAAGAAGCAAAGGAAGGAGAGCCTGAGGCTTCAAGAGCATTTTTATCTTCTAAGTGTTTGTTTGCCTCAGTTAATCTTAAAATCTTACTTTGCAGAGAGGCAATTTTAGACTTCTGATACCATTGGGAAGCCTCAAAATAGCAATTGAAAAAAAGTATTCCACTCAGTTCTGGAAATTTTTGAGCTATTGTAGTCCAATTCAGTTTTAAGGAAATTAAGTATGGGATTTCAAAAGTTCCCCATAATGGTCATTGATGTTCTATATTGCCTTTGGTCAGGTTGGTGCATTTTATTAAAAATGTGTGTGAGGAAAGATTGCGGTTTTTAAATATTAAATTGGCTAGAGTCCCTATAGTGGGTGCACCCTCAAAATATTTAGTTACCTGGGATCTCGTTTCTCAGAAGTTTCTCTCTAGAGTAAAAGAATAATTTTTAACAGGTCAAACATCTTACAGCTTAAACAGCTCAATTCAAACAGCTTTCAAGCTAGTACCAGCCAATTCTAAGGTTAACAGTTTGGTCTTGGAGGAGCCAAACCAAAGGCTTTTTTTCAGCTAGTGTCCAGAGAATAGCCTATTCCTTTGAAATAGGCTGATGGCTTAACCGTCACTGTTTCAGTAAAGCAGCTCCTGTTCCCTAAGGAATGTGCTGACGGTTTCTCAGCCAGTTTTAGCTGAAATAGTCTTATCTCAAAATCAGACTCATGCAGAACAAGTCCTTAACCAGAAAAATTAAACTTTAAAATAAATCCCAAATAAAGTCAGGAGACCTTCAATTGCAAAGAGGGTATGAGCTTGGATCCTGGAAAAAGACATCTTCAAATTCTAGGGTCAGTAAGGAAAGCAGTGAGTGACAGTTGTGGGTTTCATACCCATTTGCTTACCTGCCCTCAAGCCTTCAGGGGTCTTCTGTGGTCCCCCATATGGGTCACCAAGATTTTGACCTGAAATAAGTAGACTGCCTTTTATTTCTCCAGTTAAGATGGGTTTATTTGGAATCAGCAGAGAATTGCAGTTCACGGTTTGTATCCATGGTGAGTCATGTGCAAGTCCCTGCACATCAAGGAAAGGAGAACACTTTTATAGAGGAAAAAGAGGAAGTTGGGAGGGATATAGTAAACAGAGTCCATGGCTTTTCATTGGCTGAGTCTGTAATGGGAAAGAAGAGGAGTCTTTCTTCTTACTTTGGGCAGTTCTATCTTCTCAGTCATGAGAGCCCCCCCCTTTTTGTCTCCCAGCCCTATTTAATTGAGGTTTCACTTTATTAAGTTTTTATATTTCTGCAAACCATCTCTTTGAAATTTGTCAATTTGTTCTAATTGCTACAACATCCTCTCTTTTTCCTCTTGTTTAGATATAGACTTTTTAAGTATTTCTATCCTGAACTCTTCTCCACCCAACCTGGTTCCACATGTTCTTCCTTGTTGATCACATAGCCAGTTGGTGTGGCACAGTCAGGTAAAGGAATCTAAACTAAGGGTAAAATAAGGGAAGCAGAGCTCTCTGTGTGCCCCTATACAGGCAAAGTTGTCTCCTCTTATCGCTCCTTTTCAATATCATGCTGGAAATTCTAGCTAGTATAATTAGACATAAATAAAGAATTAGGTTGATTGATCGATAAATAAATAAATAAATAAATAAATGGTATACAGAATGGGAAGAAAAAACTGAAGTTGTCTTTGTTCACAGATGACGTGACTGTTAATGTAGAAAATATAAAAGAATCAACCAAAAAATCTAATATGTGATCATAGCAAGGTTTTAGGATACACAGTTAATATACAGAAGTTAACAGCTTTCTTATATACAAGCAATGAACAAATGGAATTTGAAATTAAATATGCAATACCATTTATAAAAGCAACCAAAAAAATGAAATACTTAGGTATAAAACTAACAAAATATGTGTAAGATCTACATGAGGAAAACGAGAAAACTCTGCTGAATGAAGTGAAAGAAGAACTGAATAAATGAGGAGATACTCCATGTTCATGGTTAAAAAGACTCAATGTTGTCAAGATGTCAGTTATTTCCAAATTAACCTGTGGATTCAGTGCAATTCCAAAATCCCAGAAACTTATTTTGTGGATAAAGGCAAATTGATTCTAAAGTTTATATAGAGAGGAATAAGACCCAGCATAGCAAGCACAATATTGAAAGAGAAGAACAAAGTTGGAGGACTGACACTACCTGACTTAAAGACTTACCATAAAGCTGTAGTAATAAAGACAATATTATATTAGCAAAAGAATTAAATAGATCAACTAGATCAATGGATCAGAATAGAGAGCCCAGAAATAGTACCCCACAAATGTAAGCAGTTGATCTTTGACAAAGGAGCAAAGGCAACACAATGAAACAAAGATAGTCTTCTCAAAAAATGGTGTTGGAACAACTGTATATTCACATACAAAAGAATGAATCTAGACATAGACCTCATACCCGTCAGAAAAACTAACTAAAAATGAATCACACACCTAAAGGTAAAACAGAAAACTGTAAAGTTAGAAGATATCACGGAACAACGTCTAGTGTTGGGTGTGGTAATGACTTTTTAGATACAACACTGAATGTACAGTACATGTGAGAAATAATTGATAAGCTGGACCTCATGAAAATTTAAAACTTCTCTGTGAATGTCATTTTCAAGAGAATAAGAAGACAAACCACACACTGAAAAAAAGTGTGAAAATGACACATCTTTAAAGGACTGCTCTGCAAAATACACAAAGAACTTTTAGAACAGCCATGAGAAAACAATCTGATTTTAAAATGAGCCAAAGACCTGGACAGATACCTCAACAAAGAAGATATACACATGGCAAGTAACCATATGAAAAGATTCTCCACATCATTTGTCATCAGGAAAAAACAGATTAAAACAACGAGATTACACTACGTATTTTTTCAGAATGGTCAAAATCCAGAAAACTTAAGACACCAAATGCTGATGGGGTTGTGGATCAACAGGAACTCTTATTCCTTGCTGGTGGGAATGCAAAATGGTTTAGCCACTTTGGAAGACAGTTTGGCAGTTTCTTACAAAACTAAATACGGTTTTACCATGCAATCCATCATTCATGCTTTTTGGTATTTACCCAAATGAGTTGAAAACATATGCATACATAAAAACCTACACATGTGTGCTTTTAGCAGCTTTATTCAAAATTGCCAAAACTTGGAAGTAACCAAAATATTCTTCAGCAGGTGAATGGGTAAGTAAACTGTGGAATCCCCAGAAAATGGAATATTATTCAGTGCTAAAAAGAAATGAGCTGTCAAGTCATGAAAAGACATGGGGGAAACAAATTAATATCAAAAATTGAAAGAAGCCAATCTGAAAAGTCTACATAATATATGTTTCCAACTATATGACATGATGGAAAAGGCAAAACTATGGAGATAGTATAAAGGTCAGTGGTAGGCAGGGTTTTGGGGTGGGGGAAGTGATAAATAGGTGGAGCACAGAGGATTCTTAATGCAGTGAAAATACTCTGTATGATAAATACATGTCATTATATACTTATCTAACCTCATAAAATGCCCAACACCAAGAGTAAACCATTATGTAAATTATGGACTTTTGGTGAGTATGATGTGTTGATGTAGATACATCAGTTGTAACAAATGTGCCGCTGTTTGGGGGATATTGATAATGGGTCAGTCTATGCACATGTGGGACAGGGGATATATTGGAAATCTCTGTACCTTCCTCTCAGTATTGCAATGAATCTTACACTGCTTTTTTTTTTTTTTTTTTTTTTTTTTTTTTTTTTTTTGCGGTATGCGGGCCTCTCACTGTTGTGGCCTCCCCCGTTGCGGAGCACAGGCTCCGGACGCGCAGGCTCCGGACGCGCAGGCTCAGCGGCCATGGCTCACGGGCCCAGCCGCTCCGCGGCATATGGGATCCTCCCAGACCGGGGCACGAACCCGTATCCCCTGCATCGGCAGGCGGACTCTCAACCACTTGCGCCACCAGGGAGGCCCTGCTTTTTTTTTTTAATATGGTTTTAATTAAAAAGTAACAGTTGGGTACATTTGTGTAGGTTTATTTCTGGACTCTTTATTCTGTTCCACTGATCTATGTATCTATCCCTCCACCAGTACCACACAGTCTTCATTACTGTAGCTTTAAATTGACTTGAAATCAGGTAGACTGATTCCTCCTACTTTACTTTTCTTTTTAAAAATTGTTTCAGCTCTTCGAGTTTCTTTGCCATTCCATATAAAATTAGGATAATATTGTCTATATCTATAAAAACTATTTCTGGAATGTTGTTAGGAATTGCATTACACCTGTATATCCCACTGTATATATGTACTGAATCTTCTTTATCCATTCATCTGTCGATGGACATTTAGGTTGCTTCCATGTTCTGGCTATGTGAGAGTGCTGCTGTGAACATTGGAGCGCATGTGCCTTTTTGAATTATGGTTTTCTCAGGGTATATGCCCAGTAGTGGAATTGTGTCATATGGTAGTACTATTTTTAGTTTTTTTTTTTTCCTACCTTTATTGGCCAGCAGACTACTGGAGGGGGATGAAGCAGGAGGAAAGGGTGGCTCCAGTGCCAGGCCGGTTGTGCTTCATGAGCTTGTAAGTGATGGAGAACTCACCTAGGTAGTGGCCGATCATCTCAGGCTTCATTTCCACCTGGCTGAAGGTCTTGCCATGGTAGCCACCCACCATGCTGCCCACCATCTCGGTCAGGATGATCATGTCGCGCAGGTGCGTCTTCACCAACTCAGGCTTCTCCATGGGTGGCACCTCCTTCCTGGCCTTGTGCAGCCGCTTCAGCAGCAAGTGCTGCTTCTTCTGGAGGCCGTGGTTCAGCCGCTGCCGCTGCCTCACACTGTACGGCTGCATCAGCTGCTCACGGGACATGTCCAGCAGCTGGTTGAGGTCCACGCAGTCGTAGGTGAACTTGAGGAAGGTCCACTTCTTCTTCTGCTCCACTTCTGCCATCTTGTTGGCTCTTCAGAAAACTAGTTTTAGTTTTTTAAGGAGCCTCCATACTGTTCTCCATAGAGGCTGTATTAATTTACATATTACTCAGCCATAAAGAGTAACAAAATAGGGTCATTTGTCAAGACGTGGATGGACCTAGAGTCTGTCATACAGAGTGAAGTAAGTCAGAAAGAGAAAAACAAATACCAAATATTAACGCATATATGTGGAATCTAGAAAAATGGTACAGATGAACCTACTTGCAGGGCAAGAATAGAGACGCAGATGTAGAGAATGGATGTGTGGACACAGAGGAGGAAAGCGAGGATGAATTGGGAGACTGGGATTGACATATAGACTACCATGTGTAAAACAGAGAGCTAGTGGGAACCTGCTGCCTAGTAGAGGGAGCTCAGCTCGGTGCTCTGCGATGACCTAGATGGATGGGATGGGGGGGGTGGGAGGGAGGTCCAAGTTGGAGGGGATATAGGTATACATATAGCTGATTCACTTCATGGTACAGCAGAAACTAACACAACATTGTAAAGCAATTATACCCCAATTTAAAAAAAAATGAACGACACCTCTGGAAAAAAACAACAACCCTGTATATCAATTTTAGATGAACTTCAAAAATTATTCTCCAAATCAATCAGTATCATTATGACCTTTAGAACAGTGTTAAAATGTCACTTGACTTTTTATTAAGGTAATGTGTGCCTGTTTCATTAAATTATAAACTAATTCAGGAGAGGTGATCTTTCAGTATCCATGCATATGTTTCTAAGGTGTAGCTTGTTGGTGTGCAAGAGAAGGTATTCAGTAAATCTTTACTTTAAAAATTGCATTAGAATTATTAACTTTAGCAAGTTACATTACACTCTCAACATTTATTTTCCAATGCATTACTCAGTATTCAAAGTAAAGCCATCCTTTTAAATCTTGATTCATTCCTCTTTCCTCCATGATGATACCCTTTCATGTATTACTTTTGCTAGTTTAGAAAATACTTCCATTTGTCTGATAGTTAATTTCATGAGCACATCAAAACTTATTTTAAATTTTGTCTTTTTATATGTAGGCTTTGAGAGAAATTGTTGGTTAATATCTAGGAATTTACGTCTACGAATTTATGTTAACAGATCAGTTATTTACAAGGGACAACTAGAGATTAAATCAATTGGATTTTTTTTTCTCTCTGTTGTCTGTGTAAAGCCTAAGATTACAATGCACTCTTCAACATTCATTTTTCTCCTTACCTTTTTCAAGTCAATTCTACTTTTGTAAAGCTATGTTAGCCATTTATGTTTTTTTTTTTCAACGAGTTCTAAAACAACCCATGGACCATACAAAAATAATGGTGCTCTATTATATTTTTTATTGTGGGTTACATATTACCATAGGCAACTTCTCTTACTATTCATAATATTCCTCTCCTCTATTTTCATATATTGTGCATTCTTCTAGATCTAGCTCTTATGTAAATTCTTTTCTGATCAAACATTCCTGATAAAATCTCTTCCATTTATGCATAATATTCAAACCAGTGAATCATTTAAAGGGGAATTAAGTCTGCAATTTCTCGACAGTGCTTTTATTGCCATTTAACTGTTACTTAAATATTGCCTTTTTTTTTTTTTCACTTCTATTCATATACTTTGCTTTTCCTCCCAGCTGTAGATTCCTGGAAATCTACAGTATGTAGTATATTATAAATACATAATTATTATTTGATTTGAATAATATTTATACTCCAAGAGCACAGTAAATGGTCACTTGCAACCCCGAGGCTGTGCTTTAAAAGCCTTTAGCAGTATCTTTCTTTTATTCTTATCTTGAGAATATTGACCAAATAATTGTTCAGGGTATTTTTATTACAGTGAATATTCACATGGTCAGATCATATGATGGTTAAGTGTTTAACTCTCTGGTCAGATGGTTTCCATTCAAATTTTTGCTACATTTTTCTTATTACTCCTGTGACTGTCAGTTAATTGTTTAACCTTTCTAATATATATTCATAATAAAGATAGTAAAATTATTTTATTGTAATAAAATTGTATAGTACATGTTGTGATAAAAATAAGTATCAAATTTTTCTTTGATCAAATTTCAGTAAATATCATGCACTTTTGAGAAATGTATCTTTCTGTACTTCATTGCTGTGAGGATGAAATGAAGACATTGTTGTGAGAATGAACTGAGGCTATGTATGCAAAGCACTTGGTATGTGCTTGTAGTATAGTAAGCATATGATAAATGTTACTTTTTTAATAAATTTATTTTATTTATTTATTTTTGGCTGCATTGGGTCCTTGTTGCTGTGCACAGGCTTTCTCTAGTTGCAGTGAGTGGGGGCTACTGTTTGTTGTGGTGCATAGGCTTCTCATTGCAGTGGCTTCTTTTGTTGCAGAGCACAGGCTCTAAGCACGCAGGCTCAGTAGTTGTGGCACATGGGCTTAGTTGCTCCGCGGCATGTGGGATCTTCCCAGACCAGGGCTTGAACCCATGTCCCCTGCATTGGCAGGCAGATTCTTAGCCACTGTGCCACTAGGGACATCCTAGATGTTACTTTTTATTAGTAGTATATCTTTAAAATGAATGATTTTTTTCTATTCACAAGTTACATTGTACAAATGACTGCAATTATTTGGGAGAATGTTACCATTTACTTCAGATTATTATGTTTACTATGTGACTATTTTAGAAGAACAGGGTTATAGCACCTGAAACTTTTGAAGGCAGATGATGAAAACCTCAATTTTTAGGTTTTTTCCTCTAAAAATGCATGTTTTTTATTATTATATAGAATATTTAATATACTTTCAATAATGTGTGATATTAATATTAGTATTTCAACTGTTGAATTTGTTCATTTTTTCCCCAACAACATTCTGCCTACATTTCTAGAGCACATGTTCAATTTTAATAAATCCTGATTCTTTGGAAGATTGTTACACTCATTATAACCCTTCTATACTAATTTTTATTACTAATGCTGCCTCTATGCTCTGACAAAAAATAATCTGATTCTCTTTGATGAAATTTCAGTAAAGATTTTGTGCTTCTGTACAGTGAATCTCACTGGTTTCCATTTATCTCCTGGGCATAATTTTAGTTAGAGGGCAAGCCTTAGGGAAAGAGCTTTGAAAGATCCTTTAAAGAAAAATTGTCTGTCTGCCTTGGCTACTGTCAGGTCATCTTTGGTCTAATTCTAATGAAATTGATACTCATTTATTTCTGAAGGTTGTATGAGAATTTACATCATGGCTGTTCTAGCTTAATCTTCTTGTTTGCCATCCCTCTAGGTTTGTACGAGTCCCAAGTGATTTCAGAAAATTGAAATAGTGAAATAATACCAATTGAAAAAATGATTGCTACTTATAGAGTATTAATCTGTGGAGTTCAAACTCATTAATCTAAATCACCTCCCTTTGAGAGAACAGAAAGCATGTATGACAAACCACCTGAGAGGTCAGATTGAAAAAAAAGAAAGAATGAATGAAAGAGAAAAGGAAAAACAGTAAGGTAATATTAAAGAACTCCAAGATTATATAAAAATCAATGGGGAGTTAGAAAATTTATTAAACTTCTAGTTTGCTTCACAGGGGATAGTGATACTTCTCAAAGCCACATACAGTTATTTTGGTTTAGAATGCCCTAACTAATCCAGAGTTTAAAATTTCAGAAATTAGACACAATAATACTTATATACAGAAAAAAAAATCTATTAAGAACAAATTTTAAAGCCTTTTCCCCATTGCACTATAAACTCTTCAGTTACAGATGAAATAATTCATTCCAAGAATATAATCGGACTCTGTGTGATTTTAGCCCTTTTATTCTTTGTTAATATGTTATTTGGAGTTTTAGAGAGATAGGTATTGAGAATGGATGTCATTTGTTACTGTAGCAGCTGTGACCATTTGGATGGAAGGAAAGACATTTGTCAAAACATATGTATTTCTAACTTGGCAGGTGATTCCTTAATGATAGCAATGGAGCCTCATAGCATACTGGGAAAGTGACTATAATATCATTGTCTACGATGTTTTATATAAACATCCCATAACAGTACAGGAACGTATATATGAAGATGCTTGTGGAATCTAAAAAAAAAAATTACTGTCAGATTTCTTAGCCATAGAACTAAGAGCATAAGGAGGGTTCTTGGGAATTAAGTAACCTGATTAAGGAAACGTAACTACTTTGCTGGGGAAATTCATCGTCCAATACAAATGTAATGTAAGGTTAATATCCAGTGCACAGATTTCCATGAAAGAACAAACTACTCTAAATAAAAGAGGGATGAGGAATTTTAAGTGTCTTAAAGGATGAGATAACATTTACTAGGAAATGGCTCAGAAATGTCCTTATTAGTGGCAAGTTCAAGACAAGACAAAAAAAAAACAACAATGTCCAAAGTGAGTTTTTTGTTTCCTACTTTTTTGTTTGTTTCTTTTAGGATTGTTTACTGTATTGTATGTCTAATGTAAAACTTCTTCAAATATAATAGAAAAAATTTAGTTAAATCCTCTTAACCATTTATGGTTTCTTTAAAAATTAGAAAAGGCTTTGAATTTTGTGTCCAGTGGGGCACACTGTAATGTAAGACCCAAAGAATGAAGGAGATATAGAGGAGATACATTTTTATATTAGAATGTTTCAAGAAATATAAAGGCACTTTAAAGGAGACACTTTATGCTGTAATATCCTTTTACTAGTAAAGCTATTATGTTTCTGATTTAATTTTAATTATAGAATGACTACATTTGAAATATTCTCAATTTTGCTGCCAGAAACCCAGCTGCCTTTTTAAATTTCCACTTATAAATCAAGTGTAACAATGGTAGAGTTGAAAATATTCTAAGAAATAAAATATTTTAACTTTTTAAAAACCATTCTGATGCCAGGTTATAATTATAAAAGTTAAAAAAAAAGTTTTATGTGTCAGGGCTAAAGTGCCTTAATATCTTCATGAGGTTAATTAAAGGAGATTGCTAGAAAATGGAAGTATTTAGTGAATGAAAATGACTGTTTTTGTGGCGGGAGGAAAGGGGTGTATATAAAATCTATGTATTTATCGTAGCAGAGGTCCCCAACCTTTTTGGCACCAGGGACTGGTTTTGTGGAAGACAATTTTTCCCCAGACGGGGGCGTGGGGGCGGGGGATGGCTCAGGTGGTAATGTGAGCGATGGGGAGCAGCAGATGAAGCTTCACTTGCTTGCCTGCCACTTACCTCCTGCTTTGCGGCCCAGTTCCCAACAGGCCCCGGACCGATATCGGTCTGTGGCCCAGGGGTTGGGGACCCCTGTATTATAGGTATTATTTATTTTTGTATTTATTTATTTAAATTAATTGTCACATCCCACATTCTATCTAATTAACTTAAGTGGAAGTTAATATGCCAAATATTTATATTGTTGGTGATTGGAAACTAAAGTTGTTTTTCAAGTATTTATTTACTTAAAATAATACGTAGCAATGCCTACTGAAGTTGTGTTGCCCTCTGAAAAGAAATATTGTAAATATTGGCTTTGTGTTTCTTATATCTAGACAATTTTAGAGAAAACTATTAAGGATGGAGAAGTTAAAATATATGTATGTATAATCTTAGTACTTTTCTTATTTCATTGTTAAGGAAGAGAGAGAAATGGGAAGCACATTTAAGATTGGAAGAGCAAATCCTTCTGACAGGTGCATGGATTTCATGGAGTGTACAGGGTGTTCAAACTCTTTCTCTCTGTTGGTGGCTGCCAGATAGCTGTGCTTTTTTGGTTTCTTTATAGAATTAAACAATTTCACTCAGCTGGATAATAATTAACTGGTAGGATAGTGCTTTTTATCCTTTTTATGGCACATTGTTTTTTTCTTCCCTTTACAGCTTTCTTAATTCTAAATATGTTTGCATACAAGTAGTTGAGAAAGATTTTTAAAAATATTGAACTCTAGAAATCAAAAACTCAATATCTCTAATTTCAGCTTGACCATAGACTCCTGACTTTTCATCTCAGGACACTATGTTTTTCTGCTTTTTTTTTTTTTTTTTTTGATGTCATGATAACACCTGTTATAGATAATGTAGCTAAGGTATGAAGATGTGAAGGGTCATATTAGTCATAATTTTAGCAAATAAAGTAGTCTCAAATATTTTTTTGTGTTAGTGCCAGCCTTTTTGATCTGTAGCTGGAAGATAATACATGCTGACCCAAAAAAGAAGGACTCCAGCCCCTTCTTCCACTTTAACAAAAGATGCTCCACTTGGATTGGTTTTTATATCAAGTTTCTCAGTAAACTTTTAGATGATGAAATGTCTTGTAAATTAAAAACAAATGTTGAAAATCAAAGTACTAAGGCAAAAGGCTATTATGTCCTATAATATTTAAAGGTCCAGGCTCAAGAACGAGATTCCTTAGGTCCTAATCTTGGTTCAGTCACTAAAATGAGATAATAACAGTACTAACTAGTTCATAGAGTTGCTTTGAGAATTAAATGCATTAATACCATGTAGAACACTTAGAATAATGCCCAGTACATTAACAAATTGATAAAACTTGATAACATTAATATTTTATTGTCATTACTGCTATATTTTTATCATTATGCTCTTCAGCCATTAACATATCTCTTCTTGTATTGACTTTGGAGTACATGTCTAATTCCTTTCATTAAATTGTAGGCTGCATGAAGAGTGAAGGTAGTATTTAGAGCTGTTCACAGTTATTCTGGTTGTCCTTCGAGGTAGTTGGAGAGACTGAACATCGCTGCTCATATAAATAGTTAGGAACTACCATGTAACTTCTTTGGTCAAGGAAATATGAATGGAACTATGTATATCACTTTCAGGTAGAAGCTTTAATAACCAATTCACAATGTCCTGAGTCCCCTCTCTCTGTCTTGATGATTATAGAACCAAGTGTTAAAATGAAGTCTTCATTAGCCTTAGTAGCTGTAATGAACAGAAACCTTATCACTGCCCTGTATTTAACTTGCAGCAAAAGCAATAAGTACCTTTGTATTGCTTTAAATTGCTGAGAACTTGGAGTTAGTTTATTATCATAGCATAAATTAACCTATTGTGACTTATACAGGAGCAAAGTACTGGTATTCCTTCCCTTTTTCCCTCATCTCACTCAACAGAACAGTATCTTGTCAAATAAATGAAAGAAAATAACTTTATCGAAATAGTTTTTCATCCTTATGAAAACATGTGAATTCCACAGACTCTATCTTCAATCAAAGGATTATTTGCACTTTGTGTTTGACATTTTAATATCAGTTGACTGTTGCCTAATCCTGCTTCTTTCATTTCATCTCATCATGAATCTACCTCATAGAGCTACTTTCAATGGGAAATTTATAGAGAATTTCAGTGTTTCTCTATAAAGCCACATTTTGACATTTATTATCCTGGAAATGACAATGAAAAAAACAATTATTTAACTGATATTATGAAAGTATTCTATTTTCTTGGTATAAGTTACAGAAAGTTGGAAACATTTTGTCCCCAAAAGATGTAGTTTCACCTTTTAAAAGTACTAAATTAAGATTTCAGAAAATATTAGGGGTTAGGGAATTCAATAGAAATGATGGGGGAGGGAGTATTGAAAGCTCTGATAAAGAAGGAAGACTTTGAGAAAAGATGTTGGTTTCCAGAAAATTTATTGATACAGCTTTATAAAACCTTACAGGTTTTCTGCCTGTCTGCACACACAGGAGATGAATACATGCCGCTTGCATGAAAGTATGTTGGAGAGAGAGTTGCAGAGGCAACAGAACACCTATTTTGAAGTGCATATTTTTTTCTGAAGGTATTTGAAGGGTAGGTAATATATCTTCTGTGCTATCAGCCAATATTTTAATGGATTTTGTATTTTCAAGTTCTCCCTTAGATTATGATCTCCCTGAATACAAAGTATGCATTTTGTCACTGGATAGCCAGTGACTGGCTGTATTAGTCTGCTGTTGCATTCTGATTTGGACAAGCATATTCCTAGCAGTTGGTATGCACAAGAACAAAAGAGAACAAAAGAGGCCTGGCTAGAGAGTAGACTGAAGAGGCTCTAAGCTACTTATGTACTTCTGGTGTATATTGAACTTGTGTACATAGACCTAGGAGGCTCAAAAGGGTCCAATAGAAAGTAAAAACCAAGACAGCGCTGTAAATAACCTGAACATTTAATGTTCTTCCCCACCCACATGCACAATATGTAAGTCTTGCTGGCTCCAAGCATTTAAACACAATCTCTGTCCAATCACTGAGTGAATACTAATATGGACATAAAGGTCAATTCCTGAGAAGCTATGCTTACAAATTAGAGCAAGAATAACAGCAACAAAGCCAAAATGAAATAAAACAAAGCAAAAATAAACCAAAACCAAACAAACAAAAAATAACTGAGCACAGTTTTCAATGGTCTCATACTGTAGTAGAAAAAGATATTATAGATTTAGGTCAGGCAAGTTATAAAACACAGAAACAAACAGTTTTTTGAAGATGAGAAGTAAAAACAACAACCTTCAAAAAACCTCAAAATCCAGAATTGCTACAAAAAATTACCTGAATTTTCCAGTTTTCATTTTAAAAATTATAAGACTTATAAAGAAAATGGAAATTGTGACCTATATTCAGGTTAAAAACAGTCAATAAAAACTATCTTTTAATATCCCCAGATGTAGGATTTAGCATACTCCAAAGGACCTATGATAAATATGTCTAAAGAAGTAAATGAAGTTGTATTTAACAAATTTAAAGAAAGTATGACAATAATGAATCAACTAAGAGAGGTTCTCAATAAAGATATGTAAATTAATAAAAAGAACCAAATGATAATTCTGGAATTGAAGAGTTGCAATAATTTAAATAAATATTTCACTGAAGAATCTCAATAGCAGATTGAAAATGGCAAAAAAAAAGAAGTAGAAATGATATCATCTAATAAACAGAGAGAATAAAGGTTGAAGAAAAAAGAAAAGAGCCTCAGAGACATACAGGAAAAGATCAGGTACACCAATATAAGTATAATTGGAGTTCCCAAAGAAGATGAGAAGGAGAAAGGGACTGAAATAGTTTTTTTTTTTTTCTTTTTCGGTATGCGGGCCTCTCACTGCCGTGGCCTCTCCCGTTGCGGAGCACAGGCTCCGGACGCGCAGGCCCAGCGGCCATGGCTCACGGGCCCAGCCGCTCCGCGGCATATGGGATCCTCCCGGAGCGGGGCACAAACCCCCGTCCCCTGCATTGGCAGGCGGACTCTCAACCACTGCGCCACCAGGGAGGCCCTGAAATAGTATTTGAAAAAATAATGACTGAAAACTTATAAAGTCTGATGAAAAACATTAATCTACAGATCCAAGAATCTAAACCAATTCCAAACAGAATGACCACAAAGAGATCAACACCAAGAGACATCATAGACTTGAAAACCAAAGACAAAGAAAATATCTTGAGAGGAGTAATAGAAAAACAAATCATCATATATAAGGAGTGTCTATACCGTTAATGACTACCATCTCATCAGAAGCATTGTCAGAATATAATGAAATAATGTACAGTATTCAAGGGGCTGAGAAAAAATTCATCCAAGAATTCTGTATCTAGCAAACTTATCCTTCAAAAATGAAGCTGAAATAAAAATATCTGGGGTAAACAAAGAATGAAATAACTTACTGCTAGAAAATTTTTTCCCAAAAAATTCTAAAAGAAGTCCTTTAGGCTAAAAGGAAATGCCACTAGATGCTAACTCAAATTCACAGAAAGAATTCTGTTTTACCTTCTGTTTCTTCTGAAGAACCATTCACTGACCTACTCTAAAATGGTTGATGTGGGCTTTTCTATCCTCTTCTCACTGATTAACCTACATCCATCAGTCTATCCTGTATCACTGTCTCAGTGACTAGCTCAGGGATATACAGAAAACTTAATCAGGGCCAATGAGTTCAGAGAGAACACTCTGTTTCTAAGAAAGAAACACTTTCTCTTTGTTCTATAAAAGCTAGAAAAGACTATCTCTCTGACCGTCTCTCTTTTTATGAGAATGTGAGACTTAGAGCTGCCACTACAATTTACAAACCTGAACAATTCTAGGGGAGGGCACCATATGGAAAATTAGGGATAAAACACCACGAAAGCAAAGAGGAGTTATGGGGCAAAGTCAAGTCCTTGGTGATATAATTTCAACCACTATGTCAAGCCTCACTTACTTTTGCATTTTTTTAATACACTTTATCTCCAGAGTAGTTTTACATTCACAACAAAACTGATCAGAAAGTACAGAGAGTTCCTGTATACCTCCTACACACACAACCTCTTCCACTAACATCCCACACACCAGAGTGGTACATTTGTCACAACTGATAATGAATCTACATTGACTCATCATTATTACTCAAAATTTATATTAAAGTTCACTCAGTATAGTACGTTTTGTGAGTTTGGACAAATGTGTAATGGCATATATCCACCATTATAGTATCATGTAAAATAGTACGGCTGTCCTAAAAATCCTCTGTGCATTGCTTATTCATTCCTCCCTCTCTCCAAGCCCAACCTCTGGCAATCACTGATCTTTTTTACTGTCTCTATAGTTTTGCCTTTTCCAGAATGTCATATAGTTGAAATTATACAGTATGCAGCCTGTATGTTGTATATTGGCTTCTTAAACCTAGTAATATGCATTTAAGTTTCCCTCATGTCTTTTCATGGCTTGACAGCTCATTTCATTTTAGCAATGAATGACATTTTATTGTCTGCATATTCTACTGTTTATACATCCATTCACCTACTGAAGGACATCATGGTTGCTTCCAAGTTTGGGCAATTATGAGTAAAGCTGCTGCAAACATCTGTGTGCAGGGTTTTGTGTAGCCATACATTTTCAATTTATTTGAGTAAATACCAAGGAGCACAATTGCTGGATCATATGCTTTAAGAGTATGTTTTGTTTTGTAAGAAACTGCCTAACTGTCTTCCAAAGTGGCTGTACCATTTTGCAGTCCCACCAACAATGAATGACAGTACCTGTTGCTCCACAACCTCACCAGCATTTGGTGTTATGAGTGTTTTGGATTTTGGCCATTCTAATAGGTCTGTAGTAGTATCTTATTGTTTTTTTAATTCTCTGATGGCACATGATATGGAACATCTTTTTATATGGTTACTCGGCATGTGTATATCTCCTTTGTTAAAGTGTCTGTTTACTTCTTTTGTCCATTTTGAAATTGGGGTTTTATTTTCTTATTGTTGAATTTTAAGACTTCTTTGTTTATTTTGGATAACAGTTCTTTATTAAATACATATTTGCAGGTAGTTTCGACCAGTCTGTGCCTTGTCTTCTCATTCTCTTGACCTCTGCACTTTTTAATTATGTGATCAAATATATCCCCCTCAATTTATGATTATGACATTTAAAAAGTCCAAATAATATAATATTTTTCAAAAAACTAATTGCATAGTGGCATAACCATACAGAAAAGATAATTATTTCAAATTACTGTGAAACAATGCCTTTTGACTATATATCTCTAGTGAGATATAGGCTAAATATATAAATGAGAGAGAGTACTCTTAAGCCACATTCAGTAGGATTGTTAGTTGCAGTAATATAAGTATTTTTATTTTGAATCTAATTTTTCTATATGTAAAGAAATTAGTCAACATGTTAATATTATTAGGACTAAAATTTTAATGTAGGAGAAAAGAGATATAAAGGTAAAATCAGCCAGGTCAAGTAAGACTCTGTAATCTTGAATTTGAATTTGTATTACAAGTATGAACTTATAGTTCATTTTTTTTTTCAGAAAAATAAGTATTCCCTAGTTCTAAAAACTAAAAAGAGCAAGAATCATTAGCAGCCCAGTGACAATGAGCATCCATTGTGGTTGCTAAATACAATTTACCACTAGAGGAACCAGGACTCCATGGGGAAATGACTTATTCTAGGTCTAGAGTAAGATATGGTTGTACAAGATGATTCTACAACACCTTTTCCAAGGAATTTGTCAAACACTACTGTGTTCATGTGAAAAGGACATATGAGTCAATCTGAAGAAGCTCTCATTGCCATATGAGAAGACAATCTGCACATCAAAAAGAGACTATAATTTCGGGCTTCCCTGGTGGCGCAGTGGTTGAGAATCCGCCTGCCGATGCAGGGGACGGGGGTTCGTGCCCCGCTCCGGGAGGATCCCACATGCCGCGGAGCGGCTGGGCCCGTGAGCCATGGCCACTGAGCCTGCGCATCCGGAGCCTGTGCTCCGCAACGGGAGAGGCCACAGCAGTGAGAGGCCCACGTACCGCAAAAAAAAAAAAAAAAAAAAAAAAGAGACTATAATTTCTTACAACAAAAAATAATTCATGAACTCATAGTAATATTCTAAAAATTTTTTAAATTGATTAGTCACCATTAAAGGTTGCTGGGACAACAGTCATTTTCTTTGAAAATTAAAAGTAAATGGAAATAATAATCTTTATATGAATAAAAAAGGCAAGGCATTTTTTTCAGAAGCCAGTCCACATATAGTTAAGAATAGTTCAGAAAAATTAAGGGTCTTTAAGCTTTACTGAAGATTGCCCAGTCAGCATAAGGTGGATATTTAAGCCTTGAAAAAAAATTTCAAATTGTGGTCTACATTGAAATTCAGTGGGGAAAGGAGATGGGTGTGTAATGTATTTAATAGAAAATAGATATTACTGAATCTAAGAACATTAATGCTTATTTATTTTTTATTCCTGATATTGGTTATTATACTTCTCTCGATTTCTTTTCAGCCTTGCCAAGGATTTGATGTCATTTTATTAGTCTTTTCAAAGAACCAGTGTTTCCTTTGTTCCACTCAATTTGTCTGTTATTTCATTAACGTCTGTGCTCATTTTTTATTAGTTTTTCTTTCTTCTTTTCTAAATTTAATTTTATGTTCCTTTTGTAACTTTTGATATGGGTGTATGGATAATTTATTTTTATTTTTTCAATATTTTTCTAATGTGTACTTTGAAGTCTATGTATCCCCTTCAAAGCATGGCTTTAGCTGCATCCCACAAATTTTGATATGTAGTTTTTCAATTATAATTAAGTTCAGAACATTAACAAATATTATCTAATCTTGTTAAATAGTTCTCTGACTTACTGATTATTTAAAGACATATAATTTTTAAAAACTGAACATTTTTAGTTACCTTTTTTGATTTATAGTTTAATTCCATTGTGGTCAAAAATCCTATTCTTTATGATTTTCATCCTTAAAAATTGTTAAAATTCACATCATAGACCAACATATTGTCCATTTTGGTAAGTGTTCCATGTGTACTTGAATAAATGTTACTCAGTTTTTAGGTGTCATATTTCACATATGTCAGTTAGCTAAATTTGTCATATTTGCTCTGTTCTAGACACTTTTTGTTATTGTTGATTTGTTACTGTCATTCACTGAGAGAGGGGTGTGAGAATTTCTCACTGCATGATCGTGAATTTGTTTTATTTCTTCTTTTACTTCAGTCAAGTTTTTATCTCTTTTGAGAGATTACTATTAAATGCACTTGAACTGAGTATGTATTCTGATGTTCCTGGTTGGAGTGTTCTACAAATGTCAGTCAGTTCAAAGTCATTTAAGTCTTCTATATCCTGATTTTTGGTCTCCTTGTTTTATCATATAATGAGTAATGAGTAGTGAAATCTCTGATTACAAAAGGTGCATTTTCTCTTTTCCCTCAATTCAGCAATTTTTGCTTCATGCATTTTTTAAAAATATTTATTTATTTACTTATTTAATTTTTGGTTGCACTGTGTCTTCGTTGCTACACACGGGCCTTCTCTAGTTGTGTTGAGCAGGGGCTACTCTTCGTTGTGGTGCACGGGCCTCCCATTGCAGTGCACGGGCCTCCCATTGCAGTGGTGACTTCTTTGTTGCAGAGCATGGGCACTAGGCCCGTTGGCCTCAGGAATTGTGGCATGCGGGCTCAGTGGCTCGTGGGCTCTAGAGCACAGGCTCAGTAGCTGTGGTGCATGGGCTTAGCTGCTCCATGGCATGTGGCATCTTCCCGGACCAGGGTTTGAACCTGTGTTCTCTGCATAGGCAGGCAGACTCTCAACCACTGTGCTACCAGGTAAGTCCATACTTCATGCATTTTGAAACTTAGGATCATTATGGCCTCCAGATGAACTAGCCCCTTTTATCATATGAAAGGATCGTTTTTATTCTTCGTAAAATTCTTTTGTCTGAAATCTACTTTGTCTGAAATTAATACACCTAATCAGCTTTCTTTTAGCTAGTGTTGTCTTGGTATATCTTCTTTTATCCTTTTACTTAGAGCCTATTTGAGTTTTTATATTTAAAGTGTGTTTTCTGTAGGTAGTAAATAGTTGGGTCTTGCACTTTTCTCCATTCTCTCTCTGACTTTTAATTGGGAGTGTTTAAAGAAGATGTGATACATATATACAATGGAATATTACTCAGCCATAAAAAGGAACGAAATGGGGTCATTTGTAGAGATGTGGCTGGACCTAGAGACTGTCACACACAGTGAAATAAGTCAGAAAGAGAAAAACAAATATCATATATTAACGCATATATGTGGAATCTAGAAAAATGGTACAGATGAACCAGGTTGCAAGGCAGAAATAGACACAGATGTAATTGGGAGTGTTTAAGTCATTTCTTTTCCATGTGATTACTGATATGGTCAGATTTAAGTCTATTATCTTGCTATTAGTTTTCTATCTCATATATTCTTTGCTCTCTTTTACCACTTTTTGTGCTTTCTTTTGAATTAAGTATTTTCTACAATTTTTACTACCCCCTCCTTTACGACTTATTAGTTACAAATTTCGTTTTGTTATTTTAGTGGTCTTAGGGTTTAGAGTAGTTATGTTTAAATTATCACAGTCTACTTTCAATTGATATTATAATGTTTCACATATAGAATAAGAATCACCCAGCCTTTATGTTAGTATTTCCATACACTGTGCATTTAATATTATAAACCCACACTACATTGATGTTATTTTTAAAGAGACAATTATATTTTCAAAGAGATTTATATAATAATAAAGCATTTCTTACATATTTGTCCATGTCATTACCATTTCTAATACTCTTTGTTCCTTTTTGTAGATTCATACCTTCATTTTTTTCTACCTTTTTTCTACCTGAAGGATTTACTTTGATATCTTTTGTACTGTGGGCTGCAGGAGATTAAATATTTTAGATTTCATATGTCTAAAAAAGTCCTAATTTGCCTTCATTTTTTAAAAATATTTCACACTTTGTATAGAATTCTGGGTTGACATTTTTTCAGTAGTTTAAGTGTTGTTCCACTATATCCTTCTTTTGCATTTTGTTCCCCAATGGAAAAGCTGCTGTCAATCTTATATGTATTCTTCTTCCTATAAATATCTTTTCCACCAGTGTCTTTAGGATATTTTCCTGCATTCCTGGTTTTGAGTAATTTGATTATGATGTTCCTTGGCACTGTTTCCTTTATGCTTCTTTTGCTTGAGGTTCCTTTTATTCTTGGGCCTTTGCTTCATAGTTTTTATGAAATTTGAATAATTTTCCAGCTTTGTTTTTTTTAAAAGTAGGCCACTTAAAGTCAGACTACAGGTCAATGATGCTCTTTACATTTTTTAAGTTCTTTTCTTCTCTCTGTGTTTTGTTTTGGATTGTCCATCGCTATGACAAATTCAATTTAAATTTAGTAATATCTTCTTCTGTAATGTCTAATCTGCCATTAATTCTATCTACTGTATTATTTTTTATCACAGCCAGTATAGATTTCATACTGGAATTTTGATTTGAGTATACCTTCCATTTCTGTAATTATCTTTTTGAAAATAGCCCGCATATAGTTACAGCTCTTTCAGTATCTTTGACTGCTAATTCTAAAACCTGTGTCACTTATGAATCACTTTCTATTAACTTGCTTTTCTTTTCTTCATTTTCTTGCTGCTTTTCATGCCTGGTAATTTTTCACTGGAAGCCAGATATTGTGAATCTTACCTTGTTATATCCCTGATATTTTGTATTCCTGTGAATCCTCTTGAGCCTTATTCTAGAATGCAGTTAAGTAAACTTGGATATGGTTTGATGTTTTGAGTTCTTGCTTTTAATATCAGTTGGACAGCACCATAGCAGTGCTTATTTTAGGGCTAATTTTTCTCTAAATTTTTTTCTATGTCTGGATTCTCCACTTAATGCCACATGAATTATGAGGTCTCCAGTCTGACTGGTGGAAACCAGCTCTATTCCTGATCCTGTGTGAGTGCCAGCTAGGCACTTTTACTTATAAATCCTTGTGAGTGTGTCCTTTTGTTTGTCTTTGGGTACTTGAACCAGCATGTCCTAATCAGTAATATACTCTAAAATGATCCTCTGTAGATCTCCATTTTTTTTTCCTCTGAATATCTTCCTCCTTTCCAGTAGTCTGCTCTACAAATTCTATCTGCCTTGGTTTCTCCAAGTTCTCCCCTCTATTTTCTTGGCCCAAGGAGTTGCCAGAGAACCCGCTTCTTGTACTGTAGTCTGGAAACTCTTTCAAGTCCGTAACCTGGAGAATTATAGGGTTCACCTACATATTTTCTTGCCTTTAGATGTAATTTTCCTTCATTGCCTGAAATCTAGTTTCTTGAAAACTATTGATTTAGGTGTATTTTCCAGAGTTTGTCTGGAACAGGAAAAATTACAAGGAGGGAAAAATTTGGTTCTTGCTATTCCATATTGGTCAGAAGTGAAAGACCTTACTCGTTTAATTCTTAATTTTCTTAATGTATTTTTTAGTTCTGGCAGTTTTACTTAATTCTCTTTTACACTCTTCTGAAATTCTCAACTCATCCCTAATTTATTCAACAAATTAATCATAATTATGTATACATTTGTATCCCATAACTTCAGTATAGATCTCCCATGGGTCTGTTTCCATTTTTTTTCCTCTTAGTTTCCAATGACCCCTTGTATTGTTCATAGCTGGGCTATGTTTTAGTGAATGGTACATATTATACATGAAAAATTGAAGATATAATTGTAATGATATTATCTTCCTCCAGAGGCAGTTTAGCTTTCTTCTAACAGACCATAGACTAGATCTCTTTAATACAATCAAAAGTTGGACTTGTATTAAGGTGGGTGACAATCCTTTATTCCTAGCTGTAGCCCTTTGGGGCCTCAACTAGGCATCTTTTTAAACCAGGGTCCCTCCTCTAAGACATATGTTAAATTAAATTTTTTTTCACATCAACAAGGTAAATCTTCATAAACTTTGTGCAGCTTTTCAGCTATGTTTGAATCAGTACATGTTTTGAAACAAAGAGCAACACCAATATTGAGCTCTCCTTTCCCGATTTCCCTTGTCTCTGGGATTAAGTTCTCACTGCCTTGGTAGCTTTGGGATGACTTCAAACAGATTTTTTTTTCTGTCAAGTTTTCAAGTGGTTTTCAGCTCAAAGGCTGATCTGAAACAAACTAGTCTACTGAAGCTGGAAGCAGAAACTCCGCAATAATGTATTTTAAAATAACTGGGGGCTTCCCTGGTGGCGCAGTGGTGGAGGGTCCGCCTGCTGATGCAGGGGACACGGGTTCGTGCCCTGGTCTGGGAGGGTCCTGCGTGCCGCGGAGCGGCTGGGCCCGTGAGCCGTGGTCGCTGGGCTTGTGCGTTCGGAGCCTGTGCTCCGCGGTGGGAGGGGCCGCAGCGGTGAGAGGCCCGCGTACCACAAAAGAAAAAAAAAAAAAACTGGAAAGGAGAAAATATAGATACTGACTTAATGCCCTCTTGGTTAAGATATTTTAAATCTAATAGGTATCTGTTAGCAAAGAGTTAAAATATATACGGAAATCATAAACAATTTTTCTCCATTTATTTATTAAGATATTCATTGAGTTCTTACTACTAACCAGAATAATTACATTACATTAAGCACTTAAAAAATATAAAGGCAAGTTTATACTTTTAAAAATGTCTTTTTATCCTCAGAAGGGAGTTTGAAATAGGTAAAGCAAGAATTTTATAGATTTGAAATTTGTGACAATTGTTTTACAGAGTTACAGGATTCTTAATTATAAATAGAAGCAGTAAAGGAAATGTTCAACAAAATACAACTGATTTATTTACTCAAATAATATGCGATATAATTTTTAAAAATTTATTGAATGCTTACTTTTGCAAGTTACCCTGCTAAGCACTTGTGAGAGGGAACATTAATACAGTCTCCACCAATATTTATTATTAATCTGGATAGAATCATTTTCACCCTTGCATGTATGTCACAGGAATATATTTTACCCTTGTTACTGAAAAATTCAATTGTAGAGAGACAGATGTGGTAGAGTCTTTTGATGCCATGAGCATGTAAAAAATAGTTCGTTATAATGTTTAATATGGAGAAATGGTGATAAAAACCTGGTATCTCAATGACTTATCATCACCAACATAATATATTCAAATTATGTTGTGTGTACCTTTGCTTATCTGAACAAGTCCGACTGTTCATCACTCATCATTGGGCTACTTACTCTTCAACATGAAATATTTGCTTATGCTTATTTCTCAGCATGGTAAAGTCTTTTCTACCTCATTTAAAATGGAAAACTCGTACACAAACTTCAAACTTTAATTATTACTACATATCTGAAGCATTCTATGGAAGCTTTATCTAGGCTTAAATTCTTACTTTCATAACAATACTTTTTGTATTGTTTGTATAGTCTGATCTTGTGTGTGTGTGTGTGCGCGTGCATGTGTGTTTGTTTTGAGAGATGTATTGGAAAGTTTCATATGAAAAACTCAAATAACTCAAACCTATTTCTGAAAAAGTGTGATGGGTAATTTTTAACAAGTTGACACAACCATGAGTCCATATATTAAGCCAAGTCCATAATTCATTCTGATTACAAATTTTAAAATTATGCACACTTGATAAATTTTTAATTTGGGCTTGATTCACTCTATTTTAAAGCTTTTATATAAAGTAAGTCTTTATTAATATTTTACATCATAATCGTTCAATTTGCACTATTCAGATTTGCATAAAATCCAAATACAGTACACTATTGTTATGGCACTTGTTTTATTATATTGTATCCATCTAACCAGTAGAATGTGTAGTCCTCAAAGATGGAAAGATATTTTTTCATCTAAATATCACCAAAGCTGGAAATTGCATAAGTGTTCAGTAATTGTTGAATGAGTTAAAAGACAAGAATAGGCAGACCCACTAACCAATATAATTGTTTGAAGTTGAACTATCTTCTCCATAAAAGGAAAAAAATAAAAGAATGAAGGGAAAGAATGAAGAAAGGAGGAAGGAAGGAAGGAAGGGAAGGAAAGGAAATGAAGGAAACGTATAATCCAGGAATGCATAGCAAAACAAAAGGTATGTGTGCTTGTATGCATGTGTGTGTGGTTTGTATGTTTGCCATTGTGTGGGTTTTCACACTGACAGACAGAAAATATTAATATTGGCTGATTACTGATCAAAGTCACTCAGTGATTTTTTAGTTCTATTTCCTTTTAATGTAGTTTTGTATTTATTAATAAACAGTATGGTTTCATTCACCTCAAGCACTGTAAACTATCCCATTTGATTTTACATATTAAAAGTGTTTTTAAAGAAGTTATGATGCAAACTCTACTACAGCTCGTCCATTTATTATTAACAATTCTGGATTTTAGCAATTTACTTGAAAATGAAGATTATAGCAAAACAGTATACCTACTAGAATTATTCTATAATCTCCATTAAAAATACTTTAACAATTGAGGATGTAGAAATGGGTTTAGAAAGAATGATAAAAACAATATATTTTCTTTAAGTTTCATTTTTACATTTATCTGCTAAAAGTAAAAAAATAAATTTTACTATTTTGACACTTTGCATAAATGTGACTACTTAGATACTGTGCATGATTTCTTTCTTATATTTTGTTATCTATGTTATCAGATCAAATATATAAAACATTTAAAAATGCTGTAGGTGCTCATAATTGAATAAAATTATTATCTGAAATGGTGAACATGTTTATTAGTTACCCTGGGGCCACATTTCAGTAGAAAATCTCATAAAATAATAGGTAAAAGTCATCCCAAGAAGAAGAACTAATTTTTTTTTTCTTTCTGGATTAGCGTTTGAAATAGCTACTTGAGATATGCATGTATGTATCTATTGATCTATGCACACACACATTTGTTTTCTGAAACTTACTTGTATATACTTATTGAATACATATACCTGCTTCTTTTTTATTAGAATTGCTGATTAAATAATTTTGCTGGCAGAATTATAAACCTCACAGGGCAACATTCTTACCCCTAAATTTTGTGACAGGTACCAGACCTGTATACTAATAACAGCATTGCCGTTTTCTTGGAAAATCTAGGGAACTAAAGATGATAGTAAATTTCCCCAAAAGTGACTCTGCCTTCCCATGGTATAAACTTGGAATGTTTTTCTTTTATGTAGGCAAAAAATTTATGTCAGCTTTAGGATGGGAGGGAAGATCTACATGGTAGATTTTTCTTTTTTCTAAGTAGCAAAATGCAAGTCTTCAAATTAAAATAAAGCACATATGTTGATATTAAAAAGGCTTTGTAATTAACCTCATGCTATGAGGAGAAATTTGCTTATGTAAATTAAAGGTACAGAGAAATTTATGGAATTAGATCTGGTCTTGTTTGGAAGTTGGCAAAAAGACACTTGACAGTGGAGTTTTGCCCAGAATTTTGTTATACGTTTTCCAGCTAATAGAAAGTAGAATGAAGACAAAAAGAAAAAAGGAAAAGGAATTTGATATTGGGACATTTATAATTCAGCTATTTTTAACCTTCTTTCTTTTCTTCTTTCCATGCTCTCTTACCCATGGACAAATGCCATATGCCATTAAAGCAACTGGCTTTTCAAACTGGACACTATCCAAAACCCAGTGTGTAAAGATGAAAAATAAATAAATACTGGCGCCAAGATATTACCCATCTTATCTTTGGAGAGTTGTTAATTCAGAGGTACCATATGTGATGGCTGTCTATGGTTAGCATGGTCATAATCATTATTAGGCATATTGAACCTCCAACACTAATTCCAGTGTCATGAATTCAGTCTAAAAGCAACTCTTCTGCAGTCAGGTTCTGGCAAAACTTCAAAGCTAACATTCAAAGTCGGAAAGCTTAAAACCATGCAAGCTTATTTAGATTCCTTAAATGGTCTGGTTTATGAGATTTCTGGGCATTTGAAGCTTTGTAAGCCATTGCAGAGTGAAAAAAGTTAATCTGTGCAGCTACGTTTTCAATAACGTGACATTAGATTCATTTCAAAGGCTTTTCTTCTTGGGTACCAAACCACACTCAGGATTTCTCCAGGGTGTAGAATACAGGCTCTTCCTTATTTATTTATTTATTTTTAATGAAGGGATTGCTTCTCATGCTGAGGATTATATAGTCAGACTCTAAAGATATCTGTGTTTTTTGCTATATCAAAAGAGCAAAAACGGGCTGTTGTATAAAAAATATATATATATATCTGAACTAAGAAACTGCATTTTTTTTAGGCAGGAAGCTACTAAAAATATAGGTGAACTTTTCAATAAAACTGACATTTGTGACTCTAAGGGCTACATCAACATGACATTTGAAACACAAAATTCTGAATGCACATTCTCTCTGGCTCTCTGTCTTTGCTCTCTCATTTCAATATTTTTAGAAAGCATCTACTCTCTTAGTAAGATGTATGAAATGAGTATTTTTATATCATTGACTAAGCTTCTTTCTATGTAATTCTTTCAAAACACATTTTTAAATTATAGGCAACTTAAGGGTCAATAGCAAAAAACAAAATAGGACCCTGAGTAGCCAAGAAATGGTAAATAAATGTTTAAGGAAACAAAAATTTTATTTCTGTTTTGTTATTTTTATATAAGAAGAAGTTTTCCCATTAACAAGTTTTATTAAAGTGTTTTACTCTGAGTATTTTTCTCCATAAGATAAGGAGAATTTCCCATCAAAATGTATAATTAATACTTACTCAAATCTGTATATTGACCTGATGTGCTCAAAGCTATAGTCCCTGCATTTGGGAATATTTTTTACTTGGAATATTGGCATTGGGAATTTCAAAAATGGTTATAAGTAGCCACATAGCATGCCTGGATTGTTTTTTTTGTTTTTGTTTTTTCTTTGTCTTTTTAATGACAAACTATATCTCACCAACTTGATTACAAGTGTCTGGATCACAGCGATTTAATCTTAAAACATCTTTTCATCTCTCTGGGTACCTTTCACAGTTTTCTCCACAAAGTAGATTAGTTTAAGCCAGTTTTGGATGAACAGATATATGAAATAATGAATTATTGAATTTTGATAATTATTTGGAGTTTCACATTTTTGACTCCAAACCCAAATTGAAAATTAAGTTAATCATGGATTTATTTTAAAAATCAGATATTTTTTTCTGAAGCAAATTATGTTCTCTCTATACTATTATTTTTCTAGATTTTCAGTCATATCATTAAATCTTATATACATATATATTCAACAGTTAAATTAGCCAAATTGAAAATAACATATCCAAAAAGTTCATTAACTAAGAAAATTTTGCAAATCCATTATGATATAGTATATAGTCATTAAAACAGTAATCATTATTTTTAATGTTCTTTGTCACCTCATCTTCATCTCTGCCCCTTCCACCATCTCAAGAGAGAAACCAGAATTTCATGTCCCATAATTCCTTTCTAGAACTGTTCCAGTTTAGATTCTGAAGGCAAAGAGGAGAGTCCTTGTTTTCTAGAGGCAGTTGTACACAAGAATCCTGTAGCTTTGGACATCCCACTTGAGGATTACCCACTTCAGTGCTGAGGCACCTAGGGTTTCTGGCAGCAATCAGGTGCCTCTAGAATGTTTCTTCAGAAACACTCTCTTTGATATTGAGATATGGTTGCAGTCATTGGTGGCAATTTTTTTGCAATGTTTTCACTTCCACATTGACTGAGTATGGCCTTTCTAGTCTTCTCTCACTGAGCAGCACTTAAGCCTGTAATTTCCTATATTATATCTCTTTGTACTCCAGTTTCCTAGAGTGTCTCCTGTTTTCCTGACTGCACCTTGAATGTTTCATCTAGTTACCTCATACATTTATATCTATTGATATGGCAAGATGTTCACCATATATTATAAAGTGGAAAAGTTAAACAACATTTAAAATAGTATGCATAAAATGGTACTGTTGTCTTCTTCCCTTTATTTGAATTTTTAATTGTAAGCATTGATGATATCCAAAAATTTATGGATGTCATGGATTACATTGTTCACAGTGCGATTTTTTTCTTTTTTTTTCTAAGTTTTGAACAATTAACATGGAGTACATGCCCAATAAAAATAAAGAACGAACACTCAAATGTACTAATACATAGTTTAGTATAAATATATGTATGATTATTTTAATTTGTAGAAGTGAACCGGGAAATGTGCTAAAGTACAATATTCAACCTCCATTAGCCTGGGAGTAATAAATGCCCACTGAGGCAAATCCTTGTGGTACTGTCAATTTACTTTGTGCTTCCTGGACATAAGTCCTTTCTCTGGCAGATGACTGATAGATTAAAAAATATATCATAATTCAAGTGAGGTGATCCACAAACACATGGATATTTTTAAGATGCTAATACAAAACAAATGTTACCCACAAATGACTGTCCTGAACTACAGATTTTCTTAGAAATACTCAAAATGTTTTGAGTTTTGTTGTTGTTTTACCTTACAAAGTTGAAAACAAGTATCTTATGATTAATTTGTTGTAGAATATAAGCAAGATCATATATAAAGGCTTTTGTTTCTTTGGGCTTTTTCCTTGTTTATAAATTGTTAAAAATAAATTTTGTTTTTTCTATTAATTTACTTGGTAGATTAGATAATAATCTCATACTCTTTGGGTCTCTTTTTAAATATACAAGACCCTAAACCAAGAATGTGTAAGGATTTATAGGGTTTAGACTGGTGCCAGATTAAAAACAAAAAAAAAAAATCCTTCATTATATAGTTAAAAACTAAGTTAAACTTTTATTTTGATTCTAATCTGATATCTATGAAAATATTTGTAAAAGTTAATTTCTTACAGAATCAAATTAAATCAGGGTGCAAGTATAGTATATATCTTTTTTTGGTAAAACATCATAAAATATCTTGACTAAATCATTTGCAATGAAAACAGATATTTTACATTTAATGCCTACAATTCTTTTTCCCATTTTCAGGAAGTGTTTTCATAAGTCTTATTATATACCCACTTCACAGACTAATTTCACAAGTTTTCTCAAAATGCTGGGCAAACTTAGCAAAATGAAATGAGCACTATTTGTGTTCTAAAGCAAACGAATTCCCACTGTATTCTTGAAGAGTAAAAAAGGCTATTGTAAGTGAGGTGCTATTTGCAAATACCTAAGAGATAAGACAGGAAAGACAGACTCTTTGTTGTGACAGAAGGGACCTGACATTTTAGCAAGAAAGTACTTTAAATATCAAAGGTGAGTGTAGGAGTTAGCTGAAAAGCAACATAAACGTGTTTAATGCCAGAAACATAGTTGAAATACTTGGATAGTTCTTCCTGTTTAGGAGAAACAGAGCTGAAGTGGAAACCTGACATGGTCCATTAGTAGAAACAGATCTGGGAGCTAAAGTTAATTGTGTCTATGTTTGTATACATTGATATTTTGATGATACAACTGGATAAATGCTAAAATGAAAATTAATATAGTATTTAAATGTAAGAACTTAAGCTAGTTAAATCAGTAAAAATAAATTATGAATATAACCTCAAATAGGTATGACTTGCCCAATGAAAAGAAAAATAATCTTTAGATGTCAAGTATCATCATTTTAACCAACTTTATTGTAATAATACAATGTACTTAAAACATAGATATTAAAAAAACTCAAAGATAATCATGCCAACATATTTTAAGAAAACTGTTATTGGTTTAAATGAAATAGTAAGTAGATTTATTTAATAATGTCATTGGAACTGCCTACTAATGATTTAGCACTATTCTCTGACACACCATACATTCCATACTCTCATCCTGATGTGTTCACCATGCACCAGTAAATTCATAGGTGTAGGCAGCATCAAATGAATGCTCTATTAGGTTAACATCACTAAAGCTAAGTGATTTTATTTTACATAGTGAAAACTAGAACACTACTCACACAACTGCTGACATGTAAACAGTTTACATAAGTTACTAACTTGAAATGTCTATTCAGATAAGCAAGGGCAGTATCTCCATGTTTCAACTGTTTGACACAATGATGGATTATTTATTTACTGAACAGTACTGGTGGCCAGAAAATCTGATTTCCATGCATGAAATCCATGAAACCTCAGCCACTGAACAGTTCTTTTACATGTGGCAAAGGTCATCTATCAAGGGATTTTCTCAGGTTTTGTGTGATTGGTCATGCCTCATTTCCTTCAAGAAAATATGATTTTCCTAAAGTCTGTGCATTTTAAAAGACTCACAAAAGGCCCAGAAAGTTATTTCCTCTCTGTTTGTGATAAGCACAGAATATAGAGGCTAACCTACAGGGAATGACAAGCAACTGTTTGTAGCTAGAAACCATATTTAATCCTATCATTAGGAAAGCCTTAACACTCACCAGGTATAAAAGGGCTGCAAAATTAGACACTTAACCTTGTCATTTAACCTTGCAGAGTTTAATCTGCATTCAAAGTTTAATAAAAATATCACATAGATCTATCCTTATATATTAGAAAGGATTAGTTTCAGATAATGTATTTCAAATTTAGAGTCATTTGGTGAAGGACTGTGTGAAGATTTGGCTACGTTTAAAAAAAGTCACCATTTCCAATTTTTGATCTGAAAAATCAATGAGAAAGAACAGTAAGAAGTTACATTTTTATGAAAAGTTTTAAGAACAATAAATATGAAACATAGTGAAAATCAAGAGCAATTTAAAGAGCACTGTTTGCCTGAAAAGAGATTATGACATGTAATTCTTGGAGATTAAAGAGAAAAAACCCTAGTATCCTAACTTAACTATGTTTATGAAATATTCTTTGAGTCACAGTTAAGAAATATCTTAGAGTATCCATCAAATCATACCATACCTGGATTTCTTTTCTATTTTTACCTCTCTTATGTAGTAAAACATTCAATTGTCTACCCAAGACTATTCAAAGTTAGATTTGGAGAACAATGAATAGGAGGTTGGGAAAATCATACCGTGCATATATAGCATGCTTTAGCTTTCTCATGAGAAGTGTGTGTGTGTGTGTGTGTGTGTGTGTGTGTATGCATGCATGTCTACTATTTAATTATGTTTAACTTGTACTGAGATCTTCTTAGAAGTAAAGCGTGTAACCATCAGGGGCAACCATCACAGTTAAAGTGGTATTTAGAGGAAATGGTACAAAAAATAACATTTCTTGAGAGAGTTGCAAAAGAAAGGTAGAGACTTCACAAGCAGATAAAAGCAGTATTTTAAACACGGACATTTGGATATGAACAAAATGGGTTAATATTTCTTCTTGCTTTTTCTTTACAACCAATATATGTAGGATTTGGTGGAAATCACCCCTAATTTGTTATTTTAGTTATGGATCTTCCTTGATCATGAGCAACTTTGATATACCAAAGTTATTAAATAGTATAAATGAAATATATTTACACACACATACACTTATATACGTATACTATCTTTGGTTAAGTTAGTATATATGTATATTTATGTGTGTGTGTATTTGTGTGTATGTTCACACATCATTGAGACAAGTATCAACTCAACTTCAATAGAAACACAATTTCTCAATGACTAATTTTGAGTAATTGACCTGTGTTGACAGAATAATAACTATTCAACTGACTCAACATTAGACACGTATTTCCTAACTTGGTCATACTATTAAAATCAATGATAAGAATATTAGGAATTGTAATTTTTGCCAATAATTTTTATATAATTAATTGTATAAAATATTTCTGACATCTTTTCTAAATATTTAAGAAAGGTCATTTCTGAGTCTTTTTACAGTACCTTCAGTTTTAATATTGAACTTCTGTCAAAGTGTATTAGTTTCAAAGAGAAGAGAATATTGGAGAATTTGCTATAAATAATTAGGATATTTCTTTAAACTATTTTAATATTATAGTCTTTTCAACTATAGATTCTTAATGTTTCTTGAATTAGATTAATTTTGACAGCAAATTATTTTTCTACCCAATGCCATGAGTATTTTAAATTATAAACAAGTGTTTTACCATTACCAGTATGAAGTAAAATGTGTTTTACATAGCTATGGGTGATATTCCTCAACTATTAAATATATCTTTCTTTTGAAATTATAGAGGGATATGTACACATGGATTTTCTACTTCATATTTATGTGGTATGCTTGAGACATGTATTTTCTTATAATAAATCGCATTAATGTTTAAGTTTTTATAGATTTTTAAATAGATATTTTGACATTTAAATGGCATGATTTCATGAGTAGTACTTTAAGGGTTGCAGAGATGTTCATGTAAAGAACTAGTTGACACTTATTTTCTGATAGAATTCTTACTAAAAGTAAATTGACATTCCTTTTGGTGCTTTATTTACTTCATACATTATGTACAAAAGAATATTCCTTATGCAACCAGTCCTTTCTTTTGAATTTTAAAAATAACAAATTACTTGTTATAAATTTCTGACAGTTTAAGGGTTAAAAAAAATGGTTCCTTTAAAACTAATATCCAAATTACTGTTTAAAAGAAACCTGTTTCATTACTACTCAGTACCACAGAATTGCTTTTTTATTGTTTGAAATAGGCTGACTATGTTTGATATATTTTACTGATTTATTTTTTAAATTCTGTAATCCATATATTCATGTGAAATAAAATGTAATTTCTTATGGCAAAGTAATGTCAGTTACTAGACTTGACAATTAAGTGTACACAAATGAGAGCAGTGCTTAGGAATTTCCTGAGTATTTAAGAACAAAACTAGCAATCTTCCCCTTTATTATTAATAAATGTCAACAGGTCCACAAATAGGGCTGCTCACATGGACTCCAATGTGAAGACCTGACAGTGTGTCTAATGGACACACTGTACACTGTACACTGCAGCTCCTGGTGCCTTATGCTCCATGTTCTCTAAATGCCTGAGGTGATGGAGAGTCAGTGGATTACAGAGACACTAAACTCCAGGAGAACATTTGCTGCTTTGATGCTACAAATTTCAAATGAAGATGCAGTAAAAAAGTGGCTGATGCATTTCCTAGGATAAAATAGAGAAAAGAAGTAATAAGAATTCCAAAATACCCTAGTATTCAAAAATTTTCCTCTGATGCAAATACGAAGTCCAGCTCACAAGAGACTAGTGAAATTCAACTTTCATAATAATTTCTGCCTTATTGGAAAAAAAAAAGAGGTCCCTTGAGACAAGAAATGCAAAGTTGCTATTAAATAAATGTAACATATGCTAATATAGTGGTTGGAAAGTCAAGTGCATATGAAGCCTGACACTAGGGATTGCTTTGGTTTCTAATGTTACAGTTTGTGACAAAAATCAGAATTATTTGACACAGTAATTAGTTCCCCTTTTTGTTCAAGTTCAACAAAACAGTCTGTTCCATTACCCAGCACTCACCCCCACCTTCATTTTTCTTTCTTTTCCTCATCTCTTTATTGAGTGTATTTTTCATTCACATGAGTTCAGTGACAATTAGAACCCTTTTGTTAAACTGTATGTTTATTTTTAGATTTATTTGATCTTTCCTTAATTTAAGTAATAATATGATGACTTTTTCTTTCCTTCTTTTTATTTATTTAATTTTTGGTCATGAGAGCAATGGATCAAAATTTGGGGTTTCAGTGAATAAACCTAAAAATGCAGCATTCAAAGACATAGTGATAAATTGTACATGTCTATTAAATTATCAGATATTTCTGTGTTACCCTGAGATAATATAATGTTCATATTTAAGCATAATAAATTCTACATGCTATAATGATTGATATGCAAAATAATGGAAATCATGCTACTTCATAATTATTCAAATCCAATATTAAGTGCTTGAAACATTTAAAATAATATAAATGAATAAACGAAGAAATTGGTTTTGGTAAAAAGGCTTGGATAATAGTCACCTGTTATTAATTTGGAGGACAAATTATAGGAGACTATGGATGAATAAAATGACTGCCTATTTCATAATGTAGAGGACATTTGGTATTTTAAACTTGGAATCTTAAGTAGGTTAGTTACTACACTAAGCAGCAGTTCTGGCTGTATGAGTTTCTATTTTAAGGAGCAAAGAAACATGAAGCTGCATTCTGAGAACTGGGAATAAACTCAGTGAAAATATTTTTAGATTTCAAGATACCAAGTGGTGGTCACACAACCCTGACATCCTATAAGTCCTGCAGGGTCACAGATTAATCACTTACCTCAATCTCTCACAAGAACTTTAAGTCATTCTCAAAATCTCTTGAGATTTAAATCCTTTGGCTTTGGTGAATATTCAACCACTACACCACTTCTTCTGTCAGTTTCTTCCTAATAGATTTCTTCACTCCAGTCAAGTTGAGCCCATTATTTTTTTCTCACTAGAAATACCTTTGCTCTTATGCTTCTTTTAAAATATATACAGTGTTTTCAAGTTTCTTGCAAGTCTTTTTTTCTTCCAGTGCAGAAGTTAGGCTCTAAGAGAACAGAGGTATTGTCAACACTCCTCACCACTGAACCCCCAAGAGCACAATAGTGCTTGGGGCATTTAGATGGTTAATAAATGTTGTTTAATTGATAACAATATATGAAAGATTATAATCAGTCAACAAAAATCATAATGATAGCCTTGATAATACAATTTAGTGAATATATGCTGCATGCTAGGTTTCTCATTTATTCTTTAATACTCGTAATGACTCTCAGAGAGAAAACACTATCCTCTTTTCACATGTGAAACTAAAGCCCTAAGATTATTTTGACAATAATGTTTGAACGTATCATTTACATGGTCACCTAGAATCTCCCCTCTTATACTCTTAAGAGTATCTAATGATGATATTCTGCATACGCTACTGCCACATCACATCATGGATTGTTAATACTCTCTTTATGCCTGGAAATAGAGTTATAGTGCTTTTAACTCTATTCAGATTAAAGAACTAATCCCAGAAGCATCAGAACCAGTTCAGAAAATTGATCCTTAAGATTGTAGTTGTCCAGAATAACTCTTGGCACCAAAATCTATATTAGGGTCCTTTAAGGGAACTGAAGCAATCCCATATATATAATCCATTATATATCTATATTATCTCTCTCTCTCTCTAGAGAGAGAGTTTAGTTGGGAATTTGCTCACACTATTGTGGAGGTTAGCAGATCCAAATTGTGTAAGTAAGCTGACAGGCTGGAGACCAAGTGGAGAGTTCAGGTTTCATCTTGACACCTTGACTCCCAAGGCAATCTGGAGGCAGAATTTCCTCTTCCTCCAAGGATCTCTGTCTTTTTCTTCTTAAGACCTTTAACTGATTGGCTGAGGCCCACCACATTATGGAGTGTAATCTGCTTTTCTCAAAGTCTATTTATCTAAATGTCAAATGTTAATCTTATCTAATAAATACCTTTACAGTGACATTTAGCCTGGTGTTTGACCAAATATCTGAGTACTGTGGCCTAAGTTAACACATAAGATTAACCATCACTAGCCAGAAAACCTCAGTTGCTCTGGACCTCCAGAAAAACATAGAGTGCTTTCAGAATTAACTGCCTGAAGGAATGGGAGGCTGGGACATTTACTCACTGGCCACTCCCCCCCCCACACACACACATATTGGTTGAAGTTTACCCTTAGGGGCACTAGACCCCTTATTCTTCCTGGCTAGAACTAAATGAGTTTCTATGGCTTTGGAGATGCTCCTGGATAGATTTAAAAAGACTCAGTTGATTCTGAGCTTGCAGGTAACTGACCTGCAAGTAGCTGAGCTGAAATTGGGATGCATCTTTGAGAGTTTCCAAATCCATATCTCTAGCCCTGCCAACTCTACTTCTGCATCTATAATCTTAATAGTCTAATAATCATCTCAGACATAACATACCATGATTAGCAACACGTTTTTTTCATCTTTCCCACCTGCTGGTCTTCCAGTGTTTTTCTTATTAGTGAGTAGTACCAATACTTATCACTTTGCACAGCCTGTACAAAGGAAATCATCCTAATTCTATTCTTTGCTTGTACCAATGTGTTCTCTTGGCTTTATCTTCAATATGTATCCTGAACCTGGGTGTTTTTCCCCACTTCCACTGCTGTCATTCTACTCCAAGTCTTGTCAGTTCTTGCTAACAAACCAAAATAGGCTGCAGAGTGAGCATTTAAAAATGTAAATCATATCTTATCATTCTTATGTTCAAAAGAAGCCAATGTCTTTTCCATCACAATCATTATAAAATCCAAACTCTACATAATTTGGCTCTTCCCTATCCTAGAACTCCCTCTTCTACCTCTTACCATTCCGTCATTTGTACTCCAGTCATATTTCATTCTAGTGACTGCTTAAATGTGATTTTCTCAAGCAAGCATCCCCAAGAGCCTCTTATGTAAAATTGTCCATCCTTTTTTTGCCTCTTATCACACTCTATGCCTTAGTTTGTTTTACTGGTTTCTTAGATTTATCAGTACCTGACATTATATTATACATTTATTTATGTTTATTTTCTCTCCCTCATTAAAATATAAGCTTCATGAGGGCAAATTTTTGTCTTGCTTATGTCTTTATTTTCTATGCCTAAAAAATGAGACCAACACACAATTGCACTAAATTAATAGTTGCTGAGTGAAAGAATTGTTATTGAATTTAGATATGTGCAATAGTGGCTAAGAGGAAAATTTAAATATTACAGCCTATTTATGTCTGACATATATGTAATACAAAGGGCTTCATTTAAAAAAACGTCCTAGATACCTTTGCGAAAAATGTAAGCAAAGTAATTGGAGTATGTACTTACCTTAATAGGCAACTTACAAAGAAATACACACGATGTTAAATTTACTAATAATGCTATTCTTAATTTATGTTATTCTTTTAACGACTCAGATTTTTCACCTCAACAGTTACATAAGGATAAGAGCTACAATACCATACAAACATGTAATATGTATTTTTGTTTGTGTCTGTTTTGTAATTTAAAAAATAGAAGACCTCCTGGCATATATATTTTTTCTCATTTTAAGGTTAAGAAATGTATACAATGCCCCTATTGTTTTAACAGTTTTTTCCTTAGGAGAATTACTCTTCAATCTCCATATGACTTATTTGTATCCAAGTGTTTGGCATCTTAGACTCTATGAAATTTTGCCTCAATAAGTATGTGCTTAATACGTCTACTTAAATGACAACAGCTGACACTGAAATTTGAGGCAGATTGTGTGCTAGACTTACTATTTTAAAGAATCCTGAAAATACTCGTACTGAGAATAAAACAAACTAAAAACAGAAAGCATTTCTCTGGCCTCAACAATATTAAATTACCATTTGAATCCATAGCTTATTATTGGACACTCTCAAAGGGAAAATAATAACATTTTGAATGTTTACTTGTAGTACAAAAGAAAAAAAATGGATGGCCTTATATTTAACCTTGACATTAAGGTATTGAGTCATTATTGTTATGTTGATAATTGGTTTATGGTTTTTACTTAATATTTGTTGAATGAATGAATGAATAAATGAGTTGGGAAGAAAATATCTTCTGCCTATGAGCAATCTGAATATCATCCCTGACCCAATTTGACTTTCGGTAAAGTAACTTGAGGAGCTAGACAAGTATTCTAAAAATTGTTTCAGATGGCAAATTTCAGACCTTCCCTTAAAAATTTTATAAAATCATCAAAAGCCATTATGATGTTGACTTAATTGTCCATTTTTTCTCTATTTTTTGCACAAACTCTTCTTTTTATTTTTTTTCTTTATTTTTAATTATATAGATTTAGACAGTTTTGTATGAATTTCTCTTCTACATCCAGTACATGGTAATATCTTCTCATTAAAATTTTTGAAAAGATAATTTTTTTCAAAAAGTCAGTTTTTCTTTCATATTGTTTTTGTTTCTTCCTCACTGTCGTCTAATTCATCAACATTTTTCTTACACTTAGGTATCTGAATAAGATATCAATGGGATCAGATGTTGCAAAGAATCATGTTTTCAAATGCCATGTCTCATTTCTGACACATACCAAGTCTGATTTCTGTTATCAATCCAATTCTTTTAGCCTAACTTGGTTTCAGATTCCATTTGACCATTAAGTGTTTCAATATTATGTTCTGTTATTTTCCTCCAGGCACAATCATTTTCTCAAATTGAATTTCTTTCTACTTTTTTCAGACCAGGGAGTGAAACTGATAGTTTTGAACACCCTTAGATGCTATCTTTGGCTTCACAGTGTAGCATCATCACGATCCTACATCTGTACAACACCATCCTGCACAAATCTGCCACTCCATATGTTTCATCGTGCAAGGAGATTACAATGGGCTTGAATTTGGATTTCAGTCAGAGATTCCCTGGAGACATTCCACAAGAAAAAATATTGCTCAAGCCAACAGTTAAATCCTTGCCTAGAGCTACCCCCTCATCCAAAGAGAAATATAATGAGAATGAAAGCACAGACCCACAAATTCAATTGCCACATTTTTTTCTTCTTTTGAGGAGTTTGTCCTGTCCTCCTTGTTGTGATTCCTTTCTGTTGGTACTGTCATTTGCCAGATGGGCTTTATTTTTAGATTTAAATACTTTATTTTGTGGCAGTGTTACCCATTGCATCATATTCAATGCCAGCTCTTATTCCTTCAAAATCAAATGCTTGGCATGTCCTTAAATTGTTTAAGGATCAGGCACTAGGAACTTAACATAGAGAAAGGGGAAAAACTATGCATTTCTATCACTCTAATATTGAGAGTAACAAGCATAGAATGAGTATTAAATGGAATCTTTGAACATAGCTACGAGTTTCTTTCAGGCACAACCAGTGGATAAATACTGCTCACAACATGCCAACAAACAGTAAAATCTAGGAGAATGTGAGTAGGGAGCAAAGATACCTCACAAAACAAAACTGATCTATTCCAGTTCTCATACTTCTTCCTTACCAATATACACACAAGGGGCAGAAACTCGGGGGGGTGAGATCATTGCAATTTAGAAAGTCATTTACTAATGGCCAAAAAAGTGTTTAACTTGCAAATATAAGCAAAAACTCTATTGTGTTGAAATACTTTCTTTCTTTTTTGAGTATATTTATATATTAATATTTATTAAAAATGAGTAGAATTTATTGCTTGGTGTATATATTTTTTCAACAATGTTCTTTAAATTGTTTGGCAGACCAGTTAGAGACTAAAACTATATATAAAGGTACCTTCTGATAACCATGACCAGTTCCTTTATGTGTGCAAATTACTACCTGAGTCTTGACTAGAATCCATGTGTGAGCAAACTGGCTTCTCATTATATGCTTCTAGCACTGAAAATCGTTTCTTTTTCCAATGCACCAAAAATCATTTCTTTTTCCAATCTATTCAGGCCAGTGGTCAATAATATAAAGCACACCTCAATTCTGTCTCTCATCTTTATTTAAAGTACAGTCATCTGGCAATTTCAACATTTCAGAACATATTTTACAAGGAAAAGAGAATCATTGACCTCTATGCAGTAACAAGATCACTGTAAATACATACACTAATGTGTGTATACTCCTTAGCAATTACTTTCACCTTAGTCTTCACTCACTCCTCTCCAAAACTCTCTCTGCCTAGAGATACATTTTTTCCTTTCAAAACTCAACTTAAATGTTTCTCTGACTCACAGAGCCAAAATTATTTGCTCCCTCCTCTGCTTTGCCATTTCATTTCTATTATACCGCTTCTCTTCCTTATGTATTTCTCTTTAATTATGCTAAAGTATAAGAATTAATGAGCAGAGGCAAAATGGATTTATCTTTATATTTGCCAACAAAATTATTTACTTCATAGTAAAAACTCAGTAATAACTAGTTAGTGCAAAAAAAATGAATTTTAAAATGTCACTGAGTTTTCACTTTAGGATCATTGACCCCCTCCTTTCAGTTGTACTATAAGGATTTTACAAACAGACCAGAGATAATATAAGTGAAACATTAGAGAAGAGACAGGGACTGGAGAATTATAAATCAAAGACACAATGAGTATGATGATGATAATAATAAATAGGCAGTAATCATGAATGTGAGACAGAATAATTACAAAAAAAACTGAGTAAAAAATAAGTTATGGGTTATTATGATAGAATACGATCACTGAAGTTAAAAATTACTATCCCGAGTCATCAAGAATATTAATATAGAAAAGTGAGCAACAAAGAAAAAAAAGATAGACATTAAACCATTTGATTTTATCACTTCTGTATATAACAATAGGGTGAAGCACTGAAAAAGTCATCATTCCTTAAACACTTGGTGTTGGAATTTTTGAGTGAGAAATCTGATGTAATAAATGTGATATTAGAAAACTAAATTTGTCTTTAAAATGTATAAATCATTTGGAAGAAAGCATTGTATTTTTGCCAAAGACTAGTTCTCTAAGTAGGTAGGTCTTTTTAAATTTTTTTAAATGAAATGACAAAATAATAAAAGAAATATTGTCCCTGGAGTCATCGTGCACTGACTAAAGAATAGTTAATGTCCTCGTTTAAGTGTTTCCATGATACTTTTGTTATGCTGCTCTGTCCATCTTTGTAGTCACCAGCTCAGGGGGCTCTTTAGATAATATTCAAAGAATGAGAAGCAGAAGTCTGATATGTGGCAGTGTTACCCATTGCATCACGGATATGTTGACTAATGGTGCATCTTGAAACAACTTGCTGACCACTGAAGAGTTTGTTAACAATGAAAAAGCAGACTGCTACTATAAACCCAGAAAGCCTTCTCAGGATTGGTAGAACAAGGTAGCAAATGATACTCTTTGGTCTCCACTTGTATCATTCGTCAAGTTTTTCAAAACCAAGAGAAATACTGAAGAGATGAAGATGGCATTGCAATACAACCTGGAGAATATTGACACATCATCTCCTACTTTTACACATATTTGTTCCAGAAGAGAAGTCCGCATGTAACATACACTCTGACATGGAACCAAGAAGGTCTACAACTGAAAGAGCACAGCAGAACTTCTTAGCTAAAAATAAATGTTTTGTGAGATTTTAATAATATTTTATAATTTAATGGTATATTGATCCTTAATAGTTTCTCTGGTTCAAAGATCATTCTTTTTTTTTTTTTTTTTTTTTTTTCTTTTTCTTTTTGCGGTATGTGGGCCTCTCACTGTTGTGGCCTCTCCCGCTGCGGAGCACAGGCTCCGGATGCGCAGGCCCAGCGGCCATGGCTCACGGGCCCAGCCGCTCCGCGGCATATGGGATCCTCCCAGACCGGGGCACGAACCCGTATCCCCTGCATCGGCAGGCGGACTCTTAACCACTGCGCCACCAGGGAGGCCCCAAAGATCATTCTTATAATAACAAAATGAAAAGAAAAAACTCCTTTTACCATTTGCCCTCATAACCCTTGGTTGCCATTTTTCTCAACCCTCTAATTATTTTATAGTTAATGAAGAAGACAGAGTTCTTTCTAAAACTTTTGCTTGCCGCTCAAGGTTTGAACTCACACTGCTGATTGTATCACTTAATCTGAAAAGGGGAAAGCTTAATTATGCTCTACAAGTAGTTCTAAAATTATTTAATTGGTGACTGACCAAAATCTTTTTCTTTGAGGAAATGAAAGAAAATTGACTAGAATTTTGACTAGCAAGGGAAGGTTAGTGTATATAAAATACATATATTTTAAAATGGAAGAACCACTAAACATTGATTGTTATAAACCTGCAAAAGAATGAGATATTGCTCTGTCTTTTAAAATTAATAATTTAAGTAAACTATATTAGAATCACATATGATTTGCTCTTGAAAATCACTTTTGCAAAGAGGAAGGCATTCAGATTTGTTCCTAAATTAATAATGGGATGAACATCTTTATATACCAGTTAACGCATTATAAGTAAAACAGTAAGGTCACAGTCTACAGTAAATTAACACAAATTTGTAGAAAACCTTGACCTCCCACGCCTAACATAGCTACATCTTTAATTAATTAATGCAATTTTCTACAACTAAATATTAATAATGCAGTTTTCTCAAACAGTGTTGCCTCAGTTTTACACAGCAACATACCCTACAATAAAACCATAAAAGAAAGCCTCAGGATGGCATAGAAGGCCCTTTGCTCTTTTGAGTAAAGTGATAGAGAAATGCAACTTCATGGTGTTGATCAGATATAGGATGAGAGGAGTTAAGTATAGCTGACATTCAGTTTTCAACAGGCTTTTCCCTTATCTTTATAAATAAATTAAGCACTTTCAATTCTCAAAGACTTTTGTGTCAACAATTCATTTACTTAAAGCTTCTTATCAAGTATATTCATAACATATTGTCCTTGGGGGTCAACCAAAAATTTAACCTAGGTTAAATCTGAGTATTTTTAAATGATACTGATTTTACTTCACTGAGTAAAGATATGAGAATCATATGAGTCACATCAGGGGATTTAATGCAACATATATTTTAAAAACTACTTCAGTATTTATGATTTTTTCCCTAGATATGGTTCTTCTTCTTGCAGAGAATGGGAAGGTAAAGAAAGTAGAAGTTTATACAGTCCTACTTATCCTCACCACTTCTCTGTGACCTGCTCACCTCCCACCCCACTTCTGGACAGTGTCAGTTATTCCTTTATTAATGAAACCCTCTACATTACCTCTTGGAACATTGTGTGTGTGTGTGTTAAGATAGCTTGTATTGTAAAATCTTCATACGCCAAACCTCAGGAAGCCTAAGAGCACCCTGAATACAAGGCTCGGCTTATTAACATTTCTATTCTCACAACTAATATGGTTAAAGGCATAATGGATAGTAGAAAACCCTAGTCGTTTGGGTTTTTTTTTTTTAATGAATGACTAACATTTTGAATCAATCAAACAACATGATTAATATCTCATCTTTCCCAGGTAACACAAACAGTGATTTTAAAATTCCAGTTACTTGGAGTGACTCTTTAACCATAGAATTAAAGATTAGTTTCATGTATCACAGCAGAATATTGGAAAAAGTTTTTTCGTCAAGTATTAGACTCAGTTTCTCCTAAATCAAATTACCTAGATATCAGTCCCTTACTGCTTATATACAGTCTCCACATTTTCCCTAGTAATCAAACAATAAGAGATAGTTGATTATTAGCTAAAGTATAGGATAGAGGAATAGAGTAGAAGTAGACATTATTCAATTTGATACCATATACATATACTCCAACAACATGCAAAGGAATCCCATGTTGATACTAAGAAGGAAATTTTTACAAAGGTAAATTATGTAATATTTAAAAATTCTCTGCTAACATAGAATGAATCTAAAACCTCTACAAAATGGTCAATAAATATTACACATCTCATCTTTTATTCTAAATTAAACATGAGTAAAGTTATAATAGCAGCTATTTAAAATAAAGCAGAAATTAGGTTAAATTCTGTATTTATAGTTTAGAATATGTAACTGGGCTTATTAAAAAAAAAGTGAGAGGGAGAGAAAGAGACAGAGAATAAATGTCTTAACTCCCATCGTTATGTGGCATGGGCAGGATGGTTATAAACCTCTCTGTTGTGTCCATTTCAGATGTGAACAACATCTGTTGGTGTATATGACAAGTAGCTGCTGGATGGCTGTGACCTGCTGAGACAGGCCAATGGCATCTTAGTTGTAGTGACTTGGCTCTCTGGCTTCCCACTAAATTTGCAGATTTGTGGTCATCTTCTGGTAAGTGTAACATTTCAAACCTTTTTGTGGAAAATACATCCCTAGATCACTCTTTCAGGGATACTCTGATCAAGTTTATGTCAGCTGAAAAGAGGATTTCTTAAGGGATTGAGAGAAGTCTACACAGTTTCTTCTCATTTTATCTGTAGGAAAAGAAATGATTATCTGCTTCCATATGAAATATATGATACACTCTAAAAACTTCACTTGAAACCATCACTAATGTGAGGTTCCTCATTTTGAAATTAGAGGATCATTTAAAAAATACAGTAAATTTCAAAAAAGTCTTAATTGTAGATGATTATTACCTTCAGTTATCTAACAGGCTGGATATTGATGTCTCAGTGTGAAAACGAGAAATATCAGATATAGATGGATGCTGTCACACACCCTTATATAAATGCATGGACCACAAGAAATGCACCTCTCAGCAGCAGAACTAAGGATTGGGTGTTGTTTGAGAAATATGCAAAGATGTTTTTGTTAGTCTGCTTTTGTCTACCCACCCACACCCCTTCTCTCCTCCTTTCCCACTCATGCACACTTCCTGAAACTATGATCCTACATTGTTAAGGATTAACAATGTTAAGGTCACTCTTCCTTATTAAAGTCAATGCTCCTGAACAATATTTAACCCAATTTGAATAAGGTTACTTTAATTAAAACTTAGCTATTAGATGTGATTTTGTAAGCACAGTTGTATTTTTTTAAAGAAATAAAGTCTCTTTAACTGTGGTAAAAAGTAGATGTTGCAATACACATGTAACTTCAAATTATATTACAAAACCTGAAGTTCCCTAAACTTCAGGGTATCACTTCTTTTAATACCTGAACAACACAAAGCCTCCTTTCTACCTATCTGCAGGAAATCCATGCTTCCTTCCTTCCCTGCTTCCTTCTTTCCTTCCTTCCTTCGACATATCTCATTTACTGTTGCTAAAAATCCCCAGAGAATTCTTGTTAACTCAGATGGGTTGCTATATCTCTTTGGGTCAGCTGTTACAATTTCACATCTACTTTTCCTTGCCACTGCAGCTCTCACTGGTTGACTTTTCTCCAAATAGAACAAAGTAGAACTAACACACTTTCCTGAAATCTTAAAGAAAATGAAAACTTTATAATGTAGTGAAGGAATAGGAATAAAAGATAACACAACTTGAGAGTTCACCAGTATTGTCCATATTTGCCATGTCTCTGACTCCTTGGCTTGTCATGATTGCCAAGGATCTTTTTACTACTCACAGTGCCCTGTACACAGGGCCTTATTCTCAGGCCCACTTTATCTTATTCAAGGTCCACTGTTGCAGCCAGAGGAGTACTAAAAAATTACTTGAATTAATCTTTATAATCTATTGAACTATATCCCCAACACAGATACAGATTTAATTTTTTAAGTTCCTGCAGTTGGATTAAGTCACAGGTAAACTTCTGAGAGTTGTGCACTTATATTAAGTTTGCATGCCCTCCCTATCCCCACCCCTACCTGTCAGCCCAGAACTAGGACAAAGGTCAAATTTCCAAATACAAACTCTAAGTTTACAAAGACTTATGACCTCCACATGGTAATTCTGCTGTCAACTAATTTAGATCCTGCTCTATTAACAGAAATGTCATAGTTCTTTCCTCGCATAGTTCAAACCTTCCTCCTACATGCAGAAAACAATTTTTAAATGTACATAAAAATGAAGAACAATGCATAGCCCATGTATACTCAACATTTTATTGCCTACATTGTTTTAAGGCATAAAAATACATACCCACATGCACACACACATATATGCTGTATACTGAATGCTGTGATTCCCTTAACGTTTCCCATAATTTGTAATTAAATGATCATTGTATTTAGACAAAAGGCAAGATGTTCACATCACTTTCTTCGGTAAATGGAAATTCATTTTGTTTGAATTTGTGCTTGAGTGTCTAATTATGTTGTTTTGGGGACTCTGGGGACTTTATAATTACTTCTTCAAATGAAAATTGATCAAGGTTGAACATCAAAGGAACTAGAGAAAACTTTTTAAATACATGTGATTTCAGAAACTTCAAAAGTATACTCTAGTAGGTGCTATTTCTAGTTAAAGTTTAGTGTCTATTTCTTAGTCTTTGGTACTAGACTACGTGAGCAGTAATCGACATAAAATTTGTAGACTTCTATTAGGAATATCAGCTGGTAAATATTTTGTGTAAAATGTAAAGTGGAACCCTGAGGCTGGATATAATTTATTTATTAGTTCTACAAGTTTAGTATTTACTTACGTTTTCTTTTCTATTGAATTTTATTTTTGGTTTGTTTTCCTCTGTGGTTTTTGTTTGTTTGTTTTGTTTACTCTAAGACTAGACTGCTACTTGTGTGGATTGGTATTTAGAGCAATGATACATAAACTTTTATGTACAATTAATGATTGAAATTTTTTTTTTTTTTTTTTTTGCGTTATGCGGGCCTCTCACTGTTGTGGCCTCTCCCGTTGCGGAGCACAGGCTCCGGACGCGCAGGCTCAGCAGCCATGGCACACGGGCCCAGCCGCTCTGCGGCATGTGGGATCTTCCCGGACTGGGGCACGAACCCGTGTCCCCTGCATCGGCAGGCGGACTCTCAACCACTGCGCCACCAGGGAAGCTCCAATGATTGAAATTTTTCAATTCAAAAAAACTGAATTTTTAATCAGATAACATTGCAATGCAACTTGTTTGCATTCTGTATTATAACTGAGCATTAATTTATTTTTTCTTTCTCTGAGTTGACCTGTGGGACATGACTATATCACACTGTCTCCATGGTTTGGAGAGGGTTCCTATCTCACTGTGTCTAAAGATTAAACTGTGAATGTTATTTATCAAAATCAAATGTTTTTTTCATGCATGTATAAAACTATCATCATTAGTAATTATGCATTCATGCCCAAGAACAAACAGAAACATGACTCATAGGATTATATTCAAACTGTGGAAACAAAAAAATAATAATTGAATTAGTTAGTCAAATGTGCCATCATAAGCAAGGAACAAGTTGATCATTCAGCAGTGCATTCGCAAGTTGATTTTTTTTCCCTACTTTTCTGCAATTATATGTCAGATTTGGGTAAAAACCATAATATATCATATTTTTGTCCATACGTATCTGTGGAAATGTCATGTAGTCATAAATGAGCATTTCTCTTCTTATTTCTATAAATGTAACATATAAATTTTGTCAAGACAAAGCTATTTGGGAAGCATGAACAACAGGGCTTTCACTTTGCTTTGCAAATAGTATCTAACCTGAATTGCTTTAAAATCTTTTAGTTTGTGGGTAAAAATAAATTTAGACTGTCACTAATGCTCTGCTAGAAATAGTCATAGAATATTTGCTCACTAATTTTTTCAAATAGGTCAGCTGTGACTTGCTACATGACACTTAGGAACCCTACACAGAAGTGCTGTGTCTGACCAGGTTATTCAAGAAATGATATTGTAATCACCCCTGATACTACACGTATAAAAATAGCCTTAGGCTGTTCTCCTAACACATCCTGTTAACACTTGTATATTGGTATTACAAGAGATATTGGCACTCTTTTGAAAGAAAAAAGAAAAAAAAATCCACAGAATTTTACCCATTAAAATCCCACTATGGAAATTACAAAAGATTTTTGTACCCAGGGCTGGCGCCAGGCAAAATCCTGAAGTTGATGCATGTTCTGAGTCCTGTACAAGGTTTTGCTCTTAATATCTATGGAACCAATTACATGCAAGGTACAAAATGATAAGGCTTAAGGTGGTACCTCTCCTGATATTCCCAGTATATTTATAAAAGGCTCAAAAAACCAAAATCATTGTGACTTTTTGTGTATCTCAGTGAATGGTGTCACTACCCACTCAGTTGCCTGAGACAACAAATGGACATTCTTAATGTGTCTCCTCCTTAACCATGATATGCAATTGTTTATCAAGTCTTGTTGGCTCTCTCCTGAGGATGCCTTACACTCCTCATTCTCTTCTTTACACTTACTGCTAGTGCTTTAGTTCCAGTGCTCATAGTATCCCATGGGACTGTTGTAATACCCACCTCTGCCCTATCTTTACCTCTAGTCTTTTTCTATTCCAATCTATCATCTACCATTCCTCAAGAGTTGTCTCTCTAAAGTACAAATATGACTTTATCTTTCCATTTTATTTCAGTCAATAGCTTCTTAAACTTACACAAAATTTCTTTCGTTATCAGGTCTAAGTTTTCCTCTACATAGTCCATTCAGCTCAACAAAAAAACTAGGATTATCCAGATATAATGTGCTCTTTTATATTTCACTGTCTGTTGTTTGCTTGTTTTTTGTTTGTTTGTTTGTTTTTATGTTATTTGCTCTGCTTGAATTTCCTGTCCCTCCTTTCCTTCTTATCAGTCTGAATTGAAGCAATTCAAATATAAGATCCTCTGTAGACCCTGCATGATGCAGTACTTATTAGTCTTTGGATCACCAGCAATTGTGTCTCACACACTGAGTGAATGAAGAATGGATGGATTGAAACAAACAGAGGAAGCATTTGTACAGTGCATAGGTAGCGGAAACCTTTCTAAACCTCATCTTGGCACTGGCCAAGTGTGCAACATTACAGTGAGTGGTGTTGCAATTAATGGCGGTACATTAAAAAAAAATTTTGCACAGGCCACAAGTAAACATGCTTCTAAATTTTAAATGGTTGAAAAATGTGCTTTACCTGTGTTTCTATTGAAGATGTTTGTGTTTGTGTTGCATGGGATGACTGAACAGTTAAGTGAATTGTGAGTTTACTTGTTTTCAAGTTGGATGGGTTCTGAATGCTGGTACTTTCTGGTACTCATTGTTCCCTTCCCCTTCTCCTGTCAAACAAAAGTATGGCAACATGGGAAAGCCTGACACAAATTAAGGAGGGAGAAACTTGTGAATAAGTGCTCCATAAAATCATTAGGATGGCATAGGGATTGAATGAGAGATAGGTGTATCTGTTAAATCTCCACTATCCCAAATCACAAATACAAAAACTTCAATATTTATCAAGTAATTTAACCTACTTTCTTTCTGTTGTTGTTCATTCAGTTCCATGATTAATCTGATAAAGTGATTACTTCTTATATTAATCTAGTTCAACAATTAAATGCATGAATACATTCCATATGTTTTCCTTCCACAGTGTTTTGTTTTATACTAAAAAAGATGTCATTTAGGTGCCTTTGAAACAAGGAAGCACTAAAATTAATGGTAATTTTCTCTACTGCTATGAGACAGATTCAATTATTCCTCCACTTCTGTACACTTTATTCTCACATGCATTTGGATACTTATCCTATAATATCAAATATGATTGGGTGCATATATGCCCTTCTCTTTCTTCCGAGATATATCATCTATCTCCCTACCCTGAACTCTGTCAAGCATAAGTAGAGAAACAGTGCCTTACATTAATAGAGAAAATTTCTATTGTGCAAGACTTGGCAAGGTGAAATGTAAAGGGAGAAAAATTGGGGAAGAGGAGGCACTTAGAAAAAGCACTATTTCAGATTACCCGCAGTGCTTTCATTGTGATCTTGCTCTACCTCTGCTTCTGCTAATGTCTTTTCAATACATTCTTAATAACTAGCATTATCTTTAAAACTGTTGAAAAAGCACTGCTTTGGAGAAAGTTTTCCAAGGTAGCTACTATTTCACTTGCCCTCTCCCCCTGTCCTCTTGTTCCTCTTTGGACAAGCACATATTGTTAAGTAAGCATTTGCTTATTAAGTGACCCTCTTATTGATGAAGGTTACTGCCAGTATAATTGAATGGAGAACTATTCAATTGTTTGCCTAAATCCCAATTGTCTTAAACACAGTTATCTCCATCTAAATGAGAGCAACTAAATTTGCTTGAGGAAATATAATCAGGCAGAATGGGTTTACTTTAAATTTGTAAACAAAATTTCCAGCAATACTGGTACATTATTACATAAGTTCACTTTCTGCTTTCTAAGAAAAACTATTTCACAAATTCTTTACTTTCTGCAAACTTCCCATATTAACTTGTTCTTTCACCCAAACACCTATGCTGACATGCTCAACTCATGTCATTACATCATTCTTCATTGATTAAAAAAAAAAGTAATTGATCATATGTTCTCATTTTCCTAAATTTACAGCCAAAATCCTGTAGGAGTTGTACCTGTATTTTCAGTCAATCTACCATTTCAATGAAAGAAATTTCTCTTCTTGCATCAAAGTTTACTCTGTTCAATATTATGTAACAACCTAATTGGGAAAAGAATTTGAAAAAAATAGAGACATGTATATGTATAACTGAATCACTTTGCTGTACACCTGAAAGTAACACAACATTGTTAATCAACTATACTCCAATATAAAATAAAAAGTAAAAAAAAGTTTACTCCCTTGATTTGTGCTCTGTATTTCGTACTCTATAATCTTCTCTGTAATGTTTTCTTCTGCATTATCAATTTCTCTATTCCACTGAAACACTTCCACTGTAGCTGAAAGAAAACAACAAAATCCTTAAACCCATAAAGGTCTTAAAACTAACACTGTGATTCTCTGCTACCCTCTTTGAGAAAAGTGAAAAAGTTAAAGCCCATGTCTTAATTTTCTCCTTTCTCATTCACTTTTTCATCTCTTCTTTTCCTTTCTTTACTCCAATAAAAGTGTGACATTTATTTTCTTACCAATGTAAGCTCTATAAAGACAGGATTTATAAGTATCTTGTTTACAATATCCTTTTCAAGGTGTAGAAGAGTACCAGGCATCTTGCAGTATTTGTCAATTTAATACACGAATGAGTGCATGCACTGAGACTGTTTTAACCAAAATTAAATACTCTATCTCTTTATACTATGTTAAAACAATATATGATATGACCTAATACATGGTCATGAGGAACACTTGGATAATCCTGAAAAGTATGAGGAAGAATTTTTTTTTAAATATGAATTTTACTTCATGGAGATTACCAATAATATTTCAGATTTTCATTGAATTAGTTTTTTCTTTTTTTATTGAGGTATAGTTGATTTATAATATTATTTAGTTACAGGTGTACAACATAGTGGTTCAAAGTTTTAAGCCATTCATGAAAGAGATTGAAGACAACACAAAGAAATGGAAAAAAAAATATTGTGCTCTTGGATTGGAAGAGTATTGTTAAAAATGTCCATTCTATCCAAAGCAATCTCCATATTCAGTGCCATCCCTATTAAAATACCAAAGGTGTTTTTCAAAAAACTAGAAAAAATAATCCTAAAATATGTATGGACCCATAGAAGACTCTGAATGACCAAAGAAGTTTTGAGAAAGAAAAATAAAGCTGGAGGAATCATGCTCCCTGATTTCGAACTATACTACACAGTTACATTAATCAAAACAATATGGTATTGGCACAAAAACAGACACATCGATTAATGAAATGAAATAGAGCGCCCAGAAATAAACCCATACACACTCATATGGTCAAGTAATGTATGAACAATAGGCAAGAATACTATAATGGGGAAAAGACATTAATTTCAATAAATTCAATAAATGGTGTTGGGAAAATTGGACAACTACAGACAAATGAATGAAACTGGACTACTTTCTTACACCATACACAAAAACGAAAAAAAAAAAAAAACTCAAAATGGATTAAAGACTGAAACCTAAAACCTGAAACCATAAAACTCCTGGTAGAAAACATAAGCAGTATGTTCTTCGGCATTGGTCTTAGCAATATTTTATTGGATATGTCTCCTCAGGCAACACAACAAGGATCAAAAATAAATGGGACCACATCAAACTAAAAAGTTTTTGCACAGTGAAGGGAACCATCAACAAAATGAAAAGGCAACCTACTGAATGGGAGAAGATACTTGCAAACAATATATTTGATGATGGATTATATCCAAATTATATAAATAACTCATGCAATTCAATATCAAAAACACAAACAACCCAAATTTTAAAGTGGGAAGACTTGAATAGGCATTTTTTCAAGAAGACAGACTGATGGCCAACAGACTCATAAAAAGATGCTCAACATCACTGATCATTAGGGGAATGCAAATCAAAGCCACAATGAGGGGACTTCACTGGTGGCACAGTGGTTAAGAATCCTCCTGCCAGTGCAGGGGACACGGGTTCGATCCCTGATCCAGGATGATCCCACATGCCATGGAACAACTAAGCCCATGCACCACAAGTACTGAGCCTGCACTCTAGAGCCCGTTAGCCACAACTACTGAGCCTGCATGCCACAACTACTGAAGCCCGCAACCCTAGAGCCCATGCTCTGCAACAAGAGAAGCCACCGCAATGAGAAGCCTGCGCACCGCAACAAAGAGTAGCCCCTGCTTGCCGCAACTAGAGAAAGCCTGTGTGCAGCAACAGAGACCCAACGCAGCCAAAAATAAAATAAAATAAAATAAATTAATTAAAGTAAAACACAATGAGGTATCACCTCACATCTATCAGAATGGTTATTATCAAAAAAAAAAAAAAATCCCCAGCAAGTTATTAGTGAGGATGTGGAGAAAATAAAACCCTCATGAACTGTTGGTGGGAATGTAAATTGGTGTAGCATCTATGGAAAAAAGTCTGGAGTTTCCTCAGAAAACTAAAAATAGAACTACTATAACATCTAACAATTTGACTTCTTGGTATTTATATGAAAAAACAAAAACACTAATTTGAAAGGATACATGTACCTCTATGTTCCTTGCAACACTATTTACATTACCCAAGGCATGGAAGCAACTGAAATATTCATCAACAGATGAGTGGATAAAGATGTGCTGTATGTATGTGTGTGTATAGATATAGATATAGATATAGATATAGATATAAATATATGAGGGAATATTAGCCATAAATGCCATCACTTGTGGCAACATGGGTGGACATAAAGGGTATCATGCTAAGTGAAGTGTCAGAGAAAAACAAAAACCATATTTCATTTATATGTGGAATCTAAAACTCAAAAGAAATAAAACAAAACAGAAGCAGGCTCATAGTTACAGAGAACAAACTGGGTTGCCAGAGGGGAGAGGGATGTGGAGATGAATAATAAACATGAAGAGTATTAAGAGTTACAAACTGTATAATGTATGCACAGAGAATATCGTCAATAATATTGTAAGGAGTATGTATGGTGACATATAGTGACTAAGCTTATTGTGGTGATCATTTCATAATGTATAAAAATATTGAATCACTATGTTGTACACCTGATTCTCACATAATATTGTATGTTAATTATAATTCAGAAAAATTAATGAAAATAAAACAAATTGTTTCTCTATATTCAAACAAAAGGTACTTTTGTTTACCTTTCAGGCTAATTTTCATTTTTGTCCTTTTATCCATCGAGTTCTTAACTTTTTCTTAATAATTTGAATTACGTCTGTAAATGTAGTATATCACAATTTGTTATATCTGTTCTACTATTTTCAAGTTTGTAATTTACATTTAATCACATGCTGTAATACAGGTAATTTTACATTTAAGATATACAATCTATTTTAACATTTATTTCTAAAATTACTACTGTTTAAAAGTACTCACATATTTTAAAAATGATTAAATTCATTTCTATTGTAGCTTTTTTCTTATTTGTTTAATTTTTTTGTATTAAATTTTTGGTCACCTGTAATTTCAGCTGAGCTATTGAAGCATTAGGAACTTAAGATTTTCATCAAACTAATGTGTAGAAACATGCAATTATCATTCCTTGACCCTTAGGATTTTTAGGGGATTGATTAGCTTATTCAGAAGTGACTTTATAATTCAAAATTGGCTCAGCTTGTAAAATACAAGGAGCACAATAAAAGGCATTTTTTGCAGGCGATGAAAGGAGATAGATAACATTTTGGGGAGAGGGGCCAACTTATATAGTCTAGCACAGCATAAGAGTCCTACCTTAGGATCTGCTTCCATAATTCTCCACAATTTTAGGGTTTATTCTTTCCCTTTCTTTTTGAATTCATGGATTTTCTCAATACTCTGACCCAGTAGCTCCAAGATCATGTTTAGTTGAATGGAAGCAAAGTGAGCAGAGGACAAAGGGAAAGCATAGGGAAAGTAGAAGCTCTTTGTGTGCCTATGTATTTGTAAATGACCCAACATCAGAGTTTTTATAGCTTAGTAGTTAACATATTGTTCAGACTTATCTATAGTTGACATATTAATGGTCTTTTAATGACACTTTATATGGTTACTTAATAATGAATCCACTGTTACGGTGACAAAGAAAGTAAGCTTCAAAACAATTTGGAATTAGCATGCTATCAGTCATTAAAAAATGAGATGAAATATAGTGAATTTGAATAAGTGAGCGAGAGAATGTGACTAGTTCATCCCCTACTTATTTCAGAGTCAGTGGACAGAGGAATCTGTTTTCTTTGCTGTAATAAGAGAGTCTTACATTTCCTATCATTGCCAGGATGTGAATTCCAGCAATAGAATCTTTCTCTTAGTAGGCCAATCATGTCTTATTTTGCCATTTTCCTCATTGCATACACCTGCTATGGAAATTTAATATACTAAACAACATGCCTCCTTTTTCCTGTTGCTTCCAAGTGGATTTCATACATTTGCATTTAATTCAGAAGGCTGTCAAATTATATGCAACGATTTAGATTCAGCATAGTTTAATCACATCTAAAGTCAATTAAAGGAAAATTTTAATCATCCATTTCCTTAGTTTGACCTAATTTCTTATTAAGTCAGTGCTTTCTCTTGTATTTCATTGTTACTGAATATTCTATATAACGTTAACATTTTCTATTTAAAAGGATGTAACATTCTTTAGAAATATGTTAATATGGTAGCAATAGGGATGCAGTTACAAGTTTGCAATCATTCTCATTCTTTCTTTAGACTGCACTGTTTGTAACAACCCCTTTGACCTCACAAGGCTCAGCATTTTTCCTTCAAGTACATTTCTTTTCCCCTCTCATTTCCAGCATGTTAAGTTGAGATGATTAACATCTGCCTAGAACAGATGCCCCTGAAGTTCTTCTACAAACATAAAATTTCCCTCAAAGCTAATAGTATAGGTATAATAACAAAAGGCAGTTTTTTAAGCGTATGGAATTTATTGTTTTCTGGTTTTCCCTCCTGACATGATACCATTTATTTTTTTAAGAAATTCTTTCACGTGATTATTTCTGAGTTAGATTCCATTCATGAAATTGTTTTTAATTCTATAGTTTTCAAAACTAAGACTTGTTCAAGACAGTTGAATTTTCATTAAATTAAATCCATTGGTAGTTTACCCATATTTTCAAACAGTATTGAGTAATTGCTTTTTTTGTGCCATGGACATAAAAATAGTAGTTTAGAGGAAAAAATGTATGAGTGAAAATTCATAAAAGATATTCAACTTGAGTAGAAACAAAACAAAGTCACTTTCAAAAAATGAGATATACCTATTCCTAGTAAATTGCCAAATATTTAAGAGAAAGAAAGCGGAAAAAACCCTCTTCCCTCATTTGCACATTGGCTCTGTGCTGAGGCCAGGCCATTTTCACATCTGCCTTGGCTTCTTGCTTTCATCCTGTCTAGAGATCACCCAGAGGTTGAAAGCATACCGTCTTCTCAGATTTTTTCTGAGTGAGCACCAAGGCATGTGTATGTCTCTAAACTCCTCAGTATACAGGGACACTTTTAAATGCCTTAATTTCCCAAAGAAACTCCCTGCCCAGCTTTTCCTCCTAGGCTCTCCGTGCTGTATGTATGCCTCAAGGATGTAATCTTTTGACTCAGGCTGCAGTGGGTTGTTCATTTATCTTCCAGTGTTATTGAGGAATGCAGTTCATTCATCTTGGGTCAGTTCCTAGTTAGCACTTTGCATTGTCCTTCAGGTAGCTCCCAGATAGGTTAGAAATGGAAAACACAATCGTTTTTAAATAAGGTCTGTTCTGTTCCCCTCAGAATAACTATAGCATAAGGGGGTGAGTGGGAAAAGGGCAAATAAAAACATCACAGAGTTTTCCCACTCTTTAAGTTGCTTTTCTTTGATTTAACATTTGCTTGGTTGCTGTAAACCTTTGACTATTTTTCAGAGTTCTTAGAAAGTTGATTCTGTCAGTTTTTGCTTGATTTTTTAAAAGTTTCTCCAAGAGACATGTGGTTTGGAGCTGCGTGCTTCATTTTCACTCATATTACTCCCTACTTCTTTATATTTTACTATATTTTCAATCGCGTGTTAAACATTGTAGATGATCCATTGTGTTGAGCTTTGTTCTAACGGGATTATATTAGTGGAAAATTCTCTTGATCCTGTCTGTTTTTGTTTTTTTGTTGTTGTTTTCTCTGATGAGTCTATTTTGATTTTGTCCTTAGTTTGGGGTCATATACCCTAAAGCATGGTGATTCCTAAGATGCCTCTCTGGAATCTCACCCAAATGTCTGAGACGCTTTGTGAGTGCTTTTACTCCTACAGCCTCTGGAATCTCTGCTTAGCTGTTTGTTCCCAGGCAGTCCCTCCTTGTGAGCCTTTACAGAGTCCTGCTGTACACATTCAGGGCTCTGTCTTCGGTCGAGAACTTAAAGAGATTCCCCACATAGGCTTCTGGGTTATTTCCACCCCACCTACTGTGAGTTTACCTATGTCCAGTGTCGTTCCCTGAAAATTCCAGCAGTTAACAGTCATCCAAAACATATCTCTTCCTCTTCAGCCCAGAAGAGACTGCTCTCCGTTTGGGCACTGTCTCCCTGCATGGTAATCTGGAAAGTGCTTGCAAGTAGAAACCTGTGATAATTGTGGGGCTCACCTAGTGTATTGCCCTTCTCTCCAGGATCCCACCTATTTCTGTTATTCAATGCCTGGCAACAGTTGATTTATGGATTTTGTCTATTTTTATAGTCAGACACACATTATTCTGTCTTGACTGGAAGTAAATGTCAAAGATTCTCATTTTTAAAATACGTGTGTCTTCCAATGCAGTAATCTTGTAGGAAATTATATGTAGGAAATATCTAGAAATTTTCATGATGTTACATGCTCAGATTCATTCATTACAGTTAATGTTTTAAAATAATTTTATACAACCTATATTATATATGTAATATTTAACTTACATATATATATTATATCTAATACATATTTTATTATATATGTAAATGGCCCTTATTCCTCTGATTATTTGCTTCTATACTGTTATTTTCACTATAAATCATTAATAGTGTGGAAAATATCCACATTATATTAGATTAAAAGATAGATCAAAAATTGGCTATGCAGTATGAGCCAGTGTTATTAAAATGTATGTATTGGTGTGTATGTGTGTGTATTTACATGAATAAAATTTGTTCACGTGTACCACCTTTTTGTCATAACAAAATATAATCAGGTGAGTTATTTAAACATTTTTAATTCTTCCCTGTTACTTACTATAAAATTAACTGTCTAAATATATAAACTTCTTTCCTTCTCATTTCAGTCACAGTCTCATTTTGTTTTTTCTTTGCTTCTCACTGCTTACCTTTAAAGCAAACTGCATCTCTTCAACCAAATTGGTCAGTTTTACTAGGATATTCAGTGTTTTGCATGGGTATTTTTGTCACTCATGACTGAATTATTCTCTAAAACTAGGTCTACAGAAATCCTGCCTATTCTTTAACTACTGTTTCAAAGCCACCAATTTCATAAACTCCATAAGTGTACTTTTCCCTTGCCTGCTAAACTTTTGAAGTATTTTTGGTATTTTGTTTGTGGCATTTACCACATTCTACCTTGTACTATAGCTGTTTGTATATCTGATATGTTTTATTTCTTTACTAGTTTGTAAGCTTTATGAGAAAGGAAACAATGTCTTATTTTTTCCCCAAGGTCCTTACAATAGTGGGCCACTGAATAAATACTGAATATGTTTTATATCCATTTATTTTACATTCTGAACTATCAGATCTATGGTCTCTTGACCCCTCCCCTTGTTTATCTCCCTTGCTAATTGTTACTTACCTTTCAACACTCAAGTCAGCTATTTTCTTCTTCAAGCAGTATTCTCTAAACACCTAGTAGTCTAATTTTGAATCAAACGTCTATCAAACTCTCCAGGAATCTTTGATGAATCTTTTTTTTTTTTAGATTGTAATCTCCTTCAATGAAGGGGTTAAGTCTTATTTGATGTAATTGCATAGTACAGTCCCTGACACACAGTAGACACAATTATTATTTATGGAAAGCAGAAAGTAATGAGAAAAGAAAACTTGCTGAGTTTTTTACACTAAAAGTTTATTCTTAAAAAATTCATGAAAAATAAGAATCATTTCCCAATTGTGTGAAGTTAGAAAAATATAAAGAAAACATAAACAAGAACTAATCCATTACTTTCTCCAGCTTTCAGAATACTGTAAACTTTGGATGTATACTGTTAATCAGAATGGGGAAGGTAGGATTATGGATTTTGATTTAAAATAACACATTTATTTATGCAAAAATTATGACATACATATCAATAAAATGCACTAACATGAATTTTTTAACTTATGTGGGTCATTTAGTTTATTTATCTTTTTTTGACCTTTAGCTACATTTCTGCTGTTTGTAACATAAATATGGTACTTTTAAGATTTAACATTTTATAATATTGAAAATATTCATCAGGTGATCATGATTCCTACGATTATCAGTACAGTAGATTCTAACGTGTTTTTTCTGAGTGGTGTAATAGCATTTACCATTCGATGGTGTCTATTTTCATACTTAAAAGATAGCTATGTCAATCTGAGTTATTTTTAGAAAGAAAAAAATTAGAATAAAAAGTAGGTTAAATTTTTTAAAGTTGATTTACATCTCTAAAACATCTATCTGCCTATCTATCTATCTAACGTTTAATTGCCTGGACTGCAACACTAAAGGAGGATCATTTATCATTGAGAACAGAAAGAGCCTGAAAAGAAGTTATAGTGATGTCCCTCACAGGTCTGCCACCATGTTTCCCTACTGTAATCTTCCATATATTTCTTAGCAGCTGAAATGGCATTACACATGCAACTCATCACTGACTTAATTATCTTTCTGCTCTCATCTAGCCAGGCCAGGAGTAAAATAAGAAAATAAATGACAATCATTGTTGTTAATGTTATTTAAGCAAATTTCCTAGATGACAGTTGCTCCTGAAGGAAAGAGATCATATTGAATTATTGGTGGTGGAGAGTGAAGAGTACTATTTTCTACTGTCACATGAAGGCTCTGAGGAAAACTTCTCAGGCTTGAGCCTCACTTCTGTGCATGCAAATAATTGCATCCCTTTTAGGGCTGTGATGCTCAGTAGCATGCATATTTCTTTCATATCTCTTTTAACATGATGGTGGTAAATCAACGTAACAAACATTTCTTTTTAAACTTCACCAGTTAAGAAACACCTTTCACCTAACATCCCAAGGTGGAGAGAAAGGGATATAATGAGTGAAGGAAATAAAGGTGAGAGTTGTTCTGAAGAGAAAATGAGCAAGGAAGAAAGTCCATTTTCCTTTTTCAGGTGTATCCTCATCAAATGCAATGACCATTTTTCTGTTTTCATCTATGAGTGAGAAGGAGGGATTAAGCCTGGATTTGGCTAGTATGTATTCTTTTTTATCAGTTAAGAGAAAAAGAAAGAAAATAAATCAGTGAATTTTTTACCCCCAGGAAAGGTGGGAAGTTCTTTTGTATTTCTACCACTGACTGATTTTAAGGGTGAAAGTGTAGTAGCTTTTTAAGACCTGGGTCCGTGGATACATAACTGCAGTTCACTAAGTTGGCTGTAATTGTTGGATTTTTTTTTTTAAGCCTTAAGCCTTTATGTTTATTTCCGTATTTAAAAAAGTCAGAAATCATAGGAAATCAATAAATCAATGAGAAATTATTTTATTTGGAAATAATAATTTTGTTCTCTTATAAATAGGATTTGCAGACCTAATACAGACCTTCACTTTGTAGGATAATACAGAACAACAGTAATGACCATACACAGCTGAAACTGTGCAAAGCCATCTTAATAATCAGTGGTAAAAATGAAAATTCTTCTGTGATCTTTAAAAACTTTTGTCAAAATGTTAAAATTTGTTTCACTGGCAGTTATAAATATATAGAGAAATGAAAAAATAGTAAAACTAATATTTAATAAACTGTACTTAAAACATTAGAAATATTAAAAATTAAAGTGTTTTATTTCTCTGTAAAAAACCATCAACAGTTTTTTGAACAATACTTGCCATCTTCATCTCATCATATAACGTATAATATGGAGTGAGAATCTTTGCCTTGGCACACTGTCGTACTCCTTTCTGAGTTTGAGTCAGCTCCCAACATTTTATCATTTGCACTTTCAATGTCATGAAATATCTTTGAGAATTTCTTTGATGCAAAGTATTTTTACCAGTGCCACTTCCTCTGGAATATTTTCTTCCTTTTTGTTACAACTATTTCCTCATTTATGAGCACCCAGTTAAAAAAAAATACAACAGATTAGGTAGAAGGCAATATTGTTTTGATAGTTAAAGAATGAACAGATCTCATAAATAATTTATTATAGGGAGTAGAAGAAAAAATTTAAATCTTCCTTAGCATCAAGAGGATAATAGAAAACATTATATCTGAGAAAATGAAACATATCCAGTTGCTATGGAAACAGAAATAATAGAAAAGTCAATGTGTAAAACAAAAATTTTAAATAAAACAAATGTGACATAAAACATTTTATGCAAGCCAGTGAAGAGCAAAATTGGCACAGGAAAATCAAGTCAGTAATTTTTTTTTTTTTCCGGTATGCGGGCCTCTCACTGTTGTGGCCTCTCCTGTTGCAGAGTGCAGGCTCTGGATGCGCAGGCTCAGCGGCCATGGCTCACAGGCCAAGCCGCTCCGCAGCATGTGGAATCTTCCCGGACTGGGGCACAAACCCGCGTCCCCTGCATCGGCAGGCGGACTCTCAACTACTGCGCCACCAGGGAAGCCCAAGTCAGTAATTTTGATGAAAAATCCTGAAGTAAATCTCTCGAAGAATGAAAAGGAAATAGAGGAAAGAATAAAAATTATCTGATATAATGATTGGAATGAGAACAAAAAATGAAGAACAGAAATGAAGACAACTTTCTAGAGCTGAGAAAGTTTTAAATATATAGATTGAAAGTTTACCATATTTTGGAAAAAAGCAACACAAATAGTAAACAACATCAGAAAAAGATTAGAAACAAGAAAATGAACATAAATTATGAAAATATATTTTTCCTCCCATTTAGAAAAAAAGTCAAATAAAACAATAAAGTCATAATAAAACAAAATTCATATTATTTGCAGTGATAGTAAAATCAACCTGGCCTCAGGTACTGTACAACACTAAATGCCATAAGACAATAAGTAACATTTTTTTTTTTTTTCGGTATGCAGGCCCCTCACCGCTGTGGCCTCTCCCGTTGCGGAGCACAGGCTCCGGACGCGCAGGCTCAGCAGCCATGGCTCACGGGCCTAGCTGCCCCGCGGCATGTAGGATCTTCCCGGACTGGGGCACGAACCTATGTCCCCTGCATCAGCAGGCAGACTCTCAACCATTACGCCACCAGGGAAGCCCCAGTAACATTTTTAAATGTTTGTTATGCCACAATTTTTGACAACTATATTGACTTTCACATTTGAAGGCCAAGAAAGAGAATCTCACTTATAAAACAGATACAATTATAAATTATCTAATCTTTTTTAATTGCTTGAATGCATAATCTAGTGACTCAACAGGTTAAAGTCACAAATTCAGAATTGATTATCTGTGATACGAATATTGAGAAAGTTAATTCCAAAAGTCATTGTCAATTGTATTACAATTTGAATGGGTCATTTAGCTATTTGGGCATCATTAGAGTCTAACAATACTATAGTGGTATGTTTAAATTACTCACAGGAGTGCTTGGGCTTTGTTACTCTTATATTTATGCCTTAACATGTGCTATATGACATTGAACAAAAGTATAAAATAATGGTGACAATATGTAATTTCAGTGTGACATGAATAATGCAACTGCATAGACAAAAATGGGCGATGGGATAAGTGGACTCCTTCCCTATTTCCCTGTTGTTATAGCTAAAAGCTGATGCCCCAATATGACTTGGACTTAATTGACTATCCAGTACTGTGGACTAGGGCTGGCCCAGTGTGTACGTGCTCATCTTCTCCTTTTGTTCCAGTCCTTCAATATTGCCTCACAATGTCTCTTAAATACGTCCTCTTTGATCAGTCTCTGCTACCACCACACTAATCTGAGGTCTTTTACTTGGACTTTGATAGCCAACCACCCATTACATCCATCAGTTCTGGCATAAAAGATCCCCATTTCCATTCCATTCAACCTCAGTCTTCATACTGATATAGAGCCTTCCTTTAAAAATGAAAATTTGATGGTCTCTATCTGCTCTACTTCTCCTTCCTCTTTTCTGGCAAACTGTAGGCTCCATGAAATAGATAAAATACATTGTATTCATTTTCTACTGATGTGTGAGAAATTACCACAATCATAGTGGCTTATAAAAATGCAAATGTATTATTTCACAATTTCCACTGGTCAGGAATCCAACTCAGCATGGTTCAGTTCTCCCCAGGTTTAAAATCAAGGTGACAGCTGAATATGCCTTCATCTGGAGACTCAACTAAGGCCACTTCCAAGCTCTCTCAGCTTGTGGCAGAATTTATTACTGTATGATAGCATGACTGAAGTCCCTGTTTTCTCACTGGCTATTGGTCAGGAACAGCTTTCATCTCCTAGATGCCACTCTCAGGTCCTTGAGATGTGTCTCCTTCTATTGGCCCTCACACTTCTACTCTCTCTCATGTTGATTGAACTCACATGCCCCCTCTCCTCAGGAAAGGTCCAGTCCCTTTTAGAGCCCCTCTGTTAGGAAAGGCTCACCTAGGATAATCTCCCTTTTTAAAAGCAAACTGAACCATATAACATAATCTAACCATGGGGGTGATACCCATCATATTTACAGGTACCACCATATTCACAATAAAGGAGATGATCCAGGATATATGCACTGGGGGACAGGGATCTTGGTGGCCATTTTAGAATTTTGCCTACCACATACATAATATTTCTCACCGTTTTATTCCCATCAGTAAGCACAGTACCTGTCCTACAAAAGGTTCTTAATACAAATAATTTACCTCAGATCTCTTCACTGAGTTCCAACTTGTATACCCATCTGCCAATATCACTTCTCCATATAAATGCCTTGCAGCCATGTATAATTGTTGTGGCCAAAGCAGAATGCTTAATTATGTCCCTCACTCCTCAAGTCTTATCTAGGCCAGGAAATTGTATTACCATTCAGACTGCTTCTCAAGTCAAAACTTGGGCATCATTTCTGGTTCCTCCCTTCCATTTCATCTCATATCAATTCATTCACAAATCCTATACACTTTACTTCTAAAATATTGCTAAACCTGATACTTCATTGTTTTTCCCTTATCTTCCCTAGTCCAACTCCCATTACTGTCTAGCATAACTGCCACGGTGGTTTCATTGCTTCCATGCTCTGCCCCCACACCTCCTTTCCGTCTGTTCTCTAGAGAGGTCTTTTTAAATGAGGATGCAATCATTTCTTTCCAATCTCATCTTCTAGTTCTCTTGTCCTGTCTTCTCATGATCCAGCCTGTATGGCTTTCACTCTTTCCCTCAGACACGTGGTGCATTCCCGCTTTAATACCTTTTTCCTCCCTTATACCTTTTTGTATGTTTGCCTCCTTTTTACTGAAATTCTAGTTCGTGTTACTTTTGCAGTGAAATTATTCACACCTTTATCATTCTCTATTAAATTACCCATTTCGTTTTCTTTTTATCACCCATTGCTTTCTGAAATTCTCTTGGTTATATATGTGTTTAAGTATTGGTTTTCTGATTTTAGTTATAACAGTGACTGATATATGATAGGTATGCAATAAAAATACGTTGAATAAATTGATGCTGCTATGTTAGGATTTAAATAGATTTTAAAGGGCCTTCTGCTTATCATTCTTGATAGGCTTGAACTTTCTAACATTAGACTAACACATACCTTAACAATGGAAGAAGGAGAGAACAGTCCCCTGGAGACTGCAGTGAAAATGTACTAACTAGTGTAGCATGCAGCCTGGCTGCATGGTTTCAATAGAATGGACGAATTCCTGAAACAACCTACTCACTTACTAAAAACAACAGTGTATAAAATTTCATGGTCAATTTTGTGACTCATAACAACAATAATTCCTGGGAAGTTCTCCAGTATCTAGAGCATTCTGGATAAAGCAAACTATGCCATATAATGTAACCATAACATGCCATCCTGATATAAGAGAGTACCTTGGATGCAAAGGTTTTGGGAAAGTGAGTAGTAGCTTTTAAAGCCAACCACTTTATGCACATTGTTTCAGGTATAAGGTACTATTATTTTTCCTTATTTTGATGTGGAGAAAGTCTAGTCAGAGAAGGAGTAGAAGATTGCCCAAGGTCCTACAACTAGTAATTAGGGGAGCTGGTATTTGAACCCAGGAAATGGAACTTGAGAGCCAGAGCACCCTTAATCATCACACTACACTGTGTATGGAAAGAGTAGGAAGTAAACGTTTTTCTTTTTTCCCTAGAGTAAGTCCCATGAGTATAATAGCATGCTTAATAGGGAGACGCAATTAAATCAGAATTTCCCAAAATGTGTTCCATAAGACACTAATAACTCTAGACAGTCTGTGAGGTGAAAATATTCTAAAGTAATATCATTTTAAGAAAAACCATATAATTATAATGCCTTTCTTAGGAAATCCTGGTTCGTGTCAGCCTTATGAGAGCTCATCTGGCACTGAGGCGCTCCAAAGTACTGAAACAGAACGTCCCCACGTTATTTTTACAATGGAACGAGTCCTACCCACCGTTTTTTTTTTTTAACCTTATATTTATTGATATCCCAAAAGATAAGACACACTTTTGGGAGCCTTTTTTAAGGTGAATTCTTAGGACAATCCAAACATTTGGCAGAACTGGCAGCAGAATATCAAAAAAGAGAATGGGGGGGTGGTTATGTTGCACCTCCAAATATTAAAGGTTATCAGCATTAGCTGACTGAAAATGCTTAGTCCACACTTCACTGATAGGCTGTTAATGTACAGAGAAACAGATCGACTTGTGGTGTGTTCGTATGGAGTAAGTGAGCCACACTTAGGAATACAGATCTCTGTGTGGGTGTGCATAGGGGCTGTGAGGAGGGAGAATCGGGGCAGCTGAGAGGAAAAAAGAAGCTTAGTTAGTTACTTACATATTTAAAAGTCAAGAGGATTGGTGCTTAATTTTTTTTCTTGGATCCATTACTCCTCTAATCCTTGACTTTGTTACCTTTAGCTTTGCTGATTAAAAGGTATTATGTGGGTGGGTTAGTCTGCACTGTGGTGTTACTGAACAAGTAGACAGTAGCTACAGTCCATTTTTGCAACAGGACAATTAAAAATGTAATCAGCTTTGAAAAGTGGAAGGTAAAAAAGAAATACCATGAATAGACATGGATCTAAATAACTGCCTGGCTAGCAGACGGTCATTGCACATCTTTTTAAAATTTGGAGAAGAGTCAGATTAGGAAAGGGATAATTTTTCTGATTGATCGTTGCATGCAAAAAGGCTTGACTTACGCACTTTGAAACAGAACACAATGTAAAAGCTGAAAAATAAACCATAAAATACAATGCTGAAAATTTCCATATCACAGCTGCCCAGAGTGCATAACAAGGAGGATATTAGTAATGTCCAGATGCACATAAGTCTACAGGGATGCCTCTTGCCCGCAGCAAAATGAAAAGAATGACAATGTCAATCACATCCAAGAGATGATGTTAATGTTTTTCAAACAGTTCTTTCACACTCAGAAATAGTGCTCATTAATAATGGATAGTACTTTATGAAGGAGAAGGAATGTTGCCTACAAAACTGATGGAATTCATTGTTCATTGCTCATCACCTCTCAGCAATGAACTGCATTTCTGCAGGATGATTTTTCTTTTGTCTTCAAAACTATGCCAAAATAGGTTTCAAACCTTTTAAGCTAATTGATCTCTTTCTTTTCTGAACATTTCACATGTAGCACTAACGCACTGCCCGTTCTCACACTTCCCTCTTCATCGCTACCTGTCCCTATTTCAAGTCACCTCCTTTTTAAATCGTAGTTTTTGACTAGTACAGTTGAAATGTGCAAGAAAGTTCTCAAGCTTTCTAAACTGCCTTGAAATGCTGATGGTAAAATTAAGATTGAGGGGTTTTTGTTTTTGTTTTTGTTTTTAATTTTACTGTTTCCCTTCCTCTGCTTAGCTGTTCAAGCAGCTGTCAATAGGGCCTGTGGATTTGCTGATATTTGGAGGTTTCCAGATTATATAATCAAATGTCAAAACTGAAAAATCAGTGAATTCAGAAAGGTTACCAATTCCATGGAGATTAATTTCCTAATACGCCACTTTCTTCAGGGAAGCACCTAATTATCTCTCTTTGACTAAGAAGCCATTTGGAGTGAATTTTGTATAATGACCTCCATTTTTAACATTTTTTAAGTAAATGCCTTTTTGAAACAGCTTTGAATATGAGACCAACTGCCTATTATTCTGTTCACATTAAAAGCTACCTTTTAGCAATATATTGGAAAACTCATGTATAGAAATACTCACAGGATACAAATTAGAGCTATAGAAAAAATTATATGTATACTAATGATAATGCCTTTTGTGTAAAACAGTGAATGCCAGATGAAATGCCAGATGAAAATGACAATTTATGACAATGACAATTTATGTTAAGATATATAGCAATAAAAAGATAAATTCTATCTTTGGACATAGGTCAAATTTGAGTTTTTCCCATCTCTATAATTTAATTACAGGAGTGATTTCCTGTCAGTTGAGATTCATTTGTCTCAGTTACGTCTTATCAAGTAATGAAAAGAAGTGCAGGAATATTTAGTTATTCCATATCCAAATAATAAAGAACACATATGTGGTAAGCAAAATAATTACCAACCTCCCTCCCCTGCCAAAGTTGTCAAAATACAAATTCCCACCACCTGTGACTGTGCTAAGTTATATAACAAAGGGAAATTAAGGATGCAGATGGAATAAAGCTTGCTAATCAGCGGCCCTTAACATAAAAAGATTATCCTGGGTTATCTGGTCCAATGCAATCATAAAGACCTTAAAAGTGGACAAGGGAAGCAGAAAAGAAAGTCATGCCTTGTGAGAAGGACTCTACATGCCATTGCTGGCTGTGAAGATGAAGGAAGGGGACCAAGAGCCAAGGAATGCAGGGGCCTATAGAAGTTGGAATAGGTAAGGAAAGGGATTCTCCCCTAGAGCCTCCAGAAAGGAACTCATTTCTGTTGTTACCTTGATTTTAGCACAGTGAGAGCTGTTTTGTACTTCCAATACACAGAACTGTAAAGTAATAAATATGTGTTGTTTGAAGTCACTAAATTTGTACTAATTTGTTATAGCAGTCATATAAAACTAATATAATATATCTGGATTTTAGGGGCATGGTCATGTTGTCTTTGTCCTTTTAAATGAAACAAATTACAAACCATATAAAGAAGTCTTCTCCAGATTTCCATTCAAAATTTCTGACCTCAGCAAATTGGAACTGAAGAAAGGAAGAGGTAAAGAGGAAAGGAAAGTACTTTACTGATAACTATATGACCTGGTCTCCAGCTTTCTGGTTCTGTCAGGTGTTTAAAATTTATTCATAGATATTTCCATGTGTTCTTTGATGTGTCCCCTGCTAAGTACTTGTGAGCAGTACTCCTTGTATCTATCAAGATTCTTCCAAAGGAAAAGAACCAGTAGGTGATACATGGATATATGGATTATCGCAAGGGATTGGCTTATTCAGTGTGGGGGCTGGCTAAAGTCTGAAGTTTTAAGGGCAGGCAATCAAGAAGGAGGGATTACAAGCTGATTGAAACCCCATGAACACGGGCCAATGCCTGTTGCTCACTAATGCCCCTCTCTTTTTCTCTATCAGGGAAAGCTTTTGTCCTCTTTTATAGTGGTAACAAATGATTGAGTCAGACCTACCCAAGATGAACTATTAAACTTAACTGATTACGAATGGTAATTACATCTGCAAAAATCCCTTCAGAGCTACAACTGAAGATGCTTTGTGTTTGATTTGTGTTTGATTAAACAACTGGGAGAAGTGTATGTATGTGTTTGTGTGCACTGTTACTTTCTGTCATTCCTCAAACCACTGCCACAGAGTATCTTTTGAACTGTTCTTTATCCCTCATCCAGACACATACTAGAAAGGGAGTTCTTGGGAGCATAGTTTAGCCTAGAGAAATTAACACAGTACAAAGTCATTATCAACCCTCAATTCAGTCTGTGTCTCATAACTATCGTGCATCTATCAATCTCCCTTCAACTTCTATTCCTAGGAGAATATACAGCTTCTTACTACCAAGTATATTTTGCTCCTTCCAGAGTACCAGTGGTAGCAGGAATATCATGAATCTGAAGGATAGCAAGTGGTCAGAGATGGTGAGTATATGGTGCATCGTTCTCAGTAATAAAAACAGAAAATGTTTAACATTTGAGTGGGATATTATATATATATATGTATTATATATATATATATATATATAATACATATATATATCCCACTTTGAGTGGGATATTATATCTTACCTCTTTAAATTTATCCCTTGCTATGCTTATTGCTTACTAACTGTCTTGCTGCCAAACTGAAAGTAGTTGTCTGTTTCCCACCTGGTGGGGAGGGCTTTGCCCATTCTATTCCCCTGCAGAATTTCACAGGACTTCCTCCATCAATTCAATCAGATCTGATCTATGATCACATTCATGTTGGTCACTCTTTATGCCTTTATATTACTTCATTTTTATTCCTAGAACTATTCACAACCTTACATTTCATTATATGTTGGCTTACTTCATTATTTTCTGCTCTCCCTCTGCAATTGAAGCTCCTTGAAAGCGGGAGCTGTCTCTCTTTAGTTCAACATTGTATGTCTAGCAATCAGAACAGTACTTAGCACTGTCGGTAGAATCTGTTTCATTCTGAGGTTTAGCCTAAATGAATGAGTGATCAAAAGTTCTCAAACATTAGTGGAAGAATTCCTAGGCATTTATTATCTTAATATGGAATAGATAACAAATTTTTTCAATGAATAAATAGTTCACTAATGCTCATAAGACAACCAAAGGCAGTTTTTTAATATTAAAAAGATAAGGTTCACAGTTAATTATGTTTTGAAAAGTTTTTTGAGTATAGAATGATTATTTACTTATTGTTGGGAATTTTCAGTATGCTAAATAGTAACTTTGAGATGGACAAATTCAGAGAGACCCAAGCTGGATAATAGTTCCATCACTTCCCAGCTATATGACTGTGAACCAAATTAGCCTCAGTTTTTATTGTCTTTCAGTGGGGATATTATTGGATGTGCAGTTTTAATGAGGATTACATGAAGTCCATATACAGTAAATCCTCAATGAATGCTATCTTCCTATTTCTTTCTTTCTTTTTTTTTTTTTTTTTTTGCGGTATGCGGGCCTCTCACTGTTGTGGCCTCTCCTGTTGTGGAGCACAGGCTCTGGACGTGCAGGCTCAGCAGCCATGGCTCACGTGCCCAGCCACTCTGCAGCATGTGGGATCTTCCCGGACCGGGGCACGAACCCGTGTCCCCTGCATCGGCAGGCGGACTCTCAACCACTGCGCCACCAGGGAAACCCCTATTTATTTCATATCAGTTGTTATGTAGATAGATTTTCCCATAGAAGTTATACATAATCTTATTTAATAATCAGTATTTAGCACTAACTATAAAATATGGATAACAGCATCCTCTCATTGCATTAAATTTTTAATTTTAAATTATATGGCTAATTTTATTTTTTATTAAAAACAAAAATTATTAATTTTATTTTTTGCATGGCACAACCACAAGAATGGCTAAATTAAAAGAAATGTCTGAAAAAAATATGTCACTGCCAAATGACAAGAATATGAGGCTAACTAGTTATTCACCTAGAGACCGTAATTCCCATCTTGCTGTGATACTCTAGGGTGACACTTGTTGTTATGGTGTAAGTAATAGCATCTTCTTTCATTCTAAAAAGTATATTGGTTTGGCTTATGAATTTTATTTCTAACCTAGTTGAAATAAACAATATGAAGAATGGGAAGAGAGACAACTACAGATATTTTAGGGATTAAAAAAAAGATTAAAAGGATATCATGGACAATTGCATACCTGGGTATTAGAGAACTTAGATGAAATAGATATATTCATTTAAAAGCAATGTATTAAAATTGACAACTATATATATATAAAATTTCATAAATGTAAAATCTATAACTATATATAATGTATATTAAATATATAATATATATAATATATATAGTATATGTATAAAATTTGAATAGTCCTAAAAATCATTAGAGAACTTGAATGTGTTAAATATCTTCTGACAAAGAAAACACCTGACAGAGATGGTAACATCCAAAAATAAATAATCCAATTTTAATATACTCCTCACAAAGAGAGAAAAAGAAATAATCTCTCAATCTTCATGAAGCAAACATAATTTTAATAATAACATTAGATAAGTATAATACTAAAAAACAAAAAAGGAGAAACTAGAATAAAGCACTCTTACTCAAGAACATAGGTACAAAATCCTAAACAAAATATTGGCAAAGCAAATATAAATATTTTTCTTCATAAAAAATCCAAAGGGGTGATCTAATAGACCTATGTAACACATAGCACCCACAAAATGGAAAAATACACATGTTGTTCAAGAGCAAATTGCTTATCTCCAGTCTAATATGTCTTTCCTCTTAGATAAAATCCACACATTAAACTCTTCACTAGAGCAATCTGATTGGATAAGCCCATAGGCCCCCCAATTCAAAATTTCCAAAACCACATTTATCAGATGATATTTAATAAATCTTTCTCACATCCTCTTTTTCCTACATTAACCAGTTCACCAAGCAAGAACTCTTGAAGTCATCATAAACTGCTTCTATCCCTGAGCCAGAAGACTTCCAATTGGTTACTGAGTCCTGTCAGTTCTATTGTTGACATGGCTCTAAGAGCAGTCCCCTCCTTTCTATCTCCAGTGATAATACCTTAGTAGGACCCTTGTTATTACCATGTAGACCACTGCAGCCGCCTTTGATGTCATCATCCTCTTATCCATTTTACCCAGTCTTAAAACTCCTGCAGATTTATCTCTTTAATATGTGAATCTGATCATTGCTGTCTACTTAAAACCTTTTTCTGTTTTTCTATCCCCTTCAGTATAAAAATCTAATGTCAACATAATATATAGTGGGTTTCTGGCCCCTGACTTCTAGATATATTACCATATTCCTATACACTATGCTCTATTAATACGAAATTACTTGCAGTACCTAAAGAAACATATTGTTTCTTTGCTTTTGCAAATGCTTCTTCTTTTACTTGTAATATTCTTTTTTTCCTTCTTAAGTAATTGATCTGTATTTTCTTCTAAGGATCTAATCATAGGAATCATCTAATTTGAGATTTTTCCCAACTATTTTTTACCTTTCTCATGAAACCTCCCCTCCCCCTTTTCTGTTCCTACTGTACTTATCACACTGTAGTTTAATTTTCTTTTTACTCATTTTTTCCTATCTAGACTGAAAGCTCCTTGAAAGAAGGCACTGTGTTCACTCAATGCAGCATATGCACTCAATGAACATTTGTTGAGTGACAAATGAATATAAAGAATATGAAAGCATATGTACTAGTATACATGTGTATACTCAAAATTTTGAAAGTGGTTCTTTCTGTTTTGACTTAATATGAGATAATTTTTCCTTGTAGTACCCTTCTTAGTTTGTATTTTGAGAAATAATGTGCACATATGCAGTTCTTAAGGTGGACAAATCATTAATATAAAAATTCACTGTTGAATGAGTTAAAAGGGTGTGTTTGGACTTCTTGTGTTCCTCTTTGGATTGCTAAAAACACTTTAATATTAATTTGAACACTTGAAAGGAAAAGAAACAGTAATCAATAGAAACTACACCACTCTTTGGCATGTGGTATGCATTTGCTGAAGCAGAAGCCTGCCATATGCCATACGTGATGTGCCACCCAACTTTGCCATTATGTCAGTGAATGCATTGTATCTCGCAGCCAAGCCACATGGGTGTGACATGCCTTCCACTTCAGCATGTCTACGAACATTTTTCCACTTAATTCTGTCACACATGGTATCCATAATCTGTGAGGAGGAGTTCTGCCCATTTTGTCACCTTTAACATCTGAAAGCGCTTATGATGGTGCCAAATTGATTGTTCTTCTGATGTGAATCAGATGTGAGTCATTCTGGGTGAAATTTCTAAAAGGATTTCCAGTAGTCACTTTTCCATAAAAGTTGAAACAAGAATGGGTAATGACACATACAAGAAATCACTTCTAGTGTAGTTAATTGCATATGAGATTATTTTTTTACTCACACATTCATGCATTGACCAAATATTTATTGAACTTTCATGATGTGTCAAGCACTGTGCTATATGCTGAGGAAGAAAAAAAAAAAGTACAAAACCAAGATTCTCTTCCTCAAGAAGGCTGAGGAAGCATGAAAACAAATAAAATAAAAAGAAGGTTTTTTTATTCAATTCATATTATCTTGTTATTTAAAAATGATTTTAAAAAAATTTTGTCCACTCAAATTTTCTTCTTGCCATTTCAAAAAAAAGAAAAATGCAGCCTTATGAGTACAGCTATTTTTTTTCAATACAGAATGCCATGCTGCAATTTAGAATTATAGAGAAGAATCAGGAAAATTCTGTGTGTAAACAAAGCAAACAATAACTATGCACCCCTTTTTATGCATATGTTTTCAGTAAAAATTGTCTTGGGGCTTTGGCAAACGAGACTACATGAAAAACCTCTACTCACAGGACTTCCTGTATTTAATTTGGAAGAAAAGAGATAATTTTTTTAACCTTTTTTAAAAAAAATATGTTTTCGTGGTCATATTTTAAAAAAAAGTGCTGTCCTCAAAACAAATATCAAATAAATACTTAAAACATTTGCGTTTTTGAAAGAATATCACAATTAGTGAGGAAATGAGTATAGACTGCAATAATGAAATAGGTAATTTTCAAAGCTAATTTTTATATCCAAGATGGGAATGTGTGTGAAATATCACAAGTTTGTGAATAACCATTGTTTATGAATGGAAAAGACTAATTTTCACAGACGTTGACATTTGCATGCCAATCAGAATTGAATTTCTGAACATAAGAACTTTGCTTACTATTCCATGTGTTTTTCTGTAGACATTCATTCACTTTAGAATTTGTACCATTTATTAAACTCTGTTAGCATGTTTTATCATAATGAGAATTGGACTGGATAAAATTGAAGGTAGATTTTTGGTTTGAATATGTATTTTTCCTATCATATAAATATTAATAAACATGATTATTTACCTTTATATCTATCGTCCAGAAGTATAATGCAATAAAAATATCTGTCAGTCTACATATTGCCCATTAGTAGGTTCCTGATGGTGATAGTTAACACCACATTAAAACCATAGCATTTAGGCAAAAATTAGAAAGGATGAATTAATTGCTGAATTAAAGTGAGAAAGCTATTGAATTCAACAAGACATAAGGAAATAATAAAAGAAATGTTAGGATTTGAAGAACATTGTTAATATTTTATATAAAAAACAAATTGAGAATTAATGAATTAACATTTGCTGAGTTCTTACAAGTCCTCAGAGGTATTATTAATATCTTATATTTATTCTCAATTTCTTTCACATATTCTCAGAAATAATTTTACTAGTTAAGGAAGGGAAAAAATAAATAATAGCAATATCAGTTTTGGGGGGAGGTTATTATTTATATCCTAGTTTTAATTAATGTAAAACAACTCAGACTTGGAAAAAATAAATTTATAGCATACATGCTTAAAAAAAATTTGCTGATTTCAATATTGTTGTGTCTCAGGAAATAGAGAGGCCTAAGAAGAGGGAGAGAGAAGGGGGAATGGCCAGTTGGTGCAGCAGTCAAAGCACACACATTTATCGATTAAGTTCATTGCCTTATATGGGTGAAGTTTGTGATGCCCCAAAACAATTACAATAGTAATACCAAACATCACTGATCATGCATTACCATAAAAAATATAATAATAATTAAAATTTTGAAATATTACAAAAATTATTAAAATATGACAGAGACATGAAGTGAGCAAATGCTTATTAAAAAATGGCACCAATAAAGTTTTTTGATGCAGGGTTGCTGCAAACCTTCAATTTATAAAAAACAATTATCTATGAAGCACAGTAAAGCAAAGTGCAATAAGAAAAGTTATGCCCGTATACTCTTTTGTCAAATAACATCAAAGAAACGAATGGGTTAACATTACCCAATGCCTTTTGTCCCCTAAATTTTGATCTGTCCTTTAAAGTTTTTTAGACTCTAGGTTCTCATAACTTGTAAAGGGATACTAAGTTAGTAGTGGTTTGTTTATTCTCTAAGTGAGCCTGCAAACTAAAGTATGAATAAGAAAATGGTATATATAATCATAATATTTTCAAGTTATATTTTCCATTTATTTTGATTTTCTAATCTTCTAGAAAGATACTGTGCTCTCTCTTTAGATAAATAGACCACTGTAACTACTTAAATGCTTTTAAAAATAATTATGTATAGAAACTCCAAGATGAGATTTAATGAGTGAGAAAGTCATTGAGTTTTTAGATTGAAAGATAGAAGTTTATTTTTTTTATTATTATTTTTTTTTTATTTTTTTTATTTTTTTTGCTGTACGCGGGCCTCTCACTGTCGTGGCCTCCCCCATTGCGGAGCACAGGCTCCGGACGCGCAGGCTCAGCGGCCATGGCTCACGGGCCCAGCCGCTCCGCGGCATGTGGGATCCTCCCAGACCGGGGCACGAACCCGTATCCCCTGCATCGGCAGGCGGACTCTCAACCACTTGCGCCACCAGGGAGGCCCGAAGTTTATTTTTAATTAGCAAAAAACTATGAATTTGAAAACGCAAATGTGTTTATTTACGTCCCCTTGCTTTTTTTTGGTTCATGACAATCACTGTGGATATATCAATAACCTTTTTTAATGATCAATTTTATGTTATTTCATTCACATATTTCATAATATATTAAATCATCATGGACATACTATCCAATCTCAAAAGTAGTTACTCTCTATTGCTTATAGCTGAATTCTATAAACCTTCCCTAATTCATCCCTAAGTCTTCCCTTCAGAAGTAACTACTACTACTGTCATTTCCTCATTTTTTTCACATATATAATTAATGCATAAACGATTTATGGTTAATTTTTACTTGTTTTCAATCTATATAAAAAGATATGGCACATATTTTCTAGGAATTTCTCTTCCAACACAAATATCATGTTAATAAGATTAATCATTGTTGAATATGCCTGCTGTTCATTTATTTTTACTTTCATATATTATTGAATCAGTATACTTTATTTTTTGTCCATTTTTAGTAAATGAGAATTTCAGTTTTTCTAGTAGTGCAAAGATCACTGCTATAAAAAATCTTCCTCATGGTTTTTTGTTATACATGACCTAAAGTTGTTGCTTCATGAGTTTCAACTTTATAAAATATTGCCAAATTGTTTTAGAAAAAAATGGTTGAAAACGCTCACTGGTAATGTTTGAGTAATACAGATTGTGTAGAGACCCTCAAACCCTTGATACGGTCATTCCTTTTAAGTTGCGCCACTCTAGTTTTCTAAACTGGTATCTCATTTACCAGTTTTGTTTTGCTTTTCTTTGGTTTAATAAGGTTGAACATGTCTTAATAAGCTGTGAGTCATGAATACTGTATAATATACATTCATGATTTATGACCTTCTATTTGTTCAATGGTCTTTTTTTAAAATTAATGTGTAGAATTTATTAAAATTACACATTATTATTGCTGATACAAGTTCTTTGTGAATATGTGTTACAAATATCTTCTCTTGTAGCATATCTTTCACTTTCTTTAGATGTCTTTTGATGAACTGATTGTAAATTTAATGCTGTGTTTATTATTATCCTTTTTGATTATTTTTGTACTTATTTAAATATCTTTCCCAAAGTCAGAAAGATACACACTATATTTTTTCTAACTTTTTTCTAAATCTTTTCACATTCAAATTCTTAATTCAGTTAGAGTTTGTTTTTGTGTATGAGACAAGTTAGAGATGTTTTTTCCAACCCCATTTATTGAATAATTTATTAGTTCATTCCACCTGTATCGTTTCCCTGGTTTTAAGTAAATGTGAGTCAGTATCTAGGCTCTCATTCGGCTCCATGATCAATTTAGTCTCTCCCTTCACTAACACCACTCCATCTTAGTTATAATATTTTACAATAACTTATAAGGTAAGTACTTCCTTATTCTTTTTGTTGTTGTTGTTAGTGACTCTTCATGACACTTTACTTCTCCATATATGATTTAGGTTATCCTTTTTTAATTTAGGGAAACTATTTTCATTTCTTTAAAGACTTTGTTTCCATTTATTTTTCTGGACAATTTATTTTATCTGAATGTTGTGTTTCTACTTTTGTCTTCCATACCTCTTAAATTTTACATTTTTCTTCCTTTATCTCTCCTGTTTCCTTCTGAGTTTCTTAATATGGTCAGCTAAACAACTTGATCCTCAGCTAAATTTCATCGGCTGTCCCCATTAATCTTTTTATTATATTTTTATAACTAATATTTTTACCTGGCTATTTTAATAGTTTCTCATTCTTATTTGAAATTTTGAATTTGCTAGCATGACATTTCTTATTTCTTTAGATTTTTGGTCTGACTGTTCTAATATTTCTGCTTCAGATGGTGTATAATGCCCAGTCTTCTTTCTTTTGAAGGGGACAGTTCTCTAAGTGTTTAGGTTTTTTTAGTCTAGGAGTGTTTATTTTCCTGAGTCTATCACCTACTCTTGTAATACTTTTTAAGGGATTGAAGGCTAGAACTTGGTTCAAGTGAGTTCAAAGAGGCCGTAGAGATAAGCCCATAAGTGGAGAGCTCCAGCTCCATCACACCATTGTTAATTGCCTATATTTGTTATTATTTCCATCACCTTAACACCCTGAAGAAGAGCAGCGTTGGGAGAAGGCAATGTTTTTAGAATATCAATAGAAAAAAATAGAAAAAGTCATAGAAAACCAATCACTTCTTACCTATGTCTTTCAGCACCTCACTAAAAAGCTTTTGTGATGCCCTGATTCCACCCATTGACCTCAGCAGAAAGGCAGCTAATGACTGATCCAACGTGGTGGTGGTGGGAGGGAGCGTGAAATATGTACAGAAATAACAACTAATTTTTATCTGTTTTATCATTCCCTCACTACCACAGCTAGCCTAAACAGTCCGCCCCGCTACAACCACCCATAAACCACACAACTTTTTCAAAACCATCTTCTGTCTCACTGGGTCTCCTAGCTTTTGATATTGTTGCTATATTGTGGATACCTTTGTCTCCTCTCTCCTTTCTCCAGGGTAGGTTTTGACAGAAGACACCAGAAAAAGAGATTAATTCTAGTTATGTCAGGAATCACAGTGTCCTCTTTTCCTCTTTGCTTAGGTGTATATTTGTAAGTTTTCTTCAGAAAATAATGAGATGAACCAGTTTAAATATTTTTAAGTACACAGTTTGGTCCCCTCTTTCTATTTGCATTAAGCAAAACAAAACAAAATACTCCTCTAGAACAGTTTGACTATCTTATCACAAAAACTGTTCCTTCCTTAAGAAATGTGTCACTGTTTTTACTATGACAGTGAGAGAAAAGAAATTGACAGTGTATGCATATGTTTTCTAAGAAATCACTCTGTACACTAGAAAGCACTTGAATTTTTCAACAGCTATAATATCCTAGATTTACAACCAATGATTTTTTTTCCTAAAATCCACCAAAGCTAAGTTAACCAATCCATAATCATTCTTCTACACTTTTCCTTATGCTCCAATTATATTACTAATGGAATCACACACACACACACAAAACCCACACACAAAACCCAAAACCAAAAAAAAAATCTGTGATGGCAGGTCAATCCTTCTAGTTTGGCTGTTCTAGGTTCAGAGAATTCTCTTGAGTTTTTTATCCCTGGTGAATTTCTTACCAAATTACTTTCAATTATTGTTGAAGTCATCACTGATTCATTTATTGCCTATTAAAAAAACAAATATGTTATAGATGTCAGGTTTAATAGTGCTCTGTGACAAAAGTTATAATGTTACCCTTCAGCCATTTTTTTACATGAAACAATATTACTTTCTCCATTCCTCCCTCCCTCTTTCTCTCTCCCTCTCTCTGTTTCTCTCTCTCTCTCTCTCACACACACACACACACACACTCACACACATACACTGCAATCTAAAGTTTTAATTATTTTCTAAAAGATAGTTGAGATGAACTTTTTGTGATCCTCTGAAATAAACTCTTCTGGTAAAGTTTTCTGCCAGGGGCACGTTGGTGAGAGTTATCTGGCTAGCACTTGGCAGCTATTCTTCTGTTCTCATGAACTAAATAAGTTAGTTGCATAATTCTGGGTGGAAACTGGCTTTGGCTTCATCAGCAACAATGTCTATAGAAGCGGTAGAGAGATAACATGTAATTGCCTGAATATCAAAAGAGTGAACATTTTCATCAATCGTAAATGATTGTCCTGTACATGCTATTAAGTAGTGGAAACAAGTAAATGCCAAGCATTTTATTTTTAAATTAATGGTCAAATTTAAAGTAGATACTATTAAATTTAAATATATATACATATATATGTATATATATATATCCATATCTATCTATCTTTCTATTTACAAAAATGAATCATGTATTTGAAATGGTGAGGGTAGTAGGTTCATCAGATAAGGTAAAGCATGCCTATCTGAGAAACATTAATCACCGTTCACCACAGCTAATAATCATAAATGCATCCATTGACAATTCAGAAAATATGATTAGCTTCAGAATACCTCATATTGACTTCACTAAATTTTAGTTTCACTAAAAATGTCTGCTTAACAAGATAGCTAAACATTGCTTTCCTCATATTTAGGTATATGTGTATTTTAATACAAAACTGTTGTATATTGTATATTTCAATACAAAAATTGTTTTCAGCCCTTAAAAAGTTGGATACAAAGGTACTTTGTTGATAGTTTATAGTTTCTAATTAATAGTTTTTTTCTTCCCTTCCCCCCACCCCAGACAGCTGAAGTCGACAGCTTAGTTTAAGACTACTACCCATACCAATGTATGAGAGGTGAAACATATTTTCCTACCACAACATATATAATATTTTGAAGTGATTCAACCACATTTGTGAGAAAATTTACTTATCTTTAAATCTAGTTCTTTTCTGAGTTAACTTAGGGTCTCTTTCTGTTGAGTGATATTCCTTATATATTTTATGAGTTCAATTAGTATATCAGAAGTTCACAGTATAGTTTTTAAACTTAATGTTTAAGTTTAAACTTTTAAGAGAATGCTTTATTAGTTGGCAAAATATTTTAAAAAGGAAATTTAACATTTAGAGAATAACAATTATATTTCAGCTTTCACTTATGTTGGGTAGGAAACTATTGTTTTTCACCTGCAAACATCCGTATCCCCCCCCTTCCCACTGTACCTCTCCTCTTCTGCTCATTTAGGTAACGGTCATCAGGAACTACCCATAATTTATTCTATAACCAGTTCAAGTAAGGTTGACTCCACCCACATCTTTGGATGTGGATCAGAGCTCAGGGTACACCAAATAGAGCATTTCATTTCCTGGATACAGTGATTCATTCAGGAATGGGCATGTGACACATGCAAGGCCAATAAAGGCAGGGAAGTGCAATCCTGGGACTTACTCTTAAACAGTTAGGCAAAGGGGAATTTTAGCCTCTGACAATGGCAGTCTAGCTTACTTTGCACCAAAGTGCAAACTTTGAACTACCTGAGAACAGCTGAAGTAGCTGGAAGGCTAATATAAAGTGTCTGTATGAAAGGATTGGGTATTGAATCTCTGAAGGTAAGTCTGACATTTGACATCACATTCTTCTCAGATATTTGCTAAGTAGGAGCAGAGGATGGGCAGAAGAGTATCGGATCACAAAGAGGTAGTAGAGAGGCAGAGATGTAGAACAAAGCTCTCATCAATTTCATAAGCCTGGGGGCTCAAAGTAGAAGTTGTTTTGATAAATACCTTGGATTTTCATTTGGGAAAATAAAGGTCTAAAACCTAAGAGTAAGGTCATACCAGAGAAGAATAGTTCTCACAAGGACTAAACAAACTTAAATTCAGCTCCTAATCGGTTAAGGCGCGGTGGTTCTTAAGCAGGGGCATCACCACAGCCACACCTCAGGGAACATGTGTCCGTGCACAGAAACAATTTGGATTGCCAAAACCTGCGAGAATGCTACTGGTATCTAGTGAGTAGAGGCAAGGGAAGCAGCTAAGCATCCTACAATGCACAGGACAGCTTTGTAAAACAAAGAATTATCCTGGTCCAAAATAAGAATAGTGCTGAGGTTTAGAAACCCTTGTTTAAGGTGATTTACACTAACCTGACAGCTAGAAAGAAAACCTTAAGGAATCTATTCCTTCAAATTATCTCTACAATTTTTATATTAAATTTTCTCACTCAATCAAAAATCCAATAAAAATAACTTGTAATCAAAAAAAGTAAGAAATATCTCAAAACCAAGAGAAAAAACAAGTAATTAAATAGAAATTTAGAAATTGGAGTATTCAGACCCCTAGAAGCTATATAAAATAGTCAAGTGGATTCTAGAAATAAAAATTAATACAACTCTTAAATTAAAGATTGAAACAGAAAAAAAAAATATATCAGGAAGGGTATAGAAGATTTGAACAGCACAATTACCTACTTTTAGAACTTAATTAGCATATATGTTGACCACTTCATAAAACAACTGCAGAATACACATTTGTTTCAATTGTTTCTGGTGCATTTATAAAAAGTAACCATATGCTGCTCCACAAAGCAAGTAAACCTCAGCAAGTTTTTAGGGATTGGTAACGTGCATAGTACTGATCACAGTGGAATTAAGCTAACAAACTATAACAAAAGGTAACCAGAAAGCACTAATATATTTGAAAATTAAGTAGTACTCCTATAAAGAACTAATATTACATAAGAAAATGCTTATTAAATGTTTTACTCAATGCTTGGCATATAATGTTAGATTTTGAAATTAGTTATTATTATAGAATACAACCCTGTACTTCGTACTCTAAAGTTAAATAAAATAACATATTCCTTAGGTCTACATCAATATTGCCTTATTCTCTACACTTTTCAGCTCTGGTTTCTATTAGTTGGATTCATTCTCAGGAAGTTTTCTGCTTGTGTATCATAACTGTTACCTGAAACGACACTTTTCCTCCTAATCTCTGAGCAACCCAAGTTAATACAGCAATTCTATTCTTTAACAATTTAGTTTGCTTTTCAAATAAACTTTTTTTAATAAATTGAAGTATAACTTAGTAGAGAAAAGTGTGCAAGCTTAGATATACCTCTCTATGTGCAGATTAATGTATAGTGAGTAGACTATTTAATCACCACCCTGGTCGAGAAATAGAACACGGCCAGCATCTAGAAGCTCTTTTTAGCTCCAGTGGGTCAAAGGAGAGATCAAGGTGGATATTAGAAGATATTGAACATACTACAAATCAAAAATTTTTAGGATGCAGCTAAATGACATGATTAGAGGACAATTTTGGACATAGCCTGGACACTCATCCAGTAGTATATTATCCAAAATTTTGAGCAGGTTAATTGCATGGTATATAAAGAAGCTTAAATGGGCACTTGTACAGTGTGACCCATGGAGTCAAGAAACTGCAGTCAATAAATTCAAATATAAGATTATCATAGTAACTTAGAAGTGAGGCTTTTATATACAGATAGATAATCACAGTGAGAGTTAGAAATGGGGTGGCGGGGGGGAGATATAAAGTAGGGAATCATTGACTGTAATGTGTCAGTTACTTGGCTGATTATGAAGGAGAGGAGTGAAAGGGTAGCATTATGACTTGTTCCTGAGTGGCAGTGACATTTAAGGGAACTAAGGAGGCAGAAAAATGAGTTTAGTTAGATGGGTGTTACTTACTTTAGTCTCAACTTCTTCATTATGATAGTTTATTTCTGCGATTAAAACAAAAACAGAAGCAGATTTGTGTCTGGTAATAGGGAATCTTATGGGAATCTGAAAAAAATATACTTTAAAAAAGTGGTTTGGTTTTTCTGCACAAAGAAGAAAATCTACAATATACACTGGCTGATTATGTTTAGATCATCCACTTTCAACCCAATTAGAATGTAAAGTGTATAGTCTACATAAATATCAGAAATGCTTAACCAAATTTGAAACCGGTTATGACAGTTGATAGAGGTAATTCTTAAACTGGAATCACATTCAACATTTACTACATGTATTTCCCTTGGTACTTGTAAACTGGAATGCAAACCTGAGAAAAAGTGAGTGGCAATTTTCAGAGAGGCATACGGGCCACAGGTATTGTTGGAGGAGAAAATTTGAATCTCCCTTTAGCTAGTATTTGAGACAAGTGAGTGATAGTGTCATTTCTCTAGATATTAATGCCCAGGGAACTTGTCACTGTACTTGGAAAAATATCAGAAGATTACATTAGGAGACAACTTGGGGAGGACAGTTTTAGGCCTGTTATGTGTATGCTGTTTCTGAACAGAATCAAGGATCAGGTTTTGCTACTTTTGAAAATAAGGGTTGGGAATTCCCTGGCGGTCCAGTGGTTAGGACTCAGTGCTTTCACTGCCAAGGGCGTGGGTTCAATGCCTGGTCGGGTAACTAAGATCCCACAAGCCACGAGGCTTGGCCAAAAAACCCAGAAAACAAAAAAAAGAAGGGTCAGTTGTCCCAATGATGGGATGTGCTTACTTTTCTGACTGCTTAAGATCACTTTCTTCTACTTCACATGAGGCTTCAGTTTGGCACTAACATTGATTTCATTATTTGGATACTACTATCCTTTTTTTTTCTTAATCAGTTGTAACACCTTTCTAAATTTTTTTTTATAATTCTGAAGTCTCCTCTTTCAGCATCAAGTGTGTGCAAAGATCTTATGTGTGTGAATAGTGTGGCTTGGATACATAGGATAGAGTAGTTGATGGCTGAAATTTTCAATCCTGCAACTCTGATACTTTTTCTCCAAAATAGGAAAATGTTTTATTTTAATTAAATTTAGCTAAGCTAACAGAGAATTTAAATATATTGATAAAAATGATTTTAAATTAACAATTTATGAAAATGTCCCTAAATTGCTTTGAGTGACTAGAGTTTTTATTTCCATTAAATTATATAAAGCAAATCTTCTAAAAATTTATAATATAATATATAATTGGTATAAATGCATTATCTTTATTTAGAGATAATGGGAGAGATTATAGATCTTGGTCTGTGTTATCACAAAGTTCAAATTAATAAAATTTTCATGAGTTCTTACTATGTAATTTTTTTAAAGATAAAATTTGAATTTTGAGAAACTTCATTTTAAACAGCAACCAGTTGGTGATTCTATACCCCAGTTCTATAAAAGTAGTTTAATGCATGCAGCCTTGTAGAAGACACTCTCAAGATCAGTGAGGTCACCACTTGTGAAGGTGTGTTGCTGCTACTGAATCAGTCAGAAGGCAAGAACTCTGTCAAGCAAGTCCCTAGGGGCTGTGTCACAGGTTTTCACAGCTGCAACCTTCTCTGTCCATGTTGCAAACGTGTCCGACACTAACTATGGCTGTTATAAGCTTAGCATTCATTTCCCCTGATATATTGACACTAGAGTGAAACATGGTGGCGTGGGACAAAGAGATTTGGTGTTCTCACCTTGAATCATCCCACACGGGTTACTGATAAGCACTGCAAGAAATCATGGATAGCTGGCAAGGTCCTCTGCCCTAATTTGTTTTTTAACTTTTCGTTTAGGCAGTGTAACTTGATCACATCCCTGCAAGCAAGACCTCAGGCATTATGTGAGGGGGATTTACAGCCAAGTAAGACAGCCATTTCAGACTACAGATAAATCCCTTTAGTTGCACAGTATCTGCACTTTTCCTCTTAGTTTGGGGAAGTAGATTTCATATGATATTACTCTTTTTTTTTTTTTTTTTTAAGGCACACAGATTTTTTTTTTCCTCTCCATGTGAGTAATTGAGGGAATTTACTGCTGGATGTGAAGAAGCAACCAGCATTCATTATTATCTCTAGTCACAGTTTCATGGAAAATCAATGTGTAAAAAAACCTCTCTTTAATATTCTTTACTTTTATTCTTTTAAATACAGTTTTCCTTTCCCTGTTAAAAGGTAAAAAGAATTCAGCAGATTGACTCCAGGTGAGAATATACATTCTGACAAAGGGCTGGAAGTATGATGGAGAAAGAATGTATCATGTCAAACACCTTCAGCCATACTGTTGACAAACCAAATCTTGTTAAGTACTGGACAGCTGCTTTCCTACCACACTGCCTGTCCTGTTTAAGCTACAGCATGAATTTGGCAGATCAACTTTTAACACTGACAGAAATGTTGTTGCCTACCTACTACTGCTTGGAGAGTAAACAGTCCAACTGAACTATTAAGAAACTTTGACACCCATAAACAATTTATAAAAACTTCCATTTGGCACAATGAAAACAACTCAACTGAAAAGATTTTGAGCAAGAACAAATTGGAAAGAAAACCTATTTCCTATAAAAGGATAACAAAGGAGCCCTTTAAAAAGCATGTGATTTACTGGTTGGAGGAAATAAAAAAATCCTACCCCTTCTTTGCCATTGAATTTTTGTCAACAGTAAAGAATGTCTAGAATACTCTTAAAAATAATTCATTTTTCTGCTCTACTGATGTAGTTCATATCACTATACATGGTAGAAATTTTATAGAATATTCTGCTTTGATTTCTAGAACAGTAATTCTATTTTGAAACATTAATTAGATTTAATCTAAAGCTGAAATAGAGTAGTTTAAAAAGAAGCTAAGAACAAGGCCTACCTAGTAGTAAATGCAGTGATATATAAAAGTAATTAAAACTTCACTGAAAGTTTCTTCATATTCAAATGTATGTTTTGAAATCATTCAGAGTAGAATCTAGGATGATATGTATTTATTCTCATGTGTTTCTCATTCCCTTGCGGAAAAGACTTTTCTGCATTGAAACTGGACTTCAGTTTTAGGCTAGAAGAATGAGTCTAAATATAGTGCAAAAAACTGTTTATTATAACTTCAGTGAATGCTTCATTCACATACCTTTCAAAAACTTGTCAGCAGTGTGACCAATAAGTATTCAGTTCTCAGCTTGTAGCTCAGCAATTCTGGGTGGCATCAGGAGACATGCTGATGGAAGTTGCAGTTGCTGCCCTCAGCCTGTGACATACCCAGGAGTGGTGAACTCTGACTACCTTTAGTATTGTTTTTTGTATTAATGCAGTAAATCCAAACCATGTCAGTTTGAGATGTTGTTGGCAACATGTTTTTACATTCCCAGGAGCGAGGGGCATTGTGTTCTCTCTCATATACAGAACAAACAACAATATTAAAGTAGAAAACAGAGTATTGGGTTGGCCAAAAAGTGCCTTTGTTTTTTAAGTAAAAATATAAGACATATTTTTCATTTTCACCAAGAACTTTATTGAACAACATATTCACCCTTTTGTTCCACTACCTTCTGCCATTTTTCAAGCAACTTCATAATTCCATCTTCCCAAAAACTTTTTATCTTTTTGAGCAAAGAACTGTTCTAGGTGCCCTTTACAGTCTTCCAGGGAATTTAATTTTTTTTCCATTTAGAGAATTTTGTAAAGACCTAAATAAATGGAAATCTGAAGGTGCAATGTCAGGTGAATATGGCGGATAAAGCAGAACCTCCCAGCCAAACTGTAACAGTTTTTGCCTGATCATCAAAGAAACATGCAGTCTTGCGGTATCCTGATGGAAGATTATGCGTTTTCTGTTGGCTAATTCTGGACGCTTTTCATGGAGTGCTGCTTTCAGTTGATCTAATTGGTAGCAGTACTTGTTGGAATTAATCGTTTGGATTTCTGGAAGGAGTTCATAATAGAGGACTCCCTTCCAATCCCACCATATACACAGCATCACCTTCTTTGGATGCAGACTGGCCTTTGGTGTGGTTAGTGGTGGTTCATTTCACTTGTTCCACGATCTCTTCCGTTCCACATTATTGTACAGTATCCACTTTTCATTGTCCATCACAATTTATTTTAAAAATAGAACGTTTTCATTACGTTTAAGTAGAGAATCGCATGCGGAAATATGATCAAGAAGGTTTTTTTTTTACTTAATTTATGTGGAACCCAAACATAAAAGCAATGAACATAACCAAGCTGGTGCAAATGATTTTCAGCATTTGATTTGGGTATTTTGAGTATGTCGGCTCTCTTCCCCATGGTGTAATGTTGATTTTCTCAACTAATGTCTCAATTTGATCGCTATCAACTTCAACTGGTTTACCCAACCCGTGGAGCATTGTCGAGTGAGAAATCTACAGCAGGAAACTTCGCAAACCAGTTTTGACACGTTCGATCAGTCACAGCACCTTCTCCATACGCTGCACAAATCTTTTTTTGCGTTTCAGTTGAGTTTTTAACTTTCTTGAAATAATAAGGCATAATATGCTGAAAATATTGCTTTTTTTCTTCCATCTTCAATACTAAAATGGCTACACAAAAATTCACAGATTTTGATGTCTTTATTAAACTGCACGCTGATATGACAGCTGTCACATACAATCTAACAAAATTGTTTTGAATGAAGTTAAAGACAACTAAGTGCTACTAGAGCCATCTTCCAGAAAAAAAACCGAATGAACCTTTTAGCCAACCCAAAAGAATAGAAATCAATATTTTTGTTAACTCTATTTGAGCCAACCCAATTTTTTTCTCTCTAGTAAAGTAAGAATAATGAATATGCCATTGTTTTGGGGAGGTTATTGCAGATACTCATTTTGAATACAATGCCTTTGAAGTTTATTCATGAGAATGGTGAATATCCTATTAAAATGTTTAAACTTATGTTTTTGTTAAAATGAATAATAAGACATGTTAATAAATAATATAAGCGAGTTCTAGAGACAGCAATAAAAAGCTAGATCACATTAAGAAAAATGACACAAATTTCTTAATAGTAGAATATGTACGTGTTCTCTCTTTCTGCCTTTTTTTTTTCCAGTGTACTAAACAGTAGTATAGTAATGTAAAGATGCTCTGCTGTCTCCTAAAGAGTGAATCCATTTATTTCCTTATCCAGTAGCTTGGAGTATAACCAAATGCTTCAGATAAAACACAACCCTTACAATTGTCTGAATTTTAACTGGCTACTGTGTTTCAATTTTCAATTTTCCTTCCTTTCTCCCTGCCAGTTTTGAAGAGAGTGTTCATATGCCTCACAATATGCTGAGCCCAAGATGATCAGCCAAGTCTTGGCTTCTTTGAGAGCTTAAACCATTTAAACTCAGTGCTCTTTCCAGCTGGCAGGTCAGCAGCACTGAGCAGACACTGCAGGTTTCTGCTTAGTTAAGTTTACACAAATGCGCCTCTGCTTATTCTTAGTGAGAAAGGGGAAGGAGTATCTGCCCTCTGAACAATTCTATCCATCTTCCTTTTCTTAGCTCACTGTGTCTAATCTGTTTGGCATTGCAGGCTTTTTCTTCTCTTTTTTTTTTAATTCCTAAGTTTTGACTGACAGATATTATTAAACACAAACAAACCGTACTATGTTAATGTTTTTCACTCCTGAAGGCATATATTTACTTTTCGTGAAACCTGCAAAAATTTCACTCATTTTCCCATATTACATTAATAGACATGTTTGGCAAAATAGTAGTCCCTAGATTTACTCTTCAGATGTTAACTTTTATATCGAGATTAAGATTACAAAAAGCAGTATAGACTTTCACTGATCTCATTTCATTCTTCAAGTCTAAACTCTAATTCAGACATTTCCTACTTAACAATTTAACTCTTGTTCAAATACTGACAGCTTTTCTTAGGGTTACAAAGTGACTCACAGCAGCTAAACGAAGTTTGAGTGTCTGTTTATTCTGGACATTTTCTTTAGGTCATTACTAGGGTAGCACTTAAATCACAAATATAGCTTGTGAATGAAAAAAAATTCAGAATGAGTGAAATCAGCTTAAATATATTAGAATTAAGATGCAATCATTTCATTGCTTCATGTTCTTGATTTTTATATGTATCAGCAGCTGAAATTACTGGTTTGCAATTGTGTTGATTTGATTAGTTATTTAACTTTCCTATGGTAGAACTCTGTAAATTGTTGAACTCAAAGAACCATGCAATAATGACATTTATTATGTAATTATTAGACTTAGTTGTAGTCCAAATAATAATAATAACTATTGATTTTGGTCTTATATGTAAAAAAAGCCCATACCAATGCACTTTATTTTAAATTGATTATTTTGTATTTTAAAGCCCTTCTTCAACTGTCATTTTGTTTATTTTTAATTTTTAGCTGACATATATTTTATATTTGTTTTTCTAAACTTTAAGGGAAAATCAAATCTTTTCCTTGACTTCTTACTTATATACTTTGTCCATCTGACTTATATAGTTTGCCCTGAATATCTTGTCTTCTTAATTAATTAGGGATTTCAGACCCAGGGATTTTTAAATGTCTTTGGACAAGAAAATGCTCCACATCTGTGAAAGTACACTATAATTCAAGTTTCATTTAGTGGTATGGCAAAATATTAGGGGTGGGAGGGGAAGAAACACTGGAAAGTTATTGCTGAGATGGAAAACTAGGTTCACAGGAATATGAGTCACAGTTCTTGAAAACCTTCTGTTTAAAGCCACATATAATAATGATAAGGATGTTAACATTAAATGTGTTTGTCTTTTAAAGTATGAGAAAATTATCAAAACCTATTTTTGCCTAAACTAACCTCTCAAACTTAAAATTGTTTCTTCATATCCACTGTTCCTCTTTGTTTCTGCTAAACCCTGAAATCATAATGTAGAAAATATTTTATTTTTGACATCTCCAACAGGAAGCCCACACCTGAGAATCTGAAATACAAGACTCAGGTGTTAGAAATTCAGCCCCCAAGATTTTGTAAAAAAGTGACTTTGAGTACAAATTTTAGAGATAAGAATAACTAACCCAACCCAATTAATCATTCAGACTCCGAGCAGGAAACACATGGCACACTCAGAAGGGATGATTCAAGAGATTAATATTGGGATTTCTTTTTTACAAAGCTGTTGGTATGGTTAAGAAAAAACAGCAAGGCATGGTGAAGCACCCTATTGTTTTAGCAGAAAACTGTTACCACATCTATGTGTGATACCAGAACTCTGATAACACGTACAGTTATAGGAAAGGGCTGCCTGGCGCTTAGAGAGGTCGCCACAATGGTCAGCTCACAGCCAGGCAGTGAGGGATCTAGCCTTATAAATACCTTAGCTTGACTTTTTTTATTAAACACTAACACACTGCTAGTAGTTCCCATTGGCCAAACCACTGGAAACCAGAGAGCAAGGGATTCTAGTTGATGTAGTTCATAAGGATCAGCTTTCTGGGGCACAGAGCAAAGTAGAAGAGTGGAGAGAAGATCTGGAGAAGTAAGAAAAGAATATCCAGTACAACTAACAAACTGAAATGTACACAGTATTGGAGTCATTGGCTAAATGATACATTTCCACATAAAGGGATAGTATACTTAAGAATAAAAAACATCGCATATCATAAGAAATAATCCATCTCCACTGAGGATGAAAAGTGACTCATTCCCAGTTTGCCAAATCATCAGAAAAGGTTATTTTTCATTATATGTTAATGAGTGAGTTTCAAATTAGTTTTACAGAAAAGAGGTGGTGCCTTTTTAGATAGAAATGTCTGATAACTAGAAAAACTCTAATAACTGTTAGTAGCAGTCAAATGTTTACCGTAATATAGAATAGTATCATTGTTCTGATAGCCTATACATATAATCCAATCAAATTGTAATTGATTATTAAAGAATAGCTAGTTTGTGAGTATAGAATCTATATTGTGTAGATTAATAAAAAAGAATAAATTGATGAGACCCAGAAATAAAGGGAACTGAGGGGGGAAACCATTTGGTTGCCAATATTCTATTCAGTTCAACCTCAACGTTTATAGTATCAAACTCCTCAATTTCATTTAAAAACTGAATCTGCCACGTCCCTATTTCTGTCAGTAATGCTGCCATCTTTTTTTTTAAGAGTTTTAGACCACCGATCAATGCACCACGTTTTTCTCCTTCCCCATTGTTCTTTTTTTGTTGTTGTTCTGTTTTGTTTTGTTTTGTTTGGTCTGGGCCATGTGCATGTGCATTATTTTTATGAAATCATGCTTTTAACAAACATTCTTACAGAGACCACATACACACAAATAGAACCACACATGGGTACATATATGTGCACATGTGGGTACACAGGTTCTTTGAAGAGGAAAATGCATACTATGATGTTCGTGGAACCTAAATTTAATTTCAAACAGAATAAAAGGTTCAGAGTGAATACTGCAGACAAAACTGTATAGTGACTGAAGCCAATGCGGCCAAAAATTACAGAGCAGAAAGCAGCACTCTTTAGCATAGATAGGAAATAGAAATACAATTAAGGATGAAAATGAAATTAGATTTTACTCTACGTGTTAAATCTGGGAAGAGCGATAGTTATTACTCAAAGAATAACTGACGCTGTGTGCTGGTGATTAAAATAAGCTTCCTTGTGTTATCTCTTCACATAAATGGTTAGTGCCTCTCGAATTTACCAGGGGTATTCTAATCCAGAACCTGAACCTCTTGACGATATATAATAAGTTTTCTCAACAAAAAATAAGGAACCCAGCATATAACTTAAGATGTACTGGTCTTTGGATTCTGCTCTTATAGGGATTAATTCAGACAAAGTTTATCTTGGCTTTTCTGGGGTGTGTGTGTGTTTGTGTCTGTGCACGTGTGTGTTAGGAAAGAACCAAGACATGCATTTCACCAAAGGAAAACTGAATATCATTTAACTGATTTTCTTGTAATGTGATCCTTTAAGTCATTAGGTACTTTTAAAGTTCTTTCTTGTGTTTGTAGAATAAAACAGGAAGCAAGAGGCCCAGCGGGCCTTTTTGAGTCATTCCTACACTTAAGCCTTTTGGTTGCATTTTGTGTTCTTTCATGCAAACAAGTCACCAGAAAAAAATGACTCTTTCCCACCTAAAAATATTCTGTAAAAATCAGCGTATGTTTGTGCTGAATGATAAATCAGGAAAATTGCCTAAACAATGTTTCTGTTTCTTTTTATCACTCAGATTGTGTATTGATATAGATTTTCTATGATTTGCTTAGCCTCCTTATTTCAGCCAATTCGCTAAATGATCTGTAATAGAGATTGAGAAGGGCTAAAGATCCAAAGTTCATTTCAAAGAATTATCAACTAATCTTTCAGTTATCTATAAGCCCTTTTTGAAATAGCAGAGGGTATAATGGGCTCAGTAATTAGAATACTTGCATTCCTATTTTTGCCAAGTGCAAAATACATTTTGTCAGATCCAAATACATGGACCAATTTATTGCATCTTTTTTCAAGATATGTCTTTAAAGTTTTTTTTCCTGATTATTTGCTTTTTCATGAGATGAATTGAGCTACTGTCAGGAATATTTTTTAACAAAGCCATCAGAGTGGTAACAATGACAATAACAATAAGAACAGCAAGCATATTTAAGTGCCTACCAGTTGGCCAACACAGGGCTAAGCATCTTAGATGGAATTTCTCATTAATTCTTACAGCATCTTCTTTTGACCAGATTTTTTAGTTTTGTCATATGTAAATGGTGCACATTCTGGTCAAAAGAAGATGCTGTAAGAATTATTGTTGTTGTCATTGCTACCAGTGTTGTATGGAGAAATTATTTTTGTATCAGTCTCACATAAGAATAACAAAAATACTCTGGACCTTGGAGTCAGGTACTAATTGGAGGGGAAGCAATCCTTACTGAATAATCTTGCACAGGAGCCTAAAAAGTGAGAGAAAGTTAAATTGGCAGGCTTGAGTGTTTGCAAAGTAAATTTATCAATAGACATTACAGAGCCTCTATAAACAAACCCAGGAAAGATATGTTAACTTCCTCTTCTGTATTAAATGTTAATAAAGAAAATTTATCCCATAATTTAGAATTTTAGTATTTCCTTCCTGTAAAGCTAAAAGTGAGGATCCCTCTGTAGGTCTAGCAACATGTGTTTAATGTTTATTCTCTTTTACAGTGATACTCTTTAAGAAAAGTAAATAATTATATTTATTCAAACCTGGATAAATACTGTCAAGTTATTAGCATACCGTAAATTATATAAAAATAAAGACATCTTTAATACATTCATAGAAGAAGGATCGCCCTCTTCTGTTTTTTTAGTAATTTATTTATAATTGGTCTTTGTCAGAAAGTATTAGATTTCTACAGTGTTTTATTAAAATAATTAGACAACATACAAAACATGAAATAGAATGAATTTATTATATTATGCACTAATTTGTAAAAATTAAATATTTACTTATTAGTGTTCCAAAAGCAAAAAATGTTTTTGGAAATTTCATGTATATATGAAATTTCTTCACTTAGCTTTTTCTAGGGACTGATTACAACGTCACATGTATTATAATGGTACAATTTGAAGAAATTAACATAGGTTTTGTTGCTTGCATGCTATGCATAACTAATATGACGAAAGGATAAAACAATTGTGCTTGAAAACTAAAGGAGGAATATCATCAGAGGGGATATTATAGCTCTCACCTTGTTGTTCGCTAGCCCCATATATAACTGTAAAACTCTCTTTTTATTTAGCTCTTTGTGATTAAAGAGCTAAACTCTGTGTGATTGCTGTAGGTCACATCTCTCTTTATAAAAAGAGAATTTAGCACCCATCAATAGTTTACATCTCTGACTGACTGATCTTCAAGTGAATGAACATATTTGCAAAGAATACCTTAAGGACAGAACTTGGAAAAGTCTTGTGTTTGCACACTTGGTGTATCAGTAGTTCAGGCAATTTAACTGTCCTCTATAAATCTATAAAACGTAGAAAATATATATTTGATAAAGGATATTATTTTACAAAACATATCTATTCTAAATTTATATTCTGCATTTCAGAATACCTAAATTTTTAAATTTTCTCTCAGCCAATAATAAAATTCCTCTCTCTTTCTAAATTGTAGATTACATGATTGGGACATAGAATAAGAAAACTGTTCCATATTGGTATACTCCATATTGCTTAATGGAAACATTTTATAGCATATAACAGAGGAATATGTGGGGTTTTTTTTAACATTTATTAAGCATCTATTCCACATTGCTTATGTATGTCAAGACACTTGCATTCTGGTCCTGGTTCTTCAATTAACTTACAGTGCAACCTTGATTTCTGAGCCTCTATCTCATATAATACATACGATAATTGAACCAGGTGAAGAACAGATATTTACAAATGGATGTTTTGTGACTTTAATAGGAATGGATGTATATGACTATAATTTCATTTTAAATCTATGAGTATTATTGCTAGGACCCAGTACAGCAATTGAACTTTTGATGTCTTAAAAAGATCTTATTATAAGAAGGGTTGACCTATAAAATAGCAAGATAGCTTTCTAGTGAAGTTCAGATAAGCTGATTTTAGGCAATATACTTTGAGTCCTCTTCTTCCCTAGAGAAGGACCAGCATAGGAGACCAAACAGATCTATGGTGAACTCTATTTAAATATAAGGGTTTATATATTTTTAGTGTTTAAAAAGGAAATAGCAGTGTCCACAAAGAGGGTTAAGTGAACACTGACCTTAAGACTAGTTGTATGTGTTTGAACTTTTCAAAGATAAAGCCCCTGTATAATTATCTCCTAGATCTTCAGAAATTCTAGTCATGGGAGTAATGCTTGAATCTGCTAGATACTATCAATGATTTGGCATAAGGATATCCTTATTCCAGTCTATTTTTGACTTTCTAATTGGTTTAATCCCATAGCTATAGGTCAGAGGTATGAAGAAGTTGTCTTCACTAAGGTTTTTTAACTTGTACCAAATGTCCTAGTTAACAATTCCACTGACTTACCTCATAAATAGGGTTATACCTTTAGCCATGCTCTCACACTCCAATCATTATCATCTGAACCAGAATGCAGTAGGATGTATTAGATTTTTTTATAACCATAACGATATTATGTATTTTTCTCTATCTCCTTCATTAACAATATTGAAATTTAAATTTTCCTATTTCTACCATCACTTAATTTGATCATCCCCTGTTTCCAAGTGGTAACCACAGTGCTTGTTGATTTTCCAAATAAGGCCTTTATGATATTAAAATGGATGCTGTGATTTGCAGTTCAGAGCTCCCTTCAGAACTGAAAGACACAGTCCCTGCTGCTGGAAGTGCTTCCAGCTGGTAGCCCTCGTAGGAAATTGTCCTCAGATGGAGAGAATGATTTCACTCTTGGTCTTGCCCCTTCAAACTCCTATCACCGGTGGATGCATGAGTATATAGGCTTTTAACCATAAAGCAGAATGCTTCTGAGGTGTTCTCCCCAATTCTGTATTCCACATGGGCTCAGCAGATGCTTTTAAGACTAAATTGCAGCCCAACTTTTCCTCTTGTTCATTTATCCTTTCTTCACTTCCTCGGGTGCTGATCCTGCACACTAGTCTCCATTACAGAGTCTGCTTCCCAGGGATCCAACCTGAAAAGGTATAAAAATGATTTATCATCTTTGGACATTTTTTGGTTTTATACATATGGTCTTAGACATCCGTATTCCTGTAAACAAGAAAGATAATGAATGTACTTGGTAGAAATAATTGGAAATAAAATATAGTATGCTCTATCTGTCATAGATTTTAGAGTACAGAAATCAGGCATATTATTTTTCCAGTAAAGTATGGTTAATTTTCATTGTTTAGCATTCTTTCCTTTACAGTATAGTTGTTTGTACCTTTTACTAATTTAAACTGGATAATAACTCCCTTTGAGCGTGGGTACCAATATGACAGTGGATGAATTATTTGCCTAGGTTTTTCTGTGAGCCACAGAAAAAAGAATTAAATTAACAAAAACCACACTCTTGATTTCAAGTATTTTTTCTTTATTCATTTAAAATTATTTTAAAGGATTTGATCTCATATTTCAAAGGTGTTTTCCATCTTTCCCTCTCTGTATCGTACTCAATTGTTCCCATATCTTTAACTTTTATTATTAAATTATCCTGACTATTCTTATGTCTTGCCACCTGTGGAAAACAAATATAAAGATAGTAGAAAAATGTAATAAAGTGTAAGCTGGTTTCAGCAGAATCAGGTATTAAACTCCCTCCAAGTAAGTATAGTTTGTGGAATAAGGAAAGAATGTTAACCCAAGTTTAGCATACTACACGTGAGATCCATTAAAATTCAGAATAATAGGAAAGACAATCAAAATGAGAACTGAGATAGAAAAACACTAATTGTCTAATTAAATCTGCTTCCTGGTTCTGAGTAGATGTTCCATTATATCTGTTAGGTCTTGCGCACGAAGTCCAAAAATTCTTTGCATGACTGATTAAGTTGAAGGTTCTACATTAATCACCAGCTATGTGTTTATCTTTTATTTGTTTTTCTTAATTTAAACAAAAAATGGAAAAGTAGTTATCTTCTACAGTGTTGTGGGACAAGGCAGCATGCTTATCTAGCCTAATTTATTTAAAAATTGTTAAGGTAAATGTTTTACTATATTCACATATGAACTATCCAATAAACAGATGCACACATTCAGTTCAATTGAGCAGAAAAAAGAGTAAACTATAAGTTTTAAAATTTTTAAAAATTACTCAAGATAAACTCACAAGAATTATTTTAAGAAAACTGCCAGTTAACAAACAATTTCGTTTGTTGAATTCCAACAGAGGATAGTACCCCAAACCCGAAGTGTGCTGTTTGCAGCAGCTTCTGCACTTGCCACTAGTCTAAGGCAACATGTGCTGACACTAGAACTGGGTAGGTAGAACAATACATCAGGAAGATACTTACCTCAAGAAATAGGCAGAAAACTTCAAACAGAAGCCCAGCAACAGCACATTCCTCTCAGTAATATATTCCACCCCTTTACAGTAATTAAAAGTGCAGGTTGATAGGGAATATAATCATAGGGCTATCAGGTTTAACAAAGAAAAATATAGGACACCCAGCTCAGTTTAGATTTCAAATAAACAGTGGATAATTTCTTAGTATAAGTGTATACCAAATATTGCATCCTGTATTTTACTGGCATCTCTATATAATAAGCTTCCAAAAACAATTGTAAGAATATATTCAAAGTTTAGTAAAGAAAGCAGAAAACACTTCATTTATTTCAAACAGAGGGAGTTTAATACAGAGAATTGGTTGCATAGGTGTTGGAAGGCCTAAGAGAGCGAGAAGGAAATAATGAGGTAACTCAGACATTAGTAACTGTAGGAAAGAGCCATGATCTGCAGGGCTGAGGGACAAGAGGGAGGCGCTTATTTTCCTGGAGCCCACAATGGAGAGGCTGCATGGCTGGATGAGACCTTAACAAGGGACCCCACCATTGGTACTGCAACACAGAGGAGGAGGGTACTACCCAAGTCAGAAGGAACCCCAGAAAAAGTGTCAGTGTGGACAGCAAGACCACCAGGAGGAATGCTGACTGTGGGAAAGAAGCTCTTTCCAGAATAGGTATCAGCTGGCACTAGACTAATGCTGATGTAATTGCTTCACCAACCACTGGTAGAGCCCAGCCAGAAATCAGCTGGCAAGGAGCTCTGAGAAATATAGTTTCCCACTCCCTAAAATACACAGAGGAGCACAGAAAAGTGTGAATAGGGACTGAGAGCAAATTCTTAATCAAGGAATATATTTTTAAAAATCTGGACAGAAGAGTAAGTTTCAGAAAAAAATTGAGAAAAAAACAGTAATTAAGTTTCAAAGTGAACAAACTGAAGAATTAATAGCTGAGGTGATAGCATTAATAAGAGATACAAGATTTTATGTGGGTGTAGATAATTTTATCACAGTAGTTACCCTTTCTCTTACAAAAAAGAAACAGATTTCCTATTAGCTGCAAATAAATTTGCCAAGGTAAAATTAAAGACATTTCAACTAAAGACATCAGAAAACAAAAATGGCCAATGTGTTGGAGACCAAATTAATCAAATGGAATCTCAGAGAATTTTCTTAGACTGTTGTATAAACACATAAATAAATGGAAAGAATTAGAGAAACTAATGAGACATGGAGAATAAATCTAGGAGTTCAAAAGGCAATCAAATGTTGTTACATAAATAAAGAAAACAGGAAAAAGTAGATACACAATAAAAAATACTTCTTAAAACTGAAGGACATTTCAGGCTATAAGGGCACACCTAGTGCCAAGCAAGTAAATGACACAGCCAGGACATTTTGGTGAAGTTTCAGAACCCCAAGAATAACTGAAATGTAATTCCTAAGAAATTCCATAGCCAAAACTCTGGTTCCTTACAAAGAACAAATATTGGACATTTCATCACCATCTCTGGATGCCAGGAGACAATAAAGCAATATCTTTAAAGTCATCCGGAAACACTTTCCCAATTAATAACTAGTCCATAAAAGTGTCATTCAAAATTACGGAAAAATAAAACCAAATAAGATTTTGGTTTATTTATTTCCTGTAGAACTTTGAAGGAAATACACAGAAATATTTCATTAAAATGATAACATAAGGAAAGAAAGAGAAAGAACTAAAAAACATTGATAAACAAAGAAACCAATAAAACATGATAAAAAAGTTAAGCACATACCAGCTAACACTCACAGAAGAAACTTCCCAAGTGTAAATATATAGAGCATTAAAAGTAATGCTAGAAAAAGATTTGATATGCTGAACAAATAAATTGGCAGAACGTGTAGTTAAATCTAATAAGGTAGGATTCTGAATGGGGCAAAATAATGATGCTTTGTTTGCTTTACAAACCCTGACATAAAAACAAATAACAATTGGAACAGCAGAGAAACCGCATACAAGCAACATCTTCAACAAAAGTAGGTTACAAGTCCCCCCCACCCCAGTGTCCAGAACACAGATGAAAACAACAGGATGCTCACAGACCCCTCATGGGTTTAACAGCTGTGCACGAGTAGCTGGGAGAAAAAAAAAAAAAGTTCTAATAGCTCAGAAAGTCTTGGAATCCAGAAATTGCCACCACATATTCCCCCCACACACTGAGAAAATTGATAAAAACAGGGAAAATAATCTATAAGCTATAATTTGTGGGTGAGAGCTTAAAAACATTCACCAAACCCGATAATTGGCCGCATGAAGATCAGAGGGTCTTGATGTGGTTATTCTCTGAAGAGCTGCACTCTGAAATATGGTAGACACTTGTCACATATGGCTGTTAAGCTAGGCTGGATTGTAATTTACTGAAAATAAAAGATACTTACCAGGTCTTGGAGACTTAGTGCCAAAAGAAAGGGAGAAAGGGAGAAAGGAAGAGAGAGAAAAAGAAAGAAAGAAAGGAAGAAAGAAAGGAAGAAAGAAAGAAAGAAAGGAAAGGAAAAAGAAAATAATATTTACTATCAGTTTTTATTTTGATTTAAATTTGAAATGGTATTATTTATGATAAACTAGATTACATAAAATGTATTGTTAAAATTAATTGCACCTGTTTTTTCTCAGTTTTTGTGATGTGTCTAGTACAAAAGTAAAAACTGCTTGTGTGACTCATTTTCCTATTAGACAGTGCTGCTCTAGAGGTTCAGAAATATCTCAAAACTCTTTCTTACAAACTGACAGAGACTTCCATTAAAAAATATGTATATCAGAAGTAGAATTAAAATTGAATAGAAAAGAAACACTGAAACTGAGAAAATTTCAGATACTGAGGTAGTCAAATCCAGAATGTGGGACTTTCTATGGGAAAAATGACTCTTTTTCTGACAAATCAATGAGATGAAAAAGGGAGAGGAAATTTTAAAGAATGAAAGAGGCTTAAGAAATATGACCAACAAATGCAATATGGAGCTCCTGTTTGCATCTTCATTCTAACAGAGCAACCGTAAAATGTATCTTGAGATCATTGTTATAAGGAATTAAAAGTTATTAATTTTGTTAGGTGTTAAAATGGCACACTGATTATGAAAACATAAAAGGTCTTTTGATTAGAGTTGCATAATTTCGGGGACTTTCTTTATAAACTTCCAGCAAAATATACAAACAAAAAAATAAAAATTACTGCTCGTGAAGGCCTGGGTAGAATTGACAAAATGTTGGTAACTGATGAAGTTTGGTTATGGGTACATAAGGATTCAATAAATTTTTCTCTTTATATTTGTTTATGTTTGAAAATTCTATATTAAAAAGTTAAAACAATGGGTAAAATACTCGTAGACTAATAAAATAATGACTCTAAAATAGGGTAAGAGCATTCTAAAGAAATATGAGAAGTAATTCCTGTCACATAAATAATGCAGTTATGTAACTTGCTAGTTAAATAACAAAGTCGTGTTGAGCACCAAACAAAATACTAAATAACCTAAAATCTAGCTATCTGCTATTTAGGAGAGATACACCAATGTAAGGATATAGAAATGTTGAAAATGAAAAGATGGGCAAAATATATGTCAAGCAAAAGATAATCAAATGAATGCTAGCATAGCTATATTAATATTAAACAAATAATTTTAAAGATAAAATCCTAGATACAGATTCATGCATAGATAGAAATTTAAAACATGAAAGATTCAGTATTTATTAATGAATGATACCAGTATGGGTCAAATGCTTATCTATGAAGGAAAAAAACAAATCAGCTTCATGTATTATAGTCAGAAAAATAAAATCAGTTACAGGAGGTTTAGAGACTTTGATGTGAAAATTAAAATATATATTCATGATTTCAGAGTAGGGAAGTAGCTCTTAATCAGGACTCAAAGAATATAATTCATAAGGAAAGGATAAGTATGACAACATCAAATGACAGGGAAAAGAAAGTTTAAAAAATACATGACAGATTGAGAAAATATATTTGCTGTACATATAACACATAAATAGCTTCTGCTGTATTGATAAAATTCTGTACTTCAAGTTCAGTAATAAGAAATTGGGTATTTGTTGTATTATTATTTATATCTTGAGAAACATTAAATATTTTATAATGAAATAAAACATATATACATGTGTTCAGAAAAGTGAGGGTGATTGAGCCAATATTAGAAATAGTATAAGTTAAAATGAACTTTATTAGAAAGAAAAAATTATAACACAATAAAGATATAATTTTACTAGGAGACAGGCCAATATTTAAAAACTATCAACAGACCTTAAAATATAGAAATCAAAAACTTTTAATACAAGGTTAACTTTTCTGTTTTTAATTAATTTATCTTCCTTTAAGTATAATTTTTATACTAAAAGGCACAAGTGTTAAGTGTATAATTTGTTAAGCCACACCCCTATTAAGATATAAAATATTTCCATTATCCAAATGTTTCCCTTCAACCTTTCCTTCAGTATTCCCAAAAGGGATCCAATATGCTGATTTCTATGACCAGAGATTAATTTTGACTGTTCTACATCTTCATATAAATGAAAACACAGAATATGTGTTCCTCGGTTGCTGACTTTTCTTGTTCTTCATGTTTTTGATATTTACCTGTGTTTCATGTATCAGTAGTTCATTGTTTTAGTGATTTCCTTAGAGATTACAGTAAACGTCCAGACCTCATTGCAGTCTACCTTGAATTAATGCCATACACATTACATATTTTATATACCTTACAAAAGTATACATTGCTTTACCCCTTCTCCTGTCAATTTTGCTATTTTGTCATATATATATATATATATATTTTTTTTTTTTTTTTTTTTTTTTTTTTTTTCGGTACGCAGGCCTCTCACTGTTGTGGCCTCTCCCGTTGTGGAGCACAGGCTCTGGACACGCAGGCTCAGTGGCCATGGCTCACGGGCCCAGCCGCTTTGTGGCATTTGGGATCTTCCCGGACCAGGGCACGAACCCGTGTCCCCTGCATCGGCAGGTGGACTCTCAACCACTGTGCCACCAGGGAAGCCCTGTCATATATTTTATAAGCCTGAAACAAATTGTCTTCATTTTTTATTTAGTCACTCAATTGTTAAAGAAACTAACAAACAATAAAAGTATATTTCCTATTTACTCATATAATTACCATTTTAGTGCTCTTTGTTTAATCACATAGACCCCAGTTTCTGTCTAGTGCCATTTCAGCTCTGAGGAACTTTCTTTAATATGTGTTATATTTCAGGTCTCTAGTGATTAATTCTTTCAGCTTTTGTTTATCTGGAAAAATAATGTCTTTAATTTGACTTTAATTTTAAGGTATTTTCACAGGTTATAGATGTATTTTTTTAAATCAGAACTTAGTGCATTATCTTCTCACTTATGTTGTTTCTGCTAAGATGTTCCTCTGTATGTAATGTATCTTATTTATCTGCTTGTTTTCAAAATGTCTTCTTATGTTTGTTGTTTTGAAATTTGACTACAACATTCCTTAATGTTCATTTAGACTGCTTGGATTGTATTGAGCTTTTTCGAATACACACACACACACATGCACACACACACATTAGGCTACTGGATATTGTCACAAGGTCAGTGAAGTTCTATTCACTTGTCTCTGTCTGTGCTTTAATTTGGATAGTTTCTATTGACTGTCTTCAAATTCATGATCTCTGCATTCTGTAGTATCAAACCTGTAGTAAAGTCTATCTTTTGAATTTTTTATTTTAGATATTAAATTTTCCAGTTCTAGAATTTCTATTTGACTCTTTGGTTTTGCATTCTTAATTTATCTGCTTTGAGTCCCCATTCACTAACCCACGGTGTTGATATTTTCTTTTAATTCTTGAACATGTCTATAGTGGGTATTTTAAACTCTTTGTCGGCTAATAACAAGATCTTTGTCATCTCTAAGTCTGTTGCTATTGACTATTTTTTTTCAGGTTAAGGATCACATTTACCCTCTTCCTAAATGTCTGGTTTTATTATTATTATTATCATTATTATTAACATTGTGATATGTTACTGATTGTTTTGATTTGTTGTCTTCCTTTAAAGAGTGTTGATTTTTGTTTTGAAAGTAGTTTAATTACTATTATTTAGCTGGGCCTCATTCAGTTTGGGTTTAGGTTTTATTAAGATGGATCTACTATAACCCCTAGTATAAGACCAGCATAGCCCTTGTCCTAAGTGTGGCCTTCTTTTTTCTCAACTAAATTAGAGAAAATCAGTAAAATGAACTATTGGTTCTTTGTGAACATCAAAATATTGATAAAACTCTAAAAAAAACTTATCAACATAAAAAGATAAAAAATTGTCAACATCAAGAATGAGAGAGATGACAATATTGTAGCTTCTTCAGAAATTAAAATGGTAATAAATTAATATTATAATACAGATGCTAATAAATTTGACAACAGAGATAAAATGAGCAAATTCCTTAAAAAACACAAACTATCAAAATTCTCTCAAAAATAAATACATAACTTATTTTAGAAATTGAATTTGTAGTTTAAAACATCTTTCCACAAAGAAAACCTCAGGTACAAATTGCTTCCATGTGAATTCTGCAATTCTGCCAAACATTTAAGAGGGAAAAAAAATATTCTACACAAAATCTTACAGGAAATCAAAGAAGGGGGAAATTTTTCAACTCATTTTATGAAACTAACTTTACTCTGATACCAAAATCAAAGATATTACAGAAAATTAAAACTATAGATCTATATGACACATGAGCCTAGATGCAAAATTCTAAACAAAGTTTAGCAAATTTAATACAACAATATATAAAAACACTATAAATCATGACTCATTGGGGTTTATTACAGGACTAAAAGTTTGTTTTAATGTTTGAAAAGTAATCAAAGTAATTCAAAGTAACAGAAAGCTATAAAGGAATATATATATATATATATATATATATATATATATATATATATATATATATATATATATATATATATATATGATGGTTTCATGTAGAGAAAGAATTCGAAAAATCCCAAATCCATTTTTAATACAAGTTCTCAGGAAACTTAGGAACATAGAGACCTGTCTCAACCTGATAAGGAACATCTATGAAAAACTAACAGCTAACATTATACTTAATGGTGAAAGACTGAATGCTATCACCTTTAATATCAAGATTTCTGCTTTCATCAGCTCTTACCAGAATTGTGCTGAAAGTTTTAACCAGTTCAATAAGGCAAGACTAAGATATGAAACAATAGAGGTTGAAAAACAGAAGTAAAATTGTATTTATTTAGAGATGGTATGATCATCTATGTAGAACATTCTATTACATCTACAAAGGCTCTAAGAACTAATTAATGATATAACTCAATGATAAAAACAAAAACCCAATTAAAAATGGGCAAAATATTTGAAGATACTTTGCCAAAGAAGAGATAGGGATGGCAAATAAGTACATAAAAGATGCAACACCATTTCTCATTTGAGAAATGTTAATTAAAATCACAACAGTATGCTACTACATGCTTATTAAAATGGTTACATTTAAAAAGACTGTTATACCAATGTTGGCAAGTATGTAGAGATACTGGCACTCTCATGTTTGTGGGATTACAAAGTGGTACAATCAATTTGGAAAACATTTTAGCAATTTTTTTAGGGTTTAAATATACAACTACCATATGACCCAGGTATTCCACTCTTAGGTATTCACCTAAGAGAAATGAAACCATATGTCTATACAAAGGCCTGGCTGTGACTGTTTATAGCAGCTTAAGTTATAATAGACCAAAAAATCTCAAAACAAAACAAAAGCAAAAACCTGGAAAAACCTAAACGTCCACACTTAAAATGAAATGCTACTATATAAACTGTAAGACAAGCAGCATCACAGTTGAATCTCAAATTAATCATGATAAGTGAAGGAAGCAACACAAAAATTAGTACTTTGTATGTTAATATTTGCATAAAATTCTAGAAAATGCAAAATAACCTATATTGACAAAAGGCATAGCAGTAGTTGCCTGGGAATGGGTTGGGAGAAATGAGGGAAATTCTGTGGGAAGGATCACAAATGAGCCTGAGAGACTATTTGAGTGTTATGGATATGTTCCTTATCTTCATTGTGGTGTTTGTTTCACAGGTGTTCATATTTGTTAACATTTATCAAATTGTACACTTTTAATATATAGAGTACATTTTATGTCAGTGGTACCTCAGTCAAGCTGTTAAAAGAAGAAACACTGGAAATATGTAAATTAAGAGTAAAATTCAGGAGGAACAAATAAGGGCAACAAATAAACAGAAAGTAAAGTTTGCAGACTAAAGGGATTAATCAAGATGAAAGCAGGAAACAGCACCCATTTATATTACAATATCAAGGAAGACCTGAATGTTGGTTGATCATAGTGGTTATGGACTAATTAGGAAGGTTTTTAAGAAGAGAAAACAGGAGAATACAACAGGCCCTGAACTGGAAATCTTGGTTTTGCCATGGCAAAGTAGCTGACTACAAATACTATTGAAAAACAACGTGTGTTTGTTTTTTTTATATTCTATCTTAAAGCTATGTGTAATTACTGTTTTATTACTTTAATTATTTAATTCTGAACATGATGTAGTTTATCATTCAATTTTGGAAATAAGTTATCTTAGGAGCAGGGTGACTAACTTACTCTTTAAATTCCTGCAGCAGCTCTGCCATGGAATTCTAGCCAGCTCGCATGTCCTCAGACCTATAGTTGTCTCTCTGGAGGTGGGCTTTATTTTAAGAAACATAGAAATAAACTAAACTACAGGACATAAAGTTTCTTAAAAGTATTTTATTTGTAATTCTGAAAAATGTATACTTTTATTTTTCAAGAAAACGTTTTAACAAAGATGTAAGTGTGAAATTCACACATCAAAACATATGCATACACATACTCACATACACATATAAACTTACGCTTTGCACAGATATCACTATAGGAGCAAAGCCAAAAAATACATAGTAAACTTTACAGGATTGCCATTTATTTCCAAGGTCTTACAATGGGATATCCATTTTGCTTATTCTACAGACAATTTGGCTTTTTTCATTACCCAGGAGTTTTTATGAAAAGATATACACCATTTGCTCTTCTCTACATTCCAACATGTGTAGTCAGTCAATCACCCAGAACAGTGGGATCTCCAATAAAGTAGGACATAGCATTTATTTTCAGGATAATTAAGCAGTACAACAGGGATAATTTAATAAGGATGAGTAAAACATTGTAATTTGAAAATATCTATTCAGTGATAACAACTACAGTAATCTCTCTTACAGTTTCCCCTCTGTATCTGCAAGTTACACACACACAGTTGGCCCTCTGTATCTGCGAGTTACACACACACAGTTGGCCCTCTGTATCTGCGGGTTACACATCTGTGGATTCAACCAACTGCAGAAGGAAAATAGCTGGAAAAAAATTCCAGAAATTTCCAAAACGTAAAACTTGTATTTGCCTTGTACAGGCAACTATTTACATAGCATTTACATTGTATTTACAAATATTTATGTAGCATTTACATTGTATTAGGTACTATAAGTAATCTAGAGATGATTTAAACTATATGGGAGGATGTGTGTAGGTTATATGCACATACTATGCCATTTTTTTTCTATTTTTTTTATTAGTTTCTGCTTTATAACAAAGTGAATCAGTCATACATATACATCTGTTCCCACATCCCCTCCCTCATGCATCTCCCTCCCTCCCACCCTCCACATCCCTCCCCTCCAGGCAGTCACAAAGCACCGAGCTGATCTCCCTGTGCTCTGCGGCTGCTTCCCACTATCTGTCTACCCTACGTTTGGTAGTGTATATATGTCCATGCCTCTCTTTCGCTTTGTCACAGCTTACCCTTCCCCCTCCCCATATCCTCAAGTCCATTCTCAAGTAGGTCTGTGTCTTTATTCCCGTTTTACCCCTAGGTTCTTCATGACATTTTTTTTCTTATATTCCATATATATGTGTTAGCATACGGTATTTGTCTTTCTCTTTCTGACTTACTTCACTCTGTATGACAGACTCTAGGTCTATCCACCTCATTACAAATAGCTCAGTTTCGTTTCTTTTTATGGCTGAGTAATATTCCATTGTATATATGTGCCACATCTTCTTTATCCATTCATCTGATGATGGACACTTAGGTTGTTTCCAGCTCCGGGCTATTGTGAATAGAGCTGCAATGAACATTTTGGTACATGTCTCTTTTTGAATTATGGTTTTCTCAGGGTATATGCCTAGTAGTGGGATTGCTGGATCATATGGTAGTTCTATTTTTAGTTTTTTAAGGAACCTCCATACTGTTCTCCATAGTGGCTGTACCAATTCACATTCCCACCAGCAGTGCAAGAGTGTTCCCTTTTCTCCACACCCTCTCCAGCATTTATTGTTTCTAGATTTCTTGATGATGGCCATTCTGACTGGTGTGAGATGATATCTCATTGTAGTTTTGATTTGCATTTCTCTAATGATTAATGACGTTGAGCATTCTTTCATGTGTTTGTTGGCAGTCTGTATATCTTCTTTGGAGAAATGCCTATTTAAGTCTTCTGCCCATTTTTGGATTGGGTTGTTCGTTTTTTTGCTATTGAGCTGCATGAGCTGTTTATAAATTTTGGAGATTAATCCTTTGTCAGTTGCTTCATTTGCAATTATTTTCTCCCATTCTGAGGGTTGTCTTTTGGTCTTGTTTATGGTTTCCTTTGCTGTGCAAAAGCTTTGAAGTTTCATTAGGTCCCATGTGTTTATCTTTGTTTTTATTTCCATTTCTCTAGGAGGTGGGTCCAAAAGGATCTTGCTGTGATTTATGTCATAGAGTGTTCTACCTATGTTTTCCTCTAAGAGTTTGATAGTTTCTGGCCTTACATTTAAGTCTTTAATCCATTTTGAGCTTATTTTTGTGTATGGTGTTAGGGAATGATCTAATCTCATACTTTTACATGTCCCTGTCCAGTTTTCCCAGCACCACTTATTGAAGAGGCTGTCCGTTCTCCACTGTATATTCCTGCCTCCTTTATCAAAGATAAGTTGGCCATATGTGCGTGGGTTTATCTCTGGGCTTTCTATCCTGATCCACTGATCTATCTTTCTGTTTTTATGCCAGTACCACACTGTCTTAATTACTGTAGCTTTGTAGTATAGTCTGAAGTCAGGGAGCCTGATTCCTCCAGCTCCTTTTTTCGTTCTCAAGATTGCTTTGGCTATTCGGGGTCTTTTGTTTTTCCAAACAAATTTTGAAATTTTTTGTTCTAGTTCTGTGAAAAATGCCAGTGGTAGTTTGATAGGGATTGCATTGAATCTGTAGATTGCTTTGGGTAGTAGAGTCATTTTCACAATATTGATTCTTCCAATCCAGGAGCATGGTATATCTCTCCATCTGTTTGTATCATCTTTAATTTCTTTCATCAGTGTCTTATAATTTTCTGCATACAGGTCTTTTGTCTCCTTAGGTAGGTTTATTCCTAGATATTTTATTCTTTTTGTTGCAATGGTAAATGGGAGTGTTTTCTTGATTTCATTTTCAGATTTTTCATCATTAGTGTACAGGAATGCCAGAGATTTCTCTACATTAATTTTGTAACCTGCTACTTTACCAAATTCATTGATTAGCTCTAGTAGTTTTTCGGTAGCATCTTTAGGATTCTCTATGTATAGTATCATGTCATCTGCAAACAATGACAGCTTTACTTCTTCTTTTCCGATTTGGATTCCTTTTATTTCCTTTTCTTCTCTGATTGCTGTGGCTAAAACTTCCAAAACTACGTTGAATAAGAGTGGTGAGAGTGGGCAGCCTTGTCTTGTTCCTGATCTTAGTGGAAATGGTTTCAGTTTCTCACCATTGAGGACAATGTTGGCTGTGGGTTTGTCATATATGGCCTTTATTATGTTGAGGAAAGATCCCTCTATGCCTACTTTCTGCAGGGTTTTTATCATAAATGGGTGTTGAATTTTGTCGAAAGCTTTCTCTGCATCTATTGAGATGATCATATGGTTTTTCTCCTTCAACTTGTTAATATGGTGTATCACATTGATTGATTTGCGTATATTGAAGAATCCTTGCATTCCTGGAATAAACCCCACTTGATCATGGTGTATGATCCTTTTAATGTGCTGTTGGATTCTGTTTGCTAGTATTTTGTTGAGGATTTTTGCATCTATGTTCATCAGTGATATTGGCCTGTAGTTTTCTTTCTTTGTGACATCCTTGCCTGGTTTTGGTATCAAGGTGATGGTGGCCTCGTAGAATGAGTTTGGGAGTGTTCCTTCCTCTGAAATTGTTTGGAAGAGTTTGAGAAGGATGGGTGTTAGCTCTTCTCTAAATGTTTGATAGAATTCGCCTGTGAAGCCATCTGGTCCTGGGCTTTTGTTTGATGGAAGATTTTTAATCACAGTTTCAATTTCAGTGCTTGTGATTGGTCTATTCATATTTTCTATTATTTCCTGAGTCAGTCTTGGCAGGTTGTGCATTTCTAAGAATTTGTCCATTTCTTCCAGGTTCTCCATTTTATTGGCATAGAGTTGCTTGTAGTAATCTCTCATGATCTTTTGTATTTCTGCAGTGTCAGTTGTTACTTCTCCTTTTTCATTTCTAATTCTATTGATTTGAGTCTTCTCCCTTCTTTTCTTGATGAGTCTGGCTAATGGTTTGTCAATTTTGTTTATCTTCTCAAAGAACCAGCTTTTAGTTTGGTTGATCTTTGCTATCGTTTCCTTCATTTCTTTTTCATTTATTTCTGATCTGATCTTTATGATTTCTTTCCTTCTGCTAGCTTTGGGGGTTTTTTGTTCTTCTTTCTCTAATTGCTTTAGGTGCAGGGTCAGGTTGTTTACTCGAAATGTTTCCTGTTTCTTAAGGTGGGATTGTATTGCTATAAACTTCCCCCTTAGAACTGCTTTTGCTGCATCCCATAGGTTTTGGGTTGTCGTGTCTCCATTGTCATTTGTTTCTAGGTATTTTTTAATTTCCTCTTTGATTTCTTCAGTGATCACTTCGTTATTAAGTAGTGTATTGTTTAGCCTCCATGTGTTTGTATTTTTTACAGCTCTTTTCCTGTAATTGATGTCTAGTCTCATAGCATTGTGGTCGGAAAAGATACTTGATACAATTTCAATTTTCTTAAATTTACCAAGGCTTGATTTGTGACCCAAATATGATCTATCCTGGAGAATGTTCCATGAGCACTTGAGAAAAATGTGTATTCTGTTGTTTTTGGATAGAGTGTCCTATAAATATCAACTAAGTCCATCTTGTTTAATGTATCATTTAAAGCTTGTGTTTCCTTATTTATTTTCATTTTGGACGATCTGTCCATTGGTGAAAGTGGGGTGTTAAAGTCCCCTACTATGATTGTGTTACTGTCGATTTCCCCTTTTATGGCTGTTAGTATTTGCCTTATGTATTGAGGTGCTCCTATGTTGGGTGCATAAATATTTACAATTGTTATATCTTCTTCTTGGATCGATCCCTTTATCGTTATGTAGTGTACTTCTTTGTCTCTTCTAATAGTCTTTATTTTAAAGTCTATTTTGTCTGATATAAGAATTGCTACTCCAGCTTTCTTTTGATTTCCATTTGCATGGAATATCTTTTTCCATCCCCTTACTTTCAATCTGTATGTGTCTTTAGGTCTGAAGTGGGTCTCTTGTAGACAGCATATATATGGGTCTTGTTTTTGTATCCATTCAGCCAGTCTGTGTCTTTTGGTGGGAGCATTTAGTCCATTTACATTTAAGGTAATTATTGATATGTATGTTCCTATTCCCATTTCCTTAATTGCTTTGGGTTCGTTATTGTAGGTATATTCCTTCTGTTGTGTTTCTTGCCTGGAGAAGTTCCTTTAGCATTTGTTGTAAAGCTGGTTTGGTGGTGCTGAACTCTCTCAGCTTTTGCTTGTCTGTAAAGGTTTTAATTTCTCCATCAAATCTGAATGAGATCCTTGCTGGGTAGAGTAATCTTGGCTGCAGGTTTCTCTCCTTCATCACTTTAATTATGTCCTGCCACTCCCTTCTGGCTTGTAGAGTTTCTGCTGAGAGATCAGCTGTTAACCTGATGGGGATTCCCTTGTGTGTTATTTGTTGTTTTTCCCTTGCTGCTTTTAATATGATTTCTTTGTGTTTAATTTTTGACAGTTTGATTAATATGTGTCTTGGTGTATTTCTCCTTGGATTTATTCTGTATGGGACTCTCTGTGCCTCCTGGACTTGATTAACTATTTCCTTTCCCATATTGGGGAAGTTTTCAACTATAATCTCTTCAAATATTTTCTCAGTCCCTTTCTTTTTCTCTTCTTCTTCTGGAACCCCTATAATTCGAATGTTGGTGCGTTTCATGTTGTCCCAGAGGTCTCTGAGACTGTCCTCTGTTCTTTTCATTCTTTTTTCTTTATTTTGCTCTGCATCAGTTATTTCCACTATTTTATCTTCCACCTCACTTATCCGTTCTTCTGCCTCAGTTATTCTGCTATTGATCCCATCTAGAGTATTTTTTATTTCATGTATTGTGTTTTTAATCGATGCTTGATTCATCTTTAGTTCTTCTAGGTCCTCGTTAACTGTTTCTTGCATTTTGTCTTCTATTTCCAAGATTTTGGATCATGTTTACCATCATTATTCTGAATTCTTTTTCAGGTAGACTGCCTATTACCTCTTAATTTGTTAGGTCTGGTAGGTTTTTATCTTGCTCCTTCACCTGCTGTGTGTTTTTCTGTCTTCTCATTTTGCTTATATTACTGTGTTTGGGGTCTCCTTTTTGCAGGCTGCAGATTCGTAGTTCCCGTTGTTTTTCGTGTCTGACCCCAGTGGCTAAGGTTGTTTCAGTAGGTTGTGTAGGCTTCCTGGTGTGGGGGACTAATGCCTGTGTTCTGGTGGTTGAGGCTTGATCTTGTCTTTCTGGTGGACAGGTCCACGTCTGGTGGTGTGTTTTGGGGTGCCTATGGCCTTATTATGTTTTTAGGTAGCTTCTCTGCTAATGGGTGGGGTTGTGTTCCTGCCTTGCTAGTTGCTTGGCATAGGGTGACCAGCACTGTAGCTTGCTGGTCGTTGACTGAAGCTGGGTGCTGGTGTTGGGATGGAGATCTCTGGGAGATTTTCGCTGCTTGATATTATGTGGAGCTGGGAGGTCTCTTGTGGACCCGTGTCCTGAAGTTGGCTCTCCCACTTCAGAGGCACAGCACTGGCTCCTGGCTGCAGCACCAAGAGCCTTTCATCCACCCGGCTCAGAATAACAGGGAGAAAAAGCAGAAAGAAAGAATTAGTAGAAGAAAGAAAGAGAGAGGGAAAGAAAGGAAGAAGGGAAGAAAGGAAGGAAGGAAGGAAGAAAGAAAGGGAGGGAGTGAGGAAGGATGGAAAGAAAGAAGGAAAGAAAGGAGGGAGGGAGGGAGCAATGAAAGCAAAAGGAAGAGTGAATGGAAGAAGGGAGGGAGGGACGAAGGAAAGAAAGAAAGAAAGACAGGAGGGAGGGAGGGAGGAAGGAAAGAAAAAGAAAGTGGAAAGAAGAAGGGTGGGAGGGAGGGAGGAAAGAAAAAGAAAGAAGGAAAGGAAGAGCGGAGGGAGGGAGGGAGGAAGGGAAGGTAGAAAAAAAAAAGCAGGTAAAGTAAAATAGAATAAAGTATGAAATATAGTAGCGTTATTAAAATTAGAAAGTAATTATTGAAAAAAAAAAAAAAACGGACCGATAGAACCCTGGGACATATGGTGGAAGCAAAGCTATACAAAGAGAATCTTACACAGAAGATTACACATACACATTCACAAAAAGAGAGCAGGGGGAAAAATCAAAAATCTTGCTCTCCAAGCCCACCTCCTCAATTTGGGATAATTCGTTGTAAAAAGAGGAAAAGGGCAAGAAGTCTGAAATCTTGCTCTCTAAGTCCACCTCCTTACTTTGGAATAATTCGTTGTAAAAAGAGGAAAAGGGGGGAAAGTCTTAAATCTTGTCCTCAAAGTCCACTTCCTCAATTTGGGATGATTCGCTGTCCATTCATGCACTCCACAGACGCAGGGCACATCAAATGGACCGTGGAGCTTTAATCCGCTGCCTCCGAGGCTGCACAGAGAGATTTCCCTGACTCTGCTCTCACAGCTCCCGGGTCTCAGCCTTGGACCTGGCCCCGTCTCTGTGCGTAGGTCGCCGGAGGGCGTCCGTTCTTCGCTCAGACAGGACGGGTTTAAAGGAGCCGCTGATTCGGGGGCTCTGGCTCACTCATGCAGAGGGGAGGGAGGGGCGCGCAGTGTGGGGCGGGCCTGCGGCGGCAGAGGCCGGCGTGACGTTGCAGCAGCCCGTGGCGCTCCGTGCGCTTTCCCGGGAAAGCCGTCCCCGGGTCTCGGGACCCCGGCAGTGGCGGGGTGCACAGGTCCCCCGGAAGGCGGGGCGGACAGTGACCCGCGCTCGCACACAGGCCCCGCGGCTGCGGCGGCAGCGAGCGGCGGCAGGCAGCGGCGGTGGCGGGCCGCGGCGCCGGCGGGCGGTGGGCGGCGGCGGGCCGCGGCGGGCGGCGGGCGGCGGTGGGCGGCGGCGGCGGCGGCGGCCCACGCCCGTCTCCGAGGTCCACGCCTTACCCGCGGCTTGCGCCTGTCTCCGGCGCTTCCCTAAGCAGCCCTTTTAATGCCCTCTCCTCGCACACCAGGAAACAAAAGTGAAAGTGAAAAAAGACTCTTGCCTCTTCAGCAACTCCAGACCATTTCCCCGGACTCCCTCCGGGCTAGCCGTGGTGCACTAACCCCTTCAGGCTCTCTTCCTGCCGCCAGCCCCAGTCCTCTCCCTGCGCTCCGACTGAAAGCCGATACCCAAGCCTCAGCTCGCAGCCCCGCCCGCCACGGCGGCCGAGCAGACAAGCCTCTCGGGCTGGTGAGTGCCGGTCGGCCCCGATCCTCTGTGCGGGAATCTCTCCGCTTTGCCCTCCACACCCCTGTTGCTGTGCTCTCCTCCGCTACTCCGAAGCTTTCCCCCTCCGCCACCTGCAGTCTCCGCCCGCGAAGGGGCTTGTAGTGTGTAGAAACCTTCCCTCCTTCACGGCTCCCTCCCACTGGTGCAGGTCCCGTCCCTATCCTATTGTCTCTGTTTATTCTTTTTTTCTTTTGCCCTACCCAGGTATGTGGGGAGTTTCTTGCCTTTTAGGGGGTCTGAGGTCTTCTGTCAGCGTTCAGTAGGTGTTCTGTAGGAGTTGTTCCACGTGTAGATGAATTTCTGATGTATCTGTGGGGAGGAAGGTGATCTCCGCGTCTTACTCTTCCGCCATCTTCCTCCGGGGTCCTCTATGCCATTTTATATAAGGGACTTGAGTGTGGATTTTGGTATCTGCACGAGGTCCTGGAACCAATCCCCACTGGATACCTAGATACAACTATGTATGTATGTATGTGTGTGTGTGTGTGTGTGTGTATTTGTATTTGTTTGTGTGTGTATATATAGAGAGAGAGAGGGAGAGAAAGAGAGAGAGTGTGTCTGTGTTTATGTGTGTATATATGCATGTGTATATGTATATAGATGTGTATACATCAAGGTGTATAATATATCAATGTATATATGTATACATACACACATACATACATATCATAGAAGAATATATACACAGACACATACATACATACATATCATAGAAGAAGGCAAGTCTGTATTCTGATCGCACATAGTTTAACAGACAGAAACATACATTTGTGATACACATACACACGATTTAAGAGGTAAAAACGTATATTTTTCTCCCTGTTAAGCCACATGTGATCAGGATAGGAATTTTCCTTCCTTCCTTGATGGGTTTCTGATGTTTCTTGCCACACAAATTGTTAAAATGCACAGGGTACCAATAATATTTTATAGCTTTTCAGTCTTTAATAAATATCTTCCCTGGGCTTCCCTGGTGGCGCAGTGGTTGAGAGCCCGCCTGCCGATGCAGGGGACACGGGTTCGTGCCCCGGTCCGGGAAGATCCCACATGCCGCGGAGCGGCTGGGCCCGTGAGCCATAGCTGCTCGGCCTGCACGTCCGGAGCCTGTGCTCCACAACGGGAGAGGCCACAATGGTGAGAGGCCTGCGTACCACAAAAAAAATAAATAAATAAAAATCTTCCCATAATTAAAGTTTTTCCCTTTCTTAAATTTCCAAAGGAAAACATACATATAATCCTACTGTTTAGGGCTTGAAAGAATACTAGTCATCATGCAATCCTTCAGATTTCTATTTTTAATAAATATACCGTATATTTTGAAAAATCATGTATATTAGAAAACACATACTTAAAATTTTGTTTTTCTCTACAGTTGCATCTTCTTTTCCAGCAGCCTCATTCACCAAAGGAAAGCAGACCCATTTCTGAGAGAATTGAAACTCTTCTGATGGTTGATTTTAGCTTGAGGGTCTCATGGTAGCCAGTATATATAAAATATATACTATACAAATACTGTATATATGCTGTACTTATATTAGTGCTACTTGTGTGTGTGTGTGTTTGTGCATGTGCATATAGTAGCAGAAAACAGGCAATGATTTGGAGGTTTGATTCATAGGTGGGGCATGGATAGTCTCTGGAAAAAAAAGTGGAAAGTCAATATCAAAGATTTCATGGGAAGTAACCTAGGAAAATATCCTGGCGAAGGGAAGTACTTTTTGTGATAGTACAGTGATACAGGGATTTTAAAAACGTGAGAATTATGCCTAAAATAGAGTTGGCTGGTACTGTTTTGTATTGATGTCGTGCAGAAGGACGCTGAGAGACTGTAGGATGATAATGACTAAGTGTGAGAGCCAGAGGGCTTCTGTGGTCACCTATAAAGACGTCTTTGTCTCCTCAAGTGCGTGGTTGAAGTCACAAAGTTTTAGAGAGATTTGAATGTTCAGTCAAGGCCAACTTACTTAAAGTCAGGCCCTAGTGGAGAAAACTTAGGATCATGAAACGTGGGACTAGTAATATATAAGGATGTCCTTGAAAATATTGACTTCTTAACTTCCCTGACTTTCTGAACGTGTACAGGGGACCACCTTTTATGAAAACAGTCAGCACTTTTGCTGTGGTGGAGGGAGTTGCAGAAACCACTCTCACATAAGGCAACATATGCCCCCCTCAGGAGCTGCCCTCATAGGCTCTCCTGGCTGCCAGTCAAAAAAACTAAGATAAAATTCTAGCATAACCTATCTGGGAACTTGCTTGGCTGATAAAGGAGGAAATAGTTCATACTTCTGAATAGTTGCAGGAACTAGCTGGCGTATACTGGCATGAATAAGAGTAGTACACATGGAGTGGATTTTGAAAATTTCTTTTTTATATTCTAAATTTATTTAAATTTTTAAAATTCTCTTATTAAAGTGTAGTTGATTTACAATATCATTAATTTCAGGTGTACAACATAGTGATTCAATATTTTTATAGATTATACTGCATTTAAAGTTATAAAATATTGACTGTATTCCCTGTGCTGTACAATATATCCTTGTATCTTATTTATTTTATACATAATAGTTTGTACCTCTTAATCTCCTACCCCTATTTTGCCCCTCCCCCATCCATCTCCCCACTGGTAACCACTAGTTTGTTCTCTGTATCTGTGAGTCTGTTATCTGTCATGAATTGGATTTTAAAGATGCTTGATCAAGTGAGCCAAAATTTATGAAATAATAAGCAATAACTCCTTGAACATGGGGGGCTTTCTCAAAACATGAAATTTAACCTCCTGGCCAGGACATCAGGTAGCTCTTAGAAGTTTAGAGTTGCCTAAGTTATCTACAAATAGTAGAGGAAGGAAGAAAGAGGCTGAGAGAAATGGGCATAATGGAATGGACATATTACAAAAGGCTAGAATAACACAAGTAGATTATATTCCTTTATATGACTATATTGCAGGTGTCCATCTTATCAGCAACAGAGACCAGCACTATGTCTGCAATAAGTTATTTTTTCTTTAGATGAACAATCAGCCACTTTTGGGCAAATTGTCTATATCAGGGGTCCCCACCCCCAACCCCAGGCCACACAGCAGGAGGGGAGTGGCGGACAAGCGAGCAAAGCTTCATCTGCAGCTCCCTATTGCTCCCCATCGCTCGTATTATGTTACCGCCTGAACCACCCCCCGCCCCGCCCCTGCTCCATGGAAAAATTGTCTTCCACAAAACCAGTCCCTGGTGCCAGAAAGGTTGGGGACTGCTGACATTGATTGCCTTCTATCTTTCTATCCTGGTAGTGCCAGCTATTCATTCTGATAGAATTAGATAACTATTCTCAGTATTAGAATTCCTTTACTCCCTGCAAATTCTTGACCAGCACTAATAGCTAGGAGTTTACAGAATGCCTGATCCACAGGTATGAACAGGGGACATACTTTATGGTGAAGGAGATGTGGGAGTGAGCCCATGACCATGGGATCCATTGGTTGTGTCACATACCATACTGTGCTCCTGGAACACTAGAATGACCTTCAAAAATGAAGTTGAAACTGTTACATCTGAAAGGAAGGGATGCCATCCTTTAGGACACAGTGTATTTATTAGATCAGAGAACTCTTTCGTGGTATATTCCCAATAGGAAGGATACATGGTCTCAGAAACTAAAAAATGGAAGCTGCAGTGACCCTTTTTGCCTTTACTCCTAATGACTCACTGGGGGATTTTGTGCTTCTGTTTTCTCAGTTTTGGACTCCTGGAGTGGATGATCTGAATCCCCAAACAAGGCATACAGTTATTGAGGGACACAGATAGGGTTCCACTGAACTATAAGTTAGAGCTGTTCCCAGGGTGCTTTGGCATTCCTGTGCCCAGGGACAGGCAAGCAAGATGAACAACCACCTCCTGGCAGAAGTAGTTAACTCTGAACAACAGAAATTGTTTTGCTTTGTTTTGTATTATTGTTGTTTTGTTCATTAGGGATGCTTTTACATAAAGTGGGCAGGGAAGAATGTGTATTAAACACACAGGATCTACTTGGGCATATCCTGGTATTCTTTTGCCCAGTTGTGCCTGTGAGTAAATGTGTACGGGACTGAGAAGGATAAAATTACCAAGGATAGAACAACTTAGTAGTGAAGGTTACCCCATGGGTGAACAAGTAGGACCTACTCAGGTGATCATTAAGGGTGAAGGGAATTTAGAATGGACAGTGGAGGAGGAGGAAGATGTGTACCAGTTATAGGACAGAGATCAACTGCAGAAATGCGAGGTGTAGTTTATCACAGTAAGTTTCCCTTCAGGAAGAAAGCCTCAAGAGAACCATAATAGAGCTGATCCCTGAATCTTTGTAGAGAAGCATACCTCTAGCAAGGCTTCAAAACTTTGAAATCTATTGCCACGTTTGCTCCAAAACATTGCTTCCCGTTGACTGATCTAAGCTAATGTCTGAACACAGTAAGATATTATATTAAGGTAGACCCACTACTGGAAGAACCTTTCTCTGATGGCTGAGTCTGTCTTGCATTCTCCTTGAGAGCCTAACCAAATTTTCTTTAGCATGCATGGAAGTCAACCAACTGTCCTTCCATCTCTCCTTCTCTTGGGTCAGACTTGTTGTCAGATAGCACTCCCAGCCTTTCACAGATCCATCCCCATTTTCTCTCACAAGCATTTCTTTAATAAGTTCTCGCATATTAAATTTCTTTTTAGTGTTTGGGTCTTGGGGGAACCTGATTAACAGAAATTGCAAATTATAAATCCAAATGTGACTTTGGTTTCATTCATAAGATCAGTTTTATCCAATATTATAATTACTTCTTTCCAGTGTTATAAGCCTATCAAAGGAAATACTTTCAGACTTCATATTGGAGTAAAAAAGTTTTTAATGGAGGTTACCGAAATCCATAGAGTTTAAGTGATTTGACTAAGATCACACAATTAAGGATTTACTCATCTTCTGAATCCAATTGATTTCCTACTAATTGCTTCATATCTACAAAACTTAATTTTTTTTCATACATTTGTCACTCTTTATCAAGCACCAAGAAGGAGAAAGGATAAATTAAGTATTTGAGGTCCCATTAATTATAAACAACTGGCACTCTGAAGATACTAGGAAATTTCTCATAAACATTTCCCCACTTTTTGTTCTATAACTCATTCAGTAATGCTTATTGTCCAGGATTTTGCTGTTTTTCTATCCATAAGGAAGTATCTTAGTGATATCAGGCTGTAGGTCTATGAGTCTATACTTGTCATTAAGTTGTTCCACAGTCCTGAAGCCATGATACCATGTTGTATTAGAATTCTCAGTGATATGGCATTTCTTTGCCTCTAAACTTCAGAAGAGAAGAATAAAAGAAAAGTCAGAGCCATAGGAAAAGTGAATATACATTCCAGTTTGTGAGAGTCTTGATTATGTCTGTTGTTCTGATGTAATTATTAAGAACTTTCATTTTGCTCTCAAAAGTGACCAAGTTTTGGTGATAAAGTATGTGATCATCAAAACATTGGAGTAATATAGTCTGTATTCCAGATGTCTAAGTCATATTGCTGCCAAAAGTAATACCCCCACCTGAAACTGCCTATCTAAAGGCTTCTGCTTAGGAGAACCAAAGAAATTTACCATGTACAAAAATAGTCATTCCTTGGACCAGTTTGAGTATCTGATCCACAAGCAGATCATAGAGTTTGATTAGTGACCCTGAAAAAGAGCTCTACTCATTAGGCATCTAACCACCAAAATGAAAACAACATTGTGGTCTAAAAGTCAGTCGTTCACTATACTTAATGAATACCTTTGAAATCTTTTTCAGCAAGAACACTGAAAATTTTGGATCGAAATCAGTTTATACTATATTCTGCTTACCTGAATCCTTAAACATAGAATATAGACCAAAATTTAACCTATTTTTGGTGGCTCATTTACCAATACAAGTAATTATTGTACTAGTTTGAATTCCGTGATAGCTCAGTGCTTGGCTTTCAACCCTGTCAGCAGGAGGTAAGAGTATCTTTAAAGGCTGCCAAGGAGACATTTTGACTATCACACTTCGTTTTAAGTTAATGATTGATTTCCCTGAGCCTGCCTTTTCCTTCTTTAAGCATTAATGATGTTTATCAGCAGCCACCAACATTCCCAGTACCTATTACCATTTCTTCACTATTTCTAAAAGGCTAGAGACATTGCACAAGCCAGTGTATCATGTATGCACTGTATACCTGGATCCATCCTTTTTCACTGCAGGTTAAAGTAGCAGTCACACTTCCAAATCCTGTCAGTACTACTCCACTTACCACCAGTGATGGGGTTTTCATTGTCTGCTGACCAGTAGGTGATTCAACTCTAGAATCCCATCCTCCATGCCTGCTTGCTAGAACCACTCCTGGTAACAAACTTTTTATTGTGTATTTCCTAGAAGCAGAGCCTAAGACAGGAATTTGGGCATAAATGATGCATTGAAGGTGTGATCCTCAGTAACACCTGTAAGGAAATGGAGGAAACAAGATAGGGAAGAGAAATGAGATGGGCAAGGATGTGTCCTCAAGTAAGCATTCTAGGCCTGATCTATGAGGTTGGTAGAAATTTTTAGGGCACAAATCTCTACCAGATTTGCATCCCCTGGAGCTAAGTGGTCAGCCTGCATTGCTTGTCAGCTGCTCCCAGAACATGGGTAAAGGTGTAGGGTGGTTAACCTTCTGGACAAGGGGGCTGTCATTAGCTGAGAGGTATTCTCCAGAGAAAAGGGGCAGATGTGGAGGTGTCTGCACTGGCCATTGAAGGGGAATCTGAATGAGGCACAAACAGCGTCTGCTACAAGTAGACCGTTGCCTTCATGCGATTTACAGATGGGAAAGTTCAGATGCAGAGAACGGAGAGCTTCACTAACCTGCGCCAAGCCTCACATCTTGGAGCTCACACTGAAGCCAGGTTTTGCTCAAAAGAGTGCCTGCTCTTAACCAACCTTGCATATCATCTCACACAGGGAAGCGAGGAGACTCACATGGACTGAGGAGAAAAGGAAAGAGTGGAAAAAATGAAGACCAATTCAGGGTAACAGTATGACTAGACTTTATTCTAAAAAGAGGAACGTCAATGAGAGAAATCAAGGAAGTATAGGTATAGAATCGTGCTTAAAATAATTTTACTTCAGTCCTGTTGAAGTTGTATCTCTAGAGAACAAGGAGGAACAGGAGGAAAAACCTAAAGGAAAAATGATGAAAGAAAGAAGGTACAAAAGAGAGGAGGCATTTGAAATAAGCCTAAGGAAAATATATCTTGATTCCAACTATGGAAAAAAATATGTCTATATATACACATTTTTAAAACAGAGTCTCAACATAGCTATTTTAAAAGGGGGCAAGGAAGGGGCATAGGCCTACCAATATAGCACAAGAATTATATAATTTCTGATTTTCTCCATCAATAGAAACTACAAATTTGAAGAAGTCTTTTAATTCTTTTGAAAGCTATTTTTAAAATTAATACAAGGTATTACAATGCGCCTATGCTTATTTATAAAATTGCTTAAATAGTGTCTAAACAGTTATTTAGAGCTAACTTTAGTATGTGCATTTTCTTTCTAAAGGGAAAGTGTGAAAAAATATTTAGTATTAATTTCCAAGTATAGATACTTAAAAAAAGTTTTGAAGACATTGTCTTTTGTCCCCATATAAGTGATCATCAGCACTCTTTTTATAATCCCTTAGCATTCTTAATCAAACCTTCAGAAGCTTAAATTATTATTGAGCAATTTATTTAGGATTATGGCTTAATTCATGATTCTAAAATGAACGTACTATCAACTTCTAGGAGTAAAATCACAAGTAACAGCATAATCATCTAGACCAAATAGGGCTTGAGCAATTTAAAATGCCCAGGATTTGAATGAATTAATAGATAAGAGGATAGATTCATTATGTGGTCAAGAGGTCATTTCATAAAAATATTTTAAATTAAAAAATTAAAAACCTTTTGGTTTTAAGACTGAGGATAAAGTGGATTGGCAAGAATTAAAGAATATGTTGAGAAAGCCTGAAAATTATGCACCTGATTGAAGGACTAATTAAAATTATCTTGAAGGCACTGGAAGTTTTTATCTTTGAATTTTTCTGTCTGGGAATGAAATGTTCTTTTATTGTTTTCCAAAGGAAAATATGCATAAAAACCTAAATAATCTCTCTCTCTGAGAGAAATTTCAGATAAAATGTGGTATAAAGTTCAGTTTTGTGCCTCATTCATGTCCTTCTTATGCTATCTCTGGACAGTGCATCCAACCCAAAGTGCCGTGAATGTTAGAGGCCAAAGGCCACCAGCAGCACCATTCTGAGAATTGCCTTGGGTCTACCAGGTCTATTTTATGCAGAAATACCTGGAGGCTACACCTTCACTCTAGAGGTGGAGAGTGATTTCAGAATCACAGAAGTCCTATTCCTTTGCCTCAAGTTAGGATTCATTGATACTGCAGATTTCCCCGTATGATCAGATTGTGGCCAGACTTGAGCCAAGATGCTTTCCCTCACTTCTCTACAGGTTTCACCTCTGAACACTTCCTCAATAAACCACCTGCATAAAAGTTCTGCTATCAACCTGTGTTTCTATGACATCAATCTACGTTGCAGTAGTTCTCAGAGTTTAGTCTGTCCCAGAATCAGGAGGGCTTGTGAAAACACAGGTTGCTGAGGCAGTAGGTCTGGAGTAGAACCTAAAGATCTGCATTTCTTACAGTTCCCAGTTGCTGCTGCTACTCTGTGGATACCATGTGGGCAGCATTGTTCTGTGAAAATCAACCTAAAACAGTGAGGAAAGATTTATAAATTGTGTGCTGCTATCTTTGATTTCTTGAGTAAACTGAACACAATCATAATTTATGGATATAATTTAGCATTTTGATGTATAAAATGATGTTATAGATTAAAAAGTTAAAGCAACTTATGAAATTAGGAAAAAGGGAAATGTGAGCTAAATTCATTAAACAGTTTTATTCAATAAATATTTAATGAGCATATACTCTGTGTTAGGCATCTGCAGCCCAGGAGTATAAAATATATGGAAGAGAAACCACCTCCACCCAAGAGGGCTACTGGGGAAGCTGCATCAGGCAAAAGCCAGATTTCAATTAGAACAAAAAGATTCAGAGGTTGAGGATGGAGGGGATTTGTTGATTATTGACCATGGGGTCTAGATGGTAAAGTGACATGGTTTTAATAGATGGGAAGGCATGACAGAGAGAGTCTAAAAAGTTAAAATGCCAGATTTTACAGGTATTAAGGTCTGAGGTACAGAAGTTGACCTGGGTTTCTGTTGGTGACTGAGCAGGATCAAGTCCTTGATGAGACTCATGCTCAATGGCCTCAGTGTGTAAGGAGTGATGGACAGACTGTGAAGAAGAGGGGGAAGTGAAGGTGCACTTGCAGGAATGCAGAGTTCTAGAGCACCTACAGGTGGAAGCCTCTAGGGATGTAAATTAACACCAAGCACTAAGGTTCTTTTTTTCACTTCCACCAAATAAAGCCTTGAGGTCAGAGCTAGGAAGTCTTACTTTGACTATGCAGACACTCTCTTGACAACTGTTGATGGAGATCTACAAGTTGGGGAGAGTCTCCATTGTGTGATTTAATCCTTTTCATAAAGTCATTACAGTTATCTCCTCCCAGTCTACCACTTAACTTAGAACTTAATGCATCTCTTTTTTGATAAAGAAATATTTAATTTTGATGCATTTAAAAGCATCATTTTTTTTTCTTAACAACTTATGGCTAAGGTCAGAAATATATTCTAATGCCTTTGTTTTCTTTACAGTTTTACTCACACATTTGGTCTTTAATTCATCTTAAGATTACTTAAACATGGTCAGAGATAGGAAAACTATTTTATTTTGATCTGCTGGTAAGCTGATTTTCACATACCATTTGCTCATTAGTCTCTTTCTTACTGACTTGTGATGACAGTTGTATCATTTTCAAGTACTAAAAAATATATATCTTTCCCAGGAATATCTATCCTTTACATTGGTCTATAAGAATATTTCTGCATTAATACCACACTGTTGAATTGCTATACTTCATAAAACATGACTTAATATCTGGTAGTGTCAATTCACTTTCTTTGGTCTGTTTTCCAAAATATTTGTAACTGTTTAGGAACTCTTTATTTTTCCTTGCATGTGTGTTTGTTGATTAATTAATTATTATTGCCCACAAGGCCCTTTTATTCTCTTGCAAGTCAGAGTCATCTTTGTAGAAATAAAAAGACAAAAATAATTAAACTCTAGGCTTGGGGAAAGAGTTGGAAACACAAAATGGGATAGAGCCAGGAGATATTAGGATTTTGGCAGCAGCCAAAATAAACTATTGTGCACCCAACAGAGCAGCCTGCAGGGACCGTAAAGTTGGGACATATACTAAGTTGGAATGAAAGTATCAGATGATCTGTAGAAACTAGAGAGACAAGACAGTCACCATCAGTGCATCTGAATGGTGCGTCCATCTTTCTCTTGGAAGGATTGATTTGACTTCTCCATCAACTAACTGCTGTTGTTGAACTTCTTGCTTTTGCTGAACATACTTGCATTTTGCTTTATTTTTGTTCTAAAGTTCTTGAACCTTATCTGCTGTACTGTACACTAATATTTTTCAATATATTGTTGCATGTTCTTCTTTATAAAGCAGGATACAAAAAAATAAGATATAGGAATGAAAGACAAAATCAATACGTAAATTATCATAGAGAAAATTTTTAAATCTTCTAAAAGAAATAAAACTACAACTGAATAACTAGAGAGAAATGGCATGTTTGAAGATGAGAACGCAATAATGAAGGTAATAATTATCACCCAAATTAATCTAAAAAATGTAGAACTCACAACAGAATATTATGAATTTTAACAAAGTGCTTTGAGAATAAATGTGAAACTTCTTGTCTATGAATGTAAACACATGCACAGACCAAGCTTGAAAGATGCCAGACTCAGAGGACTTCACTAAGGCCCCACGTTCCACAGACACAACCTAATGGAAGCATCAATATTCCTGTGAGAAAGAGATTTAAATCTTCGTTACTTACCATTGAGATACCTATGACTTGAAGAAGCAAACTTACTTATTGAAGAACTATTACTGGGGACTCTGGAAACCAAAGAGATCTCCTACAGTTAGCTCTTCCTCTGATGACTTCTTTAGAACAATTTCAGAAAATTCTTGGTGCTATAGGAACCAGCCCATCCATGTAAGCACCACAGGCATCCACAAAGGTAACAAACTATATTCCACCAGAGAAGCTGTTGGAAGAGTTGAATATCTCATTCAATCACTGCCCATACTCCAGTAATTGGAAATAAATGGCCTCAAAATGCACACTTACACAACAAGCCACAGGCCAAGGGTTGCCACCAGAAGCTGGAGAAGGCAAGGGCCAGATTTTCCCTGGGAGCCTCCAGAAGGAACAAGACCCTGACAACACCTTGATTTTGGCTCAGTGATACCATTTTAGATTTCTGGCATCCAGAACTATAAAGGAATAATTTTTTGTTGTTTTAAATTACCTATTTTGTGGTAATTCGATACAGCAACCACAGGAAATAAATACTGGGTCCACCTGAGTAATTCAGGATACTCTCCAATCTCAAAGTCCTTAACTTAATTATGGGTTTTTTTTTCCATATAAAGTAATACCCTTTTTCTATATAGGTTAGTATTCACAGGTTCCAGGAATTAGGATGTAAATGTCTTTTGGGAGACAATTATTCAGGGTACCACAGTAGTCAAAATTGTATTTTGGAAATTATCTTACATTTGTTTTTTGTACTGTCCTTGTCTGGTTATGATACAAGGTTTTATAAGCTTCCTGAAATTCTGAAATTTGCTAATAACTACCTTCTCTATGAATAGCTACATTAACTTACTAATAATCGGGAAAAAATAACAAATTTGCAGCTTTGCCAATTTGGCAGTGAAATTTCACTTTAGCCCCATTCCAACTGAAAAAGATTAGGAAATTTAATAATGTCAAGGCAGTCAAGGATTTGGGGTAATGAAAATCCTCATGCACTATTGATGAAGTGATAAATCACTGCAGTTATTTTTAAAACAATTGGCACTCTTATAAAATTAAATATGTAAATAAGTTTGACATATTACTTTCATTTCTTACATAATGCTGTAGAGGTACTCACATTCAGGGAGTCAGGTTCAAGGGTATTGATCACAGTATTATTTTTGTAGCAAAGACTAGGAGGCAACATAGTTGTCCACATTAGGGAAATGGATAATGAAAGTATTTTACATGCATTCCAAAAATATCTACTAGATATAAAAATACACTTCAAATATATACACACACACACACATATATATGTATATACATATATATATAGGCAATAAATTGTAAAATAAAAAAAATTAAAGACCTGTTGAGATTTATATCATATGGCCGTATGATATAAATCTCATAGGAAGCAAGCAGGGAAGGAGAAGGTATGGAATGTAAAGTCACAGATATTATAGGGTATTACATTAGTTAGGGTTCTCCAGAGAAACAGAGCCAATAGTATACCTATCTATCTATCCATCCATCTCTCCATCATCTATTAAGAATTATTATAAGGAATTGGCTCACATGATTATGGAAGCTGAGAAGTCTTAATAAGTGTAGTTGGCAAGCTGGAAATGCTGAAGAGCCACTCGTTCCAGTTTTAGTCTAAGTCCAAAGCAGGATAAGTCCAATATCCCAGCTCAAAGACAGTCAGCGAGAGAGAGAGAATTATTATTTTTTTTATTCAACTTTCTTATTCCATCAGGCCATTCACTCATTGGATGAGTCCCAATCACATTGGGGAGAAAAAAAATCTGCTTTCTTCAGTCTACCAATTTAAGAGTTAATCTCGTCCAGAATTGCCCTCATAGATACATCCAGAAATAATGTTTAACGATATATCTGGGCATCCTCTGGCCCAGTCAAGTTGACACATAAAATTAACCATCACAGGTACCACATTTGAGAAAAATAAAATGAACTGATATGAGATAGTGTTGCATATGTTTAAAGACAGAATGCAAACATGCAGTAAAAACAAACAAAAAATATATGGGGAAATAAAAAGAGGGATGCATGTGATAAGTTTCTTCCAGAGTTTGGTAGAGCAGGGATTCAGAGATAAAAAGTGAAGCAAGTGATATGTTCCAGCTTGCCATTTAATAGTGTGAAGCATATCTAACCCCATCTTGGTTATCCGTTAGTGAACTTTGTGAGACTTGAGTACTATGCTTTCCCTTCTAGTTAACAATTTGCTCAGTACAGACTAATTGATCTTATCTAAGAACTACCAACTGAGGAAAGATTAATGTTATGTTACAGATTGATCTATCTTTGCTTTTCATTCTTTTTATCATGATTGGAAATTTTGCAATCATTCTGATGAATACTTTGCCCCCCAAAGAACTTATTATCCCTCTATACCCCAGTCTTCTACTCTTCTGTCCTGTCTACTTGTAACAAGACATACAATAAAACTAGAGTTGCTCTTTCTTCACCTCACCCAACATCAGCTGGTGTATTTGAGGGTAAGAGGGACAGTACTATCTATGAATTATTTTAATGCATTCTTTTTCTAAAAATAAGCCATCTTTACTTCTGAGATCACCCTGGGATAAAATTTGCCAGCCTAACTTTGTTCTCTTTAGCTTCTTCCTAAGAAAGATATTATATTCTGTGAGATTTTACAGGCTCTTATATGGTACTTTCCTGGACTGGTAATTTGCAGTAATGGATATTCAAGAAACCAATTTATACAGCTCACTGATGTAAGTTATAACAAAGTCTGGAGACATATGAGGACACATTTTCAGTAGGCTTTTGAAAATGTGCTGACACATTTTAGGAGTGCATCTGTTTTTGCTTGCAAAAACTCACATTTATGTGTGCAACATGAGAAATAGAATGCACAAACAGGTGGTTTTAAATGGTTTTAATTCCTCAAGCAGAATTTAAATGGAGACACTCACAACCTTATTGGAACCTGTTGAAAATTCTTCCAAATCTCACATTTAAACCAGTGGCAAATGTCTTGGTATTCCTGATATCTGTGACTTTATTCTTCCATTTGAAATAGCACTTGATAAGAAGACTTATGGATAGCTTTCTGACTTTACTAATGATGTACTGTGTGAAATTGAGTAAGCTATAAATCTTTACACTTTAGTGTGTTATACATTAACTAAAAATAACATATCAATCTCAGAGGGAAATCATATATATGTAGAAATCTACAAATAATGTATAAAATTATGCATTATAAAAGCAACATTAGGCCTTTAGACACATCCATGTGAACATTAAATGCACACACATACACATACACACATATACATATTAAACATTTGTTTAAGGTTCTACAGTGGATCAGATATTCTGCTAATCAATAGAAATAAAAAAACAGCCAATAATAGTTCCTGCATCAAGGCATTACAGCCTAATATAAAGAAAGATATTCAAATAGACATTTTAAGAATTTCAGGTAAAGTGATAGAGATATGTAGAGGACACTGAGAGTCACAAATAAGAATATCATTTTAGAGAAAGAAGGGCAGTGTACAATGTATAAAGGACAGTCAAGAAGTCAAGACAGGGAATTCCCTGGCAGTCCAGTGGTTAGGACTCCTTGCTTTCACTGCCAAGGGCCTGGGTTCAATCCCTGGTCGGGGAGCTAAGATCCCACAAGCTGTGTGGCACAGCCAAAAAAAAAAGTCAAGACAGGTATTATTAGAAAACTGAGTTTGAACTGAATTCAGAAATATATATGTGTGTCTGTGTGTGTGTGTGTCTTCTCATGTCAAATGAGAAGAAATGGCATTCATACAGAAGGAAAATTGTAAACTAAGGTAACATTAGGAATGAAAGGAAGGAAGGACTATATCTGGGATTGGGCAAGATGATAGAATTTACAAGACCAAGTGAGAGATAGGGAGGAATCAATGATATCTCCTGATTTCTGACTTGGGTTATTATATGGATGGTAATGCCAGTGACAGAGTTAAGGAATATAGAAGATTCAGTAGCTTTGCATCAGAGGAGATGATGATTTTTGCTTTAGACTAAGACAAGTTGGATCTATCTGTGAGTCCTTACAGTGAATATGCCCAGTAGGCAGTTAGATCTATGTATGGGTTTGGAGCTTAGAGACCTAAAACTATAATCATCATGGCTTCTCAAACAGAAGCATATATGAGTATCGCAAAGACTTTTTTCCGCATTTACAGAGACCATGGCCCCAATCCAGATCTACTGACCTACATTTCTGAGACAGGGACACAAGATCACATTTTGAAAACTTCTTTCTGTGTTTTTATATACACTTTAAATTTAGATCCCCTCATCTGAGTGTTGGTTGAAGTCACTTGTATGGAGGATACTGCTAAGAAGACAAAGGACTGCTTCTGGGGGATGCCAGATTAAGATATAGGCAAATAAATAAGATTAATGAAGAGAGGAAGGAAGATTTAAAGGTAAGAAGATACTTAAAGACTAATATATGCTGATTTCAAGAAATTATCTACATATTCAAATGCTACAAAGGTTAAATTAAAGAATTAGAAGTCATATATTGAATTGGGCAATTAGAAGTCCACTAAGAATTTTCCCAGTTCTGACTCTGTGAAGTAACGTTCAGAGGGGGTCAAATATTAGATGCAGAAAGGGGAATGTGGAGGTAATGTGTGTGTGTGTGGGGGGGTGGTCAGAGGGGACCAGGATCAAGGAAGAATTCTTTAATATAGAAGAGTCTTGGGCATGTTTGTAGCCTTGGGGAATTAATTAGTAAACATAGAGAAGCTAAAAATAAAGGAGAGGAAAACCAACTGATGCAGTAAGATTTAACAGAAGTGTTTGAGGAGAAATGGTTAAAGAAGTTCTACCATGAAATTAAGCCTGTGTAAATATTCACTAAGACTATTATTGTATTGGGCTCTGTAGATGGTAGTATGTCCCCAAAACCTGTTAGATTGTATCCCTGCCTTCTATGTAGTTACACTGTGGAGTCTTTAACACTGATTCTGACTAAAAAATAAAATAAAGGATACATATAGCCTGATTTCTAAGTTAAATGATAAAGTTATGCCTTGACTAGATTGTAGGTGTGGTTTGTTGAGAAATGTTCCAGGTCTCCAGAAGTTGGGTACAGATACAGACTACAGTGAATATAAACTCACATCTCTTTTTGAAATATCTTCATTTATTTTCAAATCAAATACTAGCAGATATGCATATACATATATATATAGTTATTGAAAAAAGAGTTCTATTTCTCATGGCACCTGCCATTTGGTAGATCTCATTAGCATAATATCATTTGGATGCATTTATATATTCATGGCACAGCTGACTGAACAGACAATAAGAAGTATTTGAATTGCTTTTCATTGAAAATATTCTATCAGTGTGACTGTCAGAGTGAATGAATCTTTACAAACCATATTAGCAGTTAGACCAACTAGGAGTAAAGTAAATCAAGTGGCATATACCCTAGCCTAATATAAAGGAAGTAATATTTGTTTCTGAATCAGTTTTTTATGTTAATTTATACTAAAAGGTGGAAAATCATAAATCCTCACTGTTATTTCCAAGAGGACTTAGTCACAGAAGAAATATAAGAATGTATCTAATTTCAAAATTTTGTGGTTATTTTACATTTCATGTACATATGTCTTGCCTCCCCAACTAAGTTTTAAAATCTGTGGTGGCAGGGAAAATGTTTTTGAAAGTAGATGTCTCACTGAGAGCTCTTGGAGGACTCTTAGTCATCGTTTTATCTGTTTATTAATTACTTTGGCTGGTGCATAGACCTCGTTGCTGCACTGAGGAAAAGCATGAACAAATGGCATAATTAATTTATAAATACATTGATGTAATTGTTGCTCATTTAAATACTATTTCCTGATGTACCCTCATTTTTGCCATTAATGTTTCCATGGAGCAAAAGTAAACAATTACAGCAACCTGAGAAGTGTTGTGTATCTGGGGACTTCTACTTTTTTATAAAGGTAGAAGAGTGTAAAATAAATAAATGAAAGCACTGGTATGACATTTAGACCTTCTTAACCAAGCAGAGTGACAACTCAGAACCATAAAGGTGAATGGACATAATGTGAAAACTACTGATATTTTCGCTTTCATCTCTTAGTTTGAGTCTTTGTAAAAGTTTTTAGATTGTATGGAAACCTGGGAATTGTCTTCCCTTTAGTTTGTGTCTGGGAAACATTGCAGCTGTTCATTAACATATGAATTTAGCAGAGATTCAAAATTCCCCAATCATTGTTATCTCTGACTATATTTTTTGTTGTAAAGGGAAGTGAGTTGTTATTTTATTTATCTGAAGATTGCACTGTGTGTCAGTAAGATAAGCAAAGTGTCAGGAATAATCATACCAAGTGCTATCCACCACAATAGCATCCAATTATGTTTTACGTGTCTTTCATCGAGAAAAAAAGTGAAGGAGTTTTTAAATTACTTACCATGACTTGATGAGTTGAGCATTTTAATGAAAATTGCTTAAACTCTGAGTAAGATCATTAGAGATACTAATAAGATAGATTTCAGGCCTGTCATATGTCACAGCACATAGATTCCAGGAAAATTCCTAGAAGGTAGAAAAATTTACTTTAGCTTTCAAAGTCCAAAGAGTTCACATTAATTTGGGTGAAACAAGACATAAATATATATAAATATCAAAGAGCCAACATTTGTCTCTGGGGATTTTCATATCTTTGAGGTTAAGAAATGGGCTTCCTTAGTGAAACTGTGAACAATTCCCTGGGGAGACACCTCTCTGCTTGCCTCTTCCTTTCCATAGTTCCCTCTGATTTTTCTTTTTCCCTCCTCACCTCTACCACAGACAGTCTAATATAAGTTCAGGGATGGTTACAGGACTATGTTCTGGGAAGCATAACAAAACTAACCAGAACTATTACATAAAAATATGTTTATTGATAGATACAGAGCCAAACAAAGCAACAGCATTTTTGTTTTTCCCATTCTCTTTTATGGGGAAGTTGCATTCTGCCAAGGCTAGTGCAGCCTCTTAGAAAAGTAAGTTTAACAGAGCGTTAAAGGAATAAGAGAGAGTGGAGTAAAATATCTATTTTAATACAAGATTTTATTTCAAAAAGATATCACTAGAGGGAAAAGGAAAAGGAAAAGGATGAAAGGAATTTATTTCCCATTATATACATTTATACATTCAGTGTGTACTTACTCTGGCAATCTGAAATTTATGGCTCTATTTTAGCTTTTAGTTTATAATTATTAACCTCATTCTAACAGTATAAAGCCTGTGAATAGTCTGGATTGAATACATTGCACCCCTCAAAGCCCACTACAGGTCATTATTTCCTACAGAAAAAAGAGGAAATTCGTTAGTCTGAATTCATTAGCCTGAAATTTCATATGTTCTCACTCATATTTCTAGTAGGACCCTCACACATGTTCACCTGGATATGATTACTCTCCACAATTGGTGGGTTTAGCCAAGGGACACATTTTCAAGAATTTTGCACTCTAGTTCTTGAACATTTTTAGCTTGACACAGGCCACAGTGGAGGTATTTGTACCATGGAAATAGGCAAATGCAACAAATATTTGTTTGTTTTTTTCTTCAAAGAGCCAATGGTTAAACATTTGGTAACATACCCGGGCTCAATTCTTTGAATGCCCCTGCACTCTTCTGGCCATGTGCCTGTGGCATTCTGTTTTGTCCCTGGATGCCTCCTTTCTATCTTTGTTGAATTGGATCTGCAGTGTCCATCTTTCCCAAGATCCCACTTAATTGTCCTATTTCTGGCTCATATTCTCTTCTCTTGATACCTTCTTTCTGTCTTTTGGGATGATCTACATCTGTGGCACATGCAGCCCAAGTTCCATGCTGTCATCAATCCTACTTATTACATGAGTCCTAACATTTGGATCACTATGGCTTACCCTTCCTCTGTGATTGCTCAAAATTCAGCAGTAAAAAATGTTCAGATTTATCAAGTCACTTTTACTACTCTTCTGTTCTTATTTGGTAATGCCTAGACATGTATAGGCTAAAGCAAACTGTAGAAATTCTAATCTAGTGAGAACAGATGTTTTCTAAGTATGAAACTACGTCTCCCCTTCAAAATTCCTTTTATAGAGTTCACTGTGTTGATGTGGTGGGAGGAGTTTACTCAGGTAAAGAATGTCTAGTGTAAATGCTACCAGGAAGATGCTTTTGCTCTCTCCTTAGCGCTACGTCATTTTGTTTAGAGCTACCTCCAGTTGGCCTCTAGGAAAGCTTCTTAGTGGCAGCAGGTGAATGTTAAAAGACAAGCTTAGACTGTTTTCTTTTAGTTTAAATGTTACATGTTTACCATCATGAAAACTTAATTAAAAAACATATATACATATTTCTTAAGTTTTGTGTATTTTGAGTGTCTAAATTTAATCAATATAAAACTAGTTCACTTACTTTTTTACTTTTTTCTCAACAAATACATAAATATTAATTGTGTACTCTGTACCTGGAGCTGGAGACATAGTAGGGGCATAAGAAAGTTCCATGCTCATATGGATTCCATTATGATAGGTGAGAGAGACAACTGTCAACTGAAAAAATAAGTAAACACAGTGATAAGTGCTATAAAGAACAATAAAGCAGGATAAGAGGATTAAGGACACTCAGTATTTAGATATAGAATAATTTGCTTCTAAAAGTAATCTTCATAATAACCTGTTCTAAAATATCCTGTTTAACAGGCAGTTTCAATCTGTTAACACCTCTTTGCTAAAGCCTCCTACAAATGTATGCAAGTGCTTTGCTAGCCTACATATAGCTGCCATTTACCAATGTTGCCAAAATTTTCTATATGTAGTCTAACATCTAATCTTCCTGACATTCAATATTTAGGTGTTATTACTCCTATTTTGCAGATGTGGAAAGTAAAGTTTTTTTTTAATGTTTACCAGGTTACCTATTAATCAAAGTGCTGAACCACCATTTGAAATTACCTTAATTCTGTGTGATGTTATGTTCTATATCTAGCTAATGAATTTCAACCAATTAAAAAAGAAGGGGCCTGTTTAAACACACACACACACACACACACACATTACAAATATGGTGATCAATTAAACCTTAGTATGTGGTGGGGTAATATCTCAATAAATATATTTATGTGAATTTTTCCCCATCTGTATTTATTTAAACCTGTGACCTTCCCCCTGTTCCCTTAGGTAAACTGTAAGTCTTCTGTCTTCTTAAGAGGTTCTTAGAGCTAAACACAGTTAAATAAATTAAGCCCATTATTTTTGGTGTTCAAAATTCAAGGTCTAGGTATAGTATTAAAATAGTTTTAAAGTTTTCCTGGCTAAGTAATCCCAGAAAATTTTAAAGTTCTATCAAATAGCAGAGGGTCCCTGTACCCTACTTATAGCAAAAACCTGAAGGCACAGCAAAAAATTCACTTCCCCCATGTCATGAAATGACAATGGGCTAGACAGCCTTAGTTTTATCTGCAGCCCTGATTCCGTGTGTGCTGGATTATGGTATTATAAAGATGGTAAAGAGCCTCAAGCAGCCTGAAAGAGTTCCAGGCAACCTTCAGTGTGGTGCAGAAGTGGTTGAAAGAAGACTGGACTGAGAAAAGTCTTGCATTCAGGAACAAGGAACAAACACATCAGCAACCCTGAAGACTAGATAGGGACAAGGATGTTTTATGAATGCCAGCATGTAGAGATGACACAGTTCAAGGAAAAGGCATTCTACCCAATGCCTTCGTGTTGGGTTGCACCCTGCAGGCCTGCAAGCCTTGTACTTGCCCAGCATTGAGACAGAAGGAAGAGCCCAGAATTAGCGACAGAGACATCAATGGTTTAATGGATTGGGGGATCTTACGTGTCTGAAGCAAGGTCCTGAAGCAACACTGCACCATGTGGTGGATGGCTGGCAGGACATGGTATCAGTCTTCACTACCGGGGAAGGGTGAACGCTACCCGTTATAGGGGGAATTGACGTCAGGTTGGCTTATAGGTTACCAGGGAAACTAGCAGAGGGGCATGCCCCTTTGATAAGCGATATTCTGATCTAAAGATATTTTGATCTAAATATTAGAGCAGTCACTAGCTGGGGCCAGGGACAAGTATGTGGGAAGGTCAGTCACCTGAGTAGGATATAAATGAAGCAGTAAACCAGTCCAGCAGGGATGTACAGAGAGCAAGAGAACAGCCATCTTGGGTGGCCTGATCATTCACTTGGGGTAGCAAAGGCTATCTGGATATAGATGCAGCTCAATGAAAGTAGGTGAGAGTGTGAGTGCTGGGGGTATTCTGGATGGACAGAACTAGATTCCAGATACCTGATGGAATGAAGCCTTGAAATAGGACACTGAATTGCGTTTTTGAAATGTAATGTCACATTTCTTGCCAATTTAGTTTGGTGGACAAAGTTTGTAGCCACTATAGAGGGAGTGTAATCTTAGAATTAAAACATTCTAAAATATTTAAGAGTTAGAAACCACTCACTTTACATTAAAAGATAGGGACTTATAACAACAGCCTATAGCAGAAAATAAAACATTTTATTACTGGTAGATGTGATAGGTAAAAAGAAAAAAAAAAAGGAAAAAAAAAGAGTAATACCTCCAGCTTTTGGACTGTAGAACATAAGAGTGAGAATCCCAAGGTACTGTTTAAAACTTGGGGAAGGGAACAGTGGTGTCCTGTATTCAAATCAAATGCTGGACTTGAATTAGCTTAGGTTTATGTAGGATTTAACACAGAGGAGATTCAGAAATGGACAACACAGAGAAACTTAAAAAAACATTGCTGACCAGAACCTGTATAGAAATATTATCAGGGACTGCCAACTGGTGCCAACTGCTAAATAATTAATCAGAAAAATACCATCATTGAAAATTAATCAGGTTTGGTAGCATTTATGTATTTCCTGTTTTACTAATTGAGAATTTTTGGCATTTTATTAAATAATAGAAGATAACACAAAGCAATACTCTGTGCATTCACACTTATGACACACTTCTCTTTCCTTTTACCTAGTTATAAACTATTTTTTTCTAATCATTGGTGTTAGACAGAATTAGGTCCTAGAGTACAAAATACTTATTTAAATAAGATAATTTAGCCATTTATTCCTAAAATTTGATGCTATAGAAAAATATGGTAATGTTAAGCACAGGTTTCAGAGACCTCTTTTGCATGGTAAAAAGTATAATTTGATTTGAGACAAGTTTGTCATGTGTGTTCCTTTTTACATGAAAAGAAAGAATGTCTCTGTCTTTCAGTCTTCAATTTCCAGTGTTGTCTTTTAGAGTGGCGATTCCTTGCAAAATGTAAGTCTCAAGCTACACTGCAGAATCTATTTTTATAGAAGGAAATATCCTTCTGTATGATCCTCAAATGAAAAGCTGTCATCCATTTTCTGAATAGGCTTTATCCCGCCTTCAATGGCTAGTTTTTGAAACTGCTGATGACTAGAAGCAATTCTTTATAACTCCCTAAATAAAGACATCAGTCTATCACCAAAACACAGTACATGAGCTGGAAGGGGCAGCTGTCTCCAAGGTGGGGGTGGGGAAGAAGAGCACTTACCAGCTTAGTTAAAAGCTGCTCAATGTTATTATTGAGTGTGTGTCAATGTGATGTGTCCTTACAATTTAAAGTGCTGTTTCAAGCAAAAGTGTTTTCTTCTTTTTCTTCTTAATTTATGCTATATTAACCTAAGTATATAAACTCTTCTGTGCAAAAGATTCTTACCCTACCATCAAAGGTAATTAAAGTCGAAAAGGAAATTTCAAAGCCAAACTGAGAACTGAATCTTAAAATGATCAGTTCATTTTAGGATTAAAGAAAAAGCATTATTCAGAGTTTCTTAGAGAAAAGCAAAGGTGAAACAAAAGTCTATAGTTCCTCATCCACATAGCCTACCCTCCCTCACCCTGACCTTGCCTCTTTATTGTACTCTTTATGTGAAATAGGATATATTGTAATTAGAATCAGTGAAAAAGTACAGTGTGATAAGCTATTCAAAAGCAAATGGATAGAGTGAGAATTTATCTTTCACGTAGCTTATGTGTTTTCTTCATAGGTTCCCTTCCTCCCTTCCGCTGCTTCTTGGAAAGGTTTAAGGATCTTTTTCTCTCTATGTTTTGAAAAATCATAAAAATGCACCTTAGTATAGATTTTTTTTTAAATCTGTTTTTGCTGGGCATTTTAGTTCAGCTTCTATAATATGTAAAATCATGTTCTTCAGTCCTAGGAAATGTTCTGGAATTATTTCATTGAAGATTTCCTCTCTTTGATTTTCTCTTTTCTCTTTGTTCACTCTGTTAGATGGGTCTCCTGATATTCCATTTGTTTTTTTACCCCATTTAGCGTCTCTCTCTGTTTCTCTCCCTTCCATCTGTATATCACACATACACTTACACATACACACACACGTGTACACACACAAGATGTCTTCTCTTTTAACCTTGGTTATGAAATGAAGTATCAGTAAGATATTTGATAGCATGGTCCTTTTCCACTCTTCATGGTAGGCCATAGATAGATAGATAGATAGATAGATAGATACAGATTTTAATCTGGAAAACTCGGGTTTCTCCATCGAATGATTTTCTTTTATCATTCTCTTATAATGTGTTTATTTCTGGAGCTCATATTAATTTATCAGAACTCCTAATTAGATACTTAAATTCATTGACTTTTACTTATCACATTTCCTATGACATTCTCTTTTTGTTCTCTTTCCTAGAAAATTTTCTTGACTTCTTTTAAACATTGTGTTGAATTTTCAATTTCTGCTTTTGTATTTTTAACTTTTAGGAGAGCTTTCTGCTGTTTTCTGATTATATACCTTTCTTCTGTAATAACGTTTTTATTTCATGAACGTAATATCTTATCACTTTGTGAATTGTGTGTTGATTCTTTCTTCTCTATTATTTCCATTTCCTACTAGATGTTTTTATTTGTTGTTGTTTGTTTGATTTGATTTATTTAGACTGTCTTTCAGACTAGATAATCCAGTGTCTATTCTGTTAATATTTGAGAGTAAAGCACTGAAATTTAATGATAAGGTCTGTGTATGGATACATGTGTCAGAGAACTTTTAAATTGTAATTTTTAGTGTGGTATAATTGTGGGGTGATCTTGTCATTCTACAGGGAGAATTATCAAATATGAGTATTGGATATGATTTTTTTCTTGGTACATTTGTTTCCGTCAGATACGAATACTCCTTTTTCCTGCCCAGTGATATAAATCTATCTACCAGAGTTCTATAACCACAATAAAGAAAGTGAATCAGAGGAGAGGATGGGTCTCACCCCTCAATTTGTATTGTAGCCATTATTTGTTCAGGCAATGCATGTGTGTGTATTTACATATCTATATAGTTACATATATGACACATATGAAAATTACCAACCTGAGAAATGTAAATATAAAATACCTGCATCTAGACCAGCATAGTCATTTTCTAAAGTTATGTTTTTCCTTATACAATGTGACTGTACTTTTTGTCAGCTAAAGAGGAAGTGTAACCATCCAGAAAAATTGCTGGCCTCCTAGAAGTGTTTCCAAAACATGACTGTGCATTAGAATCAACTGGAGGGTGGTAGTGTACTATATTTGACTATTTCCCAAACTATACTTACTAGGTCAGAATTTTGGGTTCTGAGGCTCTAGGATCACCTTAATTATCATAATTTTTATTTTACCCACTCTTTCTGATGCAGCTGAACCAGTGAGAAGCATATCATAATAAGTGGCCAATAGTAAAGAACTTATAAAAATAAAAATAACTATCAGAAATTAATTATCACAGCAGTAAAAAGCAATAAATTGGGAAAATTTCCTTCTTCCAAATTCTAGTTCTTTAAACTGAGATTCTTCTAGGAAGTGTTTATTTCTGCACCAAACAACCAGGGTAAAAAAGGAGAAAAAATCCAAAAGTTTACTTTTCTCCAGTGAAGAGCTCTAAGAAGCATCATAGTGAAGAACTGTGAGGCTGGATTTATCAGCTCAGTCGTTGTTCAATGTGATCAAAATGATGAGAAAACAGGACTTACAACCTAGGTCATTGACCCCATGACCAGGCAATCTAAATTATTGTTCATAGAATATCAGGAGAACTTACATGTATATTTCAGGCTAGTAGTCAATAACTAAAGTCAATAGACCAATATTTTCCAAACTTGCTTAATCCTTAATATCACCTGGTATATTTGTTAAAAATAAAGATTTCTGACCCTAATAAAAATTACTACACCTTAGAATTTAGACTCTGTATAATATTCATGAAAATCTGTATTTTTAGCAAATGCTTCATGATTTTTAAAAACAGGCATATTTGGATAACCTTGTGCTAGGCTCTCAAATTCATTATGTCAGGAACATGTGCTTTTTTTTTTTTTTTTTTTTTTTTAATCCTGGGATTCAAATTGCCTGACACTGAAGCATTCAATGCATAATTATGGGTAAGTAATTTTTTGCCAAGTAGTGCAAATTGCCCTCTAATGGAGAAGTTTATATTTAAATATAAACGATTTATATTTATTGTCTAACTGAAATACTTGGAATTAACCTTCTCTTAATTATTGCTTTATACATTCAATTTAGGCTTTATTTATGTATTTGGCATCATGAAAAATTTTAGTTGTCCAACTGATAGATACAAATGGGTATCTTATTATATATATTTTTTCCTTTGAGGGCTCACTTTTTTACTTTTATTTTTATATTTTTAAACATCTTTATTAGACTATAATTGCTTTACAATGTTGTGTTAGTTTCTGCTGTATAACAAAGTGAATCAGCTATACGTATACATATATCCCCATGTCCCCTCCCTCTTGCGCATCCCTCCCACCCTCCCTATCCCACCCCTCTAGATGGTCACAGAGCACCAAGCTGATCTCTCTGTGCGATGCAGCCGCTTCCCACTAGCTATCTATTTCACATTTGGTAGTGTACATATGTCAATGCTACTCTTTTACTTCATCCCAGCTCACCCTTCCCCCCACCATGTCCTCAACTCCATTCTCTAAATCTGCGTCATTATTCCTGTCCTGGCCCTAGGGTCATCAGAACCATTTTTTAAATTTAGATTCCATATATATATGTGTTAGCATACGGTATTTGTTTTTCTCTTTCTGACTTATTTCACTCTCTGTAACAGACTCTAGGTCCATCCACCTCACTACAATTGACTCAATTTCATTTCCTTTTATGGCTGAGTAATATTCCATTGTATATATGTACCACATCTTCTTTATCCATTCATCTGTCAGTGGACACTCAGGTTGCTTCCATGTCCTGACTATTGTAAATAGTGCTGCAATGAATGTTGTGGTACATGTCTCTTTTTGAATTATGGTTTTCTCAGGGTATATGCTTGGTAGTGGGATTGCTGGGTCATACGGTAGTTCTATTTTTAGTCTTCTAAGGAAACTCCATACTGTTCTCCATAGTGGCTATATCAATTTACATTCCCACCAACAGTGCAAGAGGGTTCCCTTTTCTCCACACCCTCTCCAGCATTTATCGTTTGTAGATTTTTTGATGATGGCCATTCTGACTGGTGTGAGGTGATATCTCATTATAGTCTTGATTTGTATTTCTCTTATGATTAGTGATGTTGAGCATCCTTTCATGTGTTTGTTGGCAATCTGTATATCTTCTTTGGAGAAAGGTCTGTTTAGAACTTATGCCCATTGTTGGATTGGGTTGTTTCTTTTTTTGATATTGAGCTGCATGAGCTGCTTGTATATTTTGGAAATTGACCCTTTGTCAGTTGCTTCATTTGCAAATATTTTCTCCCATTCTGAGGGTTGTCTTTTCAGCTTGTTTATGCTTTCCTTTGCTGTGCAAAAGCTTTTAAGTTTAATTGAGTCCCGTTTGTTTATTTTTTTTCTATTTCCATTACTCTAGGAGGTAGGGAAAAAGGATCTTGCTGTGATGTATGTCAAAGAGTGTTCTTCCCATGTTTTCCTCTAAGAGTTCAATAGTGTCTGGCCTTACATTTAGGTCTTTAATCCATTTTGAGTTTATTTTTGTTATGGTAATAGGGAGTGTTCTAATTTCATTTTTTTACATGTAGCTGTGCAGTTTGCCAAGCACCACTTATTGAAGAGGCTGTCTTTTCTCCATTGTATATTCTTGCCTCCTTTATCAAGGATAAGGTGACCATATGTACATGGGTTCATCTCTGGGCTTTCTATCCTGTTCCATTCAGCTATATTTCTGTTTTTGTGCTTGAACCATACTGTCTTGATTACTGTAGCTTTGTAATATAGTCTGAATTCACAGAGCCTGATTCCTCCAGCTCCATTTTTCTTTCTCAAGATTGCTTTGGCTATTCAGGGTCTTTTGTGTTTCCATACGAATTGTGAAATTTTTCGTTCTGGTTCTGTGAAAAATGCCATTGGTAGTTTGATAGGGATTGCATTGAATCTGTAGATTGCATTGGGTAGTACAGTAATTTTTACAAAGTTGATTCTCCCAATCTAAGAACATGGTATATGTCTCCATCTGTTTGTATCATCTTTAATTTCTTTCATCAGTGTCTTATAGTTTTCTGCATACAGGTCTTTTGTCTTCTTAGGTAGGTTTATTCCTAGGTATTTTATTCTTTTTGTTGCAATGGTAAATGGGAGTGTTTCCTCAATTTGTCTTTCAGATTTTTCATCATTAGTGAATAGGAATGCAAGAGAATTCTGTGCAATAATTTTGAATCCTGCTACTTTACCACATTCATTGATTAGCTCTAGTAGTTTTCTGGTAGCATCTTTAGGATACTCTATGTATAGTATCATGTCATTGCAAACTGTGACAACTTTACTTCTTTTCTGATTTGGATTCCTTTTATTTCCTCTTTTTCTCTGCTGTGGCTAAAACTTTGAAAACTATGTGAAATAATAGCAGTGAAAGTGGGCAACCTTGTCTTGTTCCTGATCTTAGAGAAAATGGTTTCAGTTTTTCACCATTGAGAACGATGTTGGCTGTGGGTTTGTCATATATGGCCTTTATTATGTTGAGGTTAGCTCCCTCTATGCCTACTTTCTGGAGGGTCTTTATCGTAAATGGGCATTGAATCTTGTTGAAAGCTTTTCTGCATCTGTTGAGATTATCATATGATTTTATCCTTCAGTTTGTTAATATGGTGTATCATATTGATTGATTTGTGTATATTGAACAATCCTTGCATTCCTGGGATAAACCCCACTTGATCATGATGTATGATCCTTTTACTGCGCTGTTGGATTCTGTTTGCTAGTATTTTATTGAGGATTTTTGCATCTATATTCATCAGTGATATTGGCCTGTAATTTTCTTTTTTTGTGACATCTTTGTCTGGTTTTAGTATCAGGGTGGTGGTGGCCTCATAGAATGAGTGTGGGATTGTTCCTCTCTCTGCTATATTTTGGAAGAGTTTGAGAAGGGTTGGTGTTAGCTCTTCTCTAAGTATTTGATAGAATGCACCTGTGAAGCCATCTGGTCCTGGGCTTTTGTTTGATGGAAGATTTTTAATCACAGTTTCAATTTCAATGCTTGTTATTGGTCTGTTTATATTTTCTATTTCTTTCTGATTCAGTCTTGGAAGGTTGTACTTTTCTAAGAATTTGTCCATTTCTTCCAGGTGTCCATTTTATTGGCATATAGTTGTTTGTAGTAGTCTCTTATAATCCTTTGTATTTCTGCAGGGTTGGTTTTTACTGCTTCTTTTTCATTTCTACTTCTGTTGATCTGAGTCTTCTTTTTTTCTTGATGAGTCTGGCTAATGGTTTATCAATTTTGTTTGTCAAAGGACCAGCTTTTAGTTTTATTGATCTTTGCTATTGTTTTCTTCATTTCTTTTTCATTTATTTCTGATCTGATATTTATGATTTCTTTCCTCTGCTAACTTTTGGGGGGGTTTTATTCTTCTTTCTCTAATTGCTTTAGTTTTAAGATTAGGTTGTTTATTTGAGATGTTTCTTGTTTCTTGAGGTAGCATTGTATTGCTATAAACTTCCCTCTTAGAACTGCTTTTGCTGTGTCCCATAGGTTTTGGGTGTCATGTTTTCATTGTCATTTGTTTCTAGGTATTTTTTTAATTTCCTCTTTGATTTCTTCAGTGATCTCTTGGTTATTTAGTAGTGTATTGTTTAGCCTCCGTGTTTTTTTTTTTTTTTTTTTTTTTTCCCCCGTACACGGGCCTCTCAGTGCTCTGCCCTCTCCTGTTGCGGAGCACAGGCTCTGGATGCGCAGGCTTGGTGGCCATGGCTCATGGGCCCAGCTGCTCCACAGCATGTGGGATCTTCCTGGACCAGGGCACGAACCTGTGTTCCCTGCATCGGCAGGCGGACTCTCAGCCACTGCGCCACTAGGGAAGCCCTTTGTGTTTGTATTTTATACAGATTTTTTTTCCTGTAATTGATACCTCACCTCATAACATTGTGGTCAGATAAGATACTTGATACAATTTCAATTTTCTTAAATTTACCAAGGCTTGATTTGTGACCCAAGATATGATCTATCCTGGAGAATGTTCTGTGAGCACTTGAGACGAAAGTGTATTCTGTTGTTTTTGGATGGAATGTCCTGTAAATATCAATTAAGTCCATCTTGTCTAATGTGTCATTTAAAGCTTGTTGTTTCCTTATATATTTTCATTTTGGATGATCTGTCCATTGGTGAAAATGGGGTGTTAAATTCCCCTACTATGATTGTGTTACTGTTGATTTCCCATTTTATGGCTGTTAGCATTTGCCTTATGTATTGAGGTGCTCCTATGTTGGGTGCATAAATATTTACAATTGTTATATCTTCTTCTTGGATTAATCCCTTGATCATTATGTAGTGTCCTTGTCTCTTGTAATAGTCTTTATATTAAAGTCTATTTTGTCTGATATGAGAATTGCTATTCCATCTTTCTTTTTATATCCATTTGCATGGAATGACTTTTTCCAGCCCCCCCCCACTTCACTTTCAGTCTGTGTTTGTTCCTAGGTCTGAAGTTGGTCTCTTGTAGACAGCATATATATGGGTCTTGTTTTTGTATCCATTCAGCCAGTCTGTGTCTTTTGGTTGGAACATTTAATCCACCTAAATAAGGTAATTATCGATATGTATGTTCCTATTACCATTTTCTTAATTGTTTTCGGTTTGTTTTTGTAGGTCTTTTCCTTCTCTTGTGTTTCTTGCCTAGAGAAATTCCTTTAGCATTTGTTGTAAAGCTGGTTTGGTGGTGCTGAACTCTCTCAGCTTTTCTTGTCTGTAAAGGTTTTAATTTCTCCATCAAATCTGAATGAGATCCTTGCTGTGTATAGTAATCTTGGTTGTAGTTTTTTCGCTTTCATCACTTTAAATATGTCCTTCCACTCCCTTCTGACTTGCAGAGTTTCTGCTGAAAGATCAGCTGTTAAGCTTATGGGGTTTCCCTTGTATGTTATTTGTTGTTTTTCCCTTGCTGCTTTTAATATTTTTTCTTTGAATTTAATTATTGATAGTTTGATTAATGTGTGTCTTGTTGTGTTTCTCCTTGGGTTTTTCCTGTATGGGACTCTCTGCATTTCCTGGGCTTGATTGACTATTTCCTTTCCCATGTTAGGGAAGTTTTCAACTATAATCTCTTCAAATATTTTCTCAGACCCTGGGACACCTATATTTCGAATGTTGGTGGGTTTAATGTTGTCCCAGAGGCTTCTGAGACTGTCCGCAATTCTTTTCATTCTTTTTTCTTTATTCTACTCTGCAGTAGTTATTTCCACTGTTTTATCTTCCAGGTCACTTACTTGTTCTTCTGCCTCAGTTATTCTGCTACTGATTCCTTTCAGAGAATTTTAATTTCATTTAGTGTGTTATTCATCATTGTTTATTTGCTCTTTAGTTCTTCTAGGTCCTTGTTAAATGATTCTTGTATTTTCTCCATTCCATTTCCAAGATTTTGGATCATCTTTACTATCATTACTCTTTTTCAGGTAGACTGCCTATTTCCTCTTCATTTGTTTGGTCTGGTGGGTTTTTACCTTGTTCCTTCATCTACTGTGTATTTCTCTGTGGGCGGACAGGGAATGAATCCCCTCTCCTTGCACACCCTGAAACAATGGTCTCTTTACTGTTAGGCAGGTCCAGAGTTTTTCTCGGACTCCCTCCCAGCTAGCTGTGGCACACTGGCCCCATTCAGGTTGTGTTCACACAGCCAACCCCAGTCCTCTTCCTGCGATCTGACCTCTGAAGCCTTAGCATCAGCTCCCAGACACCACCCACCATAGCAGGTGAGCAGAGAAGCCTCTCGGGCTGGTGAGTACTGGCTGGCACTGATCCTCTGTGTGGGAATCTCTCTGCTTTGCCCTCTGTGCCCATTGCTGTGCTCTCCTCCATGGCTCCGAAGCTTCCCCCTAGCGTGCCCCCACCCCACCATCTCCACCAGTGAAGGGGCTTCCTGGTGTGTGGAAACTTTTCCACCTTCACAGCTCCCTCCCAGAAGTGCAGGTCCTGTTCCTATTCTTTTGTCTCTTTTTTTTTTTTCTTTTTCCTTTTGCCCTACCTAGGTACATTGGTATTTTCTTGCCTTTTGGGAAGTCTGAGGTCTTCTGTCAGCATTCAGTAGGTGTTCTGTCAGAGTTGTTCCACATATAGATGTATTTTTGATGTATTTGTGGGGAGGAAGGTGATCTCCACGTCTTACTCCTTCGCCATCTTGAAGGTCCCCTGGAACATTAAAATTCTTAACTACGTTATTTTTCCCTCATGGTCTGGAAGTTCTACATCTAACTTGTATTGCATTCAAATTTAATTTGAAGTTTAAAAAAGAGCTTCATTGTAGATATTTATATCTAAGTTTCTCTAATTATGAACACTGAAATTATATCCTGTTTTTAAATATCTTGTAGGGTAAAATTAGAAATTCATCATCTTCTCTGTTGCTAAATTTTAAAGGTCCCAAGAATATGCAGATTTTAAGCACAGGTATTATTTTTATTATTTCACTATGTGACAGGCATTTTTCTTATTTTAGTTTTACCTCCATTGAGAATATCCTATACAAAGTATTATCACTTGTTATTCTTTCCACCTGACAGAGCTGTAACAATACTTCTCTGCAAGATTAATGCTTATATCTAATGCTTATATAATGTTATATCTAACATCATTCCATGATGGAATATATGCGTAATTTGGAAAGAGTTTTCAGTGCTTTGCTTATTTTGAAAATGGAGAAAGACAGTGTATTCGATCTCTTAGCTGTTCTATTTCCATATTTATTTTGTCTATCGTTTATTCTTCAAAGTATGATCACTTATAGGTTGTTTTCTGTTTGTTATATGATTAAATAAATTTACGTGATTGAAAGTATAATCTGGATTGGTAAAATGGGATTAGAAGTTTTGGTGTGGGTATGGACAATATCATGCAATAGTTTATATGTGGTTAGAAGACAGAAGGACTCCAGGAAGAATCAAGAAATTTCAAGTATTTCTGATTTGTACTCTCTTATCAAAAGTAATGTCAGAATCCAAGAGTTTCAGCTAAGTACGATTGGATCCACATTGCATACAGAATAAAATCCTTCTAATTCTGACTTGTGACTTCTGACTTTGACTGTGAGGATAGTCTTAGAATACAGGATTGTCTTATCTGAAACCAAGCTCCCACCAAAGTTGACTTCTCTATACTGAAAACTGACCTCATTTTCTCACTGACTGCTTGTCCTAAGTTTTCTGATTTAAATGTTTTACTTCCTCCTCTCTCTTTAACAGTGCTCATTTTAAAAAGTCTAGCTAAAATTCCGGCTCCTAGCTAATGCCTTCTGTGAACACATTATTTGTAGATGATCTTATTCTCCTCCAAGCTCTGATGATATGTGTCCAAACCAGTTTTTAACTAATTTTGAATTAAAGTTTTTATTGAGATAATTGTAGATTCACCTACAATTAAAATAAATAATAGAGGGAGATCACACTGATAATTGACATTGATAATACTCCACTGATCTTATTCAGAGTTCCCTTATTTAACTTGTATTCATTTGTGTGTATGTATGTGTGTGTGTTTGATTTTTAACTTTACTTGTCTCTGATATTGCTTACTACTTAAATATAATCTTTCTCTCTCCATATAGATTATGGCATTTGGGACCTCGGCTTATCTCTCTTTTTTTAGGTAACTGACACTGCATTCAGACACATTACTTTATAAACAAAATTCATGTAATAAATAATATTGATTGATTGGTCAGGTAACGGGCTAATTATTTTCCTTCATTTCTCTACGTGTTTGAGCTTTGGAGATAGAGGCCACTGTTATTTCTTTCTCAGGCAGTGATCTTCAACTATATACTAGAAAACTATAAAAATCAGTGAGGATATTTTTCAGTAATACCTTTTCTCAATTTGGAGTTCCTGATTTAGTAGCTATGGGGTTAGTTCTGGGAAACTGTGATTCTCTAGGTGTGTCTTTTGAGAGTTTGGCTTTGGCCATACAGCCCTAAGCCATGTGGTTTTATATCAGAATACTCTTTAGAGATTGAAAAACCAGAAAGAAAGCCTACTGTGCTTATTTCTAGGATGTGATAAAGACAGAATGGTGTAAGTGAAGTGAGTGATGTGTGAAGGATTACACTATTAAGAAATGTTCTCAATATCTTGAATTTATCAATGGTATAATCGCTAATCCTAAAAAGAGTGCTCCATGTCACCAAAAATTTGAAACTCGTGTATTAATTTATACATGCTCTGTAATTTTCCTTTGATTTATTCTATTCCCCTTCATAGCACTGGTACAAAGAATATCATGTTCCTACAGTCGGGATTATGAAATCTAAATCAAAAATTAAAAAGTAGGATTTTAGTAGGCATATAAAAGAACTCCCTAACTCTCAAACTTAAACCACGTATTGATTATAAGAAATAAATTACTGAAAATAATTTTTAAAACTGGATTACTTATGGGCATATAAATAAAAATAGCATCAACATATGAAGTTTGGGGTGTTTGTAGCCTACAAATAGCTTTAATTTTCATGACTTTTAACATTTACAAATATTAAATTATTTTGACATTATTAACAGCTATTTATTAAGGTAAAGGTAAAAATGTAAAAAAAAATGTTTGACACATATTAATTATATTATAATTATACCAGTATATAATACACAATATACATTATGCTGTTAGCTACATATCATTCAGTTTAGTATATAACTATACATTGTTGTATAAAACCATATACTGTATATTATATATATTTATAGCTATTATAGATTATTCTAACATAGAAGTATAAAAGATATGTAAATTGGGTGCAATAATTATCCTTATAAGTAATACATCATTTTGTAAGTTGGAAAATTTGAAATCCTTGACAAAGTGTTCCCTAGATCAAACTTGGAAAATCCACAGTAGAAATAACAGAGATTTTAGGACTTTTCAATGATTAAATGATTTTTAAGTGAGATTTGATATGTAATTACATGTATTTAAGTGATTCTAGCAATGCAGGAACAAAGAGTAGTAGAATGTAAATATAGGAGTCATCTATTTTTATTTCTATAATAAAAATTTTATGATATTTAATTGAGAAATGTAAACACATTTTTTTCAATGTTGCTGAAACTAGACTATACAGGTCAAAAGAAGGAAAAGTTTTGTTGGGGGGAAAAAGATACTTCCTTTGAATTGTTTGAGTAAAATCAAAATAGCACATCTAGTTATCTGAAATGATAGTCTTTTGTGAGCAAACAATGTAATGGTATCTGCCTATAACAATTAAAGGAGTAAAACATTAGTATGGAATTATGGTGAATTAATAAACTGCATATAAAAATATACAAAATACAGTATAAGGAAAATGGAATATTTATCAGTTTATAAAATAATAACTTTTGAAAGTTATAGAGATTGAAATGTATCACACAGAAAAGCACTGATATAATTATATTTCAGATTCTCTATATGAAAATAATTTAATGAAAAGGAATCAATAGGCTGGGGATATATTTTTATTAAGAATTAATTTAAAATGATTATTTTAATAAATATGAAAAATTTAATCTCATGTAAATGAGCAAATAATACAAACAATAGAAATAGAATGACAAATGGTAAATAATATCTAAAAATAAGGTTACTATTGCCAGTAATCAGGATATAAAAATTAATAGTTTTGAGTTACTATTTAAAAACTAGTATATTGCCTCAAACACTAATTAACAGAATATTTCATGCCAGTAAACTACTGAATCTGATAAAATAGATTATTCATTGCTTGAAACAATATACCAAAAATATTTTCAATGATCATGTTCACATTGATTAAGCATGCCACTCTATAGGATTTATCCCAGAGAAATAAATACTTTTTTCAAGAGATAAACAGGGTGATTGCATAAATGAATTTGCTTCACTGATATAATGCAATGAAGGAAACATAAATATTATATTTAAATAAATGAAAACAACCTAAATATCCCAAAACAAATGAAAAACTAGATTGTATTGCATTGAACTCATGGAATATTGGACAATAATTAAAGTTAAAATCATAAAGCCAATTCTAAAACATGAAAACCTGTATTAAATGATATGAAAAATAATCAGAAGACAAAATTGTTTGGATAATATGATTATTAAAAGTTATATCATATATGAATCTTTGCATATGCACATAATAGCTTTCATTTTAGGTTGTGGGCTTACATTTCTACCTTTTTTACAAAATTATAAAAATCCTATCACTGTAAAAAATAATGTACTGTTGTTACATTTTTACCATCAAAGGGGAAAAAATGCTATTTCAGAAAAATGAACAAAAACAATCTTTCAGTAAAGCAGGTATATAACCTAGTTAAATTTGCTTGAAATAATTAGAAAGCATACATTGTAATAAAATTTAAAAGGAAAGATAACAGATGTTAACTTTATTTCTTGGCTGCATGATTTCATAAAGTAATCTTTTTATTCAATAAATTAATGTCATAAAAGACATTGACTGCAGATGTATTGTTGATTAAGTACAATAAATGTCAAACAAAATGGAAATAGTTAACAAAAGAAATAATTATATATACAGAAATTATATGAGTATAATTTCCACACACATAGGTAAATAAAAAAATAAATCAATGAAGAGCAAACTCTAAAGTTTAACATTTACTCTGTAGTATAAAAAGGTACAGAAAATATCTGTTCTGAAAGAAACACATTTTTAAAGGCAAATGTCATTCTAGGCCTTAGACTTTGAAAAGATAGGAGAATGCTTTTTAATGAATGTGAAGTAATATTTCAAGGGAAAACTATTCTCTAATAGAAAGTTACTATTCATAGAAACTAATTATAAGAGAGGATTTCACTAATTTTAAAGGTGTCTGACCAAGGTGAAAAATTAACAATGAATCATATTGCCATTGGCTGATCATCTGGTGATGTGCCAGCACTTCATCATGTGTGTTTAAGAACCCATGGAGTTTATTGACCCACTCACCACAGATGCATTCACCACAAGATTGCTGGGTGCTTGTAGAATGTGAAATCATTAAATGGTATATTTTAAAATCCTAAATTACAATGAAAATTCTTTTCTTTTTCACTAAGATATTCATAATTCTTTATAGTGAGAAGTAATTACTCTAAGTGATTAATTGACAGATAGACTTTAATTAGCTAATGCTGCATTTGTACTTTCATAATTTAAAAGGAATGTAAATGAGTCAGTCATTAATAAAAATAATTTTTGATTGGATTGGCTTCCTTGAGATTAAAAAATGTGTTTTTTCAAATATTTTCTTCATCCATAGGAAATATAAAAATTTTGACTATTTAAATTTGCTAACATTTATCCAAATACTTTATGAGACAATAATTGACCTCATATCTTCATAGCTCAGATGAGGTTTGGTAATGTTTTGACAAAATGTACTGATGACTTAGTATGGGAAAAAATAACGAAACATTTTTTTAAAGCATAATTCTTCATTTTTGAATTAAAGAGATCTAACCTTCTATATTAGACTATATCTCCTTCAATAAAATCATTGCATGTTTTTAAAAGGACTCAAAACTGGCAAAAGGTTCTGCATGTCAAAACAGAAATATCCTAAATTAGCACTTTTTAATAATACACAAAGAAGTTGGTTAGTGTGAAATAAATGAGATTGATGCGGGGAGCAATCCACACATATCAAAAGACAACAGTAACATTTTCTCTGTTGATGTTGAAAGTTTGACAAGCTTCTTAAATTTAATTTAACATTATTTCGTATATGATGTTTAATAAATGATGCATATGCTTTAAGTAATATTTTTTCCAAGGTACTTTTTATTAAAGATATTTCCTACATGACCAACATTTTTAAAAGGAAAAGGTTCTTCTTTGAATTAGAAAGAATTATACCTAAAACCTCTAATATCTGTAAGAGAACATTGTCAGATTTTTATTTGCCTGAGGTTTTCCTATGTGTGTGTGTGTGTGTGTTTTCTAACAAAGGAGAACAAAATCTCAATCAGTACACTTGGAAGCATCTGTTATTTTTAGCCAGGTTTATATATGTCTGTATGCTTCCTTTTCTACTAAGAGAAAATAGTAAACTGGGCTAGTCAAAAGAAAAATTCATTTGTAGAATCTACCGAGACTACTTGTCACAGCAGTTCAATACCACAGGTTGATTAACTTGTTTTGCATATATTATACTTATTTAATTTACATTTAAGAATGTTTTCCAAATTAGCTCTCAAGATAGAAGGTCGTTTTACTGATGTCTTTCTTCATAGCTCTTTGCAATCTCTAAAAATCATTCTGTCTTCTTATATTCTGCTTATGAGATTATTTCTAATATACCTCCTGGGAAATATTCTCTTTGAAATTGCAACACTTAATGAAAAATATATACATATTCATCATTAAAAGGAAGATACTGAAAAAATATTGCTCATATATAATCACTCTGAGCAGAAGAATTACTTTTAACATGAAAGAAATCATTAACTGTAAATAATCCAGGGATCAAAGATCTGAGGGGAAAAAAAAAAAAAAAGAAAAGTAAGCTAGAGGGCAGACTCTCCACCCTATGTGGGCTGAATGAAGGGGCTATCTGAAACACAAGCTCAGAGAAGAAAATAACACAATTCTGCCAACACCAAGACTTCCTTCAGGATAGACCAGGAAGCATTAAAGGAATCGACATCAGCTATTATAAGTAGTGGAAAGGAGTGTGATTTTTTGGTTAACTGCTTTCCACTTTAACAAACATATTAATGATAAAGAATGTTTCTATAATTCTGGCTAACCTTTTAATGAAGGGAAATAAATACGTGGTTTTGGAAATTTGTTTTCTTCAATAAAACTGTCTCACTCCATTTGAAAAATGAAGATTTATTTAATGCATTTCCGGTCATACAAATTACACTTCAGATTTAGGATTTTCAAAACAGATCATTAGGCTCAATCATGTCATTTTAGGATTTACTTTTAACAACTAATCCTACTAAATTTTTTGTATCACTCAGTTTTTAGAACCTTAGAAAAATGCAATTAGAAAAGTGAAATGATGAACAAATACTAAGATCATAGAAAGCTGGATAATTTTGTAAAAGTGAGTTATTATCTTTTAAGTTGACAATATTTAGCACAAAGACTATGATGAATAATAAAATATAGGAATGTATGTTTTTCAGGATAATAGTGGGAGTGAGATACTTTGAAAAAAGTTAAACTATTTTCTATTAACTGTTTCATGACCAATTAAAATATTAAGAGCCTATAAATTAAAATCATGAAACATGATAGCAAAGTTAACTAGGTTTAGAAGAATCAAGAATATGTCCTCAAAATTATTTTATTTACATGATAAATAGAGAGATAAATAGATATAAGAATAGAAGTACCTAACTACACAGAACTTCCAAAACAAACTAGATGTATTCATAAAGTATCATCATATAAATGGTTTGATGTGGGTAAGTTTCCAGATCCACTCCACTGGCTTATTAAGTTCTGAACCATTTAGATTATCCATTTGTTCCTGAGAAGAAGTAGAAAGAACATTGTCTTTGAAGTAAGAAAAAGATATTTAATTCTAACTTTGCTGTTTATTAGCACTCAGACATTGGGCAATTTAGAGAGCCTGAGCTGAAGATGGATCACACTGTCAAATATGAGAATAATAATACATAATCACAAAGTTATTGTGATAATTAAATTAAGTCATACATGGAATTACAGTGATGAGCAAGTACTAAGTGCTCAATCATATAATGTCTTTTTCTTTTACTTCCAAGACTCAGAAAAATGTTTGAGTACCTAGGTCCAGTGATGGACTGACCTGGGAATAATTTAGTTGAAGGTCAGTGTGTTTTCCTGATATTAACTGAATTTTGGTGCTTGTTTGGCCTGTAATGGATGCATACTACATATACAAAAGTGGGGCTTAAAACTACACCCTTGTCTGTTTCCACTGGTTATAAACTGACTCCAATAACTGTGTAATGTGGGAATTAGTACTATTCATATTTCATCTCTAGCTGATAAGATCATAGCAACATGACTCCTGGATAGAATGTAATCTTTATTTTCTCCAGTATATAACTTTTGTGGTTTTTATGATGCTTTCTTTTTGAACATTGATCGCAAGCAAAATGTTGTAACCATATTAAAAATTGATGTTTGAGATATACTTACTACACTTAGGTTACACTGTGATCATCATTGAATAAATTTTTAGTCCTATGGGAATATTAAAACTTTAACTTGGGTGACCATTTTGCAACATCTCTCCTCCAACCTTGACAAGTTTACTTCAAATCCTAAATAAAATAAGTAAATTCAGAGGCAGGAATGGACCCAATAATAACAGGTGCTATTTCTGTCCCCATCTTGTGCATCCAACATCAATACTACACCTAGGCCTCTACCAGAAGCAGTAAGAAAAATCATTCTTAAAGAACTTATATTTTAAGGAAGACAAATATATATATAAACTCTATATCGTACGTATAACACCTTTCAGACAGGCTGTTATTTTTGTAGTATACTTGGGATTTGGTGTAATTATTGTTTGTTCTAAAAGATAAGAGATTTAAATTTTCTTTTTAAAAGAAAATTGATTTACAAGAAAGAGAAAAATGCCATGGCTAGCTTGTTTTGATATATCAAACTGAGATTATTCTCATTTTCATAACATCAGTTTTACCTAGTGTACTTTAAAGTAAAATTTACAAAGATATGCAACATAGGAATAAAGCCATAACTTAATAGTATATTTGTATACATTCTTTTTGAATACTTTCCCATATTTGTTGATTGTTCAATTACTGATCTGAGACAGAGATATTCCTTTATATTTTATTAAATGCAAGCTGACATCTGAAAATTATTCTTCCCTCTTTCAGCAAACATATTCCATTCAGAAACTAACATTATCAAGATGTTATTGGCACACCATAGTTTGCAATTAGAATAAACATTTAACTGAGTCTTCAGTCATTACTATAATTTACTGTGTTATTATATTTTCAATAGCATAGAATAGAAACTCAATAACAAAAGGACATTTTTTATTTGTGATTAAATTTATCTCTGACATGAAACAAAAATTTTGTATAGTTTCTTATATGAATTGTACTATTTTTAATAGGAGTTTTTTTCTATTTGGCAAAACATAGTCAAGTAGTGATATTTTTTAAGTGACACATAATTCATTTTGAGATATTGTATCATTTTCTCTCAAGAATAACTTTAGGGGGCACTGTGCTGCCAGTAGAGAGCTCTCCCTGGACGCCAGATAATATTGTTTTATTTCTTTGCATATGAAAATATCTTAACAAGTTTTTTAAGGAATCATGTCAAAAATATTAAACTTTTTAAAATTTGTTTTTCACTACAACACTGCCTAGAAAAGCAATTTTGAAAGTTGTTGGAGAAAGTGTGTTACTAGAAAAAAAAGTTGCCTTTCAATAGTAACTTGGAGCTAAAGGTTGTTACCTCCAGTTTGTTTTGGATTTAGGAACCAAAACATCCAACAAGCAATACACAGGAAAAAGCAGAAAAGCATCTCACCTGAGAGCAAAAATGCTGTGGTAAGACTATTTACAGTAATAATTGACTGTATCGAAACAAACAAAAAAAAACCTTGTTAGTTGTCGGTAAAATATAGCAGCTAGCCAGAACCAAAATTCAAGGTGTAGAGAATTTTTTTACAAACTTTAGTTAACAGGAAAGCCAGCAGGAAAAGAGAAACAACAGTGACGACAACAAAAATAAAATGGTACAAGCATATATACCCATATGGTGTTTCCAGTGGCTTAGCCCTATAAACCTCTCCTCTGCCCCATTCCATCAATCATCTCTGACATCTGTATTATATTCTGATTCCAAAGCTGTTCTTTTGTCATCTGGAGAGATCAAAGCAAAGGCTTCTGAAGAAACAATGCAACCTGTTAACAGAAATCCCTTGTCTTTGCATGTATCCTTCTGATTGTCTGATTGTAGTAAATTAATTCAGTTGCTTCTCATAGAGCTACCTGGAGGCTTTCTGCAGTCTACATCCAAATTATACAGCACTAGCTAACATAGTTATACATTTTTATTTTAGATATTTCAGGACCAATTAAATTGCTTGTCCTTCATATTAGAAATGTATTATTAATATCTCTTCTTCCTACATTTTCAGCTGATATTTTTAGGCTAATGACTGTGATACATGCATGAATTTCATAGTAAAGATGCAGAGCTGGTTGATTTGGAAGAGAAAATATCATTTTTTCATATATCTTAATTCCCCAGAAAATATATGCTTAGATATGAAAGTCACATGTAAAAGAAAGCAAATAGGTTTGAAGGAATCACAAATATTGAAATAGAAGTATATTAAAGAACAGTGAGAAATTTTTTTAAATGTTGATTTTTGGGAAACAGATGAACACTCATGCTACTAGTAAAAAGGAGTTTAGTATATGTAATTGATCTGTTCAAAAGGGTGGTGAATTGATGTTTATTATATTTCAATTGTTTTGCTACTCTTTTTAAAAGCCTGTTAACTGTTATAATGGTGGAATAATATAAAGAATATGAGTAGGCAAATAATAAGCATTTAACAAATATTTTGCTATCATCACATATATATGACATATGAAAGCGAATACCTAGCAGTTTTCTTAAGAAAAAAATGAAAAGATCTAAGCAAAATTGTGGGTGGGTTTTTTCTTTGCTAGAGAATAGAAATGGTGAATAAATTAAAGATTCAAGTCTTTGATTATATCTTTAATTAAATACTAAAAAGTTTATGTAAGTAGCTATCTTTACTTAAAAAGCTATTTAACTTTAAGCCTGCATTTTTAGAATCATTCGTGTGTCAAGTAAATTACTTTCTTCTTTCAATTCTGTATTAATGTAATTATTGAGGAAATTATTTGTTATAATGATATTTAAGAGCATGTGAAGATCTCAAGATACATTGTTTTTGAATGTCAAATGTATTTAGGGTTTCAGAATAGTTTTCTCTAGATGTATTTCCAAGCATTCCTATTCTTTTAGGGCTTAAGTCAATGAGGAGAACTAAGAAGACTGGAAGAAAGAATATTAGATAATCCCAGATTTTATATCTTTATCAGTGCTCATTGGAAGAATTTTAGGAGATTAGCAACAGGCTAAGTGGATTTCTTACTTCCTCCTGTGAAATTTAATAATGTTCTTTATCTCCTGTTTATGGCTTTGAAGAAGTTCAACAAAATTTATAAAGGAATTTCTTGAAACCCTTTGCCATCTCCTTCCCACATAGGTATGTTCTTCACGAAAATTCTCTTAACATGCTTTTTTTCGTGGAATTTCAAAAAATAAAACTAGCGGTTAGGCACATAAAATGTCTGTTGCAGTATGGATTTTGTGATCCTCAGTGGAAATTGTTAATATTTTAAAAATAACAATTATAATTTTATTCTGCTCTGCACCTTCTGTAGTGAATTTCTGATGGTGCCTGGCACCTTTAGATGCAAACACTACCACGGAGTTTCTATGTCACCGAGTACATGTATATTCTCTAGAATATGGTTCTGTTTCACAGTAAACAATATACTATACCATCTTTTTTGAATGTCTGTTTGAGAGTCCAGGTTTTAATGTAAGCTTTCCCTCCCCATATTAAGGTTTATAGTTTTTTTATAAAACCTGGAAAACTATAACATTTTCTGTAAGGTTTGATTATTTTAAAAAATTAAACTACAAAGAATATTTTTATCTGTTTATTTAGACCTGTTTTTTTCAAGGACTAGGTTTTCTTTTAACAATTATGCATTAAATTAATGGAAAGAATAGAATCGTCATATGTTAATATGCACATATAAATGAATGCATGTATCAGTAAAATAAAATACATGAAATAGCTTAATTTAATATTTTGCACCCTTGAGTAAGAAAAATATTCAAATCAACAATGTTTTTATGAAGAATATACGAAAACTATGAAATTTACTTACAGAGATAACTGAAAACATTTTGCTCATCTATATTTATTAAGAGCATTCCCAAAAATATATTCCCAAAAATATTCATTGCAATCCAGAAACATTTTAAGAGTGAAGTAGAATGGTTATTTGTGGACATGGAAGGATATTTTTACACATAGATAAAACAGTCTTCCCTGCTAATAATATCTGTGGAAAAGTCCTTTTTGGACTAAATTTTGTTAGCTTTTTTTTTTTTTTTTAAGTTGTGTATACAAGAGTAATAAAATAACAAAGTCTCCTCAGGGATAATGCATTTGCCTTTTTTTTCTAATACTCTAATTTTTAGTCATTGTTGGTGTCACTTAAGGTCTTCTATACAGGGTGTGCTCTGGAACCAAAAGCGTCAGAGTCTCGCAGGGTATTGCTAGAAATGCAAAAACATTAGGCCTAGCTGCAGATCTACTGAATCAGAATCTGCATTTTAACAAGATCCCTAGATAATCTCTATACCACATTTTTAGAAGCACCAGTAAAAGGTAATGAAGTCTTGAAATAAAATTTAGAAGCAATAACCAGAAAAGGTCAGGATAGAATGAAGGAACCCAGTAAAATGTTGCTAACCCTTACAATTTTTTTTTTTTAACTCATCTGGCTTTATTTATGTTCAATGCAAGTATGCTATCTTTTTTCCTAGTGTTCTCCTTATTTACCTCCAGAATCCCCAACCCCTGTTATAATCATAGTATAATGTATAAATATCAAATTCTCAGCAAGAAGTTATTAGACACTGAAAGGTGTTTAAGGAATGGAAATGTCACCCCTTTGCCTTCAAGACACACAAAAAAGCAATGGCTGCTTAGTTGCTGGCTTCTTTAAAGAGCACTAATGGCGTCACCTTCCTCCAGCAATGCCTGTCTGACTCAGCCATCCATAGCATGAAAGTTGAGTACCTCATCTGAGTGTTTCCGGTTTTTTAATTGAGCTATAATCATAAGGATGCTGTGCTTCATAGGAAAGAAAACCGTGACTTTTTTACGGCTTTTGCTTGTTCATTGGCAAATTTGAATTTATCATAAAACTCACCAGGAATTTAAAAAAAAAAGAAAGATTGAACTGTTTTACTTGGATAAAAGAAAAACTAATGATTAGGAGGAAATGAGAACTTTTAAAATCTTTTTTGCACACCATAATATGTATGAAGAAATATATGAATAAACACACATAGTTCCTAGAATTTATATGTTGCATATTATCTTTTTTCCCTTGAGTGCTCTGTTATTAGGTAATATTGACTGTAGTATTTTAAGTATAAAATGGCAATTATGTTGAAACAATAAGAATAAATTTCAAATTGTTTTATTATATTCTTACTTCAGTTCCATATTTGAAAATATTTAAATATTTTCAAAGTAGTCAAACTTTATAATTGATGGCCTTTATCTTCAGCGTAAAATATTCATTCTAAATCAGCTGTTAGCAAACATTTTTTGTTAAGGTGAGATAGCTAAGGTTTTGCGAGCCATACTATCTCTGTGTCAGCTATTTAACTTTGCCTTTGCTGCAGGAAAGTTTCCATGGACAGTATGAAGATAAATGGACATGACTATATTTGAATAAAACTTTATTTACAAAATGAACCAGAAAGCTTGATTTGGCCCATGCTAATGCCCTTTGTACTTTTATTTACAAATAAAAAAATTAAAGTAAATAAGCTTATTCAAAATTCTAAATTAGTGCTTTCCTATGCAATACAAGCTTAAAAAGAAAATAATATGTATTTGCCCATTTTTTCAGGAAAAAGACTCATTTTTCCTGGTTTCTCCAGACTGGCATTTAAATAAAACTAGATAATTCCCAAACCTCCCATAACCGGGATTGTACAGCTTAGACTTAAGTGTTTCATGAGTTAAAATAATGCAAAATTTACAACCTTTCATTCCATGGGCAATTTCATTTTATTTGATTCAAACAGAAGGAGATTTGACTGGGAGGTTGTTGGGCTTGGCATGTACTCTTGTACCAACTAGTTCCAAAAAAAGAATATTGAAAGAGGCTTCATATATACCTCTGGAATATCTTCAACTTAATTTTTATCTTTCCTCTGAGCAGTTTATAAAATATTGACTATTTCTGCCTCTTTCAGACTAGATTCCTTTGCACACATATTAGGTATTTGATGGTTATAATCTAGATTATATAGATTACAATGTTTCTGCTGTCAATATTGGTATATTTAACAGATCACACATTCTCTAGGATTTACCAAAAAATGTATATACTGAATATTTCAGCAAATTGTATTTCATTCCAGAAAGAGTCTTCAATCTGTTTTTGGAGCAAGGGATGTGTCCCAATGTAAATTGCTTTGTAGTAGTAGTAGTAATAGTAGTAGTAGTAGTAGTAGTAGTAGTAGTAGTAGTAGTAGTAATAGACTGGTTTAACATCCAATTTTAATTCTGCTATTTTAACTAGTAGGTAAAATTGTTGAAAAAAGGCAAGGGTTACTGATATGAATGAATTACAGTTATATTATTTTCCATGCAGATTAATGTGACAGTATTAAATCTGAAATTTAATGGAAGTCTACATCATAAACTACCATTTGTGTGGTTATTTTTATTAGAATCAGTATTTTGTACACTCAGTAGATTCTAAAATGGTAATGAGTAGGAGTATGCTTGGTCCCCAGATCTACTGCAAATATTGAGATACACAACCAAAAATTACTATTAAGACACAATGTCTTTCGCATACAAACAGATAAGAGGGAGAAAAAATGCTTCCAGCATCAGTTATATTGAGTTAATCCACTGAAAGCTCCTACATTTCAAAAGAATTTCTATGTATTTAGAAAGCCTTTAACAACATTTCTGGCTTCCTTGGGGCTCCTAAAGGGCTATGTGGTAGCAATAAAAAGCTCTTTACCACAGGGATCCCTACAATTAAGAAAAGCAGAGATTGTAAAAGTTTGCTAGTTTTGAAATATTAGCTTGCCTCCTACTTAAATCCAAACAAAAGCACACTATGGCTCTAGGTCAGCCCAATACAGACAAAACCCGAACTCTGATTTGCCACATACAAGGAACTATAATGGAGTGGAAGCAGCAGCTACTTAATATATGAGTTAAAATTACCCGTGACTGAAGAGAGCACATCAATCAAAAGTTTTGGCATGTAGTGAGCCAGACAAACCAGTGTGGTGAGCCTGAGGGCAGGAAAAAACCTCTGTTCTGTATTCAACAGTTTTCGAATTACCATGACATCCCTTTGCATACACCACCCGACTTCCAGCAGGTGGATTTTTGAGGCATTGTGCTTGGAACACAAAGATGGATCAACTAAGAGCATTTGAGATAGTTTCCTGTTTTGTGTTCTGACATCTTGGGTTGTATAAAGGCTTCCAGATTCTTAGCATTTTTTAGTTGGGGAAGGAATAAATATAGATCACTAAGAACAGAAAATTCAACAATTAGAGATGGAACAGGAACATCTGTAGGTGCAGATTTGTGTTTTAAATAAAAATTGTACATTCACTTGAACCATCTCAACATAAATGCAATTTGTTAGTTTAAATGGTTTCATCCAAAGGCCTACTGTGTCTGGTTGTCTTTATCAATATCAATTAATTTTTAAATATCTTGAAAACCAAAAGAGAGCCTTTCTTAATAATTGTGTGTCTAAATAGGAATTTTGTACAAGCATGTCCAGGAGGAAAGTGCAGTACACAGTTATTGCAGGATACAGCTCATCTTTCACACACGAGTTCAGTTATTAATCTCAGAGTGAATTCTGCCCACAGCTCTATATAACTACTTTCCACTAAATCTCTGAGAAGCAGCGATGGAAAATCTAAGAGAAAAATTTGCTTCAGTAAGAATATGGATGTGCAGAAATAGAATCAAATAATTCTGCCTACTTTCTAAATCATTGTTTTTACTATGGCATAATATAAACAAGAAAGATATTCTGTTTGTTAAAATACCATACCCATTGTTAATTTCATTAATTAATCATATAAAATATCTCAGTTCTGAGTTACTATTAATATTTAAAAAATATTATAACATTTAAAATATTATAATTGCAGAGTAATAAAAAGGCTTATGTCTGACTGACTATAAAGCAAACAAAATAAGAACCTGATAGACGCAAAGTATCTGCTGAAAGTGTTTTGGTTACAGGGCCAGAAAGGAACTGAATTAGTTGAATGAAAATGGTAAGAAGTGCTATGTTAATGCTATAAAGCTGGCAAATAATTGAGTCATTAACGTCAATAATTGTGAATGGACCCTGGATGGAAGAAAAAATAAATAAAGAAAAACATTTTGTTTGATCATTTTACCCACTGATTTAACCAGCTGAGACAACTGTGAAGTTACCATCTAAATGTTATGATATCCGTGTTTCAGGGCTCAAATGATACTTTTCTCATGTAGCAAGCTGCTTTTTTCCCTGTACTTTAATTATTGCATATAATACTAGAAATATACATGTTCATGAAAGGGACAGAATAAATATAATTTCTTTTAACAAAAGAGAGACAAAAGAAGTTTTTAAAGATATATTTAAAGTACTTTAGTTGTATTCACTATGTAACCACTCTACCATACTACTTCATATATGGAATGATGGAATAAGCTTAAAATTATAAATATCTCCTGAAGCATAGGACAAAGTATTTAGCACAATAGTTTCTACATTTTCAAAAATATGTTATTCTTCTAACAATATGAATTTTATGATTTAACTTTAGTATATTCAAAATACAATTATAAGACAAACATATTAAACTTGAAAAAAATTTAACATTATCCTGTAAAACTGAACTTTTGCAAACCTTACAACACAGCAAAAAACTCAGAAGAATATATCCAAGAGAATGTTGGCACAATGTACCAGGAAATGGTACAAAAGTATTCATAGCCCCATTGTCTGTTACGGCAAAACACTAAGGATAAGGTAAATTTTCACTTGCAGGATAATACATTATAGTATATTTACAAAATAGAATATTATAGAACAGTTAAAATGAATGACAACTACAAGCAATAACATGAGTGAAGCTTGGGGACTGGAAAAAAAATTAAGTTCAAAGAGTCAATATTCAGTAAAATACAACTAAAAATATATTACTTAGAAAACTAAAAAGAAAACACAGGGAAACTTTAAACACAGATGTCAGAATGTTGGGAGACAGTACAGATGAAGAACATACAGGCAGATGTAAGTTATTGGTAATACTACAGTTCTCCAGTTAAATAAATAAATAACATAAAATATCGTCTGGCAAAGGACAATTGATAATAGTGGCTAAGAACCAAAAATTATGATCAATCAATTCTGTGTACTTTAGATCCTCAATAAGAAAAAATAACAATGACTACATGTATTAGTAAGCTTGGGCTGCTGTAGCAAAATACCACAGACCAAACTACAGATACTTGTTTTCTCAAAATCCTGGAGGCTAGAGGTCCATGATAAAAGAGCCAGCAAATTCTGTTTCTGGTAGGACTTTCTTTTGCTGTGTCATCACGTGACATCTTCTTTATGTTTGCAGAGAAGCTCTCAGATGTTTCCTTCTCTTCTTTCAAAGACACCAGTACTGTCTGATTAGGACCCCACCCTTCTGACCTCATGTAACCTTAATTGCCTACCTAAAAACTCTATTCTAAATACAGTCACTTTGGAGTTTGGGGCATCAACAGTTGAATTTGGGGGAAGCACAATTCAGTCCATAACACTGCACAATGGTGATAATATTACATTCAAATTTTAAGAAACAAAATACTATATAAATATAAAATATTTACATTCAACACTTAAATATAAACATTATATTTGTAACAAAAATACAGTATTTTACATATTTAGAAATGCTTTCTAAAATTAAAAAAAGTATTATTCCAGTTTCTAAAGAAACTGCCTAGTATGCAGGAGGAATGTAGATATGGGAATATTGGGAAATAATGTGATTTTTAAAAACTACAGATATAAAATTATATATCTAAATAAATGTAACTTTCAAATAAGTTACTGTACTTAAAGATGCATGGCCTCAAAAAAAGTTTTCATTTAAAAAATATAGGAAATTCAATCAAAGCCAAGCCTTGTAAATAAGAATATAACTATGTTAAGAACCTCACTCTGAGTGAAAAAATATCAAAATTATACTAAAGTTATATCTTGGCTTCATTATTGAATTGATTTTCCAAGGTAACTAATTTGACGGAAATTGTTGAATAATAATATAAGTTCTCCTTTGTTAAAACAAAGCTTCATACTTTGTAAATACAACTGATAATATGGAAGTATTCACTTGACAGTATCTTTCTTCTATGGCAAACATAAAGTCAATGCTTTTATTCATATTCAAATTTACCTATTTTACAGCACTGAGAAATGTCTAAACGATGTATAAAATCATATTTTCTTCCAGTTAAAAAGATTTAAAATTTCAATACCTAAAAAGATTTAAAATTTCAATACCTTTGTGAGTCCATGTGCTTATCAGAATAAAATTACAACTAAATACTACAAAATTAAGATATTATATTATTATTCTTTTAAAATTTATTTAGCATCAACAAAACCTGTTTAAAAAATTTACATAGGGTATCTTTGTCTTCATTTTGAGTTTCTTCTTTAAGCTCCAGATGGGCCTTAGCCAGGATACACATTTATATATTTTTACAGACAAGTGAACACATATAGTCATCTCTGAAATTTACAGCTCATCAATCTAGCTATTTTTCTGCTGTTTCCTTTTTAATTATACCTTTAAAAGCTTAAATGATCTTGGAAGAGTATTTGGCCATTCTTATAACCTTGTGATTTTGAGTCATGCCTAGGACTTTGCTCTGAGTGTTCCTGTGCTACACCTTTTGTAACATTACTTATGCAAATATGAAGAGCAAAAACAAAGGTTATCCATTTAGAGAATTGTTTCTTAAAATCATTTCCCTATATTTACTTGGTGCATCTGTTTCATGGAAGTCTCAGTGAGGTCAGTGAGGATTCGAAGCGTGTGAAGATTTGGATCCATGCTAGTTTATGCTGGCTTGCTCTAGATCGATATCCATAGAAGCCTGCTGAAGGGCTGGTAGGAGCAGCAACGAAAACTCATTAGAGATGGAGCTCCAGTCCAGAGCACGCCAAGACCTGGGCTGCATGCTGTACCATGCCAATGCTTGCACATGTGAGATTTACAAAATGGGGTGGAGGAGATGAATACAGGGGATGACAATGACTGAATGAATAATCAAGACTGAAAGAACCCATGAGGCGAACAATATGTTTGCAAGGTGAAAGCCAGTCTGAGAATAGCCTTGAAATTTTAATTAATAAAATTAATCAGGCTACTTTATCCACCATTTTCTTGACTAGGTTTCTGAAATTACAATACAATGAAGCTCTATGAACACTCTTGTTGCATATAATTGCATTCCAACACTCTAAGGTCAAACCTAAGCTTTTCAGAAGCACAGTGGTCCCATTAGTAGCCGGTTTATGTACTTGCTCCCAGGAAGAAATCTTTATGAGGTTTTCCTTCACTGTCCTGTGACTTTTTCATCTGATTTAACAGTAATGACCTCTGCTGAGAGTGACTTCCTCTTGCAGGAAGCCACCTGGAGACCCAGGTGTTCCTCTGTGGCAGAACCGTGAGAACTGGTGACTATGTAACAGGTTTAACTGGTTCAAATTAAGAAGTAGACGCGATTTTTCTTTAGTGCTCCACCAACTCACTTGGTTAGGAGATTCTACATCTTCCAGAATTTAACATGGCTTTTTGTCTTAAATAATTAATAGTTGTTAAATAACCCACACTCAGAGGAGATCCTTTTTAGATGTATTTTAGCTATGGACTCAAGAGTCAAAGAAAGAGACGTGGTATTTCAAACAACATGTCAGGGAGTGCGTTAGGTAACCACCCCTCAGGTTACCCCGTGCAGGCTGATACTATTATGCTTTCAAATAACACCAACTCTTTTCTAAGAATGGTAAGAGCCCTCTAAGCTAGCCTCTTACCAAACTAAAGAATTCCTTTAGCTACCACCTAGACAGTTGTTCAAACACAAAGCTCCTTGATTCATGAAGCAAGTAGTTTCACTAATTGAAGCCTCTTCCAGAGTTTTTGCTTGTTTGTTTGTTTTTTAACATAGCTGAAATCTAGTTCTTGTTATTTTTCACCTTTCTGTCCTGCCCTGCCATGTTTGAGTTATAGGATAAGCCTATCTTTCCTTTCTTTAGTCCAATAGATTGATTTATTTGAAGCAGAAAAGCATAATAGTGCATGGAAAACTTTTTGGTCAAAAATTCTTTTTTTTAACCAAATGGAATAATGACAATAATGTCAAAAGTGACTCTCAAATGAGTATACACCCCGTTCTAAGTACATTATGTATATTAATCCATTTAATTCTCACAAAAGCTCTGTGAGTTAGATATTATTACTATCATTTACATTTTTCAGGTGAGGAAATTTAGGCACAGAGTGGTTAAGAAATCTGCCTAAGGTACAGAGCAACGTAGGGGAGAAGTGAGATTTATTAAAAATTCCTCCATATTAAAATGTATTTTAAAACAGAACCAACAGTCTCATATATGAGATGTAAAAGACAGTAGCAGTTGGTCATTCTGCCATACTTGATGATTTTTCAGTCGGTGGGGGTGTTACTCACGGACCCTACTAAGTACAAGCAGGCATACATTACATAGCAAATCATCACGGTGAAAAATGAAACATCTTAACAAAGAAGGGAGATTAAAGGAGAAGAAAATATTTAAATAACATGGTTTGGGTAGTTCCAGAAAATATTTTTATTGATCATTTGCAATCAAGGAAGCATACAGTAAAAATGTACATGAACGAGGGTACAACAAACAACCTTGGTGTCCTATTCTGCTGGAGCTAATGTTCAGGTATAAGCATGATTATTTCTTAAATACAATTCTACTGATACAATTTGGTCCCTTAAATATAACACTTAAGCAGATGTTAAGTTCACATACCTTTCCTTCATGTTTGCCTAGCCTCCTAAATGAGTACATAGTAAAAAGCAAAAGGCTTAAATGACTTCCTAACTCAAATGTATATTAATCTTGCAAATACATTGGAAAACTAATAAAGCAAAATAAAAGTAAAAATGTTGTTTGTCAATATATCAATATAAGCATGCTGTTTTCTACATATGAGATTATTTTAGAAATTGACCATTTTTAACCCACCATCAGTAAGTATTGATTTTTCTCATAGTGAGGATATATTGCCCTAATCCATCCAGAATCTTGTTGAGTTTCAGCAATAATCAAGAACAGGTATTGTCAGTGCATAATGGTAGTCAGAATAAATGGGTTATAGACCCAGAAAAATTAAATTTCTAGCTTTAGCTTCAGCATTGTCATGCTAACTAACTTGTTAAACTACGATTGTAAAATATAAATTATGAAAATATGTGATATATTCACTGTTGACACTTCTATTTATCATTTCAAGCAGTACCTACTGAGCATACATAAACATATAAGAGATATCACTTATTAATAGCACAGATTCCAAGCATTGTGCTGCTTTCTGAGATGCCATTATTAGGTAAAACCTAGCCCTTTCCCTCAAGGAGATTAAAATCAACTAGATAATAAATTCACATAAAGGTATATGTACTACGATTATAGTATACTTTCTTCCTCTCTCTTTCTCCCTCTCTCTCTCTCTGTCCATATATATACATATTTCTTTTTAACAAACATATATTGAGAAAGAGAGAGAAGGAAAGGGAGGGAGAGAGAAACTGTAATCCATTTACTAGCTAAAGTATGAACAGAATGCTAAAATAATTCTGTGAGAATAGAGGAAAACTTCACCAAGGAAATGCATTTTGAAATGATCTTAAAAAAATAAATACATTAAGTGGAGAAGTTAGGAAAGGGCATTTTACTGAATGGGGCTTGCCTGTATGTAGGCATTGAGAGGAAAAATGCATAAGGGGTCCTTGAAAAGCTAAATGCTACAGATGCACAGGTAGTATGGGTGGAGTTGCTGGAGTGAGTTTGGAGAAGTAATCTATTACTTATGGAATCAAAGCTATTGATTTTAAGATGCACCATTATTGTACTTACTACTGAGAAAAAAAAAAAAAACTGCCAGTATAGATAGATGTTGTACTTATTCAGTGAACTCTTAAAAACCCACATTGATCTTTATTATGTATAAATTTTGTAATACATAGAAAGGATACCATGAGGGAAAAAAATTGGTTAAGCTATTCTAAAATCATTTTTATGCTCAAGTCCTTCTTCTGAATAACTTTGACTCATAGTCATCAGTATCCATGTTTTCCACACAGTAGTATCCTCCTTGCTATCCTCTATTGTCTTGAGGATATTCTTCTAAATCTTTGGCACCTATTCTGCAAGTTTAATGTACCTATGAAGGCAAAGGCAACTGCTGCTCTCATCATCCTGATTTAGAATGTCAGAATATGAAAAAGTAGACTTCTAATGGTGAAATATCTTAGAAAAACTTCTCATTATATTCAGAATAGCATTTTGCTACATATGTTATGATTATATAGCAACTTTAAATAAGTAAATTTCAGTAAATATAAGTCAAAATATATTTTTGGAGTAGCTTTACATGAGTTATGGTCATAGATACAAGTGATTTGATTTTTGTATTTCTGATAATATCCATGCTCCTAATTTCTATTTACCACTGGTCTGACACAGGCATTTGGTTTTTCATAATCAGATTTACTTTTTGTTTTGTGTCCATACAGTTATTGATAAACATTATAATTAAACGTATGGGAGAGTAATCTCTAAACATCCAGTTATTTAAAAAGCATTAACTTATAAAATTGAAGGAAATTTATAAAATTGAGCATCAACAATTTTGATTTCTACTTGGTACATTTAACAAAGATGGGCTACCCCAGTAGCCACAATTTATCAAAGCAAATTCTCTCACTTTTAAATGGGAAAAACTTTAAAATGTCATTTTTCTTATGATTTTCTTCGATTGTGAAGCTCCACAAAATACATTGCATATACTCTGCCCTTAACCTGAGGTCAGTAGTCAGTAATATGATTAACAGTATCAGTGGTAAGGACATAAAGTAAGGATGTGGGAATATGTTTCATAAGACTCCCTCAATTATTTAAACCCTTACTTCTGAAATATATGCATATTTAACTATACCTAATAATTTGCTCATTAAGGCTGAGATTGATGGAAAGACTAGATAGAAAGATAGATAGATGATAGACAGATAGACGATAGGTGAGACCTGATAACAAACAAGTAAAATCCTTCAGGGTTGTGTTTAGGCAGGTAATATACTATGTCACACACTATTGAAATCATTGGCATAGAAGCCTTAAAAAGGATATCAAATATGTAAGGGCTACTATTCACTCTAACCTGGGAGCACGGTGTTTAAGATATAAAAATAACACAACAACAGCAACAAGAGCAGCAACATGATAAATATTTTAAAACACAGCACATAAAAATAAGAGACTGCAGAATATATAACAAACTATTAGTTGGGCATTTTGGGATTGTAAAATAGTAAGATTAGGAATCTCCCTATTTAATATTTTATCTTGATATTACAATATACTTTTGCAACGTGCTATCTTTTCTTCAAGAACTCAAAATAGAATACATGAGGATACAGTACTTATACATGTTCTAAAAATTCCATCCACAGAGAATATTTTAATGTTATCTGAGTGTTAATGAGCTTTAATTTATTTTCAAATATTTTAATAAGAATCATCCACATTTTGAATATAGTCTATATAGCTTGTTTCCTTTCCCAAGTGGAAAATTTATGAACACTTCAAGGGAATTTTGGTACAAGTTCTATTTAGGTGACATCCAATTCAGAAGATAAGACAAGTCAGTTCTTTGAGTAAACATATCAATACTATGGCCATTCTGTTCATTGCTTCTTCTTAGTCTCCTTAAAGAATTGCAGTTGATTTCCTCTCAGTAATTTACTCATCATGAGAGTAAGTCTAATATTTTTAAAAGTATATATGTTTAAATAATATATTTTTGTTTTGCTATATAAGTCACATAATTAAAAAGATTTATCATTATAAGTCTCTCAAGGTGTTTTTAAAAAAATTCACAGAGAAAAGAATTGCCAATATTTTTCAGGAGAAAACCAAGTTGAATATTTAAATTATTATTTAAAATGTTATGGGAAATTATACTAATATTAACTTTAAAATTTCAGATACTATAAATTAATTTTATATTTAGGACAGTGCATCTGGCTAAGACTCAAGGTGGTTTTGGTAACTAAACTACAAATTAAGTATGATGAGTTACTTTTGATTTTGTTAAATTCAGTAACGTGTGACAAAATGTTTAACTCATGTAATTATTATATTACAGAAATAGAAACAGAAACATTAAATATAAAATCAGCAAATAATCACTAATTTTTAATCTTGATAATAGATGCCCAAAGATCTGACTAAACAGCACTGCATGAACAGTTTCCAACAGCTTTATAAAAACCAGAGGGAGGTCACAAATTGAGAAAGGTTATAGCTGAGTTGGAAAAAAATCAGGCTATAACATCAGATGCCAGGTTCATTAAAGTAAAAGCTCTTGATATTGAGAAATCTGCTGATAAAAATACTCAAATCCACCAAATAAGTCAGTCAAAAAACAGCTTCCTTAGGATATGCAGACTGTGGGTGAGTGAGATGGGAAAGGTACTTGGGTACGTGGGGAGACAGTATGATTCGAAATATGAAAGGAAAGGAAAAATCAAACGAAACGGACTAAGCCTCCACTCTCTTTTCTTTCAAAAAGAAGCCTGGCACGACAGAGTTTATTTCACTTTTGGCCAAGGAAATTGTCCCTTTAAGCTATGGGAATGAATTGTCTCTTTTTAACCGCCTTTTCTCCCTGCAGTACATAATCACTGTCTGTCACACTTTGATGTCATAATCATCCACTGAAGCTCCGTCATTAAAGAGTAAATCTGCTTAACTCACAAAAAAAGGGGGAAAATTGCACAGAGGCACTTGCTTCCCTTGCCTCAATGGCAGCCCATTTGAATTACAGAACTGCAGTATTATGTCACTTTGGTATTAGGGGTGCCATTTCAAAAGGCAAAAGCCTATTTTTAAAACTATATCTTAATCAGTTCAAATAGAAACAGCAAGTATTTGCCATTAAATGAGCATAGTGCTTGTGTGAGAGTGTGTAGGGGTGTGTGTGTGTGTGTGTGTGTGTGAGTACCCGCACGTGCATGCGTGAGCAGCATGCAAAAGGCGTTAAACAGCTGAGGAATGTCAGTGTATCTTCAAGCTGCCACTTTCCAATGGCGACAAGCTCTTAACTTTACATCTAAGCTTCCCTATCTGAAGAAGTATTTTGCGTTACTTGTTCACTCCTAAGGGATATTTCATAACTTATCCTCTTCACACCAGATGAAAGAATAATTCAGTTAATCTTGTAAAATAAATAGGAAGCTTTTTACCAATGATTATTTTTATGATGAACCAATATGATTTTTATCATTTAGTGTTCATTTAAAGTGAAAACCTGAATATTTATTTATTTATGCTTGATATTGATTTACCTGGCAATTGAATAATTTGTTTTTACAAATGATCCGTGGTATAGTTATGATCAGAACAATTTCAATATATGAAGGCAACATGTTTTTCACTTTTTTGCTATGCTCTACCATTCTGCAGCTGGATGCCATGTTAAACAGTTCACAATTTCAATTTAAAAAATTGGGTTTCCACACAAGTGGTTCATATTGTCTCTTCTGCAAGCATTTTTCAGTTGGATTCCTGTTTTCTTTGAGTTATCTTACATTCTCCATTAAGAATGAAAAAAACTTAAAGAAAGATAAAAAATCCCAATTTATCAGTTTCATGTCAGTAATATTTTGTTGCATCATAATGGCTATTATGTATATTAAAGAAACCTCACAGGAAACTGTATCTGTCTACTTTGTGTATAAAATACTAAAGGCTTATCCTATTTGGAATAGGGCATTTGAACCTCCGTTTAAGTGGTTCCCTGCTGCTGCTTGTGCTCTTACCCTTTTAATAATAATAAAGCACTCCTCAAAAAAGAAATGTTCTTTCAAAGACTATTTTAAATCAACTTCCACAGTAAAATATTAAAATTCGGTAATTGTTTTATATTGTGAGATTTTATAAAAGCAGTAAATGAATTGTTGCTTTGGATACTCAATGCTTACTTTATATGAAATGAATAATCTTAGGTTACTTTTCAGTCCTTTCATAAGGTGATGAAGTCCTTTCAGTGTAAATCTTCTTGATTTAATGGATTTTAGTACTGTGGTTTCCCTTACCGTAGTGTCACTAGCTGTCATTTCTTTGCATACAATATAGGAAGATATTTTGATCCTCAGTCTTCAAATTTCCTCAGTTTCATGACTTAAACTTGGTCAGGACACTTGCTCTGATACGGTAAATAAGTGATTGCTTTCCATTGTCCTTATTATGTAAAGATTTTCTATTCAAAAGCAAAACAATCCAAACAAAATATTAAAATATGAAATATTCTTAAACCATCTATATGTTTGTCATAGTACAGTAAAGCTCATCGAATGCATTTCAACCTAACCATTCCTTTGTTCATGAAATCTATGATCTTGGGGTTTCTAATTACAACTTTTAAATTAGAAGTTTAGGTGATTCTTCCAGAAGTAAGAAAGCTACGGCAAGAAAATGAGATATTTCTTATCATAAAATGAGGACAAGTTGCTTTCATAACTTGAACAATGGAAGCAGTACCAGCCTTCCTGGACATAATTTGTCAGGTTTTGCTTTTTCTTGCATGTGATACCATGATAAATTTTGAAAGTTTGCTGATGGATAAAACTTTTAAAAAGGAAGCTTTAAATCATAAATATATAAGGATCCAGCTCCATTGTAAGTTCTTCACACCAAAAGGAGATGCTGTTCACTAACAGGGGAAAGGCTTGACACAACAAACAGTGTGTATCACAGTTCACCCAGGGCTTGTGCAGCTGTACAGGCAAAGAGCCTCCGTAAATCAGGACCTGTGGGACTTTCTTCCTTCCCTCTATCTCCAGTCCTTTGGAGATTATATATTCTGAATTGCAAAACAGCATGCTCTGTATCTAAAAGTCAGTAGTTTTGTATTGTGTACCATATCCCTCACCTCTCAATTCAACCTAGTTCATGAAGACAGGGCTCTTACAGTTAATGTGAGCATTTGTAATGAAATCAAATTTGGAAATTATGTTGGCACCAGCGTATTTCCCTCAAATAATTTTTCTGTAAATGTTTAGCAATTTAAAAGCCACAATGTTCTTAATATGGAACTACTAGTTAGTACTAGTTTTTCAATGGACTGACACTTGAGATGGAAAAAATCATGGTAAATAGAGACTATCTATCTACCTGTATTTATATATATATATCTATATTTATATATAAAATAAGGCAGTTGATAGAGTTGTAAAGTCTCTATTTACAACGATTATATGTGTGTGTGTATATATATATATACACACACACATATATATATGGATTTGCAAGCCAATCAGAGAAGTGATGATTACATGAAGGCTCTAACATTGTTAACCATTATTGACAGATAATTACATGGCAGAATTAGTTTGCAATTTGCAGACAGGAAAGTAATGATCTTAAATGTCATATCAACATTTTGCCACTGAGATTCATGATGAGAAAAGCGACATGACTTTAGAGAGACACATCTGGAGGCAGTTTGGATAATGGCTTGGAGATATTGATAAGGAGGATGCAGAGAAGCTAGCAAGAAAATAAAAGCAGACATTCAGATCTGTAATTGTGAAGGCATAAGTTAGAGATTCTGCAGTAAAAATAGAGAGCAATCAGCAAAATTGGGAACATTCTGTAGGATGCACTGAATACATTTAAGGACCAGTTGGAAGTCAGTTGTGATAAGGAGGAGAGTGTTGTTGTTTTTGTTTGTTTGTTTTTCCCAAACTCAGTGATTTTGGATATAGAAAACGTAAATTTGTACTGAGTGGTGACTTTAGGGTTTCTGGCTTGGATGACTTGCAGGAGGGTGATTGATGGTGACTAAGACAGGTACAGGAGGAAGAGTTATATGAGAGAAAATCAAGAAAATAGTTTTATAAATGTGAATCAGTTCTTGCACTCAGTAACACAGAATTAGCAATAAGAAAAGATGTATAACATTTCTTTTATATTATTTTATTGTTTGCATCTTGTTTCTTCATAGCACTGATACCTAGCTATTCAGCAGCCAGTGAAGGCACCCTGCCCTTCTCTCTGACGACATCAAATTACTACCAGGCTGATCCCAATCACACAAGGCAATTTCATTCTCTAAATGCTTACTTAGGGACTTCCAAATATTTGTATTTTTCTGTATAGTGAAACTCTGTTCATCCTCTAAGCCCCTGATCAGGTGTTCTCTTCCTTGAAATGGTTTCTTCCCACTGCCTTCACCTCCACTTCATAGTCCTTGACGTGCACTGCTGCCATAGCACTATATCTCCTTGTGTTGGAAGGAGGGGCTTTTCAATACCTCTCTCTGTTCCTGCTCAAAAGATGGATAGATAGTGAGGACTTTAAGAACAGAGGCTGTATCTTATTCACACTTTCATGTCTGACACACAGTATCTATGAGATAACCTCAATAATTGTCCATCAGATTGAATTAAAGAAGTGAAATATGCCACTGATTAGCCAAAACATTGTAGAGAAATTTAAAAATCAAATTAAATAACCTATCTTAACATGAAAAACAGCTGGCATCAGAGATTTCCCTGTCCATTGAAATGTAACTCTGCCTCAAGGATTCTTCTCCCTCATATCATTGCCACTGGAATTCCAGATAATTCTCCAAGATTTCTCTGCTGTTTTGAAGCCCTTATTGAGGAGGGCCTTATGTTCTCATGTTCAACTCTGGATCTACAATCTTTTCTTTAGTGATTTAAGTCCTTATCTCACATCACCTTCTCTTGTATGTTGCCCACATAAAACTGAGCTCTAGTTGAGTTTCACAAAAAACCTCTCCATCATCAAATATGTATATGTATGTGTAGTGGGCTTTATGAAGGAGGTGTGAGGCTCAGATAGGGTGCTAATTTTATAGAGAGAAACTACTTCAAATCTAATATTTGACATTACACATAGTTTTTCTAAAAGCCATTTCATCATCTATCAGTGATTTTTTAGTGATCACTTCCCAACACATTGTTCCGAGCTTCATGCCACCTTTTTGACTCCCTGATGTCTTTCTCCTTTTTCTGCTTCATTACCTCCCTTCACGTTCTTCTACCTTGGTTATTCAAAGTGATCCAACTGTAACCAGCCTCACATTAACCTCTCTGTCCACCTTTCCCACTCAAATTCACTCAAGAAGTTTTAGTTGTACATAGCAGGGTTTTTCCCTCTATAACATCTCTATATCAAAGTTATATTTTCTTTAGTAAAAGTAGAAGTGAAATGAATTCGTTACAAAATTACCCTAGAAATGTGCTTTCATTATATAGTAAGATTGTAAGAATAGTACGTCTTCCTGTATCTTACAGTAATACAGCTTACAGTTTATAGTCTTATATTCTCTGAGATTTACTTAATTTCAGTATGTATTTTCTTTCTTAGTATCTCCTTGGCTTTTTTCTACAGGGTATTCATAATATAAGTTTTTGTCTCTGCTGTCAAAACTCTGGGTATGGGAAGAAAATGGTTCACTATTTTTATTAACCTCAAATGTTAGCTTGTACTCCTCCTGTTGCCATTACACATCCATTTACATATGCACCTTCAACTAAGTTTAAATATCTTTTTGCCTTGATCGTACATTTAACTTCAATACGGAATTAGGACAACAAACTATTATCTTCTTGAGTTCTTGACATTTTCTATCCTATCCTTATCCTGATTCCCAATGTTTATCTTTTGTTTTGATAATTTTGAATTTAAAAAATTTTTACAATTAAAGCTTTGTGATCCAGTATTTTATGCAAGGTAAAGTGCTCTAGATTTCATATCCTGAGCTAAATTGTCAAGAAAATTTTCCACTGAGACATCATTACGCTACTTCAAAACCAGAAATCATCTTGTCTTCTGTGTTCTATCAGTCTTGTTTTTTTATTATACCATCATTAGATCAATATCATCGTTTTGTTTCTTAGACATGTGGTTCACAGCCATACCACTTCTTATACCACATACCACGTATTCCAAATCCTGTTTCTTCCTTCACATCTCTAAAACATCATCCAAAACAAACAGTCCTTTCTTCTTCTTTTAAAAACATGTTTTCTCTTGTCCCTGGAGGCAGATACTGTCTCTCACATGGTGGGTCTGAAATGTCTTGAGAACAGATGCTATAAGAGAAATAATCTTCAGGACACAAAGCTGCAGGGGGCACAGAATTTATTACTAGAAAGCATCTCTGGACCTGGCTGTTCCTCCACCTCTTTTATCCTTGACCCTGGATGGCAGTTGGGCAGTGCCTGTGTTTAAGAGAACTATGTGCCTTTATGTTCAGTACAATGGTTCACTGTCTTAAAGCGCTACCAGGTGTTTTTGTAGTTACTTAAGATACTCTTGTTAATAACTAAGATACTGATGTTAATAATAAAGGAAAAATATTGACCGCAATGGTAGCCACCAATCCAATCATTGAGGGATACCCAATTAAAAAATATGCAGAAGCTTATCGCCTGTGTTATCAAACTAGAATGTTTTAAGAAGAGTTCAGCTTAGAGACCCTCATATTTCCACAGGGAGAACCTGACATTTTTCAAACAGGAGGCATTAAATGAATACAACATGAATGATTCTTAAAGCCAGAGACATAGAAAAAGTTTAATATCTAGGAGGAAGTAAAAAAGAGACTGACGGCAAAAATTACTTAAGGGATCATTAATTCTGCTCACTAAGAATTCTGCTGCTTTTCCCTTGGAGGCACATGATAGGATTAGACTTCCTCACCCACCCTCTTATAGTTAGCTGTGGCCATATGGCTTGCTGCGGCCAGTGAAATCTAAGTGGAAGTAATACAAGTCACTTCCAGATAATAGCTTTCACAGTCCATCTGCAATTTGCCATATTCTTTTTCTCCTTCTGGTGTGGTGATGAGCAACATTTGAAATAATCACTGCTCCCTTAGCCTAGGCCTCCAAAGACTTCATTGAGCAGAGAGCCCTGATGCCACATAAGGTTATAAGGGTAAGTGAGACACCGTTTTAAGTGGTTGGGGTTTGGTGGTTAGTTGTTACTGCACTGTATCCTAGCCCAGCCCGTTTGACATGTTTGGTTTTTCAATATCTTTGTAAAGGACCCTGACCCTAGATACAAAATGTTTCCACCATTTACTTTATATAGATTGTTAAAACAACAAAAAACTTCTCCCTCAAGGCTTGGTGATGTCATGTGTTACAAAAAAAAACTAAAAAGAAGTAAAGTTAAAACTTTTATTATCACTTCATCTTCACCAATGGACAACATCATAAGGAATCTCCATTTGGAACAGAAAAGTTTTTTCTTGTTACATTTAGATTATAAAAGTGGAAGAAAAGAAATCTCTTTCCTTTGAAGACTCATACATGGCTGAAGAAAAACATTCTGGCAAAGCTCATGACAAATATTCATAAGGCATGGAATTGACCAAAAACATGAAAGCTGAGAAAATAAAAAGTTGTCAGTGTTTTGAAAAACTACCCCTGGAAATGCTTTATCAGCAAGTGTAGTGTTTATTAATGAAGACTCCAAGTGAAACATTCTTCCAGGATGATAATTTTTATGTAAATATCTACTTAGAATTTTGGAATTGAATTCTGAAACATTATGTAGAATTGAAAATTTAGATATTAAATTGTTTCATAGGCTTAAGACATTGATATTTAAATTTAAAAATGAAAAATAACAATTTCAAAATAAAAATTATCTTCTAAGGCAAATAGTCATCTCCTGTTTACTTTTTGAAAATTTATTTCAAATGTGTATTTGTTTTTGAAATAGAACATTTAATTTTTAGTGCATTTATTAAATAGGTATTGATCAAGTTTGGATATAAAAAACTGAGCCAAGTGTATCGATGATGTATATAAAATTATGTAACATGAGCTACAACTCCAATGTACTCACTATAGGAAAAGTCACTATAAATACTGTCAGTATAACAGTATCAGAGAAATATAAATATCGATATAAATAAAGATGGAATGCTATAAGAATTTAAAGAAAAAGAAAAAAACAGTACTAGCACATATTGTCTTTCCTCAAAGTGGTAATAATCTGGGCATGCTTAGGAAAATCACATATCCTTACATGGTCCAGATCTAAGCTATTTCAGTGGATCTTTTCAAAACTAATGGAATAAAGTAATAATGAAAAACATTAAAGTTAATAAATAACAAAAATATTAAAAGCATCTAGTCATTGATTTGTATTTTTTAACATAATTTCTAAAGCAAAGGGGTCTTCCTTTTCAATAAATGGGATTGTTTTAAATTGGCCTCCCAGGTATCATGTAAAAATGGTTTCTCTTTTTTTGGATTGCCCATTTCACTCAGATTAAATTTTGTGTGGTTAGTGAGAAATATGTGCATGTATAACTGTCTAACTTTTCCTAGCCATAGTTAATTTGCAGAATTAAAGCAATACATTCCACAATATACACAACCGAATAAACTATACAGTTTGGAATAAAGCAACTCTAATAATCAATTATCATCTGGTATCTAAGTTCACTTGAATATTGAAATCACTGTTGAATATTCATTTGTATAGATAAAAATAGCAATAACAGAGTTCTAAGCTTGTGTAATAACTTGAAATGTACAGTATTTTTGCATTCTAAAGAACCATCCACACTGCCTAAAAATGCACATTTAAATCAAAGAAACTACAACCAAAAGAATATAATTTTATAGGAAACATGCATTAAATCCCAAGCCATTGTATGCATTTTAATTTTTTCTTTCCTTTTGTTTTAATAGTTATTTTTGCATAACAGCTTTTTAATGTATTCAAAATTATTAAAATTAAAGGTACCCCTAGTTTCTGTGAATTGCTTCCATAAAGGTATTCAAGATAATTATTCTTACAGGCAGAATATACCTTAAGATTGAAAAACATTTGACTGCTAAAGAAAGGTCTTTCATCTCAGTAAAGCAGAGATAAAATGTTGTTTCTTGGATTTTCCCACATGTCTGTATGTCTAAAGGGCTCAAACATAACATGATGGTAGGGAAAAATGTCCTTTGTTTGGCCCACACAGCCTCGTTGAAGCTAGCTTGATACTCTGTAGGCATTGGTGTGCTATTGATAATAGTATTGAAATACATCTATCAGACATACTGGAAAACTGCTACATTTTCTGATGAGAAGGTGGAAGAAAATCTGGCTCTCAACCTAAACTTTCATTTACTAGAGTTTGGATAGTATCCTAGCAAACAAGAAATCACTTTATATCTCTAGGGGCACTGTTATAAAAAACTTTATTCAGTCTTATTTCAATAGTTTTTTCCTGGTAATATGAAGGATGAATTAAGTTGATCACAAAAGATTTTCACTACTCTGAATTACCTGTTTCACCTTGGAAAGCCACACAAAATGAACCTCTTAAGCCTTTTGAAAATGACCTTTTTTTTCCCCCCTCAGCAATGATTTATCTTTCCCCTCGAAAATCCGTTTTACAAAAGGGAGTATGATTAAAGGAAGCCAACCAGCACAAACACTTGCTAAAGATCCTGCTTATCTGGAACTCACTTGACAATGTATGTTTTTGGGGTTGGGAATGCTGCAGGTTCAAGGGATAATTCTGCCTTTCAGGCACTTCAATTTATTTCATGCCTGAGCACTGTCATTGTACGCAGACAAGATGAAACGCATCGTTGTGTAAAGAAATTGAAATGGAATCCTACTTGACCCAGCAGGATGGGGCATTATGTTTGACTCAGTAGTGATTCCTGGGATAATATCTAATTCCAGGAGGAAAATTTCTTGATATGGCCACCTGCTGTGAGCGGCTTTGTCCAGGGATCACAAGTTGTTCTGGGTGACTAGGCTCAGGACATGCCTAGAAGAATGCAGCTCGTCTCCTGCTGGCATTTAGATCTCTTCATTTTCTCCATGCTTTCTATTCAACAGGAACAACTGCATAGAACAGGGGGGTTGGGAGGATATGAAGCACTGCACACACTCCGGCAGCAGTGAGAGTCAAGGCCTGCTTGACCCAAGTTTCTTATTTATTTAATTTTTTAGAGAACCATCATTATTTCTTCACAGGGCACTTTTTAATTTTTACACTTCTCAGGCCAGCCCCCTTGCATGTCTTTCTCTGTTCAGTTTATGTGAAGTATTTACTTTGAAAAGGCTGCACACCAATAGATTAAATAAAATAGGAGCACTCTGTGTCTCACAAGAGGGAATCGTGCAGACAGCTTTATTACTTCTATCAAAGAACAAAGATTTTTCCCAGCATGCAGAGGATTATTAGGCCAGAAGCAAATAAGCAAAATGTGTGATGTCAAAGCTTCAAATGCAATCAAGAAAAATTGTCTAATTGATTTTGCTGCAATTACGGCCTTTGGAATACAATTCCTCATGTTTTGCTTCTGCACTTATCTTTTAGAATGTCTAAAGACAAAAATCTAGAGACTGTAGTTTTAAACTATCCTCCTTCATAATGAAACATTCATTGGGTAACATGGTAATTATCAACAACTGACAATACATTTTTCCCCGCACCCACCCCCCTCCTTTTTTAAAAAATGGTGATGCCGTGAAATTCATTATTCAAATTCAGCATTTATTACCTTGGTCAGTTAAAAGTGAATTGAATAATGGGAAACTTGTTAGTGGGTTTTCATTTTTTCCTCTTATTTTCTTAATTTCTCTCTGAATATCACCTTGAAATAGAAGGATTTAGCTCATTTTGAAAACCCATTTTCCATTTCTATTTTATTTTATTTTTGCAAGATTGCCTGAGAAGAAAAACAAATGACTGTTTCATCTCTCAAGTAAAAGAAGTAATTCTTAATCTAATGAAAATGAATACTTCTAAAAAAATACATGCATGATAATATATGTATTAATATGTACATGTATACTCACAGTACATACAAATACTTAAAACAGTTTAAAATATGACTGACAATATATGATTCATACACATACCCTATATAGTACAATATACATATCTATATTGTATTTTTTTATGTAGAATACATTTATGTGTTACGGCAAATGATTACACTTTTCTAAATTTTGTTTAATTGTAAATAATTTCCAAGGCTGTGAAATCTATTTAGAAATTACTCACATTTTACATTTTCAGCCAGTAAAAATCTTAAGGTATTTGGGTAATATGTGGGAGTAGTTTCTGTACTTCCTTATGAGATAGCCCTAGATTTAAGTCACTTGAGTTATACAGGAATATATTTCTATAAATTCAATTAGAAAATCTGAAGTCACTGACCTTGTTAGCCTTCATTCTTTAACAACTGCTTCAAGCTAAGAAATGTATGCTACAAATAAAATAGAACGGTTGGTCAGAGATTTTAGAATTTTAAAAAACTGCACTATTTTAACAGGCAGTGTGGCAAAAATGCAAATGTATTCCTTTTACTAGACAAATTACATATGTGCTGCTTTGGGATATAAGGTGTATTTTATAAAAATATGATGTAAAATTTCCAAATGGTTTCTGCTTTTTCCCTTTTCCTAGCTTTTTCTTCCTGATCATAATAGTAGCCATTATGTAGGGTTATGCGAGGTGCAGCTCATCACAGGGAATATTTAACTGTGGTGGCTGCTTGTGAGGGATTCAGCCCAAGCAACCATGATGAGGAGGGGATCCACACAGAAGGATGGCCTGACTCAGGTACTGGAGCAGAGTAGTTTAAGGAGAGTTTTCCTGCTGAAGGCTGCTGGGCATGCTGTGTCAGAGCCCAGGCAGGTTGAAGAAGACATGTGTAGGGATGTGTAGGGATATGGAGTTTTAGGGCCTAACTAGTATAAAAATGGCATCTCCAGAAGGGGAGGAGATACAATGCAGCATGGGGTATCAGAAAACAAGAAGAGCGAGGAGGACTTCTGGGTAAGAAAAGAGTCAGGCATGGGGTTTCAGAGTCAATGCATGTGAGAAGGGTGTTTGTAGGAGGAGTGGCTTAGCTCAGAGTGTTGGCGCTTGAATGGGAAAGGAGAACATCCTTGTGGGAATTTGCGGGTGTGATCTGGCAGGGATGTATGAGCCAAAGCTAAGTAGGGGTGACATTGACAAGGAAAGGATGCTGGTATGGAGGTAATGGCGATGAAAGATTGGTTATATAAAGGAAGTCTTGTTTAAATGAATAAATATATTGATGATAAGGGTAGTTATGGGAGGTGGGGGATACATGTAAGAAGGGAGAAAATAGAATAAAGCTTTTTTTGTTCTAATATAATTGGAGTTATTGGAGTGAAGTCAAAGTTTTCAATATATGTAGCTATTTATAGAAGTAAATATATATGAAAATGTGACTATGTACATGTACATATATTTGTACATGTATGCATATATTTGCACATGCACATACAAACCACACACACAAGCACACACACATAATCCCTAATTCAGTTAACTGCAGGGCCTACAAAAAGAGACACTCCTAGGCATAACTAGTGCCAGGTCTTGGTTTCTATCTTGAATCTCATTAAGAACAGTGAGCTCTGTGGATGTTTAACTTACCCTATTTCCATCCCTTCTTCATAAATCGCCAGGATAATAGAAAGTGAGCAATCTCACAACCATAGCTGAGTAAAAACTAGGAGATTTGCCAGCCACTGGAGAGAGAATAAAGAGTTTGGAGATCCCCAAAAAGCTTCGTCCCCTCATAACTAACATTATTTGACCTGTCAAAGCCTCATTCAAAGGCTTAATTTGTTTACCTCAACTTAGAGCTCACTTAGAGGGAAAGACCAATATCTCTCATGAACATACATGCAAAAATCCTCATCAAAATATTAGCAAATCAATTGCATGTATAAAAATATGTTTACACCACAGCCAAGTGGAATTTATCCCGGGTATGCAAGGCTGGTTCAGCATTCAAAAATTAATATAAATGATCACATCAACAAACTAAAAAAGGAAAAATAATGTAATCATAGCAATATATGCACAAAAAGCATTTGGCAAAGTCCAAAGCTCATTCATGACAAAAACTCTTATTAAACTAAGAAAAAAGAGGAACTTCCTCCTTGATAAGAAGATGATGGCAACAAAACAACATTCCAAGAGCACCAATGAGAATTGGGGAAGATGTAAACAAATTTGTAATGCGTAGTTTGTAGATGCAGAAGAATAAAGTAATTTTTATTCCCTGTGAAGAACAAAATTTATTCTTAGAGAATTTGTTGAACTAACCCAACTGAAGGAAATATATTACATAAATGTCCTATGCCTGCCATCTGAGTACGTGAACTTTCCCCCAATTGTGTGTGTGGTTTTTTGTTGTTGCTGTTTTTACTAAGTACTTAGCAAGACAAGTCATGGAGTCAATAAATTATCTAATTTTCTCCCTAAAAGAGTTTCTAAAATAAGAGAATTGGAAATAACTGTGTAGCCAACTAGGCCCTGGCTAAGTATTGACCAGTCATTTGCCACATTTAAGCATCTTTTTTTCTCCCTTTCAGAAAATGTCTGGAAGTCATCCCAGTAATGATGTTCAAGGATGCAAATTATCACCATACTCCCCTGTGAAATTACCAGTAATTATTTCAGTTTATTACTGGCTATTTATCATTCAAAATTATTGTTTTTGTTGTGTGTCCTTTCTCTCCAAACTGAAGAAATTCTTTTTTCATCAGTATGCTAAACTATTAGCAATTCATCAACTCATAAATTTTGATATTCAGATTTACCTCAATATATTTGATTTTTAGGTTTTGAGACCTCATCTACCTCACATATTGAATATTTTGAAGATTTTGAATATGTCCAATCCGAAAAAAGTATTTTCTTAATATTTTCCTTCTCCCGCAGTCATTTCTATAATGCCATCCATGCAAATTAAATACTTAGACACATTCCATAATGTAGATTCCCCTCTAGCAATATACTTTGATTACATAAATAGGTGTAAATGACAAGTTCTGAAAGATAGCTAGATATTCAATCAAAACTAGGATATTCAATTATCTATTCATTCGCTGGTTCAAAAAATACTCATTGAAGAATACCTGCTCCATTTCAGGCATAATGCTGGGTGACTATGCACAAGGCAGATATGGTCCCTATGGTCCCTGACTGTATTTACAGTCCCTGAAGTTTACATTCTGGTGGGAGACAGGAAGGAATATCCTTTCTATTCTTGGAAAGAAGAAAATCAAAATCCCTTTGGAGTGGAACACTCTGGCTGCCATGAGGACAGGGGATCGGGGAGGAGGCAAAAATTGAGGCGGGATGATATGGTGGTTTTACCCTTTTAACCTGGCTCTGAATTGAGTAAAGCTGTCTCTGAGCCTGGGTGTCCACTGCCTAAGGAAGTATACTAGTCTAGATGCCTAATGAGGTAGGTTTTTTTGCAGTTTTATTTCCATAAGGAAAGGATCCATCTTCCTTGTGAGGCTTCAGTGGTCCCCCAGAAAGAGTGCAGAGATAATAGACTTTGGAGCAGGGAACAGAGACCATTAGTACACTGAACTCAAGACTAGAGGGGTGGCTCACTGTGGCTTCTAGAGCCTTCCAGGAAGAAGCAAAACATCTACAATAGGCTGATTTTTCTAAATTATTAACTTGCTTTTGTTTTGGTTTTTTTTTTTTTTTTTTTTTTTTTACCCAGCTTTTCCCTCCTTTTCCTCCCCTTATTCAAACAACTAAGTCATTCTCAGCTCATTACCACAAGGGAGGGACATGTCACTGTGGAAAGTAGAAGCTAAGAAATCTTCCTGGTTTCAATTTCTAAAAGTGCAAAGTACTTAAAGCAGAGGTCTCAAATTAGTAGACTTCAGGCCAGATCTCTCCTGGAGCAATGTTGTATTGGTTATATTATGTTGGCCCACACACTGTTTTAAAATAGAAATAGTGGCCACAATTTGAAATGGGAAGATTTAATATTTAGCTCCCTGGCTTCTCTAGAAGAGTCAGATGCTTTTGCAAGTGGGGTGATATTCCCACGTGGCAACAGTAGAAGGATCTGATTATCAGCTCTCTGCTTTGCTGGGTCACATGCTCTCCCATCAGTCCCTGCCCATATCTTTGTCTCCCCTCCATTGAGGCACAGTATCAGTTACCTTCATCATCTTACATCTAGCAGACTCACTTATGCCTTGAGCCTGATGCTACCTAAGAGACCCTTGTCTTCATGGAAATGATAAGATTCTGGTTACAGACAGAATTTGGGGTAGAAATGATGTACCATAAAAGCAGAGTATTTGAGGGTCCTGCAACTTTGACAGAAGATGACAGTAAGTTCCAGGGATAGGAAGAGAAATGATGAGAGTGTACAGTTAGTGGTCAATTTAAAGGGAGACTCCAAGCGTTCCTTTCCTAGCAGAGAACAGGGAGACAGGAAAAAATCCCAACTAGACATCTGGTTCTGAGAACTGAGGGGATTTCTGCCACAGAGAGGTGGCAACATCTGAGTCAAATAGTTCTGTGATGTGCTGGGGCATATGTTGACTTCAGTAGTTTCAGAGAAATTCCTCTAACCCAGCATGACCTAGAAGAAGCAGAATGATTTCTGTGTGCCAATGCATGGCACAGAATTAACAGTGAAGGCTGCTGAGCATGAAGTCGTCTTGCCAAAAGGAGTGAGAGATATCCCAGCAGATGCCTGCATGAACCAATCATGTGGAAAACCAGATTCTAACACATCCATATCCACCCCATGTCCAGAATACCTTGGTTTTAAAGGAATTCTTGAAGAATTTACACATTAAATTGACACATTGAATTTATGTATATTTAATAAATAAAATTACATATGATATGCACCTGGATTTGTGGACTGAGATATATACAAACCAAAATTTAGTGTTAAAGGCAGTGCTTTGAGAAGATTCATAAGAGAAAATAACTGGATATCCAGAGTAGTAGTCTTTCCCAGAAAAGACAGATGTGATACCAAGAACAGCTAGACCTGGACAGCCTCCTTAGCCATACTGGCTGAAAGTGACATAATCTCTTAGCAAAGAGGGATATATCTATTCTACTTCCCTCGTTTATATTTCCTGCCTTAAGCCATACGTGTATGTGTGTGCATGTGTATATATATATACATTTATATACTGATTTTTGATTTAAAATATGTTTTTCAAAAAACAAAATTGTTCTCCTTTTAGAGTACTTATTTAATTTTCCTAACAAATGATTTGTTGTCCTGATACAGGACAACTCTATGAAGTTGTCAACCTCTCACTCCTTTCTATGAAGCATTTCTCCAGACCCTGTAAAAGGTATCAGAAATTCACACTTTAGGTCTTACCTGATTCTAACATTGATTCTGGAGCCCAAAGTGGGAAAAACCACATAGGTAGATGCAGCCCTAATAAGGTTTATTTCTGCCTGGGTGTGTTGCTTGATACACTTGCACCTGATACTCTTGGTGTTTTCTTATGAGTAGATCACGTTTTTTCACTTCTACTTTTGGGAATTCACATCAAGTGGATTCAGATATCACTAAATAGATATCATCACTATGCCTTTTGCTTTTCCTGACCCTTTCTTCAGTAGTCAAGGGTACTTTTCAAAAATGAAACAGATGATGAAACAGAGGGGACAATGTTCAGAATAAAAGTGCACATAATGTGTCTGCAAACACTATCATCTCACAGTTTATAGGGAGATGTGTTGAAACAGCAGCCCCAGCAATGCACTAAATCAAAGTCTCTGAAGATAATTCATCATTTAGAAAATTATATGAATAAAACTAAAGATTTATATATTCTTTATTACTTTTATTCTTTTCTCTTATGCTTTTTCTCTTTTCCCTCTTAATACTTTTCCTGGGAACTGCTTTTCTGTCCCCTGAGGACAATTTTTTGGGGTGGTCCCTTCCCTGCCCCCTACTTCTCATTGTTTTGGTTTCACTGTGGTATTTCTGGTGACACCGCAGGACTTCAAAGTGGCCCTCACTCTGTATCATTTATCAACTTTTCTTACCAATTCAGTGTCACTTTGAAGTCTCAGTGAGCAGCTGGCAACAGCACAGCAGGCCTAAAACAAGGCAGAACTGGCAGGACCCAGGAGTGAACAGTTAAACTAAGAAAGAGTGTCCACTGTGAATAACTCAGAAGCAATGTAATGACAGCACTATGATGTACATGTTCAACTGCCACTAGGAAGAACAGAAATACAAAATACATATATGTAATGTACACATATCCAACAGTGTTAGGGAGCATTTAGTGTTAAATAATAGGATGTTTGAAAATTAAAGGAAATCGGAGACCAACAACCCAATATGAGGAAATTGAATGACAGTTAAGTACCTCATCCAATGTTACTCATCAGATTAGGGATAGAGATGGACATAGTCTTGTTTCACTCAGTCTCAGACAAGTTCCTATTCCACCTTTTAGGATAATGCCACCAAGATACATGTGTGATTTTTAATAATGATCATAAGGGTTTAAAAATCAGCTGTTTTTAAATGGTAATTTTTTTCTTTTTATTTAAGATAGTCTTAATGTTTGATATCAAGAACTTTTTTGATTGAGACCTATAAATTTTCACCTGATGTTCTTCCAAAGTATTTCTGTCCAGGGGAAACCTGGGTTGAAATTCAGTCTCCAAATCACCTGTCAAATATCTGTTAGAGTAAAAATGTAAAAACTTTTAATGCTTCAGAAAGGTGGCACATTTATCTTTCAATCTTCCTATTAATTTTTTCATTTTTTGCTACTATGCTTTGTATTTCTGAGAACTCAGTTTTTATCTCAGAAAAAAAAATTTTAATTTATTTCATTGAAGTATAGTTGATTTACAATGTTGTGTTGATTTCTGCTGTACAGCAAAATGATTGAGATACACACACACACACACACACATACATATACACATTCTTTTCCATTATGGTTCATTACAGGATATTAAATATAGTCCCTGCACTATAATGTAGAACCTTGTTGTTTATCCATCCTATATATAATTGTTTGCATCTGCTAACCCCAAACTCCCAGTCCATCCCTCCCCCACACTCCCCACCACTTTGCAGCCACAAGTCTGTTCTCTATGTTCGTGAGTCTGTTTCTGTTTCAAAGATAACGTCATTTGTGTCATGTTATAGATTCCACATATAAGTGGTATCATATGGTATTTGTCTCAGAAAAATTTTTATAGCATCTGCTTTTATTTTAATTTATGGATGATATTTTCATTAATTTCTCTTAGAATAATAGTTTTTATTTTCACTTTTTTTCAAATTCTCTCCCTCCTACAAAATATATTTCCTTCCAAGTCTTGTTATTTATTTGTTTGTTTGTTTATTTTTTTCCTTCTGGTCTTTGTCTTTCAGGTTAGATTTATTTCTCAGATAAAGGAAAATCACTGACTGTTTGCTCGTAGCTAAGAATGAAGGACCAAAAAACTATTTGGAGATTCTGAGTGCAGGCACAGCACACCAAATGTGAACTTCATATTTGGCTACTTTGACTGGACCATTTCACTGGGGACCTCTAATGTACATATCTCTTCTTGCAATGGTTAGATTTTGAGAAGCAAAATTCCTAATTCCATACCTGGAATAATAAACCAGTCTGCTAACATTCTAGACATGGCTAAGAGAGGAGTTCTGGGAATCACAGAATTCAGCATGTAAACGTTATTACCCTCTTTTGAGCATAATATTCCAGCCTGCACTGGGCCTAGTGTCCTTCAATCCATATACCCTCTGTTAATCTCTCCAATCTGCCATCACTAGGGAGGACCTCTGGCAATCTGAAAACTTTTTACATAGACTTGTAGCCAATTCTCCTGTTTCCAGCCCCAAATTCAATAGCTTTTCATTGATTGCTTTTGCTACCAACCCAAACCCCTTTGGGTGGCTGTGCAGAAAATATTGCTCTCCTTTCTGATGCTTTCTCACTTCTGATAAGTCAGGTATTCTTTGCTCATCTGCTTTTACTTATGAAAATTATATTTTAATGTTCTCTGTTCCTCAACTTTGTAGATTTTTCTGGACTTATTTACCATTTTGGGGGGTGCTCTGAGTGAGTCTTTCATGTATCCAGTCTTCTATCTTTAAATTAATGTCTCAGCTCTTTTTTAGGTACTTTTGTATTGTTATTAGTGTTTGTAAAATCAATAGGGAAGAACTTGACTTTGGCCTTTTCTGTCACTTAAAATAAGTGCCTTGTGGAACAAATATATGAGAGTAATCCAACTCTGACAAAAACAAGCCAAACAATTCCCAAGATTTAATCTCCTTATCTAGGCGGTTAGACAGGAGACTTCCTTCTTTATCACATTCACCCATCCCTTATTCAAGAAAAATAGGATGGCTTTCCCAATAGAAGGACCTAGGTTTATTTAGGTAAGGTTATGTTAGTAAATGCCCTTCCTTATTAGAGGACATTAGTTAGACAAACACATGTTCAAAATCGATTACCCTTTTCACTCTCATGAGTTAGTAGCATTTCAAAGCCACCAAAATAGAAGTGGAAGAGGAAGCATATGTTAAGTTATACATCAAGAGAATTAGGCTGTCAATAGTAGCACAGTGAAAAGATTTCATGAAGCCTAAGGAATTCAATATAAACTTGAGGTGCTAGGATTTGAGGTAAGAATTGTCCAGGGAAAAGGCAAAGGGCACTCTAATTAGAACCATATTGCCAACTAAGAGGAACAATTATCAGAAGCAGGTTGATCGGTCTATGGATTAGTGTAGTCAGCTTATTTATAATTTGAAGAACACTTCCCACACTGAAAGAGCACACCTAGTAGGGAATAGTTGGGGACAGTACTGGGTTGTATAGTATTTCCCCCCAAAATCTGTATTCCTAAACCCCAGAATGTGATCTTATTTGTAAATAAGGTTGTTGTAGTTAAGAGGAGGTCATAGTGGAGTAGAGTGGGCCCTTAATCCAGTATGGCATGTCTCCTTATAAGAAAAGAAGACCTATAGAGACAGAGACACAGAAGAGGATGTCATGTGCTGACAGAGGCAGAGATTGGAGTGATGCATCTGTAAACCAAGGATTAACAAGGGTTGCCAGCAACACCAGAAACTAAGAAAAAGGCATGCAATGGGTCCTCCCCAATGGCTATCAAAGAGAGTGTGGCTCCTTAATGCCTCCATTTTGGACTTCTAGCCTCTAGAGAATAAATTTCTGCTACTTTAAGCCACCCAGTTTGTGGTAGTTTGTTACAGCACTTTTAGGAAAGTAATGCAGGTACCATTCCCCCAACTCAGAAATGGAAGCTTTTGGAAGGATGTTGAACATAACACAATGTGTAGCTGGAGCCTAGACAAGGCCAATTAAAAAGCAAGGTAGAAAAGGTTGACCCATTTGTGCAATAGTTTCAAACTTTCAATAAAAGATCCAATGAGAGATAAAGTTACCTCCAGAGGTTTCCCATGGTCTCCCTTAAATGTTAGAGCCCTTGAAGTTTTGGACGAGATATACAAATGTATTCATCAGTCCCTTATGTGTAAATTCTGTAAGAAGATTTTTCTTACAGCACTGAGTCAGTAAGGCAGTGACCTGAGAAGAATTCACAGAAAATATACTTGTACCTGGAGAATACACATTGGGACCAGACACAGAGTCCAGAGTCTTAGGAGCATGCATGTAAACAAGATACTGCTCTTTGCCGAAGTAGTGTTTAATCGTAGTCTTTACAATTCTCAGGTCAATATAGTCTCTACCCTCCTTACATGAGGATGGCACCTCTCTAAACATCTTAGGAATTAAAGGAAGAAAAAAATAACAATCAAGAGATAAAGAAGGAAGCTGCTGGACTCCCCTGGTGGCACAGTGGTTAAGAATCCGCTTGCCAGTGTAACCCCAGGGGACGCAGGTTCGAGGCCTGGTCCAAGAAGATCCCACCTGCCGCAGAGCAACTAAGCCCATGTGCCACAACTACTGACCCTGCGCCCTAGAGCCCGCGATCCACAACTACTGAGTCCACATGCCGCAGCTACTAAAGCCTATGCCCTTAGAGCCTGTGCTCCACAAAAAGAAGCTACCACAATGAGAAGCCCACGTGCTGCAACGAAAGGTAGCCTCTGCTCGTAGCAACTAGAGAAAGCCTGTGCGCAGCAATGAAGACCCAACTCAGCCAAATAAATAAATAAATAATTTTATTAAAAAAAAAAAAAGAAGGAAGCTGCTTGTGAAGCCAATCAGTTCAAGAGAAACAGTGTATTTTATGGAGCAATTGCTATATACCCTCAAGAAAATCAAACCAAACATAAATTCTATGAATTCATAAGTAATATTAGGAATAATAATAATGATAAAATGAAAATTACTGTCTTTATTTTATATAATGTACTAAATAACTTTACATATATTATCACATCTCATTGTCTCAACTATCCTACTATAAATATTTTTATTTTATAGATGAAGAGATTGAGGCTCAAAGTGAATATCTCCTCATTGTTTTACTAGTTGAGCTTAGGCAATATGACTATACAGCCTATGATTTTAATCCGTACACTTCACCACTGAAAGCTGAGGGAAGCTGAGGTGGTAAAAAACAAAAACAAAATACCACAAAACAGACAGATATAATGGGTAGAGGGAAAGTTTTTAAAAAGTGGTTTGGAGAAATAAAAATATATAGTAAAATCTAAAGCATTTATTTTAAAGAACAAAATTGGCACAGTAGTAAATCAAATCATATTGGAGTAAAATATTGAGAAAATATTCCAAAAGGAAATAAAAAATGTATGTGAGAAAGTGAAGGAAAAAATTTAGTTGTGTTGGGTGGTGGATAAGAGATTAACAATGGAGGGAAATACATGGGAAAGTGATTCTTCTAAAAAATAGAACAAACAAATGGAAGTAAGTAAATAGTATAAATAACATATTAATTGACATATACTGAGGACTCATTATGTGCCAGTTATGTTAGCTGCTTTATAAATATTATTTTATTTAATCATTAAATTATCCTATTAAGCACTATTAGTATCATTATTTACAGATAAGTAAATTACAGCTTAAAGATTTTATACAACTTGAAGAAGTTTTCATAGCTATGAAGTGGTGGAGCTCAAATCCAAAGACAGTCAGATTGACTCCACAGCCTCTACCTTACATGCCAACAAAAGCAAGTAGGAATTTTCTCAATAATAACAATATCATTCTGTTCTGTCCAATGATATATCCACCAACCACATGTGGCTGATGAACAATCTAAATGTGTCAAATGTGATGTAACTGAAAAACTGAATATTTAGTTTTATTTAATGTCAATTAACTAAAATTGAATTAGGAACATATGTTTGTGGCAACTATATTGGAGAGCCAGCTCTATAATTTACACTTCCTATAGATATATAAAACAAAAGGGCTCACTATTTTGCAGACAAAGCTTATGAAAAGTTACCAATATCCAGATATATACTAAAATGTTGAATCTCAAGATGAAGGATAGAATCTACCATGTATCAACTTGTGTACCTTTTTCTTCATATATACATAAATAAATTTGTTCTGACTAGAATCATAATATTAAATGCCAGACAAAAATGTCTTAATAATGAAATAAAGTCACAAAGTATGTACACAAATGCAAAAGATTTAATATATATTTATAAATTTCACTTAGAAAATGTGTTGATTAAAATAATCCCATCTATAATAGCAAGCAAAAATATTAAATACTAAGGAATGAAGTAAATGAGAAAAGTGCAGAATTTTTATCAAGTTAAGTTTAAACATCTCCTGAGGATCATAAATTTACTTGAGTAAATGAAATATCACCTTCCTACATGTAAGCATTCATTTACATAATTTTGTCAGTTCTCCCTAAACTTATCTGTGAATTAAATGCAATGCCAATAAAATTGCATTGGCCAAAACAACACAAACTGACTTAAAATGAAAAGAGAAAACTCATATTATTAAACCATATATAACACAAGAAAGGGCTACACTTTTTTAAATCCATAAAGGTATTTTACACACTCAATGAAAAGGACATGATAGGAAAAGTGGGCTAGAACATTTAAAAAAATGAAATTAACAAAAATAATTTACAAACATCTGATCAAAAGGAGTTATAATTTTCATTTTGAAAGATCTTTTCTTAAAGTTTTGAAGAGTAATGATCATTGTGTTTCCAGATTTTGGAGGGTTATATTAAGGATTAGTAGCCGACAGTTAACATGTGCCAGATTAGTTATACAATCAGTAAAGTCTGTTGGTGGTTCTTGGTTTTCTATGTGATCAAGTAATTTGCAAAATGAGCTTTAATACCTTTTTCAAGTGAACTGAAGATGAATCTATGTAATTGTGTGGCACCTTGAGAGCTTGGCCAAATAATTTCACTCTACATTTTTTCAAGGAAAGTTTAGAGAAATCAGTAATAACCTTAAATGGATAAATGATCAAAAGCTGTGGTACTCATATAATAATTGGAGAAGGCTAAGTTGGAAAAGAAAAAGAAGTTGTTTTGCCCCTTTCATAAGCATTTAAAGGGAGAAATGAAGATTATTGCCTGGCATTCTGGAAACGGACTTGAACTACCTAATTTTGATTAACCATGGAGGGATTATGGGTACTGTCATAGTCTGTATTCTCATACAGATTTTAAGGGAAACAACAATGTAGATAAATCTATTACTGTCAGATGAGGTATCTGGATAACATTTTAAATATTCTGAAAGATGTATTTAAGCTTCATGAGGACAAACTTTGTTTTGTCACTGTTGTGTCTCCAGCCCTAATGTCTGGCATACATTTGATGCACAAAAAAAATTTAAGTGGATGAATTAATTGATGTTCAATTAAATCTTTTCTCTTTCAGTCCAGTTTTGATATGCAAAATTTTCTTTCCCTGTAGTCACTAGTCTACTTTTGAATTAGGAGACAAACATTAGACAATTTAAACAGAAACATTGTATTTACTCCTTATAAATTTACTTATATCAAACCTGTATTTGGGTTTCAGTTTTGAAAAATAAAGCCAAGGTGGATTACAAAAGAAAGGAGACACAAAATATATAGAAAGGAAATTAGGAATAGTATAAGAAAAACAGACAGGGCTCATAACATGAACTCTGTTAAGTCACCCAGAAATGAGAGAACATGTTACATTAAAGCAGGACAAGAGCATATCCTCAAATTCTTTGTCTTCTACTTCCACTAACACACTGAAACATTTAAATTTCACATATTTTTAATCAATAGACTACTCATTCTTTGTAGTTTTATTTGAAAGAAAAATAATGGAGGTAACGTAAGTCAAACCTGTTACAGGATATTCAACTAAACAATTTATGAAGCAATATATCATATGGCTTTCTTGTATTCTTTCCTGCTCCTTAAATACTGTTTTTCTGTCTTTTCCAGTTTTGATACAAGAAAGCATTTGAGGTGTTTTGAAAGTGTTTTCAGACTTTGCGAGAAAAATGTTTGTCCTTGGGTGCAGTCTGATGCCTAATTTACATCTGGTTTTTAAGGAAGCTTCTGTGAATGTGTGTGTGCACGTGTGTGTGAGTGTATGTGTGTCTCGGTGTATGCACGCATGCACATGTACTCTTGTTGTTCATTCTCTTGCTCTCAGAACTGATGTTCATGAAAATTGATAATGGTTTTTAGAAGATGGAGTGATAAATTAGATATATTGCAAAGATTTTTAAATAAACACTCTCCCACCATCTTCATTGTCATTTCTTATAAGAAAAAAAAAATAGTTGGTTGAGAGATCTCTATTTTAAGAGAAAACTATAAAAACTACACAGATTTTATTTCTAAGTACTTGCTAAAATCATTTTGCTTTGCTTATGTTTGAATGAAACAACAGCATCACACCTAAAACTTTAAATGTAAGGAGCATTTAAATTATTCCCTATATTTCTCCTGGAAGGTATATGTAGATCAATTCAGGGACAGTCTATAAGGGGCTATAATTTTTAGTAAAGCCTCCCAAGATATATTATCTTTTAATGACAATTATAGTAGGACAGAAAAAAAGCACTACTTGTGAGATTATGGATTTATTGTTTTATATTGCTGAATTACCACAAATTTAGTGGCTTTTCTCAAACACAAATTGATTATTTTGTAATTCTAAATAAATATGAAATCAGTTTCTTTCTTCCTTTTTTTGCTTTGTTTTTAATTGAAGTATAGTTGATTTATAATATTATATAAATTACAGGTGTACAATATAGTGATTCACAATTTTGAAAGGTTATACTCTATTTATAGTTATTATAAAATATTGGCTGTATTCCCCATGTTGTACAATATATCCTTGTAGCTTATTTTAAACCTAGTGATTTGTAGCTCTTAATCCTCTACCCCTTTAATGACCCTGCCCCTTCCCTCTCCCCACCAGTAACCACAGTTTATTCTCTGTATCTGTGAGTCTGCTTCTTTTTTGTTATATTCACTAGTTTGTTGTATTTTTTTAGATTCCACATATAAGTGATATCATACAGTATTTGTCTTTATCTCTCTGACTTATTTCACTTAGCATAATGCCCTCCAAGTCCATACATGTTGCTGCAGATGGCAAAATTTCATTCTTTTTATAGCTGAGTATTCCACTGTGTATGTGTGTATATCACATCTTCTTTACCCATTCATATGTTGATGGATTCTTAGGTTGCTCCCATATCTTGGCAATTGTAAATAATGCTGCTATGAACATTGGGATGCATGTATCTTTTTGAATTAGTGTTTTTATCTTTTTTTGGATATGTACCCAGGAGTGGAATTGCTAGGTCATATGGTAGTTCTATTTTAGTTTTCTGAGAAACCTCTATAATGTTTTCTACAGTGGCTGCATCAATTTACATTCCCACCAACAGCATACAGTGGTTCTCAGGGAATCAGTTCCACTAGGCTAAAATCAAGGGGTTGTCAGGACTGCATGCCTTCTGGAGGCTGGACGGAAAAATTTATTTCCTGGCTTTTTCAGCTTCTAGAGGCTGCCTTCCTTCTTTGGCTTTTAGCCTCACATCATGTCTACCTCTGCTTTTATCATCACATCAGCCTCCCTCTTACAAGAACTCTCCTGATTTAATCAGGCCAATATGGATATTCAAGGTAATATGACCATTTCAATATCCTTAAGTTACCCACATGGACAAAGTCCCTTTTGCCATGTGAGGCAGCATATTCACAGACTGTGATTTTAGCCTGGGTATATCTTTCAGGGGTCATTATTTTGCCAAACACAATAGTTTCTGCATAACATTTTAACTTGACTATGTGAATCACAGAAGATATTTTGAAAACATAGAGTTTATAAAATGAACGAGTAAAAACAGTTTCTTCTTTTATTGCTGTTGCCTAAGTCCTTTCCAGATTGGAACCCGAGGTTAAGGAAGTAGCAAAATATTTGTGTGCTCCTGGCCCAGCTTGGCACACAGTACATACTTAGTTTTAAAAATTATTTGATAGAGTATGGCATCTTTTTCTCTCATGGAAAACATCAGAATAAGTTTGAAAAATTTGTTGTTGTGTGCAAAGGATGGGGTGGCAGGTGCCATCAAGGATCTGTGGATCTTAGATTGTGAGGAGATTGCCTTACTCCACTTCCTTAACCGTTATGCATTAAATCAGCCTCATGTCTGGCAGGTGAATGACAATTTTTCTCAATAATAAAGAATGTTTTGCTGCTATGGCACCTGAGGTTACTGAGGATGAAAGATCAAACTAACTTCAGGAATCTAAGTCTTAAAGAAAGTATACTTTTTCTACCTATTTCCTTTTGCTTTAATATGAGATTACAGAAACAAATTCACTTCAGGGTCGAAAACACAGTGAAAACTGTTTGAGACTCCCATTACAGAACCACATTTTACATTTCAAAAAAATGGGTTTAAAAGTATAATCTGGGACTGTGCATTTGTGCATGGATATAGCTTCAATATTAAAATTTGCCATGAACAATTCTTTCTGACTCCACAAAGAATGTTAATGGCTCTCTGATTCATCTGATGAGACAAAAAAATGTATAGTTTAAAAGATAAGGAGCTGGGCTTCCCTGGTGGCGCAGTGGTTGAGAGTCCGCCTGCCAATGCAGGGGACACGGGTTCGTGCCCCGATCCCGGAAGATCCCACATGCCGCGGAGCGGCTGGGCCCGCGAGCCATGGCCGCGGAGCCTGTGCTCCGCAACGGGAGAGGCCACAGCAGTGAGAGGCCCGCGTACAGCAAAAAAAAAAATAAATAAAAAAAAATAAAAAAAGATAAGGAGCCAAAATGGGCATTATCTACAGATTTTAGAGGGTTAGAAGCAAAATATTCCACCTAAGAGGAACAGTCTATCAGTCAGAATATTTTGTAGATAACCTTTTAAAGAAACGTTAATCCTGAGGTTGAAGTGATTTACAAATATAAAAAAAGAAATATATGGTTCAGTAAAATAGTATAAAATAGATTTTAATTTAATGACTGGTTTAATGACTTAGAGTATGTATAATTACATAAAGTTTTAAAAACAGTAATTATATTTATTCAACCAGGTTTAGATATGGGGCCAGGCTTAGCTAGTTGAAATGTTGTGATGCCAGCCGTAGCAAACCAAATATACAACTACTAATTCATCTTCTGTAATATGTAAGAGTGCATAAAGGAGACTGTGTCCACAATGTTTAAGACAATTTAAAATCTAATTTGATGATATCACATTATTTTAAATAAAAGTTTAAATTTATGGCAGAAAAGATGTGTGAATTTGGAAAGACAAGAATTGGGGAAATTCAGGAGAGGGCAGTATACTTCAGGTTGAGTAATGAAATGGAATGAATGATAAACATTAAAAACTATCTGATTGATGGAAATTTATTTTTCATTATATACTAAAATTTGACGTGTCAAGAAGTTATTTATATCAAGATGAATGTATGGATCATGTACCATTTATTCTTTTTCAAGATTGTTTCAATGATATAGTACTATAATCAATATTTTTTAGAATTGTACCATTTTTTTGAGATCAACTGATTCTGTTACTTCCAAACTTTATGGACAACTAAGAGGAAAGATAAAATAAATTGGTTTGCTATTGCATAAAATAAATCACACAATATCAGTAATTTTAAACAGTAAGCATCCATTCAGTAGCCTCACATGTTCCTTGGCTGCAGAGAAGCTGTAGGTCATATCTGATTTAGGTGAGGCTTGGCTGGGATGGCTTTGATTCATACCTTTCCCCTTTTCCTCCTGGGACCACTAGACTAGGCTGGGCACACTCATTGCATATTGATTACAGAGGCAGAAGTAAGCAGTCCCAACTAACAAGTACATTTTAAGCTTCTGCTTGCATTGCATCTCTTAAAGTATCGTTGTCCAAAGCAAGTCAATTGCTGGGTCATATGGTAATTCTATGTTTAACATTTTGAGGAATTGCCAACATGGTTTTCAAAGCAGTTATGACCATTTATAATCCCACTCATGTATGAGGGCTCCAATTTTTCCACATCCTTGTCAACACTTTATTATCTGTCTTTTTTATTATAGTAATCCTGGAAGAATTTACCAGTCAAGCCATTTGGACTTGGTATTTTTTTTGGAAGATTTATTTTATTACTAATTCAGACTCTTTAGTTTTTATATATCTATTCAGATGTTCTACTTATTCTTGGGTCAGTTTTAGTAGTTTGTGTCTCTCTAGGCATTTGTCCATTTCATTTAGGTTTTCTGACATTTTGGCATGCAATTGTTATTTGTAGTCCTTTATAAACCTTATATTTCTTAGTAATCCTTGCTTTTAGTAATTTGAGTCTTCTTTCTTTTTTCTTGGTCAGTCTAGCTAAAGGTTTAGTCATTTTCAAAACTCTTTTCAAAGAACCAACTTTGGTTTTGTTGATTTTCTCTATTGGTTTTCTGTTTTCTCTGTCATTTATATCCAATCTAATCTTTACTATGTCCTTTCTTCTCTTTGCCTTGAGTTTAGTTTCCTCTTTTTTCTAGTGTCTTAAAGTGGAAGCTTAGGTTATTAATTTGAGATCTCTCTTAGTTTACAATATAGACATAACTTTAAATTTTCCTTTAAGCTCTGCTTTTGCTGCATCCCATGAGTTTTGTTTTGTTGTGTTTTCATTTTCATTCATTCATCTCTAAGTAGTTTGCATTTCCCTTTGTAGTTTTTTTGACCCAGTAGTTGTTTATAGCTGTGTTATGTCCACATATTTGTGAATGTCCCCAAATTCCTTGTTTTTGATTCACAATTTTATTCAGTTGTAGCTGGAAAGTACATTTGTATTACTTCAGTCATCTTGAGTATATTGAGGCCCTTTTTATGGTCTAAAATAGGGTCTATCCTGGAGAATGTGTCCTCTGCCCTTGAGAAAAATGTGTGTTCTGCTATTGATGGTTAAAGTGATTCCTATTAGTTCTGGTTGTTTCAGATCTTCTATTTCTTGTTGATCTTCTTCCCAGTTGATCTGTCCATTGCTGAAAGTGGGATATTTGACTCTTCAAAAAATATGTTCAGTTGTCTCTTTCTCTCTTCAATTCTTTCAGTTTTAGCTTCATGTATTTTGGAGATTTGGTGTTAAGTGCATATGTTTTTATTTTTTTCTATCTTCTTGTTGTATTGACATTTTTACTATTAAAACTATCTTTCTTTGTCCTTGTTAATAGTTTTTTTTTTAAGGCTTTTTTTTCTGTCATTAGTGTGGCCACTTTTTTCTTTGTTTTCTGTTTGCATATTTTTTTGATCATTTTACTTTCAATCTTTTGGTGTCTTTGAAATTAAATGTATATTTTGTAGACAACATATTGTTGGATCAAGTTTCAATTTTTTTAAAAAATCTATCTTGCCTATTTCTGTCATTTAATTGGAGCGTTTAATTCATTTACATTGAATGTAATCACTAAGTTAAGAGTTATGCCTTTTATTTTGCTATTTGTTTTCTAGATACCTTCTGTAATTTTTGTTCCTCTGTTCCTCCTTTACTGCCTTCTTTATATTAAATAGATATTTTTAGTGTAGTAATAAATTTCCTTGTCACTTATTACTAATTTTTTTGAGCTTTGTTGATTTCTTATTGGTTTCTCTGTGTATTACAATTGACATCTAGACATTATAAATATCTAGTCAAAATTAATACCAATTTAATTCAATAGTAGATAGAAAATTAATCAAATGTTGCTTCATTGCCTTCTCTACCTTTGTGCTATTGTTTTCATACAGGTTACATCTTACAGATTACATATTTTTATCCATCAACAGAGATTTATAATGATTTCTTTATATGGTTGTAATTTAAGTCAGGTAGAAGGAAAAAAAAAATTACAAAAAAATGTATTTATACTTTTGTTTAGTGAGCTACCTGTACCAGTGTTCTTTTCTTCTTCATGTGGATTCCAGTTACTGTCTAGTGTCCTTTCATTTCAGCTAGGACTTTCTTTAGTGTTTTTTGTAGAGAAGAATTGCTAGTGATACTTTTGGTTTTATTTCTCTGTAATCTCTTTACATTTCCCTTTGTTTTTGATACATGGTGTTACTGGAAATAGAATTTTTGGTTGATATTCCTTTTTTTTTTTTAGCACTTTGAATATGCTGTCCCACTGCCTTCTGGCCTCCATGGTTTGTGATGATAATGCAGCTGTTAATCTTAATGAGTATCCCTTTAACATGATGATTCATTTTGACCTTGATGCTTCCAAGATTCTCTCTTTGGCTTTGGTTTTTAGCAGTTTGACTATGATATATCTTGTTGTGGATTATTTTGAATTTATCCTACTTTGAGTTTGCTTGGCTATCTGAATGTGCAGATTCATGTTTTTCATTAAATTGGGGAAAATTTTCAACCATTCCCCTTAAAATATTCTTTCTGCCATTTTCCCTTTCTCTTCTACTTCTGGGACTCTTGTTAAGTATAAGTTGGTGGGCTTAGTTGTATTCCATATGTCTCCTAGGCTCTGTTCATTGTTTCTTCTCTCTGTCCTTCAGACTGGATAATCTCAATTAACCTATCTTCAAGTTTGCTGATTCTTTTTTCTGCCTGTTCATATCTGCTGTTGAACTCCTTTAGTAAATTTTTCAGTTCAGTTATTGTACTTTTTTACTCCAGAATTTCTACTTGCTCCAGTTTTAATAATTTCTGTTTCTTTTTTGCTCTTCTCACACTATGTGAGACATATTTTCATGCTTTGTTTAGTACTTTAGACATTGTTTCCTTTTCTTCTTTGACAATATTTATAATATGGCTTAAAGTCTTCTTCTAGTAAATACAATATTGGGGCTTTATAAAAGGCACTTTACATGATTGCTTTTTTTCCTGCATATGAGTCATAATTTCTTTCTTATTTTCTGTCTCTTAAAATATAATTTGGCAACTCTGGAAATCAAATCCTCACACCTCCTCAGAGTTTGTTGCTGTGGTGGTGGTGGAAGTTGTGGTAGTGGTGGTTTTTTGGTCTTTTGTTGCTCTTTTTGTTGTTTGTTTTGGTTGATCCTTTAAAACTCATTCTGTAAATTTTGTATTCTTTATTACATTAGTCCACTGAAGTCTCTGCTTGCTTAGCTTAGTTGTCAGCTGATGACTGAAAAGATATCTCTTTAAATTTCTTGAATCAGTGCCTGCCATTTTTAAACCAATGACTCCATGTTTTGGGGGGCATGTTTTCAGCACTCATTTGGATAGTTTAAACCTCTGCATTATCTATCCCTTTCTAATTATACAGATCCTCAAGAGTAGCCTGAGGTGAGAACTTAGGACTTTCTCAGTGCTCTCCTGAGCATGCATACATGCTGTGTTACATACCAGCCCTACATGAGTGTGGGCTTCCAAATCCCTAGGGATGTATAAGATCCTTCAATGCTCCCCGTGGGCATTTCTTATTTCAGCTTTCCCTCTTATGCTTTTAGTTAGCTTATTGTTTGGCCCAACCATGCCTTAGGCCACTGGGGTGTTTCATTATTGTCACTGGTTGTTTTTGACAAGCATTTCACATAAAAAGTCTGTCTGCCTTGAACAAGCTCCAAGTCAGATCAAATAAAAACATCCTTGTGAGTAGGATTTTCCAGCAAACCACTAGGCAGATCAAATAATGGCTCTTCTCTGGCCATGAAACTTTGAAGGAGCTCCAGCTCTCTTATGATCCTTCCAACAGCTGCCAGGCTACAGGTTTTTTAACATGATTGAGGCTGTTGGTTTTAAGGCTGCTGCAGAGCTGAGAAGGGAATGGTGGGAATAAAGCAAGTTAAAATGCCACCAAATTTGCTGTTCTTACTGAGTGAAAGCTGTTTTTCTTGAACAGATGCTTCTGATATTTATTTAAGAGTTTTGTTAATTTCTAGTCTCCTGAAAAATTGATTCTGATAATTTTTACCAGGGTTCTTATTACTATTATTAAGGAGAATATTTTGGAGGACTTTATTCAGCCATTTTTGTATAGATAGATTTTAGGCTCTTGTTTGTTAACCTATTTGATCCAACTCTCTACTTTTCCAACTTGAGCTGCATATCAACTTCATAAATTGGATTTTGACCCCAAAATTGCTTAACTAGCTCCTTCTTGTTATTAGGACTTTGGCTTAAATATTGCACACACAGAGAGTTCTTTCCTTACAAAGACATTCCAAATAAAACTCCACTATAATATTGTATGGGGCCAAACCTTAAAATAAATGGAAATACAGATCACTAAAAAATAGCTTTGCATTAGTATAAATGACAGTAAAAGTAGCTAGCATTTGTAAATATGTTAGAGTTCACAGAGCATTTTAAAAATACTTCTATGCCTTTAGTTCATCTTCACAAGTAATTCATGAGATAGTTATTCTTACTATCTTTATATTATAATTAGAAAAGTGTCTGTAAATTAAATAACTTATTAAAAATCCCACTTAGTAAGTGATAATAAACAAATGCACTTAGGTCCTTTGACCCAAAAACGTGTAACTTCCATCACACCAGGCTACCACTCACAAAATTTTAACATGAAACTATTAATTATTAATATATGAGACGGATTTGCTATAATCATCAAAATATCTAAGTGCAGATAACTATCAAATGAGACATGTATTTTGTAGCTTTTTATAGCTCACAAAATTGTACATGTTGGTTACAGGTACTTTGTGATTTCCAATGTTGTATTTACTGAACTAACAAAACACACCACCAAACATTTTTATTTTTTCTGATGAAAATTATTTTATTTCACCACTTGGTCTCCAAAGAATCTCTATTCCTAAGTCAGATGTTTTCCTGGTATGTAAAGGAGTCAATAGATGCATATTTGTCTTCTATCAACTAACAGTTTTCTACCTTATCTAGTCCAATCACAAAAAGACAACCATTCCTTTTATTTTTCTTTGATATTTTCCTAACTAAAGAAAATCCTCAAGTTAACTTCTGGTCTTGAAAAGAAAAATTATTGGCTAAAAAGAATATGAATTAACATAATTATGTTCTCTGTCACAAACTCCTCCAAAGTGTGTGAAAATCAAGCAGTCATGGCACCTCTTCCTTCAGATTGCATCAATCTTCCTTGAGTCAGAGAGGGAAAGGTATCCTTTTTCTATCTCCATGTTAACTGTGTAAACTGGGATAAGTGATTCCACATCTCTGCCCACCAATTTCATCCTCTGTAAACTTCTTTTGATTTCTGGCCTTCCTGTTAAGATATATTCAGCCTTGAACATATCTTAATTTTCTGAATACATGAATATATTGGCCACACTCAGATTGAGACATGAATTTTTCTTCTGGCCAACAAATTGATGCTACTCCATTTATGGGTGATAGTGGATTGAGTACAGAGCAAGGGCAATTAATACTTTAACATTCAGATTTATTTGATAATTCTATAACTTTTATAAAACAATAAATAAAACAATCTAAAGAGTCAATTTTCAATTTTAAAAATTATTCAATTACTTACAGTTTATATTTTCCAACATTTTATAAAAATATGAAAAATTATACTTACCCCTGAGAAAGTTTACTATATACTCAGAATCAAACTGTGTAAATAATATCCTACCATATTCCCAGGTGTGGAAATTTCATGTTATTTCTGGACTATGGAAAGTAATTGGATTATTATAGCATAGTATTGTACATATCCACTCTTATGTTTATATCTTCTCTCATTTATAATTCAACTCCATTTTGAGAAATCCACTTTGTCACGAAAATCTTCAAAAATATTTCCTTAATTATTGCACTGTTATAATCAATCTTGAATTTCACCAGGGATGCAGAGAAAATGAAAGTTATTTTTTAATGGATAAGCTCAATATTATTATAACAGCTATTTTCTTTTTATGTTTACAGTTTACTAATTGCTTTCATTTGAATTCTGTGATAATACCACACACTTCACTACACAGACTATCTTTTAGCACAGTCATTTGTTTTCATGCTTGGAAATATATGCACGGTGAGATAGTAAAATCATTAAAGGCAACTGAATGAGTATTCAAGATCTTTCAAGTTGCGTAATAACATCTGCTGTAAACCCATAAAAGTTTTGAAATATAATCAGAAACCTTTCTTTGTTCAACCTAGAGAAATATTCTTTCTGTGTTTATATTAAAATGAACTGTGGCATATTGTTCATATTTAAAATAGATTATATCTATTTTTGAACAATTCTACTGATTATAATAAAGTGCTATTTTTTTTCAAGGATTTCTGAACTTCTGGCTCCAAGAGTGCCATTTTATTCTTTTCTTTTCTTTCCCTGGGTACTTGATTGTTTTCATTCACTTCAATTTTGAAACAAAGAATTGCTGGATATTTCCCAGTATCTTTATATACAAAGAGCCCATTTAATCATTTGGAAGAGATAACATCTGTGCACAAAGAACGCTAGATAACAATGAAAGCTTATAGAGAAAAACCATCTCCTAGTAGTAACCAAAAAAATAACCATGTTATAAAAGACAATCCAGGCTACTTTTAATCAGTGTAGCATTAGTTTTTATTTAGCTAAATAGAGCAATGAAATATCATTGTTTATACCTGCAGCAGTTCTTTTCCCAAGTTGCATTAATATCACCCACATTAATCAAATGGGCTACCAGAAATTAAATTGCATGTTTGAATTTTAAAGTGCAGTCTGCTCATTACATACATCTTGCCTTAGTCATATAGCTAATTTATAAGCAGAGTTGTAATTTATGTATTTATTCTGTCATTTAAAAAACTTTTGTGTTAATGTGATTGTTCTGGTTTGCTGCTGAGAAAAAAATTTTTGAAAAAATAAAAATTATACAAAAATTGCAAAATCAAACCTGAAAGCATTACATATATTTCAGATATTAATAACAAAGTATGATAATGTTTTCATTTATTTGACCCGTATAACCCGTTTGTTCATAGAGTAAAGTACTCAATGGCTACGTTTAAAACCTTAAAATATGCCTTGCTTGAAACATTCTTCCACCTTTCAGTAGGAAAATAATAGTTCAGCTTCCTTAAGAATTTATGCTTGAATATGAACAAAAAATACTTTAAAAAATTTATAATAGTTAACATTTATTGACAGCTTACCATATGCCAGGGAGCATTATTACTGCTTTTTGTTGGTTAACTTTTAAACCATAAAACACTTTTATGGAAGATTATTATCCCCATTTTTCAGAGGATATTAGGACACTAAATGTTGAAATAATTTCCCCAAGATTGCAACCTTGTAATTGGAATTTCTGAGATTCCATCTGGGACAGTCTGATTTTAGTATCCTTGCTATTATTCAGTACTCTCTAGTCTTTCTTTTCAGTAGGATGAAGCTTGGTATTGACTGATAGAAATATTTAGGGTAGCATACTAAGTATCTATGAGTAGTATTAAAATATATATCAATTTAATTTGTGAAATCTGATCACTAGGATTCAGAAAGCATCTTTGAAAGCAACTGTGTCAAATAACTATTTCTACCTATATCTTAAGTGGTTTACAGTGGCTACATATTTTGGGAAGAAATTTAGGGCATCTTTCATTGCTTGAAGCAGTATTTGAAGTGAAAATCAAATGAAGTTAGGTTATACTTAAGAGCAATCAAATTCAATATTACTGAAGTGTCTTTCCTTAAATTTTACTTCATATTGCACTTGTTTTTAGACTGAAATACAAATACAAAATAATTTATAATCATTTTATATTGCATTAGTTTTCAAAAGAATTAAAACAGGTAGCAAAGACATTCTGTTTAATTTCACATACATCTGCACCTGGTACTGCTAGCTGTTCTCCATAACCCAGTGCACCTCTGCATACTTGCTCATGATTGTCCAAATTGCAGGGAAACCATCTGACCTGGAAATAGTCTCTAAGGAAGTCGTATTACAAATTCTTTGTCAGTGACAACAAACATCCTATTTTTTCTAAGGTTGATTAAATCACATATTAAACTTACTAGGTGTCTTTAGATCTCTGTGAAGCCAAATAGAACATATTTTCTTCAGTTCTCTTCCCCTTGAGTTTTTAATGAATATGCAGTCCATTGAGAGGAGGTCCTCATATTTTAAAAATATAGCAACTTGGAATGCTCTATTGAGCTCTGGAACAAAAGCCCACTGCTGCTGATTTAGTAGTTAAAACATGTTTACACCAAGAGAAATTATTTTTAAGTATGAGTTTGAATCATTTTCCTGTGAAAAAACGGTCACTGTTTTCTTGAAACCCTATATTGATAGTTTGGGGTGGGGGGAATAACATTATTATTTTAGTGATGACTTGTAGATGGACGTAAAGATATCCACAGACACCTTTTTTTTTTTAATCGATCTTTATTGGAGCATAATTGCTTCACAATACTGTGTTAGCTTCTGTTGTACAACAAAGTGAATCTGCCATATGCATACATATATCCCCATATCCCCTCCCTCTTGAGCCTCCCTCCCATCTTCCCTATCCCACCCCTCTAGGTCATCACAAAGCACCAAGCCGATCTCCCTGTGCTATGTTGCTGCTTCCCACCAGCCAACTATTTTACATTCGGTAGTGTATATATGTCAATGCTACTCTCACTTCACCCCAGCTTTCCCCTCCCACCCCATGTCATCAAGTCCATTCTCTACGTCTACCTCTTTATTCCTGCCCTGAAACTAGGTTCAACAGTACCATTTTTTTTTTGATTCCATATATATGTGTTGGCATATGGTATTTGTTTTTCTCTTTCTGACTTATTTCACTCTGTATGACAGACTCTAGCTACATCCACCTCACTACTAATAACTCAGTTTCATTTCTTTTTATGGCTGAGTAATATTCCATTGTATATATGTGCCACATCTTCTTTATCCATTCATCTGTCAATGGACATTTAGGTTGCTTCCATGTCCTGGCTTTTGTAAATAGTGCTACAATGAACATTGTGGTGCATGTCTCTTTTTGAATTATGGTTTTCTCAGGGTACATGCCCAGTAGTGGGATTGCTGGGTCGTATGGTAGTTTTACTTTTAGTTTTCTAAGGAACCTCCATACTGTTTTCCATAGTGGTTGTATCAATTTACATTCCCACCAACAGTGTAGGAGGGTTGCCGTTTCACCACACCCTTTCCAGCATTTATTGTTTCTAGCTTTTTGGATAATGGCCATTCTGACCAGCGTGAGTTGATACCTATTTGTAATTTTGATTTGCATTTCTCTAGTAATTAGTGATGTTGAGCATCTTTTAATGTACCTCTTGTCCATCTGTATGTCTTCCTTGGTGAAATGTCTATTTAGGTCTTCTGCACATTTTTTAACTGGGTTGTTTGTTATTTTGATATTGAGCTCCATGAGCTGTTTGTATATTTTGGAGATTAATCCTTTGTCTGTTGTTTCATTTGCAAATATTTTTTTCCCATTGTGAGGGCTGTCTTTTTGTCTTGTTTATGGTTTCCTTTGCTGTGCAAAAGCTTTTAAGTTTAATTGAGTCCCATTTGTTTGTTTTTGTTTTTATTTCTGTTACTCTAGGAGGTGGGTCAAAAAAGATCTTGCTGTGGTTTATGTCAAAGAGTGTTTTTCCTATGTTTTCCTCTAAAAGTTTTATAGTGTCTGGTCTTACATTTAAGTCTTAAATCCATTCTGAGTTTATTTTTGTGTATGGTATTAGGGAGAGTTCTAATTTTATTCTTTTACATGTAGCTGTCCAGTTTTCCCAGCACCACTTATCGAAGAGGCTGTCTTTTCTCCATTGTATTTTCTTGCCTCCTTTGTCATAAATTAGGTGCCCATATGTGTGTGGGTTTATCTCTGGGCATTCTATCCTGTACCATTGATCTCTATTTCTGTTTTTGTTCCAGTACCATACTTTCTTTTTTTTGTTTAACATCTTTATTGGAGTATAATTGCTTTACAGTGGTGTGTTACCTTCTGCTTTATAACAAAATGAATCAGCTATACATATACATATATCCCCTTATCTCTTCCCTCTTGCATCTCCCTCCCTCCCACCCTCCCTATCCCACCCCTTTAGGTTGTCACAAAGCACCAAGCTGATCTCCCTGTGCTATGCAGCTGCTTCCCGCTAGCTATTGGTTTTACATTTGGCAGTGTATGTAGTGAGAGAGTGGCATGGACGTATATACACTACCATACTGTCTTGATTACTGTAGCTTTGTGGTATAGTTTGAAGTTGGGGAGCCAGATTCCTCCAACTCCATTTTTCTTTCTCAAGATTGCTTTTGCTATTTGGGGTCTTTTGTGTTTCCATACGAATTTTAAGATTTTTTGTTCTAATTCTGTGAAGAATGCCTTTGGTAGTTTGATAGGGATTGCACTGAATCTGTAGATTGCCTTGGGTAGTATAGTCATTTTCACAATATTTGTTCTTCCAATCCAAGAACATGGTATATTTCTCCATCTGTTTATGTCATCTTTGCTTTCTTTCACCAGTGTGTTATAATTTTCTGAGTACAAGTCTTTCGCCTCCTTAGGCAGGTTTATTCCTAGGTATTTTATTCTTTTTGTTGCAGTGGTAAATGGGAGTATTTCCTTAATTTCTCTTTCTGATTTTTCATTGTTGGTGTATAGGAATGCCAGAGATTTCTGTGAATTAATTTTGTGTCCTGCAACCTTACCAAATTCATTGATTGGTTCTAGTAGTTTTCTGGTGGTATCTTTAGGATTTTCTATGTATTGTCATGTCATCAGCAAATAATGACAGTTTTACTTCTTTTCTAATTTCTATTCCCTTTATTTCTTTTTTTTCTCAAATTGCTGTGGCTAGGACTTCCAAAGCTATGTTGAATAAGAGTGGCAAGAGTGGACATCCTTGTCTTGTTTCTGATCCTAGAGGAAATGCTTTCAGTTTTTCACTGTTGAGTATAATGCATGCTGTGGGTTTGTCATATATGGCCTTTATTATGTTGAGGTAGTTTCTATGCCCATTTTTTGGAGAGTTTTTATCATAAATGGGTGTTGAATTTTGTGGAAAGCTTTTTCTGCATCTTTTGAGATGATCATATGGTTTTTATTCCTTAATTTGTTAATCTGGTATATCACATTAATTGATTTGCATATATTGAAGAATCCTTGCATCCCTGGGATAAATCCCACTTGATCATGGTTTATGATCCTTTTAATGTGCTGTTGGATTCTGTTTGCTAGTATTTTGTTGAGAATTTTTGCATCTATGTCCATCAGTGATATTGGTCTATAATTTTCTTTTTTTGTACTATCTTTGTCTGGTTTTGGTATCAGGGTGATGGTGGCTTCGTAAAATGAATTTGGGAGTGTTTCTCCCTCTGAAATTTTTTGGAAGAGTTTGAGAAGGATTGGTGTTAGCTCTTCTCTAAATGTTTGATAGAATTCTCCTGTGAAGCTATCTGGTCCTGTACTTTTGTTTGTTAGAAGATTTTTAATTATGGTTTCAATCACATTACTTGTGATAGGTCTGTTTATATTTTCTAATTCTTCATGGTTCAGTCTTGGAAAATTGTACCTTTCCAAGAATTTGTCCATTTCTTCTTGGTTGTCCATTTTATTGGCATATAGTTGTTTGTAGTAGGCTCTTATAATCCTTTGTATTTCTGCAGTGTCACTTCTGATTTCTCCTTTTCAATTTCTAATCTTATTAATTTGCATCCTCTCCCTTTTTGTCTTGATGAGTCTGGCTAAGGGTTTATCAATTTTGTTTATCTTCTCAAAGAACCAGCTTTTAGTTTTATTGATCTTTGCTATTGTTTTCTTCATTTCTATTTCATTTATTTCTGCTGTGATCTTTATGATTTCGTTCCTTTTACTGACTTTGGGTTTTCTTTGTTCTTCTTTCTCTAGTTATTTTAAGTGTAGGTTTAGATTGTTTATGTGAGATTTTTCTTGTTTCTTGAAGTGAGATTGAAATGCTGTAAACTTCCCTCTTAGACCAACTTTTGCTGTGCCTCATAGGTTTTGGGTCCTCATGTTTTTGTTGTCATTTGTTTCTATGCATATTTTTTTTTCTTCCTTGATTTCTTCATTGATCTCTTGGTTATTTGGTATCGCACTGTTTAGCCTCCATGTATTTGTGTTTTTTACAGTTTTTTTTCTCCTGTAATTGATTTCCAATCTCATAGTGTTGTGGTCAGAAAAGATGTTTGATATGATTTCAATTTTCTTACATTTTCCAAGGCTTGATTTGTGACCCACGATGTGATCTATCCTGGAGAATGTTCTGTGTGCACCTGAGAAGAAAGTGTACTCTGCCACTTTTGGGTGGAATGTTCAATAAATATCAATTAGATCTATGTGGTCTATTGTGTCATTTAAAGCTTGTGTTTCCTTATTTATTTTCTGTGTGGATGATCTGTCCATTGGTGTAAGTGGGCTGTTAATGTCCCCTACTATTATTTTGTTACTGTTGATTTCTCCTTTTATGGTTGTTAGCATTTGTGTTATGTATTGAGGTGCTCCTATGTTGAATGCATGAACATTTATAATTGTTATATCTTCTCCTTGGATTGATCCTTTGATCATTATGTAGTGTCCCTCCTTATCTCTTATAACAGTCTTTATTTTAAAGTCTATTTTATGTGATATGAGCGTTGCTACTCCAGCTTTCTTTTGATTTCCATTTGCATGGAAAATCTTTTACCATCCCTTCACTTTCAGTCTGTATGTGTCCCTAGGTCTGAAGTGGGTCTCTTGTAGACAGCATATATATGGGTCTTGTTTTTGTATCCATTCAGCCAGTCTGTGTCTTTTGGTTGGGACATTTAATCCCTTTATATTCAAGGTTACTATTGATATGTATGTTCCTATTACCATTTGCTTAATTGTTTGGGGTTTGTTTTTGTGGATCTTTCTCTTCTCTTGTGTTTCCCCGCTTAGAGAAGTTTCTTTAGCATTTGTTGTAAAGCTGGTTTGGTGGTGCTGAATTCCCTTAGCTTTTGTCTGTCTGAAAGGCTTTTGACTTCTCCATCAAATCTGAATGAGATCCTTGCTGGGTAGAGTAATCTTGGTTGTAGGATTTTCTCATTCATCACTTTAAGTATATCCTGCCACTCCCTTCTGGCCTGCAGAATTTCCACTGAAAACTCAGCTGATAATCTTATGGGGATTCCTTTGTATGTCATTTGTTGTTTTTCCCTTACTGCTTTTAATATTTTTTCTTGAACTTAATTTGTGTTAGTTTGATTAATATGTGTCTTGGTGTGTTTTTCCTAGGGTTTATCCTGTATGGGACTCTCTGTGCTTCCTGGACTTGGGTGACTATTTCCTTTCCCATGTTAGGGAAGTTTTCCACTATCATCTCTTCAAATATTTTCTGAGACCCTTTCTTTTTCTCTTCTTCTTCTGGGACCCCTGTAATTCGAATGTTGGTGCATTTAGTGTTGTCCCAGAGGTCTCTGACATTGTCTTCAATTCTTTTTTCTTTATTCTGCTCCTTGGCGCTTATTTCCACCATTTTTTTCTTCCAGCTCACTAATTCGTTCTTCTGCCTCCATTATTCTGTTATTGATTCCTTCTCGTGTATTTTTCATTTCATTTATTGTGTTAGTCATCTCTGTTTGTTTGTTCTTTAATTCTTCTAGATCTTTGTTAAACATTTCTTGTATTTTCTCAGTCTATGCTTCCATTCTGTTTCTGAGATTCTGGGTCATCTTTACTATCCTTACTCTGAATTCTTTTTCAGGTAGATTGCCTATTTCCTCTTCATTTATTTGGTCTTGTAGGTTATTATCTTGCTCCCTCATCTGTGACATATTTTTTTGCTGTCTCATTTTTTTTTATGAGTGGGTTTGTGTTCCTGTTTTACTGGTTGTTTGGCCTGAGGCTTCCAACAGTGGAGTTTGTGGGCTATTGGGTAGAGCTGGGTCTTGGTAATGAGATGAGGAACTCGGTGAGACCTCACTCTGTTGAATATTCCCTGGGGTCTGAGGTTCTCTGTTAGTGCAGTGGTTCATATTTTGAGCTCCCACCGTAGGAGCTTCCACCTGCCCCCATGCTCACAAATCAAGATCTATGGAGCAAGCTACTTGGAGTGCCAAAAAAAAGAAAAAAAAAAAACGAGAGAGAAAAATAACAAAGTAAAAAAAAAAAATTAGATTAGGAAACTAACAGATTTGTTAGAAAGAATGTGAAAATAAAAATATAAATGAATCAACAACTGGAATGTACATCAGTACCACACTAGTAAAAAAGAGGAGGAGGGAAAAGAAAAAAAAAAAAAAAAGAAAAAAAGGAGGGTGTGAAAGGCCTTGGCTGTGGACAGCAGGGCCTAAGCAAGGGCAATGTTTGGGCAGTGGGCAGGGCCAATGCTCAGGACCCACAGGGCTGGAAAAGGCCCTGGGGGCTGTGGGGGGTGAGGCTTAGGGTCAAGGAACAGAAGGGGCCCAGGCATGCCCCCCACCCCTGGTCTCAGAGGTCAGGGGACTTTACCTGGGAGCCCAGCAGGCTTCCTGGGTTCGAGTGCTCAGGGCAGACCTCCTCCTCTCTTCTCTGGCTCCTCTGGTCTGTGGTCTGGGAGGGCGCCTCCCACCTGCCTCTCCTGATCTCCCTGGCCTCGTTCCTATGCCCCCAGGACCAATGCAGGTGGGGGGAGGCCTTGGAGGACAGGGCACTGGCCTGGGAGCTCAGCAGACTCCCCATGTCCAAGTGGGTGAGGCAATCGCCCTCTGCTCCTCTCCAGCTCCTCCTAGAGGGCCTCTCCCATCTGCCTCTCCTGTTCTCCCCTTGGCCTCCTTCCTATGCCTTCAAGGACCCATGTGGTTTGAAGGGGGTTTTGGAGGGCGTGAGATCCTCCTGGGAGCTCAGCAGGCTCCCCGGGTCCCAGTGAGCTGGGCAATCTCCCTCCAGTCCTCTCCCGGTCCTCCTGGATTGCCTGTCCCGCCTGCCACTCCTGATCTCCCCAGCCTCCTATGCCCCCAGGACCCACATGGCCTAGATGGGGCTTTGAAGTGGGGGGAACCAGCTTGGGAGCTCAGCAGGTTCCCTGGCCCCAGTGGGCCAGGCAATCACCCTCCGCTCCTCTTCTGCTCTTCCTGGAGAATCCTCCCACCTGCCTCTCCTGATCTCCCCGCCCTCAGGGGCTGCTGATCTTGTCTGGCCTCCACTTCTCCTACCCTCCTTGATCCCCCTACATCCTACCGGTTCACTCTTGCATTCCTCCCATCTCCTTGGGGGTTAGAGTCCCCGTCCAGCAGTCGACAGGCACCCTAGTTGTGGGGAGACACTAACGCCACCTCTTCCCACACCGCCATCTTGATCCTCCCCTCCAGACACCTTTTTGTTTTGCTCTGTTTTATCTTGGTACATATTTTTCTCCCTTAAATTTTATTGGAGTTAAGATTTCTAAGTGGAGCTAGTAAAGAAGTTATGTAGAAATACAGGACCACCCTATTTAAATAGAGTATGATCTGAATGAGTGTAGCCTGGGAATATCCAGGTATAAACTTTATCTGATTTAACATCTTTAGATGAGGGTCCTGAGCACAGAGACTGTAGTGATGATTCAAACAAACACTTTAAGATACCAAACTGTATAATAGTACCCTCACTGCTTTAACTGGAAAAGCAAGTTTCTAAAACTTATCCAAATTAAAAGGTTTTAAACTCTAAAAACATGCATTTTACCTATACAATTGCCATCTGCTAAGTCTTCTGAATTTTTTGCTACCTAATAGCTCTGTCTAGACTTAAAATTCATTTGGCTGGTTTCCATAGGACCAAACATAAAAGCAAAGATGTTTATTTTATAATTTATTTGCCCCATTAATTAATCAAGAGATCATTTTCAGATATTTATCAGAAACTTATAGTGCCATAAAATGTGGATTTTGCAGGCTTTACTCTCCTGAATATACTGAAATATTATCAGAAGGTTTGGTAACATAATTGTAAACAAGAAACTAATACAAAATAGTAAGGGCCAAGTCAATTAAAATACCATGTACTTACTATAATATTTGGTAAAGCACAACAAAAAACATCCTTAGTTATTGTTATAATGATGGTTTTTTCGCATAGTAACATTTTATTTATGAATTATGATTAGGGCCAGATTCAGTCTCTCTCTGCAGCTATGCAGCTATAAATATCAAACCTGGCAATGCAAACTTGACTTTGTTGCTTTATTGATGTGCTTTAATTCTAAACCTAAAGGTCTACATTATAGTTCTTTGTCTTTCTGCTGAGATTTTCAGTAAACACAGTAATTGTTGTCAATAGAATTATCTCATGCAATGTAAGTACTTTAAATTATAATGATCCTCATCTTTCCATTGCCTAATAGATAGTTTTTAAATGGTGAACATTTTTCACACCTATGGGATCTTTGGTATAACTCTGATTTGTAAAATTTAAGGCCCTGTACTCTATTACTAATTTATTCGCAAGCTTTATCAAAAGTATTGTTTTGCATCTGCACAGAATCCACTTCTCTCACCCCCACATTTTCCTTCTCTGGCTTTAAGCTCCATAGTATAATGTGTTTGAACTTTGGATCTTTGATATAGTCAACTTCCTCTTGTTTTACTATCTAAAGCTCTGGCTGGATACATTATTGATAAGTGCACTGTGAACTTCTGCTGAAGCTTGTGAAATAGTTATCTCGTGTCTGAGTCATGAAAAAAAGATTCTCATGGAAACTTCATTATGCCTTTTCTTACACATGGCGTGTGTTTGATTACTTCTGCCACCTTCTTAATGTTGATTGTCACTTTATTTTCTTTCTCCTTGAAATTGCTAGGTATCATTTAATGCAAAGAATACACCCATCTGTAGTGTAAATTATGCATGTTTTTATTTTAGCTCGCTTGCTCTGAAATCCAAGTTCTTTTTCTGAATAGCAAAAAGTTAATTTTACATTTATGCATCTTTCCATTTGCTTTGTGCTTAGTTAGATAAAGTTTGAAAAGCAGTATTCACTTTTTTTACTTGTCTTTTTAATTAAAAAAGAAAAAGAGCTGAAATATTGTCTACATTTTTTCCAAAGAAAACCTAAGTTGCTACATCATGACCTTAGACCAAATATACAGTTGACCTGCTTAAAGCAACCAGTATTAACTTATCTCATATTTAAAATGAAACCATAGTTTAATGAACACAGCTTTTATCTAATTTCATTTCCTTTGGTTAAAATGATTGACTTTAAGTTCACGGGGTTTCTCCCACCCATTTCTGTGGATTTCAGCACAGAAATATCTCATTGCTCTGCCTGACAGGGAGGGACTCTGATTACTTTTCTGAAGGGACTTATTCTTGCTCAAAAAAACTATATTCTTCAAACAACAGAAGCTAGGATACATTTCAATTGAATGAGTTTACAGACCATCTGTACCTAAACCAATATTGACTTTCCATGACATCATAGACCCTCTTCAAGAAACTGAAATCTCAAACATTTTCTGCACCATTGACTATACCATGTTCCTATATGATTAACACTGTAAGTTAAGGACCTTAAAAGATAAACATATATTTTCAGGATACTTGGAGTTCAGTTTTTTAAAAAATTCTTCATACAATTCTTAAAGTTTACACTCCATTTACAGTTATTACAAAATATTGGCTGTATTACCCGTGTTGTACAATACATCCCTGTAGCCTATCTTACTCCAAATAGTTTGTACCTCCCACTACTCCACCCCTGTCTTGCCCCTCCCCCTTCCCCTTCCCCATTGGTAACTGCTAGTTTGTTCTCCGAATCTGTGAGTCTGTTTCTTTTTTGTTAAACTCACTAGCTTGTTGTATTTTTTAGATTCTACAAATAAGTGATATCATACAGTAGTTGTCTTTGTCTGATTTTTTCAGCTAGCTTAATGCTCTCCAAGTCCATCCACGTTGCTGCAAATGGCAAAATATTCATTTTTATGGCTGAGTAATAGTCCATTGTATATACATACCACATCTTCTTTATCCATTTATCTGTTGATGGACACTTAGGTTGTTTCCATATCTTGGCAGTTGTAAATAATGCCACTATAAACATTGGGGTGCATGTATCTTTTTGAATTAGTGTTTTTGTTTTTGTCTGGTGTATATCCAGGAATGAAATTATGGTAGTTCTATTTTAGTTTTTTGAGAAACCTACATAATGTTTTCCACAGTGGCTGCACCAATTTCCATTCCCACCAACAATGTACGAGGGTTCCCTTTTTTCCACATACCCACCAACCTTTATTATTTATGTTCTCCTCCATGATAGATAGCCATTTGACAGTTGTGAGATGATATCTCATTTGCTTTTGAATTTCATTTCCCTGATGATTAGCGATGTTGAGTATCTTCTCATGTGCCTGTTGGCCATCTGCATTATTATCTAATATATACTATTTTTTATATTTATTTGAAATATACTAGAATGGTATTACAATGAATCTAGCATTTAAGAAAATAGCTGCTTTTTTCCCCTTACTTAAATAATTCTCTGATTAAGGTCAACGAAGATCTCTATGTATACAATGACTTAACAATAGCTTTCATTACGATCTGCCCAGAGATGGAACAGACATTTAAATCATATAGAGGAAGGCAGATATTTAATAAGTCCCTGTCATTTTTTTTTCCAGTGGCAGTTTAATTATTTATACTCACTGACTATTTGGTATTCTAACTTTTATTGTTGGGTTAGTTATTTTTTGTGGTATAGTAAGAGATTATCATTTTCCCAACACTGTAATTGTTGTAAACTCTTCACTCATTCATTAAACAAATATTTATTGAACACTTACTTCACCCCATGTTTTTAAAGTCTTGAGATTCATCAGTTCACAAAGCAAGAAGAAAGCTCCATCCTTGTAAACTTTTCATTCCATCAGGGTAACACACAATAAAGGTAGTAAGCAAGTAACATATGCAAGTTAGGAGGTGATTAATACTATAAAGTAGAGCAGGGTTAGGAGGGGCATAAGTATTAGGTGGGAAGTGTTATTTTAAATAGTGTGGTCTGGATACCCTTGAGGAGAAGGTGATTTGAAGGGCACAAGGGAGTTAGACATATAGATATGGGGAAAGAGTGTTCCAGGAGAGGGACCAAGCAGTGTGGAACTCACTAGTGTGGAAACACACCAAGCAAGGTGGTAGAAAACAAGACCAGTGCAGTTGGAGAGATGTGAGACAGAAGAATAACAAGAGATAAGGTTGAAGAGATGAGTTTGTGGTGCAGGGCACATAATGTAGGAATTTTGGCCTTGGTCTGAACTCTATTATAAAAGAATCACTCTGGGTGCTGTGTTGAGAATATCTTGTAGGGATGAAATGTAGAGGTGGGAAGACCAATTGGGGAATGGGGGATTCATAGCAATAGGTCTAGCCAAAGGCATTCAGGGGTTGACCAGAGAGGTAGCAAAATGTTTTCAGATTCTTAATATGTATTTGGCATCATTGAAAGTCCAAAAAAAATAAAAAAGAAAAAAGCTGTTAGGATATACTTAATGAGTCAGAGTTATTGATTATTCTAAGAATTATAATTTTGTTCTATCACTTATTTTTTCTTGAAACATCAGTATAGTTTATTTAATTACCAGAATAGATTAAATTTGAATCAATTTTAGACTACCATTTTTAAATTCACATTGCTGACCTTCTATGCATAATGGGAGTGATTGTCTCCATTCATAAACTGCATCATCAATAATCCTGTCCAGCTACCATAAAGGTATTTGTTTCTGATGGGAAAATTAGATTTTATTAACCTCCAATTGTTCCTTCAATAAAGTGCATGTTCTTTCCATCTGCTCATAACTGAAGGAGGCAATCAGTCTCATAGGGAAAGGGGGTTAATTATCAATGTGGACAACTCAGAATGTGTTAACTTCATCAAAAGCAGAAACATTCTAAGGGAAAAAATACAGTTGATTCTTGAACAACACGGGAGTTAGGAGTGCTGAGCTATGCCCCGCGCAGAGTTGAAAATCTGCTTATAACTTTTTTTTAATCTTAATAATTTTTAAAATATTTTATACAATTTAAAATGTTACTTTCCATTTACAGTTATTACAAAATATTGGCTATATTCCCCTTGTTGTACAATACATCCTTGAGCCTATCTTATACCCAAAAGTTTGTACCTTCCACTCCTCACCCATATATTGACCCTCTCCCACTCCCCATTAGTAACCACTAGTTTGTTCCCTATATCTATGAGTCTGCTTCTTTTTTATTATATTCACTAGTTTGTTGCATTTTTTAGATTCCACATATAAATGACATCATACAGTATTTGTCTTTCTCTGTCTGACTTATTTCATTGAGCACAATGCCCTCCAAGTCCATCCATGTTGTTGCAAATGGCAAAATTTCATTTTCTTTTATGGCTTAGTAGTATTCCATTCCATATATATACCACATCTTCTTTTTCCATTCATCTGTTGATGGAGCATTCTTTACAATTGTTTGTAACTTTTGACTCTTCAAAACTTAACTACTAATAGTCTACTGCTGTTGACTATAAGCCTCACTGATAACATAACCGATAACATAAAGTCAATTAACACATTTTGTAAGTTATATATATTGTATACTGTATTTTTATAATAAAGCAAGCAAGATAAAATAAAATGCTAGTAAGAAAATGGCAAGAAAGAGAAAATACATTTATAGTACTGTACTGTATCCATACCATAAATTTGTCATCTATTTATAAGATGAATAGTCTATGATTACTACATCAATGTTGTCTTATATGATACAAAATACTGTAGATGTTATACATATTACTAATACTAGACATCAAAAATTAAAAGATAATATAAACAAGTAATTAATGTTTATTTACAGGTATAACGATTCATGCATTGATAATGATGAAGCAGCAATATGCTTGCTTTATGGTAGCCTAGTGTAAGTGTTACGATTGCTTCACAGTAGCCTAGCCTATACACTAATGACTGAATTATTGTAAAAATTTTACACCATATAGTATTATAGTCATATTCATAATACGCTATTGGAAACATTGATAATTTTTTTTTAAAAAAACCACCTACCTGTGATGATAGTCTGATAGGCAGTTTCTCCAATTATGAGAGAGAGAAGCATACTGTCCCATAGTGTAATTCTTTGAAAGCAAGTTATAAAACTGAAAGAAAACTAACACATGATTAATTTTATATTAAATATCACTCACCTTATGCCTATGTAAAGATAGGCTATCCACTTCAAAGCAAGTCTTTCATACTATGTTCTAAAATGTATATTTTTGTTGGGCCTCCCTGGTGGTGCAGTGGTTGAGAGTCTGCCTGCCGATGCAGGGGATACGGGTTCATTCCCCAGTCCGGGAGGATCCCATATGCCGCGGAGCGGCTGGGCCCGTGAGCCATGGCTGCTGAGCCTGCGCATCCGGAGCCTGTGCTCCGCAACGGGAGAGGCCACAACAGTGAGAGGCCTGCGTACTGCAAAAAAATAAATAAATAAAAAAGTAAAATGTATATTTTTGTATATTTATTGAAAAAAATCTAAGTATAAGTGGAACCGCAGTTCACCCCATGTTGTTCATGGGTCAGCTGTAAAGTAAAATGTGACTTGCATGTTTGCTTTGAGTAGAATCTAAAAAATCATGGGGTTATTAATCAGTCAGAAATCAAAATTCAGTGAGATAAACACATGGCCTACTCACCTCCCAGATGGATATTATATCACTTAGTCTGTATTTAAAGAAATCTCAGATTGCTTCTCTATGTGATATTCTAAGTCTCCTCATTTGAATAATATTACTAAATGCACATGACAGGAAAGAGGCAGCTCAAATATTTTCCACTTTATTATTTTAATTATGTTTCAACCACAGTCCTACATATTTTTATGTGTCCCCTTAGCAGTCACTTTTGCCTTGTTGATATTTGCTGCTGTCAGAGGATTCTTTAATTCCGGTTTGTAATTCTTCATATTTATATATATTTTAACAATAATCACTCCTGGCAATCATGTACACATAAAAATACATACTCTCACATACCCTATTATATATTCCTAAAACGAATACTTTAAAGATTCAAAATAGATCACAAACTTTCATAAAAATTAGACATGATGTCTTTTTTTTTAATGAGAAGCCAAAGAATAGTAAATCTGCATCTTTATTAAGCATATCTAAGACCCTAAAAATTTGGTAGCTGTTAATCTCATATCGTACTACTTACGTTTTAGTTTCTTAACTCTCAGGGTCTTTTCTAGTGTTTCTTGAATTATAAAATTATTGTTCATATTATTGTTTTCATATATTCATCATCATAATGATACTTTGGAACTATTGAGCAGAACTTGTTTTTCTTAACAACTCCAAATATTTTAAACTATTATTATTTCTCAAGCATTCTCCTCTGAGGTATAAAGGGTTGAATATTATTCTGTGCCTTTTACTTAGCAGAAAAAATGAATTCATAGATGATTTTATAGTCATGGTAATATCTTAACAGGATTTATTTTAACAAAGGAAATGAGAATTGCCCACTTTTAGTAAGTAGCTACTGGCAAGAAAGGGTTAACATTCCATCCAGAAAGAATCAACACAACCATTTCACACTAAAGTCAAGCAAGTGAATTAGTTGTAAATAAAACTTGAATTTGTGTTCCATTGCCATTTATATAAAAAAACAACAATCTCATTAAATATGTACTTATAGCATAAGATACACTTCTAGGTCACACATCAAAAGTCAATTCACTGAGATACACTTATACAGTGATGTATGTCAATTATATCTCAATTGAACTGGAAAATAAATAAATTCATTATGCTCTATGTGAAGCTCACATGAGTTCAATGGAACTTTTGGGAATAGATCAATTGTGTTCGATTCCCTTAGTAAATAGCATATCAATTTGATTAGCCATATGATATATATTTTTTAATATTAAAGACTGAATACTACTAAACAACCCCAAAGAATACTTAGAAAACTTTACCAATATTTCATGACCTAAAATTATATGGAAAAAAATTTTTGCAACTTTACTGGTTTTGGTGGACATAGAAATTTTGATTAAAGATAAAAATTAATTCATCACTATATTTAGTTTATGCTGTATATTTTCAGTGACAGGTCCAGTATGTTATACATAAGACTTTCTTTTAAATATATGCCATACTATTTTGGAAATAACTGTAACTATATGTATAAGCATATATACATATTGAACAATTTATTAAATTTTAATTTTTCTTAATGAATATATCACATATTTATAAAGCATCTAATAGTCAAACTCAACATGTACAAAAAAACCACTTCTTTCCTTGAAAATATAAATAGACAAAAACAAAAGTCTCTTTTTTAACTCCTCAGTTCTACAAATAGATTCCTCATGTTCCTAGTCACTTTGACTCAAAACTTCTAAGCATATCTATATCTTTTTCTTCTCACTCTCCTATCTTGTACAATATGATACCAAATTCTCCTGTTTTATCTACCTTGAAGCCTAGTGTAGTCTATCATTTTATTCCTTTTTGCTCCCTTGATAGTTCAGTCCATTTTGATTTGCTACCTATAGTATTTCATTTTTTTCTAAATGTTCATTACTGCCTCTACACTGTAATCCACTTTCAAACACAGCTGTCAGAGTTTCATTCTAGAGCATGCTTTGATTACTGTCCCCTACTACTAAATACTTTTTAAGTGCCCACTAAAACTAAAGGTCAGTATCTGTCTTTGTAATAAATTCATGATCTGATTTCACATCATTTTCTTATTTATCTCTCTTAATATACTTTACTTCCCACAATCTTTCATCCAGCAAAATTACAGTGGTCACTATTTCCTAAACAGAGCTTGCATTTTCCTTTTATTTCTCCAAACTGAATTCAGTCCAGAGGTGTTTATTGAGGTCTTGGACTGTGACAGTTTCTGTGCCAGGAAACAAAACAGATTAGTATTTATCTTCTGCTTTGTGAAGAGTTCTCAAAGTCTAATGGGAGAAAGGCACATAGAAATTATTTCAATAAAATATGAAAAATTAATAGAAATAAGTTCAAAATAGCAAAGAAGTACCTGCCCACCATCCACACACATTTCCGTCTATGGATTTCTTCTCCAAATGTCAAGGTTCAGGACAAATGGTACCACTTCAATGAAGGATTGTACAGTTCACCAGATCATTCATAAGTGCTCTCTCCTACTCAGAATTACATTACCCATTGACTTCATCTTCCCCCAGTTCTTATCACACACTGCCTTGTATTACAGTGGTTTGTGAACAGCTGGAATATCTCCTGCTATGTTGTTAACACCTTGAATAGAAGGCCTTGCCCACTAGAATGTAAAGTTCAAATAGCAGCAGTGCATATCTGCTTATAGTGGGCATTCAATAAAAATTTTCATGAATGAGTAAAAGGATCATGTAGTACATCTTTGCAATTTTCACAGACCCTTGCAAGTATATGACATAAAATTAAGCTAAATTCATATTTGTTGAGGAAATAAGGGTAGAGTGGTATCTTATGTAAGTTTATGTCCTTTGTAGTGTCATGCAGAGAAATGCTTATCAACTATTATCCCCTTCCCCGCAAAACAAAACAAAACAAAACAATTCACACACACACATAGATTGATTTGCAGCATTTGCCAATTCCTTTGGTGTAGGCATTCCCAGTATGGCAGATTTTAAGCTAACAATGTGATGCCACTGAGGCAGAGTTAGGAAGAGTTGAACACAAAAGGCTTTCAAGAGCTGTTGCAAGCCAACTGTAACTAAGATAATGTCTAACACACACAATAAATTTTCAATGATTATTTAGTGGATAAATTAATGAAAATTTCAGACATATAGCTTGAGAGAAAATTATTGACAACATAAATTAAAAAGTTAAAACATTTTCAAAATTGAAGTAAAGTTCAGAAGATTCAGATGATTAAATCATAAAATGCAGTCCTCATATTGCAAATAAATTTAATTGAACTACATACTAGAAATATTTTAATAATATATACATGACTTGCTATTTGCATTTGGAATTTATTTTATTTTTTCTCAGTTAATGACCTTATCAGTCACTTCTCTTTTCAAATCTTGAAATAAGTCATTGTTCCCAAAAGCAAATACCAAAAAAGTGATGTTTCGTTAATTATTCCAGGAAAATTCTCTCCTCTGATTTCAAATTTGGAAGATCTTGGTGAACAGAGAGTAGAAAACTTACTGGAGTCTAATATTGGCTTTGGCCTTAACCTTGGCAGGGTTTGGTACTCTCCAGTGGACAATAGCTATAGGAAAGTTTATCACACAAATTACAACCACCAGTGTCCCTAAGGACAGTTTTTTTTCATGGATAATAAGGATGCTGGTACGTTACTTCTTTTACCATATTCTGGATTTGATTTGAAAAGTGCAGTAATTGGGATTATGTTTGGCTGCAGATGAAAGAATTATCCAGCTTAAACAAAATTCTTTTTCATATAACACAGAAGTCTTGAAGCAGGTCATTCAGGACAGTTCCATGTTGCAAAAAGGGGCCAACTGAGCTCCTTCCTTCCTCCCACTTACATTAGAGTCTAAACTGTAGAAACAAAGGCAGAGGTCATCAGGCTCATGCCAGCTGAGTTGTCTCTTTATTTCAAGAAAAAAATAACTTTCATGACCCCCACCACCCCAAGTCAATTTCTGATTGCATCCCATTGGCTAGAATTTTGTCACATAGCAACCCTTAGAGGCAAAGGAATTAGAGAAACTGAACACTATTCTACTCCTAACAAAATTAGCATTATATTAATAAGACTAAATGACAGAAAAAAATAGGGAGCAAGAAACTGTATCAACATAAGTCATACTTACCCCATTGCTGTAGTAAAAGAAAGAAATTGTAATCTCATTATACAAAATATATCCATGAAAAAGTATCTTAACTGAACGCTGTTACCTGCTGTGTCATTTATTGAGCAGGGCTGACTATTTCTGACATGTGGGCCTTACAATATTTTATCAACTATGAGAAATTCAGCTCATACTCTATTCATGACACTGGAATAGTTGCTATTGAGAATGTTGGGAATTACATGACTAGTCCTTGCACTGGGCTGGCACAAAAGAACATGACAACTGTCACACACTTTCTGGAGTACACAGATCATAATCCTTAAACTCATGCTCATGTTCACAAAACACTAACTGCTGTGTGTCTTTATTTTACAAACTTCTACAATTTTTCTAATGGTAAGATAAAAGTAGAAGGGTCAAGATAATAAATTTAAGACAAACAACTTGGAATGTCCATTTGGTAGCCAAAAACTTCTCTGGACCTGAGAGAGAAAGCAGCAAGCTTAGTGTATTGACTTGAATCTCTGAACTAGAATTGAGAACAAATGGGTCAGGGACAAATCTGTTCATCCTTTATCATATCAGGCTCTATGAAAGTCTAATGATATAGGCATTCAGTTTACATTATTATAGCTTATTGTTCTGGATTATTGTCTGCGTGAAGTGAGAGAGACAGCTATAAATACAAGGACAATAGAAATCTTTCCAGATCTTCCAGAAAGAGAAGGAGACCAAGAGAATGTAAGAGTGAGAATGAGAACACAAAGGGAGGGAGGGAGATGGGGGGCAGCAGGAAGAGAGAGAGAGAAACAGAGGGCTATACAGCTTTGGAAACTTTTCTAACATCTTGTCCTTAAATTAGTTATGAAGACAAAAGTTACCAAAACCTTGAAGGACTGGACAGTACAGAATGCTATATAGGAAAGTGCTCCAAACTGGAGTCAGGTTAACTTGTGGATCTAGTCTTAATCTTTCTGCCTACCATTTATGTGATTTTTAGCAAGTCACTCAAATTTTTAGAGTCTAAAATCCTTTATTAATATATTCCATACTTAACCATCATAATAACAAAGTTCTATACTTTTGTTCCATTTGTTTTTCAAATATTACATAATTCCACAAGATACGTCACTGGGCAGGGCATGGTAAATTAAATAAAATAAAGGTACTCAAATGTATTACTAGATAAGATTAAGGGTACACTGTGGGCAGGCTTCGTAAAAGAAGACTAAGGTGAAAATTAAAATCTGCACATAATTTGAAAAGATGTATAAGATCAAAGATGAGATTTCAAACTGTGAAAGTGGCACAAGCAGAGGTACAGAGGAAGGGTTAATCCCGCTGTGTAGTATTACATGGATAATTCAGTTTTACAGTTGGGGTTCTATTGTATACTTACTGTATATATTGGAGATATGTTTAGAAAAGGTGAAAGCCCTGAAAATCACATTGAGTGGACTTTACATGTAATGAGAGAGCCTTAAATAGTCTAGAGAAAGATATTACATGATGAGATTATTGTAGTTTATTTTCCTTTAGTGGGGACGTACTTTATTTCCTCCAGGAATTTTTCTCCAAACTGGTCACTGTATATGTAGAAAATTTATTTTAGGAAAACTGAATCAAAACAAATAAATAAAAACCATGTAATTCTTGACTTTTAAGCACTAGTGGATTATTTTATGTAATAGAATAGAAAGATTTCACAGAATATAACAATAGGTTATCAAGCAGAATCAAATTTTCCTATTTCTCAGACCAGTGCAGATGGAAATAGGAGAACTGAAGGAAGCAAGAGTATTAGATTCTGTCCCCAGGCCTTGTGCCCTCCCTCCCCCTGGGTTGAATGGGGCTGAGAGGAAGCTCTTCGTTGAGCAGTGGGCAAAGGAATTTGTCCTTGTTTTATGGTGGGACCCAGCAAGGGCTGTAGCAGTACAGTGGAAGTGGTTTCACAACCTTTCTTTAATGACCTTGAGAGTTTTGAGGAATTCTGGTCAGTTCTTTTGTTGAATATCACTCAATTTATGTTTTTCTGATGTTCTTCTCATAAATAGACTGGGGTTATGGTTTTTTTAGGAGAAAATTACAGAAGTAAATGCCATTCTCATCACATCACATCAGGAGCACTTGCTATCAATATCACTTACATTGATATTACCTTTGATCACTTGGCTGAGGTAGTGTTTGTCAGGCTTCTCCGCTATGAAGTCACTTCCCCCCTGCTTTCCATACTCTTTGAAACAAGTTACTTGTGAAGTTACACTTAAGGGGTAAGGATAAATAAATTCCATTTATTTTATTTATTTTATTTTATTTTATTTTTTTTTTAAAGTTTTTATTTATTTATTTATTTATGGCTGTGTTGGGTCTTCGTTTCTGTGTGAGGGCTTTCTCTAGTTGCGGCAAGTGGGGGCCACTCCTCATCGCGGTGCACGGGCCTCTCACTATTGCGGCCTCTCGTTGCGGAGCACAGGCTCCAGACGCGCAGGCTCAGTATTTGTGGCTCACGGGGCTAGTTGCTCCGCGGCATGTGGGATCTTCCCAGACCAGGGCTCGAACCCCTGTCCCCTGCATTGGCAGGCAGATTCTCAACCACTGCGCCACCAGGGAAGCCTATTTTATTTATTTTAAAATGGAGAAAATAATTTGGAGATTTGTCAGAATGTACTTTAAAGTAAGTAGAGAGTAAAAGTGATTCTTTTAAAAATAAATTGAGAATTGCTGCAACTATATGAAAAATGTATCATTCCCCCTTTTTTCAAGAAAAAAACTCAACTTATAGAAGAATAAAATATATACAGTTTATATATGAAGTATCTTTTAGTTTATGTTATTTTAAGTCAAATGCATTGAAGACAACTCAGGGGTAATTACTAATTGAATATATATCAAATATGTGTTTTAAAACTTGAACTACTCTAAGTATAGATCCAAGTTTGGAACTTTTCAAGGTATCATACAGTTATTTATAAGAGGATATATTTATAAGAGGATAACGCAAGACGATAGCAAGGCATTAGGCACGAACATAAGTTCACCAGACAGAGAATAATATATTTGAATCCATTGTATTCAATGGGCTGTCATGGCTGCTCAAACAAAGCCTATGAAATATAGGCCAATGCGAAGAAATCACAAAGAATTATGAAATATCTCAGAAGTATCTCTAGACAATAAGGCTTTGGAAACCAGAAGTATGATTCAGCAGTCAATTATATTTCATACCATTCTTTCATTAGAACATTGGGCACAGTGTGGACTGATTCACATCCAAAGATTGAATGAAATAGATATTTATTTGCCTATTCACTAGCTACTTTTGTGCTTTGAGTTCTTATTACTAGACACAAAGAAGTCTGTGTCTGTTTAAATGCTGTCTTTTTTTTTTTTATAGTAAACCATTTTTCTAGGACTATTGATCTTAGAGAATTTGTGTTGTAGGACCACCAATTATTGGATTAGTTCATCTTAATATCACCATTAGTTTCTTCTTCTACATGATGATCCCATATCTCACTTAATGAACCTCTTTCTAACCAGCCCACAACCTTCATTCACTGTCCTTTATTTTTTTCTAGCTTTATTGAGGTATAATTGACAAATAAAATTGTAAGATATTTAAAGTGTGCATCATGATAATTTGATAAATGTATACATTGTGAAAGGATTCTTCCCACCTAGTTAATTAACACATTCAAGCACATGTATACCTCAAATATTTATTTATGTATTTATTTATTTAGGTGTGAAAAATTAAGTTCTAGTTTCTTAACAAATCTTAATTTTTCAATACTGTAATTAACAATAGTAGCCATGTTATACATTAGCTCCTCAGAACTTTTTTACCTTATAATTGAAAGTCTATACCCTTTTACCAATCACTCTCTATTTCACCCACTTCTGCAGTGGCTCGCAGCCACTTTTCTCCTTTCTCTTTCCATGATTTTGACTTTTTATATAGATTCCACATATAAGTGACACCACACAGTGTATGTCTTTCTCTGCCTGGCTTATTTTACTTAGTGTAATGCCCTCAAGATCCACTTACGTTTTCATGAAGGGCAGGATTTCCTTCTTTCTCATAGCTGAGTAATATTCCATTATATATATTATATATATTATAATATATTATATATTCTCCATTCATTCCTTGATGGACGCTTAAGTTGTTTCCATACTTGGCTATTGTGAATAATGCTGCAATGGACATGGGAATGGTGCAGATATCTCTTTGATATCCTCATTCACTGTCCTTTATATTTACCTCTCTTTCTGCTGGATAAATATCTGAATTCAGTTTCTGTTTCTTCTGGGCCACCAAATTACAGAAAACAATAACACTGAAATTTTAAAATTCCACAGTAAGTCACATGAGAATAGCAAAGGTTTCATTTCATTTCTAACTACTCTTTTCCTTCTATTACCACAAAATTTGGGCCAAAAAAATAACTTCCTCAAGGAAAGTAGTTCCTCTCATTGATGACTATCTTAAAACTATTATGTGTTCCAGAAATTAAATTAAGCAGGGGATTATAACCAACTAATTGTCACTTAGTTCACAGTCGACTCAGTTACTTTTCTTTAAAGTTCTGACTTTCTTGTATGAACACACAAACATAGGACTGAAAAATATGCATATATGGTAAACTTAGTTCTCTTAATTTTTTTGCCCCTTCACTAAGACTTTGCTTAGCCCTCAGGCAAGTTTCTCCTTCTTATATGACCCAAGTTAATTTCTTTAGATTACATGGCCTACTTGACCTATAGTAAACAGACCTAGAGTATTATGAAGCAAAGTGAGTAATTAAGAGCTCAAGTGCTTTCAATAAATTTGGAACAAATTGAATTTGTATAATCTACTATTATTCTATATTATAGGTTTTTAAAATATAATTATGGCATGCATACAATGACCATAACACTTGTATATTTTATACTATTTTTATACCTATTATAAAATATAAAAATAATGTAATTAAAACATTTGAACATAATTTCAAACTCTTAAATGATGAATAATTATACTCTAGAAAATATACAAGGAGATGTTCTGCCAATTTAAAATATAAAGCTAAAACCTCACAAATGCTGACGTAAAATTTACAAATGAGAAAAAAAAGTGTATTTTATGTTAAATGTATTAATCTAGTCAATAAAGTTTATACCTTTAAAAAAATAGTTATTGAGGGCTTCCCTGGTGGCGCAGTGGTTGAGTGTCTGCCTGCCGATTCAGGGGACACGGGGTCGTGCCCTGGTCCAGGAAGATCCCACATGCCACGGAGCAGCTAGGCCCGTGAGCCATGGCCACTGAGCCTGCGCGTCTGGAGCCTGTGCTCTGCAATGGGAGAGGCCACAACAGTGAGAGGCCCGCGTACCACAAAAAAAAAAAAAGTTATTGAAGTGAGGTTGAAGCCACATTTTTGTAATAAATATTTATTTATTTTTAGATTTACCAATAGAGTCTGAAAAAATTCAAGTTATTTATTTCATAAATTTTAGAAAGTGTATACAATTTTTTTGCCCAGTTATTTGAGGCTTTTAGGTCAAAGAGGCAATGAACTATCACTTATCATTTACTATCATGATTTCTTTAATATAAACATATGATATCAGAGGACTGTTAAAATTAAAAGTATCTCAGATAAATATTCTAATCACCACCTTTGACAGATTAGAATAACTGAGCCAGGGCTAGGGATCAAGATGACAAGAGTAGAAGGATCCTGAACTCACCTCCCCAAACAGACACATCAAAACTGCCACTACATATAGAGCAGCTCTCTCTGAAAATTTCCTAAAGATGAGCAGAATGGCTTTTTTTACAACCGGTGTTATGAAGGAAGACCCACACAGAATCTGGTAGGAAAGGACAAGAGGCAGTCTAGTTGGGACCCACATTCCTGGCAAAAGACCCATAAGAGAAAGGGTATATCACAGGCTAGGGAGTCCTTCCTAAAGAATTAGTAGTTTAAGCTCCATATTGGGGACCTCAGCCCTGGGACCAACACTGGGAAGATGAGCTCCCTTGGCTGGTTTGAAAACCAGTGTGTCTTACCAGAGAGAGGGCTGTAAGAAACTGAAACTGCTGTTGAAGAGCATGCACACAGACTTGCTTGCTCCCAGTTCCAGCACAGAAACAACAGATTGAAAATGGCTTGCTGCTCTGGCCAGCCAACCAGGATTGCCCCAGCACACATCTGGCCCCTGCTCCAGCCCCTCCTGTTCCAGCAAGACTCCCAACCAAGGAAAAGGCAACCATCTTACTGGAGAGGGGTGGAACTAGTTTAGAACTGCGGTTCCAGCCCTTGGGCCCTGGCCCTGCCCCCAACCAAGACATAGACTGCCATCATTGCCAGGGAGAAGCAAAGCTAACTCAGAAATGTAACTCCAGCCCCTTGCACCCTGGCCCTACCCCTGCCCACAAGCCTGACTAAGGTGGAGACTGTCATTGTGGTAGGGAGAAGTAGAGCTAGCTCAGATTTGCCACTCCAGAATCTTCCCCCAACTAAGGCAGAGACCATGATCATGCTAGAAAGAAGCTTAGCTCCCTCAAGCCTCCAGCTCCTTTGGCATTGGCCCCACTCTCTGACAGGGCAGCAACTGCTGTTGAGCCTGGGAGAAGCCCTAGTCCACATGTAGCTCTGACTCCAGCCCTATGCCCCACCAAGGTGGCAGCTTCCAGCGCAGCCCAGGAGAAGATGTAGCCAGTGCTCACTTCAGATTCAGTTCTCCCACTAAAACCACTGGGCACATGCAGAATGCATAGAGATATTCCTACACAAGGACAAGCCTTAAAGACCAGGATAGGTAACTGTTTTGCTCAGTTTTAAAGAGATAAGCTTTGAAAGTCAAAAAAAAAAAAAAAAAAAAGGCAAGATAGAGGAATATATTCCAAATGAAAGACCAAGGTAAAACCCCAGGGGGGAAAAAACCCTAATAAAATGGAGATAAGTAATTTACCTGATAAAGAGTTCAAAGCAATAGTAATAGAAATGCGTACTGAACTTGGGAAAAGAATAGAGAACACAGAGAGAACTTCAACAAAGAACTAAAAAACATAAAAAGAATCAATCAGAGCTGAAGATGACAGTAACTGAAATGAAAAATACAGTAGAAAAACTTAACAGCAGATTAGGTGATACAGAAGAATGCATAAGTGACAAAATAGTGGAAATCACCCAATCAGAAAAGAAAGGAAAATTTAAGTAAGGATAGTTTAAGGGACCTCTGGGGCAACATCAAGCATAGTAACATTTGTATTATAGGGGTCCCAGAAGAAAAAGTGAGAGAAAAGGGCAGAAAATGTATTTGATATAATTACGAATGAAAAATTTCCTAACCTAAAGAAGAAAACAGATATCCATGTCCAGGATTCACAGAAAGTCCCAAAAGAAGATGAACCCAAAGAGACCCACACCAAGACATAAAAATTTAAATGACAAAATTTAAGATAAAGAGAGACTTTTAAAGGCAGCAAGAGAAAAACAAAGATTCACATACAAGGGAACCTTCATAAGACTATCAACTGTTTTCCGCAGAAACTTTGCAAGCCAGAAGGGAGTGGCATGATATATTTAAAGTCCTGAAAGGGAAAAAAACTACAAGCAAGGATACTCTACTCAGCAAGTTTTTCATTCAGAATTGAAAGATTAAGAGTTTCCCAGAGCAACAAGAACTACAAGAGTTGATCACCACTAAGCCACCTTACAAGAAATGTTAATGGGTGGGTCTTGTCTAAGTGGAAAAGAAAAGACTATAACAGGATATAAGAAAATATTTGAAGGAGTAAATCTCACTGGTAAAGGTAAATATATAGCCATTTAAATAAGCTAGTACAAAGGTTAAAAGACAAAAATTGTAAAATCAACTATAACTACAATAAGCAGTTAAGGGAGACACATAAGGTGTAAAATATGACCTCAAAACATAATAAGGGAGAGTAAAAATGATAGAGCTTTTAGAATATGTTTAAACCTAAATTGTGTCTTGGTCTATCAGTCCAAGACAACTAGATATATTTACAGGTTGATATATATGAATCTTATGGTAACCACAAATCAAAAACTTACAATACACATACAAAAAACAAACAAACAAAAAACAGAAAGTAACCCAGACATAATATTAAAGAAAATAATCAAACCATGAGGGAAGAGACTAAAAGAAAAAGAAAATAACAGAGACCTATAAAACCAACCAGAACTTAATCATTTTAAATGTAAATGGACTAAATGCTCCAATCCAAAGACATAGGTGGCTGATTGGATTAAAAAAAACCAACAAGACCCATATATATGCTGCTTAAAGAAGATCACTTCACAGCTAAAAACATATGAAATGGAAATGAAAAGAAAACTGGGTAGCAGCACTCATATTAGAAAAAAATAGACTTTAAAACACAATCTATGACAAAAGACAAAGAAGGGCATTATTTAATGAAAAAGAGGCCAATCCAATAAGAATATATAACATTGTTAAACATATATGCCCCTAACATAGGAGCACCTAAATATATACAGCCAATATTTACATACATAATGGGAGAAACTGACAGTAATGAAATAATAGTAGGGGACTTTAATACCCCACTACATCATTGGAAAGAAAATACAGACAGAAAATCAGTAAGGAAACACTGGCCTTAATGGACATCAGGTGAACTTAATAGATATCTATAGAATGTTCCATTCAAAAAGAGCAGAATACACATTCTTTTCAAGTACACATGAAACTTTCTCCTGGATAGATCATATGCTCGGCCACAAAATAAGTCTCAATAAATTAAAGAAGATTTAAATTATACCAAGCATCTCTTCTGACCACAGTGATATGAAACTTGAAATCAATTACAGGAAGAAAACTGGAAAAACCCCACAAACATGTGGAGACTAAGCAGCATGCTACACAAAACCCAATGCATCAATAAAGAATCAAAGAGGAAATAAATAAATACTTTGAGACCATTAAAAATAGAAACACAACTTTCCAAAATTTATGGCACACAACAAAAGCAGTTCTAAGAGGGGAGTTTAGAGTGATACAAGTCTACCTCAAGAAACAAGAAATATCAAATAAACAACCTAACTTTCCATCTAAAGGAATTAGAAAAAGAAGAATAAAAAGGCCCAATGTCAGCAGTAGAAAGGAAATAATAAAGATCAGAGCAGAATTAAACTAGAAACCAAAACTGATAAAAAGATAAATGAAACTGGAGTATTTTTTGAAAATAGAAACAAAATTGATTAGCTGTTAGCTAAACTAATTAAGAAAAAAAGAGAGAGGAACCAAATAAAATTAGAAATGAAAGGGGAGAAATCACAACTGATAACAGAAATAAAAACAATCATTAAGAGAATACTACAAACAGTCATATGCCAACAAATTGGACAACTTGGAAAAGAAATTGGTAAATTCCTAGAAACATACAATATTCTAAGACTGAATTAGGAAGAAATAGAAAATCTGAACAGACTAATTACTAGTATTGAAATTGGATTAGTAATCAAAAAACACCCAACAAACAAAAATCCAGGATCAGATGGTTTCACAGGGGAATTCTACCAAACATTTAAAGAAGAGTTAATACTTATCCTCAAACTTTTCCAAAAAGTTGTAGAGGAGGGAACACTTCCAAACTCATTCTATTAGACCAGCATTATCCTGATGCAAATAACAGACCTTTGTTACACTACACATACACACACACACAAACACAAACAGGCCAATACACTACACACACACACACACACACACACACACAAACAGGCCAATATCTTTTATGAACATAGATGCAGTATAGATTTAGATATAGATGTATACACACACACAATGGAATATTGCTCAGCCATAATAATGAATGAAATCTTGCCATTTGCAATAACATGTGTGGACCTAGAGGGTATTATGCTTAGTGAAATATGTCTAAGAAAGACAAATACTGTATGTTTTCATTTACATATAGAATCTAAAAAATAAAACAAATGAATAATTACAACAAACAGAAACAGATTCACATATACAGAAAACAAACTAGTGGTTACCAGAGGGCATAGGGGAGGGGGGAAGGGGCAAAATAGTTGAAGGAAATGAAGATATACAAAATTCCTAGGTATAAAATAAGTTACAAGGATGCAATATACTGCACACAACGTAGTTAATATTTTATAATTACTTTGGGGTATATTTTTATAAAAACATCAAATTACTCTATTATACACTTGAAATTAATATCATATTTTAAGTTAACTATACTTCAATTTTTTTAAAAAATGGAAGCCTAAGAGGGTAAATTATTTTCTCAAAAACTTTGAGACATGTATGATAGAATCCATTAACCATGCTTCCTAAAGCATGCATAAACATATACACACAATAAAACTTACAAACAACACACAGAGACAAATGTTTTGAAAAGATAATTAGTGAAATTTGGAGAGCAAGTTCTTACAAGAAGCTAAGAGGAAAAAGAGCCAATCTGAATTGTAACTAAAAGGTTACAAATAATTTACAGAAAGGATTATCTTTTGAGAATTAAACAGTACCATCAAGACATAATCAACCTGAACAGAGAAAGGCAATCTATCTTAGGAAGACAAAGATTCTCTTGCAAGAGCAAACCTTGACTAAATCCTGATTGCATTAATTCACATGTATAACAAAATATCAATATTAAACAGAAAGAGGTTGTTTAAGCATAAAAAATAAAATAATCAGGGTTCAATGTCAAATATAATCACTGTTCATCCAAGGATAGTCCAAAGAAGTGAGTACCATAGACCAAAGAGTTTTCCTGCCCATTTGTAATAATATAGCTTCACCTAAATCCATCAACTATACAAATCTTATAATTAATTTCCTAGTTTTTGTGATTCCATATTCACCAAGTCATCTTCTGACCAATTTGTGTTTTTTCACTGAAGTATCTGTAGAACAGAATACCCAGCCCAATGACTTGAGTAGTATATGTTAACCTGGTCTGTTATATTTCTAATTGTAAATGAATAGCCACCTGATTGGAATTTGACAAGCCACATAAATTATTCAGTGAAAAAAATGTGTTGGCTACAGGACTCAAATATCCAATACCTCAGCAATTAAAGTTTATGCAAAATAAAGTTATGCAAAATAACAAACATTTGACTATTTATTCTAAGAAATGTAGGCTTAATTAATATGAATTGATACTTGTATTCTGACCAATCAGGTTTTGGGACCTGCAGAAAACAGAAAAACAGATTCTGGCTCATTTCATAAATTCATCAGCTGAAAGGAATTTGCAAAATGAGCTAGCTTCAGTTTCCCCAGTAAGAGCATTAATGGGATTGTCTCTAGCACCTGAAATATCCATAACTTACTTTAACTGGAATTATTCAGTAAAACAGTTATTGTGATTCCCATTTGATATATGAGATAATTGAAGTGCAGTGAAGTTACATTACTTTTTTTCAAGCTGACACAATAAGTGAAGCTGGAATTCGAACCAGAAGTAGAAGGCAGGGGTTGCAAATTCAAATGACAAGATAGGTAGTAAGTTAGAAAGTAAAGATGATATCACGAAAACTGCTTAACTCGTAGCAGCATAGATTGCCAATTTCCCATGAAAAGACAAATATCCTGATCTTATGCGAAATCTCTTGATTTTGAAATGTTATCTAATTCAAAAATAAGTTTAGACACTATGGGCTGAATAAAATACTTATACATGAGCCTGTTTGGGCTACAAGTTTGTGGCCTCTGAGTTATTGCAAATGCTTGTGCCATCTATAGTTGAATAACATTTTCTAATTCTTAGGAAAAATAATTACTAGTCCAAAATGACATTCTCTGATAACAACCTGGAGTGCTAATACTTAGTGCTACTCAATGTTGGTGTATACATATGAGTCAGAAGCCAGAGATCGTGTTAATTGGCTTTTTTATACAAAATTCATGGAAGGATATCCTACCTCTTTTGGAAAATGGATTTCACGTGTACCTGAGGACAGGGCTAGAATTTGCCTAAAGAAGTAGTTACTTGTTATTTCACCACAAGAACAAGTGGTTAAAGATTTTCTCTGAGATTACATAAAACAAGGCAGGGCTGTGATGATTTAGAATTGAGTAACTTTTAGCACAGAAAGTGCCTACGAGGCAGAATCATACATTAGAACATGGATAATTTGAGGTATAGAAGATGATGTATAAGTAGACTACTTTGAAAACTAAAAATCATTCTCATTCTACAGTGTGTACTCAGTATTTTCAGTATGCTTTTTGTTTGCCTTTCCTAATTCCAGACTTAAAGAACCTCTGGATTTGGAGAATCCAACTGAAAACTATAATTATACCAAATAAACCAAACGCTGTAGGCAATGAAATCTTAGCAAGATCTGGTTCTATCCAGGTGTGATACACTTTACTCATGCATATTCTTACTGTCTCTGAAACTTCCAAGAGAGAAAGTTACATGCTTCCATCCTTAAAGTCATATTAATGCTCCATAATATATACTTAAATAAATCTCTTTGCATTAAAAAAGAGAAAAGAATAAGTTTCTATAGTTCCTATTGCAACCGTAATTTTCTTTTATGTCATCTATATAAGTTGAAAGTTTAAAGTAGTTATTTTAGGTTTTATTTAAAGGGAGAACATTCTCTAAATAACTGGTTTGAAATAAGATGCTAAGGTGTGAGAAGAATATGTCAGTCAGTGAGCTTCCTGTGCCAAAATATTATAGAAGTTAAAACTACAAATTATATTTCATGGTGTTGAAGGTTAGACAAACTAGGCATGGATCTGCTTTTCATACTTTGAATGCAGATTTGTGCATCTGACATGAAAAGAATTATATAATTTCAGTAAAAAATAGGCAGACAACCACATTCTGCAGCAGTTTTTGCCGCTGCATTTAGAGCTGCAGAGTGATGAGGAAACCCATAAGGTATGTCAGGGCAAGTGGTTAATTCTCAGTTGAGAAAACAATTGCCTGTTGACTGTAGACTGAACAATTTTTCTTCAAGTTTCCACTTCTTAAGGGGCCCCAACTAAGAGACAGTGTGAGCCCTATTGTGAACAAATGAGATATCCATCTTTGGACCAACTCCACTGAGGCTTCAAGTAATATCAGAAACTGACCCAATGGTGCCCTAGATATTGCACTTCTAAAAACAAGGCTTGAGATGCAGTTCCTTTTCTTTGATTGTTTAAAAAACAGGGACTTTCTGTGTTCAAAGACAGGAACTAAAATCACGGAAGCACATGACTATAGAGATGTGTAAAATTTATCTCACAAATACAAATTAAGCAAATCTTGCAGACAGGAGGTCTTTCTATTAATAATTTTCCTAATTAGAATCCCAATGGTGCTTGTATTTTCTGGTTCAAGGATAATAATTAATTAAAGTACTGCTATATCTTTCTTTTTAAAATGTAGAGGATGTTATATCATTAAGTTAATAGCTATTTTTTAAGTACCTACTGTGTGCCATTTACCTACAACTGAGCTAAGAATTGCCACTTCCAAAATGAGCTTTATTTGATATATTTCACTGACAGAATGATAGTGCTGAGAGGTATCAACATGGGCCTCATCACTAGGCTTCACCAAAATTACTCCTGATTGATGGCTATCTCTGCTGTCCTTAAATATCTCCTAGGGTAGAAATGCTAGAAACTCATTAACAAATTCTATCAGTAGGAATATAATAACCAATATCATCATGGAGCCAAAATCTGTTTTGTCTAGTTTTATCACCATTAACACTGTAAACAGCTGGACATTAACATGTTCTCATAATTTAAAGCAACTGAACGTAACTATTTTTCCTGTTTCTTTTTCCTTTCATGCTTCAAAGAAAGATGCTTCTTTTTTCACAACTAATACTAATTCATCACTCTCCAAGTACTGTTCTCACCTTACAGATCTCCCTCCATTATTTTATTCTTTTCCCTTTCTCCTATATTAGCTGGCCATTTCTCCTAAGCATGTAAATATGTGCAAGATTCTCTCATAAAAAAGCTCCAGGGCCTCCCTGGTGGAGCAGTGGTTGAGAGTCCGCCTGCCGATGCAGGGGATACGGGTTCGTGCCCCGGTCTGGGAGGATCCCATATGCCGCGGAGCGGCTGGGCCCGTGAGCCATGGCCGCTGGGCCTGCGCATCCGGAGCCTGTGCTCCGCAACGGGAGAGGCCACAACAGTGAGAGGCCCACATAACGCAAAAAGGAAAAAAAAAAAAAAAAAAGCTCCAATTTATTCCTACATCACCTCGTCTATTGTTAATTTCTCCTCTTACCATCCTAGCAAGGTCATTTCACTTTCTCTTCCATTCTCTCCTTAACTCTTTGTGAGCTGACAATTTTCTCACTACACAGAAATTGCTCTAAAGTTATCTTAGGAGTGACAGTTATCAGGGCAACTTGGAAAAAGAGAAGTTGAGTTATCTTGATTTTGTAGGAGGCTCCGGCTACGTTGAAGAAGTGGTCCAGCTCTACCAGCACCATCCCTCCTAGTCTTTCTAGGGTTATTGCCAGTGGGGTGGTGAGGAACATATGAAGTCAGATTTCCGTAAATTAATATTGATAATGGTTATTTAAGGATATTTTATTTTTAACATGATTAAATGAGTATACATCATATTACAGGTTATGACATTTCAAGAATATAGTTGGGGGCCTCCCTGGTGGCGCAAGTGGTTGAGAGTCCGCCTGCCGATGCAGGGGATACGGGTTCGTGCCCCGGTCTGGGAGGATCCCATATGCCGCGGAGCGGCTGGGCCCGTGGGCCATGGCCGCTGAGCCTGCGCGTCCGGAGCCTGCGCGTCCGGAGCCTGTGCTCCGCAACGGGGGAGGCCGCGACAGTGAGAGGCCCGCATACCGCAAAAAAAAAAAAAAAAAAAAAAAAAAGAATATAGTTGGTTCCAAATGAATAGCACAGATGGTACTGAGAAAGGGAATATAGTTTTTAAAGTCCTCAACTTCCATAGCAATATGCAAGTATTAAAGGTTAAAGTAGAACCAAACATAAATGATTTACCTGTGAGAATGCATTACATATTGTTCACCCAATAAAGGTTAATATTGGTGTACCCAATATTTAGTAACTTTTCCTTGGACAAGTTATAGGTTGACAGTCTCAGTTGGCTAGAAAATGCACACATAAGATAAATTTTAACAGATATAAAAGTAAAGTACCAAATTTGAGTCTTTAAAAGTTCATTTCAAATGCTTATCAAAATATTAGTAAACCAAATCCAGCTATATTAAAAAAACAAGAAACCATAACCAAGTAGGAATTATCCAAGGAGTACAAACTTAATTTAACATCTAAACATAAGTTAATATAAAGCATCATACATATTTGTTTCCTATTGCTATATAAGAAAACATTTCATAGGACCTGGGGATTAGAAAATGGATATCTTTGAGGGCTGTTATTCAGCCTACCACAGTGCTCTCCTGGTCCCAATGGCAGCCATCTCACATGCAAAATAGATTCACCACATCCTAAGGTCCCCATTACGGTATCAAGTCATGTCTAAAATCTCACCAAAGACTTATCAGTTCAGAATTCCCAAGTTTTATCATCTATGTTCATTGCTTACAAGTGCTACTTTTCACATAGCTTACAGGACATAATTCAGCTAAGCTTCTTGCAGTTGTGCAGCAAGGGTTCCCTTTCTTTAAGTTTCCAAAAACATGTTCCTCATTTGCTTTTGAGCCCTCACCAGAAGCCCCTTGAGCACTCATATTTCTGCCAACAGTCTGCTTATGACTAAGTTTCTCTAAGACAGTACCATGTTCCTCACTTCCTTCTGAGTTATTGCTAGCGGTACCTTTAAGCTCCAGTTATTCAAGGTAATCTAAGATTTTTCTGTAATATTCATCATAATTCTTCCAGTCTCTACCCACGGCCCAATTCCAAAGCCACTTCCTCATTTTTAGGTATCTGTTAGAGCAGCACCCTGCTTCCAAGTACCAAGATATGTACTAGTTTCCTATTGCTATTTAGGATAACATATTCTCGGGTTCCAGGGAGAAGGGTGTGGGTATTTGGACGTATTTTGGGGCCACTATTCAGTCTATCACATCTCATTAATAGAATAAAGGAAAAAAAGGTCATCTCAATAAAGTTTTTAAAAATTGACTGAATCCAATACCCCTTCATAATAAAAGCCTTCAACAAATTAGAAATAGAAAGGACTGTCCTCAACTTGATAAAACCCTTCTGTAAAAAACCCACAGCTACTATTATCCTTAACTGTGGAAGCTTCAGTGCTATTTCCCTATGATTGTAATTAAGGTAAGAATGTTAGCTCTCACTGCGTCTATTCAACTGTGTTCTGGAGGTTCTAGCCAGTGCAATAAGTACAAAAAAAGTTTTAATGTAATATCATATAGAGATTAGAAAGAAAGAAAGAAGACTCTATTTACAGATGACATGACTCTGTATATAGAAAAATCCAAGCAATACACACACACACACACACACACACGTGCGCACACACACACAACCTGTTAGAACTAAAAACGAGTTTAGTAAGGTTGCATATGACAAGATCAATTATATAAAACAAAACTGTATTTCAATACATTAAAAATAAACAATCCAAAATGAAATTATGAAGATAATTCTATTCATAATAGCATAAGAAGTAAAATAATTAAAATTAACAAAACAAATATAAGACTTGCACAAAGAAAATTATAAAACATTGCTGAAATAAAAGAAGATCAAAATAAATGGAGAGACCTTTATAGTGCTGTCCTCTGACCTCCACACAGAAAGCTTTCTCACCCCACCTTGGCTCTAACACCCACCCCAATGTGGATGACCACACTGCTATCCTCTCATTCACAAAGAGAGACTGTGTCCTCTCATACACAAAGCTCTTCTCTTCTCCTTTGGATGCAATACCATGCTGCATCACAGTTCCCTTCTGAATGAGAAAACGTGCCTTTAGCAGCCCAACCTAATTGAGTGTAGACTAAATCATTCAGGAAGGAAGACAGAAGGACAAGGAAGAAGAGATAGAGGGAAACAAGATGAGAGAGAGGAAGAGCTTATTTTCTTTTATAATTAGATTTTTTTCCTTTAAGATCATCACTCTATGTCTACATGCCACAAGTTATAATAATCCCATATCCCATAAGCATCACATCAAGCTGGAAGGTTTTATTTAATACCAAGCATCACAGTTAAAGAGCATGAAGAAGAGGACAACAGAGTGGAGAAAAGTACTGGACTTATTTAGCCTGGAAATGAATTTAGAGAAGATACAAACGTCTTCAAATATTTGAAAGAGTATCATGTAGAAAAGAGTATGGTATAAGCTTTCTTTGGTATGTTTCAGAAAGAAAAAGTAGTCTCAGTGGAAGGGCCTTAGAACTGAAATTAAGGATCACTAAAATTGTCCTTTTGGGTGCTCAGCCTCCACGCCAGAGGCAAGTGCTGCATTCTGGGTGCTGCAATCCTGAGGACACGGCCTCTCTGACTCCTCCAGCCTCAGGGAATCAGTGGCATTTGTGGTGGGAGCGACCACAGCCACCCCGGCTCCTCACTTGAGTCCTTCCCTTCACCTTGCTGAGAGCCTGTCCCGGCCATGGGAACAACTCTTTTGTCTTCCCTCTGAGGCTCGTGGGACCGATGGATGGCTGTGGCAACTGAGGGCTGAACTGCAGACAGCAGCAAGCATACAGTGAATGGTGCATTTGAGTGCCTTCTGTGATTACCACTCACACCTTTTCCAGGGACAACTTCTTAAAAGAACCAACAAGCATCCAGTTTACTGAGATATAATCCCAGATTCATGGAGTTGTTGCACACCACATACCTCTTGTCTCACTAAGACTGGAACAGTTGAGCATCATGCACCAAGAGGGACATCAGGTTAAAAAAAAAAAAACTGCAAAGTTTGGATCTTTTCCTGCTTTAGAAGCAACAAGAATGGAAAGTTGATAATCAAAGGCTCTCGTGGTCTAGCAGAAAAGACAGAGGAATGCAGGACTGCCAATGCAGTCAGTAAGAGCTGTGTGGCTGACAGGGTCTTTGTACCCCAGCATGGTATCAGGCCTGATCCTCTGAGGTGGGAGAGCCGAGCTCAGACCATTGGACCACAAGACACCTCCAGGCCCCATGGAATATCAACCAGCAAGAGCTCTCCCAGAGACCTCTGTCTCAGTGCTAAGACCCAGCTCCACTCAATGGCCAGCAAGCTCCAGTGCTGGATTCCCCATGCCAAACAACTAGCAAGACAGGAATACAACCCCACCCATTAGCAGAGAGGCTGTCTAAAATCATACTAAGTTCACAGACAACCCAAAACACACCACTGGGTGCGGCAATGCCAACCAGAAGGCAAGATTCAGCCACATTCACCAGAACACAGGCTCCAGTCCCCTGCACCAGGAAGCCTACACAAGCCACTGACCCAACCTTACCTAAAGGGGGCAGACACCAAAAACAGTGGGAGCTACGAACCTGCAGCCTGCAATAAGGAGACCACAAACACAGTAAGTTAAGCAAAATGAGAAGACAGAGAACTATGCAACAGATGAAGGAGCAAGGTAAAAACCCACCAGACCAAACAAAAGAAGAGGAAATAGGCAGTCTACCTGAAAAAGAATTTAGAGTAATGATAGAAAGATCATCCAAAATCTTGGAAAAAGAAGGGCAAAAATACAAAAAACTTTTAACAAGGACATAGAAGAACTAAAAAGCAAACAAACAATGATGAATATCACAATAAATGAAATTAAAAAATCTCTACAAGGAATCAATAGCAGAATAACTAAGGCAGAAAAACGGATAAGTGACCTGGAAGATAAAATAGTGGAAATACTACCACAGAGCAGAATAAAGAAAAAAGAATCAAAAGAAACTGAGGACAGTCTTGGAGACCTCTAGGACATTAAACACACCAACATTCAAATTATAGCAGTCCCAGAAGAAGAAGAGAAAAAGAAAGGGACTGAGAAAATATTTGAAGAGATTATGGTTGAAAACTTCCCTAACATGGGAAAGGAAATAGTCAATCAAGTCCAGGAAGTGCAGAGAGTCCCATACAGATAAATGTAAGGAGAAACACACCAAGACACATATTAATCAAACTATCAGAAATTAAATAAAAAGAAAAAATATTAAAAGCAACAAGGGAAAGGCAGCAAATAACATACAAGGAAATTCCCATAAGGTTATCAGCTGATATTTCAGCAGAAACTGCAAACCAGAAGGGAGTGGTAGGACATATTGAAAGTGATGAAAGGGAAAAATGTACAACCAAGATTACTCTACCCAGCAAGGATCTCATTCAGATTGGACAGAGAAATTAAAACCTTTACAAACAAGCAAAAGTTAAGAGAATTCAGCACCACTGGGCCAGCTTTGCAACAAATGTTGGGAGAACTTCTACAGGCAGGAAACACAAGAGAAGGCAAAGACCTACAATAACAAACCAAAACCAATTAAGAAAATGGAAAAAGGAACATACATATTGATAATTACCTTAAATATAAATGTATTAAAGGCTCCAACCAAAACACGTAGACTGGCTGAATGGATGCAAAACAAGACCCATATATATGTAGTCTACACGAGACCGACTTCAGACGTAGGGACACATACAGACTGAAAGTGAGAGGGTGGAAAAAGATATTGCATGCAAATGGAAATCAAAAGAAAGCTGGAGTAGCAATTCTCATATCAGACAAAATAAACTTTAAAATAAAGACTATTACAAGAGACAAAGAAGGACACTACATAATGATCAAGGGATCAATCCAAGAAGAAGATATAACAATTGTAAATATGTATGCACCCAACATAGGAGCACCTCAATACATAAGCAAAATGCTAACAACCATAAAAGGGGAAACTGGCAATAGCAGAATAATAGTAGGGGACTTTAACACCCCACTTTCACCAATGGACAGATCATCCAATATGAAAATAAATAAGGAAACACAAGCTTTAAATGGTACATTAAACAAGATGGACCTAATTGATATTTATAGGACATTCCATCCAAAAGCAGCAGAATACACTTTCTTCTCAAGTGCTCATAGAACATTCTCCAGGAGAGATCATATCTTGGATCACAAATCAAGCCATGGTAAATTTAAGAAAATTGAAATCGTATCAAATATCTTTTCCTACAACAACACTGTGAGACTAGGTAATATTTACAGTAAAAAAACAGCACAAAATACAAACACAAGGAGGCTAAACAATACACTACTAAATAACCAAGAGATCACTGAAGAAATCAAAGAGGGAATCAAAAAATACCCAGAAACAAATGACAGTGAAAACACTATGACCCAAAACCTATGGGATGCAGCAAAAACAGTTCTAAGAGGGAAGTTTATAGCAATACAATCCTACCTCAAGAAACGAGAAAAATCTCAACTAAACAACTTAATCTTGCACCTAAAGAAATTAGAGAAAGATGAAAAAAAAAAAAAAAAAACCAAAGTTAGAAGAAGGAAAGTAATCATAAAGATCAGATCAGGAATAAATGAAAAACAAATAAAGGAAATGATAGCAAAGATCAATAAAAATAAAGCTGGTTCTTTGAGAAGATAAACAAAATTGATAAACCTTTAGCCAGACTCATCAAGAAAATAAGGGAGAAGACTCGACTCAACAGAATTAGAAATGAAAAAAGGAGAAGTAACAATTGACACTGTAGAAACACAAAGGATCATGAGAGATTTTACTACAAGCAACCATATGCCAATAAAAAGGACAACCTGGAAGAAATGCAAAAATTCTTAGGAAAGCACAATTTTCCAAGAGTGAACCAGGAAGAAATAGAAAATATGAACAGACCAATCAGAAGCACTGAAATTGAAACTGATTAAAAATCTTCCAACAAACAAAAATCCAGGACCAGATGGCTTCACAGGCGAATTCTATCAAACATTTAGAGAAGAGCTAACACCTGTCATTCTCAAACTCTTCCAAAATATAGCAGAGGGAGGAAACCTCCCAAACTCATTCTATGAGCCCACCATCACCCTTACACCAAAACCAGACAAAGATGTCACAAAAAGAACACTAAGGTCAATATCACTGATGAAAATAGATGCAAAAATCCTCAACAAAATACTAGCAAACAGAATCTAAGAGCACATTAAAAGGATCATACATAATGATCAAGTGGGGTTTGTTCCAGGAATGCAAGGATTCTTCAATATACACAAATCAATCAGTGTGATACACCATATTAACAAATTGAAGGATAAAAACCATATGATAATCTCAGTAGATGCAGAACAAGCTTTCGACAAAATTCAACACCGATTTGTGATACAAACCCTCCAGAAAGTAGGCATAGAGGGAACTTACCTGAACATAATAAAGGCCATACATGACAAACACACAGCCAACATTATTCTCAATGGTGAAAAACTGAAACCATTAAGACACTGTTATTCAACATAGTTTTTCAACATAGTTTTGGAAGTTTTAGCCACAGCAGTCAGAGAAGAAAAAGAAATAAAAAGAATCCAAATTGGAAAAGAAGAAGTAAAGTTGTCACTGTTTTCAGATGACATGATACTATACATAGAGAATCCTAAAGATGCTACCAGAAAACTACTAGAGCTAATCAATGAATTTGGTAAATAGCAGGATAAAAATCTAATGCACAGAAATCTCTTGCATTCTTATACACTAATGATGAAAAGTCTGAAAGAGAAATTAAGGAAACACTACCATTTACCATTGCAACAAAAAGAATCAAATACCTAGTAATAAACCTACCTAAGGAGACAGAAGAACTAGCAACTAGACCATTCTCATGGATTGGAAGACTTAATATTGTAAAAATGTCCATATTACCTCAAGCAGTCTACAGATTCAAAGCAATTTCCATCAAAATTCCAATGGCATTTTTCACAGAAATAGAACAAACGATTCTAAAGTTTGTATGGAACCACCAAAGATCCCAAATAGCCAAAGCAGTCTTGAGATGCAAGAACAAAGCTGGAAACATCATGCTCCCAGTTTCCAAACTATATTACAAAGCTACAATAATCCAAACAGCATGGTATTAGCATAAAAACAGACATAAATCAGTGGAACAGAATAGAGAACCCAGAAATAAGCCCACACATATATGACCAATTAATTTATGACACAGGAGGCAAGAATATACAATGGGAAAAAAACAGTCTCTTCGATAAGCAGTGCTGGGAAAACTGGACAGCTACATGTAAAAGAATGAAACTGGACCACTGTCTTACCCCATACATAAAAGTTAACTCAAAATGCATTAAAGACTTGACTGTACGACTAGAAACTCTAAAACTCCTAGAAGAAAAACTCCTTGACATCACACTTAGCAATATCTTTTTATCTGACTTCAAAGGCAAGAAAAGCAACAAAAACAAAAATACACTAATGAGACTTCATCAAACTAAAAGGCTTCTGCACAGAAAAGGAAAATGTCAACAAAAATAAAAAGGCAACCTACTGAATGGGGAAGAAATTTGCAAATCTCGTGTCTAAAAAGAGATTAATATCCAAAATATATAAAGAATTTGTAAGCTTAATAACAAAAAATAATAATTTGATTTAAAAATGAGAGAGGGTCTGAATATTTTTCCAAAGATATACAGATAGCCAACAGGCATGGGAAAAGATGTTCAGCATCACTAATCATGAGGGAAATACAAATCCAAAGCACAGTGAGATATTACATCACACCTGTCAGAATGGCTATCAAAAGGACTAGAAATAACAAGTTTTTGCAAGGATATGGGGTAAAGGGAACCCTAGACACTGTTGGTGGGAATGTAAATTTGTGCAGCCACTACAGAAAACTATATGGAAGGTCCTCAAAAAATTAAAAAATGGAACTACCTTATGATCCAGCACTTCTATTTCTGGGTATTTATCCAAAGAAAATAAAAACACTAATTCAAAAAGATTAAAAAAATTGTCCTTTCTAGTGTCCTCAGTCAGAGATCAGATAATCATCTTCTGTGTTGTTCAAATACCTCTTGTTCTCAGGTGGTGGGTTGTTATAAGTCTCCTCCAACATTAATTCTATAGTTGACATGTTAAGAATATATCAATTGAACTATTATAGATTAACCTTGGACTATTTCATACTTTTAGAGGGAGCAAAACTTAGTAGATGTCAGATGCTGTTTCTACAAGTGTTATTGGATGTTCTACTGATAGCCACTAATAGCTCCGAAAATCATTTCCTCTACAGTCAGCAAAGTCATGGACTGGATGCCACATAGTGATAGTTAGCTATAGGTCAATTTATATGACCTACCTGTATGTCCAGTCCATGATGGAATGGATAGTGTCCTTTAGTTGGTGATACAGTGTCAAATTGGTTCCTTGATAGTGGCAATGGGAAGCAGAGAGATACCCAATTGTGGCCACAGGTCTTTCCTGTTCTTGACAAATTAAAACACTTGCCAGGTTAGGAAAATTCCAAGCACTATAAAAATACCTTTACAATGTTGCATGTTTAAAAACATATGAACATTTCAATCACCTGCATTTTCATTCATTAACTTACAGAATAAATTAATAATGAAAGCAAATAACATGATGCAGAATGAATGAACTCAATTTAGTCAGCCAGTCATAATGGAAAAGTCTGTATGTGCCATATTCGCAAACACGTCCAGTCCTTATATTTTAAAAAAATCTTATTCTTGGAGCTGAGCCTTACTTTTACTTTATAACGTAGTTTGAATAAATATAAAATAGCAGCCAAGTACACTTATATAAATCTGACAGATCTCATAGGGTTTTTTTTTCACCATATGCACTGAAAAAGAAACAGGTTTACCCATTTATTCTGGCAAAGGGTTAGTACTTGAACTCTCCTAGAGGGAGCAAGCAATATTAAAGGCACTGTGTGACAAGCCACACAAATATTTGAGCCATTAAGTTAGGATTTTTTTCCTAAAGGTTCATAATTTAAATGAGTCTGCAACCTGATTAGGTAGCATTAAAAATGAGCTTTTAGCTGCTAATAAGCTTCCCCTTGGTTACACAGCCTGTTGTCTTCCTGAGGTGAAGAGAAGAGGGAGCTGCACGAGCTACTGTTTGCAGTGTATGAATAAGATGACAAATGGAGAGAGGGCGTGGATGCTGATGAAGAAGGTTTGATTAGCAATTGGCAACATGAAAACTTCTGAATTATTTTGCAAATTTAAAGAAAAGTTACACATGCAGTTGGTGAGCAGAATTATGGACACAAAAATAGAACTATCTGAAGAAGCAGACATTTTGTTTTCATGCATGTGATTTGGGTATTTTTGCATCTCTTTATCTTTAATCAAAACTCAAGCTAGGATCTTGATACAAAGCAAATGGAATTTACTTGCATGGTGCTTAGCCATCAAGCAAATGTTGCTAACATTTCCCCAGGCCACACCAGTCTGGGATAACAGTGGAATGATAATAAGTAACAGAATGTAAATGATACATGCAAAGCTTCACCAGATTGTAAGAACACATGAGGTCACATTTACATTCATCCTCCCAAATCTCTACATTTGGAGACTCCACCTGTTGGGCTAGCATAGGGAATTCCTGGTTATTCCAAGTGTTCTCCCCCAAATATTTGCAACATCCCAAATGTTGCATATTACTTTGACATGTCTCAACAGTAAACAACACCAAAACCAACTAGAATTGGCTAAAACAGGGAGAAAGAATATTCTTTAATAGCAAGAAGACAAGAGATAATGTAGTTTTATCCCAGGCTCACTATCATCAAGGACCCAGATTCTTTCCATTGCTCACCCTCTCATTATCAGAGTGCTACCTTGGTGGACTAGTTTTCTAGGGCTATTGAAACAAAATACCACAGACTAAGAGGCTTTAAAAAATTGGAAATGTATGATCTCACTGCTTTGGAGGTTAAAAAGTTGAAATCAAGTCCAAATTCTCCTTCTAGAAAGGAGCCCTTCCTTGCCTCTACCTACCTTGTTGCCAGAAATACTTGAGGTTCCTTGGGTTGAGGATGGGTTACTCCAATCTCTGCTTCATCCATTGCATGGCATTCTCCCTGTGTGTCTGCATTCCCTCTTCTTACTAGGACACCAGTGTTTGGATTAGATCCTGTCATCATCAAACAAGACCTCATCTGAATGTGATTATATCTGCAAAGACCTTGTTTCCAAATGAGTTCACATTCACAGGTTCTGGATGGACATGAATTTCAAGGGGTGCACTGTGTTCCACCTGCTCCCTCATATGCACAGAACAGCTGCTGCAGATGTCATCGTCTCAAGACAACTCAATCCTTAGTTATGGAAAAACTGTCTTTACTTGTTTTCTCACATTCAGAATGAAGAATGCATTCCTAGCAGTTCCACCCAGAAGATGTTCCTTCATGTCTCATTCATAAGAAATGGTTGCCCTTTCTAAACCGTTAATTACCTGGAAGGAAAAACAATTTCCATGATTGGTGTATACTAAATGTATTTCCATTCCTGGATTATGAAGGGATTAGTCTTCACTGAAGCACATGACTACCCATTTCTGAACAGAATTAGTGTTCTTTACAAAAGAAAAGACAAGTGTGACAAAGGAAGAGTTGGAAAATGACTAAGTTGGCAATAAAAAGAGTCTGCCATATTCAGGCTTCTTTATACACATGAGAGACTCAATCGTGGTAATTCTTGTCTCAAAGAAAAGCAATAAATCAGCTGCATATTTCAAGTTTAGATACCTCAATACTAATTCCTCCAGTCACAAGAAATTGCCAATTCATCTAAAACCTTACATTAGCAGTCTCAATTGTTTCAAGCAGTGTGGTCACCAAAGGGGAGTCCAGAGAACAGCCCCTACATATGCTCCTGCCTCTAACTTTGCCACTGATGAAAACAAAGAAACAGAACACTATTGGGCTTTGCCTTTATTCTATAAAGATTCCACAGTCTGAGACTGACTAGTTCATCTTTCAAATAGGCCTTAGTACAGTTCCATACATTCATGGAAATGATGGTGTTACAGGCTAAATTTTGCCTCCCCCCACATTCACATGTTGGAGTCCTAACCCCCAGTACATCAGAATGAGACTGATGACACTGTATTTAAAGATTTAAAGACAGAGCCTTTAAAGAGATGATATGAGGTCATATGGGTGTCCTTATAAGAAGAGATGCGGACAAGATATGTACATGCACAGAAAAAGACCAGGTAAGGACACAGTGAGAAGGCAGTCATCTGCAAGCCAAGGAGACACTTCTCAGTAGAAATCCAACATATTTACACCTGGATCTTGGACTTCTAGTCTCCAGAACTGCAAGAAAATTAATTTCTGTTGTTTAAGTCCCCCAGCCTGTGGTTTTCATTATAGCAGCTGTTGCTGACTAATACAGAGTTTCGGGAGCTGATTGGCTGAGGATTTGTGCCTTCCATGTGCAGTTAAGGGATAACCCACAGGAAGGTCATCTAAATTCTACAGTTTTCAGATTTTGGATGAATCTTATCTTTCAACACACACGCGCGTGCACACAAACACGATTCTTTCAAAAATGAGCCCTGCTTCAGAACAAGTTCTGAACATCTGTCTTACGTTACTCAACTAAGTGGCCATTCCCCTTTGAATTCCCTCCCAGTTAGTTTAATGCCTCCTCATTGCTGGGATTACCCAGCCCATTTTCCCTCAAAAGTGCACTACTGACCAGTGCTCACTGACCCCTGTGCTGGTGAGAGGCATCCTGATGACACAGGACATAGTTTTAAATGCACAAGCTCTGCAGTCAGAGTTCCTGAATTTGAATCTCTGCTCTTCTAGGCATCACTTGGGTGGGTTACTGAAGTCCTCTTTGTCTCCACCACAGCCTCTATAAAATGAAGACAGTAAAGGGACTCATTAGGATTAAATGAGGTAATATGTGTAAACCCAGAGGAAGTTTTCAGTAAACAGAAATGAGAACTACTAGTGGCAATGCCCTCACTGGGTTAAAGCAGTTCTGCACTGCAGAGTGGAGATGGCAGTTTGGAAGGGAAGAAGGACCTCTGCCCTTTCTGCACCTTGATCTCAGAGCAGCACTGTTCTTGCCTGAGTTTTCATGATCTTATCTCTCATTATGTTCTTCCATACACCTCATTTTCTTCACTCTCTGTCTCTGTCTCTGACTCTCTTTTTCTTTTTCTCTCTGTCTGTCCCTCTTTCTCTTTATCTCCATGTTAACCTCTATCTTCATCTCTACCTAGATCTCCATCTCTCTCCAGGTCCAAACAAATTCATAGCACCTAAGAGATAAGGAAGCAGATTCCAAATGCCTGTTTATTTAGACTTTCATTTGATCAGCAGAGAATAACTGAGCACCCCCAAGGACCAATGACCAGTGCACTGTGTTGGATGTACAGTGAGAATACACACATGTTCCCTATCATCATAGAGCTTATAATCTAGCAGATGATATGGACAATTATTACATTTTCAAATGTGTTGAGAGCTCAAAGAAGTACAAAGCCCTGTGGGTGAATAGGGGGAGGAATAACCTATTCCTTGACCTGAGAGTTGACTGTCAATCAGCTCTGCTATGTCAGGAAGGGAGAGTCTTACAGGCTGTGGCAAGGTATGAGCAAAGGTCTTGAGACAGTTTAAGAGAAGATCCATTTGAGAAAATGAAACATGGCCAGTATGATGGAAGCATAGGCAGTGAGTCCAAATAAAGTACAATAAGGTTGCAGAAGTCAACAAGGCCCTGATTCAGCAGAGGTATTTGCTTTTCCATGTACTTATTGATTCATGTTAAGTATTTTCATCTTTATCTAAAGGAAAATTAAGGGTATTGTGCAATAAGGCAACATAATCACATGAGAGTTTTTTGTTTTGTTTTTTTTTTGAAGAACAGTAATATATTATTTGTCTTACTCTAAAATTTTGGGATGAACTATATATATTGGCAAAGTTTCAATGCTTGGATTCTGTGTTCATTTTATTGTTTATTTTTTATTTTTTAACATCTTTATTGGAGTATAATTGCTTTACAATGGTGTGTTAGTTTCTGCTTTATAACAAAGTGAATCAGCATTTGACTGCACTTAAGAGTTTTTAAAAGATCACTTTGGCTGCATATGGGTAATTGATGGTGGGACTGATGGGAGGGACATGGTTAACAGGAAGGCCAGTCATGAGACTGTAAGGATAGTTAAGGTGTCAGATGATGAAGACAGTTGCAGGAAGTGAATAGATTGATTTGAGATTAAACCACTGTATTTTGGACATTGAATAACTTTTAGATTTATGGCTTGAGCCCTGGTGGTGCTATTTACCAAGGAAGATAGGATAAACAAAAGAATGGGATAGGGTTAAAGAAGATCAGTACAGCTGGGGTTATGTAGTTATCAAGGTGCTTAGCAGATGTCCAGATGGAACAATGCAGAAAACAGTTATACACACACACACACACACACACACACACACACACACACATATATGTCTGTAGCTCAGAAGAGTGTTTTGAACTAGAAGTCAGAATTTGAGAGTATTTGGCATTGGCAAGACAGCTACCACATATGAAAATGTAGTCTAGGTAGGGAAGTTAGTATACTCTCAAATAGTTACTGTGAAGATTAAATCACAAAGGCACTTGGCTTAGCGTTTGATATACAATCAAATACCCTTCAGTAATGGGTTGTTGTTATTTATATCTATATTCACACAAATGTAAAGATTAGATTAGAAAATGAAAGCATAGTGAGGATAACTTATTTGCCACAGTCATGCAATTAATAAGACTGGGTGCTAGAATTTAGTCCTATGTCCATGTCTGTCTAAATCCAAAGCGCACAACCAACCCCCTTTCCTTTTATTTTGCTTACAAATGATTCAAATATATTTATTATTATTGAATTATTTCTTTGAACATCAACTTTTCCTTGAAATGAGCCAGATGAATACATCATCTGGTCATTCAGAAAATGCCATACGCTATGATGCTGCCACTCGAAAATTATACTAAATAGGTAAAGAGTTTAAAAAAAATATGAATTTCCCATCAAAAAAAAAAAAACGTATGAAGTTCCCATCAACCAAGTTGCCAGTATGTAAAAATCCATATATGTTTTTAGCAAAGCATGACAACTTTTATAACTCTAAAGGTCAGCCATAGTGTCAGATGTCATTGGTTTGTAAAGTATCCTTGATTTAAAATGGAAGAATCAGCCCTTGAAGCAAAGAGAAAAATGAGTTACATCTTTGGAATATTAATTTTTGAGACTCATCGAGGGAACTCCTAGAGGGCTCATATGTCTTAGTTATTTTCATTCACATTGAGTGGAACTCAGCCCTGCATTGTCATTTGCAAGGTGCTTGTTTGAGTTCTCTGAAGCTGAATTATGAGAGTAACTTCATTCTTTAAGTGTTATGCTCTTTCTCTCTGGCTCTTCACTCCTCTTCCAAGTCTCTGCTACATTACTTCAGTGGCTATAATGAAGTGAATCCAAATTATTAGTTTGAGGCTAGCAAGAGACCTGACATGCACACAAAACATTCTTTTAACATTTCACTGAGCTAATCATCCTAAAGGATTTATTCTGTCTTTTATAAGCTCTTACTCAGCTTTCATTTTTTTCTCTTAATGTATCTTGGTGGTTTAGCTCAAGGAAGTTTTAAAATGTCAACTGAATCTCTCAGTAAAGTTGTCGCAATTTTTGTTTTTTAGTTAACATATTTAGTTGATGATTTCAAACTTATAAAAAAGACGGTAAGAACCTGATCAGACAAGTCTTAACAGTACCCTATGTTTAACACAAAATGTACATAGTATGTTTGCTGTGACTTATTATTAAACTATGACTAATGTGTATAGAAAAAATGCACTAGATTTCATTTTATTCTTCTATGGTAAAGAATATCACATTAGTTCACATGAAATTTCCTTAAGATATTAGATAATATAAATTATATTCCAATTTTTAAAAGAGATTTAAGGATTATGGAAAAGGGACAAAATGAGGAAAAGTATTAGCAATTCATGGGATCACATATATATATATATCATTTTCATTGTCATCCTTAATTCTTCAACTGATTTGAAACCTTTGAAACATTGAGAGTATTCAGCCAAGAAGAGCAGCCCAGCACCTTTATAGTGATAAAGACTACACCTTATGGCATAACTTGGTCTGTTAAGCAAATGAGCTTGCCCAAAGTGTAACTCTGAAGGAGTATTCCCATCCAGGTATGGGCTTGACTGGAAAGTCATTGGTCTTCCTTAACACTGCTCCTATAAAACTTCTAAGCGGAAGGGAATGTGTGTTTCTTCCAATTATGCATATTCTAAAGACACCAACAAGAGATCAAGGGTCTGAATTAACCGAGCTTAATTCCTTCTTTCCAACTGACTATTCATTCACTAAGGGTAAGGAATGAGGAAGCAAAGTGGGGCCAGCAGAATTACTCAGATGGTGGTCTCTCCACTGAAAACACCGGGAAAAGCAAATAAATGTGTCCCTTCACAAGGAGTTCAGGTAAAGATTTACAGAGTCAACTGTCATGATCTTCTGTTTCTGTTGGTAAATGGGCATTTGTTCTCAATTAAAACGAAGAATATTCTGAATAAAGACCTCATTCAAGTTAGAATCCTGCTGAAAAAAAATGACTCAAGTGCTAGGAAGCCCTGAAGAGTCCTTGTTAAATTTCACACTCTGATAAGAATTACAAGTTCCTCATTGCTCTACATGCCATTCTTTGTTAGTCAGCAGGTGTCCACCCTGCTATTACCATGGAATTAGATCTCCATAGTTGCCTCCAGCTGTCTCCATCCAGACCCTGGGAAATCTTGTCATGAAACAAAGGATGTCCTCCAACTTTGCTGCCAAGCACTGACTCCACATTCTTTTGGCTACAAGTGATTTCTTTTCTGGGATCCATGAAGCAGGAGCCAGGTATACTACTACCAGTAAAACTGAGATCTTATGACATGTTTTACACAAATTTCAGAAAACCATTGGCTAGAAAATGATGGCTACATGTGTCACCTTCCAAATACATTCTGCCCAGAATGAGTACCATAACAAAAATATTCAAGCTCAAATGACAGAATTAGTAATTATATTTCTCATTTTTAGAATATCCACATTATAGTCACCTGGGAGATTTATATCTTGTAATATATAAGTGTCTTCTAATCTCAGACTATCCACTTTCTGGTTAAAAAATGCAAAATTAGCTAAAGTGGTCAACGTTGAATGTGTTCCAGTGTTCAACCTGGTTTCAGTATTAGTATAGTGATTTATCTGGAGTTCTAATCACTGTATACATCAAGAGTAATCCCTCCCCCCAAATTTTATCCAACAATAAGAAAAAAACTTCACCTCATCATTTTGATTTGCTGGTATTTAACACATCTCCCAACCAGAAAGAGAACCATACAAATGTGGGGTGTGTATGTGCATGTGTGTGTGTGTGTGTGTATTTGTATAGAGCATGCGTATGTGTGTGTGTGTGTATTTGCATAGAGTTATATGCTTTAACACTGTACTTTATGTATTAACTCTTAACTGAAAGACATATTCTTTCTACCTTTCATCCTCTTTGCTTTGTATACAGTACCCCCTGTTTCTCCTACCTCCAGTTTCCTTAGAACATACATATCTCACTGGAAATAAAGCCTCTGAATGTCCTGATGGAAAAATTAAACTGAGCTCTAACAAGTGGCAGTTGAATCTTTCCACTAGGAAGTTAAGTAGATAAGGGGTAACAAATAAGAGGTACATGACTTAAAAATCCACTTTGATTCACTTTAGTTTGCTCCATATTTTCAGTAAAGGTCAATACCACCATGCAACTTTGTGTTGTGGTATTGTGGAGAAAAACAAAGGAAAAGAAAGAAAATGAGCAATTCTCCAATATCACCACCATCCTCTTCTGTTTCCCAGTGTCATCATCACTAGCACTACTTCAACTCTCAGCAGGGTCTTGGTTTGAATGGCAAATGATATGGTCACTTTCAATGCAAGCCTACAACTGTGATGAGGTTAAAAAAAAGTCTCAAAACCCTGGACAACCTTTGTGGTCCAAAGGCTGCAAGTTTGGCCACTTCTTTAGATAAAGATGGGATCTTTTTTGGCTCAAGAGATATCTGGCTCCAATAAAGTCAATAGTCCATTTCTCCATCATGTACATCTGTCAGAAATCCAAGATTGATTTCCAAATTTGTCCCCATGGAGCAGAAAAGTTGTGTTGCCCTAGCCACATTTGAGCCTTAATAGGCATAAATCCAGATTCAGAGTGCTATTTGGCAGCAGTGACTAGGTGACTGGAAAAAGTTTATCTTAAATGTAGACTTGTTTTTGACAGTCAGGCTCTGGAAAGCCAAAACATTATCATTTGAAAACCACAGGGTCTGAGTTAAGATGGAACAGTAGGGTTATTTACTTTTTCACTTATTTGTTTTTCATGCAACAAATATTTATTTATTAAATATTGCTGCACACTGGCCTGTGCTGGTCCTCAAATATAACAGTGTCTGCACAAAGGGTTTTTGACCTTATCATGATCCTGATTTCTCACCAGAAAATTAAAAGATTTTGTTGGAGGAGAGAATAGAGAAGTGAAGTTCTAGAAATTATGTAGTTTGGGATTTTAAACAGGAAATATTTTGGCTTTACCCCTTATTTTTTCGAGGTCTAGTTATACAAATTCCATATATACACATAGAGACAGACTAAGAAGAGAAAGTTTGCTAGAAACTACACAAGTGTTTCTAGTGAAACTACAGAGAGAGTAAGGGTTATTTTTTTTTAGCATCTTGTTTGAGTATCAGGGTCTTGAAGATTCGGAACTATAAAGAAAGGGATCATCAAACTTTCACTCCTGTTTCTCATCATGTAAATACTACTTCAATTTTTCCACTGATGAAACAGAATCAGCCTTCCTATTAGAGAGCATTTTATTAGAAAACGCTTTGAATATGCACTTGGTGAATGGTTGTTACACGCAGACAATAAATACAACCTGGCATTCACAGAGGCATTCACTCTTCTTTGAGTATATCTTCCTAATAGTGCTCATTATCAACAGCATGTTTGACTTCACACGCATCAGCATATTCACTTTACAGCCCCCTTTGTAAACACACAAACTCCACTCTGCAAACTTTCAACCCACATTTTTATTTGTGCGTCAAACACATCAAAGAACAAAAGATCTGTGGGAAAATTATGCACCACCACATAACTCCTTTTGTCAGAGTATAGAGCCCGAAGAAGTCTCCTTAGAGTCTTTTATCCAAAGCTGTGCTCCTAAAATGAGTTTTATGCCCCACTTCTTCTTCATCTTTTATTGTCACCTACTTTGTGGCTCATCTCGTTATTTGTTCTTAAATTCTGAAATAGGAAAAAGGCAAAAATAAATCTATTAAAGACTGTAGAAAGACTATGATGGGACAATGTAAATAATTAATAATTAGGTAATAAAAATATTGCATTATTACTGATTTTATATAGTTAATCTGTCAACATAAATAAATCTCCTAAAATGTAATCAATCTGTCTATACATGAGGTAAGGACCCAATTTGGCCAGGAAACAAAATAATATGAAAAGCATAAGCCTAAAGCAATCAGGACTGATGGAAAGGGCTAATGAGAAAATTGATCTGTTTGCATGGTAGGGAAAATGGAAATAATTTCTTGCACATTATGCAAATCAAGACTTCATAATTAGATTTGACACAAATACAGGTATAACATCGTTGCATGGGGCATTAGGTTGTACTACAGAGTAATTTAAGTTGGAAAGTTAAGTTCGGTTAAGAAATAAGCTGAACAACCTAATAAGACCAGGAACATTTTCATGATAAAAGAAAAAAAATCAATAAAATCTTTTCTAATTTAAATATTCAGTGTAGCCTGGGAGAACAAAATGGAGAAAAAAAATACTGAAATCTAATTGTATTGATCCAATTGAGTAAAATATGACTAGTAAACAGGCAGAATACAGATTAAAAATTAAATAGCACATTTTTTCTTTTTACCCCAAATTAGTTGTACTATTGTTCATTCACTGAGTACTACTTTACTATAAACAGTGAAGCAAGGAGAGACTAGTGACTTCCAGAAAATTTTAGGATTTAAGTTACTTGTATATTTATTATCCCACAATTTTATTTCCCATTTAAAAAATACATGAACAAGTCAAAGGCATACTGTTTGGGAAAATAATGGAGACTTAAGGAATAGTGTGTATTGAGGTATTAAACCTGGTCCAAAGAGAAAATGTAAGTATACTGTATTTTGTATTTATTTGCAAGGAATAGAAATAATGTGTGGTTTGGCTTGATTTGAAAATTTAGAATGCTCAAAAGAGAAGTTTGTTTAGTGTTCTTTTAGGTGCTTTCATTGTATGTGCCAGTCAGTTATCAAGTTATTGCCTCTCAGATGCAAATTCATATTTCAGTATCTGATTTGAGATAATGAACTGGGTTCTTTCAGTATATCTCCTTTACAGTGAGCGTGATGTTAAACTTTGTCAATAGGGGGCAATGGAGAGGCATTGCAAGAAGAAATAGGGTTATCCTCCAGATTCCATAGTGCTACTTTTTTTTTTTTTAATAATGGTTATGGGTTTTTTTAATTTTATTTATTTATTTATTTATTTTTGGCTGTGTTGGGTCTTTGTTGCTGCATGTGGGCTTTCTCTAGTTGTGGTGAGCAGGGGCCACTCTTCGTTGTGGTGCGCGGGCTTCTCATTGCAGTGGCTTCTCTTGTTGCGGAGCACGGGCTCTAGGCACGTGGGCTTCAGTAGTCGTGGCTCTCGGGCTCTAGAGCGCAGGCTCAGTAGTTGTGGCGCACGGGCTTAGTTGCTCCGCAGCCATAGTCCTACTTTTGCTTTTCCTTGCTCCTGCTGTGTAGAACACCAGTCATGCCTGCGGGGGCGGGGCGGGGATATGAGGGTCATTTCCCCCAACTACAAGCCCACAGCAGGCAATCATTAAATGACCTTGAAGCCATGGCCCTCCTGATGCAGGCACTGCATCATCCAGGACTCAGGCCTGCCTCGCCTGGACTCCACCTGCATTCCCACGCACAAGCGTCAGCTGGATTGAGCCTCAGAGGGTTGTTTCCTTCCGTCTTCCCACTATAGAAAGTGAGGTCCAAGCTTCCTACAGTAGTTCCTGCCTCCTCTGTCTGTCTGCCCACCAACCTTGTCTTACCTGAGCTCTGGAATGTTATTTCTTGCTTGTCCAGTGACTATGGACTAGATCTAGCCCAGACAACCCAGAAAAATCCTCTGCCATCTATTGGCCTGTAACTACATCTTCAATGAGATCAGAACCTCACTGAGCCTTGGGGACTGAGCTTCCCTTCCAAATGTGTCCTGTCTGAGGTTCTCTCTCTCTCTGTCTCTCTCTGTCTTAGAGCATCCTTCAGAGTTCTCTTTACATTTTTATAGTAACCTAGAGTGTCAAGAGTCCCCAAGAGCCTCCCCACTTTCCATGATTCATTAAAGGATTCACGGGAATCAGCATATAGTTGAACTCGTGGTTACGATTTATTACAGGAAAAAGATTCACAGGAAAATCAGCAAGGGGAAAAAGCACAAGGTTACAAGAGTTTTCATGAATTTGAGTCACACAGACTCATTTAATTCTTTCAGCATCAAATAGTGAAGTATTTTCTACCAGGGAGCTCATTAGAAACTCGGTGGCCAAGGATGTTATTAGAGACTGATCACATAGGCACCCTCTGCCTACTAAGCACCAAAATTCCAGACTCCCAGAAGGAAAGCAGATGTTCATAATAAAACACATTGTTTGCATAATCAGTTTAGGCACAGTGAGCCATTCTTATCAGGAATGGTGAAAACCCTTCTAAAACCCCAGTTCTGAGCTGCCAGTCAAAGGCCAGCCGTGCAAGCTGGTCTTTCTAAGGATGATAGTCTCAGGCCTGTTTACTTTTTTCTGCATACCCAGCATAGTTTAATATTCTTTATATGAAACTTCCTTTGTTGAAATTACTGTGTTATTTATGTCTCTTAACTGGGCTTGGACTGATATGGTATATAAATTACTTCTCTGTACATATTAGAATTTTTAAATGTTACCATAATTTCTAATCCTTCAGAAAACATTTAGAAAATTACTGCTGCAGATTACTAAATATTATCAGAAGTTAGCCTCATGACATCAAACAACAGTTCAGTTTAGACAATTTAGTGAAAGAAATCCAGACAGCTGGTAGCTAGGTTTATGTCTATACCCAAAAGTCATTTTAGACTAAAGCAAGTAAAAAAAGGAACAAGTGTGAAGTCTGTAAAACATGTTCTTGTTTTTATGTGAAAATCTTTTCTTTCAACTATTTTGCTATATTCTGAATATTCAAATTATTTAAAAATATTCATTAAGGAAAAGGATTCACTACTTTAAAATTCTATGAGCTTAAAAATGAGAAACGGGAACATGTTAAAACTGGAGATAGCAGAAGCAAAATATATTTTACACATGTCCTAAGAAGCAGGCAGGGAATTGAAAACGCAAAACGATCATGCAGGAAACTCATTCTGGGCACTTTCTGATAAGGCAAAATGGTCATCAGACCAGTGCAGGATCCAGACTGCCATGCTAGCCTTTGAGTTTTCCTTATTTGGCACCAGCAAAAGCTAAAAAGCAAAACGGAGTTCAAAAAGGCCATTTTTGTCTTTGGATTTCAGATTCCTTGAATTCTTGGAAAGCAAAACAGAAGAATCCCTGACTAAAGGCTTTCTGGTAAGTACCTATGAAAAGCTATGATTCCCATACATAACAGGATGAAGAGAGACTAGTATAAGCCCTCTCTGGTGTTGCCAAGTAGATAAAAGGTAGAGGCCATCTGTCATCAAAATTCCCCTGAGAAAGTACATTCTGTTTGGACTTTGCTAGCAGAGAATCAAATAATTTCAGAAGGCAGACATACTATACTTAAACCTAACCCTATACATTTATAAATAGGGAACTGAACACAGGAGAATAAGTTATATGCCAAAAAAAAGCACAGCTAGTTACAGGCATTTGCTGATTAGTAGCAAGCTGGTAGGAAAGAGTTAGTAGCGATAAACACATAAATTCAAGGCTCTTGTCATAGACCACTTGATCACTTCAGAGAGAATAGATGACTTAGAGATGTGTGACCCCTGGCACAGGAGAGCTGAACAAGACTGATGTGGTAGGCATCAAGAGACCTTACGTTAAAATCAGTGAATACTTGAAGCATCAGAGGCATCATTTTGGATTTTAGAATTTACCATTTTTCTTTACTTGCTATATATTCTATAAAAGTTTTTAGCGATCATTTTAACTGTTTCTCTCCCTGATGGCTTACAGTATGTATCTTCTTTAGGTAAATAGCATAACGGGTTTGAGAGTTTTTTCCTTGATTATTTAAATTTGTCACATCAGGTCTAATGTTTATATTAAGTTCTTAGCACCTGTACTTTGACAAACATTCAGCAAGTGTCAGTGATCTTATCTTATCCCACACTATTTTACACTTTCTGGCAGTTTATATCATAACCATCTATTACAGTAGTAATTTAATTACAGTTCAAAGGTTTAGCTCAGTTGCCAAATTACAGGCATGATGATGCATGTGGTCTCGAGGTATTATAATTTTCTTTTCTGGGTTGTTCTTACCCTCATTTAGCATTTAGTGACACATTTCATCCAGTGAAGATTCTTTCCTCCAACATGCCTGCTTACCTTGAATATCTTCATGAATGGAGAATAGAGAGATATTCACATTGTTAGCCAGTTATGAATGTAAGAAAGCATAACGTTATAGTTAGGCATATATATTATCATGTAACTGCCTCACATTTGATCTAGCTTTTCCCCATGAGATGGCAGAAGGGACAGAAACAAACAAACAAACAAAAACTCCCAGGCAATCCTTCAGGTGTATAAAACAGGTATTGTGACCATGGTAGGGCTTCTTATTTCTGGAGTAAACTTTCTCATTTTGTTAAATCTTCTTTCGATGATATTATTTGCACACTACTCTTTCTGGAGTTCCTCCTTAGAACACTCTCATATATTTTCAATGCTCTCCTCAAAATGAGAACTCAACAGCTAAGCTCAATGCACTTCATCAATACAGAATACAATAGCATGTTTCCTGTTCCGACTAGATTATTACTACTAATGAGTTAATGCATTAATGCTTTAAACAATATTTTCATAATAACTAAAATTCCTGATATGTATTTTTATATAACCAGCTATATAACCAGGGTCCTTTGTTTTCAACTGTACTTGAACAATTAATTTTATGAACATAAATACATGTCTTAACTTTTATGCTGTGGATTGTACATCTTAGATATTAATGTTTTTAAACCCCGATTCTGTCATGCATTAGCTCTTCTTATCCATTTTTTGTGCACTTGTAGATTTAATAAGAAAGCTATTTATGTGTTCATTAAAAAAATACTCAGTGCAGGTTAAAAACCTGTGACATTAGGTGTCAGAATATACTTTGCACCTCGCTGATATCAAATCCATTTATGTGATATATACTGCTGGGTGTTTGGGGAAGAGTCTTGTAAGTATCACCTCCTATTACCCTAAAAACTATTCTACTAAATTGTTTAATTGGCACTCTTTTAGCATGTTTGCTTAACCAACTAAAATCCCTTCACTAAATTGAGCATGCATTTCTCTGGATTTTATTCAAAGTTACCATGAAAGGCTTCAAAAAGGCCATGGGAAAATTAAAATCCTAGATATTGTGCCAACAGTTGTTACATCATATACGATCCTTGGAAAATGGATATAGGCTAGTTTAGAATTATTCTTATAGGTATCACATATTTTCTTTGTTCCTGATTATTTCAAAGGTATATGTAAAAACAAATTAAATGGCCTGAGAGTAAATCTCTTGGAAAACCTCATAAATACACAATAAGAGAGTCACTAGGGGGGACACAGGAAAGGATGGGATTTATTTGTTTTTCATAATTGGAATCCACTACTAATAATAAAGTTAACGGTTCCAAAAGTTGAGAATTACTCAATCAAGGATGAAATTTGGACGGTACTCCAGGAAATACTAAAACCAGGAGTTATTACTTCTCGCCAAAACTTCTGCAGATACACGGAAATAGCTCATCCAGTGACAGACAAAATGTTTTATTTTGTATAATAGCAAAAACCAGTGGGAATAGTTAATTAAGAGTGGCAAATCAAGGTGGGTGGGGGCAAAGATCTTATTGTTGACACAGAAAGCCTCAGTCATTTTGGTGGAGCCAGGATTCAGGGCCTGACATTTGGAGCCTAAGTTTCTACTCTCATATCACAATGCCTATAACCAGTATCTTGATGTGGAAACAGGAAGTGGTGATCTATTTGGAAAGGAGCTATATGAAGAATCCAGAGATTAGAGGTAGAAAAAAGACCCTTAAAAGATGACCTATGTCATTAACATATTAACCCCTCATTATCAATCACTATCATTTAATCATTATCAATTAATCTTTATCAGACAGATAGATTCTTTTAAGTATATCTAAATGAGAGAATAAATGAACCCAGTAACTTCTGAGACTCTGCTTTTAATAACAGAAATATCAAATAAGTTTTATCTGTTTAATATGCTTTGTTTTGCTCTGTACATTACGGGTATAATAAGAAATGGGATTATGCCTACTAAGGCTTTATGAACCCTGGGATTCTGTTTTCTGACAACATGATTGTGTAATGCAAGAACCTGTAGTTGGATGTACTAGGTCCTGACCATCTGGAGTCTGAAAATTTGGTAAATTCCAGCTGCCATCACTTTGCATTTTACTATTAAATACACTTTGTATTATCTTCTGTACTGCTGCCTTAGTTGTCTTCAAGTAGTCCAATTTGTTGTGCTGCAAAGCATCAAGTTAATCTATCAGAATGCCCTTAGACATTACCATAAATGCTAGAAGAACCTAACCAACATGGGAGTAACTTAGAGTAACATTAATTGGATAATGATATAAATTTGATTATTAAAATGTGTCAGGGACTCTGCTAAATCCATACATACTTTGTCTCATTTCATCCTCAGAACATCCCTATGAACTAAGTACTATTATTACCCATTTTTCAGAAAGTACACTGATGTTTATAATTGTTAGGTAACTTTATTGAAGTTACGTGGTGTTTGACCAACCTAAAGACTCTCACTCCTGGCTTCCCACTTTCAACCAGTCCACTAGTCTTCTATCCTATTGGAGAATTAGTATGAAGCAGGGCTCTCTTTTTAAAAAAATTTTTATTAGAGTATAGTTGATTTACAAGGTTGTGTTAGTTTCAGGTATACAGCAAAGTGAATCAGTTATACATATACACATATCCACTCTTTTTTAGATTCCTTTCCCATGTAGATCATTACAGAGTACTGAGTAGGTCTCTTAATACAAGTCAAGTAAATATCTCATGAACTTTTTAAATAATATGTTCCAGTTTCATTTCTTGAATTCTTCTTGAATTTTACAATAAGTGATATTAGACTCAAAAATCTTACTTTTAGGAAAAAAAGCTGTCCAACAGAGCTTTCTATGATGATAGAAATATGTTGTATGGTGTTCAAAATGATACACAGTAGACATTGTGGCTATCGTGCATTTGAAACAGGGCTAGTGTGGCTGAAAAAATGAATTTAACTTTTATTTAATTGTAATTAAGTTTAAATTTAAGTAGATACATGTGACCATTAGTTACCATATTGGACAGTGCAGTTCTACAGCATAAATTTTCCATTTTTCAGAATAGTCTTTTGGCCATCTAAAATTCAGATCTTGCTTTTCTAGTTGCAAAATCATTTCTTAATATAGCATGTTATGCAGAACCTTAATATATAAGTCCAGAAAGAGTGAAGCTCCCCTGGTTACAGTGACAAAGGAGGGGAAAGCCTGGATTTTACAATAAGCACCTGACCTCTCCTCTTTCTGCTTACACTTCACTCCAAGGAACCTCTAAGGAACTGGTAGGAGCTACCTGTAGGGCATCATTTGAAAGTAATTGATAAAAATATTGTAGTGCTTCTTCCATCTTATATCATTTCTTAAAGATTTATAATATTGGTTTTCTAATTAATTAAAAAACACTTATCAGGACCTTACCAATGTGCTATAAACAATGATGCTAATATTAATAATACACATATCTTACCCTCATGTAACTTAGAGATTAGTTGAATTTTTTTTAAAAGTCCAATGTTGCAAATATAGAAATAGAGTGTTTCAAATGCTATAGATGATACCAGTACAGAGAGCCAATGGGGGAGTACACGATGGAAAGAGAGGGAAGACTGCACATAAGACATAACATGTAGGCTGAATTCTGAAGGAGCAAGAGAGGGGACAGGGGATAGATGTGGGGGGAGGACATTCTAAAACTACAGATTCTCTCTGTAGTCTTAAGTAGTAACTATTTGAAGACATAAATTTATTTATGTCTTCAAAGGCCAGGTGAAATTTTTATCTTGGCTTACTTGTTGTTTTGTTGCTTTACCATAATCATTTCCTGTTTTTCCAATTGAAAAATAAATATTTTTTGGGGAAAAAATGAGAAACTAAATAAGAATATTTTGAATACCTTTGCTTTCTCTGTAATTTAGTTTCTTCTAGACACATTTCTCAAACTTGAAAAGAACATCAGCTTTTTTCCCCCTGCTTTTCAATGGGTCTGGCAAAGCAGAAAACAGAGATGTGTTTCATTGGGAATATCATGAAAATCTTATGTAGAATTGTATACCCCTGAATATCATAAGCTAAAAGAGCCATGAAAACAAGAGTAATTTATTTCTGTGGGAATTTACAGTTTTTAATGACTTCTATTTTTTAAATTCATTCTATGAAGTTATAGTGCACAAATGTTTTTGTTGTCAAATAATGATTTCTCATGTTGTATGAAAACATGTTGGAAAAAAAGTGATACAAGTGAACCCTGACTAGTGCCAACATGTTTGATGTTTTAGAAATCTGTGTTACCAGTTATAAGAGGCAGGCAATCTCAAGAAAGAATAGATATCTAGAGCAAAAAAGATAATTTTAACAAGTAACACCTGATTCCTAAAATAACTAATTCTTAAACATTTGAGCTAAATAAAGAGTAACAAATTATAAGAAAGAAATGTTGAAAAGAGAAAATTAAACTAAAAACAAATGAACATTAGGGCACAGAATATTTTTAAAATAATAAAAAAACTCGAGTCAAGAATAACTAGTTGAAAAAATGTTAGGACTCAGGCTAACCCAATTAAAGATCTTTTAGTAATAATGTTCAGAATTACATTCTGCAAAACATTAAAAGTAAATATCATAGGTAAGAACATTTATAAATAAAGAAGAAAGATGAGAATTGCATCCTCAGAGGAATGAGAGTATATAAACATTATAATTATTAAGTGAAAAGCTGATGTATTTTAAAAATCAATGTCTGAAATTCTTATAATAGCCATACTTATCATGTTCTTTTCTCAAATATTGTTGTATTAATGTTGACTTATTGCCTATATATTTTCCTGCAAGTTGACATAAATATATGGGTTACAGACTGTAGGGAACTCAAAAAGTATTACTTCTTGATGTTCATTGGTGTCTAGCTGATTTATTTTAGAACACTCTGCTATGTCTATCCTAATGGCATGTGCTATAATGATCAATGTGAATGAGATGTATTTCCTGACCGACCCAATATAAAAAGCATGAAAGTGAAACATTGCAGAAGGGTAAAGCCACTTTTACTTCTGTTGGAAAAAACATATTTTACTGCCTTTGACCTTTTAGTGTTTTCTTGTGGTTAACCATAACATCATCCAATTCTATAAAAAACAGTCACTTCCATAGTGGCATAAAACAAACTAAGATATCAGGGAAAGGGTGAAAACATTCAGTAACACCCAACATAGAACATAAAGGGCAAACGTGCACATCATCGACTACAATGTATTTTTGTTTAAGCTTTCATTATATCAAGATTTTAAACATATTTTAAGGTGCTTTCTAATAATTCCTATCATAAGATTTTTGAGTTTCTATTATTGTCATGCATTCTTTTTGAATTTGCATCCAGGACTAAATGTCCAGCTAGATAATAAATACAGTATGGTGTTCAATTTAATTAGATGATTATGAAATTGTAGAACTCAAAGGATACTAATGTTTATTTAGTTCCTAAGTTATTTATTTATTTATTTTGATTGTATTCTTGTCTATAAGTCTCACATAACCCTATTTTATTAAATTTTATACTAAGTGGGTTAAGATGCTTGCTCAGGTCAACTACTAAAAAATGAGTTAGCAGGCTTCCCTGGTGTCGCAGTGGTTGAGAGTCCTCCTGCCGATGCAGGGGACACAGGTTTGTGCCCCGGTCTGGGAAGATCCCACATGCCTCGGAGTGGCGGGGCCCGTGAGCCATGGCCACTGAGCCTGCGCGTCCGGAGCCTGTGCTCCTCAATGGGAGAGGCCACAACAGTGAGAGGTCCGCGTACCACAAAAAAAAAAAAAAAAAAGAAAAATGAGTTAGCAAGGTCTTCTAATTCCTGAATCCTATCTATCCCATACACACACACACACACACACACAGACATAGACACAGACACATATACTTCCTCCCAGATATTTCAATCAATAACTCCAAGGATGGTGACCAAGTGGTTTCAACATGAAACCATTCTGGGTCATCTAATCAACCCTCTTGGTTTTGGTTCTGGCAACTGAAGGGCAAAAAGATTACATAAGGGGTCCAAAGAGGAAGGTGGTCTGAGAAAGTCCCCTCCTGACTTTCTTGAGGGAACTTTCCATTACATAATGCTGTTTCTGTACCTTTACCATAATTTTTTGCCTATTCAACTTAATATGTTTTTGTGTTTTTTACTGAGATGTGAAAATACAAAGCTTCTGTCACTTGGCTAGCATTAAAAATGACTCCAAATACTTATGGTTCAGTGGTGCTCAACTTCAGTTGTGCTCCAAAATCAATCACTATATATAATTATTCTAATACAAATAGTTAAGCATCACCCTTGGAATTTCTGATTTAGTTGAGGCCCTAGAATCTGTATTTTAACAAAATGCTACAGGTACCATCACAAACACAATGACAAGAGCAATAATCATAACCACTTACACATAACCACTTACAAAGCTTTCTAGGTGTCAAGCACTATCTAAGCCCATTAAACATATTAACTCATTTAATATTTAGAACAACCCTATCATTGAGGTAACTATAAGTGTGTGATTTTCAGATAAGGAAACTGAGACAGAAAGAATTGAGGTGATAATCATAAGGTCACGTAGCCAGAGTGGAGAAGCTAGGATTAAACACCAGTTTTGTGGGGCTCTGTGATCTTAAGTGGTTTTATGTTCATTACTTAATCTCACTGCAGCTCTTCATGAGGGCAGGAAAAAAATTCTTTTAGGTAAATGGAATCTTAATATATTTATTCACACATTAAGAAAACAAAACTTCTGAGAAGCTAAATGTCTTTCTAGTCATAAAACTAGTAATTGAGAGACCTAGTATGCTACTGCAGATCCAGCACTGTTTCTCCAAAAACACCACCTTTCGGTCACAGCAATTTTGATTTTCTCTAAGTATGATATTTTATGTAGGGACTGTATTATTCAAAATGCTTAGCTGAAAGCAACAGAAGTAATTTTTGGTTTTAAAATGAAAAAAGAGCTGATCAAAATTATATTGGGAAGCTCACAGAATTGTGAGAAAGATGGGTCAGTACTCAAGTTCCGAGAATGGTGGCCCAAAATACCCCAAGAATGGTGGCCCAAAACTCTCCAAGGAAATACAACTTGTGCCATTGCTGCCTCTAGGATGCTCAGCTGTCAAGAGTGCAACTTGACTGCAACCAAAACTCTGCCAGCACTGACATCAGTTCTAGGACCAGAAGTCAAAATTGTAAGCATTACGACTCCTGAAAATCCAATGTCAATTAAATGAATCCTATATAAAATGTACTTACTACCCAAGAGGATTGCTTCCAAATAAAGCTTCACTTGAGCAAAGTGCATTGCTGGAATCCTGAATCATGTGTTGCACTGCAAAGAAAAGTGAGAACGTGCATTTCTTGGTTTCTACCTTGGGGAGGTGAAACTGTTACAGCAAGCAGAACATGACAAGGTTGTTCAAAAGCTGCTGACAAGAGTCGTGTGGAAGCTAGAAAAATTTGGAGAGTCAGAAAGGGATTAGAGATGAGGACTTCAATGCAGACTTTGAAATTTAAACTCTTGGAATATTAGAGGAAGAATATACAATTAATTAGGAGGATACCTTAAAATAAGTGTAACTGCACACTTCACTAAAAGGCTGAGAGAGTTGTTTTCCAATTTAAGATTTCAGTTGCAATGCTTTTGGTAGATATACTGAAAAAAAAGAGAGTCTGGGAGAAGGATCTAGATATCAGTACTACTCCCATTCACTGCTAGCAGTGTAGTCCTGTGTAAGTTTTTGTTACCATTTAAAAAGCCATGTCTCCATGCCACAACGAAGGTCCCGTGTGCTGCAACTAAGACCCAGCATAGCCAAAATAAAAATAATAAATAAATTTTTTTAAAAAGCCATGTCTCTATCAGGGAATAGAAAAAATGCTTACTTTACAGGGTTATTTGAGGATTAAATGAGAGTGCAAGTAAAATACCTGACACCAAAATATCAGTCCAATTTCTCCATCCCCTTTGGAAAAATTTTGTAATATATTTGAAACATTTTGAAACCAATGCCATTAATAAACAAATACATGCAAATTACTCTACTCATGACCTTCCAAAGTGGACTTGACCACTGCACCTTTTATGACCCTCAGTACCAAAGAAGAGACCTTGGGCTTCCCTGGTGGCGCAGTGGTTGAGAGTCCACCTGCCGATGCAGGGGACACGGGTTCGTGCCTCGGTCCGGGAAGATCCCACATGCCATGGAGCAGCTAGGCCCATGAGCCATGGCTGCTGAGCCTGCACGTCCAGAGCCTTTGCTCCGCAACAGGAGAGGCCACAACAGTGAGAGGCCCGCGTACCGCAAAACAAAAAACAAAACAAACAAAAAAAAGAGACCTTTATCATAACTTCTAAATTTATATTCCCTGTTACTTTTTTTTAACAGAGGAGATCTATTAATCTCCTCTACTAGATCCTATATCCCTTAAAGTCAGGAAGAAATTGTGAGGCAAACACAGGCGACTACCTACCAAAACATACATTTTTCCTTTTCTAGTCATTAATAGAATCCTGATTTTATTCATTGAAATAATGAGCCCCACAGGAAGCCTACAGAGTACAGACCCTTTTAAAGCTACTATGCCATGAGACTGAGTTCTGTGTAGTGTGGAACTGCTGGAAAAGCATGTTAAAAGGATGGGATACTTTTTAAGTTTCTTTCTCCTTCTGCCTTCCTGCTCCTGGGACCAAAGATAATAGCAGAAGCTCCAGCAGCCATCTTGGTCCATGTGGTAACCTTGAGAATGAAAATCATATGGGGCAAGGAAGAGAAACAGAAGGAACCAGGGAAAAAGAGAACTTTGTACAGCTGCAGTATCAGCACTGCATTGCCTCCCTCTGGACTTCTTATATAGGAGGGAACAACATTTGTATCTTTTAAACATTAAGAATCAAATCTCTAAACTCAATATGTAATTGACGCATACTGTCTTTCATTTAAATTTTTATTCCCAGACTTATAACAATGCCTGAGACATTGTAAATATTTAATAAAAATTGGATTAATTAATTCATCTATAGTTTTAAGCCAAATATAAATGACTTCTGATGTGTCTATGACTTCATTTGAACACATACAATAATAGAAAATTTCCTATCTAATGAGACAGTAAATGGAATAGTCACCTGAAGATGAGAAAAAATTTGGGATATGTATTTACCTTTTCTAAATATAATTGTATTCAAATGAAAAGTGAGAGATTGAAGACTGACTTGCCTATATCTGCTTATTTTTCTATAGCTCTTCTTGAGAACATGTGACGTACTCTTTTTAGATAACTTTTTGCTAGTGTGCAATAGACTGGAATGAAATTTCAGAAAAGAAGTTTGCTCAATCATGTATGTTCACTATTTGGGGTGGGAAATTTAGTTACAGCATAAGTACTGTTTCAGAAAAGCTCTAAAAGGAATATGAGAAGTGGATATAAAAAATTAATATACTAAGTATACACAATCTGAAAAGATGGTGCTAAAGACAGACAAAGTGGGGCTACATCTCTGCTCTGGCTGTTTTCACAAAACCCTTCCGGGGTAGCTCTTCATAGAAAGTTCTTCTGTGACTTGAGCCACTAGTGATTCAGCTCCAGCAGGAATAAGCCAGCTCTCATGTGCTGGGCAGGACTGGTTCGAGCACCCACACCTTGAAGGTCTTTTCCTTGTGTTTCCTGCCTAGCGAAGTTCCTTTAGCATTTGTTGTAAAGCTGGTTTGGGAGGACCTTCAAGATGGTGGAGGAGTGAGATGTGCAGATCTCCTTCCTCCCCACAAATACATCAAAAATACATCTACATGTGGAACAACTCCTACAGAAGTTGGTGCTCCGGCTGGGTGTCAGGCCTGAGCCTCTGAGGTGGGAGAGCCGAGTTCAGGGCTTTGGTCCACTAGAGAACTCCTGGCCACTCATAATATCAATTGGCAAGAGCTCTCCCAGAGATCTCTGTCTCAACGCTAAGATCCAGCTCCCCTCAACAACCAGCAAGCTGCAGTGCTAGACACCCCATGCCAAACAACTAGCAAGACAGAAACACAACCCCACCCATTAGCAGAGACACTGCCTAACATCACGTTAAGTTCACAGGCACCCAAAACAAACCACCGGATGCGGTCCTGCCACCAGAAAGACAAGACCCAGCCTCATCCACCAGAACACAGGCACCGGTCCCCTTGACCAGGAACCTACACAACCCAGTGAACCAACCTTACCCACTGGGGGCAGACACCAAAAACAACAGGAACTACACACCTGAACCCTGCAAAAAGAAAACCCCAAACACAGTAAGTTAAGCAAAATGAGTAGACAGAGAAACACACAGCAGATGAAGGAACAAGGTAAAAACCCACCAGACCAAACAAAAGAAGAGGAAATAGGCAGTCTACCTGAAGAAGAATTCAGAGTAATGATAGTAAAGATGGTTCAAAATCTTGGAAATAGAACAGAGAAAATACAAGAAACATTTAACAAGGACCTATAAGAACTAAAGAGCAAACAAACAATGACAAACAACACAAAAAATGAAATTAAAAATTCTCTAGAAGGAATCAATAGCAGAATAACTGAGGCAGAAGAATGGATAAGTGACCTGGAAGATAAAATAGTGGAAATAACTACCACAGTGCAGAATAAAGAAAAAAGACCAAAAAGAATTGAGGACAGTCTCAGAGACGTCTGGGAAAACATTAAACGCACCAACATTCGAATTATAGGGGTCCCAGAAGAAGAAGAGAAAAAGAAAGGGACTGAGAAAATATTTGAAGAGATGATAGTTGAAAACTTCCCTAACATGGGAAATGAAATAGTCAATCAAGTCCAAGAAGTGCAGAGAGTCCCATACAGATAAATGTAACGAGAAACTCACCAAGACACATATTAATCAAACTATCTAAAATTAAATAAAAAGAAAAAATATTAAAACCAACAAGGGAGAGGCAGCAAATAACATACAAGTAAATCCCCATAAGGTTAACAGTTGATATTTCAGTGGAAACTCTGCAAGCCAGAAGGGAGTGGCAATACATATTTAAAGTGATGAAAGGAAAAAACCTACAACCAAGATTACTCTACCCAGCAAAGATCTCACTCAGATTTGACAGAGAAATTAAAACCTTTACAGACAAGCAAAAACTAAGAGAATTCAGAGCACCACTGGGCCAGCTTTGCAAGAAATGCTGGGAGAACTTCGATAGGCAGGAAACACAAGAGAAGGAAAAGACCTACAATAACAAATACAAAACAATTTAAAAAATGGTAATAGGAACATACATATTGATAATTACCTTAAATGTAAATGGATTAAATGCTCCAACCAAAAGACATAGACTGGCTGAATGGATACAAAAACAAGACCCATGTATATGTTGTCTACAAGAGACTGATTTCAGACCTAGGAACACATACAGACTGAAAGTGAGGAGATAGAAAAAGATATTCCATGCAAATGGAAATCAAAAGAAAGCCAGAGTAGCAATTCTCATATCAGACAAAATAAACTTTAAAATCAAGGCTGTTACAAGAGACAAAGAGGGACACTACATAATGATCAAGGGATCAATCCAAGAAGAAAATATAACAATTGTAAATATTTATGCACCCGACATAGGAGCACCTCAATACATAAGGAAAATGCTAACAACCATAAAAGGGGAAACTGACAATAACAGAATAATAGTGGGGACTTTAACACCCCACTTTCACCAATGGACAGATCATCCAATATGAAAATAAATAAGGAAACACAAGCTTTAAATGATACATTAAACAAGATGGACTTACTTGATATTTATAGGACATTCCATTCAAAAAAAAAAAAACAGAATACACTTTCTTCTCAAGCGCTCATGGAACATTCTCCAGGATAGATCATATCTTGGATAACAAATCAAGCCATGGTAAATTTAAGAAAATTGAAATCATATCAAATACCTTTTCCTACCACAACACTGTGAGACTAGATAACATTTACAGGAAAAAAAAAACAGTAAAAAATACAAACACAAGGAGGCTAAACAATACACTACTAAATAACCAAGAGATCACTGAAGAAATCAAAGAGGGAATCAAAAAATACCCAGAAACAAATGACAGTGAAAACACTATGACCCAAAACCTATGGGATGCAGCAAAAGAATTTCTAAGAGTTAATCTTATAGCAATACAGTCCTACCTCAAGAGATAAGAAAAATCTCAAATAAACAACCTAACCTTACCCCTAAAGAAATTAGAGAAAGAAGAAAAGACAAAAACCCAAAGTTAGCAGAAGGAAAGAAATCATAATGATCAGATCAGGAATAAATGATAAACAAATGAAGGAAATGATAGCAAAGATCAATAAAACTAAAAGCTGGTTCTTTGAGAAGATAAACAAAATTGATAAACCATTAGCCAGACTCATCAAGAAAAAAAGGGAGAAGACTCAGGTCAACAGAATTAGAAATGAAAAAGAAGTAACAAGTGACAGTGAAGAAATACAAAGGATCATGAGAGATTTTACTACAAGCAACTATATGACAATAAAAAGGACAACCTGGAAGAAATGCAAAAATTCTTAGGAAATCACAACCTTGCAAGACTGAACCAGGAAGAAATAGGAAATATGAACAGACCAATCAGAAGCACTGAAATTGAAACTCTGATTAAAAATCTACCAACAAACAAAAGCCCAGGACCAGATGACTTCACAGGCGAATTCTATCAAACATTTAGAGAAGAGCTAACACCTATGCTTCTCAAATTCTTCCAAAATATAGCAGAGGGAGGAACGCCCCCAAACATATTCTACGAGCCCACCATCACCCTGACACCAAAACCAGACAAAGATGTCACAAAAATGAAGACTATAGGCCAATATCACTGATAAACATAGATGCAAAAATCCTCAACAAAATACTAGTGAAAAGAATCCAACAGCACATTTAAAGAATCATACACCATGATCAAGTGGGGTTTATCCCAGGAATGCAAGGATTCTTCAATGTATGCAAAACAATCAATGTGATAAACCGTATTAACAAATTGAAGGATAAAAACCATATGATCACCTCAATAGATGCAGAACAAGCTTTTGACAAAATTCAACACTGATTTATGATCAAAACTCTCCAGAAAGTAGGCATAGAGGGAACCTATCACAACATAATAAAGGCCATGTATGACAAACCCACATCCAACATCATTCTCAATGGTGAAAAACTGAGACCATTTCCACTAAGATCAGGAACAAGAGAAGGTTGCCCACTCTCACCACTATTATTCAACATCGTTTTGGAAGTTTTAGCCACATCAATCAGAGAAGGAAAAGAAATAAATGGAATCCAAATTGGAAAAGAAGAAGTAAACCTGTCACTGTTTGCAGATGACATATTATACATAGAGAATCCTAAAGATGCTACCAGAAAACTTCTAGAGTCAATCAATGAATTTGGTAAAGTAGCAGGATACAAAATGCACAGAAATCTCTTGCATTCCTATACAGTAATTATGAAAAATCTGAAAGAGAAATTGAGGAAACTCTCCTATTTACCACTATAACAAAAAGAATCAAATACCTAGGAATCAACCTACCTAAGGAGACAGAAGACCTGTATGCAGAAAATAATGAGACACTGATGAAAGAATTTAAAGATGGTACAAACAGTTGGAGATATATACCATGTTCTTGGATTGGAAGAATGAACATTGTGAAAATGACAATACTACCCAAAGCAATCTACAGACTCAGTGCAATCCCTATTAAACTACCAATGGCATTTTTCACACAACTAGCACAAAAAAATTTCACAATTTGTTTGGAAGCACAAAAGACCCCGAATAGCCAAAGCAATCTTGAGAAAGAAAAATGGAGCTGGAGGAATTAGGCTCCCAGACTTCAGACTATACTACAAAGCTACAGTAATCAAGACAAAATGGTACTGGCACAAAAACAGAAATATAGATCAATGGAACAGGATAGAAAGCCCAGAGATAAACCTACATACATATGGTCACCTTATCTTTGATAAAGGAGGCAAGAATATACAATGGAGAAAAGACAGCCTCTTCAATAAGTGGTTCTGGGAAAACTGGACAGCTACAGGTAAAAGAATGAAATTAGAACACTTCCTAACATCATACACAAATATAAATTGAAAATGGATTAAAGACCTAAATGTAAGGCCTGACACTATTGAACTCTTAGAGGAAACAATCTTTGACATAAATCACAGCAAGATCCTTTTTGTCCCACCTAGAGAAATGGAAATAAAAACAAAAATAATCAACTGAGACCAATGAAACTTAAAAGCTTTTGCACAGCAAAGGAAACCATAAACAAGATGAAAAGACAACCCTCAGAATGGGAGAAAATATTTACAAATGAAGCAACTGACAAAGGATTAATCTCCAAAATATACAAGCAGCTCATTCAGCTCAATATCAAAAAAACAAACAACCCAATCCAAAAATGGGCTGAAGACCTAAACAGACCTTTCTCCAAAGAAGAGCTACTGATGGGCCAACAGACACATGAAAAGATGCTCAACAGCACTAATTATTAGAGAAATGCAAATCAAAACTACAATGAGGTATCACCTCACACCGGTCACAATGGACACCATCAAAAAACATACAAAGAATAAATGCTGAAGAGGGTGTGGAGAAAAGGGAACCCTCCTACACTGTTGGTGGGAAGGTAAATTGATACAGCCACTGTGGAGAACAGTATGGAGGTTCCTAAAAATACTAAAAATAGAACTACCATATGACCCAGCTATCCTACTACTGGGCATATACCCTGAGAAAACCATAATTCAAAAAGAGACATGTACCACAATGTTCACTGAAGCTCTATTTACAATAGCCAGGACATGGAAACAACCTAAGTGTCCATCGACAGATGAATGGATAAAGAAGATGTGGCACATATATACAATGGAATATTACTCAGCCATAAAAAGAAACGAAGCTGAGTTATTCGTAATGAGGTGGATGGACCTAAAATCTGTCATACAGAGTGAAGTAAGTCAGAAAGCCAAAAACAAATACTGTATGCTAATACATATATAAGGAATCTAAAAAAAAAAAAAAAAATTCTGAAGAACCCAGGGGCAGGACAGGAGTGAAGGTGCAGATGTAGAGAATGGACTTGAGGACATGGGGAGGGGGAAGGGTAAGCTGGGACGAAGTGAGAGAGTGGCATGGACGTATATACACTACCAAATGTAAAAAAAATAGCTAGTGGGAAGCAGCAGCATAACACCAGGAGATCAACTCGGTGATTTGTGACGACCTAGAGGCGTGGGATAGGGAGAGTGGGAGGAAGACGCAAGAGGGAGGGGATATGGGGATATATATATATACGTTAGCTGATTCACTTCATTATACAGCAGAACCTAACACACCATTGTAAAGCAATTATACTCCAATAAAGATGTTTTAAAAAAAAATTTAAGAAGTATATACAATATATTTATTTTTTGTACTCTTTGTCTTAAAAAAAAAAAAGAAAAGCCTGGGTTTGTCTTTTAAAAACTTCCCTTACATTATTGAGAAAGGGATGGGAAGGGAATATGTGTTATAGGATATAGCTGGAGTATTGATTTTAAGTACAAAGGAGAGACATTGGCTATAAAAGAGGGAATACAGAGTTTCAGTGTCAGTAAGGTAGACCTGTGGCTATTTGGTAGGAGGAAGGTGAGGGGCTTCTGGTGTGGTGTCTTTTCTCTGTGGAGGTATGTGTCTAGCAGATCTAGTGTGTGGGTTTGTGATGTTCAGATCTTACATATCTTTCCTGAAAAGTTTGTCTACCTGCTCTGTCCTACTGACAGAAGTTTGCTCCCTTTATGAGGATAGATTTGTAAATTTTCTTCATAAGTCTGTCAATATTTGCTTTATATATTTTGAAACTTTCGTAGCACTAGAGTTCTGTCTTCTCAATCATATATTAGAAACTTTATCATATATTTTATACAGTCAATCTATATTTAGATACTCAATATTCGTTCCTACATTGCAGACTTTCATTATGATATCATTTTCCTTTATGTTAAAGTTTGTCATATGCTGGATCCAGTCTGCCTGCCTTCCCAGATTCGCTTGGCCCATTTACCCTCTGGGCTTTTGCTTTTTTGTTATATTGAAAGACCATGTCATACCAGTTCTTTTCACCTAATCTCCTCAGACCTCTGGTTGTCTGAACCTTCCTGGGGTGAGGGGCCAGCTGCAGCAAAGCCTCTGATCAACATTTTTCTGTGGAGTACTCAAGAGACCAGTGCCTTGGTCTGACCTGACATCACCCAGGGAGGCTATGACTATTCCCTCCACACTGGGATCACTTACTGTACTTTCATCCCATGTTTTCTTTCTGGAAACTTTCCTTACTTTATTACTATTGATACATATATATGTAGACACATATGAACATACCCTTTATTACTATATGTATTTACCTACAGGCATATGTATATATACATATGTGTATATACGTATGTATAGATGTGTATATACATGATATTTTGTACAAGGACAGTTTTACATGATAGCAAATGTAGATAATATGGCTTTAAAGAAAGATTATTTTTCTTATACTTTTTAATTTTCTTATTTTGATAATAAACATATCTTATTTCAATAATTAGAAGTACTGATGAAGTTATTTCCAAAAAAGAGAAATAAAAATATGAAATTATCAAATCCTATCTGCAATAACAATATCTCATTTCTAATATACCTTGAATTTGAAATAGTTATATTTCAAAGAAATATTGAAAATATTGCCCCTTCTTATAGCATAATCTAGGGATTTTTTGGCGGTAAAACATTGATTTGCAAACAGTTTACATTTTTCAGATTTGAACTTAAAAATATTAATTTAGAAATAAAAGATTTTCAAAATCAAAATATATTTTTGTATATTTTGTATATTTTGTACAATCAAAATATTGTATAGCTAAATATAGTTTTTTTCTAATATTAAGTAAATGTCCTCTAATTAGTTTCTTTATAAGTACATTGTAAGTTATCTATATTTTATGTTTTAATACACTAATTTGAATATATTCTACCATAATTATTCAAATAAATGATAAATATAATTTAATATAGGTAAATGAGGTCAGAGATTATGAAGAGAAGATTAATAACTTATATGCAGATGGCACTTCATAACGTAGCTTATCTAGGGAATATCTTACATTAGAAATTTTCATTGCTCTAGAGGTCTGTAACAGCATTAAAATACATTTCTTGATTATAAAGTAATTATATTTTTCAGCACCATGGAATCACTTTACTACAAATTTAGAAATGAGAGAGAACTGAAATGCTTATGACATGTACCCAAGTACTTCTGAAATATCAAAAGGCAATCACTGACTCCAAAAAATCAACTGAAAAAAAACCCCAAACAATTTATTAATAATATAATAAGTAAATATAATTATTGGGATGATGGCTTTTATAAAAATAATTGTGTGACAACACATATTTTATAATAATAAAAAGGCAGTATGTACCAAAATATTTCAAAGGTGTGTTTTGCTAATAAATTGGAGAGCTGTAAAGTGGAGACCAGTCAGCCTCATGCTCGAAAGCAACTCAGTGATTCCCACGTGGACCGGATCCACTGGTTTGGAGTATATAGGGTATATATAGGCTTTATACCTTGAGTTTAGGACTTAGAATTTTATTTCTATCAGTGGGCCATCATTGGAAGCTTTTAAACAGAGGAAGAATGTCTGCTTTAAAATAACCTCCGTGTTATAGTCTGGATGAAGGGAGCACAGAGGGCATGGAGATGAGTAGAAGTAGAAATATTAATTAAAAAGCTAATTCAAACTCTCTTACACAGAGGAATTCCAAATAATGTATGTAGATACTCTGCCCTCAGAGAGGTGGAGCTTAACTGGCTACCCCTTAAGTGTGGGCTATGAGTGGTGACTTCCTGGATTAGAGCATAGGAAGGGGGGGAAAATGAGTAAATTTATAGTGGAGGAATTGACAAACTACCTTGGCATTTTACTTTTGTGATCTTCCTCCCAGAAACCCATAATCTCTGTTGAATCATGAGAAAGCTTCCTCAAAACAAAGTTATCAAAAACAAGGGAAAGACTGAGAAACTGTCACAGTTTCTTGCTCTTTCAAGTTCAGTCAGTGATTTTCAGCCCTGGTTGCACATTAAAAAGACCTGGGGAACTTTCAAAAATTGATGAAGATACCTAGGCAGCATCCCCCTTGATTAAGGTTTAAGTTGGGATGGGGGCAGGCATTGATTTTTTTTTTTAATTTAAAGATCACACAAGAGTTTACAATATATAACTAGAATTGAGAACCACTAAGTTAGAGCTTCTAGTAGAGAGATAGAGGCATTAGACTTCTATACTGTCATTTAATTAATCTCTATTATTTCTCTACCTTCAAGACTTTCTTAACCGCGACTCCCTACTCCTTATTAACTCCAGTAACATTTCAGCAGCATTTCTACCTAAAACTCAAGTATTTTCTATCACTAGTTCTTTACACTCACAACTTTCTCTCTCTTCCGAGAGCAAGTGGACCAAGTCTGGTGTCCATTTGCTTGAGCTCAGACCTCTGAAGGCCAGTACCTGACTGGGAAGCCTGGCAAGTATCTTGAATGCATCAAAATATCTTCATATCTCTTTCTCCAATGAGGAAAGATCTCATTGCCTAAAGAATTTATATGGCAATATCAAGATGGTGTTTCTTAAAGTTTCTCAACTTACTGAAAATATATAATGTGGTATATACCCAGCTTCTCATTATAAACATTCCATTTAGAATAACACATCTCCCCAGTCTTGATCTCAAGAGCTTCTGGCATAGTTTACCTCTGATTTTTAAATTGTATACCATGCACTGTGAAAGCTCCTGTCAGGCTGTTCTTCAATTGCTTTTATCATAAGTCTAACAACTTGGCCACCATGGTGATTTGCACTGTTGGCTTTTCTGGATGATGATTTAATCAGAGGAGCAGCTGAACACTGCACCCGAGATTCAGAAGTCCTGATGATAGATTTCAAAATCTCATATAAGTATTACTGGATCTCCTTGGGTCTGCTGTGCTATCATCCAAGCCCTGCCTGGAGACCAATTTCTGCCATGGTGTTGGGATGTGTGGACCACAAGTGAGACTACGTCTAAAATGTGTGAAGAAAAATGTGAAGTTTTCCTTAGTCTTTCCTGGGGAGGCAAGAAAGAGACCACCCCAAGCTGAGTGTGGGAGGAAGTGTAAAACATAATACATCTTATAACAAAAGTTCCTAAATTAAGCTTTAGTTATCTCTAGCAGTGGTTATGTGTCTAGGGATGTCGCAGCTCACAAAAAAATGTCCAGTTGGTTGTGTCCAGTGCCACTTTACTTATGGGTCTTCCCTTCATCATGCTCACCCATTATGAGGCCTCCAGCCTCCCACCCTCTGTTCAAAGCTCTTTGGGAAGTGGGTTGTCCATATCCCAGAAGGTGAGGGGAGAAAAAAATTATGGGGTTTAAGGGTCCTGGATGATTAATGGGCAATCTCTCGGAAGGTGGTTTAGTCCCCTCTCTGCTTCTCCAGTCAGCATCAATCACAGCAGTGATCAGCTATGGGAAAAAATTAAAAATTTTTCCTCAGGATCAGTCTTTCTCAAAGGGAAGGGAATGAAGAATCATTAAGTGTCTATAACATAACATTAGTCCCTCTCATGATTAGATATGCCATGCAAAACTTTTGAAATTTCTTAAATTGGCAAATGACATGAAGAAAATAATGTTTGAAGAAGACATCATCTTCATAGCATTGATTGATTGTAACTGCAGGGAGGACAAGTTGTTAGAAGACTATCACTGCCATGTAAGTACAAGTTGATTAAATGCAATTACTAAGTTAGGGTTTGTGTGCATGTTAAAGAGAATTTGACTCTGAGAGATAGTTCATAAGGAAAAACATCTTGCAAAAACAAACAAGTAAAATGATTTCCAGATTTAAAATTATATCTTATATGCACACAAGGCAGAGAGGAGTCAAAATAGCTTCAATGTTTCTAGACTATACAGTGGTACTGTGTGGTGAATTTTATTATCACAAGGCAGTGCTAGCCTGTGTTTCTCTGAGTAGCTTTGTCCCTCAATTGGTGCTCAGCTCCTGTGTCCACAATACTCATAAGCCTCCTTTCTACATCTTACAGTATTCCATCTGGTGCACTAAAAGTGGATACCATACAAATATATACACTTCCAAAAGATCTAAAGATATCTCACCAAGAGAAGACTATGGGACTAGTTTCTTCTCTTTTCTTACTTTTAAACTCAACTAAGAAGCAACTTTTTTTTGCCCCCTCTGAGTCATTGTCTTTTATCATCTCTTCGGTTCACTGTTGTATTTTTCTCCTTCATGCAAAGATGGTGGTGCAGAATACTGATGAGAAAATGCTTATTTTAAAATGGCTCGTTTCTTTGAACACAGCAAACCTGATCTGCATTTTTACAGATGTTCCCCTGGTCTGACCTCTGCCTTCTGAGGGTTATAGGTAGTCTCAGAGCAAAAGGAAGAAAACAAAAATTCTGAACTGCAGATTCTTCTTGATTGGCACACGAGGAGTTAGAGAACAAACATCAAAAGCAATTGCTGGAGGCTATATAGGGTTTCTATTTCATTCCTAAATTAGTTTCTCCATGTAATAGTTGGTCCAATTTTCAAGACAATCACTATTCAACGACTACCTCTTTGGAGGGAGAACAGGAAAAGAAAGTAGATTGTGTATAGGAGCAGAGTTGGTTCCTCTTTTGCTTTTAGAAATGTGCAGATGACTAGCAGGACAATACCTAAAATAATAGTGGCTTGTTGTAGTATGAGAAACTCTGCAGCTCTTTTTAAATTGAAATTACAAGCACGGTTTAAATTTTTTCTTTAATGAGCCTCTGTTATTTTTCAGAATCCGAAACAAATTGATGCATAAGGATAGTATTATAACACTATTATATTAGAAACCTCCAAATGGTATATAGATTATTTCACTGGCTTGATAAGATTTGCAGATATCTATCACTTTTGTCTAATTTAAAATAAATTTACAGTTGAAAGGAGAATGGATAATTTTCCAAAGATATTAGCATTTATCTCGCTGTTATGATTCAAACATTTTGATAGCAGTGGCCATTTTACTGTCTGAAATCTTTCTGGTATTGCAAGAACTGACAGAAGAAGCATAACTAGTAGGTTTGTGTTGATTCTGCTGTGAGGAACCCAGTGAAAGAAATGCAGTGAGGCAGCCTGCATTCACCTAAGGAGGGGGGAATTAGACAACCAAGCGAGACCCAGTTATACATAAAAGCTGAGTAGACAAGCACTGATGAGGCAGGAATTAACATCAGTCACTCCCATGCCTGTATGTTTACCATTATATGAGCTCTCCTATTGAAACATAAAATCTGGGTCTGAGGCACAGTGGGTCACTAATTCCTTACAGTACCTAATAAATTATTATGTGCAGTTTGGAACACTCAAATATAAATATTTAATTGAATCAATGCATTCTTTACTGGACATGTTCATATCCACCCATCATCCTCAGCACACCGCTTGTGCATACACACACAGACATACACACACTCATTTTTGGGTGAAGTTAACCATGAATGGGGGAGGGAAGTCATGACAGAAATATAGCAATGGTATCTGGGAATGTAGCCAAGCAGTTCGGGATAAAAAGAGTCCCAGATATACTAAATGCAGTTTTGGCCTACTTCACAAGTGTTCCCAGAGTCATTTATACTTTTGGTACTCATATTTGGAATATTATAATAATATAAGCTGCCTATATATTTCCAAGTGATAGTAAGAAGAAATATGATCTACATGTGAATTATGTAAACCTTTTATTTATTTATTCACTCATTCACTAAACAGGTATTATAGACATACTATTTATGAAGCACTAAAGAAACAAAAATGAATAATATATGTTCCCCTGTCTCAAAATGTTTTAATTCTTGTGGGAGATGTAGAAAAGTAAACAGACATTTGCAATGCACTTAATCCAGTCCTGAAGGATTAAGTTTTTTCAAATGTGTCTACATATAGCCTTATAATTTTTTCTAATGGGCTTCTTATCACTTTTAATGGAGCTTTGAGCTTGCAGGTATCAACTTAAATGATGAATGTTGACAGAGTGGAGAGTATCTATCAAGGTGGAAATTACCCTGAAAATTTTTTGCCATGTTGTTATAGACATTTTATGGTAACTCTGAAGTCTCCTGTATCCCTGATAGTATTCTGAATAAAAGAATAGATTTTATACCTGGGAGGAAAGACAGAGATTAATTAATTAAATTCACCTCTTCCACAGAACAGAAGAGAAAACTTAGATTCAGAGGTTATCTTTGCTGGCCAAGATCACAGAACTTCTTAATAGCAAAGCTGAAAGTAGTGTGTTATTCTTCACACACAAACTTAAGTATAATTTATATCTAACAATCATTTCTGAAAGACTGAATAATTAGAAATAGATATAAAATGAATGAATTTACAGAATTAAATTAGTGTTATCATACTTTGTTTATAGAAGTTGATTCTACTTTTATTGAATATCTAAACATCAATACTGTTCTTTGAATTTGTAGGTTAATCAAACAAGAAACAACTAAATGGGTGAGAATATATTACAAAAAATTAATTCTGAACATATTGATGTTTTCTCTTATACACGTTATATTACATAATATTTATAAGATAAACATAGATTACAATAAGCTTACAATAAGACAAAGATGTATTGGTCACTAATGGTGACTCAGTGACCCTAGGAAAAATTAACACATCACGTAGATAACACATTAGATGAAGAAATCACCTGAAAGTTAGTATGACTACATTTTATTTATTTATTTAGCAATATATAGTGTTTATTAGGGGCCAGACATGTATATTTTTAAATATTATGCTATTAAACCTACAATAAAATTGAATCTCAATCTAGGTTTTTTTTTTTTTTTAAAAAAAGAGGGACTTCCTTGGCGGTCCAGTGGCTAAGATTCTGCACTTCCAATGCAGGGGGCGCGGGTTTGATCCCTGGTCAGGGAGCTAAGATCCTACATGCCACGCAGCATGGCCAAAAAAAAAAAGGAAAGTCTGCAAATATAATCAATAGGTACCTTAAACAACAGTATTACTGTAACTAAAAAGATAAGTAGGAGGGCTTCCCTGGTGGCACAGTGGTTGAGAGTCTGCCTGCCGATGCAGGGGACACGGGTTCGTGCCCCAGTCTGGGAAGATCCCACATGCCGCAGAGCAGCTAGGCCCGTGAACCATGGCCGCTGAGCCTGCACATCCGGAGCCTGTGCTCCGCAGCGGGAGAGGCCACAGCAGTGAGAGGCCCGCGTACCACAAAAAAAAAAAAAAAAAAAAAAAAAAAAGATAAGTAGGAAATAGAAGGATAGGTGAGGGAAGGGTGAGGCTGTTAAAACTTAGAGAAGAGTTGACCACCCTCCTCCCTCCACCCACAAAATGAATATGTTGGTGTCTCTGAGTCCTACTGAGTGCACAGGCATAGAGCAGCAGGCATGTTCCAGATAGTAACAGATAGTGAGTGGGTCCAGCTCTACAGCTCTAATCATTTGGTCAGCTATCTCATTATCCCATTCGTTCCTTTTATGCATCAAGATGACTCAATTCACTTCCCTAAGCTCTGATTCCAAACTCACGGTACAAATAGCTACAGAAAGAATAATCTTTTCAATAAATGTGAAGACTGTCAAATAATTTGTATATATAATTTGTAGTCAATATGTAGTAAGATAGTTGTAAGATAGTTTATACACTCATATTTTCATTCTTTCTGTCATTATTTGATTCCTTTAAAATATTTTTTGGCTAATGACTCTCTAGGAATTATGTCAGGTGTCAGTGATGCAGAAATGAAAGGCCACAGGTATATGATCCCTATACACAAAGCAAGCTTACATTATAGAAGAGGCAGGCAGGCTAACAAACAAACAAACAAAGAATTAAATGAGTCAATTATTATAAGAGAATTTTATCTAGATGGCAGTTTGGCACATAGGAACTCCCATATCGGAATCATTTCCCTTTGAGCTAGTATTTGAGCTGAGGCTGGAAGGATTTAACAGTTTGTCAGGAGAACACTTAAGAGATGGTATTCCAGTTAGAGAACAGAATTTGTGAGATGGAATGAATGCCTGAGTTAGCAGAAACTACAAATATTTGAGTTTTTCCAGAGGATCACATGATTTAATAAGCATGTTAGGTCCTGAGTAACTTATTACATTTGGCTACAGCAACCAAATCATGTTTCTAAACTTAAAAACAATCATTCAGCCCCTAAACCATCATGGCCACCAGCAGAATGTATTCTGTGTAACCTTGCTTGGGCATCAGCTGGTGACTATAGATAAATCTCCTTTGGGTTTCTTGCCAACTGCTGCAAACACCCACATTATAAAATAGCTGATAAAGAAATAGGGCCTCTCTCTTAAATAAAAATTACACTCTTCTATTAAAATTATCTGCTAAAAATATATTGACTGGAAAAATCAAAACTGATTTTTATATTGTTTTCAGGGAAGGAAGACAATAATAATCCACTAGATTTTTATTCCAATTGTTTAACAAATCTCTCCTCTCTTTCTCTCTCTGTCTCTTCTCTTTCTGTCATACACACACATTTTCTCACTTGCCAGGTTCTATAGAGACTTTCCAGGGCACAGGAGATTGTGCTTTGTTTATTTATTCACAAAAATGGAAATGACCATGGGCAGTGCTATGTGGTGGTGAAGGGAGGCACCAAGAAAAAAGAAATGTTGGCACTGATTCCAAAACACTTGGCTGGGATTAGTACAGACATGGTTTCATTTTATACCTGAGTGAATTTCAGATATGTCCAGGTAGTATACTACATGAATCATGCATGTCAGCTTGTCCTTTTTCTTTCCTTTTTTTGCATTACACCATGAAATATTGACACAATAATTTCATAACATAACTTTAAAATTAATTTTGCTAGTAGAAAATAAACATCACTATGACAATTCAGATGCAAACTAAGTCATTATATGAATAGAAGGGAAAAGGCTGTCAAATTTACCATGATCAGATTATTTCCAAGTTCTTCTGTTGGTCTCCATTTGCTATGTGTTCATTCATTTTGTCATCTGCTCTTACTTTCTAGCAGGTGCCAAAGATTAAGACAAGTTAATGTGAGAAAATGTTAAAATTGAGACAATTCCATCCATTCTTTTCTTTATAACAACTGGGAAATTCCTTCTGTTTAATTTGTCTTGGTTGAGCTAGCAGAAAACCAAAGTTCTTTTGTTTCCCAATATTAGAATTATTTCTTACTCATTTTATACCTATATTATTATATTAGAAAATTGCTTTCCAACATATGCAATTAAAGCTTTTAATCATATTAATCACATTAACCACAATTCCTGGTATATTCTGTTTAACCCAAGTTTTCAGTGAATATTCAGGGTTTTGGGGTTTTTTTAATGCTTTTAATTCTGAAGTGGATCACAGAAATGATGCTTATGTTCCCTCCAGAATAACAAGATACACTGAGCCTTATTTAGGGAACATTTTATAACGGGTGTCATTTAGCTAGTTAGATCCCTCAAGACATCAAAAAAAGAAAGGTTTCATCGTCAAGAAAGTTCTAGCTTACCTTGTTGATATATAATGTAATTGACTCTATTTAACATGGTCATGGAAAGTGTATACAGCATCATACACATATACATATGAAATAAAAGATATTTTGTGGTTTCAGATAACCGATTTCTTGTTATTCTCAAAGGAACCAATTTCGAACAGAGCGTTATTTCCAGATGAATGGCTCTAAAATATTTTTCTGAATTCACTTTTTTTATTCATTCAACCACAATTTACAGAGATTCAGCAATGAATAAGAGAGAAAGACTGCCTGCTTTCAGGGAACTTACAAACTGGGAGGAAGAAATGCACCTCAAACAATTAAGAATTTATTGTTTCATTTATGAAAGCAGTTGTACAAAGGGATTGAAGCAAGGCAAATCTGTGTTTAGTGATTCAGTCAGAGGAATCAGTGAGAGGGTTAATCAACTTAAATAGGAAATGGATTCCAGACCTTTCATTTATGCTTTATTTTCTTATATCTTAATTATCAAGTTGACAGCAAATACGTTTCCTGGAAAGAAAAACTTTGATAAAATTTACAATGAGGGAGAAAAGCATATATTACTCTATCAGATTTATAAGAAAAAATTTCCATAATGGCATGATAAGATTATACTTCTTGCCTCTTTTTTCATTTTCCTTTACACCTAACAAGTTTTGATGGCAAATGTGTGTATTAGAAAACTTTTTAAATTCCATTTAATTTGTCAAAAAAGGTTAAGTGACACCTTATTCATTGGAGAAATTAAAGAAGCAGATGAGTATCTACATATTCCTGACTAAATGACAGAGAATCAACTAAATCATCTTTATATTATTTTTACACAGCAAGTCTCAAGTACACTGTGTTATGGAAATATTGTCAGTTTGTTATTTAGAATTTACTTTTCTATAAAAATCATATTTTAAATAGATTTTACCCATATTCACCCCAAAAAAGTCTAGTGATGGCTTAATATGTGTGAATAGTAATGATAAAAATCATATGATTGGTAATATTACTATCATTTTTTGGCATTATGCTAAGTGTTTGAATACAGCATTATTTTCTCTTTACTACTCTATGAGGGCAGTATTATTATTTCAATTTTACAGATGAGGAATTTGGAGTTTAGATAATTCAAATGACTTGGAAGTTAGAGTCAGAATTGGGAACTTATCTCTTTCATAATACCCCAAATCCATGTCTGTAACCATTTTATTGTACTATATTGTGCTACACAGTAATATTAAAAATGCCAGAAAAAAATACATATTACTTATTTTATTTCAACAACAGGAAAGCTAGCACTAGAAGCACGACACACTGCTGACCTATTGTAAATGCTAGGGGCATAATTTACATTAGGTTATGCATGACATATTTAATAAACTGCACTGAAAAAGCAGGCACCCACTGGAGGGTTAAGTTGAGGGAATGAGATATTTCTGGGAAGAGTAATGAAAAGAAAATAAAGGATAAGAAATTATCCAAGGTGACAAATTAAAAAGAGCCTTGGTGAAGCAGATCAGAGGTCTGAAGAGAGATTACTTGTGGCAAAAACAAAAATAAAAATAAATAAAAATAAAACTTAAAAAGTGTGTGTGTTTTTGGTCAGGCAGGATTTGGAAGAGGAGACTCACGGGAATGCCAAGTGATAAAAACTAGAATGATGACTGTCAGAGGCAATGTGGGAAAAGTTTTTTAAAAAATAACTTATGGGAGTGAGTACAGATACATAAACATATCGTAGGAATGGACAACATGAAAAATAGGGGCACAAAATAAGTGTGCAGAAAACCTATACTTTTGAGAAGTATGTGCTATTTTCTCCTGTTATCCCCAATGGGGTTTCCGAAAGTGACTGTAATTCAGGATTCTTGAGCTGAAGGTTGAGCCAGCTCCCATTGCTATACTACTACATTTCATTAAAAAGACTTTGATTGTTTCACAGTATGCACTTCAAGTTATATTCCTGGTCTTTAACATAGTATTCACATGAGACGAATGCATGGTGATCTATATCTATGTGTTATATACTGTATTACCCATAATCTGAGAATACTTTTCTTTTACAACTTCTCTAACTGAAATGAAAGACAAATCAAAATAGATTAGCTGCCCTAGGACTGGGAGTGGGGGAGGATGAGAGGACAGTGACTGACTGTTATTTGGTCAAAGGTTTGTTTTTAAGAGTGATGAAAATCTAAGAGTATGGTGATGATCACACACACACACACAAAAAAAAAAACCTCAGGAAACAAACTAAAAACCATTGAATGATAACTTTAATCGGGTGAACTTTGTGGTATGTAAATTGTATCTCAATAAAGCTACTTTAAAAAAAAAGAAAAAGAAGCAACTATAAATGTTTCAGATCGAATGGTAATGAATTGAAAACTTAAAACATTCATCTGTTGGTGAATGAACTTGCCTTTTCAAAAGGCTCCTGAGCTCCCGACTCTAGGGAGAACATAATTAATGATAATGGAGAAAAATTCTAAAAAATATAACTGTAATTGTTCAAAAAGCTCTTCAGTACTTCTCTGCTCTAAAATATTCTTGAAATAATTGTCTCAAAGTATGACTATAATCTACTTTCATGTAATTTTCTCTTACTATAGTAGAAAAATAAAGAGCAAAAGTCTCAACAGGGAAATTTTCCAGTATGATTACACTTGACCTAGTATTATGGATTTGAGTTTTCTGATTGATTTTTCACCCAATTAATTGTTTTTATAAATATTCATACAGAAATTTTACAACCTATTCCCTTCATTCAATACCTACTAGGCTGTCAGCCTTGCATATAAAATAAGAGGTCTTATTACTGTCCATCATGGAGCTTATGAAATAGAAAAAGAAGGCATAGAAAAGGTAAATATTTAAGCAACTAGATGATTAAACACAGAATTTTATACCTAAATCTGACCTGTAAACATATATAATTTCATCTCCCAGTTTTACCTATTTTATTCTAAATATTAATTTGTGATATACACACATATCTGGTAATACATATTTTCTTTGTAAACTGTTTTGTAAGTTGAAATTTTTGTGTAGACAAAAGTTGGTTAAATGATTCATTGATCAGGTTGAAGAAAATACAAACCATGTTACCAGACTCTCAAGCCTCCTTGAATTAAATAACAATAAATTGTATTTGCAAGTGGACACTCAATATAGCAGAAGGAAAAACAGATGAAACTACATTTTGTGAAACTTAATATTCAATTTGTCTGTGCTTAGGCAGTACCGTACAGCACTAAGATTTTGGAGAAAGGCAGCTTGGGCATAAATCCAAGAACTTCCATGTATTAGCTGAACAACCTCAGATAAACTACGCGTTTCCCTTAGCCTCAGTTCTCTTATGAGGATAATAATTTTACCTGAACGTTCTGTTGTGGTAATTGAATGAAATATTGTATAAAGCATTTACCACATATGGTACATAATGTTTTAAATGTTTGTTATATATAGAATGTGATTTGAAATTCAAATTTATCCAACATATATTTGTGATAGAGATAAAAATTTCTATTGATTAGCACAAACTGTTTCAGACCTAAAATTAAATCCTGACTTTCAGATATTCCATGGAATATAGAGTTTCCTTTTTAGAACCACAGTATTAAAATGGAGTCTTACATACATTACCAGATTTTAAGAGAAGTAAGTCTTTACTCCCTGAACTACTTTCCAGGATTATATTTGCTTGATAAATTTTATAGCAATGAGTGATATAAAATAGCTAAAACTAGAACTCTGAGAACTACAGTCTAATTCTTCAAGCAATTGAGTCTGGACTGGACCTGTATCTTCTTATACAAAATATGGTGAAAGTTTTACTCTGCCAGTTCTGGGCCTTAACTTTAAGAAGGCTGACAGCTTCCACTTCCTCTATTTTGCAACTTAACGTGCCATTTTGTGAAGAAGCCCAAGCAGTCACCTAGAGAGGCCCATGTGGCAGATAATTGGTGTTCCTAACTGACTATTCCACCAAACCACCAGTCAAAGCCAGACCAACTTTTCATCCTTGTGAGTGAGCTATCTTCAAGTTGGCCCTCCAGTCCCTCCAGTTAAAGCTTCCTAAAGATGCCATGTGGAGCAAGCAAGAACTGTTGCCTCCAAGCCGTGAGTGAATTACAAAATCATCAACAAATAAATCATTGTTGTTTTAAGCCACTACATTTCAGGGAAGTTTATAGTGCACCAATAAATACCTAAAACTCCAACCAAGAAAATTAACAATATCTTTAGGTTTAAAAGATATCATGAAGAACCTCTCCTTTCTACTTCATTAAGAACCTGTAAATACCTCTAATTATAGCATTTACAAAATGTTACTGTAATCACTTACCCATATTTATTTTTCATTAATTGACCTGAGTCTTTCCAAGGAGTAATTAATTATTTCCCCAGACCCTAAAAAAAGTTTCTAATGCCTAATAAATAAGCAATGAATTTATTGAATGAAGGATAAATAAATGAATGAATAAATGTGTAGTTTCATAAAATTGTCTTTTTTGTTATTTAGCAGAGAACAAATAACTGTTAACCTTGATTCCTACAACTTGAAGATATTTATGAATAAATCGAAATAAAAGTACTTAGTTTGAAAAAAGATCACGTGATGAGAATAAAGAATAAGGACCTTAATTAATTTCTGTGGTACAGATGTTAGAAGAAACTAATATAACATAAAGAAACAATATGGTCATCCATTTACAATGCTTGGTGTCAGTATATTTATCTCTTGTAAAAATAAAATACAGTGTGTGTGTGTGTGTGAAAAAAAAATAATAGATCTTTTAGAAGAATAAAATTTAATTAGAGCTCTTTTTTCCTAGTAACACCATACAAAATATTTATTTTAAGCAATGAACACCAAATTCCTTGGGCTTTCCATAATATGTAAAACAACAACAACTAGCACCTTATAATTAGCAGCAAAGAGTCTGTGTACTGAGTTATTATAATGTACAGTCATTTCATTAGGTGCATACCACCGTGTGATGTGAAGCGGGAATAATTAGACACCAGATGGTGATATCAACTCCAATAGAGAATGCCTATGCATTATGCATGAGAAGTGACTTTATTGTTGTTTTTATCCATTTGGTACCATTATGCTGCTCTTGGACCTCAATCAGTGTCTCAAAAAAAGTATCTCTTTGGAACTGGAATTTTTCTGTTCTGAACAATTTGTAACATCACTTTGTCATATTCTGATCAGTTATCTCCCTACTCAACTTGCAGAATTACTAAAAGCATATTATTTTCTGGCAGTGCCATAGAACTGAGCTTTTCCATTATCCAGAGCATCTGAGCTTACTGGATATAATTTTGTTTCTGCCAGAGGCATAAAGTTTAAGATTAGTATCTTGGAAAATTGAATCTGATGTTTAATGATTGTAGTGTCACATTTCTGGGCTGAGGTACTTTTAAAATGTCATTAGTAGATATGCAATTAATCATTTTATGTCTTTTGACCACTAAAAATATCTTTTATTTTCATTATAGATGTAATGAATTTGAAAGTAGAAAAGAACTAGAATATATAGTGATTAGATAGATTTCATTAATGTTATTAATTCTTCAATGGAGAGCTCAACAAAATGGTTGTTTGTCTTGATTCATTTTGGAAGATGGCAGCATCTTGCCTTCTGATCTTCAGCCTCCTAGTAGTTGATTGACTCTATAACCCTTAGCACTTGAAATTAGGCAGTTGGTGCCTCAATACATAAGATTTTTAACAAAAGTTCTTAGTAGATTACATAGGTATAGCAGGCAAGATTTGATCAGAAAAACAATGGTTAAGGAAAATACAATATATGGGATCAATTATATGGATTTTACCTTGTATTGGTTGGGTACTGATTAAACAGTTTATGTTTATCTGTTGCTTCAGCCTCTGGTGGTAGGTCTCAGGTCAGCAGGGCAGGCAGATGAGCAGTTAAGAAGGACATGAAGTAGAGGAGAGTAAAGGAAAACTGGAATCCATGCAAAGGACTGGCATTCAGACTGATTCATCACTGCCTCCAAACCTCCAACTTCAGTGATGCTAGTGACTTGCAGGAGAAGCTGATGCCCTTCATCATGGAGCTACGTTTAGCTCAGGAGTCAGAGGAGCTGAAGGGGGAAATCTGGCAGAAGCTAGATATATCACAGGCCCGGCTTCTGCTCACAGAGACAAAGTGCTAACATACTGGTAGCAAAGTCTGTAGCCTGCAATAGTGCCTGGAACACTTTTTAATAAAGATTTTTTTTAATCTGGAGTAGATTTATATTTATAGAAGTGTTATGAAGATAGTACGAAACTTCCTGTTGGGAAAGGCAGTCTCATGTGCACAATCTCTGTACTCACTCAGCCACATTAGGTTAGGCCGTTAGCCTTGATCTTCCTTACCATGAGGTAAAGAGACCAAGATCTGTTTCAAGCTCCATGAGGGTTCTGTTGTTCTGCTTAGGAATGTATGTCAGTGGCCTTCAGGCACGTCCCTAGCGTGCATTATTTGGCAGGGGAAGGGTCAGGATTCTTCTGAGGTATCACTAGAGGGGTACATGTAGGCCAATTACCTAATATGGGCTTCCAGGGGCACCCGCTGGCCATGAGGGACTGACACACACTGTTGGAACTGATTTTGTTCTGTTTCTTCACCATGTGACTAAAAGCCTTGTCCCATCCAGTGCTTGGCTGTGTGGTGCTTTTCTTGGTGACTCAGATACCAAGATGCTGTGGGCAGAAGTATTTGGACTTCCGTTCCTGGTGTCTGGCCTTGTGATGATCTTTGCTATCCTCCATGTATCAATAATTGGCTTCCTTTCCAGGCATTGGTTACCATGCACTGTGTTCTGCTCAACAGTTCCTATATAACAGTTCCCATGTAGCTCACGCCCAGTTTTCTCTATTGTTAACATCTTACATTACTATGTTACATTTGTCACAATTAATAAACTAACATTAATATATTATTAGGTAAAGCCCATTTTAAGATTTTCTTAGTTTTTACTTAATTTTTTTTTTTTTCTATTTCAAGATCTCATGCAGGGCACCAAACTACATTTAGTTACCTTGCCTCCTTAAGGTCTTCTTGGCTATAACAGTTATAACAAGACTTGCCTTGTTTTTGATGATCTTGACAGTTTTGGAAATTACAGGTCAAATATTTTGTAAAATGCCCCTCAAGTGGAATTTGTTTGATATTTTTCTCATAATTAGACAGGAATAAGAAGTACATCTTAAAAATTAGCCCTAATCTTACCATCAAAACTTTACTCCCATTAACATTTTGGAGATTACTTTCCTTTACTATTTTGGAATGGTATAATGTGGAAAATTGGCATACTATATTTTGCTCTTTCTGAAATATTACTTTATTAGTTGTTCACATGCCATTAGGAGCCTTTTAGTTGCTACATTATATTCCTACAAGTATGTGTCATGTGCTTAAGGAGTAGTTTTTGCTACTGTAACAAAAGTAACCAAAACAACAATGGTTTAAATAAGATAGACCTTTATTTCTCTTTCATGTAGAAGTCTCAGAGGTAGGTGGTCCAGGATTTCCTGCAGCACCAAAATTATCAGAGATCCAAGATTCATATACTTTGTTCCTCTGCCATCCATACTCCAATATCATGGATAAAGATGGTTGTTCCAGCTCATTCTATCAAGTCCACATTACAGCAAAGAGAGGGGAGTAGTAGAGGACTACCTTTCATTGTAAGGGCATAGATGTTGCACATTTATTTTCTGCTTATATCCAATTGGCATGAATTTAGTCATGTAACCACCCTAGTAGAAAAACAGGCTTATAGTTACAGTATTTATTCTAGGTGGTCATATATTAATGAACATTTGAGAGTTGCTTTAACAGAAGAAGTAGGAGAGAATGGATCATTAGGCAATATTAACAGTATCAATATAAATATGTCATCATTTACTCTTGACCATTTAAAAAAATTCTAGCTGCTATTAATGATGCTGTGTTTATCACCCCCAAACAAAATATTTCTAACCACATTTCTAATTATCTAAAAAAGTATCAAGGAAATAAATTATTTTAGGGGTCATGATAAATATTGCTAAATTACTTTCCTGCAATTTGGGGCCAAGTTGACATCCCATTAGCAGTGTATAAGAACATCTACAATATTATTTTAATTCTCAAAATACTTTGGTTAATCTGACACATTAAACATATCTAGTCATTGATTTATTTTGCATTAGTTTAATTATGCAAGAGTTTGCACATTACTTTTTTATTTATAAACATTTGATTTGCTCATTGTTCTTTGGAATATTTATGTTGATTTGTAAAATCTCTTATTGTGTAACTTTGGGAATATATACAGTAATACAGAAATATATTGGTTTAACTTTCTGGAAGGCATATTGGCAATATTTATTAGGAACATTACAATCTCATACAGTATGATTCATTATTATTTCCGATTCTAGTGCTTTATTCCATAAAAACCATCAGAAATATGCACGGAACTTTATGTACAGCATTGTTAATAAAATCAGACTGTTGAAAATCCTTATGTTAACAGTAGAAAAATGGATAAATTATAGAGATTAGTGAATATAATAGAAACATGTTCATGATGCAATGTCAAATGAAAATGTGCATTAGAGGTCTCCAAGGTTTTCCCTGGTGGCGCAGTGGTTGAGAATCCGCCTGCCGATGCAGGGGACATGGGTTCGTGCCTCGGTCCCGGCGGGAAGAACCCACATGCCACAGAGCGGCTGGGCCCGTGAGCTATGGCCGCTGAGCCTGCACGTTCGGAGCCTGTGCTCCACAGCGGGAGAGGCCACAAGAGTGAGAGGCCCGCGTACCGCAAAAAAAAATAAATAAATAAAAGTCTCCAAAAGTGAGATGTACTGTACAGCATTTCATAAACTTACTTTAATACAGAACTCTTTTTCTCCTAGAATATTTTAAGGACCAGTGTTATGCAACACATGTTGGTAAATAATAATCTTCTTTATCAAGGTCCTTTAATAGGGTTTGTTATTATAGCACTGGTAATGGAAGAAGGACTCAGAAGGGTTTGAGGAGCTGATACACACAGCAAATTGTTAAAATCTTATTAACTTCTTTAGTTTAAGTAAAACCTCAAGGCTGTATTTCATAGTCATGGATATACTACTTTCCCTTCATTTAGTCCTTTGCAACATATTTATATTTTGAATTCCTATGGTAGAGATATTTAAGTCCTGTCCTATCTAGTTCAGAATCAACTGTCCATTTTCTACTTCAAAGAATGAAACATAAAAGGACAAGATTTCTCTTCTGGAGTAACATTAGTAACTTTATTCTTCTTAAGGTAACTTTAGAGATTGTGCCTACAAATGCTTATCTACCAGATACATTTAGGAAATTGGAGACATTGAAGAAACTTCCAGATTTTAAGTTTAAGACACAATCAACAATGCTTCCTGTTTTGAGGTTATAAAAAAAATTGGTGCTTTTAAATTATTTTTTCACTTTTACAATCATGTTATTGAATGCTGCTAATGTTGAATAGTTAATATAATTTCCCTTATAAATTTTTTATTCATATTTGTGGACTTTATTTGAAAGAGCTAAAATGTCAAGTCTAACAAAATTTAGAAGAATGTAGTGCAAATCTATGCTTAATGGCAAGAAGATGTGAATTCCTATTGCCTAAGTACTCTTTCTCATGGAGAAAGCTACTGCCCAGAAAATATAGAAACCAGAGAAATTCTTAGTGACCTAGTATTTCACATTTGATATCTGATATATATTATTTTCTAACTTTCATAATCAATTACCTGGGTTAAAATGCTCTGCAAAATTTAAAAAGCGTGTGTGTGTGCGTGTATGTATGTATGTATTCAGATTTACAGATGTAGGAAAAAGGAGATTTCTCTTGGTCCTAGTAGGCAACCAACTGTTCCTATGTAAGTATTAAATTGCTTTATAGAATCTATAATCTATATCCAGAAGAATAAATTATGTTATTAAAGATAAATATTTAAAAGAAATAAATTAGCATCTCTAGTATCATCTTCTAATAATTGCAAAGTTCATTATAACTACCTTAATGAAATGCCTACCTGAAATTAATGATATTAGTAACAATTATAGTTATATATATTTAAAATGATAGTACTCCCTTTTATACTTTGATCTATTCAAACTGAAACCTGCAACTCATAGTATGATTTCCATTTATGAATAAAAAAGAAAACGGCTTTTTTTACTTAACACAAAATGTGGATTTTAGATAAATTAATCAAATGATTTTTTTCAAAATATTCCAATCTTCAAATTAATGAGCTTTCACAATAGTAATATTCAGGAAGCGAGAAATTTCCCCAGAGAATAAAACCACAAAGTGTATTTATCTGTAGGAGACCATTTATTGTCCATTTACTTATGCACCTGTGAGCTTATATTTCGCATGGTGGAATAATTTGCAGCATAATTGCTAAATGTTTACTTAAGAGGGAAATAGTGTATATATAAAAACATGGTGCACAGAATACCCTCAAGGGCACCCTTGACTATTTTTTCTGAACAGCTATTTGATGTATCTATAACTTATCAGAACACATATATTTTCTGTCTGGTATTTTACCTTTGTCATCTTTATCCTATATCTTGTATCATTATAATTCATTGCCCCCAACATACACACACACACTCACACACACAAGAACCTTTGTGTTTTTTCTGTGCCAATTCAATACTCAATTGGAATTCTTTATAAATTTCATATAAATACCACCTACTTTTCTATTATTATGTGAAATGTTTAAAAATTATTTTTCTTCAAAATATGTCGTATAATCAAAAATAAAATAATCAGCTGAGTTTCCTTGACTGTTATTTTTATGATCAAATGAGGTTTTTATTATTATGAAGGGCTGTGATACATCTGAACACCCACTTAGAATGCCAGCTTGGTGTGCTCTTAATGTGCTCTGCTCATTTGTCTTCCTTTTTAAATAAAAAATGGTGATGAGACCTAACACAGCTGAGAGTAAGATACATTTTCAATTGGCTTCTTTACTTTTACAGGTTATTCTAAAAAGAGCATAATACTAAGATCACATTTTTCTGAAATGCACTCCTAAACCCTAAACCCTCCAACTTCTCCCAGACTCTTATCTCTCTGCAAAATAATTTACAGTGAGAATGGTGGTGGTAAATCCATAGCAGTAAAGGGAATCTCTGCAGTGATTTGTGGAGTACCTTTGACTTTGTATGAAGAAATCCTAAGGATATTCCTGAAACTGGAATTTTGAAACTGAGAGCATTAAACACAGCCGAAAACCGAAGGAAAAAAAAATGCGACCTAGTCAATTCTTAGGGATTTTCATGTATTTTATAAATGTTAAATGGATTTGGTTGAGGGTATAATATGGTGAGACAATAATACTGGCTTGATTTTAAGTGGTTAAAGATTTTGCTTTTCTTATACGTATATTATATATTTTTATATATTTGTTTTTTTTTATTACAGAAAGTTGAATCCCTGTTTACATTTTGGTTGTAGTTCTTCCTGAGAATTTCTTTCTGCCCACCTTCCAGTTTTAAATGTCCTGGTGCCCATGAACTGTAGGTGGGAATCAGTCACCTCCAGAATTTTACCCAATACAGCATAATCACACAAGCTTTGGTCAATGTAGAGTTAACTTATATTATGTGTGAACATTTCTAACAAGAGAATATTTACTAACTTCGATTGAACCCCATTATTCTTTAAATTCCTATGATTTAAGTTATTAAAATTTAAATGATGTGTAAATAATTGGACTGATGATCAGACAAAACTAAGGCTTGCTGAACAAACATATATGCTGGAGTATGGAAATAGAGGTGGACTAAAACAGAAAGAACACATAACAAGATAGATGATATTCATTCCAGTCAGATGATATGAAAAGGATTTGATGGATAATGTATTTCAAGTCAAAGAGTTGTATAAAGCAATCTAAGACAGAGTTACAGGGTATGAGTAGATGGAGCCCTGGATTTCTTTGCTGAAACTCATGCAGTAAACTGCAGCTTTAAAGAGCCATGAGACTTTAGAAAAATGCATTTTTATCTCATGAGAGAGTCAAGCAAGTTTTGTTTTATTTTATCATGATCGAACATCCCTTTTTATGGTGATTTTGTGTACTCTACCTGGAACTTTTATTAAACAATTAAGAGTGTTTGCCTCTGAGATAAAAGTATCTCCCACACATACTACCATTTTGTAAATAATTGCAAATTTATGAATTACTATATAAATTGTAAAAAAAAATCTAAACAAGATGATTATCTCATAAAAATGATGATATTCCTGATATGCCAGATTACAGATATATAAAGTTAGGTTGAGTCATCTTTACCTAGTGATAGAGAAATGGTAGGTAGTATTTTAAAAGAAAAAAAATGGAGTATCTACCTATTTGATTTAAAGGAAATTATAATTCATGAAGCTTTTTATAGATATTTTCTGATATGGTATTATTTTGAAACAGTTTGTTATTGCTTTTGGTGGGGGCGGGTATTGTTTTTTTCATTTGTATTTGTTTTGCCTACGTGATATTTTCCAGAATAATGATAGGTTTGAATTCTCATCACAGCCATGCTTTGTTTAAACACTTCTAAGTGTGAAGCACTTGCAGTGCTAAATAATAATGGGGTTGTTTAGTAAACTTAACATTAGTTAGAACTTTCTGTTTACAATGCCTAACTTTTAAGAGTATTCAAATGAAAAAAAATAAAGATAGCCCTACCAGATGTCCTTATTATTCAGCAAGTTATATATTATATGTAATTTTCTGGTAGTGTGCTTAACAAAAAAAAAAAAAAGAGGGGGATTAGGCCATTAGCAGTAGTCTAGCCACTGATCTAAAGAAAGCCATTCTAATTTTGTAGTGAATCTCAGAGGCTTTACTAAACTGAGAATGCTTCGTGTAGTGCTGATACCATAATTATAATAGAATAATGTCAGAAATTCACCAGATTCAACTGTTTCTTTTTTATATAAGAAGAAGAGCAATTTAATATATATTTAAATGATAGAAACACTGACAATTCTACAAAATTTGAAACTAAAGAGGCTTTTTTTTAAAAATTGTGGCATCCGAAAGCAGATTATTTTTTTAAATCCGATCACATCTCAAAAGAACGTATTTGCTCTTTAGAAAAAAATGTAGGGCATTTCAAGAAAATATTTGCTATCGTGGGAAATGAAGCAGAAACCAAAGGAAAAAACCCACTTTCTACATATTTTTCCCAGATGATTTTTCTTTTCACTCTAACCTATTTAATAACATCATGCAAAATGTAAAAAAAAAAAATTTCTATCGATTATTACTTAGTAGCCATAACTTTCATAAGTCAATTTTACTTTGTTGGGTTTTCTTCAGAACTCTAGCCTTGGAGCATTGATAACTGATGTTGCCTCTGTGGTTGCAACATATTAAGAGGCCCCTCGCCTAGAGAATAAAATCCATATTACTTGATATGTAATCGAAGCCTTCCCAAAGACCCCCTTCTGCCAGCATCTCTAAACTTCTTTTCCACTGTGCCTAGTGGATCTTAGGGAGGAACTAGGAACCTCTATAATTTTACAGATGGGAAGCATGGCATCCAGAGAATGACTTGAACAATGAAACATGTTTAATTACTGGAAGAACCTGAAAGTAGACCTTAAGTATTTTGGAGACAAGTCTAGCTCTTTATCAGTGCAAAACCCTGACTCATTTAAGTAAGAAAAAAAAGCGATGAAAACAATTACCCTTTTATTGCTGGGCTTAAAATCAAATATTTGGAAGAAAAAAGCAAAATAAAATCGTAAGTAGTTATCAGAAAATCTATTTGGATTGAGCTATCAAATTCTAACTGTGTTCTTTTAGAAGGTGATAATTTCTATGAAGTGTTATTTTTTATGATTCATAATCAACAGTTCAGTAGAAGCACAGCTTACATTATTAAAGCTCGTGTATGGAACAGTTGCCTACCTATGAATCATGAATCATATTACTATAGCAGTCAATATTTTAGTTTACACCAATACTATTTTGAATTTTTTCTGACTTACTATAACTTCTGGAATTTCCATTAAAAAAATTTCTCCCACCTCTGGGGTGGCTCACTCCCCTTTCCCTCTAAAAATGATCCTTTTATCTGAAAGTACCAATGCATTCCATAGAGTTGCTAAGAATTTGCAATGTGTAGGGAATGTGAACACCTCCTCTGAGATGTTTTTTATATGCACATTGTTCTTACAGCTTGATAGCCTTTTGTTGAGAGCTGTTTACATTACTTTTTTCTTATTTTTAACTGCATGGCAAAATATATTTTTGCAAAACCTGAAAACTAACGGGATGAAATACAATTACAAGTTTACCATGCTAGATAGAGAGGCAGACTATGTAGATGAATGTCATTTAGCATTAAGTGACACTAAGTTTCGGTGTATTGTTCACAGAGAGATGGATGACAATTCAGATTGTTATACAGATGCTTAACTCAGTGATGTGCATTATAATATTGAAGATGCCATCTGATTTGCACAGATCAGTATGCCATACCAATAGAGATATTATGTGTAGAGGGTTGCAAGTCAAAATTGGTTTCTTTTTCCTATTCTTTGCTACCTGACAATCTTGACTTCAAGACACATTCATTATGGCAAACACATTTCTAGCAGTTTGAACCTTGGAATTTCACTTGAGTAGGAAAGTGCCTGAGTTTGTAGGGCTAATTTGAATAGCTTAAATCTTTTGGATGTTTAATAATTTAAAAAAATTAGGAAATAGTATTATGGTTTATAGCCCAAATTGTACTTGACTATACAATCAAAGACTTACTAGTAGTAGTCTTTGCATACATTATAGTAGACTCAGCCTACATTGATTGCATCCTCCAAGCCTTTCTCCACATGGGTCTTGGAAACACTGTACAGCAGTGCATATTCCCAAACAAAGTGGGAAAGAACATCTGCTGAAGGGTTTATGTAATTTTCCAGTCAATTTGTTCTGTCAAGAAGATAAAGTATTTCATTCCTTTAAAGAAGCCGGTATCATTGGGTAGGATGGAGGTGGAGCTTAAAAGACTGTACAAATTGATGACAACATCTCTATATTTAAAATAATTTTTCTGTCACAGGAGGATGCTAATGCTGCTTTAATCTTTTACTAAATTTCTCCTAATTCTATTCTGAGTATTTCTGATACAGAAGTACATTATTTTTCAAGAACATGTATGATTTCCTGACACTTCAAAAACTGCTTGGTAAGGCAGCTTAAAGAGATTAACTGAGTCTATGCAAAATTGTTACTGTAGACAGTGTCTATTTTATTGATCAGACAACAAAAAATTTCTACTTTTGAGTCAACTTACAAGTATTTATGTTAGCATAAATGCTTTTCAAAAAGAAAATTATTAGGTATTACTAAAACAATTATTATTAAGAAAGTTATTAAATTAGCAGAATGAAAAGATACATGATATTATTTTGATATCTTTAAGTCTTCACAAATAACATGAGAATATTTTACAATTATCATAAATAATGGTAAGGAAGAGAAATTATGTTCACTGCCATAATTTTTATCTGTTCTTTTTAACAAGCATGTTACTCTTATAGGGTAGAGGAGAGGGAAAGATGATAAAGGATGATTGCTATTGGAATAAGTTTTTCCTCTTATTAGCATAAAGACTTTATGTAGAACATTAAGAGAAGATCAATTTCCACCTGGGAAAAAACTTTACTGCAGCCATTCCCCCTTGTAGAAATTAACATTTTATTAAGAGACATTTAAAGAAGCGTGCTATGTGTTACATTTTTTTAGTCAGCATAGACCTAGAACTTATGCAACATAGCTTCCTATTTTCTTAAAGTTTTATATTCTAAGAAATTATAAGATATAGTTTTCCAATTATCTTGAAAGTTCATGGGTGCCTTTTGGACAGGTGTTAATGCTACTTGATAAGTAATGAAGCTTGAAATAGCAATAAATATTAGAACTATTAGAAATGTTTAATATTGTGACATTGGAATGCCACAAACCTATTCTAGAAAATGCAACATTTCTGATTTTCAAACACGTCCACAATATTTGTATTAACTTCTCTAAGTTTTCATTATTCCCTTTACTTATATAAAACTCAGGGCTTTTAGTTATGCATAAAATAATTTCCTGCTTCAAACAATATGGTTTAGCATTGTCAAGAATAATAGAACAAGTATTTACTGAAATTGACTAGAATTGGGAAGAACTCTAATTTTTCCTTGTGTGAGTCTTGCTCTACAATGACAGATATTATATGCATTAAGAGCTGCCCTTCCTATGACAATTAAAATTTCTAGGAAAGGGAGCATATTTGTCAGTCTGTGGAGTGTTAATCAGATGAGCTGAGTGGCAGGAAGTTGTGCCCTCCTGGGTGACTGATGCAAACTGTGGTGGAACCCCTAATGCCCTTGCCAGTCATCTGGAAAAAAATCACCAATCAAAAACTGGTATTCACTGTGACACATGCACAATAAAACACGTCAAAGGCAAGGAACAAAATAGGTATTTTCAGTAAATTAGGGAAGTGAAGTTACGGGGAGAAGAACAAAGTTATTTAATCCCTCCATCAGAATATTCAGGACATAGTATTATTCATCACTTTCATGCTCTCATTCCTCTAATATGTCAAAGCCACTCTCTTAATGCAGTGCTTCACAAACTTCAGTTAGTCATACATCAGCTTCATGATTTATGTCACATTTAAGCATTACATATAGTTGTAAGTCATATTTTTGCTTAAATAAATAATAAAATAAATGTTATATCATTATTATAGATGAAATTTCAGTATCACTTTACATTATAGCAAAGCAAATAGTTTACTTTTTTCTAATATATTCATACATCATGAATTTCAAAATAGACATGTTCAACATGTAGATTCTGAAGTAAACTCACAGGCCATAACGTGGAAGTCATTACCCTTAGGTTCCATAATAAGGCAGGAAGCCTTTTTTTTGGCAGTCAGTATTAAAACACGTTTCCTCAAATCCATTAACCTTATAATCTTAGGCTAGTTAAACCTACACTTATTTACAGGTACAAGAATCCCACATGATAATGACAATCATTAAAGGGAAGTATTACCCAACTCTTCATTTAAATTGGATGTTCCCTACATCACACACACACACATACACACAAAACCACACTTACATGCACACACGTATACACACATACATACTTAAACACAAATGGCACAAATATGAACCAGACACCCAAGACGACTCTGTAGCCACTCCCAGTCCTCAACCACTTGCCATGACTCATTTGTGGCAGCACATCTTGTCTTACTTTGAACCTCTCCACCTAAATTTTCCCATCTACAGTTACAACTGTTCCTAGCTAAATTCCAGGCTCAATCTCAGAACTTTATTCAACTTCTTTCTTGCTTTATTATCATAGAAAACCCTTTGCTAAAATAGTCTTGTTTCAGTGTTGCTTCTAGAATATACAGTTTCAATAGAGTCCATTGTATGATACCTGTGCTATATTTCCATCACACTCTGTAAGCAAGATCAGAGTTCTGGAGAATGGGGAAGAGAAGGGAAAAGGGAAGAAATTGGGAAAAGCATTTAAATATAGGCCATAGAAGAGTAACATGAATGTCTCTGCTTTAATAACATTTCTAATAATGTTTAACATTACAAAGTAGTTCATTTCATGAAGCATAAAGAAAGAATTAGAAATAAGTAAGCATCCTAATAATCATTGCTAACATTTATTGAATTCTATGCTACTTGTAATTAACAATTTTAAAAATTAATTAATTTCCACAAGAACTCCATGAATTTGGTTCTATAATTATATCCATTTTACAGAAGAAGGTAAAGCACAGAAAAGTAACATATTCATGGTCCTATCAATAGTAAATAATCAAATTTAGAGAGAGTCTGTTATCAGAGCCTGAAATTTTTAGTTTTCTACTTTCTATAATCCATCAGCAAGAAATAAACGTATCTATTCCCATCCTTTACCTAAAATAAAAGTATATCTACATAAGATCTCAAAGAATTCAAATCATACTAAAATACTATATGTTACATAAATTATTTTGCAAACTATTTTTAATTTATCATAAACATTTTTATGTTTGTGATTATGTTTGTTTTATGGACTAAATAACATTCTGAAAGTATTTATAGCAGAGTTCCCCAGATTTTCTCAGTTTATGGGGCTATTAGTGTCTCAATATTTGTTTTTCACAGCACTTCTAGGAAAAATGGTTTTATTTACTAAGAAGAGGAACAAACAGCTTAATCAGTGTCTGTAGCCTAATAGCCTAATGACATTTGAAAAAGAATGCACATAAAATAGAGGAAAAATATTTCACTCCTAAATAACCATAACTACTTATAAATGGGATGTCTGTACCTGCTGGGCACTGCCTACTCCTCAAACCTTGGAAATAGATTGGATATCACAACATCATTTCTTTTTTCACATTAATTTTCACAGAGTACTTTCTTTTCTCCCTGGGACTGCCAAAAAAACAGCTTTGCGAAGATACGTCATCACTGAAAGAATTGTAATCCATACTAATGTTGAAACTATGAACTACATGAAGCTAATGAAGCATATAATATCTGATAGGTGTCACATATTGTGCTTCTCCCTAACATTTAAAATGTCCCTGGGAACACTTTGGGGTTCACTACAGCACCCTGAGATGTACAGTTTGGAAACCACAGGCTTATGTTGAAATAACCATCACTGATATGCTCATGATTTTCATTTTGTAACTTACACAAGGCTTAGGAGATAGTTCATCCTTGTTCTATGTAAGCTTAGCTGAGGAGGCTCAACTGAAACTGTTGGGTCAACTTGAAGATGACTTACTCTCTTGGCTAGGAAGTTGGTTCTGGCTTTAACTTAGAGATTGGGAGGTTTGCTTAGGCAGAGACTGCCGTAGTCTGCCACATGGACTATTCCATGTGACTGCATGATGGCTATATTCCAAAAGACAGGAAGTGAAAGCTCCTTAAAGAGTAGCCCAGAACTGGCACATTATTATTTCCATCATATTCTGTTGGTCACAGAAGATACAAGTGAAGTCTAGAATCAATGAAATGAAGAATTACACTGCACTTCTCAGGAGGGAGAGACAAATTCTTGGCCATCTTTAATCCACTATAGTTTGTATGAAATGTATCAAGCATAGATCCTGACAATACTTTAGGGAGGAATGTAAAAGCTTACTTAATTTAATATGCAGAGGATTGTATGTAAAACTCCATTTTAGTAGTAAGATCCTGAAAATACTATAGAGTATTTGAGAGTTGGTGTTTAATTCCAGGTTTTCTGAAACAGTTTGTGTTCATCAATGTAAATGTTTAACCCATCATCTGTTTTTAAACAATTTGATTACCACTCGTACTAGTAAGGGTTCTCCAGAGAAACAGAAGCAATAGGCTATATTTGTATAATTATGGAAAATAAATGAAGAGATTATTTATAAGGAATTGGCTCATACAATTATAGAGGCTAAGTCCCAAGATCTGCAGTAGACAAGTTGGAGACCCAGGAGAACTGATGGTGTAATTTCTGTCTGAGTCTGAGTCTGAGTCCAAAGGCAGGGGAGCACTGATGTCCCAGCTCAAAGGTAGGCAGAGAGAGTGAATTTTCCTTTACTCAGCCTTGTGTTCTGTGCAGATCTTCAACTAACTAGATGAAGCCCACCCTCAACAGGGAGAGCAATATGCTTTACTCAAGTCCACTGATTTTAAATTTATTAACCTCATGCAGAAACATCCTATGGACACACCCTAAATAATGTTTAACCAAATATCTGGGCACCCCACTGTATAGTCAAGTTGACATAAAATTAACCATCATACCCTTTTTTTTTTTTTTTTTTTTTTTTGGTATGCGGGCCCCTCACTGTTGTGGCCTCTCCCGTTGCGGAGCATAGGCTCAACGTCCATGGCTCACGGACCTAGCCGCTCTGCGGCATGTGGGATCCTCCCAGACCGGGGCACGAACCCGTGTCCCCTGCACCGGCAGGCGGACTCTCAACCACTGCACCACCAGAGAAGCCCCCATTTTTTTATAATTGAAGATTGCAATGGATATCCTAATATAGGAATATTTGTTCTTAGTCTTATTATTTCTTAGGCTTAATTCCAGGAGAGAAATTGTTCTGTCCTAGGATCTAAAAACTTAAATGTTTTCTAGACGTTGTTATGTTTTCTGTAGCAGTGTGAGTGCCAGTTCCTTCACATAATCACTAACACCTGGATGTTTCCCTTTCACTTTTTTAATCTTCATTCCCCCGTCCAATGAAATACAGGTATTAATACTTGGGATGAATAACTTGAGATTTTCAAGGAAAAAAAATACGATTTACGGAAAGAAGTGTAAGCCAATATGTTACAGTGAGAAGTATATACCTTTGTTTTTTGTTATAACAAGAACCATAAATACTATCATTTTCCAGTGGCTGAGTTTTCCTCTTTGTGGTCTGGTTGACCTGTTTCTCTTCACTGCCCAAATTTTGCTGTTGTTCTCCTGTCAGTCTTTGGCAAAGTTCCTTGCTCCACAGTTTTAACCCTGTGTTAGTGGCTATTTAGTATCAGTGATGCTGCTAATACATTTGTAATGGATTTAAGAGTTAAGTTTAAGTGAAACTTTTAACATCTTAATTTAATAAAGCTCCTCTTCCTTCATTTATGCTTTGTGAAAATCTTTCTGTCTTATTTTGTTTTGTTTCATTTTGTTTTTGCAAATAGCATCTCTTCTCTAATGAAAGGCTCTTAAGGGAATCTTTGCCCTGAATTGGAATCAACATTATCTCCTATATGTCAGTGACAGACAGGATGCATTGTCTGCTCCCTTTGTTGGGGAAAGCAATTTCTCATCTCATTTCCAAGAAAGTTTACCCTCGATTGGGAAGTGACTTGGTACTTCCGGTATCACACCATTAAACATCTTCCTGGCAGCAAAAGTTTATGAATAATTGCATCTATCTAGTTCAAACTAAATTTTATCCAGACTTCACTTATCCTAAATGGCATGATTAAACTTGATATATACAAATTAACAAACATAATAGCCAAATCCATGTAGGTACTTCAGGTTTTATCTCAGTTTTCAAGTACTAATAGCTAGCTTCATTCTCTTTGACTTAAAATTTGCTCTATGACCTGTGACTTTTTAAAAAAGCAGTTACCTGAATTAACACTGACCACTGAAACCATGGCTTTGCTCTTTTATTTTACTAAGATACCATGTAATCATGGCTGCATTTTGCATAGTACAAAAAAGCAATTAAATATTATCTTTGCAAATTAAAATGCCAAAAGATTAAATTATAAAACAGGAAGGATGGTATGACTTACTGTTCTCAACTCCACCCACATTTTGAGCTTCTTTTAATGATTGCCTAACATAATTGCCACCAGATTCATATTTTATTTTTTGCCCTTCTGAAGTTAAGTGAGGCTACTGTAATTGACTTCTGCATACCTGGGAAAGATGCTTGTCCTCAAGATATCACTTTTTTTTCTATTTTTAGTCAGCAATTTTTCTACCAGAAATCTTTTAAAAGAATAAACAAATAGACAGACTTGTCAAATTATTTCTTAGAAATAATTATTTCTTATTATTTCCTCTTTTCTCCATCCAAAGAGGATGGAGACCTAAACGAGGTGTCATTTTCAAGTATGTATTCCAAAGTCTTTATCAACTAATTCTCCACTTATTCCCAGATTCAATTAATGGAAGGAATACAAGCTAATATTTAAATTCCAGGTTCTATAGACAGAATCTCTCTGGTTCATTCTAATATAATCACATTGTGTGAAAAGCAATTACCTATTATTGTATTTTTATTTATGTGAAAAATTAATCAAACGACTTATGCAAATAAAAATGAACATAAATATAACACGTATTTAAATGAATTTAATTAATTCTCATATGTAAGTAATTTTAGTTCTAGGAATTAACAAATAATATTCCTAACAATGCCTGTATGTATATGATCACTAAAAAAGATCTTTACACTCAATTTCTCCTTTTCTGTTTGGCTTATTAACCATATCAAGTTAACTTTAACTGCTGTTTCCAGAAGGTCACTTGTCACTTTGTAATCAGATATCCTATTAATTCACTACCAATGCAACATGGATCTATCTCCCAGGAAATGTGACTAAGTTCCAAGTGCTTTTTCTGGAATTAAAATATGCTATATTGTAAAACCTACCTCAAGAAAAGTGAAAAAATTAATTAGTATTAAGAAATTTAGTTGCGAGAGAAAAAACATTAATATACAAATAATTATTGTAATTATTTAAAACTAATAAAGTAGCATTTTCTATTATTGAAAGTGAGTAGCAAATAAATAAATATAATAAATAAAATTTAAAATAAATACTATTTAAATGAATTAAAACAGTACTAATTTTTAAATTTGTCAACAAAATATAGGTACTTTATTACTCTTTTGTACTAGGGACTAAACTCTATTGATTTGTTTATTATTAATGCTGGTGTCTATAAATAAGAGTATGAAGTGATTTGTCAAAAATTATAAGTTCTAAAAAGACAGTGTGGCATCCATATACCAGGACATATGCTAAAGTGGTTAAAAGGGAGTTAGCATTACATAGTAAAAATTACAAAAACATTAGAGAAGAGACTCTAACTTCAAATCCCTTTTTACCCCTAACCAGCTCTTGATCATTATCATTCATGTAACCTTTCTGAAAGCCAGTTTCTTCAATAGTAAAATGGATATAATAATTGTTATCTTGAAGGATTGATAGAAGGATAAAATATACAGTGCATATAAAGTGCTTAGCACCATGTTTGGCTCATGTTTGGGAGTCAATTCAGGATAATAATAATAGTAATTATTATTAGTAATAGTGAAAAAGAATGCATATAATAGAGAAATATAGGTTGAGATGGCAGATAGTTAACAGAGCCTGGGGTCTGCTCCTATTCAAATACATATAAAGATATATGAAAAGTAAGAGTCTCAATGAAACAGGAATAAAGGATGAGAGATAACCATATTACTAGAAGCAATGAGGAACTTTATGCAATAGAGAAAAAGTGAACTAATAAAGTCATGGCTAACATAAAGTTTGTAAAACAATGTCACCAAAAAAAAAAAAAAAAAAAGAAAGTGGAAAATCAAGGTCAAACTTACTTCTACTTTCAGAGCCAGTATTGAGCTGTATAAGATACACCAACCAGTGTGTTCAAACACCCTTCCATCACAGACAACATGTTTTCCAAGGTAATCATGGTTGTGATCCTTCTCTCACTTCTCCTCCCAGTGACAACTTTGCTATATCAATGTAAAGAATATGTAGATTGTCTATTTAATTCCTTCTTTGAAAAAGAGGAGTAAAGCTATTCAACAACCAAGTTTAGAAGCAAAAGCTATTAATATACTTGGTATTGTTGCTCTTATAATTTTCCTAAGAAGTGATGTGGGAAATAATCTCACAGATGATCTGGGCAGAGATACTTTCTATGATTAACTTTGCTTGAATCATGTGCTTGTTCTTTGCCCAATCATTGAGCAACACTGAGGAAGTATTCTGATTTTGTAGGCTGGCTGATAATTAGGATTTTTGAAGATAACGTCAACTCCAACTAAATCTGTTTGCCAAAATCTTTATCGTAAATACAGGTTCTTTTGCCAGAAGTAACTAAAAGTGCTGAGCAGATAAAAAGAAGATTTCAGTACAAGAATTAAATAAATGTCCACTGTGTGTAGCAATGTGGAGGTTACTGGTGACCTTGGAGTTAATAGATTTGAGGAAATGAAAGCACAAGAGACAGTAGGGAAATAAAGACAGGTTGTATAAGAGGTAAAGAGACCAGGTAGTAGCTATGAGAAAAGAGGGATGAGCGGTTTTTCTAATGAAAAAAAGCTTAAGCTAGTTTAAAAGTTAATGGAAAGGATCTATTTGAGAGCAAGTGGCTGAAGGGTAAGAGCCAGAGGAGAGATTGGTTCTCAGTAGGGGAAGAGAGAGTTCCTCTATTTTAGTAGGAAAGAAGAACAGGATGGGTGCCTATGTGGGTAAATTTGCATGTTGATAGATCTGATGGCTACTGTTGTCACTGAGAAGTATAAGGCAAGATGAAAGGAAATGCAGGGTGTTGTTCAGATGCTTGAGGGAATTGGAGCTGGTTTGAAATGGTTATGACTGATGGTAAATATATGAATTATGCAGAAAATCATAACAATTGCTAGGGATGAGCTGAGGTTGATCATTGAGACTTTAAAGGGTTACAGTGTACACATCCTTATTGTGTGACTTTCTTCAGTAGGGTTGACTTCCCTTGATACAAGCAAAAATAAATGCTGAAACAAAAAGAATTGCATTCACCTAGGGTTAGACTTGCTGTTGAGGCAACAAAAGGAGAGGGTCAGTGAAGTCTGCATGTTGTGAGAATGTTGGAATAATAAAAGTAGGATGTTAAGGTGGGGGAGAAAGGATCAGTAGCTAGGGATGCAAGGGGAGTTTCCATATCTTTTTTTATTAATGGGAGAAATCAAGGCGGAGAGATCCTAGTCCAATCTGGCATAAGACCAGAAATGAAATAATGAAATAAGTAAGTATAAAATCAAATTGAAAATAAAATGAGATGAACTGATTATTTCAGTTAAGGCTATTTTATTTATGATAATAAGGAGATAAATTGGATAAAATAAACTAGGAGAAATTGAAAAAGGAAAAGTTGAAATGTTCATTAAGTGTATTCAAAAGTAGTTTAATTTTTGCATATATTCAATCAATGAAATGCTGTTTTATGACCCATAAGCTGGTAAAAGAATGAAATATAATATCCAGTGTTGGCAAATGAGGTCTTTAAATGAGCCCTTTCATATATTTGAAGTGGGAATAAATGGATACATTTCAAGAGAACAATTTACAATATGAATAAGAACTTAGATATGATCAGACCTTGACCAAAATACAGAATATCTAAAAATATGCATTGAAGGATTTTGCAAGACTATATTAATAAAGATACCAATAAAATTTTACTTATAAAACCCAAACATTGCAACATGTTGTAGAAGGTTATTTTATAAACTAGGAAAACATTGGTAATAAATGATCACAAATTGAATAGAAAAAACAGGTAAAAGTTGTCACTGTGTTATAAGATTGTAAGTACTTCATTTTTCCTTCTGTATTTCAGTATTCTTTAATTTTTTATATTTTGATATAGTATTTTCATAAAGAGAAAGAATTGAAAGTGTCCTAGAATCATAAGAGAGGGTAGTTAATAATTAATTTTAATATATAGAGTAAAAGGACATTTGTTATAGCATGTATATTAAGATATGGGGGGAAAAGCATATTTTAAATGCCACAGAACAAAAATATCCTGCTATATGCTGTTTAAAAAATACACAGTCACACAACAGTAGAAAAATACACATTATTCTCAAATGCACACAGATCATAATCCAGTATAGAACAAATGTTAGGTCACAAAACAAGTCTCAGTAAATTTAAGAAGATCAGAATCATACCAAGGGTCTTTTCTGACCACAGTGGAATGAAACCAGAAATTAGTAATAGCAAGGAAACAGGAAAATTCACAAATATGTGGAAAGTAGCTAACACACTCTTGAACAAAGCTCTGGCTCAAAGAGGAAATCAGAGGAACATTTTAAAAGTATCTCAAGAAATGAAAATGAAAGAACAACTTACTGTACTTTTGGAATGCAGCAAAGGCAGAGAGCCAAGTGATAAATAGTTTACATTAAAAATAAAGATCTCGGGGGCTTCGCTGGTGGCGCAGTGGTTGAGAGTCCGCCTGCCGATGCAGGGGACACGGGTTCGTACCCCGGTCCGGGAAGATCCCACATGCCGCGGGGCAGCTGGGCCCGTGAGCCATGGCCGCTGAGCCTGCGCGTCCGGAACCTGTGCTCCGCAGCGGGAGAGGCCACAGCAGTGAGAGGCCCACGTACCGCAAAAAAATAAAAAATAAAAAAAAAATAAATAAAAAAATAAAGATCTCCAATAAACAATCTAACCTTATACCTCAAGGAAAAAGAAAAAAAACTAAAGCCAAAGTTAGTAAAAGGAAAGAAATAGTATAGATTAGAGCAGAAATAAATACAGAATAGAAAAACAATTGAAAAAATCAACAAAGCTAAGTTAGTTTTTTGAGGAAATAAATAAAATCAACAAATCCATAACTAAACTAAGAAAGAAAAAAAGAAGAGACTCAAAGTCAGAAATGGAAAAGGAGGTATTACAGCACATTTCTCAGAAATAAAAAGGATCATAAGGAGCAGTTATAAACAATAATATGCAAATTGACTAATCTAGAAGAAATTGATAAATTCCTAGAAATGTACAACCTACCAAGACTGAATCAAGAAGAAATAGAAAATCTGAATTGACCAATAATAAATAAGAAGATTAAAGTAGTTATCAAAACCTCCCAAGGGGGCCTTCCCTGGTGGCGCAGTGGTTGAGAGTCCACCTGCTGATGCAGGGGACACGGGTTTGTGCCCCAGTCCGGGAAGATCCCACATGCCGCGGAGCGGCTGGGCCCGTGAGCCATGGCTGCTGAGCCTGCATGTCTGGAGCCTGTGCTCCACAACCGGAGAGGCCACAACAGTGAGAGGCCCGCATACCACGCAGGAAAACAAACAAACAAACAAACAAACAAACCAAAAAAACCTCCCAAGGAAGAAAAGCCCAGGACCAGGTGGCTTCAAGGCTGAGTTCTACCATTCAAAGAAGAATTAATATCAAATGTTCTTGAATTCTTTCAAGAAATAGAAGTAGAGGGACTAATTCCAAACTCATGAGACCAGCATCACCCTGATACCAAAGTCGGACAAAAACACTGCAAGAAAAGAAAGTTAAGGCCAAATCCTTGTTGAACATAGATGCAAAAATTCTCAATAAAATACTTACAAACAAAATTCAACAACACATTAAAAAAATTACATACCAAGGTGGGTTTAACATACACAAATCAATCAGTGAGATACAGTATGTTAACAGAATGAAAGATAAAATCCACACCATCATCTCAATAGATGCAGAAAAGGCATCCATTTGTTGTTGACAAAACAACATCCATTCATGATAAACTCTCTCAACAAAATAGATACAAAAGGAAATGTCCTCAACAAAATAAAGGCAACTTATGAAAAGCCCACAGCTGACATCATAATCAATGGGGAAGAACAGAAAGGTTTTCCTTTAAGATCTGGTACAAGGTAAGAATCCCACTGTCACCACTTTTAATCAACACAGTACTACAATGATTAGAAAGAGCAATCAAGCAAGAAAAAGAAATAAAAAGAATCCAAAGCAGAAAGGAAGAAGTAAAATTGTGCCTGTTTACAGATGCCATGATCCTGTATGTAGACCACCCTAAACACACCACTAAAAATGTTAGAACTAATGAAAGAATTCCTTAAAGCTGCAGGATGCAAAGTCAAAATTAAAAATAAGATGAATTTCTTTACACCAACAACAATCCATCCACAAAGGAAATCAAGAAAACAATCCCATTTATGATAGCATCAAAAAAGAATAAAATACTTAGGGATGAATTTAACCAAGGAGGTGAAATATCTATACACTGAAAACTATTAAGCATTGATGAAGGAAATCAAAGTCACAAATAATTGGAAAGATATCCCACGTTCATGAATTGAAAGAATTAATATTGTTAAAGTGTCCATATATTCAAAGCAAGGTATAGATTCAATTCAATCTCTATCAAAAATTTAATGGCATTTTTCACAGAAATAGAAAAAACAATTCTAAAATTTGTCTGGAACCACAAAAAAACTGAATATTCAAAGCAATCTTGAGAAAGAAGAGACTTGGAGGCATCACACTTTTGTTTTAAAAATATATTTATTACAAAGCTATAGTAATCAAAACAGTATGATATGAAAACAAATAGAACATTGGAATAAAACAGAGTAAGGAAGTAAACCTTTGTATATACAGTTAACTAATTTTTGACAAGGGTGCCAAAAATACAAAATGGGGAAAGGATAATCTCTTCAATAAATGGTGGCAGAAAAACTGAATATCCACCTGCAGAAGAATGAAATTTGACCCTTAACTTAAACCATACATAAAAAATCAACTCAGTGGATTAAAGACTTAAAAGTAAGATCTGGGGCTTCCCTGGTGGTGCAGTGGTTGAGAGTCCACCTGCCGATGCAGGGGACACGGGTTCGTGTCCCGGTCTGGGAAGATCCCACATGCAGCAGAGCAGCTAGGCCCGTGAGCCATGGCTGCTGAGCCTGCGCGTCCAGAGCCTGTGCTCCGCAACGGGAGAGGCCACAACAGTGAGAGGCCCGCGTACCGCAAACAAAACAAAAACAAAAACAAAACCTAAGACCTGAAGCTCATAATGCTCATATTAGAAACACAGGGAAAATTTCCTTAACATTAATTTTTTTTAACGTTAGGAGGTTGACCTTTTTAATATACTCTGAAGATATATTAATTTTTCTCAACAAATAAAAAGCATCTACAATTTTCTTAGAAAAAGACAATATGATTTTTACAAAAGGAAAAGATAATGGATAGGAGACCCGCTTGTGAAAGTTGCTCAGATTCACTAATAATTAAGGATATACAAATTAAGCAATGATACTATTTTTTGTCTACTACATTGGCAAAAATTTCAAAGTATTATAGCATCCAACTTAATTACCAGAATGTATAAGAGAGTTGTTCATCAGTATGTATGTCTTCATCTTTACTACTTGGTTTCACATTGTTCTCTCAAAAATATGTACTCCCACAGTCAGTGTACAAGAAAGCCCATTATCAGCAACATATGGCGTTATCAGGCTTCAAAAATTTTATCACGTGTATGACTAGTGGAATAATAATTTATTCATTTTTAATTTGTATGACTCGGATTACCAGCGAGTTTGAGCATATTTCATATGTGTATAAAATAACCTGCTTTTCTACATTTAAATTGCCTGTTTATGTCCTTTTCTCATTTTGCAATTGTGTTGTTTGTAATTTCTTTATTAATTTGAACGTGTATTCTTTTAAAACACCACTCATATCTCCAGCACTGGAGCTTTGCAACATTTCTTCTGTCTGCCTAAACAGTGGGTATGTGAAAAGCTAACTTCAAATTTAAGTCTTCACTCAGTTGGAAGGTTCTCACAAAAGGCTTGCCCTGACCATTAGACCTAAAACTGCAATTCATCTTCCAGTCTCCATACTACCAATTCTCATTACTAGTTTGCTTTTCCCCCCACATATCTTTTATTGTTTCTAGTCTCTCTTAGCTAAAATGTAAACTCTCAAAAGGTTGAGATCTCTTTTTCTGTTGTTCATCAATATGTCTCAAGAGCTTACAACAGTTCTTGACATAAAACAGGCACTTAATATTTAAGTTTTAAAATAATAAATGAAGTAAAGACTCATTTATGTATATATATGAGTGTTTGTTTCTCAACTCTTTATTTTGTCCAATTTGTCTGTTTTTCTATACTTTTATACTCATGTATTCTGCAAATATTGACATATATAGTTTTCTCTTCCCATATTTATGTATTGGCTTCTATTAATTCTTGAGCATTTTCGCATGTTATTTTGTGGATGCAGAGCATATATGTAATACACTTATATGCATACACGTGTATAATACCTAACTCTACTACTTGTAATACTAATATTGTAGATTATCAGCCTAATATTCTTAATAAGCACCTTACTTCATATTTAGAGGTAATGCTCTAATAATTTGAGAGGGCTTCAATCTGAGGATATTCTGCATGTATTTACTCTTTTAGATGTAAAATAAGAGAAGGTACAGCATGGCACAATGAATGATAATTTTGTTTACAGCACATAACAAGTGGATATTCTGCATTTTTTTATTTGAAAATGTCCTAAAATATATGAGCAATTTAAATCACCCAGTGATTAGAAGCATAATTATTCCTACTATAAAGGAATGCTAAAATGAAGGAATATGAAATCTCTTAGGAGAAGAGATATGATCAAACAGGAATATTGCATTCATAATGGTAATTCTTCTGAAATCATTATTTGAGAAATGTTTTCACACCAGTTACTAAATGGATTATTGATTATAAAATGACTTAAATGGTTTTCAGAGTTGATCAATTGGTGATACATCCACATAACATTCAGACAAGGACCACTGTTTTCAGGCTTATGCTTTTCTCATTTAGAGAGAAATCGGGATCAAAGTTTCTGCTCAATATTTTGTTATAAACATAATGTATATAAACTTCTACCCTATTGATAGCACAGCCAGTCATTTATTAAACAAATTAAAGCACATATTTGATGCAGGAAGTGTACTAGACCCTGTGTTTCACAGTGGTAAACAAGAGAGCAGGCGCTCGGCTCTGACAGTTTAGAGAGAAATGTAGAAAATGAAGGGGGATTAATCAGTGAGATGGGGTGTAAGATCGTGAATAAGAACCAAACCTCAAGCGCCAGACACCCTGTACTCTAATCCTAGCTCTACCACTAATTAACTGTGTGACCTCAGGCAATTTATTTTACCTCTCTGTGTCTCCATTTTCAGTCAGTAATCAAGATAAAGTAATAGTGCTAACCAATTGAGTTGTGAGGTTCAAAGGACTTATGCAAATTATAACATAGTATATAACATAGAGTATATAGTATGAGATAACGATTTTAACATTATTTTTCTCATCATTATCATTTTTATTGCAGTGACCTAGATATGACCTTATTAGGAAATGTCTCTGCTGATACAGTTGAGTTAAAATGAGGTCATACTGAATTAAGGTGAGCAGGCCCTAAATACAATGCTTAATGGCCTTACAAAGAAAGAAAGATTGGAAGCACAGAGAAATACAGGGGAGGAGGGCATCTGACAGTGAAGGCAAGGATTAAAGTGATACATCTATAAGCCAAGGAATGCAAAGGATTGATGGCAAGTACCAAAAGTTAGGAGAGAGGCATGGAACAAATTCTCCCCCAGAGCCTGAAGAGGGAGCATAGCCCTGCAGATTTGGGACTTTGAGCACTTACACTGTGAGAGCATAAAGATTTGTTTTAAGCCATCCAATGTGTGGTGATTAGTTACAGCTAATACAGGAAAGTAATACAAGTTGCAGTTGTTATTATTTAATTTAAAGACAAGGAAACCAAAGCACAGTGGAATTAATGAACTGTTCCAAGGTATACAATTAGAAAGTGATGAAGCTGGGCTTCTAGTCTTATGCTGTTTGATTTAAGAGCATTCATTTTAACCACTTTGCTTTTTCCTATACTGATACATAATCCTAATACCTGCTTTGTAGTCAATATTTATTGAAATGCTGTTACATGCCAAGTACCACTCTAAACGTTAGAAATCTAAAAGTAAACAAAACTGAGAAAAACAACACTTTGGTCTAGTGAAGGTAGTCAAATAATTGTGAAAAATATGTATTATTTCAAATATTACTGTTGTTAAAGAGAAAATAAAATAAGTAAGAGGGATAGGGAGTTCTGATTGGGCAGTGGTAGGGAATCTGGAGTTTTCAATTGGGTAATTAGGAAAAATGTCTCTCTTCACATGACATTGGAGTGAAATACTGAGTAAAGGGGAGTAAGCATGTTCAAATCTGGAATAACAGAGTCCCAGATCAAGTGAAAAACAAGTGTAAATGTCCTAAGGTACAAGTATGACTATTTGAAGAATTACAAGGAAGCCACTGTGGGTGGAGTGGGAGATAATGAATAGTAGGCAGGGAACTCTATTCAATACTCTGTAATGACCTATATGGGAAAAGAATCTTAAAAAAGAGTGGATATATTATTATTATTATTATTATTATTATTTTACAAATTTAATCAGTTATACATATACATATGTTCCCATATCCCCTCCCTTTTGCATCTCCCTCCCACCCTCCCTATCCCACCCCTCCAGGCGGTCACAAAGAACCGAGCTGATCTCCCTGTGCTATGCGGCTGCTTCCCACTAGCTATCTACCTTACGTTTGGTAGTGTATATATGTCCATGCCACTCTTTCACTTTGTCACAGCTTACCCTTCCCCCTCCCCATATCCTCAAGTCCATGCTCTAGTAGGTCTGTGTCTTTATTCCTGTCTTACCCCTATGTTCTTGATGACATTTTTTTCTTAAATTCCATATATATGTGTCAGCATACAGTATTTGTCTTTCCCTTTCTGACTTACTTCACTCTGTATGACAGACTCTAGGTCCATCCACCTCATTACAAATAGCTCAATTTCATTTCTTTTTATGGCTGAGTAATATTCCATTGTATATATGTGCCACATCTTCTTTATCCATTCATCCGATGATGGACACTTAGGTTGTTTCCATCTCCGGGCTATTGTAAATAGGGCTGCTATGAACATTTTGGTACATGTCTCTTTTTGAAATATGGTTTTCTCAGGGTATATGCCCAGTAGTGGGATTGCTGGGTCATATGGTAGTTCTATTTGTAGTTTTTTAAGGAACCTCCATACCATTCTCCATAGTGGCTGTACCAATTCACATTCCCACCAGCAGTGCAAGAGTGTTCCCTTTTTTCCACACCCTCTCCAGCATTTATTGTTTCTAGATTTTTTGATGATGGCCATTCTGACTGGTGTGAGATGATATCTCATTGTAGTTTTGATTTGCATTTCTCTAATGAGTAAAGATGTTGAGCATCCTTTCATGTGTTTGTTGGCAGTCTGTATATCTTCTGTGGAGAAATGTCTATTTAGGTCTTCTGCCCATTTTTGGATTGGGTTGTTTGTTTTTTTGCTATTGAGCTGCATGAGCTGCTTATAAATTTTGGAGATTAATCCTTTGTCAGTTGCTTCATTTGCAAATATTTTCTCCCATTCTGAGGGTTGTCTTTTCGTCTTGTTTATGGTTTCCTTTGCTGTGCAAAAGCTTTTAAGTTTCATTAGGTCCCATGTGTTTATTTTTGTCTTTATTTCCATTTCTCTAGGAGGTGGGTCAAAAAGGATCTTGCTGTGATTTATGTCATAGAGTGTTCTGCCTATGTTTTCCTCTAGGAGTTTGATAGTGTCTGGCCTTACATTTAGGTCTTTAATCCATATTGAGCTAATTTTTGTGTATGGTGTTAGGGAGTGATCTAATCTCATACTTTTACATGTCCCTGTCCAGTTTTCCCAGCACCACTTATTGAAGAGACTGTCCTTTCTCCACTGTACATTCCTGCCTCCTTTATCAAAGATAAGGTGACCATATGTCCGTGGGTTTATCTCTGGGCTTTCTATCCTGTTCCATTGATCTATCTTTCTGTTTTTGTGCCAGTACCATACTGTCTTGATTACTGTAGCTTTGTAGTATAGTCTGAAGTCAGGGAGCCTGATTCCTCCAGCTCCGTTTTTCATTCTCAAGACTGCTTTGGCTATTCGTGGTCTTTTGTGTTTCCATACAAATTGTGAAATTTTTTGTTCTAGTTCTGTGAAAAATGCCAGTGGTAGTTTGATAGGGATTGCATTGAATCTGTAGATTGCTTTGGGTACTAGAGTCATTTTCACAATGTTGATTCTTCCAATCCAAGAACATGGTACATCTCTCCATCTATTTGTATCATCTTTAATTTCTTTCATCAGTGTTTTATAATTTTCTGCATACAGGTCTTTTGTCTCCTTAGGTAGGTTTATTCCTAGATATTTTATTCTTTTTGTTGCAATGGTAAATGGGAGTGTTTCCTTGATTTCACTTTCAGATTTTTCATCATTAGTATATAGGAATGCCAGAGATTTCTGTGCATTAATTTTGAATCCTGCAACTTTACCAAATTCATTGATTGGCTCTAGTAGTTTTCTGGTAGCATCTTTAGGATTCTCTATATATAGTATCATGTCATCTGCAAACAGTGACAGCTTTACTTCTTCTTTTCCCATTTGGATTCCTTTTATTTCCTTTTCTTCTCTGATTGCTGTGGCTAAAACTTCCAAAACTATGTTGAATAAGAGTGGTGAGAGTGGGCAACCTTGTCTTGTTCCTGATCTTAGTGGAAATGGTTTCAGTTTCTCACCATTGAGGACGATGCTGGCTGTGGGTTTGTCATATATGGCCTTTATTATGTTGAGGAAAGTTCCCTCTATGCCTACTTTCTGCAGGGTTTTTATCATAAATGGGTGTTGAATTTTGTCAAAAGCTTTCTCTGCATCTATTGAGATGATCATATGGTTTTTCTCCTTCAGTTTGTTAATATGGTGTATCACATTGATTGATTTGCGTATATTGAAGAATCCTTGCATTCCTGGAATAAACCCCACTTGATCATGGTGTATGATCCTTTTAATGTGCTGTTGGATTCTGTTTGCTAGTATTTTGTTGAGGATTTTTGCATCTATGTTCATCGGTGATATTGGCCTGTAGTTTTCTTTCTTTGTGACATCCTTGTCTGGTTTTGGTATCAAGGTGATGGTGGCCTCGTAGAATGAGTTTGGGAGTGTTCCTCCCTCTGCTATATTTTGGAAGAGTTTGAGAAGGATAGGTGTTAGCTCTTCTCTAAATGCTTGATAGAATTCGCCTGTGAAGCCATCTGGTCCTGGGCTTTTGTTTGTTGGAAGATTTTTAATCTCAGTTTCAATTTCATTGCTTGTGATTGGTCTGTTCATATTTTCTATTTCTTCCTGATTCAGTCTTGGCAGGTTGTGCATTTCTAAGAATTTGTCCGTTTCTTCCAGGTTGTCCATTTTATTGGCATAGAGTTGCTTATAGTAATCTCTCATGATCTTTTGTATTTCTGCAGTGTCAGTTGTTACTTCTCCTTTTTCATTTCTAATTCTATTGATTTGAGTCTTCTCCCTTTTTTTCTTGATGAGTCTGGCTAATGGTTTATCAATTTTGTTTATCTTCTCAAAGAACCAGCTTTTAGTTTTATTGATCTTTGCTATCGTTTCCTTCATTTCTTTTTCATTTATTTCTGATCTGATTTTTATGATTTCTTTCCTTCTGCTAACTTTTGGATGTTTTTGTTCTTCTTTCTCTAACTGCTTTAGGTGCAAGGTTAGGTTGTTTATTCGAGATATTTCCTGTTTCTTAAGGTGGGATTGTATTGCCATAAACTTCCCTCTTAGAACTGCTTTTGCTGCATCCCATAGGTTTTGGGTCGTCGTGTCTCCATTGTCATTTGTTTCTAGGTATTTTTTAATTTCCTCTTTGATTTCTTCAGTGATCACTTCGTTATTGAGTAGTGTATTGTTTAGCCTCCATTTGTTTGTATGTTTTACAGCTCTTTTCCTGTAATTGATATCTAGTCTCATAGCATTGTGGTCGGAAAAGATACTTGATACAATTTCAATTTTCTTAAATTTACCAAGGCTTGATTTGTGACCCAAGATATGATCTATCCTGGAGAATGTTCCATGAGCACTTGAAAAAAATGTGTATTCTGTTGTTTTTGGATGGAATGTCCTATAAATATCAATTAAGTCCATCTTGTTTAATGTATCATTTAAAGCTTGTGTTTCCTTATTTATTTTCATTTTGGATGACCTGTCCATTGGTGAAAGTGGGGTGTTAAAGTCCCCTACTATGATTGTGTTACTGTCGATTTCTCCTTTTATGGCTGTTAATATTTCCCTTATGTATTGAGGTGCTCCTATGTTAGGTGCATAAATATTTACAATTGTTATATCTTCTTCTTGGATTGATCCCTTGATCATTATGTAGTGTCCTTCTTTGTCTCTTCTAGTAGTCTTTATTTTAAAGTCTATTTTGTCTGATATGAGAATTGCTACTCCAGCTTTCTTTTGGTTTCCATTTGCATGGAATATCTTTTTCCATCCCCTTACTTTCAGTCTGTATGTGTCTCTAGGTCTGAAGTGGGTCTCTTGTAGACAGCATATATATGGGTTTTGTTTTTGTATACATTCAGCCAATCTGTGTCTTTTGGTGGGAGCATTTAGTCCATTTACATTTAAGGTAATTATCGATATGTATGTTCCTATTCCCATTTTCTTAATTGTTTTGGGTTCGTTATTGTAGGTCTTTTCCTTCTGTTGTGTTTCTTGCCTAGAGAAGTTCCTTTAGCATTTGTTGTAAAGCTGGTTTGGTGGTGCTGAACTCTCTCAGCTTTTGCTTGTCTGTAAAGGTTTTAATTTCTCCATCAAATCTGAATGAGATCCTTGCTGGGTAGAGTAATCTTGGTTGCAGGTTTTTCTCCTTCATCACTTTAAGTATGTCCTGCCACTCCCTTCTGGCTTGTAGAGTTTCTGCTGAGAGATCAGCTGTTATCCTGTTGGGGATTCCCTTGTGTGTTATTTGTTGTTTTTCCCTTGCTGCTTTTAATATGATTTCTTTGTGTTTAATTTTTGACAGTTTGATTAATATGTGTCTTGGTGTATTTCTCCTTGGATTTATTCTGTATGGGACTCTCTGTGCCTCCTGGACTTGATTAACTATTTCCTTTCCCATATTAGGGAAGTTTTCAACTATAATCTCTTCAAATATTTTCTCAGTCCCTTTCTTTTTCTCTTCTTCTTCTGGAACCCCTATAATTCGAATGTTGGTGCGTTTAATGTTGTCCCAGAGGTCTCTGAGACTGTCCTCTGTTCTTTTCATTCTTTTTTCTTTATTTTGCTCTGCAGCAGTTATTTCCACTATTTTATCTTCCACCTCACTTATCCGTTCTTCTGCCTCAGTTATTCTGCTATTGATCCCATCTAGAGTATTTTTTATTTCATTTATTGTGTTTTTTTTTATTAGTATCTGCTTTATAACAAAGTGAATCAGTCATACATATACATCTGTTCCCACATCCCCTCCCTCATGCATCTCCCTCCCTCCCACCCTCCCCATCGCTCCCCTCCAGGCAGTCACAAAGCACCGAGCTGATCTCCCTGTGCTCTGCGGCTGCTTCCCACTATCTATCTACCCTACGTTTGGTAGTGTATATATGTCCATGCCTCTCTTTCGCTTTGTCACAGCTTACCCTTCCCCCTCCCCATATCCTCAAGTCCATTCTCAAGTAGGTCTGTGTCTTTATTCCCGTTTTACCCCTAGGTTCTTCATGACATTTTTTTTCTTATATTCCATATATATGTGTTAGCATACGGTATTTGTCTTTCTCTTTCTGACTTACTTCACTCTGTATGACAGACTCTAGGTCTATCCACCTCATTACAAATAGCTCAGTTTCGTTTCTTTTTATGGCTGAGTAATATTCCATTGTATATATGTGCCACATCTTCTTTATCCATTCATCCGATGATGGACACTTAGGTTGTTTCCATCTCCGGGCTATTGTGAATAGAGCTGCAATGAACATTTTGGTACATGTCTCTTTTTGAATTATGGTTTTCTCAGGGTATATGCCTAGTAGTGGGATTGCTGGATCATATGGTAGTTCTATTTTTAGTTTTTTAAGGAACCTCCATACTGTTCTCCATAGTGGCTGTACCAATTCACATTCCCACCAGCAGTGCAAGAGTGTTCCCTTTTCTCCACACCCTCTCCAGCATTTATTATTTCTAGATTTCTTGATGATGGCCATTCTGACTGGTGTGAGATGCTATCTCATTGTAGTTTTGACTTGCATTTCTCTAATGATTAATGATGTTGAGCATTCTTTCATGTGTTTGTTGGCAGTCTGTATATCTTCTTTGGAGAAATGCCTATTTAAGTCTTCTGCCCATTTTTGGATTGGGTTGTTTGTTTTTTTGCTATTGAGCTGCATGAGCTGTTTATAAATTTTGGAGATTAATCCTTTGTCAGTTGCTTCATTTGCAAATATTTTCTCCCATTCTGAGGGTTGTCTTTTGGTCTTGTTTATGGTTTCCTTTGCTGTGCAAAAGCTTTGAAGTTTCCTTAGGTCCCATGTGTTTATCTTTGTTTTTATTTCCATTTCTCTAGGAGGTGGGTCCAAAAGGATCTTGCTGTGATTTATGTCATAGAGTGTTCTACCTATGTTTTCCTCTAAGACTTTGATAGTTTCTGGCCTTACATTTAAGTCTTTAATCCATTTTGAGCTTATTTTTGTGTATGGTGTTAGGGAATGATCTAATCTCATACTTTTACATGTCCCTGTCCAGTTTTCCCAGCACCACTTAGTGAAGAGGCTGTCCTTTCTCCACTGTACATTCCTGCCTCCTTTATCAAATATAAGTTGGCCATATGTGCGTGGGTTTATCTCTGGGCTTTCTATCCTGATCCACTGATCTATCTTTCTGTTTTTATGCCAGTACCACACTGTCTTAATTACTGTAGCTTTGTAGTATAGTCTGAAGTCAGGGAGCCTGATTCCTCCAGCTCCTTTTTTCATTCTCAAGATTGCTTTGGCTATTCGGGGTCTTTTGTTTTTCCAAACAAATTTTGAAATTTTTTGTTCTAGTTCTGTGAAAAATGCCAGTGGTAGTTTGATAGGGATTGCATTGAATCTGTAGATTGCTTTGGGTAGTAGAGTCATTTTCACAATATTGATTCTTCCAATCCAGGAGCATGGTATATCTCTCCATCTGTTTGTATCATCTTTAATTTCTTTCATCAGTGTCTTATAATTTTCTGCATACAGGTCTTTTGTCTCCTTAGGTAGGTTTATTCCTAGATATTTTATTCTTTTTGTTGCAATGGTAAATGGGAGTGTTTTCTTGATTTCATTTTCAGATTTTTCATCATTAGTGTACAGGAATGCCAGAGATTTCTGTACATTAATTTTGTAACCTGCTACTTTACCAAATTCATTGATTAGCTCTAGTAGTTTTTCGGTAGCATCTTTAGGATTCTCTATGTATAGTATCATTTCATCTGCAAACAATGACAGCTTTACTTCTTCTTTTCCCATTTGGATTCCTTTTATTTCCTTTTCTTCTCTGATTGCTGTGGCTAAAACTTCCAAAACTATGTTGAATAAGAGTGGTGAGAGTGGGCAACCTTGTCTTGTTCCTGATCTTAGTGGAAATGGTTTCAGTTTCTCACCATTGAGGACAATGTTGGCTGTGGGTTTGTCATATATGGCCTTTATTATGTTGAGGAAAGATCCCTCTATGCCTACTTTCTGCAGGGTTTTTATCATAAATGGGTGTTGAATTTTGTCGAAAGCTTTCTCTGCATCTATTGAGATGATCATATGGTTTTTCTCCTTCAACTTGTTAATATGGTGTATCACATTGATTGATTTGCGTATATTGAAGAATCCTTGCATTCCTGGAATAAACCCCACTTGATCATGGTGTATGATCCTTTTAATGTGCTGTTGGATTCTGTTTGCTAGTATTTTGTTGAGGATTTTTGCATCTATGTTCATCAGTGATATTGGCCTGTAGTTTTCTTTCTTTGTGACATCCTTGCCTGTTTTGGTATCAAGGTGATGGTGGCCTCGTAGAATGAGTTTGGGAGTGTTCCTCCCTCTGAAATTGTTTGGAAGAGTTTGAGAAGGATGGGTGTTAGCTCTTCTCTAAATGTTTGATAGAATTCGCCTGTGAAGCCATCTGGTCCTGGGCTTTTGTTTGATGGAAGATTTTTAATCACAGTTTCAATTTCAGTGCTTGTGATTGGTCTATTCATATTTTCTATTTCTTCCTGAGTCAGTCTTGGCAGGTTGTGCATTTCTAAGAATTTGTCCATTTCTTCCAGGTTGTCCATTTTATTGGCATAGAGTTGCTTGTAGTAATCTCTCATGATCTTTTGTATTTCTGCAGTGTCAGTTGTTACTTCTCCTTTTTCATTTCTAATTCTATTGATTTGAGTCTTCTCCCTTCTTTTCTTGATGAGTCTGGCTAATGGTTTGTCAATTTTGTTTATCTTCTCAAAGAACCAGCTTTTAGTTTGGTTGATCTTTGTTATCGTTTCCTTCATTTCTTTTTCATTTATTTCTGATCTGATCTTTATGATTTCTTTCCTTCTGCTAGCTTTGGGGGTTTTTTGTTCTTCTTTCTCTAATTGCTTTAGGTGCAGGGTCAGGTTGTTTACTCGAAATGTTTCCTGTTTCTTAAGGTGGGATTGTATTGCTATAAACTTCCCCCTTAGAACTGCTTTTGCTGCATCCCATAGGTTTTGGGTTGTCGTGTCTCCATTGTCATTTGTTTCTAGGTATTTTTTAATTTCCTCTCTGATTTCTTCAGTGATCACTTCGTTATTGAGTAGTGTATTGTTTAGCCTCCATGTGTTTGTATTTTTTACAGATCTTTTCCTGTAATTGATGTCTAGTCTCATAGCATTGTGGTCGGAAAAGATACTTGATACAATTTCAATTTTCTTAAATTTACCAAGGCTTGATTTGTGACCCAAGATATGATCTATCCTGGAGAATGTTCCATGAGCACTTGAGAAAAATGTGTATTCTGTTGTTTTTGGATGAAATGTCCTATAAATATCAACTAAGTCCATCTTGTTTAATGTATCATTTAAAGCTTGTGTTTCCTTATTTATTTTCATTTTGGACGATCTGTCCATTGGTGAAAGTGGGGTGTTAAAGTCCCCTACTATGATTGTGTTACTGTCGATTTCCCCTTTTATGGCTGTTAGTATTTGCCTTATGTATTGAGGTGCTCCTATGTTGGGTGCATAAATATTTACAATTGTTATATCTTCTTCTTGGATCGATCCCTTGATCATTATGTAGTGTCCTTCTTTGTCTCTTCTAATAGTCTTTATTTTAAAGTCTATTTTGTCTGATATAAGAATTGCTACTCCAGCTTTCTTTTGATTTCCATTTGCATGGAATATCTTTTTCCATCCCCTTACTTTCAATCTGTATGTGTCTCTAGGTCTGAAGTGGTTCTCTTGTAGACAGCATATATATGGGTCTTGTTTTTGTATCCATTCAGCCACTCTGTGTCTTTTGGTGGGAGCATTTAGTCCATTTACATTTAAGGTAATTATTGATATGTATGTTCCTATTCCCATTTCCTTAATTGCTTTGGGTTCGTTATTGTAGGTATATTCCTTCTGTTGTGTTTCTTGCCTAGAGAAGTTCCTTTAGCATTTGTTGTAAAGCTGGTTTGGTGGTGCTGAACTCTCTCAGCTTTTGCTTGTCTGTAAAGGTTTTAATTTCTCCATCAAATCTGAATGAGATCCTTGCTGGGTAGAGTAATCTTGGCTGCAGGTTTCTCTCCTTCATCACTTTAATTATGTCCTGCCACTCCCTTCTGGCTTGTAGAGTTTCTGCTGAGAGATCAGCTGTTAACCTGATGGGGATTCCCTTGTGTGTTATTTGTTGTTTTTCCCTTGCTGCTTTTAATATGATTTCTTTGTGCTTAATTTTTGACAGTTTGATTAATATGTGTCTTGGTGTATTTCTCCTTGGATTTATTCTGTATGGGACTCTCTGTGCCTCCTGGACTTGATTAACTATTTCCTTTCCCATATTAGGGAAGTTTTCAACTATAATCTCTTCAAATATTTTCTCAGTCCCTTTCTTTTTCTCTTCTTCTTCTGGAACCCCTATAATTCGAATGTTGGTGCGTTTAATGTTGTCCCAGAGGTCTCTGAGACTGTCCTCTGTTCTTTGCATTCTTTTTTCTTTATTTTGCTCTGCAGCAGTTATTTCCACTATTTTATCTTCCACCTCACTTATCCGTTCTTCTGCCTCAGTTATTCTGCTATTGATCCCATCTAGAGTATTTTTTATTTCATGTGTTGTGTTTTTAATCGATGCTTGATTCGTCTTTAGTTCTTCTAGGTCCTTGTTAACTGTTTCTTGCATTTTGTCTATTCTATTTCCAAGATTTTGGATCTTGGAAATAGAATCTTGGATCAGCTTTACTATCATTATTCTGAATTCTTTTTCAAGTAGACTGCCTATTACCTCTTCATTTGTTAGGTCTGGTAGATTTTTATCTTGCTCCTTCACCTGCTGTGTGTTTTTCTGTCTTCTCATTTTGCTTATGTTACTGTGTTTGGGGTTTCTTTTTGCAGGCTGCAGATTCGTAGTTCCCGTTGTTTTTGGTGTCTGTCCCCAGTGGCTAAGGTTGTTTCAGTAGGTTGTGTAGGCCTCCTGGTGGGGGAGACTAATGCCTGTGTTCTGGTGGATGAGGCTGGATCTTGTCTTTCTGGTGGACAGGTCCACGTCTGGTGGTGTGTTTTGGGGTGTTTGTGGACTTTTTATGATTTGAGGCAGCCTCTCTGCTAATGGGTGGCGTTGTGTTCCTGTCTAGCTAGTTGTTTGGCATAGGGTGTTCAGCACTGTAGCTTGCTGGTCGTTGAGTGAAGCTGGGTGCTGGTGTTGAGATGGAGATCTCTGGAAGATTTTCGCCGTTTGATATTATGTGGAGCTGGGAGGTCTCTTGTGGACCAGTGTCCTGAAGTTGGCTCTCCCACCTCAGAGGCACAGCACTGACTCCTGGCTCCTCAATTTGGGATGATTTGTTTTCTATTCATGTATTCCACAGATGCAGGGTACATGAAGTTGTCTGTGGAGCTTTAATCCACTGCTTCTGAGGCTGCTGGGAGAGGTTTCCCTTTCTCTTCTTTGTTCTCACAGCTCCTGGGTCTCAGCTTTGGATTTGGCCCCGCCTCTGCGTGTAGGTCGCCGGAGGGCGTCTGTTCTTCGCTCAGACAGGACAGGGTTAAAGGAACAGCCTCTTCGGGGACTCTGGCTCACTCAGGCCGGGCGGGAGGGAGGGGCACGGAGTGCGGGGCGAGCCTGCAGCGGCAGAGGTTGGCGTGACGTTGCACCAGCCCGAGGCGCGCCGTGCGTTCTCCCAGGGAAGCCGGCCCTGGATCCCGGGACCCCGGCAGTGGCAGGCTGCACAGGCTCCCGGAAGGGCGGTGTGGACAGTGACCTGCGCTCGCACACAGGCTTCTTGGCGGCGGCAGCAGCAGCCCCAGCGTCCCACGCCCGTCTCTGGGCTCTGCGCTTTCAGCCGCGACTCGCGCCCGTCTCTGGAGCTCCTTTACGCAGCGCTCTTAATCCCCTCTCCTCGCGCCCCAGGAAACCAAGAGGGAAGAAAAAGTCTCCTGCCTCTTCGGCAGCTCCAGAGTTTTCCCGGACTCCCTCCCGGCTAGCTGTGGCACATTAGCCCCCTTCAGGCTGAGTTCTTGCCGCCAGCCCCAGTCCTCTCCCTGTGCTCTGACCGAAGCCCGAGCCTCAGCTCCAGCGCCGCCCGCCCCGGCGGGGGAGCAGACAAGCCTCTCGGGCTGGTGAGTGCCGCTCAGCACCGCTCCTCTGTGCGGGAATCTCTCTGCTTTGCCCTACCCAGGTATGTGTGGAGTTTCTTGCCTTTTGGGAGGTCTGGGGTCTTCTGCCAGCGTTCAGTAGGTGTTCTGTAGGAGTTGTTCCACGTGTAGCTGTATTTCTGGTGTATCTGTGGGGAGGAAGGTGATCTCCGCGTCTTACTCTTCCGCCATCTTACCCGGAAGTCCCTCTCCTTCTTTTTAACCACAGCACAGGTAAAACACTTTAGGAGAAGCTGAACCAATTCTCATTCTTCAGTGTAAGGAATCCAGCGAGGGGGGGAGAGATGAGACGGTGGGACAGGGCAGCGCGGGGGCTGACTTGGGGTTTCATCTGCGGCTTCCTTCCACCCCTGGCTACCGAGCTGCAGAGAAGGCAGGAGCTAAAAGAGTGGATATAAATATATATGTATAACTGATTCACTTTGCTATACAGCAGAGACTAATACAACATTGTAAATCAAATATGCTCCAATAAAATTTTAAAAAAAAAAAAAGAACAACAACAAAAATAATGAATAGTAGGAGCTGTGGTTGGAGAGGAGTCAAAGGAAAAGGTTTAACCTGATATATATGTATATTGACATGTGGTGTGTTTTATACATAGATATATAGATGATAGATAAATATATATAAATACATGAGATAAGCATAAGTTTATGCAAATGAAGATTAAGAGAAAATAAAAGAGATCCACAGGCTGCGTTGATCTGGAAGAAACGTTTATTCTTCTATAAGCAAGTCTTATATGTCAAGAGAAATGGCAACTCAACATATGTATGAATAATTTTTGTATAAAGTTTTATCTAGAATTATTACATGGAGAAAAGGCTGCTTCTTATAATACATATTACTTATGTTTTCAAAAACACTTGGTTCATAAATTTATTTCATCAACTTCTTAAAGGGTTCAAGACAAAAATTTAACATAGCTTTATAAAGATCACTATGTATGGTGAGAATCATAAGGCTGAAGAAATGAATAAATTATTGCATTGTTTCTTCCTTTTAATGATTCAACCCATGTTTATAATTGCAGTTCTCCTACTTAGGATTGGGTGGCCTATTAGCCTAATTGCTGACATTGGTTGTCTACCTTTTGCCTTCATGTTTAGTCAGTATCTTGATACTGGTAGGTGCATCAACTTCTTATAATAGGCTATATCCTTTAAGTAATAATATAATATATAATATTCTTTGACATTCAATTTATCTTTCAAATGTTGAACCTGCATATATTTGTGTCACTTGTGGGGAAGGTCAGAAGTAGGGTCTGTGATTATGAAGTATAGGAAAGCAATGGGTTTGTGTAAGATTAGAGTTATAACCTTGGCATTCTTCACCTAATTGGCTACTGCACAGATATGTTTCTAATTAACATTGTACTATTAATACCTACTATATAGAAGTAGTAAAGAGTATTTCATATGAATTGAGTACAGTTTTCTATATTTTATCGGTGACCTAGAAGAATAAATGAATGGGTTCTCTAGCCCTTTAGAGGAGAAGATTATAATTCAAATTGACCTTGACAAGTTGGAAGAGTAGTCAGAAATAATGAAAATCCTGAGGTCAGGTATAAAGCAGGAACTACAATAAGGAGAAACATGATACCTACAAGACAGGGAATGACTAGTTAGGCATGATTGTGTCAGAAAAGTACCTAGAGATCACAGGGGACATGAATTGAACATAATTCAGCTCAGTAGCATTATTTTAGAGGTTTGGACACATAATACTGAAATGTGCTATAAAAAGCTGCTATTCTTATGAAAAATTATTAAGATAAAACTTCATCTACATTTTACACTGATTAGTTTAAAACTCAAACAGTGTGTCAACTTTTGGACAACTAAAATCTGGAGAATTTGTAGATGGCCCAAAAGACAGAAGTAAGATTATGTGATTAGAAAACTTTAATTTCAAAGAAGTAATAACGTTATTTGAAATGTGTGATTATAAAGGAGATATAAGGAGTGATTTCACAACTGCCTTGAAGTATACAAGTGGAGATTTTCAGAAGTGTTGACCAACTAGTCTTGAGCTTCTTTGCAGCCAAAATTCTTATTAAAATTTCAGCAGGGATGATATAAATTGATGGGGGAAAATCACAGTCTAAAAGAGATAATATAACCTGACATTGACTAGAAACATACTTTTAATATTTCACTTTCTGAGAATCAAAGTATGGATTCATGCTTTTAGATAATCGAGTCTGAATAGCAGATACTCCTACCCCATTTCCTTCCACACTCCAACCCTAGTCATATATAGTTTAGATTCCATCTATACCAGTACATGTTTTGTTTGCGTTTTTACAGTAGTCGTTGGTATAAGCAAGCAGTGTATTAAGAATATTACTATTAATTTACCAAAAAAATACATGAAAAAGATAGGTTGAAATTTATATTCCAAATCCAATCTTTACTTTGTTGTATGAATCATCTAGTTAATACTTTTCATGTTCACTCTTCCACTGCTCAATTTTGACCTCATGGGAAGGTATAGTTTATGTGGATACAGCTAAATTACTTCACTGATATGATTTAAGTGACACCAAAAATGTGCCTAAAAATATCTACTCCATAGCATTCTGCTGGTTTGCCCTTATGTTAAAATTTTTCATGATAAATATCATACCTTCAGGCACTTATTGAAAAGATTTCGTATTTTAAGTGGGCCAAAAAATTATACTAAGAGGTCTAATGTACTTAGCTAGCTTTGACTTTGACATACATAATTTTCTTCCAGATTAAATGTGTACTTGCCATTGTTCCCACTAGCTCCAACAGTCACAGGGTTTTAGGAATGGGTTGGTGAAGAGATAATAGCTGGTGGGTAGGGGAGGAAAGAGTAAGGTCTATCTTGAGAGTATTGGATCCTGCCCATGTTAAGGGCACAGAGCCCTGGAAGCACAGGCACATGGACAACAACAAGGCAGTAGGGATGGGACTTCCCCAAGCAGAGCTATAAAGTGTCTGAAAATGTGAATTGGAGGAGTCATAATCTATCACCGATTTCAATGTTTTGCTAAGCACCAGCCATTCCTAAAGGTTTGTAATAGACACACCATGGGTTACCAGTGAAACATTTTATTTTTCAAAAAAACGCTGGTAGAACATCAGTTTTATCTAATATTAACATTTTGAATGTTTTGGAGAGCTCATGTTTGTGACTCCCTCTATGAGTTCTAAGGGAAGAAATAAGTAGAAAGCAAGGTGAAATATGTTCTTGAATATGCTACTTTGTTCTGAAGCTATGTTAGTAGAAGCATATAAATTACTGATGTTTTCATAATAAATTGTAGTTATATCAGTGTTGAGAACTGAAATCATCCCAGTCTTCTATTTCATTCTAAAGCAATTATATTTCCTTGCCTTAAAACCTTTTTAAAGGTAATCAAATAAAAATTACATTCAAAAGAGGGTTTTGCCTGAAGTATAAAAAGCATATTATAATCATTTTGGGGTCTTCTACGTAATCTTCAGGAATATCAGCCTCATGATAACTGAATAATTCAAAAACACCATATACTCAATTTCTCTTCACAGATTATTAATCTTCCTAGCACTAGATTTATTGATCATCTATTCAGTCATTCTTCGCATACTTCATAAATCAAAAGCATGAGTGAGGAAGAAATTAGTTTAAATATTCATACCAGAGGCATTCAGTGTATATATGTGTATATTCATTTCTAACTTTTAGCCCATACTTTGTTGCCTTTAAGGAGCTTAATGTATATAGGGATAGCAGATCCATAAAGCAAAAATTATATTGGAGAATAGTAGAAGATGTTTGTGATTAACAAAAGAAGTGGTATAAAATCAAACCAAGTAATCATGGAAAACCTCGCAGAAGAAATGCTTTACACACCTGCAACAGCTAAGCTGCACAAACTATGCCCCAATCATTCCAGGCATGCCTTTGCTTCTACTGTCCCTTATGCTTTTCCATTGTCACCCGAATGACTGCTTTTTTCCATTAAAATTGAGTTCAGGTGGGATTAAGAGACATTTAAGCTAATATTCTTATAAGCAGTTAGATAGGTGAGTCTGTACCTCAGTGGAGATGTTTGTGCTAGAGATAGGTGAGAATCATTTATATCCTTATTAACCTTCTCCCAATAAGAGATTATGAAGTGACAAAATCCATCCCCACACCTTCCAGTCTCATTTCCATGGGATGACCTCTTTAGGTTTCTATTTTTTGTTCTTCTGGTAGTTACCTCCATAATTCTAAATATTTTGGTATTTTGTCTTTTCTTGATTCATGTACTCAAGATAGTATCTATTGATTCTCTAATATGAAAGATGAGATTTTAAACTCACATTAACCCCTGTGATATAAATCACCTATTTCTAAATTAAAAATAGTATCTAAGATCACTGTATGGATTTTTAAAAAATGGGAACTCACTTTCAAATTTAGAAGCATTTGCTTATTCCTCATTGCTTACTGAACTATGTAGAGACATGTGATTTTGAAATTCCAGGTCCTTTAATACCCAGGTCAATTGATTTAGCTAGAATTCACCACCACTCCACATTCAACACTTCTCCAAGGGTTGTTTTGTTGCTGAACAAATGTTTCCACTGCTTTGTCTTTTCTCATAACACTCCCCTTCCATTGGCCTCCCCCTGTTGGGTTCTGACACGTTCTTCCAAGTCTAGATCTCATGTTATTTCCTTTGGCAAACTTAATATCTCCCACTGGAAGTCAATTCTCTTACTTTTTAGTCCTCATAGACTTTTTTGAAACTTATTGATAATCCTATTATCTGCTTTAGTTCCTAATTATTTTGGAATTTAATTTTTTTCTTAAGTAAGTTGTAAGCTCCTTGGAATCAAGACCAGGTTGTCTATATAATTTTGTCACCTAGAGTGGCCTGGTGTAATATACCTCATATATTGGTTGATTAATGAATATTATTTTACTACTGAATAAATACATGTATGAATATTAGGGTCTTCCTAACATTCAAAGAAACTCTCAATTCTTACTTGACTACACCATGTAAGTTACCTAAAAAATGTATATTGTCCAAAAAATATATTACTGAAGGAGAAAGTGTACAGGTAGTATTTGATAGACAACTACTAGTTCATAATCACTATTTACATTTGATAGAGTTTCAAAAACTCAAGGATATTTATTAAATATTGAATGTTTGGGGCTCTGATTATCAGAATAATTGCACCTTCCTCAGTGCCTTAAGGGAAAGATAAAAATTTTCAGAACAGTTTCATTTATGTCTCCCATGTTTAAGTTTCAGGAGAGACAAACGTAGGTCATTATTGGTGGAAAGATAAAATTTCTCATTTAGGTCAGGAGCCATATTATTCAACTAGATTTCTTTCACCGGAAGAAAAGTAAAATTCAGTGTATACACTTACGTTTTTTCTTTCTGATTAGAAAATATAGAAAGGCATCACACATACTCTATCTCTTAATTTTAGCAAATTATTATATAATGAGCATGTTACAAAAGACTAAATTTGGAAACCTTTGGAATTGGATAGAAATTCAAAAGAAACAGAATGATCATAAGGAAAGAGATAAAGGTTAAAGTGAGAGAAAAAGTGAAAGGTAGAAATAAAGGCAACATAGGGAGCATGGATTGCTCTAGTGTATGTCCTACGTCTGGTGATTTCCTCCCTCAGGTCTTTTGGCATTCAGAACACTTGGAACTTAAGCATTCAGGATGCCTACCAGAGGCTTTTGAAGCCATTGGGAGTGCTGCAGGAAGGCAGGAAGGAGGATGGTAATATTTTGCAAAGAGTCATGATGTGTACATTTCATTTTTCATTTGGAAAATACTTCATCAAAAATGATGGAGTGGGAAGTTACTATGAAAGAACACTGGACAGATATGCTAAGCCTCAGAGAAGCCTGCTACTCTCTTATAAAACTCAGAATTGACTAACTCCTTCAACCCAGACAGGGAGGAGTCTATCATATTGCACTTACTTATCCCTAAGTCTCCCCATTGAAAGGCAAGATCCAGGGAAGCCCATTAGCTGAGGAAGCTGGGCAGTGAAGGTTCTGTTTCCTCACCTCACCACATGTTGTGCACTGAGTGAACTGACCTCAATCTCATATCCCTAATCATCCTATACAGAAAACCAAAAGGACTGTAGTGTCATGGGAGGTAATGCCGAAATTCCAAGTTTGATTTTTCTATAGATACATGTCAATGGAACTAAGAGCAGATTTAGATGATGAGGCTTTGAAAAAACTAAAAAAAAAAACACTCTATTACATATTATCTTTAATTGGTTTAAATTAAAACATGATTTTTAAGTTTTACTCATAGGTTTTTAATTAAAAGCCAGCTATATCCAGTTTCTAAATAATGTGTGAGTATATTTTTAGATAATTTTTAAAATTAATAAATTGTTATCAAATATAATTTTGATATGCATGACGTGTGCCAATCAATAACCAAAGGCCACAGGAGTATCACTCTAAGAAGATGTAAAGGGAAAGATGATGTCACGTCACAAACAAATGATAACTATTTGGTTCAATTTGAATGAATTAATGAATCAATGAACACTCCTTGTTTTATGTAACACTTTTCATCATTTCCTCCCAGAGGATATTCAGTCATCTCACCCTGAAACATGGGAGTTTTTCTGGATTCCTCCCTTTCCTTTGGCTTCCATACTAAACAGGCCTCTTCAGTGCTATTGGTGTGTCCTAATGAATATTTCTGGAATTTGTATTTTTCCATTTCCATTGCTAGTACTCACTCCAGTCCCTCAGTTTTTAAAATTAAATTATTATAATAGTATGCTTCCTGATCTTGCTATTTCTAATATTTGCCCATGTCCATCTTGGGCCAACAGTCAAATGGTAGTGTCTGTGCATGTGCGTATAGAAAAAAAAGAAATAAAATTCTAAAAAGCACTGGAATGATATACATTGAAATGCTATGTGAATGATAGGATTTATATGACTTGTATTCTCTTCCTTGTACTTTTTTTATACATTGCAAGTTTTCAAAAATAATTACAAAATTTTCACAGAGAAAAATATTATTACAAGTGAATTATCTCTCTTATCATTAAATTTCATCAGCCACTTACTCATTTGTGATTATTCAGTGGCTCACAATTGTTTACACATGCAGTAAAAATTTCCTAATATGAAGTACAAAATACTTGCAGATATGATTACTTCCTATATTTTGGCTACATTTTGGGTTGGTTAAACATTTAATTTATTGTCCAAACCAAGACAGTTTTAATAGTGAAAATGAGTCCTGGCTAAATAGATAAAAGATACCCCCAATTGTTTTGTTTTATTTCTCTTTTTTGTGTATGTGGAAGAAGGGGTGGATTTTTTTGCTTTTAGTCTTTCTTCATCATATTTTACCATGGATGTATTATTTATAACTTGGGATAATCATCTTTCTCTTCATTAAATGTCTTTTTTCTTAAATTTTTTCTTCAAATCAGAAACATGTGATATGATACAGATATGACCTTATTTAGAATTATAGGGTGTAATTCTAAACTATTCTAGTAGAATGTAAGCTCCATGAGGGCAGGGGTCTTTGCCTATTTTATTAATAGTTTTATCTCTAGTGCTTTGAAAATACCTGGCATATGGTAAGCACTCAATAAGTATTTTTTTGAATGAAACAATTTGATTAAAGAAGAATGGGTTGACAAAAAAATTCAGTGAGGTTATTTCTTCTTCTTTTTTTTTTTTTTTCTTTAGGGGCCTGTGGGAATAGAGGTCATTTCTAATCTCCCATTTTTAAAAAGCAAGCAAATCTTTATCTATTGTACTTGTAGTTAAAGTAGTATATTATTAAATGTCTATTGTATAATTTTGTTGTAACTAATATAATCAGATAATTCAGAGTGAGGAAACAGAGTTAATAGTATTCAACCTTACAATTTCATAGATGAGAAACTTGGGCCAGGAAGTGAATAAGGACACAAAACATATGAGTAACAGAATGCTAATCAAAGCTCAGGTCTGTAATACTACAGATTTCTTCACTCTCCATAAGTCTGCCAATTTTTCTCCACTAAAATTAACATCTGTATCTGAATAAAGTATGGATTTTACTTAATAATATTGTATCAGTATTGGTTAGTTAATAGTAATACATGTACCATATTAATGTAAGGTGTAAAATAAAGGGGAAAGTAGGCATTGGGTATATGAGAACTATCTTTGCAAATTTTTCTAAAGCTAAAAGTGTTTGAAAAAGCAAAGATTATTTTTTTAAATAGTATTTATATTCAGCATAAAAATAGATGAAATAGATCACTAACATGGTCTACAAATAATGTTTTGGTTAAGAGATGAAACTGAAGATTAACAGAATCGGTTGTAATCCAAATATATTACTTCCAGTCAAGGAACTGAGATTCCTAACAACTCTTGTGTGCCTTCCAACTGTAACATATTTTATATGTCTTTGCATATACACATATTACAACTGTGGCATTGGCTTACCATTTTAAAATTAATTAATCGATATCTTCATTTACAGAAGATGATGGTTTCAATATTATGAACCAATAGCCATGTAATAAGCATCAAATAATGATGGCTGCCTCTTTAGCTTTTATTCATGCTAAAATCCACTTACTCAAGGGTACATTTTGAAAAGCAAGAAGAGTATTCTTGACTGCATATCTAGATGATATAGTACTATTCCTTATATTAAAGGTCTCCCAAAACAGAAAAAAGTAGCACTGTCTTTCCCCTGTTATCATCTTCATGCCACAAAAGTAGGTTAAAAAATATGTTTAAATATGTGTATTTTCATATTATGTTACTGACTAGAGTTTCCACTGCCATTTGTGGAAACAACATCTTAAAAGTTATAATAAAGAAATCTAATAAAGGCAACTTCTCACTCAGGTAATTAGCTTTCCCTTTGTAACTATCTTCATAGGATTTTACTGGTAAAGTTTTAGAATGTGTCTCCATATTTCGTAGCCTGGCTCAACCAACTGTTTTTATAACTTTGTGTACATGTCAAAGGTCCTCTGCGGGAATTCTGTGGGAAATATGCAGACTGACCTGCACATAAGGAACAAGGAAAACATCACAGCATGGGATGGTATGGAAGTTAAAATGAAATATTTGCAGCTCTGTGCATGGCTTTTTTAAAATCTTCCATAGGAGGTCTGCATTGTGCTGACAGAGGAGTCACATTTTTATGGTTAGGATGCTATTTAGAATTAGACACTGTCTGAATATGATTCTCTGCACAGATTTAGAATCCATTAAATGTTGCATGAAAAAAACAGTACTATTTGAGACTTTGTCACTTAAATCAATTTTCTTTTGCTGTAACACACCAAAGTAGGGAGGGGAGGGGTAAACTGTCCCTTCCTATCTTTGTTAGCAAATGTCTTTGTAATAAATGGAAGCTAAAATGTGCTGTCAGAGGTCAATGTCACATCTTCACTGTTATGCAATTAGCTGCCAGCATTATCCACGATTGTTGCCTTTAACAACAAAAAGAATGTTGATGTGAAGTTATGGGGAGTTCTATTTGCTTAATTTCTCTGATATCTACTTAAAAAATTTCTACTCCTTAAAAATTTCTACTCCTTAAAAAGAATCCCAGTACAGTTTTTGAAAATGTACTTAATTTTTAAATAACTTAACCATTATGTGTTCTGATGATTAGGAAGAAACAGTAATGATTTTAATGAGAATATTTTTGAAAGTCTTCATGAGAGATCAATGCCATGGTATGTTGTTCATTGTTTATCTCACATAATGAGTTCTAATATTTTTGTTTCTGAGTTATCAATTTCACTAATGTCTTGAGAATATTTCAAAAGGAGAACAGGAGACAAAGGAAGCCAAATGAGGGGGCAAAAAACCCCCACTGCCATCTCAAATTTAAAACAAAATGTTAAAAACAGAAAACTACTTTAAAAGGGATAGAATTAATAGGAATTGTTGCTTTTTTTTTTTCATTTTAGCAATACATGTATAAGGGTTTATTGTTAAAATTAGCCTGCAAAACAGACCACAGTTTAAAAATTCTTGTTGGAGTTTCAATAATAATAATGATGTGCATTAAGGATAAACATGGCTCATTTCTCAGCACAACATAGAATCTTGCAAACCCACCTTTAAGATTTATCGCAGTCTACTGAATAGACACAGAGAAGTGATTGTATCCGTTGCTAGATTTTTCAATTTGTTAAATGACTTAAGATGTCCATCCTTTAAGTTTTGTTATTTTTCTCTAAAATAGTCATGATTATGATTTCTCTTATTCTAAGGAGCTTAACTAAATGATTAATACATGTAAAGTCTGTTAATTAAAAGGTGCTGTTTAAATTAGGGCTAATGTTGGGTTTTAGTTGATTTATTGGTTGGTTTGATAAACAGTTTCTGGCTATTAGGAATATTTCCTCAAAGTATTTGCAATGGGATTGTAAAATTTACTAATAAATTGATAATATGATTAACTTTCTGAATATGGGTGAATCGTCAGAACCAGGAGAGATGGATTGACAAAGCAAAACAAAACAAACTCCTTCAGTGACACTAAAGGGATCAAAATTATAAAAAACACCTCAACAAATATCTCTGTAACCTACACAAAGCCTGAAAAGTTATAAAACCCATAGCTACTCCTTCAATTCTCTTTTGCTTGAGGCTGGGGATGAACAATTTCTTTGATTTCGCTGTATACTTTCATCTGGGATACTTAAAGTGGAAATGTAATTAAGGCTTTGGTATGCTCTTCTCCCGTCCCCTTAAAGTACAGACAGAAAGTTTTGCAGGAATTTTCAGGGGACCCAGAGACAACATGAAGCCATTCTGCGGATTCCTTCAAATTCCACGATCCGGAAGCTAATACGCCCAACTTTAAAAGATATTCCATATTCATAAAGTTTATATCTTTCAGAGGAAGTGACATTTTTAGCATTAATCTAGAAAAAGCTTAGATAAACCCCATGAACTAATGTGATTTTGTCTGCTTGCTTTTTTTCTGGGTGTGTTCATTTTCAAATTTCTTTTGCAAGAGGATTATGTGCTTGAGTCAAATGTTAAACAGAAATCATATCCATAAAACATAAAATAGATATTTTTATTGGTGTATGTTTAAGCTAAAATTTATGCCATTTATTTATAATTAAGTTAATCCATGAGAATGCTTTAATGAGACCAAAATTCTATAATCGAAGTTTTTGGATATTCAGTATATCAAATATTAGTATTTTATTTTTAAACATCTACCTTGTAATCTGAAGGCACACTTTCATTCATTTTCTAGTTTCTTTTTATCTGTTATTTAATCAGCTTATTTTTTGAAGAATACAGAGAAAATTTTCACTTGCATAGATAATTACCAATAGTAACAGTTTCCATTTTTAAACAACCTACCATATAATTTGAAGATACTATTTAGTGTCACTGATTCAGAGTTTGAATAAACAATAATAGGATTTTTAAAAATTGAATATTGAGTGCTATATTAAAACCACTCTCATTCTTTAATGTAAAAGACAAAGAAAGTAAGGTAAAAAATAATCAATAGTAAAATGTTTTCATGAGATTATCATGATCCACATTCAATTATTACTGTTCAACTAATACACAGAAAACATTTTACACCAGGCATGTAACTTAACTCTCTTGACTACACATGTGATAGCATACACACACCTTTTTACATTTACTCAGGTTCAATTTATCTAAGAAAATTTTTAAAAGAATAATCATTATATGAATACATAGCTGTATAGTTAGGATTAAGAACTTTGTATTCATTAAAAGCTATGTCTAAGAAAATGAAAACACAAATCACATAGTAGGAGGAGATATTTGGCACATATATAACTGAAAAAAGACTCATATCCAAAATATATAAAGAACTCCTAACACTAGGAAAAGAGAAAGAATCCAATAGGGAAGGTATGGACAAAATATTTGAACAAGGATTTCACAAAATAGGACAATTCCACATGGCCAATAAATATTTGAAAAGAGGTTCAGTGTTATTATCAGGGAAATGCCAATTAAAACTAAAATACGACTTTTTTATACCCACCAAAATGGCTAAGATAAAAAGGTCAGTAAATTACAAAATTGAAGAAGATGTAGAGTAATGAGAAATCTCAGACATCGCTGGTTAGAATGTAAATTAAAATAATCCTTTGGAAAACTTTTTGGCATTGTCTAGTAAAGCTGAACATAATTTTACCCTATGATCTAGCAAATCCACACCTAGAAATATACCCAAAAGAATTCTGTAATCATATGCATGAAAGTACATTAATAGGAAAGCTTAGAGCAATGATTTTCATATTAGTCAATACTAGCAAACAACTTAAATGCCCAACAAACTAGAACGAGCACTTAAAATGTGAAATATCCACACATTGTACAAGTAATCAACAGATCCTACACGATGAGAATAAATGACATGCAAAATATTTAGTGAAAGAAGCTCAATTTAAAAAACATATTGTATGTTTCCTTTAAAATAAAATTTAAAAAAACTGGGAAACAATTCTAATACTTAACAATGCATAATTAAGTAACAATAACATAAAGAATATCATACAAGTAATTATCATAAAAGCCAAGGTATTGGTTATCTTTGGGAAGAATGGATGAGAGAGGGGTTGGGAGAGGACAGAAAGGGAACTTCAAAGGTGCTGGATATATTCTATATCTTCATCTGAGTCAATGAATGTGTACAGTATATGATAATTTTTAAGCTCACATTTGTTTTGAATACTTTTATATATGCATGTTATACTTTAACAATAAAATGGGTTTTAAAATGAAACAGGATTTAGATCTCTCCTTGAGGGGGTCCACTCTATGTCCATCTGGGCCATTTACCAAGGGAGTCGTAGCCCAGAGATCTGGCAGTGGTTACCAGAAGGTCAAACTTTTAATCATACTGTAGCTTTTGTTTGTTTATAAGACTAAATGAATAAATGAAAGTTATGCCCTAGGGTGTGTATCAAAGATCAAAGCTAAGGAAGACAAATTCAGTCACTGAGACAAACAACATTAGAGAAGCTGACGACGGGAAGAAGCAGAAAGTGAAAATGAATGCTAGAAGTTAATCTACGTGTATTTTTACTAACTACTCATCAACCATGCCATTTGAGAACTGGCCAGCCTAGCTCAGAGACATAGAGTAAAAAATAACAAACAATAAACGAGTGTTCTATCATATGGACTCTATTAAATATTTGACCAGGGATTTTCATAAGTCATGTAAAAACATAGTCTTGTTCTATTACCATCAAGTCCTTTTGAGGTTCTCCAAAGAAATACACATGCAGAGCACAAGACAAAATCTGTACATTTTTCTAACATTTATTGCACTTTGCCACCAAAGCCCAATGTGATCCTTTGTTAAGCTAGATTGATGAGACATTCTTTAGTCTAGGTTAAAAACAAACCTAAAGACCCTACTTCCACTTTTTCCTGCGCTACATCTATTATAAAATTTGGATGGTAAGAGTGTCAATCCAAAGAAAAGCATATCCTCATGTGTAAGAGAAGAAGAAGAGCTTTCCCTAAGGATTAGTGAAATGTTGGTCTGGTAGTTTTCTTCCCAGTGAGCAGTTAGTTACCCAAGATTTAAAAGTGGAAGAGATATAAACATTCCAAGAAATGGATTTCCAGAAATAAAGAACACACATCTAGGATTATGGCCCTGGCTCTTGAACTATCTGTATCAGCATTTCTCCTTGGGAACAAAGTAGAAGATGGGCAGAAAAGTCAAAACACAATATTGTACACTCCTAGAGTCAGATAGTTGGGCAGCTATCCTTTGTCCTTAATCAGGTCTAATAATAATGGTTGTTTACTGAATTTCTATGCAATGTTGCAGACACTGTTCTAAATACTATTCATATGCTATCTGATTTATGTATTGTAAAAATTCAGTGGGATAGTTCTATTATATTTTATAAGTAGCAAAATTAAAGGGTCAAAGAGGCAAAATGAATTTCATGAAGTCATGCCTGGTAATGAGGGGAGTCAAAATTTTGATCAAGAACTTAATGACTCCTGAACAAATATTTTGTTTACTAAACCACACTGACTGAGGCCCTTCCCATACTTCAGCCTCCAAATAGGAACACTTGAATAGAGTTTTGGATTACCATTTATTTTTAATTTTTTTAACATTTTTATTGGAGTATAATTGCTTTACAATGGTGTGTTAGTTTCTGCTTTATAACAAAGTGAATCTGCTATACATATACATATATCGGATAACCATTTATTAAAGCACAAAACAAAATAAGAACAAAAACAGAGAAAGGAAAGGAATTTATAAGAACAAGGAAATTAATCAAGGGAATAAATTAAATTCCACTATTAGACAAATCATAGAAGATTTTTGCTTTGGAAATATTCAGATAGAATGAAAGATGGGTTAAGTTTCTAGAATTACAAAAGATATTGTTATGATTACATAAACATACATAAAAATACCAGAATTCTCTAACAGCATTTTTCCTTATAAATCATGAAAAAGGCCATTTTAAAATAAGTCTATTGAAAGAATCTTTACACAGTAGGTAGGAAAGCTTATGGATTTCCACACCACCAAATATTACACAGAATAAAGGGTTAAGTTAAATTCCTAGTTGATAGACAAAAACAGATCATTAAGAATATATTTGTGGTACCATTCTAACTTTACTATTATATAAAGTATTCTGGGCAAAATTACCAAGAAATAGAATCATAGAAAGGATGGGCCATTGGCCTGATTAGTATGGCAAGTCTTCTGCACTAAAGTATCTATTATTATGACTAGTTGTCAGTGCCTAATTTACTTGGATTTTCTCTTTTCAATCCTTTACCTCATTATATTAAAAATGTATAATTTCTACTACAAAGGTAGAGACTAACCATTTAAAGCTGCATTCCAAATTACTGTGATGAATAAAAGTGTTTAATAATTGTAATAACTTTGTAACCCCTTGACAATCTTACAGATAATTATTATTTTAGACTATAAATACTACCTCCAAAAAGGCAAACTGTCATCTACTTTGAATCATGTAATTGTCAGTCTTCTGTTCAAAATTCTAAACCATAGCAACAGGAATTTACTTACCATTTTAAGGAATGCAGGTAAGAAACTAGGGAATAATTAGCTAAGAATCGAATAGGCAGAAATTTAAAGACGTTTTAAACATTTAATATGAATTCATTATGTAGTTTGCTTGCATTTATATTTATATACATATACATTATATATATATGTATATAAATGTAAGTGTTCCATATATAAAAATATGTTTTCCATATAGGCATAAACATATGTGTATTCTATATATACTGTATTCTGTATATTTGTACTGATTCTATACACACACATATATACATACATACATATATATATGAAGATGGAGTGGAAAGCCACAGCCATTGCCTTTAAAATTGTTAGAGATGAAACGTGAAATCATTCCTCTAACCATCTTGTTTTAGGGATATAAATCACATCAATATGCCTGTTTCCAGGGGAAAAAAATGGAGATTTGATTTATTTTAGATCTATGTCCAGAAATTCAGCAGTACCTCAGTATCACTTTGATCCATAAGACTTTTCATAATAACCTTTATACAGTGACATCTGCCAACAGGAACATTCTTTATGTTATTAGCATTTTTGTTATTATTATTTATGAAGAACCCTAAATACAAATACAAGGGAAGTACAAAAATTATATTCAAGGAAAAATAATCTGAATCATTCTAAATTTGAACTTATGACATTGTGATAATTTTAGGATATCTTTTCAAGAAATCTAGTAATTTTGTCTCTTGCAAGCAACACTTTTGTGAAAGATTGAAGTTCAATTGTTTGATCTAAAGCTTGTCATAAATCAACATATGTATTTGGTAGAGTATTTCAGGGGCCAATTATGAAAGTGTCAGGGGAAAAACATATTGGTTATTTAGATATCACGTAGACACAGCCCCATTAATATAGTCTACTCTGTTAAAATACAAACAAACAACAGTAAAACTCATCAAATTCGTTATTATTTTTACATGCAGAAGACTGGTAATTTGAATGAGGAGAGGTAAAGACTTACATTCCCAAAGTGCGTTCTGAGAACCACTTGTCTAAATCTCTCACCTGAATCCTGGCTGCAGAATCTAAAATGTGAGCAATGAACTGCGTGAGTGCTCCGATGGTGACTCACAGGAGAAGTTGTTGCTGCCTTGGATCTGGCCTGGACTCTAGAGTTTCTCAGAGCAAAGCATGTGTGTATGCTTCCCATTGGGATATGCAGGAAAGAAGGTTATCACTTAGATTCTGTTCAAGAAAGTAGCTTGGTGAGAAGGATGGGAAGTGGACAGCTGGATTCCTAGGAAGATGTGGAAGGCATAAAGCCAGATGTGAAAATCTTAATCTAGTAAAAAGATTTTAACCATCAAAAAAGACTAGCGATTTTGAATACAGCTGGTGGCTGTCACTTGAATTTAGGTCTTTGAGATGAAAATGAACGTAAGGGAAAAAAATGTAAAGCACATTTTGTAAAAGCTTCGATCACAAGCAGCACTGCCTTGAGCCCCTCTAGTGGGCACTGGCATTAAGGGGAAAAATATTACTTCTCTTCCTTGTTACATCCCTTTGATATAGTTGTCATACTGTTTTGGAACCATGAGTGCTTGGATGGTGGGACAAGTGAGAGACAGAAACAGGGGCATAGAACACAGAAAGATATACCCGGAAGAGTAGTGATAGCACCCCTGCACCTGGTGAAGAAGCTACAGCTGTTTGGTGAAGAAGTTGAACTTTTGGCATCAGGGATTTCCAAATGGGTGTGAATGCCCTGGAGACCAGAAAGCAGCAGGCTTTCTCACAGTAACTTTGAGGACTCATAAAAGAGCTGTAGAAACTGCAACATTCAATGGAGTAGAAGTGGGCTTGAGAGGAAAAAAGCAGCTATATCTAACACAGTGGTAAAACCATGATCATCCCACTGGAGATGGCTAGGTTTGGTGATCTGTACAACGACATACACAAATATCGACTCTTAGAAACAGAAAATGGCTCCAGTAAAGAAGAAGCTGTTGCCCCAATGGAAGTAGGCTTCATCATAAGCACATGTAGAAGCCAGAAGATTCCCCAAAGTTCTTGAAATCTTGGCAGGCAATGGACTGTGTGCTGGGGTGGGCAGTGGAAACTGAATTCCTGTATTTGCAGGTAGCAGCACAATCCAGGAGATTCTGAGTTATGCTAATGAAAATAATTTACACCCATAGGCAAGCAGGAACTAGGAAAAATTAACATACTAGCGTTTAAACAACTAAGGATCTAATTTCTCCAAGTTTTCTCTCAATTTTGTTGAGTAAAAAGGGCAATTTTTCCTAGGAAAATCCTAAATTAAAGTGGGCCAAACTTATTTTGCATTGAACTAGGTTTCCTCAAAGTATAAAGAGAAATTGCGGGCCTCCCTGGTGGCGCAGTGGTTGAGAGTCCGCCTGCCGATGCAGGGGATACGGGTTCGTGCCCCGGTCTGGGAGGATCCCATATGCCGCGGAGCGGCTGGGCCCGTGAGCCATGGCCGCTGGGCCTGCGCATCCGGAGCCTGTGCTCCGCAACGGGAGAGGCCACAACAGTGAGAGGCCCACATACCGCAAAAAAAAAAAAAAAAAAAAAAAAGAGAAATTGCATGAAAATGTAGATGGTACCTATTATTCTTTAAACATATCATTTTGATAGCTGGATAGTATTGAATGAACATTACACAGTTTATACACATTCCTAATTGTACATTAAAGTCATTTCTAAATTTGAATATCGTGAATAATGCCTCATTAAATATATTTTTTGCCTAATGCTTTCCACCCCTCCACTGCCCCCAGATAATTTCCTTTTGTCAGAATCCAGGAAGTGGAATTGCTATGTCATTTAACATATATTACAAAATTATTTTTAAAATTGCTTATACAAATGGCAAATGAAGTTTAAAAATACACATTTACTTCTCTTTTATCAACATAAAGTGTTCCTTAATATTTCCTAAATTGAAGGGGAAAATGTATGTTTCACTCATGGCTAAATTGGCATTTCTTTACTTTCTAATAAGTATTATGATTTTTCAAGTTAGTTATTTGTTAGTTATGATGACTTTATTGATATTTTTCACCATTAACATTTTGAAGTTTTAGTGTTGCATGTAAATTTGAACTAGTTAATTTTTAATTGTCTACTTCATATGTGCAGCAAATATTTTTCAAACATATTAATTTTACTTTATAATAAAGAGATGGATATTTTCTATTGCAGTTGTGCTTAAATTTATCAATCTTTTATTTGTGTTTTTCCCCATTGTTTCTGAACTTAGAATATTGCTTTCCATCAACTCCACCCAGATTAAAAGATATTCATATTAGTGTTTTTCTGTTTTTATAAATATGTAAATACTCAACATACTGGAAGTTTGTTTTGATGTAGTATGTGAAATAATGGCTGTACTGATTTTTTTTACAATTTGCGAAGCAAGCATTTATATGTTATTTATTGAATAATATATTCTTTGCTCTCTGAACTGTTAATAAGTCTCTATACATTTATTTTTAACAGTTATTATTAACCAATAGCACAGATAGGGGTGGGGAGAATATAATCTTATTGAGAAATAAGAATACATACAGTAGTCAAGAAAAGAATACTTTGAACACAAACTACAAAGGAAGATTTGAGTAGAAAGTTCAGCTAAGTTTGAGACAGCTTTCCATTTAATTAAAATAAATAATAAATCCTTAAATTCCCAAGTTGTAATAGAAGCATCCTGCAATCTCTGCTAAATTCTCTAGTAAAACTTCATTAAGATAAGCATAGGGAAGCACACTCATGCACACAATACTGAAAAGTGACGCAGTTATAGCAGAGTGTGTGGGGGGCAATTTCCACTAAAACTGAAGATCTACCATTCAGGAGGAAAATTACAGTGTAATTGAAAAAATGTTTAAATGATAATTTTGTATAAATTCCAAAACCCCTGAAATGCAGAGCTGATCCTCTTGAAATGTGTCAGAGTCAGACTTTGGCATAGGCAGGAATACAATAACAGGTGACATCACAGACCAGAGCAGAAATGGAAGCACATTATAATAAATGGTTTTAGGCCAATTGTTCATCCTGATAACAAATATCAAATAAATCAATATAAATTTATTAATTTTATACAAAACTTAAAAAACAGATGAAAATAAAAATAAATGTCTATAAAATATCTGGATGAATAAGGACATCCAAGCTTAAAACCTATGGAATGTAGCAAATCGAAAATGTTTTATAAATAGGACTATGTAGTAATAAGTCAAAAATAAAATGAGAGAAGTTTTCATAACAAATGTGTCAAAAATATTACTAGAGTCACTGTCCTCTCTTGTTTATTCAGGGTTATCACAACCATTTAATGAGTCCCCAGAAGTGTCAGATGTTGGGCTAATTACTGTGTTGTAGAAAACACACACCCCCCTGTACTGGTGGAGCTTAGAATGTTTACAGGACAGGCCAATAAATATTACACAAAGAGGTATTTAAGTTAAATTTTGGTCAGTGCTACTAAGCAGAAGTACAGGAAATGTTTCAAAAATACATAACAGGAAAGATTTTCATGAACAAGTGACATGTTTCAGCTGAGCCCTGGAGAGTATTAAAAGAGTGAAAGGGGTAAAGGGAGATATTCCAGGCAGAAGGAGCAGACTCTAAGATGTCCCCAGAGTGTAAGGAGTTTCAAATAGTTTATTTCCTTCTGAAAGAAGACCAGAGTGGGAAATATGAGATTGAATAGATATGAAGACCAGATCACAAGGGCCTGCATTAAGTAGTTTACTAAGAGCAAGCCAAAGTCACTGAAACATTTTAAGCAGAGAGCAAGGCCATATTTGAATTTTGAAACTCTCATTTGGACTCTTGCATGAAAATGATATTGTCTGGGGCAAGAGTGACTATAGAGCACAGTAGAGGGAGAAGTAGTGCTATGGATCGCTCCCAAGTGTCTCTCATCAGCAGCAGAGTGTTGCTTAGTAACACTTACTGACATGGGGAATACCAGGAGGAGATAGGGTTTAAAAGAAAGAATATTCATACGAACTGAAAATGTCCAATTTGAGATACCTGAAAATCATAAGTGTATATTAAGTGAAAAACATCCAAATAATTATATAGTATAATTTCAACTTAGTAAAAAAATGCACAGATAAAAAGTTATAAGAAATCATACCAAAGTAGAAATATCGTTAATTCGAATTATGAGATTTGGGATACTTGTTAAAGTACCCCAGATACTTAAAACCTTATTATTTTGAAATTTAAAACAGTTTTAACAAAGAGTGTGCTTATTTTTAAATCCTTCATATTTAGTGTTTTACTTTTTTCAGACACATTACACATATTATCTAATTTAAAGACACTTCAGAGCCTTCTTTCTGCATAGGTTCACAAGGCAAATATGCTAATGCTGATTCTGTTGTACACATTAGGTAGGAGATACTGAGTACCACCGTCATAAACCAAATTTCATGGAAGTTAGTTACCTCTTTGTGAATCACTATTCAACATCTTTTTAGCAACTGCATTAATCATGTCAGAAGCAACTGAACATGTATGTCATGATATTTGAAATAACCTGTACAGTGTTAAACAATTCCTAGTCTATTTTAAAAGTGAAGCCTCCTGAAATGATCCACTGCATTTCCCAGTGGGTTTGGTAAAAATTTGTGAATGCTTTGTAACCAGTTCTATTTGAACTACTATTATACTTTCCTAATGTTCAACTTTTATTTTAAAGCTAGGCTTTATGTTTTTCCATTTTTAAAAAGAGCAGTTCACCAACAAAAATCTCATCATAAACCAAGCTTTTTTTTTTTGCCAAGAGAAACTCTTTAATAACTCAACTGGTGGGCAGTTTTTGAGTTATGGGCCTTTCACAGTGATGATAAAAACTATAACCTTCAGACTTATCTGGAGAGGTATATTAATGGTATATTCAACTTGACATTATGACCAGTATGGCCCTCAGGAGTTGGCCTGTAAATGCCAGGAGCTGTCAAAGAGTTAAAGACTTTGTTTCTTACAGGCTATAGTCATTACATCTTATTCTTTATCCTCTTACTGGTTGATGTTTCAGACGTATTCCCTGGATACACATTTATTGCATACATATAGTTTAAAGGCAAAGTGCTGGATATTATCCTCATTCCTGCCTTCAGGGATCTTATATTTTAATTGCCAAAATAAGACGTTCAGAAAAGTGACTGTAATATGTAATTCAATGTGTTATACAAGCTAAAGAAAGTAATATGGAAAGTTTGAGAAGGTATTTCCAAAGTAGCATAGGATTTCATACAAGTAAAATAAAACAATACAGTTTGTTACTATACTAATATAAAAATTTAAAACATGAAACATGAGAGTCTAGAATCCTGAAAGAATTAATCAGGGATTGCCTGAACAAAATCCTTGAAGGAAGTTTCTATACTATAGAATTAAGGCCAGAAGTCTATGTCTGCCCAGGAAGAGAATTAATTTAATGTCTTTGCTCCTTGTTGTTTTCCCACTGCGGCTTCCCTGGGTGAAGGTAAAGACAGTGAGAGATTCTCGGAACTAACTGTCACAATTCCTGTCCAAAAGTTAGCTCACACCAGCGACCAGAAGAAACATCAGCATTTTCCAAGTCTTGGTTCCCTGGTATTTTTTTCTTGACATTTCCTTCTTGATGTCTTGCTTGTCAAGAAGCAAAGCACATGAAACTACTTGAATATGTAACTGTATTAACTTGACCAGATTCAGTAAGACAAACCCAAGTTCTATGTGTAGTCCCCCAAAGCACCTTCTATTTACAAACTAAATTTAACCCTATTATGCATAAACTCAGATTCTCTACTTTTTAATTTTATGCTTTGACTATCTCACAAGGTCATATTCTTTCTCACTCTTTCCTTCACAGTAGAGCTAGCTGGACCAGCTATGACTTAGCATCCAGTTTCTGGTTACTTTATTTGTATGTGATGTTTCTCATTATAAAGTGAGAATCTCATTCTCAGAGCCTTTGCCATGTTATTAAATTCTACTTGGCTAAACTCCTATTGTGTTCTTGTCATTTCTTAGGTTGTTTGGTAAATATTTAGAGTTTACCCTCTTATTATTGTTTATATTTGATCAACAGCTTTACTGCCAAAAATGATATCCTTAATTTTAAGCATACTGAATTAATTTATTTCTAAAATTACATCAACCCCCTGCTCCGTAAAATAAATTTTCTCCATTTAAATCCCCCATTGTTAATATAGCCCAGTTAATAGTCTTCCACTTTTATATGTTTTCCTAAATTTTCATCTCCCCATAAAAAGAGCCATGTCCTTTTTTAAATTTCTGCCCTTTATGCAATTATTTTCTTACATTTTGTTCCCTCCACAAGATAATTCTTAAAAAAAATTATACATACCATTATTAAATTACATGACAATAGTATTTTTTTCTTACTAAGGTTATCGTTCAGTCAATTGTGAATCTGGAAGCATATTTTGAATATTGTTGGTAGCTTTCACCTCTTCCTTGTTCCACTGTGTAAGGGTGACCATATTCTTCCATCATTTCTTCACTTTGTAGTTTATCAGCAGCTGTACTATAACTTTATGGGTTTTTTTTAATATTATGCACCAACAAACTAGCTAGTTAGCAACTTGCTATAACCCCTGTGTTCTTCCCATCTAATTTCTCTAACTGATTCTCAAATGAGGAACCCATCTATCCCAAGGGAACCTTTCTGTGTACTCCAGTAGACCAAGAGCATCCATATTGCTGTTATATGTGTGTACATCAGGACTCTCTCTATTTGTCAGAATCAATATTCCCAAGACAGATAAAGACCTAGCTACAATCTGACAACTCTGATAATTGCACCTGAAACTAGGTTGCAAATAGTGCAGATCCACTCTAAGCTTATGTATCTATTAACATGGAATTGTAGCTGACAACCTGATATGTGAGTCATATTATTTCTATTCTAGATGGGATTTCCCAAAATCAGTTACTTAGGTAACTGACAAATAAGTTGTAAAAGTAATTCACCATGTGGAACTACCAGAAGATTTTAGTGTAGCTACAGAAAATATGACAAAGGCTAAGCACACTACTTAACAACTTCACCGTGTACTCCTACTTCAAAGCTATCAAGCACTGAAAGCTTTATAAGTTGAAGATGTACTCTTTGTTTGCATTAACATTATCATTACAAAAACTAGCAATATACATTTACCAAGTGCTCTAATGGGAAGAAAATGAGATTTCACTAAATCCACATTGTTGATACTGAGGGATCGCAATTATCATGGGAGAAAGAACTGTTCGGTTACCTACTTGTAAGATAGCACGACTGAGTACAGAATTGTAATTCATTCCACAAGCAGGCTTCCTACTAGAGTATATGTATCAGGTTTATCTGAAAACCAAGTGTATGATGGACAGAAAAATAGAAAAAGAAATTGAGTACAGCTCAACTGTAATTATACAAAATACCATGTAAAATTCTGCAAAATATAATTCTGGTGAGGTGATAAAAGAGCAAAAAAGATGACTTTTAAAACTTAAGCTATTAAAAATGCAGCAGAATTAAAGACACTTGATAAAATGTGCATACACACACAAATATATATATTCACTGGTTGGGTTCCCTTGAAAGAAGACTGGGCAAAATTTAGCATGTAAGAAAGATATTTATTAATGAGTGCCGTTGAGACCAAAATGTGTGGAAGGGAAGGGAGGAAGGACTGGGCAGAAGGAAGTGGATGTTGCGGTGCCCTGCCTAAATTCCTGCTTCAGGACCAGGAATTCATTCCCACAGCTAATTATAGAGTGCTGGATGCTGACAAGATACAGCACTTTTCTTTTCTGTGATTACCCTTGGCCTAAGGGAGCTCCCTCACCCCTTAGCCAAACCCACCAGTAACTCTGAAGCTGGGATAGCCTTTCAGAGCTGCATTTTACTCCACCATAATCTGTCATTGGATGCAGGCTGCCACAGAAAGAGACGTGGCCTTGGATGAGACAGTTTTCTTCACCTGAGGAAATCCTCAAAGATGATTAAAAACTAAAAATAATACTGTGACAACTCTTCCAGCAGCTTGGAAAATAGTCCCTACATTCCTGTAACGGGATCTAGAAAGTGCACTGGATCTAGGATCACCCACAAAATGTTTAAAGCATGGTAGTGAGTCCTTTAAATAATTGCAAACATCACCATCCCCAACTGATGTTTCACAAATTCTTATTTGATTTGTGTAAAATACTCCCAAAAGTAACTTTTATATAATATATGTTTTTCAATAAGAAATTGAGAATTGACACTTGAAATGAAGATTTTCCCTGAGGAGATTTATTGGACAATGCTCTGGGGAACCCCATAGAAGGGAGTGAGGGGAGATATAGAGCTGAAATGTTCCGAGTTATCCCCAGTTTAAGTAGAGGAACAAGCCTTTGTATCCTGCATCAGTTAATCATTGTATGTGGACTGCCCCTTGGGAAGGGAAACACCTCAGGTGAGGTAGTTCCTTTAATCAAAGGAATTCCCACTAAGCGATGATGTGTATTCTGGCAGCAGCAAGCATTACAGGCAGCCTGTGGGAATGAGTTCCTTAGTCCTAGAAGGAGACTCTGTGCATCACCCACAACAGTAAATTTGATTAACTGTATTATTTGAAAATATCATCAAAAACTTACACCAGCTTTTCTTTAAGGAAAACTAGTAATATCCTATCTTACATATAGCACTGTTATTTTCCTTAAACTTATCACTTTTGTAGACTGTTATTTATTTCTTTTTATACATCATAATCTTTATATATATATATATATATATATATATATATATATATATATATATATATATATATATATATATATATATTCAGGAAGGAATAAGGAAAACAAACTATTAATAAAGCTCTTCAGAAACATATCTCTGCAGGGCCTCCCTGGTGGCGCAAGTGGTTGAGAGTCCGCCTGCCGATGCAGGGGATACGGGTTCGTGCCCCGGTCTGGGAGGATCCCATATGCCGCGGAGCGGCTGGGCCCGTGAGCCATGGCCGCTGAGCCTGCGCGTCCGGAGCCTGCGCGTCCGGAGCCTGTGCTCCGCAACGGGGGAGGCCACAACAGTGAGAGGCCGGCATACCGCAAAAAAAAAAAAAAAAAAAAAAAAGAAACATATCTCTGCAAGTGTCCTTCAACAAGAAGTGTCATATAATCGAGAATATTTAATGTACAATATGTGTCCATTTCATCTTTCAGATATGTGAAAGTAGGGTTGAGTAAGATAGAGAGGATGGTGGATAAAAATCTTCTTATATTCTAAGACTGCTGGGATTGAAATTCTTGTGAAAATCTCTTTTTACAAAGTGACACAGTAATCCATGCTTTACATTTCTCTTCTGTGTCCAATAATGAAAACAGTATTTTTAATTAAGTATGCAATGCATAGAACTTTACAGTTTTCATGACATATAATTTATTCAGTTATAAATTAATAATTTATATATTGTGCTTCTGTGTTAGCTTGGGCTACAGGAACAAAATACCACAGACTGCGTGGCTTAAACAACAGAAGTTTATTTTTTCAGAGTTATGGGGGCTGGAAGCCTGAAATCAGGGTGCCAGCAGGGTCAGGCTCTGGTGAGGACTCTCTTCCTGTCTTGCAGATGGCCATCTTCTTGCCCTGTGCTTACCTGGCCTTTCCTCTGCCTGTGCATGGAGAGAGATATCCCTCTTTATTCCTCTTCTTATAGGGCCATCAACCTTATTGGATTCGGACTTACTTATACGTAATTACCTTAATTAACCTCATTTAAACTTAATTACCTCCTAAAAACCCTATCTGCAAAATATGGCCATATTGGGGGTTAGGGATTCAACCTATGAATTTGGGGGCACAAGTTCAGTCCCTGGAAGCTTCAAAAAGGAGGTTACCTCTTCCCTCTTTTTGATGTTTACCTTCAGGCACTTAATTACCTCCAGTGCTCTAAGTCTAGTATTTCTAGTACAGTCCTTCCCCTAAAAATCTGTAAGGCATAATTCTCAAGTAACATCAAATTATTAGAAAACATGTGGGAATTTTTGCTTTTGCACAGCAAAGGAAACCATAAACAAGATGAAAAGACAACCTTCAGAATGGGAGAAAATAGTTGCAAATGAAGCAACTGACAAAGGATTAATCTCCAAAATATACAAACAGTTCATGTAGCTCAATGTCAAAAAAACAAACAACCCAATCCAAAAATGGGTGGAAGACCTAAATAGACATTTCTCCAAAGAACACATACAGATGGACAACAAATACCTGAAAAGATGCCCAACGTTACTAATTATTAGAGAAGTGCAAATTAAAACTACAATGAGGTATCACCTCATACCAGTCAGAATGGGCATCATCAGAAAATCTACAAAGGATAAATGCTGGAGAGGGTGTGGAGAAAAGGGAACCGTCTTGCACTGTTGGTGGGAATGTAAATTGGTACAGCCACTATGGAGAACAGTATGGAAGTTCCATGAAAAACTAAAATAGAACTACCATCTGACCCAGCAATCCCACTACTGGACACATACCCAGAGAAAACCATAATTCAAAAAGACACATTCACCCCAGTGTTCATTGCAGCACTATTACAATAGCCAGGTCATGGAAGCAACCTAAATGCCCATCGACAGATGAATGGATAAAGGAGATGTGGTACTATATATATAATGGAATTTTACTCAGCCATATAAAGGAATGAAACTGGGTCATTTGTAGAGATGTGGATGGACCTGGAAACTGTCATACAGAGTGAAGTAAGTCAGGAAGAGAAAAATAAATATTGTATATTAATGCATATATGTGGAGTCTAGAAAAATGGTATAGATGTTCTTATTTGCAAAGCAGAAATAGAGACAGACATAGCGAACAAACATATGGATACCAAGGGGGAAGGGGGAGTGATGAATTGGGAGATTGGGATTGACATATATACACTACTATGTATAAGATAGATAACTAATGAGAACCTACTACATAGCACAGGGAACTCTACTCAGTGCTCTGTGGTTACCTAATTGGGAAGGAAATCCAAAAAAGAGGGGATATATGTACATGTATGGCTATTTCACTTTGCTGTACAACAGAAACTGACACAGTAGTATAAAGCAACTATACTCCAGTAAAAAAAATAAATAAAATAAAATATTTATGATGCTGAAAAAAGAAAAAAAGGAAAGAATGTAGGAATTTTAAATGCTATATATAGTAAGTTAAAATAGAATTTACATCTATAGCAAATCATATGGAACTTTGGACCAAAAGAAGAAAATTATGACTTATTTATGGTTCATGATTTCTGACAAAACATATTGAATGTTTTTATTTTTTTAGAGACAGTTTTATAAGGTGTATTTTTTCTGTTTAATTTTAGTTAAGTTTATCTCTTTCTGATGTCTGGTTTTGTTGCTATGATTATTTTCTTTTTAGCTATAATTATGTTTTATAGTTTAACTACCTTGACCACTATTTGCTGCTAGCATTCCAAACATACAATTTTGTACTTAAAAACACTTCAAACATAGTTTGTCTCATGGATACGTCATAATTCAGACATAAGAGATACTAAATTTTCCAACTAACTAAGCGAAAGTCATGATGTAAAATCACAGTGTGAACTTTCTTCTTATCATTTAGGAATGTGAAATCTATCACTATTTCTAGTACTAACAAATATGTAGGAACATGCATTTGAAAGGTATAAAGATTAATAAAAGTTCATCATTTTATTCCAGGTATCCTAAAATTGAGTCATAAAAGTTGTTGTAAATTATGACTCTGAAATGGAAGAAATCACTGACGTATGCTAAGGTAATTACCACCTGTAATTCAGGGTAGTGTTTCCTAAATGCACTGTGCATGTCTTTTACTGCTCCTGCACATAACTAAGTCATTTTTAACATAAAAGTTAATAAATCACATCATTGAGAATGTACTAAAAACTCTGTAACATGGAAACAATTACACATGATTAATGGGTGAAGCAAGTCTTCCAAGTAGAAAGAAGGTTGTACTGCTTGAAAAGGCATCAGGGTAAGAGGGAAAGTCTAAAGGTTGTCTGGTAGCTAGAGCTTAGGGAGGTTTCTGGAAGTGGTATATAGCTCCTCTGATAAGATTTGTAAGAGAGCTATGGAGTTTCCAGGTCATTCACTAAGAAACAAATTAAATGCAATAATCCTGTGAAGAATTTGATAAACTAGAGGTAGAGTAGGGTTATAAAGTTATAATTAGTGGATTCCATTGTCAGTCAGACTTCCCCACAATAGGGTAGTCATGGTGACAACTGACCATGGTTTCACACCACATAGATCAGGACACTGCCCTCTTTCACTGAGAATTTTGAATATCTCCTAACAATAAAGGAAACTGTACATAATATGGCACTGGTAGCTAAATACAAGCATCCTTTCTACACAATATTTGTCAGATTAACGTAGTTCCAATTTAGCTGTCAGTAAAATTTCTTATCTTTCCTGTGGTTATGGGCCAACCTCTGTCTTATGCTAATTACTTGGCTGTAGTCACTGCATCTCAAATGTACACAAACATTTTCCTCATACCTCTCTTTCTTTTGTTGGATGGCAGACTGCTGCCGTGACCTACTGTCTTCTCACATAGTTTAGCAAGGAAGGGAGTCATTTTGCTGTCTGGAGTTAGTGGTTACACAAAGGATGGATACACTAGACTAACAAACACATTTCAGCTCAGGGCTCCACCAGAAGCTAAATTAGACCTTTATTTTTTTTTCAAGACAAAACGAAGCTCAGGCCCCACAGCTGCTCCATAAAATATAGTTTTTAAAAAATCACTAGAATGTGAATGAAACAAACAGTCATTTATGGTCCATTTTGGGGATATGTTATGTGGCTTGGGTTAAGAGTAACTTGAGAGCAATGAATCTACCCCCAAATTATCAAAAAGTATCTTTTTTATATAAAGTGTATATACAGTTTTTGCTATACTGAATGTACCTTGTGTCTGTGGTAATTGTATTGTATATAATGGTACCACAGCGGGTGTTGATTGTATAGCTTTGCTAAGGGCTGCATATAAATACCTTGCATGCATAAGAGGTTTAAAGAAATATCCCTGGTAACTGGGTGCACCCATCAGCATTTATTTTTAATAAAGGCAATACTTCTAAATGTAGAGGAAAAATGTCAATAATTGAAGTCTAACTTAGATTCTTGTCTGGAATTTACCTTCTTATACATATAGTAAATGTACAATAATGTAATTTTTGCCACCTCAAAATTTAAAAAATTTAAGTCTCCGGAATTGTCCTGAACTTTAGAATAATTTCCATCACCCCTGCAAAGCTTTTTGTATTGTTTGATTCAAGCAATTGTAGCTGTACAAATTCTGGTAAAACTTTAGCACCAAAATATTCTACTCACAAAAAACACACCTTTTTTTTTAGTTTAAGGAGCACAGGAAATAAGCTTAAACAAAGAAAGAGGGACTTATGAACACTTAAAATGGTTCTCCTAAAATGTTAGAACACCAAATGACTCAAAAATATCAGATTATTATTTCTGACACATAGGAGCTAGGCACACAGAGAGAGAGCCTAGGTCACAGTATTCTTATGTTCCTCAAATAAAATGCCTAAATGACTAGATGGACATTGCAACACAAATCACAGATATTGTCCCCTTAGTTTCTATCAGCATTTTGCAACTCTGCATTAGCCAAGACAAAGAGTAGTTCTTTGTTAGTGAAAGGACTTATAGCACATTCCTGAGTTCCTAACACCATAGAGCAATAACAAATATAACATGATACTACAATCATAAGGCAACATTAAATAAATAGGAACTTACTTATCCAAGTTCTGTCTTTATAATTAACCCTATATGGGTGTTACACAAATTACCATATGTTTCCATTAGTTAAAATGTTTGAAAACTTTTTAACTGAAAATATCTATATAACCATTGGATATGAGAGAAGAAAATTTAGTTTCATTTGCTAAAATTTGAGAAAAATTTTACCATGGAGTTTGATGATTCCCTTTATTTACACAAAGATGGCTCTAAAAATGTTGTTTTTTTCTAAAATTTATCTGCTGTCAAAATACAATGGGTTGTTACCATTTAGTCATTCAAAGCCTCACCCTAGACTGAAATTTAAAATCACACTGGTTCCTCATTCTCTCTCACCCCCTCCCACATTCAATTCATCAGATCTTGCAGATAGTAATTCCTAAATATCTCAGGATCTGTTGTCTCCTCCTCAAATGTTGTGGCCTTGATTCCAGTCTCCCATCACCAAACTCCCCTCTGCAGATAACCTTCCTTCAGAAGGTACTCTACTTCTTTGAGATAGCTTGGAAAAAATTATGGATGTTTTTTCATCATACCTATACCAAACTGTCTAAAGTTCTCTGGACACACAAAATTATTTTGCATTGCCCTACCTCATAAACTGTTATTTAGCAATTAAAACCCAATGAAGACCTTACCCATTCTTAGGAAGCTTTGACAGTTTCTACCATCCCTTTCACTTTTTATGTATATTTATTACTGTTTATATTCTGTGAACAATCAATTATTGGATTCTTACTTGGGAGTCAGTCTCAATTCTGATCACTGGGCAACCTCTGCTATGAATACATTTCAGTCCCATGAAAATCAAAAATGCACATAAATTCTCAATTATGACTCAATGTCAAAAATTCTATACTAAAATACCTAGAGGATGTTGTGTTGTGGGCTTATTTGTATATTCTTTCTCTCTCACTGGACTAAGTCTTTTGAGGGCAGGAATTATGTCTTACTCATTTTTCATCCCCAGAACCAAGAATAATATCTGCATATAGTATGTGACAGTTATTCAATGCAAGCTGAATATTTTTGTTCTACAAGCCTTGAAAGCTGTTTCAAAGAAAGACTTACAAATAGGTTTTGAGCTATGATGGCATTAATGAAACTAACAAAAAGGCTACCAAAAGTACTAGAGATATCCCTCATTTTTTAACACTTTGAGTTTTTAAAAACATACGAATGATAATTATGAGCTAACATTTGTTGGGAGCACACAATATTTCAGGCATTGCTATAAATATTTTACACATATTAACTTATCAACTTTTTGTTAATGCTCACAATTACTCTACAAGTTGAATACCATTATTATCATTATCCTAGTTTTCCAGGAAACTGGAAACTGAGGCACAGAGAGTTCAATAATTTACCCAGATTCCCAAAGCTAGTTAGTAGCAGAGCCAGGTGTAGCCATGTTCTGATGTCTTTCTCACCTCTTTTGATGGTTTCTGCCTTGGGGCCACTGACACTGGTGCCAGATTTTTCTGATGAATTGTTATCAATAGGCACTTTTCTCAGTGTGAAGGCCAAAATTTACGTACAGCACATTTAAGATTATATGAACTTTCCATCAAAATATTTTGTCAAAACTGTACCTTTATGTTTATATTAGCAAACTTCAGTGTTTAACAAAATTTTCAATGTGTTTTCTTTAATTTCTCTCTTGAAAAAGCATTATTAAACAAGTTTTACTACATTAACTGAATTAATATCAGTTTAGACAGGTGGCTGATACATTAAATGTAACAAATCTTTAAAACTTCACTGTTAATAAATTGAGTTTGCTTTATAAAAATGAGTATATTTGATTTGTTACCTTAGAGAAATTTTCTATATTTTAATCCAGTGTTGTATTTTCAAATGTTTTATATTGATTCTCTTTTCATCTCAGTGTCATGACCTTTTTTTTTTTTTTTGCTGTACGCGGGCCTCTCACTGCTGTGGCCTCTCCCGTTGCGGAGCACAGGCTCCGGACACACAGGCTCCGCGGCCATGGCTCGCGGGCCCAGCCGCTCCGCGGCATGTGGGATCTTCCGGGATCGGGGCACGAACCCGCGTCCCCTGCATCGGCAGGCGGACTCTCAACCACTGCGCCACCAGGGAAGCCCTGTCATGACCTTTTTAAAGCTCAAAATAATTTTTGGGTCCTATGAGTATAGGGATCTAAGCTCGGGAGCTGTGCAGAGCTTAGCCTAGTAAGCAGTTGCTTGCAAAGCTTGTCTTTTTTAGTTCTTTTATCTCAGTATAAAAACCACAGTGGGGTTATTGAATGGTTGAAAATTGGTGTCAATAAAAAATTAAGCATGAAAATACAGTTGCAGTAAAACCTTGTTTTAGATATGCAATAATATTTAAATGAATACTTTTTAGGTTAGTCATAATACATAAAAAATAACTGAGCCAAATTTAGAAGGAAAAAAAAAACAGGAAGAGAACTTTGTCTATTGAAGAACCATGGTTTTAATAAGCTTAGATTCTGATGGTACAGTATAATTCAATAGGCCATGGAGGCAAAATTAAAATGATATGGGTCATATGCTCAGATTTCCTGCCAAAAATGCTTTAAGTGCTGTAGAAATTAGGAGTGATGCTTGGATAGTAGCTTCTTTCCTATCTTCTATTTTTTTCTATTATCTTTCTTTCCCCATTATTGAATTTAAACCTCCCTTTTAATTTTTAAAGGAACTAAATATATATGTAATTTCTTAAGGAAAATATAATAATTGTTATATTCAAGGGAAATAAACTAGTAAATAAGCACTGCAACCAATTCAAGGCTGCTCTCAGCAAAAGTGAGAGCCCGGCAGTGTAATAAGTCCCATTTGCTCTTTGTTCCCCTAGGCACCCAGCACCTTTGCACTGGCTCCTCATGCCCAAGGGAACCCTTCTACCCCATAGCCAATACACACACACATACACACACACATAAATATAGAACCCATCAAGAATTCTATTTTTAAGTAACATGAAATGCTTAGATATTTCTTGGCAGGCTCTCTTCCAAACACTGTATGTGTCCTTTGTCACAGTCTTTCTCATTATTAAGGGCTATTTAGAAAATCTAACAAAATCCTGTTCTGTATTACCTGGTGCCATATTTTCATCCTTACTGTACAACAATGTAATGTGGAATTTAATTGAGTGCTTTAAGGAATAAAATATTAATGAAAGAATAGACCTTTTGGGGATCCTACAAGGTACATCTTTCTGCTATTTCTGCTATTTTCTTTCTCTGTATGGGAGTTTCCTTAAATTCACCATTATTAACAAATATTTAATTTATTCTGTGGAAGTCATTGTGTTAAAAACATGAAGGATGTAAGATGCTGACCACATGGAAAGTTCATAATGCCTGAAAACTGAAGATGGGTATATATTTGCGATATTGAAGAAGGATGGTCTATACAAAAATATAAAAGCAGGAACTGAGTGTGACAGGAAGAGCTGTTAGATAATTTCAAGATTTCACAATGTCGCTATTGATTCTTCACCATGTACATAACAATAACATATGAAAGAGAAAACAGAACAAAATAAAAGGGCCTCAAAGGTAGAGAAAATCTTACCGAACACAAAGGGAACATAATTGTAGAGCTGAAGCAGCTCTACCATACCGATGCAGGGTTCTGGCTGCTGGTAACCAGGAGTTTGACTGCTGTGGGTAAAGGGACTAAATATGTTCAGGGCAAAACAACAGGCTCCAATCCTGGCTCACTGCTAAATTCAGGTTTTATGAGTGTAGTCTCCCTGTTCATGAGGGTAAGTACAAAAAAGAATAGTGCTACTGGTCATATAACTGATACTACAGCTGCTGATCCACTGTGGTTCTACCTAGTCAGGAAGACATACCTGTAACCATGATACAAGGACAAAATCAAGCCTCTCGTTGGCTTGAAGACTGGTTGTGCACTCTCACTGCAGAGAATAAGCCATATACTGTATGTATGACTGTCTGGGAGGGCATAGATAAAGGTAACTGTGATGGAGACAGCTGCTAAACAAGAAAAGAAGAATGCAGAAGGAGGGAGAGAAAGAATCACCCACAAAATAAATAGCAAACAATATTCTAAAGTACATAAAGGATTCTAATGCTAAAAAGACCATTAAGAAATGGAAGATTAGAATATGAATTTTATTTCATAGGAAATAATTTTATAGACTATTTCAACAAAGATATTTCTTAAAGTATGTATGTCAGATTACCCAGGAAGCGGGCTATGAGGTGAAGATTTGCATGCAGGAATTTTACTAGAGGGTACTTTTGGGAATAACACTTCTGGGAGAGTTAAAAACATAGGTCCGGGCAAAGGGTAAGGTGAACTGTGATGCAGTTGCAAAAGAGGACTTGGTAAACCCAAGGGGTGATATGGAGCTGAGATGGCAGGGTTAAGGTAAGATAAGAGAAGGAATGTCTCAGCATTAAAGGAGGAAACAACATACACTACAGTCCTCCATTTAACGTGGATACCCCTTTCAGGACCGTGGTTGTTCTCATTTCCTGGAAAAACTAAGAGGAAGGCTAGAGGAGTGACCTACAGCCCTGGCTTCCACAGCTAAACTTAGAGAGAGTTACACTGACAATCATCATCTCCTTCCTCTATCACTCCTCCTAGATTCTCACCTTCAGCTACCATCCCTGTTGATCGAAGTCCCTTACTTGGTGCTGTACTCGACTAAGACCCTGAGGGTTCTAAGCTCTCATCATTGTATTCTTTTGCTATAGTTACTACATCTGCACATTTACCAAAATTGATCAAGGGCACACCAAGAAGGATCCAACTGAATCACTTAAGTCACATTTATATTCTTTCAGCTCTGTTCTGAATCAGCAACACTATCTCCCTCAGAGGATCAATGACCTCTGTCAGAATTGTGAGATTCTTTTTTCCTACTGATTTCTGGCATGAGGAGTCCAAAGAGACTAGGTAGTAGTCATTACTTAAAGTGTAGTTAGTTACTTTCTGTTTCCCCTGGTGGAAGCATTCACCTCTGGAAATAGACACCAACACATAGACCTGCAGAACCCAGGGTTTGGGGGAGGAGAAGCACAAATTCTCCAAGTAGCTTACTGAGAATCATTATACTACTTATATCCTTTGGTTCTTGAACCTGTGTGTTTAGCTTATGAAGGATACAACACCATGTAATTGCTTTTTATTTATGGTATATCCAGTGTTGTATAGGGTGGTGGTCTTTCTTAACAGGGTATAATCTCCAAGCTAGTGCCTCTGCTGTGCATCTGTCATTCTATCAGTCTAACAACTTTTGGGAGGTGAGTATGTGATAGGACAAATAGATAACCTTGGTCCTATGCTCACTGGACCATTTCTTTTGTAGTAAAGGGGGTTCTTTGGTTCAGAATGCCCTTGAATAATCCTCTGGCTCAGACCCTGAAGACAGAAGTCAAACCTCTACTTAAAATATGTGTTTATTTTGATTCCAGTCAAGATAAAGCATTGTTCCTTCCAAGGTGGAAGAAGTCCAAAGAAATAAATTACCACCAAAAAGCTGGTTGGTCTCTTTGAGGATAATGCCATATTGGGTCCTTGAAGTGGTTAATTTTGCCTGTCATCTTGACTTGGGTGCCAAGACTTTCGGTCAGACTTTATTCTGAGTGTGTCTGTGAGGGTGTTTCTAGATAAGCTCAACATTTGAATTGGTAGACTGCGTAAAACACATCACCTTCCCTAATGTGGGTGGGCCTCATCCAGTAAATTGTAGACTTGAACAAAAAAGCTGAGTAAGAGAGAACTCCTGCTCTCCGACTGTTGAGCTGGGATATTAGTCTTTTCACACCTTCAGACTCAGATAGAAACATCAGCTCTTCTTGGGTCTCAAGCCTGCCAGCTTTCAGACTGGACCTTTACATTGACTCTCCTAGACATTCAGCTTACTCCCTGCGGACTGTGGGACTTGTCAGCCTCCATAATTGTATGAGCCAATTCCTTATAATAAATCACTTTCTCTCTCTCTCTCTCTCTCTCTCTCTCCCTCTCTCTCTCTCTCTCATCTATCTATCTATCTACATACACACATATACACACACACTTCTTATATACTTCCTATTGGTTCTGTTGTTACTCTGGAGAGCCCTGACTAATACACGTCCTTAATATTGGTCATTGGCAGGTAGACCATTCAGCAATAGTGCCTTAGTGAATGGGAGCCCATGCTCTTGGGACTATCCATAACTTTCCTTCATGTCATCATTGCTACTTCATATCATTTTCCTTCATATCATCCCTGGCCCATTGCGCCAAACTTGAAACAGCTGAAGACAAATTCTGACTGATGTCAACTAATCAAGACATTCTGACTACTTGTTATTTTAGTGCTTCTTCTACAGGAAATGCTCTATATTAACATGAGATTAATATATACTATGAACATGAGATATGGTAATCTTCAGACTTTGTGATTACCCCCATAGGTCTATTCATGCCTCATCCCCAACCCTTTTTTTTTTTCATTTTCTAGAATTTTATTTGAGTGGAATCATACAGTAAGTACTCTTTTTTGTCTATCTTCTTTCACTCATCATAATTATTTTGTTTCAACTGTGTTGCTGCATATATAAATAGCTTATTCTTTTTTTTTTCCTTTTTTTTTTCCAACGCTTTTTCTTCATTGTTTTCTTCTTTTTTTGTGAGAGGTCATCTGTTTTATTTCATCAATTACAAGGTTTTATAAAATCCCTTTACTTTGAAAATTTCTGCAGCCAATGGGGAATTTGAAGAATTCTCAAGAACGGCAGCAAACTATGTGCCAAGAGTGAGCAGAATGCTTAAAGATAAAATCAACTGAAACAGGTTATTTACTAGACATTATTAATGCAACTGCTATTTATCACGTCTGGTCTCTCTGATGCAAATTTAATTCCCACCCACATCTCCATGATAAGGGCATGAAATTCTAGTCCAGTTCTTCCAATCATTTTTTTAATTGTGGTAAAAAAAAAACCACATAACATAAAATTTATCATCTTAACAATTTTTAAGTGTATAGCTCAATAATGATCAGTATATTCCCATGGTTGTACAACAGAACTCTAGAACTTTTTCATCTTGCAAAACTTAAACTCTATACCCATTAAACAACAATGCCCCACTTCCATTTCCACCTCCCCCCAAGCCCCTTCTGTGAATATGACTATTTTAAATACCTCATATAAGTGAAATCGTACATTATTTGTCTTTCTGTGACTGGCTTATTTTACTCAGAATCATGTCTTAAAGTTCATCTATATTGTAGCATGTGACAATAATATTAATTATTAATAATTAATAATATTCCATTGTGTGTATATACCACATTTTCTTTATTCATCCATCAATGGACACTTGAGTTGCTTCCACCTCTTGGTTATTATGAATAAAGCTGCTGCAAACATGGGTGTACAACTATCTCCTAGAGATTCTGATTTTAATTCTTTTGAATATATACCCAGAAGTGGGATTTCTAGATCATATGGCAGTTCTATTTTTAATTTTGGGGAGAACTGCCATACTGTTTTCCATAGTAGTTGCACAACTTTACAATCCTACCAAGAGTTCAAAAAGATTCTAATTTCTCCACATCCTTGCCAACACGCATTACTTTCTGAGTTTTTTTGTTTGCTTGTTTTGTTTGTTTTGATAGTAGCTGTTATGGACTAAATTGTGTCTCCCAAATTTGTAAGTGGAATATCTAACCCCCAGTACCTCAGAGTATGACTTTATTTGGAGACAGAGCCTTTAAAGAGGTGATTTAGTAAAAATGAAGCTGTTGGGGGTAGGCCCTAATTCAATGTGACTGGAATCCTTATAAAATGAAGAAATTTAGAAGCAAAGAGAGACACCTGGGTGGGGGGTGCATGTGCACAGGAGGGAAGGCCGTGAGGGGACACAGCAAGAAGGCAGTTATCTGCAAGCCAAGGAAAGAAGCCTCACGAGAAATCAAACCTGTCAATTCCATGTTCTTAGACGTCTAGCCTCCAGAACTGTGAGAAAATAAATTACTTTTGTTTAAGCTACCAACTCTGTGATATTTGCTATGGATGCCCTAACAAATTCGTACAGCAGCCAGCTAACGGGCATGAGGTGATATCTTATTATAGTTTTGATTTGCATTCTTCTAATGATTAGCAATTTTGAGCATCTTTTCATATACTTGTTGGCCATTTGTATATCATCTTTGAAGAAATGTCTATTCAGCTCCATTGCCCATTTTTTTAATCAGATTACATGTTTTGCTATTGCTGTTGAGTTGTAAGAGTTTTTATATAATCTGGATAACTCTTTATCAGATACACTATTTGCAAATATTTTTCCTGTCCTGCAGTCCATGATCTTTTATATTTTCTCCTTCCAATCCTCTGCCTGAATCGCCAAGTCATGTGCCACTGTCCATGAGTTTATATGTAAATTTAACCTTGGATCAAGTTTTACCTTTCACCCAAAGTTGGGTGATCAATGTTTGGGGCTATAGAATACCAGCAACCCATTTCCATCTTGTACTCACATACCAGCGTGACTCATTCATGATCCAAGCTTGGCTTTATTCCTTCCGTCAGCTGGGTGAAGAAACCCCTTCATGTGGTCTTAGATGTGAGCTGAGGGAGATGCATTTCCTACCTGCCCTTAAAGCCTATTTGTGCCCTCTGGATCTGCTCAAGCCTAATCCTAGAATTATAACTTCTATCATTTGATAAATTGTTCCTTGCTCTGCTTAGACTTGTGACTTTTTAATATCTGGATTCAGTCATTTATGTTCCACAGTAAAAGCCTCAGTCTCTACCAGGGGTCATTAGCATGGTGGTGACTGTTTCTCAAATAGTGTATAATTTTCTGCTTTAGTTAGCTTCGCTTTGCTCCAGAAACCTAGATGTCTACACTGAGATTCTCCCACTAGGACTTGCCATAAACTCTTCATGGTATCTTATTCCACACACATTCCTCCATAGGGTTGTTCAAGATTTTTGACCCACAAGGCAGTACTGGATCCAGTGACGCCTGGATCTGCTGCAGAGCTCTTTCTTGCTGTTAACCCTGTGCAAACATGACAGCCATGCAAGTTACTCAATGAAAGATTGGAAAAGTATTCCAAGTATGTATAATATGCTGCCCCAGATCACAGAGACCTACCTCTTACTCAGGTAATGGCACTTGTAAGACAAAATAATTTATTCCTTACTTTGTATGGGATATACTGCCATTTCGCAGAACACTAGATCCTTAAAAACTTTACTGATATAACGGGTCTCTGAATATCCATAGGGATTATCAAAGTTGAGTTACTAGTATAAAACAACTGCTCTGAGTTCCAAGTAGAACAAAATATTAATATTTTTTTAAAACTAGGCACATAGCATCACAGTTACAAACATCAGAGATAAAGAAATAATACTAAATGCTCGCAGAGAAAAAAGATATATTGCTTATGGATGAGTGATTTATAGGAACAAAACAATCTTTAAAGAGAAAAACAAAATTAGAGGACTTAACTATCTGATTTCAAGACTTATTATAAAGCTATAGATACCAACAGAGTGTGATGTGGTATAAGAATAGTGCATTGATTAATGGAAGAGAATACAGTCCAGAAATAGACCCACACATATATATGTGTTTCATAGAAAATATATTACCTATGTTTGTTTTAATTATTGTAATGACATCATGAGAAGAGTATTTTTGCTATCTGAGCTACATGTGCAGGAAGGACACTGAGTGAAAATTACCATGCTAATCCTGGTCAACACAAACAGCTGTGAGATATAATCATAAATGTTGTCTTAAGTCACTAAATTTTGGATTGACTTGTTCTACAGCAAAATGGTAACTGAAGCAATGTTTAACATTCATAACAGAAAATGAAAACAAACAAAAAACCCACATCCCTGGTCAATCTTCTTGCATGTGGTAAAATATTCCCTCATTTATTCTTAAGCTTTAGGAGACTTTCCTGCTTTCAAATTTTCCTTTCTCGAGGGTCTTTCAAGCTCATAATTTCCACATTGCCATTTTCTTGAAGATTTCTTGTTCTTCTTTCCTCTACCAAAAACTCTATTACTTACGCTTTTTTCCCAAGCAGTACAGTGACCTTTCTACAAAGATAATGTCCTATAAATAAGATGAAATTAAATAATTACAAGGAAATAAAAGTGTACACCAGGTGGTTGTGTTACCGTGAAAAACTTTTGGGAGAAATATGTATGTCACAATTAAATATGATGTACGTATTCATTTATATAATGTTGTATATTAGCTCTGATTAGGAACATAAGTCCTATTATATCATTATTCCTATAGGAAAATACATTTAAACATAAAGAACTTAAGACCACTTAAATCATTAAAATGAAAGCATTTTATAGCTCTAAAAAACTACATGAAAGTAAGATTTTTAAAATTTCATTAACGTTCTGTGCCCATAACATGATCTTCTCTTAGTTTTAGGGCTCTTTAAACATTAGTTCTCATCTTTGACTGCCTTGTAAATATTTTTTAGTTAATACCATTGAATGCTTTTAAAATATTTTAAATATTGAATACCACTAAAGATTACTTTAAGATATTCTAAGTAATATAAGGGAGACACAACTTTGAGAAAAGATCTTAATCTACTTTCATAACTTTAGAAAGTCCTTTTTTTTTCTCGGTATCACTAAAGTATGCTTACATTTATATAATGATAAGATTGTGATCAGCTTTTTTTTTTTAATACCCCTTTAATTTTGGCAGTTTTCTTTGGAGAGTGCCGCCTCCTGGTATAGCAGTTTCTTTGTGAGTTCCGTAATAGGCTCTCTGTTTGAATTCTACAGTTTTATTCCAAACACTTGCCTTCTTTTTGAAGTGTGTACATCCTACACAGATCCTGTAAGATGATTTCCTTGTATAGTGGGAAGTTTTTGACATGCGGGTTTACTGGAGTCCCTTGGCTTTAAACTTGGCTCAGAGCAGATGGTACTGCTAGAGAGAGCGACAACACAGCTTTGAGCTTGAAAATGTTAGTGCGCACATGATGCTTTCCCCCCTCAGGTCTGGTATGATTGATGGGACTTTGGAACTAAAACCTGAGAAAAATAGATCCTTCACAATTGGCGATTTGCTGGCCAAAAAAGTTAAAAAGTTCTCAAAGAAGAATGGGACACAGTTCATTGTTTCAGTGCCAAATGACAGTCCCCTGCCATCTAGAGTGACTTGCCTCTAAAAATAAAGCTTTAAGACTGCTGAGTTTAAGGGAGCCTATAATAATAAATGTAAGGAAAATGAAATAGTTGTTTTGGCTCTAAAATACCTTTTAGCATTTCCATTATAAGAGAATGGAAGCTAAACGGCACTTAAACCTCTGCTCCAAAAAGAAAAAAGAAAACGTAAAGCTTAAGTACTGTGTTTTGATATAACATCTAAGGGAGGTGTTAAAATAAGCAATTGATGTTAAATAATTAGAAGCAATATGATTATTGAGAGGATGACGTGTATAGGAGAGATGGAGGTGTGAGAAAGAGTGAGAGAGAGAGATTCAGGTAACTTCATTATAGTTTATAATATCTTCCTATAAACCATAGAAAGCAATGTATTTAAAGAGGACAAATAAAGGCTGTGTAGGCAATTATATGAAACCAGAAAATGGGGATAACAAAATCGTAGTAAATCACTTTCTATCCAATATTGTATCTACTAAGAAACAAAAATATAAATGTATACATATATGTGTGTGTGTGTGTGTGTGTGTATATATATATATATATATATATAAAATTTACCCTTTAACTAAAAAAATTGCTAAATATTTATTATAGATTGGGTCAGAAAATTACCTTGAAGTCCATCATCTTAACTCTACTGGAAATCTTGTGAGAGATCCACAGTTATGTAAAATTAGGATCAGATAACACTGTAGAGCAGACTCCCCTCATTTTTTTAAAATATAGATTTGTTGGTATCCGAAGGCACCAAATACTGGGGTTAAGATGACAGACCAAGGAGACTCCATTGAAAGTCCAGAGGCAGGGAAGTAGTAGTAAAGATTCGTGACCAGGGGACCTGAGTATAGTTGTGGCAGATACTGGAAGCTCTTTTGGGCCCAGTAATTCCTTGAACACCGTTTTTTTTGTTGTTGTTGTTTTTTGTTTTTAGCATTTATTCAATACTAAGTGCTCTATGGTGCTTAGTCCTAGGAATTCTCAGAGCAAACATGTGAAGTTTGTGTTATTATTCATATTTTATAGATGAGAAAATGAGACTTAGTGATGTGAAGTATCTTGTCCAAGTAAGAAAGTTATTAAGTAAAAGTACGACTCAGGAAGTCAGATTAAAAAGCCTTGATTCCTGATACATACAAAAATTTCATGCAATACTAATCAGTGAAGGTAGGAACTTTTGCCTTATTCACTACTGTACTCCCAATGTCTAGAATAGTGCTGATAAATACAGCATAAATATTTGTTGAATAGAGAGTGTAATAAATGTAAAAAAAAGAGCTACATTTTCAATAATAGAATAAGGATTTAGAAATTATTATATTAATTTAATATAGTGTGCATTAATTAAAATGTGATGTGGTGTAAAAAAATTAAAACATATAAAATGTACACTTTTGTAGCATGAAAAGCTGCCAGTGATTTCATGATACGTAAAATATAAGGATACAAAGGAATTTTGCACGTTAAAAAAAATTAAAACTTCTTCCCATGGCAAATTTTTAGTCACCTAAATCACCAAACATAGGCTCAGATATATCCCTCCCCAGGAAGGATTTCAGAGTCCCTTTCCTGAAAATAAAGTTCTTTTCTAGGTAACTGGAAATACCCCAAAAAGAAAAATTCCACATTTGTTAAGCAATAATTACTTATTTTTCAGTGTTGAAATCATTTCACATTTTGGCATTTTTTTTTCATAATAGCAATTTACCAAGAATTAGTTACAACCATATATTTGCTGAACCCAGATTAGTCCAGACCACTGTGAGAAGATAGGGAGTGTGTGACTTATATCTTAGGGTAATTAAAGTTTAGGTTTATATGAAAATACTTTCACTCATGAAGAAAAGAAAGAGCAGTTATTATAAATATGTAAAGAGGAGGGTTTTAATTCAAAAATAATTCAGAAAAGAGAAAGCTCAGTGAAGTTCCAATGAAGACTTGGCCTTGACATAAAGGTAAGATATAGAAAGACAAGACTGGTAACACCAGATACAGGCGGGAAGGTTGTCTAGGGGTACAGAATTATTTTAAAAGAATAGGAAATAAAAATATTTTATGAGGGAGATACTGAAAAAGTGGACTGGGATAGATATAAAGACATCAAAAAAATATATTTTTTTCGGTATGCGGGCCTCTCACTGTTGCGGCCTCTCCCGTTGCGGAGCACAGGCTCTGGATGCTCAGGCTTAGCGGCCATGGCTCACGGGCCTAGCCACTCCGCAGCATGTGGGATCTTCCCGGACCGGGGCACGAACCTGTGTCCCCTGCATCAGCAGGCAGACTCTCAACCACTGCGCCACCAGGGAAGCCCAAGACATCAAAATTTTAAAATTGATAATAAACCAACGCAGTTACCTAAATTTAAACAGTCCATCGATATCCAGGCAATAAAGGCCATCTTGTTCTGCAGTATTTATTTTTTCTTTATTTCTGATTAATTCTTTATTTCTTCTAAAGTAAATTAACTCTTGGTCTGTTCTGTCCTTCTCTTAGCCAATTAGTTCATTATGGCTTCACTTTTTTTTTTTTTTTTTGAAATAAGGGAACTTTAGGAATGAGATTTTCATGGCATTGTTAATTTTGAGATTCAGTTTTTAAGTTACAGAGAAATGTTGGAGCTACTGAATTTTGGAAAAGGGCATTATGACAGTGGATTTAACCTGTTAACATAAGTAGAGGATTTGGTATGTTCCTTTCTCTAAAGGTACTCTGATTGATATGAGAATGCCATGGAAGAGTGACAAAAAGAGAAACAGCATCTGCCAAATTTTCAAGCTATTTAGACGTTGGATGTGTTCCATTATTTTGCCCATGATGTCTTCTAATAAAAATATTTTGTCTCAGAATAAAAGTTTAATATCTAAAGTATTCTTTGGTCTCAAAATGTTAATAATATATTCAAGTATTACTGATTATGTTTTTGCTTAACATAGCAGAGAACTACTGATATAAACATTTCCATATATTAAGAATGATCTTTTTTCTGCAAACTTTTCAAATGTCTTTATTTTTCTTGATTAATCTTTTAAACTTTGACTTTCTTATTCTATTTTGTGAGTACTGATTTTCTAGATGGCTATTTCTTTTTTTAAAATATTGGAGTAGAATTGATCTACAATGTTATGTTACTTTCTGCTGTACAGCAAAGTGAATCAAATATACATATACATATATCCACTCTTTTTTAGATTCTTTTCCAATATAAGTCATTACAGAGTATTGAGTAGCTCCTTATTAGTTGTCTGTTTTATACATAGTAGTAGTTGGCTATTTCACACTTTGGTCAACTCACTGCATCTCTGTGGTGTATGAGGAAAGCTCTTTTCCTTGTCAGTTTTTTTGCAGATCCTATAAACATGTTCGAACCGCAACACAATGCATTCATGAGTTTTGATAAATTGGTACATTTGTATAACAACTACTATAACCAAAATGTTACCAAGTCAAAGCTCCCACTGCTCCCTATAGGACAGGCCAGTGAATCGAGAGATTAGGTGTTGGGGCAAGGAATAGTAGATTTATGTGGAAAGTCAGCAGACCGAGAAGATGGCAGACTAGTGTCCCAAAAACCATATTACCCTAGTTAGAATTCAGCCTTCTTTTATACTAAAAGGGGAGGGGGTGTAGCTGGTTGTGAGGCAGGAAAGACAGGGCTGGGCCCAAGGACAGCCTCCTCATACCTAGGCATTAGGCAGAAGGCAAACCACCCTCCTTTTTTAGCACTTAATGAGGCCATGACACATGGAGCAATGGCAACTAAAACAGAAACTTTGTATCATCTGAGCAAGAAACTCCGACTTTGAAAACCATGAAACATGTGCAAATAAAAATGCACAGGTTGCTTGCTGATGATTGGGTGAAGGACAAAAGCAACCCACCGCAGTCTCCACATTCTTGTGATCAAGGAGATTTCCCAGCCTGACACATGCACAGAGGGGGTCTCAAATTGTCCTCTAGTAACCTTGGACACATTGTAATATCATTATAATATCATTAGCATTGTGGTTTTGGCCTCTCCACCCCTCTGGGTTTCACTTGGTTGCTCATGGGAAAGATTCAAATAGAGGCTGGTAGAAGTCCAAATAAGGAATTGAAGATGACAGGATCATAGGGGAGGGAAAGGGGAATCACCCTCATCTAAACCCCAGAAGATTAACCCCATATTAACAACCTAAGCCCTTATTGAATGTTTCTCACTCATGAGGATGCCCACACTCTTCTCTGAGTGTGTAAATTTCACTTCTGCCCTAAATAAACTGCTTCTTTTTGTGCTCTCCCACAGGCACTGTGCTTCTAATAAACCCTATGCCTGCTTTACAATCTTGGTCTCTTTGTGGAATTTGTTCTTCAAAGAAGACAAAAGACTGAGGTCTTCTTGGCACTGAAATCAGTTGTTGCAGACCTTTTGGTCCTGGCCAGACCCTAGAGGGGATGTGATAATCCTTTGTTCTTGCAGCTGTTCAGTAGGGATGGTCAAGTAAACCTCCAACAAGACAAACGTTATTCTCTGTTATGCAACTTTTTACCTCTATGTGAATGAAAAGTGCTATGCCTTTAAAGGTCAAGCCTCAGAAGCAGAGCCTTGAGAATGAGCTATCATGTGTACTTCAGGCTGTAGGCAATATTCTTTTTTTTTGTTTGTTTTTCTTTTTTTTTTTGTTTTTTTTGAGGTATGCGGGCCTCTCACTGTTGTGGCCTCTCCCGTTGCGGAGCACAGGCTCCAGACGCGCAGGCTCAGTGGCCATGGCTCACGGGCCCAGCCGCTCCGCGGCATGTGGGATCCTCCCAGACCGGGGCACGAACCCGTGTTCCCTGCATCGGCAGGCGGACTCTCAACCACTGCGCCACCAGGGAAGCCCGGCAATATTCTTTTTACAAAGGTACAGAGCCAGCATGACTAAGCATAGGCAAAAGAACACAAAGGTTAGAGCTAAAGGAATACGGAGTCAGGTTTTTTCTTCTCTGTTACAAAATACAGAAGATTGACCTCATCCCAGAATTTCCTTTTTAATCCTTCCCATTCCAGTCAACTCCCACCCATAGCAACTACTGAACTTCCATTTGTCACAGTAACTTTATCTGTCCTTGCTAGATTTTCAAATAAATGGACTCATAGAGTATGCAGTTATTTTTGTCTGGCTTCTTTTGCTCAGGATAATTTTGCTAAGATTCATCCATTGTGTCATCAATAGTTCATTCTTTTTATTGCTTGAACACTATTTCATTTATGAATACACCATTATTTGTTTATCCATGTAACAGTTATATTTATGTTGTCTCCAGCTTGGACTTCTTTTTTTTGTTTGTTTGTTTGTTTGTTTTTTGCGGTATGCGGGCCTCTCACTGTTGTGGCCTCCCCCGTTGCGGAGCACAGGCTCCGGACGCGCAGGCTCCGGACGCGCAGGCTCAGCGGCCATGGCTCACGGGCCCAGCCGCTCCGCGGCATATGGGATCCTCCCAGACCGGGGCACGAACCCGTATCCCCTGCATCGGCAGGCGGACTCTCAACCACTTGCGCCACCAGGGAGGCCCTTGCGCCACCAGGGAGGCCCTGGACTTCTTATGAGTAGGCTGCTGTAAGCATTCATGCTCAGATGTTTCTAGGGACAAGTCTTTTCATTTCAAAGAAGAGTGGAGGACTTCCCTGGTGGCGCAGTGGTTGAGAGTCCGCCTGCCGATGCAGGGGACACAGGTTCGTGCCCCGGTCCGGGAGGATCCTACATGCCACGGAGCAGCTGGGCCCGTGAGCCATGGCCGCGGAGCCTGCGCGTCCGGAGCCTGTGCTCTGCAATGGGAGAGACCATGGCAGTGAGAGGCCCGCGTATCACAAGAAAAAAAAAAAAAAAAAGAGGAGTGGAGTGGCAGGGTCTCATGGTAACACTTTATAACACATTGCCAAACATTTTTCTAGAATGTTTGTATAATTTTACAATATCACAAGCCATGTAAAAGAATTCCACTTGCTCCAAAATCTTGCCAGGTTATGGGTTTTGCCAGTTACTTTATTTTAGACATTCTAAAATACCTGTAAATGCTTTTCATTTTCATGTTAAGTTGCATCTTACTTGATGACTGACATTGAATATCTTTTTTGTGCTTTTGGCCTTTCTTATATCATTTTGTGAAGTGTTTGTTAAAATATTTTGTTCATTTTTACTGGGTCGTTTCCTAATACTTGAGTTTTAAATGATACTAACATGTTCTGTATATAGTCATTAATCAGGTATATTTATTGCAAATATTTTCTCCCAGCCAGTGGCTTGACTTCTGATTTTCTAAACAGTGTCTCTTGAAGAGCAGAATTATTTAATTTTCATGAAAGCTAATTTATCATTTTATTCTTTTCATAATCTAAGAAATTTTTGCCTATCCAAAAGAAATAAAGATATCCTCCTATGTTCCCCTATTTTTTCTATAATGTTTCATGTTGTATCTCTTGTGTTTAAGACTATGATCTATTTGCAGTTAATATTTGCATTTAGTATAATATGAGTCAACGTATCTATTTATTTATTTATTTAATTTTTGCTGATGGATATCCACTTCTGTAAACATTGTTTTAAACTATCCTTTCTCTGTTAAATTCCCTTGGAAACATTACTGAAAATCAATCATCTGTATATGTACAGGTCTCTTACTGAGTCTAAGCTCATACTACTCCCCACACCACAGACCAATAAATTGAGAGACTAGGTGCTGGAGCAAGGACTAGCAACTTTATTAAGAAAGCCAGCAGACCAGTCTCCCAAAGAACCATATTACCTGAGTTAGAATTCAGGCTTCTTTTATAATAAAAGGGGACTCTTCCTTGTATGGCTGGTTGTTGCACACTTTTTGGTACATGAATTCTCTGTTCTTGTAAATGTCTGGGTAGGGCTGGTCACGATGTTACTGTAAACCTCCAACAACACAATTTTCTTTTAGGCAACTTTTTATCTCTGTATGAATGGAAAAGTGTTATCCCTTTAAAGGTCACAGCCTTGAGAATGGGCTCTCCAGTATATTTTAGGCCATAAGCAACATTCTTTTGTAAAAGGTGTAGAGCTAGCATGGCTAAGAACAGGCAACAGAGCACAAGAGGTACAGCTAAAGGAATAGATCTAATATGTTGTCAGGTTTGTTCTCTGTTACACATATACTTCTGGACTCTCCCTCTTCTGTTGAACTGATCTAGTTGTTTGTCTTTAAGCCAAAACTGCACTGTCTTTCTAACTGTATCTTTATAGTAAGCCTTAAAACCAGATAGTATAAGTTATCTTTGTTCTTATATTTTCATTAAATTTTGTCTAGCATTGTTCTGGGATACAGTTAGGTGAATTTGAATCATTTTGATCTTCCATGACTTGTATTAAGCTTGGTAGAATGTGCCCAGGGCAGCCTTTAGTCTAAGCTGTAGTGTCTACTTAGTTATCCCCATAACTAAGGTAATCCCATTTTGAGGAGTCTACATGATGCCAGTATTAAAAGGACATTTACCTTTGACTAGGAAGAATAAAAGCTATTTCCAGCACTATATGAACTTCAGAGATTGTTCTGTCTACTCTTCTTAAGTGATCCTTCTATCACCACCCTCATTGGGTACTTTTCTTACATATTCAGATAAGGATTCTATCAAAGACTTGAGGTAACCCCTTCACAGATCACTGGAATGCTTTATCTTTCTGCAACTTCCTCCACTCTAGTATGTTACTCTGCAAATTATAGCTTCCTTGGCCTCCCTGAGTGCCAAACTGCATATTCTCTATGAGACTGCCTTGGTTACCCCTTCCTGTACTACAGCTTGGAAAATCTCTCTAGGCAATAAGGAAAGGCTCTCATAGGGCTCATATTATTTCTTCCCCATTTCTTAGGGATCACTGCCTGTTAACTAGTTATACAAAGCCATTGTTTCATATAGTTTTCTAAATTTTCAATTATTTAAGACATAGGGTAAATCTCATCCTCGTTGCTCATTCACAGCCAGAAACAGAGATTAACAATTAAGTATTGCATTAGCTGTAGGTTTTTCATTGTTGTGTTTTATTAGATTAAGAAGTTTTCTCCATGTCCTAGTTTACTGAAAGTTTTTTTCAGGAATGGATGTTGAATTTTGTTAAATATGTTTCTTCATATATTGAGAATATCATGCTTTCCCCCCCCACCATCTGAAAATAATGAATTACATTGATTACTTTTGTATGGTAAAACAACCTTGCATTCCAAGAATAAGACCTACTTCGTTATGGTACGTTACCATTTTTTAATATATATTGCTGCATTTAATTTGTTAAAATGTTTAAAAGATTATAGCTTCTGTGTGCATGAGGTATGTTGTTTCATTTTGGTTTTGTAGTGTGGTACTCTTTACTTTGTTTGATTTTTGTATCAGGGTAATATTGGACTCAAATTAATGAGTTGAGAGATATTCACTATATTTCCATTTCTGAAAGTGTCTGCATGAGATTACAATTTTTTCTACATTAAGTGTTTGATAAAACTAACCAATGAAGCTATCTGAGCTTGGAGGTTTCTTTGTAGAGAGGTATTCAACTAAAACTTCTATTCCCCAGATAATTACTCAGGATTCCACACTTACTGGACGGAGTTCAAATATCTCACCACTCTGTATGAGCTTGAGAATTATTCACTTTGAAAATCCATGCTTGGTCTTTGCCCCTCTTTGTAGCTTTTCATTGGATAAGTGTATGGCCTTGAAATCAGCAAAGATTAAAGGGGATGCCTATGTAGATTTTTGGAGGTCGTTTCTGTGTATAACCTCCTTTATGGATTTTTTTTCCTGCAATTTCCAGCTTCTTCAGATTCCCCAAAATCTGATCTTATTTTTCATCCTTTGAGGCTACTGGACTCTCTTTGGGTTACCATTCCTTTTGTCAACTATTAAGAAATTGTCTCAAGGCAGGAGCTGATGTGGTCATAAGGCCCCCCTCATTTGTTTCCCTTCTCTCTGGAATCATGGATCTGTGCTACACATTGTCTGATGTCTTAAACAGTAATTTCATGTATTTTGTCCTGTTTTCTGGTTATTTACAGTGAAAGTTCTTGCTATTCCATTATGGCCAAAATGAAAAATCTCAAATTGTTATTTAAATACAAAATAACTATAGAAGCAATCACTTCTAGCTAGCCAAGAATTAGTCTCATTATTTTCCTATGCAAACAATGTCTCAATACAGACTATTTTTAAATACATTTTCATTTCTCTCAGGATATCTAGAAAATTGAAAATTCAATACTAATAAAATATTTATTATTTCATTGATAATAATGGTTATAATAGCAAAATTAAATGAGTTATTGCTATACTAAGTTGTTATATCTAGCAATAATTTTTAGCCTCTCTGGAGTTTAAGTTGAAATTTTAGGGTCAAAAAGATATGAAATATGGTTCTTACTTTCAGTGAGTTTATAATGTAGAAACCATTTTGTTCATTTTTCAGCATCAATGGATTTCATTTATTATCAAAAAATATATATAAAATGTCTCCATCTAAACAGTAAAAATGGTTACCTGTAACATAAACACAATTTAAGACTGTGCATCATGTTATTGGTTAGGTTTCTCTTTTCTCATTGGCTTCTAGAAAACGCATAGCCAAACTGTGGCCTTGGTTTGACATATATATATAGATAACTGTGTTTCACTTTTAGCTCACTAATGGGACAATTTTTATGTCTAAAATATTTTTCTTAATTCTGTCACAAATGCATCTCACTTATAGTTATGTCTTAATATTTTATGATCTTTGAAGCTGCCTAAATTTCTTTCTCTATGAGCCAGAGTACAAATATATTCATAAATATGTACATAAACATGCATAAAAATGTAAACATCATTTAGAAAGAAAATATTTTCAAAGAGATGTTAAATACATAGAGATAAATGAAAAAAGTCGACCAAATATTTACATTAAAATTTTATCATGACTAAGATACTTTTGATCAGAATCAAAATTAAAAGTTTCATTAATTGCAATTAATAGTATTAAAACGTAGCAATTAAAATGTGAAGTTTTAAAATAGATGAGTGGTTTAATAGAAAATTACAGTTGAAAAACTATAGGGCACTGTAGTTTATGCCTAGAATCTGCGATAACAATTTCCTCTCCTTTATACTTCCAATCCAATCTGTCTCCAACTCCTGAAAATCTTGCCTCAAAAATATCCCTTTCAGCTTTATAAATTATCCAGCTTCTTCATGTTAATTTAGTCTTCACTTGTAGGTAGTACATTATGATATGTAAGAACATAGACTCCATAGCCAAACTGCTTGTGTTTTAAATTCTTTCTCTTCCATCTAATAGCTGTGTTACCCTGGAAAAATAGTTTACCCTGTTGGTGACTCTGCTTCCTTATCTGCAAAATAGTATACTAATAATAGTATCTATTTTATAGGATATTGTGAAAGTATACATAAATCAGCACTGAAACAGTATTCAAAACATTTCAGTTACTTTTTGCTATTATTATTTTCTAAGCCAGAATCATCTCTGGCCTGTTTTATACAGGTCTTTTCTAATCAGATACTCAGTATTTATCTTACCATACTCACTTAATTCTCCACACAGTACCCTGAGTGATCTTTCTAGTAACACCTAATCATGTTACTTCTTTATTACCTTTCATTTGTTGCTTATATACCTTTGTTGTAATGTGCAAAATCATTTTTGTGACCTTATCCTTCCATTTCTTTTAACTCCAATTATAATAATCTTCCATATGTTTCTCTTAGACACTAAGCCGTTTCTTGCCTCACGGCTTTTGTATATGCTACATGAAATGCAGACTTTATAGAATTAGACCAGGAAAGTCACTAACCAAACAAAAATAACAATAACAACAACAAAAACTTGGGAGGGAGGAATCTGATTTCCATGGTTGCCTTATTATATTACCTAAAGTGTCCAGTTTTCAGCAAAAAATAAAATTAAATGACCTCAAAGAAAAAGAAAAGTATAAATGATACACAGGAATAAAAGCAATCAATAGAAAATGTCACTGTGGAGACCAGATTTTGTACCTGCAAAATAAAGGTATTAAATCAGTTATTGTAGTTATATTCAGGAAACTAAAGTAATCCATATATTTTTAAAAATCAAGAGAAAATATGACATTAATGTCTCACCAAATTGAGAATATCAGTAGAGACAGAAATTATAATAAAGAACCAAACAGAAATTTTGAAGTTGAAAAATAAAATAATTGAAACATTCACTAGAGGGTCTCAACATTAAATTTGAACTTGCAGAAAAAAGAATTTATAAATTTGAAGATAGGTTAATAGAGATAATTCAGCCTAAGAAATAGAAACAAAAATAAGTGAAGACAAATGAACAGACCCTCACAAACCTGTGGTTTACCATAAAATGTATCAACATGTGTATAGTTGGAGTCCCAGAAGGAGAGGAAAAAGAGAAAGGGACACAAAGTATATTTGAAGAAATAATGCTAGAAACTTCCCATATTTGGTGAAACACATTAATCTACACATCCTAGAAGCTCAATGAACTCCTAGTAAAATAATTTCAAAGAAATCCATAGCAAGACATATCAAAACTTCAAAAGCCAAAGAGAAAGACAGTATTGAAAGCAGCAAGAGTAAAATGATACATCACATAAAAGGTATCCTCAACAATATTAACAGAAGTTCTCATCAGAGGGTTTTCTGACCTCCTTACCCTCACATGCTGACTAAATTTAGTCTACTTACCATATACTCCCTGCATTTTTACTTCACTGATTTTATGTTAAACTGCGATTTTTTTGTTTAATTCCTGCCTCTCCACTTCCTTGGCAAATTGGCAGGAATGACTCCTGACACACACAGTAAATCCTAAGTAAATGAATGAATTGGTGAAGTAATTAATATACACATATGATTCATCTATATATCTGACTTCCTCAGTTTTATTTCCACAGTTTTTTTTTTTGTGACTACACTAAGGAACTGTTTCAAATTCTCTGAAAGTTTAAGGGAAAAGACGTATAAGGTATTTTTAAAATATTAATAATGATTAATTCATATTTATCTTTGAGAGAAGGGATGAAAAATGATAGTGATTTCTTTTTGTTATCCTACACATTCCAAATTTTCAATAATGACCTGCTATGGACTGAATTGTGTCACCCCCAAAAATCATATGTTAAAGCCCTAGCCCCCAATGTGACTGTATTTGATGATAAGCCTCCTAATTAAGGTTAAATGAGATCATAGGTTTATGGTCCTAATTCAGTAAGATTGGTGGCCTTATAAGGAGAAGAAGAGAGAGAGAGAGATCTCTCTCCATGCACAGGCACTGGAGAAAGACCATAAAAGCACACAGTCAAAAGGTGGCCATTTGCAAGCCAGGAACAGAGCTCTCACCAGAACCTGACTATGCTGGCACCTTAATCTTAGACTTCCAGTCTCCATAACTGTGAGAAAATAAATTTCTGTTGTTTAAGCCACCCAGTCTATGGTATTTTATTATGACAGCCTAAGCTGACTAACATAACCTTATATTTATTTTACATTACAGAATCAGTTTTGTATCAGTCATAATGGTGCTGTATCACTAAAAGTTTACATACTTCTGCACTATTTTTTTCAATGCTTTGATTCAATGGAAAAAAAGAGTCTTAAATTAAGAATTAAGGATAATGCAGTGATTGTTAGAACAAGCAGTCAAAACAGAAGTAAAACTCAACATCTCTTCTTCCTCCTCAACTTTTCCATCCCTCACCCCAAACTTACACTAATGTAATTTTTCTGAGGTACAGACTTGGTTACTATATTCACCTCTTTTTCCCTCAGATAAGTTATTGTGTTTTATATCTATGTCCTGACTCTCTCAATAGAATGTGAGCAGGAGAGTGTAGACCAAGAATAAACTGAGCCCTCCTGTTACCCAGTGTAGTATCCCAATCCTCCAACATATCATGACATCTGTGGATTGTATTATGGGAGTTTCTTATGTTATAGGGATATCTTTGTGTCTCTAACTTAAGAATTTTTTTACCTGCTTGTGTTGTTAAATATTAAGGCCAGGAAATATTTCTTGTTCATTTAGAATCCCTATTCATTTTATCAGTGGCAATAATATTGTTCAGGCTAATCTGTTATTTCTCAAACAGTAGAACAGTAGGCTGAACAGGGCTAACACCAACCAGCTTTCTCTCTGGACCTTAATTTCCTCATATGTGGAGTAAGAGTATGTACATCTGAGGTCTTATTCAATGTTACAACTTCGCTTGGGTCCAGTCATGACTCTCCATTGCTAAGAACCCTTCAGTAGTTTCTTCATTCCTCTCAAAATAATAAGCAAACAACTTAGCACTGCCCAATGCTAAGTTTGGCTCTAACTGCATAAACTAACTTTAAATCTGCATTTCCCACTTCAGCCTTCTACAAACCGTGATCCCTGATGACAGAGAGCTGTTGTCATTACCTGGACACATAATATGCTTCCAGACACCTGCACCTAATTCCTCAGCCTGCAGTGTCCTCCCCAGAGCAACCACCTCTCAAGGATATCTCAGCTACACCTTCTTCTTTAAAGCGCTCTCACCTTCAGATTAAATCAGTTGTGCCTTTGTAGCCTCAAAGCATATTGCTTGTTTTTCTGCTTTCCCCTCATTTAAAGGGGATGTTTATATGTGTGTCTACCACCATGAAAGGAAATGTCTCGCATCTTTTCCTTACAAGTATCCCTAGTAATGTGTACACACTCACACAAGTTACTTAACTCATTGTTAAACAGTAAGTTAAAACTACAAGCAATGTACCTTAGTAACTTAGTTACTTAATAAAGTAACCTTCTGTTGGTTGAAAAAACATTACTCGTTCTGATTACCAGAAGACTCACAAAAATTCAAGCATAACATTCCAGCCAAGCTTTAATCTTTAACTAAGCACATTCCCTGGAATCTCATGAGAGACTGAGTCTGAGATATATTTTACGTTAGTTTATCACCCCTAAGCCCCTTATTAGCATGAGGTCTCACAGAGTTGCTAGAGGAGAAAGTCATTTTAAACATTCCTCAGAGTTATTGCCTGGTTATGGTAAAAAAAAAAAAAAATTGAAAAGAGGGGATGGAAAGGTAATCTAGGGGACGTTTGCTCTGAATCCCAGCAGTCTTGATTTCAGTTATGTGTACAGTCTCAGAATACTGCTGATCGCAGCAGGAGGCAGTCAGGAAGACACTGGTTCTTACCCTGGCTCTCTGCCTGTAAGATACAGTGTACTCATGGCAAGGTACTTGGACAGTTTCTCAGGTAATAATATTCCTTTGTTTCCCAGATACATGGTGGGGATTTAGAGAGAGAATTGTAAAATGATCATATGGCTCTAAACCTCTCTTCTTTAAACAGCAAGATCGGAGCATACCTGTTTGAGGATTCTAATCATGACTTAGAATATGCTGTGCAGCCTGGATTTGCAGTTGGTTTCAGGGTGAAGAGAGCTTGACGTTCACTAAAGATATCACAAATGATATCTAATGACTGGAAGTTGGCTATGAATGATTTAGGCTCGAGTTAAATATTGCAGGAAGAGACTGAAATCCATGGCATATCCTATATTTCATTCTAATCTGAGACACTATTCACTGTAATATGCACCAATACTTTATATACAAGCAAGAAAGCAAGCCCATTGGCGATTATAACTGTAAGACACTTTTGCTCGTGCTATTCATTTGAATTTTAGAAATTTTTTTTGACTTCTTTATTGGAGAATAATTGTTTTACAATGTTGTGTTATTTTCTGCTCTATAACAAAATGAATCAGCTACATGTATACATATATCCCCATATCCCCTCCCTCTCGCATCTCTCTCCCACCCTCCCTATCCCACCCCTCTAGGTGGTCACAAAGCACTGAGCTGATCTCCCTGTGCTATGTGGCTGCTTCCCACTAGCTACCTATTTTACATTTGGTAGTGTATATATGTCAATGCCACTCTCTCACTTCATCCCAGCTTATCCTTCTCCCTCCCTGGGTCCTCAAGTCCATTCTCTACATCTGCATCTTTATTAAAATGTGAAAAATATGCTTAGAAATCATAAACTAAAATAAATGTGTATATATATATTTTTTCTACTAATCATCCCATAGTCACAAAAAACTCAGTGTGTCCAAAACCAAAGTAAATAGACCTACTCAAATTTGTTCTTTTCTCTCCCTTCTTTTTTTTACACTGAATGGCACTACTATTTTCCCAGTTGCTTGAATCCCTTCTCTCTGTCACTCCCACATCTCATTAGTCATCAAGTTCTTTGACTTCCTCTATTCGCTCTGCCCCGTATATTATTTTTCCTTTCCTCATTATTTGACTAATTTTGCTCCACTTGTCAGAATTCACTTTTGATACTGAAAAAAAAATTCTGAATGTGCCAAGTCCAGGTTAGTTGATTCTTCTCATTCCCAGCAACTATAGAATCCATATATTTCTATTGACCATCTTTATCCCATGTCGTACTGAACCACTTCCTTGTCTGTATCCACCAGTAAAACACAAGTTCCTTGGGGGCAAGAAATATCAGTCTGTTTCACAGTTGTATTCCTAGAACCTAGCACAGTGTCTCACATTCACTAATTGTTATATAATACTCAATGATTGAGTAAATGAAAATATTAATTTAGATATTAAAAAATAAGTGACCTTTGGCTTTTATGAAGAATAATACATACAAACCAAAATATTCTCAAATTGAAAGAGATCCAAAAAAGACAGCATAGTGTTGTACAAAAGAAAAATCATTTGAGTCCAATATAATCTAAAATGTACTAGACTTCTAACACATGTAAAGTGTCATTTTTTTTTCCATTTTGCTTTCATGCCAGACACATACTGTGTACCACAGTGAAGGAGGTTTTATTTTAGCAGTTAATTGTGTTCCCTAACTCTGAACTACCCTTTTAATTCTGGGAGAGTGACTAGTAACCTACATTGACTGCATGTCTGCTTCTATAAGACAAGAGGCTTTTATTGGCGCCTGCAGTCACTGTGGGTCAGAGAATTAAGAACACAAGCTCATTTCTTTCCAAGATATTGTTTTAGGAAATGTAAAAATGAAGTTGAAGTCGTTACCAACTGACTACATATTTTTACTCTGCAGACATTCTCATATATGTGACAAATAGAAAGTTCCTATAGTGGCAATAGCATGGTCTCTAAGGTTCAGATTTCTTTCATTCTAACAAACTAACTCAGTAATATTGAATAGATCAGTTAATCTATGAGGATCAATTTCCTAATCTATAAAATGGAGGTGATAATTTATGGGTTTTTGGAAATACTGGAAGTAAAATTAATTGAGATTTATTTAACTTAAAAAATTTTAATTTGTCACGTGAAGTTCCTAACACTTAAAAATGTAAAACAAAATAAACAAAACAAAGTGAAACAAAGCCTAATGTTATAGCAGAAAAACAATAAAACTCTTCATTTTACTTAGAAAAAAATTCAAATCACTAGTTACAATTTGTAATAATACAGCTGGCTCATTTTCCACCATCATGTGGAATTTCTACCAGTAGTTGATACTGATTTTTCCCCCAAACCAATTAAGAGCCATTGAATAACAAATATCTCTCATGAACATCCCTTATTTAATTCAAGATGCTGAAAAATCTTAGAACAAAATATTGATTGGCTACAGAAGGTGTGTCAGAATAGGATAATCCTTACATTTAGGATCAGAATGGGATAAATCCTTACATTTCTTTTTTTTAAAAAAAGAAATATTTTTACGAAGATAATCAGTTGGTATTACTTCATAGCTGCTTTTTTGTGTGGTTGCTTTAATTTCTTTATACTACAGGGGTTAACCTCAATGTTCTATTAGGAATATAGCGTTAGAATGGCATGAAATAGTTAAAGTCCTCTTTTTTAGAAAAGTTGTTTCCTACCTGATTCATCATATCGCTTTTTTCTTTCTCATTTGTAACATGATAGATGTTCCTGTCCTTTGGGTAAAGTATTTGATTGAACATTTAAGTTACTTTTTTAGATCTTCAGTTTTCACTGATTCCTCTCAATAATGCCTTGGCTTTTTCACCTCTCACTGCACCTAGTTTTAATAGATCCCAACATTATAGGAAATAAATTCACAAAAATCACCCGCAAAAAAATCACTTTTTTGTGATTTTTGGGTACTCTATTATTGAGAACTGTAAATAACTTTAGAGATTTATTTTGCTCACAATCACATTTTTTCAGTATTAACTCATGAGTATTTGCCATGGTTTAATTGATAGTTCAGTGCCTTGCACATGCCAAATGTTTAACAAATGTCGCTGGTTTACATATTTATGTGACATCAATTTTTAAACTGTTTTAAGATTAAGGTCACAAATAAATTTGACTAGCTTCTTCTTTTATGAGAATTCCAAGTTCCTCATCTGTAACATAAAATGATTGGATCACGTAAACTCTTAATTTCCTTAAACCCTGAAAGTTGTGTTAGTTGATGATTCTAATAGCTGGATACCAGGGCACTGGATTCATGAGTCACTGAGTGGAGATCAGGGTTTGCAGCCTATTTCATTTGCACTTGTAAGTCTTGTACACTGACTTGAGGAGGGAGTTGTGTTGGAAGTTGTAGGTTCTGAATCTGCTGCACTGGGTATAGCCCTCAGTATACTGAAAAATCATATTGGCTTTGCCTAAGGAAATGAAAACTTGGGTTTGTCCATACCATGCTAAAAGAAGCAGATTAAAAGTAAAAAATTCAACTATCTAAATACCCTCAAAAGTAAACAACCACTTGTCTGCTTCTGATAAGTAAATTATTTCATAGTTTTGGATCTTTATACTTTCTTGAAGTTTGAATCCTCTGATAATAAGTTTTGAATGCTTTTTTTGTTAGCATATAGACTTAGAAACAAGAGGGGTGAAATTAGGATGAATATAAATATTAAGCCATGATGTTGAAAATTACATAGAAATAGAAAAATAAGGAGACATTATGATTTATAGACATTAACCTTGGTATAGTATGTTTTGATCAACAAATCCCATTCTACATTTAGCAGATATATTAGAACCTGTGTTCCTTTTATGGTGAATTTTGAAAATATCAAATTGATAATAGGGAATAGATGATAATTTTTGAAAAGAAAAAACATGTTTTATTTATGTCATTTGAACACAGGGTAATTATACCTGTATTCCATGTGTGTCCCTAAAAGCAGGCTTTGTTTTCATACCGCCAACATTAAAATCTGATTATATATTTGCATATTATTAAGTAAAAATTTCAACAAAAGACTGATGACATTTTTTTAAAAAAAACAGAGTAAAATCATTCAGAGAAAAAGAAATATCCAAAATACAGTAAAAGAGTGAATCACTGCTAATGCAAGTAAGAATACCGTGCGCAGTAATAAAACAACAATAAAAAAGGAGACCTAAAATGTATGATTTAGGAAATGAAATCACAAAATTGTTGCTTGGCCACATTTAAAATAAAATCCCTGCACAATGAGCTAATTATAGCTAGAGGACAATTAAATCCAGTCCCTTGTGAAAGAGAAGAATACAGGAGAGAGCTGGTGAAAAAAGTAATTTATTTTCTGCAACCAGTACACTGAATGCCTTTTACGGAAAGGATATAATGATAGAGAGCTCAAAGGAGCCCAACTGAGAAGTAAAAGGAAGTAAACGGCTCATCTGGAAATGAAAAGGACATGACAAGTAGGTTTTGGAAGGGAGCAAAGTGATACATGCATTTGATATTAAACAAAAAGAAATCATGTTAAGGTAATGGATAACATCTCTGTCATTGAATAAGGGTGTGATCCTGGACAAGTTACTTTACCTATTAGAGCCTCAGTTTTCTCATCTGTATAATGGATATAGAAATGGCATTATCCACATAGGGCTTTCATGGCAAATAAATGAGAGAATGTTTTTTAGTGATCAGTGCAATGCTCGACACACAGTCAGTATTAAATAAATATTTACAATGCTATGTTTACTTTTTTGTCACAGGACAATATTTTTTCTGTTGGTAAGCCTAACATTTTTTATCTAAATACATTTACATTGGCATTTACTGAGTGTTTCTCTGCAGGCAAGACCCTACATCACCTGTATCCCTCTGTAATGTCTGTGAGTTATCTTCTGCTCTCTTCCATGCCACACTGCTTCCTCTTCTTCTAATACAAGGCACTTCCTCTGTGGAGTCTTTGCACTGGCTGTACTCTTTCCTCTGGGAGATCCACATAGCCATCTTTCTTACTTTCTTCAATTCTGTCACCCTCCCAGTGATACATACCTAACATTGCACATTAAAAATTGTAGTATGTCCCACACCCAGCACTCCTAAATCTTTTATCCTGCTCTACTTTTTTCTCCAAATAACTTTCTAACATAAGAATAACTTATTTATTAGTTATGTCAGTTATTCACTTTCTTTTTCTTCTCTTTAAAATATAATTCTGCAAGTAGTGAGTTAATTGTCTATTTTGTTGGTAGAAAAGTACCTGACCTATAGTAAGCACTCAATATATTTTTTTTTTTTTTTTTTTTTTTTTTTTTTTGCGGTACGCGGGCCTCTCACTGTTGTGGCCTCTCCCGTTGCGGAGCACAGGCTCCAGACGCGCAGGCTCAGCGGCCGTGGCTCACGGACCCAGCCGCTCCACGGCATGTGGGATCTTCCTGGACCGGGGCACGAACCCGTGTCCCCTGCACCGGCAGGCAGACTCTCAACCACTGCGCCACCAGGGAAGCACTCAATACATTTTTTAAAGTTTAATTAAATATGTAAACTATCTTCAATGCATAAAAAATAAACGTAAGTATCATTAGCTCCAATGCACATTTGGACTGAGAACACGAGAATTACTTGTTCAAATGTTTATACCCAGTAGGTAGTTGAGCTATAATTTAAATCCCAATCTGTGTGAACCCATAGTCTGCTTTTACTACTGTATAATACTTCTATCTAGTAAGGAAGAGTAAGACGAATCCTTTATTGCTCAAAAGGAAGTCATCCAAACAATCAAAGTCTTTTACTTTGGAATCAAATTTTCATATACTCTAATCTTTGTTCCTCTGCTTCAATTGTTTACACTATGATAATATTAGTAGTAAATAAATTAAAGAAAAGAGATAGTGACAAAACAAGAAAAGGGATAGATCAATTTATTTTTTAAAAGGGAGGATGGAACACAATGAAAAAATATTTATAATAGAAGAAAAAATGAAGAAAGGGCCATATGTCTATGAAAGGAAGTATTTCCTAAAACTGCATATGTTCTAATCCTTCTAAGACTTAGGAATACTTCCTACTCATGAAGCATTGATGCATTATTTTTCTTATTACTTGTAAGTGATTATTCAGTCTTCCATTTTGTCATGTACCAGAAAATATAAGGATATAATTAAAGAGAAGTCAATTGGTATTCTCCCCCTAAAAATTAGAGGAAAAACTGTTGACTTATGGATGAGAACTAACATAAACTGTACCTGGTATGTATATTTTACTGATATTAAAAAGTATTGTGCATAGGTGATTTTCATAATTAATAAACAAAACCCATTTAATCACAAAATGTTGTCATTCCATACCACTTCATTATCTAGGCTTGCTTTCTACCAGCCCCTACGAAAAGACCATTTTCATAGTGATTTAGGGCATAAGTTTTTCAAAAAACAGACCAGGGTTTGAGAACCAGCTCTATCATGTCCTAGATATGTGACCTCAGAATGGTTTTCTATGCTCTAGGTTCTGTTTTCTCCATTATAAAATGGGGTTAATTTGTGCATCTGTCTCAAAGAGATACTGTGAAAATCGAAAGGAGATAATATTTCAAAAGTTGTTAGTAAACAATAAATGTTAGTTTTCACTTTTCTTTTATTTTTATAGTTGATGTATCTTCATATACTCTTTTTTCTCTCCTATAATTAACATAGCATAAGCTTAGGTTGTTATAAATATAAATTTAATATTATTGTTGATGATGGTGGTCCTGTCATTAGGTATTTTTCCCAGATGATCATAAAACATTTGATAAAGTTAAAGGACTTTACAAAAAAAAAACATAAAAATAACTAGTGGACAAATGCTTGCTAAGGAATTTTTTAAAAGAAAGAGGTCATTTTTATTACTCTCATGAGTCATCCTAAATGGATTACATCCAGGCCAACATTAATTTGTATGATTCCTCTGCTGAAAAGGGAATATAGCAGATGACTATTATTTTTCACATCCTTTATAAACAATACCTGATAAATGCCATTAGCATTACAAGTTCTTTGAGGTACATAAGTTTCTATAGTGTAAACTCACATAAACCACTAGGGTTTCTCAGTATCCAAAATATTACTTAGAATTGGTCCATATTTTTCCTTAATATGGTAAAAGAAAAAAAAAAGATGAATGGCATTGAGATACAAATTATCCCCACTCTAACTTTGAATAAAATGCTCATCACTGAAAATTTTCATTGTTTTCTTACTAATTAATTTTTTTTAATTTTATAACAAGACCACCACTGACATTCATATAGATCTCTATTTCTCCATTTAATTCTCCACAATTAATACTTTTCTTTATTTCATATAAGTTTAGGCTCTCTATAAATACAAAGGAAAGGTTTTCAAGTTATTCAGACATATATAATTAACTGCTATATTAATATAAACTGATTTTTGTTTAATTGAGATGGTTTCCATTGGTGAGTTCTCATTATCCCCTTGTAATTAACAGTATTTCAATAAACCTTTGAGATAAGAACGTAAATAATCTTTACAGACACAGCTACAGGGGAGAATTCCACTCCGATTTCAGGGAGGCAAAAGGAGAGCATCAACCAGTCTACACTGTGTCCAAAAGTTAGCACTATTCAGAGGTACTGAACAGTGGAAGGATGTAAGCAAATCCAGTGAAGGATAATGAACATATCCTTCAGTTATGAAGGGTTAGTTATAATAAATTAATTATAAAGGGTTATCTATAAAGAGTTAGTTATGAAAAAGTAAGATTTAAGGAGCCTAAGTGGAGACAAAGTTTAGCTATCAAGAGGTGGTTTTTCAGATAAGAACTGCATTGAAAAAATAAAATAAAATAATTATCATTTTAATTCTCTCTTCAGAACTTAAGATTTTACTATCAGTTTAGCCTATGTAAAATTAAGCGTGTTTTCTTTCCACTGATTACTTAAATAAGCTGATATTATGTGCAACAGAATCAAGGATGCGGCCACGTTCTTCTAAACTCTTTTGCCTCCAATGAAATCAGTAGGGGGTGCCATGTACTAATTCTTGCTTATGATGTCTTCAGTGATTAATTTCAAGTTTCATAGTAAAAAAATTTGTTTACTTGTGAACAACGTTATATGTAGAATCTGTCACTTATTTGACTGTCTCAAAATTTTATTATTAATTAAATTATGAAGTAGAATTACTAATAACAACATAAATTGCACATTATTAGTTATTGGAAGTTGTATGCCTTGTGTTTTAATTCAGGCATTATCATTTATGTATATTCTTGACTGATACTAAAAATGTATTAAAAGAAAATAAATAACAGGATCCAAAAGAACTATATCCATCTTGCTTTCCTAAACTTGCCATAGAGTTGCTTGCTCACAAATGTATTTTTTTAAGTAAATGAATGACAGTTAAATCAATGTGGAGTCCATTTTAGTATGGAGAAATGTTTAAAAATAATTTTGGAAAGATTCTACAAATTACCTGTGATTAAGCCAAAAATAGATTCTAGGGCTTTGGATTTCTACCTCTGTATTCAGAGGCTCCCAATTAATTTTTCTCACATGTCACAGTGTGTTTAAAGCCCTTGTGCTATTCAGAGAGAAAGAGAGACAACTTGAGTTTTAATTCAGCTTTAGTCCTGAATCAGCTATTTTCTCAGCACATCGTCGAGTACATAGTTGTGTACATCGTTTAAGTGGTTTTTATCCCTCATGTGTAATTTTTGATCATTGAGTCCATGGATGAGGCAATAAGTCAAAAAATGATATAACTTTTCATTTTGGGGGTAAAAAAATCAGCAAATATTTAGTGGAAACTTTAAATACTTTAAGAGTTAAAAATTTATAAAATTAGGCCTTGCTTTGGTAAGAAATAATTTGGGGTCATTTACCTTTGGAAGAATAGTGAGGACATTCCAATCCCATAGATGTAAGCCTTGCAGTCACTACTGCTTTGAAGAGGAGCTATTTAATGGAGCTATTTAATCATGGTTGGTTCTCCAGGAGTAGTTAGTCTCACACCATTGCTGTTTAACATGGTAGCTCGTGTTCCAACAGCATCACAGTGAAGGTTTTTCTCAGAAGGTGGCCTTAAAATAGGTTTGTGGGTTGAGGAGTGGGAGGAAGGTTCGCACTGTTGTTACAAACGTAGTCGTAGGAGTCTGTGCTCCAAGGACATGAGGTTGTTCTAAACCTGTGGTGGAAAAACCTGTGTGTTTTCCACAACAGATGGGGAGTGGGCGGGGAAAACGGTTTCTTTCCTTGTGTGCTCCGTGTGACTAATATTGCTTGGATATGCGTAACAAACAAAAGGGAGAGTGAGGTGCCCACAAGAACAACTGAGGGCGAGGGTCGGTGCCAACTTGCTTTCCGTGCTGCAATATGAGTTCAGTGAAAAATTGTCGTCTTCAGCAACTACAGGGCAGTAAGCTTCAGGTGAGTTCTCTGCTTAAACTGAGATGAAGCCTGATTTGAAAAGAGATTACAAACAAGGGTAAGGAGTTCCTTACCCCAGAGCTTATAGCAACCCCTCAAAAATAAGACAGTAGTCTGTATCCATGCAACCAGAAAGTAAGAAATGTATTTTTAAAAAGTTACTAAGACTCTTCATATGTCTTGATATTCGTAGTAATATTTGGGATGCAAGCTCTTGCTGCCTAGTTCACTGCACTCTGAAATTAGAGCTTCTCATTGTTAGAGCAATAACTCAGCATTCAAATAAACAACTCAGGATTTTGACATTGGTGGAAAATAGTACTGAAAAATCATTACAAGGGAAAGAATATTAAATACCTATAAGTGAAATATGATCAACTTCATGACCTACTAAAGAAAATGAATAATTGCCTTTGTAAAAGTAAATTACGAAGGGGGAAAAACTGCTAGTTAAAATACAGATAAATCACTTTTTATCCCATTGTTCTGGCACTCAGCTTCAGGACTTCATTTCAGAAATTAGAGTCTCCCAAGAAGAATTTCTTGCCAAAAGAGGGTTAGCATGTTAAAACAGTGTTTTGGTTTACTGTACATACCTCTACTATAAATAGGATATTTTCAAAATGCTGTTTTGAGCTATTCAAGTGAGCTAGTGATCAGATGTGGCAGACTTCATGATAATGATGGTCTGACATATGAAGAGGGGAAAGCCTCATCATTTTAGATGGACAAACCTTGATGAATTCAAACTGTAACCTGTAATCTTTAAACTAGCCACTTATCTGGTAAAGGTAATGATTTGTCATGCGGCTTATCCATTTACTGCTAATCAAAAGGATTCACATATTTGAAATCCTTAGCATTCAGAAACCTGTAAGAGGATTCATGCACGTGTTCTACTTTATGCTACTGATTTGCAAAACAATGAGGCTGGTAATGATGTGAAAGATTTAACTGGCTCTCCTTGTGTCTCCTCTATCTGAACTGATTGTTATTTGTAAAAAGGAATCTTCGGAAGCCTGTGGTTCCCACAGGATGCGGAGCAGCCAGGCACTAAGTTGAGGATGACATCCTGTGTCAGGGATGAGAAATCAGCCAGTTAATAGCTTTGCACTTAGAATTGACTAATATTTTTTCTCTTTAAAGGCCAATTTTCTAACATATAAAGTCATTTTCACATCCTTGATATACTGTAGACTGGAAGAGTCTTTTAAAGTAGCACTAGTTTAAATGATTTCTTTCTAAAGCACAATAACTTGCTAAATATTTTATGCATAAAGTCATTTTATAATTTAGATTTATGTAATCCAGACCCAAGAAACACAAAACAATTCATGCAGGCTTTATGTTAGAGATTCAAATTTTGCTCTGTTATTTTACAAATGGTCCGTTGTAAAAAGATTTTGCTTTAGTAAAATAAGGGTGAACCATTTTTTCTTCCATTGTCAAAAGGCTAAATTTGTGCTGTTTCCACTGAACAAAATTATTTTAATTATTCTAAGAAAGAGTTGATGTAGTCATCATTTTCTCTTTTTTTTTCTACTTACATATAAAAATATTTAAAAATCTCAATTAGTAAGACATGAAAACTATTATAAGTAGACATGTTCCTATAAGTTTTGAAAATTTAAATTATTTTGCTTAGGTAAAGAATTACATAGATTTTTGGCAAAATTAAAAATCTTCAGGAGAAGGATGGATTTAAAATTGGCAAAGACAGTTCAGAAAATTTTACTTTAACTGTGCCCCTATACACAGACACACACACACACACACACACGCGCGCCACAATGAAACATTCTCTTCCTTTCAAAAAGATTTAGCCAAAAGTTGCTTAAGTGATTATATACTTTGAAGAAGGAGGATGGAAGGAAAGAAATTGGGGAGGGGGGAATGGGGAGGGAGAGAGAGAGGAAAAAAGAGAAAAAGAAAAGAAAGATGAAAATAATTACATTTTCCTTATTCCAGAATTCAGCATAGCATCTCTTCACCTTCCAGCCAGAGATGGGCCTTTAAAGCTGGATGAAGTGAGAGAGTGGCATGGACATATATACATTACCAAATGTAAAACAGATAGCTAGTGGGAAGCAGCCACATAGCACAGGGAGATCAGCTCGGTGCTTTGTGACCACCTAGAGGGGTGGGATAGGGAGGGTGGAGGGAGATGCGAGAGGGAGGGGATATGGGGATATACGTATATGTATAGCTGATTCACTTTGTTATAAAGCAGCAACTAACACACCATTGTAAAGCAATTATACTCCAATAAAGATGTTAAAAAATTTTGTCCTTTTAAAAAGGATGGCTAAATCATTCCAATCATTAGTGCTTTATCAATACCCAGTACCAGTCATAAAAAAAAAAATTACATCTGCCACTTTCTTCCTTCTTCTACTCCTCATTTCCTCTCCCTCATCCTCCTACACAGCTTCTGTGCTCCTGTTTCAGTTTCATAATCTGTCCATTGTGAATTAAGAACATTTTGTTGGCAGTTCTCCTTACCTACAGGGTGCATGATACATTGGCCTCTGCGACACTGAGTCAGACCCTTCTCACATTCCTACAACTGCCAGCAAATACCATAGCTCCTAAGGCAAGAGGGAGTGTGCAACCAGAAGCAACAGCAAGTGCTGCATCTGTTGGAAGGGAACAGAGTTAAGAAATGTCGATGACTCAGTGACAGTTCTATTGATCTGTTTGGGGTTTGATTTTTTTCCTTTTGGTGAGGATATGATGCAAAATAAATGTCTTGGCACTGGGGGCCTCATGGCAATGAGATTTACACATTGCTATTATTTTTAACCTGTTTTGTGAAATGTGATGCTACAATTACTAATAATGTTATGGAATTCATTGGGCTGAAAGCCCAATATCTGCCACCTGATTAAATGTGGAAGCCAGGCCTTGCAATTATTTTCCAGTTTAGTTTGTAGTTAGTTTCTCAAGTGAATGAGCAAAGATTTTCATATTCATTCCAACAAAGCATGTTATGTTCTCTAAAGCTGTTAGCCCATTTTATCCAGATAAATGCCTTTAATTATGCCCAGTAAATGCCTAAAAAGAGTAACAATATTTTTTACCTTAGGGTGATCAGAATATTAAATTGTACTGACTCTCAAAGAAACATAAATGTACAAGATTACAGTTGTCTGCTTTGATCTGAAATGTTTCTGTCTGTTGTGTAATTAACAGAAAAGCCAGGAAACAGATCTCTTTTCCCTTCATTCAGGGATGTTTTGTTTGTTTCCTTACTTGCCTGCTTGCTTGCCTTAAAGAAATACCTGAACATAACCAAAAAAAAACAAAAACAAAAAAAGACCTCCACAGTAATTTCCCCAACAACACCTCAGCTTGCCCAAAAAAGCAATTTTTAGCCAATTAGCAAAGCTGACACACTCATTTCATCAATAAGAAAAACTCTCTTTTAAGGAAACTCATTTCTTAAAAAGTAAGCTATTTTCATAATTTGGATAAAGTGTATATGCTCATTAAAATATCACTGACTTCTGTGATATTTTAATGAGCCTGTTCCTTTCTCACCTGTGGTTCTTACCATTGGCCTGACCAGTTGAGTAGGTGACCAACTAGAAAATCAATAATGTCCACTTTGCTGAGATTACTGCTTTGTGTTTCCCACAGCATTAGCAAGCATTTTTTTCTGTTATCTTAGAGAGATAAAGACATTGGGAAAAAGAAAAGAATATATATTTTTGGAAATACCCTATTTTATGTATGTCTCCCAAGAGGATATTTAAAAGTTGTTTTAAAATTCCACTGTGGTGAATTTCTATTCACACTGTCAACAAATATTTTTTGAACAACTGCTTAATACATGGTGCTGCATCACACTACTAGGGGAAAAAAGATTCAGATTCATTCACCATTTAATACTCTTCGTTGCAGTTGGGGAGCCATCATACACACAGCCTGGAGGAAGAACTCATGTGCCTAGAGCCCTTTAACCATGTTAGTATTCTAGGTGCTCTAAACACATTATCTATACAACAACCCTGTGAATTAGTACTTAGTGGCCCCCTTTTGAACATGAAGAGTCTGAGGTTCAGGGAGCAGAATTTGATTATTTCAAACTGGAGCAGATAAGGGTTGGGGTAGAGTAACACAGTAACCTCCATAGGATTCTCCTATGGTCAAAGTGACTTGAGAAAAATGAAATCATGTCTAGTCTGAAAGATCACAGATGGCTTTAACAGCACCTTGATAGATAAATCATAGTGGGTAAGTAATCATAGAGGAGGCAAATGAGCAGCATTCTTGTAACAAGAAAGAGCAATATTTGTTTAAGGACAAGTGCTTCTTAACTGGAGCCAACAGATAGATGATACATAGATAGATAGATAGATAGATAAAGAGAGAATGTTAGAAATGCAGATTCAATTCAAAGTGAGGAAATAATTGAATACCATGAAAAAGTCATATTGCACCATTATGAAAAAATTCAGAAAAAAGCAAACCTAGAAATGTATATAGTTTTAATATCTGGATTATATAATAATTCATTTCTATAACTTGTTTTTTCTGCAGTAAATATAGGAAGAACACTTTTTCCAAAGTTAATGTTATTTACACATTTTATGGATGAGTTTATTTAACCTGTTGGCTGTTTGTTCATTCAGTTTGTTCCATTTTCAGTCTTTCATCATTAAAAACAACACTAAAATGAGTCTCTCCAATCACACACTCTGTAATATATCCAATTATCTCCTTAAAATAAATTTATAAATTTGGATTGTCAGGCAGATACTAACACTCAGATGAAAGGGTTTTGATATGTTTTATCAAATCATTTAATAGAAAATTTCTACTAATTTATACTCTTATTCTACCAAATTAATCTTTCCTGAATATCACTTTCAAAATATCATTTACATATTTTTTTTTAAATGCTCCCCTCTTTTCCTAACTTCAGTTGCTGAAGATGACTTCCTTACTCTCAACTCCACATGGCAATATAGCACCCTCCTCTTTAATCTATTTTTGATTTCTTTCAGTCCCAGATACAATTTCTCATAAAATCCAGATAACAACAACTATTCTTGAACTATTTCACCGTCTATTTATTATTTATTTATTTATTCACTCTTTAGTTTATTCAACAACATTTTTTTTTTTTTTTTTTTTTTTTTTTTTTTTTTTTTTTTGCGGTATGCGGGCCTCTCACTGTTGTGGCCTCCCCCGTTGCGGAGCACAGGCTCCGGACGCGCAGGCTCAGCGGCCATGGCTCACGGGCCCAGCCGCTCCGCGGCATATGGGATCCTCCCAGACCGGGGCACGAACCCGTATCCCCTGCATCGGCAGGCGGACTCTCAACCACTTGCGCCACCAGGGAGGCCCCAACAACATTTTTAAGACCCTAGTATGTGTTGGAATTACACGTACTCATTGGGAATAACATTTAAACTACTCTTTGATTCTCCTTGTTAGTAAGATTATGTAAAAGTCATCCAGAGGAATTTGTAAAGACCCAAAGTTCCAATGTCTTTCATAACCTTTATTCTTTTACCTCTCACACTTTATTTATGTGCATATTTCACTGTAATATTGAATTCACATTACAAAAACTTCATGTGTTTGGGATTTTTTAATTTAATATTTTAATTTGACACTGGGTTACCACTCCATATTGTAATTTATCTTTTACTACATGTTAAATCTTTACTTTCTGGTTTGAAACTCTTGATGTTGAATAGAATTAAATAGATATGAATGAAATGTGAAAAGACAGAATGAAATGAATAGATGTGTTAAGTCTCTGTTCTTTTTCTGTCTCTTTCAAACTGAAACATATATCTGGACATGTGATAGAAATTACGCTCTTCATAACTTAGTAATCTGGGGAATAACATGAGTCCAAATTTGAAGAATAGAAAGTTGTATATTTTCAGAGACACAATGATGCAGGATTAAGTAAGAAATAATATATGTATTTCTCTTGGGTGTTTTGCCTGGTTTGTATGCTAAGAATAATTCACTTATGGTATATTTTAGAAAAGCAATATTTGCATTCTAAATAGCTGACTCTGGGAATTGCATTTCTAAGAGCAATGTGTAAGGGTTGCCCCCGATTGACAATCCTACCTACTAGAGATGGCATGAGAAATTAAAAGACTATGAACCTAGGTCAATGTAAGAGAAGATAAGAGTCTCAAAGGTAGCAGCAATGTAAAGACATTCAGTTGGTGAAAATTATTCCAGAAGACTTCTGTTTAATGATTTCATGGGACCACACAGCTTCACACAATATCAGTCGAAGAGGTGTTTTCACATTTTTGAGGGAGAAACCAACTCAGTCTCTCGCTGAATTCCCACAACACTACTTGTCCAGTTTAGAACCATGATTTTTCTGGCCCCCCTCCACTACTAGGCTCACCTCCAGTCTGAAGAGGTCTTTGGCAGATGGCATTGCTCTTGACCAAAGGCTCTTGAAAAACTGCATTGCTCCTTTGGAACTGAGTCTGGGTTTAGACTCAGTCTAGAAGTGAAACAGTCCCTATAATACATCATAAAGTATATTTATATGGCAGCCCTGTTTTGACATGAGAACCTGTAGAGGTCCATCCTGATGTCATTAAGAACAGCATCCGATGAGGAGGTGCAGTTCACAGTGAACTCTGCACAGCCAGCTCCTCACTTGTGAGGATGTGGGTAATTCCTGATAAGTGTCCAATTGTCATCTTGAAATAGGGGACATTTGGAGCAGTACAGGCTCCTATAGTAAATGATTAACACATACTTTTCTGCTCTTGACAGATTCCAAAAGAAGAGCAGATTGCTACCCATAAAACTAAGCAGCATCAACATGAAATTACTGGAAGAATCCGAAAGTCTTTGCAGAAACGGTATGCTTACTCCAATGTTTCTCAAAAACCAGCTATTTTAAAGGGACCAGGGTCAATATAAATGAAATAATTGGAGGCTAAGATAAAATATGTCAGAAAATTTGCAGAAAGGTTATTTTAAGGTGGCATGTTAAAAACAATAATGGGCCATTAGGCTGTCTTTTTAAAGGCATTAAAGTCACAGGTACAATGTATGAGTCACATGGGCAAGATCTTCCACTTTATATATAAAAACTTCAATATTGAATTTCCAGTAAAAGTAAAATGCTAGAATTTCTGTGTATATTATTATAAATATTAAGTTAAATTGTTGGCAGAGGAGTAAGCAAAGTATTAATACTCTAGAAATGTGCTATCAAAATGCTACACATTATAATTCATGTTACAATAACAGACTTTAATATAGTTTTTCTTTATAATTGTGTATTTAAAAAAATCTTTTGGCTGATCATTTTACATGCAGGCGTACTGCTTTTTACATGCAAGCATCTCCTTGTCAAAGGCATTAGTAATTAATTTATTTTTAAACCAAAATTGGGAGCACCTCCAATGACAAAGTAAGGTACGAGACAATTTAATGATGTATAAGAAATGGTTACCTCACCTTCTAATTTAGAATTAGAGACAGATGCCTGATGTGTCAGGAGTATGCCCCAAGAGCACGGCTTCCTCTATTTTGTGCACTGCTAAATCTCTAGGACCCATATCAAAGTCTAACACATAGAAGATACTCAAAAAATATTTGTTAAAAGAAAAGAATTATTAGTAAATTATTATTGTTTTGAAAATTACTTGAATAATAAACTCTTACAGCCTTTTTCTAACAGTTATCCATGATTTTGGAGACTGTACCTTAACTTTTTAACTCATTTGTCTTATTTAATTTTGCAGTAACTAACAGTGAAGAAACATTGCTCCTACTAGCTCTTTTAGGGATGTTGATGATAAAAAAAATAATAATTTTATGGGACATGGAACATTTTGTGGTGAATTTATTTGGCTAGAAAACCTGCCTTTGTTTTTCTGAATGTATTTATTTATTTGCTTTTTTGTTTGTCTGTTTACTTTTTTTTTTTTAGTTTAAGACTATTAGTGGCATAACATCAACAATAAAAAAGACTAGATATAGATACGGGTACAGATACAGATATCTGACTCCCATTTATGTACAATGTTTCATGATGCCTAAAGTACCTGCTTCTTCATGATGGAATCTCAGGATCTTTAACTGGTTTTGGCTTTTTAAATTAAATATCTTATATCAGATACACCATATGGGAATTTTTTTTTTTTACTGAAGTATAGTTTATTTACAAAGTTGCATAAGGGGAATTTTGTTTTGTTCGTTTTTTTGCTTACTATATGTAGTGTCAGACATTGCCTATTTAATTCCTTTCTGAATGCCTTGCATTGTCATATTTTTTAATCTTTAAAATTAATTGGGAAAAAAAACCTTTATTTTCCATCCAGCAGTGCTCAGGAGTTTAGAAAGGAGCTGATTCGTGAGCTCTGTGCTGGGACACTGCTGAGTCCCAGGAGGCAAGCTGTACCGTGTGTACTTTGGAGCCCCATAACATAAACTCTTGTCTTGAATGGGGTGGGGAGGAGGGGGGGTTATAGAGTAAAAGGGAAGGAACAAGAGTATGGCAGAAGACTCCAGATGCTAGCCCTTACAGATACTTTGATTAAAGGAAACTCATATAAATAAATGATGATGGTACACGGAACTAAATGTGGAAGGGAGAAAAAGATACTGGATCACAAGATATACATCTGTACTCAGAAAATCATGAGTAAGATTACTAAAAACAACTGTTGGGAATTTTGTGATTTAATCCCACTGACTGGATCACTGCATAGGACATTTTTCACTTCCAGGTTTCATGTTTTGGCTGACCTAGGAAATCTCATGGTTTTGCTTTGTGACACATGCTTTTAGGAAAATCTGTTATTTCTGCTGCTCTGCACTGCCCTGTCTCCACTGAACAGGCTTTGGTGGAATTTGGAGTTTCAGTGAAGCAAGCAAAAGCAGGGAAATAATATGTTATATAGATGGAGCACCCGTGATGACCATTCCTGTGTTGGTGGCTGGAAGGGAGAGGAACTGCCACTCAGTGTTTTCACAGTGCCTATTTCAGGCAGCTTCTAAATGGACAATGAAAAGGGAGGGGTTGGGGAGAAACAAGAAAAATAAAAAGATTCTCTTTCCTTGAGGGGGGAAAAATAATTCAAAAGTATCTGAGAAAACTTAGCTATAGTAATTCCCTATTCCAAACATACGTTAGTCACGGGTAACCTTATTCTTTGGTTTCCAGGCACATTTTTAAGTTTAGCACAATAGGGAGAAGAAAATTGGAGGTTAGTGAATCCAGTGCGGCAAGAGGTGAAGAGGACTAAATTTCAGTCAAGACAACAAGGAAAGTACAAAGAATACAGTTTCTCTTTCATGTGCTTTGATCGTCTTTCCTGCTTTACCCTTAATGAATACATTCTCAAAACTAAAAATAAAACACTGCATTCTATTAAGTTAGGCTTTTCCTCTTAGGGAATTCTAAATGGGTAAGTGTGTGTTTCTCATCTATGAATATGACTATATATTTTCATATGTATAGTTTATACACATAGGCATGCATATGTGTATTTTTCTTTTGCTGGGAATCAGGCAATGGACAGGAAAAAAAGGAAAAAATAATCCATACTAGAGACCCCAAAGCAAATGTTAGTTTCTTTAAATTGCTTTTGTAATTCTAGTGAGTGGCACTGGCCAAACTCAGTTTGCCATACCAGAAGATTTGCAGTGGTGGCATTAAATCACACACATGCCATGAAAAGCAAAGGAAAGTAAGGCAGGTTAAGTGTTCATAAGTTCCCCACCTGGTACTATAGAGAAAGCCTCCTCCCCAACCCTGCATTGTAGCCTGTCGGAGTGCAAGAACACACATTACTCAGAGCTGTGTTATCACTCCTTGATGCTAGTTAAAGCTTGCTTACTTGCAGATGGGACCTTTGCCATGGTGGAAAGATGCTAATATACACATGGTCAGCAACTGTACTCATTACAAATAAGCTCTTGCCAACTAAATGATTTAAATATTCATATTAATAAATACATGATAGTCGTACGTACAAGTCACCTTTTCTCCCCCACTGATGGCTTTGATTACTTTGACAGACTAAGATACGCTAATGATACAAATTAGGAGCAAGAAGAATTAAAAGGGTGTTTAACTCTGATGCCAGGCTGTCAATTTCCTATAATGCTACCAACTTACAGGTAGATGATTAAAATTGTTTCGTTTAGGAATTTTGAATATTTTAAAAATTGAATGGGTTTCTGGGGGAGGAAAAAAGAAAGAAAAATCTGTGCTTAGCTAATTAGACATCCCCATTCGATTTAACAATAGAACAGGATTATTCTTTGAGCATTGAGATCATCCTGCATTACGATAAGAGCCCACATTTTGCTATTACAAGATGAATTTGCAAATTTGTCCCAGTGTGTTTGTCAAATTTTTTACATTTGATATTATTCATCCATTTTCTTAAATTACAATTAAAGAGAAGCGGTCATTTACTCCTTAATTTGTTTCTAAAGCAGTTATTCCCAAAACATGATGCTAGATAGTGCAGGTAAGTCCCAAATATATGAAATACGGTTCCTTTCTCTGAGCAGCTAAGAATCTATTAGAAAAATGGCACATGTATACAAATAACAACATATATTGTAGAATCTTGTGAGAGATACAATACTAAACACAAATACTTTGACTGCACGGAGGTAATATGGAACTGGGATTTTTTCAGTCAGACAGCTTAGGAGTTTTAAGCCCTGATTTGGTAACTATATGACTATTGAGAAATTTACTGAATCTATTTGGGTTTCCATTGTATAATCTGTATGATGGGGAAAATGATAATACCAATCTCTCAGACACATGTGAATATTAATTGAGCTAATACATGTGAACTACTTAGAATAGAGACTGGTGCCTTGCAAGTGCTTTCATGGTACCCAATGCTTACCCCAAAGATCAAGTGTATCTCTGTGGTTTTATCAGTTTGCTTCATTGTACTAGCCACTAGACTATAAACCATTTGAGGTCAGAGATTATATCTCATTCATTGTTGTATCCCCACTGATTCAATAGGAGTTGAATAAATGAATAAACAAGGGGATGAATGAATGCTTGATAATCAGTTGGTTGAATAATATTTAGTTGATTAGAGGCTCTAGCAAAATCTGCATCCTCATATCTATGGGATGGTCATCATCTTCTTTGTCTGATTTAACATTAGAAAGCATGCAATGGAACACAGAAGAAAGCAGAACCTCATCTAGACTGTCATATAAGCTGAACCAGTTCTGGGTGCCAATGTAGTGACATACCACTCTCCTATTCTAATATTTATATTAGAATAAAAGTCAAGAAAATAAAAACACTGAAAAAAAAAGAAATCAGTAATAACAATCTCCAATTTCTAAAAATAATCAGAGGGAATTCCCTGGCTGTCCAGCGGTTAGGACACCACACTCTCACTGCCAAGGGTGTGGGTTCGATCCCTTGTCGGGGAACTAAGATCCTGCAAGCCAACTAAGATCCTGGGACCAAAAAATTTAAAAAATAAAAAAAAAGCAAATATATATGAAAACTTAAAAAAAAATAAAAACAATCAGAGGATGCCTAAGTAACTGAGCACTCTTCAGTGGGTGTAGCTGAATGAAGATGGACCAATAGAAAGAGTCCCATGCAGGAAGTCAGAGCCTTCACCCTCAGTCCCCTCTGGTAGTTCCATGACCTTGGACAAGTCACTTTACCTTTCTGAGCTTCACTTCCATTACTGTAGATAGAAAATGGAGGACTTAATGACCTTTGGTTTCTTCTAAGTATAAAATTCATTTCATTTTGTTTTCTTACTTATCTGAATTTGCTTGTAGGATTGTTAAAGTAGGTGGGGAGGACTTGAAGACAGAAAGAGCTGAATGTATTTGCAACCCAAATGCAATTTTTGTTTTTTTATGTGATTTTTAGAATTATTTGTAAGCCTAGTTAGGTCAGCAGTTTTTTTTTTTTAATTAGATATTTTGAACCACCATATTCCCTGGAAAATATAATAGAACTAGAACTAAAATTTTGTTCTTTAACTGGACAAGTTGCAAATCTGTATTTTTTATACAAAGCATTGCACTCTGATTCAATCAATTATCAATTTTTTAAGCTTTCAAATAATATGAAATAATATTTTTATGCACTTCAGTTTATAGGTTACCAGGCACATTTACATATATAATCTCATTGTTTCACACAACTATACAGAAAGATTTTTGTGTTCAGTATCTTCATTGAGCCTCCAGATCTACTCTCCACCCTTCTCCATCCATTTTTCTGCCCCAGTAGACTGATCTCTATGGACCACATTAATAACCTGGTTTTCCCTGGCAAAAGATTGGCAGAAGAAAAAAAGGAGAGTAAAGTCATATGTCTTATTTCCCTCTTATGAAGTTCCTCTAGGTGGCTAGGGTCTGCTCTGCAGACTTTTTTTCTCCTTCCAAGTTCTACATGCTTATGGATGGAGAAAATTCCCAGATTCCTACACTACTCCTTACAGTTCCCCTGTACTACACTCACACTTTAATGATTACTGTGTCTTTAAATAAACCCTGATCCAGTCACACCAAATTTGAGTGTGTCATTTCCCATGTTTGGTAAACTAAGAAACTAAATTTCAGCCTTTTCTAAAGCTACTTTTTAAGTGTCTACAGAAGGTAGGACTAGATCATTCCAACATACAACCTCTGTACCTGCTTCTGGGCTTCCTTTTTCATCAGTTAAGCTTATTTTTTTAATACTCAATATGTATATTCTGAGAAATACAGTGAATATTCTGAGAAGTACAAAGAAATCAAGAAAAAGTACCCGCTTTCATATATCTCCCAATCTAGTGCAACAGTGTACACAGGCAATAGTGATATCTATGTTAGAAAAGAAGCCAAAATACCAGACTTGAGTGTAAAGACCTACCTGAATTGAAATCTGGGATCTGCCACTTACTATATGACTGACCTTGAATAAATTACTTAGTGGTCTGAAATTTAGATTGTTCTCCATTGTAAAATAAAAGTACTTGCTCTATGTCATATAAGGTTCATATTTAAAAAGCATTCTTAAGTACTCTAGGTGTGTATGTGAGTGTGTGTGTGTGTGTATACACCCATTAATTAATTATACTTTACCCTTTTAAGATTGGAAGGTGCTATCACTATGAGAATAGGTAGTGACAAAAAACTTAGAAAAACAAGTCCAAGATCCATTAAACGGCAACCAATACTGTCAGATTATATGTGACAAACAGCTATGAATGTCAGGTATGTGCAATAATATTTCAGTGTATGAGGAGTGATTAAAAACAGGTTTCTAAAGTACAGGTGTATTCAAGATCAGTCATACAGTGTAGGAATAAAATTTTATTAAATCATCAGAATCAAATGTATTTTAGAGAATTCTTAAAGTCTACCTTTCCAGAAACTGAAAAATTAGGTAATTTATTTCAGCTACCTGGGTCTACTAAGTTAGAATTCAAAATATTCTGTTTGGATATCAAAGGCATCCTTTAAGTTCTTTGTGTTGCTTCTGGCAAAGGCTTCATTAGATAGTATTTTAAATGACTTGTGATGAGAACAGTCCCTAGGGAGTAACTGATTTAGGACAAATAAGCCCAAATATTCTTCTTGGGCGTGCTTATCTAACTCATACAGATTACTGATGCTATTAAGGACCATCTTACACTTAAAAACATATGTTAAAAATAGCATCCTTCAAGATATGTATAAATGAGCCACTTTGACCTGACGGTGGTGATGATGATGATAAGGGTAATGATGAAGTAGAAGGAGGGTAATAACAATAAGATACAACATTTAATATTCAGTGGGTGAGTGTTTACGCTCAGCAGATGATAGCATGATAACGGACTTATATGTGTTACCTTATTTAATTATCTCAGTAACTCATGATAATACAATGAGATATGTACTATAAATTACCATAATTTTTTAAAGGAGGAAACAGAGGACCAGAAAGTCATATTTTATGTACATAGCTGAAAAAAGTGCATGCCAAATTTCAAATCTAGAATTTTCTCTCAAGGATTGTAGTAGACATTGTAGTTATTTTATTTTTCCTATGGTAAATTCTATCCCTCCCCTTCTATATAGCAACCAATACCAGGGTTGCCCTAAACCAATTATTAAATGTCATTTTTCTGGCCAAAGGGATGTAATCCTTTATTCAACAATGTTTAAATATTAAGTGAGAATCTATTATAAGCCAGGCTCTATTCTAGGCACTGAAGATATGGTAGTGAATGAAGCAGAAAAGTCTCTGCCCTTAGGGTATTCACAATAATAAGTAACTGACCTGCAAACCAAAAAAAATATGAGTACAATAACAATGTAGTAATCATAACCATGAACTTTGAAATTAGAAAATATGAATTCAAATTATCCTCCATCACTTTCTACCAATGATCTTGGAATAGTTACTTAATCTCTCTGAAATCCAGTTTCCTCATCTGCTAAGTAAAGATAATAATATCTAATTCTAAATAGCATTGTACAATATGAAATAATATTTATAAAGAGTTTAGCATAGGGGTTAGAATAAGTGCTTGATAGGGTAGCTATCTTTAAGTGCATCACAGATGTATGTACAAAGGTATTGGAATAGGAAGTGCTTACCTGTACACATACCTCCAATTTTCCCTTCCTAGTTTATCACATTTCTTCTTTCTTCTGTTTCAAGTATCTATTAAGAATATCACTTCCTCCAGGAAGAATTTTAATACTAATTAATTCAATTTCCACAAAAGTTTCTTCACCAAGCTTATTAAAACACCAGTTGACTTATGAGTCTTAAAAATACCATAAATTAAACTTGTCCTGTGTTTGGTATTTGGTGATTGTCAACCATGCTCTTTATATTGGCTCAAGAAAGAACATCTGACTCAATTAGAACAGTTCAAGTTTCTGGCAGATTCTGAGAAAAAAGCTAGGTTTGTGTCTAATTCTTGACAGTGGGTGAGTATATATAAAGTGTAAGTCCAAGCAGTCATTTTGCCCCTCTGAGAGAAGGCGGTCTGGAGATGTGGCTGACCCTGCGCAAGGCATGCAGAGTGACAGCTGAAGCAAGTCAATCCTGATTTCCACCCAACTCTGGATAGTCTGGTTGTAAAAGCAAAAAGCAAAACACATTCCTTTTTTGTGTATCATTTAAGCCAGTTTTAGTTGCTTTTTTTTTTCACCTAAAACATAAAGAGCTCTAACACACACAAAGAATGCTCCATTATAATAAGGGAGAGAAATCAAAGGGCAAATGTATTTTTCATGCATTTTATTCAGTCAGGAAACACAATGAAAGACCAAGTTGAAGCCAATATGGATGCTCCAACCTGCACCCTGAGCCACCCTTGGGCTTAAGGCATTAACCTGTGCGAACCTGCAATAGCACATGAAATGAGAATGCTGAATCATTGATCATGAGGCCACTGTATGTTCTAAACACAGCTAACTAATATTTAGAGAATCAAATGCTACATAGTCTCAATCTTGAGGTCCTTTGCCTTTTGCAAATGAAAATTGCAATGGGGAAAGAGCAAAATGACTTAATACCAAAAAAATAGAAACAATTTCAGAAAGTTTTTAGCCAAGTCTGATTTATTTATATTTTTAGTATTAGATTCTTTGTTCCCCCTTTCTTCAACAAAACCACATGAATGATGTTATGGAACTGACATTATCTTCCTTATATCTCCATAGAAGCTGTTGTGTTTGTGCACCTGTTTGTTTTTGCTGCCGTTTCTTAAACACATTGAAATGGAATTCTGGAGTGGGTTGGCTCACATAAATGTAGAAGTTCTTGTGTGAATTTTTTTCAGTTAAACATGTCAGGGAAGAAATATGCAACAAATAATAAAATGGATTCAATGCTCATCAATCAAGAGCTGCCTGCCACTTCAGTGCTACTAGAAGGGTCCTCAGAGTGACAGCACAAATGTATGTTGGCAGGCCAATCAAAGCTTTAGAAATAAAACAAAATGTTTCATACAGGCCCCTCAACTCTCTAAGGCTGTGACAGCCGGTTTGTAATTTCATTTTTTACATTAGTTTTCAATTTCTTTATTAAATAATTTTCATTCTGACCCTTTGGCTGTCACATACATGCCAATACTGTTGATGGCTATAAAAAGTAGTGTATCTGTAATCTTTGGAGAATGGTGTTCTGTAGACATATTAATGATTTATTTTAAAGCTCAATGACAATATCGGCATTTTTTAATTCTTTCAGACACGAAGTTATGCAATCACTTTTTATGTATTAAAAAGTACTTTAAAACCAAAGAAAGAGACAAGGGGAAAAAAGGAATTTGTTCTAATCATTTCACCACTATTCTTATGTCTATAAGCTGTAGTTCTTTTTTAAAGTTCTATAAATATAAACAGATAAACTCAGAAATGCTAAGATTAACACTGCTCTTAATTTGCTTTAGTTTTGACTTGAGAAGCCCAAATGTTCATGCCAAATTTATTTACAGTGGGGTTACTTTCTTTCATTGGCTCAGTCATAGATTGTCATTTTAATAACAAAGGCCCCAGCATGATTAAGTTTTAGATCTGCTGTTGCTCTCGTTTAGGACATATGAAGCATGGCAGTGAAAGGAAGGGATCTTGTTAATGCATAAGGATGAATAGAAATTTCCATTTCGATTTTCATTTCAAGCTGGGAAAGCAGATGTATTCTAAGAGACAGCACAACTGAACTAAATTCTTCTTGCATCCAGCATTTCTCTCTTGAAGCAAATATCCTTTTCCTTTTTTCCTAAATAATTCACAAATTGCTTCTGCACAGAGGCCAAAGAGGGTCAGAACAAAATTCAATTACTTCATATCACTATATTCTCCTCTTACAAGGGAATGCTGTGGTATGAGGTTTGCTATCTTAATCATATATGAAGGTTAAATGCCAAACAGAGGATTATACAATTTGAGGGTTGGGGGACTCCACCTAATATTCTATATGTTTTATTTTTTAAAGATATGCCCTCATTCTTATCTCTTATTTATCTATCATAGTAATTCTTCATTAACTCCTTCCCCAACTGCCCTTTTCCAGGACTTTCCTAATTATCTATGCCTACACGCAGACCACAAACCATGCCCTGTGTCACATTGGGTCTCATCAACATTTCATATCATGTCCTGTCACTTTATAGAGCACAGTGTAACAGATGAGATTCCAGAGCAAGGACTGCATTATCTCTTGGCATAATGAAACATGAAAAGAAATAGATTTCTCATCGTTTTTTTTCTATTTTCACTTGCACACACCATATGGATTTTTCCATAAGATTCTCAAAGTTCATTAGAGTTAAATAATTCTAAATATACATTCTTCTAAACATTGACTGTTCTTCCTTTTTTTTTTTTTCAGCCAAGAGCAGTGATTCTAATCACAGTCTAATCTCAATGATGAGAAATAAAGGATAGGCACTAAATTCTTGAAATACTGTGTTTACCACTATTATTTCTAGTGATGCTTAAATCAGTTCAGCAAGTTAGGTATGGTAAAATGTATTATTCCCATTTTACGATAAAAATTCAGAAGCACTGAAAGATCAAATGATGTATTTCAAGTCATACACTGTCCAAGCAAATACTAGAAGAAGGCTTTCGGTTTCTCTAAGTGGCCAGATAACATATTCAAAGCATATTTATTGTGATGAATGTTGAAACTTTAGACTATAGCTATGCTATATGTTAATCTGTGTCATTTTTTTAAATGTTCATGTTGTATAAACACATGTGTTAGGCAGAATTTTGGCCCCTGTGGCCTTTGTGCCAGTGTGTTACACTTGTGAATTTGTTATGTTACATGGCTAAAGGGACTTTACAAATATAATTAAGGTAACAGGTCTGTTAACCTCAAGACAGTGAGATTATTCTGGATTATCTGATGGCCTTAGTGTAATCACATGAGCTCTTCAAAACACAAGCGGACATCAGAGAAGCTTGACAGAAGAAATGAGGTTCAAAGGACAAGAACAAGTTCATTTATGCTTCTAGAACAAGGGTCAGCAACTACAACTTTGTGTCTGTTTTTATACAGCCTGAGAGCTTAAGAATGGTTTTCACTTTTTAAAATGGATGAAAGAAGTCAAAATAAGAATAATACTTTGTGGCTACTGAAAATGTGCCCATAAGAATATCTAGGAACATGATACCCACTCACAGACAAATATGATTACTTTCTTTATCAGCGTGCTCCATTTTTTACCTCTTAAGCCAGGGGTCCCCAAGCAGGGAACCGGGCCGCACAGCAGGAGGTGAGCAGCAGGCAAGCGAGCGAAGCTTCATCTGCCGCTCCCCATCGCTCCCCATCGCTCGCATTACCGCCTGAACCATCTCCCGACCCCCGTCTGTGGAAAAATTGTCTTCCACGAAACCGGTCCCTGGTGCCAGAAAGTTGGGGACTGCTGTCTTAAACTAGCTTCATCCGCTGGAGCCTGCCATGACCACTTGACAGTGCCCTGCACCCCCCATCCCCAGCTGAGTATCACAGTGCCTCATGTTGGACTCCACTTTAACCCATGTCACTTATGCTGGGTACAGCCATCACTTCTTGGCCTTCCTCTAACGCTTGGCATTGCTGTCTATACGGATGTGTAGGTATTCGTGCCAGAGATTGTGGCTTCCCTCAGGCATCTCTCTGTCCCTTAGTCACTGCAGCCACCTGCTATGCTAGAATCACTGTGATCCTCATAAATATTGTTACTGAGTGGAGAAGAATACCTGTCTCCTATTTTTGTGTTATATTTAACTAAAGGGAACTACTAGGGTTCCAGTAAGTTAATTGAGCAGGTATGACTGTGAACTACTTACAAACCATTTCTCATTTATAAATCATGCCTTCCCTCTATACTCTTAAGATTCTAATAGTTGGAAGGGATTAGTTTGGATTGCAAACAAATCATGCTTCAGAACAGTGCTAGGCTCTGAGTCACTACTCCTTCCCAATACAAAGGCTTTATTTTAAGGTTAAGCTTCTCACACCTGAATCTTTCTCCCTAAGGATGGTATTCACTTTTCAGGAGGCTTCAGAATGCCTGATGTAAAATGATTTCTGGTGGGTCAGCTTCATAGTTTTTCCAGGTTTGTTTAACCATGTATGAAGCACAGTCATTGTCAGCTGAGTAAATTCTAGATGCCTACTATGTAGGATTACCTTTGAAGAAGTAATACCAGTGTTTCAATAGGGAAATATATCACTAGGTGCACCAATTATGGAAACAATTTTATAAACTGCTTTTTCTTTCTGTAATACACAAAGTTCAAGATGATAGAGCATATGTTTATTGATATCTAAAATTATGATTGTACTTATTTATGTTTCTTAATTCCTAAAATCATTCATACATGTTAAAAGTCCTCTTTCATATTTACCATGAGTAGAGATTATGATGTTACTCTGGATTTCCATGGTACTGAATCTAGTGAGGAAATACTCTGTGAATTGCCTTCCTAGTATCTATTTCTCTCTTATGCTTAACCAATAGAATCATGATTTTGTTCAGGATGGCAATGTACCTACTTGCCACTCCAGCTAGGCAGACAAATGTGACCACAACACTGTTTTGGCCAGTGAGTTATAAGCTGAAGGCTACTGTGGGTTTCTGAAAAATATTTTCTTTTCTGATAAAAAAGGCATAGACAGAACTGGAACCATGGTCCCTTTACCCTGCCTCCTGTCTTTTTTCTCATCATACAAACATAATGTCTAGAGTTTTAGCCACAACTTTGTGATTATGAGGTAGCAAGCATAAAAATGAAAGCCAACACACAATATAGAGTAGAGTTGAAAGAAAGGAAAAAAGTCTGTACCCTGAGGCTCTACAGGCACTGTTCTGCTGAACCAGCATGTGCAACTACTTCCAGAATTCTTGCTGTGCGAGAAAAAAACATTAGCTTCTATTTGCCTTAAGTTACTATTGCTCAGTATTCCTTATTTGCAGATTTAAAAAAAGTTTCTCACTGATATGTTAGGCTTAACCACATAGAATTTCTGATATCCATGAATTTTTAACTTGTAAAAATGGTGATTTCATAGTCAATCTACTATATTTTGTTTCATCTGTTTTATTTATTTATTTATTTATTTATTTATTTTTATTAGTTTCTGCTTTATAACAAAGTGAATCAGTCATACATATACATCTGTTCCCACATCCCTTCCCTCATGCATCTCCCTCCCTCCCACCCTCCCCATCCCACCCCTCCAGGTGGTCACAAAGCACCGAGCTGATCTCCCTGTGCTCTGCGGCTGCTTCCCACTATCTATCTACCTTACGTTTGGTAGTGTATATATGTCCATGCCTCTCTTTCTCTTTGTCACAGCTTACCCTTCCCCCTCCCCATATCCTCAAGTCCATTCTCAAGTAGGTCTGTGTCTTTATTCCCGTTTTACCCCTAGGTTCTTCATGACATTTTTTTTTAAAAATTCCATATATATGTGTTAGCATACGGTATTTGTCTTTCTTTTTCTGAGTTACTTCACTCTGTATGACAGACTCTAGGTCTATCCACCTCATTACAAATAGCTCAGTTTCGTTTCTTTTTATGGCTGAGTAATATTCCATTGTATATATGTGCCACATCTTCTTTATCCATTCATCCGATGATGGACACTTAGGTTGTTTCCCGCTCCGGGCTATTGTGAATAGAGCTGCAATGAACATTTTGGTACATGTCTCTTTTTGAATTATGGTTTTCTCAGGGTATATGCCTAGTAGTGGGATTGCTGGATCATATGGTAGTTCTATTTTTAGTTTTTTAAGGAACCTCCATACTGTTCTCCATAGTGGCTGTACCAATTCACATTCCCACCAGCAGTGCAAGAGTGTTCCCTTTTCTCCACACCCTCTCCAGCATTTATTGTTTCTAGATTTCTTGATGATGGCCATTCTGACTGGTGTGAGATGATATCTCATTGTAGTTTTGATTTGCATTTCTCTAATGATTAATGATGTTGAGCATTCTTTCATGTGTTTGTTGGCAGTCTGTATATCTTCTTTGGAGAAATGCCTATTTAAGTCTTCTGCCCATTTTTGGATTGGGTTGTTTGTTTTTTTGCTATTGAGCTGCATGAGCTGTTTATAAATTTTGGAGATTAATCCTTTGTCAGTTGCTTCATTTGCAAATATTTTCTCCCATTCTGAGGGTTGTCTTTTGGTCTTGTTTATGGTTTCCTTTGCTGTGCAAAAGCTTTGAAGTTTCATTAGGTCCCATTTGTTTATCTTTGTTTTAATTTCCATTTCTCTAGGAGGTGGGTCCAAAAGGATCTTGCTGTGATTTATGTCATAGAGTGTTCTACCTATGTTTTCCTCTAAGAGTTTGATAGTTTCTGGCCTTACATTTAAGTCTTTAATCCATTTTGAGCTTATTTTTGTGTATGGTGTTAGGGAATGATCTAATCTCAAACTTTTACATGTCCCTGTCCAGTTTTCCCAGCACCACTTATTAAAGAGACTGTCCTTTCTCCACTGTACATTCCTGCCTCCTTTATCAAAGATAAGTTGGCCATATGTGCGTGGGTTTATCTCTGGGCTTTCTATCCTGATCCACTGATCTATCTTTCTGTTTTTATGCCAGTACCACACTGTCTTAATTACTGTAGCTTTGTAGTATAGTCTGAAGTCAGGGAGCCTGATTCCTCCAGCTCCATTTTTCGTTCTCAAGATTGCTTTGGCTATTCGGGGTCTTTTGTTTTTCCAAACAAATTGTGAAATTTTTTGTTGTAGTTCTGTGAAAAATGCCAGTGGTAGTTTGATAGGGATTGCATTGAATCTGTAGATTGCTTTGGGTAGTAGAGTCATTTTCACAATATTGATTCTTCTAATCCAGGAGCATGGTATATCTCTCCATCTATTTGTATCATCTTTAATTTCTTTCATCAGTGTCTTATAATTATCTGCATACAGGTCTTTTGTCTCCTTAGGTAGGTTTATTCCTAGATATTTTATTCTTTTTCTTGCAATGGTAAATGGGAGTGTTTTCTTGATTTCATTTTCAGATTTTTCATCATTAGTGTACAGGAATGCCAGAGATTTCTGTACATTAATTTTGTATCCTGCTACTTTACCAAATTCATTGATTAGCTCTAGTAGTTTTTCGGTAGCATCTTTAGGATTCTCTATGTATAGTATCATATCATCTCCAAACAGTGACAGCTTTATTTCTTCTTTTCCAATTTGGATTCCTTTTATTTCCTTTTCTTCTCTGATTGCTGTGGCTAAAACTTCCAAAACTATGTTGAATAAGAGTGGTGAGAGTGGGCAGCCTTGTCTTGTTCCTGATCTTAGTGGAAATGGTTTCAGTTTTTCACCATTGAGGACAATGTTGGCTGTGGGTTTGTCATATATGGCCTTTATTATGTTGAGGAAAGTTCCCTCTATGCCTACTTTCTGCAGGGTTTTTATCATAAATAGGTGTTGAATTTTGTCGAAAGCTTTCTCTGCATCTATTGAGATGATCATATGGTTTTTCTCCTTCAACATGTTAATATGGTGTATCACATTGATTGATTTGCATATATTGAAGAATCCTTGCATTCCTGGAATAAACCCCACTTGATCATGGTGTATGATCCTTTTAATGTGCTGTTGGATTCTGTTTGCTAGTATTTTGTTGAGGATTTTTGCATCTATGTTCATCAGTGATATTGGCCTGTAGTTTTCTTTCTTTGTGACATCCTTGCCTGGTTTTGGTATCAAAGTGATGGTGGCCTCGTAGAATGAGTTTGGGAGTGTTCCTCCCTCTGATATTGTTTGGAAGAGTTTGAGAAGGATGGGTGTTAGCTCTTCTCTAAATGTTTGATAGAATTCGCCTGTGAAGCCTTCTGGTCCTGGGCTTTTGTTTATTGGAAGATTTTTAATCACAGTTTCAATTTCAGTGCTTGTGATTGGTCTATTCATATTTTCTATTTCTTCCTGAGTCAGTCTTGGCAGGTTGTGCATTTCTAAGAATTTGTCCATTTCTTCCAGGTTGTCCATTTTATTGGCATAGAGTTGCTTATAGTAATCTCTCATGATCTTTTGTATTTCTGCAGTGTCAGTTGTTACTTCTCCTTTTTCATTTCTATTGATTTGAGTCTTCTCCCTTCTTTTCTTGATGAGTCTAGCTAATGGTTTGTCAATTTTGTTTATCTTCTCAAAGAACCAGCTTTTAGTTTGGTTGATCTTTGCTATCGTTTCCTTCATTTCTTTTTCATTTATTTCTGATCTGATTTTTATGATTTCTTTCCTTCTGCTAACTTTGGGGTTTCTTTGTTCTTCTTTCTCTAATTGCTTTAGGTGCAGGGTCAGGTTGTTTACTCGAAATGTTTCCTGTTTCTTAAGGTGGGATTGTATTGCTATAAACTTCCCCCTTAGAACTGCTTTTGCTGCGTCCCATAGGTTTTGGGTCGTCATGTCTCCATTGTCATTTGTTTCTAGGTATTTTTTAATTTCCTCTTTGATTTCTTCAGTGATCACTTCGTTATTAAGTAGTGTATTGTTTAGCCTCCATGTGTTTGTATTTTTTACAGCTCTTTTCCTGTAATTGATGTCTAGTCTCATAGCATTGTGGTCGGAAAAGATACTTGATACAATTTCAATTTTCTTAAATTTACCAAGGCTTGATTTGTGACCCAAGATATGATCTATCCTGGAGAATGTTCCATGAGCACTTGAGAAAAATGTGTATTCTGTTGTTTTTGGATAGAGTGTCCTATAAATATCAACTAAGTCCATCTTGTTTAATGTATCATTTAAAGCTTGTGTTTCCTTATTTATTTTCATTTTGGATGATCTGTCCATTGGTGAAAGTGGGGTGTTAAAGTCCCCTACTATGATTGTGTTACTGTCGATTTCCCCTTTTATGGCTGTTAGTATTTGCCTTATGTATTGAGGTGCTCCTATGTTGGGTGCATAAATATTTACAATTGTTATATCTTCTTCTTGGATCGATCCCTTTATCGTTATGTAGTGTCCTTCTTTGTCTCTTCTAATAGTCTTTATTTTAAAGTCTATTTTGTCTGATATAAGAATTGCTACTCCAGCTTTCTTTTTTTTTTTTTTTTTTTTTTTTTTTTTTTTTTTTTTTTTTTTTTTTTGCTGTACGCGGGCCTCTCACTGCTGTGGCCTCTCCCGTTGCGGAGCACAGGCTCCGGACACACAGGCTCCGCGGCCATGGCTCGCGGGCCCAGCCGCTCCGCGGCATGTGGGATCCTCCGGGATCGGGGCACGAACCCGTGTCCCCTGCATCGGCAGGCGGACTCTCAACCACTGCGCCACCAGGGAGGCCCAGAATTGCTACTCCAGCTTTCTTTTGATTTCCATTTGCATGGAATATCTTTTTCCATCCCCTTACTTTCAATCTGTATGTGTCTCTAGGTCTGAAGTGGTTCTCTTGTAGACAGCATATATATGGGTCTTGTTTTTGTATCCATTCAGCCACTCTGTGTCTTTTGGTGGGAGCATTTAGTCCATTTACATTTAAGGTAATTATTGATATGTATGTTCCTATTCCCATTTCCTTAATTGCTTTGGGTTCGTTATTGTAGGTATATTCCTTCTGTTGTGTTTCTTGCCTGGAGAAGTTCCTTTAGCATTTGTTGTAAAGCTGGTTTGGTGGTGCTGAACTCTCTCAGCTTTTGGTTGTCTGTAAAGATTTTAATTTCTCCATCAAATCTGAATGAGATCCTTGCTGGGTAGAGTAATCTTGGTTGCAGGTTTCTCTGCTTCATCACTTTAATTATGTCCTGCCACTCCCTTCTGGCTTGTAGAGTTTCTGCTGAGAGATCAGCTGTTAACCTGATGGGGATTCCCTTGTGTGTTATTTGTTGTTTTTGCCTTGCTGCTTTTAATATGATTTCTTTGTGTTTAATTTTTGATATTTTCATTAATATGTGTCTTGGTGTATTTCTCCTTGGATTTATTCTGTATGGGACTCTCTGTGCCTCCTGGACTTGATTAACTATTTCCTTTCCCATATTAGGGAAGTTTTCAACTATAATCTCTCAAATATTTTCTCAGTCCCTTTCTTTTTCTCTTCTTCTTCTGGAACCCCTATAATTCGAATGTTGGTGCGTTTAATGTTGTCCCAGAGGTCTCTGAGACTGTCCTCTGTTCTTTGCATTCTTTTTTCTTTATTTTGCTCTGCAGCAGTTATTTCCACTATTTTATCTTCCACCTCACTTATCCGTTCTTCTGCCTCAGTTATTCTGCTATTGATCCCATCTAGAGTATTTTTCATTTCATTTATTGTGTTTTTAATCGATGCTTGATTCATCTTTAGTTCTTCTAGGTCCTTGTTAACTGTTTCTTGCATTTTGTCTATTCTATTTCCAAGATTTTGGATCTTGGAAATAGAATCTTTGATCAGCTTTACTATCATTATTCTGAATTCTTTTTCAAGTAGACTGCCTATTACCTCTTCATTTGTTAGGTCTGGTAGGTTTTTATCTTGCTCCTTCACCTGCTGTGTGTTTTTCTGTCTTCTCATTTTGCTTATGTTACTGTTTTTGGGATTTCTTTTTGCAGGCTGCAGATTCGTAGTTCCCGTTGTTTTTGGTGTCTGTCCCCAGTGGCTAAGGTTGTTTCAGTAGGTTGTGTAGGCCTCCTGGTGGGGGAGACTAATGCCTGTGTTCTGGTGGATGAGGCTGGATCTTGTCTTTCTGGTGGACAGGTCCACGTCTGGTGGTGTGTTTTGGGGTGCCTATGGCCTTATTATGATTTTAGGTAGCCTCTCTGCTAATGGGTGGGGTTGTGTTCCTGCCTTGCTAGTTGCTTGGCATAGGGTGACCAGCACTGTAGCTTGCTGGTCGTTGACTGAAGCTGGGTGCTGGTGTTGAGATGGAGATCTCTGGGAGATTTTCGCTGCTTGATATTATGTGGAGCTGGGAGGTCTCTTGTGGATCCGTGTCCTGAAGTTGGCTCTCCCACTTCAGAGGCACAGCAGTGACTCCTGGCTGCAGCACCAAGAGCCTTTCATCCACCCGGCTCAGAATAACAGGGAGAAAAAGTAGAAAGAAAGAATTAGTAGAAGAAAGAAAGGGAGAGGGAAAGAAAGGAAGGAAGAAAGGAAGGAAGAAAGGAAGAAAGAAAGAAAGGAGGGAGGGAGGGAGGTAGGATGGAAAGAAAGAAGGAAAGAAAGGGAGGGAGGGAGGAATGAAAGCAAAAGGAAGAGTTAATGGAAGAAGGGAGGGAGGGAGGGAGGAAGGAAAGAAAGAAAGAAAGACAGGAGGGAGGGAGGGAGGAAGGAAAGAAAAAGAAAGTGGAAAGAAGGGTGGGAGGGAGGGAGGGAGGAAAGGAAAAGAAAGAAGGAAAGGAGGAGCGGAGGGAGGGAGGAAGGGAAGGTAGGAAAAAAAGAAAGAGCAGGTAAAGTAAAATAGAATAAAGTATGAAATATAGTAGCGTTATTAAAATTAAAAAGTAGTTATTGAAAAAAAAAACGGACCGATAGAACCCTAGGACATATGGTGGAAGCAAAGCTATACAGAGAGAATCTTACACAGAAGATTACACATACACATTCGCAAAAAGAGAGCAGGGGGAAAAATCAAAAATCTTGCTCTCCAAGTCCACCTCCCCAATTTGGGATAATTCGTTGTAAAAAGAGGAAAAGGGCGAGAAGTCTGAAATCTTGCTCTCTAAGTCCACCTCCTTAATTTGGGATAATTCGTTGTAAAAAGAGGAGAAGGGGGGAAAGTCTTAAATCTTGTCCTCAAAGTCCACTTCCTCAATTTGGGATGATTCACTGTCCATTCATGCACTCCACAGACGCAGGGCACATCAAATGTACTGTGGAGCTTTAATCCGCTGCCTCCGAGGCTGCACAGAGAGATTTCCCTGTCTCTGCTCTCACAGCTCCCGGGTCTCAGCCTTGGACCTGGCCCCGCCTCTGCGCGTAGGTCGCCGGAGGGCGTCCGTTCTTCGCTCAGACAGGACGGGTTTAAAGGAGCTGCTGATCCGGGGGCTCTGGCTCGCTCAGGCAGAGGGGAGGGAGGGGCGCGCAGTGTGGGGCGGGCCTGCGGCGGCAGAGGCCGGCGTGATGTTGCAGCAGCCCGTGGCGCTCCGTGCGCTTTCCCGGGAGAGCCGTCCCCGGGTCCCGGGACCCCGGCAGTGGCGGGGTGCACAGGCCCCCCGGAAGGCGGGGCGGACAGTGACCCGCGCTCGCACACAGGACCCACGGCGGCGGCGGCAGCGGCGGCAGCCGCCGCCCCAGCGTCCCACGCCTGTCTCCGAGGTCCGAGCCTTACCCGCAGCTCGCGCCTGTCTCCGGCGCTTCCCCAAGCAGCCCTCTTAATGCCCTCTCCTCGCGCACCAGGAAACAAAAGGGAAAAAAGTCTCTTGCCTCTTCGGCAGCTCCAGACCCTTTCCCCGGACTCCCTCCGGGCTAGCCGTGGTGCCCTAACCCCCTCAGGCTCTCTTCCTGCCGCCAGCCCCAGTCCTCTCCCTGCGCTCCGACTGAAAGCCGATACCCGAACCTCAGCTCCCAGCCCCGCCCGCCCCGGCGGCCGAGCAGACAAGCCTCTCGGGCTGGTGTGTGCCTGAGGGCACCGATCCTCTGTGCCAGAATCTCTCCGCTTTGCCCTCCGCACCCCTGTTGCTGTGCTCTCCTCCGCTACTCCGAAGCTTTCCCCCTCCGCCACCTGCAGTCTCTGCCCGCGAAGGGGCTTGTAGTGTGTAGAAACCTTCCCTCCTTCATGGCTCCCTCCCACTGGTGCAGGTCCCGTCCCTATCCTATTGTCTGTTTATTCTTTTTTTCTTTTGCCCTACCCAGGTATGTGGGGAGTTTCTTGCCTTTTAGGGGGTCTGAGGTCTTCTGTCAGCGTTCAGTAGGTGTTCTGTAGGAGTTGTTCCACGTGTAGATGAATTTCTGATGTATCTGTGGAGAGGAAGGTGATCTCCGCGTCTTAGTCTTCCACCATCTTCCTCCGGGGCTCCTCATCTGTTTTAAATACAGTTCATTAAATAAGACTTTCATCTGGCAACTTGCGTACTTTTTAAGGCTTATTCTATCACGCAGCTGCATATAAATATAGATTTCAGCATGTGGTAAATATTTGTTTTCAATTCATATAAAACCAGTGTTCATTTTACTGATGTCCAATGTACAAACAGTATGATACATTGGGTTGAACACTCTCCTGAAAAAAAATAGACATAGTCAACATGAACACTCAAATAAAAGTTTAAAATATAATGCCCAATACTAAGATGTAAATAAAATTTTACACATTACTTACTATGTATTCCCTAGTGATTTTTTTAGAAAATATATTCTAAGTAAATTCTATAAAAATGACAAATATTATGTAAAAAACATTCATTACCACATTAATTTTAATAGTGGAAAATTAGAACAATGTTCTGTCTAGAAACAGGATAAAGGGTGAGCAGATTCTGGGACATCCACTACAATGCTCATTATATAGTCATTAAAGAACATATTCACAAGAAGCTTAAATTAGCAATTAAAATTCTTTATGCTCTATAATACATATATTGCTGTGCCTTTCAGGCACTTTTCCTTTCTTCTAGAAAGGATGTCTATTTTCTTCTGGGAAGTGATCCATCAGAATTCTTACTTGTGTTATTTTTTTCAGTGTGGCACCAGAGAGATCATAAATCAGCTCTTTTTGCTGGAAGAAGCCACAATATGGGATATTTGGTATATTTGGTGTGCATACTTCCTGCCATCTGGGGGAATGCAATGGGCAGAGAGAAAAGTTGATATGCAGAAAGAAGTCAGTAAAAATGGCAGAAAGATTCTTGGGATGGTTTGAGTGCCTAGCACTCTTTGTGGCTAAGCAAGAACATGCCTGCTTTCAGAATTTGAAGGTTAAAATTTCCTTCAGTTGTTTGATATCTTTCCAACAATTACTTCTTTTCCCTTAAATCAGATTAATTTGCTTCTCTGTCACTTTTATACAAATTTGTCTTGATTTAATTACATTAGAATGTTAGGTAAAAAAATAAAAGTTAGACATAAAACTGTATTTACATATATAAGGATAGCAACTACGTCAAATATGCAAAGTAAAATATTTTTTTAAATTCAAAAATTTAAATTTAATTTTTTTAAATTTCAATTATTTAAAAAATAATTTTTTAAATAAAAATTCAGAACTCATTCACTTAAAAAGTATTATTGAGCACATACTCTCTACAAGACATGTTTTCTAAGCTTTGGGGTTATAAGAGCTTTTTTTGTGTGTCTTTTGGTGTTGAGATTTCTGTTAATTTTATATCTCTTGTTTTTTTTTTTAATGTTTTAAAACAAATTGGTATTTTTAAGGAAATATACAAAGTATAGAGTGGAAAAATATAACTTTTGTTACAATATAAGCAAATAGATACAAAGATTTTAACAGTAACAAGTATACTAAGATATTATACTGTTAAAATTATCAAAAATAGAGATAGCAAAACATTCATCTTAGTTATCAGAGTTTTCTAAGCTGTGTGCCAAGGAACACAGTATGCTTACAAATAGGCTAAAGGGATGCTGATCTTCTCAGCCTTCCTTGGAGGTGGGTGGAGCCTGGGGTGGCCAGGTGCCTAGGTTGGTTGCCACAAACTAAAAGAAGTCTTATACAGTCTACTTCAGTGAGCTGTACATTTATTATTTCTAAGTGGGTCATAATAGAGGTTTGGAGACATTGTTTTAGGTGATCACCTAAGTTCCTCTTCTAGTTGTGATGTCTACAAATTCTGAGCATAATGTTCAATTCTATCAAGATGACAGATGGACAAAATATAAAACCCTTCTGCCACAGCAGCTAGAAATCTTTGAAATAGAATAATTAATCATATAATTTGAATGCATGTCTGAGTTCTTAAATATATAAATAAAAAGTGTACAGCTTAGGAAGGAAGAAATAAAATAATTTTTGTTTTCTGAGGATATAATCATCTATGGCAAATACAGAAAGAACAGACAAAAACTCCTGGAACTAATAAGTGATTATAGCAAGATCACATGATACAAGGCATAAAAGATTAATACATAAAAGCCAATCATTTTCCTATATACTAGCAATAAATAAGTGGAATTTGAAATTAAAACACAAGGCTATTTATATTTGCACTCCAAAAAATATTAAAATACTTAGATATAAATCTAACAAAATATGTACAAGATCTATATGAGGGAAACTGCAAACCCCTGATGAGTGAAATCAGAGAACTAAATATTGAGAGATATTTCTAGGATAGTGAAACTATTCTGTATGATACTATAATGGTGAACACCTGTTATTATACATTTATCCAAACCCATAGAATGTGCAAAACCAATAATGAACCCTAAAGCTATAGACTGAAGGTTTATGTCCCCTCAAAATTCATATATTGAGGCCTAGTTCCTAATGTAATGGTGTGCAGGTGGAACCTTTGGGAGTTGATTAAATCATAAGGTTAGTGCCCTCAGGAATGAGTTTAGTGTCCTTACAAAAGAGATCCCAGAGAGATTCCTCACTCCTTCTACCCTATGAATACACAGAGAGAAGACGATCATCTATGAACCAGGAAGCTGGCTCTCACTAGACATCAAATCTGCTGGAGCCTTTATCTTGGACTTCTCAGCCTCCAGAACTGTGAAAAATAAATTTCTGCTGTTTATAAACCTTCTATAACAGTCTATAACATTCTGTTGCAGAAGCCCAAAGGGACTAAGTCAACTAATGTAAACCGTGGACTTTGGGTGAATATGAGGCATCAGTGCAGGTTCATCAGTTGTAACAAATGTACCACTGTGGTGAGGAATGTTGACAGTGAGGGAGGTTGTGCATGTGTGGGAAGAGGGGCTGCATTTTCCACTCAGTTTTGCTATGAACCTAAAACTGCTCTAAAAAATAAAGTTTACTAAATAAAAAAGTAACAGGAAAGGAAATAAAAGTATGGCAAATATAAAGTAGAAAATATGACAGCAGAAATGAATTTAAATAAACCAGCCATCACAATAAATAGAAATAAGCCAATCTCATCAGTTGACAGAAACTCTCAAAATGAATTAAAAAAATAAACCTGTTTTATAAAGTAGCACACATGAAACAAAATGACAGAGAAAGATTGCATGTGAAAGGGTGATATAGGCAAATACTAAAGAGAGGAAAGTTGATATAATAATATTAATCAGACAATTTTGAATTTGAGAGAGAATGATTATTAGAGATAAAGTCACTACTCTACACAGTGATTAAGGAAAAATTTGACAAGATGTTATAATTCAGAACAGGAATGAGTTTAAAACAATCTCAAAATAGATAATTCAAAATTCGCCTGTATTGTGAGGAAAATTGGACATATCTTCAATTAGCGTGGGAGATGATGATATTTCAGAAACTAGTAGACCAAGCAGAACAAAAGTACAACTAAAAATGAATTAAGTAAAATAAGTAACAAGCTTAATCTCTATATATTGACATGTAACTTGAACTCTTAACCCTTATAGTTAGTGAATATATTCTCTTTAAGCAAAAATTAACCATGCATTAAACTACAATACAGAAAAATATCAAAGATCATATTATATAGACCATACCTAACATAACCAATATTTTAGAGAGTAAACTCACGACACAGCCATACCAGACAATAATAATAATTACAACAGCAATAATAATAGTAGTAAATGCTATATAACATTCTTTTTAACATAAACTATGAAAAATTGGAATTTATTTGAAATTTTCTGTTTCTGTCTTCTAATACAGCAATTTATTTTTAAATTTTTATTGAATGTTAAATTTTACAATATATGTATTGCATGTCTTTAAGATTAATAAATATGATTTAAAAAATGAAACCATAATACAATAGGACTAAGTAAACCAATATTACTTATATTAAATAATAATAATATTTCCTTCTACACCATAATACAGTAGGATACTTATACACTTTCTCTTTCCTTTTCTAAATAATTCTCCCCTGAGTGGCTTTCAGCCTTTAGGGAATCATCCTTTTATTGAGAGGTAAGGCAATACAATCAACCATAGGATTCATTTTGATTTCCATCTCTGTTTTTATCAAGTCCCATTCCTTTGATTTCTGGTGTCAGCTAATTGATAACTGCACTAAATAGTCTTCCAAAAAAAGTATCTGAGCATGGTAAAAAACAACTAGTGTTTTACTTACCTACAACAGAAACATTTTTAACTTGTCAGAATTACATTCTAGCTTTGCAAAAAATGCCTGTATATTTTGTATCTACAGTCTTGTTTCAGTAGACCAGCTTTTGCTGGTTCTTTGCATCTATAAATTCATCTATAAATTCATCGTATAGGATATCCATCTCTAAAACATCCATCATTTTTAAAGACTGAATCAATTTAATATAATCAGAATTTAAACCTTCATTTTTCAGAAAAGGCTATTTTGTAGCATAGAGATAATTAGAACTTGTGAAATTGAATTATACTCCAATTAAATTACATTTTTAGTAAAGAAAGTGAGAAAGTCCTGCTTACCTTCACTGCCCTTTTCTCACGACATTTTTTGGGTTCTGAAGCAGTCTTATTTCTTTAAAAAAATAAAACTGGTCACTTCTTCACAGTATGAGTTTCTATCACAACCCACACCTCAAGCTAGCAATTCAGATTACAGTTAGTTCATCCGTTTCTAGACTCATGGCTTCTTCAAAAGACCACCATCAAAGAGTTTTGGAGAAAGACCATACAAATTTCTGTTTTACTGTAATCATTTTCTCTGTACTCATTGTCAATGTATTTCCAAACTGGAGAAAGACATTCTTCTTCCCTATACTTTGAAAATATGATTTTACAGCATATTTTAAAATCTTCTATGGGAGGCAACAATGATATATATCTTATAAGCACTTCTATAAATCAAAACTTCATTATGTGCTTCTGCACTTTTTGAAGAAATGAAAAATGGCCAAAAAAAGAAAAAAATTTTTGTTATAAAAGCCTCAATATGATAGGTAAGCAAATTACACCTCCTTTTAGCAATACATACAAGGTATTCAGGACATTTAGCAAATCAGAGCTGTTTTTCTTTAGTAAGAAGTTTGTTCATGAATGTAATTTGCCAAAGTTTATATTTATACTTGCTGCTGAAAATGCAGATAGATGAGCATGGGCTTGTTTGTATTTGGACCAGATATCAACAATCTATTGTTTTATAGTTTCTATGTTTTCATCAAAACTTTCATAGAAATTAAGCAGACTACTCGAACCTTCATTTTACAAATCAAAGTACCTCAGATCTAAGGGGAACAGTTGTTCTTGTTTTTTGTTGCTGTGATTGATGTATCAATGGATGTACTCTAAGAAAGCATGGTCATTAGTAAGATGGGACAGAAACAGCTCTACATTGTAAGGAGCAAACATCAGATATGTTATTATTACTATTTTAAACACAAGACATTTTAGTTGCCACCACTTTATCAGAAAGTGTAACTGTACTCATTTTCACTGAGCAACAAAGGGATAGATATGATGATATGCATTCATGCATGTGGTATGCCCAAGCTAATTCAGCAGTCACAATTTCTGACTGAGCATTGGTGTCTTTGGGAGATGAAAAATATTGTGATTGATTTAGAAGTACTTGCTGGTCTTGACTTGTGAGATTCAGTCTTCATGTATGCTTTCTCCACCATGCCTAACCCCAAATTATTTTCTGCATATTTTATAGCATGCTCTCTTTGGTTATATAGCTCCTGAATCCCCATGTGTCCTTTCATCTGACATTAAAATTATACAGTTGTTTAGCCTTCTTTCTCATTGAGGTCTAGGTAATGTTGATGTTGGTATTATTTTGTTCTCATTTTTATCATCTAAACCCTTAGAAGAACTGGTAACAGTATTCACAATGTTAAAAACTAAATTAATGGTATCTTGATACAAGGCACAACAGTTAATCCACGGGTAAAATCAAAGGCAAACTGTTAATGATCACAAATACAACATACTTAAGTTACATAATTACCTTGTATCAATCAAGTGATGTAACATTGGCTGATCCATTACCAGAAACTACATACCATGATTGCCAACCTCAGTGGTCAGGGAATACTAGCAACATAGACTATGGAAGTCAAATGATCCCGGCTGTATCCATTTAATACTAAAAGCAATGTTGCTTTCAGTACCTATCTTTTAGTTGCTGTATGACTTTTATACTTTCCTCCCAAACTACCACACCTATCACCAAAAAAATGGGACTTTTTTAGTTCCAGAGAGGGGTTTCCCAAGATGTAGGACTTTCTGTGCTAAAAATCAAGATAGTCCCAGGAAAACTGGAATGGTTGGTCAGCCTAACTGTCCATGATGAAATAAGGCACAAAATTAATACAAAAATAGAAAAAATACACTCCTAATCCCCGTGCATTTGGAAAACTTATATCCACGCTTTTGGATTTATATCTTGAATTCAGGTAGTGAATATTAGCTAATCTACTATTAGTCACCAAATTAACAGATTAAAGTAGAAAACCATAAAATAATGTCACTAAATACAGGAGAGGTATACCACCCATTTACAATAAAAACTTATAGCAAAATACAAGAGTAAACTTCTTTAACCTGGTAATGTGTAACTAACAATAAAACATAGAAGATAAACTTGCTGTTGAATTTCTGAAGGCATTATTTTTAAAATCAGAAACAAGAGAGTCATGATCTTCATATCTATACACATTGTATGGGAGATCCTATTCAGTGCAACACAAGAATAAAAAACTGAAAGTGAAGTGAAAAAGTTGTAATTGTACATAATTGATGGACAATACAGTTAATCAAGTTTGATGAATCTGAGAACATTTTCCAAAATCAATAGTATTACTGTCCCTTGATAAAATAACTAGGAAATGCAACTTAATAAAGGTAACATTCACAAAATCAACTCCAATCGTAAGATTTCTGGGAATTAATCCAACCAAAGAAATGCAAATTCTTTATAGAAAAAATGATAAAACTTTATTGGAGGGCATAAATGAGGGCAAGTAAATGGAGAGATTATAACATATTCATGTATCAGCAGACTGAAAATCATAAAGATGTCATTTTTCCCATGTTAAATAAGAAATTAAATGTAATGCAATTTCACTTAAAATCCCCAACATGATATTTTATGAGCTTGCAAAGTTATGCTAAAATGTATATGTGAAACTTAAGGTCCAAGAACACTCAGCCAACTTTAAAGACTTATCCAACAATATATCAAAACACAAAATAAAATTAGACTAATTTTAAGAATACTACAGAAAAAATGGAGCAAATGAGAGAATGTAACAAATGAGAGAATCTAGAAACAGAAACACATTAATATATGGGAAGTGGAATTAAAAACATTGGAGAAAGAATGGAATATCTGGTAATCTATATGGAAAATTTGTATATTGGATCCTAACACACAAATACATTAAATTCCAATGGACAAAAGATGTAATGTGAATATTATTACAATATAATATAGAAGATATCTTTATGAAATCAGATAACAACATTAAATTTGATAACTCTGACATTTAAATTTTTATAATAATAAACGGTCATACAAATAAAAACAACAATCAACCAAATTAAAAATAAGAGAAAGCCTGGGAGAAAATACAATAAGTAAAATAAATGTCCAAAATTTGGAGAATATTAAACTCCCACAAATCTGTCAAGTGAAAAAGGAACAGCATAGCCTATCCCCAAAAAAATGAGCAATGGTATGAAAAGGTAATTTATGGAAAAAGAAAAATTGATGACATGTTCAATATGTTCAGTTTCATTAGTAACCAGAAAATTCAAACTAAACCTACGAGAGTCAGGCTTCTCTGGTGGCGCAGTGGTTGAGAGTCTGCCTGCCGATGCAGGGGACATAGATTCGTGCCCCGGTCCAGGAAGATCCCACATGCCACGGAGCGGCTGGGCCTGTGAGCCATGGCTGCTTAGCCTGCACGTCCGGAGCCTGTGCTCCGCAACGGGAGAGGCCACAACAGTGAGAGGCTTACGTACCGCAAAAAAAAAAAAAAAAAAAAAAAACTACAAGAGTTATTAAAACCATATTATCAGAAATAGGAAATTTAAAGACACTAAGTCGATGAAACTGTGGGAAAACAGAATCTCTTTTGCATTGCTATAAGTAAGACAATGAGATACAGTTCATTTTTAACCATAGAAAACAAAACACAAAGTTTATGAATGCATATATATATCTACCAACTGACCAAAACATAAATCAGATTGAAAGATGCTGATTTCCCTGTAGGGATTAAGGAAGGGGTAAGGATGGTACAGATGAACTTTAATATACATGCCAAATTGAATTTTTTTGCTTGAAGAAATATGACAAATGTTAATGCTATTTTACTGTGTCTTGAGGTATATTGGCATCTGTAACACAGACCATTTGAAAAATATATCTTGTAATCAAAAATTTGTGTATGTATTCCAGATAGTGGGAAGTATGAATTAATTATGTGCTAATAAGTCCACATATGGCTTATCGTGCCTAGCTATAATTCACCAGCAATATTTTGGTGCAATATTTTAAGAAAGATGTTGACTATTGACAACAGAGAATATTTCTACATGTGCATGGATAGGAAGGTGATGGTTAATTGAGAAATGTTAGTAATTGTATTTTAGGACCTAAAGTATGCCAGATTTCCTATGAGTGTGTCATTAATTTGTGCATTTGTATGAATCAAAGGAGTCACTATCTATAAAATCAAATACTAAAAAAGGTTGAAGCCAGTAATGAGCCTATTTATCTTCATTAAAATATCATGGTCTTTATTATCTTTGTGGGGCTGTTATTTAGCCTAACATAGGTAAAAAGAGACATTTGGGTACATACTGTTTCTTTGTTTGTTTGTTTTTTAATTGATTTTTAAAATTTTATCAGAGTATAGTTGATGTACAATGTTGTGTTAGTTTCAGGTGTACAGCAAAGTGATTCAGTTATACATATACATATAGTCATTCTTTTTCAGATTCTTTTCCCATATAGGTTATTATAGAATATTGAGTAGAGTTCCCTGTTCTATATAGTAGGTCCTAGTTGGTTATCTATTTTATATATAGCAGTGTGTATATGTTAATCCCAAGCTCCTCATTTATCTCTGCCCCCCACATTTCCTCTTTGGTAACCATAACTTTGTTTTCAAAATCTGTGAGTCTGTTTCTGTTTTGTAAATAGGTTCATTTATATCATTTTTTTAAAATTCGATTCCATATATGAGTGATATCATATGATATTTTTCTTTCTGTCTGACTTACTTCACTTAGTATGATAATTTCTGGGTCCATCCATGTTGCTGCAAATGACATTATTCTTTTTTATGGTTGAGTAATATTCCATTGTGTGTGTGTGTGTGTGTGTGTGTGTGTGTGTGTATACATACACACACACTACATCTTCTTTATCCATTCCTCTGTTGATGGACATTTAGGTTGTTTCCATGTCCTGACTATTGTAAGTAGTGCAGCAATGAACATGGGTGTGCATGTATCTTTTTGAATTATGGTTTTCTCCAGATATATGTCCAGGAGTGGGATTGCTGGATCATAGGGTAGTTCTATTTTTAGGTTTTTAAGGAACCTCCATACTAGTTGTACCAGGGTACCTACTGTCTCTATTTGCCCATCATCTCTTCATGCTTTATTCTTGTTATGGAAACCCCCATTTCACAAAATATTTCTTCTCCACCTTTCCATATAGATTTGGTGGGGGGAGTCCAATCACAGCTCTCCACTTCTCCTTGGACACAGGATTACACACATGACTGGCTTATATCACATTTATATCATAGGTCAAGTTTTATGAGTCCAGATTGTGCACTCATGACTCATGTCTGACTATTTGGGCTCCACTGCATGGTGTTTTATGTGTGGAGACAGAGAGGAAGACCCTCATTTCCTGGAATCTGGAGCTAACCTGATTCTGTCTTAAAGCTGACATTAACCAGGTTCACCATCAAAGGGAGGAAGCATATTACGAGGAGAAAAGAATGAAACAAAGACTTAGAGACTCTGAATGGAAAGACATTCCTGACTAAGTTCCTTGAACTGATTAAAAGCCCTTTGCTGGCTTCAGCTTCAGCATGAACTGGGTTTCTGACCAACATCTATCATGGACAGAGTTGTCCATCCTGCTGTAGAAGGAATTCCCAATGAACATACAGTTGAATGGGAAGATCTCAGTGTTCCCTACAAACAAATCTCCAATCTCTTCCAATGCACTAATTAAAAAACCTGGAAAAATAAAAAATAGATCATTAAACATTGGCAACAACAGTTCTGACACTGTACCTTAAGTGCATATAAATTTTCTGAAACAGCTTAGATATAGCACAATTATCTTTTCCAGTCACTACTGAAGAAATGGATACAATGTCAAATGCAGAGGAATCTAAGCTTATTTTTGCTGTAGAAAATATTGCAGTGATCAACAGAAACTATCAGACACCCATGAGCCAGCTTCCAAATAAACAAAGATTCAAACAAAAATGACTGCTGGCAGACATCCTTGGGATTCCTAAAAATGCCTTAAAACTTCCTGCTAAAATTGCTTCACAGTATCTGTTTAAATTCTATATCCTTGATTAATGTTTTCTTTACACCTCTAATTTCTTAAAGTAAAAAGAAAGTTATTCTAGAAAACTATACCAGAATTCCTAAAATTTTATGTACATGGATACCATGTTACCTGATTCAATAAACACAGTGAAAAACATCATACTATTTGTCTTACCAGTATATTTTTAAATTTAAGAGCAGATAAAATAGTGTTTTCGTAGCTATTTCTAAAATAAAACAAAACTTAAAATGCATTAGGCCCTTGGTTTGCAACATAACTTTCTGTTATAAAGTTGTTTCTACAGGAACATCAGATCTGATAGTCATCATTGCAGCTTACACTGACTTTTCCAGGAATACAAACATCAGAATATTTGAGGAATTAGTATAAAATATTACTTTAAAGCACAGGTTTAGCGAATATAAGTAAGATATCACGTTCTGATTGAAATGATTAGAAACACCACTGAATAAATTAGATAAACAATCAATAGATCTTAATAACCTAAATGTTGTCCTTAATCATCGAATGGATCACTCGAGATAATTAACCCGAGAGTTTAAGTAGGATGCTAAGGATCATGATATTTAACTAAATATGTACTTGTAAGATTTGTAGAGGGAAAAAACTGTTCACACTAACACACAGCAGCTCTTTCATTTTGCAAAATATGTAATAAAACTGCTTTTGACCATGAAGAAAGGACACTGGGCAAAAGATGATGTTTCAGAAAGAGGATCATTGTAGTGGGCAAGTTGATCACTTAAGCAGCTTCTTCCCCGTTACTAATAAAAATCCTAATCTGGTTAAGATATCCAAGTTTTAGCACATAGCCAAGCTTTGGGTATAACTGACCATACCCCTCAATTCCTAAAATGGGCAATGTTTTGCTTAATCAATATTCTATTCCCAGGGCTAGCATCAGGGTACATATGATCTAAACATTGAAATCATAGTGAATCTCAGAGTTTTCCTGGCAAGGTTAGGACAAAAGTACTCATCTATTTTCTTTGCGTGCTGAATTATGCTAATGTGAAAACTTGAGACACCTTGAGGAATGCTGCCTGAAGTTTAAGCCAACATGCACAATTAAGATATTACACATACGTACACACCCAAAAAATGGAACCACGACATTGAAACAACTAGCTATGAAATGTATCCTATCACTGGACAACCATTGATGAGCCCAAGAATTTCTTGATTATTAGAGCTATATTGAGTCAGATTTTTCTCATGACATGTAGCTGGAGTCATTTTATCAGATACAAACAATCATGAATAGTAAATTAAGTATATATATGTTTTTTAATTGAAGTATAGTTGATTTACAAAGTTGTGTTAGTTTCTGGTGTATAGCAAAATGATTCAGTTATATATATATATATATACACACATATATATGTATATATGTTATTTTTCATGTTCTTTTCCATTATGGTTTATTACAGGATATTGAATATAGTTCCCTGTGCTAGACAATAGGACCTTGTTGTTTAACCATTCTATATATGATGGTTTTATATATTCTATATATAATATAACCAATCTATATATAATAGATTAGCAGATGCTAAACTCAAACCCTCCCCTGCCCTCCTCTTGGCAACAACAAGTATGTCCTCTATGTCAGTGAGTCTGTTTCTGTTTCAGAGATGAGTTCATTTGTGTCATATTTTAGATTCCACATATGTGACATCATATGGTGTTTGTCTCTCTCTGACTTACTTCACTTAGTGTGATAATCTCTAGGTCCATCAATGTAGCTGCAAATGGCATTATTTTATTCCTTTTTATAGCTGAGTAATATTCCATTGTATGTACATGTGTATACATATATACCACATCTTCTTTATCCATCATCTGTTGATGGACATTTAGGTTGTTTCTATGTCTTGACTGTTGTAAATAGTGCTGCTACAAACATAGGAATGCATGTGTCTTTTCGAATTATAGCTTTGTCTGGATATATGCCCAGTTAGTGGGATTGCTGGATCATATGGTAAATATTTTTAGTTTTTTAAGGAACCTCCATACTGTTCTCCACAGTGGTTGTACCAATTTACATTCCCACCGACAGTGTAGGAGGGTTCCCTTTAGCCATGCCCTCTCCAGCATTTGTTATTTTGTAGGCTTTTTAATAATGACCATTTAGACCAGTGTGAGGTGGTACCTCTTGGTAGTTTTGATTTGCATTTCTCTAATACTTAGCAGTGTTAAGCATCTTTTCATGTGCCTATTGGCCATCTATGTGTCTTCTTTGGAGAAATGTCTATTTAGATCTTCTGCCATTTTTTGATTGGGTTGTTTTTTTGTTATTGAGTTGTGTGAGCTGTTTATATATTTTGGAAATTAAGCCCTTGTCAGTCACATCATTTGCAAATAAATTAAGTATATAATGTTGTTGGTAGATTTATCTTCGGTATATAAAAAAATAAAACCTAAATGGATGATGAATCATTGATATCTAAACAATATTAAAATATATCAAGAACAAAAAGGGTTAAGTCTTATTAACTAGAAAGTCAAGTAGGAAAGTGGGTGGGGTACAGAGGGAACTTATTTTGTGAAATTTTAACCTTGTTAATGTATTCACAAAAGTTCCAAATAATACGGACGCATTTCTTAATAAAATCTCTATGCTAAATCTCCAGGAAAGGCCCCAGAATTTAAATAAATAAAAAGAAGAGCTTTAACTGATTATAAAGGTCTTCTAACTGAAGAACTATTCATAAACTCTAAGAGCATTCAAAACAGGGTTGCTTATTGGGACTCCTTAGGCTATTCTCAAAGAAAGTTTGTCAGACCTTAGAATAAAAGAAGAAATTCATAGATTCACTTTATTTGTTTTTTCATTTTTATTGGACTATAGTTGATTTATAAGGTTGTGTTAGTTTCAGGTATACAGCAAAATGAATCAGTTATACATATATCCACTCTTCCTTAGATTCTTTTTCCATATAGGCCATTACAGAGTATTGAATAGAGTTCCCTGTGTATACAGTAGGTTCTTATTAGTTATCTATTTTATATATAGTAATGTGTATATGCCAATCCCAATCTCCCAATTTATCCCTCCCCTCTCCCTTACCCCCTGGGTAGATTCACTTTAAACAGTAGTCTTTTAGAGTTTCAGGAACAGTAATCTATTAAAACAGAGACTGAAATTTTGCTGAAAACGTTAGAATTGGGATGAGACAAACGATCACAGTAGAATTATCACAGGCATGTAAGAAGAATCATGTATTTTCAAACCTCAGAGGAACACTTGTTAATATCCTTTTTGGTATAAATGTTTTCTTGATCACTAAAAATCTGCATATATATCTTATCTCCCAACTCCGAACATGTAGCATGATGTTGGAGGTCATGTTCTTTGTATTTTCTGTATTCTTTCCTTGGTCTATGTAAAAAAATTTTCTCCTAATAGTCTCTGCTGTCCCAGGGGACTATGGATAAAAAATGTCCACCTTTCCTCCAGCTCTTATAAGCTCTACCCACCTCCCCATGGTAGTAGTAGTGACTTATTCTCCAATCCATAAAGTAAGCTAATATTTTAGACCATTTCTGAACCTATATTTATTTCTCAATTGGTTCAAAATTCTTAGAGACCAATTCCCATCTTCAAGTCACAACAGAGAACTTAGATATACTTTGAGTCACAGAAAATATGCCATTTAAGTGCTCACATTCTAAATGTTGAATGAATATTTGTTGACAAATAATAATTGGGCTGGAGAGAAAAGAGATATTATCTCTGAGATGTTATTTTTGGCATAGTATTAATAGTGTTGAAATTGCTCTCTGTGTACTTTGTTGTTAGATTATTATTTGGATTATTATAGCAGCTCCAATGTATTAACTGCTTTACTAATTTAAGTCTATTCAAATATCTCAATTCATATGACACTATAAAAAAGATATCACTACATTTGATAGATTAAAGATATGTTGGATGGTTTAAAAACTGTGAACGTTCTAAAGAGCTAGAGGGAGAGAAATTAACAACTATCTTTTAATGCATGAGATATAACTGTAAAGTAAACATTTTACTACTTAATATGAAATTTTAATCTCCCATGAAAAGGAATTTTCAGGGTTTTGAGAGATTCCTAGAAAAAATAGTCAAAAGTACCCTTAGTACTTTATATTAAAAGACTCCTACAAAATGTACTTTTAATGAAAAAAATATTATTTAATAGTGTTTTTGTCAGGCTTTAATTACAATACTTAAAAAACAATGAACATATAATTTAGTAAAACCCTTTACTGTACTATTGCCAAGAGGCAGCAAACAATCCATGGTTTGTCTTTGTGTTTATTTCAGTATTTGTATGGTATTTGTGAAAATAGATAACACTGAATCACAAAAATGACACACATCTTACCCAAGTCATTAAATATTCAGTTAGATTAGCAAAGAAAGGAAACATCTTTTTCAAATTCATCAGACTTGTTCAGAATAATTTTCCAGTCCTGATTCCAGAAAGCACAACAACATGCCCCATAGAAATCATGGTGGAGAGGATACGTTTTCCTTATCCTTCTGTAAAGATTTCTTGTAAAATTATGAAACAGTTTTAGCTTATTGTCTTTAGTACCCTAATCTTTAATTAATTACAATTTGTGAAATTCCTCCATCCTGCTTATGCCTCCCTTTTCCCCTCCATTTATCCAAAATGTATCCATTTGTCACGTCTGGAAAAGTTCATTGCTCAGAACTACTCTTTCACGTAGTTTATATCACACACATTAACACTTTATCATACATTAAGGACATTGTTCACAGATTAATTTTATTTTATAATCATAAATAAGCTTATGAGTATTGTCTCTTTAAAAAAATCTCATCATCAAACTTAATATTCTTAAGCTGTCATAGATATATGTTTGTTAAATCGAATTAAATACCTCTATGAGATAGGGGAGTCTAACTAGAGTGCATCCATTGGAACTCTTCAAAAAGCAGAAAGTTCCTTTGATTCACATTTCTGTAGAAAAGTACACGTAAATGTAAATCTAGTTTCCCTTTCATTACATAGATTCAAGGAGCTTCCTGTGGCAGTCTGGTGGATCTGATAACAGGACAGATTGTATTACTATTTTAACTACAAGTTGGCTATTTTATGTAAACATTTTGTTTTACCTTGATGAAAATCTGAGTCATTTCTTCATACTAATAAAGTAATTTTTTCAGGGCAGCCTCTTATTCCGCTGATCATGACACATATAAGATAATATAAAAATAAATGCCTGGGCTTCCCTGGTGGCGCAGTGGTTGCGAGTCCGCCTACCGATGCAGGGGACGCGGGTTCGTGCCCCGGTCTGGGAGGATCCCACATGCCGCGGAGCGGCTGGGCCCGTGAGCCATGGCCGCTGAGCCTGCACATCCGGAGCCTGTGCTCCGCAACGGGAGAGGCCACAGCAGTGAGAGGCCCGCGTACCGCAAAAAAAATAAATAAATAAATAAAAATAAAAAAATAAAAAAATAAAAATAAATGCCTAATATTTATTATAAAAATATTAGCTGAATTCATTCACATACAAAATAGTCTTTTTGCTTTTCCAAGTGAGCATTGTTGAAAACTGGCTCCATTTGCTAATGGCCTTGACAGTGCTTGAGTTGACAATTTGTTTTGGAGATGGTGATCACTATTTCCAGCACACAATCTCTTCTAAAAGAACCTTCTGACCAACAACAGTGGTTTACCCATTTGTAATAGAGAACATATGCCCTCCCTCCAACCTAAGTACATCTGATTGAATGGGGAAGACTCTTTCTCCAAAAAGGAACAATCCATCAATTGGACTGATTCAATCAGATAGTCTCTTCTGATAAATCTGAGATGAAGATGCTGAGGAAATAAGAAGAGGACAAAGTTAAGACAGAAAAGAAGCTTAAAACCAATCTCATTAAGTTATGACAGCCCAAATTTCCTCTCTTTCTGAGGCTTTGATAATACAGAGATACATGGATTAGATGATTACTCTGTTATATATTAGGCAAGATTTTAAAGAAAAGATTAACTTAAAGCATTGGAGAGCTGATATAAACACACAAAAAGAAACTCACACCCATCCTGATGCACGAATTTTTTTCTGTCTCTAGTCAGCATGATAAGACCTCTAAAAAGCAAGCTCAGAAAAGAATTTAGAAAATTCCTGAATTTTCCCCAACATTTTAATTAAGATAATTTAAAACATAGAAATAATGAAAGAATTATACTGTGATACCCATATACCTAATATCTAGATTTAGTAATCATTAATTTTGCTATAAAATTATATACATGTATGGAAAACAAAATTTTTTTCCTAAAACATTTGATAATAGGTTTCAGGTGTCAAATGTCTTTTCCCCTAATTGATTCATCATGCATCTTCTAAGGACAAGAATATTCTCCTATGTTAATAGGCCATTATCATGCTTAAGAAAATTAGTAATAATTTACTAATATCCAGTTCTTATTCAAAATTATTTATGCCTAATAATTTAAAATAAAACATAACTGAAAAAGAGAAGTAAGAAATCCACAAGCATGGTGAAAATTGCAACATACATATTTCAAGATGAATATCAGCAGAAAAAATCAGTATGAGTATAGAACATTACAACATACTGATCAACAAACTTGACTTAATGATATACATAGAAAACTGCATCCAACGATTGACTTCACATAATTTTCAAGTACTCATGAAAACAGAAAAAATTGATTATATGTTGGGAAAAAAAATCCCAACAAATTCCTAAGGATTGAAAATGTGTAAAGATCACAGTTGATAAGAATAAAATTATATACAAATAAATAATAAATATTTATTGATATTGTCCAAATATTTGGAAATATAAAGACACATAAATGGCTTATTTGTCAAATAAGAGATCACATCACAAAATAGAAAATATTTTGAAATTCATATATAAAGGAAAAAGGACATTTAAAATTTACTTGAGAATTTCTGTAAAGTGTTGGAATAGATAATTAATGCCCCCAAAAAGTGAAAAGAAGAAAATAATAAATTAAATAGAAAATAAAGATAGAAAAACATTCAGCAAAACCAAATTTAGCTTTTTAAAAAAGATTAAGAACTGAAAAACCCATAAAAACTTGACCAAGAAACAAACAAAAAAAAGGCAAAATCTATAAACATCAAAAAAATTTTTAAAGTGAAAACATTAAACTAGTAAAGGCAATGAAAAGAAAATAAAAGTATGATAGGTTAAATGCAAAATAGCTTCTATCCCCATTTTTCCCTCTATCACTGCTTTTTGCAAAGTGTCTTTGCAGTTCCTCCTTTAGAAATGTTGAGTCTATTTCAGCATCCCTTCAATTAGGTCTTGTCTTGTAATGTTCTTAACTAATAAAATATGGTGGGAGATGATGGGATGTAAGTTCTAAGCCTAGGTCTCAAGAGGCCTTCCAAGAGTCCTCTCTCTCTCTCTCTCCCCCCGTTGTACTCCTGTGGTAGGAAATTTAATTTGTCTTCTTTTAGTTTGGTTTATTTGTTTATTCTCAATTTCTTGTTTTGAAGATCATGGCTTTTCCTTTCTTTCCCCTTTTCTTCCTGTCTCCCTCTCTCCCTCCATCCTCTTTTTTTCCCCTTCCTTCCTCCTTTCCTTCTTTTTAAAATCTCTTTATACTTGAATTGTTACATAGTTGACCATGGGGAACCCCTTCTAGCTGGCTGTTATGTTCCTTTAAAATGCCTGCACTCATTTTTGAATATATCCTTGCTACCTGGCACTATAAAATATCTTATAAGCTCATCTTGTACTTTATTTGCCCCAGACCTGGAATCAGCCACTTTCCCAAGGAGCCCTGATTCTTTGTTAGTAGTATAATATTTAGAAACCAAGTTTTCTGAGCAATAGTTACGTTCATTGGTGTGCCAAATTTTTAGGCCCTTTCAATAGTCAGAAATATAAAGTACATTTTATAAATATCATGAGTTCATATTACAATATCCAACTGAGATTTTCAAATTATTCAAATTACAGGCCTATACTTAATGTTTGTTTTATATTTGTCTTTTTCTTGAATTACATTTAGAAATCGGTTGCTAATAAGATTAATAAAATTACTTGCTTTATTCTACCATATTCATAATATAGTTTCAAAATTACATCATCAATATTACTATTGACTGTAAACTGCTAAGTAAAGTGTGAGATTATTTTGCAGGTTATTTATAGTACTGTGTTATTAATGCTAGAATTATAGTGATATAAATCTACCTTATGTAACTGAAGCAGAAAAAAACATCTGCAGAGAATAAATAAAAAGCAGAGTTAGAGACAGAAGTGAAGATGTGAGACAACGCATCCCTAGATATCACAGAGCTTTTCCCTGGTTCATCATTAATGTCTTTCTAAGCTCTTGTTTCTAGAATTCCTGAGACCTACTGCTGGATTCATCCTTGACTATTACAAAATATCCATTTTATTATTCCAGTACCACCATGCTTTACTGGGTTTTGGTCACTTCAAAATCACATTTTCCTTGCTATATTTAGTTCCTTGCTAAATTAATAAATTCATTTTAATGTTGAGAAAATTAAGAATTATAGCTGTTATGAAACTAGCACAAGTCTCAAATGCATGTAAATTAGCAGCTAAGAACTAAATGGAGGTTTGTTTAACTATAATGCCCATCTCCTTTAGAACTATACTTTACTGATATAATTCTTTAACAAAGCAGGTATTTCCAAATATTGTCCACATGATCTCAAGAACTTATTTCCACAGCTTTATCATCTTGCTCTGGGTTTGAGCTAAGGTCAGTACTAGGATTTCTTCCTACAAGACATTACTTGACTGGTTGAGAATATGTCATATAAGCAGCTATGAATATGTTGGAAATTGTGAGAAACCATAGCTCAAATACATTTGGTTTCAAATGGTTGATTAATCCAAATAATTTCAGGAATAAATATGCAAGAATCACTGCAGGCATGACCATTAAATTAGCTCCATTCCTAAGAATACCAACCTAGCATCAGGAGTTACTGGAAAATGTTCCAATAGTTTCCTTATCATTCTACACTCTCAGCATCGTTTGTCACATCAGACAGAGTGACAAGGGGTGAAAAATAAAGCTATCCTATATTTGCTTGACTTTATCCTGATCTCATATGGAAAATTTAGCAAAAATTTGACTCTGGATTGTAAACACAGAAATCTGGCCATGGTGGTTAAGTAAGAATCTACATAAGAATATGTATAATTATAGCAAATGTTAGTTTCTGATTTAAATCCAAGACATATAGTTTCTCTAAAACTTTTTTTTTTTTTCCAGTACGTGGGCCTCTCACTGTTGTGGCCTCTCCCGTTGTGGAGCACAGGCTCAGCGGCCATGGCTCACAGGCCCAGCCGCTCCGCAGCATGTGGGATCTTCCTGGACCGGGGCACGAACCCGTGTCCCCTGCATCGGCAGGCAGACTCTCAACCGCTGCGCTACCAGGGAAGCCCTCTCTAAAACTTTTATAATTATGACATTAATTACTATTTGATGAGTCAAATGTTCCACATGAAATAAATATATTTTCAGTATCTTCCAGTATATTAAATGCCAACATCCAATTGTTAATTTTACCTTAGTCCCTACTAGGTCAATTTATTCATTTTGTAAAGTTAATGGACTATTGCAGCATTTGTAGAAATAGTCTTCTAATATCTTAAAAATTGCATTTACCTTAGCCAAAAAGCAGTTCAAAAGTACATGCCCAAGTAAGTAGTTACTGGGGAAAAAAGCAAACAAACTGGTCTTTCTAAGGTAATTCCAAAGTTGTATGTAAAGCCATTGTCAGCAAATGTAGCTGTTACTTGCACAAAACATGTGTCTTATTTTCCAAGTCCATCATTCACCTTTTTGTGCATCGATTTCTAACTCCATTCAATAGACTTTTTCTTACTTTCAAACTGCCTACCCCACTTTATCTCTAGCAAATCATGATAATGTACAATCTCAAGGCAGATAGATTTAGAATTAGAATATACTCATAATTTTTACTATTAACATATAACAACAAATGTAAAAATATTGACTTAAATATTTGGAAACATGAATGTTTTAATACATTGTAACTATGAAGAGGGTATAAAATACAATCTTATAATATGCTATTGATTACTTTAGAAAGGTAACGACTACTTCATTTGTAATGAGAACCAAATTTTGTGGAATCATTTCAGCATTAAACACCTGCAGCATATTCTGATATCCAAGAACAGAACTAGGCTGAAGCTAAAATGGAGCCTTATGTGATCATTTTCAGCATTATAATTTCCTGCAAAATTTGAGTGATTTGCAGAACTGTGGTAGACTTCCCATGAATAGGATGGTAGCAAAGGCTTTGTATATTCAAAAATAGTTTTGCTGAGGCAATGAGAAGTAATGTACTATCAGATTAGAAGCTGTTCATATTTTACCAAGCTATTCATATTTTAGAAGCTCAAAAAGAATTTGCCTCTAAATATTGCAAAGTTCTGCATTCCTTATTTTATTTTTTTTCATTTTTCTTGCATTCTCTTTTAATTATCTTAGTATTTCTCCACTGATAGAAAAAAAATCATTGTATTCACAATTTAATAATTAAGTATTGTCTATTCTATAAGTGTAAATATCAAAATTTATGAATTTGCACTTCTAGGATGGTATTTAAAAAATCACCATCCTAAAATATAAAGGAATCAGAAAGAGAAATTTATAAAGCCTTACCGAAGTATCCTAAACTGACTGAGCAATGAAGGTCATCTTGCTTAAGGACTATGGAAGGCTTTCTAAGTATGTTTCATAATCTTACTCTAACAGGACCATTGGCTGAAATGCCACATTAATTGATATCAGACAGTATTATTTATATTCCTGAATCCTGATTTATATCAATATCACATTAAGACACCATCTTCCTGGGATACCACACTCAGAGCAGTTTATGTCACTTAATCAGTAGCAAAATGCTAACACAGAAATACTTACTGATATACAAATGTTTACATAATGAAATTACTGAACTGTGATAAAAATGTTAAAGCAAAAGCTGAAGAATATTCTTAATACAAGGACACAATTACACAAAGTAATTGTATTTCTTATGATATCAGCCAGAGTATCCACTTGCTCATTATTTATAATAATATAGCATGCTTACACAATAAATTGAACATGGCAAAATACTCAAACATGTGAATGAACACTAGACTTTAAACTGTGTCTTCTTTAATTTTTTTTAAAATTGTAGATGCTGGACTTTTGAATATTTAACACAAGGCTACACTTTATAAGTATGTTTTGCTCCTATGTTAGATCTTCACAAGCATTGCTTACTGCAGTTCTTGATATAATGGGTTTCGCTCTATCATTTTGCTTTCTATTTGTACCAGTGGTATTTTCGTTCCTTTATTCCTCCATCACTTATTTCTTTTGTGTCAATGAAGAATTACACATTAACCATTTTATCTCTTCTATAAGCTTTTTAGTGACCCATTTTAGTTTTATTCTTATACTGCTTACACTAAAATTACGACATATATTCTTAACTTATTAGTGTCTACTATATATTGTTATTTTTGTGATATCCCAAACAATGCAAAAACCCCTGGAAGAGTTTAATTCCATCTATCATGCCCATCTTTATTCTATTTTTGTCATATATTTTATTTCTTCATATGTTATAAACCCCATAAGGCATTGAAATTCAGTTTGCTTTCAATAGTCAGTGTCCTCTAATATTTTCACATACGTTCATTCTATGCTGTTAATTCATTCTTGAACTTCCATGATTCCACTTGAGATCAATTTTTTAGGCTAAAGATCTTTCTGTATTTGTTGTAGTGCAAACCTGCTAGTGACAGATACTCTTGGATTTTTTTTAAAGTTGTATCATCTCATTTTTTAAAATATATTTTAAATAAATGTAGAATTCTAGGTGAGCTAGTTTTTTTTTCCCCTTTAACATTTTAAAGATGTCAATCCACTGTTTCTTAGCTTCCATAGAATCTGTTGAAAAGTCTATCATACTTCTCTTGATCCATTCAAGTTATTGTATCTTTTTTTCTTCTTGATGTTTTTAAGATCTTATTTTTGGATTTTAGCAATTTGACCATAATATAGACTAAATGTTTTTCTCTACCTTTTTTTCTGGCTAGAGTTCACTGTGATATATAAAATTGTGGATTAATGTCTTTAGTCTGTTTTAGAAAACCTCAACTTTTCTTTCCTCAAATATCACTTGTTCTCTCTCAACTGTCCTCCTGGGACTCCAATTAAGAATACATAAGATCATCTAACAGTGTCCCATGTGTCTCTCACTTTGTTTTTCCATTCTTTTTATTTTCTCCCTGTGCTTACTTATATTGGATATTTTTAATTTGCCTGCATTTGAATTCACAAATCAGATTTTTTTTTTTGCAGCTTCTAAGCAACCATTAAAGCTATCCAGTGGTTTTAAAACTTGATATATAATTGACATACATTGAAATGTACAAATCTTAAGTACACAGGTTAATGAATCTTGTATATGCATATATACTCATGTAAACACACTTCAGTATGGTAATATTTCCATTACCCTAAAACAGTCCTTTGTGTCAATTACCTCCCTTCCCTTTGCCCTTCAGAGAGGTAATCATTTCTATGATTTCTATCTCATAAATCAACTTTGCCCTCCCTTATTTCTTAACCTTAAAAAAATTAAATCACTAAATATGCCTGTTTCCTGGTTAATTTCAAAATGCATAAGTCTTTTTGTGGGTTATCCATGCTGTTATATGTATCAATATTTCAATCTCTTTATTTCTGAGTAGTATTCCATTGAATGACTGTATCACAGTTTATCCATTCTCCTGTTTTTGAGTTTTAGCTTGGTTGTGTCCAGCAATGGCCTGTTGTAAATAAACTGGCTGTGAATTGGACAAATATACTTATTTTTCTTGGGTATATACCTAGTAATGGAATTGTGTGTCAACTTATAAAAAACTATCAAACACTTTGCAAATTGCTTATAATTTTCAAGCTCCTACCAGTTATATAGGAGAGTTTTGGAGTGTCTACATCATTGTCAACCTTTGATTTTGGCAGTTCAGTTAGTTGACCTGAGCTGGAAAGCATGTTTTAGTTGTAAATTAACTCTAATTTATAAATTTATTTCCATTTCCCTGGTGATAAATTATGTTAAGGAAAAATCTGATTGACCATTCAGATATTCTTTTTTACTTTTGATTTTTTTCAAGTCTGTTTAAGTCTCCTGTCCATTAAAAAAAAGAAAAAATGTTATATGTCTTTTTCAAATTGATTGGTAGGAGTTATTTATGAACTCTGGATAAAATTCTTTGTCAGATATATGTATTGCAAATATCTTCTACCAGTTTCTGCCTTAAATTTAAAATTTTAATGGTATCTTGGATGAGCAGAACTTCAAATTTTGATAAAGTTAAATGTTTTCCTTTTATTAGTGGTAGCTTTGTATATTACTAATATATTTTTGCATTCTCCAAAGTATGAAGATATTTTCATATGTTTGATTACAGAAGTTTATTGTTTTAACTTTCACATTTAGGGCTTTGTATCCATTTCAAGTTAATTTTTATTTATGGAGTGAAATAAGAGTCAAGGTTCATGATTTACCATATAGATATCAACTTGCTATAGCTCCATTTATTTAAAGTACTTTCCTTACCCCATTGAATTACAGTGACCCCTTTGATGAAAATCAAGAGCTATCAAATGAGTTCTTAATTTCAGGTACTGTATTTAGAGTCCTAAAGTGTCCCTCAATTCTTTTTAGTGAGTCTCATACCCTGTTTAATTACTCCATCTATTAGTCCATTGGGTTCACATTTTCTCTATTTTCCTTAATATTTAATTTAGCATTTAATTATATTTGAAATTTTGTCTGTTAACATTTATATCACGTTCCTCTCTGAGTCTGTAATTACAGACTATTTTATCTCTTGAATATCTATTAGCTGTTTCTTTCTTATTCACATGCCTAGTGGATCTGTATCTGTATTGGATGCTGGCCATTGCTGAGGCTCTGGATTATGTTATATTCCTCTAATGAAGGTTATTTTATTTTCCAATATGCAGCTAAATCACCTCAAGACATGGTTTCAAGCTTCTTCTGGGTTAGGTCTATTTTAACTTAGTACTTCTTAGGTGTAGCCCTGACTCCAAGAGCTTGCCCTTTTAGAAGTCTCAACCCAATGCCTGAATTTGTCATCAAGGTCATGCCACTCTGGTTGGGCTGGAACTCTAGTATCTCCATAGCAGTTTACAACTTTTGAAGTTCTCTTCAGCTCTACATGCCTCCCAGAGTCTTTCATTGTGTATGTGTGACTTATCAGTTAGCCAAGGATCTGTTGGAAGTTTTTGTGCAGAATTTTGAGATTTTGTCTTTGTGGCTCCCATATTTTCTATATCCTACCCTGCAACTCAGCCCCCTTTGGCAAACTAGAATAGCAATCTCTGGTTCCCCATTAAGTAAGACGGTTTCCCTCAGCTTAAGCTCTGTTTCCCTTATACAACTTGGAAAGTAGTTTCTGAGAGAAATTCAAGGTAAATGTGTGGCTTACTTCATGTGCTATTTTCTTCTCAAGAGTTGTAGCTCTCTGTTGCTTACTAACACCTGTAAAAGTTGTTTTATATACATTACCAGTATTTATAGTTGTTTATGATAGGAAAATGAGGCTCCTATAATAAAAATAATGCCAGCTACTTCATCGTGGTCAGAGCCAGAAGTCTCGAGTATTTTTTTTAATATAGGTAAAACATAGTTTTCTTTAAAGTTTAATAGCTTAATCAATTTCTAACTTTTTAAAAATATATATTAATGAAAAAATTTGAGTTAAAATACCTTATTTGTTTCTACAGTTATTGGAAAATATAGAAAGAGGGAAGCTTCCCAAACGAACTAGAACTTCCACACACAACTAAGATTCACAGTTGTGTGAATTTTTATTGATTGATTGATTGATTGATTGATTGGTTGATTGATTGCATTGGGTCTTTGTTGCTGTGCGCTGACTTCCTCTAGTTGTGGCGAGCGGAGGCTACTCTTCGTTGCGGTGCACAGGCTTCTCATTGTGGTGGCTTCTCTTGTTGCAGAGCACAGGCTCTAGGCATGTGAGCTTCAGTAGCTGTGGCTCGCGAGCACTAGAGCACAGACTTAGTAGTTGTGGCGCACGGGCTTAGTTGCACCACGGCATGTGGGATCTTCCTGGGCCAGGGCTTGAACACGTGTCCCCTGCATTGGCAGGTGGATTCACAACCACTGCGCCACCAGGGAAGCCCGTAGGTTATTTTTTGACCCGTTTAATTGTAGACCCAGCTGAGACTATGAGCCAGACATGGTTCTAGTTTGAAGTAATGAAAACAGCATGTTCACTAGAAATTAAATTGAGGCAACTAAATCTTTTGTAACAGTTCTAGAATGGTCATGAGATGCAATAATACCTGATTACTGACAATGTACACTGGATTTAAATGTAAAAGTTACAGGTGAAAGACTGCATATCCCATTATATGTTCCCTCAGCCACAAAATAGAGACTTTCTAGGAACTGAAATATAGAGATTTCAAGCTTATTAAAAAAGGCCAAAATGTAATGGTCCAATGAAATGTGGCCAATTTGGAGGAAAAAGTCACCCTTTACAAATGGTGAAGGATTTAAACATGTCTTTAAAATCTACTAATATAGGGAATGTTAGTGAAGATCCTACAATACTATTCAGTAGGTTAAACAACTGCTTATGATTGAGTGCCCATAAAGAATTAGTTTTGATGTGCCATAAGCTGTTGTTGTAAACTATGTGCTGGACAAAGGAAAGGTCACAAAAGTATAATTATTTTTCCAGCTTAAGAGGCCATATGTCTTTCTTGCTTGCATGAGCAATGCTAGGATCCAGTAATTTGGCTGTGGTGGGTTCTTCACTTCCTGACAAACTTCATGTTGTTTAGAAAAGGCAAAAATACATCTATTTTGACTGTAATTAAGCCAAGCATTTTCTTTAACATCTTTATTGAAGTATAATTGCTTTACAATGGTGTGTTAGTTTCCACTGTAGGACAAAGTGAATCAGCTTTACGTATACATATATCCCCATATCCCCTCCCTCTTGCATCTCCCTCCAACCCTCCCTATCCCATCCCTCTAGGTGGCCACAAAACACCGAACTGATCTCCCTGTGCTATGCAGCTGCTTCCCACTAGCTATCTATTTTACATTTGGTAGTGTATATATGTCCATGCCACTCTCTCACTTTGTCCCAGCTTACCCTTCCCCCTCCCTGTGTCCTCAAGTCCATTTTCTACATCTGTGTCTTTACTCCTGTCCCACCCCTAGGTTCTTCAGAACCCCCTTTTTTTTAGATTCCATATATATGTGTTAGCATATGGTATTTGTTTTTCTCTTTCTGACTTACTTCACTCTGTATGACAGATTCTAGGTCCATCCACCTCACTGCAAAAACTCAATTTCGTTTCTTTTTATGGCTAATATTCCATTGTATATATGTGCCACATCTTCTTTATCCATTCATCTGTCGATGGACACTTAGGTTGCTTCCATGTCTTGGCTATTGTAAATAGTGCTGCAATGAACATTGTGGTACATGACTCTTTTTGAATTATGGTTTTCCCAGGGTATATGCCCATCAGTGGGATTTCTGGGTCATATGGTAGTCCTATTTTTAGTTTTTTAAGGAACCTCCATACTGTTCTCCATAGTGACTGTATAAAATTACATCCCCACCAGCAGTGCAAGAGGGTTCCCTTTTCTCCACACCCTCTCCAGCATTTATTGTTTGTAGATTTTTTGATGATGGCTATTCTGACTGGTGTGAGGTGATACTTCATTGCAGTTTTGATTTGCATTTCTCTAATGATTAGTGATGTTGAGCATGCTTTCATGTGTTTGTTGGCAATCTGTATATCTTCTTTGGAGAAATGTCTATTTAGATCTTCTGCCCATTTTTGGATTGGGTTGTTTGTTTTTTTGATATTGAGGTGCATGAACTGCTTGCATATTTTGGAGATTAATCCTTTTATGCCAAGAATTTTTTAGCAACTTATACATGAAACATAAAGAAAAAGTGAACAGGAGATGCTTACTTAATTCAGTTAAAGACTTAATTAGGAGCTCAATTCTATCAGACATTTTATATTGCATTTTATTCTCATTTACTCTTTTATTTCTAATAGAAAATAATGGCATGCCAATTGTATATGATTATGGTTAACTATTTATGGAACTAGGTCTTGCCTCTACACTTAATTACATTTTGTTTGGAGGTTAATATTATATTACAACTGTAGCTTTTTTTTTTTTTTTTTTTTTTTTGCGGTATGCGGGCCTCTCACCACCGCGGCCTCTCCCGCTGTGGAGCACAGGCTCCGGAAGCGCAGGCCCAGTGGCCATGGCCCACGGGCCCAGCTGCTCCACGGCACGTGGGATCCTCCCGGACCGGGGCACGAACCCGTGTCCCCCGCATCGGCAGGCAGACTCCCAACTGCTGCGCCACCAGGGAAGCCCTACAACTGTAGCTTTTATTTGAATCTATTCTTATAGTTTTCCTCTCTCATTAGGACTTCGATTGCTGGTTCATAGATTCTCTTGTTTAAGATTTTCTCTATTTCTTTTTTCTATTTCTAGGCTTATCCTCTAGAGCCGCATTATTCTTTTTAATGGCTTTAAAAACATTTAGGGGTAGAAGGAAAGAAATAATTCATTTTGCCGTATGCTGAAGGCTTTGACAAACAATGTATTTACAAGCTAAATAAAAATATGCCATGTGGCTTCCTGGTGGTGCAGTGGTTGAGAGTCTCCCTGCCGATGCAGGGGACACGGGTTCGTGCCCCGGTCCGGGAGGATCCCACATGCCGCGGAGTGGCTGGGCCCATAAGCCATGGCTGCTGAGCCTGTGCATCCAGAGGCTGTGCTCTGCAGTGGGAGAGGCCACAGCAGTGACAAGCCCGTGTACCGTAAAAAAAAAAAAAAAAAAAAAAAAAGCCATGTATTTTGTGACTCCTAATGAATACATTTGATTTTTATTTAATTTGTCTCTCCATCCTTTATTCTCTACCCTGCTACAGGATCATTGTGATTACTATAAACTATTCATCTCAAATCATGCAAATATGCATTGAAACTAATCATGGATACCCACCATCTGCATTGTTGAATATGTTTCATCACTTCATGTTTCTTCCTATTCTGCAAAAGAATTTAGAATTATTCCCTTATTACAAATATCATAGAACTAATTCATTTTATGTAACCAGTAATAAGACTCAAGAAAAATGTGACTAGATTCATGTTTCCATTAACACTCTTACTTGTTAGCAGTGTGTTTTCGTTAAAGTCTAACCCTATACTTGACCCAATTGTTTTTATTATTTAGTAATCATTTACTGAGTATTTTACAAAATTACTTTAAATTCTATTGGATAAGTCAATTCAAATTAATTAATCACATAGTTGCAGTTTTATTATTATTCCATATTTCCTAGGAATAAAGTCAATATGATACTTCATAAATTGATACCATGACTTCCTAACATGTTCTGATATGCCAACCAACAAATAGATTCTTATTTTTATTCATGGGATTCTGTAACCAATAACTGGCTGGTAAAGAATGTGTCAAAATCAATCAAGTTTTAGATACATGCTCAATAGATGGATAGGGAGAATCACTAGGTCTGCTCATAAAATTGCACTTTCGATCTAACAAGAGAAGCTATTTTTTCATTAGAGTTCCAAATATCTCAGTGTTTGGTGAAGTTTCCAGGTAATATATGCAGTGAAGAACATTACTAGGCACTAGGAAACAATAGGCTTCTATCAATCAACATGTATTTGAATATGAACACCTTTTAGGAAAGCTTTGGGTATTTTTTTCTTTCACTGACATTGATGTTAATTAAGTATCATAATTTAATGAACCCAAAAAAGACTGACATTTGTACAATTAATCTTCACATGGCACGCAAATCTGATCCTCTAAATCTGAATTTCAGACAACTAGTACTGCCATTGTGCACATAGAAAAGAAGTCTGACACCGGCTTCCAAGTCTCCCATTATATTCCTAAGCATAGCAGCATAAAATAAATGAAATGAGACAAGACTTCAGCCACAATCTTGCTTTGCTCAATTGAGAAGAGTATAAAGAATGAATAGAGGCACCATCAACTCTGGCATGGCTTACTGAAAATTTAGGGCAGCCATAGTAAGATAACAAAATATTAATTTGTAATGTTTCTTTCATTATATTTGCAAATATTTTTACATGCGTTCTCATGTATTCCAGGTTCTGGCTGATTTCTTTGCTTCTATATACCTCAATTTTCCTACTAATTATTCCACTGAAGGACTCATTCCCTTTGAATTTTTAGTTTGCTTTTGTTTTAAGAGGTAAAATGCTTAGCTCTCTTACAATAGGCACTGGCAAGGGAATGGAATCACAATGATTGGCTTAATCCAGTGTTTTTCCACTTCCTATGGTGACATTAATGGGTTTGTGAAATTAATTTGTTGAATTGCAACTAGCATTTCATTGTGGAATGAAATAGACTACACTAGATAAGAATCGAACAGAATAGAATAGGAGTGAATTATATATAGTAACCCTAGATGTTTTCATTTATATGTGTGTATATGTGTATCTGAATTAGATCATCATCTAACATATTTATGCATTTATCATTGTCAGTGAAGTTAAAAATACTTATAAGGTACTTGCTGATTCTAATTAGGATTCACTCCAGGAGACAACATACTGTCCCAAAACTGTATGACTGCTATATAAAAGGAAGAAGTAAAATAGATAATGAAAAGACAATCACAGTGTCAACTATGATGAAATTGTAACATGACCCCATTCTGTAATTCCTCCCCTGAAGTCACAGGTGAGGACCTATAAATATGAGATCACACTTGTGATAAGGTTACTATATATGGAAAGGAAAAGGGGAAGTTGCAGATATAATTAAGGTTTCTATTTAATTGAGTTTGTGCTAATCAAAAAGAAGTTTACCTTGATGGGCCTGACCTAGTCAGGTGAGGCATTTAAAAGAGGATCTGAAGGTAAAAGATAAGAAGCAGCAGTAGATGTTCTTATGTTAGCCTTGAAAAAATCAAATTGCTATGTTGTGGAGAGAGGGTCATGTGGCAGAGACCAATGGATGACCTCTCGAAGCCAAAGGTCTTTAACCTACATCTCTAAGGAAATGAATTGTGCCAACATCCAGAGAGCTTGAAAGAGGACTTTGAGCTTCAGATGAGATTAGAGCCCCAGTTGACGTCTTGATATCATCCTTGTGAGACACAAGGCAAAGGACCCAGCTAAGACATGGCCAAACTTCTGACTTAAAGAAACTGTGAGATAATAAATGAGCATTGTTTTCTCTCACTAAATATGTAAAAATGTGTTACATAGCAGTAGAAAGCAAACACAGTTGTCTATCTAGATTCAAGTGCATAAAACCACTTTTCTTTGTCATGGAACTCTCATTGATGCTATTGGGAGAGACAAGATTAGCATTCTACCATCTGACTGAGTTTTTGCAGCAAAAACTCATCATTAATATAGTTCTCTTTCCCACCTGTACATCATGTCAAATGAGTGTCTTTCCCCTTTGGCTTTTCATTATATGCTACAATCTTTTTTAAAAAAATACACCCAGGTAAGAAAGGTCTCTTGGTATATAATTCTCACACATTTATAAAGTAGATGATTTTAACCCACTTTACAGAAGAGAAAGCTAGAAGATGGAGAGGTTTAGGGACTTTTTTTAAAGAAACACTTAGCTTCTGTAGATAAGTCTTCCACCTCAGAGTTCAGGAGTCTCTCTCTAATTGTCTTTTTCTCACTAAATTTCTCAAAGCAAGAAGAAATCCAACTTGTTTACCATAAAGCAGATTTTGAAGTGAAATTAGTTGTGTGGGGTTAGCAAAGTTAAACTATTTGAACCTCCATCTCCACATTTCCTCACTTGTGTGTGTGTGTCTTTGAGAGAGAGAGAGAGATAGGGATTATACCTATACTCCAGAGTTGTGGGAATTATGAGATAACTACTGCATATATATTTATTTTAAACTTACTTAATCACTATCCTAATTTTGTTAACTCCCTTTATCGTGTGCTTGAACAGAAGTTTATAATTTAATTTCAAAATTAAAATGGACCAGTACCCCAGAAATTCAGTAAAATCTTTGCAATATAATTTTTCACTGATAGAGAATTTATGATAATTTAAATAGAATGAGACCTGAAATTAAAGGGAGAAAAAATGAATAAATTATGACTACTAATAGAGCAAAGGAGATATCTGGAGGAAACTTAATATATTTTAAAATATATTTTCTTATAATAATGCATGATTTACCATATATTAATCTTATATAGATTAACAGATCTCTACCTAGCAACTTTTCATTAAGTATTATCATGAATATTTGTGCACCTACCCTTGTATTATTTTTATAAATCTAATTGAAGTTTCCTCCCTATAATTTATTTGCCACATTAATGTGTTTTTAATCCAAAGTTAAAGTAAATCAACAGTATTTGAACATATTTAGATATCAAAATGTCTATTTGTAAATATAAAATCTATCTCTTATCTCTAAATATCTTTTTCCAAATTAAAAAAAAATTCAAAAATGTTGAAGTCACAAAAACAGAGAGTAGAGTAGCAGGGGTTAGGGGTGGAGGAGATGGGGAGATATTGACCAAAGGGAACAAATTTTCAGTTATAAAATGAGTTAGTTCCAGGAATCTCCTGTAGAGCATGGTGACTGTAGCTAACAATACTGTATTATATGATTGAAAGTTGCTATGAGAATAAAGCTTTAATGTTTTATTCACATACGCACAAAAAAGATAACTATGTGAGGTCATGGATTTGTTAATGTATCAAATTGTCACATTGCATATCTTAAACTTACACAATGTTTTGTCAATTATATCTCAATAAAGCTGGAAAAAAAATCTGTTTTCATGGCTTAAAATGGTATGCAAAAAGCGTCTTCTGATAAATAGATTGAATTTAAACCTAGAAATAATCTATGATTATGTGTCTCAGTAGAAGTTAATTCTGCACTTCCAGCACACATCTGCACCAGTTGAAATCTAACACTTACATTAATACAGTAGAACAGGAAGCTGCCTGGTTTTGCAAATCTAAATCAATACCACTGTGTACGTATCATCATGCTTTACATGTTTTTATTTTTCAGGGGTAATTATGATAATGACTACATGACTAATATTCCCTATCACATCTATGAGAATATTACCTGGCCAAAATTTATGATAGTACCTGTTATATGGCAAAAGATTTTTCTTTATAGACCCTGCTTTTAAGCACTAAATGACAGGCATTTTTAAAATACAGATCTTCTTCAACTTACATGGGGTTATGTCTCAATACACCCATCATAAATTGAAAGTATCTTTAAGTCAAAAAATGCATCTAATACACCTAAACTATGAACATGGTAGCTTAGCCTAGCCTACCTTAAACGTGCTCAGAACACTTACGTTAGCCTACAATTGGGCAAAATCATCTCACACAAAGCCTATTTTATAATAAAGTGTTGAATATGTCATAAAACTTATTGACCAATGTACTCAGAATGGTTGTGTGGGTACAGGCTGGTGATCACGTGATTGACTGGGAGCAGTATCTGACTGCCTCTGCCCAACATCACAAGAGTATGTAATTTCATAGTTTTAGCCCTGGGAAAGATCAAAATTCAAAATTCCAAGTACAGTTTCTACCAAATGCTATCACTTTTGCACCATTGTGAAGTCAATAAATCTTAAGGCAAACCATTGTAAATCAGGACTAGTCTGTAACTTGTTTAATCTACTATTGATATCTACATTACATTTTGGCAAAATCTGCATCCATGGATTTTTTTCACCCAGAAGTTTCTGCCTTATTTTGGATCTGTTTCCTTTCCTTTAGACTAATTCTTCAAAAATTGTCCTTTGATAGAATGAATAAAGTATATGTTTAACCAAAGAAAGGGAATAATATTAAGATATATAAGAGTAGACCTGGAGGAAAAAACTTGGATTTCTCCACACCTAATTTTAGGCCAAGACATGGAAATCTACATTAAAACAACATTAAATGGAAAAGCAATTTGGCCTGAATAACAAGAGAACTATGTTACAATTGAATTCCAACCATAAGAGCTCTCAAGATTATAATCAATTTTGTGATTTTTGAAAATGTCTTGCTTCTTTTAAAAATTATTGAATAAATGTAAAAAATAAACCATGTACTGTAGTGTCTTCCATGGCCTCTGCTGCCTTCTCACTGGAACTTTCCTGGCTACAGACTAGAGATGAATTTTGAGAGGGGCAGCTGAAGATGATTTGAGGGTGGGCACAGTGCTGCCAATAGCCCCTGATGGAGCCCTTGCCTGAGGGCTCTCATGATTGGAACATTTTAAATGGCTGTCTACAGAATTGGACCTGGAAAATACAGGGGATAATACCATGTGATGAAAAGAGGAGAAGTAAGAGAAATGTAAAGGGCATTAATGAGAAAAGAGTGAGAATCAGTATTTAGCTGGATCCCTAGAACACCTTCTGCCCATAATGGTGTTAAAGCTCTATTATTAGATCTTACATGTCCTCATGTTGAAATGTCTTCCTCTTAAGATGTCTTAAATGAGTTTCATACTTCACCAAAAGTAATACAGAGGTTCAGAGAATTCCGTGGCATACCAATGAATTTTGGATGCCTCCTTTCTTACACTGTAAAATACCTGCTATTTTCAACTATGGAACATTGAAAAAAAAAAAGAAAATAGGAGAGAGAAACAAAATGCTCTGTTGTATTGGATCCATTTCTATACTGACTTGACTACATTTAGTAAGTAAATTTGAGTTGACCTAGCTGTGGACAAATTGCTGACAGTCAGAATATCTTACTTCTTTTCTATAACTTTGGCTATTTTTTTTTCAGAATAGAACCTCTGAAATATGATTACTACATAACCAGATGGTAACATATTTTTTCCAAATGAACGGCATTTTTGTAAAAGAGTGTTAATTACCATTTGCCACAAACTCTAAATAATCTCTACAACAGTGGTTCTGAAACTTTTTGGTCACAGGACCGTTTTTCCTCTTAAAATCTAATGAGAACCCTAAAAAACTTTGTTTCTATGAGAAAATTTTAAAATACTCTTTTAAAAATAATGTAAGTATATTATATGTTAAATTAGATCCTTTATGAAGAATAGCTATATTTTTTTTAAAAATTATGAGGGGCATTGTTTTGCATTTTTGCAAATCAGTTTAGTGCCTGGATGATAGAAAATCACTGGATTCTCATACCTGCTTCTGTAGTCTGTCTGTTGCAATACATTGTTTGGTTGGAGTATATGAAGAAAGTCTGACCCTAAACACATATGGAGTGGGAAAAAGGAGGACCTCACAGACCCCTGAAAAGGTCTCAGTGTTCTCCAGGAATCCTCAGATCACACTGTGAGAATAACAGCTCTGTAGGTAACCTTCTACTTGCACTCTTCTCTCTTCCTTAACCTCCTCACACTAAACGTCTCTGCTCTTTCTTTTTTTATTCATGTCATACATGTTTTTATTTCTTTCCCCTTCCCTTATCTATTTTTTCTCTACCCTATTTTCTCTTTACTCCTTTTTTCTGACCTGTACCTCCTTCTTCACTTTTACTTACTCCCCTTGAACACTCTCTACTCTGTTTTCTCCAAGTTATATATGAAAATGAAGTCTTTCTAAAAAAGAAGTTATGTTGGGGGATCTTGGAAAGGTGTATAATATTTCTTATTTATTCCTCCCTAAATTGCCTCTATAAATGGCAGTATCTAGCCATACATACAAAAAAACTCACATACCCTCATTTCATACATCTAGTCTCAATACTCTCCTTCCAAAATATATCAAATCTCTCTACTTTCCTTCAACTTCACTTTTCTAAGTCCGATGCAGATTAATCCACTTTCTCCCCTCATTTGTAATATTAAAACAGTCTACTAACTGGTTTTTCTTTTTCTCCACTTGCCAAACCTCACCAAAGCCACAATCAGTTCAGTGGCTGATGTGATTATAGTAAAAGTTCTTAGTGACCTAGGTTGATCTCCTTTTCCAGATGTTGTAAGGATTGGCTAATAATAAAACACATATGACTGTGGTCCCTTCTGAAGATCAACTTACACAAAATAAGAGCTGCCTCCTCCTGAGGCTGCACCCTCTTACAGCCCCACAATAGAAAATGGTCAGTGATTGATAGGTAGGGTAAAAGAGGCTGGACCCCTGCCTCCAGGACTAACTGTGGTGCAGTTTGCGTCCAGAGCTTTCCCATGGGATCAGATGAAGTCAGTCTCCACTGAGACTGCATTCTTGCTTCTCTCACTCCCATTCTTCTGAGACTGCTGGTTGTCTCATGTGCTGCTTTTAGGGAAGTCAACCTAAGACAGTAAAAGTCCAATATTCTATCAAATTATTTAGTTTTCTGCTTAAAACTCTCCAATGAATTCCAACCTCTTCTTTTCATCCTACAAAATACTGCCATAACTGACAACTGCCTATCCTTCTGACACTTCCCATCAATCAGCTAAGAAGGAAAAATCTTTCCCCAGGACATTTGCACTTGCTATTTCTTCAGTCTGGAATTCTGTTCCCTGGATTTTTGTCATGTTCAGATTTCACTTCTAACATTACCTTCTGCTAGAGGCTTTTCTGACCACTGTATCTAAATTCTCTCCCCACCTTCCTTTTTCAGAGCATTCATTACTCTTAGAAATTATTCTATTTACTTATTTATTTTTAATTATCTCTCTACTCACTAGAATGTAAGGAATAGGTTTTATCTGTTTTGATCACTGCTGCATCCCTAAACATAGAACTAAGTATGTCACATAGTAGATGCTCAATAAATATTTGTTGGCTTGAATTAATATTGAATTATAACATTTATGCAATTAGTTTTAAAGTAATGTTGTATTCCATGATAATTTATTGATTTACTCATTCATTCATTTAACAACTACTTTATAGACTTATTTTGCTGAACTTTAAATTAAATGTTATAAACGTTGGAACCGTTGATAGACACTACTAGTTTTCTTCAATATCTTGTTATTTTCCCCCTACACAAGAAAACTACACTTTCTAGCCTCCTGTGTGAATAGGTAGGTTGTGTGAAAAATCCCATAACAGTAGTATAAGAAAAGCCCTCTAAGAATTCATCATTATGGGGGAGCAGGTGATAAGCAAAGGTTTCAATGAAAATGTGATAATTGATGCTTTTATAAATGAATATTGGAGTAAATAATTTTAGTCAAAAGAACCAGGATGAAAGAGAAGAAAATGTAAAATCCAGTCAAAGGACAGGAAATAGTTTGGCCAGGACAAAATTATATGTGGGGGAGGAGTATTTGGATTGATGACCTGGTGCTGAAGGGAGAAAGCCACCCATTCCTGTTCTTCTATGATTTACAGATGGCCAGAAAAATTTTTTTTAAAGAAGGAGAAAAAAAAAAACTCTTCAAATACTCATGGCTTAATCAGCATAGTTCTACTCTTACAGAAAGTGAAGCAGCAGCTGTGTGAGATGTGATTCAGGATTTCATCCAGCTGTCTGCTTCTCAGCATCCTTACAATGTGGATAGTGCTGGATATAGATTTATCTTTCTCACAAGCAGGGAAAGAGCTCTACTTTCCCTTTGGAGCTTGCACCCCATCTAAGACTGCACCCAGTTACATTTCAATGAATAACGATTTTATTGACTAATACATATCAAAACTATAAGTACTTTTATGGTCTCTTCTGTTGAACAAATGCTTTATCAAAGTGCAAATATATTTGGATAAGCTTCTTCATCTGAGACTATGCTAATACATAAAACCAGGCTAATAGGTAACTCAGATAAACAGCTCAGAGGCAGGGATTGGGGAAGGGGAGGTGGAAGCAAACTAATTAATTGACAGTTTTCAAACTGATCGACCAATGAAGTCAAAAACCTAAACCAGTCTATACACCAGATTGAAGTTTTGTTTAAATGTTATTAATTGCAAACTTGGAGAACAAAAGATGACTGATTACCAAAGTTTGGAATTCTTGAAGTGAATTTAAATTATTCCTTTTATCTTGGGAGGGAAAAAAAAAGATACGACTTTCATCAAAATTTGTACAATGTGTAACCCTAATGGTGAAGTTAAGCTCTGGAGACCCTTTATAGAATATAAATCTCTAGTATTCTGAATGCTGTCACAATAGATGCCTCACCATAGGCAAACATGTTGTAAGATGTAATTGATGCACTTGCCAAGCAGAAGCCAGAGAACTACCATGTCTTTTAATGGCTAAACAGAGAACATATCAGATTGCTTACCTGTTTATGTTATACACAGTCAGGAAATATGTTCTGACAGTTTCAAAAACAATATAATTATTTTTGAAAATTGAGGATGACATAGCTATTTTATGATTCTTTAAATGTAATAAAATATAGAATCTATCTAGAGGGAGATTCCACCTTGATTTTCAATTAGCTTAATGAAACAGAGTAAACACAATTAGCCACAATAATTTTTACAACCTCAATCATTATCTGTCAAACTATTTGGGTGATCATTTCTGCTTGCATAGTTGGGATAAATAAATGTCATAAAGCACAGCAGGTCTTTTTGTCCCTGTGCTAGCTAAACTTATATATCTCCTATGCATAGTTTATTATTTTTAAGCTGTAAAAGCTTTTGTGTCTTCTGTGTAATTTGTAAAGATGGATGACAAATGTTTAACAAGTAAAGGAAGATGGGGGAGGCAAAGGAGAAAACCTATGCTTACATTTAATCAAAATTTAGCAAAATGTTCAATTAGAAAATATCTTCTTTGTAGTGCGAATCAAGAAGGTGTTACAGCATACTCCTTATCAATGTCTAAAGCTGACTGGACATAGTCCTAAAGGTTATCTATCAATCCACGATAATAAATAGTTACATTCTAGGGAGATGGTATTTTCTTACACTTGTAAGACAAATTACTATTGAGTTTATTTGTGTTCCTTTTCCTCACTCACTCACAAGTTTGAGCCAGTCATTCTCATCATTAACTTCTGGGAAGTAATAATTAACCCAATGCTCTAACACCATCACAAGGGCCTCTTAATATGCCATGTCTCTCTTCCCAATCTCACACTGTATGTGTGTGTGTGTTTTCTTGGTTTTTTTCTTTAACGAATTACCCATCAGTTTTGACAGCACTGCTTATGAAACCAGTCAACTCAGTTTAAGGGGTTAGAGAAATTGAATGCAAAAAAATACATTTTAAAATCTCATAGAATCTATTTTAAAGAGAGGAAATATAACATTTGAGGAAGAACAATATCCAACAAGGATTGTAGAAAGGTTAATAAGATAGTAAGTGGTAGAAAGTTTCAAATATAGTTCCCGAAAATTCTTTCTTACACACTAACTCTTCTTTTCTCCAAGTTGTTCTTTCCTCTAAGCTATTTGTCACTCTCATAACTGCTTTAAAAACTTAGTTAATATATCATATCAATCTCTAAAATGAAATCATCTTAATGATATTTTACCTTTAATGTTCCATTATTGTTTTGATACACCATATTCCTTATCTCATTTAGAAATGTACAACAACCCTGTGGAAAGTTCTCCAGAAACCCCAATGTACTCCTGAAGAAAGTCAAAGTTGCAGACATTCCCTAACTCATGCCAAGTCATGCAAGCATTTAGCCCTGTGATTGGAACTCAGCCCCAGGTCTCTTTACTCTCAGTTCAGCATTCTTATGACAATACCCTCTGAAATCTGAACATTTCTCCACAATCTGGGAAAGTAATTTTTCTGCTCATCTCAAAATGTTTTTGTGTGAATAGTGCTATGGACAGAATTGTGTCCCCTCAAAATGTATATATTAAAGCCCTTACCTTTAATGTAATAGCATTCGGAGATAAGACCTTTGGGGAACTAATTAGGGTTAAATGAGGTCATGGGGGTGGGGCCCTCATGAAGAGGTCAGTAGCTTTATAAGAAGAGGAAGAGAGATCACCACTCTCTTTGCCTTGTGCAGACACAAAGAAAAAGCCATCTGCAAGCCAGGAATAGGGCCCTCACCAGGAATCAAATCAGCTGGCACTTTGATCTTGGACTTCCCAGCCTCCAAAACTATAAGAAATTAATGTCTGTTGTTTAAGCCACACAGTGGTATTTTGTTATAGAAGCCAAAGCTGACTATAGTTATACAATTCATACCATGTTTATTGTATTCACAAATTCACATATTCACAGATGCATTAATTTAGAAATATGCCCCCTTTTCCCCCAAATTTTCATACTACTTGAATTTTCAAATAATTTTGTGAGATTAAGGCCAGTTTTATTAATCACTCTTTTTGTTTGATTCCTTTTTGTTGATGGAGTATTCACTTTTTCTTGTCATTCTAGTGGTTTCTCAGAAGGGCTTCAATATAAATGTGAGAAAGAAGTCAGACTGAGATGCAGACCTGACAAAGTTTGGACCCATCTTGCCCATCAGAGTATCAAAGTTGACCTGCCTTGGGCCAAAATGGCCTGGCCTTTTTACCCACACCTCACTCAGCCACTGGATGGAGGCTGTTGTGGGAAGCTTAGTGGCTCACTGGAGTTGAGACACATTCTGAAAGTGCTGACTGCTGGAAATCTCTGTTGACTGTCTTCCTTACAGCCAAGCAGGATCAGGTTGGCCCATCTTAGTTTTCACAACAGCTGGATATTTAGGATTACCCATTACCATTACACTGTGGGTAAAGGCAAATTCTGAACATCCTGAATGATGCCCTGAGTCAGAATATCCTGAAAAAATACAATACATAGACCCAGTTGAAGTCAGTGGGATGACCTTGGCTATTTTCTGCCGTGTCTACACCCGATCACCTGCCTACTATGGTCACCACCTGGCTACTTTTGAAGAAACGGGTTCACTGTGGAAGACCACACTAGCCATCTGCTCATCCTCCAGTCACAACTCTTGCTCCATGAGACCCACAGTATAATTAACTTTTACCACACACTTTACCTGGGTGAATAGCAAAGGGAGAGAATCTTAATAGCCAAGTGTTTATCCCCTCTTTTAGTAACCATATTTTGGACCAATTAATTAGCACTAGACATATAAGAAGAAATGTTAAGAATATTTTAATCCTAAAATATTCAAAGAATCATTTAATCTGAATACAGCTGTTATCAAGTATCAAATATTGTTTTTCTTTGTTTCTTTTTAACAGAACTAAAACGTTTATCCCCAACTCTCCTTGAAAAGGAGCTCAATTAGCGTATCGATAACTGCTTTCTCTCTCTTTGCTCATTCCGTCCTTGGGAAGTGGAGTGATCTAAGGACTTTGTAAATTTGGCAAAGAATAGCTGGGCCTATGTGACTCCACTCTGCCCTTCTTCCTCTTCTGGGAAAGCTGCTGAAAGAGAGTATGAGTTTTACCCTGTTCTCCCAGGACAGGTCTCCACACGAGGCTGCCTATGAATGGAAGGTAAGGACCAGTCTAATTTTGAAACTATAATGCATGTCCTAAACCTGACTTTTATTCATAATAAAAGAGACACTTGGTATCCATGTTTATTCTTTGTGTAATTTCTTCCTATTTCAGTATCCAAACATGAAAGAAAATACTGTGAGGGTCTTTCTCAGAAACGCTCAATAATTATAACAAGGTAGACACAATAAATAAAATCCTAATCTGTCTTATAATGATGTGTTTGAATTACTTTTCATATAAGTAAAAGAGAAAGGAAAGTTAACAAGTAAATATGAAGGGGGAAATGTATATTTTAAGCTCCTTTAAAAGTCTGCTTTGACTTCAATATAATCAAAATTCTTATAAATATCTGATAATAATGCAACACAATAAATAATGTAAACTCAAGTTTTCATCTGCTATGCCAAATGTAATTCCTCTGGTTTCTTTTTGTTTGTTGGTTCATTCAAGAAAGTCTTTTTAAAACAAGGATTGACCAGACGGGCTTCCTGTACTGCCATCATATAAGAATAGCTAGAAATGTTGAATAAATAAATCAGTATGATAGAGCTGTATATTAGAAACAACAAACAGGGATTGTCCTAAATATTTGCCCCATAGCCAGGTTACTTTGAGCCAGCATATGAAAGATTTTGTGATTAGGCCTCAAAGCACAAAAATACCAATTAATTATGATGATTAGATATGTCTTCATTAGTACTCTATAAATAAATCATGCTCAGCATTATGCAGTCAGCTATCCTGGAAAAATATTCTTCTAGAGGGTTGTGAAAAGAGCTTTATTAATTATAAATGCTCTGCAACTTACCACATATTATATTTTGAAATGTTAAACAGATATATATACACGTTATATATGTGTGGAGGTATTTGTCAAACTGTTTCAGTGTTCCTTTATGCTACTTACCACTAAAATGCTTTCCAGAATCAAGATGGAAGTTTGTTAAAAATCTGTATTTATCATTAAAAATAAAAATGTTAGTTAGAACGCTTATATTTCCAACTCCTTTCATGTTTTCAGATGACAGTGTTTCTCTTTTATATTTAATTTCTGTGTTTCCAGAGATGTTTTGCGAATGTGTTCCTCTCTGCTTCCCACCCCACCCTCTTGCTGCCCTCAGTATATTTTCTACACTTATTCAAAAGAATTTCTTCCTGAATATGTCGCTGTTATTAAAAATATTTTCATTTCATTTGAAATTAACCCAGTTGTGCAAGGTATCCCCCATTCTCTCCTCCAAATCCTCTGTTCCCTTTTCTCTACCCTGCTAGACCTCTAGGAGACTGACCTCTGTGAACTGCATCGAGCAATTCCTTGCCCTCTAGTTTCCAGTTGATTTCTGCTAATGCGGATCCCTGGCGGGAGATCAGAAGTGGGTAGGGGAGTTTATTCCCTAGCTCCTTCTCTGCAGGTTGACTGAGTACCTCAGCCAAAGGTCACAGCTCCTGGCATGTGATTCTTACCAACAGATCTCTCTATGTATTTTAGTCCTTTCAGATGTAAGAGTGGTAACAGATCTCTTCGCATAACTTGACTTGGGGAACTGCATTATCTCTCTGGTTTCCCTATACCCTAGGCTAGCTTTTGTAAATCTTCCTTTAATTAAATTTATCTAAAATTACCCAGTTTGAATAAGTAGTCTGTTTTCTACAGGACCTTGATTGATACATGATTCTCTTGTAGATTATTCAAACGATACATAAAGAAAAATAGTAAAACATGAACATCCTCATTACATCTTTTGATTGTGAATACTGGAAATACAATTCAAATTGGCTTTAGCACCTGGATTTTTCTAGTTTACTGAGTCAATATATCACATACAGAAACATATGCAGAAAGATGCACTTTTCAGAGCCAGTTGCGGTTTAAATAGGCCACACCAGAAGTTCTAGGTCCTATCAAACATGATTTTCCATCTGTTAACCTGGGAAGGAGTTTGTATCAGTCAGGAGACAAAATCAAATTAGTTAACTTAACAGAAACAATATATGTAAAGAATTGTTTGTTAGTTATTGAAGAATGAAAAAGGCAAAAAGAAAAATTAAGTTATTATAGAAGGACTGTCAGCAGGCTGCAGCTACCGTCCTAGAGCTTCGGGAAGGAGTGCGAATGTATAAACTTGGAGTAGGTGCCCTGCAGAGTTGAGACTCAGCTCTCAGAGAAAGGACCACTGCTTGACCTAAACTGGTATCTCTTAGCTTGGAGGAGAAATGTCACCGGACTAGGACCCAGACCCCTTAAGAGGGATACTGAACAACATCAGAAGGTGCTGGAGTTTCTGCAGGCACACACCAAGGCTGGTCCAGCAAGTGTTGAAAGACTGCAAACTCAATTCAACATTTTACTAAAGCAAACTAGTGGCGCCAAAGGGAAGAGATGAGAAGAGGCCAAAGTGATGCTTATAGGGACAGGAAGCCAACAGCAAGCAAACAAGATGAAACAAGTCCCTCTTCCTCCTTCATCCTTACAGCTCCCTTTTGTGCTTCCTACTGGCCAACACAAACAGAGAGACAACTGCAAAGCTGACAGATTTCCAACCCCAGCATCACAGAACACTCTAGAAGAGAGAGTTTGAGCTGAGAGACAATGGCTGAGAGGCAATGACTTAATAACTAGCATAGGGTAACAGCCAGAAAATCAACTACACTCCTTTAGTGAAAACACAGTTTCAGAATTTTCACTGTACACCAGGCCCTGTGTGAGGCTAGTCTGCCTTAACTGCAGGTAAGTTTTAGTCTTATTTCTAATAGGGCATTTAATATGACAAAGAAAGCAATTATAATATTATGTATGAAGTGCCATGATAAAGGTAATAATATGGGACTTTTAGAGTGGCATTTAAATTAGTCAAGAAAAATAAAGCATCCAAATTGGAAAGGAAGAATTAAACTGTAACTATTTGCCAGGGGCATGATTTTATATATAGGAAAATTTTAAAACTCATCAAGAATCTGTTAGAACTAATAAACAAATTCAGTAAAGTTACAGAACACAAAATAAATATGCAAAAATCTGTTGCATTTCCATACACTAGTAACAAATTATCAGGAAGAGAAATTAAGAAAGAATCCCATTTACAACTGCATCTAAAAGATTGTAATACCAAAAAATAAATTTAACCAAGGAGGTTAAAGATCTGTATACTGAGAACTACAAAACATTAATGAAAGAAATTGAAGAAGACACAAATAAATGAAAACGTATTCTGTGCTCATGGACTGGAAGAATTAACATTGTTATAAGGACCATACTACCCAAAGCAATGTATAGATTCAGTGCAAACCCTATCAAAATTCCCATGGTATTTTTCACAGGAATAGAAGAAACAATTTTAAATTTGTTTGGAACCAAATACAAATTTACAAATGCAAAACCAAGTACAAATAGCCAAAGCAATCTTGAGGAAAAAAAAAAAAAAAGGACAATGCTGGAGGCATCATGGTCTCTGATTTCAATCTATATTACAAAGCTATAGTGATTAAAACAGTATGGTATTGGCATTAAAAGCAGACACATAGATCAAAGGAACAGAATAACAAGCCCAGAAATAAACCTACATTTATATGGTCAATTAATTTATGACAAAAGAGCCAAAAATACAATGGAGAAGGAACAATCTCTTCAATAAATAGCATTGGAAAAATTAGACAGCCACATGCAAAAGAATTAAATTGGACCACAACAAAAATCAACCCAAAATGGATTAAAGACTTGAATGTAATATCTGAAACCATAAAACTCCTGGAAGAAAACATAGGCAGTAAACCCCTTGACATAGGTCTTGGTAATGAGTTTTTGAATCTGACACTAAAAGCAAAAGTAACAGAAGCAGAAATAAACAAGTGAAACTACATCAAACTTAAAAGCTTCTGCACAGCAAAGGAAACCATCAACCAAATGAAAAGGCAACATATTGAATGAGAGAAAATATTTGCAAATTATTATATATTATGTACATATATAACTATATGTCTGATAATAAGCTAATATCCAAAACATATGAAGAACCCATACAACTGAATAGCAAAAAATAAAATGAAATGTTTCAGTTAAAAAAGGGGCAGAAGATCTGAATAGATATTTTTCCAAAGAAGCATACAGATGGCAAACAGGTACATGAAAAGATGCTCAGCATCGTTAATCATATGGAAATGCAAATCAAAAGCATAATGAGATATCACTTCACACCTGTTAGAATGGCTGTTACCAAAAATACAAGAAATCAGAAGTGTTGATGAGGTTGTGGGGAAAAGAACCTTTGAGCACTGTTGGTGGGATTAAATTGGTACAGCTGCTATGGAAAACAATATGAGGTTTCTTAAAAAATTAAAAATAGAACTACCATATGATCCAACATTCCACTTCTGAGTATTTATCCAAATAAATCAAAAACACAAATTTGAAAATACATATGTACCCTCATGTTCATTGCAGCATTATTTACAGTATCCAATATATGGAAACAACTTAAGTGTCCATTGATGAATGAATAGATAAAGAAATTGTGGTATACATATACAATGGAATAGCATTCAGCCATAAAAATGAAAGAAATCTGTGTTTGTGACATCATGGATGGACATTAAGAGCGTTATGCTAAGTGAAGGACATAGAGAGACATAGAGGGACTTCCCTGGTGGTCCAGTGGTTAAGAATCTGCCTTCCAATGCAGGGGACGTGGGTTCGACTCCTGGTCAGGGAACTAAGATCCCACATGCCGCTGGGGAGTTAAGCCCACACGCCACACCTAGAGAAGCCCGCACTCCCCAATGAAGACCCAGCACAGCCAAAAAAAAAAAAAAAAAAAACAAAGACAAACACCACATGACCTCTCATATATGAAAACTAAAAACAAACAAGCAAAACACAAGCTTCTAGATACAGAAAACAGATTGGTGGTTGTCAAGGGCAGGAAGCGGAAGTTGGGGGAAATAGCTAAACTTTTTTCAGCTTAAATAAATTGAGAAAAGGGGGTAAGGGGGCATGTGGTTGGTGAAAGGTAAGTCCCTTGCCCTGCTCTACGTGCCAGAGGAAAAAAGTCTTTGACCCTTTTGTCTGTCCTTGAACCTTGCCTCCCTCCAAGATTTACATAATGGAGACTTTATTCCCAAATAAACTAAACATTTGTATTTTGGCCCTGAAATATGCTCACTAAAAATTGTCCCTTTGGCAATCCAACATTCATATAAAATGTTCTTCCTATTTTGAAAGAAAAAACTCCTACCACAATGCAGTTTCCTCTCATAGCAAAAGTCCGTTTTTACCAGTGTCTCAAAAAGAGAAAACTCTGTCTCTTCCATCATGGCATCTAGCTCCAAGTCTAGGATCCTTCAGTAACATCCGTCCTGACCTTAGTTCTCTTGAATCCAGTCTTGATATTCAACAAAATATATCTGAAATTATAAAGTTAACCATCACTTATTCCTGTGGCAGTAGTGACTGAAAGAAAAGGAACTGAAAGGAGAAAGAGGTTACAATTATGTATATATATTTTAAATAAAAAGGTTTGCCAAGAAAAAGATGTATACATTGGAGCCAATACTCATTTTTACAAGGGACACAAAATAATATATACATATATGTATATATGAGTGTGTATATATGTGTGTGTGTGTGTGTGTGTGTTTATATATATATATATATATATATATATATATATCACTTTATTTTTTTTTGTCTGCACCGCGAGGCATGTGGGATCTTAGTTCCTCAGCCAGAGACCAAACCTGTGCCCCCTGAATTGGAAGCGTGGTGTAACCACTGGACCACCAGGGAAGTCCCAATATCACTTTTACTTTTCTCTAAACTGTATATTTCCTTTGTCATCAGCTGTTGTGGAGTTCTTTAGCCAGTAAAATGATCAACCCTTTATTCCTAGGAGTTCCAAGTTCTTCTTGCTAGTCCTATCTATACAGAGTCCCAGTATATTTATTTATTTATTTATTTATTTATTGCGGTATGCGGGCCTCTCCCGTTGTGGAGCACAGGCTCTGGATGCGCAGGCCCAGCAGCCATGGATCACGGGCCCAGCCGCTCTGCAGCATGTGGGATCTTCCCGGACCGGGGCACGAACCCGTGTCCCCTGCATTGGCAGGTGGACTCTCAACCACTGCACCACCAGGGAAGCCCAGAGTCCCAGTATTTTACAAGTACATATGGTTGTATGAAAATTCCTTAGGGACCATTTAAGAACGCATCCTCCTTGACGCATCATTATTCTCTTTTCTCTTGATTTCCAGAATCTAATGACCCAATCCAATACAGTAACCCCTTTTTTTGCCTGCTGGCTCAGTTTCATGAGACTGAATTGTCTAGATGGTGTTGTTGACTTTCATGTAACCATTGCTGAATCCCCTGGTAGAACATTTTCCCCATGGTTATTACTAATGTCTAAACTAGTAGTTCCAATCTCAGGGATGAGAATTTTTCTAAAAATGAGAATGGCTGATTAGGTTTAACTATGAGAGGTGCTAATTACAATTTTATTCCTTTGTTTGGGGAAATATATATATTTATTATGAAAGAAATAGCACCATATACTGGTCAATGTTTCAAATCATAGGTAGCATCCTATGATCTGGTGCCATAATTGATTCTTCAATAAGGTATATGATAAGACTAAAGTAACCTAAGAGCACTACTCTTATTATCGTATTTCTTTCATGGGAAATTGAGTTCCTTTTTTGGAAGAAATTATGAGCGATATCATCATGTTGAATAAGGTATTCAGTTGATTACAACATTCATGAAAATGCTGCCTTGAGGCATGATGAATGGAGAAATCAAATCTAAATCCAAATACAGAATAAGTAACTAATCCACATCACAGGAACTCTCCACGACAAAAGAAGTTAAAGTAAAAAAAATCATCAACTGTTGCTCAGAGGTATTATGGTACAATGTTAGAGGTTCATATTTACTACTTCTGGAAAAATGTCTTCATACGCTGGTAAAGGGAATTCTGTGTTGTTGCACTTGTGAATTGCATCCATCTTGTTCACCATAGCCACATAGTTCATTAGGCAAGTTCTGAAGATATTATAGAAGGGAGATGACTGACACTGAGAGATCATGTTCTCTTGTCTACCTAATTATTATGAGTGAAGATGTCCTTTGAGCATGTATATTCTTTATGTTCCAAGCCCATTTCAAAAAAAATTCTTCCCTGCTTCTCCTTCCTCTCCAAAATACTTACCCTTTGAGATTCCTTATTATTTACAGAAACTAGCAGCCACTTCCCATAAATTCTTATAGGTCCTTGCTTAAGGCAATGTGAAACAATTGTCAAGGTCTACATGATATACTAGCACCGGAGAAAACTGGACTTCCTGTGGTATTATTTTGTACCATAAGATTCACAAGTGGCCCTGTAGGTTGTAAAGAAAGAGTATCCTCCAATAGATACAATGAGTTAATATATGCTTAAAGCCTGAATAAGCATTTCCCTTTCACCAGGGAACCTTTACCTTGGTAAGTGGCTATAGGTCTCTTTAGGGAGAGGAATGAGGATGCTTCTTTGCATGTTCTTCAGTATCAATGGACTATGGGTGGGAATTGTTTAGGGTGCCAACATACGCTTCCTACCAGTTCTTTAATTTCCACATGGGAGAGAAGGAAAAGCTGTGAATTCAACTGATAGTCTTAATTTTACTATCTCTAAGACCACATTTTGTTTTTTACCCAGCTCAGTCCCTGCAGCAATAAAAGATAAGAAATTATTTTATCTTGATCCTAGAAACTCCCTGGATTTCAATCAGTGCGATGAGCCTAGAATTCAAGGATTTTAACTTGTCATTCTCTTTCTTTAAGCTGCCCATTATGTTTGAAACAGCTGCTCCTTTTCTAAGTCCATAAATTCCTCATCCTACTGTCCTGTGGTAAGAGCAACTCAATTCCCATAAGTCATGCCTGCACTGCACACTTGATGCCAGGTGACCACAGGCAATGATTTGATTAGGATTTTCACTGCTGAAGAATTCCCATCTTGGCATTTGAGCAAGATTTTGACTAGCTGACCCAGCTATGCCAGGTAAACAATTGATGGTCCCCATATTCCCTTGCAGGTATCTATCGATGCACCCCATTCCTTGGTAACAATTTCTCTCTCAGTTAGGGATCTTCGTTGTGAGCAGCAAAAACAGCTCTTCTAGCTAATAAAAGGAGAAAATTAATTTATTGAAGGAATGTTGGATAGCTCATAGAATTAACTGGCAGGATGGAAGACCTGCTAGAAAAATGAGCAGAAGACAACAGAAGCTTTGTGGGAGGAACTGCAGCTGAGATGATGTTGAAGAAATGCACTTGTTTGGATGCCCCTTAGGTACCAATGGTGCCATGGTACAGATCCGCCGCTGCACACTACCACTGCTACACACACCAGGAAGTGATAGATGATAAATCCCAAGGACATAAATCCAAATATAGATCACTGGTAAGCATGAAAAAGAATGCAAAGCAAACAGAAGAGAAACTAAAGGTAATCTCTGTTGTGATACACAGGAATATAATAGAGGCATTAATTATTTGAGATTAAGGGGAAAGGGATATTAAGAGACATTTGATTAATATGCCATCTTTTTTTAATATCTTCCATTATGCTCCATTATCAGTTGTATGACCTTGAGAAAGTCACTTATCCTTCCTGTAACTGGTTCATTATCTCTAAAATGAAGATAATAATATCTACCTCTGAGGATGTCATGAGGAAAAGATGAGTAACACACACAAAACAGGTACAGGTGGTACCCAGCATATAGTATGCACTTTTAGGTGTTAGTTAATTAGTAGTAGTAGTAATAGTAGTAGAGATGTATGAACCACTTTAAGTTTGAAAAAAAATACAAATATGTAAATACAAAGAAAAGAGAGCATTTAGACAATTGTTACTATAATTAATTTAAGAACTGCTATTGGAACAAATTAATCAATTACATGTCACTTTTCATCTTATGTTAAACAATTAGGTCATAAAAATTGAATGAGTATTTTTCTCAGAGCTGATACTTGTCTTCAGATGGAAGTTTCTTTATAAAAATAGTTAATATGCTGGAATAGAAAGAAAATTTGGTTAAGCATATCTACTAGGAACAGAGCCAACAATATACTTGATGCTAAAATGTTAGTGGCAGTGCCATTATAGTGAGAAGCAAGATGCCACTATTACTACCGACTGAGTTCCTAGGTAATGTAATTATACAAAACAATACATATATAAGACATTACAATGGTAGGAAAAAATTACTCTTGCAAAAAAAATGATCGTCTATCTCAAAAACACAAGGGAATTAGTGGAACAAAATGTTTAAATTAGGCCTAATAAAATAGTTCTAAGAAGTAATTGAGGACACCAATAAAGAAAAGTCAATGGCTTTCCCATTCATATACACAAGATTCAACTACTAGAAAATACAGTGAAAATATATAATATAAAATTATGATGTAAAATAAAGGACAAATTCCATTCACAGTGGTAGCAAAACCTGTAAGATTCCTATGGATTAATCTGACGAGGATGTGTAAAACCTAAGTGGGGGGGGGATATTTCCTGAAGACATGAAATATACCAAGATTTTTTTTTCCTGAATGAGGAGTTTCAATCCTAATTCTTAATTTCCAAATCAGTTAATTTTTTTAAAAAATTCAAATTCACTTTTTAATTGTATTTGTCCAACTGATTCTAAACTGTTTTTCATTTAATAGTTTTTGGTTTTTGCTTTGTTTTATTTTTGCTTTTCCTTAAACAAGTTTTCTCAAATAGAGATATTGTTAACATTTTGGTAAAAATAATTCTTTGCTGGATGGGACTCTTTTACTTATTGGAATATCTTAACATCTCTGGCTTTCACTTGGTAAACACTAGTGGCACAGCATCAGTCATTGTGACACCATAAAATACCCCCACACCTTCCCAATATTCCCTAGTGGTATGGAACAACTTAATATTGAAAATTAGTGGTCTGGAAAATGTCAAATCATACTATAAAGCCAAACAAGCAAAACATTGTAGTGTATACACAGAAATAGGCAAATAGGTCAGTAAAATCAAATAGGAAGCATGAAATAACAATAGATTTATGTACATGTACAAACTTTGCTTATCATGAGCATGATCTTTAAAATCATTGAGGAAAAGATATATTATATATTGATTAGTGTCAAAAAAAGATCAGGTTAGAGATCTAACACTCACATACACACACACACACACACACACACACACACACAAGTAGTTTCCAGATGGATTGAAGCATTAAATAAAAAGGAAAATAAATGAATTTCTGGGAGGTCTGTAGGGGAGTATTTCTACAACCTTGACATAAACAATACTTACCCTAGGAAGGAAAAAACTAGAGAACAGTAACAGTTTTGCTTACAAAAATATTTAAAACTTCTGTAAAATGACACACGTCATAAAACATTAAAAGGTAAATCACATGCGGTGAAGAAAAAAAATTAACAAACAAATAATACCGATAATATAAAGTGTTTCTGTACAATGATAAGTTGAAAATAAATTAATTTGGTGTGAAATGATCTTTACAATATTGAAATTTCAGTCCAATGTATCATTTTAATGAAAAATGTTTTGTATACATTAAAATCAACAAATTTACCCCAATTGAAGATCAATTCTGATGATTAAAAATGTCCCTTCAATATTGGACAAAAAATAAAAGTAGAAAGAAAGAAAGAGACAGAAAGTGAAGGAAGGAAGGCAGGAAGGAGGGAGGGGGGATCTAGTTAGTCATAATCTGGTGAAATGTGTGAATTTCAAGGATTAAAAAAATACTAATTTATAAGAAGTGGAAGATCCAGCAGGAAACAAATCAGTAAGGACACAGTTGAATTCAAGGACACCATCAATCAACTGGATAAAATTGACATATATAGACTGCTTCAACCAACAACAGCAGAATACACATTCACCAAGATATGCCATGTTCTGGGCCATAAAACACCCTTTAACAAATGTAAGAGAATAAATAGAATTCATACATTATCTGCTCTCAGACTACAGTGGGGTTAAACTAGATCAGTAAGAGAAAGATAACTGGAAAATCCCCAAATAAGTGGAGATTAAACAACACACTTCTAAACAACACATAGGTCAATGAAAAAATTCTCGAGAAATTTTAAAATATTTTGAGCTAAATGAAAACACAACTTATCAAAATTTGTGAGATACAGTGAAAGCAGTGCTTAGAGGAAAATATCATTGAATAAATATTTTAGAAAAGTGGAAAGATCTAAATCAATAATCTGCATTTCTAGCTTGGGAAACTGGAAAAAGAAGAGCAAATTAAATCCAAAGTAAGTTGAAGAAAATAAATGATTAGAATTAGAGCAGAAGTCAACAAAATTGAAAACAGAAAATCAATGGAGAAAATTGATGAAACTAAAATCTTGTTCTTTGGAAAGATTAGTAAAAAATATGTATACACCTCTAGCAGGCTAAGAAAAAAGAGGATAAAAAGTACTGTATCAGAAATGAAAACAAAGGCCTCACTAGAGATCCTTTGGATGTTAAAAGAAAGTTAAAGGAATACTGTAAACAACTCTATGCCCACAAATTTGATAACCTAGATGGAATGGACAAATTCCTTGAATGACCCAATTTTTCACCCAAGAAGAAACAATCTGAGTCAGTCTAAACCTATTACAGAAGTTGAATTAACAATTAATAACCTTCCAAAACAGAAAGCACCAGACCAGTGAATTCTACCAAACATTTAAGGAAGAATTTGTACTAATTCTCTAAAATCTTTTAAAGATGATAGAAACAGGGGAGGTACAATCTAACTCATTCTTTAAGGCCAGAATTACCCTAATATCCAAACCAGACAAAGACATTACCAGAAAAGAAAACTAAGACCATTCTCTCTTGAACATTGATGCAAAAATCCTCAACAAAATATTTGCAAATTGAATCCCACAATGTATAAAATGCATTATATACCATGATCAAGTGAGATTTTTCCCAGGTATGCCAGGTTAGCTCAACATTCAAAAATTAAATAATGTAATCAATTACATCAATAAACAAAAATAATCATATGATTATATCATTAGATGCAGAAAGGCACTTGGCAAAATCCAACACCCATTCATGGTAAAAACTCTCAGCAGACTAGGAACAGAGGATAATTTCCCCAGTTTGATAAATATTCTCATCAAAGAACCTACAGTGAACATAAAACCTTTCCTACACTTGTAAGAAAGGCAAGGATATCCTACAGCTAACATAAAACCTACAGCTAACATAAAACCTTTCCTACACTTGTAGGAAAGGCAAGGATATCCTCCCTAACCAACTCTTTTTCACCATTGTACTGGAAGTACTAGCTAATGCAACAAGAAAAGAAAAGGAAATAAAAGATATACAGCTTGGGAAGGAAGAAATAAAACTGTGTTTGTTCATAGAAGACAACTGTTTAGAAAATCCAAATGAGTGGACAAAAAAAAAATGATGGAGTTAATAAGTGATTATAACAAGGTTGCAGGATACAAGGCAACATATGAATCTCCTTCACATAAAGCCTGGGCACCTCTCGATTGGCTGCTTCTGCACAGGCCCCTGGGAGATTGGACTTCTTATGCTGAGAATAGGCCTCTCTTCTCTGGAAATTTAGAGGCAATTGATCAGTGCTTATGTCTCGGTATGTGTGGGTTGCCTGTATCTCAGGGAGGGAGTCAGCAGCACAGAAGCTTTCCCAGCCACAAAATTTTGCACAGATATATATTTCGAGATTGAAAAAAAAATCTGGAAGAATTATTTCCACCAAGGGACCAAGCAAGTTTATAGTAGAGTCATGGATGAACAACTCCTAGTCCAAGAATTCCTGGGAGACTTTGAGGGTTTACCTCAGAGACCATCTGGTTTTGTTCATGAAGCTTGTGAGCATTCTAAACTGATCCCCACATTCAAGGAAACCCTTTTTCTCATTTTATACAGAGCCTTCTGACTGAGCTGTGTCCAAGTCTGGCCCCTTCTGTGATTATTTCCAACCCTCTAGTGAGCATCAGACCTGTCTATGCACAGATGGAGATTCCATGACCATGCTGGAATGCTGAACAGCCAAGGGCTTTATTTCATAGTTATTTGTATGGTTTCTTCACACTGCAGGAAGGTGAGAAAGGTTTGTTAGGATTACTGTGACCTTACAAATGAGGCCCAGACTAGTACTAGCAGTAATCTGGGAGCACAACCTGGGTCTTTTGTTTCCCTGCCCAGTCCATTATGTAGTTTTTTAACTCTTTCCTTTTTGAAGCCAATATATTATTGATACCCATCCAGTATTCACAGAAGAGGGAGAATGAAGGAGTTGTTAAAAAATTGTAGTTTGAACTTTGTAGCCCTATAATGAATGGGCTATTTCCTTTCTGGGTTCAATTTCAAAATGTAAACAAAAATGACTTCTTCAGTTCTAAAGTACTACTAGTACAGTAAATACTGTGCTTAATTTTTTTTGCTGACTTCTTAGGAGAACAATTTAAACAGGTAGTAAGATTGTTGCTCTTTTCAAGTAAACAATGAGAAGTCAAGTAGAACTTATCTACCAAAACACAAAAACACAAAGAAAAAAAGCAAATATGTTTTAGAGGAAAAAGAAAGAGAATTTTTTGTTTGTTTTTTAAGGGAATGGTATCAACATGCCTTTTTTTTTTTTTTTGTCTTCCTGAGCTAAAACCACAGCTGAAAAAGCTTTATAGGACAACCTTTAGCTTGGGAAACTTCAACTATCTGTACTCAGGGACTCAATCTATCCCCAGAGGATCATCTATGGGAGGTAATGTTAATACCTAATTTCAGGTTGCTTGCTGCTTTTAACTCAATGCAGAGTCTAGTCATAGTAAAGATACAAACAATGCTTTAAATTCTGTATAAGTTCATGGATTTCATCCAATATGAATTAAAAGTTTTTGTCTTCGTTTTTAAAAGTAATAATAGGGAAGATGTTAACTTGACACTTTCTGATTACAAAAAGTAATGCCCTTATAAAATCTTCTAACTAATTCAACCATCTAGGGTGGTCAGCTGCAGTAAACCTTTCATTTCTTCAAAACGCTGCTTCTGCCAACAGAATCTCATGTTTTCTTCTTTACAAACAGGAAGTCCCTTACATTTCAATTGTAATTTCACTTACTTTGGATGGGGCACAAAATTCAGTTCAACTTCTGGCCAGTTCCTACATCTCCACTTAATTATTATATTTTCATTTGTTAACAATTCCATATATTTACGATGATTTTCCCATCAAAGATTTGTGATTTCCTTCCCTTTTCATCTTCTAATACAGCAGGAACCTTATAAAATTTGTGCACCAAACTTTCACATTGAAGACACTATACAGCTTCTCTACAAACGTGTCAAATAGTTCCGTCGTGTGCAGTGCCGCCACATTGGGAATCTTGATGCCCAATGCCATGGGAGATGAGGACTGCAAGGTATTCTCACTCAGTCTCCTTTTAACAAATGGCAATTCCTGAGTTGTCATAGCTTTGTTGGTAAATTATTCCCATCTTAAATTCCTTCCTACATGACTTCAGGCAATCTCAAAAAGCCTCCCTGCTCTTGGCAGTGCCTTCAGTTTTCATAATGTCCCCATCTTTATTTTTACTCACATTTGCCTGAATGTCTTCTACTTCATTTTCTTCAGAAAGGTTGAATATTTCTATCAATCCCTTGTGCTTTGCTCTAGATTATGTAATTATACCTTTCTAACCCAGTTTGATGTTCCAATCATAAAATGAAATATGCTTTCCTTTCCAGCTGCTGCAGAAAACCTCACCTTCCACTTGCTTCAGCTTACTGATCTTGCAGCAGCCAGCCTATTCTCTACAACAGTGACCACCAATAGCTCATGGAACTTCCCCTTGGACCAGCTGGTGACATCCTACTCTGTCCATTGCCAGTTGTTCATGTTGGTCTGTCCTCCCACTCCTCCATGATCCAAGGCAGCTCCCCAGCCCCAATTGGCCATGTCTGCACAGGTGCTGCAGCCTCGTTCAGATTCAACACATGATATATCCTGGAGAATGTTCTATGTGCAATTGAGAAGAATGCCTATTCTGTTGTTTTTGGATGGAATGTTTTGTATATATCTGTTAGGTCCATCTGGTCTAGTGTGTAGTTTAAGTCCAATGTTTCCTTATTGATTGTTTTCATCTGGATGATCTATCAGTTGTTGAAAGTAGGGTATCCAAGTCCTCTACTATTATTGTACTGCTGTCTATTTCTCTCTTCAGATCTGTTAATATTTGCCTTATATATTTTGGGGATCCAATATGGGTACATAAATACTTACAAATGTTATATCCTTTTGTTGTATTGACTCCTTTAATATTATATAATAACCTCCATTGTCTCTTATTGCAGACTATTTTATCTGGTATTAGTATAGCTACCCCTACCCTCTTTGGGGTTTCATTTCATGGAATATCTTCTTCCATCCCTTCAGTTTCAGTCTGTGTGTGTCCTTAAAGCTGAGGTCTCTTGTAATTAGCATATATTTGAATGTTGTGTTTTTTAACCCATTCAGCCACTCTATGCCTTTTGGTTGGAGAATTTAGTCCACTTACATTTAGAGTAATTGTTGAAAGGTAAAGACCTACTTTTCCATTTTCTTTGTTGTTCTGTGACTGTTTTATAATTCCTTTTTGTTTTCTTCTTCCCTTGCTCTCTTCTTTTGACATGATGATTTTCTGTAGTGGTATGCTTAGATTCCCTTCTCTTTATCTTTTGTGTATTTACATAGGTTTTTGCTTCGTGATTACCATGAGGCTTACATAAAACATCTTATATTTATAACAATTTATTTTAAGCTTGATAATAACTTAACTTTGAATGCATAATAAAGCTTTACCTTTTTACTATCCCACCCATGCACTCACACATTTTATAATTTTGATGTTAAAATTTACATCTTTTATCTTGCGTATCCATTAACAAATTATTGTAGTTATAGTTATTTTTAATACTTTTTTATAACTTTCATATGAAGTGATGATTAATTTACTCCATTAAAATTTTAATCAGAGTTCATTTTACTTTCAAAGGAAAATAATTCAGATATTAGAGCACAATTAAATAATGTAATTGTCCAGCATCAATCTGTATTTATTATAAACATCATTTAAACATTTTATTGGGTAAGTCATTTTGCAAGATTAAAAAACTATTATTTCTGATCAATATTTATTGAATTCCTAAGTAAGACTGCTCTATACTCAATGATTTGCCCTAAACATAGACTCTATATTTAACTTAAAACCTTTATAAGGTATTTCTTTAAATTAAGAAAATTTTATATAACAAGGTATTGTTGAGATACTCAGCTGTAAAATTGAGATATTGACATTACCATTGGAATTATAAAAATGGACTGAATGTGAGATTCTGAAAAAGATGATGTTTCATGCTGAATCACCTACAGCAGCTTGTATTTGCAGGGAACTTTGCCAGGTTGGATTTGCACTCTGTGACTCAGGATTCTTGATAAAGATAACTTCCCAGTGTGGGAGAGTATAACAAAACATTTTTAATAATATGTTCTAACAAATTGAGTTTAAATTGCATGACTCATCTTTCTTTCTCTAGTCAATTTTAGATTCATTTCTTTGCAGAATCCTAGATTGTACTTAAGTGTTTCTTAAGGTCATTCATAGATCTTGGATTTCAAGGTCATAGAGACCTTGGCCTAAGTCCTGATACTATCTTTTAACAGGTTTATGAGTTTGGGAAAGTTACATAACCTTCTAAGCCTGCTTTCCCTAATGTATATAATAGAGATAATAGATAATAGTACCTGCTTCATAGGACTGGGGTGAGAATTAAATAAGAAATTGCATATAAATGTTCATCTCATGCCTGATAAGTAGGAAAAAATGAATAAATGGTAGCTATTATATTATTTTTTTTGACAATACCCCTTCCTCTAGTTGTTTGCATAGAGACATTGCAAATATAATCAAACTGGACTCACATTCTTAAAATTCAGTCAGTTCCACTGTGTGCTCATGTCTACACAAAGCTACTGATAGAACTGGATCCCAAAGTTGGAATTCAAACCAGAAGATCTGCTTTGTTGTGTATATGACAAGGTACACAAATGTCTTCTCACAGGCCTACTGTTCATCTGTGTTTAGCTTCTGTAATACAGATACAAACTAATTTAGACTTTGTTGCAAGATAGATTGCATAGGCAGCATGATTTGAAGCAATTGGAGTAGGTGGCTTTTGAGAGAACTAAGCCGAAATGAAATGTATTTCATTATGAGTTTATTCTTGAGATGCAAAATATTTTAGGAAGACTAAGTCTTGATGTATTAACTTCTACATTTGCCCCTTTTAGTTTTCAGTTTCAAGGCAGGCCCAGATGGGAATATCAAAAAGGAAATGCCCATCTTACGTGTACACCCTGTGTGGTACCTTTGACCATATAAAGATATTTGTTCTTGAGAGGATAATTAAACTGTCCTTATCCAATGTCTCTTGCACATTATATATGTGCATTTTTACAAAGGGAAAACAAAACCTGACTGCAAAGCATAATTATAAATGGTAATAGTTACATTTTTATCATATGTATGCAATAAATAAGTCTGTCAAATCTAGAATTTGGAATTTGTAGTGTGCTTCCCTCCTGTACTGGTATATTTATTTTGCTCCTCTGCTAATGAGGCTAGCTTTAGAGAGCCATGAGCATCAGTCTCAAATAAAAATTAAAAGTCAGTATACTACATTTCTCCTTCTGTTCTTTCTGCATATTACATTGCTCCATAAGCTCATTGATGCTGGAATTCTATCTCTCCTTTGGCACAATTTTCCTCTGTGGTATGATGCTATGAATATTTATGATACAATAAAAACAATATAATAATAGGCATTTCCTAAACTTGTGCTGCATATATCTTCAGACAGGAGCTAGGAGTGCCAAATCTGTTAACTCCCACTAGAGAAGATCTTTATGTCCTGTGAAATAGACGGCTGTCCCAAAGACCTTCACTTCCACGTGAGTTAAATGGCTTCTGTACTGAAACATTCCGAGAAGAATTTTTTCTTCTTCCATATATAGTTTGGACTCTCATCATCTCTGAAATATTGCCAGATTTTCCTTACATTGAGTAGTCATCAATTGATATCCTTATTCATCCTTCCTATGTCAACCACTACAATTCATTCTTTTATAGCCACCTTAAATCTTTAGTCTCTAAAATTCCAGGGTCCAGAATACTCTGAGCAGACTATTATCTTGCTCAGTGAAGCGGTACTGCGTCATCCTCACTCATCCTCCATCACCTTAACTGAATGGATTTCTTTTCATTTATAAATTTAACTCAAATTGTTTTCTTTTTTCAAATATTTGCCAAACTTTCTCATTCCAGCCAATTTTCCCAGCTTGATACCTGCTTAGCTACACATAATGCTCCTAGTCTGTGACTTTGGATATTTCCCCAAGTCAGTCTCTGCAGTCATTCTTCTTATCTATGTTATTAATATAGTTAGAATTCATTCCATTTCCCCTTAATAATTACTGGAAAAACAGGGTTTTTTATTTTATCAACTATTAAAGAAATTCTGACGTTCATATTATATGAATATCCTGATATTTTTATTGTAAAACTTCTTGGAATTATTCTAAAGCTATAAGATACCTCAAAAACACTTCTTCAACGTTTGGGGGAGGGATGTGTGTGTGTGTGTGTGTGTGTGTGTGTGTGTGTGTGTGTGTAAGAGAAAGAGACAGAGACAGAAACAAAAACACAGACGGAAAATGCACTTTAATACATTTTTACAGGGGAACGTTTTTGGGAGACAGTTATCCACGAGTTTCTCACATTTCTGCATGCCTTATGAGCAGAGACACAGGCCTTTGTTCTGGACTATTATTTCAAGGATGTTAGTATAGCAAACAGCCTCAGGAGATAGAGGTAGTTTCTGCCTCTGGAGCAAAAGGCAGTTTTATTTTTTGTTTTGTTTCTTTGTTTTTGTTGTTCTTGTTTGTTTATGTCACTGTCCAGTATAATGAAAACATGTTTATCTTTGGTTAAAAAGTAGGCATGTTTTCTACCTATTACAGAAGATTTGGTTTCTCTAACTCATGTTTTGTGTCTTGTACTGTAACCGACTACATGTTCAGATGTCAGCTGAACCTCTTCGTGCCACCCTATGGGAATTGGAGCTTGGGGAACCAGTGTAAACACTGACACTCTGGCTATTACTGTCATTGGAAATAATAAAGTCCTTTGTCTCCTATCCCAGGGGTTATTTTTTATTTATTTATTTTTTGTCTTCTCTGAGTATCTATGAAAGAGAGGCAGAATAACTTGCTAGTCAGGTAAAATCTCAAACCCCTCCATTGTCCTGAGAGATGGGATGCTGGTGGAGACATGGCTTTCTGCAAGAATAAAGATAAGGGTCTCATGGTTGATTAACAGGAGAAGAGGGAAGTTAGAAGAGAGAAGTTTATATGAGAAGATCAAGTGGGTATAAAAAGTCCTCCATTTTATTTCCTTTTAATCAAGAGGAATTGTGGAGATGGTTTCAGGCCAAGCACTAGGAAATAGATGTAAAGACAATTTCAAATGATGCCCTAGGTATTGCTAATTCTTTTGTAAGAGGGGAAACTGAAGGCTCGAATCCACTGATCATCCTCAGGCCTATTTCTTTGCATTAACTGGTACTAGGACTTGTCCTGGAGTTCAGTAGCAGAAAGTTCTACCACCATTCATTAAAAAGAGATGTGCTGAGGAAGAGTAGAGGGAACTTCATGACCACTGAGAGTAGAAAGCAGGCAAACCATTAGAATTTTGGTTAGTTGACTGGGTAGATGAGACATGGGAAATAATGCCTGACTTGGGGATATAATACCTATTAAGGAAGAATGGCGATAGAAGGGTTGTCTTATGACTTAGTCCCTTCTGCAGTCTAGCATGCCAACACTAGACGTTTTCAGAGATGACAATAAATGGTCTCAGGGCTTTGTGCAGGGGGTCCTAGCTACTATGAGGGAGCTTTGGCCCTTTCAGGTAGATTTCCATGAGAAAGAAAACTCCTTTGGGAAACCGCAGATGCAGCATTGATAAGGATTTGTGCTCTTACTGCCCTGGGTGAGCTTTACAATGCTGATGAAAGTGACCCACTAATGAGTAAGAAATGGACCCAAAGAAGCCTAGTAAATGTGTTCAGTAAGCAATTTCACCTTGGAAAACTCCACTAGGCCTTACATTGAAACTGGGAAAGAACTTAAGTTGTTATTTTGATAATGGAACTTCAGATGTCCTAGATTAAGGTAGAATAAAAAAAGTCTCCACTGCATATGTCACATCCAAACAATCCAAGGGGAATAAATCCACAGCCTTGACCAGAAAGCAATGTGACTATGGCAGTTGGATCAAAGGTTCCCCAAAGCTAAAATAGCTGGTGTTGGTATGTATAATCTTGGTGCTCATATATGGCTTTGGGTGGACTGAAAACATTGGAGGTTCATTTGGCTGAGCTATATGTAGACACCACTCTGTTCACAATGGAAAGTAAACATGACTTGCTTTCTGATTCCTCCAGGCTCTCTGATTCCTCCCTCTTCATTAACCTGTCTTCAGCCACTTTAAAGAGAAAGATGATTTTGGATGAGTTCTAGGTGTCCCTTGACCCCATGAAAAACCAAAAGCCATATGCGTCCATCTAGATTTGCAGGGGAATTTGGAGGAAGGAAAAAATTCAAATGTGTATAATTCTGTTGGAGAAAGGTTCCAAGTCACAATCCCTCCTGATTCTGTAGTTCAAGGGATACCCAGATTTAGATAATGAGATTTGGGCTGGGTACACATTAGGGAAGGGGAGCTAATATGTCTTGTGGATGGGGCCCTTTGGGTCAGTTCAATGTACTGTTGTGATTTCTGCTCCTGAATGTACAATTTTATTAATTTATATGTGTTTACTGAATTCAGAGTGGATTCTCCCAATTAGGAAGTGTCACATATAGAAAATTGCTAGTGGGACATGTAAACCAGATCCTCTGTCTCTCTTCTCCAAGGTGGTCCATCAGAAGTGATATATAATCCAAGAACAACAAGTGGAAATCACAGTCTCAGGGTCTTAAAGATAGCAAGGATAGGTTGCAATACCAACACAACAGCCCTGCGTGGCCAGTGAAAAATAATAATGGGAGATGGAGGCTTATAGTGGATTATTGGCAACTGAGTCTTGTTGTTGCTACTGTAGCCCCACAAATGATTTCCATTACACATACTGATGTCACGTGGTATGCTGTGTTAAACATTGGCAACACCTTATTTTCTATCCCACTGGCACCTGAGGATCAAGGTGTCAGTGTACCTTCATGCAGCAAGGCCTGCAGTATACATTTGCAGTACTCCCCTGGGGGTACCTAAGCTCCCCTGCCATTTGCCTTCAGGGGGGTGGCCTAGGTAACATTAATTTCTCTACTTTATGAAGTCTGAAGTCTTCATTGAATAGATGACAACCTGGAGGTTCGCAACTTTGAAGCCTCAATGTAAATGGTCTTGACTTCAGTGTTATTACATTTTTCCCAGCAGGAGTGGCTGATAAATCCCCCCAAAATTTAGAGATGTGCAAGCCAAGGAGTATCTTGAGACTATGTGAGTGTATATCAAAGCTCTCAACTCCTCTGGCAATCAAGGAAAAACTGTCTCCTGGTCCCTCCTCAAAGAGAGATCCAACAATTTATAGAACTCTTTGAGTATTGAAGACTGTACATGTCTTGAGTGGGCATTCTACTTGGAACATTATATTGGCTAGTTCACAAATATGCATCCTTTGAATGGGACCCAGACCAAAACTGTGGGTTGGAAGCTATCAAGTGAGCTTTGCATGATCTCTACACAAATGACCTCTGTGACTGATGGTATTGCTGATTGGAATCTCTGGCAAAGGGAAGCACCATACATCCAGAGATGCCTCTTGCAACAGTGACATAGTTAAATCATAAAGATAATGGCCACTTGGTTGAGAACATTGCTTGCCAAGATTCCCTACAGTAGCCCACACTGGCCAAAGTGAGGGAAATAAGGGAGCTCTGTAAGTTCTATTAAATTGCCTTTGTCACATTTGCACTTTTGTGTCTATCCCTTCTGAGTGTGAGCAGCAGAAAATTGAAAAAGGTGAAGTTATAGCTACTGTAATGGGACACAGATATTTTATGGCAGTGGAGGAAGAGCATCACCCTGGAACTGGAGAGGGAACATCTTACACTCTGGGAGACATGGATGAGAAAGGAACATTAATTTTTTTTTTCTTTCAGACCATCCCTGGAGTCTTCCTCAAGATAAAGACCCTCATGTATCTGTCTCAAACTAATGAGCACTTAATTTTAACTGATTTCAGGATCTGTTCTCCCCCACCAGGCAGCTCTGGTCATCATTGGATTGTCATTTCTCTTAAAATTACCAGTAGTCTATCAAAGGGGCAGATGATGGCCCTGGTCCCTACACTTCACAGTACAATTCCTGTCAACACCTTTAGTATCTGCTTCACCCCTATGCCAAGTACTGTAGTTCAGTGATGCTACAGAGTGGATAAAAGCCACCCAGCTGATGATGCAGAAAAGTAGGACAGAGCAGACTGACTGTCCTCAGACATTACCTTCAAAAACAATAACTAGATTCAATTGTTCAAACTAAACTGAGAAACATAAGATCTACTAGCTGGTTATGAGGCCACACTGGAGCGGAGTCAACGTGTGCTACTGGATGATGTAGCCCCCCCCCCTTCAGTGGCCCCAATGGCACTTTCTTTTTAGGGATACCACGTGTACCCTTAGGACTATATGTCTTGTGTAGAAACCAAGCATTAGCTTATTTCTCTCCCCCAAATGGTGATTATAACCTTAGGAGCAGTCACAAGAGACCTCCAAGTTTTTAAGGAAATACCCCTAGAGAATAACATAGCCCTAAGATGACTGCACCATCTTCCCAAAATGATTACGTGGGGAAGCTTTCCAGAAACGGAACTGATTTGTACTTGCACCCACCTTGCAGTCAGTTTTCCCTACAATGTGAGTTGTCTAACTAGAAAAGGTGATACAAAATTTGTCTTTCATATTAGTTGAGGTGATCAAAGACACTGCCTCAGTCCTGGAATGTATTCAGATTAGTAGTAACTCAGTGATCAGGCTTGTGATAGATGATATTGCCCTTAAATTTTCTCCTCGAGTGCCAAGGTAGAGTCTTGCGTAATCTCTAAAACTCCTGCTGTACCAGACTAAGGCCATAGGCCAAGTTGAAAGGTCAATGTGGAAATTTAAGGAGAAAAACACCTAGATTTCTGAGGTAGATCCAGATGGTTTATGAGATCTGCTCAGCTGGTTGGGTCTGAGACCGTTGGTGTTAATACTGCAAATTTCCGCATACTGCAGCTCAGAACCCTATTGATATCAGCCTTAATGAAATGTAGTGTGAGTCAAATGGAACATATTTAACCCTAATCTCTATCAGCCAGATTAATCAATGTGGCTGACAGAGGGCTATGCTCAGAGGAAAAATTTTCCAGATGCCAAGACAGTGTTGGATGGAGAGGTGGATATCATTAGAAGACATGTCTCCATAGGTCTTGCCTGTTTATTGCTCAGTATGACAAAGATAGTGTTTCTCTTGGAGGCAAAGATCAGGCAGGTTTACTGCCCATTATAAAAGATTCAGTTTCCCTAAGGTTGGAATCCCACTACTGGAATACAAACCACTGTGTATGTGCAGGCACTTGGCTCATTTCACATTGTTCTATGGGGCACCAGCATAAATGCTGACAACTGCTATTCCTGTGAGTAATAAAGTCTTTTATTTCTGCAGTCTCCTGTCTTCTGCCAGCACCCACGAAACTGCGGCAAGCTAACTTGGAACACAGGTAGAGTATGTCTCAGACCCTTCTAAGTTTTTGATGTGTATAATATTGCTAATGTATACTAATTATAATTTCATTTACATTAAGGAGAGTAGGAGAAAAAAAAAATCCTAAGTCTATAGATCTTGAAGCTAACATTTTCAAGGCATACTGGGCTTTAATTAAGTGAATAAATGAATGTGATTAAATAGAAGGCAATTCAGCACAGTCCTGAAGAGAACTTCTGATTTCCACTAAGAGGATTTATTTTAATACGTTGGAGAAATTGATGAAGGGTATAGAAAACGCCCAGTGACACAAATTGTGCTTTGACATTTGTAGATGGTTCTAAGTCTGTGGATTGTTTACATGAGAACCTTGCTCTAAATGAATTTACTCCTTTTCTGGAGTACAGGGTGAGTATGCTGCTCCCAGGCCAACCTGCTAGCACCTCCTAGGAATGAGATAACAGGTTACAATACCCTCTAACTGAATTCTAGGCAATGAAACATATTGATAATCAGCACACTAGGACATCTGAAGATGATCCATTACTGAGTAGATGGGTATATGTTAATATAGTGTAAATCCGGAGTCATATGAATCAGATACATTTCTAAATTAGTTTTGACTTCATACATTAGAAGTGGGGGGGGAGTTTATTGAAAACTTTTAAAGTATATACAACATCTAACTAATGGATTTGCTAATAGTTGTTCTCTGACCATGGACATGAATCTAGCATTTTACATGTCATTCACATGAAGTTCAAAATGCCAGGTAGCCAAGAAATAGAAAACCATTATCCATTTGGAGTCAGTTATTTAGCCATGCCTCAAACATGAGTTGTTTAGTGAAAAGTAGCAAAGAATGGTAGGTCAAATCTTAAGGAACCATCTTTTTCTATAATGCCTTATTCTTATAGCAAAATGGACTAACACTTGTAATTCTACAATTCTGTTCAGAAGTGTGTGAGGGAAAATGTACTTGGGAAAAAAAACTCAAAATTTTCTTCTTTGCTGGTATGAGAAAAAGGTGCTGAGGGTTGGGAAAAGTTATTAGTTTGCTCTTACTCAATCCTTGCTGAGCACAGAACATAAAATAGGAATAAAGAAAGGAAGTCAGCTCTCCAATCCCAGCTGCAGGCTGATGAATCACTTAGTGATTAATTGTTGTTACTAGTAATTGAAATAATCATATTTCAGAGAAGGAAAAAAAAGTATTTGGTCTCTAAAATGTTTTCTCCTAAAACTATCATTGCTGACATATTAAGGACTTTTAAAAAGGAGATATAAAGATCTTAATGTAAAGCTAAAATGAATATAACTCCCAAGATTGACCCAACATCTGGCATCAGGTTTTGAAAAACTTTCCTCTGGCTGTCAAAATCAGTTGTCCCCTTTGCAATAACCAGCCAACTGCTTAAAGGAGCTCCAGAGACAGGCGTGAGCCGCGGCTATCAGTGCGGACCCCAGATACGGGCCTGAGACGCTAAGGCTGCTGCTCCCGCCACCAAGAAGCCTGTGTGCAAGCACAGGTCACTAACCACACCTCCCCTCCCAGGAGCCTGTGCAGCCCGCCACAGCCAGGGTGCCGGGATCCAGGGACAACTTCCCCGGGAGAGCGCACGGCGTGCCTCAGGCTGGTGCAACGTCACGCTGGCCTCTGCCGCTGCAGGCTCACCCCGCACTCCGTACCCCTCCCTCCCCCTGGCCTGAGTGAGCCAGAGTCCCCTAAGTGGCTGCTCCTTTAACTCCGTCCTATCTGAGCGAAGAACAGACGCCCTCTGGCAACCTACACGCAGAGGCGGGGCCAGTTCCAAAGCTGAGCCCCGGGAGCTGTAAGAACAAAGAAGAGAAAGGGAAATCTCTCCCAACAGCCTCAGGAGCAGCGGATTAAATCTCCACAGTCAACTTGATATACCCTGCATCTGTGGAATACATGAATAGACAACGAATCATCCCAAATTGAGGAGGTGGACTTTGGGAGCAAGAGAGATTATTTTTTCCCCTTTTGCTCTTTTTTGTGAGTGTGTATGTGTATGCTTCTGTGTGAGATTTTGTCTGTATAGCTTTGCTTTCACCATTTGTCCTAGGGTTCTGTCCGTCTGTTTTTTTTGTTGTTGTTGTTTTTACTTAAAACATTTTTTTTCTTAATAATTATTTTTATTTTTTATTTTAATAACTTTATTTTATTTTATCCTCTTTCTTTCTTTCTTTCTTTCTTTCTTTCTTTCTTTCTTTCATTTTTTTCTCCCTTTTATTCTGAGCCGTGTGGAGGACAGTCTCTTGGTGCTGCAGCCAGGAGTCAGGGCTGTGCCTCTGAGGTGTGAGAGCCAACTTCAGGACACTGGTCCACAGGAGACCTCCCAGCTCCACGTAACATCAAATGGCGAAAATCTCCCAGAGATCTCCATCTCAACACCAGCACCCAGCTTCACTCAACGACCAGCAAGGTACAGTGCTGGATACCCTATGCCAAACAACTAGCAAGACAGGAACACAGCCCCATCCATTAGCAGAGAGGCTGCATAAAATCATAATAAGCCCACAGACACCCCAAAACACACCACCAGACATGGACCTGCCCACCAGAAAGACGAGATCCAGCCTCATCCACCAGAACACAGGCACTAGTCCCCTCCACCAGGAAGCCTAAACAACCCACTGAACCAACCTTATCCACTGGGGACAGACACCAAAAAGAATGGGAACTATGAACCTGCAGCCTGAGAAAAGGATACCCCAAACACAGTAAGATAAGCAAAGTGAAAAGACAAAAAAACACACAGCAGATGAAGGAGCGAGGTAAAAACCCACCAGACTTAACAAATGAAGAGGAAATAGTCAGTCTACCTGAAAAATAATTCAGAATAATGATAGTAAAGATGATCCAAAATCTTGGAAATAGAATAGACAAAATGCAAGAAACATTTAACAAAGACCTAGAAGAACTAAAGAGGAAACAAGCAATGATGAACAACACAATAAATGAAATTAAAATACTCTAGAAGGGATCAATAGCAAAATAACTGAGGCAGAAGAATGGATAAATGACCTGGAAGATAAGAGTGGAAATAACTACTGCAGAGCAGAATAAAGAAAAAAGAATGAAAAGAACTGAGGATGGTCTCAGAGACCTCTGGGACAACATTAAACGCACCAACATTCGAATTATAGGGGTCCCAGAAGAAGAAGAGAAAAAGCAAGAGACTGAGAAAATATTTGAAGAGATTATAGTTGAAAACTTCCCTAATAGGGGAAAGGAAATAGTTAATCAAGTCCAGGAAGAACAGAGACTCCCATACAGGATAAACCCAAGGAGAAACACGCCAAGACACATATTAATCGAACTATCAAAAATTAAATACAAAGAAAACATATTAAAAGCAGCAAGGGAAAAAACAACAAATAACATACAAGGGAATCCCCATAAGGTTAACAGCTGATCTTTCAGCAGAAACTCTGCAAGCCAGAAGGGAGTGGCAAGACATGTTTAAAGGATGAAGGAGAAAAACCTACAACCAAGATTACTCTACCCAGCAAGGATCTCATTCAGATTTGATGGAGAAATTAAAACCTTTACAGACAAGCAAAAGCTGAGAGAGTTCAACACCACCAAACCAGCTTTACAACAAATGCTAAAGGAAATTCTCTAGGCAAGAAACACAAGAGAAGGAAAAGACCTACAATAACAAACCCCAAAACAATTAAGAAAATGGGAATAGGAACATACATATTAATAATTACCTTAAATGTAAATGGATTAAATGCTCCAACCAAAAGATACAATAACCAGCCCTCTTATTTTCCTGTATAGTTTTCTTTTCAGTAGAGTTTGCTGTATAGAGGACACAGCATAATATAGAACACAAAACAACGAAAAACTGTTTAATATATATTGCCTCTTTTTCCAAAAAGCCAGTGAATTCACATTTACTACCCCCAAAATGGTGTTTAAACTTTTTAATTAATGTTAATGTGAGTCAGCGGACAGATGTTATCACGTTCTGAGTTCTGGATGTGTGTGGTCATATGTCAAGAATCTGGGGAGTCACTGCCTTCAGGGAGTTTAGTCTTTCTAATTGTGGAGGTGCAGTGCATACCGAAAATGTTAGCAGTAAGTATGGGACACGTGAGCACTAGAGAAAGACATCATCATGAAGTTGGACATTCGCATTTGGTGTGTGCTTAAAGTGTTCGGGCCTTTTCAAAGTTTTTTAAAAACTAATCTCCACAATGACCCTGAGATGAAAGTATCATATCAGTTTTAAGTGATGAATAAATAAGATCAGAAAGGCTATGTGATTTACTCACTTTCACACTGCCAGTAAAAGGTAGAGCCAGTTTCAAATGTGGTTCTCTTTCTATCTAACTGCAAAAGGAGGAGAGAAAGGTAACTCCACATTTTATATCCTTGGAGATAATAAAAGTCTGAGATAATAGCATTTATAGAATAGAATTATGAGAAAAAGCTGGCATGGGAGGAGAGATGGCTTTACTTGTCTATATTGTTTCTGAAGCAATACTAGGACATATAAGAAGAAATATTCCATTATCAGATAGAGATTAAAAATCCTAGTTAAAAAAAGAAATCAGTCTTGGAGATGTGGGTATGGTATTCAACATTGTTTCACTGTAGACATAATGAAAAATAATAGTAAATGAGCAAGTGTATTCTTGATTACACACAACTAAATGATGCCATCTGGAAATTCAAATTCTAGGAGGTGTGATGAATAGTCGGCAATGGGGGCTGTAACAATTCCTCCTGTGCCTGTGCGTGCATGCATGCAACACCTCACATTAAAAATTGGAACCTATTTTTTCTCCCTTGGAATACGGGTTATACGTACTTGATCAATAGAATGTGGGAAAAGTGATGCTGTACTAGTTCAGGTCCTAGGCTTTATGTGACATGGCAGCTGCTGCTTTTATTCTTTTGCTATCCTGAGCCACCTGGTAAAGAAGTCTAGGCTGTCCATCTGGAGAAAGAGGCCACGTGGAGAGAGAGGCCCCAGCCAACAACCCAGCACTAAGGCCCCCAGCATGGGAGTAAGGCCATTCTGATCCTCCAGTCCAGCTACCATCTGAATGGGTGAGTGCCACCGATACAACAGAGCACAGAGGAGTCATCTCCGAGGAACCCTGCTCAAATTTCTGAATCACAGAGTCATGATTAATAAATGTGTTTTAGGCTTTCCTGGTGGCGCAGTGGTTGGGAGTCCACCTGCCAATGCAGGGGGCACGTGTTCGAGCCCCGGTCGGGGAAGATCCCACATGCCGCGCAGTGGCTGGGCCCGTGAGCCATGGCCACTGAGCCTGCGCGTCCGGAGCCTGTGCTCCACATCGAGAGAGGCCACAACAGTGTGAGGCCCACGTACTGCAAATAAATAAATAAATAAATAAATAAATAAATAAATAAATGTGTTTCGTTTTTGTCCACTACGTGTAGTGTACGGTGTTACCCAGTACTGCTAAAAGAGCGAAGAGACTGACAATAAGTAATGAAACAAATATTTGCTTTTTCTTCCTGACAGGAAATGAAGCATTCTATTAAGAATCATAAAACAGGACTTGATAGCGAGCTGCCAAGGAGGTGGTAGAGAAGTGTTTGCATTGGGTGGTCAGAGAAGGCTTCCTGAGGAGGTGACATTTGAACAGAAAAGGAAGTTAGAGCACTGAATAGGTCACAGTGAGGAACCATGAACATCAGGAAAAAAATAATTCCCCCGTGTTTCATAACAGGTTATAATCGGCATGTCCAAAATCAAATTCCCATCTCTATATTGGCATCAATATAGAAGGCTCTTCACCATCTTTTCTTTTGTCTGTATTACTATTTGTATTTTAAAATGAGTTCGTACACCATCTTCCTCAGAAAGGTCTGAGTTCTCTAACCTGAGCCAGTATCCTCTTCTACATCATCATTGCCACCCGCATTTTCTTCTGGGAGAGTTGGGACATTTTATACAGCTTATTTCTTTTTACCCCAAACTTAAAGCTCGTTTTGACCTTTCTAATCTCACAATATATATATTGTAGGTGAAACGGCAGTACTTTCTTGCCTCTATTTACATTACATTCACTATCCTTTCTTTTATTCTTTTTTTTTTAATCGCCTGTTGGATCCCAGCTTAAGCACATCACCAAAATTTAGATTAAATCAAAAAAAGATTTTTTTTTTCCCTTTGGCCAATGGCTGCTTAATCTGTCACTGAAAAGTAACAACAAAACAAAGCTTTTATCAACCAGAAAATGTACTGTGCTTCCTTTGGGAAGGTAAACAAGACAGCAGATATAGAAGCCTCACTCCAAGGGGGAAAAAGAAACTGAAGGATTTTAAGAGTAACACCTGTCAAATGGAGCAGTAATGTGTACTGCTTGACAAAATAGGCTGGTGACTGTCAAAATAAATAATAAACCTTCCAGCTCTGACTAATGATAGAACTACACCGAAGGCTTGAGGGAAGCATCCAGCAAAATGCAAAATTGAAAGGAAAATTGGAACAATCGGCACAGCCTCCCAGCAGCTACATTTCAAGTAATTTTGGAAAAACTCAGACCATTCACCAGGTTTCATGGCAGATGGAAAATTTCCAAAAACTCTTCTGATTGAGCATTCCTGTTTTGTTAGGAAATCACATCTCTTCTGAAGGAGTGCCAAGAAGCTGGTTTCTGCTTTTTCAATACAGAAACAATCTTGCTGTGACTGTGGTGTTCTCTGTGCAGACATTCAGCTGACTGCCAATAATATCATCAGGAGGAGTGGCCAGAGCTGGAGCCCTTTGTAGGCAGAGTGGGGCAAATGGCAGAAAAGACAGAGATCCAGGGAAAGGCCGTTTCTGATTCCTTTCTATGCCCATTGCTTCCCAGTTGAGGTACCTAGTTTTCTTTTTCCGTAGCTGCTTAGAGGATCATCTTATTTTTCCTTTCCAGAAAGCCAGGTTTTCTAACGCGATTACAAAGAAAACTCCCCAAGAGTCTGCAGATAATGTTATGACCCTTTCCAGGGGCAGTTTCATTTAAACAAATTGTTTTGTGGAGGCCCCAAAACCCTTGATACATTTCTGCTCTAAAATTTAATAATACATCAAAAGTGGAAGAATATATTGCTCGTGGAAGAATTTTAAGCATCTCAAAACCATAGTTCTGCAAAAGCCATCTTGCTTCAGAAATTATCCACTTATGCCTCAAGTTCTTAGTGGCAGAGGTGAGGGCTGGTTTGTCCCTCTGCCTGACTCCTTTAATTGTATTTTTGTTCCCAGGCAAAGCTATTTGCTGGGCTCCCAAAGTCAAAGTGAAAGAGAGAGAAGGAAAAACACTAAGCAGAGTTATCGTCTCCCAAGGAGGGGCCACTTCTAGATATTATTTAGCCTACAGTAACATGACTTGCTTTCTCATTTAATTTTATTTATTTATGTTCTTCCATTATTTATTCCTACTTTATCTGTTTCATGCATTATATTTATTGACTCTAGTTCCAAATATGTTTTTCATAAGAATTTGATTCTAAGTAAACAGTTTCGAGATGTGAAACAAGCAAAACATCAAATCTAAAAACATACATTTAGTACTTGTTTCTTTCCAGACAAAATTATTTCCTAAAATCTGCAATTAAAAAAAAATCCTTACCATTTTATTTATTTTAAACATTATCTTGGAGAGTTATACTAGTCTAAAATCTGCATTCTATATTATTTTGATAGCCATATTTATCGCAGCAAAAAATCAAAAATACTCAGATTACAGAATGAATATCTGAACCCAGGACCATACCAGATATATGAGTAGCAAGTAATTGTCAAGACATGTCATACGTGAAGTGAAAGGTTGGTTCCCTCCAATAACCATGACTCACAAATGGACAGGAATCAGGATGTTTTGGCTTTTTACCTAGTGATTTCAACATTCTAGGATGATTTTATTCACCAGTCCTTTTGCTTGATCCATCCTACTCTAATAGAGGGTGACCCAACCCAAGTCCCATCATGTCCAAGGAATCCTGCACTTCCTGCAGCAGTTATTCTGCTTGGCAGGGCTGTCTTCTCTAAAACCTTCTCTGCTCATTATTCTTGCTGCCTCTGCAGGGTCAGTAATGTGTCTGCCAGTAAAGTGTTGTCTCCTTCCATTTCCTATTCCCATAACCACAAAAAGTAGAAGCAGTTCCCCAGTTGAGGAAAGAACATTTGTCCATTAATAACCACACTAGTCTAGCAGTGAAATCCCTTGCTGATGCTCTAGTCATTTTTAACTTGGACTACTATAACCACATTCTGTGCTGTCTCCAAGGCTTTATTCTTCTTTCCAGTTTAAAATGATCTGCATTCTGCAGATCAAATCATTTTCTAGATGGACTTAAGTTATGCCCGTGGGGAGAAAGAGCCTGGGTTTGGCAATGTTGCATATAGGGAGTGTGGTGTGGAATGGGGAGATGTGTGTCTAAAAGGGGCATTTAAATATACCATATGATGACAGGGACCTAGCTTCATAGTTTTTTTGCATTCCAGGAATCAGGAACTCTCAAGATCTTATTACAATTTTAATGACTACATTTGACAAATTATGGGAATTTGCTCTGCCTGTGTCCCAGCTTATTACATAGTATTTAAAAATATTTTGTGTACAGCAAAATGATTTGACTTACATACATCATGAAATGATTACCACATTTCGTTTAGTGAACATTCATCATCTCTTATAGATACAAAATTAAAGAAATAGAAAAAACTGTTTTCCTTGAGAGGAGAACTCTTAGGATTTCCTCTCTTCACAACTTTCATATAGAACATACAGTACGGTTGATTATATTCATCATGTTGTATGTTACATTCCTAGGACTTATTTATCTTATAACGGGAAGTCTGTAACTTTTGACTACCTTCATCCAATTCCCCTTCCCCTTCCCCCCACCTCTGGTAACAAATTTGATCTCTTTTTCTATGAGTTTGTTTGTTGTTTTGTTAATTAATTAATTATATTTATTTATTTTTGGCTGTGTTGCGTCTTCGTTTCTGTGCGAGGGCTTTCTCTAGTTGCAGCAAGCGGGGGCCACTCTTCATTGTGGTGCGCGGGCCTCTCACTATCGTGGCCTCTCTTGTTGCGGAGCACAGGCTCCAGATGCGCAGGCTCAGAAGTTGTGGCTCACGGGCCTACTTGCCCCACGGCATGTGGGATCTTCCCAGAACCGGGCTCGAACCCGTGTCCCCTGCATTGGCAGGCAGATTTTCAACCACTGCGCCACCAGGAAAGCCCCTGTTTGTTGTTTTTGAAGTATAATTGATGTACAGCACTCTGTTAGTTCCTGTTACACAACATAGTGATTTGACATTTCCATACATCTCAAAATAATCATTACAGTAAGTCTAGTTACCATCAGTCACCATACAAAGATATTACATAATTATTGACTGTATTCCCCACATCTTACATTTCATACTGGTGACTCATTTATTTTGCAACTGGAAGTGTGTACCTCTTAATCTTCCTTACCTATTTCCCTCACCCCCTCACCCCCCTGTTTGTTCTCTGTATCTATAATTCTGTTTTTGTTTTATGTTTGTTCATTTGGTTTTTAGATTCCACATATAAGTGAAATCATATAGTATTTGTCTTTCTCTGTCTGACTTATTTCACATAGCATAGTACCCTCTAGGTTCATCCATGTTTTTGCATATGGCAAATTTCTTTTTTTTATGACTGAATAATATTCCATTGTATATAATACCACATCTTTATCCATTCATCGATTGATGGACCCTTAGATTGCTCCCATGTCTTGGCTGTTGTAAATAATGCTGCAATGAACATAGGGTACATATGTCTTTTCTAATTAGTGTTTTCCTTTTTTTGGATAAATACCCAGGAGTGGAATTGCTGGATCTTATGGTAGTTCTATTTTTAATTTTTTGAAGAATCTCCATACTGTTTTCCATAGTGGCTGCACCAATTTACATTCCCACTAAAAGTGCAGAAGGGTTTCCTTTTCTCCACATCCTCACCAGCACTTGTTGTTTGTTGTCTTTTTAATAATAGCCATTCTGACAGGTGTGAGGGGATATCTCACTGTGGTTTGATTTTCATTTCTCTGATGATTAGTGATGTTGAACATCATTTTGTGTCCCTGTTGGCAATGAATATGTCTAACTTAGAAAAATGTCTGTTCAGATTCTCTGCCTATTTTTTAATCAGGTTGTTTTTTTATGTTGAATTTTACGAGTTATTCGGTGTATTTTTGATATTAACCCTTTATCTGATATATTGTTTGCAAGTATATTCTCCCATTTAGTAGGTGGAATTTTTGCTTTGTTTCTTTCACTAAAAAGCTTTTTAGTTTGATGTAGTTTCATTTGTTTATTTTTGCTTTTGTTTCCCTTGCCTGAGGAGACAGATCCCCAAAAATACTACTAAGACCTATGTTAAAGAGCATACTACCTCTGTAGACCTTAAACTTATACAGTGCTGTATGTCGATTATATCTCAATAAAACTGGAAGAAAAAAATAATAAAATTTAAAAAATGTAATAAATAAATAATAAATTAATAATTGAGAAAACATCCATAATACAGGAAACATTATAAGACCTGAATGTAAGGCAAAGCTCTTATATTAAAGGGTAATTTGGGGGAAAATCTGCCTTACATTTATTTATTATCAGATTAAACAAACACATAGGTTGTGTGTGACATGTAGCAGACGCTCAATAAATGTGTTTCCTTCCATAAGACATATATATATATATATATATATATGGTGTTTGTGTGTGTGTGTGCACGTGCGCAACTTTTGAAAGCTGAAAAGCCATCAAGGAGTACTGCCATTGTTTAATAACTTCCTCTTGGATGCAGCCAAATCAGCAGAGTCAATTTTTAAGAAACTCCTTGAGCAATAGGTACATTGTCCACCAAAATCTGCAGATAAGAAAAGAATAAAAGCAAGAGCAGCATGAGACAGTGATAGAAAAAGAGCAATTGTCTGCTACCCCTGGATATTGTTTAATTTCCTGGCATCCTAGACATTTTTGTGGCTTATAGTTTAGAATTACTATAGCCCTCTAAGAAAGAGTTAATTCATTACCAAAAGGTGAGCCATTTCCTGTCTAGTCAATTGTAGAATCAGAGTCAGCACTGTTTTATCAAAGGAACATTGGCTGTCACCCAGCATTAATCACTTTCAGAACAATTATGATTTATTTTAGACATAAGGCTATGGATCTCTATTTCCAGATTCCATTTTGGCAACTTTGAGCCTTACCTCTTATGTAAGATTATTGCTGAAAACAGTGCTTCTCCAAATTGTCTTCCTTCACTTTTTTTGTCTCTTAAAAAAAATTAATTACATTCAAACTAGTGAGCCTATGAACCGATGTGAGACCAATGCTATAGCTCAAATATTGTTTGCATATAATCCTACACAGATGTGGAGCCAATAGGAAGCTAGATCACTGTGTGCTTTTATACATCTTTTAGTTAAGTTAAAAATCCAAAAGCTAAATCTTGTGTTCTGGGACAACATGTGAATTTGACATTTCCTGGAGGCTATTAGAACCATAAACCAATGAATAGACTATATTCATCCATTTAAGTGGTTTGTGACTGTGAAAGACTAAATATTTACAGTGTCTTTTATCCTTAGGTACAATATAATGATATCATCATTTTAATAGCTCTTTACTCAAATGTGGCTGCATCCCACTTAGATTTTAGAGACATGCATTTAAAATAGTTTGGGTCTCATTAACCATTTGAGTAAGGCCCAAGAATGACAAAATATATAGCAAGAGTTCAAGGTGTTGAAATTATGATTTTAGTTTTGATTTGTCTTCCCTCCTGAGTCTTGCACTATTTACCAGACTTTGCTCTAAATGTTCAGATAAGAAGATATATTTGTTCACACACAGTTAGTCAGAAGAAGGTCACTAACAGATGCCAGACATCTGCATACAAATACAGGGCTACACACACAAATAGGGATTGGGCAGTGGAATGTGAATGAACCAGGACAAAACTGTGGCAGCCACTATGGAAACAATGAAAGCAATGTGGCCCACTGCAAGCTGCATGAATGACCTTGTATATAGGAAAATATAGTATTATCTCATAAAACCTATTATCTTGTCATTTGTTTTTCCTTTTAGAGTCCTACAAGTGCCTGAGTATTCTTCCTCTCATTATTTTCCCTGTGTAGACTCTTAACGGTTTCTGGAAAGAAAATTGAGTTGGTATATTTGGTTAATATTATTCTTCCCCTCTCCCTCCCATGTAGGCTGAAAACAAAATCTGGTTTATTTTCAACACAGAAATGTAAGGATAACACTGACTAGTTTCTTCTGTATTTGGCTGTATTACTCACAGGTTTTCACTTATATTAATTCTCAGTCTTTTGCATAGAAGAGAAATAAAACTGACTGACATAGACATTATCAAAATAAATTTATGGTTACCTCCTCTAAGGTGTACAAAGGATATGATCTATTAGGACTTTTGTACTAAGACTTTTGGAAAGCTCCATTCATAGTAGTTGACCTCAATGATGATTTCATAAATCATTATCCTAAAGCACCTATCTAAAATGTTTTATAATACCTTGGTTAGATCATTAGTCAAGCCATAGTTTATGTCATGATGAGGTAGAATCAAAATGAAAAAAATGAAAGCTAAGGGATTTTTTGGTTTGTAATATACTGATCCTTAATGAATGTTCAAAGAAAATCATGTATATACAAAGGGATAATGTTTCTTTCTATCCCACAGCAGTGGGGAAGTACACACATGTACATATGGGATTAAATGTAATGTTAATAATAAAGACTATAAACAACAAGGTCCTACTGTATAGCACAGAGATCTATACTCAATATCCTATTATAAACCATAATGGAAAAGAATATAAAAAAAAGAATGTATATATATGTATAACTGAATCACTTTGCTGTACAGCCAAAATTAACACAACATTGTAAATCAACTATACTTCAACTATATGTAAATCAATTATAAAAAAATAATAAAGACAGTGATATACTAGATAGACATCAAAGTATAAGTAAAATAAAACAAAGCAAATATTTAAAACAAAACAAAAACTCTCAGTTATTTATTGACTTTAACACTCAATTTCCTTATGCTATATGGGAAAGGTATCTGCTGTGTAATACTTTACAAACTTATTGAAAGTATAAAATGAAACAATATGCTTGAAAGAACTATGAAAATCAAAAGCAACAGGTAATGAGAAGATGGTATTATTACTTCACTTGTAGTGCTGGCAAGTGAGGATATATGAGCAACACCCTGTGTCTGCCTTTTAAGTGGAAAAATCATACCCATAAAATGTCATGGGTAAAACAGTAAGGAGTTCTCAGCTTCCTTTGAACATAGCGGAAAGCTACATAGAAGAGATAACATTTGGACTTGATATTGGAGGTAAAGTAAGGGTTCTTCAAGTGGAGACAAAAGAAAACAGTATTCTGAACAGAGGAAACAATATGTACCCCTACAGATAAGCAAGAAAAATCATAATGAACTCATCAAACTTGTGGCTGAGATGGGGGAATGGGAAGATAGTGAGCCAGAGGTGGCTGAAAACAAAACTGGTATATCAGGGTCATTCATGTGTTAGTCTAAGGAGTCAAGATTTTATTGCCTAACTGATGGAAACTCTTGGATTTTATTTATTTATTTGTTTATTTATTTATTTATTTATTTATTATTGAAGTGTGGTTGATTTACAATATTCTATTACTTTCAGGTGTATGGCATAGTGATTCAGTATTTTTACAGATTATACTCCATTAAAGTTTTCACAAGATAATGGCTATTATTCCCTTTGCTGTACAGTGTATCCTTGTTGCTTATCTAGTTTATACATAGTAGTTTGTACCTCTTAATCATATACCCCTATCTTGCCCCTCTTCTCTTCCCTCTCCCCATTGGTAACCACTAGTTTGTGAACACTGGGGTGGGAAAGCTCTTGAATTTTTAAAATGGAAAATGTATAATACGATGTATATTTTTGAAAAAAAATTAATCTCAAGTCAGCAGTGTGGACCTGTTATGGAAAGGATTGGTAAACAGACTAGAAAGAAAAATGGCTAGGAGGTTATTACAATTATCCAGAAAGAAAGGATTAACAATCCATGCTAATTTGGTTGTCCTGAAAATGGTGAAGAAGGATGAGTTTGAGAGGTAGAGATATAGCAGAATTAATAAGAACTGTTAACCATTTAGAGTTGCGGAGTAAAGGAGAGATAGTGATATGTCAGTGTATTAAGGATTTCTGATACATAAAATGGGAGTAATTCTCTAAGCATGTACTTAAAACTCTACCAGAATGAAAAGTATATAATGCTCTAGTGTGGTTCTGTGCTGTGTTTGCCAGTAAGTAGTTTATTTCCTATTTGACCCTCTTCCCCACAGTATATAAAGCATTTTAAAAACATGTAAAGCAGATGCAAGCTAGCAATCCCTTCTTTTTAGTAATTTCTCAGATGAGATATAGAAGATTTAGGAAAAATTCCACTGTGCCCACCCCTTCTTATCATGCTTTCATTTGAACAGCATTCAGTCAAGTCCTGGGATTTCAGCCTGGGTCTTTTGTACCTGATTGGTGGTGTGGTCATGAATCACTGTGACATGCATCTCCTGAGTTTCTCCTTTTTCACCCAGTTCACTGATATACTTTGTTCAAGAGTGCAAATGTTCATGGTAAAAACTTACTTATCTCTTTCTCTTTGTTTAATGCATGACCTTAAAATGCCTGCATCATTGCTGTCTGGACAGCTCACACTCTAACCTCCAATGAGGCAGGAATTGAGCTTAATTAATTCCTGTTTATAACACTCAATACTGCCTTCTAAAAATATGGACATTTAATAAATGTTTTGGTGATAGTGGAATAATTTGTCTCTTCTAGGGTGCATCCCTTTCAACTGAACCTAAAACAGCATACATTGTACTGGTTTAGGGAGGATAAATGTAATTCCATGACAATTAAAAATGATAGGAGGAGTAAAAGCCCATCCATCTGCCTAATGACTAAACTTCAGTGGTGAATATTTGATAATTCTAGTGAAGTTGTTAGTGGAAGAGTCTTTTATTTTAACACATTTTAAAAATTCAGGGAAGTTTGACTGCTCCTGCTAGCTCAGTAGTGTCGAGTCACTTGAGGCAACCTCAGTGAACTCAGGAAAAGGAGAGGATCAGTATTTGCACTTTAGAACAAAAGAAAATATGATTTGTTTCTGTTTAAAATAATTCAATCTTTGTTCATCTTGTTTCCAATATGGTACCCAAATCAAAGAATTTAAGCTCCCCCTTACACACACACATATACACACACACGTGTTTGTGTGTGTGTGTATATATATATATATATATATATATATATATATATATATATATATGACCTTATATAAAATATATATGTGTATCTTCCCCTTGGAAAATAATCATTTTTCTTTATGTTTTATTACTTGAAAAGATTAAAAGATTATTATATTCAACTTCTTACATCTAAAATCTGCTTATCAACTGAAATGGGTATATGTCAATTAAAATAAGCTTTTATTGATAGAATTTAAGAATTAGATTTTTTTTCTTGATTTAGTTTGTGTATGGATTTGTGTGTGTGTGAGTTTTTAATACCTACAGAAATTGACCAATGTGGTTCCTAGGGACTGCTTGCTGAAAACTTGGCTGACTGGGTAAGGCTTCTTTTCATAGTCATATAATCAGTACTGTGAGCTTGGAATTAAAAAAACAATCTCAAAATGAAGCAAAACAGATTTGTAAAAGAAAATTTCTCATTCTTACCAGAACACATTTTACAAATCTGTTCTATCTAGGTTAACATGTATTTTCAAACAACAGGAACATTAAAAGTACAGTATAACTCTGTGTCCTAGGCTATTGAATAATTTCTTCTTGTTCAGGCCCCAGAGCAGAAGTGCATTGGTTATTTCAATGACTTAGAAAAAGCATTACCTGAGTATTTTCAAATCAAACTTATTGTTTCCGGCCAAGCCTCTTAAAGCAACCATTGTGATTATACTGTATTCCTTACTAACATATAATACACATTCAATTTAATTATTTTGCTGCAGTTATTTTTGTGGTAGATGGTGAGTTCTAAAAAAGAAACAATACACTCACATCAGTAGTTTTTTGTATGCATCAGGAATAGGATATTTAGAATTTCATTTGTAGAATTTTAAATCATGGAGTTGATTTTGTAGATACCAGTGAAATACTTATTTAAGAGACACAGTCTTATTTTAGAAAATGTAGTTCCCATTTTATCATTTATATTTATGTTCCAGTAAATTTGCTTTCTCCTTTGATTTAATTTTATCCACTGAAAAATTGCCTCTGATGTGTTTTGCATTTCCCGCCCCTCTCCAGATGTGTCCTTCCGTGTTTCACCACCAGCAGATTTACTCTGGTGTTGTTAGCAATTTCTGCCACCACAGAAAGTTATGCTTCAGCTTTTTCCCTTGCAAAGGTTTAAGCGAAAATGAGCTACAATTCAGTTCAAAAGGACATTTCTGTCCAGTGAAGCTACTTAGTTATTTCTTTGAAAATTTAATTTTTATGCCTAAAAGTAAATAACCATTGTTAGTTTCTATTGACATTTTGAGACAAATTTTACTATTCCGAATAATATTTCCCTTGAGTTAACATTTTTTATTTATATACTTGATTTTTTAAAGGTTTCTTGAACTCATAATTAAATGTATTATGTCTATGACTTCTAAAGTGTGTATATCTAGTTTTATATTTCTAATCAATAGAAAAACACGAAGTTTAATCTTCCCCACTTAGAGGACGTCTTTGGGTCTAAGTTCTGACACTCTGCAACCTCTGACAGGTAATTTGAAATACTTCGACATTACTTTTCCTAGTTGTGAAGGTAGGACCAAAAGACTTGCATTTTATTTATTTATTTAAACCAATAAATACCTTTTTATTAAAAAGAAAACAAAACACTAGTATGAGAGCCCAGGTATCTATCTTCAGAGGAATGGCCTGTGCTATCATGAACTATGTAATAATGTTTGTTTTTTTAAAAGAGTTTGACTATATTTCTTGTGTCTAGATAAGCAAGAAGACAAAACTGAAATATATCATAGATCTAGCAAAGACGGTTTAGAATTTGAGAAGTCACAGTCTGTATTAGTTGGGTTTTTTATTTATAAGACAGGCAAGCTCCCAGTAAAAATGTAAGGACTTGCACTTTAATGCCTTAAACTCATTTAAAAGAAAGGTATCGATTCCCTATTATGTTTCTACAGTGGCAATACAAATGTTGCTATAATAAAATTAATAATGATAGTAAGAATTTACCAAATACTTTCTGGGTGTCAGACATTATGATAAAGCTTGCATCAGTGAGACTAGGACAGGTCATGCTCTTGTAAAACAATCCCCAAGTCACCTCTGATGTCCAGCATGAGTCAACATGAAGGCCTAAGCTGAAGGAGGCCCCTTCTCCATAAATGTTTCCTCGGTACTTCCAGCAGGGTAGAGGAGGTGTGGTAAATCTTTTTTTTTTTTGCGGTACGCGGGCCTCTCACTGTCGTGGCCTCTCCCGTTGCAGAGCACAGGCTCTGGACGTGCAGGCTCAGCGGCCATGGCTCACGGGCCCAGCTGCTCCACGGCATGTGGGATCTTCCCGGACCAGGGCACGAACCCGTGTCCCCTGCATCGACAGGTGGACTCTCAACCACTGTGCCACCAGGGAAGCCCTGTGGCGAATCTTAATTGGCCCCTCTGAAAGTTTCTGCATGCAACTCCCTGCTGTCAAAGCAAGTCAACTTTTAACTTTCAAGGCAAGTCACTAGGCCATGCCTAACTCCAAAGATGGTAGAAAGTGTAATCCTATCATACATCAAGAAGAAACAATATGTGTGAGCAGCCCTAAAATTCTGAGGGTCTTCTACAATCCTCAAACCAGCTTCTCCAATAAACATCAGGACTTTTTGCCAGCTCTGTCAAGCTCTATTTCCTTACCTTGCTTTATTTTCTTTAAAGTGGCTATAAATGTATGAACTTCTATTGTTTGTTTGTTCTGTAGGTATAGATATGGATAGATATGAATACATTCATAGCTAGAATGTACTCTCCATGAGGGCAAGAACTTTCCTCCTTTCCTTTCCTCCTCTTCCCTTTCCTTTCCTTTCCTTTTTTTTTCTTTTTTTTTTTCTTTCTCCCTCTTAACTCTCTCCAATACTTTCATTAGCACCTGGCACATAATAAATATATGAATGAATGAATTATATACAGTTTACAAATAAGGAAACTGAATCTTAGAGATGTTAAGTAACTTAAGATGATAAAACCATGAAGTAGCAGAGCTGAGATTCAGAGCCCAAGGTTTAAAACACTCAGCTGTAAAAGCTGCTGTGCTCGACAACTACATAGGCTAGTGGGAAAGACATAGAATTGTGAGGTAACATGAAAAAGTTCTATAAGAGAAGCTTATACAAATTACTATGGAATTACAGAAGAGTAAAATCTCATCATTAGATACAGCATATTTGAAGGTGATGAAAAATAGTAGGAAGGAAGATTTCATGGAGTACAGTGCTAGATTTCCAGTGCTATCTTGAAGATGTGTTTACTACTTTGTTTGAAGTTACTTCTTTGACTTTCTACTATGAGCTAGGCATATGCTAGCTTCTAAGGATACAGAAATACCTGAGACAGGAAAAATCTTTGCCCTTCTAGTGCCTCTAGTCTCATGAGGTACATGCCAGACACACACAGACAAAAATCAATCCTCAGTGAGAGGCTGACTGTCCTCTCTGTAGCTTCTGGAGGAACAGGTGTGGATGAAGAGGAGTTTTTACAGGGGTCAAGGGAGCCGTTGTTGACAGGACCACACCCTGCAGAGAGGTCTTTGGGAGTTATTGACTCCAAAGGCTGTCTCAGCTCACGATCATGGAACAAGATGAAACAGGGCCTGGGTCCCTGCTGTATTCCTTCTTCTCTCTTTACTAAAGCACCCCTCCCCCAATCATATTCTTCTACATTACTTTACAGGCAGATTCAGGGAAAAGAAAAAACACAACTTGTCATAAGACAGACTTAGAGCAAGCACCCAGAAAGAAAATACTTAAACTATCAGTCTTCTGCACTTAGAAGGATGTGAAATTTGACTCTTCTGAAATAAATGGGGAAAGCGTCATTCTTATCAATAACATACATTGATTAACTTCTGAGTTCAGGGCATGTTTGCAACATTTTAGTTAAGGGACAGTGGATGGTATGAGAATGGTAGATAATGATACATTTAGACATTCTCTGCAAAAAGTAAGTGGTAAAGGCACTAATCTATTAACATTCAGAGGAAGGAACGGCATCCAAGGGATACAGTGGATGCTGGGATGTGGTCAGTAAAGCAGCACTTTCCAGACAAGTAGAACAAGGAGTTATCAAAGTGAGGAGTTGCCTCATTGAAGATTATGCTTGGCTGCATATAATAGAAAGCCCCAAGATAGCAGTGTCTTTTAAAAAGATCGATTTTATTTGTCTCTTACTAGAAAAATCCTTAAGTATGTGGTAGAATATGTTGTGATATTTCCCCAGAATCCTCTTTTTGTTCTGTCATTTATTCTGGGGGAAAAATGACTGCATGCTCAAAGGAGTAATAGCCCACAGTTAAATAAAGGAACTATTTATAAAGGTGTCGAAAAGATTAAGAGCAACAAAAGAGAATGTTGAAGATCCCAAGAACTAGTGACAGAGGGAAGCCAACATATCCTCAGGCTGCTCCAGGAATTTAGATCTGTGGCCATAGGAAAAGGAGCTGTGGCCATAGACAGAGGGACACAGCTGCTGCTAAACAGCAGCTCAGTAGAGAGGAAGTGTAGGGAATGAACAAATAATCAATCTTTCCCATTGCCATTTTATTGCATCCTGTTGGCCAAACACAACAAGAAGCTACAGGGCAAGAGAGTCCAGTACTTTCAGCCTCTCAGAGAACAGAACAGGGTGTAGAAAAGTAAAGAATTGAACCAGAAGAACAAACAGAAAAATCAACACAATTTTCAATCAACCCCTCAGCATTGTGCCCCTTAACATCTCTTCTTGTCTTTTTTTTTTCCATTTCGGGCAGCTTGAGTCACAAAATCACTTGGTGTCCCGTGGTTAGGCATTAAGAGTTTACCAGGACCTAAGAGTATGCCAGGAGCTAATTTTCAAGTCGAGTATAGCTATTTGGCAGGATAGGGCATGGATTTAATCTAAAATCCAAGAGGTCTCTGCTGCTATTCTCATGTTTCCACTTGCTAGAGATCTCACAAAGTATCTCCGTGTACCACAGCCCCTTGCAGGACCACTGTGCCTGCCGGCTCCTAAGGACCATACGTCAGGGAAGCGTGCACTGCAGCCTAGACCTGCTGTGTAGCCTTCTCTTGCTTTGGGCCCCACTCAATACTATAGCCTTAAAGACCACTTGGTAAACATATCAAAACAACATGCCCAGATATTTTATGTTATTTGCTTCAAAATCTAAAGAAGTTAATCAACCATTATGCCTATTTTGGGGGGAAGGGTATTGAAAAGTGCAGCAACTTATCTTTTACTTTAAGAGAGTATCCCTAGATATTCCCCACCTAAGAAACGCCAAGAAACTTCATGGATTTTGCAGGCCAGCATGAATCAAAATTATGGTGCTTGTTACTTTCTTCTTACCCATTTCAATTAGCGTAATGCAATGGATCAGCATGCCACAAGCAACTAGATAAAGAAAGAAGATTCATCTGTACTAGATTATGACAGAAAGCAAAAGAATTGTCATAGAACTGAAAAAGAAAAAAAGATCATAAAAAAGATGGTAAATAGTGCTACTGTTTGTGATGTGTGAAGACATCTGTTTCTGATTATGTTAATTAGCTGGGCATTAAAAACAGTGTTTTTTAGGGTGAAGGGTGATAGCATACCTGGGTCTAGGGCATCCATTCACTTGCTCCAGTGAAGACACCATGTCCAGAACAGCATATACAAATTGTCATATTTTCTGATGGTTATAAAGGTTGTTATAATCCACAGTCATTCTCCAAGATCCCTCTAACTTTTGCAGTAGTCAAACCGGAAAGTTAAATGGGTAGAAAATAAAAACATCCACTCCATTATCTCTTAAGTCCTTGGTTGGTGACAATAATGTCTGCAGTACCCACCAGGAATGTGGCATTGCTTTTGGTTTGGTAGCTTTTGATTTAGTATCTTGAGGGAGAACACCACTAGAGGAAATTATATGGAACATTTCTACAATAATAGCCCTCATTCTATAGCTCAGAGGACCAATGTGAGGACTCTGTCAGTTACTAAGTATATATATTTACTCCAAAATATCTCAGGCCTAGGAAAATAACAGGAGAAACAATCCCAATGGATTTAGTGTAAAATTGGCTTTGCCAAGATTGCATCTCTCACCTGATCTCCATTACCCCTAATTGACCAGAGGACCACATGTTTCCACTTAGAGCCAGCATCTAATAATCATGTAAGGTCTGGCTATTTGCTTTCTCTCAGTCACATTGTTAAGGGATTGTAGCCTTCAGAGAGGACTTGGAGAAAGATTCACAGTACAGGGTTGAGGGCCTTTTCAAGGGTTTTTCCTCAAAGAGGGCTGGCCTTCCTGCCAATCATTCTGGGTCTATGAGATAGTTTACATTTCAGAACCTAACGAGAGGCCGTGAACCTCAATACGGTATTTCAAGCCTTAATTTTGCTCAGCAGGCCTGGAATGTTCTGCTTATAAGTCAAACAGCGCATTAAGAGGTTGCCCAGCTATTTCGTTCACAAAGCCCCGGGAATAATTAGCCACTGCTGTAGACCCCTGTGGCTGATTATGGTAATTGGGCCCACTATATAGCTAAAGGTTACCTGCCAGCACCTGACCTCACCACGCTGGGATCCATCATTTCTGCAGGGAGCCTAGTTCCATGGCAGCAGGCTCACTGTCTTCCTGAGCCCATAGAGAGCAACCACCGTATCCCTCTTCATGAATTCTGGTGATCCCCTCAGCCATGGACTCCTTAGTGCATCAGTGAAGAGAATTTCCTGCAAGTTGACAACTGTCTTGTCATGGAAGCAGTTCCCTCCTGGTGGAGGCCCTTGTCTGTGTTGTGCTTGAATCTGATTCTCATTTGGGGAATGGAGTCAATGAGGAATGTTGGGAGTGGATACTGAAGAGCACCGGCATCTCCTTGTGAAGTATCTGCACCAGGTAACATGATTTAAAGATTTTTGTTCATTTTTCATTGTTTTATGGTTTTCAACGTGAGACAGGACTGGTTCTCTCTGGCTGGAATGAGTGGTTGGAGAGGGAGGATGGTAGGAGGGGCTGCTCCATCCGAATGCTATGTTCAGGCAGATTTGAGGGTTCAAATTCTCAGCCTCATCTGTGTCTGTCTACTTGAACCCAAGTCACATCTCAGAGCCCTGGTTTTTCCCAACTACTACTGTTAACTTATCATAAGAGACCTGGTGGGAATGTGTAGTTTAGTTTTATGCATCTGCACCGACTTTCATGATCAGTCTATTCCCATATACACAGTGTCTGGGGAGCTGCTAAATATTGGTCATCCAGGATGTAGTGAAAAAGTGGGTACTGTAGCTTAAGAAAGGTTTGAGTTCAAGCCTTCCTCTATTAGAATTGCTAGTTATATCTCTACTTATCCTTGTTTGTTTTATTGTTAAAATTCGAGTATTGTTTTTTTTTCCATGCTGCATGTAAGGAGTAAATGAGAGGACACGTATAATGTTCCCCGTGAAAGCAGTGCTCGCTATGAATTCCCACTTCCGTCTTTCCCTTTCTTTTCTTTCCTCTCCCTTTCTTTTACCTGCCTCGGTATAATTTTACAAAACAGTACTGCTGTAGTCCCCACTTCACCTCAAGAATTCAAAACCTTCTAAATCCCCTGTCTTTAAGGAAATATAAAAATGCTAGAGACACCATTGTATGTCCTTGTAGTATCCCTTAACACAGAAAACATTATTAGAGGAAGTATTACTAAAGCATTGTAAACATCTTGGGAAAATAATAACTCAAATATTCAAAATTTTTAACATTAGCTATGTAAACAAAATGAAAACAAGTTTTATGAAGATCATAAATATTGCACATTTCAATTCTGTTAATTTTTTTTTCAATTCTGTTAATTTTAAGGACACCGTTTCCCAAATATAAAACAGGAGTTGGAAAACTGTAAGAACTTCAATAATTGAGTCTCTGTTCTGTGCCCTTTGAGGGCTAGTGCTAAATCTGATAGGTGGGGTTGTTTTTGACTTCCCATTCATATTTCCTCATTAATCATTTGAAAAGAATTAACAGTGCCAGAGGGGAAAGATTTTTTTTTCTTATTCTTATTTACTATACAAACAGCCGTTTGTTTGATTTCAGTTTTATTCAGTGATTCCAAATTGGTCAATAAAATGTTAATGATTGCCAACATACTATATTTCTCCCTGGGAGATCATCATTTAATTCTAACAAATGCCAGTTGGATACTTGTTAAAACAGCAGGAACTAATTCATAGATTCGAGCTAAATAAATAAAGTTTGATTGCATATTTGTTCCACTCAGCTTTGATGACTAGCACTGTTAGAGAGGTGCTTCGTATAAATTACCTTGGAAAGGCCTGATAACCAAGTCTCAGTGATAAACTGACATGATAAAACAGTGTTGTGCGCCGAAGTATCACCTGTTTGTGTCCCTGTAAATGAGCATTAGCTCTTGAAACTCACCTTCTGAAATTCTAGGGTGGCCCTAGAAGACCTTCAGGAGCCTACTTTTCCAAAGGGTCTCTGTGTGTTAGCCCACCCACTCCCAATTCAAAAATCCTGCTAAGATTAAGGATAATCCTAGAACATTACAAGACGATTTTAACTACCTTAACATAAAAGTGAGTTGAAGGAAATACTTAATTTTCACTTTGAAATAGACTTTCATAGGTGCTCTACTTGAAGCTTCTTTTGATTTCTTGGGGGAAATCTACACTTTCAAAAATTCATCTTTGAATCAGCTTTTAGTAAAACATTTCTCAGGGCTTGCTTTTGGGAAATATGACCACTATCTTATTTGTGTTTAGCTCACATGATTTACCCTCCAAGGTAGTCTGTCTGCTATTTACATAAGATCAGCAAAGTGTCTATGTGTTTACCCTACCAGGGCCTTATTTTGTAGCTTCATTTTACAGTAGTCAAAAAAGTATGGAAAACCAAAAGCTAAGTTGTTTATCTTGATATTTTACCAAGAAACAAATTATGTGTAACTTTTCTTTAATTTTTAAAATTTGGTGTAATTTCTTTAAAAGTTATCAGTATCACAGAAGAAAGTTTAAGTAAATAGAAAAGTGACAGGTCATAAATCTTTTATTCAGAATTGAAGGGAAAAGAAACTGAGGACTGCCTGTAAATAATTTTAATAGATCCAATAAGGACATGGAATGATTCTCTGGTTGCTGGTTATTTTCTTTTTATAATTGCCAAACAACTGTCTTTATGTAACCTTCCTTTTCCAATATCACTAATATTCAGAGAGAAGATTTTTAAGCAGGTTCTTTAATATAAAGATTCACATTTAGCAATACTTTTGCCTGGAGACTTTGTGTGTTTGTTAGAGATCAAACAGCTTCTAGCCTCAGAATGAAAACTCAAAGAAATAGACCAAAACTTTACACAGGGCTCTTCTTGACATAGTAAGAAGCAGTTACAAAGATTTTAAAGTTGCAGTATATACATTGAGAAAAGGCTCTAATACTTCTTTATTGTATGTATGAATTTTCTGTTATTACTAACAGTATTTGATTAAACTGTTGACTGTATTTTTAAATTCCAAATTATGAATGTCAGCAATGTTATCACATTCATGTACTTCTATATAGAATGATTTCTCAACTGAGGTGACCAGCAAGTTCATACTGATGGCATCCCCAGGTGATGGACAATTACTATGTTACTAATTAGTTAAAGATCTCTTAGGTTATTCAAATATAAAATGGTTGTTTAATATGTATTTGTGTACAGAATCATTATACCTTGTTTCTTTGGCATAATTTGAATGAAAGGATATTGAGCTATCTTTAATATATGTCTGAACAACAGGGATGATTCTGAAATAGAGTTGAATCAGAAACCATTAAAGTTTTTAAATGGAAAAAATGAGCACAGGCAATAAAGTGTATAAGAGAAATAGAGAACCTCAAGAGAAAAGTTAAAAGGCTAAAATCTGAGAAATAAATGTTTATTAAAAAGTGACAGCTAACTGACTAACAAATGTGTATTGAGCATCTGGTGTATGCAGAATGCCATGATTGACCCCAGGTCAGTAATGAGTTCTTTACCCTTGTGGGTAGATGTGCCCAAGAGATAGTCATTTATCAATGCGTTAACAGTTTACTTGTTATTCTGTAGTGTTGGGGAGAGAGAAAAATAAAACCAGTTTTCACTTGATGCTCCAAATAATGAAAAGTTAAAAGAAAGAGATCTCCTAATTCTGCTTATTTCTACAGGCCACATAAAAACTCAGAGGCTGGGTTCCTTCTCACACAGTGATTATGCACTCACTGTGTGCCAAGAGCTGCTCTATGCTTTAAAACAGCTGCCATTAGTTGAGTACCTACTGTGTGCAGACAGTGTTTAGTGCTTTATATGTATTAGCAATTTTTGAAACCAGTTTTGGGTGTACCTATTTTACAACAGATGACTCCAAAGTTCAGAGAATTAAGCAAATTACCTGAGTTTACAGAGCTATTGAGGGGATGAGGCAAACAGGAAATCTCTGTCACCCCACAGCTGATAAATTTTCTGCTAAATTCCAGAGCCACCTTCAGAGGCATTGTGACCTTGATGACAAAAATTTACCATTAAGGTGTTGGGTGAATCTATACTTGTAATCTCACCATAATATTCAATTAACCCATCTAAACTTTGACCAATTACCTTCCAATACATCAAAATGCACTCTTTTTCATTTCTTCAGAGACCAATCGTCATGTTAAAGTAACAGAAAACTTGCTAACTGGTCTCCTTTTTATCTACATCTCCTTTTTTTTCCCCTGGGATTTAAGAAAACCTAAAACAGTAGTTTATTGGTGTTTCAAAATCTCAATGATACAAGTGAGTCAGTGATGAGAATGAAAATAGCTTCCATTTAGCTGTAGTTCATAACTTCTTTCTTTTTCTCCCATTCCAAAGAAGACTTTATATAAATTTAATAATTCAGTTCACGTAAGACACTTTATTAGAGGTTAAAATCACTTGGGCTCAAACTAGACCCAACAAGATTAATGGTGCTAAAGAATATAAATAAATAACTACAAAATGTTGATGTTGTAATTAAAGGGACATAATAGAGCAGATATCAAAGCTACCTTGAAAACAATTTATGTCTAGCTTGCATGAGAAAAAATATGGAATGTCTACTATGTGCCAGACCCTAGTAGGTAGTGTAAATAAAATGGGTATAGTCTCCAAACACATGGAGCTTACAGACATGAAACAGATTTACACAAATAAGTATAAAATTACAGCATTTTATAGTGCTAGGAAGGAAAGAATACTGAGAAAAATAATAATGAACTAAGATTGAGATATTATAGAAAAACTCATAGAAAATAGCATTTTAGGTAAGCATTGGAGGGTAAGTTAGAATAGACAGGTGAAAAAAAGGGGAGTGTGCTAGGCAGACCCTCTACTGCAAAGTGTTTAGTACATTTAAGGAATTGAAATATCTGTTGGAACCTTGTGACTCAGGCAGAAACTAGAGCAAGATGATATCATTTAAAATAAGCAATGGTCAGACTCTGTAGACTTTAGGCCTAGCATATTAAAAATGGGTACGTTATAGTAAGGGAAAGATATTAAGGGTTTTAATCATGGGATTGAGGTCATTTGGTTTAGTTATAGCAGGATCACAATTTAATTAAAACAACATTACAAATGTGCATAAAAACATATGGATTATGTTGCTTGTTTATAGGTTCTCATATTTGTCTTTAATTTCCTCCTATCTCTTACCCATGGATCAGCATGGGGTGGAAATAACTAAATTCTTGATTTTACATAAAGATTAATCAGATGTGATAGTTAGTTCCTTTGATGTTTAATCTTTCTTGGATAAAACACCATGTCTCTCATCAGGCTTCCCTCTCCACTACCTGACTCTCTCCCTAAGGTGTCTTTTGGGTATTTCCAAGGTGCAGGATAGCTGGGTGCTATCATGGGGGTGGGAAATGGAGAAAAAAGTGACGTGATTTTCAGAGTATCATCTTTCTGTGGATTCTTCTTCCCTCCTGCACCCCTACAATCTATGCCCAATTCCCCAGATCAGAAAGGAGCAAGTTTTCAGGTTACTTCCCCTCTGTCAAACCTTCCTAATACCAGGAAGCAGCACTCATTGCTACACACGGAAGGGGAGTTTTTTTCAACAATAGGAAAGACTGTAAAAAGAGTCCTAAACCCTTGCCCCATATAAAGATAAATGTGAAGGAATTCAGATGATTCTTTCTCAACAAAATTCACTAGCAAGCAACTGTTTTGCTGCAAAATCCCCTTATGAAGATGAGAAGAGGAATATAGTTTCCATATTTCTCATTCTTCATTCTGTGTCAAATCCTAATCTACACAGACCACTCCCTAGATCCTGAGGAAGACTGGTGCTTCCAGAACATTAGGACGAAAGTCATGTAAACAGAAAGGCAAAAGAGAAAAAACTCTGTAACAATTTTAAAATTATGACATTAAGTTTGTATAATGTGTAAAGATTTTCTAGAAGAAAGATGAAGTGGTTTGCCCTATAATGGCAACAGAGGAGATAGTGAGAAATGAAAGAGTAGATGGAGGTCCACAGTGATAGAGAAGGGGAGACAGAGGGAGGAAATGTCTAACATTGTACCATACATCTGAACTAAAAAAAAATGGATGCTCCCCCCAATTCTTCACTATTTACTTATTTTATGTGTTTAAACATATTTAAATTGAAATCTACCATATCAGGAAGAAAAAGCATCCTCTTACTAAAATATATAAGGAAACTTTCTTGTATTTCTTAAGAGCTTTGGAAAGACTTCTTCAATGCTATTCTTCTGATTTAATTTTTTTTAAACTTATAATATTTGGATAACCCATTCTTCCATGGCTGACAAGAATAAAAGATTGTCAACTTTGATGGTGCAATTACTAAGTCCCAACATTTTATGTTTACACTCTTATTTGTAATCATGTTCCCCCATTGCTGTTTACGTGGACCATGGTGTCATGATTTGCATGTAAACTTTATCTAAAGATGAAGAACTAAATATGTTATTTTCTATCACCTAATAATTCAAATTCTAAGAGAGAAATTACATGAGTAATACATACATTCAGATGTATTCTATAGGATGCCAAATACAGATAATAGAAGGTTAAAAACCTCCATATTAGGTTAGTCAAAAAGTTTATTGAGCGCTTATGTTTTAGGTACTGTTCTAGACACTAGAGCTATAGCATGAACAAAACCAACTAAAGCCCTGCTGTCATGGAGGTTATAATCCAGTTTGAGGAGACATGTAATAAAATAAATTATTTTTTCATATTAAAAAGTAATAAGTGCTTTGGATAGAAATAAACCAGGGAAGGTGATGGAAAACTCTGGGTAAGGACATAGTTGCAATTTTAAACAGGCCAGCCCAAGAAAGTTCTCATTAGGAAGTGCCGCTTAAGTAAAGATAGAAGGTTAGAGTGCAAGCCTGTGAGTTTCTAACAGAAGAAGGTTCCAGGAAGACACGAGCGAGTTCAAAAGTCCTGAGAGAAGTGAGCCTTGGGTGTGAGACAGGGAGGCCTGTGGAGCTGGGGCAGAGCAGAAAGAGAGGAAGTCAGCGTAGCAAAGAGAAGCTGGATCAGGTAGCGCCGTGTGCACTGGACAGGAGTCTCCCTGCAAAACCCATCTGTTCTGCCACTGTCTGGAGCACACAGACATGCTAAGAGTGAATACCAAAACCTAGCTATGCAATTTGAGTAAATTTAATAAAAATGTCTTTCTGACTTCCATTTGTCTCAGCTAGCTTTTCATTCAAATTTTTGAAAGGTATCCATGCACCCAGCATTATATTAGTCTCCTGGTGGGTGAAAAATACATAATCCTGGTCTTTAAATGTGTTGATAGTTACTCTCAAATTTTGCGTCATGAAAAACACCCGGTAAGCTTGCTGAGCATTTATATTATAATGTCCAATTCCCAGAGATACTGATTCAGAACTTCTAGAATGGGAACAAAAGTCTTTATTTTATTAGACACTCATTTACTTTGATGGAGTTAGCCTAGGAACCACAGTTTAAGAATCAGTTATCCAGGTGGTATGTTGTACCTTCAAAATAGTAACAGGTTATACATCTTCAGAATTGTATTTCTGCTTAAGAATACATAATTATAGGGCTTCCCTGGTGGCGCAGTGGTTGAGAGTCCGCCTGCCGATGCAGGGGACACGGGTTCGTGCCCCGATCCCGGAGGATCCCGCATGCCGCGGAGCGGCTGGGCCCGCGAGCCATGGCCGCGGAGCCTGTGTGTCCGGAGCCTGTGCTCCGCAACGGGAGAGGCCACGGCAGTGAGAGGCCCGCATACGGCAGAAAAGGAAAAAAAAAAAAAAAAAAAAAGAATACATAATTATAACTAAAGAACTTTTGAGTCTTTATTAGTTTAATACCTGTCCTTCCAACTAGAGGAAGTTAAACTGATGAAGTTTACACCTGCTGGATACTTCTCTGTGATGTAGAAGGCAGAATAATTTGCTGAGAGTAAGAAGGAAGGGAGGAAAGGACCAGGAGATTAAAATGTAGGAAATGCACACGGCATAGTACAAGACAATGATGCAAGAAGGAAAACTGCCCTAAAATAGCTTTCCTGAACCAACCATCTGTAGTAGGTTCCCTTGCACAGGATTCTCATAAAATCCTCTCGTATCTCACAAAGAAGCGTGTACAGTGCATTAATGAGTAACCAGAATTTTAGACAAGATAATAATTTGTCCTTGGTTATTCAAGTAGAAAAAAAAAAAAAGGATAGGAAAGCTGAGCTTCAAACCCACATGCATCTACTTCCAAAGCCATGTTCTATTAACTGTACTTTCTGCCTGCCTCCGGTATAGTAAAATAAATTTCAAGAGTGACCCTAACTGTGTAAGGAAGTTTTTACATTTAATTTTTAAACTCCATTCTTCACATTCCATATACTGGTCTTTGTCCTACTCTTTTCTAAGCCCATTTTCATATGACAACATAGTTCTTTAAAGATAAGTTCCATGTTGCTCACAGCTACTATATCTAAGACTAGTTCTGAGGTAGTTTTGGGCTAATTCAGCAGTCATTAAATCTTCATATAGGTTCCTAGATCTTTAATATAGCTGAATGATCTTGGGAATATTGCTGAACCCCTGAATTTCATTTTTCCCAACCTATGAAACTGTAAAATGAAGATAAAAATGGTACTAACTCATAGTTATATATATATATATACTATATATGTAACTATATATAGTGTATATATCTACACACATACATGTGTATGTACATACATGTAAAATGTAAAAAAACTTTATACAGTGCTTAAAATTGTGCATGGTACATGGTAAGACTAGGTGAGGTATGTATTATAGCTGTCATCATCATCATCATCTGTGGTTAACAATGATACAGAATTGACTCCTCAGCATGTGTTCCTTGTTTTCCACGTTACATTGGTTTAAGTAAGAATTTCTCTTCCTTAATTAAAAAATATAAAAATAAAGCCTATTTATGCCACACTCATACAGAAGAGAGCCAGTTCCCATTATCTTTACATTGAAATAAAAATGTTTCTATGTGTCTAATATAATATGTAAAAGTATTATCATTCTTCATAATAATTTCTTCATAGACTGTAAAGTAGAAACCCAAAGAACTGAATAGGGGTCCTAACTCATTTTCTTTTTTGATAATTTATAATGAAGCCTTATAATTTGCCTTGGAAATTTTTCTAAAGGTGATATTTTACATTTAAAGCAGAATGGAACATAAAGACTCCTCCTCTCTCAGGAAGTACTGAGGAAAAGACTCCCCAGACCTGGGGAGCAACCCAAAGTGATAACTTTTACCACATGGTCAAACAATTCTAAGGTTGTTTCCCAGCCCAGACTGATGAACGACGATTGCCCTTCTCTTAGCCAGGTGACTAACGAAGCGAACTATAAGACAAAGAATAGCTAGAATTTACTCCAGTTAGAAGAAGCTATTTGAAAAGGTAATTTCAACAGCAGGGTGGATTTGTAAGAGTTTCGTGTAATGATAACTGTATATAAAAATTAAGCTCTAAAGCACAAGTGCAAGAAATACTTTAATGATACAATAGAGAAAAATTACATCTTAATTTAATCTGAGATAACTATTTCTAGACTGACACTGATGCTGAACTTCTAGAATACACACTATACGTTCAAGTAATTTTTGAATCTTGTTAAATGCTTTTTAATGATGATGGGTTCTTTAAATCCAGTGTAATATAATGTTTCTTTCTATGTTTAGATGGTGATGATATGACAATGAAAGATAGGAAATCATATTTTACTCTTTTTTGCTATCAAATTCAAAAGAATTTGGTTGTCTGAAAGTAATGAATTAAAGGGAACATTTCCATAAATTATAAGGAGCAAACGTGAGCTACATTAAATTGGTTCTCTATACTTCCAAAAAATAAAATGATTGATTTTCACATTTTAGTATATTAATATATATTGGCTTCAGGTGGACAGACCTTGTGTGTGTGGTGGGGGAATTATTGTATTTAAAGAGAAACAAAAGTACAAGCTATAAATAAAATTATTTTTATTGTTACTGGTATACAATAAAAATAGGAAAATATTTTTCATTAAAATTGATGCCTTCCCACTTTTGCTATTAAGGTTTCCTTTTCAACTCTGTATGGAGATTTCCAGTAAGGGGATAGAATTTATTTTATTTTTTGATGTGTTTTCTGATATTTATTAAAATCCTCTCAGACACTGGAGAAGAGTATTTAGCTTACTCTCCTATAGTGTCATTTACGGTTCAGATATAAGTCTACAATTCTGTAACCAAGTATACAATATGGTATACACATCAACCTCTGTCTTTACTCCGACTCTGCTTCCTGATTAGAGAGAGGAAGTCTGATTGCCCAGAATATTTCATTCACAAGGCGAGGATGCCTTATTTCTCTTTCCAGTGTTAGTAGTATCCTCTCATCATTGGGTAGCATTGGAGTGTGTAACTGAAGACGGAACAAGGGGAAAACATACATCCCCATCAGCTTACCAAGTTTCATATGTTGAGTGGTGTTTGTCCTTCATTGTCATAGTTGCATTTTCTCAAAATTGACTGTATACTTGGATCCAGGATTTTCACCATGAAAGAAGGAAGATACAAATAGGGAATGGGAACAGAGAGAAAAATTCTGAAGGGAAACATTAGAGGAATAAGTACAAGCTGTGCTTGCTGGGAAGTTGGGAAGTAAAAACACCCATAGCCGTGAGCACATTTGAGCATATTTTCATCTCCAACACACCATCTCCCACTAAAAAGAATCAAGGAACTATGGAGAAATGGTTACTTGAAGGGCCATGGAGGGAAAGTACAGTACTTTATAGTGCTAGAAAATTTTTAAAGTGCTCAAAAAACAACAGAAACATGTCAAAAAGATAAAGGGCTCCTAATGGCTAAATCTTGAACAGTTTGAACATCAAAACAAATAGTGATGTTAATCAATTCTGTATTAAAAAGAAAAAAGAATCTGTGTCCATGCTGATACTAGAGAAGAGAAAGCTCTTCCTTATAATAAAATGGATAAATTATAGTCAGAAAATCCCTTCTTAAATCATAGAAATAAGTGATTTGGGGGAAAAATCATCAATGTATGCTAAAACTAAAAAGGGTTGATGGAAAATAGATTATTTATAAGTGTCAGTTTATGTCATAAGTGATTATTAATTACAAAGAAAATGGTCACTTTTTAGTGGAGAAGCCTGGCAACATTGCTATACCAAATGCCACCAAGTTAACATCACCAAATAATGGGGTAAATTGAAATCATGTGTCTCTGGATGTGAGGCACTGAGAAGGACAAGAAATCACTTGTATTCCTGACAAAAGAGCATAACCCGTATCTATTTATGAGGCAACAATCAGAAAAAAAATTCAGGAACATTCAGCAAAATCTCTGGCTACTACTATTAAGAAATGCCAATGTCATGAATGGCAAAAGGTTAGGAACCATTCCTGATTAAATGAGACTAAAGAGACATGAAGGCTGGATGAGAAGAAATTCTAACAGGACTTTAAGACACTTGGCAAAATTTGAATATAGGTGGTATATTAAATAATAGTACTCTAAGATATTAAAATTCCTCTATTTTATATTTGCATTATATATAAAATAATACCCTGTTGTTTTAGAAGATAAACATACTGAAACAATTAGGGGTAGACAATTATGATATCTTTAATTTACTCTTAAAATGGTTCAGCAAAAATATGTACATACACACACACACAAAGTAAATGTGACAAAAGTGAACAATTGGTGAATGTGAGTGAAGAGAATAAGTTTATTAAGCATTCTTGTAGCTTTTCAATTCCTTTGTAATTTTTTAAATTAAAAGTTCAAAGAAAGATTGAAAGAACAAAGGGGTGGGGTACTTTTCGTTCATCCTGAACCGTACTGTGGTACATTGCCCAAGGGTGGGAGTGGAGTTGGTCAAAGAAAAGTTAGACATTTTGGGGGCTTTCCTGGTGGCGCAGTGGTTGAGACTGCACCTGCCGATGAAGGGGATACGGATTCGTGCCCCGGTCCGGGAAGATCCCACATGCCGTGGAGCGGCTGGGTCCGTGAGCCATGGCTGCTGAGCCTGCGCATCCGGAGCCTGTGCTCCGCAATGGGAGAGACCACAACAGTGATAGGCCCGCGTGCCGCAAAAAAAAAAAGTTAGACATTTTTAATCAAGACACTATAAATACCCTCTGTCCATCTCCCTAAAAAAATGTGTTTTCAATAAAATGTTACTCATGTACATGATAATTATTTATTAAAATTTGCAAACATTTTCTCATTTTGATGAACTCTACTATTAAAATAATAATAATTACTTTAAAATGAGAAGGCATAGGAGTTCCCTAGAAAATCTGTAAAAATGAAAATCCTTAGCCACGATGCCCCCAAACTCTGACTCAAAAAATGTGTTGTGGGTACAGGCATCCGTATCCTTAACAAGCACTCGGGTGATTCTGAAGCAGATCATTACAACCTACCTGGTAAGATACACTGACGTGCTTTCAAGCTTCCTCCCACGGGAAGCCAGCTGAGTCTGGTTTTTGCCTAGGAGCAAGTGCAGGCTGTTAGCAAAAGATTGAAAAAAGTCTTTTCTAAAACCCAGGGAGCAGCCATTCTGGAGCAGCAAGGAATAATCTATATAATTTTGGTTTTATGCTCTAAGACTGAACATTTAATTTCTCCCCCCCTTGACAAAACATTTTGAACATTTTCCTTACTAACTCCTCCTCCCTTCCTTTTCATGGCTAGATAGAAATTAGGGTTTAAATGTATATTAGATATTAGAATTTACAGGCATTTCCTTTTTAGCAATTAAAAATATAGAAAATTGCAAATAATAAACACCTGCCATTTAACTTTTGACATTTTTGTGAATTTTTTTTCTTTATTAAAAGTTTTTTTCCTGCTAAAGGTGAAATTCCTATTGTTTGGAACTCCAGGTCCCATACCCATATCCCATTCCTATCCCCAAGTGCTAAGCTTTATTTGGGATGCATTGTAAAAATTTTCTAGTTCATTTTCCTTACCTTTATATATACATATTTGCTCATAGAATATATATAGCTTTTTGAGTGTTCTTCTTTATTTACATAAAGATACCATATCATACTAGGTGTTTCTCTTTGGTATTTTATTTTGTCAGTGAAAATATTTTTTAGTCTATTCATGTTGATAAAGATAACTCTAGTTCGATCGACACACATTTAAGAGAAATGTAGCTTAAAATGACACACTGAGAAGTCTAATGTTAAACAGTATCTATTTATTGTCTCACAATTTCCATGGCTTAACCTGAGTGCTTTATTCAGAGTCTATAGGCTTAAATAAAGGTTTCAGTGAGGGTTGCGGCCTCATCTGAAGATGTGGGACTCTCTTACATGCTAATGTAGCTGTTGGCAGAGTCCGACTCCTTGCTGTTGTAGGGTTGAGGTTGAGAGTTCTCTTCCATGTGGCCCCCTGCATTGGCAGTTCACAGCATGACAGCTTAATTCTTCAAGGCCAGTGTAAGCATCTTCTGGCGTGTGTGTTAGTAAGGCTGAGACTTTTTACAGGCAGTCCTCTCTTCGCAGGGTATGGTGGGGATATAAAAATGACAGTGCAAGCTGAAACCATGCAGAACAATCTTAGCAATCAGTGAGACATTACAATTTTCATTACTGTTTTCTGTGGCCTTAAATTTTTGTCAAAACATTTTAAAATTCTCTTATTATAGCTTGAAAATATATAGAAAAATTTTTAAATAGTAAAACTAAAATATATCTAGAACTGTAATTTCAAACAGTAGAAACATTCAGAATTAGTGTTTGATTTCTTTGAAAAAAATGCGAATTATGAGTAGCTTGAACAGTGCTCACTTTCTTCTCATCCCATAACTTATTAAATGGAATGAGCATCTTTTCTATGCCTTGGTGAAATGTCATAGGCCTTTCTAAGTTTGAGTTAGCTTCCAACACTGTAACTTTTGTACCTTCAATATCATGAGATGGCTTCCAAGAGTTCCTTTTATGTAAAGTGTTCTACCAGCATCTTCTTCTGGACGTCTCCATCCTTTCTATCCCAACCACTCCATTTATGTTGGTAATTTCACTTTTACTGAGTTCTTCAGGGTGCATCTCCTTTATGGTCACTTGTAATTCTGTACCATTGTTGATGTAAATTATTAAAAGGATTACCTTCCAAAATTGACTTGTCTCATCACCTTTAAATATTTCACAATTATTATAACTGCCTTAACCAATACTTGGAATTTGGGTGCAAATTTTACAACTGCATTCTTATCAGCTCTAGTAGCTTCACCAAACAGCTTAATTTTAATCAACTTATACTACTTCTGAAACAATGAAACCAAACTTTACTGGCAGTAAAAATTATTCCTTCATCCTCAGTAATTATCTTCTTTTTTTTCAATGAAACAACTAAAGTCAGTGCTTTGACCTGAATCTATACAAACTGACTGGGATTTTGTGTGTGTTTATTACAGCCTTCAAAGTAGCAGTAAAAGCTCCATTCCTTCGTGCAATTTAAACTGAAGATATTGAAACAACTTTGCCCCCCCCCCCTTTTTTTAATAGATTCATGGTACTCTTTCAATATCATTGAAATACCATTAGAAAAAGTAATTTCATGCAGGGATAAGTCTTGTCCTGTTTTCACTTTGCTGTCTCCATATTCAAATACTCTAATCAAATCAAATTTTACTCCCAGTGTTTTCATTTTTCATTTCTTTCCTCTACATTTCTTTGTTAGTCAAGTCCCTTTATTGTTTATCCATTTCTGTGAAATGCCACGTTTTATTGCAACACAAGGAGATAATACAACTACATGCTTTGTTGTAAGTGCATGAAGTGACTAACGTGTGTAGTGAACAACTATGAACAGACTTTGAAAGAAAATCAGTGATTGGTCACTGATCATGATGTGCATCTGTTATTTATATAGTTATATGTAGACTGAAGAAATAGAAGCAAAATTTGTATATTTGCAAATACAATTAATATGCAAATATATGAAATATGGATGATATATTTGGGGGACTGGTGATAGTTATCTAAAGTATGGTAAATGAAATTTGTGCATATCAGGACCATGCTAAGCAATGACTGTATATTGTAACCTAATCACAATAGTGACATTCTATCATCTTTTCTATTGATTAGACACAAGTGACAGGTCCCACTCACACTCAGAGGGGATTATACAGAGCATAACACTGGAGGGGGAGGGGTAGTGATCATGAGGGCCATCTTAGAATTACAAATCATAGCATCTGTAATTTTATTAGATTCTGCCTAACTCTGTGGCATTGCATGTTCCCACCAGGAGTATATGAGGATTACTGCCTCTCCACAGTTTCACTGAAACTATTATCAGATATTTATTTTTGCCAGTTCAATAGATTAAAAGCCCTATTTTGATTGAAATTTCATTGCCTTAATTTTCATTGAAATTAAATATTTTTCATGTTTTTAGCCAATCTGCTTTCTCTTTTGAATTACCTATATTCATTTCTTATTTTCCTATTGAATTGTTGATATTTTTCATTTTGCTTCTTAGGAGTAGTTTATATAGTCTGGATAGTAACTCTTAGTATATTACATACAATGAAAATTTATCTTCTCAGTCTAGTCTATTCCTAGCTTTAATTTAGTTAATCATGTCTTTTATTGTATAGAGGTTTTAATTTGAATGTATTAAAATTTATCAATCTCTCCCTTCATGCTGTTTCAAAGACACTCCCCAAGCCCTAAACCAAGGTCATTAATATTTTTCTTCACAAAAAATAGTACCAAACTATGGAATTAACAATTGATTGCTAAGCCATGAAAATTACTCTAAATGTGTTTCAATGACTAGTTTAGATTCTAAATAGACAAAGTTAAAATTTAATACCAAAAGCAAACATAAATATAGGGAGAGTTCAAACAAATCATTACTGCTACATTAGTGGTATTTTCCAAAAGGATAAATAGTGCATTCTGAAAGCAACCCCTTCCAATAGGACATAGGTAGAAGAGATCAAAGACAATTTCAGGTTCAGCAAAAAAAGAATATGACTAAGATATCTTGGCAAATTTACACCTAAAGTTAAATGAAAAGTGCTATTATTCATTTCTAAATATCTCAAATGCATTAGAGTGGCACATTATTATAAAAACTGTCTGCACTACAAATTCAAAGCATTACTCTGAAGCTTGGCCTGAACAATTTCTTTTCTAGAATATAAGGTCTGTTTTCTTCTTCTTTACAAGTAGGCTAATACAAAAGCACTTCAGTTAATAGGAAAGTCAAAGGATTGAGTCTTTTCATCAAAACACAAAATAGAAATGTTGTGAAATTAGAGATAGATCTGTTTATTTGTATAAAGATAAATTAAAAATGCATCTGTAAAACAAAATCAGCTTTTTTGTAGTGGCTTTCATCTGAAATAATCTAATGCAAATAGGAACACACTTGTATACTATGTGTGTTTGTTAATTAGAAATGGCTTTTAAAAATAACACCCCAAATGCCCATTATTTAATTTCCAACAACTCTTCAATCTCACCAAGTTTTTGTTAAAATTGTCATTATATTACTGGGTTGCAATTCTCTTTTGTTTCTATGAAGTGGTTCTGGAAAAAAATATTTTTCTGTTTTTAAAACAACTTTAACTTGTTTAATACATATTGTTTCACACGGAAAATATGCACACCCTTGAAAAGTCTATTTCTGTTATCTACACGTTCAGTATCAATGTGCAAAGAGAACCCTACAATTCAGCAAGAAACTCCACAAGGATCCTCTTAAGCAATCCAGAGTCAGGATATCTGGTCATCTGGTCAGAGTCAGGATATCTGCAGAGTTTTGCAGTACAGCCTGTTGCCTTGTGGATTGCAGTTTATTCCCTGTAGACAATGCATCAACATCTGAAAACTTGAAGTTTTAAAAGAAAAAAATTCCAGGCATATAGACTTCTACATCAATCTCCAGATGGTTTCAGTGCATTTTAAAATTTCAGTCTCAGAAATTATATGTAGGATTTTCTATCTTCTTAATTCTTTAGTCTAAGAAATGTTCAGTTGGGTGTTTTCTGTTTGCTCTCTTTGAATTTCCCTTATATTTTCATAACTTTTAATAATAACCACTTATTTTAAAAATCTCATTAAATGGCAAAAGCACAGGTGGAAGTTCTCTTTCATAAGGTCTCACACAGTCTTGTACGGCCCTGAGAGATGTGAATGTCTGAGGAATGTATAAACATTGGTTTTATATGTTTGTACATTCAAATAGCATATTACAATACTGTGGAGAATTGAGACAAGCCCATTGTACTTGCCTCTCCAAATCCACCCCCTCTTCTTCTCGGGGGGAGGAGGAGGAGCATGACCTAAAGGGACTAAATAGGAAGGCTCCTATGCCCTGGATTGTCCAGTTGTGAAGGGCCAATGGAAATCCCAGCAGAAGATGAGAGAGAGAAGAAAATGCATTGTGGGTATGTTTTTCCTTGGCTCCCTTATAACAAGAACAGAAGTCACTGCTCCTGGTAAGGCAGCCAACCTCTACTCTTTCCAAGTTCCTGGAACTGCCTTCCCCACCCCGTTTCAGGCTGAGGGGTGGTAACAACTTGGCAGTTACTAGCTCTGTGTTACTCCACAATTCTCTGGGTACCACTTCAATCATATTTCTGCAGTAAATTGTTTTTTTGTAAATAAACTTGTCTTAAATTATTCTATTTTAAGTAGACCATGTTTTTACTGGGGATCCTGGTATACTCACTATAACAAATTAATCATTAAATAAATTAATGATTCTCTAGACCAAATTATAAATATATTTTACATACACACAATTTTTCTGATTCAATCATCCAGCAGCCACTAGCAGCATGACAACTATTTGGAGGCATTCTTGACTTTTTTTTAGTGTCTAAAAGGAACCTTGAGAGAATGTGATAGTATATCCAGGTTGTGCCTGGAGCAGTCACAAGAACTGAAGGGGCTAATATTTTCTCACGCAGATTGTGGAACAGGGAAAGACAGACTGTGTGTTGGGAGTGAAATACCAGGGACCAGCAGAAATACTTGAGTTGTGCTTAAATCGTTTGCTAGAGGAGCCACAGGGATGGCCAACCCTCAACAGAGATTACATGAGCAAAAGAGAAAGGATGGCTGTGAGACGGGAGAATTTTAGAGAGGAGTCCTGCTGGTGTAAAGTGTTAATGAGAGTCCCCTAAGATTCTGGCCTGAGGGGTTCAGATCACTGTGTGAGAAATTTATGTGGACTATGGATATACTGCTGACAAAAATTTCACCAAGGACTCCCTGAGCTCTCATAGTTCTGAGAGAACAGGAAGAGGAAGATAAGGAGGTAACATGTGCTTTCTAGAAAGAATAAGATCTGCCAGCTGGACGGTGGTGATACAGACTTGGTTAACAGGAAGTGGTATTCATCCTTGAAGTTTGGTCTTCCACCAAGGCAAGAGTCTAGGGTAGAGTGGGATAAGCAGATACCCTCCCATCATTTGATCATGGGCCTCATAACAGTCAGGTCTTGTACTAAAATGTGTTGGCTAGAAAGAAAACATCTCCCAATCCCCATTTTTTTTTTTTTGAATCCTATTTCTAGTATATTCCTGACAACAGACTTAACTAACAAGGACAGGATCAGCTCTAACCTAACTTCCAGGAGAGTGCCTGTGAGGAGCAGGGGACAGGAACCTTCTCCAGACAGAAGTCACCAGTCCAAGGGAAAAATTCTCCCCCAAATGGCATCACAGTTGGGTTGGCCAACACTCCTAGGAAAATAAATTAGGGGTTGGATTAAAGGAAGAACCTTTGAGTCTTGAGTTGGTAGAGGCCTGGATAGTAATTAAATATGTCAATCTTCCCATTGACTCTTTTTAAGAAGGAACATATTGTGAACCCACTCAATGAACAAATATGGAAATATCATGTGAAACGAGCAAAGGATTGTTCTAGGCACAAAAAATCCCGTCTCGCAGCACTTAGATCTAGTGCGGAAAGACAACAGACAAGATTAATGAGTCAGGTATGTCGTAGGCCAGGGGTCCCTAACCCCCAGGCCTCGGACCAGTACCGGGCGGCAGCCTGTTAGGAACCGGGCCGCACAGCAGGAGATGAGTGGCGGGGCAGCGAGTGAAGCTTCATCTGCCGCTCCCCATAGCTCCCCATCGCTCGTGTTACTGCCTGAACCATCCCCCCGACCCCCCATCTGCAGAAAAACTGTTCCACGAAACCAGTCCCTGGTGCCAAAAATGTTGGGGACCACTGTCGTAGACGTTATTGGTGATAAGTGCTAAAGAGCAAAACAAATTGAGAAGTGGTCTCAGGAAAACGTGAGGGAGGGAGATGTGTTGACAACTGGGAGAAGAGGGTGCTGTGCCCAGACAGCCAGTAGACTGAACAGAAGTCTCCTGTTCCAGGAGCAGTGCCGGGGCCAGTGCAGCTGCAGTGGAGTGAACCAGGGAGAACAGCAGAAGAGGTCAGGGAGCCAAGGGGACCTAGACCCAGTGAGGCCATTGGAAGGACTTTGGCTTTACCATGGAATGAGGTGGAGGTGATGGAGGGTGATGACAAAGGAGGGATGTGATCTGACTTTGGTTTGGGCAATGTCATTCTGGCTGCTGGGTTGAGAGGTGACCAAAGGAGAGCAGGAGCTGAAGTAGGAGGCCAGTGAAGAGGCCACTGATTGAGGGCAGCCAGAGACTTGGTGGCTTGGGGGAAGGTGACAGCAGGGAAGGGAATGAGGTCTGGTCCAGTTCTGGCTGTGTTGTACATGTAGAGACTGCAGGCTGTGATGACCTGACCTTACCCTTCCTCCTATGCCAGAGGGAGCCTCCACCACACTGTCTGCCCCACATCTTGTGGAAAAGCAGCTCAAGTAGATTTGCTGAGGGCCGAGAGTATTCACCAGTTGAAGAGGAGGTATTTCATACCAGGAAAACCATTTTTTCTTAGAGGTAGCCTCCTCTTAAGTAAAAGATTTGCTTTTATCAAATTTGTGTTTCCTTATGATGTTGAGAGAACTAAATTTATATATAAATAAATATATAGCATTATATATAATTTATATATAAAATAAATATAGCATTATATATAATTTATACATAAATATATAATATATAAAATGAATATAGCATTATATAATTTTTATATAATATATAAAATGTATATATAAATACATATTACATACAATATATGTATATTTGTATATATCATTATATATAAATACACATTTATATGTAAATATATAGAGATAGCTTTCAAAGGGGCTAGGGATGGCTAATTATCAAACTTTTGTTTTCCTGAGTGCATTATGCTAATTGAGGGCTAGGGCTAAAAGGATGAGAATACTGAAGGGATTTTTCCTAGCCCAGCCATGTAGACATCTTCTGCACTAGCACTCAAAGGCATAATGCTGAGGCTCTACAGGGTCCTCTGAAAATATGTCAGATCTGAGGAAAGCATTGGTTCCAAATCACAGAAAAAAAACCAATGACCCCCCCCCAAAACCTACATAATGAAAAACAAATATTGACTTTTAGTTAAATGTCTACCAATGTAGACCCTTATGTCAACTTCATTAATTGTTAAATTTTGAATTCTAAAAAAACATTCATGGGCTTCCCTGGTGGCGCAGTGGTTGAGAGTCCGCCTGCCGATGTAGGGGACACGGGTTAGTGCCCCGGTCCGGGAAGGTCCCACATGGCACGGAGCGGCTGGGCCCATGAACTATGGCCGCTGAGCCTGCGCGTCCGGAGCCTGTGCTCTGCAACGGGAGAGGCCACAACAGTGAGGGGCCCACGTACAGCAAAAATAAAATAAAATAAAATAAAATAAAATAAAAATAAAAAAACAGTCATGTTGTATGAGAACAATTTTAGGTTACCTCTTTTCACTTTGCAAGAATCCTTGAGTTAACATGATTAATACAGCACAATCAGAGTCAATTGTAATTTTAAAAGTCACTTCCAGCTAAATAACTTCAAAAGCAAAGTTATAACAATCCTTTCAAAATTGTTTACTGCAAAAAGTCATTTAATGTGTTATTTGGATGTCCCACTAAGTCTGAGAAAGGAGAGATAAATGTCTAATGGGAGTCACAGGGATCTTTGGGAGTAATGGGGACACCAACCAGGGAACCTTATTAAATGTCTTAATTTTCCCATGGAGTCCTCAGTGAAAAGTTTAATGTCTTATGGAGTTAGGATCCACCAAAATGCTAATTCTGCTTCAAGTTTGGATTGAAACAAATCAGAGGCTGCTAGGAAGGAAAAATTAAGTCTGTGTAGCATTGAAATATGCTAAATGTTGACTCTGACCATTTTTTAAAATAAACAAGCAAAAAAGAATAAACATAGAGATCATTGTTTTGGAAAAATGTTGTAAACTGAAGTTTTGATTTTAGTTTGCAAAAGGTATGAATTATGTTCAAAATTTTTTGTGGTACGTTTATAATTTGTAGATTATCTGGCAGAAAAGAAAATAAAGCTTACTGCTTTAAAAATGAACATGAGGGGCTTCCCTGGTGGCGCAGTGGTTGAGAGTCCGCCTGCCGATGAAGGGGACACGGGTTTGTGCCCCGGTCCGGGAGGATCCCGCGTGCCGTGGAGAAGCTGGGACCGTGAGCCATGGCCGCTGAGCCTGCGCATCTGGAGCCTGTGCTCCGCAATGGGAGAGGCCACAACAGTGAGAGACCCGCGTACTGCTAAAAAAAAAAAAAAAAAAAAAAAAAAAAAAAAAAAAAAAAAAAGAACATGAATTCTTAGAAAAGGGAATGATAAAAATGAAATATCCAGAAAATTTTCTCTGACCCCAAGCAAAAGAAGAGCTACAAACTACAACAGCTGTAACACTTCCATAGCAAGGAAAGGGCTGAATAGGCTGATAGGAGTATTTCTAAGAGTTAACAAGAGGGGGAAAAGAAGTAAAAATAGCTTAAACAAAATTACTTCCAGCAATAAATTGTCACCTTATTAAAATGTAAGTTGCTGGATGCTGTATGTATTAAATCATTCCAATAATGGGAAGATTTGCACCAAGATTTGCAACCATTATGAGATAATGATTGCAAGTTTTACCATTTTTCAGGTTTGATAGCTTGAAATGCCCAACTTGAAACACCTCCTTTTCCTATTTCCCTTCTGAAATTAACCTATCTCCCAATCCGAAAGAACAATAGTAAGGCTATATCTCTTTTTCTTTGTTGTCCAATTTGATAATTTTTATTCATCACAAATCCCCAAAGAGTATCCTTTTCATTTATCATTTGTCATTAACTGAGAGGAGGAATAGGTTTAACAAAGTTCTCATGTTCTTTCTCTTTTAATCCACAATTTCAGAATATAGTGGTCTGCCAGAGGTCTTATTCCTCAACAAAATGCAAGAGGCTAAAAGTCTATTTAAATCACTGGGTGGGGATTCAAGAGCTCTCTCGGGATTCAGACAGCTCTGGGTCTGAATCATAGCTTTGCTTCTTCCTGACCAGCCTTATTACTACTTTCTGTAAGACTCACTTCCTTAATTGGTAACTCAGGGGTTTGGTAAGTTATCTTATTAGATATATGTAAGACATTGTCCAACTTATATTTATTTTTGGAATATTAACCATAAATATTTTTCATTATGAAATTATTTAATCTACTCAGAATAAACTTTCTAATCAATAAGCACAAGATACACCCATGCTTTAGGAATTGTATTAAAGGCCACACACCTTAAACTTTAGGTGGGATGCATTTGATGGTCCATTAGTTACCTCACCATTGTGGGTGCTTTCTCTCTCCCTAAACCTACTGCATATCAATCCTACACCAGGCCTCATCAAGAACAGGTCCTGAGGCTCCATCCAGAGACTTTGATCTTCAAGAGTTAAGAGAGTTAAGAGATAAAAATGCAAACCAGCTATGTGAGCAAGTGTCCTTGAGCTATGAGCTGCTCTAGTTGATAGAGTTGTTACAGTCTGAAGAGCCTGTTATTCCCTGATCAGGATCTGTTGCCCTGGGGTATTCCATTTCACTGCTTACTAGAGTTGGTTATATACAAACTAATTAACTGTAATGTGTTGATCCTAGATATGATTATTGAACAAATGTTGACTTTGATACACCTGCCCATCTAGCTATAGGATATTTTGGTTATACAAGTAGACATTCCTCATTTGTTGATGCTGATAAGATGCTGAGGCCACCACTGGGACCTAGTATCTCAATTCACAGATTAAATTAGTTAATATATCTTAAAGCACTTAGGCCTGTGCTTCATACTTTAACAACATATTAGTGTTCTTATTTTTTTTTAAGAGCCAAAGAAAAACAAAAACCCTCCATTGGTGTAGCCACATGGGAAGGGGGTACAGAATGTATTTCAGTTTGAAAAGTGAGTAACAATTTGACTCAAATCTCAGGCATGTGGAACATGAAACAATTTTTTTCCCTTAAATCCCTGTTTCAGCCCATGAATAAGGCTTAAAATTCCCGCTTGTGCAGGGATATGAGCCCAGTCATGCCTCAGCCACTATCTCCTCTTCTTTAGGTAACTTCAGCAAAATGAGAAGGTAATCCCAGATTTGTCTGTGATGATAAATTGTTTCTGTCCCCTTGCAAGTACCTTTCAACCTGAGAAAGATTTAGGATTCAGTATAGGAATGTTTGAGAGGATCCACCCCATAATTTTTTTTTTCTTTCTTTCTTTCTTTTTTATTTTTTTGCTTTATAACAAATTTAATCAGTTATACATATACATATGTTCCCATATCCCCTCCCTTTTGCATCTCCCTCCCACCCTCCCTATCCCACCCCTCCAAGTGGTCACAAAGCACCGAGCTGATCTCCCTGTGCTACACCCCATAATTTTTTATATAGGTGGGTTAAGAAGTTTGTGTGGTTTTGGTTTTTTGTGTGCTTGAAAGGTTTAAGATAATTGAACCCATAAGAGTAAATTTAAATGTGTAACTCAGTATTTGATTTAGGCTTGTGTTTTTAAGTTGAAATCTTACCATTTCTATATAGTGTTAGAACGTTTAATCATCTTCAGGATTCAACATCTTTAAAAGCTTAATTTATTAGAATTTAAGTACTCAAGAAGATTTTGTTTGTCAGACAAGTGAAGTGTTTTTTTTTAAATTTATTTATTTACTTATTTTTGGCTGTGTTGGGTCTTCGTTTCTGTGCGAGGGCTTTCTCTAGTTGTGGCAAGTGGGGGCCACTCTTCATTGTGGTGTGCGGGCCTCTCACTGTCACGGCCTCTCTTGTTGAGGAGCACAGGCTCCAGATGCGCAGGCTCAGTAGTTGTGGCTCACGGGGCCTAGTTGCTCCGCGGCACATGGGATCCTCCCAGACCAGGGCTCGAACCCATTAGCAGGCAGATTCTCAACCACTGTGCCACCAGGGAAGCCCATGTGAAGTATTTTTTAAAGGAAATAGGACATATTATCTTTATAAATACAATTTATGTTTATAGGTGTTTAATTAGAAAAGTGATCAAATTTTATTCAGAGGCCTCCTTAAAGTGATGGCTAAGTGTGCTAGACTAACATATATAATAAGAGGATGTGTAAGAGCTACATTTTTTAATTTTATAACTATAATGAGTGAATACTGATATTTTAAAAACAGCTGCAGTTGCTGTTATCGTCCTAATTTTCATCATCACTGGTGCCTGTGTTGGTCTGCTGGGCCTACCATAACAAAGTATTGCCAACTGCGTGGCTTAGGCCACAGAAATTTATTGTCTGACAGTTCTGGAGGCCAGAAGTCCAAGATCAAGGTGTCAGCAGGGTTGGTTCCTTCTGAGTCTTGTGAGGAAGAATCTGTTTGTGCCTCTCCCCTAACTTCTGGTCATTCTTCTCATTCTCAGCAGGAATCTTCGGTGTTCATTGCCTTGTAGAAGCACCATCCCAATCTCTGCCTTTATCTTCAAATGGAATTCAAGTCTGTCTTTCTAACCCAAGTTCCCCTTTTGATAAGGATACCAGTCACATTGGATTAAGACCCACCCTAATGACTTCATTTTGACTTGATTGCCTCTGTAAAACTATCTTCAAATAAGATCACATTCCAAGGGAATGGCAGTTAGGACTCCCACATAACGTTTTTTGAGAGATACACCTCAACTGATAACACTGCCTTGACAGGTTTTCAACATTCCTTTCAGCCATGTTTAAATTCTTCTCTTCATAACCTGTGTTTTGCTTATACAATGTACCAGTTTTTAAAGTGATATCACAAAGCCCTGTGTTCACATCGTGGCTCTGCCTTTCACTCAGTGGGTAAATGGGTTTCTATGATATTGTTTCTGTAAAATAGGAATAGCAGTGCCATTATATGAATTAAATAAAGTGGGTAAGTCACAAAGAAGAATTTCTTGTAAATAATGGAATCTTGGTAGGTGGAAGCTGCTAGAACTACTGTTACTACTGCATTGTCTATGTTTACGATTATCCTGGGGGACAAAGAAATGTTTGCTCTTATGTATATTTAAATTCCCGATTTTATTAGCTGTTATAACAAACTTACCACAAATATAATGGCTTAAAACAACACAGATCTATTTCCTCACAGTTCTAGAGTTCAGAAGTCCCAAATAAAGTTCACGGGGCTAAAATCAGGGTTGTTAGCAGGGCTGGTTCCTTCTTGAGGCTCCAGGGGAGACTCTGTTCCTTGCATCTTCTAGCTTCTAGAAGTTGTTAGCATTCCTTGCTTTGTGGCCACATCGTTCCAATGTCTGCTTCTTGTCATTGTCACATAGGCTTCTCTGGACTGTAATTCTACTGCCTCCCTCTCAGAAGGACCCTCATGATTATATAGGGATAATCAGGATAATCTCTTCATCTCTAGTTCCTTAATTTAATCCTGGGTGTACAATCCTAGCTTTATCATGTAAGGTGACATATATTCACAAGGTCTAGGGATTAGGGTGCAAACATCTTTGGGGGCCATTATTCAGCCTCTCACACCAATTTTTGGATTAAAACATTCTCTCAACATTTGAAAACTAGGATTCTTGCTAAATTATAGCAGACCCCAGCAAATGGCAATAATGTGTGATTGTGTATGTGATGGTGGCCTTGGTTAAATTCGCTATTATGTAGCATGGGAAGAGAGAGTATTATACAGATGGCAGTACTGAGGCAGAAAGCAGGGAATAGGGGCATCAGAGGTGTTATACAGAAAATGTCACAGTACTGCTCCAAGAAAGTATTGAGCTCTGACTCCAAGAGGAAAATTATATTTCCAGGAAAAAGGATTTAATCCAGCCATACCTGCCTCCACCCAGTAAGATCATTGTAAGCTTGAGAGGAGGAGTCTTAGGGACTGCCAAGACTGGAGTCCAAGAGCAGGGAGAGCCAAGGTCACCCAGTCTCCCAAATAAATGGAGCTGTGCATCACACAGATGTCTCCTGCAGCTATAGAGCATCATGTAGGGAAAGCAAACCTTCCTCACAAAGCATCAGATGAAGACAGGAGACATGTTCAGAGGTTCAGACTAGTAGTCTCTCCTTCCCCTTCCAGAATTTCTTATTGGTTTTAATTCTGACAGGGATGTCTCCATGTTAAAATTAAAATCCAGGAATAGTTAAGAGATAGGAGAATTCATAGGATACAAGGAAAATCTGTTAGAATTAGGAGCAAGAGACTAAGATTTATAACTCTACTAATATGCAGATAAGATATCATTAATATCATCCTTCAAAACACCAGGAAATTCTGGATAATATATAACAAACATCCTTTTAAATGTATAACCTAGCTTTTGATAAATCAAGAGAATTCCCTCAGGGGCCAAAAATAAAGAGGAAGCTGAAAGCCAAGGAATTAAGCTGTCACTTTCAGTGCCTCGAAGGCATCTGACTTTAAATGTCTTCCTTGACTTTAAGCATGTTAACTCAATTATGCCTGTAAAAGTTTTGAAGATGAAATAACCACCAAAAAGTAGAACATCTCAACCAAGAGTGGAGAAATAATATATATGAAAAAAAAAAAAAGGAGAAATTCAGGGGACTACTTGAGAGGGGCAGCTGAAATAATTTTCTCCTTGGACCTAAGGATCTTTTTTGAGCAGTTGACAATAAACATTATGCAAAATGCAATTTTTAAGTGGAATGAAAGCAAATTTTCAAAGCTCTGTTTATGCTTAGATTGTACTCTTCAGCGTTGCTCAATGTTCATGGTGTCTAAAAATGTCTACAAATTAGCAAGTCTTTAACAATAGTGTGCCTTCACCTCTTTCTCCCCCTCTTCCTTTGCTTAGGTGAAGAGACACCTATGCCTCTTCCTATGCCTGCCCCTCCCCCCTCCTCCCCCTCTTCCTTCTCCTCATCTTTAGTAAATGGCAATATCTGTTTAATAAATATTATCAAAAAGCTTATCTATCCTAAAACTTATCTTTGGGTCTCTTAATTCCTCCTCCATCCCATCTCTAGCCTTTCTCCAAGGAAATAGAACCCTCCCCCCTTTTTTGTCTATAACCAAACCTTCAGGGACCTTTAAACCATTGCCTAGTCTATTTTCTCTCTCTCTCAAAATTTAACTTTCCTAAGTCTCTCTAATAATTATTCCTCAAAAGAAAACTTCTTACTCAACATTGCATGGCCCTTTGGCCATCTATTTTTTCACTTTGCAATCAATAAATCAATATTTGTAAAAATATAGTCTATGCATATTTTCTATACTATCCCACTTTCAAACTCCAAATCCCATGTATGATGCCATTATTCTCTTAATCCCAACTAAAACTTCTAACTGTGGGCAGTAGTGACATCCTTGATGTTAAATCCATGGCAGGTTTGATTGTTGATCTTAAATGTATTTTCTGCAGCTTCAAACACTGCTGATTCACTTCCTCCATCTTGATCACTTCTTCCTTCTTGAAATGATTTTCACTTTTATCTGTGTAATAACCACTGTTTCTTATCTCTGCCCCTCCTATGACAAGAGTTCTCAAAATCTATGAGATTCTCTTTTATGTTGATAGTTTCTAGAATTTTCTGATTCTTCTCACATTATTCCTAGATGATTTCACTCTTTTTCATGGCTTCACTATCATATACACAATGCTAACAATGTCAATGCTTGATTTTATCTCAAATCTATGTATTTTATATCCTACTAGATACTTCCATTCGGGTGTCCTATAAACACCAGTATTCCTATGTTAAAGATGAGTTCATTACCTTCTTCATAAAATACAGTTGGCTTTCCATATCTGTGGGTTTGGATCCTCAGATTCAAAGACCTGCAGATCTTGTACTACGTTTACAAGTACATGGTTAGTTGAACCTGAGGATAAAGAACCTGTGGATACAGAGGGCTGACTATGGGTATCCATAGTGGGTCCGGGAACCAATTTCCCATGGATAACATGCAACGACTGTATTCTATTATTCCTTCAATCACAAAGAAACATCACTTTTTACTTAGTTGTCCATGTTAGAGATCAGATCTCATTCTCTACTCTTTCTTCACTCACCCACTGAAAAACCACTGACTATGATCCTGACTTTGAAACATATCAAACACTCTTTATCATACCAGTTTCATTAAAGTATTGCTGGAAAGGTGTTGTATAACCATAAGCTATTAGATATATGAGATTACATATCCATAGTTGTCTCTATCAAAAATTGGGAGATAGGGACTTCCCTCACAGTCCAGTAGTTATGACTTCACCTTCTAATGCAGAGGGTGTAGGTTCAATCCCTGGTCAGGGAGCTAAGATCCCACATGCCTCATGGCCAAAAAACCAAAACATAAAACAGAATCAATATTGTAACAAATTCAATAAAAGCTTTAAAAGTGGTCCACATCAAAAAAAAAAAATCTAAAAAAAAAAAAAAATTGGGAGATAAGTCCTGAAGTATAAGTGTACATTCTAGTATAAATATTTGGAATTTTGGAAACTCTGAGGTATATATTTCTTAAACATTGTTGTATGGATTTTTTGAAATTTGACTCTTGAGAAATTCCATATTCAATGTTGAGACTTTCTGAGTATAAGTATTTTGAATTGCGAAGTTATCAGATTGTAACATTACATAACTGAAATAGATGTTCTCTGTGGGATTCCGATCTAAAAAATGTGAATAGCATAATGTAAAAAATAATATAATTAGGTGAAAAATGAGAATGAAAGGAATAATAAGTTAAATTAAATTTTCCCGTTTTGTATTCACACAGTGTATCTGTTTTTATTCAGGTAAAGAAAGAATATGGGAAGAAGTCTCTTCATTATTTCTATTTTTTAAAATATAGGCATGATTTTTTTTTTACTTTAGAGAGATATTTCTTATTTGATAATAATGAAAACTATTTAGTGATAACATCCAGATAATTCTATTGTTAACAGAAATTCTAACTTTTTATAGTCATCATTTTTATCCGAATTTAATTCAAGAACCAAGAAGATGTATAGAAAAGAACAAACATAGCAAATAATTTTTTTCAACCTCTGTGTTACATTAGTGTATAATATCCCCACTTATAAAAAGTGTTAAAATCACCATTTTTATTTTTGATAACCTTATTTTCAAAATTTTGAGATGTATTATTGAATTTAATAAGACACAACTAACCTTAAAGCTCACTAAAAATGTAACTGTAAGATGAGTCCCTCTTTTTCATATTTTCCTGAAGGTTTTTAAACTATGGAATTGATAGTAAGAATAAACAAAGAAATTAACACTATAAAAGTTATCATTATAAAAATATCAGCAAGGTATAGAAAACAATAGATATTTGTAAAACTATAAAGGATGTTTAGGGAAAATAATATTTAGAAAATATTCACTGGCACTAAATACTAAACAAAAGGTGAAGTAAAAATCTATCAATACCAGTAAAGGAAAATATTGGCAATACCTAATTTTCACCCCATCTAAAGCTCTAAAAAAAGGAATTCCCATCCCAATCAGAAAATAAAAGACTTTTGGAGAATTCTATGACTTTCACAAAACCGTGGCAAGTTAACAATCACGAGTGGACTCAACTTTGAAATCATGAATGGCAAAAATATTTGTTTTCTCTGTCTCATTCTTTTCTTTTACTGTTGTGTTTAATTTCCTATAGGTGTTTTTTGATCATTGATTTACTTGAGAATGTGTTTATCCCCTGTTCCTGATACAGACCTTCTAAAACACTTAATTTCCTGAGTGATAGGGGTCAGAATAGAATCTTTTATTATTCATAATAAGGACCTTTCAGCCATACCTGACTTTATGCTAATGAAGTGACCATTCGAGGATGAGAACTGGTTGTCAGAAGAACCAGCTATGTGATTAGAATGTCGCAGGTTTCATCCTCACACCAGAGCCTCAAGGGAGGGGAGAGGGGCTGAGATAATCACCAATGGTCAATAATTTAATCCCTCATACCTACACAATGGAACCTCCATAAAAATTTTAAATGAAGGAATTGGTAGAGCTTCCAGGTTGTTGAACATAGGTACATATGTGCTGGGAGGGTGACACTCCTGAACTCCAAAGGGAAAGAAACTCCTGTTCTCAGGACCTTTTCAGACCTCACTTTATGTTCCTCTTCAGTGGGCTGTTCATCTGTATTCTTTATAATATCCTTTATAATAAATTGGTAAACATAATTAAAATGTCTCCCTGAGTTCTGTGAGGTCTGTAACACATGATTGAACATGTAGGAGGGGTTGTGGGAAGCCTGACTTTGTAGTCAAGTCAGACAGAAGTGGGTACCTTGGGGATGGCAGTGTTGTGGGACTGAGTCCTTAAACAGGTAGAGTCTGACACTAATTCAGGGTGAATCAGATACTTCAAGTTAGGAGCAATTCTTTGATACAGTAGATTTGAAGTCATAATGTATTTGGCATAAAACTTGCATGGCGAACTTGCATTCTGCTATTATAGAGATAACTGTGCTTAGGTGGATCTTCTGAGTTTCTTAGATTTCAGTTCAATTCAACAAAGAGTCCTCAATCAGACTGTGTGAGAAAACATAATCAGCCCTGGGCCCGTGAGTTTTGTTGCTCCAACATAAAAAGACTATGTTGATGTAAAGTTTACTGAGGACCCCCATTTATCTGTGGAGGTGGCTTTTTTGGGATCATTTTACTTTTCTTCATTTTATTTTATTTTTTTATTGAAGTACAGTTGCTGTATAATATTATATGTTACAGGTGTACAATACAGTGATTTAAAATTTTTAAAGGTTACACTCCATTTATAGTTATTATAAAATATTGACCATATTCCCCATGTTGTACAATATATCCTTGTAGCTTATTTTATACCTAATAGTTTTTTTTTTTTTTTTTTTTTTTTTGCCGTATGCGGGCCTCTCACTGTTGTGGCCTCCCCCATTGCGGAGCACAGGCTCCGGATGCGCAGGCTCAGCGGCCATGGCTCACGGGCCCAGCCGCTCCGCGGCATATGGGATCCTCTCAGACCGGGGCACGAACCCGTATCCCCTGCATCGGCAGGCGGACTCTCAACCACTTGCGCCACCAGGGAGGCCCTACCTAATAGTTTTTAATATGATATTTCAATTGAATGCTGGATTTGGTGGCAAACTATGTCCTAGTTGAATATCATGTTGCATAAACTGGCTGTGTATTGCTTGTTATAAAAAATTTTAAGGGAACACTAAACACTAGCCTAGTGTTTCTAAATTGATTCCAAGATAACAAAATTATTTTTGTAAATGACTATCCCTTGCTACTCCAGATAATTTGTTTCTTTTTCTTTTCTTTTTTTTTTCATGTCTGTTTGACACAGTGCTTAGCATAGGTACAGTGAAGATGGCAAGACTGAATTTGATGGCACATCTTACCACTAAGGGATAGATTGCAGATTTCTCAAATGACTCAGCTAAGGAACGTAAAGCTTTCTTTTGTACCTTTACCTTATGCAACTGATGGAATTATGCCAATAGCATGGCAAATGCCAAGCAGTAAATATAAACCCTCTGCCTCTTACAGAAACTCATTAAAACTTGAAGAATCTTATTGCTCTTAGAAATAGGCTTTGATGGCCCTAAAGTCTCCTAGAATTGCATATAAAGTTTCCCAAAAACCACCTTTAAAAATTCCTGCAAGCTGCCTCCCCAACTTCCAGCAAGAAAAGCCAGAATGCTAATTAAACACTACCAAATTGTATTACTTTACAAAAAATCAAAAAAAAAATCATTAGTGAAAGAAGACATGAGAATGAGAGAGAAATGAATGAGCTAGTTAGCTGAAACATGCTTGTTACAAATAACAGGTATCCCTATCCCCTTTCTATATGAATACAAGATTGAGACATTCAGTATCAGAAGCCAAATTGGAAAATAGCACCTTATATTAAATTATGAAGAATAATTTATTTCACATAAATTCATTGTGTGCCTACTGAACTACAATGATGAAGGATTGCTGAAGGTACAGAGACATTTTTACACAGTAGCTGACCTCAAGAAGCTTATAATTAGCACAAGAAAAGTAATATTCATGTATATAACACAGATATGAATGAAATAAGTGTTACAATAGAAGGGCAAGCAAAATGCTTTGGCAACAAAGAGGAAGGAAACTCTTAACAAAGTAACTTTTGAGTGAAGCATAGAAAGTTTACTAGGATTTCACAGGAGCATGATATTCTAAATTGAAGGACTGTCATTAGCAAAAGCAGAAATCATGAAAGTGCATTTGGCATATTATGTTTGGTCTTTACCACTACAAATGTGTAAATGTGTAAAGACTTAGTTTTCTTAAATGCTCACTGATTAGCTATGTGAAATTCCTGTGCTCCCTTTTCCTCATCTACAAGATGGGCTTAAAATAGTACTTCATATATTGTTGAGATTAAAGAAGAGAGTACATGTAAAGTATCTATAACAATGCCTGACACAAAGTGAGAGCTCACCAATTTTTAACTGCTTTAGAAAGAAGTTATGTATATATGTATTGTTAGATTGGGAGCCTCACAGCTTTACAGAATTAGCTAATATAGCAATTTAGTTTTCCTATAATCTTAAGGGTCTTTTCTGCTAACGATCTTTAGGTACATGTCTTTGAATGAGTAGACAGAAAGCTCAGAATGGATAACCTTTACAGTAAAGGAACTCAAGTGGTCCAGTCAAAGAGAGGTGATGTGCAGAGAAAAGTACAATCCAGTTGACTAAAGCATTTGAGAAAATAATATACTCTCTACTGTGCTCTTTAAAAAAGAAAAATAAGCAAGTAGGTCAAAATGCATATATTACCATAGCTGTTATTTTAATCCCTTTTCTATCATCTCTAGTATTTCTTTCATAGTACCCCCAATGAATGTCTTAAGCAGTGGAAAATAAATATAATATTGAAACGCACTGTTCTATTTACAAATGCCCAATTCTGTTTTTTTATTGGTTATTTGGTGATGTTGCTAACCAGTCGTATCTGAGCAAATATCCTTCCATTATCCATTCATTTATTCAACAAGAGTAAGTTACATCTCTCTCACATATCACACACTATGTTAGGAACCAGAGGTAGAGGAAAAACAAGTTAATTTCCTTTCTGGCAAGGAGTTTAAAGCCTAGTAGGTAGGAAAGATATGTTTAAATATTTGCAATACACCCTGATAAATATAATAAAAATCCTTCACAAGTTTTGACAAATATCTAAAGTGGGTCAGAGATTTCCCCAAACCGGTGACACCGTAACTGACTCTCAAAAGGTGAGTCATTCGTTCTCCTGACAGGCTAGGAAGTAAAGGGCACTTCAAACAAGGAGCAAAGCATGTGCAAGGGTGGAGGCACCTAGTGCTCAGGGATCTTTAAGTGGTTAATTAAGGTGTGAGTGTACATTATATTTGGGAAGTGGTGGGTAGTTAGAGAGGTAGTTAAAAGCAGAATGTTGACAGTTAAATATGTTATATCTAGGAAATTAGAAAGACATTGAAGACTTTCAAACAGCAGAGTAGCAATTATCAAATACCCCTCTCTCTAAATTCTGATACACGTTCTACTATTCTGTCTTCTCCCAGGTTCTTTTATCTCTGATCTCCTTATCCATCCCACACAGATTCTACCCATGGAAAAGAAATGAGACTCACTGAAATGTCTTCTCTCTCTGACATTGCTCAAAAAATTGACTCTAATGCTTTGAAACATCATGTTTCAAATATCATTCAGTCTCCTTATTACAAATGGTAATTTTTTTCCATTTCTATTTTGTTATGGTACAAACCAATTCCATATAATTACTTTAGGATATGGGACTCATCTCCAGTGTAAATATATTCACAAAATATCCTCTCTGAAGATTGTATACAAAATGTCTACTAATGTCTTTTTTAATGGCCTTATCTGAGAGAGGAGTATTTGAAGAGTCCACTTACATGATTTTTCTTCATTATTAAAAAAAGTGCTCTTTTCTTTCCCTCAATATGGCCTAACTTCAGAAATTAGAGTTAAAAATCTTTAGTATTCCTCTTTTTGGGGGTTTTTATTTAACCATTTCCTGCTTACCACACAACAGTTGCATCAGCCCTTCTTTTAATATGTAATTGGTATATATACAGAACTAAACTTAAAAAAATAATAATTTACAGCTAAGAAAAAAAGATTAAAGAGTGCTTTTTTTTTTTAACAGATGCGATTTCTTAAAAATGCCTAAAATTTAGGACAAACGTAATTGATCAGCAATTTTACAAATCAGGTATAAGAACAACACAGGATTCCAGTTTGCAAACCACCAGAATTTCTGTTTGTGTAATAACTGTCTTGTGTTTTAAAATGCAAATTTCTTGCATTAAAATGGAAAAGGGGTTACTAACAAAACGTATACTCTGTTATGTTCATTGTTGGCTTTACATATCATATTTCATTAATTATTTCATAGCATTGGTATTAGGATTTTAAAATTCCCAAATCACATTCCAGAAAAGTTGATTTATATATCTTTATTACTGATGGAATAGTGTGAAATGTCACAGGCTTTAAAACCACTTTCTATTTTATATTTAACTTCACAACTTCAGGCTAATATTAAAATATTTAGTAGAGTCTGATCATTTCCTGCTGGTTGGATTATATTAAAAATATATGGCTTTATGGGCATAGAAATTAAATACGTGAACAATCAGGCTTTGTAAAAATGCACCACATGTTAACCTAAGTAAAAGCCATAAAATATAAACAAAATGTGAAAATTTAGAACATTCTCATAATGTATGTTCTTTTTATGAGCTAACTGCTCTGTTTTGGGTCATATTGCACAGACCAGAAAAAAAGGAAATAATTTAAAAGATCTTTTCATGTAGTTTTGAAAATGATAAACTAAGCTAAATCTTTAGTTGGGTTTTTTAATCATAAATCACTTTTAAGTTTAGTGACATAGTATTCTGACACCTTGACAATAAAAAAGGGCTTATGACAGTGCTGGGGGCATTGTTTTATTGTGTTTCCCTACAGTTAAGCAGTAAATCAGTGACAGACAGGATTCCTAACCTGCCACATTTTACCATGGTTACATTAAATCCACATTACAATATAAAATGTAATTTCTCCCATTCCCAGTTGAAGAAAAGTTACTCCTCGAAATCTGCATTTAAAACTTCTGGATGAAGTCTTGTTTGCATACAACCATGTAATTTCCAAGAAAATACAGCAACTTTTTCAATAATTGCTTGCTGAAGGCCCAGGAAGGGTCATTCCAGAAAAAGAAGTCATAGGTTGATGGGTTTTTTTTTTCTCTTTAATGGATGTGTTTGTTCATTTGCCAGACTTTATCATCCAAAATTATGAGATTATTGTACTAATTTTGAAAGGAAATACGATGTAATACTTTGAATAATATGCTAGCCTTAACTGTGTGTAGTATAGAATAATACAATAGAGTGAAAGAATATGGGGGACTTCATTTAGTACATCCAAAATAACCTGATTTATCTGCATATTCACGTCAACCTCTCCATTAAACTGAGTTTCTTGTAGAAAAACTGTGACCAATTTCAAAGGAAACTGATTATGCTCAATATTTGCAAATGTCACTCATGTAACAGCAATGCCATACAAGCTTTCCTGGAAAGTTTTACTTGTAAAAGAGTAATATTTCCCTTAAATTAAAAAAAATAACAATAATTTAAAGTAAAAGGAAACTCAGACATGAACTCTCACCTGGAAGAATTATAGGAAGAAAGAGAAAGTGAAAATACTTTTATAATGCATAATCTACAATGTCAACATATGTCCAAGATATGTGAGCCAATCTTTGGAGACATAGGGTTTAGGTGCTTTCATTTCCATTTTATTTTCAGTTCATTTACAAAGTTACTTTTAGCATAAGGTGATCAGATTACTCTTTAGACAGCATTTCAATACTCAGTTGCAATCAATATATAATAAAAATAATTGAAATGTATCCATTTATGGATTGGATTTGATAAAATTTGAACTAAGATTTTGCAAACACAGAGCAGTCCTCAGACATGATTAAGCATTATGCTGCATAAGATATTCTAGCAGATGCCTTCATTAGTTGGTGTCTTCATTTTTTTTTTTAAGTCCCAGGGTTTAAATCAGGTCAAAAGTCATTTAGGATCACAAAGCCTGCAGTTTTTCTTCGTAAGGTCTACTAGAGATAGGTGCTATGAAAGGGACATTTAAAATTAAATTTGTATTAACTTTGAAATTTAATTTGCTTCTGAAATCAGAACTGAAGTGTGTCTTAGACTCATTTAGCAAGCAGGAGAATGTAAATACTCTGAGAAGACACAGGTTCACCCTGTAAGTAAGTAGTAGCTGTTTAGATTCCAATCTCTGTCTGCATGCTGGAACAGTAACATTATTCCATTGTAGGATATGCTTATCCTTTTTTTATTTTTGAATGTTATTTATTGATTTATTTATTAGAATTTTTAATGTCTCCCTAACTCATGTGGCCTGTCTTGGTAAAATGAATAACAAATTGTTGTTTGGGGGGCGACGTACCATGTAGAGTGCAGATGGGATTCCTGAATGGAAGACGTCCAACATAGATCAAGACCTTGCCCATATATGGGGTTTTTGTCTAAGCAATCTTTTTATAAGCTTTTTAATACTTAAACAGCTACCAAAGCAAACAGAGACATATTATTTATTAATTGTGCACCATTAATAGTGAGGTCTCACCAACTGCCAATCCATACGGACATAAAGCCCTCAGTCCTAAATCTGCTCAGATTAATTTCTTTCAAGGGCCTCCAACAGCGTGAGGCTGAAGTGAGAACGGGGTTTTGCTCCTGCCTTTTTATGCCATGCGTGGCAGGTTAGTTCGCTAGGACTTCTTCACAAGCAAGAAAAGCTGCCATCCTCCTTGGTCCTGTCCAGTCTAGACGTTTACTAAGATGAAGATGAAAGGACTTTAGATCTGTTGTGTTTTTCCCAGATCCTCTCCAAAACCTGCATAATCCTTTTGTCCCCAACCTCACCAAAAAAAAAAAAAAAAAAAAAAAAAAAAGTAATAAAAGAAAATAAGAAACATGCTTCAACAAACTCAAACAGCTACAATATCTAATTATATTAAGTGGAACTCTTACTTGCAAAACCTCAAACTTAAAAAAATAATTAGGCCTATTTGCAATTTCAAGATGTTCATGCTTGTGATTCCTGGCTACTTTCAGTCATCTGATTCTTCTTGTGAAAATGTAAAAGCTACCTAATCTAATCATAACACCCCTACACACATCGTCTGCCACATATCATTATGTTCATTTTTTAAAATTGAGACATATTCTGGTCTTTCCTGAAATTTGCAAACTAGCTCAATATTCCTGGATGGATCCGTTCAGAGAAAGGACCCAGATTTTGCTACTTCCAGATCTTTCTGCTAGATGCCTCCTCCCATTCTTAAAAGGCAGAGATGGTCGTTTTGAGGAGTTTGATTGTCCCTGGTCACTCTCTTCTATCTTCCTGCTGCTTCTGGGTTTGGCACAATGTGACTTTTCACTCCTCTCCCTCCTGTTGTCTTGCCTCAGTCTGTCTAAATGACTTAAGTCATTTTGTGGTGCATTTATTTCCTTGTAGAGATTTGCAAATGATAGAAATCAGACAAGTTTTTGTTTAACAAATTAAAATATAAAGCCTGGAGATTTTGAGTGGGCTTGTATTCATGCATGAGTGTGGGAGTGTGTGTGCATGTGTGTGTTTTAACCATGGTCAAACTAAAAGCATTTTTAGTCACCTCTTAGGACAGTAGGTTTACCATGTTAACCAGTTGTTCAGTAGACTATTAGAAAAGCCAAACTACTGAACTTGTGGAACTGCACTGTTTAAACAGGAACTCTGAATTCTGACTTCCGCCCTTTGCTGAGAAAGAGCTGAAAGCAAAGTTCCCAAAGGAAGGTCCCATTGAGAGAAGCTGGGACTCAGCAGTATCAACCATAGATTTTTAATTTTTTAATCTAGAAGACCAGCTATTTTAATCTTTCCTGTCCAGTGCACATTCCCTGTAAAAAGTATGCATGAAGCAGCCTATTACTCACAGGTAAGAAGGGAGCCAGTGTGTGGACAGTCCCCTCAGCAGACTCAGGGAGCACTCAGCCCAGTTTCTGCCTGGGCCTCCCAGGGCAGGAAAGGTCATTTTCCTTAAGAAACAGCTGAACCCTTCAAGCAAGGGCTAGGCTCTGGGCCTATGGAAATCACTCGTTTTCCACTGGAACAGTATTTTTAAAACAGCATTTACTCTTAGCAGTGGTAGCACTCACTTTGTATTGTTTTTTGTTTGTTTTCAAACAAGTCATTTTAGAAGGTCACCACTGCTTCCTGAAGAATGTGTTCATATTTAAAGTCGATTGACTTTTAGTGACTTGCCAAGCTTTGTACGTTGCACTCTGGAGCAGTATTTAGTTGGCTGGGTAAACTCACTGCAGAAGAATCTGACTGTGAATGTATTTCTTTTTTCTTTGCTTATATTTTCTCTTTCTTCATTTTAATTCTTAAATCCAGAGGGATGAAGGCACATTTTACTAATCTTAAAGATGCCTTCTAAACCATTTGCGGATAGATCCTTGACTTTTTTGGATCTCAAGCAGCAGCTTGCTGTAGATGTAATGAAAATCTGTGCATGTGCACAAATTGACTAAAGGGAGTACATCAAATGTTAATTCATAGCTATAGGAGTAATATGCAAATAGAGATTCTAAACTTACTGCACCATCATTTTTAATGAAATAAGTTATTCAGCCCTTACATTTAAAGAAATAATAAAATTATGCCTTGGCTCAGCACACTGGAATAGAGAGTCTCTTTCTCTTAATTCACTGATTGCCAATTCACTTCTCTTCAAATCCACCAAATGGATTTGAACTTTGTGAACTAAAAGGATTTTTTTCTTTTATCTTAATTTAGGTAAACTTGACAGTAAAGATGCCTAGTTGTGTATAAATTATGTGCCAATATGTTTTTACTCATGTAAATATGCACAAAAATGAATACTCAGGACAGATTGCTAATTTCATGCAATATTAATATAAATTCAATAAATACATTACTGCCTCTCAACAATGAGAGCTATAAAACAGATAAACCTCACTTGCACCTGTAATGTTTTGAAAATTGAATATTTACAAAAAATTATAAAATTGTATCTAAGTTAAAAATTATAGTTATAGCATTTACCTTAATTTTATTATTTTCTATTACTTTCAGAAAATTTTTTATTGTAGAAAAAGAAATTTATTTAATTTTTATTATAATTGAGGGTATTTACTACAGGTGGGAAATATTTATTAGCAATAATTTTACAATTTGGTTCTAACAAAGTTTTGAAATCAAAGGGACTCTCCATTGGGCAGCAGGACATTCCTACGGAATTCTACCAAAGAGATATTTTTTCCAATAAAGTTTGTAGACCCTTCATGATTAAATCAGTTCTTCACCTTCATGACGCAAAGTGTAATGATACAAAAACAAAAAAAACCTGAAGAATGATCATGGGGTGAGCTAATGCAGATGTTGAGTCAACTTTCCCAGATTCTATTCATCCTGTCCATTATCTCCAAGCACATGTTGACATGTATAGATTTGCTTCAGTCTAAACAACCTAACCATCACAGTATAAAGGTAGAAGAGGTGATATATCAAGGAAAATATGGTGGGAATACATGAAACATAAAAATAGAAGAGAGGCAAAATGTATACAGTTCAGAGAGGAAGAAATCTTGGACATTTAAGACTTCATCTCATAGCACAAAATGTCAGTAGGCATGGATGAAAGGAGGAAGATACCTTTACTTTACCACCTAGTTATACAAGCTGCCCTTAGCATCAGGGGGAGGGAGGACTTGTTTATTTTTATTTTTATTTTTTTTAAGTATCACAAATGAGGTCTTTTATTTGTCACCATTAAAAGTCTGATTTTTGGGCTTCCCTGGTGGTGCAGTGGTTGAGAGTCCGCCTGCCGATGCAGGGGACATGGGTTCGTGCCCCGGTCCGGGAGGATCCCACATGCCGTGGAGCGGCTGGGCCCGTGGGCCATAGCCACTGAGCCTGCGCGTCCGGAGCCTGGACTCCGCAACGGGAGAAGCCACAGCAGTGAGAGGCCCGCGTATAGCAAAAATAAATAAATAAATAAATAAATAAATAAAAGTCTGATTTTTAAACAGATTCCTGGACTGGTGGCTCATATCCATCAGCTTGTTCAACTTTAGCACCTGTCTCGTCCCCAGTAGCTTTTCCAGAACTACTACCTTCACCATGTAACTCCATGAGTTTTCTCAATTCAAACTTGGGCTTCTTCAGCATTTTTACTTTTCTAACAAAGACATCATGGAGTGGATAAATAGACTGGCAGGCCTTTTCTATGTCTTTTCCAATGCTATCTGGAATCAATTTATTGACCACCTCTTTCAAGTCATTTGTCTGCACCTCTCGGGTCATGATTTCCATCATCTTCTTGCGGATCTGGCGGACCTGCTGGTGCTGGTCATAAGAGGTCTTCCGAATCTGATTGTTGCGTTTTTTAAGTAAAACCCACACAGAAGAGATGAAGCAAATAACCATCAGTAGTCTTGACATCAACGTGAGCTTCAATCATGGTCTGCCATTTTTTGACCATGGAGCACATTTTGTCACGGGTAAGATCCATGCCATGGAAATTAGTCAGGCAGTTTTTGCCCTGAACGTCCTCAGTAATAAGCTTGAATTTTCTAAATGCAACTTCATCATTCTGCAGATCAGCAAGGCTCACTTCAAACACACGACCCTTGAGGCCATCAGATGCGATTTTGGTTCCTTGAGTTCTCGTGACTAGTGTTTTCCCAATAGTTCTTATATTGAACATAGCTGGTGCTTTCACATCATACCAATCTTTCTTAGAAAATGGGTCAACCACTTTCTTCTTGGCTCCCTTTTTACCGCCTTTTGTAAGGCGCTTGTTCTTTCCGACCGCCATGGTGCTATTCTTTTTTTTTTTTTAATTGACATATAGTTGATTTACAATATTGTATTAGTTTCAGGTATACAGCAAAGTGATTCAGATATATATAGATATAGATAGATTACCTATCTATCTGTTCTTTTCTGGATTCTTTCCCCTTATATGTTATTACAAAGTATTGAGTATAGTTCCCTGTGCTATACATTAAATCCTTTTTGTCTATCTATTTTATATATAATGATGGGTATCTGGTGATCCCATACTCCTAATTTATCCCTCCCCCACTCTCCCCTTTGATAACCATAAGTTTGTTTTCTATATCTGTGAGTCTGTTTCTGTTTTGTAAATAAATTTTTCTATTATATTTTAGATTCCACATATAAGGGATATCATATAATATTTGTCTTTGTCCGATTTACTTAACTTAATATGATAATCTCTAGGTCCATCCATGTTGCTGCAAATGGCATTATTTCATTCTTTTCTATGGCTGAATAATATTCCATTATATATATATAATATATATGTATATATCACATCTTATTTATCCATTCATCTGTTGATGGACACTTAGATTGCTTCCATGTCTTGGCTATTGTAAATGGTGCTGCTATGAACACTGGGGTGAATGTATCTTTTGAATTAGAGTTTTGTCCAGATATATGCCCAGGAGTGAGATTGCAGGATTATATGGTAGCTCTATTTTTAGTTTTTGGAGGAATCTACATATTGTTTTCCATAGTGGGTTCACCAATTTACATTCCGACCAAACTGTAGGAAGGTTCCTTTTACTCCACACCCTCTCCAGCATTTATTATTTGTAGACTTTTTTTTTAACACCTTTATTGGAGTAAAATTGCTTTACAATGGTGTGTTAGTTTCTGCTTTATAACAAAGTGAATTGGCTTTACATATACGTATATCCCCATATCTCCTCCCTCCTGCGTCTCCCTCCCACCCTCCCTGTCCCACCCCTCTAGGTGGACACAAAGCACCGAGCTGATCTCCCTGTGCTATGTGGCTGCTTCCCACTAGCTATCTGTTTTACATTTAGTAGTGTATATATGTCCGTGCCACTCTCTCACTTCATCCAGCTTATCCTTCCCCCTCCCTGTGTCCTCAACTCCATTCTCTATGTCTACATCTTTATTCTTGTCCTGCCCCTAGGTTCATCAGTACCTTTTTTTTTTTTTTAGATCCCATATATATGTGTTAGCATACGGCATTTGTTTTTCTGTTTCTGACTTACTTCACTCTGTATGACAGACTCTAGGTCCATCCACCTCATTACAAATAACTCAATTTTGTTTCTTTTTATGGCTGAGTACTATTCCATTGTATATATGCACCAGATCTTCTTTATCCATTCATCTGTCAGTGGACACTTAGGTTGCTTCCATGTCCTGGCTATGGTAAATAGAGCTGAAATGAACATTGTGGTACATGCCTCTTTTTGAATTATGGTCTTCTCAGGGTATATGCCCAGTAGTGGGATTGCTGAGTCATATGGTAGTTCTATTTTTAGTTTTTAAAGGAAACTCCATACTGTTCTCCATAGTGGGCTGTATCAATTTACAATCCCACCAACACTGCAAGAGGGTTCCCTTTTCTCCACACCCTCTCCAGCATTTATTTTTTGTAGATTTTTTGATGATGGCCATGCTGACTGGTGTGAGGTGATATCTCATTGTCGTTTTGACTTGCATTTCTCTAATGATTAGTGATGTTGAGCATCCTTTCATGTGTTTGTTGGATAAACCATATTAACAAATTGAAGGAGAAAAACCATATGATCACCTCAATAGATGCAGGAAAAGCTTTTGAAAAAATTCAACACACATTTATGATAAAAACCCTCCAGAAAGTAGCCATAGAGGGAACTTGCCTCAACATAGTAAAGGCCATATATGACAAACCCACAGCCAGCATCATTCTCACTGGTGAAAAACTGAAACCATTTCCTCTAAGATCAGGAACAAGACAAGGTTGTCCACTCTCACCAGTATTATTCAACATAGTTTTGGAAGTTTTATCCACAGCAATCAGAGAAGAAAAAGAAATAAAAGGAATCCAAATTGGAAAAGAAGTAAAGCTGTCACTGTTTGCAGATGACATGATACTATACATAGAGAATCCTAAAGATGCTACCAGAAAACTGCTAGAGCTAATCAATGAATTTGGTAATGTAGCAGGATACAAAATTAATGCACAGAAATCTCTTGCATTCCTATACACTAATGGTGAAAAATCTGAAAGAGAATTTAAGGAAACACTCCCATTTACCATTGCAACAAAAAGAATAAAATACCTAGGAATAAACCTACCTAAGGAGACAAAAGACCTGTATGCAGAAAAATATAAGACACTGATGAAAGGAACTAAAGATGCTACAAACAGATGCAGAGATAGACCATGTTCTTGGATTGGAAGAATCAACATTGTGAAAATGACTATGCTATCCAAAGCAGTCTACAGGTTCAGTGTAATCCCTATCAAACTACCAAAGGCATTTTTCACAGAACTAGAACAAAAAATTTCACGATTTGTATGGAAACAAGAAAGACCCCAAATAGCCAAAGCAATCTTGAGAAAGAAAAATAGAGCTGGAGGAATCAGGCTCCCTGACTTCAGACTATGCTACAAATCAAGACAGTATGGTACTGGCAGAAAAGCAGAAATATAGATCAATGGAGCAAGATAGAAAGCCCAGAGATAAACCCACACACATATGGTCACCTTGTTTTTGATAAAGGAGGCAAGAATATAAAATGGAGAAAAGACAGCCTCTTCAATAAGTGATGCTGAGAAAATTGGGCAGCTACATGTAAAAGAATGAAATTAGAACACTCCCTAACACAATACTCAAAAATAAACTCAAAATGAATTAAAGACCTAAATGTAAGGCCAGACGCTATAAAACTCTTAGAGGAAAACATAGGCAGAACAGTCTATGACATAAATCACAGCAAAATGCTTTTTGACACATGTCCTAGAGAAATGGAAATAAAAATCAACAAATGGGACCTAATGAAACTTAAAAGCTTTTGCACAGCAAAGGAAGCCATAAACAAGGCGAATAGACACCTTTGACAATGGGAGAAAATATTTGCAAATGAAGTAACTGACAAAGGATTAATCTCCAAAATTTACAAGCAGCTCATGCAGCTCAATATCAGAAAAACAAACAACCCAATCCAAAAATGGGCAGAAGACCTAAATAGACATATCTCCAAAGAAGATATACAGATTGTCGACTTTTTATAATGGCCATTCTGACTGGTGTGAGGTGGTACTTTATTGTAGTTTGATTTGCATTTCTCTAATAATTAGCAATGTTGAATATCTTTTCATGTGTCTATTGGCCATCTGTAAGGATGTGTTTGTTTCAAAGAGCAAAGCTTTTACTGTAAGTGTATTAGTTACAGTATATAGCACTTAATAGATAGTAGATGCATTTACCTATCTTTGTTATTTATTCATCCTTTTATTCTTCTTTAAACATTGAGGCTTAAGAGCCTCATGTATCACTCTCCTAGGTGTGCATTCTAATGGTAGGAAAAACATGTTAATCCTTGATTATATAGAATAATATCATTGTTAAGAAAAACATGTAAGAGATAGAAATAAAAAAATATTTTTAATGGTGACTAATAATAATTCTGAGGTTGTTAATATAAATTTTCTTTCTAAATCATTCATCTGAGAATCATAACGTAGCCTTAATCTCATGATTTAGATAATTGGAAAGTGACTCTTTTTAAAATTAAGTCTATTGAAATTGTATAATTAAATATCCAAAGTATAAAGTTTCATAAAGAAAATAAATAACAGCAAGGCATTGCATAAAAGCTTTTGGAGGAATAAAGATATTAAGTTAATTTTTTGTCATTTAATATTGGGAGGATTTCAAAGCCTTGGTTATTGCATGCACACTTTTAAAACTTATTTCTATTTAAGAATAAGCTGCATGTATATTTGGATGCATTAAAGCATAAGATATTATTTTAATAAAAGTATAAATTCTAAAGTCATGCCCTTTTCTGAGATATTAACTTCAATTCTGTAATGGGTTTTTAGCCTGTCAGATTTAAAAACAGCTGGAGTAAGAAAGATAAGTGAACAATACACATGAACAGAAGTTTAACAGAAATAAAAAAGTGAGAAATTTTGGTCAATGGAAGAGAAAAAGTAGAAGTCTTGGCAGAGAAATAAGTAGACCATACTTAGTTCTTAATGGCATGCTTATGGGACATAGCAATGTGTGTAGACCCACAAAGCCAATTTATGGCACACTTTACAATTGCAGTGTTGTTGTGCAAAGGGGAATGTGCCGTTGTAATGTGTAAACACAAAAATAGAATATATGTCTTTTTAATGAAATATTTTGCAAGGGTGTGACCACTTTTAATAAACTTATAATTTCCACTCAGTCCAAATACCTACCAGGTATAATTCCAGATTTTATCAGTATAAAGGTTGTGTATGTGTGTCTGTGTGTGTGTGTGAATGAGAATGCAAGCAGAGAGGGCGGGGTGGGGGTTGGGAGAGGGAGAAAGGAAAGGAGAGGTGTAAAGAAAAGGGAAAGAGAGAGAAAAAAATATGCCTGGACCTCCTAGTGAGTAGGATTATATTTAATATAGAACTAATCTGGGCATAATTAGATTCAACAAATCTTATGTTTCCACATGTTGCTAATATCCATTCCTGAGGAAGTGGTAAAAACTGCATAACATTGTTCTGACTTGGTCTGAATTCCTCTTGTTTCATTGTGCAGCTTTAGCTTATCCTCTTATTTCCTTCCACACTATGCTCCATTCTGTTCTGTCCCTGTTTGGTCACCATCCTCTTGTAGGATACAGATCATGAGTCTTTACTTCCAAATTTGTTACGTGTTCATTTTAAGACACACTGTTATTGCCAAAGAAGATTTGCTTCTCCTCAATACACACTGCAAAACTCCAATGGCATGAATGCTTACAGAGGGCTTAGATGGCTTTTGTGCTGCATATTCAGTTAGGAATGCTCTCTAACCTGAGAAATCTTTGCTTATTTTCTCTATGCTTGATTCTTTGTCAACTTTCAACAGGAGAGTTTGAAATAATTCTTGGACAAAGAGTTGGACAGAGGGGGAAGCAGTTGCCTGATTACAATCTATAGAAGTTCCTAACCAAACTGATTCTGTTAGATTCCACACCACATCCTTTATATCTTTCATGACAGATGGCCACTGTCCTCAGGCCCAAGAATGAATCATTATTTGTCTAAATGGGTCACACTGGTCTCATTCCCATTCACACTGCTCTTAATTCCCTAAAGTGATTAGTTTAGGCCTGGCAGGCTACGTGGCTCTTGCCAATGTTACATGGGGGAACTCTGCTGCATGTCATTTGGGACAGATTTTCCACTCTGATAAAACCTCTTTTTCTGAACTGAGAGGTTATCATGAGAATGGAATCCACAGCATCTTGCAACCAAGAGAAAGCTCACCTGATGATGGTGGAGCAGAAACCTAGAAAAAACCCAGGTCTATGTACAGCTATGTATCACTATGCTGAGCAGTTTAACTAACCAATCCCAACATCTGTCCCAAATTCCACTGAAAGCAGAGATTGGTAAAAACATACACTATTATTTCATTAAGATGCATAGCCTAAGTTTTTATAAATGATGAAAGGGAGAGTGGAGATAGAAAGGAAAAAGCTTTTCTTTTTTTTTTAATGTGTTATCAAACTGATCACTGTTTGTATCAAATGTGGCTAATTGCTCCACCTGGAGCTACTTTCTTAAAGAATCCAAATGAAGAACATAGGGCAGCTCTAGAATTGGTTATTGTGATATAGATTTGGAAGAAAAGAAGAAAACTTTATTTAGGGGCTCATTCCTCCATTGTGTAATTTGGTGTTCAAGAAGAGAAAGAAAAAAAGATCTAGAGTGGTGCATAGCAACACATAATGGTACATATATGTACCTTCTATTTTACTGTTTCTTGAGCACTTCATTCCTTTGTGTAGAGAAGTCTCTTCTGGTATATTTTTTCTAAATGAAGAACATTCCTTGTAGTGCTGGTATGCTAAAAAGAAATGCTCTCTCTCTCTTCAAAAAAAAAAAAAACTTCAATCTATTTTCATTTTTGAGAGATCTTTGAACTGGGTATAAAATTGTGGGTTGACATTTTACTTCTTCCAATACAGCCATACCTCTTTTTATTGTGCTTCACTTTATTGTGTCTTGAAGGTACTGCATTTTTTACAAATGGAAGGTTTGTGACAAACTTGCATCAAGCAAATCTATCAGTGCCTTTTTTCCAACAGCATTTGCTCATTTCATGTCTCTGTTTCACATTTTAGTGAGTCTCACAGTATTTCAAACATTTTCATTATTATATTTGTTATGGTGATCTGTTATCAGTGATCTTCAGTGTTACTATTGTCATTCTTTTGAGGCACTGCATTAGAAGGCGAACTTAAGTGATAAATGTTGTGTCTGTTCTGACTGCTCCAGCAACTGATCATTCCCCCTCTCTCTTCTTCTCAGGCCTACCTCTTCCCTAAGATACAACAATATTGAAATTAGGCCAATTAATAACTCTAAAATGGTGTCTAAGTGTTCTAGAGAAAGAAAGAGTCCCATGCCTTTCACTTTAAATTAAAAGCTAGAAATGATTAAGCTTAGTGAGGAAGCTATATTGAAAGCTTAGATAGGCTCAAAGGCCTCCTGTGCCAAACAGTTAGCCAAATTGTGAATGCAAAGGAAAGGTTCTTGAAGGAAATTAAAAGTGCTCCTCCAGTGAACACACAAACGATAAGAAAGCAAAACAGGCTTATTGATGATATGGAGAAAGTTTTAGTGGTTTGGATAGAAAAATTAAACTAGCCACAATATTCCCTTAAGCCAAAACCTAATCCAGCACAAGGCCCTAACTGTCTTCAATTCTATGAAGGTTGAGAGAGGTGAGGAAGCTGCAGAAGAAAAGTTTGAGGCTTTCAGAGGTTGGTTTATGAGGTTTAAGGAAATACATCATTTCCATAATGTAAAAGTGCAGGGTAAAGCATCTAGTGCTAATGTAGAAGCTGCAGCAAGTCATCCAGAAGATCTAGCTAAGATAATTCATGAAGGTGGCTACACTAAACAACAGATTTTCAATATAAACAAAACAGCCTTCAATTGGAAGAAGATGCCATCTAGAATTTTCATAGCTAGAGAGGAGAAGTCAATGCCTGGCTTCAAAGTTTCAAAGGACAGGCTGTATTGTGTTTGAATCTGGTCCTATTGATTATTTATCACTTGACAATAACTAGTTTTTCTTATTTTTCTGCATATCTTAAAATTTTCACTGAATTCCAGATATGGGCTTTAGATCTATAGAGACTGAGATTAATAATATTTAATATGAATATGGGTTTTTCTTCATTCAGACCATTAGAATGGAGGGCTATTCAGTCAGTCTAATCAGAAACTTAGCTGGGTTTTGGTTTTGTTGCTTGTACAGTTAATGTCAGTATATTACAAGCTTCAGTTCCTCTGGTTGTCAACTAGCATTGCATTATGGGAGGGCAGATTGGGGTGCAACACTGTTTTTTTTGAGCACTTATGTTCCACATTCAGCTTTCACCATCTCTGCATGCCCATACCACAGAAAGGGTCTCTCTCCAAATTCTTGTCTTTCCCTCAGTCGATGGCTGATATTGCTTGTTAATAAGTACCAACTTTGTTTTAGGGGTAGGAGGTTCTATGTTATCCTTGTCTCACTTCAGCCTTTGGGAGGCCATATACATCTGGACCTTGGTGTGGGATTATTTTAGCATTGATAATCCATTTCCTCATGGGAGCCAAATCCTACCTTATATCTGTGGTTGGTACTAGGTGGGAGTTTCCTACCACTGCTCCAGTAGAAGGAAAACTCTGCTTGGTGTTCATGTAAGATATAAGACCTAAGAACACTTGCCCTTCCCTCAGAGGCTAGTACTTCATCATAGAGAGGAACCTTGGAAAGAGAGCAGAGCTTTGCCTCCATTCCTCGTGCTACTGCTTATTACTCCATCCACATCTTATAGATGAGAGTGTTTGCTACCCCTCCCAAAGCAGCTTAAGGTTTTGTTCCATACAATAGAAAGGTCCACAAAGGTGTGCAGGATGTTGGCCTGTCACCCAACCTCCAAAAATCACCTCCTGCTTGCTATCATCACGGATAAGCTCTCTCTCCCCTAACCTGCTCCCAAATTGTCACAATGATAGTGTTCCAGTTATCTATTGCTGCAAATAAACCATCCCAGTGCTCATTGGTTTAAACCATTAATTTGTTAGAATCGTTCATAGTTCTCTTTGTTGACAAGCTCACCTTGGCTATCCTTGAGGACTTTTATGCAGTTGCAGTCAAAAGGAGATTGGGGCTGGAGTCAAATGAAGGCTCAAATTCCAATATAGCTCATTCCCATGACAGATAGTGGATTATGGATCTAGACTAAAGCTCAAGTGGACTTTTTAATGGAATAGCTATTCTTTGTACCTTGTGCTTCTTATAGTGTGGTGGGTTTTCATTAAGGATAAGTTCTAGGAGTCAGCATTTTAAGATGCTCAGGTGTAGTGCAAGCCTTTTAACTTAGCCCCAGAATGTCACATTCACCATATTTTATGAGTTAAATAAGTCACTAGAGACAGCCCAGATTTAGGGAGAGAGGGGATTTCACCCTTTAATGTGAGGAGCAGTAGACATGGATAACAAGGGAAGGAATTGATGATGAGTATCTTCAGGACCATCCTCAACAGACTGCCCTATGGGACCCATAATTCATGTCTCTTGGGACATCCAGTTATTCACCAAATCAGAGCTTGATGCTCACCTCATTACAGTACTAGTTTTAAACCCAGGATCTTAGCATCTAAATTGGGTTTAACTCCAGGTTATCAGGTATGAATCCTCTTCCTCGCAGTCTGAAAGTCTGTGAACTATAATGTCTCTGCCTCTTCTATGTCTTCTTCTCAAACCCAGTGTAAAATGGTGATACAGGGATAAGAAAGTTGTAATAGATATTCCCATTTCAAAAGTGAAGAAGAGGATGGGGGCACATAGCCATCACCAGTCCACCTCTGCACATATCACCAGTTACCTGGTTAGCTTAAAATCTACCCTCTAGGAATGATTCTCCATGGCTCTTAAGTCCATTTTCCAGACTCTTGTTTCTGAGATCCAAGTCATCCATAACAAATGACCAGTGTGTGCAGCTAAGTAGCTCTCATCTTGCTTTCTGCCCATAGAAGTTTGGGGGCCCTGAAGGCTTTCATTTTGAATTGCCTCTGCCTTTTTTACTCCAAAGTGATGACATTTTTATTCATCCAATATCCCTAAAATGTTACACATTTCTTATAAATCTTATTAGGGTTCAATTTACTTGACTGAAGGCATAGTCAAAAATTTCTTTGAGAAAAGCCCCATTCTGGTTAGAGCTGAGAATCATGACACAGTGCTATAAAGATTTTAGAAATATTTTTGTCTAGAGAGAGAGTCTAAAAGATATATCATTATCATACCTCGCAGCTTAAAATGCCTAGGAAGTATACCCTTAAGATTCTTAGAAGTCTTCTTTCTTAGCTGAGATGGTATACAAAGCACTGCCTTAAATATTTCTGAAGTCTTAACAAAAGGCCTTATAACCACAACTTCAGTCTGAACATTGCTACCCTGAAGCCTCATTTTACTGGAAAAACCTTGTATTTGATCTTTGCCCAGAGTCTGTTCCTTATTTTGAAAGCTTTTTTGTCATGGTGAAAGTCCAAGAATGAGAAATGATTTGATTTTTGACCTAGAATATCCAGACTCTGTTATATTTGCTCAAAATTATTTTTGAAAATGAACAATTCACTTTTCATCCCTTCTCTATCTGTACCTGATCATACATGGCTTTCAAAACACATTTGCACTTTTATGGTTCTGGAAATCTTAAAATCCATTATAGTATTTTCTGTTTTCTGCTTAATCCCAAGTGTTGTCAAACATTTTGATACAACAAATATAAAATGGGTCACTTTTCTTTATCCTCTAACAAAATTCCCTTCATGCCTTTCAAATCTACCATAATAATCCTCTTGAGATCCCTTCAGCTTGTGTCTGCCTCTCAGTTTCAAAGAATGGCCACATGTTTTAAGTTTTTGTGAAGGCAACAACCAACCTCTGGCACTATTTTTTGTTCTAGTTATTTATTACTGTGGGAAAAAAGTACTCCAAAACTCAGGGGTTAAAACAACCATTTATTGTGATTTCCTATGGGTTTGTAGGTTGACTGATCTCATTTGGTTGATTGTTTTTTTGCATTTCTTATGAAGTTACAGTAAGTTGGCAGCTACGGCTGGAGTGATCTGAAGACTCCACTGGGCCAGACATCTAAGGTAGCTCATTCATATTGTCAGTGATGCTATCTGTTGCCTAGAAACTCATCTTTGTTGTCTACCAGGGCAGCTATATGGTCTCTCCATGTGGTTTCAACTGACTTCTCACTGCCTGGGGGCTGGTTTCCAAATAGAAACATCCCCAAAGCAAGCATTCAAGAGGCCTAAGTAGAAGCTGCAAGACTGTTTTTGGACTAAGCTTGTAAGACCCAGAATATTACTTCTACTGCATTCTGTTGGATAAACAGTGCACTAAGGCTAAACCAGGAGCAAATAACAAGCAGTATATGCATATAGGGAGAGAAGGATATTATGGCAGTCATTTTGGAAACTATCTACCATGGAAGGTGTGTGAAAATTCAGTGAAGGAATAATGCTCAGAATGGGCTAACTTGAGAAGTAGATCTTCCATAAAGCTTCTCTGTATCTGTGCACCATACATAGTCCATACAAAAAACATATCATCTCGGTCCTCTACTAACTTCCTTGTCATTAATTTCTATCTTGCCTTTAATAATCATGTTAGTGATTGAATGCTATGTCAATCTGTCAATTGTTAAATCATTTTGTTTTTATTGTTTTATAAAATCTACCACTTGTATGTGAGCCTCATTTTATGACCACACACACACACACACACACACACACACACACACACACACACACACACACACACACACACACCAGGAAGGCAGAGATTAACACTATGACAGATGACTCCCCTAATAAGTGCCCATGTACCAAGTAAAATATAACATTTAACTTCTATTTAGTTTGGTTAGATAAATTTTCAGAGATTAATCTGCTATAGAATTTTGATTCCCAAATACTGTTTTAACTAACCCAAATTTTACTTTTCTTTATACTGTGCTGATTTCTAATTTACCTCCATTACTCAGTTATCTAAATAATGACTACAATTACATATCACTAGACCATTTTACCAGATTGAGACTGTAATGGTTGCTGGTGATTTTTTTCATTTTTACCACAAAGTTGTTGGCTCTTTGCCTTCTGTATCATCAGGTTGCTAGCTTTTGAACCACATGTACATTCGTAAAAATTTTAGGAGTAAATTGCACAGGTAATTTAAGATAATTAAAAATACAGTACGTAGATGTTCTGCTTTCAAGAAAATTACTTAACCTCTATGTGCCATCTTTAAAAATAGAACAAAATAATTACCCTGTATTATTTCATTGACATGTTTTAAGGGGCTGCTTAGAGGATCTTTTAGCTTGCCGAAGTCCTTCAGTATGCTGTAGTTCAAATTCAAAGTAAAAGAACTGAAACAAATGCATTAATAACCTCTACTTTCAAAAACAAAAAGACTGTTACTTTCAAAATACACACCCACAAACATACACATTCTTATTAAAGTTGGATAAACCCAAATGTTTATCACCCAATATTCATTTAAGACATCAATAAATGAGCACTATATTAAAATCTGTGAGATTCATTTTTAAATGAGTAGTTATCAACACAGGAGCTAATTTTAGGGATAAACAATATATAGAAAATACACATTTAAATAGTCAAGGAAAAGAATCACAGATATCAGCTAATACGACTTGTAAGAAATTGTTGGGTGAGGTAACAGTAGAAGGAGTACTTGGAGGACTTTTAAAATTTTGTTGGTATTACGAAGGAAATACATACTCAATGCAAAATATTTGAAAAATAAAAAATAAGGTAAATAAGAAAATGACCACACTTCTTGGACCCTCCACTTATTAGCTTTGGGAACTTGGTCTGTTTCCTAATTTGTAATGTAGGAAAATAATGGTACCTACATTATAGAGTTGTTTTCAGGATTAAATGTATTAATATGTATAAAGAATCTATTAAGATTAGTTAACACATAGAAAATATTCAATATGCTGGTCATTTATCTTATTATATAAATTTCTTTTTAAAATTTGTTGAAAGCCTACCAAGTGTCAGGCATTGGTCTGGCCATTAGGCAAAAACAGGAAAGATTAACAGACTTAAATCTTTGCCTAATGGAGCTCATATTCTAATGGAAAGAGACAGAAAATGTACACCAAAAATAAGGGGTATATTGCCTGTTAAAAAGTAATAAATGTTATGGATACAAGTGAGGCAGAACTGAAGAGCAGGTGATCATACTTTTAATCAGTGTGGACTGGATAGACCTAACTGAGAAAGTTAATTCAAACAAAGACCTGAAGGAGCTGATGAAGTAAGCCATGCAAAACACACAGTGCAAAGGTCCTGAGGTGTTCAAGCAACAGTATGGAGGCCTCTGTCGAGAGCAGACTGAATGAGGGAAAGGGCAGAAGAGATGTGGTCTGAGAGCAAGAGGAGGAGCCCATCATGCAGGGACATATAGGTCTATGGTTTCTAATCTGTGTAAAATGAGGAGCTATTAGAGAATTTTGAGTAGACATGATCTGATGCATGTTTTTAAAGAATCTTCTTTGCAGCTTTGAAACTAGACCATATGGAGACAAAGGTGGAACTAGGGAAGCCAGTTGGGAGGCTATTGCACTCACCCAGGAGAGAGATGATGATGACTTGGGCTAGGATGGTAGCAAGAAGAAATGACAGTGCTGTGGAAAAGGCTGGTGATTCAGGAGAGAGAAAACAAATTTCTTAAATAAAATCATTGAATAGGAAAGAGAAGTAGACAGACTGGCTTTAGATTAGAACTACTGTTCATACAGTAACAGGAAGGATGGCAGGAAGGTGTGGGATTAGGGATTTGTGAGATTCTCTTATACCATTGTTTCTAACTGCAAAGAAGAAAAACGTTGATATTTGATGTGTCAGTGTCCAGGCTCTACTCTCTATATCACAGGAGAAAATGAGGGCAGAGATCAGGGTGATGCATTTATAAGCCAAGAAATGCCAAAAAACAGCCGGCAAACCACCAGTAGGTAGGAGAAAGTCATGGAAGAGATTCTCCCTCAGAGCCTTCAGAAGGAACTGAATCGGCGGACATGTGATCTTGTAGTTCTAGCCTCCAGAACCAAGAGACAATAAATTTCTGTTGTTTAAGGCACCCGATGTGTCATACTTTGTTAGGCAGCCATAGCAAATTAATACACTACCATAGCCAAGTGATTAAGGTCAACATCAACAGTAATAAGTCACGTTGATGGTATGTACCCTTGATAGGATGTGATGAAAATGGCACTTTATCTCTGTGATCTTCCTCCAAAACACCACAACCACAGCCAAATCATGGGGAAAACATCAGAGGAATCTTAACTGTGGGACATTCTGTAAAATACTTGACCAGTATGTATCACAACTGTGAAAGTCATTAAAAACAAGGAAAAATGTGAGAAATTATCACAGCCAAGAGGCATCTGAGGACATGTGATAATTAAATACAGTGTGGTAAAGTGGATTGGATCCTGGAAAAACAACAAAAATACATTAGGTAAAAACTGAGGAAATCTAAAAGTATAAATTTTAGTTAATAAAATCTATCAATATCAATTAATTAATTATAATTAATGTACCATACTAATAAGCATGAGATATTGGGGAGATTAGGTGTAGGTTGTATGGGAATTCTAATATCTCTCATTTTTATAATGTTAATTTTTTGCAATTTTAATACTTTCTTCAATTTTTCTATAAAGCTAAGACTATTCTAAAAATAATATGTATTCTTAAAAACTATGGAAAATGGTGTACCTGCAATGGAAAACAGTATGGAGGTTTCTCAAAATATTAAAAATAATTATCATATGATCCAGCAATCCCACTTTTTGGTATATATCTAAAAGAATTGAAAATAGGATCTCAAAGAGATATTTGCACATCCATGTTCACTGCAGCAATATTCACAATAGCCAAGAGGTGAAAGCAACCTAAATGTTCTTTGATAGATGAATGGATAAACAAAATGTGGTATATACATATAATGGAATATTATTCAGCCTTGAAAAAGAAGGAGATTTTGCCATATACCACAACACGAATGAACCTTGAGGACATTATGCACAAAAAGACAAATAATGCATGATTCCACTTAAATTAGGTATCTATATAGACTAGTCAAATTCATAGAAACAGAATGTAGAATGGTGGTTTCCAAGGACTGGAGGGAGGGGAAAATGAGTTGTTGTTTAATGGGTGTAGGGTTTTAGTTTTGCAAGATTAAAAACTTCTAGAGATCTGTTGCACAATAACGAGCCTTTATTGTACACTTAAAAATAAGATGTATCTCGTGTTAAATATTCTTACTGCAATTTTTGAAAATCTTGCTTTCAAATTTCACTGAACTAATTCTGATCTTCTCTCCCACCACTTATCTCAGCTGATTTAATTGGTCCAAGCCCTAATAATTAATATCATAGAATTTCAGTGTTGAAAGAGACCTAAAAGTTCATTTAGTTCAGACACTCATTTTTCATAGTAAGAAACTCTGTCCAGAGTGTTTAAGATCATAAAGCGACTGATTAACAGAGTCTGAGCAAAAAACATCAAGTCACCTGACTCCTAGTCACTACACTATAATGCCATTTACAAAAGTGTTTCTTCATACCAATTTTTAATATTAATTTGCTATGCAGTGTCATTCAATAGTTGGAATTTGCCTACTTTCTTTCTTGTTTTATGGAAGTTTTTTTTAAGGAGAACCTCCCTCCAGGAATAACATCTATTTAAATGTTTTTATGCAACCAGTGCTTCTTTTTTGGTTTTAAACTACTATTTTTTCACCAAGATCATGCTATTTTCAATGAACTTACTCTCACAAACTATACTTAGGATGCAGCACATTAATTCTAAAAGAGGTCACTTTTAAATGGAGGAATATTCAAAATGTTTTTGATAAAAATGACAAGACACTACACAATCCCACCACTCTAATTTAACTGTTTTCATTTTCAGTTATTCCAATATTTATACAGAGCCTTACACATTTCATAATTCTCTACATATGGCTCCATATTTATCAGGCCTGATAACGATTATTTTTAATCACTACACTGTAGTCGGTCAAACTGATACATCATCATATTCTTAACCATGCACTTATTACAGACATTTTTATTGTTTCCAATTTTCATTGATAATGGTAAATTGCACATAGCTTTTGTCTTCTGCTGAATAATTTAGTAAAGACAAATTCTCAGGATTGTTAGTTAATTCAAATCCTTTATTGTTTTTTTATCCCTAAAGTTAACTTTTAAGGATATGCAATTTAAAATTTTTAATGCAATTTAAAAATAATTTAAAATTATCATTGCATAATTAAAAATCATTCATCAACCCCCCCCCAAAATAATTTAGAACCGTAAGTATGCAGACAATGTTAGTAAATGATAAGATGTGTCTATTAAGTCAGCAGAGCCAACATTTACCAACTAAGACTATATAAATTCAGGGATATACATTGATAAAAGTTCAGGAAATGTTCTAAGGTAATATGAAGATATTTTTCAAATGTATAAGGTTTACTATGTGCTTGTTTTTACAATAAAAAACTAATTAAAAAAAACTGGAAATTTTTTGGCTGAGCCCTATGCTAGTTTAGCCAAGACCTAGACCCTCTGATTCTGCCATGCTTAACTGTGTCTAACCCAAATGCTTTCCACAGTTATGGTTAAAACATACAGGTTTTTTTTTTGATCAGCTTAGTTTATAGTGACATGGATAACAAGGTAGTGTGTTCACAAACAAGATGAAGGCCATGTTTGTTTTCCTTCCTTCACTAGAGACTTGAGAAAAGGCAAATGAAAAAAAGCTGTTTGATAATGACAATTTTTTTTAATTTGAAAAAAATGTTTAGTCTTCACATCCGATAGGTACACAATATAAAAGAGGATAAAGGTGAAATTATAAAGAGGAAGAATATATTCAATATACAAGTCTGTCTTCATGAAAACCAAAGAATAATTTTATAAGTCAATTGCATGCAATTGTGATAAAGAAAGAAAATACAGAAAGATGTTATATATTGCCTTTCACTGTAATTTTAAAACAGCCAAGTAGATTAAATTAAAAATGTTTGAATTTTTTATATTCTAAAATCATTCGTTAGAATAAAGGGCAATACACAAAATATTCTAACATTATAATATAGAGAAATATTTTAAAAATATTATTAGAAAGCAAAAAGAATTCCACGAGAATAAGAGCTTCCACAAAAAGAAAACAAATAAACAAAAACCTGCTTATAATACTTCTGAATAGAAATAAAATATATAATATTTTAAAAACTTGTTTTACTTGCTTTCAAGTGTGAAATAATCTTTAAAGAATCCCAATTGACTTTAGAATGAATATTATATTTTCCAGTCTCTTTGAGCAATGCTAATGACTTTGTGGATCTAAATAAAAGGAAAATAAGTGAAATTTAATAAAACTGAGGTAAAACTCTATAATTTCAATATCAAAAATCATGCTAACCTTCTGGAAAAAGTTCATAGTATAAACTATATTATTTATTGTAATGATCAGTTATATTATTTAGCTAAAAGATGTTCTAGTCATGTTACAGTGGAAAATAAGATTTTTTTAATTGCTATAATATTTTTAAGTGTATTCTTTGAGTTTGCTCATTTAGAAGAAGTCAATTTGACCTTATGCTTTATAACAAGTTTCATGTTTTCATTTTTTAAGACTACAAAATGAAAATTAGGAGTCTAAATTTCATCTTTTATAAACAAATATGTCATTACTGATCCCTGTCTGCTGAGTGTGCCTTGGGGTTGTTGTTCTCACAGTACTGTTCTTTCATCTCATCCCTTCTTGCAAACAAAGGCAACTTGTCAGGGTTTGGAATATGAGCTGTGACCACAGGTTAGAGCAAAGTTAATTACTCTGTAGAAGCATCAAACCCAAGACTTTGACCTCAAGAATGTCATGCTTGAAGCAACTGGACTAGCTTGGCCATAGATAAAGCAAAATAAAGTTGCAAATGAGCTAGCATTTGAACCAGTGGTGGTAGGGTGAAGCTGGGAACTCATTTTTCCTCCACATTTTGATTTTACCTTTGAGTAAATTAATCCATTCCAGAAAGTTCCTTGTACTTTCACTCTCTTCCCCTCCTCATTGTTTATTCTCATTCTCCCCTGCTCACAAATGCCCAAACCCTCACAGAGTCCTAAGAGAGTTCAGAGGATGAAATAACAGTCTTTCATCTTCCTTTAATTCCCAATCATCTACATGCTCTATCAACCAGTAAGTTTTTCTATCAATTGGGATAGCTTTCCTAATTTACATAATTTGTAGTTTAAAAGGAAAAAATGCTCATTTTCAGGTTTGGACCACTGATAATGTGTAAAAACCCTAATCTGTTCTTCACTCCTCTTGCAAGAGAGATTAATCAAGATGCTGTGCCTACAATTGTGATTTTCCCCTACAATCGTCTTTTGGTTTTATCATTCTTTGCCTTGACACAGCTTCCCTTGTAGCCATATGCTCTCCATGGCTGATCCCCCATTTAAAGAACACTCTTAATGACTGACTTCCCTGACGTGATTCTACATCCTCTCCAATACATTCCACTCATGATCATTATAATGTTCTCCCTCAGATTCCTACGTAATTACTGACTCCTCATCACCAAACATATCACACTCAAGCTCTGCTCACTAACCTCAAGGGCACACAGATATTTCTTATCTCCGTCGATGTTAATTTCTCATTAACATCCAATGTGCCCCCATTTTCAGCCCAGGGTCAATACCTCCTAAATCATAGAGAAAAGTAACCTCTTTCCCTGTTTTTGAGTCACTGAACCCCCAACAGCTCTCCTCTTGCCCCTCATGCTCTTCATGAAGTTGATTTCTTTTCTGTGTTCCAGTCCATAACCGTAACACACACACCAGAACCAACCCCAAACATAGCTGAGGAACCCTGACTGCTTCTGATCATATTTTCATGTGGCCTCTTCCAAGTGCTCAAGGACTAAGTCTATGCTATTTTTCTTTATGTCTTCAAAGTTAAAGGTCATGAATTAGAGCGCTCTACACAAAACATTGATGAGCCACAAAATACTGGGTGAAAAAAGGTAGAAGAATGTGTAGTTTGACATCACTTTTATAGAAGATTTTTTAGCACAGAAAACAATGTTATAAATATAAATACAAACATAATAAATCTGTCATAGATATATTAAGGTATGATTAAAACATATAAAGAAATGTATGGGAATGGCAAATCTGTAATTCAGGGGTAGAAGCAAGTTCTGTGCAGGAGTAGAAGAGGGGTCTTTAATCCTATAGCAAATGCTTTATTTCGGGCTTCCCTGGTGGTGCAGTGGTTGAGAGTCCGCCTGCCGATGCAGGGGACATGGGTTCATGCCCTGGTCCGGGAAGATCCCACATGCCGCGGAGCGGCTGGGCCCGTCAGCCATGACTGCTGAGCCTGCACGTCCGTAGCCTATGCTCTGCAACGGGAGAGGCCACAACAGTGAGAGGCCCGTGTACCGCAAAAAAAAAAAAAAAAAAAAAGAAAATGCTTTATTTCTTAAGCTGAGTGGGGAGTACATGAATATGTGTTACATTATTTCTCTTTTTTGTGTATTCTATGCTTTTTTATAGTAAATTCAAAGAGTAGGCAATATCCTTAACATTACACACCAAATTCAAAATACATGCGCTATTTTCTCTACTGACCTGTAATATTAAACACATAATTACAGAAGGGACTTACAAAGTTATCTATTCCAAATTTCCCTCAAATTAAGAATCCACTACCTAATATTCCAATCACGAATTTATTGTTATTCTTTAAATTAAAAGAAAAATTTTAAAGTATCTCTTTGTGGTAAGCACCAAGATGTCCGTGGAAGACACAGAGAGGAATAAAAATCTGCCTATTTACTCTGGGAATTTAAACTGTAGAGGGAGAGACAGATCTTCAAAAACTTAAGTGTTGTAGACACTATAATAAAAGGATCCAGGCAGAAGGCAAAGCCTGATGATGTGAAACTGAAAGTAGCCTAGCATATATATGGGCTGGGTGCTCAGGCCCAGAGAGGAATAAGGCAACCTCTTAGATATTAGGATTTTGTTTTCCACCCTGCACACTCCAACCCTATAATCACACTCTGTACACGTGATCTTTATAAGTGTGTTAGAGCTATACACATAATGAATTTAATAATATTCCCCCACCACCACAAAGTTCCAATTGGTAAGATCTATGCATAGTCAAAATGCATAGCCTGTGTTTATGAAAGTCAAGCTAAATGAGGTGAAGAAAGGATGTGAAATAAAAGGAGGGATCAGCGGTAATGCTACAATTTTAATTCTAGAGATAATGTTGAAAACATTCCTTTTGCTTTTTGGATTTTTTGTTATCTCGATTGCAAATATTGTTTTGTTCACCTGAGTAGTTATTGATACTTTCACCTTTATTTAAAGAAGTAATTAGAAGCACGTATGTTGGCATCAGAAACACTGTCACAGTATAGCTGTATGTCTTTAAGGAAATTTCTTAACCTATGACCAATTTTCTTTTATGGAAAAGAGGAATGACAGGAATATTACTCCTAAATTGTTATGAGAATTAAAATAGATAATTCACACAATGTTCTTAACACATTACCTGGCACACAGTAAACAGTCAAAAATGCTCATGTTTATTATTATTATTTCAGACTGCTTATAAGGAAAATCTAAAAGGCCATATGGTATTTTTTATCAGACATTTGAAACTCAATTGTACATTATTTCTTCTTAATCTCCTTAGTTCTTTCACTATACATTTTCTAAGATGAGACACTTTCAACTCTATATAAATATGAGTAATGCTCCAAACTAGAGACTTATGAAATCTGCCTGCCACTCCAATCAGGGAATTGTCTACGTGCTTTTCAGCAAGCATTGTCATGCATTTACTTCTATTCTCTTTAGAAAGAAACCATTGATTTTAATGGATAGTACAGAACGGTTGTGAGAAATTACTGCAAAAAATCATGGCATCAAATTACATACCACAAAGTGCAACATAACATCTAATGGCAATGTAAATCTTCGTTGTATCTCCAAGTGTTATAATAATTGTTTGCTAGGGAATTCAGCATAATTTGTATTTAAAATATTTGTATGCTAACTCTGGTAATACCTTAGTTTATGTCGTTTTGTGAAGTTTATCTTTCTATAATTTGCAACTATGATAAAACTAATTATTAGAAAGTTGAAAGTTTTATCTGGTAGGTATATTCCTTAGGAAGATCTTGGGACTATAAAGAAATGACAATAGGTGGTCATTCACAAATGATTATTCTCTTCATTCTTCTGTATTGTCGGCCTCAAAATACATTCCTTACAAATAAGTTTCTTATTGTGTACTTTCAAAGTCTACACAAACAGTAACTACTGATGAAGAAATCAAAAACATTTTTATAATTTGCACAAACTCATATCTGAAACCTTGAATTTCCACAGTTCTTGGGAAATAAAAATTAGGGAGATAATTTTTTTTGTGAAAAATGAGATACTATGTGGAAAATTTTATATATATATTTATATAAAGAAATTATGTATGTGTCTTTGGGAATCATTAATATTTTAAGAGATTACAAACAACAGCAAATTTATTTTTAGGGTGTTTTATAAGATTACTTAAACTAATAACAGCCACCACTTTCCTATACACACAGTGGGACCTCTTTAGAAATAACTACATAAAAAACTTCCATAACCATTTATCACAAAATGTGGCAACTTTTAAAATATATATATATATATATATATATATATATATATATATATATATATATATATATATATATATATAAAATGATTGGTGCTAACTTACTGGCATATTTTGAAAACATGCGGTATCATCTATGGTTTTATTTCTTGTAAGTGATCGGTATACATTAGCCTTTCTGTGGGAATATGAAATATATGACATAATCTGGTATTTTAAAGTGACCAGAAATGAAATCATGGTCAAGAGACAGTGTGTTGTGAAGAACAGGTACAAGCCATTTATCTTCATTTTCTCTGTCTTTTTTTGGTTAATACCTGTTTAGGGTTTGAAGGTAGTACTGAGCGTCATCCCCCACTTTAAAAAAAAAGCTTCCTTTTTCTGTTAATAAGTAAACCTTTGATTTTTAGATGACAGAATTAATAATGCTTTAAAAAAATTGCTCAACAAGAAATCATATGGAGTGCATGTGGAAGGTCAGGAGAGGTGAGTGGTGGTTGTCGAGGAGCCCTTGTGGCTGATGGACAGATCACTGGAGAACAGGAGGCCTTGTACTTATCAGAGCCTGACAGGCTCCAGGAAGGAGAGGTCCTCTGCCAGCACTCACTCCAACACTTGACTGGTGTGCAGTTAGACACAGTACGATGATCACAGCGTTGGATGCAGTCAGAATTTAATACCCTGGCAGCTGTGGAAACAGTAAGAGGATCCACCTCGCTATAGTGGGATTGAGTAACGTTCACAGGCTTCGCTGGGGGTTCAGAAAAGCATAGCAGTGCCTGCTCCACTGAGCTTCTTATAATTCTCTAGAAGTTTGAAATTTTTCTGTTTCAAAAGGGACATTAGCTGAAGGTCGTTTCTCCTGACTGAGGTTGCAGTGATTAATTTCATTTCCCTTGTTCAAGTGGCCTGTGTATACTTTACAAAATTGCATCAACAAATTGGGTTAGTGGCCTATTAGGCTAAGAAAAATAAAATTATTGCTCCTCAGCTGCTCTTTGTACTTTCTGCTGAAGCATGAGTGTGTCTCCCTAGGTCCTGATATTTTCACATGATAAGATGAACTTTAATAGAAAAATCATAAGTAAGCAGAAGAATACTGCTAATTCAATTTTCCTGGAATGTGAAATAATTAGAAATCAGGGAAGTAGGAAATACTTCATTTTCTGGATCCATATATGAGAGTTTAGGAATCCAGCAATGCCTTTTGCTTTTTTTTTAAGTTGAGATATAATTGATATATAACATTGTATTCATTTTCAGTGTACAAACTAATGACGGAATATGTGTATATATTGCAGAATGATTACCATAAATCAGTTTAGTTAACATCCATTACCACAGTTACAACATTTTTCTCTTGTGATGAGAACTTTTAAGATCTACTCTCTTGACAACTTTCAAATATACAATACAGTACTGTTAACTATAGTCACCATGCTGTACATCACATCCCCAGGACTTATCTATCTTATAACAGGACAGCAACGCCTTTTGACATATAGTTTTGCTTAGTTCAGTGGGACGCTGCATCTCTTTTGATACTTGTTTTTTCTTTGAATGTATGCAACCATTTTTTACAGTGACGTTTCCATATTTTCTGTTCTGTTACAGATCCTTAAATATTTTTTCTCATAGTAATTTATTCTGTTCAAAACTAAGAAATATTTCAAAATTCTAGTCATAGAAATATTCTGTTCTCAGAAAAGCAGAATAAAGGGTCTTTATGCTAGGTCTTTATGCCATTTTTTTTAAACAAAAAAAATGGATTTCTTGGATATGGTGGGAAGCAGATAGACAGGGGTGTGAGCAGGAAGAAGTGTGTGTGAGGGGGTGGAGGTGTGCCCGTGTGTCTGTGTTTTGTTGCTGTTAGTACCCCCCGCTCCTTCATCAGGAGGGAAGAAACAAAGAGAGCAGGTAAGAAGTGTGGGCGATGAATTTTTCAGAGGAATAGATGAAGACAAACAGACTTATGTGAAAGCGGGTGGAATACTATTTAAAAGAAACAACAAACAGCTATTTTAAAAAATCAAAACAAAAACCTGAGAGTACCACTACAAAGAACTTTTGTCTTCCTATCAGTATGAATAGCAATTCACTTTTCTTTAAATTTTTGCCCCAAGATAAAGTATAAAGTATGTTGTTTTTTTTTTTTAAAGATTTGTTGATATGTCAAGTGTCCTGGAATTCTAACTTGGTGATTTAGTTAATCATGAATCAGACATCGCGTTTCTATAGCAGAGAGGAGGAGATGAGGCTGTTTCATAGGCCAGTGATAACGCTTGTGACGAACAAGGGCACTTACTGCTTTTTCCAATGGGAAGGATCTCTCTGGAACAGTTTGGGCTTCTGGCGATGAAAATCAGTGCTTTCCAAAGGACTTTGACAAAGGAAACAGTAGGCAAAAAGAAAAAGATATAAATTACTAGTCGTTTATGTCAACTTAGATAAAGGAGTTTTATTTTGGTGGTGATGGGTTGTTTTGTTGTTTGGAGAGTTTGTTAATTCGACTGTTTGCTCTCAGACTTGTATATTGTTTACACATATATTCTCTATGCAGATGTCAGTGATTATTTTTTCTAAAGGGATAAGGGATATAGATAGATAGATAGATAGATAGATAGATAGATAGATAGATCTTTATGGGCCACATAAGGTCTCTGACTGGGCTGTTCCTTCTTTTACCTTCCCTCCTCTCCCCCCCTCTTTTTCATCCTCCCCCTCCTAAAAGGCCTGAATTGTTCCTCCCATACAATAAAATATTGCAGCTTTGAGGAGCCACTTATATAAGAACATTGGAAGGATACTAACCATAAGACCATGGACCACTATTTCTAGAAATGACCTTAAGATCATTCCATTTAACACTGATATGCTTCTGACGTTGTTTTGTCTTCCTGATGAGGAAACTTACTGAGAGAAAACAGTGACTATATGTTGTCTTCTGTAATTCTCGATTAAGACACAAAATAGGTTTTAAGTCATCAATTTTATTTATTTATTTATTTTAAATATTTATTTATTTAGGCTGCACTGGGTCTGAGTTGCAGCATGTGGACTCTTAGTTATGGCATGCATGCAGGATCTATTTCCCCAACTAGGGATCAAACCCAGGCCCCCTGCATTGGGAGCGCTGAGTCTTACCCACTGGACCACCAGGGAAGTCCCTAAGTCATCAATTTTAAATCAGTGCCAATTCTTTTTCTAAGACGTCTAAAATGTTTGCATCTCACTAAAATGCTGACTCTGTAGATGTAATTTATAAGGTCAAAAGATAGAAGATGGTGTGTCAAAGCAGCATCAAACTCCACGTTTGCATAGCACAAATCATAACTAGTGTTTAAATATCTATTTTCTTTCAAGGAACATCATATAAACATTGCCTAATTGCCCTAATTGAACATTGCCCTAATCCTAATCAGAAATCTCTTTAACAAGCAACTGGGGATTCATTTTTCATGAGCCTTCAAGAGTTCTGTTTCAGTCTTCTTCCTTTTTTACTTTTCACAGATTTCTTGAAGGATCTCATCAACACCAATCATTTTTATATCTAGTTTCCCAAATCCCTACCTTTATAACTCCAGTCCTGACTTTTAATCTTTCTCTTGATCCATTTATCTAATAGCCTAATAGACATCTTTTTCTGGGGCTACAACATATATATCATAAATGTCACGTGTTGGAAATATAACTAAGTCTCATTTTTCCCAAGCCTCTTTTTCCATCTGTATGACAATATCAGTCCCATTGAGTTCCTCAAGTCTGAATGCTGGGCACCCTATTTAGTTTATCTAACCACCAACACCCCCCCACCGCCCCCCGACCTGCCCCTTATCCCCATGCTAAACCACTTACCGAATTCTGTTGATTCTATCTCTTTTGTATCTTATATATACATAGGGTTTCCTTTTCCACCACTACTGACAGTGCAGGGCCTCATTATCCTGGCTTATACTGGTTCAGTAATCTCCCTGCCAGCAGCCTTGACCCTCTCTAATCCATACCTGACACTGCAACTAGAGTAATCTTTTAAAATGCAAATTTAATCATCTTATTTCCCTGTTTAAATCCTTCAAATGGCTTCTCATTTCCTCTAGGTTAAAGTCCAAATGCTTTTGTATGGCATACAAGGCACTTCCGTGATCTCACACCCAAACTCACCTCTTGCCCCTGCACCCACCTTCCACCCATTCTAACTCCCAACCATGAAGGCCCAAATGGAACTTCTTGGAGTTTCTGCACAACGAAATTCTAATTTCTCACATTCTGCTTTCTCTACTTATGAGTCCTTTACGTCTTCATCCACTTCTCAAAGTCCCGCTCACGAGTTTAATATTTAGGATAAGTGGCATACTCTGTATTAGGGTTCTCAAGAGAAAGAACCATCTATATACATACATACATACATACATACATACATATATATATATATATATATATATGATATATATTAAAATATATGATTTAGAAGGAATTGGCTCATGCAGTTATGGAGCCTGGTAAGTCCAAAATCTGCAGAGTGGGCCAGTAATACAGGAGTCCCAGGGAGAGGTGTGGTTCCAGTTCAATGGCCATCAAGCAGGAAGAAGCCATGTCACCAGTGAAGACTGAGGCAGTCAATTGTAGGCGTTTTTCTTACTTGGGGGGAGGACAGGGGGTGTCAGTCTTTCTGTTCTATTCAGGACTTTGACCCGATGAGGCCCACCCACAATGGGGAGGACAAACTGCTTTACTCAGGTCCACTGATTTAATACTCATCTCATCCAAAAACACCCTCACAGAAACACCCAGAATAATGTTTGATCAACTACTGTATCTGGGAACCCAATGGCCCAGCCAAACTGACTCATAAAATTAACCATCACACTCAGTATGAAGTAATTTTTCAGTGTTCTAAAAAGAGTGAGTTGATTATTCTCTCAGTGTAGCATAAACATCTATTATATGCCTCTATTTCTATTTACAGTGTTTTTACAATTACTTATGTCAGTCTCTCCTATCAGATATGAGCTCCATGAGAAAAGATACCATTGCCCTGGCCAAAAATAATGGTTATGAAGATAATAATAAAACCAGAAATTGTAGAGCTCTCTATTATTTTCAAAATATGCTCTCTCATTTGATTCTCACATTAACCATGCTTATATAAAAATGGCTGGTATTTTTTCCATCTAATAGAAGTGGTAACTGAGGCTTAGAGAAAATATGGATTTGACCAAAGTCACAGAGTTAGCAACTGTCACTGCCAGAACTGCTGGATTCTATCTATTTAGCACTTTTCCCCTCAATAATCAGGTTTTAATAAAAGCCTGTCCCAGTCTCTTATTTTGTCATTTTTTTTAGCTAAGTGTCTTTTACTTGGTTATTAATTTTCAGACTCTTACTGTACATAGTGAAGTGATATGCTGTTACTTGGAGCAATATGTTGGAACATGCTACTGCTTGACTCATTTCCAACTTTCAGTATCTGTAAAAAATAGAAGTGGTTCAAGTAGCTGCAAATTAAAGCACAGTTTAAAATCACTGTATCATATCAAACCTATCTGTACTTTGGCTTATAAGTGCATGCTGCCTGTGCAAGGATAATCCATCACAGCTTAAAATTAGAAAAAGACTCACAGCAGGTCACTGGTTTTTCTGACAACATGACCTTCTAAATACTTCTTAAACTGAATAGATGTGTTTTCCACTCCACATTTTCAAATCCAGATAGTTTCAATGGAGCCTCATTTCTGTCTGGGAAGCCTATTCGAGTCCATCATTTAATTAAACTGGTATTTGCATTTATAAAGCAGAAAGGACCGAAGGCAAGGGCATCTCCTCATACATGTGCCCTAGTTCCATAATGGAGATGTGCACATCTGTCAAGGTTGTTTAGACTGAAGTCATGTGTCCTCTGATGTTGGATGGTATTCTGGACACACTGCTTTAGCTTGTCTGCAGAGGAGTGTCAGATTTCACAGCCCCTCAAGGGATAAAAGGAATCTGTACTGGGATGTAGTAGTATTAAACTTGGTCAGTATTTCTCATCTCCCTTTTTAAAAACCATTTTTATTATGTTTATTTTCAGTGAACACTTAAGAAGTCTGGGGAGAACTATAAATGCGACTGTTCACAATACCCACCTGATTCAAATATCCAGCTAATATCAAATACCCAGCTATTTAGAAACATGTGGATGACTGTGAGAAGGGTTGAACTTCACAAAGATTGTGCCAATACAGTCTCCTTTCTAGACTCAACATCCATGTTATTCCCTCAAACCAAATTTCTTCTCTTTGTTTATGTGACTGCAATTCCGGATATTTTCCTCAGCATGCATTATCTTATATAACCACTTATCCAAATTTGTATCTCCCTGCCCCCCATACTCACCACAATTAAAAAATTTTATAACATTAAATTAAACACATAGTGGGTGATATTTTATGAGGCATTGTGGGCTTCTTACAAATGTAGTGATCATATTTCTTTTAGCCAGGATCACCATATTCTTTCTTTTTTTAAAATTAATTAATTAATTTCTTTGGCTGCATTGGGTCTTCGTTGCTGCACGCGGGCTTTCTCTAGTTGCAGTGAGCAGGGGCTACTCTTCATCACGGTGCACAGGCTTCTCATTGCGGTGGCTTCTCTTGTTGTGGAGCACGGGCTCTAGGCACACAGGCTTCAGTAGCTGTGGCCCGAGGGCTCAGTAGTTGTGGCTCGTGGGCTCTAGAGTGCAGGCTCAGTAGTTGTGGTGCACGGGCTTAGTTGCTCTGCAGCATGTGGGATCTTCCCGGACAAGGGCTCAAACCCATGTCCTCTGCATTGGCAGGCGGATTCTTAACCACTGCACCACCAGGGAAGCCCCACCATATTCTTAACTATGAGTGGAAGGCTGCTTCTTTAGGATAAAATGTAGGTTCCTGGTCTGCCTTTGGTGGGGAGGATTTTAACTTGTGCAGCTGAGGGAGGAAACTTTAGGTTTCTTAACTGTTAAGCTGTTCCAGGAAGTTGTGCAGCTGAGAGGGGGAATATATCAGTGGACTTCTCCTCACTGGGAGGCAGTGTAAAAGTGAGAGATCCTACAGTGACATGGGCATGGGGAGCCGTGAGAGCCTGCCACAGCTTTGGAGAATTGCAGACTTCCTTTTGGCTAAGGAGAGGGATCTAGAAGAAGCATCTGGCAGCTGGGAGGGGCCTACATTTTAGTATAGACAAGAATAGAAGATAAAAGGATGTAGTAGATGGAATACATGCACTTTGGTAAAGCATTTGATACAGTGTCTGGTGAACTTGCACTTTAAAATACTTCTAGTAGGTATAACTATCCAAACAGATGAGAAACACATGAGAAACTACACATAAAGGCAAAGGCATCATAGCATGGCATGGTTGGCATGGGACTGCCTGGAGGACTCAGCCTGCTCCGTGGAATCTGATGGGTCATGGTGGTGGGTCTGCCTGGTGTGTCACCTCCTCCAGTGACTGGAAATAATGGGAGGGGGTTTGTACATGATTCACAGATGATGCTGAGCTGGGGATGTGATATGTGTACAAGTAAATCCTACAACAGGACTCAAGGAGCTCGGGGTATATATATATATATATCAGAGTCTAGAAGGTCATGGGAAGTAGGATTTGTGTTCTTCCTATGTTCTGAGCAGTACCTGGTTCACTTTGGGGATTCTGCCCTCATTCATTTAGCCCAAAGTGTCAAAGTCCATCCTAAATAAAGACTTGATTTTGTTAACTTATCTTGACAAAAATAGCAAGAGCCAAAGACAGCAACTGGAAGCTGACACTTCCTTAATATGAAAAACAAAATGAATTTTAAAAAGTTAAGAATAAATATAGTTAATATGAAAATTACAGCCTCAGAAATGTACATTTCTATGTAAAATACAGTAAAAGTCATCAGGATAAAAGTTAATTATTGTATTTTTAAACTGTTAGTGTGAAAATTGTATTCCCGTACTTAGTAAACAGAAGATCTAATGAATAAAGAAAAAGATACAAAGCCAAATTTAAGTGAACAGAAATTATGTTTTTAGGTTTCGTTAGAGTAACAATAATTTAAAATGCAAAGATAATTGTAACCTTGAATGATTGCAGAGTATTTTTCTTACAAAGAGTAAGTCAGAATATGCTAATGATGATATAGGATGTGATAACGTATTTCAATAGCTTCACAAAGCTAGGACAAAAGCCATATGGTGAAATCAATGTATATCTCCCTTTCTAAATCTTGTTATGTTTAAAAGTGGTCTTAAAAATCATTTGTCTTATAAAAAGACACATGTTCCTCTAATGGAAAACAGTGCGCATCTGAGCACAATTTGTGACTTTAATCTGATTGCTAATAAGAAGAAGACTTTATATAAATACAAGGCAAATAATTGATGAGAGAGAACAAAGGAGGAAATCTAACACAAATTTTCTTCTCTTTTGGCCCTGAAAAAGGAAAGATGCAGAAGTTATCAAGCTGCATGGAAAATGTTAAAAAGGCAGAGTAAGGCTTTATCTCTAATTTACAGAAAGCTGTCATGGATGAGACTTGCACTCAACTGAAAGAGCAAAGCAATTGATGGATATTGGCCTAAAGCCCTAGAGCAGTGTGTGCACTTTGAAAACATTTTAATTAAAATATTCAAGATGGTTGAAAGAGAGGTCTACTCAAACCAGAGTATAAACTACTACTAGAAAAATTAGTCATTATTAACAATTAAGGATCAAAGTCAAAATATAATAAAATTGTCCGTAAGTATTGGTTTTGGCATATAGAAAAAAGAAATCTTTTCCAAGACCAAAACCTATATTTTCATAGCTTACATTTTAAAGTAAATAGTGGATATTCCCATAACCACCACTCAAAAAAAATCCTTATCTGTTAGTTTTGTTTTTAGGAAAGCTTGGTGTCCCAAACATGACAGTATGCCCAGGGAACCATTGCTCTCAGCATAACCTAAGTTAGTAATTTTAGTAATAAGCTTAAAAGATTAAGCCTAGAAATGGTGATAAATAGAACCTGCCTAGATGCAGAGTGTGTACATTTTAACCAGAGAGGGAAATTTTGTGATTAAAATTACCATTGACCTTAAAAATGTTATCTATTATCTTTTAGAAATTCTTTTATTGTATCAATCTTTTTTACTTCTTTCATTTTTTGTTATTAACATTATTGTTTTCTTTTTTCTCTCCTTATTTTGCTCTTTATTGCTTCTATTTCTGAGTGGAGACTAAGCAAAGTGAAACAATAGACTTTTGAAGTTATGTGAAGCCTGGTCTGAGCACTGACTGGGTGCCTGGCCTCCCACTCACCACAATTTGCATCTACCTGAATTTCTGCATCCCACCCTTTTGGCCTCCCCTATCTGGAAACTTCCCTGTGTAGGAATGGTCACACACATCCAAGGTGCTCCCTACTGTCTTCACATTATTACATTCTTATTTGTTCATATTACATTCTTTGTGGCTTGTTTTGGTTTCAAATCTAATATTGAGTAGTTTATATGGGGATTCAAGATTTTGAGAGTGTGTGATAGGAGGAGAGAGAGGTCTTTGATACAGGAAGAGAAGAGGGTCTTGTGGCTGTTGTCTAGTCTGATACCCTTCTCAAGCTGGCCAGGAGTCAGGTCATCCCATGAACGCACATTTTCTGCAATATTCCTCTGCCCTAGTGATGTCCAATCTGTGTAGACTTCTTCCTGATATCTTGTCTCTCCTAGTCTGGAACATTTCATATCCCTTTTGCAAATGCTTAAGTATTTACATTCTAAAAGGAAATTTTCAAACATTTCAAAAGAAATGTCTTAATTACCAATTCAATTTTAGTATAGAATAATAGCCCTCACAAAATTAAAATATAGAAATATGTATGTTCATATAATAAGATTTATATAATCTTTACTATTTAAAGATGATATTATTGATGATAAACAAATGTTACTATCAATGATACAGTAACTGGAATTAAGAGTGCCTGGAAAGAGCAAAGGAAAATGAATAACATTTTCTAATCAGGGTCCATGAATTATATAGCTTAATCTACATTTCATTTGTCTCTTGTAATAAAACACTACATTATCAGAAAGTGAATATGTATATTTAATATTAGATTATATCCATTAGTAAATGAAAATATTGTTGACATGATGAAATTTAAGTTTAGAATATTAATTTGGTAAATAAATTCACTGCTATGTTACTATTTTATTCTTGAAAGTAAATTATAAATAAATATATACATACATATATATACATATGTATTGCAGAGAGAGAGAAAAATTAATGTGATTATTTTCTATCCATACAAGACATTTAAATCACAATTATTAATTGTTTTGGCAATAATCTTTATGATTCTCACAGTGTCAAATTGTTTTGGAAACATACTCATTGCAAGGTAAAAGAATCCAGTAGAACCAAATGATAAAGTTGTCTGGAATATGAAAGTGTCAGTGATTCATCCATTAATTCAATAAATACTGGTATCTACCATATACTCGACAACCGTGCAAAGTCCTAGAAATTCACAGATAAGGTGTTCCCTGCTGTTAATAGTCTAGCCAGATATGGTATCTTTTAGTTAACCTAGCTTCCTGGGTATTAATAAAATGGCAGCTCCATGTTCCTTGACAGACTAAGGCCCTAGCTGGACACTACTTTTCTTCTTTCCTTTTACTCTTGATTCTTCCCTTTTTTATTTTTCATTTATGATTTTTAATTGGAGTACAGTTGATTTACATATTCTTCCCTCTCTGAAATCCTCTAGACTTGAGCCCTACTATACTAATTTCTTGCTTTCAGTTTATCTTCAGGTTGGACCTGAAAGATAATCCCTTTTTATATAACTAACTGTGGACATTCCAGACAATCTTTCAAGTTCTCCTCTTGGCTGTACTGTTTCAAGTTTCAGCCATCCTGAGTAAAAGTTCCTTTTTGTTCACTTGGTCCCAGCCCTGAGGTCCCCCTTCTAAATACTGCACATCTCCAACGCACTCTTTCATCATATCCTTGAGCAAGATCTGGAAGTCAAACAAGAGAAACAGATATGTAAACACATAGTGAAACCATGTATGTGGGATGTTATTCCACAGAAGTCAACAAGGTACATTTATGATCTAGAGCAAAGAAGAAATACATCCGTTTTTTTAAAGTATAAACTAAGATCATTTTGCCATAATTTTAAAGCATTCTCTATATCCTCTAAAATAGTTCTTTACCCATTTAGTAAGTAAATATTTACCTACTATAGCTCTGGATATTTAGTAGTGAGGAAGGCCCTACCCTGTTAGAGTTTATAGTTTAGCAGTGAAAACAGACATTGAACAAGAATCACAAGGTGTTGTGTGCTATAAAGGAGAAGAGCTAGGATCATTGAGACGTATGATAGCCTTTACCTGGCCAGCCTTCTGGGAAGAAGTGAGAAGCAGTGACTTCACGTAATAATGTGTCAGTTTCTCGAGCACCATATCCATTATTATGAGCCTACCTGTGATTCACCCAAGAGAAAGTGATCAACAATTATCCACATTTTAATTCTCTTTTAGAACAAGGCACTGTACTCTTAGGAAGTAAATATATTTACTGCTTGATTACATTGCTTAATGTATAATAACACATTTCTCTCACTGATGATCTTCTATTATCATAAGTGCTTATGGCAACAAAAAACAAATGAACCAAAAAGTTAACAGACAGGAGTGCATTCAACTCTTCCCATAACATGTTCCCCAAAGCACTAAGGTGGTAAATCATTCGACACAGCATGAGAAATCCACAGGTACTTTTTTGTTCCATATAGATACATTTAGGAATAAGTAGATGCATAAATTTATTCAGGTGTCCAAGATGCTATCTGCATAATGTAGTTTTGCAACAAAGTACTGAACTGCTCAAATCCCACCTTTTCCATTAAGCCGGCCCTCTACCCATAAATTTGGATAAATCTTTTATTATTATTTTCATGTATTGCATATCCCATTTTCTCTCTGTGTCAGAGTTTTGTCAGTCTGTACCATTGGAGGACCCTCTGCTACTGAGTGTTTGTTTATTCCCCCCTTTAAGTTTCCCACAGGAACCCTAGCACAGCGTCTGTTCTGCAGCCAGTATTTAACACATTTTTGGTGGGTAAAATGGAATGCAATGGGGGTAAGTGAAATGTCTATAAGATCAGTCATATTAAAAGTGTCAAAGTAAATGATCTCAAAAAACACATCTGAATACTGAACAGAAGGTCCACAATTGTATAAACATCTTAACCACGATTATAATTATTTTCCTACAGAACATGGGGACATGAAAAATTGAAATCACTGAGTTATTTATTTCAGTTGCTTTTTTTTCAACCAATCTTCTTATTAGAATCGGTAGCTAATTTTCTGATTTGAGAATTTTTTTTCTTCCAACTGATTTATGTTATAAAGGGAACAACATCAGGGGAATGATTAAATACTGAGGAAACAAAAGACCTGGGCAGCCCATAGAGGACAAGCCCTGAATTATCAAGGTTCTCTTGCTAATTACAGCCCAATTACGACAGATTGGGATGTTGCTATGTCAGAAAGACCAGAGTCAAAAATCATAGATGTCAGTACTAAATAGGCATAGAGAACACACACAGCCCACAGGGAAGACAGTTATCAATACAGTTCGTTCCCCTGTGGAAAAGACTTTGGTATCTAGCGTTAGTCTGCAGGAAGGTAGCTTTCCTAGAAGGAATAGGGATTCAAAAAAATACCCCAGGCTAAGAAGGATACTAAATGTGATGAAGAGGTCATTGAGCAGAGATCAAAGGAAGTCTGCAGCTGTTATATTCTGGTTGTCCAGGGGTGTTCTTTGATGTCTGTATAACTGTTTGGGCTAAAATCAGAGCCCTGTGGAGGAAGAGCCACGCCCCCCTACTTTCTCCAGTCCTACCCAGAAATTGGGAATTGGGTAAACACCCAGGCATATCGGCTGTTTAAACATTTAGAGTTACGGGAACGTTCTTCCTTTGGAGAAGTGTGGTAGATGATTAAATAGAAAGTGTACACAAGTTAAATGTCTTTTTTCTTAATCCCCGATGCTAGTATAATATTTCATGTGTCAGAATTTCAGACTTCCAGTGATGAATCTGCTGCCTCTTTCAAGTTGCTCCTGTAGTACCTTACTACCTTCAAAATGATCTGATCTTTGTCTGTCTTTAGACATGTTCCTAGAAATTAAGAGGTTAATGTTGAACTAGCTAAATTAAATATATTAGCCACCATGAATGTTATGTGTTATGATGTCATTAAGCTTTGTCTCGCTAACACTTTATATATTTTTTAAAACTCAGCCATATTTCATTTAGACATATTTCTTTTGGTAATGGTAACTAAATAACTAAAATATAAAAGGTTTAATTGAGAGAGGAAAAGAGTGCTTACATGTGTAAGGGATTTAAGGATAAATTCAAAATCCCCTATTTTCACAAACTAATTGAGTGCACATTTCCCAAGTCTTTCACCATGGCAACAGTGCCGGCGAGTTCACTCAGACCAATGTGACACAAATCTGGTATCATTGGCACATTTTCATAGCCAAAATGAAATTGAGAGTAATTATTGAATAACTCAAGCAAGAAACCCCTATCCCACAATTCCCTTAACTATTTGGCTAATAGGTTTCTGTCTGAAACATCCCAATTAATTACAGCATTTCACACTTCAGCCTGACTGTGGACACTTGCCAATTCAATGATATTCGCCTGTCCTCTGTGCATACACAAATGTCTCCATAGCAAGGGACGTGCTTTCTGAAGAGTGACTCTCCTAGATACCTTAGAACATAAGTGAGGCAATCCAAACAACAACATTGCAGAATGGGTCTGTTTTATTTCTATTTAAAAGCCAGAGAGACTCAGCACCAAAAAGCCAACCTGTTTCCTCAACTGGAAAATTTCACTTAATCTCTGTGACACTAAAGGAACAAGTATTTAGAAGGTGTCCAATTAATGGGAGCAATGAAGACCACCGATACAGACTATATATGAAAAAGCTGATCCCAGTTACTAAGTTTGTAGTAGTTTATTCTGAAACTCACTATATCTGCATTTATACACCATGAGCAAAGTCTGGTTGACTGGGTAGATAATACACTGACCAATAGACAGAAGACAGAAACAATATTTGCTTTTTTATTGAAGACTCTGAAGATGATGAAATAAACATTTTAAATAAGGCTTTTTTTCATCTTTATTGCAATTCAGGCATACTTCATCTGCTAATTTGCAAAATATAAATGTCCATTTTATGATGCATAATTTCTGGACAGACTTGTTTCTAGAATAATTTCTAAAAGTGCTTTATTTCAGCTGGGTTTTTGTCTGGCTTTGTTTTCCTCAAAAAGAAAGCGAGAAACTATAAGGTTAGACATTTCAGGCTCCTTAAAGGCTTTTGATGCATTCTATTTCCTTTCAAGGTTTTATGTTGAGAAGTTATTTTAGGGATAGAAAAATTAATTACAATTATAGCAATTACAAAATGGAAGGCAAAAAGATACTGGGTTAATATGTCATATACAAAGTGCAGGGTCTTGTTAATGTAAGAAATTTATAAAATGCTCCTGTATTACCAATCACATCATGCAAAAGTAGTTCTAAGGTAGCCAGCAGACGGGATTTAGAGATCAAGGGTGTATCCCATTGTTGTGCAGTCCACCGTGGGTAGTGCCTGTTGCAGTGTGGCTTTTGCTCTTGGTTTCAAGGGGAACTTTGGCACAGAGCTGGCCCTGGAGATGGAATTTTGGGAGCAACATACTGACCATTCTGGCCTGTGTGTTCAGCATCTTAAATAGGAATTAATTGAATGGTTATGCCCATGGCATTCTGTTGTCCTGCCCACTTCCTCTGTCCCTGCAGGGATGGAAGGTAAAGACACCAAGCTCTGGGAAAATTAAGAGATGCCTAAAGGGCAAAGGGGCAAAGCTGCACTGCGGTCAGGCATGAAAATTTCCCCAGCTGTCAATTTGGACTCCAAACACTAATTTTAAAGCAGAAAGATAAACCTTATCAAGTTGTATGCCTTCCTTAAGTGAATCTGTATGCCTTCCTTAAATGAATCTATCTCAAAATGTTAGCCTCCTTCCTAAATAAGAAACCAGACAAATAAAAGCTTATGTTCATTATTCTTATCGAAAAAAGAAAAAATTACTGAAATGATGCACTACTCTTCCCCTGTTTTCGGGTTACTTCAGTCCTTTTACACTCTTATGCATGGTTTCTTCACACGTAATATGAATGCTGTTCCTATGTAGAGCATTGCTCATTGTCTGTTTTAAAAATTACAGTAATGGTTTAACCTCAGTCTCTAATTCTGTTCAAAGGCAATCTTTTTTTTTTTCAATGTGTGCTTTCTTTAAAATGTCCAAAATAAAAAGCAACATTTCTCCAGATGAGTGAAAATTAAAATATAATGTTTTAGCAAAGAGGAAATCACCATCCCATCCCCAATCTCTTAGGGTGCAATTGGTGACAAGAGCCCACCATTTTGCGGGGCTCAGAAACATACCTGTTAGCGAACTTTGTTTGAATCTTCACTTTCAACCATCTCCACTTTTGAACCTTTAAAAGTACAGGCCACACTACTTGCTACTGTTTAATACAGTGGTATCACTGTTTCTCTCGTAGGTTGGCAGTACAGACAGTACGTTGCTCCCTGGGACACTCATTCAACAGACCTGCCTTCAACAAAAATTTATTGAGTGCATCCTATGCACTCAGCATTTTATGTTCCAGTCACACTAAACTACTTGCTATTCCTCCCACATGCCACCGTTTCTAGTCCTCATTCCTTTGATCGCACCAACCCCCCGCCCAGATTGATCCCCCCCGCAATTACTTCACCACATATATCTCTGTTCCAATCTCCTCCTCTTCAAGGAACAGCTCACATGCGTCTTCCTTTTGAAACTATTTCTTATTCCTTTCAGCAGGAGGTGATTTCACCCTATTTCATGCCCCATAAGACCTCATCTGTACCCAGCTACTTAGTTTGTGGGATCCAGTACAAAATGAAAATGAAGTGCCTCTCGTTCACAACTAAATAAGAATTTCCAGAGTGACAGCAGAGCATGAAACCAAGCGTGGGCCCTTCTAAGCGTGGGGTCCCATGAGACTGCACAGGTCATACGCTCATGAAGCCAGCCCTGTCTCTGCCTCCCCAGTGCACTAATTGCCATCAATTTTGTTAATGCGTGAGCTATTTTTACACACAGATTGACTTTTCTTTTTGCATATACTGTACACTCCTTGAGAACAGTGTCTGCATATATTCCCACAGTAACTAAGAGAGAGAGAGAGTGTGAGAGTCTTGTAAAATACCAGATATTCTAATTCTTGCTACTAAAATGTAGTCCACAGACTGACATCACCGGGAGCTTGTTAGAAATTCAGAATCTCAGACTTTACCCAGAACAATGGAATTACTCCACACTTCACAAGATCTCTGTGTGATCTGTATGCATATTCAAGTTTGAGAAGCACTGTTGAATGAGTAAAAGAATAGCTCTCTAGAACAGAAGGCACACGTGAGGTGAGAAAAATTATCTGTTAAGGGTTCTGTTACTATCTGTTATTCCTTCACTCTCTGACAGAAAGGAGATTTCTGCCTTTTTCAAAAGGAGGGAAGTGTTGAGTTAATGGTTCCTGTCCCTCATTTAATCCTCTGATTTTCTCTTCCCTTTGAGAGGAAGGGCTACTTTCCTCATTGGTGATACAGGGAAAAGCCTGGTAGCTTCTAGAAGTGGTGCCTTGTAAAACACAGGTATGGAAACACAGATCTGGAAATTCCAGTCTCTCTCTCCATCCAACCCTCCATCTCTCTCTTTGATCTATCTCTCATTCTCCTGTGCTTTCTGGTATTCTGGTTTGCCCATGACTCCTGTTGTTAAATAGCCAAACAATTCTGTCAGTATGACAAAATTTAAACAAGACAGGCTTATTAATTGATATAACTCAGATTTCACCAGAAAACTCAAAAGGCGTCATGTCTACTCTAATGTTCTGCCTTTGTGTCTCCCTTTGATTCCTGTCAGAACCGTCCACATTAAGACTCTTTCATAGCAGCCAACATAGTGGTTGTGTGGGAAGATGGAGTGTTTTGGAAATTCTCTAAAAATTCCAGGTCTCTATTCCAGGAGATCTTGAAATATGTTTCCTCGAAAAGATCGTAAGATTTGTGCAATCATGTAAATCACTCTCTCATAATGACAGCTCTGTGACTTGTCTTTTAAAGAAAACCTAAATAAGTAAATAGGAAATGTGGAAGGAAAAGTAAACTTAATCTTTTTAAAAATTTTCCTAGAGAATCTAAATTCACCAATTTAGGAAAAAGTCTATTAAATAAATAGTTGCTTCTATGGTGCCAGAAAGAAAGCCTGATTTTACTTAGAGTGTATTCTGACATTTACTTATGACTACTACTTGCTTACTTGCTCCCGAGATAGTTTATTTTTACAGGGCTAGATCTTAGGGCTCTGAATTCTTAAGATATATAATCAAAGTTTAGAATTTCAATACACATGGATTTTAAGAAAATTTATAAGACCTTTATAAAATTTCAACTCCAAAAGTGAGCTTATGTATCCAAGCATATTTGTGCATAAAAGTCCTCTAGGGGAAAGTTTTAGCTATTTTTAATCTGAATAGTCCTCTAATTTTCCAGCCCTAATTTCACTTGTTCACATTCATGGAAGTGAAGTTTCTTTGCTATTACATTTCAGAACCTGTTTGTGTTGTAAAGGTAATCATTGCAGGTAACATCATATTGAGTTCTGCTACCAAAGGTCCAAAGTGTTAAATAGAAGGCAATCGTGGCAGACCAGTAACATAAGGGGAAAAGCCAGAAATTATATATTGAGTTTGCTTAGAAGAGAGAACTTTATTCAAGTCTTTTACGGTGATAGTAGCAGCTAGGAGATTCAGATAAAGCTGAAACACGCCAAATTTCCCTTAGCAGATTGCTTTTTGCTAATTGGTGGCAAGAGATAGCTACAGTTTTACAATAGCAACTTTGATCCCGTTGTATAAGTTCTGATCATGATTCTATTTCTATGTATTGTTATCTATTTCTGTGTAATATACTCCTCCAAAGCTTAGCAACTTAAAATAGTACCCATTTGTTATTTCATATTTTCTATGGATTAAGGATCTGTGTGCTGTGTATCTCGGTGTCCATGCCTCCAGCTCACTCATGAGGTTGTAGTCAACCTATGATCTGGAGCTGCAGTCTAATCTAGAGATTTGATGACTGGCAGATGATCTGATTCAAATCTAATTAACATGGACTCCTCCACAGGACAATACATGACATGGTGAGAAATTCATGAAAGAGCAGGAGAGCTTCAAGAGGAAGCACTTGTTTCTTTATAGCCTAAATGCAGAAATGATGTCATAGGTTTCTGTTGGTTAGAAGTGAGTCACTAAATCCAGCCCACAGTCAAAGGGAGGAGATTATCAAAGGCAGGAATACCAGGAGTGGAATCACTGGGGGTCATCTTAGGGACCACGTATTACACCCTCCCACTCAAGAGAAAATAAGAGCTAAAAAAAAATGAGTCATGTCTTCTGTTTTACTCTACTACCAACATTTTCTAAGGTATTTTTACTTGATCAGCCTGAAGAAATTTATGTGTAATTCTCCTATTCCATCCTAGAAACATGTCATACTCTGGTACATTTTTGTTTCATGAATGAAACACACTCTTCACTTTGGGGAAAATATGAAACAATTGAAAATGTGTTAATCAGAATTCTTTCTTTTACTAGTAACCAAAACCCAATACAGATAAATGTAAATTTAAAAAAATTTTATTCAATACCTGAAAATTACAGGTGTGTTTGGATTTAGGCATGGCAGAATATAGGAATTTATCCAATTTATCATGTCTTTCTGTCTCTCGCTCTTTCACTCTCTCTGTTTTTTCTTGTTTTGTACTCTTTCCTAAACAGGCAGTGTTGATGTGGAGAAACCTGACATTTCCAGACTCATGTCACTTTTATAGCCAGAATTTCTATTAGAAAGCAAGATTTTTTTCTATTCCAAAATTCCAACGGACATCCTAGAATCGAGCATTTATCATACTGGTTTAAGTTGCATATTCATTTTGACCAGGAAAGGGCATATGTAAAATATGTGAAAAGCCAGGCCTGGGTAATAGGTCTGTGCTTTAAGTCGGGGGTGGGGGGTAGGTAGGATCAGTCTCACTCAAATAACAAGTACGGAGCGTGAAGGAAGAGTAAGTCCCGAAAGTGAAATTGGGTGCTGAAGACTGGAATGGGTCCAGCCAAGATTATGTGTCCGTTACACGTATTTCTATTACAAATATTTATTCAATGCCTATGACGTGCCAGGCACAATGCTGTCATTAGGAACAGTTCTTCTACCAACTAGTAGAGTTTTCTTCAGCTCCTGGGAGAGCAGCACAAGAGGGCTGATTAAATGGTAATGGTGGACAAAGTCCCCTAGTTTTGAGGAAAAACAAAATCAGCCCAAGTGAGTATTTTGCATCATAAAAATTTTTATAATTGCGTACAGCTTTAACAATTATGTTAGTTATACTAACATGCTTAAATAGCTTATAATAGAAAATATTTTCAAAGCGATTATTTTATGGTTGAAAATTAGGATCCTCCACGTTTGGCACTGTAACAGTATCAACTCTGGTACCACCTCCTGCCTCTTTGGCTACATAGTCATGGGAAGAGCAGAGTTACTTCTTCATTGTCCTGATTTGTCTTTCTCTCTCTTTGATGACTTGGAGCCTCTTTCACCAGAACCCTAGGGAGGCCAGGTTGGGCTTAAAATAATCACAAGGATCAAACATTATGGTGATTTTTTTTACTTGGGAGTATATTCCTAAGGTGAAGTTATAAGTTTCCAAATCCGGTTTTGTCAAGGATGATATGTTAATTCATGTCATAGAATAGATCCAAATTTTAACATGCTTTAGGGCAGTCACATTACACACATTTGGAGTTCTCTTACACTTTGTTAGGAGATGAAGATCTAAAGGAACACTAGAAGACTAAAAGTTACCAAAAGAGACATACTTTTTTTTCTGGCTTTAACCAAAAAAAAAAAAAAAAAAAAAAAATCAAACTGGAGAAGAGCTGAGGGTCAGTGTATGTGTGCAGTTGTTTAGGGAATATGTTCATTTTTATTTGCTTAAGATCATGAACTGTTGGATCATTGTGGCAGTTGTGAATGATTTATGGAATGAGACACATCCCTGTTTAGTGCACAGACTACCAACTGTGCTAGCAATTACAGAGACATGGTGCTATTTTTAGTGGTACAGTTACACAGGAACCACATTATTATTATATGAAATATCATGAAATATAAACTAAGCTTCTCTCACAGTGGAGTTCTTAGGAAGTTATGCCTAATAGAAAAGTCATGAGAGAATGATTATATTTCTCTGCAGACTGTGTCTACACTTGCAAAATGAAGGGATTAACAGAGATTATACATCATTTTAGTTATAGCACTTGGTTCTGCAGGGAACCTTAATGGTTACATGTTATATGCATCCCACTTCAAGGGTACACATCCTCTACTATATTTGGGCAAGGTCAGTGTGTCTTGTCTCCACTTCTCAGCCAGGCATTTTCCAGCTGCTTCTCTGCTTACACTGTGTACTAGGCATGGTGTTCATTGCTATATTATGGCTTCCCCAGGTATAACTCAGATTATTTTATTCTCTAAAGCACCACCAACTTGTAGATGTATGTGTGACAAACATTACGTACATGTTTTGGAAAATGGAGGGGGTAGTTTTCAGAACATGGAGACCAGAACGTTTTTTAAATAACTTTTAAGAAATGTTTTTCTTAAATATTCTTCACCATTTCTGCTATGGAATCTTCACACTTGTTGACTCTTACCCCCAGGATTCAGCTTTGCTCCCAGACTGTAGTACTCTCCTTTCGCCCTTGACCTATTCCCCAGTCGTCTCGAGCATTCTCCAAGCCTCATATCTGTTAATTAGTGTGCTCTGCATATGGAGTTATCATTTTATCTAGTCTTAGTCCATGGGGCTACAGACCTATTAAAGTATTTTCCTTGCAATGTAAATAGTTGATTGCAGAGCTGTGTAAACTAACACAGATAGAAAACAAGACTGAGAGACACAGAAACACATAGAAACACACGCAGAAAACAAGATACAGAGAGATATACAGACAAAGACATGCTATATATGCATGATACATACATGCACACACTCAACATATATGAGTAACAAAATAAGAATGGAATAGAAAAGAGCGATTTATTCTTATTGATGCCACTCATTATTTGAATCAACTTTTTGAGGTATAATTTGTGAAAGAGTTCCTTGCAATCTAGACATTAAAAAACCTGAATATTGTAGACATATAAAAAGTAATGGTTACTAAATAAACCAGGATCAAAAGACCAATATGGTTACTAAATAAATAGGATTCAGCTGAAGCATGCTAAATTAAAATCACAGAATAAACACACACACACACACACACACACAAAAGCACACACACATGAGCTCACACACGCTGAGCCGATGCAGCAGTCTACACAATTCAGGGGAATACTGCTTCTAAGTGCTGATTGTGCATTTACATGATCAGCATGATGGAAGGATTTCCGTAACTTAAGTAGCCATTGTCTTGTCCCTATTCTTTTTGATGACTGTGTATTGTCATTTTTATCCTGGCTTCTGAAAACCATCATCACTCTGTGAGTAGAGAACGGACACTGTGAGCAAGAAAGGTTTGTCAAATGCATGCAGGAATAGGAATAAAGTTATCTGGTGTCTTGTCCTCATTTTATTTCTAGGCTGGACAATCTTAGAAAATCCACCTAATCTCTCTGTACTCTTGTACTTTCCTATTTTATAAAGTGAGACAACCACATATTGTTTATGATTTCTCTCACCTAAAAATTCCTATTATTCTATGAAAACATAATAGTCGTATCTCACACTTGGGATCACAGAATAATCATAATGCTGAAAACTTCATTTATAGAGAAAGTCCGTCAGTAATTAACTAATATGTGTGATACTGGATAACCCTCCCCATGTATGTGGTGGGTAAACCCAAGAAGGGAGTGCCAAATCCCCTTGGGTGCTGTGGAAGTATCAGGATGATCCAGGCATCATTTCCATAAAATTTCCTACTTAGGACTTTTACATGAAAACTGTACCCAAACAAAAACAGAACTGAAGCTCGTTCAGTGAGCACAGGGTGGCTAAAAAGGCATATACTGATTTACTAAGCCATTTTATTAGTTATATACAACAAATTCAGACATCTCTATATGAAACATACAAACTTGAGTTGAATTGAGGCTACTTATGTGGGGCTTGTGGCTAAGGACTGGAGGCGGGAACTCAGCTCCAGGTTCGAGCCTTTTTTTGTCCTTTGCTCTAAAGCTAATTTCTTATGTGTCACAAGTTGTCCTCGTGAATCAAACTTGTTCACCTGGCCATTATATTGTCTTGTCTTTTTTTTTTCAGTTACTTTATATTGCAGTGGGTTTACTTATACAAGTTATTACTATATTTTGTTATCATTGTGAAATATTAGTTCATATTAGTAATGGTAATAGTTAATATGTACTAAATGCTCACTATATGCTTAGCACCATTCTAAGTACTTTATAGAGATTAACTCATTCAGTCCTTGCAAAGAGGAAGGAAAGCAGTCAGTATCTCCATTGTACTGTTGGGGGAACTGAGGCACAGAGTAGTTAAGTAACTTTCTCAAGGTAACACAGCCAGTAGGGATGGCTTCAGAACTTGAACCCAGATGCACTGATTCTGAAGTCTATCCTCTTAACCACTAAGTATCATGCCTTTTGTTGGTTTAATTATTTCGATTGCATATTAACTGATTTATTACTATTGTTCCAATGCTCTGCATCCTTGTTGCACATATTAATATTTTTACTGTATCCACTTTACCCCCTTCTCCTGTATTTTTAACATTTTCTCTATGGGACAAGACTCCCTGCAACAATCTACTCAGACCTGATAGGGTCCTCCTTCCTTTTCTCTGATCACTGTCTGCACCCTCTATTTTCTCTCTTCTCACACCACTTCCCAAGCTTGAACATATAACTATTCCTACCCTCTCCCTTCTAGCATTTCCACTCAATCTCTGCTCCCAAGGCTGTTGGATCAAAGATCCTCTCCTCCTAAAATGTGACTTAGTCTCTGATTTATTTTTATTATATATGGCTTGAATGAATAAATTTCCTTCAGAAAAGTCCATTCCTTGAGTGAAAAAAAAATCCATCCAGGTTTTTGTTGTTGTTGATGCTGTTTCATTTTATTTTTAAACAATGTTCCCGGAGAGACCAATACTCTGAAATTCCTTTCCGTTTACTTGAAAGAGTCCTCCCACCTTAAAAAAAAAATCCATATGTCAAAACTTGTCAGCTCTTTATGAATGGCAAAAGTATCCCTTAAAGGCTAAGATACTTAAGATTTGATTGACCAGTTTATGTGTGCAGGACTCTGCTAGACTCCAAGGAAATGGTGATCTGAGTGTCCTTTGATTGAACTTACAAAGAGACTGGGCAATTTACTCAATTTTACAATGGCTACCCCCAGCACGACCAAATTGAAGGCTGTTGCTTTTGTTTATCACCAAGTGCATTTAAAGTATTATGGGACTCGTTTAATCCAGAGATCAGCTAAAAGTTGTTTCTTTGGATCTTAATGAAATTGTTTCAAACCTCTAATCTACAGATTATGGAGAATCAAATATCTTCCCCAAGGTTTCTATGAATTTCTGAAGATGTTTTTGATTTTCAGCAGTTCTCTTATTTATATTTAGGGATTAACTAAGTGTCTAGATTGTCTTATTCTGTTTTTAAGTTATAACACTGAGGAGGAGCTCAGTGTACTCTGTGTATAAACCTTCATTAAGTGTTAGAGGGATAGGAGTGCACAGCAAGGTTCTCAACTTAAAATTCCACCTTGGGTGGGTAAAGGTAAGGGAAGGATCAATAGCCAGAGTATAGAGGATATTTAGGGCATTGAAACTACTCTATTTCATACTATAGCGTGGGTACATGTCATTATACATTTGTCAAAACCCACACGATGTACAACACCAAGAGTGAACCCTAATGTAAAAGATAGTCTTTGAGTGATAATGAAGTGTCAGTGTAAGTTCATCAGTTGTAAGAAAGTACCACTGTGGTGTGAGATGTTAGTGGGAGAGGCTGGGGAGGTGGCAGTGGAAACAGGGCGCATATAGGAACTCTCTGTACTTCTGCTGTGAACTTAAAACTGCTCTAAAAAGTTGTCAATTTAAAAAATAGCCCACACTGGAAATACTGATGTTCCTAAAGCTTCATAGTCATTTCTTTTGTTCTGACTTTATCTTCCTACCATGCTGCCCAGCCATCTCCTATCTCCTATTTTCTTTACTCTCTCACATCCCCCTAAGATTTCTGTTCATATCCAATGCAAGGCAGTATTACAGTCACCTTTACTAGCATGGATTCCACAGAACCATGCTTTCAGAGTCTCATCAACCACTTCCAATTGTCTTAATAAGGTGTTTTCCCCAAAGACAGTTCTCTTCCTAAAGTTAGAATTCTGGAGCCACCTGTTGAAGTAATTAAATCTCAAACTCCACTCAGTGACCAAGGCTCTGATTGCTTGAAAGCAGCCCAGTACTCAGAATAAAATACTATTCTGAGTATTTTAATGCCTAAAATAAGTATAAACATATTATGGTTCTACCTCTTTTCTTCTCATCATGCAGTGTAAAGGTGCATTTCCTAAGCCCTTTTCTTCTCTCATGATTATGAAAAAAGGATAAATCCTTTGAAATCCCAAGACATTCCCAGCCATTTAATTTTTTGAGCTTGTCTCTGTTAAAAGTCAGAGTTAAATATTTCAGATTCTCAACTTGACATTGATTACTTCCCTTAGTCCTTTTATGTCTCTGGATATTCCAAAAATTCCATGTTCATCTAGGCAACCTGAGGCAAGAATTCCAGCACCACAATTTCCATTCAGCATACATCTTACATCAGGAGAGTTATAACATAGTTTGTTTCCAATCCACCTTTACAATCTTCATGTCAGTGATGCTGACTTTTGATTCAAAGTGATATCCAAACATTGACTAAATTAGCTTCAGTATTGATCTACTGCCTTTTTGTCACTGACTTTTCTACTTAATAGGGACTTATTTAATCCTGAAAGTGGAGGTAAAAATGATTCTCAGTTGAGTTGGTATGTACAGCAACATCCTTGTGGTCTGTTTATTCTGGACAATTTCATTTGTTAGACACAGTGGTCAGAAGAACATGAATTTAAAATTAATATACTAAGATTACTATTGTAATTATCTATACAGAATTAAAAAAATATTTTTTCTCTATTATGTGTATGCCTACACTTTGAAGAAATCATTGTAAGTTTAAAGCCAAGTTTAAACTGTTATTCTTTCTGTTGATAGTTGCTAATTAATTGTGCTTAATTATAACTCACTTTAAACACAGTCATTATGAAAGTGTAGTTAACTATTCCACATTGTGACAGATTGGGGGTATACAATATGTATTCAAAGAACATCAAAATATTCTGTTGAAGTAAATATTTTCCAAAGTTTGTGTAATTTTTACCCTCTGCTGCTGAAAACTCTATGAAATGACTCATTCTTAATATATATTATTATAAGACCAAATTAAAACTTGTTGAAGTAAATATTATGACATCTATATTTTATATATGAACTTCAATTTTTTCTGCTAAATGTATGCACATACATTTAACAATTAAAATTGAAAGATAGTTGAGCTATCCAATGATGCAAACTGAACAAAAATGAGAAAAGAATGCAATAAAGCATGACTTTTTAATGACTTTAACGAAAATAAAAAAGATTTTCATTGGTGAAAATGCTTTTATTAGAACCGAGATCATACATCGGAAAGTTTAAAAAGTGTTGCAAAAGACCCCATCTTGCATTGTATCTTATATCCCTCTTTCAGCTATCTGTTGTATGACAAACCACTCCAAAACTTAGTGACTTAAAACAGCAACCACCATTTTTATTTTTCACCTTTCTGCAACTGGGGGCATCTTTGCTCTACATGATATTGTCTAAGGTGGCTTGACTGGGGCTTGATGATCACAGATGGCTTCACTCACACTTCTGGCACCTCGGAATAGCTAGAAGAACTGTAGGGATGTCTGAGACTCTGCTCATAGGCTTTATCATTCAGAATTCTTGCCCAACCTTCTTTACACGGAAGTGGGATGCCAGGAGAGCAAACATTAAGCAACCAGGTTTCTTAAAGCCCAGACTTGGAACTGGCACAGTCATTTTGGTAGCATTCTGCCAGTCAAAGCAAGTTACAAGGTCACCCAGATTGAAGGAGAGGAAATGGATTCCCCCTTGTGGCGGGGGGTGAGGACAAGCATGTAGGGGAACGTGATGAACTGTTGGCAGCCATCTTTGCAGCCGTCGCCTGCAATCACTATCAGACTAGCACTTAAGAAAGAGAAGTGGTGGCTAACAGGAATTTCCAATGTGCGAGACTTCAGATATCAAGTGAAACACCAACACTTTTTCGATGAGGTTGCTGCTATTTAAGAATTCTGAGACTCCAAAATAAAATTTTAAAATGAGAAAGAACAGGCTGAGATGTTGGCAAAGTTAGATGCCAACTAGCAGCTACCAGTTAGCACTGGTTAATTAAATACCACTGATTGTAGCCAGCTCAGTTGTGTTAGCAATCTATTCTAGGCACTCAGAATTTTTATCAGAAGGACATACAAATATTAGAATCAGTGAATGATGTGTTAATAGCCAAAATTATATGTCAATTATCACATTTTCAATTATCTACCACATTTGACAATTAACATGTTGTTAATCACCCGTTCTCCAATTTGATGTGACTTTCTAAAGTAAGTAGCTTACCCTCTACCTCTGAAAAATTACTGTTTACCATTGATGAATACATAATCAGTTCCTAAACTTTATTTTTTATTTTATTTTATTTTATTTTTTTTTTGCGGTATGCGGGCCTCTCACTGTTGTGGCCTCCCCCGTTGCGGAGCACAGGCTCCGGACGCGCAGGCTCCGGATGCGCAGGCTCAGCGGCCATGGCTCACGGGCCCAGCCGCTCCGCGGCATATGGGATCCTCCCAGACCGGGGCACGAACCCGTATCCCCTGCATCGGCAGGCGGACTCTCAACCACTTGCGCCACCAGGGAGGCCCTAAACTTTATATTTAATTTAGAACTGTCTTGTAATGCATTCACCTCAAGCAGAATTTGTTTGGAGTAGTGTACATATGTGAGAGCAGACTTTTGAAGCAATGGTTCTGTGGTTTGGATGTCCTCACTATACAAATAGTATGCCAAAAATGATTCTCAGGCATTAAGAAAGGAGTTTTAATGATGCTCATTTTGACAATCAGAGTGCTTTACATACAGGAGTGTTCTGGTGGCACTGAAAGGAAAGCAGAATGCTACTTTGATCAATATGAAATTATATGAGCTGAGATTTTGAGTAATACTTCAAATGTGGTTCTTCTGTGTACATTTTGGCTCATGAAGCACGGTATAGTGGAAAGTACATGGATTTTGACAGATCTGAGTTCAAATCTTAGCTCATTGAATTATTAGTGGGTTTGGCAGCTATTGGGGTGTTAATGCTACCTAACAAACCATTCCTAACAATAGACATTTAATTTTCTAGCTCATAGGTCTACAGATCAAGGCAGTCTGGTTCTATAGGCTATGCTTGGCTGGGCAGCTCTGCTTCAACCTGTGATCAGGATGGGCCTGATTCTTCAGTACAGGTCAGGTTTAGGTACCTCTCCCATGGATCAGTGGCCACCTAGGGTATATTCTTATCATAATAAATAGTTAAAGGCCAAAGGCAAGCTAAACTACACAATGCATCTAGAGGCTCTGCTCACAAAATATCCAATTATGAATATTCTATTGCCAAAGTACATGGCCAAATCAAGATGGGGCATAGAACATACTGGATTCCAAGAAGGAGGCAGGGACTTGAGTGAATATTTGCTGAATAATACTTCAATCAATGACAGTAGCTTTCCACATTTGGGCACTATCCTTATTGTCTCTGAGTTTCAGTGCTGTCATCTGTAAAATGGGAATAATGATATAACATGTTCAGAATTGTGTGGGGATTAGCATGTTCTTGACACAAAGTTGATTGGATAAAAATAATTATGATGTCATTGAGGTCAACAAGGATCTGTGTTATGCAATAGATTTAGCTAAAATTAAAAGAAGTGAAGTTTTTGCTAGTTTGAAATTTCTGTCATCAACTAGTAAATTGCATTTACTTCTGTTAAAATTAAAGTTGAACTCAGGCTATTAGTGAAAGTTCACATAAAAATACTAAGTTCCATTTAATATAGTCATAAAACCATATTCCTTATATGTATGTCATTGACTTAGTAATATATCAGTAGATAAAATAACCAACAAATATACATTAAATGCTCTGAAAATTTGTGAAATTGCCACTGTAGCAAAGAACTGAAAATAGATATAACATAAGAGATTTCCCTTCTAGTAGCTTCCAATCTTGATATGGAGTATAAAACAAGAGCATTTAAAACACAAATTAATGATGAAGATAATTAGATTGCAGAAGTAAGGGAGGACAGAAATCTCAGTAGCTTGACAATAATCATGAATAAAACTCATAAGACAAGAAGTAATATTGTTGTAATTTAATTGAAGGATTAGTCTTGAGTAATAGAAATGGTTGGAAACTACTAGCTGGGAGAATTTGCCATCATTATTACAGTTACTAACAGCTTTCTTTATAGAATATCTCCCTTGCCTCAAGCTCCATGCAGGCACTTTACCTTCATTAGTTCATTATCCTACAAATTTGGTGGTTGTCCCCCTTGAAGAAGAGACTCGAAATTTAATAATTTTTAGAAATACATCATAAGAGATAAAAGACTAGTGTTAAAACGACAGGTCTCAAACTCTATACCCAAAGTATTGACTGTGCAACACCCTCTCACACGGTGACTTACCTGGCTAAACAAGAGAGAATATGTAGTATAGCAGTAAGAAGTAATAATTAAAAGGGAAGCTTAGTTCATATGATAAATAACTTTGAATATCAGGCTAAGGAATTTGAATGCTTTGTGTCAATAGGGAGCCACTGATGGATTTTGAGCAGGAGGTTGAGGAGAGTAAAGAAGTGTTATAAACAGGTCAGTATGCTACAGAGACATTAGACCACATTAGACAGATGAAAATTAGATAACATATTATGCCATAGTCCAGCACTGTCAGTGAAGGGTATGCAATAGAACATGAGAGAAGTGAAATAGAGGAGGGACATTATGAAGACAGCATTAGCAGGGTCTTGAGAAAGGGGATTCTACTTTTTTGAATTCTTCATTCAGACATATTTTTATATAGCATACAAGGGAGAAATCTTTCATGTTATTATTATATAATGTACAGCCATTAATATCTTCTGTGTGTATGTGTGCAAATATGCCTGGAAAGCAGGGCCAATAAATTTCTTACCTTTCCCCTGTTAAGACATTCCATTGGCTCATACATTATTGTTGAAAGACAGAAGCAGATGTTAATGGAAGTGATGTTTAATGATCTGTGACCCTATATACAAAGAATACAGGCATCATAGTCATCTGCTAACCACATCCATGAAACCTGCCAGTGTGATAGAATTCCTGACCTTCAGATCTCAAGCACCAGCCCCTTCCCAGTGAGCTGAAAGAGCTCAGCTGGAAGAGGAATAAAAAAGAGTGTAAACATTTGAACAAGTGTGACATCCCCTTGTATTGGGGGTAAGTAATATATACACAGCCTTCCCTTTACCTCCCATTTCCCTTGCAATTAGGATGAAGCTTGTTCTCAAGATGCAAAGCAGCTGGGGTTCACAGAAGGGCATTACCACAGTTGGATGCCCATCTTTAATGATGCAGTACTGTGTATGTACACAGACATCAAGGTCAGCAGCAAATATGTGAAAAATATCACAACAAGATTCTGTTAAAAGCATCAATAATGATTCAGTGACCAAAGGAAGAAGTTCACTTTGATTAATTAGAATCTATAGACAGCTGAGCACATGAACTTTGTAGATGAAAGAAAGGGCAGTATGTATTATCAGTTTGAGGGTAAATCTCCAAAAAGTAGGTTACGTTAATTATCATTACTGAAATGAAAGTTTCACTTTGACACTGAGAGTCTCCAAGAGAGAAGCAGTTCAAAATTCTTAGGCGTGCTGCCATGTTATGATTAATTTTACAGTCCATGCATGGAAGTTTAGTTAGAGAAGAGAACTGTAGATATCTTGTACAATCCATCAAAATAGTAAGAATAAACTGTCACTCCCAACCTGAGCCGTGAACATGTTTATTTATGAGCCACTCTGCTGAAATTGAAAAAAAGAAAATCAAGACAGCAATGCAAAGAGAGGTATCTAAAATGCTCTCTGTTAAGCAACAGCTAATGGAAAATATGCAACAAAGAAAGCCTGGCTTATTTCCAGTTGTCAAAAAGATTGAGGACATTGGTTCAAATGGTTCAGGTTTCTTATTTGACCCACCTTAAGACCCTTAAAATCTAATGTGATTGTCTTTAGAATTTGGCTTATGTTTTAAAAGTGAGTGAAATCTCTTTTTCAAATCTTTATTTTTAAACCTTAGTAAGAAAAACTGGAAATAAACACACAAACGTGGTAACTGTTCATCACTGATGAAAAGTACTGTGGATGATTTTGTATCTTTCCAGTTAGGCATTTTTTTCTCTTTTTCTACATTATAAATTATATCTATAATGCTACATAAAGCCAGGATCTTTGTTCTCTTTTACAGCAGCCTTATCCCCATTTCTTGGGGCAATGACTAGTGTAAGGTAGGGACTCAGTAAATAACTGTTAAATGAAGAAATGAATGAATTAATTGATCAAAGTGATATCAGTCTAATACCTCATAAGGAAATTGCTATTAAATTACCACTAATATAATTATAGATATAAATAAATGAATACAGATTTACACAAACTTTGACAGTTTCAGCTAAAAAAATCTACTTATTAGCACTTGGAAGAAATTTCTACAAACTGCAAGGCCAAACAAGAAGCAAGTAAAAGTTAATTGGTGGCTCCAATGTGCTATGCAAAAATAAGAACCATGTAAACTTAAAAATATTTGATCCTCTTATTCAATATTATGTCAAAGGGAAGACAAAACTTTGATTACAAAATCAAATGATACGTTGTCAGAGATTTTTTGATGGGGAAGACAATTCATTACTTAAAAATTTGATCTAAGATGTTAAAAAATTGACAAGAAGATAATAAATAAGGGATCAAGCAAAAGAGCAGCGAACTGACAATTCATAGTCTGATACTTTATAAAAAGATGACAACTAGAAAAAACAACAACAAAAAGAGCAAACATTGGAAACCTTTCAGAGCAAAATAAGGAAAATTACTGAGAAGAGTAATTATTGAATACAAAGAACTACAATTGCAGTGGGTATGTTAAAAATCATGAGAAAATACTCCATACACAATGGAAATAAATTTGAAAACATGTATTTATTTTAAACAGGTAGTAAACTGGTTTTCTGAAGTGGTAGAAAATCTAGGAGTTAACCTATAGCCAAAAATATAAAATACAAAAAGTATCAAAGAAATACTGAACCAGATGCAGCCAGTTCCTTCTGATTTTTCTGACAAATGCTATCACACCTTCAGCAAGTAAATAATCTCTAGTCCACTGAAACATAGCCCAGAAAATAGAAAATTCTAAAGTTTCTCCCAATAATTTTTTGATGCTAGTATTACCAAACCTAAAAAGTACATAAAACACTAAAACCACTTTCTTGGAACTTTGCTTTCTTGCCTTCTCCCTGGAATGTTCTTCCTAAGCTGTGAATCCCTCTCATCACTCAGGCTCAAATGGCAACTCCTGAACTTTCCCTCAAAGGCTGTTCTGTCCCAGCATTGCTGTCTTTCTTATTCAACCAATTTTATTTTACTTGTTGAATCACAATGTGAACTTATTTTACTTATTTTTTTAATGCTTTTTTTTGCATCTCTGGCCACTGAAGGGTAAATTCCATGAAGACACAGCTGAAACCTAAGTGCCTTGAACACTGCTGACCAAGCACTGCTGAGTAGGCACTCAATAGATATGTCTAAGTGTTATTATTTCTCATTTATGAAAGACATGGAAACATCTTAGATATAAGTTAGATATTAATGAATGATTTCACTGTAAGTATAATAATTACATATATTTTTAATGATCATAGATTAAATACAGCAGTGCATTAAAAGGATACTAGATCATAAACTGATTATGGTTTGTTTATTCTGCAAAAGCAAGGATGCTTGGTCCAACATCAGGGAATCTGTAATTGTTCACATACACATGTTAAGAGGCAAAAATATGATTGTTGGTCTAGATGTATTTAAAGTATTTTATAAAATTCAGCAAATATTCCTACTTAAAAACATTTAGTAAAATGGCATATTATGATGGAGGTAACTATGTAAGTAAAATGAGTTTTTGTGTGGTATTTGGTTACAGTCCTGTGGCACATGGCCATAGATAACGGGTGTTGCTGTGGTCTGGGAGATAACTAAGCTTGACCAGGTCACCTGACAGGAAAGCTTGAATTCTAACTTGGCTCAATTATCCCTCCCTTCTGATGTTCCTGATATAACTCTGCATTCTTTAAAGTTAACAAGTTTAAGAAATGGAAGAAGTTATTAGTTGGACTGAGACTATACAACCCCCTACACACACTTTGTGGAAGTTGGACTGGAATGTGTGGCCTGGTCTATAGGAACGTGAAGCTGCAAACGTTGTGAAAAAGCACAAGGTCCAGGGCACTCAAGGGAGGCCAAGGACTTCTGTACGCAAATACAAGAGAAAAAAAAAAATAAAGCAAGCTAGCCAGGTCTTCTGGGAGAGAGGACTTTAAGTCACCAAATTAAAAAATAAATTATTAATAGGGACAGAACATGCCAATTGGCAATAATATTAAGATATTTTAAGAATCTAATGTAATTTTAAACCTTCAAACTAGAACAAAAATAGAAATATGCCTTGCTGAAATGGAATTAAGTCCAGACAGAGAGCCAAATTTTAAAACAATATGATAAAAATTATATTCAAAAGCAGTGGGGGATATACTGCATTAGGACAAATGAAAAGCCATTTGTGAAAAATAGTTAAATCTTTATGTTATTCCTTCTACTTGAATAAATTCCACATTCATTTCTAAATTAAATATGAAAATGGAATTATTAAAAGTTCTAGGAGAAAATTTAAATTTAAAAAATCTTGTGGGTGTCACAACCTTTCTAATTCTGATCTAAAACCAGGAAAAAAAAACCTCACAAAATTAATTTTAAAAAATGAACACTGCTTGTGGTAAAAACATGACAACATATTTAACAGACAAATGACAAACTGGGGGAAATGTACAACATTTGACAGTCAACTATGAGCTAGTTCTACAAATCATTAAGAAAAAAATACTGTCTAATAGATAACAGAAAAAAATACACACACATAATTTAAAAATAAATACATATGACCTATAATCATTATTAGTAATCCAAATAGGTAAAAATTATAATTAAGATGAGATATCATTTTTGCCTATCAGAAAAAACTTTTTTGTTTTTTCTAATAATAATGATAAAATGATAATGATAATTATGAGGGGAATCAGGCCATTTAATAGACTACTAGTACACTATTTGACATAAATTCATAAATAGGCATTTGAAACTATATTACAATTATGAAAGGGGCATGTGTTGAAATTCTCCTTATGGGAACTTGTATCAGTTAAATAATCTGGTAAGTGCAAAGACATATGCATAAGGATTTCCATACCAGCACTGTGTTTTTTGTTTGTTTGTGTTTTTTTGTTTTAATTTTTATTGGAGTATAGTTGCTTTACAATGTTGTGTTAGTTTCTGCTGTACAACAAAGTGAATCAGTTATAAATGTACATATATCCACTCTTTTTTAGATTTCCTTCCCATTTAGGTCACCACAGAGAATTAAGTAGAGTTCCCTGTGCTATACAGTAGGTTCTCTTTAGTTATCTATTTTATACATAGTAATGTCTATATGTCAATCCCAATCTCCCAATTCATCCCCTCCCCCTCCCCCCCTTGGTAACCCTAAGTTTGTTTTCTACATCTGTGACTGTATTTCTGCTTTGCAAATAAGTTCATCTGTACCATTTTTCTAGATTCCACTATAAGTAATATTATATGATATTTGTCTTTATCTGACTTACTTCACTCTGTATGACAGTCTCTAGGTCCATCCACATCTCTGCAAATGGCACTATTTCGTTCCCTTTTATGGCTGAGTAATATTCCATTGTATATATGTACCACATCTTCTTTATCCATTCCTCTGTTGATGGACATTTAGGTTGCTTCCATGTCATGGCTATTGTAAAGAGTGCTGCCAGCACTGTTTTTTAATAGACAAAATGACACATGATTGAAATGTCCTTCAGTATTAAAACATTGACAGAAATGTTGTACATCCATCTTCACAAGGGAAATAATTCTATGCAGTCATGATACACAGAGTTATGGATAAGTGCATTTTCCACTGTGACTCTATACATACAAAAAAATTGGAAACTATATGTGAAATATTAACATTCTGAGCCTACTGTAGTCCACTGATCTTTATTTTCTTTTATATATATATAATGATATATAATGATAATCTTTATATATAGAAATATATGTAAATATCTGTAATCAGAAAAAATAAGAGTAGTAATAAAATGGATAAAGAAAGAAGACTTCAAGATATTAAATCATAGCACAAAGTTTTAATTATTTCTATGTGATACTGGTGTAAGAAGGTAATCAGGTCAAGCAGAATTAATTTTGTTGATACTTAAATATAGATAGTTGATGTTTAGAATATGCCACAGGACATACCACAGATAAATCAGGGAAAGGGATGGATTGATTATTCACCAGATGGTATAAAGACATACACCTAATTATAGTAAAAAATTAACTTTGATCCTAATCTTACACTATACTACATTTTGGAATAATACATTCAATCTGAAAAATGAAATAATAGAAAATTGAAGTGAATTTTGATCTGTGTAGGGATTAAGAATTATTTACTAAATATGAGAGCAGTAGAAGATATTATAAAGGAAAATAAAAGTTTATCTAAATACATCAATTTTAAAAGCATTTTGTGCTGAGAAAACACACTTTTAGAAATACAATTCTTTATTTATTCAAACAATCAAATGTTAAGGCAGAACAAAGGTATTTCTTTCATGAAAAGATTCTTACATCCTGGGTACCTTTCATAGGAAGATATTGAGGTTATACTTTAAAAAATAACATGAGTACAAGAGATAAGAAGCAGTTAAGAGGGCTTCCCTGGTGGCGCAGTGGTTGAGAGTCCACCTGCCGATGCAGGGGATGCGGGTCCGTGCCCCGGTCCGGGAGGATCCCACATGCCACGGAGCGGCTGGGCCCGTGAGCCATGGCCGTTGAGCCTGCGTGGCCGGAGCCTGTGCTCCGCAACGGGAGAGGCCACAACAGTGAGAGGCCCACGTACCTCAAAAAAAAAGAAGAAGCAGTTAAGAGATTCAAGATTGAGTTGATCTAATCCTTTAGGGCTACAGTTGGCCAAAAGATCAGGCTTGAGAAAAAGATGCTCCACAGAATAATTATGATAATAGAGACATTAGAAGAAATAAGGTATGAAATAACAGGCAATCAGAAACTTCAGGAAAAACAAACAACTGTAAATGACAGCCACAGATCAATTGTAAAGAAGCCTATCCAAGACAAAATAAGAAGATTTTGGTGTTTACGAAGAAAAATAGAGGGGAAAGAGTACATCCAAAATAAAAATAGAACGGCATCATTACAACCACGAATATTCTTTATGGAGAAGAAAGCATGTATTAAATTTTTCCCAACAAAACAAAAGAAAGGTAATTAGCAGCTCTAGGAGGAACCTAAGGAGGAACGTTTTTCAGTTCTGGAAAAGCCTGATTCAAATATGAAGGAGAGCAAAAACAGTGTAATTTGAGACACCTACTAGGCTTTAACAAAGAAGACTCTTGATTGGTGCTGGAGTTGTGACATTGAAAGCACAGAGAAGGAAGTGTAATTATAGAAAACTATATGATTCTGCAGTGAATTTTATCTATTTAGTCACAATCATAAATAATGCTTACTTCAAATTTTAGAACCAACCTATAAATAAAACAAGAAACATTTAATAAAGTGTGCAAAACACAGATGTAAAGGAGAAGAGAAAGAGAATGAGATGGCAGAGTCCTTGATAAGTTCATTTAAAGTTACGAGGGAATCAAGAAGTACTTATTACCTATATATTTAAGGTATTGATTTAATGATCAAATTATAGGCAATAGAGGAATTACAGATGGGTTTACAAAACTAATTGGAGTTGGAGATAGAGGTGGAAGGGGATGTAAATTAGCAAACCCTTATCAAGGATTGAATTGATGAAATTTATTATGAGCAAATTATTTAGACATCTAGATGTGAATGCCAGAAGAAATAAAAAGAGAAATGACAATACGGGGTTAACTCAAGAAAGTGGCCCTGAAATCTGGGAGGAATGAGCACGAAACTGTTGCTACTGAGGTTAAAAATATAAACCTCCATATTAATGATAGCCCTATAAATGAAGTTAAAATGAAAGAGGCAGGCAGGGAAAATATTTGTAGCACATAGGATATTTTCAGGGTTAAGAACACAAATATCTTCTAAATAAATAAACATGAGTGTACTAATTTTTAAAAAGAAAAGGAATCTAAACTGGTAACTAATAAAAGCAAAAATATAGTCAATAAATATAAAAAATGTTTCATCAAACCAAATAATCTAATACATGAATTTGACAAAAATGTCTTTTTAAGCAATTAATTTTTCAAAATATTCAAAAATATTATAATATTAATGCTGTGATAGGGACAGTAATGTAGATACTTTCACACATTGCAGTTGGCAGTGTGATAAAAGGTTACAGGTCAAAGAATAGTAAATGTATCTAGTAAGTTGATCTAATAAATTTTTAGTAATTCATTTTAAAGATATAATCTTATTCAAAGATTTATAAATGAGCATATTTATGTCAATATTATTTATAGTAGTCAATACAGCCATCCCTTGATATCCCCAGGGGAATTTGTTCCAGGACCCAACCCCCAATACCAAAATCTGCGATACTCAAGTCTTTTATATAAAATAGAGTATTTGCATATAACCTATACATATCCTCCCGTATACTTTAAATCATTTCTAGATCACTTATAATACCTAATACAATATAAATCATTGTAAATACAGTGTAAGTGCTAGGTAATAGTTGCTGGTATGTGACAAATTTTGCTTTTTGGAACTTTCTTGAATTTTATTTTTTTCTAATAATTTTGATCTGCTGGCTGGTTGGTTGAATCTTTGGCTGCAGAACTTGCAGATGTGGAGGGCTGACTGTAATTGAAAACAAGCAATGTCCAACTAAATGATTAAGTATGAGTGAAGATCCAATCAATGTTTTCTTAGACCATATAAAAACTGAGGAAAGCACACACAATATAAGATTAATTGACACAGCAGGCTGCTTACAATCTCAATTTTAATGTATTTCCATTATCCATATAAATTTAAGTAATTTATTATAAATATGGATTATATGCACAATTAAATTTATATGTATGCATATGTATGAACTTAGGAACAACTGCAAAATATTATGTCTGAGTGGCTTATTTATGGTTAATATTTTTCATGTTCTTTATATAATTCAAATTTTTAAAGGTGTTCTTTTATATTATAAGCAGATAGAATACATATTATTTATAATAAACTAAAATTAACTAAAATAAAAATAGTTATTATTTCACAAAGCCAAATATAAGTTGTCTAATAACTTTGTACTTAGCTCAAATCATATCACTTGAATTAAATTGCAAAGTATTTTCAAGGATTTTGTGAGACTTAGTGGTGAGTGACTAGCTATAACTAATTCATCATTTATATAGCAAACCCCTCATTCAAAAATAGAACTGAGTGGTCTCTGAACACATGATCAAAAATGAGTAGAGGTTTTATTAATGAAGATTATTGGGTCAACAGAAAGTTTTAGTTACCTATTTAGGCTTAATTACAGTTATAGAATTCCTCCAGAGATGGTTGACATAAATATTTATAAATTTTAAAATTAAATACATTTATTTTCATGAAGATATAGCATTGTGATACTGGTAATTTTCAGTACGTATTTGGAGGAATTCATCAAGCCAAGGAAAGATAATAAGGATTTTTAAAAATTCAATTTCAGTGTATCTTAAATCAGTAGAATATATCAGTTATACACACACACATATAAAAACTAGAATTTTGCTGTGATATCACTTATTATGGTAAAGGATTTTATACAGGCATATCTGTTATAAACCTCAACCAAAGAGCTTTAGATGATAGTCTCAGGCCATGTACCCTAAGGGGAATATTATTTTAAGTTTTATATGTATAACAATTTTTTCTTCACTAAAAATACAAAACGTTAATTATCCAATAAGCTAGAATCTTGAGTACCTGAACTGTTTGGAAAATAAAACCTTCTGTTTTCTCCCAGTGGAAAGGTGGGCAATAGAAGAGGGTGCCAGTAAATGAAGAATTAAAATAGATTGGGGCCAATTTCAAGGGAAATTATAAACTATAATAGAATTTGAACTATGTTCTGTTGGACAGAGGGAAACATTGTGGTTTTTTTTTCGTTGGGTAGAGATTGGGTCTATGCTTTGGACAGAATATCCCACAGAAATGCTCAGTGAATGAAGCTTTCGTGATTTAAGAATTTAGGAAATGCATTCTACATTTATAGACATTTGTTCAGATAATCACAATGAGTTTTATCATAGGAAAGGCTCTGAGAAGTCCTGTAATAAAATGTGAAATCTGCTTAACTTCATTAAATATATTTGTTCAATATATTTCATCAGAAATTAGTTTTGGAAATAACATCTAATCTTCTAAATAATCTTTGGAAACAACTGCTTTATAATGACATCAATATATTCTATAACATAGAATATAGACAGGAATAAAAGTCTACATTACGCATCATTCATATGACTTACCAGGGGAATTTATTTTTAGAAAATTTTATACTAGGTCTGATTTCTAGATCTTAAGCTTGTCTTTTTGTGTAAAACATTAGTAAGCCCAATTATTAAATATATTAAAAGGTAAATCCCAACAGGTTAAAATGTGTCTAAAATGTATAAGAAGAATTATTTTAAAATAGTAAATAGTTTTTTTTCTTTATGAGATATGCTATAGTCTATTAATTCCCTTAAAGGAGTTAACGATTAAATTTAAAAAAAATCAAAGCTCAGAAAGAATTTTTATTTTAGTGTAAGTCCATGGGCATTACTTTCAAATCTTAAGTCAAACTCTATCATCTCTACTCCCACCACCCCCCAAAAAAAATCCATAACCACTAAAAACTTCTGTTTCATCCAAACTAAAACTACAGTTTAGGATTTCTGAAAGATTTAATTCATACTTTTTACACAGAATTGATTTTGTGAGAATAAAAGACTATTTCACCAAATCACTTACTCTGAGCAGAGAATACTGTTCACATAGGCAAAATTAGAAAAAAAGAAATATTAACATCTTTGAATGTCAGTGTTTGAAATACGTCTTAAACTATTGACAGTTCTGTCTGGCACAGCTTTCTGACCACCTCATGAATTAGGAGGACGAACACAGCCTTGAAAAGTTAGAAGCTTTCCTCTTTTGGAAAAGTCATATTCACGATGACTTGTCATCTCCATTGTAAAACCCCCTCTCTGTGGAAGTTCTCTTGGGTCTTTATTTCAGTATTAGAAGGGACCAAACTCATTATACTATTTAACACCTTGAACTAGACAGCAACTTGGCACAGGAAAGGAGCAGCCAGTGTTATATTTGCCATTAAACACAGGCACCTTTTAAACTATTCAGAGTGCAATTTTATTAAGCAAAAGACATGTTATTGGCCTAGGGCCATTTACTATAAATATTTCCTGGTCAAGAACAATTGATGTAGAACATCTTGAATAATGTTACAGGAAATATAAAACAAGGCTTAGATGTCAGAGGATATAAAACATTACATAAATGTTACAAATTAAACCTAAATTATTTTGAAATCATAATTCATATATGATCTGGATATTGTTGAAATAAGGTACGTAAAATCCAATCCTAGATATAATGATAAGGCTGAGTTTATACAATATATAGGATATGCAAATGTCTCTCTTCTCTAGTGCTCTCAAAGTAGAATCCATGAAAAGCAAATCAGTTTTTGGCTCGAGAGAATGTTTCTTTCCCTCCAAATATGGGAACATTAACCAATCAGTATCATTTTGGATGTCTTTTTTTGTCTTCATTACTTTCAACCAGGAGTCCTGAAAGTTAAGTAGTAATAAAGGAGAAAAATTGAACACATTATAATGAAATTTTACTGAAGGCCAAAGCTTATTTCAGTGGCTACTAAGTGGTTAACATCAATTTGTAGGAAGATGGTAACTTAGTTATTCTTGCCTTGTTTCCAGATGGATACAGAGCAGCAGGAGGACTTCATGAGAATTTTAAAAAGAAAGAACTATTTTGGAATGAATAAGAAACTGATAGTCCTTATTTTAAAGGAATTCAAAAGCAAATCTCTTAGGTAGCAAAGGTATAACTTTGATTAGTAATATTTTGCAGTAGATATCATCTGTTCTTTGCCAACAAAGTTTTAGCATTGCTGTATAAATAAAGAGAGAAAGTATATTTGGGGCTCACATAATATATACTAAAACAGAAATGGAAAATTATTTTTAGTTATAAATATGTTTTCAATGTAACAGAATTAACTTAGCAGAAACTTGTTGTACGTGCCCCTAACTAGGTTCAAAAATTTGTCTAATGATTTTTGCTGAATAAAGTAATTTGTCATTTGATGACCCTGAGACCAGCAATCTCTTTCATCTAGGCATAGTTTTATTTTTCTTGATACAGGAGGTGAACAATGTAGAGAGAACAAAAAACACTAGGAAATGAGAAATTTGTAATATAGACACACCTTTCACCTCACATACCCTCCCTCACTAAGAAGATTTGCATACATGTGTTATAATTTCCTAAATAGAATACCAATTCCTTAAGAACACAGAGATAATCCTTCTACTTAGTTGACTTCTCACAGAAATCAGCAAATTGTGAGTATCTAAGTTAAGGATCTGTTAACCAAATTAAAGGTAAAGTTTAATAATGACTAATTATTATATATGAATCCCCAAATTTCAACTTAATTAACTGAATAGACATAACACAGGACAGAGTAGGGAGATCAGTGTCTAAGTTAATTCTTCCCACTTACCAAGTGAAGTCAACTTGTGGACCTTAGGGAAGTTACCTAACCTCTCTAGAAGTAGGTTTTGTCAAAATTAAAATGACACTAAAACAATACCTACTACAAAGTTGTTATAAGACTGTAATCAAATGTATGTTACATACAGTAGTGAAAGCACTATGGAAATAAATGTATCATAATTTACAAAAAAAAAGATATGGCAGATCAGCTCTATACCTACATACTCTTCAATAAAACTTAGTGTAAGTAATAATGATTATTACATCTATTTTAGAAAAGAAACAGCTTTAGATTGAGAGCACTTGAACAAAAGAGTATAGGATTAGAAACCTATAATTAAACCTAGAGAAGTATGTACACTTATACCACATATTCCTGAAAAAAGAATGAAGGAGCTCACACATCTAAATACAATTTGAAAGGGACAATTAAAAATAAAAATGGGAGAAAAACAACTCCTAAGAAACAGGGAAATAGCCATATTTTCAGAACCTGTTATGACTTATTTAGTGTAGTTGGCATTTAAATTCCATCTGAGCTTTAGCAAAATTGTTGCTGTGGACAGATTGAGTGAGACCAACTTCCCCCAGCTGGTGTGAACTTCTTCATGAAGGGTGAGCAGCTATAAGCTCTCGTACGTGATGTTGCAGGGTCTTGCATGCTCCTCAGTGAGTTGTCTCCATTTTACCTACACTCTTCTGTTTCCAGCCAAAATTATAGTTCCCTCACAAATAGAAAATACCCTCACCCTGGACTTTATTCTGATCTAGGCTATTTAACTCTATCTTCCTTAAATATATTCTATCTTATCTGAAAATATCTGTATGTTTTCATCCATCCTCTTCTCCTTCCTCTACTGAGAGAAAAATATAAAACCCCTCCTGTTTTCTAAGGCTAACTATCCTCTTGTGATCTTGATTGTCTTCTAACCCTCTTCCACCATCAATCTCCTGTCTATTCATTGTATTTTAAACTCTTCCTCTCCACTGGTTTCTTCCTCTCTACTCAGTAAAATATTGATCTTTTCTTACAAACTGCATTTCCTGATTCCTGACTCATCCTAAAGTACAGAGAATACAACCTAGGAGGTAAACTGAATTCACCTTGAATACCAGTTACTCAAGAGCTACCCAGATCCCCATCCCAAGTATTCAGCTTGAGTCTTATTTTGAATTTTTCTCCCCTCACAACTGTATTTGAATTTAGCACAGTGTGTCATCATGCAGATTTTCTCAGCAATGCTTTTGCTTTGACTTCTTCCTATTTGTTTCTTCTAGAATCATACAAATTTACACTTTGATTCCTTCATTTCTGAATTATTGTCATAGCCTACTGTTGGCTCTTCCCACCCCTAACTTCCCGATCTCTAATCTATATTTTACGATATTACAAGAATTGTTTCCCCGAATCACACTTTTTATCTAATTTTCGTTGTTAAAATCTCAGTGATTTCCATTGCCTGAGAAATAAATTGCTATCTCCTAAGCAAGGCATTGAAGCGTTCTGCAACATACCCCTAATGAGCTTTCCAACTGTCCCTACAATGGAGTTTCATGGACTCTCACTTTGCAATTGCAATGTAATAAAGTTGGCCTGTGCTTTCCTGCCTCTGTGCCTGTGGTCATAATTTTTTTTTTTTTTTTTTTTTTTTTTTGGCGGTATGCGGGCCTCTCACTGTTGTGGCCTCTCCCGTTGCGGAGCACAGGCTCCGGACACGCAGGCTCAGTGGCCACGGCTCATGGGCCCAGCCACTCTGCGGCATGTGGGATCTTCCCAGAGTGGGGCACGAACCCGTGTCCCCTGCATCGGCAGGCGAACTCTCAACCACTGCACCACCAGGGAAGCCCTGTGATCAAAATTTTTGATACCAAGATCACTCTTCTCAAAACCCTGAATGTCTTTGATGTCTTTAAAGATGCCCTTCAAAGTCTTCCTCTTACAGTAAGTTTTCTAGGATTCCCCAGCTTGAACTTTTTTCCATGTTTCAATTTTCCACAAGACTTTATGGTTTTCTTTTGACATTCACCTTCTTCCTTATTCTTTAGTTCTTTCTCCATGTATCTTGTCTTGGCTGGTAGACTCAGGCTCATCCATATCAGTCATTATGTCAATTTTGTCTCTGCCCCACTCTTCATCAACTCTTTCTGCCTTAAAAATACTTGGTGTTCATTTAAAGGTAAATGAAGGTTGACTTTGCACATCTCTACAAAATAAAGACCCAATTCTTCCTTTCTTCTTACATCAAAACAGAAGTTCACATTTTGCAGCCTGTTTGTGCACACCTACACACACAAAGAGCCCCTGAGATCTCATCAACTTCAAAAGTAAAATCTTGTGCCAAAGTGATGTTTACATGGTGGGTGAAAAGAGAGAACTGGATGACAGGAAGGATGACAAGTCAAGTGAACCAAATCTGAAGTGGTAATTTTTACAACCTGAATAATCTGCTCTCCATATGTTCCCTGCAAATCCTAGGAAAGGTACTATAACCATGATCTTTGCATTAGAGTTGCGCATATATAGATTCACCTCTATGCAGGAATAAATTTAGAAATAGAAAAACGAGGAAAGATTTTTGGCAACCTTTCCTGAAAGTGTGTGCAAAGCTGAAAAGCCAAATGGAGAGAGGAGTCTGCTAACCTTTATCACACACCACATACAAAGTAATCACACATCATAATGCTTTCATATCCTATGTTCCTTTCACATTCTCGGACATGGCACCACATAGTTAAGCTTCCAGCAGCTGGAGAAATTATAATGCAGCAATGGTCTGTCTACCCATAGAATTCAGTGCCTCCTTTAGAGTTCTTGGCTTCAACAGTTTGAGACAAATAGAAAGTTTTATGCTCATACGCTGAATCCAGACTGTGACCTAAATTAGTTTTCTTAGATATTTTTTAATGTTTTAAATCTATACAATCAAAGAGAAAGTAAGGTGAGTTCACTTTTATATGGAGGTGTAATGCAAATTTTTATACTCTTAAAAGGAGATCTTGTCTTTCCCTCTTGTCCCCTTGGTTCTCATTGTCCCTTATGTGTCCCATCATAAGCAGGGAGATATGGACTACCATTTGGGGAAGGAGATATTTTAGGTGATTTGTTCACATCGTTTTTAAAATACTTTTTTAGTAGATCTTGAGATTTTTAACTTAATTGTGATGCTATTTATTTACTTATTTATTTGTTTATTTTTGGCTGTGTTGGGTCTTCATTGGTGCGTGCAGGCTTTCTAGTTGTGGCGAGCGGGGGCTACTCTTCGTTGCAGTGTGCGGGCTTCTCATTGCGGTGGCTTCTCTTGTTGCAGAGCATGGGCTCTAGGCGCGCGGGCTTCAGTAGTTGTGGCTCGTGGGCTCTGGAGCACAGACTCAGTAGTTGTGGTGCACGGGCTTTGTTGCTCCAAGGCATGTGGGATCTTCCCGGACAAGGGCTTGAAACTGTGTCCCCTGCATTGGCAGGCGGATTCTTAACCACTGTGCCACCAGGGAAGTCCCTGTTCACATCTTAAGAAGTGATTTTATTGCCATCATCCTCAAGTACCTACCTACCCTTTTGGTAATTTTCATTAGATAGCATCCCCTTTATTGGAAAATGTGAGTACTCATGAATATAGCACATCAGAGGCATTCATATTTGGGCTCTGTGTTAATGAGAACCTGTTCTCCTGAGGTGCTCCAAAGCAGACAGAGGCCACCATTCTTGCCCCCTTATTTATCTTATTGGCTAACAGAAGACCAAGAAAAGAATAAGCAAATTGTTAGTGTACATCTGCATGGCTTTTTGTAGTTGTATTGAGGTAGTGGTGTGGTAGGAGGAGCATGTCTTGGGCCTGGTTGTCTGGGTTTGAGCTATTCCCAGCTTCTCCTCTTCATTTGCTGGGTGATATTGAACGAGTTACTTAGAAAACTTATTTTGCATCTATTTAATCATCTGTGAAATGAGGATAATAAAACTCACTCTCAAATTGTCCTAAGGATTTAATAATACAATATGAGTAAAAGTGTCTAATACGCTCATTAAATTGTAACTCCCTTTTATCTACTTCTTTCCCCCACCTCCATTATAAAGGTAATTCAAGCACTATTTTGTCTTTCAGGTGGACTATAGGTGTGGGCCCAGTTTTGACTTTTATCTCACATCTGATCTCTGGACCCATCTCCGTGCTATATCTATTTCTGAAGCATTCTATTGCTTTTCACCATTTTTTAAAAAATGCTTATTTTTTAAAAAATGCTACTGGTATACAAACCACTTACCTCTGCATAATACCTCAGTGAATTGTCATAACAGTTATTCAAAATAGATTATTTATCTGTAATCTATACATGAGGAAACTGAGGTTAAAAGGCTAAGTGACTTTCACAATACCATGAAGGCCCAGCAAGATTAAGTGGCTTCTGCCATCCCTTAACATGAGTAAGTAGCAGTTCTGGAAATTGAACCCGGTTGTCTAATTTCAAACTGACTGAACTTTCTCCTCCTTCATCCTGGGAGAGCTTTACTTTAGATAGTATCCCCCCCTTTAATATACTTCCATAATTTTCATATTAAACTCAACATTTTGCCCTCATCCGTTTCCTCTTCCTGCTCTCCTCTAGGAACCGAGAGAAAACTCTGCCTATTTCTGTAAATAGTCATCTTTAGTCACTATTATGTTAAAACAGACTTTTAACTGGGGAAATATATTTCAAGCCATGGTGTTTGAGCCAAATGAAAGGGGGGAAATAGTGTTTATCAATGATATGAAATGACTTTTTTGGGTACATGGCAGATTATACTTTTTAAAACACATACCACTTTAGGGTATTACATGATCATTAACTATAAAGAAAATACATTAAATTAACTATGGCAGAAGGAACATAACTATTTGTACAATTAACAGTTAACAATAGCAATCTTGGAAATAAGGTTGTGTAAACATCATTAGGTAAGTAACCAGGCTTAGGCTTTAAGGAAGGAAAAGTGAATGTGCACTATGGAATTTGAATGTCTGGATAATGTTTAGAGCACTTCTATAGGGTTTCTGAGTAGCATTTTGTTGAAAAAAATATAACTTATCCTTCTGATTAAGATGAAAGAGAAGGGGAAAAAGAGAGAGACTATGCTGATGTAAAAGGAATGTTTTCGCACAATAAAAAGCAGCATTTACACAAAAATAATGTATCCTCTTAATAAATAGTAGGAACACTGAGAATTTTTCTTAAGCTACCATGTCATTAAATATAAAAGCATATTATTTCTAAGTATCTCTATTATAAATAATTTTTTAATTCAAATAATACCCTAATAAAATTAACAGCAAGAAATTATGAAAGACAATGGTAGAAACACATTTGGCTGAAGGATAAGAATATACATGTGATTCCTCTTGAAATGAGAGCTACCAAACCACACAATAAAGTATAGTGTAATGGAATACAAAAAACAAACAAACAAACAAAAAACAGAAAATCTGAGTGATTTGAACAAAGAGGATAGGGAAAAAAGAAGAAAATGAGTAAGTTTGTCTGGAAAATGTTTACAGTTTCAGACATTCTTATTTTGGACCCTGAGAAATAAAATGATTTTATAAATATGATTTACAAATAAACTCAAGGACATCCATACAATTAAGTTGCCAAAACCATGAATATGATCAGGACGAATCTTTAAAGCAATGGAAAATTGTTAGTGATAAAGTGAGTTAAAAATGGTAATGTACCAAAAATACAGACTCTGGCCCCAACTGTCTCTAAAATCATTACATTTAGATGTATGACAAATTGATAATTGTTTGGGGAAATATAAACAAAATATTAACAGAGGTTATCTCTGGATAATGTGGTTGTGCATAATTTTAAATTTCTTTTTGTGCTAGTATTTTCTAAAATGGACATAAATTAATTTTGTCAAGAAAAGGCAATAAAGCTGACATCAGAAGTCCAAGATGACTTAGTCTATTTTGGATGCTGATCACTCAGACATGGCTCATGCATTTTCTTCAGTCAGGGAGATGCCACTACCAAGTGACTGACAAAGGGAAATAAAAAGAAACTCATTTTTCAAAGAAAAAAAAATAAAGCAGCCCATTTTTGTTGTCAGTATGATCACATCAGACTCTAAGACCCATGGAGAGAGACGTTTCATTTAGACTCTGTGCTGTGCAGAGCTACTGGTGCCATGCACACAGTTATGATCATTGACAGTCACACAATCTCCTTCCTTCTCTTCTGCGCCATTGCTGCCCTGGTGCTGCCTCGGCAGCATATTTAGGTTTTAAGTTGTCAATCATGATTCTTTTATATTCCTGCAAAATGAAAAAAATTCATAATATAAAAAAGATGCCTGGTGGGACAAAGTTTTTGCTGGACAACTGCATTCTTTTCCATTTGTGTACTTTGCAAATGTCTAATACACCAAATGTTCCATAGTCCAATCAAAGTAAGTTTCCTTATTTTAGTTTCCATCTAATATATGTCAAAAATTTGGCTTTTTTTTTTTTTTTTTGCAGTACGCGGGCCTCTCACTGTTGTGGCTTCTCCCATTGCGGAGCACAGGCTCCGAACGCGCAGGCTCAGCGGCCATGGCTCACGGGCCCAGCCGCTTCATAGCATGTGGGATCTTCCCGGACCGGGGCACGAACCTGTGTCCCCTGCATCAGCAGGTGGACTTCCAATCACTGCGCCACCAGGGAAACCCGAAAATTTGGCTCATTTTTAAAGAATATTCAGCTACTGTTGCACAACTTCCCAAGACTGCCTGAGATTAAATAGGGAAACCAATCAGAACAAAACAAGATCTCCTTTGCCCTTCTACATCAAAACACTACAATCCATTCTCTAACTGTTCCCAAGAGGAATATCTTCATTAAGCTGAAATACACACATTGCCATAAATCAAAGCAGCCATATATCTCTGCTTTGCATGTTCTATTTTAGGCTGAGTGATCAATACTACTTACCATTTAGGGAAAGAAAATATGTGTGTGTGTGTGTGGCACTGTGTGTGTCTGCGTGTTTCAGAATTTCAAATGGAATTTTCAGAGAATCTGAAAGCTAAAGAAAAGCTCTACAAGCACAAGATTAGCATTACAATAAATAGACACTTAGTGAACTTAAAATTGAATTCTAAGAGTAGTGTGTGTGTATGTGTTTTCTCTTCATGAGTCAAAATGACCTAGGAAATATTTACTACTCAAGAGATCACCTTCGAAAGCCCTAGAATCCTAGGATGAACAGGGAGGTGGCAAGCTTGGTGCTTTTAGGAACAACTACTTAGGGTTTAAAAAAATAAATTGTTTGATGAAGTTCTCATACCATTGCCAACAACAGCTGGCCAGATATGTGGCTGGTCATGCTGAATAATGAAGTTTGGGACTGGATTGTCCCCTTGAAGTGTGTGAACTCCTAGACCTTCAAGTTCATTACCAGAGTTCTTCATGCACACACTTCTCAGTAAACTAGAACAATTTACTATGCCTAAAATTGTGTGAAGCATTTACCTTAATTGACAATGAGAAATAATTAATTTTATACCAGGGTTTTGTTTGTTTTTTATGTTTCTTCACAGAATAAATTAGATATGTGCAAAATCAACAACAACAAAACCTTGTCAATTATCACCGCACAATTTTTGTTTTCTGTGCTTATTTAGTATTACATTTATAGATTCAAATGCAGTGTTTTTTCTTTTTCTTAATTGTAGTTAATTATAATTAACTTCTACTTAATTGAAGTATAGTTAATTTACAATGTTGTGTTAGTTTCAAGTATACAGCAAAGTGATTCTGTCATATATATACACACACACATATACATATTTTTGCTTTTTCAGACTCTTTTCCATTATAGCTTATTACAAAATATTGAGTATAGTTCCGTGTGCTATACAGTAGGCCCTTGTTTATCTATTTTATACAGAGAAGTGTGTATATGTTAATCTCAAACTCCTAATTTATCTCAAATGCAGTGTTTTAAAAGAAGCTTGCCCCTGGAAAAATAAGCCAAACATTCAGAATGAAATTTATTTGCTGTTTGAAGTAAATGTTTCAAATTTCTGACGTTTTTAAGTGGAGAAAGATTAATGTACAATGTGTTCCAATAAGTGCTGTGAACAGAAGTAGTTAGGACTTTGATTATATGTCTCATCTCAGAAAATCACCTTCAGAAACCTAGAATGCCCTAACTTGAGTATAGGGCACTACTGAAATTACATTAAAAAGGCAGGGAAAATGTGGTTACAAGGTAAAAATGTAAGAGTAGTAATTACTTGGTCTGTGTTAGGGCAAAGTCAGGAGACAGAGTCATGGAATGAAACCCGATTAGCAGAGGTTACAAAAAGAAATAAGGAAACACTTATTGTAAGTGCCTGAGAATCAAAAGAATGTCACTGAAGAGTCCAAGTCCACTACTTAATAGGAAAAGGGAAAATTACAGACTACAAGGAGGGCAACACATTTAATTGCTCCTTGGGTTTCTTTTCTAAATACTAATAATTGTAAAAGGTTGCTTAATGTGATAATAGTTATCAAGGTTGAAGAGATCAAAAGGCAATGTCAGAAAGTAATAGATTGAGGTGAGTGCACGTTATTGTGAATGTATTCATATTAATGGTACCTTGAGATGGACCAAGGAAGGAGATGCATCTGATGCTGAGGTGACTGTGAGTGTGGAGAATGGTAAAATAAATTGAAAATATTCATTTCAATTTGAGTGGTCAAAAGACAACCATTATTCCAGCAAAATCTTTTAAAATTGATAATCATAAAATCAGCCAACTAGCAAATGTTTGTTGAATGTAAATTGCATTCCTAAGAGAGACTATGGACCCCAGTAAATCTCTAAAATATACATGGCTTATTGCTACTCAAGAGGATTTACTCCAGATTTTGGTGAGTAGCTAATAATGTATATTACTTGTGTACACATTATTAGCTAATTGTGTACAGTAATTAAAGAACAGTTATGAATATGAAACTTGGTAATGAAGATATCCTAGGTAATATGTGACCAATGATCCAGGGTATTAAGCTTTATTACTAATGTGACACTAATATGAACTCTAACCATGTCAATTTCAGTGTGTAGAATAATTCTATTCTGCATTCTAATACCGTTATCAAATTTTTCTCTTCAAGAGGGCTTGTTCAAGTCCCTGTGAAAAAAATATGAATTGTAAATAAATACTTTATACCAAGGGAGCAGAACATATAAATGTACATTCTGACTTCCTTAGATCACAAAATACTTTTAAATAATAAAAAAGGCTTTTTCACTTAGTTTATCTGCTTTCCTTCAAAGAATCAGCATTTTTTAATATTTTAATTTTTTACTTAGTGGCATTGAACTTAAACTAAAGAAAAACAAAAACTGTTCACCCATTTGTCCCATCACCTACTCCCACCCCTCTGGCCTCTGGCAACCACCAATCTGTTCTCTGTACCTGAGCTTATTTTTGTTTTAAATTAATTAATTTTTAGATTCCATATATGAGAGATCATATGGTGTTTGCTTATTTCACTTAGCATAATGCCCTTGCGGTCCATCCATTTTGTAGCAAGTGGTAAGATTTCGTTCTTTTTTTTATTGCTGAATTATATGCCATTGTATGTATACGTGCGTGTGTTTGTGTGTACATATATATATATATATCTCACAATTTTTTATCCATTCATCCATGGATGGACACTTAGGTTGTTTCCATATCTTGGCTACTGTAAATAATGCTGCAGTGAACTTGGCTGGTGCATATATCTTTTCTTTTTCTTTTCACTCTTTCTTTTTTGTCACTCCTTTTTTTTTAAGTACAGTTGATTTACAATGTTGTTTTACTTTTAGGTGTATAAAAAACGAATTCAGTTATATATACATATATATATGTTTTTTCAGATTCTGTTCCTTTATAGGTTATTATAAAACATTAAGTATAGTTCCCTGTGCTATAGAGTAGGTCCTTGCTGGTTACCTATTTTACATAAAGTAGTGTGTATATGTTAATTCCAGCCTCCTAATTTATCCCCCCTCTTTCCCCTTTGGTAACCATAAGTTTGTTTTCTATATCTGTGACTCTTTTTCTATTTTGTAAATAGGTTCATTTGTACCAATTTTTTAAGATTCCACAAATAAGCGATTTGCTTTTCTCTGTCTGACTTATTTCACTCAATATGACAATCTCTTGGCTATCCATGTTGCTGCAAATGGCATTATTTCATTCTTTTTTCTGGCTGAGTAATATCCCATTGTATAAATATACCACATCTTCTTTATCCATTCATCTGTCAATGGACATTTAGGTTGCTTCCATGTCTTGGCTACTGTAAGTAGCATTGCAATGAACATTGGGGTGCATATGTCTTTTCGAATTATGGTTTTCTCTGTATATATGCCCAGGAGTGGGATTGCTGGATCATGTGGTATCTCTCTTTTTAGTTTTTAAAGGAACCTCCATACTGTTCTCCACAGTGGCTATACCAATTTACATTCCCACCAACAGTGTAGGAGGGTTCCTTTTTCTCCACACCCTCTCCAGCATTTATTATTTGTAGATGTTTTGATGATGGCCATTCTAACCTGTGTGAGGTGATACCTCACTGTAGTTTTGATTTGCATTTCTTTAATAATTAGTAATGTTGAGCATCTTTTCATGTGCCTCTTGGCCATCTGTATGTCTTCCTTGGAGAAATGTCTATTTAGATCTTCTGCCCATTTTCTGAGTGGGTTGTTTCTTTTTTTGATATTGAGCTGCATGCAATGTTTGTATATTTTGGAGATAAATCCCTTGTCGGTCACTTTGTTTGCAGATATTTTCTCCCATTCTGTAGGTTGTGTTTTCGTTTTATTTACGGTTTTCTTTGCTGTGCAAAAGCTTTTAAGTTTAATTAGGTCCCATTTGTTTATTTTTATTTTTATTTTTATTTCCATTACTCTAGGAGACAGATCCAAAAAGATACTGCTGTGATTTATGTCAGAGTGTTCTGCCTATGTTTCCCTCTAGTAGTTTTATAGTATCTGGTCTTATATTTAGGTCTTTAATCCATTTTGAGGGAATCAGAAATTTTAAAAGGAACTTCAAATATTGTAACCCAGCTATCAAACCTTATTGGGGGTTCATGTATATTTTTTCTTTAAAATAGCCCTTATTTAAATTACTGCACCTTGAACCAATAATTAATAATTGTGTATTTACAGAACTAAACCTCAACTTCTTCACCTTCCTATTGTACAACTTGTAATTGAGTGCAAAGCAGACCATGTTAATAATAATTAGCAGTATTATTGGTATCTTATGACTATAGTAAAATAATACTAAATAAACCATAAAGCCTCAGGCAAAATAAAATTGAAATTGCTATAATATCTTTTTTTGGCATAATTAGTAAATAAATAAAAATAAATTTAGAAGTAAAGATAGTTACTACTTTCCCCCAAAGTAGTGTCACTATTGGTTTCAAAATTACATGAGTATTTAAAGGGTTAAATATATGAGAAGAAATAATAGGAACAGACCAAAATCCAGAAAACAATGTTGAAAAGACTTCTAGACTAGACATTTTTATAGGTGAGCTGTTTCCTACTTCCAATGATAGTAACAAGCATTTATTGTAAGAGTAAAAGGTGAATTAATTTAATAAATTTATTAGTAAAATATTTTCTTTTTCAAATTAAACAAAAAATATATTCGTTCGTAAACTTATAAAAGTTAATTAAGAAATCTTTTATGAAATCCCCAAAACTATTTCTAATTTTTAAAATCAAATTATCATAACAGATTAGAAATAGAAAAAAAAAACATTTTAAAGGTGAACCACTGAAAGCAGTCGCATTATAATGAAGAACAAAAGAAGTATGGCAATCACTATTACTGTTATTCAAAAGTATTCTGTACATCCTAACCAATTCATGGTTCTTATATGCTGAACATCTTCTATTCAGTTGTAGTCATTATTCTTTTTCATTTGTAAATTTTCTCAGGTTTGGCAACTGGTACCTCTTTCTAATTGTCGTCTGTGTCAATTTGACTTGGCCATATTAGTTGTTGAGCATATTTGCTTTCTGACACAAAAAGGTGGTCCAGACTGCTCTTGTATATTTCTGGCTTAAAACTGGAATCACCCATTTCTCCATGAACCCTAGTTCCTTAGTCAGGAATGGTAAACTGATGTTGGTTCTTTAATACTTTTACATACACATACACACACACATGCGTGTGCACACACAGTGATTTCTAAAGCCTGTTGCCATGTGTATTCTAATATTTAGAAAAGAGTATAATGTTTTATTGAATATATTTATACTAATTTCTTAATATATAATGTTTAGTTCCCTTTTTAAAGCTTTTTTTTCTTTTTTTTCTTTTTTTTTTTTTTGCGGTACGCGGGCCTCTCAATGCTGCGGCCTCTCCCATTGCGGACCACAGGCTCCGGACGCGCAGGCTTAGCGGCCATGGCTCACGGGCCCAGCCTCACAGGCCCAGCCGCTCCACTGCATGTGGGATTCTCCCGGACTGGGGCACAAACCTGTGTCCCCTGCATCAGCAGGTGGACTCCCAACCACTGCGCCACCAGGGAAGCCCTTTAAAGCTATTTTGAGTCAATAAATTCCTGTACTTCTCCTCCAGTATCAAATTTAAACTGGTTAACTTTTAGTCCCAGTTTATACCTGTGAGGTAATAGTGAGTTTAATCCACTTTCCATGGACTCTCCCATCCTCTTCTTATATTTGTCTGTGGCATTACTCTTATATTATCATACATTTCTGTCATCTTTATGCACATTATTTAGTCCTAAGTATAAAGTTAAATTATTGTATGTTCATCAACAGTACCTGTGGCAAAGTTTCATCAGTCATATGCTGGATAGCTGAATCTTATTTTCTAGTTGGTTCTTCAGGCCAACCACATGGGAACAATATTGTCAAAGTTCTTCCATGCCTATAAATGTTTGCCTATGATCTATGAACAGTGTGGACAAATTTAAAATACCTCAATCACGTTTTCTAAGTGTCTAAATAATGCTGCTCTAAGGTCTTCTGGCATCAAATATTACAGCCAAGACATCTGGTACTAGTTGATTTTTTGTGCGTGATTCTTTTTTTTATTGAAGTATAGTTAATTTATAATGTTGTCTTTCAAGTGTACAGCAAAGTGATTCAGTTGCCACATATATATATTATTTTTCAGATTCTTTTCCATTGTAGGATGTTACAAGATATTGAGTAGTCTCCTGTGCTATACAATAGGTCCTTGTTGTTTACCTAGTTTATACATAGTAGTGTGTATATGTTAATACCAAACTCCTAATTTATCTCCCTCTGCCCACCATCCCCTTTAGTAACCATAGATTGTTTTCTAGTTCTGTGAGATTATTTCTCTTTTGTAAATAAGTTCATTTGTATCTTTTTTATTTTTTTAGATTCCTTATATAAGTAATGTTTTTCCTTGCATTCTAAAAGTTTTTAAACCAGTGGCTGGTCAAAGTTAGTCATTTTTATGGAAACTCAAAACATGTTTTTTAAATCTTTGAAGTTCAGTTATTTTTTTAGGATATATCTCAGAATTTGACATTCAGATTTAAATTCCCAGGTACATTGTGCCTTTTTAATTTATGATCTTAATTATTTCAGGAAATTTTTATTTGAATTATAATTTAAAATACTTCATCCTATGGCTTTCCTTCTTTCCTCAGCATACTACAACCACACATATTGTTCATCTCCTTTGACTGTCTCCTATATTTGTCACTTTTTTTGATTGCCTTTTCCCTTTATGATTTCTTATATTTTCATCCATCTCATTTCAATCCCTTCATTCTGTTTTACATGATATCTTTTTACTCTTGCCTTTCTTCTCAGTTCATCTATTTAAAAAATATTTTTCTCCTGGTTTTTCACTCTTATTCCTGAATTCTGTAAGCTATTCTTTTAGTTCTGTTGTTAAGCCTTCTCATTCCTGAGATTTTCTGATTTATGACATTCTTTCCAGGATTTGAGAATTTGCCTGATGTCTTTAAGTTATTTTGAAATATTAGGATACTGTGTTCATCTTCTGTGTGGCACCAATTTAAGAGTATTTCCCCTCCAATTGAGGTATCATTTGATTTTCATGTTTTTTAATACAATATTGTTTGTGTCAGATTCGATCTGACACAAACAAAACACAAATTTCTTGTGTTTTCTAAAAATGTTTTCCTGTGTAGGGACAGAGATAGGTCATGCTGGCTTTCCAAGCCTCAAAACTCCAGGGTTCCCTCCACTCTGATAATATGAATCATTCAAATAGCCATTTTGTGCCTCCATTTGTCTGCCTTTACAGGATAAGCCTGATTCAGGACAGCTTTGTCCTTGATATTTCTCTAGGTTAATCAGATTTCCAAGGCCTGGCCTTCCAAAACTGTGCTCTCACTTTAAACTTTGTATCGTACTGCTATAATCATTTCATAGGTTTGCCTCCTCTGTTCTTTTTAACATATTTATAAAACTACTTTAACATGTATATAAAGGAATAAAATAAATCAATATCAACGTCAGTCATAAAAGAGGAGAGTGAAGGACTTGCCCTATCATATATCCAGATATACATCCCAACCATAGTAATAAAATACAGGAATGAACAAATAAACCAGTGAAATAGAATGGAGACTGACCCATATATAAAAGAATTTAGCATAAAATTAAAATGGCACCACAATCTAAAGGGAAAGGATAGATTGTCTGATAGATGGAAGACAAAATGGAATCCTCATCTAATCCCCATGTAAATGTGAAGCGCATGAATGTATAGAGTGTTAACACAGGTCAAGTATCATTAAAAAAACAAAGCTTCAAAAGCTAGAACCATAAGACAAGAAATTTGTAGATTAAAGGATAAGAGCTCCAACACCTATTAGTTGAGTGAACTTGGACAATCCTTTAACTTTTACGTGCCTCAATTCCCTCATTTTTAAAATGGGTACTAAATGGTTTAATATACGTGAAATGTTAAAAAACACAATGTTTTGCACACAGTACATGATAAATAATTGCCTACTATGACTACCTCTATTACCATGCCCAAATCGAGAATTTCTTAAGGAGTGATATCAGAAACAAAGTAATAGACAGGAGAAAGAAGAGAACATATTTGTCAATGTCTAAAAATCATGAGATTAGTATTTAGAATATAAGAATCTTCTGCAAAAGAACCAGAAAAGGAAAGCAACCTGAATGAAAATGAGCGATAAAATAAAACAGGTATTTGTAGAAGATGAAACACAAGAAGCTATTAGGTTGAATCATATGTAACTGCCACATATTGTAAATCAAAAATGTTTGGATCTCAGCAAATTCATATGCTTCAACTTAATTAGTAATTGATGAGACATGGAAAATCATTAGAAATCAAAAAAATGCAAATTTAAACTGCAGTGGGAAAAATAAAAGGCTTCATATAATGCTAAATGCTATCAGGGATGTCAAAATATAGGAACCCTCGTACACTGCTGGTGAGTGTGTCGAGCGACATAGCCATTGTGGAAAGCCTTCAAGTAACACTTAGTCAAATTACATAAGTACATAGCCTGTGAAACAGCAGGTCCACTTGTGAATATGTATTCCCAGGAAAATATTACTCTAGTTCATAAAGGGATATGTATGAAGACAGTTCTCCCAGTGTGTGGCAGAAAGAAGGTGAAAACATCCTTTGTGTCCATAATTGGGAAAGTGATCAGGTAAAATATGGTAAATGTCAACCATGGAATATACAATACTTAGTAGCATTGACTAAATGCAAAATGCATACCCATCAACACAGATGGATCTTAATAATACTGCTTCATTTTTTAAAGTAGAAAACAGAATTTGGTATATAACATAATACTATGTATCCATATAACAAAATGCTATTTATGCACACACAAAATATTATACTTGAAACACTAAAATGACTGATTCTGCAGAGAGGGAAATGAGATAGTGGTTATGGGCATTAAAGGAAATTAATAAAACAAGGATGGGAAATAGAGTAAATATTCAGGTCAAAAACATCGCAAAATTAAAAGGCAACTGCAAACTAAGAAAATGTTGCCACAAATATGACAAGGAGTTAATGTCCTTGATTTAAAGAGGAGTTTTCAACAATGAAAAGAAAAACAGTAATGCCTCAATAGAAAAATGGGCAAGAAGAGAAACATAGAGTTCCCAAAGAATAAATAAAAACGGTTATTAGGGATGTAAAGAAAATTCACACTTCTTAGTGGTAAAACTAATTTGAATTAAAAGAAAAATTTGTTTTTATTTTTCACACAAATGCAAATGTGAAAAATCATTGTACTCAGTACTGGGGAGAGTGTGGTGACAAAGAGACATCCAGTGCTGATTCAAGAAGTTTCTGTTAGTAGAAAAGGGTCTGGGAATGTGTGTCATCCTACTGTTGGCCAGTAATTCTGTTTTGGGGGATCTATGATAAGGGAATAAATAGATGCAGGAGAGAATATTTATTGCACAGGAGTTTGTTACAGAGTAAGAAACAATAGGGGAAATTAGATAAAAACAAAGTAAAGGGGCTTCCCTGGTGGCGCAGTGGTTGAGAGTCCGCCTGCCGATGCAGGGGACACGGGTTCGTGCCCCGGTCCGGGAAGATCCCACATGCCGCGGAGCAGCTGGGCCCATGAGCCATGGCCGCTGAGCCTGCGCATCCAGAGCCTGTGCTCCGCAACGGGAGAGGCCACAGCAGTGTGAGGCCCACATACCGCAAAAAAAAAAAAAAAAAAAAAAAAAAAAAAGTAAAGGGAGATGATTAATTCATAAGAAATATGAGTAAAATTATGTTTTCAAAGATTATTAATCTATGAAATAGGGAGGGTGGGAGGGAGGGAGACGCAAGAGGGAAGAGATATGGGAACATATGTATATGTATAGCTGATTCACTTTGTTATAAAGCAGAAACTAACATGCCATTGTAAAGCAATTATACTCCAAAATAAGTAGGTAACATTTTTATTTAATTAGCTCTTAACAGGATATATATTTACTATATATGTATTGTAAAAAATATAATTAAAATTTTAAAAATCAAAAAAAAATTGAGAGAAAATCATGATTAAAAAATATATACATATAAATATACACACATAATATATATATGGTAGGCTTTTTGAGGTTTCTGTTACTTTGACATTGAATAAGTACCATTTAAATTTGCTCGCCTATTCTACAAGATAGGTAGAACACATTGCTTAATATGTTCCACAAACCAATGTTATGAAAAAAAAGTGAAGGATGGGGGAGGAGAGTTACAGATTAAGACAAAGTTAAGGAACACAAAACCCAAATGCAAATCATGGTCTTTGATTAGATACTGATATGAACAATTTAGAAGTCAAAGACTTTTCTGGGACTACTAGAGAATTTTGAATATATAAGGTTATTGCCTCATATTATAGATTTATTGTTAACTATTTATTGCTTTAATAATGTTTTGGTAGAAAAATATCCTTACTATTTAGAGCTGCATTCTGAAGTTTTTAAGATGAAAATGTAATAATCTTGAATTTATTTAAAAGAATTCATCAAAGGCAACATAATACAAATATGACAAAATTGTACAGTTGTTATATCTATCCTGACTATAGGAGTGTTAATTGTATTTTTTGCTCTACTTTTCTTTGAATTCTAAAATTTTTACACTATGGTGTTAAATAAAAATTTCTCATAGATTTCTCTCTAGAGATAGATCCAGCAACTTAGCATAGAATTATATTGTTTTTAAAAGAAAAAGCATAAGATAGGCTCTTTATAAAATTATATGTCCACCCATTAGAAAATAATAATCTTAAACTTACCATGAACCTGAATTCTAATACTTCAGAATGCCTTGGTAAGACTTTTGTTTAAATTTTTACACAAATTTGGTATATCTTTAATAGAGTGCTGTGCTTACAGATTAAAGAAATGAATTATTTTGTTTTCCTAAATACATGTGCCTTATACCAGAAAATTCTTTGTTTGGAGGAAGCAAGTGCATCTTTTGTTTTCCAGTGCTTACATAGATAATGTAAGATTCCACTGAGTGATGAAGGAAAGACAGAAAAAAAAAAAGAACTGGGCTGTTTCCTTTTGTGTGTCTGCTAGCAATTATGAATATATCCTATTTTTTAATCAACACAAATGGTAGCGTACTACCTACACTCTTCTACACCTCGCTTGTTTTACTCAACTCTATACTTTAGAGATCTTCTCATATCAGAACATAGAAAGCTTTCTTCATTCCTTTTATCTGCCTGAATGATGTTCTGTGTGTATGAATATATCATGAGATTTATTAATCATTGTCTCTATCCATTGACATGTGATCATATTTCTAATCATCTGCTATTTGCTTCTCTTGTAGTCAACATTTTACTATTATAGCCTGTTCTTAGCATATTTGGAAAAATTAAAAGGGGGAGTGTAGGTGGGCACTGCACATGCTTAAAGCAGAAACAAATTGAGAAAAAGAACAAACAAATTGAAGCCCAGTTACAAAACAGAAGGAGTTTCTTTCAAAATTCTGGGGCAGGCTCATTTCAAAGCAAGGACAGAATGTGGAGGTGAAATCACATCTAGCATGGATTTCTGGGACATCCAAGCAATCATTAGGGATTCCAAGTAATCAAAGTCAGAAAAACTAACTAGGTAAAAGAATATTCTTCCTCATTTTTTCCTGCAGTACGTGAAGTCAGACATTGTGTGTGTGTGTGTGTGCGTGCATTTGTATGTGTGTGTTGGAGGGGATGTATTGCAATAAACCAGTAGATCTCTATGAATCTATCCCTGCCCCTCTACCATTTATTATTAGCAGAGCAGCCATAATGTCCTTTTAAAATATAAGTATGTTTATGGCAATATACTTGTCAAAAACCTTCAATGGTTAGTGGAGACCAAAGCAGACTCCAAAATCTCATGGGTAACTCTGAAAGAAAAAAAAAAAAAAAAAAGCTGTAGGCGCTTGCTGTTGAAAGTAAAATTACACTGAAGCTTCCCACCTCCAGAGGCTTTCAAACACATTAATATAGTAAAAAAGGGGGCTCAGATGATCTCATCAGAGCACTGACACAATCTTCTACAAAATGCAGGTAGAGAAAAAGAGATTAAAGATATTAAGCCTAAGAAAACTCCACCTTTAAGAGGTCAGAGGAAAGCAGAAAACCAATAAAGGTGACTGAGAATGGGTGATCAGTCAAGAAAAAGTAAAACCAAAAGAGTAGGCATATTAATTTCCTAGGGCTGCTATAACAGAGTACCATAAACTGAGTTCCTTAAAGAAACCAAAATTTCTTCTCTCACAGTTCTGGGAGTTGGAAGTCCAAATTCAAGGTGTCAGTAGGCTCATATTCTCTCCCAAGGCTTTACAGAAGAATCCTTCCTTGCTTCTCTAGCTGCTTATGGTTGCCAATAATTCTTGGTATTTCTTGACTTACAGATTCATCACTCCAACCTATGTCTCCACCTTCACATGGTCTTATCTCCTGTGTGTCTGTCTCTTCACATTATTTTCCTTCTCTCTAGGTCTCTGTGTCCAAATTTCCCTTCTTCTATAAGGACACCAGTTATATTGGATTTAGTGCTTACCTGAATTCAGTATGACTTCATCTTAATTTGCTTACATCTGTAAAAGACTCATTTTCAAACAATGACATATTCACAGGTTCCAGATGGATGTGAATTATGTGGGGACACGATTAAACCCAGTACAATTAGTTGTCCCAAAAGCCCAATAAAGAAAGATTACTAGGGAAGGAGGAATGATTAACTGGTTAAGTGCTGCAGTGAGAAATATCCCTTTGATTTAGCTACTGAAGTTCAGTGATGAATTTGACAAACGCAGTTTCATCTGAAATTTGGGGGCAAAATTCTAATCAAGTGGCTCAAGAGGGAATGAGTATTTAGGAATTAGAGAAACTAAACACAGAAGAATTTTGCTAACAAAGGGAAAAAACATATAGTATTGATACTAGCTGGTTGGTAAGTAAAGCTGCTTGTGTTGTTTGTTTTGGCTTCAAAGTAAAGCTGGGGGGGTGTTTTTGGTTTTTTTTTTTTTAACATCATTATTGGAGTCTAATTGCTTTACATTGTTGTGGTCGTTTCTGCTGTATAACAAAGTGAATCAGCTATACTTATATTCCTATATCCCCTCCCTCTTGCGTCTCCCACCGACCCTCCATAACCCACCCCTCTAGGTGGTCACAAAGCACTGATCTCCCTGTGATATGCGGCTGCTTCCCACTAGCTATTTTACATTTGATAGTGTATATATGTCAGTGCAACTCTCTTTGTCCCACCTTCCCTTACCCCTCCCCGTGTCCTTAAGTCCATTCTCTTCATCTGTGTCTTTATTCCTGTCCTGCCCCTAGGTTCTTCAGAACCGTATTCTTTTTTATACTCCATATATATGTTTTGGCATTTCTCTTTCTGACATACTTCAGTCTATATGACAGATTCTAGGTTCATCCACCTCATTAGAAATAACTCAGTTTCGTTTCTTTTTATGTCTGAGGAATAGTCCATTGTGTATGTGTGTCACATCTTCTTTACCCATTCATCTGTCGATGGACACTTATGTTGCTTCCATGTCCTGGCTATTGTAAATAGTGCTGCAATGAACATTGTGGTACATGACTCTTTTTGAGTTATGGTTTTCTCAGGGTATATGCCCAGTGGTGTGAATGCTGGGTCATGTGGTAGTTCTATTTTTAGTTTTTAAAGGAACCTCCATACAGTTCTCCATAGTGGCTGTATCAATTTACGTTCCCACCAACAGTGTAGGATGGTTCCCTTTTCTCCACACCCTCTCCAGCATTTATTGTTTGTAGATTTTTTGATGATGGCCCTTCTGACCGGTATGAGGTGATACCTCATTGTAGTTTTGATTTGCATTTCTCTAATGATTAGTGATGTTGAGCATCCTTTCACGTGTTTGTTGGCAACCTGTATATCTTCTTTGGAGAAATGTCTGTTTAGGTCTTCTGCCCATTCTTGGCTTGGGTTTTTTTTTTTTTGATATTGAGCTGCATGAGCTGCTTGTAAATTTTGGAGATTAAACCTTTGTCATTGCTTCGTTTGCAAATATTTTCTCCCATTCTGAGGGTTGTCTTTTCGTCTTGTTTATGGTTTCCTTTGCTGTGCAAAAGCTTTTAAGTTTCATTAGGTCCCATTTGTTGATTTTTGTTTTTATTTCCATTTCTCTAGGAGGTGGGTCAAAAAGGATCTTGCTGTGATTTATGTATGGAGTATTCTGCCTATGTTTTCCTCTAAGAGTTTTATAGTGTCTGGCAGTACATTTAGGTCTTTAATCCATTTTGAGTTTATTTTTGTGTATGGTGTTACAGTGTGTTCTAATTTCATCCTTTTACATGTAGCTGTCCAGTTTTCCCAGCACCATTTATTGAAGAGGCTGCCATTTCTCCATTGTATATTCTTGCCTCCTTTATCAAAGATAACATGACCATTTGTGTGTAGGTTTATCTCTGGGCTATCCTGTTCCATTGATCTATATTTCTGTTTTTGTGCCAGTTCCATACTGTCTTGATTACTGCAGCTTTGTAGTATAGTCTGAAGTTAGGGAACCTGATTCCTAAAGCTCCGTTTTTCTTTCTCAAGATTGCTTTCGCTATTCAGGGTCTTTTGTGTTTCCATATAAACATGAAATTTTTTGTTTTAGTTCTGTGAAAAATGTCATTGGGAGTTTGATAGGGATTGCACTGAATCTGTAGATTGCTTTGGGTGGTATAGTCATTTTCACAATGTTGATTCTTCCAATTCAAGAACATAGTATATCTCTGCATTTGTTTATATCATCTTTAATTTCTTTCATCAGTGTCTTATAGTTTTCTGCATACAGGTCTTTTTTCTCCTTAGGTAGGTTAATTCCTAGGTATTTTATTCTTTTTGTTGCAGTGGTAAATGGGAGTGTTGCCTCAATTTGTCTTTCAGATTTTTCATCATTAGTGTAAAGGAATGTAAGAGATTTCTGTGCATTTTGTATCCTGCTACTCTACCAAATTCATTGATTAGCTCTAGTAATTTTCTGGTAGCAGCTTTATGATTCTCTATGTATAGTATCATGTCATCTGCAAACAGTGACAGCTTTACTTCTTCTTTTCCAATTTGGATTCCTTTTATTTCCTTTTCATCTCTGATTGCTGAGGCTAAAACTTCCAAAACTATGTTGAATAATAGTGGTGAGAGTGGGTAACCTTGTCTTGTTCCTGATCTTAGTGGAAATGGTTTCAGTTTTTCACCACTGAGAATGATGTTGGCTGTGCGGTTGTCATATATGGCCTTTATTATGCTGAGGTAAGTTCCCTCTATGCCTACTTTCTGGAGGGTTTTTATCATAAATGGGTGTTGAATTTTGTTGAAAGCTTTTTCAGCATCTATTGAGATGATCATATGTAAATATTTACAATTGTTATGTATTCTTCTTGGATTGATCCCTTGATCATTATGTAGTGTCCTTCTTTGTCTCTTGTAATGGTCTTTATTTTGAAGTCTATTTTGTCTGATATGAGAATTGCTACTCCAGCTTTCTTTTGATTTCCATTTGCATGGAATATCTTTTTCCATTACCTCACTTTTGGTCTGTATGTGTCCTTAGATCTGAAGTGGGTCTCCTGTAGACAGCATATATATGGGTCTTCTTTTTGTATCCATTCAGCCAGTCTATGTCTTTTGGTTGGAGCATTTCATCCATTTACATTTAAGGTAGTTATTGATATGTATGTTCCTATTGCCATTTTCTTAATTGTTTTGGGTTTGTCACTGAACGTCTTTTCCTTCTCTTGTGTTTCCTGCCTAGAGAAGTTCCTTTAGCATTTGTTGTAGAGCTGGTTTGGTGGTGCTGAATTCTCTTAGCTTTTGCTTGTCTGTAAAGGTTTTACTTTGTCTGTCAAATCTGAAGGAGATCCTTGATGGTAGAGTACTCTTGGTTTTAGGTTTTTCCCTTTCATCACTTTAAAAAGGTCCTGCCACTCCCTTCTTGCTTGCAGAGTTTCTGCTGAAAGATCAACTATTAACCTTATGGGGATTCCCTTGTATGTTATTTGTTGCCTTTCCCTTGCTGCCTTCAATATTTTTTCTTTGTATTTAATTTTTGATATTTTGATTAATGTGTGTCTTGGCATGTTTCTCCTTGGATTTATCCTCTATGGGACTCTCTGTGCTTCCTGGACTTGAATGACTATTTCCTTTCCCATTTTAGGGTAATTTTCAACTATAATCTCTTCAAATATTTTCTCAGTCTCTTCTTCTCTTCTTCTTCTGGGACCCCTATACGTCGAATGTTGGTGCTTTTAATGCTGTCCCAGAGGTCTCTGAGACTGTCCTAAATTCTTTTCACTCTTTTTTTCTGCTGTGTGGTATTTATTTCCACTATTTTATCTTCCAGGTCACTTATCCATTCTTCTGCCTCAGTTATTCTGCTATTGATTCCTTCTAGAGAATTTATAATATCATTTATTGTGTTGTTCATCATTGTTTGTTTGCTCTTTAGTTCTTTTAGATCCTTATTAAGCATTTCTTGTATTTTCTCCATTCTGTTTCCAAGATTTTGGATATCTTTACTTTCATTACTCTGAATTCTTTTTCAGGTAGACTGCCTATTTCCTCTTCATTTGTTTGGTCTGATGGGTTTTTACTTTGCTCCTTCATCTGCTGTGTATCTCTGTCTTCTCATTTTGCTTAACTTACTGTGTTTGGGGTCTCCTTTTCGCAGGCTGCACGTTCGTAGTTCCTGTCGTTTTTGGTGTCTGCTCCCAGGGGGTAAGGTTGGTTCAGTGGGTTGTGTAGGCTTCCTGGTGGAGGGGACTGGTGCTTGTGTTCTGGTGGATGAGGCTGGATCTTGTCTTTCTGGTGGGCAGGACCGCAACTGGTGGTGTGCTTTGGGGTGTCTGTGAAGTTAGTATGATTTTTGACAGCCTCTCTGCTAATGGGTAAGGTTGTGTTCCTGTCTTGCTAGTTGTTTGGCATGGGGTTTCCAGCAGTGGAGCTTGCTGGTCATTGAGTGGAGCTGGGTCTTAGCATTGAGACAGAAATCTCTGGGAAAGCTCTCGCTGATTGATATTACATGGGGCCAGGAGGTCTCTGGTGGTCCAATGTCCTGAGCTCGGCTATCCCTTCTCAGAGGCTCAGGCCTGACAGCCGGCTGGAGCACCAAGACTCCGTTAGCCACACAGCCAGGTACGTGGAGAGTTTCTTGCCTTTTGGGAAGTCTGAGGTCTTCTGCCAGCACTCAGTAGGTGTTCTGTAGGAGTTGTTCCACATGTAGATGTATTTTTGGGGAGGAAGGTGATCTCCACGTCTTACTCCTCCACCATCTTGAAGGTCCATCCTAAAGCTGGGTTTTAAGTAAAGTATTTTATTTAAAAAAATAAATAGCAATATGTTGTTAGACTTAAGGGACTGATCCAGTAGAGAGCAAATAGTGATGAGATACAGGGGAAAAATTAGAATTACCAGACAAGAAGTGCTAGGAAAGTTGGCTTTTGGAATAGCTCATTTCTGATCATAGATGGGAAGGCAAAGTATGTGGGTATAAATGCTAGAAGGTGGGTATACATAGTTTGGAAGTCTGAAGAAATTTGCTTCTGATTGTTTTAATGTTCTCAGTCAAGTAGGAAGAAAAGTCATCAGGCAAGAAAGAGAATGTAATAGGAGGTGTACAAGTTTGAAGAGAGCAGAAGGTGTGAAATATTCACCTAGAAAGGTGACTGAGTGAATGAACCGGGGACATATAATGTGATTGTCTGGAAGGATTAAGGGACCCCTTGAGGTTTATGACCAAGAATTTCAAATGGACACGTCTATGAACTTTTATGCATTTATCTAATCATATTCAGCTGGCTCAGGAATATAATAGCTGTCTGCATCCAGTCAACTATATAGTTTCACCAAGCAAATAGAGGGGCAAGGGAGTCTAGTACGTAAATATAGGAGTGGTTATACTGATTGACCATGGATTTATAATTTCAGTTGAGTAAGAAGATGTCAGAATATACACGGAATGAGAGACAAAGAAATGTCTATAGAATCAACAGATTGCAAGTCCCAGTGAAGTGAAGTCAGAATAGTAGAGGGTGGAAACTTTAACAAGTTGTTATCTTAAAGCTTTGTTGTTTTAAAATCTGTTGTTTTAAAGTCTGATTAGTGACAGCAAAATATGTTTAGGTTACCTCATTTTACCCTTTTTATTTTCCTCATATTCTTTATAAACCTGATTGTGTGAGCATCAAAGATGATTTGTCATAAATATTATTGTCCATGATTTTAAAAAATTGTCTTCCTCATAAAATTTGAATTGGAAGGTTCTGCTTTTAATTGAGCCTTACAAGATGAGGTATTTTTAAATAGGGCTTTTTCTTGAAAAACTTGTATCATTGATGAATAACTACAAATTAAATATAGCTATTAAATGATTTTATTGAGTATTATTAATACTAGTACAATAAACAATTCCACAAAGATTAGAATTATAATTTAATATAATCTCTTATTCTGCTTTGTGTCATTTAAATTTTAGTTTTCTTTTTTTTTCTTTTTGCTAAAAGGAGATTATTTCTCTCTAGTTATCTAGCTAAGGTCCTCTTTTAACATTCATTTTTTAATCATTAATCTATTTTCCTGTTCTTGTAAATATTTGAAAGCTTTCAGTAATTATTTCTGTGTGTACAAGCAATTTTCACTAATTAATAGGGCATTTTGCCTTTGTAATAATAAACAACTATATGAATTGAGAGGAATAATAGAATTTCAACATATAAGCACATAAAGAAATTTTCACTCCAAGCTGCATTTGAAACACTTGGTTCCAACACATGTGTGAGTTGCACCTGGAATCTTTATTGCTCCATTGATTATTTTCTCTACTCTAGCACCAATATTACACTATCTTAATAATTTTCCTATAAAATCTTAGTAATTTTGCTTTAAAATAATTATAATTATGGTAGATTATGTTTCTCCACCTTTGTTTTTTTCTAAACTTTCATAGAAATCTAAGTGGCAAAGATGCACTCATATTATATGGGAAAGTATAAGGGTACACACACAAAATCTTTTCTATGTATAACACTTGGCCCTGTGCTCTTGGCTTCTAAACAAACACCACCCGCCAGCCCAGGCATACAACACTTGCCCCAGGAATTTGGCACAGATTCCAGAGATTTTTATATGAGACTCTTGATACTTTGATATCCTACTGGATGAGTACTATTATCTTTCCCATTTCACACAGGAGAAAATAGAAGTTAATGGATTTTAAGTAAATGGACCAACTAGATTTTATCAGCTATATATTTTTATACTTCAGAACTTCTAATATTACTTGCCTATAAAGAACACAAAAATTTGATCATTGACTTATTATATACTTCATAAACAAATTCATTATTATAGATCACAGAATGTATTTTGGAGAGGAGATCAACAGAACACTTACTATTTTGACAGATAGTTATTAGCAAACATCAGGAAGAAGCATCTTCTATTGTCTAGTTTGGGCATATAAAGTTAAATGTTGTCAAAACCATGTATTATTTGTCTTTTAGACAAGAGCTGAGACTTGGTCAGCTCATATATATGGTAATTGTCATTATCATGTGCAATCCATTACAAAACAGTAACAATGTACCATGTGGAGGAGGTTGTCAAAGCACCTCCATAGTTTTGCTGCATGACATACCTGTGAAGCTTGTTTTTAGTTTGAAGCTGCAGTCATGGACTATTTTCATCCATCTGTTCTGCATCATGTTCTAAATGATTATTCTTGTTGAGAAATGTATCTCATCTCTGATGACTGCATGCCTAGTTGTGCTCTCTGCCCTTGCTTTTTGCTAGCAATTTATCTAAGAATGCTTCAAGTGAAGTTGTACTTAAATATTTTTTAAAAATTTATTTCCCATACCTCTTATTCAATAAACTCAAAGTGAAATTGTAAAAGACCACTTATTAGAGATGTACCCCTTCAAAAATTTCTCTGAAGCAGCAGCCATAAGTGTGCCTGAGAGAATTCCTTGTTGCAGAATCCCTAGTGCATCAAATTTCAGTAAAATGACTGGTATAGAGCCGGTAAGAAGGTGGGTATACATGGTTTGGAAGTTCCAAAATATCAGGAACATGAAAATACAAGAGATAATATATAATTAATTAATTATACAAGAGACCAAGATATACTAAAAAGTGTTTCTACTAAAAAGTATAGCTTAGAATTAAATGTAACTATAAGAGTTACTCAACTAACTACAGTTCATATGAATACATGTCCAATTCAGATTTCTTTACTCCCTATGACCTTTCTTTCCATAAGAGAAACTGTATAATGAGTGGAGTGATTGTTATGTACTCATAATTCAGGCAAGCACATACATTCTGGGTTTCACGAGAACAAATATCTTGGCCCTTGATTTTCCTTAAGATATCATCCAATCATAGCCTAATGATTGTTTTTTCCCCTTTTTTATCACTCTTTATTAAGACTTCTTACTGATAGTAGATGTCACAACATATTTGTCCTCTCTCATTCTTATATAATTTTCCATCCAAGCCAGATTCCTTTACAATAGTTATTATTTCTTAATATCATTCTACTCAAATCAATCACAATCTACTTTCATTATCCAACCACATGAGTCCTCCTAATTTTATCCTATCCTCTGAATCTGCCTTTTTAAAATAAAATAGAGCCCCCCACAAAGACAAGTTTCTTATGTTACTGTGGACATTAGCTCAACACTCCCAAGTAAATAAAAATAGATATGTAAGAAATAAACATGCCCAGAAAAGATCAGTAAGCCTTATTAACATATGTTGGTGATGATAATGATAATAGTAATTTGTTGACCATTTGTTCTGTGGGGTAAGTACTATTAAGATGTACATTTTACTGATAAAGAAACAAGCTTAGATAATTACATAACTTAATGGAGATCATTCACCTAGTTAGTGGGAGAGTTTAGAAAAAATCAACTTTGATTAAAAAAACATGATCATTATGGTAAACTATGTCAGAATTTTGGGAGATCAAAGTGAGAACCCTTCAAGGTATGGAAGCCATGAGCAACAACACTACATATATCTTGCCGTTGTGCCCTTAACTTCTATAAGGGCTGTCAAAAACACAGCATGTTCTCAGCTACTGCTACAAAAGTGGCTAGAATAATGTATATAAATTGTGCATTATTAAAAACAAACCAACACATAAACAAAATAACTTTTGAACCTGTCATGGTAACATGTTTGGTAGGGTGGGGAGGTGGGGGCCCTTTCTTCCTGAGATGAAATAAAATAGTTGTAAATTCCTATGTGGATGCACCAATGCCTCAGTTCAAGGTTATCTTTATTACAGACATGGTTTAAACCTCAACATGATGCTTGACTTATCAGAGGAAGATTTAGAGTCTTCTGTGCTCTAGTAAAATTAGCATTGTGGCTCCAACAGAGATATGTCAAGACCCAGCAGATAATAGAATCCATAAGATGTATTGGGAATTGTAGATTACTAAACTGCATTTTTTCTCACAAGAATAACTTTTGATGTCTAAGGAAACCCACCAGAGTCATGCCTCCATCATATCCACAGGGGTCTCCTTGGTCATGGTGATGCCTAAACAGAGTGAACAATCGTATTATTTGCAAAGTACTTAAGATCTGCCATGTAGGCCAACCCTTTTGATACTGTCTTGGAAGACCTGTTCTGTTGCCTCTGATCTCCTTTCTCATGGATATAGCTAAGAACACACTTTGGACCTGCGCCCCAAAAGGATCAAAGGCTGATACCATGTACCATGTGGTCAGTAAGCTAAATTGGCACCCAAAGGATGCCACTGGACTAGAAGCCAGACAGCATCCACTTTGGGAAAAAAAACAACGTGTTTACATTCTAGTAGAGGGTTTGGTTTGCATTGATCAGACTTCACACTGTATTTTTCCAATATACCTTTTAATGATCAGGACTAACATCCTTCATTTTGACTAAAGCATCAATGTAATGTACAATTAAGCATTTCAGAATATGTCTAAGAATTCTAAAAACAAAACAAGCAAACTAAAAATAAGCCTGAGATTCGTTGGAATTTATTGGAGGCACTCTCCTAAAAAGAGTTAACAAGGAAAAAGATACCAGGAGTGAATTTGGATACACTGCTGGAATGGCTCCTTGAAGCTTGGAAAACATGATGGCCTACAGTAAAAATGGGAGGTAGTTGTGAAAATTGCCTTGGCATAGTATTGAGCAAGGATGTAAGAGGTTCAGAGAGGTTGTCATGCTAGAATGAATTTATTATGTGTTATCAATGAATTTATTATGTGTATTATGTGTTATCAATGAATTTATTATGTGTTATCATAAGCTGCCTATGCTCCCTAGGAGGACCTAGAGGACACTTCCTTCACTAAAGCAATAGGGGATGATCCAGCGGTGAGGGCGCTGCCATTTCTGGGGAGCTTAGTTGTAACTTTCCGTTGTGGGTCAGAGTTAATGGTAGGGAAGCCTTCCGGGTTCTTTAGAGGCAAAAGAATGAGATTCTGAATAGGACAAGTCAGACAACAGCAATGAACTGTCAACGGCAAGGTGTTCATTATTACCGTAACAGGTAATTAATCCAAAATGGTAACCACAAGTCCTGACTTGCAGGGATCTGTGCCGACGGCTGATAGACTGTGGTGTGAAATGCATGGATACACAACAAGGGTGTCATTGACCTGTATAATTACAAATACCAAATGAGAGTGAGCTGAAAGTTGATGTCCACTAATGCAGTTGAAAATCCCATTCCTCATCCAGTTTGTGTGGGAGTGGGCACAAAGGCACAAATTTTTATATGTTATATCAGTGCTAAGTAAAGAATATCTAGCATAGAAGAGACACTAAATAATGAGGAGGATAAGATGACTCATTAAATGGAGGTCAGTCAGCTTTAGTCCTTGACTATTCCATACTTGTATAAAGGACCCATGAACAGAGTCATCACTAGTATTTTGGCCAAAGGAATAAAGGTGACATACTTCTGAGCAGGTTGGAAAACTATTATGTTATCTGCTACCTTGCTTCTTTACCTTGTCATTAGCATGGAAATATCCTTAAAAGGAGGTGGTCTGTCACACTGGGTTCCAAGGTGAAAAAAAGAGAAGGGGTCAGAGAGATGAGTATACAGCTGACCAATGATGGACAAATAACATGTGCAAAAATTAAACCCCTGTTTTTTTTAAAGCCACTGAGGTTTTTGAGGTCATTTGCCACCACAGAATTGCTCATTCTGGCTGATCACAACTATCAACTCTGAGTAATTATAGCAACAATTTATCAAAAAAAAAAAAGAATTAACTAGCCCTATTTTATAACCTATAATTCCCAGTGCTTAATTTTCAAAGGGCCCTGAAGTCTCTTTCACAGGGACATAGAGAGGAGGACATGCACATTTCTGGATCATGACTTAGTATCTTTTATAAAGACTGAGGTTAGTTTCCTTGTGGCAGAGCTAAGTGTGCACAGGGCTCATTTCAAGAGCAATCCTTGACAGATGTTCAGCCAAGTAATAGCTTCCTTATCACCATGTACAATGGGCTACCCATGTAATAGTGCTTTCAATTTCAATATATGCCACTTCAAATGAATTCATAGGCAATAAGTCAGTAATTTTCAACCTTTGCCTTCAAAATTTTATAAGGGAGGGAAGAGAGCAGCACATTCATTGCCGATTACCTTTCCAGGTCTAAATCAGGATCTCTACCACTCACAGACTGTCATTGTGAGTGAATGTTCAGTTTCCTATTAATTTGCAGTATCTTTGTAGACCTATCATTACCACAAATGCAAATGCAAGCTCAGTTTGATGTAACCACATAGGCACCTGCTCATTTGCAAAAACAAAACAAAAAAATCTACAATAATGTATGATGTAGTTCACATTTCTGAGACTGAAAAGATAGTTTCTTACCACAAGGTAGAAATAACAATGACAATAAAAATCTCTTTTCTTAGAAATATGAAGAGCCTGATAAATTCAGTGTGGACTTGAACCTGTAGCCTCAAGGTCTTTACACTGCCCTAGGTGCCTTGGAAGCCCACAAGCCTTTGAACATGCATTAATGTTTGTAGTAAAACTGTTAATTCTCATATGTATTTCATGGAAGGGAAGAATTAATTCAAGGAGTCTTCCTGACAGGTGTATCCATGGGTTGGGTATATGCAGAAGCACAGCATGTAAACACAAGTGTAGGATAACCCCTTCCTTTCCTTACTGTGAAACACTACTGTGTATTCTTATATCATGAGGTGATGGGAATAGTCCTTTACCCTGGGCAAAATCTCCACCATTGCACATATAAATATTGCCTTTGTTAGTCTAAGACACAATGAATCAGTGTACCTTCCAGATTCTTTTTTTCTATTACTTCTCTTGGTGGCCCTGGATCAAAATCAGTTGGTTGTTTTTAAAAACCAAGACAGTTGATGGTTAGACTTCCAGAGGGTAATAGCAGTAAATTCCTACTTGCATGTTGCCTGAATTAAAGGAATAATATTTTGCTACAGTCATAGTTATACCACCGCTTCAGCCATCATGTTCCCTTTTGAAAGACATGGTAATATTGGTTTGCTGATGGAGCCCCAATGTCTTTAAAATGCCCACTCAAAATGTCCGTGAGTGATTTTTAGCATATTATGGGATACATCTTGGGTGGGTGCCACTTTTGGTATCACAGGCTATCTGGTGGTTTTCCCCAATTAAGATAGCTATGCACTCTTACACCTTTCCCAGATATTTAATGCAAGAATTCTTTAGGGTCAGTATCAATAGCGACTCCATGTGCCAAGCATTGCATGTTCTTTACTCCAGCCATGGAATTTTATATTCTGACAAGAGCCTCACGGCGCCTACCTAGATACTTAAATTGTTGCATGACCCAATAGATAGCAAGAACAGTGACTTTATGGGCTTGAAATCATTACCTATGCTTCTCTAAGATGAGGACCAGAAAGAGTGAATGATTTTGGCAATTATAAGTTACTGAACAATTTGGAGAGTGGCTGCAGTAGAGTCAGTAATCGAAGCAGAAGCTTTCACTCAAGAGGGCTCTTTCCAATAACAGGGAAAGTCCAACAGAAAAAGTTAAATCCATATGCTACATAAATATTTTATCATTTTTCTCAATTTACTAAGTGATTTAATATCTTATATCCTACTACATGTCATATCTGTCACATTAAAATGGCCAATTTTGCATTTTGGTAAGTATTAATTAGCTTAATATAATTGGAAAAAAGAATGCTTCCAAGTATCCTAATGCAAATTGACTAATAATCTATTAAAATTTAGGACCCTATGTCCCAATTCCTTCACATATGCTTTTCAATTAATTATTTTCAAAATTACTATTGTGTTCTACCTGAAAAAAAGAGAAACCACCAAAAACCATAAATATGAAGTTGTGAATCATAGGTAGAAATTAATTTCTATTAAAAAATTTAAGTGTGTACTAACTGTCTCTGGAACTCTATGACAAACATTTTTCACAGGCATTCACCTTCTCATCAGAAATATGTATATAATGGTTTGTTACAAACATTTAAAACTATTTTGAAAAAATGCATATTAATGCAATGGAAACAAACTTTTTATTGGTATTTTTCAAAAATAATTTCCAATTAAACATAGTATTTAGGTTGGTCAGCTGCCAAGTATTTTTGTAATTTTTGAATAATTTTGTTTTGATGAATACCAAAAATAAATTAGTATACTTTTATTTCTTCTATCATTATCAAGGATAGAAAAAGCTCTCAATTTGTATTACATATACAGATGATTTATGTTTTTTCATGCATGGTATGGCAATAGGACTTCTTAGAAGGATGCATATTAATAATCTTAGCTGAAGTTTATTCTTACTATCTAGCAAGCATGACTTCTTGTAATTTTATGGAGCACTGACATGGGTCTAGAGTCCAGGAATTGTTTGTATGTAGACTTCCAAAAATCTAAATGGTAATCAGTGTTTTTCTTCTTAAACCAGTGGAATTATTTTCACTTAAACTGGCAGAGGAAAAACAGTTTCCTCTTCAGTAAATCATGGTATAGGATCACATATGGCCATAATGCAATTGTGTAATAATTATATAACGATGAATTCTTGTGTAGACTGCTGTATCAGTGGAGGTCCAGTCAGGAAAACAGAAACCATATTTGTTATTTGAACACAGAGAAGTCAGTATATGAAATTGCTTAAACATATGTTAGAAAACTGGAAGTATATAAAGGAAATACTGAGGTAACACAGAGACAGTATCTGCTGGAAGTAACCACCACCTCTGGGGCTGGGGAACAATGAGAGGTAGGTGGAGGGCCCTGGGAGCCATGTCCCTTGCACTTCTGAGGGGTCTGGCAGTGGGCACAAAAACAGGCACTGGAATCAACTGCCAGTTGAAGGGTGAAGGGTTGTTGTTGAGCCATCTGTCAGGACCAGCAAGCAAAGAGGACAGAATAAGCCCTTTCTTCCTCTCCAGCCTTCCAGGCCCTTTCTGGTGACCCTGCTGGTGGAAACTATCAGGTAGCAGCTGGCAGTGTGGTCTGCAAGGTCTCCACCCCAGCACCATGGTTTAGAAGGATGGGTTTGTAGTCAAGAGAAAGAATAGCTAAATAACTGACTCATATTTATTAATGTTATTACTGTGAAATTCTTCTTAAAAATCTAAGGATTTAGATTTCATGATTTAATATATACTTTTAAAAAGTTTGATGTACTTTATTTGTATATATCATTACAAATCTTGGTATTTAATGATTTTTACTTATAGTAAAGGATTACACTAAAAAGAAACATGGTATTTTTCTTTGGTACTTCTTAACCTGTTCTCAAGTTCCCTCTGGATTTCTCCACTTGAGGGAAAGTGACAGAAGTGTTTCATATCTATGTTCACTTCTGTGTTCTTTTCCATCAAGAAGGGCAAGTTGACTGGCTGGGCTGTGCCATTTGTCAAGTTTGTCAAGGAATGAGTGAGCAGTACCTTTAAAGTGTAAGCTGCTCCTCTTTTATTCATGAAAGAATTTATATATGTGTATTGTTATTGGACTACTAGTACAAATTTAATAATTGATTTTTCTATTAATGCCATGCACACTGTTTATATTTCCATTAAAGCATAATATTCATGTTTAGGTACTAATGAAAATATTTATATATGGCAAAATATATGATTAGTTGATTTTCCCATTCAATCAGTATTCGCATTTCTATGAAGTAGAAAGAATTCTTTAAAGAAATTTAGAAAATTGTAATTAAGGTTTTATGATTAGAAAAGTTAAGTTCATACTGAGTGGCATTTGTGGCATATTTGAGACTTTCTCTTAAGTAGAATTTGTCCTCAAGCAGCTAAAAAAAACATGCTAAGAAAGAAATGTTTGAATAGGGTCTCAAGAACAATTGCTTCCATGTATTGATAAAAGATCAGCTCTATTTAATTTATCAGTTTTTGTTTTGAACACTGGTGGACTTACCTGTTTGTAAGTGGGATCCTTAGTTAAACTTCCTAAATATTCTTAAAACAGTCCATATATCTAAATGAGTGGGTAAGAGACTCTTTGGAGTTGTATAGCATCTTGATTCCATTCAAGGAATCAGGGACATGAAGCTTGAAGAAATTTCTATGACTGTATTTTTTTAATTAAAAATATTTTTATTGTAAAAGATAACATATTATAGAAAAATGCACAGAACATGTACAGTCCAATGAATAACCTTAGGCAATTACATAATCTCCACCAAGGTCAAGAAATTGACCATTGCCATCTCTGGCAGGCAAGCTCTATGGACCTCAATGACACCTGCTTCCCGTTTATTCATGCCCTTGTATGATTTGAGCTAGACTTGCTTCCAACAAAAAGAATAAGGCAGAGGTGATAGAATGTCACTTCTGAGTTTAGATAATACAAAGGACATGGCTTACCTTTTGGCATTCCTTCTCTTGTTCTCCCTTAAATCACTCACGCTGATGCAAGTCAGCTACCAAGTCGTGAGACAGCCCTGGGGAGAGACCTGCACGAGTGAGCTTGGAAGCAAATTTCAGGGGTCTGCCAAAACCACATTAGTGAGTTGGCATAAGATACTTTAGACCCAGTTGAGGCTTGAAAGGACTGTCCTGACTGATGCTTTAATTTCATCCTCACGAAAGACACTGAGACAGAGGCACCCAGCTGAATTGTGCCCTGATTCCTGATCCATAGAAACTGATATAATAATTATTTTAAACTGTTAAGTTTTGCAGCAATAGAAACACCATCACTCAAAAGCTTTTTCTGTCCCCTCCTAATCATTTCCCTTCTCCCCTACCCCGTCCCCCAAAGTAACCCATATTCCTACTTCTTAAAATTATTTTTTAATTGGAGTGTAGCTGATTTACAGTGTTGTGTTAGTTTCTGCTGTATGGCAAAGTGAGTCAGTTATACATATACATATATCCACTCTTTTTTAGATTCTGTTCCCATATAGGTCATTACAGAGTATTGAATAGAGTTCCCTGTGCTATACAGCAGGCTCTTATTAGTTATTTATTTTATATGTAGTAGTGTGTGTATGTTACTACCCATCTCTCAATTTATCCCTCCCCCACCCTTTCCTCCTTGGTAACCATGTTTGTTTTCTACATCTGTGACTCAATTTCTGTTTTGTAAGTAGATTCATTTGTACCATTTTTTTTTAGATTCCACAAGTGATATCATATGACATTTGTCTTTCTCTGACTTAACTTCATTTAGTATGATAATCTCTAGGTCCATCCATGTTGGTGCAAATGGCATCATTTCATTCTTTTTTACGGCTGAGTAATATCCATTCCTCCATGGATGCACATTTAGGTTGCTTCCATGTCCTGGCTATTGTAAGTAGTGCTGCAATGAACACTGAGGTGCATGTATCCTTTCAAATTATGGCTTTCTCCAGATATATGCCCAGAAGTGGGATTGCTGGATCATATGGTAGCTCTACTTTTAGTTTCTTAAGGAATCTCCATACTGTTCTCCAGAGCAGTTGTACCAATTCACATTCCCACCAACAGTGTAGGAGGGTTCCCTTTTCTCCACACCCTCTCCAGCATTTATTGTTTGTAGATTTTTTGACGATGGCCATTCTAACCAGTGTGAGGTGATACCTCATTGTAGTTTTGATTTGCATTTCTGTAATAATTAGTGATGTTGAGCAGCTTTTCATGTGCCTCTTGGCAATCTGTATGTCTTCTTTGGAAAAATGTCTATTTAGACCTTCTGCCAATTTTTTTGTTGGGTTTTTTGTTCTTTTTGATATTGAGCTGCATGTGCTGTTTGTTTGTATATTTTGGAGATTAATCCCTTGTTGGTCACTTCATTTGCAAATATTTTCTCCCATTCTGTGGATTTTTTTTTTGTTGATCCATATTCCTACTTTTAACACAACAGTTTTGATTTCTCTGCTTTTGAACTCTTATGAATCCAATAATACAGATGACATTCTTTTGTGCCTGGCATCCTTTGCTCCACATTCTATTCAGGAGATTCATTTTCATCAATCTATAGTTTTAGTTGGGGCTCTTATTGTTATTACTGTTAAAATTCTTTTAGTACTCAGATTTATGTATTTCTAATTAGTACAAACCTTCAACTAGAACTTGTGTCAAAAAGTCCTAATATTTCCAATGTTGGTATATCATGACAAAATGTTTTCTGAAGTTGGTTGCACCAATTTACACACCCAACAGCAGGGTATTAGAGTTTCCACTGTCCCACATCCTCACTAAATTTTGCTATCTTAAACTTTAGCCCTTCTTCCACGGGAAGAGTGGTATCTCAGAGTGGGATTAACTTACTGATGGCTAATGTGGTCTTATTTGACTTCACAGCAGAGTCCTGCCACTAAATCTATGGATTTGTCCTTTCCTTATCAATTTGTAGTAGTCCTTTATAATGTAAGGATACAAACCCTTTCTTAGCTATATGTGTTTAAAATCATACCACCCATTTGTGGGGGTCAGGGGAGCTTGCATTTTTATTCTTCAAACGGTGTCTTCTGATAAGCAGTAGTTTTTATTTGAACCTGATTTCTCAGTCTATTTTTTATGGTTATCACTTTTATAACTAATACAAGAAGTCTTTCTCTTTCCCAAGGTCAAGATGATTTCCCTCTATATTATCTTTTAAAACTTTATTGCCATACTTTTCATATTTATAACTATAATCCACCAGGAATTGGCTTTTATATAAGTGTGAGGTAAGTGCCAGATTTCATTTTTTCCCCTATGGATATACAGTTGACACAAGATACTTTATTGAAAAGATCATCTTTGCCCCCTGGCATTATAGTGTCATCTATGTCATAAATCAGGTGACCATATACAGGTGGCATGTTTCTGGACTCTCAATTTCATTTCATTAGCCTATATATCTATTCCTATACCAATACACACTGTCTTAATTACTATAGCTTTATAATAGTTCTTGAGTTTTGGTATCTGTTAGTGTACATTCTCCAATTTTATACATCTGTTTCAGATTTTTTTTTGCATTTCCATATTTATATTTTAACCAGTTTATCAATTTCTCCTAAAAAAATACCCTTAAGGATTCTGGTCGGAATTGCACTGAACCTTTAGATAAGCTCAGGAAAAAACTGATGTAGTTACAATAACTAGTCTTCCAATTCAAAGCCAATATAGTCCCTTGATTTATTAGGCATTTCATCTTTGGTCTTAGTCCTGTGCCTCCAGCTCTGCGCAGTTTTAGAGCTCAGGACATACACTGAGGGGGAGAACAGCCATATCTGAGCTCCCTGAAACCTCTCATTCTGTTAACCCAGTCCTGTGTGACCCCCAAAATCTCTGCTGGCCACTCTGTCCCCCTAGTAGCAACACTATATGCAGATTTACTTAGGGATCTCTGCTTCTATCTCAAATCTACAACCAACAAATGCCTGAAAGGATGCTCAGGTCCTTAGCTCTCCTCCATAAGTGTATCCCTTTGTTGGAATCTTATTCTTTTTAGTCTTTGTAGCTGCTGAAGTTCTCTGATGCTTTTAAGTAAATCATTTTGTAACTTTTCCAGGTTTGCTAAATTGTTTTGATCTGCATCGAAATATAGTCACCTCAAGGCTTAACTAGGGAAATATCCACTTCCATGTTCAGGTGGTTGGTGGCAGGATTCTGTTCTTTGCAAGCTGTTGGACTGAGGGCCTCAGTTTCTCATGGTAGTTGGCCAGAGGGAACTCTCAGTTCCTTGCGTGTGGACATTTCCAAGGTATCAACTTGCTTCATGAAACCATGCAAGCTGAGAAGGCAATAGAGTCTGCTATTAAGATGGAAGTCACAATCTTGTGTAACCAAAGTGACAGCCCAGCACTTACACTGTCCTCTGTTGGTTAGAATCTAGCTACAAGGTTTGGCCTACACTCAGCGAAAGGGGATTACACAAGAACTGGAATGTGAAAAAGCTAACGTGGAAGAACTGACCAAAAAATTCATCTATAATTGGGACTTATGCTCTCGTCATGTCCTGAGCACTCTTGCAGAAGCAGCTCTCTGATCATATCACGACCCTGCCTAATAAATACAGCAAAGAACCTCTTGCCCACGACTACCCACAATCAGACCCCAGGCTTCGTTCCCAACTTTTCTATTTTCTCTTACCACTCCTCATGAATTTCATGCTGTAGCCAGTGCTGTGAGCTCATTTCACAAGGTGCTTGCTCTGCAAGTTTGTCGTGTTGCTCCCCCTGCCTGAAATAACGGATTCTTCTCTTGCCATAAAGTAAGGTTTTTAGCCTGAAAAAAAGAAGGGGAGGTGGAAGGCACATTATTTTTCTCTTCACATATGTAAAGAGATAGCACCAAATAAGCCAATGTATAGAAGACTGAAAGGGCAGGTTTTCAGGTATAATGCAGAATTCCTGAGAGCCATCAAGGCTGCCCAACAGTGAAATGAACTGTCTAAAAACAGTGAGTTTTCCATTTTTTTATGTGTTCAACTGAAGGAAAAAAAATCTGTCCATTATGGGGATATAGGGATACCAGTGTTTAATGGGAGTTAAAATGAAAAGATTTCTGAGGTACCTTTCAACTCTTAAGAGTGTATGAATCTGTGAATTTATATAAGGATAAATAAAATTGAGATAAATGTTTAATGAGTCAGTCATTAAGTGAATGAATACGGGGTCCCAGTATACTGCTGGCCTTAGAACTTTAGATCCTGCTGAGTTGTTTGTTGTCCTGCATGCAAGGATTGTGTGTCAAAAAAAACAGGAGGCTTAAGTGAGACTGAACACCACTATACACTAACTCCCTAATGAGGAGAAAGAGACATGGGTGCAGGCCCATCTGGCCAGGCTGTTTCTGTCACATACATGATGTCATTCAAGACAAATAAGCCAGACAATAGACAGTGAATTTGACTATTGCATAAATTTGGTGTTACTTGGTGTTAAGATGCAACATACTCTTGTATAGATGAGGGTGGACTTCCCTTTAAGATAAATGGGAAGAAGTTAATTCTGGCACCCATGGCAGTGGATTTTAGATTAAGGAAAGAAATTTGTTCTGGTCTTCCTGGATCCTCAAGTGGATCTGACTCTAAGATGTACGAAGGGAAGAATTGCCATGGCCTCTGGAAGTGGGTCAGGAGTAAGACAGAAAGCAAGCCAATAGGAGGTTCTGTGATGGGTCTGGACCTGTGCAGTTGTTGAAAGTACTTTTTTTTTTTTTTACATACACCTACTTTCCCAAATGTTTACTAAAATTTCATTACAATTTACAGTGTGGAGCCTATCGGCCGGCTGCAGAGTGTTGTAAAGTTAGCACAAAGTCCCAGAAAAACAGAGTGGGGCCTACTGCAGCATATAGTGCAAGTGGGGCAGGACATGCACAGCAGGCCCCTCCCCCGGAGACACGCAAGATGGGGCATTTGTTGGAAGAGTTTGTGAGACCCTGTCTCTGCCCAGAGCTCCAGGACCAATGTATCTTTCCACCACCTTAAACCACTGGTGAATATCTCCTCAAATTACAGAAAGACACACTGTGGAGGAGCAGCTAGGTGGAGACAAGATGGTGGAGTAGAAGGACATGAGCTCACCTCTTCTTACGAAAATACCATAATAACAAACAACTAATGAACTGCTGAACAACCATCAACAACAACAAAGAATTGCTGGAACCTACAAAAAAGACATCCTACATCCAAAGACAAAGCAGAAGCCACAACGAAACAGTAAGAGGGGAGCAATCACAATAAAATCAAATCCAATACATGCCAGGTGGGCGACCCACAAACTGGAAAACAATTATGTCACAGAAGTTCTCCCACAGGAGTGAAAGTTCTGAGCCACATGTCAGGCTCCCCAGCCTGGGTGTCCGGCAACAGGAGGAGGAACCTCCAGAGAATTTGGTTTTGAAAGCCAGCAGGGTTTGATCACAGGAATTCCATAGGACTGGGGAAAGAGAAATCCCACTCTTGGAGGGTGCACATAAGGGCTCGTGCTTACCAGGACTCAGGGAAAAAAGCAGTGACATCATAAGATCCTGGGCCAGACCTACCTGCTAATATTGGAGGGTTTCCTGAGGCGGGGGGGGGGGGGCATGAAGCTGTGGCTCACTGCAGGGACAAAGACACTGATGGTGGTAGTTCTGGCGTGAGCCCTCCTAGAGGCTGACATTTTCCCACCAAGACCAGACCCCACAAATAGCCTGTAGGCTCTAGTGCAGGAACGCCTCAGGCCAAACAACTAACAGGGTGAGAACACAACTCCACCCATCAGCAGATAGGCTGCTTAAAGTCTTCCTGAGCACACAGCTGTCTGCTAAACACACCCCTTGCCATAAGTCTGCCATGGGACAAGAGAGACAACACCCAGCTCCACCCACCAGTGGGCAGGCACCCATCCATCCCACCAGAAAGCCTGCACAAGCCCCTGGACCAACCTCAACCACGAGGGGGCAGACAGCAGAAACATGGAGAACTACAACTCTAGCCAAGGCAATGAGAAGAAAAATAAATAATAAGTAAAAGGAATGCAAATTGGAAAAGAAGAAGTAAAACTGTCGCTGTTTGTAGATGACATGATCCTATATGTAGAAAATCCTAAAGATGCTACCAGAAAACTACTAAAGTTGTAAGATATAAAATTAATACACAGAAATCTGTTGCATTTCTATATATTAACAATGAAAGAAACAATCTCATTGACCACTGCATCAAAAAGAATAAAATACCTGGGAATAAACCTACCTAGGGAGACAAAAGACCTGTACTCCAAAAACTATAAGACACTGATGAAAGAAATCGAAGGTGACACAAACAGATGGAGAGATATACCATGCTCTTGGATTGGAAGATTCAGTACCATCAAAATAACTATATTACCCAAAGCAATCTACAGATTCAGTGCAATCCCTATCAAATGGCATTTTCCACAGAACTAGAACAAAAATTTTAAAAATTTATATGGAGACACCAAAGACCCCGAATAGCCAAAGCAATCTTGAGAAAGAAAAATGGAGCTGGAGGCATCAGGCTCCCTGACTTCAGACTATACTACAAAGCTACAGTAATCAAGACAGTATGGTACTGGCACAAAAACAGAAATATAGATCAATGGAACAGGATAGAAAGCCTAGAAATAAACCCACACACCTACGGTCAATTAATCTACAACAAAGGAGGCAAGAATATACAGTGGAGAAGACAGTCTCTTCAACAAGTGGTGCTAGGGAAACACAACAGCTACATGTAAAAGAATGAAATTAGAACATTCTCTAACACCACACACAAAAATAAACTCATAATGGATTAAAGACCTAAATGTAAGACCTGGTACTATAAAACTCTTAGAGAAAAACAGGCAGAAGTCTTTGACGTAAGTCACAGCAATATCTTTTGCGATCCGTCTCCCAGAGTAATTGAAATAAAAAATAAACAAATGGGACCTAATTAAACTCAAAAGCTTTTGCATGGCAAAGGAAACCATAAACAAAATGAAAAGAAAACCCACAATAAAGGAGAAAATATTTGCGAACAATGCAACCGATAAGGGATTAACCTCCAAAATATACAAAGAGCTCATGCAGCTCAATATCAAAAAAACAACCCTATCAAAAAATGGGCAGGAGATCTAAATAGACATTTCTCCAAAGAAGACATACTGATGGCCAAGAGGTATATGAAAAGATGTACAACACTGCTAATTATTAGAGAAATGCAAATCAAAACTACAATGAGATATCACCGCATACCAGTCAGAATGGCCATCATCGAAAAGTCTACATGGGAGTTCCCTGATGGCCTAGTAGTTAGGATTCTGGACTTTCACTGATGTGGTCTGGGTTAGATCCCTGGTCAGGGAACTGAGATCCCACCAGCCATGTGGCAGGGCCAAAAAAAGTCTACAAACAATAAATCCTGGAGAGGGTGTGGAGAAAAAGGAACGCTTCTATACTGTTGGTGGGAATATAAATTGGTAGCGCCATTATGAAGAACAGTATGGAGGTTCCTTAAAAAAACTAAAAATAGAGCTACCATGTGGTCCAGCAATTCCACTCCTGGGCATATATCCAGGGAAAACCAAGGTTCGAAAGGATACATGCATCCCAATGTCCATTACAGCACTGCTTACAATAGCCAGGACAAGGAAGCAACTCAATGTCCATCAACAGATGAATGGATAAAGAAGATGTGGTACATATATACAATGGAATATCACTCAGCCCTAAAAAAGAATGAAATAATGCCATTTTCAGCAACACAGATGGACCTGAAGATTATCATACTGAGAGACATAAGTCAGAGAAAGACAAATATCATATATCGCTTATATGTGCAATCAAAAAAAATGATATAGATGAGCCTATGTACAAAACAGAAACAGACTCACAGACTTAGAGAATGAACTTATGGTTACTAGTGGGGGAGTGTGTGGGGGGAGGGAGGGATAGATTGGGAGTTTGGGATTGACATATACACACTACTATACTTAAAATAGATAACCAGCAATAGACCTACTGTACAGCACAGGGAACTCTGCTCAGTATTCTGTAATAACCTGAATGGGAAAAGAATTTGAAAAAGAATAGGTACATGTATAACTGAATCACTTTGCTGTACACCTGAAACTAATACAACACTGTTAATCAACTACTTCAATATAAGATAAAAATTAAAAAACAAATGGAATCACAAGAAAAAAAAACAATTTGCAATGTGAACTTTGCCTTTTATTTGGGAAGAAGTGAACACATTCTTGAGTGTCCCAGTCACAGTGGCAGGGACAGTCACCAGAGTGGTGACCCTGGCAATCAACAGAAACAGCCCAGTTTCTTGCAGAAGGCCAGAGGGAAAATCCCTGACAAATTGCTTGAAAATATTCTGAAGACATTTAGAGAGTGGCCATTTAGTAATAAGGTACTTCATCTGTAAAATGGGGCAATAATACTTGTCTCTGCTTCCCTCCAGAGAAGTTATGAAATGTAAAATAATTCATGTGATGTGTCTGAACACCTTGAAAAAAATACATACAAGTATATGATATCATGATTACCTCCATAATAAAAAGAAAATATTAAAACACTGTGTATTTTCAACACCTGCAGTTGTATATGAAATATATAATTTTATTGTTTTCTGTCTAATCCACTGCACCTGCATTAAAAAAATGTACCCCAATGGTCCAGTTTTTAAAAATACATAAAATTTAGACAGGTACTTATTCTTTTATCCACCCCATTGTGCCTAGGTCTCACAGAACATATTTTAAATAATATACTACCATAAAGAGACCACTTCAATACAAATCTCCATAGTGTGGGTTAGTAAAAATTACTTTTAAAGGCAAACATCTGGCACCTCATAAATATATATCACCTTCCATCAAGAGTTTCTCAAACTCTCTTCATATATATTACACTTATAAGCATTATTAATTCAACATATTGTACATTGGTTTGAAAGTAGTCCCAAAGCAGAATTACATATGTAAAATATGGGCTGCAATACCTAGGCCCGTGCAGCTCATAAAGAACATTAGCCATGATACTAAATCCTTTTGATTTTATGTTTTCTGTTAGCTAATAGCAGTCGGTGATTTTTTTGAGCACGGATACAAGAAAATACTATAGTTAAGCTTAAAGGCAGCTATTCTTTTTTTTCCTCTCATGACATTTTAGCAAATTATTCTAGGCTTACATTTAGCTTGAGTCAAAAAAAATGTCTGAAATATTTTACTCTGGTTTATTTTTACAGCTAAAAGAAATTTTCAGAGATGACTTGCCTTTACAAAGGCTGAATCTGAAACACCTAACTGGTATTTCTCCTTTTCTAGGAGATACTGTAAAAAAGAATATTCTGTAATGCCCTTTGGCAACTTTTCCTGTCATTAATGATCTTACGGGGAAGTTATCTGAAGTTGTACTTCAGTTTGTGTTTTTTCTGTACAAGTAAATGCCAATTCTTCTTGCTGTGTCTTTAATAATGCTGCAGAAAATACAATCAGGTTTGTTGTTGTATTTTTGTAATGGTGCATATATTTAGTTCAGAAATCTTATTATTTTGCCAGTGATAACACTCACTCCTTTAGCTGTTCCTGAAATGTAAAGTTAGAGGCATTTTCTTGTATTTTCATATTTCTCTCAACCCCCTTAAGAAATGAATACCACAAAATGGGCACAAAGCTGAAAGTTGTGAAGGTTTGTGGCCTGACAGACTACACAGGCTGTTTACCTCACTTATCTCATATCCCTGGTAGCTCGTCTAAAACTATTGATTTTCAGGCACTATGTTAGGCAGTGGAGATACAACTACAAACATAACAGAATTTCTAACCACACAGAGCTTTCAACATAAAAGAGAGCAAAGAATAAGTAAAGAAATGGTTAAATAACTTAAAATTGTTTAAGTGCTCTGAGGGGAAAATATAGATGGTTATGCCCCAAAATTAAAAAAAAAAAAAGGACCTTCTTTGGATGGGACAGTCAGAGATACTCTCTCTAAGCACCTCATGTTAAGTGTATCATGCTGATTTCCTGATTAAATAATGAATGGGATACATCTTTTTCTCTAAATCATATTAAAATGACTATCTAAACATACAATATATACAGAGAAAATCCTGTACCAGTATTAAAAAACATGGAAGAATAGCAGTCACACACCAGAAACTTTAAGAAAATTCTCTACATAAGGAGAATCTGCACAGACAACTGCTTGTCTGCATGCAGATGAACACCTTGCTTGGGAAATAAGTGAGGAGATCCCAAAAGAACTCACTAGCAGCAGCATGCAGAAGGACAAACGGGGTGTTAGGACAGTAAGACAGCAATATGTGATCCCATCGGAAACTCAGTAAGTGTCCAGTTCGTGTCTGCCTTACATTTCTGATCCCATGGCACTCGCTCACGGCGTATCCTTGGAAATACCCCTGGCAAATAATGGCTGCCATGATAAACATAAAAAGGTGGTCTCTGAATAGAGGGAGGCTCCCTGCTGCAAAGCTTATCCCATTGGTCTCTCTCTACAAACCTCTGGAAATAGAGCTCTAAACTGACAAATGATATATGGGAACTTTATTCTTCTCCCTTCATTTCAGCTTGAAAGACTCAGTCTCACAACCTCTGACAGGTCCCATTTCACACCAGAGCAGAACGATCCAAGAGAGTTCTCTGTAAGGAGAAGCTAGCATAGAAAAATCACTGGATATACAAAATTACAGGGAAGTTGAAAAGAGAGTAACTCAGAAGAGCAGTCAGAAGACTTAGGTTTTCTGACAACATCCTAAACATTTTAGAAGTATGTTTACTCAGTGTCTCTTTATAGGAGTCAAGGCAGTAGTGCAGACAATGAAAGGGAAAATATGAACCAGAAGAAACTACACAGAGAAGAACAATACAATCACTGAATTAAAAACCTCAGTGAAGCAGACATTAGCAGATTGAAAAGGCAGAAACTAATGATCAACACTAATTTTCACTATGAGCCAGTCTTCTCAGCACTGTGGATACAGAAATGAAGAAAACCAAGGCCCTCTCTTCACAGACTTCATGTTCCACTGGGGAGAGACAGTCAGAGACACAATGAGCAATTAAACTTCTGCTACATTGGAAGATGATACGTGTAATCAAAAATCCATAAAAAACGGGGAAAGGGAATAGGGAGCAAGGATGACAGGTTGCAGTTAAAAATGCATGAGGTCAACAAAGTCGTCACTGAGAAGGTGACACTAGGAAGACTTGGTATTGTAGAATAGACAGTGTGTGACTTCTTCCATCTTGACTTCTTAGATCACTCTCTAGGGATATCCAGCTGTCATGTCATGAGGACATTCAACCAGCCTGTGAAGAGGCTATCATGGAGAAGAAATGATGTTTCCCACCCATAGCCAACACCAACTTGCCATACATGTGAGCAGCCTCTTTGGAATTGGGTCTCCCAGGCCCAGTAAATACATAAATACATGGGATGTATACAGTCCCAGTCAACATCTTGCTGCATCCCATGAGAAGGTGAGACAGAATTTCTCAGCTAAGACGCCCCTGAATTTTGGACCCAAAGAATCTGAGAGCTAATATTTAAAATTTCAAATCACTAAGTTTTGAGATAATTTGCTAGGCAGCAGTAGATAATCAATACACATGCAGATATCCAGAGGAAGGGCATCCAGAAAGAACAGCAAGGGCCAGTCTCTGAGATAAGAACATTCCTGGCATGTTTGAGGAACAGTAAGGAGGCCAATGTAGCTGGAGCTAAGTAAGGGAAAAAAAAAAAAAAAGAATTGGAGTTAAGTGAAGAAATAGGTGCCAGATGGTAAAGAACTGAGCTAGCCATGGAAAGGATTTTGATTTTCACCTTGAGAAAGACTGGGACAGACAGGGATTTTAAAATCAGAAGTAACATAATCTGAATTAGAGTTTAAAACATTCACTCTGGCTGAGGCTCAGAATACAGTGGGATGGGGGGCAGTGAACAAGTTTAGAAGTAAAGAGTTAGGAGGCTATTGCAATAATCCAGGCACAAATGATAGTGACGTGTACCAGACTGGTACCAGTGGAAGTGGTAGAAAGTGGAAAGATTCTGGATATGTATTGAAGAGAAGTCAAAAATTAGACATAGGGTGAACAAAAAAGAATCAATGGTGACTCCTACATTTTTAGCCTTAACAAGTAGAGTAATAGAGTTAAATCTGAAAAATATCATAAACGAATAGCTATAATATTTCTTGAGGCAACTAGAGGATGATGGAAATAACAAGCAGGTTAGAAAAAGATCAAATCACACTTCTACAAATAAAAATTTTAGTTTGAAATTAAGAATTTTTCTATAAAAAAGCAGACAGAGGTGAAGAGAATTAATGAGTAGGATAAAAAGGATGTTGCAAAATAATACAGACTATAGCACAGAAAGCTAGAGAGATAATCTGTCAGATAATATGAGAGATAAGTTATGAGATAAGGAGGATATAATAATGTTTGACATAAATCCAAGGCTGCTAGCTCCATAATACCTAGACAGGTACTCGGAACACGGTAACTCTCAATAAATATTTACATATTTATTGAATTAATAATAATGCTAGAAAAAAGGTGTCAAGAGAAATTCCTATGGCAGCATAGGAATTTCTAGCTCTACCCCAACAAAAACATCAATTTGATTAACTATCTGCATTCAAAAATACCTTCATAAAAGTGAAGGATTCACTTCACAGGTGAGAGATTATAGCACGTGGGTGAAGCACAAAAATGAGAAAAGATGGATTGAGAAGGGTAAGAAGCATACATTCACACTACCTCCTATCATCCTTTCCCCAAGCCTTGGCAGCCTGGTGTGGAGACAGACACTCCCTGTGTGAGAAGAAGGAGAGTGAAGTGAGTGCTTGACTTTACCATGGACCCCAGAGGAGGCCTACCAAATTCCAGGCTGATCCCTGGGCCTTAGGTTGTCCCTGCATGCTCCCACAAACCCTGGCCCCTGATGTACCCTGGCACCTGCCAACTCCAGTGGCCTCAGTGGCTCCTGCAGCCCCAGGCAGCATAAATGGCACCAGGCTCCACATAGGCTCCCAGCTCACCTTCACTCCTGCCAGCTCCTAAGGACCTGGGCAGCTCCTGAGGCTCCAGGTGGCTCCCATGACACCAGGCGGTCAGTGGAACCCAACAATCCCAGGCTCCCAGCCCACTCCAGTGCCAACTGGCTCCAATGGCCCAGGGTGCCTCCTATGGCCCCAGACTTTTGATGGGCTTCTGTGAACCTCAGCTCTGGCTCACCCCAGTGCCAGCTGGATCCCATGGCCCTGGCACAAGGCTCCAGGTGGGCATCTGTGAATACAGGCTCCCAGCTAGGCCGTATGCCAGGCCAACTTCTTAGAACCCAGACTTTTGACCCACACCAGTGCCAGACCAGTACCCACAGACCTAGACTCTAGACCAGCTCCCACTGACCCAGGCTCATGGCACTAGGCTAGGCCCAGGCTAGTATCCGAGACCTCAGGTTATAGGCTGACTCTTGTAGCCGCAGGCTCCAGGCTCATTCTACTATGAGAATGACCTCAATAACCCCAGCTTCCAGATTGGGTCCCACTAAATCTGGCTGCCAGTTAATCCCAGTACTGGTTTGCTCCTGTGCAGTCAATCTCTAGGTCTACAACTGCAGAGCCAGGCACTGGACTGGTGCCCATGTAGCCAAGCACTAAGCTTGCCCATCTGCTGACCCAGGCACCAGCTGTGCCTACCCAAGGACTCCAGCAGCAAGTCCACCCATGGACACCATCAGATGTTCCACCCAGAATCTCTGGACAGACTGACTCTGGAGGGCTATGCTTGCTGAAACCAGTCTATAAAGTCTAGAAGAGGTGCCTATCAAATGAACAGACATAAACGCAAGGCCACAAGGATCATTAATAATGAAGGCAATAGGACATTGCCAAAGGAAACTAATAGAGCTTCAGTGACGAATCCTAAAGAAATAAAGACCTACAAATTGTCTGACAAAAACTAAAATACAGATCATTTGAAATCACACAGAGGAGAAAAAGATAAAAGAATGAAAAAGAGTGAATTATGGGCTATCATTAAAAGAAACAATCTAAGCATTACTGGAGTCTCAGAAGCAGAACTGAACAAGAAAGGAGCAGAAAGATTACTTAAAGAAATAATGGGAGTCCGGAGGAAGATGGCGGAAGAGTAAGACGCAGAGATCATCTTCCTCCCCACAGATACATCAGAAATTCATCTACATGTGGAACAACTCCTACAGAACACCTACTGAACGCTGACAGAAGACCTCAGACCCCCCAAAAGGCAAGAAACTCCCCACATACCTGGGTAGGGCAAAAGAAAAAAGAATAAACAGAAACAAAAGGATAGGGACGGGACCTGCACCAGTGGGAGGGAGCCGTGAAGGAGGAAAGGTTTCCACACACTAGAAGCCCCTTTGTGGGCGGAGACTGCGGGTGGCGGAGGGGGAAAGCTTCAGAGTAGCCGAGGAGAGCACAGCAATAGGGGTGTGGAGGGCAAAGCGGAGAGATTCCCGCACAGAGGATCGGGGCCGACCGGCACTCACCAGCCCAAGAGGCTTGTCTGCTCGGCCGCCGGGGCGGGCGGGGCTGGGAGCTGAGGCTCGGGTATCGGGTTTCGGTCGGAGCGCAGGGAGAGGACTGGGGCTGGCGGCAGGAAGAGCCTGAAGGGATTGGTGCGCCACGGCTAGCCCGGAGGGAGTCCGGGGAAAAAGTCTGGAGCTGCCGAAGAGGGAAGAGACTTTTTCTTCCCTTTTGTTTCCTGGTGCGTGAGGAGAGGGCATTAAGAGTGCTGCTTAAAGAAGCTCCAGAGACGGGCGTGAGCTGAGGCTGAAGGCGCGGACCCCAGAGACGGGCGTGGGACGCTGGGGCTGCTGCTGCCGCCGCCACAAGGCCTGTGTGCGAGCGCAGGTCACTGTCCACCCCCGCTTCCGGGGAGCCTGTGCAGCCCACCACTGCCGGGGTACCGGGACCGAGGGACGACTTCCACGGGAAAGCGCACGGAGTGCCTCGGGCTGGTGCAACGTCACACCGGCCTCTGCCGCCGCAGGCCCGCCCCGCACTGCATGCCCCTCCCTCCCCTCAGCCTGAGTGAGCCAGAGACCCCAAATCAGCGGCTCCTTTAAACCCGTCCTGTCTGAGCGAAGAACGGACACCCTCCGGCGACCTATGCGCAGAGGCGGGGCTCGGTCCAGGAGCTGTGAGAGCAGAGAAAAGACAGGGAAATCTCTCTGTGCAGCCTCGGAGGCAGCAGATTAAAGCTCCACGGTCCGCTTGATGTGCCCTGCGTCTGTGGAGTGCAAGAATGGACAGCGAATCATCCCAAATTGAGGAGGTGGACTTTGAGGACAAGATTTAAGATTTTTTCCCCTTTTCCTCTTTTTACAACGAATTATCCCAAATTAAGAAGGTGGACTTTGAGAGCAAGACTTCAGACTTTTTCCCCTTTTCCTCTTTTTACAACGAATTATCCCAAATTGAGGAGGTGGACTTTGAGAGCAAGATTTTCGATCTTTTTCCCCCATTCTCTTTTTGTGAATGTATATGTGTATGCTTCTATGTGAGATTTTCTCTGTATAGCTTTACTTCCACCATAGGTCCCAGGGTTCTATCCGTCCATTGTTTTTTTCAATAATTACTTTTTTATTTTTAATAACGCTACTATATTTTATACTTTATTCTATTTTACTTTATCTTCCCTCTTTTTTTCCTACCTTCCCTTCCTCCCTCACTCCCTCTGCCCCTTTCTTTCCTTCCTCCCTCCCTCCTGTCTTTCTTTTGTTCCTTGCTCCCTCCCACCCTTCTTCCTTTCACTCTTGCTTTTTCTTTCCTTGCTCCCTCCCTCCCTCCTTTCTTTCTTTCTTTCTTCCTTCCTTTCCTTCTTCCTTTCTTTCTCTCTCTCTTTCTTTCTTCTACTAATTCTTTCTTTCTACTTTTGCTCCCTTTTATTCTGAGCCAGGTAGATGAAAAGCTCTTGGTGCTGCAGCCAGGAGTCACTGCTGTGCCTCTGAAGTGGGAGAGCCAACTTCAGGACACGGGTCCACAAGAGACCTCCCAGCTCCACATAATATCAAGCAGCGAAAATCTCCCAGAGATCTCCATCTCAACACCAGCACCCAGCTTCAGTCAATGACCAGCAAGCTACAGTGCTGGTCACCCTATGCCAAGCAACTAGCAAGGCAGGAACACAACCCCACCCATTAGCAGAGAGGCTGCCTAAAAACATAATAAGGCAACAGGCACCCCAAAACACACCACCAGACGTGGACCTGTCCAGCAGAAAGACAAGATCGAGCCCCAACCACCAGAACACAGGCAGTAGTCCCCCCAACCAGGAAGCCTACACAACCTACTGAAACAACCTTAGCCACTGGGAATATCACCAAAAACAATGGGACGAATCTGCAGCCTGCAAAAAGGAGACCCCAAACACAGTAACATAAGCAAAATGAGAAGACAGAAAAACACAGAGCAGGTGAAGGAGCAAGATAAAAATCTACCAGACCTAACAAATGAAGAGATAATAGGCAGTCTACCTGAAAAAGAATTCAGAATAATGATAGTAAAGATGATCCAAGATTCTATTTCCAAGATCCAAAATCTTGGAAATAGAATAGACAAAATGCAAGAAACAGTTAACAAGGACCTAGAAGAACTAAAGATGAATCAAGCATCGATTAAAAACACAATAAATGAAATGAAAAATACTCTAGATGGGATCAATAGCAGAATAACTGAGGCAGAAGAACGGATAAGTGAGGTGGAAGATAAAATAGTGGAAATAACTGATGCAGAGCAAAATAAAGAAAAAAGAATGAAAAGAACAGAGGAGAGACTCAGAGACCTCTGGGACAACACTAAACGCACCAACATTCGAATTATAGGGGTTCCAGAAGAAGAAGAGAAAAAGAAAGGGACTGAGAAAATATTTGAAGAGATTATAGTTGAAAACTTCCCTAATATGGGAAAGGAAATAGTTAATCAAGTCCAGGAGGCACAGAGAGTCCCATACAGAATAAATCCAAGGAGAAATATGCCAAGACACATATTAATCAAACTGTCAAAAATTAAACACAAAGAAATCATATTAAAAGCAGCAAGGGAAAAACAAAAATAACACACAAGGGAATCCCCATCAGGATAACAGCTGATCTCTCAGCAGAAACTCTACAAGTCAGAAGGGAGTGGCAGGACATAATTAAAGTGATGAAGGAGAAACACCTGCAACCAAGATTACTCTACCCAGCAAGGATCTCATTCAGATTTGATGGAGAAATTAAAACGTTTACAGACAAGCAAAAGCTGAGAGTTCAGCACCACCAAACCAGCTTTACAACAAATGCTAAAGGAACTTCTCTAGGCAAGAAACACAACAGAAGGAATATACCTACAATAACGAACCCAAAACAGTTAAGGAAATGGGAATAGGAACATACATATCAATAATTACCTTAAATGTAAATGGACTACATGCTCCCACCAAAAGACACAGATTGGCTGAATGGATACAAAAACAAGACCCATATATATGCTGTCTACAAGAGACCCACTTCAGACCTAGAGACATGTACAGATTGAAAGTAAGGGGATGGAAAAAGATATTCCATGCAAATGGAAATCAAAAGAAAGCTGGAGTAGCAATTCTTATATCAGACAAAATAGACTTTAAATTAAAGACTATTAGAAGAGACAAAGAAGGACACTACATAATGATCAAGGGATCGATCCAAGAAGAAGATATAACAACTGTAATTATTATGCACCCAACATAGGAGCACCTCAATACATAAGGCAAATACTAACAGCCATAAAAGGGGAAATCGACAGGAACACACTCATAGTAGGGGACTTTAACACCCCACTTTCAGCAATGGACAGATCATGCAAAATGAAAATAAATAAGGAAACACAAGCTTTAAATGATACATTAAAAAGATGGACTTAATTGATATTTATAGGACATTCCACCCAAAAACAACAGAATACACATTTTTCTTAAGTGCTCATGGAACATTCTCCAGGATAGATCATATCTTGGATCACAAATCAAGCCTTGGTAAATTTAAGAAAATTGAAATTGTATCAAGTATCTCTTCCGACCACAGTGCTATGAGACTAGATATCAATTACAGGAAAAGATCTGTAAAAAATACAACCACATGGAGGCTAAACAATACAATACTTAATAACGAAGTGATCACTGAAGAAATCAAAGAGGAAATTAAAAAATACCTAGAAACAAATGACAATGGAGACATGACGACCCAAAACCTATGGGACGCAGCAAAAGAAGTTCTAAGGGGGAAGTTTATAGCCATACAATCCCACCTTAAGAAACAGGAAACATCTCGAGTAAACAACCTGACCCTGCACCTAAAGCAATTAGAGAAAGAAGAACAAGAAACCCACAAAGTTAGCAGAAGGAAAGAAATCATAAAGATCAGATCAGAAATAAATGAAAAAGAAATGAAGGAAATGATAGCAAAGGTCAATAAAACTAAAAGGTGGTTCTTTGAGAAGATGAACAAAATTGATAAACCATTAGCCAGACTCATCAAGAAAATAAGGGAGAAGACTCAAATCAATAGAATTTGAAATGAAAAAGGAGAAGTAACAACTGACACTCCAGAAATACAAAAGATCATGAGAGATTATGACAAGAAACTCTATGCTAATAAAATGGACAACCTGTAAGAAATGGACAAATTCTTAGAAATGCACAACCTGCCAAGACTGAATCAGGAAGAAATAGAAAATATGAATAGACCAATCACAAGCACTGAAATTGAAACTGTGATTAAAATTCTTCCAACAGGGCTTCCCTGGTGGCGAAGTGGTTGGGAGTCCGCCTGCCGATGCAGGGGACACGGGTTCGTGCCCCGGTCCGGGAGGATCCCGCGTGCCGCGGAGTGGCTGGGCCAGTGGGCCTTGGCCGCTTGGCCTGTGCGTCTGGAGCCTGTGCTCTGCATTGGGAGGGGCCGTGGCAGTGAGAGGCCGGCATACTGCAAAAAAAAAAAAAAAAAAAAAAAATCTTCCAACAAACAAAAGCCCAGGACCAGATGGCTTCACAGGCGAATTCTATCAAACATTTAGAGAAGAGCTAACACCTATCCTTCTCGAACTCTTCGAAAATATACCAGAGGAAGGAGCACTCCCAAACTCATTCTTCGAGGCCACCATCACATCGATACCAAAACCAGGCAAGGATGTCACAAAGAAAGAAAACTACAGGCCAATATCACTGATGAACATAGATGCAAAAATCCTCAACAAAATAGTAGCAAACAGAATCCAACAGCACATTAAAAGGATCATACACTATGATCAAGTGAGGTTTATTCCAGGAATGCAAGGATTCTTCAATATATGCAAATCAATGTGATACACCATATTAACAAATTGAAGAAGAAAAACCATATGATCATCTCAATAGATGCAGAGAAACCTTTTGACAAAATTCAACACCCATTTATGATAAAAACCCTGCAGAAAGTAGGCATAGAGGGAACTTTCCTCAACATAATAAAGGCCATATATGACAAACCCACAGCCAACATCGTCCTCAATGGTGAAAAACTGAAACCATTTCCACTAAGATCAGGAACAAGACAAGGCTGCCCACTCTCACCACTCTTATTCAACCTAGTTTTGGAAGTTTTAGCCACAGCAATCAGAGAAGAAAAGGAAATAAAAGGAATCCAAATTGGAAAAGAAGAAGTAAAGCTGTCACTGTTTGCAGATGACATGATACTATACATAGAGAATCCTAAAGATGCTACCAGAAAACTACTAGAGCTAATCAATGAATTTAGTAAAGTAGCAGGATACAAAATTAATGAACAGAAATCTCTGGCATTCCTTTACACTAATGATGAAAAATCTGAAAGTGAAATCAAGAAAACACTCCCATTTACCATTGCAACAAAAAGAATAAAATATCTAGGAATAAACCTACCTAAGGAGAGAAAAGACCTGTATGCAGGAAATTATAAGACACTGATGAAAGAAATTAAAGATGATACAAATAGATGGAGAGATATACCATGTTCCTGGATTGGAAGAATCAATATTGTGAAAATGACTCTACTACCCAAAGCAATCTACAGATTCAATGCAATCCCTATCAAACTACCACTGGTATTTTTCACAGAAGTACAACAAAAAATTTCAACATTTGTTTGGAAAAACAAAAGACCCCGAATAGCCAAAGCAATCTTGAGAACGAAACACGGAGCTGGAGGAATCAGACTCCCTGACTTCAGACTATACTACAAAGCTACAGTAATCAAGACATTGTGGTACTGGCACAAAAACAGAAAGATAAGTCAATGGAACAGGATAGAAAGACCAGTGATAAACCCACGCACTTATGGTCACCTTATCTTTGATAAAGGAGGCAGGAATGTACAGTGGAGAAAGGACAGCCTCTTCAATAAGTGGTGCTGGGAAAACTGGACAGGGACATGTAAAAGTATGAGATTAGATCATTCCCTAACACCATACACAAAAATAAGCTCAAAATGGATTAAAGACCTAAAGGTAAGGCCAGAAACTATCAAACTCTTAGAAGAAAACATAGGCAGAACACTCTATGACATAAATCACAGCAAGATCCTTTTGGACCCACCTCCTAGAGAAATGGAAATAAAAACAAAGATAAACAAATGGGACCTAATGAAACTGAGAAGCTTTTGCACAGCAAAGGAAACCATAAACAAGACAAAAAGACAACCCTCAGAATGGGAGAAAATATTTGCAAATGAAGCAACTGACAAAGGATTAATCTCCAAAATTTATAAGCAGCTCATGCAGCTCAATAGCAAAAAAACAAACAACCCAATCCAAAAATGGGCAGAAGACTTAAATAGACATTTCTCCAAAGAAGTATACAGACTGCCAACAAACACATGAAAGAATGCTCAACATCATTAATCATTAGAGAAATGCAAATCAAAACTACAATGAGATATCAGTTCACCCCAGTCAGAATGGCCATCATCAAGAAATCTAGAAACAATAAATGCTGGAGAGGGTGTGGAGAAAAGGGAACACTCTTGCACTGCTGGTGGGAATGTGAATTGGTACAGCCACTATGGAGAACAGTATGGAAGTTCCTTAAAAAACTAAAAATAGAACTACCATATGACCCAGCAATCCCACTGCTAGGCATATACCCTGAGAAAACCATAATTCAAAAAGAGACATGTACCAAAATGTTCATTGCAGCTCTATTCACAATAGCCCGGAGATGGAAACAACCTAAGTGTCCATCACCGCATGAATGGATAAAGAAGATGTCGCACATAAATACAATGGAATATTACTCAGCCATAAAAAGAAATGAAACTGAGCTATTTGTAATGAGTTGGATAGACCTAGAGTCTGTCATACAGAGTGAAGTAAGTCAGAAAGAGAAAGACAAATACCATATGCTAACACATACATATGGAATTTAAGAAAAAAAAATGTCATGAAGAACCTAGAGGTAAAACAGGAATAAAGACAGACACCTACTGAGAATGGACTTGAGGATATGGGGAGGGGGAAGGGTAAGCTGTGACAAAGCGATAGAAAGGAATGGACATATATACACTACCAAACGTAAGGTAGATAGATAGTGGGAAGCAGCCGCATAGCCCAGGGAGATTAGCTCGGTGCTTTGTGACTGCCTGGAGGGGTGGGATGGGGAGGGTGGGAGGGAGGGAGATGCAAGAGGGAAGGGATGTGGGAACAGATGTATATGTATGACTGATTCACTTTGTTATAAAGCAGAAACTAATAAAAAAAAAAGAAATAATGGCCTTCAAGATGGCAGAGGAGTAAGATATGGAGATCACCTTCCTCCCCACAAATACATCAAAAATACATCTACAGGTGGAACTCCTCCTACAGAACAGCTAATGAAGGCTGGCAGAAGACCACAGACTTCCCAAAAGATGCCCTCAGGTGACCTACACACAGAGGCAAGGCCAAATCCAAAGCTGAACCACAGGAGCTGTGGGAACAAAGAAAAGAAAGGGAAATATCTCCCAGCAGCCTCAGGAACAGTGGATTAAATCTCCACAATCAACTTGATGTGCCCTGCATCTGTGGAATACCTGAATAGACAACGAACCATCCCAACATTGAGGCGGTAGATGTTGGAAGCAACTGTAGACTTGGGGTTTGCTTTCTGCATCTAATCTGTTTCTGGTTTTATGTTGATCTTAGTTTAGTATTTAGAGTTTATTATCATTGGTAGATTTGTTTATTGACTTGGTTGCTCTCTTCCTTTTTAAATTATATATATATATATATATATATATATATATATATATATATATATATATATGTATTTCCTTTTTCTCTTTTTGTGAGTGTGTATGTGTATGCTTCTTTCTGTGATTTTGTCTGTATAGCTTTGCTTTTGCCATTGGTCCTAGGGTTCTGAGTGTCCTTCTTTTATTTTTCCAGTATAGTTTTTAGCACTTGTTATCACTGATGGATTTCTTTTATGGTTTGGTTGTTCTCTTCTTTCTTTCTCTCTCTTTTTTTTTTACTTTTTTTTATCTTTAATATTTTTTTTCTATTTTAATAACTTTATTTTTTTCCTCCTTTCCTCCTTCCCTCCCTCTCCCCCCTCCTTCCTTTTCTCCCTTTTCTTCTGAGCCATGTGGCTGACAGGGTGTCTTGGTGCTCTGGCTGGGTATCAGGCCTGAGCCTCTAATGTGGGAGAGCCGAATTCAGGACATTGGTCCAGCAGAGACTTCCTGGCACCGTGTAATATCAAACGGCAAAAGCTCTCACAGACATCTCCATCTCAACGCTGAGACCCAGCTCCACTCAACGACCAGCAAGCTACAGTGCTGGACGCCCTATGCCACACAACTAGCAAGACAGAAACACAACATCACCCATTAGCAGAGATGCTGCCTAAAATCATCATAAGTTCACAGACACCTCAAAACACACCACCGGACATGATACTGCCCACCAGAAAGACAAGATCCAGCCTCATACACCAGAACACAGGCACCAGACAACTCCACCAGTAAGCCTATACTACCCACTGAACCAACCCTACCCACTGGGGGCAGACACCAAAAACAACGGGAACTATGAACCTGCAGCCTGCGAAATAGAGACACCAAACACAGTAAGTTAAGCAAAATGAGAAGACAGAGAAATAAACAGCAGATGAAGGAGCAAGGTAAAAACCCACCAGACCAAACAAATGAAGAGGAAATAGTCAGTCTACCTGAAAAAGAATTCAGAGTAACAATAGCAAAGATGATCCAAAATCTTGGAAATAGAATGGAGAAAATGCAAGAAATGTTTAACAAGGACCTAGAAGAACTAAAGAGCAAACAATGATGAACAACACAATAAATTAAATTAAAAATTCTCTAGAAGAAATGAATAGCAGAATAACTGAGGCAGAAGAATGGATAAGTGACCTGGAAGATAAAACAGTGGAAATAACTACCACAGAGCAGAATAAAGAAAAAAAAATGAAAAGAATTGAGGACAGGGCCTCCCTGGTGGCGCAGTCGTTGAGAGTCCGCCTGCTGATGCAGGGGATACGGGTTCATGCCCCGATCTGGGAGGATCCCATATGCCGCGGAGCGGCTGGGCCCGTGAGCCATGGCTGCTGGGCCTGCGCATCCGGAGCCTGTGCTCCGCAATGGGAGAGGCCACAACAGTGAGAGGCCCGCATACCACAAAAAGGAAAAAAAAAAAAAAAAAAAGAATTGAGGACAATCTCAGAGACCTCTGGGACAACATTAAATGCACCAACATTCGAATTATAGGGGTCCCAGAAGAAGAGAAAAATAAAGAGACTGAGAAAATACTTGAAGAGATTATAGTTGAAAACTTCCCTAATATGAATAAGGAAATAGTCAATCAAGTCCAGGAAGGGCAGAGAGTCCCATAAAGGATACATCCAAGGAGAAACACACCAAGACACATATTAATCAAATTATCAAAAATTACGTACAAAAAAAAAATATTAAAAGCAGCAAGGGAAAAACAACAAATACCATACAAGGGAATCCCCATAAGGTTAACAGCTGATCTTTCAGCAGAAACTCTGAAAGTGGAAGGACATATTTAAAGTGATGAAAGGGAAAAGCCTACAACCAAGATTACTCTACCCAGCAAGGATCTCCTTCAGATTTGACAGAGAAATTAAAACCTTTACAGAGAAGCAAAAGCTAAGAGAATTCAGCACCACCAAACCAGCTCTACAACAAATGCTAAAGGAACTTCTCTAGGCAGGAAACACAAGAGAAGGAAAAGACCTACATAACAAACCCAAAACAATTAAGAAAATGGTAATAGGAACATACATATTGATAACTACCTTAAATGTAAATGGATTAAATGCTCCAACCAAAGACATACACTGGCTGAATGGATACAAAAACAAGACTCATATATATGCTGTCTACAAGAGACCCACTTCAGACCTAGGGACACATACAGGCTGAAGGTGAGGGGATGGAAAAAGATATTCCATGCAAATGGAAATCAAAAGAAAGCAGGAGTAGCAATTCTCATATCAGACAAAATAGACTTCAAAATAAAGACTATTACAAGAGGCAAAGAAGGACACTACATAAAGATCAAGGGATCAGTTCAAGAAGAAGATATAACAATTGTAAATATTTATGCACCCAATATAGGAGCACCTCAATACATAAGGAAAATGCTAACAGCCACAAAACGGGAAATTGACAGTAACACAATAATAGTAGGTGACTTTAACACACGACTTTTTCCAATGGACACATCATCCAAAATGAAAATAAATAAGGAAACACAAGCTTGTTTTTTTTTTTTTTTTTTTTTTGGCGGTACATGGGCCTCTCACTGTTGTGGCCTCTGCCATTGCAGAGCACAGTCTCCGGACACATATGCCCAGCAGCCATGGCTATGGCTCACGGGTCCAGCCGCTCCACGGCACGTGGGATCTTCCCAGACCAGGGCACGAACCTGCATCCCCTGCATCGGCAGGCAGACTCCCAACCACTGCACCACCAGGGAAGCCCAGGAAACACAAGCTTTAAATGATACTTTACACAAGATGGACTTAATTGATGTTTACAGGACATTCCATCCAAAAGCAGCAGATTACACTTTCTTCCCAAGTGCAAATGGAACATTCTACAGGATAGAGCCTATCCTGGGTCACAAATCAAGCCTTGGTAAATTTAAGAAAATTGAAATCATATCAAGTATCTTTTCTGACCACAATGCTATGAGATTAGATATCAATTACAGGAAAAAAACTGTAAAAAATACAAACAACTGGAGGCTAAACAATACACTACTAAATAACCAACAGATTACTGAAGAAATCAAAGAGGAAATCAAAAAATACCTAGAAACAAATGACAGTGAAAACACAATGACCCCAAACCTATGGAATGCAGCAAAAGAAGTTCTAATAGGGAAGTTTATAGCAATACGATGCTATCTCAAGAAACAAGAAACATCTAAAATAAAAAACCTAAATGTACACCTGAAGCAATTAGAGAAAGAATAAGAAAAGAAAAACAAAGTTAGCAGAAGGAAAGAAATCATAAAGATCAGATCAGAAATAAATGAAAAAGAAATGAAGGAGGGCTTCTGTGGTGGCATAGGGGTTAAGAATCCACCTGCCAATGCAGGGGACATGTGTTCGAGCCCTGGTCTGCGAAGATCCCACATGCCGCAGAACAACTAAGCCCATGTGCCACAACTACTGAGCCAGCACTCTAGAGCCCACGAGCCACAACTACTGAAGCCTGCACACCTAGAGCCCGTGCTCCGCAAAGAGAAGCCACCTCAATGAGAAGCCCGTGCACCACAACGAAGAGTAGCCCCCACTCACTGCAACTAGAGAAAGCCCATGCGCAGCAACAAAGACCCAACTCAGCCAAAAATAAATAAATTTATAAAAACAAAAAGAAATGAAGGAAAAGATAGTAAAGATCAATAAAACTAAAAGCTGGCTCTTTGAAAGGATAAACAAAATTGACAAACCATTAGCCAGACTCATCACAAAAAAAAGGGGGCAGACTCAAATCAATAGAATTAGAAATGAAAAAAGAAGTAACAACTGGCACTGCAGAAATACAAAGGATCATGAGATATTACTACAAGCAACTCTATGCCAATAAAATGGACAACCTGGAAGAAATGGACAAATTCTTAGAAAAGCAGAACCTTCCAAGACTGAACCAGAAAGAAACAGAAAATATAAACAGACCAATCATAAGCACTGAAATTGAAACTGTGATTAAAAATCTTCCAACAAACAAAAGCCCAGGACCAGATGGCTTCACAGGCGAATTCTATCAAACATTTAGAGAAGAGCTAACACCTATCCTTCTCAAACTCTTCCAAAATACAGCAGAGGGAGGAAAACTCCCAAACTCATTCTACGAAGCCACCATCACCCTGATACCAAAACCAGACAAAGATGCCACAAAAAAAGAAAACTATACACCAGTATCACTGATGAACATAGATGCAAAAATCCTCAACAAAATACTAGCAAACAGAATCCAACAGCACATTAAAAGGATCATACACTATGATCAAGTGGGGTTTATCCCAGGAATGCAAGGATTCTTCAATATATGCAATTCAATCAATGTGATTCACAATTTTAACAAATTGAAGGAGAAAAGCCATAGGATCATTTCAAAAGATGCAGAAAAAGCTTTCAACAAAATTCATCACTCATTCATGATAAAAACCCTCCAGAAAGTAGGCATAGAGGGAAGTTACCTCAACATAATAAAGGCCATATATGACAAACCCACAGCCAACATCATTCTCAATGGTGAAACACTGAGATCAGGAAGAAGACAAGGTTGTCCACTCTCACCACTATTATTCCACATAGTTTTTGAAGTTTTAGCCATAGCAATCAGAAAAGAAAAAGAAATAAAAGGAATCCAAATCAGAAAAGAAGAAGTAAAGCTGTCACTGTTTGCACATGACATGATACTATACATAGAGAATCCTAAAGATGCTACCAGAAAACTACTAGAGCTAATCAATGAATTTGGTAAAGTAGCAGGATACAAAGTTAATGCACAGAAATCTCTTGCATTCCTATACACTAACAATGAAAAATCTGAAAGAGAAATTGAGGAAATACTCCCATTTACCACTGCAACAAAAAGAATAAAATACCTAGGAATAAACCTACCTAAAGAGAAAAAACACCTGCATGCAGGAAACTGTGAGACACTGATGAAGGAAATTAAAGATGATACAAACAGATGGAGAGATATACCATGTTCTTGGATTGGAAGAATCAACATTGTGAAAATGACTATACTACCCAAAGCCATCTACAGATTCAATGCAATCCCTATCAAACTACCAATCGCATTTTTCACAGAACTAGAATAAAAAAATTCACAATTTGTATGGAAATACAAAAGAGCTCGAATAGCCAAGCAATCTTAAGAAAGAAAAATGGAGCTGGAGGAATCGGGCTCCCTGACTTCAGACTATACTACAAAGCTACAGTAATCAAGACAGTATGGCACTGGCACAAAAACAGAAATATACATCAGTGGAACAGGATAGAAAGCCCAGAGATAATCCCACACACATATGGTCACCTTATCTTTGATAAAGGAGGCAAGAATATAAAATGGAGAAAAGACAGCCTCTTCAATAAGTGATGCTGGGAAAACTGGACAGCTACATGTAAAAGAATGAAAGTAGAACACTCCCTGACACCATACACAAAAATAAACTCAAAATGGCTTAAATAGCTAAATGTAAGGCCAGACACTATAAATCTCTTAGCAAAAACAAAGGCAGAACACTCCACGACATAAATCACAGCAAGATCCTTTTTGACCCACCTCCCAGAGAAATGGAAATAAAAACAAAAATCAACAAATGGGACCTAATGAAATTTAAAAGCTTTTGCACAGCAAAGGAAACCATAAACAAGACAAAAAGACAACCCTCAGAATGGGAGAAAACATTTGCAAATGAAGCAACTGACCAAGGATTAATCTCCAAAATTTACAAGCAGCTCATGCAGCTCAATATCAAAAAACAAACAACCCGATCCAAAAATGGGCAGAAGACCTACATAGACATTTCTCCAAAGAAAATATACAGATTGCCAACAAACAGATGAAAGGATGCTCAACATCACTAATCATTAGAGAAATGCAAATCAAAACTACAGTGAGGTATCACCTCACACCAGTCAGAATGGCCATCATCAAAAAATCTACAAACAATAAATGCTGGAGAGGGTGTGGAGAAAAGGGAACACTCTTGCACTGTTGGTGGGAATGTGAATTGATACAGCCACTATGGAGAACAGTATGGAGCTTCCTTAAAAAGCTACAAATAGAACTACCATACAAGCCAGCAATCCCACTACTGGGCAAATACCCTGAGAAAACCATAATTCAAAAAGAGTCATGTACCACAATGTTCACTACAGCTCTATTTACAATAGCCAGGATATGGAAGCAACCTAAGTGTACATCAACAGATGAATGGATAAAGAAGATGTGGCACATGTATACAATGCAATAGTACTCAGCCATAAAAGGAAATGAAATTGAGTTATTTGTAGTGAGGTGGATGTACCTAGAGTCTGTCATACAGAGTAAGTCAGAAAGAAAAACAAATACCATATGCTAATACATATATATGGAATCTAAAAATAAAAGGTTCTGAAGAACCTAGGGGCAGGATAGAAATATAGATGCTGACATAGAGAACTGACTTGAGGACATGGGGATGGGGAAGGGTAAGCTGGGACGAAGTGAGAGAGTGGCACTGACATATATACTCTACCAAATGTAAAACAGATAGCTAGTGGGAAGCATCCACATAGCACAAGGAGATCAGCTTGGTGCTTTGTGTCCACTTAGAGGGGTTGGGTAGGGAGGGTGGGAGGGAGATGCAAGAAGGAGGAGATATGGTGATGTATGTATATGTATAGCTGATTCACTTTGTTATACAGCAGAAACTAACACACTATTGTAAACAACTGTACTCCAATAAAGATGTTAAACAATTTTTTTTCAATATAGAAATTAAACTAAAAAAAAAAAAAGAAAAGAAATAATAAGAACTTCCCAAATCTGGGGACATATTTAAATATTTTCAATATCCAAGTTCATGAAGGTAATAAGTCACCTCAAAATTTCAACTCAAAACAATCTAACTCCAAGACACCTAATAAAACTGAATAAAATCAAAGAGAAGGTGGGTAACAAAGGTGGGTACGTCACAAGTCTAGTATGAAAGTTACAGACAAAAGTATTAAAAATAACTACGAAACAGTAATTTGTAAATGGATATGCAGTATATATAGATGAAAAGTGAAATCAAAAACAAAATATATAAGGAGATAGAAAATTGTAGAATATTAGTATGTGTTTGGAGTTATTATCAACTTAAAATAGATTGTTGTAAATATAATACGTTTTCTGTAAGCCTAATGGCAACCACAAAGCAAACACCTATTGTAGATATATAAAAAATACTAAGAAAAGAATTAAGACATACCACTATTAAAAAAATCATAAAATCACAAAAGAAGAGAGTCACAGAAAAAAGAAGGAACAAAGAAATTACAAAACAGCTACATAACAGATAAACAAATGGCAATAGTTAATCCATGCCTATCAAAATTACTTTGAATGTAAATGCACTAACTTCTCCAATCAAAAGAGATAAATGGCTGAATGGATTAAAAAATAAGACCCAACTTTATGCTGTGTACAAGCGACTCATTTTAGCTTTAAGGACACAAATAGGCTCCAAATGAAGGGATGGAAAATGATATTCCAAGCAAATGGAACCCGAAAGAGAGAAGGTTGCTATACTTATATCAGACAAAGTAGATTTTAAGTCAAAAACTTTAACAAGAGACAGATACATAATGATAAAGGGATCAATTCATCAAGAGAATATAACAATTATAAATATATATGCACCCAGTATCAGAGCACCTAAATATATTTAGCAAACACTACAGAATGGGAGAAATAGACAATAATAGTAGGGGACTTCAATACCCTACTTAAACTATGGGAAGATCATCCAGACAGAAAATCAGTAAAGAAACGTTGGACTTGAACTATACCTTAGATCAAATGGGCCTGACAGACATGTATAAAACATCTCACCCAACAGCAGCAGAATACATATTCTTCTCAAGTGCACCTGTAGCTTCCTCCAAGATAGATTATATGTTAGGACACAAAACATGCCTTAGCAAATACAAGATTGAAATCATACCAAGTATCTTTTCCAACCACAATGGTATGAAACTAGACATCAGTAACAGGAGGAAAACTGAAAACATAATAAATGTGTGGAAAGTAAACAACCACTCCCAAACAACCAATGGGTCAAAGAGGAAATCAGAAGGGAAATAAAAAATTATCTTGAAACAAATGAAAACACAAAATACCAAAACTTATGGGATGCAGCAAAAGCAATAAACTTTTATGACAAAAACTCTCAACAAAGTGGGTATAGAGGGAACAGAGCTCAACATAATAGGCCATATATAACATCACACTCAATGGTTAAATGTTAAAAGCTTTCCTACTAAGATCAGGAACAAGACAAGGGTGCTCATTTTACCACTCCTGTTCAACACAGTACTGGAAGTTCTAGCCAGAGCAATTATGTAAGAAAAATAATAAATAAATAAGAGGTGTCCAAATTGGAGAAGAGGAAGTAAAAGTGTCTGTTTGCAGGTGATATGATCTCATACACAGAAAGCCTGAAAGATGTCACCAAAACACTGTTAACACTAAAAAGTGAATTTAAAAAAAGTTGTAGGACACAAAGATCAACATAAAAAAATCAGCTGTGTTTCTATGTACTAACAACAAGCTATCTGAAAAAGAAATAAAAAAACCCATTTCAACAGAATCACAAATAATAAAATAGTTAGGAATAAATTTAATCAAGGAGGTTGTAGTGTAAGTGTCTGACAGTTTTTTGTTTATTTTTTGTTTTTTATCATAATGCAAGTGCCTAACTTAAGCTCTGATTGCTAAGGAATCCAATTCAAAGACAGCTCTCTTGACTAAACACACTGCCAGCCACATGACTAGGTAAGAGCCAGGCTTCACACCACATCCACCTCACCCCTACTGCACCAAAGTTTGCTTGTTTTAGAGATCTTTGATTCACTTAGATAACTGACTGTTGGCTGTTTTTCTCTTCTTGAACTTTAATTCCTGATCTTATGCTTTAAATTCACCAATAAAGAATGAACCCACGAAACCACAGGCCCCCACTATTGACCCCAATAAAAGCAGAGCTCCCAGACCTGAGTGTGTGTGTTCTCTCTCTCCCCACCTGCCCTCATTCCACCTGAGGCCTCACTGTGTGGCCTCAGGTATGCCACGTACTCTCCAAGACCTGTGAGTAATAAACCCTGTTGTTTCACAGTGTCTTGATGTTAACAACTGAGGGCATCCTGCAGTCATAATAAGAACCACAAGGGCTGGTCTAGCCACAACATCGGTTCCAAAAGGGGAAAAGTCTATGGGGAGCTTGCCTCAGGCCCAGATAAGCACCCAACCCTCGTATTTCTAGCCAAGAGCAACACTATCAATAGGCTGGGATCAGCACAAAACAGAGGTGAAAAATCTGTATGCTGAAAATTACAAGAGCTTGATCAAAGAAATTAAAGAAGTCACATACAAGTGGAAAGATATCCCATGTTTTATGAATTGGAATAATTAATGTTAAAATGTTCATACTCAAAGCCATTTATAGATTCAATGCAATCCCTATCAAGATTCCAATGGCATTTTTTTTACAGAAGGGCAAAACAATCCTAAAATGTCTATGATTTTTTGGATAGACACCAAAAGTAATCAAAATAGTTTGGTACTGGCATAAAAATACACACATAGACCAACCGAAAAGAATCAAGAGTCCAGAAATAAACCCAAGCATATACAGTGAATGAATATTTGATAAGGGAGACAAGAATACCCAATGCGGAAAGCTTAGTCTCTTCAATAAATGGTGTTAAGAAAACTGGATATTCACAGGCAAAAGGATAAAATTCAACTCATATTTTATAACACTCACAAAATTAATGCAAAATGGATTAATGAATTAAATGTAAGACTCCAAACTATAAACCCATTAGAAGAAAACAGAAAAAAGCTCTTTGACATTAGTCTTGGCAATGACTTTTTGGATAAGACACCAAAAGTGTAAGCAACAAATGCAAAAATAAACAAGTAGGACTACATCAAATTAAAACATTTTAGCACAGCAAAAGAAATCATCAATAAAAAGAAAAGGAAATCTAGGAAATGGGAGAAAATATTTGCAAACCATCTGTGGGATAAAGGGTTAATACAAATCAATAGCTCATACAACTCCATAGTTTAAAAAAATCCAATTAAAAAATGAGAAGAGGATTTGAATAGACATTTTTTTTCAAAGAAGGTATACAAGTGGCCAACAAGTACATGAAAAGATGCCCATCACTAATCATCAAGGAAATGTAAATCAAAACCACAATGAGATATCTCACACCTGTTAAAATGGCTTTCATCAAAAAAATAAGAAACAAGTGTTCCTGAAGATGTGGAGAAAAGGGAACCTTTGTGCGTTGTTTGTGGGTATGTAAATTGATGCGAATACGGAAAACAGAATAGAGGCCCCTCAAAACAGTAAAAATAGACCTACCATATAATTCAGCAATTCCACTTCTGGGTATTTATCCAAAGGAAACAAAATCGCTATCTTAAAGAGATATTTGCACCCTCATGTCCATTGCGGTGTTATTTACAATAGATAAGACACAGAAACAAGTAAGTATTCACTGATGGATGAATAAACAAAGAAAATATGGTATACATATACAATGGAATATCGTTTAGCCATAAGAAGGAAGGAAATCCTGCCTTTTGTGACAACACAGTTGGACCTTGAGGGCATAAGCCAAGTGAAATAAGTCAGAGAAGAGAAAGACAAATGCTGTATGTTCTCACTTATATATGGAATCTAAAAAAGCTGAACTCATAGAAAGAAAGCAGAACGGTGGTTGCCAGGAGTTGAGGGGTGGGGGAATGTTGGTCAAAGGGTACAAACTTCCAGCTATAAGATGAATAAGTTCTGGAGATCTAATATAAGATGGTGACTACAGTTAACAACAGAGTATTATACACTTGAAAGTTAAGACAGTAGATCTTAAATGTTATCACCACACAAAATAATGGTAATAATGTAAGGGGACGTAGGTGTTAACTAATCTCATACTGATACTCACTTTGCAATATACACATGTATCAAATCATCACACTGTACCTCTTAAACTCACATGTTATATTTTAATAATATCTCAATAGAGCTAAGAGAAAAAACGAATGAAAGAGAATATTTTATAAAATTATGCCTGAAAATTTCCACAACAAATTCTTCAAATTAACAAAACACAAGGAAAAATGTACTGGATAAATTAAAATACATTCAAATCCAAACATTTGTTTAAAATTTCCGAAGAATAAAAACAAGATGGTGACTGCATGTGAAGTACAATTAGATTGAAAGCAGAAATTTTTATCAACAACAGTAAAGGCTGGAGCCTTATCTTCAAAATGTTGAACTTAGCACAGTATACCTACGTAAACTTGCTTCAGACCAAAAGAGAAATAGACATCTTGAGAGAGGCAGGAGGAGCTTACCTTTTACAAGTTCTTACTGGAAGCATCCTGAGAGGATATACAGCTGACTCTTGAATAACACAGGTTGGATTGTATGGGTCCATTTATATGTGGATTATTTCAATAGTAAAAACTACAGTACTACACCATCTGCAGTTGGTTGAACCTGCGGATTCAAAACTGTAGATATGGAGGAACCTATATATGCAGTCACCCTATATGTGGAGGGCCTATTATAAGTTTATATTTGGATTTTCAACTGCATGGAGGCTTGACAACCCAACCGTTGCATTGTTCAAGGATCAGCGGTATATCTAAAAGAAGTACATACAACTGAAAGAAAGGCAGGGAAGTTAAGTCAAAGGCATTGGAAAGCAAGAGAATCTTGCAAAAGCATTGACTGTAAACAAATAACAATATCAACAATGACAAAAATAATAATGACTATTTATGAAAATACATAAAATGAATGACTAAAGGGGATCATCAAAATGAAAAGTATTCTAAGATCCTAAGATTCTGCCAGATATCAGTCTTAAAATACATAAAGCAAATTTTTTTTTAATTTTTTAAAACATTGAAAATAAGTGGAATGAAAAACTGGCATAGTAAAAACAGCTTAACAGATCAAGTAGGCCAGAGCATTTTAAAATTTTCCACTAAGGGCCATTGACAGCAGAATACAATTGAGCATTTTTACTTCAGTCAATATCCATATCTGCTTAAATATAAAGGTACAGATTCCTCAACAGAAAAAAATTATTTTAGTAAAATTAATAATGTTTTGTGTTTATGCTGGCCTTTACCTACTCCATGCATATCTCTATAAGCCTCTGAGTTGTGTTTATCACAGAAAATATCCTTGCCTTCACAGCTTACAGTACAGTTTTACAGTTGCATTACTTCAAACTGTCAAGAAACATATTATTCTCAGGATAGTAAATTTAGCCTTCAAACTTAGACCTCACAAAGTAACACATAAACACGTGCACATGAACTATGGTATGACCTTTTGAGGTTGTCCAAAACACAAGGACATGATCTTCAGAATATTATTAAAAGAACTGTCCTTCATAATCAATTTATATACAGCAAGAAAAGGCTGGTTCCAAGTAGGAATTTGAGTAACAAAATTCTTTAATATGTTAAAAGAGAGAAAACTAAATTATCATTTGCAAAAATGACAAAAAGATACCAAAGAAATTGTCATCTTTAGAAAACTAAATGTAGAATGATACTTCTTCAACATGTACAGGACAAGAAGTTCTATGCTCTCCACTTATCATGCCATACTATTTGAAACTTCTTGTCAGTGTGATAAATAATAGTAGAAATAATTTGTAAAGGAAGGCATCCAGAATATGCCACTATCTACCTAAAAAAAGCAAAGCAAAAAATTAAACTTAAAAGCATGTAAAATAAAAAAATGGTATATGTTAGATGTGAAATATAAAGAAATAAAAAATTTCCTTGGATACCTAATATCTAAGATGTGAGTCTCTATAGCAACCAATGTCTAAAATATATAGGAATTAATTTTATAAGAAATATTTATGAAAGTTATCACAAAACTTCACGAAGGAAGAATATTTTAAAAGGTAAATAAAAGGAGAGAGATATACCAGATTTCTGGATGAAAAGATGGGATGTTATAAAGGTATCTGTTTAAATTACTTGTAAACATAATGAAATTCTAATCAGTATCTGAAAAAGATATATTTCAAACTTGACAAAAATGTTTCTAAGGCTTATCTGAAAAAAGAGATGGTGCTGTTCTTATGCCCTATCCCTTAGAAAAGGTCATGCTTGAGAGAAGCATTTGGACTATGTTCTACATGTCCCTGAAGATATTACATATATGGATGGACAGAAAATTGGTATATGCTACTGTTGTTAGGTTAACTGCATATCTTGATAGATGTCCTATTCCATACTATTTACGTACAATCCTACTAAGTAGGAAATCGTGTTTCAAAACTTAATGTACACTAAATAGATCTTGGTACTCAGAATTGCAAATAAACAGTAGACTGAGCTTCAACATCTAACTTTTTCTTTCATAAATGGGAACTAAGATAAACACTGATATTTACTAAGCACTTATAATTATCTAGGAACTTTACATGCATTTCCTCACACAATCTTTTATGCAAACACCATGAGATAAATATATCAGCAGTTCCATGAGAAAATTAAAGCTCAGAGGATTTCAACACCAGTTTTTCAACTACTTATTGGTGAACTTGACCAATCCCAGGACTTTTGGGCTTTAAATTCAGGCTTCTTCCTTGTTGCTGTCATTTGCTTATGGTTTTATTGCTTCTTTTAACTCTTTAATCATTTTTAGTATTCTTACTTCAAATATTATTTCTAGTTAGGTCATTCTGCTCTTCATTCTACCTGACAATTCTCATGTTACTTTATTTGCTGTGCATTAGCAATTTTTGTTTAGTTGAAATTCTATTTATTTATTTTATTTATTATTTTCAATAGGAGGCCCTCAAGTTGTGAAAATGTCACTTCAGAGATGTTTTTGGCTTGTTTATTCAGGGAATTTCAAGGGCTTCAATGATCCTGGACCAATTTCTACACTGAATTTTTGCCATGTGGTTCTCAGCCATGTGGGGTATGTGCATTATCTCTCCATACCTACGTGTAAGGTATGCCTGGGATTCCAATTTCCCCTCAGTGACATTTTCTCTTAAGAGATAGATACAACAAATCCCCTTACCTTTTTACAGGAAGAGGTGGGGGAGTGAGGGGTACTGAGTTTTCTGCAGGTCCTTACGCTGAGCAGCCCCGAGGCATGCTGTCCATCCTTGTAAATCTTCACAAGCTTCAGAGCCCACTTCTCCAGCCCCTACGAGACCTTCTAGAACCCCAATCCCTTGACCATTTGGGTATCAGCCCTACCACTTTTGCATTGGTTTTGTAACTGATTTCAAGCAAATGCAGATTCACTTGTTATTATTTTTAGGTTATTTATTTTTTTTATTCTAGCACTTCCATATGTTTTTAAAGGAACATTGCCTCTTCTTTCTCTTTCCACATGAGCTGAGTCTTGGAACCCCATACTCTTCCCTCATTTTTTTGGCTCTATTGACTGAGAAGTCTTTCTCTCTAACCTTTTTGGTTTTTTTTTAAATCCCATCCACATATTTTCTGTTCTCTTACCTCTTCCTCATTTATTGATTTCTTCTATCTTCTCCCCTTTCCCTGGGGTGCCCCTTCCTCTTTACCTATGTTCAACATCAGCCAACCCTAGTCTCTGTCCTTTTTTCCACTTTTCATGTAACTTATTATCTATTAGCTATACATTTTGTTTGGTTGTCTCTTGTTATACAAGGATAAAAGTCACAGCTGGAAAATTATGAGATTTTTTGTGTGTTTCATTGGTTCGCTCAGAACACTACAAGAAATTACAACCAAAATGGGGCTTTAGGGATCAAATTCTGATGAAAAATTAATTAAGTTAATTAACTGCAACTTGGAGTTTGAATGTACAGAACTCTTTCGGGTAATTAGCACACCTACAGGCTAGGCACTCTATTATTTAGGGTGTAACAAAGTGTGAAGCTTAAACTGAAATCCGATAATTTATGGAAAACCTCTTCTCAACTGTAAGTCCTAAATTAATATCAAGCATTTCATTTTTAATGTTAAGATATGTTAAATATGTCAATACAGCTTTAGAACGAAGATATTCTGTAAATGTGGCTAATTCTAATATACAAAGTTAGGTAAAAATTACAGCAAAGATATTTTGATTGATGTAAGGATAGGGTTGCTCTATCATTTGGAGGTCACCTTTGAGCAGGACCCCAGTTTGTATAATAGAGAGAACAATAGCTCACACTTACTGTGTAGTTACCATGTGTGACTTACATTTAATCATTCATCTCCTTCTAAAATGACCCTAAGAGATAGGTTATATTATTATTTCATCTTGCATATGAGAAACTAAGGCACAGACAGGTTAAGTAACTTATTCAAGGTCACACAGATATTGAGGTTTGAAGTTGGGATTTGAAATTAGACAAATTGGCTTCATTCTGGGCTTTGAAGAAACATTACACTTTCAAGAACTATACTTAAAGTCTAAAGCAACCACATTATAAGAACCATGAAGACCTTGGATAAGTGGTATTAATTGAAACCTATCTTTCAGTTAAGTATATATTAATATTTTAATTATTTTATAAGTATCTATAATTTACATGAAGAGATAAAACTTGCACTTTTTTTAAACCAAAAAGGTATTCCTTAACATCTCGAGTAAACAACCTGACCCTGCACCTAAAGCAATTAGAGAAAGAAGAACAAAAAACCCCCAAAGTTAGCAGAAGGAAAGAAATCATAAAGATCAGATCAGAAATAAAAGAAAAAGAAATGAAGGAAATGATAGCAAAGATCAATAAAACAAAAGCTGGTTCTTTGAAAACATAAACAAAATTGATAAACCATTAGCCAGACTCATCAAGAAAATAAGGGAGAAGACTCAAATCAATAGAATTAGAAATGAAAAAGGAGAAGTAACAACTGACACTGCAGAAATACAGAAGATCATGAGAGATTACTACAAGCAACTCTATGCCAATAAAATGGACAACCTGGAAGAAATGGACAAATTCTTAGAAATGCACAACCTGCCAAGACTGAATCAGGAAGAAATTGAAAATATGAATAGACCAATCACAAGCACTGAAATTGAAACTGTGATTAAAAATCTTCGAACAAACAAAAGCCCAGGACCAGAAGGCTTCACAGGCGAATTCTATCAAACATTTAGAGAAGAGTTAACACCTATCCTTCTCAAACTCTTCCAAAGTATAGCAGAGGGAGGAGCACTCCCAAACTCATTCTACAAGGCCACCATCACCTTGATACCAAAAGCAGGCAAGGATGTCACAAAGAAAGAAAACTACAGGCCAATATCACTGATGAACACAGATGCAAAAATCCTCAACAAAATACTAGCAAACAAAATCCAACAGCATATTAAAAGGATCATACACCATAATCAAGTGGGGTTTATTCCAGGAATGCAAGGATTCTTCAATATATGCAAATCAATCAACGTGATACATCATATTAACAAATTGAAGGAGAAAAACTATATGATCATCTCAATAGATGCAGAGAAAGCTTTCAACAAAGTTCAACACCCATTTATGATAAAAAACCCTCCAGAAAGGAGGCACAGAGGGAACTTTCCTCAACATAATAAAGGCCATATATGACAAACCCACAGCCAACATCGTCCTCAATGGTGAAAAACTGAAACCATTTCCACTAAGATCAGGAACAAGACAAGGCTACCCACTCTCACCACTCTTATTGAACATAGTTTTGGAAGTTTTAGCCACAGCAATCAGAGAAGAAAAGGAAATAAAAGGAATCCAAATTGGAAAAGAAGTAAAGCTGTCACTGTTTGCAGATGACATGAAACTATACATAGAGAATCCTAAAGATGCTACCAGAAAACTACTAGAGCTAATCAATGAATTTGGTAAAGTAGCAGGATACAAAATTAATGAACAGAAATCTCTGGCATTCCTGTACACTAGTGATGAAAAATCTGAAAGTGAAATCAAGAAAACACTCCCATTTACCATTGCAACAAAAAGAATAAAATATCTAGGAATAAACCTACCTAAGGAGACAAAAGACCTGTATGCAGGAAATTATAAGACACTGATGAAAGAAATTAAAGATGATACAAATAGATGGAGAGATATACCATGTTCCTGGATTGGAAGAATCAATATTGTGAAAATGACTCTACTACCCAAAGCAATCTACAGATCAATGCAATCCCTATCAAACTACTACTGGCATTTTTCACAGAACTACAACAAAAAATTTCACCATTTGTTTGGAAAAACAAAAGACCCCGAATAGCCAAAGCAATCTTGAGAACGAAACACGGAGCTGGAGGAATCAGACTCCCTTACTTCAGACTATACTACAAAGCTACAGTAATCAAGACAGTGTGGTACTGGCACAAAAACAGAAAGATAGATCAATGGAACAGGATAGAAAGCCCAGAGATAAACCCATGCACATATGGTCAACTTATCTTTGATAAAGGAGGCAGGAATGTATAGTGGAGAAAGGACAGCCTCTTCAATAAGTGGTGCTGGGAAAACTGGACAGGGACATGTAAAAGTATGAGATTAGATCATTCCCTAACACCATACACAAAAATAAGCTCAAAATGGATTAAAGAGCTAAATGTAAGGCCAGACACTATCAAACTCTTAGAGGAAAACATAGGCAGAACACTCTATGACATAAATCACAGCAAGATCCTTTTTGACCCACCTCCTAGAGAAATGGAAATAAAAACAAAGATAAACAAATGGGACCTAATGAAACTGAGAAGCTTTTGCACAGCAAAGGAAACCATAAACAAGACAAAAAGACAACCCTCAGAATGGGAGAAAATATTTGCAAATGAAGCAACTGACAAAGGATTAATCTCCAAAATTTATAAGCAGCTCATGCAGCTCAATAGCAAAAAAACAAACAACCCAATCCAAAAATGGGCAGAAGACTTAAATAGACATTTTTCCAAAGAAGATATACAGACTGCCAACAAACACATGAAAGAATGCTCAACATCATTAATCATTAGAGAAATGCAAATCAAAACTACAATGAGATATCATCTCACACCAGTCAGAATAGCCATCATCAAAAAATCTAGAAACAATAAATTCTGGAGAGGGTGTGGAGAAAAGGGAACACTCTTGCACTGCTGGTGCGAATGTGAATTGGTACAGCCACTACGGAGAACAGTATGGAGGTTCCTTAAAAAACTACAAATAGAACTACCATATGACCCAGCAATCCCACTACTAGGCATATACCCTGAGAAAACCATAATTCAAAAAGAGTCATGTACCAAAATGTTCATTGCATCTCTATTCACAATAACCTGGAGATGGAAACAACCTAAGTGTCCATCATTGGATGAATGAATAAAGAAGATGTGGCACATATATACAATGGAATATTACTCAGCCATAAAAAGAAATGAAATTGAGCTATTTGTAATGAGGTGGATGGACCTAGAGTCTGTCATACAGAGTGAAGTAAGTCAGAAAGAGAAAGACAAATACTGTATGCTAACACATATATATGGAATTTAAGAAAAAAAAATGTCATGAAGAACCTAGGGGTAAAACAGGAATAAAGACACAGACCTGCTTGAGAATGGACTTGAGGATATGGGGAGGGCGTAGGGGAAGTTGTGACAAAGCGAGAGAGAGGCATGGACATATATACACTACCAAACGTATGGTAGATAGATAGTGAGAAGCAGCCACATAGCACAGGGAGATCAGCTCGGTGCTTTGTGACCACCTGGAGGGGCGGGATAGGGAGGGTGGGAGGGAGGGAGACGCAAGAGGGGAGGGATATGGGAACAGATGTATATGTATGACTGATTCACTTTGTTATAAAGCAGAAACTAAATAAAAAATAAAAAAAGGTATTCCTTAATATATTGCCATTATGGGTGTGTGTTGTCCCAGTTGAATGTAAGCATTTTAGAAATACCATGAGAAGAGAAGCAGAGATCATTAGGATAGTCTATGAAGAGAAATTAAAGACTCACCATAGAGCCATCTTTACCTGGCCTTGGTCCAAGAATTCATTATAGCTACCTGTGACTTTATTAAGATAAAGACAAATAGAGAGACAGAAATGAAAACAATAACCACATGTAAAGGAAATTATTTTGACAATCTCTATTCTCAGGTACTCAAATAAAAATAAGAGATTTTTTAATATTTCATATGCAACATTTTAAATTTGTGTATTTCATAATTATTGTACCATATTTCGTTGATTACACAAGCAATATATGTTGATTATACAAAGTTTGGAAAGCAAAGAAAAGCAAAAAGAAAGAAAGGCAAGAAAAAGAAAACCAGGAAGGAAGGAAAGGAGAGAGGAAGGAGAAATGGAAGGAAGGAGGGAGGATGGGAAGGATGGATGCAGGCAAGAAAGGGAAGAAAGAGGGAAAAGAGGAGGAGAAAAAGAAATTTAAAAATAAAGGAAAGGAAAAATCACCTACAGTTCAACTTCCCAGAGGTAATTTCTGTCAATATTTTGGTGTACTTTCTTTCCAATGTATATTATATATCATTAAAAATAGTCACATACACAGTGGGATGAATGCATTCATTTGTAGTCTCCTTTTTCTGTTATCAGTGCATTATGAACAAAACATTGCCTGTGCCATTAATCAATTATTTATCTTTCTCAATTTTTCATTTTAAAATAATTTCAGATTTACAAAAACATTTAAAAATTCATACAAAATTGTTGTATCTTTCCCCCATCTTTTCCAAATGTTAACACCATTATATAATACAATAAAATTATCAAAATCAGGAAATTAACATTGATACAATAGTAGTCAAAACCTACAGACCTCATTGAAATTTCATCAATTGTCCCACTAATGTCCTTTTTCTGGTCCAGGATCCAGTCAGGACCACATATTGCATTTAGATATCATGTTTCTTTAGACCACTTTAGCCTGGGACAATTTCTCATTTTTATCTTCCATGGTCTTTAATCATTTGAAGAGTATTGGTCAGATATCTCATAGAATACCCTCAATTTAAGGTTGTCTGATGGTTCAGATTATGCATTTGGGGAAGTATATCACAGAAGTGATGTTGTGCCCTTCTCACTTCATCATATCAGGAAGTGATGAACTTATTGATATGCTCCATTACTGGTAAATTAACCTTGTTCACTGAGGTAAGATCTAGGTCTTTCCACTAAAAAGCTACCAGTTCCCCTTTTGTTTTTAATAATTATCCTATGGGAAGATACTTGAGATTATGTAAATATCCCATTCCCAACATACTTTCACCCACTAACTTTATCACCCATTGATAATTCTTGCCTAAAATAGTTATAACTACAGTCTTTACCAAATTGCAATTTTCTTTTCCCATCATTTCTTCTACAATTATTAATTTGAATTCTCCTATAAATACTGTCACTTCTCTCTCATTTATTCAAATATGTATGTGTATATATATATGTATATATATGCACATCAGTATGAACTCATGGATATTTGTTTTATGTTTTATAATCCATTACTTCTATTATTAATTTTCTTGCTCTAATTGTACCAGATATTTGGCCATTGGAGCATGTCCCAATCATTTTTTTGAGCGCTTCCTTAATTTCTAGCACCACAAGACGTTCCTAGCTTATCATGTACTTTCCCTGCCCTGGAATCTGCCATGTCTCCAAAGAGTCCTGGTTCCATTTGTAGTAAAGTACCATTAGGAAACCAAGATCCAGGCACTGGGTATGCTGATTGCTACTTGGTTTTCTTTGTTTCCAGGCCCTTTCAGTAGACAGAGCTAGAAAATACATGTATATATACACAAAATTATATACACATTTATATTTATCTCCATATATGTGTATATCTATGTTTATATTAAAAATGAATTTATACTGAGATTTCTAATTCCACTCCAACAACTTCTAGCTTCCTTTCTTTCCTTATTTATAACTCCTTTTCACTTTTGAATCATAAGCCCCCCTTTTTATTTTGCACTTGGCCACCCAAATTATGTAGTGGGTTCTGTGTCCTAATGAAGGTATCAATATACTCTTAGTAGTAGCTTCCATGTCCACCTGCTATGACATCTCAAAGTAATTCATATCTTTCACCATCCCTTACTTCTCATTCGCTTCTCCTTTTCCAAGGAAAGTTTATTGTTGAGTTATCAATTTCACTATCTCCTAGTTCTTAGGAAATATTTATTATATACTTCATTAATTATTCCATCTTTAACTTATTCAAACATAGTCTTGGGTCCACAACATAGTGAGTTATTCTCCTAGTATTTTCACTAGGAGAATGGGTTCGTAATTGAGAAACTATTTTCAATTGAGCAAATGAGTAAATATTGTGGGTAATGTTTCAGGTTTCTTATTGTGGAGGAAAAGAGTTATAATGTGTAATGATCTACTGATTGCCCAAATCAGCACATTTCCCCTAGTTTTTCACATTTCCTTCATAATGTTGTTGACCCCTGTTTTCTACTTAAACTTTTCTCCTCAACTGCCTCTCATGATAAAAATATTCATCCTTTTCCTCTATGCTCTGATGCCCCCCCTCCCACCCCCACTCAGTCTGCTTTTAGTGGATCTAAACAGGGCACATACCTTAAGGTTCAATCCTCAATCAAAAGAGCCATAGGAGAATTTAAAGGCAGGATGCAGAGGTAGAATCCAAAACCAAAAGGAGTGCTGGAGAAAAGCAGAAAGCTAAGAATTTCCCAGGATTCAGCTACAGAAATTTGGAATTTCTCTTTAGACTTTTGTTATTGAAGTGCTTCAGTCCAGTGATTCCTAATATTCTGGGAGGTTTTGAATTCCCAAAAGAAAGGATCTGATTGAGTCATCTTATGCCTTGGATCAATCATTTTTGGCCCTGTACAAGATCAGGAATAGAGTCTTGGTCCTAGCTGTTGGAAAAGACCACAATTGGTGTCTGCTACAAATATTCACTATAAATATATCCTACATTTCTGCACTGAAAAAAAATTTCTGTACTTTTATTCCATTCTGTGTGATATAGTTTAAAGCAGACAATGAAAACTAGCCAGTTAGTTCCCAGAGAGAGTGGCTGAATGAACATAGAATCTAAAATATATATAATATATATATATATATATATATATATATATATATATATATATATATATATATCAGATAAGAGTTGGAGGGAAGAAGATATGCAATAAGTTTTCAAATATTTTAAACTTATTATGAGTTAGAAAAGGTCAACTAATTTTCATACCTCCAGGGAACAGAAATGAATATCACAATGTAAAATATGTGTGATTGTATTTCTATGGCTCAAGGAGGAACATTTTTTTATCTTTTATTGAAGTACAATTGACTTATAATATTACATTAGTTTCAGGTGTAGCACATAGTGATTCAACATTTTTGTACATTATGAAATGGCCACCACTTTAAGTCCAGTTACCATCTGCCACCACAGTTATTATAATTTTATTGATTATATTCCCTTTACTGAACATTATATCCCTGTGACTTGCTTAATTTATAACTGGAAGTTTGTACCTCTTAATCCATTTGGCCTATTTCGCTCATCTCCTCACTCCCTTCTCCTCTGGCATCTACCAAATTGTCTTCTGTATTTAGGATTCTATATCTGTTTTGTTTTCTCATTTGTTTTATTTTTTAGGTTTCATATAAGCAAAATCAGATAGTATTTACCTTTCTCTGTCTGACTTATTTCATTTAATAATACCCTCTACGTCCATCCACCATGTTAAAAAAGGCAAGATTTCATTTGTTTTTATGGCTGAGTAATATTCTTGTATCTCATATTTTCTTTATTAATTCATCTATCAATGGACACTGCAATGAACTTTGGGATACATATATCTTTTCAAATTAGTGTTTTCGTTTTCTTTGAATAAATACCCAGAAATGGAACTGCTGAATCCATGTTAGTTCTATTTTTAATTTTTTGAGGAATCTCCAAACTGTTTTCCACACTTACTGTACAAATTCACATTCCCACCAACAGTGCACCAATGTTCCCTTTCTCCACATCCTCACCAACATTTGTTACTTCTTATCTTTTTGATAACAGCCATCTGACAGGTGTGAAGTGATACATCACTGTGGTTTTGACTTGTGCTTCCCTGATGATTAGTGATACTGAGCATCATTTCACCTGCCTGTGGGTCATCTATGTCTTCTTTAGAAAAATGTCTATTCAGGTCTTCTGCCCATATTTTGATTGGATTTTGGGAGGCTACTGAGCTCTTTACATATTTTTGATAGTAACCCTTATCACATACATCATTTGCAAATATCTTCTCACATGTATTAGGCTGGCTTTTCTTTTTGTTGATGGTATGGTTTCCTTTGCTGGGCAAAAGCTTTTTAATTTGATGTACTGCCATTTGCTTATTTTTCCTTTTGTTGCCCTTGCCTCAAGGGACAGATCCAGAAAAATACTGCAAAGACCAATACCAAAGAGCAAACTATGTATGTTTTCTCCTAGTTTTATGGATTCAGGTCTTATACTCAAGTGTTTAATTCATTTTGAGTTTATTTTTGTATATGATGTAGGAAAGTGGTCTAGTTTCATTCTTTTGTGCAGTTGTCCAGTTTTCAAAACACCATTTATTGAAGAGACTATCTTTTCCCCATTGATATTCTTGCCTCCTTTGCCAAAGATTAATTGATTGTATAAGCACAGACTTATTTGTAGCCTCTCTATTCTGTTCCATTGATCTATGTATCTGTTTTTGTGCCAGTACCATACTGTTTTGGGCATGATACCTCCAGCTTTCTTCTTTCTCAAGATTGCTTTTGGCTTTTTAGGGTCTTTTGTGTTTCCATACAAATTTTAGGATTGTTCATTCTTGTTCTCTGAAAAATGCCATGGGTATTTTGATCAGGATTTCATTGAATATGTAGATTGCTTTAGGCAGCATGGACATTTTAACAATATTAATTCTTCCATCCATGAACACACTATATCTTTTCATTTGTTTGTGTCATCTTCAATTTCCTTTATCGATGTCTTATAGTTTTGAGAGTAGGGGTTTTTCACCTCCTTGGTTAAATTTATTCCTAGGTATTTTATTCTTTTTGGTGTAATTGTAAATGGGATTTTCTTAATTTTGCTTTCTGATAGTTTGTTGTTAATGTATAGAAATAGAACAGATTTATGTATATTAATTTTGTAAGCTGCAACTTTACTGAATTCATTTATTTGTTCTAATACCTTTTTGGTAGCATTTTTAATATTTTCTAAATATCTTGTCATGTCATTTACAAAGAGTGACAGTTTACTTCTTCCTTCCCAATTTGGATTCCTTTATTTTTTCCTTGTTTGATTGCTGTGGCTAGGATTTTCAACAACATTGAATACAAATTGTGAGAGTGGGCATCCTTGATGTGTTCCTGATCTTAGAGGGATAGCTTTCAATTTTTCACCACTGAGGATAATGTTATCTGTGAATTTGTCACATATGGCTTTTTTTATGTTGACATATGTTCCCTCTATACCCACTTTGCTGACAGTTTTTATCATAAATTTATGTTGAATTTTGTCAGATCTTTTTTCTGCATGATCATATGGTTTTTATCCTTTGTTTTGTTAATGTGATGTATCAGGCTGATTGATTTGCAGATACTGAACCATTCTTCCATCCCTGGAGTAAATTGCACTAGTTCATGATTTATTATACTCTTAATTTATTGCTGAATTTATTTTGCTAATATAACCACAATCTGTTGAGGATATTTGCTAATATAACCACATTTTGCTGAGGATATTTGTATCTAAGTTCATCAGGGATACTGGCCTGGATTCTTTTCTTTTTTTTACAAAAAAAAATACTACAGTATCTTTATCTAGTTTTTATATCAATCAGGGTAATGCTGGTCTGAGAAAATGAGTTTGGAAGTGTTCCTTCCTCTTCAATTGTTTCAGAATAATTTGAGAAAAATAGGTATTAACTCTTCTTTAAATGTTTGGTAGAAATCACCTGTGAAGCCATCTGGACCTGAACTTTTATTTGTTGGAAGCTTTTTTGATTATTGATTCAATTTCATTACTAGTAAGCAGTCTGTTCATATTTTCTGTTTCTTTATGATTCACTCTTGAAAGAGTGTATGTTTCTAAGAATTTATCCATTTATTCTAGGTTGTCCAATTTGTTGGCATATAATTGTCCACAGCAGTCTCTAATGATTCTTTGTATTTCTGTGGTATGGGTTATAATTTCTCCTCTTTCATTTCTGATTTTATTTACTTGCGTCTTTTTTCTTGGTGAGTCTGACTAAACTTTCATCTAGTCTATATTTTCAAAGAACTAGCTCTTAGTATTACTGAACTTTTTCTATTTTTTAGTATCTATTTCATTTATTTCTGCTCTGATTTTTCTTATTTCCTTGAGTCTAATAACTTTAGGCTTTATTCTTTTTCTATTTCCTTTAGGTGTGTAGTTTATTTTGAATTTTTCTTGTTTCTTGAGGTAAGGCTGTTCACTATGAAATTCCCTCTTATAACTGCATTTGCTTCATTCCATTGAGTTTTTAAAGTTCTGTTTCCATTTTCATTTGTCTCAAGGTATTTTTAAATTTTCTCTTAGATTCTTCCTCTTTGATTACTGAATATGTGATTAGTGACAGGTACGTACTTGCTGCCATTTTATTAATTGTTTTCTGGTTGTTTATGTAGTTCTCTTTTTCTTTCTTCTGTTATCCTCTTCCCTTGTGGTTTTATGAGTTTTTTAATGTTATGCTTGGTTCCTTTCTGTTTTTTGTGTATGTATTTATTATATGTTTTTGGTTTGCGGTTACCATAAGGTTCATGAATATTGACCTATATAAATGTGGTTTATTTAGGGCTGCTAATCATAAGTTTGAATGCATTCTAAAAGCACTATATTTCTATTCACTCCCTCCCATGTTTTATGTTTTTGACATGATACTTTACATCTTTTCATTTTGTGTATTCCTTAATTGTAGTTACCATCGATTTTATGACTTTTGTCTTTTAATCTTCATACAAAATTTGTAAGTGGTTGATCCACTGCCTTTACTATATATTTAACTTTACCAATGAGATTTTTTTTTCTTTCATAGATTTTCTTATTTCTATTTATGGCCTTTTCCTTTCTTCTTAAAGAAGACCCTTAAACCTTTCTTGTACAGCTGGTATAGTGGTGATGAACCCCTTAGTTTTTGGGTTTCTGGGAAACTCTATCTCTTCTCAATTTTGAACGATAATCTTGAAAGGTAGGATATTTTTGGTTGTTAAGTCTTTTTTTTTCCCTTCAGTGTTTTAAACATATCATGGCACTCCCTTCTGGCCTGCAAGGTTTCTGCTGAAAATCAGCTGATAATCTTACGAGGGTTTCCTCGCATGTGACTTGTTTTTCTCTTGCTGCCTTAAAATTCCTTATCTTTAAACTTTGTCATTTTAATTATAATATGTCTTGGTGTGGGTCTCTTTGGGTTCATCTTGTTTGGGACTCTCTGTGATTCCCTAGGTTAGGGAAGCTTTCAGCCCTTATTTCTTCAAGTTTTCTGTTCATTTCTCTCTCTCTTCTCCCTCTGGGACCCCCATAATGTAAATGTTAGTATGTCTGATGTTATCCCAAAAAGGTCCCTTATACTACCACAATTAATTTTTTTTTTCTATTTTTGCTGTTCTGATTGGGTGCTTGCCACTACTCTGTCTTCCAGATAACTGATCCATTCTTCTGAATCATCTGTCCTGCTGTTGATTCCCTCTAATGTATTTTTCATTTCAGTTACATTCTTCAACTCTGATTGGTTCTTTCTTATATTTTCTAACTGTTGAAGTTCTCACCACGTTCCTCCATTCTTCTCTCAAGTTTGGTGAGCACCTTTATGATCATTATTTTAAGCTCTTTATCAGGTAAATTTCTTATCTCCATTTCATTAAGTTTTTTCCTTCCCTGTAATTTTGCCTTGTTCTTTAATTTGGAACATATTTCTCTGTTTCCACATTTTGTTTGACTTTCTGCATTTGTTCAGTGAATCTGGTGAAATGGCTACCTCTCCCAGTCTTGAAGGCATGGTCTTGTGCAGGAGCATCCTCTATGAGTATTGCATGTGCCAGGCAGGTTTGGCAGGCAGGCTGGAGTGGGTGTGGATGGGGGAAATCCTGGGGTGCACTGTGTTGGGGACATGTTGGCAGAATGGATGGAGCTGGAGAAGATTAAGGCAGTGGGAGTGGAAGGGGGAAGTTCCAGATACACTGGGCTGGAGCTGCCTCATCAGGACAGGTAGAGCTAAAAGCTAGTGCAGCCAGGGGGATCTGGGGCATGCCATGGCCAGGCTGTCTCGGTGGGATGGCTGGAGCTGGAGCAGGTGTTCTGGAACACCTTAAGGGCATGGTTATTGTTGGTGTGGCCAGTGACCTGGGGCATGCTGGGATGGCCTTGGCAAGCTGGTTAGAGCACGTGGACTGGGTTCCTACCTGCACTATCAAAGTGTAGGGGGAAGGCAATAAAAATGGTGTTCTCAGGTGCTTCTGACCCTGGAGAGAGTTCTAGCAGTTCCTTGCTTGTTTAGCAATGCTCTAGGATTAGTAAATTTCCTATACATATAATCTAGGTGCCCCTTAAACCACTGGGCTGTTTCTTTTTTCTGCTGTGCCTCAGGCCAGCCAAGTATGCACAAGGGTCCCTTACATCCCTCCTTTCTGCCGGTCAACAGGTCAGGAGTGGTCACTTATCTCTGTCTCTCCTACTTATCTCTGTAGTCACTCTGTTTTTTGTTGTGCAGGAGCTGTTCAATCAGCCCTCCGACCTTCCTCAGTAGGAATTGCTCTATGTGCAGATGTAGATTCAGTGTGTCTATGGGAGGAGGTGAATTCAGGGTCTTCCTATGCTGCCATCTTGGACCCACCCAGGAGAAACACTTTAAAATTACCAAGTTTTCTATTAACAATGTTATGAGAATTTAAACACTCTATAAATATTATAGGCAAACTCAAATTTTCCTTTCACTGGAGATATTCAAATTGAAAATTAACAATTATTTATGAGGAATATTCTAGAGAAATATACTAATACTATTTGAGGAATCTACAGTAACTATTGTCCAAGAATATAATTAAATAATGTTGGCACTGGAGTGGGTCTTATGTAATCTAGTCTACTTAAATCACTCTATAAATGAACAACTGAGACTATGAAATTTTGTAGCCCCAAGGTTGGTTAGTGACAGGACCAGAGCAGAAACACCCTTTAGTGAATGCTCCACAAAACCTAGAACAGATTACAACACCTACAATGAACAGAGGAACATACTAGTTCACAAGCAGAAACACTGGATAATATTAGTGCTTAATGTCAAAAGCTTTTCTGACAGGCTAAAGCTATAAAGTTTGCCAGAGCACTCTGTTCTGATGCGGGGAAATAGCCTAAGCTGGCATTTTTTCCACTCAGGCTAATAAATATTTATATAGTTTAAATGTAAAAATAATATAAAACAAAACAAAAACATGTAGAAAACAGAAGAAAAATCACTGACAGCCCCACTCATATACAACTATTTTGGTACTATGGTTTATCTAATTCCAATATTTATTACTTTTGAATATGTTTTATGTGGCTTATATACACATACTTCCCATATGTAAAATTCTGCACCTTTATTTTTACTTTCCTCCAATATATTATCACACACTCTTAAATAGCTCTCTACATTTCCTTTAAAGGAGTTATCAAAGAACAATTTTAAGAAAATATCTTAATGAAGTGTTTTTAAAAGAAGTAGCAGAATACAATTGCACTTTTTTCTCATATTATAGCAATGTTCATGTTGTACAATCACCATATGTAACTTGAGAAGATTCTCTAACCAGTTGGGATGAAAGGCTATGTCTTTCCTACACAGTCATTCTCATCTGTGAATAATTTAAGGCAGAGCAGATTTGTGACTACACTCCCACCAGTATCTTAGCCATATTATCACAAGTTCTTTTCATAGGTAATGCTCCTCTTCAGAGGAATAGTAATGCTTTTCCTCTCCAGAGGGATACATATGGTGCATTACTCCCCCCCCCAATAAATATTGCGAATGAATGCAAAATATGTTATGTAAACTTGTATGTGCATTTAAAGCCCATATAAGATTCACATATTTTCCTGTTTGGGAAACAAATATCTTTTTTTTTTCAGAGGTGAGCTTGCATTTTTGCCAGAATGTTATCTTTTAAAATTTAATCCCTTGTGATAATTGAGCAAGAAATGTCAGGAAATTGTTATTCTGGCGAACGTGAGCACATGAACTATATGAAGGGCTGTGAGAGTTCAAAATAACCGAAAGAGCATTCAGGTTAAAGTTAGAGAAAGGAAGAAGATGATACAGAAGAATATTTTTATTTTTAATAGTACTTTTAAGCATACTGGAAAACCAACACTAACTGTGGACAAAAATATCTGATCAGTCATCCTTTATTAAACATTAACATATGTTAACTATGTGTGTGACAATGACCAAAGCACCTCTCTTACTCTGAGTTCACCCATCAGTGCACTAAATGATACAGCTTCTAAGATTCCTTCCTGTTCTTCAAATCTCACTGCCACCTCCAACAACATATATTAAAACCACAAGATTACCTTAGTGGGAATACAAACGATTATTAAACATTGTCCCTGCTGTCAATGGGCCTAAATCTATAGTAGTGAAACATAGCTAAATCAGGGATTATAAGTAACAATACATAAATTAAACATTTTATTTTAACTTAACATATACGAATGATCATTCATTCACCAACATTTTCAGGTAAGAACTTTTAAAAATATGGGTCTCAAGATTGGAATATATTCTTTATAATTTCTAGTCTCTGTTTCTTTGAAGTAGAGTGAAGTAGAGTGACAGTCTATGTGTAAAAAAACCTTCCAGTATTGCTTTTCTTTTTCTAATCAGTTATTATGGTCATACTTATATATGGTCTTACTTATATATAAACTAAAGGATATTTTCCTCTGGTGAACACATATTGAGTCTTTCCAAAGCACTGGACTTAGTTTTCAGAGTCCAACTCTTGTCACACTTAATAAGTAAATAATTACATATATATGATTACATATGTAATTGACACGATATGATATACATATCATAAATGTAATTACATATGAAATAGTAATTATATATGACAATTTTATATGTAAAATATAAATATGTAATATTTATGTAATATAAATTATATATGCAATATGTAATTATACATAATTACAATTTTAGTTGTAACTGTTATAAGCATGTTTGAGAACAAATTCAACTGACTCTTGTTAAGCACACGAGCACCTCATGGGAGCCAAAGTGCACAGGTGCACTAGAGAGAGGCCTACAAGCAATGAATATTCACTACGTCTTGGACAGCGGTCAGTGTCATTTGTAGATGGACTGTGAGCACCTGTTAATACAGCAGTTATACTCAGTGGAGACTGGGTAAGAAAACTTCTCCTCTATTTGGGGACAACAAATAAGCATATAGAGAAGTGTGTAAAAATATGATATGAATTACTACAGAACAATGTAGTGAATATATAAATATATATAATCCAGCGTCTAACAAATGAATGGAAAGTATATGAGTCCAGAAAGAACTTTTCAGGGTAAAAAGTGTTAGGAGGTAACAGCTGTTTTCCACTCCTGTCCTCTCTCTGCCTCTTTAATCTTCCCATCCCAGGGGAATGCAATGCCTTTTCTCATTGGAAAATTTGAGTTTAACATTTCCCTTCTTCTCTTTCAGGAATGACCTGCTCATCTGGAGTGGGCTTGCTCTCTCAAGACTAGGCTCTGCCCCAGGTTGTAGAGGGACCTTGCCCCAGCCCACAGCTGCCAATGGTTTGGAATTTGATATTAAGGAGCACACTTGCCTACAGACATAAGCCACATTTTTCAATCCAGACTTTATCAGTATTAAAGGTGATATTTTGGCTCCCATCTGCTTGATATTATCTATTTTTTTCACTTGGTTCAGAACGTAAATGAAGAAGATAGTTCTAGAGAGTGGCTGGGCCCTTCAAAGAACCCAGCAAGAAGATCAAAGAATGCTTGAGGAAAGGTGTGGAACTTCAGGTGGAGACAGAAATGGAGAGTCCCCAGAACTCACGTTTCACTGAAAATGCCTTTTAATGGGTCTGTCATTCCCAGATCTTCGCTAATAACTCTTTCCACTCTACCACGAGAATCATCTTTCCTAGGAATGTGCTTGCGATTAAATATCTCAATTACTTCCTTAGCATAACATTCAAGGCCTGTTATTATTAGGGTGACCATTTATCCTGTGTTGTTTAGGGAAGTCCCAGTTTGAATCTGTTGGTGTCATTATTGATAGCACCCCCTTTACTCTTAAAAGTGTTCCGGTTTCAAAGTTTTATTGTAACCGTATTTATGATGTACCTGTTACCTAGCCTTTCAGTCTCTTTTCCTACTTCTCTCTAACTTGCAATTCTAGCTCTACCCAATATAACTCACTCAGCAATTCCAAATATTGCATGCATATTGTCTCCTATGGCCCTTTGTCACAGCTGCCCCTTTTCTATGGAATGCCTTTCCTTCCTCCCTCATTTGGTAAAATCCTACTTATTCTTCATGATCCAGATCCAAGGTCACTGTTTCTATCAAGTCTTCCATGACCCCTCTCTGCTCATCCAAACTCACACTTAGTCTGTGTCTGCCACTGGAATGAAACGTACTTTGAGGCACTAAGGCACCAGTATATTTTGATCGATGTATACAATTTAATTTTTGCTAAAACAGAATATAGAGAATGTTAAACAGTGTCTAAAGAGTGAACACTGCACTGAGAATCCTTTATTGTGGTTCAGAGCTGGGCATAAGACACGCTCTGTAAGAGTCAAGCAGAGTTTAATGTTAAGCAGGTGACAGAGAATAAGCACAGGTCAAGCGGGATGTGTGAGAACTCTCCCTGGTGAGTAAATTACTGTGCTTGTTTAGATGGGCAGTAAACAGTCCAGCTCCAACGTGGCCTGTGCTAAAGAACAGTGGATTATTTTTATAGACACTGGGAGACATTGTTATGCTGTCGCAGTGATTGCATTGTCATTATTGCTAACCTGTTTAGTGTTCTTTTGAGTCTTTTAACCACTTCAAGTGTACTGTCAAAAATTCTAGTACTCAGAACTGTGCTGTGATGACAAAAAAACTGGAGAGCTACTGGTAGGGTAACTAAGAGCATAGTTGTTTTGAATAAAGAAGACCTGGGGATACATTCTGCCACCCTCTAAATATGATTTTAGACAAATTATTGAAACTCTAAACGAAGTTTCTTCATCATTAAAAGAGGGACAACCATATGATCCAGCAATCCCACTCCTGGGCACGTATCCAGAGAAAACCATAATTTGGAAAGATACATGCACCCCAATGTTCAGTGCAGCACTATTTACAATAGCCAGGACATGGAAGCAACCGAAATGTCCATCGATGGAGGAATGGATAAAGAAGATGTGGTACATATACACAATGGAATGTTCTGCCATAAAAAAGAATGAAATAATGCCATTTGCAGAAACATGGATGGACCTAGAGATTGTCATACTGGGTGAAGTCAGACACAGAAAGACAAATATCATATGATATCGCTTTTATGTAGAATCTAAACAAATGGTACAAATGAACTTATTTACAAAACAGTAATAGAGTCACAGATGTAGAAAACAAACTTACGGTTATCAATGGGAAAAGAGGGGACGGATAAATTGGGAGATTGGGATTGACATATACACAATACTATATATAAAACAGATAACTAAAAAGAACCTGCTGTATAGCACAGGGAACTCTACTCAATACTCTGTAATGACCTAAATGGGAAAAGAATCTTAAAAAGAGTGGATATATGTATATGTATAACTGATTCACTTTACTGTACACCTGAAACTAACACAATATTGTAAATCAACTATACTCCAATATAAATTAATTAAAAAATAAAAATAAAAAAATAAAAGAGGGACAAAAATACCTATCCTATAAGGTTGGTTAGGTCAGTTACATAAAATCATGCTTGTAAAGGGCATTTAGATTAAGTACTCAGTAAATGTTAGCCACTCCTGCCTAGAAAATATTTGTGTACTCATGTAAGATGTGTCATGATACCATGAGAACTAATCAACTGATGCAACTTTGTGTTTGTGGGGAAAAGTGTGCAGAAGAAAACTAACATGTTTGCTATATGTCTCCCCTAAACAGCTTTGCAGTCAAAACAGACTCTGAGCCACCAGCCCCAGCTTTCATAATTTGGCTCAAGCAGGTTGGTCACCGAGGGACTGAGAGAGAAACCAGGTCCTCCTTCAGTGTACTTCCCTGGGGATAGTTTTCAAACTTGAATACCTTTTACATCATTGCTTTCTCCCCCTCTCCCTCTCTCCCTGTCTTTTGTTCTTTTAAGAAACCCAAGTGTTTACCTGGCAAGGCTCTTTTTCAACCATTTTCCTAACAAAGGCCTCTCTATCTTCTGAGTCATAACATGATAGAAAATAATTTCCTGTCTTCTCCTCTCCTCTATTACTAAACTAAGTACACAACATAGTGAAGGTTTTATTAAAATGCTATTGTTATTAATGATGACAGAAAGAATAGAGGACCTTATTTCTAAAGCCCTCCTCCTCACTATACTCTATGAAAAATAAAAATCTAGAATAATGTCCCTCTGTAAGAACTAATTGTAGATTTGGGTAGACAAACAACAGAAATATATCCCGTCCATTTTTGAGAGGAAAATCATTCTGAGAACATCTGAGCATTTCTTCTACGCTAAGGTTGAGAGTCAGTACCTGGGACGGTCTCTGGGTAAAGTGCAGAGGAAAGGAGGGAGGTAACAATGGAGAGACAGCAGCTGTACTGACCAGCAGTAGTAGCAGAAGCTTAATGGAAGATCAAGTTTAGAGAGTTATTTCTCTTTCTTCTTTTCTATTGTTCTTGCCCAGATCAATGTTAATCTTGCCTCAAAAATTGTTCTTACATTTTTCTCACGATAGAGATAATATCATCATAGGGTTGTTATGAGAAGTAAACATGATAACAGATGCAAAACACTAAATGCATTGCCCATGAACAAACTCAATGGTGTTGGTCATCATTATTATCATTAATTTTTATTATTGTCCTTATCATAGAGTGACACTAAGGTAGAATGAAATACTGGATAGATTGTGCAATGCTGTGAAATAGGATGAAGAGAAGATAATGGTTCCTGTACTGAGATAGGAGTTTGCAGATGAAGAAAACAAAAAATACAGAAACACTCTACTAAGAGGAAAGGGAGGTCCCATATCATTGAACACAGGGATATATATGTTCAGTGTTTGTTTAATTTCAGCCTGGGAGTCAAAAACACATGGGCTGTAACATGGTAAGAGGGCAAAAAGAATAATTGTGCTAGGGTGGAAGTGGAATCAGAGTAAGACGGAAAGCAAGACTGTGCAGAATACCAGGCACAGTGGAAGCTTCACGGAGACAACCCTGGAAATGGGCACAGATAATTAAGACAATTCTAAGTGCCAAGCTCCTAAGACTGAAGGGTGTAAGAGAAAATGGTTCTTCAGTGACAGGAATGTGGTGGCAAAGCAGTAACATCAGTGCAAAGCAAAGACAGTGAACTTAACAGAAGAGATTCAGGTCATCCTAGGAGACTTCAGAAAATTGAAGGAGATTGTGAGCGAAGAAGTCAAAAGAGGCTAAGACATCAATATTCTTTAGGAACCAATGTGATATGAGCTCATAAAATAATGGGATCAAGTAATTAGCCTAACTTCCCAGGGAGAGTTTTGGGACAGACCTTTGCCACCCAATCAGGCAGTGAAATGTTTCCAAGAACATCTTATGAGTAAATTAATTAACTGGCCCTTTATCTCCTAAGAAAATGAGCAGGCCATCCTGGGATAAATAAATATGGAGACCTAGATATACCTGAACATTGCTATAATATGAGAAAAATGCTATTATAGTATACTGCTACTTCCTTTAAAAAACAATTAAAGGCTTCCCTGGTGGCGCAGTGGTTGAGAGTCCGCCTGCCAATGCAGGGGACACGGGTTCGTGCCCCGGTCTGGAAAGATCCCACATGCCGCGGAGCGGCTGGGCCCATGAGCCATGGCCGCTGGGCCTGCACGTCCGGAGCCTGTGCTCCGCAGTGGGAGAGGCCACAACAGTGAGAGGCCCGTGTACCGCAAAAAAAAAAAAAAAAAAAAAAACAATTAAGATATTCTTTTCTTAAAATTGTTCTTTGGGCTTCCCTGGTGGTGCAGTGGTTAAGAATCCGCCTGCCAATGCAGGGTACATGGGTTCGAGCCCTGATCCAGGAAGATCCCACATGCCTCAGAGCAACTAAGCCCGTGTGCCACAACTACTGAGTCTGTGCTCTAGAGCCCGCAAGCCACAACTACTGAGCCTGTGAACCACAACTACTGAAGCCCACGCACCTAGAGCCCATGCTCCGCAACAAGGCACCGCAATGAGAAGCCCACGCACCGCAGCAAGGAGTAGCTCCAACTTGCTTCAACTAGAGAAAGCCCGCGCGCAGCAGTGAAGACCCAACGCAGCCAAAAAATTTAAAAAAAAATTGTTCTTTGATAGCTCCTTTAAAGGAAAGGTAGAGAACTATTTAAGAGTGGGTGATAATACGTCGGAGAGAAGTAAAAATAAATCCACATACTTGAATGCCCATTTGACCCACTTGATTGGGGCAAAGATAATGAAGTTCCTTTCACATGCTGAAGCATTTACAGTCATAGAAACCCACTTAGTGCAATGTTTGTCTGAGTATAAATGCTGAATAAATGTGGCTTGTATCTAAAAGAGTACGTTTAATTTTTAACAATGTATTTTAATCCAAATAAAGAGTACTGAATGATGGAGGGAGTTTCTAGTACATTGGTAGGACTAAGGATGGATATATTTTGGAGCCAAGAAGTCCTTTGCAACTTTTCAAATCCCACTAGAAACCTATATGTGCCTAGGACCAGAGTTCAACACAGGCAGTTTTTATACAAGTTTCTAGGAGTTGTGAAGGACACCACAATATTGTCCACATTCCCTGGGGAAAGTAAGTCAAATTACTTACTATTTGTGGAAAAAACAGTCTGAAATTCTGAGGGCTTCAGAAAGTCACCAAAGATCTGTCATGGGATCAGGTGAGCTCTCAAAATTTTATAATTTGGGGGCTAGAGGATATACTAAAATTCTTATTAGCTAAAATGAGGGTAAAGGAAGCAGGGTGCAGAAACGTATATGTTTATATAGAAATTAAATATATATGCAGTTGGGATAACAATATATTTGGAGGAACTTTCAACTTGTGGGAAGTTGAGAAAATGAAGTTCAGGGTTACCTGAGAATAAGGGGCTGGCTATTTTTACTCATCACTGCAATGCAGCCGTCAATATCTTTTCAAATAACCTTAAACTTAAGGTCTGAACTCTTCTGGATTTAACTCAGATTTCTAATGCCATTTTAACATTTTACACAGTGGTTTAATAATACAGAGTCTTCAGCTCAAAAAAATTAGGAACAGATGGTGAGAATGGACTCATTCCCATTCCTGATGTGCACTTTATTATACTCCTTTCAAAGAGTGACTTAAAGCACATTCCAAAAACGTACAGTAGGTGTGTGGCTTGTCTCTCTTGAGAAATGAATATTTTCGTGCAGTATTCCTTTAACTATTGCTATTCCAAGCTCTGTTTCGGCATGCAATGGGACAATCTTAGAAAACAAAGCAAATTAATAACTAGTGATGCAGATGTCCAACACAACAATTATTCTACAACCTATAAATTAATTTTAGTATTTAAATCTCTCTTTAAAATAAAAATTCTATTCCCTAATATTTAAAAAGGACTTTTAAACAATACTCAGTATCAACCACAATAGGATATTTTCAATTAATTTTATTTTATTATTTACTTGTTTTTGTGGTATAATTGGCATATAACATTATATTAGTTTCAGGTATACAACATAGTGGTTTGATATTTGTATATATGAGCCTAACAATAAATAGGATATTTTTTAAATTCCTGATTTCAGAAATTAATTATGAAATGGTGACATAAAAATAATAACAGCAGTAGCTAATATTAAGTGAGTGCTTGTTATTTGCCAGTCATTATTTTAAGTGTTATATATTTTTAAATCTCATTTATTGTTCAAGATTACCCCAGTTTCAGGGAATACATTTTTAGGGATAAGTTTATCCCCAGTTCATAGATGAGAAAACTGAGATACGAAGAAATTAAGTATTTTGCCTTCCCAAGGTTTATAAATAACATACTCTGTTAGATGGCCATTAATAGTAACATTTAATCACTAGTAGAATACAAAATATTTAAATGTACACCTACAGAGTAAGATAACTTAATTGATTTTTTAATGTACTTACTACTAGATTACGGTACAGTTTGTTGTCTACCAGAAACATAGATAGCAATAAGTAAGTTTTCTCAAAGTATACCTCTGGCTCAATGTACTCTCACTGTATCCCAACAAAGTCCCTAAAAGTGTGATTAAAATTTGATACTCTGCTTCTTATGTCATAACTGTTTTACTAGAATTATAAACAGAGTGGAGAGGTTGGGAGAGGCTGATGCATTTCTACAGTGGTAACAACTTGCTCTGAGCACTTGGCTTGGGAGTGAGGGAAGCCAGATATTATAGAACATTAATAAACAGAAATCTCAATTAAATAGGGTCAGGAGACCAGAAGGGGGAGCTCTCACACCCTATGAAGATAGCAGAGCCCAGCAGGAAGAAGACTCCTTTCCTGGCAAGGTCTCAGTCAATGAAAAGCCATGGACCTTTTGTTTACTGTAACCCTCCCAACCCTTTGTTTACTGTAATGCCCCTCTGAAAAGGCATTCTCCTTTCTTTGCCATGCTGGGACTTGCACGTGGCTCACCATGGTTGCAGACCCCAAATTGCAATTCTTTGCCAATCCTGAATCAACTCGTCTTTGCTAGAGAAATACCTGGCAGTCTATTTATTTTAGGTCAACAATATATATGAAACAACAATGATCCAGATCTGATTCTATAAGGAAATTCCCCACAAACACTACTAAAGTGATCTGCTTGGAGTATACTTTGGTGTTCTGGAGTCACACATCCTCTTAGAGAGATTTTCAAAATAACACCTTGTCTTTGATCAGTAAATCTTTTCTTCATATGACTTCCCAAAGATCATGCTTGCTTGAAAATTATGAGAGGAATAATGAAGCAAGAGATCCCTATCTTCATTTTATCAAGTAACCAAAGTTTGGCTTGTACTTCCTCTGGATTTACAAGTTAGGAAGACTGCACTGATTTCAGCTCTGAATTAGTTTTTGCCAATTTTGCATGCTGCATGAAGCAGTGGTTCTCAAACATTAGTGTATATCAGAATCAACTGGAGGTTTGTAAAATTCATTTTACTGGGGACCCTGCCCCCAAGTTTCGGATTCAATAGGCCTAGGATGGGGCTGAAGAATTTGCATCTCTAACACATTCCCAGGTGATGCTGATGCTGCCAGTTGGGAGATCACACTTTGAGAAGACAAATCAGTGTGTGCTACATGAGTCTTAAAACCAAGCATCGACCATTTTGATTTGTATTAGATTTTTAATGTCTTTGGTTATTTTTTCTGAGAGCTAATTGATATTACTTAATACTTTATAGTGGGTTGTTATGTTTAAGTTTTATATCTTCCTTTTTTTCAAGATGGTTGTTGCCCTATATATTTTTCTCTTCTGGGTACCTGAATTCTAAATCAAAAAAAAAAAATGTGAAATTTTGTGAAGGCATACATTCATATATGTAAATCTTCCTTCCTATATTACCACAGTTTTAGATGGTGGTTTTGCTCCAATGAAAGGATTTTTTTTTTTTAATTAAGAGAATGGTAATATGCTTCAAGTTGATCTTCTTTCTAAATGGATAATATTACAAATAATCATCGGTAGCTTTCCAAAGTATATACAAACCATATAAAGTAACTGAGGTACTGTGCTAGATTAGTCCCATTATTTTCTCTTTTATAAAATACTCATTTCTTTAATAGGCTTAGAATATTATAAATAAAGTTTTGCATAGCACAATTCCTAACAGGTTTCGAGAAAAAATTTTTGGTGCTACTTAGATATGCCATCCCTTTTCAAGGAAGATTACCCTATAAACCTAATCTTGGAATTGAAGACGTTTATTGGCTAACAGTATAAAAAGAAAACACACTAAAAGCCGGTAAGAAATTATCTTGGCTTATTAAATTTTAATTTACAGCCACTCACGTCTGTGGCTTAATGTGGAACTCATTTTACAGATTGTTGACGTGTTATTTTTAATGTAACCAATGAGAGATTCTCTTTATCTGATAACTCTAAACACAGTTATGTTATTAAGGTACAGGATTTAAAGAAATGCTTACAAACTTAACAAAGTAAAGCCGAACATCTGTTTGCAAAGTAATTTTGCAGTCACTAAGAGTAAAACTACATTACTATTAGGAGACACAAAAGAAGACCAGAGGAGTTGTATTTTCTCAGCTTGTTTGTATTGTGAAGCACTGTTAAACAAATAGCATCTCCCTTTCATGGCTCAGAACCCCAGCCAATAATACAGCTGAGGCTGAAACTATTTGAGAGGGAGACTTGGCTTTTGTTGAGATCTGGCTGGAAGGCATTGCTTAGTAGAAAGCCAAAGTGCTGTTGCTCTACCACAAATACTTCACAAGGCAAGGAACTTTAGAGAGAGACGACAGCAGAAACTATTAGAAGATTAATGAGGAACCCCCTGGCCTGTTCTTTTATGGATTGCCAGGAACTCTTTCATCAACCATATTTACTGGGCAAGTAAATCTACTGCGAAAATATGTATATATGATATGTATCTGTGTCTACCTATCCATCCATCTATTTATATTTAAAAGGATTTCCTACAAGTCTGCTTTCAGGTAAGAGATTCTACACAAAAGGTTTAATAACATTTTATCAATAATGAAAGACTCAAGGAGAAAAAATAAAAGGAAGGGGAAAAGCTAGGAAAACTTTCACTGTGCATGCCAATTAGACATTTTTCCCTTCAATGCCAACAAGCTTCTTTTGGATTTTCTCATAAACATAAAGAAAGTAATGCAGAATGAAAGTGAAACATACTAACAATGTATTAACATATGTGTTACCAGTAGTATTTGTTATTTCAACAATCAAATATAGACTTATGAATTCATTACATAAAATTAACAAGAAAAATGAGCATCATGTTTTTCAAAAAATTGCAACAAATTTGATATTAAGTTTATATACTACCTACATAAAACTTAAAAAAATAAACAGACAACAGGTTTTAATCTGCTAATGGTTTAGAGGAGCAGAGTAAGTTTAAAACTTCAGATTCCAAGCAAAAATTTCAGAACGATCCATGCAGTTCTGAATTAGTTTTAAAATAAATACCACGCCAGGAGAAAAAGCTCCCTTCTTTTGTAGCACCACCCCTTCCCTTCCTTACTGCCTCTTAACAGGGCAGCATGTAGAGCTCTGGCAGAAAATATGCAAGTTAACCTAAACAGAACATATGATAACTCTCTGCTAAAGAAGGGTGCTCTGTTACACTGACAGGGACAATTACAACAAAAGCTGAACTACTTTTAGGCAACTGTTTTTGGTAACCAGATTTTATAAAATTTAAATTTTAAATTTGGTATCATGTTGCCTCCAAACTATTTGGGATCACTTTACAACATTCCTAAACAAAACGGTATCCTAAATGCAGATGTATATAGACCCAGAACATAATTCACTTATGGAAAGAAACCAAATTAGAGTAATGGAGTGAGAGGAAATGAAGCAAGAATTATTAGTAGCGCCATCAAATCTCATGATGTAACCTCAGCCACATACCCACAGTAAAGAATATCATAGTAAGAGGAATGTGCCGTATTATTATACATAGAAGACCATCACCAATGTCAACTATATAGACTTTGGAACAAAATTAAATACTTACATTTGAATATAAGTTTTGTTTGATCTTTTCAAAATTTATTGCATTTCAGAAATACTACTGCTTACAACTGTCACATGATATCCATTAGCCTCTGGTTCAACCAAATCCTAAGACCCTCCCATTAGGTGAATGAATAGTATTATTTACCAGATTAATGAAAAGTATAGACCAGCAGATCTGTCCTCTCCCTTTCTGAACCTGTCTTTCTTTAAAACACAGTAATAAATAAAATGTTTAGACTCAAAGACTTTCCCTGTTAGGCAGCAGGCAAAACACAAAAGTAATCACATTTACTAAGAATAATCGAAAGGAAGGTGTATCTCTAAAAAACAATAAAGATAAATTTATTTATGGAATTAGAGTCATTTTAAAGATAATTTCTAGTACTGTTTTGGCCTTCTATATAATAACATACTATACAGTATTTTAGTAAAAATGATTTAACCCCAAAGAGTATATATTCTAATTTGACTGTTAAATTTATGATAAAATATTTTAATGATATGAAAAACTATTAAAATAAGTCCAAGAACTCAACACCTAGATTTAACAGTTTTCAGTTTGGTATATTTGCTTCAGGTATCTTTCCTTTCCTCCCTCCCTCCCTCCCTTCCTTCTTTCCCATCTTCCTTCCTTCCTCTAGATTAGTAATAAAAATAGATATTAAATGTATCATTAATAAATTAAAATTGTGATTTGGGCTGTGAAGAAGCTCATTATAATAAATTTTACTAATGATTAAGCAAATAAATTTAAGGATTAAAAAGAGATCTTACAAATATGTAGTCTAACTTCCTCATTTTTACCCAACTCTCAGTTCCCTCTTACTTGTCAAAAATACCACGGAGCAAATTTTTTCAACTGAAATGTGTTTGACATCTAACACTGTGCAAATATAAGATGTACAACATGTTAATTTGATACATTAATATACTGTAATATGGTTACCACTGTAGAAATAATTAGCACCTCTGTCACATTACATAATGATCCTTTCTTTTTAGTGGTTGAAATCATTAAGTTCTAGTTTCTTAGCAATTTGATGATTATAATACAGTACTGTTTCTATATCCTCTATATTGTGCACTAGATCTCTAAGGCATATTGCAACTCATTGCAAGTTTGTACACTTAAACAACATCTATCCTATTCCCCCACCCCCAATCCCCTGGTAACCACTATGTTACTTTATGTTTTTATGAGTTTGGCTTTTTTATATTCCACATATAAATGATATTATATAGTACTTTTTCTTCTGTGTCTGACTTATCTCACTTAGCATAATATGCTCAAGGTCTACCCGTTGTCACAAATGGCAGGGTGTCCTTGTTTCTCATGGTTGAATAATACCAAAGAACAAATTCTTAAACAGGTGGAGGAAAAAAAATGCCTTCTAAGGTCACAATCAACATTAAATTCTGTAATTCAAACTTAAATGTTCATAAGTTAGCTCTATTTTGGTGAATAAAAGCCATAATAGTTACCATGTTATACAACTGCGTTGAAATGCCAAGCTGGAGATCATGTAAGGAAACTTGAAAACGTTCATGTATGAACAGGTGGACACTGTTTTGTGTTTTTTTTTCCTACCACAATCTTTCCTGTACAACCAGAGTTCTTGGCATACTGGAGATTCTCAACAAGTATTTGCTGAACTAATAAAGAAAATAATAAAACTGTACATTGATTCTGTCTACCTTCTACTTAGTGGCCCATCCTGCATACATTATCCTTTAAATACTCAATGAACGTCTTACATCTTGTGTAAATGACACTAGTTGGTGTCAACCCCCCAAAAGATCTGTCCACTTCCTAACTCTGGAAAACTTTGCATACAACCTGATTCGAAAAATGGTCTTTGCAGGCGTAATTAAGGATCAAGACAAAATTATATGGATTGTCCAAGTGGGCCCTAAATCCCATGTCAAGTGTCCTTATCAGAAACACACAGAAGAGCCACATAAAGAGAGAACAGAATGTGGCCATGCAAAGACAGAGGCAGAGCTGAGAGTTATTTGGCCATAAGTCAAAGAATATATGAAGCTACTAGAAGCTGGAAGAGGCAAGGAAGGCTTGATTCTCCCTTAGAGCCTTCTGAAGGAGTGTGGACCCCTGATTTTGGACTGCTGGCTCCAGGCTTGGGAGTGAATGAATTTCTATTGTTTAAGCCACGTAGTTTGTGGTATTTGTTATGGCAGTCTTAGAAAATAATATAATACAGTGACCAAGCAGCAAGTTCAAGGCTGGAAAGATTTACATTCTAATCCTGCCTTCATTTTTTTATTGGTTCTGTGACCTTGAACAAGGGACACAGACCAATGAACATCAGTTTCCTCATCTCTAGGAGAGGATAACAACACTTACTCTATGCTATTCCCAAATGTCAATGAAATAAAGCATAGAAACAGTAAAACACTATACAAACAGAGGAGTGTTTTAATGTCTCTTATAATCTCCTCTCAAAGATAAATCTCTCTGGGACTTTTACCTTTTTATCATATGGCATAGTTTCAAATCCTTCATCAAAATGGTTATCTTCTTTGAAGATAAAGAGAGGATTCCAAAGGCAGTAAGAGAAAAACAAATAGTTAATTACAAAGGAACTCCCATAAGGCTATTAGTTGATTTCTCTACAGAAACTTTGCAGGCAAAAGGGAGTGGCAAAATATATTCCAAGTCCTGAAAGGGAAAAATCTGCAAGCTAGGTTACTCTACCCAGCAAGATTATCACTTAGAATAGAAAAAGAGAGAAAGAATTTCACAGACAAGCAAAAACTAAAAGAGTACAGCAACACTAACCCTATCCTAAAGGAAATATTGAAAGGTCTTCTCCAAATAGAAAAGCAGCAAGAATCTATAAGAAAGAGAAAATCACAACTGGAAAGTAAATCACTTAAATAAGCCAGTACACAGATTAAAAAAAAATTCTGTGAAAGAAATGATAACCACAATGAACAGCAAAAGGATAAACATGGAGATGTAAAAGAGGAAACCAAAATCATAAAATGTGGGAAGAAGAGTATGAAAACATAGATTTTTTTTTTTTTCAGAATGTGTTTGAGCCTACATGACTATCAGTGTAAAGTAAGTAGATATATGAAGGGGTTAACATACTTGAAAAACAGGTAATCACAAATCAAAAACTTACAATACAGTCACAAAAACCAAAAAGAAGAGAATACAAGCATACTGCAAAAGAAAATCATCAAACCACAAAAGGAAAAACAAAAAGAAAAAGGAACAAAGAAGAATACAAAATCAATGGGAAAACAAGATTTAAAATGGCAATAAATACATATCTATCAATAATCACCTTAAATGTCAATAGACTAAATGCTCCAATCAAAAGACAAAGTGGCAGATTGGATTAAAAAAAAAGCCTACACTATGCTGCCTACAAGAGACCCACTTTAGGGCAAAGGACACACTTAGACTGAAAGTGAGAGGATGGAAAAAGATATTTCATGCAAACGGAAATGACAAGAAAGCAGATGGCAATATTCATATCAGAAAAAATAGACTTTAAAACAGAGGCTATAAAGAAAGATAAAGGACACTATGTAATGATAAAAGAATCAATACAAGAAGAAGATATTACACTCATCAGCAAATATGTACCCAATATAGGAGCACCTAAATACATAAAACAAATACTGACAGACATAAAGGGAGAGGTTGATGGGAATACAATAATAGTAGGAGACTTTAATACCCCACTCACACCAATGGACAGATCTTCTAGACAGAAAATCAATAAGGCAACAGAGATCCTAAATGATATAATTGAACAGTTAGACTTAATTGATATTTTCAGAACATTACAACCAAAAAACCCCCAGAATACACCTTCTTTTCAAGCACACATGGAACATTCTCTAGGAATGACCACATACTAGGGCACAAAACAAGCTTCAACAAATTTAAGAGTAAAGAGATTACTTCAAGCATCTTTTCTGACCACAACAGCATGAAACTAGAAATCAACCACAGAAAAAGAAATAAGAAAACAATTACATGGAGAATAAATGACATGCTACTAAAAAAAACCAATGGGTCAATGATGAAATCAAAGAGCAAATTTAAAAAATACCTTGAGACAAATGGCAATGAAAATACAACCATACAAAATCTGTGGAATACAGCAAAATAGTTCTTAGAGGGAAGTTCATAGTGATACAGGCCTTTTTGAAGAAACAAGAAAAATCTCAAGTAAACAACATTACCTATCACCTGAAAGAATTAGAAAAAGAAGGACAAACAAAACCTAAAGTCAGCAGAAGCAAGGAAATGATAAACATCATACAGGAAATAAATAAACTAGAGACTTTTTAAAAAATGGAAAAAAGTCAGTAAAACCAAGCGCTGGTTCTTTGAAAGGGTAAACAAAATTGACAAACCTCTGGCCAGGCTCACAAAGAAGAAAAGAAAGAGGACCCAAGTAAACAAAACAAAAACTGAAAGAGGAGAAATCACAACCAATACCGCAGAAATACAAAAAAACCCTAAGACGATACTATGAACAACTATATGCCAACAAACTGGACAACCTAGAAGAAATGGACAAGTTTCTAGAAACATACAGCCCACCAAAACTGAATCAAGAAGATATAATTTGAACAGACCGATCACTAGAAGTGAAATAGAATCTGTAATTTAAAGAACTCCCTACAAACAAAAGTCCAGGACCAGATGGCTTCTCAGGCAAATTCTACTAAACATACAAAGAAGAACTTTTACCAATCCTTCGCAAACTCTTCCAAAAGATTGAAGAGGAGGGAACACTCCCAAAGATATTCTATGAAGTCACCATCACACTGATACCAAAACCAGATAAAGATACTACCAAAAAAGAAAATTACAGGCCAATATCTTTGATAAATATAAATGCAAAAATTCTCAACAAAATATTAGCAAACTGAATCCAAAAATACATACAAAAGATCATACATCATGACCAAACTGGATTCATCCCAGTGTCACAAGGATGGTTCAACATACATAAATCAATGTGATACACCATATCAACAAAAGAAAAGACAAAAACAACATGATCATCTCAACAGATGCAGGAAAAGGATTTGATAAAAGTCAATATCCATTCATGATAAAAAACATTTATGAAAGTGGGTATATAGGGAACATATCTCAACATAATAAAAGCTATTTATGACAAAACCACCGCCAATATAATACTCAATGGTGAAAAGCTGAAAACCTTCCTGCTAAAACCTAGAACAAGACAAGGATGCCCACTCTCACCTCTTCTATTAAACACAGTATTGGAAGTCCTAGCCACAGCAGTCAGACAAGAAAAAGAAATAAAGTATATCCAAGTTGGTAAGGAGGAGGAAATAGTGTTTATATGCGGATGACATGATACTATATATATAGAAAACCCTAAAGACTCCACACAAAAACTACTAGAACTGATAAACAAATTCAGCAAGGTAGCAGGATACAATATTAACATAAAGAAATCAGTTGCATTTCTTTACATTAACAAATATCAGACAGGAAATGTTAAAAAAATCCCTTTTAAAATCACATCAAAAAATAAAATACGTAGGAATAAACCTGACCAAGGAGGTGAAAGACTTATATGCTGAGAACTATAAAACATTAATAAAGGAAACTGAAGATGATTCAAAGAAATGGAATGATATCCTATGCTCTTGGATTTGAAGATATTGTTAAAATGGCCATACTACCCAAAGCAATATACAGATTTAATGTGATCCCTATCAAATTACCTATGACATTTTTCACAGAACTAGAACAAATAATCCTAAAATTTATATGGAACCATAAAAGACTGAGAGTTGCCAAAGTAATCCTGAGGAAAAAGGACAAAGTAGGAGGCATAGCCCTCCCAGACTTCAGACAATACTACAAAGGTACAGTAATCAAAACAGCAGGGCACAAAAACAGATATATGGATCAATGAAACAGAATAGAGAGCCCAGAAATAAACCCACACACCTACAGTCAATTAATTTTTGACAAATGAGACAAAAATATACAATGGGGAAAAGACAGCCTCTTCAGCAAGTGGTGCTGGGAAAGTTGGACAGCCACGTGTAAATCAATGAAGACAGAACATCCTCTCACACCAACACAAAAATAAACTTAAAATGGCTTAAAAGGGGCTTCCCTGGTGGCGCAGTGGTTGAGAGTCCGCCTGCCGATGCTGGGGACATGGGTTCGTGCCCTGGTCCGGGAAGATCCCACATGCCACGGAGCGGCTGGGCCCATGAGCCATGGCTGCTGAGCCTGTGCGTCCGGAGCCTGTGCTCTGCAATGGGAGAGGCCGCAACAGTGAGAGGCCCGCGTACCGCCAAAAAAAAAAAAAAAAAAAAAAAAAATGGCTTAAAGACTAAAATATAAGGCATGACACCATAAAACTCCTAGAAGAGAACATAGGCAAAATACCATCTGACATAAATTGTACAAATGTTTTCTTAGGTCAGTCCACCAAGGCAATAGAAATAAAAGCAAAAATAAACAAATGGAAACTAATGAAACTTATAAGCTTTTGCACAACAAAGGAAACCATAAAAAAATGAAAAGACAACCGATGGACTGGGAGAAAATATTTGCAAATGATGTGGCTGACAAGTGCTTAATTTACAAAATACACATACAGCTTATACAACTCAATAACAAAAAAACAAACAACCCTATCAAAAAATGGGTGGAAGATCTAAAGAGACATTTCTCCAAAGAAGACATACAGATGGCCAATAGGCACATGAAAAGATGCTCATTATCACTAATTATTAGAGAAATGCAAATCAAAACTACAATGAGGTATCACCTCACATGGGTCAGAATGGCCATCATTAAAATGTCTACAAATAATAAATGCTGGAGAGAGTGTGGAGAAAAGAGAACCCCCCTACACAGTTGGTGGGACTGTAAATTGGTACAGCCACTATGGAAAACAGTATGGAGGCTCCTCAAAAAAACTAAAAACAGAGTTTCCATGTGATCCAGCAATCCCACTCCTGGGCATATATCAAGACAAAACTATAATTCGAAAAGACACATGCACCCCTATGTTCATAACAGCATTATTTACAATAGCCAAGGCATAGAATCAAACTAAATATCCACGAACAGATAAACAAGTTGTGTGTGTGTGTGTGTATACATACACACACACACACACACGCATATATATATACACACACAATGGAATACTACTCAGCCACAGAAAAGAATGAAATAATGCCATTTGCACCAACATGGATGGACCTAGAGAATATCACACTAAATGAAGTCAGAAAGAGAAAGACATTTGCCATATGATATCACTTAAATGTGGAATCTAACACATGACACAAATGAACTTACCTAGGAAACAGAAGCAGACTCACAGACATAGAGAACAGACTTGTGGTTACCTTCCAAGGGAGGGTGTGTGTGTGGGAGGGATAGATTGTGAGTTTCGGAACTAGCAGATGCAAACTATTACATATAGGATGGATAAACAACGAGGTCCTACTGTATAGCACAGGGAACTATCATCAATATCCTGTGATAAACCATAATGGAAAAGAATATGAAAAAGAATACATACATATGTATGTATAACTCAATCATTTTGCTTTACAGCAGAAATTAATACAACATTATAAATCAACTATACTTCAATAAAATACATTTTTTAAAAGCTTAAAAAATGGTTATATTCTTATGGAAGAATAAATTTGACTATTCTGAATATTAATTCTCTAATCATTAATTGAACAAACTTGGTCTCTTCCATTAGGATGCATAATCCATATTCTACCTAAATGGCTACTCAGCATCTCTACTTGCTTGCCCAATATGCATCTCAAAATCAATAAGTTCAAAACAGAAATCTTCACTCAACCTCGGCCTCAAACTTACCTTACGCCCAAGCCACTTCTCCTTTTAGATTTCCTCATTCATGGTCAGTGGTTCCTAGATGAGCACACCTGGCCAATATAAAGTATAAAAGGCAAAATTAATTCCTCTCTTTGGTCACCTCTCACATCCAACCCACCAGAAAGACCTTGTGCCTGTACTTCTCACGTATATGCCAAATCTGACCATTTTCACTGAACACTAACCACCTTGTTCATTACCGTCTTCTCTCAACAGGAATACTGCAACAGCCTCCTAACTCATTTCCCAGTTTCCATCATGGGTTTACACGTGGCTCATTTTCTACATGCTAGTCGGGCAAACTTCCAAAAATGTAAATCAATCCATGCCACTCCTCTGATGAAATCTCTCCAATGTCTTCCCATTGCAATTAGAATACAATTTAAACTTATTGTCTTAGCCCACAACACACGGCTGGATTTGGCCTCTCCCTGCTTGTCTAACCATTCACCACACTCCAACCAAACGGACCTTCCTTGCCAAGCTCACTCTCTCATCAGGGACTTTACATATTCTGCTTAAAATATCCTTGTTCTAGTTCTTCAAAAACCTGGTCCTTTCTAACAATTAAGGTCCCAGCTCAAAGGTTACCTCCTGAAAGAGATCTTCCGTGGCCATCTCATATAAAGCAGCTCTCCCTCCTGTTTCTATACTAGCCCCCCCGATCCCAAATTCCAGTTTTCTTATTACAGCACTTATTACCATACAAGAGTGTCTTGTTTAGTTATTTGGGTATGCATTTACATCTGCTCTCTTTTTTGGAAGGTGATACCCACAAGAGAAATTACCTTTTGTGACTCTGTACACCACCTGGTCTCAACTACCAGACATTTCGTGAACACTCAATGAATGTCATTAAATACTTCAAAAAAGCAGATGGCAGCAATAAAACAACAAAAATATGTGACAACTGTGGGAAAATGTGCAAATAGTCACAAATATATTTAAGTGTTCTGACTGAAATAGAGAAAATAAAGTGAGATAATTACTTTAAAATTCTAAAACTGTGGAAGAAATGTTAGGATTTTGAAGTATTGATTTAATATCCTTATTTTCCTTTCTAAAAATCCTCTTCTGCACATTGAAAAATAGTACAGAATCTAATTAGTAATAATGAAGATATAATATTATGCAATGATAATGTAATTATTATGATTTGGTTCACAAAAGAAGAAATATAAGCAAAATAACATCCCCTAATAAAATTTTAACTCACATAAACATTTAAAGATCCAAACAACCATGCAGTAGGCTGATTCATATGAACAGTATGGAGTAATTCCAGCATTAATAAACTAATAATAGTCATTACCTTTAATGAAGGTCATACAATTTCCTTTTTCAAGTCAACATAATTTTGAAACTTTATAACTCAAGGAAAAATTATATGAGGGCTTGAAAACTATTCAAGTAAGTCATGAATAGCAAGGGTACACACTTTACTCCTGGAAACTTTATCAGTGTAAAATGAACATGATTATGATTTGATTTGTGCAGACTTGTATTTGTGATTACTCCAATGCTGCCTATTAATTCTTAGAATTATATTAAATACACTCAAGGAAGATTGGTTAATATCTCCTGAGATTTCCATGAGAAATAAATGCCTTTTTCATTTGGCTAGTCAAGTGGGAAAATATGAAGACAAAGTCTATACTAATTTACATAGCATACTGTGTTGTTTCCAAAGGCTCAAGAATATGCATTTTTCCGGATAGTAATAATCCCTTCCACTTTATAGTTTGCAAATCGCACCACATACATTATTACCTTTGAGCCTCATAAAAATAAGTGTAACAGTGTATTATTTCATTTTTGTATCAATAAATGAGAGAAAAAATTTACATAACTTTTCCAAATGGCATGGCTAGAACATGGACAAACCAACAAGAGGCCATGGTTGAAATTTTCATCATACGATCCTCCCTTGTTAATTTCTTGACAGGTAGGGCATAAAGTAATTAAAGAAAAGTGCTTTCAGCTACTGCTACCCAAGGAAGTGTCATGACATCCACATTTTCCTGCAACAGGAGAACCAGTTCTGACTCCAAGCAGGAAGTAACTCTTAAAAACAAGGGGCTTAAAAACCCCTCTTGCGTCACCAAAGTAAAGAAGAAAACAGCAATTCTACGAAGAGAAAGCAGCTGCCAGCAGACACAAAGGTCTTAGAATAGAAGGGCAGAGAACAGCTGGAAACTACTCCTAGACAGCAGTTTCCAAAACATATTAAAGTGAAGCACAGCTTTCTGTAGAAATCAATTGATAAAAATCCAGTACTTAAAGATTATACATTGAGGAAGAAAAACAGAAAAAGACTGAGACTATTACATTAAGGAACCTGAATCTATAGGTCAGGCAGATTTGGGCAAGAGAAACTTGAGAAAGATCAGAACCCAGATTGGACCATATCACATTGTTGAATGAATATTACAAGTCTTATGGGAGGGGAATTTGGAAAAGTCAGAACCTCTGTTATACTTATTATAGATCTTACCTTACCACACTGTAAATTGCGTAACACTTTCCTTTGGCTTATGGGCTCAGTTACTCTAGACAAAGTTGCTACTGTCATTAAGTTTCAGTATGAAGAGACTTCTCTGGATATGTTTATATGAAGATACCTAGACCAATGCAGTTCCTACTGGAGCCCAGATTAGATTAGTCAGTGAACCAACTTTATACCTTTTTTAATGAGGTTATTTCTGTCTTAGGCTGTGTTCATCCACAAATGGTCACTGCTTCTCTCTAGGACAAGATTATACATGACTGTATCCCTCAGGCTCCCCAAACTTCTTCCTCCCTTACTCCTCCTGGGCCTAAGTGTGGTAATAGTTTGTTTGCTAATATACCCAAGATTACTGCAACAGTCTTTGTGATTACCATACACCCACACTTTTACAATTAGTATCTCTGTAAATAAATCATTCTAGAATTAACCTATTTCAAGTGTGCCATCTGTTTCCTGTTAGTACTCCAAAAGATACAGATTACAAGACTCTGTTACCTAGTTCTCATCACAACCATGACAGATAATGAATTTTAGTATTTCCTACTGACACCAATGAAACTCGGGGTTGTAAAGTAATTTACCAAATGTCACACAGATAGTAAGGTAGCACCAAAGTCTTGAAATACAATAATCTGAGCCAAAACCTCTGGTATTTCCACTGTACTGCATTGACTCTTGAGTTTATTATATATCTTTCCACATATGTATATCTGATTTCTAACAGAATTTGCTATAAAGTGACAGGATGTTTGAGTGAAAAAGATAGTACAGATAACCTGTCTTAAAACCTTTATAAACAAATGAGGTAAGAAAACTGGGGAAAATGAAGTAGTTTGCTCAAATTCACAAAGGTACTGACTGCCAGCCAAATTTCCCACACATTCTTTAAATAAACAGATATGTGCTATTCAATGACATACTGATACAGACAGGTGAAATGACTTGCCAAAGGTGATATACTCAAAGGTTGAGACATGTTTCTTATTCTCAAACATCTTATATAAGAGTTGTAGGGGGCTTCCCTGGTGGTGCAGTGGTTAAGAATCCACCTGCCAAGACGCGGAGATCACCTTCCTCCCCACAGATACATCAGAAATACAGCTACACGTGGAACAACTCCTACAGAACACCTACTGAACGCTGGCAGAAGACCCCAGACCTCCCAAAAGGCAAGAAACTCCCCACGTACCTGGGTAGGGCAAAGCAGAGAGATTCCCACACAGAGGATCGGTGCCGACCAGCACTCACCAGCCCGAGAGGCTTGTCTACTCACCGCCAGGGTGGATGGCGCTGGAAGCTGAGGCTCGGGCTTCAGTCAGAGCGCAGGGAGAGGACTGGGGCTGGTGGCGAGAACTCAGCCTGAAGGGGGCTAATGCGCCACAGCTAGCTGGGAGGGAGTCCGGGAAAACTCTGGAGCTGCCAAAAAGGCAAGAGACTTTTTCTTCCCTCTTGGTTTCCTGGTGCGCGAGGAGAGGGGATTAAGAGCGCTGCTTAAAGGAGCTCCACAGATGGGAGAGAGTCGCGGCTGAAAGCACAGAGCCCAGAGACGGGCCTGGGACGCTGGGGCTGCTGCTGCCGCCGCCAAGAGGCCTGTGTGTGAGCGCAGGTCACTGTCCACACCGCCCTTCCAGAAGCCTGTGCAGCCCGTCACTGCCGGGGTCCCGGGATCCAGGGACAGCTTCCCTGGGAGAACGCACGGCACGCCTCGGGCTGGTGCAACGTCACGCAGGCCTCCGCCGCTGCAGGCTCGCCCTGCACTCCGTGCGCCTCCCTCCCCCGCGGCCTGAGTGAGCCAGAGTCCCCGAAGCAGCTGCTCCTTTAACCCTGTCCTGTCTGAGCGAAGAACAGACGCCCTCCGGCGACCTACACGCAGTGGCGGGGCCAGATCCAAAGCTGAGACCCCGGAGCTGTGAGAACAAAGAAGAGAAAGGGAAATCTCTCCCAGCAGCCTCAGAAGCAGCGGATTAAAGCTCCACAATCAACTAGATATACCCTGCATCTGTGGAATACATGAATAGACAACAAATCATCCCAAATTGAGGAGCCAGGAGTCAGTGCTGTGCCTCTGAGGTGGGAGAGCCAACTTCAGGACACTGGTCCACAAGAGACCTCCCAGCTCCACATAATATCAAACGGCGAAAATCTTCCAGAGATCTCCATCTCAACACCAGCACCCAGCTTCATTCAACGACCAGCAAGCTACAGTGCTGGACATCCTATGCCAAACAACTAGCAAGACAGGAACACAACGCCACATTAGCAGAGAGGCTGCCTAAAATCATAAAAAGTCCACAGACACCCCAAAACACACCACCAGACGTGGACCTGCCCACCAGAAAGACAAGATCCAGCCTCATCCACCAGAACACAGGCACTAGTCCCCTCCACCAGGAAGCCTACACAACCCACTAAACCAACCTTAGCCACTGGGGACAGACACCAAAAACAACGGGAACTACGAACCTGCAGCCTGCAAAAAGGAGACCCCAAACACAGTAACATAAGCAAAATGAGAAGACAGAAAAACACACAGCAGGAGAAGGAGCAAGATAAAAACCCACCAGACCTAACAAATGAAGAGGTAATAGGCAGTCTACCTGAAAAAGAATTCAGAATAATGATAGTAAAGATGATCCAAGATTCTATTTCCCAGATCCAAAATCTTGGAAATAGAATAGACAAAGTGCAAGAAACAGTTAACAAGGACCTAGAAGAACTAAAGATGAATCAAGCATTGATTAAAAACACAATAAATGAAATGAAAAATACGCTAGATGGGATCAATAGCAGAATAACTGAGGCAGAAGAACGGATAAGTGAGGTGGAAGATAAAATAGTGGAAATAACTGATGCAGAGCAAAATAAAGAAAAAAGAATGAAAAGAACAGAGGAGAGACTCAGAGACCTCTGGGACAACACTAAACGCACCAACATTCGAATTATAGGGGTTCCAGAAGAAGAGAAAAAGAAAGGGACTGAGAAAATATTTGAAGAGATTATAGTTGAAAACTTCCCTAATATGGGAAAGGAAATAGTTAATCAAGTCCAAGAGGCACAGAGAGTCCCATACAGAATAAATCCAAGGAGAAATATGCCAAGACACATATTAATCAAACTGTCAAAAATTAAACACAAAGAAATCATATTAAAAGCAGCAAGGGAAAAACAACAAATAACACACAAGGGAATCCCCATCAGGATAACAGCTGATCTCTCAGCAGAAACTCTACAAGCCAGAAGGGAGTGGCAGGACATAATTAAAGTGATGAAGGAGAAAAACCTGCAACCAGGATTACTCTACCCAGCAAGGATCTCATTCAGATTTGATGGAGAAATTAAAACGTTTACAGACAAGCAAAAGCTGACAGAGTTCAGCACCACCAAACCAGCTTTACAACAAATGCTAAAGGAACTTCTCTAGGCAAGAAACACAGCAGAAGGAAAAGACCTACAATAACGAACCCAAAACAATTAGGAAAATGGGAATAGGAACATACATATCAATAATTACCTTAAATGTAAATGGACTACATGCTCCCACCAAAAGACACAGATTGGCTGAATGGATACAAAAACAAGACCCATATATATGCTGTCTACAAGAGACCCACTTCAGACCTAGAGACACATACAGACTGAAAGTAAGGGGATGGAAAAAGATATTCCATGCAAATGGAAACCAAAAGAAAGCTGGAGTAGCAATTCTCATATCAGACAAAATAGACTTTAAAATAAAGACTACTAGAAGAGACAAAGAAGGACACTACATAATGATCAAGGGATCGATCCAAGAAGAAGATATAACAATTGAAAATATTTATGCACCCAACATAGGAGCACCTCAATACATAAGGCAAATACTAACAGCCATAAAAGGAGAAATTGACAGTAACACAATCATAGTAGGGGACTTTAACACCCCACTTTCACCAATGGACAGATCATCCAAAACGAAAATAAATAAGGAAACACAAGCTTTAAATGATGCATTAAACAAGATGGACTTAATTGATATTTATAGGACATTCCATCCAAAAACAACAGAATACACATTTTTCTCAAGTGCTCATGGAACATTCTCCAGGATAGATCATATCTTGGATCACAAATCAAGCCTTGGTAAATTTAAGAAAATTGAAATTGTATCAAGTATCTTTCCTGACCACAATGCTATGAGACTAGATATCAATTACAGGAAAAGAGCTGTAAAAAATACAAACACATGGAGGCTAAACAATACACTACTTAATAACGAAGTGATCACTGAAGAAATCAAAAAGGAAATTAAAAAAATACCTAGAAACAAATGACAATGGAGACACGATGACCCAAAACCTATGGGATGCAGCAAAAGCAGTTTTAAGAGGGAAGTTTATAGCAATACAATCCTACCTTAAGAAACAGGAAACATCTCGAATAAACAACCTAACCTTGCACCTAAGGCAATTAGAGAACGAGGAACAAAAACACCCAAAGTTATCAGAAGGAAAGAAATCATAAAAATCAGATCAGAAACAAATGAAAAAGAAATGAAGGAAACGATAGCAAAGATCATCAAAACTAAAAGCTGGTTCTTTGAGAAGATAAACAAAATTGATAAACCATTAGCCAGACTCATCAAGAAAAAAAGGGAGAAGACTCAAATCAATAGAATTAGAAATGAAAAAGGAGAAGTAACAATTGACACTGCAGAAATACAAAAGATCATGAGCAATTACTACAAGTAACTCTATGTCAATAAAATGGACAACCTGGAAGAAATGGAAAAATTCTTAGAAATGCACAACCTGCCAAGACTGAATCAGGAAGAAATAGAAAATATGAACAGACCAATCACAAGCACTGAAATTGAAACTGTGATAAAAAATCTTCCAACAAACAAAAGCCCAGAACCAGATGGCTTCACAGGCGAATTCTATCAAGCATTTAGAGAAGAGTTAACACCTATCCTTCTCAAACTCTTCCAAAATATAGCAGAGGGAGGAACACTCCCAAACTCATTCTACGAGGCCACCATCACCTTGATACCAAAACCAGGAAAGGATGTCACAAAGAAAGAAAACTACAGGCCAATATCACTGATGAACATAGATGCAAAAATCCTCAACAAAATACTAGCAAACAGGGGCTTCCCTGGTGGCGCAGTGGTTGAGAGTCCGCCTGCCGGTGTAGGGGATGTGGGTACGTGTCCTAGTCCGGGGAGGATCCCACATGCCGCGGAGCGGCTGGGCCCGTGAGCCATGGCCGCTGAGCCTGCGCGTCTGGAGCCTGTGCTCACTCCGCAACGGCAGAGGCCACAGCGGTGAGAGGCCCGCGTACCGCAAAAAAAAAAAAAAAAAAAACTAGCAAACAGAATCCAACAGCACATTAAAATGATCATACACCATGATCAAGTGGGGTTTATTCCAGGAATGCAAGGATTCTTCAATATATGCAAATCAATCAACGTGATACACCATATTAACAAATTGAAGGAGAAAAACCATATGATAATCTCAATAAATGCAGAGAAAGCTTTTGACAAAATTCAACACCCATTTATGATAAAAACCCTGCAGAAAGTAGGCATAGAGGGAAATTTCCTCAACATAATAAAGGTCATATATGACAAACCCACAGCCAGCATCGTCCTCAATGGTGAAAAACTGAAACCATTTCCACTAAGATCAGGAACAAGACAAGGCTGCCCACTCTCACCACTCTTATTCAACATAGTTTTGGAAGTTTTAGCCACAGCAATCACAGAAGAAAAGGAAATAAAAGGAATCCAAATTAGAAAGGAAGAAGTAAAGCTGTCACTGTTTGCAGATGACATGATACTATACATAGAGAATCCTAAAGATCCTACCAGAAAACTACTAGAGCTAATCAATGAATTTGGTAAAGTAGCAGGATACAAAATTAATGCACAGAAATCTCTGGCATTCCTATATACTAATGATGAAAAATCTGAAAGTGAAATCAAGGAAACACTCCCATTTACCATTGCAACAAAAAGAATAAGATATCTAGGAATAAACCTACCTAAGGAGACAAAAGACCTGTATGCAGAAAATTATAAGACACTGATGAAAGAAATTAAAGATGATACAAATAGATGGAGAGATGTATCATGTTCTTGGATTGGAAGAATCAACATTCTGAAAATGACTACTACCCAAAGCAATCTACAGATTCAGTGCAATGCCTATCAAACTACCACTGGCATTTTTCACAGAACTACAACAAAAAATTTCACCATTTGTATGGAAACACAAAAGACCCCGAATAGCCAAAGCAATCTTGAGAACGAAATATGGAGCTGGAGGAATCGGGCTCCCTGACTTCAGACTATACTACAAAGCTATAGCAGTCAAGACAGTATGGTACTGGCACAAAAACAGAAAGATAGATCAATGGAACAGGATAGAAAGCCCAGAGATAAACCCATGCACATATGGTCACCTTATCTTTGATAAAGGAGGCAGGAATGTACAGTGGAGAAAGGACAGTCTCTTCAATAAGTGGTGCTGGGAAAACTGGACAGGGACATTTAAAAGTATGAGATTAGATCACTCCCTAACACCACACACAATAATAAGCTCAAAATGGATTAAAGACCTAAATGTATGGCCAGACACTATCAAACTCTTAGAGGAAAACATAGGCAGAACACTCTATGACATAAATCACAGCAAGATCCTTTTTGACCCACCTCCTAGAGAAATGGAAATAAAAACAAAAATAAATACATGGGACCTAATGAAACTTAAAAGCTTTTGCACAGCAAAGGAAACCATAAACAAGACCAAAAGACAACCCTCAGAATGGGAGAAAATATTTGCAAATGAAGCAACTGACAAAGGATTAATCTCCAAAATTTATAAGCAGCTCATGCAGCTCAATAACAAAAAAACAAACAACCCAATCCAAAAATGGGCAGAAGACCTAAATAGACATTTCTCCACAGAAGATATACAGACTGCCAACAAACACATGAAAGGATGCTCAACATCTTTACTCATTAGAGAAATGCAAATCAAAACTACAATGAGATATCATCTCACACCAGTCAGAATGGCCATCATCAAAAAATCTAGAAACAATAAATGCTGGAGAGAGTGTGGAAAAAAGGGAACACTCTTGCACTGCTGGTGGGAATGTGAATTGGTACAGCCACTCTGGAGAGTGGTATGGAGGTTCCTTAAAAAACTACAAATAGGGCTTCCCTGGTGGCGCAGTGGTTGGGAGTCCGCCTGCCGATGAAGGGGACACGGGTTCATGCCCCAGTCCAGGAAGATCCCACGTGCCGCGGAGCGGCTGGGCCCATGAGCCATGGCCGGTGAGCCTGCGTGTCCGCAGCCTGTGCTCCGCAACTGCAGAGGCCACAGCAGTGGGAGGCCCATGTACCGCTGAAAAAAAAAAAACAAAAAACTACAAATATAACTACCATATGACCCAGAAATCCCACTACTGGGCATATACCCTGAGAAAACCATAATTCAAAAACAGTCATGTACCAAAATGTTCATAGCAGCCCTATTTACAATAGCCCGGAGATGGAAACAACCTAAGTGTCCATCATCGGATGAATGGATAAAGAAGATGTGGCACATATATACAATGGAATATTACTCAGCCATAAAAAGAAATGAAATTGAGCTATTTGTAATGAGGTAGATGGACCTAGAATGTGTCATACAGAGTGAAGTAAGTCAGAAAAAGACAAATACTGTATGCTGACACATATATATGGAATTTAAGAAAAAAAATGTCATGAAGAACATAGGGGTAAGACAGGAATAAAGACACAGACTTACTAGAGAATGGACTTGAGGATATGGGGAGGGGGAAGGGTAAGCTGTTACAAAGTGAGAGAGTGGCATGAACATATATACACTACCAAACGTAAGGTAGATAGCTAGTGGGAAGCAGCCACATAGCACAGGGAGATCAGCTCAGTGCTTTGTGACCACCTGGAGGGGTGGGATATGGAGGGTGGGAGGGAGACGCAAAAGGGAGGGGATATGGGAACATATGTATATGTATAACTGATTAAATTTGTTATAAAGCAAAAAAAAATAAAAAATAAAAAAAATAAATAAAAACAAAAAGAATCCACCTGCCAATGCAGAGGATATGGGTTCGAGCCCAGGTCCGGGAAGATCCCACATGCCGTGGAGCAGCTAAGCCTATGCGCCACAACTACTGAGTCTGCACTCTAGAGCCCGTGAGCCACAACTACTGAAGCCCATGTGCCTGGAGCCCATGCTGCACAAGAGAGGCCACTGCAATGAGAAGCCCGCACACCGCAACAAAGAGTGGCCCTGCTGCCACAACTAGAGAAAAGCCCCACGCAGCAACGAAGACCCAACACAGCCAAAAATAAAAAATAAATTAAATTAAAAAAAAAAGAGTTGTAGGGCAGAGTAGGTGCTCATAACTCTAATAGAGAGGAAATCAATATTTTTTAAACTGAAATTATCCATCAATTGCTTTATCTAACCATCTTACAGTTTTGATTAGAAATAACGAATCAATTTCTGAAGGAAATGGCAATCTGGTGAGCATATTTGACATTTTGAAATGCTATAATTATTATTATTATCCTCATATAGTATTTAGAGAATCACTATCTGGTCAAGTGAGGAATAATTCTGATATTTTAGGCAATTCTGAGTAAACCTTATTAGTAGCTTTAAAATGTAAAATAAAATAAGTTAGCTAAAGCATAGCTAACTCATACTAAATATAAAACACAAATAAAATCAGGGGTAAAAAAAAGAATTTCTAGTAAAAATGTTATAATTTTCATGCCTTTGGAAGTTCTAACCAATACAATTTATCAAAATAGAAGTTAAATAATAGAAGTGAAAATATGGGGAAAGAAACAAAATTATCATTTTTATGGATAATATGATTGTATAGGTAGGAATTTCAAAAGAATGAAGAGAAACTACTAAATTAACACGAAAATTCAATAAGGTGGCTAGAAACAAAATGACATAGTTTTCTTGTATAGCAGTATTAAATAATTAGAAGTATAATTTAAAAACGTATACTAGTATTCAAATATAAGGTACTCAAGTAAGAAAATGAACCAAAAAATATATGAGATCTACATGAAATCAACTACAAAATTCCTGAAAGCCATAAATACATTAAAAGTCATGCACTATTTCTGGATCAAAATACAAATTATATAGATATCTAATTGTTTCCAAACTTCAGTAAACTTAAAATACAATTTTAATAAAAACTCTGAAGAGATCTTATCCTAATTAAAAAAAATAATTATAATATTCATGAACAGACAGCAGAAATCAAACAATTTTGGGGAGGAAATTTACACAAAGGAATTAGTTTACATAAAGGAATATATGATATGGAAAACAATGAGGAAAGAATAGCTTAATCGACCAATTATCTTGAACAAATGGTCAGCTAATTTTAAAAATATCAGCTAAGATTCTACCTTTATAATGCAAAAATATAGTATAAATTAAAAAAATAAATATCAAGCCATAAAAAACAGAAAATATTAAAACTTTCTACTTTTATTTTTTTATTTTTATTTTTTTTGGTACACGGGCCTCTCACTGTTGTGGCCTCTCCCATTGCAGAGCACAGGCTCCGGACGTGCAGACTCAGCGGCCATGGCTCACGGGCCTAGCCGCTCCGCGGCATGTGGGATCTTCCCGGACTGGGGCACGAACCCATGTCCCCTGCATCGGCAGGCAGACTCGCAACCACTGCGCCACCAGGGAAGCCCAAAACTTTCTACTTTTAAAGTCATTGGAAGTAATCATGAAGGATACAGTTAATATATTGGCAAAATAAAAATATAAAACTGAATGTTGAAAGTATTGTAAACATTAAAAGATAAACTGAAGAAATATTTGCAATAGAGAAAGGGTTAGTGAGTTTAATACACAGAGTTTAATCAAGCAATTAAGGAAAAATTTGAGACAATACATAAATGAAAAAAGGATATGAGAGAATTCATGAAAAAAGAATTTTATGTAATAAATATATTTTTAAAAGGCTGAATGTCAAAAGTAATGAAATATATTTTACTTAAAATAAAAATCAATTTTTCAGGCTTCCCTGGTGGCACAGTGGTTGACAGTCTGCCTGCCAATGCAGGGGACACGGGATCATGCCCCAGTCTGGGAGGATCCCACATACCGCCGAGCGGCTAGGCCCGTGAGCCAGGGCCACTGAGCCTGCGCGTCCGGAGCCTGTGCTCCGCAATGGGAGAGGCCACAACAGTGAGAGGCCTGAGTACCGCAAAAAAAAAAAAAAAAAAAAATCAATTTTTCAACAACTAGATTTGCAAACATTTTTTTAAAAGTTAGTTTTACAACGTTAAGTTATGTACATAGTACCAAGTTTGAAAGTATAATGATATAGCCAGTAATTTCATCCTTGGTAATCCATAACAAGGATATACCCTGAAACACAAATATTTATGCACTAAATTCTTCTACACTGCATTAGAGTAAAAACAGGATTAATTTGCATATGGGATATGATATTAACTATGTTCTACCAGATAGAAGAATAGTAGGAAGTTTTGTAAATTGTATTTCATGTTGATTCTTTTTTTTTACCTATTTTATTGAGATATAATTGACATACAGTACCGTACAAGTTTAAGGTGTAAAGCATAATGATTTGACTTACATACATTATGAAATGATTACAATAAGTTTAGTGAACATCAACCATCTTATATAGATATAAAATTAGAGAAAAACAATTTCCTTGTGATGAGAACTCCTAGGATTTCCTCTCTTAACAACTGTCATATATAACATACAGCAGTGTCAATTATATTAATCATTTTGTACATTATATCCCTAGTACTTATTTATTTTTTAACCAAAAATTTGTATCTCTTTCTTTTTTTTTTTTTTTTTTTTGCAGTACGCGGGCCTCTCACCGTTGTGGCCTCTCCCGCTGTGGAGCACAGGCTCCAGACACACAGGCTCAGTGGCCATGGCTCGTGGGCCCAGCCGCTCCGCGGCATGTGGGATCCTCCCGGACTGGGGCACGAACCTGTGTCCCCTGCATCAGCAGGCAGACTCTCAACCACTGCGCCACCAGGGAAGCCCCAAAATTTGTACCTTTTGATCCCTGTCATCCAATTGCCCCTCTACCTAACCCCACTCTGGTAACCACAAATCTGATCTCCTTTTATATGAGGTTGTCTGTTTGGTTTTTTTTTTTTTTTTTTTTTTTTAAGTATGATTGATCTACAACACCATGTAAGTTCCTGGCGCACAACATAGTGATTCAATATTTCTATACATCGCAAAATGATCAATATGATGTCTAGTGTCCATGTGTCATCATACAAAGCTATTATATTATTATTGACTATATTTCCCACTCTGTACATTTCACTCCTGAGACTCATTTGGTAATTTAAAGTTTTCACCTCTTGATCTCCATCATCTATTTCACTCAATGATCTGTGCCCCTTTCCTCTGGCAACCACTGTTTGTTCTCTGTATCTGTGACTCTGTTTCTGTTTTATGTTTGTTCATTTGTTTTTTTAGATTCTACATAAAAGTGAAGTCATAGGGTGTTTGTCTTTCTCTGTCTGACTTATTTTGCTTAGGATAATACCATCTAGGTTCATCCATGATGTCTCAAAAAGCAAGATTTCATTCTTTTTTACAGCTCAGTAATATTCCATTGTGTGTGTGACTGTGTGTGTGTGTGTGTCACATCTTCTTTATCTTTTAACCTACTGAAGAACACTTGAGTTGCTCTCATACCAAGGAAATTGTAAATAATGCTGCAACGAACATAAGGGTGCATATATCTTTTTGAATTAGTGTTTTTGTTGACTTCAGAAAAAAAAAAAAAACCCAGTAGTGGAATTTCTGCATCTTATTGTAGTTCTAATTTTTTGAGGAATCTCCACACTGTTTTCCATAGGGGCTACACCAATTTACATTCCCACCAACAGTGCACAAGGGTTCCTTTTTCTTCATATCCTTGCCAACACTTGATATTTGTTGTCTATTTGATAATAGCCATTCTAGCAAGAGTGAGGTAATATCTCATTGTGGTTTCAATTTGCACTCCCCTGATTATCAGTGATGCTGAGCATCTTTTCATGTGTCTGTTGGTCATCTGTATGCCTTCTTTCAAAAAGTGTCTACTCGGGTCCTCGGCCCATTTTTCCATTGGGTAGTTTAAGTTTTTGATATTGAGTTATATGAGTTCTTTGTATATTTTGTATATTAACCTCTTATAGAACTGAATTTGTAGATTGCCTTGGGTAGTATGGTCTTTATAACAATACTAATTCTTTCAATCCATGAGCACAGTATATCTTTCCATTTGTTTGTGTCCTCTTCAATTTCTTTCATCAGTGTCTTATTTCCCTAGTACAGGTCTTTTACATTCTTAGATTTATTGCTAGGTATTTTTTGATGCAATTATAAATTTCTCTCATAGTTTGTTGTTAATGTACAAAAATGCAACAGATTTCTACATGTTAATTTTGTATCCTCCCAATTTACTTAATTAATTTATTAGTTCTAATAGTTTTTTGGTGGTGTCTTTAGAATTTTCTATATATAGTATCATGTCATCTGCAAGCAGTGACAGTTTTACTTCTTCTTTTCCAATTTGGATTCCTTTTCTTTCTTTTTCTTGTCTGTTTGCTGTGGCTAGGACTTCCATACTATGTTGAATACAAGTTGTAGGAATGGTCATTATTATCTTATTCCTGGTCTTAGAGGAAATGTTTTAAACTTTTAACTGTTGAGTATGATGTTGGCTATAGGTTTGTCACATATGGCCTTCATCATTTTGATGTATATTCCCTCTATACTCACTTTATGGACAATATTTTATCATAAATGATGGGTGAATTTTGCTCAAAGATTTTTCTGCATCTATTGAGATGATCATTGGATTTTTATTCTTCAATCTGTTAGCATGGGGCATCACACTGACTGATTTGCAGACATTGAACCATCCTTGCATACGTGGAATAAATCTCACTTGATCCTGGTATATGATCCTTTTAATGTATTGTTTAATTCAATTTGCTAATATTTTGTTGAGGATTTTTGTATCTGTGGTCAATAGTGATACTCTCCTGTAATTTTCTTTTCTGTGGTAACAAGAGATGAAGTGGAGTGACAGAGACACTCCAGGCTAGGACTCTGATATATGAATAAACATATCTATAATAATTTGTATTTCCCTAATGTCTAATGATACTGAGCATCATTTTGTGCACTTATTTGCCATCAGTATATCTTCTTTAGTGAAGTGTCTTTTCAAAACTTTTCCACGTTCCTGTTGAATTATTTGCATTTTTCTTACTGAAGTTTGAGTGTTTTATATACACTCTGAATAATAGGCATATAGTGAGGTACCATTCCACATCTATTAAAAGCTATAATTTAAAAAACTGACTGTACCAAGTATTGGGAAGATGTGAAGGAATTGGAACTTTCATACACTTTTTTTTTTTTTTTTTTTTTTTTTTACTTTTGGCTGCGTTGGGTCTTTGTTGCTGTGTGCAGGCATTCTCTAGTTGCGGTGAGCGGGGGATACTCTTCATTGCAGTGCGTGGGCTTCTCATTGCAGTAGCTTCTCTTGTTGTGGAGCACGGGCTCCAGACACGCAGGCTTCAGTAGTTGTGGCTCACAGGCTTCAGTAGTTGTGGCTAGCAGGTTCTAGAGTGCAGGGTCAGTAGTTGTGGTGCACGGGCTCAGTTGCTCCGTGGCATGTGGGATCTTCCCAGAGCAGGGCTCAAACCCGTGTCCCCTGCACTGGCAGGTAGACTCCTAACCACTGTGCCACCAGCAAAGTCCTCTCAAACACTTCTGCTGGTAAGATGGTATAACCACTTTGAAAAGCAGCTTGGCAGTTTCTTAAAATATCTACTATATAATCCATCCATACTACTCCAAGTATCTACCCAAAAGAAACAAAAGTATATGTCCATATAAAGACCTGAATACGACTGTTCATAGAAACTTTATTTGTAATATCCCCAAACTAGAAACAACCCAAATGTCCATCAACAGACCAATAGATAAACAAATTGTGGTAATTCCATACAATAAAATACTACTCAGCAAAAGATAGGAATGATACTACTTACTGATACATTCAACAATATGGATGAATCTCAAAATAATATGCTGAGGTGAAAGAAACCAGACAAAAACTATGTACATTCTATGAATCCATTTCTATAAAACTCTAGAAGATTCAAGATAATCTATAGAGAAAGCAGATGAGTGGCATGTGAAAACTGGGAGGGAGAGAGTGAGAGGAGTGTGAAAAGGGTGCAAAACTGGAATTACAAAAGGTTATGAGATTCGTTTAGGGAATGAAACTTACAAAATGTACATCTTGTATATGTAAAATTTAGTGTATGTCTTTGTTACCACAATAAAAGCTGTTAAAAATTTACAGTGACCACATGTTACTTTTCATATTTCGATTATTTTTATTATTGTGGGTGCATTATTAAATATTCAGATTCTGATCATGTACTAGTTAACTTAGTGGGTGAAGAGTTTCCCTCAAGGGAAAGGTTTATGGAGGGAAGTCCTGTGTGGGCCAGTTAGGCAGGGAATGTTATACAGATATCTCTCTATGGTATAGGAGGGAAGACAGAGAAGCAGGAGGGAGGACAGGCCAGAGGATAAAGAAAGATGAACATGGCCTAGTGGGAGGAAATGGGTTTGAAAAGGTCCAGGAGGGCATGAGGCCAAGGTCAGTAGCTGAAGATCCAAGAAATTTAGGTGACCAGGCTGGTCACCTAACAGGTACAGTCTAGAGAGTCTATTTAAGATTTGGGGGGCGAGCCTAGCATATTTCATTAGACTAGGGTAAGACAAGTGACATATCTATTCTAAGCTGGGTAACGAATTCACTGGCTAAACAAAGAAGAGATCTCACAGTGATGCTCTTTCAAAAGAAGAGAAGTCTCCATATTTGACTAGGAAGAACACTTCACATTATGTAAAAATGACTGTCTATGAAGTTGGATTGCGGCTGGAAAGGAAGATATGTGAACACTTTCATTTCCTACTGTGTATATAAAATAATTGCTCTTTGAAAAAGTAAAATCTCAATTTAGTGATAATGCTTAGGGATTAAGATTTCCTTGTTAATTGAATTTTTTATTTATACAATCATTGATGACAATCATAGAATTTCACAGCTGGAAAGGAACTTGGAGATCCTTTGGTCCAACCTCACTTTATAGATTAGGTAACAGAGGACCAAGAGGTTAAGTAAATGGCCCAAGGTGGCAGTCAATTAGTGACAACTGGGATTATAAGAGAAATTTAACTAGAACATGCTTTTGTTTCAATCCTTGTGATTGAAACTTTTTCTTCAAGAATGTGTTCATCTATTTAAATGTTTTAATATGGAAATACAGGAACTCTGAACCTACAAAGAGGTGTGCCTCCAATTTCTTCTTTTATCAATTGGTTTAACTAATATTTATTAAATTCCTACTATGTTCTGGGCACTGATTAAGTTCTAAGACTAAAGAAATAAAATATAAAGAGCTCATAGTCTAAGGTGCTGACAGAAAGTAAATGTGATTAATGCTATGACAGATGTAAGCATAGGAGCTCTCAAACCACACCAGAGTGATGTCTGCTGGGATAGAAAAGAGTTGTGACAAGTACTGCATTAATACAAACAATGTATTAATTAGACACACAAGAAAACATAAGAAAAACAAGGAAATATTATCACAAAATTTAGGATAGCAATTACCTCCAGGATGGAGTAAAGGGAGGCCATTACCAGAAGCCTATTCAATTATATTGGTCATGATCTATTTCTTAAACTGGATGGGCACATGTATGCTCATTCTAAGTGATTTTTTTAAGTAACAATATATAGTTGTTTGTACACAGGCTACGTTACATACAGAAAAAATCTTTTAAGCAACTGAGAGCTAGAGAGAAGGAGAATAAGTGAAAACTACAGTCCCTCTAATGGTGAAGGGAAGAAAGGAGTTTCTATAGGAGTTCAAGGGGTATGAGGGGGGAAAAATAAAGTATTTCAGCTTTTCTGCTGGCCAACAAGAAACAGATTGAAAATTACAGAGGACTATATCAATACATATAATTATGAAAATTGGAGAATGTAAGTTTTGCTTGAGAAAAGTGGCAAGCACTTTCTTCTGTTAGACGAAAGAAAAAGGAAAAAATAGTTAACTGTGAGAAACATTAGGAGCAAATAAAGGCATTTCCTGAAGCTCCTCTTGAAGGCTCATGGTTTTCTTAGCAAAAGTAAGGATCCAATTATTTGCCCAGAGAGTAAGGGCAAGAGGTGGTAAGGGAGGGATAGGGGAGTGGAAGGGGTAGAGACGGGGAAGAATTGTTCTTAGAAGCTGGAGGGAAATGAAAAAGTATGAAATGGCCTCTAACGAATACAGACATTACCACTCAAGTCTATCTGAGGAGTAAGAGTAAACCTGCAGTTGATTATATTGGCAGTCTTGTGACTTTTTTTTTTTTTTTGCAATGATACGCAAGCTGGCTGCAGAAGTAGAGAGCTCAGGTGGCTTAGAATAACATAAAGTGTTCTGTGGACTTGATTGAGGAAGCAAGGAAACATAGAGTGTTGGGACATGTCATACATTGGACTGGGTTATGAGATGTAGAGCTCCAATCAGGCAAACAAAAGAGTGGAAAGGATGAAGCCATTTGGACCTTAATCTAACCCCACCAGGGCAGAACAGGTATGGAGATTATGCTTAAGATTTAATAGTTAAGATTTATTGTGAGCCTAACTACAAAGTGCAGTTGAAAGGGGAAAGGGGTGTAGGAGGTTGTGAGCCATGTACAAAGAATGTGACGAACTCAATTTGGATTCAGACGAAAGTCAAAAGGGGGTTTGCAAGAGCAGGTGTTAGATCCCAGCAGGAAGGCAGAGCACAGCTATATAATCTGGTTGATGGCCCAGGAAATTTAGGAAGAAAAAAAGTCACTATTCAGAACCAGGTCTGTAGGTGGAAAATAAAGGCCCATTTAGTAAGTGGGTGTTTAGAAGCAACACTTTTGTACTTCTAGAAGGGAGTAGAAAAGGAGACAGGCTAAAAGGAACTAAGTTACTAATTAGCCATGTTCTGGGAACTGGACCCCTAGAGATAAGGGTAAGTGTGACTCTGAAGTCTATATATCAGAGTCTTTGGCTGGAAGAATGACAAAGGCTAAATGTCTATTAGATTGGTGTCTTCAGCTGTTCAGTCGTTCTTTCATAAGTCAGTTGGTCTTGGAACTGGGGGAAAAGAAAGGTGTACTGAATGTATACAAGTGGACGCAGTTCCATTAGTGGAGCTTGGAACAGTAGAGTCAAGAGAACTGAGGTGGAAGGATTAATTAGGAGTTTGGCATTAAAATATACACAGTACTGTATATAAAATAGATAATCAACAAAGATCTACTGTATAGCACAGGGGACTATACTCAATAACTTGTAATAACCTATAATGGAAAAGAATCTAAAAAAGAATAGATTTGGGGGTGGTGGTGCAGTGGTTAAGAATCTGCCTGCCAGTGCAGGAGACACAGGTTCAAGTCCTGATCCAGGAAGATCCCACATGCCGCGGAGCAACTACGCCCGTGTGCCACAACTATTGAGCCTGTGCTCTAGAGCCCGTGAGCCACAACTGCTGAGCCCTCCATGCTGCAACTACTGAAGCCCACATGCCTAGAAACCATGCTCCACAACAAGAGAAGCCACCACAATGAGAAGCCCGCACACCACAATGAAGAATAGCCCCTGCTCGCTGCAACTAGAGAAAGCCCACACTCAGCAACGAAGACCCAACACAGCCAAAAATAAATAAATTTATTAAAAAATGAATAGGTTTGTATATATGTATAATTGAATCACTTTGCTGTATACCTGAAACAAACACAACATTGGAAATCAACTATATTTCAATAAATTGTTTTTAAAAAGAGAACTGAGGTGGATACTGTCAAAGAGAGCATGGTAAAAATGGATTAACATCAGGTCTAGGAGACTGGCAGAATCTGGGCCCAGATGCCACTGAGATTTCTCTAGGTGTGATTAATACACTATGTTGGTGGACTTCAGGTTTCCTACTAGTTCATATCTGTACCCAGACTGTACCAAATGATTTAGAGTCACCTGTGTTTCTTCTTATAGATGGATTTCAAGATCACATTCATCAGACTGTCGGAGCATGGGTTAGTGTTTTCAAAGACTCGCGTTATTCTTAGGAAGCTTGAAGTGTTGCCCAAAACGCATGAGCACCAGTGCTGTCAAAACTTCTGCAGTATATGAAAGTGCCAAATACACCTATACAACACACCTGACTTCACAAAAATTTTAATCCATTTCACCCATAAGCCATGCTTAACAGAAAAATGACAAGCCAGAGTTGCCACCCTTGAGATTGTGGAATGTGGTTAATCATTTGGGAAGGTTAAAAAGAGAAGGGTGGGCAGAGGGCAGTAATAATTGTGAAGACGATTCGACGTAAAAAACAAAAGGAATAATGCTAAAGAAATGTAGGAACAAATACTCAAACAATAGAAAGGTGAAAGGTATATTTTCACTTTAAAAATTTTTCCTTGTTAAAATATGTTTTAAAGTTACTTTAAATATACAAGATTGAATCTTAAAGAGCTATGTATGGAAACTTCACTGCATGGCTCTTCACTTGGGAACTCTTCATTATAGAAGATTCAAGTCTATTTGGGTATCAATTGGAGAATGAGTATTCAATAAAATACCCAGAGGATCACAAAATTATTTCACTAAAGGCAGTCTCAAAACAGGAAACTTGAGTATAGTGTTTTAGCAAAGTTCCAGTATATATTTGTATTTTAATCCTTTGGAATAAAAACTAGAATAATTTTCTCAGGAATTAAAACATAGAACTCTAAGAAAGATAGAAATAGACTCACAGACATAGAGAATAAACTTATGATACCAAAGGAGAAAGTGTGGGGAGGAAACTATATGTACTGTATGTATAGCACAGAGAACTATATTCAAGATATTGTAACAACCTATAATGGGAAAAAATCTGAAAAAGTATACATATATATATATATGAATCACTTTGCAGTAGAAACACTGTAAATCAACTATACTTCAATTTTAAAAAACCCAAAAAACAAAATATAGTACTTTCAGAATCTATGATGAGAATGCTAAGAAGAAAAATCTTTATTTTATTTTCCTAAAAAATAAGGAATACTTTATATCACTATGAGTAATATTTTTAATCTTCACTTTTTAAAAACATACATAAAAACATTTGAAAATTATCCAAATTTTTAATATCTCCCTTACTGTTGATTTTGTTACCCACAGAAAGTTTAAAATTAGGTTTTCTGTGCTTAAAGCACAAAACTTTCATGAAAGTTTTTCTCAACCTTATTTACCCTGAGAAATATGTATCTTAATTTGATTTATGCTCTCAAATAAATAATCCACTTAATAGTGAATTTTTCTTAAAATGCAAATGCTATTCAACTTCAATACACAAACTTTTAAACTATTATTCTGCAATAAAGATACATTTTGCAAAAACACGCCATGCTTATTTTTCAGTTCATTTTTAAATTAATCTTGCACACACACACACACACATACACACGCTTAAGGGTGAACAAAACTTATGGTTGTACAATGTAGGGAAAAAACAAAACAGAAAAAGTCATCCTTATTCACTTTGAATTTTATCTATAGAATAAGCAATCATAGAAGTAGAAGAGAATTATATCTGTCATGTTCCCAACAAGAAACAGATGTCACACTCAAATTAGGATAATTCAACAGACTACCTGGATATGGGGCTATTTACAGAGGTGGGAATGTAGGGGAACCACAAAGTAGATACAGCAGTGCGGGCTTAGTAGTAACTGTGGAGCTGAGGCCCCTGCCCCAAGGGAGAAGGGAGGGAGCGGTTATTGGACCATCGAAGAGAGAGCCAAGAGAACACAGACCTGACTTCATCCTCTTCCTTCCCCAGTGACCAGACCCAACCTGAAGCCTCTGGGCACAAGAACCCCATGGCTGTAGGGCAAGTTGTTCCCTTTCCTCAGACAGAGAACAGGGTAGAGAAGGGAAGAGAACAGAAAATCCAAAGGAATGAACCAACAATGTCAAAGCCAAAAATATATAACCAGAGCAAAAAACTCTTCTCCTAAACTAATAGATAAGATACATAAATTATAATAATTATTGAATAGTATTAGTAATTACAACCAAGCAGCACATGGTTGAATTTCTTATAATTTCCGTTACCATTAATGACTGAGTTCACAATCGGGCCTAACACAAATCCCATCGCTAAATCATAGTTAGAGGAGACACGGAGACGCGCACACGCACACACACACACGCACACGCACACACACAATGTAATATATTCAACAGCTAGGTTCATCATTCATTCTTTCAGTCATTAGCATGTACTCTGCTAGGCACTAGGGATTAAAAAAGGAGATCTCTGCTCTCCAGAAATTCACAGTGCAGTGAAAAAGACAAATTTAGCAAGTAATTAGGAGACAATAGAAGTGAAAAGTGGTAAAGACCTCAGAACAGGGAAGCCTTCATAAAATGCTAACTTTTGACCTGAGACTTGAAGGAATAACTACTCTAGACAGGGGATAAAGCTTGCACAAAAGCATGGAGTGAGAGGGTTTGGTATGGTTGGGAAACCAGAAAAAAAAAATCAGAGTGATGGGGAACAGTGTGAGTGAGGATGCAAGATGCACATGAGATAGAAAAGATGAGTTAGGACCAAATTATTAAGGCCCTGTTTGCTATGAAAATAGCATAAGTTTCATCCTAAGATAATACTTTTCAAACTTTTCACCACAAAAATAACACAGAGAGAAGACAGTGAACTTATACACCCATAGATCTGTTGGCAACATCTGCAGCAGTTTCTACTTCAAGCAAAAACATTTTTAAAGTCTTAAACCTTACTGTGAAAACTAATGAGAATTTTGCATTCTACTCTTTTGTTTGTAATAACATGAAAGGGATATTTTGACACACTTAAAACTGAGTAAAGTGGATACTACAGTAAGCTCAGCCATGGTTAGTTTGGGGCTTCTAAAACTCCCAGGAATAAGCTAAGAAAACACCCTCTCCAGGAAGTTTGAAAAGCAGATTTGAAAAGTCTCAGGAGGCAATAGAGAGGCAATGGAGATTTTATATACATATATATATATAATATATAAAAATACAGACAGTGATACTACAGAAAAGAGAATGGATTCAAGAAATGCGGCCTCTAGCGTCTGGCAACACTAGGAGATGAAGAATGAGGCAAGTTTTCTATCTTGGGTAGCTGGTCTCAATGGTAATGATATTTTTGAAAATCACAAACAAAGAGAGGAAAGTTTGTCAGTGAATGTGGCGATTATAGCTTGGGAACATAGTGAGTTTCAAGAGGACGCCATACAGATAAGTAGAGCTTTCCAGAGGAATGATATAAAATAAGGTCTAGAGTTCTAAAAATGGAGGTTGAGATTAAACATCAAATATTAGCCACCCTGAAACTAAATCTGGTCTATACAAGTGTTGTGTTTGACGTGCATAGTGTGAAAATATGTTTTTGAACTAACCTTCAAACATTTGGAGACTAATTTCAACTATTCTCAAAATACTTCAAATTCAGGGAACCCTGGACCAAATTACCACATGACAAATCTCCCACTTACGAAGTAAAGGCTGCCCCTTTTGAAGAGGTCTGCACCCTCCTCTAATCAAGGAGGCATATACACTTACCTCCATCTGCCTCACTCATGTATAGTGTTACTTGTGAGACCCTGATGATGTTTATACTTCAGTGTCTGGTCTAAGTGAAAGCTAAACTTTTATAGTTAATGAAATCACTTGTATGAGAGAACAGGAGGATAAGAGAAAGGAGAAAGGAAAAGAGATGGGAAGAGAGACAACGAAAGGAAAGGGGAGAGGAGGGAAGGAGAATGTTTTCCCTGAGAAACAGTTGAACACTTGCAAAAAGAAGTGCCAGAAAAGGATTGTAAGGATGGTCAAGCCAATAAGAAAACTCAGACTGTGCTGTCGTGACAGCCAAGGGAGTAGAGATCTCCAATAAAGAAATGAGAAGTCCCATGGGGTCGAAAGGTTCAATTCAAATGAATTTGGAATTGTGGAGATCCTTGTTGTTTCAACACGAGTCAGACTGCAGTACATTTAGGGGAGTGGAAAGTGAGAAGAGAGATACAAGTAGCCTAAAACATCCTTTTAGTAAATGATTGTTTGTGTGTTCTTTGAAGTTTAATCCACATGACAAAGTGCATTCTAAAACGATTTCTGAGTTATTTTTTATATTTAATGGTTTGCAAAACAGATGAGAAATTAGTGTCCTAAATTATAAAATCTTTCTTAAGCTATAATTTAAATAAATTTTATTTTCAGGATACACATATCACCAGAAAAAAAGGGATTATTGGTAAAGAGAACAAAGACTTACAGTGTATCTAGAACATTGCTTGAATATGAGGATAGATGAGACTTGAAGTAACCCAACTTCATGGCAAGGCTGTGGTGATTTTTTTTTTTTACTTGACCTTGATACTGACTCTTCTCTATTTTAGAGGAATGAAAAAATATTAATAAAATCATGTATAATGACCAAGATTTATGCAGATTATCCTCTCACTCAAATACTAACAAGTACATTTGTGGAACAGAAATAAATCCATTTACATCCAATGACCTGTCCTGCAGGTTATGGCAGGAAACCAAAGACATATTCAAAAGGAGTCTGTGATTGAAGATAATTTATGGAAGGGACTGTTTTACAAAGGCTTTCACACAGTCAAAGGACAGCAATAAAGAATGGTATCAGATCCAAGGGCTCGTGACAGTGGAAAGAAAGCCAGCCCCAGGCCTGAGTAAGTAAGAAGAGGGAATAGTTACAAGAACCCAGGTAAACATGTAACTGTAGTTTAAAAAAAAAAAAAAGGACAGGAGCTTCCAGAGAGCAACAGCTACAGCCAACCTGAATGATGCCTGACAGGAAGGGAGCTGGGGGAATAAATATCTCAAACCCATTGTCCTCCAGATCTCCAACTTCCGGCCATTGTCTCCCATTTTCTAAACCCAGTCAGAACATAAGGGAGACCAGCTGATGTGACCATTAATGCCAGCCTCCCCACTAGCAGAGAGAAGAGGAGAGAAGGGGCAAAAAGATATCTCTAGCATATCCCCCAGAAAGTAAATAGTTTTCCCTCAGGGAGTTGCCTAGACCCTACATTACATCAGTTTCTTCAACCAATGGCGAGTTGGTCCCCTTTTGTAATAATAGTGATGTTTCATTTTCTCATTGTTTGGAAAATTGGCATATAAGGCAGCGTAATGGTTAGCGTAGTGGTTTTCTGTTGTCTGCTTGTTTATTTATAGCATCCAACCCCCTTTCTAATTTCCAGAGAATCTGTCATTGTTGATTGTCTCTGTGGGGAGGTGGGGAAAGGTGCTCCTGCCTTTGACTAGGAAAGCCTGAGGGACAGCCCCTTCCTCTTCCTGCCCTCTGCCCACAAAGGCAAGTCCCTGGACCTAAGAGCACTGAATGAGATGTGTTCTCCCAAGACCCTAAATTCAGAGGAGGTAAGCAATATTAACTAGAGTTAGGATTTCTTCTAGGCAGAGGAAGCTGTGCTCATTTCCTTAGCAACAGCAGTAGCAGCCTGGCTAGGTTACTCCTGTTAAGAACACTTGTAGTACTTTCTGTACTTTTACTACTGGGAAGCACTTAGTTCAGTCCATTCTGCTAATCTAGGCTTCCAGCTTCTCTGCAATTACCTAAGTTCCAAAGATCCCCCCCAATAAACGCTCTTGTTGGCTTCTGTTATGTGTACTCAGAAACATGTTAACATGTATGATCACGGTTTGCAGCACTGAGTGGCCAGTTGGACGACACCAGGTTTTCCCCAGGAACAGGTTCCATTCACACCTCTGATGTGGACCCATCTGCATTTGTCCTGTCCTCCTTACCCAGCCACTCAGTCCCCATCTCAGTACCTGACCTTTGTCCTGACCCTGTCCTCAACTGGGGCCTTTCTCTCCCTTTCTTTTAAAATTAGTACCATTTTTTAATCTCAATCCTCGTCTCCAGAAATATTTTAATTCCAAGTCTTTTGATTCCGATATTTGGATTCATTTAGATGTGTATAACTGATAGAAGCTGGACAGGACAAGCAATAGATTTTCAGGTGTCAGAGGTCAGCTGTTAGTTGAGATATCTGAGGAACAGGTAGACAATCCCGGCAGTCTTAAAAAAATCTCAGCAGTTAGATGACTGACTACCCTGCTTAAAAATCTAAATGCAAGAGAAAAAGGGAAAATACCATTTTATATTTGTCTACTAAGTCAACCGCACTGAGCTAGCCACTTTGGGACATTTTCTTTCATTCTCACAATAAGAGAGTTTAGGAAACTTCCCCAAATAACTGCTATTTAGTGACAGAGCTGGGATTTGAACCTGTAACTCCTCCCTCAGCTCCTGCCACACCACCACTCTGCCTAAAAATGACAGCCACCTCTTCAAAGATTCTGACACTCCGAGTGTGAGAAAATAGTGGCAGCAGTCAGTTCAGTGACGAAGGTACAAGAGACTACAAGGCATCGTACGTTTCAAGATGAATTTTTGACAGCACAGGAGGCACTTTAGAAGAAGTCATGAATTCGATTGGGTTAAGCTTAGAACATCTACTAGAAAACCATTTCTTAAATTACTATTTTCTATGGTATTGATGGAAAGGAAATTGTATAATTTGCTCATGTGCCAGAGATAGTCTGCTTGTTTACTGTTAATGATAATCAAAATATCTGACATGTAATAATGTTCGGGTAACACTTAAATCAACCTGATTATACTGGAGACCTAATAAATAATAACTACAGAGTTTTTTTGTTTAATATGCCTCTGGCTGCTGAAGTACTGCTAATCTGTAAAATATTTGAATTCCAAACCACAAATGGATGTGTATTCGATTGGATAATCAAAAAAGAGGAAATAAAAAACACAGCTTTGATGGAGTAGCCTTTTAACATGAAATTAAAGAAAAAAACCTGAAAATCATAAAAGTACACTTCAATTTTGAATGTTAATTTTAGGGAATTAATAATATTTTGTGGCCAAGATGAGTTTCTTTAGCATAATTGAATTCTTTTTGGTAATCGGGTTTCATAGGTGTGACTGGAAGCAGCTGCAAAAGCAAATCAGGTTTTCTCAGAAAGAATATTAATGGCATTCTGAAATTCCTCATTCCCAAGAGGAGAGTAAAACTTTAAGCTAAATACTTGAAAGAATACACATTTTACATGTTTCTTTTATTGGTTATGAGAGTTGCTTATTAATCAATGTTTAACAATGTAATTACAGCTGTTTTAGTCTCACCAGATAACACAGATTAATAAATGACCTGCAACTAGTGAAGTGTGCAGAAAGGGTAATGAATTCTTTCCATCAGCGCACTAATATATTAGTAATAAACAAAGACCATGATGAATTAGGAGTATTGTAGAGTTTCTGAATATTGAAATCAAATTTCCAGATGAAAGCATTTAATCATTCAGTTTTCCTTCATTTACTTCTCTTCATGTCTGATAATGGGTTGGGATTTGCTTTTCTGGATTGCATTAAATAGTGCATCTAAAGCTCATCTCTTATACTATTTTTGCAAGTTGACACTGATCCAACTCTTATTATTTTATATTAGTTTTACCTAACACTGAAAGCAGTGTAACTTTGATATCAACTAATCGAATTATTACATTTAGGAAGCTTCTTGTTCCAGCTCCACAAAGCACTACTAGATGAGCCCTGTTTTTCCAAAACTGGCTTTAACTATGCAGAATTCTATTTGAAAAATGTAGTTAACTCAAAGGAGAAAGACACAAACACATGTGTTTTATGATAAATATCACCAAAATCTGATGGGGAAGGAAAGTTATTAGTCATACGCACACCCAAAAGTAACACTGTACAATGTTTAAGAGTTATTTCAAAATATTTCTTTGTTTTAACTCTAGCCTTTCTTTGTTTTAACTTCTAGCCCTTGAAGTTCTGTAGCAGAGAGTTGTTCAAATATGAACTTTACCTGATGGCATACATTATACTACGTGTTCCTTCAATTACATCCAATTACTACCAAATGCACCTTCCATATCATTTCTGGGGGGGAAGACATTCTAAATCTGAGTTACTAAATTAGAAATGCAGTGCTGTATTAAAAATAATTCGCAGCATAAGATGCCAAGCATTTTCTTAAACTATTTAAGACAAGAAATTATTATGCCTAAAAATATATATATATATATATATTTTTCTGCTGAACTGTATTTTAAGATGTAGATTCTGAACAAAAGGGATAAATCACATTAAGACACAGGACAAAGAGTGAGCTACAAGCTACAAGTGGGAAAAGTCAAAGGATAAGAATTTGAAGCAAAGTAAATTTGTGCACTAACTTTCTGCCCATAATAGAAATGAGTTTAGTAAGAAAATTACTCTCTCCTGCTGAGAAAGGCTAAATCATAAAAACCCTGAGGGTTGACGCTGCTTCCTGTATCCACATATTGTTGGAGATACTCTCTCTTTTTCTATCTTGACTCTAGCCTGGTGGAACAGAAAGTTTTTTCCTTCATGTAAAGGATGCAAGTTAGCAGAGGGAGAACTACTTATACATGAGCAGGAGGTAACAATGCTTTTTCTCCATGAAAACCTCTCAAGGAGGGTGTTAAAAGCTTCAACTTTAAGGCTGGAAAGTGTAGTGGACAATGGCTGGAGAAACTGGAACCATTCTACATTGCTAGAGGGGATGTGAAATGGTTCAGGTACTGTTGAAAAGAGTTTGACAATTCCTCAAAAAAATTAAATATAATGTATACAACTGAGCAAATCCACTAAGTATATACCGAAGAGAAATGAAAACCGGTACTCAAATGAATACATATTCACGAATATTTATAGCAGCACTGTTCACAATAGCTGAACAGTGAAAACAACCCATCAAAGGATGAATGGATAGACAAATTATTACAATGGAATGTTATTCAGTAAGAAAAACAAATGAAGTACTGATACATGCTACAACTTGGATGAACCCTGAAAACATGCCGAGTGAAAGAAGTTAATAACAAAACACCACACACTGTATGACTGCATTTATGTGAAATATATGGGATAGGTAAAATCCATGGAGATAGAGCTGATTGGTGTTCGTCAGCAGTAGGATGGGGAGTAACTGGTTGATGGGTTTCCTTTTGAGTGAGAAAAATGTTTTAGAACTAGATAAAGTTCATAGTTGCACACATTGTGAATGTACTAAATACCACTGAATTGATATTTAAAATCATCAATTTTATGTTATGGGAATTTCACATCCATAAAATTAAAAACAAACCAAGAAATAGATAAAACCATAATAAACGATGGCTAAATAGTGTTTATTCCAGAAAAAATGACCAAAACAGGATATCTATTTAAGTAAAAAATTCATGATCATACGAAGACCAATAAAGTTTAATAGCCAATGCTAATAAAAAAAACCCTCTAAATAGAAGGAAATGATATAATGTTGATAAACATTAATAATAGATATGTAACAAAAACTTACCATTATAGTGAATGGTGAAATGTTAAAATTGTAACACAGAAGTCATGAACAAGACAAGAATGCCTATGCCAACTATTGTGATTATGAAAATTATTTTGGACAATTCAGTTAATGCAATTGGACTTTAAAAATGGGATTTTTAAAAAATATTGGAGGAATAAAAACATATTTATTTACAAAACAAATGATACATGCCCAGAAAATCCAAGAGATACCAAACTTCTAGAATTAAAAATAGAATTCAGTAAGTTGGGTGATATCTGAAAAACATACAAAGTTCCATAAATAATTCCCAATAACAAGTTAGATAATAGGGTTGCAAAATAAATGTCCCTGTTACAACTTTAAAAAAACTACAAAATATAATGTGTATTTTTTTAAGTACAGCACCTACATAAAGGAACTGGAACACAGGGCATTCTCACCACTCTAGCCACCAACACCATTTAGATAAGTTTGTGGTACCAGGTTCCTAGGACGTTGGGGCAGAATGGCACAGATCAACCCACTGTCCATTCCACAGAAACATTCAGGGATTGGGCTTCTCAAACCTACCACAGACACATGAGGGTTCCAGCATGGCAAAGATCTGTAACTGGTCCCAAGTGAGAAACCAGGGAGACTGGAGAGGATAAGGCTTTCATTGAGACGTTTGAGATGGAATCAGAACCTGGCAGAGGAAGCTGGGCCATGTAGCAAACTGTTCTCCATGTCAATTAGGCTGGTAAGTAATCCACAATAATAAGGAATATACATATATAATTTGTTAAAAGACTACTGACTTAAGTCTTTGCTATAAGACAACTTTTGTAAAATTTGACAAGACACTGTGGTGAGTTATATTCATAATTTCAAATTGTTACAATTATTCTGGGAGATACATATTTTTAATCCCTGTTAGACAGATGAGGAAACTGATACTAAACAGCTGGAAGACACCTGCTCTAAATCACAAAATGGAAAAGAATGGGGACTGGGATTTGACCATAGTTGTGCGTGCATATATCATTATGTATCATTCAACAACATAGCCCAGAGTAAGACTGTAGTAATGTCTTTGATGGTGCTTCTTGAACAGTATTTATGTCCAAGATATATGCCTGGCACTAAGAGCTGGCCTTACTACAAAGATCACATTCAATTAGTGAACAGGCACCATCAATTCTTCTCCTTTCATACAATTTTTCTAACAGTGAAGCCTTAGAACTTAGGCCTGAGTTATTGAACCTATACTTATTGAAAACTTTTGAGAAAAATGGATGAAAGCAAATGGTGAGATGTAACAGAAAATTCATTATCAACTTCTATGTGATGGAAACACAGGGAATAGAGCAAGTGCTCAGAAAATTTAATAAGCACAATTTAAGGTTATGTGACGATACAACACATCTGAAGAAGGGACAAAAAGAAAGAGTTATATGGAAGCATCCTTTGAATTGAAAGAACCATCAAACATAGTACTAAGAAATTTACACCAAAAAACCATAAACCAGGAAAGACCCTCTGCTGGGGAACATGACCTTAAAACATACTTGTTTCCCCAGACTGTCCAGATAGTACACATGGCAGATCATGAGTTGATTTAATAATTCCTTTTATCACAGGTGAAAGTCTCTTTGTCTTTAATAGACAATGATATATTGACAGCATTTTGAAACTTGCCCAGCTGAGTTCACACAAGGCTATTACAAATAACTCAGAAGCTGTAGGATCTGCAACGTGTGGAGAGAAGCTGTTTATGGGTGGCTTTTGGGTGTAAAGAAGAGGATAACCTGTTACAGTTATGTGGAGTGTGTTTCTCTGGTCAACTGCAGATAGACTGGGGATGGGGATGGCTTCTATCAAGGCATAAATCTCTGATAAGCTAAAAGAATCTTGCTCCATCAAGCTGTGACAGGAAACCCTACTGGGAACTTCAGCCTCACATTTGTCCTTTTGAGATATTTTCCTTGCAAGAAACTTCAGCCTTGTCATGGCAGATGCAAAGGGAGTTTGTTAGTGGGATTTGACCATCTTACAACTCAAGAAGGGCTTAGTTAGGACCTAGGACTTGAGCTTAATGCAATTTCAAATAACAATGTGTGTTTACTTCTGCATCTACTTTGTTTTTTAGTGGGCTGTCTTTTAGCTTCTTTTGTATTTTTATTTATTTTACTACATGTTGAGAATAGTGATCAATGAATACATGCATAACACAGTCTATTATGAGAGTAATTGAGCATTAAAGAGTAAAGCTAGATTTACATCACAAAGATATGCAATCTCCTGAAACAGGTCCCAAATTTGGGCCTTGAAAAGGTTCCTGTGATTGCTTCATATTAAAAAAAACATTGCCCAGTCCTTTTCAGAGGGAATTCAGGCATGTACTACAACAACCCTGCTATCTGTTTTTCAGAAACATTTAGCATTTCAAACAAACAAAAAAATTTAATGAAACTCCTATTATAAGACACCTTGGGAGACCTTCAAGATGACGGAGGAGTAAGACACAGAGATCACCTTCCTCCCCACAGACACACCAGAAATACATCTACATGTGGAACAACTCCTACAGAACACCTACTGAACGCTGGCAGAAGACCTCAGACTTCCCACATACCTGGGTAGGGCAAAAGAAAAAAGAAAAAACAGAGATAAAAGAATAGGGATGGGACCTGAACCTTGGGGAGGGAGCTGTGAAGGAGAAAAGGTTTCCACACACTAGGAAGGCCTTTCGCAGGCAGAGACGATGTGGGGCGGTGGGAGGGACAGGCATGGGGGAAGCTTCGGAGCCATGGAGGAGAGCGCAGCAACAGGGGTGCAGAGGGCAAAGCGGAGAGATTTCCACACAGAGGATCGGTGCCAACCAGCACTCACCAGCCCGAGAGGCTTGTCTGCTCACCCGCTGGGGCGGGCGGGCGCTGGGAGCTGAGGCTCGGGCTTCCATCAGATCGCAGGGAGAGGACTGGGGTTGGCTGCATGAACACAGCCTGAAGGGGACTAGTGCGCCACAGCTAGCCGGGAGGGAGTCCAGGAAAATGTCTGGACCTGCCTAAGAGGCAAAAGACCATTGTTTCGGTGTGCACGAGGAAAGGGGATTCAGAGCACCGCCTAAATGAGCCACAGAGATGGGCACAAGCCGCGGCAACCAGCGCGGACTCCAGAGACAGGCATGAGACGCTAAGGCTGCTGCCGCAGCCACCAAGAAACTTGTGTGCGAGCACAGGTCAGTCTCCACACCTCCCCTCCCTGGAGCCTGTGCACCCCGCCACTGCCAGGGTCCCATGACCCAGGGACAGCTTCCCCTGGAGAACACATGGTGCACATCACACTGTTGCAACGTCACGCTGGCCTCTGCCGCTGCAGGCTCGCCCCGCACTTCGCACCCCTCCCTCCCCCCGGCCTGAGTGAGCCAGAGCCCCCTAATCAGCTGCTGCTTTAACCTCGTCCTGTCTGAGCAAAGAATACATGCCTTCAGGAGAATGACACACAGAAACGGTGCCAAATCCAAAGCTGAATCCCAGGAGCTGTGCGAACAAGAAAGAAAAAGGGAATCTCTCCCAGCAGCCTCAGGGAGAGCAGATTAAATCTCCACAATCAACTTGATGTACCCTGCATCTCTGGAATACCTGAATAGATAACGAATCATCCCAAAATTGAGGCGGTGGACTTTAGGAGCAACTGTAGACTTGGGGTTTGCTTTCTGTATCTAATTTGTTTCTGGTTTTATATTAATCTTAGTTTAACATTTAGAGTTTATTATCACTGGTAGATTTGTTTATTGATTTCGTTGCTCTCTTCCCTTTTCTTTTATATACAGGTATATATATATATTTTTCCTTTTTCTGTGTTTTGGAGTGTGTATGTGTATGCTTCTATGTGTAATTTTGACTGTATAGTTTCACTTTTACCATTTGTCCTAGGGTCCAGCTTGTCCTTTTTTTTTTTTTTTTTGTATACTTTTAAGCACTTGGTATCATTGGTGGATTTGTTTTTTTGGTTTGGTTGCTATCCTCTTTCCTGTTTTTTATTTTATTTTATTTCTTACTTTTTAATTTTTTTAAATAATTAAAAAAATTTTTTATTTTGATAACTTTATTTTATTTATTTATTTTTTCTTTCTTTTTTTCTTCCTTTTCTTCTGGGCTGTGTGGCTGACAGGGTCTTGCTGCTGCACCCAGATGTAAGCCCTGTGCCTCTGAGGTGGGAGAGCCGAGTTTAGGACATTAGTCCACCAGAGACCTCCCAGCTCCATGTAACATAAAAAGGCAAAAGCTCTCACAGAAATCTCCATCTCAACACTAAGACCCAGATCCACTCAGCGACCAGCAAACTACAATGCTGAACACCCTATGCCAAACAACTAGCAAGACAGGAGCACAACCCCAACCATTAGCAGAGAGGCTGCATAAAATCATACTAAGGTCACAAACACCACAAAACACACCACCAGACATGGTCCTGCCCACCAGAAAGACAAGATCCAGCCTCACCCACCAGAACACAGGCACCAGTCCCTTCCACCAGGTAGCCTACACAACCCATTGAACCAACCTTAGCCACTGGGGGCAGACACCAAAAACAACAGGAACTATGCACCTGAACCCTGCAAAAAGAAGACCCCAAACATAGTAAGTAAAGAAAAATGAGTAGACAGAGAAACACACAGCAGATGAAGGAACAAGGTAAAAACCCACCCGACCAAACAAATGAAGAGGAAATAGTCTACCTGAAAAAGAATTCAGAGTAATTTTCATAAAGATGACACAAAATCTTGCAAATAGAATGAAGAAAATACAAGAATTGATTAACAAGGACCTAGAAGAAATAAAGAGCAAACAAACAATGATGAACAAAACACTTAATGAAATTAAAAATTCTCTAGAAAGAATCAATAGCAGAATAACTGAGGCAGAAGAACGGATAAGAGACCTGGAAGATAAAATAGTGGAAATAATTACCACAGAGCAGAATAAAGAAAAAAGAATGAAAATAATTCACAACAGTCTCAGAGACCTCTGGGACAACATTAAATGCACCAACATTCGAATTATAGGGGTCCCAGAAGAAGAAGAGAGAAAGAAAGGGACTGAGAAAATGTTTGAAGAGACTATAGCTGAAAACTTCTCTAATATGGGAAAGGAAAGAGTCAATCAAGTGCAGGAAACACAGAGAGTCCCATACAGGATAAATCCAAGGAGAAACATGCCAAGACATATATTAATCAAACTATCAAAAATTAAATACAAAGAAAAAATATTAAAAGCAGCAAGGGAAAAACAACAAATAACATACAAGGGAATCCCTGTAAGGTTAATAGCTTGTATTTCAGCAGAAACTCTGCAAGCCAGAAGGGAATGGCAGGACATATTTAAAGTGATGAAAGGGAAAAACCTACAACCAAGAGTACTCTACCCAGCAAGGATCTCATTCAGATTTGACACAGAAACTAAAACCTTTACAGACAAGCAAAAGCTAAGAGAATTCAGCACCACCAAACCAGCTCTACAACAAATGCTAAAGGATCTTCTCTAGGCAGGAAACACAGGAGAAGGAAAAGATCTACAATAACGAACCCAAAACAATTAAGAAAATGGTAATAGGAATATACATATCAATACCTACCTTAAATGTAAATAGATTAAATGCTCCAACCAAAAGACAAAGACTGGCTGAATGGATACAAAAACAAGACCCATACATATGCTGTCTACAAGAGACCCACTTCAGACCTAGGGACACATACAGACTGAAAGTGAGGGGATGGAAAAAGATATTCCATGCAAATGGAAATCAAAAGAAAGCTGGAGAAGCAATTCTCATATCAGACAAAAGAGACTTGAAAACAAAGACTATTACAAGAGACAAAGAAGGACACTACATAATGATCAGGGTTCAATCCAATAAGAAGATATAACAATTGTAAATATTTATGCACCCAAAACAGGAGCACCTCAATACATAAGGAAAATGCTAACAGCCATAAAAGGGGAAATTGACAGTAACACAATCATAGTATGGGACTTTAACACCCCACGTTCACCAATGGACAGATCATCCAAAATGAAAATAAAGAACACAAGCTTTAAATAATACATTAAACAAGATGGACTTAATTGATATTTATAGGACATTCCATCCAAAAACAACAGAATACACTTTCTTCTCAAGTGCAAATGGAACATTCTCCAGGATAGATCATACCTTGGGTCACAAATCAAGCCTTGGTAAACTTAAGAAAACTGAAATCATATCAAGTACCTTTTCCAACTACAATGCTATGAGACTAGATATCAATTACAGGAAAAAAAACTGTGAAAAATACAAACACATGGAGGCTAAACAATATGCTACTAAATAACCAAGAGATCACTAAACAAATCAAAAAGGAAATCAAAAAATACCTAGAAACAAATGACAATGAAAATACAACGACCAAAAACCTATGGGATTCAGCAAAAGCAGTTCTAAGAGGAAAGTTTATAGCAATACAATCCTACCTCAAGCAACAAGAATCATCTCATATAAACAACCTAAACTTACACCTAAAGCAATTAGAAAAAGTAGGACAAAAAAGCCCCAAAGTTAGCAGAAGGAGAGAAATCATAACAATCAGATCAGAAATAAGTGAAAAAGAAAGGAAGGAAACAATAGCAAAAAAAAAAAAATCAATAAAACTAAAAGCTGGTTCTTTGAGAAGATAAATGAAATTGAAAACCATTAGCCAGACTCATCAAGAAAAAAAGGGAGAAGGCTCACATCAATCGAATTAGAAATGAAAAAGGAGAAGTAACAACTGACACTGCAGAAATACAAAGGATCATGAGAGGTTACAAGCAACTATACACCAATAAAATGGACAACCTGGAAGAAATGGATAAATTCTTAGAAAAGCACAACCTTCCGAAACTGAAGCAAGTAGAAACAGAAAACTATAAACAGACCAATCACAAGCACTGAAATTGAAACTGTGATTAAAAACCTTCCAACAATCAAAAGCCCAGGACAAGATGGCTTCACAAGAGAATTCTATCAAACATTTAGAGAAGACCTAACACCTATCCTTCTCAAACTCTTCCAAAATATACCAGAGGAAGGAGCACTCCCAAACTCATTCTTCGAGGCCAACATCACCTTGATACCAAAACTAGACAAAAATGTCACAAAGAAAGAAAAGCACAGGCCAGTATCACTGATGAACATAGATGCAAAAATCCTCAACAAAATACTAGCAAACAGAACCCAACAGCACATTAAAAGAATCATACACTATGATCAAGTGGGGTTTATTCCAGGAATGCAAGGATTCTTCAATATACACAAATCAATCAATGTGATAAACCATATTTACAAACTGAAGAAAAAAAACATATGATCATCTCAATAGATGCAGAAAAAGCTTTTGACAAAATTCAACACCCATTTATGATAAAAACCCTCCAGAAAGTAGGCATAGAGGGAATTTACCTCAACGTGATAAAGGCCATACAAGAAAAACCCACAGCCAACATTGTTCTCAATGGTGAAAAACTGAAACCATTTCCTCTAAGATCAGGAACAAGACACAGTTGCCCACTCTCACCACTATTACTCAACATAGTTTTGGAAGTTTTAGCCACAGCAGTCAGAGAAGAAAAAGAAATAAAAGGAATCCAAATCGGAAAAGAAGAAGTAAAACTGTCACTGTTTGCAGATGACATGATACTATACATAGAGAATCCTAAAGATGCTACCAGAAAACTACTAGAGCTAATCAATGAATTTAGTAAAGTAGGATACAAAATTAATGCACAGAAATGTCTTGGATTACTATACACTAATGATGAAAAATCTGAAAGAGAAATTAAGGAAACACTCCCATTTACCATTGCAACAAAAAGAACAAAATACCTAGGAATAAACCTACCTTAGGAGACAAAAAACCTGTATGCAGAAAACTATAAGACACTGGTGAAAGAAATTAAAGATGATACAAATAGATGGAGAGAGATACCATGTTCTTGGATTAGAAGAATCAACATTCTGAAAATGACTATACAACACAAAGCAATCTACAGATTCAATGCAATCCCTATCAAGCTACCAATGGCATTTTTCACAGAACAAGAACAAAAAAATTCACAATTTGTATGGAAATGAAAAAGACCCCAAATAGCCAAAGCAATATTGAAAAAGAAAAATGGAGCTGGAGGAATAAGGTTTCCAGACTTCAGACTATACTACAAAGCTACATTAAACAAGACAGTATGGTACTGGCACAAAAACAGAAATATAGATCAATGGAAGAGGATAGAAAACCTAGAGATAAAACCACACACATATGGTCACCTTAATTTTCATAAAGGAGGCAAGAATGTACACTGGAGAAAAGATAGCCCCTTCAATAAGTGGTGCTGGAAAAACTGGACAGCTATATGTAAAAGAATGAAATTAGAACACTCCCTAACACCATACACAAAAATAAGCTCAAAATGGATTAAAGACCTAAATGTAAGGCCAGACACTATAAAACTCTTAGAGGAAAACATAGGCAGAACACTCTATGACATAAATCACAGCAAAATCCTTTTTGACCCAGCTCCTAGAGAGATGGAAATAAAAACAAAAATAAACAATGGGACCTAATGAAACTTCAAAGCTTTTGCACAGCAAAGTAAACCATAAACAAGACAAAAAGACAACACTCAGAATGGGAGAATATATTGGCAAATGAAGCAACTGACAAAGGATTAACCTCCAAAATTTACAAGCAGCTCATGCAGCTCAATAACAAAAAAACAATCCAATCCAAAAATGGGCAGAAGACCTAAATAGACATTTCTCCAAAGAAGATATACAGATTGCCAACAAACACATGAAAGGATGCTCAACATCATTAATCATTAGAGAAATGCAAATCAAAACTACAATGAGATATCATCTCACACCAGTCAGAATGGGCATCATCAAAAAATCTAGAAACAATAAATTCTGGAGAGGGTGTGGAGAAAAGGAACACTCTTGCACTGCTGGTGGGAATGTGAGTTGGTACAGCCACTATGGAGAACAGTATGGAGGTTCCTTAAAAATTAAAAATAGAAATACCATATGACCCAGCAATCCCACTACTGGGCATATACCCTGAGAAAACCATAATTCAAAAACAGTCATGTACCAAAATGTTCACTGCAGCTCTATTTTCAATAGCCAGGAGATGGAAACAACTAAGTGTCCATCATCGGATGAATGGATAAAGAAGATGTGGCACATATGTACAATGGAATATTACTCAGCCATAAAAAGAAATAAAATTGAGCTATTTGTAATGAGGTGGATGGACCTAGAGTCTGTCATACAGAGTGAAGTAAGTCAGAAAGAGAAAGACAAATACTGTATGCTAACACATATATATGGAATTTAAGAAAAAAAAATGTCATGAAGAACATAGGGGTAAGACAGGAATAAAGACACAGACCTACTAGAGAATGGACTTGAGGATATGGGGAGGGGGAAGGGTAAGCTGTGACAAAGTGAGACAGTGGCATGGACATATATACACTACCAAACGTAAGGTAGATAGCTAGTGGGAATCAGCCACATAGCACAGGGAGATCAGCTCGGTGCTCTGTGACCACCTAGAGGGGTGGGATAGGGAGGGTGGGAGGGAGGGAGACGCAAGAGGGAAGAGATATGCGAACATATGTATATGTATAACGGATTCACTTTGTTATAAAGCAGAAACTAACACACCATTGTAAAGCAATTATACTCCAATAAAGATGTTAAAAAAATAAAAAATAAACAAATGGGACCTAACGAAACTTAAAAGCATTTGCACAGCAAAGGAAACCATAAACAAGATGAAATGACAACCCTCAGAATGGGAGGAAGTATTTGCAAATGAAGCAACTGACAAAGGATTAATCGCCAAAATTTACAAGCAGCTCATGCAGCTCAATATCAAAAAAACAAAGAACCCTATCCCCAAATGGGCAGAAGACCTAAACAGACATCTCTCCAAAGAAGATATACAGATTGCCAACAAACACATGAAAGGATGCTCAACATCACTAATCATTAGAGAAATGCAAATCAAAACTACAATGAGGTATCACCTCACACCAGTCAGAATGGCCATGATCAAAAAATCTATAAACAGTAAATACTGGAAAGGGTATGGAGAAAAGGGACTCCTCTTGCACTGTTGGTAGGAATGTAAATTGATACAGCCACTATGGAGAACAGTATGGATGTTCCTTTAAAAACTAAAAATAGAACTACCATATGACCCAGCAATCCCATTATTGGGCATATACCCTGAGAAAACCATAATTCAAAAAGAGTCATGTACCACAATGTTCATTGCCGCAATATTTACAATAGCTAGGACATGGAAGCAACTTAAGTGTCCATCGACAGATGAATGGATAAAGAAGATGTGGCGCATATATACAATGGAATATTATTCAGCCATAAAGAGAAACGAAACTGAGTTATTTGTAGTGAGGTGGATGGACCTAGAATCTGTCATACAGAGTGAAGTAAGTCAGAAAGAGAAAAACAAATATCATATGCTAACACGTATATATGGAATCTAAAATACAAAAGAATGGTTCTGAAGAACGTAGGGGCCGGACAGGAATAAAGACGCAGATGTAGGGGATGGACTTGAGGATATGGGGAGGGGGAAGGGGAAGCTGGAACGAAGCGAGAGAGTGGCATGGACATATATACACTACCAAATGTAAAGTAGATAGCTAGTGGGAAGCAGCCACATAGCACAGGGAGATCAGCTCGGTGCTTTGTGACCACCTAGAGGGGTGGGATAGGGAGGGTGGGAGGGAGACGCAAAAAGGAGGAGATATGGGGATATATGTATATGTATAGATGATTGACTTTGTTATAAAGCAGAAACTAACTCACCATTGTAAAGCAATTATACTCTAATTAAAGGTGTTAAAAAAAGACATCTATTGTGTGTGCATGCACAAACATATTCATATACCATAAACAATGTTTGAGAGTACATATGAACATTTTTATGTACATGATGAGGATACAGTCAACTCCCCAGTAATCTTTTCTATGGATGTACAGGGGGAATGACAGTTGACCCTTGAACAACACAGGGATTAGGGGTGCTGACGTTTCCTATGGTCAAAAATCCGAGCATAACTTTACAGTCATCCCTCTTTATTTGTGGTTCTGCATCCCTGGATTCAACCAATTGCAGATTGTGTAGTACTGCAGTACCTATTTATTGAAAAAAAAATCTGCCTATAAGTGGACCCCTGCAATTCAAACTTTTGTTCAAGAGTAAACTGTAGTTTATATATGTCAGTCCCAATCTCCCAGTTCATCCCACCCACCCCCTTCCCCGCTCAGTAACCATAAGTTTGTTCTCTACATCTGTGTCTCTATTTCTATACACACGACTATGTATAAAATAGGTAACTAATGAGAACCTACTGAATAGCACAGGGAACTCTACTCAGTGCTCTTGGTGACCTCAATGGGAAGGAAATCCAAAAAACAGTGGATCTATGTATACGCATGACTGATCACTTTGCTGTATAGCAAGAAGCTAACACAACATTGTAAAGCAACTATACTCCAATAAAAATGAATGTTAAAAAAAGAGTGAACTGTAGTTGAAAATATACATTTGTTGAATTAATTGTAACCCATATTATCCTGGTTATTATCTCCATCTACTCCTACAGAGCCCCTATCTACTCCAAACTCCCTGCAACCCCCTCTTCCCAGCTACATCCTAGAACCTCCAGAGAATGGGCCACTCTCAGAAATAAGTTCCATCCAACAAACAAGAGGGGTAAAGTAAAGACAGAGGCAGAAAGAAAGCCTTAGGAGAGATTGATTCCCTGGTTCCAGTTAGTCCCAAAACCATCCCCACTCTTCCTTATATGAGCCATGTTTTTAGCTATTTACGTTATGCTGCTGTCACTCCCAACCCTACAGATGCTACAGTATCGCAAAACTTATCCTGGAGTCAACTTCTCATCTTCTGCTTCTACTCTTCCTTCAGATGCTAGGCTAAGAGACAGGAGAAATTTCTGGCCTCATATTTCTACCGGCATAAAGTGCCTGTGTGTAAAGCCCAGAGCACTTCTCTATCTTATGCAAACTCTCATTCTGCTTCACCTCTTGTCAGCATTTGGCACAGCTGACCACTTCTTGAAACACATTGCCCTACTGTATTCTAGGACATCACACTCTCCTTTATGCCTTCTTTCTCACTGGTTCTTCTACTCCTTGACAATCCCTATATATTGGGAACCCTGTATGCCCTCTCCTATACCTATATTCTCTCCCGATGGGATTTCATCAAGTTCTAAGGCTTTAATTACTATATGACAAATGTGTGTGTTTGTACCCGATCTTTCCCTTGATCTCCAGATTTGTATCTCCATTTGACTACTCAGCATTTCAACTTGGATGTACTGTAAGTATCTCGATATTAACAAGTATAAAACAAACACTGGATACTTAACACCTCCCAGATCTATTTTCCCCAAGTTTTACCCATCTCGTACAATTTCTCGTATCAAAAACGTTATAGTTGATTCCTCTCTGAGCTCACTCCATACATCTACTACATTTATAAGTCCTGTTAGCTCTACTCCAAACTGTAGTTGGAATTCGAGCTCTTCTCTTTATCTCCCCTGCTGTCACCCTCATCCTCATCCCTATCATCTCTCACGGAGGGTTCTCTAAGAATCCTCTAGTTTGCGTCCTTCCCTTTGATTTCCTCACATGTGACTTTTTCCACATATTAGCCAATGTGGTCATTTAAAAATGTGAATCATATTACTTCCCTGTTTAGAACCCACCAATGTGATCCCATGGAATGAAAATAAAATGCAAACTTCTCATCTGAACCTAGAAGAACCCTCATGATCCAACCTCTGCTGGCCAACCCCAAAATAGTACCAAACTATCCTGCCCAACATGAGCCACACTGACCTTCTATGTCTGATTCAAAAAGGATGTATCTCAATGACAATTCAAGGCCTTTGCATCACTGTTCCTTCAACATGGAACACTCTTGCCCCAGATTTTAGCTCAACTGCCTCCTTCCATCTCATTAACTCAGTATTCAAATTAAATAACACTTTCTGAAAAAGAACTTTGCTTACGTCTTGATTTAAAGTTGTCTTCTCTTCTAATAAACTTGATCATAATACCAGCATTTACTAGTCTCCAAACACGTATTACTCTCTGAGCCTGTACTATTTTTAGCTGTTCACATTATTTGTCTCCCTCATGCAGAGTATAAGTTCTGTAAAGGTAAGTATAATTTGCAATTGCTACATCCCCAGGTTCGACAACCACGTCTTGCTAAAAAGGCGAAAGAACAGGAGAAATATAAGAAGAATGAAAGGAAGATGAGGAGAAAGAAAGAGATGAGGGACAGAGGTGAGCTGGAGAAGAAAGTCAGGAAATGTATTGATAAATCTGAACCTCAACTCAGAATACTCAAATTAGCCAAACTCCAAATGTGTTAGTAAGTCTGGTACCTGAGACTCTTGAAACGAACTTCCTAATGACTTGCAGAATGCACCAGAAGAGGGAGATAGATGCAAGGGTATTAATCTGCCAAAGTTTGCAGTGGTTTTTAAACCTGACTGGGAAGGTGTCAGCAATTTTTAAACTTTGCTGCAGAAGTGTTTTCAACAAATGTTGCTGGAGCAAGTGGAGCATAGCCCCACCCCTCAAAAAATAAACCTTTACCTAAACCTCATACCTTATAAGAAAGCATTACTCAGAAGAATCACAGACTTAAATATAAAACTATTAAACTTTTAGTTAAAAACATATGGAAGTGGGAAGCAGCTGCACAGCACAGGGAGATCAGCTCGGTGCTTTGTGACCACCTAGAGGGGTGGGATAGGGAGGGTGGGAGGGAGATGCAAGAGGGAGGGGATATGGGGTAATATGTATATGTATAGCTGACTCACTTTGTTATAAAGCAGAAACTAACACACCATTGTAAAGCAATTATACTCCAATAAAGATGTTAAAAAAAAAGAAAAAATATCATCAATGTAAAGGGGTCAAATGAGAATATCTTAGGGAAAATAACTAGGTATAGACCCTTCATGAGATCTTTTATTCTCTAATAAGAGCAGAGCATAATCACATAGTTAAAACGGTAGGGAAAAAAAATATGGAAAAGTTTTAAGTCTCCAGAACAAGCAAAGAGATTTTAGACTTGATAACAAAAGCACAATTCATAAAAGAAGAAAAGTGAAAATTTGAACCTCACCAAAATTAAAAACTTTTTCCTTGTGGAAGACCTTGTGAAAAGGATGAAAAAACAAGCTACAGATTGAGAGATAATATTTGTAAACCACATATCTATAAAAGGTCTTGCATCTAGAATATATAACAAACACTCAAACTTCAACAGTACAAAAACAAAACAGTATAATTGGAAAATAGACAAAAGATACAAAGAGTCATTTCACCAGAGAAGATTTCACCAGTTGGCAAATAAGCATATGGGAAAATATTCCATATCATTAGATATTAGTGAAACATAAATTAAAACCACAATGAGATATCACTACATACCTAAATTAGTGGCTAATTAAAAAAAATTATGATAACACCAAATGCTGGCAAGGATGCAGAAAAATTAGATCACTCATGCATTACTGTTCAGAATGTAAAACGGTACAGCCACTCTGAAAAAGAGTATAGCAGTTTCAGTTTCCCACAAAACTAAACTTGTGCTTACCAAATGATCCAATAGTGGTACTCTTGGGCATTTATCGCAAAGAAATGGAAACTTATTGTCATATAAAAACCTGTACATGAATGTTCAAAGCTTTATTTGTAATGGTCAAAATCTGGAAGTAATCCAAATGTCCTTCAATGGATGAATGGGTAAATAAACTGTGGTATATTCATATAATAAAATGCTACATCAGCAAAAAGCATGAACTATTGATAGACTCAAAAAACTTGGATGAACTTCATGGATACTATGTTGAGTGAAAACAGCCAATCTCAAAAGCTCACATACTGTATGATTCCATTTGTGTAACATTCCGGAAATAACAAAATGATAGATGGAGAAGTTATCAGTGGTTGCCAAGGGTTAGGAATGCTGGGGAGAGGGGTTGAGTGTAACTACAAAAGAGGAACATGTAATATCTTTGTGATAATGTAACAATTCTGTATCTGGATTATGGTGGTAGCTACATGACTCTACACACAGGATAAAATTGCATAGAACCACACACACACACACACACACACACACACACACACGAGTGAGTATAAAACTGGTGACATCTGAATATGCTATGGATCGTACCATTGTCAATTTTATGGTTTTAATATTGTACAATAGTTTTGCAAAGATGTTAACATCGAAGGAAACTGGGTGAATCGTACTCAGTCCCTCTGTACACTTTGTATACTTTGATTCTGTGAATCAATAATTCTTTAAAAATGAAAAGTTAAAAAATCAACTGAGAATCTTTTTAAAGACTCAAGCCCAGATTTCATCTTGAACCAGTTAAGTCAGAATCTCTAATTAAGCCAGGTTGTAGTATGTTAAAATCCTCCCAGGTAATCCCAATGAACAGCCAACATTAAAAACCAGTGTGCCGGGGCTTCCCTGGTGGCGCAGTGGTTGAGAGTCTTCCTGCTAATGCAGGGGACACGGGTTCGAGCCCTGGTCTGGGAAGATCCCACATGCCGCGGAGCAACTAGGCCCGTGAGCCACAGCTGATGAGCCTGCGCGTCTGGAGCCTGTGCTCTGCAACAAGAGAGGCCGCCATGGTGAGAGGCCCGCGCACCATGATGAGGAGTGGCCCCCACTTGCCACAGCTGGAGAGAGCCCTCGCACAGAAATGAAGACACAACACAGCAAAAATAAATTAATTAATTAAAAAAAAAAAACCCAGTGTGCCAAAGTGTGGTTTTCATGGTGTGATCCCAAAATGAGAAGCAAAAAAATCATCTGGAAATCTGTTAGTCATGCACATTATCAGGCCCCACCCTAGACCTACCAGCTCAGAAACTGAGCAAGCTGTGTTTTAACAAAAATTCTAGTTAATTTTGATGTATACTATCCAATATGGTAGCCACTAGTCACATGAGCTATTGAGCAAGTTGAAATGTGACTAATGCGACATGTTGAAATGATAATATTTTTGACGTATTAGCTTAAATAAAATGTATTATTAAAATGAATTTCACTATTTATTTAAAAAAATTTCCAGCTCTATTGAGGTAAAATTGACATATAACATTGTACAAGTTTAAGGTGTACATGGTGATTTGACACACACATATCTATTGCAAAATGATTACCACAATCAGGTTAGTTAACACATCCATCACCTCATAAAACTATAATTTGTGTGTGTGTGTGGTGAGACCATTTAAAATATACTCTCTTAACAACTTTCAAGTATATGATGAAGTATTGTTAACTATGGTCACCATCCTGTACATTAGATCTCCACAACATATTGATCTTATAACTGGAAATTTCTACTCTTTGACCAACATCTTCCTTCACCTATTTCTTTTTAATACTTTTAGTGTGGCTACTATAAATTTTAAGTTACATATGGCTTACTTTATATGTCTTTTGAACAGCGGTGCTCTACAGCAATTATTCTCAACTCTAAGTATACAGTAGAATCACTCAAAGAGCTCAGAAAAAAGAAAAAAAATTAGTACCCCATCCCAGATTGATCTATATAAATCAAATTGCTAATAATGAAAACCTGGGGTTGACCATTTTAGAAAGCTTCTTGGATGATTTTAATGTGTTGCCAGGTATGAGAATCACTGATCTAAAGCTGGGTTCTGAATTTTTGCCGCTTGGATTCCTTCAACAATTCGGTTTGGGAAACTTCACCCAGAAAATACACATTCACAGACAATTTACATATAATTTCAAGATACTTCTAGGCATCATATAAAGTCCCCGCTTTAGGACTTTCACATGGTTTACTTTTAAGAAACGGGTTTTAGAGAGTAACATTTTTTCATGCCCTTAGATCTAGACATTTGTTAGCACATTTTGTTTCTAAGTAGATAAACTGGAGCGAGGGTGAGCTATCCATCTTAATCTCAGAGATGATTTTTTTTAATTAACTAAGCATGTGTAATGAGAACATATCCTGCTTAATTCTGGTTTATTTCCCCAATAATTATCTGCGATATTTTATTATGTATAGCTGTCTTTAAAAATGAATAAACATCCTCTGACATATTGTTCCCTCTTTTGAATTTTATATATTAGCTACTCTAATGCTTTTCAAAGATCTGAATTGTTATCATTAATGGCACTGCCAAAAATCTCACCTCCAGAAACTCTAGACTACAAGAAATATCCTTGTAGAACATTTTTCTAGAAATAACTTTACAGAGCTGATTATAAAACACATGGTCGAGCTAACTGAAAACTATTCATTCACGTATTCAACTATCAAGTACCTAGTATGTATGTAAGCACTGTTCAAGGCACCATCGAAAGAAAATACTCCCCACCTTCAGGGGTCTTACATTCGAGTTTGGAAAGAAAGATAATAAATAAGGTAAGTAAAGACATGATATATTGAATGATGACAAGATCTGTAGAAAAAGAAAAATGGGCATAGAGAAGTCCAAGGAAAAGCTTTGTGAGAAGAGACATGAGTAAACCTAAAGGAGGTGAAGGAAACATAGATATAAATGTCTAGAGGAGTTACATTTCAGGCAGAGGGAATGTGAATGCCTTGATGCAGAAGCTTTCCTGGCCTGTTAGAAGAGCAAGAAATCCGTGTGATGGAAAAAAGTAAGAAAGGGGAAAAGAGGCAAGAGAGTGGCAGTCACAGGGGTCATAGTCTGCTGAGATTGCTTGGGTCGTTAATGAGCTTGACTCTCATCACAAAGTGAGATGGGAGCCACTAGAGAGTTTCCAGTGGAGGAGTGATGTGTTCTGATACAGGTTGTAAAAGGATCACTCTAGCGGATGGTTGAGAATGAACTGAGGGTATGAGCAATTCAAGTAGAGAGCCCAGGTTAACAGAATCATCCAAATGCTAGGGGCAGGTGATATATTTTAAACTTAAATGCTGTATTTTATACCTGAAGTTCTAAGTTCCTATAATCACTTTATTTATAATCACTCTCAGCCTGTGTTATGTCCCAGGGGGGATAAAGCAGGAAGGGGAAGAACAGGAAGCAGCAGGAATGCATGGCTCCGGGTCCTTTTCTCGCTCTCAGAAAAAAAATGGACATGCCTTTAAAAGTTTCTTTATTTTGCCATAATTAATAACATCACTTGTGGCACTGCATGCTACTTCCTGTCCAGTGAAACAGGAAGAATTAAGGCAGATGAAACATCTGTGGGCTTGCCTTAAGTAAGCAATCTATTTTCCAAAGATCAGGGTAAACTTCAAATGGACAATAACTAGATATTGTCTCAAAGTATAGAGAAAGGTTTTTGAAGTCCTATCAACAAAAATGAGATCTTTGTGAAGCCATGTGATGGCACAGCATTTTAAATAGCACATTTCCCCTCTACTCAGAAATAAATATGTAAATATTTATTCAGATTTCTGACTAACATGGTTTCTTTGACAATAGAATTTCACAAAACCTTAGTAGAATCTTGCACACATATAGTCATCCACCAGATTACGATCAAAGCTCTATTGTACTACAATGCAGAAAAGTAGGTCTTTCCAAGAAATGATGCTAGGCCTATTGTATACTCCATGGGAAAAAAATGCATCTTGACCTCTACCTGCCTCCAAAAACAAAAAAAAAAACAATTCTGGATGGATTACAGATCCCAATATGAAAGGGAAAATTATACAGACTGTAGAGGAAAACATAAGGAAATATCTCTGTGGCCCTGAATTCGGCAAAGAATTCTTGAACAGAATACTAATATTACTAATCTCATTAGAAAATCATGATAAAATGTACCATACTAAAATCAAGAACTTCTTTTTATCAAAAGATTTCATTAACAGAGTAAAAAGGCAAGCCACAAAGTGTGACAAGACATGTATACCCAACAAAGGATGCATATCTAGATATATGAACTGCTATAATCTATAACAAAAAGACAACTCAGACAAAAAGGACAAGAATATTTAATAGACGCTTAACAAATGACAATATTCAAATGGCCAGTAAACATACAAAGATGTATTCAAGTTCATTAGTCATCAGATAAATACTAAAACCACAATATGACATCACAGAATGGCAAAAATAAAAACTAGGAAAAATATTAAGTATATGGAGCAATTGAACCCTCATACCTCAGTGCTCTGATAGATGTATGAGGAAACAAACTGGGCACTTTAAACTGAAGAAATTTAATTTGGAAATTAGATGCCTACAAAAGTTGGTGAAAGTCCTTGTATTAGTTTTGTACAATTGCATAACAAATTATCCCCAAAGTCAGCGGCTTAACATAACAACCAACATTTGTTATCCCAGTTTCTCTGGGTCAGGAATCTCATGTAATCCAGGTGGACCCTTTGGGCCAGCGTCTTCCACAGGCAGCAATCAAGGTGCTCATCTGCACTACATCTCAAGGCTCTACTCAGAGGCTTTGCTTCCTAACTCACACCTGAGGCTGTTGTTAGGCCTCATTAAGATCTACTTTCAAGATCGTTCAAATGAAATTTCTTCAGTTTAAAATGTCCAGGGAGTTTCTGTTTTTCCAGTAAAATATAACATATATATATCCTGCTATGCCCTTTACATATTATCTCTGCTCTCTGAAATCTCCATCTCCCCATCACCTTCATGTGGCCAGCTATTCCTTACAACCCAAGACCAATCTGAAACACCAGTCACTGCTAGGATGTTCTCCCCATTCTGACTTATTGCTCTGAATACATCTATCAAAGCACCTATCTCATTTTAAAAAGCTCCATCTGTTAATTATGTTAATTATGTGTATTTCTGTCACATACTAAAATTTTTTGTGTGATATTTTACAATATATAGAAATACTGAATCATGTTGTACATCTGAAACTAACATAATGTTTTATGTTAACTCTACCTCAAAATCATAAACTATGATATGCTAGGAAAAATATAATATCAAAACTAGTTGCAGCTTCTGAAAACAGTTAAAACTTCGCACCATATTTCAATTCTCTCCTCCGCCTTCCCAATTTTTTGTTTGTATCATGCCTGCATTCTCAGAACATAAAGCCATTATGAGATAGGCTGGGACCGTTTACCTGAGTGCTTGCACCTGGACAAAGATCTCCTTGAGCAACAGAATACAAAGGAACTAAAAATAACTGCACCCATGGGAAGGCCGGGCAATTACAAACAATAAGATACAAAAAGGTCACAAACCAACTGCCACTTCTGAGGTGCTAGGAGCAAAGAAGGGCACTGTGCATGACCCCTGCAGACAGCACCGCCAAGGGGGTGGGCAGACCACCTAAGGCACCCCTCCAGCCCGACCCACCTGACCCACTCACACCCTCAAGCCATTTAAGGAAACAGCCTGCTCTCCTTCAAGAGTGAGCAAGGGCACCTGTTACTTGTTTTCACTCCCTCGGGCTACACCAGTCCCAATAAAGCCTTGCCTGAAATCCTCATCAGACTCCAAATGATTCAAGAGTCCAAGGACCCGAATTCGTATCAATTACCTACTATACTCTCTTCTGTTTAACCCTTATTTAATCTTCACACTAATCCTTACTGCAATGTCTCTTTAGTTATTTTGATTTCTGAAGCGGGTTCTTTAGTAGAGTCCTCAAGGAGGGCTCCTGGAACACTCTCCTGAAAACACTGTAATAAAGACAGGATCAGTACTACCGATTTCTCCTTTTGCCTCTAGGTTCCAGTATGGCTCAGCATCAGACTGTTAATGAGTCTACCTTTAAAAGTTTGATATTTTTCTCATCAAGGATTTTTGGCACTAAATTTGCTTTTTGAAAAATTATTGCATTAAAATCTCATTTATCTTGATTTCTGAGTTGTTTGGTGCCCCTTAAGTTCTGTGCCAGAGGCCTGTGCCTGTTTTCTTTTTTCTTTTCTTTTTTTTTTTTTTTTTTTTTTGCCTCTCCTGGTTCTAGCCCTCAGTTGGAGCTTCTCTGGCTTTTGTGTTCACTGTTCCCATCCTACTTAATTCTGACTCCACTCCTTAGAGGTGATGTCCATTGTGGGGTCTAGTACCAAGGAAGCCCTGGCAGCCAAATGTGAGAATTCAAAGACTTTCATACTTTAGACTTCTACCTCACTCTCTGGTGGAGTCAGCCAAGTTCCTCCGCGTCTCAACTGCAAGTGCTCGCCGGGCTCCTCCACAGCTCCGGCTCCTCCACGACCCCGGCTCACAGCTCTGCGTCGGGTCCTTATTTGGCACCTCCCCCCGCGCATGCGTGGAGCTCTTCTGCTAAGGGGGCGGGACAGGGGCGGGGTGGGGGCGTGGCAAGGGCGGGCTCACTCTGCTGCTGTACTGAGTGTGCGCAGGGCCCTCGGGCATCCAGTTACACTGTTGCTTTCTTCTACTTTCCCCATCCTTGTGACATTGGACAGCTCTCATGGCTGTTGTCCACTCTGTGTATTTTGGGGTAACATGGGGATACCTTGTCATCTACTCTCATTGTAAATATTGTCCGTGGGTTTGGGTTTTAATATCTTAATCACTCTGTGTTATGTGGGAATTGTGGAAGACACAAATTCTACTTCTATGACAGCTGCCATCTTCCCAGAATTCTTAAACTTAATTTATTTTTAAAAGGATACTTTAAAAGAAAACACTGGAGAACCAAAATTATTTTTTATGTACAGAATGCATTAAAAAAAAAAACTACATTAAAAAAAACCCCAAGACGATTTTTTGCTCAAGGCCTAGGTATGTTCTCATTGTTAACAGGGGAGACTACAACCGCTAGGCACGTGACAGCTCCTGGTCCAGGCAGGCTGTTGAGTAGACAGTCCAAACACCCTTGTGCTACAAACACCCAGGCATGAGATGGCCTGGCCAAGCTCAGAAGAGAGGAAGGGAAAGGCCTGGGGAGTGAAGAGGGAAGGGAAACCCAGGTGCAGGCTGTGATCCAAGGTTTCAGCTGCCAGGGTCGGGGTCCTGCTATTGGCTCATGGAACCAGGTGAGTGAAATGAGTTTCACTGCCTTTTGATGGGAGAGAAGGCAGGGATCAGGGATGGAGACACACACACACGCACACACAGCCAGGTCTGCTGGTGGATTGTGCCCCTAATAGAAGGTTGACTAGAAAACATTCTACTCATTGAGGAGGCTTTGTTGGCTGGGCTCTGGTTGAGGAAGAAAGAGACTCCCCTGAGGGGAAAAATTACTAGGTATCTGCTAGGGACTGAATATTTATGTCCCCCCAAATTCATATCTTGCAATCATAACATCTAAGGTGATGATATTAGGAGGTGGGGCCTTTGGGAGGTGATTAGGTCACGAAGGCAGAGCCCTTATGAATGAGATGAGTGCCCTTGTAAAAGAAGCCTGAGAGAGCCCCCTTGCCCCTTCTGACATGTGAAAACACAGAGAAAAGATGGCCATCTATGAACCAGAAAGTGGGCCTTCACCAGACAACGAATCTGCATGCTCCTTGATCTCGGACTTCCCAGCGTCTAAAACTGTGAGAAATAAAGTGCTGTTGTTTATATGCCACTCAGTCTACGGTACTTGTTATAGCAGCCCAAACGGAATAAGACAGCCTGGGATTCAGGCAGCCAGTGTCTGATTATAAGTGTTATGGATATAAGTAAAATAGAAGAAGAGGTGGAGGTGGGAAATGGGATACATTTTTTTGTGTGTGTGGTACGCAGGCCTCTCACTGTTGTGGCCTCTCCAGTTGTGGAGCACAGGCTCTGGACGCGCAGCCTCAGCGGCCATGGCTCACGGGTCCAGCCGCTCCGTGGCATGTGGGATCCTCCTGGACTGGGACACGAACCCGCGTCCCCTACATTGACAGGCGAGCTCTCAACCACTGTGCCACCAGGGAATCCCAACATTTTGTTTTAACTAGGGTGATAAGTGAAGTTTTGAGTCAGGACGAACATTAAGGAAATGATATCTAAGGAGAACACTATTTGTCCATCTCCATAGGGCCTGAAAATGCATTTGAGAAATTCAATAGCCTTTTCTGATTAAAAACCAAAACAACACTTAAAAAAATGGCAAATAGGTAGAAATGTCCTTAACATGACCAAAAAAGCATATATATATATATATATATATATATATATATATATATATATATATACACATATACATCAAAACCCCAAAGCCAGCAAGTATCCACTATCATCAAAACATGCCCTGATCTCACCATGAACAAGAGTCAGCAGATACTACAAATAGGTGGATTAGAGCCTCAAGACCTTCATGAAATAGAATAATTTGATAAAACTGAAAAAGAAATTCCTGTAAATTGGTTAAAGACCTAAAAGATCATATTGTAACCCTAAGTGAATAAGATACTGTGAAAAAATAACAGGAAAATTAGAAAAACAAAACAAGATAAAAACAATTTCTAAAACCAAAAAAAAAAGAGTTATGGAAATTAGAGCTCTATTGAATGGACTAGATAGCAGATTAACCAAAGTTGAGGAGAGAATTAGTGAACCAGAATGTTGCAGAGAGGTAAAGAGATGGAAAATAAAAAGAGGGCAAATACAATGAGACATTAAAGGGGTAAATATAGAGCAATTTTTAAAAACATATTTATTGTATTTTGAGATATTTGAATACATAGAACTCTAACATTGATCCTAAGCTTATCACTGCTTTTTTTTTTTTTTTTTTTCCTTTTCATTCAGTATCCTTCACCATCCTGTTGTGTAGCCTTAGGAACAAGTATAACCAATTGAATCACAGCCGTTATTCTCTAAAATGTACATAACTACCACTTAAAATGTGATGATCTACTGGACAGTTTCCCTAAAGTATCTGAGGACATGCATGTTATTATAATATACCTTTATTCAAACTTGGAAGGTAGTTGTTCCTCAAAAGTTTGTTGTTCCCTCAAAAGTTTAACTCAAAGGTATATGTAAATATATGATAAACTGTTAAAATAAAGACAGAGATGTGATTGTATAGAAACATTAGATCCAAGTTGAGATCTGAAAGAACTCTAATGAGGGGTCTCATCCTTCTTTATTGGAATGCAGGATAAATTTCCTTTCCCTGTACTCGTGAGGTAGTTAAAGTAGGTTTTGCCTTTTATGGTTATCATCTATCCTTAAATGAGGCAAATTTCTGTCATATTTTTCACTTCTTTAGTTTCACACACTTTACCACCAGAGCTTGCTGGATAAAAGACTGCCGAGAGAGTGACTATCAGATATTAAAATACTTAATTAAACTGAGATAAACCTCAGTCATTTCATCAATCTAAAATCAACTAGAGAATGTGCCAGGTTAACTTTGTAACTTTGGCTAAAAAAATGCATCTGTAAAACCAAACAATGACAATAATAACCTCACAGAATCTGAGATGGAGTATAAATTTTCATGAAAAATTTTTTTTCTGATCTAAGAGCAGAGAGGGGAAAAGAAAACACCCTTAGACAAGTCAGATGATAAAATCCATATTGTACATTGAATCATCTTGTAATTTATGGCCAAAAGTGTGACTATGAAGATATCATCATTGCTGAAGTGGCCAAAATCAACACTGAGTAAAACTGGCTAGTTACCTATTTCTCTGAACATATGATTTCTCTGTTTCTAAAAGGAAACATGAGTTACAAAGGAATCCTGATGGTGTTAGGTCTTCTGAATATTGGGCTATGCCTTTATTCATCTGAATATGCCCCCAGTGCCTTTCTAAATATTTAATAATACTCAAAAATACTATTTTTAATCAACGTTTCTATCAGTATACTTTTTCTGAAATATTATGCTATTTAGATTGTGAACCTGTAATCTATTTGATCCACATCATCGAGGAGAAGCATAGTCACTTGTCTCTTTTAGTTTGACTAGTTCAACTTAAGGGGAAATCTAGCACCTCCTTCTTGAGGTTTTCTTTTCTCCATAATTGTCTAAGAATTCCTAGTAGTACAATCAGTCCAAAGGGATCAGATTTCTTCCCAATGATTCATATGTTTAGTCCACTAGTGACTTCATTTTCCTTACTGCCATACTGTATAACATTTGAAACCTACCTTTACACAGAATTGCTACACTGAAACCTTGTTCTGTAGTGTCACTCAACATTTGAGCTATAACGGTATAGCTCTTTTAGTTCACACTTAGATAATTAGTACAAACACCATACCTGCGTTGCTGGGTTCAGAGGGCTTCTGAGCCTCAGGCATATGTGTTCACCCAGCAAATTTTAAGCCCAGAATTTTCATTCCCTCACAATAAGTACTTCTCTGAGGTACTTAGGCTTATTTACTTCTCAAAGCCATTCTAATATTTTAGAGCTTCTAATATTGTTGAAATTCAAATGGGATTGCATTAGGGACTTAAGATACCTTTCCTCCCAGGAAGGTCCTTGTCTCATACAAATGTGCCAACTTTCCCCACAGAACACACACTGTGGGCCAAGTTAAGGGGTAGTATATGGCACCACCTTTGGCAGTGTGCAGAATTCCACCCTTAGTCAGTGGAGAAAGTACCCACAGCTTTATATTTTACAGCTAGGACACACTATTCATGAATTATTTTCCCCATAACATAGAAACACTATTTTTAAATTACTTTGATGCATAAAATTACTATTGTTGAGACTTTTCTTAGACCTCCTTGAGAATAGCCAGGCAAATTTTGACAGAATTTCATTTTTAGTATTAACTGTGGCAGAAGACCAGGGGGAGAAGAGGTCTATAAAATGTTCCTCAAGCTAGAGAGTCCTAGGAACATCACAGGATCCTTAAAAACTCAGAACTGTCAAGTCCAAGGGAATACTCAATCCCAGCCTGGCCCTGTTTCCAGGGTAAAAGACTTTGGGAGTCAAGTGGGTGGAAAGGAAGGAAGAGAATATCTGAGCTCTATCTGGAGACTGAGAGTTGCTCAGATGTTTGGTTTAAAAGAATTGAAGAGAGCTTTTCTGCAATATAATTCACCTTGTAAGGTGCCTTCAGAGCCTCTTCAGTTAAATATGGCCTGAATAGATTGAAATAGGTTATAGAACATCTTACAGATTTTTACAAAGGCCTTTAAGTAAGCTGGCATAGGTACAGAGTATAAGAAACTTAAAAGTGTCAAGGGAACAAATAGGTACCAATTATTATATATAAAGTTATATACAAATATATATATATACATATAATTATATAGATAGATAATTTCATAATTACCTCATTTTTATTCAGTGTGGACTTGGTTGGCTAGGACATTCAGAGGTCCTGATGCCCCCTGGTGGTCACTGAATTATCACAGATCTCCTTGACACCTGACAATCCACTGGGTTTGAAGAGCTAAAAAATTGCAAGATGAGAAACCGTGAAAGCATGTAGAAGTAATTTGCATAATTTAAACTAGTTCTTCCTATCAGTGCTGGTGAGTTATAGAAAAATGAAGTATAAGTAGTGGAAAAGAAGAGCCTCCCTGGGCAAAATCAAATTTGAAAAAAAAAAATTCTTAAGCACAATTGGACATGTGTTAAGTGATTTTGAGTATAATGTGTCACATTTCTATGCTATGTTTGTAGTTCTCTTAATAATAGTGAAATAATAAAAGTTATTTGATTTAACACCTTTGAATATTTTAAGCGATCAGAAAATTTCAGAGTGACACCTTAGCAATATTCAATTGGACTCATAATCTTGATATAAATTGTATTTTTATTTGTTAAGCTCTCTGGAATTAACTCAGTAATTGCAGTTAAAGGATTATAATTTTAATTTTCTGAGCATCACCAATTTATCTGACCATACAAAAGTGAATGAACTTTTACAAAGGCACAAAATATAGTCTTGACTTATGGTTTGATTTCTGAACTCTGACTTCCTATACTGCTAGATGAATCTGAAATTTCGAAGAATAAGTAACATTATTACTATGTTTTTTATGAGCTTAGTTTATGTACTTTTTTTTACATTGGACTGCAAGTACATATTTTATATACACTACATAAATCACGCTAATGTAAATATGTAAGTGATTTTCCTGTACAGCGGAAAGACTATTTACATTTTGACTGAAATCTCAAATAGAAAACCTAATTTTCTGTAATATCTATTAACTGAGACATAATGTTTCTTTTCTATTTATAATCAGTTTCTTCTGTTTCTTCTTCTCTTCTTCTTCTACCTTTTCTAATTCAGTTTAAATCACCCCCTTTTCTGTGATGAACTTGCATTTTCATATTTACCACCTGTGAATGTATTTAGATAGTAAGTGCAAAAGTAGTAGGTTCAGAGACAGCCCTTTGAGTTTGTTGTCATTGTTAACTACCTAGTTTGGCAGCCTTGGATTTGTAACATATTGAAGTCTCAGGTTCTTCCTTTACTCTCTAAAGGCCTGTTTAACACACACACACAAAGGCTTTTATTTGAAAATTTATGGAGGTAATTCCCTGAAGTCATTAGAATTTACTCCTAAGTGACTATTTCTCTCTTAAAATCAGAAAATATCTCCCAGAGATAAACAGTGAGGTAAATATTAGTGTTGAAGCAAGTTAAATGAAGATAACAGCTATACCCTCATTTGGAATGTGTGTCTTGAATTTGTACATTTATTTTCATATATGTACAATTATGTGTGATGATTAGTAATTAGATAGATAAAAATAACATGGTTCATAAATATTGGGCATGTCTTCTCTGCATCTGAAAACAGGAATTTTTTCATCTTTCTGCTATACAATTATGACAGATGTTTCAAAAGAGGGTCTATGGATGGTAATATTAAAGTTTTGGTTTCTTTTTTCCATTTATTTAAAATTACCTAAATATAAGCTGGGTATTATATCAACTGCATTTCACAATGAATACATAAAAGTGAAAAAACAGTTTTTAAAATTTCTGCTTTGGCTCACCCATGTTGGTTATATATACACCATTTGGTATTGTTCAGGAAAATGATTTCTAATTCATTTTATATACACACATACATTTACTTTTCTAAAATTTGCCTTAGAGATAATATGCACAAATCATAGATAAGAAGCTAAAATAAACCATTTAAAAAATGATATAAAGAAATTACCTATTAAAAGTTATTTTAAAATATGAAAGTTTTGTGAACTGATTATTTTTCATTTCAGTGGCTTCATGTACAAAGAGGTTTACATGCTTTGCTGTTAGTCAAATACAGTCTAATGCCAATTTATATATTATATTTATATATTATACTATATAATACAGTATAATAAACATTCTTTTCTTTACTAGGTCATTCACTTTTTATTTAAATTCCATGAGTTCTTCATCACTATACCTAGATCCAAAAGAAAGAAGAAAAGGTTGGTAAACCTAAAAATGAGTATCACTGTGCAACTCTGCAGGAAAAACTGTCAGCAGTCTGGCACTTGTGCATTTAATGTGAAGCCTCTTGTCTCTAAAAATAAAAGCGAAGCTGAACATGCCCCTATGTCTGATAGAGAGAGGACACACAGTAAGGGGACTCCTTATACCACCTACACCCATCAGAGTGAAGGATGTTACTTCTTTAGTTTCCTGGTTTAATGGAAAGGTATTTGTATTCACATCACTGAGTATTAGTCATTCAATAGATGAAAGGAATAGTTTAAACTTTAAAGGCTACCTTGGTGTCATTCTAAGAAGTGGGGATGAGACCCTGGGGAAAGTGTTGAAAGCCTGGAGAATCATTTTAACTATTAGAAGTGGTTTAATATCTGTAAGTAGAGTATGTGAGATTAACAGTTTTATTGCCTATGAGTGGGGATCTATATTTTTAATTCTAATGTTTCGCCTTACAATTTTTACTCCTTAAAGCATCTGTTTGTGTCAATACTGCTTGATCTCTGTAACAAGTGCACTCTACATCTTTTTGTCTATTTTCAAGGTTAATCTGTTAAGCAATTTACATTTTCTATGAATCCTCTAAAGGGCACCTAAGATGCTTTTAGATATAATTTCTAAAATGTTTAATAGGGGTAATGGCTAGGAACAAGTAACATTTAAGAAATAAACTAGAGACCCAAAGAGAGGTTAGAGGGGAAGGAAATCTCATTTCTCTCTTCTTGGTAATTGCATTAGGCAAGTAAAAACTACAAGAGACAATTTTCCATAAGATAAAATTTTAAAATCTGGGGATCTGTCATCTCTTTGCTATAAATACCAGAAACAACTCAACTTACATTTCCAAATAGAAAAGATAGGAAAAGTTTGGAGTCTTAGGCAAAGTCAAACTTTCTGCCTCTCATAGAGGCAAATCGTGAGTGACAGATTTTTTTTTAACGGAAGAAATATAGGACAGGAAGAAAATAAAGCTCGTCTTTGACATGTGATCAAGTTACTCTGCTTGACCTTTGAATTCGATGATTTGGCAATTAAGGTTTTTAAGTTCTTCCTCTTATTGTACTACTCACATCTTGAATTGCAAAGTGTCAGAAACTGCCTAACGATAAAGGGATTCTTCTAGGCAGTCGTCCTCAATATTTTAGTTAGACGAAATCAACTGTCGATATTGGTAACACTTTTTTTTCTTAGTTTGCCTTTGAAAGATAATTATTTAATTATTATTGAAAAGTACTCAATATTTGCGAAAGAGGTCTTGATATTAATATAATTTTAATTAACAATGCATGGTAGCATTCTTTAAAATTAAATGTAATTTATGCAGCGAAATGGAAAATGATCAAAGTGTGGCAATTCCAGGAAAATCTCAGAAAATGATATACATGTAGGAAAAACGATACGGAACCTTCACAAGTTTCTCTTAATGTGCTACTTCGTCCAACCAACTATCGTTAAATGATAGGGCGGGAGTGAGAGGGCACATAAAACAAAAGACTTCCTTTCTCCACTCCCTTTTCCTCTGGTTCTTTTGCCAGAGCTTGTTTCAAACTCTTGGAAACATTGTTTGAACATAATACATTTGGTTACTTTTATTCTTCCAGGGATTGTGCTGGGTGGTGCCTAGAGCTAACTGCCTTTGGAGTAACAGAAAAAGAGAAGTAGTAACCCTTCAAGAAAGAAAAAGAACAAAGTTACCCGACCCGCGGAGGTTGTGACTACAAAAAAAAAAAAAAAAAAGTAAAGGCACTTTACTTAAAGGCACAGCTCATTTCACTGTCCCGGCTCCGTGCTTGGTAGCTGAGAGATGGCTTGCATCCCCTCTTGTTTCTAAAGATCGCGAGGACCACCGCTATAAACACGATTGTAAATTGGGAGCGTTATTTTAGGATTGATTCTGCTCCACGAAAGCTGCGGTTGCTAAAAGCAAAGCTCCCACAGCAGCACGCACCTCGGTTGCCCTCCACGTCCTCCTTCTCGGGAGCATCCAGCGCCAGCCCGGAGCTCAAAACCTGGAGGGAATCCTGGACCCGCAACCTGACTCCGCTGGCCGCCGATTGGCCCACGCCCCGAAACCCGCCCCCAAGGCCGGGGCGGCCGTTTCGCCGGGACCCGCCCCCAAGCCCTGGGAATCGCCGCCTGGGAGGCCGGCTGAGCCTGCCACTCAGCCCGAGTGGCAGAGGCTCTCGGCTCGGAGCCCCGCCTCCCTCCCCCCTAATTGATATTATTGGAGTGTGGAGCAAGCGGCCGGTCTGCAGTCGGAGACTTGCAGGCAGCAAACACTGTGCGGACCAAAGGAGGGGAAAATTTTTTTTAAAAAGCTAAACGTGGAGCAGCCGGCCGTAGATCGAGAAAGGGAATCGATGCGTGGAGCGCAATAATTTTTGTTTTTTAAAAAAGCCCCACATACTCCGGAGCAAACAGCATTTAAAAAGCTGCGACTCAACTGAAACCTAAGATAAAACCTTCTCATGCACCATGGTTTTTCAAATTCGGCACCCTTCATGGATTATCTTATGCTACATCTGGCTGCTCCGCTTTGCACACACCGTGGAAGCGCAGGCTGCAAAGGAAGGTAAGGTGATGGGAAAGGAAAGTTTGTTCTGACATTTATTTAGCTGTCTACCTGCAAAAGCCGGCTGGTCCGCGGGGTTGCCGGCCGCGCCTCCGGCGCCGGGCGAACCTCCCCCGCCGGCTCCCCGCCCCCTCAACGTTCGGGACGCTCCTGGCGGGCGGGTGGCAAGCGGGCTGCTCCGAGACGCTTGCAGCCCCGCGCCCGGGGCCGTTCGCCCGACGGGAGCGGGATTTCTGGCGCAGACTGTACAGAGGGCGTGAGCAGCAACGGAGGGCGGGGGGCGGGGGTGTGGGAACGGCCGGCAAGCTCATTCTCCGGGACCCCGGGCAAGTCAGATCTCTTCCTCTAGCCCTCTCCTCTTCCTCCTCTCGCCGTTCGTCTCCCTGGGGGTAAGCTGCGGCCGGAGTTGGTCGGAGGCTGGGGAGTGCAGCCTCTAATATCCTGACCAGCCCGCCGGCGAGAGGCTGGAGTTCGGAGCCTTTCTAGAGGTGCCGTGACTTGGGTGAGCTCCGAACGCTCAGGTTACTAATGAAGTGCTCACTGCGTCCGAGGAGCCGGCGCGGGCCTGCGGCTGGCGCTCGGCCGCCTGCATGGAACAATAACGCCGCGGAGGTGAAGCAGCTGGCGGCGCGCGCTACGCGCCCCGCGGTCCTGAGACATCTCCATTCAGCGCGCGCCGCGCGGGTCCCGGCGGCCGCAGGGACAGCGGTAGCCCAGAGGGCTCGGCCGGGCCGAGGAGGCAGGGGACGGGCTGGGGCAGTGCAACTGATTACGAGATGCCTCCCGGGCGACCAGAGGCCCCCAGACCTCTGCCCCACAGTCCGGCAGTTAAGGGGTACGAGTGGTCTAACCTTGAAAAAGACCTGGACCCCGAGGGCTAGCTCTGGTTGACTAGAGCCAGGATTCATTTGGGCAGCCTGATACGCCTGTATATGGCTATCCCCCCCACCCCTTCTCCTTTGAACCATTAACAGAAAGTAAAATACCTTTCGGTGCCTGTAGTTGGAGCTGGGGAAAAATAAATCCTGTCAATGGAAAGGTCTTGCTTCTGAGCAGTGTCACAATCTACCCGCCCTCCTCCGTATCTTGCAGGCTGTAAGTCTAAGGTTGATTTCCCGATATTTAAAAGCAGACTACTAATAATTACTTGTTCCTAAAGTGTGGAGGATGGAGAAATCTGTTATCAGATTTAGGTCATGGTGGTCGGGAGTGGATACGTACCGGTACTCGCTTCATCTATCCCTGAAAACTTAGTGATTTAGTGCTGCTTTTTAAAATTCTCTTCGGTCACTCAAAACACCCTCTCCCACAGCCAAATGCCATAGTCTGCTCCTTGATACAGCCTGACCTTCTGACCCCAGTTTCCACATCTGCAACCTGTGTTGATGCTGAACCCATTCAGAGAAAACCTTAACTTCCAGCTGTCGGCTTCGCGTTTGCAGATGAACCCACATCTGCTAGAAACACACAGCCATACACACCAAAGCCCACACTTCTACTCGCATGACATTAGCGATTAGGGACATTGAATCCTGGAAACTTGTATTGATGCCCCTGGAATAGCGGGACCCGAGGAAAAGTTTGCACCGCCGGGGCGAAACCCCGCGCGCGAGCTCGCACAGACCCCGGCTGGAGTTTGAGCTATAAATAACTGCATCACTAGGGGGAGAGGTTCCTGCAGTCAGAATGGCTTGCTCGCCCGCGCTCCTCTTCTGGGTGCGAAATACGTGGAGAGGATTCTGATTCTAGGAGGCCGAATTCTTTACATGCAGAAGTGAGCTGTTTAAAAGGTGGGCGGGGGTGAGGAATGCGCTCCGCTTCTCGGTGGCAACGCACCCGGCGCGCCACGGTGGCCCAGGGCTGCCGTTCTGGGAGCGAGCAAGCCCCGAGACGGCGCCGCGGCACCCAGGGGCAAGCGCCGGGAAGCGCCTGGAACAGGTGCCTGGCTCTCCGGAGCGGATGGGGTGTAGTTACAGGAAGAAGGGGCACCCCCCCTTTCTCCCCTTTTCCCGCACACGTTCTATCGGGGAGGTCAGTTCCGGCTACTGGGAGCGCGCGTGTAAGTCAGTCTGACGTTTGGAGGCGAAGTGCAGCCGCTGTTTTTCCTTTCGTTAATGCCTTCGCCGCGCTCCCTCTGAGGAGACGCTTCCCGATAGCCCCTCTCCTCCTCCCAGTTTCTTCTGGAGCTAGGGCGCCACCGGCTCCCTGGAGTGCCCAAGTCTGGCGGAGGCGTAATGGATGCTTCGGCCGGCGGGCGCGCCAGTCGGGCAGCCCCCTCCCCGCCCCGCCCCGCCCCACCGACGGCCCCGCCCCGGCTCCAGCAGCTGCCCGCCCGGCTCCGGGCTGGCCCCGCCGGGCGCGACCCGCATCTCTCTCCTCACCCTTGCCCCCACCCCCTGCATCCCCCACTCCAGCCCGCGAGGCAGAGCGCAGAGTCCCCGAACCCCGGCCCGTGTGCCCTGGGTCCTGGTTGGCCGCCGGGCTACGCCTCTGCGGGCGCGAAGGGAGGCTGGCGCTCGGTGCTCTGAGCGGGAAGGCAAAAGCGCGCACTTGCGGGCTGGCACAGAGAGCGGACAGCGGAAGGGAGACACGGTGAATCGTTCGAGCTGGTTAAACGCTCAGGGGTCGGTTTCCCTTTTGTTTTATTTGTTCATTTGTTCTCTCTTAACTTGTTTGCCATCACCGCCCCGCCGGGGTCCCTGGTTCCCACCCCAGGCTGTGCTGAGGGGTAACGGAAAAGGAGTAAACAATCATCACAGTGTTTAATTCACCCTCAAAAACGACCAAGAAAGCTTCCTGGGTTTAAAATTCACATGTCTCTTGTCACTGCGGAAGACCGAAAAAATAATAATAAGTAATCTCAAAAGGAAAGTACCTGGAATCCATGTTGTTTGTCCACGTTGAGGACAAAAACAAAATAAACTTTAAAAGTTACTTAATGCAAATTCAGTAATCTAAACATTTATGGCTGTTCCTAGTTCGAAGTACAACTTGGTATTTTAAAAGTGTGGCTTTGAAATTATAATTATTATTTGAAAGGGAGTCAAGTGTTTATAACCAAGGTTTGTGCTGTCATGGTCTCCCTGAGAGTCTCAAGTATAAAACATTTTGGGAAAAAAGTGTTTCTATATCCATTTTCAGTTATAGGGAATAACCTTGACTAGCTTGAAGGAGTTGAACACATAATCAATCAACTGTTTCTTTTCTTAGCATAACAAATTTTCGTTACCTTTAAAAACACATTTTTTCCCTCTGTTGGTCATTGAAAAGTTTATTTAAGCATGTATTTAATTTAAGTTCAAATTTTAACATTTTGCTGAGGATGATGGTAAGCGTATTTACATACTTGAAAATGTATTCACCATTACTTCTGGACAAATTGATACATTTGTTAAAATGCTATAGAATCATAGAAATATTTTTAAAGAATACAAACTCATGTAACTCTGCAACCGGTTTGAGCAAAGAGTGAATGCTTTAGGAGGGGAATCGTCCTAAAAAGCAATAAAATATATTAAATTGGAAGTCTGGTAGATATTAATGTATGATATCTGCATGCATTATATTAATACTATCAGGAGCATTAATTACATTTATATAAATATTAAGTTAAGTGTATTATGCTTTATGGTAGCATAAAAGCAGAATACAACTGTGTTTTAAAAGTCAAGTCAAAGTTTAAATATTCCATTTTGAGAATTATGTACTGCTTTGAAATATTGGGAAATTTAAAAAATAGAAATATTGAAAACAAATGTTTGACTAACCCAATAATATATCTTGTAAGTGATAGGAAATTTATTTTTCTCATGATAACATTGCTTAATATAGTTTTTAATTGTATTCATTTTGGCTTAAGAGAAGACACTGTGTGTGGAAAGTTTAAAAAAAAAAAAAGCTCCAATTCTCAAAAGGCACTAGGAAGTACTTTTGGAAGAATAGTACAAATTAATGACTGGTTGAGGAGTAATAGGGAAGTATGCTTTATTATGTTAATGTTATTATATTTGACAAAGTTTAGAGCACTCAGTGGTTTACAAAATTCTTTACAATATATTATTACTATCGAATCAGTATACTTCATATATCAATTTTTTACCCTTGCTTTCATGCTACTTTTGAGTTTTTAGTTAATTTTAATATTTTAATTAAAAACTATAATGCTAGTGTTTTAATATCTTTTTTCCTCTAAGAAAGTGGAATATATTTGTAAGAGGTAGGTATACATTTTGTCATTCATTAATGTAAATAACTCTTTATTTAAAATCATAAAATGGTAATTATTTTAAAAATTAGATCGACTTTAATAACTTTTACAAACATGTTTTCATTTTTCATCTGACATTTAGAAATGCAACTTTCTTTTTCAGTACTACTGCTGGATTCTAAAGCACAACAAACAGAGCTGGAATGGATTTCCTCTCCACCCAATGGGGTAAGGGTTTCTCCTCATAAAATATCAACCTTTATTCTTTTTAAGTAAGAAATAAAACCTTTTCCTCCTCCCCCAGTGGAATTATTCATATTCTTCATATTTAAACTGTTTTGATCTCAAACATCTTGTTCAATATTTTGTTGTGCTTATAATGAGGCATTGAGTTCTTTGAGTAGACACGGTATATTTAGAACATTGAAAAATGGATAAAAAATGAGTTCTTATTATGAGTGGAACCATACCTCAGGTTCCAGGATATAACTGTTAACTAATTACAGAGAACATGCTTTTCACAAACTCACTTAAACCTCTTTAGTTGCTTTATACTTCCTTAGTATCATCACCAAGTAGGTTGTATGTAGTTCTTTAAAACAGTAGTTCTTTAAAACTGTTTTCCTCTTTTGAAAAACGTTTTAGCATCATTCAATATATACTTGAAAAGATAACTAAAAATGTAATATGCTCAATATTTTAACATAAAATTTGCTCTAAAATATGATTTGGATTTTCTGAAATTTTTATGTTGTGCTATCTGTTGTTATTAATCAGAAGTGATGGCAGAGTATGCACATATCAGAGTAAAAATCTGTTACCATAAATGAGTGAAAGCCATCCAATAAAATTCTATGAAAATATAAGTAGATTCTAAAAAAAATTCTGACCGTTATGTTTCATATATCTGAAAAGATATATTACTTACTTAAGTTTAGTTCAGTGTCTATGTCTTCAGGTCTTATTTTAATTGTGAGGCAGGACACATACTTCATCCCTGACTAAGAAAGGGGGCTCCAAGAAAGGTAAATGTACCCCATTGTTACTTAAGTTAATCTTCGGTACAATAAAAAGTCTGGAGTCAAAGAGCATGAAGTATAAGTGAGGATAGAAAAAGTGTAAGAAACTTTGCAAAGACAAGAATGAAAGTCTGAAAGGGATTTTTGAGTATAAGAACATCATAAAATCAATATGTCATAAGCTAGAAGTTAAAGAATGCAAAATGTGAACAATGCAAATGTGTTTAAAGTATTTAGGTTTTTTATTAAATTAATATTTGAGAGACGCTTAAGATCATATTGCAGCTATCTGTATTGGTCAGACAAAGCTATAAAAATGACAAATATTTACAGATTAAATATAAAAAGTATGCTGAGTTTGAAGTATGAATGTCATACTTTTCTTGAAAGTGGAGTAGTTTCCATGAGTAAAATAATATACACTATAGGAAGACATTTGCAATAAAAAATGAAGCACATATCTTGCCAATGACAGATGTGGCCCATTTTCCACCATCCATCAATTAAAACAAATAGAGATACAGCATGGTTTTTAATCTCTAAGGGGAAGTAAACTGATATATTATTGTAATATTTCATCCATGTAATCCATAAAATGATAAATTATGACTGTCAATGTTATCTTGGACTGAAATGGACATTTTATCAGTCGAAAGTATCTTGAGTTAACCATTAACCCTACATATCTTTAGGAATCAACAGATAATATTAGAAAATGACAACTGATGATATATTCCATATATGAAATGGATTGGCTTACATGTGGTTAAATATCTAACTGGAAATAAAATGTTATTAAGATATAAGTGTCTAGAAATAACTTTATAAGCATACTATAAAAGCAGGCTAGCCGAATTAAGACTTCTTTCCCAATGGTGTTGTTTGTAGAAATCACTGCGGTCTCTTAGAAAGTGAGATAATAAAACAAAAGTTACATTAAATGCATTTATTTCGTCTCACTCTTTGTTATTTATGCAACAGTTATCTTGAAATTTTTCCCGCAGGAGTAAATTTTTAATTAAACATTAAAATTAACTGAGTTTCATTGGTAGTAAAGTTGATTTTTCCTACATTGAACAAAATAATATAATTGTTCTTGGAACTAGAAAAAGGAATTCTTGAGATATATTCCTTTCTAATAATTAGCCTTCGTTTCTTGTAACTAGGGAATTGTTCAAAAGAGCTCATTTATCCTTGGAGCTTTTCATTTTTTGGTAGACGCTACTACCAGTTTTACTTATTTTAATAATTTCAACCTAATTAAGAGACTAAAATTTGCTTGTCCAAATGGATGAATTTGGTTATACTTGGCTAAGGGCCATTCAAGCAAACTATAAGCAGCTAACTGAAACAGGAAACTATGCACTCCATCAACTAGTCACAAACTCCAGTTGTGTTGAGTAAAAGCTGAACATGATAATTGGTTGTTTGCTGCATTTGAGGACCTTTGATAATATGTATAATAAAATTGTAGCAAATATATAATATGTCATCATAAGAAATTTCTGATTTACAGTATATTACTAATTTGTCTGTCTTGTTAGTTTTCTAAGAACTACTTTTAAAGTTAGATATTAATATTTCACAGAGCATTTAAGTAAATTGATTTTTCTGATCGAGTTTTACAAATAAAACTCATTACCACATGCTTAGTCGTTTATTTTCCCATCTGCTTTTCTTGAAACGATAGTTTAAATATTTCATGCTATGTGACTTTGGATTAGAATACTAATATAATTTTATATTTGGCATTTCCTGTTTGGGAAATGAATACAAGTAGGTGACAATTTCACTATTAAAGTATCATAAATACAAACTTGGAAATTTTATAATAATGGTAAGAAAAGACATAAACAACTGTTCTCTTAGGCTTTTAAGTGAAATGAATTTATTAACTAATGAGCAATATAGATAGATTATACAAGACTTAATCTTTAAATTGTTGCAAATTTGGCTAAGCTTATTATTTTCCTTTTTTGTGAAAATATATGAGTTTGCTGTAGTGTACATTATATCAGCATATGAATGGACATTTTTAACCATCTGATATTTTTCCTGTCAGAAAGCTTATTATTGAAATATGATCCAGCATGCTGATTTGCCATGTACATTTGATTGTCTGTTGAAAGCAACTTATTTATAAAGTTGTATCACACTTTTGTAACCATTTATTTATAATTATATGGCATTATGGATAACATTATATATAACACTGCAATAAATAAATAGCTCTGTAAAATGCTCCTCCCTTATATCTCATTTTGCAAAGATCGTAAAAGATTTCGCATTATGAATATCAACATGTGGAATGCTTTTACATTTCAGAGTACTCTTGGCATCTTATTCCCTGTGTTTTTAGGTACTCTCTAAGTTTAACATCAACACTTAAAATGTCAACGGAGTTATCAAGAATTCTGCCATGTATCTGTATGTATATGCATTAAATGGTAATTTAAGTAATTTTGTCATGTGCTTTAGTCTATAAAAATCCCAAGCTCAGTGGAGACATTGGCATAAGCAAAAATGTAAAAAGCAACACTAATATACTAACAAACAGATACTAAGCAAAATGAAAGATTTATTGTATGCATAAACAATACAAGCAACAAAAATGATGTTCTGGCACCAGGATGAAGCTGAACTGAGACTCTGTTCTAAAGGTTACAGTGTTCTTCAGGGTAGGAATTCACCTAGCTCTTTCAAAGATATGCATTTGTGCTACACTAAAGGTTCCTCATGCACTTGCAAAAGCCAAATGTTATTTTTTGCTGAATGACTGATGACCGTTTCTAAATTTTACAGTGGGAAGAAATTAGTGGTTTGGATGAGAACTATACCCCGATCCGAACATACCAGGTGTGCCAGGTCATGGAGCCCAACCAAAACAACTGGCTGCGGACTAACTGGATTTCGAAAGGCAATGCACAAAGGATTTTTGTAGAATTGAAATTCACCCTGAGGGATTGTAACAGTCTTCCTGGAGTCCTGGGAACTTGCAAGGAAACCTTTAATTTGTACTATTATGAAACAGACTACGACACTGGCAGGAATATAAGAGAAAACCTCTATGTAAAAATAGACACCATTGCTGCAGATGAAAGTTTTACCCAAGGTGACCTTGGTGAAAGAAAGATGAAGCTTAACACTGAGGTGAGAGAGATTGGACCTTTGTCCAAAAAGGGATTCTATCTTGCCTTTCAGGATGTAGGGGCTTGCATAGCTTTGGTTTCGGTCAAAGTGTACTACAAGAAGTGCTGGTCCATTATTGAGAACTTAGCTGTCTTTCCAGATACAGTGACTGGTTCAGAATTTTCCTCTTTAGTCGAGGTCCGAGGGACATGTGTCAGCAGTGCAGAGGAAGAGGCGGAAAACTCCCCCAGGATGCACTGCAGTGCAGAAGGAGAATGGTTAGTGCCCATTGGAAAATGTATCTGCAAAGCAGGCTACCAGCAAAAAGGGGACACTTGTGAACGTAAGTAATGTGTGCTATTAAAATTTCACTTTGCACTTTCTTCTATATCAGAGATTTTAAGTAATAATGACTATTAAGTAATAATGACTATTTGAACAAGTGAGTCTGCTGTGTACCAGAAGCCCAATTGAGTAGATCTTAAGCAAAGTCACTATTGAACTTATCAATGATTCCCCACAGTGATATCTGCACTAAGGATTCAGTAAATATTGCAATAAATATCGGCGATAATAATATTTGTTACTAAAATTTAATTGGCCCTATGCTTGACATAGAAGACAACAGTTGCACATTGGGCTATGAGATTTAAGAGAGGAGACTGGGCAGTGTGAGGTGAGATTAATCAGGATTTAATGATGTGTGATTCCTCCTGTCTTGAAACCCATATCGTCTGGCCTTGCGGATAACAGGAAAAGGAGGTTAAGGGGTCTGCTAACAAGAGGTCTACTAATAGGCAAGACACATGCAAATAGATTTACAAACTTTTAGAATTCTTTTTTATAAGTACTAAAACTTTGATTAAAAGATCATCAAATTTCCCTTGTTAACTTTCTGAGGTTGCTTCTGCCAAAGCCATATTTCTTTCCTGGACTGAATAATAAAAGGAGTATTTCTCTGATAAGCCATATTATAGGTAGACCACATTTCTGTGGAAGTGGGCCAAAGTTTTAGTTATTGGAATACATCAGCTGGACATTTTCTGTTTGTTTTGAAACAATAATAACATATGAATTAGTGAACCTTTTCCTTTGTATAGTAAAACTGAATTTTCTCTTACATAGCTTTATGTGGTCATAATAATTGGCCAGTATTTTTCTATTTAAAACTATGTCACAGGGACCTTCAAAATTAATAGATATTTTTCTGTTTGTGGATATCCTGAAAATATAATAAGGTTATATTACTTATGTCTCTTATAACTTAGAAAACATAATACGTTCCCCAAAATAACTTTCATGTATTCTTTGTACCCCTAAGCCAGCTGCAAAATTTTTATATTTGTACATCCTAGTTAATTTAGAGGGAATTGTAGCTAACAATGATAATTGTAACTAAATGTTTTTGCTAATTTACTATGTGCAGATACTCTTCTGTGTGCTTTACACATACGAGTTCATTTAATAGATAGATAACATTATCATCTCTATTTTACAGAAAAAAAAATGGGGCTGTCAAGGGTAAGTTGCTGATTGCAGTTACTTTAGTAAGTAATATTTGTCCTAGCTTAGATTCAAGCTCAGGGTGTTCTGATTCCAGAGCCGGGAATTTCGCAACAGTATTGCCCTGGTTTCCATCAGAAAGCAAGGAGAATCCTGGCAAATATTATTCTGTTTCATTGCTGAACTTAAATGCCTTGGTCCTAGTAGTTTGTTATGTAAATCACATTACTTCCCCATAAAATTCTCATTCTAGTAGAACATTTCAAGAAATAATTTAACAAATATTTAGATCTGTGTTGTCTAATAAGGTAGCCGGTGGCCACATGTGGCTCTGAGGTTCTAAAAAGTGGCGATTCTAAATTGATATGTGCTGCAAGTATGAATTACATACTGAATTTCAAAGGCTTAGTACAAAAAAAAGGTGACAAACATCATTAGTAATTTTCTATGTTACTTAGATATTGAAAGAATCATACATTAGATATATTTGGTTAAACAAAATATAATATTAAAATTATTTCAACTGTTTCTTTTTACTCTCTTTTGATGTGGCTACTAGAAATTTAAGAATTACATATGTGGCTCACATTATATTTCTACTGCACACATTATTTAGGTAGAGTAACTGAGCAAATATATATTTTCTGTCCTGGTTGAAGAGTTAAATACTTCATATGGATGGTTGCTAGCATATAAAATGCCTATGACCCAGCACTCAATTATCATTCCTGCCATAGCTGACATTGTAAAGTGAACTCTGAGCTAAACAAATAGAGATGCTATAGGTTCTGGTCCCATTGGCCAGTTTAGCAGCCACCTCTGACACTCCCTGAAGGAATCAAACCTGTCTATCCACAGTCCTCGTCCCCTTTCCTTCACTAATAGTATTTCTTAAAAAGTAGAACATCCTGCAGGTTCCACATGTGTGGAAATCAAAAACTGATGGAGATTTATCACTACTAATAGGCAAAATGCTATTCCACTTGGTAAGTATAGAAATATTCTTAACGAACTAATTAATTCAATGAAAAGGAATGTTTTTATTGACTGGAAATGTTTTTATTGACAAGTACTTGAAAATGACGGTGGATTCAACAATAACTATTATAAGAGCATTTTAACAACACACTATTACACTTCAGCTGTGAAAGCAGCTGGTTTCAGTAGTATGGAGATTTTGATTAATGTGAAAGTGGAATTTTAATTGTTTGCACAATTAAAAATGGGACACATAAAAATACATAAAAATGTATATAAAAGGCCTTATCCACAAGGCCTTTAGACAATTAAATTTGTCTAAAAAGAAACTAAGAAATAACATTAAAAGTCCTGTTCTTTTAAGGTTTAAGAAATTTTAAAGCAAATTATAGTCTCTTTTGTTTCATTTTGTGGATTTAATTCAATTGATTTCTACATTTACTTGTTAAGAAAAAGAAACAGGAACTGTTTGAGTTCTACACTTCTAAGTACAGAATTTAGTAAGAAAAGCAGTCTTTAACTGCAGTAAAGAGATATATTTACCATGACGACTCCAATTTCTTCCAAATGAACAAAATCATCTCATTAAATGTGGTACTATTAAGATTATTCACATTCATTTATTTTGGTTTCGAGAATTGGAACCATATTTGAGTACCAAAATTATTGTCGCCTGCAAACTGCACCAACGTACTTAAAAATGAAGTAAAATTAGTTCACTGTCATCTACTTTAATCTGCATTGGAATAGGTAGAATTAGGTATTAATAGTGAGAGTTCATTAAAAACATGTGATTAAAGGACTCAAGATGCCTCCTTATGGTTCAGCCGAAAAAGGATGTGCGCACTAATTCAGGTAAATTGTCTATCGTGTAACGTTCTTAATTTTTAACCTTAGTGATGTTGACAAAGGAATTAAATACCTTATGCTTAACTGTGGCACTATGTTCATTTGCAAAAACACTTCCCTCCTGGGCATAATTCCAACGCATTGTTGTGAGAGTACTTGCCTCTGGAATGAGTTCAGGCCTGCCTTTATAAGTATTTCTCCTGTTTCCTTTCAGTGATCCTGTTAAGAATTTGAAAATAAATTCCAGTCCCATATAGAGGAGAATTAAAGTGTTTGGGAGAGGATGTTAGTGAGCCCCTAGCCAAATAATGGTGGTTAGCCACTTAAAGGCAAGTTTATCTGGGCACTTTCTAGAATGGCAGCCCATTGTGATGTGTGTTAAAGTATAGTTTGAAATATGAACAACTGTGAAAACTGAGCACAGTTTTGATCAGTTGATGGAAAAGCTTTCACTTCTTTGTGATTTTGGAAAAAAATAACTCAATTTTGAAAACCACGTGTTTGTCAAATCTAATATATAGAGAACTTCTGTCTAATTTTTTAATATAGTGATTTTAAGAAAACATCTCTTGGGCTTCCCTGGTGGCGCAGTGGTTGAGAGCCCGCCTGCCGATGCAGGGGACACGGGTTCGTGCCCCAGTCCGGGAAGATCCCACATGCCGCGGAGCGGCTGGGCCCGTGAGCCATGGCCGCTGAGCCTGCGCGTCCGGAGCCCGTGCTCCCCAATGGGAGAGGCCACAACAGTGAGAGGCCCGCATACTGCAAAAAAAAAAAAAAAAAGAAAAAAAAAAGAAAAAGAAAAGAAAACATCTCTTTACTGTCATTTAAAAATATAATTCCAGATAGCGTGCTTCGATTGTCAAGCAGTCCCTTTGAAAATATTTAGCATATCAGTTACATCACAACTTCTATGCACAGTAACCAATATATTTAGATAAAAAGTGTAGTCATTTTAAAAAATTGAGAGCAGATTTTAGTTTACATATATAAATATTTTTAGAAGACTAATAAATCGTATTCTGAAATATAATTTGAAATGTTTGGAACTTTCGTACAATTTTATTCCATTTTAAAAGTAGAATAGTATTTCTCAGAGGGTGGAACTCGGTATTATAACTTGGATTTGTATAAGTGCTTTGTAGTTTACACTGAAAAATTATGTTCATTTTTTCTCATTTAATCCTTACCACACTGCTATGAGGTAGAAAGTATTATTTTTTCTTTCTTTCAATTTAGGAAGAAACTGAAGCTCAGGGATATTAATAAGTAACAAAATTGAATGAGAATCCAGGATCCTGTTTATCAGTTCAAGACTTTTTCCCCACTGCACCACACTGCTCCCTAAAATTTGTCCTGAACTTCAACCAGTGGATTTTAGTTACTGAAGAACTGATGAAACTTTATTCTAAGTAGGGTGACCATAAGTCTAGTTTGCTGGGGATAATTGTTTTACTTACTACACTGTGTCTTTATGCTTTCAAAAGTGTTCTGATTTGGATGATGGAATATATGGTCAGCCTAATTGTAAAAAATCCAAGGATGTAATGCAGTTTACATGCACATACATCAGAACATAGAGATGTGAGCTGCTTGCATTATTTATATTGCTTAATTTTAATTTTCTGTGTTAAAGATTTAGTAATTTTTTGATGATTTCATGTAAAGGGGAACTCAAATAATCATAGATTTCTAGTTTTTATTATAAGGAATTTCCCTAATAGTTTCTTCTTAATATTTTCTATTATCAAGTTAGCAGATATATCATTACTTTAATAGTGTAAAACTTACAGACATATAACATATGTTATATGTTATTTCAATAATTAAAATATTCAACTTAATAGCATTAATAATGTTGAAATCTGTTTGTTGATTAGATTTTTGAAAACCATGTGTTTTTTTCACAGAAAAGAAGCATGTAATTTGTACCATTACTTTTCACGATAACAAATGAGTTTTTGTGATATATAGTATTTATAATCAAATATATACAGAAATGTAAGGTACACTATAGGGTTAATATCTCAGATGCTGGAGTCACAGAGTTTTTAAATTCTGGCTCAACAACATACCAGGTGCATAAACTAGGACAATCTCTCTAAGTCTTAGTTTCCTTAAGTGTAAAATGGGGCTAATAAAAATAGTACCTCCCTCATATAGAGTTCTTGTCAGAAGTGAATGAAATAATGCATGTAGAAACCCTAAGAATAGTATCTGGGACATAGCAAATAATCAATGAATGTTTGCTATTATCTTAGTATTAATAATGCAGCAAGGAGTTGGCTAAGTAAAGAAATTTCATGGCAGTGAGTGAATGAACATAGATCTCAAAGGCCACAGATAGTTAAATATCCTTTAAGTCAGTAATCTCATCCCTCGTAATTTACCAGGGAAGTTATTTCAGTGAAAGGGAAGAACTTTCTATATAACCTTTTCTTCCCTCCAGCAATGTATATAATTTGAAATATTGAAAATAACCTAAATGTCCAAAGTTAAGTGTCTCATCTTGATTGAACTTAGTCCTTAAAGTATCAACAATGTGATATAGGAATTTTAAAACATCTTATTAATAATTTTGAATGAAAAATAAAGAATAAAATGTATACACTGATATTTAGAATTAAGCAAAATATGCATAGGGAAAAGAATAGATGGGAACATAAATATAGTCACAATGAATGTGTCAGAATATTGAAATAGTGGGTGATCTTCTTTCTCTGTGTTTTTAAACTTTCTTGAGCATTAACCTTTTTTAGCAATATAATTATAAGTTTTATGTAACCTGGTAGTTCATACAAAGACCACTTGAATTGTATCTCCAAAATATGGGTTTTTAAATTAAGTTAGCATCTGTATAAAATACAGGACTCAGGCAATAGAACAGGAGTAAATGGCAGGTACAGTTTAAATGATTTAAAAGTGGGGAGAGTCAAGGCATTCAACAAAAACAGGTCATAGATTTTGTTTGTTTTTAAATTATTAATACATGGCAAGAGCTCTTATAAGTGTTTCACATGTGTTAATTCATTTAGTCTTACAGACAGGTAAGCACTGTTATTACCCAGTTTAAAGGAGAATAACATACTTAAAAGTATGTAAAACATAAAAGTGTTACATTTATATATTAAATCATATTTACATAAATGATATGTATACACATTTTTATGTAAGAAAATTAAAGCACAGCAAGGGATGGCTTAAGTACCCACAATCACCAAGAGCATAGAGTGGCCAACTGCTGCTGTTTAATCAAGGCAGTCTGGCTCCAGAATCCCTGCCCCGAACCAATACAGTGGACCACATCTTTATAAATGAGCATATATCTATCACAAGGAATTTTTTAAAAATAATGTTTCTTTCAGGATGTCTTCATGGTGATACAAATCAGAGGACTTTCTTTCATTTATAATAATTTCAAAATACTTATATCTCTGTCTTTACCAACATTCTAAATATTTCATCTGCTTTGCCATTTTCTTTTCTATTCCTGTTCTTCTTTCATGGGGCGGTCAGAATGCACCTTGTAAAACACAACATAGACCCTGTTCCTGTATTATTCAGAAAGCTTCAGGTTCCTGATGACCAATAAAAATACTCTGTTTCTTAGGGTGGCATTTAAATACCTCCTACTTGACCCTAGTATTCTTTTCTAACTTTGAGTTACATAATTTATCATCCTTGAGAGCCCTGTTCCCTCTGCTTGGTGCTGACTGGTCTCTTGTTCTACCTGAAGCACATCCATAGATGTTTTTATGATGCCCTATCACTTAGCTTCTGCTCCCAAATAAACAGAAAAACAAGTAAAACATCATGACAAATAAACCATCATAAACCATCACAATTACCTACTGTATCTTAATCTCTCTTATCCCCAATTTATTCAGTGACCTCTCTTCCAAATTCTGATGGTAAATACTGGCTGTACCATTCTCCTGGTTTTTACCTTGCCTTGCCTTCTACCAGCAATGCCACCTATCCTATCTCAGGCTGTTGAAATTTTGCCTTTCCTTACATTTCAAATTAAATGGCACTTATATCTTGTTAAAAGACCTCTGTGGGTTATTTAAAATACTTTGCCCTTTCTCTCTGGAGATTTTCATATGCGATCTGATTTTTATCAATGTTTGTAATTTCCTTCTACAACTTCTAAAGCTTCTTAACAACCAAAACTTACTTATAGTATTCTACCTACCTACCATGGTACCTAGCACAGTTCCTTGCACCACCCAAGTCTTCCAAATAAATGTTTATCAAATTTCTTAAAGACTTTGAGAAATTTGGTTATACACTACCCACTCCCAAGGCAAATATTTTCTTATTTCAAATTCATATCACTAGTTAATTCCTTGTTGTGTAAGTCCAGTCTCTGTGATTAGTCTTAAACTTTGTAAGAGAACCCTATATTGTATTTCATTTTGCTCATAGCATATAGCAAGTTGATATGCTAAGAATTAGCAAACCTGAACAGGAGTCTGCTCCAGATATGAAGAATTTATTTCTATGAGAATAATGTAACTATTTATATTTATTCATTATCATATTCCCATTTCCTATTTGTCCATTGTCTTTATGTGTCTTTCCTTTTAACTACTCCATCTGCTTCTTTTAATGAACAGAAAGCCATTTCCCCCTTTACTAATGTAATATTTATGTCTTGAGAAAGAGAGTTGTAAGAGCCTGATACATTTTCTAAAATAAGAAGGTCTTAAAGCTTATTTATCTTATATGGGAAAGTAGCTTTTGTTTTAAGAGTATATTGGTCTTCTTCCAAATTATATATTGTAAATATCTTGGTTTGCAAAAAAAATGAAAAATAAGAGAAAGAAACAAAACTGAGAAATCAGTCCCTAAGCTAACATTACACTCTATTCTATAAATTGGAAATTATGTAATTTCAGTATCCGTTCAAATATATTTCTGCTATTTCAGTTATAACCACATTACATTGCAATTTTTATATTCTTCTTTAAATTATTCACTTTCAGGAGCTCATAATACTTGTTTTTTTAAGACTTTGTGAATAGGTAATGTGCATAGATCTGGAACAAATGCCATCGCTGTGTGCTCCAGTCTCAAATACCTTTTTCCCGGAACAGCTACTGTTAATCAGTTTCTTCTGTCCTTTGCGAGATATTTGCTCATAATTCCTTAAAGAATATGGAGGTCTTCCCTGGTGGCGCAGTGGTTGAGAGTCCGCCTGCCGATGCAGGGGACACGGGTTCGTGCCCCGGTCCGGGAAGATCCCACATGCCGCAGAGCGGCTGGGCCCGTGAGCCATGGCTGCTGAGCCTGCGAGTCCGGAGCCTGTGCTCCGTAATGGGAGAGGCCACAACAGTGAGAGGCCCGCTACCACAAAAAAAAAAAAAAAAAAAAAAAAAAAATGGAGAAGGATAATTGTGATAATAAGAATCATAGCAAAATTTCCTTCTAGAACATTGTAGACTTCATTTAAAAATATACTGCTTTTTACTTATCTTCAGTCAACATTGTATGTACCCACAGTACATTGAACATGATAACTATTCAAAAAATAAAGGACAGAAAGAAGGAAGACCTGATGAAAGTTAGGAAAAATGAGGAAATAAGGAAGGCAATATGAAATTAATATGATTTAATATGATTTAACTTCCTATGGTTTAGAAACTCAGTACATGACTTCAGAACATTTCTAATTATCCTAACTTTGGCAAGTATATGGTTACCCTTTTATATTTCTAGTGGAAGTTTAAATTGGCATCAGTTTCTGGAAGATAATGTTAAAATATAAATCAGTGATACCTTAAAATGTTTCAATTAATTTGATTTTTTTTATCGAGCTTCAAGCCATTTTCTCTAAGGTAATTATCACTAATCTACAAAAGCTTTTATTTATGATAATAGTATGTATAATGTAGTTATTTTGTGCAAATAATGTTATTATTTTAATGGGAGAAATTTAACCCAGCTGTGTATTTGATATTTTTCTCTATGGGCATAAAAATCTGATGCAAGAATCAGAGAGGAAAATTTCTGACAATCCTTTTATTCTAATTTTCCTTACATTTGAGTTAATTCAGGTTATCTCATCCTATGCAAATTATCACAAAAATTTACTTTTATGGAAGCATGTCTTCATTATGTTATCCATATAGTATTAATATGTGTTAATTCCTATAGTATTAATACATGGGAAGTAGAAGGGCACATACACACATAAAACAAAAACAATTCAACTTTGAGTTTAAGTCAAATTAATGAGCTAAAGACATTCTTTTTTTCTACATATAATATCAACTTCATTAAAAAGTTATAATCTGTGTATACACATCAAATATTAATCCCTAATAATAGCATTTCACAGGAACCCAGAATAATACATACATCAGTTGAAATAAATGTGCATTATTTTTCTCGAATTTTGTGGTCTTATAAAGAAGTATAGAAGGTTTATTATTTAGTGTATTTTGTTTAGTCTGGGGTCAATGAATGACATAGCAAAGAGGGGAAAATACATTCTGGGGCATAGTAGTTTGAAAAAATTTTAACAGTTAACATTTTAGGTATTGTGGATTTTGAATTTTTTAGTTTGGTTCTTTCATTTAAATTATTTACTGTTGATAATTATGTTATCTCTTGCTTCCAATATATTAGAAAATTAGGAGGCTTTGAAAGGACACATACTGTGGTTTATTTTTTGTTTCATGTGTCACCCAGTTAACACCTAGTTTAGCCCCTCACCTACGGTGGTATCAGCCTCAGACATGCACTGAAGCTATTAACACTGAATACAGAAACCTAGATCCAGGGAAGGGAGGACTGTGATGTTTTTATTAATAAAATATATTGATCACATATAATTATTAGCTAGATATCTTGTATTTGTCATTTAGTAAAGTTGGTGAACAGTCTGTTATGTTAATATTACCTATCGTACTTTTTAAGAAGATCATTCTTTCTAAAAGAGAGAGATTAAGGGTGGGAGCAGAAAGATGTAGAATATATCTAAAGAATCACTAGATATAACAAAAGTTAATTCTGACAAAAATAAATTATTAGTAAGTTCACTATACTAATCTATGTTTTCCAATGATACATATATTCTATGTTTATTTTAATAGTAGTTTATTATTTTAGCTAAACCAGTTGCCATATAGGCAATGACACTTAATGGCATTAACTTTCTTATGACATTAATTAATGACATTAAATTAAACTAGTAGATAGGATAAATAAGTAAACTTGATGATTTCAAAAAGTGTTTCTTTATATCTTCTATTTTTAAAAGTTGAAATAATTATACTACCTAGTGTTCCTATTTTAGTTGACATTTTCCAGTAAAGTAGTTTTATCCTTGAAAAGAGATGTGATATGCATCTTACCCACTCAAATGTATAAATTCATTATAACATAAATGTTCTGTGGACATTCTTATACTCCTTGAGGGTATAATCTCTTCCTAGACAATTAGAATCATAAATTCTTGAAGGTTGAGTGTACCTTAAATTTTGTCGAAGATAAATTATAAGGTCTTGGGGGGGGGCTTGTAATAAATGGGACAACTAAGGACCTCATTTATAGTTCTAACAGTTTATTTATGACAGATCCCAAAATAAAATCAGAACTTAACTGTTTCCTGTTTTCTTTCCACTTCAACATCACACACACACAATACATATACATATACACACATGTATGTATATACACATACGCACACATACAAATATAGGTACACACACAGACATACTGTCCACCTCTACTCCCACCAAAATGAAAACATGCAAGTGAACACAATGGAACAAAAAATTAAGTTTATTGTTCTCATTGATCCATTTTTAGATTGCTAAATTGCTGTGCACTAATCTCTTAATTTATAAGTGCAGAATAGTTAAGATTTTTTTTCTCTGTGGAAATCTCAGGTGACAATTATAAAGAGGCGGAATACTCATTCAGGATATTCTTAGATTATTGCATATTTTAAAAAGAAAAAACAAAACAAAATAAAGCTCAGTAATGTCTTTAAATTTTGCTTCATAAAGCAAACAATTTATAAACAGATTTTTGCTTCCTTATTTTCAAGTAGATTGTTTACATTTCCTCTACTATAAGTGAAGATAAATTTCATTTTTTTTTACTTACTTTCAATTCTTGTAGTATTTTACCAAATCCTAAGAAGGTAAATTTTTGCAATTAGCGTGTTTTGGATATTGTGACTATTGCAGGTAAATGTGTTTTAAAATGAGAACAGCGAACACCTTTTACATTATCAGAAACCTAGGATTTGGGAGGGAGCAGAAACTCTGCTGTTTAACTTTGCAGTTTCCGTCTAGTTCTCCCTCTGAGAAACCTACAGACTTCAGCTTTTCAGTCTTTTCAAGGACAGAGGGACAGTCAGACTTCAGTAAAATCTGTTTCTCAAACTGACCTCTAAAATTAACACATGCTAAGCTTAGACATTCAGCTTGTGATCTGAAACTGGGGAAACGTGTGGCTCAGTATTTTAGTTTGCAAGAAAAACCTGATCGGAACTTTTTAAAAATTTGCTCTTTGGGCCATGCTTCTTGCTGTGTCTAATGTTTATTCTGCACAAACCTTATGTACTTGAGCACTGTGTTTTTCAAGGTTGAACATAATGTTTGATCATTTTACCCCTTTGTAAATCTTTCCAATATGATGACATTGCTACTCACTTCAAATTCGGACAGCCGTCTCATTGATTTTCATGATTATGCACCAGGCCATCACTGTATGTGTAGTCACCCTTCTTTCTAATATACTTCATTCATCCTTCAACATGGTAAAGTGGATGTTCTTTCCCATCCCAGCTCCCTCTGGTTTCTTCTTTTCTTTTTCCCCCCTGCATCATTTCCTATAGTGGTATAGACTTGGCAATAGCTTTTCATTTACCCTTCAGAAAATTCTACAGTATTCCCAAGTTTAAAACTTTTTAGAACATACTGTCCCATCTATTAAGTGGACTAAAATAGTGACAGTACATCTTCCTTCCCTACTCTGTGTCTTTATTGATGAAATATAATAGAGCTGGCAACGTTTTGCCCTTTTGCCTTTCTGACATGACAGTAATTCTATATAACTCAGTATTATGCATATTAATAGTCAGTTAGTAAAAAGCTTGAACCTTATTAATAACTCTTTACTTGTTTTCATTGCAAAGTTTTGGTCTAATGCTGGTATATCTTTCTGTTTTGAACTACTATCCATCCTTTCACATTGCCGGTAGAATTCTTCTTTTTTTAATATATTTATTTATTTTATTTTATTTTTTGGCTGTGTCAGGTCTTAGTTGCAGCACATGGGATCTTTGTTGTGGCATGCAGGATCTTTCGCTGTGGCGTGTGGGCTTCTTTCTAGTTGCGGTGCGTGGGCTCTGTAGTTGTGGCACGATGGCTTAGTTGCCCCGTGGCATGTGAGATCTTCCCAGACCAGGGATCAAACCCATGTCCCCTGCATTGGAAGGTGGATTCTTAACCACTGGACCACCAGGGAAGTCCTGCTGGTAGAATTCTTAATTAGGTGTAACAGGAAATCTAGTTTTTACCTCTTCTGTCACTGATGATGTTAATTATTTGCAAATAAGCTTTTACTATTGACCAGAGAAGTAGTTTCATAATGGAAAGGTAAAGTGGTAAATTAAAAATTAAAACCACAAATCATAATATATGGCAAAATTTTCACAATTTGTATCCTAACTTGTTTAGTTAAGAACATAAACCACACTTTGATCAATGTTGAAGGTTATAGTCCCTCTTGTAACATTTAGACTGTGAGTATCTAATTCTAGAATTACCACTGACAGTACCCAAAAGGAACTCAGTCAAGATGTGTATATGAATGCCTAATCACTTAAAAGTTCTCAATCCTTATTTTTTTCAAAAAGCTGTAACAGTTTCTGTTATGGTATGTTTAAATCTGAGAGAGAGAGATGGAGACTTAACAACAAAGGAGTGTGTAGTAATAATTTAAATAGTTTTTCCTGCCAGGAAGGCAGATTAAGTGTGAATAACAAAAGAGGAGCAAGGTTAGGATACTGACACAACTTCTGATCTTTGGTTTTTTAAGGATTTTCTGTCCTATAATACTCTATTGTGGAGACAACAAACTACGTGTTGGGTCTGTAAAAGACGGCATAAATATTCAGGAGCCTGTGAATACAGCTCATTTAAGCCCATATGATACAAGTTGAGACAGGGTTGATTTGTCAAAAGACAAAACAGTAATGTATACCAGAGATCACATTAAGCACATCTTTTATTGCAGCCACTTTTTTTTTTAACCATTTCCTAATAGATGAGATGCAAGAACCAAGTCTGCTTTTGCATATAGGCTAATCTACACTGAAAATAGTATACATTTTATTCACATAAATTGAAAGGGCATGGTTATTTATTATTCATTAATGTCAACAGATAACTGACCATCACTTGCTGTCAGAGTGGAGTCTGATAGAATGCTGACATTGATTGATGGACATGGTCCCGAGAATCTGCATAGACAGACTGTTTAAGTCAGTTCAATATAAAACCCAGACTGAGCATGAGGAATCCTGTTAGTATTTTTATTTATTTTTTAAAAAAACATTGCCTAGTATCCAGAGATCATTTGATTTTTAAAATTAATTTTAGATTTTTAGCACCATCATTATAAAATAAGAGTAATAACTGATTTGATTTTAAAAATAATTCAGGTTCCTGGTGCTTCTGGCTCACATCTTGGAGGAATAATTTTGATTTTGTTCAGTCTGTCTTATAGAAAGAGAAATTAATAAATAAAAATTGATAGTTTCTTTGCATATGCATACCTGAAATTATTGGAATTTTGGGGAGGAGATACTATTTACTTAAGAGAATAAAAGTTTAGAGTCATTGATGTACCATGTATATGATATTAAAAATAAAAGGGAATTGTGTTCTTGAATTTCCCCTTGAATACCTATCAGCTTATACATTTTAAAATCAATTCCTCACCCTAATAAGTATACTTCCTATAGTGATAGTTGTTAATAATACATTTAGAACAAAATGTTTGGCTGCAGAGATTTTAATTGATGGTTATTTTTAAGTATAATTTATTTTCTCCACTTGAGTGAAAGCACTAACACTAAAAAATAATATGCAGAATTAAGTTTTTATTTCAAAGTATGGGAAAATGATTATTATATTTTGTCTGCAATTTCACAGAAGGGTTAACTTGAGTTTGAATTGGTACATCCTTATCTTCATTTTTGTGAAATTTTCTTTTATTTTAAGTTTTCTCTTTTAGTACTGAGATTGGTATATTATATATATATATATATATATATATACATATATATATATATATTAACTAACTGTACAATTCCAGATATGCAAATATGTTAAATTATATTTTGCATGGAATAATGTTGACAGTTATGTATAATAATATTTTAGAGCCTCTGAATTATAAATCCATACATACTCAAAATAGTTATTTTTCATAAAATGTGTTGCATGTAAATCTGCTTGTAAGAACTTTTCATCATTTATCATATATGTTTTGAACATTTGAATTTGAGGTAAGGTAATTTCTTTCAAATTATTCAAATATCAATAACAAATCTCCAACATATTAAAATAGCTCACAGGCAGGATCTCAAAGAAACATGTAATTTATTACATCGTATAGCATCTTTGTTAGGTATCAAATATTTTTATGTATTTTTTAGTCAGGGAAGGACATATTTCACAGTGTCAACCACTGGTAGAAGGCAAAATAGAGTTCTGAAAATTATGTAGAATATTTTCAGCTACATTTGTTCTAAAATATGGTTGTCAATAACTGCTTATATAAAATGACTGGGAAGCCCTTTTTTTCCTACCGACTGAATAGTTCTGCATAACATATTACATACTAGTTAGTCAACAAAATGACAGAAGATTTTGATTTTCCGTTTAGAAGTATACTATGAGATTATCTAAGGGTTAATTTCTTCCGACAAATGCCATATCACTTACATTAAAATGACTTTGGGAAACAGAGATAAATAGTTCAGCACTTTCTGTGCTGACATGAAGTTTGCCTGTCTGACTGCATCCTTTCCACTAGACAGCAGAGGTGCAATTACAAAAAAAGACATCTGTGCCAAGGTTTAGCTAGCCAAAAAGGGCAAGCTCTTGTGCTTAAAAGGTAGAGAATCTAATCGATGAGAATGTCTGGACCTGTTAGCACCAATAAAACTGAAGGCTACTGGGAAGCTCAGAGAGGGTCTTTTGTTGTAGAGCTAGAAAGAGACCCAAACTATGACACTTTAGGGGAGCAAGGTCAGCAAAGGAAGATCATCCATCTTCTGCAGTGGCAGCTTTCTGTCAGATTCTAACCCTGTTCAGTGCAGGAACTAAGCCTCTACTGTTGACATCAACCGATTCTCAGCCAAGTGTAAATGAAGCTAATATTCACTGACCCTATGCATAGCAAATGAAGCCCTGTGTGTCACTTAAGAAATAATGTTATCTGACACTTCAAAAAGTGAATGATGGACAGTGTGTGTGTGTGTGTGTGTGTGCGTGCTTTTTGGTCAAGTAAACAAATGTATATCCCTTAACCACTCCGTATTTTTAGTTGATTTTCACAGTAGCCACAGATTTGCCATTTTGACACTGATTTACCTTTGTATTATTTTCACTTACATGTCATGAAATTTTACATGCAGATATTCACTGTGCTGCAGAACAAACTCTTATAGGGCTTACTTTAGTTTCTGATACAGTACCTAGTCACAGAAAGAGAAGACCCAGTTTTCACTAATAAAAGATAAAATTTCAAAGAGAATTCTTAGTTAGTAGTTCACATTCAAAACATGATGAAGTAGAATATATGTCTTCATGACTGTAAAAAATGGACTGGTCTCATTATAGTACGGCAAGACAAAATGGCTATATTTTGTTTATCATTTCTAAAGCATTGTCTAAAACCTCTTTTCTTTTGAGTTAGCAATATTTGTTACAACCTAATAGTCTTTTCTTAGTCTATAAATCAAGATGTTCATATATTATGCTTACTGAGGATTATATTTAAATAGCATTTTGTGCACTTCTCATTTTGAAAGATTTTTCATGGTACTTAAAAAAAATTCTCACAAAAGTGAGGGCTAAAATGTACCAGTGCTCATAAATATCCATTACATCAATAATATTATGTAGGCAGTGTGCTTTGTAAATAAAACAATACCACTAAAAAGCTGAAAAAATAGCTGTGATAAATATAAAGCAATAATTTTAAAGAATGTGCAGAATTCAAGGATTTAAGGGAAAGATGAGTTAAAGCATGGTGTTGAATTTTCAGAGTTCCATGGAAGGTGATTTATCTGACATGGATTTCATGAGAATCACCAGGACAGATCTGCATCTAATTGACTTCAATCATGTTTGAACTGAAAATAAACAGTTGTAAAATATCTGGGATCTGTGTATTGATTTTTGTTCACCTCATCAGTCTTGTTTATTTGTACTTATTAAAGGAGTGAACATGTTTTTTGTTCTACCAAACTTAAAAAGATAGCATCTGATCAGTAAGGTATTTTTTTCTTCTTTTTTGACAAGTAACTAAAATCAGATGACATCATACACAAAGTTTTCTCCTGGCAGTTTCTTGAATCTAATCACACAAAGACACTAAACATGTGTTTAGTCAATTCTTATTTCTTTTTCCCCACATTTATCTGAATCTAAGCACCCTTGTAAGTAAAATGAAAGACCAAAGAGAAAATACCCGTGTTGAGAGTAACTTCACTGAGTTAGGACAACTCTTTCTCTGCAATCAGTTGTTTATCTTCTGCGGGATTCAACAATGATGTACATATAAAATACAAGTATTAAGAGTTGTAGCTTGTTTATGAATGATATGTGATAGCTGCACATATAGATGGTAAATTTGGTCAGTGACAATTATTTTCAAAGCAGTGCTCTGACAAAGAGTAGCTTCAGAAGTTTTGTTGTTAGCTGTGTTGGGGGGTCGGGGGTGGGTTAGGGGTTAGAGTTAGGGAGTGGGCTAAACTGAGCTGATTTTCATATATTTTGAATTGAATTTGTTTGTACTAAGGGTCTTTAAGATAAATCCAGGGGCTGTAAATACATACACACTTACTCCAGAAATGACAGGAGCCTCCTATTCTGGATATGTTTGTCGGAAGCAATCTATAAAAATTTGTGAAAAGCTCTCTGGAGTACAAATATAATTTTGCTTAAACTTTCTACATTAGTTTGTTATAGATTTTCTTGATTTCTTCAGAAATGTCCTTCAAGGAATTTTCATAAGAGAAGAAAGTAAGGGCGAACTTGGTAAAAGCCAGTACATTTTGCCTCATGGAATCACTGTTTAATGGATTTAGCCAGGTGTTTGAATCTACGTTGAAAAGGCCAATTGTACTTTATGATCTGTAGAAGTCAGATTGGATTAGTAACACTGAAGTTTAGAAACCAAAGTGTCATTTCGTGCTGCAAAGTAAGTCTCAGCCCCTTTGCCCTGAGAGTTTACAAAGTTCAATTCAGTTCCATCCTGCTAGCTCAGTAGAGGGTTTTTTATACACGGATCAGTGTATTATGGTATCATAAAGACTTCTGGTAACTTTCCAAAACGATTCCTTGTTGAATCATTTGAACTCGCGGTGTCATCTCACAGGACTGCTTGGCTGATTCTTAGAGGCATTGTTTGAATTGGAAACTGAGACAAAGAAGGTACTAAATGTCTTTCCTGTACTAATTTAACAGTCATTGATGGAGCTACATCACTCAACATTATACTAGGTAGCATATTCACATACAATACTGATTTGTATTTCAGATTTTTAGGATCCAAACAAAACCTGAAATAATTGGGATCCCTGGTTTCCCGTCAGAAAGCTGTAATAGTTGAGCACTGTGGTTTGAGAAAAGATGCCATAGAGGGTTATTAAAGATGCCTAAAAAAATCACACTACTTCAGTATGATTTATAATTTGCTAGAGCAGGTCTTAAAATGAGTTTCAAAGATCTTTACATTCACTCAAACTGTAGAATCAAGGCAACCTTTTCCAGAGTTGATTATATTTATTGCCATATATTATTATTAAATGAAATGAGATATTTTATCCAACTAGTATTAATTTCATGATTTTCTCTAAGGATTGCTATAATTTATTTAATAAGTATGTTTGCTTAAGTGTTAAGCAATAATTCCCAATAAAATTTTTGTTTCTATTTATTTTCCAGGAAATATTGAAATATATTTCAAGTAAATTAGTTCTTAATTTTACATTTTATGCTTTAGGACCTCACCTGGGAAATATATATATATATGTGTATATATATATATATATATATATATATATATATATATACACACACACACACACACACACACATATATATATATAAATAAATAGGCATTATGTCTATTGTTTTAAAATAATAAATGGTGCTTTACTGTGTAAAGGACAGGCTTGACATACTTATGTTTTTCAATAAGAAAGAAATTACTCTGGATTCAAAATCCCCCCTCCCCCAAAGTCAGTCTTTTCCATGGTATTAATTTTATATGCTGTGTTAATATATATTAAATGTTTCTTTTTTTATCTTCAAGGAACAATTTATGGAGTAATCAGGTAAATGGATAGTATTCAGTTTTAAATGCTGTTTGTTTATTCTTCCTGTTTAAAAAATGAAGGAAAACAATGGGACGGGTTATTTGTAGTATACTCAGTTGGAGACTCATCACAGGAATAGTGACATCTCTGAGAGCTATGGAAGTTGTTTTTTCCTTTGTGTCAATCTGGGGGGAAAAATAAACAGGCAGTTCCAATACCTGGTCTGATATTTCCCATCTTTTCTTATTGAGGCAACCAGGCAAAAGGACACGCAGCAGCGGAAAAGGTAACTATCCCTTTGATGGCATGGTTGATTTTTCTTCTGATTCTTATTGTGCTATAGGGGTCAAGGATTTCTGGAGAAGATTGACCTATGTTTGCTGTCAGGAAAAGTGGGTGATTTTCACTCTCTATACCTGCAGGTCTCTGAAGTTATGTGTAGATTGGACTTTGCACTGCTTTGTCAGCATAGCTGTGGCTTTTTTTTTTTTTTTTTTTGACAGTTGTAAAAGAATCCTGAGATGGAAGGAATTGAGTGTAAAAATTGCTTTCTTCTGAAGAGCGGGAGACTCCTATATAATTTATAGAAATTTAGATTGTAACATGTACATTTAAAAAAATTTTTAGCTTGTGCCATTTTATATTTAAGAAAATTGTGTCTAATGCTGACTGATAATGCTTCAAAGTATAAACATTATAATGAGTGAAATCCAACTACAATTCAGTTCTTAGATTTTTTTGTGTTCGATTTTCTGTCTCCTTAACCATGAAGGGTTTAATTTTTATTCTGTTTTTAAGTAGCTGGAAGTTTAATGAGGAAGTAGTAGGTTAGAAAAGTAGATTATTTTATTCCATTGTCCTTATCTTTTAACTAGTTAACTAAATAACTAACCATCTTCTTCCTTCATTTCTTCCACCCATCCTTCTTCCTTTCCTTCTGTTATTTATTTATAACCATAAATATAATATGGATAGTTTATAATGACATAAATATATTCATAAATATATAGATAGGTTTCCCAGGTCAACAGGGTTTGCAGTAAATCCTTTCTCATCTACATCTTTTCCTTTGTGACTGAGAAATTATTCCTTGAGTTTTTCCCTATTCATGCTACTTCCCTTAGACCTTCCTCTGACTTGTTCAACCAAGACATAAACGTTGACATGAGGAGGTCAAGGTGCTATGTTTTCTTCTTGGTAACACCATATAATTATTTTACACCATTTGAATATTCTGAAATGTTTTCTAGTTTTTTTTCTCTATTATCAGTTGTCTGTTTTTGTTTATTTCTTGGACAGTGGTATGTTTGTAGCTTATCAAGTGAAGATGATGCTGAAGTTTCCATTCACATTTTTACACCTATAATGACCTTTCTTGCTCTCAAGGTAGAGGTGCATGTTTTGGCATCTGTTTGAACCTCTGGAGGGCTAGTATATAGCATAAAGTTCCAGAGGGATTGCTTTCATTAGAATATACTCATAGTAAGGCTACAAGTACTAGTAGACTAGATTTAAATAAGTGTTGACAATTTAAATTATTGCCAAAATTTAATTTTATTGAGGAAAATGAAACTGACAGGAATATAAAGGGGATTAGAGATTCTTCAGTACTGCCTGGAGAGTAGAAGATCAAACAAAAGAAAAATATTGGCATTAACAGGAATTCAGTACTAAAAGGACGGCTGGGGAAAGATGTTTGGACTATAAAACCAATTCAGTTTAGTTCAACAAGTATTTCTTTTTTTCCCATTTATTTATTTATTTTTCTTCATTTTTAATTTTTTTTTACATCTTTATTGGAGTATAATTGCTTTACAATGTTGTGTTAGTTTATGCTTTATAACAAAGTGAATCAGCTGTATGTATATAGATAGATAGATAGATAGATAGATATCCCCATATCCCCTCCTTTTTGCTTCTCCCTCTCACCCTCCCTACCCCACCCCTCTAAGTGGTCTCAAAGCACGGAGCTGATCTCCCTGTGCTATGCAGCTCTTCCCACTGCTATCTGTTTTACATTTGGTAGTGTATATATGTCCATGCCACTCTCTCACTTCGTCCCAGCTTCCCCTTCCTCTTCCCCGTGTCCTCAAGTCCATTCTCTACATGTGTGTCTTTATTCCTGTCCTGCCCCTAGGTGCTTCAGAAGCATTTTTTTTTAGATTCCATATATATGTGTTAGCATATGGTATTTGCTTTTCTCTTTCTGCCTTACTTCACTCTGTATGACAGGTTCTAGATCCATCCACCTCACTACAAATAACTCAATTTCTTGAGTGCTTTCTGTTTATAGATAACTGATAAATTTGTTAGGCAGAGATAAACTTACATGAGTTTATAGATTGCCAAAAACACTCAAAATTAATAAAGTTAACAATCCAGCAGTGAATATTTATCTCCTTTAATTTCTACCTTATAATATTTTTCTTTTGAAAATGCCTAACCAATGGTAAAAGAAAGAATAGTATGATGCACACCCTAATGGTTTTCAATCTCTCCAATTTTTAAAATACTGCCACATTTGTATTTGTTTTCCCCTCCCCACCCCTATCTGAGTGTCTGTGTGTGTGTGTAAGTTTTTTGGGGGACTGAACCATTTGAAAATAAGTTGCTGTCATCATTATGCTTAACTTCTAAGTATAAGAAGTTAATATACTTTAAAATATTTCTCCAAAACAAAGGCATTCTGCTACATTTCAAACCTCCCAAATTTAACATTTATTTAAAAGTTTATCTGGTAAATAGTACATGTGCCAATTTCCCAGTTGCCTCAAACTGTTCTTTATACCTTAATTTTTTTAAATCCGTGATTCAATTAAGGGTCTCATATATGTTTGGTTGTCATATTTCTTTTTTTTCTCTTTAATCTGGAACTTTCCCTCAACACTTTTTTTTTTTTCATTTTACTGACAGTTTTTTTTTTAAGACTCCAGACCCATTACCTTTAGAATAATGCCACATTCTATATTTGCCTGGCTATCTCCTCATTATTAGATTCGAGTTAAATTTTTGGGTAAGGATACAATATAGTTGTTTTGGTTTATTTTCCATTGCATCACATCATGTCACATTGTCCCCTTATTTGTGATGCTGTTTGATGACTTGATTCAGGTTATGTATACCATATCCTTCTACTGTAGTAGCCTGTTTTCCTTTTGTGATTAATCAGCCATCTATGCAGTAACACTTGGAGACACTATAATTTTCTAATTCCTTGACAATCTTTCATCCAGTGTTTTATCATCCATTGATAATGGCAAGTGGAACCATTTATTACATTGGTAGTTGCAAAATGTCAGTTTTTTAATTTTCTTATTTCTTTTACATTTGGTAGTTTGTTTTATTCCATAAGAAAGAGTTGTTCCTTCTCTGGCCCCAATTTTATTTTTTGAATAGTGCTATGGACTCATAGAATCTAATAAAATAATACTTGTTTAAAGTGAGTTTTTACTTAAAGAAGAATGATTTTTATTTAATGAAGAAAGAAACTGAATACTAATAGTATTCACTTTAATGTCAGTTCATAATTTTTCAGACTGATATTCTAACCCACATCTTCCAGCCTTTGTTCTATTATTGTTTTACATGTTTTCCTTCTGAAGAGGAGCTTAATGCATCCTTATTGTTGTGCATCCTTTGTAACTGAGTGAATAACTATTTCATTTTCAGAGACATTTTGAGACGTCTTTCAGAATGGCAGCATAACCCTATTAATTAAATAATGGCTTAAAAATATCTCTTCTAGACTAAAGATACATAGAGGTGCCAGTCCAGAAACCAACACCAGCTAGCTGTATGAATGGGCAGGATAGTTAATCTCTTAAGAACTTGGTCTCCTACATTCAGATAGGGAAATACTAACACTATCTTATTTCAAGAGATGGTGTGTGGACCAAATGATTTAATATACATAAAACACACAAGGAAAGTGGACAATAAATATGCATAAAATGAGGTGATGCTCATAAAGCATTTAGCACACTAACACATGGTAAGCAATCCATACATGTTTAGCCACAGTTGTTATTTTTCTAAGAATTTCTGTCTGTGTTTCTATTTTGGTAAATGGGTCTGGGAATGATCCAGAAGTCTTATTGATTCTACTGCCATAAAATCTCTCTGATCTATCCAATCGATTTTTCCCCATCTTAATGCCACTATCTTAGTTTAAGTTCTTTCCATAGCTACCTTAGAGAATATCAGTAGCCTCTTAATTTATTTGTTCGCATTTGGTCTTACTCCCTGTCAGTATTTTTCTACTTACCCTCCAGAGTCATTTTTTTAAAATACAAATTCAGTCATGCCACAACTTCCTTCAAAAGGTATAATTGCCTCACGTAGTTTCCAAGTTATTCTTTAACATCTTATTCAAAATCCTTTTAACTTGCCTCTGCATATCTTTTTGCCCATTACTCATCTATAATGAATAATTTGAGGTATCCTAAATATTGAATTTCTCCTTCTGATTGTCATATATTGTAATTTTCTGCCTAGATTGCCATCTCTTTTTGGAAGACTTTTCTAATCTTATCATTCTCCACTCTCCTCCCTGCCCCCTTCCTCACAAATCCATAGCCATACTGGTCAGGCAGGATTTCAATGTGCATCACCTTTATTGTATGCTCCCCATTAGATTATAGGTTACTGCAGAATAATGGCATTTCCCTATATTCTTCACAACTAGCATCCTACCTGAAGGCTTACACATAGAAATGAAGTTATTTAGTTAATTTCTGTACTGCAGGGCACAAAGATTACATATCATATACAATATTCAGTGGTGCCAACAAGTAATTTTGGTTGATAACAAGGATTCTCCTCCAAAGCAAGAAAAAGACCTTTGACTCTTGAAAAGGAAATACCAACCTAAATGTCCAAGAATAGGAGTTGCAGGCTATTATGAAATATCCCCAAGTTGAGATATCATCTAGAGTCTCAAATCATGTCATTGAATTATAATGTTTATATGGGAAAGTGTTCACAATATTAGGTTAAGTAAAAGAGCAGTGAGCAGAGTAGTGTGACATCATTGTTAGGAGAGACTGGAAAGGTATACACGAAGTTGCTAACATGGATCGTCTGCGGCCGGTGGAGATATAGGTTATATTTGGTTTTCTTTGGATTATTCTATGTTCTTTATGTTTCCTGCATTGATCATGTGTTACTATGTATGTATATATGTATGTGTGTGTATATATGAATATATGTGTACATATACTTATATATGTATGCATTTATCAATCTATCTATGTAATCTGTCTATCTGTAATTTTACAAAGAAAAAAAGGAGCGAGGAAGTAAAACTTGACAAAATTAGCCCATCCTTGCCTTGTTTTTCACTCTCATTAACATGTGCAGTGCAAATACTTTTTTGATTGTTGTTTAAAAATATGGGACACCATTCTAGTTAATAAATATGGGGTCCCTTATTTTCAGAAATATTTTAGTATTAAAAAATACAATCTAGACCAATTTAGTAAATGCATCACCATTAAATGTAGAAGGAAAACAGACTTTTGGGGGTTTAAAAAGTTATGAAGTGTTTAACTTTTATGATTCCCTTCTGATTACTGGGTGACACAGAGTAGATTATTTAAGCACACTGTATATATAAAATACATAAAACTATCTCTGCCTCCCTATCACTCTCTCTCACATGTATATATCTGTGTATACATATACACATACATATATATATATACAATACACACATGTATATTTTACTCTTATAGATTACTAGTCCTTGAGCTGTAGCTGTTACTAATAAGCTATTATACATTTACAGTCAATTGCATTGTTTTGTGGCATTAACTATCACTTATAGAATAAGGTGCAAATGGGTAGCATGAGTTCTAGTAGGTTTTATGTATTAATTCCCCAAAAGTAAATGTGTCTTTTTGTGTAAGGAAGAAATTGATATATAACTGCATATTAATTCCAAAAAGGAAACCAAATTAATTATAAATTTAACTACTAAAAGGAAGTAAACACACTGTAACAATAATTTTCAATAGCAAGTTGAATCTTGCCATATTCTGCATATTACACATACATTTGTATTTGTACTGCAACTAATTTTTTTTTTTTTTTTTTTTTTTGCGGCACACGGGTCTCTCACTGTTGTGGCCTCTCCCGTTGCGGAGCACAGGCTCCAGACGCACAGGCTCAGTGACCATGGCTCACGGGCCCAGTCGCTCTGCGGCATGTGGGATCCTCCCAGACCAGGGCATGAACCCGTGGGCAGGCGAACTCTCAACCACTGAGCCACCAGGGAAGCCAGCAACTAATCTTTGATTGTCTGATATCATATCCAAAATTTCTGGGTTTCTTAGTTCAAGCAAAAAATACAGTTTTTAATTTTCATGCCATTCAGTAGGTCTATTTTAAGGATGCCTCACTAATTTTCATATTAGACTACAGAAAATATTTTAGGGAGATAAATTATCTGGGAATCATATGATAGAGTATAATTTATAAGAGTTTTTTTTAAAGATATATAAACTTGTGGCCTCTATCTCTGCATAGTCCTATATATTTTTTGGTAGATCAGCCTTCTCCACTCAGATGTTTAGGAGATACATATCATGTCAGGATCCCAATCTTAGAAGCTTCTGCAGCACCAGGAAACTTGATTTGTAGAGTAGATGGAAAAGGCTGCCCACAGCTTGCGTTTTCCCATCTCAGCAGCTGTTGCCCAGCCTAAGACTTACATCAGGAAAATTTTCGTCCTGCCTGACAATTTCCTCCCAAATTATCTCCCCATCCATTAGTTGAAAAAACAAGCCAGAAAAACAAACAAACAAAAATCTGTACTGAGTATCTACTCTGTGTACCATAGGTAAACTTTCTATTTTCATCAAAGTATGAAGGTTTAAATAACTAGTTACAACATAAGTCAGAAAATGGTAAATTATATATAAATTCTAATTAAGTGAGAAAATAAATTTCAACTTTATTAAAATAAAGGCTTTTAGGAGATGGTATGTACATTGATTTTTAATAGACAGATGTGAAATCATATAAAGGCACTTCCAGGCACCGTGAACATGATGAACAAAGGTGGGGCGCGTATGAAACTGCAGGTCATATTTGTTGATCAGATAGCTGGGGTGTGTGTGAAAAAGATTATAGTGATAAAGCTAGGAAAATAGAAGATAAGTTGGATTGAGTCTCGGGGGACTTTCTATGTTGTACTAAGGAATTTGTACTACGTTTGTAGTTATGGAGAAATCATCACAAATTTTTAAGTAGGGTATATAATCAAAGTTGTGCTGTGGTGATAACTTGAAGGGAAGTTGAAGACTGGATTAGAGATGAGAGAAACCAAAAGCAACACCTTTTGGAGTGACTAGAAAAAACTCTCTGAATGAAGACCCTGTTACTGAAAATGGGAAGGAAGGGGTGTGTTAGGGACACATTAGGAAATAAAACTAATGCTCAGAAAAGGAACAAGATGTTAAGGGTGACACATGACATTAGAGTTTTGAGCTTATCTTTTACTACTGTCTTGTTTAAGCCCACTTCACTTCAGTCAAACTAACTTCCTTTGTCAATAGTTTCTAAATGCAGTCCTTAATTTTTGGTTTCAGTGTTTTCTATTGTGCTTGTTTCACTTTCCTGATACTCCTTTTCCTCCACATCCACCGTAAAATATGTATATATTGTATATATTGTGTATCCTTCAGAAGCTCAAGTGTTAACTCCTCCAGGTAGCCCTCTCTGATTTTCATGGTCAAAATGAATCTCTTCTCTCCTGAAATCCCAGAATATTTGTTATATTCTTTATGAAAAATATATTATTGCCTAAGATGCTACATTTCATTGGTAAAGAGAAAGAGCTTTGGAGTCAAATTCTTACTCTACTACTTACTAGTTGTGAACTTGCACATGTTACTTAATCTCACATAATCTGTTTCCTCGTCTTAAATTATGGATTCATGGTAGAATCCATGGAATCTGAATGATAGCTGATATTATTATTAATACTAAATCGTGTAATGTATATGTATTACTGAGTGACATCCCAGGAACAAATAAGTGCTTGGTAAATTTAGTAAATTTGGTAAATCTTTAGTTTAGCTAAAGATAGTATGTAAGTTGATGGGAATTACCTAAAAGCTTTAAGGCAGTAGGCAATGAGGCTCTCTCATCAAATGATGGGCCAGTGAGATTGAGTACTCTTAATGCCAGCCTGTTAAAATTGGATAAAGACTTTGGGTACAATGGACAAAGCAGGAAAGTATAATTTTCCAATACCCAGTTTTGTAAAGTCTCATCCTTGGTCAGGTCAGAAAACCAGGTAGCCTGGGCTTCTGCCTTAAAATGAATGTGGCTGTGGATGGTGGCTGCATGCAGTGTTAGAAGCCTCTTGCAAATGACTTAGATAAGCTATGACTTTGTCAGAGATGTTTGTGAAAATAGTAGTAGTAGTAGCAAAAGCTGGGAAGACAAGCTAGATTAAATCCCAGTGGGAGAGTTTTTCAGGAAGAACCATATGGGGATAAGTAACGTCTCATTCCATCATCTAGATAGTTGTGAGGGCAGAAACCAAATTCACGTGAGCCAAGGAATGAATGTTCAAGTGAGAAAATGGCTGTTGTCCAGAAAAGAAAACCAAGACAAAGTAAGCTTGTTAGAGGAATGGATAAAAGTTTATCTATTTAGTTACTTGGATGGTCCACATTAAAAGGGTTCTTATTCTCTGCTGGATAGTTAATGATATGAGACAAAAGCTTTGAGAGGTTGGCATTAAAGGCTTTTTCTATCCAAAGTTTCCTAAACTTATTTGATTGATCGAATGTGCAAAGCTGACTTTAAGATAAATCCTTTTCGTGTAATCTTAGGAATGTTTGGTACAATGTTTCCAAATGCAGTGGGAAATGATTGTCTAGGGTCCTTGAAGGAGAAGAACATAGAAAGCAGGATTAATGTAGGGAATGAAGAAGATTCAAGGCTGAGATCAAAGTGGGAAATATCAGAGTTAGTGACTGGGAAGTGAAAAAATTCTGTTTGATGATGATGGCTTAAGTATGGCTGTGGTTGTTGACAGATGGAGAAGTGCTATCAGTTTATCTCTCCAAAAGATGGAGCAGAAGAATTGGGATGAGAGGATCACAGGGTATAAGGAAAAAGGACAGGGATGGGGAGAGGGGAGGGGGAAGGGGTACAGAGTACCCTCTCTCAGAATTCCAGAATGTCATTATCTTTTCTCCTGACTTATTAGCTCATTGGTTCCAACAACCTTTGATATAAAGTTTCTAAGCTTTTTAATTGGTGATTTAATTTGTGATTAATTCAATTTAATTTGTAATTAATTTGCTAATGTTTATTAATTAACCAGTTGTTAGAATTACTAAATACATGTGTTAATAATCACAATACCAAAAGAAGCAGCTTTATTTGCCCTACAAAATAAATCAGACTGAAAGGTCCTACTTTTTAAGGACATATTTTGAAATGAAAAGGATTTTCTAAAATAAAAATCTTTAGTTTGTTTCAGAGAAGGTAGTAAAACACAATATGATCTTTTAAAGGCATATTGTATTAGGTCTTACCTGTGTTCCCCACCATTTATGTTCAGTTCTCGACTTGTGAAAATGAGATATGTATCATTTAACTATCTAATAACTTAAAATAATAACTTGTTTTATTGCTTATTTTACTTTTAACTTAAAATTTATCACCTTAGAATCTTTTCAATTTGTAATTTTGTTGTCAAGGACAGTTATGCATGAAGCATTGAAAGTAGATGAATTTGTAAGTAATAAATATGATCCTTTGAAATGAATATACCTGTGACTAGAACAGTAAAAATTTTCAGAAAAATCGGCTATGTGTTTTTGCTAAAAAGGATTTCATTATATTTAAGAGGATGATCTGAAAATGTTCAGGAGGCAATGCTCTAATATTAACCAAAACACATGAAAATCAAATGGAAACAAGACAGTCACCTTCCACAGAGCTTTTAATAGTCACAGTGAAAAATTAAGGACCACCTGCCACGTTGAATTTTATAAGTATGAATGATGTAGCAGTACTTGCCAATACATTCAGGAATAAGTGAAAAAAGAGGGGTTTTATATAGTAACACAAACCTTCAAATGGAGTTAATAAAAGACAAGGCTTTTCTTTACTGGGTGGAAAGTTATCTGCTATATAGAAAGGCCTACTGAATGAAACATTTGTCCTCAAATTCCTTTTAATCTGCTGTGAGGTTCTGCCTGTTACCTCACTTGGAATAATGTGCCAATTTTGTAAGGATAAAGAGAATTTTATCCTTTTTTCGTTCCTTTAGCTTCTTGGTGTAACATTTCCTTGAATTTCACAGTACCTACCTGTTTTTAGCAGCTCCAATTTCAGACTATCACTTTCCCGGACTAAAGTGTAAAAACTGATATTCTAATCTCCTTGACGGAGAATATTCAAGAAATGCAATCCCAGTGAGAATGCTGCTTACTAATGGATATTTCTTTCTCCAACCATCTTTAAAAATTCAATTTCTGTTTCAACTCTTTAATACCTCCTGTTCTTTGCAGAGATGGATTAAAATGTCTAGTATCTGTGGAGGAATGTTTTTGTGGTAGCATATTGCTTTTGTATTATATATTGTAAGTGGTTATTGTTCATAGCTCACACCTTAATCGTTTGAGTTAAAGTATTTTTCTTTGCTCCTACCAAAATATTTGCTTTCTCCTGTGACAGTTTGGAACTGAAGTTCAAGAATTATGAGAAGGTATAATAGGGTTTGATTAGTTTGGCAACTAAGCTTTGCTTTTCAAGGTTAATTGGGTACTGTTCTTATAGATTGAAAAGATTTAAGTGGAAATAATAATAGATTTTAAAAATGTTATTGGAGCTTGAAATCTCTTTGGTGACTGTGGCAACATATTCAGGTTCTTAGTACTAAACAAGGGTGCTATAGTTAGTGTGCAGGAAGGTTAAACATAAACAGCAACAAAAACTTCTTACAGTTTTAAACTCAGTTTTAAGCAGGTTGTTATTGTGAAATATATTGATTCTAACTCACTTCTAAAAATATTGGTAGATATAAAATAAAATTAAAAAAAATAAAACATAGAATTTCTTTAAAAAATAAAATAAAATAAAAAATATTGGTAGAGGGGCTGACTGTTATAATTTCCAGAATCTCCATATTTCAGAACCTTGATGTATGTCTAGGTTATTTAGTTATTTTTGTTGCATACAAAAGTGAATTTTACTGAGTGTCTCATCATTGTAATTTCAGGAACTCTTAGAAAGGCCATTTCCCTTTGTTGTCATCTCATTCTAGTGATTAAGGTGACACTCATTCTGTTGTTATTAATAGCTCCCCTTTCACTCTTGAAAAGGTCCTGGTTTGGATGATAAATAATATAGTCACCTTCCATATAAAGTGGTTGACTTCCTCCTTTTCACACATTTTATATGTTTCTAAAATAATCACTTTTTAAAATGTATTCTTTTATCTTTTAGATTTTTTAAAATATAAGGCTATTATTGCCTACCATATCCAAAGTAAAATTTATATATGTGTAACCGGTAGTTATATCCACTAAGAAAAGCAATTATAATGCCCTAACATTAAGTTATTAAACTATGACTCAAGTCTTCGTATTTCATGATAGAAATTGACTAATTATAGTTTTTGGAGTTAAATTTAGGGCTGAAAATGTAGAGCATCTTATAGGATTACTTGTCAAATGCAACTAAATGGAAAGAAAGAGCATGTTTTGGAGAAAGAGGCAATTCAATGTTTTTTGCTTCTCCGAAGTTAATGTGCGTATAGGGTGAACTTGGATGAAGGAAAATTTGATTTTTATAATTCATTAAATATTTATGCTCCAATCATGCCAGCCAACCCATGTGAAACATAATTTTAGCCTGGACAATGCTAATAGATATCGTCTTCCCATATTACTTATACTAATATAGATGTCTATTTATGATTTTATTCATCCAGTTATGTTCAATATAATAAGAGTTTATGCTCTTATTTTCATTTCTGTTTGTAATGGTTAGTGGATATACATATACACTAATGAAATGATTAGAAAATTATACTTGACAGTAATCATATGACAGAATGAGTAGTATACACCAAGCAGCACACGACTTTGGCAGAGGTCTAGATCCAGGAAAAACACTCTACTAGAAACAGAACTGGATTCAGAAACTGATGGCTGTGTTCTAAGCCCACTTTTACTCTTTAGTAACATTATAAATTTGCATGTCACTTAATGTCTCTGAGCCTTCACTTTCATCTCCTGTCCAATGAGGGAGATTTGCTTGCCTACTTATCTCATATGATGTCGTGAGGACCCTTTTACCTCTTATAAATCAAATTGAATTTTAATTTCCAACATTTTAATACTGAATCTGCTGGCATGTGCTAGACAGTTGGAAAGTGTAAGTGTAGAGAATGGGGACTATCTAGTAAAAATCTCTTGATTCTACCTCCCAAAGATCTACTGAATGTCCAGGTCTCTATAAACAAACTCGTGCATCCTCTTACCGACCACCGCTACCCTTCACCTGTTTTACTGCAGCAGCCTTCTCTCTGTTCTGTTTTTATGCTTCCTGCTAATCCAGTGTAGTTAGAGTGATCTTTCTAAGTGCGAGCCTTGACAGAACACTCTCTTCTTAAAATTCTTCAATGGCTTTCTATTCCTCTTAGAATAAAATAATAATTCTTAACTCTTACCCCTGCTTCTTTTTTCCAGCTTCACCTCTTGCTTCTCTTCCACTTGTATTCTACGTTTCAGCCCATTGACATTCTGTCATTGCCTCAAATGTGCCATCATCTTTTCCCTCTCTGCTCTTTCTTTCCTTGTGAATAATCTCTTTCCACGCTCCTTTGAATATTTCTTCCTGAGTCTGCAGGTTTCAGTTACACCAGAAGAACTGTCACTTATCTCTGTTCCTACAGTGATCCCCTTTCTGAACACATCATGATTTGTGAGAATTGCTTTTTTAATTATTGGTCTTCTGCTGGACTGAGAGCTCTGTGTGGGCAGGGATTTGTCTGTCTTTCTTCCCACAATGTCTGCTGTTCTTCGCATAAACAGTACATAAGAAGTATTGAAAATATTTGTTGAATGAATGAATAAGTGAATGACTACACAGCAAGATAGTGCAGTAAACAAGATGTACCATGATAAACATTTGACACAGGGTTGCTGTGATCAGAGTGTCAAAAGAATAACAGACAGAAATTAACTTGATAAGAGGAGTAGCAGAAAGTAGAAACTCCAAGTTTCCTGCTACTGAAGGAATGACAAGTTCAGGGTTTGATTTGTTTTGTTTTGTTTTTCCCTTTTGAATTTTAGGTTTGGGTAGGCTTTATAAGTGGAGACACTTATATGTAGCTGGAAATTTGAAATAGGGGCACTGATATGATCGAAGAGATACATAGTGATAATAACAATAGTTCTGTCAACTGCAATCTATATAGCACTTTTTTTAGTTTTTTAAAAACTTTTTTTTTAACAGAAGTTTCAAATGAGGTTAATTTCTAAGCAAATCATCTAGAGCTTTAGCTGGAGAACTTTGAAGAAAAATTAAGTTTATGAAAGATAAAACTAACATTTGCAACAAAATTATGTACTATTTTTGTATAAATATGGGGAAAAAAATCTAACCATGATCCTTTCTTTATTTTGCCTAGTTAGGACAGAGCTTCATTAACACGGAGATGCCTAAGACTCAGAGTGAAACTGACAGATACCTGTTTGTAGTGAAACAAGGTTTCTCAACAGCAGCACTATTGATGTTTTGTGCTAGATAATCCTCTGTTTTGGAGAGCCCTGTAGGAGATTTAGCAACATCTCTGATGTCTGCCTACTAGATGCCAGTAACATCACCACCCCCTTATAGTTATAACAAAAAAAAATCTGCAGACGTTGTGAAATGTTCCCCAGGGGCAAATTCCCCCCACTTGAGATATATTGCACGGGAGAATTAAAAATTACATCCCTATGCCATAGATAGGAAAACTTTGTAATATACTGGAGCCTTGTAATTCCCAAGTAAATTATTTCCAGATATTTATTTGGTGATTATTAGCAAAATGCAAAGGACTGATGTCACTACTCTCAGGTATTGCTAGGAATATAAAAGTGGTGAGGACTCTGGGCTACTTTTCTCAGAAAGCAAAGACGTCTAAGGAATAAAGGATGGGAACATAAGAAAGGGAAGGATAATTAATTTGTGTTTTGAGGATCTGCCTCAAAGATGGAAGGGGAGAAGATATGAGTCTGCCTGAATCTTTCACTTTATCTTATAATGGAAGGACACGATTTTCCAGAAAATCAGCCACATATGTTCCTACAGGTGAGAAAAGCATCTTAGGCTTTCTGTTCTCATACATCATGATAGGTTGTGTTTTCTCAAAGATCTCAGGTCAGTTGTTTGGCTGCAGACTACCAGTGTTGTGTTATTATGTGAAAATGAAACCACAGTTTGTTACTTGATTACTGCTCCTGACGGTACGGCCTGCTTTCTGGAGTGTGTCCTCTCTCTCTTTGCCTTGTTATCATCAGACTTGTTAATTATGAGGAGACCACACCTCCTTCTCCCCAACTTGCCCTATATCCATAGATCATAAATCTCTTATAATGAAGGTTCTATTGGGCATATGGGCTAAGAGAATTAACAACAGAAGTTCTAAAATACTGTGATTTTTTTTTTCGTTTTGTAGTCATGAAGGAAGAGAATGGTAGCTTTCATTTTTCTCAGTTTTAGAAAAACATTGTTAGACTTGGCAGATGTGGGTGGAAAGCAGACTGATATCAAGTTGTATATCGATACTTACATCACTGTTAACGGTAGCAAAGAAACCCCTTGAACTGACCTGATAAATAAGTTGTATGATTATAGAAATCTGTTTTTTCATTACTTTCCCCTTTCCTTCTCTTTCTCTTTTTTTTTTTCAATGAATGTTTCTTCTATGATAGCTGCCTATGAGATATCAGAACCTTTCAAATCTCAGTTTTTATCAGTCTGTCTTATGTTGTTTTCTTTTGGTATTATATGACAAGTTACACAGATTGAACTGTGTGTTTGGTATATTTCCTTTCATTGTAGAGTATAGTGTAGAGTTGTTATCGCCACCTAAATAACATACTAAACAAAGTAAGTTTATCTAGACCAAAACAACAGAAGGGGAAATAGGTTAATTTTCAAATGAAGAATTTTTTAGAATAATGTCATTTTAATGAATCTAATATACCTGATTTCTTTAGTTGTTGAAACTATTAAAGGAATTGCTAAGTTGAAACTTTCACACATTAAACTACTGGATTTATATAGTGATGCAGTTAAACAGATAGTTTGCAAAAATGTTGGAGAATATTCCAAAGTTTTTATATGTCTTAGTGGAAGCAAAATTGTCTTAATTAAAAAAAAGACAGTTGTCTTTACTATGTTAACATAATGATAATTACATTAAATGACATGTATAGAGTACTGAGTATGTACTAGATATTGTTATAAGTTCTTTAATTTAGCCCATACAGCATTCATATTAGGAAAAATCTATTACTATTCCTAGGCAGTTTTCTATTCAGTGGTCTAGTGGTAGGTCTAGCATTTGAACCTCGGGTTTGAACTCAAGGTGTTTGGCTCCATAGCCTGCATTTTTAAAGACTGTCTTCTACTGTTCTATAAACTTTTCCTTATCCATCAATACACATTCACATATACAAATATTTTCTATTTTGGCAAAAAATTACAATCTACATAAATATACATAAAACAGCAACATCCTGGGTGGTATTAGAGACTTGCTTAGTGAGGCATGATGCTCAGAAGGAAAACTTCAAAGGACCAAACTGCTGTGAAATGTAAAGGAAATAAAGTTAACACTGTTACATTTACTTGGAAGAATATGATAACTATCTTGTAAGATTGTGGTGATAATATAGTAATACCCAGTATGAGATAGGTAGATAGATAGATAGATAGATAGATAAAAGATAGAGATTGAATCTACAGTGCTTAATTTTAGGAAGGGTAAGAGAGAGGAGGGGCTCAATTGTCTAAACCAGAGGTCAAATATGGCTTCACTAAGGAGGTGTGGGTTGAAATTTTAGCAAATATATTTGTAATGAATCTCCTTTAGGAGTTCTGCACCACAGAGCTTACACCGTAGTATAAATATCTCTAAATTTGAGCGTGAATCTAAGAAAAAAATTGTGCTCTATTTTAATACCTTTTGTGAGACTCCATGTTATTTTAGTGCTTTCTGTTGGTTGGGAATTCAGTAGTCTACTATCTTATTATTTCTTCTGATATTTGATAAAATCTTCTTTATTTATTGTTATGCTGTTTCTCTCTGGAAGTTAATAATAGGAGTACTGATGAAACACCGAGGTGTGCTGCAAAAGGATTTATTCCTTCATATGTTAGTCTAACATGTAAAATGAGATTTGTAGTAACTTTTTTATCTTTTGCAAAACCACACACAACAGTATATTAATCCATAGTAAATGATGTGCTTATGTTAAGCTCGTGATTCTTCAGAAGGGACTGCACCAGAAGAAAAGGGAGAGTAACAGATATAGCATAACCCTTTGTCATTCTAGAGAAATGACTTTGGAGACGTTGGCGAATCCTGAGAGCTAAAAATACCTCTAATTTTCATACTGTCATTCACGCTCGCTAATTAAATTATCTCCGTAACACTGTGGGATAATGCTATGTGGTGGTAAACAGCTGACAAATCAGTGTTATATCAAATTCCAGAGAATCAAGAATCAAATATTCTTGATTAATTGTTGGAATGATTGAAAAACTATTCCATAGTATTTCCACAAATTATACTGAATAAAAGAAATATGATTTTAAAGTACTTTACTGCATACAAGGTTTCCTGTCCTACCAAAGTATTGATTGAAGAAATTTAACTATAGGATTCAGCATTTCCAAAAAGTTAGGGCTTCTGTTTTCTACTTGATAGAAATCTGTTTTCCACTTCACCAAATTCTTAAAAATCTAATATGGAGCATCTGGATTTTAAGAAAAGCTAAGGATTATTGCTTTTAGAATTTTCTGTTAAATTTGTTATTTTTGATTTTTGATATTTAAACAACAAAGTAGAATTTTTGGATTATACTAATAAAATTAAATATGATATATAGAAAAAATATGTCTGTTATTTCATTTTGAATATAAATTATTATAAGTACATATTGACTATGTCAAAATACATAGATATTGTTCATTTTATTATTATGTATCACAACTAAATATTTGAATAGAAACAAATATATAAACCCTAATCTAGACAGCCATTTTGACAATTCTTTTAAGAAACAGCACACTCTAAATTATAAGTCTGTATACTAAAATATAGAAGAGAGTAGTATATTTTGAGAATTCTCTATTCCCTTTGGAAATATAACTTTATTTCAGAGTAATCAAAGAATTAATCTAATAAAAAATTAATAAATTTGTGATACAGATATTAAGACAATGCCAACATATGAACTTACTCAACTATCATAATTACATGTAAAAAATAGAATGTATAAATAACCATATTAAATAGCACTCAAGTTGTTAGAACTACAAGCATAGTACTTTGCAGTTAGGTATTCAACACATTTCATAAACAACAGAAAACTATTTAGAAGTTTGGACAAACTGCGTTCCATTTAGGTATGTAACTTAAATGGAAAATTTGTAAAGCAGAGATATAATAAAGATAACAGGTAAAGAGCAATGTACCTTCTCTTAATAAAAAACTGTTTCCTCCAAATTCTAATTTTGCAAGATATTTTATAGCACTCAATACTGTCTATTTGTATGGTAAGAGAAGAATTTCATTTTGGGAAAATCCCAGAACTTTATTGGCACCGGGCCAGACGTTATCCTTTAACGTCTGCAGCTTGAAAAGCTTAACCTTTTAGCCCCTTACTTAAAGGACTACTAATTTAAACTACAAAATAAACATCTTCAAAAATTGCAAAAGGAATAGTTCTATTCTTACCAGGTTTGGATTTTCTCTTATAATTTTTGGCATTTGGCAAGTATCACCCTTGGTCTAATCATGCCATAGGTTTTATGTTCATATTGTGACATGAAATAGAAGCACATGAAAATTTTCAACCATCAGATACCTAATTTTTCCATTGGCGTACATCTACTCACAAAGGTTTTTATGTCATAAATTCTTATACAATACTTGATTATCCCTAAATTACATAGGACTGAGTCAATAACACCTTAGCTTTTAGATATTCTGTTTACTTAAACATACATACAACTACTATTCTTATCAGTCTTTTGTTGAACATTTACCCAAAAGGTAATTCAACTTAAATATTGAAAAAAAAGTCTATTCTAAAAATATTGTCTGATCTATTCCACCTGGTTTCCATCTGTGACAGCGTGTCTTCACAATGTCATGTGCTTTTCTTTTGTATGTTCTTTACCATTTGGCTTGGATGTAATCTTTGAACTGATGTTTTTTCTTCCTTATTGTCTGTATTCGGATTAGTATAAATTGAAACTTCCAAACCTTTATGTAGGTTTTGAGATGATTTGATTCTAATTAATTAGGAAGATTTAATGCATTATAAGCTCTCTGTATTAAATATTATATTATAGTGCCATTAATATAGCAATAGAATCAATCATTATATTCTTTTTTATTCTTTTCTTTGTAAGAACTTTCAGCGATTTTTCATTTACATTATTATCCTTTTCTGTGAGAAAGCAGTATTTCACTTCTGAATTTCTCAGTTATTTCAAATTGACTATATGGGCGTATATGTGTTGAGTTTGATACTTTGTAGTGTTGACATTACATTTCCTGAGATCACCATTAATGTTAAGGTACTTTATGTTTTTATCCAGTTTTTCTGTTAAATTTAAGTTTTGACTTGAAAACAGTGAGATATTATATGTTCATATAAACAGGCTTTAACCCTTAGTTTTGTCATGCCCCTCCTCCCATAGGTCATAGGCAAAACAAATTAATTTGAGATATATGAAACTGAATGGAATAATACAAATGTACAGAAGGGTGTGTAGATATATGTGTGTGTTTGTGATCATAATTTTAAAAAAGATATAATAGCCCATTGTATTTAAAATAGTTCTTTTGTTTACTCTACAGTAATTGTTTTTAAAATTTAAAAGAGAGCCAGAAAAAAAAATTTTAAGTAAATAATAAATAAATAAATAAATAAATAAAGAGAGCCAGTTAGAAATAAATTGAAATCATTTTTCATAATGTAAGAAATATCAGTAATATTTCTGTGTTTTCCAATAGAAATGCTAATTACAAGTATTTACTTTAAAGTTGGCCTGTCTAGTTCCAAATTACTAACAGAAATGAAATCATTTCTGTACTCTCTAGAATATGGCAATTCTAGATTACCTAAAACTAGAATATTCTTGGTTTTGAGTTTGGATAGATCTGATATTTAAAGAAAAATGGCCTTGTTTAGGAATATGAGGGGGACTATTATTCTTTAGATTTTTGTCTTGGAAAAGAGCCCTACACTGAAAGTTTTGTTATGATTTATAATTCACTACTTAGTAGTTTCTCTTTCTTGGACCTTCCTTCTCCCATGTTCAAAGAAAATGTTCTCAATTATACTCATAAAATATTTTACATCTCATTCATACACTTATTCATATTACTATGTTAAGGATTCTCATAGAATCATTTTAGAAATCATCTAGAGCATTAATCTAAACATGGTTATGCAGTTATTTCCCTGTACAGCATAACAGGGAACTCCTTAGGAGTCTGAGCTCCTGAACTGTCTCTCCTATAACTGTCAGTACTGTACCACATTCTACTAAGAATGTACCACGTCATTTCCATTGATCCGATTACTATGGAAAATTTACTAAGTGGTGTCAGTGAATTAACCTTTGGTAAGTGGGATGGCTATTACCAGGTGCATACTTCTGTAGGATGAATAAATGTTCTTTCATTCAATAAATGTAGATTAACCTCCTGCTGTATGCTAGAAATTGTGCTGTGGTTTTGGGATCCATGGATAATATCATAATCCCTGTCCTTGTGGTGCTCACAGTGAGCTGAAGGAGACACACATGAAGAAATAATTATGACAGTGTTAATGCCACAATCATGACCAGTTTGTACTGCCTTCTACGTAGGAGTTAAGCTTCTGATTGATTGATTCACAAAGGATGAGTCAGTTATTCTTAAAAAAAGGAACTAAACTAGTTAAGATGTCTTTTTACATGTGTAACACAGCTTTTCCTAAAGAATTTATTAAGAAACATATTAAATAATATTCTATTAGTACCAAGATTGTCTTTTTGCAAAATACTGTGGCTGCAAAGTAGATAGGATATGGTAGAACTATATCAGATTATTGGCTTGGTGTGGAGATAAAAATTAGCAACTAACTGGTTTTCTATTATTAAGAAGTGGAAAGTATGGGTATCCAGTTAGAGAATTCTTACTATTTTGTTTCTCTCTAACCATTCTGTTTATCTAACAATTCTGTTTATCTCACATATATGTATATGTATGTATCTATTCACTTTGTGTGTGTGTGAATGTCTGTTTTGAAAAAAAATATTGAGCTCAACAACATCATTTGTTGTAAAGACTTATTCTGCCTGTTATTTTCTTTTATTTCTGAGAATTAAGGATTGAGTGAATCTCCTCAATGTCCTGATGAATCTTTTTAAGATGTTCTTCTTCCGGGTAAACTGATTTCTTTATGATCTTCAGAAAATGTTCCTCTAACATAACAGAGATGATTATTTATTTCGCCACATGTTCAAACTGCCTTCAACTGCTCTAGGGTAACTTGCTTCACAAGACTTAGTATTGATCCATATTTTATAACTGACTAAATAAGAAAAAAAGAGTCTCCACAAAATAGCTAGAAAGATTGCCTTAACTGATGATTTCGTTTTAATAATTTTTGAAATGATCACAGAAAACTGATGGTGAAAAGCCCATATCTTAGACTGCTTAAAATGGAAAGTCTGCCCTTTATTTTAAGAAATTAAGAGAAATTAATTCTTTTCATTTTGGCTATGGATCTTGCAGACTTTTTCTACATATATGTAGTTTTAAATAGATTGTAGGAGAAAACAAGTTATTGAAGAACCACAAAGTAGTCTGATTTTAATTCTTTGAATTTAACTAAAAATGTTCACTTTATTAAATATAACAAAATCTCTAACATTTTTATTTATATACATATTTCTCATCCAGCTGAAGTCTTTTGAACTTGAAATAACCTGCCCTTCCAGAGTATTCTGATATTGCCAGATCCACTATTAGCCTCATTGAAAAATGAGCCAATAACTGCCACAAATAGCTCTCCAGTTTAAATATAATTGGTCAATAATATGTACCTACACACGTTTCCTGCATGTCTACCTACACTGAGTAGTTTTTTCACTTCACATTGATGAAATGCTACAGCTTTGGCAAGGTGACTTCTGAGTCTATGTTCAACACTGAAATAGGAGATAATTAAGTGCATTGTAAAAGATACAAATTAAGGTACAATATTTATAATTTATGTAAGTAATTTCTTATGAAAAATCAGAAATTTAATTAGCTTAAGCACATAATTATCCATACGATTTGATGCTAGGTCAAAAGGTAATATAGTATTGAGAGATCATCATATTTGTCTTTCAGCAGTTACAGCTTTGGTCTATTGCCTGGCACAATGCAAAGAGTAGGCAAACAATAATTACTTAGAGAATGAATGCATAATATGGCCATATTTGCCTAATAATTTGTGTTTCTTATTTGCATACACCTCTGGCAATGGGGAAATGGCTCAGTGTTTATCAGGGGTAGAAACCAGAGTGGGATCAAAACTTTGCATGGAAATTGACATTGTGAAATAATCATAATAGTTTACTATTTATTGAGTGCTTATTCTCCACCAGACATTGTGCTAAGTTCTTCACATGAATCATACACTTTAATTCACAATAATTTTTGGAAGTAGTCTTATTATTAGGTTTTTCTATTTTAGGTATGGAAAAACTAGGCTCAGAGAACTTACGCAATTTTACAAAGGTCACACAGCTAGTACATGCTGGAGGGAAGTCAGATTCATAATTTATATAAAGGACAAGTTGTATTGCCTTTTCAGGATTGTTGGAGTGAGACCTTAGATGATGAAGTTAACAATGTCTGTAATTCAGAATATGAACTTTATCTTTTAAGAACTGTTGTTTTTAATATGATTATGTTAAAACAAGAATCTTGATCTTTCAAAAGAGGAATTCTCACTAGTATATTTTACATTATATTTTGAATATAGAGCTTATATTATCTGACCTTTCTTGCTGTTTTCAAAACTGTGAGGATAATTTAGCATAAGAAGAATGAATAATAAAATCAAATACAGAAAGTATGTTATTATAATAACTATAAGGGAAATATTTGAAAATAAATTTGACAGTGGCCTAAATGCTAGAGTAAATCATATCCCCCGTCTGAAATCTTCCTAACACCAGTTACTCTTTAAGAACTTACTGCATCCTCTTGTTCATAATGACATTCCCTCAAGGAAATCTTTTAGTTAAATAAAATAATACTCTGTCATAAATGTCACATTTTTTTAGTTACCACAAATAAATAATATAATATTCGAGTTTGGTTAGCTGGCTTCCCCGAATTTAAGTGTTTTTCACCCATGGGAACCCCATAATTATGTTATTTTGCTATAGACATGAATTAAGGTTAAGGTTACTTTAGTTTATTTCCAGTGGGGTTACTAAATTCTGAGACTTCATAGTTAATTTATGTTTTTTATCTGTAGGTTGATCCCAAAGTAGACCTTTGAGGACAATATTGAATGAGATCCAGAAGGGTCTGATTTCATTTTGAATCTTTCCTTTTATGGGAGTTGACTATTAAGTAATTTACATAATTAAAAATTCCGTTTCTGGATCCTTACCTGCATGAACCAAAATGGATATGCACATCTCTGAGAACACACACAGGGTTTAGCAACAGTGGCACAGGGAGAGATCGAGGTGAATGGCTGAGCAGAGGAATCCTTGACACAGTGCCTGCCACTGCCTGTCAGGGATGCACGCAGAGACAGGACGGCCCTTCCAGAACCTGTCTTTCACACTCTTGCTGAGGCACCACTGAAAGACTAAGTGAGTGTGAGTTAGGATGTACCATTTTGGGGTGGTGATGGTGATAGAAATATACGTGTAGCATTTCAACAAAAACAATCGTGCTAGAGTTTAACAGCTAGATAACCAATTACTGTGTAGTTAAAACAACCTTTTGAAAATTTAAATTAAAAAAAAAAACTAGTGTCTCTAGCTCTTAGTAATGAATAACAAGAAAACAAGGACATCAAAGCCGAGAATGTGAAATGGCTTTGTCCAAATTGCATGCCAGTCAGTGGTGGCGCGGATTTGAACACAGTTCTTTGAGTTAAAATCCAGTTCTCTTTTGAGAATAAGAGAATAAGAGGAAAAAAGATTTTGAATATTCTAACTTGACATTTTTTTCCTCTTTTAATCGTTTTGGTAATGAGGTCAGGCTCAAGGTGACATTCTGGTACAGTAGAGAGTGTTTAAATGTCAGACTTCAGCAAAACTCCTAGCGTATTTCAAACTGATAATTTAACAAAGAAGAAAAAACTGTTGACACAGTGCTTTGTTTTATTTCCTTTTACAGTCTAAATCCTGAAAATAAAACTTTTAAATCCTTGTTATTTTACATCTGTTTCTTTTCCACTGTATAGTATCAAAAAACATTAAGTACTCAATTAAATAACTCAGATAAATAACATATATATTTATAATGCCCCCAAATTAGTTTTTCTTTTTAGTTTTAAAACTCCCAAAATTATTTTCAGCACTTGAGCACCTGTTATCAAACTTTATATTTCTGCATCATTTCTTTTCTAAACTCTTACAAGTTAGCTATGGGATAACATGGATGGTGCTTCACAAACTGTAATATACTCATTACATCATGTTGCTTTTATCCTCCCTGCCCGCTGTTCATTCTCAATGTGAAAAATCATAACATGTCAATGACAGGAGGTCTGGCTTTCAGGCCAACTTTTTAAATTATTCCCACTGAGGAACTGTCAATAGGATTAAAATACAGATTCTGGATCTGTCCATCCCAGATGAGGTCAGCACTTTGAGCAGTGGGAATACTATTTCTGCAGTCTGTGCTTTCCCCTTTGCATGCAGAAGCATAGAGGTTAATATGACACAAATATTTGAAAGCTCCTATGGAAACAGGCTAGCTTTGCCTAAATTAAGTCAGTTGTCCATCTGCAATAAATAAAATAACAGCATTCATTAGAATCCGTAGCTATGTATATGTGTAGATTCTACAATAATATTAAAGCCCACAAAGTTTCAATTACAGAACAATCCACTTATAGTTCATAATTAATAAATTCTTTGCAGCTGTGTAACTGTGGCCGGAAACATCTGCAAAGCCTTATATTTTACACACAGGCACATACACATAATTCCTTCAGAAAAAGTTTAATTGTGCTTAAAATCACAGGTCTGGAAACAGAGTAAGACCTGAGGAAGCTGAGTCTAGTTGTATTCAGTTAGCTCCTTGGAGGAGGAGTTGGGGGGGAAAGGAAACCAGCCCTTGTCTAGCACAGGTGATGTAGGTAAAAAATAAGAATGTTTAAGGTCTATTCATATATTCACTGAAAACTAACTTTGTATATTATCTCCCCTACATATAACTTGGTATTGATAAGCATCTATTTAAGTTATAAAATTACTCAGTAAAATGCTAGTCCTCAGATAAAAGATAAATTATTATTTATAAAACTAAAATTAGAAATGGGTAAAAAGAATATATTGATTTTCCTTTGTTTTGGAATTTATAGTTAATTTTTTACACCTAAATGTAGCTTTATAAAAATAGATGAATATAGAACATATGTGTTAGAAAGGCAAACTAACATATTTTTGACAGATAAAATTTGGTATTTTTTCTTAATGTTGGCTAACTTAAATGTTCAGTTTGAAGTTGCATTATCAATGGATTTTATTATACATGACAACTTTACTGAGGTAAAATTCACATACCATACAATTCACCCATGACAGTTAACAATCTGGTGATTTGTTAGTATAGTTATAGAGTTGTACAACCATCACTATCAATCAATTTTTGAACATTTTCATCGCCCCAGAAAATAACCCTGCACCCATTAACAGTCACTTGCTATTCCTCTCACTGCCCCAGCTCTTAGCAACCACTAATCTACTTTCTGTCTCTATAGATTTGCCTATTCTGGATATTTCATATAAACAGAAGTATATAGTATGTGATCTTTTGTGACTGGATTCTTTCACATGGCACAATGTTTTCAGAATGTATCAGAATTTAACTTCTTTTGATTGCTGAATAGTATTCCATTGTGTGTATTCATTTATTAGTTGATGGACATTTTGGTTGTTTCTACACTTTGGGCTATTATGAATAATTCTGTTATAAACATTTAATTATGTTCAAGTGTTTGTGTCAGTAAATGTTTTCATTTCTCCTGGGTACATACTGAGGAGTGGAATTGTTGGGTAACATGATAACTATGTTTAAACTTTTGAGGACTTGCCAGTTTTTTTCAAAGTGGCTGCACCATTTTACATTCCCAACAGCAGTGTATGAGAGTTCTAATTCCTCCATATTCTTACCAGACTTCTTTTATCTGTCTTTTTTAATAGTCTTCCTACTGGGTATAAGTGGTTTATCATTGTAGTTTTGAGTTGCATTTCCCTGATGACTAATGATCTTGAGCATCGTTTTGTGTGTTTATTGGCCATTTGTATATGTTCCATATAGAAATATCTATTCAGATTCTTTGCCTATTTTTTGATTGGCTTATTAATAAATTTTAATTTTTGATTATTTTAAAATTCTAACTTATTATAATTCTCAATAATATCTAATCTTATCTCCCTCATCAATTTTATGGTAGACATATCTTTTATCACGCATTCTTTACAGACTTTGATAGTCCGAGAAAAGACCTAGAACCTCCAGGATGATGATTCTAAACACCTGGAAAGCTTTTAAAATATAGATATATCCGAACCTTAATAATGACTCAGTTATCATTAATAGGGCCAAGACAGTAGTCTCTTTTCAAAGCATCCCTCATGTGCAGTCATGGGGCACAGCCCACTAAGATATGGAGTTTCAGTGCCTTAATGTTCAGGATGGGTCAGTTATGTCTGAAAGTAAAGATGGAGTTTAAGATTTCTAAAAAAATGTGCCCATTATGGTTGAGGGAATCCTTCTTGGCTGTAGAGAAATTCTAGAAATATGTGGATTTTCTGGGATAACCAGTTTGTGGGAGAAGGTCCTTAGAAGTATAAGCAGATAGGATATCCCCTAAGCTTACCATTGTAGGTCATAAACCTAAAGTACCAGGGTAGGTCTGAGTATCTACACCCTTGATCAGAAAAAAAAGAGGTATTCCACTTTATCCAACTGCTTAGCCTAAAGAGTGGAAATTTGTCTGTGGCTTTTACAGTGGCCTTTAGGATTGTTCATTGAGAACACAGAGTTGTTACACCAGTACCGTGATTGTTCCGCAGACTGCCTCATGAAAGTATATACTCAAAGGCCTGGCACCCCATTGCTTAAACACTTGAAATCCATTGAAGACAGCTATGGAATATGCTAATGTTAGGAGAGTTTGAGAATCAGGATACAAGGCTTTTGTATCAACTCTCTTATGTATTTAAATATCTTTGTGTTCAGAATTTTGTTGCTCTTAAGTAATTTACTTATAAATGGGAAACCCTGTTCCACTTTGTGTGTGTGTGTGTGTGTGTGTGTTTTAAGAATTTAAATCCCACATATTATTTGAACCAATTTTGTTACATAAGACAATCTTCTTATTTAAAAAGAGTTGAAATTAAATATAATATTACAGTTACTTCATCGCAGTAAACAATATAGCAGATCTTGGAATATAGTATATTTTGTAATATAATTTAGTAGGTATATTACAGTAGGTAATCTTGTTACTGTCCAGGAAAAAGAAGTTTCATGTGCTTCCTAGATTTTCTTTTTCTTTGGTGCTTTTCCATTTAAACAACTGGCTAAGTGAAATCTTGCTCAGTGTATGAAATCTGACAAGATTATGGTTCTTAGCTCTAGGATAATGAACTTATGTTATTTTATTCATTAAGGCCCTGAGGGCTAGGAAAAAACAGTCCAAAGAATCAGTCCCAGGCCTTTGTGGTAACACTGAAAAATACTGTTACTAAAATCATTGGTGAAATATTATTTTTACAGAAGTAAATATTGAAAACAAATTTTATACATATTCCCAGTCTTCATCTGTCCAGTGAAATATTACCTAAAAACAAAGTTCAGTTAAAAAAACACAGTCATCGAAAGGCAGGAGATTAAAATGGTATGTTTCTTATTGTAACTAATTTTACCATAGTGCATACAGTATATTAATTAAAGTTTGCTTTAAGTTCAAATGCTGTTGAACAAATTGAGAAATAAAGCAAAGGAAGAAAAAAGTTTTAAAACTGCTATTGCACGATTCCTAGAAAGTTATTTTTATATACTTCATCATTATGTATAAAGGAAATTTATCTTTGATTGAGGTTTCAGAAGGCATTTACCATGAAAAACTTTTTTACTAGTACCTTTTTGGAAAACCAGCTGCATTTATAGAGAGAAGAAATTGCCCTTATTTCCATGTACGCTTTTGGGAGCAGCTGGAGGGCTCATCTAAGTCTTCCTTAAGTGATTAAATCTCAGGTATATCACTACACTCCAGTTTCTCTCACAGTATTTTACTCAAGCTATTTCATCTAGATATCTCATCTAAAATTTTAATTTTATGAGCATCTGTTACTTCCTTCCTAAACATTTTACTACGCAATTGCTCACTACTGTCTTGAGAGATACAGGTTATGTCTTCTCGGGTTCTTGGCTTTACTCTTCGCACCATAGCTCCCAAGATTTTGTACTTATTTTTAATAAATCTAAATTAATAGCTTCCTTAGATGTTAAGTGAAAACTCTCTTGTTACAACTTATTATTTTCAATATTAGCTGAACTGAAACAAAATAGTACTTCAAAGAAAAAATGTTAAGACTTTTATGACCACATTTTTTCGAGATTGCTTCTCTCATTATCTATTTAATGATGGCCATACATGTACTCCATCATTTTGCAGGCATCTACAATGCCAAAATTCATGGTGAAATTGAGGAGATCTACTTAATATCTCTTCTGTAAGGTGTACTAGGATATTATTTCAGCGTTTTCTAAGTTAAAATAATAGCTTTAAATCAGTCAAAGGGTATAATAAAAGGCAATAGGGGCCCATTGAAAATTCATTTTGGGGGTTGCTAAAGCTTCGAGACCCATTGAACAGATGCCAGACTTTGGCTTATTCAGCAGTCAAGGCTGGTGCAATAGCATATGGTTGAGTCTCAGCAGTCCTGTGTTCTAAATCCAGTTTTAGCCTAGACAAACAGAATTATTTGAAGAACTCAGGTTAATTTTGCTTCAAATCTGTTTTCCCATCTGCTAAAATGATAACAGAATTTAATGAAATTTGAAAGTTGAATGATAAGGGTTTTAAATTTCTCTACATTAGGTACTGTATACATTCTACAAGCCATGTAAGTGGAGCAAGAAATGGACCTGCTTATTTGTGGGAAAAGTGGAAGTAAGCCTTTGGTTAGAAGCCTTTATTAGCAACAGGAGGGTGAGAATTGCGAGAGATTGCACTAGGTAGTTTGCTGCCTACAGTTCTGGAAGCCTTACCTAGTGGATGTTAAATCGTGTTGCCATTCCTCCCCCATTTCCTTGCTCCCCAACTCCTGTCCCTGTAAAAAGTGAGTAAATACACATAATATCATAAAAGACTCTCAGCATACATCTCTCTGTCTCTCTCTCTCTTTTTCTTTGTTAATTCTCTGGGCCTTAATGTTATCAAGCTGCAGGTTGTGAGTAAAGCATTGCCTTTTCTGTGTTACAGATGTTCTATCTGATCACTGAATTACGGATAATACATGGGGCAAGATGCAGTGCATACTTAAAGAAAGGAATTTCCAGCCTGAGAAATCCATGCTAAATCCTTTATCCTACCAGTTAACCATTCTTTTATGTGGCAAGATTGTATCTTTAGAAACATTTTAAAGTGTTATTTTGTTTCATATTATTTCAAAATCGAGCTCGTTTTTCTCTCTGTGTCTTAGATTTGTAGTAATTGCTACAAGAACAGGTGAAGATGCATTAAGCTTCGTTGCCTAATATGTTTGTGAGTGCTTCCCTCTTGTATGAATTGAGGAAGCCAACTAAAGGCAGACTGGCTTCTGAGGGCAGCAGTGGATCATAATTTACAAAGAGATGATGGTAGTTCTGTTCACAAATCTATAACTTATCACAATATGACCTATCTTTAAGTTTCTAAGTTATCTAAAATACCTGTCTTGTTCATATAAAGCACCCTTATATTCTTGAAGCTTAAAAGATAATTTGGAGTACTCAATTGTACCAGATTATGTATTAAATATTCAACATGTGAACAAAAGTACAGAATGACTTGACTTTTTTCTGGAGGATATACTATCTTAATAAGATAGGATTGTTTTTCCACCCAAGAGGGAAAATGTGATTACACTTCTGAATAATGCTTAAGTTGAGAACATTAAACAAACTTGAATCTAATACATTAAAAGTTAAAATTGAATTTATGTTAAATATTCACTTATTTTTCTTTATAGGTATGATTTATTAATTTCTATTAAATTTGAAGGTCACTAAAACTTAAATAGATATTCATTTAATAAAGATGGAGGGTAAATTGAATCTATTTAATATATTCAATGTATAGTACCATCAATTAATTTAAAAATGGTTGAGATAATGAAAATTGAACTTGCTAAATTTTAGATAAGATAAATATGTAAAATGTCTGGAGATAGTAAATAGTTCCAGGTTACTTGATTTAATAACAAGTAGTCTCTAAGTGAGTTAGGGCAACTTCACTGGAAGGTGATAGAGATGTCTATTCCTTTCTGAGAGCAGTTGCTGTGTTAGTGTGACTATCTTAACCTTTCCCAGCAGAGGAGAAATGGTTATCACCTGTTTGTAGTTGATGGCTTTCTCCTTATTTCAGGCAGAATAGGTTTCTTCTATTCATAGGATTTCATTTCATTATTTTTAGTAACAAGGAAGTTCACTTAGTGGAAAGCAGCCTGCCTTGGAGCTTAAATTGGTTGAAATTATATCTTGAAGTTTTCTGAAAATTGCAGGGTGTGAGGGGGAATACATTTCTATCATTTTCAGATGACAGCTTTTACATCACTATTATTTGTAGTCAGGTAATAAAATTAGTTTAATATTTTTCACTATGAACCAAATTCACACATAAAAACTTAATTTATAGCTATACTAGATTAAGAAAATATAACTTTGAAGTGTGTTAATGTGAATCAACAAGCAAGTTAATTATTACTGAAATCAAAGTTCCCCTGAATTAGCTCTCCTGAGATTTTATCTAAATAAATTATGCTTGTGTTTAGTTTTGGGCTCTAGACTTTGGACTGATGCCAACTACAGGTGTAAGTTTGCTGTATCATTTGGTTTTTATTATTTTGTTTTAAAATACAGTATTATACAATTGGGTTATTGATATACACTAAACAGAATTTTACCATAAAGGGCATGTTTTTCCCTTCTTGTTTCATATAATTAGAGACTTATGGTTTATAATTAGTTCCCAGGAAACATGACAACAGATATAAAAAGAATATGTTAGAAATTTCTTATTGGAATCTAGGTTTCTATTGAGTCTGGTGATAGCAAATTTGGAAACCAAAGTTCACATTTTATTCTTTGCTAAATATTACTAAAATTTAAAGAAGGTCTGTTTGTTCTCATGTTTCTATTTTCACTTTGTTCTGCATTCCCAGCCTGTGGCCGTGGGTTCTACAAATCCTCCTCTCAAGATCTTCAATGCTCTCGTTGTCCAACCCACAGTTTTTCTGATAAAGAAGGCTCCTCAAGGTGTGACTGTGATGATGGGTATTACAGGGCTCCATCTGACCCACCATATGTGGCGTGCACAAGTAAGTTCATAATTGTAAAATTAGGACTTTCAAATCCCTTCCATTTGTTTGTAGTATTGTGACATCATTGAGATAGGCATGAAACTTATGAGTACATTCCACAAACCGATGAGGCTAAACAATAATATAAAGGAGATACATCTTACATCATCATCAGTGTAATTTTCATGTTTGCCAGATCAAAATGCATTTTAATCTTGTTTTACACATGTATTCAATAGGAATAATAAATAAAATGTAAAACTTATTTGAGTCTTGCATGGCTGTGAAATGTTATTAAAAAGTAATGGTTTCTGACTTAAAATTCCATCACTAAATAGGGCAAATCTTACATCTTGGTGCTTCAATTAATGAATGTTTGAGAGACTCAAATCCAAAGTCAATTCCAGACATTACTATAAATCATTCTTGAGCACATTAAGAATGAATGGATGTATTCTCTGTTATATGGTTAAAAGGCAAAGTATTTTTAAACAACTGCACAACTGTTTTTTTAGGTGCATTAACTGTTCTTTTTTAATAGCTTGGAAGAAAAATAGCTAAAGACCGTGGCAAAAGGACAAAGACAGTTGTTATCCTGTTTTCATTTTGACATATTAAATAGAAAATAAATAAAGCCTCTTGCCAAGTGAATTCAAGAAGGCTTTTATTCAGTTTCTCTAGGAAAGGTAATGAAATGTTTATGTGCAAGAGAGCGTTTCAAGTAGTTTTCTGTATGGTGATTGAGCCACTAGATTAATGCCTCACATGGATCCTTTAGTTCATTTTTGTTTGTTTTTTGTCTATTTTTGTTTATTTGCTTATTTTTGGTTTCCAAAGGGCCTCCGTCTGCCCCACAGAACCTCATTTTCAATATCAACCAAACCACAGTGAGCTTGGAATGGAGTCCACCTGCAGACAATGGGGGAAGAAACGATGTGACCTACAGAATACTGTGTAAGCGGTGCAGCTGGGAGCAGGGTGAATGCATTCCCTGTGGGAGTAGCATTGGCTACATGCCCCAGCAGACTGGATTAGAGGATAACTACGTCACTGTCATGGACCTGCTGGCCCACGCTAATTATACTTTTGAAGTTGAAGCTGTAAATGGAGTTTCTGACTTAAGTCGATCCCAGAGGCTCTTTGCGGCTGTCAGTGTCACCACAGGTCAAGCAGGTATGTTTTTGTGTTTGTCTTGACTAAGTGAAAAATGTGACTACATAAGTGAGGTCTCTCGCTTGAATATCTTGTTAACTTGGCTCTACAGAACTTGATTATTCCAGCTTGTTGATTATTCACACCTTTCGCTTTTCTTTGCTATTTCTTCTGTTGCCTGTTAAACCATTACTAGACTCATTAACATCTCCTCCAGAGATCTGGCAGGAGAAAGAAAAGGGGATAAATTGTAAACCAATTAAGACTGCTCTAAGAGGACCAACTCTATTAAGATCTAGGGGAGGAGAGGGAAAATATTGGACAAAATAAGATGTAGGATATTTCTTGCATTTTTAATTTACCTTTTTGTGTGCTACGTGCTCATGATTAAAATCTACAGGATAATTAGGAATAATGAAGGAGTTGGCTTCAACGTCTCACATGGTGTTAACCAGTTTTTTACCACATAAAATGTTATATTTGTAATAGGTGGCCAGTCTGCCTTAAAATTTGCATGAGGGAATTTTACATTCCTCACTAGATTTGTGATCATATTGATGTCTATAGTATTGGAATAAGTACTTGAGAGATCTCATGAGGCTTTCAAAATAAATGAATTAAGAAATATAATTATCATGATGATTGTGAACTGGTAGCTTAGCCTAAAAGCAGTTTTCGCTTATTTTCTTATTGGCATTTAAGATGCCCTGCTTGGTCATTCTTTGCTGTGGTAAGTAGGTTTTGGAAAATATAAATTGGGAAGGAAGCTTCAAAAATTGGAGACTTTCTAAACCTTTAGAAAAATATTATTACTGGGGGAAGTTCCAGAAATTGAGAGCTTTTTCAAACTTCTGAAAATTCTTGCTGCTGAAGGATGATGCTATGTAGTCAGAGTATCCAAGTGCTATGTCATCGTCATTAATAAAATTGGACCTGCACTGGAGTACTGAGTTGTGTAAGCATCATAATAAGCTTATAACAAGGTCTTCTTGATCTTTGGCAAGCTGTCAACAGTAATATTATCCCAAATTCCTGGACATAGACTAATCTATTCTTCATATCTATGCCAATTTTAATAAAATGTTACCTATTTAAATTATATCTGCACAATGAAGCCTATACATATAGTCTCATGCTTACCATTTTGAACAGATTAGTGGGTTCCTATTCTAAAGGTCTTATTTTGATGTTTATTTAAAAGGCTATTGCAAATCAGATTTCTTACATAAAAGCTGAAGTCTGGAAGTAAAACCACATAGAAATTTTTAGATCTTCAAAAATTGGACAAAAGAAGCAACTCATTTAACTGATATTTGGATTGATTCATTTTATTTACCCTTACACCATTTGCCATTCTTTTATAATGCTGTTGTTAGTAGGTGTTTTTACTTGTTTTGCTTTATATTGAAATTTGTCATTGTAACGTTACAGTGAGTGGGTTTGAAACATTTTAGGTTCATGATTATGACACTAGAGCTATCTTTGGAACCATTAATAAAAACTCTTAGGTCTGATGAGCTAGAATAACTACTTTATTCTTGCTGATAATAAGTAAAAGAAGGGATATTTCTATTTATTTTTTAATACAACCTAAAGATACTGAACTGATACCACAAATAGAGTTTGCCAGGTAGGCCACTTTGGGAATCTGTTTCCATGATCTTTAAATGTTCATTGTTTAATTTTTCAGGTTAATACTACACAGCCTAAATAGGTCATAGATATTCCATAAGTTCCTGAATCAACTGTCTTATAGTAGTTACGTAAAATGGCTTTGTCCCTTGATTCTCTTCCAGTTAAGAGCAAACTAAGTTTGTTTGGTTTTGGGGGGGAGGTAATTTAAATGTACAAAAATTAGATTGCTATGATTACACAACTATGTAAATATACCAAAAATTATTAAATTGTGTGCTTAAAATGAGTAAATTTTATGGTATGAAAATGATACCTCAGTAAAGCTATTAACATTTTTAAAAGAAAAAATATAATAAAGTTAAAAAGCAAACTAGGTTTGTACTTTTATATTAAAATATTAATTCACAATTGCCTGGTCCCAACTACATCTCAAATACTAAAAACCCATGAACTTACACTCAGCTTTTTCTGCTTTCAAAAAGAACAGCATTAATAAGGCAGCAAGCTGCGGTAATTTTAAAAGTTTTAATGTATTTTTTAACTGAGGAAATTTAGAATATGTTAGTGACTATTGTTCAGTTAAATTTGTACCCATTCCCCCCATCCCATCGTCAATATTTTTTCTTTTTCTAAGGGGGAAATGATTTGAAACTTTGTCCATGTTTATAACTATCCATGGAAACCTGCAATGATCCTTAAAATTCTCATTCTGTGTTAACCAAACAGCATCACCTCTCACCTAGTTTATGCTTCAGTCACTTCAATAATGAATTTAAGGATCTCTGGTCAGTTATCAGTTATTGCTCATCAGCAATCCACTGATGCCTAGTACAAAAAGAATCTGCATGTGTCTGGGCAAGAAGAGAGAGTAAGGATGGAAAATCATCAGGCAGTGTTTGAAAGGTAGTGCGTACTTTGTAGTTCCTTTTCTATTAAGTTTGGAGTCTGGAGCTCAGAACCCCCCATACCAGTGTTTGTGGAAATGGAAGTACATTGAAGACCCCCTCGTCCTTTCCTCAGGGTAGGAGTAGGGTTATTGGTGTTTAAAGACCTGTACCCCAAGCCCTGCTGCCACTTATGAGGTATGTGCTGTTGGGTGGACTGCTAAAGTTCTACAGGAGTATGATGGAGATAAGATGGTATCTATCTTCCTGCATTATCCTGCTAAATGAGATATTGAAGAAAACTTGAAAACGCTTTATTGTCATAAAAATGTTATTGCAGTGAGTAGCGTAATGAATGCTGATTAATCCTCTTTTTATGTAACTCTTTATGAACCTGTCAAGGCAAAACACACTAAAATCTTTACTTATTGCCATGTGTCCAGGGTGGGGTGTATAATCGAGGCCCAGGATTGGCAATTATGTGTTATAACATTGCAGGAGGGAGAAATTAATTTTTTTTATCTAGTCACAAGTTGTCTTAAGACTGAGGTTCTTATTTAAACCAATAATTAGCTTTAAGATGAGATGTTTATAGAGAAGCCTAATACGTGATATTCATATTTAGATAGTTTTTGTATTTACTTATCGGGAACATACTACCTACACAAGGTGTCTGGAATGTATTCTTTTTGTTGCTGTTTTGTTAGGAATGATACTGACCTATTAAGGGTGAAGTCACACAGCTTAAACTTAGGTACATATACACACACACACACACACACATATATATATATATATATATATATATATACACACATATATATAGGTATATGTAAGATGGAAAGCACATGCATTTGACTTATGGCATTATGGTCTTCATTCTTCCTTACAGTGGAAGGCTCCAAATAATTACACGTGTTCTGAAGTGGTAACTATTTAAATGCTACTTTTCAAAACATTAACCCAGCCAACTGTACTGAGTAGTATATGTTAAGCACTGTGCAGAATGCTGAAGATAGGAAGGCAAAGAATGGTCCTATCCTTATGAGGAACTGTTACTATAGCAGATGTATATTTATTTATACAACTAATGATAGGACACTTGAATATAATGTGATGCATGCTATAGAACAAAATTAGGAACAAAATACAGAACCCCAAAGAAGGAATGATTCATTCCATCTGTGGAAAAAAGGGGAGTCCTCACAGAAAAGAGGCCAATCAATCTAGAACTTTAGAATGGATATGGTTTTGCCAGAAGGAGGACAAGTGAGTCATATTCTAGGCCCTCAGGTGGACCTGTACCATGAAAACATAATCATTGCCACTACATTCCTTCCACAAATCAAGTGCATTAACACACCAAAATGGGCTGCAGAAAACTTAGTAAAAACAGGTCATCCGAAAATTACTGTCTCTGTCTGTAACACCTTCCTTCACTGTGGGATCATTTAGACAATTAGATAATTTTTAAATTTTTTAGAAAACATAATATAAAATTATAATATGTGGTCTTTCCCACAAACAGACTTAAGAAACTTAGTCATTATTCTTCAGGTCAGTAATCATGTTTTGTTTTTGTCTTCACCATCTAACACAATTCTTTCTCTGTTCCTAATGTCGTGTAATTAATTCTAGTGAGGAAACTAGTCACACACAAGAAAAGTTAAATGATTTTACGGGAGTGAAAACATTCAGATGTGAATGGAAAAGGCATAGGATTTGATATTTGATGACATGATAACTTCATGTTAGACAAGTTATTTCACCTCTTTAACTTGAATTTTCTCCTGAAATGGGATCATGTTACTTGACTCCTCATATTGTAAAAAAAAAAAAAAAAACTGAGCTTTTAGCTTAATACTTGTTATATTTGTTAGAATAAAAACAAAGTGTTTTTGTTTTTGTAAGTGTGTTATTGTACTACAACAATGATAATAATAGAAGTAATGATAAGGGTTACAAGTGATTGAAAACAATACAATTTTGGTACTTTTTAAATGTACCAGGTACACGGAAAGTGTGTCAAGTTGAGTCACAATGTCTGTGGACTCATGTAGTTCTCCTAAATAACAGAGAGGTCTGGGAGAGAAGACCTCTAAGAGCCCATCTTATGTCCATAATTAAATGGACAGTCATAATACAGTACAAACTATACATTGCACAGTGCAAGGTTGACTGCAAATTATTGATAGCTGAGTAATATGTGTACAGATACTGTCATTTTAAGTGGGATCCATGACTTACAATGCTGCAGAAAGCACTGGGAAGAAATTAAGGATGAAAACTGGAACCTCTTGAAAGAGGATATGATTTCCCAAATTGGGCTCCCTAGAAAGCAGACACTTTGATGCAGATTCCTTGCAGGAGTTGTGTTAGGGCATGTACTTGGGATCAGCACCATCTGAAGAGAAAGGAAAGGAGCAGGACTGAGCAGAAGGGAAATTGAGCCATAACGCAGTCTCATTGGGATTCTCTGCCAACTCCATGACAAGCTCTCCACCCGTAAGGGACCTTCAGATTGTCCCAAGTTGAAGAGATAGTGGCAGGCTTTTATACCTCTTTGTCGTACAGACACTGGCTGCAGACTCCTCTAGCAGGCTCCTCTAGGAAGGTGTCATTTTTCAGAGAAGGAAATTCTAAAGGGCGGCAGGGAACTGAGGTTTGCTTTTGCGCAGCTATCTCAGCAACTAGCAAATATGTTCTTCATTCCTTCACCAAGGGTAATGGGGACCGTCCATTATAACATCCATTACATAGAGTTAAATCATGCCAAAGGATACAAGGGGCAAAGTTCAGAGTGTGTTTAGAGAATAAGTGGTAGCAACTGGATGAATAAAGATTTGTGGGAAGAACTAATGGGAAAGTTTATTTTTAGGAAAGAAGACCTTTCTAATGGGGGGAGGAGATAGTGGGAACTGGATGTTTTTGAACAGAAAAGTTATGGAACTGACCCTGGTTTACATCTTAAACTTTTGTGTATCTTCCACAGAACATTTGATGTATTCCATATAGCAGTTTGTTTAAAAAAAAAAAATTCTCCTGCTTAGCCTTGATTCCTCTGGAAAACAGATATATAGAAAACATTTTCTGAAAATATGAGAAAGTATCAGCAAAATTGCCATTTTAAGGCAAAATTTCTTAATTTCTCTACAAAGATATCATATAGAATCTCTCTCAAAAAGAACTATTTTCTTTTTCTCATCATCAATTTTGTTGTATAGGGGTGAATGATTTATATAGCACTTATATACATATTATATCATTCAAATTTGAAGTAAATTTATAAAGTTGGTAAAACAAGTATTAATACCATTTACAGGTAAAAAGTTGAAGCTTAGACTTACCAGTGTCACATGGTAAGTTATAAAGTGGCGACCCAGATTATTGTAATCAAGTATACCCCTTACCTCAGAATTATTATGCTCTGTAATCTTATCATGGACTTCTATCTTAAAGAATTTAGCTCTAAAATCCTTTACATGGGAATTTGCAGATTGATTTAATGGTCTGGTCATAAATTACTCTTCAATGAAAAGGGGACCTCCTAAGAAGTTTTGTTTCCCGAGGATATTAATAACACATATAATCTCCGAGAGGGAGCATTGGTAACTATAGTATTTGCCTTCTGGCTATGATTTTATTGCCCTTCTTTAAGAAACTTCAGAAACAACCCTTCATATCTTAATGGACTAATTTCCCTTACGTTTTCAAATCATATTTGAAATCATATTTCAAATCTTATTTCTCTGTCAAAATTAAGATTGGCTTCAGTATTCCCTTTACTTAGATTTGTGATGTTTACATAATGTTCCAAATGAAATATAATCATAGAGTTATATGATATAACATTATACATAAGCAAAATTCTACAAAAAAGAGAATACCAAAAGTCATTTCCTGTATTTGTCTGAAATATCTTCACTCACACTTATTAATGTGACTCAACTGTGATGATTTTTCTCATAAGTTAACTCAGATTATCTCTTTTCAATGATTTTAAATAGTAGGCCATCAAATTATGTGTCCTTTAAGGAAAACCAATTAGTTCCATTTAAGTTTATATATTTTGAGATTTCTTAATTTTTTAAGGGAACGTAATGTTAAGAAAATAATATTTTCTTGTTTGAGAACATTTACTGAGTAATATTAAAAGCAGTTATTGCCATAAGGTGTAACAAGATATAAATGCAAAAAAAAAAAACCCAACAATGACAAAAAATGTGTGGAAATAGTGTCAATGTTATTAAAACATGCATACATACATACACACACTTACGCAGTCTGCAGCAGAAAAATCAACTGAATGTGATTCCTTTAACAGTAAACCATTCAAAAATGCATTTGTTTCTAGTTTTTTTTATAAATCTGATGTATCTGAATGGCATAGCAGAATTCAGTCATGCTAATTTATACCAAAGGGCATGACATTTTAGAAATTTATATTATTTGCTTTGCAAGTAGGAGCTTTAGACTATGTTAGTGAAATTTTATTCTTTATAAAATATTTTTGTGATACCACTAATTTAAAAATATACATGTAGATCCATTTACAGTTTTTCTTCAGTGATCAGTAATTAAAATATATATATAAAAGATTTTTTGGATGCTATTTTAATAAAATTTTCATTATAGGAAATGCAACCATGTGGTATAAGTACTGATAACAAGTATTAGTGACTACTTGTTGACTATTTAGTATGTGCTGATCACTTTACATGTAAAGACCAATATGCCTACACAGTATCTTCACATCCCAAGTTCACACTGAAAATTTGGGAGAAAATTATGTCTTTTTGTGATCTGATCTTACAGTAAGTATCTCATGCATTTTCTTATAATATTTTTCACATATTATGTGTGAAATGTTTGTCTTCCCTGTTAGAATTCACAGTGTAAAGAAACAGTGGCATCTTTGGTCTTATTCTCTAGCCTCTGTAACATATTAAGCCCAGGGTACATGCTTAGTAAACTTGTTGAGTTAAATTCATAAATTCATTGTTTATTGTCCTGTAAAGAGACTTTCTAAGATTATCAAGATTAATACATAAAGGATTAGTTAAATTCAAATGCATTATAATTTTATTTAAATCATGCAATGAATATATAAGATAATGATTTGAAGTATAAAAATTTTGTGATTTGTTCTTAAAGCTATAGATATACTTAAAATCTTAAACTGAGTTTTTATCCATAACTTGGTATTTAAGTAGAGATTTAGAACAAAAGCTTAAAATAATCTTATTATGAAATATTAAGATACAAGTCACATTTAATTTTGAAAACTTTTAGAATTCTTCATATTTTGAAAACCTGCAGAAGGTCAAATTATTTTTTTTCTTTTTGGACTACTTTTTTTTTTAACATCTTTATTGGAGTATAATTGCTTTACAATGGTGTGTTAGTTTCTGCTTTATACCAAAGTGAATCAGTTATACATACACATATGTTCCCATATCTCTTCCCTCTTGCATCTCCCTCCCTCCTACCCTCCCAATCCCACCCCTCTAGGTGGTCACAAAGCACCGAGCTGATCTCCCTGTGCTATGCAGCTGCTTCCCACTAGCTATCTATTTTACGTTTGGTAGTGTATATATGTCCATGCCACTCTCTCACTTTGTCACAGCTTACCCTTCCCCCTCCCCATATCCTCAAGTCCATTCTCTAGTAGGTCTGTGTCTTTATTCCTGTCTATTTTAAGCACATGACACCAGCTTTTTATAGCTTATTTTAATAGTTTTTTCCTTTGTGTAGTTTTGTAACTGCTTAAGACTATAGCACATAGCTGTTCTGTGATTTTTCTTGATTAAAATATATGTAAAGAAATGCCTGTAAGCACCCATGTTCTCGCCCCACACCTTCATCTTCATCCCTCCTTCTTGTTCTTCAGTCTCAGTATCTTTGTAAGTTGTCATATCCACCCTTTTCTGATTTTATAAATATTTGTAGTGAACTATCTATGCTTATGTTGTCAGGGTGACAAGTTGATCTGCATACTATTGAATGGAAAGACTTTGTTAATGTTTGAAAGAAATCTAGTATGTTCTAATCTCTTGTGTTTTCATTTCAATATATCTTAATCTTTTCTTAAACTCTTGATCTCAAAATTGCTGTTTTGTGGGTAATATTTAAGTGGGAAGAAAGAGTTGATTTGTGCAATAACTCAGTTATAATACTGCTGTGGACTGAACTGTGTCTTTCCCAAAATTTTTATGTTGAAGCTTTAACCTCAGTGTGACTATATTTGAAGATAGGGACTAAAAGGAGGTAGTTAAGGTTAAATGAGGTCATAAGGTTGGGGTCCTGATCCTACAGGATTAGTGTCCTTACGGTAAAAGACACCAGAGAACTGGCTCTCTCTCCATGCACATGCAGTGAGGAGAGATCACTGAGTACATAGCCAGAAAGTGGCCATCTACAAGCCACATAGAGAGGCTTCATCAGAACCTGAACCCTACTGGACCTTGATCTGGGACTTCCAGATTCCAGAACTCTGAGAAAACTAATTTGTTTTTTTTTAAATACCAAACCAATGGTATCTTATTATAGAAGCCTGAGTAGAATAATACAAATACTCATCCCTGAGATAGTTTAGTTCCATCCTATTATTTTGAAGGAAAGTATTTATTTTCCATATGCACGAGGACAGCTAAGGCATGAACACGTTTTTGTGAATAGGTCAAGGAGTGGGAGTTGTAGGCATTTTATGCATTTCTGTGATTTTGCCCCATCAAAAAGTACTAAATTTATTTAGTGCAATGCATTAGTAAGTGCCAGAAAGACCAATAGTAATATTTTGCTTTTGACATTAAAAACATTCTGGTTTTTAAACCAGAGCCAATTCATTATCTCATAAATTGTAGAAGGTGCTACACTGTTGGTAGCAGAATATTCAATACAAAATAAGTTATGAGTTTTGTCCCTGAATATTCAAGCTTGAGCAAGTTTGTCATATTCTTGGCAATTTTAACCTAGCAATTTCTACATGATTAAGAAGTGACTGCAGTTTCAGGATTTTCTAGTGAAAAAAATTTTATAACTATATGTTTTGGATATTTAAATTTGTAACTTGTTAAACTTAAGCTTCCTCTAAAGAGACTCTTCAAAAAATATGACTGCCCATTAGGATCATTATCTTGGAATAGTCCATAATGATGGAATTATGTAAAGTCATTCTTATTATATATGCATTGTCCTTAATAGGAGATCCTTCATTTTGCTACTCTCAGTTTGTAGAGATTATAGATAATTGAAAATATAGCCACTAGAATATTATTTATAACAAAATAGCTACTTTACTTTTAAAGTCAAGAAGTTTGTTCAAGGGAGATATAGAAAATCTGTTTTAACTGAAATGTGACTAACCAGACCACCTGCTCTTTACTTTTAGGGAGAAAAAGATACAAAAAACAAGTTAACAGTAGGGACTGATGTAAAATATGCAAATTTTTTTCAGGTTACAGTCCTGGGTCAATATATATTGAAACCATTCTCTTTTTCTGAAAGTATTACATAATCATAAATAATAAAACAGCAAAATGTATGTAGTATAGTAAGATTACTCTGCTAAGAATACAAACTAACATGTTTGTGAAAGATTTTCAATACGAATTGAATCAAGAAGTGATTTTTGGTTGATCCTTAGTTGACCAAAACTGGTTACCTGAGTTACTTGGTGGTGTTCCACAATACAAAAAGGTTTTGATCTGTGAGTTGTTTGCTTAGTCCTTATAGAGCAAACTGTCATAACCATTGTCCCAAAGGAATAGCATTATGAAGACAGGCACAGTTTCAGAAAAACTTCATTTAAGAGCAAGAAATCAATAAGCTGCATTTAGGAGAATGAAAAGTCAGTGGATGGTAATTCATACATTATTCATGTATAGACAAGTATATATAATGTGAATTGGTAGCAGTGATGATGATGATGATATTGACGATAAACATTCAGTGAAACTAATATAATATTGTATGTCAATTATACCTCAATTTAAAAAAATGGATTTGAAGTACATATTTAGGTTCCACCCAGTCCCATCTCCTACACTGTGCTACACCCAACTATACACATCATTTTAAGCCTTGGATGAGCTGAGGGACATAGCTTTGAGACAGGTAGGAGATAGTTTTTAAATTGACAAGCATTTAGTTGTTCTGTTTTCAGTACCAGTTTAAAAGAGAGTAAATGTTGATTATTTTATTCCTTGCTTCGCTGGTGATGAATTGAAGCAAATTTGATTCAGACAAGCAACCTGGTGGAATGATGCAGAACCATCCACAAGAACATCTGTACTAATCAACCAATGCAGTAAATTAGAGCTACAAGGAAAAGACATTGATCCAAGAGAATCATTAACAGTTTTAACCAACCGGTCTAAGTTATAGGGTGAAGGAGGGAACACTATCAAGATCTTGCTTTTCACATCTGTCAATTACTACGGCAAAAGCCTGATTGCTACTTGTTTCAATTCAAACTGTTTTATGACTTTGGTTCCCTTTATGCTATTGTAAGCAAGAAACAAGGATTAAGAGGTAAAAACCCAGGAAAAATTATCCAAATTTCCTGCACTCCATTTACAAAGGAGCCAGTCACAAAGGGAGAGATAATTGCTGCAACTTAACAAAATAATCAGGGAGAAGGCAGAGTGCATGGTATATGCTCTGTGACAAAGCACGGGGAAGAGATGTGAATGCAGTCCTGTGGTTGCTTGCCTTGTCTTAAGACACAAGGACTAGAGAAGATCCATGAAAAACAATTAGTGTAACTTTAACGCACACAGTTCTTAATTATCCACAGCATGTTGACATCAGATAATTATTGTCCCAAATTTTAATAATATTTGATCATAGCCTCAGCATATAGAAAGATGCAGAACACTGAGCATAGCATTCATAATGGCAGTCATGTATTATATGATAACAAATGCGAGGATACTGGTTAAGCCATATCCCTATTGTATAGGTTATTCAAATGTTGCTAATACTCTTAAACACAACACCCTTAGCTCCGGTTACATTAGGCTGTTACATGTGATCTGATGTATCTACAGACATGTATATGGACAGTTATAACTATATGTATGTTTTAACGTCATACATTTTATGAGCATATATACATTCCTAAATGAATGGATTTTAGGATGTTGGTGAGACTTAAAAGTTATAGGTTTGGGAATGATAATCATAGATGGTGAGTTAATGAATAGCCTTTTGGGGGAAAGAGGAGGTGGAGCTAGAATTTAAAACTTTGAGAGAAAACTGGCAGAATATCCAAAGCACATGACAAAAATCAAAAAGGAGTACCCAGACCATTTGGATAGGAGGGCTGTCACAGTAACCAAAGAAGGAAAATTTCCTGAGTCAGTTGATCATAGAATCAAATGTCACAGGAGGTCAATAGAATGGAGACAGAAGAAAGTCCATTGAATTTAACAGTTTCAAACCATGAGACAATTTTGATAGACAACTTGGGGTAGAGAATGTCATGATCATATTTGTCATGGTTCAAAACAAAGCCTCACACTATGACATATGGGGCATAAGTGCTCAGTGTTGGCTGAATTGAAATGTAATTACTTTTTATGCTGATTTCATACAACATTTATCAGACTGGTAAAGATTCTAAGATAGATTATGAGTCTGAATTTTGTTTGAAAAAAAGACTGCCTTTGTTCTTTTCTAATACATTATCGAAACCTTGTTTTCTCCTTGTTTTGACATCTCATCCGGTTTTCACACATCCCTGACGTCACTAAGAACCCAAATTTTGCCTCACATATATTTCATTGTTGAGAACTCGATAATCTCAGAAATAGAGGTCATAAGAAAAAAGATGTTAATTCTGTTAAGATAAACTATGCATTTACATTCTTAATATAAAATGTTGCTTAATTCTTAATTATTATACTAATATATTTTTTCTTCATATAAAATTAAGTATATATAGGTATAGTTACATTTTATGTTATGCTTTTTGTTTCCTTAGTTCTTTTTCTCCGTAGTTTCTTTGCTTTCCTCAGACATTTTAAATTATGCTCCATATCATGTGTTCATCTATAAAAATGTAGGAGAACTACCTAAAAGTTTGGAAACTTTATTCTTGCTATTTTTCTGTATTATAATACTAAGGGGCCTTCGCCTTTTATTTTGAGTCACATTTCCTTTATCTTTAAAAATTGCATAAACTACAAACAGAAAGCCATGATGCTATTTCACCAAACCTTGGGAATTATTATGATTTGTAAGTCACTTCTCATGCACCTGCTGCATTAAATACTGGTGTTATGTTTGAAAAGATACTAACTGACCTCCTTTAGACTGCTGTCTGACTACTTTGATGTTTCATTATTTTCTTCAATCCAGGGATGAAATGGATGAATGGATCTTAATTATAGTGTCCTGGTGACTCTTTTTTCAGACCATTTTTCTGGACAAGCATCAGCTAGTCTGACAAATCATGAACAGTTTACTTTATAGTTTGGCTGGGATTAAGTTACTAACTGGAACCTGCAGGGAACATAAAGAACAGTGTCTCCTGATAAAATGCATTGGATGTTTACCATGCCTGTCTTCAATTTTAATCAGTAACCTTTAGGAATGGAGGACTATAAACGGATAGTTCTCTGACAGATGTATTTTTATATGTCCACCTATAGCACTTCAAACAAAAATAGGCCCTGTGTATCAAATTTACATATCTAAAATCTTATTGTGTCTTTGCCTATGAAAGCTACATAATTATTTGAGGGTTTTTAATAGTAAATCAATATTTACATTATTATTTAAAGATTTTCATACATCAAAAATCTTTCAACTTTTATGCTGTTTTTTATTTTTTATGAGGCAGTGATTTGTTGTTTTTTTGAATTTCGTATGCAGTCTACTAGATGACATGGTTTCCTTGTTCAGCATTAAGTTTGTTTTTGTAGACAAGAAAACTATTATGCGTTTTCTTTATACAGGTCAGTAAAAGCAAAATGTGTTCATTAGTTAAACAAATGAGTAACATGTAAAACCATATTTTCCAATAACTATCATTTAACTGGACATTTTGCTTCATCTATCTTCTGTTAGGTGTGTAATAAACATACCTGAAAGAACGCAACATAGAAATTAGATGTAATATCCCTCTAGGTAACTGAAGTTACCCTGATGTTGCTATAAAACAGTTTTTAAATTGTTCTTAGACTGTAAATAAATGTATTGGCAGTAAAGAATTAACAACACATCCAGGAAGACTTTAAATAATAATGATGTAAAATATGTCTTATGCCATTCAGTTTATCTACTTTATAACTCTGTTTGATTACCCCAGCAAGCCTTTCATCTATAGAATTGCACCCTGGGGTGCTAGTGCTAGTGCTTGTCAGTTTATTAATTCATCACTTGTTCTTTTATAGTTGCATCCCTATTACAGTATGAACATAGGATGATATTCTCTTCTGAAAGCTGCCAGCCAACTGGTTCCAGTCTAGCTGACCTTTTGTTTGTAACTATGATCCTAATAGTTTTTCTATTGGCTTCTGTTTCTAATAGGTTGCATTACAATCTACCTTTTTGTCTTATGGTATCATGATGAGGATAGGCCAGCAAGAGTGAATTCCACACCTGCAATTACAGAGTTTTATAAAGAGGAAAGACCTGCTTCAAGTTAACCTGTAGTCTTTTTTAAAATGCCTTTTGATTTATCTGTCACCTGATCCATCAGCAATGAATAATTTTCATGGAAGGTGCACTTTAATTACATTCCCATTTGACTTGCATTATCAAGCCCTATCTAGGTAATTAATCTCACCAAGTATCCAATTTCGGCCTTTATTGCTGGCAGGCAGGCCTCTTGAATTATGTGTGCTTGAATGGGCCTTGGGTCATTTTAACCAGGCAGACCCTGAAAGAGATCTGGGGCCTTCCAAATCCTGGAACTGTGACTCAGAAAGCTTTTTTTTTTTTCCTTAGATATTGTGATTAAACTATATTTGACATCAAAAGTACACTTCCATCTTTAATGAGGCCTATAGATTACTGTAATCATGAAAGCCTTCACTTTTAGGTATAGCCAATCTGTACATAATTTTATTATGTGGGGAGCTGTGCTCAGTTGTTAACTGTAGCTAACATCTGTATCAACCTGCTGATATAAATTTGCCACAGTTCACCACCTACACTTAAGCATGTTCCTTTAGTTCAGGATTTAAGATTTATATGAATTTAGGTGAATATTTGAGAGTTAAAAGACGGTTAGATCAAAATTAGAATCACAATTACCCTGCTTTATATCTAGTCATATACTTTTCAAAAGTTTTCTTTGTTCTGAATTAACAACTCACCTTTTATGTTTTCCCTATCTTTTGATGATTTCATTAAGGAATTACTGATGCCAATTAATGCCAAAGTTCAATGATCTTACCAAGTTAGCTTACACACATATGTACCATAATTCTGAAATGTATAACTTGCCTTTCTGTTATAGTGTTGTTTTAAATCTAGTGCAAAAATTTCACTGTGCTTTGTAATTTTCTAATTTGGAAATTATGCTTATAAGGAATATAGCTTTTACTTCTCTACTCTGAAGACATTTCAAAAAACACTTGGAGCTTCTTGAAAATCAAATTAAAATATAGTGTAAATAGATCAGTTGCCTGTGAAAGTGATCTTAATATCTGTCAATTTTTTAAGCGTTAGATTGCCTGATTAGTAGAAGAGAAGGCTGTCCAATCTTTTGTAGACTAAATAGGCTATAATGTTTACACAGTAAGATATTTTGGAAAATATGGACTGGTGATACTGAAAAAAAGGATGAGTACTTCACCTTCTACTATCACCCTTGCATGGTTAATCGTGTACATCTCCGCCGCTTACCCTGACCCCTCTCACAAATTAATGTCGTGTATCTCCACAAGGCCATAGTTTATGATTGAATTTATTAGTATTCCACCATCAAACCAAACGCTACACAGAAAAAAGTCTAACTAGTTTTTTAAAAATCTCTTAACATGTAACTTTAATTTTTGACCCTTTGTTTTTTAGACAAATAGTTCAACACATTTTAATGGGGTACATATTAATTATGGATTCCAAAAGCATTTAACACAAGTTTGTAAGAATCACATAGTATTTTTTTATCCAAGTATTAGTTTCCCTTGTCACTTAGAAATGTCTTCTATTTTTTTCACAGTGCTTTAATTGCAAGAATATATAGAAATGTTTTACCATTCATAATATTTCTAGAATGGAGATGCAATAATTCAATTTAATCTATTTTGACTAGATATGTTCATAATTATTGCTTACAAGCTACAATATAGCTTAACTCAGAATTTAATTTGGCCAGGGATATTTGCTACTGAATGGTTCACTATTGTGAATTCCTCAGTAAAGTGTGTGTGCACACACATCTGTATATATACACACATGCACATCAGATATGTACATGCCATGTTGTATGAATATGTATGGATTCATATTAGACATTTTGAAAGGAATTATTTCCTTTATGAATACACTATTAACATATATGCCCCTGATAATTAGATATATAGTATCTCTTAAATAGTTATATTTCCTCTTAAATGTTAATAGCCAAACAAGGAGCTTATGACTTTTCAACATCTGTCCCTACATTTAGCTTCTTTTTGACATTTCTGATTCATGATGGTTTGTATTTTTCAGTAATTGTTATTGTTCCCTATAACATCATTTTGAATTGGAATATAACAAATGTAATTAATGTTCACAGATAAAGGAATTGAGACAAATGAGAAAGACTGCTTATATAGAATCATATAGTAAATCAGTAGAATCTAGTTTAGAATTTAGGAATGGTTTGTTAACTAGAAACATTCTATCAGAGTTATTTGGCTTTTCTTCCATATATTCTTTGATGTTGATCTTTTTCAGTGTATTGACTTGCCAAAAATATTTATTGCTTAGGCTGTTTACAGAGCCAATAAATATATCAAAATAAAATCAGTTTCTACATAATAGTGCATGGAGAGATAGATAGACTTAAAAGACACATTAGATAAGTTTGACTTAGAATGCTGGATTTGGAATCAGTGTTTGAATCCATGCTATATAAGTTGTTTTTTGACCTTGGGCAATTAATGCAATCTCTATATCTTACTAGTTAAGTAGGTATTACATAAAGCAATACATGAAAAAGTTTTATAAAATAAAAACACTTTGCAGTTGTCATTTGGTGGTGTTGATATACTAGAATGGAAATTTGAACAGCTGTGCTATAAATTTGACTGTAGCAAAAGCACTGTCTTGGAAAAATTAGCAAAATAATACTGATTATAGCAAAAATTAATATTGACCTCATTCTCCCAATATGTAGTCTTCTCAATAACCAGGCCTATGAAAGTAAAGGCATTTCTAAAAACCTATTTCTGGGCAAAACCATCATAATTCAGAGAATTCCAGGAATTAATGACACGTGTATTAGATATAATCGATTTCATAAAATGAACTTTGAATTCTTAAGACCCTATCTCACAATAAATTAAAAACCTATTTTTATTGCCAGTTTTCATATTATTTTACTTTTAAAAAATGATGCTTAGTATCAATGTTAAAATTTAATATTTTTTAGGATTTAACATAAAGTTTAATTTTCTAGATATATGGAGATATTATAGCTATATACAATTTTCTTTACTACTCCATCAGAATATAGGGATCTTCCACTTTTAGGCTCAATTTATATTGTATTTTGAGGGTATGATAATATAAATCTAGAAGAAAATGATTTTATAGAAACAAATTGGAAGTATTCTAAAGATCAATAATCGTTAGTTATGCTTTTAAAAGATATCCTAGTATCCATCTCCATTAAATAATAAGAGAATTAAAATAACCTATTTTTGTTTTGATAATTATTTAATATCCAGATATAGCTGAAAGCTTTGAAGAAATTTTAAATACCTGGGAACATCTATATTTGTAAGTTAAGCCCACTTATGGCAAACTGGGAGTAGGAGAAATATGGTTTATTGAAATAAGAGTTTAGAGAGAAAGTTGAATTTCAGTGGTTCAGATATGGTATAGGATCACAAGCAGAGTATTCCATTTTGTAACTCTGTACAAGCTTACTAAGTATCTGGAAACAGTTCTCTTATTTGGTATATTTGATTGGTTTCTACTTTTCCAGTGGTTTTTTTCTGTTGGCTAAAACATGAGCCACTGAATACACATTCTTGCACACACACCCTGCTTAGATTATTTCAAATGATTGGTGGGGGGGAAATGCAAGAATTAGGAAGCCAAAAGATGTAAAAAAAGAAAGAGGGAGGAGAACATGACTTTGCACATGCATTCTAGTTTTGGATGGAATAATATATGACAGCTGTTCCAGACTGACCTTTACCTCAGAAAGTCCTTGTCTGCCTTTTACATTTCTACCCCCAGGGGCTGTTGATGGGGATTTTTGGCAACATGACAATATTCTTGGGCCTCCTGTGCTGGAGTTTTATATTGTTTGACCTGTCATCTCTTTTTCTTTTCTTTTCTTTTCTTTTCTTTCCTTCCTCCCTCCCTCCCCACCCCACCCCCCGCCACCTTTTCTCTCTCCTTTCTGCCTTTCCTGCCTTCCTGTTTGATTTGGTGGTGAGCAGCAACTAGGTACAGAAAAAAAAACATGCTACAATATGAAACCACTATTCCAGTGTCACAAGAGTCGTATAGATGGTAAACAAAGAACAGGTTGTTCCCTGAGAATTCATTTCTTTGCCTCCAGTATGCTGCTGCTTTTTCCATCCTGTGATATTTACTTCTCTTTCTTAGGTACATCTGACCTGAGAGCTGCAGGTATGAGATCAGTGGTGAGAATAACAACAGATTTGTCTCTGATACTGTCCTGTTTGATATGGAAAAAATATTGGAATATTTTCTTTTCCTGCTAGCTTTCTATGAGAGAAATTTCTCAATTATTGACTGAATGAATTTATACAAATATGTATGAGTGGTTTTTAAAAATACGTGTTTGAGACCTTTTGAAAACAGGATTTTCTTTCCTTTGGGTACTTCAAAATTCTCTTCAATACAAAGCAGCACTATGTCTAGACTGATTTTCTATTTGTAAAAGTAGCTTTTTCTAAGGGTAGACTTGGTCAGAGGACTACCCACAGAAAAGTAGGTCTCATTTCTAATCTGTATTCCAAAGAATAAAACTAGAGTCTTTTATTACAGCCTTATTCAACCAGTGTGTAAATACATTCACTTACTACAAGATCTTGAGATTCTGACCTTTTAGAAATGGTGTGTGGTCACTGGAAGCTTGCTTTTGATCACAGGTAGTCTTTGACATTACTGAGCAATCTTATCCTTGAGGATCTTTCTCTAGTGTTCTGGGTCAGTCTCCCATGGGAGAAAAGTGAGGTTTTTGTGGAGTTGAAAACAAAGCAGAAGTACACTCTCCTGTTGTTTAAGGTACTTTTCTGTGAAGATTCTCACTGTAGTTAATGTGCCTTCAGCCAAATACAGCAAAACCACACCATCAGTCACTTTTAATTACTCCTTTAAACTTCACTCATGCCTTTTTCTTAACCACTTCCAACCCCCAACCCTAAGGATGCTGAACAAAAGGAACAAGTTAGTTGATATAGGCTTCTTTGTTTTTTTTTCTTCCTTTTCTATAGTGTTTAATAAAGGAGATCCAATTTATATCACTCTAAGCACCATCTAAATTTACGGTTAAATTGGAAGAAGGATGCCATGCAAACAAAGCAAGAGAGATTGCTCTTGGCTGCTTGAGGGGTAGCTGCTATTGGAGCTGGTCATGGGGAAAACTGCTTCTCCTGTTCTTAGAAGGTGTAAAAGGCTTTGTACACCTGTACATTTGACTCCCCATTAGGCTTTCAAAGTGGTGGGTTCTCTGTATCAAAACAGTTTGTAACAAACAGCATATGAGTAGAATCTGAAACTTTATGTATGTTGTACACTTGCACGGTTTACTGATGCTAAACTCATTGAAGAGAGTGCAAGGAATATTCCTCTGAGCCATCTTAAGAATCAAGAGCAATGTTGTAAATGAAGTTACACAATGGTTACATGTTATTTTTCTCTCTTATGTTAAAAAAGCCTTATAGTAGTTGAAAGGCTTGAAAGTTTTGGTACTCAGTACACTACATAAACTTTTAAAGTTTTTTCCCTTTTATGATACTATTTTAAGTGTGCTTTTTAAAATGTATAAATTACACTTAGACCTTATCCAAGTTATATTGTGTAACAAGGATAATACCTGTGCTTCTTTTCTAGACAGAAAGCTGCATCATACATCTCTAATATCCTGTATAAATGTTTGGATCTCTATACTACCAAGTCTATAGACTATCAAGAGATGAATAAGGGAGTTCTTTATTAAATAGCTAAATAACTTCTTTCTCTCTGTTTAAGTTTTCACCAAATGCAAAGGAAAATGATGTAATTTACAGTGATTCATATTTCAGTAAGAAACTATTGTTATAAGAATTCAGAAACTATAGCTATTTTCCAGGTCTCCATTTTACTCCCTATAGATAACATGGGACTTAAAATTAAAAAACAAAAACTGTGGATGATTATCATAATGTCACTAAATTATGGGTTAACTTATGGGTCCAATAGGTTTTTTGCCTTTTGCCCCTTTCTTTATCTTAGTACTCTATATCTTTTCTGGTGGTCTCCTTCACAAAGCACAGGTGTTTTTTTAATTACAATTATTTCACTGCTTTTTGTTTAAGTAATTCCTTATGTCCCTAATGATACCCAGAGCTTTAACTAGTACTTTGGAATTATAATGTAAATACCAATGAAATTGTAAAATTTTAAATAGAATTCATGTCCCAGGTTTGGTCAGGCCAAAAAGCTTATATTACAATCCTAGACAGATAATATATCACACATGTAGATGATTATGCTTTAGATTGGATGAAAAGTCTCATTTCATTCTAATACTAAAAACAGAAGTGGAGAGAATTTTTATAATATTACTTGAGTACCCCCTTATATTTTAAGAAACAGAAAAAGTAAGACTGGAGTTACAGGAGAGGTAGTTAGTGATTCAGCCCTGCCTACCAACATTTTATTGACTCCCTAGTTTTGTGAGGAATATGTTATTAAGAATGCTGGGGAAAGTTAAGCAAATTGCCCCAGGTGATAAGTGTCTGGGTGAGCTGACCGGTGAGGTCAGACTGTGGCCCATCTGCTTATCTCCTAGGTTATATTACTTCTTCCTGTTCTTGATTTTTGTAGTTGTGTTGTCTTATTTCTGGAGAAAAAGTCCATCCTAATAAACAAGTGATGCGTACACAAACTGGAAAATTTCTAAATACAGTCTACACATCACAAATCTATACCACTTTTGGATTAAGTGTAAAAGTATAACATGCAATTGTCTTCATGGAATTCAGGGGATAAAATGGATTTTCATCACACTTTTAACCTTAATATTTATGGATTTGATTCAGAATACCCCAGTTATAATGCATGGAAAACCCACAAGGATGTAGATTTCTACCCAGTGTAGCAGCCATGGTAACATTTAACATACTTCTTTGGACATTTTTCCAACACTATATGATAAATTTGCTCTCTAGTAATGGGAAGTATTTCAAATTGTAGGTGTTGTATATTCAGGTTAGAGAATTATCTCTAGAAATACCAAATTAATGCAAGCAGAAATATAAAATTAGTTTCTATTATTTTGATAATTTTGAACCAGCATTTTTCACGTTTAAATTAAAACTTTACACAATTTGATTGCTTTAAATCTTTGCCAGATCATATTGTTCATCACATCAGTTTCTTTGAAAATTTGAAATTCAAAAACATCCTGAATAATATTTTCTACTTAAATTTATTGAAAATTTAAGGCATATTTCTAAAACATCTGTGGCTTTTGCCTCCAGGTGTATTAATAGGATGTGCACATAACCAATATTAATGTTTATATGAACTTGCTTACTTTTGCCATGAACAAGAATATTATAATGTAGCACAAAAATTTAACTTCATTGAAGTTATAATTGAGTTCCTGTGTAAACACTGCATATAATAAAAATATAAGCCACTTAGCAAAGAAAGAAATGGTATTTGCAGTGTTTATAAAAGTTCATATCAGATTAAAGATTACAAATATACAAAGCTCACACTCTATAAATAACTGTTCATTGTTTATAGTATGTTCTCTTCATAGTCAGAGCCAGTTAGCAGAAGTGAAACTTGCCAATGAAGGTAAGAAGAGTTAAAATATCTGTTGTTGTATATATTTTATGAACATCGTTATTCATTTATTAATCTTCCAAAAAGGCTTTTTATTCATTTATTTTTATTTTTTGCTTGATTCAGTTCCACTCCTCAGCCCCCCACCCAGGTCCATGGAGCTTCACTATAAACATTCCATGAATACAGTTCTGTGAGAATATTCTTAAACAGGTGCTTTTATTCAACATGTTTTCTGTGGTCATGCACATAAAAATGTAAGGTGCATAGTAAGTGCAAAATACATACTTCTTGGAAAAATAGATTTACTTTCTTCCAGTTTTATTGAGATATAATTGACATACAGCACTGTATAAGTTTAAGGTGTACAGCAGCTTAATGATTTGACTTATAAACATCATGAAATGATTGCCACAGTCAGTTTAGTGAACATTCATCACCTCATATATATTCAAAAGAAAAAGAAAAAGAAAACAGTTTTTCCCTGTGAAGAGCTCTTAAGATTTCCTCTCTTTACAATTGTCATATGTAACATACAGCCGTGTTAATTATATTTATCATGTTGTACATTACATCCCTAGTACTTATTTACCTTGTAACCAGAAGTTTGTACCATTGGACAACCTTCATCACCATACAAAGATTCCGCATTATTATTAACTGTTTTCCCCACACTGTACATTTCATTCCTGTGACTCATTTATTTTGTAACTGGAAGTTTGTACCTCTTAATTTCCCTCACTATTTCACTAATAAAATATATTTTTCTATTTTATTTATATATTAAAATAGATACCGCTAATTAATTAGATTTTAATACATTATTTCTATTGAATTGAACTATGTGAGTAAATGTGACTTAGAGTTGTCTGTGTTTCCCTTAAGGCAGAGTTGATATAACGGACTCCTTTTCATTCAGTAGTGGCTTGTGGGTACTTTGGGACAGACAGGAAGACATAGTGGTTTACACTAGCAGCTGAAAAGTGAAAAATACATACCACTGAAGAAATAATTGATAAACTAAACAATGTATAAAGAGTTGTTGACATTTGTCAAGTATACACCAATAACATTGAGAAATTTATTGGGTGAAAAAGCACTGTTGCCTCAATTGTTTGTATAATTCAAATGAAAAAATTATTTGTCCTCAGTTATATACATTATTTCTTTAACTCTTCGTGATCATTTCTTTGAAAAAGTTTATGTGCATACATAAGCAAATCTAGTGTGCATTCTAGAAGGAATCTCTTTTTTGAAGTAAGTTCTAAAAGAAAAACAAGAGACCTATGTCTGTGTTTGATTTGAGGGAGCTCCAGAGCATTCACTTTATATATATTTTTTTGGATAAAGATGTAATTCATATTTCAGGAAGGCATGTATTCAAGAGTTGCAGAATTTGGAAAGGGTTTATGGGTGGAGAAAACTGAGAAAGACATTTGGATTTAGCTAGAAGGATATCAATGGAAACCTTAGAAAACATGGTTTTATTATGGTGGTGTGGCTATATGAGAAATGAAACTGGAGGAGAAACTCTGTTTTTAGGCCATCTCTGTTTACTGCTTCTCCTAAAGTACAGTGATATTCCTTATTTATAGTATTCTGATTTATACATTCTTTGTCAAAAATTATACCTAAAATCTTATAGTTTTACTACATTACCATGTTGCTAATTTATATTTCAGCATTGCAAACTTTTCTTCAAATAGCCATGGTTTATTGAAATGTTTGATCACTCTTAAATGTGAATATGATCAGACAAATCTTCTACTGTAAAGCCATTTAAGAAATCCTCAATATTGTAGTTAAGTGTGTGTGTTCTCCATAAAGAAAAGTCCTAAGATCAGTTCCAGGGTAAGTCAGTAAATGCTTGACCCCTAATGCCCAAGCTAACAAGGAAGAGAGGGAATAATATTTGGGGGGGGGGCTTTGAAGAAAATGCTGTTGATTGCCTTGGATAAACAGATTATCCATGATTACCACTTTATGCATTATTTGAAAAAAATTAATTACTGTGTTTACCATTGTATACAAGGACTATTCCAAGCTTCCCTTAGCCATCCCCTCCCCTTATCCCACTGATTGTGACATTTTTCTCCACTCCACCAAAAATGTAGTTTTTATTTTGACTGGTGTAAAATGATGGATCTGGTTATACTTTGGGTGAGAGTTTACATTGCTAATGATTTAATTCAACAATATCATTGCTCAGTGTCTTCTCCAAGACTAGGTCTTTGTTTTTGATTTCACTTCAGCTGTTGAGCATAGTAGAAAAAAGATGGAGCCCTCAAGGAAGAGAGACATGGTTTTACTTTCTAGTTCTGCCACATTATTGTTGTATGAAATAAACAATATATAAAGCAAGATTATTTTATACATAACATTATCAAATGTTCTTGAGAAAATGACAAAAAATATTTAAGAAAATCCAAGAAGTCCTAATTTTTTAACCTCAGTCATGCTTTCTAAGGTATGGAATGTATACTTTGGGAAATGTCCTCTTATTTTCAATTCTACAGAGAACAACTATATTGGAAAAGTACTTGAAAAATCAAATATATCAGGATTCATAGTTCATGGTATAGCAGGTGTGGAGTAAAGTTCTTGGAAGAGCTCTTGGACCAAATGCTGTTGCTGTGTTAGTGTGTCTAAAAATGACAATTTAATTTCATATTTGTGTTAATATTGCTTATGGTCTGGCTTGGACGTTAATTGATAAAACCTTTCAAACTTTTTGTCTGAAACAAAAACTGCTGGTAATTGGCTATTAAAAATTTCAGTTATTTCTGCTTAGAAGGTAAATGGTAATTGTTTAGTGGTCAATATCTCCTTTAGAACTTGAGGGACAAGCTCTGTAGTTATTTATCTTAGGCATATATTACTTATATCATTACAATACAGATCTGGAGAAAGATGATATTTGTTCAGTCTGACACTAAAATATGAAATGTCTAAAGGAGACAAAAGTTGAAAGTTAATGGTAATTTAAAAAACTAAATAACTTCATTAATCTCAGTTTCATGAGCAGTTTGTTATCTGCATGTATTTAAATGATGAGACTTTCACTGTTATGGTGTCATCATTACAAGCTGATTTTGCTCATGAAATGTGGTTTTGAACATGGATTTTATAATGCAGTTTTGGTGTTCTTTGTCTACAAAATATTTCCTTTCTTCTTTTCCTTTCTTAATTTTGTTATCTTTAAGAACTTAGAACTTTGCCTATTTTGTTTACTATATTGTTAACTCAGAGTATTATTTTGTTCATGGTGCGTATGTAGTTTGCTTAAGGAGACCACACCATCTTTCCGTCCTATATCCCCCAGTGAATCTTTCTCCTATTATTTAAGTTTTGTGCTTTGAGGGGCACATTGATTATGTAGAGCTTTCATGGACGTTCTTCAATGAGAATGTATTATTACCCAGAATGAATAGTGACCCTATAATCCTTTTCAGTTGCTATAACTCAGGAACCAATGTCCTAGGAGAAATCTTGGTATCCAAAAATAATAAACTTGGGTAAGACCAGCTTAACTCTATTTTGAGTTAGGAAAAATATCAAAAAAGTGTGATGTATGGTGCACTTCTAGGAAGGTGAGGATTCCATCACACCAGACCTCTTTCCAGCTGGCTGATTGTTGATAATTCACTGGTGACATGCTTTCCCTTAAAATTTTCATTCATGGAATTCCCTGGCAGTCCAGTATTTAGGACTCTGTGCTTTCACTGCCAGGGCCTGGGTTCGATCCCTGGTCGAGGAACTAAGATCCCACAAGCCGTGCGGCATGGCCCCAAAAAACCCCTTTTATTCATTCTTTTATTATGCAAAAATATTTATTCAGTATATCATAAATTTTATACATATTTCTAGGTGCTGGGAGAAAGAACTAGACAAAAAAATATCTGCTCTTAAGAAACTGCTAATAGGAGTGAGATGCAGGGTAGAACAGACAAAAGTCTATTAAATGTGTGACGTATTTAAAAACTAGATGATGTTATCCAAATAGTGCAAGAAAGGCATGAACAGGGTGTCAGAGTGGTTGCAGTTTTTAAAACGTTGTCAGAAAATGTTCCTTGAGAAGATGACATTTGAATAAAAGCCTGAGTAAGATATGAAAGCAAAACCAAGGGTAGGAAGAATGTTCCAGTCAGAGAGAAACCTCTGTGCGAGGTCCTGAGGAAGGAGCATGGTGGGCATGTTGGGCTGGGAGGAGGGGGTAGCTGGTGTGGGGAGATAGAAGAGAGTAGAATGGGTGCCAGAGATTTCATGGGATTGGAGGATATTGTGTTGGTCCTTCTAGGTCATTGTAACCACTGGCTTTAGATGGAGATGGGAAGTTCCAACAGAGGAGTGACATCAGTCTACTTCCACCTTAACAATATAATTTGGCTGCTGTGTTAAAAATGGATAAGAAGGGCTCAAGGGTGGGAGTGGGAAATTAGTTCCGGAGGTTCTTGCAATAATCTAGAAGGGAGATGAAGTTGGACTGTGTTCGACTACTGGCAATGGAATAATAAGGAGTGGTGGTCAGATTCTGGATACATTTTGAATATGGAGTCCACAAGATGAGTTGACTGTTGGAATGAGGGCTATGAGAGAAAGAGCAAAGTCAAGGATAATTCCGAGCATTTTAACCTGAGCAACTGAAAAGATGAAATTGCTAGTAACTCAGATGCAGGAGATTATGAGAGGGACAGGTATGAAGGAGAAAATTAGGAACTCAGTTTTGGATATGCTAAGTTTAAGATGCCTATAGTTGGATATACAAATCTGGAATTCATGTGTGAGGTCTGTGTTAGTGATATAAGAATTATCAGCAAAATATGGAATTTAAACTAATGAAACTAAATGTGATCATACATGGAGTGAGTATAGCTAAAATCACAAAGAGGGTTCGGATCGAAGTGCCAGGGCAATGGGTGATGAGGAACAGTCAGAAAAAAATGACAGAGAATGAATGGCCAGTGAGATAGGAGGAAAATTCAGAGTTTAATGCTCTGAAAACATAGAAAGTGTTTCAAGGAGAAGGCAGTGATCTGTGTCGAATTAACATTCACCCCTAGCCCTGCAAGTGAGCAGTGAGAACTGAACTTTGGATGCAGTCAACTCAGCATGAGTCTGATGGCCATCGGAACATCTCATATGCCTTTGATTGCACTAATCTGTCGTCTGAGGATGTCTGATATTCAGCTCTGCTCTACACTTGTCACCTCCAACTGGGAGTATTGTGTCCAGTTATGATGCAACTCACAATCCTGCCACATGAATACCAGTCAAATGAATGGGTTTGGCTCACTTGGAGAAAACAGAGGACTATACCATAGTAATCTTCAAAAAACTATGAAGCTTTATATCTAAGAAAATATTTTTCTTATATTTGGTTATGATTTGTCTCTTTGTGATTTCAGCCCATTCATTCATTTCTTCATTAAATATTAAGTGCCTATGATATGTCAAACAATCTGCTGGCCCCTAGAGACCAAGTAGTGTGCGAGGAAGGCAAGATCCCTATGTTCGTGGAGTAGATTGTCTGAAGAATTTTAGTCCAAAACTGTGATATGCCTTGTTGAGATTCCAGCTCTGTGGGTATTCTGCATTAGCAGGAAACTCACTCACTGAAAGTGAAAAGGGAAGAGAAAGTATAATCTCACCTTAAAAATTCAAGGAACAAAATATTTCTGTTTTAAAAATTCCTTTTTTTTTTGCTTGTTTCTGCTTATAATTTCCAGTGAATTACTGAAAATCATCACATATGGTGGATTTAGATCACATACAGTCAGCCTTTCTTCTAAGGAAGTTCTAGCTGTACTATTCATTAAACATTTAATACTCATATTAAATTCATTTAAAATCACTTCTTATACATGTTTAAATGACTCAGTGTTTTGTCAATGTTGTATTCTGATTTGGGTTGCGTTTTTACTCGTTTGTGAAACAAATATTTAGTGAGAGCTTACTGTATGTCAGGTAGTTTGCTGAGGGCTGGGAATTCTGTGGTAAAATGGGCATAGTGTCACATGGAACCTAGACTATTGAGGGAGATAGGTATCACTCTTTTCCTTTTTGCTTCTACTTTCCACATAACATTATTCTTGAGTGTTCTTATGAGATTTTCATTAATAAGCTCTAGCCTATTAATAGGATTATCTACTGTGTGGCTGTTTGGTGAAGACATCAGGCAGTTTATAAGTCTAGAATTATTGTTCTTTAATAGTTGATGGATCTCACTGATGGCAAAGACAGGATGTTATATCATTTTTTTTCAGTAAGCGTAGGCATCAGCATTACATCTATCTTGAGCCAGCAAAGAAAACAGATAATTATTTAATCTCATGTGTTTGATGATAACCGTTTTTCTTGGCAAATGCTTGAATTAAACAAGTTTTCTTCATTGGTATTTCTATGATTCAAAGTCCTTTTTTTCAGCCAATTAAATATATTCAGAATCTTCAAAGTTTATCTGAGTATATATAAAATATTAAAGGTACACCAGTATGTTCAAAACAATTTTTCTACTGCAAACAGAATTGGTTCACTGTATACCTATTTTCAATATTAAAAAAGTGGTAGTTCATTTTGTTGGAATATTTTAAAAATTCCTTTTACTTATTTTATCTTTTATTTTTCTCCTGGGTGCCCTAGTACATGTATTTGGCAGGAACAGGAATAGGTGTGAAGGGTAGGAAGCAGTAGTAAATAGTAGGATGTTGTATCTTGACTTTTACCAATTTAACCCAAGTTTGAAATTATGGAAAATTTTAGACAATAGATCCTAACAGATGCTTGGATCTTGTGAGTCAGTTACACATCACTGGTTTGGCCCATGTTGTCATGCAGCTGAATGGGCCTGGCAGTTGCTTTGATGAAGGGGCATACTATCTCTTTCAGAAGAATACGGTGAAGAGTTTTTTACTTAGAGGTTTTTTTTTTTTTTTTTTGCGGTACGCGGGCCTCTCACTGTTGTGGCCTCTCCCATCGCGGAGCACAGGCTCCGGACGCGCAGGCCCAGCGGCCATGGCTCATGGGCCCAGCTGCTCCGCGGCATGTGGGATCTTCCCGGACCGGGGCATGAACCTGTGTCCCCTGCATCGGCAGGTGGACTCCCAACCACTGCGCCACCAGGGAAGCCCCTATTACTTAGAGTTTTGATGATTAAAAGGAGATCAAAGAAGTAAGATAATGTCAACATTTCTATTAAATAAAAACCAGGCAGGACTAATTCTTTCTAAATTCCATTGGTTCTCTGCTTTGAACTGTATTTTATACAAGTATTTCCCAATGTTTATATATTGCTCTTGGCAATTCTAATTGTTTTTTTCCTTTCCTTAAAAACCCTTTTGGTCTACACCATAGGTATTTATATGCATTGTGATTTGGATCTTTTTTTTTCTTTCCTGCACTTTCTTTTCACTTGGGGAGGTGCAGAGATGGAGGCTAACGGGTGTTTTTCTCATAAAGATACTTAACTGAGGAAAATCTCCCTCTTTATATGCTCCTTCCCTTTCCATCTCACTGTCCTCCCACCCATTCCCATTTTTTTAACCTACATAAACCCCAGTCCTAGAAAAGGTGTATTTATGGGAAAGAATGCTTTTTTCAGGATTATTATTAATTAAGTAGAAAATAAGATAGTGAGTTTACATAAGTTTAAGACATACAGCATAATGATTTGACTTACATATACTAAGAAATGATTACCACAATAAGTATAGTTAACATGGTTTGGTTCTTTCTTTTCTTGGCCATGTTCCTCAGAGTCAAAGAGTGGGCCCTCCTATTTGCCACAGCATACTTGCAGACATATTTCTAAAGCACAGCCATCAATGTTATCTAGAAGTAATGTACACGGTTCAGAAAATACGCAGTTTTCTGTTTCCAGACTTTTCCTTTTATTCACTAATATGTTGTATGAATTTTCTGATCCCATTATTGCCTCAGTGACAATCCTGTTATATTTTTGTACTTCATACGTTTCATTTGCTCTTGGGTCCCCCAAAATCTAATAATGGTTTATAGATATTTCTTCCCCAAACTGAAAAACCTTCTAGCCACTGAGGTTTATGGAATATTCTTTAACACCACCTGAAGCTAATCTCATTTTCAGGTAGAAACTTTAAAAAGTTACTTGAGGTTTAATTGACCACTCTACATAACTGAGGCCCAAGAAAAAAACATTCTCATAAATATTATAAGGATTCAATCATAAGAATATTTCTTGTTAGTTAATATATTCATATGCAGGTAAAGAAAGTTATCTCAGGACAAACTTAATGCAGATTTGGAAAAAATCATATTGATACTATCCATTAACATTAATGTTGTGGCTTTTTTTCTAAGCCAACAGATCAAAAGATAGTAGCAATACTCCTGTGAAAAATCTCAAAAATATTTCCTGTGCTCAAAAAGTCCATCTCCCCCTTCATGGATGGTTTAAGATAACTTTTGGCAACGAAGAAACTTTTGGCAATGAAGAGCAGACCACTGATAATACTTGGAGGTAGTTTTGTATTTGTGATTAAATGCATGTGAAATGTATAAGTGGAAGGACTCCTGGAGTTAAGATGTTAATATTTCAGTGATAGATAACTCTCTTTGAAAACATAGCTCTTTATACAGATTTGGTGTGAAAATGTTTAGTCGAGCAGATGGAGATCCAGCTGGTGGAGTATATGTTTGTCAGGGTATCTGGCATTTAGCTACATCCAAAAATGATATCAAACCGAAAGATGCCAACGAGCAGCACTGTATGAAAGCCAGTCTGATCAGTTAGGGGTAGCATTCCCTCAGTTTTGATTTTCTAACCTTGTAGGAAGATATTGTAAACCAGATGGAATTTTCCACTTCAAAAATAAAAATAGAAATAAAATAGAAAAAATAGAAAATAGAGAATATAGAAATAAAATTGTCAAACAGCTGCCTTTCCAAAACCATGATTACAGTAGGCCAGGAAACACATGCTACTTCGTGTGTTGAAATTTGGTACCTAATGAATAGTATGTATCTGTAAGCATACAAAATCATACATATTTCCCGGAACTTTATATTCTATATACTTAAAGTCATTATTTTGGTTTCATGAGCTAAACTGTAAGAAGTGGCAGAGGATAATGAGTAGAATAGTGCAAGAAAGATGGAAAGCATTTGGGGAAGAATGACAGGAGCCCCAAACATATTTGAAAACATTTTATCCTTTGGGATGCCAGTAGGTAAGCCCACACTGAAGTGGATAAAAGGCCAGCATAGTAAGGAATAATAGTATGTTTACTCCTAAGTTTTATAACATTTATATTTGGCTGCTTAATATAGTCAACTTATTCATTTCTTTCCCCCAAAAATGAATTATTAGAAATAAATTATTTTGTCAAAATGTACATGTACATCAAGAAGTCCTATATTGCACATTTGAAATTGTTTGAATTGAGAGCAATAAACAAAAGTCATAATTGTAGTTAATAAAAAAATCTACAGTGTGTTTCTTGTTTGGTTCCCCTTTTGATACTATATTAGTAAAATAGAAATTCAAACTTTAAGTTCACTGAAAATGACCAATTTGATTGATGTTTTATATGAGACCTCCATAGCATCAATTAATATATTTATTCATAGAACCGTTAACACACACACAAGCGTGCACACACACAGAGTGGGGGATGGAATGTCCCCTGAATACTCGGAACTGCTTACCACAGTGAGTACAAGTATCTGCAGATGACTTTTGAAAGGTTTACCATAGAGATTTAAATGAATCACTGACTCCAAAGAGAATTTTTTATCCTAATATGATTTAATGAACTCATGAATTTGGGATCCCTGTTTTATAAGTATAAAATCAGAATAAGATAGTCACTAATACGCCTCCCTGATTCTGCCACTGATATATCAAGAGCTAACTATGCTACTTTAAAATATCTCCTTACCGAATGCTTGGGCAGGGAAAAGCATGTTTCCTACCATGATTTAGTAAGTTCAGATTTAGAAATTGTCTAAGGAAGCATGTGTATCTGCAAAACTCTAGTGTATTTATCAGAAAGCACACCTCTGTGAAATAAAAAATTCTTTGGCCTCTCCAGGGAGCTTCATATTTTATAAAAGAAGACCAAAAAAAAAAAAAAAAAAAAAAAAAAGAAAAGAATTGCTATGAGTAGACAATAAAAGATATTTGCTTTTTATTTCCATGTAGTTCTTTATTGCAGTATATCTTCCTAAATTTTAAAAAGGATGGTAATGAATACTATATTTCCTCTCTTCAAATATTCCTCTTAAACTTTACTTGTTTAAATCACTTTCCTATAGTATAAATTATATATATGTATATAATATATAACTTAGAGTATAAATTATGCATGTATATATATGTGTGTGTATATATATGTATGTATCTATTATATATATAAATAAAATGTGTGAGTGTGTGCATCTGTGTGGTGTAAAAACATGATTGCTTAATTTACTTTATACTGAGTTCTGTGTTAGGTTCTGTGCGTACATCATTTCAGTGAATCCTCATAGTATCCTATAAGGCCATGTTAATTTCTCCATTTTACAGATGACAAAATACAGGTGTAAAAAGTTTGATAACCTGAAGTTGTACAGAGGCAGGAATCAAACCCCAGTTCATGCTCTTTATCATTATGCCTTAATGCCCTGTCCTAATTTTCTAGTCCTTTTAAGATCCAAAATTAAGTCTTAAAGGGCATAGTTTAGATATTCACCTGAGTAACTGACCAGTTCCTTTAAACAAATCCCTAAGCAATTAACCTATCAATGTTGAGGCAATTAATGTTGAGCCACGTGGACCTTGGTGACCTGGAGAGGGAATGACTTCTTTCAGGTGGCAGTGCCTCCCACCTCTCACTGAAGATGCAGACATTCTCAGGGAGGCCAGGTCTGGCAATTCCAGAAGGCAAGCCAGAAACTTAGATTTTGTCAGTGAAATCTCAAGATTTTACAGTTCTTGTGGAATAATTCCATTTTAAAACAAACAATACCCACACTGGGTCAACAATACAGAAAAATAGGAAGGAAAGAAGAAGTGCATTAATTTGTGAGCTCAGCAGGAGAGGCAGGTTGAATTCTAGGAGTAAACAGAGTCTGAGACAGAGATGTGCACACAGGAAGTTTCTTAGGAACTGCTCGTGATATCAACAACTCTAGGGTGCAAAAGTAGCAGGACTGAGCAGAGAGACCCCCTGAGCTAAGATGCAACTGCAACAGTGGCCTCAGCCAATCCCACAGAGCACTTTGGCACTGGGCGGGTATTACAGAGTTGTCCTGATTGGGTCAAGGAGCCAGGCCTTTATGCTCTCTGTTCTCCCTTTTACCATTAAGTAGTCATTGGATATGCACCCACTTGGGAGTATGAACTTGGGCCATGTGTCTCTTATTAGCCTAAAAAGTTTTCAGAGGGCCACTCAGCCAGTATCAACATAGTTAGTACTAGAGAGAAGGAGCTAGGGGGTCTGGGTGGTACACCACAGCAAGTATGGCAGCCTGCTATCCACAGTCTAGCCCCGGCTGCTTTTACCACCTAAGTCATCTAGTAACTGTTTTCTAACTATTCCCTAATAATCTAGCCATCTCACCAGAAACACCTACCTTCCACCTCTATACATTCAAATTCTATCCATCCTTAAAGAACTTCTCAAACCTCCCTTTTTCTATGACTCTTTATAGATCATATCATATCATATATATATATATATATATCTGTGCCACTATGAGATATATATATATATATATATATATATGTATGTAATCAACAAATAGTATATTGATGTTGCCCATTCTTTGATTCTCAAAATTTTATGTTCCCAAACTTCATGTCAGGTACTTGTTACAAATGCAGACACTGGTACCTAAACTCAGGAAATCCTGATTCTGTAGGTAATTGGGTTGGAGCCCAGTTATGTGCATGTTTATGTGTATGCAGGTGATCCTTAATTTAAATACATATGCCAGATGTTTATATAGCAGTTTGAGATATACTGATTTAAAAGATACATAAAAATAGAAGTTCATGTATCTTCTTCAGGGTGTACGTTGTGTTTTTGTAAGCCTTCCTCATAGCACTTACGGTAAGTAAGTAAAAGTTACTGCTATTTTATTTATCAGTTATTAGGTGAGAACAAAATACATAAAATATACAAATTCTTTTGTAAACATGAGACATATTATGAGTGAAATTATATTTTAACTAATCAAAATTATTCTGGAAAACTTCTGACTTGGTAAGCTCCCTACATTCCTATATTTCAGGATTTTAATGCTGCCTCAGAACTTGGCTAATTGTGTTGGGCCATCTTGTCTCTAAAGCATTAAATACTAGTAAAGCTGTGTAAGCTTTAAATATAATTTTCCAAATTATATTTTCTGACTGGTGCTTATGAAATTTCATTTATTATCAAAAAATGCAACACATTTTTTATTGTAAAATGTATGTACTTCCCTCAGTTGTAATTGCACATCTGACCTGTGTCTAATAGCATCTTTTTAAAACCACGGAAGAGAAAAGTAAGCATTATACTTCTACAGAACCTGTTTTTTCTAGCTACATTCTTAAATATATTTACTAAGTATGAAAGGGAATTGTTTTTCTCCCAAGTGAAGTAAAATTGCGCTACAAATCATTTTGTGCTAATGATTGTATTCTTTTAAAATGGCGAAGAATATTCAGCCTCTAATCACTTTACCTATCATGGAAATACAATGTTAATTTTAAAGAATTCTCTTTTGAAATGAAAGAACTAATATACCTAATCTTTATTCGAATTTTACTTATATATCAAAATGCTTCCTTAAGCTTTTGTTAAATCTGCAGAATATTCCAACATGCTGAATCTTCTTAGTATTAAAATACAACATTTATTAAAGCACTTCTGAGTAAAATAAAACCAGGCATGAAAATATAATATCAGATAAAATTTCTACAGTTTCACAAGGTTAATTAATCAATGAAATAGATCGGTGATTTCTCTTCCTTAAATGAGTAACCCATTAATACTAGCACACAAGACATGCCACGGATTTTACCACTAGGTCACATCTTTAATTATCTAACATACTTATTGTAACATATTACCCAATTTAACATACAGTCCATCATTCAAATATCTAGTAAATATGTACCAGTAAAGAGGGATCCTCAGCATGGAAAGTTTATTTTTCAGCTTACCACATAAATTGAAAAAATTTATAAAATGAACGATTTCATTGCCTTATAAATATTATTTTCTATGTGAATTTAAAATGATCAGTTATTGGTTACAAAATAAAGATTATACTACTTGATTGTTAATATAGGCAGTCTCTCAGGAAATCCTGTTGACTTTATTCTCAACATATTTATATATTTACAGAATATCTATGTAGAATCTGACCACTTTGTTCACTTCCATGGCTATTTGGCTGTTTCAGGCCACCAGTATTTCTTACCTGGATGACTGCAAAACTTCCTAACAGGTCTCTTGTTCTACCTTGGGCCCCTTATTGTCAGTTCTCAACACAGCAACTACAGTCTTCTTAAAGCATATACGATTTTATTCCTCTGACCGGAAAGCTGTTATAACACCCTGTCTCACTCAGAGCACGAGTAAAAGTACACCAGGCTTTCTGTGCTTCCTACCTCAACTCCTTAACATTTCTGGTCTCGTCTCCTATCATTACCCCCCTCACTCACTTACTCCAGCCCTATCAGTCTCTTTGCTGTTCCTAAAACACACCAGAAATGCTCCCACTTTTGGGCCTTTGTTCTTGGTATTCTCACTATCTTAGTATTGTCTTCACCTGGATATCAGTTTGGCTAACTCATCTCCCACAAATCCTTGTTCAGAGCCTACCTTCTCAATGCAGTCTCTCCTGACAACCTACTTAATGTGACAACTTTTAAATTCTCAGTACTCTGACCCTGCTCTATTGTGTCTTTATGTCAGAGCACTTTTCACCTTCCACACTATATAATTTCTTTTTTTTATTATTATTATTGCAGTACGCAGGCCTCTCACTGTTGTGGCCTCTCCCGTTGCGGAGCACAGGCTCCGGACACACAGGCTCAGCGGCCATGGCTCACGGGCCCAGCTGCTCCGCGGCATGTGGGATCTTCCCGGACCGGGGCACGAACCCGTGTCCCCTGTATCGGCAGGTGGACCCTCAACCACTGCACCACCAGGGAAGTCCCACACTATATAATTTTTTTAGTTGTTAAGTTTATTGTCTGTCTTTCTTCTGCAGAATATAAGCTGCAGTGGGGTAGAGATCTTTATTTTCTTTGATTTTATTTCCCTAACAGAAGAGTTGTGTGAACATAGTAAACCCTTAGTAATTATTTGTTAAATTGAATTGAATTGTGACATTAGTAAGAAGGTGAACTATTAAACACATATTATGTGTTAAATGTGTTACGAGTTATTTATGTGTTAAGAATTGAAATCTAAATTTAAACGACTGCAAAAATTAAGTAGAAACACGAGAAAAAATTAGTTATATTGGTCAGACCACCATTTTTTCTGTCAGCCGCAAATAATATTTTCCTGATTCTAGAATTTCAGGAAACTTTAAAGTTAGGGGAAAAAAAAATGAAAGCCTGACAGACAAGGAAGACTTCAGGAAGCTTTAACAACTAATCGCATTATGATATCATCACCATAAAGATAATGACATAGACTACAAAGCAAAAAGATAACAAAAAAAATGACTGAATAGCTTTATCTCCACTATTTCTTAAAAGCAATTGTGTTTAAAAACTGTATGAGCGGGCTTCCCTGGTGGCGCAGTGGTTGAGAGTCCGCCTGCTGATGCAGGGAAGATCCCACATGCCGCGGAGCAGCTGGGCCCGTGAGCCATGGCCGCTGAGCCTGCGCGTCCGGAGCCTGTGCTCCGCAACGGGAGAGGCCACAACAGTGAGAGGCCCGCGTACTGAAAAAAAAAAAAAAAAAAAAAAAACTGTATAAGCAAAACATAAAATTGCATGATTCATGGCATCTTTTAAATTAAACACATTTGTCTTTATTTAAAATGCACTGATTTTTAGTATTATCTGTCTTTTTCTCATTTCTAGTGAAAACTGCGTAAGGGATAGCACTAGTCCACAAACCTGCACTTAGATACTGTGAACCACTGAACTCATTGCCTTCAAAATGCCTGATTCCAAGTAGTTTCTTTCTATCGATACATGTATCTTTCACTTTCTCACCAAGCAGATGGTAGCATAGTGGCAAGCTACAGAGACATGCAGGCCAATTTATTCTGCCATGCAGTGAAAACTAGAATTTGTGCTAGAATGTGTAGGCAAAATAAAAGCAAGAGAAAGAAACTAACATTTTTGAGAGCCATATTATATACCAAGCACTATGTTAGTGTTTTCACACACATATATATTATATATATATATATATATATATATATATATATATATATATAATTTCATTTAAGAAATCCATGAATTAGTGAGAGAGAGATATTAACACATAGGAAAACAGTGTGTCTTATAAGAACAATATTTTTCTTCTGAGAAGAGTAGTGCCACAATTGGATTAGCTCTTCATGCAGTGTAATATTTTGATCCAAAGGAAATGGTAGAGCATTCCAGATACAGAATACGATTATGAAGAAGGTATAGGGGTGAGAACAAGAGCTGTGTTTATTGGATGGCTGACTTGAAGGAGGATGAAGAGTTCCAACTCATATTGTAACCTCGTTAGATAAACTATTTCATCTCTTTCTGTAGCTAATGACTCTCCAAGGGGTTCTTAAGCCAGCTGTGATGGCAGCAGGAGCCAGCTTCACATATTGAGGTACTAGACAGGGTCAAGGATTTCTGCTTTTATAACAGCTGAAGGGATTGGGTGGGAGGTGATGTGAAGGAAGGACATAACTTAGCTCTGTTTTATTCTTGCAAAGTTGGTTCTGCCCAAGCAGTCAATATTTATACTTGTTATTCTGTATAAGTCTGTGACAGAGTACAAATGCTGCTTAAAATTAAACCTTCATATGACAAGGCCTTATTCAAGAAAGTTCATAGTTGGATTAATCACTTTGCTAGTGTTAAAACAGAATATCCTGAAAAATGTGTCAGGGAATCCACGATGGTCCATAATTCATACATAAAAACTATCAAAACCAGCACAAAACTGGGTCTTATATAAACATGCCCCCCAAGTTAGCACCTTTCCTTTTTGAACACCTTTGTTTCTAGGCTAGTTCCTATTGCTGTTTATACCATACATTCCTAGGACATGCTTCCAAGTATCATGCATGGAGAAATGTCAATTCATTTTCACATTAGCTTATTTAAAATATAATTAAGAGAGTAAATCGTCTTTAAAATCCCTATAATAAATTCCAAAGCCAGAAGGTTATGGGTTTTCTGTAAGACTGTTTTATAGCTACCAAGGTGAACATACAACTTACACAATAGAGAATAAAGCCCTCAAGGGCTTCTGCCCTTAAGTTTGCTTTCATCCTAGCAGAAAGAAAAAGAAGGGAAGAAAGGAAATGCAAAGTATCCGGCATGTTTGGCAAAGAGTAGCTAGGGAGGAATGACCCTGGTAAATGCAGGAGGTAGTGTTAATAAATGTGCAATATGAAATTACTGCATTCCATCTTAAGAGTGTGGTTTAGTATTCTATTGTCAAGGCTAGCTATTTTCCTTCTGACTTCTAAACCTTTTCAATATTTGTTCTTATAGCTCCATCACTTACACATTTAGAAGCCATATATATAAGGAAATATATCTGAGAACCTTGAAATGAGCACCATTTGTTTATATAATGTAGAAACTCAGTAATCAACAGGAAATTCCTGAAAATATATAATTCTTCTATTTTAGAAGTGAAGTGAAAATCTATGCTTTAGGTTTACTTAGTCATTTTTACCAACTGATATAAAAAGTAATTACTTATCTCAATTAGTAGTTTATGTGTAAATTATTAATTGCATATCAAAAAAAAAAAGCAACTTGGGACCTGATGGGTAGTCATTTAAAAGAGTAGATATTGATTTAAAAGTGTAGATGTTTGCAATGAACTTGTATTACACACAACCTAAAAGTCCTGTAAATGTAATACATAATCAAATACAAACTATAGCTTTTAAGGTCTCTAAAAATATCTCTAGCTCCACAGGGAAAACCCTTAAATATTTTCAGGCCGATTCTGTAAGAGTAAATCCTAATGTTATAAGCTACTTGACATGTTCAAGAAATGAAAAACTTACAAGGATTTAATTTTCACATTATTTAGGGAGCTAGAAAGGGGACGTTACACTCTCAGACTTAAACACAGAAAATCTGCTACATATTCATTGTTAAATAGAAAAGATTTTTAGAAATAACTCCTGCACCTGCCATACCAGTTGTGGTTTGAGAGGGTAGACTCATCTAATTATCTGTTGGTTTCCCTCTATTGTTATCATAACTACGACAGTTCAGAACATTCCTGTGATAGCATAACTCACTCATATGCTTCCTTTTACATCGTGTCTTCTCACTGTAGCCTCTCAACACGTTCAAAAAAAGTAGGAGCTAGAAAGAAAAATATACAATATCGCTTATATGTGGAATCTAAAAAAATGGTACAAATGAACTTATTTACAAAACAGAAATAGAATCACAGATGTAGAAAACAAACATGATTATTGGGGGCATAGGAGGGGAAAGATAAATTGGGAGATTGGGATTGACATGTATACACTACTATATATAAAATAGAACCTACTGTATAGCACAGAGGACTCTACTCAGTACTCTGTAATGGCCTACATGGGAAAAGAATCTAAAAAAGAGTTATATATGTATAACTAATTCACTTTGCTATATACCTGAAACTAACACAACATTGTAAATCAATATACTCCAATAAAAATTTTTTTTAAAATAAATGCAATATGGGATCCTAGCTGGGATCCTGGAACAGAAAAGGACATTAGTTGAAAAACTAATAAAATTTCAATGAAGCCTAAAAAAAAAAAAAGTAGGAGCTTAGCTATTTCTTCGACTCAGAGGAAGTTTAATTTCTACAACAGGTCCCATGAAATCAACTTTTTCATAAAGCATTATAGATATATTTTACGGTACCCATTCCAGGAGGCCTAGTCTTCCAGTAGGGTTCTTATAAGAAAACATAAACTGCTTCTTAGGGAGGGTAAAACTGAGTGAATTATCAGCACATTGTTTATCATAAGTAAAATAACACATTGGGAGAAACCTAAATAGCTTCATAGGCCATGAAATTGGTAAGGCAAAAGCATGGTGCACTGTAGTAAAAAGTTGAACAAGGGAAGATCAGCAGATACTCAAGGTGTTGCCTTTTAAAAGATTGGCACGTGTATTCTTCTGAGTAATGTTCACTAACATGGTTTTCAGGTTGTGGTTCTAATTCTTGGTCATGGTTGTAGGTCATGTCTGTAAGGTGGACTTGCTACTCTGTTGGTTGAATGAAGATCTATAAATGCTCAGTAGATGCATGTTATAACTGATGATTGTGAAGTAGGTTAGGAGATATGATGGAGCTGGGCGGGTCTGGGGAAGTGTCTCTGCCCTTTGCAGTCAGATGTCTTTATACTACCTTGTTAAATCTTCCTCCAGGCCTAAAATTCTTCATCTTCGAAACTGAATCATCATAGCAGTTATTAGGATGGTAACTGTGCCAATTAAATAATAGATAATTAATATTAGACAACATAATAGGAGTAGTGGTAATTGGGTGTATTATATAGGATTTTTTCCCATGTAACACTTCTTAAAAATAAAGCAACTTACTCATTTAACTGAAACTTCTCAACTTTTTTTTTAAAGATTTTTTTGATGTGGACTATTTTTAAAGTCTTTACTGAATTTGTTACAATATTGCTTCTGTTTTATGTTTTGGTTTTTTGGCCACAAGGCATATGGGATCTTAGCTTCCCCACCAGGGATCAAACCTGCACCCCCTGCATTGGAAGGTGAAGTCTTAACACCTGGACTGCCAGAGAATTCCCCTCAACATTTATTTTTTGATGTAAATTATTTTTATGTATAGTTTTTTAAAAATTAGATATTTCCCTCAATGAAAAGAAATACTTCCTATGGGATATGCTTATTTAGCCTCAAGGGGAAAAATGTGAACCAGTAAGATTGTTTCAGTATGACTATTTTTCAGAACACTCTAAATAGCCTCTGTCGTGCATGTTGAGACAGCTGTTGTCAATGAAACTAACATCTTATAGAAACCAGACAATGGAATAAACAGATGAAGACAGGGATGAAGTGGTTAATGGAACAGAAAAATAATGGAGGAAAAAGTATAGACTACAATACAGAAGCAAAAGAATTGAAAAGAGAAGAGAAGTAAAAGGACTGGGAATATAACATAGAACACAGGACGAATAGAAAAGATGAAGAGAAAGGCTATCCCTAAACTCTTCATTTTCTGTGATGTATTTGCTACCCTCTGTGTCTGGCTGCCAATTAGTGCTAGGTATGGAACTGTTGCTTCTAATTTCCCTCTCTCCCAGCCTGAAACCGTCTTCCTTAGTCTGGTCCTCTTCCTCATTACAGGGTAAGGAAATCTCTGCTTGAGTCTTTATACTGCTTGTACCATGTCTCTAAGGAATACTTAACTCTAATGATTAATACATATTTTTAAAAATTTTGTCACTTTAAAACCAGAAATCATATGAGAAATACCTTGGGTTTAATTTTGCAATCTTAAAATTTTCATATTTGGTAATTATTTAAAAAAGAAAATATGTCTTATTTTGCTTAGGTATGTATATTAAATTTTGTTTGTACCTCTGATTATACCAAATAAGAATGTTTTGCTACATGAGGTTCTCTAATAATAACATTTATTGTTTCTGGCTGTAAAAGCAACATGTGTTTGTTATAGAAAATAGGAAGTCCAGATATGTACAGTGTTCAAACAGGAAAGAAAATGATCACCAACAGTTAAAATTTTCCCAGATTTTCATTAGTAGTGTTTATTTGATCCTATATGCTACTTTTTCCTCAATACCACATAGGATCATTTTCTCTTGAAATGAAATATTTCTTGAAAACATTACTTTCAGTGGTTTTATAATATTAACGTATGCAGGATATTTAGATTGTTTTCAAATCTTCACCACAATTGATAATCCCTTCCTATTTCTCTCAAGATATACCTTTTAGCATCTATTTAGGTTACGTTTACAGAAATAAGATTGCCCAGTCAAAGATTTTGTGCTTATTGTTAAATTGCTTTACACAGGTTTTATTTCAGCGTACACGGTATCTAACAATATAGGAGAGAACTTGCCTTGAGTTTTGAGTTTTGTTTTGAACTTCTATGAGGCTACAAAGTGAAACACTATGTAAAAAAATTGATGTCATCTACCAGGGGGCTTTCCATTGCTGATTTTCATTCAATTTTTAATGTCTTCCACAATGAAACTGAAAAGTTACTTGGGGGTTGGAGAGTATAACTTTCTCCATTGAGGCCATAACCAGAATTTATATGAACTTGACTCATGTCATATGCCAAGTAATTTATTCCAAAACTCAGCACCATGAAAATGCAAATTAACTATAATAATTCATCTTTATTGAAAGTATTCAAAAACATCGCCCTTTTTAGTCTTTTTAAATGTATTCGTTAGCTGCCTGATAAAGTAATAAAACCATCAAGGACTGTGAGCCAAGTATAAAGTGATTAAAATGGTTAAAATTCACCTCTAAACTTGCTTTCCATAACCCTGACCTCACTTTCTTTGTTTGCCTTTTAAAAAGTAAAAACTGAAGAATGTTATTTTCTGTTGTAAGTGAGATTAACAGAACATCTATCTACATTGTTTATTTAGTTGTGCAACTACTCATGTTCATTAATATCAGAAGTTATATTAATGCAAATTTTAGTTGCTAGTCTCTACATTAACATTTATTTTGTTCTTTACTTACATGTAACTCAAGAATAAAACATCTTAGTATAAAATATTTTAATAGTATCATGATACTTGAGTAGGTATGTATTCATTTTCTCATATACTTATGTTTAGTTAAACAAATTATATAAGACCATAATTTATGAAATTTGAAAAATGGATTTTATTTGAATAGCATATATAATAAAGACATCTCTGATTAACCTTATTGGGCACCAGGAATTTTTGGCATTGTTTCAATAAAAGTGATAATTTCTTTATAAGCCATTATTTTTTAAATAAATACTAGCTTTTCAATTGATGTATTAATGTGGTGAATGGTGGAAAAAAGTTTTGACTGGAAACATTTTATAACTTTGATGACTACAATGATTTCTTATTATCAGTATTTCATATTATAAAGTATTTAAAACAGAATATTTTTAAAGTGGCCAACATTTCAAGAGGAATTTCATAAGTTAAGGTTATTCCATTTGTACCCTTCAAGGAAAGATCTCTGAAATTAAAAGATAGTTGAATTATTTATAAAAATTGTCATATTAATTGGGTTTTAAAAATCCACATGTAAGTATTCAACTATGAATTTTAAACTATTATCAGAATTAATAGTGCATTGATTCTACTACTTATAAAAGCAAAAAAAAAAAAAAAAAAGAATGAGTATTTTTCCTCTTGTGTACTGAAATCTGTTACATTGTAGCCAGAGCAGGTGTTGAAGGGCCAGTGTGCTCAGCACAGTGAGCCCCAGAGAAAAGATTCTACTATCCTGAGCAAGAGGAATGGTCAGAGCCTGAGACAGAGTTCTCATGTAGCGTATCACTCATTAGTGATTAAACCTCAAAAGATTAAAAATGGGCAGCATACAAAGAATATGCTTCCTATTTGGATAGTGTCAGGTTTCTGTGACTCTGATACTGTTTGTCTGATACTGTTAGCTTATTCTGCTCAAACACATCTCTCCCACCCTACACACTTCACCAGGGAACACTGCCAGCGGGAGAGCTCAGGATAATGTTCTCTCTTTATTCTGAGAGTGCTGACATCCGAACAAAAATGCTCACATCCATATTCATCGTGAAGAAATATTGATATTTGAGAACAAGGTAGAAATTGTTTACTACTTTCACTATTTTATAGTAACCATAGAAGGTATTTTTGTTATTAGTAAATCTTCCTGGTTTCATCTGGACTCAAAGCCTGGATGAGAGCTTTCCCCAGAAGGAGGAGGACAAGATGTGATCAAATTGTCGTCAGGGGATAAGTTATAAAGATTGGTCTGTATTAATATGTAGCATAAGTGCACACACATTTTACCATAATTGTCCATTTTTCCAAGGTCTGCTAACTGCTGGATCTGAATGCTATGAAATTCTATTTGTACTAATCAGCCTAATGGGAGTACAAATAAGTTTGACTCAAAAATTGTATACTTTACAGCATAAAATTTAAAAACAGTTTTTTAGCTTTCATTGAACAGATTCAGCTCCTTAAAGGAAATTTTTATTTTAGGAAGAAAAAAATGGGTGAGTTAAAAACTCTTCTTTCCATAATATCTATTTGCTAAGGTAGTGTGGGAATAATTTAGTCCAGAAAAAGCTGAAAATGGTAGCAAAAAAAACCAATTATTTAAAATTTGTTATCAGAGTCAGAACAACTCAGTTCATTAGCTGAGTTCATTAGCTGAGTTCATTAAAGGTTTATTATCTTCATTTTAATTCTGCTATATGGGATAGAGAGTGCCTTAACTAGAATTTTATGTTTATATTTGTCATCATGGTGAATTTTTTTTCCTATACCACGTATTGTCATACTGGTTGGTTTTCTAACATAGAAAATACAGAGAAATATAACATTTGGTTGATACAATGATAGTATCATTAAGTATTTTCTTTGTAAGGAGATACAATTTAGGTAGGCTTGATAATTTATAGTCTGATTTCATTTTTCTAGCAGTTACATTAAAATCCTATGTTCAAATATAGTATTATTTGTAATTATACTTTTTTATATTAGATAATTCTGTTACGATTAAATTGAGATATGAACAATTCTAAGTGTATCAATCTACTCTGATATTTTCTATTAAAATAAATAATAATTGTGGGCTTCCCTGGTGGCGCAGTGGTTGAGAGTCCGCCTGCCGATGCAGGGGACACAGGTTCGTGCCCCGGTCCCAGAGGATCCCACATGCCGCGGAGCGGCTGGGCCTGTAAGCCATGGCCGCTGAGCCTGTGCGTCCGGAGCCTGTGCTCCGCAACAGGAAAGGCCACAACAGTGAGAGGCCCGCGTACAGCAAAAAAAAAATAAATAAAATAAAATAAAATAAAATAAAATAAATAAATAATAATTGCTATTAAAATAGTTAGGTTATTTGTTTTATTTTTATAGAGAGACTTTTCACTCTTTTAAAAGGGAATTTACTTCTCTCACCTGATGAACCAAAACATCAGTGAGAACCTGGCATTCCCACTGTAGGTCATAGAATTCAGTTCAAATCTTATCCTAGCTGGAAATAAACTGAGGGCTGACATTCTCATGCTTTAGAGAATGTAGGTAGATTTTTAGAGGGTCTGTATTATTTACGTATTTCATGAATATATGAAATGATTTGAGCTGCACATGAATTTAGCTTAGAAGTCAAGGAAAGAAAAAGCAACTTATTTACACTGAGTTTTGTTAAACATTGGAATTAATTTCACATAAAAAATGACTATATTCAGTTCAATATAACATAGGTTACATGAAATACTATCTAGCTTTAGGTCTCTGTTTTAATCTAATGCCTCTGGTTTTATAATTTTTAATTCCATAGTTCTGTGCCATGCACACATTACTGGGTTGGGTATATCATCAGGAATTACCATTTAATTAAATCCATTTGAGTAGTTGAAAAATATATTCCTAAATCTTCTTGGTACTTTGTAGCAACCTAATACTTGGCAGACACCCTGAGGGCACTTTTTATATTTTCATTCCCACAGAAGCAAACTTTTACAGTTTCCTTATCCCATTAAATGAGATAAAATATGAAGTTTTCAATCTCTGGCATGTCAGCAAAACAAAGAGTCTTCCAACTGGGATTCCTGGAAGGATTTATGAGAGTAGAGAAGAATTGTAGGCTGCTTCCACAATTCTCCAGTCAAATCATATTTTTAAAAGTTCTTTTAAAGTAAGAGACATGTTTGGACTTGGTTGAGATAAGTATGATTCTAACATAAATAATGATGACCACACTAGTTTTTCTTTTGGATATCTGTTAATGAGCATAATGGTGACTATTTTAAATATCATTACCTCTGTGAGAACATTCAGGACATATGGGGTCAATATATTTTTTTAAATCTTTCTATGAGTTTGCAAAGATGGCACTAATGGAGGTGTTGACAATGGTGGGGGGGAAAGGATTTACTTAGTTCCCAGTATTTATTCCCATAGGTAATAGAATAAATTAATGACTCTGATTTTCATCTGCTTGGCAGTTTACAGTCTGTATTTTTTACCATAACCTAAATATGTCTAATAAGTCTAAATTAGCATTAAAATTTATGAAGAATTAGAAGGAAAGCCACTTTCAGAGTCAGTAGTTATTTGTCACTTAATTGCTTAATATTATGTATTGTGTTTTGTTTGTGACCAGAGAAGTATTTCTCTCTCTTACATGGGCATATTAGGTTGGAATTGCCCATATGGTTTTTGGTGGTTATAGAGAAATTGCAGGAGAAAATATTCCTTACAAAAAGTAATTTGTAAACAACATAGAGTGTATTAGGGCATTATTAGGAGATTTCAATCCACTAAATTCTGTACAGCAGAACTGCTTCAACCTCTGATATGATTCCTTGGACATTTACTTGCATAATTTCTCTTTTCACTATCATCACCTTTTACTTTCCTTTTTCTCTGCTTAATCAAATCTTCTCCCATCTTTTAAGGTCCAGTTTATGCTTTTCTTTCACGAACTCTTTCAATTGTTCATTGATTCCATACATATGTATTTTATATCAGGAAGCAATAGAAATAGTATAGAAATATAAACTATAGAAATAGTTGTGAAAAAAACCACAAAAACTGAAGCCCTCTTTGGAGCTTCAACTTATGTTCTAAATAACTTTTTTAAATAAAATCTTAGAATTTATTTTCAAATTCTAGAGAAATAAGGGGGATAACCAACAAAATTAATAAACTATAGGGTGATTTAGAAGGTCATAAATAGGAATAGGGAGTAAGAATGGGTAGTAAGGTAGAGGCTAATTGAACAAGTTTAAATAACAGGGTAACATTAATAACATGGAAGAGGAAAGGGAGCAAACCATGTGCATATCTAAGGGAAGAATGTTGCAAACAGATGGAACACCATATGTGAAGCAATGAGGCTAGAGCATGCCTGGTGAGTTATGGTCACAGCAAGACTATTACTAAAAAGCAAGGGAGAAAGTAGTGGGCAGTGAAGTTACGTAGCTACTCTGAGGACTTGGGGTTTTTCACTGATGTAGTTGGAAAGCCATTGGAGAGTTTCAGCAGAGGAGTGACATAATTTGGCTTAGGGTTTTAAAGAATCCTCTTCTAAATCCACAGCATTCTTTAAGGCATATATCTTATTTTATGCACTTGCATCTTACTTTCTTAACCTGATTATATTCCCCTTTAAATCAAGGACATAAGGTATAATCAATCATTTTATACCCCCAGGAGCATTGGGAGTGAGGTATATGGTATAGTGGCATTAGGTAAATAATCGTTGATTTGGTTTGGAAGGCTGGAGTAGAATGGATAAAATAAGCATTACAACCAGCATTGGCAGCCCTGGAACTCTTTTCTACACAGATTTGTTAGTTTACCTTTAAATACAAGCAGCCCGATAGAAACTGTTTTTCTATCTTCAATCTAGAACCAAGAACAAATCACAAACCCTTAGGTTGCCTCTATATTGCCTTTCAAAAGATGTAGTTTGAGCAAGTATCCAAAATTTAGGACTTAACATGTTACAACCCCTCCATCCTAGAATGCCTGTTAGGTCTTCACACTTTTCTTTAGTGGATCCTGTGATTTAATCAGAAATTTCTCCAGTGTTCTTTTCATTTGTGGGCAATGAAGGCTGTCTTAAACAGTAAATGCACAACCATCTTCCTCCTATTCATTTCTCAGACATTTATATCTTGCAGCATGTGAGAAGAATATTAAGTGGCTGTTAGGTGGAAGTAGAAAGGTTTCCACAAATAATGCCTGACAATTCAATCAAAGAAAATCAGGAGGAACAATTCATGGAAAAAGGTGACAGAGAAGATAGGTGGGGTTCCTGGGGACATTCACAGAATAGAATGGTCCTTTGCCTTGCTTTTTCATACTCCAAAAATACAACTTCACCTCCCATTTTTACAGAATCAGAAATCACCTATCTACTGATAAAATTACAAAATTAAAAATCTCCAGTTAAAGCTTATTTAATTTCATTTAAAAATGCAGAGTGTATACTATGCTGATTCATATGATTATGTGTACGATTTTGTCTCCATTTATTTCCATTTTGTTTCTTAAAAAGGAATGAATGGTAAGGTTTTACTACTCAAGGAGGTGATCTGTATGCTAGATCTGAAACTGCAACCATCAACAATATTTGCCATCTTTCTACCCTGCCTTATTTTTTCTTCTTAGCACCTCTCACTGTTATCATAGTATATATTTTACTTATTCATGTTATTTCCTATATATCTGCTTCCCACCCCCACTAGGATGTAAGCTCCTTGGAAATATACATATATATATATATATAATCTATTTTATTCATTGCTTAATGCACTTAAGAGAGTGCCTAAAACATATTAAACACTAAAATATTTGTTGATTGAGTGAATGAAATAATTATGATTACAAATTTATATATAATTTGATATGTATTTATATATATATGTCTGTATATACACACACCAAATGATTCCAGTTTGTTGTGTTTTAATTTTATTTTTGACACAGAGAAGTTTACATTTTTATAAGTCTATCTTTTGCTTAATGGTTTATATCAGTATTAATTATGCTTTGAAAAACCTTACCCATAACAAATTTACAAAAATACTTATTTTTCTTTTATTAAATGGCTTAGATTTTATATTAAGATTTTAAATTATCAAGAATATATCTCATATGCAATGTGAAGCTGTTTTTAACTTTCTCCTTTCACTAGTCTTTTCAGTTGCTTTGATACTATTTATTGTAAAATTCATCCTTCTCATCTCATCCTTCTCCTTTAAAATTAGTGTTTTAAAATGCTAATATTTTATACCAAGGTCATGTACAGACTAGAGCCTGTTTCTGGACTTTTTAATCTTATTTAATTCTTCATTGTTTATTTTGTTGGCTAATATGACATTATTTTACTTAATACAGATTTAGATTTTTATATTTTGTAATTTTTGCCACCTAATTATAATTATCCTAATTTTATTCATTCTAAAGTATTTACTTGTCCACCAAATATTAGTTTCTTTGTGTTGAGGTTTTTAAAAAGCCTCTTGGAATTTTCATTGAGTTGTCATTTTATTGAATTTTTGGATTAATTTGAATAAAATAGAGCTCTGTCCAACATTGTGTCTTCCCATCTCAGAACATATTCTATTCCTTTATTTAATTGCATTATGTGTCTGTGTAGCTGAGTAAAGGATTATTATTTTCTTCATATAAGTCCTGTTGATTTCTTAGGTTTATTCCTAGGTGATTATTCTTAATGAATTTTTATGCCTGAAGGAAAATAAAATCACTGTTGACTTTCAGAGCTGTAAGATTAATTCTACCATAAAAAAAGCCAACTTTTCAATTCATAAAATTTACAGATGTGTGCTGTATTTTAAAGGTTATGAAATAGTACACTATGGATGATAGACTGTGCACTCTTTCTTAGTCAATTTACTCAACAGAGCATTTCTGGAAGGTGCTTCACACCATGCCCATTGGTCCACCTCTTTAAACTCTGTAGCAAAAGGTACCTAAAAGTGGGAATGTTTTTTGTTTGTCTTCTTTGTGGTTCTAATACATGGATCAGAGAAGTACAGTCTTGTGGCTGCCCAGTTAGTAACAATTTGACATACTGGAAAATCCACTGACCATAATACAAGAAAAACTGAATTCTAATCTACTGATCTATTAAGTTACTATTTACCCTTGACAAGTCACTTCACTTCTTGGAGTCTCAATGTCCTCAGCTATAAAATTCAAGGTATTGAATTGGAAAAGATATTTTAATTTATTGACTCTGTTCCCACTGTGACCCTACTACTATTCTGTTTGCTGGCTCTGTCAGTGAATAAGGCAAAGTCTGCGTCCCATGGAAATTAGATTCTAGTGCACCTAGAACCATTCTCAGTCTAATGTTCTCTGTGTCTGTATTACAAATTGTGATGGAGTCTGGAGGAGAACTAAGCCTTAAGTTATAATCAAGAAAGACATAGCCACTGGAATTCAAGTACAGTTGGCCCTCTGTATCTGCAGATTCCACATCCACCAATTCAACTGGCAAAACTTGAATTTGCCACATGCAGGCAACTACTTACATAGCATTTACATTGTATTTACAACTATTTACATAGTATTTACATTGTATTAGGTTTTTATAGGTAAAGATGATTAAAAGTATGCACACCCACCCACCCAAAGGGCCAAAGAATAGTTCCTGTGACATTCCACCTCTCTCCATTTAGTCCCTCTTGGAAATCCATCATCGAGCTTGGGGACTTCACCCCAACAAAATTGTAAGCTTTGTTAGGTTTTTGTGTAAGACTCTTGCTGTAGCGTGGATAGCTGTGATTGGTGAATCAACTGTCTGTGGCTACCAGTTGCACTAAGATTGTAACAGCATTTTTACTTTCTGCACAACAAAGAAGGTTTGTAAATAAAATCTTAACATTTTGGGTCTGTATAAGAAGAAAAGTATACAATATATGTAGGTTATTTGTAAATACTACCCCATTTTATATAAATAGCATTGAAGATATTGGTTTCACTGGGGATCCTGGAACCAATCCCTCGTGGATACCAAGAACTGACTGTACAGTAAATTCTCTAGTGACTATCTCTAAAACCAAGAAGCTCAGGAAATAGCATCAGGTGATATACTAGACTTTATAACCTGCATATTTTTATATAAAGTTAGTTCAGCCAGCTCCTGAATGTGTCTGTGGATAAGCTTCCTTACTTTTACCTTTCTAAACTTCAAAATGCTCATTTGTACAAAGGCTACAATAATAGCCACCTCAATGGTTTATTTTGAGGAGTGAATGAAATAACATATGTGAACATTTTAATATAAAGCCTTAGAAAACCTCTGCTTAATAACTCTTACTTTTTGTCCCTGTTCAACATACTCTGAAATTGGAACTTTTCTTCACCTGTGAATTATATTAGGTTGAGGTCAATGTAAAGATCACAGTAGGTCAAAAACAGAGGATGTATAAGTCACAGAAGCAGCTTTTCTGTTTAACAACATGCTGATCTACCAAATGCCTCCTGGAAAGAGAACTTCTGAAGTGACACAGATCTAAAAGCTAAAGCTAATTTTGTTCCCACCCAAACTAAGGATAATTCCAACTCTAATCAATGAGGAATTAGATATAAAATATCATAATGGAAATAAGGGTCAGCCAGGATATTTTTGGCAGAGACATGCTGAAGTAGAAATTTTAGTGGCTTAAAAAGCATTTAGCTCAAACCTTTGTAGTATGTTTTGGTGCAGACTTGGAGATATAGTATATAGGGGCCTCAATTACTGAGTTTCTGTTTTTAGTAAATAGCTGCCCTGTAGGTCATTAAGTGCTATTGCTGACAAGGTTGTATATGAGAAAGCTTTTATTTTAATAACCAGTGACAACTTTGCACTTATAAAGAACCTTCCATTTCTCAAAATCCTTTGGTTCAGGATAGCTAAACAGAATTGCAGTCGCCTCTAGAATAGTGGACCTAAACCAAGTATTAACTCAAGAATAAATGGGACATCAAAGAAAAGGAGATTTTTGAGTAGAAACAGCACCAAAACTAATTCTTATAAAATGTGGCTTGGAGTCTTTATGGCCATGTTGAACAAAATGCTTTTCTCAAGATCCATATGCAGTAACCTGCAAGTAATTAGGCTCACTTTCCTCAGAGAGAAAAAGTAAGTTAAACCTAGGTCATGTAGACTCTACATTGTAGTTGTCAGCTCTTGGTGTTGTAGGTTTAGTGACCTTGGGAAAGTTACTTAAATTCTCTTATCTACTTCCTATTTGTAAAATGGTGAAAATGCCTTATCCAAGGACTTTTGATGATTAAATTAGGTAATTATATAGCACACCTTTTTCAGTGAAGAGCACACAGTAGTTGGCAAATTAATGAATGGTGGCCAATGAGAAAGCATAATTTTAAAAATGCAATTGACAGTTGTAAAAAAAAACACAAAAATCTGTAAGGGGCCATGTATTATGCAAGATTTTATAGAAAAAAACTACAAAACATTTTCAAATGACATAAAAAATGACCCCAAAGTAGAGAAAGGCTGACAATATTTATTGCTTAGAAGTCTTCATACCATAAATATATCGACTTCGTAAATGAATTTTTATATTCAATATGATTATAATCAAATTTCCCATATGATGTGTGCATGTATGTGTGTGTGTAAAACTTAATCAGTCAAATTCCTGAACTGAGTGGAAAAAGGGAAAATGGATAGGAATAGATAAAACAATTTTGAAGAAAAGGTATGGAGATGTATTGTAAAGCTGTGGAATTTTTTTAAAAATATACCATCAGCAAAAGGTAAGTAGCCTAATAAAATAGAAACAGAAAAAATATTTCAGACATATACAGAATACTATATGTGACAGTGGTGAAATAATTAAATAAATAATACTATAACACAATTTATTGATCTGTATAAAATAAATAACAATTCTATAGGATAAAGACAATTGTGAAGAGAAAAATATAACTTAAACAATTTTGAAGAAATATAGAAGACTATCTTTATGACCTTTGATTAAAGAATGTCCAGGAAACCTGGTCCATAAAGAAAATGTTGATAAAATTGACTATATAAGGAAAATATAAGGCACACAGTGAGAGGAAATGTTATACATATCTGCCAAAGGAGTAGTGTCCCATGTTTATTTTTTTTTAATTACAAAATACTAAGAAAAAAAACAATCTTATGAAATGTATGAAACTGAAGAAACAGGAATGGTTAATAAATCAATAAAATAGTGAAATGCAAAAATGAACAGCAACAAAAGACCATTTAACACATAAGAAGAATAAAATAGTAATCAAAAATATAATAGAATATTGTGTTGTCTAAAACATATAAAAATGGCAATTTTATAATTTCCTGGTAGAAATTTATAAAACTGCTTAAAATAATATAGCAATATTTATCAAAATGAAAATTATCTTACTATTGAAATTCTAGTATACACAGATGTTCAAAATGTTTCACTGTATCATTGTCAGTGATTAATTACAAATAAAAATGGAACATTAACTTAAATGTCTATCAGGAAATACTGGCCGTTAGATAACATTTTTCTTTCTGTTTTTAGACTATGTAGGATTTTAAAAAAATTCTTAATCAAATTTTGTCCCAACTTTGTTCTCTTTCCCCACCCCTCTCTCTCTTACTCTCTCTCAATTTCTGAAAGTAATCACACTTGATAAGATTTGGAAGATTTTTTCCACAAAAAAAAAATAATTCAAAACTTTTAAATCTTAAAATTTGAAAGGATGACCATTAAAAAAGCCAACTGAGTTTTAAATAGAGCTGTCATATATTTCAGGTGAAATTCAATAAAATGTGTGCAAGCAAAGGTATTGGTTTTATTCTACATTTTTTAGACCTCCAAAGCTTTGATTTATTATCAATGGCATATGTGAATACTTACCTATTAACATATGCCCTGAAAAGGTTGGATTTAAACTAAGCATGTATACATCATTATTAAAGGTATATAAGTTTTTGAGAGCTGGGAAGCTGTAATTAATATAACCATAGATGGTTACCTAAGATGATACATATTATATTTATATATTCTTTGAAACAAAGCAACATTTAACTATAAATTCATAACATCATAATTTTATTTTTTTAATCTATATATGTTAGAAAACATTCCTCTTCATAATAAAGATCAAACTAGTTAACTAGTTAGCCATGAAAAAATGTACACTTTTCCAGCACACATTCTTCTTCAGTTTTTGTTTACTAGTAGTTACATATAAGTCAACTTTTTAATACATCAAAATGGAGTTTGTTTTCTTACCTATAATTGTCATTTGATTTAAAGTTAGCTTAATTTAGCATGTTGCCCCTGATGCATTGCTCATTTAAGAGGGTAAGGAAAATCTTATTACTACATGGAAAAAAAATTAGTATATTGTATTCAGAGTCCAAAGTTAAAACCCAGGGTAAATTGTCATCTCCACATTCAAAATCATAGTGTATTAAGACTTTTTCCACAGCTAACATCCTTGAGGTTGACACCTTCTTGTGACTGAGTAGATAGCAGTAAGAAATTCAATTACAGCAAGTCGGCTCTGTCATTGCACCTGTCTGCTTGCGCAGGAAATGATTTGTAAATTGGGCTTTATCTTTCCCACCCCATAAATCTCCTGTCCATAATTGACACTTGTCACCATAGATGAATAGTGGGAGAAAGGAAACAGAAAGTAAATGAGTAGCCCACCTGGGAAAACAATGTCTTGTTGTCTTTGGGAGTCATTTACAAACAGCAGTACCTACAGGCCAGAGTTTTTATCCACAAGCAGGTGGCAAACATTTTGCAACTGAAAAATACAATGCCTGAGCTGAATCACAATGCAGACAAGAACAGAAGAACGATAATTAATATATAACATTTTTCCTGGACATATAAACATGTCTTCCAAGGAAATAGAAGCTTTTCTTTACTATTTGTGATGCTCACTTATTGCTGCTGCACATTTGTAAGCATCGGGTTGGTGTCGACCTGTCAAAATGCATTCATGAAGCAAGCATTTCGTCTGTCTTGGGAGTTGATATTGTCACTTGTTACACAACTCAACATCAGTTCAAAGTTGTTTGATACCAGTGTCGACAGATTGGTTTAAAAAAGACAAGAATGATGATGTTTTCTTTCAAATGTCAAAGAAAGAAACAAAGGATTTCATAAAGATGATCTTGGGAGCAAGCACTAACCGTAAACATATGACAGATAAACCTTCATATCTAATTTTCCTAAATGGCTTATGTAATTTTATGTTTCTTTCTGAAGCTTATCTCATATTGTGAAACACTCATATATTAAAACAAATGAAAAAGCATTTCAGAAATTATTAATAATCTCTTGGTATTAAAATAGCTGAGTATTCTAAAAAAAACATTCTTAAATTGTCACCAAAATTTTGATTAATATAACCACAAGTGCAAATAAATTTAAATAACAAATCAAATATTTTACAAACTAAATTGTGAATTACAAAAATCATTATTTATGAATCATGTATGGCTTGCATAGTCTTTTCTACATATTAGCTGATTTTTTAATAATTCTTTAGTGTATAAAATTTTTATCAATAGTTTTAGAAATCTACAACTTATTATTAGGAAAACAGAAATTATCATTTCTTTTGAATATTTGCAAGATCCAGAATTATTTCTTTCACTTTATGTTTTAAAAATATATTCTAACTTACAAGGATAAGAACGTCATCATTCTCTTTGCTCCCACAGATCAGCACGAATATAAAGAGTTATTTCCTCTAAAATAAGAGCAGAAGATTAGAGGTGGAGCAATGGCAGAAGCATAGACTTAACTTCAATACCTCTCCACTATCTGCTCCTATTATCTGTGGTTCAAAGGGTTGTTTGCCTATCTACCTAGCATTTAAAGAAGTTGTCAGCATTCTGTTATTTTTGTACTACAAAATGAAAGTTTGAGTTAGGAAGTTAAGTTGCTTCTCTGTAGGTTATTGTTAGTATAAAATAAATGATTTATTTATGCCGACTTTAGTATGCTGGGCTTGTAAACACAGTGGGGAATTTCTTGGATATTGATCTAAAGCGATAGGTGTTTAAGCATAATACAGTGGTACTCCACACTCTTTATCAGGGTCAACTTTGTCACTTGGCAACTTAATCTAAGAACAAAGAAAAACCTTTTAACACAAGTTAAGAGTGCTGTCTTTTACCTGCCTTTTCTTAAATCATCAGTTTTCCAATAAAAAGTATATGTGCTATTGTTTATCTAATGAGTGTATCAGTCTGGCCATAGATATTTAAAATACTAAGGTAATATCAACAATATTAGAAACAATATGGAAAACAGAGATGTGGATATTGTTGTAAATTTATTTTAAAGCATCTTTAAGTAGATGCATTGCTTGTCCAAATGTCAAAAACCCTTTAAATTTGTTCCACAAACACGTATGAAGTACCTGCTTTGTCTTTGTTTCTGTGCAGTGTCTGGGGATGTAACCAGGAACACATACAGTCCCCACCCCAGTGGAGCTCATGTACTGTAAGGGAGGAAGGCATATAAACAGGTAATTCCCCTAGTTGAAATATACACCAAGTACAGAGAAGCTGAGCCTTCAGTTGTCTTGAAGTTGTGGGCCGGATCTTACCAGCAGGCTAGCACGTGGGTTTCCATGTAGAAGAAATTGAGTAGCCATAATTATGGAGTCATGAAATAGCATGAACTGTTAAACAAGAGAGAGATTTCCCTGTTAAACAAATTTGAAGGCATTTTGCAATCCTGGCTGATAGGTATGAGAAGGAAATGACAGGTAAGTGATGCTGGAGAAGTAAACAGAGACCAACCAGGACAGGCCTTGTATGCTGTGCTCATTTTATGACAGCTGTCATTTATGCTATACTTAGTTTGCTAAGCACTTCCTATCTTTTCTCATTTAATACTTTAGGTATCTCCTTAAAACTTGATATTATTACTTTGGAGAGATGAGAAAACTGAGGCACGATGAAATGAAATAATATGCTCAAAGTCACAGAGCTTAAGTTCCCAGCACTATGATTCTTAATTGGGAGCGATTAAAAGCACTTAGGGGCCTCCCTGGTGGCGCAGTGGTTGAGGGTCCGCCTGCCGATGCAGGGGATACGGGTTCGTGCCCCGGTCTGGGAGGATCCCATATGCCGCGGAGCGGCTGGGCCCGTGAGCCATGGCCGCTGGGCCTGCGCATCCGGAGCCTGTGCTCCGCAACGGGAGAGGCCAGAACAGTGAGAGGCCCGCATACCGCAAAAAGAAAAAAAAAAAAAGCACTTAGAAGCATCAGAATAATAAAATCAGAATGTTTTTCAAAGGTTATAGTAGGTGTTATCAAGAAGTGTTAAGGCCATCCATTCACATAATTTAAAATAATAACAAATCAGTGTATTAGCAAAGACAATTCCCTCTTATCAGAAAATATTACAGTTTATAATTAATATTCAGAATTTAACATATAATTTATTTAGTAAATATCATCCTTACGTTAGAATTTGTTTGCATTGATGATGTCACATTTTGTAGAGCATTTACCAAGTCATATTCTTTATTAACACACATAATAAAAAAAAAGAAGTAAGATATAATAATCGAATAAGATTGTGCATCTCTGCACCTGAGCTGTGCATCTCTGCACCTGATGCCTGAATATAGTATATCCCCGTGGATCTAAAGTAAAATACTCAAGGTTTCAAATATATTGTATTTAGAATATTTACATTAAATTATAAAATGACAGTTTGCACTAGAAGAAAATAATGTCAGTGAACCAAATAGAAATGTTTTTTGTTATGCTGTTTTGTAAAGTCGATTTGGCATGATTATTTCCTCTTTAATTTCTTTCTTTCATAATAATACTAACAGTTATTGAAAGATTGCTAATTGCTAAGCGTGATGTATGTGACTCACATTATTATCTTTTAAAATCTCTGCAGCAACTGTATCATTTCAGTTTTGCAGATGAAAAATTATGTAGTTCAGAGCAGTTTAGCAACTTGAGCAAAATGACATAACTAATAAGTGGCAGAGCTGGGATCAAATATTTTCTGTGTGACTTCAAAGCTTGTGAAGTTCGGGGGTGGAGCATTTTTATCAATATATTTTCTTTCCATTTACTCATATATACATACAAAACAGTGCCCAATCATATGTTGTGTTGAGGGTGGAGGTTAATTTCAAGCATGAGAAATCAAATTTAGACTGATTTGAAAATACTTTGCCTTCTAACTCTGGGGCATAATGAAGTTACATGCCATGCATGTGTGTATGTATGCACACACGTGTATGTGTGTGTGTAGGTGTGTGTGTGTGTGTGTGTCCTCAGTGGCCCAGTGTCCTTTTGCACTGTACCTAAGGAATAATCTACAGGGTTTTTTTTAATGGACCAATGGGAAGCTAACAAATGATTCTTGTTCCTTGCACATATAACCTGGTACTCTGGCACCAGAAAATTATTCCTTGTCTGTTATTTAATGGTAAAATATTAATCTATTCTGAAACTTTTATCCAATACTTTATTTGGGTGTGTGGTTAGATGCTTAATTATAATTCTTTTTTGTCTTTGACTAAAAAAGTGAAAACAAACAAACAAAAAAAACTCAAACCATAGAACACTAGAACCCTGTTAAATTCAAATGTTCTTATTTTAAAATACTGTAGAAGGAACCTTCCATTCAAAATAAATTCTTAATAAGCACAAACCATACAGAATCTGTCTCTCACTTTTCCTTGATATGTAACACAATATATGTTATACAGATGCTTTTGTTTGTCATCCAAGACAATTTACAGCAGAAATAGGGATGTGTTCAGAAATATGATGGAGTTTTCTAGAGAAGTGTGCCACTGGACAAATTTTATTACTGCACAAAAGAGAAAATGCACTCATCTTAAAGAGCATTTAAGCATTTATTGGTCAGTGACTTGCAATTTTAAGTGAGCATCAGCAGGTTAATACTTGCAACATAGACAGTTAGAATACATTTCAATGTTACATTCTCTGCCTGCAGTTGTACTTTTTGTTTTCTTTTGTTTTATGATGGTGAAAAGTCAGATTTGTATTAACCAGGAAGTAGAATTACCTTAACTGAATTATTCATGCGACTTTCTGCCAGGCTCCTAGTCATAAGATACCAGGTCACTGGGCATTCTGAAGAACCTGGCTCTAGCATTGAGTGAGGAAAGATTGTTATGTGAACATGTAATGGAAGGTGCTCAGAACCCGGCATTGCTTCACTTCTCAGAAAACAGAAGTTGCTATTGAGCCTTTGTGCTGGTTTGTAGGTAATCTGTTGATTTAAGACAAAAGAGATCTACAACTGCATAACTAACCTAAAACTAAGAGAGAGAGAGAGAGAGTAGGGAGAGAGAAGAGAAGAAAGAAATTCTGTGTCAGAGGAAAATTTTAGATCAGAATTTTCTTATCAGAATTTTGAAAGCAAAATGGACTATGATGACAATAGTTCCTTGAAATTAGACCTGGCAAATTGACCCACAGAGTTGAGGAAAAGTCTAATGCGATTTCTCATGTATTAGTGATTGTTTGAATAGAAAGCTGAAGAGTTATCAATTTCATACCTTTATTAAATATAGAGTTTATTTTTAGAGAATATGCACCAACAAAATTTCTGAGACTGCCTTATATCAATGAGAAATATCTTTAATGTACAAGTCATTTATTTCACAATACTTTTCTGTAGTTACCACATTTGGAAATCAGTAGTGATAAAATTACCAAAATATGTTGGTCATAAAGTGCTTTTAATTACAGATATGAAGACTTTGTATATGAATATCATTATATATATGTGTATATGTATGTACATGTTCATATATAGGATACCTATGTATTTATATTTAGGTACTATAGATGAAGAACTATAGTATTTTCTTACATGAAAAATTATTTCAAATAAATATTAAGAAGATATATTTTATATATGTATATAAATATGAGGTATGTATCAATTTTTATAAAAATAATTTGTTCTTTTATAATTTTTGAACATTTTGCTTTTTTATCCCAAGCAGTTTTAAGGCCGAAAGACTAGGTATTAACTAAAATCCTTCTTAATGATGACCATTTAAATAAAAATTCAGGGAATTGAAACTAATATTTTGATGGGCTTTGTTTTATTAACAAGTGTATTATATATAACCAATGTTTTTATGTCCTATGATTTTTTATATCTCCAAAATCCTGTGCAGACACACAGAACAAGATGTAATGAGAGAACTTGGTTGCATTTGGAAATTTTTTTTAATAAAATAAAATAACACCTCAGAATACCATACACAAAATTATGCTTATTTGAAAGAGTAGTTTGAATTCATTGGTATCAGAATTTTATCTTACTGATATTGATATATTGAAAATATCCAAAAATTAATAACTGACTTTTAAGTTACTCTAATATAGGATGGTTTCACTAGTTTGTTTGTCTTTTTTTTATCATTTGGCATTTTGTGATGGTTCTCCCTTAGAGAATTGCAGTAGATATTGCAAGCAGTAGTCAAAAAAAAACCAGTCTGATCTTAAGGCACGTATTCAACTTCGCAAAGTTCTGAAAGATACTTTCACACTTTAATTTGAGAGAATAATTATCCTGCAACAACAACAAAAAAATTTGCATCCTAGAGGAAATTTTTAGATAATTGAGAGCTGTACTTTATACGTTAAACCAGAATTTAATATGTACCTAAAGGCTGGGAACTGTGATAAATAGTGAGGACATTTTGTTGTCAAAACCAAGTATGTCCCTCCAAACTTATGGAGCATACAGTGGGGGAGACAGACATTCATCAAATAATTATACTAACGCATGTCAATTTCCACCTCTAAACTGCTGTAAATGGAAATTTTCTAATTCTATGAGAACACAAACAGATTGGGTTGTATTCAGTCAGAGAAGTTGGAAAAGATACTCTAAGAGGAACAGTCAGAATGATGTTTCACCTCAGTGTGAACAGGAGTTTGTCACAGCTGAGGAACGAAAGGAATATAGGTTGCACAGAATGGGGAGATATTTATACATGGTGAGGCTGGAAAGATAGATGAAGTTCAAACAGTAAGTTATGTTAAGGTTTCTGTCCTTATTCTAAAGTCATGGAAAGCCAATTTTTAACACCTGTCATTAGATATAATTTGCATACTATAAAATTTACCTATTTCAAGTGTATAATTCAATGATTTTTGGTAAATTTAAAGAGTTGTGTAATCATCACCACAATAAAATATTAAAATTTTAATATTAAAATATTACCATTACCCTAGTAAGATCCCTCCTGCCCATTTTCAGTCACTCCCCATTCCTACCCCCAGACCTAGCCAGCTACTAATCTAATTTTCATCTCTATAGCAGCGGTTCCCAACCTTTTTGGCACCAGGGACCAGTTTCATGGAAGACAGTTTTTCCACCGACAGTAGGGGCCGGGGATGGTCCAGGCGGTAATGTGAGCAATGGGGAGTGGCAAATGAAGCTTCCATTCACTAGCCTGCCGCTCACCTCCTGCTGTGCGGCCCACTTCCTAACAGGCCTCAGACCGGTACTGGTCCTCGGCACAGAGGTTGGGGACTGCTGCTCTGTCTTTCTAAACATTTTATATAAATAGAGTCATACAATGTGGGTCTTTGCATCTGACGTCTTTCAGTTAGCACAATGTTTTTTGTTTGTTTGTTTGTTTGTTTGTTTTTTGTGGTACGAAGGACTCTCACTGTTGTGGCCTCTCCCGTTGCGGAGCACAGGCTCCGGACGCGCAGGCCCAGCAGCCATGGCTCACGGGCCCAGCCGCTCCGCGGCACATGGGGTCCTCCCGGACCGGGGCACGAACCCGTGTCCCCTGCATCGGCAGGCAGACTCTCAACCACTGCGCCACCAGGGAAGCCCAGCACAATGTTTTTTGAGGTTCATTCATGTTGTACCATATAGCAAGTCCATTCATTTTTATGAATTGAATATATACGGAATATATAGTGTTCCCAAATAATATTCCATTTTATTTGTTTACCAGTTGATGGATCTTTAGGTTGTTTCCATTTTTTGGCTATATGAATAACATTGCTGTAAACTTTCATGTTAATGTCTTCATGTGGACCTATGTTTTCATTTCTCCAGCATAGACAACTAAGAGTGGAATTACAGGGTCTTATGGTAACTTTATATCTAACTATTAAGAGAATTGCCGAACTGCTTATCGAAAGTGGCTGTTCTATTTTACATTTCCGCCAACAGTGTATGAGAGTTCTAGATTTTCCCACATCCTTTCCAACACTTGTTATTATCTGTCTTGTTGACTGTAGCCATTCTAGTTGATATCAAGTATATAGTATCTTAATGTGTTTTTAATTTGCATTTCCTTAATGACTAATGGAGATGAGCATCTTTTTATACAACCTTCAGGAAATTTGACTTTTGAATGAGGAGAAGTGGCTTGCAAAAGGAAAGAAAATAATTAGCCAGACAGATAGAGAAAAACTAGAAGAATGTGTCATGCGAGCCAAGGATAAAATGAGGAAAAGTTAACAATATTAATGCTGTTGAGAATACAAGAAAGATGAGGATTGAGAAAAGTATTTCACTGTGGTTAGATGAGGGCATCAGTGGTTTATCCAACCAACTGGATGGAATGAGGTGGACTGAAGCCAGACTAGAGAAGGTTGGAGCATGAATGGGTTTTGAAGAAAGGGAGAAAAAGAATCTAGACAACTTTTGGGGCATATTTGGCTGTAAAGGGAAGAAGAGTGATTCCCTGGCAGATGGAAGGGGATATAAACGAGAAATAATTTTATTTGCATGGGAGAAATCTGTGAAGTCTATTAGGCAGAATCCAATGGAGAGGAAGAGATAGGTTACATAAAAGAGAAAGGGTAATTTGTATGTAATAAATGTATCCATTTACTTAGCATGTACTAAGTGGCTAAAATATGCATGGTGGTGTGTTCCTTGCTAGTACTGTCAATCAATTGGAGACTCTCTATTTCACCTAGGAATTTTTCATGTCAAATGGCTAATTGAAATAATGTCATTAAAAGGTGTTCTTATAAAAAGTTCTCTTTAGTTAACATGTTATTCATGCTGTCTAGTAAATGGCTTCTCTCCAGGAAAATCTGTTTAAATCACCTGATATGACCTTTTCAGACCTGACCATTGTACTGTTCAGGTTTTCTACAGCTATCTGGTCCTATAAGAAAAAGCCTTACCTGAAATAGCTCCCCGATGTGACCAAACAAAAAAAAATTTTTTTTCTCACTTCACTCTTAAACTTGCCAGATAAAGATTTAGTGATATCATAAATATCTCTCAAGTCCCAGTTTACATAACCTTACTTTTTATCCATGATCTGGTGCCTTCACTTAGGAATCTGAATCACTTTCCTTCATCCTTTCTGTTCTATATTCAGAAGAGAAATTAATTGAGGTGGATGGAAGTGTAGGAATCAAGTTAAATGGATGATCTCCCTTTCTCTTGCTATTGGGAAGATGAGAGTGGCAGACACTGCCGGTTTTCTCCCTAATAGCAAGTTCTTTCTTCTTATTTACTATCGTTTTTTTTTAGGGCAGCAGTACACCCAGCTTAAATTTTAGAAGTCCATGTCCAACGTAGGGAATAAGATGAATGAGACAAAAGCAAAAGACTGCTAGAGCTTGCTGAAATAGTTGGCTTTCCTTATTTAGACCCGGAGAATTCCACACTGCCTTTTCATTGCAAGCCTGCAACATGGATGATTGCTGTAGCAGCGGCAATCGCAACGCATTGCAACCATGAGGGAAAGGCCAAGAGAATCATCTTTACATCCTTGAGCCACTGGACAAAATATAGCAACTACCCACCTGTGAAATATAGTCCTTTTTGCATGAGAGAAGTAAAAAACAATTAAACCCTTGTTTATTGGGGTTTACTTACTTGCAACCAAACAAACTCTAACTTAGAAGTGAGCAAACTTTTCTGAAAAGGACAAGATAATAAAAATTTCCTGCTTTATAGGCCATATTTTCTCTGTTATAATTCCTCACCTCTGATATTTTAGCACAAATAGCACCCATAAGCCATATGTAAACAGATGGATGCAGCTGTGTTCTAGTGACATTTTATTTACAAAAACAGGTAACTAGCCAGATTTGGCCCCAGGCCATAGAGCCCTGCTCTAACTGATAAAAGGTGAAACTAGGGACATATTGTCCTTGTACTTATGTTCTAGTTAGTTATTGAGATGGTTATTTCCTGGTGGCTGGAGACTATTTAGGAATAAAGTCAAAACTCCCTATAAGGACGATGAGGGCAGTGGCAGAAGCCTAGCAAATATTGATCAGTTTCTGTCTCTGGCTAAGAGACATCGGAATTTTGGCAGGATTCTGGAAGATTTTAATTCTTGTATTGAAGCACCTGTATTAAATAGTAATAGCAAACACATTTTTTTCATCCTATTGGTTTTTCTGTTTTCCGTAGTTACTAGCATTGAAGCAGAATTGTTTTTAACTCATTTTCTGAACAAAGGTACAATATTTTAACGACATTCTGGTCAAAATGTGTTTGTTGGCTAACCTGGCAATCTAAATGCTTTTTTTTGATACTGATTCTATGGAAAATGAAGTCCAAGTTACAAACAACTAAACTACAAATTAACTTTTGGAACCAAACTTATTCATAAATTGGTAACTCTCCATATATATATATTTATTTATTTATTTATTTATTTAATTATAAGCCAGATTTTCCCAATGTATAAAAGTGACTCTGGGTATTAATTAGCTACTTTAGGAAACTTCATTAATTTTCTCTTGGTACTAAAATATTATTTAATAAATTAATGCCACATGGCACCATCGGCATTATACAGGTTTAGGAAATTTAAGGCAGTTTTCATTTATGTCTGACTTCCTAGGCAATAGCAACAACTTTCAAATACAAGCTGCAATGCTAGTTGAAATGTATTTAGGAGACTCCATTAAACTGCGTACTTAGTTTGTAGTAGGTTCTTGAAATAAAGTAATAAATCTTGACTGGTGTTGAGAACTTATTATTAAACAATGTGAATCTCTTAAGTTTATGCACTTCAGAGATGAAATGTATTCAGAGTACCTGGAGCAATTGGGATGATAACATTTTTTAATTGCACATTTTAAGTGAGATAATTTTAGTGAGTTTTTTTTTTTTTTTTTTTTTTTTTTTTTTTTTTTTTTGCGGAGCACAGGCTCCGGACGCGCAGCCTCAGCAGCCATGGCTCACGGGCCCAGCGGCTCCGTGGCATGTGGGATCTTCCTGGACCGGGGCACAAACCCGTGTCCCCTGCATCGGCAGGCGGACTCTCAACCACTGCGCCACCAGGGAAGCCCTATTTTAGTGAGTTTTAAGATACTTTAGGTTTCCTTCTTTTTCTGCTCTTCCACCTTCTCCTTCTTCTCCTCTTCCTCCTCGTTACATTCTTCTTCCTCCTTTCTTTTTTTCCTTCTTGAATAATCAAACTTATAACAGGACAGAGAATTAAAATCAAATTAGTTGCGAGGAGCACTATAGTGATGATTTCTGCAAAAAAATGTAAAAAATAAGATAAACAAAACCACTAATGAAGAACAATAGCTGCAAAAAAAAATATTGTGAGATAATATTTAAGAAAATAGATTGATTTGGATACATACAAGTTTTAGGTAGGCCTAGAAAAAATACAGTCGAAAATAATCCATACCAGAGTAGAAGACACAAGCAGGAAAAGTAAAATAAAAAGAAACTGTAAAATGGAAAAGCATGAGATTGATAGCAACCAGAATATAATGAAATTGGCTGTTCTCTTCAACCATTATCAAGAACTTGGGATAGAGTAAAAGAATGGTGTAACAGGGAACTGTCACACTTACTTTTGCTGTATTATGTTTTGTACTATATCACTTTAAACACATTCATATCTCTTTGTAAATAGATATACCCTCAATTACATATCAAGTAATAAAGTGGCTTTCAAAAAAGTTTTAATGTATTTATTAAAAGCAATTCATAGGGCTTCCCTGGCAGTGCAGTCATTGGGAGTCCACCTGCCGATGCAAGGGACGCGGGTTCGTGCCCCGTTCCGGGAAGATCCCACATGCCGCGGAGCTGCTGGACCTGTGAGCCATGGCCGCTGAGCCTGCGTGTCCGGAGCCTGTGCTCCGCAACGGGAGAGGCCACAACAGTGAGAGGCCCACGTACCGCAAAAAAAAAAAAAAAAGTAATTCATAGATGCACGTTGTATATCTGTACTTTGGTATATTTATACACAAATACTCACATGTGAAACAAACATTTTATGAAACCATATCACTATATGCAGTAAACTCAATGTTTATGGTTTCATTCATTTTTTAAAAACTTTGGTTGTAACACATTATACTCATTTTATGATGATGAGAAATGGTGGTGTACTGGAAAAGGACTTGGGGGTTAAAAATGCAGTGTAGTCACATAGTAAGAACACAGCTGGCATTCAGTAATGTAAGTTTATTCTAATGGGAATTCTGAATATACGTTATTAATGTCCTGCTTCAAGGCAAATCTCATGTCTCCTCTTCCTTTAATATTCTTTCTATTAACAATGTTCCTCTTAATAAACAACCTGCATGTTATTTAAATAAATGCTATACTGCCTCTGAAAAGTAAACTGAATCTTTGGAATTCCAGAATGTTATAATATACAGAACAATATTTTAAACATTGTGTAGATATTTAGGAAGAGGAACTAATGAGCTTACTTAGCCACATAGTTATATATGTAAATATCAGTATATGTTATTACATAATTTAAGAATCATTCATATGTGTTCATGATACATATAATAGTATATAAATTAAAATTATTTATCTAACTGAGGGACTACATTCATCTCATATTATAAGGAAATATAGTTACAGTATATTGAATAAAAAATTTAGACAGTCTGTGTTTAATATAAATTAATAGAAAGAATATTCATGTTGTAAAGAATGTAAATAGATAACTATGAAAATTATAAAGATAGCCATAACACAAGGATTTGGACTAAATCAACGTTTCAAAAAATTGTTGAGTGGTATTACAATATTTTTGTGATTGAAATACAACATGATTCTCTATTTATAATAAAACATGTTCCAAGGTCAAAGAAAATGTACACCACTGAAAAGCTTATTCTGATGACATGTAAAGGAGGTTTTGGTCATTAACAAATGTGTATACACACACATGTATATCTTATTCTTAATAAGGGTTTATTTTCATTATTGAAAAGGTCTGATTGTGGGCTATAGCTATCCCATACTTCCTTATGAATCATTTCTATAAATAGTTCATCATTAAAGTGAGACTATAGTCACGTAGTTGACCTTATAAATAGGTAGCCTTTAGCTCTAGATTCATGGAAAATGGAGATGGAGTCAGATTACTTGATAGACCACATGAGAAAGTATGTGTTTTTTTCTAAAACAATCAAAATATTAATTTCCCCACCACCCAAAATAGAAGAGATTGCTTCATCTGTATTTTTCTATCAACTTAATATGTAATATTTTAAAAAGAACGTGTGTTGTTGGACCTCTTCCCATTTTGGTAGTTATTTCATTTTTTTTTTACAATGATACGTTCCTTCTAAATGACTTAACCTTAATGTCTTTCTGTTTAGCTGGTGTATATAAAATAGAGAGTATAAATTATGGAAATTGGTCATTTCTAAATGATTGAAATTGAATAAAATCTGTCAATATTTAAAAGCCTAACATTTGCCAGCATTTATTATAGACAGCCCTGGAATTCCACATTGAAATGACAATTTATGTTCCTGCCAAAGCTTCAGAGGAATTGATCTCAGGCTAGCTGTACAGCAGCTTCATCTAAGGACCATTTGAAAAATAATGATGCTTGAATCTGATCTCAGGATCAGAGTATTCTGGAATGAGTCCCAGGCATCAGTAAGTCTAATACAGACAAACTAAATATAGGATAATAATAAATATACATATATATATATATATATATATATATGTATTTCTTACCATGTCACAAGAGTGGTTTTAAGTATTTAACATGTATTTATATACTGATTTCCAGAACAATTCTATTTATGAAGTATGCACTCTGATTAAAGCTATTTTAAAGCTGAGAAAACTGATGCTCAAGAAGTTTGTTTCCTTGTTCAAGATTGCACAATTTGCAAATAAACGCTGGAACCTAGGTGCACACCCAGTAGACTAGCTCATGAGCCCATGCTCTTCAGTCCTTGGGTCTACTGCTTCTCCAAACGTCCTGCCTTCAAGGAGCATCAGAATAGCTGAGGAGATAAACAACTATGAAATAATTAAACATTACATTGTATAATACTATCAGCAAGAGAAATAGGATTTGGGGGAAAAAATAATAAAATAATTCTGTATTAGCCGAAGCAGAGGAAGAATGATTCAGTGAGTTGTAACTTTTTTGTGGAGGCCACTAGAGAGAAAATCATGGATCCAATCTTGAACCTGGCTCTGTTATTATTTAAGATAATAGGAGAGGACTATAGTTATTTATAAGCATCTGGTCAAATATATCAGTAGTACTTCCACAGAATGGAATACAACACAGCTGATTAAAGAGTGATACAGATATGTATATGTTGAATGATACAATTTATAAAATACAAGACAAATGAAAAACATCATGGTTTTGAACTATTAGAATAATATCATCCCTGTTTTTAAAATATGCATACTTTCATATATATCTAGACTCTTTCTGTGAGGATACCAAAGAAACTACTAAAAGTAGTTGCTTTAGGGAAGGGTAACTTTGTAACATGGAAACCAGGTTCAGAGGAAGTCTCCCTTTTCACTATATTCTCTTTTGTACTGTTTGAATTTTGTTGCATATAGTATGCATTTGCCATTTTAAAAAAAGTAATTTTAAAAATCTCTGCTCAGATTGACCTCTTCTGGTATCTGCAGGTTCTAGGACTCCTACTTATTGAGTAGATCCCTAAGAGTCTTTTCATCATTATGGCCCATCATGGATTCTCAACAAATGTTAAGTGTGTGACTTAGCTTTCCTGCTTCTAGTGCCTGCTCTCAAGAAGTGCCAGCACCCAGAATTGTTGCAGCATAGTTGAAAAAAATAGGGATTAGAATTTGAAAAACGTGATTGAATCCAAAATCTGCCCCTTTCTGAGTGGATGCTACTTAATTTCTGTAACCCTTAGCTTTTCCACCAATAAATAGAACGACACTACCTACCTGCACGGTTGCAGTAGGGAAGAAAGGAGGTATTTATTTATTTACTTACTTATTTACTTATAGCAAACTGTAAGTTTCTATAGAAATGCCACCATGCCCTGCATCGAGTAAATGCCAAACAAACATTTGTTGAGTAGAACTGAGCTAGTAAAAAGTATTAACTGTTGATTGAAAAGATAGGTGACATGTATGACTCAATATCAAGGGCTCCTTAACCCTGCTGGACTGTCATTTAGTTATTCCTCTGTGGGTAAGACTGGTGTGAATAGTACAGCTAGTTCTGGGCAGCTTCCTAATTTATACCTACTGTTTTTACAATATTCTATTTTATTTACATCGATAGTTACAATTACATTGTAATTCTATGAAAATGCAAATGCACCTGGAGTTACAAATTAACGGCCTCATCAATTCACATTTTAGTCAGTACTTAAGCAGAAATGAGCAGGAGTCCAGATATCTTTTTAGAACCAATTGCCACAGTGGCTTTCTCCACAACCGTCAGCTCTTTGCTCTTTAAAGCACTTTACATAGACTTTCCAGGAAGTGCGAAATCCTCTTGTAATTAATTAAACATCCAAACAATTGGTTACTAATCATCTGATGATGACAGAGGAAACTTTATTTTCAGAAAGCTGTATTAGCAGATCATTTTTGCAAAGATGTTGTGACTGTTGCTTTAAAGAACAGCACTATCCTTAGTTGATCAAGTAGCAGAGTAGTGACATTTGTTGTTCTGTGAGGAGTGTTATTACCCTACTGAAACGATATTGACTTTACTCACAGTATATACTTGACTGGCACCCCAATCACGATGCTTTCTTTTTCCTGCTTTGTCAGTTCAATATCATTCATTTTTTGTTACAGAACTTTCAGATCTTACTTTTTTAGCTCTTATTCAAGTTGTCTTTTCAGTAATTGTTCTTAAATATATTTAGAAATCCATTCTGTGATATGTCTTATGTATTATATTGTGTATTTTACATTTTTGAATAAAACATCATCATTCTAATTGGTAGGTGATAGCTGGCAATACAAAAAGCATAATTTAATTTTGAGAAAGATCAATTCATTTCCCACTGATTTTTTCAACTGCTTATTATAGAATGAGATTTATGTTTGTTTTAGCCACAAATCATGTTTCTCTCCAACCAAAAACAATTTGACAGGTACGTATTGCAAATGGATTGCTCATAATTCCTGCAGACTCAATTGCCCTTAATTCCTGTGCTTTAATTTTTAGATAAAATTTTATATTTATTGCTCATGATATTATTACTGACCCTTTTTTGTTCACAGCCAGGAAACTGAAGTTTAGTGAAATCACGTTAGAACTTTTTACATATTCCTAAATACCCTAAAAATTGAATTGATAAGTTACATGATACTCCACTGGATCATGTATACTTTTGGTCTACTCTTTTGTTATTGGAATAAATTTACATGTGTTTTTATACGTTTGTCCTGTAGTGCAAAAATGAAACACCTATGGGGAAGAGTAAGAAGGTTAAAAGTTGTGTATTATAAAATCCTAAACTCCTAATAATACACACATTTGTTATTTCAAAGGATGACAAAAATGAACTCCATACTATAAAGCAAGAAAAGTGTTCAGTAAAAGTCTGTTATTCTATAATTGTCAGATTTGCATTTGATTGTGATCTAAAGATTTCTTCATTTTCACTTTTTGTATTTACCTAATGGAAATCTAACAAGTGTCAATAGATGTAACAATTTGAGGTGTGTGGTAAAAGGTCATTTCATACTTGTTGACCTATCTTTCTTGATTGTATTATTTAGAAATACAAATATTATTTTTCCACTCACCATTCTTTGTTGAAATTTAGTGGGAGAATTTGTGTAGTGAAAATAATGACTAGTATAAATAAATTACTTTTAAAATCCAAAATCAAATTCATGAACTCCATTGAAGTATTACCACACACACAAAAAAAATTCTTCCAAATGTATGATGGAGAGTTCTTTTCTATAAGGCATTGTGTTTTGAGTCTTAATCAAGATCAAAATTCCTTGATTCCATGTTATTTCAACATAAATTTCAATATATCGCATTATTAAACTATCCTATCACTAACCTTTTTTCATAGACTTTGTTAAAATTCCAGTAAGTCTATTCTTTCTTTACTGTATGTATTAATTTTCTACTGCTACCATAAATAGTTACCACAAAAACTTCAAAAAACACTCATTTCTTATCTCCCAGTTCTGTGGGTCAGAGGTCTGGGCACGGCGGGGCTCAGCTGGAGCCTCAATTGCCAGCGTCTTGGGCTGAAGTCAAGTTGTCAGATGGGCTGGGCTCTTATCTGGAGCCTCTGGGGAAGATCCACTTCCAACCTCATTGATGTCAGAATTCCAGGCCTTTGTGCTGGTAGCATTGAGGTCTCCATTTCTCTGCCTCTGTCACCTAGGGCATGTCTTTGATCCTTAAAGGCTGCCCCCATACCTTATGTTCCCCACATGACTCCTCCAGCAGTGGCAGGTTGATTCCTTCTCATGCTTCAGATCTCTCTGGCTTCACCTCTCGCAACATCTGTCTAGCCCTGGCTGGAGAAATCTCTCTGCTCGTAAGGACTGATGTGATTAGATTGGGCCCGCTTGAAAAAGTCCAAGATAATATTTTTATTGTAAGGTCTATCACCTTAATTACATCTGCAGTGTCCCTTTTGCCTTGTTGTGTTGCACATTCATACATTCCAGAGATTAGAGTATGGAGTTTGGAGGGCCATTCGCTTACTATACTATGTTTTAAAATTGTCTTTTTCCTCAATTTGTGCTAGGAAATGTCTCCATACATATAGGTAAGCTTAACATTTTGGGGGGCATAGGGTGAGGGGGAATGGAGCCCTTATGAGTACATTTCATCTTGTAACTTAAATATAATTTTTGTACTTGGATTTCAATTAAAAATTGATTAAGATCAAAAATCATGCATGAGTGCTTGAAGCTCAAAATCTCGAAAATGTTGACTGGTTCAGGTCTGTACATAAACCCACCATTCTTACTGATTATTTTTTAGTTCAAAGCCTCATACTAAACGATCCTAGCCCACAAATTTACATTTTAGCCTGTTATTTGACTTTTGCTTTTCTGTTGCATCAACTTTGTTTTTATACTGTTGAGATTTACCACTTTAAACCACAGAAACCATTTCTGTATTTCCTAAGATCGTCTTTCACTGTCATTTGTATAGATTCCAGATATGTCCCCAATAATTCTTGAAAATATTTAAGGGCAAAATGTTCCATCTGTTTCTTCAGTTGAAATTAATTTTTATATCTGAATATTTCTAGAAACTTAGGTGAGAAATTAATGTTAATCATTTTTTAGAAACCCTACTACAAATTCACGTTTAAAAGCTTGCCTCTCTGAATTTGTTTTCTTACATTTTCCAATGCAGGGAATTTACTATTGTCGGTTACTGTTTATTAGCTTCACATTAATTCTAATTACAAAAGATTTTATTTAACTTTGATAATTATGAAAGTTATAAATGTCATAATACCTTATGGGTTGTTAAATATGTATGTGATTCAATTAGTTGTATGCATATTCTTTTCAAAATGAACTTCAGATTGTAGTTAATTGAATATTTTGGTGTAAGAGCATATTCTTAGTGAAATTGTTACAGTGGGATTAATTTAGTAGATCAAATATATTAACCATAGAAATCAATGTTTTTTAATATTTCTTTCAATTTTACTTTTATGTATAACTATCTGCAAATCATGACTGTTAGAATCTGATTAGCTTAGAGATATTTTTGTTTATAAACTGTATATCTTATGAGTTATATATTCTCTATGCCTGAGATATTGAAACTCAAGGGAAAATATTATCAATTTTTATGTACCAAAGTGCTGTATTTGAAGGACATAGGTAGGGAAAGATTTTTCCTATCATGCAGTTTATCTATTCTCAAGGGTCATGTGCTAGTACTTGTTTCTGACTCTTTTAAACGTGTGGCTTGATACAGTATTAGCAAGGGATAAATTTTTAAAAATAAGAAATACACAGGAAATCAGGAGTATAGTCACTGACAGATATGGCTCTTTGTACAAAAGAGGGAAAATACATCATAGAGTACTGCATTGCTAGTGCTGTGTTATGGGCTTCAAAATACTGTACATTTCAGATGTGTTTTTTGGTATCTTTCCCCCCATTTCCCAATTACCATCATTTTACTGGTAAAAGTTCTTTTTCCAGGATGAGATAATGAGTTTAATGTTAATGTGTAACTTGCAGAAATCATGTCTCATTTTATACTTAGATCTTGCTGCAACATATTAGAACTAAATGAGGTACATTTATACCCCAAGTCTCTGCCATATTTTGGAGAATTCAGTGTCTCATCTCTCATCTTGCTGTTTAGGGATAGGAACTAAGCAAAGTGTTTTATAGTTTGACTTACACTGAAAATCACATTAAGCTATGTGTGTTGTTTAAAGAAGACCTAGAGATTGGCACCTACTAGTGCTCCCACCTATTTCCATTTAACCTGTTTCCAAATGGCACACCTCATGCCGTAAATGCTGATCGGAGACCCAGCAGCCTTACTGAGTAATTTATGTATTGACTATTGCAGTATTCTCACCTGTGCTGCATTCTGTTTTTTACTAATTAAAATTAAAATACAGATTTTATGAATGGCGTTAAGTAAATTAGACTATTAGAGATTACTGCCTAAGTAGACTCTCATCTCACCATTAGCTGGGGAATGTGTTTTCCAGGGCTATGGCTTGGGGATGCAGCTTCTTAAATCACACATTTGGCTGAGATGCTAAAAATGTTATGGGTGGAGAGATAAATTACTTTAGAAACAAGTTCTTCTTCACTGCATGTACCCAGGTTTTAAAAGTCGTGGCAAAAATAAGATTCCTTATTAGAAATTGGCTTCATTGGAAACATATCAGAAACGCATTTAGTCTGTAAACACAGTCTGTTGAGTACTTCAGCTGCATGCCCCTAAAGGGAAAGTTGTTCCACTTAATCCGCCCTCGTTATGCTTTTGTTAGTAATCTGAGAGGAAATGGGAGTCATGCATCTTCCAGGTCCTTCCCTCAAAATCGTCAAGCCAGACAACAGTGACAAAAGTTTTTTCTAGACATTGATATAAGAAAATATTAAGAAGTAGAAGAAACAAAATAAAGCCAAAGGGATAAACATCAGAAGCTTGCTTAAACAGCTTTAGACCCATATAATTGCTTTCCTGTCAGCAGGATTATTAACAATTTTGGACATCTGAAAATTAAATTAACAGCCTGAAAACATTTTACAGAATGAGCTAGAGCATGATACATGAAACATAATGACCCCACTGAAATTCAGCCAAGCCAATGCAGCTACTCATTTAGACAGAGAAGATAACTAGTTAATCGTCACTGAACAAATTAGACAGAGCAAATTAGTTTGCTACATTCCACAGTCTTAGCTACCAAAAAGAGTATATGCCACTAATTAGGATGAAAGAACTCTAGCATGTTATTATTTGTATATAGAGAGAAAGCAAAACTGTAGCTTGAATTGCTTCTATCAAAGCTTGAAGCCTAGGTTACGTAGGGATAAATTACATGTGGAAGAGTCTGTGTGTGTATGTGTGATCACACACGTTTAAGTAACAGAAGCCTTAGCATTTTCTTGCACCTTAACCTAATGAAGTGTAAAACACCCACACGCACACACATGCACAGACACACACGTGAAATGTAAAAACTTTCTTTAAAAGTTTGATTCCTTTAATTGAAAATGAAAGTAGCCATTTAATATACTTTATCTGGCACAGTATTAAGTTATTTGCTTCTTGTAAGAAGTGTATTGCTGTTGCATGTGAAATAAATATTTGGACTTAGAAATCATATTTTGTAGCCTTAATTAGCATTCCTTTGCTTAATTGTCATTCTCAGCCCCATCATTTCCATTTTTCACTAACTTGAACAATGCTATCTTCTGCTGTTTGCACTTTAATTTAAATTTCTATTAAGGTTTATGAACAGTAATAAGGTCCTGTTTGAATATTCATTAGCTTCTGAATTGTGAGCTATGAAAAGGTGCTTTCTTTTACCTTAATGAAACTGGCACAGCATGGGACTGATCAGTTGTGACATTTGATTTGAGGCATCCAGTGAATTTTCTCATTGTTTATTGACACATCTTGTCCAAACAGCTCCCTCGCAAGTGAGCGGAGTAATGAAGGAGAGAGTGCTGCAGCGGAGTGTGGAGCTTTCCTGGCAGGAACCGGAGCATCCCAATGGAGTCATCACCGAATATGAAATCAAGTATTACGAGAAAGTAAGTGCTAAGAACACTTATGTACAACCATGTACGATGCTCGGTGTGTCTTGTGTCATCCTACTGCACTGTCGACTAAAGCTGGTCATTATAACAGCTATTTGGAGGTACTTCAAAATAGATAGTTAATTTTAGCCACTTTTAATAACCCTCTCCCTGAATCTCTGGTTCATTATTATAATGATAGTTTCTGTGTATTAAGTTTTTGTGTTACACAGATGAAAATATTCCACTAGTATGTTTAGGTATTCAAGTTTTGATGTCCTAATGATTAGATGTAGGATGTTTAGTACCACAGAAACCACAGAACCCAATGTGGTATTTTTTTCCCCTCTGTGTTTTTGAAAATGTTTCTTTTAGGGTGTCTGTTTGAGCCCTTGATGATTTATTTTATGTATGTGGTTTCGGTGATAATGACGTGACCTCAAGTAATTTTGTAATTTGAAAAAAAAAAAGAATATTTTCTGTAATAAATGTGTAGTGTTCTCCAAACTTCAGAGTCAGGTGATAATATTTCACCCCTTTAAATTCCTCCTGAAATTTATTTCATATATGTTATACTAATTATGTCTACTACTTCTTTATACCCTTCTCTCCATGAAAAAAATAGCATGGCTAAAACTCAAGTACTGCCCCTTTAATCCCCTATAAGGGCTAAATTTTAGTAAATAATGACATATCTCAGTGTATGAGTGCATTTATTTCTGACCCATCTAGAGAAAGATAGACAGACAGACAGACACGACCCTGTTCACAAATTATTTTCTAGGCTCTACCTCTCAGAAAGACCTGATTCAAGGTTTGAAACATGGAAACTATTATTATTACTAATCGTAATAATAATAATAAGTGTTACTATTGTTGACTTAATTAGCTGAAGTACTCTAATATACATAACCATTTTAACCATTTAGACAGAATTTCAAAATGGAAACATAAAGCTTTGGAAATATTTGGGGACTGAATTGACTTGATTGAATCATTTAAATGCATACAGTGCCTTGGCAATAGACACTTTTTTTTCACTTTGATGGAAAAACAGATAGTTTAAGATTAGTTTCAACGTTCAGATTGAGTTTACAATATTTTTACTTATTATTTCCTTTATGAATGCATAACTTCCATAGCCAAAGTTACATTTTAAATACCTCATTTTTGTACCAGAGAATATATTTCTTGTCTCAGCAAATGTATTTCTAAGGGGATCCTTGTTTTTACTGTTGGGTTTGTTATGTCTGTTTTCCAGTGAACTCTGACAGTTATAAGTCCCTTCTGAAATTTCATCAGGTTTCAAAAGCAATGAAATACATTTTAAAAATATAAGTTAGGTGGTAAGTGAGAGTAAAGTTTCTTACAATGCAACACAATATTTTGCAAATCCTTTCTCTGGAATAAATTTGTTCAAATAGTTACTTTTCGATTTTACATGACAGAAACAGTGTATCTACATTCACTGAATTTTACAAATTACAAAATAATCTTACAAATAATACTATTGCTTTATAATGTATGTAAGCCTGTGGTCTAATGTTTACATCATTATGTCTTCTAATATCAGTTATGACTAGTTCTTTTATTTGAGATAAATATATATTTATAATATCAACTCTCAGTTTTATAAGTGATTATAATGAAGACAATTACAAGTCAGCTTCACTAAATCCAGTTTAAGTATACATTTATTTACACTTTTGCAAATATCATCGTGAAGGTAAATCAAACAACCAAACCAACATTTTCAGATTTCAGTGAATAGTTTTATTTCTAGACACAGTTGAGCACAGGTATTTATTATTGAACAAGTAAGAACCCATCTAGAATTGTATATTTTGATGAGTAGTTTTTATAACTTTTTTCATAAACAACACATTAGAATCATATCAACTAAACTTTACATTTTTATTCATTTAACTATTGTTTTGATGGAGTGTTTTATATTCTTGATTTTTTAATTATTCCATTATTAAGCTCATCATATGTAATATGATGAACACACTTTTAAACTCTACAAGCCTCAGTTTTCATATCTGAAAAATGGGGAAATTGAACTGAGATGTTTAAAATATTGCCAAATCATAAATTATATGATAATTTAAGTTTTATATTTGACATTAACTTTTATATTAAGTTTTAACTTCAAATGTTATTTTGTGAAATGGTTTTTTGTTTTGTTTTGTTTTTGCGGTACGCGGGCCTCTCACCGTTGTGGCCTCTCCCGTTGCGGAGCACAGGCTCCGGACGCGCAGGCTCAGCGGCCATGGCTCACGGGGCCCAGCCGCTCTGCGGCACGTGGGATCTTCCCGGATCGGGGCACGAACCCGTGTCCCCTGCATCGGCAGGCGGACTCTCAACCACTGCGCCACCAGGGAAGCCCGTAAAACTGGTTTTATTCTGTGAGAAATACATTTTTTTTTTAGCTGCACTGTGTGGCATGCACGACCAGGGATCGAACCCGTGCCCCCTGCAATGGAAGCACAGAGTCTTAACCACCGGACCGCCAGGGATGTCCCCTGAGAAATGTAATTTTTAATGAAAACAATTGATATGTCACTATCCTGGTGGTATTAGCTAAGTTTCTTGATTTTATAGATTTCTTTATTTTTAGCCTGTGGCTTTTTGCTTGTTGAATAACATTCAGGAACAGTATTAAGAGAACCACATTACGAAGTGAAGACCCCTGCTAAACTGTAGATTTTACAAGTGTACTTATGTTTTGGTCAAAAGGACCTTTGATTATATTTATGGCTAAATAGTTCTTGCCACTGTGCCCTCTACCAACAAAGCAAAGGCTCAAAACATCATAAATGTTTTAAAAAAAATTATTTCTTTTTGAAATTTATAGAACAAAGGCATGTGCTCACATTTACATTTTATATTATCTGAGAAACAACTCAGTGTTCCAATATTCCACAGGGTACAATATAGCCTTTATAAAAACAATGCAGCAAATTGAAATAAATTGCAAGAATTGGCTGTCAAATTGCCTGTTTGCAATCACAATTAAATATTCCCTGTATTGTTTCTAGGATCAAAGGGAGCGGACCTACTCGACATTAAAAACCAAGTCCACTTCGGCTTCCATTAACAACCTGAAGCCAGGAACAGTGTATGTTTTCCAGATTCGGGCTTTTACTGCTGCTGGTTATGGAAATTACAGCCCCAGACTTGACGTTGCTACACTAGAGGAAGCTACAGGTAAAATGTTTGAAGGTAATTACCATCTTTGGTTTGGATTCTTACTCTCTATAACTCTGGCATATTTTCTTTTTAGTACTGGGGGCGATGATTTAGTTCAAGATGATTTTTACTTTTAAAGGTGAATGTCTATGCATATGTATATATATATTTTTTGTAAAGGTTATTCAGAATAATAATTTAAAATTTCTACTTTTGTTTTGTGATGTTATACCCTTGTGACTTAAATTCGTTTCTTTAATACAAACTGGGTTTATTTTGAAAAGATGAAGTCAGAAACAGAAGCAGGACTTGTTCAAATGTGTATTGATACAGACTGTTTTGGTACACCCCAAAATAATCTTACTCTAGTTGTCAAAGCTGCCCCCAAAATGAAGCCAAATGAAGCCAGGAAAACTCCCAAATGAAGTCAGGATATACACCAGGGTGGGCCAGAGAAAGGTGGTTTATAATAATCATGGTTAATTCAAGCTACTTACCTTTTAGCAATGATTTCAAAACTTGCCATTCAAGAAGAAGATCTTAGACCTTGTCATTCTTTTTATTTTTGTCATCCTTTTTCATTTTTATGAAATATTTCCAACATACTAAATGACATATTTAAAGTATATGTGAAATACTAAGAAGAATAATTAATTGAATATCTCTGTATCTACCACTCAGCTTAAAAATAGAACATTAGCAATATCTCGAATCCCCTTTATCACTTTGTGTTTTATAAGGCAGCATAGGAACATAACAAAAATACATGTGTCTATAGTGTATCACAAATAAGCAGATGTATCTTAGGATTCACGTCCCAGTCTATTGTCAGAGTGCAAGTTTAGAACAGCTTGAGTACCTCTGCTGGTTGTTATTCAGCTAGGTTGAAGCCTCAGGGTGTGTTTCTGTGTTTTGGAAGTTTTTGATTTCTCTCGATATTACTCAGGCTCAAGGTTCACCAAGCTGTTACCTCCTCCTCTCCTTACCAATCTAGTGTTCCTGTGGAATTCTACACAAATAGTAGCTAAAAAATATTATATGATTTTCTTTTCTCAATTTTTAATAGAAAATTTTTTAAATAAATTAAATCAATACAATTTTGATCAAAGAGTTATTTTGACTTTGGGAGAATATTTTTCTAGCTCTTTTAAAAGGTAGAATAAATTGGTAAATTCTTTTGCATTAGCTAATGCTTATTAAGTCTGCTAACAGTAGTCTTTTTTCAAAATATTTTGTTATATTTTTAAATTAAGCAGTAACTCTCAGAGCCTCAAATAATAAAACATATGTTGAAATAAATTTGAAATATAAATCGTCTATATAGAATTATAGACACAAAAATCATCAATTGAAAAAGATTTCACATAATATGATGTGATAAACATTGCCATTATTCTTTGTCATCTTTTTTAAATGGAGTGTGTAAGATTAAAACTGAGAATATCTAAGTTCAATGGCCCCGAAAAATTACAGTGTTTTACACTAATATTTCAACATTTAAACATTTGAGTGGTCTTCTGTTAAATGTGTTGCAGTAGTTTTTCATTTAGACTGATCTCTTGATATTTTACTTTGTAATTTTTAATATAATAAAACAAACTCTGTTTTTTCCATATTCTAATAAATAGTTCAAACTTAAAGAACCATCAATCAGCTATACTTACCCAAACTTTATTTATCAGTTAAAAGTTTAGGTTTGAAAACTTTCAAAAATGAGTTTGTACATTTTCCTGACTTCGTAAATTAAGAATATTGGGTCAAACTATTATTTATTAGTGCTGAGGTTCATAGATATTATTTTCATTATTTAAAAATGAAGTAACTAACCCTCAGAGAAATTGAGATGAAGTAGTAGAATATGAATGAGCACATGAAATTAATGTTAAAAATGAATTTTGCATTAGAAAGGATTTGGTGATTTTTTTATGATCAGAATATTCTCTCCACTGGAAGGTAAAGTTGATGAAAGAACAATCCATATCTCCTTTTCTTACTTTAGTCTTGCCAGTGCCTAATATAGTGCTTGAGGCATAGAAGGCAGTCAGTAAGTAAGCAAGAAATGAATACCTCACAGTCATGAAAAAAACAGATTATCAGGATCAGTTAGAGCTAATAGATATATTCCTGGTTTCACATTTCAGCTCTGCCATGTCCATTTGTGTGACTTTGGATGAGCTACTTCTCTGTGCAAAAGTTGCTAGGATAGGGCTTCCCTGGTGGCTCAGTGGTTGAGAGCCCGCCAGCTGATGCAGGGGACACGGGTTCGTGCCCCAGTCCAGGAAGATCCCACATGCCGTGGAGCGGCTGGGCCCGTGAGCCATGGCCGCTGAGCCTGCACGTCCGGAGCCTGTGCTCCACAGCGGAAGAGGCCACAACAGTGAGAGGCACACATACCGCAAAAAAAAAAAAAAAAAAGTTGCTAGGATAGCAGTACCCAACTCTCAGAGTAGTGTGAGGGTTAAATAAGGTAATGTACACAAAGTGCCAAATACAGTGCCTAGAACACAGACAGTCTTGAATGTCAGCTTTTCTTATTTAGGACAACCATTCTCAAGCCTTTTGGTCACAGGAACCCTTACAAGCTATTAAAAACTATTGAAGATCCCCAAATAGATTTTGACTATTTGGGTTATATTTATTTATGTTCACCACTTTAGAAATTAAAACTGAGAAATTTTTTAAACACAAGTATACACAACACACATTTCATTAGCCATCAGAGTGATATTATCCCCTCTCATGTAAGTTCTTGGGAAACTCAACTGTGCACCTGTAAGCATGTGAGAGTGAAAAAGGCAAATAACATTAAATGAAAATAGTGTTGACCTTGCAGATTCCCTGGAATGTTCCTGAGGAACCCTTAGGGTTTCCCAGACACCTTTTAAGAACTACTGATTTAGCACACGTTACTGTGCTAAGAATTAGGGATGTACAGAAACACATGACACAATTGATGCTCCCAGTTAGTGAAAGAGAGAAACTTGTACACAAGTTCTGACCATACAATTGAGCACTGGTAGAGTGCATGGCCCAGTGCTATCAGAGTGTCAGTAAACAGTGATCCTCTGTGCTAGGAAGGAGGGCAAGAAGGAAGATGCCACCAAAGAGAAGCTACCTGAGCACTGTTTGGAAAGAGAACTCAGATTATTCCATCGCACATACATCCAAATATCCGCTTCTGCACAGAGCCAATGCTACTGTTTTCACAATTTTTAAATCATAGTGTAGTGATTATGACACATACAAATTACTTTTAAAATGTATTATCCATGAATTAGATGAAAATATGAACCATAAATTTTGACTATGTTAAGATTAAAGTGTGACCCTGAATATATATAAAAACATGTAAGTAAATATTCACAAACTCTAATTCATCATTCACCTGAGTTCAGTTTTCTCATTGGAGTTCTGTTTCTGACGGTATGAGCAGAACAGAGCCTAAGACAAGCAAAAAATTAGACCCATGGGACAGATTGAATGAAAACAATTTCTACACATAACGTGTTTAATTTTTTCCTTTCCCATGAACAAAACTACTCCATTCTTTTTCTTCTCTTAATATATACTAAAAGACAGATAAAAACAAAAAACAACCAAACCAAGAAAAATACTTGAAGGCATCTTTTCTCTGTTTAATCATAATAGGCTGTAATTCAGAAATTAAAGCTGTAAAGTTGCTTTCTTTTTCTTCTTTTTCTTTTTCCCTTGTTTCATTCCCTCAGGGAGCAAATCAGCAGGTGCTGAATTACGGAGTGTGTATAATACCTCTTTTCAGAAACCAATACACCAGAGCTATATTTACTGTTTTTCAACGTAAGAGCTATCTATAGTTAGCATAGGTATGCAAAATTAAGAGATGAGTTGTCAAAGGAGGGAGACGTAGATAAACTAGAGAAAGGCCAATCAGAAAAATGTATGCTTCCTGTTGGGGCAAGACACACTCTGCCTACATAAAATTTACTGCTCTGGAGAGTGAGTCCCTTGCCACACCAAGAAGGAGTAGTATTTTCCATCCTACCTTAAAGATTACAGCTGTTGATTTTTTCAGAAATAAGCAAACTATGTTAGTTTGATATTATATTATTATCAATTTGCAACTGCATCAGCGATTGGAATATATATTTTCATTGTGTTGCATTCTTTTGATTATTTTATGAAGTCTATACTGGTATTGAAAATATAATGCTCTGGGGAAAATGTGACAGTTGTGAATTGCCAGATAAGTAAAACTTCACTAATTTGGAAAAAGGCCGTGTGACTCGATGAAGAATCAGAATTAGAGGCTGCTTTTTTTTTTTTTTTTCTTTTTGCGGTACGCGGGCCTCTCACTGTTGTGGCCTCTCCCATTGTGGAGCACAGACTCCGGACGCGCAGGCTCAGTGGCCATGGCTCACGGGCCCAGCCGCTCCGTGGCATGTGGGATCCTCCCAGACCGGGGCATGAACCCGTGTCCCCTGCATCGGCAGGCGGACTCTCAACCACTGCGCCACCAGGGAAGCCCAGAGGCTACTTTAAAGGACATATAAACATATACTGTTCCCAAAGAGACTCTCAGAAATGTTCAGCTGGGCTTGCCTTAATAAGCGTAGAAGAATCACTTAGCATTGTACAGGAAGAGACTACAATTAGATAATGCAAAAATGTTTTTAACAGTGCTTGCAGAAAGTTAGCCCTTTCATAAATAGCCTAGCTCTTAAACTCTCAAATGTGTATATTGCCTACTTTGTCAAATTAATACCAGTAATTCTCTTTGTTTTCCTTAATTAAGGTGGATTATAAATTCATAATGATTTACTATGATTACATGATGAATTTTATTCTATATTGATGATATGAGAGATATATCATTTAAGGTGCTTTGAAAAATGCTGAGAGTATGTATTTGGGTTCCTTTTTTACACACCAGGAAAACAGACACAGAGGGATCAAATACCTCACTGAGGGAAAAATAGGGATTTCATAGCAATTGTAGATGAAAGATCTTTATCTCTTGATTTATAACTAAGTTTCCAACAATTAAGCAGGAGATAACCATTTAATAAGGCATTTTGTAGGGATCTTTTCTAGCTGAAGAATATAAAATAGATGAAAGTATTGTCCTTACCACTTATTTAAAATGCAAAAATAAATGTTTATTTAAATTTATATTACAATAGAATGCATTTAAATTAAAGGTGAATTTAATAGCATAGCTGTCTTGTTTATAAGATTTTGTTTAACCTCTCTCAAGTGCTTGCAAGATATTGAGTGTTTTCTTGAGCTTTTTTTTTTTTTTTTTCTGTTTATAGCTACGGCAGTCTCCAGTGAACAGAACCCTGTTATTATAATTGCCGTGGTTGCAGTGGCCGGGACCATCATTTTGGTTTTCATGGTCTTTGGATTCATCATTGGAAGAAGGTAGAAGACAAGATTTGTTCTAATCTCTAACATAAAATGTGTTGACTTTTCAGAATTATGTCAGCCTATTACTTATTGTTTAGTTTAGAATGTTAAATAGGAAATGAAGACATTTGTTGTCTCATATGAAACATTGAAGGTCAAAAAATTTCCATTCTCCCAAGGTCAGAATGTAGTATGAGCTTGATCATTGCCTTTAGTTTAAGAGGAATGAGTATTGTAATTGCTATTGGGTGACTTTTTATTAGCTGTTTTCAGTGTTAGATTTTTGTAATAAATATAGAAGACACCTGGGGAAAGATTTACTCTTAGTTAATGGTTTGTGGAAACCATTTAAAATCTGTTGTTGTTGTTTTTTCAGAAAAAATATAAGCAAATATTCACTCATTGATAAATCTAAATCTATGAAATATGTCCCTTCCACAATGTCTCACACAAAGACTTTATATTCTCTGCTTTTTTAAAATCATGTGAACTGCTATATTATTATTGAGTTCAGAACTATGGACAGAAAGTTTACGTATTTTGTTTATAGCTCTAACTAGCATGTTGTTAAGTAATTAAGGTATATGATACTGAATTTTAAATATATAAAGTGAGATTATTGGTTGAGAATAATCATCAAAAAACTGATTTTTTTCCAGGCACTGTGGTTATAGCAAAGCTGACCAAGAAGGGGATGAAGAGCTTTACTTTCATTGTAAGTGTTTGGCTTTTCTTTATTATTATTTACCCCAATTAATACAGAAACCTGGTTGTTAATATTGGCATGAATAAATTCCTAAGGTATCAGGCTTGAAAATATATCATGAGCTCAAAATGTTACTTTAAAACATTTGAATAAGATATGCAGAATGAAGATCATATGATGTGAATTTTTTAAAAATATATTCAAACATGTAATCTCTCATAAGAAATTTTAATATAACTGCAAGGATATTCAGTAGCTTTTATGTCACAAATGTTCCTTTTTCAAACTTTGCCCAAGTGTTTCATATCATTCTAATAATGATTGATTAAATGTTGCATGTGCCCATGTTGGAGTTCAGGAATTCATTTCAAGTTAGAAGGATAGGCCCTTCTTTTTCTACCCAATGAGTGATGATATAATGAAAGGCTAAGCTAAGGAGCCTCTTTCTCTCCATCTACTGTAAAATGTCCATCACAGATGATATTTCAAGGGATGTAAATAGTATAATAATAGGATTCAATCCTCTGATGTTTTCCTGTGGATCTGGGCTACCTGATTCTTAAAAGTTCATTTTAGAAATAATATCAGAAGAAAGCTCAGGGAACCAAAGAAAATAGATGCCCAACTGCATTAATCTTATCATTGTTGCATGTAGATGGCAAGTGAAAAACTGAGAGCCATGCAAGTAAATGTTGACTTCTTGCAGTCAAAGTAAAATCCTAACAGGGAAATGATTTTAGTTCTGATAATTGATGATGCTCTTATCCAAACCCATTATTCCTATTTTTAATCCTTGAAAATATTGAAAAATAATTTTATTTATTATTTTTCTTAGTAACCATAATCTTTATGAAAATTTCTCATGGGGAGATAAATTTCCTGTAAATAGCATAAGAATTACATCTATTTTTGTGTTATTTATCAAACTCTTATATCAGTATCTAAGAAGATATTGTCATATACCCCTTCTAAAGTCACAGGAGTATGTAAGCATCAATCAGGGAAATGTGTGGTTGAAAAAACACAAATTGTGAACACCATTATTATCATGCCTAAGTTTCTTCAGTGTGTTATTAATTGTTGAACCAATAGTTCCCTTAACTTTAGTTTTCAAAAGAAAAGTGGTTTTACATATTACATATCCAAATTGATGATGAAACTCTGTAAAATTCCAACCACTGATGGCAGGAATGGTATTGGGACACTAGAAATTATAGTGAAAGGTAATGACCAAAGGGCGCTTTATCATGAAGTTTAAGTTTCAAGGCCCCTCACTTTCACAGACTCCTTTCAAGGCCCTGGAAGAGCCCTAGCAAGTTAGTGTGTAGAATATTTTTTCTTAAAGAAAGTATCCCAAATTGTAGAAACTTCAAGCCCCACAAGACTTAAATCTGCTCCTGATTATGACTGAATACATGTGATTCTGCCCCTCCCCCCAGGATGATTTGATATGCTCCCAATGTCGGTGCGTCCTCTTGCTAATCTGGCAGTGATTTTGTGACAAGTCCCAGTAATAGGCCGTTTACACCTAGAGGATATACAGAAAAAGTGGAAGTTACTTTTTTTTCTCTTTCATGACATGAGAGAATACTTTTAACACTTCCCCAGACAGAAAGGAGAGGATCAAAACTTGAATGCATTAATTTTTATATCTAGTTTAAAATGCATATAGAAGAGTGACATAAGACTATAGTGGCTGGAATCCTTGACTCTATCCATATGTGAATAATTTGATGGCAAAATCATTTAATAATACCTTAATCAGTATGTCACTTTTCTTTTCTTTATTGAGGATATCTGAGACATCCCCAAATGATCAAATGCTGCCTCTTAGTTTTTTTACTTTTAGCTTGCAGGTTAATGCTGAAGGTAAAATAAAACATGGCTTACCTAAAACATGATGTATAGCCTAATGCTTAATTGTCATCACTCAGTTTTGATATTTTGATGCCATACCCTTTTTTTACATTTGACATCCAGTTTGTAATTAGAAAAAAATAAAGCTGCATGTTTTACCTGCTAACATAGAAAAGATAAGCTTGAGGTATATGTAAACAGTTTTCATCTCTAGAGCAAAATATCAGTGGTGGTTTTAAGATGTTTAACATTCATGAGAAATGAAAATGAGACATTAAAACCCAAAAAGCTAATACTCTTAAATCAGGAAAAACAATAGACCAAAATATTCAGAAATTACATCAAAATTTTTCTTATTTTAAAGCATCCATTTTGAAATGAATAATGAAAAAAAATATAAAGTACACTTAAGATATCCTATCTTGGTAAATCCTTTATATTTTTGAATTACCCTTTTTACAAGGATACCTTTTCTTGTCATTTGATGAGAACCAGGCATTTTATTTGATTTTATGACTGTATTTACAATATGTAAAGTACAACACTGTGGTCACCAGCTATTTACAAGTTGGTGTCCTTTTATTCCTTTAGTATACAGACAATTTCCTTAGGTGCTAAGACACCAGATTGAATTTTTACAGAAACATGAAAGCAAACATTTTACTAGCTTTTAGAGCACTGAATTTAATAGAATGTCCAGTCATTTGTATCAGGTGCCCTCCACTCTCCATGGCCCCAAGTGTTACATTTAAAGATATAAACACGATGGAGGAGTTTAGTGAAGCAATTCCAATTTACATTTTGTTTCCTCCTACTATTTCTTCTAACAATGTCTTTGAATCCAAGCTGGGCAGTATTTCATGTTTTTATGCCAAAATTGCTCTGGCCTGTCAAAATGTTTTATGACAGCTTGAATAAAGAACCATCAGAGACCCATTTGAGATGCAGAAGGCTACCTCCAATCCAGCTCCCTTATCACAAAACCAAACCAAAAAGAAAAAAACAAAAACAAAAAAACAATGAAAGAAAGGAAGAGAATAAAAAGGGAGAAGATGGCTCATTCTCCATCTGCCTACCAATCTAGGAGGTTAACCTATTGTTTTCTTCCCTTCTCTCTTTTTCTCTTCCCCTCCCTTCCCTGTACTCCTTTTTCTCTCTTTTCTCTTTCTATCCCCTCTCTCTTTTCTTCTTGTGTTTTTTTTTTTTCATGTTCAGCTTTAGTAACAAATGAGCATCTGTCAGTTTTATAGACTGCAACAGTAATTGTTTAAGACAATCAATTTTGGATAAATAATCAACTACAGCAGAATAATTCAAGAGTTTTAAATCCCATTTTTCCTTTATACATTCTGCTTCTTTTTGTTTGTTATATGCTTATTTTAAAAATATAATTTCAATTTGATGTGATGACATAAGCACAGTTAGGCTGCAGTGTAATACATAAAGAAATATATTGTTCTCCAAATAGTAAGATTTAATGAAAAGATTGTTCAGTGGCTTTGTTAAAAACAATAAAGTTTTTTTGAGGATATAGTGTATCTTTTCATTGCATTAATATAACCAAATATATGCCTATATATCTTATCTTTGTCTTTAACCAAATGATTAGATTTGGAATACATTATTGTAATTGATTTAAAGTTGACATAGCATTATCTGTTACCTGCATGCTTCTGGGTGCATTTTAAGAAGATTTTAACTTTTAAGATGATTCTATGTTGTGTTTGAATTTTGACTACCTTTTCTGAGGCATATTGGCTACCTCCTCATAGCAGTTAAGATCTTCCAGAGCCTTATAATTGAAAGTTCATATAAACCATTCCTCTTTCAAATTACTGTCATACATGGTTAACAGATCCCAGGAATATTGTAAATTTTCTAACTTTACTCTGCACTTTGTACATCTGGCCTCTATTGCCCTTCAAGGTGAAGAAGAAACTGTGTCATAGTAGATTTCTCTCTGGTTCTGTGATAGCAGTCCCTCACATCTTGTATTAATTTATATGTCTATGTCAATGGTGGTTGGTCTTTAAAAAAATAAATCAAAAGAATAAGTAAGATGTCTAACTGTTTTTAATACTGCTGTCAGTGTAGTAGGCTACCTGTAAATGAAATGTCTTCTTTTCCCATTGTATTAATTTGATTGATTGACTGAATGATAGATTTACAAATGTGTTTCCAAGTCCATTACAAACCTCAGTATGGCTTGAACTATGCCATGATAGCAATGAATTTAATTAAACCTCCAGTCTGATAAGAGTCATGTCAGAGAATTTCGGTGATGTCCTTTGTTGATTTACTGGAAAAGCAATTCAGTTAGTAAACTATGAGCTGGATCCTATGTTACCTATAGAAGCTTGCATATAATACCTATACGCCCACAGACTGAAGTAGTCTGTTAAAACTGCTGTGAATCAGGTGATGTGGAAGCAAGTTCACTGTTCCAAGGAGCACTCTGCATAATGAAATTCCTGGGCTGACTGCACAATAAGTGCTTTGCTTCATCACAGTCATGCTTTCTTACATCATTACAGTTAAATTTCCAGGCACCAAAACCTACATTGACCCTGAAACCTATGAGGACCCAAATAGAGCTGTCCATCAATTCGCCAAGGAGCTAGATGCCTCCTGTATTAAAATTGAGCGTGTGATTGGAGCAGGTAAGGCTGTTGTAGCTTCCTTGTTCAGCTGTTCCATTTAGCCAAGATCGAAAGTCATACATCATAATGACAGGCAAATAATTATAACTCAAGTATAGAACCTTTGCATTTACCTGAACTGTTAGAAACAATGAGCCTGTACTTGTTTATGAAATCTTAAGAAAAAAGTGAAAAAGAAGCATGTGGTGCAGAGAATCATGTATCTTTTGTCTTCTGTTGGATTTTTAAGATATCGTTCTATTATAAGCTATTTCATAATAGTTCTGGCCTGTCCAAGAAATGACTTCGTATTTAAAATAATTAGAATGTTCTGAATTTTGCTGGAATATACATTTCCTCTGCCTTGATTTACCACCTTCCTGCTAAGCTTTAGGTATTAGCTGTTCTGCTGTGTAATTCTATGTAGAAAATTAATATGTATGAATTATTTAAAAGGAGCATTATTTTCTATGGATACAATGTATCTTCAGAATAATTATACATTTTTGGATCAAGTCCATTCAATCTAGCAGACATAAGTAGATATGAATTCCAGATTTTTAAATCTTTGAGAAGTATTTGCTTCTCAAGCTGTGAAAACAACAGCAATGTTTAGAATTTGCTAATGTGCCCTTATACTCTAGTAAGCAGTGTACATTATGCAGCATATTTCAAACCTGAATGTTGTTTCTGAAAGAGTTTTTGTTAACCCAGTTAAAAAAAAATAATAGTTTGTGTAACAGATAGTTTAGGAAAGTTTAAAAGTGCTTTTAAAGAATTTAATGCATTTACTTTGAGAGAGGAAATATTTCTGAAATTAAAATACACCTGCCTGTTCTGTTACTTCAGGAGAATTTGGAGAAGTCTGCAGTGGTCGTTTGAAACTTCCAGGGAAAAGAGATGTTGCGGTAGCCATAAAAACCCTGAAAGTTGGTTACACAGAAAAACAAAGGAGAGACTTTTTATGTGAAGCCAGCATCATGGGGCAGTTTGACCACCCAAATGTTGTCCATTTGGAAGGGGTTGTTACAAGAGGTAGATATTGATTATATATTTCATTTATCCAGCGAACACTCAGAAATTAGTGTTATTTCATAGATACTAAAAACTCAAATTGTAAATACATTGCATATTCTTAATGCATTTTTTTTTCTTGATATGTAACCGACTACATTTTCTTTGTGTTACCATCTCAGAAGAAAAATCAGGATAAATGAGGTTTAGAGCTAAAGAATATATCTGATAGATAGATGGAGTGACAGATATTTTCATTTAGCTTCAAAGCCACAAAAGTAATACAGTTTAGTCTTCACATTTTCTGTAAGGTGTCATTTTCTCTGAGTTTTATTCACAAAGCAGGAGTCAGAAGAACACATTGACTTTTACTGTTTAATTTTGTGAATCATGACCACATTCCAAACAGACAGTTAATGACGCTTTGCATTTAGCAGCACTAAAAGCGTTAGAAATACTCACCACTCACCCAGTCAGTCTTTCAAAAGAGCACCATGTGTTTTATCCGGAGTGAGAAAGAGGATAAATACAAAGTTTAGATTACAGTTTTGGAAGCAACACTGTTTTTTCTTATGGATATATTTTTGTAATTTTAGGGAAACCGGTCATGATTGTAATAGAATTCATGGAAAATGGAGCCCTAGATGCATTTCTCAGGGTAAGTAACAAAGTTATTCTCCCATTCTAAATATACATGCTGCCAATGTAATTTTCTGAGCTTCTCTTTGCAGTGTAAAATGTGAACAGTATAAACTTTAACAGGTCACAAAATTGTCTTTGAAAAGCAGATTCAAAGAGTCTTAGACTGGATTGGACTAGAATATTTTTGAGCATTTAAGGATACAATGTAGTTAAAAAATAGTTTCCATTGACATATTACCACAAGTATGGAGGATACCTGAAGCCCTGTAATTTGAATACCTGTTGTAGCATAGCATTTTACTTTTTCAGTACAATTATAAATGAAATACAAACGTAATACAGGGAAGACTGAGGAGTGAGACAGCCATTCAATGTTGGTAGGATGATCCCAGCTCTGCTCTGTGGAACCATTTCTGTTATATTGTTATGTGAACACCGAGCCTAAAATAAAGAATAATGAACCTTTTTAGAGTTACAAGTATGTTATTTGTATAAATAATAAATTCTAAACGTAAAAACATACGTATTTTTACATTCAGAGACTTTCCACCTAAGAATGTGAACACATGTTAACATTTTTTCAAATGGAAAAGAGAAAATAATGAGAACATACATGATCTAGAATGATAAGTTCAACCAAGTTTAATAAGGATTCAGAGGATTTTGAGAGGTCTTTATTGCTGCATATTGATGATATGCAAGATGCAACTGTCATCTTGCATATGACATGCAAGATGATATGCGTAACTGTCAACTCTCTGGAACAAAGCATCACCTAGCAAGCTCATCTGCTCAATCCATGGTCCTCATGCACCGTATCTGTAATTCAATTGGAGAAATCTGTGGGTTAAAAATATATGGTGGCCACTTGGTTACAAAGAGTGCTCAATTCTACTTGCTAGTACATGTATTTTAGAGAATCTTGGTTATAACTAATGTACCTACAGATAGCAGTGAAAAGTATAAAATGAAAACCAAGTCAGCCAGTATAATCCTTTTCTACCTCTTAGTTTCTCTTCATTTTACTCAAAAGTTTTTTCACCTTTACATTTTTTACCATTTGGAGAAAGAAAGCTAATATATGTATCTTTATCCCTTTTATATTTTTAGATTATTTGTGCAATTTTTGGCAAGTGAGGAAAACAGCTGTCAGGGATCATTTTTTTTTATATTCCATTCCCTAACTTCGATTTAAAAATTAGCATATACTTTTGGATGTTCACAATCTGAAATTATGATTAGTTAATGTTAACAACACATCCATATAAATAACTAAATGATTATCAGAACTCTATTTTATATTACCTGACTATCTATCAGGTTAAATCAGCACCTGTTATGTTTTTCACAAGTGTCGACACTACATAGAAAATTAACTGGTGATTCCTAGTATACAACAGAAAATGACTAGGGTGCAGACATTTTTCATGGTGATTTTTTTTCCCTTTCAAAGTATAGCTAACTGGACTTTCATTTGTGTCTTCCTGTAGAAACACGATGGGCAATTTACAGTCATTCAGTTGGTAGGAATGCTGAGAGGAATTGCTGCTGGAATGAGATATTTGGCCGATATGGGATATGTTCACAGGGACCTTGCAGCTCGTAATATTCTTGTCAACAGCAATCTTGTTTGTAAAGTGTCAGATTTCGGCCTGTCCCGGGTTATAGAGGACGATCCAGAAGCTGTCTATACAACGACTGTAAGAAAAAGTCTATTACTGCACCTTTTCATATTCCTGCAATTTTCCTACCAAGAAAGCAGGGCCTAATAATACAAAACTAAATGGGAGAAAAGAGGCAAATTGATCTCAGCTTTTTGTTTTTGCTATTTTTTTCCTTTTGGAAGAATCTTTGTTGCTTTCACAATCTACATATAAGCTAAGATGAGAAGTAATGATAAAAATGAGAACAGCTTATTTTATATTGGGATGTTCATATAAATAATATACACATACAACATTTGGTTACTAGCAATTATAATTGTAGCAGAAAAATATAATCCCATTTTAATAAAGGTTTTAATAAAAGATTAACTATGCTAATTCTTATAACTTTTGTAAGATTAGAAAAAGGGAAAATATGAGGATTTACTTATATACTATTAATATTATTCCAATATTTCATTCCATTTTAGTAGTTGTTTTGTCTAATTTGTCATTGTCCTTTCGACTAGACTCTTGCCCTACAACCACATAGGTCCATTATTGATTTGCCTTAAAAATGAAAACTTAACTGTGACATTTTAAAAAACAGATTAGTAACTTTAAATGCACTTAGAGAAATTCAAGATGAATAGACCTGATACTGCTGAATTGCCAACCAAATACACAAGTGTTTAACTGTAGTTTACTGGTTCTGCTATAAATGTTTTATACATTATTATACATACTTAAAATGTCAATTTGTTTTTATACAGGGTGGAAAAATTCCAGTGAGGTGGACAGCACCTGAAGCCATCCAATACCGGAAATTCACATCAGCCAGTGACGTATGGAGCTATGGAATAGTCATGTGGGAAGTTATGTCTTATGGAGAAAGACCTTATTGGGACATGTCAAATCAAGATGTAGGTGTTACACTACTTAAACAAAAAGGATTTATTTAATACATTAATATTCATATTATGGGAACGTGTAGGTAATGGCTCATAAGAAGAAAATTTATAGAATCATAAAAAGATGATTGCTGAGTTTTCACAATTATTACCACAAATCACCACAATAATTACCATAAATTAGTGGTTCAATTAATTTCATTTTGTCTTCATTTTGAAGAATTGCTTTTTCTTTTTTTATTTAAATTCTCTGGACATAATAGAAGCCTGCAAAGGATATTTCTCCTTAATAAAGGTAATCATGCTGAGCTTGCACACCTGTAGTGGGAGAGTCACATGAATAAAAGAATCATTTGCGGAGGGGAGGGTGAGGAAGGTTGTGTTTGATTTTGTTGTTGAAGCTTGTCTTTCTTTTTTTAATTTCCTGATAAAATCTGTTTAAAATATCTATTGTTGATTGATTTACTTAAATTTTAATTTCATGAGATACCTAGATTTTATGACCGATATTGTTGTTTCATAGTGATATTTTAGAATGTAATCACAATGAGACTATCTTTGGAAATTTCTTCTAAAAATACAACTTATTAAATGTGTATCTTGTTACTAAGGCATAAGATACGTTGTTATCCTTTAAGAAGCTGATGATAGTTCTTGATATGCATCTCACACCAAGAAACGATTTATAAAACAATATAGCATAAGTGCAAGTAAATATTTGCTTCTCTAAGTTGAATTTTATGAAATTAACATTTTTATAAGCCAGAAGTTTTCAAGTACTAGTGGATTCATATGGCTTAATTTATTGAAAATATGAGTGAAATTTAGTTAAAAGTAGAGCAAATGTAAAATCTAGGAAGGTACCCTGGATTTGAACTAGAAATATGGAGAAAACCTTGGTTCATAGTTGATTAGAGAATTCACCAAGGGAGCCCTTTGGAAAGTCCAGAAATAAAGACTTAGTGAAGTGTATGGGGACCAACCAAATAGACTCCTCTGCATTTCCTATAAGGGAGATGCATACATCATTAGTGATTTGAAATGAAGTTTAGGTTGGGGCAAATTGATGAAAGCTTTTTTTTGAAGGAATTTGGAAATGGTAAAAATGCATGCTCTTGAAGAATAGAGTAAAAAAATAAGTGGTACTTGAAGAAATTCTATATTACCATTGAAAGGAAGGATGTGACAAGCAAACCGGTTTGGAGTAGTCAATTCTCGAGGTACTATAAACATGGACAGCAATAGACGCTGACTAACATTAAAGTTGAGTTATTTTTCAAAAACAGATCATGATCATTGTTATATAAAATTAATAGCTCTTTTTTATTTTAGAATTTTCCACATCAAGTTCCTATGGTTCTTAAAACTTATAAATAGCTATTTTTAGACAACTAAAATGAGACTGCTTGTTGGTAAGGTAATTTTCAATACATTTTTAAACAAATTTTTGCATTGGCTGAAAAATTCACAGCCTAAAGAGGGGGAGCTTTGAAATCAGTGAAATCTTTTGCTATTTCAAATTGAATAATGACATAAAATTTTTTTATTTGGGTTTTTTGTTTTTGGTTTTGGTTTTGGTTTTTCAAAGATAAAAGTCTGAATGATGAGTCCGTTTGGCAGAGGCAAAGTTGTTAATATTTGACAGGTCTCAGTGTCAAAGATTTCATGGACTGTCAAAATGTGGGCAAACAAATCCTTGGGGCAGAGAAGGAGAAATATTTACATTTCCCTAGACACTCGGTAGAGTTTCATTTCTTTTGACACCTTCCTTCTGTACTAGATTCAAACATAAAGGGAATGACAGGAATATAAGATGACTTAAATTCAAAGTTCCCTTAACTTCTAAAAATAAATAATAGAAATGGTTAAGAAGAAAAAAAATATCTTCAATTTAATTTTTAGTATTCCCTATTGTTTTTTTTGAAAATTAAATATCATAAATGTATATTTAGTCTATCAAGCATTAATAAATATTTTTACTGATCAAATGAAATTTTTAGGCATAATGAAATTTACTTCTGACCTAGAATATTTTAGCACCATCTTTCTTCTTTTTTTAATCACAAATGTCTGAATTATTAAATTATTAAATTTAAGCACAAGAAATTACCTATGCAGTTCAGTTTTTATAGTGAAATTGATATTAATATTCTTCTTAAAGCATAATATTCATTATTTTATACTTACGTTAAACTGGTATTTGAGCAAGTATATGTTTAATCTTCAATATACAAATGGTGGGGAAAACTGGATAGTTTAAAATAATGAATTCCATTCTAGCAAAAAAATTCTCTAGAGAAAAGCTTTTTTCTTGGAGTCTCTGGGTAGGAGACCATGGAGAGACTTAAGTGACCTGCCAACTCCCTGATGCATATGGAAATCCTCTGTATATGTGAATATATGTTATTTTTCTGGGAATGTTGCTTTCATCAGATATTCAGAGACATTAATATTTAAAAAATCAGTCTAGATTGATGGAGAGAATCACCCTTGATTGAATCAACTCACTTTATATTGTTTAAATTTAGTTGCTAGAAATTTGTTAGGGATTTTAGAAAGCCCTCAAATTTCAATACCTTGGATTACAAGAGTCTTTTCTTAAGTCACCATGAGAACAAGATCTAAGTTGATAGTTAATATTTGTCAGGAACTCCACAGAATTCTAGGCTGAAAGCTAAATAAAATGAGGTTTTTGTGATCACTCTGAAGAAATAAAAAAGAGATACACTAGTCCCTTAGTATCCATGGGACATTGGTTCCAGGACTTTGGCAGATACCAAAATCTGAGGATGCTCAAGTCCCTTATACAAAATGACATTGTATTTGCACTAAACTTGTGCCCATCCTCCTGTATACTTTAAATTATCTCTAGATTACTTATGATACCTAATACAATATAAATACTATGTAAGTACATGTGAATACAATGTAAATGCAGTGCAAATAATTACTGGTGTGTGGCAAATTCAAGTTTTGCTTTTTGGAATTTTCTGGTTTTCCTTTTTCTTTTGAAATGTTTTCATCCATGGCTGCCGAATCTGAAGATGTAGAATCCTCCCAGGATATGGAGGGCTGACTATATTGTAAAATCAATGAGGTAGATAGTGCCAGGAGGCTTTAGTTGCACTCTAAAGCAGGGAATAAGCAAGAAAATCTTGGGAAAAGATAATATGCATATGTATAAAGTTAACCACATCCAAATAGGTTTATCACAGGATTACTGCTCATTGTTTTTCATGTGCCCATACATTTCCTGAGTTTTAACTGCAATGGAAGCAATTAGAATCTAGGTATTTGCAGTTAAAACCAAGAGGGTAGGTTTTCCCAATAAATTTCCAACTTTCATTCTTTAAAATCTGTAGGTGTTTAGCCCTTTCCATTAATGACCTTTCAAAGACAGAACTTATATGTATAAATGCAGTCAAATATAATACATAATACACAAATTGGAAATATATTTGGCATTCACAGCAGCTCTCTTTTAATTGAATTTATGTCTTAATTAGTCCGAATATAATTTTCATAGTCAAATTTTAAAGTTCTTCATTATATGGGTTATTTTTTTTCCTGTTTATAGTACTCAACAAAGTCATTTCTTCTTACCTTAAGGTAGGCCAATAAGTCATCCAATTTACTGGTAGGTAGTCACAAGGATGGTAAAAAATTAAGCATCCATAAGGATAGGAGACATAAAAATAATTCTTTAAAGTGGTCCATGAAAAGACATTTAAGGGCCTTGAAAATATAATATGCCTGTAACTAAGTTTATTCTCAGCTAAACTGTGAGTCCTCAAATTTTCCTTTTAAAAGTCACCACTGATTTATTACATTTTTTATATTAAGATATAAAAAATTGTGGATTTTTTGGTAAAACTTTGCTGTAATCCTGTATGTGGGGTCCAAAATATTTAATTGCATAAAATGTGGGTCATGTTATTGTGAGGTTAATGAGATGAAAATGGGCATAAGTGGAGAACAGAAGCCAATCATATTATCTCCCATTTTGAGTTATTATAGGCCCATTATCATGGGGTCTGTCTGTGCTCCTTTTTCTCTTAACTAGTGTCATACTGTAGTAATACTGAAATACATCTCGGCAAGCAAATGTGTGTTTTCCAAGTATTTCTCTGCAGTTTAAGAAGTGTCCCCTGTTGGATCCCAGTGTTCTTTTAAAGTGTCATTTGCCCTAGTCACTTCCTATTCCTCTGGGAATGATCTAGAATTAGAAATTGCTGTGAATATTTTCCTTTTTTTCTTTGACTTTTATTATAATGCTAAGGCTAGATCTCGACAGGCAAATCCAAGGGTTTTCTAGTAATTTCACAAAAAGATGTTTTAAATGAATTCCATGTATAATTACATAACGCTTTAAGAAGTGTAGGATCAGTCATCTTACTGTGTGTTTTCTTGCTTCTGAGAACGTGTAACTATTTGCACAGCACACTTTTTGTTTTCCCAGTTGGAAATAGAATGCAGCTCTCAACAGCATGGGCTCTGGTCAGACAGCCTCCATCAAATTCTGTCTCTTCTACTGACAGCTATGTGATGTTTTCCCTGTGCTTAACTTCTCAGCACCTCCGATTCTTTGTCTCTAGAATCAATATAATAATACTTGCCTAATAAGGTTTTTGTAAAGATTAAATGAGATAATTAAAACAATGCTAATCATATAGTAAGTATTCAATAAATATTTACTATGATTATTGTATCCTTAAAAGATAACTTGTTTCTCTGGCAGGCTAACCAGATAAAACCTGCGGAACCTCAAGTCTCAGTTCCTGGCTGAATCATCCCTTGAGGGCGGGTTTATCCTCAACAGGCTTGCCTTGAATTATGCCAAACTATGCTCTATAGAGACCAAGGTTCCCAGCACGTATCTCTCGTGCCCCTGTAGGTAGGAGCATGATTGTTAATGGCAACTTTGGAGTCCCAAAGTCCATTCCCAGTCCAGAGCATCTCTTATTTTAATTATATTTTGCTGCTGCTCCTTTAAAAATTTGTAAACCACTGTGTTTTTGAGAGCTAGAAGCTTCATTTTGTGTTGATAAATGTTCTCTGTTCTAATACTAGGAATCGTCAAATTTCTGTAGTGCAATAGGATAACTACAGAAGTTTACTAACTCTTTCATTCTGTAAGAGTTATTTCATGTTACTTTATACATTGGCACAAAGATTTAAGAATATATTGTGCTCAAAGTCAAAGAATTCTAATTGGAGAGCTGTTGAAGGGTATTTTGTCAAGAGGATCATGATAAGGTTTAGATGTATGTTTAAAAGATTATTTAGAGGGAAATAAAAAAGGAAAGATTTCTCTACCTGCATTGTTCCTTTCAGAACTTCTGAGAAAAAGCTACAAGTGGGGAAATAGGAGGTGGTAGAAAATAGTATGCATTACCCCAATCTTATGAGAATGGGAGTGGAGTCCCATCAATTCAGAAAAATACTGCATATGTTCAGATACAAGCAACCTCAAAATAGAGGAAAGCCACTCTTCCCTGTAAAAAAAAAAAAAATGTTTACTACTTGGTCATTTTGAATATATAAAGTTTTACCAGTTATTTATTTACTTATTCACAACTTGAGCTACTGTTTAAATAACTTAATCCAGCTTTCCAAAGCACATTATTTTTAGTTTTATCTAACTTGCTTAACATAGAGCACTTTTGAATCCTAAAATAACGCTGTCCCTGGAGTCTTATACAAAGCCACATGAAATTCTCTGCATTTAAAAGTTTTTTTTTAAATTTAATTCCTCTTGTAGTTATATCTTGGTGATCTTTACAGAGGTCCCATTTGTGTATGTTTTCTTGTGTTCTTTTTAAAGGGATGTTATAGAGGAATGTTTACAATGATATCCAACATTTGTAGTTACAGAGTCATAAACAGGAAAATTTTAAAACTTCTCTCATACAACTTTCACTAGCATTCAATACCAACATAATTAAAGTCACTTAATGCTAAGGTGTTTTCTCCATAGCTGTTATTCAAAATAAAGTACTGAAGGAAAGATCCCATAGTGTGAGACTTGGTAAAGACATAACTACATACCTATGGGATAATGGCTCCATTACTGCAAAAATAAATATATATTTATGTGTTGTATTTTAATCTATTATGTTCATGGTATTTTCTACCACACTTCCCCCGACCCCATACCAATTTAATAAAACAAATATAAAGGTAACATTTTAAAAATTGTTGTATTCAAAATTAATAATAAACTTTAGGGTAAATAAGCTTTAAAACAAAAGTACATAAGCAAAAATAAATAATTTTCATCGACCCACTAACCTAATTTGCAGAGTAAAGCCATTTCCAATTACAGCACTGTGTATGTGTATATATATATATATATATATATATATATATATATATATATATATATATACACACACACACACACACACACACACACACACACACAGAGATATCCATATACATATACGAAAAAATACTTCTACCATTTGAGTATATTGTATTTAGGAAGTAGTATCATCAGAAAGTGGTGACTAATTGCTGTGCATGTAAGAGAGTCTAGATTGTTCTCATTTCAGCTCTCTGGATGGGATGACTGGAAGTGTCATTAATTGATTGAAAGAGTAAGAGCTTTGGGGAAAGGTAAAAAATTCAATTTTAAATAAAGTATGAAGTTCCTATGGAAAATCCAGGGGAAGATATCTAGTAAACTATTGGACTTACAGCCTAGTGATCAGGCGAGATTTGGGGTTGAAGATTTTACACTTATGAGATTTTTCAAAAATTACTCTATTTAAGTTTATCTCTTTACCTTTTAAACTTTATCAATCTGCATATATAAATTTTCCTTAAAGAAAAGTGGACACGGTTTTTCTTATACAGAGGATTTTCTCTAAAAATTGTTGATGCTAGCTACTTTATTTATTCCATCCTACAGCCTTTTACATTTTAATGTGCTATTCTTGAATGTCAGCAAGCATCTTAAGGATATGTTTCCCTACAAATATTGTTCATCGACATTTCTTAAAGCCAGCTTTTGTCTGATTACTTTAGTCCTGTTTTCTTCAAAAACTCAGGGTTACCTCTTTTTATTTTCCAGAGAGTCATTTTTCCCTACATTTCTATTACTATTATGTTAGTATCAAAGGATTTGTTAATCCCTCTTGAATAATATTTTGATGTTTTACAAGTCCTTCTTATTTGAGTTTTTTTGCTTTCCTATTATTTTCCCTGTGCTGCTCAGATTTGTAACAATGTCTGATTTTAAAATCTTTTTTTTGCTTTCCATATAAATAAAAAACCCAGTCTAAATAAGTAAGTTTTGGACTTTCTGATTGCCATGTACAAATGTTTATGGAGGCTTAGTTTGCATTAACATTCAAAGATTGATACAAATAGCCTCTTAGGCTGTTAATAGATGTAAACGGTTAGTGATGTGCTAACAGCCAGCACTCTGAGTGGGAAACTGATTTGTAACCTTTCCCAATTTCCTGGTATAACATTTCCCTCCCTCCATCCCCCAAGGCTGGTTTCAGTCTGCCTGTGTGAGGTCATGGGACTTGGAGTTGGGAAGTGATCCAATCACCTTTATGAAGAGTACAAATTGGTTCTAGCACAATACTGTATCTTGTAACATTATACACTTCGTCAGTATATAAGCTTCATATTGTTTAAAATAATGGTGTGCTTGGTAACATTTTCTGTTATAGTACATTCACATATTTGGATATCTTGTTGAAAAGTATCATTTGAACTCTTCAAAAAGTGAAACTTTGTGGTAGGGGCTAATTCTGGGTAACTCAGACCTTCTTTTTACAACTTGAGGAATTCATAAATGTATGGGAAGATATGTACATGAACAGCTATATACAATAAAATCGTTCCGTTAACATCCTCCCTTTTGAAAACCTCTGGGATGACATTAAAAAAGTTTCCATCTGTTGCACCCTGGGTGAGCTTAATTGCTTCTCCCTATTGCTGAATTAACTAGGAAATGTCATCATACCCTGTGCTCCATGCATCCTTTAATAGCATGCTTAATATCCATGGATGTTTTGGAAAAAATAAGTAAGTCTTTTGCATAGCAGTGTACTTTACTCTTATCTGGATAAATCACTTTGCCTCCTGGGCAATTCATTTGATTATAATTGAACCTCAGTCAGTAATATTTTAATGTCCTTTTGGCTATTAGGTTATAAAAGCAATAGAAGAAGGTTATCGCTTACCAGCACCCATGGACTGCCCAGCTGGGCTGCACCAGCTGATGCTGGATTGTTGGCAGAAGGAACGTGCAGAAAGGCCAAAGTTTGAACAGATAGTTGGAATTCTAGACAAAATGATTCGAAACCCAAATAGTCTGAAGACACCCCTGGGAACGTGTAGTAGGTAAGAAATAGCTAAAGAAATGAAATCTGGGAGAAATTCAAACTTCATATGGACCATTTATCTCCTCAGCCCCACCCCAATGGCAAATCGACATTTGTGTTAAATTATTAAAGTCCATATTAAATTTCTTATCTTTATAGATGTTTTTAATTTTTTTCTTTTCAGATGGCTTGCCTTAGTTAAATCAGTGTTTAAAGAGATCTATTCATTGTTATTGCCTTAAATAAAATTTATGATCAATATCACTGGCTGTCATTTTAGAAAAATTTCTCAAGTGGATTTGTGTGATTAGGTGGCATTTCACATTTTCAAATTATCAATATTACATGGATTTTTATTGCTGTTGCCCTAGTTTTCTATTATATCCATATTATCTATTGGGTTGTTTTGCTTTGAGTTTCATAGTAAAATGATTCTATGAAGTTAAAGATTATTTAGGTAATTCAATACATGATTTAAGAGGTATACCCATTAAAAATAACCTAACCGCCCCATACATGCTTCATGGTAATGGTAATTTAGATTAGTAGTTATTTGGCTTCAACTGCCAGGTAGACATGTTGCTCTTGTCTGTACTGTAGTCAGGCCCTTGCGGAGATGTATGAACTCACAAGGTGCACAAGGGGTGCCATTAGTACAGTGGGTGCATTATGTTCTCAAAAGCACCCTCTGAACAAGTTAGTCCACAGCCAGATGTGCTTTCTTTACTCCCAGTTACTTTCAGAGAAGTAAATGAACAAATATTTACTGATTACAAATATTGTTGGCCATACTCTGAAAAGTACATGGAAGATGCAATCTGCTGGTCGTCATATCTAAATAAAATAGAAATTTTGTAGTTAGTAGGGTTTTTTTTAAACTTGTTTTATTGAGGTATGGGTGATTTACAATGTGTTAATTTCTGCTGTACAGCAAAGTGATTCAGTTATCCGTATATATACATTCTTTTTCATATTCTTTTCCATTATGGTTTATCACAGGATATTGAATATAGTTCTCTGTGCTCTACAGCAGGACCTTGTTGTTTATGCATTTGGAATTTGGAATTATTGGGCAAACTTTACACATTAGATTTTTATTAACATATCTGTTTATTTGTTATTACAGTATCAATTAAATATGTAATTTTATTTTTATATCCTTATTTTTGTGGGGCTAAGGCATGCTTTCTTTTGTAATTCATGAAAAAATTTGCTTTTCTGTACTATTCTCACCCAGGCCAATAAGCCCTCTTTTGGATCAAAACACTCCTGACTTCACTGCCTTTTGTTCAGTTGGAGAATGGCTACAAGCTATTAAGATGGAAAGATATAAAGATAACTTCACAGCAGCCGGCTACAACTCCCTTGAATCCGTCGCCAGGATGACTATCGAGTAAGCTTAAACCTGCAAAATTATATTGAAGAATGTATCAGGTGCAATCCAAACATTAGACTTTAGGTCATCTTCCATATATTAAAGAGGTATGAACCCTAAAATCAGGGAGAAAATTGTCTCTTTAATAAGTGCCTACTATGTCCCAGGCATTTTGCTAAACAGACTTCTGAACATACAATATCTTTTTTAACCTTCATGGCAACAATTTTATTAAGTCAGTAGTTTTACATACGACAAGGCTAAGGCTCAGAGAATTTAAATATTTGCCCTAAGCTGACTCAATCGTAAATGGTAGCTAATTTGTCTCCATAGCCAGAGTTCAAAACACCACCCAGTGAGACTTCCTCTTTCATTAACTGCTGTATTATCTATCTTTTTTAATTTTTATTTTATACTGGAGTAGAATTGATTAACAATGTTGTGTTAGTTTCAGGTGTACAGCAAAGTAATTCAGTTATACATGTATAACTATTCTTTTTCAAATTCTTTTCACATTTAGGTTATTACAGAGTATTGAGCAGAGTTCCCTGTGCTATACAGTAGGTCCTTGTTGGTTATCTATTTTAAATATAGCAGTATATTCATATCAATCCCAAACTCCTGCTGTATTATTTAGATTCCTAGTCACTGGGGAAACTTTCTCCATTGCAAAAGAGGATTTCTTTCACCATGTTTGTATCAGATATTAAAAATCTCGAAATTTCAATACCAAAATGCATTATGAAATCCAGTATGAACACTTCCTGAAGAGGTCAAAGGACACCTAATTCAATTAACCGTAATAAGAATTTAACTTAAGTTTTGGAAGGTTTGTGATTGATTGATTTTTTTTTTTTAACTGAAGAATGACCTGATAAAACAGTTTTTGAAATTGCTCTGATCTGGAGGTAAAAAGAACTAAATATTTCTTTCCGGCTCTATAACTGATTATGTGGTCTTAGGAAATACATTTAGTATCTCTGGACCTCAGCTTCCTTGGCTGCAGTATAACTCTTACAGGCAATGCAATTCTTCTCAGTCAGTGTGTTTGAAAATGGGAAACAATTATCAAGGTTCTATTAGTGGGATGTTATTTATGTACTGTTGGGAGAAGTGTTTCACATTTTTCAGATGAGAAGAAAGCCAGCAATCACATACTCTTTCCTGGCATGTCAGGAAATGACATATACATGAATTTCAGCATGTGCATGCTCTCTCGTTTGGTTTTCTGCTGGACACCACATGGGTAGAGCTGATATAATTACACCTGTCTCTCCAAAGTAATCTACTCCCCTGAAAAACTGTGCTTCTCAAGGTCTTATTAGACCACGGCTATGAAATATCGCAGTACTCTACTGTGGCTATATTTTAGCTACTTGTAAATACCTAAGCTCAGTCTTTTTGGCTAATAGATACAGCTGGCATATGGCAAATTTAGGCTATTAAACATAGGTATTGCACACTTTAAGGAATTTTTTTTTTCCAAAATGTGGTCAAATGATGGTACTAAACTGAAGTATACAACCAATAATATGCTCAGGATTACCACAACTTAATTAAACTCAGTATAATACTTTGTATGATCCTTGATGATTCTTGATCTACTAGAGCCACGCAATGTTTCCATTCATACTGTATCTTATTGAAACAATGAAATGTTTTAAACTTTCCTTAGGTTCAAGAATACTACATTTCAAGTAACGTTTCCTAGCTGTACCTTAAGTTAATAATAATTTTAAGGCTTTGATCATTTCTTAAATAAAATGTCAAATCAAAGAATTCCCTGGTGGTCCAGTGGTTAGGACTCAGTGCCTTCACTGCCTAGGGCCCGGGTTTGATCCCTGGTCTCAGGGAGCAACCCCACAAGTCGCTCATAGCGGCCAAAAAATAGTCACCTCACACTGTTAAAAAAAAAAAGTCAAATAGTTTAAAAATAACTGATCAGGACAAATTGAGATCTTGAGTAGCAGGGTTTTACAAAGGATAATGTTGATGCAGGTTGCCAATCCGACCCACTGTGGGAATAGGATCTTAATATCCAAGAACACCAAGATAAGATCTGTGTGCCTAAGATAAACATATTAATTAAAGAGTTGATGACAGTTTACTACCAAATAAAATTTTTGTAAGGTAACTAATAAAAACTGCATTTGTCTTTTTCAGGGATGTGATGAGTTTAGGGATCACACTGGTGGGCCATCAAAAGAAAATCATGAGCAGCATTCAGACTATGAGAGCACAAATGCTCCATTTACATGGAACTGGCATTCAAGTGTGATAAGCATTTCTCCCTTATGAGGGAGACTATGGACCACGAGAGAACAGTACTGGCCTTCAGTATATGCGTAGAATGCTGCTAGCAGATAGTTGATATCCTGGGTCCTTCCTACAGTGAAGAGAAGATTTAAGAAGCACCTATAGACTTGAACTCCTAAGTGCCACCAGAATATATAAAAAGGGAATTTAGGATCCACCACTGGTGGCCAGGAAAACAGCAGTGACAATAAACAAAGTACTACCTGAAAAACATCCAAACACCTTGAGCTCTCTAACCTCCTTTTTATCTGATAGACTTTTTAAAATGTACATAAAGAATTTAAGAAAGAATATATTTGTCAAATAAAATCATGATCTTATTGTTAAAATCAATGAAATATTTTCCTTAAATACGTGATTTCAGACTATTCCTTTTAAAAATCATTTGTGTTTATTCTTCATAAGGACTTTGTTTTAGAAAGTTGTTTATAGCTTTGGACCTTTGTAGTGTTAATCCATGACACATTGCTACACTGGGTACCTTTGAAAGAATCTCCAATTAAAAAGAAAAGCATAGCATGATTGAAGATATATCTCTGTCAGAACATTGGTATCCCTTTTGTGCCATTTAATTTTGTTTAATCAGTGCTGTTTTGATATTGTTTGCTAATTGGCAGGTAGTCAAGAAAATGCAAGTTGCCAAGCGCTCTGATATTTTTTAAAAAGAAGTTTTTTTGTAAAGGTCTGACAACACACTATCTTTTCAATGAAAAAAGCAATAATGATCCATAAATACTATAAGGCACTTTTAACAGATTGTTTATAGAGTGATTTTCCTAGACAGAACTTAATAAAAACTCAAATTGTAGGTTTATGATTATAAAAAAATAAAAAAAGATGAGGCACTTCATCTAAAGAATGTTGGTGAAGGCAAGTCTCTGAAAGCAAGACTATCCAGTGTTATCTAAAATTTAATCTGAGCACATCACAATTTTTTCAATATCGAGACATTAGGAAATTTAGGAGAAATAGTTGACATATATTTTATATCCTATTCTGTTTAATGCAGTCCAAACATGAAAGGAAAGAATTAAGTTTTCTATTAGAACTCTGAAGCATGATAAAAGGGGCAGTTCACAATTTTCACCTTTCAAAAACAAATTTGCTGCACAGAATATCACCACTGCAGTTTTAAAAAAAAAGTCTTTTTATATGTGAACGCTGATGTGAGAAGCTTGTTAAATGAAAGAACGCTTTTTACCATGTAAGGAAGAGGTGAAGGGTCTGGCTTTTTCTTTAAGCTTTATTAAACAATATTATTTGATTACTGTGTTAGAATTTCATAAGCAATAATTAAATGTGTCTTTATAGCTATTTCAGGAATGTATACATATTGTGAGTAATGCTTTCAAAAGTAACGAAAATCATGAACTACCCCAGAATTGAACTGTTGTATTTCCAAAGAGAATTGGGCTGTTTATAATGATTTTAATAGAGAAAGATCCCAGGGATCGGTCCTAATTGGTCTTGTTTGATAATGTGGGCACCCACAAACAAACGATCAAATAACAGAAACAAAACCTGTAAATGTTCCTTTGTAAAACTTGTAAATTTTATTTATACTGTCTTGTTTTGTACACACATTTCTCTGTAGTGGGCTCTGAATACATTGAAAATGCACTATATTTTTCTATTTTACTTGCAGAGCATCACAAAATAACAGGTATTTTCAGTGCTACATAATGTGTTTTCCCACATTTAGGACCAAAGATGGCTATAGAAAAACTCAAAAGGATTGTGTCCCAACCCCTCCCCACCCCTATTTTTTCTTTTAAATCACTGTACAGTGTTGTTTGATATTTTAATTTATTTTTTGATTGACTAGAAAAATCATTTTAATTTCACTAAAATGTTTTTTGTCCCTAAGGAGAAATAATCTGTAAAATAATTTTAATTAGCATAATATAGTCACCTAGACACTTCCATTTGTAATCTTTGTAATAGACTGTAAATATATTTTTGGAACTATAACACAATGTGCTTGAGGGTTATTTTTCAGTGTCTGCAGTGTATACAAGTGTTTATACTAAGTACAGCACTTTACAATTCTAATCAGTAGCATTGGCCTTTGTGAGAATGAGTGAAAGAGTTTGAGTGAGTGTTCTTAATTCCGTTTGGATTCTAGACTCACTAATAATGAAGTTCTTTTCTTGTTCATAGCTTAAGGTGCTTATTTTTTCTATTCAAATTAAATTAACAAAAAGCCATTCTAGAAATAGAAGACATGGTAGGGTACATGCAAACGGTGTCTTTCCTGCTTTTTTCTAGCACTAGATTTATAGTTGAGTAGTCTTTCTTGAGTAGAAGGGCAGAATAAAAGTTTTTTTGAGTTTTTTTTCAAAAATAACTTTTTCCTTCAGCAATATACCTCATCTGCCTTAAATTTTTTACAGCTCTTTACAGGGAAAGGGAGAAGGGATGGGAAAGACACAGCACAATAGGAAGGGTATGACGCATCACTCTCTCATTGGTAGGTTTCTTTTCCCAATCAACATTATGATTTTGTAATACATGTATGTGAAACAGATATTCAGAGAAAAATAATTAACCTTGTAATGCTGATTGTAATACTGTCTTCCAGAAAGAGATGAAATGGTATAACGATAAGAATGTACAACTTGCACCTTGAAATCCTTTTTCTTTGTTTTTTGTTTTTTGGGTTTTTTTTGATAAATCAGTGCTCAGGGGAGGTAAGGTAGAGAAAGCAAATGTCAGAAAGAGAATTCAAACGTCATAAAAATGCAAAAGGAATCGGCCTCCTTGCTTAAACAGAGCCACCTTTTTTAGAATGCTGTCTTCACACATGACTTGTGTTTTGCATTCGGGACTGAAATAAAAGTAACTTTTGTTACATCTGAACCTAACATTTTCTCGGCAGTTGATCTGGGCCTTGTTTACTAGGACTGGTGGTTTATGCTTGTCAGAGCACTCTGAGTTGAATCATATTGTATACTTATGTAATCTACATTAGCTAGTACTATTTAGGATGCTATTTTAATTGCTCCTCTTATCCGTGTTTTTAAGACAATTAAAATGGTGTAAGTCACCTCTCTTTTTTATTTAGGTAATGCTGATATTCTCCCTTTTGTTTCCTGAGTAGCCTGGAACTGTGCTACTCACTGATGTGCATGTTCAAATAAATTACTGATGTGTATTTTTTTGCTGTATGTGGAGAAATCATGGGGAACTCGGGGCGAGATGTGCTTTTTGTTGGTTGAATTTGTCCCTCCTTGCCTAAGAATTACTACAGGGGTCATCCTTTTATAAGGACAAAATGCTTTTGAACAGTGTCTTCAATGTATCAAGCACAAATAACTCTTTCTTCAACACGAAGCATAAGTCTCTTTTTACCAGCTTACAATAATAAACGAGTCTATTAGACAATGTAAAGAAAATCCTGTCTCCAATCATTGGTGGATTCCTTTATGTCCCTTACTCGTTCTTTATTTTCTTACACAATATCATGAAAGGAGATGTTTAGCGTAAAGGTTTTATTTAAATATTTCAGGGAGCCAATCAGAATATGAAGAAAATTATTATCCTTTGCACCCCCTCCTTCTGCACACAGACTTAATTCCACTCTAATTATTACAGAATAACAAGTTAAGACTATGTCTTCAAAGAGCCAAACTGTCAAATATTTTAATTAAAACCTCTTTTGTTCTTTTTTGAATCTACAACTACATGGTACTCACAAGAATATTTGCATGGGGCTTCCCTGGTGGCTCAATGGTTGAGAGTCTGTCTGCCGATGCAGGGGACACGGGTTCGTGCCCCGGTCCAGGAAGATCCCACATGCCGTGGAGCGCCTGGGCTCGTGAGCCATGGCCGCTGAGCCTGCGCGTCCAGAGCCTGTGGTCCGCAACGGGAGAGGCCACAACAGTGAGAGGCCCGCGTACCGCGAAAAACAAAAACAAAAACAAAAACAAGAATACTTGCATGGGAAAGGTAATACTTTGTCATGAGACCCTGACAAATATTTCTTACATTTAGTATAATACAGCACCTTGGAGAGTCTCTGCATTTAAGATGCTGCAGGATGCAAACAGAGTGCAGAGAAAATGGGAAAAGTGATAAATCTGGTTATCTGATTGTTTATCAATGACACTGACTTAGATCAGACCAACTTGTTCCTGAAATAAAGAAAACTAAACACTCCCTTTTCTCCAGCATCACCATCATAAGCTCTACAAACTCTGAACAAATATCCAAACATGTTTCAAAAAATGAGACTAGGCAGATACCAGGTGACATGCTATCACTAGTTATCAAACTCCTGATGCTGAGGCTCAGGGTAGGCTGAACTGAAGGTGAAAGATAATCTTGAAGTCTTGGCTGTCCCTGACTCTTCAACAAGCAATGCCCTTACGAAGTTCACACAGTGATTATTACATAGCCTGAAACACTGACGCACAGTCAAATGATCTCTTAAAGTACTGGATTTATAAGTGGTACAAAAATACACTATTCTACCAGCACTCGTTCTCCTCCAAAAGTATAAAGCTGTTATGAAGGATATACCAGTTCTATCACTAAGTTAAAATTCGATTTTAATACTTTCAGTGATCATCAGTAACAAGTTTTTGCTGAAGTATTTTTATCTTCTACTGTTACCCCTTGTTTTATGTTGTTAGCTACAGTGAAAACTCTATCAATTTTGAGAGAAGCTTCTGAGAGGATCAAAGAGGCGATCAAATTCCTAAATTCAATTCAAAAGATTGTAACTACTGATATTAACAAATGATAAAAGACAGTGCATGGTGACTGGCAAACCTGCAATCTGCTCTGAAGGGAAAACATGCTCCTGGCTTTGTGGCAGTGGCCCTTCAATAGCCCCTACCCAGCTGCTCTACTGTTCTGTCTAATGCATCTCAGCATTGCTTGAAGAATACGAACAAGAGAATAAAATATTTCAGTAGGATGCTTCTGTGAACCTCATTAGAATTAAGTGCTGTAGGGGGGTATTTTTTTCAAGTTCAGTGATTGAATGTCATTAAATCTATTATTAAACAATAAAAGACCTCTTCTGATTGACTTTGAGGTTAAAATAAATGTAATTAATTGATCTAATTTAATTGGACCTATCTCACAAAGTTTGGTAAGTAGCAATAAGTAGATCTAGTCTAGTGTTCCATGGGTCTGTGACAGCACTAGAAACCCCTTAGGTATGTAACAGTAGTAGGGATTCTCAAACTGCTGGCTTTTGATGATTTGGGCACAGGAACAAGTGAGGTGTTGTCTATTCTAAACCTCCATGAATAACAAACAAATCTCCATAAGAAATAACCTGCAACATGTATTTCATTATTTCAGATATCCCAGGTTTCCACTACTGAAGGTTATCTTTGTTTCCCTTTTGAAATTCATAGACTTTAATTAAGTATATTTGTAGTTTTATATATAACTTAAGAATGCACAGGGGCTTCCCTGGTGGTGCAGTGGTTGAGAGTCCGCCTGCCGATGCATGGGACACGGGTTTGTGACCAGGTCCAGGAAGATCCCACATGCCGCGGAGCGGCTGGGCACGTGAGCCATGGCAGCTGAGCCTGCGCGTCCGGAGCCCGTGCTCCGCAATGGGAGAGGCCACAACAGTGAGAGGCCCGCGTACCACAAAAAAAAAAAAAAAAAAAAAAAAAAAAGAATGCACAGTATATATATATATTTTTTATAAAGTTTATTTTATGTGAATTTTCTCTTCTTTTTTTTTTTTTTTTTTTAAAGAAGATGTTGGGGGTAGGAGGTTTTTTTTTTGATTTATTTTTGCTGTGTTGCGTCTTCGTTTCTGTGTGAGGGCTTTCTCTAGTTGTGGCAAGCAGGGGCCACTCTTCATCGCGGTGCGCGGGCCTCCCACTATCGCGGCCTCTTGTTGCGGAGCACAGGCTCCAGACGCGCAGGCTCAGTAGCCGTGGCTCACAGGCCCAGTTGCTCCGCGGCATGTGGGATCCTCCCAGACCAGGGCTCGAACCCGTGTCCCCTGCATTAGCAGGCAGACTCTCAACCACTGCGCCACCAGGGAAGCCCGCACAGTATATTTTTAATGAATGATTAATCATAGGTCTTAAAGATGCTCAGAGGAAGAAACAACAGGCACATTTGTTTTAGGTAATGTTGGTTCTAGTTTAGCAGAAGACAAACACATACTGTTCAAGTCTCACCATTTCATTATGGAACCAAAATTAAATAAAATGAATGACTGGACAGCTAACTCGAGAAAAACAAATAGAGAAAATTAAGCTACATATGCAGAACTGTGTTCATATAAATCACATTTCTAAATTTTTTCACAATTCACAGAAAGGAGGCAAACAACTCACACATACTTTTTAAAAGTGACATGAATTTGCAGACACTTATTACACAGATGGTTAGACCTATAGTAAAATACAAGAGAAAGTTCTAAATTTAACCTGGTGTCCCTCGGTCATTTAACTAGAGATAAGCACTGTTAAGATTGAAAACAGACAGAATATGTGGCTAAAATGTTCTCTTTCTAAATGAAAGAGACCCACAGCTTTCTTCAGCTCTGACATTTGCACGAGTGTTTTAGGGATCTACTGGGCAGGGTATCTGCTGGTCATATGTTATTGTAATTCCATGTTTCCACTTAGATCGTCACCCCTTGCACGCTGAGCTCCAAGTGTATTCACCGGAACCCAACTTAACAGAAACCACACGAATCTGACTTTACAAACATACGTGCTTAGCTTGACCTGAGAAATAGACAGGAGTTAATGCATGGGCTCCTGATGCTATTTCGATGGCTCTGTTTCTTATAAAGGAATGCCTGTTAGCTTAGTTGTGGTGCAGGACCAGCAGACACGGAGCAATTAAACCTCTTCTGATCTACCTGAAAAACAAAACCAGCAAACACCAAAGAATGCCATCCTTCAGGTTTGCAAAGAAGCAAGTAATACTGTTTATTAAAGCGTATACAAAAGCGTATATAAAAGGAGCAAGTAATATTATATATTAAAGTGTATATAAAAGGCAGGGATGAATTGCAGGAAATCTGGAGAGTCTGCTAGGAGAAGCTGAGTGTAATGGAAGAAGCAATAAAGAGCTACTGGCAATTCTGACCAGAAAAAAAAGGATGTGGTGGGAATAGAGTTTACAGAGCCAAGGTCTGGCCCTGATGCTTGAAGAATGAATTAATTACTCTCTATTTCTGGATCAGAGCAATAGAATCACCTTCTATGCTTCCACAGCATTGCTCTCCATTCTCACATTCTCTCTCACTTTTCTACATGAGGGAAATCCCCATCTTCAATACACAACTCATAGTTGTTTCCTCCAAGCCTTCACTGACACTCAGGAGGTAGACTTCTCTCTTCTGTGCTTTGCTTCTGCTGCTGGTGCTGTGATTCCCCTATTGTGTTCTGTCAGATTATGTGTGTGTGTGTGTGTCTCTCCCACTAGATCAAGGGCTCTTGGAGGGCAGAAGCCAAATGGAAATCTTTGCTTTATGTCCTTTGGGATTTAGCTGTTTCTGGCATTTGGTAGACACTCTATAAATATTTTAGAATGCTTGAAGTGCAAATTGGTTTCTTTTTTTTTTTTCTTAAAAGATAGTGTGGATCGGGTGCTCTCAAGGATAAATGGGGTACAGTGAAGGTGGTGGTAAAACGGGTGTTGAGGGAGAAACTAGTTGCAGAGCAAGGATGGATGCTTCTGTGATAGGCTGGGGCAGCTGGAAAGCCCGGGAGACTGAGCCAAGGAACACAGTGATGGGGACCCCGGTGTAAAAGGGAGGTGGGGAGGAGATAACTAGTAAACAAGACCAAATAGCAGCATCTTCCTGATGTTGAAAAAAGTAGGAGGTATCACTGGTTGTAAATAACAGAGCAAGATTAAAGAGGAACTTGAAATCAAGTAGAAGAAATTGGACTTGATGAGAGAGACAACGAAAAGCCATTTACCAATATCTTGGCTGACAAGGCAAAGACATGGTGAGAATGTTTGCTTGTTTGCCGTACGCGGGCCTCTCACTGCTGTGGCCTCTCCCATTGCGGAGCACAGGCTCCGGACGCGCAGGCTCAGCGGCCATGGCTCACGGGCCCAGCCGCTCCGCGGCATGTGGGATCCTCCCGGAACGAGGAACGCACCCGTGTCCCCTGCATTGGCAGGCGGACTCTCAACCACTGCGCCACCAGGGAAGCCTGAGAATGTTTTTAAGGAACAGTAATCTGCAGAAAGATGTGAGCTGTGATTGTGAATATTTTAAAATTAAACCTAGACAAGGGAAAAGAATATTTTTCTTCTTCTGGAATGAAAAAGTCTCTCACTTCAATCTCAGGATTGTATCAGTAATTCTATAGTTAAGTAAGAATAGAATAAAGTAGAATTTTGTGGGCTTACTTGTGAGTCTGGTTACCATTTACATCTTGAAGAAGCAGCAGAGTGTGGTGGGACTAATTTAGACCATGTGGGACTAATTTCTATCACCACATGGGTAATACAGAGGAGACAGCTTAATTTCCCTGTATCCTTTCTCCTATCTTACCTGTAAAATGGGACTAAATAGTACCTGCTTCAAGAGTTGTTAAATTTGTTAACTGATGCTTGGAAAGTACTGAAAACAGTAGTAAGTGCCCAGTACAAGTTAGCTCTTATTATTTCCCTGGGAAATATTTTTGTCTACATTTCTTTCTAACTATCTATTTGACAAACACTTATAAACACACCTTTGTGAATTCTGAAATAACTCACTTACAAGTAACTTTTAGAATATTAATTATACATTTTCCTCCCAAATTTCAACCTTATCTTTTTCTCAGTTTTTAAAAAATCACTACTGATCATATCTCTCAAAAACGATGGTTCACTATGTCTAACTGATTTTAGCTTTTCGTTATCACTGGAATCTAGCACCTTTTTCACAGCCACTGCCCTAAACTACGTTTTCATCATCTCTCACCTAGACTAATGTTACATCCTCCAGTGTGTTTGTCTTTCTCTAATCCTTTTTAATTATGACCTTCAGAGTCATTTCTCTAACACGTATCTGATCTGGGTCTCCCCCAGTTTAAAAGACTTTAATGGCCCCTCACTGATCAGAGAGCTGCACTCAACATAGCAACAACAGTTGTGATCCTGCCTTTGTGATCGTCACCATGATCCCCACCTGCTAGACTAAAACACTTGTGATTTTGGAATACAAAGTTCTTTCATGCTCCCTGTCGTTATGAGTTTTCTGAGAGAAGCAAGTGAGTCTACTTTATTCCTCCTAGTATCTATGGAGCCCAGCACAGATTTAAAGGCTAGTGAAGCAAGAATATGGAATTATCTTTAAAACAAATACTGGATAAAAATTTAAATTTGAGGAAAAATACACAATACCCCTCAATTCATAACTGGTATCACAATGTCATTTTTTCACTTTCTAAGCATCTTCTTCACTGACTTGGACACACCTCTAGGAACTATACAACAAAACAGATCATTTGTTAATAAGCATAGCATTCTGAGTTATAATAGAAAATTATATTTATGTGCTTATGTGCAAATTTACATTTTCTCTCATCTAAATATATGTTTTAAATTTCATCTTTCATTGCTACTTATTGGAGAAGTTGTGGAGAGACTTCTGCATGACTTTATTCTGCCATCCAATCAAGGAATCAGAAAATCTCTAATTTTCCATTACCCAGTAATATTATATAATATTTTCTATTATTTCTTTATCTGTCAATTACTTTGCCTCACAGATAGGAAGCAGAACTTTTGTGCAACTCACATTTCTATTCTAAAGCCTGGCACAGTTCCTAGCACCTTGCAGATTCCTAATTGGTGTGTGTTGAGCGATTGAGAGTCATGTGACCCTCAAGCTCTTCACTGCCTCAAAGACTCTGACACACCAGCAGTAAGTCCTAACCTAATTCATGAAGACCATTCTCCAAAACTGAGCCTCTTAACCACTCTCCTTCTATTGAAGTGTCTCTTTTCAATGTCACAGAAGTTTCCCAGATGCCTCACTATGCCATGCTTCACATGGCCCTCATCTTCACTGACCTGAGAGATATGCATAACCCCATCTGAAGCCTCCAGACCACAGTATCACAAAGATCTACACGTCTTGTCCAAACATATACTCCAAATGACATCAGCAACTTATGATCACATCTTAATTTCTGATTGGATAAAATCATCATATTTATATTCAATTAACTGCTCACAAACTTTTTGGAATAAAAACAAACATGGAATTATAACTTCATCCTTCCAAATACCATTCTGACTAGTTAAAATATCACCACTGCCATGACATTTATTCTTCTCCCCATCTTTTTCCAAATAATCAAGCTAACAACTTTACATATTTTCCTAACCTTATAGCTACTCCTCTCCTTTAACAAGAGGTCTATATGGCCTTAGCACAGGTGATGTCACATTTAGTATTTAGCCTGTTTTCTTGACTTTAACATTCTTAAAATACATACCTTCATGTTTTATCATGTGGGTATGCTGGGTTAAATATGTGAAACACCTGCTTCTGTAATTCTCATTCTACCTGTATTCTCTGCTCCCAAAGCAGCAGCAGACCCTGCTCTCTGCCTGTGTAATATGTTTGGGAAGAGGGCTGAAGAGGTTTCCCATCTACTGCTGCAACAGAGCAGCACCCTGTGGTCCTTGGCCCCCACCACCACATCTTCCACCTGCCTTGTGTCTGTGGAAAAACTTTAGCCAAAGAATAGGTTTAATCAGAGAAGTGAGGAAATGCAGAAACAAAGGAAAAGAGTCAAAGGCGACCAAATAATAATAGTTTAGTATTAAGCATAGTCCAGGACCTTTAGTTCCTTCCCAAGGGCTATAGATAATATTCTGAACCATATCCTGTGAGCTGTCTTATAGATACTGAAACCCCCAGCATGTGGAAGAAGTTAACTACATGATGACCCAACTGTCGCCATGACAAAAGCTGCCACAACTCCGAGAACTGGCCTCAAGGAAATGGGAAAAAAACAGCCTTGGAACTGAAGATTAACTGTACTCAATACAATCAAGATGATGCTGGTCAGACCACCACATGACCAATTTCAAGAAGACTCAGAGCTGACTGTGCTTTTTCTGCATGTAGCCCTTCCCTTCACCTATAAAAGCTCTTGCCCACTGGTTGTCAACTGGGTTGGGGTTGGGGGGTGTGAGAATTTGGACAGAAGTCCACCCTCCCCTCCTCCCTGCCTAGTTGCCAGCACTGAAATAAAGCAAACTTTCCTTTCCACCAACCTGGCCTCTCTATTGGCTTTTGAACTGCGAGCAGCCAGACCCCACTTTCAATTACACCGCCTTCACACATTCAATGTGTTAATGATAAGAGCCAACATCTGCTGTTAGAGATACGCATTTTGCCATCTTTCAGGAGTAAATATATCATCATGGTTTTTACTTTCTTTCCTTTTATAAATAAAGATTTCATTTTCCATTACAGTAGTACCCATGTCCTCTATGCATGAGCTGTGGCCATGGAGTTATTGTAAGGAATTTTCCTTTCCATATATTCACCTAGCACTGCATTTGGACTGTCTTGCACATGGTAGGTTCATAATCTATAATTTTGACTGAACAACTGTGTCACCACAACTGAAGCTAAATAAATACATTTCACATATAACTAAAATACAATCTTTCACTTACAAGGTAGACTCTCAATTTTGAGTGCTAAGTTTTAACAACCATCATGGGTATCTCCATATACATTTACTACCAAAGAAAAATCTTTACACTTAGAGAGAATACAAATAACTAAGGTAGAGGAAAAAGTTAGAAGCTCTCAGTATTAGAAGTTCTCAGCTATAGAAGTATTAGTCCTGGTTCCACCATTTACTAATTCCTTGACATTGGGAGAACAATTTAACTCTATAAAACTCAGTTTTCTGGTCTATCATATTGGAGATATCTGCCTTGCTTTTTTTAAACAGTAACTTTATGAAGAACACATGAAATTAAACAGACAAATGAACTTAAAAAATATAGAGCAAATTTAAAATAACTTTATGATGACTATTTTTCTTTCAAATGGAATTTCAGATGTTATCTTCTTGTCAGTTGCTTTTCCACAGTTTCAGTTGAACCTGGTAAAATTCAAATATATTGTAGGGAAGGATTTGATGCTTTCTTATTTTCAGTGATTATGGTATGTGCGCTTCTGATCTGGGTTGGTATTTCCTAACTTCCTTGTGGCCTTTCAAGCTTCATGGCTTGGATGGCCCCTAGCCCAATAATTTCCCTGCTTTGCTTTCTTTCACTTCGGTGGTCTCCAGTCGAGCACAGTCTCAAATTCAAGGTTTTTCTTTGTAGTTACTAAAGCTTCCTACAATCTTGCAGCTTGTAACCTGCAAGGTCTCTTAATCCCATAAACTCTAAATCACATCCCGTACTCTTCAAACTACATACAATTTATCTGCTCTTACAGCCCCACCTGGAAAGAGCCCCACCTGGAGTTTCGTGGCCGTTGTGAATTCTCTGTGTTGGCCCCTAGGTTACAAGCGGCGGGTGCTGCTCAGCACATGAGTAAGCTGCCTGAATGAAAGACCTGCAACTTCTGCATGAATAAATGCTGTTTGCTCTTTCTGTAGTGCTCCAGGGTATAGTAAATTTTCATTTCTTTATTTTAATCTTGTTTGTACTCACATCTAATTATGCTTGTTGGTTTAGCGCTGTGTAGAGAGTGTTGTGTAATGTTATTATCCATCTTGAAACGCCAGCCAGAGGACTAGAGTTGAAGCAACATGACTAAGGTTGGGTCAGCATTGCTGTTAGGGTCTGTATAATTTTAGAGATTTATACGTTGGATGTAAATATTCAAATCGGACAGACATTTTCTCACCAGGTTTCAGATGGTTTGAAAATCAGATAAGAAGATGTCTGACATTTCTGAAGCATTTTTTTTTTATTCTTAGGATTTTTAAAATTTTATTGAAGTATAATTGATTTACAATGTTGGGTTAATTTCTGCTGTGCAAAAATTCTTTGGATTTTTAAATGACTCACCCCTTTTAAAATAAAATAGATTGCATTAGTATTTTTTGATTTTAATATATTTCAGACAAGTAGAAATATGTATGCAGATGTATAAATAGCAATGCTTTAAAGCTAACCACTTCAAAACTATTATGACTGAATAAATTAATACATAAATATTATTGAGACTAAAGAAATACATTTCAAAGAGTTACTGAAATAAACTCTGACTTGATTGTGGTTTCTCCACCTTTGACTATAAAATGATACCTATTATCATGTGTAAATGCATATAATTTTTGATAATACATGGCACATTGTATCTTGATTTGCATTTTACTGTTTCCCAAATCTCCCACAATTCTGGTTCTCCAAACTCATTCTTTTTGTTATCAAGTTTGCAGTATCTTTTCTCAATTTAATTTTCAAAATCTGATGGCAAAAGGTGAGAGTAGTCCCTGTTTCCATTTCAGAAGTAGATGTGTAAAATTGTTACCTTCGTGGGATTCTGAGGTATGACAATTAAGACGCTTCTGGCCTCAGGAAAACTACAGGTGTGAGCAAGGTAGGCATCTACAAATACTTGAACCTGGCTGGTGGAAAAGGTGAGTAATGTTTGTTTCTTCCTTCAAATCCCAGTTCTACCAATTACAGGTGGTGTGACCTTGGGCAAGTTACATAAATGCATTTTGCCTCATTTTCTCCTTTGTTAAATGGGAATGATTAATACTACCTGTTTTATAAGGTTGCTGTTAGAATTAAATAAATTAATATATATATAAAGATCTTAGAAGAGCCCCTGGCTATTATTATTTCAATCATTAAGCTCTGTGACAAAGGACCCCTCAGTGTAAGTTAAGTGGCAGTAACCCATTGGAGGATGGTATGCCTCATTTTAAACTTCCAAAAAGATTTGCTGAAAGCAACTTAAACATCAAGTATTTTGCTAGACCTCTGAGCCCTATGATTATTCAAGAGTAAATAATAAAAAATGTAGAGAACTCAGAAAATAGCTTTAGAGAAGTTTCGAAAGAAATATCTATACCTGAACATGCAGATTTCCAGAGCAAACAAGGACTCCAGAAAGAATGGAAGAAAACCTGCTTAGGCTCTGCCTTAGGGCACAAATGTGAACTGTGGATTTCTCAAATCTCTTTCTAATCAGATGCAGATGAGACAATTGCACAGATATGGAAGGAAGACAGACTTTGCTTACAGTACTGATTGAGCCCCTCGCTAATTATGACATTGAGGAAAACACTCAATTTTTTTTAACCTGTTTCATCACCAGTCAAATGAGGCTCAAATAATTGCTTCATATCTGTGAGTCTGTTTCTGTTTTGTTATATTTATTCATTTTTTTGTATTTTTTAGATTCCACTCATAAGTGATATCATACAGTATTTGTCTTTCTCTGACTTATTTCACTTAGCATAATACTCTCTAGGTCTAATGGTTACCAGTGGGGAGAATGGAAGGAGGAGGGGCAAGATAGGGGTATGAGATTAAGAGACACAAACTACCATGTATAAAATAAGTAAGCAAAAAAGATATATTGTACAGCACAGGAAAATATAGCCATTACTTTGTAACAGCTTAAGTGGAGTATAATCTATAAAAATATTGAATCACTATGTTGCACACCTGAAACAAATATAATATTGTAAATCACCTATACTTCAAGAAAAAATAAAATAACATAAAATACTTGTTCCAAAGTGCTGTTTTGAGAAAAAAGAGAGAGAGAGAGAAAACACAGGACGCTATCTGCTCATGTAAGACAATGTTTACTTCCCTCTCCTTGACCACACCAAGGGCTCACCAGGACACACTGAGATAGAGAGTGTGCCTTTTCCTTGGTCTTCCAGGATCTGTCCCCAAGGACAGAAATGCTAGCGGCCCAGGCAAGTGTAGTAGTGACTTTATCTCCACAGTGTACATAGAAACCCTGGTTACTCTCTTTTTCCCAAGAAAATTGAGGGATCAAATTTTTTCAATCTGCCTCCACCCAAATTAGCCTTCCTAGTAAGAAGCAGCCAAGGTGTGACACAGGCAAAATCTCTGACCATTACCATATCTAACTTTTGCTATGGTTAACAGAAATCTTTATGGAGAGAAGTGGAAACAAAACATCCAGTCTCCACCAATAGCCCCCAAACCCAAGGTATAATCAGGCTACCAAAATTTTAAAGATGTAGCAAAAATATTTGAATTAGCCAGAATTAACACTTAGTATATTTTAAAACTCAGCTGACACCACAAAACATAAATATATGGAATCTATGTAGAAAAAGAGAAAAAAAGTCAAGGTGAAAGAGATTAAAGAGCCAATTGGTTGTTGAAGCAGAGGTATACACACACACACACTCACAAGAAATACTCTCATTGAATGGAGCATTTATGAGAACATATGATAGCCTGATGCTTATAATCATAAGCCAATCTGCTATCAAAAGTAGGGTAGATAAGACAGTTTAGCTCTCAAAACTTGATGGCATTTAATAGTGAAGAAATGTAAGCCAAAGAAAGAGAAATACCTAATTATTATTTTTATAACTTAATTTCCTCTTTTGCCCAAATTCCCTTTCCTTCCACTACCACAACCTATTGAAAGTTAATTTTTTTAAGAAAGTATACCAGCAGCCTAGCCTTCTAAAACTGCATAGGTTTACGAAACCCATTTCTTTCCTATTTTCTAAATAGCTGTAGGCAGAATCATAAAAATTAACGGAAAAACACAATCATCTTCTACTTTATCTTGATATGCATTTTATACTGTGTCACCAGTGGGAGAAATAATATCTCACCTTCATGCACAGTTCAGCATATAAAAGGCAATCTATTTGAATAACTATGCAAAGAGCTTCAGCTAAGCAACAAAATGCAAGTCAAGAAAGTATCTTACACCCCATCCTTTTAAGAATGTTTTAAAATGGGAACATGTAGACTTCTAGATTGATTGCAGGCAGTCATTAAAGTTACAGGTCCAGCCAGGCTCATGTTGTGCTGGGCAAAATCCACATTTGAAATATTGGGGAAAAGCTTAAAAGTTGTCTTTCAACTTCCAATAGTTGACCTTCTCAGCTGTACTAAGTAATATGATACAAAGTGTTGTCATGACTTCTATATTGTAGAATTCCAAAGGTGAGTTCCTATTTATTTGGAAGCATTTCCACCTATTTATCAAAATTTCATTACTGTGTGTTATCTAACTCTTTTCTTCATCTGGAGGGTAGTGGTTGAGGTTTGCTTGAAACGTTTTTATAAAGCTGTTAGTGTCTTAAATATTTCTCAGGGAATATCCATATCCATGCTAATTTAGCTGTAGGGATCTTAAAGATGAAAAATAAAGAAAAGCTAGTCTTGTGTTTTTAAAAACAAAAATAGTCACACAAAATGAATAAATTACATAGTATTAGATAACCTAAGATTATCTTGAGAGAAGTACAAAATTTTCATGGCACTCTCAAGAAGCATTTACAAGTTGCTTATCAGTCTTTAGAAATAAATAGAAACATGACTAGTCCAAACTTCTCTGATAAGTAGCACTTTCTCACACCATCATCAGATTGGGAATCATTTGTCAAAAGCCTTGAGGCACCGTGGAATGTAAAACACGGAAAAATTTTACTTCAAAAGAAATCTAAGTAGGAGAATAGCTTTTGGGGTATATTTGGAAACAGAGTTCCCATTGCTTAATAAGCTGTAAGTTAGAAATATTTTATATGACTATCAATGTAAGGCCTATTTTTCCCAGGCACAATCTGAACCCACTCATTCTACTTCTCTTTTTATTTGTTATTATTTATTTATCTTTTTAGGCTGCGCCCTGTGGCATATGGGATCTTAGTTCCCTGACCAGGGATCGAACCCATGCACCCTGCATTGAGAACACAGAGTCTTAACCATTGGATCACCAGGAAAGTCTCTAATTCTCTTTTTAGTCCCATAACCGCTGACATCCCAACCCCTCTGTAGCAGCACTGCTCGTTTTGCTCGCAAAGTTTGAAATCTTGCCAGATATACTGCTATCTTTGTTTTTTTTTTAAGTTCCCACTTTACTTAAGTATTACTTCATAGACAAGCCAAAATTCATGGACCTGAGCCAACCCCAAATCGTTTTGCCTAAGTATTTGCTTTAGTGTAAAAATCTTTAGTTAGCAAAATGATGTTCTATGTAAGAAAAGAGAGCAGAGTCGGGCTTCCCTGGTGGTGCAGTGGTTGAGAGTCCGCCTGCTGATGCAGGGGACACGGGTTCGTGCCCCAGTCCCGGAGGATCCCACATGACGCGGAGCGGCTGGGCCCGTGAGCTGTGGCCGCTGAGTCTGCGTGTCTGGAGCCTGTGCTCCGCAACGGGAGAGGCCACAACAGTGAGAGGCCCGCGTACCGAAAAAAAAAGAGAGCAGAGTCTATGGCAGAGGTCTCCAAGCTCACACTTAAATCAGTGATTGGTTTACACTCGGACACACAGAAGAATGCATTGGGAGGCTTTTAGAAATACTGATGCTTTGCTCCCACCTGCAGCATTTTGATATACTTAGTCTGGGGTGCAATCTGTACATTAGGATTTTTATTTTCTTAAATCCAGGTGATTTAATTGTGCAGCAACTTTGGGGAACAACTAACTTGGCCCATGGATTTACAGGCTTTGGGATCAACCCAAATAACACTCTTCTAGCTCTTTCCTGACTTACAGAAATTTTATAGAAGAGGATTCCTTGCAAGTCTCCTTTCCACCCCCAGCTCTCATAACCTCAGGAAAAATGAAACAGTTGCCTCTGTCTCATGATTTTTCATAAAGCTTCAGACATGTCTACAATAGGGAAATATACAGGGAAGGATATTCATCTTAATTATGTTAATCCTCCTTAGCCAAGAAATGGGAAGTTGAGGTCATCCCTCTGGATCAACAGAGATATGTTTATCATTGCCTTAAAATTATTTGGGAGTAATTTGAATACATCCTTCGGGTTTGTAAAAGATTCATGAAATAGCACTATATTTCCCTGTGGGTCACTCTATACCATCTAGAATACCAAAGGCTATGACTTTGTTATTTATTTTTCCAAATGCTATTATTTCAGAGTTCTCAGTGTTTCAGTATGAGTGCACCAATTTAACTCTATAATAATCATCGTGGTTTTTTGCCTCCTCCTGGAAAGTGTTTTCGGCTGTATCTCTTCAGCCAGACTCTGAAATAAATGATAATTCTCAAACATGTAATAATAGTGCTTTGTAACATCTTCACAAGAAAAACTTAGAAAATGCTTATGAAGTTTGATTGATTTTTATTGGACACCTGTGAGGTAAATAAATACGTTCAGGGTCATTTTGCATGGGCTAAAATGAGGCAAGAGATATTTCCAGAGATTTCATATTACTGAAATTGGTTTGTGATTTCTGATATTTTCATTATTAGAAATCTTCTTTAGATATATATAACCAATAGTGCAAATTTAGTTTAGTGACTATATCAGGAACTCTAGAGCTTATTTGTTATCCTTTTTTCCTTAACTATTATTAGATAAACATAGTTTCCAAATATATTTAAATATTTAAGAATAAAAATAATAATAGTTAATATACTGTTAATAACAGGTAACAGTTTGCCAGAAATATGCTAAATATGGTATGAAATTATTTGAATTAAGTCTTCTAAAGCTCAGTAAGGTGAGGATTTTGTACCCTTATTCCCTAGATGTGGAAATAGTGTTACAGAGGTTAAATGATTTCCCCCAGTTACACAGAGCATAAACTGTGAGAGCCAGAATTCACACTTAGGTTGATTATCTCTAGAATCCATGCTCATTATAATGTAACAAAATTAACACCAGAGTGTAGCCAAGTGTGTGACATTTTAACATCCTGAAGAAAAGTTTAAAATCCAGTCAGTAGTTATTAGCCAATGTGATATGCTGTCTAGATATTTAGAAACATGGATGCATATTGATTTAATTTGATTTTTAACCAAAAACTTGGTGTCACTTACATGCATCTTTGTTTTTACATAAATGGATTTACAATTAGCAAAATCCAAAATGTTTTATTCGGAATAAATACATCAATGTTTTTTGTTTGTTTGTGTTTTGGGTTTTTTTTTTTTTTTTTTTTTTTTGTGGTACACAGGCCTGTCACCATTGTGGCCTCTCCTGTTGCGGAGTACAGGCTCTGGACGCACAGGTTCAGTGGCCATGGCTCACGGGCCCAGCCGCTCCGTGGCATGTGGGATCTTCCTGGACCGGGGCACAAACCCGTGTCCCCTGCATCGGCAGGAGGACTCTCAACCACTGCACCACCAGGGAAGCCCCATCAATGTTTTAAATATGAAAGACTATTTGAATTGTCACCATCTGATATAAATGAGGCTTTCTTTTCTTAAAAAATTTGAATGTATAAGTTAAATAAAAGGAGAATATTCATTGCCCATTTGGAGTATAAACCTCACATCTCTCCTTTATCTTCAGGAATTTCCTGGTGGTCCAGTGGGTAGGACTCTGTGCTTCCACTCCTGTGGCCTGTGTTCCATCCCTGGTCAGGGAACTAAGATCCTGTAAGCCATGTGGCACAACCAGAAAAAAAAAAAAAAAGTAGATAACCACCCTCTTCTATCTTCTTATTATCTCACAATCACAGTAGTACCAGGGGCCAGACTCTTTATAGCATCAAACTCAAACAGCTTGGCCCATACCTGTCTTCTTTCAAGAACTTCCCATAAATACCCCCAAACAATTCTTATGTTTTTCTAGTAGCTACATTCACAAGGTGATATGTGTTCTGATATGCTAAGGCAATACGTAAAGCTCAACTGTTCTCATAAATTATCGTCATTCCATAGTTTCAGATAGAAATTGGCATACCTTTTATATGGAATGCCTAAGAAACTGATTGTCTATAAATTCTAAGAAGAAGAGTTACCATTTAAAAGTGAATACATTACATTTTGGATACAGTTTGAAAAACCATATTGGAAGTATTGATAAACAGAATTACAAGGATAAAAACTGCCCCAATTCAGAGAAGATGCTGGGATAGTTGAGGCTGCTGGAAATACAAACACACACGTACACCTACACACACACACACACACACACACACATTCATATGTGTTAGGAATGCACATGTGGGATTATGTAGTCTTTTGATGAGAGAATAAAAAAGCATATAAGTCTGATACCTAAACTCTGATGCGTGTTTACTGCTGATGTCAGTGCATTATAGCCATCGATATGAATGCCATTGTTAGAATCAATATGTGGTGTCTCTTTATTCATCATGATAATTCTGTGAAGCGGATACTATTATCATCCTCCATCCACAAATGGGAAGGCCAAGTTCAAGAGCAGTTGAGCAATATATCCAGTGTTTTACAGCCTCGATGGCTATGTTTGACTCTGAAACACCAGATGCTTCCCTACATACCACATTAACTAAAATTAGTTGCCTTTTTTTTTTTTCTTTCCTGGTTCTAAATGTTCTCCTGCCTGAACAGTGGAGAAATACAGGTATATATGTCTAGACTCTTGTCATAAAAGCTTTCCAGAACCATAGAATATGACTATCTTACATTCTCTGTTATATGGTTGAAAAAAATGGTAAGTTAAGAAATTATCTTATTCAAAATGACCTTTATTTCAGGTTCGTTTAGTGATGGTTATATATTTTTTTTCAATAACTTCCAATTATAAATAAAGGTAAGTAGCTTGCAGTTCTCAAATTAGAAGATAGCTTTAAAATACTGAAAGAAAACTTCAATAAGAGGCATAAAAATATTTTGAAAAGTGAATAATCAATAAAAATGACGCTATCTTCTCAGTATATGTTGCAACAATCTTCGAGACAGTCTTTCAGGTGCTGGGAGGCATGATGCTCTATTACATTTGGAGGAAAAAAGCATAAGTGGCATAAAATATGAGAAAAATTACAAGCAACTTAAAAGTTTAGAGAGTAGAAAAGATGATAATAATTTTATAATCATGAATTACAAACAGCTAAAGTAAATTTTATTGTTGCCCTAATGCTGTAACAGAATGCTGGGTCTATAAGATCCTCATAATGATTCCAGGCTGAAATTCTAAAGAAAAACACGGTCCTGAGACTGTGGTTCTGCCTCTCTGCTTCCGCCCTGCAGGCTTGTCATGCCTCTTTTTTAATTTATTTTTTATTTTTTATTTTTTATTTTTATTTTTTTTTGCGGTATGCGGGCCTCTCACTGTTGTGGCCTCTCCCGTTGCGGAGCACAGGCTCCGGACGCGCAGGCTCAGCGGCCATGGCTCACGGGCCCAGCCGCTCCGTGGCATATGGGATCCTCCCAGACCGGGGCACGAACCCGTATCCCCTGCATCGGCAGGCGGACTCTCAACCACTTGCGCCACGAGGGAGGCCCATGCCTCTTTTTTTTAAAAAAAATATTTATTTTATTTATTTTTATTTTTGGCTGTGTTTGGTCTTTGTTGCTGCACGCAGGCTTTCTCTAGTTGTGGCGAGTGGGGTCTACTCTTTGTTTCTGTGCGAGGGTTTCTCATTGCGGTGGCTTCTCTTGTTGCAGAGCACAGGCTCTAGAGCACAGGCTCAGTAGTTGTGGCATATGGGCTCAGTAGTTGTGGCTCATGGGCTCTAGAGTGCAGGCTCAGTAGTTGTGGCGCACAGGCTTAGTTGCTCTGCGGCATGTGAGATCTTCCTGGGCCAGGGATCGAACCCGTGTCCCCTGTATTGGCAGGTGGATTCTTAACCACTGTGCCCCCAGGGAAGCCCCTTGTCACACCTCTTTAAGTTTTCACTGCTTTTCCTTAAAGAAAACGATTGCTTAATTCATAATCTAGGTTCAGATTTTAAGTAAATGCTTAGAGATGAAAGGGATAGATAGCACTAGCAAAAGAAACTTGGTTTCTAATCTCACCTTGTGACCAGTAATGACTTTGGTAACTCTCTGAGCCTTTGTTTCCTCATTGGACAAGTCAAGACCTTGAATGATATCAGTGGGTCTCAAACTCTAGTGGGCGTCACAATCACCAGGCGGGCTTGTCAATCACACACTGCTAGACTCCACCCTGTGTTTCTGATTCTCTGAGTTTGAGGTCAGGTGGGGACATTTACATGTCTCCCAAGTTCCCAAAGGAGCCTGATGCTGCTGGTCTAGGACCCACACTGTGGGAACTACTGAATTGGATGAACTCTAAGGTCCCTATTATGTCTAACATTTTGATATTTCTATGTGAAGATTTCAAAATATTTTCCCCAAATTTCCTGCAACAATATTCTAATACTGACCTTTTCACATTTCTATACACAAATAATAGAATAAACATATCCTTACACTGGACACTTATAGCTAGGCTTCAGCATTTTCTAAGATTTTTTTAAGGAGAATGAAACCTACACTGTACCTAACCTATTGTCTTTTGTCTATTGTTCTTATTATTGACATTTTAACAGATATGAAGACAGAGAAGTTAACTTTCTCAAAAGATTGCTAGTGAAAAAAACCTCAAGTTTAACTCAAGTTCTTTTCTCCTGGGTCACTAAATTATGCTTTAGTTCAATCTTGCTTTAGAGATGTGCCTGATATTATATCTTCTACTGAGGAAGGATATTGAAATTATTTTGGTATCTCTCTATGCTCTAGATATGAATAGATTAAAATCTGAATCAACACAACAATTGCAATGTTTCTGGGTAATAGTGTGAACACAATGATACCAACAGTTAGAATAATTATTATCACAGCCCAGCATAGTAGTTTGAATGTGTATCTGATATGTCAGCTTTGATATGAGTTCTGGGTATACATATCAGCTCCATAATGCTTTTTTTTTTTCTTTCAAAAAGACAAGTTCAACAAGAGCTCTTTAGCAGTCATGAGGCTGGGACAAGGTTATATAGTTGCCTGATATTTCAGCTGCTCTCCTGTCACCCGGCCCTTGCTGCAATGCTTAGCAAATAATTGTCAGCAAGGAGCCAGAAGGGGAATCCAAGGGCAGACCTATATACCAGGAGTGTTATTCTCTCAAGACAGCTACAGAGCTCAGGATGCTCTGGTCAGTTTGCTCACAGCAGATCCAAATTAGTTTTTCCACATAGGTCAGTATGAAGAGATTGAAGTGCATTTTGCCCCTTTTATAATCAATCCACACAAATTATTGATGTCTAAATTTAGACCATGTCTTTTCTACATGGGAAACACAGGTGTAATTTAAGACAACTTCTCATCAGGGCAAGAGTCTTTCTTATCTCCTAGCTTCCTGAGGCAGCTGTGAGACTTAGCTTGTCTGGCCCTACATCCTGGGCTGGCCTCACATTCTGAGTTGGCCCTGCCGACAGGGCTGAGTGGTGAGGGGTGACACGCTCCCGGGAAATCAAAAAGTAAGAAAGCCTTATTCTCTCAACCAGACTTCATGTTGCCCTTGTACTTGATTTGACATTGCTGAGTACTCCTGAGTACTGGCTTGGACCTTTATTCTTACAGTTTGGTGTCCATGGTTTTCCATCTGACCTTTGCCATAATTATCTGCTTCTGGGCAATTTGGTAGAATTCCTTATTATAAATAATGTTCTAATGAATAATGAAAACTGAAAAGTAAGAAGTGTCTGATTGCTGGCAATTTCAGACACACTAGGATAGAGTTTAGGAGGGGGCACATGTAGGTCTCTAAATGTCTCTCAGTAACCAATAAATAGGTTCTGACTTCAGAATGGTGGCACAAATTGCAAAGAGCCAAGGGTAATGACAGTTCCACTCATGTTTCTCAGTGTCAGGATATACTCCTATTAGAGTATCATCACATGAGTAAAAACATACTAATTGTCTGGCATGGAGCAAATGTTTAATAAGTGAGGCCAAGTACCATGCTCTCCAATTAGGTATATAAATTTATTTGTGATGAAAGTTCTCTATAATCAGGCTAAATATCACCTCAGGGCACAGCCCGTGCTTCAGCCAATCGTGTTTCCTGCAAAGGGCCCCTAGACTAGAATGCTCCCTTTCCCCTCATGGTTGTCATATGCATCCTGCACACTCTGGTCCTGCAAAAATGCTTCCTACTTCTTAACTGGACAGCCCTCTTCCTCCTGTCATACCCCCATGACATTTTGTTCTTCTCTTACAGGTGTTTAAATAGGGTTTTTTGGAGCTGACTAGTTCAAATCTCAACTCTGTCACAAACTAGCTATGTGACTTTGAGAAATTCATTTAGCACTTCTGAGTCGAAGTTTTCTTATCTAAAAAAATGGGATAGTAATACCTGCCTCACAAAGTGGTTGAGAGGAATTAAAATGAAGGTTTATAAAGGCAGAGAGCACAATAAATAGACATCTTTTATTATTAAGAAAAACACAGTAAGGCTTGATCATAAAGGTTATCATAGAGAATGTTAATACTAAATAGAGTACAGAATTGGTTGAGTGAATCTCCTAATTTAAAATACTTTGCAGATTCTCCTTCATGTCTGGACTGGACTAGTTAGAGAATTATCATTGGAGTCAGTATATCAAAGGTAAATCTAGTCACATGTGCATGTGTATGTGTACATACATGTATTTTTATGATTTTTATTGTACTAGGGAAAAATTCATATCTGAAAAATTCTCCCACCTACATTTTCATGAATATTCTAAGTTAATTTAAGAGGGGTAGACATTCAGTCTACAACTTCAAATAAGGTTTATGATTCCAAACACTTTGGGGAGGTAACACTGAGCTAACAAGCACATATGTACCTGTGGTCCATCGTTAGAGCCTTTCTCTGAGCAGCTTTTCACAGAGAGATGGCTGAGGGAGAGAGCATGATGACAGAGTACATGTAGGCTTGGGACAAAGGAGGCAATAGTCCAACACTAACACACTTCAAGTTTTGTCCCTAAATGCTCCAATTTCCCTTGTGAGGATAATATCCTGCCATGCTGAGTATTTGCTAATTGCTTCATCCTCCTGGCACTCAATTTCCAAGAGGAAAGCCCTATTTTCTTTTTTTTTTTTTTTCTTTTGTGGTACGCGGGGCTCTCACTGTCATGGCCTCTCCCGTTGCGGAGCACAGGCTCCGGACGCGCAGGCTCAGCGGCCATGGCTCACGGGCCCAGCCGCTCCGCGCCATGTGGGATCTTCCTGGACCGGGGCACGAACCGTGTCCCCTGCATCGGCAGGCGGACCCTCAACCACTGCGCCACCAGAGAAGCCCCCTATTTTCTTAAACTTTTAAATTTTATTTTATTATTTGAACTTTAGGTACACAGGTTTGGCTTAATGGCCCTTGACTTTTGATGCACTAGTTTCATCAGTCTAAGCATGGTTCACATTTATATATTTAGTTAGTTAAATAGCCTAATACTGTAATAAGAACCCATGAACCCCAAACCTCAAAGGTCTAATTATGAATCTGTTATAATGTTGGTCATTATCACTTATATTGATTTTGCCAAAGATTAAATAAATATAGGTATTATACCATGACTACCTGATAAAATAGGTGACAGTGGACAAATGGCTTATGTTTTCCTACTGCCCACAGCCCTCCTTTGGGGAACTGACCCCTGTCTGCTTCCTGTGATTCTGTGGTCTGCCAATCCAAAGACCCCACCCTAGTTCTTAGTGACCTGAAACCATGCACTGATATTTTCCCTGGTTGTCACTTATCCACCTTTTGACTTTGGCTGCACTCGGACCACCTAGTGAAACATGTATCCAGGAGTGGGATGATGGTAGCTTGGAGCAGGTTGCAGTGGTGGAGTTGGTAAGTAGAATTAGATTATGGATATATTTTGAAGGTAGAGACAACACAGTTTACACTGACTGGAGGAAGGAAGTGAGCTAAAGAGGCAGAAAGGTAAAGGGTGATTCGAAGCACTGAGCAATTAAAAAAGAGGAATGCCCTATTAACAGATGGAGATAATAATACTGTAAGAGGAGCCTGTTTGGGGTAGGTGGAAATCGGTTGGTTTTTGGAGATGTTAACTTTGGGGGCTATTAGATATGCAAATGGAGGTGGCAAGTAGTTGATCAATGGGTCTGTGGTTTAGAGCACACAGAGGCTGGGATATAAGTTCAGAGGTGTCAGCATGTAGATGGCAGGCTAAGCCATGAAGCTGGATGAGATCATCAGGAATGAATGGAGTTAGAGAAGTGGACCAAGGACAAACATGGGGCACTCCTGAGTCCAGAGAGAGAAAGAGGAGCCACTGAAGGAGATCAAAGAGTAGGAAGAAGAGGGTGTTGTCCTAGGGGACAGGGGAAGAAGGAGTGAACAACTGTCCAATGTCACTGATGAGTCAAATAGCATGAGAACTGGGAATCGACCAAGAGTGACCTTGACAGTAGCTGATAAAATCAACATAAGTAATAATGACTAACATTGTACATAGTTAGATTTTACATTGTTTCATACTTAGATCTTTGAGAATTGGGGTTCATGGGTGATGGGGTGAAATATTTACTGGCATAGATTCAAGGGAGAATGAGAGAATAGAAATTGATGATAGCGAGTATTGATGTTAGGTTTCTTCCTTGAAATGTACATCTTAATCTTTTGCAAAGATTTACTTGCTGTGAGACATTTTACTAAATGTAAAACTTACATGGCAATTAATTTAATAAATTCCTTCTCAACATCTAATGAAACATCTGTGCCTTTTTGTCCACTGTGATGACTGAGATGTATGGCATGCAATAAAATTATTAATAATGTTATCCTTTCAAGTGAGAATCTAATCCTTGATTCACACCATTAAATAACCTTCTAATTTTTGAGCCAAAATGTCAACCAATACCTTGGACTGGGTCCTAAGGATATTGGTAGGTAAAGAAGAACACTCCTTATCTGGTTTATTTTTCTTTAGTATTAGCGCTAGCTTGACTCATTTCAATGTCTGTAGTAAATTGCTGTTTACCCAGGAATTTGAAAATAATTTAGCAGGAGCATTTCTAACCAGATGTATATATATATTTCTTATTAAATTCTGGCTAGATCCATCAGCCCTGGAGCTGTATTGTTTTATAGATTTCGTGACTGTTTTGTCACAGAGAGTAGAACAAAATCCAATCTTTTTCTTTGTTTCTGGGTATCCGTTTCTCTTGGCAATGCTAGTATTTCACTAGCATCTACAAGATGCCTGATGTTGGGCCATGGCTGAGGCTGAGACATTGTGATAACACACTTTCATGAGCCTGAAACCAGTGCATCACCAGACAAACCAAAAAAGGTCAGCTTTTCTGAGCAATATGTCCCTAACAATCTACTTGGTTTCAACTTCCATACAAACAGATAGATTTCAATAACATACACAAAACAAACCTACAACTTGGGGATAAATAAACTGTTCTGGTTGAGCATTAATTTTTTTTCCACTTAAAATGATTAGTAAGGATAGACAAATTTATAATCACATAGATTGTAAGAATTTTAACACAGCTATTTTAAATATGTGTATCTTGGGATGTCAAACTATATGATAACTCCATTATTTATTTCTAGGGATTTCTAGATACAGGCATAGATAATTTAAATAGAAGTAACATTCATATGGTATATAATTTTTAAAATATCAGATTTTAAGTATTTATAACTTATAAGTATAGTTATTAAAAAAGGAAATCAATGACTATTAAAAATTAAGGACATTTATGTAGAATTGTACAGAAATCTGAATAATCTTCTATATTAGTTTGCTAGGGTTGCCACAGACTAAGTGGCTTAAACAACAGAAATTTATTTCCTCACATTCCTGGAGGCCAGAAGTCTGAGATCAAGGTGTTGGCAGGGTTGGTTTCTTCTGTGGTCTCTCTCCTCAGCTTGTAGATAATCATCTTCTCCCTATGTCTTCACATGGTCTTCCGTCTATGTTTTAGTTTTCTCTTCTTTAAGAACACCAGGCATACTTAATTATTTTAACTTAATTACCTCTTTAAAAACCATATTGCTGAATACAGTCATATTCTGAGGTATTGGAGGTTAATAATTCAGCATATCAATAGGGTAGGGGGGAGATTCAATTTAGCACTTAACATTTTCTATCATATTAAACAATTTAAAATTCATGTCTAGAGCAGTGGTCACCAACTATATCCGAGTGTATAATCTATCAGAAAAAAATGTTTTCAACACATACCCCCACGTATATGTGTACACACACACACAAACACACACACACACGTTATATAATATATTTATATACATATATACATATTATGTATTTTATATATATTATATAATATGTTTATTTATTTATAAATTGAGACATCCAAAACATAACAAATATGGACAGTTTTAAAAAGTACCTGAAGTTGCAATTTATTAAATGTTTTCTCTTTTTCATAGCTTCATACTATCATTATCTAATTTCTCAAAGAGTAATATGCATTTAGGAGGAGGTCTATCGTGTCAATAATGAATATAATTTTATATTTCAAATAACCTTGTTTCTTTAATTCTAGGGGAGAGAAACAAATTGTCATTGTTTTCCCATCATAATGTGGCTGGAGACGAACCCAGCTCTAGGGGAAATTCACTGCTCTAGTAACTGGCGATTCAGACAAAATCTCTGGCTTCATGAAGCCTACCTTTTAGCAGGAATACAGACAAAACAATAAACAAATCCATATACAGTCGACCCTTGAACAGTGTGTGGGTTAGGGGCGCTGACCCTCAGCAGAGTCGAAAATCCGAGTACAACTTGTTGTCAGTGGGCCCCATGAATTCGCGATTTCTCAGTATCCGCGGTTCTGCATCCGCGGATTTAACCAACCCCAGGTTGTGTGGTACCGTAGTATTTACTATTGAAATAAATCCGTGTATAAGTAGACCCATGCACTTCAAACCTGTGTTGTTCAAGGATCAATTGTAGTTTTATAAGCAATACGTATAACGAAGAAAGGTTCAGCGAGATAAAGCGAAAGAGCTGTTTGCCTTGGGATATGCTTGGAGGGCCTCTATAAGATGATGTTAGAACAGAGAATAAAGTGAAGGACAAAGCTCGGGGAAGGTTCGAGCAGTGCTCCAGGATGGCAGTTGGTTTGCTTGTTGTCTTTTTCCCTCAGGAAAATGTAAGCATCACAAATGCAGGACATCTTGGCTGTCAGGCTCAATGCAGATACCTCAGTACCTTAGCAGTGCCTAGTACAGAGTAAAAGTTCAATACATAGTTGATTAAATAACTCCACTTTATTTATCTTTTGAAAAATAGTTTAGTTTGATGGTAAGTTAGGGAAGAATTGTAAAAATGCAGTGGACAAATGTGTTTCAATAATAAACCTGCCAAGATTCTATGTGAGCAATGATGTGAAAACAAGTCCAATATAAGCCACGAGAAATATGCAGAAAATGATAAGTGGAATGTTGGTGATTAAAGGTACAAGGAAACAAAAAGTAGACAACTAAATAAGCCAAAAAAAGGGGGGGGGGGGAACAGATACCCTATTCATTCAGTTTCTATGGAAACCCAATTTCCAGGTCCCAGGTTTCAGTTCCTAATCATTTTCCAGGGATTCCCTCTATGTCATTTGAGTTCTCCAGGAAGCAGATGCTGAGCTGGAGTTAGGCGTTCACAAGCTTTATTGGGAGGTAAGTCCTGTGAAAGGTAAAGAAGAATGAAGCAAGACAGCGAAGAAAGCCTTCAGACCTCAGTGTCGCAGTGCCAGGCTGACTTCTGGGACAGGGAAGGCAGAGGTGGGGGGACAGAGGTGGGGAGAAGCAGGATTGTGCAGGAGTGCCTCTGGCTGAGTTGCACATCTGGAGGTGTCTCCACCACCCCAAAGGGGGCTCCAGAGCAAAGATCGTCCTCGGAGGGGTCCTATATTGGGCAGAAATGGCCAGGCCCTCTCCTCCGGCTGCGCTGGGGGCCCCAGGGGAGAGCAGAGGCAGACAGCTCGTTGCAGCCCCACTACAAGCTCTTCCTCGAGGGGAAATCAGAGACGTGCCCCATGCCTGCCACTCTGACAGAAGTAGCAGCAGCCACAGTGGCACACTGCGTGGCCTTCCAGGGGACTCACATTAGAGGTCTCGTCCTCATCATTTTTGTTGTTCTCTTGTGCTGGCCTTATTAATTTTATTAAAAGTTAGACTTCTTTGTCAGACATCTTTTTTTTTTCAGACATCTTTTTAAGCTCTCTATTTTCTGAGTGTTATTTTGTTAAATTCAAAAATTCATGCAATTGTTCACAGGTAAGCTGCAAATACTACAAGTGGCTAAAAGCAAGAAGACTAGTGGCTAGTGACGGTGTCACATACCACCTTACCCTTTTCTCAAATTCCTCATAGAATCTCCATTACGTGTGCTCCTATTACTGAACCAAACTTGGGTCCACTTGCTTATGTGCAGTAAAACCAATCTACTGACACCTGGTTGTGGTGAAAGAAAGTGCAGCACTTATTGCAGGGCGCCAAGTAAGGAGTCCAGGGAACTAGTGCTTAAAAGGCCCAAATTCCCCAAAGGATTTCAGGGAAAGGTTTTTAAAGACAGGGTGAAGGGGAGGGTTGTGGGGTGTGTGATCAGCTTGTGACATTCTTCTGATTGGTTGGTGGTGAGGTAATCAGGAGTCAACATCACCAAACTTCTGGTTCCAACTGGTCTGGGGTCTGCAAGCTTGTGGGCAACATACCGTTGATTTCTTCCACTTGATAAGGTTTTGGTATCTGCAAAACAGCTCAAAGGATATGTCTTAGAATATTATCTATAGCCCTTGAGGACGAATTAAAAGTCCGTGACTTTGTTTAATGGCTAAACTATTATTATTTTGTGTTGCTTGACTGTTTTCCTTTCTTTCTGCATTTTCTTGTTTCTCTAATTAAATATACACTGTGGAAATGAGAGAAGGCTTAGGATGCTAAAATTTTTCTATAGACAAGAGGCAGGAGGAAAACATGGGATGGGGTTCATTTCAGGAAGGCCCCTTAGGGTCCTGCTAGGTTACACTTTCAAATTATTGAGGGGGCCAGTTCAAAACTGTATGGATATTAGCAGAGCCTACTTTCTTTTTTTTTTTCTTTCTTTTTTTTATACATCTTTATTGGAGTATAATTGCTTCACAATGCTGTGTTAGTTTGTTATACAACAAAATGAATCAGCCATATACATACATGTATCCCCATATCCCCTCCCTCTTCAGCCTCCCTCCCACCCTCCCTATCCGACCCCTCTAGGTGGTCACAAAGCACTGAGCTGATGTCCCTGTGCTATGTGGCTGCTTCCCACTAGCTATCTGTTTTACATTTGGTCGTGTATATATGTCCATGCCACTCTCTCACTTTGTCATTTGTTTCTATGTATTTTTAAAATTTCTTCTTTGATTTCTTCAATGATCTCTTGGTTATTTTGTAGTGCACTGTTTAGCCTCTACGTATTTGTGTTTTTTACAGTTTTTTTTTTCCTGTAATTGATTTCCAATCATAGCGTTTGGTCAGAAAAGATGCTTGATATGATTTCAGTTTTCTTAAATTTTCTGAGGCTTGATTTGTGTGACCCAAGATGTGATCTATCATTGAGAATGTTCCATGTGCACTTGAGAAGAAAGTGTATTCTGTCACTTTTGGGTGGAAAGTTCTATACATATCAATTAAATCTATCTGATCTATTGTGTCATTTAAAGCTTGTGTTTCCTTATTTATTTTCTGTGTGGATGACCTGTCCATCAGTGTAAGTGGGGTGTTAAAGTTCCCTACTATTATTGTGCTACTGTCGATTTCCCCTTTCATGGTTGTTAGCACTTGCCTTATGTATTGAGGTGCTCCTATATTGGGTGCATAAGCATTTATAATTGTTATATCTTCTTCTTGGATTGATCTCTTGATCATTATGTAGTTTCCTACCTTATCTCTTGTAACAGTCTTTATTTTAAAGTCTATTTTATATGATACAAGTATTGCTACTCCAGCTTTCTTTTGTTTTCCATTTGCATGGAATATCTTTTTCCATCCCCTCATTTTCAGTCTGTATGTGTCCCAAGGTGTGAAGTGGGTCTCTTGTAGATAGCATATATATGGGTCTTGTTTTTGTATCAATTAAGCCAGCCTGTGCCTTTTGGTTGGGCACTTAATCCATTACATTCAAGATTATTATTGATATGTATGTTCCTATTACAATTTTCTTAATTGTTTTGGGTTTGTTTTTGTGGGTCTTTTTCTTCTCTTGTGGTTCCTGCCTAGAGAAGTTCCTTTAGCACTTGTTGTAAAGCTGGTTTGGTGGTGCTGAATTCTCTTAGCTTTTGCTTGTCTGAAAAGCTTTTGATTTCTCTGTTGAATCTGAATGAGATCCTTGCTGGGTAGAGTAATCTTCATTGTAGGTTTTTATCTTTCATCACATTAAATATATCCTGCCACTCCCTTCTGGCCAGCGGAGTTTCTGCTGAAAAATCAGCTGATAACCTTATGGGGGTTCTTTTGTATGTTATTTTTTGCTTTTCCTTTACTGCTTTTGATATTTTTTTCTTTGAATATAATTTTTGTTAGTTTGATTAATATGTGTCTTGTGTGTTTCTCCCAGGGTTTACCCTGTACGAGACTCTTTGTGCTTCCTGGAATTGGGTGACTATTTCCTTTCCCATGTTAGGGAAGTTTTCCACTATAATCTCTTCAAATATTTTCTCAGACCGTTTCTTTTTCTCTTCTTCTTCTGGGGCCCCTATAATTTGAATGTTGGTGTGTTTAGTGTTTTCCCAGAGGTCTCTGAGATTGTCTTCCATTCTTTGCATTCTTTTTTCTTTATTCTGCTCCTTGGCAGTTATTTCCACCATTCTGTTTTCTAGCTCATTTATTAATTCTTCTGCCTCAGTTATTCTGTTATTGATTCCTTCTAGTGTATTTTTCATTTCAGTTATTGTATTGTTCATCTCTGTTTGTTCTTCTAGATCTTTGTTAAACATTTCTTGTATATTCTCAGTCTGTGCCTCCATTCTATTTCTGAGATTCTGGATCATCTTTACTATCATTACTCTGAATTCTTTTTCAGGTAGATTGCCTATTTCATCTTCTTTTATTCAGTCTTGTAGGTTTTTACCTTGCTCCTTCATCTGTGACATATTTTTTTGCCATCTCTTTTTTTTTTTTTTTTTTCCGATGGGTGGGATTGTGTTCCTGTCTTAGTGGTTGTTTGGCCTGAGGCTTCCAATACTAGAATTTGTAGGCTTTTGGGTAGAGCTGTGTCTTGGTGTTCAGATGAGGACCTCTGGGAGACCTCACCCTGATGAATATTCCCTGGGGTCTGAGGTTCTCTGTTGGTCCAGTTGTTCGGACTTGGAGCTCCCACTGCAGGAGCTTCGGCCAGACACCCGGCTTGTGATCCAAGATCCTGCAAGCTGCACAGGTGGCAAAAAAAAAAAGAAAAAAGAAAAGAAAAGAGAAAAACAACAAAGATTAAAAAATAAAAATAGACTAGGAAACTAACAGATATGTTACAAAGAATGTAAAAATAAAAAGATAGATGAAAAAACAGCCAGAAGGTAAAATAGTACCACAATAGTAAAAAAGAGGAGAAAAAAAAATAGTGGAAAAGGCCTTGGCTGTGGGGGGCGGGGCTTAGGAAGAGGCGGGATTTAGGCAGCTGGCAGGGCCTATGCTTAGGACCCACAGGGCTGGGAAAGGACCTGGGGTCGGGTGTGGGATGGGGCTTAGGCTCAATGGAACAGAAGGGGTCCAGGCATGCCTCTGGCCTCAGAGGGCTTGGGACCTGGCCTGGGTGCCCAGCAGGCTTCCCAGGCCTGAGTGGGTGGGGAAAACACCCTCTGGACCTCTCCCGCTCCTTCTGTCCTATCCCTTCCACCTACCTCTCCTATTCTCTCCCCGGCTTCCCTCCCATGTCCCATGACCAAGGCAGCCCAGAGGGGCCTCTGAGGTCATAGGACCCAGCCTGAGAGCCGGGCAGACTTCCTGAGCCGATTAGGCAGGGGAAACGCTTGGCCTGTGCTCCCCCCTAATCTGAGCCCCAAGGGTCCCTCCAGGCATGGGAACCCCTCCCCCCTCCCAGCCACCCCTCAGGGGCACCGGTCCTGTCTGGTCTCCACTTCTCCTCCCCTTTCAATACCCCCATATCCTACCAGTTCGCTTGGGAGCTCCTCCCATCTCCTTAGGCGTTGAGGTCCCCCACCAGCATCCAGCAGGCACCTTAGTTGTGGGGAGACGCGAACTCCGTGTCTTCCCATGCCACCATCTTCTTGTAGAGAGCCTGCTTCCTTTGTCTTTGTCTTATTTATTAAGATGTACACACATGCAACTGGAAATTTTATTTCCTCTCGGTGCCCATTTGGAGAGTGGGAACTATCTATGACATGTAATGAGGAGATGCAGGAGATACAGAAGAGAGTGAACAGGTCTTCCAAAGACAGGATTCTGTGAGGGGTTTTGTTTCCTGCACCCACCAACTGCTGATATCAAGGGGAAGCCACACAGTTCAGAAGCTACCCTTACCACTGCCTCAGGTAACTCTTTATATGGCAACTTAACCACCAGTTTTTCAGGGCTTAGTGTATGTCAGAAGCTTCTTATGTATTATTTTTTGGCCTGAAGTATAGTAATATCATTTCTTCCATTTTGTAGATGGTAGAATTGAGATAGAAAAAGTGATTAAATGTCTCATGCAAATTCATGCAGCTAGCATGTGACAGAGGTGAGATACAAATCAAGGGTGGATTCCAAATTTCAAATTCTACCCACTAATTATTTCTCAGATGAGAAATTACATGGCTTAGTAAACTATTATGTTAAAAAAATAGAAAGAAGAGTATTACTTTTTGTGCATAGACAGCATATGAGGAAATATGCATGTATTTTTCTTTGTTTGGAGTTTTTTTCTACCTCATTACTTCAGTTCTTGCTTGCTATGGGCAGCTCCCCTCTCTAGGTCCTATTTATATTTCAAAACCTCTCGATTGCTGTGATACTGAGAACAGGTTTCTCATTAGTATTCAGGTGACAACGAGAGGAAGCTACCAAACAATGCACATGATGGAGGCAAAGCTCTCATTATAAACTGAGCTTATGAGAAATGGCAGTCAGTGCTGGTTGCTTGTAGGTTTTTCATTCTTTCTTTCTTTTTTTTAAACAAGGGCATCGTTTAGAAGCAGCCTCTGCCTACATGGCAACATGCCGTGAGCAATGGTAGTATCTGGGTGGGTTGAAACTAGAGTAGAGAGCTTAAAAGAGATTTAGGGAGCATGCCAGGTCCACAGAGCCAGCCTCTGAATCAGGTGGGGGTACAGTTGACCTTTCATGGAGGGCAACAAGTTCTGGTCTCTTTGTTCTTGGCAAAATTACTCAGCATGCCAGGTTCATGTTCCTGCTCCATGTTCAAAAATTTGTGGAGAAAGTTCTGCTTTGACACCCTAATAAGAGCAGCCATCTCTAACCAGCTCATCATTCACTGATGGGGCAGGACCCAGAGCAGCAGTAGCTCCCTGCTGGGTGGTGGGGATCCTCTTGTGCTGACGTGTGTGATTTCCCAACGCTGTGCACTGAGCACTCTCCCAGAGCAGGGATCTTGTATTGGCTTCCACCGGCTCCTTGATGTGCTCCTATAGTGGGTGAAGATTCCTTTGCCATCCATTTAGAAACTATTGAGTGGTCATCTTGAGGTGAGACAAAGGCAGGTGGAATGGCCCCCTGAATTGGGGGCAACTGTCACAGCCCCAGAAGAACTCTCTTTGCCCACCTTCAAGCATCTGTGTAAACTTGCGTGGGTGGTGATAGGCATGCAACTCAGTACTTCTGCCCTAGAATGTAAGCTCTGTGAAAGGAGTAACTGGGTCAGTCTAGGTATGTCTATATCCCCAACACCCTGGCACTGAGTTCATCATAGGCAGGTGATAGATACTTCTTTTTATGAATAGATGGACTGAGGGAAGAGCTTTCTATCTGTGTTGGCTGCTGAACTGGCATTACCCACATGACAGACTAGTTCCAGACCTGCCCAGGAACTCCTGCAGATCCATCTGAGGTTCTCCACCACCAGCTTGGCTTTCACCACCCTCCTGGCTTGTTTCCTGTCTACATATTACTGGTTCTCTGTCACTATTTAAGTCTCCTCTGACTCTGGCTGACCCTCCAGGCTCTGTCTTCCTGCTTTCTCTAAACTGTCAGTCCTGCACGTTTCTCAACAATCTGACCTCTGCTTCCATGATCTTCACTTTCTAGGGCCTCCCAGGCCTTTTCATGACATCTTGTGACTTTAAAGCTGAGTGACCAAACCCATCTTTCCCTTGAACAACGACCTTCCTGTCACTTCTCCTTCCCTAACCTTCATTCGTGTCCTTTAGGTGGAATGATGTCATGGACATTGGGGATTTTCCTTGAAAGCAGTGACACTTGCTAAAGTGCCATGCTTCTCCAGGAACAGAGACTAACAGATAAGCACAAGTAAAGAACCCTTGCCCAAGGTAGAAATAAAATGCAGTGTGACTTTCCATTCTCTGTACTTTGAAGATATGCTCTTGTTCAGCTGACATCTGAACAGCTATTTTGAGTGCATCACTAGGCCAAGTTCTGGGAGGAATACAAAGAAGCAGGTTCCTCATCATTCAGTGGCTTGCAGGAAGAGCTGTGTAGTTGGGAATACATGACTAATGCTGGCAAAAATAATGGGATGTGGTGTGTATGTGAGCACTACCAATGTAGCAGGAGTTTTAGGAGCAAGGGGATTGCTAAGAATCCCAAAGACCACAAATAAATGCTTTACCTCGGGCTGGTCTGATTTCACTCCTAAAGAACTGCAATCATCCTGGGAGAGTTTTCATAAGCTGGAAACCTCCAGTGGGACAAATCCTAAAACCTTTTATCTATCATATTTCAAAAGGAGATAATGGAAAGCCTTTCTTTTAAAATGTTTGCATCGCTGAATAGCACAGGGAGATCAGCTTGGTGCTTTGTGACCACCTGGAGGGGTGGGATAGGGAGGGAGGGAGATGCAAGAGGGAAGAGATATGGGATATATGTATATGTATAGCTGATTCACTTTGTTGTAGAGCAGAGGCTAACACACCATTGTAAAGCAATTATACTCCAATAAAGATGCTAAAAAAACCACAAGGTGTTATCCATCAGTCACTAAAATTCAAAATTTTTATTAAAACTGGTAAACAGGTCTATTAAAATGTTAAAAATACAATTTGTAAATTTTGTAACTATTGTATAATGAGTTGGTTTGTTGGCAGATGAATCATTTGGTGATTTTGCTTGCTTCCGTGGAAAGGAAGATAAAGAGAAATACAAGATCTGAGCTATATTTAGAAGATACATTGGATAGGAATCTGTGATTGACTTAAATGTGAAGGTTAAGGGATAAGAGATGTTATGGATTACACCTAAGTTTCTGTTTTAGACAACTGAATGAACGGCAATGCCATTCATTTCATTAAAGCAGGAGGAGGCGTGTGCATGCAATAGGACAGGACCTCAGGGTTTAGGCAGAGGACTGTCAGGGAAAATGATAAGTTTATGGAATCTGAGAAGTCTGAGATGTTTGGTAGGCATTTGCATAAATGGGGCTAAACTTCATGTAGAAGATCTGGGTTGAAGACATTGATTTTGGGGTGCTATGCTTGACATTATTTATTAACCATCCACCAACAATACCCTCCCATCTTCCTTGCTAATAGAACTCCAATTTTATTCAGGCAGTGATGTACCCAGTTCAAAAAAGAATGAATAAAAATTGGTTAAGTCAAAAAAATAAAAATTTATTTAAATAAATAAAAAATAAAATGTGTGCATTCAAATATTTGCCTTTCCAACAACTTATCCCGAAAATATTTTCCCCATGTGTTTTCCATACATATCTCACTTTAAAATAAAAATCGAGGAAAGTGACCTTCAAATATATTATTGTTATTTTTAAGAATATTGAATATGCAAATCTTTGCACAACCCAGACCACAAGTCATGTGAATTATTCGCAATTTTTCTTCTTCTTCCTTTTTTTTTTTTTTTTTTGCATCCTGAGAGAATGTTGTCTTCCACACTCTAAGCAGCAAAGGATTTGGCTCCTTAGTCAATGATGTTATGCAAAGGGAATGGAGGAACGTGGGGTGATCTCCAGGGTCTATTATAATTTGAGAGGTGGACATCTCTGCCACATCTCTGAAGTAACAATTCCTTTCTTCTGACAAAACAAAAACCTTTTTGTACAGGCTACCTACTGTTGTGTGAAAAACTATCCCAAACCTCAGCGACTTCAAACAATGTATTATCTCTCACTCAGAGTCTCTCATGTTGCAGGCAGATGGGGACTGAAGCTACAGTCATCCTAAGTCCCAACTGGGTTGCATATCCAAGATGGCTCCCTTACATCTCCCAGGACTGGTGGTTTAGGCTGGCTGTCAGCAGAGGGCTCCTCCAGGGTCTTCATGGGAACACATACACGTGGATTTTGGATGTGGCTTTGGGGCTCCCAATAGCATGGCTCCTAGGTTCTGGGAGGGATTATAACCATTACATATATGATGATTATATATATGTATTATATTATATAGTATATTGTAACCACCATTGTCCTTTGCTCCCAACTTTGTACATCAGGAACTTAGGAAGAGCTTGGGTGGGAAGTTTGTCTCTGATCCATGTGACGCCATGTGGGGCTGATTCCAAGAGGCTCAAGTATCACTGAAAAGCTTCTTCTGTTCTAGCCTCAGGAGCCCCAGAATGTCATTTCCACTACCCTCTATCAATTAAGCCACTGGGATTAGGCTATCATATTCAAAGAGTGGGGCATTAGACTCCACCTCCTGATATGAGAAGCAGCCTGCATTTAGGGAGAGAAACTACCTACCAGTCTTCCCCTGAACATTACACTTCATGCCTCTCCCACATGCAAAATACACCCCTGCCCATCTCAAGGCCCATATGTTCTCATTCTAGCATGACAGTAGCTCAGAGTCCAGGAGCTCACCATCTAAATCAGGTCCAGGTGTAGTAGAGGTTTCTCAAGTGTAGTTACTCTCAATTTGAGACCTGTGAACCGAGGAGCAAGTTATCTGCCTTCCTCACACCCAACATACAATGCCGATGTAAGAGTAGGATAAAGTAATGAATAGTCCAGCACCCACAGTGGGGGAGTGTGAGATGACATGTGTGTGGCATCATTGTCCTAAAGCATTTCTGAGATCTAGCCAGGCACATGTTGCCTTTTCCCTGACACAGGCTCTGATTCCACTCCCTGGGAGACATTCTCTGTGTATCTAGACTCTACTCTCTGGGCTTTTGCTCTATGTTTGCAGTTGTGTTGTTTTCTCAGCCTGCTTCCAGCCCTGGAAGACTGGGGACCCAGAGGTCTTTTTTTATATTGAACTGTCCTTTTCAATCCAAGCTAACAAGTAAAATTCTCTTACAAACTATGAGTTGCCTATAAACTACATCGGTGTTTACTCTATTAGACAAAAGCCAGATCTATCCATCTCTTAGATGCAGGTTCCTTTACCTCGAGAGTCAGGGTGCTGTTGGACAACACACTTAGGATCCATAAAAATCCTTTCATCTAGCTGAGTATCTAAAAGCCTTATCCTCAAGGTTCTTAGAAGCCTCATTGTTTATTTCTTAGAGAATCTTTGAGGAGACTCTTAAATCTTCCTGAATTCTCAACAAAGGCTCTTACTGTTGTACCTTTTTTTTATGGCCTAAGCATTTTATTTTTTATTTTATTTTTGTTTTTTTTAATTGAAGTATAGTTGATCTACAATGTTGTGTTAGTTTCAGGTGTACAGCAAACTGATTCAGTCATACATATACCTGTATCTATTCTTCTTCAAATTCTTTTCCCATTTAGGTTATTACAGAATATTGAGCAGAGTTCCCAGTGCTATACAGTAGGTCCTTGTTGGTTATCTATTTTAACTATAGTAGTGTGTACATGTCAATCCCAGACTCCCAATCTGTATCTCCCCTCAACGCTTTCCCCTGGTAACTATAAGTTTGTTCTCTTAAGTCTGTGAGTCTGTTTCTGTTTTGTAAATAAGTTCATTTGTATCATTTTTTTTTAAGATTTCACATGTAAGTGATACCATGATATTCATCTTTCTCTGTCTGACTTACTTCACTTAGTATAATCATCTCTAGATCCATTCATGTTGCTTCAAATGACATTATTTCATTATTTTTAATGGCTGAGTAATATTCCATTGTATATATGTACAACTTCTTTATCCATTCATCTGTTGATGGTCATTTAGGTTGCTTCTATGTCTTGGCTATTGTAAATAGTGCTGCAATGGACATTGGGGTGCATGAACCCTTGGGAACCATGTCTTTCTCTGGATATATAGCCAGGAGTGGGATTGCTGGATCATATGGTAGCTTTATTTTTAGTTTTTTAAGGAACCTCCATACTGTTCTCCATAGTGGCTGTACCAATTTACATTCCCACCAACAGTGTAGGAGGGTTCCCTTCTCTCCACACCCTCACCAGCATTTACTGTTTGTAGATTTTTTGGTGATGGCCATTCTGACTGGTGTCAGAATGGTGTGAGGTAATATCTCATTGTAGTTTTGATTTGCATTTCTCAATTAGCAATATTGAACATCTTTTCATGTGCCTCTTGGGCATCTGTATGTCTTCTTTGGAGAAATGTCTATTTAGGTCTTCTGCCCATTTTTTTATTGGGTTTTTGGATATTGAGCTGCATGAGCTGTTTATAAATTTTGGAGACTAATCCCTTTTTGATCTAATCATCTGCAAATATTTTCTCCCATTCTGTGGGTTGTCTGACTTGGGCTTTTTATAGCATGGTGCTCTTTGGTAGTGCCAGTTGTTACATGGCACATGGCTTCCAAGAGAAAGGAAGCAGAAGCTCCCAGGCCAGATAAGGTCAAAGGCTGGAACTGGCACGTCATTATTTCTACAATTATTTCTATCTGTCAAAGAAGTCACAGGACCCACCATGTTCTATGAAGGGGAGAAATAGACTCCACTCTTTGATGGGCAATGTCAAGGTGTCATTGCATGAGAGCATGTGGGTTGGAAAATAGAGCTGTGAGCATACCTGTAAGTACAGCCTGCCACTTTCTTTGGTGTTCCTGCCAAAACTTCACTCCGTAGCACCTCGTGGCCATATTTTTCCACTGTCTACCCCTCTCGATGCTATACAGAAAAATTGATGTTATCTTACCCCATTTGCATGAAAACTAGCCTTTAATGTCAAATTGACACTTTATTGTACTTAAAATTGTATTTTTAAAATAAAATTTAGATGATAAAAGTAGGTTCTGTGCTCCATCAAATACTTGCTCATCTGTAATTCTTCCCAAATGTGATGAAACATCAAGAAAGCACAAGGATTTTCAGGTTAAATGAGATGAGATCAGGTTCTTCCTTGATCTTAGATGTATACAGTGTTATTGTGAGATGTAAAACAATATTTACAAACTTTTGTATGAAAGAGAAATACACAAATTCTTTGATAACACTTGGCCATCTACATTTATTTCTGAAGAAATTTTAACATCAGAAGATTGCCAAGGAATCTGTGAAATTCACGGTATTCAGGATATATCTACATATTTTATTATAACTTCACATCACGGTTTTTAATTTTTCTCAACTTGTGATCTTAAGAATAATTTCTTTAAACAATGGTATAAACTTGCCATAGAAACAAAAGACAATTTTGGGTTTGAAGAGGATGTTACTATGAAGTGGACACAAACTAACTTCCCTCTTTTTAAATCATAATATTTTGATAACATTTCATAGCAACCAAAGAATGAAAGAAAATGTGTTTAAGCTTTTGTCTTTTGTCCATTGATCAAGATTCATTTACACTTGCACCAATGTCTAAATAGTATATATGGTTTTCCTTATTTTATATTTGCTATTCCCATAAGTTAATATTCTTCTGGGCCACTTTCTTCTGAGAACTGCATTTTTGATGTTATCTAAAGAAGATCAGAATGTGTAAGGTATGTTGATTGGAATTTGCTTCTTTATCATAGTCCCCATTCGTAAGAATAATTTATATACAAAAATGCTAGGCTAATGTGTACCACCTAGACCAGGCTGTTATAATTAGAAGACCAGGCTATCATAATTTTAGGGAGTAAAACTTCATAGAGGATTTAGTAGCTTGCAGGACCGACTAACAGTATGGGAGTGAGGGATCAGATAGCTCTGTGTATAGCAAAAGTGAAGACCATCTGGGATTTGGAAAACATAATGCCAGACATTCTACCCTTTATCTTACTGAGTTAGGAGTATTTTTTAAGGTCTTTTCTCCTCCTTCTCTTCTTCTTCCTCCTTCTTCTTTTAAAATTTAAAAAACTTTGTTTAAAAGCAGTTGAATTAGTGCATAATTTGCATACAATAAATTGTACCTATAGAAATGATAAACATTGTATTACTCCAAACTTTTCCCCATGCACCTTTGTAATCCCTCCAAAACCCCACCTATCCTCCCATCCCAGGAACTACTGATCTGATGTTACTATGATTAATTTGCATTTTCTAGAACTTCATTAAAATGGAAACACATGAAGGTGGCCAAGATGTTAGAGTAGGAAGACCATGAGCTCACCTCATCCCAGGGCACACCAAAATTGTAACTATTTACAGAGCAACTACCAATGATAACAATGAGAAGACTAGCAGAAAAGATCTTTTATGACTAAAGATATAAAGAAGGAACCACAAAGGGATGGGTATGAGGGGAGGGAGATGTGGTATAGTCAAAATCCATACTGTTAGGTAGATGGCCCCCAAAGGGGAGGATAATTACAATCATGGATGTTCTCTGCAAGGAGTGAAGGGTCTGAGCCCCACATTGGGCTCCCCAGCCCAGGAGTCCTGCAACAGGAAGGTGAAAGCCTAGAACGTTTGGTTCTGAAGGCCAGTGGTGCTTACTTTGTGGGAGACAGAGAGCTGTGGGAAATAGAGGCTCCACTACTAAAGGGATCACACAAAATCTCACACATGCCAGGACCCAGGGCAGAAGCAGTAATCTGAGTAAAGCCTGGGTCAGACCCACTTGCTGACCTTGGAATGTTTCCCTGAGAAGCAGGAGGCAATTAGGACTCACCCTGAGGACATAGACACTGGAAGCTGCCATTTCAGGGAGTTCATCCTACCATGGGGACACTGGTGCTAGCAAGTGCCATTTTGGAATCCTCCCTCTAGATTATTAATGCCTGGACCCTGCCCTGTTCACCAGCCAGTCTACACCAGTCCTGGGACATCCCAGGTCAAGTGGCCACCTGGGCAGGCACACAGGCCCATCCACCAGAGGGTTGGAAGTCACAGAATCCCCTGACCCCCAGCCACCCTGAGATGCAACCCCACCCACCAGAGGGTCCAGGACCTGGCCCCAGCATCCAGTGTGCAAATACTAGCCCCAAGACCTCTGGAGTCTTGCAGCCAGTCATCAGACTCAGCCGTCAAGTGTACAAATATTTACATTATAGGCTTCCAGAAAGAGAAGAGAGAAAGGGTCAGAGAACAAATTTAAATATATCACAGCTGAAAACTTCCCTAACTTGAGAAAGGAAACAGACATCCAGGTCCAGGCAGCACAGAGAGTTGAGGAAAGGATCAATCCAAAGAGCACCACTCCAAAACACACTGCAATTAAAATGACAAAAATTAAAAATAAAGAGCAAATATTAAAAGCAGCAAAGGAAAAGCAACATGCTGCACACAAGGGAACTCCCATAAGATTGTCAGGTGACTTTTCAGCAGAAACTTTGCAAGCCAGAAGTGAGTGGTGTGATTATTTTAAAGTGATGAAAGGGAAAAACCTACAACCAAGAATACTCTACCTGGCAAGGCTCTCATTCAGATTTGAAGGAGAGATCAAAAGTTTTACAAACAAGCAAAAGCTCAAAGAGTTCAGCAGCACTAAGCCAGCTTTACAAGAAATGTGAAAGGGACTTCTCTAAGTGGAAAAGAAAACTCTACAACTAGAAATATGAAAATTGCAAACGGAAAAATCTCATCAGTAAAGGCAAATATACAGTAAAGGTAGTAGATCAACCACTTATAAAGCTAATAGGAAGATTAAAAGACAAGACCAAGTTTGTATGAGCATCGGGTACTGTGCTCTCTAATCTTTTTGTGTGTTTCTTTCTCTGGCATTGGGGAGTTTCCTTACTCAGGTGTATTAATACTGGGTTGAGTAATCAAGAATGCCCCTGTTTAGATCTCCAGAATTCTCTTCCATGCAGCACTCTCTTATCCACCAACTCTGTCTGGCTCCATGTTCTCCAGAATCTCAGCTTGCTCTCTTCAACTCAGGGAGTCTGCCAGGCTCTGCCTGCATTCCCCTCCCTGGACGGCAACCTGGAACTTTCTAAAGCAGAAAACTGGGGTAATTGTAGGGTTCACCTCACTTATTTCCATCTCTCAGAAATCACTCTTCCTTTGTAGCCTGATGTCCAGTGTCTCGAAATCCATTGTTTCATATATTTTCCATTTTGGGGGTTTGCTTCAGTAGAAACATAAATCTGTTCCCTGCTGTTGTTCTGTTTTGGCTGGAGTGGAAGTCTTCGCTTTTTCTTTTATAAGTTAGATAACAACACCTACTTCTATCCAGTCCAGGCAGATTGTCATTTAGTGTTTTAGATTAAGAAAACAAATTTATATAAACCTTAATATTATCCCATGTTTAAAGGAGTTTTGAAACATTTTGAGCATTTTACAGAGAGATCTAGGAGGTACCAGACAGGAATTCCATTCATGACCGACTTATCTCCTTGAAGTCTCCCTTCGGCTGGACCCCAACCCCCTCAGCACTGGTTCTGCCCTGGAACCATCTGCAGACCCAGCCTGAGCAGGATCTTCTCTTTCTCTCCCCACCTAGCTGTTTGATGTATCTGCCTTTCTAATGTAAAATCAATGAAGACTTTCCAGTCTTCTTTCAAAATTCTCTCTACCACTTCATCAATATAGATTAAAAAGACCTGCCCCCAGAAGAGGTAAAAACAGAAATCTCCTGATAAAGTGCTGTGTGTCTATGTCTGTATGTTCATGAGTTTGTAAGAGAAAAGTTATGAACATATCTTCTTTAATTTTTTTTAATATATCACATAACTTAAGCTTGGAAGAGTAATAGGCTTAATTAATCACTCTTGTAGACAAATAAAAGATCTGTCTGGTCCTAGTTTCCTGACTGCTAAGATTCTCCCAGATTTAAACTTTTTTTTTCCCCCATTGGATGTCTTCCAATCCTTCTGTGTGGTTCTGAAGGCATTTTTCAAGGACTGGAAATCTGGAGTGACAGGAAGTATTTCTGTGGGGCATGACAGGAAGGCAAGAGCCCTGAAATACCACTGCATATTTTCCCCTAGGATCACCTTACCTGGGAGAGGTGCACCTGTGTTCATGGCCGCAGGAACTCTCTAGTTTAAAGGTAAGGCAAGAGTCAGCAGGGGAAGTGTAACTTTGCACTTTCCTGACAGTCTGTGAAATAAATGGCCCTGGCCTGTTCTCTGACACTGAACTCAGCAGGGATAAAAACCTACTTGGAATAAGCAGTCACACGCAGCTATGGAGTCGAGAAACCTTTCCTGGGAGGAACACCTAGGAAGGCAAACAGCGTTGTCATCCTGAAAGCTCTCACATGATTTCATTTTTGTCTTAATATCTGTGTCATGTCTTTTCTACAAAAGAGAATCTTCAAACGTGAAAGAGTAAAACAGACAGTGTTAAGAGTAAATTTAAATTCAGAACAGGAAAGAAAACTATTATGCATGATAGTAAGACAGCACTTAAATATTTTAAATTCATGTCTTTAGGCAGAAACAAATTAAATTCCAGTTTAGTTGTAACAATTCATTCATTGATTCAGGAAACAGTTATTGAGTGCCTACCAAGTACCAGCCCTGTTCTGTGCATATGTTCATGCAGTTGGGAGAAAAAGAGATAAAGATCCTGCCCTCTAAGTGCTTTTATTTGTAACTGTGATTGCAAAAACCTTACCTCCACTCTTTGAAATGTCATAGGGAACAAGAAACTGCCAGTTGAGAGGAGATGCCAAATTCCTTCTTAATTTTCAAAGAAATGGCAGAAGCAGAATTCAGAAACTGTGCCATTGATAACCTTAGGTAAAATTAGAAAATAAATTTGAGTCCTTAAGAGAAAGGAAGTACCACGTGCCCAGTTATACAAAGTCATGTGAAAGAGCCTTGCTTCACTTTGTCATTGAGTTTTTAGACAGGTAAGTCAGGAGAATTCTATGTGCAAAGTATATCTTGATTTCCATAAGACATTTCTTAGCTGTTTCATATCACTTTGCAGATTGGTTAGAAGGGTATGGACTGGCTGAGTAAACACTCTCTAAGAATCTAGATTTAATGGATTGATATAAAGTTGGAAGGAGATTTAAAATTTCAGCTGATATAAATATACTCACTTTCCTGTAATACAACAGGGACTCTTGACATTAAATATATATATATATATATTAGAATATTTAATTGTGAACCATAGGCACAGGTATGAAGTGAAGTAAAAACATCTACTTCAAAAGTTTATATGAAGATTAAGAATTCATGGTCTTGCCACATAATAGGAACTCCATAAATATCACTCTGATCCCTCACTCCCTGGCTCAAAACATAGTGTTTACTTTTCATCCTGTTCCTGAAGATATGCTTAGATATCACCATTTCTAAAACAAATTATATTCATACTATGATTCGAACTTTGGTAATATCTGGTGTCCTGTTACCTTAAAAATGACCTAAAACCACTCTCCATATATTATACTATATCATATTATTTACATTTTGAATGTTGGATATAAACTTATTTTGAAACAAAAACAACTTAGTAACTTTTAATAATTAATATTTAGGCTTTTTGATGAGTTAAAATACATAAACGACTCACTCTTTTAAGTACCTACATTTTCTCATAAAATGAAAATAGAAAGCATACTTGACCATGTTCTCATCAAAATCTATGTCCTTGGTTTCTTTTCCTGTGAATGTTAACAGCAGAATGATGGCCCCATAAAGATAAATGTACAAGAATGCTTTTTACAGCACTATTTGAAATTGGAAAAATAAAATAAAATTGTGCTTTTAGGGGAGTGGTTATATAAGTTATAGTACATCTATACCATGGCATTAATTATATGCAATGATAAACAATAAGGAGGTGGACCTATAAATATTGACTTGGAGAGATCTCAAGACAACTAAGAAAATAAATAAAGCCTTAGTACAGTATACTTCCAATAATGTAAGCAAAAGGACAATGGATGTGTGTGAGTGTGTGTGTGAGTGTGAGTGCATAGGAATAAGGGTTAGAAGATGGTACATAATCTTTGTAAAATTTTATTTTCTGTTTTAAAATGTTTACTGAAGTATAGTTGATTTACAATGTTGTGTTAGCTTCTGGCGTACAGCAAAGTGATTCCATTATATATATATTCTTTTCCATTATGGTTTATTACAGGATATTGAATATAGTTCCCTGTGCTCTACAGAAGTACCCTGTTGTTTATTTTATATACAGTAGTTTGTATCTGCTAATCACAAACTTCTAATTTATCCATCTCCCCACTTTCCCCTTTGGTAACCATAAATTTGTCTTCTATGTCTGTGAGTCTGTTTCTGTTTTGTAAATTAGTTCATTCAGTACTTAATCTTTTGATAGCAGCGATCTCTGACGAGGGAATAGGGAATCAGTACAAATGAAATGAATGGGACGTTTATATTTTATTCTCGTTATTCCTGTATTGATCAAGACTTTTAAACAAAAATGCATGAATATGTTTCTAGTATAAAAATAATAAATAATGACAAATAACACTGATATTATTTATGGGAATTTAAAGTAAAAGATTGACAAACACTGAGTCATTGGTCAAGAGAAGGATTTTTCTTTAAGCCAGGTCTCAAAGAGCACAATAATAACCAGAAGAAAAATTAAGGACTCAAATCCAAACTGCAATTTGTTTGTTTAAAAGTCTAATTTTCTTGTACAGAAAAGCAATTTTACCATTTGCAATTAGTCTTCTTTAAACACTAAGAGCAAATACAATTACCATACTTTTTTTGCAACTATTCACATGAAAAGATCTAAACCTACAATACAAAAGAGGGAGATTCATTAGCTAGATTTTATTTTATATTGTCATTTTAATTAATTTGTCTAGATTGACCCTCAAAACAGTAAGAGCTCATCTCTTACTTTTGATATTCACAAGAGGGATTCAGGGCATCCCTGGTGGCGCAGTGGTTGAGAGTCCGCCTGCCGATGCAGGGGACACGGGTTCGTGCCCCAGTCTGGGAAGATCTCACATGCCGTGGAGTGGCTGGACCCGTGAGCCATGGCCGCTGAGCCTGCGCGTACGGAGCCTGTGCTCCACAACGGGAGAGGCCACAACAGTGAAAGGCCTGCGTACCGCAAAAAAAAAAAAAAAAAAAAAAAAAGAGGGATTCAGATGCTCTAGCATTGATTGTGATCATGATGTTCTCCTCCTCCACTTCCAATCCCTCTTCTTCTTTTTCCCTTTGTCCTCCTCCTTCTCTTCCTCCCCCTCCACTTCCTCCTGCTTCTCTTTCTTCCCCTTCCTCATTTTCAAATGACACTTCTTTCATTCATTTAGTTACCAAATCAGAATGTGTCGAATGGATTTGCCTGTTACCTGTATTAAATGAATCAGCATCAATGAAAACATTTCTAAACATTCTTTCAAAGAAATCTTTGGAGAGACCATCCTCAAGCTCAGTGTCCCCAGCAATACCTCAACCACAGAGTCCAACATTTACTTTTTCCATTTTTGACCCATACAATTTCAGAGACCACTGGATGTAAAATAAGAGGTCTGGTACCAATCAGTCATTGTGCTTGTATCTAGGTATGTTCCAGAGAATTAAAACTAATTGGTCTTTTTTTAGGGCAATGCCTTTGATGTTGTTTGTGTCAAAAACGTCATTCCCTCCTGCTAGAGACCTGTATCCTTCTGAACAGGTCGTAACTTTTCTGTCTATCTTGGCAAGTTATATCTGCTTTTAAAGAGGCTGTCAGTTTGGTCATAGGTCACTTAAAGCACTTATTTTGTAAATTGTGGGTGTTTGATTCTCTCAGAGGTGTCAGAGCACTTTGTTCTTATTCCTTTCTAAATTTTGCCCTGAAGAAAAAGAGCTGTCATAAATCACCTTCTTTGACTTTCACTGGGCAAGAACTGTGTCCTTCAACTTCAAGAAACAGTTAGTGCTACATAGATTTCTTTGTCCTGCTTATTATAAAGAAATAGAAAAATATTTGTAAAATCATATGTAAACATCTGTGTGATAAGCGCATAGTACAGTAATTGTGTAGCCATCCATGCCAGCCTACATGGAGAAGGCCACCTTGCCCCATTCAATAAGGGTGGGAACAAGGCTTCTCCATTTTCAACATGCCATCCATGAAGACTCCACCAAGGTTCTTAATCTGTTTGCAACACTTTTCCCATGAACCCAAAAGTAGAGTGGAGGGAGAAAGATTCTAGATTTGAACTTGACATGTATTCATCTTTAGTTGAGTTCCATGGTAAACACGTGCATGTCTAAAAATTGTTCTTATGTTAGTTCAGCCAAAAATCCATACCTTGGCTCAGCATAGATCTTTATGCCTTGAATTAGTCTGGATTCCAGCCTCTTGACACAAATGCAGTGAAAGAGAAGTGCCAAACATGATGGAGGCTAAATTTTGAGTCATTTATTTTGAAATCAGAATTTAGTGAAGTTAGAGAAGATAAACTGATGCTTTATGCACTCAACAAATATTTATTGAGGGTCTCCTCTGTTGCAAGCACTTTTCAAAGCTTTTGAGAAACGAGATAGAACTTTTTTGCAGGGTTCCTGAGAACTAGCTGCCATAGCAAAGGAATTCCAGTATCCTAGACAGTGGTTGTGCTCCTTCATGTGCCATTTATGTGTTGGCCAAAGGCCAGGATAAGATTAGGCTGAACATTAGCCCATAACCAAGAATCATCAACCTCACAAAGAAGGTCAATATCATGAAAAAGACATTAAAAATTCCATGGAATGCCCCATGAAGCAGAGTTAATATGCTAAGCACCTCATTAAACAGACCTAATAGACCAAATATTGAATAAAAAGAAGAAATAACCTTAGGTAAAACACAAAAATATTATGTAGAATTACATGTCAATAAAATTGAAAAAATGGGTAAATTTGGGAGAAATAATAAAATGTTCAAGTTGGTGCAAGAAAAAATAATAAACATGAATAGATTGATAACCAATAAAGAAATTTGAATGTAATAAAAAGGCATCCTCCTCAAATAGTTCTAGGCCTAGAGAGTATTACAGGTAAATATTGTCAAAATATCAATGAGCAGGGACTTCCCTGGTGGTCCAGTGGTTAAGACTCCACTCTCCCAATGCAGGGGACCCAGGTTGGATCCCTGGTCAGGGAACTAGATCTTGCACGCCACAACTAAGACCTAGAGCAGCCAAATAAATAAATATTTTAACAATGTCAATGAGCAGATTCTATTTCTTTCTCAACATGCTCCTGTAAATTAAATCCATATATTAAGTTGCGTAAAGTGTCCAATTCATTTAATTATATATGTATAACCTTGATAATAAACTATCTATGAAAACAAAATTATAGACAAATTTCAAAATATAGATGCAAAAGTTCTAAATTAACATTAGCTGAGCTACGTTATAATTGAGTATATTTTTTCTTGGAAATGCAAGGGTAATTAAATAGCAGAGTATTTCCCAATATTTTTCACCACATTAATGGGAAAAAAATCACATACTTTTTCATACATTTAGAAAAATTTCTGCACTTGTATATGCTTATAGAAATTAGGCTTATAGAAAGCAGGAACAGACAAGAAATTCCTTAACTTAATAAATGTTGTCTCCACAAAACCCAAAGCAAATGACAAGGAATTTTAGAAATATTATCTAAGGTTTGGAAGAAGGCATGGATTCTTGGTATTGTCACTATTGTACAATATATTATGGAAGGTCTGGCAAAGGCAGTATGAAAACCAGTATGGAATAGAAAAGATTATATTGTCATTATTTCCAGAAAATTTGGTAGTTTACTGAGAAACCAAAGGGAATAAACAGAAAAGCTATTAAAACCAATAAAATACTTCAGCAAGATTGTTGAATTCAAAAAAGTAGCCCAAAGTCAGCAGTATCCCCCTACACCAACAATAATCAAAGATAATATAATAGAAAATGTACAATAAACATGTGGCAATTAATCAAACAAAATTATATTAAAACACACCATATAAGGCCTGAATAAATGGAGAATTACATTATGTTCATGAACTGGCCAATTTAACATCATGAAGAAGTGAATTTTTTTGGAAGTAGGGAAGTTTTTTAAAACAAGTCCCAAGAGTACAAGCAATGAAAAATCTGCATTTATTCTACAATACCAAATAAAATGCCCCACTTAAAGAAAAAAATCTAAAGATAAGTGACAGCTAGAAAATATCTGTAACATAGATAACACAAAGAGTCAATATCAATAAAATATAAAAATTCTAATAAATAAATAAGTAAAAGAAAGCAACCCATTAGAAATCTGGTCAAGTGATACAAAGAGGCAACTGCAGAAGTCATTATAATGCCAATAAACATGAAACTATGGTAAACCTCACTGATAATTAGAGATACTAATCTTAAAAACACCTATGATTTTTTCACCTACCAGATCACTAAAAATTTTAAATTCTGACATTATTAATGTGTTGGCAAAGATATAGGGCACTGATTCTCAAACATTGCTGTACATTGTAATCACCTGTGGATTTTTGAAACATTCTAATGCCTGGTTCCCACCCCAGTATTCTGATTTAATTTGAATAGACTTTCAAAATAGTGCCTATGATTTTAGAAAAATATCATGTGGGATGTGCTATAAAATTTCAAATATTCAAAGGGATGTTAAAAGATTGGATTGCCTAATGTGAATCTAATAGGAAAAACAATTATTCATAAATGGTGTTTGCAGAAATACATTAGGAAAAACTTTTAGCAATAGTGTCCAAAGAATGAAGGACCTGCCTCATGAAATAGAAAGCTATTTTTAGTGGAAGTATTAAAGCACATGTTGGACAATAACTTGGTAGGGTTTGTAGAGAAAAATTCAGGTTATTAGATTGGTAGATGGAATAGATGACCTTCAAGTGACCTGTAAAATGTGATAGTAGAAAAGCTGGTAAGAGTCCAACCTGAATCTTCCTTTTTACCTTTTCTTTTTTTTCTTTTTCTTTTTACCTCCAAGAATTCCTGACTCAAGACTTTCTCCTGGGGGTGGGGGGGGAGGTGGAATGCATAACCCAGAACGTGGCTGTGATTTCAATTCTTGTTCCTCCATGGTTTTATTGGTCTCTCCAAGTATGGAGTTAGATGGAGAATAGGAATATCACACCTTTCAGGGTACATTTAACAAAATACTTCCCATCTTGGAAGTGAGTGAAGATTTTCCTCCACTTTGTAGATTATGCTTTAGAGCTTCTGCTTTAGAACTCAGGCATTTAGTGATTCCTCTGCTGTTCAGATGCTTTGGAACACTGACACACGTCCTCATACAAGACCTGAGGTTTGGCAACATGAAGCTAAAAAAGCCCCGCATTTCTGATGCTTCAATTGTTTACTAAGAACAAAGGTGACTAAATCCTCTGATGTTATATGCTGAAACTTTTATTAGGGTCTAGCAAGAACAGAGGTTTCAAGGTAAGTAAGCATATACCACCATTCAAACAACCCCTTGTACTATATATATAATATATTGTATATATATATATATATATATATATATATTTCAATGATTATATAAATAATGATTTTCTTGCTAAGGACATGGAAAATTCCTTATAATATTTAGTGAAAAAAAAAGACTACATTTGGTCCACATATGTGCATGTATATTAACATATGTATAATACTCTGTACACATACCTTTCCTTCTGATAATTTATAAGGTGGTTATAAATATAATTACAGGCAGCAGAAAGAAAATAAGATATCTGTGACTACCAAAAGAAAAGTACTCAAGCTTCTGAAGTAGGTTATGAATCAGTACACAGTGAAGTTGAGTTGATTTGTGACTTTTGATTATCATCTTGACTTCTTCATCTATTTGATCATTCTTTTTTTTTTTTTTTTTTTTTTTTTTTTTTTTTTTTTTTTTTTTTGCGGTACGCAGGCCTCTCACTGTTGTGGCCTCTCCAGTTGTGGAGCACAGGCTCCAGACGCACAGGCTCAGCGGCCATGGCTCATGGGCCCAGCCGCTCCACGGCATGTGGAATCTTCCCGGACCGGGGCACGAACCCGTGTCCCCTGCATCAGCAGGCAGACTCTCAACCACTGTGCCACCAGGGAAGCCCAATATGATCATTCTTAATACCAAGTTTTACTAAATTTCCCAGTGTCCTTGTTTTTAAAGAAATTAACCTCAAGTTCTTGTCTAGGTGAAGGAGAGAAGCAGGCAGAAGAGGAGAAGGACTCATTGGAGAATTAGCATTCAGTGTGAATTATGGTGTGGTGGGCATTTGCAAAAAACATCCCACCAATATTTTATTGGAGCCTCACAACTCCTCCATCAGGTGTTACTATTATCTTCCTTTTACATGAGGGAAATGAAGCTTAGAGAGATTAAATAATTTGCCCAAGATCACATAGGGTGTGAAAGAACTGTGGCTTCAGTCCAAAAGATCTGACTTTGCCATGAATCTATTAGTCTGTAGGAACTTGTTAAACATTGGTAGGAGAGAACTTCCAAAAAACTCCATATTACATATAAAAAGAGATAGAACCAGGTATTTTTCAAATCAATTCAGTTTTATGTGAAAATATTTTATAAAGGAACTTTTATTGAATTTTATAAAATACTCAGCAGTGACATAAACCTGAACTCAAATGCTGAAAGATATCACAGATTATTAATACCTTAATTCAGAATTTGTAATTAATTATACCTAAGCTAGATAAAATTTACCTGTGCACATTTTTAAGAAAAGAGCACTGTATGTGAAATAACCATAAGTGATATTTTAAACAAAGTTAAAGAATAAAATCTTCCTGTGTGTTTTAACATACTCGTTTGCGACTAAACAACACTGCTAAATTTAACGCATCTTATTAAATTTAAGCCTGACATGATATTCTTTTAGAAATAAATAACAACTAGTTCAAATTAGGCTAAGTCCTTTAAAGTAAAATAAATATAATTCATTCAAAAATATTTAGTAGTTCAGACATTTTTCAAAATCAAATGAAAGTTTCATTCAGTAATTTCAGATTAATGAGCTTTTATTTTCTATTTGAATGAATGCCTATGATGTCTATTACTTTTGAAGAGATACTGGAGTTGTTAGGATGTTTCAATTGTAGGATACAGTAAATGTTCATTTTCCTTTTAATAAGAATTTGCTTTTATTAGTTAAAGATAATGTTACAGTATTTCTTCATTTTCAGTTTTATATTCAAATTGGTTTTAAGTCCAAACACCTGAGACCAAAGTTACCTAGTGTTCTTGAACCCCAAATTATACAGAAGTTTCTAAATTTAGAAGGTGTTGTTCTCCCTCCCATTTGGGGATTCTGTTTTACAGATAAGTAATAACTTGTCACAGCACTTGAACAAAATTACTGATGCCATACCCAGTGATGTTCTTATTATGTTATACCCCTGACACCAAAAGCAAGAGTAAGGGCTAAGGCACAGCATAGGTGCTTGTTCTCAGCCTGATCAAACAAGCTTAATTATGACCTCCAGATAAAGGTACTGCCATTAAGCCATTGAATTATCACAGATAAGGCTGAGTCTCTGTTACTGTCTGATGATAAATCACAGCTCACAACAGTAAAGGAGTCAGAGCTCACACAGCTAATCCTGGAGGGCTTGGATGGACCAGTTCTCCTACTGTTTTGCATCTATTTATATTGTACTCAGAACCCCCAAATGGCCTCTGCTTATCTCCAGCTTTAGATAATTTATGTTTTTTGGTGTGTCACCTCACTGCCATAGCTGTTATCAGGAATGAGGACGTTTAGGAAATCGGATCCAGTAAAATACTAATCCTCCTGCCAATTACTACACAAAAACAAGTTTTCTTTGCTGATTTGCTTTTGTTTATTTGATACTGCAAATGTGGATTTTATGATTACAGTTTAGGACAATTGTTTAGCTCCAAAACAAGCATTTAATTTGTCTAACTTCCTCTTTTCACAAGAGTGGTTGGGCAATTTACACTGATTCAAATGGCCAGATGGTTGCCTCTCTGTTTGTCACTGACTAAATAGATGTGTAAATATTTTTATTTTCATAGAGGGCTGGTCTTGAGAAGAGAATTTGTTGAAGTCCCTCTCAATGGTGGGCTTCTGGTCCAAGATGCACTCACCCTAATTTAGATTCTTCCATGTAAAGTGTCTTCTATTGAAACTATTTCATAGAGAAATATGATGCCTGTCTTGGAATTGCATTAAGATGAAATTTTTTTCATCCCTTACTGCTGTCCAAGTTTTATGAAATCTTATCTCTGAGAATTTTATGAGGTTGTTTGACTAGTAGTTAAATGTATTACTTTCAGTGATATGAAACATTCCTAAATGAGTAACTACCAAGCCCATAAAATTATCATGTGCTTATTAGCATAGTATAATGAAAATCTGAAATGCAAGGTTAGACTGTACTTTCAAACAGGAGAATTAAATTCATCCCTAACATAGCTATGTTTTTCTATTTACTCTTTTCTAAACAAGTTCTCTAAGGTTTTAAGATTTGGGAAGGACGAGGTCACCCAGTTGTCCTGATAGATCACCAATTATTCAAGTCTTCTTGTGTTGACTATTGATGCCAGTTATTGAGATAGTAATCTTTGGAGTGTTAAGGGAAGCTACAAAATTAATTCAACCTTGAGATTCCATTACACTTAATGTCACCTAATAGAACATTTGATATTTTTAATCCTAGTTAAAGGCTTTCTCCCTAAGCTATAGCCGATGGTAGAAATGATGGAAAAGAAAAATATCTGACTTTATAACTTCTGTAATTCTTTTTCCTCTGGGTATATTTCAGTGTAGAGCATGTATGTAGGTGGCTTGTCAAATGGCTCCTTGATTCTTCTATAGAAATGTGAGGTGGCTGTCTGTATTTTAAGTTAAAAATGAAATGTTCATATTCTCTCACATATGAAAGTTACTTCTCTTAAAGGACTTGTTTCTGCAAGGTATTCTAAATGTTAATTTAGAAACTTTCTTACCTTTTTCTTCTAAATTATCAGAATTAAAAAAAAAATCTGGGCTAGTAGATCCACGCCATTCCAGAAACTTAGTCGTTTTGACTTTAATAAATCAAATTTTAGGTGAGGTTTAATTTATTAGCATATACCTTGAAGATAAAGTCACCAGCCAAATACTACACTTCATTGCTTGTTTTATATTTATCAGCTGTCACATTCCTTTTGAAATAGACATTTTTTGGGTTTTGTTTTGTTTATTTCTCTCCTATTTAACCATGTTTTTGGATATCAAGTTCAAATTCATCAGGTACCAACATACTCCACTATGAACTTTCATACCCATTTTACTGGAATCTATGGCCCTATAACTCATTGCTCTTTATGGAAACACAGAACAATAATTAAACAGAGCTGCCACACTGTTTGCTTCTCTATACTTGAAATGAAGTTCAAGGACAAGAGCAAGAGCACTCTCCATTTTGTGGCACAAGTAATGATGCTGTGAGTAGAAAGTGGGTATTACTTTGATTTTAGAAATAACAATATCTTTGACCTTATTTGGCTGTGATGCAAAAAAATAGAAATTAGGTAGCATTAAGGAATGTATGTGTGTGTTTATTCATCTCACTCCATTCAACTCTTCTCTAACATTACAACACCAAGTTAACAAGCTCACGTGTCACAGGGTCCTGATGGATAGAATTTCTTTCACTGACTATAAAAACACAACACAGACAAAATACAAAACACGTGAACACAGAATAATTTGCTTTCTAGCTGGTGATAATTATTAGTTTTACAAAAATGGAGAGCAAATATGATATAATAAAATAAGCATGAAGGAGCTATAAAGTCCCATTTTGCACAACGTAGGAGGCCGTTCTGGATTTTTTACTGGTCTTTTTTTAAAGGATCGCTTTCCTGCATCACCTCTCCTCCCAATCACCACCTTTTCTCTCCTCTGTCTCTTTTCTCTAAGAAAATCTCAGCCTTTTTTGGCATAAACTTTCTTAACTCTGCTACAGGAGGAGCTCATCTTTTAAGATACACATTTTCTTCTTATCTCAAACATTTTTTTTTCTCTCTCTGATACCTTTTCCCTGCCTTTCTATTCCCAGCCATTCAGCTTTTCAAATAACCCTGCTTTTCACACGTGGACCTCACAGTAGTGATGCCTCAAATGGTTTTACTATGAGAGTTGTCCTCTATGTGATAGTAAAACCTTAAGCAAATGAAAGAAAAATTCTGACCTTAATATGAAAAGAGTGAAGCATTCAAGTTTTTAAAAGTATGTTTCTGAAAAGATGTACTATCCTTATGACCCAACCTAGCACACATCATTTAAATATCCCTAGGCAAATCTCTGTAAGCTGAGAGTGACAGAGAGAAAGAGAGAGACAGGGAGAGAGAGGAGGAGAAGGGCTGGGAGGAAAAGAGAGGTGAGATTGATGTGAAGAGGAAAGCATGGAATTTGAATATTCTATTTCACATGACCCAGATAGTAAGTCAGACAGGGATGTACCCTTAAATAATACATACAACTACCAACATTGCAATTTTTCTCTACCTCAGGCTTGGCTCCCTTGGGATCAATGAAAAGATGATTAAAGGCTCTTTATTGATCTCTCACAATTTCAAATTTTTAGCATATTTATTGTCTGAACTATCTGATTTAGGATTGGTTATAAACTGTCTCGTAGCAGGCCTTAGTTGTTCCATATATGTGAATTTTTTTCTTCCCCCAAAGCTTCTGCTATCTTTGAGAGTAGGAATCCATCTTCTTATTCTTTTATATCTTCCTAGCACTTAGAAAAGTGCTTGGCCCATAGACACAGGCTATCAATATATATATATGGGGGTGGGTGGAGATGGAGAGGTCAGAGCTGAAGATCAGTGGACAGCTGCTCAAAGGTGATGTTCTCAGGATATTCTGAGGTCTTGGGCTCAAGAATGATGCATGTCTTTGCAAGAGGAGTTTAAAGGGGATGGCAATAAAAAGCATACATTTTGACATTTCTGATAGACCAAGTGACTAGACAGCAGAGAGTTGGAAAGCCACTGGAGGATTATTTAGGATACATGACTCCCTTTGTAGCCTGCACAATTTAAACTCACAGCTGCAGGTACCTGAGATACTCAGGTATCTCACAACCTGAGATAATACAAAGAAGTCTACTTGGACACTTCCTTAGTATTTCCCCATAAATATTTTTGGCCATTCAAAATAGAGCTGTTCTGTATTATGCAAAAATATATAACTATGAGAGGAGAGACCTTGAAAACTATATTTAAACCAAGAGTAATGGGAGCACACATTTTGGCACTGGCCACAGGGAGTGAGGATTTTTTCCATACATGTTTGTTCCTTGGTCTATAGAGTTGCAATAATCATAAAGTCAAACAAAACCAAATGACCACATGTTGTGGTTTCAGTTAAGCAAACAAGTAAGGAAAACATGGAAACCACCAGATATCTGTGTCCGCTTGCAGTTTGTTCTCTGTTTTATGTACGTGCATTCGTGTGAGCCGTTGACTCTGTTTTATGAAAGACTGCTGAGAAAATAATATTGGCTTTAGGATTTTATGAGATTATTTTTTCAGAGGAAAGAAGTCCAAACCTTTTATAAATCCTACCAGCCTCTCTAAATCTGTGAAAAAAATTAGAATACTCTAGAGCAAAGGTGAAAGTACTCGCGTTTCTTTTTTTCCCCTGTTTTTCAACAGGGAAATCTCTAAGGCAAAGACATTTCTGTGCCTCTCACATTAGTGTTTGGTACATTGGTATGGAGACAGGGCTGTTTCTCTGGAGACTGTGTTTCCCTTTTCCAATCTCTCCCACGTTTATTTCCGGGAGATATCAATTTAAAGAACAACCTTGAGTGGAGGAAAAGACAAAAACAAAACAAAACAAACAAACAAACAAAAAAAAAACAGACACCAAAGCTCAAAAGGCAAGCAGAGAGAAATGGGGACAGGAAGAGGCAGCCAGCTTGATGGAAGGCTGGAGTTGGAAGAGACTTAGCAATCTGACACCATGGCTTTACAATTAAAAGAATCTGAGGTCCAGAGTCTGTAAGTAAGTTAAACACACTCACACACACAGTCAGTTAGTGGTCAATATGAAACTAGATCTCCTTTTCCTAGCTCGTACTTCTAAGCTTTTCCCCCTAAATCAGATTACCTTTCCGGTTGTAACTGATGTGTGAGGGAAAGATGTCACACAGTTTAGAGCATCTTCTAGGTTTTTAAACTGTTTGTTCTCAGAAACCTGAGCTTTGCCTCTTCTTGTCACTGCTGAGAACAAATCTCCAGCCCAATGGTCAAGCTCCATAATTGACTCTAACCTAAAGAAAGTTTGGACCACAGGCTACATAAGGAATATTTGTAACCAATGGAGTGACTACGGATTGGTTTGGAAAGTAAATTTATGTTTGCTCATCCCACATGAAGTAGGAAACAGACTGTGATGTGTTATGTAAACAGTTCAGGACCTGTGAGCAGATGTTTAGACCTGTTTTGAGGCAGTGGAGAGAAAACAGTGTCGGGAGGGGAGGGTGGTGCTTGCAGCCAAGGCCTGCCTGACATCAAGGCAGAGGGAGTTGAATGAGCTAGTTCCTCATGTTTTTGTATTCTGAAAAATGGCAGTGAACAGGAAAGATGAAATTTTTTGAGATAAACAGTGGGGAGAACGTGTAAAAAATTGCACTGACAAGGTTGTGTGATAACTTGGAAAGAGACATAGAGTCAAATCTTTGCACAGCGTGCCTAGTCAGTTTCTGAAGAGGTGGGATGCTATAATGAGTGTTCATCCCCTTGTGAACTGAATGAGGGATAGCTGACCGAGTCACTAATATTTTAAACATTTGCTATCTTGGGTGCGTGCTCTCAAAAGCAATAGAAAGCCCAAAGCTCATAATCACGTATCTTTGTGCCATTAATGCGTGATATGCTGCACGCATTTTTTTGATCTTTAAAGCAAATAAAAAAGAATGTGCTACCTTTCCTTGCCTCGTGAGCACTCTGGAGTGAGCCCCTGGGTCCTGCTGCACCTGCTGTCAGCTGTGTGCCTGCAAGTGCCACTGGGATCTAACCGGATCAAACTACCCACAGGAGAAAGAAACGCCAGTGCTTTTAACGTGCTGCTTTACTTTGGTGTCTTTGTTATTGTTGTTAATGGTTACTTGTTTTACTATTTTTTATAGTTTTTATTTCAAATATTGTGAAATGTACATAACAAATCATGATCGCTTTTTCTAATCCTGCCCCAAACATCACTGTTTGGTATATACACATTTAGCCTTTTAGCTATTATATATTTAGCAAAAAGTGAGACATAAACTTTTTTTTGTAACATGTTTTCCCTTGAAATATTATGGATATCTTTCTAGATCCATACATACCAATTTGCTTTACTGTTTTTTATTCTTTTTTCTTTTTATTGGTTGAAATACTACTGAGAAAAAAAGTTACTCATAATTCCACCACTCTTTAAAAAAAAAAAAAAAAAGTTATGGGCTTCCCTGGTAGCGCAGTGGCTGAGAGTCCGCCTGCTGATGCAGGGGACACAGGTTCGTGCCCCGGTCCGGGAAGATCCCACATGCCACGGAGCGGCTGGGCCCGTGAGCCATGGCCGCTAAGCCTGCACATCTGGAGCCTGTGCTCCGCAATGGGAGAGGCCACAACAGTGAGAGGCCCACATACCGCGAAAAAAAAAAAAAAAAGTAAACATCAGGTGAAAGTCTGCTCTCCACTCATCTGATCACCCACACTTATGCTGTGATAGTAAATACAAACAGTTGGGAGAATATTCTTCCAGATTTTGATCATACTGATACTAACATATCTATATACACATCTGCATATATTGTATTTTTAAATAAAAATAAAACAGTGCTAAAATAGTGGTTTTACTTTGGTCTTAAGTTTGCAAAAGAATTCGGTTAACTATCAGTATGAAGGAAACCTAAACATAGCCCAAACAAAAGAACAGCATGTAAAAAAGGAAGTTCCCTTTCAGTGTCTGCCTAAAAACATTTTCAGACTGATGGAAATTAAACATAGAAGCTACATGGGACCAACAAGAAAGTATTTCCTCAGTCACTCATTCATTTATTCATCTGTGTTACTATCTATTTGATGAGCCACACGTTAGATCTTATTTAAAATGAGATCTGATAGGTGTCTCACATCAGTATTAATAAATATGTAAAATGAGTTCCTGTGTTTTCTGTTCCTTGCAAAAAACACAAATGTAAAATAATAGGGACATAGGTTATGTTTCCTCTCAAAAACACATTTCCTCTCTCTCTCTTAAAAGAATCCCTAATCGTTGTTTCATCATGGGTCACTGAAAAGGACACTGGGGGATGGAGAGGAGGAAAAGATATTCAGTGAGCATCTGTAATGGATTTTGACTTCATTTTTGATGTTTGGCCGCTGATAGCTTTCAAAATCCTGTCTTTGTCTTTCTTGCCTCACTTCTGGGAAAATCAATAAAAAAGGCTCTAGAGCTGCCTGTCTTGTGCCAGTGGGAACTTCAAACTAGCAAACTACCTGCCTGTTCCTGGGACCCCTCAGCCAAGACCCACCCACCAAGTCAATTGCCTCTCTTTGCTCCCTAAGTCCTTTTCAAACTTGGTTGGGAGCATCAGTCCTCCCTGGAAGGCCTCATTACATGACTAATAAACTTTTGCGGACCCCTCTAGGTGCATGCATGGTGTCATCTGTTTCAATAACTGAACAAAATTTGGGGTGAGAGGTTGAGCCGCTCACCCCATGGGGCAACAACAAAGGTAACATTTAATACATGCAGGCCTCCATGGGGTTTTATATAAACTATCAAATGTAACCTTTATCACAAACCAATGAAGTAGACGAAAGAGCAGACAACGTGATCAAATAAGTTGCAGAGATTCCATTTAAATTTAGATCTGATTCAATGTCCATATTCTTTTTTACAACATGTGTTCGAGAGATTGTTTTTAGCTGCAAGGGTTGGAAGATCCATACAAATATTCAAACAATAAAGAGAGAGTTCACAAAAGAAGAATGGAACCAAAATTGGTAAATTCAGGAAGTAGTTGCAGGAGGCATAATGATATCTAACAAATAAGATGGGACATTTCTCGTCCTGTATCTATTTGTATCAATGAGGAAGACTTTTCCAGAAGCCATTAAACAAATTTTGTCCCCCAGGATGGGAGTCACATTTGCAAGCCTCAACCAGACACTGGCAAACCTTGACTAGCCCATACAGGTCATGGTCACCCTGGGAGGAGGAGGGGTTCTCTACACCAAGCATATGCCAGGGTGACCATCTGAGAAAAATAGGGGCTTTGCCACCAAGAAGGAAAAGGAAGTGCCTCTTAAGCAAGCAACCTACTGTACCCACTATTCTGTTTTATTCTGCCATGTATGTGTCATGCTCATGTGAAATCTGATACTCTAGTTTATGATATATTTAATATATTTTTGGTTTCTTTTACATGGTAGTTTTTACTGGCTCATATGTCCCTAAGTTAAACAATGATAACAACAAGGAAGCAGTCTAAAGATCCCCCCTTTCCTCATGCTCTCAGTTGTGAGCCGTTTATCGTTCTGAGCCTGGTAACTCCTGAGGTTTGTAGGTGACTAGGGCTGAATGGACCCCTGGCTCTGTGTGGGTCCATCTCCTGTGCGCTACTGCATTGACTGAAGAATGGCAGCAAAGCCCAGAGGATGGGCAGGTGAGTGGGGGGCCCTAAGAAGACCTTGGTGTGTGGGAATGTGTGGACTCTGTCACCAAAGGAAGTGACGTGATTACTCCTTTTAAGTGACCCTGGTCATCTTGACCCCTAAAGGTCAGAAGTATAGTTTTGGCTGATTCTTTCCTGATCCAGCCCCTGTGAGAATGCAGGGAAAACAGAAAACAGAGGGACCACTTTGTGCATTTCAGGAAGAGGCTGATAGCCTGATATTAAAGATATGACAAGATAAAAATAAAAAAGATAACCCTTTGGCCTTTTGTCCTTTGAGAATCCCTGTCGTAAATAAGTTCCAGCCACCAGAACTGAGCTCCAGTGAACTGCTTGAGAAAATAACTACCCATTTAAAGGGCTAGAGCAGCCAGAGAGGAGTGTCAGGTTGAAATTCAGAATACACGCCCAGTGACATATGAGCAAATGAGCAACTGAATTTCTTTTAAAAAGGAAAGGAAGGAAGGAAGGGAGGGAGGGAAGGAGGGAGGGAGAGAAGAAGGTAGGGGGAAAATGCATTGAAAGACATACAGGTGCAACACACACACACACACACACACACAGCAACTAAATTCCTGATTTTGGAACTAATAAATCAAGTGTATTAAAGAAGAGAGTAGCTACTATTGAGACTGGATGATTTAAGTACAAGAAATATCTCAAAACATGGAAAAGAAAGATAAAGAAAAAAAATACGTGAGAATAGCTTTAAGAACAAGAACAGCCAAAAGTGATGTAGAGGAGGAAAAAGGAGTGGATGGGAGTGAGGTAATTAAGAAACAACTTCTAGAAATAAATTTTCCTGAACTGAGAATAAATTCTAGTCTAGAAATTAAAAGGGCTGAGAAAGTTATAGGCTGATTTAATAAGACATACAAAACCAAGTAAATCCTTGCAAAATGTGTGAACTCCAGGGATAAAGGGGAAAAAAATACATGTTTTCAACTTAAGAGAACAAGTTACCAAAAAGGAAAAATAATCACATTGGCATAGGCCTTATTATTTGACATTGGAAGATAATAGGCAGTAGGGTTTCTATTTCAAGAGAAATAAAAACCAGCATGCCAAGAATCCTATACTCAGTCAGCCATTTTCTTGTAATGACTGAAATATCCATTATTTACTGATATTTGGTTCAGGTCACTGGGAAAGATTGCACTTTGAAGTTAGACATGGCAACTGGCTCTTTTGGCCAGTGAAATGTGACAACTGGTAACACGCGTCACCGTGGAGGAAGCATTTATCTCTAGTGTGTGTGAATTTCTATCTCTTTCTTCTCTGCCGTGGCAATTGTGGAAACTTGTTTAAATGTCACCATCGTAAGATGATGGAGCCTCCTGGGTCACTGAGGGGCAAAGTCATTGGTAAGACACCTGGGCAAACCCATCTTTTGATCCACTTCAGGCTTATAGCATGAGAAAGAAAGAAACTTCTGTTTTTCTGAGCACTGAGATTTGGGGCAGTGCCACCTCACCTATTCTGAATGATTTAACCAGTCATCAAAGGGCAAGGCTGCAGCGTGGCTCTCAGACCAAGACTGTTGTCTTCTGATGCCACGACAAAAGTAAAGTCCTGAAGAAAGAGAAAGGGGGAGAATCTGAGAGCAAGCACATTTTAAAAGACAAGACACAGAGTGTTAAACCAAAGTCATCTGTGTACACGAATTAGCAAGATTAAATTTCTCAAAATCAGCAGAAATGGAGACAAAGAACAACATTCATGAGTTACAGGAGAATAAAGGTCATCTGCATACATCCTATTTTAGGCATTAATCTGACCATGAAAAATTATAACAGATCTATAGTAAATCACATTGCTTAATGATATAATTGATTTAACTCAACCATATTTGTTGGTGAATAAGTCCTGCGAACTCTTAAGAACAAAATATTAGGGCTTCCCTGGTGGTGCAGTGGTTAAGAATCCGCTTGCCAAGGCAGAGGACATGGAATCCAGCCCTGGTCCAGGAAGATCCCGCATGCCGCGGAGCAACTAAGCCCATGCGCCACAACTACTGAGCCTGCGCTCTAGAGCCCGCGAGCCACAACTACTGAAGCTTGCGTACCTAGAGCCTGTGCTCCGCAACAAGAGAAGCCACCGCAATGAGAAACCCGTGCACCGCAGTGAAGAGTAGCTCCCGCTTGTTGGAACTAGAGAAAGCCCGCGTGCATCAACGAAGACTCAACACAGCCAAAAATAAATAAATAAATAAATTAAAAAAAAAAAAAACAGGGCTTCCCTGGTGGCGCAGTGGTTGAGAGTCCACCTGCCGATGCAGGGGACATGGGTTCGTGCCCCGGTCTGGGAAGATCCCACATGCCGCAGAGTGGCTGGGCCCGTGAGCCACGGCCGCTAGGCCTGCGCATCTGGAGCCTGTGCTTCGCAGCAGGAGAGGCCACAATAGTGAGAGGCCCGCGTACCGCAAAAAAAAAAAAAAAAAGAACAAAATATTAGAGTGAAATTGTGGTGTTATGATAACACAATGTTACTACTTGGCATTAAATGACTTTTATTAAGCAAAGAAACAATCTTGCACTTGGGCTCCCTTGTTCATAATCAAAATATTATGTCCAGGAATAGATAGTTTAAGACAAAAGAGTTCATAGAGGAGCAGAAAAACAAACCTACCTATTTTTTTTAAATGAATGAATGCAGAGGTTTAAGTTTTATAAATGTTGTCATTGGCTCAAAAATGTTGGAAAGTGGTGAATAGTTAGCAATAGGATTACAATAAGGAACTGTACCTACAGTGATTGACATAAAACTCTGGTAGCTGTTAGAAAGCCATGAGGATCCATACTGGTGTGGCAAGTTCCGAGGTTAGTAATTACCATCCTCTTGTCATCCTTTGCCAAATAAGCAGGCTCGCTGTTGCTATAATTACTAGCCTTACTGGATACACAGAATTTGGTTTGACATTTTATATTAGAAATACTATTATTTTATATAATTATTTATTGTAACAATATAATTTTATGTTATATAATATGATATAATAATAAATGTCAATAAAATACAACATGATGCTCATTATGGATTATAAATAAATTATAATTGATAATTATTATTTTACACTATAGGTAAATGGAATACTTTTTCATTTGAAACTGATTTTACCATGTATACATTCCAATTTTCAAGACACACTTAAATGACAAATTAGAAAAAAAAAAAAAACAATGAATACTACAGAAATTAAGAGAGAACTGTCATTTGTGACAACATGGATATTCCTTGAGGGCATTATGCTAAGTGAAATAAATCAGACAGAAATATAACTACTGTATGATCTCATTTATAGAAGGAATCTAAAAAGGCTGAACTCACAGAAATAGAGTAGAATGGTCGTTACCAAGGGCTGGGGGCGTGGAGGAAATGGGGGGATGTTGGTCAGAGGGTACAAACTTTCATTTATAAGATGAATGGTGACTATAGTTAACAATAATGTATTACATACTTAAAAGTTGCTAAAAGAGTAAGTCTTAAACATTCTCACTACACACACACACACACACACACACACACACAGGTAATTATGTGGGATGACAGAAGTGTTAACTAACCTTATTATGGTGATCAGTTCAGAATATATACATATAACAAATCATCAAGTTGTACACCTTAATCTTACACAATGTTATATGTCAAATATATCTCAATAAAACTGGGGGGGGAGGCATTTCAAAATACACACACACACACACACACACACACACACACACAAATGAAAACTTGCAAACTGAATTGTCAAAGCCATGGATGGCTAAAACATAATGTAGTTAAGAACCTGCCTTTAGCTTAATAAAAATATCATTGCTCACTGTCCTCAAATATCCACCACTGTGCAATTTACTTGTTGCTTTGGACTGTAAGTGTCCTGAAGCAAGTATCTCACTTAATTTCTTAAACCCAGTACTCCATATTTTGGTGGCATATTTACTTTTAGAGACTGAAAAATAATTCATTTTAATAGTTAACTTTGGTATAAAAATATTCATTATGTGAAGAGTTGTATCATGTTATTATTAATTCTAAAGATTTATTCATTTTAACATAATTTTGAATGAAAGCTAAGTGTGTGCATATGCGTGTTTGTTAGTTGGCATACGGAAAAGGAAGAAAACTATTTGTTGTCTGAGGTCAGCTATCTTTATTGTCCATTTCAGTGCTACTCAAATTGTGGTCTATGAACTGTTGTGCCTAATTGCTGGTAACATATTTACAAAAATTGAGAGTAAGAGTTTAGAAACTTTCATGTTTGGCATTGCTCATGACATACAAACACAAGATCAGTGGACTCGTTTCACTGAATAAGGTATAAACTAGTTTCTGTTATGTTTAGCCTCTGTGCGAGTCCCAGGTTAGCTCAGTCCAAGACAGACTGGGGAAAAAAATAAAATAAAAACTGATTCTTTACCATGAATAATTTGAGAAGCACTGGTTCTCATCACATAAGGTGGATGGTAATCTGAGGTTGAGACAGTTTACTTTTTATTTTTTGTTATTAGCATTTGTTTAAGTGATTTTCTCAACTAAACTGCAGCTGACTATCAATGAGTAAGTAGGTATACAAAATGCTGCCTATTTTCCTTGTAAATAATTGGTGTATACTTGAATGTAGTTATCAGTGAATTTATGAAGTTACACATGGACAGTTTTAATGACTAATAATAATAAATATAATAAAATAGCTAGCAATGATACAGCACTTACGACATGCCAGGTTAAACACTTAAAATCATTATGTTCTTTAACTGTCACAATAACCTTAGAAGTTAAGTACTATATGATCCTCTAATTATTTAGGAAGCCAAAGCACAGAACAGTAAGTAAATTACCCAAGGTTACCATATTTAAGAGGGGGTATTCCAGGGATTTGAATTTTAGCTCAATAATATGTAGGCTCTGTACCTCCTAACAGTGTTTCTATACTTTAGCAGACATTGTTAAAGAGATCCTTAGTCCAGTAAGTCTGGGAAGGCTCAAGAATTTGCATTTCTAGCAAGCTCTCAGGAGATGCTTGATGATCACACACTGGGAAGAATTCCATCGTTCAGAGAGCGTTACAGGATATTCTGCTAGAAAGAAACCGAGCAGCCAGGGATGCCTTTCTCTTCTTACCAGGTACCCTATCCATTGTCAAGGACAATGAGACCATCACAAAATACCCAGAATAAAAAGCACAAAACAATATATTGCAGGAGAGCTTTGCTGGTCAGGCACAGTCTCTCTGAGCAGAGTAGAAGACTGATCTCATATGACTTTTGGGGAAGCATGGAGTACAGGCATTGACAAACATTCACAAATGCAAGTGGGTTGACGTCATCTTAGATGCTTAGTTAGTGGTTACTTGTAACCATGGCTACAGAATAATCAGTCTTTTCCCAAATCTGTAGCAACTTTTTTATTTTCACCACCAAACCTATACTTGTGTGTCAAAAATATACTGTCACCAAATTCAACCATGATCTTCTTCATGCCACTGTATCCGGGTTTTGCAAATGTAGTTGATAACCGAGTCTAGGAGAGCACAGCTAATTGTATGACAAAGTCTTTATCCATCTGTTTTCAGAGAGTTCCTCATGGATTCTTAGGAAATGCTCAGTGCATGCTTTTTGAAATCGTAAATGTGATAGAATTTCTGAAGCAAAGTAGGATTCCTGAGAATCAAATAGCAGGAATGAAAGAAACACCCATGGGCATATTTAGTGGATGTGAGAAGAGGAAGGCTCTTCCGGAAGCTTTTACTTATATATTTCATAATTCCATATCTGGAATGCATAATTTTAAACATTTTTATTCTTTTATTCATTATCAACATAATCACCAATGTACTTAACAGAAGATGCTGTGTCTGTATGTATATAAATATATGTATATTTATATGTAAGTGTGTATATATTTTATATATATATATAAAATGATAGAGAACAATTTATCTTTTTTAGCCTATGTTATTTTTATTCTTCTTGAAGTTAGACACTGAGACTTATAAATGAACTAGCTCATAACTAAATACTTAAATACTAACTGAAATATCAACAATGTCATAGAAATTCTGTGTATCATGTAGTTAAGGTTAATAAATGGCATCACTGATTTGTTCTAGCTTTTCTTATGGGTTTAACTGTGTAATGGGACTTACTTTTAGAAATGTAAGACCAATGTTTAAAGGTGACAAATATGTTAACTCATAATTTCTATAACTACATGTTTTGCTGGAGAGCAAATCATTTTCTCTATGAAGTGTAATTTTGCAATTATTTTCTTATTTAGTGCTCTGTGGCTGATTAAATGTTTTTATGTGTTTTCTCCAGGGATTACCCTGGAAATAGATATCCAGGGTATTACTCTTTAGTTAGATTACTCTAACTAAAATACTGACTTATTCATGGCTACTTATGTAATACTGCCATTTCACCCATTCTGAACAGGTAAAGAGCAAAAATTTAATGTAATATGTAGACCATCAAGCAATTATTGGCTGCAAGGCTACTCTATTTGTTTAAATTATGCTGCTTCACCAAAGAATTAACAAAGATAATGTATCAAAATTTTCTGTATAAATAATATGCTTTATTTGTTTATAGACACTAGGGGTTAAGCCCAACAGCTCCACTAAAGCAAAGATTTTTGTCTGTATTGAGAGGAGCCTTGAAGAGTGTCTGGCATATAGTAAGTGCTCATGTCTTGATTGAGTTAATGAATGCACTTAGAAGTAGTCACCAATGAGAATCTAAGCCACAGAACCCATGAACACAAAGGTAGGCCCATTATGGAGAAATCAGCATGGAGTTGTTTAGTCCTGTGCTTCTCAAACCTTATTGTGATTTATAAATAACTGGGTGGTCTTGTTATAATGCAGATTCTGACTTAATAGGTCTGGGGCCAGGCCTGAGATTCTGCATTTCTAACAAGTTCTTAGGTGATGCCAGTGTTCCTGAACTTGGGCTGTAATTTAGATTGTGAAGGTTTAGCCACTTCTGCTTGAAACTGGTCTTCACCCTATTCTTCAACAGCAGCTCTCATTATTAAAAATGGCAAATAGGGCTTCCCTGGTGGCGCAGTGGTTGAGAGTCCGCCTGCCGATGCAGGGGACACGGGTTTGTGCCCCGGTCCGGGAGGATCCCACATGCCGCGGAGCGGCTGGGCCTGTGAGCCATGGCCGCTGAGCCTGCGCGTCCGGAGCCTGTGCTCCGCAATGGGAGAGGCCACAACAGTGAGAGGCCCGCGTACCGCAAAAACAAAAACAAAACAAAACAAACAAACAAAAACAAACAAACAAAATGGCAAATAAATTCTATGCTGGGGATATCAAAGAAAATCAAGTACAATACCATGTGACCGTTTATAGTTCTCTCTGTAAATTTGCTTGGTTGAACTTGGTAGTCCTGAAGATTATAAAGTCATGGAGAAAGTGTGCTCTTTCTTCCAACAAAGGAGTCTAAGTCCTAACTGGGAAACAGATTGGAGCAAGCTGTCAATTGAGTTAATTGATGGCTCCTACCAGAAACTGCAAATTTCCTCTGTGAGCTCTGTGGAAAAATCACTCTGTTTTAATAAATATAGTTGGTTTACACTTTTGGTCCTCACTTTTTCTTCCCACAAATTAAAAAGTTTGTGTTTCATGTGCCTTATTTCCTTTATCCCTTTGAATAAGACTTGCCTCTTTAGGAAGTTTTTAGAGAGTATAGACAGTTGGCAGAGCTGGCCAAATTTCTTTTGTATGCGTGTAGAGGAAGTAAATGTTTTGTGTTGGCAGAACTGCAACCTATTCCAAACTTATGGAACAGACAAGAGCTATAAAATATGGTCATCTGGAATGAAGTAATCATTCTCGGGATGTAATATGCAGAAGAGGAATCTCTGAGCAGGCTCTGTGAAATGTTTGATCACCCTAAAAACAGGATTTGAAAACAACACCATAACATCCTGCTGTTTTTCAAGTCTGGGTGGCTTGATGATGCAGAGTTTATTGAACAATACACCAGATAATCCTCAAGCTACCTCTTCTTCAAGGTCAAGTCCACACTAGCAATTACAGTAATGTTTGTTGAAGTCACTTGAATGGCAGGTATAAAGGCTGCCATTTAACGAAACTGGTTGATCGGGTGACTTTGTGAGTTTCCGCTCTTCACTTTTGCTTTAAAAGAATCACTTGTGTGGAAAGGAAAACAAGTTATTGGCCTAGCCCAATTAACCGTAAAGCTAACAGTTACCTGCAGATAAACCCATCAAGCATTCTCACAGAATTAAACAAAATCCATTCACATTTAATTGAACACAATCTCTAGATTCTTACCATATTGACAGCCCAAGATTTAGAAATAAAAATAGTCACTGGTGTTCTTCTTGTGATCATATCAACTAAAATAGAAACCAATGAGAACTTAATCTCAATATATATGATTAGATTTTTAAATTTCGGGACTGGCAGGGTTTTCTTTTGTTTGGGCCTCTAAGTCCCCACATCTTATTTCTTCCTCCTGTTAACTCTTGGATGCTTGTATCTATTAGATGATCTGGGAACAAAACTCATACTGACTACCACGTGGCATAAACAGAAAAAATAATTTTTGGAAACTTCTACCTTTTCTGCATAAAACAAGTATGTTAGGAAGAATGATATTTTAATGGTGATCTTAAATAAGGAAAATGAATCTTTGAAATAAACTTGAAATTTATTGTGAGTTACAGTGTTTATTTTAATATAATTTATTATAGAAATCATAAAATAAGTCTTGATAACCAATATTATCACAGATCATCATTTGATTGAACGGGTTTTATAGGATAGTTATAAATATTTATCCATTACTAAAGTAAACATTTGTTCTGAGTATCAGCTGCTCATTACATGCTTTGTTAACATGAAAGATGTAAAATCCTTCTTGGGATAACCAATAGATATTGTTGCTTGTGAAAGCAAGTTGTAAATTAGTATTCATACTATCATCTCAATTTTGAAGAAACAAAAATAAAAGTATTTTTATATAGTCTTTGTCTTTATATGTGTGTTATATACATAGGTATATTAGTCAAGATAGGAAAGATTTTTCTGTGGTAATAGGCAATCTTTAAATCTCAGTGATTTAAAGCAACAAGAATGTATGGTTTACTGTTGTGAGTTTATTATGGTTGTGGCCAAATCTACAGGGTAGTTGTCCTCCCCAGTGACTTGGTGATCCTGACCATTTAATCCTCTCTGCTATCTGAACGATAGGCTTGATTGGTTGAGCTAAGCAGGAGAAAAACAAGTACTAGAGAACTGAAAGGGCTTTCAATTCTTCCAATTCACTGTCTTTGCTTGAAAGGGACACATTATTTCTACTCGAATTTTATAGACATAATTAGTCAGAAAGACTTGTCTAAGTACAAGGAGGCTGAGAAAGGTAGGAGTGTCCATGAGACGCTTGGTACCCCATATTTCCACAATAGGAGAGAGCTAAAAGGAGACAAGCCTAATTGTTGAGAATAGATAAGTTTAGGGAGTGGAAGAGAAGTAGCAGAGGATGGTTACTTTTTATTTTTTCAAATCTAAATACCTTGTTTTTTCAACAATACTATGTTTTGTTTGATTAAAATAAATTTTAAATCATGAATTCTTACAATCACTACTGAGGGAGCAGGGGAATCCTCTGGCTTGAGTTTTGTAGAAAGGCTGTGACTAGTTCAGCATCTGGTATGACATTTAGACCTCTCTTCACTCATCATTCTCCTTTTAGTTTTCTTTCCTACTTAACATTTTTGTAATGTTATCAATTCTCTTTCTATAACTAAAATGTTCTGAGCTTTGTTACCATAGGTCAATGATTTTCAATATCCAGTTTGCTCCTAAGTCCTTAATATAATCAGAAGGTGGACTGACTCATCTAGTAAGGCCTCCATGGATTCCAGTGCAGTTCCATCAAATAAAGAGTGACCTGTAACCATGGGGGTATGTTTCCAATGATAAAAACTTCAGATACATTTTATATTTAGTGTGATTTAAAAACTCAGAATCTAAAATTGTGTAAGTTGAGTAAAGTCCTGGGAAGCCTTTTACCACAGGCTTTCAGTGTTCACAGTAGGAAAGAGAAAGCTATTTGGTGAATTTGCTTAGAAAACGGGCTTCAGGGAAATCCCAGTTTGTCTTTGCTTAGCTAATTTAGGAGTGTGTGACCTTATCTGGGTTTTTATGTTTCCCTAGCTCACTTTGAAGGTATATAATTTGTTTTTCTTTTAAACATTTTCTTCAGATGTGAATAGTGTCATATGAATGTAATTCTTAACAAGTGCTACATAACCACAGCTATATTAGGTATAATATAATTATTAAACAATTGCCACTCCCAAGCTTTAAAAAATATATATAAAGTCAGGCAAGATAGGACAGCTGAAGGTAAAATATCATGGGGGAAATTTGAGAACTCAGTATTCTTCAAAGGATTACTTGCATGAACAAAAGGAATATTAAGCTGAGGTAACCATAGGAGGAAGTGTAGGATTCATTCAAAAGCAAGCTGAGACCTAAGAGTGCAAACAAAACGCACGCTGAAGTTGGTATTTAAAATAATAGTGTGACTGAAAGTCTGATGAATCCCTGACCACTGGATAATATTATCAGGAACAAATTTTCATGTAAGAACTGTATTCATAGACTTCATTGTAGCTACTATAAGAAAAAAAGGGCTGTGTAGTTCACAGAATCTTCAGAAGACTCAAAGAATCAAGTTTAGACACTTGAAGTTACACAGAAAAAACACAAGTAGAAAAAATGCCCAATAACACAGGGTAGTGCTCCTCAAGGTGTGGCCTGTGGACCAGCCTCTGATCCACATAACTGTTACTAGTCTGGGGTGAGGAAAAGTGCTTGCACCAGATTGTAAATGGACCATGTCACTAGGCATACTATTTAGTTTAGTTGATAAATTTTTTTATAGTAAGATTTCCTCAATAGAGAAGTAACATGTCAATTTACATTTGGGTGCAAGCTCTTGTCTGAGATGGACCTTAAGCAGCACTGTTTTATGGGTGCACCACTGCCTTTACCATTATCTGCATGACACGTACGCTCCTGCAAAGTGGAGACCAAAGCACTCCACTGTAGCAACCCCAAGAAGAACCAAATGACTCCATCACTGTACTAGCCAGAAGATTCAATCCTCTTTTGAGCTATAGAAGCTCCCCAGGATTCCTTCTGCTTCCAGGTCTGATGGCAAATAAATAGTAGTAAAAAATAAAGTGTACTCGTTTAATCAAATATTTTGAGAAATGAAATACTATCATCTAGAACATTGTTTCATAACATTTTTCAGGTCGTAAATCATTTTGAGAGTATGATAAGAGCCACGGTTGCTATTCCCAGCAAATTGTACATTCATGCAATTGTACATGGACTCATAGAAGATTTACAGACCCTGCAAAGGCTATCTTCAGACTGCAGGTTAAAAAATCCTGATCCAGAGTAAAGCAGAAATTACTAATTTTGCCAATAATTTGATTTTAATATATAACTATATTTTTCACAAAATGATACTTCAATTTGGAGCTGAAAATTGCAATTTGATTTATAACTCTTACTGGCAATATAATCTAGGCATATAAACTCTTTGGATCTCAATTATCTCACTTGTAAATTGGAGATGATAATAATTATCTCATAAGATTACTGCATTTCCTTTAGGTATGTGTCTAGCATAATACCTGTCACAAAAATGTTTAATGAATTGTTCATTTACTCATTCGTTCATTTACTCATTCATTTTTGATATATTAATAAGATTGCTTAGAATCTCTTGATTATTTTCTGGTTTTACAATTACATTTAACAAATATTTATTAAATGTTCACTTTGTACCAGGAGCTGTGCTAAGTATGTGCAGAGATGATTAAGCAGAAATCTCTGCTCCAGAGTAATTTATGGTACAGTGGCATGTGAAGAGAAAATTTCAATATATTGTAGTAAGTGATATAAGAAATGGGCATAAGGTTGTATGGGAGCCCATAATAGGAGCAGTGTAACAGATATTGAGTATTTATTGAACAATCTGTGATGGAGATGATAGCAAGTTGTGCCAATAATATTAATTAAATAACCTTTCTGATTGCTTTCTGTATGTTGATTATTTTGCTAAATATTCTATGTACTATATAATTTGATCCTCATAAAAATTCCATGAAAAATTCTATTTCCTCTTTTTAAATACCCACTTAACAGATGTGGCTACTAGGCTAAAACAGAATGAACAAAATTTCAAGAGATATAAAATATAAATCAATGGCAGAGTTGGAATTAACTTTGACTTCAAACCTAGGTTCTTTAACAATTAGTTGAAGAAAGCTGGGAATAGTGTTTCAGTTGGGGGAAGTAACTCCAAAAATTGCATGGAGACATGGAATGACTTTTTGTATAAGGGAAACTACACAGAATAACAATGATAACAGTTGTTATAAATACAAATTGTAAAGCATAATAAAGAGATAACCCAGCCTAATATATAGATTGCTTGATTGTAAAAAAAAAAAAAAAAAGAAAGAAAAAGAGCAAGTGGTTATAATTAAATTACAAGTATCTAATTTGTGATTTCTAGATCTAATGGGTCAGGAGCTAGCTTAGGTGTGGGAAGATGATGCATCCAGGTGTTGGGGAAATTAGGATAGCCAGGAGGTAGTTGTATATATATGAGTTTTTAGTACAGACATATGGGCAAAAGTGGAAATAAACTTTTCTGACATTGGTTTAAAGATAGCAATAAAAATCATTAGTGTATATAAAAACACTCAGTAATACAGAAGGAACTTAGCATTGAACTGTGTTTATTTTGACCAAAACACACCTGTATTTCAAAACATACACATGTAGTTTCTTATCCGTTCTTTATGAACTAACTAAAAATTATTTTATACTGTCTGTTTGCAAAAAATGTGGTAAAAGTAGAAGCTATGGCTAACGAAATCTTTGGCTGAAAATTAGTAAAATTAACAAAGTAACATGTTTATGCAATGAGACTGTGCTCAACAGGGAGAACTCTCTATAGATGAGTTTATTGACGCTCATATTATAATAAATACTAATTAAAACAAACCAAACAAAAACAAAGCTAACAACAACAAAAAACTTCCTGTGCTTTTTACTGGGAATTTAAACTAAGCTAGGGAGAGATGATTGACAGCTTTTTTTTGGGTGGGGGGGATCAGTTGTGACCAAATTTCTTCAGATGATACGGTTGATATTTTATTTATAAATCCCTTATGATGTTTTGTAAATTTTACCTTATTTTTAGGAATATCTGAAGGTCCTATCTGGAGGCTGAAGGAAATTTGAACTGCTTCCTAATAAAATACTCCCTTAGTAGAATATTCTATTTACAACACAGTTTGATTCACAAGACTGCATTCCCATTTTTATAGTTTAATTAGAGGTTAAAGAAGATCATGTGATTGAAGTTTTTATTTTCCCATTGCATTTATTTCCAAACCATCTCAATACAGTAGCTGTCAACATCATTGAAACAGAGACATAGATGACTTGTAAAGAAGACATTTTCTGTAATTACATGGTTAGCTTCATTCAGACTTACTGATCATTTCAAATACATGTGTAGTTCCATTGATCAAAAACTCACTGCACTGTTTAATGAACAGATGTACAGTTATTAATCTTGGATGGGATCCATATGTAACTTCAATAGAGATCAAAGAAGGCAATGAGCACACCGCATAGTATCCTGTGTTAAGACTTCAGCAATACCAGGGCATGAAGTCCTAAAGCAAAATTTTCATCTGAATACAAGTAGTTCAAATATACGTGTGCTGAATAGAACATATATGTAATGACTAGAACATTACTCCTAAATGTATAATTTGCATGTTTGCTAATGTATAATTTCTCTCCTCTTAAATTTTTTACCTTTTAACTTTCAAATTCTCCTATGGTTTTCATCATTTGGACACAGGGAATGGGGGAAAAAAAGATGCTTATTCTCTTAGTGCATAAGAGAATAAAGTCCAAAACTAGGTTACAATGATATTAAGCCAAGGCCAAGTAGAACTATTCATGAGGTTATTAAAAAGAATAAATAAAAAATGAAGACCTCAACAGCAGGAATAAGCCACTCTTATGAGAGATTAATACTTCAGATAGGAGGTTGGCTACAGAGGTAGTATGGTAAGTACAATGCTATGTGCTCAGAAAACTCCAAATTCGAACTTACAGAAAACGTGTTGCATGTTCATTTATAATAGAAATAAAATCAGCAGTGTGGTTATGGGCGATGTTAAATATTCTAACTTGGAAACGATTTTAATAATGATACTATTTTCTTGCCTTAATATAGCTAAAAGCTGCTTGTGTGTTTGAATGATGAGTAAATCATCTACAGAGTAGAACTTATTTTCAACTTTGATTTTTGGCCCTTTAACAGCCTGATACAGTACATGAAACTGTGGTGGCACAAATGATTGGCAATAATTAGAAGATAATTTGACTTTTTAAAAAATTATTTGATGCTTTAGATACAAAGCATCTCCTGTAAACATTTCTTTCTTTTATGTGGTTTTAATCTTTCTGCTAACAAAGTCCCCACTGAGATTCATGATTAGTGGAATATAATCCTAAAAGAAGAGGTCAGGGAGATTAATTTGTGTGGACACATCTCACTGGTGATCTCAGTGGCAAAAATTCCAAGCTGAGAGATAAGTTGTTTATCCTCCAAATATACATGTTCTGTTTCAGCTTTTTGGCTACTTAGTCGGGAAAGGGCCTGTGCATAAAGAGAAGTTTGAGTGAGTAGATAGACACATCTATGGCTTGATAAAAGTTAATGAAGTTTGGGCATTGAACGGGAAACCCAATCATTTCATAGCCATTACACTCTACCTTAGACTCAGAAAATCTTGATTATCTGCTAAGAAACTAAGGTGTGAAAATATCTAAAATCTCAATAGACAAACAGTATCTGTAATAAGCTTTATTACAAAGCTTTATTTAATCTTTTGTTGTTTATATTTAATATAGACAGTATACATGTAAAGACAAATAATCAACAATATATGTTAATAATGATAATCCTGCTTGTGTAAGGTGCCTACTGGTTTTTAGAGCTAGCTGGCATTATACCATTACACCTACTCTCTTTCTCCATGCCCTCTCCCCTCAAAATAAAAGGAAGTACTAACTAAAAGGTTTTCACATGTAAGTGTTTCTTTTGTAGAAATGTAGAGACAAGTTTACTGAGTCTGGTTAATGAAGGTTAAGGTTACAGATCAGGAGGATATTAGCTAGGAAATTAGTACAATTTTATATGTTACATTCTATCCTTTCCCTTAGTAATTAACTGACTTTGTTTTGTCTCTCTACCATATTGATACATAGTCATTATGATATCTTATCCAGTAGAAATCTTTTGCCCTCTATAATTACACAAAAGCACTCTTGTGAAATTCACTGCTCTATAAATAGAACATAGTTGTTTGGGACTTTAACTTAGGCATTTATTTATTTATTTTCCAGTTTTATCGAGATGTACTGACATATGGCACTGTACAAAATTAAGGATTACAGAATAATGATTTGACTTACATCCAGGACTGATTATCACACTAAGTTTAGTGAACAATTGTCATATAGATATAAAATTGAAGAATAAACAAATTTTTCCTTCTAATGAGAACTCAGAATTTCCTCTCTTAACAACTTTCATGTATAACCTACAGCAGTGTTCATTATATTTTTCATTATTTTTTAAACAATGGAGTATAATTGCTTTACAATGGTGTGTTAGTTTCTGCTGTATAACAAAGTGAATCAGCTCTATGTATACATATATCCCCATATCTCCTCCCTCTTGCATCTCCCTCCCACCCTCCCTATCCCACTCCTCTAGGTGGTCACAAAGCACCGAGCTGATCTCCCTGTGCTATGCAGCTGCTTCCCACTAGCTATCTATTTTATGTTTGGTGTATATATGTGTATATATGTCCATGCCACTCTCTCACTTCGTCCCAGCTTCCCCTTCCCCCTCCCTGTGTCCTCAAGACATCCCTAGTAATTATTTATCATATAACTGGAAGTTTGCACCTTTTGAGTGTACCTTTTGACAATTTCCTCTTCTTCCCACCACACTCCTCTCGTAATCACAAATCATATCTCTTTTTCTATGAGTTTGTTTATTTGTTTCTGAAGTATAATTGACCTATAATGCTCTGTTAGTTCCTATTACACAACATAGTGATTCAATATTTCTATATATTTCAAAATGATCACTATGTTAAGTTTAGTCAGGATATGTCACTATACAAAAATATTGCATAGTTATTGACTATATTCCCCACACTGTGTATTTCATTCCCTTGACCCTTGTAACTGGAAGTTTACAAAAGTTTACCTCCTCAGTGTTCACAGCAGTAGAGAGCCACCCAGAGTAAAGGCTGGGAGCAGGTCCCACACTGTGCTGGGTGCCACCAGGCCCTGGACCTGGCCACACACAGCGCGGGGCGCTGGCTTTGCTGTGAGACCTCAGGGAAGGGGATCATCAACAATTTACAGAGGGTCCAGCAGCTGGGTCAGATTGAGACAAACCATCGTGTGGCGGGGTTCAGGTCAGCAGGCTGGAGAGGGTTCTGCTCTTTGATCATTATCGTTTGGGACCCCATGGGAGGGTCTTGGAGGCCACCTGAGTCCCAAAGGTGGGAAACTCCTCAGAGATGCTCATATCGGGAGCCTTCTCACTGCTGCTGGCATTCCATGGAGCGTCATGCATCACGAAGGCCTTGGATGGCACCTTGGACTTCTCATGGCTGGGGGAGTTAATCGACCTTCACCTATTAATTTCCTATCCCAACTCTCTTCCCCTCTGGCAACCACGTGTTTGTTCTCTGTATCTATAAACCATTTTGTGCTAGGTTTGTTCATTTGTTTTGTTTTTTAGATTTCCATATAAGGAAATCATGCAGTATTTGTCTTTCTCTGTCTGACTTATTTCACTTAGCATAATGCTCTCTAGGTCAATCCATGTTGTTGCAAATGACAAGATTTCATTCTTTTTTATGACTAAGTAATATTCCATTGTGTATGTATACCACATCTTCTTTATCCATTCAACTACTGTTGGGCACTTAGGTTGTTTCCATATCTTGGATATTGTAAATAATGTTGCAGTGAACATAGGGGTGCATATATATTTTCTAACTTGGGTAATTATATATGCAGAACAATAGATTTCCAATAATCTGGGAGATATTTGATCCACTAAATATATATGGAAGAGCATTTCTTCAGCATCCACATTCATCATATTTTACTTTATGATATTGAGACTTTGTTGTCAAAAAAAGAAAACTACAGGCCAATATCACTGATGAACATAGATGCAAAAATCCTCAACAAAATACTAGCAAACAGAATCCAACAGCACATTAAAAGGATCATACACCATGATCAAGTGGGGTTTAGCCCAGGAATGCAGGGATTCTTCAATATATGCAAATCAATCAATGTGATAAACCATATTAACAAACTGAAGGAGAAAAACTATATGATCATCTCAATAGATGCAGAAAAAGCTTTCCACAAAATTCAACACCCATTTATGATAAAAACTCTCCAGAAAGTAGGCATAGAGGGAACCTACCTCAACATAATACAGGCCATATATGACAAACCCACTGCCTACACCATTCTCAATCGTGAAAGACTGAAACCATTTCCACTAAGATCAGGAACAAGACAAGGATGTCCATTCTCACCACTATTATTCAATATAGTTTTGGAAGTTTTAGCCACAGCAATCAGAAAAGAAAAAGAAATAAAAGGAATCCAAATCAGAAAAGAAGAAGTAAAACTGTCACTGTTTGCAGATGACATGACATAGAGAATCCTAAAGGTGCTACCAGAAAACTACTAGAGCTAATCAATGAATTTGGTAAAATAGTAAGATACAAAATGAATGCAAAGAAATCTCTTGCATTCTTATATAGTAATGATGAAAAATCTGGAAGAGAAATTAAGGAAACACTCTCATTTACCATTGCAAGAAATAGAATAAAATACCTAGGAATAAACCTACCTAAGGAGACAAAAGACCTGTATGCAGAGAACTATAAGACACTGATGAAAGAAATTAAAGATGATACAAACAGATGGAGAGATATACCATGTTCTTGGATTGGAAGAATCAGCATTGTGAAAATGACTATACTATCCAAAGCAATCTATTGATTCAATGCCATCCCTGTCAAACTACCAATGGCATTTTTCACAGAACTAGAACAAAAAATTTCACAATTTGTATGGAAAAAAAAAGACCCCAAAAAGCCAAAGCAATCTTGAGAAAGAAAAATGGAGCTGGAGGAATTAGGCTCCCTGACTTCAGACTATACTACAAAGCTATAGCAGTCAAGACAGTATGGTGCTGGCACAAAAACAGAAATATAGATCAATGGAACAGGATAGAAAGTCCAGAGATAAACCCATGCACATATGGCCACCTTATCTTTGATAAAGGAGGCAAGACTATACAATGGAGAAAAGACAGACTCTTCAATAAGTGGTGCTGGAAAACTGGACAGCTACATGTAAAATAATGTAATTAGAACACTCCCTAACACCATACACAAAAATAAACTCAAAATGGATTAAAGACCTAAACGTAAGGTCAGACACTATCAAACTCTTAGAGGAAAACATAGGCAGAACACTCTCTGACATAAATCACAGCAAGATCCTTTTTGACCCACCTCCTAGAGTAATGGAAATAAAAACAGAAATAAACAAATGGGACCTAATGAAACTTAAAAGTTTTTGTACAGCAAAGGAAACGTTGAACAAGACGAAAAGACAACCCTGAGAATGGGAGGAAATGTTTGCAAATGAAACAACTGACAAAGGATTCATCTCCAAAATATACAAGCAGCTTGTGCAGCTCAATATCAAAAAAACAAACAACCCAATCCAAAAATAGGCAGAAGACCTAAATAGACATTTCTCTGAAGAAGATATACAGATTGCCAACAAACACATGAAAGGATGCTCAACATCACTAATCATTAAAGAAATGCAAATCAAAACTACAATGAGGTATCACCCCACACTGGTCAGAATGGCCATCATCAAAAAGTCTACAAATAATAAATGCTGGAGAGGGTGTGGAGAAAAGGGAACCCTCTTGCACTCTTGGTGGGAATGTAAACTGATACAGCCACTATGGAGAACAGTATGGAGGTTCTTTAAAAAACTAAAAACAGAACTACCATATGACCCAGCAATACCACTACTGGGCATATACCCTGAGAAAACCATAATTCAAAAAGAGACATATACCACAATGTTCATTGAAGCTCTATTTACAATAGCCAGGACATGGAAGCAACCTAAGTGTCCATTGACAGATGAATGGATAAAGAAGATGTGGCACATATATACAATGGAATATTACTCAGCCATAAGAAGAAATGAACTTATTTGTAGTGAGGTGGATGGACTTAGAGTCTGTCATACAGAGTGAAATAAGTCAGAAAGAGAAAAACAAATACTGTATGCTAACACATATATATGGAATCTAAAAAAAAAATGGTTCTGAAGAACCTAGAGGCAAGACAGCAATAAAGATGCAGATGTAGAGAATGGACTTGAGGATATGGGGAGGGGGAAGGTAAGTTGGGATGAAGTGAGAGAGTGGCATTGACATATATACACTGCCAAATGTAAAATAGATAGCTAGTGAGAAGCAGCTGCAGTGCACAGGGAGATCAGGTCGGTGCTTTGTGACTACCTAGAGGGGTGGGATAGGGAGGGTGGGAGGGAGATGCAAGAGGGAAGGTTTATGGGCATATATGTATATGTATAGCTGATTCACTTTATTATACAGCAGAAACCAACACACCATTGTAAAGTAATTATACTCCAATAAAGATGTTAAAAAAAAAGACTCTATTAACAGCTGACTAGTGTAAATATTTTAGACAATATGATTCCCAGAGATCCATTTTAGCACATCAATTGGATTGAATGGCTGTTTATTTGTTGTCTGTTGTCATTCAGTCTCTTAACTGAAATATTGGAATGCATATTTTGGCAGTAAGGAGATTCATGTAAAATTTGGGATATGCTTGAATGTTATAAATAAAGTTGTGAAATATTTTTCATGCTTTTTTTTAAGAAATGAGATACTTGCTCAGTGTCACACTTGAACACCAATGGTTTTCTCTATGGAGAAATGAATTAATTATTCTTAAAGTATTGTTTTTACACTAAAAGAGTCTCATTTACATAGATATAGACAAAAACGTAAGATCTCGTATTTTTGTAACTATATAGTCCCTATACTCAGATTTATATCTAATTTCTGTGTAAACATGTGACTCTATAATAGAGTTTTCTTGTAATCTAATGGGAGTCCTTTGACAATTGTAAAGAACTTTAAAGTTAAATCCCTATAATTATGGTAGGTAGTAAAGTTTGGAGATTACAGTTTCTATTGTTAGGAAATACTGTTAGCTATTACTAAAACCATATTTCCCTAAACATAGGAAGGATAGTTTATATTTAATTTCAATAATATATTAACATCCATTAAATGTTACCAATAAACTTTTGGGAGAATTTCTCCCTATATTATCCACTAACATTTAATTAGGAGAAGGAAGCCAAGAGTTGAAAGGAAGTCTGTCTGGTTTTCCTGTGTTTGACTCACACCATCTAGCATGGGTGTGAGGCCAGTCAGGAATCATTACACTTCTGAAAGCAGAGCACGGCAATGGATTTCTGTTATCCTGCACAACATCTCTCCCTGTGAATGCTTCTTAGATTTTAGAGCACACAGACTTTTAAATAGAAAATTCTAACCTAAAAAAAAAAAAAAGAGAAAGACTAATCAGTTAAGAGATGCAGAATCTTTGCGACTTCAAATCTCAAAAAAATATATAATTAAAAATATTTTTATCTAACAGTTGAAAAAATTGATCAAAGATCTGTGCTAACATAGTGCTGTGATTTAAATCATTGAATTTTGTATGTAAATATAGATGCTGTTACCCACTAACAAATTAGAATACTTTAAACCTATTAATATGCTCTTTATCTACTTTGCTCTTTTTCCCTTTCATGGGCTTAATTTTGTTTGCCTACTCTTAAAACATCATGATTGTAAGATAAAAGAAGTATATTTAGGTGGTAATTATAGTGTAATGTCTAAATGTATCAAATCAACATGTTGTCCATCTTAAAAAAAGAACTACATTTAGTCTTTCAGTTCATAAAAGCAGTTACTGATTATCTACTATTTGTTGCATAACTTGTAGGACTGTATTTATACTGTGGGAACGAGAAAGTTATATAGGATGCAGTTATTACCCTAGAGAAATTTATGAAGAGAATGAGTCCTAACAAAAAGGAATACTCTTTTATATTAACTCTTAATTTTAAATGTAGTTCTGTAATTTTCTTCAGCAAGGAACTAAAACATTGAAGTGGCAACCAGAAAAATCCCTTAGGACTACAGCACAATTCTTGATTCTTAGTCCCATGTGCAAGGCAACTCTGATTTAACTTTAAAGGAATATATCTAATGACTTAAAGATTATATAATGCACATTTAGCTTTAAGGTTAACGATACTATTCTGATGAAGTAGGTGGATAATGAATATGGATGCTTCCTTTACATGTTGCTTCTGTATAAAGTAAATATAAACGCAGGGGTGACATTGTTGAGAATTCTCCAACCCCTGATAAATTCGGTTTTAAGTGGTTTCTGCCTGGAAATGTATTTCTTTCTTTCATCACCTCTACTTTCTTTCATCCCACCTAACTGACATGCTAACTCTTGGAGAAAGGTGGAGATATTTCAAATGGAGAAAAATCTAAAATTTGATTTTCAAAAAAGCATTTAAAATGTATGGTCCATTATTACCTTTCAAACTGTTGACTTTCATTAAAAATAGATGCCTAGTTTGGTATATTTATGGTACCTAATGAATAATAAAAAGCTATGACTCACTTAATAGACACAATGCTAGACAATTTCAAATGAAAACCCCTGCAACGTTCCGTGTAGAATAAGCCATGATGGAAACAGATAGATTCAAATTCTCCAGTACCATTTTTAGGTAGCTTCTGGTAATTGAGTCATTGGAAAAGTGCCTAGAGGTCATCTGGCTGCCTGCATGGAAGAGTATGCTCACCTGCGCTAACTGCTACACAAGTAGCTGCTTAAACTTATAGCTAGGCTAGTTCACCTGATCTTTCTTAACAAAAAATGTGTGAGACCAGATAGTATCAGTACGACTGTTCTATGTTGATTACTCTGTGATTAAAACCAAGAAGGTTTTCAAGGCACAGATGAAGGTGAGAGTGGCTATGGTTATTCTTCCCGCAAGTTAATTTTTGAGCCAACCTCCTGGGACAGTTTAATGCATGAGATTCTGACATGTGCATTCATTCCCTTTGCATATGAGGCTAACTGTAAAGGAAGTTACCTCCCAGCCTGACGTTATCATTTGTGAGTCTCGTACGTTGCTTGCAGTGCCAGCACCCTAAAGGATGCTTGTACAAATAGGCTACTGATGTTTCCTCCCTTTTGAAATGTTGGTTGCTGCTACATAAAGCAGAAACTGTTGTGAAGGAAATGATTACAAATAATTTCATAGCAAGAATATGATTTCTCATCAAATAAACAATTACTGTGGGAGGGTAGCAATAATTTGTAAAACTGAACTGATCAGTTAGGATTCCAACTTTCTTTGGGAAATTCTAGTACTTCATATACCTCTTATTCTAATCCAGATTTCCCAAACGGTTATTTAGTGGATCCGCAGTAATATGTGCAATAAGACAATATGGTCCCACGTATTTACTTTAATTAAACTAACTTTGGAAGTCATTTTCTACTCTCCTTTTCCTATTCTCCTTTGACCTTTTTTTTTTTTTTTTTTTTTTGCGGTACGCGGGCCTCTCACTGCTGTGGCCTCTCCCGTTGTGGAGCACAGGCTCCGGACGCGCAGGCTCAGGGGCCATTGCTCACGGGCTCAGCCGCTCCGCGGCATGTGGGATCCTCCCGGACCGGGGCACGAACCCGTGTCCCCTGCATCAGGCAGGCGTACTCTCACCACTGCGCCACCAGGGAAGCCCTGACCTCTTTCTTACATCAGGTGATTTATACTTTGTTTATCCGATCAGGCCTTACTTTCTGTTTACAGAATGAAGGTTAACGGCATTTTCTCTAGGTCTTTTTTTGTAGCCTCTTCTATCAACTTTCATCTATCAACGGATGACACATTGACTTTTTCACTAATACAACATTAAATGTGGAATTGCTGGTTCTTCTATAATAACATATGTTGTTGTACTGGGGAAATATGAGAAAGGATATGAAATAAATGAATATGAGCTTTGAGTGTTTATGGAAAAAATTGTCTGAAGACATGGGAAAATGACTAGAGAAGGAAAATATGAGAGGCTGTGGGCTTGGAGAGGTAGAAGAACAGATCTTGAAAAACAATTTGGATTTGATGTAAAGAACCATAGTTTTCCAGCTGGTGTGGAAAGCAATATTCTTGAGCTGTCAAGGACAAATGTTTTGTCAAAGGGATCAGGGCAAATGCATTGTATATTAAAAGAATGGAAAGAGATGAATGGGTAATAAGAGTAGATGGCTAGGGCTTCCCTGGTGGTGCAGTGGTTGAGAGTCCACCTGCCGATGCAGGGGACACGGGTTCGTGCCCCGGTCTGGGAGGATCCCACATACCACGGAGTGGCTGGGCCCGTGAGCCATGGCCGCTGGGCCTGTGTGTCCGGAGCCTGTGCTCCGCAACGGGAGAGGCCCCAACAGTGAGAGGCCCGCATACCACAAAAAAAAAAAAAAAAAAAAAAGAGTAGATGGCTATATCCAAAGGTGAGACATCTCTTAATCCTTGGTTAATGTCAGCCCAGACTGGTGTCTGGACAGGCTCTCAGGCATCTCTTATTTTTCTAGTATGCCTAAACCTCCACTTTCGTTCAAGGGTCCTGAGTCATGTCAACCATGATGATGACCAATCATATGCTATATTCTCTGCTCTTCAATTTAGTTGTCAGTCAAATTATTAAGCATAAACAAGTATAGATTTAGAGTCAGTATTTAAAAAGTAACTTAGAGACCAACCAGTTCATATTTTATGGATAAGAAAATGGGAAAACAGAGGGTTTGTCCAAAGCCACCAAGCTGGAATTTTAATACCTAACATCGTTGTAGTGTTTTATGCCTTACTATTCATTTTCAATTACATTCTTTAGTGGAATCCACAGCAATCCCTGTGAAATAGTTTCTGCCCTTTATGAGCAAACACTTTTTGCGATCTTAGTAGATGGGCTTAAGGCCGCAGACCTGAATCATGACAGAGCAGGGTCAGAATAACCCCAGCTGTTTTTACTACATCATGTTTCCTTCCACACTCACAGCTTGAAAAAAGCAGCGAGAAAATGCTAGGAGGGTAGATTTACTACTGGTATTAGTATAAGGTGAGAGTAACTAAAGTATTTTTTAATGTAACAGTCATCTAGCATTATTATATGTGCTGCTCAATGGAAATATCAAGAATGTAAGGAGTTTAACAAAAATATTTTCAGCAGAAGTAGGAAGAGTTGAATATAACTTAAATGAAAAATATATCAGCCAATGACAGTATCCAAAAACCTATGAGGATTTGTGTGTCTGTCACTCCCCAAAGGCCCGAAGCTCTGTGGAGTACATGAGGATGAAAAAAACACAGACTGCTCTCTATCTTCTAGAGGGGATCAGACAGTCTTATCAATAATTGAAATAAAAGAGAGCCCAGAAAGGGGAGTGAGTCATTGGGAAGGGTGGGTTACAAGGAATCTCCCTGCTTTTAGAAACCTAGCAGGTCTTCAGGAGGCCAGAGGTAATCTAAGTTTCTTCTGAGAATCCGATCAAGCTTCTTACAGAACTTCCAAGGGGTTGAGTGAGAACATTCCCTTGACATTAAAAAAATAATAATTTAAGATCCCAGGTTACTAATTTAAGCCCTAAACAATATGTTTTGGGATTGTTTGACTATTATAGTCTATAAATTTGACTAAAAGTTTTCAGGTAAAATCTATGATAAATTGACTTGACTTTAACCCCAACTCTAAGGGTTAACTCAAAATAGTAGGGCAGGTTTTCTGTGTAAGTAAACTTTATCTTCTTCCTCTTCATTCTTAGTTATGGCTCTCCTAAATAAGTCATTCCCAAATGAAACTGCTTATTTCTATTATTATAGATATGATTCATGATTTAAAACATTCTTATGGTTTAAAAACCAAACAAGTGAAGAGAAAGACAACATAATTTTCAGTCTCAGTTTTGCTCACCAGGCTTTGTCTGAAAACCAGTTTATAAGCCTGGATGAGCTCATAAGAAACCACTGATGAAAGAACACGTAGGGTAAAACATACTGTAAAATGATATGGTATCTTAATGAAATGAATTGATAACATGCTGACTCCTTCTTTAGTATGTGACTTTATCTGTATTTGGCTGTATATTTGTGCAATTCTTGAGGGTGAAAGGAAGAATAGAAAAAGAGAAAAATAAAAGGATCAGAGCCTTAGGTCACAATGAAATTGCAGTGCTCCTTTTGGTATGTTGACCAATTATGGACATCTGAGACCATGTGTATGATATTATAGAAACATTAACATGCCGAAAATACTGGCAAGACCTTAAAGATCTAGTCTCTGTCTGTACCTGTTTATGCTTGTTTTTTTGTTAAATATTAGGAGGAAATAAATTATTGAACCTAACTTTTATCAGGCCACTTTTTTTTCCCCTCCAACTCTCTGGCAATAGAGGGATTCAAATGAATGTAACTAGTTGTTCTAAACACTTTAAAGCAGATATTTAATGTCTAAATAAAGTCTTTCAATTACTGTATAAAAAAGCTCAGAGCATTTTCTTCAAAAAGGAATAATGATTGAATACATTTCTCATCAAAATGAAGGATTAATAGCAGTGAATAAAAATTTTCTACAAAGTTTTCTACAATGTGCCGTGAAAATTCATTTCCTTCTTTTTGCTCTCTCCGATGTGTTGGCTCCTTGCCCCTTATACAGCTAACACATTTAGTATTGTCACATTGGGGAAAGCACAGTAGATCATTTTATATGTGAACTAGTACTTGTGGAAAAGTGCATGCATGCTCTTTTGTTGTTCCACAATGAGTCGTCTAATTGTCATTTGTTTTTTGCAAAATCTTGGATCCAGCTAATCGTACATGATTTGCATTTATTGTTTATATGATTGGTAGAATTTCATCAGTGAGCAGAAAATTTTCAGTATCATTTTCTGAGAAATTTAGAGATGCTCACTGGACATTTTAAAGCCTTTTATATGGTCTCTCTGATTTACTAGTTTCAGATACTTTATTTTAATTTAAGGCAGATGAAACTTCAACACAATGGATGGGAGAGACATTTAGCTAGAAAAAGTCTGAAGAAATAGTCGTTTTTAACTATACTTAATTTTATATCTCTGTATTTAAAATTATGACTATTATTCAGGGTTTTATATATATAATTCCTATGTAAGAGAAAATAATAATTTATCTCACTAGATGTGAAATTAAAAACTTTTCTGCAATGAGACAAAACTTCTCTTTCTGGTTAAAGATGTACCAATTTAAAGAAGATGATATATTTTTTTAAGACTACTTTGGTGTTTCCCAAGAGTCTATTGTTTATTCTGCCAAGAAATTCTGTTCCTGCATCAATAGGAATTTTAAAACTCCAACATGACCATACTATTTCCTCAATAATAGCAAGGAAATTAACTTTAATGCAGTAAATTCACAAGAAACCCCTATGATAAAAAGATGCATCTCATTCCTATTATTTAATTGATCTTTTTGGAACAGTTCATTTGTACTCCAGAAAAAGAAAATAATCAAGTGGGTTATTAAGTTCTTTCAAATGTATGAAAACAATGATGACTAATACCCAGATATCTTTTTATGAAAGTCTTTTGTGTTTGAACTTTCTAACTTCTGATCTCTAATAGGTGGCTCTAGGCTTACTATTATTATTATTTTAAGCCTGAAACTTCCTTGGTAGAATTGCAATCAATTTGATTTAAATTCCTTTTATTCATTTAAGATCGCATGAAATGGATTTTACTTACACAATGTGAAATATGTTAAATTTCAAAGCCTTCTTACACTTTACTCTTCATTTCCTGTCTAGTCATTTAGAGAAAGCCACACCGTGTGGCAGGAAAAACACCAATTGAACAGTCAGGAGACGTGGGTTCTAGCTATTTGACCTTGAATTAAACTTCAATTAACTTCTCTGTGCCTCAGGGTCCATATCTGTTACATGAAGGAGTTGTCAGAGGTTGCAAATCGGCAGTTCTAGCTACATTCAGCCCTCAGATATGTTTTGCTTGACCTGCATGGTATTAAAAAAAAGTGAATGAAATTGGTTATATCAACTTACACTCCCATCAGCAGTGCACATGAGTCACTGTTGCTCTATATTCTTACCAATACATGATGCTGCCAGCCTTTCTCATTTTAGATATTTTGGTGTTTGTAGTTATATTTCATTATGGATTTAATTTGCATTTTCCTAGTGACTAATAAAATTAAGTACTTTTCATTATCAGCCATTTGGATAGCTCCTTTGGTGAGGTGTCTTTTTGATTTTGGGGCCTTTTTTTAAGTTAGATTGTCTGTTTTTTCTTATTGATGTGTTAATGAGTTTTTAGATATTCTGGATATGAGTCTTCTGTTGGATAAATGAATTCAAAGCATGTTCTCTCTGTGTGTCTTTTCTTTTCACTCTCTTAAAGGTGACTTTTGATAAACTGAAATTCTTAATTTTTAGTGAAGGTCAACTTTTCAAACTTTTCCTTTGTAGTTAGTGGTTTATTAAAATTTTAAAGACACTTTTGCTTCCCCTAAAGTTATAAAAATATACTCCTTCTGCACAAGACCTTTTAGAAAGGAGCATCTTCTATGTGCTATCTTCTAGAAGCTTTACCTATAAACCATCTTGACTGATAATCCTAGTAGAAGCTCCTTGAAACAAACTCTGATTCAGTAATTCAATTTCAAGGGATATGCACAGTAGCAGTGCATGCACTTGTGCACCAAATAATATGTACAAGAATGTTTACAGCAACATAATTCATAACAGCCAAAAACTGGAAATCCTATTCACCAGTTATAAAATGGGCTGTGATATATTCATGCAAGGGAATGGTATACAACAAGGAGAAGGAATAATCTTACAGATATAAGGTTTTGAAGCTGTGTTACAGAAGAATAAATACTGTGTGATTTTATTTATATAAAATTCAAAAAACCAAAGAAAGCAATATGGTGACTGATAACTGAATAGTGGAGAAGGAAATCTTTTGGAGAAGGGAAGGTTAATGCTGGGAGGAGGCACCAAGAAGATATCTGAGGGGCTGATAGTGTCCTATATCTGGATCTGTGCGCAGGTATGTACACCTGGTAAAATTCATCAAGCTGAACCTACGAGATCTGCCCTTTCAATCACTATTAATAAAGAAAATACCTGCTGGACCTAATAGCTCAGGCATATATAAAGATTAGAATATCATTGATATATGTATTAGAACCAAGCTACTAGTTCAGCATAATCTCTATTCATCTATGTCTACCTTTCTATAAGTTTGCTAACCAGTCTTGCATCTCCTAATTTTCCTACACAATAAAAGCAGATTAATCTTTTTAAAATGTCCACTTTTGAATATATTGCTTGCCTATTTAAAAAACTTTAGTAATTCCCCTCCACCTAGATAATAAACTGCAAATCTTAAACATTTAAAATATGTATAACATGATGCTGGATGTGTGTGGGAAGTAACTAATATGTACTGGGAACCAATTATATATAAGCTACACTAAATTCATTACTTTAGTAAATTTAACCCTTACATCAAACCTGCAAGTTAAATAGCATTATGCCATATTTCAGGTGGAAGATGCTGAGTTCTTACAAGTCTGAAGTTAGTTAATTGGGAGAAGCAACAGGATAAAAATATAGATCTCTATGACTCCAAAGCAAATACTATTTTTATTGTACCATGCTGCTCGTACAGTCACATATATGTTCCCAATCTATTTTATCCAATTTCTTATCTTCCTATGCCCTCCATTCCAGAACAACTTAGTTCAAAATCTGCCACCCTCAATCAATTTTATACTTTCTGATCTCCTAAGTTTTCCTAATCCTTATTCCTTTAAATCTTTTTCTATCTGCATACATGTTATTCATTCTTTCACGTGACTTTTAAAGTCTACCTTTATTTTAAAGCTTTGCTTAATCACCACAGTCTGAATAATCTTTTTCTCCTCTGAAATCTTAAATGCAATTATTGCTGGTTGCAAATCATTCATTATCTGTAACGTTGTGTTATTTCTTCTATGTTTGCCTTGGAACATCATTTAAACTCAGGGTTTTTTGTTTTACTTGATGTTTGTCATATTTTCATAATTATGTTGAAATCTCCTGAGTACAGAGAAAATGTTTATACTTTTTCATCTCCTCCCTCAGAAGTAATTCAAAAATAATGGAAGAAGTTGACATGTACTGTGGAGAAAAAGAAATCAGGGTAACGAAGATAGAGAGGATTAGAGCTGTTGGTTACAGAACTGGCCACAGAACTTCTTGGGGCAAGAGCAAAATAAAAATGCGGGGCCTTTGTTCAAATATTGTTAAGTATTTCAAGATAGCAGCAGAACATTAATCCAAATGATAAACGCTTTTAATATTGAGATCTTGTGTAACTACAGAGGTCACATCCCCATAAAGATGATCCTGAGTGGTTACAGAAATCATTGAGTTAATATTTGAGTAAAAACTTGAAGAAGGCACATACAACTCCAGGAGAAGAGTGTTCCAGACAGAATGAACACTAAGAGCAAAGGCCCTGAAGCAGGAGCACATCTGGTGGTTTCAGGCAGTAGTGAGGTGAGCAGCATGGCTGGCTGGAGCAGAATGGATGGAGGGGAGGTTAGAAGGAGATGAAGTTCAAGATCTAACTGTGGGCCAGATCCGGTAGGGTCTCCCTGGTCATTTTTTCATTTGAGGAGAGTTTAGAACACATCTGACTTAATTTTCCTCAGGAGCATCTTTCACCTATGTTAAAAAAAAAATAATAGGTTGCTGGAGGCAAGAGTAAAACTTGGTGGGAGATGATGGTGGTTTGAAATAAGCCAGGTGAGTGATGACTGTGGTAGCAAAGCTTAGGTGAAGAGAAGTGGTTGTATTCGGCATATATTTTGAAGAACCTTGGTATTTGGTTCTAAAACTTCTTTTCTTCTCTATGTCTGCATGATATTACCCCAGTCTCATGGTCTGAGATGATATTTAAGAGCTGGCAGTTCCCATGTAGATCTCCATTGCAAGCCAGACATGTCAGGTCTTATTTGACATTTTCATTTGCATTGCTCATAGATATTTCAAATATAACATGTCCAATAAATAACCTAGTAAATGATTTTCTCTCCCCAATTTTTTCTCTTCAATCTTCCCTTTCTCAGAAAATGACATCACTATTCATTTAGTTGTTCAAGCTAGAAACCTTGATTATTTTTCTTCCCTAATCCCTCACGACGAATTAATCAGAAGTCCTGTCACTCCTGTCCAGATTAGAGATCTCAAGTCCATCCCTCTGTCCATCTTTACTGCCATTTTATTATCCAAGCCACAGGTTTCTCCTGTAGTGCACTGACCTTCTAACTCTTCCCTCAACATCTGTTCGTGCTGTTTGTAGCAGCTCAATATTCATTTTAAGAAGCAATTCTTAAAAGTAGATCTTTCTGTAGTTAAAACCCTTCAAGAGTTTCCCACCGTATTTCCATACAATGAAAACCACTTGCCATGTTTCACAAGATTCCACACAATCTGGTTTCCTGTTCTATCTCTTGTGCATCTCCATTAGCTCACTCATGCTCCACCATCCACAGTGTTCTTTTAACAACTTTTACACAGATAGTAACTCTATAGCAATAGTAATGATTTACAGCAGGTAAAAACTAGGAGGAAAGATGTTTTCACAAATATTTGGCCACATATTTAACCATTTAAAAGACTTAATGGTAAGAAGAAGCATCTCTCATTCACTACTGCATCACTAGTCAGATTAAAGTGAATACCATATTGTAGGTATACTACACCAGGCAGGAGTTGAAGGAATACATGAAAAGCAAGTGCTTATGAATTCAAACTCTAGCTCTTTCTGAGGCAGTACATGTTCTATTTTGTGGAAGTAATACACTTATTTTATGTTTAAGACTTTAACTAATTTGTGGTATATTATTCAAATACAGGGTAGTATAGAAATAAATAATATTCTTTTCTCTTTAACCTCATGAATGTCTGATAATCCCCTTAAACCATATAAAATATTTGCCATAGTTAAAGTTTTCATTTTTGAACTTGAGAATAGCTCAAATGGCAGTAGATTGGTTTATAAATAAAATATTTTATAATAATTATTTTTACAGTTCAGTGATTTGGAGACACAAATAATCAATACCTCTAAGGTGAAATACATTTTTCTGATATAGCAGTTAAGTCTTATAATAAAGAAATAAGCCAAAGATTGTTCCAAATATTTTCAGATTGGCCATAAATTTAATAACATAGTATCATATTTAGGGATGTAATTTTAACTTTGATTTGTAAAATTCCCTTCCTTTCCATTTATATGAGTTCTTAGGTACAAAAGAACACTGAAAGGGGAATTTTTGAAGTAAAACTGGGATAACTTTAGTTTTTCCCGGGGGAGAGGAACTACTTCTGACCTTCGGTCTTTACCTCCATCTCTAGAACAAATACTTTGAGACACTGGAAGGAAATATAAGGCAACAAGACACTGTGAAATTAAAGCCACAGGCTTGGTTGTCTATTCCTCACCATATCTGGTATCACCTTATTGAATGGTGACTGTAATTTGTGGTCTTTTCGTGTCATCGGTGGTCTTGAAAGGAAAAGATATATTGAACAGTTGAATATGCCCAGTCTCTACTTCTCAAAGGGATTCTAAAAGACCCATTAGCAAAACGGAGTGATTAGGTGGAAGTGAATCCATTTGTGGACCAGGATTGAAAACTTCCAGGAAAGTTTTACTTTATGACATTTGGCAAACTTTTCCCATACCTACAATACCAAAAGAATTTGAGAATTATAATGATTAAAGACACAGCTAGTGACCTTGAAGAATTCCCAGTCTAATAAGGAATGGGGTTAGCAAAGGTACAATGGTAATATGGTTTAGTAAGTAGAATATAAGATAGAGGAGAATCTAACCCAGTCTGGGGAGGGTAACTTGAGGTCAAGAAAGTCTCTGTAATGAGATAATAGTAATAAAAAAAAAGTATGAAGGAAAGGAAAAAGAGAAGTAGAGAAGGAAGAGCAGGCATTCCAGTGAAAACCAAACTAATAGATGGTCCCTGGGAGAACAGGACATGTTTGAGAAAGTGAATTTTCACTGACAGGTGAGAATGTAGTGATAACAGAAGGTGGAAAAAAGGTTCCACAAGATAAGGTCTAAAGATCAAGCAACCTACTCCATATTCGAACAGTCTCCTTTTGGTGCAGACCAAAGGCATCCTCTTAAGGATACTCCTGTCTTGGCTTTCTTACAACATGGGTGGTATAAAAATGCCCTGGTTTACAGCTACTCACTTTGAAGAGGATAAAATTCCAGTTGTAACAGTGTCTGCAGGCCTTTTTTGTTCTCCTATAACTCTATTTTGATAGTTTAAATATTTTTTTCCAACAATGTCTCTATTCCAATACTAAAAAGTCAGAGCATACACTAAAAAGGATACTTCATTGCTGCAAAGTCTATAATAACAAGACTACATATTTCAACACCTAAACATGACACCTTCCAAAAAGAATTTCAATCATCTTTATTAAAGAATCACATGAGGAAAAAAAAATGAAATTTGAACTCCTTCTCCTTTTAGGTTTCTCATGCTTTTTGGAAAGTATGCCGCACTTTCATTGAAAATTATCCTTTGATCTTCAATGAGTACAGATATTCTGTACCTCATTTATGCTTAAGACAATGCAACATGTTTGTTTTGTCATTAATACTAATCCTGCTTTGATTTCTTTGAACTGTTGGCAACAGGTAATTCAACCTAAGTCTTTTCTAGACAGATTTTGTTCCTTGTTGGATGATGAAACTTCTCTGGTGTTAACACCTAAAAAAGACTGTCTACTTTCCCTTTCCTGTTCTAATTATCAGACATATTGTTAGGCTGCATCCAAGGAACTTATTTAGCATTTAAATTGAGGAAGAGCATACTCATTTAAGCAGCTCCTGACCTTTCGTAAAAATGAAAGTTCAAAAAACAGGCAAAAAGTTAAAACTACTAGGATAAAAATAAAAATAAAAAATGCTTGTTAGCAAATAGCTTCTGGGTGTAATCATTCATCTGTCTTTTTCTTCATTTTGTATTTAATCCTGTTATGCTGTAGACATACTGGAAACTTCCAATATAAAATATCTTACAAATGAATTGTGTTCTTGGTTAAAACCTCAATGACTTGGCAAAAACATACAATGGTGAGCGTGGATCAATATGTTTTCAGATTTTTCTAAAACAGTCCTATTTACCAAAATAAAGTTTTAATAAATTTTGAAGTTAAATCTATTTCTTCCTACGATTTCCCAGGCAATATATATTTGCACAAACACTTGGCAAATTTCTAGATATCACATAGGTAGGTGTGGATGAAATTCATTAGACTAAGCCTTCTAAGCGTATACGTCTGCTGGAGTTTCAATACCACAAGCACTTATTCCTGACAGCAGCCATTTATTCTTTGCCAGCTCATAAGTGCTTCCTTATAGCAGTGGATTGCACTTCCTCTGGCATCTGAAACACTGGCGACCATATCACTGTATATTAGAATACATGCTCAGAGATTACTGTCATTCCAAAATAGCAGAATGGGAGTTGCAGTTTTCATAAGGTTGTTGAGCTAAAGGTCAACGAAGGACTCTTGGCTTTAGGGAAAGAATTCTAAAAGGGGAAGGAAGTACATTTACATCATTGAAGGGCCTCTTCTTGAGTATTTGATTATAGACAAAAATAAGCTTACTTAAAAGGTCTTTTATAAGGGGCAAGATAGGAGCCAGACAGTCTGATAACAGAAAAACTTCTGCTTTCTACTTTGGAGTTTCCATATAAGCAACTGGAAAATGTTCCACTTTCTTCAAGTGGACACGTAAGCAAATGGTTATCATAGAAGCTATTTGCAGATATGACTTAGGTGCTAGGGAGAAGGGTTGACAAGGAAATGATTTGCTTTAAAGTGACCCTAAATAAAGAATATAAGATGCCCATTGTTCTGTTGTCTTTCCTAAGTTGTCTTTCATTCTCAGTCTGTTTTGAAGAGATTGAGACTCTATGACTAAAGTAATTGGATGCTTATAGAATTCTTTATTTGTAAGAATGGTGTAATGAAGTCTGTAGCAGATGGGAACAAAGAATGTATATATATTCCAGAGTTAAACTGTAAAAACACATACTTCTATCACTAGCCATGATTCAAATAATTAGATGGTAAATATAAAAATAATATGTACCATCAGTGACCAAGTTTGATTCAGTTATTTTTTTATTCCAGAGTATACTCTGAAAGAGCATAAAACCAATTTGTTTCCATGCTTGTAAAGAATGTCATCTTTTGTGCACATTCCCCAAATCATCCCAGAAAAAAGCTCTTTTTGGCCTCTCTGTGATTTAGTTAATTAGAGAAGTCATTACAAAAACGCTTGTAATAGTATACATATATTCATTTGTATACAATAGTTATGGTTATTTTAAAGTTAAGCGATGAAGAGATTTCGTGTGTGGCACAACGTTGAATTTTAATGACTTAGTAATGTCTACTGTTGTCACTAGATGTGAAATAGCTAGTTAAATAAGATTTGGCTTGACACATGGAGTACAATGCTATCACAAATTATCTTGGACTCACTAGGGAGATTTTGCTTATAACAAATGCCAAAACAAACAGTCATGTAAGTAAAACAACTGTCGATTTACTGAAAATGCCAGTCAAATTTGATGTTTACCTCAAATTTTGTAGCAAATTAAATAAAAACACAACCAAATAGAATTCAATTACATATTGATGATGTACCGATCAAAACTCTCACAAATTAACACAAGCATATAAATTTGTTGTTATGATGAGCATCAGAAAGGCCCTAGAAATTTGTTTTCAATCTAGTCCTTGAAGAAATAATTTATCAAACCTGCTCCCACACAGACTGGAATAGCTGTGTTATGTACCCATCTCTCAAGGGTCCAGGGATAGGTATTATGGAGTGCCACTCAGGGATTTTTAAACACCAAAGGTGACACAGTTACTGAAAGTCAAAGAAAGACTTACACAAAAGTCAGAATTTTCTTTGGTGGAAAATTTCATATAATGAATCGTAGGTGCTGGTCATTATTTGTTCATAACTCAGAGCCATTTCAAATTTCTATCTCAGTGTTCAAGTGAATCTCATTCTGGAATATATTTTACAGGGAAAAAAAAAACGGTCTTAGACCCAGGATGTATGTAAAAAAGAGTAAAAATTTGGAGTGAAATGTGATTTAGATTAGATACGGTAGGTTCATGTGTAATTTCTTTGGGTAGGTACATGTGTAATTTCTTATGGTAGGTTCATGTGTAATTTCTTATGGTAGGTTCATGTATAATTTCCAATGTGAAGTACCCCCCATAAAGAGGTGGTGCCCTGAGTCATTTATATAGTGCTTTTTAACATTAAAAAAAATCGTTTTCATGTTCTGTCCTCAAATGTCCCAAATTCCATGCACTACATAAATAAAACTAGTTTTCAGGTGGTGGGGAATTTGGAGCACCTCTGAGTTCAAGAGGTCTTCTAATCGTTTCATTGGAAGGTACACACTGCTGGAAGCTGCGATTTCCTTTGAAAGCACCAAGTACCTATGCCATGGGGCTCTGGCTTCCTTACTGTTGCTGCTTCTATTGAATACCATAGTTAATGTTCTATTATATCATAAATCATACTCTAGCCCCTTTCAAAAGATAAATTTACCTCTAATTCTTCCAAGAAAATTAAGGGTATGTAATTTGAACTAAAGCAATTTTTTACTTCCATAGCTATCTATTCTTCAAAATCTATTTTGTTCCTCTTTTCTCTTCCAGTTTCAGATGAAGAAATTGTTAATTTCCCATTAAAGGCTAATACCTCTACCTGCATTTTGACTCAGTCTCCCAAAGGTTTTCTGTTTCATGATTTATTCCCTTCCAGTTATCTTTCCAGTTTTCAATATTTCACTCTGTATTTGCTACTTGCTCCCACATTATTAATAATCTCAAGGTTTTTTTTTTTAACTTCAAATGACAACATTAAGCAAAGAAAACAAGAACCCTCACCATCACCACTGAAAAGAACAATGATGACCACAAAATTCTGACCCTTATCCCGACCTTTATTCTGACCTTCTCTCCATGGTCTAATCTCCCTATATCCATATTCTCATTGTCTGGGCAACCTCAAACCTGTTAAAATTTGGCTTCTTTCTCTTTGACTTCCCTAAGACTACTTTGCTGCATCTAACCCAGAGGATCCTTTTATTTTGCATGTTTTTTCTGAGCAGACTTACCTAGTCCCACCATTTCAACTATCCCCTTTACATTGATAATTCCAACATTTTAACCTCCAGAGACCGACCTATACATCCAACTAGTTGTGGATGTCTTTATGCTCCATGTGTGCCTCAAATTAATACATGTATAAGACTGAGCTCATCATCTTTTGTCCCAGACCTGCTCCTCTGCCTGGATTCTCTACCTTGGCCAACAGCCCCACTTTTTACAGTAACCCACTCGAAAAGTGAGCCTCAGACTACATCATTTATTTTTGTTTACTCTCTACCTCTAATGAGGCTTCAGGTCTTGAAGATATGACATCATTAGCATACCCAGTACCACATCTTTCCCATTGGTTCTCTACACTGACGCCAAACTGGTCTCCCTGAAAAGTTCCTATTTCTTCAGTCTACTCCCTGCTCAAAACCCACAGTAACCACACCACCTACCAGAAAAAGCACACAGAGGATACTACTTATGTTGTATTATTTGCTGATCTGCACCTCTGTACCACAGCACAATATTCTCTCTGTCTTTAAGCTTCCTCTACCAAACACATTCAGTTTTGTGCACTGAGTACAGCTCATTTTTAATGCCCAGATCAAAAACCACCAGTATCACAAAGTCCAGTAGAAAGAGACTCCTGAGAGAAATAGACCAAAATTGTTTTTTTTTTTGTTTTTTTTTTTTGCGGTACGCGGGCCTCTCACTGCTGTGGCCTCTCCCGTTGCGGAGCACAGGCTCCGGACGCGCAGGCCCAGCGGCCATGGCTCACAGGCCCAGCCACTCCGCGGCATGTGGGATCTTCCCAGACCGGGGCACGAACCTGCATCCCCTGCATCGGCAGACAGACTCTCAACCACTGCGCCACCAGGGAAGCCCTAGACCCAAGTTTTAAACACGGTTCTACATCTTAACAGTTTTTGAATTTAGTCAAGTTTTCTTAAAGTTTATGAATCTGTTTTCTAATCTCAAAATGAGGAAATTAATGTTTTCCTAACACAGTTGTTGTGAGTAGTAAATGGGATAATACATGTAAAGTACCCATCAGGGCACATGATGTCATGGAACATATGCTAGGTCCCACTTGACTCTAGTAGTGATCTCTCCCCAGACACAGATTCAAGTTTCAGCCCTTCTTGTATGATCCTGGCCAAGTTACTTAATCTTTCTGCGTCTCAGTTTCCTCACCTGTAAATATGGATAGTAAATGAACCTGCCTTATAGAGGTGTTCTGAGAATTAAATGATGTCATAAAAATATAACCATGGGTGGTGCTCAGCATATATAAAGTACTATATAAGAAGTGCCTATATTCTCATTGGAGTATGGTACTTACTTATTTTCTCTTTTAACTGCAGTTACTTATGCAAGTATTTTTTCAACATTCTTAGCCTGTAGTGATGCAATAAAACTAATACAGAATAAATTAGTTGGATGAGTGAATCTGAAGCATTCAAACAGCATAGATATGATTGATTAGGAATAAGTTGCATTCCATCTTTCCATGTTTTCTTTCTTTTCTTCTTTTTTAAATTATTAAGACAAAGAAATAGAGTTGAGCCAACAGGGGGAAAGTTAACTAGAGAAATGTTGGAGAGAAGCAGGATTTTGCTGACACAAAAGGAAAATTATCTCTTTCGTGATCAGTTGAGGTGGTCAGGGAGCCTAGTCAGAGTCAGAGCACAAAATAAAGCTCTCGGGGAAGCTTTGAAGATCATATTAGTTTAGAAAAGAAGAGCAAAAAACTCTCAACAAAGTTAACAGGAATAAGGTTCAAGGTGTATAAAATTAAAATGAGAGAGAAAATACATATGTGTGTGTAGATAGATATGGATAGATAGATAGAGAGATAGATCAATGTAACTAGTCTCTTCAGACTTGTGGAGCTTTCCTCCTAAGTATCATATACTGGTATATATATATATATATTACATACAAGGTTCTGCATTGTATAGTTGGTACCTAGTTAAATTGCCTGAAGAAATTCTTGCTGATTAGTATACACAGCTACATAAATGAGTCCTTAAAGTTATAGATGACTATATTCTAAATGGTGAAAAAAGCCATACATATCCTCTCACCAGTGTGAAATTTTAACTCTTTCTCCTACCCTGTTTATGTTGCCTTTGTTAAAGAGGAGGATTGAGAAGGCTTATGCAGGTCTGTGGCATTGATTATGGCCTTGCACTGCTGGTGTGGGAGAGAAATCAACCATGTAGCTGCATTCTTTTTCCTAGTTAAAAGACAACTACCTTCTCTTATTTATACTCATAGAAAAATGTTCTTAGAATGAAAACTCACATATAACTTAGAGTCTGAGTTAGCATTACTTCAAAATTATCTTTTATATTATTAAGTACCACTGGTTCCTAATTGCTGAAATAGACATATGCCCACACATCGAATGATAGGCTGCTGTGAAATGTTCAATAGCAAAAAAATCTTACTGAGATAAATTCAGCAGAGAATTTCCTAGTTCGGTTCCTGCAGGCACCCCATGGATAGAGTTATAGAAACCACAGAGCACAGATCAAGATTTAGAAGGAAATATACTGAAAATTTAGCTATCAGATGAAATGTAGCCAGAATATACACCTACCTTCTTAATCTGTGGGCAGGCAGAAATGTGAGATTGAAAATGAGATGTAAAATTAACTGTTCAAGAAGTCTCTTTTTAATATCCTAGTTGATTCAAAGAAGAAGGTTTGGCAACACTGTCAAATAAAATCTAAACTGATGATTTTTTGAAGATTTTTGGTACATTAATTAATTAATCATCAGGAAATTAAATTTAACAAAGTTTGCTCAGGTACAGAATGTTTTGGTGGAAGTTCTGGTGTGCTTAGTACTGGAATAGTCCTGATAATGATTGCTAAGGACCAAAGGGTGCATTTTCAGCTATAGACTTCCAAGCTGGAGGGAGGATCTCATTCCAGGGCTTTCACTGCAACTTGCCTAGGACTGGGGAGCTCATAACAGAAACACAGCTTTTGTGCCACTGGGTAGGGGGAATGAAATTACTGAGAAAGGATGATCTTGTCCAGGCCAAGTAAGTTTCTCACTGGACTTAGTAGAAACATGGGACATGAGGGTTTCACAGTAGAATTCATTTCAATACAACAGGTATGTTTTATCCCTTACTATGTATGTGGCAAGTGATATAATAACAAACAAACAGATTCTCAGCTGCCAAGGCTTGTGACTCATATAATTTTGATTCTTATTAAAGAAAAGGAAGCCAGAAATAAAGCATATTTGGGGGAGTGCATCTATATTAAAAGACATTTTGCAGAAAACAAAACTTGCCTAGTAAATGTTCGTGGTTTGGCCACTGGTCCTGAGAATCTGAACAAATGTAAACTAGAGAGTAAGAAGTCAGTGAGTGGAAGCACAGAGTAAACCAGGACACATGCAAAAAAGGAGGAAATCATTTAAAGATTGGTCTGTTCCGTGAAAATAGCAGAACTGAAGAGAAAACACGTGCTCCTGGTTTTATACTTCTGAGTGTGACACAGGATGGTGAGCACTGTAAAGATAGACCCCATTAAGCCATACCTCCTGGTATTTATGCATTTTATTGTTTCCACCCTTTTAATCTAGGCTGGGCCTGTGACTTACTTTAACCAATAGAATATGGAAGAAGTAACGTGTCAGTTCTGTGTTATGTCCTAATAAAGCCTCACAGCTTTCACTTTTGTACTTTGGGGAGCTCTGAGCCACCATGTAAGGAGTCTGGCTACCCTGATTGAGAGATTATGTGAAAAGACCACATGGAGAGAGTCCCTGAGACAATGTTGAGATGGACAGAGGCTTGTCCGTTAAGCAACCCAGGCAAATGGCCAGATGACTTCATCCTCAGCTGACATCTGAATTCTACCCATATGGCCCCAAGTAGAACAGCAGAAAACTGCCTAGGTGGACCCAGGCAACCCACAGAACTGTACGAGTTAACAATGTTGTTGTTTTAAGATATTAAGTTTTAGAGTTGTACCTTTTTGGCAATATAACTAAAAGAATAGCATTTTGTTATAAGAGACAGAGTCAGAGTAGTGACATGCTAATTAGATATAATTTTTTCCCACATATTCTATTTCGGCTGAACTGCTTTCAAGTGGGAACGGAGTTGGTTTACTAAAAAAATGCATGCAAACAAAAAGCAATGCATCTTTAGAAGGATTTTTAAAAAGACATAAAATTCATTTAGAGGTAGGTATTTTTTTTCTCTTTTTATTTGTATTTTTAAAGGCTTTGAACCATATATACTTATGATAACTTAAACTCAAAAGAAAGACACATTAAAAGTTGACCTGTTTTGATGAAGTGATATTGGAGCCTGCCCGCAGGGCCACTCCTCCCTCTACACAGAACCACTAAGACGCCACAGAACACAAATTAAAACCACAGATTTGGAGGATAGAAATAAATATTTACACTGGGAAGAACTTAGAGTTAAATTATTTAAATCTAAATTAAACAACAAATGTTGGTTACCGGCATACCCTTCCCCTCAGAAAGAGAGGGAACACAATATGTTACAAATCATTGACTGATGAAAAGAAGACTCTAAATTTGTCTGAAGGAACAAGCTTGAGCTGGATTGAATTATTTAATCATGGGAGGATTTTGTAACGTATATCCTTTGTAAGGACGTGTATATCCTTTGTAAGTTGTGTCTAACCTGACAATTAAAAGTGATTTTTGTGTGTGAGTAGATAGGGTATGTCAGTAGACAAAATCCAAATCTCTCCTTGCATCTTATAAATAAACTATAAAGAGCAGCAGAAGAACAAACAAAATGACAGAAATGCCTTCGGCATAATCAACATACAAAAAAACTAAAGACTTCAAATTACTTAAGTTAAAAATTTTTTCCAGCAAGGCTAACTCTGGAGCTGCTGCTGCAAACTTTACAGATTGTTAAGGTGGGATGGAGAAGCTGTGTGGCAGAAAGAAGACATTGAATAAAATCACCTCCAAAGTCACAGATGTAGAAAACAAACTTATGGTTACCAAGGGGGAAGAGGTGGGGGAGGGAGACATTGGGAGATTGGGATTGACATATACACACTGCTATATATAAATAGATAACTAATAAGAACCTACTGTGTAGCACAGGGAACTCTACTCAATACTCTGTAATGACCTATATGGGAAAAGAGTCTAAAAAAGAGTGGATATAGGTATATGTATAACTGATTCACTTTGCTGTGCACCTGAAACTAACACAACATTGTAAATCAACTATACTCTAATAAAAATTAATTAAAAAATAAAGTTAAAAACTATTAAAAAACAAAAAAAGAAATCAGTCTCGAGTATGAAAATACTGAAAAAGAGTCCTGGTAAATTAGCTCTCTGACCATATGCAAGGGACTTAAAAGTTCCTTGGGATTCAGTAAGTTAGTCTTGATAATGTAATGCTTCTGATGAAGAAGGTAAAATGAAAGGAACAGGCAATTTTGGAGACTGTTTAAGAATATGAGGCCCACAGATACACCAGAAATACAGCTACACGTGCAACAACTCCTACAGAACAACGACTGAACGCTGGCAGAAGACCCCAGACCTCCCAAAAGGCAAGAAACTCCCCACATACCTGGGTAGGGCAAAGCAGAGAGATTCCCGCAGAGAGGAGCGGTGCCGAGCGACACTCACCAGCCCGAGAGGCTTGTCTGCTCCCCCGCCAGGGCGGGCGGCGCTGGAGCTGAGGCTCGGGCTTCGGTCAGAGCGCAGGGAGAGGACTGGGACTGGCGGCGAGAACTCAGCCTGAAGGGGGCTAATGTGCCACAGCTAGCCGGGAGGGAGTCCGGGAAAACTCTGGAGCTGCCGAAGAGGCAGGAGACTTTTTCTTCCCTCTTGGTTTCCTGGTGCGCGAGGAGAGGGGATTAAGAGCGCCGCGTAAAGGAGCTCCAGAGACGGGCGCGAGTCGCGGCTGAAAGCGCGGAGCCCAGAGACGGGCGTGGGACGCTGGGGCTGCTGCTGCCGCCGCCAAGAAGCCTGTGTGCGAGCGCAGGACACTGTCCACACCGCCCTTCCGGGAGCCTGTGCAGCCTGCCACTGCCGGGGTCCCGGGATCCAGGGGCGGCTTCCCTGGGAGAACGCACGGCGCGCCCCGGGCTGGTGCAACATCACGCCGACCTCTGCCGCTGCAGGCACGCCCCGCACTCCGTGCCCCTCCCTCCCGCCCGGCCTGAGTGAGCCAGAGTCCCCGAAGAGGCTGCTCCTTTAACCCTGTCCTGTCTGAGCGAAGAACAGACGCCCTCCGGCGACCTACACGCAGAGGCGGGGCCAAATCCAAAGCTGAGACCCAGGAGCTGTGAGAACAAAGAAGAGAAAGGGAAACCTCTCCCAGCAGCCTCAGAAGCAGCGGATTAAAGCTCCACAATCAACTTGATGTACCCTGCATCTGTGGAATACATGAATAGACAACAAATCATCCCAAATTGAGGAGCCAGGAGTCAGTGCTGTGCCTCTGAGGTGGGAGAGCGAACTTCAGGACACTGGTCCACAAGAGACCTCCCAGCTCCACATAATATCAAACGGCGAAAATATTCCACAGATCTCCATCTCAACATCAGCACCCAGCTTCACTCAACGACCAGCAAGCTACAGTGCTGGACACCCTATGCCAAACAACTAGCAAGACAGGAACACAACACCACCCATTAGCAGAGAGGCTGCCTCAAATCATAAAAAGTCCGCAAACACCCCAAAACACACCACCAGACGTGGACCTGCCCACCAGAAAGACAAGATCCAGCCTCATCCACCAGAACACAGGCAGTAGTCCCCTCCACCAAGAAGCCTACACAACCCACTAAACCAACCTTAGCCACTGGGGACAGACACCAAAAACAACGGGAACTACGAACCTGCAGCCTGCAAAGAGGAGACCCCAAACACAGTAACATAAGCAAAATGAGAAGACAGAAAAACACACAGCAGGAGAAGGAGCAAGATAAAAACCCACCAGACCTAACAAATGAAGAGGTAACAGGCAGTCTATCTGAAAAAGAATTCAGAATAATGATGGTAAAGATGATCCAAAATCTTGGAAATAGAATAGACAAAATGCAAGAAACAGTTAACAAGGACCTAGAAGAACTAAAGACGAATCAAGCATCGATTAAAAACACAATAAATGAAATAAAAAATACTCTAGATGGGATCAATAGCAGAATAACTGAGGCAGAAGAACGGATAAGTGAGGTGGAAGATAAAATAGTGGAAATAACTGCTGCACAGCAAAATAAAGAAAAAAGAATGAAAAGAACAGAGGACAGTCTCAGAGACCTCTGGGACAACATTAAACGCACCAACATTCGAATTATAGGGGTTCCAGAAGAAGAAGAGAAAAAGAAAGGGACTGAGAAAATATTTGAAGAGATTATAGTTGAAAACTTCCCTAATATGGGAAAGGAAATAGTTAATCAAGTCCAGGAGGCACAGAGAGTCCCATACAGAATAAATCCAAGGAGAAATACACCAAGACACATATTAATCAAACTGTCAAAAATTAAACACAAAGAAATCATATTAAAAGCAGCAAGGCAAAAACAACAAATAACACACAAGGGAATCCCCATCAGGATAACAGCTGATCTCTCAGCAGAAACTCTACAAGCCAGAAGGGAGTGGCAGGACATACTTAAAGTGATGAAGGAGAAAAACCTGCAACCAAGATTACTCTACCCAGCAAGGATCTCATTCAGATTTGATGGAGAAATTAAAACCTTTACAGACAAGCAAAAGCTGAGAGAGTTCAGCACCACCAAACCAGCTTTACAACAAATGCTAAAGGAACTTCTCTAGGCAAGAAACACAACAGAAGGAAAATAACTACAATAACGAACCCAAAACAATTAAGAAAATGGGAATAGAAACATACATATCAATAATTACCTTAAATGTAAATGGACTAAATGCTCCCACCAAAAGACACAGACTGGCTGAATGGATACAAAAACAAGACCCATATATATGCTGTCTACAAGAGACCCACTTCAGACCTAGAGATACATACAGACTGAAAGTAAGGGGATGGAAAAAGATATTCCATGCAAATGGAAACCAAAAGAAAGCTGGAGTAGCAATTCTCATATCAGACAAAATAGACTTTAAAATAAAGACTACTAGAAGAGACAAAGAAGGACACTACATAATGATCAAGGGATCAATCCAAGAAGAAGATATAACAATTGTAAATATTTATGCACCAAACATAGGAGCACCTCAATACATAAGGGAAATATTAACAGCCATAAAAGGAGAAATCGACAGTAACACAATCATAGTAGGGGACTTTAACACCCCACTTTCACCAATGGACAGGTCATCCAAAATGAAAATAAATAAGGAAACACAAGCTTTAAATGATACATTAAACAAGATGGACTTAATTGATATTTATAGGACATTCCATCCAAAAACAACAGAATACACATTTTTCTCAAGTGCTCATGGAACATTCTCCAGGATAGATCATATCTTGGGTCACAAATCAAGCCTTGGTAAATTTAAGAAAATTGAAATTGTATCAAGTATCTTTTCCGACCACAATGCTATGAGACTAGATATCAATTACAGGAAAAAAGCTGTAAAACATACAAACACATGGAGGCTAAACAATACACTACTTAATAACGAAGTGATCACTGAAGAAATCAAAGAGGAAATTAAAAAATACCTAGAAACAAATGACAATGGAGACACGACGACCCAAAACCTATGGGATGCAGCAAAAGCAGTTCTAAGAGGGAAGTTTATGGCAATACAATCACACCTTAAGAAACAGGAAATATCTCGAATAAACAACCTAACCTTGCACCTAAAGCAATTAGAGAAAGAAGAACAAAAACATCCCAAAGTTAGCAGAAGGAAAGAAATCATAAAAATCAGATCAGAAATAAATGAAAAAGAAATGAAGGAAACGATAGCAAAGATCAATAAAACTAAAAGCTGGTTCTTTGAGAAGATAAACAAAATTGATAAACCATTAGCCAGACTCATCAAGAAAAAAAGGGAGAAGACTCAAATCAATAGAATTAGAAATGAAAAAGGAGAAGTAACAACTGACACTGCAGAAATACAAAAGATCATGAGAGATTACTATAAGCAACTCTATGCCAATAAAATGGACAACCTGGAAGAAATGGACAAATTCTTAGAAATGCACAACCTGCCAAGACTGACTCAGGAAGAAATAGAAAATATGAATAGACCAATCACAAGCACTGAAATTGAAACTGTGATTAAAAATCTTCCAACAAACAAAAGCCCAGGACCAGATGGCTTCACAGGCGAATTCTATCAAGCATTTAGAGAAGAGCTAACACCTATCCTTCTCAAACTCTTCCAAAATATAGCTGAGGGAGGAACACTCCCAAACTCATTCTACGAGGCCACCATCACCTTGATACCAAAACCAGACAAGGATGTCACAAAGAAAGAAAACTACAGGCCAATATCACTGATGAACATAGATGCAAAAATCCTCAACAAAATACTAGCAAACAGAATCCAACAGCACATTAAAAGGATCATACACCATGATCAAGTGGGGTTTATTCCAGGAATGCAAGGATTCTTCAATATACGCAAATCAATCAATGTGATACACCATATTAACAAGTTGAAGGAGAAAAACCATATGATCATCTCAATAGATGCAGAGAAAGCTTTTGACAAAATTCAACACCCATTTATGATAAAAACCCTGCAGAAAGTAGGCATAGAGGGAACTTTCCTCAACATAATAAAGGCCATATATGACAAACCCACAGCCAGCATCGTCCTCAATGGTGAAAAACTGAAACCATTTCCACTAAGATCAGGAACAAGACAAGGTTGCCCACTCTCACCACTCTTATTCAACATAGTTTTGGAAGTTTTAGCCACAGCAATCAGAGAAGAAAAGGAAATAAAAGGAATCCAAATGGGAAAAGAAGAAGTAAAGCTGTCACTGTTTGCAGATGACATGATACTATACATAGAGAATCCTAAAGATGCTACCAGAAAACTACTAGAGCTAATCAATGAATTTGGTAAAGTAGCAGGATACAAAATTAATGCACAGAAATCTCTGGCATTCCTATATACTAATGATGAAAAATCTGAAAGTGAAATCAAGGAAACACTCCCATTTACCATTGCAACAAAAAGAATAAAATATCTAGGAATAAACCTCCCTAAGGAGACAAAAGACCTGTATGCAGAAAATTATAAGACACTGATGAAAGAAATTAAAGATGATACAAATAGATGGAGAGATGTACCATGTTCTTGGATTGGAAGAATCAACATTGTGAAAATGACTCTACTACCCAAAGCAATCTACAGATTCAATGCAATACCTATCAAACTACCAATGGCATTTTTCACAGAACTAGAACAAAAAATTTCACAATTTGTATGGAAACACAAAAGACCCCGAATAGCCAAAGCAATCTTGAGAACGAAAAATGGAGCTGGAGGAATCAGGCTCCCTGACTTCAGACTATACTACAAAGCTACAGTAATCAAGACAGTATGGTACTGGCACAAAAACAGAAATATAGATCAATGGAACAGGATAGAAAGCCCAGAGATAAACCCACGGACATATGGTCACCTTATCTTTGATAAGGGAGGCAGGAGTGTACAGTGGAGAAAGGACAGTCTCTTCAATAAGTGGTGCTGGGAAAACTGGACAGGGACATGTAAAAGTATGAGATTAGATCACTCCCTAACACCATACACAAAAATTAGCTCAAAATGGATTAAAGACCTAAATGTAAGGCCAGACACTATCAAACTCCTAGAGGAAAACATAGGCAGAACACTCTATGACATAAATCACAGCAAGATCCTTTTTGACCCATCTCCTAGAGAAATGGAAATAAAGACAAAAATAAACACATGGGACCTAATGAAACTTCAAAGCTTTTGCACAGCAAAGGAAACCATAAACAAGACCAAAAGACAACCCTCAGAATGGGAGAAAATATTTGCAAATGAAGCAACTGACAAAGGATTAATCTCCAAAATTTATAAGCAGCTCATGCAGCTCAATAGCAAAAAAACAAACAACCCAATCCAAAAATGGGCAGAAGACCTAAATAGACATTTCTCCACAGAAGATATACAGACAGCCAACAAACACATGAAAGGATGCTCAACATCTTTACTCATTAGAGAAATGCAAATCAAAACTACAATGAGATATCATCTCACACCAGTCAGAATGGCCATCATCAAAAAATCTAGAAACAATAAATGCTGGAGAGGGTGTGGAAAAAAGGGAACACTCTTGCACTGCTGGTGGGAATGTGAATTGGTACAGCCGCTATGGAGAACAGTATGGAGGTTCCTTAAAAAACTACAAATAGAACTACCATATGACCCAGCAATCCCACTACTGGGCATATACCCTGAGAAAACCATAATTCAAAAAGAGACATGTACCAAAATGTTCATAGCAGCCCTATTTACAATAGCCCGGAGATGGAAACAACCTAAGTGTCCATCATCGGATGAATGGATAAAGAAGATGTGGCACATATATACAATGGAATATTACTCAGCCATAAAAAGAAATGAAATTGAGCTATTTGTAATGAGGTGGATGGACCTAGAGTCTGTCATACAGAGTGAAGTAAGTCAGAAAGAGAAAGACAAATACTGTATGCTGACACATATATATGGAATTTAAGAAAAAAATGTCATCAAGAACATAGGGGTAAGACAGGAATAAAGACACAGACCTACTAGAGCATGGACTTGAGGATATGGGGAGGGGGAAGGGTAAGCTGTGACAAAGTGAAAGAGCGGCATGGACATATATACACTACCAAATGTAAGGTAGATAGCTAGTGGGAAGCAGCCGCATAGCACAGGGAGATCAGCTCGGTTCTTTGTGACCGCCTGGAGGGGTGGGATAGGGAGGGTGGGAGGGAGACGCAAAAGGGAGGGGATATGGGAACATATGTATATGTATAACTGATTAAATTTGTAAAATTAAAAAAAAAAATAAAATAAAAAGAAAAAAAAAAAAAAAAAAAAGAATATGAGAAAAAAATAATAGTATGCTCTTGAAAGATACAGAAGTTAACTTGAAAGATATCCCTTGTTTTGGACCCCATGACTCAGCACCATAAAGACGTCACATCTCCCTAAGTTAATTTATAAATTTGACAATTCCAGTTAAAAACAACAACAACAAAAGCCCTATCTTCTTGTGGAGCCATAGTTGATACTAAGGTTCATATAGAAAATAAATATTCAAGGATAGCTAGGAAAACAGTGAGAAGGAAGAGCTCTGAGGGTGGACTGGTTTGGGCTGGTATTAAACATACTGTGAAGTCTCTATGATTGTAAAACTGTCATAAAGATGCATAAGTGGACACAGTTTAGTGGATTTTTTTTTTTAAGTGCAGAAATAGATCCAAGTACCTGGAGAAATTTTGAGGTGATTGAAATTTTGCAGTGATTAAGGTGGCATCTAAAATCACTGAGGAAAAGATTGGCTGTTTAATAAATAGTACTAGGCAAATGAATAACTTTTGGAAAAAATATTAAATTAGACCAAATTTTATAACATACCAAAAAATAAATTGCAGATAGTTCAGATATTTAATAAACATAAAAAATTAAACCATCCACATATTAGAAAGGAGTGAATTCCTCTAAAATCTGGGTACGAGGAAAGGCTTTCTAACTATGACTAAAAATTCAAATTCAATAAAAGATTGATATATTCAACTATGCAAAACTCAACCTTTGCATTGTAAAACAAAACAAAACAAATCTAAACAAAGGCAAACCAAACGACAAATGATAAAGGATATATTTGCATCATATATGCAAACATTGGGATAATATCCATAATACACAAAAACACTTAAAACTTGAGCAAAATGAAACAAAATAAAAACTTGATAATAAAATAGGCAAAAATATTTACAAATCACAAAAAATGATAAAAAATGTCTTTAAGTTTATGAAAATACAACTACCTTGTGACAATTTTTCTCCTATCAGAATGACAAAATGTTAAGAACTTGACAACACAGTCTGTTGGCCGAACTATGAGAATATAGGCACTCTCATTTTCTGCTGGTGGAAAGAAAATTGGTACAAGCTTTATGGAGGAGAATTTAGCAATATGTAACACATGGTATGTACATTTGCTTCCTTAAGCCAACTTCTAGGAATTTGTCCTGAAGAATAACATTCAACAAACAATTTAAATACATATATAGTCAGTTGTTTATTGTAACCTTATTTAGAATTGCAAAATTTGGAAAACCACCTAAATATCCATATATAGAAGAGTGATCGAATAAGTTATAACAGAATGCAGGGCTACTTTGCTGTCAAACAGAATGAGAAAAATATCCATGAACACATATAGAATAGTTCCCAGGATGTATTAAGTAGAATAGAGCAAAGTGAAAAAAACAATACCTATAGTAAGCAAATTTTGTGTAAGAATGGAGATCATGTATATATATATGTGTGTGTATATATATGTATATATATATATACATATATATACACACACATATATATCTTCACATATATATAGTGTGGTTTAAAATGTTATATAATATGAAATATATATAATTTATATTATATTACATTACATTATATTTTATTAGTGGTTTAAAATGTGGTAGAAGCAATGGGGGTGAAAACAGAGTGGAAGGGAACTGGGAGTAAGAATGGGTGGAAGTAAGGGTTGGTGGACTTCTCCAAGTCCACCGTTTAGTGTAATGGCTCCTGGAACCATTTTAATGTTTTACATACTAACCACCACCACCAACAACAGTAATACATCAAGAAAGGTGAGGGAAACTCTAATATTAAATACCAACAGAAAAGAATAAATCTAACTCCATTTCAAAAGAATAATATGACTACATTAAAGAAGTGGGAAAAGAACCAAAACTAAGCCAAGTAATGTTGAAAAAGTATTTTAACTATACACACGTTATTATTCCTTAATAACCATTTTAAAATATCCACCCTGCTGATTCTTTTCTCTGCTTTTCCCCATTATCTTATTAATGAACCTAATGCCTTTATTAATATCTGTAAGATCCATGAGGTGAAGCTGAGACAGCAAATTCTATAAGACTTCCCCAACTGTCCTTCAGTTTTGCAATAATAAAGTTATAGAGGATGCCCATGTAAAAGCGGCTCCATTAAGCACAGCATTTACCATGACCTGGGTATTGGGCATATTCAGTGGGTAAATATCCTGGTCATCATAAAGCCAGCTGCTTCCTCTGGAGTAATCCACTTGGCATTCATAGGGGGAGGTGGACAATCCCTCTTTTCGGAATGAATACACCTTACAGTAGCTTTTATCCAGTCCACCAGGCTGGCTATTCCCTCAGGAACAATCTCCTCTGCGTCTGGGTCACTTAATAGCCATCTGTAATTGTTCATTACTGAGCTGTGGGACTTGTATCAACCCAAACATGCTCTTCCACTCTGCAGCATCCAAAACCAAACACCCGGCCCCCAATTAGTCATGCTCACAACCCATTTCTATAAAGGTTCTTCAGGAAGCTGATTTTACTGATCTACAAAATGAAATAACTCCTTCATATTATATCCTCTGGTTTCAATAGTTTCTTGGTTTGTTCTCCCCTAACCTTGACTATCTTCCTGGTAACCAGAGGTCTCAGAAATACTTTCTGTTCTCCCTGCAGTTTTTACCTGGGTCGGGAGGAGGGGGGTACTTTGAGGCTATCGGTTGAAGCTCAGACTCATTGAAGTCTGAGTTTAGTCTAGCATCAAGATCCAACTCAGCATTTTCTTTTACTTTCAGGTTAGCTATTATAGACAACAATAGCCAAGGGATAGATTATTTTGCCTTTTTATTATTAGTTTGCATTTTCTTATGCATCAAGTGAACCAACTCCCCTGAAGTTGGATCCATCTCTGAATTCCATCGGTAACTTTTATATTTAGTAACTGATTGCAGCACAGCTGCTGCTCCATAGCCTGGTGTCTGTGAAGGAAAGACTCAGTTTTTCCTTCCTATGTAGGGAAAAACCCAGTTCTCTCCTACTGTGGATCTTTATCCTATATGTCTCCTTCACTACTCACAGAAGACACTTCATTCCTGACCCTTCTGGTCACCAAATGTGTGGTTTTTCCTCACACCAAGCAATCTTCTGTGACACCTACACCACATTTCAACCCGATTCTGATGCTATCTACCCAGAGATAGCATCAGATTCCACAGGTTAAGGGCTCAGTCCTACAAGACAGCCCTGACCCCACTTCAGATGCTAGCCACAAGCCCAGGTTATCTATCACCTGTGTTCCTGACCTATCAGCCATATAATCAGAGGTTCCCATGACCCCCTCCTCAGGTTTGATTAATTTTCTAGAGCAGCTCACAGAACACAAGGAAACACTTATATGTACCAGTTTATTAAAGGGTGTGATAAAGGATAGATGAACAACCAGATGGAAGAGATGCGTATGGCAAGGTATGTGGGTCTTCCCATATACACAGAACTTGCATGTTCTCTCCGGGTGGACCACCCTCTCCATACCTCCAGCTGTTCACCAACATGGAAGCTCTCTGAACCCCATACTATTGGGATACTCTGGAGGCTTCATCACGTAGGCATGTTCAATCATGAACTCCATTTTCAGCCCCTCTCCCTTCTCAAGAGAGTGGAGAGTGGGGATAAAAGTTCCACGTTTCTAACATGGCTTGGTCTTTCCAGTGATTCACCCTCATCCAGGAGCCATCCAGAAGCCCATTCAGAGTCACCTCATTAGAATAAAGGACACTCCTACCACCCAGGAAATCAAAAGGGTTCCGGGAGTCCTGTGTCAGGATTCGAGGTCTAAGACTATTATTAGAAAAAGAGATGTTTCTAGTGTTCTTATCACTTAAGAAATTACATGGGTTTAGGAGTTCTATGCTAGGAACAGGGGGGCAGAGACCAGTAGATACTTTCTATTATCTCACAGCATAGTTAATGTACCTCCACTGTTGATGAAATAAAAAGAAAGATGTGAACATCTTTTAGTCTGATGAGAAACTAATTTTTCAGAATTAGACATAAAATGAAATAGGTTCTTTTTTTTTTTAGATGAAGCCACTTTTCACAGAGTGTCACAGATCCAGTACGTGAATTAAAACAAAATTATCTTTCAGGTCACCTCCTGCTGCTCCCAAAACCAGTAGAAAGGAAAAAATGGAGCCTTCTGGCTGAAGAGAGGAATTAGAAGTGAATGATTTTCCTCCATTCAAGGAAGCTAGGGTTCACTCAGACAGCTGGGAATGGGTGGTGGGTGGTCTTCAGGATGTGGAACCATTTCTTCTCAGGACACAGGAAAGAGAGAAATTCCATCAGTGGTCCCTAACATGTGTGTAGGATTTAAATACTCTAAGCCATGTGCGCTACTCTGATCCAGAGTGACTCCACCAAACTGCCCCTGCCAGTTCTTTTAGGGCAAGTTGAGTTTAGTCTGACTCCTAATTAGAGCATCCACACAAGGATGGGCTGGACCTATGATGACCAGGTGCCTTGTATTCCAGCTGCCTAAGCCCATGTAGGGAGACCAGGTATTCTCTTACGCCTGGTCCTCAAGCAAATATAGTTATGTATCAACCTTAAACAAAAAGATATCATAGCAAAATACTTACCTTACACTATTATTACAAATATAACATTTGTATCTAAATACAACAATAGTAATATAAGAAGTTTGCATTTATCATCTTTATATCTGATGCTCATAGGTTTTAATTATTAACAGGAAGATCTGGGAAAGAGAAACAAAGTCTCCTCACAAAATCTCATTTGCCTGGAAGTTTCTAAGTTCTAAAGGTGATAGTCTCAGGGACCCTTTACTAGAAACTAGCTGAAATTAACCAAAGAGATGATTTGAAATTATATTTTATCTTTATATTCAGATTTCTTATGTTAACTAAGCTACAAATATAAAGACCCTTATTATCTAAACTTGAGAGGAACAGCAAAATATTTGCAAGAATATGATTATACAGTACTAAGGAAAATCAGATTTGAATTCATATTTTGACTTAACGTACATCTTAAATTTAAAATATTTTACAAAATTGAAAAAGTAGAAAAGATACACTCTTGTCTCCTATTCACCCGGACCCATCCCAAGAAGCAAATAATGCCTATTTCTAGAGATATTCTATCCATAACAAGCAAATGCATTCATGTATACAAACATTCTTGTATACAGGTGGTAGCATCCTACATGCAGACATACAGACTGCAGCATGAAAAATGTTCAACACCTTACTACTTTTGTCACTTAATAATCTCTATGTATATCATTCCATTGTAAGTATCTATCAAAATGTACTTTATCAGTCCCCTGTTGTTGGACATACAAAATCTTTTCCATGTTTTTGCTAGTTCAACACAGTGCTTCCATAAATAGTCTTGAATCAATATAATTTTACTAGTGTGTAATGACTATCGGCATAAATTCCTAAAAGTAGAACTGCTGAAATAAGGAGTCTTTTGCACGGGGTTTTGGTAGTTAGTGACAAATTGCCCTCTATGTTAGTAACGATTTTCACTTCCATTCCCAAATAAATAAGAGAACCTCTTTTCCTACAGCTCTACCTACACAATTTGTTAACAAACATTTTGACCTTTGCCAATCAGAGAAGTAAAAATTGTATATTATTTAAATATTTATATTCCAATTTCCTGCACACAGCTTATCTGGAATTAGATTGTTATCTGGAATATGAAATACGGGGGAAACAAAGACTTTTTAATACTTCACATTTTGCTATAACATTAAAACTTCTCTTTTTTAATATCACCTGGTGGGAAATACTCAAAAAGCCAAAGAGAGAACTTGGAGAACATTGTGATCTGTGTTATAACAGCAGGTATGTCACATTCTAGTGGTGGACACTAGGTTGGATGTGGAATAAGTTCTCATCAAAGCTGCTGGCATGGAATTGTAGAAGATGAAGAATAACTCTGTGTGTATTATTTGTACAAATAACTTAAAAAGATAAGTAAGCAGACCCATCAATGAGATTAAGATGGGTCAATCTTGGAATAATGATGTAATAGTTCAGGGACAGAGCGATGTGATTAGGAAGATTTTCCAGATATTGAGGGATCCATGTGGGAGATTATTTCAGCTTGTGTATCCCCACTTCTGAAAAAGCCATATTAGTTTGCTGGAGACAATGCAGCTGCAAAGCATTTTACTATACCTTTCTGGAAAAAAAAAAAGCAAATGACCAAAAGTCCAGCAAATATGAATGACTTAATGAAATGTCTGTGGTTACTGCTAGATTTCCCTCTCAGTCCCATATCTCTTATTATCTTTATTTCCATCTGCAACTACAGCTCTGGCACATAGTGATAATTGATCATGGTGACCTGGTGTTCATTAAATAATACAAAGTTATGGTTGCTGTTCTAAAGTGCAACTAATTCTGTTTTCTGGCTCTCATCTCATAATATTTTCATTTAATTAGTACTGCTACATATTTTCACACATGTTCAGCTTTTGCCAATATATAGCAGCAATTTTTCTTAAAAAATTTTTATTGCTACTAATGGCTTTTGATGTGATGATACCAAACCTAACAGGGATCATATGTATTTTTCAACTCCTCTAGAGGAAGCTTGTTTATACAGCCAAAACAAGAGACTGGAAAATAAAAGTAGTGATTGCATTTTCTGAAGGGCTGTAAGATTAATGCTGTTGGAGTTAGTGACCATGGGCTTAATTAAGTGTGAGCTTAATTTATTAATACATGCATCCCACAAATATTTACTGAACACTTCCCATATGCACAGCACTGGGCTATTTTTTTAAATTTAATTTAATTTTATTTTTTATATAGCAGGTTCTTACTAGTTATCTATTTTATACATATTAATATATATATGTCAATCCCAATCTCCCAGTTCATCTCACCACCACCACCCACCCCCCCACTTTCCCCTCTTCTTCTTTACACCTGTGTCTCTCTTTCTGCCTTGCAAACCAGTTCATCTGTACCATTTTTCTAGATTCCACATATGTGCATTAATATATGATATTTGTTTTTCTCTTTCTGACTTACTTCACTCTGTATGACAGTCTCTAGGTCCATCTAGGTCTCTACAAATGACCCAGTTTCATTCCTCTTTATGGCTGAGTAACATTCCATTGTATATATGTACCACATCTTTACCCATTCATCTGTTGGACATTTAGGTTGCTTCCATGACCTGGCTGTTGTAAACAGTGCTGCAATGAACATTGGGGTGCATGTGTCTTTTTTTTTTTTAACATCTTTATTGTAGTATAATTGCTTTACAATGTTGTGTTAGTTTCTGCTGTATAACAAAGTGAATCAGCTATACTTTAATCCGCTTGTCTGCTGATGGGTGGGGCTGGGTTCCCTCCCTGTTGGTTGCTTGGCCTGAGGAGACCCAGCACTGGAGCCTACCTGGCTCTTTGGTGGGGCTAATGGCAGATTCCAGGAGGGCTCATGCCAAGTAGCGCTTCCCAGAACTTCTGCTGCCAGTGTCCTTGTCCCCATGGTGAGCCATAGCCACTCCCCACCTCTGCAGGAGACCCTCCAACACTAGCAGGTAGGTCTGGTTCAGTCTCCTATGGGGTCACTGCTCCTTCCCCTGGGTCCCGATCACACACTACTTTGTGTGCACACTCCAAGAGTGGAGTCTTTGTTTCTCTCAGTCCTGTCGAAGTCCTGTAATCAAATTCCACTAGCCTTCAAAGTCTGATTCTCTGGGCATTCCTCCTCCTGTTGCCAGACTCCCAGGTTGGGAAGCTTGACGTGGGGCTCAGAACCTTCACTCCAGTGGGTGGACTTCTGAGTTATAAGTTGTTCTCAAGTTTGTGAGTCACCCACCCCCAGCAGTTATGGGATTTGATTTTATTGTGATTGTGCCCTTCTTACTATCTCATTGTGGCTTCTTCTTTGTCTTTGGATGTAGGGGGTATCTTTTTTGGTGAGCTCCAGTGTCTTCCCATCGATGATTGTTCAGCAGTTAGTTGTGATTTTGGTGTTCTCACAAGAGGGAGTCACTGGGCTATTTTCTGTCTTGCTATTACATTCAAGGATCGACACTGATCCAATAGGATCAGTATTATTCATTACTATTCTCTGAATTCCTGTGCTCTTCACCGGTCCCCTCCTTCCTCATTCGTTTAGTGGATTTTCGCTTCTATTATTTCCAGTTACCTCATCAATAAATCAAAGTACTTTGATAAAAGAAATTTGAGACAGATGGAAGTGAATGAATCAGAAGTTCTGATTTCAAGGAATCATTAATCTTGAAAAGATAAGGAATAAAAAGGAGATGTATATGATTAAATGCTAAATGCAATAAGTGACATGAAAGTCTAGAAATAGGAGTGAATACTGTACATTAAAAATATCAGTGAGGGTTTCAAAGAGCCAATGGAATCAGCTAGATTATGAAGGATGGGAAGGATTTGGACAGGAAAAGGATTGAGAGTATATTTCAGTTGGAGTCAACACATGCAATTAAAAAGAATTGAAAAAAGAGTGTATATTGGCATAGGGTGCTGAGAAAATAATTTGTCTGAAGAGGAGATTTCTCATAGTGATTTCTCTCATTAATTCATCAATAAAGAAATTTGTCTTCAGCAAATATTGTGAACAAGGTGGAGTGCAAAGATCTTGAGGTAAAGTTATGGAGATATTCTAGCAAAGGAGAAATTGATTAAACAACTAATGAAAATTGACTAAGTTTGGAGGGAAAAAATGGCTAAATATAAAGGGTTAGACCAGATTATAGAACACATTGTTTCCCCAATACATCCCAGCTTCTACTCCCTTAGTGTGATTATGTAAGATATAACGATAATTTTTGAATACAGATTTAAGTTTTTGAGCACTTTTTAAATTCACTTTCTTATTTTTTTTCCCCTGGAAACATTTGCCTAAGAGAAACAATCATAGAATAGCTTCATATCTCTAACAGTTCAATGCGTTGATGCATTTGAGGTTAAGTTTCCACTTTGTCGAGAATTCCTTTAGGTTGAAGGGGCGTTGTTTTTAGTTTCTTTCTCCTCACTCAGTGCTAGTTGCCAGAGGGCTCTGGTGGAGAAGAGGAAGCACCTTGGACTTGAACTTAGATCACTGACCAGATTTCTACAACTTAAGAACACCTGATCATTCAATATTTCTAAACAGGAGCCTCAATGTCTATATTTGCAAAAAAAATAAATAAATATGGGAATGAGATAGTATTTGAGATAATACTTTTTAACTATAAGGTGTTATATAAATGTACATGTAGGTAGCTGCCAATTCTATCCATGCCACTTTCTGCTTTCATTACTTCTTTTTCTGCTTAAGCTGGTTTTATTAAGACTGTTCTGCTCCTCTCCTTCCTCTGTGACTTTTCTCCACCTACTGTTGTTGTGTCCTGGTAAAATGTAGGTGTTAAAGGACCGGGGTGCCTTAAACACTAGTAAAAGGGAAGAAGTTCATCCAGGGCTATCTCTGGGCAGGGTTACAAGATCATGATGTAGTACATGATGTGTACCCAGTGCATCAACTCAAGAGAGTAGGGGCTGGCGGAGGTAGAGCTTGGGTCTAGCTACTGTTTGCTGAAGTTTAGGCTGAGTGAGGGGAACACGTTAGACAAACAGTTTTACTGACTACTCCACATGGCAGGTATTTAATCAGATGGGAAAAAAGGAATTATGAAATAAATGTCATTTCCCTAGGTATAGTAAAAGGACATTTTACCACTGTATAGCACAGGGAACTCTGCTCAATATTCTGTGATAAACTAAATGGGAAAAGAATTTGAAAAAGAATAGATACATGTATATGTATAACTGAATCACTTTTCTGTACACCTGAAACTAACACAACATTGTTAATCAACTCTACTTCAATATAAAATAAAAACTTTTAAAAAAAGAACAAAAAAAATTTTACCAGGCGCAAAGTAATATTAATTAGCTAGATTACAGAGATAGTTTATTTTTCTATCTTGATGTTGTTATTGGCTGAAAATTATTCTTTAGTGATAAAAGTGAAATGAAAGACAATTAACAACGGCTCTGATCTTTCATAGCTCCTATCACTGCAAGATAAAATGAAGTTGAAGGGGAAAAAAAGAGGACTTACTAGATTTATTCTTACCAACAGAAAGCTAGCATGTTTTCCCCCCAAAAGACTCAAAATAATGTTCATTACTTCAGAGAATTTACCGTAGCTTAGGTTAGAGTTGCCATCTTTAGCAATACATAAACAAACAAAATAAAATTTAAAAAGAACATTGATTTTAAAATAAACAACAAATACACACATACATACACACACATGTCCATATATTGCATGGAACATAGTTATACTAAATACATAAGTTTATGTATATATATTACATATTTATAATATTATATAAACATTTATGTATATGTATTTAACATAAATGTCCCATGGAATATTTGGATATGTGTGTATATGCATATATATGTATGTATGTATGTATGCATATGTATCTATGTATTTAGTATAAATATGTCCCATGCAATATTTGGGGCATACTTGAATTTTATTCCTTGTTTATCTGAAATACAAACATAGCTGTGTATCCTGTATTTTATCTGGCAATCCTAGAACAGGGCTCTGTCTTCAGTTCTCTAGGCTGAGAAACAGAATGATGTTGGCACATTGACAGCAGATCAGGTCCTTGGCAGGGAGCCTCACATTAATGAGTGCTCAATATTGATGCATTAAAGTGCAATTCAGATTTATTACTTGTATGATGAGAAAAATAGCAGTAACAGGAATCCCAATACTCTTGTTTGCTTTACCTCTGCAATCCATCAATATGTCCACTGCTAACTGGCCTGGTTCAAGCCACCATAATCTCTCACCTGGAATATTCAGATAGTGTCCTAACTCCTTGCCTCTACTTTTCATTTATTTATATATTCAGTCAACAAGAATTTATCAAGTATCTGCTAAGTGCCTGGCACTATTCTAAGCTGTGAGGATACAAGAATGAATGAGAGGAAAGTCCTTTTACTCATGGAGGCTAATTTTAAGATGGAGGAAACAGGTAAGTAAAATATATAGTATGGCAGATGGTGAAAAATAAAGTAGAAACAAAATGGCCAGTGCAGTTGGGGGAGGTGTATGTTTTAGATGGTTGTCAGTGAAGACTTTCCTGAGAAGGTGACATTTGAGTGAAGCCTGGAAGGAAGAAAGGGAATGATCCATGCAGCTCTTTGGAAGAATAATATTTAGGCTAGGGAAACAAGGGTAAAATGCTCTACCAACAGAGTTCTAGAAAGAGCATGGCATGTAGCAAGGAGTAGGGTGTGCAAGGAAAGTAAAAGATGGATTTTAAGCTATTGTAACGTATTTGGGCTTTACTCTGAGTAAGATGGAAAGACAGGGTGGGTTTTGAATAAAAGTATAATATTATCTTACTTATCTATCTTAGTAGATAACTCATTAATTAATTTAACTTGGATCATTCCTGCTACAGTGTTAAAAGACTATTGCAATAATCCAAGCAGAGTATGTGGTTGGCCTGGACCAGGTAGTAATGGTAGTAGTGATGAAAAGTGGTTTACTTCTGAATATACTTTTAAGATAGAACCAAATGATTTGCTGACAGATTTGGATTTTGTGAGTGGAAGAAACAGAGGAACCCATGATGACTTCAAAGGCTGTGGCTAAACCACTGCAAGGATAGAGCTATCATTTACTAAAGTAATTAAGAATATGAGAAGATGGGTAGGTTTTGGGGGGAATGTCAGGAGTTTGGCTTTGGATCAAATAATTTTGAATTATGTATTAAAAAAATGAAAGAGGCCTGAGCTAGAGGTGTGAAGTTGGGAGTCATCAATGCATATTTGGTATTTAAAGCCTTTAGACCTACCAATGAGTAAGGGGGTGAGTGTAGGTAAAAAAAGACTAGCAGATCAGGGAATGAAACTTGGCGTCCTCTAGCATCAGAGTCAGAGGTCTGAGGTCTGAGGGATGAAAAGTAGCTAACAGTATTGTCAGGTAGAAAGGAAGCAGGAAAATATGACATCCTGGAAATGAAGAAATGTTTCACGAATGAAAGAGGTAAACTAGGCCAAATGCTGCTGCCCGATTTTTGAGAGAAAGATTGAGAAGTGGCATGAGATTTATCAATCTGAATGATGGGTGACCTTGTGTTAGAGGAGCTCTGTGGTTAAAAGGATGAGCAAAGTACATACAAGTTAAAATGAGAGTAAAAGAAATGAAAAAAGCCATTATCAGTGACTCTAGGAAGAAGTTTATTGAAAAGGGGAGGAAAGAGTTGATGCAGTAACTGGAGGGGGAAGTAGATCAAGAGATTATTATCTACTCAAGAGATTATTTAGTAAATCAAAAGATTATTATTTGTTGTAAGATGTGAATGTTTGCACATTCTGGTTTCTCCTTTATTTACAAATTTTGAGAAGCCATCTTACTGAAGCAAACTAGTGTTGACACACAATGTTCTCATGATAATAATATCAGAGACAGAACTTTGGGCTGTACAGATGACCAATTTGGCAGATAGTAGAGAACTCCTTGCATTCTTATATAATTAAGGAATTGATGTTAGAACATTTTTATTTAAAATTATTGTTTAAGGAATAAATATCTTTTAAAATTCAAAATGATTTTCGTTGGTTAATAAAACTCCTCTAAAGCTGGAGTCTTGGTCTTTGTTGAAAATATATGAACTCAACTCTATTTCCATGAGGTCTGGGGTGATTTGTTCTCATGACTGGAGACTGGATTCTGTTAAGATGGAGCTGTGCCTTTGCTATCAGTGTCTACTATAACACCCCAGCTCTATCCTGGCCCTATTCCCAGGATTCCTAGTGTCTAGTAACTTCTAAACAAATACCAAGAGCATCATAATGACAGGCTAAATTTAGACCAGGCTCAGTGGGGAGGGAGTTTGAGCCAGGCAGTAGGATCATGACTAAGAGAAGTAATTCACTTCTGCCAAGCCTTCGATTTCCCCAAGAATATTACCAACCAAGCCAATGACTCAACAGATGGAAAGTGGCCGTTGAAGAGGATAAACCAGGAAGACAGGAAGGGAGACATTTGGAAGAGGCCAAAAGGTAAATGTTATCTTCTCCTTACAGCCTTAAAGGTCTAATTGTGTATTCTATGGAAATTTAGAATCTATATTTGCAGGTTTTCCTGAGAACTACAAGTTGATTAGTCCTCCTCTTTCTAAGCCTGGGAGGAAGACCCTGGTTACAATAATCCTGCCTCCCTTCCTCCCAAGCAGCATGAATTCCCCTGCCTGACAGGAATCATGCTGTTAGAATGAACATACTAAGTGGGTCTAGGAGTATTTGTGGACCCCAGAAGAGAACTGTACCACAACTGCACTGGATTACCGATATACTAATATGTATCTTGAGTTCATCTTATCATGTATCTATTTTAAAGGCTAATCAAAAATATACATAACAATTTGTCCAAGTATTAATATGTAAGTCAGACTATTTTTTCTAATAAAATGAAGAGGGATTGGCTTGGGTTATGTAATGTGGGAAAAGCCATCTGAAAACAAAAGAAGCAAGCGTGGGGTTAACTTCACAACTGGGTCCCCCAGAAATACTGCCCAAATTAAATAATCAACAATAGGGTAAGGATTAAGTGAATTTTCTTATCTTCATATCATGTAGCAATTTGAAATGGTGCTTTATGAAAGAATAAAGCAACATAGGAAATAGCATCTTAAGGGAAAATGGCCGAGTGTAACAATTTCATGTTTATCTTTAAACTATGTGTAAGTTTTTATATAAAAATCTGCAAAAAGTACTCTAAAATGACGTAGTAGTTATGTCGTGTGGAAAATTAGGGTGGAACATTTTCTTTTCTTTATTGTTCAAACTGCTGTTAACATATGCGCTGTAACACATACTTTTAAAAAGGAAAACGTGGGCTTCCCTGGTGGCGCAGTGGTTGAGAGTCCGCCTGCCAATGCAGGGGACACAGGTTCGTGCCCCGGTCCGCGAAGATCCCACATGCTGTGGAGCGGCTGGACCAGTGAGCCATGGCCGCTGAGCCTGCGCGTCCAGAGCCTGTGCTCCGCAACGGGAGAAGCCACACATTGAGAGGCCCGAGTACAGCAAAAAAAAAAAAAAAAAAAAAAAAGGAAAATGTATCTAGGAAACAAACTGAGTGGGTTAAGCATTATTTTCTTGAGAACTGAATTCAGCACTAAAATTCTTCTGTCTTATCTAACCTTGAGTAACAGAACTAACTTATAATCAACTAATATTTAATGCTTCTCAACTCCCAACAAACAGAAACAACCCAGGCTTGTGTGCAGGCTTTATGGATCTGAGCAGATGTCTGAAGCAGCTGACGAGACAGAAAGTGCCTTCTAGCAGATAACAATACCAGAGCACACTGTTTAGAAATGTCTTGTCTCACTTTGCTCTGCCAGCAATTTTAGGGAGTTAACAATCAAAACTGCCTCATGTATTTAAACTTTGTGCAGTGGGTCATATAAACATTCTTTGAGTTAAATGGTGTAATAGATCTAAAAATCTCATACCCGCTTTCCTTTCTCTCTGAGATTTATCATGCTGCAACATAAATACCCACAGTATTTTGCAAGACAATGAACTTGGTTTTTTCTAAGGCCAGTATTTTTTGCTGATGAGTGGAATTCCAGAGAGCTGTAAAATGGCTGTTTGACATAGTCTTGAGGCTTTTAGAAGTGCATCCTTAGAATATATTTTAAATTAGAATATGATCATATTTCTAAAACTAAAAATATCTGAATCTACATAAATAATCATATAAGGGATAAAGTATACTGAACTCCCAAGTTTAAGGAAACTGCTAAACCTTGACGGGTAGCTAACCCAGAAAACTTGTTATATTTAATTATCTTCATCTGTTTATTTCTCATTTCATACCCTTCTGGGGGATGGGCCAGTTGGACTGAAGTTGGAGAGGATGGCTTAGAAGTCATTTCATCATACTTGACCCAATGTCATATGTCACATATCTGTCCGTTGCACTTTTGTCAATACTATTCGTGGCCCCCTGGGGGATTTCATGGTTTCTGGGGAAGTTTTTCCTCTTCCCTTTCTTCCATTTGTTTCATTCCAGAACATGTGATGTCATCATAGCTCTATTAGCTCTACCATGACAATAAAAGCACTTTATTATAATAGAAGTGCTCCAGTGTTCGTTAGCAGGGAAGTGACTTAGTTCAGGAGTTGCCTCTTCTCTGTGGAGACTTATCCCCACCTGCCAGGTCTCTCTCAGAGGAGTCCTGGAAAATGAAGACATCAAACACTGCTGGGATCCAATGGCATTCCTTTCTTCAGTCCTCACAGACTGGGCCTGAAAAGCGAGTCTCTACTTATTTTGGTTCCAACAAAGACTGAACAATGGTGGGCTGTGAGCAAAGCCTTTTTTCCTAGCCGATCTATAGGCATTATCCAAGGAATCTCCATTCACATGAGGATAATTCACAGGGCCTTGCTTCTTGTTTAGACTACAGCTCACTCTGTCTTAGGCCTCCTCTCATTTTCTTTTTGGCATTTTAATCCTTAGACTTACAGAGTTACTCAGGAATTAAATAAACTAAATAAGAAAAAATACTGATATCTCCAAGTCATGGAATCAAGATAACAGTATCTGGTTTTTTCTCTTCCAGATGCTAACTGTATTTGTGTTAAATATCTTCAGTGAAGATGTGAATGATCTTTACTCTGAATCCTAGGAGGAACCCTAGTAACCTCCTTTAGAGTCATATTTTCTCTGCCAAATATTATCTAAACGTTTTTATTTTTAATTTACTCACATCTGGCAACAGTTCTCTTTAGAGGTGAGGAAAGTTTATTTTTAGAACTAAAAAATTGGGTTTTTATCCAGTAAGAGATGTGATAATGTATTCAAGGAGATCTCTTATTATATATTTGAGTGTTTAAATTTGCTTTGTGAATACTGAATTTACTGATAAAAATAAATTGCATGCATTTTGGTAGTTTGTGAAGAGCATGAAACTGAAGTTGCAGCTCTTTGGACCATTGTTACATTTATAAAATAACCAACACATCTACAAAAAGAATTTCAAGTATGTGCTTAATGGTTGACTTTGGAAGGTAAGTTGTTCACCAGCTGATACAGTAAATAATACATAATTATAAACTAGAGTATTCTGGAGATTGAAAATAAAAATAGTAATCCAGAGTTTGGCCAAGTGAAAATAATAATAACAATCTAGAGTTTGGCCAAGAATCTATTGCTAATTTAACTTTAACTCAGTTTCTCTTGGAATGTTTTTGGGGCTCTTGATTGTTAATATAATAAGTTATTATTATATTAACAAGGCAAATTATAGACTATATGGGTTCAATGAACCCTGAGTATATCTTCTTTCTATAGGCACTTAAATTTTAGATTTGGTCTTTTCAGCAAAGGAAGAATAACTCTACAACTCACACATTGTGCATGCAGAATAAGATTCACCCCTTAGATATGTATTTAGCACCTTAAATCTTGGAATTTCTATAAAAATATTTAGGATAGAGAATGAAAGTAGTTGATTTTAGTGTAGATTAGGGAATTTTCTGGGGGAACATCATTTTTGTCCTCCACTCACACAGATGGTTGAAAGTCGGCTCTAATAAGAATCGGAATAAATCATGAATCAATTTTGATTTCAAAAATAGTGCCTATTTTTACACTGCACAATCTTAATTGTGTTACCCATAGAAATTATTTAAAAATGCAGCAACAAAATGTTATCAGCTTGATGTGCCTCCGTTTCTGCATGTGGAAATGAATAAATCTCTAAAGACTTGTTTTCTATTCTTCAAGAAATTCTATTTGTATTTCTTTCATATGAAATTCAATTTAAAATGGTTTAATTGAAGAGGAAGAAGAAAAAGAAGAAGGAGGAGGAGGCGGGGGAGAAAAGGAATTTATGGACTTAAGTAACTGAAGTCCTAGCGTGAAGCTTGTTTTAGTCGAGGCTGGTAGAGGACCTCAAAGCCTGCCTTCTACCTGTCAGCAGTCTTTCTGGCTGTGTATTGGCCTCATGGTCTTCTAGTACAGAATGACCTGCAGTCAGGGAAGATGGTGACTGGCGACTGTAGATTTACATAATCGTAAATTTGTAAATTTAGAGAAAAATAGTTTATTTTTCTTAATATGTCAGTACCAATATATCAGGAGCAGGAAGGACTTTGGGCCGCCTCATGTTTTGACGCCTTATGTCAAAGAGCATAAGGTTCTATGACTCTTCAAGGTTATATCACATGGACCTCCCTTCTGGTGTAGAAAGACAATTTTAGCTCCATGAAAGGTGGAGAACACAGTATGCTGAGTGGCCAGATTCAAAACAGTGTCTTCTAATAACTCACCTTATGACTCTACAGAGTTGTAGAGAATGACTAAGAGTATTTCTTTATAAGTTACTTTTCCTTCTGAACTAGTCTTTGTCCTAAGACCTGCAAAAATAAGATTCACCACTTAGATATGTATCTAGCATCTCAAACTTAACATTTCCAAAACTGAGATTTCCCAAATCTGCCCTTCTCACACTCTCCCTTTTAGTAGATGCCTACTACATTGTTCCTAGCTGTTTAGACCAAAAACCTTACAGTCATACTTACCTCTTGGCTAATCCATGAGCAAAATCTATAGGCTCTATCAGAACCCAGTGATCTCTCACCACGTGCATTGACACTACCCTAAACTAAGGCGTCATTATTTTACGTTTGGATTATTGTAATAGCCTCGTAACTGGTCTCCCTGCTCCTTGCTTTTGGCCCCCTTCAATCTGTGTCCTCCACACAGCAGCCAGAACAGAATGTTCCTTTAAAATCCATCTTCGGTCATATAACTCCTCTGCACAATACTCTCCAGTGTGACCCCATCTCATTCAGAGTAAAAGTCAAAGTTCTTCAATGACTGAACCAGGTGCTTTAGGATTTTTTTTTCATTTCCTTTTTTTTGGTGGGGGGGTGGGGCGCATGCTGCGTGGCTTGCAGGATCTTAGTTCCCTGACCAGAGATTGAACCTGGGCCATGGCAGTGAATGCACTGAGTCCCAACCACTGGACCACCAGGAGAACTCCCCCAGGTACCTTTCTGATCACATCTTCTATTACACTCCTTAAGTTCCCTCTGCTCCAGTCCCATGGACCTTCTTGTCCTTGAACATAGCAGCCTTGCCCCTGCCCCATGACCTTGCATTTACTGGAATTTCTGACTGAAATGCTTGCCCTCAATTTCTCCACTCCTTCATTTCCATCAAGTCCTTAACTTTACCTTCTTACCCATATCTTCCTTGGCTGCCCTATCTAAAATTTCATCCCATCAGTTTCTGACCTTCTCCTTACTTAATTTTTCTCCATAGCACTCTCCAGTATCTGCCATTCCATGTGTTTTACTTAATTACCTTGTCTCTTCCATTTAGGTACCATACTTAGTATAGTGCCTACTAGTCCTCAATAAATATCTGCAGAATAAATGGTTAAGTAAATGCATATATGGCTGAGGAAGAGGTATTAAGATGCTTAAAATCAGAAGGGGTCAGGCTACTAGAGCAGGAATCCTCCTCACAGTGGACCACATGGTTCTGACCTCAAAGCACACGGGACAGTGATGAAACTGACACACGTACCATGCACAGTGACAGACATACACATACATGGCTGTACTCTTCCTTCTGTTTCTTTTTCTTCCCTATTATTGGTGTTTCTCAGTGATGTTTGATGGAGAAGTTTTCTGCTTTGATCTGGTTTTGTTTGTATTTATTTACTGCAGCAAATGGGCACATGTATCACTGTTGGAGGAGAATGTGAACAAATATGAATAGAAGAAGTAAATTTGGTAAAATTTTTGTAGTTATAAAAAATTTAGGTTATGATGTTGTTTGTAAGGCTGATCTAACTAGTCTATCATCCTCATTTAAACAGGAAGTAGAGTAATATCATTACAATAGCTGTTCTACTCTTACAACTCTCAAGAAAATCTCCCAACAGTATTCATTGGTAGAATATGCCAAAATAACGGCAGTTCTTTTTTTTCTTTTTTTTTTTTTTTTTTGGTCACACCGTAAGGGATGTAGGATCTTAGTTCCCCAACCAGGGATTGAAACTGTGCCCCCTGCAGTGGAAGCATGGAGTCTTAAGCACTGGACCACCAGGAAAGTCCCCAATAATGGCAGTTTTAAAGACCAGTGAAATGGTTTTAAAAATGAATCGACTTTCTTAATTTCCATTTACTATTGCTCTTTTACTCTGGTGATATTGTCCCCATGGTTAACAGAGGACTAACAATACTATACACCCATATAATCTCTATAATTTGCTACAGCTACCTGACAGTTTCCACGCATGGATCAGTTTGAGGGTTGCAGGTGGCATGACTTAATCTTCAGCAGCCTTTCCAAGGATGTTGGATTATGAGCTTTGCAGAACTCTTTTGATGCCTAATTTCATCCAGCCTCACAATTTGCCAAGTTACATTCTTTTCTTCTTCTAACAAGTGAGTAGTCTACTAGCTCTTGCCCCCCAACCCTGAACTCCCATGCTTTAAAAATGATCCCTTGGTCTCTGTTTTTCCAAAGTTTTACAATGATATACCTAATGTGATTTTCCTTATATTTATCCTAGACAGGTTTGTAGGGCTTCTTGACTCTGAGGTCTGACATCTTTTGACAGTTGTGGAAAATTTTCAGCCAGTGACTATTCAGATAGGATAACTGCCTGTTGTCTTTGTCTTCCTCTTCCAAGACTCCAGTGATATTTCTTATTGGAATATTTTATTAAGACTCAGATATCTCTTACCCTCTTTTGCATATTTTCCATCATTTTTGCTGAGTAAGGCTGATATTTTTCACTGACCTATTTTAGAGTTCACCAATCCTCTCTCCTGCAATTGAACCCTTCTACTGAGTATTTTTTTTAATTTCTGTAATTGTATTTTCAGTTCTAGAGTTTCTACTTGTATTTTAATTTCTATATCTGTCACCTATTTTCTGAAGCACATTAACTAGGGTTTATATCTGATAACTTCAGTAACTAGGTTGCCTAAGTCCATTAGGGCTTCTAGAAAAAAATACCATGGACTGAGTAGCTTATAAATATCAGAAACTTATTTCGCACAGTTCTGGAGGCTGGAAAGACCAAGATCAAGACACTGACATGGTGGGGTATTTGTTAAGGCCCACATCCTAAAGGGCATCTTCTCCTGGTGTCCTCACATGGCTGAAGAGACAAGGGAGTGCTCTGGAACCTCTTTTATGAAAACACTAATCCCATTCCTGAGCACTCTGCCCTCATGACCTAAACACCTCCAAGTTCTCACCTCCTAATACCATCACTTTAGGGGTTAGGTTTCATATGTATTTGGTGATGCATATGCATTCAGACCATAGCATGAGTCATCTGTAAGTCAGTTGATTATCTAAGTTTTTCCCCTTTGGGTTCTGTTTTTTCACATTCATAGTAATTTTTAACCAAATAGCTAATATCACATACCAAAAAAATGTAGAGGCCTGGAATGGCACTATCTTTCTCTAGAGAGTTCACTGACCTCTGACAGATAGATAGAGTTAGGTGTTCTATCTATCAAAACTAGGTAGAGTTTTCATAAGACTCCATCAAACTTGTTTTCCTCAGTAGGGTTTTGTCTTCCAGGGATTCCGTTAGGGAACCTGGAGTCCTTATTATGACACCACCTTTTTGGTATCTCCTGAAAGTCCAACTTTTACTTCAGCTCACACCTCCACATTGGCCTTCTTCCTGGGATTCTGCTCTTGAGTGTGAGTTGCCTCATTAGCTCTCTGATGTCTTCAGACACCTTTTTGGGGGGGACAGTAAGAAATTTGGTTTCTATGGTTGTTTTTTTTTTTTTTTTTGCAGTACACGGGCCTCTCACTGTTGTGGCCTCTCCCGCTGCAGAGCACAGGCTCAGCGGCCATGGCTCACAGGCCCAGCCGCTCCGCAGCATGTGGGATCTTCCTGGACCGGGGCACGAGCTCATGTCCCCTGCATTGGCAGGAGGACTCTCAACCACTGCGCCACCAGGGAAGCCCTCTATGGCTGTTCTTAACAAGAGAAATACTCCATTACATTTACAAATGGAATTTTGGGATTATATTTCTCCTCTAGGGAATTCCCTGGTGGTCCAGTGGTTAGGACTCTGCGCTTCCACTGCAGGGAGCTTGGGGGTTCAATCCCTGGTCGGGGAACTAAGTTCCTGCAAGCTGCACAGTGTGGCCAAAAAAAAAAAAAAAAAGAAAAAGAAAAAAATCTCTCCTCTAAATTTTTATTTTAAAATCCCATTTAATGTGGGGTTTTGTTTTTTCTTTTTTATAACAGCAATGTTTCCCTTCTATTAGTCTAGAGCAGCCCTATTCTAGACTACTGGAATAAACAGAAGCCACAAATGCAAGACATATATGTAATTTTCCATTGTCTAGTAGCCACATTAAAAAAAGGTAAATAGGTGAAATCAATTTTATAACATGTTTTACTGAACCCAAACTAAATATTTTTACACTATCAATAAAAAAATTATCAATGATATATTTTACATCTTTTCTTTTAAGCTAAGTCTGTGCAATATGGTGTGTCTTTTACTCTTAGTTGGATCTCAGTTTGTATTAGCCATATTTCAAGCACTCAGTAGCCTCCTGTGGCTAAATGGCTACTACATATGACCATGCCGATCTAGACAGACAAGAATGAGTAGATTTAACCAAAACTTGGGGGGAGGGTAGTTGTATTTGGAAAGAAAGTTTTTACTTTCAGTGATATTTCAGTGAGCTAATTTTGAGGTTTTGTTTTCTCTAAATCTTTTAGAAGGCTAGAGAAAAAAGGAGGTAAACTTTATTGAAAACCTCAATATAGAATAAGAATGATGTGAAAAATTTAAATAAAGGAGCACATTTTAAAATCTTTTCTTGTCAAACATTAAAATAATTTTTGGGTGAAACCACATACCAATCCTTATTTTTAATGCTTTGATATCTGCTTTCTAGTCCTGCAAGTGTTTGGACCAGGCAGGCCTTATGTGTAGATGGAATTAGTAAAGTAGGACTAACTCTGTGACATGAAATCACACCTCTGGGCATGAAATACTTTCCCAGCTCATTCAGAGCTGCTGCCGTATCTGTGACAGATGGCAGACCCTTAATTGCACAATTAGAGGAGGAAAAAAAGACCCTCAAGAGTTAAATAGCACTGAGAGAGGTAACACACAAAATTCTAGAAGAATAGAATCCTTTTTGACCTTTCTTTCTTACACATGTGAATGGTGATACAGGATGACCAAGTATTTAAGTAATTGGATATGCAAGATAAGAGGGAGCCTGGCCTGGTGAAGACAAACTGTCAAACAATATTTGCTAATATTTATTGGGCACCTGTACTGTCACTGACCTTTGTTCTAAAATTTGACATTAAACCTTATAGGTACCTAAAAATCTCTAGTTATAATTATTCTCAACCACATTCTGCAAATGATGAAATCAGGGCACAGAAAAGGTAGTTGTTTAAAGTTCCACATAAAATAATGGAAGTGGAATTTTGGCTGAGATTGACTCATTCCAAAGTCTGATATCTGAATTACATCCCTCTACTCTTTCCTGCATATAGCATATACAATTTTGCCTTGGCCTAGATCTGTTAAAAACTGGCTTTTAATATGCTACGCAACCGGGGAGGCCACAACAGTGAGAGGCCCGCATACCGCAAAAAAAAAAAAAAAAAAAAAAAAAAAAAAAAAAAAAAAATGCTACGCAAAGCATTGCATAGAAATGTCAGGATGAATTTAGATCACCTATAAATACCTATTAGATATTATTTGAATCATTATATTTTATCTTTATATTTTAAGGAGTATTTGAATTTCACAGGTATTTAAAAAAAGAAAAACAGAGACACAGGGTGCCAACTTCCTGAGTTTTGAATAGATAGCAACAAGGTTTCTCCTATAATTCAGGGCTCTCTGACAGCTAAGTCAATATTAAAAATATTAGGGTTAATATTCCTTGGCCTGTTATGCTCGACAGGGTGTTATATAGTAAATGATTCTACTTTTATACTCCAAGATATTCTATTATCAGGCAGATTCGATTGTAGCCATCACTTCTTTAAGGTGTAGCAGCTGTAAAGCTATCCACAGACTGGACTGCACAGTGTGAGGAGTGAAAGGCTTATTCTATCTTTCGTTAACTTTGTTCACATGCCTTGGTCCTGTATTTCATGTTACCGTTTCGTAAGTCACCCCAGCATTAGTAATGTGCACTTCCAACAGCCACACCACTTCAATTTTCCACACTGTGCTGAGTCCTGTATCTTCCAGAAGTCTCATCCCCCAGATGACTGCTACACAATCAGTTTCTAATGAAGATCCTTCTCCATCTCTGATTTTCAAGTGGATTTTGTGCCTGTGAAAGGTGCCAGACTGACAGATGACACAGATCTCTTTGTCACAAGAGTTGACAGAAGAGGCAGACACCCCTCTATGTGGTAGCCTACCAGCAAGACTGCTTCTGGCCAGAAAGGAGACAGGCTTCATCGTAGCCTCTTTGCCAAAGGTATCTTAGCAAATGCCAACTGTAATTTTGTGTCTGCTAGTCTCAAGCTCCAGGACTAATACAGAAGGCATAAACTCATAAACAAAAGGCTTCCATGGACTCCAGTCTAACTATCTTTATGTCCTCCTGTTTTACCAAAGCAACCTATTTCAGAAACACTGCCAATTCCACAGCTGGCCTGGCTGCTGTTTCACACCCGTCTCTCCAGAAGAACAGGTACCTCCTAAGAGTGTAAAGCTGGCTCTGAGTGCTGACTTTTAAACTGAAGAGATGAAAAAAGAAACCTCACTATCATCAGTGAGTATTTCTTTATTTGGCCTCTTTTGTAAACTGGAAGAAATGATTAAATACCAAGATACGAGGTCAGCTTGTTTTTAAATAAAATGCCAAGAAAGAACTTGCACTATACGTTGTGGGTTCACTATAACAAAGTGGCACTTGCAAAATAATTCAGTACTGAGATCATTGCATTAACACAATGCAAACCCAGAATGGGAGAACTTGAAGTACAGTGTTGTAAACTCAGTTTTTCTTTCTAGTTTTGTATTTAATTATGAAATGGACAAGTAAAATGAAACTCAATCAGGTAATTCCAGAGAGATAGTAGTCCCTTTGGTAAGTCCCATAAAATATATTTTATGGTTAAATAAACATAAGAATATATTTTATTTAACTCTTTACAAGAGGAAAAGTTTTTTGGTGGAATTGAATAATAAATTTAAAATATATATATATATATATATATATATATATATATATATATATATATATATATATATATGTAAATTTTTCCACTAAGGGGAAATCTTCATTTAAAAGGAGAAGAAAAATGTATCCATATCTTTTATACAACAATTCTACTTTTAGGAATCTATCCTATAGCAGTATACGTGACACATAAGTTTATGTAAAGGAAAGATTTTACTGTAGCAGTGTTATAAGTAGGAGGGAAAGGGGAACGTTCTCAATATTCTTCGATTGGAAAATTGCTGGACAAATTGTTATATACCCACTATAGAATATTTTGTGGCTCTTTATTTAATATCTAATGACTTACAGGTATGTACAAGTTATTAATTTAGAAAAGGAAGTTGCAGTGAATCCTATTTTGATAATTACAATGATTAAAAAAAAAAACCCAAACCTTACCTCCACAATCCCTTTATATGTGCAAATAATGTCCTTGTCTGAGTACGGAGAAAGACTTAGAAGGATACAATCCAGGGTATAGAAAAAGGCCATGCAAAGAAGGAAATAGAACTTAGGGAAAACTATTAAAAAATAAAAACAAACAAAAAGGTACTTGGATTCAACTCTGTAAGAAGGCCATCTGCATTCTGGTATTATAGAATCACTTAAAAATTGCTTGTCAAAATTTCTTAATTTTCCACTACAGGAGTAATTCCATTGATTTTGTGAGTCTGCAAATCTATCTTTGAATAAAGTTATTAAGAGCAATTTACTTTCATCACAGTGATTTGTTATGTAGGTAAGTGAGACTGAGAATATCTTTTAACATGAAGTGTGCCTGGGAAGTCAGTCCTAGAAGCAGAGGCATCTGGAAGAGATCCAGGCACCTCAAATTCACATGAGAACTTTCAGAATACAATGCATATTCAGTTGGCATGCCTTTTTAGAAGAAAAAGTTTCCCAGAACATGTTTCTAACATCTCATTGGCCTGGTTTGCATTACATCCAATATTAAACTAGAATTGTCAAATGGAATAGAATTATCCTGATTGGCTTAGGTTAATTAACATCCTACCCCTGGAGCTGAGGGCTGGGGGTGGGGGGCACATGAAACAGATGGCTGTCGAGGATCTGAACTAAATCAGAGGACTTAGTAAGATACACTGCTGCAGTAAGTCTGGAGTGTTTTCCAATACCACCAAGCAAGTCTCTAATTCTCAGTGGACACCCCACTGAGTGTCTTACAGATTTAACTCAATTCTGATGCTGTCTACCTGGAGATGGCATCAGCTTCCATAGGTTAAGGGTTCAGTCCTGCAAGACTGCCCCCACTGCAGACACCAACTGCAAGTCCAGGCTGTCACTTGTACTTCCAGCCTATGGGCTATGAATTGGGTTCTCACACTTGCTTCTCAGGTTTGATAATTCTCTAGAATGGCTCACAGAGCTCAGGAAAACGTTTCCATATGTCGACCAGCTTATTATAAGGGATATGATAAAGAATACAAATAAGTAGCCTAATGAAGAGGTGTATAGTGCAAAGTCCTTAAGGGTCCCCAAGCACAGGAGCTTCTGTCCCTGTGGAACTAGGGTAGCTCATCCTACCAGCATCTGTATGTATCCACCAACTCAGAAGCTCATCAAATCTCATTGTTCAAGAGTCTTTATAGAGCTTAATCTCTAGCCCCCTCTACCTGTCCCAGAAGTTCATGGGTGGGGCTTAAGTTTCCAACCCCCTAATCACTTGGTGTTTCTGGTGACCAGCCCCTACCTGAGGCTACCTAGGGGCCCCACCCTGTCACCTCATTAGCATAAACTCAAGTGGGCTCAAAAGGAGCCTCTCATGAATAACAAAAGACACTCCTCTCAGCTAGGAAATTCTGTGGAAGGGTATGAGGAGCTGTGTGACAGAAGCCGGGGACAAGGACCAAATATATTTCTTAATATATCACAGTAAAAAACAATGAATAGAGAATAGGTAACCAACATTGGCTGCCAAACATCTATTTTATTTATTTTACTGAGTCTGGTTTGCTTGAAGGACTATCTTCCGACTAGACTGAAAGCCCCTTGATAACTATGCTGGGTTTGTTCTTTTTTCCATCCCTTGAATTTGGCACTTGAAGAATACAATGTAAATGAACCTTCATTTATATGATCCTCAACAATTTTGCTATATACCATTTTCCTCTTACTCTATGGTGGAAAAAAAGCTATCCTCGAGTGTTTGGCAGCTTGTTCACCAGTACCTACTACAAAAATGCAGAAAAGTAAATGTGCCATAGTTTCAGTAGATTCCTTATGAGGTTATGCACAGCTGGGTGATTGATTTATTGGTTAAATACAGTAAGAAAGCTGACATTTAACTGGTTTTAACTATACAAAAGATTGTGAGCCACACAAGTAAATTTCCAGGTTCACCATTAAAATGCTGATATCATGTAATAAAATAGAGTAGTATTAGGCTGCACTCCACGGGTCTGCAAGCCTTGTGATTGCCCAGCCTCAAGACTGAAGAAAGAGCCAGGAGACAGCAACAGAGACATCAGTGATTTATTGGATAGGGAATCTTACATGTCTAAAGGAAAGGGGTCCTGGAGTGACACCCCATTGTGGACAACGGATGGCAGGCAGGACATGGAAGCAGTCTTCGTTAAGGGGAGGGGGAGTGTTATCAGTTACAGAAGAAATTGACGTCAGGTTGGCTAATCCTCTTCAGTTACCAGGGAAACCAGCAGAGGAGAACTACCCTCATGGACCCTTTGATAAACTATCAGAGTGCAGACATTCTGATCTAAAGATTAGAATAATCACTGGCTGGGGCCAAGGTCAAGTACCTAGGCATTTACTGATTAGGCTCTGCGATTAGGACGGAAGGTCGGTCAGATGAGTGGGGTGTAGGTGAGGCCAGGACTGGTCAAGCAGGGAATACAGAGAGCAAGAGAACAGCCTTCTTGGGTGGCCTGCTCTTACAAGTAGTCACTTTTATAAAATGGATCATAGCATATAAAATGGATCCTGATGTGAAATTAAAGTAATGTTGCCAACATTTACTTGCTCCAAGTGACCTGAGTGATAGACTCATAAAATAAATGATGAGTTCTTTTCTTTTTTACTTCTTTTCTTGTACAAATTTACAGATCTTTATTAATCTTTATTAACCTATAGTTTAATTCATTCATTCATTCTTAGATTTCCCCCCTAATTTCCCTCTCTTTTTTGAAGGACTAAAAAACCAAGACTTCATTTACAAGTACTCTTTTTCCCTCCATTTTTATTGAGAAATAATTGACATACACCACTATAAGTTTAAAGCATAGAGCATGATGGTTTTGATTTACATATATTGTGAAATAACTATTGCAATAGGTGCATCTAGCATCCATCACCTCATACAGATACAATATAAAGAAAAGAGAGATGAAAAGAAAAAAATTTCTCCTTGTGATGAGAACTCAGGATTTAATCTCTTAACAGTTTTCCTATATATCATTCAGCAGCATTAACTATACTCATCCTATTGTATGTTACAATCCTAGTACTTACCTTATAACTGCAAACTTTTACCCTTTGACCACCTTCCTCCAATTCCCCTCACCCTTCCCCTCTGCCTCTGCTAATAACTACATGTCTGATCTTTTTTTCTAAGAATTTGGTTATTTACTTATTTATTTTCTTAAGATTTCACATATAGGTGACATCATACAGTATTTGTCTTTCTCTGACTTATTTCACTTAGCATGTCTTCAAGGTCCATCCATGTTGCTGAAAATGATGGGATTTCCTCATTTTTTATTGCTGAATAATATTCCATGTATATACATACCACAACTTCTGTATCCATTCACCCATTGATGGACACTTAGGTTGCTTCCATACCTTAGCTATTGTAAACAATGCTGCTATGAATACAGGGGTGAAGATATCTTTTTGAGTTAGTGGTGTTTTTGTGTTTGGGGATATATTCTCAAAAGTGTTATTGCTGGATCATACTGTAGTTCTATTTCTAACTTTTTTTAGGATCCTCCATATTGCTTTCCATTGTGGCTGTAAAATTTACAGTCCCACCAACAGTGCACAAGGGTTCTCTCTTATCCACATCCATGCCAGCATTTGTTATCCTTGTCTTTTTTTTTTTTTTTAATATTCTTCTCTTTCTGATGATGGCCATTTTAACAAGTATGAGATGATATCTCACTGTGATTTTAATTTGCATTTCTGTGATGACTAGTGATGTTGAGCACATTTTCATGTACCTATTGGCCTTTTGTATATCTATTTTGGAAAAAATATCTATCCTGGTACTTTGCGCATTTTAATTTTTTTTTTTTTTTTGGTATTGAGTTGTGTGAGTTCTTTATATATTTTGGATATTAACTTCTTATCAGATATATGGTTTGCAAATTTTTTTTTCCTTTTTGTAGGTTGTCTTTTCATTTTATTGATGGTTTGTTTTGCTGTACAGAAGTTTTTTAGTTTGATGTAGTCACACTTGTTGATTTTTTATTTTGTTGCTTGTACTTTTAGTGTCATATCCAAAAATCATTTCCAAGGCCCATGTCAAGGAGTTTTATTTCTATGTTTTCTTCCACGAGTTTTATGGCTTCAGGTCTTACATTTAAGTCTTTAATTCATTTTGAGTTAATTTTTCTAAATGGTGTAAGATAAGGGTCCAGTTTCATTCTTTTACATATGAATATCCGATTATCCCAGCACCGTTTACTGAAGAGGCTATCTTTTCTCCATTGAGTATTCTTGGCTCCCATGTCAAATATTACTTGACTGCACATGCTTTGGTTTATTTTTGTGCTCTTGATTCTGTTCCATTGGCCTATTTGTCTGTTTTTATGTCAGTACCATATTGTTCTGATTACTATAGCTTTACAGTATAGCTTGAAATAAGGGAGTATGATGCCTCCTGCTTTGTTCTTCTTTCTCAGAATTACTTTGGCTTGGGGCTCTTTTGTGGTTCCATATAAATTTTAGGAGTGTTTTTTTTTTTTTGATTCTGTAAAACATGCTATTGAAATCTTGATAGGAATTACACTGAATCTATAGATGGTTTTTGGTAATATTGACATTTTAGCAACATTAATTCTTCCAATCCATGAACACGGGATATCTTTCCATTTATTTGTGTCTTCTTTGATTCCTTTCACTAATATCCTCTATGGCTCATTGTTTGGGAGTCCAAATCATTCCAGGATGTGCACTGAATTCCCTGGTCAGGTGAGTCCACCAGTTTTATTCTGCAGATGGGAAGCCATGGGCTGTGCTCTTTGTTCATATGCCTTTGTTCATTGTAAGCAGGACTGTTGGATGGACTAAATAATTTCCTGTGTGCTCTAGTTAGGTTTCCTGGTCAAGCAGGCTAGAGACTGTATTCAGTAATGAGAAGGGCTACAAATTAGTTTCCCTGCCTGATTGCAGTGAGAAAAGGAGTACAAAGGCTGGTTAAGTTCTTTGTTTATTGTCTTAACTTGAGCTGACCCTTGTCTCGAGTTCCCTGGCCAAGAAAATCCACTGGCTTTGTTATGCAAACTACTGGCTCTGCCTGCCCTTCTGTAGGTTTGAGCTCTGTTGGGCTGCCCAGCTACCAGGTGTTCTTGCCAACCCTTCTGGTCAGATGGGGACAGGAGACACAGCAGGTGGGTGGAGCTGTGTCTCAACTCCCTTGCCTGGGCCAGAAGGGGAGGGGCCACCTCAGGCAATTCTCGATTTCCCAGTTTCTTTGGTTGAGAAGAGCCAAGAGCTACCCATAGATTTGGCTATGAATTAATCCCTCTGCCCTTGTACAGAAAAAGAATCCTCCACCCCTGGTACTAGCTTTGCTCTGGAGGTGATCAACTTTGCCCACCTACCTCTTTGTTTGAGTGCCACTGGGATGCAGAGCTTCTAGGTGTTTCTGCCAGCCCCCATGGTCAGATGTGGCTGGGAAACACTCCACAGTGAGTGGGCTGTGACTCAGCTCCTTGCCTGGACAAACCAAGCTCTAGGGCTAGCAAAAGTCCTCTCTTGAGGATCCAGATCAAGCAGATCTGCACCCTACTAATTTCTCTGGTCAGAGGGCACCACCAACTTTGTTCTGCGGGTGAGCAAAGCTACTGGTTGGGACTACTATTTGGGTAGTGAAGATATGAACTCAGTCTGCCAACATACAAGTGCAGGTTGTTGCAAGCCCCTCTCCCTTTCTTCATAACAGTCGGAGTCCCAGTGGTTGAACCCTGCAGATTTCCCAGCAACCTCCATGGAGAGAGGTCAGAATAGTGGCTCCCACAAAGTGACCTACATAGCTTGAGTGGGAGCACTGGTTGTTACCCCCTGGGTTCTCTTTACCCACTGGAAGAGCCAGAGGCTTAGGAGAGATCTCTCTACATGGTGCTGTGCTGGCCTGGGGGAGAGGCAAGGTGGTCAATGTGTTCTGCTTCTCTTACCCTTCTAATGCAGTCTGTCTTAGTCTCCATAATGCAGGGGAGTTCTTCAGCCTCACCCCCATGTTCTAGGAGTCTCTCAGTGGTGTCTTGTTCTTGTATAGTTGTTAGTTGTTCTTGTGAGGGGGAGTAAAGCCAGGAATGACCTATGTCTCCATCTTGGTGATGTCATTCCTTAAGAAGTACTCTTTTCAAGGTCATATCTGAGCATTTAAATTACTTACCATACTTATTCTCATAATGTACCAGGACACTGTAACTTCCAAGGAGGGCTTTTATATGAGTTCCGACTTGTAATTTAAAAATATTGGATAGCTAATGAGCTTTAATAACAAAACAAATACTGGATTAAGCTTTAGATAAATGGTTTTCAGAGAAATCAAACACTTATCTGTGCAAAGCTTGTAACATATTTACTTTGGATATAAGTTTTAAATCAGTATTTATTGCATTTAAGTTATGCTAAGCTTTATTTTGGAAGCCAAACAATAAAAAATAAAAATAGCTGACAAAAGCGCATCTATATAGATAAAGTGTGGTGGGTAGAAAATTGTTTTAAATATGTTTCAGAAAATGGAAGCCAAAATTATAGTTTTCTGTGTGTATATTTTATAGAACAAATTTTCTTTGAAACATGCAAATCATCCTTTTTTTTTTTTTTTTTTTTTTTTTTTTTTTTTTTTTTTGCAGTACGCAGGCCTCTCACTTTTGTGGCCTCTCCCGTTGCGGAGCACAGGCTCCGGATGCGCAGGCTCAGCGGCCATGGATAATGGGCCCAGCCGCTCTGCGGCATGTGGGATCTTCCCAGACCGGGGCATGAACCTGTGTCCCCTGCATCGGCAGGCCGACTCTCAACCACTGCGCCACCAGGGAAGCCCCCAAAATTTTTATTCAAATAAAAATAGTTAAAGTGGCACCCTTATCAAACTTTCTCCTGATTCTTTTTCTATGAAAAGCATGTCATGTTTTAGTGTTTCCTTTCTCTCTCTCTCTCTCTCTCTCTCTCTCTCTTTATTGGTAATCTTGTAAATGGTAAACTTGAATATGGGCAATGGGGAAACCCTTACTTTTCTAGAACATATCTACTTGGGATGAAACAAAGATAGGATCAAATCTCTTGGAATTCTTCTGAATGTTAAACCATAAGAATCTGTTCCATACTGCAACACAGACTAGCTGGAGCCTAGATTCTTGTTCAAAGTATTGTATAATCTTGAATTCAGTGCTTGCCAGTACTTAACATAGTTCAACTAAAAGAAATAATATTGTTGTAAGATCATCTGAAAGGTATACAGTGCATCTATTGTTTTAGATAGTAAACAATATACTCTTGAGTTAAGCCAAGCCATCCAAAAGCATACTAGCCCACTTGAGGGTAGCATTTACTGAATTAGGTCTTGGAAGGAAGCCATAAGACTGAAGAGAAGACAAGTATGACAAATAAAGCTATGAAGTTCTTAGTGCTGCTTACTCTGTGGTAAATGACGCTATTACATAATATGATACTATGTCCTTATAAGTATCCTTGAAAGAGATTTATTTCTCATTCTATGATCTGTGATCCCTGTGCTTCTCCACTATTTGCTTTTGCTTTTTGTAAAAAAACAAAAAGAATCCAGTCATGTAACCTACAAAACTCTTTTCATCCTGCTTAATGTCAGTGCACAGCCAACATTTAGGAATTGTGTTGGATAACGGCATTCGTTTTGCGAGGTTTTCATTTCTAACTAATGTTCTTTTCCTTGGCTTAATCTTTTCATGTACTTGTAATTTATTTTATTTTGCTTTATTTGTTTATATTTTAAGTTTCTTTAGATCTATTTTGGATTAAGGGCCAAGATATACAGTTCGGGAGAGGAGAGAAGAGGAGAGGGAGAATGAGAAGAATTTGCTTTGTATGGTTTACAGCATGAGACAGAGTGCCTTGCAACAGAGAGCAGAATAGAAATAGAATTGGTTGTTTTTCCTCCAGTTTGCAATAAGCATATTTTCTCCTGTGGAACTCTAAGAATTTCTGTCAATTTGTTAAATGATACTAAGATTAACTTTTGAGAAATCTAGGGTATTGGATCATGATAGTTTGAATTTCAGATGAAAACATAAACTGGACTTTTAGCAGTTGATGAACAGGCTTTATTAATTATGAATTTGGACAGGCTAACCTTAGGAATTAAGAGTCAGTGTGAATTAGACTAAATTTATGCACTTAAGCAATATCTGGATTAATTTCAGTTACAGATTCTACCCTCTCTTTTTGTCTGTGATTTTGGCTATAAAAGAATATGAATGAAAGGTTTTTCATTGAAACCCATTACCATATAGGAAAAAAAAATTCCTTTAAGAAACTGTTGAAGTATATGACCTTTTAACAATATATAAAACCCCAGCAATTTATTAGGTAATTTTTAACATGAACTTTATTGATAACTAAGGTTTGAAAAAAGACAAATGGTTTTGTTTGGGTGGGATCAAAATGTATTTCAAGCAGTTTATATTATTTTTTTCCAAGATTTGAAAACCTTGGCCTGATTCCAAAAACAATGAAAAAAATCAGTTACAATGTTCAGTGCTAAAGCATTCATGAGAAAGATGCTGTCATTCGAGAAAACTAAGTTCAAAACAGGAGAAAATGCAAAACACAGCCTCCTGGACCACTCTCTCCTTCCACCTTCTCATATTGAAAATACAATATTTCCATTATCAGAAGATCCATTTTCAAGTTAAGAGCTGCTGCTAAAACAGCCTAACGGAAAAAAAAAAAAAAAAAAAAAAAAGGTAAAACAGTAAAAGAATTGCTTTGTAAATCATCCTTCAAAAGCTGTCCTGGGAGGAATGTGATATACCTCAGCATCTTAAGTGTTTAGCAAATAATTTCAGCTGTGCATTCTAAATGGAGCTCTCCCTCCTTTACCTAATTACCGAAATATGTGCTGCAGTTTGCAGAACTTTGCCACCGTCATAACTTTTCTTGAAGTTCAGCCAACCAATGATAATAAAGCTGTCACGAGATTAAAGGGGGCTGCAAGTCATTGCTTCTGACATTTATATGTAACATGGGAAATTCAAACAAGTATGTGGAGTTATTAGTAATATTATGGACTTTGAATCCTTAAAATAGAGTGCTTAAGACATCTGCCTCACCAAGGTGAGTGAGAATGAGGTAAATCCAAATTGCATCTTCCTTTTGTTTAGATCAGGCAATCAAGCCTGAAACAGGCAAAGGGAGCCGTTTATTTCATTTTCTGCATGTAGCATCAGTTTGAAACATATGCCTCAGATGCCCACCCTCAGAAGGAATAATCTTGGTTGTGGAGAGGAGAAAATTGTAAAACTTTACATACAGCCCTGAGGCCTTTTTCTGGGGCCCTTCCTGGTCTAGCGTCCTGTCCTTGATTTCAGCGCCAGCTCTGGGCTTGGAGCAGCTCAATGCAGTGTGGAGGAAGCAGAAAATGTCTACTCTGAGGGTTTGTTACTATTTCAAAGTTTCTTTGGTTTGTTTTTGTTAAGTGAATACTACATTACGAAAGAGGGCTTAGAGAAAAAAACAATGTGTTTTAAAAACTCTGGGGAAAACTCCCATTTTATCCTCATTTTTTGTCTTATTCTTATCTCTCTTCTTCTAGGGTTTGAGGTGTATCAAGAGGAGAACCATTGAAGGTCTCGACCATTTGTCCTTGGCTCCAATATGCAAAAAAAGGCAATGCATTTCATTATCTGTGATGATGGTTGATGGTCAAAATCTCTCTGATTAGGCTGATTTTGAGCTTTACTTCATTGTACACAAGAATACTTTAAGTTTTCAAGTTATTTTGGTGCTGATATTCAGGTATAAATTTGGCTTCTGGCAATAAGTCAGTTGAAGAAGAAAAATAATGGTTACTTGTGGTTGAAACTGAGTGTGACCCTTCAGGAGCCTCCTGGGTATAAAAGCCCCTCCATGTCCCCCATTTCTTTTTGTAGAAAAAGTCTTTAGTCTCTTAGGCCTTCCCTGAGTTACAAAGAGTAGGAACATGCAGTTACTGAGTAGGTAACTACTGTAGTAGTTATTTACATTTACAATAAATGTCTCTACTGCTGCTTTACTTAGTGAGGGAATGCAGGAAGAAAAGGAAAATAATTCAAACAAGAAAATGACAATAGTTCAGTGATAAAACAGAGACCTAGTTCCTCCTCAAAGGGACATATATCAGAATCTGACCGATACCTTTGAGTAGTTCTTCAGTAGCTAAGTCCCACTGCTACACACAGACACACACACACACACAACCAGGTGGAGGAAAGTGACTCAATGCTGAGCATAAGCACATAGACCGCAGACTGTTTGGAACCAGAAGGTTGATGACTGAGATTCCTGAAACACCACCCTGTTACCTCCTCACCACTAAGCAATCAGAAGAAAGTCATGCATCCTGCAGGCCTCACCTCCAAATGTTGCCTTTAAATATGCTTCCCTGAAAACCATCTGGAGAGTTTGTTCTTTTGAGCATAAGCTGCCCATACTCCTTGCTTGGTGCTTGTAATAAATGCTGTACTTTTCCTTTGCCATAACCTGGTGTCAGTAAATTGGCTTTGCTGCATAGAGGGTGAGTGAACCCAAAGTTCAGTCCAGTAACATAGTTGATATGATAAATATTTTAAACAAGACCCTTTTCAAGAAAGTCTGTGATTTAAGGCATTCAAGTCTTCCTGATTTTTTCATCTCTCTCCTGCTCTTGGAAAGTGCAGTTTGAGTGTGATTAGTGGAAGGATGATAAATTGCAGAGGACAAAATGCTGGGGGTTTATAAGGGGAAATGGGATATGGAGAAAAGAGACTGGGAGTCCTGAAGCATTTGGTCTAGTTCCAATTCTGCTAATAACTATAATTATCACCAAATGAGCACCTACTACATGCAAGGCACTGCATTAGGTGTTTCCACAAATGGAACTGCATTTAATTAAGGCATAAATTTTATCTGCTATGATCTTATTTAAGAAAGCAGTTTTTTTTTTCTTCTTCAAATAATTAAACATTTCTGAGAGTGAGTTTTGTTTTAAATCTAAGTTCAGGAGTAACTAGTTCCATTTAGGGGATTAAAGCAAATCTGAGTGATTGCACATAATGTTTGTTTTATAACTACCTATTGTGAAGATGAATGAACTATAATGGACTTGAGTCTACCAGTGATCAAGGAGAAAACTGCTTATTTGTAAAAGTCCATGAATTGGTATCATAGTTAATAAATCATTTCTAGTCTACTAGATGTTGTATTGTGTCATCAATAAAATTTAGTATGTGTTTTTCTAAAAACCATTGAGCCTAAAATAGGTCTGACTAACAGAAATGTAATAATTTTTTGTAATACATTCAACACACTGAAACAAAGCAGGACCCTGTGGGGCCCTCCCTGGCACCAAAGGCCCTCTGTGTCCCCATTTCTTATTTGTAGGAAAAAGGCTTCAGCCTCCTAGACCTTTCCTGAGTTCCGAAGGGCAGATTCAAGCAGTTACTAATTAGGGAAAGGAGGGAATGCAGAAACAAAGGAAAAGCAGTCAAGAAACAATAGTGCAGCAATAAAGCAGAGTCCTAGTTCCTCCTCAAGGGATATACAGACCAATGTATATTTGAGTCCTTCTACAGGAACTAAGACCCCCAACCAGGTAATTTCAGGCTGAACACAAGACTCCTGAGCACAAGGCTCCCTGTTACCCCACCACCAACCATCTAAGACCCCCAACTACGTAACTTCAGGCTGAACACAAGACTCCTGTTACCTCACCACCAACCAATCAGAAGAAAGTCACACACCTGCAGCCCTCACCCCAAGGTAAGTTTGCCTTTAAAAACTCTTCCCTGAAAACCACTGGGGATTTTGGCTTTTTTGAGCCCAAGCCCCCAGTTCTTGCTTGGTCCTTGCAATAAACCTTTCTCTGCTCTAAACTCCAACGTTTTGGTTTGTTTGGCCTCACTGTACATCAGACACACTAACTTAGGTTCAACAACAATGCCACTTAAGACGGTTGTGTTATTATCACTGATTTTGTCAATTAAGAAAAACACACATGACATGAGAGCTGTGTGTTCAGTTTTATTTGGGGACTTACTGAGGACTGAGGACGATAGTCCAGGATACAGCCTCTCAGCTCTGAAGAACTGCTCTGAAGAGGTGGTGGGGAGGTCAGCATCTATGTGATTTACATGAAATAGAGCACACATCTCCATAGAAGTTTGCTGCTAGCCGTGAAGAGCATATATCTTAGTTAATGGTTTTAGGGCTTTTCTAAGTATAGGAAGATGCAAGAATTTGGGTTCATAAAAATATTTCTCCTGAAAATTTCTAACTATCTGAAGGCCTGTTCTGCCAGTTTTCCCAGAGCACAGAGTGCCTCATTCCTGAACTCCATCCTGAAGTCCTTCCTTTCATGGTGTGTTAAAGGTTAGCAACTGCAGTGGCTAAGGACGTCATTCTCATAGAATCAGATGGCGAGTGACATTTTTTAGTTGTCAGTTTTGTATCTAAGGTTAAAATTTTCCTAAGGTCCAGAAAAATTTGGGAGGTGAAATATAGAAAGTAACTACTGGGAAGATCCCATTAGTGGTGGGCTTGCTAAATAGCCTCCTGCAAGCCCACCCCTCCCCCACCCTAAATTTATACGTCTCCTTCCTTCTCTCTATCTCTCTCCTTTCTTCTCTCTGTGTGAAATAATGATGGCCAGTCCACACTGTATATGCATTTTAAGTTAATCTGTTTTTATTTTATTTATTTATTTATTTATTTATGCATTTATTAATTTTTTAATTGAACTATAGTTGATTTACAACATTGTGTTAGTTTCTGGTGTTCCAGCACAGTGATTCAGATATATATTCCTTTTCAGATTCTTTTCCCTTGCAGCTGATTACAAAAATTAAGTAGAGTTCCCTGTGCTATACAGTAGGTCCTTGTTGGTTATCTATTTATATATAGTAGTGTCTACACTGTTTTAAAAAGTGATATTAAACCTTCAAAGTATTACCATGTGAAGAAACTATTGGCAAGTGCAAAATTTCAGGGAAATTGAATTGTAACTTTGAATTCAAATTCTTTCAAGGAAGAATGAAATGGTTCAGTAAGGTTTACAAAGTGACTGAGAACTATCAAACACTGATTTTTTTTTTAAAGAAGTAATAGCCAGTTATGTTTTGGGGCCAGTATAAGTAAATTAACAGGGTTCTAAGGTCTTCATAGGAACATTGAAATGTAAGACTTCAAACTTCTGGAGCAAAAGCCCTCTGAGCCTTCACTCCAGCAGTCAGGACTGTCTCTGACATGCTTGATGTGCATTTTCACATGACCTTTTCAGGGTTAGAACTAAGACTAAGAAGTTTTACTAATAAAGGAGAAGAAAAGAGTCAGGCAGAGGAGCAAAGCAGAAGTGTAAATAGTGAATACGGTCTGGAATGAAGATATTTGAATCTGAATGGTGAGTTAATGATTCAATTAGTTTTTCACTTTGTTAAACTACATTAATCCTCCTTTACCAGGTCCCCATATTGAAGCCCTTTCAAAAGAAAAATGCAAAGGATCTTAAGAAGAAAAAATTCTAAGACCCAGAGCCTTTTAAAATCATTAATGCTTCCCAAATACATGCTGCCTATTGGAAACAATGTGGATGCAGGGCAGATATTGTTTTAGAAATCTCAAGACATGAATAAGGATAGTTCCAGTGGTCAAACAGCAGTGGTGAAGTGGTTCCTATCTGAAGAAGGCTTACAAAATATGTGCTCTATTTTTAAACCATGGAAGGAATCAGTTAAGTTAAAAAAAAAAAAAAGAAGAAAAAAAAAACTAGGGGAGAAGATAGAGGACTATACCTATAATCAGAATACTTCAAAAATAAATAACTACTAAAATGGAAAGGCACAAATGACAGTGCTGAGAATGTTTTTGTTTTTTCTTTTATTTTTTTATATTCTGTTCTGCCTTTAAACCATTTTAAATTTATAAAGTAAACTTATTGATTTAAAACCTCACACTCAGATTATCACTGTCATTTTATCATCCTTACAATCATCATATCAAACATTTTATTAGATGTTTAAAGGCATTCCTGATGCTAGTCTAACAAGTAAAGAGGAAGTTCCTATCTTGAATATTTACAGTTTAACAAATGTTCAGTTGATTTACTAAGTATATTAAGGGCATAAAAAGAAATGGAAAATTACTAAAGAAAATTACCCATAGGAGAGTGAAACACAACCAAGGCAGTCTAATGATAGGGGATCAAATTGCCAGTTGGAATTAAGATTCTGAATTTTTAACAGAAATGGGTTTTATTTCAAATTCAAACCTAAAACTCCACCTCTGTTAACAAATATATGGTAATGGTCTGTTGGAATCCACTTTAGCTTGGTTACATTTATTTTTATTTAATTTTTGTTTATATCTTTATTGGAGTATAATTGCTTTTACAATGTTGTGTTAGTTTTTGCTGTACAACAAAAGTGAATCAGCTATATGTATACACATATGTCCATATCCCCTCCCTCTTGAGTCTCCCTCCCTTGGTTATTTATAAATTATAATTGCCTCTATGTTTATGTGTAAATATGTGTATTAGACGAACATTTGTTTTATTTTAAGCATGATGAGCATTTAAGTGAAATACTGTTATTATCACTTATTTCCTGTTATTATTTCAGTTAACTGGTCTATAGGTCAGCTCAGTCCAATTCTAAATGGTCAAAACTTTGGATTATGACTATTTTTGATAATGTGGTAGTAGCAAATAAATTTAGTAGGTAGAGGATAGAGACAAAGAAAGAAAGAGGAAGAAAGAGAAAGAAAACTATAAAAGTTGCATATTTTGAATAAGAAAAGTAAATCTCTTACTTGTTAAAGGAGGTTTTGTGTGTGTTTTTTGTTGTTACTGTTTTAATCCATTAGCTGGAATATCAGAGGCTCTTTTGAATGGAGTCATTTTTACAGTACTTTTCCATATAATTTTCATATACACTATCTGATCTGAGAAAGTATTTTGTATCGCATGAGAGTGCCAAGATATTAAATGCTGTGTCATAGATGAAAAGGTAGATGAGGGAGTTAGATCAGATATGCAAATGAGGAAACTGAGTGAAAAGAGAAACAGTTTATGTGAAGTGTGGATCCACATGTGATTCATAATTAACACAAGTAAAAGAAATGATACCTCTGATTTTACAAAAATGGAGATTACAGCCAAGAATATGGACTCTGAAGTCTGACATCTTGGTGGATATTGAGCAAGTCATTTAAACCCTCTGTGACTCATTTGCCTCATCTGTAATGTGAGGATAATTATAATTCTACTTCTTAGATCTGTTCTGTGTATAGGAGATTATGAATGCTAAGTTCTTAAATCAGTGTCAACAACTTACTGACTGCCTGATAAATGTCGGGTATTATTATTATCTAGATTTTCTAAATACACCATGTAAATTTCTCATTTTAGGGTTGAAAATTATGACTCCAATAGTACATGTATTGGAAGAGTAGGAAGGAGTTATCTGAGAGAATTCAGTGGAAAGTTCTGTGAGTCTTTATCAAATATATAGAGATAATAGATACAAGCTCTCAAGTTAGATACTAAGAGATTCTGCTACTTTATTTGTTAAGTTGTTCCACTCCTCTCAATATCTTAAGGACACCTTTCACATCGTGTTTTTCATTAAGTGTTTTTGATTCTTTAAAATTTCACTTTTTTATGCAAGCAAGAAATAATTTTAGAAGTTTAGATCTATACAAACTTTAAGCCAGACAGAAACCTTTTCTTCTTAAATGATTAAATTTAGGAAAAGACTGTAATCTAAGACTAAGCCAATATATGTGATTTGTAAAATACTTTATAAAAAATACTTTCTAACTTTCTTATAAACCTCTAATTATATTTGCCAAGTTAAATATGTGTTACAATCGTTTTCTGTTTTTTTTTTTCCTACTGATCATATAGTTCCTATATCCTCCATTGTATAAAACTGACTGAAATCAATGTTCCTCCTTTTTCCTGGCTCAAATATGGGTTATTGCACTCCATTTTGCATCATAACAGCTTTTCTGGGGATCAAGCTACTTTTCTTTCTGATCCCAAAACCTAGTATAAGATAAGTAAGTAACATGTCTTTGATCCCTACAGAGCAAATAGGCTTAAAAACATCGGATCCTGCTATTCTATCAATGTAGAGTGTAGATCATAGTTTACAACACACGGTTCCAACAAATCTTACCAGAGTATTCCCTGGAAACTCCAGTGCCAAACATTCACCAAATTAATAATCCTTAGCTTCTTTGGGAAAACAATTAGAAATGTGGAACTGATTACCTTGCAATCGGTTTTTATCAAAGTGACTTTAACCAAGGCTGAATACTTTCTTTAGGAAGAAAAAATTAAAAAAAAAAAAAAAAAGACACTGGAAACAAAACAAAGGATACAGAAATCTATAATTGTGAGTGTTCTTTGAAACACTGTAATATTTCATCAAAAGTTAACTTTCCTTAGGACTGCCATTTGCTAAACATTAAATCATTGCTGAAGAGTTTTACAAACAATGTGAATGTTGAATATTTGTTCTTTGGCCCAAGGCAAACCCTTTATACCCCTGACAAACCTATCCCAGATTAAAACAGTTAAAAAAGAAAACACAGGCCCATCTTTCTTTTTCAAAAAGGAGAAACACATTCTTTCATTACTGCAGAGTGATCCTCTCAGAATTACGGGAAGAAGGCCAAAAAACGGCAAAACCAGATAACTTCAGATGGGACCTCTGGAATTATCCTTTCTTCAGGGACTCACAATCCTAGTTAGGGCTCCAAATGCTAAAAGCACCAGTCATACCTGTAAATAGCAGAAACCTTTCAGTCTAACTCTGGAGTTACCATGTATGTGAAAGCATCCCACGTAAAAAAACTCATCAGAATTTTCCTTTTCCGATGTCCTCACAATTGTCCCCTAGAAAAAAAGGCTTTACTGACAAGGTTGTTGTCTCTGCTTTAGTGCTTCCAAGTGAGACTCTGTAATTCTGACTTTTCTTAACAAAAACAAAATCGTACATGTATTTCGGGAATGCTTCTTCGGCATTTCTTGATCTCCATGCCTGTTTTTGGCTACTACGTATTCAGCCAGTTAGTTGATTAGCGTCCGTATGTTCAAGGCTGATCTTTCCTGTGTGGCCTTTGGTAATGAATTCTCCTTTATGAATAATAATCCTTTAGAGGGAGATGGGGATGAAGAACAGCAGGCATTCCTTCTACAGAGGAACCTTTATGCCTCATTTCTTTTAAACAGGTTGACTTCACAAATAATATTTTCTGGTATTAACCTATTGTACACCGTGATGAATGTTTGGTTGAATTCTTCGTAGTCTTGAAAACTTTCACTGGCTTTTCAGTTATCTCCTGGCAATAAAAAGCTTGAGCCCAGTCACATTGGCTCACTGCTGCATGTACGACCCCAGGTCTAGAAGCAGTGGGCACGCTTGCATTACTTTAAAGATCTGTGGTGGAGGCAGCTGGAGAGGTGAGTAAAGCAAGATGTATTTCAAAGGAGTTTTTGAATTCCACTTAGAAAGCATTTTATTTCGTATTAATTTCGAATCTTAAAGCACATGTTCCTCCTTACCACCAGATAAGACTGACCCCAAAGGGTAGTCGTCTTCAATGACTGCACTTTATAAAAATGCAAAGGTCATAGGGAGCTAAAGATCCATCACAGTTCTTGACACAGAGAGGAAAGGTGGACAGGAGGTGAGAGGGAGGGGGTTCTTCATGCCTACAAAGCACTTTGAAGATAAAAAGCCCTAATGAGTGTTAATAATGCTGATGATAACTATAATAACACACTCTTAAACATTTAGTTATCTCCTCCATAGTATTTTTGGGTTGTGGGATAAAGTGGTCTTGATTAAAAAAAAAAATGGGGCATTGACTGAAGAAGAAAAATTAGATGTGCTTAAATCATTAATAGGTACCCAAACCAAAGTCTCAAGGACCCTTAATGTTCAGCTTCAAAGAGGTAAGTAAGATAAGCATGGCCAGAACTGGATAAAAGGTAAATACAGCAACCAAACCCCTACCTACTCCCCTGAAGTTGCAAGGAATGAGGGAAACATTTGTCATGTTTTGTCTATAAAGAATTTTTTTATTGTTATGGCTGACCATGGGTATCTTTGTACAAATGACTCTCGTATCATTTATAACTAAAAGGAGAAGGCATATGCTTTTTTATCATTTATTAGTTTTAGCCATCTACAAAACCTCCCACTGTAGCATTAGCCTCCAGGATAATTACTAACCAATCATTGGTAGGATCATATCCATTTAAGGGTGCTGCAGGATTAAAACCTTAATTATAATCTATTATAAGAAAAGCCTATTACAATTAATGCCAAATATGCAAGGTAAAATAAAAGTGAGTTAATAAACTCTCTTAATGAGTTAAATAAAAAATAGTTGTTTTAGCTTAATAAACAAAACAACTTAGGTTTTAGACTCATAATTATAACATTGCATTTTAATAAAATTTAATTGTTCATGATAATAATGCTTATTAACTAATTTTACTTCTGGATTAAGTGTTTTTAATATGTGAGTACATCGTATTGGCCAATTTACAACTAAAGTGATTTCTGTGAGTCTTTTTTTTTTTTTTTTTTTTTTAATAAATACATTTTAAAGAAGGGGAAGGGAATGATCCTTCCCTGGTCCTGATAATTTCTTTCTTGAAGAAGGACATCTATTAGTGGACCTCTCCCTTACCTGGGAGAGGTAGGGGGAATATTGTGGGACTCAGGAAACTTGGATTGAGCTACACTGGTTTCAGCAAAAGAGCTAATGTCCACAACGAGACAGGTTTCTATGGCTTGATCTTGAACTTCATGGTTGCTGGCCTCCTAACATACATACTCAGGCTCTTCAGAAACCTCTGCAGACCCAGGCATGCTGCAGGGGATCCAATAAGTCATGACGTCAAGATCTACAGTAGAAAGAGCCCTTTTCTCTGTAGATCTTTATGTATTGGTAGATGGTACAAAATTTATTAATTTTATGCCACAATGACGCTGAGTTCTATGTTGAAGCAGAGCACAGATGAGGTCCTAGAGTAAAATTGTTAGTGTCAGGCATAAGTAGGCAGGACAAAGAAGAAATGGAAATCAACGTTTCTCAATATACTGGTGGAGAAAGAAAGACACCTCAAAGAGGACTGGTCACCCTCTCAGATTTACAAACACTGCAAGATATCTTTAGTATTGCAAATACCACTCTTAGAGGAAACATGCTCAGATGGGATTTTCCCCAGACAGTAGAACAGCAGTTGTGCAAAAATTAACATCTTGCTCAGAGAATTTACCAGGTTAAATAAATTCACAGGCAATTAGCAAAGACTGACTAGCATCCTCCTGAGGCCATAACCAGGAAGGTTTTTCTTTGTCCTACTTCGCTCAAACACTTCTGAGTCATTGCTGGTCTTTGGGAAAATATGTATTGTCTTTTAGGAATATAATTGCCTCTTGGATAATCACTACCGAGGCTGGGGAATGACTTCCTATGAGGCCACTACTCTGATTATCTTGCACATTCCATTAATTTATTGGAGTTTCTGAAAAGTGTGACAGAGTAGACAGAGGTTTGACACTGAGTAAATTCAACTTCTGAAATCTTTAAGGAAGAACATTTATTCCCACTGAAGATGGTGCAATTGGCCAAAGAAACTTCAGTTTCACCTAAGCATTAAGTGTCTCTATGTCTGAAACAGGAATAATAAAGTGGGGTGTGTTTGTGTGTGTGTATGTATGTGTGTGTAATATCTCAGACTTTTAGCTCATAACAGAAAAGTATTTTGTATATTAGCTCCCTTTCATCTTTGAACTTGGTCTTACAAGTGGTTTTTAAACTTGATCTCTCTGAGAATATGAAAAAGAGGGGTATTTTATTCAAATGTGGGGCTTCTTTCTGTTCCTGACATTATTTTATTACAATGTTTATTCATGTTATTATTGGAATATCTCTATGATATTATGATACTTAATATAGAACCCCTAGTGAGATATAATGGAAAATGCAAACAGATATGATTTGGGATTGGAAATAAAGTAGACAATGCACTTTAGCTTTGTGTACAGAGTGGTCTTGCAGTTGATTTAATGTTGTGTTTAAAACTATTCAATGACTTTTTGGGGCAAGTCTATATTTTCCATTATATGTTCCCCAAGAGCACACCTAGAAAAGTAGGGGTTGGCCTGGACCCAGGAAGGTACCAAGGAGCCTGTCCAGATAGCCTTTTTTTCTCCATTCAATCCCCCAGGGCAATAGGCACCTATTGGGAAATAGTAGGCTAAATGAGTCAATGGCTTAATCAAGGGGTTAAATTGGGAAATCCTAGTGAGTGATACATTTAATTCCAACAGTTCCTTACACCTAAAGATGAAATATTAGCATAACTTCCTGGTCTCTCTCCATCCCCTCCCTCATTCCTTCCCTAGCTAGTTCTCTCCCTAGGAGAGGTCTACTACATATAAAAGGTAACTCAAAGAGAGAAAGCAGGTAGGTGCCCTCTCTCCTTTCTCTTGAGAGTGAGCTGCCTACAGAGCACTTGTTCTGCTACACTACACCCTGGGCCCCTTCACAGCCAGCAGTGTGGGTGGGGGACAGTTCAGGGATCAGGGAGGGCTGGGGACACAAGCCAAACAGCATCAAGAGGCTTGGTGATGCTGCATGTACATCATATTCTCTAATCTCTGCTTTACCAGTAATGAAGGGTTGTTTGTTTGTTTGTTTGTTTGTTTGTTTGTTTCCCCATCTTCCTTATTTTCTTACTCTGTTTCTCAATTTGCTTTGAGTCCAGTTGGAGAATAGGAGTAGTATTATTATTGGGGCCCTCAAACCTCCAACATTATACATGTCATATTGAAGATGCTACTAATCTTGTGCTCATATTCAGACACAAAGCCAAGATAGGAAGCCTGTTTCTTGGGTTGGACATTAATAAATGGGTTCTTCTGCCAAATCTGTGAAGTAGATCAATGCCAAGTTTAGAAATATATCGATTACAAAGAGAGGAAGACTACTTAGTAATTGGTAATAAAATGGCAAACTTATTAGAGCAAGAGAAGCTGAATGCCTTGCTCTGATCATATTTCTTTTTTTTTTTTTGATCATATTTCATTTAATGGCTTTCTTTCCAATATAAGAAAAAGAGGTGTTATTAAGAAGTTGATTCCCAGGGTTTAGTTTTTCAAAGTAAGGCTAAGAAACAGACAACTTAATGGAATATTTTGGTACTGTTGCACCCTGCCCTGAGTTTTCTCCCTCTTAACTCCACACACAGTATTAATAATAGCTAATGTTTATTGAGTTCTGATCATGTTCAGACAACATGTTAAGTTCTCATACATATATCATCTCACTAATTATCACAACAGTTCTTCAAGTAGGTACCATTTGTTTTTCAAATGAGACACCTGAGGCTTCAAAAGGTTACATAAATTGTCTGTAGTGGTAGATGTGGTAATTGACAGAGCAGTATTCAAACCCAGGTATGTCTGGATCCAAATTCCAAATACTGAGCCCTTCAACCAAGCTGACTTTTGGATTCTATTACCAATGAAATTAACATGTGTGATAGCAGAAGCTGAGATTTCTGGCACCACCTGTGGTGTACTTTTTTCAATTAAAATTTTTTTCATCTACATAATATCCTACTGAAGAGGGAGTTCAGTCTTTTTTGATAAAGTATAGATATCCAAATAATATCTCAAGTCCCATTTCTTCTTGGCTCATGAAGGTTAAGATTCCATGAATTCTGTTTCATGTTTATTATTTTTTTTTAAGCCAGTGGACAACAGAGTAGCGACGGAGAGATTTTATACAGTCTATGTCTCTTTTCTAAGTTAAATCAAAGACAATTATCTTGACTAGTCTGACATAAGATCTGTTCATAAGGACATAACTGCGTAAAATGATTATACAAGAACAACTCCTGAAAAAACAGGAACGATTATACAAAAACTTTTCTAAGATTTTTATAAAGGAAGTAGAATAAAATCAGGCAAAGCCAGCATGACACAGGCAATTTGAGCTCTTTCCCATTTGTCCTATAACCAAATTTAATAGAAATGTAGGGGTTCCATTAAAAATTTAAATTCACATGTTTCATTATTTCTTGAAAATGCATTTGCTCATCAGATGCAGACTCATGCTATTCATGAAAAATGCAGTTTATAACATATTATGGAATACCACTAAATGCTTCACACTCTTAAAAATGTTTCCTGTTAATAATACAATCCAGCATACATAATTGAAGCTCAATGCCTATGCTAAGTGTGTATAGTTAATTTTGATTTAGGTTTGTCACCTAATAGAGGGCACAAAACATTCTGCTTTTGAATCAAAGATAATTAAAAAAAATTCTTTTATCTATTATGATACACTGTGACATATTTTATTTTGCTCAGTGTTTATTACCTATGTTGCTAATCATAAATCAGAAACAAGGTGTCATTAAACATTTCCAACAACATTTTGAGGTAAGTTTTCTTTTCCATTATTTATAGAAAATAAAGACTTTATGTCAGAGAGGTTACATAAAAATGAGCAATGTCACACAGCTAGTTAGCATCCAAGAGGACGCAAATCTGATGCCATAGTTTGTGCTTTTATTTACAATGTTCTTTTACCTCCCAATATGCTAAGGATTGAATCTCATCAACCTTTTCTTGGTAGTCTACAGTTGCTACCTCTTTCATTTTTTAGTTGCAGAGTTTCAATCCCTGTGAGGTTTTTAAGTGTAATTTCTTTTTCAGCTTTATAATCTTTCAGTTCTATCCCCAGAATCCTTGTAACTACTAAACTGGATTAAAGACTGGATCTAGATTGGATTAAAGACTTGAATCTAGATGAGATTAAAGATTAAGAAGCTTGAGGATAACAAGATAAACATTTAATAACTTTCATCTTCAGAGTAGAAATATATAAAGCTTAAGCACACAGAGAGTTGGACAACAAAAATATGGCAACTGCTTTGGGCCTTTTATGAGTGTAGAGCTATTTCAGTATATAACAATTAAGTCATTATCTCAGGCTGCAATTCAATCTCTTAGAATCTGATAGATTTCTACACAACCCTAGCATCAGTGAATTAATCTCCTTAAGAGAAAGGAATGATGGCCCCTTAGAAATGATTTTCAATTTTCTTAATCCTGTAGGACTGTAGTATAGGTATAAAAACATTTCTCCTGTCATTATCCGTGAGTTTTCCTTTCCTTTATTTAATTTCTCTCTACTTAAAGGAAAGAATCAGTTATAAAGTCAGCTGATAGAGAGTTCTGCTTTAACTTTAAGAGGCGGTTATATGAGAACCCTGGGATTAAATTATTTTTTTTAAGTTTTTAATTAAAAAATACACAATTTAACTATCTATACATTCTCATAAAAAATAAAAGAAATCAATTATAGCAGATTATTTTAGTTTTTTTTTTTTTTTTTTTTGCTGTATGCGGGCCTCTCACTGCTGTGGCCTCCCCCGTTGCGGAGCACAGGCTCCGGACGCGCAGGCCCCGGACGCGCAGGCCCAGCGGCCATGGCTCACGGGCCCAGCCGCTCCGCGGCATATGGGATCCTCCCAGACCGGGGCACGAACCCGCATCCCCTGCATCGGCAGGCGGACTCTCAACCACTTGCGCCACCAGGGAGGCCCGATTATTTTAGTTTTTAATGTGTAATTGTAGCAAAGTCTGAAAATAATGGCATTTAAAAAAATTTTATTACATCCATTGTTTAGACTGTTGCTATTGTTTTCACCTAACACCTTTAGACCCTCTGGGATAATGCTGACTAGTAATGGTGATGGTAGGCATCATCAACTTCTTTCTAATTCCTGTTCCATTGGTCTATGTTTCTGTTTTGGTGGCACTACCATACTGTCCTGATTACTGTAGCTTTGTAGTATAGTCTGAAATTAGGGAGTCTGATTCTTCCAGCTCCGTTTTTCTTTCTCAAGATTGCTTTGGCTATTCAGGGTCTTTTGTGTTTCCATACAAATTGTGATATTTTTTGTTCTAGTCTGTTAAAAATGCCACTGGTAGTTTCATAGGGATTGCATTGAGTCTGTAGATGGCTTTGGGTAGTATAGCCATTTTCACAATGTTGATTCTTCCAATCCAAGAATATGGTATATCTCTCCATCTGTTTGTATCATCTTTAATTTCTTTCATCAGTGTCTTATAGTTTTCTACATACAGGTCTTTTTTCTCCTTAGGCAGGTTTATTCCTAGACATTTTATTCTTTTTGTTGCCATGGTGAATGGGAGTGTTTCCTTAATTTCCCTTTCAGATTTTTCATCATTAGTGAATAGGAATGCAAGAGATTTCTGTGCATTAATTTTGTATCCTGCTACTTTACAGAATAAATGTATAATTTAAAGCTTGTGTTCCCTTATTTATTTTCATTTTGGATGAACTGTCAATTGGTGAAAGTGGGGTGGTTAAAGTCCCCTACTATGATTGTATTACTGTTGATTTCCCCTTTTATGTCTGTTAGCATTTGCCTTATGTATTGAGGTGCTCCTATGTTGGGTGCATAAATATTTACAATTGTTATATCTTCTTCTTGAATTGATCCCTTGATCATTATGTAGTGTCCTTGTAATAGTCTTTATTTTAAAGTGTATTTGGTCTAATATGAGAATGGTTATTCCAGCTTTCTTTTGATTTCCATTTTTATGGAATATCTTTTTTTTTTTTTTTTTTTTTTTTTTTGCGGTACGCAGGCCTCTCACTGCTGTGGCCTCTCCCATTGCAGAGCACAGGCCCTGGACGTGCAGGCTCAGCAGCCATGGCTCACGGGCCCAGCCGCTCCATGGCATGTGGGATCCTCCCGGACCGGGGCAAGAACCCGTGTCCCCTGCATCAGCGGGCGGACTCTCAACCACTGCGTCACCAGGGAAGCCCTGGAATATCTTTTTCCATCCCCTCACTTTCCACCTGTAGGTGTACCTAGGTCTGAAGTGGGTCTCTTGTAGACAGCGTATATACGGGCCTTGTTTTTGTATCCATTCAGCCAGTCTATGTCTTTTGGTTGGAACATTTAATCCATTTCCATTTAAGGTAGTTATCAATATGTATGTTCCTATTACCATTTTCTGAATTATTTGGGGTTTGTTATTGTAGGACTTTTCCTTCTCTTGTGTTTCCTGCCTAGAGAAGTTCCTTTAGCATTTGTTGTAAAGCTGGTTTGGTGGTGCTGAATTCTGTTAGCTTTTGCTTGTCTGTAAAGATTTTAATTTCTCCATTGAATCTGAATGAGATCCTTGCTGGATAGAGTAATCTTGGTTGTAGGTTTTTCCCTTTCATCCCTTTAAATATGTCCTGCCACTCCTTTCTGGCTTGCAGAGTTTCTGCTGAAAGTCCAGCTGTTAACCTTATGGGGATTCCCTTGTATGTTAATGGTTGTTTTCTCTTATTTTTTAATATTTTTTCTTTGTATTTAATTTTTGATAGTTTGATTAATATGTATCTTGGCGTGTTTCTCCTTGGATTTATCCTGTTTGGGACTCTCTACACTTCCTGGGCTTGATTGACTATTTCCTTTCCCATATTGGGGAAGTTTACAACTGTAATCTCTTCAAATATTTTCTCAGGAACTGTCTTTTTCTCTTCTTCTTCTGGGACCCATATAAATTCACATGTTGATGTGTTTAATGTTGTTTCAGAAGTCTCTGAGACTGTCCTCAATTCTTTTCATTCTTTTTTCTTTATTCTGCTGTGTGGTAGTTATTTCCACTATCTTGTCTTCCAGATCACTTATCCGTTCTTCTGCCTCAGTTATTCTGTTATTGATTCCTTCTAGAGAATTTTTAATTTCATTTATTGTGTTGTTCATCTTTGTTTGCTCTTTAATTCTTCTAGTTCCTTGTTAAACGTTTCTTGTATTTTCTCCATTCTGTTTCCAAGATTTTGGATCATCTTTACTATGATTACTTTGAATTCTTTTTCAGGTCGACTGCCTATTTCCTCTTGATTTGTTTCATCTGGTGGGTTTTTATCTTGCTCCTTTATTGGCTGCATATTTCTCTGTCTTCTCATTTTGCTTAACTTACTGTGTTTGGGCTCTCCTTTTTTGCAGCCTGCAGGTCTGTAGTTCCCATTGTTTTTGGTGTCTTCCCCCAGTGGGTAAGGTTTGTTCAGTGGGTTGTGTAGGCTTCCTGGTAGAGGGGACTGGTGCCTATGTTCTGGTGTATGAGGCTGGATCTTGTCTTTCTGGTGGGCAGGTCCACGTCTGGTGGTGTGTTTTGATGTGTCTGTGGACTTATTATGATTTTAGGCAGTATCTCTGCTAATCGGTGGAGTTGAGTTCCTGTCTTGCTAGTTGTTTGGCATAGGGCGTTCAGAACTGTAGCTTGCTGGTTGTCGAGTGGAGCTGGGTCTTATCGTTGAGATGGAGATATCTGGGAGAGTTTTCGCTGTTTGATATTACATGGAGCTGGGAGGTCTCTGGTGGACCAATGTCCTGAACTCAGCTCTCCCACCTCAGATGCATAGGCCTGACACCAGGTCAGAGCACTAAGACCCTGTCAACCACATGGCTCAGAAGAAAATGGAGAAAAAAGAAAGAAAGATAGAAAGGGAGAAAGAGAGAGAAAGAAAGAAAGAAAGAAAGAAAATAAATAAGATAAAGTTTTATAATAAAAAATAAAAATAATTATTAAAAAGTAATAAAAAAAGAAAAAAAAAGAAGAGAGCAACCAAACCAAAAAACAAATCCAATGATAACAATTGCTAAAAAGTATACTAAAAACAACAACAAAACAAAACAAAACAATACAAAAACAGGCAGACAGAACCCTAGGACAAGTGGTAAAAGCAAAGCTATACAGAGAAAATCACACAAAGAAGCATACACATACACACTCACAAAAAGAGAAAAAGGAAAAAAAATTATCCAGATGAAGTTCAACAATGTTGTGATACTTATTTCCCTTTTAGGAGTCCACATGGTATTAAGAGGCACCATGAGAAGAGTATAATAATAGCTACCATGTCTTGGGTCCTGTGGATTACCTTTTCCTTCAGCCGCACCACTTCCCAGCAGGTCCTGAGGAGACGGGGCTCCTGTCAGTGTGAACTGGACCCTACAACGTCCCAAAGCCAAAACCTCAGCAAGTCCTGAGAAGTCTTGTCTCCCATCAGCATGGACTCAACCCCGTTTTGTCCCGAAGCCCCTGGGCTGTCAGCATGGACTCAGCCCCATGTGTTCCAGAAGCCAAAGCCCCAGCAGATCCTTGTTACTCTTTTAGAATTGTGTATTTGTAAGAAATATAAGTTCTTTTATTTCAAAAATATCTACAATTTATCCTCACATTTGAATGCTAATTTGACTGAACATGGTATTTGGGTCAAAATCATTTTGCTCAAGAGCCATTGTTTCTCTGTCTTATAGCCTCTAGTCAATGAGAAAATTAATGTTACTCTGAATATTAATCTTTAGTAGATAGTTTTTAAATTTTTTTATCTTGATGCTAAGCTTTTATTATTATTATTGATTATTGATTTTAAAATCAGTCATTTTTAGATTTTCTTGAAATCAATGAGCCTTTTGATTTTTGCTATCTCTTCAGCTCTAGAGTATATTTGACAGTACTTATTTTTTGTATTATTTCACTTTTTACTCTCTTTCCTGCATTGTCTATATGCTTTCCTTCTGGAAAATCTATTATATAGATATCAAATCTTCTAGGTTTGTCCTCTTAATCTCTTGAATTTTCAGATATTTTTCAACGCTTTATTTTTATATGGTACATTATGGAGGATTGGTTATCTTTTTCCTCACTAACTAGCTCTTTTATTGTGCCTATTCTATTTTTAAACTTGTCTTTTATTTTTTCTTACTTATTTCGCTAATCAAACGCTTTTATTTCCAATATCACTAATTATTTCTGTATTATTTGATGGACGCAATATCTCTTTGAATGTCTTCAAGGATAAAATTGATTATTTTTCCCTTTTTTAAATGTATTTCTTTAAAAAAGATTTTAAATATTTTTAAGTTTTTTGTTTTTTTGTTTGTTTTTTAAGTTCTTTCCCTCTTTATTCTGATGAATGGTTGTCTGCTAGTATTTTGGCTGTAAAAGACTTTTTGACTGTCATTGGATGCAGGTTACAATTGTAGGAATTTACCTTGCTAGCTGGGGAGAAAACACAGGCATGTTTGTGGTGACAGGAACTGATAGTGGGTATTCTGGGTTTTTGTAATTCCTGGAGGGTCCATGGCTACTTGGGCATATTTATTTAAATATTCTATTATCTTTACAATGAAACTTTGTTTCATTTGCATATACTCAGTCAAAATATACATTGAAGATAATTTAATGGATCAGAATATAAATATAATTTAAGATTTAGTTTTGTACTATAATTGAATGTTAAAGCAGAGTTTATTATTCAGTATACTAGGTAGACAGTCTTCAGGCTTTAGAATTGAAAATAATTGTCTGAATCCTAAATTCTAATTTTCTTTATATTACTAGCTATGAGAAGTTGAGCAAGTTACTTAACTTTTCTGGGTCTGTTTTCTTGCCTGTAAAATGTGGTTATAATAGTAATTAGTCAACATTATGTATGAATATCTATAAAAAATGTTACACCCAGAATGATGCATAGACCATATTTGGTGCTCAGTTGATGTCAGTCACCTTTTAGTGTGCAATTAGGTAGATGAAAATAGCAAAATCTAGTATAAGAAAGTGGGTCAGTTTGGTGAATAGGAACAGCTCTTCTATTATGAATTTAAGATTTATTAAACTCATAGATATGTCTGTTATTACATGGAGAAAAGTACTTACTTTTTTCTTTAATATTTATGACTGGATCTTTGAAAAGAACAAAAAGATTGCTATACAAAAGTACCTGTCAAAACCTGGCTTGCACTTACCAAAAGGTAGTTTCTAGATATTAGAAGCATTCAGCAAATATTTGGTGAATGACTGTCATGTTCCAGGCACTGTTCTAGATTGTGGAAGGGTGAAGTATTAGTAAATGTGTATTCTTGTTGATTTAATTAAGGTACAGTTTGGAAAGAAAACAAAGTAGATTCCAGGTTTGCCATTATTCTTATTAAAATTATGTGATCAGCCAACAAGTATCATATGCAGGATACTGGAAACCCTCCCTTCCTCAAAATATTATCCTATAATATATGTATATATTCACTTAAATATTAAGATTTTATAGAGAATAGTGTCAGCTCACCCTGTTGTGTAAGTCTTGCAGTTAGAGGCTCACACTATTCTTTATAAAATGTATATATTTAGTGGAATGCTGAGGCATTTAGTAATCACAGGTTAATGCTAATTGATTTGTCACTTAATTATCTTTCCTCATGTCAGCAGAGACCTAGGGAAGCCTGAAGGCATTACATTTTTTGAGAAAAAAAAAGAGTTGAAAATCTGTAATGAAGTGAACAAAGGGGATATAGCATGGCCTTATGATTGTTTGCAAGGATTGTACTGAATACAGACTTTACCCAACTCATAATTGCTTTATTTATTTATCTATTTATTTATTTATTTACTATTATTATTATTTTTTTGCAGTACACAGGCCTCTCACTGTTGTGGCCTCTCCCGTTGTGGAGCACAGGCTCCAGACGTGTAGGCTCAGCGGCCATGGCTCACGGGCCTAGCTGCTCCGCGGAATGCGAGATCCTCCCGGACCAGGGCACGAACCTGTGTGCCCTGCATCAGCAGGCGGACTCAACCACTGCACCACCAGGGAAGCCCCATAATTACTTTATTGAATTCTTTTGGATGCTGAGTGCATTTAGGGCCCACGTGTGAGCCTCTTTCCAATCATGAGCCTCTTTTTCTTGCTCTTGCCTGGCTCCTGAGGGGCTTGGAGGTCCCATCCTGATATTTGACCTTTTATCCTTTTTCCAAGCATGTGGCTTTATTTAACCCTTTAGCGTTTGCCACAACAAAAGTAACAATCCCCACTCCTTGCCCTCAAACAAGAGATTTATTAGATTTATTAGAAAGGATACCATGTAGCAGAAATAAACTGAAGGCAAAGTGTGATATGTGATTAACTGAGGGCAAAGTGATTCCAGATGCTGTTCGATTGGCTCTTTGGCCTCCTTAAAGGGTCACTGATCGGTTTCTGCCACAGTTGTCCTGGCTCTGCCACCACTCCGTGCAATGTCTGGGAAGGGCAGTTATTAGAGGGCTCAGTGGACAGGTGACATGCAGGTCTAATTCATGATTTTGGCAAGTCCCAGTGGGATCTCTTCGGGGTGTCACAAAGCAAAATTGACCTTGCCTTCCTTCTTCCCCTACTCTGACCACTGGTACTTGCTTTTCCAGGTATGCATTGTAGTCGTTCTTCAAAAAAGCTATGTGTGAGAATTGGAGCTAAGAAGACCATTATTTTCTGGATTTTTGAAACATTAGGAGTCTGTGATCATTTGCCTTCCACCCAAGCAGCAGCTTCTCAAACAGGCATGAGGCTATCAGGAGATGCTAGGAAGCTAAGATTGCACAATTTATCCAAGGAACACAAGGTCCAGGAAAACAATAAATCATCGTTCCCATAATCACCTTCAGACTAGAACCAGGGCTTTTCTCTGTTTACAAAGGGAGATTTATTTGGTAAAGGGCAGGAGGATGTAGCATAATGAATGTTTTGAAGAAAAATGTCAGAGAGTATGTCTGTTAAGTATTTCAAAAAGGTCTCTTGGACTATTTCAGGTGTGTGGTTCACCAGCTCTCCTTGTCTAGAAAGAAGGGTGTATCAAGGATGTTCCTTTCTAAAGAGAAGTCTCGTTAAAGACATAGGGATAGATATCATTAGTCAAAGCTCCTTAAAAAAAATCCCTTTCATATGGTTTATAGTTTTGGTTTGAATGCTCTAAAATATGCCATAGTAATCACAGATTTAAAATAACTACTTATGATGACTCACTTTTCTTGTTTGCTACATCATTTTCTTTTCCATGTAAAACTATTGTGCACTGGTTATATGAGTCACAATAGGCTAGGTTATGCTTTCTAACCGAAATCTCAATGAATTAGCAAAGGAGAGCTCATGCAAACTCTGCTTTATATCCAAAGGCTTCCTAGGGTAGCTTCTAAGTGATGACTCAGGAATCCTCCATCTTTGGCTCCATGATCTCAACATTTGGCTTTGGGGTCACCATAGCAGGATAAAAGAGTATGGGACTTACATCTCCTCTTAAATGCCTTGACTCATAAATGGCACACATTATTTTTGTACACAGAAAAGATCACATAACTCCACCTAAGTGAAAGGGGCAAGAAAATGTGAGGCAGCATATAGATACTTGCTAAGTAGTAAATGCCTCTACCTTATTGAGCAAGATGTTTCTCCTTTGCTTCCTAATATTTACCATATATTTAAATCTTATTCCAGGTTAGTCTCCTTATTATTTATATGAGGATGGACAATAAGTAGTAAATTTGTTCATTCAACTTAAAGAAGCCAATCACCACTAGTGATAATAATGGGATAATATAGAAAACAACTTTTCTATGTGATTCTATCATATAAGATATAATAGATGCTTCCAAATAATAGAGATGAATGATGACCACAAAGGACATCTGGAAATTTATTTTCAATATTGAAGTTTAGGAGAATAGCCCTCAGGGAATAAGTCTTCACTGCCCTCTTAAAAAAATCCAAACTAAATACATCCTTCTTTAAAATGCCCTCATTCAGGACTTCCCTGGTGGCGCAGTGGTTAAGAATCCGCCTGCCAATGCAGGGGACATGAATTCAAGCCCTGGTCCGGGAAGATCCCACATGCCGTGGAGCAACTAAGCCCGAGCGCCACAACTACTGAGCCTGCGCTCTAGAGACTGTGAGCCACAACTCCTGAGCCCGCATGCCACAACTACTGAAGCCCATGTGCCTAGAGCCCATGCTCCACAACAAGAAGCCACCGCAATGAGAAGCCTGCACACTGCAATGAAGAGTAGCCCCTGCTTGCCGCAACTAGAGAAAGCCCGTGCAGAAACGAAGACCCAATGCAGCAATAAATAAATAAATTTATTAAAAACTAAACTAAACTAAAAGGCCCTCATTCACTGCAGTATGAACAACTTCTTATTACCCATCATTCTTGATGACTCAACATTCATGCAGATGATAACTTGTCTCCCCAGTTCCTTGCCATCTCACTGCCAATGATTCTACAATCACATTATCATCACATCTCCATGGTCTCATTCAGTGGATTGTCATCACCAGAATATACACTACATTATAACTCATGTATTTAAATATTCATAAGTAGTCATATAGCATCCAAATTGGGAAAACTGAGAATGAAAGGATATGCTATTAATTATTTTACCAAACATATGCCGAAACAGCAGGCATAAACAAGGCTTATCCTCAGCAAGAGAGAACATCATCCTTCTAAATACTTGACTCTCTGACCCCACTTGCTAGTCTCTTCAGTTCAAGTGCAAGTGCTGACTTATATAATCTTAGATCTCATCATCGAATCTTAATCAACTGATTCTACTTCTTCCTTTCTATTCTTTAGCCTCCTCCTGCCATTAAGTGTCTCCTTATTACTCTTATAAGCCATAGTCCATCATTGTGATTATTTCATGTAAAATATATTCATTTCCATTATCCCCATTTTTCTCTGTTATGCTTGGAAAAAAATCCCAGCATTTTATATTTCAGCATCTATCTTCTATGGGTTTGGTCAGTGCTATAAGACATATGGACATCATTTCATGATCTCTAACCTCAAATGGGCCTTAACATTACTCAGTGGTGCTACTTTTCATTTCTTTTTGAACATCTAAATGACTTCCATGCCACTAAATCCAATGGACATTTCCCTCACATCTTATTCATCTTCCCTGTTTCTCCCAACAGTGGACAACTCCGTGGGGCCACTGCAGATTCAAAGGCCTCTGCGGGGACAGCAGAGGCATCCACTGAGACAATATCAGCCCAACTTCTCCCTGTACCAGTCCAGCACCCTCCCTTCCCTGTAAAGATGCTGCCTTTCTGGATGTCAAAGTCTGCTTTCCAGAGAATACAAACCGTGATACTGGCTTAACCTCATTTTTCAGGTCTTAGCTTAAATATTACTTTCTATGACAGCACTTTGGTTTTTTTTTAATTTTATTTATTTTTTATACAGCAGGTTCTTATTAGTTACCCATTTTATACATATTAGTCTATATATGTCAATCCCAATCTCCCAGTTCATCCCACCACCACCTGCCCCCCACCGCTTTCCCACCTTGGTGTCCATACATTTGTTCTCTACATCTGTATGGCAGCACTTTCTTATCTGCTTTTTCTCACATAGACTCCAACCCTTCCCCAAAGAAATGTTCTCAACTGGAATTCTATTGTTTCTATTTATATTTCTTATCACACTTTGTTACAATATATTTATATTTCTTATTTACTACCTATTTCTTTGTCTTTTGAGGAACAGGGCAGGAGCAATGACAGTTTTGTTTGCCAGCATATCTGTCCCGAGTACCTAGCACAGGGCTTGAATGATTGGGAGAATGATTACCCCACCATTGCTAGCACCCAAAACTTTTCCTAAGGATATAAATTCTGAGGAAAAAAATATTTTGTATATGTGTGTGTGTGTGTGTGTGTGTGTGTGTGTGTGTGTGTGTGTGTATGGGAGAGAAGAGAATGAATCTAGTTCTTTGTTTACCCCAGGATGATTTTTCACATAATGTAGACCAAAATCTTGCAGACCACGAGGGTCTTAGTAGCAAACTTTTACCAGCACTGAATTGTGTGCTATATTAGAACACTCAGACTGTGAACATTACTATAATCCTGTCTGAAGGATTAAGTCTATATTGTTTCTGAGTGAAGGTAATATTCGCCATATGTGCTTTATGTTGGGAAAAAAGTTTTTACCACCAGCTCCCTGCATTAGTGATTAATTTGATCTTTTTGAGTAATTAACTACTTATTTACATTAAGTAACATACAAAATTCCATACAGCAATGACAATAAGCTTCACAGTTTGGAGATAATAGATTTTAATGAAGTAATTCATATCTTGTCCTTGACTGATTAGTTAGTAAATGACATAAGAGATTTTAAATAATTTGCTACAGAAAAAGTGGAAAGCAAAACATTCCTGATAATTTCAAATCACAATAATATATACTTGTGTTTAGTGCTTTTCATTACATGATGAGTTTCTCAAAGGTATTTTAGAGATTAACTCATTGTTGCATCTCTGAATAAGCCCAATATCTGGCCTATAGTTGGCATGTAATTAATGTTTATTGAATGAATATAGGAACAAATCAATTAAAATTTGTATAAATGAATATGCTTTCATATGCATTATTTCATTTTATTTTAACAGTTAAATTATGAAACAGGCAGCAGATTTATTATAAAATCCACTTAACAATGAGACAACTGAGAGTTAGATAACTTAAGAAATTCAATGTCTTAGGAATTGTTGGTTGAAATGAATAGGAACTCATTCAGTCTAGCTCAGGAAAAAATGAGTTTTCCCAAGGATACAAAGAAATATCATGGAATAGTGAAACAGAGGATAGAGTCAGGACTCAGAGGAAATTGGAAAGTCACAAGATAGCTAATCCACACTCTCTCTGTCCCTCTGCATCTCCCTCCCTCTTTCTTTCTCTCTCTCACCTCAGATACATACTCTCTTACCTCTGCTTCTCTTATTCCATCTTCTTCTTTCTTCTTTCTGTAGAACAGCTCCTGCCTTCTCTTGCTTGTTATTACTCAATGATTTTGGCTTCCTGGTATTTTTGCCTTGCCATGGTTCCAAACTGGGCTTCGAGGGACTCCATATGACTAGAGGTTACTATTATTTGAATAAAGTCCATTGATTTTAATAATGATAAGAAAATACATGACCCTTAGATTAGACAATGAATGTGGGGCATGTACCATCCAGGTATAATTATGGGGCTGAGAGTCTATAGCAGTTCCCCTTCTGAGGTCTGAGGGTAAGACACACACAGTAGTCTAAGTTCACACTCCTAGTAAGTAGTCAAGTAGAAACTGAGTGCAGAGATTTCAATTCCTGGTTCAGTTCTCATTCAAATGTAGCATGTATTAATGACCAGTAGCTATGTGACAAGAACTATGATACATGCCAAGAACTATGCTACACACCAGGCTATAAACCTAAGCAAAGCTGGACTCTCTTCCTATATTCATGAATCTTATAAGGAAAGGAGGGAGTAGAAGTGAAACCAAAAAGGTAAATGTGGTAAGTGTAATGAAGAAAAAGTACGTGGATGCCTTGTGATATAGGCAAGAGCCTGGACCCAAAAGTGGCAGTTACAGGGTGTACAGGTAGGAATGTTTGAACTGACATGTTGGTCTAGGTAAAGATTGGGAGAAGTGAGGCTATTTTAGAAAAAAAAAGTAAGAAGGCAAAGGGTAAACAATTTGAGAATTTTTCCTGAGGGTCTTAGTAGATGGTGGATTTTGAATGTAGAAGTGTTTGTATCTTGAAAAGGTCACCCTGAATGCAATCTGAGTGACAGAGGGAAGGTCAGCAAGTGGGATGCAGAGTGTGAGGGTTATTAGAATGGTAATGGAGATGTTCACATGAAGCTTTTCAGATTAGCTACTGTTAATGAACAATTGAATGATTTCCACAAGATGCCATGGCATACAATACTAAGACCTAATACGAAGTCTGGTTTATGCTCTTTTCCCCTGCTAAGTGATTATTAATTTTATGATTGTTATTACTAATAAAGTGATATGAAAGTGAGGTGATATGAACAATCTGCTAAAAAAAAACTCTCATCTACAATGCAGAAGGCAGTTGGATCACAAATTCCTTGATGGGGAGGCAGAATGTTTCATCAGTGTTAATTACAAGAGAATTTTCAGAATAAAAAGCTTGACTATTAGTGTAACCTCAATTTTCCATAACACCAAATAACTTTTAATGAAGTTATGAGTAGTTCCCAAATGTATTTGCAGTTGTTCATTTTTCAATTTCTAAACAAGAATTATAAATGTATATAAATTACATTTTTTGCAATTAAATCTGATCTCTTCCTGAGTTTCAGTAGAAATCTATAGAATTTTTTTTCCATGGAAGTAGAAAGCAGATTGCCTATTGTTATTATTAGTTAACATATTAAGCATCATGTCAATATTTCCTAACTAAACAACAGAAAAAGCCATGGCAGTATTTTGGGTCAAAAGCCTTATCATTAAAAAGTGCCAGAATATGGGACCCCCTTAATTAGACAGTAACAGCTGCAGTTGTTACTCCTTTTTCAGGCTAAAGGATAAATAATCTGTTGTCAAAATTAATTCTTATATAAGCATATATATTTACATGATAGACTGAAGTGACTTTGAAGAATTGTTTTGGTTCACTGGATAATTAATGCATTTAAAAATTGGCATAATATGCAAAATCACATAGATCTAAATGGCTAGCAATATGCTTTAATCTTGGTTAATTTGGTACATATTAATATGTATTTTGAAACTTAGCTTTGTCAATAGGCTATATAGGCCAGTAGAAAGATGTGGAAAAGAGAAAAAAAAATTCCTGTCAAAGTGAATTTAAAATTTGAAATATGTTAATTGAGATGCATAAGATCAGAATGACAAGCAGAAATAAAATATAACCAAGATCAGTAAGTCAATCAGCAAATGTTTATTGATTCACAATTCTGTGCAAAGGAGTATTGTTACTCACTGTTTGGTACTATTTTTAGAACTGGAGACAAAATAGAAAGCACCAAAAATAATCAGGTTGTAATGTAATAAAGTGTTGTGTTCCTAGCTTAGTGGTGACAAACTTAATGTAAATCATGTTCTATGAGGAGATTATAAGAAGTTGAAAATACTTTATAAGAGGGATTACTGTAACTATCAAAGAAGATCATTTATGCTAAAGTTCTTTGAATAGAACCTACATACAAAATAAGAAGTTTTATATTGGGAAAGAAATGCATGTTATATTGAAACTTAGTTTTCTCCTCATATGTGATTAATAAGATTTTGCTCCTTTATTCCTTAAATAACTGTGTTTCTGTACATTTTTCTAGTTAGACCTTTGCTGTTGAGTGTTCATTTCCAACTGTTCATCATAGTGTTATATTAAAGGGTTTATGTTAACACTTCCTCACTTTCCTAAAAAAAAAAAATCAAAAATTTTAGTTTTATTTTGGAAAAAAGAATTAATTTCTTATTGATAATTAATGAAGGAATTTGAGAAATTTTTATGTATCCATCATGCCCCCAGCACTGTGCACAATCTTAAGCACCCATAGATGGAAAAGCATCTTTTCTCTGGAAGGTGTTCAGTGGAGAGGAATTCTACTATGAAACATCTTTCTATACAGTTCAGGTCTTAGATTTATGTTTCCATAGTCATAGGGCTTAAAATATATGATTTAATCTCTTGGACAACACTTATTTCAAGGCTTTGAGATAGTTGGGGCCTCGTCTGATGCTCCCATAGCCCCATAAGCGCTCTACCTTCCTACCTTCCAACCTTTATCATCTTTATAAATGAATTTCCTGTTCATTATTCGGAAGGTAACATCATCAACCTCCATTATGAATTCCTAGAGAATACTGCATTTTCTCCTGGCATTTTTTATAACCATGAATAAAGAAATAAAAATTGTAATGAACTGTTCAATATCTGCCTCTGCTGCAGTAGTGAAATATGATGCCTCGTGAGGACATTGATCATGCCTGTGTTAATTCCCATCCCCACGGTTCCTTGGTTCTTAGCTCAATGCTAGGTGCAGCATAGGTGCTCATTAAACATTTGACAAATGGACCAATGATAAATAGAACAGAACATGCCTCTTAGACCACAAAAATAGAAACCAGATTTTCATAAAAGGAAACATGGTTTTGATTATTACCTGCAATTCCAAAGAAATTGCAAATAAATTCCTAAAATCAAAGTTGAATGCAATTGTTTGAGTAGTTGATTGAGCTCATTAGTTTTACTTATTTGTCTTATATTTTAACATTTTTTATTTAAATATTTATTGAGCATCCACAATGCGGTGTGCAGTGATGTTGAGAAGATGAATAAGGTAACTCTAGCAGTTCACAAGAATCTCAAAGCCTGGTGAAAGAATAAAAATCATTACAATTTAAGCCAGAAACTGCTACGGGACTAATATACAAATTATTGTGATACCCAGAGGAGCTAATAAGTCAGAACCTTGTATAATCACAAGGATTTTACTGGTCTAGCCATAAAAGAAAGTAGACTTTAAGCAGAGAAAACAATATATGTACAGGCATGCAGGTGTGTTCCATTTGTAGGGCTGTGGGCTCAGTTACTACAGTGAAAAGAGGAGCATGGCAGGAATACACATTTTCAAATAGGTGGAAGCAGCTTCCAACATGATAAATGTACGATACAACTATCAAAGTAAGAGTAAATGAAGGTTAAAATGTGATTCAAATAAGCGATGGACAGAAAATCCAGAAGAAAAGAATTGGCTGCAAATAAGCATAAAACTCAGCTCTGAATTTTTCAGCAGCAAAAATAAAAATATAATAATTTGAAAGGAAGGAAACAAAATGATCTTTTTTAAACATAATGTTATTAATTCATTCATTAGGAGAGTCTAACTTTTCACTAATATAAATTCAAAGAAGAATTTATGGGACAAATCTTTATATGTATTTGTTTAACATAAGGGTCTAGGTCAATAATAACAACTTTTAGAGCATGTGGAAAAGTTCTCAATAGACATGCTTTTAAAAAGCCTCCTTTAAAAAGTTGCCTTCATTTACCAATTATAAACTAATGTAGGCTTGCTATAGAATACTTGGAAACTATAAAAGGACAAAGAATATGGAAGAAAAGTAAAGTCATACCACTAAGAGATATCACCGTCAACAGAGATATCACCATCAACACTTATATGTACTCACTTCCTGTCCTTCTTCTCCCTAAGTCATCACTCCATGAACATCTACATTATCTAAATGAGATTTCCATTAACCTCATGGCTGACTTTTCAGACTACCTTCAATTTTGAGGCAGATTTAGTACTTTCAAAAACATCCCCCGAATCCCAAACCCAAGGAGTATATGTTTACAATGACAATTTTTAGAGAACTTCTCCTTTAGAGTCTTTACAACTTAATTGAAGATCGATGGCCTTGCAAGGATGGGTCCCCTTGCATAAGGACCCATTTTGCTTGATATATTCATAGAAGTCCTCTCCCAAAGGTGCTCCCCCTACCTCTCACTGCCTGATTCTGTCGTGACATCTAACACCCAGGGTCACAAACGACTGCCACAGGTTGTACAGACATGCACGTGCACACACACACACACCCACACGGTCTCCTCATGAGAGGTTCACAAAGTATGGGGAATTATACAAATGTTTATCCACATTTCTACCTTCTCATCTTCAAGCATAGCCTTTTAATGTTTATATAACACAATAGGAATGTATAAAATATATATTAACCATTCTCTTATTCTTGGGATATTGAAACAAAAACATGTGTGTGTGTGTGTGTGTGTGTGTGTGTATTTTCCTTACAGTAATAAATATCATTATGAAGAAATTCTTGTGTATAAAATTTGAAGGCAGCTCTGATTATCTCTTTAAGGCTCTTGAGTGCTTTTAAGAGGGATAAGTAAGGATGTAGCTCATATCTTTACCAGCATTGTATTGATTCCTATTTTTAAAAATATATAATAGATACACATACACAATAATTGATTTAACTTTTTTATTACTTGTGAGGATAAAGCTCTTTCATCTGTACATATTTCATCTAAATTCCATTTATACTTCATCTTATGTAGATTTCCTGGTTCTTCCCCTTGTTTACTCTTGGGATGTGCATTGTTTAGGCTAACCTAGGTTTTTCCCTGGTAGCTTTCAGTGACGAAGGTTTTTGTTCTATCGTTCATGCTACATGTCCTGATGGGTTGACTGGGGTTCTGCTCCTTATTGCCCTTCCTCATCATCATGCTGGGACCCAACTTAAAGAGCAGCCACTATCTGAAATTGTCCCTACTGTACATCTAATAAATATTAAATGTTCATTGTACTCTCATTTTACCTTTATGTAAATATGTATAATTAAAATAAAAATTAGAAAAATTTATTTAAATTAAAATTTTCACTATTTTCAAGAATATGTTTCATCCAGCAAAGAAGCTACTTTGTCTCCTGGGACTATAATGCTGCTATATCTAAAGGACTGGAAATTCCTAGAAAGACTTCTCAAACAGGTAAACATGTTTCTCTCAAATCAAGAAGGAGCCAAGTGTGTCAGGCAGGGAACTTGCTTAGGCTTTTCAAAGACTCCTGTGAAAATCTTCAGAAATGGAGCTCTTAGCAGCCTTAATTCTGCTCTCCCACTTCGAGCAGGTGCAAGTCACTCCAAATGCCATCTCACAGCTTCCTTTCCTGCCCTCTCTGGATTCTCCTCTTGTTTGCCCAGCTGTCATATTTCTTCTCCTTCCGCCCTTCACAGTTCAAGTTCTTTCCACTTGGCTCCAAAGCCAGATCTCACAGTAGAGTAAGTAAGGCAAGAGGGAACAGGTATCATTACCTGGAGCCAATTACATTTTTCCTTCTCCACTTATGCCCAGAAGAAACATGGTAAAACAATTAGAAAGAAAAGTAACAAAAGACTTTATGTCACCTGTTTCCTTGCTGTCTTGAAATTCTGTTGAAGATGGTGAGATCAATCAGTCTTCTGTCAAGTCTGCGTGTTCAACTACCCATTAAAAGACACTCATCAAGGTGTTTTTTTCCTAATGTGGAGCATTTTATATTGACACACATTACTTGATCAGTGTTTATGTTCCTTATGATTCACTTTAAATTGATTCAATTTAAGTGATTGCTTATGATTTTTAAGGGGTTTTTAAATGCTTTGATACAAATATTTCATTTCCAAAAACATTCTATGGAAATGATTTATACACTGGGCTCCTCATTGCAATTTTATTTTCAGTAGTAAAATAAAGAAAATAACTTAATTATTCAATAATTAGACTTAGTTTAGAAAGCATGGTACATCCTTTTGCAATCATTTAGAATGACAAATGAAAATATATCAATCAGTATATTGCTAAACAAAAAATATTGCACTCAAAATATGCATCATATGAAGCCATACAAAAACACATGCACTTATATGCTTGGAGAAATATGGAAAGTTTTATAGAAAATAATAATTTTTTATGTCTGGGATATGGTATTTCATGTAGTCTTTTTTACTGTCTTGTAATGAAAAACATCACTTTGGTAAACAAACAACAAAAAATAAAACAATAGTAAATGTCACAAACACATGCTACTTTCCCGTGTATATGTATGTGTGTATGTGTTTATATAAACATATAGAAAACTGCCTTTCAAGACACGTTTTCTGAGTTATGATGAAAATAACAGAGGAAATAAAAGTAAATGTAGGTGTAGTAAAATCATTTTTAGGGCTACTTTTCGCCTCCCTTTCCTCCACCGCCCCCCCCCAGAAATATTGACCACCTTTTTGAAATATTCTGCCATGATTTTCTCAACATTAAAATTTTCTAGCTATGTATCATTTTTTCTTTTTCTCCCCCCTTTCCCTCTCTCTTTCTTTCTCTTTTTCCATCTTTCTCTCTTTCCTTCTCTCTTTCTTTCTCTCTTTCTTTATTCTTTCTTCCTTCTTTCTTTTTCTTTCCTAGCTCTTTGTCTACTGTTACTAAACATATGTAATAACTATTGTGTATTAATAACTAATATTTTTGTTACATGCTTTAAATATTTAATGCAATTTTATCTTCTCAGTAAGTCTGACATTTTGATATCATCCCCAGTTTATAGATTATGAAAGTGAGGATCAGAGAGAATAAATAATATGCCAGGGTTATGCTGGTAATTAAAAACTATAATTTGAATCCTATCCTATCCAACTTCATTGCAAGTATTTGATCCATTACTCTTATTAAATGTGCTTTCTTATTCCTTATTGAATGTGCATGTATCTGAGCGATGAGACTTGACCTGTGTGTTTCTCTCATTGCACGGTTTTTCTCACATAACTCATTTATTCTCATGGCTTCACCAACTGTTATATACTCTTAAATCTTGGAATCTTAAAACTCTATTCCCAGTCTTGAGCTGCCTCTAGACTTCTAGACTAATGTCTCAAACTCCAGATAATAGATACCTAACACTTAATATGTGGTAGTCATTATTTTCAAATGTGACCTTAAGCTGATTGATGCATTTAATTCTCACAACACTACCAACAAGCTACGTACTTGCACATTTTGCTAATGAGGAATTGAGGTTTAGATAAGTTAAGTAGATTACCCCCAAACACAAAGTTTGATACTTCTTCTTGGATGGGCCTACTTTCACCACTAACAATAAGTAAAGGTGCTTTTACCTCAGGACTTTCTGAAAAAGACACAAATATCTGTTGGAAATAATTGCCTGATCCCATAATTTGAGACAACATTTATTTGCATTACCTACCCACTTATATCCAGTCATGTCTAAACAGTAGACATTGCACTGTGACATCAGTTTGACATTGCAAATTGATACATTCCAGAACTAGGAGGTAGTTAGTGAGGTTCTGAAAACCCTCTGTGAGATTCTCCTCTCAAACCTCCGTTATGTCATCAGTGGAGCTCTTAGCACACACAGTCTAATGTGTACTGGGATGTTTAATTCTCAATTTGGGGACCTTATAAATAACCACAGATACCTTTGAGTCTATCAGCCAAGTGCTAGATACTGTGCTGGGTACTGGGGAAACAACAAATATTAAAAGAAAAGTTTCCTGATCTCACGGAGCTTCAATTTACGACCTTTCAGGTAAAGGCAATTGCATCTGCATTCACCCCAATTCCTCCCACCCTCAGGAACAAAATCAGACAGACAAATGTGTGTGTTACTTTTATGCGCCCTCTCAGACCTGTGGTGTGGCATGGTGACCCGGACCATGGCCCTTGAAGCAGGCATGATTCACTTCACAGAAGCTGTTTATTTACTGGTAGTTAATTAAATTGCATAGTTCATGAAATTCCCTATTTTAGCTAGTTTTTCTCAGTAATTTTTCCTAAGGATATATATAGCCCATAAAATAAAGAATTTACCTCAATATTTCCTCAAATTCTAATATTTGGCAGTGACTATGGAAAACTTTGTATCCTGTTCTTATTATCACCTGTTGTTTTGCAAATTATTAGTAAGTAGTTTGAGAAAAGTGATGAACCATTTATTTGGGCAACTACAATGCTACTTAGAATAATATTTGAAGTGGCAACCATCTTTTCCAATAGCATAACCAGATCAGTAACTCAGGCCAGGGACTATTTCCCCTATTTTCATATTTCACAAACATATTATACTCCTCAATAACGATTGGTATTCCTCTTTAATATCTTAGAAGTGGCCCAATGTCAGAGAAAAATGAGAAGGACTGGATTTTGATGGTTTATGTTTGCATGTGTATTTGTTGTTCATTTTGTTTCTGAAAGAGCATGCAGTGTTCTTTATTATTAATTGATGAATATTTTGGTCCAACATAAATCATTGATTCACCCATTATAAAGTAGTTGTGTTCACTAGATAATGCTCTTAAATCAAATGAATATTGAATAGTAGTACAGAGTAGAAACTTGTTGTTAAAAGGCCTTCTATTTGGGTGCAATGGTCAAAGTCTTATTATAAACTGCTTTCTAAATCAGACTGAGAAAAGGTAGGACAAAAATAACATGAAAAATGCCAACAAAGGTAGTTATTTACAGTTATTTACAGGAATCCCCTATTCCCCAAATAAAGGGTTTTTTTTCTTCTTTCTTTCTTCCCTTTCTTTCAATAGTATTGTGATTCAAAGTAGAATATTTGAGTTAAAACACACGTAATAGTTTTAGTGATCATTTGTATTGCAAAACTCCTACTTAAAAAAATGTCTGTTGGAATTTTGCTACAACTTAAGGCTGGGGTCAATTCCATGGGACTTTTTAATAGGTGAAAGGATCTGGGTAAAATAAACCATTGTCCCCCCAACTCCCTTCTTCAAAACGTGATGGAAATACAGGTATTGTGAAAGGGAAAACAAAGAAGTTTAAAATTATAGCCCTTGTGTAGAACAAAGATAAGCTTTGTTGCACTGGTTTAAAAATATAGGATATTTGCTAAAGACGACATAAAAATGGCAAAACATTGTAGAAATATTTTCTAACCACATAACTTGTAAATATGAAGTAAGCTGATACATGATTTTTTGGGTCTGTTCCTTAGATAAAAGAATGTATTTTATGGTTATCAAATAAAGTGGAAATTGCCCAATAAGTCCTTTAAAATGAATATCAGGAAATCAGCATTTTCATAAGTATCATTATCAAACACATAATTTAAAAAATGATAATAGAATAAGTATTATGTTATGTTGATCTATAACATACATGAAGTTGGAAGGGAGGACCTATTTCTTCCTCGACAGGAGATAGTTTAAGGCTCATAAAATATATGTTGCAGAGATAGTTTAAGGCTCATAAAATATATGTTGCAGTAAGTTTTTGCAGCATGTACTTTCTACATGTATGGTGGTGACACCCATAAAAATGAATATGGACTTTATGTTCTCCATGTAAAATTCCACTTCAAGAAGAGATAAATAAAATATAACAGTATAGAAGTTGCTTCAGGTCAAATCCCTGATTTCCTTAGATCTACTCTGACTTTTTTTACTCCAATTATTTGAATATTTGTTAATGGCTTTGTATGGGTATGTTTTCTATTGTGTATCATGTGGCTCTTCAGGGCTTCCAGGATCAAAGCATTGTCCATGACAAAATCTGACTACCAGCAATGTATATATTTTAGATTATATACATATCAATGTGTACATATGTGTGTATAATATGTATATATAAACAAATATATATACATGGATATATGTGCATATACATTCATGTGCTTTAACATATCAATCTTCAAAAAATATTAAAATAATTTCTACAATGTTCCCCTGAAAATAAATGTATTTGAAGCACTAAGAAAAATTAAAACAGTTCATCAGCTATCATCAATCTTGGTGTGTTTCTGTGACCTTCTTCCAGAAACAATAGCCAGTCTTTCAATGGTTTTTGAGAAGGAGTTAGAAGGTAAAATGTGCAACTGCAAGAGGTGAGTACATCTTCAGATCTTAGTTTTCTACTTTGTCAGAGAAAAAAAGACAAGCGTTTTCTTGCTTAGTTATGCCTGTGGGTGGGGGAAGCATTTAATCCAGGTAGTCTCTGGTAAACCAAGTTACTAAATTTCAAGTGAAGGGGACTATCTAGCATTAATATGTGGTTCACATAAAGACATTTTTCTTCTTCCAAGTTTGCCTTCTAATTAAAGAAATATAATTTGCTTCTTTTTTGTTTTCTTTTCTAATTTTCTTTTGTTTTTATTCCTTAGAAGTTGTTGATTACACTTTGGAAATTGGAGGAGGATAAAACTAGTTTCAGTTATTGTTTATAAGTCCACAAGATCAAGGTTTCTTGGTTTCTTTCTTTTACCATATTGATATCATAAGAGTTTTTCATTTCTTTCTTTTAGGGAAAACAGTTTTCCCTTTGGTCATATTTTCTAAATTTGTCATGCAAAGAAAGTCCAAAGGAAAATAAAAATTGAATTAAAAAGCTTTTTCTTATTTTTGATAAAATTTAAGAGCCATTTGTTTTATATTTTTGAATAAGATTTTGCTTTAGGGTTAAATTAGTTTTGAAAGGGTGTAACTAATCATAAAGGCAACATTAAATTTGGAATTTTATTTGCACTCTTTTGACCTTTATTTTATATTAGTCTGTCCTGTGTTTTTTCACTTTGTGCCTCAACCATTTTACTAGCTGTATAACTGCGTGAAAGTTAATAAATGCTTCTAAGCTTCAGTCTCCAGTTTCCTCAACTGTAAAATAGAGATGATATTATGATATAATGCTTGTAAGAATGTAAAGCATGATAAATTCCATATGTATATGTGCAAATGCCTTATATATATGTATATATACAGTATGTGTGTATACATATATAGTGAATATTTGTGTATATGCACATACATAAACATACACTCACACGCATATATAAGTGTGCATATATATGTCATTTATTGGTTTCATTTATTTTTCTTAATTTCATTTGTTTTTCTGGTAATCTTATCTCCTCAGTCATTTCCTTACATTGCTATTTAATAAGGTGTTTGGAAAAATTCATTCAATTAAAGAATCAATAAAACACTTTAAATATATCACATTCAATGTCTACTTTCCCTTTATTGGGGGAAAATGTTTGGCTTTTGGTCCTGAGTTGGAGATTTCAGTTTTAAAAGATTTTCTGAGGAATTTGAAATTATAGAGAATGATGACCTATTGAAAAAGAAAAGAAAGACTACGCAAACTTAAAAGAAAATTTCTTCAACTTGGTGTAATCTTTCTTTCTCTCTCTCTCAAGTTAAAAGGACAACATGGAAAAAGGAGATGAAAATCAAAGATTTGTTTGAAATAAGAAAATTGTGAAATAGTAAAGAGTCCTTTCTGATCATCACTTAAAATTGAATTACATCCTAATTTAAGTCGAGAAATCTTAGAAAGTAGCCTACAGAAATTCACCCTCAGGCTGAAGCCAGACATTCTTTGCTGATTTAGGCCCTTAATTAGGCATAAACTAATCATGCTGTGAACTCTAGGGAAGAAATGACATAATTGTTAGTGTTAATTTCTTAATTGTTAGAAAGTGATACTTCAGTGTGTGCTTCATACAACAAGAATGATCTGCAATGTGGCATCTCTTCTCTCCACATGTCAACAATTTACACTTCTAACATATCAAAGAAAGAACACTTAACAATGTACTTCATTCTCTTTACTGTATCTTCAAAACAAATTTGATGTTCTAAAATATAAACCTCCTTCCACTCACAGAATAATTGATGTGGTTTTTCAGTATTGAGATTGGGAAATCTAGTCAAAACACAGAAAACTATTTTTCATATGAAATCACTGGTGTTAAATTATCCAATGGTAAGTCCAAATGGCATCAGAGGACAAAAATATCTATTCGATGCATCAACTTTCCTAACTTTCCTCCACTTAAACTCTCTTGAAGAGAGAAGCCAGAATAATAATTAAAATCATTATTAATTCATATTCATTCTATGCTGTGATTTTAAAATAGAGGTCAAGAAATCAAACACATAATGGAAATCTGTATTTCCTCCTTTTGAAAGAGAGCGGGATTGCAGGAAGGCTATAGCCATTATAAGAATTGTTTTACTTGCATGTTCTTGAATAAGTAATGAAAAATATGGAATTAAAAATTCTAGAAAATGGCAACTAGAAAAATGAAAGTGATATGGGAATAAAAACAAGATTGTTGTTGTTTTTGTTGGTTAATAAACAAATGCGATCTTTCTAATAGGAACCAAGTAAGAGTTATTCTTGTGCCTCTGGCCCATTTAGATGGCATAAACACAGAGGTGGAACCAAATATGCTTACTGGAGAAAAGCTCTGTTTCATATTGTCCATAGAAACCATCATGCAGGCTCAATATATGGTAATACATTTTCTTCTTCCTTCTCGACTGTTGACCCATTTGTTCCACTGAAAGGACCTCAAAGGAATGAAAAGAAAACAGCCTAGCAGGAAGTAGGTTTGTGTATTAAACTGAAATTAAAAGGAAAAAACAGACTTTTAGGCAATGTTGTTAGTGAATTTTAGTACCTTGTGGTTTGCAAATATAGAATTGTTGCTATTTTGTGTTCAAACTTCATTTCAGTGAGTTTTTTCTTTCACTAATAGGACAACAGTGTGCATCCATTTGGTGATAGCCTAATATTAGAGAACACATCGAGAATTCTGAAAGTTGAATTTTCCAAGTCCTGGGAGAAGTCGTTGCAACCCAGCTCAAAGCAGTCAAGAGAGTCTGAGCACAGCCTGTGTGCCAGCACCCAGATGAAGGTCCCCAGGGGCTCCCAGGCTAGAGAGAGGGCTCTTCTCCAGAGCAAACAATAATGATGAGAGCTGCACAAGACCAGTGTGGACAGTGTCCGGGGAGCAGAGGCAAAGGGAGAGACACTTGCCTTTCCATGTCTTTATCAACAGCACAGCTCCCAATGTCCTTACAATGTGCTGTCTCCCTTTCCCAACTTCCTAACAAACAAGTAACCTTGCATATGAACATATTTTCATTTCAATACCTATATTTCTTATCTTTCCTAATAATTTACCACTGATTCACGATCTTTTCTTTTCTGTTAGAAAGTCTATTCTGTTCTTTACAGAAGTGCAGTTAAAATATGTTTCATTTTAACAGTCTTACAGTGTTGGCACATTTCCTATGAATTCCCTCCAAATTGATCCTGATGCATGTTTTCCAAGAAGTAATATCCTCTCCTTCATACTTATTTTCTTAAAGTCTGGGTATTCTTTGAATATACTATTGATAATATCTGAGATGATGAGTCTTTTTAAAGGGCTGAGTTAGAGTCATACCTAGGTATCTCTTAGACATTCATGGAAACATAACCTGTCTATAATTTCCACATATTCTTAAAAGTGTTTATAAACATTAATAACGTGTAATGTCAAGTGAAATGAAATATTCCCGATCACAGCCATAGTAACAGATCAACAAATTGTGGCTATCCACCCAGGCATTCTTCTGAGAAAATGAATAAACCAGAGAAAATAATGGAGTTAAAGTACATAAACATCATGAAAGTCTGGGTATAACAAACAAAGTGTGTGTTTCTGGGAGATTAGCTAAAGCAAAACTTAGATATAATTAGGTAAAATGCACTTATGGTTTTAAATGGCATAGTTGTGTCACACAGTAGTACGCCATAGAACTAGAAACCTCATTATCAGTAATATTTACAATATATTCAGACACTTAACATATCACTACAAGAATTCTTTCCCCTAGACTAGTGTGATCTGTGTATATATCTATCCATATATATATATATATATATTATATATTATAGTTTATAACAAGTTTATTTAGGTTTTATAAATAAATCAATGATATACTTAATAATGATTTGCAAATGTACATTAATTGCATATTTATGCAAAATTCTTTTTTTTTAAATTGAATTAGAATAACTCCTGTAGTTCCTCAACTAGACAGAAAACAACTAGAAAATAGTATTAATTTTTACAGTAAGGGGATTTTCTGATTTTATTAAAGGTTGAAAACCACGGCCAGGCAGACAAATGCATCTGTCTAAAATTTCAATAGCTTATGTAATCACTAACTCTCTGAAATATTGTCTAGGATTCATTACGTATTTTCAAAAGGTTATTTATTTATTTATTTATTTTGAATTGTTGAATTTTATTTTATTTTTTTTATGCAGCAGGTTCTTATTAGTCATCCATTTTATACACATCAGTGTATACATGTCAATCTCAATCTCCCAATTCATCCCACCACCACCACCACCCCCTGCCGCTTTCCCCACTTGGTGTCCATACGTTTGTTCTCTACATCTGTGTCTCAATTCCTGCCCTGTGCACTGGTTCATCTGTACCATTTTTCTAGGTACACATTACCACATTTCCACTTACTGAAATCACTGTCAACACTACATATTTACTCCACTAACCAACTAATTCAACTAAAATGAGACCTGGTAAAACTCATCTTTGCACATCTGCAGAATCTGATTTTTGAAACTATATGCAATCCTTACATTGTTTCACAAATCACTGCACTGCTCAATTGCATTATTAACTTTTATAATTGATTTTAAATCTAGTATATCTTACATCTGAACTCTATATATTCATTAACTTTTGACTGACTGCAAAATTAGTTGAACAAAACTCAGCTGTTCTTTTACCATAAGGACCCCAGTGTTTCACTGGTTCGTGTAGCAAATTGTATCTACAGGCTTTCAAGAGAAGCCATTTCAACTCAATTTGATCAAGCTTAACAAATATTTCTGAAACATTCCAGAGCCTTCAAGATGCTAGGCGAATAAAGATGGGTATGTTTTAATTCCTGTCTGTAAACATGTTTTAAACAATAATGCTAAAAGGAAAGTGAGATGCTGCAGGACTACTATTTAAAAGCTGCAGCAATTGTCTGCCTCTGGAAATGGAGATTGGGATTTACCTTTAGGGCAGAGTACCTTCAAGATTGACAAAATTGTGGAGCCCTTTCACTCATGTAGCTGTAGAGAAAATACCTTCTCATTTTTCCTGAAGGTCTTCCCAAATGCAGATATTGAAAAATCAGTTACATGTTCAATCTCTTAAGGTGAATTGGGTGCTTCTGACGATTTAGAATGATTTTCCTTTCTTATATTTGGAATTAGATTTCCCAATGTCTAAAGATTATTATTCTTAGAATAAACTTAAAAATTTTTGTCCTCAGTTGTCACAGACATTGGAAGCTAGAACCAGAAATGCTTGTGAGGATTAAACTTCTTTTTAATCTCATCCTTTAGAAAGGACCATGAAAAGACAGTTGTCTTGGTTTGGGTTCCCCTCGAAGCTGACTCCGAAGTAAGATTTTTTTTTTTTTTTTTTGCGGTACGCGGGCCTCCCACAGCTGCGGCCTCTCCCGTTGCGGAGCAAACAGGCTCAGGACGCGCAGGCTCAGCGGCCATGGCTCATGGGCCCAGCAGCTCCGTGGCATGTGGGATCTTCCCAGACTGGGGCACGAACCCGTGTCCCCTGCATCGGCAGGCGGACTCTCAACCACTGCGCAACTGGGGAAGCCCTGAGGTAAGATTTTGAATCCAAGTAATTGATTTAGAAGTGATACCAGTGTGACAAAACAGCAGTAAGAGAGTAGACATGTGGCATGGGAGAGAGAGAAAAAACAACAGAGTTTGCATGAGGAAGCCAGTGACCACGGAGGGCAAGTGGTGCTCAACCCTATTGGCAAAATCTGAGAGACAGTTTAGATGATACCTGAGAGTTATCCAAGGAGGTAGAAGTTCAGGTTTTTATCACTAACATCTTGTCCATTACTAGTCTAGGGCACATTTGCGAATATTAATCCTTTGGCACTTTCGGCTAGCCCCATGGCTGAGAAAAAACCTTCAGGCCAAAAGAATCATGGTAATCACAGTGAGCAGCCTTTAGTACATAGATGTGTATTAAAGAAAAATAACGACTAGAGAAACCAAAGATTGAACAGTGAGTAGAAAAAAAAAGTTTTACTGCTAAGCAGAGAACCTCATCTAACATGGAGTTCAGGAAGGCTCCTGAAGAGGAAGAATGGGGTAGATGTGGAGTGGGTCTTTTAAACCCCAAAGACCCCAAACTCTCTCTGTCCCGTGTTAGGAAAGCCAAGTCTCCGGATGTGGCTGAGGGGCTAACTGTACTGGAGTTTGTTCATTATTTAAGCTCTGAGTTAGCTGCAGATGGTCAGCCGTGAATGTGCCGTGCTCGATCTGAGTTGGTGGTGTTTAGGTGCTTCTGCTTTGTATGTGAGGTCTCCACTGTGTGTGACCCTGCTTCGTGTGTGACCTCCGAGAGATGGGATTGCGCTACCTGTCAGGTCTGCCCCAGTATCAACAGACTAAGTGAGGGTTAATCAGGTGAGTGCTAGGGAGAAAACAACACCATTTTTGAGAAGTGTTGTATTAATCTTAGACAGCATCTGGGGAATAGGCCACATCCTTCTCGCAACTGGCCCTGAAAAAAAAAAAAAATGACGTCCCCACAGCTAATCATCATGGGACTTGGGAGGCCCAAGGAGGAAACTAGGTGAGATTTCCTTAGTCTTAATTATGTGGTTTCTAGAAATTAAATGTTGTAGTGTTAATGTAAGGTCTGTCCATACTGTAGAATTCTGGGATACAACAAAGGTAATAATTTGTAAATGGAGATAAGTTTAACAAGGTTTGGCCTAAAAGCATGTGATTGTTTTGTTTGTTTGTTTGTTGTTTTGGTCTAGAAATTTAGCCAAGAGAGATTAAGATTATTGTAAAGATGATGATGAGAAGAAAGAAGATAGCACCAATGAATGTTTAATATATATATATATATATATATATATATATATACACACACACAATTATAAGAATGTAAGAGAAAGACATATTTTATATTTACAATAACCCTAATTATATGGATAAGGAAATAGGCATTTCCTAAAGACCTAGAGATAAAAATTTAATCCAAGACTTTCAAATGCCAAATCTGCAACTTATTACAATATACCGCATAATCTGACACCCCAGAAAGACCCAGAAACACAACAGCAGCACTTATAATGTGCCATCAGTTTAATTAATTTTGCCCTGTTAATATTAGTAGTTTCTGAATCAGAAGAACCTATGGGGCCAATGAGACACTGAGCCTGTTAGCATACAATCCCCATGTGTCAGACCCCCATGTGTCCTGGTTGAAAAGTGCAGTTTGTGTAGAATACTTCCACTCAGAGAGAGGGGGCCTCAGAAGACCCTGTTTAATTGAATATTTAGTCAGTTAAATATCATCCTGATCCATGTAGTTGAAACATTCAATGGCAAAAATGAAAGTCACTTCTCATTTCTAAAGCCAAAAAGTATATTTACAATATGAGAGGTAATTTTCTTTTGTTATATTTAAAGACCCAATGGTCTTATAAAAAACAATATATTTATTTACACTGCAAAAGGTTATTTATAGTAAAGTAATTTCATATTAGTTTTCATTTTTCTCTTTTTGGAAAAAAATATAAATTAAAACTGAACGAAAAATGAAACAAACACAACTTTACTTCAAATAAATCTTAAGCAAACTGAAAGGAAAAGGAAAAATAATCTAGTCCAAATAGTTTATGAATATATTTCAATCTTTTAGTGGTGTGTTGGTGGGAAAAACTGCAAACAAATCCTGAACGCTTTTTCAATAGTGTTTTTTTTTTTTTTTAAATGGTATGGGCATAGCAACTCTGAAACTATAAAATGTGTTACAGGATTCAGCAAATAAGTAAATATGTTGAGTTTTTGAGGAGTCAGAGTTCTCACTATGGGGGAAGGGGCATTTAAATAAGAAATACGGGAAGGTAAAAAAGGATCTTGTGGGGGGTTGCATGGAATTGAAGGTATTGGTATGGGCTCATGATTTCTAAAATGTGTGCATATGTATATATATGTGTTTATGTGACATATATATAGGTGCTTAATTTAGTGTATAGTTACATATGTATAATTAGATGTATGAATATATATATATGTATATATGAATAGCTCTAGATAGCAGCCAGGTCTAGAAGGAACAACACCTCAGCAGCAATGAGTATACCCACCGCCCCCCATCTTGCTCTCTAATAGCATACATCTCCCGCTAAAAGGAAACAAGACTTCTAGACTGGGGCAAGATGGGTACAAGATGAGGCTGGAACAGCTTGTTATGCCAAGAAAATTAAGATGTGCTCAAAAAAGTCATGGAGCATCTCACAAAGAAAGACTTTGGGCCAGCTTGAAAAATCCCCCCACTGGCCAAATATAGAGCAATTTGTGCCCCCAAATAATTAACGACAGTAATGAATTGTAGATCATTTCTAAAAAGTAAGCATTCATGATTCTAAACCAATAAATAGACAGATAAATAACTGAGAGAGAAAGGAGGGCTTTCCTTACTGTAGAAAGTGAAAGGCCAACTGGCAGATATGGAGAAGTGCTGGAGTTGGATCAGGAAAGGATCAATGTACACTAAATCTAGAGAGAAATTTTGAAGAGGTGTAGGATATTTGCATAGTCCTGAGGTGTCTTTCCAAGGATTGTTCAGTAATTCAAGAGGAAAACCAGTAACTATACGGTGGAGAAATGGGATGACACTTTGACAATTTTGTCAAAATTAGCATTGGCAAAAAAGCCAAAGGTCCCCATGTGCCTCCCATATAATGCCCTGGGAAGGATACCTTTCACTCTTACAGCATTGCAACTGGTAATGCATCTGAGTCTAATCATGAAGAAGCCTCAGACAAACCCCAGATGAGGAATATTCTAAGAAAGAGGAGGGGAGAGGATATATTCTTCAAAAATGCCAATGTCACGAAAAACAAAGGAAGGTTGTGGAAATGCTCTAGATCAAAGGAGAAGAAATAGGCATGCCAACTAAATGCATACCTGATTCTAAACTAGGTAGAAATTTTACTATAAAGAATATTATTGGGTCAATTGAAAATATTGGAATATGGTTGTAAAATTATATAAAGCTTTGTATTAATGTTATAATTTACTGAAGTAGATATCTGTACTATGGTTATTGTAAGAGGATATCTTTATTCTTAGAAAAGACATACTGAGAAATTTAGAATAAATGGCCATTATGTATGCATTTTACTCTTAAATGTTCAGGAAAAATTATATATAATTATATTAATTTAATATATAAATATATATTAATATATAACAAGTATAATACATATAACATTTATCATTAATACTTATATGTTATTAATATCTCTTTATATATATTTATATGTTTATTATATAAGCAAAGAGAAAGAGCACAAGGCAAAGCAAATGGGACAAATTGTTAACAAGAGGTGAGCCTGGATACAGGGTACATGGGTATTCTATGTGCTTTTTTTTTTTTTTTTGCCACCTTCTGTATATTTTCAATTACTTCCAAATAAAACTCTTTTTAAAAAAAAAATCATGGGTTTTAACTCAGAAAGATATAGGTTGGAATCCTGAGTGATCTTAAGTCAGCTACTTCATTTTCTCTGTCTCAGTGTTCTGTTCCTTGAAACAGAGATAATTAATCACATCACTTCACAATATTATCATGAAACAAAATGAATTGCTGTTTGGAATACAGCAAATAGGTGATCAGCAAAGGCTAGCCCTTCCCTCAGAGCCCAGACTCCTCTCCCAGATAAGTATCATTAAATCTAGTTTCCACAAGATTGATTAAATTCTCAGGTCTTTTAAATAATTTTTACCTACCAATTTAAATTTGATTTAACCTAATAATGCTTTTAAAATTACACAACGGTAGAGATTTTAAGTCTAAATTATGGTCTTACTCTGATAGAATGGGAAGTCTTTCAAGTTCAGAAATATTTTGTATTCATGTTGGCATTCCTAGCAATATGATTCTTGGCACTTAATAGATGTTCACTGTGTGTTTATTGACATGAGTACAATAATCCATGCAGATATAACTAAAGTTTGACATAATTACGGAATTGAAAAGATGATAACACTTCTGCCTTGTAAGATATGCATCTGAATACCTTCAGGATTGACGAGCCGTGTGGCTGGTCTGAGGTTACCTGAACTGACTGAAGTCCCTCCTTTAGTTTCTGCTCTAACCATTCAGATCTAGACCACACACCAAGCCATTTTTCTTTCTCCTGCAACCCATACTGGTTCTTTCAAAGAGACTCAATGCCAAGTATTTTATGTAGTCTGCAGTCTTATTCCATAGAACAGCTTGGTTCTAACATTTTCTTTTTTTAACATCTTTATTGGAGTATAATTGCTTTACAGTGTTGTGTTAGTTTCTACTGTATAACAGAGTGAATCAGCTATATGCATACATATATCCCCATATCCCCTCCCTCTTGTGTCTGCCTCCCACCCTCCCTATCCCACCCCTCTAGGTGGTTGCAAAGCACCAAGCTGATCTCCCTGTGCCATGCAGCTGTTTCCCACTAGCTAACTATTTTACATTTAGTAGTGTATATATGTCAATGCTATTCTCTCACTTCATCCCAGCTTACACTTCCCCCTCCCTGTGTCCTCAAGTGCATTCTGTAACGTCTGTGTCTTTATTCCTGTTCTGCCCATAGGTTCATTAGATCTATTTTATTTTATTGTTTTAGGTTCTGTATACATGTGTTAGCATACGGTATTTATTTTTCTCTTTCTGATTTACTTCAAACTGTACGACAGACTCTAGGTCCATCCACCTCAATGCAAATAACTCAATTTCATTTCTTTTTATGGCTAATATTCCATTGTATATATGTGTCACATGTTCTTTATCCATTTGTCTGTCGATGGACACTTAGGTTGCTTCCATGTCCTGGCTATTGTAAATAGAGCTGCAATGAACATTGTGGTACATGTCTCTTTTTGAAATTATGGTTTTCTCAGGGTATATGCCCAGTAGTGGGATTGCTGGGTCGTATGGCAGTTCTATTTTAGTCTTTTAAGGAACCTTCATACAGTTCTCAATAGTGGCTGTATCCATTTACATTCCCACCAAGAGTGCAAGAGGGTTCCATTTTCTCCACATCCTCTCCAGCATTTATTGTTTGTAGATTTTTGGATGATGGCCATTCTGACTGATGTGAGATGATACCTCATTGTAGTTTTGATTTGCATTTCTGTAATGATTAGTGATGTTGAGAATCTTTTCACGTGTTTGTTGGCAATCTGTATATCTTCTTTGGAGAAATGTCTATGTATGTCTTATGCCCATTTTTGGATTGGGTGGGTTTTTTTTGATATTGAGCTGCATGAGCTGCTTCTATATTTTGGAGATTAATCCTTTGTCATTTGCTTCATTTGCAAATATTTTCTCCCATTCTGAGGGTTGGCTTTTCGTTTTGTTTAAGGTTTCCTTTGCTGTGCAAAAGCTTTTAAGTTTCATTAGGTCCCACTTGTTTATTTTTGTTTTTATTTCCATTTCTCTAGGAGGTGGGCCAAAAAGGATCTTGCTGTGATTTATGTCATAGAGTGTTCTGCCTATGTTTTCCTCTAAGAGTTTTATAGTGTCTGGCCTTACGTTTAGGTCTTTAATCCATTTTGAGTTTATTTTTGTGTATGGTGTTAGGGAGTATTCTAATTACATTCTTTTACACGTAGCTGTCTGGTTTTCCCAGCATCACTTATTGAAGAGGCTTTTCTCCATTGTATTCTCTTGCCTCCTTTATCAAAAATAAGGTGACCATATGTGTGTGGGTTTATCTCTGGGCTTTGTATCCTGTTCCATTGATCTATATTTCTGCTTTTGTGCCAGTACCATACTGTCTTGATTACTGTAGCTTTGAAGTATAGTCTGAAGTCCGGGAGCCTGCTTGCTCGAGGTCCGTTTTTCTTTCTCAAGATTGCTTTGGCTATTTGGGGTCTTTTGTGTTTCCGTACAAATTGTGCAATTTTTTCTTCTAGTTCTATGAAAAATGCCATTGGTAGTTTGATAGGTATTGCAATGAATCTGCAGATTGCTTTGGGTGGCATAGTCATTTTCACAATGTTGATTCTTCCAATCCAAGAACATGGTATATCTCTCCATCTGTTTGTATCATCTTTAATTTCTTTAATTAGTGTCCTATAGTTTTCTGCATACAGGTCTTTTACCTCCCTAGGTAGGTTTATTCCTAGGTATTTTATTCTTTTTGTTGCAATGGTAAATGGGAGTGTTTCCTTAATTTCTCTTCATTTCTCTTTCAGATTTTTCATCATTAGTGTATAGGAATGCAAGAGAATTCTGTGCATTAATTTTGTATCCTGCTACTTTACCCAATTCATTGATTAGCTCTAGTAGATTTCTGGTAGCATCTTTAGGATTCTCTGTGTATAGTATCATGTCATCTGCAAAGAGTGACTGTTTTACTTCTTCTTTTCCAATTTGGATTCTTTTATTTCTTTTCCTTCTCTGTTGCTGTGGCTAAAACTTCCAAAACTATGTTGAATAATACTGCTGAGAGTGGACTTAGATCTTGTTCCTGATCTTAGAGGAAGTAGTTTCAGTTTTTCACCATTGAGAATGATGTTGGTAGGAGGTTTGTCATATGTAGCCTTTATTATGTTGAGGTAGGTTCCCTCTATGCCTACTTTCTAGAGTGTTTTTATGATAAATGTGTGTTGACTTTTGTCAAAAGCTTTTTCTGCATCTATTGAAATGATCATATGGTTTTTATCCTTCAGTTTGTTAATATGGTGTATCACATTGATTGACTTGCATATATTGAAGAATCCTTGCATTCTGGGGATAAACCCCACTTGATCATAGTGTATGATCCTTTTAATATGCTGTTGGATTCTGTTTGCTAGTATTTTGTTGAGGATTTTTGCATCTCTGTTCATTAGTGATATTGGCCTGTAGTTTTGTTTCTTTGTGACATCTTTGTCTGGTTTTGGTATCAGGGTGATGGTGGCCTCGTAGAATGAGTTTAGGAGAGTTCTTCCCTCTGCTATATTTTGGAAGAGTTTGAGAAGGATAGGTGTTAGCTCTTGTCTAAATGTTTGGTAGAATTCGCCTGTGAAGCCATCTGGTCCTGAGCTTTTGTTTGCTGGAAGATTTTTAATCACAGTCTCAATTTCAGTGCTTGTGATTGGTCTGTTTATATTTTCTATTTCTTCCTGGTTTAGTCTCGGAAGGTTTTGCTTTTCTACGAATCTGTCCATTTCTTCCAGGTTGTTCATTTTATTGGCATTTAGTTGCTTGAAGTAGTCTCTCATGATCCTCTGTATTTCTGCAGTGTCAGTTGTTACTTCTCTTTCATTTCTAATTCTGTTGATTTGAGTCTTCTCTCATTTTTTCTTGATGAGTCTGGTTAATGGTTTATCAATTTTTTTAATCTTCTCAAAGATCCAGCTTTTAGTTTTATGATCTTTGTTACTATTTTCTTCATTTCTTTTTCATTTATTTCTGATCTGATCTTTATGATTTCTTTCTGTCTGCTAACTTTGGGGTTTTTTTCTTTTTCTTTCTCTAATTGCTTTAAGTGTAAGGTTAGGTTGTTTATTTGGGATGTTTCTTGTTTCTTGAGGTAGGATTTTATTGCTACAAAGTTCCCTCTTAGAACTGCCTTTGCAGCACCCCATAGGTTTATACTGTATGCCCCAGTGCAGGAGGATCCCACATGCCGCAGAGCGGCTGGGCCCATGAGCCATGGCCACTGAGCCTGCGTGTCCAGAGCCTGTGCTCAGCAACGGGAGAGGCCACAGCGGTGACAGGCCCATGTACCACACACACACACACACACACAAAAAAAAATCAAGTTACTTTTTTGGAAATTACTTTCATTTCTCATTGATTTCTAATGTTTCCCACAGCCTATATAGCATTTGGTGAAAATGTTTTCTCTTCTCACCTTAGTATAGAGTTTCTCAACTTAAGATCTATGTTGGAGTCTCCTGTGGAGCTTTTAAAACTCCTACTGTCTGGGTCCCACCCCAAACATTTGATTTGATTGATTTGGGGTGAGGCCTGGACATTGATATTTTTAAGAGGTCCCCAGGTGATAGTAATATGTAGCCAAATTTTAGAAACATTACTTTAGTATATTCTCTTTCACTAAATTTATCCATGACAGTTATGATATTTTAATTATTAAAGTGCCTTATTGCAAAACTATGACTTTTTTTGAAATCAACAAAATAAAATAATACACTGTGAATAGATTCTGAGAAATAAGTCCTTAACTGCCAGGGTCTGTTATTGTTCCAGGAAAACTTAATTTTTATTAGCCTTTTCCTCCATCATGTTAATGAATGTGGGGATGATCCTATTAGGCTGAGCTCATAAAAGGAACTGTAATTTTCTTTGAACCTTTAACTTTTGTCTCAGTACCTAATTACTTTATATAAGTTGTCAATATCATGGATCATATACACCACCTCAAGTTAATTTATTATTCCTAAGTGTGTTCTAAACGTTATGGCAAGTGCTTATGGACGTCATGTCATCCAATTCTCAGAATATCTCAGTGAGGTGGTCATTATTTTCCTCCTTTACAGATGAGAATTATTGTTTTACTTGTGACACCTCTGTTGCCTCTGACTGGATCCGACTGGATTCTTCATCCCTCTTTTCACCCTTATCTTTCCAGAGGTGTTGGAACTGATATATCCAGATGTCCTTTTCTCAGAAAACACACATCTGAGATCAGTAGGGCAAGTCACTAAGACCTCTTCTGGAGCTGAGCTCTGAGCTTCCACACAGTTCTTCAGGCCAAGAACTTCTACAAGACCTCTCCTCTAAGCCTCTGTGTTTTCCCTTTTTGTACTGCTTCTTTCTGAATCATTCACTTTCCATTGTTCTACCAAACCACAAATTTAGTCCATTAAGACATTTGCCACTTGCCCTGGCCCATGCATCTGGAGGCCCCTTAGACTTTCACATTGACCCTCTTCCCAATAAATAAAGCCAGAATTCATTCTCCAGCCAGTCTGGGAGCAACAGTGATTCCACATATGGCCATGAAGGCACTAATGATTCCCTGTGCCTATTGTCCCGACATCTTCACCTGACACATAAATCATCTATGGCAGGTTGTGTATGGCCTTTGCAGATGTCCTGGAGAAATCCCACCATAGATATGATGCTTACTCTTCAGCCAATTGTGCTGGGATACAGTCAACAGTCAGCTTCATGCATCTTTTTTATCTGGCCTTTAAGCAGGCATTTGAGAAATACATGAGGGCTAGAGCAAAGTTTATTATGTCACATCCACAGAACATTTTTTTCTGACAAATGGAGTGAAAAGATTGAAAAACTGAAGAGCTACAGAGAAAAGTGAGCAAGGTGTCTTGGAGAAATCTCCCTTTTATGTGTAGCCATTTTAACACATAAATATCAATCGTAGCAAAAAATTTTTGTTTTAGCTCTCTAGGGATTACTACATAAAATGTGTTTTGGCTTTTCTGCTTAGGTAGTCTAATTAGATGAAGAAATAAGGAAAGACTAAAAACCCACTGACACATACATGTGTGAGCAGGGGGTGGGTTGGGTGGCTGGTGTGATCAGAGCCACCTGCCTGCTTCCTGCCATATTGGTCAATTCATTCTTATGACCTTTGACTTACAGGTCTGTAGGTAACTTTCATCAACGAAACCCACATTTCAGCATTCAGATTAAATAAGTTATTGTTTGTCACCCCCTCCACACATGTGCTAGTTTAAAAAAATTGTCAATCCAGACTACAATGACAAAATAGAATTTTTTATGCTTGGCTACCCCTTTATTCTCTCTTATTTGTGTTGTACTTCAATTCTGTCTTTTTGAAAATAAGTTTTATTCCCATTTTCACTATTTTTAATGGCTTATAGATTTGTATGCAAGCTATTTGGATAATACCTTACTGTAAAACTGATTTAAATGCAAACAAAAAATAGCAACGGCAGCACCAATTCTTTCTTTCCTTTGAATTTTTGCTCTAGAATTTTGTAGTCCAGAAGAGGTTATGACATTTAAAGAATGTGTTATCATTCTGGACTCAAAAAGATAGGAAGAAAGAATATAGGGGAACAAAACAGCATTTCAAGAAGGGCCATACAGCTAGAAGAGGTCTGGGAGGGCAGAATATCTTGGAATCCTTTCAGAAACCTGTTCCAGTTTCTTCCTGAGAGCAGTTACTGTCCCTGCACATATGTGAGTACACAGGGCTGCAGAAAAATGGCAGGACAGAGAAGACCTATAATTATACTACAGACACAGGTTTATAAAGGGACTTCTTTAAACTATTCCTTGGGGGTTGATTAATTACTGGCTTATTGCTGAAGGCAGAATAGAGTGACCAGAACTGGGATTTTAATGGAGAAAATGAAACAGCAGTTGGACAATTCTTAGTAGGGGAGAAGTGATGTATGAAAGATGCAAATTCTTTGGATTTAGTCTCCCTCCTCTCAATCCCCAGCTCTAGGAGAACTTGAGGTTTCCTTGGCTGCTGTGGTTTGCAATGAGACATTTAGCTTTCAGACGAGAATGCTAATCTCATTTGTTAAATTCCATTTTAGAGCTCTTTGGGAAGCTAGATTACCAGACAGTAATCATGCATAGTTTACCACCATGTGTCTTTAATAACCCAGGCATTTGTGTTTATGGGTTTAGCGTGGATTAGAATATATATCAGCTGAATGTTAATGGCTTTAATCAATCCTTTCTTAATTCACGAGATTTTTTTACACTTGTAAATGCACATTTAGGCTTTGACTTTTGCCCACAGACACTTTAGAAAAAAGCAACAGAATAATTTTATTGTATCATTGTCAGCATCATTGTCATATTATCTCATTTAATTTATAATAAGCACTGATATCACTCCATTGTTCTGGATGCTGTGTGAGCATCTACAGATGCTTTGTTTTTTCTTTCCCCTAGATCATGAACAGAGGCTTCACTCAAACTTCCAGTCAGACTCCAAATAAATATGAAATATTGGCATAAAACAAGAAATCCTCTTTTACTATTACAGAAGAAAAAAATACAAACACCCTCTGTTGATGAAGTGGACACACATATATATTCACACATTCATATAGGCATACACACATCAGAAAACATATATCACACTCAGAATGACTGAGCCAAAAATTATATAAGAAACATTGTTTACTTAGTTTTTATTACCTTTTTCAAAGGAGCGCTACAAACTTTGAATGAGACTTATACAGTGCTACAATCTGTGCTAGGTTTTAGGGCTGGAATGAATAATCAAGCATGGACTCTAGCTTTGTAGACTTTCAAGTCCAATGTGTGCTTATTAGGAAATGAGGAACTTGGTTCACTGCTCGGAAATTGCACACACACTACAGGTTATTGATATTGCTCAATAACAGTATTGGTTTTCCAAACTAGTTACTTCATGAAAGTAAACAGAACAGAACACTTTGTGGATGAGAATGGAAGAGTTTTGCATTTTACTCTATGTAACTTTCATCAACCAAACCCACATTAAGTTCTTCAATCCTTAGAACAATGTCCAAAAATATACAGTGGGTACTCCTAGCTATTTCCTACAAAACAACAGGTGACTAGCATTATTCAGTGAAGTAAGAGTGCTAGACTAACAGATTCTGTGTGTGTGCATGTGTGTGTGAATGTGTACATCCAAGCTACTTTTCGTGTATGGCCAATTGTGTCCATTTCTTATGGTAGTTGTAATAAATTGCCACAAATTCGGTGGATTCAAACAAAACAAATGTATTATTTTGTGGATCTAGAAGCCAGAAGGACTAAAACCAAGGTGTCATTGTGGAGCTCTGGGGGGAATATGTTTCCTTGACTTTTCTAGCTCGTAAGGGAATCCTGTATGCCTTAGCTCATGACTACTTCCTTACCTTCAAAGCCATTGGAGTATCTTCTAATTCCTTTCTCTCTCTCTCCTCCCCTCTCTCTCTCTCCTTCTCTCTCTCATTCTTCTTCCATCACTACATCCCTTTCTCTGACCCATCTTTGCTTATATTTCACAGAGATAGTGTGAAGATGTTTAACTTTTACTACTAATAAAGAACAAGAAAACAAGCAAATAAAGTAAACTTAAAATGAACTTACCCATTTCTTAGCCATGAATATGGTCTTTGGTTTCACTATTGCAAACCATTATGCTGTGACTATAATCTCTTTTGGGCACTTTCTCTGTAAGGAGGCAGAGAAGCATCTCTTTTGCTCACATTTCATAAGGAATGATCTTAACCACAGACACACTTGGCAATTCCTTTGTATAGCAAATTGAGTGGCAGAAATGCTAGGTATTACATCAATAAAGTGTAAAACCAAGAGAGAATTTAAATAAGAGATTGGGAGACTACCAAACCTTTGGGATGGGAAAAAAAAGAAAACTTGGTAAAACCATACACTGCTTTAAACATTCAGTATTTGTGGGTTTTGAGGGATTTGTTGATGGTGTAAAAGTTTTCTTAACATTAAATATATGGAACTTATTTGAATATAAACAAATAGTAATAAGTATTAAATAAGAATAAATACAAGAGACTTTATGAGAGGAGAAGCCACCTGCTAATTTAAGATACAGGTGAAGAAAAAGAAGGAAACATTTTCAGTTATTTTTTTAAAGACATATGCAAATGTGTGACAGAAACTAGTGGTTCATGCCAAGTGGAGTGAAATGAGCCAAAGAATTGTCTTGGTATGAAATTTTCTTCACATTTCTTATCCACAAGTGGATTTGGTGACATCAAAGATGACAAGTATGAAAAATGAAAATAAGTAAGACTTTATCTTTTCCTATGTTTGTGAAATGCAAAGGAAACTTTAAAACTGCATAAGTACTTTTAATTTTTTAAAACCTTAAATTTTAATATAAGAAAACTAAAATATTAAAACAAAATAAAACTTTAGAATACTAACCTATCACATATATATTTGGAGTTAGACGTGTCAACTGAAGGACCATTATACACCATTATACAAATATTTATTTGTGAATAGAAAGTATAGTAGCCAAAGGAAGATTATTTTAACAAATAGATACTAAAGAAATAGATGAATCAACCATCACAGTTGAAGGCTTCAAGCCCCTTTATCATAAATGGACAGATCCATCAGGCAGAAAATCAGTAAGGACATGACTGAGCTCAACCACACACACTACTTCATCCAACAACAGAAGAATAATCATTCTTCTCAAACTCACATGGGACATTCACCAAGATAGAGCACATCCTGGGCCATAAAACACATCTTAATAAATTCAAAAGGATAGAAATCTTAGTGTCTTCTCTCAGACCACAGTGGGGTTAACCTAGAAATCAATAACAGAAAGATAACTGGAAAATACCAAAATACATGGAGATTAAAGAATGCATTACTAAATAACAAAGAGGACAAAGAAGAAATCTCAGAACAAGGTGGGAGAAATGGCAGAGTAGGAAGATTCTGGACTCACCTCCTCCCATGGACACACCAAAGTTACAACTACCTATAGAGAAACTCCTATAGAGAAACTATGTCTGAGAATAGCCTAAGGACAAGCAGAAAAGATTTTCTACAACTAAAGATATAAAGGAGAAACCACACTGAGTTGGGCAGGAGGGACACAGATGCAATCTGTCCAGGACCCACACTCCTGGAGCAGCAATCCAGAGGCAGGAAGGATATCACAGCCTCGGAGGTTTCCCCTGAGGAGTGAGGGCTCTGAACCCCACATCAGGTTCCCCAGCCCAGGGGAACTGCATCGGGAAGATGAGGCCCCATTAACATTTGGCTTTGAAAACCAGTGGGACTTATGTCTGGGAGTACTGGAGGGCTCTAGGTTACTGAGACTTTGCTCTGAGAAGGTGTGCACAAAAGTTCACTTGCTCCCAGGCCCAGTAGAGAGATTCGCTGGTTAAATTTAGAATGTGTGTGGGCTTCCCTGGTGGTGCAGTGGTTGAGAGTCTGCCTGCCGATGCAGGGGACACGGGTTCGTGCCCCGGTCCGGGATGATCCCACATGCTGCAGAGCGGCTGGGCCCGTGAGCCATGGCCACTGAGCCTGCATGTCCGGAGCCTGTGCTCTGCAATGGGAGGGGCCACAACAGTGAGAGGCCCACGTACAGAAAAAAAAAAAAAAAATTAGAGTGTGTGCCCGAGAGGCAGAGAACTGTTGGAACTTACTCTAGGTACGGAGGAGCTAGTGGGTGCTAGGTTTCTGTTTGTTTGTGGCTCACCCTCTACCTAACTAGCCCAGCACTAGCAGGTACCATTTCTGACTCTTCACATCTAACCTATTAGCACTGCTTGCCCCGCCCTGGGTTCACCTGCAGACCCGACACTCCTAAGCAGCTGCCCTCTCTGCCAGACCTGGTGACGGCCCTCAGTCAGCAGCTGAACCCCCTAAATCAGCCCCCAGCCCCACCATACCGGGTGGGTTCCCTCAGCTGGCACCAGAGCCCTTAGAACATAGCCCCCTGCCCCACCACTCCCAGTGGATGCCCTTGGTTGGCACCAGAGACACTCCAAAGCAGCCCCTCACTCCACCAGTCCTGGCAGAAATCCTTAGCCAGCACTGGGGTCCCTCAAAAGTGATTCCCTGCCAGACCCAGTGGATTCCTTCAGCCAGACTCGCATTCCCCCAAAGAGAGTTTCACCCCCCAGGGGCTGGCCTCACACACCAAAGTGCGTGCAACAATTACAACCAAGCCATATGGCCAGCTGTACCAGGGTCAGCTTTACTAGCTATCTCGCAGCAAACACAGCCCAGTCAAAACAGGAGGACACACACAGCTCACACAGGGGACACTCTTGGGACAACCGGCTCTGGTGACAAGGGCAGACCACACTACTGGGCCACACAGGACACATTCTACACAAAACCACTCCTTCAAGACCAGGAGACAAACATGATACACATAACACACAAAGCAAACACAGAGAGTTAGGCAAAATGAGGAGACAAAGAAATAGGTTTTAAACAAAAGAATGAGACAAAACTTCAGAAAAAGTACTAAACAAAACAGAGATGAGCAACCTTCCAGATAAGGTAATGGTCATAAAGATACCCAATGAAGTCAGAAGAATGTAGGGACACAGTGAGAACTTCAACAAAGAGATAGGTAATATAAAAAAACAGTCCACCAGAGCTAAAGAATACAACAATGTAATTGACAAATACACTGGAGGGAACCAACAGCAGATTAGATGATGCAGAAGAAAGCATCAGTGAACTGTGGAAATCACCTAATCAGCAAAAAGAAAAAAGAAATAAAAGAAATGAGGATAGCTTAAGGGAACTCTGGGACAACATTGAGGATAGTTTAAGGAAACTCTGGGACAACATCGAGCATATTCATATTTGCATTATTGGGTCCCAGCACGAGAAAAGAGAGAGAATGGGACAGAAAGCCTATTTGAAGAAATAATGGCTGAAAACTCTCCTAACTTGGTGAAGAAAACACATCCAAGTCCAGGAAGCACAGAGAGTCCCAAACAAGGTAAAGCCAAAGAGACCCACACTAAGACACATAATTAAAGTGTCAAAAGTTAAGGATATAGAGAAAATCTTAAATGCAGCAAGAGACAACTAGTTACATATAGGAGAACTCTCATTCATGGCTGGTGGAAATGCAAAATAGTACCACCACTTTAGAAAATGGCTTCCTACAAAACCAAACATACTCTTACAATATGATCCAGCAATTACACTCCTTGTTATTTACCTAAAGAAGTTGAAAACTTATGTTCACACCAAAAACTGCACACAGATGTCTATAGAAGTTTTATTCTTTTTTTAAATTTTTTAATTTTTTGCTTTATAACAAATTGAATCAGTTATTCATATACATATGTTCCCATATCCCCTCCCTTTTGCATTTCCCTCCCACCCTCCCTATCCCACCCCTCCAGGCGGTCACAAAGCACCGAACTGATCTCCATGTGCTATGCAGCTGCTTCCCACTAGCTATCTACCTTACATTTGGTAGTGTATATATGTCCATGCCGCTCTTTCACTTTGTCACAGCTTACCCTTCCCCCTCCCCATATCCTCAAGTCCATTCTCTAGTAGGTCTGTGTCTTTATTCCTGTCTTACCCCTATGTTCTTCATGACATTTTTTTTTCTTAAATTCCATATATATGTGTCAGCATACAGTGTTTGTCTTTCTCTTTCTGACTTACTTCACTCTGTATGACAGACTCTAGGTCCATCCACCTCATTACAAATAGCTCAATTTCATTTCTTTTTATGGCTGAGTAATATTCCATTGTATATATGTGCCACATCTTCTTTACCTGTTCATCCGATGATGGACACTTAGGTTGTTTCCATCTCCGGGCTATTGTAAATAGGGCTGCTATGAACATTTTAGTACATGTCTCTTTTTGAATTATGGTTTTCTCAGGGTATATGCCCAGTAGTGGGATTGCTGGGTCATATGGTAGTTCTATTTGTAGTTTTTTAAGGAACCTCCATACTGTTCTCCATAGTGGCTGTACCAATTCACATTCCCACCAGCAGTGCAAGAGTGTTCCCTTTTTTCCACACCCTCTCCAGAATTTATTGTTTCTAGATTTCTTGATGATGGCCATTCTGACTAGTGTGAGATGATATCTTATTGTAGTTTTGATTTGCATTTCTCTAATGAGTAAAGATGTTGAGCATCCTTTCATGTGTTTGTTGGCAGTCTGTATATCTTCTGTGGAGAAATGTCTATTTAGGGCTACTGCCCATTTTTGGATTGGGTTGTTTGTTTTTTTTGTTATTGAGCTGCATGAGCTGCTTATAAATTTTGGAGATTAATCCTTTGTCAGTTGCTTCATTTGCAAATATTTTCTCCCATTCTGAGGGTTGTCTTTTGGTCTTGTTTATGGTTTCCTTTGCTGTGCAAAAGCTTTTAAGTTTCATTAGGTCCCATGTGTTTATTTTTGTCTTTATTTCCATTTCACTAGGAGGTGGGTCAAAAAGGATCTTGCTGTGATTTATGTCATAGAGTGTTCTGCCTATGTTTTCCTCTAAGAGTTTCATAGTGTCTGGCCTTACATTTAGGTCTTTAATCCATTTTGAGCTTATTTTTGTGTATGATGTTAGGGAATGATCTAATCTCATACTTTTACATGTCCCTATCCAGTTTTCCCAGCACCACTTATTGAAGAGACTGTCCTTTCTCCACTGTACATTCCTGCCTCCTTTATCAAAGATAAGGTGACCATATGTCCGTGGGTTTATCTCTGGGTTTTCTATCTTGTTCCACTGATCTATCTTTCTGTTTTTGTGCCAGTACCATACTGTCTTGATTACTGTAGCTTTGTAGTATAGTCTGAAGTCAGGGAGCCTGATTCCTCCAGCTCCATTTTTCGTTCTCAAGATTGCTTTGGCTATTCGGGGTCTTTTGTGTTTCCATACAAATTGTGAAATTTTTTGCTCTAGTTCTGTGAAAAATGCCATTGGTAGTTTGATAGGGATTGCATTGAATCTGTAGATTGCTTTGGGTAGTAGAGTCATTTTCACAATGTTGATTCTTCCAATCCAAGAACATGGCACATCTCTCCACCTATTTGTATCATCTTTAATTTCTTTCATCAGTGTCTTATAATTTTCTGCATACAGGTCTTTTGTCTCCTTAGGTAGGTTTATTCCTAGATATTTTATTCTTTTTGTTGCAATGGTAAATGGGAGTGTTTCCTTGATTTCACTTTCAGATTTTTCATCATTAGTATATAGGAATGCCAGAGATTTCTGTGCATTAATTTGTACCCTGCTACTTTACCAAATTCATTGATTAGCTCTAGTAGTTTTCTGGTAGCATCTTTAGGATTCTCTATGTATAGTATCATGTCATCTGCAAACAGTGACAGCTTTACTTCTTCTTTTCCAATTTGGATTCCTTTTATTTCCTTTTCTTCTCTGATTGCTGTGGCTAAAACTTCCAAAACTAGGTTGAATAAGAGTGGTGAGAGTGGGCAACCTTATCTTGTTCCTGATCTTAGTGAAATGGTTTCAGTTTTTCACCATTGAGGATGATGCTGGCTGTGGGTTTGTCATATACGGCCTTTATTATGTTGAGGAAAGTTCCCTCTATGCCTACTTTCTGCAGGGTTTTTATCATAAATGTGTGTTGAATTTTGTCAAAAGCTTTCTCTGCATCTATTGAGATGATCATATGGTTTTTCTCCTTCAATTTGTTAATATGGTGTATCATGTTGATTGATTTGCGTATATTGAAGAATCCTTGCATTCCTGGAATAAACCCCACTTGATCATGGTGTATGATCCTTTTAATGTGCTGTTGGATTCTGTTTGCTAGTATTTTGTTGAGGATTTTTGCATATATGTTCATCAGTGATATTGGCCTGTAGTTTTCTTTCTTTGTGACATCCTTGTCTGGTTTTGGTATCAAGGTGATGGTGGCCTCGTAGAATGTGTTTGGGAGTGTTCCTCCCTCTGCTATATTTTGGAAGAGTTTGAGAAGGATAGGCGTTAGCTCTTCTCTAAATACTTGATAGAATTCGCCTGTGAAGCCATCTGGTCCTGGGCTTTTGTTTGTTGGAAGATTTTTTAATCACAGTTTCAATTTTAGTGCTTGTGATTGGTCTGTTCATATTTTCTATTTCTTCCTGATTCAGTCTTGGCAGGTTGTGCATTTCTAAGAATTTGTCCATTTCTTCCAGGTTGTCCATTTTATTGGCATAGAGTTGCTTATAGTAATCTCTCATGATCTTTTGTATTTCTTCAGTGTCAGTTGTTACTTCTCTTTTTTCATTTCTAATTCTATTGATTTGAGTCTTCTCCCTTTTTTTCTTGATGAGTGTGGCTAATGGTTTATCAATTTTGTTTATCATCTCAAAGAACCAGCTTTTAGTTTTATTGATCTTTGCTATCATTTCCTTCATTTCTTTTTCATTTATTTCTGATCTGATTTTTATGATTTCTTTCCTTCTGCTAACTTTGGGATGTTTTGTTCTTCTTTCTCTAATTGCTTTAGGTGCAAGGTTAGATTGTTTATTTGAGATGTTTCCTGTTTCTTAAGGTGGGATTGTATTGCTATAAACTTCCCTCTTAGAACTGCTTTTGCTGCATACCATAGGTTTTGGGTCATCGTGTCTCCATTGTCATTTGTTTCTAGGTATTTTTTAATTTCCTCTTTGATTTCTTCAGTGATCACTTCATTATTAAGTAGTGTATTGTTTAGCCTCCATGTGTTTGTATTTTTCACAGCTCTTTTCCTGTAATTGATATCTAGTCTCATAGCATTGTGGTCGGCAAAGATACTTGATACAATTTCAATTTTCTTAAATTTACCAAGGCTTGATTTGTGACCCAAGATATGATCTATCCTGGAGAATGTTCCATGAGCACTTGAGAAAAATGTGTATTCTGTTGTTTTTGGATGGAATGTCCTATAAATATCAATTAAGTCCATCTTGTTTGATGTATCATTTAAAGCTTGTGTTTCCTTATTTATTTTCATTTTGGATGATCTGTCCATTTGTGAAAGTGGGGTGTTAAAGTCCCCTACTATGAGTGTGTTACTCTCGATTTCTCCTTTTATGGCTGTTAGTATTTGCCTTATGTATTGAGGTGATCCTATGTTGGGTGCATAAATATTTACAATTGTTATATCTTCTTCTTGCATCAATCCCTTGATCATTATGTAGTGTCCTTCTTTGTCTCTTCTAGTAGTCTTTATTTTAAAGTCTATTTTGTCTCATACGAGAATTGCTACTCCAGCTTTCTTTTGGTTTCCATTTGCATGGAATATCTTTTTCCATCCCCTTACTTTCAGTCTGTATGTGTCTCTAGGTCTGAAGTGGGTCTCTTGTAGACAGCATATATATGGGTTTTGTTTTTGTATCCATTCAGCCAATCTGTGTCTTTTGGTGGGAGCATTTAGTCCATTTACATTTAAGGTAATTATCGATATGTATGTTCCTATTCCCATTTTCTTAATTGTTTTGGGTTCGTTATTGTAGGTCTTTTCCTTCTGTTGTGTTTCTTGCCTAGAGAAGTTCCTTTAGCATTTGTTGTAAAGCTGGTTTGGTGGTGCTGAACTCTCTCAGCTTTTGCTTGTCTGTAAACGTTTTATTTTCTCCATCAAATCTGAATGAGATCCTTGCTGGGTAGAGTAATCTTGGTTGCAGGTTTTTCTCCTTCATCACTTTAATTATGTCCTGCCACTCCCTTCTGGCTTGTAGAGTTTCTGCTGAGAGATCAGCTGTTATCCTGATGGGGATTCCCTTGTGTGTTATTTGTTGTTTTTCCCTTGCTGCTTTTTATATGATTTCTTTGTGTTTAATTTTTGACAGTTTGATTAATATGTGTCTTGGTGTATTTCTCCTTGGATTTATTCTATATGGGACTCTTTGTGCCTCCTGGACTTGATTAACTATTTCCTTTCCCATATTAGGGAAGTTTTCAACTATAATCTCTTCAAATATTTTCTCAGTCCCTTTCTTTTTCTCTTCTTCTTCTGGAACCCCTATAATTCGAATGTTGGTGCATTTAATGTTGTCCCAGAGGTCTCTGAGAATGTCCTCTGTTCTTTGCATTCTTTTTTCTTTATTTTGCTCTGCAGCAGTTATTTCCACTATTTTATCTTCCACCTCACTTATCCGTTCTTCTCTCTCAGTTATTCTGCTATTGATCCCATCTAGAGTATGTTTTATTTCATTTATTGTGTTTTTAATTGATGCTTGATTCATCTTTAGTTCTTCTAGGTCCTTGTTAACTGTTTCTTGCATTTTGTCTATTCTATTTCCAAGATTTTGGATCTGGGAAATAGAATCTTGGATCACCTTTACCATCATTATTCTGAATTCTTTTTCAGGTAGACTGCCTATTACCTCTTCATTTGTTAGGTCTGGTGGGTTTTTATCTTGCTCCTTCTCCTGCTGTGTGTTTTTCTGTCTTCTCATTTTGCTTATGTTACTGTGTTTAGGGTCTCCTTTTTGCAGGCTGCAGGTTCGTAGTTCCCGTTGTTTTTGGTGTCTGTCCCCAGTGGCTAAGGTTGGTTTAGTGGGTTGTGTAGGCTTCCTGGTGGAGGGGACTAGTGCCTGTGTTCTGGTGAGTGAGGCTGGATCTTGTCTTTCTGGTGGGCAGGTCCACGTCTGGTGGTGTGTTTTGGGGTGTCTGCGGACTTTTTATGATTTTAGGCAGCCTCTGTGCTAATGGGTGGCGTTGTGTTCCTGTCTTGCTAGTTGTTTGGCATAGGGCGTCCAGCACTGTAGCTTGCTGGTCGTTGAGTGAAGCTGGGTGCTGGTGTTGAGATGGAGATCTCTGGTAGATTTTCGCCGTTTGATATTATGTGGAGCTGGGAGGTCTCTTGTGGGCCAGTGTCCTGAAGTTGGCTCTCCCACCTCAGAGGCACAGCACTGACTCCTGGCTCCTCAATTTGCGATGATTTGTTGTCTATTCATGTATTCCACAGATGCAGGGTACATCAAGTTGATTGTGGAGCTTTAATCCGCTGCTTCTGAGGCTGCTGGGAGAGGTTTCCCTTTCTCTTCTTTGTTCTCACAGCTCCTGGGTCTCAGCTTTGGATTTGGCCCCGCCTCTGCGTGTAGGTCGCTGGAGGGCGTCTGTTCTTCGCTCAGGCAGGACAGGGTTAAAGGAGCAGCCTCTTCGGGGACTCTGGCTCACTCAGGCCGGGCGGGAGGGAGGGGCACGGAGTGCGGGGCGAGCCTGCAGCGGCAGAGGTTGGCGTGATGTTGCACCAGCCCGAGGCGCGCTGTGCGTTCTCCCAGGGAAGCCTCCCCTGGATCCTGGGACCCCGGCAGTGGTGGGCTGCATGGGCTCCCGGAAGGGCGGTGTGGACAGTGACCTTCGCTCACACACAGGCTTCTTGGCGGCGGCAGCAGCAGCCCCAGCGTCCCACGCCCGTCACTGGGCTCCGCGCTTTCAGTCGCGACTCGCGTCCGTCTGTGGAGCCCCTTTAAGCAGCGCTCTTAATCCCCTCTCCTCGCGCACCAGGAAACCAAGAGGGAAGAAAAAGTCTCTTGCCTCTTCGGCAGCTCCAGAGTTTTCCCGGACTCCCTGCCGGCTAGCTGTGGCACATTAGCCCCCTTCAGGCTGAGTTCTCGCCGCCAGCCCCAGTCCTCTCCCTGCGCTCTGACCGAAGCCCAAGCCTCAGCTTCCATCGCCGCCCGCCACGGCGGGCGAGCAGACAAGCCTCTTGGGCTGGTGAGTGCCACTCGGCACCGATCCTCTGTGCGGGAATCTCTCCGCTTTGCCCTACCCAGGTATGTGGGGAGTTTCTTGCCTTTTGGGAGGTCTGGGGTCTTCTGCCAGCATTCAGTAGGTATTCTGTAGGCTTTGTTCCATGTGTAGCTGTATTTCTGGTGTATCCGTGGGGAGGAAGGTGATCTACGGAAGTTTTATTCTTAATTGACAAAACTTGCAAGCAACCAAGATGTTCTTCAGGGGCTTTCCTGGTGGTGCAGTGGTTGAGAGTTCGCCTGCCGATGCAAGGGACGTGGGTTCGTGCCCCAGTCTGGGAGGATCCCACATGCCGCAGAGTGGCTGGGCCCGTGAGCCATGGCTACTGAGCCTGCGCATTCAGAGCCTGTTCTCTGCAATGGGAGAGGCCACAACAGTGAGAGGCCCGTGTACCACAAAAAAAAAAAAAAAAAAAAAAAAGATGTTCTTCAGTAAGTGAATGGATAAATAATCTCTGGAATATTACTCAGCACTAAAAAGAAATAAGCTATCAAGGCATGAAAAGACCTGAAATAAATTGACTGCATATTACTAAGTGAAAGAAGTCAATATTTAAAGACTACATATCGTATGATCTCAACCATATAACATTCCAGAAAAGGAAAACTATGGAGACAGTAAAAAAAAAAAAAAAAAAAAAGCAGTGGTTGCCAGAGGTTGGTGTTGGTAGGTGGAGGAGGGATGAATAGTAGAGCACAGAGGATTTTTAGGGCAGTAAAAATACTTTGTATGATACCATTAAGATTAATACATATCATTATACATTTCTCCAAACCCATTCAATGTATAATGTTAAGGGTGAAACATAGTATAAACTCTGGTCTTTGGGTGATTATGATGTGTCAATGTAGTTTCATCAGTTTTAAAAAATGCACAACTGTGGTGGGAGATGTTGATAAGGGGGAAGTTATGCATGTTTGGAGCAGGCTGTATGTGGGAAATCTCTGTACCTTCCACTCAATTTTGCTGTGAACCTAAAACTGCTATAAAAAATAAAGTCTTAGTAAGAGAAAATAGATACTGTATTTTGACACAAAGCACATTATTTTTGCCCTCTGAGATTGTGAATTGGAGTTCAAAGAACTGTATATTCAGGAATTAAATGCAGCCATAATTGCCTCTGGTAAGGGTGTGAAAAAATCATACTGTTTCTTGTGTAGGAGAGATCAACCTCCTGACTTAAGCCTGAGTTTCTAGCTTTGTGTAAGAAATTGGTGAATAAAACATTTATGGAGTCTTCTACAAGGCTTAGGTAAGTTGAATGCTTGAGTGTTCAGACATAAACGTTACATAGCCTTTGGGGAAAATTGTAATGTCATTCATATGAATTCTATTGCTACTGTCTTGATTAGCACTTACCATAAACTGATTGTATTTGATTTCCTACAAAGTGAGAAAGAGATGCTAAGGTATTAAAGAAACAATTAGCAGTCTTATCAAAGAGATTGTTTAGATGAGTTGGGTCTTTTTTGTTTGTTTTGTTTTGTTTTTGGTCAGTTGCATTGCATTCATTTTCCAGGAAATAAATTATTAATCTAATTTAATATGACTGTACATTATCTAGGACAGCTAAATATTTTGTGAAATTAATATCAAGCTAGAGATGAGCAAGTTCATCTCCAAATCACTTCCAAGTTAACAGGTGTTATATTTTAATAGAAGAACTGAACATAAAATTATTATTTTAGTAATTGAAAGATAATATATATTTTAGATATTTCTAATATGCAGCTTTTTCAACTATAATTATTAAAATATATTGATTAGTCTAGTTATTAACCTCTTTTTAAATATATGTGTATGTATACATATACATTTATGTATTTACATAAGAACATATTGTAGTGTTACTAATGACCTTAAGAGGTAAAATGGAAGCAAGTTATGTTTCTTTCTTTACCTCTGCTGCTGTGCTTGTCTTATTGTCACTGAAACATTTGTTTAATAATAATAGTAAAACAACAGGGAATTTCCTAAGTTAAGACTACCACATTTTGGGTCCTGCAACTTTATTTTAAACCACAGAAGAGAATAATTTTAAAATTTTCTTTAGAATATTATTAATCACTTAACATAATTATTATATAAAAAGTGATGGGCAGGGTGAATAAAAGTTATGTCACAATAAGTACAACATCTAGGTAAGGGCATTGATTTCGCCTTGAAAGTGTGGGCACAGAGGTTTGAATCTTTGCTCTGCAGTTTCCTAGGTATGCAAAATTGTATCATCTGTTGAAACTCTCTGACTCTACTGTTGTCCTCTGTAAAATCCTAACAAAATTACATTGTGTATAAGGCTGTTGAGAGGTTTTAATTAGATAATGTCTGTTGAGTACTTATTCTTGTATCTTGTACCTAGTAAGTACTCAAATAATATTCCTGTCCTTACCAGCAGAGAGCATTTTTCTTTTCACATATGTTGTCTGTGGGTGAGATTGCACTTGTTTGATAAATAATTTGGTGCTTATAATTTTTTTTAAAAAAATGAAAAGGGACATGATATTTTGACTGTCTTAAATTGTGCAAGTCCATATTCCTTGAGACAGTGATGAATTTCTGATTTCAGAATTCTGTTTTCACTACAGGTTAGAGCTGGAACATTGATATATTAAATTGGATTTTCTTTATTTAATCTTTCTGTCAGCAGCAGCAAAATATGCTTGAATTTCCCTGTTGAGTATAATGTACACTTGCTTTGCCATTTACTTGCCTAGGAAAGACATTAAAGTACTTTTGCTTAGCAAATGTTATATTGTTGGATTAGAGGCAACCCTACAGATACACTGTAAAGTATAATTTAATAGCAAAATGCGATAATACCTACTCCAGTTCATCACCATGTGGCTGTTTCTATACAAAGCCTCTTAAGATGTGTTGCAAACTGGCATACCTTGCTAAAAATCATAAACAGACTTGGCACTCGTGACAAGTGACTCCCATCTACTTTCAGTGAAGTTGTCCTCATTTTAGAACTTCAAATCCAAACTTCTGTTGGAAGGTACTGTTGCTCTTTGAATTTGAGGATAATGCCTGAAAATTTGTAAGATCTGGTTCAGTAAATTCTTGTAATGTGTCCATATGACAATACTCAACTCAAAAGGGGGAATACATGTCTTTTAAAAGTATTCTAGGGTTTTTATATATATATGCACATATACACACACATACATACATATATATGATGTATATATAGGCTTTATCATGTCATGGCATGTCCTCTGGTCAACACATTTCAAATGCTCTCTTATTGCCACTCAATTTCCATAGAAAATCAGGTAGAAAAAGGTTTGACAAACATATTTTAAATTAACATATACACCTTTCCAAGGACATTAAGTGTTTGGAGGGAAATTGAAAAACTTAATCCCTAAAATGCTCTGGTGGAAAACCTTGGGAGAGCTGAATGGTAAGAATTTGAGAACAGACCAAACTCCTCACATAGCATTTAAACTTCTGTGTCTCTATCACCATCAGAGCACAGAGTTTCTACTCCTTTGTTTCTCATCAGGAAACAATAAATTCTAGCTTTGTGGGAGAGCAGGGCAGAGGGGGTAAGAACTTCAGCTATGGAATCAGGACACCTGGCTTAATCTAGCTCTGCCACTGCAGTGGGGTATGAATCTGAATCTGAGCATAACTCAAGCTCTTTAAACTTCAACTTTTTCATCTGTAAGTGGGCACAGTAAGGATCACCTTTCAGGATTGTTCCACACCCCAGATGATATAATGTCCAGAAAGTGCATGCTATACAGTAAACACTTTCAATAATGATTGTTCTCATGATTACTACATTGGCAGACAGAATGGGGTATAGTAAGATAATAAAATACTGGATAAAACTGTGTGCTTTTGTTCAAATCTGTATAAGGAAGGGAGGCCAATACTTTGTTATCCACTGAGATATCATGGATATTTTATATATTAGAAAGCTAGATATTTTATATATTAATTAAACATTTTAAATTCTTTCAAGTCTGATTTAAAAAATCCAGCTGTCCATTGTATCATCTCTTTGCAGTAGAACACAACGATTTCCTCCACTGATGGCCTTTTTCATTAGCTATGTGAGTAATTCCATGTGTGAATGTACCAGTCAGAAGCTGCATTTTACTCCTAGTCTACAATCTATTTAACAGAGGATCTCCCTAACACCCATCGCTGAGGAAAGATCAATCCAGTCACAAAGAAAATAATCCCACATCCATATGCATGGATCTGTTCCTCTCTGAAACAGAAGCTTACTTTACCCAAACTACCCTACAGACTTGCTGGTTCCGAACTTGGTATGAGTTCCTTCCTCCTTGGAAGTCATCCAAAGAATCTTATTATAAAAAAATGTCAGAAGGCCTTAAATATTAATAACACTTTATCTACAGCATTTTCCTCTGTGCTTGATTGACTATTTTATCCAGTCATTTGGGGGTTTTTAATAAGCACTTTTATTACCAAACAGTAATTCCTACATTGGATGTCCATCTCCAAAACGTTTCCCATAAATTTCCCATGTTAATTATCCCAACAGCACATTTAGGAGTCATGGATAGGATGGAAATACACAAGGCTGTGCTTTGCTTCCACCTCCTGTTATCCATAAATGGGTTGGAATCAATTTTACATAGAATAAAATAACCACTTCTTTCAAAGATTTTAACTTTCCCCCACCGATTTAAGATTTATATAGGCAACTTTACATGAAACTTTTCCTTTGTAGAAAATGGGAAGATGAATCAGAGCAGGGTGGGTGGGTAGGGGAGGAAGAAAGGTGAGTCATGGTCCAGTGTTAAAAAAGGGAGAAAACAGATGCTTTAATTGTGTCTATTAAGAGGAAAAGAAACAGATTGATATTCTATTCCCTGGCAATTCTACTGTCCAGGAATCTCTACTAACCAGTTTAATTGAGCAACTACTGTATGAGCCCAGACAGGTAAGGACTGGTTTCCTAAAATCTGTCACTTTAGAGGAAAGCCCTGTGGTAGTTCTTCAGCCAGCTCCCTGGTCCCAGAATGAGGGCCACTACCACATATAAAATTTGAATCACATGCCTTCTTCAGGGTCTGGCCCTAAAAGCTGTAACTGAGGTCTTACCAGTTATGACTACTCCCTTTAAGATTCCTGCAAAAATGTTTCTACATTTCTCTCTAGATTAAAGTAACCCGTGTAAGTTTAATAACTTACATGATTTGCCATTTATATTCTATAACAGTGAATTGAATGCCTACTAAAATATACTCTTCTTAACTTGTAAAGCAATAGTATTGATTAGAGCACACACAATTATGAAAGGATACAAAGGTGTAATAATGGTAATTAGGCTTTACCTATAATTTTTGAATCACATTTTTACATAATTTTATTAAATTTTTTCTTTCAGTTTTTAATAACTAAGGCAATGCTCACATAGCATCAAAAATCTAGCTTATTATAATCATTCTTGTTAGCAGTTTTGCCAATATATCATTTTATTGTTGTTTCAGATGGATATATATAATATATATGTTATATTGATATTATATATATAAATTATAATTTGATTTGCAAATTTTCAAGCAACTTGCCTCAGAACTTTTTCTATGTGGATCACCTTAGCTTTATACAAGCTGATTTAACTTCAGTTTTGCTTTCTCATGTAAGTCATTTAGTTTCAGTATCATAACATCTCAGAATGGAAGTGAATTTAGTGGTCACCTAGTCCAATCAACTATTTTGGGGAGAAGAGGGTGGAAGTGAGGGTATAAATCCTAAATAAATGACAAGATATATCTGCCTATTGGGATTTAACACCTGTATGGAAGTCAAAAAAATTATTAAACTACTCGACAACTTATTTTTACCTAGTCAAGTAAGTTAGCCCTAAACTCAGTGGAAATCGGTATATAAGATGACTAACATCAGCACCTGATATATAGCTATTAATGAATATGTGTTGTAAGTTATACAAAAATAGTATGGGTATCACCCTTATCCTCAAGGAAAGCAAACAAAAACACAAACAAAACTTTTGGATTTCAAGCCATTAGAGAAAGAGTTGGCTTACAGTGGGTAAATACGGATAGCAAATAGAGCAACATTAGAAAGGGAAAATCTCAATGGGGTAGAATATCATGGAAGAAGAAGACTTAAACTGGATCTTTAAGGATTGGAAAATTTTGATAGCTACAGCAGGTGAGAGGAGGTAATTTTTATAGCCAAGTGAGTGGAATAGGTTTTATATATATTATGTATAGTGTATTATATATAGCACATAGTAAAAGTATAATCTGTATATTAGGGAGTAGTAATGAAAAATAGTATTTATAAGAGAAAAACAGACAATGTAAAGACATTGCACATTCTTGAGCAGGGAGCTGATCCATTAAAAATAATTTTTTAAGAAAGCTTGCTTAAGTGAGAAGTTTAGAGATAAGTGACTTCAGGATACTGAATTTAAGAAGAGTAAATAGGAGAACATCAACTGATTTGAATATGTGGTGATGAAGAATGGGGTAACGGACAGGAATGTGAAGAAGAATTGGAACATACAATTTAAGAGAAATAAATGTAAGACCTTGTTTCTATACATATAAGTGATTAAAGTGTGGAGGGGATAGATTGTATGAATTCTGAATTAAAATGAGAGGTTGAATGTTTCTCTTTGGATAAAGGTGGTTTTCAATAATTGAAAAAAATACTGTGTGTTCATCAGAATTTTAGGACCAAAATGCCCTTTAAAGTCTACTGAATTTGAGATGATGGTAGATATATCCAGTAGCACTAGAATACAGGTAAGAGATAATGAGAGATATCTAAATTTTGGAGTCACCCAAATAGAGGTGATAGTAGAAGTCAAAAGTAAGTAGATAAATTTTTATGTGCCTATTTATCTTTAGATTTCAGTGTTCATCTTCCTTTCTGCTTCCCTGGTGTTATTTTACACAGAGCTGTATTCTGACGTTCTCCAACTCCACCACAGGCTAGTCAGAAATGTATCACAGCAGAGTTGACCAGAGTCCAAGGTGCTCTTGGACTCATGTTGAATCCACCACTACTCTCTTCAACTATGAAAACTGACTCTTAGTGGGAAAAAACTAAGAACCATCATGTGCACCTTATTAAAAATCTTATCTAATATATTCCCTCAACCATGAATACTTGCATGTTAAGCCTTATCTGTATTAGTACATTTAAAAATATTTGTCCCCTGGTAAAACCACTTCAAACATTTTTGAACAGCCAAGTGTAGCCTAGGAGGCGTGCCTCTGAAATCATGCTTATAAAACAGTCCCTGTTTCACTCTGGGCCCATAATAAATGACTCCTACAGAGCAAACTGTGAGGTAGCATGGAAATGAACTATCTTCTGAATCACTGAATAGTTAATAAATTGTACTTAATGCATTTTATGTAAGTGGCTATGTATTTTGAAAATACTATCTTAAAAAATGAAAAATTAAGTAATTGACCAGAAAAATCCCACTCTGTTTCTATGCCAAAATATTTGCTATGATTCTTTCAAAAGTTTGGTAACTATTGATAAAGAGTCAGGGACAAAGGGCAAACCACTTGTCCAAATTTTGATCCATAGACACAAAGCACCGAGCTGATCTCCCTGTTCTATGCAGCTGCTTCCCACTAGCTATCTGTTTTACATTTAGTAGTGTATAAACGTCCATGCCACTCCCTCACTTCGTCGCAGTGTACCCTTCTTCCTCCCTGTGTCCTCAAGTCCATTCTCTACATTTGTGTCTTTATTCCTGTCCTGCCCCAAGGTTCTTCAGAACCAATTTTTTTTTTTTTTTTAGATTCCATGTATATGTGTTAGCATACGGTATTTGTTTTTCTCTTTCTGACCTACTTCACTCTGTATGACAGTCTCTAGGTCTATCCACCTGACTGCAAGTAACTCGTTTCTTTTTATGGCTGAGTAATATTCCATTGTATATGTGTGCCACATCTTCTTTATCCATTCATCTATTGATGGACACATAGGTTGCTTCCATGTCCTGGCTATTGTAAATAGTGCTGCAATGAACATTGTGGTGCATGACTCTTTTTTTTTTTTTTTTTCTTTTTGCGGTATGCGGGCCTCTCACTGTTGTGGCCTCTCCCGTTGCGGAGCACAGGCTCCGGACGCGCAGGCCCAGCGGCCATGGCTCACGGGCCCAGCCGCTCCGCGGCATATGGGATCCTCCCAGACCGGGGCACGAACCCGTATCCCCTGCATCGGCAGGCGGACTCTTAACCACTGCGCCACCAGGGAGGCCCACATGACTCTTTTTGAATTATGGTTTTCTCAGAGTATATGCCCAGTAGTGGGATTGCTGGGTCATATGGTAGTTCTATTTTCAGTTTTATAAGGAACCTCTATACTGTTCTCCATAGTGGCCATATCAATTTACATTCCCACCAACAGTGTAAGAGGGTTCCCTTTTAACCACACCCTCTCCAGCATTTATTATTTGTAGATGTTTTGATGATGGCCATTCAGACCGGTGTGAGGTGATACTTCATTTTTGTTTTGATTTGCATTTCTCTAATGATTAGTGATGTCGAGCACCATTTCATTGCTTGTTGGCAATCTGTATATCTTCTTTGGAGAAATGTCTATTTAGGTCTTCTGTCCAATTTTGGATTGGGTTTTTTGTCTGTTTGATATTCAGCTGCATGCGCTGCTCGTATATTTTGGAGATTAATCCATTGTCAGTTGTTTTGTTTGCAAATATTTCCTCCCATTCTGCGGGTTGTCTTTTCGTCTTGTTCAAAGTTTCCTTTGCTGTGCAAAAGCTTTTAAGTTTCATTAGGTCCCATTTGTTTATTTCTGTTTTTATTTCCATTACACTAGGAGTTGGGTCAAAATGGATCTTGCTGTGATTTATGTCAGAGAGTGTTCTGCCTATGCTTTCCGCTAAGAGTTTTGTAGCATATGACCTTACATTTAGGTCTTTAATCCATTTTGAGTTTATTTTTGTGTATGGTGTTAGGGAGTGCTCTAAGTTCATTATTTTACATGTAGCTGTCCAGTTTTCCCAGCACCACTTATTGAAGAGGCTGTCTTTTCTCCACTGTATATTCTTGCCTCCTTTATCAAAGATAAGGTAATGATATGTGTGTGGGTTTATCTCTGGGCTTTCTATCCTGTTCCAGTGACCTATATTTCTGTTTTTGTGCCAGTACCATACTGTCTTGATTACTGTAGCTTTGTAATACTGTCTGAAGTCAGGGAGCCTGATTCCTCCAGTTCTGTTTTTTGTTTTTCAAGATTGCTTTGGCTATTCAGGGTCTTTTGTATTTCCATGCAAATTGTGTAATTTTTTGTTCTAGTCTGAAAAAAATGCCACTGGTAGTTTGATAGGGATTGCATTGAGTCTGTAGATGGCTTTGGGTAGTATAGTCATTTTCACAATGTTGATTCTTCCAATCCAAGAACATGCCCGTCTCTGGTGTCCATGCTGATAGCTGCAGTGCGCCCATCTCTGGAGCTTGTTTAGGTGGTGCTCTGAATCCCCTCTCCTCACACACCCCGAAACAGTGGTCTCTTGCCTCTTAGGCAGTTCCAGACTTTTTACTGGACTCCCTCCCCACTAACTGTGGTGCACTAGCTCCATTCAGGCTGTGTTCATGCAGCCAACCCCAGTCCTCTCCCTGGGATCTGACCTCCGAAGCCTGAGCCTCAGCCACCAGCCCCCATCTGCCCCTGGCGGGTGAGCAGACAAGCCTCTCGGGCTGGTGAGTGCTGGTCGGCACTGATCCTCTGTGCGGGAATCTCTCCACTTTGCTCTCTGAACCCCTGTTGCTGCGCTCTCCTCCGTGGCTCCGAAGCTTCCCCCCCACACCCACCGTCTCTGCCAGTGAAGGGGTTTCCTAGTGTGTGGAAATTTTCCTCCTTCACAGCTCCCTCCCTGAGGTGCGGGTCCTGTCCCTATTCTTTTTTCTACGTTTTTCCTTTTTTCTTTTGCCCTACCCAGGTATGTGGGGAGTTTCTTGCCTTTTGGGAAATCTGAGGTCTTCTGCCAGCATTCAGTAGGTGTTCTGTAGGAGTTGTTCCACATGTAGATGTATTTTTTTTAACATCTTTGTTGGAGTATAATTGCTTTACAATGGTGTGTTAGTTTCTGCTTTATAACAAAGTGAATCATTTTGTAGATGTATTTCTTATGTATTTGTGGGGAGGAAGGTGAGCTCCATGTCTTAATCCTCCACCATCTTGAGGGTCTCCTCTGGTGGAATTTTAAAACTGATTTCTGTTATCATACAAATGGCCACCAGAGAAAAAAAATATAAATACTTTCTACATTGGTTAGTCCTGCTATATTCAACACTAAGAATTTTCTATCCATTATTTCATTGTAAAAACTTAAGGGACTTTCCTTTTTCTGATCATTAGTTGCGATGTAAACATGGATATATATTTTTAATTAAGTAATTATTTTTCTCTAAATTTTTCACTGAGCATTATTTGTGTGGATTGCATAAAGAATTTTCTCTAAATAAACTGAAATGACTCTAAAGGATGCCTGCGGCATGTGTAATCTGCAAACAAAACCAACAGTTATAATGCAAGCATATGGTAGCTATATGGCTTCTCAAATTATGATGTAATTTCATTACTTTCACACCAATTAGAGTGGCACTAAGCAAGTTCAGTGTAAAATGAGTATCAAAGACTCTCACCCATTTACTGACAAGCATGCCTGGAGAAGTACAAAACAATATTGAATACTAGTTTTATTTGCGACTGATATTTATTTATGGAAAGTGGCAGCTATAATTAATGTAGTCAGAGTTCATAACATGTAAATGGGCTGTTAAAACACAGTGAAACAAGATATATTTCAAATACTGCTGCCAACTTGCCTCATAGAGACTGAGTTGCATTGTGCATTCAATTCTAAAATGGCACTCCATGGAGGTTTCAGAATCCTTTTGGAATTACCATTGTTCCTTTGCATTTTCAGGATTGCAAACTGGAATCCAGAGGTAGTGACACTACTTGCTCTGCCAATAGATTCAGCCATTGTTTAATAGCAAGTGAACTCTAACTTGATTTCTGTAATAAATATGGATCCAGGCTTCCTAGAGTCTGTTCCTTATACAAGTGAACCAACCTATTTATTTAAAGGACATTACCACACCCTATAGGAGAAGCAGAGGATCATGGAGTCATTAGAGAATCCACTAAAAATACTAAATAATTCACCAGTTATTTACTGAGAACTTCTTACGTGTGAACCTGAAGAACTCAGAGTGGATTCTATTATGGAAGTTAGAGATTGTGGAAGGTTACACAGATGCTAGTCTCTGCAGCCAGACAGACTAGGATTCAAATCTTGACTTGTCCATTTGTGAGATGTATAGATGTATACAGCTAAGTCTTTTAGCCTTCCAGATCCCAAGCTTGCTTCTCTGCCCAAGGGACATATACCTAACAGCAAGACTTTTGCCTGGATTGTATAAGATAATATTTGTAAAGTACATAGCACAGTTCTTGCTATAGAGTGGGTGCTCAAAAAGTGCTGCCTTTGGTGTTGTTACTATTATCCATGCTATTATTATAAGCTAATGAGATAAATGCTCATGAAGCACATGAACACACTACCAGAAGAAGTGTAAAGGGGGCTCAACCACAAAGAATGAGAAGGATTTTATGCTATGGAAAAGGGTAAAATTGGGAGAGGAGAAGGGAATAGGTCAACTAGAATAAGCATAGTCAGGAAAACATGTGATTTTGCACATATTCTGGCTTCCCTGCATAGTTGTGGTTATACAATGTGCTTTGCTGATAGAATGGGAGCATAAATTATATGTATCACTTCGGAATAGATGCATGCAAGAGCCAGTTCAAAGTGTTCTAAGTTCACCACTCCCAACTGTTTCCTGCAGGTGTGGTCAGTCTGCATCCCTGAGTGAGGAGAACATGAAGCAGTCCTCTGTCAACTTGTGATAACTGTGAAATAAAACTTTGTTGTTTAAAGTCACTGAGATTAAGGAATTATTTGTTCAGCTCCTACAATTCAACAACAACAAAAAGCAAACAACCCAACTGAAAAATGGGCAGAAGATCTGAACATACATTTCTCCAAAGAAGTCATACATATGGCCAATAGGCACATAAGAAGATGCTCAACATTGCTAATTATTAGAAAAATGCAAATCAAAACTACAATGAGGTACCACCTCACACCAGTCAGAACAGCCATCATTAAAACGTCTGCAAATAACAAATGCTGGAGAGGGTGCAGAGAAAAGGGAGCCTTCCTACATTGGTGATGGGAATGCAAATTGGTACAGTCACTATGAAGAACAGTATGGAGGTTCCTTAAAAACTAAAAATAGAGCTACCATATAATCCAGCAATACCACTCCTGGGCATATATCTGGAGAAAAACATGGTTCAAAAGGATACATGCATTCCAGTGCATCATTGTTTATAATAGCCAAGACATGGAAGCGACCTAAATGTCCATAGACAGATGAATGGTTAAGGAAGCTGTGGTACATATATAAAACGGAATACTACTCAGCCATAAAAAAGAATGAAATAGGGCTTCCCTCTTGGCACAATGGTTGAGAATCTGCCTGCCAATGCAGGGGACACGGGTTCAAGCCCTGGGCAGGGAAGATCCCACGTGCCGTGGAGCAACTAAGCCCATGTACCACAACTACTAAGCTTGCACTCTAGAGCCCATGAGCCACAACCACTGAAGCCCATGTGCCTAGAGCCCGTGTGCTTAGAGCCCATGCTCTGCAACAAGAGAGCCACCACAATGAGAAGCTCACGCACTGCAACGAAGAGTAGCCTCCACTCACCACAACTAGAGAAAAAGCCCATGTGCAGCAATGAAGACCCAACAAAGTCAAAAATAAATTAAAAAATAAATTAGTTAATTAATTAAAAAAAGAATGAAATAATGCAGTTAGCAGCAAAATTAATGGAATTAGAGATTATCAAACTAAGTGAAGTCAGAAAGAGAAAGACAAATACCATATGATATCACTTATATATGAAATCTAAAATATGATACAAATGAACCAATCTATGAAACAGAAACAGACTCACAGACATAGAGAACAGACTTGTGGTTGCCAAGGGGAAGGGGGAGTGGGGGAGGGATGGACTGGGAGTTTGGGGTTAGCAAATGCAAACTATTGTATATAGAATGGGTAAACAACAAGGTCCTAATGTATAGTACAAGAAACTATATTCAATATCCTGAGATAAACCATAATGGAAAAGAATATAAAAAAGAATGTATATATATGTATAACTGAGTCACTCTGCTGTACAGTAGAAATTAACACAACATTGTAAATCAACTATACTTCAATAAAAAAAGAAAAAGGGGACTAGTTTGTTACTATAGCATATCCTATTTAATCCTGACTGATATGGCCTGATGTAGTATTTGAGGAGTAGGTGTGGTTAGACTATGAGGTAAAGAGATTAGAAAAAATCTGGGAATGAGACTGTCATCAACTATAAAGAACCTAGAACATCATTATGAAGAGTGTGTAATGTTTTCTTATAGGCAACATGAAAACTTCAGATGTACTCTGCACTTTTTTTTCTGTTTTTGGCCTCACTGCGTGGCATGTGGGATCTTAGTTCCCTGACCAGGGATCAAATATGAGCCCCCTGCATTGGGAGCTCGAAGTCTTAACCACTTGACCCCTGGGGAAATCCCATACCCTATGCATTTTTAATAGAGATGCTGACATAATAGATTTATAAGGATGGTATGTGGCAGGTAAAAACTGGAGGCAGGAAGAAGCTTTTGTGGTAGACAGTAACACAGAAATAGGAATGTAAAGGGAAATAGGGTGAGAAGAATTTGGAAGATTTCAAAGTATTGGTGGAATACGTTGGTTAAATTTATAGAAAACAGGAGATCTGAGAAACAAACAAAAAATGTCTATAACTTCTTCCTCTGTTGACTGGGTAGGTGTTAATGACATTAACTGAACGAGGTAACACAGAGGAAAATCATTAACCAAATGCATATGATTTTAAAAGCTAAATCTTTGGAAATTTAGGGATAATTACAAATCACCTTGCATATAGGTAATAGGACATCTTTAGGGAAATTATTGGACCTAGTTTAAGAAGTGCATAAACCTCATAAGTATCATAAATTGTCATTCAAAAATTTTGAGTTGTCGATCATTTATGGACTATTTGTATTGAAATAAACAGGAAAGAGAGACCCAAATAGTAGTGAAAGTAATTAAGTATGAAGATTTCAATCATGGGTTCTGTGCCTAATGATTCCTATAATTTCATTTAGAAGCTATTTGCAGTGAGATATTAAATCAAAATTTGTTATATGTATACAGAGCATTGATTTTCTAAAATAATCAACTGGAATATAATTTCTCTTCTGGAATATATGTGTTATCATTAGAATGCTTGCATAAACAATTTAAGTAACAATGCATTCTTTATTATAATACTAGTTGGATGGTAACAAAAATATATTTAATCAGAAAAAAATGAAATGAACTTTATAAGTCTTTAATCATTAAAGTGTATTGTTTGAATGTATACTGGTCTCTCTTATTAGGCCTTGAATTTACTGATTTCAGGAGCTCTATGGTTTTCCTTCCTTGAAATTTTATCTCATAGTAAGTACTCAATGCTTGTTAGTCACAGGAACTGACTCAGTGATACCTTTTGATGCATAAATTCAAAGATGTTTTCATATGCATAGCATAAATCTCCTGAGAAACAATTTCATGGTAATTCAGAGAACATGAAAAGAATGGTAAATAATGAATGCTTCTAGAAATATCCATAGCATCAAAATGTAATTATGCTCCAAAATACTAGTGTAAATACTGTAGCAAAGAGTTTCAAGTTGTTGAACTGTTAATATGGAGAAATTTTATTTTTCCTAATAATTGCCACCAAGTGCTTGTGGCTACCCCCTCTTACTCTGAGTAACAGACTTCATCAATAATAAATATATCAGTCAGATTCTCTAACTTTTCATTCTTTTCTTCTTTGTTTACTAGATCAGTATAATTCCATTTTTATGACTTAGCCCTTAGTCCTTTAAGATCATCAGTCTAGTATCTGAATCACACTAGAGTTATAGTTTCAACAGCTTGGGTCTGGGGTAGGACTTCTCCTTTCCTGAGACATATCTCCTTCCCTGTGTTGGCATTATCTGGAATCATTGTCTACTTGTTTGATTTTTTTTTTTTTTTTTTTTTTTTTTTACTCCAATGGATATCTCTTGACAAAGGGCTCTCTCCACCACCGGTGGTCCTGTGGCTATATTTATAGACTGAAACTCACTTGGGAACATCATACCTGGGGACCTCATGGGACTGAGATTCCAGGCAAGACTGGAGCCTCCAATCTTACCTGCCTTCCGTAGCACCAAAATTCACGTGCAATGGGCACAGTAAAATTATCTTCCATATCACTTGGAAACTAAAAAATTAAGGGGGTGGCTCTGTACCTCCTTTTGGTCAACCTCCCCTTCCCCCATCTCATCATCTGTTCTCAAGTCTCCCTTGATCTTTGTATTAATCTGTTTTGACTGCCATAACAAACATTGTAAACTGTGTGCTTTAAACAACAGAAATTTTCTCACAGTTGTGGAGGCTGATGGCCAAGATGTGGGTGCCAGCATGGTTGGGTTCTGGTGAGAACTCTCTTCTTGGCTTGCTGAAGGCCACCACCTTTTCTCTGTGTCCTCACATGGCAGAGAGAGAAACAGAAAGAGAGAGAGAGAACCATCTTTGGTGTCTCTTCTTAGAAAGGTACTAATTCCATCACGAAGACCCCACCCTCATGACCTCATGTAAACCTAATTACCTCCCAAAGGCCTGACCTCTAAATCTCATCACACTGGGTGTTAGGGCCACAACATATGAATTTGGGAGGACACAAGTTCATAGCACACTACTAGCCGCAATTTGGGTGTCTTAGCGACATCCACTCAGGCAACAAAAAGTCAACAGCTTTCGCCATAATTATTTTCTAATTTTAGGAGCAATTCATTTTTCTTATGGGCTCTGTACCTGACTCTGTTATGGGGAGAAGATGCACCGCTTTTCCCTTCTTCAGCAGGGATGCGAGAGGAGAGAACATTCTCTTTTCAAAAACACTACATTTACTTAAAATGTGATTTTGCTCTCCAGTCTTCTCCTCAGTCCTGTCCTGCACTGCCCAGGGAGAATGGTGAGCTGGGGATCAGTGCTAGTCCTTTGATGGGCCTGGGCTCTCAGCAAAGGCTGGTCACTCTTTGAGCTTGGATTCTGGTGTTTCTCGTGCTGCCTGTTCTCAGCTATGATCTCTGAGTAGGATTCTTGAAGAGAGGATCCCATTTAGAATTAAACGTGATTCATCTTAAATTTGAACCACACGCAAGTGCTAATATTTGACTTATACAAGTAGCAAGGCCATACAGTGTAACCCAATCCGTTGGTGCCCATCAGGATTTGTAATCTGCTCATGTTTTGCACTGTGTGGGGACCAGGTAGAGAGAGGAGGTATTCTTAGAACATTTTCTTGTTTGGTGATTGGAATCCATGAAATACAATGTTGTTGCTGTTCATGATAATATGTAGATCACCTCCCTAGACCCTGGTCCCTAACGAAGTGGGGTGCATCAATTTGCCATAGTTTGATTGTAGCAGATGTGCTTGCTACATGTGACAAATGACAAACATACTGGAAACTCTCTATTAGAACAATGCTGCCTCTGTGCTCTGAATTTACATCCTAAGACCATGTCATCATCAATAGGAAGTGGTATAATAACAAAACAACTGCATTCTATCTGTCCATTTAAATTGTCTCAACTTTAACTCAGTTTGAATTAAAGCCTTCTCCATACCAAGAGCACAGCTTACTTTCTAAGCTATTTCCAGATGCCACTTTTAATTTCAAAACGAGTGAATCAAACACTTGCCAGTTTCCATTTGGAGTGTGCTGCTCTCATGCTCTTGGAATGCATCTTCAGGCTGTCTCCCTCACAAGGGGGATAGCAGGCCAGCTTGACTGTTAAAGTGGTTTCCAACTAAAGAATCACTGGGATTCTCTCTCTCTCTAATCATTCATTCATAAATGTATTCTTTTTATTTCCAATTTTATTGTAAAAACCTGATCATTTTATTATTTTATATTTCAAGAAAATCATATTTCTGGAACTAGGTTTAAAATATAATAATTTACTTCTAAAAGAAATCATATTTGGTGGAACATATGAAATAAACCCCATCACACAGTTGCTCTAGATGATGGAGAATTATGAACTCTTGGTAACCATTGAAACAATGACATGACTAATGCTTTCTTTTAACCTTTATTATTCTATTTCTCACTGGCTAAATCACATTCACATTTGGCCCAATTTCATAAAAATTTACAAGTGTGAAAAAAGGGAGAAAATTCTCAGATAGTTTAAAAGTTGTAGTTAAAGCTGCTCTTTGCTATTGTAAAAAAATTATTTTCTTATTTGTGTACAAACACATGCCAAATTTAATAACCACTGAAACTAAAACGCCTGTATTGGTCTTATGCTCTGGACCCCTCTTTCCTCTGACTTTGTAATATAATTTTTTTCTTTACATATATCTTTAATGAATGTTTTCCATTCTGAGATGATATCTAAATCATTGTGATATATCTGTTATGGACAGTTCATTTCAAGAACCACACCAACCAATGCTGGAATAATAATAATGCAAAATAATAGCATGATTATAAACTAGAAAGACAGTTTTCTAAAGTTTAGCCAAAATAAGCCGCAAGAGAGTTCTTGTAAGTCAGCATGAAATGTTAATAGAAATATAAGTAAATGAATGAGTTTAAAACCACTTCTGGTGTCTCTCTTCAATAATACTCTGTTAACTGAAGTTTGTAAGATAAGAATAGAAGTAGTTCATTTCTTTTTTATAGAGACAGATAATTCTATGTATGATAGTTTTCCTCCATTGCACATAATATATCAGTATTTTTATGATTATTTTATGTAATAACTTATCTCTAGTTCTAGAACTATTAATATTTATAACATATTAAAATTGAAACTAAGTATTTAAGTGTCCAGGTAAGCAAAGGTTTTTGTCACATTTCAATATACATGCTTATATAAGCCCAATGTCTATTTTGCTATTCCTTATATAATTTTTTACTTATGACATTTTACTAATGGTTTGGCCCTGTATGAAAAGGAATAATTGGTTTTTAAAGGAATAATTAATTTTATTAAGACTCAATAAAAAGTGTATTGTGATATACTTGGAGGTCATTGGCAAGAAAATTAAATTATAAAACCTTAAAAATAAAGCATATCTACCTGCATTATGTGAAAAAAACAATAAATAACCAGAACTGAATTGATAATCCATAACAGCATTGAATTTTGAGACAGTAACAGAAATTGCCAAAACTTTTCCAGCTCGTTTCTCCATTCAGCTAGCTGAAGAAACAGATCTGTATCCAGAAATGTATCCAAGAATCAAATATGAGTATGGGATTTGGATTCAGACTCTTGATATTATTGAATATGATTAACTGTAAAATTGCAAGAAGTCATTTTGTGTTTTCCTCATATAATTGATAATTCTGGAGGTATTCTGAAGTCATAAAATTCTGCCTAATAAATAGACGTTCATAACAAATTGTGCATTTTGACATTGTGCAATTCATTTTAAAGAATGCAATCTAAAATTTTTCACAGTAGCAAATGACACACTCAGTTTTTCCACGCATATTCACTATATTTGGCCACTGGAAGGTTTCATAACACATGAAAACTCAGAAGAAAATATTCCATGGAAAAAGAAATTAAAAGAAAAATGTAAAAATGTTATAACTCTTTAAAATATTCTACTCTTTGTTATTCAGGATTAATGTCAATACTGAAGATACATTTGAAATAAACACACTTCAATAAGGTTTAAAAGAAATTAAAAGAAAATTAAAGAAAAATGTAAAAATGTTATAACTCTTTAAAATATTCTACTCTTTGTTATTCAGGATTAATGTCAATACTGAAGATACATTTGAAATAAACACATTTCAATAAGGTTTAAATACAAAATAATCTAGTCAGTTTCTTTCTAGGCTGACACAAAATTATCACTATTACAAATCTAAAAATAAGAAAAAGGAATGTGGCTATCCTATTCAAAAGTTGGTTTTCCCTTAGATGTTGACAGATATTGGAGGAAAATTTCAATCAATGAAAACAGAGCAATGTAGCCAAACTTTCCCTAATTAGAGACTCTCTGGGAACACCTTCTGGAAAAACAGTTCTGCATAAGATTTCTAAAATAAGATATTGTTTCTATTTGCTTTCTAACTATAATCTTTCCCTACATCAGCTCAGGCCATGATACTTTTATAAATGCAAATATAAAATATGTCTATGAGATTGCCCTGAATAAAGAAAAAAAATCATTACCTTGTTTTATCATGGAAAATCCACTAGAAGCCTGAATGATGCTAAACCCTAACATGATCTCAAATGAGTCAATATGACCTCCTACCCAGGTTTTGGTTTTTGGGTAGTTTGAATGTTAAAAATGTTAATGATGCAACTCTAATTGAAACAAAATGCAGAGTCCTCATTGTGTAATGTCCAGACAGACCAATATTCAAGAAAGGCTATATTGTCATATAGAATTACAAGGGCTAGATACCTTATGAACATTTGTAAAGGTATAGAATTAAATAATTTCTTAAAGATTATGCATACCACTGAACTTTTAAAGATTTATAGGTGAACAAATTTTAAAATTTTCTTGCTTAAACTTATTTTAAAAGCTCTAGGATGGGGGCTTCCCTGGTGGCACAGTGGTTGAGAGTCCGCCTACCGATGCAGGGGACACGGGTTCGTGCCCTGGTCCGGGAGGATCCCACGTGCCGCGGAGCGGCTGGGCCCGTGAGCCATGGCCGCGGAGCCTGCGCGTCCGGAGCCTGTGCTCCGCAATGGGAGAAGCCACAACAGTGAGAGGCCCGCGTACCACAAAAAAAAAAAAAAAAAAAAAAACCTCCCAGGCGTAAAAAAAAAAAAAAAAAAAAAAAAGCTCTAGGATGTTTCAATGAAGGATTTCAAATAGTTTCATTCTCTTATAAATTTGCTTAGACCTATAAATTATAAAGCTTCAAAGGAATTAAATCTAAGTAGACAAATATCTCATCAATTTATAAATTACAATTGTAGTTTTTATTTATAAAATTTATGTGTAGTAAACTTTTACAGTTGTCAATTTAAAAATTACATTTTAGCTAATCAGAGATTAAAGACTTAGTGTGGAATGTTGTCTTTCCAACATTTGAAAACTGGCTGGTAAGAAATATAGAGTTACCATTTGCAATGCAAAGCACAATTTTATTACTATACTTACAGGTTAGATATTGAGTTCTTTATTGCAAGTATTTCACACAGTTTTCCTTTCACCCTTCATGATATTCATCTTTGAATGAAAGCTACAATATTTTATTCTTACAATTTCCTAGGGAATAAAAAATGTAGTCAATGTGGTAAACTGAATTAAATTAGAGATGCCAAATATATCTTCTAATTTAGGGAACCTGTTGGTATTTGCAATGGGTTATGACATCTTTAGTTTGATAGCTCTGCATGTATGTGTTTGTAATACGTCTCCTTTAAGCGAATGTGAAAATAATTTTTTTTTGTCATTTGAAGGAAATAGTTTATTGTGACTAGTGTTTGTAGCTTATTAAACTTCAATACATGGAATCTGAAGTAAAAAAAACTGTTGCATTAATTCATCTTGAATAAATCATAAAAATACAGAAAATAGAAATGGGAAAAATGCTGCAACTTATCTAGTCTATCCCCTGAGGCTATAATAAAATTGTCCCATGAAATATATCCTCTAGTGTTTTATCTTCCCCATATTAAGCCATTTAATGGTCCCTGTTCAATATATATTCTGAGTAATTGCAACACTCGACAGCACAAATTGCACACACGACAGAGTTGTAATCTTTAGAGTCACTTTTCAGGTGGTTGGTTTATCACATATACAAATACTACAACCAACAAATACCCTTAAACAGGAATTTGCTTTTCAAGAGGTAATTTAAGCATTATGTAGAGCAGGGGTTGGTCAACTATGGCCAGCTGGCCAAATCTGGTCCCCCACTACCTATTTTTGTAAACAAACCAATGGTTACAAGAGGGGCAAGAGAAGAGGGTAGGGGCAAATTAGGGGTACAGAATTAAGAGATACAATACTATATATAAAATAGATAAGCAATAAGGATATATTGTACAGCACAGGGAATTATAGCCATTATTTTGTAATAACTTTTAATGGAGTATAAATACTGAATCACTATGCTGTACTGAATCACTTGAAACTAATATAATATTGCAAATAGACTATAATAAAATCAACTTCATTAAAAAAAGAGGATTAAAAAAGGTTTAAAAAAAGTTTAATTCAAACAGAGATACATTCATTTATGTTTACATATTGTCTATGACTGCTTTTGCATTTCAAAGGTAATACTGAGTAGTTGTGACAGAAACTGAATGACCCACAAAGTCAAAAATATATACAGTCTGGTCCTTTACAGAGAAATTTGTTGACTCTGGCTGAAGTGGTCCTCACTAAATAGAGTCAAGATTGGCTTCCTTCTCTCAACCAAACTATCTCATCTTTGTGTATGTACTGCATGATTTCATCCTCTTTGTTCAAAATATGTGGCCTTATGATACTACTGGTACCTTTTATTTCACTATATTGACTGGGGTACATTTATTAATTTATTTATTTTTGTTTTTGCTGTGTTGGGTCTTCGTTTCTAGTTGTGGCAAGCGGGGGCCACTCTTCATCACGGTGCGCGGGCCTCTCACTATCGCGGCCTCTCCTGTTGCGGAGCACAGACTCCAGACGCACAGGCTCAGCAGCTGTGGCTCATGGGCCCAGCCGCTCCGAGGCATGTGGGATATTCCCGGACCGGGGCACGAACCCGTGTCCCCTGCATTGGCAGGCAGACTCTCAACCACTGTGCCACCAGGGAAGCCCCAACTGGGGTACATTTGGTATGGTGGATTTATTGTTATTTATTGCTTGTAAGTTTAATTAAAATAATTCATGCTCGTCTTTCTCGCTGATTAGGTGATATTCATGTGGAGAACAGCAATGGCCTTAAGCTTTTTCACACTCCCTCCAGTGCCTAACCTTGTGTTTTATACATAACAGGAACTCCATTACTATGTACTGAAGTTATATCATTTACATTTCAAATTGATTTCTCTAATAGATGAAATTCTGGCATATTTTGAAAATGAATGGCTTTATTTCTGTAATTTCATTAGACTTCCATAAACTATCTAGTATTTAAATGACTATTTTAAATGCAAATATCCAACTGAATAAATCCAAGTGGTGAGATAAGAATGTGCTTCTCTAATAAAAACTTTTGGAGGTAACAGGGTAGAGAAGTTCTGTTTTGACCTAGTCTGCAACCCACTATTCATTAATTCTCACAATTCCCTTAGATCACTTAGATCAAGAATACTTAAAAGTAGTCTTTCAAGTACTGTTGAATCCCCAGAGGTTTTACCTATACTGTGATGTTTTATTTTTTTTTTAAAGAACAACTTTTCCTTTCACTTTCCAGCAAAGTTTAATTCTTTTATTAAAAACACAAGAAAGCCCTCACTGTGGATATTACATGCATATAGACTTTCTAACATTGTAAGGTATGAAAGTTCATGCATGATGCTCGCAGTGGGAGAAGTTTGCATCCAGAATAGGAAAAGGAGAGGTCGCTGCTCTAACCCTAGAACATTTTCTATAGGAGTCCCTTTGACATGACGTTACATCATTTTTACTTATCATGTGACCATGTAAGCAATTTGGAAGGGTTAGATACAATGTCTAAATGCTAATAGTTTAAACTGTGAGTATTAATACAATTCTAGTGATTTCAAATCAATGATGAAAATGTATTTTTAACTATGCAACTTAAATTTTGCTTATTAAATTACTGTGATTACCTGGACACATATTTTACATTTTCTGCTTATTTGAACAACAGAAGAAACTTGTCCTAGGCAAATGCAATTATTGCCAGTTTCTGATTTTCTCAACACAGACTAGAAGACATTTCCTATTACCAGAAGTGTGAGGTTCACGGGGGCATTGCAAAGCTTCCAGCAATCTAGCTGCCTGAGAGGATCAGATTAGGGGTCTGGGCTTGCTACAGTCTCAACCTACCCAGGTGATGAGAAAGTGTACGTAGTATGTGATCACATTTTCACAAAGCTGAATGGATTGTCTATTGACGTGGATCGTTTCCCCAGATGTCAGTCCTCAGAAACCACTAACTTTCCAGGTTCCCTCTCGCACCATTAAGCAGAGGCAGAAACAGACGCCGTCCCTCGTTTGTATGTTCAATTTTCAGTTTAAAAAATGTGGTTAAAATCTGAAGAATGCTCCTCCAAGTAGTAATTATAGGGACACTTTAATTTTTTAATGAAAAAGATTGACAAAATGTCTAGTAGTAAAGCATAATTGTGGTGGATATCATAGAATAGTGTGCCGTAAGTTCTCAGAATGTGCCCATTTTATTGCCCAATTAGAATATTAAAAATAGATTTAGGAAAGAATTAAAAAAATAAATGGGGGAAAAGTACAGTCTAAGTTACACTGTTTTTTCAGATTTAATACCCAGGTTTGTTACATTTTGCCCTAAACTCCCAAATTCAAGTACCATCAGAGGAATGAGAAACAAATTAAGTTTGATGCTAAGTTAAGAGGAGAATGTATTTGCCTTGTCATGATTTCTGCTCCCTTACTTCAGAGAGTGGCCTGACATTCATGTACCAACGAGTTGTCTTTACCAAAAAGCTCCCTAAATCTGCGTATAAACGATTCCTGAAGAAAATGACTTTCGGGGGTATTTTCTATCTTGTAGCTCTTTTGGGGAATAAAAGAACACATTTAAGGTATTTTTCTCAAAACAGACCAAGGCAGTTATTTGTTGTGAATGATACTTTTAGAATTGCACACTGGATTGCTTAGTATTACAGGACATAGGACGTATACAGCAGTGGAGCCAAAAGCAACAAAAATAATGAAAAAGAAGCAGAACTGCATGGCCATGCTGAATAGTACTGAAACATTTTGGAACCCTGGCAGACTGTAGGTAAAGCCATGGAAACAGAATTACTTCCAGAAAAACACAGGCTCTTTAGGAGGCAACAATTGGAAGGTGTTCTGAAAGCAAACACCTTCCTCTTTTAAAGACAATGTGTGTGTGTGAATGACTCACTAAAGAGAATAGTAACCCCTGACCACAAATTTACAAAATTAAGCATTGTTTTAACAAATTTCATTCACAGTTCTCCACAACAGACAAAATATGTTTGCTTACTCTTAAGATTTTTGACTTACAGACATTGAGCAAAGCAGTGTTTTAAAGCCATGGGTTTCGAACTTTAATATACCTTCAAATGGGGATCTTGATAACATGCCAGAGTGATTTTCACTCGGTAGGTCTGAGGATGGGGCTGAGATCCTGCATTTTTGTAAGCACCCAGGTGATGCTAGAGCTGCTGGTCTGAGGAATAAGTTTTTAGTCGCAAGATTTAAAAGGCTTTCTGAAGTCTCAGTGGTTAAAATTAGTTGCTGGTCCACGGGTATAAAGTTTCAGTTAATGCAAGAGGAAACATTTCCAGAGATCAGCTGTGTGACAATATACTTATAGTTAACAATACTGTACTGAACACTTAAAATTTGTTGAAGGTAGATCTCATGTGTGTGTGTTTGTTTGTTTAACCACAAGAAAAAAAAATAGTGCCCTGCAGGTCATTTCTCCATAGTTACAAATACAAATTGATGTCTTGTCTGTTCTTGTAACTCACCTAAGACTGGCAAAGTGAGCTACATCAATTTCTAGAACAAGTCTATGTCCTGTTGACTATTTTCTGGTAGAGCCTGAAAAATGTTCAGGCATAAACAAAAGATGTCATAAGATATGATAATTTAATGTAAGAAACATTATTGCCCTCCTCTTACCGTGTTTTTTTTTTTTTAAGTCACCAGTGTCCCCTGAGGTACACAAACCCTGAACGAATTGGTCTGTGTGTGTATAGGATATACAGATCATTTGTTGTTACAGCTCAGTGTGTGTTCACTATTTGGTGTGTAGTACATTTACAGTACCATTTTGTTTGCTTGTTTGTTTTAAAGGAAGATTTCCTAGATTTGGCAAAATCTTCCCAAACTACACAGAAAAATGATTCAATCTATTCCCTGCTCTTTATATACTTTTATGATACTGATATGTATAGAGTTAATTAGAAAGCTTTTTGGGGTTTGTTTATTTTTCATTTTTCATGATTTTTATTTAAATGATCTTTAACTATATGGAGTATTGAATTTACTTTAAAGCTTTTATGCCTGAAACCAAATTCCACTATTCAAATTGTTTTCTCTTATATGTACCCCATTTTCCAGCTTAAACTACAATCAGGAAGTTACTCTTCTTACCAAAATATAGTTTAAAACCCAACTCAATATATTCTGTTATGGTACAAATATTCATCCTGAAAAACCAGCAGGACATAGAACAACATCAAAAAATAGCTACGTGTAATCCTTATTTAAAATTAGTTTTAATAAAATGAAGTTTTAAATACCCATACATTCTAAAATAACCATATAATTAATTCATATTGATAATAAAGGAATACGTATCTAGAGGGGAGTTTTATTTTGATGAAGCCAGGTGAAGATAAAAAAAAGAAAGAAATTCAAATGCTGAGTATGCTCAACAAGTAATAAAACATAAAACTTTTATTGTGTAAAATGGTCATCTCTTTTATGAGAGAAAAAAAGGGCAAAGCTACTTTCAGAGAAAGCAATTGAAAGTTATAAAATTTCACTAAAACTTTGAATAATCACTCAAATATATACTACAAAAGCTGGTTTAAAAAGAAAACACAAAACATGACTATGTATACATGGAGGTTTTAAACAATGTATATTTAGAGGCAGCACTGTATATGTGTCGCATATGATGCTGAGTGGGAAATCATTAAAAAAGAGTTTCATCCAGAATTGTTGTGGCCAAAAGTCTGTTTAATGGTATCACTCAAGTTCCATAGAATTTTCAATGGTTTCCATGATTCTGGCCAATGAGGAAAATCAGTTTTCAATTTGGATGTCAATCACGAAGTTAGTTGCTTCTCAAAATATTATAAAACATAGATCCCGGACTTCCCTGGTGGCGCAGTGGTTGAGAGTCCGCCTGACGATGCAGGGGACACGGGTTCGTGCCCCGGTCCAGGAAGATCCCACATGCCACGGAGCGGCTGGGCCCGTGAGCCATGGCCACTGAGCCTGTGAGTCCGGAGCCTGTGCTCCGCAACGGGAGAGGCCACAACAGTGAGAGGCCCGGGTACCACAAAAAACAAACAAACAAAACAAACAAACAAACAACAACAACAACAAAACATAGATACCTTCTCTGTAGTCTGATCAGAATTGTAGAATAGGAGACATTGCAGGGAAATAGATAGGCAGGAAGCCAATATTCCTCATAAACAGAAACAGAAAAGCACAAACCAGCAGAGATGAAAGCAGTGTGAGACACAGAGAAAAGACAGCAGAACTTGGAAGAAGTGGAGGACTATTCATGGAATATGAATGGAAAGAATATTCCTAGCAATAGTGGCTTACTCTAGTTTTTTAGTGAGTGACTAAGAAACAGATACTGATATTAGGACTTAATTATTTAACAGTTAAATTTTGTTAGGTATATTTATGCTTAAATTAACTGTATTACAACTGGAACAGTCCTTGGGCAAACTGGCAAACTGAAAAATAGGTCTGAGTACTTTGAAACCCTGGGGCTTATTTTTCTAACATTTAGCAAGTATGTTATTTTTCCTAATTCTGAGCTATTATTTCATTTGGACCAAAGGAAAAAAGTGGGGCAGCTAATTATTTACTTTGAAGAGATGATGAGAAGGAAGAGAAATATTTAAAACTCCCATCAGAGTGACTCGTTCAGTTTTTGTGTCTCTCGTGCTGGTGTTTTTGTCGACTATGTTAACTGGTTTGGTTCTGTAAGAACTCAAATCACTACACTTGTTTGTAAGGTTTAATTACCTTTTATCAAAAAGAAGCCCTGCTGTTAAGGCATCTGGCCAGTCTCTCATCTTTATAACATGAAGGGAATACAGGATTCCAGCCACACGTCTTGGGCCCAGTTGGTTCAGTTATGTGATGTTGCCATTCTGTGTAGCAACTCTGTTGCTTTGTAATTAAAACTCTGGTGAGTTAAGTCGGTTGGGCTCAGTAACTTGGAGATCATGAAAGCAAAAAAAATCAAGAGAAATTTACTTCACCACATGAGTCAAATAGCTAAGAAAGAGAACAAAGATGTAACCCTGAAAGCACATTTACCTTTCAGTGTTGTTTCTTAGAGTCACATTGATTTATTTGAGCTTGCCAGGATGTTCCTTTTTTAAAAGACCTAATTTATTAACAGTGTGGGATTTTCCAAGTTGTTCACTCCCCTCAGATTGCATTTTCATTTGCTCTAGCAATAAAGACCTCTAATATAGAGACATCACAGTTGAACTCAGTGTGGGAGTCTCTCCAAGGCAGAGGAATTCCCATATATCTTGTTGTCTTGTATGGAACCTTTTCAGAGTCTTTGGGTCCTAAAAATGGAGAGCAATTTGGCACTTGTTGCCATTTATTACTGGTATTGACCTCCTTTGCATTTTTTGTTCAGTTGAGGGAAGTTGTGTCCAACCAGTTTTATTTTTTAATAGACCAGGTTAAATAACCATAATAACTCATCAGAAACAAACAAACAAACAAACAAACAAAACCTGTAACTGGACTTCTGCCTCTGTTTTACTCTAGTCTAGTTCCTAAAAGGGATGAATTTCATTTCTTTATTTTGAACTTGGGGAACCCTGACGTTTTATACTGGGTGTGAAAAGATTCAAGCATGGTGGCCTCAGCCAAGAGTAGGGGTACTATATAATTTGTTATCTAAACCTGGCACTTTTCAGAGGGAAAGGGAGTGTTGTGAATAATTATGCCTGGACACCTGGTGCAAACAACTCCATCCCAGGCAAACCAGGACTTGTGGTCATACTTAAGAGCCTCTAGAAGTATAACAGTGCTCAGTTCCGAACTGGATTAAAGGGCACCAGGAAAAGATAAGGAGGTCAAGGAATTACTATTCACACTACTTATCAACCTGCTCTTACAGGTCAAAGGGACACTGGGAATTCTATTTCAAAACACTCACAAAAAGAAAAAAACACATTCATTTAACAAACATTTGTCAGTTACTTATCATGTGCTAGGTATGGGACTAGGTTCTCGAACTATAATGGTGAGCCAAAATACAGATGGTCCTTGATTTACCATGGTTTGACTTATAATTTTTCGACTTTACATGGTGCTAAAGGAATAAGCTTTCAGTAGAAACTGTACTTCAAATTTTGAATTTTGATCTTTACAGGGTATCCATATGTGGTATGATACTCTCTCATGATGCTGGGCAGTGTCAGTTAAGCCACAGCTCCCAGTAAGCCACAAAAAACAGATACACTTATAACCATTCTGCATCTATGCAACCACTCTGCTTTTCATGTTCAGTACAGTATTCAATAAATTACATGAGATATTCAACAGTTCGTTATAAGTATAGCAAAGTATAACAAAATATAACACTTTGTTAGGCTTTGTGTTAGATGATTTTGCCCAACTGTGGGCTAATGTAAGTGTTCTGAGCATGTTTAAGGTAGACTAGGTTAAGCTATGATGGTGTTTAAGGTAGGCTAGGTCTATCAAATGCATTTTTGACTTATAATATATTCAATTTATGATAGGTTTATCAGGACAGAACACCATCGTAAGACACGGAATATCTGTAGAGTCCTTGCCTTCACAGAGATTATAATTTTGTCAGTAAGCCATGAATTAATGAAATAATCACAAATATAAATGTATGCTTATAAAATGAGATTAAAAAATATAAATGGCAGTACACAGTCTTGTGAGAACAATATGGGAAAGCCCAGACCTAAATCTGGTGGTCTCGGAGAGGCTTTTCTGAATTGGAGTTTCATGGTTTGGGGGGTAGGTGTGGGCAGCATAGGCCCTCCTGGTCAGGCTTGGGTTCCTTATTGCTCACTGGGAGTAGCTCCCCTATCAACTGTTTCTCATGGCTCTGGGCTCTGCTCACTGGAAGTTCCTTGGTTTTCAATTTGCCTTCGTGGTTAAATCTGAAGGGAAATTAGAAAAATATGTCTTCCGTGGGGGCTGAGCAGATTTCTCAGCCTGCTTTCAGCCAGTACAGATTGGGATTGCAAAAGTGAGTTAAGTTTCTAGGTCTTTTAGTCTGATGGTTCTTTTTTTTTTTTTTGCGGTACGCAGGCCTCTCACTGTTGTGGCCTCTCCCGTTGCGGAGCACAGGTTCCGGACACGCAGGCTCAGCGGCCATGGCTCACGGGCCTAGTCGCTCCACGGCATGTGGGATCCTCCCGGACTGGGGCACGAAGCCGTGTCCCCCGCGTCGGCAGGCGGACTCTCAACCACTGCTCCACGAGGGAAGCCCTGATGGTTCTTTTGACCATGCAGTTCTCTTAAGAACCTGAGGCAGCTTTTTATCTATTTGGTTACAATCAGCTCTGCTTGTAAATAGCTAAAATCCACATGTTTAATAAAACAAGTCTTTCTCTCTCAATGTATTTTGCAATGATATGAGTCTATCAATTTTCTTAAGATAGCGATACTTTCAGTTTCTTACTTGAGTCATTTTAACCATTGGAAAGGATTCACTGGGTGCCTAGATTCTCATGAATTCTTTTCTTTCTCTCTCTTTCTTTCTCTCTTTCTCTTTCTTTCAGGGAGTTACAAGTATGCCTTGATTTGCTGCATATTTCCAGGGAGACTGAGTTTTAATCAGCCATTGTTTTTCAAAGGCCTTCTTAGTTTATATCTTTTCTTGTTGGATATGATAACCAGTTACATCTCCTACCATATACTTCCTGGAATTTCAGGACTTTCTCAATCATCTTCCAAATGTATTTGCAATCTGTTCAAGTCTTGTTTGAACTCATTTCATTTTGTCTTGTCAAATGCAAACAACTGAAGCTCTTAATATCCTAATTTCTCACTTCTGCAACCAAAACCAAGATGTACATTAGGTACCTTATCTGCTTTCTAAGATATAGCAGATAATAGTTTTACTGATTGTTTTGCCACTGCAAACATATGTCACCATCTTTCCTGCCTTCATTAATAACTTCCTCACCACCTACTATGTGGCACTTAAAAGACAATATTTTGTATTTTTCTTTTGTTATAGCAGCATTTCACTTTTGGGTATCATTTTCTGTACAATCAGCTTAGATTAATTAGGCTGTAGCAATAAATGACACCCCAAATCTCAGTGGCTCAAGAAAAACCATTTATTTCTCACTCATGCTGCTTGTTCATCATGGGTCAGTTTAGCTCTTTACTCCAGAGCCCAGAGTAATGGAGCATCCCTCATCTTGGATATAGGTAAATAGAAGAATGGGTTAACCAGTGGTTCTTCAGGTTTCTGCAGAGAAGTATCAGATGCCACATCCAATAGAATGGGATGATTATTTCCTCATCAGGAAGGAGCTTAAAAAAAGAGAAACTTCAAATTTTAGGGAAATGGGGCTATAATGTCACTAACTGTTCTTCCCCACCAGTCCCCTGACCACCATTTCATTCCCGGCTTCCCCTCTGAGAACTGCCCCATTCTCTTTTCTTTGTTCAACAAGGCAGGTTCAAGATATTATAGACAGGTTATAAATGAGTATATTTAATAGAAAAAGTTCCACCATGTCTGTTTACCAGTAGTTCAATTTCCTATTAGATGATAAAGGGCTAGAAATGTAAATAAATGTAAATAAAATTTATATTGAATTTTATTCTTTTTCATAAACTTTATAAACTAAGAGATTAGGTAGATTTATATTTTCAATATATGTTTAGAAAAGGACTAATATGATTCGTGAATTTTGGTAAGCAAAATGTAAATAAAGGGAGAAAAAGAATATAGTTAAATACAATATGAACCAATATTTCATCAAACTAATGAGTGAAAATGTATAATTTTATATGTGTATTTGTATCAAAACTGTTTAAAATATTTCATCAGGGGCTTCCCTGGTGGCGCAGTGGTTGAGAGTCTGCCTGCTGATGCAGGGGACATGGGTTCGTGCCCTGGTCCGGGAAGATCCCACATGCAGCGGAGCGGCTGGGCCCGTGAGCCATGGCCGCTGAGCCTGCACGTCCGGAGCCTGTGCTCAGCAACGGGAGAGGCCACAACAGTGAGAGGCCCGTGTACGACAACAACAACAACAAAAAAAATATTTCATCAAACTAATGAGTGAAAATTTATAATTTTATATGTATATTTGTATCAAAACTGTTTAAAATACTCTTCTGTTTTAGCACTACACTATTTTTCATCAGTCTGACCCTCAGTTTCTCACTATAAAAAATAGGAGTGACAATATTTACTTTATATTTTAAATTTAGGATAAATAATATATGGAAAGCACACAGTTCCTATATGGTTCATTTTGATTGCTCAATAATTGCTGAAAAGTATTATTTTAGTAAAGTTTCAGTTGTAGGGTACATATGTATAAAAATAAAAGAAATTGCAAACATTCAGGGATGGTTAGAAATGCAATAATGCCAGGCCACAGAAGGTGTAGGACCCATGAAAGATTCAAACACGGCTATCCTTATGACTCACATACCCTTTATAAAGTTCCCTGATTCTCTACTCTTTCTACTGCTATTGGATACTTTGCTCTCTCTCTTAATTCTGTACAACTTGTGTCTATCTCTGAGCCCCTTCTTACTTAGAACTTCTACATCTTCTTTCATATATGCCCTTATTCCTCATAATTTGGTCATTAAAAGATGCTGGAGAGTCATGGAATAGTTTTCATGCCATCATCAAGCTCACAGATTTTCTATCATTGCTTTGACTTTTGGCATAGTCACTTAAAACTGCTGCATTGACTTCCCAGATAATATCTTCACCTCAGAGTTCTTTACTCCTCCGCACTGGTAGTGGCCATGGCATATGTTGGGCACATCTAATGTAGCTACAAGATCAAAGCACAGTATCTGGAACATTTTAATGCAACTTTCAGGTGTACAGCATTATAATTTGACATTGGTATACACTACAAAGTTATCACCACCACAAGTCTAGTCACCATCCATCATCATACAGTGAAACTCCTTTACCTATTTCATCCACCCTTCCAACACCCTTCCTTTCTGTAAGCACTAATCTGATCTCTGTGTCTTTTATTTTATTTTGTTTGTTCATTTTTTAAGATTCTATATATATATATATATATTCTATATATAAATAAAATTGTACAACATTTGTCTTTCTTCCTCTGACTTATTTCACTTAGTATAATATCTTCAAGTCCATCCACATTGTTACAAATGGCAGGATATCATTCATTTTTTTATGGCTGAATAACATTCCATTCTGTATATGTTCCACATCTTCTTTATCGATTCTTTATCCAGCAATGGACACTTAGGTTGTTTCCATATTTTTGGCTGTTGTAAATAATGCTGCAATGACCATTGGGGTGCATACACCTTTTTGAATTAGTGTTTGCATGTTCTTTGGACAAATATCCTAGAGTGGAATAACTGGGTCATATGATACTTCAATTCTTAATTTTTTTGAGGAATCTATACTGTTTTCCATAGTGGCTGCACCAGTTTACATCCCACCAACAGTGCATGAGTGTTCCCTTTCTCCATACCTTTGTCAACACTTATTTGTTGTCTTTTTTATAATAGTCATTCTGACAGGTGTAAGGTGATATTTTATTGTGGTTTTGATCTTCATCTCCCTATCCAATTGCTTTACTAGTATTCAGTCTATTCAGATTTTCTGTTTGTTCATGATTCAGTCTTGGAAGATTGTATGTTTTTAGGAATGTATCCATTTCTTCTAGGTTATTCAATTTGTTGATGTATAATTTTTGTAGTATTCTTATAATCCTTTATGTTTCTATGGTATCAGTTGTAATTTCTCCTTTTCCATTTCCGATTTTGAGTTTCCTCTTTTTTTCTTGTTTATTCTAACTGAAGTTTTGTCAATTTCTTTTTATCTTTTCAAAGAACCAGCTCTTAACTTTGTTGATATTTTCCATTGTTTCTTTCTTTAGTCTCTGTTTAATTTATTTCCACTCTGATCCTTATTATTTTCTTTCTTCTACTAATTTTGGGCTACATTTTTTACTCCTTTGTTTAGTTCCTTTAGGTATAGAGTCAGATTTTTTTATTTGGGCTTTTTCTTGTTTGTTGAGGTAGGCCTGTATTGCTACAAACTTCCCTCTTAGAACTGCTTTTGTTGCAACCCATAGATTTTGGTATGTCATATTTCTGTTTTTATTTGTCTCTAGGTTTTTTTTTTTTTTTTTTTTTTTTTGTGGTATGTGGACATCTCACTGTCATGGCCTCTCCCATTGCGGAGCACAGGCTCCGGACGCGCAGGCTCAGCGACCATGGCTCACGGGCCCAGCCACTCCGCAGCATGTGGGATCTTCCCGGACCGGGGCACAAACCCGTGTCCACTGCATCGGCAGGCAGACTCTCAACCACTGCCTCACCAGGGAAGCCCTGTCTCTATGTATTTTTAATTTTTATTTTGATTTGATGACCTATTTGTTGTTCAGTAGCCTGTTGTTTAATCTCCACTTTTTTGTGATTGATTTCTAGTATAGTATAGTATCTGTTTGTTGAATGAAGGACACTTTGGGGGAAAGTTTTCTTTCTTCATGGACAAAATAAGGAGAGGAGGGAGTGAAAAGTATATAAAAAAAAAAAACTAAAAATCTCTATCTGGGCTTTACTTACTTCAAACAAGGAAGGATCTGTATAACTGGGCAACATAAGAAAAAAGGGACATTAGAAGACTTCTTTTGGAATTCTAGGGACAGAAGGATGCAGGAAATAAAGTTTCCAAGTCCTCCAGAGCATGGTCCACAATGGAGAAGCAGGGATTTAGGAATGTGACAAACAAGGAATCCATCAATGTATGCCTCAAAACTTCTGGTGCCAAAACAAGGATGGAAAAAGTTTGACCCAAAGGGATTCCTGGTAAGCACACAGCTGGTCTTTGGTAATGAGGAGAAAGCAAATCAGGGATTTATAGGTTGGGTAACAGCCAGGCTGTGAGTTGTCACTGAGAAAATTGACACTCAAGGAGACTTTTTTGTATGTAGTAATGTAAAAATGCCTTCCACTTCTTTTGTGAGAGATGTACCCAGTGGGATAGACAAGTTGGAGACCACACATACAAGATGGAATGGTTCCAGGCTTGGCATATTACAGCATCTCTTCTCCTCTTTCCCACCATATTCCCTAGAGCAACTCCATATCACAGGAAGGTAAGGCAAATAGGGGAAGCAAAATGCAACTTGAACCCTGTGTGGACTGATGAGGGACCTTATAAATAAAAGCATAAAGTTGCTCAGCAGCCTAATTTTATTTTGTGGAGCTTCAAGTTTGTTTTGAACTCATAAAAGAAAGGACCCTAGACCATCCCTGACATTGATATTTTTGTTTTTTGAATTTTGTACATGTGAAATGGCTCAATGTAGAATTTTGCCGAGAGCTTTAATAAAGCACTTTTTGGCAATTTCCAGAGCTGATCCTTTGCTGCCATTGAAAAACCAGAACACATATGAATGTTTCCTGTCCTCTAGTGTGTCTCCATTCTATAAGCAGTTTATTCACAGATTCTTTAAAGTCCCTGGAAAATAATTTGGGTACAACTGGCACCACAAAATTATTTAAAGTGTTCAAATCACTCCTCTATGGTCTCATTACTTATTTTCTCTTTATATATTTTCTTTTATGTTGCTCTAATGTCTAGATTATACCTGTATAAACCCATGTCATCTTCTAGTTTCTATATTGACCATTCAGTTAAGTAATCCTGTTCAGTTTTCTAAATAAAGCATTCTTTTCTTTTATATAAAATAAATAAATATAGTATATACTATTAATACTTTTCACAATTCTCTATGGTCTTCTAAATATGATTTCTCTGCCTATGCCAATCCGTTTAGGTATAATTCATTTCCTATCAGAGAAGAACTTGCTTTGAAGTCATAACACATTGTGCAGTAATGACTCAATTACAAAAAGATGATCAGGTATTTTTTTATTCTTGGGATTATCTTAGACTTTACTCTTCTTCTTTGTGTTATAATTTTTTCTTATTTTTAGAGGCTAGCTTGTACAAATTAGATCCTTGATGGGTTGGCAAACTCTGAGAACAGTTAGAATTTCCTTTTTAGCAATAATTTCTGAACAATATGGGTGTCCTGAAGTGGGGAGAGAGTGAACTGGTATGAGGGGGAGGTAATAATTTGTCAAAGAGCAGTTTTCCCTGGAGCTTACATGCTGTTTCCCATCAGTGCTTAAAACCAGCATGTTGTTAGAACTAGTTACAGTATTACAGATGTTTCAAGCCATTAACATATTGTTTAAATACCATTGTGGTAGGATTTGCTACAGATATATTTTTGTCTTGCAAACTGGAAGTTAAATGTCTTTTCATTAATCTACCAATGTAATATTTATTTGTCCCCAGAAAAACCAAAGATTTAGTTTGCTACACTTTTTTCTCAAACACAAGAGAGGGGACAAGGTTTGACATGTGTCAGTCCTTTCCACACCAAGTATGTGAGAAGATTCCCTAGGAAATTGTTAGCTGGGTACTACATCTATTTGTGAAGTGGGTGATAAACTATTGTTCCTCTCATTTCATGACCACTAGGGAGATGAATGCAATTTGCACAGTGCAGTGGTAATAACTAATGTGACATTTTCAAAGGAATCTAATCATGGATTCTAAATATTCATACCCAGGGCCTCTGCTGAGAGATTTTTTTTTCCTTTTAAAAGTGTTCTTTGAGTAGACAAACACATTGCATGCCTTTAGATAGGTAAATATTATACTTTTAAACATATGGTTTCTAGAGCACTATTCCTGCAAGTTGCTTTAGAACATTTACTGCTAGTCATCAAAGCCTTATAATTAGGTGACCACACAATTTATCATGCAACCTTCAGAGAGTAGAAGGCACCGTTAATAATTATACAAAAATAAGAATCTTAAACTGATACTGTTCTGGGCAAACCAGGAGGTACATTCAGTCAACACATAATGAAGTTTTAAAATTGCTAACATTTTAAACTAATTATTTAGGGAGGAAACCAAAAAATCACATATTATCAGAAAGCCAAAAATTCATCATTATCTGATAAACAGAGGTAAAATCTCAATTCTGCAGTTATGGAAATCCCATTAGGACAGGAATATTTATAATATGAATATCTGCCTCTGTGTGCACTAAAGAATTTCATTGATATTTCAGGCTGAAGTTTATATGTTAAGGATCACCGATAGGGTGAGATCCTTCTACTGTCCTCACCATCCTTGGTGACTGGCTATCAGTATGAAAATTTGTGAGAAAATTCTGTTTCAAGGCATTTTATTTCCAGAGACCTGTATGCTAGATTATTCCAAGAAACGAATTTCAGGAACTAGTTTTGACATGAAGGAAAAGATGATTTCCAACTACTTCTTTCATTATACGTTTCTTTTTTCAATTTATGTTAATATGGGAGAATTTGAATTTTTAATGTGACTTAACCCTAAGGAATTCTGCCTGGGAAATAGCCAGAGAGTGTGTGCTATTATTACAAGTCCTTTAGTATCAAGAAGGGCAGTATGTATATCCTGACCTAGCTCTATTAATTTGCCTTAAGGCCAACCAAGAGAGTGTGCACTTGAAGGAGATAAAACTTTCCTTCCCCAGAGTCATTTTAGATTAAGATAATGTCCAGTTTGGATGATACTAAAGAAATTGTACTATAATCAAGGTACAGAGCAGCTATTGGGTTTGCTAATGCTTAAGAGGAAGAAGAACATGGAAATGTGATGGGAAGACATAGTGGGATAGTGATGATCTACAAATGGGAGAATAGGAGTCCCTGATAATCAAGTTTGGAAGTCAGAACCGTCAACTGGTTTGATGTAATAGAAGTTAAGAGAATAAGAATGGAGAGAAGCTGGAATAAGCTAAATAAGATGAAATGCTTAGTTCAGGAAAGTGGAGCATGTTGCTAAGAGCCCAAAACAAGAAAGTTAGTTTACAGAGTTCCTTTTGGAACATTTGATAAGATGTTAGTAATTTACAATGCAAGTAGCTACAAGGATAGAGGTTTTGGCTTGCAGAGGATAGATCTGCAATCCAGACAGCAAAGGACTTTTTACTTCTAAGGACAAAAATCATACTAAGGAAATTTGTTAAACTTCAAAATAGAAATTGTCCTAATAATTATTCTTTCATCTTATCTCCAAAGAAAAATGTATTATTTCTAGTCTTCAAAGATAACATTCATTCAATCTTCGAAGAGGTATTATATTGAGTTAACACAGTATGCCAGGCATTGTGCTTCCCTTCTGTGGTTCATCCATTCCTTCCTCCTGTGTTCCCTATCTGTCTCAGCCTTCTTTAACATCTCCTTCTCATGTAATCTTTTGTCTTTCTTCTAACTTGTGTATATTTTTCACATATTGACTGATCCTTCAGATGTCCTACTGATTTTTTAAGCAACTTTTATTTCATTTAGAAAATATCATGTTCATTTAATGAATACTTACTCAGTATATATTGACACTTTGTTCCAGGTACTGGGGATACAGTGGTGAGCAAATAAATGCTGTTTCTGTCCTCATGGAGTTTGCAGTGTAATTGGACAACCAGATTAATTAAATAATTACATAAATCAATGCAATACTATAATGGTGCTCACTTCCATCAAGGATTTGTGTACTGTGAACACCTATAAAATGGGAAATAAAAGTTGAGATGAGAGCTGATGGAAGACATGACCTCAATGACTGAAGAAAAGATAAAAGAGATCTATCAGAAAGAACTCTTCAACATATGGACAAATATGGGCAAGTGTGGAGAATGTAAAGAAAGGACAGAAAGCAGATGAGGCTGAAACAGAGAGATCACAAAGGCAAGAAGGGAGCAGTTCAGTTAAAACCTTTTACATTTTATTTTTTTTGGTTAAAATTTTAACATCAGGTTGAAGGAAGCCATTGAAATATTATATGTAGATAAGGTGAGTAGATTTGTACTTTGACAAAAAATTCACTGTGATTACAATGGGAAGAATAGATTGGAGTGTGTGGCAGATAGATAAGGCAGAACAATTAAGAGATTCTATGCAACAGTCTAGGTTGAGAGAGGATATTAGCTTGAACCTAGATGGATTTGGTAAAGTTGGAGTGAAGTGGAAGTAATAGAGAGATATTTAGGAGGCAAAATCCAAAGGACTTGAGAATGGATTTACATGGGTGGTTATAGCAAGAGAGTTGACAGGGACACATTCAAGTTTTTGTCTTAATTGCATGATGATGACTATGCTATTCGTTGGGATAAGAACCTCTGGAAGAAAAACACTTTGTGTTGAAGTAAAGCTCAAATTTTAATTATGTTTTTGAAGTTTCTTTATATAATTCTGAAAGAGATATCAAATAAAGAGTTGATATATCTGGAGCTTAGTGTAAAGTTTTGCACCATAGACTTTAGGAACTAAAATTTAACAGATTAGAAGAGGAGGTTGGACATGTGAAAGAAACAGAAAAATGATCAAAGGAAGAAAGCTAAGAGAGTGTTTACCTTGAAAACCAAGAAAAGAGGTTGTGTCAAGGAGTCAGTGTTCAAAAGTTGGTAAGACGCTGAAAGGTTGAGATAAACATGGACAAATACATTGGATTAGTGATGTGGAAGTCATTGGATGCTATAGCAAAAGCTTGGTACAGAGGGTTTGTTAGGCAAGAGGCCTTATTGAAGGATGAAGAATGAGATGAAGGGAAAAGGAGAGTAAGTATAGAAAATCTTCTTTTTTATTTTTCTAAATTGATTAATTCATAAAATATTACTGAGAATTTGCTATATGACAGGAAATGGCTAGGAACTAAGAATTCATAGTGAATAAGACAGTATCTGTTCCCAAGCAACTTATAACCTAGTCAGATGTCATAAGCGAATGAAACTTACTACTACATTCACTTCTTCATTAATTAACTCTCAGATTTCTAGAATCTGACTTCGACTTCCAACAAATCGGTAAAACTCTTTTCTGATTTCCAAAGACCTTCTAGTTATCATATTCAATGAGATTTCCTCAATGTTCATCTTCATTATCATGTGGGAGTATAATACTGATCACTACATATTCCTAGAAAAGCTCTCTAAGTTATTACATTTTCATTCTTTTCCTCTTCTGTTTCTGTCAATAACTTGTTTGTTTCTTCCTAGCCTCAGTCCTTCCCCTTACCACAGGTGTTCCACCACATTTAGTCCTTGATCCTTTGCTGATGTCTCAATAAATCTTTCTCAGGGAACACACCGATTTTTACAGTTTTAGTTATGATAGTGGGGAGGTAGGGGAAAGCACAAATGCTTATCAATGGTAAATCTTCTTACTCTTTTTTGATCTTACATCTCTACCAGATGTATAGTTTCTTTTTTGAAGTGTCAGTGCAATCAGGGGGAGTAAAACAGTGGCGCTTTTATACGTTAATTTTCATTTCCTCATGATGTTGTACATAATTTTTTATAGGTTCACTAGCTACTCTGTCTTATATGAATGAATTATTGTGTCCTTTGTAATTTTTATTTCATTAGACCATCAAAAAGAATATTCTAAAGATGAATTTTGCCTCTGGAATAGGAATACATCACTGGCACATGCTAGACTACATGAGAGAGCTCATCTGATAATATATCTCTCATCTGTAATGGAAAATCCTTAGCAATTACATCTTCAAATATTACTACCTGCAATTTGATGTGTGTTGGATTTTTATATCTCTATTTTGCATCCTACTTCCTCTTTCATAACTTTAACTTTTTAAGTTAAAAATCTTAAAAACTCATTGAGCTCATAAGCTCAGTAACTTTTTGTGCTCCCTTTAACCATAAAGTCTTTAGTCACATTTTTCCAATTCACTGATTCTCTCTGCAGCTTTGTCGAGTTTAGAATTTATTCTATATCTTTGATATTTTGATTATTCTAATGATTACATTTTTGTTGCTTTTTTCAGGTATAGTAATTCCAACTGGTTCTTTTTTAGGTCCATCTTCCTAATACATATCTATCTGTCTTTACTTTTTTTCTTCTTAATTTTCTAATGAATAATGATCTCATATATTTTCAAACTTATTTTGAGATTATTTTATTGTTTACATTTTATCAGAATTGAATTTATGTTTTGATTATTAAATTTGAGTGATGTGCTTCCTAATAAAATTTTCACTCTAGTGCTTTGACATATTTGTTTGTGAGATCATTTGTGGTGACTATTTCTTTCTCCACCAATTTCTTCTTCTTTGGTAATAGTTTTGCTTATCTGCACCTGGCCCCAGGAATCCTGAGGGCAGAATTAGAGGATGGTTTTTCCTAGGTCCTGTCCAAGATGGTTTCTTTACTTCCTTCCCTACAGCAGCATTCAGGGAGATATTTGGCTTTGTTTTACAGGCTCAATAGGTCCATCTCAGTCCCATGTTTCATGCAGTAAACCTGTCTCTTCTTTCCCTACACACATAAAGTCAAACTTCCAGTTGCTTCAATGATGATTCCAGAGTCCTTCATGTTCTTGGCTTGGGCCTCCATATAATAGAGTGTGTTTTTATTCTATTCTAGAAATGTTAGCCTCCCTCTTTGAATAAGGTTATATATTTTTAATGTTCTAACAATGTTATCCATTATTGGTATGTTTAAAGGTGAGGGGGAAATTCAAATCCATCCTGACGTAAAGTCCTTTGGTATTTCTTGAAAAGCAGAATATTTACATTTCTTTTATGATTGTTACTATTATTTGGGAATGACCTTTCATACAATGAAATTATATCTAAACCAAACAAATTTCTTTCAGTTCTTCAATGACTTTCTCTAAAAATTTTAATTCTTTAATCTGTGTTGACTATATCTTGCCATATGTTGTTAAAAATTTGGTTATATTTTTCCAAAAGCCTCATATATCTGAACACTTAAATCAATATGTATCTCATTAATTAGAAAAATTGCATTAAAAATTCTAAGTAAATATAAATACTATTCCACTGATCTGCCTAATTATTAGTACATCAGTACCACACTGTTAAATAGTGTTTCTTTAAAATTTTTTGCTTGTTTGTTTGTGTGTTGGTAAAAATAATTCCCAGTTTTTTCTCATTCACAGTCTTTTTTTTTCAGATATTTATTGGCTTCTCTCACCTGTCCTTCTAAGAAAGAGGAAGAATAATTTCCAAATCCAAACAGACTAGATTGAAATTACATTTAACTGATTATATGAGTTAAATTTTGAAAAGTTAACTTTCTTTTTACCATCAAACCTTCCCAACTGATAAAATGATATACTTCTTTCTGTTTTGTCCTACAGTAAAATTCTGATATTAAAAAAAAATTTTTTTTCATAACACTAGCAATTTTATATCATTCTTTCTTTGTGACCAAATATTTTTGGTTATATATCCTAAAGGCATTGTTTTTATGAAGTGGCCAATGTTTAGTATTAAAATTAAGCAGTGCAGGAAAGTGTTAAAAAGTAAAGACAGACACTACTACCTTACCACAAATAATAACCACTCCTAATATTTAGTAAAGCAACATTTCAGCCACTTTCCTCCACAACCTACACACTGAAGTATAGACAGGCAGACATGAAAACCAAATTAATAGCATAAAAATGGGAGTATGTTCTAATGGATTTTAATGAAAATATTACACTTAATTTAATTTGCATTTAAAAGAAAAATACACAGATGTGAAACTGAAAGAACTTAGATGGTGTTTTACCAAGAAAATCTATTGCTGTCTAAAATATTTATCTTAGGGTAAGTGAAAAAAATATTAAGAACATAAACAGTTTGAGATCTTTCTGGTTTTCTTTTCACTGCATGTACCCTTTTTAGCTTTCATTGACCTGTTGTTCACAAACACTGATCTCTAGTTCTCAGATACTTTTTCTCTCTCTCCTTCCTCATTCCAGGTATACATGATTTTTCAAAATGTATCACATCTAGATTTTGTTTTGCAAACACAAACTCTGTTGTTTTATTTAAGTTCTATTTTAAAATGGATCTTGGTTTCACACTCAGATTTTATACCATGGTTTCTTCTTTCCCGAGTCATACACTTTGATTCATCTAATTAACTGACTTATTCTTGCCAAGTGGCTTTTCAGTAGGGACCCCTGGGTGGTATTTCCCTGAGTTATTTCATCTTAGAATGTCTTTCTGTTGATTCATACCCTGAGTGACAATTTGACTAAGTATAATACTCATGGATCAAATTGTCTTCCTCTCAAAACTGGGAAACATTGTTTGATTTTTTTGGCATAGAGAGTTGCTGTGCCAAAGAATAAAGCTTTCTTTATTTTTCCCTTCTTGTAGCTGATCTTTTTTATTTCTGCTTAGACCTCTAGGTAATTTTCTTTATTCGTGAATCTGAAAAAGAAGCAGGTTATGTCTCCATATTAATTGTTTTGTATTTTTTCTTTTCTGTTTGAATGCAAGTTATTCTTTATATATTCAAATTTGGCACATTTCCTTCTTTCTCTGTTTAAGAGAAATGTCACCCTATTATGCCTCTAAATATATTTTCTGTTCAAAATGCTGTTTCCTGTTGATTTTATCATTATATCTCTGTCTCTTTCTCTCCACATTCACATGTTTATATATATGCAAATGTTCTTACATATGCACATGAACATTATACATATGAATAGGTGTCAACAATCTTCTGTAAATATTTAAATATTAATATTTTTCTATGATCATTGTGATTATCTCAAGCCTTTTACCTACCAGTATAATTTGATTTTTAACTGTATCTATTCTAGTCCTTGCTGTCTCCAATTATTCATTAGTTGTATTCATACAACAATGTTGTATTCTAATTTTTCATGTAAATTAGTTGCTTTGTAATCTCCCTGTTATATTGAATTTATATTTTTATTAGACTCTTCTTAGCATGAAGTTTATATAGGCTTACTTTTCTGTTATTTGTATTATATTTTAAAAGATTTTTTCTTTTTTATATACCATATGATATGTTTATAAAACTGCAATATTATGTTTTTCCAAACCCTTATTTTGCTTAATAAGCAGATATGCTAAGAGCTTAATTTTTCACAGAAATATTTGTGGATTTTCTTTGACCTACATCACCTAAGAGCAGTATTAAAGTATTGTTTGGGAAAGAACAGGTATAAGTATAAATTCACATTCTGTTGCCTTGTAGGGCAAGGTGAAGAGGGGAAGGGACAATGAAAGTTTGCTGGGATTTTTCTTCACCCCATCATTTGTGCATCTCACACCAAGGCCTGCTCCTCTCCACCAAAACTTGACTACAAGGATTTTGTTTTCTTACTTGTGTTTTCACATTTTGAATTTATCATAGAGTTGTATCATTTTTCTTTGTTTTTTGTTTTTGTTTGTTTTTTGCTATTGTGGTGAATTTTTACCACTTAAGTTAAAATGATTTTATATGTATTAGGGATTCAATGATCTAACTTCTTTCTACTAACACAGTAGATCAATTTTCTAGATTTCCCTATTTATCTTTAATAATTTGTTAAGTTTTCTGTTTTACCATTTCTTTACTACTTCATTTTACTTTGTGATTAAAACAAGAGTACAGATAACCCTTATAAGCAGTGGAAAAAGAATTATGACAATAAATCTTACATACATTAAAGAGATCATAAAAAGTTATTATAAAGAACTCAATGCTGATGAATTGAAAATATAGATTATATGGTTAAGTAGCTACAACAGTACAACTTACCAAAACTGACATAAGGAAAATAGAAAGTATGACTGGTGTTTTATATACATATATATTTATATAATATACAGATTGTATCAATTGCACCTTGTATTAAAATCTTCCCAAAAGTGGAAAAAATAGACCCAGATGGCTCAGAGATGCATTATTATTCAAGATTAGTTTAACATTTAAAAAATCAGTCTAATTTTGTACATTAATAGAATAAAGGAGAGAAATCATATGATCATCAACATAGATGCATTAAAAACATTTGATAAATCTAAAATCCATTAAGGATAAAAACTCTTTGGAAACTAGAAATAGAAGGGATTTTCCTTCAGTCTTATAAATATTATCTACATAAACTTTATGCAAATATCTTATTTAGTGATGAAAATTGAAATCTTTTTTTTCTGAGATTGGGAATAAAACAGGGACTTCTGCTCTTTCCAACTTCATTTCAACATTTCATAGAGGTTCACACCCAGAGTTTTGCAACTTTAGCACTATTCTGGGGCAGATAATTCTTTGTTGTAGGGGGTGTGTTCCATACATTGTAGGATGTTTAGCAACACCCCTTGCCTCTACCAAATGGATGCCAATATCATCCTGTCCTTGCCCAGTTGTTACAACCGAAAAAGGTTCCTAGGCATTGCTGGGGCTAGGGGAAAATAACTCCCAGCTGAGAAACACTGCTCTACTCATGCAATTAAATAAGAAAAAGATGTATGAATTTAAAAAGAAATAATAAAATATCCATTATCTGTTGATGGCATGTGTGTGTATGTAGCAAATCCAAAAGAATCTACAGATAAATTATAGGAATTAATAAGTGAGTCTAGGAAGGTAGCTAGATATGTGGTCAATATATCAATATAAAAATTTATTATACTCCACTATAAGAAAGAAAGTAAAATTTTAAATGCTGCCATTTTTAATAATATCAAAAGATTTAAATTTAGGAATAAATTTAAAACATGGCATGCCCATCCTCTGAGGAGAATGATGAACTATTAAGAGTACTGTTCAAAGACCCAGATAAGTGGGAAGATATATCACGTTCCTGGAATGGAAGACTCAATATTTCAATTCTCTCATACTAGATCTATAGATTCAATGAAATTCCAGTAGAAATGCCAGCAGTTGTGTGTGTGTATAACTTGACATTCTGAGTGTAAAATTAATATAAAAATATAAATGAGTTAAGAAGAAAGACCTTTGTAAAAGAAGGACAGGAGAGGGAGAGGATTTGCACAACCAAATATCAAGACATTTATAAAGTTATAATAACTAGAGATGGTGTTGGTACAAGAAGAGAGACATTTTTCAGTGGAACAGAAGACAGCTTAGAAATAGATTCACACTAATGTGGACACTTGATTTATGACAATCGTTGTATTGTACATCAATGAGGGAAGAGCAGTCTTTCCAATAAATGGTAGTAGATCTCTTGAATATCCATAATGAGAAAAAATGAAACTTGTCCTCTACCTTACATCATATACAAAAATCATTTCTGGTGTATTATCAGTCTAAATCTAAAAACAAAACAATAAAATTCCTAGAAGAATATACAGGACAATATTTTTATGACCTTGGGATAGATGTAAATTGTAACATAGAACACAAAAAGACTATTCTTAAAGGAAATGATTGTTGAGTTGTACTACGTTAAAATTAAGAACATCTCTTCATGAAAAGTTAAGAGAGTAAAAAGGCACCTTGTGGAACAAGAGAAGATATTTGTAATGTGTACAAGTGAGGGCTTGTGTACAAATTATATAAAGGCTTCCAAAAATCGGTAAGAAAAAGATGGACGTGTCACAGAAAAATGGATACAAGGTAGAAACAAGCACTTGATAAAATAAGTATATGAAAGGTACTCAGTCTCATTAGCTGTGAAAGAGCTACAGATGTGAAAAATTAAATGAGATGTATTATGCACCTACAAAGTTAAAAATAAATGAGATAGTATTTTGTTCCTATCAGGCTCAAATAAAAAGACTGACAATGTTAAGTGCTGACAAGGATGGGAGCAATGGAGAGATTATACTTTAAAATTTATGAACATTTTAATCAGTACATCCACTTATAAAAAAGTTTGACAGTATTTACTAGAGTTGTATGTATACATGTGGTATAACCCAGCAGTTTCATCTAAGGGTATATATCCTACAGAAATGGGTGGATGTATGTACTCAGAAGCAAGTAAAATAATATCCTAGCAACATTAATAATAATGGCCAAAAATAATGAAATAATCCATAAACAGTAAAATAAAAATATAAATTTTTGTTTTGTTTTGTTTTGCGGTACGCGGGCCTCTCACTGTTGTGGCCTCTCCCGTTGCAGAGCACAGGCTCCGGACGTGCAGGCTCAGTGGCCATGGCTCACGTGCCCAGCCGCTCCGTGGCATGTGGGATCTTCCCAGACCAGGGCACGAACCCGCATCCCCTGCATCAGCAGGCAGACTCTCAATCACTGCGCCACCAGGGAAGCCCTTATAACTTTTTAATTATTCATATGGTTTAACCTATATAGCAATACAAGGAATAAACAACAGCTATAAATGTGAATGAATAAGTGTTTTATACAACATGTATAATTCTCATTATATAATGTTTCCCTAAAGAAGCTAGACAAATAAAGAATACCTAATATATAATTCCATTAACTTAAAGTTGAAAAGCAAGTAAAATAAATCAATAGTATTAGAAGTCATCATAATAGTTCTCCTTGGGGAGGAAAGAGGAAGTAATGATGACAGGGCATCATGAAATGTGCTTCAGGGGTACTGAGAAGCTTCTACTTTTCAGCCTGGCACTGGTGCCATGGATGTCCACTCTCGGATAAGCCACTGAGTTTTACATTCTTTTTGTGAATTTATGAGTTTATACTTTAATTTAAAAATGCTGTGCATATTTTAAATAAGTACTTTTTAAATTTAGGAGCAAAGATTTTATTTTGTAACTATTAAAAATGTCTAGGGCTTCCCTGTGGTGCAGTGGTTGAGAGTCCGCCTGACGATGCAGGGGACATGGGTTCATGCCCCAGTCTGGGAGGATCCCACATGCCGCAGAGCGGCTGGACCCGTGAGCCATGGCCACTGAGCCTGCGCGTCCGGAGCCTGTGCTCCACAGTGGGAGAGGCCACAACAGTGAGAGGCCCATGTATCACCAAAAAAAAAAAAAGTCTAATAATGTTATTTTCCAAATCCTGCACATCTTTGATTACTTTTACCACCTTCACCTGCTTAAGACTGAGTTTATTAAAACCCTCTACACTTATTCTACTTCTAATCTTTATTCCATGTTTTCTCCCTCCTGAGAGCTTTTCCTTTATGTATTCCAGTGCAGTGTTGTTATTTAATACATTCAAGTTGTTTATGATTTTTCCAGTTTTGGTACACATTAGCCTTTTTTTCTTGCCTGCTTAATAGTATTTTGTTCAATAGTAAGTCCTGATTTCTTTTAGTTTGCATTTTCCTAGTGTATTTTTTTAAATTTTAGCTTTGTATTTTTTATTTATATTATTTAGTTTTATCTTTTTTTCCTTAATTACTCCTTATCTTTTTCACTTTTATACTTTCTACTGTTTTGGAAGTTCTAGGTCCTATTTTAAATTCTATAAGTAGTTACTTTTATAGTTTTCAAATACATTCCATAATTTTCATTTTTTAATTTTTGGAATACATTTTGAAGTGGTATCTTTTCCATCCTTTTTCTTTTCTTTTTTTACATGCTCTTCTCCTAATCTGATTCCTATTCAGTATTAAAATGTAAAACTTGGTTTCAGTGCTCACCATCAGTGAACATATGTTCCTCATTCTTGAACTATTAATTTTACTTTATGTCTTGTTAGCTTAGCTTCTATTTTCAAGATATTGTTTTAAAGAAATATATATGAATAATCTATTTTCTGTGGCCTTAGTTATATGTTATTTTTCCTTTTATATTTGTTAATATTTGCTTCACTTTATTTTTTTCTGTTTATAAATTCTTAGGTGAATAATTTCTATGTAAGCTTGATATGTGAATCAGGTATGGTATACAGTGTATACTTGTCTGGTTTGTTGACTTGGGTGGTTATAAAATATTTTTGGATTAAGAGCTGGAATAGAGTGTGATGAGCACAGCTCTTGGTCTACTCCCAGAGTGCACTGCATTCAAGGCAGCTTCATCCTACTATAAGCCTGCTCTGCTTCCTTTACTGTTGGCCTCCATGAGGTGCATCCTCAGAGGATGTGGTGTGGGACTCCCAGTCAGTATTCCCTCCATCTAACCCTTGGCTGCCTCATACTTACAGAGACTCTGAGATGATGTATAAAGGTGGGTTTAGATAAAGTTCTACACTTGCTCCAGATTCTGGCATTAGATTTTTCATCCATCTCTTCAGAACATAAATGTTAACATAGTATAAAAGGTATGGATTTTAGCTTTCTTTCTGAGTTCTCAGGGGTTTTTTGTTTTGTTTTGTTTTGTTTTTCATGGAAAATTGAGAGATGCTGTGTTGTACCCTCCTATAAAGATACTATTTAAATATAAGAATATGTCTCCTTTAAAAGGAAATTCATATTTAATCTTAGAAAAATAGGTGTATCAGACCATAAGAATCCAGAGAAGAGAGAGAGGGGGTGGGGGGAGAAATGTCAATGTTGCGGAAGGAATGTTGCAGCTGCTTTTTGGCATTTAGCAGAAAGCAGATAATGCTTGTGACAATAACAGCAACACACACTGGAAATGACAGGGCCATATTTCAAGAATTGTACCTGAGAAAATCTTTAGATAGGAAAAATAAAGTAAATAATTACTAAAAAGAGAAATGAGAGGTAATTAATGAACTGGAAAATAATTATTCATAGGCTTTTGTCTCTGTTTTTTACATACTTGCTCATATTAATTGACTACAATATGCTAAGTACTTATAAGGAATATTTCATTTCCACAATAATATTATGAAATGGCTGTAATTTCTCTGTTCTATAGGTGAGGAACATACAGTTAAAATAATTTGCTTAAGGTCACAGAGCTGCCTTCATTTCCTGTCTATGATCTGGAGCAACAGACTGTGTCCTTTTCCATAGTCAGCCTGACTCTTTCTACCTCATAACATTAATTTTGAAGATATTGTTTATTAAATATAAAATGAAGTTATAAAGCATATATTTTATTTAAGTGTAAATGTAAAATGTGTGTTTGACAGGATTATGTTGTATATCTACACTCTTCTCACTCATGTAACCAAAGTAAATATAATTGTCAGGTCCTGCCTGATTATTCTAGAACAAATAATTACCTGTTGCCAGCCCTCCTAGGTGAAGATATACTTGCCTGAGAAACAGAAGAATATCTCTTGGACTTTCTTAGAAACTAGACTAGATTTCTTAGAAACTAGACTAACACTAGATTATTGCACAGCTAGAGGAAGGGTAGAAATATTATTAAGGTAGATATTAACTTTGTAAGGGCAATAGGTACTAAGTTGTAGTTCAATTGCTAAAGCAATTGTAGTTGTCAATTGCTCTGATTACTCATATTAAACAGTTTAACATGAGTTTGGAAGCTCTACTTAATTATTAACCTTAATGTGGAGGAGTTGATGATACTATTTTAAGAGTTTTGGCTGGAAAATGACCCTTGGCATGCATCAAGAACTCCTTGGCCTGCCAAGAAGTGCAGTGTTAACACCCATATAATGAAGATGACTTGTTTTTCCTTAACCTTAGTTTAGAAAGTATTTTCTGAAGTCTAATGGTCAAACTGGGAAGACAAATATCAGGCAAAAGTGTGCTCTCTTATACAGGTGGTTGTACTTCCCTATCTCATCACATTGACCCTGGATTTAATGGAGTGGAGATGGAAAGGAAGAAAGGAAAGAAATCAATGCATTTTCCACACTAGCAGCTGGTGTGCATATTACCTGGACTCATGTCCAAGGATGAGTAAGGTTTTATTTTTTTTTAAATCAGTTCACAAAGGAAGGAAACAGTAGGGGATTAGAAACAGGGATCTGTAGAGGGAACCTGGGCACAGGTGAAGTTCATTATAGCTCTCTTGCTGCTGTTGTGTTTTGGTAGCAGAGCTTAGGTAGCTGCAAACAAGAGTAATTTATGTTCAGTTCTCCCAGCAGGACCTACCCCGAGACAGACTGTCTGGTCAGCACTCCATTCCAAGAAGAAAAAAAAAAAAAAACACACACACAGAAAGGAATAGGTAAGACTCCATTTGCTTTCCTGATGTATTATTTTCTCTAAGTTTCTTAGCAGTAAACCTTTAGAATGAAAGCCCAATGGACAAACTAGCTTTACCTCATGATGTGACTAATTTAAGAGAAGCTCAAAGCCTTGATCACTGTCATCTATTTCTGGCTCTCTGATTTAGCAGACAGATGAAGTGCACTTATAGCTGACAGATGTGGAAATCCATATATAGCCAGACAAATCTCTAGTGGCTACTGATGCAAAATAATATGAGTTGTTTCCACAAAGGTCAGTTGAAATTTGCATTTGAATTTTTCTTCCTGGGGTGCTTTTAATGATAGGATCAGGTCCTTAGGCTCTTGTAGTAAAATGTGCCCTCCAAATTTGTCAATTATGTTAAGGTAAAATCTGGGTTGAGGAAATGCTAAAGAAAAAAAATGTGCTCTGAATATTTACCACATACATAGAGAGTGGCTGTGAGATAACTGAATAAGAATTGTGACATTAACCTACCCTTGCAATTACTCTGTTAATTGGCAGCTCGATTATCAAAATTAGAGTTCATTAAAGGTAAAATGTTTCTTCTGTAAATTTCATCTCCTGTACAAGATAATACAAAATATTATGCTCAGTGGGGAGGCTATTTTATCCACTTGGTTCTTTTCATGGCTTACATTTCTAAATAATAAATTGTGATTATTTGTCTGATTCATTCTTTTTAAAGAACTCATCATCACTATTGTGTTTATTTATATAAAGTTAGATTGCTTTCATAAACTATCTAATCCCAGCTCTCTGCACTGTACAGTGTGTGAGTACACTTAATTTAATTCACATATTTCACTTTTTATTGCTCAAGAAAATAAAAAAAAATCCAAGGTTATTAAAAGTCAATTTAGATCTATATACCATTCCATTACTGACCCAATTTAATAATATTTTAATTAGTCATTTCAATAGCTTGACTCTAGAGTTAAAGAAGTGTTGATTGTATAAAAATAAAGGAGTATAATCGATATTATAACTTAGCTTGAGTCAACTTGTTTTGCTTGTAGGAGGTACTCATTGTGAAACATCCTGAGATTTTGTGCAATAAAGGGTATATGGGTTTTTTTCCTCTTATTTCCATATTTAGGACTGTTTGTTCGAATGCCATAATTTAAAAAACAACAAGGAAAAAAGACAAGCTACTTTAATAAACTTGGTCCCCCGGTCACTGCCAGAGGTGATACATAAAGAGTATCTCAGGGCAGTAAGTTTGGTTGATAATCTTTTCCTAAGATATAATGTAGATTACCTTTGTACCTCCAGCAACCATCTCAATGTATAGCATAATACTCACACTCAATGAATATTTTATGAATGCATTAGTAAACATGTAAAGCAAATTCTGTACTTCCAAGAAATAACTGTAAAGATGCTTTGAAAAGCTTGATAGGTAGTTATGGATGGATATCTATAGATGTCTATGCACATACAGTTAATTTCTTCCTGTAAAGTATGGTACTATTTGTTCAAGCTTATGAATTACTGTTATTAAAAAATACACATTTAGAATCAGAATCAGAACTTAATTCAAATGGAAAATCTGAATTCCTCTTTCTGATTCGGGGAAACACTGTACTGTAGTCTGCATTGTCCTCAGAAATTTCTGGGAAAAGGGATTCTCTCTTCTTGCCAAAAAAGCATATTTCAGTTAGAGTTGAAATGTCATTCTAATTTTTTTAATCGGAATTTCATCTGCTGCTCTCTTAACCTGCTTCTCCTTGTCTTGTCAGTGCAATAATAATAGTCTTCACTCATAATTACTCATGACTGTGATGACTTCAGATAATTCCTGCATTGTCCTCAGATAGACCATATCAAACTCTGAACAACTGTTATGGTTAATGAACGTCTTTTTCTCACTTTGTTAAAGAGATTTTAGTGAAGGCTGACATGTTTTTAGAGATATGATTTGTAAAATCTGATATAACAATAAAGAGTAAAATTTTTAATATGTAAAACTTAGACACATTTGCCATTAATTGCATTGGGACAGTGATCATATTTACTTTTTGGAAAATAAAATCATGCTATAAGGCTATAGAGTCAGTTCCCTGTTTTTCTCAACTATGAGACTGCTCAATATGAGGGGAAAACCAAATTTTTCTTAAAAATTTTTCTGTATGCTTTACTTAAGTTTGGTGTTTCAGATCAAGCACTACTCTTAGCTATTTTATGTGAGGTGTATCATAGAACACTTTTTTTTATTGAAGTATACTTAATTTACAATATTATATTAGTTTCAGGTGTACAACATAGTCATTCAATATTTTTATAGATTATATTCCATTAAATGTTATTATAAAATAATAGCTATATTCCCTGTGCTGTACAATATATCCTTGTTACTTATTTTATACATAGTAGTTTGTGTCTCAATATCTTACTGCCATCTTGACCCCTCCCCCACTTCCCTCTCCCCACTGGTAACTACTAGTTTATTCTCTATATCTGAGTCTATTTCTGTTTTGTTATAGTCATTCATTTGTTTTATTTTTTAGATTCCACATATAAGTGATAACATACAGTATTTGTCTTTCTTTGTCTGACTTATTTCACTAAGCATAATACCCTTTAGGTCCACCCATGTTGTTGCAAATGGCAGAATTTCATTCTTTTTTTATGAGTAATATTCCATTGTACATATATACCACATCTTCTTTAGCCATTCATCAATTGATGAACACTTAGGTTGCTTCCATGTCTTGGCTATTGTAAATAATACTGCTATGAACATTGGTGTGCATGTATCTTTTCTAATTAGTGTTTTTGTTTTCTTTGGATATATACCCAGGAGTGGAATTGCTGGGTCATATGGTAGCCCTATTTTTAGCTTTTTGAGAAACCTCCATATTGTTTTCCAGAGTGGCTGCACCAATTTACACTCCCATCAACAGTGTACAAGGGTTCCCTTTTCTTCACATTATCTCTAATGTTTGTCATCTCTAGACTTTTTTGATGATAGCCATTCTGACAAGTGTGTGGTGATATCTCACTGTGGTTTTGATTTGCATTTCTCTGATGATTAGCAATGTTGAGCTTCTTTTCATGTGCTTGTTGGCCATCTGTATATCTTTTTGAAAAAAATGTCTATTCAGGTCTTCTTCCCATTTTTTAATGGAGTTCTTTGATTTTTTTTTTTTTTTTTTTTTTTTTTTTTTTAATTTTACAAATTTAATCAGTTATACATATACATATGTTCCCATATCCCCTCCCTTTTGCGTCTCCCTCCCACCCTCCCTATCCCACCCCTCCAGGCGGTCACAAAGAACCGAGCTGATCTCCCTGGGCTATGCGGCTGCTTCCCACTAGCTCTCTACCTTACATCTGGTAGTGTATATATGTCCATGCCGCTCTTTCACTTTGTCACAGCTTACCCTTCCCCCTCCCCATATCCTCAAGTCCATGCTCTAGTAGGTCTGTGTCTTTATTCCTGTCTTACCCCTATGTTCTTGATGACATTTTTTTCTTAAATTCCATATATATGTGTCAGCATACAGTATTTGTCTTTCTCTTTCTGACTTACTTCACTCTGTATGACAGACTCTAGGTCCATCCACCTCATTACAAATAGCTCAATTTCATTTCTTTTTATGGCTGAGTAATATTCCATTGTATATATGTGCCACATCTTCTTTATCCATTCATCCAATGATGGACACTTAGGTTGTTTCCATCTCCGGGCTATTGTAAATAGGGCTGCTATGAACATTTTGGTACATGTCTCTTTTTGAATTATGGTTTTCTCAGGGTATATGCCCAGTAGTGGGATTGCTGGGTCATATGGTAGTTCTATTTGTAGTTTTTTAAGGAACCTCCATACTGTTCTCCATAGTGGCTGTACCAATTCACATTCCCACCAGCAGTGCAAGAGTGTTCCCTTTTTTCCACACCCTCTCCAGCATTTATTGTTTCTAGATTTTTTGATGATGGCCATTCTGACTGGTGTGAGATGATATCTCATTGTAGTTTTGATTTGCATTTCTCTAATGAGTAAAGATGTTGAGCATCCTTTCATGTGTTTGTTGGCTGTCTGTATATCTTCTGTGGAGAAATGTCTATTTAGGTCTTCTGCCCATTTTTGGATTGGGTTGTTTGTTTTTTTGCTATTGAGCTGCATGAGCTGCTTATAAATTTTGGAGATTAATCCTTTATCAGTTGCTTCATTTGCAAATATTTTCTCCCATTCTGAGGGTTGTCTTTTGGTCTTGTTTATGGTTTCCTTTGCTGTGCAAAAGCTTTGAAGTTTCATTAGGTCCCATGTGTTTATTTTTGTCTTTATTTCCATTTCTCTAGGAGATGGGTCAAAAAGGATCTTGCTGTGATTTATGTCATAGAGTGTTCTGCCTATGTTTTCCTCTAGGAGTTTGATAGTGTCTGGCCTTACATTTAGGTCTTTAATCCATTTTGAGCTAATTTTTGTGTATGGTGTTAGGGAGTGATCTAATCTCATACTTTTACATGTCCCTGTCCAGTTTTCCCAGCACCACTTATTGAAGAGACTGTCCTTTCTCCACTGTACATTCCTGCCTCCTTTATCAAAGATAAGGTGACCATATGTCCGTGGGTTTATCTCTGGGCTTTCTATCCTGTTCCATTGATCTATCTTTCTGTTTTTGTGCCAGTACCATACTGTCTTGATTACTGTAGCTTTGTAGTATAGTCTGAAGTCAGGGAGCCTGATTCCTCCAGCTCCATTTTTCGTTCTCAAGATTGCTTTGGCTATTCGGGGTCTTTTGTGTTTCCATACAAATTGTGAAATTTTTTGTTCTAGTTCTGTGAAAAATGCCATTGGTAGTTTGATAGGTATTGCATTGAATCTGTAGATTGCTTTGGGTAGTAGAGTCATTTTCACAATGTTGATTCTTCCAATCCAAGAACATGGTACATCTCTCCATCTGTTTGTATCATCTTTAATTTCTTTCATCAGTGTCTTATAATTTTCTGCATACAGGTCTTTTGTCTCCTTAGGTAGGTTTATTCCTAGATATTTTATTCTTTTTGTTGCAATGGTAAATGGGAGTGTTTCCTTGATTTCACTTTCAGATTTTTCATCATTAGTATATAGGAATGCCAGAGATTTCTGTGCATTAATTTTGTATCCTGCAACTTTACCAAATTCATTGATTAGCTCTAGTAGTTTTCTGGTAGCATCTTTAGGATTCTCTATGTATAGTATCATGTCATCTGCAAACAGTGACAGCTTTACTTCTTCTTTTCCCATTTGGATTCCTTTTATTTCCTTTTCTTCTCTGATTGCTGTGGCTAAAACTTCCAAAACTAGGTTGAATAAGAGTGGTGAGAGTGGGCAACCTTGTCTTGTTCCTGATCTTAGTGGAAATGGTTTCAGTTTTTCACCATTGAGGACGATGCTGGCTGTGGGTTTGTCATATATGGCCTTTATTATGTTGAGGAAAGTTCCCTCTATGCCTACTTTCTGCAGGGTTTTTATCATAAATGGGTGTTGAATTTTGTCAAAAGCTTTCTCTGCATCTATTGAGATGATCATATGGTTTTTCTCCTTCAACTTGTTAATATGGTGTATCACATTGATTGATTTGCGTATATTGAAGAATCCTTGCATTCCTGGAATAAACCCCACTTGATCATGGTGTATGATCCTTTTAATGTGCTGTTGGATTCTGTTTGCTAGTATTTTGTTGAGGATTTTTGCATCTATGTTCATCAGTGATATTGGCCTGTAGTTTTCTTTCTTTGTGACATCCTTGTCTGGTTTTGGTATCAAGGTGATGGTGGCCTCGTAGAATGAGTTTGGGAGTGTTCCTCCCTCTGCTATATTTTGGAAGAGTTTGAGAAGGATAGGTGTTAGCTCTTCTCTAAATGCTTGATAGAATTCGCCTGTGAAGCCATCTGGTCCTGGGCTTTTGTTTGTTGGAAGATTTTTAATCACAGTTTCAATTTCAGTGCTTGTGATTGGTCTATTCATATTTTCTATTTCTTCCTGAGTCAGTCTTGGCAGGTTGTGCATTTCTAAGAATTTGTCCATTTCTTCCAGGTTGTCCATTTTATTGGCATAGAGTTGCTTATAGTAATCTCTCATGATCTTTTGTATTTCTGCAGTGTCAGTTGTTACTTCTCCTTTTTCATTTCTAATTCTATTGATTTGAGTCTTCTCCCTTTTTTTCTTGATGAGTCTGGCTAATGGTTTATCAATTTTGTTTATCTTCTCAAAGAACCAGCTTTTAGTTTTATTGATCTTTGCTATCGTTTCCTTCATTTCTTTTTCATTTATTTCTGATCTGATTTTTATGATTTCTTTCCTTCTGCTAACTTTGGGATGTTTTTGTTCTTCTTTCTCTAATTGCTTTAGGTGCAAGGTTAGGTTGTTTATTCGAGATATTTCCTGTTTCTTAAGGTGGGATTGTATTGCCATAAACTTCCCTCTGAGAACTGCTTTTGCTGCATCCCATAGGTTTTGGGTCGTCGTGTCTCCATTGTCATTTGTTTCTAGGTATTTTTTAATTTCCTCTTTGATTTCTTCAGTGATCACTTCGTTATTAAGTAGTGTATTGTTTAGCCTCCATGTGTTTGTATGTTTTACAGCTCTTTTCCTGTAATTGATATCTAGTCTCATAGCATTGTGGTCGGAAAAGATACTTGATACAATTTCAATTTTCTTAAATTTACCAAGGCTTGATTTGTGACCCAAGATATGATCTATCCTGGAGAATGTTCCATGAGCACTTGAGAAAAATGTGTATTCTGTTGTTTTTGGATGGAATGTCCTATAAATATCAATTAAGTCCATCTTGTTTAATGTATCATTTAAAGCTTGTGTTTCCTTGTTTATTTTCATTTTGGATGACCTGTCCATTGGTGAAAGTGGGGTGTTAAAGTCCCCTACTATGATTGTGTTACTGTCGATTTCTCCTTTTATGGCTGTTAATATTTCCCTTATGTATTGAGGTGCTCCTATGTTTGGTGCATAAATATTTACAATTGTTATATCTTCTTCTTGGATTGATCCCTTGATCATTATGTAGTGTCCTTCTTTGTCTCTTCTAGTAGTCTTTATTTTAAAGTCTATTCTGTCTGATATGAGAATTGCTACTCCAGCTTTCTTTTGGTTTCCATTTGCATGGAATATCTTTTTCCATCCCCTTACTTTCAGTCTGTATGTATCTCTAGGTCTGAAGTGGGTCTCTTGTAGACAGCATATATATGGGTCTTGTTTTTGTATCCATTCAGCCAGTCTGTGTCTTTTGGTGGGAGCATTTAGTCCATTTACATTTAAGGTAATTATTGATATGTATGTTCCTATTCCCATTTTCTTAATTGTTTTGGGTTCGTTATTGTAGTTCTTTTCCTTCTGTTGTGTTTCTTGCCTAGAGAAGTTCCTTTAGCATTTGTTGTAAAGCTGGTTTGGTGGTGCTGAACTCTCTCAGCTTTTGCTTGTCTGTAAAGGTTTTAATTTCTCCATCAAATCTGAATGAGATCCTTGCTGGGTAGAGTAATCTTGGTTGCAGGTTTTTCTCCTTCATCACTTTAAGTATGTCCTGCCACTCCCTTCTGGCTTGTAGAGTTTCTGCTGAGAGATCAGCTGTTATCCTGATGGGGATTCCCTTGTGTGTTATTTGTTGTTTTTGCCTTGCTGCTTTTAATATGATTTCTTTGTGTTTAATTTTTGACAGTTTGATTAATATGTGTCTTGGTGTATTTCTCCTTGGATTTATTCTGTATGGGACTCTCTGTGCCTCCTGGACTTGATTAACTATTTCCTTTCCCATATTAGGGAAGTTTTCAACTATAATCTCTTCAAATATTTTCTCAGTCCCTTTCTTTTTCTCTTCTTCTTCTGGAACCCCTATAATTCGAATGTTGGTGTGTTTAATGTTGTCCCAGAGGTCTCTGAGACTGTCCTCTGTTCTTTTCATTCTTTTTTCTTTATTTTGCTGTGCAGCAGTTATTTCCACTATTTTATCTTCCACCTCACTTATCCGTTCTTCTGCCTCAGTTATTCTGCTATTGATCCCATCTAGAGTATTTTTTATTTCATTTATTGTGTTTTTAATCGATGCTTGATTCGTCTTTAGTTCTTCTAGGTCCTTGTTAACTGTTTCTTGCATTTTGTCTATTCTATTTCCAAGATTTTGGATCATCTTTACCATCATTATTCTGAATTCTTTTTCAGATAGACTGCCTATTACCTCTTCATTTGTTAGGTCTGGTGGGTTTTTATCTTGCTCCTTCTCCTGCTGTGTGTTTTTCTGTCTTCTCATTTTGCTTATGTTACTGTGTTTGGGGTCTCCTCTTTGCAGGCTGCAGGTTCGTAGTTTCCGTTGTTTTTGGTGTCTGTCCCCAGTGGCTAAGGATGGTTTAGTGGGTTGTGTAGGCTTCTTGGTGGAGGGGACTACTGCCTGTGTTCTGGTGGATGAGGCTGGATCTTGTCTTTCTAGTGGGCAGGTCCACGTCTGGTGGTGTGTTTTGGGGTGTTTGCGGACTTTTTATGATTTGAGGCAGCCTCTCTGCTAATGGGTGGTGTTGTGTTCCTGTCTTGCCAGTTGTTTGGCATAGGGTGTCCAGCACTGTAGCTTGCTGGTCGTTGAGTGAAGCTGGTTGCTGGTGTTGAGATGGAGATCTCTGGAAGATTTTCGCCGTTTGATATTATGTGGAGCTGGGAGGTCTCTTGTGGACCAGTGTCCTGAAGTTGGCTCTCCCACCTCAGAGGCACAGCACTGACTCCTGGCTCCTCAATTTGGGATGATTTGTTGTCTATTCATGTATTCCACAGATGCAGGGTACATGAAGTTGATTGTGGAGCTTTAATCCGCTGCTTCTGAGGCTGCTGGGAGAGGTTTCCCTTTCTCTTCTTTGTTCTCACAGCTCCTGGGTCTCAGCTTTGGATTTGGCCCCGCCTCTGCGTGTAGGTCGCCGGAGGGCGTCTGTTCTTCGCTCAGACAGGACAGGGTTAAAGGAGCAGCCTCTTCGGGGACTCTGGCTCACTCAGGCCGGGCGGGAGGGAGGGGCACGGAGTGCCGGGCGTGCCTGCAGCGGCAGAGGTCGGCGTGACATTGCACCAGCCCGGGGCGGGCCGTGCGTTCTCCCAGGGAAGCCGCCCCTGGATCCCGGGACCCCGGCAGTGGCAGGCTGCACAGGCTCCCGGAAGGGCGGTGTGGACAGTGTCCTGCGCTCGCACACAGGCTTCTTGGCGGCGGCAGCAGCAGCCCCAGCGTCCCACGCCCGTCTCTGGGCTCCGCGCTTTCAGCCGCGACTCGCGCCCGTCTCTGGAGCTCCTTTACGCGGCGCTCTTAATCCCCTCTCCTCGCGCACCAGGAAACCAAGAGGGAAGAAAAAGTCTCCTGCCTCTTCGGCAGCTCCAGAGTTTTCCCGGACTCCCTCCCGGCTAGCTGTGGCACATTAGCCCCCTTCAGGCTGAGTTCTCGCCGCCAGTCCCAGTCCTCTCCCTGCGCTCTGACCGAAGCCCGAGCCTCAGCTCCAGCGCCGCCCGCCCCGGCGGGGGAGCAGACAAGCCTCTCGGGCTGGTGAGTGCCGCTCGGCACCGCTCCTCTCTGCGGGAATCTCTCTGCTTTGCCCTACCCAGGTATGTGGGGAGTTTCTTGCCTTTTGGGAGGTCTGGGGTCTTCTGCCAGCGTTCAGTAGTTGTTCTGTAGGAGTTGTTGCACGTGTAGCTGTATTTCTGGTGTATCTGTGGGGAGGAAGGTGATCTCCGCGTCTTACTCTTCCGCCATCTTACCCGGAAGTCTGATTTTTTTGTTTTTGATATTGAGTTGTATGAGCTGTTTATATATTTTGGATATTAACTCCTTATTGGTCATATCATTTGCAAATATTTTCTTGCTATCAGTAGGTTGTCTTTCTGTTTTGTCAATGTTTTTTTTTTTTGCTGTGCAAAAACTTTTAAGTTTAATTAGTTCCCATCTGTTTATTTTTGCTTTTGTTTCTTTTGCCCTATGAGACAGATCCAAAAAAATAATGTTACAATTTATGTCAAAGAGTATTCTGCCTATGTTCTCTTCTAGGAGTTTTATGGTTTCAGGTCTTAAATTTAGGTCTTTAATTCATTTTGAATTTATTTTTGTATATGGTGTGAGAAAATGTTCTAATTTCATTCTTTTACATGTAGCTGTGCAGCTTTCCCAGCATCACTTATTGAAGAAACTGTCTTTTTTTCCATTTTATATTCTTGCCTTCTTTGTTATAGATTAATTGACCATAAGTGTGTGGGTTTATTTCTGGGCTCTCTGTTCTGTTCCATTGATCAATGTGTCTGTTTTTGGTGCCAGTACCATGCTGTTTTGATTACAGTAGCTTTGTAGTATAGTCTGAAGTGAGGGGAGCATGGTATCTCCAGCTTTGTTCTTTTTTCTCAAGATTGCTTTGGCAATTTGGGGTAATTTGTTGTTCTATATAAATTTTAGGATTATTTGTTCTAGTTCTGTGAAAAACGTCATGGGTATTTTGAGAGAGATTTCATTGACTATAGATTTCTTTGAGTAGTATGGACATTTTAACAATATTAAATCTTCCAGTCCATAAACATGGGATATCTTTCCACTTCTTTGTATCATCTTCACCTTCTTCCATCAGTTTATTAGCGTTTTCAGCATATATGTCTTTCATGTCCTTTGTTAAGTTTATTCCTAGGTATTTTATTGTTTTTCATGTGATTTTAAACAGGACTTTTTTCTTGCTTTTTATTTTGATAGTTCATTAATAGTGTATAGAAAAACAACAGATTTCTGTATTTTAATCTTGTATCCTGCAACTTTACTGAATTCATTTATTAGTTCTAATAGTTTTTGGTGGAAACTTTAGGGTTTTTCATATATAGTATCATGTCATCTGCAAATAGTGATGGCTTTACATCTTCCTTTCCAGTTTGGACACCTTTTATTTCTTTTTCTTGTCTGATTGATGTAGCTAAGGCTTCCAGTAATATGTTATATAGAAGTGGTGAGAATGGGAATCCTTGTTTTGTTCCTGATTTTAGAGGAAAGGCTTTTAGGTTTTCACCTTTGAGTATGATGTTAGCTGTGGATTGGTCATAAATAGCTTTTATTATCACTACTATGGATTGGCCTGTTTAGATTGTATATTTCTTTCTGATTCAGTCTTGGACAGTTATATGTTTCTAGTAATTTGTCCATTCTTGTAGGTTGTCCAATTTGTTGGCATATGACTGTTCATGGTATTCTCTTATGATTTTTTTTATATCTCTGTGATATCAGTTGTTAGTTCTGCTCTTTCATTTCCTATTTTGTTTATTGGATCCTCTTTATTTTTACCTTGATGAGCCTGGCTAAAGGATTATCAATTTTGTTTATCTTTTCAAAGAAAAAAAGAACAGCTTTTGGCTTTATTGCTCTTTTCTTTTGTCCTTTCTTTTTTTCTTTTGGTCTCTATTTTATTTGCTTCCTCTTGATCTTTATTATTTCCTTCCTTCTGCTGACTTTGGGTTTTGTTTGCTCTTCTGTTTTTATAAATACTTTAGATGGTAGGTTAGGTTGTTTATATGAGATTTTTCTTATTTCTTGAGGTATGCCTGTATCACTACTAACTTCCCTCTTAGAACTCTTTTGTTGCATCCCATAGATTTTGGAAAGTTGTGTTTACATTTTCACTTGTCTCAAGGTATTTTCTGATTTCCTTTTTGATTTCTTCATTGACTCACTGGTTTATTAGTAGCATGTGCTTTAGTCTCCATTAACATAGGACTCTCAATCAACTGAATATAATACAGGAAAATTAAGGACTTCTTATTGTGTTTACCTTTCCTTTTTCAAGTGTCTTATCATTTGTTTAATTTAATTAAGATCACAATTATTTCTATAAGGCTTTTTTTCCCTCTATTAGGTGACAAACTCCTAGAGAATGGAACTTGTACACAATCAATTTATATATGTTTATATTCCATATCATCAACCACAATGCATTATACATTCCAAGTGATGAAAAAGTACTTATGGAATAAAAGCAGAGCAAATATTTTTATATTTGGGTTTTATTTGGCTTCTTTTTGGCTTCTATTTCTTTATAGGGAAAAGAAACTCACTCAAGATTAAGTTGGTGGTAATTTATTATAAAGATAAATGTGACAGTAAGAGAGAAGCTAATTAAAATCTTAGATTGCAAAATATATTAGTATGTGGTCTTAGAGATACTGTAAGTAGATGAAAGTTCTAGATCTATGACAGTTCTAGAAATTTCAGCACAAGAATTCATGAATTTTTACTCTAGTTCTTCATTATTTCTGCTTCCCAACAACTTGCCAATGTGTCTGTCTTTTTCACTTTCTATTCTGGATCTCTAGCAAGATATTATCAAGCTTTTTCCAGCCATGCCCTGAGAATCCTCCTTCACAGACAGTATACCTACACTTCTGCCCATTGAAAACCACTTTTATAATGTATATTCTTTCAATATTTCATTGTTTTAGTTGCCACAGAGTTTCTTTTTATTGATTTTTGACTCATCTTGCCTCTCTGAATGCAGTCTTTGCATTTTAGATTTTATAGCTAGCTACTTGATTCTCTTTGGATTTCTATGTGAAAGCATACAGATTAATTGGCTTGGCTAACTTAGATCAGAACTCTCAAACCAGACCATTTCATAGAAAATTAGCCAACCTATGACTAGGCTGTTCATGGGTTACATGATCTCTGTCCAGGAGTAGGGAGGGGCATTCATATAATCCACATGTGATGCTCCCTCAGCTGACATTGTGGGTGGAGAACTCTCTCCTAGAAGTGAGGTTAAGTATGGCCTTATATCTTAATGGTATGTCAAATACACTTCCTGTGAAATATTACTTAAAGATAAAAAGATCTCAGACAACTTATTTATCTTATACCAGAGTTTCTAATCATAGAATATTTATTTTTAAAACTATAAGCTAGAGTTTAAATTACTTTCTGTGAGGAAGTTGGCTCTCTTAAACGGTTCCACTCATTCTCAAACACTATATTCTTTATTATTTTTCCAGTATTGGCTCTTATTTTTCCAAAGTATATAAATAAATAAATAGGGTCCAATTTATTACTTCATTTAACCATTTAATACCTAAGGAGATCAAATGTAATATTAAAGGAGTATGTGAGCAAAACCAAAATGAATATTGTAATATAAAGAACAATTGTATATATAAATAGGGAGGGAGAGTTAGAGAGTAATAGCCCAAGATAGAAGACTAGACTATGGTGAAGATACTGTAATTGTATCATGGGAACTGAATTAATTTAAAATATGTCCTTTCTACAAGAATAAATGTATGTACACACATGCATGCACACACACACACACACACACACATACACACACACACAGAGTTTAAAGACTCCCCATCAGAGAAGTGGAATGTGAACCAAGGAAGAATGTATTTCATCAATAAGGCTTGCAGGAGAGTTAATAGGCTGCAGAAAGTTAATAAGGAAAAAAGGAGCCTGAGATAAGGAGAGTGAAAAAGCATCGAGGAGAAAAGATGAGGTTTTACAATCATATCAGTAAAAAAAAGAGATAGAAAATAGGCTCACTAATAAATTAGGGGAGGTATGAAATTAAAGAAATCAGTGATAACCTCAAATGACTGAGGTGCTAAACTACTTTAACAAGAAAAATGAAGAAAAGTAATATGCATAATTAGAACACAATAGAAATCTTGCAAACATAGAAATTTACAAAAGCAGGAAATGCACACTTGAGAAACTTGGCTAAGTTGGATAAAGCACATTGACATAATCTATTTTGCATCAGTTTCAGGAGAGTAACATAGACTTCACATATGTTAACTCCAGAGTGCTTAAAATACTCCTTTGATTGGATTGAAATATTATCCCTTAATTGCCATTGGAGAATAAAGATGAAATTCCAACTGCTGAAATTTCCTTGACAGGAAAGACAATTTTGAGTCCTTAGTCACTAAATAGATGTGTTACAATTTTATAAAGTTTCCAGATAGGTCCTGTTGTCATAACTCTGATAAATAAAGGAGGCTGGATATATAATGCAGGAATCAAATAGTATAAAAATTCTGCTGTGGTGATACATATTCATAATCAAGAAAAGAATAAAGGGAAGAACAGAGTAAAGTATGAGCCACTGAGAACTATTTAAATGTTAGTCCTAAAGATGTTTTATTTAAAACTGAATAAAGCATAACTCTTTTTTTTCTATTCCATAAGCTTGTTTAGTAAACCAGGTTATGGTCACATATGCTGCTTATGTAGACATTATTTAGACATTATTTGACATTATTTGGCTAACTAAACTTGGAAAAGCCAAATATTCGATCTTTAGTTTCTTCATCTGAAAACTGGGTTACTGAAGAACAAATATTAAATGATACATACATGATAGTCTTTATTATTACTAATTTTGGCATTTAATTAATATTTTCCCAATCAAGCAGCAATCCCTGCCTTAAAATCTCTTTATTTTTTTCCATACATTTTTGGACTTCTCATTATTTTTCATTACTACTAACATTTTAACAATGTTCTACATAGTTTCTTTTGTCCTTGGTTAAGTTTTTATTGTTGCTGTTTTTAACTATCATTTTGAACCCTGAATTGAATGTAGTCCTCCCTGTAGTCACATGGAGTCACATAGCATATGTTCCACAGATCTTTCAGTGTACAGTCAGAATCATTTTGAATATGACAAAAGCTAGGTATTGAAAAATGAAGTCAAATATTCAAGGTCATTTAAATTACTTCTAGCCAGTGCTATTAGTGGTGGTTGAGGTTTAGACATGATATCTCTACGGATACAGTCAATTTGAAATAGCTAATATCTTTTGTTAGATCATTTCACCAGGACTAACAATACTTAATGTACCTTTGCTGGATAATGTTAAAATACTGAACACTTAATGTTACGTACTTTTGAATTAGACAGAAAAACCATTGATAATGATTTAGCATTTTGACTTCTTAAACTGTTGTTATGATCATTGAATCTTCCATTATAAGCTGAATTTATTCTACATTCAATCTAAAATCCTGGAGCTGTGGTACAACATATAAACTTAGGAAATATACTGATTCTTGCAAACACAATTTACCAATGGCATATGGGCAAATCAGGTGAACCAAGTTTGGAGACTGATGCAGGAAGGGAGGATGATGTTTAAGAAGAACTGTAAACCTAAACAATCCTCTGCAGAGTCTTCTGTTCTTAATTTTAAAATCAGGAGCTCAAGGTAAATGTAAGGCTTTCCAGTATAGCAGTGGTTCACAAAGGATAGTCCTCAGATGGGCAGCATCAACATCACCTAGAAACTGGCTAGAAATGCAAATTCTCAGGCTCTGCCCTGGACCTACAGACAGGGCCCAGTGATCTGTGTTTTACAGATTACTGTAATAAGCCCTCCAGGTGATTCTAATGGAGGTTAACATTTGAGAACTACTGTATGAGTTTTTAAAAGTGTAACATTTGGGCAGAATTATTACATTTTAAGTTGGACAGAATCTGAGCTGTCATTTGTATATATATATATATATATATATATATATAGAGAGAGAGAGAGAGAGAGAGAGAGAGAGATTTGTTTAATTTTGAAAAAGACATACATGTTTAAACTGAGTACTGATAGTTTATAATAGCATAATTGTTAACACCTGTTTATGTGTCTGGCACTTTGAGTTATATTTCTTTTTCACAAGAAGTCACACTCAATGTACATATATCAATTTTAGGTTACTTCAAAAAGTATTTTTCTTAACTTTGTATAGAAGTAGAATAAATTTTAAGTATTCAGAATTTAAATTCTTAGGTAGAAAATTTCCTTGTGATTTAAATAAAAACAAGAAAAGTCTCAGTACACTGATGTCTTATAACAGATTCATTCATTTATTCATTCATTTCCTCCACAAGTCTGTGAGAATCTGTTATGTGTTAGGCCATATTTTCGGTGCTGGGAATAAAATCATGCAAAATAAACTTCTCCCTAATAATTTATAGTAATATATATTCTTAATTCACCATTTGGAATTAAAATTTACCACATATTATTTGATCACTGCTCTCATTTTTCATCTCCTCGGTAATATTTTAGTTCTAATTTACTTTCTAACATGTTCCCCTTATATTAGTGTTTGGGATGGTTAGGAAAAATCATCTCTAAAGAACTATATTTGGGTGCCAAATGCACCTCAATATACTAACTGGATGACCTTCAAAAAGTCAGTGTTCTGAACCTCATCAATTTCATTTGCATAATGGTAGCGATAACAGCTCTGAACTTAACCCACAAGACTATCTGAAGAGCAAACTAGATAATGAACATGTAAATTTACTGTGACTGCTATACAGTTTTACATGTGCTGTGTGTTTTGTAAAATTGTCTATAACAAGCCACCATTTATAAATTAATCAATTTCATACATTTAAATTCTGCCTCTGATACTTACCTGCTCTTTGACCTTGGGTAAATTACTCCATGTCTTTGTACTAGAATTTCCTCAAATTAAAATGGTGGTAACATTATGGGACTCACACAAATTTTTAAAAAACAAATGGTTTAACCGGTGTGCCTAGACTACTATTTATTACATTGCTTAGATATATTTAACACTTACTATCCTTGTTATTAAACTATTTTAAAAAACCTTATCACTAAAACAGTATTCAGGCTAAACTTAAAATACTTAGGACTCTGTATTCCCTTATCCCCTTTAACATGAACATTAAACCTCTTATTGCAAGTTAGGAGTTTCATTTAAACCTCTTTGACATATTTTAGAACATGTTTGTTTTGAAGGAAAAGAATAATGATTTTAGCTACTTCTGTGGCTCTTTCTGATGAAGCAACGTCTAAAAGAAGATGAAGTTATTTGAACTTTTTGGTCTTTTGGATTTCAGAGGAACTTAAAATTTCATTTACTGATATAACTCTAGTGTACTCCAAATTAAACAAAAAACAACTTTTAGCTATTGGAATTAACTAAAACCTTTTCCATAGAGGTAAGTTTGTTTGCTATTTACTTATTTTGCCTATATGTCTCAGTGATATGGATAATGAGGTAGTCATGGTTTCTTACAAGACTGGATCACATACCAAGGCAAGAATATATAGCAGAATAACTGAAAGGCAAGTAAAAGTATTACTGTTGGAATTAGATTTTTGACCCAATAATATAAACTTAACTAAATGATGGTATTGTTCCCTAGCTGCAGGTAGCCCGCTAAACCAGTTGGACAAAAATTATGTTGAGGCTCTTGTGGAGCTGTGAGAGGCTAGTGTGTGTGTGTGTGTGTGTGTGTGTGTGTGTGTGTGTGTGTGTGTGTGTGTGTGTGTGTACACGCCTTCCCAGGCTCATGACCTGGTGAGCTCATGGACCAGCTGAGGTGTGCTTTGCTTAGTGAGGAGAATTTTAGATCCAGCCTCTGATGGGGCCCAAATCGCTCCACTAACCTGACTACCAGCCTTCCCTGGGTAAACTAGAAAATGACTACTCCCTGTCTTATAGAGGCAACTTATCTACCAGGGTAAATAAGGTAGCTCTTTGATGGATAACAACACATCTGGAAGGGAAGCAGCAGGAACCACACACACCTGCAGTTTAAATCTCAGAAGGTATACCGTGTTTTCTTTTTTATATTCAATATTTCAGCGTCTATGTGAGTAGAGTTTTTACCCCCCTTGAAAAGTTGAAGATTTTTGTTTACATCAAACAAAAATCAAAAATTTAAGATTTTTGTTTCATAGTTCTCCACTAAACCCAGCCTTTGTTTATTTGTTTATTTTACTCAGACATTGCTACAAAGTTCCACATCCTTTTTGGTCATTTTCCATAATGTTCTATCTCATTAGAACCCAGTGAAAATGACTGCAGGCTGGCTGACTTCAAGCTGAATGGATTTGGCAGAGCACTGAATTTTTTCCTGGCCATCAGCAGATTTCAGCATACTTAGGTGAATTGCCTTTGCTCTGAATGAAGTTTTAAATTGATCATGTACACTCGGTAAACTGGTTGTTTCGAATACACAAAATGAACATGCAATCTTCTAAAAGTTGAGGTTGTTCTCAAGTATCACAGAAAGGCATCTCTACAATAATCAGCATGTTTTCAAACCTAAGTATGGTGAAAGCAGACATGTGCATCTCCATGCAAGCTGGTCAGCAGCAGGCAAAAGTAGCCCCAAAATTCAGGAAAAAATAAACCAAATGGGTACTAATTTTAGGATCACAATTTGGAACTTGCTATTAAAAGTTTAAAAGTAAATATTTTCTATGCAGCAATTATACTTGTAGCCCTTTTTTCCTTCAGATGAACACAAGTTTCAGGGGGAAAAAAGCTTATGTTAATATTAATTGCAGTAATGTTTGTATTGGGGGAAAAATGTAAACCATCCCACCGCCTAACAATAAAAATATGTTAAATAAAGTAATATTAATAATACAGTTTTTGAAAAGAATGAGAAATGCATTCATGTATTGGTATGGAAAATTAAGACAGTCTTAGAGAAGAGTATCTTATGGGATGACAGTTGTGAAATGTATCTATCTATCGATTCATCTACCTACTTATCTCTTCATCCATCTTTCTATATAACCATTCACAAAGATACATAAAATATCAGGAAATATGAACAACAACAAAATATTAACAGTGATACTTTCTGAAAAATGAGGTTAGGAGAATTTGTGTGGGAAGAATTTGACCTGTTGTTTTATGCTTTTCTATATGTGTTAGTGGTCCACTGCTGTCTAACAAAGCACCCCAAAACTTGGTGACTTCATATAACAACCATTTATTTGTTTACAACTCTGTGGGTAGCAGTTTAGACAAGGTTCAACTGGGATAGCTTGTCTTTTTGCTCTGTCATGTCAAGGTTCATTCCTGTGTCTACAGAGTTGGTCGGTTAGTTAGGGACCGCTAATTCCTAAGGACCTCACTCCCATGGCTGGGGCCTGTGCTGGAATGGCTGAGACAGCTAGGCTTCTCTCTCCATGTGATCTCTTTCTAAGTTTGTTCACAGGAAGTAGTCTTCCAAGAGAACAAAAAAACAAACAAACAAAACACGCAAGCCCTCTTGAAGCCAAGGCTTGGTAGTTACCTAGCTTCACTTTTGCTGTTTTCTATTGGTCAAATCAAGACCAGCCCAGATTCAAAGACAGGGAAAATCAACTGTGTTTCTTTTTTTCCTTTTTTTTTAATGTAGTCAACCCCTTTATTAAACTTCTTTGGTAATGCCTGCCACTGACTTGTGCTGTAGAAATCTACCTTAAGATATTTGATTAATAGCTACTTTATTTTTCCTTGTATATTAGTATTTTAAAAGTGAGAAAAATGTTCATGAAATATGAAAGGGAAGGGGAGTATATTAGAACAGAAACATTTCTGATACTCAGCTTCAAACCACTATTTCTTGATGAGAGAAACAGTAACAAATTTGTGGTCATATTTAATCCAACACATTCTACTACTTGAATGTTTTACAATAAGCATTAATTGTTTTAATAAGAATAATAAAAATAAAAACCATTAATATCATGAAGTACTGGTTTGTGTAACTGCCAGCTCTGTCTTTGAACTACACAAGAGCCTATTTCTATTTTATCAATAATAACAAAATGTGATTACTGGTTAGTTAGGAATGATTGATCCTGTAACTTATACAAAAAAAGGATTTGGGTAAGTTTCAGTCTCTGCTAAGAGATCCATTCCAGATGTGAAATTCCAACATGCATGTGAAATGCACATATATTTTTTATTTACTACTAGGCACTAATAACTTGCCCAATCAGTAAATAGCCTTATATGAAATTGCATTATCTTTTGTTGTGTCTGTGGGTAGTTTTAATAGTATTAAAAATCTTTCTTCCTAACAAACATTTATCGTTCAACATTTTAATGACACAATGCTCTCTACGTTATGTAGTAATGTCCTCCTAAAAGGAAATGTAAATAGAAAAGTTATGAATTTATTTTCAATGGTTATTGTAATTATTCCTTAGTTTTCTGCCTAAATGAACCCAGTGATTAATGGTCTTATTAAAGGTAAGCAAGCCTTAATTTTTTAGTTTCAACCATGGAAAAGGGTTATCCTCTCCTGCTGTGTTGTTAGAATTTACTTGTCCCCTCACAACTCCTGCACTTCTCCCTCTCCTCTGCCTCAAGTTTGAGTTTCCTCAGTTATAGAAATCCCTAGCAATGTAATATGAATTAATTTTGTCATGACAATTGTATCTCTAGCACTTGTCTTGTTTACTCTGTATCTACCTTTGCCTCTTCCCTCTCACTGGCGCTCCAGAGCCAGTTTCCTCTCCCAGTCCTTGGCAAAGCAGAAACAAAGAGGCAGAAGCAAAATTTCAAAGGAACCACTAGCCAGTGAGCCAGATGACAAGTCTCAAAGAAACGCTTGTTTGAAGAGCCTAGTTTTTTGTTTTGTTTGGTTTACCTCTGAAATTAGGTATGATCTGCCGTGGAAAAGAGAAAAGACAAATGGCCCAGTGGTGAAGCCACTGGGGTAGGCTGAGGTACCCCACTGGGGTAGGCTGAAGCCACTGAGGTAGTGTGGGAGTGAGACAAAGAAAGGGAGGGTGAAAGAGGAGGAGAGGTAGGAGTAGCAGAAGGAGAGAATGAATGCCTGAGGCTGTAGCTATTTGTCAAGCTTTTTTTATTTTTATTTTTTTGTGGTACACGGGCCTCTTACTGTTGTGGCCTCTCCCATTGCGGAGCACAGGCTCTGGACACGCAGGTCCAGTGGCCATGGCTCACGGGCCCAGCCACTCCATGGCATGTAGGATCTTCCTGGACCGGGGCACGAACCCGTGACCCCTGCATCGGCAGGCGGACTCTCAACCGCTGCACCACCAGGGAAGCCCCATGTCAAGCTTTTAGTTAGGAGCCCTAACAATGGTTTTCACACAAGAAGTGTGAAAACTGATTTTCATTTGCTATTTATCAACCTTGTAAATGTTTACATACTACTTCCCTTCCTTGGTTAGATTGTAAGCTACCTGAGGGCAAAGATCCTGCTGATTTATTTACTAAAGTATCCTCATTCAATATTTGTTGAATCACAGTGACTGATAAGTGCATTTTATTGATTTAAGTGTTTTGAAATATCAAGAAAAACTTACATGAAGACTTTTGAGGCTATGTCACTTGGTTCCAGTGATACCACCTTACAATGCACAAGAATGTTAACATCCCATCAGCTGTCAACATTGTGATTATTAATCTACCACAACTTTTGCTGACAGCAGAGAATCTCTGCTCCTACAACTACAATATTAGTTGGTTTGCCAGAGAAGACCAACAGCTTGAACCTTTCATGATGAAATGACTGGTCAAGTTAGTGTTGATGGCATTTGGCCAGAGCCATCCATCACTAATCCTGGGAAGCAGGACTATCTAGTGGTTCCAGTTTTATTCAATCTATTTTATGCAGCCATGCTTGACTATGCAACAAGAGACCTCAGGGTTGATATTAGGATATATTTTGACCTCCTAAAAGGCTTTTCCACTTCAATAACTTGCAATCCTCCACAAAAGTCCTTGAGGCAATCATTCATGAACTACTGCTTCCTGATGACAACATACCCAACATGGCCTAAAATGGATTATAGAAAACTTTGTAGGCTTTGTGTTAGGAGTTGTCTATAAGCTGGGGGTGCCTTAATACATGCTAGATTTCACTAACAAAATCCTAAAACAGTTCAACAACACTAATTCTTCTGAAAAACGGTTGACCATTTTTCCTTTGTCATTTTACTAATAATCATCAGGAAGATAAGTAAATTCAGGGTGAATAGAGTAGATTTGCAGTTAGCAGAATCATCAATAATTATCACTTTTCATAATCAGATAAAATAAATTTTGCCTTCCTGAGTGCATAAATTGGGAAGCATTTTTTGATTGACTATACTGCATCTTAGAATTCCCTCCCTGATAGCTGTATAACTGCCAGAAAGTGAAATTAAAATGGGAAGCTCCTCTACTCACACAGTATTCAAGCAGGAAGAGATCCAAGAGTTTATTAACCCAAGTCTCTCACCTTGCATATGAAAGGTAATTTACTTGGTCAATATCATACTATTGACTAATTTCAGAAGCTGGATTATGCTTCAAGTACCTTGACCACCTCAATGTTATTTTCATTATTCTAATTTGAATGTTGTGGTAGCAAGTTTCCAAAAGGGTCCTCAATGATCCCTACCACCTAGTACTCATCATGCCCTTATGAAATCTCCTACCACACTGTATCACAGTTGGTGTCCATGACAAATAGATTACAACAGATTACTGCACTTCTGAGCTAGGTCATGAAAGGTACTGTGGCTTCCTCACCACCCTGATCTTGTTTCTCTTGCGGGGAACCAGCTGTAAAGTCTGGGCAGCCCTATAAAGAGGCCCATGTGATAAGAAACTGAGGACTACAGCCAACAGCCAGCAAGGATCTGAGAGCTCTTGCTATCAGCCATGTAAGTGAAAGCAGATATTCCTGACCCAGTCAAACCTCAGGATGAGTGCAGCACCAGCCAACATCTTGCCTGCAACCTCATGAGACACCCTGAACCAGAATCACTGAGCTCAGCCACTCTAAGATTCCTTACCCTTAGAAATGATGAGAGGTCTTACACTTTGGTGTTTTTAGCTCCTGACTTTTGGAATAGTTAAGGTTCATGCAGCAATCTAACTAGTACAATGTGTTAGTAAAAAATTCCCTCCGTATGTTAGGCAGCTATGAAATGAGGAATCGCGGTAGTTAAATAGGTCTGGAAAGACCATCCAGGCAGTGGTTGTAATCTGTGATCCATGAACCCCTGGGCCCATGAATAGACTTTAGGGATATGTGAACCCCCCAAATTACATGTGGAATTATATGGCTATCTGTGCAAATGTGTGCTTTTTTTCTCCTAAAAAGGGTCTCATAGTTTTTGTTTGATTTTCAAATATATATATGTTTTCCTGCATAGTGAGTCACTGGTCTATGGCCCTACTATAATATTATGTCCTGAGCACATTGAGTACAGTCAATCACCTTCTTTATTGTAACTTTAGAAACTTTCCATAGTGCCTTACATAGTGGGACCTCAAGAGATGGATGTTGGTTGAGGGGCTGAGTAGGTTCATATACTTGTGTGCGCATATACCTGCTATGGTTGGCAAACTCCGTAGCCATACACTCTCAGCTGTTTTTGCAACTCTGATGCATCCCTCATCTCTTGTCACAATTATTAGATATATAAGGGTGTTCAATTCATGACTTTGGAACAATCTGAAGATAAGTGGCTCAAACTGAGATTGCTTCTTTGGTCTTCTTAGCATGGTGCATTCAATAGCTGGAGAGTGAAGTAGCCATTAAGTATGCATAAAAGAAACTATCTGGACACATTTTTTACCTTTTTTTCTACACTTCACACACAAAGAGTTTGCTGTAACAAATGTTGACGTTCTCTTAATGTTTTTCTTTGACTTTCAGCAGTGCAGGAAAACCATTACCTCCTCAATTAAAAAAAAATGTCATAGAGTCATTTGCTATTTTGACTACTTATTGCTTCTGTCACAGCTTTAGAGTTGAACCTACCACATTTACTAACATCCTGCCTGTCTTTCGGTAAGTAGTTAATTATAATCTCATGCAATCTTTCTGGAAACCTATATGCATTAACACAATTGGTTTTCTTTCAATTGTGGCTATGCATTGATGGATCCCAGTTTCACCTATGTTTTTACTAAGGGTAATGCTGCTCAGGCCCATACAATGGACCCAAGTGTGTTTATTTTAAGAACTTTGTGGAATTATACCCACTTCCATCTTCAAAGTAATGTTTGAAGTTCCTGCTGCAATCTTGATGAGCCCTGTACTCATTCACTACTTACCATTGTGCTGGTATTTCGCAGGCCCCTGGTAACACATTCCTCTTTAATTCAACAAAAATTAGTTTCCATCTGAAAGTTACCTTTATGAACTTTCCCTTTGAAAACCACTATTTTCTCAGTTCTATTGTTTTCAACTTATTTACTTACATCTGGGAATGCTTCCAAAAGGAGCTTTAAGAAATTATTGTACACTCACTGGAGGCAGTGGAAATACTTCTATTGGAAGTTCTGAATGCTGCCACATGGAGAACAAATGAGGGCAATTAATTCTGGTAATTCTCAGAGTGAAAATACTTTATAACATGAAAAATATAGATTTAACAAATTGACTTTTCCATTTGAGATATGTTTTCTCCTTTATCTTGAGGAAATACACATAATTGTATTTTTTGTCAAGATGCTAGTTAATACTTAGGAAATACTTAGAAAAAAAAGAGAGAGGATGAAAGCAGATACATATGTTTAAGCCATATAAATAATTTATAGCCTCACAATAATGCATTATAATATAGGCCAGACTCAGCATGGTAATTAAACTGCTCATTAAGTATCTGTTAATGCACACCCTCATATCTCTAAATCTTCTAGGCCATTCACAGTTCTGCTCGTTAGGCCCAGGGTGAATTACCCACTCTCGAATCCCTTTGGCTCCATTCATTCCTCAAGTTATGCATGCACATAGTCAAAAGATGTTTGTGTTGCCTACTCTATGCTATTTGCTCTGTACTGGGCTGTAGAAATACAGAAGTAGGGAAAGAGAAAATAATACGAACTTGAAGACTGACCTAAACTCAAACTTTGGTCCAGTTTCTATTTTGTATCAAACAGAAAAATGGTCCAAAATATATCCAGGAAATTTCTTCTGTGCATTTTGAATGGTTCCTTCACTCTCTATGTAGCACTGCCAGGAACATTTCCCTGCACCATGATAGAAGAATTAACTCAAGTTTTCCAAGTAGCATGTTCTAGAACTAGCATCCATATCCACTACCTTTGTTCTGAATCATTGAGGTTCAGAAAAGTGAGGTGGGTTCCTCTGAGAACCTCTGCATGCGGTGCTTATATTAGCCAAAAATTCATCCCTAAATTATCTGATAGACCACACTGGCTCCTTCTGTTTATAATGCCATAACTTAATTTGAGGACTATTTACATCACCTACATTTTTAGAATGTTTATGCATTGTGCTGACTTTTAGAAATATAAATTTGATAGAATGTGGATAGAGGAGATGGATGAAAGGTATCTGTTTTCTAGATGGTATAAATGGGTAAGCAGTGGTGATCACTGATTTTGATGGTTGCTTAGAATTTTCAAAGTTGAGACATATACTATATAGTTTGTTTTCTAAGAATATATTTTAGAGTAATTTTAACCAAGCTAAAATCAAGGTAATCAGTTTCTGAAATTTGAAGCTATAATGAAAGAAACAGAAGTGGGAAGGTGAATAAACATAAGACAGAATCAAGAAGAAGAGAAAACCAATCATTACCTAGAGAACATCACTACAGTGCTCTTGGAAAGAGAAAAGATTGATAAAGTTATCAACTGAGAAGGCATGGTTTAGATGTAGAAAGCTAAATCTATAGAAGAAGCCCAATCACTGGTTCTGAAATTTTCAGATTTTAAAAAATGAGAAATATAAGCAAGATGCTTAAAAATCTTTAGTGTTTACACACTTTAAATTGAGTTTGTATCATTTCACTCACCCTTGAGGAGACTGTACATTTGTATTGGTTTTACTTTTAATTGAACTATGTAATACTTATAGAAAATCTGAAGTCTACAGCTCATTGAATTTTCAGAAGCTAAAGGCAATTGTTTAACTACCACCAAGATCAAAAAGCATTAACAGCACCCCCAGGAGCCCCCTTTATGTTCCCTCTAGTCACTAACCCATCCCAAGGGTAACCCTCTCCTGGCTTCTAACAGTATAGGTGGTTTTTGCCCATTTTCAAACTTTACATAAAAGTTATTTACAGTCCAAACTCTTGGCTCAGGCTTCTGTTTTCTGACTGTGAGATTCATCCATATTTTAAAAAGTATTTGTAGTTCATTCATTCTCATTGCTATATAGTCTACTATTCTGTGAATATGCCACCTGTGTAATTATCCATTCTACCGCCGATGCGCAAAAATGAAGAGCATTTTGGAAGCTACCAGTTTGGGCCTCTTGAGTTCTGTGCTGCTATGTACATTTTCTGGGCCATAAAGTAAGTACATGCTTAGATTTAGTGGCTACTGCCAAAGAGTTTTAAAAAGTGGTTGTAAAGCTTGGGTTTTAAATACAAAGAAGTCAGCACTGCTTGGTAGAAGTCTAATGGCTGAATTTGCAGACTACAGATGAAATTGTGTGAGGGAATTAATGAAACATCAGCCTGTGAATGATTCTTCCCCTTGTAGTCCTATCATATTTTCTCTCCAAAAAACACATCTCTTGAGGAAGAATGTATAGACAACAGCCATTACTTTCCTGACATCCACTTGGCACCAGCACCTCGGAAAGAGGCTCACTGAAAAAGTCAAAATGCTTGGAAGTGCCTCTATGTCAAAATATGCCTGAGGTTGGAGTGTAAGGGGGAAAAAAATATGCACTTCTTTGTCACCTATACCAAGTGGGTAAATTAGTAGAAGTATTTTTCAGCAAATAATAAAATTAGCTGCACAGATATTATCTTTAGAGTTGAAATGGGGAAATTGTGAGATGGAATAGGTACACAGGAGATATTTTCAAATGAAAAATAACAACTATCTGGAATTTTTAAAATAGCTATGTCTGACCATTATATTACAAATTCTTAATAAGTTTTAAATGATGGCTCCCTCACTTAGCTATGGGGTTTGAATTTATGGGAAAAAAAGTTTACAATATATAATCCTAGTTAAACACTCTTTTGTGCTACACTAGAAAATAATTTAATGTTTATTTACTTAGTTCTTACAGACATCTCTTGAAGTCGTATTAGGATGAATAAAAGATGCAATGGAATATTTTGGGAGTATGGTTATCATTTGGGCATCTGGGCTGAAGGTGTGTACTAGAGGACTTTCGTCAAAGCTGAGTCTAGCATCTTAGCTCTGGAATCTATTACAGGTTTTCTTTCTTCAGCCAATACTCTAAATAAAGTTGTTTAGAATCTGACAATACACACAAATAGATCAAATTTCATAAGCACTAATAGTTGCTTCAAAAGAATGATCAAAGGAATGATAACAATTAAAAGTAACTTAAAACACACACATTTGCAAGCATGCATACATGAATGATCTTCACATGGTGACTACTCAAACTTGAAAAAACTATCATGGAAATTTTATTGTCTCCAAATGGCAGGAGTTGGGGGAGGAATCACTCAATTAAAACCAATAGAGTAAAACTGCTTTTAAAACACTCAAGTAATTTTGAAGTAAAAGTCTCCCTTATCTTATTTTAGCTTTGTTAGGTTAGGTTATGTAACCCTTTTTGGTTTGTTTATGCTATGGACTGAACTGTGTCCCCCCCAAATTCATGCATTGATGTCCTAAGCCCCAGTGTGGCTGTATTGGGACATAGTCTTTAGGAGGTAATTAAGATTAAATGAGGTTCTAAGGGTGGGGCCCTGATCTGATAGGATTAATATCCTTATAAGATGAGACCCCAGAGTGGTCTCTCTCTCTCCCCGCTCCTTCCTCTGCTGCCATGTGAAGACACAGCAAGAAGGCAGGCATCTATAAGCCAGGAAGAGAGCTCCCACCAGGAACTGATACCGCCAGAGGATAATCTAGGACTTCTAGCCTCCAGAACTGTGAGAAAATTAATTTCCACTGTTTAAGTCTTATAGTCTGTGGTATTTTGTTATGGCAGTCCAAGCACACTAAGGCAGTTCATTAAAAAGTTGAACTTTTTTCCCCCTTAGTTCACAAGAAAATCCTTACTTTTAGAGAAGTGAGTTCATACTGCATATACCTAAAGAAAATAAGTAAAGTGGCACTTGAAATGTAGTATTAGCCTTTCCCATTTAGCCTCCCAGAGGTCTTAGGAAATGGCCTACACAGATCAGAAATAGAATCTCCTCACTGAATAGATTGTGTGTTAATTTTCACCTGATTTGCACACATCTAGCTCTTTGGTCTCTGAGCACTTCCTTTGGGGGACTAACTCCTCTGACAGTGACATACAAACATTTGATTTAAATTTTATGCTCTGTAAAACCCACACTATTCATGGTAATAATGCATCTACAGCCTTTATACTCACAAAACTTTTTTTATTCCCTTGACTGTATTCCAACTAAGCATGAACCAGTGCTGTACAAACTGACTTCTTTCCACTCCCATCTGCCATCCTTCTTCTATCTAGGAATATATCTCATTACAGAAATTCCAGCTTCTGTCTCAGAAGTCCTGATGTTTCAGTCTTTATTTAGCTTGGCTTTTATACAAAGATATTTTGAAATGGTAATATCACTTGTAAAGAGTCCTTCCTTCTGCTGGGACTAGTAATCGTGTTCTGTATTGTTTCTGAAGTGTAACATGGGAAAGAAATAATATATCTTTCAAGCTGAATGCTTTCATTGTCACTGGTTTTCATTTTTCACACAGAAGTTGACATATTTCAGTATTGTTGGTGGTGATGCTGTGAAAAGCTAGGAGCCTGGTTCATCAACATCCCTGGCTTCCCCTCTCTTTCTTTTCATATAAAAATTGTAAAACTTAAGGGATGATGACTAGCTTAACAGTTTCATTCTTTTTAAATTCTTCATAAACCTTGTACTTTGGCTGGTATTGATTTCCTTTGCCAGTGTCACTACAGCATATTGAATCGTTGGTGTGCATTATCTTTCAGAGATCAATATGTAATATTTTCTATAAATTTTGGGATAGAATCTAATGATCCAAGATGTGTATGTGAAATTACACCAAAATACTTATTTAGTGGATGTTTAATAAGTTTAAGAAAAACTACGAAGGTAAACATGAAACAGCTTTATAATCTTATATATCAAAATGTAGGTGTCTATTTTGATAAACTTAAAATTTTATACCTGTAAGCATAGTGAAATTTTACATGCAAAGAATATAATTATCATCTAAGTTTTCATCTTACCTTAAGATCAGCTCTCATTTAAAAGTGATAAAAAAAACTTTATATCAATGAATGGACAGAATGAAGGAATTGTAGCATTATGTGAAACTTTACTAATAGACAATAATCATCATTCTATAATTGCTTTAATTTTAACAACAAATGTAGAACCGTCTATTGACTCTTAATTTTACTATTTCTATTTTTATACTGATTTTTCAAAGGTATTTACAAAGATTAGAGTGATTTTATATTTCATTATTCACATCTTTAATTAGAAAGATTATAGTCTAAGTCTTTTTAATTTTATATTTATTTTTATAAGTACTTATACATTTTACCTAGGAACATCAGATCTATAATTTTTTTTCAGTGGCAAAAGTCAATCCATGTATAATAGCCCATCAAACAATCACAAACAGAAGTGCAAAGTTCTTTTCATATAATCAAACGAGTGGCTTACAATCCAATAAAAGCATATTGCCAGATTATTTGTATTTTCTTGTTATTACCTATGGATATGGCATGCTTAGGGTTTCTTTAGCCCACATCAGTTTTGTCATGTAAAATATTGTCTTACTTCATGTTTACTTCTGTCACATCGCCCCATTCTATAACTCATGTTGGTTGCTTTGTTCATTTCTTCATTGTTACAAGAAAATGGCAGTTATAATTCTTCAGGTTCATGATTACTTGAAATGCGAATCTCATAAACAGAATATTTAAAAGATTTGAGCCCAACAAAAACTTCTCTTAGGCATTCTATTGTAAAAACATATGTTTAATAGCAATTCAGATACACTTTATGCTGATGGTCTGCTTGAAATCAGGGAATATGGGTTTATTTTGAAATTTCAAGTTACTTTCTTTTCATTATAGGAAGTTTGTTTTCTCATAAAGTGATACCTTTTTAAAACTGATGTAAGTTTGTTTTAGTGATAAAAAGAAAGTTCTACTTGTAATTTTAGTTCTGCTATGTCCATTTGAAGTGTCATTAAAAATGCTTTCCACAAATATCTCATTTAGAAGGATGGACATTGAAAAAATGCTCTTCCACAAAAATTTCATTTAGAGATTTACATTTTGACATAAATGCATTGCTGTTCTATTTTTCTATTGTCAAAGACAGACAGTTCCAACTTAGGATGATTTGACTTAGGATGTTTTGTTTGTTTGTTTTGGCTGTGTTGGGTCTTCGTTGCTGTGCACAAGCTTTCTCTAGTTGTGGCGAGCGGGTGCTACTCTTGATTGCAGTGCGTGGGCTTCTCATTGTAGTTGCTTCTCTTGTTGCGGAGCATGGGCTCTAGGTGCACGGACTTCAGTAGTTGCAGCATGCGGGCTCAGTACTTGTGGCACCTGGGCTTAGTTGCTCCACGGCATGTGGGATCTTCCTGGACCAGGGATCAAACCCATGTCCCCTGAATTGGCAGGTGGATTCTTAACCTCTGCACCACCAGGGAAGTTCCTGACTTAGGATTTTTTGACTCCATGGTGGTGTGAAAGCCATACACATTCAGTGGAAACTGTAGTTGGTGATTTGAATTTTGATCTTTTCCCACGTTAGTGACATGTGTTACATACTCTCCTGATGCTGGGCAGAAGCAGCAAGCCACAACTCCCATTCAGCCCTGTGATCAACAGGGTAAACATCTGATACACTTAAAAGCATTCCGTACCCATACAGCCATTCTGTTTTTCGCTTTCAGTATGGTATTCAATAAAATGTCTGAGGTAGTCCACAGTTTATTATAAAATAGGCTTTGTGTTGGATGATTTTACCCAACTGTAGGCTAATGTAAGTGTTCTGAACTTGTTTAAGATAGGCTAGACTAAGCTATGATGTTTGGTAGGCTAGGTGTATTAAATGCACTCTCAGCTTATGATATTTTCAACTTGCAATGGGTTTATTCAGACTTAACCCCATTGTAAGTCAAGGAAGATCTGTAAAATAATGGTAATAATGTATTGCTCTTAAATCTGCAGAATTGATTACATGGCATGGTATTATAGGACATAGAACTTTAATTTCTTAATTACACAGGTAAAACATTTCCAGATAACTTGGGAAATAGGTGTGTATATATACACACAAATATGGAAATATTTGTATATATATCCACATATATTTAAAGTATTTGTGTGTGTGTTTGTGTATGTGTGTATATATACTTTTAAACAAAGAGAAATTATAATTTTAGTTATTACCTTTTGGACAATTTTTTGCATTGTCAAAAATTTTCAAGGACATAATTTTCATGACTTCATAGTATTTTAACTTATGCATGTACCTTAATTTATTTGTGTACTTTCGATTGTTGGGTATTTATGCAGTTTTGGGTTTTTTTAATACTGTAAATAATGAAATTTTGTCTATTTGTAAAATCCAAATTTGAGATTTATGCATTCATAAATCATTTATTCATCCATTGGATGCCTTTGATTTGTCAGGCAATCTTCTAGTACATTACTATGTACTTCTAGTACATAGTAATGTTTTGAAAATAATTTGAGTAAGGATCAAGAAGTGACGTGCCACCTCTTTTTAACTGTTATATTTTCTGTATTGTGGATTACCAGAATATTATGATCAACATAGCTCAGAAGCTCAAATAGAAAACAAGCAATATCATGAAACCTTACATGAAGATATTTTCTCCTTCCCATTCAGCAAATCTAATAAAAAGCATATATGTCCTTCTTTCCCTACTATGTATGCATTTTGTCTACAAGTAAAACTGTGAATTTGTTGAGCCCTGGACTTCATGGGTCCCCAAACCAAACAGATTTGTGTTTTACAGTTGTTACTAGTCAGTGGCCCTTTATGTTATACACATGATCCTATAGCCACCACAGTAATTTCCCCTTAGTTTCTTAGAATCTAATATTTGTCTCTTTAAAGTACCTACGCCTATAGCCCAAGAGTAATAGATAATCAACTTAAACATAATACAAATTAGTATGATATATATACTTATGGGGAAAAAGACAAATTACATTTATATTCCTTAAGAATTTAGTGCATTGTATATAATCTAATTTCCAGAAAACCATAGTATATTAATCCACCAAGAAATAACTCTACCCTTTCTTTCTATGAATCTCTTTTATTCTTTCAAACCCTATCAAGGAAATCAACCTCAATTTTAAAATGTTAGCTCCTGAAAATCAGGCCTTCTTTTAGCTGTGTTTATTATAGTATCTAATACATTCTGATCTATCAATAAAATGAAAATTTCAAATTCACATCAAATAGTTGAGAAAGCCTTTGGCAAAAAGAGATTGAAGGTCACAAATAGGGCTTTTGCTATTGACATTGCCTCAGTTCTTTAGTGTTCAATAGCCAATATATCTTTATTGAACACCTATTACGTTCTAGGTTATGGAGATGTAGAAATCTGTAATTCAAAGTTTATAAACTTAAAACTGAAAGAGTTTAGGTAGTTTAAAGGATGCTCAAACAATCACATGGGAAAATGCTTACAATCCAATGAGATGAATTTCCTCAGAGAATTAATGCAAAATACTTCTGGAGTACACCAATGTTCATAGTAGCATCATTCACAATAGTCAAAAGGTGGAAACAACCCAAATGTCCATCAATGAATGAGTGGATAAATACAATGTGATAGACACATTCAATGAAATATTATTCAGCCTTAAAAGAATGAAATTCTGATACATGCTGCCTCATGGATTAACTGGGAAAAAATTATGCTAAGTGAAATAAGGCAGACACAGAAGTAAAACTATCTTATGATTCCACTTACATGAGGTACCTAGAATAGTCAAACTCATAGAGACATAAAGTAGAATAGTGGTTACCAGGGGCTGAGGGGAGGGGAGCATGGGGAATGATTGTTTAATGGGTACAGAGTTTGGATGATGAAAAAATTCTGGAGCTGACTGGTGGTGAAAGTTGCACAAAAATGTGAATATACTTAATGTCACTGAATTGTACACTTGCACACTTAGTGGTTAAAATGGTAAATTTAATGCTATGTATATTATATACCATAATAAATTTTAAAAATACGAAAAGAGAATCAAACCTCTGAGCTTTAGAGAAACACTCAGTCTTTGAAGATTCAGGGCAGGCTTGTGTAGGACAGCTGATTGCTAAAGCTGAATAGGGTTTTGCTGGGTAGACACAAAGAAAAAGGACAATTCATGCAGAACCAACAATTAAATGGCAAGGAGATATGCAAATGCATAACAATATCTTAGAATCTTAAGTAGCTCTCTGTGATAGAAGATACATGGCTGTAAATGAAAAATGGAAGGAATTAAACCTGGAAAACGTTAACTGGGGTCAGGTCCTGAACAATATCTGTGGCTGATAGTATTTTTTAAAGACAATAACACTATTTCCGGTCTCACATACTCTTATAGACCCTTGTCACTCCTCCACCCAGAAAGGAACTCTAATTCCTTTCCCTTTGAATCTAGGAAGATTTGTGACCTGCTTGTAAATAATGTAACATGGCAAAAGTAACATGCAGTATATCTACAGGATTAAGCCTTAAAAGGTGAATCAACTTCCACACAGTCCCCTAGAATGATTCCCATAGGATCCTTCAGCTATACTGTAAGCGATTTGACTGCCCAGTGGCCACCATTCTGTGAGGAAGCCCAAACTAACCCATATAGAGTGACCACATGGAGAAGACCTGACACTAATAAGGAGGGCAGATGCTCCGCCAGCCCTCAGCTTCTCCAGCTCCCCACTTTTCCAGCTCCAGCTACTGCAACTTCATGAGAGACCATGAGCCTATACTGCCAAGCCAAGACCTTCCCCAGTTCCTGATCCACAGAAACCATCAAAGACAATAAAATGATTGCTGTTCTACCTACTATGTACTTTGCTACATAGTACACAGCTATAGCTAACCTAAACAAAGTCAGACGCCTGGCTTTGGAATTGAACTTGACTACTTACTATTTTATATGCATCCCTTGCTTTTTACCTTTGTTCATGCTCCTTTCTTCACCTGAAATGTTTCCCACTGAGATTTCTGCCTATTAAAAGTCTTTATATTCTTTAAGGCTCAGTCACAAATTATGCTTTGATGACCCCTAGCTCTTCTAACTGAAAACCATCGTGTCCTCTTTTGACTAAGAGTTTGTTTGTTTGTTTTTTGTTTTTTACTGTGCAGGTGGCATTTATTGCATCCTACACCATTTTTGGATTATTTATGTTGCAGTTTAACATAATGTGGGAGACTTGAGGCCAGGTGTTGTACTTTACATGTCTTTCTGGTCTTTGCAATGTCTGGTACTGTGCTTTAGTTTGAAAATTGTTTGAAAATAGTTACTGAAGGTATAGAGAATACATAGAACACTGAAGAAGTTTGAATTTGTGGAAAGCTATTTTCATTTATCTAGATAATACTACTGACTGTCATGAATTTATCTTTGTTCCTCATTCACATTTAAACATGTATATATTTTCATGATGTATATTAGATAAAGCAAACTTTCAGAAAAACCAAGGTTATTTTATTTGGCTTTTATCTAAGATGGCTAATTTGAACAAGTAGCCAAAATATTCAGAAAGGTCACAGAATTCTCGAGAATTCTTGTCCTAAATGTATAATCAGAACTTTTATGTCTATGTAAACCAGACAGACTTTACTCTTAATAACAACTCATCTAAATTTTGGAAACAGTCCAGGAAAATACAGGCTGTCCTAACAGCCAAATTTCCCACCAGTTTTCTGGCAGCAGTGAATGCTGAGAAATGAATGCAGGAATTGCTTTTATATTCTAAAGCTTCATGATCCTTTATGCTAAACAAATGACAATCAAGCATACTTCCAGCAAATACACTTTCCTCATACTGACCTCCACAAAATCATTCATGAGGCAGCAACGATACTTTCCTTTTGATTAAAAAGTTCTGCTAGACTTGAGATAAGTAGTAGAGTGATAGAGATATCTAGCAATGCAGCCATAAAATAATAAATGTATCAAAGATCATCGGATTTAAGAAATGCTGATCTAAGTTCTACTAGGAGTTGGGATGTCATGTTTTCAGAGGAATTCTAAGACTTGTTCAGCGCCAGCATTGGATGAGGGAAGTTTGAGAATTCACTCCTTTTTTGGACAAAAGGAGGAAAACAAAGAGAAATGCAAAATCTGGAATTCCTATACCTTTCACTCACTGCTTTCAAGTTTTATTTCAAGGTCTCAGCTACTAGTCTGTTGTGTCTAGAATTAATCTGTAAGGAGTCTGCTTAGAAAGGTGAGACTTGAGATGAAATCAGTTTAATTTATAATGCAGGCTGGAAGGGAAATGGGAGAAGTACATGCAAGACCAGTTACATCAGCAACATTTACAGAGGTTAAGCGTGGCTTTTGAGGCAAAACAGCCAATGTCAGACCTTTGCTGTTCAGCCATGACATTACTGTAATGGTAAAACAACCTAGGGACAGACTGATGCACAATATTTGGCCTTGCTTTTAATAGATTTCAATTCCTTAGAAGTTTAAAAAAATAAAAGATGGTAAAACTATTGTAAGTGGGTGACTTTTACTGTCTCAATAAAATATTTCTTTTATATTTTCCCCTTGTCCTCACCTATTTCTCCTAGAAGCTAATTTTTTTAAAAAATTGTGATATAAAAATGATCTGATATTAATAATTCTTTGTCAGGATGATGAACAGTGCCCACCCCGTTCCCCTCCCTGCCCCCCCAACTCAAATGTGCTTACTCTATCTACCTATACTGGTTACACAGGGTTATATGAGGTTATTTCCCTCTTCTTTGTTCTCTACCTCCCTAAACTTAACACAAATGAAGAAAATTTAAAGATAGAATTGAATAAAGAAAATAAAGTATAGGAGAGGCTCTTTGTGAGAATCTTGGAATGTCATCAATTCAAATTCCATGTGTTCTTTAAAGCAGGTTTGGATAACAAATTTCTGTATCGGTGGCTCCACTTGCCTACTTAGTACTTCTTTAAGAGTTACTCAGTATCTACCTTATAAAAGTATATATAAAGGCAGATTAATAATATGGGGATTATGATGAATGTTGTGCAAAAATATGAAGAAATGCTTACTGAAATGCATGTGAAAACTGAACTGTATTATAGAAGACAGCATTGGAGGTATTAAATTTTAACATTATTAATTATTTTTAAAGACATCACCTTTTCTACTAATGCACATTAGAAAATCCTAATAATTATATTTTAAATCCTCTGGGTATGTGTGAATGATTTATTGACTTAACATTTCTAAATAGCACTGTAAATTATTTGACTAAAGATATAATTTAAGGTCTCATTTTTGTTAGATGATTATTAACCGTTTAAAACTAGAAGGAAACAAAGATTATCAGTAGAGATATTCAGAGGCTGGGACAAAAAAGCGGGAGATCAAGGTGGTTGCTCCAATCCCCTTGCTCTTCTTAAATCAGGCTTTGGCGGTGATGTTGCAAACTTGTGTTTTATGAAGAAACTCAAGATTAAATAACTTGGAGAAGGAGAATGAGTTTACTTCTTTTATTTTAGATTCTGTTATGCTTTGTCTCAGTATCTATACCACTGATTATTGTTTAAAGTACATAAAGAGACCTAGGAAAAATGTTCTCAGATCAAATACTGATGTTTATTGTAAAGAAAAAAAAAACTTTGGAAGTGAGTTTTATTCCAGATTTTATTGGTACTCAAAGCAGACACAAAAACTCTATAATTCTGAAGAGACTTTTTAGAAAGATAAAGTCATTTAAATAACTTTAAACCTATAATGAACCTTCCAATTATGACTCTTTCTGGAGGAGGTTTCTCTTGGCCTGGATCTCAGTGTCCTTATTCCCAGGGCATGATTCACTCTGTTCTCTGTCAGTGCTACCTCTGGAGATAAGCAAGATGGCAGCCCCGCTGGTGGAACTTAGGAGAGAGAAATATCCTTATCTTCAAATATCAACATCATTTGGAATTACTGACAATTGCCTTTGTACTTACACAATGGAATTACTGTAAGAAATGTTATCTTGGGAATTTTAATAGAAAGGATTATAACTTTAAGATCTGCATGAAAGTTATTATGCATTATTATGAAATTACTTCTGAATTATCTAGGGAAATTTGAAATTATTTCTGAATTACCCAGGGAAATTTGAAATAGGCCCTATGGGAATTCTCATGTAAATCAGTTTTACTCTTCAGAGGAGGATGGGCTGGGACTGGGGTGGAGAAGAAGAGTTAAAACGGTGATCGAATAAATCATTCCCATGTAAGAAGTAGGTCACTTAACAGTAGTTATCTTTTTAAAAACTAAAAGACATCTATTGCCATGACAAAATGTTCTATGAATAAAACTCATATTGGAAAATCACTATGTCTTGATTGCATTCATTTACTCATCAGGGATTTATAACAGATATAAATATTTCATTGAATTTTTAATAAAACCTTAATGTGCATGATATACAGAGAGTACACTACTACTTGAAAGCCCTAATATATGGAAACTCCAGCAGTTTTGAGGTGGATCAATAAATTTCATGACTTTGTGTTATGAGGGTTTAGTATCATCTTGTCATTTACCATCCATTTCTCAAAAGAAAATAACTACAATTAGAGTCCTGGACTGTGTTTTTGGTAAGAAACCAAATATCTCTCAAACACATCACTGAGGCTGTCTGGAATATCCAATATGTCTGTTGCCTGACAATTTATTTATTTTTTTTTTAATTTCAGTTTTGCTCGGATTAAAATCAGGACAGCGGAACACAGCAAACCCCTTTGGTATGTCATAAAACAAGACAGTGAATAGAGCCAGAAAATTACTCTATGAGGAACTAAAATTTCTGGAGTACATCCAATATGATGCAGTGGGTCAGATTTTATGATATCAAGTGACATGAGCTTACGAATTGAAAACTCCCTTATTAATGACACATGGTAAGTAAAATCATAATGCTTCTAATGATTTCTGTTGGAGAGTTATCTAAAGCTGAATTTATTCATTTGTAAAATGAGCCTTGAACTGGATTATTTCTAAGTTCTTTTCTTGTTCCAAATGCATCCCCCCCCTTTTTGTGCATAAGAGCAATGCATGAAATTTAAACTACAGTAGGCTCTAGTGGAGAGATTTCAAATCCCTTGAAAAATTCTATTTTATTTTTCGCTCTTGGTAGAAAGGCCTTGTAAACAGTAAAAACTCATGGGCCAAGAGAAGAAAACAAGCTGATACATTACTAAAGCTTTCCTTATAACACTAATGTCTATTTTTTCATTGTTTAAAATTGGAGAGAGTTTGTAGAAGTCAGAATCTGGCTGATCTATCAGTAGAATTTTATGTTTTAATGAGATTCCAAACATTTATGTGTGATGCTCTGTGCTTGGTAAATTGGATAACATTGCAAAGTACTTCACTGGAAAATATGAATCATTCATGTACTTCATTTATTTTGACCTAAATTACTCAATGGACTTAGTGTGTTTTCATGGATATTTATTTTCTTTTTTTTGGTAAAATGTCATGTGCTGAAGGGTAGCTAAACACCTAGACTTTCAGTCACATTTTTTGTCCTTTGCATAATAGGTATTAATTCTATAAGGTCATCTTGAATTATATAATACAAAAAAAAAATGCCTTCAGTATGTTGTGTGAAACTCAGTTGGTTTACACACGGTATTGACATCATCTGGAGATTAACCAAAGTTTGACATTGAATTTTGTGTATTTTCCGGGAGCTTAAATGTTGGACTGGCTCTTACTCAGTTTTTTAAAGTGTGTTTCTTAAGACACTTAAAAATTTCTTTCGAATAAGTTTACTTTTGTATCATAAAATCTGGAGAATGAGTGACAGTTGAAAAAAGTACGCTGTTCAGTGAAGATTCAAGCAATCATCAGATTTAAATACTTTGATACTATCAATCTTAATCTTAGAGTACTCATCACATTATATAAAAAAGTCAATATAAACTTTCCTTACTTGGAACTCTATTTCATCTTGATTCCTTCTCATTCATTGTAAACCTATTTAATGTATGTCAGGAGGTGTTTTTCAGTGCTTTTAGAAAGGAAAGAATAATCTTCTACTGGGAAAAGTTTGTTTCTAACTTAATATTAATTATTCTCTTGAAGTAAGCTTGAAGTCTCTTTTTAAATGTATCATATTCAGTTTTCCTTTGGACTTCTTTAAAGTTTAAGTTTCTTTTATGTGTATTGAGACTGTGCTCTCTGGGGCAAGAGAATATGATAGCAAATTTAGGATTGACTGGATAGCCCCAATCAAATGGGGGAAAATGATTTTTTAAAATGTCTTCTCAGGCCTCGCACATGGATTGGCCCTTCATAGGTACTCAAAGGTGTTAGGCTATTGAATGAGTGGTTCTCCTCAAGGAGTTTGACTCTCATGGTTCAGGCATGTGGCCCTGTGTTATTATCTCAGTTTTTATTTTACTGACCATACTTTGTGAATATCTGACTATAAAGATGGAGCACACATAGACAGTGTTAAAAACTGACTCTTCAACATTAAACATTAACATGGATCTGGCTCAGAGTTGGAGCTTTCAAATAGTAATTCTCAAAGCTGTGTGTAGCACAGTCATTCCCCATCTTAATGCTGCAATAGCTAAACCACTCTAACTGACGATTGTTTGTGTTATCCTCAGTAATACTTGGAAGGAAAGGAGAATAAGTATCATTGTTGCAATTTTTGGTCACTGGGAAACAAAGAAAGTAGATGGAATAGACCGTTAGACTAATTAGGAGGTGAGGTGAGGATAAATGATACCATCCAAATAAGGGAAACAGCAAAGATGACCAAGCCAGGGGAGAAGGCTGTATCCAGAAGCACTGAAACCGGCAGCTAGGAAAAGGTTTAATTTTTAGAGTAATGTATGTCAATCATTCTAAATGAATAGGAGTTTAGTTGAGGATGGGAAGAGAAAGGTTCTTTCAGAACTTGAAGGAAGAGAGATGGAGGGAAGAGAGATGGAAGAGGAGGTAGGAAAAAGTAATGTAGGCTGAAAGGATGGTAAGTGCTTGGAGGCGAGTGCTTATGATCTCGGATGGCCTCGGCCTGCAGCAGCTTGAAGCAGGGTTTCGGTTCCCGGCCAGAAATTGAGGTCGGGCAGCATCAGTGAGAGCACTGAATCCTAGCCATTAGACCAGTGGTCAGTGACAAGGCCCTGGCCCGTCAGCTGTGTAGAAATGAATTTCCACATAGAGACGGAAAGTCGTGAAGCAAGTAAACTGTTTATTAGAAGGAAAAAGAGTATAGTACGTGTGGATAGACACACAGGCAGGCTCAGAGAGAGAGAGAGACACGCCCTCATGGCAGTTTTTTTGTTTGTTTGTTTTTGTTTTTGCCGTACACGGGCCTCTCACTGTTGTGGCCTCTCCCGTTGCGCAGCACAGGCTCCAGACGCGCAGGCTCAGCGGCCATGGCTCACGGGCCCAGCCGCTCCGTGGCATGTGGGATCTTCCCAGACCGGGGCACCATCCCGTGTCCCCTGCATCGGCAGGCGGACTCTCAACCACTGCGCCACCAGGGAAGCCTAAGGCAGTTTGAATCGCTTTTATGAGGCATTTCTTCCGGGTTTCCTTTGACCAATCACCTTGCTTTGCCATGTTCTGAGTCCGTATTTGGTGTATCTCAGGGTCCTCCCCTGTGTGCATGCGCGTCTCTTAGCCAAGATGGATTCTAGTGAAGAGGCCTATGGGTAGTGGGCATCACTTACTATGGGGTGGCGCCCCCTCCCTTTTTGACCTCCAGGGAGCCTTTCTGCGCCTGTGTGTAGTCAGGAAGGTCTCCTTGACTTCGAGAATGAGGAATACGTGGTCTTTTATCTCTTATCTGAGCAGGGCCCAACCTCCTCCATCATCCTGCTTTTATGGAGTTTCTGTCCACAGGGGAGAAACTGTTCATTCTGGGGCCCATCTATCTTCTGCCTCAGTTATTTAACTCTAGTCATTTGGCCTTCACTCCACAACTCCCTTACCTGTCCTGGAGGAGAGAGATGAAGCCATGGGAAAGGACAAACTAAAATATAAGCAACTTGGTGAGGTCACTTTTTATTTCTTTTCTCTACTCTTTTGTCCCATTTTTGCATCTCAAAACTCTCAAGGGCCCAGGCCCTTCTGCCCCAGCTACCAGCCCCTCCTCCTTCTCAAGTCCTCTAATAGGCAGAATCCTAACTTCTTTCTTATTTTTGCAATCATTTAGGATGTTTAGGGAAATTTCCTCACATTAGCTACAGAGAATCAGTTTTCAGAAACTGCTAAGGTAAACCATTTCAAAACTTATTAAAAAATAAAATAAAAATAAATTCTGACATTGGAAATGAAAAGTGTTCTTCATATAAAGTAAACAACCATTGACCTTGTATTGTCTAGTTATCACTAGCTGTCACCTCTCTTCTCTTTGCTCGACTTGCTTCATTGACGTAAAAATTTCAGGGAGAGGTTCCTATTTTGAGATTAGTTTTAATTTTATTTTTGTTTTTGTTTTACAAATATTTTTCAGATATTGTAAATTGACCAGTGTAGGGGACTGTCTGTTTCTTCACCAGCATACACACATGCCCAGGCTAGTGTGGCAAGCGGTAGAGCATGATGTTTAAGGTTGCAGGTGCCGGAGCCAGACATGCTGGGTAGGCTCTGGCTCTGCCATCTTGTAACCTTGGGTGTCTAATTCACCTCTCTCTGTCTCAGTACAATAAGATACTGAGCATCCCATTAATACTCTGGTACCAAATAGGGATAATAATAGTTCCTACCAGGCAAGGTTGTTGTGAGAGTTAAAGAATTTAAACATGCAAAGTCCTTAGAAAGCTCCCTGACATGCACTACCTTCATTTTTACTGTTATTATTATTATTGATGGTGGTAAGGGTAGCACTTAATAACTATTTAAGGAAAAGGGGGAAGATCAGGGTTTTCATAGACCTGTAAGAATTGAATAAAATAACACATAACAGGGGCTTCCCTGGTGGCGCAGTGGTTGAGAGTCTGCCTGCTGATGTAGGGGACACAGGTTTGTGCCCTGGTCCAGGAAGATCCCACATGCTGCGGAGCGGTGGGCCCGTGAGCCATGGCTGCTGAGCCTGCGCGTCCGGGGCCTGTGCTCTGCAACGGGAGAGGCCACAACAGTGAGAGGCCTGCATACCGCAATAAATAAATAAATAAATAAATAAATAAATAACACATAACAAAAGAAAAAAATGTTCATAGTTGCCACTGACAGGGATATTCATATTTAGAATTACTGTCAAGAAACTTTGTCCTTCTCTGTTCCTCATAGCGCTGGCAGAAGTATGTGGCTTTGCACACACTTTGCCCTTCTCCTCTAACACATCTAAATACTTCTTCCTGACACATTCTCAAATCTGCCTCAAGAACCATGTCAAAAATCCTTTTCCTAAGACTTCACCCAAGGTATTTCTTCTGCTCCCAATGTGTTGTCCATATCATGTTATGTTACAGCTTTTATCATGGTAATGTGTGGTATGTTCATGTCAGATATTAATAGTGTTTCATTTTTTAAAATTTTCCATTTGTGAATCTGGCAGACTGGACTTGACTCCTGAAATTGCAGGACTTCTTGGAGTCTCCCTAATACTTTAATGTATTTGGAGATTTTTTAAAATTAAAATAACAATAGGCATACTTCCCTAATTTACTGCAGCCTGTAACCCTTTCTAATTCTTGAGAGCATCCTTTACTACCTCTTGAAGTAGTGCAAAATGTAAATTATTCCAATAATTTGACTACATGATTTCTGCTCTCCTTATAGGAAAGTAACCTGGTTTGTACATTTTTTTGCCTCTATTGCCCAAGTAATGTATGAATCTCTATGGATGCTTTATTCAATAGTGATTGAGTGATAACTATATGCTAGACCAAATTCAAGGCACTGGGAATACAAAGATAAACAAGGTATGACCCACACCCAATTAAACTTATTTTCTAAAACAGTACTTCTCATAAAATCTTTATAAAAATATGTATTGTTGTAATCCTGATTCCTAAAACTACTTCTGAGAGACTTATTCAGTGGCTTGGCAGAAAGCTGCTTGTTCTGGGGTGTTTCTGGTCCACTTCATGAGAATGACACTGATGTATTAATTGGGACATTTTTTGTTACAAGTAAAAAAAAAAAAAACCTATTCAACTTGCCTTAAGCAAAAACAGAACATTTTACCCAACAAGATGGTGAAGTCTAGGCATGGCTAGATCAGGGTCCTAAAATAATATTGTACAGAAATCATCTCTCTCCCTCTGTTGGCTATTTATTTCCTCTTTGTTGGCTTAATTCTCAGGTGGGTTCTTCCATTCTAGAAGCCCTAAACAGCTTTAGGTATACATTCTCACAGTTGAGCCAGAGGAAAGCAATGGGAACGTTCCTTTTATGAATGTTTCAATACAAGTCCTGAAATTAACTTTCTCTGACCTGGCTTTGGGCACATGCCTAACTGTGAAGCTATTTGGTAGCATCAACCACATAGATGTAGGATGAAGGAGTGGTAAATTTACAACAAAAATTAGAATGCTAATTCCCAATCCCCCAACTCAAAAGAACAAAAAAAAAAGAAAAGAAGAGGCATGAATAAACGCCAAGTTGGCAAATACTACTCAAGACAATATCAGTTGATGTTTTAGATAGCCTAACAAATTAAACCTAGATATGATAATAAATATTCTTATAAGATTATTTTGTATGTATATGAGAGAAAAGATAATTTAACCATGTTTTTCAAATAGAGATATATATTTTTTATTTTTCATTCCTTATATAATTTCTGTGTCAAGGTCAAGACAGTAATGTATATTTGCTTAAATTTTTGTTTTGTTCATTTCATAAAATATTTCTTTGTGAATTAAAGGATTATAATTTATGACCAAATTTCACAGCTGAATATTTTTTAAGAGAAGAGAAGCCGAGTGACCTAATAAATACTAGTGGTGGCTTGTATTTCTACTATACTTATTCGCCTTTAGGAAAATGGTTATAGACCACTGAGGAAATTATCATTTTTACCTCTCCTGAGAATGATATCAGAAAATAAAGTGGTTCAAATATACATTCCTACGTGGGTAGCACATATGGACCACTAGGCCTTGACCCAGCAAATTAAATAAAATCATTCTCTATCCCTTGCTTCATTTGATTCTGACAACTTTCTACTTGTTCATGTGGGGAATGGAAGAGCTTGATGGATTCTAGTTTTTTGAATATCACATATCTATGGAAGTAGATTTAATGCTATGTTTCTGTGATGTTTAGCCAGCACACATGCCTATGGGAAGACCTGATTCAGGAAACCCACAGTTATTAAAATTTGATTATAATGTTGGGTGAAGAGGAAAATCTAGCTTTAGTTCATGTTCACAATTATAAACTGCTGTCTCTACCAAGTTATTATTCACCTACTTCTGAAAGAAAACAACAACAAAAACAACAGCACACAAAATAGTTAAGCACAAGTCTTTCTTCCAGAACTACTGCCAAATTGTGTCCCATTTCTTTCAAAAACTTTGCTTGGAAAATGCTACAAATGCCAAGTGCTGAATGTACAGAAAATACTTCTGTTGTTGCTTTCACTGTATTAGTTTACAATTTATATCCCAAAGGGATTTGTTGCTTGAGGGAGGAGTGATTATCAGTACTGTGAAATAATATTAGAAATCAAATGCTTGCACTTAGACATGGAAAGGCATCTGGAAACAAAATTTCCACTTTCAAAATGAAACATTAGGGCCTCCCTGGTGGCGCAAGTGGTTGAGAGTCCGCCTGCCGATGCAGGGGATACGGGTTCGTGTCCCGGTCTGGGAGGATCCCATATGCCGCGGAGCGGCTGGGCCCGTGAGCCATGGCCGCTGAGCCTGTGCGTCCGGAGCCTGCGCGTCCGGAGCCTGTGCTCCGCAACGGGGGAGGCCACAACAGTGAGAGGCCCGCATACCGCAAAAAAAAAAAAAAAAAAAAAAAAGAAACATTAGTAAGAGTAAGTTAAAATTTGCAAAGGAAATCAAGAGTTATAGTATATTAGGTGGTTGGGGAAAAATAAATCAATCTATATTTGTAGCTGATACTATTTTGAAAATTCTACCAAATTAAGAAGTATTAGTGAACAGAGAAACAGAAAGACAGAGAGAAATGGGAGGGAGAGTGAAGGCTTATAGTGAAATATGCTTTACATTGCAAATAAAAGGATCTCTTCAAGGTCTGGCTGAGATTGCTTCAGCATTTTCCCCATGTTTCAACAACTAATCCCCAGTCTTGCTGGCTTGGGATCTTGTCAAAACCCTAGAGTAGTTGTATTCAGACTGAGTTATAATTAACACACACAATTCTGCCAATACCACAAAATAACAACAACAACAAAAAAACCCAGAAAGATAGTTTTATAACTTCCATTTAAATATACCTATCATACCTGAATATTAAATATCCATCTCTCATCATTCATCCTATGATTCCATGCCTCAACATGTAACTGTTTCCTCTTTGATTATTAACATCCCATTAAAAACTCTTTCTGACACAATCTCGTCTCTCCTTTCCACTGAGCTAACACTTTACTCATTCATCAGATTACAGTTTAGATGTCATATCATTGAAGGAAATCTCTCACTGCCAAATCTGGTTTATCATCTCTGATTTGTGCTCCTATGATCCCCCTGTTCTTCCATCACAGTGATACTTGTTGCACTGAATTACAATTGCCTCTATAATTATCTCATTCCCACGCTAAATTGGAAGCTCTTTGAGAGCAAGAACTTTGTCCATTATATTCACCATTGTATCTCCAGCAGCTGATGTGGCAACTACAACAAATAACTGTTAAATGAAGTAGTAAATGCATATAATTAAAGAAAATTCCCAAATGCAGAATGGGCTATTAACTGATTCCATTAAATTAGAGGTAAAACTAAATGTTTTCTGGACTGTTATAAGAAAACAACCTGAAATTTGTGTTTGTTCTGTATACTACATACAGATCCATAAGGAACATCATGACCTTTCCATCAATCCTAGTTTTTTAGCAAAGAGAAATATAAGGATTCTAGAATTCTTCAGGAAGCTTTTTCATTAGCATGCTCTTCTCTTTCTCTGCTTTTGATTTCCTGATTTCTTAATAAGGATTTTCCCCAATTCATGCTTATTTAAAGGTATCATATCTTGGGTATCTATTTTTCTCAACTCCCTAATTTGAACTCCTACTCTCAGAGAGCAACTGCAATCGTCTCTACACCCTAGCCAGGGCAGGCCTGGAAGAACCAGTCTCCTTAATTTGGGGAAAAAGTTTAGCTCCTTTTATTATTGTAAAGGTAGGTATTTTACCTCGATTACTTTTTTTTATAAGTTTTATTGGAGTATAGTTGTTTTACAATGTTATGTTAATTTCTACTATGCAGCAAAGTGAATCAGCTATATGTATACCTATATCCCCTCTTTTTTGGATTTTCTTCCCATTTAGGTCACCACAGAGCATTGAGTATATCCCCTCTTTTTTGGATTTCCTTCCCATTTAGGTCACCGCAGAGCATTGAGTATATCTCCTCTTTTTTGGATTTCCTTCCCATTTAGGTCACCACAGAGCATTGAGTAGAGTCCTCTGTGCTATGCAGTAGGTTCTCATTAGTTATCTATTTTATATATAGTATCAATAGTGTATATATGTCAATCCCAATCTCCCAATTCATCACACCACCGCTTTCACCCTTGGTACCCATACGTTTGTTCTCTATGTCTGTGTTTGTATTTCTGCTTTGTAAATAAGATCGTCTATACCAATTGTTTCAGATTCCACATATATGCGTTAATATATGATATTTATTTTTCTCTTTCTGACTTACCTCACTCTGTATGACAGTCTCTAGGTCCATCCACATCTCTACAAATGACCCAATTTTGTTCCTTGTTATGGCTGAGTAATATTCCACTGTATATATATATACCACATCTTCCTTATCCATTCTTCTGTTGATGGACATTTAGATTGTTTCCATGTCCTGGCTATTGTAAATAGTGCTGCAGTGAACACTGGAGTGCATGTGTTTTTGAATTATGGTTTTCTCTGGGTATATGCCCAGTAGTGGGATTGCTGAATCACATGGTAGTTCTATTTTTAGTTTTCTAAGGAACCTCCATACTGTCCTCCATAGTGGCTGTATCACTTTACATTCCCACCAACAGTGTAGGAGGGTTCCCTTTTCTCCACACCTTCTCCATCATTTATTGTTTTTAGATTTTGTGACAGCCAATATAGATCAATGGGACAGGATAGAAAGCCCAGAGATAAACCCATGAAACTGTGATCACCTAATCTATGACAAAGGAGGCCAGAATATACAATGGAGCAAAGACAGTCTCTTCAATAAGTGGTATTGGGAAAACTGGACAGTTACCTGCAAAAGAATGAAATTAGAACACTCCCTAACACCATATACAAAAATAAACTAAAAAATGGATTAAAGACCTAAATGTAAGGTCAGACACTATAAGCTCTTAGAAGAAAACATAGGCAGAACACTCTGACATATCTCAGCAAGATCTTTTTTGACCCACCTCCTAGAGTAATGAGAATAAAAACAAAAATAAACAAACAGGACCTAATTAAACTTAAAAGCTTTTGCACAGCAAAGGAAACCATAAACAAGACAAAAAGACACCCTCATCATGGGAGAAAATATTTGCAAATGAAGCAAGTGACAAAGGATTAATCTCCAAAATATACAAACAGCTCATGCAGCTCAATATCAAAAAAACAAACAACCCAATCAAAAAATGAGTGGAAGGCCTAAATAGACATTTCTCCAAAGGAATCATATACATGGCCAATGACCACATGAAAAAATGCTCAACATCACTAATTATTAGAGAAATGCAAATCAAAGCTACATTAAGATATCACCTCACACCAGTCGATTACTTTTAATCGTACTTTCAAACTGAATCCACAATTTTCAGCATTCACCTGATAGGACAAGACATGGGTATCTTTAAGAAAGAACACCTATGATTGTGTTTCTGTTTCTATTATTTGAAATGAGCCTCAAGAATTGACAATTTCACTTTTCATTCTTAAGAACGGAAGTTGGTCCTTTCTCCATTTCATATTTTTCTGAGAAAAAAATACTCCTTCAACACAGACAACCAGAGTTGATACTTACATTGTGACACATTGCCTGATTTGCTGCTGGTAAATGAGACACAGCTGTTGAGGAGGCTTGAATTTTGCCCTAAACGTAAAAGAGAAATAACTAAAATAAATAAAGTAGCATGGATTTTAATTTGTAGATGGGGGTGTGTCCCTCTGTCTATGAAGATCATAAAAACATAAGAAGTGGTACAACAGTGATAGCACTTCATAGCCTTTCACCTGTCAAATTTGCATCCTGCCTTGATAAGAATAGATGTGAAAGAAGGGAACACATTTGATGATTAAAATCACATTCTTTTTAGCCTTTAGAGATCACTTGTGGAATAATAAGTGTGACCTGTAAGGAAAGGCACTCAGATTGTTTGGTTTCTTTAGCAAGTGTGTGTGTACGGGGGAGGAGGTGATGCAGGACCAAAGGCATTAACTCCCTCAGGCCACTAGGTTTCCATTTGTTTTAATAAAGGAGTCAATTTAGCAAATGGACACTAGCAGCTCATACAAGATAATGTGCTATCACAGTGAAGAATGACTTTAGTTTTAAAATCAGCTTGATCAAGCCCGTTAAATGATTTGTTGCAGTCAAATTGCTGTCACCTCCTTTTTCCACTGCAAGAGCCTAAAAATTCTATAATTGTTTGAGGGTGGAGCAGGGGACAACCAAAGACATGGAAGATAAAATGATGAAAATTTAACAAGACAACAAGACAAGCCTAAAGTTTTCATGTTTAAAAGGGTCAAATTAAATGTAAGTTTCCTCATTTGTTCTAGTTTTCCATCTGGGATATAGCACTGATAATGCTCTACTGGCTTCATGCATTATTAACTAATTAATTAGTTCCTACACTGTGAAAATCTTCGAAATTAAACCTGCCTATGTAAAAGAGCTAAATTTGCAGTTTAAAAGGATAAACCTCTCAGAGCCATTCTTGCATTTGCTTTCATTTTGCTATAATTATAACTTTGACATATTTAATTTTGAAGGCACTTGCACAAGTGCCGCTATGAGAAATGTAAATGGACATTTAAATATGTCCTATTGGGGGAGATATTTTTAAATGAGTAGACTTTAAGTTCTGATATTTTAAACCAGGTCAAGTGGGAAGAATGGAAGTCATATATAGTAAATTACAACATTTATATGTAGATACATTTACTATACATATTAAATAAGCTGAAGGTGAAAAGAGAACAAATCTTATTTTGATTAGCCATTTAGGGGCAGGTTATAACAAAACAAGGGCAAACCAATGTTGAATGTTGTCATTAAATATACCTTGATCTTTGCATATGAATATATGCAAGTAAATACATATATACCTACAAGCATATCCTCTGGAAATCATTTGAAAATATAACATTAGCGTTTCCTATTTTATGTCTAGACTTGAATAAAGTTCTTTCATCCCTCCTACTAGAATTGTAGGACACTATTATCAAGAATTTAATTATCATGTACAGTTTTTTTTTTTTAAACAAGTTTCTTTTCTTTTTTTAAAAAAATAATTAATTATTTATTTTTGGCTGTGTTGGGTCTTCATTTCTGTGCGAGGGCTTTCTCTAGTTGCGTCGAGCAGGGGCCCCTCTTCATCGCAGTGTGCGGGCCTCTCACTGTCGTGGCCTCTCTTGTTTCAGAGCACAGGCTCCAGACGCGCAGGCTCAGTAATTGTAGCTCATGGGCCTAGTTGCTCCGCGGCATGTGGGACCTTCCCAGACCAGGGCTCGAAACCGTGTCCCCTGCATTGGCAGGCAGATTCTCAACCGCTGCGCCACCAGGGAAGCCCTCATGTACAGTTTTGACTTTAAAAACAAGGCAATAAATCCTTGCCTTTAGAGTTACGGGAAATATTTTGTTCAGAAAGCCTGTTGTTTGTATAAACTGTTCTTCCTAATTAACTAAATAACCACAAGCCACATTAACAAAACCGCAGCAATGCAGTAAAGAAAATCTGTGTTTCCAAGTGCCCTCAGGGTCATCTTCCAGACTTTTCCAAATCACTATAATTAAGAGGCAATTGACAACTCAACTTCTCATTGGCTATTTTTGATTTACAAAACTTATTGAATCAATTAACAGACCTAACATAAGAGGCAAATTTAAAGAAATCACATAAAAGCAACTCTACTAAATCCCTGTTTAAAAAGCTGGCATTTGTGTTATTAAAATAAGAAAACTTACATTACATTTTATTACCCTGTATTTATTGTACAATTATAGCATTTCAAAGGAAATGTCCTTTATTCATCACTCATCACATTGTGGTTGTATTAGGTAAACCGTTCTCTTTGATTTGCCACTTCTTTATGTTTTATTGTTGTGAGTACTCTGGATTGAAAAAATTTTTCTCTTCTCTATATATTTATAAATTATAAATTTATTATTTTTGCATGTGTAAAATATATAATATTCAAACATTCATTCATCTATGATTGCAACACAAGTTTATTGGGCATCAATTATATGCTAGGTATTAGTGCTATTTCCCTGGGTTACAATGTCAAAAACTGTCCTCAAAATTGTTAAGGCTTAATTTGAGAATAAGAGAAATACTTGTTTATAATAAAGTGTGGTAATTGCTCTATTAGAGTTTTCTATAAACTGTACTGAGGAAAGACTTCAAAATCCAGATAGCTGACCATGGAAACTTGTACTGCATTGCGGAAAATGAGTAGGTATTATTTAATGAAGTCAGGGTGGAGGAGAGAGGACTTCTTTGAGCTTCCAAACAAATAAGTGGCATAAAATAAGGAATCGCTAACTGATGAGTGGTACTCTGTGTTAAGCAATGGCATTTCAGTATTGTCCGGAAAGGTGCAGGGAGTCACCGCAGGATTTTAAAATATCTAATAATATGGTCAGATTTGAATGTTCAAAAAGGTCACTCTAGGAGCAGCTTGGAGGATGGATTGTAGTTGGGTCTAGGCTGAAAGCAGACAGTAAGGCAGTTGAGAAAAACCCACTTGACAGGTAATGAGTTTTAAACTTAGGTGTTAACAGTTGGGAAAGGGAGAAAAGAGATATGACAAATCATAGATGGTTAGATGGATAGGTGATTGATAGATGATAGATAGATAATAGATAGATAGATAGATAGATAGAAGGTAGACACAGATATACAAGTTTAAGGCGTAAATAAATTTTGATTCAGAAATATGAACTTTGCGATATCTGCATAATTTTGGAAAAAAGGTATCTGTTGTCATATAGTTACAAGAGGCTGACCTCAGAGCAAAGGTATGAAGATATTAAAAGCATCAGCCAAGGAAGATGCTAGATTCCTGAGGAAACAAATGCATTTAATAGGTGACTGACATCTTCTTGCAGGAGACTACAAAGTAGACAGGTAGAAAGTAAAGTTGCAGATGCCAATAGAGGAAGCATTTCCACCTAACAGAATTTCTTACAGTAATTAATAAAACCCCAAAGAGGAAATTCCATACATCTTTTCCAGGATACTTAGTCCAAAGTTTTACTTTTTCTACTTCCTGTGATCCCACTAGGAAGGGTCCTAAAGTAGTATTAAAACTAAGAGAAAAATAGTCTTGAAACTTCCATAACCTGACAAATTATCCCCTAAAAATAGAGATTGACTATAAAATTAGAAGATATTATGGTGAGAAAAAAGTCCATAAAATATGTCAATCAATTTATTAGAAACCTAGACACATTATGCTAGATTGATTTTAACAAAAATAAATTTATATTAAACATAATATGTTATCTAGGGTAGATTTACCTTCCTGTGTAATTTAAATTAACAAAATTTATTGCATTCAGAATTATCTTGACTATACCTAAATTGATGTAAGAACATTGTTACTGCAAATCTCTCAGGAGGAGATGTCACCCTATATTTTAAATGTGTGGCTTTATTGGTGAAGATTGTGTCGTGAGAACTAGTCCCAAATCTGGAGGCATGCTGAGTCCCAGGCCCTTCTGAGCCCAGGTCAGAACTTTCCCCTTCCTGGAAGCAACTCCTAAGCCCCTGATGTATACACCTCCCATGCATACTAACTGGCACCTTCCCCATCATTGTTTCCCCAAACTACCTGCAAATGAAGCTTTTCCCCCCCAATTTTTGAAGGGTTTTCTTCTACCATTTACTACAGAGAAACATATGGGTAACCTTAATAATTGCAAACCTAGAGAGATTACAAAGCTTCCAAGAATACACATATTCTTTAAAACAATTACGAATGAGAAAAGACATCCTCAGGACCCCTATTTCTCTGCTATTTTTTTTTCTTTTTTTTTTTTGCAGTACGTGGGCCCCTCACTGTTGTGGCCTCTCCCGTTGTGGAGCACAGGTTCCGGACGTGCAGGCTCAGCGGCCATGGCTCACGGGCCTAGCCGCTCCGTGGCATGTGGGATCTTCCCGGACCACGGCACGAACCCTTGTCCCTTGCATAGGCAGGCGGACTCTCAACCACTGCGCCACCAGGGACGCCCCTTCTCTGCTATGTTTATGCTACATTTTACACATATGAATCTTTTAAGAGGCTGTCTGAACACACCAATGTTTTTTCTCTGGGATCTTGTCACTTTCCCGGAGATGCTGTTGGAGAGGTTTGCTCTGCTCTGGGGAACTACAGAACCACACCTTGGGAGAGAAGACAATCCAAAATAAACCAAGTTTCACAAAAACTCAAACCCATGCTTGACCCTCCTCTGTCGTTAAATGCATTAAAGTGATCTGTTGCCTATTAGTGAATAAGGGAAACCCTCTCTGGTGGAAGATGATAACACCATCAAGAGTCTTCACAATTCTTATCAAGCAATCTTTCTCAAAAGAAAATTAGAAAAAAACCAAATCAGTGGGCTTTAATCCAGGAGAGCAAGATTAGATTGAGATTTACAATTCAATCAATGTAATTCACTCAAAAGGAGAAAAATCACATTTATTTCAATATTTCAACATATGCTTGAATATCATTTGGTACAATTTAACAACTATTTAGAATAAAAACTCTTAGTAAACAAGCAACAAAAAGGAACATCTTTTACATAATAATGAGTTTTTACAAAGACGCTTTTAGCAAACTTCACACTTAATATTGAAAACTTTTACTCTGAGATTAACAGTAAGGCAAGCATATCAACTGTCACTACTTCTATTTAACGTACAGGAAGACAGTGAAAAAGAAGTCAAAAGAATTTGAAAGGAAGAATAAAACAATCATCATATTTGGATGGCATTATTGGTAATGTAGAAAATAGAAAATAATATACTGTTTATATTTAAATTTTTGAGTAGGCAAAATTTTTCTCAACAAAAAGCATGAACCAGAAAGGGAAGAAAAATGACTGAATTAAGACCTGTTCATCAAAAAACATCATGAAATAAATGAAAAAGCAAGCAACAGATCAGGAAGAGGTATTTGCAACATGTAAATGATAAAGCTCTCTTATCCAGAATATATAAAAGAACACTAAATATTTTATAGTTTGACCATTCAATAAGAAATAGGCAAGAGGAGGGCTTCCCTGGTGGTGCAGTGGTTGAGAGTCTGCCTGCCAATTCAGGGGACACGGGTTCGTCCCCCAGTCCGGGAAGATCCCACATGCCGTGGAGCGTCTGGGACCATGAGCCATGGCCACTGAGCCTGCGCATCCGGAGCCTGTGCTCCACAATGGGAGAGGCCACAACAGTGAGAGGCCCGCGTACTGAAAAAAAAAAAAAAAAAAAAAAAGAGGATTAGATGTACTTAGAAGAAAAGGGCACAAAACATAAGAAATGGTACTTGATCTCATGAGCCATCAGGAGAATATAAATTAAAAGCAGGACAACTGGACACCAATACACCCACCTGAAAGGATAAAAGTGTAGGTGGGGGGCCTCCCTGGTAGCACAGTGGTTAAGAGTCCGCCTGCCGATGCAGGGGATACGGGTTCGTGCCCCGGTCTGGGAGGATCCCATATGCCACGGAGCGGCTGGGCCCGTGAGCCATGGCCGCTGGGCCTGCGCATCCGGAGCCTGTGCTCCGCAACGGGAGAGGCCACAACAGTGAGAGGCCCACATACCGCAAAAAGAAAAAAAAAAAGTGTAGGTGGGGAAAACTGATAATAGCATAGCTACTCATGTTCTATTTCTGTATATGGAGTGCATACCAAAGTGTGTTCACTTTATGAAATTACAAAGAACTGCATAGTTACGATTTGTGCACTTTTGTGTATATATTAGACATCAATAAACACTTTAGGAAAAGTTACAATTGAGAAATCAAGTGGCTAACATGGCTCTCTCTAGCTGAGAATTGAAATTGATTATAGGAAATTCATGTTGATAGGAAGGAAGGCTCATGAAATTCTAGTCATTCTGCAGAAAGAAGATCTGGGCTTAGATTATAGACAGTGAGAAGAGAGCAAAAGTTGGAGTGCCCTTCAGGGAACCATAACCAGAAATATCCACAGAGTGCCTAACAGGAATGCAGAAACTCAGGACCACTTGTGATGGATGTGGATGTTGTGTGGCATAAGACATTTCAAGGAGGAAAACTTTGTACAGGAAAAAACAACTTACAGGAAAGATGAGCATTTTTCTTCCTGTTTAGGTTGTAATTTCCAATGGATTCTCATTTCCTTTAATGTCAGTGCTAGGTGCTTACACTTTTCACATGCTTTGGGGATGAGATCCCAAAAAAATAGTCAGGTAAGGGTGAAAAGGAACAATATTTGAATATGTTTGTTCAATTTTCTTCCCCTAAAATAATGCAGACCTCTACTGATCTAGCTTTATGTGGCACATGTCTCTTTCATTAGCTCTGAAGACATGCTTGCATGTTTCTATGTAATCCAAATACATAAAATGAGCTAAATAAATGACTGAGGTAGCTATTTTTTTTTAGTGTTGACAGTTTAAAAAGAAATTCTTAATGGAAACCAGTCATTACTATCCTTTATTAATAAGACAATTTCTATAAACCACAAGGCAATAATCCAAATCCTCCATTATGAACAATATACAATTCTTTACAAGCCTGAAATTTGCATGCATCTGCAAAATCATCCCCAAAGACCTCCTGTTTTCAAATCGTAATCAGACTTTTTAAAAAGCTTCAAGTTTAATAATATTTTACATTAACCTCAAGATTTCACGTGCCTCTTTATTTGTGAGCCCCTTTTACTAATTTTAAAGTATTGGATTTTATCAAGCAATTGAAATAATCTAATTTAAGTACTCTTGTAGCTAACCATCATTGTAGCTGCTTATTTTATCCTTAAAGTTGTGTTTACATCCCAGGAGAAAATCTTTCACTTATGACCATTTGAAACTGACAGACTGCATTGAAGGAATTCATTCATTCATCAATGATTTATTTATCTACTATAGATAGGTAGATGATAGATAGATAGATAGATGATAGATAGATAATACAAAAGTATGTATTATATTACATATTAATATGTATTAAATATGTAATACAAAAAATATGTATTGATCAACTGTGTGCTAGGGACTGAGGCTATGACACAGTCCTTGCCCCTGGCAGAATGGCAGTATAATCATCTGTTGGTTTATTATTATAACACCTTAACATCTACCATGGATCTGGGCCCCAAACAGAGGTTTATATATTTAAAGAGTCTTAGAAAGAGGGAAGAAATTTAACAAGTTTTATGAATGAGTCAGCCAAAGAAGATTTAAAAAAAGAAAAAGAAAAGGAAATCAACATTGCTTGCTATAGTCTCTAATACCTTTTTAAAAGAAAGTCTTTATTCACATATACCCTCTAGGTATTACCCAAGTTAATTCAGAAATAACATCACATATACTTGATATTTGATTTTGCATAATTTAATAATATTCCTGAGATTTATGCACAATATGGTTATTAGAAAATTTCAGTTGTGCATATTGCAAACATTGAGATTTCCATGGAATGGTAAGCTTTGCTTGTTATGACTGGGTAATATGACCAAGGCATATGTCAAGAACTGGGTATTCCTGGGTCATCAAGGCATGGCTCTGCCAGATGATTTGGCTGCAGAAAATCCAGCCAACCATAAATTATGATGGATCTGACTGTACATTCATCTCAGTCTTTTGTTCTGCTAAGGCTGGCTCAAAATCAAGTGGTAAACAATTAAACAAATGTACCACCTGTCAACTTAGCTGTGCAAACTCTTATAATTATACCATTGACCCTAAAGAAGGCAAATCTAAAGACATAATTGCCTTCATGGGATCTGTAGTCTGTCAAGAGAAGGAACACACATGGTCTACAAAAGAAAATAATTTAAACCAAAATGTCATCAGCACTGAAGCCTTTATATATTTTGTGGGTATTTTTTTCACTGAAGCAGGAAGAGTATTCAATTTGTAACATATTGGTATGATTATCTTGAACTGAGTTGATCTTTGCTGAAGAAACCTTATGTTGCTCTTTCTCTGTATGTGAGGATTTCTCTGTTCATATAGGAAAAATCCATTTGAATCCTATTTGTCAAATTTTAGTATACCCAGGGCAAACTATCCTTATGTAATTCAATAAATTTTACTAATAAAAGAAAAGAAAAGGAATTAGGCTCTAGCATTATTATTAGAAAAGGAAGAGTCAAAGAAAACATCAGAATAAGAATATAGCATTAGTGGAAAAATATAATAATACATAAAATAGGCAAAATCTTGTAGTTTTTTTGTTTCATTTTGTTTTGTTTCTTGTTTTTATGTTGTGAAGGAACTGCTTTAATTGTTTTTTTTTTTGCTGCAAATGGCTTTATTTCATTCCTTTATTTTTTTTTTATTTTATTTTTTCTGTACGCAGGCCTCTCACTGCTGTGGCCTCTCCCGTTGCGGAGCACAGGCTCCGGACACACAGGCTCCGCGGCCATGGCTCGCGGGCCCAGCCGCTCTGCGGCATGTGGGATCTTCCGGGATCGGGGCACGAACCCGTGTCCCCTGCATCGGCAGGCGGACTCTCAACCACTGCGCCACCAGGGAAGCCCTCATTCCTTTATTTTAAAAAAATTTTATTAGAGTATAGTTGTTTTAAAAGCTTTGTAGTTTTTGTATGGTGTCTATTTTTTTTAAAAAGATCTATGTTAAATCTTTATAATTAATTACTCCAGATAAGCAACAGCTGTTGGACTTTTGCTTGTAGATTTTTTTGAAAAATAGACCATATTTCTAGAAATAGAATGCTTTTTTCTATAGTATTCATTTAATACAAAATTTACTCACATCAGTATTTGGAGAAAAATTATTTGTTTTACCACAGTAAGATGTTCTGACAAACACTGACCATCTGTGAGTCTCACTCAAAATGGTCAACTTTTACACTTTATGTAATGTGAAGGATTTATCTGGTTCACAATTAGTTTTGGTGAGTGTAAGGAAAACTGTAATATAAGTGAGAGACTACTGTTGTGTTTCAGAAAAAAAAAAAGAAAAGCAGAAAGATACCCCAAATAGTTTGGTTGCCCCACAGTATAAAAACTGGAGTTACAACTACTAACATCAATTCAGATACAAGCAAGGCTGACTGTTTTGAGTGGAAACCCTTTCAGTAAAATAATCATGGACAGATCAGAGCGAGAGAGACACTTAGAGATCATGAAGATGAAGCCCTTGATTTCACAGGTAAACTCAGCCTTGAGAGAGCTGTGACTGGCCTGAAGCATAGAGCAAAATGAGCCAGAGTTCATGAGAACCCTGGTCTCCTGTCTCCTGGGGTCCTGTGGAATCCTGTCTATGACAATACTTTCCCTTCCTAATTATCAATACGTGCAACTGCATTTTGAGATTTTAAAATATTATTTCTCTTTTTTTTCTTAGTATGCTGAAAAATATAAAGCCAAGGAATAAGTCACGATGCTTATAAAGGTTTTCTATTTCAGACCAAGCAAATGTTATTTTGAAATGAACAATTATTCTACTTATTTGTTTCCTTTGTTGACATGCTGGTATGTCAATTGCTTGACAGTAGGCACAGCCCAAGAAAGACATATACTTAGCTGCCTCTCTTCTACAGGAAAAATTTTGAGTTGGAACCCTCCCTATGGGGCAGGGGGGACTTGCCTTTCCTAAAATGGTTGGACTTCAAGAGGAGACTGAGCTAGTGTAAAAAAGTTTGGGAAAATCTCTAAGCAGGCTTGGAGTCACTAATTATAGATTCTTTAAAAAGATATATTTCAAAGATAATCTTAAAAAATTGCTTCTTGGAGATAGCCACATTGTGCCTTCTTGTATTGATACAAAGCATCAAGAATAGATTTTGATTTTATATTCATATTAGATTCTGGGGCTTCAATGCTACTATAATTTAAACTATAATCATGAAAAATAGTTTGACGTAATATTTGTTTTGATAGTCTCATAAATTATTACTCAGCTATTAACCCAATAAAAATTGAAGACAAATTAGAATTAATTCATCAAATGTAAAAGAGATGATATCTTCATTGTGTACAACTTTCCTATAAAGAAATTGAACCTCCGTAAGAAAAGACATTCTGGGATAGCAAATATGAATTTTGAAATTGAGGTGAAGATTGGGCAAAAATGCAATTATAAAAACCGCTGGGAATTTCCTGGTGGTCCAGTGGTTAGGATTCCAGGGTTTCACCACAGGGGGCCAGGGTTTGATCCCTGGTCGGGAACTAAGATCTGGCAAGCCATGCATGTGGCCAAAAAACCCAAAAAAACAAAAAGTGAAAATCAAAAACTGAAGTGACTTTTAGGACTTAGGAATGTGTCATAACCTGTGTACCATTTCCAAGAGAATAGGTTATATCATGTATTATGAGAACTCCAAGTCCAGTGAAATCAGGATATGTCTATGCAATCATCCCTGTAGAACTTTAGATCCTAATAATTCCCCACTGAGATGCAAAACACTTTATTCTTAACTATAGCCATAAGTCAAAATAGGTGACTAGAAATCTTAAAAATGTAGAAATGACTTTAGAAAGCATCTTAGAAGATAAAATAGGGCAGGATAATTATTATTGTTTAAACATGATTGCTAAAATACTATCAGAACAGTTATTTCATAGGAAGAAATTTCATGTAGAATTAGAGCTTGTTTTCCTTTTCATTGATGCAAATATTTGATTTTCATAATTTTGTATCTAGTGATGTAGAACTTCCCTCTCTCTTCTACTCCCCAATTTAATTGTCTTATATTTTCTCTTTCTGTTTAAAATTTCACAGAATGGTGGTATTTTAAACTCTTCAGATTAAAACCCTGGCAAATCATTTTTCTCAACTTCAATTTATTTGTTATCTATGTAGTTGCTTCTGCTTATTTTGCATGATGATTAAAACACCAACAGACAGGAATCAATAATATATATATAATCAAATATCATGTACTATAAATATATATTCATCTACAAATATATATCACATATAATATCTAGTACATATATTTGTGTTGAATTATTATTCAAATATAAACCTATATATTACTTGCATACATTGTATATATACATAAATAAAACATAACATATTATATAGATATATTACTATGAAAATAATACTAATTTCCTACAAACACCTAGTTATTTACATAAAAATTAATCTTTGAGGTTCTATTATATAGTCAACTTTTATTCAACATTTTATTTGAAAAATGATGCAATACAGAGTCAACAGAGAGATAAACATTTGGAGATATGTCAAACAAATTTAGTCTTTGATTTTCTTTTATATTAATTATACTCGATACTAATTGAGAATTTTTTTTTCCTGGCATTATTAATTTTTTTAACTTTTGATTTTATATTGGATTAACAATGTTGTGATAGTTTCAGGTGCACAGCAAAGTGACTCAGCCATACACATACATGTATCCATGCTCCTCCAGACTCCCCTCCCATCCAGACTGCCACATAACATTCAGCAGACTTCCCTGTGCTATACAGTAGGTCCTTGTTGGTTATCCTTTTTAAATATAGCAGTGTGTACATGTCAATCCCAAACTCCCTAACTATCCCTGCCCTCCACCCTTCCCCCATGGTAACCATAAGTAATTGAGAATTATTTTTGTTGATAGAGAACAATGAAGGAAATAATTTAATGGATCTATGAATCAACATATCCTTTACATTAAAATTTCTAAATCTAAACTACAAAAAGCTCTTTCACTTAACCTATGGTATACTAGATAATTTTTTTTTTTTTAATTTTTATTTATTTATGGCTGTGTTGGCTCTTCGTTTCTGTGCGAGGGCTTTCTCTACTTGCGGCAAGTGGGGGCCACTCCTCATCGCAGTGCGCAGGCCTCTGACTATCACGGCCTTTCTTGTTGCGGAGCACAGGCTCCAGTCGCGCAGGCTCAGTAATTGTAGCTCACGGGGCTAGTTGCTCCGCGGCATGTGGGATCTTCCCAGACCAGGGCTCGAACCCGTGTCCCCTGCATTGGCAGGCAGATTCTCAACCACTGTGCCACCAGGGAAGCCCCTAGATAATTTTTTAAAACATAGAAAACTGACCATGTTCTCATCTTCTCAGGACATTAATATCATGTCACCCTTTAGATAAACAATGATAGTGTAGGGGAGGAAAAAAAATAATTCTCTCTACCATCTTAGGTTTTTTACCTGGGCCCTGCAAATTAAACTGACAAAAGACAGATAAAAAGAAGAAAAGACATACAAAATTTATTAACATCGTTTTGTTCATGGGAGCATCACAGTAAAGAAATGAACATCCAAAGAAGGAGTTAGATTTGGGGACTTATATACCATTTTAACAAAAGGCAATAAATTGTGGAAAAGTGACTAGGCAAAGGAAAGGGGAGTTTGGGCTCCTAGAGGCAGCTGTGGGAATGTCAAAAGCAAATGTATGGTAGATAGGGTTGTTTAGTAAGGTTTGTTATACAGACCCAAGTTGTTCTGGGTAATAAGAGTTCTCTCCAGAGTCATTCTCCTATTCCTGGGATAGGAAAGGGGGACATCTTTACAACTGGAAATTTATATCACCTTTTCAATAGGGAAATGTATGCTCTGCTTTTAGTCAGAAAGGGGGAGGACACGCATCTGCTGTTTCTCAGTTGCCTTTAGCTCAAAATAATCCTTATGCCAAAATGGCATATTTGAGGATGACATATTCTAATTCCTTTCAACAATAATCTGTCTCATTTGCTTCCTGGTCCAGTTGTATATGTGAATAGGCAGAATAAAGAGGGATGGAAGAAAAAAGAAGGGGATTCACAAAACAAATTATTGATTCTCTTAATACAATTACCAAAAGAAAAATGTCTCTCCTGTTTTTGAGATTTATTATTTACGGGCAATTTTACTAAGCCATTTGTTTCTGTATAAGGATGGCCTGCTAGAATTCTGTTTTCTTTCCTTTACAGCTGATTATTTATTATCACGTATCAATGTCTGTGCTGAACCATCTTCATTCTCTATATTTTATGTAAGTAGTATGATTATCTTCCTTGATCAATAAATAGAAATTAAAAATGCATAAGCATCCTTTGTACCCATCCTAATCAAAATCAGCTTTAAATTGATCCTTTATCAGTGAACTCTAATATATATGATTCTGTAAATCTTCATTTATTGACATACATTACAAGCTAAAATTAGTCTGGGTAGATTTCCTTAAAAGAAAGGGTCATGCTAATTATTTTTAATCTATGAATGCTTGCCTGCCTTTATTTGTGTCTGTTTTGCATGTGTTAAATCAGTTCACAAATATTCTTATTTATAAAATATTGATTCTATACATTCAATTTATTTAATAGAAACTTGGAAGAATGCACATTGTTTCTCTCTTTCTTTTTTTTTTTTCAAGAAAAGAGGATGAAAATGAGTGCCCTTAGAGAGAGTTGCTGTCAGTGTTAGTTTCTGGAAAGTTCATGTCACACAGTATGCCTTTCTTAATAGCTGCTTTCAAGAGTTATGATTGATTCGGGCTTACTAAAAATTCCAGGGTCAGTTGCAGCCTTAAAGGCAACAATTCCTCTGTATTTGTAAGAAAAACAGTCAAACTCTTCAGATCTTGACATTCTTTTCTTTCATCTTGAGGAGAGAGGTAATACTTACTCTCTCTAGCAAAAGCATTGCATGAACTGGCTGTAATTTTTAACCTTAAATTTATTCATATTTCTTTCCACAAATAACTATCTTTTCCATTAAAAAAAGTTTCCAAGAAATTAATGAGAATTTAAAGTATCACTGAACTTAGTATCAAGATTTTTTAAATTTTAATCTGAATGTGAAGCTTTTTGTGGGGGGAAGAGAATTTGGTGGGGGTTTTGGGGTTTTTTTGGTGGCTGTTGTTTTGTTTCTTTGTTTTCTGTTTTTTGTGTTTTTTTGGTCAGCCTTCCTAAATCTATTTACTTCATTTTCCTTAACCTAAATGTGGACAAACTATTATTATTATTATTATTATTATTATTATTATTATTATTATTAAAGTCAAAATAGACTTTTCTTATGTAAGACAAAACTTGCTAATAATGAAGCAAGTTATTTAGCAAAGCACTATGGACTGGCAAATTAATGACTGCCAAAGTATATTAATGAATTTGATCATTAATGACCTGAGAAATAAAAAGTGAAGATGAAAGTTGTTACTGTGATTAAATAGAAATTGCCAATGGGAATCTGTTAAATTTAATTATAGAGTTCGAATTTTTCCAATTTGAAAAAAAAATTGACCAGTGAGAAAGCTTTGGGGTCAAACATTCAGTGTAGTTATTTCAGTAGGAGACAGAAAACCTGAGTAACCAAGCAAACAGCACCATAAAACAATAACACTGCTTTGCTACTGAAGAATTTTGCTCCTTACTATAGAGTGAATAGGAGTGAATATACCACAACTTTAATATTTCAATGATATTATAAACAGTTGATTCTATTGATGATCTCTTGATGGGTTAAGCTACGTTCCTATATTTAGCAGAAAAGTAGAATTACTGGAGGGCACTGAACTATATATACACTTAATTACCATTTAAAGGTTATTTCATGAGTTGAAGAAAGCAGATTCTGGAGAATTTGGCTAAAGTAAAGTCTTCCTCAGATTACCCAGGGATTAACTCTCAGAAGGAAAAAAAAAAATGATAACCAAATGTTAAGCCTCTTCTTCAACAGTTATAAATTTAATGTACACATTGTAGATTGCCAAAGTGCAAGAAACTTTATACTAAATAATGTGCTCTTTACAGGGTTTAGGATGTCTTTGTTAAAAGATGTTTTTTGTTTTCTTTTAATGGGGGTGGTGTTTTCTTAATACTAAGGAAAATTCAGTCTATCAGAATCCAGGAGCTGAAATGGAGGTCTTAACTATTTTTCATGTAGCAAATCTTAATTCCCATTAGGTTAAAAAAAAAATCTTGTTTCTGCTGACAATGTAGTTTTACTGCACATGTGAATAGAAACATAAAATTTCATTGAGAAGTATCTAGTATGTTCCTTGCTATCAGCAAATATTTACTAATACTCTTTAAGTCATGTGTGGAACTTACTAATGCTCAAATTCTGCCTTGTTAAGACATAAAACATACTATAAAATAATTAGATACAGGAGAGAAAAACAATCTGGCTAAAATATCTATTCAAGAAAACATACCTTTTCTTTCAAAATTCTTTATGGCTTTCTGATTTCATTTCCTTAGAATATAATTATATAACTTTAGGAAAAATATTCTACAATGGTATTTTAACAAATTACCAACAGTAAAGATGTTCTGAGTGAAATTTATTGAATTTTGTTTCCACATTAATAGAGATACATAGTGAGATAGACACACAATTATATAAGTGTAAAAAACTTACTTTTGGTACTACTTGTGTTTTTAGATAAAAAACTAAGTTATTTCTGACTCTTATTCCTGGTTTATTTAATATCAAACAACCAACTCTACAAATATTTTATTTTTTCACATTATTTATTTCACTTATGTTTTATCACTTGAACATCCCTCCCCACCAAAACAAAGATAAATAGATTCATGTGGGTTTATTCAGTTGGCAAGGAGAATGTAGTATTTGAACCAGCAAAATAAAATTTTCACTTTAAATTTTTTACATGGTATTAAATAAAAGATTTAATTAGTGAATATGGTAATAGATCTTGAAAATTCTTTTTCTGTTATCTTTTAAACCTACAAAAAGTCAAAGAGAACTTCCAGAAAACCAAACAAAGACTAAATAAAACTGTTCATAAGTATAAATTGGTTTGTAGAATCACAGAATCTTATAGCAAGAAAATTTCTTAAAAATGAGTAAATTCATTCCACACACCGTGGAGTAAATCATCATATAAATGCTATAACTGAGTGGCCATTCTTTCTGGATAAACACTTAATCTCACCTTACAGGACAGAGCACTGTTTTAGAGGCTAGCTCAATAAATGTTATAAAAACATTTTTTCTTATGTTTACTTAAAGAATAATTTCCACTCATTGATTTAGTTCTACCCTCTGGAAATTTCCAACTTCTACATAATCTCTTTTCTGCTCAACAGTCTTTGTATTTTCTCACACTTATTTTTCAGCATAAACAACTTCAGGTCTTTTAATTACTATGTAGGTCTTTAGAAGAAAATCAAGAAAAGTTATACTTAGAGGAAGGAGGCTCATATATGGAGGTAAAACCTGATAGATCTCAAAGTAACTTGATTGCATCATAAGGGTCATAATAATCATAAGTAAATCTGCTTAGATGTACAAAACCAATGTGAATGGCTCCTACTTGTAGAGTGAAACAAACGAGATCTCTTAAAACACACATTACAGTAGTATCCTCCTCCTAGGTGCTCGGTATCTCAATATCAATAAAAATGTCTATCATTCTAGGTATTTACCTATTTGACCTGTCATCTAACATCCCAGATGAATCTCTTTCTGAGATTTATCTTCTCTTTAGCCATATGCCATGCCATGGAGATTGAACTACCAGTCACTGGCAAATTTGAACCATACCCTCCCATTTCCATTCGCATTCTTGAGAGAGATTGTTCTTGGATTTAATTAAGGCCTCATCTAGCATGTTAATCGTTCCTCCTATTTGGTGTCATCTGAAAATTTAATAATCATGCTTCATATGTCTTTAGCTAAGCCATTAATATAAAAAATGATGGTCTGTAAAGTGAGGCACTCTCATCCCAAGGATTTTACGAGATGATTTGAACCATTGGGATGGAGAAGATAATATTAAATGACTTTTACTTATATATTTTTTATCTAAACAATTAGACAATATTAATTTTTACAAATAGTTATAATATTAATTGACTCACAATCCAACTAAATTTTGATGTCAGAAAGAATGAGACATAACCTAACATAGAGGTTTTGGTGATGACAGCCTAAAAACTTGATTCATATTTAGTATATTGCCACATACTGCAGTTTGTGTGTTGTAAGTGGATTTCTTTGTTATTTAAATGTACAAGTAGCTTAAAAGATTTCTTCTAAAATACTCCAAATGGAAAAACGTATTATTTTGCAAAGGTAAGCAAAGAAGAAGAAAAGGGAAAGCTGATACTCCTCTTTTACTATAACCTTATAATCAGGCACATTACACACATCATGAGACTCTTAGCAGCTTTGACAAGAAGTTGGCCCCCAATTTTGTAATTATTGTGATTATTTCAAATACAGTTTTATATCCTCAATTGTTGAGAACAAACACAGCAATAAATGTATGTTGTGCCTTGGGATATTAATAGTTAAGTGAAAGCATCACAAATAAGACATTTAAAAAGGAAGCATTCAGAATATTATTAATAATATATATTTTGGTTAATGCAATTTTTGCATGTTTGTTCATGAATCAAATGTTAATTTGCTCAGTCTTTATATCATTCTTGTCAATTTCACCATTGTATAGGTTTTATATGCAACATAATTTTAGCATTGAAATATATGAATAATTTATATGTGAATAAATATAGATGAATACTCCAAATTGTTTTTTATATTCATTTTTATGTTCCAAACAAAAATGTTTGATGATCACTGCTTTAAGAAAGTTCTAAATAATCAAAGTTCTAAAGGTAAATATTGTTCAGCCAACTACAAATTTTCACAGCAGTCCATACTTATTCTTCCTGACAGCAATGATCTATGAGAGACTTGCCAAATATTCAATCAAAACCCAACAAGGTGGAATTTCCTTACTGCTAGTTTGTTATCTGAGTGGAAAAGAAATATGCTAAGTTAGAACTGTCATGGCTCTTATAGGTCACTCTACTTAAATATTCACAAATCATCTATTTAGTTTTCAAAGCTAAGATTGTTCTAGGACATATCAAACTCACTGTATAGTTTTTCACATACTACCTTTTTCTCCTTCTCGGGATTGGGAGCAGTATTTTCTCATTTTTAGTCTTCTGTTGTTTCTGTTTTCCTTCACAGTACTGAAAGCATATAGTAATAACAGTTGTAATAACTGATTCAGGAAATTTGCATTCATTTGAAATTACTATATGCGTGTTTTAAGTTTTCTTTCTCATCTGTTTTAGGCTTTCACCCTTTTCAATGTTCATTCCATCTTTCAATGAAGAAACATTATAAATATCGTATAAAGTGTTGAACTGTTTTGCTTTATGTCTTTTCATTGTAGTGTTTAATGATATGCCTTCCCTATTTCCCTGGTTACAAACTCCTTTGAATACTAGTTTAAAAAACAGACACTGTTAAAAATGGAAAAATAAGTTGGGCAGATATATGTAGTAAACAAAGCAATAGATAATGTCCTCCAAATAATGACAATATGTTTTCAAAATATAAACATAAATTTCTAATAGATAAATGAGCAAAGGACAAGAATTGCAATTTTCCAATGAAGGTTTATAAATAGCTAAAAACATATAAAAATATTCAACATCTCCAAGAACTAGATTGTTATAGATTAGAACAAGATACTTTTTTAAGCCTTAGATTAGCCAAGATTTTACAAATCTTTGTAATCTATGAGATAGCATTTTAATGTCATTGAATAAAAAGATGTTCAAAATTCTACATAAGTATAGGCTCAATATTGGTTTCTCTAGAAAGTTCTTAAGATGGTATAAAAATACATAAATAAAAAATATTATAAATAAGAATGGGAACAAATGAAGAAGTATAACTGAGACTGGGAACATAAAATGAAGCCCAGACTAGGCTCTAAAAATTAATACTATAAAATGTATACTTATTTTCTCTTCCACTTTCAAGCTTCAGTGAAAGTGTCTGATTGGCAGAACCTAAATCACATCCTAAAACTTAGCTGCAAGGGCATCTAGGGAATGTAGATTTCTGTTTCCCAGCTTACACAGCACAGGAAGACATACAAGAAGGATGCTGAAATGGATATTTAGTTAGTGTATCTATCATATCTGCTACAATGCAATAGTCAAGCACATTTTTAAGCTGAGGGAAGGGGAAAAAAAGTTTTGTAATAAAAAGTGCTTTGTGTTCCCCTTAGCATTAAGGCAGGACTCTGCTCATTCAGAGCTTGAATCTCATTTATAATCTCTTTTCAACTGGGTGCCATTCTTTTGTATTTGTCAACTCCTTCTTCCATTTTGTTATCCATGTTTTTTAGCAAGCTGAAATTTCAATCAGCTCCCTCTATGTTCCATTGTAATTTTAGACTGCCTCTTGATGCAACCTCATGGGAATCACTGCGATTGTGCCACTGAGATGTTGTGTATCAGAGGCAAAACTATGAATGTGCAATGGAGAAAAGCCCTTAATGTACACGTCTTCACAATTTCCCTACTTCCATTACACATTTGCTCCATGAAATCCTGGGGAATGCATTTTTAGAGAATTAGGACAATGGGTGAGGCAAGTGAAACTAAAAGAAGCCCAGAGAGACCAGGTTTACTGACACAGTTCAGAGCTTAAAGTGAGTGGGTCTCTGGAGGCAAGAGAATACTGAACGTGATTGTAGGTTTTTGGTGATGGAAGAGAGAAAATCGATAGAATTAGTGTTCGTCTATTGAGTCTCCTGTCAGTGTCCTCTGAGAGAAGAAAGCAAAGATGGGAATTACATTTATTTTTGATTCATACTCTGTAATTCTTTGAATTTAATAATCCCACAGTGACACTGGTCTAAAGAGGCTACCGACTCACATGTAAATTACATGTGAAGTTTATGCAAAGTAGCATAGACTTTATGGTAGAAAAGAGTTTTTTTCACCATGCCTACATCAGGGTTCTTCCACCCAATCAAACAGGTTCTGACAGGATATAAAAAAATATTTTAAATGACAAACTGTTAAATCAGAGATACAGATTGAATCCTGTCAATTGTCAGCAGTGAAATAAAGCCCACATTACCTTAAAAGACTGCACTGGAAGCCTTGTAGCGTGGATGGAGTATAGGATTAAGTGTGGGAGTGCTGAAAGATGTATCTAGGGAAGAAGGTGTGGACTTAACAAGGACCTAATAGGGCTTCCCCCTGGTGGTGCAGTGGTTGAGTCTGCCTGCCAGTGCATTCGTGCCCCGGTCCGGGAAGGTCCCACATGCCGCGGAGCGGCTGGGCCCATGAGCCATGGCCGCTGAGCCTGTGTGTCTGGAGCCTGTGCTCTGCAGCGGGAGAGGCCACAGTGGTGAGAGACCCGTGTACCACAAAAAAAAAAAAAAAAAAAAAGAAGGACCTAATAGGAAGATTTTATTTTATTCAAAAAAATTGGGTTTTAAGCAGGTCACAGACAGGATCAAATTTGCATTTCAAAAAGATCACCCTGGCTTTAATGTGGAGAATGGATTAAAGGAAGGGAACAAGAACAGAGAAAGGGAAACTAGTTAGGTAATTATTGCAAGAATCTGGAAGGGAGGTCATGGTTTTACTTAGATCAAGGTGGTAGGAAGAGAGGCAATTGGGCAGAATCTAACGACTCCGGCAATGTTTTGTTTTCTATAAGATTTGGTGATTGCTTGGATGTAGCGGGTAAGAGTGTGCGGCGGAGGATAACCTTTAAGTTTCTGGGCTAGGCAACAGGGAAGATAGTGGGTTTGGTTCAGTGAGATAAGTCACTTATGAGAGGAAGCAGTTTTTCAGGAGAGATAATATATTCATTTTAGGGATATGGTGCATATGAGGTGCTGGTCCAAGTGAACATCCAAATGTGCAGTTGAGTTTGATTAACATGAAGTTACCATTTCCTTTGCTGTTTATTATTCATCCTACTGTTCCCCTCTCAGAGATGCTTCCAACTATATATGTTTTTTTCAAAATTTCCGCCATTTTCTAGTATCAAATCACATCATGCCTGAAAGTGGAGCATTTTTTTTTTTTTTTTTTTTGCGGTACGCGGGCCTCTCACTGTTGTGGCCTCTCCCGTTGCGGAGCACAGGCTCTGGACGCGCAGGCTCAGCGGCCATGGCTCACGGGCCCAGCCACTCCGCAGCATGTGGGATCCTCCCGGACCAGGGCACGAACCCGTGTCCCCTGCATCGGCAGGCGGACTCTCAACCACTGCGCCACCAGGGAAGCCCTGGAACACCTTTTTATGAGTTACTGTGAACTGTTCTAAACCTGTGCCTCTTGCATAGACCTCAGGTAATTGCTGTCCATGAAATCCTATAGGGTTATTCTATTTTCCTAAGCAAAAATCTACTTGAAGAACAGACAGTGAAATGTGCACTGAAAAAGAATTCACTAAACAACTTCTCTCTCCTTATTGTTTCTTTTCTTCTAACTCATAACGATTCTCTGAGTTTTTATAACCTGCTCCCCAAAGCAGCTGCTGCATCTTATCAATGTGATCCTATTAGAGAGGAAAGCAGCTTCAAAGCATCAGAAGTTGATGCCCATGAAGTATGGCTTTTCACTCTGTTTCAGGTTTTTATGTTATTTTATTTATTGAGAATAACTATTAAAAATTTTGAGGCTGGCATGAATATGAAGCACTGAACACTGCCTATGTGTAAAATGAATAGATCTTATTTCAATGAGGGTTTAGTGTCATTTTCATAAACACACAAACACACATAAGCACAACAAACCCTCTTTATAATGTAACAACTAGAATGCAAATTCAAGTAATAATAAAAAATGTAGACAATTTAGAATTAATGAGAGTATCTTGATGATGAATTTTCCTATTAGCCATATTTTGCTTTAAAGTGAAGAAAACTGAGAATCTCAAAGGGAGCACCTTATTTATTTCTCTAAATGACTACTGATCCATAGCTGTACACTATTTAGCTGACAAAGTATCTCAACAGTATAACTATTCCTTTGTTCAACAAATATTAAGAAGGCAGTGATCATGATGAATTTATCAGCCAAACATGTTTCCTGCCATAGTTTATTTGAATCCCTCCTTAAACCATATTACTTAATACAAATTGTCTGTGTGATGGAGCTTACTGTGGTGTAGGCGATTAGTGATGTCGTAGCTGCTCTCACGTTGACTTTATTCCAGAAAAGAAAACAAGTTATACCATGCAAACACACAACTGAGAGCAGAGGCGTTTTTCTTAAGCTTAACTTTGGAGTTGATTTGGTCTATTACATGCCTTATTACATTTTGTTCAGAATGTTGTATAACTCAGTTTGCTATTATCTCTTCTGTTCTGTCGACAATATTCAGACAGCATAATTTATCCTTTGGCGCCAGCAACAGCGTGAATAATATGCTGTCTAGAATACAATGGGAAGAAAATCATCTTCATTGCTTTCTTGGAGTCTTTCCTTAAGCTGGCTCCATGGTTTTTCAGGCTACCTCCAGAGCACGTTAAATGCTGTGTTCCACATGGACTAGCCTTGAGCCTGGAGGGAGGCTCCAGGGTTCTCTGACTGGTCACTGCTTCTCCTGCACTTCTTCCTTCTCCCACTTTCCTCTCTCCTTCTCTGCTGGGACATGACATGCACCAGGAGCAAACGAAAGAAATTCACGATAGTGGACAAAGTTTGGTGGAAGAAACAAAATTATTGGGTTGGCCAAGTTCTTCGGTTTTTAAGTAAAAATAAAAGACACATTTTTCATTTTCACCAAGAACTTTATTGAGCAACGTATTCACCATTTTGTTCCACTACCTTCTGCCATTTTTCCAGCAACTGCATAATTCCATCTTCCCAAAACTTTTTATCTTTTTGAGCAAAGAACTGTTATGGGTGCCTTTTACAGTCTTCCAGGGAATTGAAATTTTTCCCATTAAGAGAATTTTGTAAAGACCGAAATGAATGGAAATCTGAAGGTGCATGTCTGGTGAATATGGCGGATGAATCAGAACTTCCCAGACAAGCTGTAACAGTTTTTGCCTGGTCATCAAAGAAACATGTGGTCTTGTGTTATCCTGATGCAAGATTATACGTTTTCTGTTGACTAATTCCAGACACTTTTCGTTGAGTGTTGCTTTCAGTTGGTCTAATTAGGAGCAGTACATGTTGGAATTAATCATTTGGGTTTCCAGAAGGAGCTCATAATAGAAGACTCCCTTCCAATCCCACCATATATACAACATCACCTTCTTTGGATGAAGACCAGCCTTTGGTGTGGTTGATTGTAGCTCATTTCAGTTGCCCCATGATCTCTTCCACCCCACATTATTGTACAGTATCCACTTTTCATTTCCCATCACAATTTGTTTTTAAAAATGCAACATTTTTGTTATGTTTCAGTAGAGAATCACACGTGGAAATACAGTCAAGAAGGTTTTTTTTTTCTGCTTAACTTATGTGGAACTCAACATCAAAGCGATGAACATAATCAAGCTGGTGCAAATGATTTCCAATGCTTGATTTGGATATTTTGAGTATGTCGGCTACCTCCCATGTGGTATAATGTTGATTATTCTCAATTAATGTCTCGATTTGATTGCTATCAACTTCAACTGGTCTATCCGACTGTGGAGCATCGTCCAGCAAGAAATCTCCAGCACAAAACTTCGCAAACCACTTTTGACACATTCAATCAGTCACAGCACCTTCTCTGTACACTGCACAAATCTTTTTTTGTGTTTCAGTTGCTTTTTTACCTTTCTTGAAATAATAAAGCATAATATGCTGAAAATGTTGCTTTTTTCTTCCATCTTCAATATTAAAATGGCTACACAAAAATTCATCAATTTTGATACGTTTTTTTAAAAATGCACACTGGTATGACAGCTGTCACAATACAATCTAACAAAATTGTTTTGAATGAAGTTAAAGACAACCAAGCACTACTAGAGAAAACGAACGAACCCTTTGGCAAATGCAATATATAGAATATGACAGGACAAATGTAAGATATGGAAACTATTCTTTCTTATGGTCACTTCTTTCCCTCTACTGGTTTCCAGCTCATGAGGACAAAGGGGTAGCATGGGAATAGAGTTACTTCCTGCTTGGGATGCCCCCGCTAACATTAGGAGAATAAGACAAGGTAAAGGTAGGAGGTGGTGTAGGCCATCTTTGCTTTGGGTTTTAAGGGAGGAGGTCTCTTTTTTTGTCTCTTTCTTCTTATAGTGGAACGATTAAAAACCAGAGGAACAAGTAAGAACAGGTGGTATTCTTTCTTAGGCCTGCTTCTACTCTAAGTCTTTGAAGAAATGAGGAGAACAAGCCTCACCACTCATCTTGTCCAGGTCACTAGGGTAGAAAGAGATCAAGCTGGTAAAACAGAGTGATTGCCAGTCTTGAAACAACAGGAAGACAGGGACTGATGTCTTTGTTATTGTATTCTAGTACTAAGCATACACAGAACCTAGAACAGTGCAGGAACTCAGTATGTATTCATTTAATTAATCATATTATTTGGTTGTGGTTTCATAAATTAAATGATTAGTTGTCTTGAATTAAACCTGGTTGAGAAGGAGGCTATTAGGTGAATGAATATAAATCATGGGGATATTGGTATTTCTGACTCTATCTGTCACAACTAAAGCACCCTAAAATGAAATGTTAGCTAAACCAGCCATAGAGGATAGAGTGATGACTCTGGGACATGTTGATCCTTCTCCAACCAAAGATGAACAGTTTTCCAATCAGAAAATTATGTTTTGCCTGCTCTTGTTGGTTATGATAAAAGTAGGTCCTACTTTGTAAAAATAAAGTAGGACCTGTAACCTTTGGCCAAAACATCACATACACACAAGCAGAAAATGTTATCACTTACATGGTGTGAAAAAGATACTGGCAAAAATATCCATCCCCAAATATTTTTCCTGACAACTCTCAACACGCTTGTAATTCCACAGCTACAGATGTTTCACTTTAGGTAGTGAGTGCTTTGGTTTTCAAATGTCTTCTTTTAATATGCCAATATCTCAAATTGTTATTAGACAAACTTTTATTTGGAGCATGGAGTGGTTAATACTGAGAACATATCTGATTCTTTGAGACCATCTGTTTCCATTTTTGCAGTGGTCATTAGGTGGCCAGTGAGGTTCTGATGATTCCATCCTTGTTTTTTAGGCATGTTTTGTATTTATTTTTTTGGAGTATGTTAGATAATTGTACAGTCCAGTCCTTGTTTTAAATCACTAAATAATAGGACAGTGTTAAAACATCAAAATGTTTAGAGAAATAAGAAGCTATTTGTGATCATGGCGTTATAGATGTTAAGAAGTAGAAGGTAACATAGAGTTTGTCATACAATCATTGTTTCTTGGCCTTTTGATGAAATTCAAGTGTAATATCTAGTCTATGTGCTTTATTTTACAATGAGCAAATTAACGTATATACAGATTAAGTCACTGCTTTAATAGATAGAGGCTGAACCCAGGGCAAAACTAGATCAAGAATTGACAGAGGGCTTCCCTGGTAGCGCAGTGGTTGAGCGTCCACCTACCGATGCAGGGGACACAGGTTTGTGCCCCGGTCCAGGAAGATCCCACATGCCGCGGAGCGGCTGGGCCCCATGAGCCATGGCCGCTGAGCCTGCACGTAAAAAGAATTGACAGAGGAGGGAGCTTTCTTCTGATTCTCCCAGTTTCAGTTTCACTTCCACAATTTTCTCTCATTAAAGTTTGATAACTATCATATGCTAGGGTAACCATTCTTTTCTTATTCCTGCTGTATCCACTAGAGTTGTTTGCATTAGTGAGGGGCCACATAGATACCCCTCTGTTGCCAACACACAGTAGCTATTTTTCCTGGCTGCTTGATTTTCTGTTTGGAGGCCAAAGATTGCCCCCCCCAAAAAAACAAAAAGGGAATAATGCATGCAGCTTTGGATGCATAGCACTTTCAATTAACCAGATTACATGAATTCAATTCATAAAACATTAGAAAAGAGAATGAAAGGGGAAACAGACCTGGATTTTAGGTCTGAGTTAACCAGTAGCTATAGTATGCACCATAACTTGAATCATGTCATTTCACCTCCATTTTTTTTTTTTTTTTTTTTTTTTTTACATTTTGGCCGTGCCTAGAGGCATGTTGGATATTAGTTCCCCAACCAAGGATGGAACCTGCGCTCCCTGTGGTGGAAGTGGGAAGTCTTAACCACGGGACCACCAGGGAAGTCCCTCACCTCACTTTTACCCCTATTTGAAAGATGTAAACTTGGACCAAGTGGTCTTTACTTTTTCTTTTATCTCTCAAATATCACAGCTCTTACTAAATGTGATCATTTGCACAGAGGCCAATATTGACGATAGATTTCCCCTCTTTCTACTTAATTCAATATAATATTAACTAAATTTAGAGGCAGGAAGATGGCCTGTTTCAGTCTGTCAGTATCAGAGTATATTTTGTCCAATTAGAGTTAACTTAAAAACAGATTATTGTACAATGAATTGGAAAATGTCTTTATTTCTCAGTTTTCATGTGTTTCTGATCAAGTAATTTTCAACCTGTTCTCCTAAAGACTCTGAGGTTAGGAAATACTGACTTTGTCCTGGGGAAAGAAAGGAGGTATTTAGGAATGCAGCCTTCAAAAGGTAAAATCATAAAATTTGTCTCAAGTCTCTGTTATATTCTTAAAAAATCATGTAAATGGCACATCTGATTTGGTGACATCCCTTTTTAAAATGAAATATAATGTTTTAAATTATTGCTACCAAGTAAAGTCCATGTTTCTGGAAGGAGTACAGTATTTATCCTGTGGCCTTTAGCACCCACACTGGCTCACACCCATCCCATTGCTGTCCCGTGGGCCTATTTAGACCTCATTTTGAGAAGTGTGATATGGACTCCTCTCTTTGCCCTCTGGGACTCTATTCCCTGCAGGTCAGTCAGAGACAGGACCATATAAAATTTATTTTATTTTTTAATCTCAACCCCTTGCTGAAAACAAAATTAATGATAACTGGATTTTGAAGAAAGTTATTACTTTCTAAAATGGCTGATTTTTTTGGAACAGCTTAATTGGATTGAACATTAAGTAAATGGAACAGGATATATCAGGAAAGTTTTCAATGTTTTATCCAGAAAGATTAGTTAACAATGGCCTAAGAGCAAGGGTATATTAACATAAAAAGTGCTGGGATTTTAGGAGAATTTCTGGACACCCTGAGAAGAGGGGAGCTGAAAAGGAAGGGGAGGTATGCCCACCTCTCTTCTTTCACAATTCTGCCAAGGCCAAGAGCAAATCTGGCTTCTATGTACTAGTGAAAATTAAATACATTACATACTCTATGCAGACAAGATGGAGAGCTATTTTGAAAACCTCTTTCAAGCACTCTAGATAATTCAAGCACTCTAGTGTTGACCAAGGAACATTTAATATTTTACAGAGCTAGAAATACACTGTTCTGGTTATGAGCACAGGTTCTCAAGTTCAACTGACTTACTTCAAAGCCTGGTTCAGCCAATTATGGCTCTGTAACCTTTGCCAGTTTTCCTATTCTCCAGGGGCCTTAGTTCCTTATTTTACAAATGAGGACAGTAAAGAGACCTCTCTCCTACAGAGCTGCAAGCAAGGTTACATGAGATCAGCAAATAAAGCATTTATATAGAATCATACCTGGAGCCTGACACATAGTTACATATAACAGCATTAGCTGTTATTACACACTGCCTAAAACCCCCAGAAATGTAATATAAAAACATTCATCCATTTGTTTGAAAGATTATGTCATGTTTATGAAATTAATGTATGCATTTACACAATTTTCCATATTCTACATAGAGAAAATATATTTATTGTGAAAACTAATTTTATTAAGGCTTTGAACTGACATAAGAATACTTCTAGGCTTCCTGGAAAACCTTAACTTCATTAGTATGAGATGTAGTTTATGGGCCTTCTAAGGGATGAATAAGAAAAAGGAATCTCTTGATCATAAAGAACAGGACAATATTAATTAAACAGTGAGTAACTCTATTACAGCAAGTCAGAGTACACATACATTTTTAAGGATGCATATGGATTCCTGCATAACAATTCTTTGCTCAGTGTTATAAATTCCCAAACTTACAAGTAAAGCATGTATTTATTTGTAAGAGATGTAGAACATTGTCTGAGGACCATATTTTAAAAAAAAAGGTTTAAAATTAAATGGTTAATGATCCAAGTCTCATTGGTGTATTTAGTACTTTGAATTTCTGCTATGGAAAATTTAATGGACACTATTAATTCTGATTCAAGCCTTATACTAGTGTCTAATATCAATGCCTCTAAGAACAATGCATCTTTGTCATAAAGCATCTTGGAAGAAAATTTTCATAGCATTCTTCTGAAATTGGTTTTAGTTAGATATTTTTATTCTAAAGTTGAAATGGTTATCAAAACTGATTTTTTGGGAACAGACTTCAGACTTTCTTTTTCTGTTGGGGGAAAAATTCAGTCTATGATTTTAGGGTTGAACATTTGCTTTGAAAATAGAAACAGAATATGAAAGTGTATTCCCTTTTTATATCATGGGAGTGTGAGCTCTAATCTTATCCTCTTTCTGTATCACTTATGAATGCAATCTGAAATATACTGATTGCATTAAATTGATTACAATTTACCCAAGTTGATACGATTATTTTTGTAATAAATTTATAGGGTTAGTATGCTATTTTCCAAAGGTTGAATCTTCTAAAACTCGCATATTATAATATTTTAATTTTATTGCCTTGTAGATAAAAATGGGATCCTAGTTTTCCTTTTTAAATGTAGCTGGCTGGTGTAAAATTTAAGAAAGTGAAATGTGAATTCTGTTCATACTTCCAATTCTCACTTCTTTCAATGATATTATCTTTCTATAACATTCATGATAACCTGATAAACATGTAAGCTTCCCCATGGTTCTTGAATCTTGACCTGTGTTTCATTCCATACTGTTAAATGTGGCATATTTGAGAGTAATTTGCTTAGAACTCTTAGAATATTCATTTTTCCTGATTACTTTCCTTGATTATATAGGTAGACCACAGATGTTTGAAGGTTGAATATATATACATATATATATATATTTAGAAATTTACTCTATTTTTAAAAATATGATTTTTAATCATTTAAAAAATAATGATAGTCTGTGTTTTATAAAGTGTCTTTTTCTGAAGCACTTACTTTATATTTCCTGACATTTGTGAAGTGGAAAGTATGGGACTATGCCATTAATTTTATTTTTACCCAAAATGGATTGAGATTTGTCCAAGCTGACATGACCATAGACTCCAGTGTGCCTTGCAGTTTTTTATTCAAAAGTTTACTCTTTTTTTTTTTTTTTTTTTTTTTTTTTGCGGTATGCGGGCCTCTCACTGTTGTGGCCTCTCCCGTTGCGGAGCACAGGCTCCGGATGCGCAGGCCCAGCGGCCATGGCTCACGGGCCCAGCCGCTCCGCGGCACATGGGATCCTCCCAGACTGGGGCACGAACCCGTATCCCCTGCATCGGCAGGCAGACTCTCAACCACTGCGCCACCAGGGAGGCCCAAAAGTTTACTCTTTTAAACAATTTTAGGTACCAGTTTATTTGGTTGTATCAGACACTGTGCTGTTGATATATGTCATATATTGGGACACCACACTGAGCTTTAGCACCAGGCTAGGATGATGGTGAACCAATTGCCTTATCTAAGAACTGAAAGATATGAGCAAAAATTAGGAAGATTACTTTATTGATATTTATTTGAGCAAGCTTAATGTCTTTAATGCACTCATTTCTGAAAGAAAAAAAATAACATGTAAATAATTTAACTGTGATTATTATAAAGGATGGGAAGACAATAATGAATATTTGAGAAGCTCCAATAGCATTAGTTGATCACAGTGAAATGTTTCCTTTCATGAAGGCATGTAGAATTTTCCAGAATAATTTACATTAATATGGGACTCTCAATCATCGTTTATAGATGAGAATGTGATTATTATTCTGCTTGCATCATACACATTTTAGCAGTTAATAGCCAGTGAACTATTATAACCCTCCTCCCCCAGGTAAATACCAAACACCAGTCGAGGTGACAAAAACTAATTTCTAATTTGATAATAGTAGTAATAGCACTAGAATAAACAAGAGCTGTGACAAAGTGAAAGAGCGGCATGGACATATATACACTACCAAACGTAAGGTAGATAGCTAGTGGGAAGCAGCCGCATAGCACAGGGAGATCAGCTCGGTGCTTTGTGACCGCCTGGAGGGGTGGGATAGGGAGGGTGGGAGGGAGACGCAAAAGGGAGGGGATATGGAAACATATGTATATGTATAACTGACTAAATTTGTTATAAAGCAAAAAATTAAAAAAAAAAGATTCTTCAATTGAATTACAGATGCTATACGAAGTTACAGTTAGACAAATGGTGTCAGATCAGTTACACATTTTACCTATGACTGCTCTATATGCCTTTTCTTTTCTTTTCTTTTTTTTCTTTTCTTTTTTTTTTTTTTTTGTGGTACGTGGTCCTCTCACTGTTGTGGCCTCTCCCGTTGTGGAGCACAGGCTCCGGACACGCAGGCTCAGCGGCCATGACTCACGGGCCCAGCCGCTCCGCAGCATGTGGGATCTTCCCAGACCGGGGCACGAACCCGTGTCCCCTGCATCGGCAGGCAGACTCCCAACCACTGCACCACCAGGGAAGCCCCTCTTTTCATTTTTGACTAAATTTTTATCTCAACCCATAAATAAAATAAAGCCCAAATGAAAAGCATTGGAGTAATACTATCATTTTATTCAATAAATGTAAAGTACATATTTACAATTAGGTTGGCCTTATTTCTGAAAGTTCTGGTGAGAATTTTACCTTATCATTTAAATGATATTACTTATCAAAAAGAAACTTGTCATGGTGAGAAGCATAGATAGTTTACATAGATGGATAGAAGAAGAGGTTTGAACTAATTCCAAAGAGCTCCTGAAGTAGGAGAAGTGATAGAACAAACTATTTTCAATATTTCATAAGAAGTGCATGTGGTATCATTGGAGAGATGTTACAAAAACTCACCTAAAGGTAGTAGCTGACAATGACAGATGTTGCTTTCAGTGCTATATTTAATATAATGTAAAATAACTAAGTAAATTATTGAAAAGACCATAAGAAGTCTATATACATAGCTCTGATTCACCTTCCTAACTCTCCACAGTCCTTGTACAGTGGCTAGTAAGAGCTGAAGACATCACTATTCCTCGGAAGGGAAGGTAAAGAAATTAAGAAATGAAGGGAAGGGAGGAAGTGAAGGAAAACAGGAGGGAAAGAAAGACAGAAAGGAGAGGAGGTATTCACACAAGCAACTTGTTTCTTAAATGTAAAGAGTATTCTGAAGAAAATAATTTCAAACACATTATTAGTAGGCCAAGTACCATTTTATTTCATGAATCTATATTTCTTATGCATAGACAAGAAATCTATATTTCTTATGCATAGGTTCTAAAAACAAGCTAACTTGTGGCTAATTTTAATACCCAGATGATTTTTTGATGCAGACCCCATGTGACCTTTCAGTCACATGAATGCTCAGCACCTGCATTGGAATCCATTTGAATACTTGGAAATATCTTAGAGTTTATAGGTATGCATTTCAGTTTTATCTAACATACAGTTTAACAAAGTGAAGACCAAAGATATAATGGCCAATAGGAATGTCATTGTTCATCATTAAAATGTCTCTCTTCAAAAATTCAGAAAGAGAAAATAATTTGAGGTAAATATTTGACAGAAATTCCTCAAGTGGTTCATATTATACTTTTCCACAGGTGGAATGCTTCTGGGATTGTGTGTGATGTGCTTACCTAGCAACTATCCTGACTTTGTTATATTTTTTTATAGCATAAGAATATAAGATTGGTTTTAGGGCTTCCCTGGTGGTGCAGTGGTTGAGAGTCTGCCTGCCAATGCAGGGGACACGGGTTCGTGCCCCGGTCCAGGAAGATCCCACATGCTGAGGAGCCGCTGGGCCCATGAGCCATGGCCACTGAGCCTGCGCGTCTGGAGCCTATGCTCCGCAATGGGAGAGGCCACAACAGTGAGAGGCCTGTGCACCGCAAAAAAAAAAAAAAAAAAAAAAAAAAAAAAAAGATTGTTTTTACATGAGAGAATCTTTTTCTCTTTTCTTGTTCTGCTCCTGGAGTGTGTATCCAGTGATGGTTGTTATCATTTCTAAGTACTGAGAATTAATACTCCTGGGGTCCCAGAATTTAACTCTCAGGTCTAAGCTTACATCACAAGACTTAAAAATGTATCCCAGAGAATTGTTACTCAGAAAGATAACACTGTAAATTAGATATAACTTTATTGTTTCTTCTGTAAGCTCAGAAAAAAAGCTATTTATCTAAACAATGAAGTGTTCAACCAACCCCTTTCCCAAGACAATAGATCACTCAACTGGTCAAACCCACGTGCATATCAAACAACTGTTTATTCACCAAGATTCATTCCCTTCCTCCCTGTGTCTTCCAATCTGTAACTATTATATTGAGAACTCTGACTAATAACCCCAATTCAATCCCACATTGAAACATATGCCTTAAACCATTGGCAAGGGAATCCCAGACCTTAAAAATATCAGCCTTAAACCCCCCTTCCAAGATACAACTAAACCTGTCAAGATCATGTTCTCCTGGCTACAGTCAGGAAAAAATGTCATTCTGGAGTTCTCTTTGGAGAGTAGACACTGCTTTTATTACTTATAATAAAGAAGTATTGAAATTTACAGCGAGCTCCCTAGGAAGATATGCTCAGAACCTAGACTTAGTCTATGAACAGTATCTAGTATTTGGTCTATGAACAGTATCTAGTATTAGTCAATAAACTATATGTATTAGTGTAATCATTAATTATAAATGTGTATTAACATAAAATAGAATCATTTTGATAATGAAAAAATGAAAAGATGGCTAAAGAAAATATGAAAGAAGTCTTTGGAATTTATTTACTCTACTTAATATTCTCCTAATTTGGCTATGAACATAACTGTTATTAACATTTTAAATGCCAATTTTCTTTTAACAAACCTGAAATATCATGTTCATTCGTGTTATATATAGAGAAAATGTTGTAAACAATTTTTTTAAAGAAATTAATTTATAATTCTATTTTATGTAGCTGTAAACAGACTTTCAGTTATAAGAAAAATTTATTTGCATGAAACTGCTTGTTCTTAAGCATTAGTTTTTTTTTGGGGGGGGCGGGTATGCGGGCCTCTCACTGTTGTGGCCTCTCCCGTTGCGGAGCACAGGCTCCGGACGCGCAGGCTCAGGGGCCATGGCTCACGGGCCCAGCTGCTCCACGGCATGTGGGATCTTGCCGGACTGGGGCACGAACCCGTGTCCCCTGCATCGGCAGGCGGACTCTCAACCACTAAGCCACCAGGGAAGCCCTTAAGCATTAGTTTTAAAGACCTTTGTTTATGTTTCCGTGAATCTACAGTATGTAATACTCTCTTCTTGAACACATTTAGATGGCTTTTTAAGCTTTGGGGCTCAAAGAAGGAGAAACGTTATTAAATGTTATAAAATATAAGGTACAATTTAAGATCTTGGGACTTTTAGAAGACCTGAAGTTCAACAGTATTTTTTCAAACAGCTATTTTCCAGTATCTATGAAACCCACGATAACTGAATGTGGCTTGCAATGTGAACTGCTATGATTTTGTGAACTTTTCCCCAAACAAAGAATCTTGGTTTTGAGCTGAAGTTAAAGTAATATGCCACTTCTGTAATTGGTTTTGCACTTCTAAAGAAGATAAGTAATAAATGCTTATTTCCTAAAAAAAAATTGAACTGGAAGCATGTTACTTTTAAGCTGAACCTAAATGTTCATTTATGTGAACAAGACATTCTTGTTCATGAAATATTTTGAAAATTGAGATTTTAAATAAAATAACATTATTAGGACCATGTTTATAACATCACAGGATAACTGTGTTTGGTCTTGCGAATTTTCCCCTTTCATAAAGCTCTACTTATTTACCAAGGAAGTCTGATTATAGTCAAGGTTATTGAACTATTCTCCACTTCACATATTAAAAATAGTGAAGTCTTTTTTCCAAAATTATGTTTCTAATAAATACAATCATTACTCAAATTATTTATACAATACTTAAATTAATATCTCAATAATGCTTTGTTTTAGAATTCAATACCTGTGTAAAAAGTGGACATTTCTTTTTACGCTAAAATAAAAATATTCACAAAAGTACTGAAATTACCTACCCAAAGATAATCACATAAGTTATAGCTGGTATTTTATGTATTTTGTAATGTGAGCATTTTTCAAATTATTTTCTTTTCTTAACAGGAACCCTAATTTGCACTGGTTTTTAAAAATGTACAGAGTAACTTGAACAAGTTTTTTGTTTTTTGTTTAAGCAGCATTGATTTAAACAAGAAAAAAAATACAAAACCTGGTTAAACAATAACTGTTACAATTACCACGGGGGTAGTGGGGAGGATTGAGATAGACCCTTGTTATAGGCAAGGCATATTGTATGCCATTTCTCATACTAAGTTCAGAGGTATACTTTTCTTTTAAATTGTCATATCAAAGAAAAAAATTGAACATAAGAAATAATTTATATTATTCAAGCTAAAATTAGCAATGGAATAGCAGTATGTTATTGCTTAGGATGGCATGTAGCAAATGGAAACTCTGGTAATGGATGTATCTTGAGTGTCACTCCTAGTCTAAATTCAGTTTACTAAATAATCACACTAATAATTCCCTTTTGGTTTCTCACTACCAGCTTCTTCTTATTATGCTTTATTTTTGCTTTGTTTCAGAATTATTGCTTCTCTTTATAAAAATTTCAAATGTCATATTTCCATGCAACCTAGAAGAAGGATCAGACTTCATCACTCCAAGAGAAAGGTAATTATCTATGATATGTTTCCAGCCTTTTCTTGACGAGATGTTGTATCTAATGTTCACTTCTCTAGGGCGGGTATGCACAGCAGAAAGGCAGAGGAGGTAAAACGGAGTTACAGCTCATGTTGATTGTTTCAAGGAAGGGGAAAAGGGGCAAGTCTTTGTAAGAGCTTGTTCTGAATATTCAAAGTAAGATGTCCAAACATTTAGGGCTCCCATTTGCTTTTCTTAGCAGGGCTAAGTCTTTTTAAATTATATAAAATTAGATATTAAAACATTGTTCTTTTTTGTTGTGATTTATAATGTATTGGTAAATTTAAAACTGTGTTTACTTGTCAATATTGATCAAGAGATAAAATTAGGGGAAGAAGGTTATATGCTTTGTCTTAAAAATAGAATAAATCTTAGAATTGTGGTTAGAAATCAACTATTTGGTATCCACTTTGGGGATAAAAACTGTTTCTTTAAGAAATATATAGTAATTTTCTGCCTCAGCTGAATAAGATCTATTTTACCTAAAGAGTAATCACTCTTTATTGTTTAATTTTTTCCATTAGAGGTATCATTATCTTCATATATGTCTTGATTTCAGTGTCAGATACATGGATGAAGTGTAAAATTTTTTGGGTACCTATTTATGTGTCAGATGCTGTTGAGTCCTTATTTAATTTTACAACAATCTATCAGGGCAGGTAGTGTTAATTCCATTATACAGGAGAAGACACTGAAGCTCAGAGAATTCAAGTAAACTGTCTCTAAATACAGCTAATCCATGTTGGAGACAAAATTTGAACTAAGGCTTACTTAATTCTAACAACAATTCTCAATACAGCAGACCTTCTCTCAGGAATTTTATCTGTTAAATTACTGCTTACTTTTGCCTTGATTCTATATTTATTTATTTATTTTACTTTGTCAATAGACTTTACTCAAATATTTAAATGACAGAATCACTCAGTAAAAGAATAGTGTACTTATATTTTTATTGTTCTTTATTTCTATGGCCTGCCTTAGAAGTCATTAAAATCCTAGAATTTGTTTAAGAGGACTTTTCTCTTGATTGAAAATAACTAAATTATACTTTTATAACTTGTGACTCTTTTGTTTATATAGTTTTATATTTAATAAATTTATGTATTTATATAATTTATATTTAAATTTTTATTTTATTTTATTTTAAAATTGTTATATATTTGTATATGCTATTTATTTATTTTTATATTATATTCCACTTTTAGTTTATATTTTAATTTTTTCAGGCAACATGGACTCGTATCAGTTTTGTGCATGAATAGTGATGAATCCTATATAGCAGCAATGTTCTTGGTGTGAGAGTTACATGGTCACCATTGTCCCTGCCCTCTAAAATCTCTCAGGTCCAGGAGAGGAGACAGCTATGAAAATAGTTAATCATGGTGTCATGGATGATGATTATCAGAGGTCCTGATGAAAAACATGAACTTGACCATTCAGGCCCTGGGGATGAGGTATCAAGGGTATCATGGGGCAGGAAGGAACAGCAACACTCATCGATCTAGTCAATTGATTTTTATTGAGCACCTTCTACATGCCAAACACACTTTGGTGCTGGGGATAGACTAGTGCAATAGCTATTGCAAGCTTTTAGATCAGAGGAGATTAAGTATAGCTTTGTACAGGCAGGTCATAGAGCAATAAAAAAAATAGGGTCTTTTCAAAAAATGTATGAGTAGACGGATATTCCTGGAGTACTGAGTGAATGCATGTGAAAGGCCAAAGTCTAGAGAGTTTGGTATAGGTAGGACGTTTTGTACTTGAGTACTGGACTAAGGTGTTTGTGGGCTTAATACTGAAGGAAAGAAATGAGAAAGTATTCAGTGATTTTAAGGAATAATGATTTTGCTCTATCTCTGGTCACTTAAAAGCAGTAGTTCATATTCATGCCTTGGGCAGAGACCCCTATATAGTCTTCTACGCAGAACATCCAGGCCTCTGGCATTTGTTTTGAATTGTTGGCTTGCTTGCCTACAAAACACATGGTTGTATTTCTGTGGCCTTTAGGTGACATGGCTTGGTGCTCTAAGTATTGAGAAGTGCCTCCAACCCTCCTCTATGTCCAGGCTCCTTTGCCTGGTTTAGTGACCTTGACACATTTGCTCAGCTCCACATTATATATTCCCCTACATCTAGTAGCTTCTGCCATCTGTGAAACCCTGACTGACTGAGGAGGTTCCATAAGTTTTCTGGAAAAGAACATCAGCCTTTTACCCAGAGGTCCTGATTCTCAGGATGCTTTGCCAATGATCAGAGCTTGGAAAGTGGCTGAAGTGGCATCCATTTCTAGTGATCTGCTAGGCAAGACAGTAACATTAAATAAGAACACAAAACCATATATTTAGTTGCATTTACAACTCAGCATATGTAAGGACAGAATTGATTAATTTATATTTGCCCATACCCTAGGAGAACATGGAACTTGAACCAGTGCTGCTTTGACCTCTTTGGAGAGTCAAGGGAGATTCCAGGCCAACCTGGAGAGAGGGGTGGTGGTAACCTCTTCCCTTTCCTCCAGGTTAGGGTCTTTTTAGGCTGAGGTAATAGAAGAGGGATTTTTGTAATATGACATGGGTTCAAAAAAGGAGACACCATTTAATAATGCTCAAAGATAAGCTAGCAGGAAATTAAACATGGCAATATGAGATGGCCATTCTTTTAGACTTCTCTTTTCATTTTTTAATATATTTTTACCTGGGTCTAGACTACCTCTCCTAACACTTCTCCATTCCTCTTTCATCAGTTAAAAAGAAAAAAAAAAAAAGAAAGCATAGGTCAGAGGGGCTGTGATTGAAGGGGAGAGATGAAAGGGTGAGACGCATGAGGAAGAAAGTCCAGGAGGAATTTTGTCTGCTGAGGAGCTGAGGGTGTGGGTCTCTCAGAGGTGCATGCATGAGGTGCCCTCCTGATGTCAGCTTGATTCTGAATTGAGACCTGATTTTATACTCTTTGTAGCTGTGTGTGTGTGTGTGTGTGTGTATGTGCATGTATGTGTATCAGGTGCACTGGTGAAGACAGAACCTAAACTTTTCCCTCTGATCTCCAATTATTGCAAATGTCTTCATGCTTGGACAGGGTGACCCTAAACCCCAGTTTTCCCAGGATGGTCCTAAGTAATACATGTTGTTCCAGTGTGTTTAATAGCATACCTATCACTCATAAGCGTCATAATGGCCAATAACTTAAAAGGTCACCTTAGTATTAAATAAAAGTAGAAAGTTCTACGTGGAATCAATGACTGGTTGCCACTGAAGTTTGATTCTTTCTTAGTTTTCAGTCACTCTCCCTATCTGGATAAATGGCTTTGAGTCAGTTACTCAGAGTCTCCTTTGCCTTCTGTTTATCAGGGAAATGTGAGTAGTTACCTCCCTCTTACAAATAGCTAATTTGCCTAGATATGGCATTTGTGTATGCTATTCATCTCTTCTGCTTAAGGAAACATGTTTGACAGTCAGGGGCAGGGGTCACACATTATCTGTCTTTGTGTCACCAGAGCCTACCATTGGATGCCAGGAAAGCATATAATATATATGGGAAATGCCTTGATTTTGCTATTCCATCATGAGACCAGTGTTGTGGCCCCAAATGTCACAACATGCTACTGAACCTGCCTCCTTGTTCAGTAACTGGGGTGGAAACGTGAGCATCACAAGTGCAAGTCTAGGAACAAGTGGATCAGAAGGTGGGTGAGGGCTGAGAACAGGGGCCACTCTCATTCAACAAGTCAGGGAGAGGACATGCTCATTCAAGTTAGGGAGGAAGAATCTCTTGTCAAAGGAAAATTGCACCAGATGAAATTAACTGGCCAGGAAGAGTTTATTAAGGACTGTTGCAATAGGGGAGAGAGACTGAATTCAAGTCAGTGAAACTATAGGTGAGAAGGTTTTTAAAAGCTGAGGTGAGCTAATAGAAAAAGTACCTGGAAGACTTTAGGAGGAATCTTGGTCAACAAGAGTAGACCATCTGTGTTTGCTAATTATTAGGAAAGTTAGGCTTCTGCCTTCCCACACTGACTGAGAGATAAGGGCATTCTCTTTCTTGATGATCACATTTCAAAGGGATGGTCCCCAGGTCCTTGCGAACAAAATCCTTAGGTTGTAAAAGATTCACATCTCAAAGGGGCAGAGGAAGAATTTACAATTTCACATTTTTCTAGCGTAAATACTCTAAGACAAGGGCGTTTAGGGATCTAAAGTCTGGCAGAAGCCTGTCTAAAGTTTGGTCCAACTGAGGGGGATGTTAAGGCCATCTTGGTCACTCCCCACTCTCAGAACAAATACATCCCTGTTTTAAGCTTCAGGACAAGAAGAGATGAGTCTCTGCAGACACCAAGGTTTAAGATGCAGGTGAAGGCAAAGGAGACCATGAAACTTAAGGGCAACAGAATAGGCCACCCCAAAATATGTCACTTTGGCACATAGATTAGTTTGAGCTAAAGGAAATCAAGGCCCAGCAGACTCAGGAAGAGAGTTTTACCTCCCCCTTAACTGCCTAAAATAATTTATATAGGGGGCCTGTACCAAAACAGGAGCTATTACCAGAGATAACTTTTTGTATCAGGAAGACATCTGCATGGCAGGGCAAACATTTGTTTACCAAACATTTGCTCTTCTCATCTTCCTGTGAATTATCATCCTCCTCTTTAGAGCCCCAGACTCCTATCCCCTTCTCCTTAGTTTAGGATTATATATAAGTCACAACTGCCTGACCACCTTTGAATTTCATGTCTTTGTGGGAGTCCCATATATACGTAATTAAATTTGTTTTTCTCCTGTTAATCTGTCTTATGCCCATTTTATTATTAGGCCAGCCAGCCTTCTTGCCTAGAAGGAAAGAATGGAAAATTTTTCCATCCCTATAGAACTATCTGACATTGAGCAGTCTAGGGGAGAAGAGAGCTGCTGGAGTTCTCTCTCTGCTTTAGAGATGATTCTGGCCTCATATTCTGCATATTCTTTGTTGAGCAAAGAAGCATCCTCACAGGTGAGGGGAAAAGGGCTGAAAAGGCTGTAGATGAGAGTGGACCATGTGGGTAGAAAGGCATAGGACCCAGCAAAGGCTTGGCATGGGTAACGGGGATTGTCAATCTGTAGTCAAGTTAGATCCTTTAGATGAGATTTGCTTATCAGCCTTTCTTCTTTGCAAATGACCCAAAGAGGAAAAACTTGTTTTCCTTTTCTAGAACCAGTAGCATCAGCAGCACCTGGAAACTTATGAGAAGTACATATTCTCTGACCCCACCCTGGACTTGCTGCATCAGAAACTTTGAAGCCCAGCAATCTGTTTTAACAAGCCCTCCAAGTGATTCTGATGCACTTCCATGTTTGAAAAACTACATATTAGATGACAAGTGTAATGATATGAGGTCCTCTTATATCGTTTGATATATTTTGATAATGGATTATGTGGAAGAATAGAACAAGAACTCATTTTAGGCCTGGAGCTCTCACTGGAACTGACTGCTGTATATGGAGAACTCCAAGTGAGCAGCCTTTGACAAAGGGATTGACAACAATTAACTTTAAGCACCCGTGATTAACCTTAAGTAGCCTAGGCTGCTCCCCCAGGAGCCACAGTTTACTCAGTCTAAAGAGAAGTTGTAGCTATTTAGCATGTAGATTGGTCCAGGCACAAACATTTTTCTATTTCTAAGATTCTATTATTGTGGTTTCTGTCAATTGCTATGGCTTTTTCTTTTTTAGTGTAAGAACAAAGTTGAGAGGGAGTGTTAGGGGAACCACTGACAGAAACTGCCCACCCTGGCCAGGCCCGATAGTAACCACTTGCAAGTTACCTTACCCCAGGAGGTCCTGGTAAGGAATGAGGAACTAACATGCTACCACCAACCAGAAGAATTCAGGTAAGGTCAAAGGAGAGAGGAGACCCCAGTCCATATGTCCTACCAACCTCCCAGAATCCTTCTCACTGGAATCCATCTTGAGTGAGCAATGCACGCGCCACCAGAAAGCACCCTGAGTCAGAATGATTGGCCAGAGACAACCCAGAAACTAACCCCATTACCATAAAACCCGAGACTGCGAGCCACATGGCAGAGCAGTTCTCCTGGTTTCCCTTACCCTGCTGCTCTCTGCCTGGGCGCCCCTTCCCAGTAAAGTCTCTTGCTTTGTCAGAATGTGTATCTCCTCGTATAATTCATTTCCGAGTCGAGCCTACTCTTGGGCCTTGGAGGGGTCCCCCTTCCTGCAACAGAAGGACACTGGAAAATCAACTGTAATGATTCCCTACTATGTGTTTGGCACATACCTAATTTCACAGAAGAGGTAGTTGACTCTCAAAATAGTTCAGTAATGAGCCCCGGATAAACCAGCACAGACAGAAAACTTTGTTTAGCATCAAAGCTCATGTCAACTATCGGCAGGATAGAATAGGATTAAAACTCTCTCCATCTCACAGCAAAATAATAATTTCATGTAACACCATAAGGAGCCTTAGTCAAATCACTGACCCTGTAGTATCTCCCAACTCCTTTTTCTGACTTAAATATAAAAAAATGATAAAAATAAAAATATTACTTGACAATTATTGAGTGCTTTCTATCTGTCAGGCACAGTGCTAAATATTTGACATGTATAAAATCTCAACAAATCTTCACAACACACATAGAAGGTAAATTCCGACACTATCACTCTCATCGCAATAAGCAATAAAATGACATCCTCAGTCATTCAGCAAACTATTTTGGGAACTGGGATGTGAATCCAGACATCCTGCCTCCTCAGGGCTCTTAACATTGGTGACACCTCACTCCTGAATTTTTCTCCTACTCACATAACCTAATATTAGAGGGACTTTCCTCAAGCAACGATGCCCAGGGCTCCATGGAGAACTAATTCTTTAGGGTCTGTCTCTTTCAAGAGAATCCATGGCACATCCCCAAGAAATGATTCTTTTCTTTTCCTTTCACAGGATGGTGCTGCTTGTAACCTTTGGATGCCAAAGAAATAACCCTCTTTGTCCCAACTTCCTCTCTATAATCTGGGTGTCACCATGCTGTGATGCACCTCGTCTCCCCCAGGACAAGCATCATCCACACAAAAATCTTGTACACACTTGCCTTTCTCCCCTTTCAGAATATACTCCTTCTTTTCCTAGAAAAGGATAAATCGGTGGTCCTCATTATTGAATGGCTGAGAATGACTTAGTCTAGGGACAGCAGTCTGATCCAAAACATCTGATCCTTTTCCCCTTCACATCTTAATCCCTAGCGAGAAAAGGCGCATGAAGATTCTGTCTCACCAGGTGTTCAAAGGGAGACAAGTGTGGGTCAGCAGCTCCCACCCTGGGGAGAAAGGACGTGGATGTTTCCCTCATTATTTCTGGGAGGCCTAATCTCACTTTTTCTGCAAGGCTGTCCATTTATCATGATTAGCTCATTCTTTCACCCAGAGATAAAACATTCTTTGGGGAGGAAAATAAGACAGATATTCTTGGCTGGGATGATGAGGAGAATTGGGATTGGATGGGTTCGGTCATAGCTCTGGGAGGTTATGGAAATATGGGAATACTGGAATATTGGCCAGCAGAACAAATTCCCCTCGAATCCATGGTGGGTGTGTGTGTGTGGCAGGGATACAGTGGGGGAGAGAAAAGCACTCAAAATCATAGAATTTAGTCATAGTGTTTTCAAGGAAAATGTCATTTTGATATTAATAGTAATGTAAAAGAGTACAGAATAGGAATTAAGGCTTGCTTATAAATTATTGTGACTGGTTAAAAAGTCACCTACTATTACTTAGTTCGACAGTGCTTTAAAATAAATGTTCTATGTTTGCTCATAGCCAACTCTTTTGACTTTATAATTATATATGAAAAGTATTTCTGTCACTTGACATTCTGAGGAATATTTAGGCATGTGGGATTTAATGCTAGTTGCATGAAGGTATTGTAACCTGAGCTCAAGTCAATAGCTAAGTATAATCATTTGGTATAATGCTCAAATGTGTGTGTGTGTGTGTGTCTGAGTGTGTGTACTTTTTTTTTTTTTTTTTCCTTTTCTGCGGCACGCGGGCCTCTCACCGCCGTGGCCTCCCCCGTTGCGGAGCACAGGCTCCGGACGCGCAGGCTCAGCGGCCATGGCTCACGGGCCCCGCCGCTCCGCGGCATGTGGGATCCCCCCGGACCGGTGCACGAACCCGTGTCCCCCCCATCGGCAGGCAGACTCCCAACCAGTGCGCCACCAGGGAAGCCCTGAGTGTGTGTACTTTTGACTTCAGTTTTAATATGTGTCAGTTTTAACCATATCTCTACATAAATAAATAATGTGGTGCAGTGGCATATAGAATCTTAGCTTAAAATATTATCATATTGACATATTGAAATAGGAATTATTCAAAATTTATTTATTTTTTATAAAGTTTTAATTATGCCCACAGAGACATACAGTCTTTAAGATTATAGGATCAAAGGATGCAGAGATTCTTAAGAATTTAAGCAGATTATGATAGCAAGTTATACAACAGCATAAGAGTTTTAGCCTCATTAAAATTAATTTGGCTATTTTATAAAATTTCATATTTAAGTTAAAATAACCTGAAATTTTAGCATAATGATCAAAATTAACTTTTTTTATTTTTAATGTTATATTTAAATTTTTTTAATTTGAAAAATATACTTTCAAAAATTGAATGCTTCAACAGATCAAATCAAGGTCCATTTCATAATTTTGCCCAGTCTCTGTGACCTATAGATCCAAGACTAGATCCTATCGACCACTGTATTTCCTTTGAAAACTCATTGTTTGAGAAAACTGCATCCTTGTTGCCCTGGGCTCCGTCACGGTTCAGATGAAAACTTTCTCAGCCAGCAACTTACTCTGTCATTGCCAGGTATAAAGTTTGTAAGACTTGTGGGGTGTGTCTTATCAAAAGTACCAAATGGAGTCTTTTTATATTTAAAAAGGTGGAGGGTCAAATTTGAAATCTCATTTCTGAGGATGTTTGTACATAGCTGATCATACAATTGCATCTTTGTTCTACTGTGGTTCCCACTGCTTGTCAATAAATGGAGCTTCTGGGATATCCACTGTCACCTAAAAATTAATTCATATTAAGTACAATTTTAAGGTATTATTATGCACATGATAATAAACATAAGCACTACTAACCCAATAATCCAACCACCAGTGATCAATTTATCTTTAAACAGATGGTATAGTGACAAATTAGTCAAAATTTAGGAACCATGGCAATATCCTGGGAAATGCAAACAGATGTTTACAGCACAATGATTGTGATCACATTCACTTACACATTCAGAGAGTGCTGGTGCCTTCTGCTGCAAAGGGATTTTTATTTTGTAAAAGGAGTTTTAATGTCTACATGTGTGTAATCAACAGTTCCCTCAACATTAGAAACACTCACCTAATGCCAGTGTAAGCATCTACACACTATAAAAGTGGGTCTATGGGAGAGAGAGTAGCAAGTATTCAGTGCCCAGCCCTTACTCATAGGTGTCATGTAATTTGCATTTTGCATTTCTTCAGTTGAATTTCCTATTAGCCTAACAAGAGAGTAGCATCATTACGTATATCATTTTGTATATATACCTGCATACATATATTAATTAAACCTAAAGAAAACAAAAGTAATATGACTCTAATGTTTAATTTGTATATTAGTTTCCTGGGGCCACCATAACAAATTATTACAAACTGGGAGGTTTAAAACAACAGAAATGTACTTTCTCACAGTTCAGGAGGTCAGAAGTCTGAAATCAAGGTGTCAGCAGGGCAATGCTCCCTTGTGAAGTTCTAGGAGAGAATTTGTTTCTTGCCTCTTCAGCTTCTGGTGGCTACAGGCATTCCTTGGCTTGTGGTCACATCACTCCAATCTCTGTCTCTGAATCACATTGCTTTTTCATCTTCTCTCTTCTCCTGTGGGTTTCTGTCTCAAAACTCCCTCTAATGAGAATGCATGCAATTGCATTTACACCCCACCTGGATAAACCAAGATAAGCTTCTCTTCACTTAGTCATATCTTTTGTCATACAAGGTAATACTCACATTTTTGTCATATAAGGTAAAATTCACAAGTTCCAAGGATTAGGACTTGAATGTATCTTTCTAGGGACCACCATTTTACCCACAACACCTTGTTAATTCAATTATCCTGATAGAAAGGTCATACATTTTGTTTGGCTGAAGATGGCAGTCCTTAGCACACTAAAATAGTTTCCACCTAGCCATTTTTTACATCCATCATTTAATTTAAATCCAGTCTGCTTATTAAAACTTATGCCATGAATGTTACTTTTCATCTTTAAATCCTTTTTCTTTCTTCTCTGATTATAGAAGGACTATTCCTAATTCTAAGTTGGCGAATGGGAAGCATCAGAGAGGGATAGCCGCATGTGTTCTGAGTGGCCACGCAGGACTGACCGTAAAGAGAATTAAGGCAGCAGCAAAGTCACATAAAAATATAGAAGCTGGCACTTCAAAATCAAAGTTTAAAAGGGAGAAAGAGAGAGACTCAGGTAAAGAATATCCTAGGGAAAAGCACATGTTTAAACACACAGGTTTACTCTGGAGAGTGCATAGCACTGTACCGCTTGAAACTGCTTGCCCAGATTGCTTCCTTCTCAGCTTTGCACAGACTCACTTGGCAGCATGTGTGTCTCATACTGGGTTCCATGCCTCATTGGTGTTTCCCAGGGCTGTGATATCAGTAATTGCTATTGCTTCCCCATTGCAAACTGGAGGAAGGAAATTTTCTTTCATTTATGACTACATCGCAAAACAGTGGGTGATATTTCAACTTACCCGACTGGTATATTTTTCCTTTGTAACCACGATACACGGGGAGCCAGAAGCATATTCCGAGCTTTGAAGACCTCCCAAAGGCAACCAGACTTACAAAAGGCTTCAATCTACATGTTGTGACCTTCCATCAGAAGTGTGGAAGAGGAGGCATCCAGAAAAGGACTACCAAAGGATCCCAAGCACATGAAATATGACGCACGAAACAAAAGAAATTCATCTAGAGCACGTTCTTGCACACAAAACTATGAGGAAGTGCAAATTAAACAGGGTTAAATCCTACATCTTGAAACAATCTCTTGACCCTGTCTTTTTCCTCAGCACCCTTTCTGTTTATCTCATTTAATTTGCTGAGAAACCTCTGGAAGAAGTTGTTTACTCATGTTGATGACATTTTCTATTTACTCACACTTTATCTAACTTCAAGCAATCTGGTTCTCATCCCAAATTCCACTGAAACTGTTTTATCAACCATGCATTTATTCATTCAACAAATACCTTGTGCCAGGCACTCTGCTGAGTGCTGGTATATGGCGATGAACAAAACAAAAGATCTCCACACTCAAGGAGCTTACAGTCTATTGCAGCCACTCAAAGGTTAGGGGTTCAAATTTTGAGGACCCCAAAGAGCTTTTGTTATATGGATTATACCCATCAATATTTACTAAATTAGAAGTTAAAACATATATTTTAAAATATGATGTCACTTGGATTAAAGTAATGGTAATAGAAATAGGAGAGTTTTAAAATATATCTTGAATGTAGAATCCATATGAATGATGGATTGGGTGTGTTGATGTTGACCTCTGGATGACATTGATAACAAAGTAATTAGAGTTGTTTTATACTGAGATATAAATGAAAGGTTCTAGTTTCCATATATACTTATTGGAATGCTACTTTTGTTGTGTATTTCACATGTATTTTGTTTTACACTAGGAAAAAATAATCATTTAAAATTCTTTTAAAAGTAAAATAGTCATTTTTACTTCTCTTTTCTTGTAAGTCTTTGTTAACATTGTTAATGCCTAGCAACAGATCATACCCCAAACTCTAGCCTGTTAACATAAGCTCAAAAGTTATTTCTTTTCCTCTCAAAGACCCTGATTGGATCTCTAAAGGAGGATTTTCCATTCTTTAGTTTCCTAGTCCTTACAGCTTGTGTACACTACATCTAACTGTTTTAGTGGCATTTGGCTAACCTTTCCAATTCATTAGCCAAGAATGATTATCAGGTTAAATTTATGTGTTTTAGCCAAATTCCCCATCTTTTGGCAGATCCTGAAAATTGTTCTGAAGTATGTCACCTTTTTGGCCCAGTTGGAATACTTGTATAAAAAATCCTTAAGTATTTTCAACAAAAATACAGATTCTTAGTTTTTTGAAACCCAACTGTGTTGGTACTATTTTCATAGGCTTATAATTGATGTTTTAAATGATATATAAAGCTGATTTTTAAAATTTACTTTAACTTTCTTAAATATGTAATAAGTATATACTTGGTCACTCCTATCATTCAATGATCATACTGTTGCCTCAATACTTCTATGCTTGAAATTCTCCAATGATTTTTCCATTGCCTGATGACTAATTTTTGAAATTCATCTTTGCTTTCATAGGTCTTTGTGATTTCATTATGTCCTGCTTCCTCGTTTATGTCTTTGGTATTGCATATCATTGGGCTAGGTGACCACAGTGGCATCTTTCTAATGCTAAAGTGATATTCCATCTCCCTAGAACAGAATTGAGGATCAGGATTGATGGCAAAATGATAATTGAACTTTTAGCTACTTGATATAACTTCAATCTTACTATATATGAAAGGTTCCATCTAAGGTGCCTAGAAACTTATACTGATAATATTGAGCTACTGTCCCAATCCTCTGAGGGACATTGGAACCCTGGTGTTTACTGGAAAACTGTACATGCTTAATTGTTCATAATTTCAAAAAAGGAGAGTTTAGGTTAATCTCTGGTATACTCATAACTGGATGTTTTGGGAATATTTTATAAAATATAAATATCACCAGAGGTCTTCAGAGTTTCAACATGAACAAGCATATTACATATGTCAGATTACACCTCATTCTGTTTTTCCATTTGTTAAAATTATGTGCTTGATAGAGATGCCTAATTTTTCTGAAGATAATCACACATACCTTCATTTATTTCAAAATTCTTTTCTTAATTTTAATCTGGATAAGGTCATATTACTATTAATGATAAAGTTGGAGTTAGAATCTGTTTAGACTCCTGGCTCAGTGATCTTTCCTTAATCTCATGCTTGTCATTGCACCTGAATACTGTGGTGGTTTTCACAGATGTCTACAACTTCTTTGAAACTCCTCCCATCAAAAGGTGAAAAATGCACCCAAATAATTGGATCATCCAACTGAGGAGGTTTCCAGGTAGGGTGTTTGGGGTGCTGCCCAGCTTCTTCTAATTGCTTAATAGTAAAATATGAGCAAGGGAGAGAAAAGTTAAAGAAAGCATTGTTAAATATAAAGGGGCCTGGGCTTGCTGGGTTCAAAAATAAAATGGATTCTTATTCCTAGACTCTCCCGATTGCAAAAGATGCTATAATTAAATAACAGCTTCCAGGGAAAGATCAAATCTAGGGCACTCTCAGAAAAACATGGTCTAAAGATAAAACCAAATATGTAACTGTAAAACCCTTTGTTAAGACCTCAGAAAGATTTAAGGTGGTGTCATATAGATGCTTTCAAATAGACAAAAGGCCCTTTAAGAATCTTGAGAGAACTGTCTCCACAGTAGCATTCCAGGGAACCCTAAAGTAGAGCAGAACTCATCTTGAAGAGATTTTTTGAGGGGGTGGGTGGCTTTTGTCTAGGAATTTTTTTTTTAATTGTATCAGCTTGAACTAAAAAAGAAAAAGACATTACAAAGTTAAAAGAGTCCTTTGGGCTCCAGAACTATTATAGGCAGTAAGAAGACTAAGGAAAATAATCAGCTACAAACAGCCAGCTATGTTTCATGTAAAAGGAAGGAAGACTTAAAGGGCGGAGCCAGGAACCAAGAGGGCAGCTCTAAGACCTTTGAGAACTGTTCCAAGAAATTAGGACTAGCAGTGTGTGCCTGGCTAGAATTAGGCATTGCTATGGGTCAGTGACTGCTTTATACCTCCTGTTCTTCTACTTTTTTTGAATGGGTTTGTCTTTAATGATTATTCTATGTCTGTGCCACCATTGTATGAGGTGCCATCTGTCTGGGTATCAGATAACTTTTATTTAATTCAAGGTCTTTAAATTGAGAGAAACTACTCAAGGAGCTGTAGTCAAGTGACACACCCAAGAGTCTCATGTCACCTTGACCTGATATAAATGAGGAAATCCTGGACCTCAACCTTGAGCCCAGTGCTGTAGGGATTTTAGGGAGGTCTTATGAGGAGACTAGGCATTTTTCATGTTGAAGACATGTAAGTAATTTGTAGCTTACAGAGAAAGGACTATGGTAGTTTTAAACATGTCCACACTCCTCCCATTAAAAAGATGGAGATTGTTTCCTCTCCCCTGGAATATGGGCTGTTACTTTCTTCCAAAGAATGGAAGATGGCACCATTGACACTGCATGACTATGAAGCTAGGTTAGAAAAGGACCACAGTTTCTCTCAAGCTCTCTCTTGAGATGCTCGTCCTTGAAATCAGTCTCTGTGTAATGTATTATGAGACAGGTGAGACCACATGGAGAGGTCACACTTAGGCATTCTGCCCAACAGTCCCAGTTAAAGTCCCCATCAACAGACAGACGATCCCCAGACTTGTGACTGAATAGGCCTTCATTTGACTCCAGTCTTCCAGCTGTTCCAGCTGCCATCAAAAGGGGCAGAGGCAGAGGCTTATCCAAATTACAGATTCAGGAACAAAATATATGCTGTTTCAATCAAAGTTTTAGGATGTTTGTAACATAGCATCAGATAACTACAATAGACATGAAAAGTTAAGTTTAATAGTAAAAATATAGAGAAGTCTTTATATAGTAGTTCATGTAAAAAAACATATGGGCATTACATTAGTGCCAAGCACATTAGGAATAATTATGTACTGTAATTTTATTCACGGTTTTCTTGCTTCTCCAAAGGTTAGATCCGTGAGGGCATAGCTTAGGTCTTATTCACCACAGATCCTCTGGCACCAAATCGTTCCTAGAACATTGCAGCTGCTAGACCAAAGAACTCTACTTTCAAGAGCTTACATTCTACTGTGAGAGAAAGAACAAAAGAAAGAATGAAAGAATGATAAAAAAAAGAAAAGAGGGAGGGAGAGAGGAAGGAAGGAAGGAAGGAAGGAAAGATGGAAGGAAGGAAGGGAGGAAGGAAGGTAGGGAGGGAGATCTACCTAATGATAAGTGCCATGAAAGCAATTACAAATGTTGACTTGATGAAGAGTGGCTGGTTGTATTAACATCACTGGTTCTTCCCATGGTCTTCTTTAAAGCTCAAATTAAATAAAAAGAAAAGTATGGACTTCCCTGGTGGCACAGTGGTTGAGAGTCTGCCTGCCGATGCAGGGGACACGGGTTCGTGCCCCGGTCCAGGAAGATCCCACATGCCGCGGAGCGGCTGGGCCCGTGAGCCACAGCCACTGAGCCTGCGCATCCGGAGCCTGTGCTCCACAGAGGGAGAGGCCACAACAATGAGAGGTCCGTATACCGAAAAAAAAAAGAAAAAAAAAAGAAAAGTATGTGTAATGAAAGATCACTGATAGTTATTAATTCTACCCTTGGACCAATAGCCGCAGAACAATAGCAGACATCTTTGACCTAAATCTCCAGGGAGTTCATGATTTCCAGAGGATGAGAATGGCACTCCTTCTATTTCAGCTAATCCCTCCTGTCCCTATGGTCAGTTTGAAAACAGCCCACTGTAGATTAATCTCAGCTCTGACTTACTCCACATATCCTTGCCAGCTCACAGGACAATGAGGAAACCACCAAAACTAGGAATCATCTAAAATTTGAAGCAGAGGGGCTTCCTTGATGGCACAGTGATTAAGAATCTGCCTGCCAATGCAGGTGACATGGGTTCGAGCCCTAGTCCAGGAAGATCCCACATGCTGCGGAGCAGCTAAGCCTGTGTGCCACAACTACTGAGCCTGCGCTCTAGAGTCCGCAAGCCACAACTTCTGAAGCCTGTGCGCTTAGACCCTGTGCTCTGCAACAAGAGAAGCCACTGCAATGAGAAGCCCCGCACACTGCAACGAAGAGTAGCCCCTGCTCGCCGTAACCAGAGAAAGCCCGCGTGCAGCAACGAAGACCCAACACAGCCAAAAATAAACAAATACATAAATTTATAATAAATAAAAATAAATAAAATTTGAAGCAGAGAAGGCACAGCCTGGACTAGACATTTGGTGGTAAGGAGCTAGTCCATGAGGCACTGAGCAGTCACATCTGTTTTTCTAGAACTTCAAGCACACACAGCCTTTACTAATCTTGTACAGGGCACAACTAGCAAAAGTGAGATTCACAGAGAGGAGGGGTAGCAGCCTCCATAGCAGTCCATCTACTCAAGGTGCAGAGAGGAGGCTTAATCTGAAGCACGAATCGACAGAGGAATGTGGTTCTCATGAATAGTTAATTCAGTCATAGAATTTGTGAGTAAACTACAGTGTCAGAAAAAAATGGAGTCAATAAACCCACTTTATTGCTTGTCTGACCATCCTGAGAGGGATTTATTAAACTATGAGGGTCACAGTCTAACAAATATATGGATACATTGCTGAACATCATAGAAGTATGATTCAAAATACTGTCATATCAAGAGTAGCCAAAGACCTTGTCATGTTTAGACTTGGAGAAGAGGATTTTGGAGAAAGTTTGAAGGATAAAAATATGCCTTAAAATAAGTTAAACATACTTATGAGCTATAGCAGGGGTCAGCAAACTATGGCCCTTGGGCCAAAACTGGCCTGCCATGTTTGTGTAAATAAAGTTTTATTGGAACAAAGCCACATTCATTCATGTTGTGTATTGTCTATGGCTACTTTGCCCTGTAACAGCAGAGTTGAGTACAGTAAATCCCCTACATACAAACCTTCAAGTTGCAAACTTTCAAGGATTCAAATGTGCATTCGCGTGTCCAGTCACGTAAGTTAGTTCGCGTGTCTGAAGTACATTGTCACGTGCATGTCTCCTCTACAAGTGGTTGTGCTTTTGTGTACTTTACTGTACAGTACTGTATAGAGTATGGTAGTACAGTACCTTTATTTCAAGACCAGGATGTCTGGAAGCAAGTGTAAAAGCAGCGGTGATGTAGCTGGTACTGCTAAGAAGCACCAAGTGATAACAATGGAAACAAGTGAAAATAATTGAGAGCAGAGCAAGGCAAAAGATGGTAGATGTTGCTTGTTCTTATAACATGAATCGTTCAATCACTGGCATGATTCTAAAGAATAAGGTCAAGATCATGGAACATGTGAAGTCTGTTGTGCTGACGATGTGACAGTAATATTGAAGAAGTGTGGAAAAGTGATGGAGGAAATGGAGAGAGAAACTTCTCAGTGTGTGGATGCAGGATCAGCATCAGCGTCATATCCAGCTCAGTTTAATGCTGGTTCAGGAGAAAGTTAAAAGGCTTTATGAAAGCTTGAAGAAGAAACACAGCAAAGAATCAGAGGGCTCATCTTTTAATGCCAGCCATGGCTGGTTTCATTGGTTCAAGGCTAGAGCCAACAACCTTCACAATGTAAAAGTAAGTGGCGAGGCAGAGAGTGCAGATACAGTAGCTGCCTGGGAATTTCCTGAAACACTTCGAGAAATTATTGATGAAGGTGCATATTTACCCAAGCAGGTTTTTAATGTGGATGAGACAGGACTGTACTGGAAGAGAATGCCAGACCAAAGTTACATCAGTAAGGAGGAAAAGTTGATGCCAGGCTATAACGCAGCAAAGATAGGCTAACTCTGTTGTTTGGTGGCAATGCTTCTGGCGAGGTGAAGCTGAAACCTCTCTTAGTTCATCATTCAGAGAACCCAAGAGCTCTTAAAAACATAGCCAATGGCTCTCTTCATGTTGTATGAAAGAGTAACCCCAAAGCCTGGGTTACACAGGCCATTTTCCAAGACAAGGTTTTCCACCACTTTATCCCAGAGATAGAGAAATATTGCTTGAAGAAAGACATCCTGTTCAACAGTCTTTTGCTGTTCAACAATGCTCTGGGCCACCCCCCATCCATGGATGACTTTCATCCCAACATCAAAGTAGTGCATCTGCCACTGAATACCAAGTCCCTCATCCAGGGACCAGGGAGTTATACCGACTTTCAAGAAATATTATTTATGTCACACCATTCATTAGGCAGTAAAGGCAAGTGACAAATCAGGAACAACCTTTCGACAACTTTAGAAGGACTATAACATCTACGAGGCCATATAAAACATTGACTTTGCTTGGTGTGAGGTTACAGCTGTCACCATGAATGGGGTTTGGAAGAACATTTGCCCACAGTTTGTTCACGATTTTTGTGGATTTGAGAAGGTGGATGAGGAGTCCAAAGAGGTCTTCAGGAACTTAGTGACCCTCAGCGAGAAGCTGGAGGTAGATCTGCAAGAGGACGACTTCACTGAACTCCTATTAGAGTACAGTATTATACAGCTGATTGCGTTAGTTGGGTACCTAGGCTAACTTTGTTGGACTTACGAACAATTTGGACTTAATGAACGTGCTCTCAGAACGGAACTCATTCATATGTAGGGGACTTACTTCAAGGCCTAAAATATTTACTATCTGACCCTTTAGAGGGAAAAACATCATCTGTGAGCTAGAGAGATTTAAGTGTACACCTAGAACAAATGGATGAAAAATATATTAAGGTGAAATTTTTGCCAAATAAAACAAGCTTTCTAGTAATTGGAAATGAGCTGCCACATATAAAAGGGAGTTTTACAAAACAAAATGTATTTAAGACTCAGCTAGATGGGGTGTAGAGTATTCATATGCTGACAGATCTATATCACCTTCAAATTCTTCTCTGTCTCTTCCTATAGTCAGTTATTTACCAAGTCTTTTAATGATTTTCTTCAAAGTTCTTGCACATCCATCTGTTTCTTTCTACCTCCACACTTGATATTATTTACCAGGTGTTTCTCCACCTCACCCAACAATTTCTATTCTAATCAGTTTCCTTGCCTCTGATTTCTCCCATTTGAATCTCTCCTACAAATTATGTTTTAGTCTAATTTTCCTATGTAGTAATTTGCTTTTGAAACCCCACTACATCCTTAAGAAACATCCTTAGGCTTCCCTGGTGGCGCAGTGGTTGAGAGTCTGCCTGCCGATGCAGGGGACGCGAGTTCGTGCCCTGGTCCAGGAAGATCCCACATGCCGTGGAGCGGCTGGGCCCGTGAGCCATGGCCACTGAGCCTGCGTGTCCGGAGCCTGTGCTCTGCAACGGGAGGGGCCACAACAGTGAGAGGCCCGCGTACCAAAAAAAAAAAAAAAAAAAAAGAATCATCCTTGGTTTTGCCTTTTGACTGTGGGGTAATATGCAGAATTCTTAGACTGCTATTCAATTCTTTTCAACGTTTGGCTCTTACCAGTTTCTGAACTTTGTCACCTACACTCTTCTCCATGGACACTGAGGGCAAGTGAAATGAAGAAATTAATTGTTCCCAAATATTTTGTACGTGTTTATGCCTTGAGCTTTTAAATATTTTTACAGCAGTTTGATTTCAAACTTCTCCAAAAATTACCTCTGAATCCTTATAGTTCTTTCTTCAGCATAAATTTGGCCCTTAGTATATATATTTGTGTGGTCCTTTACTTTGGATGTGCTCACCTCAGATGGAATTTCTTAGTTCTATATTTAGAATGGAGGTTCTTGGTCCTATACTTGGAATGAACCTTCTTGATTCGACACATGAAATAGAGGTTCATTAGCATGTGCTATTTCACGTTCTCTGTGTCTCGAGTGGTCCCTATCCATAGAAGCTACATGGTACATGTTCATAGATGATGAGTATTTTTTTTTTAAAAAGGCAGTAAATTTAAAATATTTTTTGTGGGGTTTTGTCCCTTCTCCAACCCTATGGAAAACTTTACTAGATAAGGAAGTTAAGAATTAGACTCCACCCCCCCTTATTTTCCCAGCTGCAACATTCATTAATTGCGTGACTGTGGGCAATTCATTTAGCCTCTTCATGCCTGTGTTTTGCCATTTGTAAAACAGAAATAATAATACGTAGCTTATAGGGATATTGTGAAGCACAATTAATGTTTGTAAGTGCTTTTTAGCAAATTCAGTGTCATAGAAATGTAAAATAGCCTTAATTTAAAATATGCATGCATAATGATTCATTTAATAAACACAGAGAGAACTGTTTATATGAATTTACGTGTATGAATCTGGATTGCAATATTAACAATTTGTTTTAACTTGGAAATAGACTTTGCTCATTTCTGACATTTTGTATTTGCATTTTGATATCTCCTCCTAACAGTGAATACTTATGTGATTCATGTGGGTCAGTAGTTCTCCACCATGGCTGCACATTAGTGTGTGCTGATGACCAGGCTTCACTGAATTAAATAAACTCTTTGGGGATGGGTAGCCTAGGTATGGGTATTTTTAAAAAACATCTCAGGTGATTCAGCCAAGATTGAGAATGGCTAATGTCTGTCTCAATGTGTATGTACATTATCATAAGACTTCTTGATGAAAATATTCATCTATAATGTATTTAAATATATTTTGATTGACATTTTGAACTGCATGATGAATTTGTACTGAAAGAGCTCAAAATTACCTTTTGGCAATAATATTCAATGAATCTCGGATGCCCTTTTTGAATTTGTCAGATGGAATAGCATAGACCCACATGAGTAATCCTCAACTATTACTTATTGAAGGAATGGGGTGGTGACTCTTGCTTTCACATACTTATATTTGTCTGATTGTACACAGATATATGCTGGAGCCGAATGTGTATGTAAAATTATATGTTATAAGGCATACAATACACCTCACGATTATACTGGTTTTACATGAAAATTATTTTATAAATCACCTTTTGCATTTCTTAAATGCAAATTGATTTTTAGTCACCACTAGGTTAATTGCTATACATCTTCTTTCAGTGCTATCAGTACATGATGAAGGAATGCATTTTCTTTTAAAAGAAGGTTTTGAAAATATAATTAGACAGGAAAAACTTATAAATAATTATATTTATGTATGACAAATCTACTATTTTATTGTTAGGTCTGCTATTCCATTTTCAAGTAGATTTTAGAAATTTGGCTTTAGGCTTTATTTTTACATGAACTTAAGTAGAGAGATATAGGTATAGGTGCATGCACGTGTGTCTGTTTGTAAATAAAATAGACCTTTGAAAGTCTGTGACTTTTTCCAGTTAATGAATTCTAAGAATTCTTCTCACAATTCTTTAATGCATAAAGAGGTCAAGAATCCAACTAGAATATGCCCATGTTTAAATCAGCTACTAGCTTTTCAAATTACTTTTCAAAGTGGAGAGAAATTTGAATTCTGCTTATGAAAAATGCAGCTCTTGCTCATCCTGGAGTAAGTACATTGATTTTGAGTTCTTCAGTTGCCCTTTAGATCCAAAGGAAGGAAAACTTAACTTTCTACTTTTGATGGCACAATATTATCTCTTTTCTTTAGTATTTTTTCTTAATAGATGATTTAAAACTTCAAAGTTTCTAGCCAGAAGTGTACAGTATTTTAATAAAATACTTTCTGAATGATCTCAGATCATGCTCACAGTTCCTAATTATTCATGATGACATTTAAAACCAATCCACTTGCAGTTGATAGGGATAGCATTATATTGTGATGTTCAGATTTGCTAGAGATGACATTTTTCTCCCTTTGTTACATTCTGTTAACAACCTGTCCAGTACAGCATAATTTTTGCTTTGATACCAATTAAGCAAATTGCAATACAGCCATAATCCAATTGCTGATGAATGATGTGAAACCATAGTTTATCATAATACAGTGATATAAAACACAACAAAAAAGAACAAATGGGCTGCGACGGTACGGATAATATTTGCTGAACTATTTACATGATTAATGCTCTTATAATGTTTGCATTCTCATTGTCATATATCATCTGTATGTTTTTAGTTTTTTTTTTTTTCTGAACAAGACAACTTTGATATTGTAAAATGAAAAGCAGAGTATTGCAAAGGAAAATTATGCTGGAATAATAAAACAGTATCTGAGTATTGCCTATGTAACAAGCATATCACTCCTAAAATATTTTAATTCTAACTTAATTTAGGTCCAGTGACACTGTTAATAGTGGTGGAATTTTCTTTCTTTGGAATAACAGAAACTCACTTTATATTTTCTTTCACTAAATAACTGGACTTATTTCAAATATAACCAGTAATACTATGTTATACTAATACTAATACTAATGAAATAGTTCATTAAATATTACTAACAATGGTATCCTTAATTTAAAAACTAATTATATCTTCTTAACTGTGTTTTATTATTAAAAATAAAAAAGGAACTTTTTGAAACAATCACAAATAAGAGTTTGATTCATTAAGCTATGGGTGTGAGCTGACTTTTTTTTTTTAAACTCCTGATCAGCCCCAACAGAAAGCTGTCAATGGTCTGTTTTGTCCCTACAACTGTTCATGAGTTTATTGTGATCTAGCATTCTTGGAAAGTTAACTCAAGTTACAAATTTTCTCTGTGACAGTTACTTACTTAGAATTTACTGTCAGGAATTAATAATGGGTGAAGTAGGTTCTAAGACCTGTAATGTGCCTGTTGTAGGCTACTGAATTTATATATTTTTTATTGTATTACTTATAATTTTGTTCACCTCTATCACATTGCAGGTAGTTCTTGAATCCCATGTTATGCAAAACCATATATGCTTCTGAATGTCATAACATTTTGCAGAGGTGAACTGGCGACATATTTATGCACAAAAGCAGGTATTATTTTTTTAATTGATCTCAAATATAGCAAATGTCATATATATTTGCTGTGTCGAAAGCTTTCAATCCCACTGTGTTTTGAGACTCAGAAATGTTTCTGGACTTATCAGCATCTTTTTTCCCTCTTTTTCTTCCTTGCTATTCTTGCTGATTTTTGATATCCTTGGAACAAGAAATCTGTTTAGCGTTAGAATGTAAATCCCTTTCCAAACAACACTCAGAAAGAAGGCAAGATTTGCTCCCTGGAAAGTAAGCATTACTCACTTCGGGCCAAGGAAATGACAGTTATGGAAAAGGCAGGCTGGAAACAACATAGATTTGGCTATATTTCATCCCCACAAATGCAATGCTTCATAAATACGGAGGACTGACAATGTCAAGAAACCCCTCATGTTATAGGATGCTACATGGCTTTGGCCTGCTGAGAAACAATAGCAGCAGGAACAATCTGGCATTGAGCAAACAGAAATGAGTGGTTTTTTATGAGCAAAGGCATTGACCATGATTCAAAAAGGCAGACATACAGACTGTGCCAGGTTCCTCAGAGAGTAGCTATGGCTCTGAACCCAAGGATAATATTTCCCTGTGCACTACATGGAATGGACCATTGGACCCTCCAGCCAGGCCTCAAGCATACCTATGATCAATTCTTTTAAAAAGGGAATTGTTAACTGTTAATATTGGGGACTAAACCCACAATTACAGAGTCTTGGCATGTTCGAGATTGACACTGGCAGATCAAGATTAGAACTCAGGCATGCTTAACTTAGAAATGTTTTTTTAAATGCATGTCAGTCATGCAATGCTATAAACACTCAGAGGTTTATTTATGTGACATGTACTTGTGATTTTTTTAACATAGAATAAAGACAACATTATCCTTGAACAATAACTCAACAAATAGTTATTGCGTATATACTATGTACCAAGAATTAATACTTCCTGGATTTGGGGAATGAACATCAAGTAACCTAGTTTTTAGATATTATCCTATTACTTTTCCCAAATCTACTTCAAATCTACTTTTTTCTTTTGGGGTTTCTGGTTCCTGAATGATGCAATGAGATAGTTAAACTAGACAGTTTCTAAGGGAAAATTTCAGGTAAAAATTCTGTAGTTCTATTCTGTTTAGAACTATTCACTGTATAACCATGCCCTTATTTATATTGTGTGTAATTTTAGGTTTTTCAGGTGTCAGGTTTGCTTGAAATATATAAAATCTCCCTTTTAAAGGATTGATTGTAGCAATCTTTGGTGAGATTGTGGGTAGTAGAATATAAACATTTAGTGTGCATTTGGAGAGACATTAGATTCTTATATGTCAGTCTGTCTCTAACTATATCCTCTATAGGAGACTAAATTGTAGCCTGTCAGATTTCCAAGGTCAGGTGTTGAAAACATAACAGGAAGAATTCCAAATTGTCAGTCTTATCCAAAATGGACTTGTCTGCAATATCTACATACACACACAAAAGTAAACAAAAGGAAACTTTTTTTGGTAATATTTAGTTACAACATTAACTATGCACATAATTAAAATATTTAATGTTTTAGGTTTTATATAACAACAAACATACAGAGATGGATAGAACTAGAATAAGCATTAGTGATAAATTAACAAAGAATAAAGGAGAAGATAATATTATTTAGCAAACATCAGCATGATTACTGAGCACATGGACTAAATATTTATTCAATTTGGTTGGGACTTTTCAAATCATACATGAGCTTAAGGTTGTTTTTTGTTCATATTGGATTGGCCAAAAGTTCATTCGGGTTTTCTGTAGCATCGTACAGAAAAACCCAAACAAACATTTTGGCCAACTTATATTATATGTTCAGTATGCTTGTATTTAGTAAATGCTAATTGCAATAAATTAAGACAAATAAAAATGGTCAAATTATAAATTGTAAATGCTCTATGAGCCCACCTAGCATCTCTATCTAGAAATGATGAAATGATAACCTTCCAAAGGATATAACTAACCTTGGCACATCACTGAGGATCCTAATTTAATGGGTAAAGAGCAGAAATAAAAAGTCACCGTTGGGCTTCCCTGGTGGTGCAGTGGTTGAGAGTCTGCCTGCCGATGCAGGGGACGCGGGTTCGTGCCCCGGTCCGGGAGGATCCCACATGCCGCGGAGCAGCTGGGCCCGTGAGCCATGGCCGCTGATCCTGCGCGTCTGGAGCCTATGCTCCGCAACGGGAGAGGCCACAACAGTGAGAGGCCCGCGTACCGCAAAAACAAAAACAAAAACAAAAAAAACCAACAAAAAAAAGGGCATCATTTTACCTGTGTTCTTTCCCACAGCTTTATTATACTACACAACAGTTCTCCACTATAATATAGAATAATATGTCTTATTTAATTTTTCTGACCTTCTTAGCTCTTAATCCCTAAAGGATATGATAATGGTTTCTATGAAGTACCTGCCCACGAGCCTTACATTGAGAAAAATCTGGACATTGATACAGTCCTTCTGAGGGTCTCTCTCTAAGCCAGAAGTTAATCACATTATTTCAACATTCTGTTGTGCTTATTCTCTTAGCAAATTTGGACAACAGCCTCTCTTAGTGAAGTCTTTATCGAGACCACAGTTTAAATTAAAAACCTGAAATTTTTCTTCATAAATTCCATGAGAGGCAATTTTTTCATAATATTGGAGGACTTTCATTTAGATATATGTTTCAATATTATCAATTTCTACAATATATAACTTGTATCTGTTATATTCATTGTATGTTGCAAAGTAAAAAGTCATGTTCAATACTGCGTTGCTGTTGCTGAGAAAGCTGTCATTTACTAATCAACAATGGTTTGGGATTATGAGGGTTTTTTCTTATTTATGTACATATTATTTAAAATCACCATTATTTCATGATTGTAAGAATGTGTTAGCTGTCTATTTTGTAACAATTTTTCAGGAAAAAATAAAATGCTATCCCATTCATTGTGCAAATCAACTGTGAAAGGTTCCCAACCCCAAACACTTTAAAATGTTATTAAAAGAAGTAGGAACCTCTTGGAATTTAGGAAATAGAGTAACTTAAATCCATTACCACTTTTATTCACAAATATCACTAACTTTATGTCTGAGAGCAAAGATCAGGAAAAAATGATTTCATCTAATTATACTTACTAATTTATGCTAATAGCAGAATCTTTAAAATGTTATAGTTAGTATCAAATAATGAGATTGAGTAAAACAGTGTCTAAGATGCTTTTTCAAAAAAGTTATTACAATTCTGGACAATCTGGTTTTAGTTGGAGAAAAGCTTCCTGCTCTTTGGGAAAGTAAGGACCAACCCAAGCGCGTCAGGTAAGGGAGCAATGGTAGCTGTGGTCCCTAACGATGGCCTGACAAGAACATTATAGAGGGCACAAACAGATCCTCCTTGGTCTAATGATGATAATCATTGCTGCCATTTATTAAGCATGTACTTTGTGAGAGGTGTTCTGTGATCCCTCTGATATATCATCCAAGCTCTATCACCTTTCATCCTGACTCTTCCAATAGTCTCCTGACGGATCTTCCTGTTCTAAACTTGCCTTCCAGTAGCTTATTCTTCTCATTGCAGCCACAAACATAATCGTTTTAAAGGCAAAATTCAGATCATGCTACTTCTTAAAACCCTTCAGCAACTTCTCACAGCCCTCAAAATAAGTTTAACCTTTTTACAATGACCTGCAAGGCTCTATGCCATCCGGCCCATGCATCCCTCTCTGATCCCATTCTGTACCACTCTTCCTACACACAATGGCTTTCCAGTATTCAAATGCCACTCTGTGTCAGCTCAGACCCTTTGCTTTTGTTCTCTCTGCCTATGCAGTCCTTCCCTTGGCTTTTTGGGTGGGCATCTCCTTCTCATTCTTCATGCTTCAATTGATATTTCACATTCCAAAGTAAAGCAAGTCCAGTTCTTCTTTCCATGAAATCAGAGATTTTGTCAGTCTTGTTCATCACTGAATCCATACCTTAAGTATAACTAGTACATGGAGGCACCCAAACATGAGCACAGTGGGGAGAGTTTAGAGTTCATGCTGGGTTTATATTCCAACAGAGTAATAGACTTGCAAAGCATGTGATTTTGGGAAAGTCACTTAACTGGCCTGTTCCTCAGTCTCCTCATCTGTGAAATTGGGCTGATATTAATAATTTTTATCTTACAGGGTTGTTGTAAGAATTAAATGAGATAATTTACACAAAATGTTTAAAACAGAGACTTCCCTGGTGGCGCAGTGTTTAAGAATCCACCTGCCAATGCAGGGGACACAGGTTTGAGCCCTGATCCAGGAAGATCCCACATGCCACGGAGCAACAAAGCCCGTGCGCCACAACTACTGAGCCTGCGCTCTAGAGCCCATGCTCTGCAACCAAGAGAAGCCACCACAGTGAGAAGCCCATGCACCACAACGAAGAGTAGCCCCCGCTCACCGCAACTAGAGAAAGCCCTCTTGCAGCAACGAAGACCCAACGCAGCCAAATATAAATAAATAAATTTATTTAAAAAAAAATTAAAACGGTGCTTTGCATGCACCATGTAACCATTGATGTTAACTATATTTATTTGTTATAAATTTTTCTCTAATCCAGCAATTCTGAGAGTGTGGTTTCCAGACTAGCAGCATCAATATCACTCTGAAATTTCTTAAAAATGAAAATTCTACTACCCTGCCCCCAACACTGAGTCAGAAACTCTGGGAATGAGGGGTAAACAAGCTGTAGTTGAACAAGCACTGCAGGTGATTCTGGTGCCTGCTTACATTTGCTGTCATCCATACACTTCTCCAAAGACTGTTGGGAGGATTAAATAGACAGATCTATAAAGACCCTTAACATGATACCTCATAAATGGTAAATTGGCAACAAAATACAGCTGTTATTCTTATAATATGATAGTTTTTTTCCCCCAAATCTAGAGAATCTGTAGTTAAAGGACAAGGGTTTTGTCTATATTTTTAAATTCTAAATCTTCAGTTCCTGGAAGATTGTCTACCACATGTTAGCTGAGTAAGTGATTAAATGATGAATGAATGCCCAGTGAGATGCTGCCTAGGGGCAAAATGTACCAAACCTTGTTTCTCTGTGTATCTTAGCAATAGCTCTTCTAATTTTCCTTATTAGGATTTAGAGGGCAGGTGGGTAAATTTGCATAAGATTTCTCAGGTTATCTCGGGAGGGAATAAACTCCAATTCTTATCACCAGGATTCAGAGTAAGGAAGACATTTGCAGAACAGACAAGGTTGCCAAAAGCAAGGTTAAATGGCAGGGTGGAAGAGGTACCTGAAATAAATCTAATCTATTGAGCATCCCTTGATGAAAGGATCTAAGTGTCTGTGTCCTGTCATGATTTGTGGCAGGCATTGAAAGCTTCCCTAAACTCACTTACTCTAGTGCACTGTTTGAGCTTGGAAAACCGTGACTTTACTAATTACAAAAGCTACAGCTTCAGAACTCAAGATTGAGGCTCCTGGGTAGCCAGGGCATTGCAGGAAAGGAGAATTCTCAATAGATAACTGAGAGCCTTAAAGATGTTGTACTAATACTCCCAAAGAGACATAAATTCTGTTGGAGCTCACATCCAAACTTAACTTTTTCATATTTAAAAGCCCAGGATCTTTCTAAAACATCACATTGTCATAGAACACAAGAAGACTTCAGGAACAGTGTATAGAATTCTTGCTTATACCTTTCAAATACCGTAGTTTATTTAAAAGATCTACGGGTAAAGGAAGATAAGTTCAAAGGTGGGTTTGATGCTCTTTGTCGGGAACTTGGAACTTCCATAGCAGGGCTAGAGCACCTGCACAGCCAGCAGCCTGGGACCCGTGCAGGTCACTCAGGGTGAAATGTCCCCTGCTGTGAATATAGAACTGCTTGACCTCCCTGCCAGTATGGATAACCAGTCCTCTTTCTAGGTTCAGATGGCTCTTCACTCAGCTTATCCTTTCCTTGAATAAAAGTCATGAATATGGGGCTTCCCTGGTGGCGCAGTGGTTGAGAGTCCGCCTGCCGATGCAGGGGACACGAGTTCGTGCCCTGGTCCGGGAAGATCCCACATGCCGTGGAGCAGCTGGGCCCGTGAGCCATAGCTGCTGAGCCTGCAAGTCCAGAGCCTGTGCTCCGCAATGGGAGAGGCCACAACAGTGAGAGGCCCGCGTACCGCAAAAAAAAAAAAAAAAAAAAAAAAGTCATGAATATGGTCCAGAGTAACAGCCTCACTTAGCATTCTTGCTGGCATCAAGCTCAGCATACCGACAGTAGAAGTTTAATAATGCAGAACTGCTTCTTTAGTTGCCTGTAGCAAGCAGTTTCTTCATTTGAAATATCCCAGTGTGCAATTTCTATTAGGGACTACATTTAAAAATCTTAGCACAGCCTTCTAGTAATTACTCCAGAAACCAGCTTTAATGATCTTCAGTAACAAGTCTACCCTGAAAACTGAGAAATACTGGCACATGGAATTGAGGCAACTGGGGGCAGGTGGGGAGTGGGTGTCTGGTTAGAATGGGGGTTATGAAAACGGAGTTTCAACCCAAATGCTTTAATGATTTCAACTCATGTCCTTCTCTTGAGCTGAGAATATCTAAATTCTTTCTCCACACAGAGTGGTGTGGGGACCAGTCCAGCAGCTTGGCATCACCTGGGAGCTTGTTGCAGAATCTCAGACCCCACCCCAGACCAATTGAAATAGAATATTTAATTTAAGAAGATTCCCAGGTGGTTATACACACATAAGAATTTGAGAGGCTCTGTTCTAGGCCAGCATTTCTCACTGTTAGTGCACAGGAGAATCACCTGGGGAACTTTCCAAATTCCTATGCCCAGGCCCACTCTAGACTGATTAAATTAAAATCTCCAGATGGGCCCCCTGACATCTTTTTTTCCTTAAAGCATGCCAGATGATCTTGATGATTTCAATATGTGGCCAAGACTAAGAACCATTTTTTTCTGAAGTAAAAAGAATTCCTCCAGTTTTTATATTATTTATAAAGTTATTGTGATGTACATGATCTATTTGTGACAAGAGAAACATTACTCGTTATTTCAGAATCTTGTTATTACAAAATGGAGTATATAAGATATACTTATATATCCTGTTATATCTATTTTATATAAACAATACCTTTATACTTTTATTTTTCCATAAAAACAAAAATTAAAATAAAGCAAAAATGTATATTTCAGCAAATGTAACATATCCATGTTCTCAACTATATTCTTGTGTGTTGTTTATACAGAAATATGTTTAATGGCTAAAAAGTTGATCATTGCTATTTTTCAACTAACCTCACTGTGTTCTTTCCACCTGGACTTGGCAGCTGTGGGCATTTTTTCACTCTAACTCCACTGCTGAATAGACACCCAGCTACAAAATGTTGAATAAAAATTTACTTACAACCATTGTAGCTCATTGAAGGGATGTAGCTTAGTTGCTAAAATGTCAGATGCAACCCCGTAAGTGAGTTGCTTTTAAAAACATCCCCCGCAGGCTTACCTTCCCTTCTACCCAGCAATTGCATTAATAGGTGGTTTTAAAAGGTGGCTGGTCCTCTCAAGATGTTAGCTTCTTTTAAATTTCTTTTAATCAAGATCTGCCTCTAATGCTCTTCATTTACTCTCTTAAGTGAAAGTCTAACATGAAAGCCAATTCCAAGCCACTGTCGGGGGGCTGTGGAAATAACTGCTACAGGGACTGGACCGAAACAGCAACCTGGTACCTCTTCTTTGAAGTCTGGCCACCTGTGAGTTCCTATTGATCTTGGGCAGCCAGGCTTCAAAAGGATAAGGCTGCATTTCTCCCCCACCTGGCCACTGCATGTTATAACACTTTTAAGTCAGCAGGGGCTACTTTCAAGTGAAAATTTGGATTAAGATGCTAAATTGTGAGTGGTGAATAGCTCATAGGGTAGCTTTTAAAACATAAATATGATTTGAGATCTGCTCAGCAGTATCTTCTCCACCTCCTTCCTTTGCCCTCTTGTCACCCTCAGTCTTTCAAAGGTCAGGCTTCTTTCAAATTAGCTTCTAAATCAGAATTTAATGAAGTCACTAACATGAAGGTGAATAGTTGCTAGATCTAGAGCAATCAAGAAACTGAAAAGCCAAATTAGCTTCCCACCTACATCTATTGGCCTTGTAATGAAAAAGAAAAGTTGTTTGAAAAACTAAACGTTTTTTCTTTTTCTTTACTCTTGGCTGCAATCAGAATGGTGATTTATTTATAGATAAAAAATTGAAGAGTCTCATGTTGCGATTCTACATATTTACTCAAGTATGTGTATTGAGACAGTTTCTACTGGCATGTTATAATCCTAAAGGGTTCCCAGCTCCTTACCGGGTCTTTTTAGTATGTGAGAGTCAAAGGAGAAGAAAGAAAGCATAAAAAGAGAAGATTGTAATATACAGGTTTAGTAGTTTAAAATACTTTCCTTTGTATTCTTTGAGATTAATATATAATTAAGAATATAAGACCACTATCTTACATCTATAGTGATAGCATTTTCCTTTAAAGTGGCCTATTCTGTTAAACATATTTTTAAATGTTATCCACTAAGAAAATGCTAAGCTTTAGAGTTTTTATTTCCCATTTTAAGCCTCAGAAAACAAATGTCTTCATGTAACTATGATTTGAAAGGATTTTTTTTTTCCTGGATGCCATCCTGCAATGGCTTATCCAAGAAGGATGTGTGTCTAGTATAGTATCAGAGTTCCCCTACTTGGAGGTTCTCCCACTTGAAAGAGTCCAGATCAGGTTTGGGTAAAACCAGAATAATCCTGAAGATTTGGTCCAAATCAGTTGCTAGAAAAATGTCAGAAATGCAACCAAATCTATAATCTGGTTCCAAGATTAATCATAATTTCTTCTACTTTTCCATTAGAAAATTGGCATCTGCCATTCCGAGTAGGGAAGATTATAATCCTAGATGAGGACATGGGAGAGAAATGGAAAAGTTAGACAAAGGAAATATGTATGTCACTCACTTTTGAGACGGTCACATCACAGATATAAATGACAAATGCCACCTGAAGCTGTATTGTCTATTAGGCAATTTGTGCAATTTGCAATTATTTATATACTTAACCTATCTACAGATATAAATTTTCAAAGCACTCTTAAATTTTGCACGTTTTACACACAAAATGTTAATAAGAGTCTGCACTCTTAGAAGGGGAAGTACTGTCAATTTTATGCTGTGGAAGTAACATTTTATTTTTGCCAACACTAGCAAACTATGAAACAAAGCCCTCACTTTTTCTTTTAACATTTTATAGTTATAGGGCAATCACAGAGTTTTGCTTAGTCTCTGATAACAGAAATAATGTCAGCTATTCATTGATATGCACAAGTAACATTTCCATAAAAGTTTTGCACTGCTGCTACAAGAGGCTTGTTCCTGATTCTGTATGATAAGGAAATGACCTCCCATGTCCTTTTCTGATTAAAGATCTTGGCAGGACAGAAACATAAGAATGCCAACCCTCTGTCAGTATTCCTTTAATCTGTGACCCTGTATTTACTGGCTTTTATTTATCTGAAGTACCATCTATGACAAGTATTGTAATTGTGAAACATACATCTGCCTGAAACATAAAAATAAAAATTTTCTGGAATCACTTATTAGATGACTGTTTTTCCCCAGTGATCAAGATTTGGAGTATTTTCTGTGAGGTAAACACTGTCTTAATTATGAAATATCATATTTATCAGGAAATGAGTCATAAGTTCATGAACTATAGGAGGATATTGAATTTATATGCCAACTTTTTTAAGGGTCATCATTTTATTTCAAAACTTAAAATATCTATAATAAGTAGAAGACTCTCACAGAAAAAAATCTAAGAAAAACTTTTGACAAAGGAGATAGAATTTCCTCACTAACTACACCTTATACTAAAGTATAAAACAGTGTCTAAAGAAATTTAAGTTGCGAATGATGGGTTACTACTAAAACTTCCTTCAGCAAATACAAAAAATTAAGAGGCCCCAAGAGAAAGAACTGAAAAATTTAGTTGAAGATGAACATACATCACCTCCTGCAATCTTTATCTTGTTTAGACTGAAATTCTCATTAGATATTTTTGAAAACCACGAAATTTATGTACTAGAAAATTATCTTAAGTGTTGAGTTAATTAAAGATCTATGTGCACTAAAGCATAGAGAAACTATAATTACAGAATAATTTGGTTATTTTAGTGACTCACATAAGAAAACTAATATTTTTCTTCATATTCTAATCCAGGGTAATATTTCTTTGTGTTGCTGGGAAATGAGTATAATACACAAAATATTTATTCAAAATTAGAAATTATTTTCTTTCTCTCAGTAATGCCTGCTTATCATACATAGCTAAAAGGCTATTTCTCACTTTAACAGTAAAGTAGTCATTTTTACAAAGCTTTATGGTTTCAAAAATAGATAAAGCTTTATGTTGCTTCACATGAGCACTATGCATCTTTCATATGACTTGCAGAAAAATGAAAATGATTTAATCTCACAGTGTATTATTGCTATTAATTGGAGGAGTGATACTGTTATATTATTAGTGCTTTATTTTATAAATCTTTTTTTATCCCAGAAGATAGAAGAAGAATAAAAAATTAAATTAGCATTTTCTTCTCCTTACCTGTCATACTAACAATTATGTAGCAAATGACACAGGAGGTTATTTGCCTTTTCCCTTCATTCTCCTTAGAAACATGATCTAAGGAGAAAAATTACTCTATAAATAGGGTCTAGGAATTCTTTGAAGGTAAGAAGGACAGACAGAAAATCTATTCCAAATTGGAGGCACACATCACTGTTTTGGGGGACAGAATAAGCAGGAATAATGATTAGATATAGCTTGAGATAATATTCCCACTAGCACCAAATTTACACTTATGTATCATATCAATAACCATTGAACACAGAAGCCACATCTCTTGTTCAAGGTTCCAATCACCAGCATGGCCTTTGACCCTGTTGTATGAGTTAGACAGATGTTGGAATCTGCTTTGTGTTGGATGGATGGCAAAGACCACGATGTTTACCTGGGTTAAACACAGAGATTGGTACATGTGAGATTTATGGAACTTTTGCAATAATTCCATAACTCTCAGGTTGGAGAAAGCTGATTGTCCAACTTGTTAAGTAAAATCAATGCATGCGTTGCTCAACTTTGTTGCACATCTACTTTTTAGCCTCAGCAATTGTGATCATTTTCATTTATATGTTCCAACAAAAAGTGAAAAAAACACCATAATAGATTTTCATGATTTTTATCTTCTTTAAAATTTCTGCACTGTGGTTTTATATTTGATGAGCCAAAAAATGAGAGGGGTGTGGGAGATGAGGGTTTAATATACTATATTTAATAGGATCTTGACCTCCTTTGTACATATATACTTGCCCTTCTTAGCTCTAAAATATGTTTGATGCATTCTTTGAAAGATGAAAATAAAACTATGATGAAAAACAATATGACCTTTACTATTTTCAGATCATCTTTCTTGAGTTACGTTAAAACAACAAAAATATATTGAACACCAAGACCGCTTTTAGTGACAAACCTTGTACAGACAAGTTTTTATGGGAGCAAATAGCTAACATATCTAATCTACTCTAGAGGTTTAAGAAAGTACTCTTGGAGAAAATGATGTTTAAACTGAGAGTTGAAACAGTAACAAACATTAACCAGGCAAAATTGAGAAAGACAATAGGACTTGTTTGAGTGGAAACCAAAGGAGGAAATAAGCAAAGTGAGTCTTGAGTGTCCACCTAATAGGGCACATGTCCTGTTATAAAGTACATGGGACTGTGTTGTATTGTCTTGTCTTCTTAGCACTGGACTGGGTACATCACAGGTGTTCAATAAAAAAGTTCAAAGAAAAATGGATAAATGCAGGTTAGAGGCAAGGAAACAAATCACCTATTCCAAAAATAAAAATACTATCAACAAATACCTACTTCAGGTCGGTGATATTTGGGAAAACCATGAAGATAACAGTGACTCAAACAATAGAGAAAGAAGAGGTAAAGAAAATTGTGGTGATGGGGAAGAATTAGAGGGAAAGAATACAGAGCAAGTGAGAGATGAACACAATATATTTACATCATCAACTAAACACATTCGGTTCCATTTGTTCTCCTGACACCATGCTCTCACCCTTTTCTTTTTCTTCTGATTACTTCTCGTGGGTTTGTCATAATACACAACTTACAATCTAAGATGTTATTCTCATTTGTAGGTAAATGTGTAATACATCCTATCAAGATAACACACCAGATGGTTAGTGGACATACATTTAAGTTACTTCTTATCCAGTTTTGTTCTTTATATACAGAATAGGAATTATTATTAATAGTAGTAATTTCTCATAGTGATCTAAGAGATTCAAATAAATTGGAAATCAAAAATGCAAGGATTTGTCAATCTACCTTAAACATTTACTGAAGAAATAGCAATAATCCTTATTATTAACACACTTTGTGTGTCTGCGTGTTTTACAATCTTGTGTAAGCAGAGAGCTAAGAGGGCATGACCATTAAGAGAGCATTAAGCAGCAATGCAGCAACAAAGGGGTTCCCCGTGTGTGTGTGTGTGTGTGTGTGTGTGTTTATTTGAGATTATACATAATGTTGTGGACTCAGAAGTGCTTTCCTTATCAAATTCTCTCTCTTCTTCATCAGTTGCAGAATCCACCCACTTTGTCATCCACATCATCATCCATTATCCATTTTTCTTCCAGGTTGAGAAAACACTGAAGGATGAAAGCACTTTGAACTGACATTGGCAAAGCTAAATAACACAACTACCAGGCAGTTATTCAGGGCCTTGATTTCTTCCTAGGGTGTAAGTGACTGCTGCCATGCTGTTCGGTAGACTGATAGAAAGATGAGGGGACAGAGTTGCCTACTTCCTGCCAATCTATTTCAAAGGTGACTAGAGCTTCATGACCCTGGAAAGGACATTTCTATTTCTTCTTTCTGTTTTTATACTAGGCTGTTTAAATATTAGTGAAGGGAACAGTTGGAAACATTTAGTGGGATACAAAAGAGACAATCTTAAAACTATCACCTTTAGTTTAGAGTGGAGAGCCTGCAATAGTCAGCTTTTAGTAGGTAGAAAATAAAATGTGATGTTTCTATGAAGTATGGCCAAGCGGAGATTCGCCCTAATTGAAGGAGAAAGTGGAGTAATCGTTTCTATTTTCAGGGGAGCCACTGTAAAGCAGCATGTGGAATCAAACAAATGTGTTCAAATTTGCTAACATTCTCAGGCTTATTTAACCCAATACTCAATAATGCAAAAGAAAATCTTATGAGAAGCAACATGGTATTTGAGCTGATGTCATTTGTCATGAAATATTTTATGAAAATTGTTAATTTTAAAATGGAAAGTGAAGGTCCTTGCAACTTCCCAGGTATTTGAGGTTTTGTTTGTAACTTCTTAGAAGATAGTTTCAAATTAAAAAGCATAACTGGAGCTGACCAAGGAAGGGATGGCAAATTTAATGTTACTCTTCAATTTGTAATCATATTAAAACAATTCCTTCTTGCTGAGAGTCAGAGCAAAGTGATTGTTGAATATTTCTTTCAGTTCAATAATAGACCTTCTCCAGGAAACAACAAAAAAGACAAATCAATACACCAAAATGGTGCAAATAATTTTCCTTTGAATAGGAGGCAATAACACAAAATGTCTGAATTCTGACAGACTCAATTATTAAAGGGATTTGATGTCTAAAATTTTATATAGTATATCATTTGACTAGCACTGCAAAATTCAAAGGTGTAGTCAGTAAAGGAATATCAAATGTAACAGTCCAACTTTCAACCCACTGCTTCTGATAGTAATAGTAACACAGCCTTTCAGAGAGGACACTGCGAATAGATATAGAGGATAGATAAAGGGAAGATGAACATTGGAGTAAACTTTAGCTCTGTAAATAAATCTTTTAATGTTTTAATAACACTGATGAAAAAGCTATTTTCTAAAATTATTTTTATGGAAGTGACTGACATTCGGTACACTTTTATAGCCTTCCTCCCCAAAAGAGAGTGCAAGAGTAAAAACAACTTAGTTTTAAATTATTGAGCCAAATACCCTTGAAAAAATAAATAAATCTACTACAGTTCTAGAACGTAATGAATATGCTTTGGTATGTAATTGAGTAATTCACTTGATTCCAACCTGTTAATATTTATCTTTTTAGAAGTCTAAAAACGATTCAATACAAATATTGACCAGACTTTTCCCTGCTGTTCTAGTCTGAGGAGTAGATGTTGAGGTTGGATAGAGAGGAGCTGGGAGTGAGTGGACTTAGGCATTGACTGTAATCATAGCTGGCTTTGAACCTGCCTCCATTTTTGTGTTACTGATGTACAATTACAGACTGTTTTTATTCATTCATTCATTCATTCATTCATTCATTTATTTATTTATTTATTTATTTATTTATTTATTTATTGTGGTACGCAGGCCTCTCACTGTTGTGGCCTCTCCCGTTGCGGAGCACAGGCTCCGGACACGCAGGCTCAGCGGCCATGGCTCACAGGCCCAGCCGCTCCGTGGCATGTGGGATCTTGCCGGACTGGGGCACGAACCCGTGTCTCCTGCATCGGCAGGCGGACTCTCAACCACTGCGCCACCCGGGAAACCCCTGTTTTTATTTTTTAATAGTCAAAGCAACCAAACAGGTCATATATTAGTGTTCTGAAGCTTAAAACTCTACCAATAAACTTAATTTTTTTGATCCAACTTGATTAATTGCAACACCATTATAGGTCATTTGTTTTGGCACTAAACGAGGGCTCTCTCTCTCTCTCCCCTTCCCTTCCGTCCTTCTTTTATTCCTTTATTCTGTTTGTCTTCTTTTTCCCTTCCTTCCTCCCCCTCTTCCACTTCCCCCTCCTCTTCTTCCTCCGTCTTTTTTTTTTTTTGTCTTTGTCACTCTGTCATTTCACATTACTCAGAACTCAGATATGAAGATAAACCAAGTGAAGTAAGTCAGACAAAGACAAATATCATATTATATCACTTATATGTGGAATCTATAAAAATGATACAAATGAACTTATTTACAAAACAGAAACAGACACTCAGACTTAGGAGACAAACTTATGGTTACCAAAGGGGAAAGGGAAAGGGGGAGGGATAAATTAGGAGTTTGGGATTGACATATACACACTACTATATATAAAATAGGTAAACAACAAGGACGTACTGTATAGCACAGGGAACTGTATTCAATATCTTGTAATAACCTATAATGGAAAAGAATCTGAAAATTATATATATATATATATAACTGAATCACTTTGCTGTTCACCTGAAACTAATACAACATTGTAAATTAACTATACTTCAATTAAAAAATAAAAAAGGGAAGAAAAGAATACAACCAGAGTGATGGCCCTTAATACTTTTCTGAATCTAACGTTGTCAGGTTAATCTAAATTCATACAAATTTTAAGTATATGAGTTTCTTTGTTAAGGTTATTTTAGTTACATAAAGTTATTTAGTTTTTAAAATGTCCAGTAGTAAAAAGAGAGGTTTTTTTTCACCTTTCTTTTCACATATTCTTTTCCCCAGAGAAGACTAGCCTTACAATATGCACATTGTCCCTTTGTTTGTTTGTACTATTTTAATACTGCCTCTCTTAAACTTAAAATTGAGATATCTCTACTTTTTTCCCAATTTATCTGACTTCCTTTATATCAGTCCACACTACAGAATCATCCTCAATATTTATTTTCAAAAGACAGGAACACTTCAGAGTAATAGATCTAATTCTGCCAAAATCTACTTTAGCTGCAAAGCCGAAACATATTCTTGCTCTGTGATTTCTGGTTCTCACTCCATTGTGCTGATCTAACTGAGTGTTCACTTTCTTCCAACATTCATATCTCTGTATTATTTAACATTTTTACTTGCAGTCATTTCATAATACTATTAAGAGAAAAATCTTTTTTTATGTTATAATGAAGTCAAAAATAAAAATAAAAGCTCCACAATTACAGAGATTTACAGGTAAAGTGTAAAGACAGATTTGATTGTACCTCAGATAGATTGTAAGAAAAGTGTTTCAGGGTGAGATCTGAGACATGCAGGTCTCCTAAACCTCCACAAAAACTTGTGGTTTCACTCTAGAAGATTCCCCAGGTTAAATCTGAAGGATTCCACATAAGGGTGAGATGAAAAGGCAAGTCCTGTCATCTCTTAAATGGTGGAGACTAGGTCTTCTAGGTCCTAGTCCCTTCATGTCTGGCCCTTCAGTGTTCAAATAATAACCATCAGCTGCTTGTTAGAGGAACATCTGGTTACCAATCTGGAACGGAGAAATAGTGCTCATGTAGCTTGAGTAAGTTTGGACTTTAAACACTGAAGGGAAAATCCCAGTAGATATTCTTTAGGCTCAGCTGACATGCACATAGGCTCTTTAAAAAACCCTCGAGATAGCATGCTTCTGCTTTTCACCAATGGTGCTACGGTCCAAAACCAGCTGGTCACTGAACCTACTCATTGCATGACTAGACAATCATTTCCTCTCTCAGTAATATACTTTCTGTAAGGAACTTAGCAATTCCACAATGCTACAGATGAAACTTTTCCTCCTAGGGCAAAAAAAAAAAAAAAAAAATTGCCCTTAACTGAGCCTCTGCTGCCTTTAACAGTCTTTTGCCTCAGTCCATCAAGAACCATGTCACAGGTCCCACTTTTCCCCCTGGCATCATGTCTTCACTCACACACTTGATAACATGGAATTAATTTTTCCTGGACTTTCCTTTTGGTGCTAAGCAACCCTTTAGACCTTACCCAAAAGTATCAAAGAGAACAAGAGACATCCAGAGTATTGGTCTAAAGTTTCCAGCTGCCTGCTAAACCTCTCAGTTTGGTCTAATAAGTCATCCTAGCCCCCTGGCTTGCTCCTTTCACGTGGTAGTTAGGCAGGAAAACCCAACAGAGATTTGGCTTGATTCCATCTTTATTGTGTATCAGGGCTTAGAGGATAAACATGGGTCACCGTCACTACCCACTCAACGGCTCTCCTTCTCTGGATGAACAACCTTTGTAGGAGACTCTAAATTTAGCCCGAGGGATCAGGTTCAAGAAGGAAACAAAAACAAAACAAAACAAAAAAAGGCCTAGCCACTTCCACACTCCTGCTATACCTCCATCTTTTAAAAGCAACACGTGAAGTCACCGAACACTCACCTGTGCACGGCAGTTCTGATCAGGAGACCGGAGGTTCCACCGGGGAAAATCGCTTATTTTGCCAAGGCTTTTTTTCTTTCCTTCGTAAAAAGACAGCTGGCTCCAAGATACAGGTGTGGAACTACAGAAAGTCACCAGGACTAAGCACAAGCCCGTTGCTGTCTAACAACGTTATAAATCCATTCCTTGCTCCACTGTACTTTTTTTCAGACGTTCAAAAGCCGCTCAAGAACTCCCAGGAACGGGCGTCCCTCGATCGCGTCCTGAGCGCTCACACACCGCTGGCAGGCCTCCTGCCCCAGGCATGGGCCTCCACAAACCCGTCTCTGCCTGGAAGTCTCGAGACTGGGCGCTGTGTGAAGGCTGCAGGTCTGTGCGGAGTTTGTCCACGGGCTCGAGTGCTGGTGGGAGGAAAGCCCCACGGGTGTTGACCTGCATCGAGGTCAAGTTATCCCGCCTGGCGCGGGCCGCCTGCTGTGTCACGAAGGCGTCAGCACACACGGGAGCTTGGCTACACGACTGTCCTCTTCTCCAACTTTGCCACCTCCCTCCACTCGCGAGGAAGCAGCCAACACATCCATCTTGGTGTCCGGTCGATCGCCAGCCACAGGGCCACCTCTACTGGTGAGTCAGGGTGGAAGAGCCCCAGGTCGCCCCCAGTTAGTAGATCTTGTCCGGACTGAAGTCCGGGATAATGGTGACCAGCTTCTCGGCCAGAAACTCTACCTCAGCTGCGTCCGCGGCGGTGCCTTCAGCGCCCCAGGCTCCGGGAGGAGCTTTCCCGCCACTTTCCCGCCACAGCGCAGGGCCCGCCCCACCCCCCACCTCATTATACTATTCTTCTACTTCCTACTTCCCTTCCCTTTTTAAAATATTTGATTTAGATAATGGATACTATTTAGCCACCTCTGAAGAACCTTCGTTCCAAAAGGGGCTTCAAGCTTTTTTTTTTTTTGAAAAAAATATGAAAAAACATATTTGCACATTGCATGTTATAGTTAAGTGCATGTGATTCAGGGAGCCACCAAATAATTCTAACAGAAAGAGTGGTACAACAGCTCTCTGGTGGAGTAAAACAATTTATTCCTGAAATTTTCTTCTTTAACTTGTGATATATTGGGAGATAATTCTACATGGGTCTCTCTCTTTTTTTTTTTTTTTTTTTTTTTTCTGTACAGCTTGCAGGCAGGGGCACTGACTGCCCTTTGTTCCAGATGATCTTTTATCTATTTATGTACTTTTTGGCTGTGTTGGGTCTTCGTTATTGCGTGTGGGCTTTCTCTAGTTGCGGCCAGAGAGGACTACTCTTTGTTGCGGTGCGCGGGCTTCTCACTGCGGTGGCTTCTCTTGTTGCAGAGCATGGGCTTTAGGCACCCTGGCTCAGTAGTTGGTGGCTCACGGGCTCTAGAGCTCAGGCTCAGTTGTTGTGGCCCATGGGCTTAGGTGCTCTGTGGCATGTGGGATCTTCCCGGACCAGGGCTCGAACCCATGGCCCTTGCATTGGCAGGCAGATTCTCAACCACTGTGCCACCAGGGAAGCCCTCCCCAGATGATCTTTTAAATGATATTTTTATAGAGAATAGACTTGGATGGTAGAGTTAATGTCTCCCTCTGAAGCAAGTAACAGGTTTGCTTACAGCCCTGGAAGATAGAGATGGTTATCTCTTTCTAGAAAAAAGAGCATCTATGCTCACTGTCCAGTGTAAAATATTTAGGTTCCCAAAGCTCAGAGCCCTTCTCCTGTCATACGAGGCCCAATTCATGTCACCATGTGGCCCAATTCATGTCACCTTGTAAGAACTGGAGCTCAGAAAAATGGTATAAATGCTGATGCTTTGGTACTGCATTTGCAATAAACTCACCTTTGATCTCTGCCTTGTGTCATCTGCCAGCATCCATGAAGCTTGGCAGACTAGCTGACCTCTCAGAGATTTGTTGATGGTTTTTGGCAACATAGGTGATATGCTTACAGGGATCTGGCCTTTTGGAAGAGGAAAGACATGGACCTTGTGGGCTAACTAATGGGATCTGAATAAAATGCATGGGACTCAGTAGTGACATGTTGACAAAATCGTATCGTCAACTGGGCAATAAATGGACCTCTGCTTTATTGCCTGTTGATGAGGAAGAACTGGAGAGGTGGTTGCAAGATGAGTACCTGGAAGAAGGTTCAAATACAGATAGATGCCCAAACACTGTCTGGGTGTTGCCATCTGTCTTCTCAGCTGGGGTTGGGGGAGGACTTCCTTACCAATCTGGCAGTCAGCCTCAGGTCTTCCCCATTGTAACAACTGATACTAAGATTTGTTTGAGGGTGGCATAGGGCAGATGTTTCTGACCCTCTTAAGAAAACAGTTATAGAGATGTGCACCCACACAGGTGAAACAAGGGATATTCATGACCTCTGTTGCAAAACCGAGCAAATCATTTGAATCTTGGGTGGTTTGCTTGGGAGATGAGGGGGCCAGGTACATAAGGCTTGTTAAGAAGGATGGTAACAGCCTAGCCTTCTTACAGCTCAGCCCCTCCTACAGTCTATGATGCCAAACTTAAATTCATTTAGCATCAGGGGTTTTTTTTTGCAGTGGATCTTGGCTGCTGGAAGAGAGCTTTGGCACTTTCAGAAGAAATCCATGAGCGAGATCAATTCCCATGGGAAATTATAGATGGGGCATTGGCTGGTGTTTGGCCTCTTATGGTTCAGATTGAGTTAATAATGCTGATAAATGTGACCCATCAGAAAATAAGAAACTGACTCAAAGGAATGTAGATAAACTAATTCAATCAGCCTTGCAAACCTGGAAAACTTCCTAGAGTAGAGACAGCCCAACTTAAAGCTTAATGGGCAAGAGTAACAGAGAGAAAGTGTTAAAATGGTACTAGAGAAACAAAAGAAATCATGTGAATATTGCAAGGCTAGGCTTTCCTGGGATAAAAAACTTTTATATGAAGGGAAAAATAGCAAAGTCACTCTTCCTACAGAGAAAACTCGAGCTATTTTCTTGTAATAACAGCAGATGCCAAGAGTTAAGATGGATTCCTAAATCTTAAATCTGAAAAAGAATATATGTATATATATTATACATATATTTATATATATTATATGTATTTATATAAAAAATATATTATACATATAATATATATTTATATATATATATTTTTTATATATATAACACTGAATAACTTTGCTGTACACTTAAAACTAACACAACATTGTAAATTAACTACACTTCAATTAAAAAAGAAAAGATGGACTCCTAAAAATAGTTGCCACTGTGCAAGCCCAGATCAGTCATACAGACCTCATGAGCCAACCCAGAAAGCAATGTGACTGCTGAGATAGGAGACCTCAAAATTGATGGGGTCAGTAATAATGACCTTGCTACCCTAGATAAGGCTTTGGATGAGGTGAAAACATCAGGAGTTTGTTTCATTGAGTCACAAGTCACTGTCATGCCCCCTGATACTGGGAGTAAATACAAAGTCTTGCTCCTTGGCTCAGAGCTTTTCTCTCTGTGCCCTTGGTCCTCTCTACTCTTGTACCCTGAACTTGTAGTCCCATACCTTGGAATGCAAATTAAATGTATTTTAGACCTTCTAACTCTTCATCTGTATCTCTTAAACTCTTTCTTATGTTTTCTACCATTTTTTTTTCTCTCTGCACTACTTTCAGAATTCTTTTGGCTCCACTTCCATTTTACTAATTCTCTCTTTTTGTGGCTAATCTGCTGCCACACTCATTCACTGAGTTTCAAATTTCAGTTGTTATATTTTGCACCCCAGGTACTGTAATGATCTCTCAATACTGTATGCATTAATTTTAAAAATAATTTCCTATGACATGCTGATTCTGCCAAGCTTATTTTTATTCTAATAATGAAGTAAGCCTATTTTTCTTTTTTTTTCTGTTTCTCTTCCTTTTTTTTTATGATCTGCATCTAAGTTAATTATCTGAAGTTTTTTGTTCTGCTTCTGTTTTCTGTTGTTTCTGATAGACTTTATAAATGTTGCCTTATTATCATGCCAGCTTGGTTATTTTTCAGTTTGAGTTTATCATAAAATTTTTCTTTGGAGCATTCTCACAAGAAAGGGCAAAATAGAGATGGTGTCCTCCAGAAGGAGTGCATTCATTCCTTCCCAGAGCTCACTGGCACTAACAGTTCAGGATCATGTTAAACTAAATTACAGTTTGTGATTATTTGGGGACATTCCCAACAAAGACAAGTGGAGCTCTATAACACTATGACGGTTACATGTGTTTATAGGCACTCAAGGATGGATTCCTTCCCTACTCCCTTGCAAAGTGACAGAGGGTTTACTTTAGGTTCACCTTACTCTAACCGTGTAGCCTTTAGTGTCACAAATCAACATGGTAGGCTCACGAATCAAAGTCCTCGCCATGGGTGTCCCTAGGCTTTTCAGGGTCCTTCCAGGCCATAGCTAGGTTTAGCCAGAGCAAATGCCTTATGGCAGGGTGGATTAGAATCTTCCTTTTCCCTCCTGCTCTTAGATTGCAGGCTGGGAATTCCTTAATATTTCATCAGATTTGTGCTGCCTTTATGAAGATTATTCTTTTACTTTATCCTTTATTGTTAGTTGTTTCTAGTAGGAGGTTTGGTAAAAATAATCTACCTTTACTGGAAAGTGGTGATCAGAGACATGAATATTTTTACTCCTTTTACTATTGATTTCTAATTTTATTGCATAATTGTCAGAGAACATAGTCTATATAAAGGCTTTATTTATTGTCTGTTACATAGTTGTTTTTGTTAATATTTAACTTGTTCATCAAAAAGAAGTATGTTCTTTACATGCAACATCTTATTTATATGATAAACTTTTCTATGTTAAAATGATAAGAAAATATTCAAACATGATTTGATTTTTGCTAAAATAAAGAGAGAAGATATTCCATTAAGGAACTTAGCAAAACATTTTCAACCATGATTTATTTTTAGATAAAGCCAATATATTACTAAACATTGATGTTTACAAATTCTTCCTTCAATGAGTAGATTAGATCACAACATTTCATTAATCAGAAAGTATTTCTTTAATGCCCAGTATGTGTTTGGCACTTTATCAGGTAATGGAAGCTAGATCAAAGAAGTATTTCACATGGTTCTGATCTTCTGAGAATTTACAATTGGCTAAAAAGTGATATAATTTCTAAAAATTAAAATAGTGCTATACAATATAATACCTAATAAGGCATAGCAGTTTCCAGGATGACTGCTACAAGCTGTAAGAGCTTAGGAATTCAATTAATGCTAGAGCATTTAAACAAATAATTGTGGATTAAGGGGATGGAGAATTGGGCCTCAAAATGCATGGACTTTGGATGCAGTCAGAGAAAGGAGATATAAGGAGCAATTTACCTCAGCTTCCTCTTTAAAATAATGTAATTGAATATCTATACAGTTATAGCTCCTGAAAAACCTCTTAGCTTGTATGTTATTAGAATAATAAGAAAATGGATTGCTGAAAATATGTTGTATTTTATCTAAAGATTAATATGTAGCAAATTTCTTCAATAGCTTATTTTATCACTCTGTCAGTTACTGATAATTAATAACTTATTAACATTGTTTTTAACTAAACAATTGATGTTAAGTGTGAAGCCACATATTATTTCTTAAGTCCTTTTCTCTTAAATGTTTTAAACTGATTTTATTTTTTAGCCATTTCTTCTTACTCTAAGTAGATTTTGTAAAACATATCCTTACAATGAAAAAAAAAAAATAGAAGTGCAACTTATGGTTGATTAAACTTCAGGCATCTTTTTATTAATGACTATGTCTGGGGACTATTTGATGTGCAACTAAACTTAAAGCCTTTATTTTCTTCCACCCTTCATTTATCTTACACAGCTAACACATGTCTAGATAAAAACACCCAAGATTACTATGGAAAATAAAGATGGGTATATTTTTCACACTCAAGGTGGAGAAAGAGAGATTATAATTCTAACTTGCTGTGTGTTCTTGTTATGTTGACAGTCAAGCTGACTGAAAGTGACTGATTTTCACCATTTTTGAAAGTTACTATTTTTGACTGGAACAGTTGAGAATATTCCTATATTGCTGGAGTGTTTTGGGGGGGGAACTCCCCAAAGTAGAACAGCATTGAGAACTCAGAAGCATGTGGTATAATCCTTGTTTCACTTTTTTAAAATAAGAATAATTGTAGCATCTTTTCTTATGATTAGGAGTGGGTTTCTTTCTCTTTTTTTAGTAGACTTTATTTTTTACAACAGTTTAGATTTTTTAAAAAATTGAGAAGATAGTACAGAGAATTCCCATGCACCCCACATCCAGTTTCACATATTATTAACATCTTATGTTATCATGATACATTTGTTACACCTAATGAACCAATCTTGACCTTATTGTTAACTAAAGTCCATATCATTTAGAGTCCCTTAGTTTTACCTAAGGTTCTTTTTCTGTTCCAGGGCACCATCCAGGATACTACAGTGCATTTAGTTGTCATGTCTCTTTAGACTCCTTTTGGCTGTGACAGTTCCTCAGAATTTTCTAGTTTTGATGACCTTGACAGTTTTGTGGAGTATTAGTCAGGCATTTTGTAGAATGCCCTTCTACTGGAATTTGTCTGATGTTTTTCTAATGATGAGATTGGAGTTATGGGCTTTTAGGAGGAAGACCACAGAGGTAAAGTGCCATTTTCATCATATTATATCAATAATACATACTATCAACACGATTTATCACTATTGATGTTGACCTTGATCACCTGGCTGAGGTAGTGTTTGTCAGGTTTCTCCACTGTGAAGTTAGTAACCCCTCTTTCCTTACTGTACTCATTGAAAGGAAGTCATTATGCCCAGTCCACACTGAAGGGGCAGAAAGTTATGTGCCCTTCCTCTAGGGCAGAGTATCTCATAAATTATCTGTAATTCTTCTGCATGGAAAATTTGTTTCTTCTTTCCCTTCCATTTACTTATTCAATTACTTATTAATATCAATATAGCCTCATGGATATGTATTTTATACTACTTTAAATATTTTGTTTATCAAATTGTTCCTTCTGGGGCTACTGGGAGCTTTTTCAGTCGATTCCTATATCCCTTTGACATGCCCCCATCATCGTGAAGTTTTTCTGAGGACTTACTTCCTTTTGGGCTCTACAAGATATTCCAGACTCATCTTGTATATTTCCTGCCCCAGTCCTGGAATCTGCTATTTATGTGAGTTTTGCTGTTTCCTTTTGCTGGATAAAGGTTTTTGAAACCAAGATCTGTATGTTAGGTATGCTCATTGCTATTGTGATGTCATTGCTTTAGGCCTTCTTAGTTGACAGAAAAAAGAAATATATGTGTGTATACTAACCTGTGTATATACATATATCTGTAAATATTTCTATATGTAATCATCTGTATCTATATTAAGCTAAATATGGGTTCATCCTGATGTCTCCTGTCTGTTACCACATGGACCATTCTAACCTTCTTCCTTGCTTATATATAAACTCCTACTTGAACAGTGAGAAATCTGACTCTCATCATCCACCATTCATTGATATAATTGTTCAATTCCAGGATACATGTATAGCAGCATTAGAATTGTTAACTTACGCCTCCATGGAAAACAACTTTATCAGATGGAAGACAGTGTTATTCTTCCTTTTGCCTTCAGTCAAAGAATCCACTCATTTCCAGTTATGTAGTTCATCACCTTCCCCTGCCTCCGACTCCCTTAGTGTGATTTATTCATATTTTGTAAAAATGTGAGATTATCTGATAACAGTCTTCAGTCCTTTCTAAGATCCCCCAATCTCCTAAAGGATTTTTGATATGTTAAAGTTCACTTTTTGTCTGTAAAGTTCTACGGAACTTGACAAATCACAGAGAATACTTTCACCACACTAAAAAATCCTCTGTGCTTTATTTATTCAACACCTCTCCACCAAACTCCTGGCAATCATCGATCTCACCATCTATAATTTTGCTTTTTCCAGAATGTCATAGAATTGGAATCATCAATATGAAATTTTTTCAGACTAGCTTCTTTCACTTAGCAATATACATTTAAGTTTCCTCTGTGTATTTTCATGGCTTGATAACTCTATATTTAATTGTTGAATAATATTCCACTGTATAGATGTACATAGTTTGTTTACCCGTTGACCTGCTGAAGGAGACATTGGTTGCCTCCAACTTCTGAAATTATGAATAAAGCTACTATAAACCTTCATATACATGTTTTTTTGTGGACATTCGTTTTCAGATCAGTTAAGTAAATATCTAGGAGTGTGACTACTAGAACATGTGGTAAGACAATGTGTTGTTTTGTAAGAAACTTCCAAACTGTCTCCCATAGTAGCTATAGCATTTTGCATCCCCACTAGCAAAGAATGAAAGTTCCTGTTCCATAGCCTAGTCAGCAGTTGGTATTGTCAGTTTTTTTAAATTGTAACCATTCTGGTAAGTGTGTAGTGATAGCTCATTGTTGTTTTCATTTGCAATTGCTTAATTTAATTTGCAACTGCCTGATTCTTTTTCAGAAGGTTATGACAAATAATGTTGAACAGCTTTCATATGCTTATGTGCCATCTGTAGATCTTCTTTGGTGAGATATCTATTCAGATTTATTACCCATTTTAAAATTAGTTTGTATTTTTTTTATTATAGAGTTTTAGAGTTCTTTGTATAGTTCGGATATAAGTCCTTTATCAGATATGTGTTGTTTTGCAAATATTTTTCCCAGTATTTTGTATATTAATCTTGTATTCTGTAAGCTTATTAGTTCCAAGTTTTGTTTTGTTCACTCCTTGGAATTTTCTATATAGACAATCATGTCGTCTGTGCACAAAGACCATTTTATTTCTTCCTATCCAATGTGTATAGATTGTTATTTCAATTTCTTGTCTTAATGCACTTGCTAGGGCTTCTAGTATGATGTTGAATAGAATTCGAAAGAAGGGACATCCTTACCTTGTTCCCAACTTTAGAGGAAAAACATCCAGTCTCTCACCATTAAGTATGAAGATGTTAGCTGGATTTTGTTTGTTTGTTTGTTTTTTAATAAATGTTCTTCATCAAGTTAAGGAAGTTTCACTCTATTCCTTCTATTCCTACTTTGCTGAGAGTTTTCATCATGATTAGGTGTTGGATGCTGTCAAATGCTTTGTCTGTATCAATTGATATGTTCATATGATTGTTTTTAACATGTTGATGTAGTGGATTACATTATTTGATTTCCAAGGGGTGAATCAGCCTCATATACCTGGAATAATTCCTTCTTGGTTGTGGTGTATCATTGTTTTTATTCATTGTGGGATTATTTTTGTTAATATTTTGTTAAAGGTTTTTGCATCTATGTTCATAAGAGATATTGACTTGTAGTTTTCTTTTCTTGTTATGTCTTTATCTGGTTTTTGTATTAGGGTAATGCTGGTCTCAGAATGAATTAGGAAGTGTTCCCTCAGTTCCTATTTTCTAGATGAAATTCTGGGGAATTGACAACTTCTTCCTTAAATGTATGGTAGAATTTGCTAGTGAAACCATCTGGTGTGTTGCTTTCTTTTATGGAAGGTTATTAATTATCAATCCAATTTCCTTAATAGTTGTAGGCCTATTTAGTTTATCTCTTTCTCCTTGTGGATGTATTGGTTGATTGTGCCTGTCAAATAATTGATCTATTATATTTAAGTTATGTTTGTAGTCATCGAGTTGTTCATAGTATTCCTTTACTATCCTTTTAATGTTAATGGGGTCAGTAGTGATCACTGCTCTTTCATTTCTGATATTGACAATTTTTGTCTTCTTTTTTCCTTTGTTAGCCTTGCTAGAGGTTGTATTAGTTTCCCTCTAACAAAGTACCACAAACTTGGCATGACTTAGAACAATTTAAATGTATTGTCTCACAGTTCTGGAGCCCCAAATCTGAAATTGATGTGCAGTAGATCCATGCTCTCTCTAAAGGTGCTAAGGAAGGGTTTGCTCCTGGCCTCTCTCTTAGCCTCTGGTAGTTCCTTGGCATGAGGCAGCATAACTTCCTGGGTCATTTTCTCTGTATAAATGTATGTGTGCAAGTTTTGCCTATTTATAAGGACATCAGTCTTATTGTATTGGAGCTCACCCTACTCCAGTATGACCTCATCTTAACTAATTACATCTACAGTGACCCTATTTCCACATTAGTTTACATTCTGAGGTACTGGGAGTTAAGACTTCAACATATGAATTTTGGCAGGGGGTGGAGGTTGGAGGACAGACAGTTCAGCCCATAATAGAGGTTTACCAATTTTACTGAACTTTTCAAAGAACCACACTTTGGGTTTGTTAAATTTTTTTGTTGTTTTCTCGTTTTCAATTTTATTTATTTCTGAACAGTTTTTATTTTTCTTCTTTTCTTCTGCTTGCTTTAAGAAGGCTTAAGTTGCTCTCCTATTTCTAGTTTCCTAAGGTTTAATACTTTTATATTTCTCTTGCTTTCTAGTATATGCATTTACTACCATTTATTTCACTCTAAATTCTGCTTATGCTGCATTTCACAAATTTTGATAAGTATTACTTTCATTTTGATTTAATTAAAATATGTAAAAATTTCTCTTGAGACTTCTTCTTTGACCCTTACATTATTTAGAAGTATGTTGTTGTTTAACCTCCAAATATTTTGAGATTTTGTAAGCTATTTTTCTGCTATTGATTTCTCTTTTAATTTCAAGTGGCTGAAAACACAATTTTTATGATTTCTCTTCTTTTAAATTGTTAAGGTCTGTTTTGCAGCCAAGCCTGTGGTCTGTATTGGTGAATGTTCCAAGTGAGGTAGAGACAAATATGTATTCTGCTCTTGTGAGATGGTGTATTTTATAAGTGTCTATTAGATCAAGTTAACTGAGTGGTTTTTTTTAGATCTACTATTTCTTTACTGATTTTCTGCCTGTCTAATCTATCAATTGCTGATAAGAGAGGTATTGAAGTCTTTTAAAATAGTAGATGGACAAATCTACTATTTGTCTTGCAGTTTTATCAGTTTTGCCTCATATATTTTGATGCTTTGTTTCTAGGTGCATATACCTTATGGATTAATAATATTTTCTTGGAGAATTGCCATCTTTATCATTACATAATATCTCTCTTTATCCCTGATAATTTTCCTTGCTCTGAAGTTTGTCACAAATTAATGTAGTTACTCCACCTTTTTTTGATTAGTGTTAATATAATATAACTTAATCTATCCATTTACTTTTTAACCTATCCAAATCTTTATATTTAAAGTGGGATTTTATAGATAGATATAGTTGGGTCTTTTTGTTTTATCCATTCTGACAGTCTCTGTCTTGTGATTGGTGTAGTTCAAACATTCACATTTAATGTGATTATGATATAGCTTGATTAATATGTAATGTTTGTAATTGTTTTCTATTTGCTGCAGTTATTCTTTGCTTCTTCTTTATTCCCTTCTCCTTCCTTCTCTTGTTTTAATTGAGCATTTTATGTGATTCATTTTATCTCTTCTCTTATCATATCGATTACACTTCTGTTAAAGATTTTTTAGTCTTTGCCCTGGAGTTTGAAATATACATTTACAACTGATTCAATCCACATTGAAATAATGCTATATCACTTCTTAGGTAAGACAAATACCTCATAATAGAATATGAACAATCCCCAGCCCCACATACCTTAAGAAATTCTTGACATCCATTTCACTTATGCACATGCTATAATCACCAATATTGTTATTATTATACTTCAAAAAAAATGGCTATCTTTTAGAGCAAGTAAGAAGGAAATTATTTTAAATTATATTTTATCTTCATTTATTCCTTCTCTAATACTCTTTTTTGTTTGTGTAGATATGAGTTTCTGAACTCTATCATTTTTCTTCTCCCTGAAGAACTTCTTTTAACATGTCTTTCAGAGCAGGTCCAGAGATTTGGATTTTACTTGGCTCTTCACCATGAGAACCTGGTGAGATTCCTGAAGGTAAAACCCACACTCACATATGGCCCCATGACTGTGGCCCTCAGTAGTTCCTCAGTTTGACACTTAATCTCAGCAGTTTGTCAAAATTACGTTTAAGTATTCCTACCAGTTTATAGTTTCTGCTCCAAGTAAACAGATCTTGGCTATTATTCACCTGTCTCTCTAGATTTTGGGGTGGATGGTGGTTTGCCTAACAGTCTCAGTTCTTTTATAGTTTCAAGAAGAGTTGTTGATTTTGGGTTTTTTCAGGTTTTACTTGCTATGAGAATGGCAGTTATAACTTTTAAGCTTTTTACACATCAGGACTGAAACTGGAAGTCCCTTGCTTCACTTTCTAACTTATTTGGTAAAGGAAGTCTATGTGCGTGCAGGGCAAAATATTTATTGATGAGATAAATCAACTGAGTTATCAGACATTTTCTTAGAAAATAATGAGCATGGAAATGAAGGGTTTTTTTTTTTTATAAATGAATTTATTTATTTTTTAATTTTTGGCTGTGTTGGGTCTTCGTTGCTGCATGTGGACTTTCTTTTTTTTTAGTTGCGGCAAGTGGGGGCTACTCTTCATTTCAGTGAGCAGGCTTCTCACTGCAGTGGTTTCTCTTCTTGCAGAGCACAGACTCTAGGCATGCATGCTTCAGTAGTAGTGGCTTACCAGCTAGAGAGCACAGGTTCAGTAGTTGTGACGCATGGGCTTAGTTGCTCTGTGGCATGTGGGATCTTCCCAGACCAGGGATTGAAACTGTGTCCCCTGCATTGGCAGGCAGATTCTTAACCACTGCACCATGAGGGAAGCCCTGAAGTTTCATTTAATTGATGCGAATTTTACTGGTATTTACTTTTTAATTAAAAAACAAATGCTCAGGACTTGATTCATTCGAAAGACTATGACTAATATTGATTTAAATAAATTAGTTAGAATGTATAGATATGTTGGCCAATAGGCCCTATTATACTTGCTGTTTAGCATAATGTTGCCAGGAAACTAAATGAGCAGTTCCTGCCTCCCTCAAGAAGTTATTAGCTCTCTTTTTCAGGGAACTAACAGGACTTTGTTTATACCTTTATAACAGCACTCAAATCAATCTACTGTAATTATCTGTTTGTGTCTGTCTCCCCTATGAGAATAAGTTCTTTGAAGGCATGGATCATATATCCTATTTATTTTTGTATTTCCAGCACTTAGCATATTTCTTGGCCCATCATAAGTGCACAAGAAATGTCTCTTAATTGATTGAATGAATACATTAATGAATGAAAAATATTTTCTATATAATAATACTGTGAGAGTGATTCTTTGGGAAATTTATGGAAAAATTCTAATATATTTGTATTATTTTGGTGTGTTTCATCTGAAAGTTGTCCACTGAAATATTGGTATGATTATAACTGTTTCTTAATTTCATCATCTCAGCTATGTCCAAAATATCAAAATGTACATTATTTCTTGGAGATATAAAGCATAGGCTTTTAGAAAAAGAAATCTTATATTCTCAAATGTCTGATTAAGTTTACCAATGTTAACATTTATTTGTTTGTGTTACTATTTTTGTGACTTTTTGTCACTTAGCACTTTTTCAGTACATCAGTGGTAATTAAACCCATCTGGGAGTTCTGAGTGGGAAAGTAGCAATAAAGTATTATTAAAGAAAAATTCTTTGCTGCTCTGCCAACAAAGGTATCAGGCGGGGCATATGGTGTCAAACAGAGAACTGGGATCAGCAAGAGCAAGACCACAAGCCCTAGAGGCTCTAAAGAGGGGCTTCATACATAATCTCCTGCCATAGGATAGTACCTTCAGAAACCTGTTATTGTCCACATCTTATAAGAGCAGATTTATCTTTCAGTGGCAGATTGTGTTTAAAAAGTTCATAAGGTTGATGGATAAAAGTTATTATACCAATTTGAAAATACAAAATAGTTATCATAGAGACAGGAACTGGAAAAATTTATGTGTACTTAAGTATTAATATTTCCATGTATATGTTTACTTACTTGGGAAACTTGTCCAGAGAACTACTTGTTGAACAGGATGTGCTTTCTCGGGGCTCCTGAGAAAGATAATCTGTAAAAGATTATCACAAATTTAGTCTAGTTAGTTTTGTAGTCTAGAAATTTGAAATCAAGGTGTAGGCAGGGCCATACACCCTGTAGGCTCCAGGAAAAGTTTTTTTTTTTTTTTAGCCTCTTCCTAGTTTCTCGGGTTTGGCAATTATTGCTCTTCCTTGGCTTGTAGATGCATCACTGACATCTGCCCCATTGTCATATGGAGTTCTCCCTGTGTGTTTCTGTGTCCAAATTTCCCTTTTCTTAAAGGAAAACAATCCTATTGGAGTTAGGGCCCAACCTAATCCAGATAACCTTATTTTAACTTGATTATATCAGCAAAGACCCTATTTTCACATAAGATCACTTTCACAGACCCCAAGTGGATATGAAATTTGGGGACACACCATTCAACTCACTACAGGAAGTTAGATAAATCCAGTATTTAATGGTACCAGGATAAGGTAGGTTGGTAGCTTGATACAAACATTTACAACTAAGGACCATTTTGTCAAAAGGACAAAGACATTTTAAGTCATTTTAGGACAATTTTAAGGCTATGACTCCACACTCATTTCAACAGTCAGGTTGACTTTGCCTCAAGAACCAGAATATTTGAGGACGTTTGGACATCAGTGCCAAACTTTATCTTAATCTTACTCCTTTTCCTGCTTTCCAGGCTGTGCAGTGCCCTATTTGATAGATTGATGCTTTCTTTAGATACGTTAATAAATTCCTTCAGTTTTCTGAGGAGTTTTCCACTGCTGAACCAATAGCCCTCTCTATTTTGCTATCTCTGCTGGGATTATTTTTATTATTTTTATTTTGAAGCAATATTCTCACAGATAGTTGCATTTCCGTGCATGTAATGGGTGGCAGTGGGGATGCTGGCTACCATATGGCGGTACTGACCACCATAATAACCACAAAAATAACAAAACATAATAGTAACCATTTACTGAGAATTTATGGCTATAGGAAAGATCTCATTTAAGAAGTACAGGTGTTTCACAGGAATTATAACAAATGATCACAAGATAATAGGCATCGTTTCCTTATTTTACGTGTGAGGAAACTAAAACTGCTAAGTAATTTGTTGAAGATTACTTAACTAGTTAAGTAGTGGATTAGAAACAGATTTGTCTATGTTTCTCCAAAGTTTTTCTACTTTGATACAATAACCCAAACTAGTAACCACTGTAGGTACTGGGATGATCAAGCTGAGTCTCTCTCTCTCTCTCTCTCTCTTTTTCCTCTTATTTTTAAACAACATAACATTTTGAAATCATTATATATTTTTACTTTCAAAGTAGAGTATTACAGATTAACTTAATTGGCCAGACAACCACTTTTCCTGGAGAAGTTTTTCTAAAACTATTTTTCTTTGAACCACACTCTGGAAAACACTACTTTGCAAGCTTTCAATCAGTATCTGCCTTGTTTTTCTCATTCTCTACTCTTGTCACAACTTCCCTTCAGACAATATGTTTTTTTAAAATAATTTATTTATTTATTTATTTACTTTTGACTGTGTTTGGTCTTAACTGCTACACGCAAGCTTTCTCTAGTTGTGGCGAGCAGGGTTTACTCTTCGTTGAAGTGTGCAGGCTTCTCATTGTGGTGCCTTCTTTTGTTGCGGAGTACAGGCTCCAGGCACCCGAGCTTCCGTAGTTGTGGCACGTGGGCTCAGTAGTTGTGACTCACAGGTTCTAGAGCACAGCCTCAGTAGTTGTGGCACACGGGCTTATTTGCTCCACGGCATGTGGGATCTTCTCAGACCAGGGCTCGAACCTCCCCTGCATTGGCAGGCGGATTCTTAACCACTGTGCCACCAGGGAAGCCCAGAAAATATGTTTCTGTTACTGAAATATTTTCTTTCATTCATCTCCTGCAAAGTGGTGAGAACTGAGTTCATTAAACACTGACCTGCTCTGAGTCTGTTAATACAATGAAAATGGGACCGTTAGAAAAGTCTCGTTTCTAATTATGTAATCTGAAAAAGGTAGCACAGTAATGAATCAATTGATGTAGCTATACCCATTAACTAATTGCTTGAATTAGTTTGCTGATGGGCTGGCTCACCCCTGTTGGAGAAGAGAATCCTGAGTGGTGCAGGTGTTGGTGTTGGAAGGGTTAGTGCAATTGTTGGCATGGAGACGGGTTAGTGCAGGTGTTGGCATTTATTGGTGTTGGCTTTAGGAAAGGCTGAACTTACTGCAAAAAAAAAAAAACATGTAAATTAATGCTGGGACACTATTTAGGTTGGAAGGTGTATTAATTTCCTAGGGCTGCTGTAACAAATACCACAAACTGCTTGGCTTAAAACAACTGAAATTTGTTTTCTCACCATTCTGGAGGCCAGAAATCTGAAACTGGTAGATTTGTGTTCTGTTATCACAGAGCTTTGTTCTCTCCTGAAGTCTCCAGGAGAGAAACTTTTCTTACCCCTTCCAGCTTCTGGTGGCTCCAGGAGTTTCTTAACTTCCGTGGCTTCATAACTTCAGTCTCTGCCACTATCTTCACATAACTTCTCCTTTTTTCTCTGTGTGTCTCTCCTTTGTGTCTCTTATAAGGAAACTGTTATTGGATTTTGGGCCCAGTTATCCAGGATGATCTCATCTTGACATCTTAAACCTAATTATTACATCTGCAAGGTCTTTTTCCAAATAATGTCACATTTAGTGATGCCAGGGATGAGGACATAAACATATCTTCTGGAGACCTTTGTTTAATCCACTACAGAAGGTAAGTGTCATACCTAATTCCAAATTTTTCCTAAGGCCAACCTTGCCACTCTATCCATGAAATTTTCAGGCTAAATGGAAAACTGATAATTTAAACTAAGCACTCAAATAAAACTTATCAGTACAATCCTTAAGGCTCTGAATTGTGTGGAGAAAGGTAGAAATCTGAGCAGTATTGAGATCTCTTATGAAAGAAAATGAGATGAATAGTTGGAGGATTATGAACAGCATCTGCTAGTACAGCTTCTTCACGTTACTCTATGCTCATTTTTTTCCCTTTTAATAATAGTATATGAGGGAACTCGTATCTATGTTTCTACTAGGAGATCAAATTGTCAAAAATTTTAGTACAATCAACACTATCACAAGCTTGTAGTAACATAATTTAATTTTCTTTGAAATGATAGCATATTTATAGGCTTGTTTTTTATTTTACATTTCATATTTTTCAATTTTGCTAAAATTATAGAGAAAAGTATTCTCTGATTCATGGGTCCACATGACCCTTTATTTTCCTTACCATAATATTCATCTAAGTGTATTGTAGTTTCATGTCCCTGGCAGCTAGTAAATGGTCAATAAATATTTCTTGTAGGAATAAATATTGAGAAATAAAGACAAAATGAGAGTGAATAATTTAACTAAAAGTCATTTGTTCATGGTAAAAATGTACCTCTACCATTTCAGTTTTAGTCAAATTATTGTAATTGTTAAACAGATTGAGAATATTATTATGTTATATTAGCAATGTGCTTAAATGCAGTGACACTTGGTGAAGAATAAAAGAGTAACTGAATAATATATTTTGAGGATATGGGGGATAATCATATATATAACAAATATTAATTGACTCATTCCAAGCAAGGCCTCATGTTAGAATCTCTGACAGGGGGAGTGGTAGAAAGAAACCGTTTTTGTGGTAGCTGATTGCTAAATGGTTCCCAACAATCCCTGTCGCCTGGATTCACACAGTTGTGTAATCTCTTCCCACATGGTTTATGTGAATAAAAGACTATGGTAGAAGTGATGATCCTGTCTTTTCTGAGATTGCGTTATAAAACAAACAATGGCTTCTCTCTTGGTTATACCCCCCTCCCTCTCTCTTTCAGCAGCTTGCTCTAGATGAAGCTCCTTTTGTCATGAGCCACCATATGCAGTGGTCCACATGGTGAAGAAATGAGGTCTCCGGCTAGTGAGGAACTAAACCAGCCCTGGTAATGACTTCCGATAACTAAATCCCTGACTGACAGCTCTGCTGAACCCGCATGAGCCACACTGAGTTAACCACCCAGCTAAGCCATGACCAGATGCCTGACTCTCAATAACTGGGTGAAATAATAAATATTGTTTTAAGCTGCTAGGTTTTGGGGTAATTTGTTATGCAGTAATAGATTAATAATGGGAAGGCTGTTGTGAATGGATAATACATATGCACATAACAAGATAACAGCTAGTAGCTGCATAAATACTAGCTTCTAAATGAGTGGCATGCAAAATAAGTCCAGAGGACAGAAACATGATGTTCAGCTCTGTTGTAAGGGAAGGCTTTGTAAAGAGGAAAGAATTGAGCCAGGTAAGATTTGCACACATCTTCTAAAATGTGTGCACTAAGTCAATACACACCCGATAGATCCAGATAGTTGGGAGTTTTATGTATGCTTTGTAGAGACCGGTCTCATCACTTTATTGTTGAGGCATAGTAATCTATGCAATCTTTCATGAATTCCCCCAGGTCATTAGTTTATAGCAATATTGCTGGGTGACATATTCAACTCTTGCTACCTCACAGCGCTCTGGGAAATATGTGAATTGTAGGACATATAGTTCTGCCAGAAAGTTATACTAAGAGGTTTAATTCACAGAAAATACATAGCACGTATAATCCAACATTGGGTACACAGATTGTGTAGGGACACCGAGAACTCCCTGAAGACTGTGGTCAGCCTGGCCTACTGACTTCTCTTATGGCTCTTAATGCTTTGTTCCTTTTCCTGCATGGATACAGGAGACTTTGGGTTTAGCATCCTTGACCCTTCCGTAATGTTAACTGCCCATGTAGAATCTTGAAAGAGGCTGGGATTTCCCTTTTCATTTTTCTTGAATTGAAATGCCACCTCTCTTTACCCACTGAGCTAATAATGCTGCTTCTGCCTCCCAGGTAATGCCCATCTGTGATCTCCTCACAGCCTGGGAAACCCTCTCTGCTCTAAATGTAGCCTGTTCTAGTGCACCTTATACTCAAGTCGTGAGGATGCTATAGGCAGGAAAATCATTAGGAATTTCTATTCTTCTGCAGTGGTTCAGAAATAAGATGGGGTGGGAGGAAGTAGACTGTAGTATTGATCCCTTTCCTTGGAAAGAGCCATCTTGTTTTTGTGTGTTCTTTATGTCCTGTTATCTTTTGGACAGAAAATTGATCTTTGGCCCGATTACATAGTCTAGGAACTGTACTTCATCAATTAGAGCTGCCTTCTCGGACTTGTAGAAAAATATTGCAACACTGTATTGGGTTTGTAGGTAAAGGCCACAGCGCTTCCCAAACTTGTGTTAGAAGGAACTTATGGGGAGGTTTCTGAATTCACTAGTAAAACCTTGGATAAATGAATTTCTCTAAATTATATTTAGGATAGTTGAGGTGTGCATTGTTAATTAGGTGGACTATGTACTTAATATGGGCACCTATTGTAGCTATTTTAAGCCAAGCCTGTAAAATGTGAGGAATAGCTTTCCATTATAAACTTTCAAAAGCATTTTTTCCAGTTTATTGAATTCTTCAGTTTTGATGATGAAAGTGTAGATAAAGCAGGAGCATGCCCATCTCTTGTGTCTGGTGTATGGTTCACTGGTATGTCATCTACTTAGTTGGGATGACATTTTGATTCTTTACCTGTGTTGCTGTATAAGAGAGAGAGAGGGAAAGGGAGAGGGAGAAAGGTAGAAAGAAAAAAAGGGAGGGAGAGGGAGAGAGAAAGAAGAAGGAGAAAGAGAAGAAGGAGGAGGAAGAGGAGAGAAAGAAGAAAGGGAGAGAGGGCTTCCCTGGTAGCGCAGTGGTTGAGAGTCCGCCTGCCGATGCAGGGGACACGGGTTCGTGCCCCGGTTCGGGAAGATCCCACATGCCGCGGAGCAGCTGGGCCAGTGAACCATGGCTGCTGAGCCTGCGCGTCTGGAGCCTGTGCTCCACAACGGGAGGGGCCACAACAGTGAGAGGTCCGTGTACTGCAAAAAAAAAAAAAAAAAAGAGGAAGATAGAGTGCTTTAGAATGTATAAAAAAAAAGCATATTGGTGAGAAGATTGGGTAATATTATTTATTTATTTATTTATTTATTTATTTATTTATTTATTTATTTATTTGCAGCGCACGGGCCTCTCACTGTTGTGGCCTCTCCCGTTGTGGAGCACAGGCTCCGGACGCGCAGGCTCAGTGGCCATGGCTCATGGCCCCAGCCGCTCCGCGGCATGTGGGATCTTTCCGGACCGGGGCACGAACCCGTGTCCCCTGCATCGGCAGGCGGACTCTCAACCACTGGACCACCAGTGAAGCACCGATTGGGTAATATTTTAAAATAGATATCCTATTAAACAGTACAATACTCCACAGCCTAAATTCCATTAGAAGTCAGAGAGATAAGTAAACAAATGCTTCCTCACTTTCATAATCATCATGCCATTTACTGGTACTTGTGAAGAATTAATCAGTACATCAGTGCTGGGAGACATTTTAGAGGTACATTTGACATACTGAAAATCCTTTAGAGTCCTTCCAATCTCAACATAGAAAGGCAGAGACCCAAAGCAGCCTCTTGCTGCAATTAGAAAGGAAGGCTCTTCTGCTTTCTCTTTTTGACTTCATATAAGAGCACTTTAAAACCTTCCATCTCACTTTTCCATTCTATGATAAAAGGCATTTCAGTGCCCCCACCCCACCCAGGGAATTGCCCAGGAAATAGTCATCTTGCAGGGGGAAAATAAGCTAACTGGTTACTATGGCATAAATACTTCTGTTTAGCAAAAATAATTGGTTGACTTCTGCATTTGTCTGTGTGGTTGTCTTGCACTTGACTCACTGCTTGGTGGCTGGAGCTTGTCATCCTGGCTACTGGCCAGGACACTCCTTACCTCTGTGAGGCATCATCCTGTGTACATCCTGGGAAATGCTAATGCCCCTGCTTCTTGTATGCCTTTGTTTGTCCGTAAGGCAGCTCTCAGTATAGAATAATTTCTAGGACGTGAAGAGAGAGAAAGTCCTCCCACATCCTTCAAAAAATGAAATTAGTATACTGTGGGAGAAAAAAAAACATGATACAGTTCTAATATGTATTCTTGACAATTGGTCTTTTCTTTTCATGAAGAATATTCTAGAAGTGATGTGAACCTGCCATCCATTTTCCATTTTTCATTTGCTGGCCTTTTATTTCTTTCATCTGTACCTTCCCTTTCTCACAGCTTCCTCCTTTCTCATCACCCATCTTCTGTCTTCCAGTGAGATAGCATTTTACCAAGATCTCATTACTTTAAATTTTTTTTTTTTCATTTTAGCAGGACTATGTCAAGAAACTTAAGCTCCAGATCTGGCTTGGCTCAATATTACAGTCAAAAGAGGGACCTCAGTATTACAATCAAAATAGAGATTAAAAGCTCCATTTTTCAAGCATAGTATAGGATTTCTCCCAGGATGATTATGATGTACACACTGATGACTTCTGTTTATATATACCTATCAAATTCTATGCAATGGCAATGACTAAATTAAGCATCCTGCATGCAAAACACAAGCTTCATTTTTAATGTCATGTCAACTAGAAAGGCCAGATGATATTTCAGATCACTGAAATAGCTTATTAAATAGATATCAGTATGCATTACATGAATTTCTTCCCATCCTGCAACCTCATCTATGCTAAAGAATTCAAAAAAACGTTTCAGATTTTATAAATTTCCCTAAACTTGATGGAAAATAAGAAATAAATCAAAATAAGGTCAAAATAACTTCAACTTTTTAAGATGCTATATTATTGGTCGAAGCCTTTTACACATTACCTTTTGCACAAGATTTGATTAAGTTTTTTTTTACATCTTTATTGGAGTATAATTGCTTTACAATGGTGTGTTAGTTTCTGCTTTATAACAAAGTGAATCAGTTATACATATACATATGTTCCCATATCTCTTTCCTCTTGTGTCTCCCTCCCTCCCACCCTCCCTTGGTTAAGATTTTATACACACCTTTGCCTTGTTCTGACATGACTCAGTAATTAACGTATTTTGTGACTAATCTATTTTAGCTGACCACAATATGGAAAAAGAGGTGTATTTTGAATTTTCATAGCTTGGGTTTCACAACTGATAGCCTTCTCTAAGGTTTCTAAAAGAACCAAGAAATCTGTTTCATCTCCTGTAGCTTTGTACAGTTGCTGCTAAAGAGAAACAAAATATAAATTAAAATAGCATATTTGTGTATCTGTCTTATTGATTCCATTTTCTAGAAGGCTGGGACCCCTTGTACTTTTTCTACAGCTCATTGTGGACAATGACTAAATATATGAAGTAAATGATCAATAATTTAATGCAGTTCTATTTCCCTCTGTTAATTTGTCTTAGAAAGGCAAGATAAATTTATTGGCCACATTGTTTATAACCTGTTAAACACAAAGAGGATTTGTAGAATAATTGTTTCTTTTTTGTTCAGCCTTCCTCCTTGGGATCTCTAGCCTCCTTATGGGTGATGAGCTGATAATTTCAAGCTTCTGTTTTTAGTTTCTCTTTTTCAGTCTCCTTCAATAATTCACAGTGTAAACCAAACTCTGAATAGTTGAGTCGGGAAGGATTTGTATGTGTGTGTCTGTATCATGGGCATTTTCTTTGCTCTATATCGTGCACGTATTTCCCTAGGATAAATTGGAAGGCCAGCTTGCTTTATATGCTTCTGAAAGCCTGGCATTGTGAGCCTCTTTTGTACTTAATAACTGCAGGTGCTTTCTGGTGCAGAAATGATCCTGTGATCTGATAGCTGTTTTTCACATTCTGTGATCATGGCCAGTTCACAGAATACAGCAAAGGTGGAAGATTGTTGTCTTCCCCTGGGTTGCCTAAAGTTACAGCGCTGATCTTTTGACCCTTAATTTCAGCAAGTTTGATTGCTCAAGAAACCCTAGCGTGCATATTTGGAGCTGGTGTGGCATTTGCTGTTGAGTTGATTGTCAATATCCTAACAGGCTCGTAGTATTTAGAAGAAGGGAGATACAGTCTTTTGTGTAATTGTCTTGCATTTTAAAGAGTTAAATGCAACCAGTGTCACAAACTACTACTTTGTCTCACCTAGTGGAATATTTTAGGCCTGGTGATATATTTCGGCAAATGATTGCTGTGATTAGAGTGTCACCGCTTCTCTTCCTTGTGAAGTATAACCCTGCCCACCCTAAGGGGACAGGGTCCCAAGTGAAATGCAATCAGTCATCATTGGAATGAAGCCAGTATATGAATTCTGATTTTCAAAAATGAAATTATTTTAATAGGGATTTTTAAATAAGTAATGCAACATGTTATTAAAAATTGCTAATCTTGCTTCCTTACTAATCTCGTGCCACACTAAAATGAATTGGTTGTACTAAGTATTTTAATTGTTTCCCCTTCTGATTTTTCATTTCCTTACTCATCATCAGCCTCTCTCATCAGCCCAAGTCCTTGTTCATCCTGTGGAAATTGATCAGGTATTTAAACTATGAATTAGTTTTTTCATAATAACCAGACTTGATTCTACTTACAGATCATTTAATTTAAGACCCATGTTCATTTTTGCCTCGCTAAACGCTGCCTTGTTCTTGATTCCCGATTTGTTTCTCAAAAGGTGACTCGGTTGATAGAGTTAAATGCCTTTTAACCACTAGGGGGAAACATACCAATCTACTATGAGCAATGCATTGTCTCCAAATGGCAAATATCCTCCTGAAGCTGCAGGTCCTGCGGTTTGTTTTGTGTTCATCTTTTCCCTCTGAATATTGACAGCATTATAATGAGGAATAAGCAAAGGGTATATATTGATCAAAAAATTTAGTGAAGATAATTTCCTTTTTATTGAATAATTTGGGACCTATTCCTTACTGTAGTAAATTTATTTTTGAAGTGAATAAATATCCCCAGGTCACTAAGGACATGCTCCTATGATGCAAGCATTTCCTTGTATATTATATCTGGAAAGCAATGTTCTTTAAACGTTCTACTTATACAAAACATATTGAGTGAGTAAATGATGATTTACTGAGTGTAGCTTTATCATTACAGGGAAAAAATATCTTTCAGACAAATCAGATTCTGTTTGCATCCAAGAGTCATGGTTGTTAAAAGCATTTTACAGATTGTCCTTAGTATTGTTCTGGCCCATCCATACTTTATTTATTGATTTTTTTAATTTTTTCATATTATCTGCTTTTATTTCATTATTTATGCCCTGGGTCACTTGATATGAACCCTGTGGTTGTAGCAATAGTCTTTGCGGCAGTTATGTAACTCCAACTCCCTTTCTTATAGCTTTATGGAAATTTGAAGCAGGAATTTTGGTAGATCACCACAATGTTGAAGGCTGGGGCTCATAATATCAATGCTAGATGAATGGATTTTAGGAACCCAGTACAAATACCAAGCTGATTCTATGGCATTGCATAGCTGTCAAAAGTGAAAATACTGAAGCAGGTCAAAGCAGTTAGGGAAACTCTGGACATGTGGAATATTTGAGTAATGTAAGAGGTTTTCCTACATGTGTCAGAACCAAACACTTTTCAATGCATATTGCAAAATGTCTTGTTTTAGTTGTTTTTACTGTGAAGAAACAGTGCAAAATGCATATGGACTGTTTTATCCAGGCCCAGTTTGTCTCTATATCAATGCACCTAGAAGAATAGTCAGACAACACCTCCAAGCAGATGTTAGGCACCTATTGCTTTTGTCTGCCCAGTGTTCTGTCCTGTCCCATTTCCAGGCAAACTCCTCCTCCCATTCAACATAGTTGCAGAGGAGCTTCCTTTTCCTTACAGATCATCCGCCCTCCCCGCTGCCTCCCTCCACCACACACACTCTCTTTTGGCCACAATTAATTGGCACAGGCATTGTCAATTCACCAAAGTTGGCCAAGGGCACATCACTGAAGCTTGGCCAAATTCTCCCTTAGGTAAACATGCTATGGCAAACAAGACAGAAGGAATGAAGCAAAAGGAAATGTAACTCTGGTGGTACTGGAAACCCTGTTAAACAACTGCACTCCTATTCTCTATGCATAAGACCTGAATATTTGTAAATATATTAGCATTTTGGTTTAAGTTTGTTTTAGTTGGATTTCTCTTACTTGTGATGGAGAGAGTCTCAATAGGCAACTCTTTTTCTTGTTTAAAAATACAATGCAGTTTTCTGTTGAAAAACATCGTGGTTGCATTGGATATGCAGCTAAAGTTTCTCTAGTTCAATAGGGGTTAATTCCAGGACTCTGGGTGTCTAGAGAGGAAAGGGAATGAGAGAACTCCCCCAGGAGGAGACATGAAAGTATGATTGGTTATGACCAGAAATTCGTCACCTCTACCACCTATAACCTCTTACACTGTGACACTGAAAATAGAACATGGAATCATGTTAGATTTGGAGCCTTCTACCCATTCATCTATCCCTTTCTGTACTCAACCATTATTCTCTGAGCCCCAACTATGTGGCAGACCCTGGTCTAGGACCTAGGGATGCAGAGAAATTTTAAATTATTTATTCTGAGACTTGAAAGAGGAGTTCAGGAGTTAATAAGGTGAAGAGTTAAATGAGATATTATCCAGATGTGTATTCAGCCTTTAAGAGGACCACAGTCTGTGGCCAAACCATGGAATTGGGATCAGCTTTAGTTTAGGCTACACTGGTGCACTGTATATTTGATTCATCTGTAGTATTTTTTAATTATTGTTTATTGCATAAAACACTTCATATGAGATCTATCCCCTTAACAGAGTTTTAAGTGTATAATACAGCATTGTTATCTATAGGCACGATGCTGTACAGCAGATCTCTAGAACTTATTTGTCTTACATAACTGAAATTTTATACCTCTTGATTAGCAACTCCCCATTGGCTCTTCCCCCCCCCGCCAGTCTCTAACAACCATCATTTTATTATTTGCTTTTATGAATTTGACCACTTTAGATACTTCATATAAGTGAAATAATGCAGTATTTGTCCTTCTGTAACTGGCTTATTTCACTTAGCATGGTGTCCCTAAGGTTCACTCATATTGTCGTTATCACATATTGCAGGATTTCCTTCTTTTTAAAGGCTGAATAATATTCCTTTGTACATATATACCATATTCTTAAAATCCATTTATCCATTGATGGACATTTAAGTTGTTTCCACATGTTAAGTGTTGTAAATAGTGCTTCAGTGAATATGGGAGTACTAATGTGTCTTCAATATCTTGATTTTAACTCCCTTGAATATATACCCAGGAGTTGGATTGCTGGATTACACAGGAGTTCTATTTTTAAGTTTTTGAGGAAGCTGCATACTGTTTTCCATAGTGGCTGCACCATTTTGCATTCCCACCAACAGTGTGCAAAGGTTCAAAATTCTCCACATCCTTACTAACACTTGTCTTTTTTTCTTTTTTCTTTTTTTCTAATAATGGCTATCCTAACCGGCATGAGGGATATCTCTTTGTAGTTTTGATGTGTATTCCCTGATGCTTAGTGATGTTGAACATCTTTTTATATATCTTCTGGCAACTCACATGTCTTCTTAGGAGAAATGTCCATTTAAGTACTTACCTCATTTATTAATCAAGTATTAGTTTGCTATTGAGTTGAAGGTGTTCCTTATGTTTTGGAAAATTACCCCTGATCAGACATATGGTTTGCAAATATTTTCTCCTATTCCCTAATTTGCCTCTCCCTCTTTTGACTGTTTGCTTTGCTTTGCAGAAGCTTTCTAGTTTGATGTAGTCCATTTTGCATTTGTTGCCTGTGATTTTGGTGTCATGAAATTATCGCCAAAACCATTGTCATGAAGCTTTTCCCCTATGTTTCCTTTTAGGAGTTTTATAGTTTCAGGTCTAATGTTTAAATCTCTAATCTATTTTGAGTTGATTTTTGTGTATGGTCCAATTTCATTCTTTTGCATGTGGATATCTAGTTTTTTTAACATTATTTGTTGAAGACACTATCTTTTCCCCGTTGGGATATTCTTGGCATCCATGTTGAAGATCAGTTGAACATATATGTGTGCATTTATTTCTGGGTATAGGATACTGTTAAAGAATAGAAAAGTGATCTAATCTGTATATTTTAGCCAAGAATATCTAGAACAGGCCTCCTGTTTATTTGGACTTCCCAAAGTCCAACAGGTTAAAATCATGCTTTTTCTTCTTTAAGCAATGCTAGTTGGTGAGTGTGACTCTTTACCATTTCTCTCTAATCCTTTGTGACTTATGTAATCATTTGATCATTTGTTTATTGGATTTTATGCATAATGCCATCCTTTTCTCAATTCTCTCATTTATTTTTTCTGTTTCATTTGAAACCCATGAAATAACTTCTACACCAAAGATATTTTTTTTTAAATTGACTTGGATATAACAGGACACGTGCTTCTTCAAAGTTGATATTTATTTGAACTTGCAGTAATTTCCTCTATGGTTAGCATTGCAGAAATATTTTAATATTTTTCCAGAGTAGTGTTGTACAGTGGAACTGTCTGCAGTGATGTCAATATTCTGTGTCTTTGCTGCCCTATATAGTGGCCAATAGCCACATGTGGTTATTGAGCCCTTGAAATGTGACTATTGTGCCTGAAGCACTTAATTTTTTATTTTATATAATTTTAATCAATTTATATTTAAAATTAAATATCCACCTGTGGCTAGTAGTGATCATATTGTAAAGTGTAGATCTAGGCTGTTTAGTCATTTAAAAAAAATGCTCCGTGTGTGTTTACAGATGGGAGAATTGTTGGATTTGGGATTGTATATTCACTAAGTCAAGTTTGCTAACAGTATGACTTAAATCTTCTATTGCCTTATAAATTTGTTTTCTGCTTGGCCTATCAATTACCTGAAAGAGTTGAATTTTAATTATATATGATGAGTTTCTCTATTTCTTCTTGTAATTATGTCAACTTTTTATTTATACATACTTCAGTTATATTATTTCATGCATCAATGTTACAATGTCTGTTTTTCTATTAAACTCAAATTTTATCATTATATATTTATCCTATTTGTGATTAATAATGCATTTTTCCTTAAAGTATATTTATATGGTAATAATATGCTAAAATAATTTTTTTTGTTCTTTTCCTTTTAGATCTACTTTCGTTATTTTACTTTCAACCATAATATATTAATTTATCTTGAGTATGTCTATTTTAAACCCTTCTATTTATTGAGCTTAATGATATGTGTGAATTCATTTCTACTATAGTATTTTATGCTTTTTATTTGTCCTGTTTTTTCTCTGCTTTTGCATTTCACCTGTTTTTCCTCTTTATGAATTAACTGAATTTTTAGTTCCATTTTTTTCATACACTGGTGTAGAATTATACATACTATTTTATAAGGTAATTACCTAAAAATATTAATGCACAAATCTTACTTTAATAATGCTTAAGGTAAATCAATTACTGGAGCTTCCTCTTGAATGATCCAAAGGCATGAAAGGCCTTCTCTTTGATTAAATATCTTCTTTATCTTACATTGTTGTCTAGCATAGTAGTTTTATCTGTGTTTTAACATTGCAAAGTACATATTATCATTGTTTTACATGTTGTTGATATTAGTTTTGATACCCCAATTTATTTGCTTGTCTTTCTACTCTCAGACATCCCTTCCACAATTATTTTCCTTCTTAAATTATAGCTTTTATTAATGATACATTAGTGATAAAAATATCGATTTTTTGAAATTCTATATATTTAGCACTTATCCTTTAATGAAAATGAAACATAGCTGGTTGATGATTATTTCCTCTTAACACCTTGAAAATAATTTTCATTGTCTTTGAAGGGAAACTTTTTTCTTTTTGGAAGCTTTGAGCTCTTCTTTTTGTCTTTGGCGGTCTACAGTGTTACTGTGACAGGTCTCATTATAATTTTCTATTTTCTTTTTTCTACTTAACTCTACTTTACATATGTCCTGACTCTGAGTATTCATATCTTACATCAGGTATTGTAAGACTTTAAGCATTATAGCATTGAATATATATCCCCTTTATTTTTCTATTCAATTATTTTTAATTCCTATTTGATTTTTGTTATATTTTATTTTGTCTCTTTAGTTCATTAATATATTTTCAAATATTTACCTCTTAGTCTTTCTATGTTGTATTCTAGTTGATTTCCTCAGATCTCTTTTCCAGATCACAAATTCTCTTTAGCTTTAGTCTAAATGGCTATTTATCTTATCCACTGAATTTTTCTATGTTGAATTTTTTTAATTTGTAGGATTTCTACTTGTTTTTTTGAAAAAATGCCTATTACTTCAGTGGTGTCTTCTTTCTTGCTCATTTAAAATACATATTTTCTTTCTATTAAACATATTAAACATATGATTTTATATTCAAGACCCAGGAATTCTAATATCTTCAGTCATGGGGAGTGAAAATCTGCTTTTATTTAACTGATTTTTCCCACCTCTACTTTATGGTGACTTGTTTTCTTAGGTATTTTGCAATTTTGGGTTGTGAATTCAGGTTTGACTGAGTTTATGTTTGGGAATACCAAGGCTTGTTGTGAGGGTATATCCACCCAGGAAGAATGTGAACTTCTTTCTGTCATGTATACAGAAACTTTACCAATCCACAATCAATTTAATTTAATTTAATGTTTCTCTTGAGATATCTAAGACCAACATTCAGGTAGAATATATTAAAAGCTAACATCTGTGTGAGAGCAAAACTGTGGTAATAAATTTTCAGAGGCTTTCTCAGATAAAGAAAATAAATCTCCCTTTGCTCATGAGTGATATTTTATCCAATATTCTCTTTTCCTAAAGGTGTATACTTTCAAGGGTCCTGAGTTCATACAGAAGTCTCTGTCACAGTTCCCTAAATTATGGGATCCAAGGGCTTATCTCCTGACCCAACCAGCCATGAAACCCAAAGCTCTAAATTTTTGATATCAACAAGCACACCTTGGTCACTGTGACTTGAAAGCCTATTTGTCAGTGTGCTTTACACTTTATATTTTTGGTGCCTATGGAGTTTCTGTTTTGTGAGTACAAATATGCATTTGCAATAATATTTTGTAATTTTTTTTTAGAGTTTCTCAGTGCTTTGTTGTAGGAAGATTTTATAAGATATCTAGTCTAGCCTGCATACTTCCCCTCTATTTTTTCCAATGCATTATCTAATTTATTCTTAGTAGCCAGAGGATGTACTATAGCTATATGGATTTCTCCCTTTCTATAAATATTCCAGTCTGATTTGATTGTAAACCTCTCTGCAGGAAAGAATAAACTTAACTTTTCTATCACTTCAAATTAAACAATAATTATGTGGACAAGAGATTTAGCTTATAGTCTTGGTTTAGAATACTATAAAAAATACACATTTTATTCAGCAAAGTGACACATATATTTATATATATATGTATTTATGTATATATTTCTATACACCTATTGATAAAAACAGAAAAGGCCTATATATTCCCCAAAGATAGGTACCTCTCCTGCTAGCAAGGCCTTAGGCAAATGTAAAAATGAGGCAAGTTGTATTCTTCCGAAGTTACTTACTTCTATTATTTCATAAAACCTACTTCATATGTTCTACTTTTGTCACATACCCTCTTATTATTAGTTATTTTTATGCTAGAGATAATATTATAGTTCATTATATGTTAAACTATGAGCTCTGTGACTTTGCAATTGACCTACGTTTACAGAGTTATGCCACATCAATTTCTACTTTGGTTTAGTTGCTAAGTTATAATGTCTGTCAGAGGCAAACAAAATTGGAAATCATCACGATGCTCCTGAAATCTGATTCGTTAATTATAATAAAGCTTATTTTCTTGTGAGTTAATGTCTGACATTATGTATTTCAAAATATGTACTTCTGATGAAATATCACAACAAATTATCTACCCTATAAAGGATTGAAAACTCACAAATTTGGTATTATTCTATTATATACATGATCATCAACATAATAACACATTTTCAAGTGAAATCATATCAAATCAAACAAAACAAAGCAGAATTCAATATAATCATACACAACAAACACTATCTTGTTATATGTACAAACCTTAATTTCAGAAACATTAAAGTCTGAACACATATATTGAGATCAAGGAAATAAGGTAAGTGATTGCGATGATACACCACTGCATGAGCAAATCAGAGACATGGTCACATCCAGTGATAATGTCCTATAGCCTAGAGTTAAAGTGGGAGAGTTTTAATCTTTGTTGAGTGAGATTTTGCACATATTATGCTGTTGGGCAGGTATGTAAAGAGGTTTATGTACTTGTTCTAATTCTGGTGACTAGTCATAGTGCCTGGAGTTATTGTTTGTGGAGGGTTTTGAACTAAGTCCAGATGCAGGAAAGAAGAGCTTGTTGGTCATAGATGCAGAACAGAGGATTGGTGGCATGAATGCTACAGGTTTGCCATTTGTGGCTCCAGGAATTGCCTTGTTCACCTTATGGAAGATTGAAGTCTTCTGCATCTTCTACTGCCCAGTTGAACAATGAGCATCAGGCTGGTTTTCCATATAAAGAGATAGCAAGGTGTCCTTATTCTTGTACTAAAACCATCCTAGCCCTTCCAAAGATTTGCATAAAGCATCCAACTACACTCCATGGTAAACAGTAAGATTGAGCACCCATAGAATTTTTTGTTAGGAATAGAATAGAAAGTACATCGTGATTGAATGTGGGCCATTCTGACCACTAGGTAGTGATCTCAATTTAATTCAGGGAAGAAGGACTTGTTTCCTCTGCTTAAACCTATACCTTCCTAAACCCCAAAGAGAAAATCAAATTTAATGCCTGTAATTAATATTAATGAACACTAGGCCACAATTTTATGAGGTTGGCTGTGACATGGCTTCTTTTTAAAAAAGGTGAAACTACTAAAGTAACTTAAATCAATATTAATCCTAAGTAGAAACTAAATTGAAGCTTATATACTATTGGGAAAAATAATTAAAAATCAGATTAATTTTTATGCCTTTGGAAAAGACATAAATCTCTTGGACTGCTCCAGCTGCTATGAGACAATGACGTGTGGGAAGATATAAATCAAGAAGGAACAATACTAGCCAGTGCAATCTCATTTAATGTGACAGAAACAAAAATCATGATGATTATTGATTCTGGCAAATGACATAGCCTCTTATAGATTTTTACATGTGAATATCTTAAATTTTATGCTAAACTAGAGGTGAAGGATTTGCTTCATTTCTTCAACAATTATTTAGTACCTTTAACACGGCAGGCACTGTGCCAGTCTCTGAGAAAATAGAGATGATTAAAAAACAATTTAAACCTAAAACAGTTTATAAATTAGCAGCCAAGAGAGATGGGGAAATTATATTAAAGCAAAGCAATGACAGAAGTATGGAGGTTCCTTTTAAAAATTAGAGTGCTCAGGTAAGCCTGCGGGAGCCACGGAAACTTTTATAGCAGAAGCTTTGATCTAGGACACATAAAATTTAAAAGCAACTCAATATAAATGAGTTTAAAAGAAATAAATATAAAATTGTTAGCGTTATATAAATGAACACTAGGGAACTTAAACTGAAAGTGCTTTCATTCCTACGTTTGAGGGTGGGAGGGGATGGGGAGCATGTACGAGTGAGAGTATGCAGAGGCAGGAAGACACAAATAGATATAAAACTTAGGAGAAGGGAAAATAGGGAGGGAAAGAAGACACTGCTTTTAGTGTGGAGTGAACCTGGGCTACACCCCTGCTTTTCAGGGTTTAGAGTAGCTTGCCAGCATCATCGCTTTCACTCATGGATCTGCACGAAGTTAGTGCCCTTATGACTCCTATTGAAAAGCAGACTTTGATCTTTTCTTCTTTCCTGCATAAAAAGTAGAACATATCTCATATTCTTAATTATAAATTGAATAATATTCAGAATCATTAGCCTTGCTCTTAAGGCTCTTCATTACCTTGGTACAGAGTTGTATCTCTTCTGAAGCTCTGCTCCAGACAAATGAGTCTCCTCACTGTCCTCTGGGCATGTTTTTGCTTATTTGGGGCTTATGTCCTGCATGGGAAGTCTTTTTAAGGGTTTTGCTATTCCCAGAACCCATGTGTTAGACTTTCTCAGATTGCTACAGTCTGGTAATTCAGACTACTTTCATTAATGATGACTTTACAAGAGCGAATGGACAGGTATTGGAGGCAAAAAGAAATCCCAGCAGATTCAGAACAAGAGCTCATTGATAACTGATACTTTCCGGATGTAATGGCAGCAACTCAGCCTGGAAAGTTCACAGATAACAAAGTAGCAATGTTGTTGATTTGTGTCCTGAGAAAGGGGTGTCCTGATTTAATGTCCCACCATTGTCTTGCCTCCATTTCTTCTTGACTCTTTTTTTTAAACATGTTTATTGGAATATAATTGCTTTACAATGGTGTGTTAGTTACTGCTGTATAACAAAGTGAATCAGCTACACATGTACATATATCCACATATCTCCCCCCTCTTGCATCTCCCTCCCTCCCTCCCTATCCCACCCCTCTAGGTGGACACAAAGCACCGAGCTGATCTCCCTGTGGCATGCAGCTGCTTCCCACTAGCTATCTATTTTATATTTGGCAGTGTATATATGTCCATGCCACTCTGTCACTTCACCCAGCTTACCCTTCCCCTTCCCTGTGTCCTCAAGTCCATTTTCTACGTCTGCATCTTTATTCCTGTCCTGCACCTAGGTTCTTCAGGACAATTTTTTTTTTTTAGATTCCATATATATATATATGATAGCATACAGTATTTGTTTTTCTCTTTCTGACTTTCTTCACTCTGTATGACAGTCTCTAGGTCCATCCACCTCACTACAAATAACTCAATTTCGTTTCTTTATATGGCTGAGTAATATTCCATTGTATATGTGTGCCACATCTTTAGCCATTCATCTGTCAATGGACACTTAGGTTGCTTCCATGTCCTGGCAATTGTAAATAGAGCTGCAATGAACATTGTGGTACATGACTCTTTTTGAATTATGGTTTTCTCAGGGTATATGCCCAGTAGTGGGATTGCTGGGTCATATGGTAGTTCTATTTTTAGTTTTTTAAGGAACCTCCATACTGTTCTCCATAGTGGCTGTATCAATTTACATCTCCACCAACAGTGCAAGAGGGTTCCCTTTTCTACACACCCTTTCCAGTGTTTATTGCTTGTAGATGTTTTGATGATGGCCATTCTGTCCGGTGTGAGGTGATTCCTCATTGTAGTTTTGATTTGCATTTCTCTAATGATTAGTGATGTTAAGCATCCTTTCACGTGTTTGTTGGCAATCTGTATATCTTCTTTGGAGAAGTGTCTACTTAGGTCTTCTGCCCATTTTTGGATTGCATTGTTTGTTTATTTTGATTTTGAGCTTCATGAGCTGCTTGTAAATTTTGGAGATTACTCCTCTGTCAGTTGCTTCATTTGCAAATATTTGCTCCCATTCTGAGGGTTGTCTTTTGGTCTTATTTATGTTTTCCTTTGCTGTACAAAAGCTTTTAAGTTTCATTAAGTTCCATTGTTTATTTTTGTTTTTACTGCCATTTCTCTAGGAGGTGGGTCAAAAAGGATCTTGCTGTGATTTATGTCATAGAGTGTTCTGCCAATGTTTTCCTCTAAGAGTTTTATAGTGTCTGGCCTTAGATTTAGGTCTTTAATGCATTTTGTGTTTATTTTTGTGTATGGTGTTATGGAGTGTTCTAATTCCATCCTTTTACATGTAGCTCTACAGTTTTCCCAGCAGCACTTATTGAAGAGGCTGACTTTTCCCCATTGTATATTTTTGCCTCCTTTATCAAAGATAAGGTGACCATATGTGCATATCTCTGGGCTTTCTATCCTGTTCATTGATCTATATTTCCGTTTTTGTTCCAGTACCATACTGTCTTGATTACTGTACTTTCTAGTACAGTCTGAAGTCAGGGAGCCTGATTCCTCCAGATCCGCTTTTCTTTCTCAAGATTGCTTTGGCTATTTGGGGTCTTTTGTGTTTCCATACACATTGTGAAATTTTTTGTTCTAGTTCTGTGAAAAATGCCATTGGTAGTTTGATAGGGATTGCATTGAATCTGTAGATTGCCTTGGGTAGTATAGTCATTTTCACAATGTTGATTCTTCCAATCCAAGAACATGGTATATCTCTCCATCTGTTTGTATCATCTTTAATTTCTTTCATCAGTGTCTTATAGTTTTCTGCATACAGGTCTTTTGTCTCCTTAGGTAGGTTTATTCCTAGGTATTTTATTCTTTTTGTTGCAGTGGTAAATGGGAGTGTTTCCTTAAATTCTCTTTCAGATTTTTCATCATTTGTGTATAGGAATGCAGGAGATTTCTGTGCATTAGTTTTGTATCCTGCTACTTTATCAAATTCATTGATTAGCTCTAGTAGCTTTCTGGTAGCATCTTTAGGTTCCTCTATGTATAGTATCATGTCGTCTCCAAACAGTGACAGCTTTACTTCTTCTTTTCCAATTTTTATTCCTTTTATTTATTTTTTGTCTCTGATTATTCTAGCTGTAACTTCCAAAACTATGTTGAATACTAGTGGTGAGAGTGGGCAACCTTGTCTTGTTCCTGACCTTAGTGGAAATGGTTTCAGTTTTTCACCATTGGGAATGATGTTGGCTGTCGGTTTGTCATATATGACCTTTATTATGTTGAGGTAAGTTCCCTCTATGCCCACTTTCTAGAGGGTTTTTTTTCATAAATCGGTGTTGAATTTTGTCAAAAGTTTTTTCTCCATCTATTGAGATGATCATATGGTTTTTATCCTTCAATCAGTTAACATGGATTATCACATTGATTAATTTGCCTATATTGAAGAATCCTTGCACTCCTAGGATAAAACCCACTTGATCATGGTGTATGATCCTCTTAATATACTGTTGGATTCTGTTTGCTAGTATTTTTTTGAGGATTTTTGCATCTATGTTCATCAGTGATATTGACCTGTAGTTTCTTTTTTTGTGACATCTTTGTCTAATTTTGGTGTCAGGGTGATGGTGGCCTCGTAGAATGAGTTTTGGAGTGTTCTTCCCTCTGCTATATTTTGAAAGAGTTTGAGAAGGATAGGTGTTAGCTCTTCTCTAAATGTTTGGTAGAATTCTCCTGTGAAGCCATCTAGTCCTGGGCTATTGTTTGTTGGAAGATTTTTAATCACAGTCTCAATTTCAGTGCTTGTGATTGGTCTGTTTATATTTTCTATTTCCTTCTGGTTCAGTCTTGAAAGGTTGTGCTTTTCTGAGAATTTGTCCACTTCTTCCAGGTTGTGCATTTTATTGGCATATAGTTGCTTGTAGTAATCTCTCATGGCCCTTTGTATTTCTGCAGTGTCAGTTGTTACTTCTCCTTTTTCATTTCTAATTCTATTGATTTGAGTCTTGTCCCTTTTTTTTCTTGATGAATCTGGCTAATGGTTTATCCATTTTGTTTATCTTCTCAAAGAACCAGCTTTTACTTTTATTGATCTTTGCTATCATTTTCTTCCTTTCTTTTTCATTTTTTTCTGATCTGATCTTTATGATTTCTTTCCTTCTGCCAACTTTGGGGATTTTTTATTCTTCTTTCTCTAATTGCTTTAGGTGTAAGGTTAGGTTGTTTATTTGAGCTGTTTCTTTTTTCTTGAGGTAGGATGCTATTTCTATAAACTTCCTTTTTAGAACTGTTTTTGCTGCATCCCATTGGTTTTGGGCCATCGTGTTTTCATTGTCATTTGTTTCTAGGTATTTTTTGATTTATTCTTTGATTTCTTCAGTTATCTCTTGGTTATTAAGTAGTGTAATGTTTAGCCTCCATGTGTTTGTATTTTTTAAAGTTTTTTTTTTTCCTGTAATTGATATCTAGTCTCATAGTGTTGTGGTTGGAAAAGATACTTGATATGATTTCAATTTTCTTAAATTTCCAAGGCTTGATTTGTGACCCAGGATATCATCTATCCTGGAGAATGTTCCATGAGCACTTGAGAAGAAAGTATATTTTGTTGTTTTTGGATGGAATGTCCTATAAATATCAATTAAGTCCATCTTGTTTAATGTATCATTTAAAGCTTGTGTTTCCTTATTTATTTTCATTTTGAATGATCTGTCCATTGGTGGAAGTGGGGTCTTAAAGTCCCCTACTATTATTGTGTTACTGTTGATATCCCCTTTTCTGGCTGTAAGCATTTGCCTTATGTATTGAAGTGCTCGTATGTTGGGTCCATAAATACTTACAATTGTTATATCTTCTTCTTGGATTGATTTCTTGATCATTATGTAGTGTCCTTTTTGTCTCTTCTAATAGTCTTTATTTTAAAGTCTATTTTGTCTGATGTGAGAATTGCTACTCCAGCTTTCTTTTGATTTCCATTTGCATGGAATATCTTTTTCCATCCCCTCATTTTCAGTCTGTATGTATCCCTAGGTCTGAAGTGGATCTCTTCTAGACAGCATGTATATGGGTCTTGTTTTTGTATCCATTCAGCCAGTCTATGTCTTTTGGTTGGTGCATTTAATCCATTTACATTTAAGGTAGTTATTAATATCTAAGTTCCTATTACCATTTTCCTAATTGTTTCGGGTTTGTTTTTGTAAGTCTTTCCCTTCTCTTGTGTTTCCTGCCTAGAGAGGTTCCTTTAGCACTTTTTGTAAATCTTGTTTGGTGGTGCTGAATTCTCTTAGCTTTTGCTTGTCTGTAAATGTTTTAATTTCTTGGTCAAATCTGAATGAGATCCTTGCTGGTTAGATTAATCTTGGTTGTAGGTTTTTCCCATTCTTCACTTTAATTATGTCCTGCCACTCCCTTCTGCCTTGTAGAGTTTCTGCTGACAGATCAGCTGTTAACCTTATGGGGATTCCCTTGTATGTTATTTGTTGCTTTTCCCTTGCTGCTTTTAATATTTATTCTTTGTATTTAATTTTTGATTGTTCAATTGATACATGTCTTGGCATGTTTCTCCTTGGATTTATCCTGTATGGGACTCTCTGCACTTCCTGAACTTTACTGACTATTTCCTTTCCCATATTAGGAAAGTTCTCAACTATAATCTCTTCAAATATCTTCTCAGTCCATTTTTTTTCTCTTCTTGTTCTGGGACCCCTATAATTCAAGCGTTGTTGTGTTTAATGTTGTCCCAGAGGTCTCTGAGACTGTCCTCAATTCTTTTCATTCTTTTTTCTTTATTTTGCTCTTTGTTAGTTATTACCCCTATTTTATCTTCCAGGTCTCTTACCCGTTCTTCTGCCTCAGTTATTCTGCTATTGATTCCTTCTAGAGAATTTTTTATTTTATTTATTTTGTTGTTCATCATTGTTTGTTTGTTCTTTAGTTCCTCCAGCTCGTTGTTAAACATTTTTTGTATTTTCTCCATTCTATTTCCAAGATTTTGGATCCTCCTTACTATCATTAATCTGAATTGTTTTTCAGGTAGACTGCCTATTTCCTCTTCTTTTGTTTAGTCTGGTGGGTTTTTACCTTGTTCCTTCATCTGCTGTCTATTTCCCTGTCTTCTCATTTTGCTTAACTTACTGTGTTTGGGGTCTCCATTTTGCAGGCTGCAGGTTCGTAGTTCCTGTTATTTTTGGTGTGTGCCTGAAGTGGGTAAGTTTTGTTCCATGGGTTGTGTAAGCTTCCTGGTGGAGGGGACTGGTGCCTGTGTTCTGGTGGATGAGGCTGGATATTGTCTTTCTGGTTGACAGGACCGAGTCCAGTTGTGTGTTTTGCAGTGTCTGTGAACTTACTATGATTTTAGGCAGTCTGTCTGCTAATGGGTGGGGTTGTGTTCCTGTCTTGCTAGTTGTTTGGCATAGGTTGTCCAGCACTGTAGCTTGCTGGTTGTTGACTGTAGCTGGGTCTTAGTGTTGAGATGGAGATCTCTGGGAGAGCTTTTGCTGTTTGATATTATATGTGGCTGGGAGGTCTCTGGTGGACCAATGTCCTGAACTCAGCTCTCCCGCCTCAGAGGCTCAGGCCTGACACCCAGCCAGAGTACCAAGACTGTGTCAGCCACATGTCTCAGAAGAAAAGGGACAAAAAAGGAAGAAAGAAAGAATGAAAAAAATAAAATAAAGTTATTAAAATAAAAAAATTATTATTAAAAATAAAAAAGTAGTAAAAAAACAGAAAAGTAGAAAGAAGAGCACAACCAAACCAAAAAAGCAATCCACCAATGACAAGTACTAAAAACTATAAAAAACAAAAATGGACAGACAGAACCATAGGAGAATGGGTAAAAGCAAAGCTATAGAGACAAAATCACACAAAGAAGCATATACATACACACTCACAGAAAGAGAAAAAGGAAAAAATATTTTTTTAAAAAAAGGAAGAGCGAAACCAAATCAATATACATACCTACCAATGTTTATAAGCTCTAAATACTACACTAAGATAAGCATAAAACCAGAAACAAATTAGATGCAGAAAGCAAACCCCAAGTCTACAGTTGCTCACAAAGTCCGCTGCCTCAATTTTGGGGTGATTTCTTGTGTATTCAGGTATTCCAGAGATGCAGGGTACATCAAGTTGACTGTGGAGATTTAATCCACTGCTCCTAAGGCTGTTTGGAGAAATTTCCCTTTCTCTTCTTTGTTTGCACAGCTCCTGGTGTTCAGTTTTGGATGTGGCCCCAAAGTTAAATTTTGGCCTTTGTGTGTAGGTCACCTGAGGGCGTCTGTTCCCTGCCCAGACTGGAGGGGGTTAAAGGAATGGCTGATTCACGGCTCACTCAGGCCGGGGGGAGGTAGGGGTATGGATGCGGTGTGAGCCTGTGGCGGCAGCAGCCAATGTAACATTGCAACAGCCTGAGGCACGCCGTGTGTTCTCCCAGGGAAGCTGTCCCTGTCCCTGGATCACGGGCCCCAGGCAGTGGGGGGTGCACAGGATCCCGGAAGAGGAGGTGTGGATAGTGACCTGGGCTTGAACACAGGCTTCTTGGTGGCTGCAGCAGCAGCCTTAGCGTCTCATGCCCGTCTCTGGTGTCTGTGCTGATAACCGTGGATTGCACTTGTCTCTGGAGCTCGTTTAGGTGGTGCTCTGAATCCCATCTCCTTGCACACACCAAAACAATGGTCTCTTGCCTCTTAGGCAATTCCAGACTGACTGGACTCCCTCCCGGGTAGCTGTGGTGCACTAGGCCCCTTCAGTCTGTGTTCACGCTGCCAACCCCAGTCCTCTCCCTGGGGTCTGACCTCCGAAGCCCAAGCCTCAGCTCCCAGTCCCCGCCCATCCTGGCGTGTGAGCAGACAAGCCTCTCGGGCTGGTGAGTGCTGGTTGGCACCGATCCTCTGTGTGTGAATATCTCTGCTTTGCCCGCAGCACCCCTGTTGCTGCGCTCTCCTCCATGGCTCCGAAGCTTCGCCCCCTCCCACTCCGCCCCACCATTTCCACCAGTGAAGGGGCTTCCTAGTGTGTGGAAACCTTTCCTCCTTCACAGCTCCTTCCCACTAGTGCAGGTCCCGTCCTTATTCTTTTGTCTCTGTTTTTTTCTTTTCTCTTTTGCCTTACCCAGGTACGTGGGGAGTTTCTTGCCTTTTGGGAAGTCTGAGGTCTTCTGCCAGCCTTCAGTAGGTGTTCTGTAGGAGTTGTTCCACGTGTAGATGTATTTTTGATGTATTTGTGGGGAGGAAGGTGATCTCCACGTCTTACTCCTCTGTCATCTTGAAGATCCCCTCTCTTCTTGACTTGCCTCTGATTTCTGTATTTTCTGAATCATTATTTCTACTTATTTTTCTATTTATGTATCTTTTGTATTTTGAATCACACTTTGATATACTGACTCTCTCTGTAATATCACAATAAAACTCCTCCAGAGAGAAGATTTGATTGAGTTCATATATCACAGTCAAGAAGACAGTAATTTGGGGTACTGTATAGGACCTGTAAGACTTTGACTCAAGTACCATAGGTTTTTAAACATCCATGTCCAAGATACTGAGATTATGGTCATCAATAAATTGCCTGACATAAGGAAATATCTACCTTAAAGAGAGACTTTGTGAATAGCAAGCATTCAGATTTGTCTTTTGTCTAAATTCCAAAACACTATGTATATCACTTATTTGGCAAATTAATGACCAATCATTTTATGATATCCACTCTCTTCTTTATTGTAGGTCAACAGCCTAAGGCTGTTATATTATTACATCATTTTTCATAGGTTTAGGTCTTGTTTCTCAAACTAGACTCTTGGATCTTTGAGGGCAGAGAATTTTTAAATGCTTATTTTGATATATATATGTATATAAATACACATATATAGTCACCATGCTATACATTAGTCACTATGCTATACATTAGATCCTCAGAACTTATCCATCTTATGGCTGGAAGTTTGTATCCTTTGACCTACATCTCCCCATTTCCCTCACCTGCTAACTCCATGACAACCACCATTCTACTCTCTATTTCTATGAGTTTGGCTTTTTTAAATTCCACATATAAATGGGATCATACAGTGTTTTTCTGTCTGACTTATTTTACTTATCATAATGGCTTCAAAGTTCATCCATGTTGTCACAGATGGCAGGCTTTCCTTCTTTTGTATGGATGAATAATATTCCATTTCACACACACGCACATGCACACAAACACATTTTCTTTATTAATTCATCCATTAGTGGACACTTAGATTGTTTCCATATCTTGTTTATTGTGAATAATGTTAGAATGAACATGAGGATGCAGACATCTCTTCCACATACTGATTTCATTTCTTTCAGATATATATCCAGACGTGGGATTGCTGGATCATATGGTAGTTCTTTTTTAAAAATATTTTGAAAAATATTGTTTTCCATAGTGGCTGCAGAGTTTACATTTTCACCAATAGTGCAGAAGTGTTCCCTTTTCTCTGCAACTTTGCCAACACTTGTTAGTTACTGTCTTATTGATAATAGTCATACTAACAGATATGAAGTCACATCTCATTTTGGTTTTGATTGGCATTTTTTTTTTTGATTATTAGATTTTTAGATGTTGAAGACCTTTTCATATAACTATTGGCTATTTGTATGTCTTCTTTGGAAAAATGTCTATTCAAGTCCTCTGCTTTTTTTTTTTTTTTTTTTTTTTTTTTTTTTTTTTTTTTTGCAGTACGCGGGCCTCTCACTGTTGTGGCCTCTCCCGTTGCAGAGCACAGGCTCCTAATGCGCAGCCATGGCTCACGGGTCCAGTCGCTCCATGGCATGTGGGATCTTCCCGGACCGGGGCACGAACCCATGTCCCCTGCATTGGCAGGCAGTCTCTCAACCACTGCACAACCAGGGAAACCCCTCTGCTCATTTTTAAATCAGATTTTTTTTTGCTATTGGGTTGTATGACATATATTTTGAATACTAACTCCTTATTAGGTACATAGATTGCAATTTTTTTTTCATTCTGTAGGCTGCAAATTGCTTACATTGCCTTTATATGGTAACTTGTATCAAAGATGTTTAATGTTTCTTGATATAAACATACAACTCAATCTATTTTTCTAGAAAGTTTCTAAAGTGATTAAATGTGCATGTGTGTTATTTCATTTGTTTCTTGTAATAACAATGTATTCAAAATAAAAATCACTGTTATCATCATATTGATAGCAATAATGATAACCAAGATTAATTGAATACTTTCTATTTTGTAAGACACTTCTTTAAATCTTTCCAAGCATTTTCATTTTTAATTGTTCACAGAAACCTTATGAATGTCAAGAACTATGAAGGGTCTGAGATTTCACTCCACTTACAAGCTGACAAGTTAATCTTCCATAGTTTCATGAATACTGGCCATAGTTTCTGGCTCAGAGACAAAGGTCAGTGTAATTGTCAGACAATAGCAGTTGCCAGAGTAATATCACTTGTGCCAGTTTCTTGAGCCCCAGTTCCTACAGGACAATGCAACGAGGGCCAGGTGACATCTTCACACTCAATGAGTTGCATTACAGGAGAACCACAAGTTTCAGGAAAAAACCAAACTTTTGTAAGAAAGCTGGAGGCAAAACTGTCCAACACTTGCCCCAGTGGGAGACATTATCTTTATTATCCTGGACAGCAAACAAATCTTCCCTCTTCCCCAGAGAAAGACAGGATTTTTTTTTAACTTCCAATGTTATTTGCTATACAAACATTACTAAAAAGGTAATCCAGAACACATGTTGCCACTGCCTTTGCTCAAAAGATGTACAGAAATATGAGAGACCCATGGAGAGTTATTTTCCAAGATGACATAGATAATTTTAAGCCCTAAGTTATGAATGAGGAAACTATATTTCAGAACATGTAAGAAGCCTATCTCATATCAAACAACTTGTAAGCAGCAAAGACATAGTGTGACCTCATGTCCTGTGACTTCAGGTCTTTTCACTTGGTCATCTACCTCTTGGATCATTACTACTTATTGCTAACGAAGATGCTAGTAGCCCAGCCATACTCTCCTCCTCTGTTATAGTACACATATTTAGGAATCAGAAATTGTTTCTACCTTAGCTGTAGGCCCAGTCATCAAGAATTTACTGCTTTTGATTGTTTTGGGATGTTTCTAAGAGTCAGTGTTACACCTTAAACAAATGAGTAAGATCATTTCATGTAGCCAACATAAACAGAGACCCACAAGAACCTTCTCATGTTCATGTGACAATAAAGAATTTGGCCTTTGCTGTTAAAAGCACACTGGTTTTCTTGAAATCATTTTTTTTTCAGGCAGACATTAACTTTATTCCAATTAGAACTGAAGGATACAAGTGTTAATCCATTGATGTCACAAGACCCAGGGTTCACACTGGGGAGGACTTCTGACACATACATTTGTAGTCATTTCTCATGTAAAATATAGCAGAGTGGTTTTGGAGAGAAACATGGGCCTGGATTATTTCAGCAACATAACTGACCGTTTTTATGTGTGTCATGGCATTTCTTAAAACTTTGGCTGGGATTGTGGCATTTCACATCACAGAAAAGGAAATAAAGCTGTAGTGTAGTTTGCTTACATCAGTACCTAGAAAAAAATTCCAGTTTTAAAGGAGCAAGAGTTTTTCCTTATAGAAGCTGGGGTCTGGGTAACATTTTCATTTCCTGTCTCTTTGACTTCCAGTACTCCCTTTCAAAAAGTTCTGAATACAGAAAGCAGAGCTTGCCTCCAGCACAAAACCAGAGCCCACTTTTATTATTGTTGTTGTTTCAGGGCTCCTGGATCTCATGCTGAACCTTAAAATCCTATTCGCAGCTCAGCTGCCAGCACGCTGTGAGCAAAGCCGTGAAAAGTGGAAGAAATAACAGGCTTCACCATGCAATCAGTCGTTCCCTACCGAAACCATATGTCATGCATAGAATCCGGGAGACTTGAAAAGTCTTGAAAACGTTCAATACCACTAGTGCTCCTAATGGGAATTAGTGATGGGCAAGTGCCTGTTAGAGGGCCTAGAAAAATAGAAATAACTGAGCAAAAGAACAACTGTCATTGGCTAAGGGAAGTGATCAAAATAATTGTCCTCTATGGATTCAATCATTAAATGATTATAACTTCTATCTGTGAAATACCTCTTGACCCCAGCAATCAAATTCTAAGTGCCTTAGTGCTAAAGCAGTGACAAACACCCTTTCTAATAATGTAGCTCCATGTCAGAGTAACAATCAAATAATTATCATAACCACCATAATGAAATTCTTCCTCTCTCACAAAATGTTATTTTTAAAAGGTAGTATATCATAGTGGTTAAGTGCAAAGGCTTTGGAATCAAGGAGAATCAGGATCAGATTTTCACTCTGTTCCTTCTAGTTATGCGATCTTAGAAAATGGTGCCCTGAGCCACAATTTCTCATCTGTAAAATGGGACTAATGATACTTACCTATAGTTTTGTTCTAAAGATTAAATTAAAAAAATAGTATGGACAGTATTAGTACAGGATTAGTATTAGTATTAGGACAGTAATAGTAAAAATAGTATTATACAGGGTCAGGCATACAGAAATATTCAGTAAGCAGTGTTATTGATAATTGTAGAAAGAAGCACAACTTTTTTTTAATGTTGCTTATGAAAATTTCCTCAAAAGAATAAAAAAATCTATACATTTATGATACTTATACTCAGTATCTTGAGTGTTATTAAAATGTTAGAACTACCTAGTTATATTTTGTATGTGACAGAAAATATCCCTTACCTCATCTAGAGATAGTTTAAATTAGTGCTAACTTTGATGATTTTAATAGAATTTATTAGCTGTAAGTGGTGCTAAAATTTATCTCTAGTTTACTCCTTAGGAAATCTTTAAAATGTCTGGAGGACATGAAATTATTTTTGTAAATCTGAACTTTTGAAAGTAGTGGTAATGATACCCCAATGTGTAATGAAAATTATCTTTTATCTTTTATCAATGATAATCTCTAAATAATCAAGTTTATTTTATATTATGGATCAGATTGAAAATAAATTCAAATGTATAGTTTTGGTTAAAATAATAATCTTTTAAAATTGTAATTGTGTTTATCTTTACACGCATTTATGTGCACTGATAAATGTACAAAGTTCATTCATTTCTATGTTTTACAGAAATTTATATAAAGCAAACTAGTATTCATAATACACACCCACATATGCATTTGGAATTTTTGAAACTGAAACTACACTCTAGGCAATTTAATCCTGTAATTGGATTGTGTTTTAAAGAGTTATTTTGAAAAATCCATTATTGGGATTTTAGAACCCATTTTCTCTTTGAAATAGTGCTATAAATTGTAGTGAAACTCCCTGACCAGGTCTGAAAAGTCTTTTAACCTATCACGTTTCTAAAATATTGTGTTAGTTGAGCCATTCTGAATACATTTGACCATTATATAACAGTTTTTGATAGGAAAATACCCCCTAATCCCTTGTTTTAGACGTGAAAACACATTTTTCTTTCTTTTGGACATGGATATTGTCCCCACAGCTGGGAGTCACTGGAGACTGAGGTGAATTATTATATTAATGCTTTATAATACAATGCTATATATAAAAATTAAAATAAAGACAAATAAATATATAATTTTATTGTACTATATGTCTATTATATATTATATTAAAATCTTCTTTCTGCCTTTCTAATTATATAGAGAAGACAGCAGAGGGCTGTCACCTCTACGAGTTAAGCCTTAGGGCTTCATAGCCAGCCAACACTGTTTCTGCCAGTCATTCTTCAGAATGGAGCATATATTCATTAAGAAGACTGATGGCAAACCAAATCCAAGTCTACTTTACATATGACTGCTTGGTGCACAGAGGAATGGCGTGAGTATTATATTATTTCCAGAAATATATGGAGACAGCATTCTTTTCCATCCTTGTGAATAAGATGATAAAGTAAGAACTGGATGAAAAACCCATGATGTAAATTCAGACGTGTGAACAGCTGGTTTAATAAGTGGTAATTCGCGATTTGGTTTCTGCCTAAAGATGGGGTACTAGTAGTGTGCCTCTCCCAGTACTTTTTGAGAATTGTATTGATGACTTGAGTGAAATACATGGTACCCACTTTGCAGATAAAGAAAAATCTGAAAAGATGTCTGACAAAATTCACGTTCCAAACTATGCTGGAAATGAATGAAAAAGGATGAATTTTCACTAGAATAAATATACATTTCTTCATGTAGAGTCATGTGAATACTTTATACAAGTTATACTGTGTAACAGAGCAATTATAGATGAAAAAGTATGATGATTTTAACTGCTCAGTTAGTATATGTTCAATGTTTTTCCAGACTAGGCTGCACCTTCCTCCTCTGTACCTACACCACCCATGTGTCTATAGTAGCTGCTGTCTGTCCTATTGGACCGGAAGCTACTTGAAGAAGAGACTGTGTTTTATTTATTTTGTAAACACAGCACTTAGTCCAATACATGGTAGCTTTTCAATGACTATCTCTCAGGAATGAACTGAATTTCTAATGTGGTTAAAAAATAGTAAGCCTATTTTTAGGCTACTTTAATAGATTTATAATTCCCAGATCATGAAAAATTATGATCAAATAAATTTATCACTGACTGTATCTAGAATATTTAGCTCTAAGTAAAACATTTAAAACCAGAATTCACCAAGTGCACATTTAAGGTACAAAGATTAACATGGCAAGGGGGCTAAAAATTACATTTTATGAGAAGGAAGAAATAAATAAAATGATTCTGGTAGCAAGAATAACATTTTAAAATATTTTCAAGATTCTCCTATAAGTTAGATGGACAGATTTATGTTGTCCCCAGAGGACAGCCCAGCCCAATGAGCCCAGGAATGATCGACCGTGGTCTCACAAGGGAACTTTCCAATGAATGCCATAGTCTACGAATAAAATGTGCTGCCTCAGAGGTAGTCAATTCTTGCTTATTGGAAGTATTTAAGCATATAACATCTGTCAGGGTGCAGCAGAGGGAATTTCTCAGTGTTGTATGGATGTCAAAGTCTTTTCTAGCTCCAGCTACCTGTTCTTTTTGTTGGCAATTGCTCTCAGCAAGAGCCATGCCTTCCCCAAGGTGTTTAATGTGTAGTAACTGTGGGTTGAATCAAAAGAGCAGGGTGCCTTCAGACACAACTTTTTGTCAGTGAAAGGATGTCAAACTCATTCCTAGTCAAAGGTGTATATGTCTTTGATGATGTTCTTTCTCTTCCTCCTCCTCCTCCTGTCCCTCTCTACCTCTTCCCCCTCCTCCTAGTTTTACTCCTCCTCCTCTTCTTCTTGGTAAATATCAGTTGTAAGAGAAATAATACCTAGCCTAGTGTTTTCTTCCAGGAACATGACTTTAAATAGTAGTTTCATTAGATCATATTTCTTTGTTATTTTTCTGTCAATATACACATCTTGTGAGACAAGTTATCTCATTAAAATATTTAGTCCATCTAAGCCTCGTGTTGGAAGTGTTGGTATTCTTAAAAGAAGAGATAACAGCGTTGGGAAACTGTGCTGCACATCTATAACATCCCAGGGTATTGCAGAAAATATTCCTAGTAAAAGAAAAAGGAATGGCCAGTTATAAAATATAATGTGTATTCTTGAAACATATTAAAATGCCACTGATGAAATTGTGAGAACTTGGAAACCTTTGTAAATGAAAGCACCAGATTTGATGCTCTTGATCCATTCATGTGGCTATGCAATGCTAAACGATATTTTTTTTCTTTTCAAAACAATCAAGGTATTATACAGTTGTGCTGTCTAAAATGACAGCCAATAGCCACGGGTGGTTATGGAGCTCTTGAAGTGTGGCTAGTCTGAATTGAGATGTGGTCTCTAAAAGATACAGAGTTTTAAAGACTTAATGCTAAAAAAAGGAGTATAAAGTATTATATTGATACTTTAAAATGTTGATTATATGTTGAAATAATAATATTTTGAATCTATTAAGTGAAAGAAAATATAATAAAATTATTTTCACCTGTTTCTTTTCACTTTCTTTAATGCAGCTACTAAAGAGTTTAATCACATATGTGGCTTGGATTTGTGGCCCACATCATATTTCTACTGTATAATCCTGATCTATAAAGAGCTGAAATAAAACTTTCACAGAATCCTTGTTTTGGAACTTGATGGGAACTTAGTTTGATCAACCATAAAATAATGAGCGTTCAAAGACATCAAAATAGGGCCTCCCTGGTGGCGCAGTGGTTGAGAGTCCGCCTGCCGATGCAGGGGATACGGGTTCGTGCCCCGGTCTGGGAGGATCCCATATGCCGCGGAGCGGCTGGGCCCGTGAGCCATGGCCGCTGGGCCTGCGCATCCGGAGCCTGTGCTCCGCAACGGGAGAGGCCACAACAGTGAGAGGCCCGCATACCGCAAAAAGAAAAAAAAAAAAAAAAAAAGACATCAAAATAAAATTAGTAGCCAGAGTGGGAATAGGATCAGTCTACATATACCTATACAGAGCTCTTTTGCGCATACGTTAAGTATTTGTCCAAATCTCTTGAATGCGTATAAGCATGACCTCTAACTCCTCATCATTTAAAAAAATTACATGCCTTGCTCAATGATGTCTAAGTACTTTTTTCTGTTTTTTTGGTTGCAATTATTTATATTTGGACTCTTCTGTAATCTGACAATGCAGTAGTGAGCTCACCATATTCTTATTTCATGAGGATGGCATAAATGTACTATTCTCTTTTTCTCCCTCATAAAGATTATTTCAACATAAGCATTTCCATAGGGAGCCACAAACATAATGTGCATCAGCTCCAATTCAACAAGCCTTGCTCTGTTTGTTATCAACTCTCTTTTCCTAAATTGTCCTCCAAACAGAAACAACAGAAATGCCTACTGGCACCAGGAATCTTCCACTCAGCCACTGGCAATCAGCTCCTGAAAAAGGCATGACATGAAACAGAAACTGCCAAAAACGAGTATCTAACCTATGCAGATAATTTCTACCAATCAGAGCATAAACCTTTCAGAAGTGGTTACCATGCTATGCTCTCTTATCTCCAGTCTTTATATCCCTATTCCCCTCCCAAAGTGTTCTTTCATAGCTTGAGTACAAATTGTAAATATTTCATGATATTTGATTTCATCTAAAGTACTTGGGAACAAAAGTTTGAATGAGATCCTGAGGGCCTAGATTTTTTTTAAAATAGCTACAATAAAACAATAACAGAGCTATTCTGCCACCTTAGGAAATGGCCTAGAGGAAAAAGAACTAGGAAGATCATTTTACTGGTTAGACACGAGGCCCAAAAGGAATGGTAACTTCATAAATTATTCTGTGGGTATAGCTGAAGTAATTCTTCAGAGTTAGGCATTCTAGTGAGTCTACAGTTGCACAGACAAAGGATGTTGAGAGTTGGGACAAAGATCAGAATATTTTAGGCCTCTTGGAAGCTTATGCTGAATTCTAGAAAATAATGTTCCTATAATTAGAATAACTGTGTTATTCATCAGTATATAAAATCTGCAAATAGAATTTTCAGCACAAAAGGTGACTTCTCCATTTTGTTTGGTTTATATACAAGGTATAAGAAACTGCCTCTAGCACATAAACTTCTACCAAAAACAGTACTTGGACAAAGTAAATAGGACATACTAAATAGTAAATAGTACCCACTCAAATTGAAAATCATTGTTTGATGAACCATTTTATGATTTGTGATTTATCTACTTTCTAAAAGAAGGGCAGTGATTGATCAATCAATGTAACCTGTATCTGGGTGCATAGATAAAGCCTTTTTCAATTTGTTTAAAAAATGTAAATAGTACTGTTCAACACAATTAAAAAGTGTGTTCCATGTAGTTTTTCAAAACTTACTTCCTCCTGGGGTATTTCCTGTATAGCCTAGGGGAAGTGGACCTGTTTCAAATCTGATGTGCTTTTTCTCTAATTCTATTGTGTAAATTTGCAGAACAAATAAATAGTATCTCTTTAGAGATAAAGTATTAAAACAGAATAGCCCATATATCATTGAAAAATTATTACCTTCATATCAGTAAGTTATTCTGATCCTCTAGAAGACTGCTTACTGTAAAGTGTATTTTAACTAGAGTGTACAATTTAAAGCCACAAAAAACCCCTTATAGAAACACACACCAAAATGAAAAGTTGTTTATCTTAAGCTGTAGAAATTATGCTACATGCCTAGATAATCAAGTTTACTTCTTGTTTTGGTACAGAGATATTCCCAGACTTTCTTGAAGTTGGGTGAGATGATGTGCCTACATTCGGGTCACTATAATGTGGGTAGAAATTATATATGCTAGCTCTAGACCTGGCCCCATAAGGTCTACTCTCTTAGCAACTTTCCAGTATATAATACAGTATTATTAACAATAATCCCTATGCTGTACGTTAAATAACCAGAACTTATATATCTTTTAGCTAGAAGTTTGTACTCTTTGACCAAAATGTCTCTTTTTCCCCCACCCTCCAATCCCTGGTAACCACCTCTCGAGTCCCTGTTTCTACGAGTTTGGCTTTTGTGATTCCACGTGTATGTGAATCATACAGTATTTGTCTTTCTCTGTCTGACTCATTTCATTTGCCATAATGAAGGTCCTCAAGGTCCACCCATGTAGCTGAAAAGGTCAAGATGTCCTTCTTTCTCACGGCTGAGTAATATTCTGTTATATATTATATGTGGTTATGTATATATATATATATACACCACATCTTCATCCATTCATTTGTTGACAGACACTTAGGTTGTTTCCATGTCTTAGCTATTGAGAATAATGCTACAATGAACATGAGAGTGCAGATAACTTTTTGAGACCCTGTCTTCATTGCCTTGGTATATGTACCCAGAAGTGGAGTTGCTAGATCATATGGTTCTATTTTTAATTTCTTGAGGGGCCTCCATAATGTTTTCAATCGTGGCGGCACCAATTTACATTCCCACCAACAGTGCACAAAGGTTCACTTTTTTCCCTATCCTCATTAACGTTTGTTATCTCCAGACTTTTTAATGATAACCATTCGAACAGTTGAGAGGTGATACTTTATTGTGATTTTGATTTGTGTTTCCCTAATTATTAGTGATGTTGAGCACCTATTCATGTACCAGTTGGCCATTTGTATGTCTTCTTTGGAAAAATGTCTATTTAGATATTCTGCTGTGTATCAGAAATATGACAGTTGACAAGGCCTTTATTCTCATGGCACTTATTATATTGTATCAAAAAATACCCAACTAGTTACCCAAAAAATATAAAATTGCAGCTGTGTTTAGGAGCCTCACATATGAGGTGCTCAATACCATTAGGCTGTCTGATGGGGGAGGAGTTACCTCATACATAAGATGGAGGAAGGCTTTTTTGAGAAAGGGGTTATTGAGCTGAAACTGAAGGATAAGTATGAATTTACTACTAGAAGAAGGAACTGAAGAGTTTGCTCCCTGAATAATATAGTATAAAAGTCTTGGAGCATGAAAAATCTTGGTAAGGTTAAGGGTGTGAGGGCAACACACCTGTGGCAGAGAGGGAGGGAGGGAAAGACTGAGATTAAAGGAGACAGGTTGGCGCCAAACCATTGCAGAGCATAGAGGGCAGGTAGGAAATTTTCTCTTTATTCTAAGTACAATGAGAAGCCATCAGATTACATACAGCAGGGGGTGGCCATGTTTGGATTTGTATTTCAAAAATATCACTCTGAAAAAAAAAACCACTCTGGCTCCTTTGTGAAGGACAGTCTGGACAGGAACTATAACGGTGGCAGGTAGAAGAGTTAGGAAGAGATCTCAGTAGTGTGAATGAGAAAGGATGGTAGGGAATTGGGAGATATGGGGAGAAGTGGTTAGATTTGATTGATTGTTGGGTTGGTATAGGATTTCATTTAGAAAAATCATATTATTTTGAATGTTGAAAGATATTGCACTTTTACCTTCTAATAGTCAACGTTGTTGGTGAGAAATTGTATGACAAGTTGTTGATTAAGTTTAGAGTGAAAAAAGAAGCAATACTCAGATGAAATGAGATGCTATATCTAAAAAAGACAGGCATGCTAAGTAGACAAAATTAAAAAGGTTATTTCCAGAGCACCTGAATGATAGCTTCAATCTAAGTATTTATCTTATATATACTTATATTTAAAGAAGATCAACAGTGCCACAAATAATATTGTTTTAATTTTTCAAGATCAATAATAATATTCTTTGTGAATTTTTCATTTAAATGGAATTTAACCATTTATAAATTCTCATTTAAAATGATTCGTAGTGACTTAAGATGTGACAGGGAACTTTTTTTTTTTTTTTTTTTTTTTTTTTTTTTTTTTTTACTGATATATTCAGGGAATATTAAACTGATAAGAACAGATACTAAACTTGACCTTAGCCAAAAGGACTAGAAGTAATATCCAGGGAATATTAAGGTGTTTTGTTCCTTCCTTAAAATTCACCACTTCTCGTCCCTGATTTTTAAACATTGTCTGTTTATTGACTATCAAAAATATGTTTTTATTTTATGCTTCCAGTGAGAGTTTCAGTGGATTTTTTTTTTTTTTCAGTACGTGGGCCTCTCACTGTTGTGGCCTCTCCCGTTGCGGAGCACAGGCTCCGGACACGCAGGCTTAGCGGCTACGGCTCACGGGCCCAGCCGCTCCATGGCATGTGGGATCTTCCCAGACCAGGGCACGAACCCGTGTCCCCTGCATCGGCAGGCGGACTCTCAACCACTGCACCACCAGGGAAGTCCTCAGTGGATGTTTTTGAGTTTTAAAATAAAAGCATTCAATTTCTGAATGAAGGGTATGTCTTTTATGAAATAGAGTTTTGTACTTCAATAGCTTTTTTTCTGAAGGGGTTATCAGTTTTTTTGAATTTCTGGGTCTGTTGACAGTATACTTCAGATAAGTAATGAGGACCAATTAAATTATTTCTATGATGTCAGGCAATTTATCTTCATAAAGAATAATAGTAAATTATTGCAAAGTATATGAAATTTTGCTTTGACATTTAAAAATATTTTTATAAAACTGATTATGAATTTTATTTTTTACTTGTTATTCACTTTATTTTAATTTTTTCTTTGAAACATCATTTGGTAACTAGTTTCCTAGAATTGTATAATAGTTTGGTATCACTGATGAATGAATGTTCACTACAATTTGTTTTGGGAAACAAGATTTGAGGAGTTACTTCTTGGGGTATAATAGACTTGTCATGTTGACTGATGCAAAATGAAATGTGATTGGATTTCTGGGGTCATAAATTGCTTAGTAGTGATTAGGACAACAATTGGACAGCAGCATGAAAGTGAAAGGTGCTCATTGTCCATCTAAAATTGGCCTATGCTCTTTCTTGATGGCTTATAAATTCATATTTCCTAGAAAATATTTAACAATATTCTTGAAAACATAAATCATTTCCAAAAGAATAAATCTTCAGTTATAGTTCCATTTTTTGAAGTCATCTTCTAGGCAGACTTCACTATTTGCAGTCTGTGTGATATTCACCATTTTATTACATACCTTTCAGAGCTGAGAATCCTCATAAATACCCTCTTCTAATGTTGGTAGATTAGTAGTGGCATTTATTTTTTTATTTTATTTTATTTTTTTTTTTTTTTGTTTTTTTTTTTTTTTGTTTTGTTTTGTTTTTTTTTTTGCTGTACGCGGGCCTCTCACTGCTGTGGCCTCTCCCGTTGCGGAGCACAGGCTCCGGACACACAGGCTCCGCGGCCATGGCTCGCGGGCCCAGCCGCTCCGCGGCATGTGGGATCTTCCGAGATCGGGGCACGAACCCTAGTCCCCTGCATCGGCAGGCGGACTCTCAACCACTGCGCCACCAGGGAAGCCCATTTTATTTTATTTTTTAAACATCTTTATTGGAGTATAATTGCTTTACATTGTTGGGTTAGTGGCTGCTGTATAACAAAGTGAAGCAGCTATATGTATACACATAGCCCCATATCCCCTCCCTCTTGCACCTCCCTCCCACCCTCCCTATCCCACCCCTCTAGGTGGTCACAAAGCACCAAGCTGATCTCCCTGTGCTATGCGGCTGCTTCCCACTGGCTATCTATTTTACGTTTGGTAGTGTATATATGTCAAGGCTATTCTCTCACTTTGTCGCAGCTTACCCTTCCCCCTCCCCGTGTCCTCAAGTCCATTCTCTACATCTGCGTCTTTATTCCTGTCCTGCCCCTAGGTTCTTCAGAACCTTTTTTTTTTTTAGATTCCATATATATGTGTTAGCATACGGTATTTGTTTTTCTCTTTCTGACTTACTTCACTTTGTGGTAGTGGCATTTATTGAGATGCTATATATAAAGGACCTGGTATAGACCAGGTATATTGAATATATGCAATAAATGAATATTCATTGTTAAATTTTATCATTATTTATTAATTTAATTATTTTTAGCAGGTCATAAAGAATTACATATTAATCTTTATTTCTAGCAGTGGGTCAGGCAAGATAGCATCACTAAAATCTTTCCTTGAAAATATCTAAATCTACTGACAAAAATTTTAATTGTTTTAGATGCATCAACGGCTGACCAGAAGTCAAAGAATTTTGAGAGGCCAAAATTTAGTGAATTTAGTACCCTGAAGTGGTAAACAACTACTAAATATGAATTTTTTGTTAGGAGCCAAACAGGTGAACTTGAGCTTTTATTTTTCTGGTCATATATGGAAAATGAGGTATAGAATTCAAAGTCCAAAATGGGCAAAGTTATGGAGTCCAACTGAAGAAGTATTTGCATAAATCTCAGAGTCAGAATGGCATCATAACCAATGTAAGAGTAAACTTGCCCAAACTTACTTTCCAAAAGCATGAAACAGAAGATTGCTTATTAAAACCTTAGAAATGAGTTGCAACAAAAAGAGCTCTCCCTTATCAATACCAAAACTCAAATAACCTTAACATGACCTCTAACCTCTATTCGTATGACTCCACATTGAAAATCTTTTAATTTAGCTTAGAACTAGATACATGTATATGTATAACTGAACCACTTTGCTGTACACCTGAAGCTAACACAGCATTGTTAACCATCTATACAACAATATTAAAAAAAAAAAAGAACTAGTTGTTCCTGCTGACTGATGCTACCAGTGGACTTAAGAAACAAATGCAAATCTTGTTTGCAGAAACTTGCCTTCACAAAATTCTCAAGTTATTTCGGTAGAAGGTGTTACATGAAATAGAAGCACATAACCAAAAAGCAAAAATACACAAGGAAATAATATATGATGAGTTTTAGCCAGCAGAAAAAAAAAAAGAGAGAGAGTTTTATCTCTCATGCATAAATTGGCTCTGACATTAAGAAGCATCATGTCAGCTTGGGATAATGAAACCATAGAGACCTTGGCAGTAGAGTATAGACAGTTCAACACCATCAGTGGTACTCTAGGTGTCTACATGAGCTACTTATATTTTCTAAAGTAACTAGGGAAAGGATAGTTAAAGTCTTAAAATGGCAATATACAAACTTGGAATATTCATTTTTTTTAATTTCCTTTAAAAATTTTGATAAAGGCTAGACTAAATGAGTTGATATAGCATGAGAACAGCTTTGCCGGTACTTTCAAAGCAAGCTTGATTTTTCTCTTATCTTTTAGACACCTATGATGAATCTTAGATGATGAAGATCATGAAGTTTACAAGTATGGAATAATTTTCAAGTGCTTTCAAACTAATAGGCTGAAACAAGAAATGCAGTTGGGTCCTAGTAAAAAGAAGGGACTTTGTTCTAATCTCTGAAGCAGGCTACTCACCTGTTTAACTTTAACAGCAATCAATGACTTGACTTCTTCATGAATTCTAGAATGTGGAAAATTTATCTGACTTCAAAAACATGGTGAAAATCAATTTTGAATTTTCCCTTAGATCAGGTAAATGTATTACACTGACACTGAAAACACATCTATCTGTCTTTTTTTTCTGACTTAACCCAACTGAAAAACAAGCAAGTAAATTGAATTCTGAGCTGGGCAGTGAAAGAGAGGCTCCCGTGGTTTCAAGGATTATCTGAAGCTCTTTTTCTTTCTTTAGGAGCCTTGGGGAAGTGAAAACCCTTCTATGTTAGCAACCTTTCCTTTAACTATTCCTTATGCTACTTACAATATCTAATCATTTATCCACAAAGAGCATTTGATCTGGAACCCTATTTGCTCTGTGTCTCCAAATGCATCAAAGCAACAAAAACTTTATTGCTGAGAGCCATATTGGCATATTTAAAATTCTGCTGTTTGAATGCTCAACTTTTCTTTTTAACCTCGTAGTCTTGCAGGTAAATCAAGGCTAAATTTCACTTTCAGTAGATTGAATTTATAATTAGCCCCAGTATGTATAACTTGGCTTAATATTGTCACATATCACTGGGAAAAGATGGTTATGGAGAAGGGCTGGGGGCATATGTTTTGGGGGCATATGTTTCAGGGAAAAAAATGTTGATTGGGAGATAGATGTTATAAAGTAAATGTAGAACATGTCATAGGAAATAACCATTATTATGTGAGTTGTTAACTTTGCATCACCATCATCCTTCAGCAATATCTGGGTAGTGATAAAGGAAGGCGGGGATAAGGAAAGGATTTTACACTATCTTGTGTATTTACTTAGGTTGTAGGGAAGACCCTGCATCTTTATGACAGTAGTCAAAAAGCTACTCAGTGACTAAAAATTTAAAATATTTTTCCTGGAAAATATTTTAAATTCCTTAATACACATTAGCCCAATTTTTAAGTTCAAACCACACTGACATTTTAGATTATGTGAATTTTGGTTTGCTTCCTAAGAATTTTTAAAATAGGGTTTTTTGTTTTGTTTTGTTTTGTTTTTAAAGTTCTGCTGTGAGCAAAGTAATGATGAAAGCATTGTTATTTGTTTTAAAAAGTTGCTTTAGTTTTGCATTCCATGATTTTTATATGGAAATCCAAATGCAATGAATTAAGGAAAAAACTGGCTTTCTAATAATGTCATTTAAAAAATTAAAGCACTGTCTTCTCTCCAATAAGAATATGCCAAATTGCTTACAGGACTGATCTTCTGAAAAGTTTCCAAAGCTTGATTAATCTTGTCCCATCTTAAAAGTTATGTTTGATTTGTTATATTGGTTAAATAATGCTCACAGTTGTTAATTAAAATATGCATTAGTCATGTATGTGTTTACCACTGCAAAGAGTGATATTAACTCAAAGACCTTTCCCCTGCTCTATTTTAGTTAGATGAACTACTGTAATTGGGTTTAGATTTTTTTTTAAGATTTTGGGGGTAGGAGTTTATTAATTAATTCATTTATTTTTGCTGTGTTGGGTCTTCGTTTCTGTGCGAGGGCTTTCTCTAGTTGTGGCAAGCGGGGGCCACTCTTCATCATGGTGCGCGGGCCTCTCACTATCGTGGTCTCTCTTGTTGCGGAGCACAGGCTCCAGATGCGCAGGCTCAGTAGTTGCGGCTCATGGGTCCAGTTGCTCCGCGGCATGTGGGATCCTCCCAGACCAGGGCTCAAACCTGTGTCCCCTGCATTAGCAGGCAGATTCTCAACCACTGTGCCACCAGGGAAGCCCTGGATTTAGAGTTTGACTGAACATATTATGTGAAGCACTCTAAGACTTGAGACCATTAGGCAAAAGTTAAATAATGATTTTTTTTTTTTTTTTTTTGGTACGCGGGCCTCTCATTGTTGTGGCCTCTCCCATTGCGGAGCACAGGCTCTGGACGCACAGGCTCAGTGGCCATGGCTTACAGGCCTAGCAGCTCCGCGGCATGTAGGATCTTCCCGGACCGGGGCACGAACCCATATCCCCTGCATCTGCAGGCGGACTCTCAACCACTGCGCCAACAGGGAAGCCCATGATTTTTAAACATGATTAGCCTCTGACAGACTAGCGGACTAAAAACCAAACTAAACACTGCACCATATTTTGTCATACTAGTTTATGATTCAAAAAACAAAAAATGTTTTATCATTTTCATTCTACCGTGAGTAGGAGCCACAGTCATTTAAAGATTCCCAGTTGGGAGCAGTTATAGTTAATGTTCAGCTCATGAGGATGTGAGGATGACTGCATATCTTGGACTTATTTGTTATGCTGGAACTATGTCAGCTTAATAATGGTTCTATAAAATTCATCACATTTTTAATGTTAGGTAGTAACTTGGATAATCATTGAATTCTTTAAGTTTCTCATGCAAGATATTTATCCATGATAACAGAAGAATTACATTGGTTCTTGTTTACTTGTAGAACATGATACTTGGTGATAAGCATGTAAGAAAAAAGAAGACAAGCAAATTAATCAAGGAGAATAGATATTTCAAAGCTCTTAGAACTGTATGTTATGTATATGTATGGGTGTATATGAAATTAGGTTAATTAACTAGTTAAGCTTCCATTAACTAGTACAACCTTTTCACACCAATATGTCTAACATGAAACTATTCCTAAATAAATTACGATAAAAATAATAATAAAGCTTTAATGAAGAGATAAATTATGATGACTCAGAGTGCTATGATGTTTCTTATATCTTAGTTTGCTATCCTAAATTTTCAGAAAAATATCTTTTTTAAACCTTTATCAAACCAAAGCAGGCTCTCTCCTAACTTTCTAAATTCCAAATGTATGGCTGTTCTTAGCAACAAAACTTTCCTCATTTGACGCACATACTGCATCTTACTGTTTCTCTACTAAGAACCTTTTAAAAATGTGGTTTCTTATTGTAGCATTTTTTACAATGATACTTTACTTTAACAGTTCCAAACTGTACATCCTGTATGAAGCCTCTCTTCTCAGTGGGTTTCTTATTTCTGTGTGAAATTTTATATCTTGCAGTGTCCTGTAAATAAAGATTAAATTCCACCCTTGAAAAAATGCCCTGTTCTTCAGAGTGCTTTTAATGCACTGAAGATATTGGTAAAGCAAAAACTTCTATGCAGATTCTTTTACCTAGAAGATCCTCTGTAGATAGTCGAGTCCAACATTTTGAAACATGGTAGAAGCATTAAAGAACAGAAAAAAATGTTGGAATTAATTTTGGTGTTAAACTATTCAACATTGAAGTTACTATTTTATTAGATCATCTTTTTTCATTTTAATAACTGATGATTATATATTTCAGCAGCTACTCTAATAATTTTTGTTCAGTATATAGAGAATGTTGGCACAAATGTGTTTGTTATCAAGATTGTCAATTAACCGTTCCTTGAATGCCCTTTTGTCCCTTTGCCACATTAAGATGTATGTTAATATATGCATGGGTATGTAAATGAATGCCATTATACGAACATCAGTAAGTGATTTTGTAGTTCAGATCTTTAAAAAATATTCTGATCCTGGCATAGCTCAATGACAGGTAAAATCTTGGTAGCTCTCAGGAGGCTGGCAAATTTTCATATAAACTGATAGCAGATTCTCCCTCCTTATGCCCTTACTTTTCTCGGAAGCATTTTACATTGAGATACAAATTATATAGGGGTAATGTTGTATTAGTCACAGCATTACCCCTATATAATTTACACTTTAAATTATATAGGGCTAATAAATTCTTGTCACAAAATCTTGTAAGCCTTCATCAAAGTCATTGTTGAAATTTTTAATTTTCTGTAAGTATGGAGAGTAACATGCATATGTGGTTTTTAAGACAACAAAAAGAACTAACTACATTCAAATGTTTCTAGGTTTCATTTCTTCACGTGTCTAGTACACATATTTTTTAAAAACCATGTCAATCTTAAAAACATGAGACATATCACTGGATTCAAATGAGGGTTTTGTTCTGTTAACACATAGCTATGTCACAGTCATTAACAATGTTCTCTAGCTTCCTCGGGCCATAGTTTTCTCATCTGTAAAATGAGAGACTCATACTCAACAATTTCTAAAATCTCTTCTGCCTGAAATAACTGTCTAATTCTAAATTTTGTGTTCTCTGATTGTAATGCTCAATTAGAATAAGGACTAGAAATTTTGCTTAATATATAATGATAATATCATGATTTCGTACCCCAACCTGAAATTTGACATCAAGAAACAGTTAAGTGATTTCTAGTAGTTGACATTTTGAAAGGACAAATGTAAATTACTAACTAAAAAAGAGTGGACTTGATTGTGAAGCTTACTGATTCACAGCATATATTTAATGAAGTTTGAACTAAAGTTTCTCTTGTTGTTTTGCAAACAACTGGAACAGACACTTTTCATGCGCTGAGGCCCTTAAGTTCAGCAGCAGCATTCTGGGGCTGCCTACCCAGTAAAGCCCAGACTGGGCATCTGGGTTTCTAGCCCAGCTTCAACAAGAGGATCTCCATTTTATATGTTCCTCACAACAGCATTTTGCATTCAGTTTTATGTGAAAAGTACTAAGGATCCTAAGTAAAAAAATGAATTGATGTTTAGGAATTATTGTAATAGCCAATATTTAAGTCAGGTGAGTGAGAAAGCCTTTGCTGGGAATGTGTTGCTTCATGCATTGGTGACCACCCTTGTTGGCATTCTTCAGACTAATTTTATTCACCTTTTAGCCATGACTTTACTGAAGACATCCAGGGCATTTAATCAACTGTGCAGCAGACGTAACTCTAGGAAGGAAACTGCATAAGTTTGGGTTAGAGAATCAGTATCCCAGAAGCTCTCAGTCAGCTTGGACTACATCTAATAAGGTGAAGTTTAATGAGGCCGTATTTAAAGTTTTGTTTTTCAGATGTAAAATAAAAGATTGAAAAATAGATTAATAAGAGAACCTAAAAGTACCATAGCCTATGAAAGAGACTTAACAGCAGTACTACTGAAGCAAACTGCAGGACTGGTCTTAGCCATAAAGCTGCTAATCCCTGAGCTGTGAAGGGAAAAGAAAAACACCAGCCAACAGTCTTTCAGTTGTACAACAAGAAGACCTGGGCAGCCAGAAAACTTTTTCTAGATTCATTCCATCCATGCTTTTCCCCTGAAGTCAGGAAGTATCTTGCCAGTAAGGGGCTTCCTTTTAAATTTTGTGTTTGTTTGTTTGTTTTGGTTTTTTTTTTTATTAGACAATGCCTCTGCCCAGCCAGCACTTCATGAGCTTAATACCAAAGGCACTGAAGTGGTCTACTTGCCCCCAAACACAATTTTCTAATTCAGTGTCTAGATGGGGGGTTATGAGGATCTTGAAGGCTCATTACACATAGGACTCTATGGAAAGGATTATGAGCATTATGGGAGAGAGCCCCGATAGAGAGAACATCATGAAAATCTGGAATGATTACACCATTGACAGTGTCATCGTTGTTTTAGAGAAAGCCATGAAAGCCATCAAACCCAAAGCAATAAATTCTTGCTGGAAAAAACTGTGTCCAGATGTGCATGACTTCACTGGATTTAGGACACAGCCGATCAAGGAAATCATGAAAGAGATTGTGAATATTGCAAAAAAAAAAAAAAAGTGTGAGGTGAAGGGTTTTGAGATATGGATCTTGGAGAAATTCAAGAGCTAATAGACACCACACCAGAGGAATTAACAAAAGACAACTTGGTGGAGATGAGTGCTTGCAAACCAGTGCCAGATGAGGTGGGAGAAGACAGAGAGGAAACAGGGCCAGAAAAAAAAATTTGCATTAGAAAATCTGGCAGAAAGTTCCAATTATTCAAGATTGCTTTTGACTTATTTTATGATATGGACCTTTCAGTGATATGGGCACTGAAACAAAAGCAAACAGTGGAAGGATTGATAGCATATAGAAACATTTTTAGAGAAACAAAAAAACAAGGAAGTCAGACAGAGATTATAATGTATTTCCTTAAAGTTATACCAAGTGTGCCTACCTCTCCTATCTCCCCATCTACCTCCTCCAGCTCTTCCACCCCTGAGACAGCAAGACCAACCCTTCCTCTTCCTCCTCATCCACAGCCTACTCAAGGTGAAGACTACGAGGATGAAGACCTTTATTATGGTCCACCTCCATGTAATGAATAGTAAGTAATCATCATGTCATACGCCTAATAAACTTACCTGTTGAGTATGTGTGAGTGTTTTCCTGTGAAAATCTAATTAACTGTAGAGCAAGAACTGTATGAGACGTTGTTGTATCATCATCATCACCTAAGTGTTCATTGTGCAGAAGATCACATGCAAGGCTTCTTTGAAGTGGATAGCCTATTCTTACATAGGCATACAGTAAGTGATATTTAATACAAACGAATAACGTGTTGCCTTTTCTTACTCTTTATAACTTTGCTTTCAAAGAATTAAATTACTGTATAGTATGCCTTTCTCATTATTGGAGGAACTATCAGCCTATTATCACAGGTAAGTGTTTTTTTTTTTAATGTAACAATGTTTCCAATATTGTATTATGAATATGACTGTAATACTCTATGTCATAAAATTTTTTTTTTTTTTTTTTTTTTTTTTTTTTGCGGTACGCGGGCCTCTCACTGTTGTGGCCTCTCCCGTTGCAGAGCACAGGCTCCGGACATGCAGGCTCAGTGGCCATGGCTCACGGGCCCAGCCGCTCCATGGCATGTGGGATCTTCCCGGACCGGGGCACAAACCCGTGTCCCCTGCATCGGCAGGCGGACTCTCAACCACTGCGCCACCAGGGAAGCCCCTGTCATAAAAATTTTATAACAATTCATTTATTAGTGTTTAGCTAGTCTATGGTGAAGCAATCATATTGCCACTTCTTCCTTATCAATGCATGAATCATTATACCTGTAAATAAATATGAATTTCTTTTTCACATTATATTTTCTTTTTTATTTCTAGTATTAGTAATATATATAATGCATACAGTGTTTTATATCATATAAGATAATATTGATATAAGTACTGACGAATGATTCATCTTGTAAACAGATGACGTAAACAGTATCAATAAATACAGTACAATACTGTAAATGTATTTTCTCTTCCTTATGATTTTCTTAACATTTTCCTTTATTTAGCTTACTTTATTGTAAGAATACAGTATATACTATGTATAACATACAATATATGTGGTAATCTACTGTTTATGTTATCAGTAAGTCTTCTGGTCAACAGTAGGCTATAGTGGTTAAGTTTTTGGAGAGTCAAAAGTTATACATGGATTTTTGACTGTATGAGGGTCAGTGCCCTAACACTGTGCTGTTCAAGGGTCAACTGTAAAATGAAGTAAAATGCAAAATAAAAACACCAGAAATTTTCACTGAAAACATACTGTGAAAATAGAAAGTGAATTGTGATGGCTTATACCACAAACAGGACCTTTATCTGCATCAATGGAAATGCAGAGTCTAAGCATGGCAATGGGAAAAATCTGATCCGGTCACACCTATTTCCTCCTTTCAGGAGTAAGACTTTATGAGAAAGACTGATGTAAACAGGACTCTTTTTAAACGTACCCAACCAAGCTGATGAAAGGATCAGACACCAAGCCATAATAGAGTTTGGTATGTTTATTCTATCCTAGAGCATAGACGGTAGCTTTCTTTAAGTATTCTCAGTGTTGACATAAAGACAGAAATTAGAATTGTCCTATGTAACTATGAAGGAGCTGGACTTCAACAAACAGATTAAAATATCATGCAAGGTGAAAAAAACTGGCCTTGATATAAAGAATATATTTTTAATATTCAGAACTTAATGAAGATGGGAAAAGTTTTCAGAAATACTGGATTCCCCCATCTTGGAAATAGGTGAGTTTAGAAAGTTATTGTACATAATATTTAAAGGAGTTTATTGTTCTGAAATTTATGGTACTATAATGATAATATCTTATTAAATTTCAAAATTTATGTATTTTTGCCTACCACCTCAAAGAATTAGGAAACTTTTCTATTATTTATTGAGCAAAATGACAAAAAATTTATTATTCAACAGAATTATGCAAACTTTTTCAGTAAACATGCATTGCCATTAAGAAATGTTTGGGAAAGTAATGACTATTTTGTATGGCACTAAAGAGTACTACTTTTTGAAGCCAGCAATTAGAGTAAGCAAAACCTTCATCACAAAAATGTCCAAATGTTATCATTGCCATGAAAAGGGAATTAATGAAAATGGTGTAAGCCTATGTCTTCATTCTTGAGAGCTACAGCTTATTTGCATCTAGTAGGGAGAATGTTGTAAAGGAAAGGGAAACTACCCAGTAATTTCTCTTGAGCACCGGAAGTCCTTCTTACATTGTAACCAAGCCTTATAGAATCATATCTCCCATGTGTTATGGACCTAAAAAGTATTTTATGAATAAAATATGTTCAGAATATCCACACTCTAGACATTAACCCTTGAAATTAGATTCTGTGCTAAAATGAAGATGACCAAGGAATATATAATATACGAAAGGCACAACATTCCTTTTAAAATTCCCACTCCACTCACTCAAAGAAGTGTTTCTGTGTGAAATATGAGTTTTAAATAACTTTCATGAGGCAACATGGTGGGTGTGTGGTAGGCAGAATAATCAATCCCCTCCTTACCCCAGCAAAGATGTCCGTATCCCAATCCCTGGAACCTGGAAATTTGCATGTTATGTGGCAAGGGGGAATTAAGATTGCAGATGGAATTAAGGTTGTCAATCCAATGACCTTAAAATAAAGAGATTATCCTTGATTATCTGGGTGGGTCCAAATGTCCTTGCAAATGAAAGAGGGAGGTAGAAGTGTCACTGTCAGCATGATGCAATTTGAGAAATACTCCATTGGCCATTGCTGGCTTTGAAGATGAAGGAAGAGAGCCATGAGCCAGGGAATGTGGGAAGCCTTTAGAAGATGAAAAACACAAGGCAATGGATCCTCCTTTAGAGCCTCCAGAAAGGAACTTAGACCTGCTGGCACTGATTTTAGCCCAGGGAGATCTGTGTCAAACTTCTGACCTCTAGCACTGTAACTTAATAAATTCATGTAGTTTTGAGCTCCTAAGTTTGTGGTGATTTGTTACAGGAGCTATAGGAAATGAATACAGTGGGTACTAAAAGCAGAGTGACTTAGGGTTTTTTTTCCCCCCACTTTGATTTTTTTTCTCAGAGACTCTGTTAAGTCTTTTGCAATAGCCTTTTTACCAGTGATTCACTTGACAGCAAGAGAATGTTTTACAGCATGGATTGTCTACTAAACAACCTAATCAAAATATTATTAAACAATTACACTGCAGTAGGCTGTTTAATGAAGTGTTTTCAGTGTGGTTTGAACACTAATAGCAAACAGTGTTAAGCGGCTTTGTGCTCTGTGTATCAAAGAGCTTGTAGTAATGTGACTCGACTAAGAACCAAATAAATCTTGAAGCACCTTTGACAGGCAGTATACTTGTGCCAGTCTAACTCTTGTCGGGTATTATTATTGTGTGTGAAGACTGGAAAAAACATTGTGTGTGGAAAACTGGAAAAAACATAAGAGTATCAAGAGCTTCCACATCCTGTATATCATGTTAAACTCCCTGATAACTAGGTACTTTCCACATTTCCTCTCATCAGATGACATGCCTATTGGCTTGATTTGAATGTGAATCTGAGTATAAATGTAACAGAAGATCATCTAAAGTTAAGCCAAGTACTCTTGAACTAGTCTTTACATCAGTACCTAATTTAGGAGCAGTGATACCCATAGTGGACTGAGAAAACCTTTTAGAATTGAGGAAGTAAATTATAATATGATTGATGAGTAAATCTAAATAGAACTAATGCAGATAGACTTGAAAATACAGTAACAGTGCACTTTGACTGGTTTTTAAGTAGAAGATTTCCATCTGTCCGATTATGTTTTCTTTCTTTTGTGCTTCTTCATGTTGTAAAAAGTCCAAGTCAGAAAGCCTTACTATTGTATTTTCTTCATCAAAAAGGTCAAGTATGAATTTAAAAATCACCACAGTACGAAACACTATTGATAGTCACAGAGAAGTGTAAATAGGGATTGAACTGAAAATTCATGCAAATGGTTTTGAAATTATGAACTAAAGTTCCGTCTACTCTAGTTCTCCAGTTTTCCTGGTAGTACTCTTTATGCACAAGGAACTATATTAGTCTTGTTACCCTAAAACCCAAAAAGTCCTTTCTGAATGAAAGACAATTTTCTCCCTCTTGTCATTGTTCGAAGGGCAGTGACTCCTTAAGGAGATGATCGTTTAGGAGCTTGGTTGGAGCACATATTGGATTATAGACCTTGGAGATTGAAATTCATCACAGCCATGACTTGGAAAGCACTCAGGAGTGGTACAGGCTGGTGATGTTCTTTTCTCTGGTTGCCTCATTGCCTGACTACAGTCCCTTGGAAGAAATCTGTGTAAATCCTTTTACATTTTCTGCACTCACTGGTGCTCCAGCAGAACTGTGGTTGCCACTCCCAAGCCCTGCAATTTATCTGCTATGTAAGAGTAACCGGAAGTTACTGCTTGGAGGTCTGTCAGTTCTCTCTGTTTTAGCCCTCTTGATCCCTCTCTTCTGAGATGTTAGGGCCCACTCAGCCACTCTCCACACATTCACCTATCATTGTCTGTGTTTCTGCTTCCATCGCCTGTCATCTTAAATGCGGAGGTATTGTGACAAGTGGGATGAATTCCGATTAGCTGTGATTATCAGAAGTGGAAAAGAGAAGTTGAGGGCAGTGGATGACACACTATTTCACATTTTCCTCTCATCTAAATCATATCTATCAAGCAGATCTTAAAGTGTTATCCACTCAGCATTCTCCAAATTGAGTCATTTTCCCTAATAGTATCAGTTCTGCTGATGTTTCTCTAAGTCCAGATGATTATTGAGGAATCAGGCTTCAACTGTTAATGCGTAAGAGCTTTCTGTTTTGAGACTCGTGGAGAAAATTTTTGTTTATTTTTCAAGTGAGATGGCAGCATCTTCCTATAATCCTCCATATCTCTCGGGCTCAACTTTGCTTTTTTAAGTAAATGTTAAGCTATGAATCTACTGACAATTTAACAGCTTCTATTAGCAATGGGAATGCTATTAGAAGAATCACAGATTATTCATTTATGCCTTTGATGTTTCTCAGAGACAAAGAAAACAGCCTATTAGTAAATGTGAGTATCAAAGCTATCTACCTAAACATGCATAGTGGTATATATAATCTTTCTAGAAGAAAATAAAATGACACCAGCAAATTTACTTTTAAACAAATAATAAATAAATATGTATCATTACATCTTATCAGCTGCTGAGATCTGATATATTTTGTGGAGGTTTAAAAATATTTACTATTGCTCTAAGAGATTCAATATTTACAAGTTCCTAAAATATATAATTTAAAACATAATTAAGGAATGCCCAAAACTGAATGTTTATTTTATGCATATATTAACTAAATGCAATTAAGACTTGATGTCTTTTAACTCCCTTTTCTTCCCAGAATTTGGTACTCCATGAAATCACAACCAAAAGAAGAGCTTCTTGATTCCCAATCAAATATTTAATTTAAAGTTTTCCATATATACATATAATTTCCTGAAGTTTGTTTATAAATTTCTTGTGTATTTGTTCCCTTGAAGTTCCAGTGTTCTTTTTTCTTACTCTCTTTTTTTTTTAGTTTCTGCACATACCAATTCCATGTTATGTTAATAATAGTGATGCTTTGGTGATGGTAGAACTAAAAGATAGTATAATTTTCTAATTATCTTAAAAGATTTTGCTAGGCAAATATCTAATTATTTAGCTAAAATAAATGTTCTTGCATTCTTATAGGTTAGTTGGGCCTGAGGTCAGCTACACAAACTTTGAGAGGCTATTTTTTGAATGAATCTTTGCATTCTCAAAGCACATGCGGCATAATTCATTCTTAAAAGCTGTAAGCCAAACGACTCCTAGCTGGTGTTTGAATATCTGTTAGGTTTCAAAATTTGTATTCGGTGTTGAAACTGTTTTTTATAAGCATTAGTTCTTTACAAATGCCAGTAGCAATGACTATAGACTACAAAGAGATGAAGGTAAAATTCTTTTCAAGTTTTGGAATTTGCAGCATCTGTTAATTATATATTGATAATTTATTCTCAAGCAGAGGTGCTATCGAAATTACATGACCTATAGATTAGTCCAGGCCTTCAAGGACAAACGTTAATTGTAATATTTTAGAAGGAATAGAAATTTTATTTTTTTCCTAGTTTGAGTTTAAGAAACCTTTATTTTAGAAAAGAAAGAAAGAAATGTGTTCAATTACTGCCATAATGAATTTGAGTGGTAATATTTATTAGTCACCTTATTGCCTTTGTAAATCTGTGAACTTTATGATTTAGATAATCAAAGCCAAAATTAAAAAAATATATATATGTGTATGTGTGTGTGTGTGTGTGTGTGTGTGTATATATATATATATATATATATATATATATGCACTTTTTATAAAGTGGCTAAGGTGTTTTGAATCTATGCTACATGAGTAGTTTTTTATATAAAGAAAAATGTGATATGTCAGAAAAATTACTTAGAACCAGACCTGAAATCTGGCAAAATCTCCCACATACATGGAATGCGAAGATTTTTGTTTAATTATGATCTTTAAAACATTTTAATGTAAATGCCCTTATAATATTTAAATTTAAAAAATGTTCTTATAAAATTCTGAGCCTAGGATAAACAAGGAGAAATTCCTTTACACTTTGCCATATAGATCTTATAGTAGGTAAGATTAACTGTTCTTGTGGTGTAATTATTTACTTTAATTAAAATTAGCAACATGAACCCAAAGAAGATATTTACCTAGAGGGAATATGGAAGGGTTCATAGAATAGTTTATAAAACATACTTGGTGAGTGTTGTATGTGTGTGGATCTTTTACATATCCTCTTTCTAGATTAAAAAATTGTGGAGAATATTTGGTGACACAGAAATTTCTGTGATACATATTGAATTTCCTGATGCAGGAAGAATCAATAACTTGAAATAATTGAAATGACAAGTCTTTTATGTTGACATTGAGAAAAGAAGGTGCTAGTCTTTATTTTGAATATGAGCTTTCTATTCCCTTTCAGCATCAAACAACTGAAAGAGAATAGAAAGAAATGTTTTTGAATTACAAACTCAAGAAAGTCACCACAGAAAGTTTACACAGGTTGTAGTACATCATGAAAACAGAAAAAAAAATGAGGACATTAGTTAGAAGAAAAAGCCAAGTAAACAAAAAAGTGAAAATAGGAAAATAAAATAATACAGAATGCATGTAGTGTGCATTAAATTATTTTTTCCTTTCAGTTTTATGGAGATGTAATTAATGTGCAGCACTGTGTCAGTTTTAGGTGTGCAGCATAATGACTTCACTTACATAAATCATAAATGAGTACAACAATAAGTTTAGTTAATATCCACCATCTCATATAATTAACAACAAAAAAAGACAAATGCTTTTTTCCTTGTGATAAGAAATTTTAGGATTAACTCTCGTAGCAGCTTTCAAATATACTATACATCAGTGGTAACTACAGTCCTCACATTGTATGTTACATCCCCAGCACTTATTTATCTTATAACTGGAAGTTAATGCCTTTTGACAACCTTTATCCATTTATCACCCCCTACCTTCGGTAACCACAAATCTAATCTCTGTATCTATGAGTTTTTTTGTTTTTTCTTCTGTAATTCCACATGTAAGTGAGATCATATACCATTTGTCTTTCTCTGTCTGACATTTCACTTAGCATAATGCCCTCACTGTTCATCCATGTTATCCCAAAAGGCACATCCTTTCTTCATTCATCTGTTGATGGGCACTTGGGCTGTTTCCATGTCCTGGCTATTGGGAAATAATGCTGCAATGAATATGGGCATGAGCATATCTCTTCAACATATTGATTTTAATTCCTTCGGATATATACACAGAAGTGGAATTGCTGAAGTATATGGCAGTTCTATTTTTAATTTTTTGAAAAACCTCCATGCTGTAAATTGGCTGTACCAATTTACATTCTCATTGACAGTGCACAAGGATTCCTTTTTCTCCACATTCTCACCAACACTTGTTATTTGTTGTCTTTTTGATAATAACCACTCATACAGGTGTGTGGTGATATTTCACTATGGTTTTGATTTGCATTTCCTTAATGATTAGTAATATTGAACACCATTTCATGTACCTCCTGGCTATTTGTATGTCTTTGGAAAATTGTCTGTTGGGATTCTCTGCCCATTTTTAAATTGGATTATTTGCTTTTTGCTCTTGAGTTGTATGAGTTCTTTATATATTTTGGATATTAGCCCCTTATCAGATATATGATTTGCAAATATTTTCTCCCATTCTGTAAGTTGTCTTTTCATTTTATTGCTGGAATTGTTAATATCTTAGTCATCTATTTGACTTGCCCTTCAAACTGGATTGTCTAAATTCTGTGGCTTTTCATTCTGCTTTATCACCACAGAAAATAAAATGGATGAGAGTAATTCTGAAAAGAAATACAGAAATACTTGAGTATTTTCCTGTTAAAGTGACTTATGCAAAAAGTCTTTGCCCCATTTTGGAGGAAAATTTAACAGTTCTGATGGTACTACAGATTACCTTGCATCATGGACTGAAGATGACCCAGAGAGCCTTCCCCTGATGTAAATTTCTGAATGGCTAATCTTTTTATCCCAGTTGATTGGTTAAAACAGTGGATGCAAGATCCAGTGGGAATATAAATGAATATATACAGTCAGAACCCACAGATATTCTAATGCCATGTGTTTAAAGGCATAAAAATAAGCTTTCTAGAAAAAATTAAAATGAGAAAATAATTATTTATGAAGGCAAAATAGTTAGGGACTTTTCCCTCATATTTTCTTCAATTATACACAGATTTTTTAAAGCACTCTTTTTTGTATGCTCCAAAATTTCTTCTATTTTGACCCAACAGTCAACAAATATTTGTTGTGTGGCCATTTGCCAGGAGGATTTGATAATAATAATGATGATTATGATGATGACACCTAGTAGGTAATGAGCACTTAGCACGTGCCAGGCATGATGCTCAGGGTTTCCTGAAGTACTTTACTTAGAACAACCACCTGGATTAAGTACTAGGATTATTAGACTTGATAGATAAATAATTAATTCTTGGAAAAGTAAAGTTCTTCGCTCATTGCCACACAGCTAGTCAGCATATGGGCTAGATTTGAGGATAAGCAGAATTTTCCTCACTTTATGGAAGTGACAGCATTTTTAAAACTAAAAAAAATAATTACACTGCAATTAGATCTATGATCTAATCCTAGATATGAACTAAAAAATATATGAGAATTTGAGTAAATTTATTTTATATATTTGAGCTTTAGTTTCTTTATCTCTAGTATGATGGGTTGAGAATTGTCCATTCCCTGTGTCACTTCTAGCCAGAATATTCCAATACTTTTGTTAAAGGAAACTAGAGATACAGGGATGACATTTTTAAATGTATTAATAGAAAAAAGAAAGGTAAGCTATTTCTTAAAATATACTTTTATTTAATCATTTTGTGTGTATTCATACATTAAATGGAGTACAACCTCAAATACATAAATTGCATTTTTTTGCATATTAAATTGTATACTGTAGATTTAGTTCTTTGTAATATAGTATAATTATATATTATAGCTAATGAACAATTACTACCAAGACTGCAGAGTCGGTGGTAAATTCAACATTCTAAAAATGCTTGAATTAACTGGGGTATTAAGGCTACTGTGCAATTAAAATCTTGTTTTGGGCTTCATAAATCTTGTTATATCCCTAACTTATATAGTGGAAATTTGTTTTAGGCTGTGAAGGTTAGAATTAAATCTTTTCTAAAATGTATTTTGCTATAAAATCAAAACATCTCAATTTTATCTCTCTCTGCATATCTATTTTCTTTTAACATACAACTTTAGCAACACTTTTAATTTATAGACCTCTTTGAGAAGGCACAAGTTTTCTAAATGAATTTATAGATTTTCCTTCTCAACTCTCTATGGAATCACACAGCCTATTAATCTTAGGTGATTTTAGTATCCATATCGACGATGTCGAAGATGGGTTTGGTGTAACTGTTATTTCCCTCTTTAATTCTCTTGGCTTCACTTGGCACCATCTCTCAAATGACTCTATCATGGGAGGGACAGCCCACTTCCAACATTTCCATCGACTCACAATTTACTGAGTTCTATTTGCAAGTAAGGCTCTACTCAATACTCCACAAGCTCCCCTAGTTTTAGATATTTTATTTATCCTTGTGATTTCATGTCGGTTGATTTCTTTAGCACAGAATATTTATTATTGATTTGATTTAAAAATAATCCATGTCTCTTATTGACATTTCAGTCCAAAATAATTGTTGGTGCCCCATGACATCCACCCCTGATTTGTCGATAATTCCCGTTGTGCATTCTAACAAGAGGCATGTGGTATTTCTCAGTAGCTTTGCTTTGGAAAAAGAAAAGATCATATTATTTCTGATGTTATAGGTATTTATGCAATTATGTACGTTAAATTTGCCTGTTCTTTTTTCCTGCCCTAACCAAATAGTGAAAATATATTATTGGTAGATATTACACTATTATGTTTGCCCTTTCAAATTTCTAATAGTATAATAAAGATGTGCCTCAATTGTCAGTGAAATAGGAACATTTTATGATTTTTTTTATCACAATGTACTTGTTTCTGCATAAGAAAGCTCTCTTATGTCCATCCATTAAGGTGCCCATGCGTATGTGAGTGTGTGTGTGTGTGTGTGTGATTTCTTTGCAGCATGTAATTATGGGCTCATAAGTTTGAAGAATTTTCAGTGGTTCTGTTCCTTGCCCACAATAGAAGTCCAGATGGATGAAAACGTAATTTATTGGATGACTAACACTCATTTTCAGGAACAAAACCTTGATATTGATGCATGTTAATCAACAGGCTAGAATTTTACTTCTAGCCTGAAAGTTCATGGGGAACAATTGTTGCTAATCATTATTTAGTAACTTTTCCCAATTCTTAAAAGCTTTAATTAACATTTACAGCCACCATTGTCCCTTTACTCTTTTATTTATATTATTCTTAAGGTTCTTCTTAAGATACAGAAAACAAATAAAGATCCTAAGACATATTCCTTTATCAAGTCATCTAAATACCACAGCTGGAAAATTCAGGATATTCAGGTTCTACTCCTTTTTCCCCTAGCAGTACAATTTCTAGTGTACTAATGTTATGAAAATATATTTGATTTTTATTTGATATGAAGTATTAGATCCTTTATACGTATTTGAATAATGTGATAATACTTTCTACTTATATAAAATCATTTCCCCCTGGAGACTGCAGAGTGAATTTCTAATGTTTTCTCATTTATCCTTACAACATCTCGTTGATGTTAGGGATTAATTTTTATTATCTCTATTGACTGGGAAATGCAGTATTTATTATTACTAATATTGTGTACAGAAACAAAATGACTATCTAACTCTATGTAGGCAAGTCTCTAGGGGTTTTGGTGCTAACAGTTAACTGAGAATGTAAAATGTGTATTAGTTAGCATTCTCTGAAGAAACACAACCAATAGATCTCTCTCTCTTTATATATATATATATATATATATATAATGATAGAGAGAGTCAGAGAGAGAGAGAAATTCATTTAAGGAATTGACTCATGTGATTATGGAAGCTGACAAGTCCAAATCACATTCTGACAGGCTGGAAACTCAGGTAAGAGTTGATGTTGCAGTCTTGAATCTGATTCTGCCGGGAAGCAGGGTGGAATCTCAGGCAGGGTTTCTATGTTGCAGTCTTGAGGAGGATTCCTTCTTCTTTGGGAAACCTCAGCCTTTGTGCTTAAGGCCTTTAACTCATTGGATGGAGCCCACCCATATTATGGAAGACAACCTACTTTACTCAAAGTCTACTGATTTAAATATTAATCACATCTAAAAAATACCTTCACAGTAACATCTAGACTTTCTTGGGAAAAAAATGCTTTTCAGTGCTTGATCAACCAACCAGGCATTGTAGCCCAGACAAGATGATGCATAAAATAAACAATCACAATATGATAAGTTGTAGATTGTCTCTTCAACCTTGTGACATGTTTGACATATTCATAAAGTCTATACGATTAATTGAACAATCTTCTTAAAATGTCTATGGCAGTACACATCTTTTACTGTGAATGTATCATTAAAATGCATGTGTATTTGTGAATTTGTAAGGTCTAGTTCATCCACACAAAACATGTGACTGCCATTTTCTCAGTAATGGTCATATAATACATAGTTTTTGAGAAAAAGGTACTCTGCCAGGAATAGGAAAAACCGTAATTCGTAAAATGGATGCAGTCTTGTACCTGCGGACCCTACTGCTTGGCATTCAAATCCAGAGTAATTACTTATATAAACATGTCTGTGACTCACTCCTAGAAACTTTTCTGGAGACTGGTCACATTCTAGGCACCAAGAGGGTAATGTGTTTAAGTATGAACAATGTAAATATCTTAAATATATTTTAAAATTGTATTTAAAAAATAGCACTGGGAAGGGAATAGATGTGTTTATTTAACAAAATTAAAATTTGTGTACCATAGTTGTGGTCTTCTTTAATCATCAGGCTCTCCTCTCATTAGCAAATGTTTTAACCCAGGATAATTAGAGACAAAGCATCCTTCCTGATTTTTATGTATATATATTCTCTTGTGTCTTAGGCCTAAGTTTTCTGTTTCTTGGACCATGCTAAGAACTTTACTGGTTTACTACTGATGTGTCTGGGCTGCTTCTGCATTCTTCATGTCTGATTACTACCCTGACCACAAAAAAGCACCAGCCTTGATTGTTATTGCTACATTTACTGTCATTACTCTGCCTTCCCTGGACTTCTGTATGTTTCTGTGCTACACCATTTAGCGCTGAGTTCTTCCCTTGTGTTCCCACTCACTTTGCTTTGACTGACGTTCAAGTCTGCACTTCACCACTAGACCTAGGTAAGGATTCAATCACATGGTACTCTTCAGAATCTCAGCATCAAGTATCATGGAATCACTAATCTCAGAGGTCACACTTCTGGATATACTGTCTATACTATATAATCCTGTTCCCTGTCCTGTGAATAATAATAAAAGTCTAACTTATTATTATATTTCCAGAATAACTGGCCTCTGCAGAGTATGGTATGTGGTACCCATGGCCAGGCTAGTGTGCATCTCAGCATTTGCTTCTGTGTTTGAAGCCCAAGGAGATAGCTTTCAAGCAGAAGACATCACTATTAAGAAGAGTGCCTCAGAACAAAACTAACAATGGTAATTTTGTTTATTGTCTTTCACTGTTACCTTTTCAAAACTACTGCACTCACAGTCAAGAAAAGTACAGCATATATAACTGACAAACATATAGTTCTGGTTTCGACTGCATCAAGTAGTGCTCTCAAAAACCTCTGTTTTTCTTCTTTCCTGCTCTCTGTAACCAAGGGAATGGATATCAATTAATGTTGGGGAAAAATAGAATCATCAGTACCTGGAAAAGTGCTCATCATCATTAGCTATCAAGAAATCAAATTTCCCACCCCCACTGGGATGGCTATAATCAACAAGACAAGAATGGGCAGAAATTGAAGCCCACAAACACTGCTGGTGAAAATGTAAAATGGTGCAGCTGCTTCTGGAAAGCCTAGCAGTTCCTCAAAAGGTTAAACAGAGTTGCCATATCATTCTTCAATTCTACTGCTAGGTATATACCTAAGAGAAATGTGGACATATGTTTACAAAAAATAACTTGTGTACAAACATAACAGCATGATTCATAATGGCCAAAAATAGAACCAATCCAAATGTCCATCAACTGATGAATGGATAAATAAAATATAGTCTATCCATATAATGGACTATTATTTAGCAATAAAAAGGAATGCAGTGCAGATACCTGGCAGGCTATGAACAGAACTTGTAAAACTAAATGAAAGAAACCATCACAAAAGAACAGATATTGTATAATTCCATTTATATAAAATATCCATAAAAAGAAAAACCATAGAGACAGAAAGTAAATTAGTGTTTACCAGAGAAAGGGGGTGAGGGTAAAGGAAGAGTGACCAGGAATGAGTATGGGGTTTCTTTATGTGGTGATGGTTGCACAATTCTACACATATACTAAAAACCATTGAAGTTAAGTATACACTTTACATAGGTGATTTGTATGGTATGTGAATTATTTCTCAATAAAGCAGTTCTAAAAAAAAGAGAAAGATTATAGCACTTCTCATGTGGTGTAAGAAACTTACCATAGTAAACTTCCCTTTCTTTCCTCCTGGCCTTGTGATATTGCTGTCCAATATCTTACTTATACATGTATCATAAACCTCATATTTTTTACTGAAAGATGTAAAAATAAGTAAAATGTTACCTGTGTAAACTGATTTAATCACTATCAATTTCTTGCTGTCTGTCTTAACCTATTCAGGCTGCTATCCCAGAATATTATAGACTGGGTGGCTTATGAACAACAGAAATATTTTGCTCTCAGTTCTGGAGGCTGGGATGTTCAAGATCAGGGTGCCAGCATGGTGGGTGAGGGCCCTCTTTCAGGTGGCAGACCTCTCCTTGTATTTCCCAATGGTGGAAGCAGCAAGGGAGCTCTCTCAGGCACTAATTCCACCCATGAGCATTCTGTCCTCATGACCTAATCACCTCCCAAAGGTCCCACCTCGTAATGCCTAACCTTGGCCATTAGTTGTCAGACTATGAGTTTTAGGGGAACATAGACTTTCAACCTATCTCAGAAAGACACACACATTTAAAAACCCTTGTAATTGTTCTTCTTTCCTTCTTTCTTCCATCATTGGAAAGCAGATACTCATATAATTAAATTTTGTGGGCATTTATTAGGTGCTAAATACTGTGATAGGTTCTGGGGATACAAGAATGAGGTTGTCTATGTCTCCAAGGAGGGTAAACTGGTGCTGGGTAGCCAGGTCACACACTAATAGGTAGAAGCATATTATTGAAATAGCATTAAATGGAACTTAGGAGAGCTATTTTCTACTCTCAGTTCCAGTGCTTAACAATGTAACTAACACTTGGGCAAGTCGTCCAAAGTCTATTGGTCTCTATTTCCAGATAAATGGACTGAGTAAGCTAGAAGGTCTCTTTAGACCTAAAGTTCTTTGTCATTTTATATTGACATCTTTCTACTTCTGATAACTTGAATGGCATTTATTCTTGAGTCATGAGTATGAGAGTATTTTTATTTTTCATTAATGACTATTGGACATTATCAAATGTTATCCTGGGAGAAGAGTTCTTTCTACATTTGGTTTCAACAGTCGTGTGTTCATAGATATAATTGAACCCTACCTTCAAGCCGTATTCCAAATCCATCAATTTCTCTCCATTTTCACTGCCAACACTTCAGTATCACCATTATCCATCACCTGTCTAGAAGGATAATGATGATGGAAATGTTCTATATTATTGTTGTCCTACTAGGTGTTAGCTCCATGTGGTCACTGGAAACGTGAAATGGTCAGTGTGACCGAGATTCTGAATTTTTTATTTTATTTTATTTTAATGTATTTAAACAAATAGTCACATGTGTATTGGATAGAGCAGGCCTAGATCTCACTGTTGGCACTCCTGAATCTCTACCAGTCCATTGTTTTCATCACAGTGGTCAAAACATTTTTTTTTCCATCATAGATTAAATTACATTGATCATTTATAAAATGCTACACTGGCTTCACATTGAACTTAGATCTGATCTTCATGTCTTTAAACTTATCTTATACCACTCTTCTTCTCTCTTTGTTCCAGCCACTCTGTTTTTCATCTATTTTTCAAACACTCTGTGATCACTTCCATCTCAGGGCTTTTTCCTGCCTGGAATACTCATCTCATATTTTCATATCTCCATGCATACTTTTATTTAGGCCTCATCTCAAATGTCCTTATTTTGGAGATGCCCTGAGTGGTCACTCTACCAAAAGAAGCTCCTCCCTGGTCAGTCTCTCAACTGGAACCTGTTTTGTTTTGTTCATAACATCTATCACTATTTGAGATCTTTACAGGTTTAATGTCTTTTTCTCTCAGTAAAATATAAGTAGCAGAGACTTTTTATATGCTTTTCACTCCTGTATCCCCGACATGGAGAAGGATACCTGGCATACAGTAAGAGTTCAATAATATTTGTTGAACTGACACAATATTCATTGTAGCAATGAAGAATAATACAGGATAAATGAATAAATATACACAATTTGCTTCACTGTAAAGTATTAATTTATTTTTTTGTTATTGATATTACTCGTTTTGATTTCCTAATTAACACTGGTAAGAATAAACTGAAATTCCTAAAACTTGCAGTATAAACCTGGTAGAACAGTCCTATTTTAATTCGAGTGAAACATATCCTTTTTTTGGTCTTCATTGTAGCTCCATTTTTAAAGCAGCTAAAACCTGAGCATGAGCCTTTTAATCCATAAAATAAAAATAAGCAAAAATAAAGTTAAAGCCTTTAGATTATATCTAGAACAAATTATGCATATAGTGATAAACTTTGCTTGTGACAATGATATGAGAGTAGGATTACTCCTTACTCCTTTACTTCTATCATTTGAATTGTCTTTTGTCATTCATTTATAATAGTGAGATTGACTTAAATATTTAAAGCAGTTCTCAGAGAGCCAAGAAGGTAATTGTTTGCCAATTATAACCTTTGTTGAACTGTTAGCTGCATGGTTTAAGTTGGTCAGACAAATGCCTTTTCAATGAAGATGTTGAACAAAACCAAGGTATTTGGTTGAGCACCTTCTTAAGGGAATGATAGATTCCTGGCAGCTCTTCTGCTGATGTTAGAACGCTCACTACACCATCTGGCCAGCACTGGATGCTTCTCACATCATCCTCATCACCACTTCTGACACCACTGAGCACTGATGAAGTGTGTATTGTGAGGAAGGCATTGCGGCAATACTTTCAGATTTATGTGTAAATGAAGTGGTTCTCTGACCACCCAAATATAGCCTATAGATAAAGGTTGATCAAAGCTTCATATAAACAGTCTATAAACCAATAAAAATTCAACTCATATTAATGGATGAATTTTTTCCACTATCCATTTAGATTTGACCCCAAATGATAAAATAAAATAAAATAGATATACTTAGATATATAATTGTAATAAGGATTATCTGTACAAGAAAAATATCTTGCATTTTTTCTTATTTTTCTGATGACAAATAACAGTTAAAATAAATGTTTGTTCCCAAGCAAAAGATGTAACAAAAATGAGAATAACAGCTCAGAAGAAAGTAACTATGAATATGACTCAGCTTACTACAATAATTTTTTAAATTTCAGGTATTGTAATACATAGTGGTTAAGAAGTTGGATTCCTGAGTAAAAATTAACTTGTTCAAACCCTTACAAGTGATATTTTCAAGGCAAGTTATTTAATTTCTCTAAGGTACAACTTTTACCTATATAAAATAACAACTTTATAGAATTTTTTTGTTCATCAAGCTGAATTGAGATTCTATATGTTAAAAACTCTTGTACCTGGCACAAAATACATGCTTAGTAAATGTTAGTGATTACCTTTGTTGTTTTTAATTTTTTCTAAGATGCAAATACGGAAGACCAGAAACTTTATTCAACAAAAGCCAAGTACATTCTAGGAGATAATATATGTGTGAGCATATATAATTACTAAATAGTTGTTGGTTAATATGTGCTGAATCAATTAGACAGGATCAAATACAATATCTCAGAAAATATCTGGCACATAACAGGTACCAATTTTTAAAAATTAGTATAGAAAGAATAATTATCTTCCAGGAAATAATAACTTTTGTATTATTAGACCAATAATATTAACTTTTACCTTCAGATTATCAATGATAAATGATACAATATAACAGTATTCTGATTTTGGTTTTCTCAGAAGCATGATATGAGCTTTAAAGAGAAACAAGAAATGAAGATACTTGAAGTAGAGCTAATGGCAGAGCATTAGTACTTGAAATGAATGTTCCTAGTTTTCCTCTAGTGCTACTACATAACATGCTCATTTATTCACGGATGTACTTAGTGAAATTTAGCTATATTACAACCTAGCTTGTAGTATGAGTAAAAGAATGTGTTTCTTTTAACTCTCAAGATATGGTATAGAAGTCATATATCTTCCCATATCTTAATCAGAATTGTTTATCTTCCTAAAATGGTAATTTCCTAATGGACAGAATAAGAAAGGACACTGTGAGGAACATTTCCTTACCTTCAACAAATCTATAGTCAAGGACATAGTCCATTGTGTTACTCAGTGAACTTCTGTATGACATATTCCTTGAACAACTATGAAAATATCCATTTTCCAGAGGAGCTGGAAGATTTTCTTTGCCAGACAAGGATCACAACACGTCTCCTCTTATTATCCTTATACCTTAGGAACTTGGATAGTGAAATGGACTGAATTGTGTCCCCCCTACATTCATATGTTGGAGCCCTAACCCCAATGTGACTGTATTTGGAGATGGGGCCTTCAGGGAGGTAAAGTTAAATGAGGTCATAAGGATGGGGCCAAAATCTGATAAGGCTGGTGCCCTTATAGGTGTCACCAGAGCTCTCTCTCTCTCCGTCTCTCTTCACAAGCACACAGAGGAAAGGCCACATGAAGATGCAGAGAGAAGGTGACTGTCCACAAGCCAGAAAGAGAGGCTTCACCTGGAACAGAATCAGCTGTCACCTCGATCTGAGACTTCTAGCCTCCAGAATGGTAAGAAAAGAAATGTCTGTTGTGTAAGCACAACATGGTATTTTGTTATGGCACCCAAGCTGACTAGTACAGATAGGGAGGGTTACATGGAATTTGGATCCCACCTCTGGTTCTTGGCACCATCATTTCTTCTTTCTAAATGTTCTCTATCCCATTTTACATTTACCTTTTTAAAACTGGCCTTTCTGTGTGTGAGTGTTTGAATGGCATAAACCACTTAGTAGGGTTGGGCAGGAGATTTTGTGTGTCCCCAAATCTTCCTTGCCTTATTTGTAAGAGTAATAGTAGTTCTCAAAACATGGGGGGTTTGTGAGACCTGAGATATTCATAAAGAGCACTTTGTGGCTGGGGCAGAGTAAATATTATTCTAGGTTGGTATTTTAGCAATTGTTAGTTGGCAAAAATAATTTAGTACCTTAAGTCATCATTCTGACTAGGTTTTATGATTGAATTTACAATATAAAAATATGTTTTTGGACAAAAATCTATTCTATCCTGGATTTTGTCTCTTTTCAATTTGGTATGTTTTGCACCAAAATGCCTCTTTTGAAGATGTGAATGTAGATGACACCCTTCCTCTCCCAAACACACACACATACACATGAATGCTTGAGAGGAAGGATACATTTATAGGTAAAATTATGCACTTTGGAACCAAAGCGCCTAGATTTGAAATACAACTCTGCTATTTTCTAGCTGTGTGAGCTTGGATTGCTTAACTTCTGTATCTCCGTTTTTTTAAATCTATAAAGTTGGAATAATAATAGTACTTACCTCTTTGGGAGTATGAAGTGAATTAATACATTTAACATACTTTAAATAGTACCTAACATATAATAAGCATAATAAACATTAGTTACTCTTTGCAGGTAAAAGTCCTGAGATGTTTTCATGTATCTGGCTTTGGAAGGCATTCAGTTAACTTACTTCTGGCTAAATTTCATTAAACTTAGTGAATAACACAGTACTTTAAAAAGTGGCAGTTCCCATTTGCAGGAGTTACTGACTAAACGTATTTTATTTATGAACTCGAAGGAGAAAAATAATTTTATTCTAATGCATATCTTGATACTGCCAACTCATAATGTTTGCTAATGAATTATTCCAGAATAATGGAAAATACACAGCAAGAGCCTTGGTCTTTGCCAAACTCCCAGGGAAAGCATTTTGAGTTCTTTCTGTCTGTGCAGGTATTTAGTATAAGGGCATTTGCCCTGTCTAACCCCAATTGAGGCTCTGTTCAGTTGCATTTTCCAAGCATGATCTATGTCACCATGCCTTGATTAAGTTAAATCAATTCCAGTCATCCCTCTGGCCTTAATGTTACTTACTGAAAAGAGAGTGACCTAATGGTCATAGTGAATTGTGCTTAATTGCACTTGTTACAGCTTGTTTGTAATTTGCAATTATTGAGGGTTTTTATTGTTGTTATTGTTATTGTTGCTTAGGGCAATTTAAGGAACAGACTCTGCCATGCAAAATGACATAAAATTGTCCAGATGTTATTTTCTGTCCTGAGGTGGGGATGGTGGGAGGCAGGTAAAGACAGGGGATAGAAAAGGTTCCCTGAAGAGTAAGAGGAAGCAAATTGATTGGCAGAAAACTTTACTGTGGTTACCTGTAATAAAACAAAGTTAACTGATAGTGATGCTTATTTGGGGGAAAAGGTACAGATGAGGCAATGATTGTTCAGTAATAGTCAAGTATGACAGGATAAATAATTTAGTTATTTTCTACCAGCACATGAATTTAGGAGAAAATTGCTGAGTATAACTCCCAATTTTAAAACACTGAACTTTTAAAAAAGTTTTAATTTTCTTTTAATTTAAAAATGTTATTATACATATAGAACTATCACCACCACCACACCACAACTACCACCACTGCCATTGGTATTTACTATCTTATGAAAAGATGAAATGTGAAATTTACAGAACAATAAGAAGCAAGATAAACATCATGGCACTGTCCTTATTAGAATTTCGGCTGGTAGGGATAAATTTTCAGGGGAAGCGGTAGGATATCTTCAGAATGTGACTGAGAGACAAAGGAAAAGAAATCTTCGCCCACAAAGATCTTCAAACTTTTGAATAATCCTTGAAACTGTAGGGTAGTAGGAGTTCAATTCTATTAAAATGGAAAGTCAGAAATAGTTGTTAGTTATTTAAATACTGGTGCATTTCTCAGGTCCACTCTTTCCAAGAGAATCTCAAGGATTCTCCCCTAATGCTAACAGTACTATAAATTTTGGCATTATGTGTGTTTTGCTTGTGATTGTTCTGTAAATTTAACATTTCAGTTTTTCAAAAAGATAGTACATTCTCCAGCAGTAGTTTTGGCTTAGCATATAGCACATAGAGTAGACACAAAAATACATTTAAAATTAAATTGTTGGCCAAATGTATTAAATGAAGAAACTGAAGTCCAGATACTGAGCAACCAGTGTATTGACATATCTTTAAGTATATTGTAATACACACATTTTAGAATATTGGTACACTTGATTAGATTGATTGTTACAATAACCAAAAGGAAATCTATTATTAAATTCACCACTAGGATAATTGAACAAACATTTCTTTCTCTTTTTTTTTTAAGATTTAATTTTATTTATTTTTAGCAACGTTGGGTCTTCGTTGCTGCGCACGGGCTGTCTCTAGCTGTGGCGAGCGGGGGCTACTTGAGCAAACATTTCTAATGCTTTTGTTTTACTCTAAAATAGAAAAGTAATAATCATGACAGTTTGTGTAAAATTTCAGGAAAAATAAAGAATATAAAAATTATTAATACTTTCATCTGCTGCTAATGATCACTTAACATTTTTGTGGTTTTACCCTAATATATATAGAAAATATAATTTTACAAATATATGAAATATTGACAAAATTGTAATAATATACTGCCTATACCTTGCATTTTTATTCAGTAACACATTGTATGTACAGCCTCATGTAATTATTTATTTCCACAAATACCATGTTACAAGCTGAAATAATTGATCATATGCACATCATTACTTTATTCAACTCTGCATGTATTGTTAAATATTTATTTTATAAATAATCAATTGCTATTATAAATAATGTTTTATAAGCATTCTTACCTATAGATCTTGATTATTTTTTTAGGGTAGATTTCTAAAAGTGAAAATAGCTGTCTTGAGATGAATATATTTTTAAGGACTTTGAAATATACCTAATGCTGCAATGCAGTTCAGGGTATATGTTCTTGGATATGGGGCTGTTTCTTAGCTAAATCAGAGGTACATGGGTCCTTATTGTGTAGACTCCATGGAAACCCTTTCTTAATATCCTATGTTGGGAATTGATCTTCCATTCTACATGCCTCAGGTTTTAACTTCCCAACTTCTATTCCTGTAATTGTTGGTCAGTCCTCGCCTTCTGTGCTTCAAATGTGATGTGCTTCAAAAGGCTAAAGAATCCTCACCAACCCTAATTGCTTGCTAATCTGTACCTTCTGTTTTCTCCTCCATTTCCTGAAAGATGTCATTCTTAGTCTTTAGCTTAATGAGCATGAAGATTTGTATATTTATACACTTTTTTGTTCCTTTGTATTACCTATTTTTACAGTTTCATCAATCGATATGGGAGAAAAGGAAGTACGTATTGGAATGAAAGGTCATAGTAAAGTATACACTGCAAATTTCAAATCACATGCAACTCAGGATAGATTAATGCAGAGCTTTTGTGGACAGTAGTGATTGTGATGTTATAATACTCATTGGACAAAAGTATATATTGGTGTCTGCCTTGCTAAGTCTCATTGGCTCAGAGCATTAAGTACCATTCAGAACATGAGATATATGTTTGTATGTATATATACATATATATATATATGTATATATATACATATACACATTAAGATTATGTTATAAAGAGAGTATCTACTTCTATCTATAGTTATATTTATCTATTTGTCTTTCTTTCCTCTTTCCAAGGAAAATACTTTAGAAACAGATACATTTACAAATTCACATGGTGAGGTCTAACATTAAACAGATTATGCCTGCTTTGCCAAAATAGTTTACAAAAAGTTCTTACTCCTACTAATAATATGTGAGAGCTTATCTCACTGAACTCCTGCAAGAATTATTTATTATAGTTTTATCCTCTTTGTTTGCTTCAGTTTGAAGAATAAAAAAGAATAAAAATCAAATAAAACAGCATTTTCCTGATGACTACTGGTGGAAGTTGAATATTTTTTATGCTTATTAGCTATTTGCATATCTTCACCTATGATCAGTGTATTTGTGGCTTTGCTCATTGAGTGCTTTTGTTGTAATTAAGATTTTATTGAAGTGTGTGGTGTTAGGCTTATCAGAAATTAAGGATGTTAACCCAAAGAATATTTTCAAGTCTTATTTTAAAATTTTTGTTCAGAATCTGAGAATAAATGTTATAGATTGCTTTTTAGTCAAATTTGTAAAATTTTAATGACATTATACTTTATAAAGTTCTTGTATAACCCTGAGAATAAATACAGAATCATGTAAACATGCTTTTATTACTTTTTTTGTTTTTAAGGTGCAAGAGTTTGACTTTTTCCCCCAAATAGTCAATGAGATGTTCTTCACCTCTGATAGTTGGCCCAGTGCTAGTTTTGTGTTCGACATGTTACTTGTCCTTTTTCCTGTTTTTCACCCCCCTGCAGGAGTTCTCAAAGATAATAAAAAGCACTTGTTATGAAAAAGTCTGCAAATCTGATTACCAACTCTCATGAAGTTTAAAAAATAGGAGGTATGGATGGTTTTCTTAAGTAATTAAAATAGAGCAAATTAATAGTTTCCTAAATTTTAATGGTAATAACATATTTGAACTCACTAATTTCATAGACTCCTTTGTATTTGTTCCAAAATTTCTTTAAAAAACTCAATGCTTCACCGTGGCTGTCAATTTCACATTTTCCCCCATGGTAGAACATCTCTAATGCTATTAGAATCTTTGGGCATTAAATTTAGTGGTGATAGGATTTGAGCTAGAGCCATAGAAAACTCCAGTGAAGCTACCTCTACTTAGACCCCATATTAAGAAGCAAAGAAATATGTAAAGAAACGAATTTAGAGACATTCAGAAATAGAAAAATGTTCAGAAGGACATTTGCCAATTACAAGTTAAAAATTGGTTTTGTTATACTTCCTTTATAGCAAGGAAATGTAGGTTCTCTGGTAAGGTCTTCTGACATTATGTATTAATGAGAATTCTATGTTCTATGAATTAAATAAATGTATCAATACATCTCTTTCCCTTCCATATGTTTCCTTTTTAGCATTTTACTTTCCAGTCAGTTAGAAGTGTTTTTAGTTAGTTTCATTACTTACACAAGCAATGGTTTAAAAATCTTCAATAATCCTTAAAGAATTAAAAGTACAGAATATCATCTTTACTATATGTATAATGTATATATATGTAAAAATATACACATACATACATAGATATATGAAAACCTTCTATGTATTGTGCCTTTAGGTCTGAAAAAATTAAACATATATAGAAAAGATAGTTTTTATAATATGTATTTGCACATATGCAGGTTAAGAAAATTATTCTTAGCATTTTGAGCTTAGTGGCATGAAGAATGATGATACTAATGAAAGAAATGATGCAATTTCAGATGATTGTTGGAAGAAGGGATTTGTAAATAATTGTCTACCTACCAGTAGGGTAGTTGCCTTCAAAGTCTTTTGATACATGTTTTTTTTTTTCAACTTTCCTGTTCCTTTCTGCATGGGGAATTATCTAGTAAATATGAGAGCAGCTTGAAGAAGAGAAACATTGTAAACCAGAGAACTTTTTCTAGCCCATCCCATCACTGCTGGGAAAGCCCTTCAACTGTCCAGGTTTATATGATGACATTGGTATAGACTCCCCACCTCATCCCCATGGCCTCATCTGCTGTTCCCACAGGACATCTGAACCAAAGTCCCCATGATTCTGGGAAAGGTAAGCCTTTCCCAGGGCTGCCACAGAACAGTGATTGCTTTCTGCTTCGCCATTTCCTCTAATTTGGGGCCTCTGGGACCTTCTTCCGGAAAGCTCATCTATGCATTTTAAGGATGTTTGTTATATTTTATCCACGTTTTCTTGGCTTTTATTTTATTTCTTTTTTTTTATTTTATTTTTCTCTCGCAAAAGTTTGTAGGTAATCTTTTTGCTATTATTGCAGAATATATGGCTTTTTGACCACTATTTTCTCAACCATCCATTTGAATGTAAGGAGTGCTGGTTTGGTTCTCATCATTTCCATAAGACCCTAACCTCTAATTTATTTATTTACTTTTAAAATATGAGAATCTGCCTTGGAGTATCAGCACAGAATGCCCACAATCCAGGTTCTTGCAAGAGAATATAACCTTGAATTACTTTTGCCTGCCTGGAAGAAACAACATTCAAGGATGAATGCATGAAAAGTAATCCAGTGATCTCAAAATTCAGAAATTTAATCACAGTTCAAGTCAGACCATCAGGGAGTACAAATTCAAAACTCATTGTTTCAGCTTTTATGACATTTGATTTTTATATCTCTCTCTTCAATTGCATCAATGTATGCTGTAAACAACCGCATGGAAAACTTTATTTTGGGTATTACAGGCAGGATGTTGAGGTTATTTTCCACAAGACCACTCTGTATGCCTTTTATGAATATTCAAGAGAAAAGTGTCTCAGAACCCTGTGCCAGGAAAATCTTCCCTTTGCTGAGCAATTGGTTTATTGTTGTTTCATGGACACCATAAATCTTAAAAGTGATCATGCTTTCCTTCTTCTTTGCCCATAAGGAAGTGCAACTTATTTAATTTTTGAGGCCTCATGAATGCACTTATGCATTACAAAAATACCTCTCCTATTATAAATGCATCTTTTACTTATTAATTTGTTAATTATTAATTCTAATATTTAAAAATATTTTATACTTACAGACAACTTCAAATACTGCATAGAATGAAGCAGTTGTAAATAAATTAAAATGTTGGCATCATATAATATCACAAATTTGAGTTTGTTGGGGAACTATAATAAAAAACAACATCTTCTCTCAACCCAGAATTCCTCTCCACAAAGAGAATAAACAACAACACACGTTTATTATTCAATGAGCAGTAAACCAGAACGTGATGTGTATCACAGGTAATCTAATAAGAGATTGTCAAACAGAAAGATTATAAAGACACTCCCTTATATAGACAAGAAGATACAACCCATTGCATATGTGTTTTCAGATAACCATAACTAGTCCTCAGGTAAGAGAACTTGATAACACCACTGATCCCATATAGTTCATCCTAATTTTACCTGGTACCTGGAGTGAAGATCTGTAAGTTAACTGGCTTTATCCGGAGGAAGAACAAACTTCTCAGACGTTTACGACAGAAGGTAGCTTTGCCTACCCTCCAGAAACTGGTAGATAAGGGTGCTATCTCCTTTGATGTTTCCATACCAAGGAGATGGCTCCCAGGCCCTTAAGAAAGACATTTTTGGGTCCTAAAGCTGACAAAGGCATTTCTAGTCTTCAAAAGGATACCAAATGGTTCAAAGAGGAGAAAGTAAGTGTTTTCTTTTTTCTTTTTTTCTTTTTTTTTTTTTTTTTTTTGCGGTACGCGGGCCTTTCACTGTTGCGGCCTCTCCCGTTGCGGAGCGCAGGCTCCGGACGCGCAGGGTCGGGACGCACAGGCTCAGCGGCCATGGCTCACGGGCCCAGCCGCACCGCGGCATGTGGGATCTTCCCGGACGGGGGGCACGAACCTGTCTTCCCCGCATCGGCAGGCGGACTCTCAACCACTGCGCCACCAGGGAAGCCCAAGTAAGTGTTTTCTAAAGTAAATGCTCTAAGAAAAGGAAGGGAGGAAACTATGTTTCCTTATTTTCAACAGGGAGGATTAAGCCTGTTGTTTTTAATTTGTATTTTTGCCCTTACAAGTTCTTAATGAATAAATTGAAATAAACAAATAAAAGTAATTATATATGTTTCACAAAATATAGTTAAATATATTACTTAATTAGTTAAAAAAGCACAAAATAACAGATTACAGATAATTTCATTGTGTCATTACCTCATAAAAGAAAACAACAACATTAAATGGTCTGGAACATTAGGCACATTTTTCACTTACAATAAGAACATAATCAGTTGATTGGATCCCAAGCCAACCCAAAGATGATCTAATCTACAACTTGAATGAATTATAGCAATAGCTCAAGTTCTGGTTCCTAACAAGAGAGGTAAATGCTACAGTGGCCAGGTGATAAGGAAAGAAACTCTCCTTATTCCCGGGCATAGGACTGAACTTGAAAGTATGACAAGTGGAAGTTTGTTTTGGTGTACTACTGTTTCTCTTTCTGTGCTCCTCCATCACTTTGTTACAAGGTAAACTGATGCATATTAATATTTTAAGAATTTATTTGAGCACAACTCGATTCGAATCGGGCAGTGCACTCTGTTGATGGGAGCTGGGGGAAACCTTTTATAAAGAAAAAGCAGAAGAAAGAAAAAAATCCTATTGATTAGCTATAGCTTAAAACCTCGTTGGCTGTCTGTGATTGATTGTCCTTAGGTTTTGATTTCATAACCTTGAGGCATTTACAGCCTTGGATTTTTGTTTGCTTATGTAGGGGTCATGGCATTAGAGCCACCTGAGTCTGGTTGCCTCCTTGTTTAATTTAACAACTTCTTTTTATGCCTTATCTCAGTACCCTGTATCTTGTAGTTGCCCAAGGCCATATCATGTGAAACTCAATTTGTGTCCTACTATCCCCCATTTATTCAATGTACATAATATCTAAATGTATCTTCTACCCTTCTCTGTGTTAAATCTTTCCCCCCTTTTATTCTGTGCATCTATCTAGGCTAAGTATGACAAGGAAAGCAGTCTAATTAGACAAATTCAAATACATGTGTGAAAGGCTGAAAAAAAAAACCTATACCCCTCCCAGACATGTTTTTAATTTCAAAAGAGAAATTTGTTACACCAAATGAATCCTCAAGCTTTAAAAATGTAGCAGTATATAAAAAGGATGCAGATAATTAAAGATAAGTGACAGAAGGTATTGTGGGTGCAGTGGTGTTACCAAGAAGACATATTAGCTCAATTTCATATCTTGTCTTATGTTAAGTTTGTCTGAATTATTTTTGACTTTCTTGGCTTACAGGCATGTGCCTCTTTCCTTCCCTTGTGCCTGAAACACAGATTTGCCCAGGATTTTGCTTGTTTCTCTGTTAGTTTCATTGTTTCTCCAATGGAGTGGCAAGGCTTATGCAGTGGGAAAGTAGGGCAGAGCAGAAGTGGTTATTTGTATGAACGCATTTTTAGTAAGTGACTGTAAGTAAGTGACTCATCAAACACATACCCAAGAAAATGAATTTTCCTACCAAAACCTGAAGAAATGCTGGGAAGTTTGTTTGTTTGTTTTTTCTAGAAAACTTAAATATAGTTTGTCCTCTGTCAAAATTAATTTAATTGAAGAATAGAAAACATTACCCTTCAATTCCACTTTAGAGTACAAAAAATGGTAACTGCTTTCCCTTCTAATTGTCTTTATCACTCATGTTGCAATTAGTTTAGACTAATACACCTCTCCCTTATTAAGTGGTTATATTACAAAGCAGAGAGAAAAGAGCACTCGTGTTGAAAAAATTATTATGTATGAAATTAACTGTCTAAATCTAAATTCTCTTTTGTTTTAATAAAAAAGAAAAGCTAGGTTTCCTGTATTTCCAAAGAAAGGGAAAGGTGCTGCTGAGTTTTTGAAGGTATATCAAGAGATGAGACTTCATTTACTTGACAATTAAAAATATTGTTCTGGTAGATGGAGGACCATGCTAATAATGTCCTTCTCTCCTTGAGGCAAGCAAGTGGAAAAATTAATACAGGCGAATGAAAATAAGATTTTCACCCTATCCTTTCACCAGCACAGTTTTTGTACATAGTAGATGCCATAGAATGAAAATTGAATCAAAACATAATTTCTTTCACTGTTTTAAATGTATAGTGTTTTACTATTTATAAGTTTAATGGAAATCCATATATTGAGGCTTTTTCATCTGCACGAGAATTGGCCCATTTTGGTATAAAAAAACCTATTTTGAAGTATAAGTTTTCTGTTTCAACCTTTGCCAGAATTTTAAGTGAAAAACTTAGATTACTATTGTTTTCATTTTCATCTCTTTCATTACCAGGAGCCGTACAGCTTCTGCTTGAATCCCAACTCTACCATTTAATAACTGATGATGATGTTGATGATGATGATGAAATAATAATCTTTAATGTTGCTGAAAATGCAGGGACAAAACCGATGAAAAAAATAATCTGAATCAACCTTTCTGGCAAGCAATTTGAAAACATGTGTCCTACCTCTATCAAAACTCTAAATTTTAGGGAAAAATCGGAGATACAGTGAGAAAATTTATGTATCAAGATGTTTCCTCATGGAATTATTTCTATTAAGAAATCTGGACATAAACTAAAAACTCAGTGAAAGAAGGAAATTCAGTAAATGATGATTCATTTATCTGATGAAAATTGCATAGCTATTATAATTATTTCCAGAAAAATTCTCAGGATAAAGTGTTAATTAACAGGAATAAAAAACTGTGTCATTAGTGCCTTCCCAATTTTGACAAAACCGTTATTTATTTTTATGTATTTATATGTGTAAAACGAGAAGAAACTATAGAATAAAAGCAATACAGTTATTTATGATAGAATAAAAATCTCTTTAAAAAAATACTCCTCTCTTGCCTACTTTTCCAACCATAGGCAAGGATCACTTATCAGGGACAAAATTAAGTGTAATTTTTAAAAAGAATTATGTTGAAATATTGACTTTAAAATGTTAATTTATAGCATAACTTGGATTGCTTTTAATATTTTCTAATGGAAAATACAGTTTGATTTTATAAATAGCAGGTATAAGCATGTCACTTTAATAATTTTAACTAGACTATTTTTAAAAAGTTACTTTTACCTACAATGTACAAACCACTGTGCTAAGTGATATAGAGATTACTAATAATATTACAGAAGGGTGCTGCACCTGAACAGTGCCCACAGTGTAGCAATACTCAATAAATAATTGGCGGGGTGGGAGGGAATGGGTGAAGTGGAGGGGTGGAAAAAAGAAAGAAAAGGAGACCAGGGAGAGGCAGGGAGGAGGGAGGAGGAATGGAGGGAGGAGGAATGGAGGGAGGGAGGGTAGGAAAACCTTGTATGGGATTTAAAATATAAACCACAATATTTAGGTAGAAGGCAATAGATGCAATAATTGAAATACAAACAAAAATGTCAATGTTGATTCCAGTTTAGTGGTCCGTTGACTTTTACAGACTGTCTTATGAATAATGGGTTTAACTTCAGAAGCACAGATGCGAATGCTGTGTTTCAGGCAAGCGCATTGGAGGGCACTGTGCGGTTTGAAACATTGAAGGGCTTCATGGATCTGCCTGGTGTTTTGACTTCTAGACTTGTTCACATCCTCTACATCAGACAGAATAACTTGAAACAGAAATGAGACTGTGCTTCTTTCCCGTAGCACTTCAGAGCACTTGCTCTTATCCTTGTAATAAAATTCTCTAGACAATAAGACCTTACATGATTCAGCCCTTCCAAACCTCTCCTTTCTACTTGCAGCCTTCCTCTTTCTCTGTACTCCAACTATACCCACCCCTCTTTCACTTCCTCTAATTTAAGAGCTTTGTATATTTTCTTCCTTTCTTTGTAATACTCTACCCCATGCTCTGTGTTTGGCTTTCTCTATTTTTGTTTAGGTTTTATTGTTCAGCTCAACCTTTACCTCCTAAGAAAGGGGGTAAAACCATTTTCAAGGCACCTACCACCATTTGTTGTCATTTTAGGTATTCATTCACTTATTGATTAATTAGCTGATTGAGAGATTCATTGTTTTCCTGTCTCTCTCACAAGATGTTCAGCTCCATAAAGATAGGCGACATCTTTGTCTAGGTAGTTCAATATTTAGTTCAGTGCCACCACATCGTAGGGGTTCTGAGGATATGTGAAGATTTAATGACCATTGTATTTAGTGAATGTTGACTTAGAGTAGAAAGAGGTTTTAGATATCTGCTCAGTGAAGAAGTGTTCTATCTATTTAAGACAGAAAATGACTCTGGGGATTGAAATGAGAGAGAAGACTTCAGAGAAGCCACCAAGATAATGCCCCCAAGATTCAGCAAGAATCTTTGCCTCAAAAAGAAGAGTCACTGATTATACTTGTGTCCAGTCATGTGAAAAGGAGAGTGGCTCTGCCTGCAATCAAGACAGAGATTCCAAGAGAATGAGCAGGTTTAACTTAAAAAGGTAATGGCTGCTTTTTCTTTTTACATCAAAATTGAGATTCTGGCAGGAAATCCAGGTAGAGATATCCACAGGTGATTCGAATTAGGAGGCAGCTGCTCAGGTAAGTGGGTAAATTAGAAAACAATTGGATATTGAGTGTTGGAAGTGAAATGCCCCTAAAGGTAATTACTGCAGTTTAATGTGACTTTAGCAGAGTTCAAGATACACTGCCCACTGGTTTGTATATAACTATAGACATATTTCTGATCCGGTCAACTCAGACTCTGTTAATTATATGTGTGAATGTGTATAGATATAAAAACACCACTCAAGTTTTTTTTCTTCTTTTTTGCATTTGCTTTGGCAGGATGTTTGGGGAAACTGAAATATTTATGTTAGTTATTCCTAAAAATTTGGACTTCAGCTAGAGGATTTAGTTTAATGCCATCCATAGCATCTTTCTTATCCCCATTTGCCAATCTACAGATAAATGCATTACTGTTCAAAACTGTTCAAAAGCTGAAAGGTGAAAGCTGAAAGCAGCACTTGCCAAAGATATATGTAAAGACAAAAGACTGAAGATGCTATGTTATGCATTTGTTACAAGGAAAAGGCATATGGTAATATGCCTTTAAAATTAGTAAAATGTGGGCACTTATTAAGGGATAATTGAGGTCAACAAAGGCAGCCTGCTTCAGAGCATGGTAAAAACCTGGAAGTCAGGGCTGCTGTGATTGCTGCATTCTGAAGAACATTAGGTTCAGGAAGAAAATTCTATATATTTTGAATGTTCTTACAACTTGGCAAAGTCCATTTTCTTGTGTAGTGCAATTATGAGTCCTGCTGAAAAAAACTGTTTAAGATAAAGGGTCACAGAAAGAGCAGTTTGTGGTGCAAATCTCACCAGAAAAGGGCTGAACAAAGGAAGATTTGCCACGCGTGGGAGAACACATCTCTCCTGGGGCATCTGTTTTGCACTGGATTTATCAAAACTAGATATGCCATATGTGATTGATAGATACAGAGATGGAAATGCTGTTTGTATGGTTTTCTTAACATAAAACTAATCTTTGTGGTGCCAGGTGCTGTAGGGTACCTGCTCACATTTATTTATTTATTTTTAAATTTATTAATTTTTTATTTTTGGCTGCGTTGGGTCTTTGTTGCTGCGCGTGAGCTTTTCTCTAGTTGTGGTGCGTGGTTTTCTCATTGTGGTGGCTTCTCGTTGCAGAGCACAGGCTCTAGGCACACGGGCTTCAGTAGTTGTGGCTCACATTTATTAATAATCTGTAACTCATTTGGATTTGGGGAAAATAACATTTTCTCTCCTTCCATTTTAGACTTACTAGTTCAGGTCCAGAAGAATGGTCTTGTTTATATTCTGTGCTGGTGGATATGTATGAACACACCATGTGTTGCATTTATCCTCTACCTGACTTTTTTTTATAACCAAACTCAGTTAAGTGACTGTGGTTTGTTTGCCCTTTCTTATTACTGTGATGTCCTTTCTACCCCTGAATCTGTTAAAATATTTTTCTCCTAATGACTATCTCCTCTTGTAACTAGCATATCTCTCCTATGTACCTGATACTTTCATTTTTTCCCTTTGACCTCACAACTCTAATGGTCGGAACCCAACTGAACTGCATAAAAGGCCATGTTTTCTTAGCCCTTTCCATGTGTTACATCTGACAGTAATTCTGTGAGGCAATGTGAAAGCACCTTGCAAGCTATTTAAGCTCAACCCGAAGGTAAGTTATAGACATCATTTTTCTTTGCTCTACAATTCCTTGCTTTTTACCTTTTGTACTTATATCTTTATTTTCTTATCTACTTTTCTTAAAGATTAAGCTTACTTTATTTTCTTACTTTTCTTAGGGATTAAAACCTTTGGAAATCTATATTTTTAATTGTTTTGCTCTTAAATCAAATTGTACAAGCATTCAAGCCAAGGCAACTTTCATCCTTGCCAACCCATGTCAGAGGGAAACGGAAAATATTTTTTCTGGGTTTGATGGTTGGTTTAGATTTAGAAATACACAGAAAAATAGACATCTTTTGGAGAGTTTTACCTAATTCAACTAAGTTTTGTACATTTGTTTGGCCTATGTTCAGTTTTATCTCTCAGTGAGCAAATTCTAAGTCATCTTCAAGATACAGAAATGAAAGTCTCCATACTTCCTGCATGAACAAATCTGGGACTTGTGTCTTATACCTTCTGAGGTTAATAGCCCTGATGGGTTTTGTATTGTTTTCATATTCAATATTATAATAAATGTTTTATCTTCATTTTTCAATGCAGTTTCTTTCCACAACTCTTCTGCTTTCTCACCACTTTACTGTCACAATATTTTTCCACGGTTAACTTCCTGGACAAATAAATGTGGATTTATGCAACTGTGCTTTGGAGCAAGACTGGCTATTTTGGCTAAGACTGCACTCACTCGTCGTGCTGTGAGAAATGGCGTATTCTTTGGCAGGGGTTTCTGAGACTTTTGTGATTCATCACTCTGACTCAGTATGGTCTCCATCACCCTTATGGTTTTCAGATGATATAGAATGTTGAAATGGAGAAACAAACATAACTAGAAAAAAAAGAGACAAATTACAGAACCTTGTACAAAAATCTTCATGACACTTTCATATTTATTATCATTCAATTAAGAATATTTTACTAAAACAAAGATCTTTTAAATGTGGTTTCAGTTGGAAAATGCTTTCAGTATTTTGGAAAATCGTTGGCATTATCATTATGTGAAGAAAAATTAACCAGACCATGGATTTAGGAGATAGAGTGTATTCCATTTACATGGTGTAAAGATAAAACATCTGCAAGATCATTTTCTAGTTTTCTTGAATATCATTACTTGAGACCCTGCCAAGCTTTAATGTAAGTTTCCTTTTAAGACAGAGAGAACTTAGCTATACCTCAGAAAGGAATAAATTGGGCTACATCACTTTAAAAAATCAAGAAATATTTTTCTATTCAAATCTATGATCCATTATCATGGATTTGTTTTGATTTTTATCTAGTAGAGAAAAGACAGTCTATCCATGAAACTAGACAGATTCTAATATATTGCAAAATAGTTCTTCATCCTTAATGTGGACCTAGGAACATGCGTGTCCACTGGAGCCCTGATTGTGACAGTTTGCACTGTAGGAAAAGATTAATGACACAGAACCCACCAGCATGGTGATTGCTGTGCCTTTTCTATATTAAGGGAGAAATCATTTGTTTTCCCTTTTGTATTACTTTCTGCTTCTTCATTTAGTTGGGATTTCAAATAGCTGATGTGACTACCATTCTTCTTGCTGTGCTACACTAAAAATAATGTGAGCTACAAAAGGGTTAATAGATGATTACTGGAAAGAAATGTGGAATGTTGGGTTGTGTTCAATAAAGTTACAGGAGATGCTCTTTAAAGCTTTCTGGTTACTGGCTGCACTCACGTCTAAAACAAACGCTGGTCCATTTAGTCACATATTTGCACTTGTAATGCATTTGGTGAGCGAAACAGCATTCCATCTGTATAAACTGAATAGCTTGACAAAACACTGCACACTTGTCACTAACCACCCTTCAGAATTGTAATCTTGGGGGAAGGTTGTAAAACCAACATGACTTTAGATGTCTTAACAGCCAGAGGATGACTGTGACATACTTTATAATAAAGTGTCATCTTCCAGGATACATAAAAATCAGTTGTATTTACTGTGCACCAAATATTTTTTTTTAGAACCAACTAAATGACAGTGTCATGCCTCTACTGTTGCATGCATAATGCAAATCATTTTTTCACAACGTATTACTCTAGTCAGCCCGAGGTGGATGGTCCCTCAGGGAGCACTGCTCTCTCTTTGACCTTGGTCATGAATTACCTATCAAAGGTGAGACTTGATATTTTAGCAGAGATTATGCAAGGTTTTCCACAAATAATATCTGGAGAAATCGAAACCATAGCTTTACATTTCTAAAGTTTTCTGTAAATTGAATTTGGTATTAATCAAAAGGATCATCAGAGCTCCTAGAGATAAACAAGAGAATGCTGCTCTCTGGGGAATTTTTAATACATATATGAATCATACCAAATATGAGGGGCCTATACAACTGCAGAAAAGAAAATTGGAAAGGAGTATAGCTTACCTTACATTCATTCTGCTCATTTCCTTGCCCTTCTCATTAGTCACACAAGAGAGTGTAAAGTGAACGTAAGTAATGTTAAATGACCAACAATGTTAAATTATGCAAATAGTGTACTTCTAATAGAAAAGTCTACTGCATAAGAACAAAAGATTTTAATTGGTATTCTTTATGATATATTTCAGCTTTTTAAAATTATACTTGTATTTTCAAGAATTCAGAGTACAAATTCTTGTTTTCCTGAGTCTTAAAGTGATGACGTCATGTAAACACTTGGTACCAGAAATTCTAAAATTGAGAGGTCTCAAGCTAACTGTAACTTTTGATAGGTGTCCACCTGCTATGTAGTACCAGCTCAAGCTGTATTTCTTAATGTAAGAATATTAGTTTAAATATTCATCATAAATCAAAAGAACAGCATTTTATTTTTTGTGTGAAAACATTATAACATCATATGAAAAACTTCAGTTAATATATTTTGAATGTAATTTCCAAATATTTTTTAAGTGTTATGGCAAGGTCACATGTAAATTCAAGGATTAGAAGTTATTGCATCTATACATGCTTACCTGATGACTGATAGATGCTTTGGTGCTAATGTTCATGTTAATACCTGTTTCATTGTTGATAATTTTATTGTCTGGAAAATATCCATATGGATCAATCAGTACAAGATTCACACTTTTGTGATTAACAAATTAGTTTGTTTGTTTGTTTTTTATGTAACAAATGAAGTAGTATTTAAAAGTTTGGGCTTGTGCAAAAGGAGACACCATATAAAAAGTCACTCAACCCCATGGGTTATAAAGGAAATGTAAACTAAATTAAGGCAATGCTTTTATTTGTGAAACTTTTAAATGTAAACACACACACACACACACACACACACACACACACATATATATATATATATATATATATATTATATATATATATATATAAATGTGACAATAGCAACATTGATGACCATTTGGGAAGAGAGAGAGAATCTTTTACAGTGCAGGTGGAAATGTAAATTGGAACAGTAACTTTAGAGAGCAATTTGTAAGATTCATAAAGTTAAAAATCAGCATTCTCTCTCAACATATAGCAATTTTGGTTGTCAGTGCATAATATTATCAATTTTATCCCGTCTTGCCCAACTTGTTGGATGAAAAGTGATTTTATGGACTGAATGTTTGTCTCCCTCCCTAAAACTCATTTGTTGACAATCTACCTCCCAATATGATGGTATTAAGAGGTAGTAAGGATTAGATGAGGTCATGAGGATGGAGCCCTCATGAATATAGTTAGTGCCCTTCTGAGAATCATGAGAGCTTACTTCCCATTTCCCTCTTTCATCACATTAGGATAAAACAATCAGCCATCTGCAAAGAGGACTCTCAACAGACCCAGACCAAGCTGGTACCATGATCTTAGACTTCTAGATTCCAGAAATGTGAGAAGTGATATCTCAATTCTGTTTCAGGTTTCTTAGTTTTAGGTAAAATAATAATCTTTACACTTTTCTTATATATTAGTATTTACTCCTCTTCATTTTCTTTGCCCATTTTTATACTGAGCTTTGCTTATAATTTCTTAAAGTTTTGAAAATTACTTTTTATAAAAGAAAACCTCTAGGAACATCCTCTGCCAGATATACACATTTTTTCATAATTGTTTTCTAAACTTGGCTACATCATCTATTTCATTCAGAATCTTTATTTTTTAAAGAAAATTTTTATTCTAGAAAAATTTCAAACATGAAAAAAGTAATGTGTTGTGTTGTATTGTATTAAAGGTGAAATGTATTACTATGTTTCATAAAACTTATCAACCTATGCCTAAATTTGTTTCCTATGTACTATCCTATACAAGCCCTTTCAATATTATTTCAAACAAATTCAAAATATCACATCATTACTCATTGTCCTATAAATATATTTGGTTTCTATCTCTAAGTAATGGGGTTTCTTCCTTTTTTTTTCTTTTAACATAACTATAACACCATTATCACAACTGAAAAAAATTAATTCCTTAATATTATCAATAGAGAGCCAGTGGTCACACTTCTCCAACTGTCATAAATATATTTTACATTTTGTTTAATTCAGGATAAAATTAGGTTCATTTATTAGGACTCATTAACATATCTCTTAAACTAAAGGTTTACATTCATCACTTTTTCTATTTTGCATTATTTTGTTATATCAAAATAATTATTTTCAGGGTAGAGATTCTCATAGACTGAATGTAGCTGCTTACAACCCCTTGGTATTGTTACCATATTTTTCTGTCATCTGTACTTTCCATAAATTGGTGGTTTAGTTAGTCCTAGAGGATTAATTAGATTCAGGTTTGGTTTATAGATATGTACCTCCATCAGGAGATGCATGAATTTTCCAGTATTATTAATTTTTATAATTGATATTACTATTTATATTTGATATCTATGAATAATTATTAAATATTTCCCATGACTTGCTATAAAATCAATTCAAGTATGGAGTAATTAAAATATTCTGTATATTTTTCCAATATGTATAGTTTTGCTCTTTTATATGTTATTCAGTGATTTTATCATTTTATTAACAGTTGTAGTGAAATATAATTGGCACACAATAATCTACATGAAGTGTACAACTTTATAAGTTTTGATGTTGGTATGTACCTATGAAACCATGACCGCTATCAAAATAATGTACATATCCATCACCCCCAGAAGTTTTTCTATGCCCCTTTATAATCTCCTAATTTCCATTCTGTCACTATACACTAACTGACATTTTCTAGAATTTTACATAAATGAAAGCACAGCATTTTCCATTTAAATATTTACAGTATTTTCTCTGTTTTGCCTGGTTTATTTCACTCAGCATAACTATTTTGAGATTTATCCATTGTAGCATGCAGCAATAACTTATTCCTTTTTATTGCTGAGAAGTATTGCATGGATGCACTACTCTGTTTGTTCTTTCAGGTGTTGCTGAGCATGTTAGTTGATTCCACCTTCAGGCTGTTATAAATAAAACTACTATCAACATTATGTACAAGTCTTTGTACGAACATATGCTTTTATTTCTCTTGGATAAATACCTAGCAGTTAAATGGCCAGATCAGATGGAAGGTGAATGCTTAAATTTTAAGAAACTACCAAACTGTTCTGAAGTGATTGCACCATTAACAGCAATGTATGAGAGTTTTAGTTCCTCCAAATCTTTGTCAACACTTGTTATGATCCATATTTTTCTGTTGTCATTCTGATAGATCTGTTACATAATAGACTTAATCTGCATCTTTTAAAATGTTGAACATCTTTTCATTTATGTATATATATATATATATATTCATTTGTGCATATATATACATATATATATATATATATATATATATGTATATATATGCTTGTGTGTTCCCATGTAAATAAATATTAAGGGGAAACGTCCATTCTGAAAATGAGACATATGTATGTGGTTTCATAAGCCTAAGCAATTTTTTTTCCCAAGCCTTTGGTAACATCTTAAAGAGTATTTCATTTTGAAAATCATTACTATATAAAGTTTTCAGGTGATATAGATCCCACAAATTTATTTGGGAGATTACTGCATTTTGTTGAGAGAGTTTCTGATATCCAGCCTACTTTTAATTTTTTTAACATCTTTATTGGAGTATAATTGCTTTACAATGGTGTGTTAGTTTCTGCTTTATAACAAAGTGAATCAGTTATACATATATATATGTTCCCATATCTCTTCCCTCTTGTGTCTCCCTCCCTCCCACCCTCCCTATCCCATCCCTCTAGGTGGTCACAATGTACCGAGCTGATCTCCCTGTGCTATGTGGCTGCTTCCCACTAACTATCTATTTTATGTTTGGTAGTGTATATGTGTCCATGCCACTCTCTCACTTTGTCACAGCTTACCCTTCCCCCTCTCCATATCCTCAAGTCCATTCTCTAGTAGGTCTGTGTCTTTATTCCTGTCTTACCCCTAGGTTCTTCTTGACATTTTTTTTTTCTTAAATTCCATATATATGTGTTAGCATACAGTATTTGTCTTTCTCTTTCTGACTTACTTCACAGTGTATGACAGACTCTAGGTCTATCCACCTCATTACAAATAGCTCAATTTCATTTCTTTTTATGGCTGAGTAATATTCCATTGTATATATGTGCCACATCTTTATCCATTCATCCGATGATGGACACTTAGTTTGTTTCCATCTCCTGGCTATTGTAAATAGAGCTGCAATGAACATTGTGGTACATGACTGTTTTTGAATTATGGTTTTCTCAGGGTATATGCCCAGTAGTGGGATTGCTGGGTCATATGGTAGTTCTATTTGTAATTTTTTACAGAACCTCCATACTGTTCTCTATAGTGGCTGTACCAATTCACATTCCCACCAGCAGTGCAAGAGTGTTCCCTTTTCTCCACACACTCCCCAGCATTTATTGTTTGTAGATATTTTGATAATGGCCATTGTAACCAGTGTGAGGGGATATCTCACTGTAGTTTTGCTTTGCATTTCTCTAATGATTAGTGATATTGAGCATCTTTTCACATGTTTGTTGTCAATCTGTATATCTTCTTTGGAGAAATGTCTATTTAGGTCTTCTGCCCATTTTTGGACTGGGTTGTTGGTTTTTTTTTTGATATTGAGCTGCATGAGCTGCTTATAAATTCTGGAGATTAATCCTTTGTCAGTTGCTTCATTTGTAAATATTTTTTTCCCATTCTGAGGGTTGTCTTTTCATCTTGTTTGTGTTTTCCTTTGCTTATGTTTTCCCTTTCTTTTTCTCTTCTTCTTCTGGGACGCCTATAATTCGAATGTTGGTGTGTTTAATGTTGTTCCAGAGGTCTCTGAGACTGTCCTCAATTCTTTTCATTCTTTTTACTTTATTCTGCTCTGTGTAGTTATTATGCCTTTTTTATCTTCCAGGTCACTTATCCGTTCCTCTTATCAGTTATTCTACTATTGATTCCTTCTAGAGAATTTTTAATTTCATTTATTGTGTTGTTCATCATTGTTTGTGTTCTCTTTAGTTCTTCTAAGTCCTTGTTAAACATTTCTTGTATTTTCTCCATTCTATTTCCAAGATTTAGGATCATCTTTACTATCATTACTCTGAATCCTTGTTCAGGTAGACTGCCTATTTCCTCTTCATTTGTTTTGTCTGGTGGGCTTTTACCTTGCTCCTTCATCTGCTGTCTATTTCTCTGTTTTCTCATTTTCCTTAACTTACTGTGTTTGGGGTCTGCTTTTCACAGGCTGCAGGTTCATAGTTCCCATTGTTTTTGGTGTCTGACCCCACTGTGTAGGGTTGGTTCAGTGGGTTGTGTAGGCTTCCTAGTGGAGTCTTCTGCTGCCTGTGGTCTGGTGGATGAGGCTGGATCTTGTCTTTCTGGTGGGCAGGACGATGTCCGGTCGTGTGTTTTGTGGTGTCTGTGAACTTATTATGATTTTAGGCAGCCTCTCTGCTAATGGGTGACATTGTGTTTCTGTCTTGCTAGTTGTGTGGCATAGGGCGTCCAGCACTGTAGCTTGCTGATTGTTGAGTGGAGCTGGGTCTTAACATTGAGATGGAGATCTCTGGGAGAGCTTTCACCATTTGATATTACATGGAACCAGTTGTTCTCTGGTGGACCAATATCCTGAACTCAGCTCTCCTACCTCAGAGGCACATGCCTGACACCCGGCAGGAGCACCAAGACCCTGCCAGCCACACGGCTGAGAAGAAAAGGGAGAAAAATAAATAAATGAATGAATGAATGAATGAATGAATAAATAAATAAATAAATAAAATAGCTATTAAAACTATATTATTAAAAATAAACAGTTTAAAAGTCATTAAAAATGAAAGAAAGACAGAAGAAAGCAACCAACCCAATAAACAAATCCACCAATGATAACAAGTGCTAAAAACTATACTAAGAAAACAAAAACAAAAACCGACAGAGAGAACCCTAGGACAAATGGTAAAAGCAAAGCTATAGAGACAACATTACACTAAGAAGTATACTCTTACACACTCACAAAAAGAGAAAAAGGAATATATATATATATATATATATATATATATATATATATATATATATATAATAGGAAGAGAGCAACCAAATCAATAAACAAATCTACCAATGCTAATAAACTCTAAACACTAAACTAAGATAAACATAAAACCAGAAACAAATTAGATGCAGAAAGCAAACCCCAAGCCTACAGTTGCTCCCAAAGTCCATCACCTCAATTTTGGGATGATTTGTTGTGTATTCAGGTATTCCAGAGATGCAGGGCACATCAGTTGACTGTGAAGATTTAATCCACTGCTCCTGAGGCTGCTGGGAGAGATTTCCCTTTCTCTTCTTTGTTCACACAGCTCCTGGGGTTCAGCTTTGGATTTGGCCCCGCCTCTGCATGTAGGTCACCTGAGGTCCTCTGTTCTTCCCTCAGACAGATTGGGGTTAAAGTAACAGCTGATTAGGGGCTGTGGCTCACTCAGGCCGGGAGGAGAGAGGCGTACAGAATGCGGGATGAGCCTGTGGTGGCAGAGGCCAGCATGACATTTCAACAGCCTGAGGCGTGCCGTGTGTTCTCCCAGGGAAGTTGTTGCAGTGGTGGGCTGCACAGCCTGCTGTGAGGGGAGGTGTGGATTGTGACCTGGGCTTGAACACAGGCTTCTTGATGGCTGCAGCAGCAGCCTTAGCGTTTCATGCCTGTCACGGTGTCTGTGCTGATAACTGCGGCTCGTGCCCACCTCTGGAGCTCGTTTAGGCAGTACTCTGAATCCCGTCTCCTCACGCACCCCAAAACAATGGTCTCTTGCCTCTCAGGCAGTTCCCGACTTTTTCCCGGACTCCCTCTCAGCTAGCTGTGGCGCACTAGCCCCCTTCCGTCTGTGTCCACACAGCCAACCCCAGTCCTCTCCCTGGGATCTGACCTCTGAAGCCTGAGCCTCAGCTCCCAGCCCCCACCTGCCCCAGTGGGTGAGCAGACAAGCCTCTCGGGCTGGTGAGTGCTGGTTGGCACCAATCCTCTGTGCGGGAATCTCTCCGCTTTGCACTCTGCACCCCTATTGCTGCGCTCTCCCCTGTGGCTCTGAAGCTTCCTCTCCATCACCCTGTCTCTGCCTGTGAAGGTGCTTCCTAGTGTGTGGAAACATTTCCTCCTTCACAGCTCCCCCCCAGAGGGGCAAGTCCTGTCCCTATATTTTTGTCTCTGTTTCTTCTCTTTTCTTTTGCCCTACCCAAGTACATGGGGAGTTTCTTGCCTTTTGGGAAGTCTGAGGTCTTCTGCCAGCCTTCAGTAGGTGTTCTGTAGGAGTTGTTCCACATGTAGATGTATTTCTGATGTATTTGTGGGAAGGAAGGTGATCTCCACATCTTACTCCTCTGCTGTCTTGAAGGTCTCTCCCTAATTTTATCTTAATTTCTTTTCCAGAACATTATGCTGCATCTACGATCATAAATCATTCTGCTCCCTGCTGAGCATTTAATGCTTCCAATATAGGTAGAAAGTTATATCTCTTCTTAGTTTTAGCAAAAGTAGTATGTAGAGCTTTTTCTCCTTCTGGCAAGCCTAGTGCCTTAATCTGTATCTTGTGGCAATCTAGGTTATGATTTACATGCCGTATGTCTCCATTTTTAAGTAAAATACTAAATTAATAAATGTTATTTGACTCATTTATAATTCCAAAATTTTGTTTTTATTAAGTAATCCACAATTATAGAGATTTCTATTTTTTAGGTAAAATTGAATTTACTGATTAGATTACCAACTGGCATGAATATTTTAAACTCTGGTTTATGACTAGTGGCTCTAAGTTGTTTACCACAATTATATTACACTCTTATTTTAATGTCAGCAAGCAAATTTTAAAGGTCTATGATAAAATGGTTATATGAGTTTTCTAATATTGCTGTATCAAATTACCACAACTCCAGTGGCTTAAAAGAACACAGAAGTGTTATTTTACAGTTTTTTAGGTTATTAATCCAAAACTTACTGGGCTGAAATCTTACTGGGATAAAATCATGTATTAGCAGGGATGTTGTCCTTTGTCGAAGCTCTAGGAGCAAATCTGTTTCCTTACCTTTTATACCTCTTAGGGTGCATCAAATTCCTTGACTCATAGCACCCTTCCTTCATCTTCAAAACCAGTAACATTGACCCAGTTTCTGTCATCACATCTTTTTCTCTGATCCTGTTCTTCTGCCTCAGTCCTCTGTTTCTCAGGACGCTTGTGATTATATTGGGCCCATCTGGGTAACCTAGGATAATTTCTCTATTTTTAGGTCAGCTGATTAGCAACATTAACTCCATCTGCAACCTTAATTCCCCTTTGCTATGTAATCTATTCACAGGTTCCAAGGCTTTGGACATGACTATCTTGGGGGGACATTATTTTGCCTACCACAATCACTAAATAGATAATCCTGTTTGAGGAATATAGGTGTCGGGAAGTAGCCTCTATGTAGCAACTCATGAGAGATTAACCCTGTGGGAATTTCTTTTATTTTTAGTTCCTTTTTTGTTTATTATTTAGCTTCATTTTAGTCCTCTTATGAATGAACTCTCTAGTTTATTGGCTCATGATTCAACTATATCAGGTCAATTCTAGGTATTAAAAATCTCAGTCAGTTTAAAATAGAATTTCTGGGGGTGGAGTTTAATTTCTCAACTGATTCAGATGTGTGGCCAGTATAAAAAGGAATGAAACCAGGTCATTTGTAGAGATGTGGATGGACCTAGAGACTGTCATACAGAGTGAAGTAAGTCAGAAAGAGAAAAACAAATATCGTATATTAATGCATATATGTGGAATCTAGAAAAATGGTACAGATGAACTGGTTTGCAAGTTAGAAATAGAGACACATATGTAGAGAACAAACGTATGGACACAAAGGGGGGAAAGTGGGGGTGGTGGTGGTGGGATGAATTGGGAGATTGGGATTGACATGTATACACTGATGTGTATAAAATAGATATCTAATAAGAACCTGCTGTATAAAAATTAAAGAAATAATATAAAAATTTTTTTTAAATGTGTGACCAGGGTCAAGAACTTAACTGTAAATAAGATGGTGGTGTTTCTCTATTTATTCAGCTTAACCCATTGCATCAAAGTGCAAATAATAGTACAGATACACAAATGAAATATATTATGATCCCCAAATGTATGGAGTAGAGTTAAAATTCATCCTAAAGGCTACTACATCTACCATTGTACTTGATTCATGAAACTGGAGAATTTTCTTCTGTAATTCATGGACTGCCTTTACATATTTTGATAATTTGTGGAGATGGGATGAAGAAGAATCACAGTTGAAACATAAAAACCTGGAGTGAAGATCATTTTTTTGTTTGTCTTGGGTTTTGTTTTGAATCATTGAATGTCAGTTGGAATATCAGCTCTACTCATATATTTTCCTTACTCAGGAGTCTTTGATTCCTCCTTTAGGAAAAAAAGGATCTACCAGAATATCTAGTACTTTCTTCTTTGTTTAACAAACAACAAGGAATTAAACGTGCGAATGTGAGTCTATTGTAAATGGAGATCTCTGGTAGCTTTCAGAAATCAAACATACCCAATAGAGTATATATGGTTCAAGACCAAAACAGGCAGTCTACAGATCTGCAGCCAAGAGAGCTGGCAGTCCAAATTCTCGACTGAATGGAACACAGTGAGAGGAAATCTTGCCTGTGATAAATGACGGGAGAGTTGGCAGATAAAGCCAGAACACCACTATGTGACATGATGGGAAAAGTATGTTGGCTATGAGGACAGAGATTCTTTCTTTCCTTCTGTTTCAAAATTTCTTATAACGTTGAGTGTTTTTATCCCCTATATATTAAAGGGGACTAAGAATGGAAATTTATTTCTAAAATATTCACATTTTAGCAATCTCCAAAATCTGAATATTTGTATACTTCTTATAATATTTTTTGTTCAGTAATTGGGGTTTGCTTTATAGCCAAGGAATGTATTTAGTCATTTATGAGAACTAGTTTTTTTTTCCTTTTAAACTTTTGTATAGTAATATGAATGCTTGTACCTTTCTTCTGATTTTCTTCATTTCAAAATTGTTATTGAGACTCCTGGAGATAAGTTATATTTTAATATGTTTACTTTTCCTACAAACTTATTTGAGTGTAGCAAGCACAGAAGTTATTTCTACAAGGTAAGGAAGACTTGCTCCTATGAGGTTTATGAGAGCTGAACACCAGCAGAAAGGTAGTTGTTCTTGAATTGTTCTGCAGAATAAATGGATATATATTAGTGTTTTGCACATATCTTTTCTCTGTGTTGAGAAACCTAGAGGAATGAGGAAAAAATTTGAGAAAGGAAATGTGAATCCAGATACACAGACACAATAGGGCAAAACAAAAGCCCAACCAAACCAGCAAAGATTACATACCTGGTCCTGTCTATAAATATCTATACCTATAAGTAGATACGTATCTATGTAGATAGATATAGAGACTGATACTTTCCTCGCTGAATATTTCTTGTTCTTTATGGGTAACCATACTCATTTTCAAGTTATACAATAAAAAATTAAAAATGAGTGTACAGTACTTGTTATTTATGATCCCTTGCTTAGCTTTAGATCCCATGGTATCTTAGCTTACCTGGTGTGAACTATCTTAGTTCTTTCCTTTCCTTTTATATCCACATTTTCTGACCTTGGCTCTCAGAAAGGTCCTGAGATCATTCCACTCTCCTGACCCCTTTTCTTGCTTCAGTGACAGCAGCTCAGAGGATGAAGTGAGGAATGCAGGTCTCCATTTCACTTCAATTGTTACTAATTTTACATCCCTAAAATTGGTAGTATTGTGCAAAGAAGATGCAGATTCAGTTAGAATGCCTGCAGCTATGGGTCAGGTAGGGTTATTATATTAATATTAATACAGATTGGAGAAGTGGATAGAATGCTTGGAGCTGAATGTCAAAGAAAAATCTATCTGAGCATAATTCTAATCATAACTTTTTACTCATTGTGAGGAGAACATGGTTTCTTTAGGATTATAGGCACAGTCAGTAATGGAATTCTGAATGTCACATATATCTCCATAAGGCTAGCTTTGTGTAATCTCTTTAATGGATAGATGGATGGATGGATAAAGGGTAGATACCTAGAGAGATAGATATTAGTTATGGCTAGATAAACTGGAAGTCAGGGCTTTTACGATACAAGCATAATTTTATATATTCTTTAGCTTTAAAAAAAGTTAATTGGGTTACAAATTTTTCTTTATCCTATTCCACGTATAATAATAATTTTGTACTGTCAGTGATCAGAAAAAAACTTCAATTTCATTGCTCTCTTAGTCAAATGATATGAAACTTTGAAGAAATTCAGATTTATCTGTGTCTCAGTTGTCCAATTGTCAGCAGTTTTAGGATTGACTAGAACTCACACATGATGAATATACAAGCTTTGGTTGTTATAAGTAGACATGTTAGGGAACCATTCTCTCCTATGCCTGAGCTGTGAGCATCTTTCATCTATGTGCCTTTCACCTGGCCCCAGACTCTTCTGGAATGCCACAGGTACCATGAGAGACAGGGAACAGGTTTGCCTTCTTAGGCATCCTTACATCAGCCTATGTGCCCTTGTCTGGAGAAGATTCCCTCACTTCTCTATAATGCCCTGGGTCATGTCACTATCAAGTGGGGAGAAGAGCCTGTTAAATTCTCAGTAATGCAATGCTTACAGTTTTCTAGAAAAAAGCAAAACTTAATCTCAATTATTCTCCCACTGTTTTGTAGTCTGATCTAATCTTTAGACCCTAACCATGTCTACAATTATGCTATTTTAACCAATGGGTTTAAGAATAGATTCTGATGGATAAGAAAATGATAAATATTTTCTTAAGTAAACATGACATGCTAATATTTATATTTGATGCAGTTTTCTAAAGTTTTTTGTTCTCAGTTTAAAGCTGTCTGTAGCCTGTATGTGAAAAATTGACTTTAATGTGAAAGTAGTAAATTCTTTTAAGTGTATGCTTTCTTTAGAACTACATTCTGATCTAATTTTTAATGCTCCTTATTTTTAATTATGTCTTGGACTATAAGAAAGAGAGGCTGGTTCTAAGCTTGTGGGCTCTATCCTAAGATGCCATTTAAGAATAGGGGATAATTTTCACAGTCTCCTGGTCTAGGATTACTGAACCATCTCAAAGACATTGGAAAAAGGTAGTATATGCATCCAACATATTTGCCACATTTGTATTATTATTTCTGCTGATAATAACTATGTAATGAAGAGTTACAGCTACCTTGCAGGTCTTCTAACTTGGTTAGAAGCACATGTCATACTTCCAGTTTTGGAGAGACAACAGCACAATATTGTGGGAAAAAAACCATGAACTTTTGAGTCTAACAGAAGTGAATTTAAATTTTGTTTCTGCCCTTATTTAGCATTGTAATGTGGGCAAATTATTACCATCATTATTGAATTTTTTATTATGAAATATTTGAAGCTCAGAAAGATGTATATACAATAACATGTTTAGCCACAATTGTAACTTTGTCAGATCTTATCATTTTGCCATATTAATTTCACGATCTAAATTTTTAAGTTGCGCTTATGTTGGATTCTGAAATTTAGTAGAATAGAAGATGTTACTTCTAGAAGTATTTATGTAACATCATTGTATGAGTGACTTGGGAGACATAAAACAAAGTCAGATTGGTCAATAGGAAAAATCACTTCTGTATCTTCCATAAACTCATTTGTAGAGAAAATGTTCATTGTTTGTGGACCTACGTGCCAGGAACATTACAGCAATGTCTAAGAATTTGAAATATCACATTTGCAGATTTAATTAGGAGCCAATGTCATTTCCTTTCTGTACTATTTATATAAAGTGTTCTTCTAAATTTTGTACTATTTCGGGTTCTCATATTGCACATATAATCTTCCAATATGTCTTACAATGCTTAAAAATGCTTTTAGCCCTAATATTTTTTATTTCATTTTAGTTATTTCTCAATAGCCCTTTTAAATATTTCTGGAATCAGTGTCCAGAAATTTCCCTTAAGGAAACCATTGTATCAGGAACCAACAAGTATGCTCTAATAGCATGGGAATTCCATGTCACAAAAGTGTATCAACCAGAAATTTTCATGAATGCTAGGAAGAATTGTGATTAAGAAAAGACAGCACCACAAAGAGGATAGCAGTCATCAAGCTCAAGGCAAGTTGCTTAACAAATAAATGTAATTAAATGTCTTTGTTTTATTCCACATTTGGTGAATAAAAAGTATATACTTAAATATCAGCAAGTACTTCTTAGTGCTCAGATCTCTTTACCAGAAAAATTTCTTTGACTAATGTTTGTCATGTGAAGTCACATTCTTCATTAGTCAATATCATTACTCACAAGCAGAATATGTATAAACACCAACTATATATTTTAGTGAAAGTAGAGAGTCATTTTATCTTTATAGGTGAAGGTTATTGTATTTATATATCACTTTATGAACCAGAGTAACAATCTATGCAGGGCTAGAATTCCAAGCAAAAAGTTTATCCTAATATGATTATTCCAGAGGCTTTACTATATTGTGCTTTAGAATTTTTATTATCTGTCAATACTAAAGGGAGTGCAACTCTTACCTTGTGCTTTTCAAGCTTGCAGAAAACGTCAAGGTTTATATAATTATTTAATTGCTGGGTATTTTAAAACATTTTCTTATCAGAAATAGTTGACCAATTCTTGCTTATTTAGTTTCTATTTCTCTGATGAGGCAACTTTGAACAAATCTTTTCATTCTATCATGCACATTGATTGAAATTTATAAATGTGAATACATCTCAACATTATTGCTATTTCTTATCAAAATATATTTTAATGGTAAATCTATGCTGCAAAATGTCAATGGCCTCATTGTATGCTTTTTGATAACACTTAAAATGAAAGAAAGAAGCCTTATTTATTTTGTTCAAGGAAAAATGCATCAATCCATGTCGTATATATTTATAGGACAATCAGCATGCCAGGCGTCATGCTAGGTGCTGTGGTGATGATTTATTTCATCCAAAAACTTGAAATCAAATAGAGATCTTAAGATGTATATACAAATAATTATAAAGCAGAGTAATATGTTAAAAATGATGTATTCATTATACTGAAATAAGTTCAAAAGCAGATAAAAGAAAACAATATGTGAAGGCTTCAGAGGGGGGAGGCACTTTGGCTGGACTTTGAAAAATGAGTGGAATTTATATTCAGAGTATTGTGGGGGCATGTAGTGTTGAAGACATTTTTTTTTAAAGTGCGAAGAAAGACACGGAGGTAAACAAACAAACAAAAAGCACAAACCATGTCTGAGGTTTGCAAATAGCAAGTTTGGAGTGGGAAACTGTCAGAAAAAGGCTAAAAATTAGACCTGTGATGTTTGTCCTTGAATGTCAACTACGAGAGTTCTACTCTTCCTGAAAGCCATGGTGAGTCACAAAAGTTTTTGAGGAGGGGAATAAAATAATCAAAACGATGCTTTAAGACAACCAAGTGGGTGGCATCATGTAGTATTAATTGGATGCAATGGAGCCTTTAGTCAGAGAGGCCAGCCAGGGTGATACTGTAATAGCCTAGATATTAAACAATACCAGACAAAGCTAAGATAGGATAAGGAAGAATAGAAGGAAATTAATCATAAAATGATCATGAGTGTAGAAGCTCAACTGCCACTGTTTTTCATGTTTTGTCTGAAGAAGAAGGAGTTGGGAAGGACCACAGATGATTCGTAAATCTACAATCTGGTTGCAGAATTAGATTAGCAAGCACTCTATACATCATTGAGTTAAAATCTCTAATTTTCCCTTTCAAATAACTAAAAAGGAAGAAATTGAACTGCATTCCAGAATCACACAATTTATGCTAAAGGTAGATTTGAACACAGTCTTATTTTTTAACACAATCTTTTGATTCTGATTTTAGGATTAATTTCATTACACTGAAACATTTCCCAATGGCAAGAGTAGATTAAAAGCCAAAAGATTCACGTGGAACTATGATGGAGACAAGTGGAAATATTGAACAAGAACTTAGGCCATCAGGGAAGAGAATAAAGATTTTGTAATGACTCATAGGAGGTGAAACTGACAGCGTAAAGATTAACGTCAACTCTAGAAGTATAAGCATCGCAATATATTAATAATAGGTAGCATTTATGAAACAGCTAATATGTCAGTTACTATCTTATTTCATTTATGTGCATTATCTCTCAACCCAGAAGAAGACTGTAAGTTATCAACATACTCATATGTAGATTTTGGATTAGTAAAGAGCCTGGGCTCTGGAACTGGCTGGAAATGCAACTGGACTTGTAAAACTATTTTGACTTATAAAGTAATATATGAATACATTTTTAAATGTTAAGTAATGAAGAGGCACATTGAGAAAAAAGCAAAAGCTCAAATTTACCCCTTTCTCTTGCATGTAAAACCCATGCAAATATATATATGCACACATGTATAACCTCCTATTCTCTCCCCATCAACATATGTTCTAGAGGCAATAACATTTGTTACTTTGGTATGTATTTTTTCTGTGCTTTGACATGCATTTACATGATGGAAAGGGAAAAATCACAGACGACTCCTAGATTGTTGTGATATGAGCAGGATAGTAGTGTGTGAAAGAGATGCAATGGTTTTATTTAAACATATTATGTTTGAAGTGCCTTTTAGAAATCTATGTTGAAATTGCAATAAAGTATTTGGCTTACACGTCTAGCTTTCAAGGTAGAGATGAGGACCAGTGATGTAAATATTTATGTTATTAGCATTTGGATGCTTTATAAAGTCATGGTCTCAGATGAGATTACTCAGAGAAGGAATGTAGATACAGACAAGAGTGGGGTGCATGACAAAACTCCAGTGAATTCCAATATTAACAGATTAAGCAAGGAAGTTAAAACCTACTAAAGGGGACTGAGAGGGACTGGCCACTGGGAAAATAGGGCAATCAGAATTTGGGTGTGTAACAGAAACCAAGGGGGAAGAAAGGTTCCAGAAGAAGAAAGCATTCAACTGGTTTTGAAAGCTCTTGAAACACTGACTGTAATGGACACTGAGAATTAGAGTTGTGATTTGGCAATATAACAGTCACTAGTGGCCTGGGACGAATTATTTAACCTCCTTGTATCTCATTGTCTCACTCTAGTATAGAAGTAATAAGGTTCTATGTTATTGACACAAACCATTGTTGATATCTGTGTACCTCAAAGGGTTCACATGGGTTAATTCATGTAAAGCACTTAGAAGATTTCCTGGTACACAGCACTCACTAAATGTTAGTATGGAGAAGGGGTAAGGAGAGACCAGGGGTGTTGTGACAATGGATATCCCTGTCCACGGAAGGAATTATTAGGAGAGAGGACTAAGTATTTTCAGACATTCCCAGCTTTGTATTCTCTTATCAATTTGGACTTCACCACTAAGCTGAGGACAATGACAGGTGTGTGTCCTCCTCCTGAAGAGGAGAAAATCAACAAAGTACGGGGCAAGCGTTTTTCCCACCTTCACAAAGTGCTTCCCTAATACCAATTATTTCTTGCTCATTATTATTGAGGCTGTATAGATTTTGGCCTTAGGAGGCTCCACTATGGGTCAAAAATACAGTGTTAATTAAAATACCCAAGGCTGAAAATCCATTCCCAATTATATGTTTCATCACAAATTGTATCCAGTCATGTTATCTCATAGAACCTCTCAGAGATACTAAAGTGAAGTTAAATGACAACATTAAGATACTCCAAATGCATAAAGACTCTTCAATAGTAAAATGCTAACAAAGTAGATTGCTTCAAATTCAAATGTAATGTCCTCAAATTAATTCCAGGAAGAAAATAAAATTCAGAAATTCAATTCTTTTGAGTTAAAATCCAAAAACATTAAAATCAAAGGAATAAAGTCTGAAACCATATACTCTTGTTATTATGAGTTAAAGTTCAAAGAAGTTAAAGTGTAAAATTCTTTACCCAATTTCTTATTCTTCTATTTTTAATCAAAGTGATTTGGGATTCCTGGGTCCAGTTATCCTTTACAGATATGTGCATGATTCTTTCAGGGCTCTTAGATTTGTGTCAATTCAATATCAGGTCATCAGTGAATGAGGTACATCCAAGACCACAAGAAAGGAAAGTAAGTAGTATATTCTGATGTCATGAACTTTTCAGATTTGCAGTTTTTGAGGAAAGTTGCTGGAAAATGGTTTGAAAGAAGCAAAAGATAGCTACTTTCCACCGCAGGTCCCAAGTTTCTCTGCTTGAGAAGTGAGGAGTAAAAGACTCATTACTCTGGGAGACGTCAAGGGAAATAGTCTCACTGGGAAACAGCCAAGTTTATGTCATGGCAACAATGTGAAAGAAACAGAGAAAAGTTTAAGGATTAACTACATTTCAAAGAACACAGGACAATAGTTTTGGAGAATGAAGAAGCATGGTAGATGGGAAAAAGGGTTCAAAGACCAGTGATAACAGATTAGGAAAGCAGATTGGAGGCAAAATGGGATTAGAAAGAACATGCCTCAGAAGAAGATCTATAATTACTTAAACTCTAAGTTTCATTGGCATTGGTGAACATAGGTCTTATTTTCCCAAGACAGTCTCATTTTGTGTTTATTGTCAAGATTTCCCATCCTTTTTAGCATCTGTCTAGATTTCTCATGTTTTTAAATTTATTAATAGAGTTATAGAAGTATATCAAAACTGGTATGGTATTTTATATTTTCAGTTTCTGCTATGGTCTCTTCTATTAGTATGTGCAACATATGTGCAAAGAACAGAGTGCTTACTTTAACACATGATTAAATCTGAAAGACAATCAGCATTAGCCTGTTTCTGTCTAATACTTTCCTAATGTAATATATCTAACTTTTCTCTTCAAGGACAACACTGTAAGGTATGAACTGATAAAATGAATGACCCTTGAACACAAGTGGTTAAAGAGAGTCAACACTAATGTCAGGTGATGATGAGAGGAGCATTAGACACTGCTGTCTCTGCCAGCCACTTGACATGCTGACCAATAATACTATGACCTATGCCTTGCTGGGGAGATGCAAGAAGACTGCCAGGGGGTCAGCTGTAAAACAATCGCTGGTTGAAGATATGTGTGAAGTAGATGCTGAGGAGGCTTCCAGCAAGTGTATATTTATATCACTGAGCACAGACTCCTCAGAATACAAAAATCATATGAAGTATCAGCAATACTACTTCAAAAGTTAGCTCTAGAGCCCAGGAGCCACAACTACTGAGCCCACGTGCCACAACTACTGAAGCCTGTGCACCTAGAACTGGTGCTCTGCAACAAAGAGAAGACACCAAAATGAGAAGCCTGGCACCGCAAGGAAGGGTAATCCGTGTTTGCCGCAACTAGAGAAAGCCCTTGTGCAGCAACAAAGACCCAACGTAGCCAAAATTAAATAAATTTATATATATATATAGATAGATAGATACAGATAGATAGATAGGTAGATAGATAGATATAAAAGTTAGTAGTTACTTTAGGGCCATGTCTAAAATGGCAATCAAAAATGTGCAGCTGCAGAAAATGTGGTATATTTCATTCTGTGAAGTGTGACCTTTCATTTAGATCAAATTACTTCATCCAAATCAATTTTGTCCGTTTTCAATTCCAAGTTTTCTTATACATGTATGAAAAGTAAGGCAATAACTGTGAATATATGGTCTTCCTCAGGAGCAGAAGAAATCTAGCTAAATACAACAGCAATTTTGTGGCTTCTGATGCTCCAAATAGAAAAACCAGTTAAATTAATTCTGATGATTTGATTTTTTAAACTCAAATTAGAAAATTATAGCATAGCTTTTTGAAATGAATTCTGTTGAAAGTGAATGTTGAAATATTTTTTTCTCTAATATTCCTTGCTGTGGAAGGACAGACTGGGTGAAACCATTTTATTATTATATGTTTTTCTTTCCATTTGAGCAGTTAAACTTCTTTATATGGATGCATTATCTATCTTGTAACAAATTCTATAGTGTTGTAGAAATAAAGACCACAGGCACATTTTAGTTTAAGAATTATTATTATTGTTTTGCCTCTAATCTGTACGTAAGAAGAACAAATGGTAAAGAAAACATACAGGGATTGCTCAATTCCCCCATCTCATCTGTAGCTTGAAATACACAGATGTAGATTAACTAGCTTGAGCAGAGGGTTAGGTTCTCTATGAGAATTCTCTTTATGCTCAAGGATCTCTTTTCCTAATAATTGCTGTTTCCTTTTTCTCTTGTAGGAGTTTTCTTTGGGTGTGGGAAATGTGAGACAACATAAGACATATTTATCATGGATACTGAGGGCATGAACATTTCTGGAAGGAGAGGGTCCTCATCAATGTTCATTGCTTTTATTGCAGTGTCTCATTTTATCTTTACTATTAAAATATTTGGTCTCAAACCAAGACTATATCTCTAAAGAACAGATACTTTATTAAGACTGGATAAAATGATATAAAAAATATCCTATTTGTACTTATCACAAGTTGATATAGAATGTCATGTTATTGTTTTAGAATTGACAGACATTCTACCTGCTTTTTTCAGTATCAAAAATTGACTTGTTCATCCCTCTGCAATATAGATAAATTGGTCCAGGAACATAACTCCATCAAATTGGTTGAGTTACATTTGTCTCCTTGACAGCTACATTAGTAGACCCTGTAAGTACCAATTTCCTCTGCAGTGATATAGTTAAATATTATTTTTCCTCCCAATTCCTCACTCTTGTGTTCATCAAAACTCACTTTGCAATACACTGGTAACTTAGTTGTAACTTAAAAGAGTTCTGGATAGTAAGTAGAATAAATTTGTACTATTGTCAATGAAAATAAATGTGTAAACAGTAGGATTTACAGAATATGCATTAACAACAGAATGGGTTTTAATATCATCCAGAAGAAGCCTTTTTAGTGCCCTAAATCTAAGGAGCATATTGAATATTTTGTACAAAAAAAAATCAATTGTATTCAATACTTCACCTTAATTATTTTCATGCTCAGGTATTTAGAGTTCAGGGAACTATTCCAAAACAAAGTATAGCAGTAGATTTCAAACAATTACGTTACACTTATTGAGCAATCAGCAAGTGTGAGATATAGAAGAACATAACCAAATAAGACACAGCCTGGAAAACACAAGGTAATACACTTGGGGAAAACTAATCTAAGGAAAGAGCTCAACTGGGGCTTGAAGCTGGGAGATACATAATGATATAGATGAGGCAATGAAAATAGTAGAAGGGAAATTTGATACAAACGTGATACATGGTGACAATAAAGGCAGGGCAATTTGGAGCTACAAAAGGCAGACACATCCTACCAAGATTTAAAGATAATCGCTTTCTGTACACAACATCTTGAGTGTTGACCTGAATTAGGTCTCAGCCAACAACTGGAGACAAATAACTGGTAAGCATGTGTAATCCAAAGAGGTAGAACAATAGTTATTTAAGGCTTGATCTAGCAATGGGCAACGTGGCTGTGATGATGGGCTTTAATCAGATGGCACATACTAAATGTTTGCATTTTTTTCCTTTCAAACATGGGATTCTCTTCCACCAACTATATTTTACCTATTTATGGTTAGATTTGATCTTAGCCCTCACTGATAACCTTTCAACTTTATTAACACTCAGATATTCATTTCCCCTATATGCCTAAGAGAGACTTGAATACTTTCAAAGTAGTAAGTTAAATATTCTTTATCAAATTAAATTTTGCTGGATATTTCATTTATAATTTTTGACTTAGGATTCTCACACTGTGGATCTTATAGTAAGGAACTAATTTAGCAGTAGCAAAAGTTATATCTGGAAGTTGTTTGTTGTAGTATTATCTGAATTTGCAAAATAAATTGGAAACAATTTGAATAACAAACAGTATAAAGAAAAGCTTAGTAAAATTTATGATACAATAGTATGAAAACAGATTGAACATCTGAAGGCATACATTCATTTAAAGTGGGAAAAATAAATGATGCTAAAATGTTGTTGTATATATTTGTAAATGCCTGCTTTAGACTTTTGTATTATTAGATTACTTTTTAAAAAATATACCTGATGAATTCCAATATAAAAGTAATATATGCTAATTTTAGAACTGGAAAATATAAGAATATATGAAAAAAAGTAATACAGAAAATCAGTTCCTTACTCAGAGAAAACTGTGTTTAGCTTCATATATAAAAATACATTGTTATATTAAGTATAATTTTAATCACTTTGTAACCAGCTTATCATTTAGTATTTTAACTTTAAGATTGTACTAGTCAGAAAATGCTGTCTGAATGTATGAATTTAAATGGCTTTGAGCACTTCATCAAAATTCGTATCATGATATATGCATTTAATCCCTAAAAAGTTTGTTTTTAATGTCTAGATATAGAAATATTACTGTGTGAAATATTCTTTCATATAAGGTTATTTTTATATCTCTGATTAGTTCTATAGGTTTAAGTCCTAGAAATTGTGTTATTTGATAAAAGGGTATCCTTTTTTAAAGCTTTTTCTAGACATTATCCAATTGTTTCCAGAAAATTGACGTCAATATCTATTCCATTAAGTGAATTATAAAATATTTCCTGCCTCATTTCTGAGTACAGATATTGTCCTGAAAAAAAAAAAAAAGATGATAGCTGGAAAACTGTATCACATTGAATGCTTTTCCTTTTTTAAAATTAAATATGTGATGCTTATAACTCCATGGGTTTTATAAAGTGAATACACCTGTGTAATCACTGTTGCTTTCATCATAGACATGCTGGCGTGCATGTGATGTGGCATCTCATTGTGGTGTTTTTTTTTCTTTGCGGTACGCAGGCGTCTCACTGATGTGGTCTCTCACGTTGTGGAGCACAGGCTCTGGACGCGCAGGCTCCGGACGCTCAGGCTCAGCGGCCATGGCTCACAGGCCCAGCCGCCACTCCACGGCATGTGGGATCCTCCCAGACCAGGGCACGAACACGTGTCCCCTGCATCGGCAGGCGGACTCTCAACCACTGCACCACCAGGGAAGCCCCTCATTGTGGTTTTAATGTGGATATCCTATAACTAATGAAGGTAAGCTTCTTTTCAACGTGTTGAACATTTGGATATTCTTTTGTATGAAGCATCTGTTCAAACACATTTTTCTACTGGATTGCCTGCCTTTTTAAATTGATTTATAGGAATCTTTTGCATACTCTAGATGTGGATCGTGTCAGTTACATACATTGCAAATGTCTGTCCCTCTTTATGGCTTGCTTTCTTATTTCTTTTTTTTTAATTTTTTTTTTTGGTCCTTCTTAAGAAATCTTAACTTACTTCTAGTACATGAAGTTATTCTTTATGTTTATTTCAAAAAATGTTGATTGTAATATTGTTCACATTAGATGTAATCCATATGTAATTTATTTTCATGTACTGTGTGGAGTAGCTTAAGATTTATTTATTTTCTATGCATAGGAGGATATTGTGGTGATTAAATTCTTAATGTTGGTCCGCGATAATTTATAGAAAGTTCCATCCTTTCCCTACTGCATCACAGCCTCACTTGGTAAAAAACAAACAAACCAACAAAAAGAAACTAAGGTGATTGTTTACATGGACCTTTTTCTGTTTTATCTCTTTCATTAGCCTATTTTTCTCACCTTGCACTAGTACTATACTGTCCTAGTTAATATATCCTGGTAATTATTCTTAATACCTGGGAGCATAAATCTCCAAGTTTTGTTCTTTTTCTTTAAGATTGCCTTGGTAATTGTTGTCTCTATGTATTTCATATGAGTTTTAGAATCAGCCTGTTAATTTATGGCTTTTCTTGTTTATGTTGAGAAGTCAGCTGTTACTCCTATTGTTGCTAATTTGCAGGTAATATGCTCCCCCACCCTACCTCCACTGCCTGAATATCTTCATTTTGACTTTGGTTTTCAGCAGTTTTACAATAACAAACTTTTTAAAAAAAGACGTGCATTTACTTGATTACTAGAAAAGCAAGCATTTTATAACTTCTACGATCATTTGTATACCCTTTAAATTTTTGCTAGGTAGGAATATTTTATGGTGATTAAAATGTATCTTAGATATAGTAATATGTTGGAAATTTTCTGTTTGTGTTTTATTTGTCCTTAAATTTTGCCTAAGAAAAATATATATTTGTAAAATAATTTATACTTCATATAAAACTACTCAACTATATAGGAAAATGTAAAGGAAAGCAGAAAAAAAGCCACAAACCCACCATCCAGAGATAATTATCATTAATATTATGTGAATGTTATTCTAAGCATCACTTTGTATATAAAAACTTAGAGAACGAATGTAGAAAGAGGTCCTGGGGCTGGATTGTGTTATCCATTAATTCCTACTGCAAAAGAAAACCAAGTACTCCACGTACGTGACTGAGCATGTGTGCAGGGCTTTTGAATTTTCAGAGCTGCCATTCCATTTAAATTTTACCACGACATGCAGAATATTCATTATTGTCACAAAAACAGAGATGATGAAATTGAGACATGGAGGACTTGGTGGCTGGCCTGTGGTCATGCAGCAAGGCAGGAGCTGATCTGGGATCAGAGGAAATGTTTTGATTGATGAATCATGCTCCTACATGGAACATGTCCTTAGATTGTGAAGAGTAGCATAATATGTCACCCCACAATATTTTAACTTATTGAATTTTTGGAGCTATAGACACTTGCAAAACAGTAAATGCAGGGAGAAGCTTTCTCTGAACTCTCCTTATTGGCCTGAAGACAGCTCCTCCAAAAGGAACTGAGTCATAATTCCTCTCCTTGGGAGTTGCATCAACAGAGTCTGATCATAGGAGAGGAAACTAGCAGTTGACACCACACCCAGACAAACTTTGTCACAAACTGTCTTACCTTCCACCTAGTCTAAGGGCCCATTCATCTTTCCTAAAAAATCACTGACTCTCCTAAAATGCCGACCCCAACCTCTACTTGTCCTCTTAAGCTGGTACTTAATTCTGAATTCTAAGCCATCTTAAGGACATACTCATTTTTTCCCTATTACCCATGTACACATAAGGATATTTGTTAATAAATTTCTGTTTGTTTTTCTCTTGTTAATATCTTTAACTATGGTGTTCTCAGCTAAAAAACTCAGAAGAATAGGGGGAAAATGATTCTTCCTCCTGTACATTAGCTACTCTACCCGGGTTACTAAATGAATTATCAGCATTTAATATCCTGGCAATTACTTTTACAATATTAAAATAAAAATTAGACTCCTGCATATTTAACCATTTTACTTGTATTTATATTTTGTTTGTTTCATTTATTAGGTATAGAGGGGGAGAAAATGCTATTGAAAAGACCTTTGCAATTATTTTCCTTATATAATTTTCTGACCTTGGTAAATCATCCTTGAATATGAAATGAAAGTGACATGTTTCAAGTAATAGTCATTGTCATGTGATAAAACTAAAGTGATCTTATTTTGTGATCCATTGGTATAATTTACCCTATTACCTGTGCTAGTTATGAAAGACTATTTTTCAAACAATAACTATAATTTTAGGAAGGATTATAATAAAGAAAAATATTCATATTTACTTCAATTTATAATACTATTTTTCAAGGATAATATGAAAGACTTTCAAAAACATTTCTCTTCCAGTGATACTTATATGTCTCATTATTTATTCATAAGTACATAAGACATCTTTGTACTTACCTACATAATGCACATGTTTATTCATTTACCTTTTTCAATCCCAAAATAATCTTAGACAACTGGATGCCCATCACAGGTCATAGAGGATTGTTTTCTCCTCACTTCAAGCTTCCAAACAAAAGGAAAACACACTCTCTACACATACATACCTCCTTAATATCCATGTTAGAGAATGAAGTGTAAATTGTAAAAGGGAAGGAGTAGTTTTTACCTGCCAACGTTAACAAAAATGAGTTTTCTTTATTCCAAAGGAGGCACAATGCATTTCATTAAATGTCACTGATTTCAGAATTATTTTTGCTATTTCTTTTCAAATCTGGAGATGCCTAGGGGATATGAGATTTTTAAAGTGTTTTTAAGAATTTTAATATTTAAAAGAATAATGAGTGTAATAGAAAATTAAGCTAAAACTTGAAAACTTAAGGAACTGAAATTATTCTGACTCATGTCTCTATTAAGAAGCACTGAGGTTATTTTTATTGAGTTCTGGCTTTTCCCCCTTCACACTTATTTAAGAAACACTTTGGGGTAAATCATCTGTAAATATAAATTGGGATGTACCAGCGTTGTTTATGTGACACACATTTTAAATCAGTGTACTATGCATTTAAACACAAGAATATGTGGACTTTCTTCCTTGAGGTAAGCAGATGGTGCCAGAAACAGTACTTTGGAAATAAATTATTGCTGAAAGTATCAAATTTTATGTTATAAAATAACCATATTTATACAGTTTTTAATGTGATTATAGTTTTAGTGCTTTCCATTTTTCTTCTTGTTTTAATTAAAATTTTTTGTCAAATTCTTTATGGTAAGAGGAAGTCTTTATAACAGATTTCTTTCATATTAAAGTTGGGAGTTTTGTAGGTTAGAGCAGCCTGAAGTTTAGGAGACTAAAAAGATGATCTTTTAAAATAATCTTCCTCCTTAGGGACTGCCCCAGAGCTTGCAGCAGAATCTGAATGCTGGTAGAACATAGATAATATTCATTTGAATTTACCTCTGAAGGAAAGACCCAATTTTGAGTGGAAGTATTAAGAATGCATTTGAGACCCAGTGGAACAGAGCAGTGGCTACTGAAAAGTAAAAACATAATAATAATAATACAGCGCTTCCATCCCCCACCCCCAAATACAAAGCAAAATGTGAAAAAGGGACAGCAGGACAGTAGAGAATGAGCTTCATCCAACCAAGATATGGTTGAGGCAATTTCAGCAAAAGAGCTGGTGATAAGCATTAAATAATGTTTAATTGAGAATTAAGACTAAAATAAATTTGGGTATAAGGATGGGAGAGTTATATGTTATTTGTTGTATAATCTAAGAGAAACATTGCAACTAAAAAATATAGGAGGGGAAGAGAGAGAAGAAGTGGAAAGCAGAATTAGCTATATTTGATTGTCTCTGAGATAAAAGATGGAAATCAAAGAGTTTAAAGTTGAGAAAAGAAGGAGAAACCTAAGTAAAGAAAAGAGGTCTACAATCTCTGTGTAATGACATTAGTGTGAAGGTGGCACTAAAAAATGAAAATATTAACCTTCTTAAAACCAGAAGAAATTCAAAGAAAACTAAAGACATTTACCAAAAAAAAAAAGGAAGCAGAGAAAACAAGCCTATAGTGAGAGAACCAAAGCAAATAATCCATGAAAGAACAAAACAAAACAAAACTTGAGACCAAGCATGCATCATATAAATAAATATAATTGACTTAACACACCTGCTAAGAGAAGGATTTCAGATTGTGTCAAAAAGCAAAACCCAGCTGTATGCTTTATACTGTAAATACATCTAACAATGATTTCAAAAGCCTAAAAATGAAGCGATGAGTCAAAGTCACCTGACAGTGAAACAAAATGAAACCAGAGCTTGTGATCTTCATATCTGACATAGCAGAATTCAGCACCAGGATCAGCAATTTAAAAAAAAAAAGTTTATTTATAATGTGAAAAAAGCTTCATTTCAAAATGAAGATGTAAGACTTATCTATGCACCAAATAACATAGTGGCACCTTAATAATAATAATGAAGCCAAAAGAGAGGCAAGGAAAAGTGGAAACAAACTAAGACAGAATTTTGAAATACCTCTCTCAGTCTAAGATAAAACAAGTGTATAAAAGTAAAGGGGCATATGGAAGATCAAAATATTATAATGAGTGAGAAAGATTTTTATGAACATATATGTACTACTACTACTGGTGAAAGCAAGGTATACACACACACACATCTTCTTTCAAGTTCTCATGAAATATTTGTGAAAGTCAATCCTATTTAATATTCTATGTACCTACATCTATGTCATGGCAAAAAGAATAGTTCAATAAGGTCTATAGTATAGAAATCATACAAACAACACTCTGATAGCAATTAAAACTAGAAATTAATAACAATAAAAAAGATATTTTCATCTGACAATTAAAAAAACTAATGTCTATTAAACATTGCTTGGGTCAAGGAAAAATACAAACCAAACTTCCAAAATTGCTAGAAAATAATTGTCATGCACTCATTTATATATAAGAATTCATGGAACAGCTAGAACAATGCTCATAGGAAAATGTATAGGTTTAAGTAATTATATTAATAAAGATAAAAGACTGAAATAAACAGATTAAACATATAATTCAAAAAGTTAGGAAAAAACAAAGTAAGCAGAGTCAGGATTTAAAATGTGAGATCGAAGAGGTTGAAAGCATAGAAATAACAAAACAACTTACATAAATTAAAAAGCCGAGTTTTTGAAAAATAATCAAAATAAGTAAACCACTAATTAAAATGATCAATAATAAATAAGAGAAAAAATACCCCCCCAAAAAAGAGAGAAATAATAGGAGATAATAACATTTGAAATAGAGCAACTGAAAAAAAAATCACAAAATCAACTTTATAGTTTTAGGAAAATAAATTTAAAAGCCCAAAGGAAATGGATGACACTAGGATGGTGATGAAAGATGACAGGAGAACACAGATGCAAGTGACAGTTCCCTGAGTAAACTTTATATACTCTCTACTTTTGACCTAGAGGAATGTTTCATGTGAGAAAACATGAAAATCTTAGCATCTATAAAAATAAATAATCATAGCTGATGACTCTAAAACATTAAATAAATAAAATTCTGTGAGTCTTGGGAGAGATTCCAAAAAGAGAATTGGGAGAGAGATATCAATGAACACCTAAGCCTGAAGCCAGATACCCACTCCTGGACTTGTTAAATTATGTAAGCTGTTATTTTCCATTTTCATGTTGAGCTAATTTGAATTTTCTTTCTTTAAATGCAACTTACAGTTTACACTGATATGAGGGTGTATTTTGATAAATACAGAATTTTGTCTGCATCTGTCATATTCATGTATCCTGTTTACATATAGAAAAAGTGATTAACATGATAATTTAATGTCACAGTGAATGAAATGCTTGAATGAGGAATATTAAAATATCATGTACATATGTACACAGACATATATAAAACAGTTCTGGAACATTGTATTTTTGCATCCAGCCTTTCACAAGGGAGAGATTTTCACCAGTGCCATACAATTCCCTGCAACTTCAACCTGAATAGCTCAATGCATTAGAAGGTATTTCATAGTTGACGTATAAAAGCAACTAATAGTGATAAAAGACATCTGCAGACATGTGGTCAATACCCGTAGATTTTTAGAAGATATATTTCCCCAAGGGAAGCCTGTGATTTTCATGTCGTATCAAAAACTAACTCTAAATCCAATTGCTATTTTGATAGAAATGCCTGTACAGCTAACACTAAGAAGTTAGTCCAGGGATCCTGCTAAGGAAATAGAGTTTGAAGTTTCAGCAATAAATGTTGTAAAATATGTGGTTGCCTGAGCAGGGCTGTGTACCTCAGAGCCGTTCCCACTAATTGTTCTGTGTAGAGGTATGAACAGGGACACCTCTGATGGAAATGCTCAGACACTTGCCACATTAAACCTACTCGTCAAGGTAGAGTTAAATAGTGGGTAGTCAACAAAAATTTTCCCTTTTTCCTTCTTATGCCTTAAATCAATTAATTTATTTAGGCAATGGAACTGTTTTTGCTCCATTTCCCTCTCAGTGAACGCTTTGCCTGTAATACTCCCAGCAATTCCAGCCCTGAATTCCTCCTGAGGATACAGTTCAGGCTGAGAAGTGCGGCATTGTCGGCATGTTCAGTAATGTAGAAAAATACATGCCAGAGTCATACAGCATCTCTGGATCAATATATAATATGAATTTAAATTGCAGAAGGTACTGGACTTTAATTATGAAGCTGCCTTTCATAAATATAAAAGAGAATAGTGCAAGTAAAACTCGAAGGTACCATTGACAGTTTTTCCCCCGCTTATTACAAGGTAGTGAGGTCATCAGGGGCATTATCTAATGAGCACTGTACCCATCATAGGAAGGAATGAAAGAAAAAATGAAGGAAGGAAGGCAGGTAGCAGGACAAAAGAAGAAAAATAGGTGGAAAGGAATGAATTTTGTAGTTCTTGAATTTCCTTCCTTTCTCTCCTTCTTTCTCTCTTCCCTCCCTCTCTCTCTTTCTTTCTTCTTTTTTTAATAAAATGGAGATAACAGTAGTATCCACTTCCTGGAATTATTGTGAAGATTATATGAGTATCTATTTAGTACAGTACATGGCACATGTTAAATGTTTGGAAAATATCATTGTTTCCATCGTCATATCCTCATTTCTGGATGTGTGATTACAGAAAGACTTCAGATAAATCTTTCTCTGACCTCATGATTCTTTGTTCACAATATCCTTCCTCCCTCCCTCCCTCTTTCTCTCTTTTTCTTTCTTTCTATTTATTCTGCCCTAGGCTGGTTCATTTCTTCAGCTTTGAAGTTTATTCTTTTTTGAGCTGAAAAATAAACTAAGTGAAGTGGTTGAACAATCTCACTTTAGACAAACATTTAAAAAAGATTATTTTAATTTTATAATTAAATAAATTATTTAGAAAATAAAAGCTTATAAGTTAGAAAATGTTATTTTGTGGCAATAAAACTTTACTGAGTTGTTTGGTTTTCTATAATACATGACTTGCATAGTATCATCTGCTGAAAATTTTAGAGTAAAATCATCACTTAACTTGTAAAATTTAGGTCTGTAATGAAAATTCCTTATCAATTGATTTTTATTATTCAGGTGGGGTTGAAGTGTCTTTACGGATCCTGGAAATCATAATCCCAGGGACATCTGAGTAGCCAAGTACCATTCAAACATAGGCACTCTATGCTTTTTAGAAAAAGTTTTTTTTTTAATTGTGATTCTGTGAGCCCTGAAGTGAGTTTTGATGCCAGCAAGTCTTCCTTTCTTAAAAAAAAAAACAGTATTCCCTTGTTTATCCTTAAAGACCAAATGGTCTTTAAATGTGAACACGTAGCTACAAAAATCATCCAATTTTATTCCTCATGTTACTGCAACCAGCTTGTCTAAGGATAAGACATAAATTAGTGACACACAGTTCCTTTGCAATTGACTGGTTGAAAGTTGATAGTTGTATTTGTGATTTAATCTATAAAGAATATGGTAAGTTGCATTTTGCAAAGACCTAAAAGATTATTTACTGTTCAGATAACACCCTCAATAATGCATTTTTGCAAAGTTTCCCAGTAAATTGATAAATTGTTTATGTCAGATTTACAACGTTGTTAATGTCAAATATTTGAGTATTTGATGTTGTAGAATTCTCTACCGTCCTTTGACTGTCTAAGAGAATTCTATTCTAAACTATTACACTCTAAATAAATGACGTTCTCTGGCATGGTGAAAAGTAACAGAATATTAACCTGATTAAACATTTATAAGCACATGACTGTTTTCTTACTCTATGGAGTCATCTTCCCTGAGCAACCAAGCTGTAACAACTACTTTGTGCAGAATAATTCTATGATGTTCCTAACAGAGTATATTCCTACACTTGAAAATGTCATTATTACCCATCCATCAACCCTAGTGAAGTTATGAAACTTCATTTCACTAGAGGCCCTGACATTACATTGCTCACTGTTTGTTCTGCTTGTCAGCACTTTATGTCACTAATGGACAGGCAGCCGAATCCAAAATCTCAATTTTTTTCTTAATGGAGATATTTTTTTCTCATTCAGTCATCTGCTCATGTGGTTCATAATATGCCTGAGGGTATACAGCCAAATCTAGGTAATAAGGTCTGTTGAGCTTGACTGAAGTATGGTATTGGCTGGTGGGGCTAACTTCTGTGCCCTTGATAATGCAGTTTTCTGTTATATGTCTGCTGTGCAGTTAATAAAAAAAAAGAATCTGGAAATGTGATAATGTATTTTAATTTCTGTTCATTTAACACGAGTTATAAAAGTGGAATTATGAATTTAATTTTGTGTAAAGGATTTGGATACAATTGAAGGAAAGTCATTTTATTACTGCAAGTACATGGATGTTTAGAGGGATAAAAATCTCCAAAACTCTTGCTATAAAGAAACGTGATATATAATAAAATCTTTCTTAAATAATTTTGTTAACATTTGATCTATTTTAGGGCAAAGTAAATTTGTATTATAATTCAAGAAATCAAGAGTGAGTATGGTACACACACACACACACACAGATACTCATGAGGTGTTCTATCTGACCATTTCAATATTATTTTGTATTCTCAGTTAACAGATAAAGTATGTAATTTGAATTTAAAAAGCGTAGGAGGAAATAGGTGTTAAAGTGATGTATTAACCATCAATGGCAATGAGGGTTGTCTCTGGGGGCTGGGGATTATGAGTGATTAATTTTTACTTTATGCTTTTATGTATTTCTAGTTGTCTGCAATGAACAGGTGTTACTTGTAAAATTAGAAAGAAAACAATAAATGTCAAAAATAAAATTTAAATAGTGAAGTATTAATTAACAGTAACTTTAATTATATTTTTCAAAAAGTCTACATTTTAAAGGAAAAAATAAAGTTTCTACAAGACATGGTGAGAGAAAAACAGTATGGATAAGATGCCTCATAATAATAAAAAAATTAACTTCATATTGTATTTTAATGCTTATATTTACATATAAGTCTATGTGAAAGACAAATATGACAAGTTTTTGTGTGTGCAAAATTACAGTTTGCATCACTATGTCATCTATCCAACACATCCTGCTCCTGACTGGATGCAGGAATTGGCCTCATCATCTGTGAAACTTTTTTTAAGAATCATAAACCTGGATTATCTCTATATTTATAGGGATTTTTTTTCTTTTTGCATGTGCTTTTTTTGGAAAGAGAAGAAAATGATGAAGATGGTGACGATGGTGGAGGTGGCAGTTGCATATGGTGATGATAATGATATTGATGACTACATATTTGTGTTCTCAATGTATTAGTTCACTTACTCCTCACCCAAACTTTGTGAAATAGGAGGTATTATTATTCACCATTATTTTTTTACAGGTGAGGACGTTAAAATGTACAGAAATTAAGTAACTTTTTTTCCTTTCAAAGAATCTTAGCATCACCATCAAACGAATCTTCCCTAAACAGACTTTAACCATATCTTATACACCTTAACAATTTCTGCTGCCTTCAGTTGCCTACTTTACCAATCTGAGCCTTTCTCTTCTCTTTTCAAGGTCCTCCATCATTTGGCTTCATTCTAAATATTCAAATTTTTCCTATACAACTTTCCAGCATGCACCCTCTGCAGACAAGTATCATTTCCTTGTGCTTGCTTATTAATTAATTCAAAGTATGGAATATACAAGTCTTTAGTTTCATGGTACACACAGACACACACATACACACAAAATGGAAAAAAAATTGTTGTGATGTTAGAAGAAACCCTATTTGGAAAAGTGATGTGAGTGTTGTTTCTTGGGATTCACTGTGGGAGATGACCTCTCTTCTTAGTGTGACACACAGTTCTGTCACACAAGGTGAACCTGGCCTCCCCTGCTATTTACACCACCTGGACACACAGTCATTTACCTTAAGGCTTATATAGGATGGCTTGGCTGGGAGAAGTTCCAAAGTGATCCAGTCTTTATAACAAGGAATTCTCACTTACAAAAGCCTGTACCCTAGAATTGCATCAGGATGACCAGGACAGACTTTTCTCTCTTTTATGGTAAGTTTTCTTGGGGAGTGGAGGAAAACTCTTGTCCTGTTTGGCCATATTCCCTTAGAAATATTCTGAAGTACTGAGCCTCAAAGGGAACTGTTCTTCACCATACTCTCAGAGGCATCCAAGATAAATGTGCACATACAAAAAAGATGTAGAGTAAAAGCGATCTGTCTTCTTTATCCACTTCCCATAGTTGATCCTATGCTTTTTCCAAGGAAAGGAGCAACGTGATATGCTCTCTTCTCCAGAATGTCCCTGTTTACATCGTTTTACTTCCATAGAACTGAAAAGGGACAATAAAGATGTTTGCAGAATAAATAAATTCTTCTTTAATGTAATTTCAATGTGATACCTCTATTGCTACAAAGAGAAAAAGTTCAAATTTTAAGTGGTCAGAAAGATAGAAAAATAGATACAGAGATAATTGATAGATATTGAATATTATTAAAAGATTGGGTTGGAACAACATGTATTTCATTTTGGAACACTCACCCCTGTTTATTTGGTTCAAGACACCCACTTCAGAGTGACTACTTTAAAGGGATGGGCTAAAAAGAGGCAGCGGTGCTTGTAAATATCACATTGTTTATCATACTCAGAATGGTGATTTTATAGAAACTTTAAATATGAAATTAAAACATTTAATACCAGAATTAAGGGAGAAAAAAATAAGGGGTTGGCTTATATAATCTGGTGAATGTGAGCACAAAAGGAAATGAGAGGGGGTCTTCTTTAAAGGAGTTTTCTTGGGGGTGGTGTTTATGCTCTAACTCTCTGACTTTCCCATTTCTCAGAATCTGTCCTTTGTGCTATCAAATCCTGTAGTGTCGGAGTCTGGGTTGAATTTGTATCTCCTAGCTGAAGGGGATATTTCAGTACAAGACACTATTTATATATCTTTAAATAATATAACACCCTTGTATGCAAGCTAGGACGCCTCGTAGTGGCCACCCTGAGGTTTTGCAGCAAAAGGATCTCTATTACCTATACCTCACCATGGGAGAGAATGGTTTAACCAGGAATGAGCCAGAGAAAGGGATAAATGGTTGCTAAAGGGAAAGAAACCAGGGAGTAAGTGACTATACCAAAAAAGAATATAAATACTGTTTTGTTCAAGTACCTCTTAGAGGAACAGAATAACATTCTTAGCTAATCTTCCCTGATTTTTGCATGAGTGATGGGCAATGTTGGGAGAAATGACTAGAAATATTTTTCTTTTGAAAATGAGAATTGAGTTGAAGCTAATTTTCAAGCTTTCCCTGAAAATTCAACTTGGGTAGTCTGGTGAAAATATATGACACTGCACCTTCTAATGCCTCAACTAAATGACAACTCTCATTTGGTTCACAGTTCATGGGCTAAATTTACCACTTTGGTTCTTTTGCAAGAAATCAGAGAGTATTTCTGAATCAGATGGGCCAGAAATTGTACAATAATTAAAGGACTGTGCACTGTGTGACTGAACTAGACCGATACCCTGTTAAGGTAGTTGGCTGGATGCAAGGAATGACATATTTTCACAATTTACCTTCATATGCTGGAATTCAGTCAATTTTGTTTTTTTTTTCCATAATTCAACAAAAATGATTGTGGTTGGAACTCAAAAATTAAAGAATTAAAGGAAGGTGTTGATAATGAGAGTCATATAAGGGTGTACAGTGGGTTGAATAATGACCTTCAAAAAGATATTCTCATGTCCTAACTCCTGGCACCTACATATATTACCTTATTGGGAAAAGAGTTTTAGCAAATGTAATTAAGGATCTGGAGATGAGCTCATGCTGGACTATATGGGTGGGCCCTAAATCCAATGACAAGTGTCCATATATGAGACACACAGAGAGAAGGTTATGTGAAGATGGAGGCCAACTGGAGTGATGCAGCCATAAGCCATGGGATGCCTAGAGACAACAGAAGCAGGAAGGGCTAGAGAGGATTCTCCTCTAGAGTCTTCAGGGGGAAAGAGACCTCTTAAAACCTTGATTTCAGACTTTGAACATCCAGAATGGTGGACAATTATCTTCTTTTGCTTTAAGCCAACCAGTTTGTGGTCATTTGTTACAGCAGCCCTAGAAAATTAATTCAGGGTGATAAGGTGGCCACAGTTTCTTTTCTCTGAAGCTCCAAAAGGGCTGATTGAGGGGGGCTTCAAGGCACCTAAATACATGCACAGTTGACAGTCTCCTGGGAAACACAGTACTGTTTAAATGCATGAAGTCTATCCAAAATGCATTCACAATTACTGAAGGCTTAATATCTAGACAAGTGCCCATGGAGGCAGCCCTAACACAATTTTGTGATAAGCAAATTGAGGCTTGGATAAATAATGGTCTACAGTAAATGGAGGTGTTGAGGAAGTGAAAGAAGACTATACATTTCCCTCTGTGAGTTGTTTGAATTGGAATGTACAAGTTTTTCATATCTAGTGCAATTTTTGTCACTTTTCTGTTATTTCTGTTGTGATTTAATCTTCAAAATTACCTAATTAGGGAAGTGTGATTTGTTTGTTTCTTGGCTATATTTCTGTTGTAAATTTCCAATTGTCTTCTGTTATGGTCAGAGAATGTGTCCCATTAGTTGTTTGTATTTGTTGAACTGTCATTAAGGCAATATATCATCATTTTTTTGTATGCTCTACAGGTACTTGAAAATAGCCTGCTCTTTCTTTTTGTTGAGTGCAGAATTCTATAATGCTATTGCTTTGTTGTTCAACTCTTCAGTATCCTATTTTTAGGAGGTGTTCCATTCGTTCACTTGGTTTCTGAGAGAAGTGTGTGAAACCTTTCCTCATGAGCGTAGATTTGCCGATTTCTGCTTGTATTACTATCTTTTTTCTTATAAGTTTTAAAGTCATATTGATGATGCATAATCTAATTAATTGCTTTATATTCTTCTGAATTGTTCCTTTGATCAAAATGAGATATCCTTCTTATTTCTTTCAATGATTGTTCACTTTGCATTTTATTTTTTTCTAATATTATATTATTATATCAACTTTCTTTTGATTAGTATTTGACTGGCGGTTTTTGCCCCTTTAAGTATGTCTCTTGTGTAAGTCTATACCTAGAATCTTTGTTTTTATTTTTTAATTTTTTTAATAGGACAGCATCTTTATTGCCATTTCAAAAGTAAAAAAAAGCAGGTGCAGAAATGGACTTGGGCTGACCCTTCTAACAAGGGCCAGGGTCAGACAAACAGTGGCTGGCTGAGGGCCAGCTGATTGATGAAGGCTGGAATGGGGGCGGGGGCTCAGGGCTGGGTGGGTGGGTAGCGGGCAGACCACCAGGGAGGGCAGCACAGAGCTGCAGGTGCGCAGGGAGTGGGTGGGAGGTTGCTGCACAGGTGCGTCAGCCCTTTGACAGAAGGGAGATTGCACTGCCTCGAGCCTCACAGCTGGTGAGTGGAAGGATGGGTCTCCAGCACTCGGTCCTGCGTAGGATAGGGAGGCCCCTATGTGCCCTGGGCTGCAGGAAGCCTGCCCCCACCCAAGTTCCTGTTTAGGGCCCCAAGTTCCTGGCTTTCCTGGTCTGTTTGTACCTTCATGGGCATGCTAAAGAACCAAATCCTGCAGTCAGTCGGATGCCAGGCGAGGGGACCCTCCAGGACTCTTGACCAAGGGAAGGGTCGTCAGGACCAGCTCCACCTGCCATTTACCAGGAGCTTAGAGTCTGTGGAGGGGGCTCACATCCAGCTGTGTTCCCCGCTGGCCAGGACCCGTCCTCCACCCATCCCCCCAGACCTCAAGCAGCTCCTCCACAGGTCTGCAGGCTGCAGGGAACCTGAGGCCTCCGGAAGGCGCTAGGGAGGGAGGAGGAGAGGGGGCGGTACTTGGGAGCCGTGGCACACGCCCAGCGCCTGCGCTCTTCTTCCTGCTGCTCGCCCTGCCTTGCTCCGGCACGTCGAGCCCGTGGATGGCGGTGCGGCACAGCGTGCGCACATGAATCCGCAGCTGAGCCGTTTGCTGCCCCTTCTGCAGAAGCATCTTGGCTGCCCCCCAGGGGTCTAAGCAGTAAGGCAGTGGGCCAGGCCACTGGGCATGCCCAGCTTAATGGCACCTTCGGCCAAGGCCTCAGGAGGGGCACACAGAGACCACGCCGCTGCTCCGGAGGCGGGTGTGGACGTACACGGGGCCTTGGGGCACCTCCTCCCCCGGCCCGCAGGCCTCCATTAGGGTCCGCAGGAGCCGGGGCTTGTAGCTCCTGGAGTGGCGGCCTTGCCTCCCCACCACGGCCCCCTCCTAGGCTACTCAGGGCAGGTTGGACGAGCCCTCCCCGGCAGCACTCGCAGGGTCTGGGGCAGCAGCTCCTCCAGGTGCTCCGAGAGACCCCGGCGGCCATGGACATCAGGCTGTGCTCGCGGTGACCACGGGAGCCACGTCCGCCAGGCCGGCTGGCAGGATGTCGGGTTGGTGGCAAAGAGAGCAGCTCTGCAGCACCTCCCGGCTGGAATGGGTGTTCTGGAAGCCAGGGGCTGGGAAGCGGCTGAGGTTCCTGTCAGTCTGCGTGCTGGTCAGCGTGTGCTGAGCCTCGGCTTTTCCTGCTCGGATGAGGCCCCTGCCGTGTGGCCCACGGCGAGGAAGCCAGGCGCCGCGGGACCGGACTCCTCCGCCACCACTGCGCCCAGTCCAAGAGTCTTCAATATCTGATCTGAATGGTGAGTTCTGAGAAATTCTAGTCAGTTATTTCATCAGGTTTTGTCTCTTCTGTGTTCTTACCTACATCTTCACGTTCTATATCCCCTTTTAGAAGGATTTGGAAACTTAGCATCTGTCGTGCGTTTCTCTTATTCTCTCATTATAAGTGCTGACTTCTTATAAAAAATCCTCGGTTCAGCGTCGTCCATTCATTCTTCGAGGGTCTCTTTTGCTTTTCATGCCATCTATTTGACTTTATTCAATAGTGTCTTTCCCAAAACCTCTAAGAGGTTTATATTCATGACTGTTCTCCTTTCGTGTGACCACTTTATCTCTGTGATATTTATAATGATTATTTGAATGTCTTTTTATGATTTTCTAGTAACTTTTTAGTGGGAGTCAAATTCTTTCTTTTATGTACTTTTGTTTTTGTAAATATTTCTGATGGTGTGTTTATCTTCTATGAAATAATGCCCTGATATTTTCCTAGGTTTTGCTTTCTGGCTTATACTTTTTTTTTAAATTTGAATTTTATTTTATTTTTTTATACAACAGGTTCTTATTGGTTATCTATTTTATGCATATTAGTGTATATATGTCAATCCCAATCTCCCAGTTCATCACACACACACACACACCCGCCGCCACTTTCCCCCTTTGTGTCCATATGTTTGTTCTGTACATCTGTGTCTCTATTTCTGCCTTGCAGACCAGTTCATCTGTACTGGTTTTCTAGATTCCACATATATGAGTTAATATATAATATTTGGTTTTCTCTTTCTGACTTGCTTCAATCTGTATGACAGTCTGTAGATCCATCCACGTCTCTACAAATGACCCAATTTCGTTCCTGTTTATGACTGAGTAATATTCCATTGTATATATGCACCACATCTTCCTTATCCATTTGTCTGTCAGTGGGCATTTAGGTTGCTTCCATGACCTGGCTGTTGTAAATAGTGCTGCAGTGAACATTGGGGTGCATGTGTCTTTTTGAATTATGGTTTCTTTGGGTATATGCCCAGCAGTGGAATTGCTGGGGCATATGGTAGTTCTATTTTTAGTTTCTTAAGGAGCCTCCATACTGTTCTCTACAGTGGCTGTATCAATTTACATTCTCACCAACAGTGCAAGAGTGTTCCCTTTTCTCCACACCCTCTCCAGCATTTGTTGTTTGCACATTTTCTGAGGATGACTGGCTTATACTTCTAATCTTGGCTTACAATTATGGTTTTCCTTCTCCTTCATTCTTTAAGGCATGTCTCAATTTTTTTTTTCAGTTTCTAATATTTTTATTTCTTAATTTTTTTTAACATCTTTATTGGAATATAATTGCTTTACAATGGTGTGTTAGTTTCTGCTTTATAACAAAGTGAATCAGCTATACATATAAATATATCCCCATATCCCCTCCCTCTTGCGTCTCCCTCCCATCCTCCCTATCCCACCCCTATAGGTTGTCACAAAGCACCGAGCAGATATCCCTGTGCAATGCGGCTGTTTCCGACTAGCTATTGGTTTTACATTTGTTAGTGTATATATGCCCATGCCACTGTCTCACTTTGTCCCAGCTTACGCTTCCCCCTCCCCGTGTCCACAAGTCCATTCTCTACATCTGTGTATTTATTCCTGTCCTGCCTCAAGGTCCATCAGAACCTTTTTTTTTTTTTTAAGATTCCATATGTATGTGGTAGCATACGGTATTTGTTTTTCTCTTTCTGACTTACTTCACTCTGTATGACAGATTCTAGGTCCATCCACCTCATTACAAATAACTCAATTTTGTTTCTTTATATGGATGAGTAATATTCCATTCTATATATGTGCCACATCTTCTTTATCTATTCATCTGTCGATGGACACTTAGGTTGCTTCCATGTCCTGACTATTATAAATAGTGCTGCAATGAACATTGTGGTACATGACTCTTTTTGAATTATGGTTTTCCCAGGATATATATGCCCAGTAGTGGGATTGCTGGGTCATATGGTAGTTCTATTTTTAGTTTTTAAAGGAACCTCCATACTGTTCTCCATAGTGGCTGTACCAATTCACATTCCCACCAGCAGTGCAAGAGTGTTCCCTTTTCTCCACACCCTCTCCAGCATTTATTGTTTGTAGATTTTCTGATGATGACTGGCTTATACTTCTAATCTTGGCTTCCCATTGTGGCTTTCCTTCTCCTTCATTCTTTTAGGCACATCTCAATTTTTTTTTCTCAGTTTCTAATAGTATTTTTATTATGACATACTCTATTATGTCATAGAGTGTTCTGCCTATGTTTTCCTCTAAGAGTTTTATAGTGTCTGGCCTTACATTTAGGTCTTTGATCAATTTTGAGTTTATTTTCGTATATGGTGTTAGGGAGTGTTCTAATTTCATTCTTTTACATGTAGCTGTCCAGTTTTCCCAACACCACTTATTGAAGAGGCTGTCTTTTCTCCATTGTATATTCTTGCCTCCTTTATCAAGCATAAGGTGACCATATGTGCATGGGTTTATCTCTGGGCTTTCTATCCTGTTCCATTGATCTATATTTCTGTTTCTGTGCCAGTACCATACTGTCTTGATTACTGTAGCTGTGTAATATAGTCTGAAGTCACAGAGCATGATTCCTCCAGCCCCATTTTTCCTTCTCAAGATTGCTTTGGCTATTCAGGGTCTTTTGTGTTCCCATACAAATTGTGAAAATTTTTGTTCTAGTTCTGTGAAAAATGCCATTTGTAGTTTGATAGGGATTGCATTGAATCTGTAGATTGCTTTGGGTAACATAGTCATTTTCACAATGTTGATTCCTCCAATCCAAGAACATGGTATGTCTCTCCATATGTTTGTATCATCTTTAATTTCTTTCATCAGTGTCTTATAGTTTTCTGCATACAGGTCTTTTGTCTCCTTTGGTAGGTTTATTTCTAGGTATTTTATTCTTTTTGTTGCAGTGATAAATGGGAGTGTTTCCTTAATTTGTCTTTCAGATTTTTCAGCACTAGTGTATAAGAATGCAAGAAATTTCTGTGCATTAATTTTGTATCCTGCTACTTTACCAAATTCATTGATTAGCTCTAGTAGTTTTCTAGTAGCATCTTTAGGATCTGAGGCCTTTAGTTTTCTGGTAGCATGTCATCTGCAGACAGTGACAGCTTTACTTCTTTTCCGATTTGGATTCCTTTTATTTCTTTTTCTTCTCTGATTTCTGTGGCTAAAACTTCCAAAACTATGTTGAATAATAGTGGTGAGAGTGGGCAACCTTCTCTTGTTCCTGATCTTAGAAGAAATGTTTCCAGTTTTTCACCATTGAAAACGATGTTGGCTGTGGGTTTGTCATATATGGCCTTTATTATGTTGAGGTAATTCCCTCTATGCCTACTCTCTGAGAGTTTTGATCATAAATGGGTGTTGAATTTTGTTGAAAGCTTTTCCTGCATCTATTGAGATGATCATACGGTTTTACTCCTTCAATTTGTTAATATGGTGTATCATATTGATTGATTTGCATATATTGAAGAATCCTTGCATTCCTTGGATAAACCCCACTGGTTCATGGTTTGTAATCCCTTTCATGTGCTGTTGGATTCTGCTTGCTAGTATTTTATTGAGGATTTTTGCATCTATGTTCATCAATGATATTGGCGTGGAGTTTTGTTTTTTTTGTTATATCTTGGTCTGGTTTTGGTATCTGGGTGATATTGGCCTCATAGAATGAGTTTGGAGTGTTCCTCCCTCTGCTATAATTTGGAAGTGCTTGAGAAGTATAAGTGTTAGCTCTTCTCTAAATGTTTGATAGAATTCACCTGTGAAGCCATCTGGTCCTGGGCTTTTGTTTGTTGGAAGATTTTTAATCACAGTTTCGATTTCAGTGCTTGTGATTGGTCTGTTTATATTTTCTATTTCTTCCTGGTTCACTCTTGGAAGATTGTGCTTTTCTGAGAATTTGTCCATTTCTTCCAGGTTGTCCATTCTATTGGCATATAGTTCCTTGTAGTAATATCTCATGATCCTTGGTATTTCGGCAGTGTCAGTTGTTACTTCTCCTTTTTCATTTCGAATTCTATTGATTTGAATCTTCTCCCTTTTTTTCTTGATGAGTCTGGCTAATGGTTTATCAATTTTGTTTATCTTCTCAAAGAAGCAGCTTTTGATTTTATTGATCTTTGCTATTGTTTCCTCATTTCTTTTTTGTTTATTTCTGATCTGATCTTTCTGATTTCTTTCCTTCTGCTAACTTTGGGTTTTGTTTGTTCTTTCTCTAGTTACTTTAGGTGTAAGGTTAGGTTGTTTATTTGAGATGTTTCTTATTTCTTGAGGTAGGATTTTATTGCTAGAAACTTCCCTCTTAGAACGGCTTTGCTGCATCCCATAGGTTTTGTGTCATCATGTTTTCATTGTCATTTGTTGCTAGGTATTCTTTTATTTCCTCTTTGATTTCTTCAGTGATCTCTTGGTTATTTAGTAGTGTACTGTTTAGCCTCCATGTGTTTGTATTTAAAATTTTTTTTCCCTGTAATTTATATCTAGTCCCATAGTGTTGTGTTCAGAAAAGGTACTTGATATGATTTCAGTTGTTTTAAATCTACCAAGCCTTGATTTGTGACCCAGTATATGATCTATCCTGGAGAATATTACATGAGCACTTGAGAAGAAAGTGTATGCTGTTGTTTTTGGGTGAGACGTCCTATAAATATCAATTAAGTTCATCTTATTTAATCTGTCATTTAAAGCTTGTTTCCTTATTTATTTTCATTTTGGATGATCTGTCTATTGGTGAAAGTGGGGTGTTAAAGTCCCCCATTATTATTGTGTTACTCTCGATTTCCCCTTTTATGGTTGTTAGCATTTGCCTTATGTATTGAGGTGCTCCTATTTTGGGTGCGTATTTACAATTGTTACATTTTCTTGGATTGATCCCTTGATCATTGTATAGTGTCCTTCTTTGTCTCTTGTAATAGTCTTTATTTTAAAGTCTTTTTTGTCTGACATGAGTATTGCTACACCAGCTTTATTTTGATTTCCATTTGGAGTATCTTTTTCCATCCCCTCACTTTCAGTCTGTATGTGTCCCGATGTCTGAAGTGGGTCTCTTGTAGACAGCATATGTATGGGTTTTGTTTTTGTATCCATTCAGCCAGTCTATGTCTTTAGGTTGGAGCATTTAATTCATTTAAATTTAAGGTAGTTATAGGTATGTATGTCCCTATTACCATTTTCTTAATGTTTTGTTTTTGTTGTTGTAGGTCTTTTCCTTTTCTTGTGTTTCCTGCCTAGATAAGTTCCTTTAGCATTTGTTGTAAAGCTGGATTGGTGGTACTGAATTCTCTTAGCTTTGGCCTGTCTGTAAAGGTTTTAATTTCTCTGTCGAATCTGAATGAGATCCTTGCTAGTAGAGTAATCTTGGTTGTAGGTTCTTCCCTTTCATCACTTTAAATATGTCCTGCCAATTCTTTCTGGCTTACAGAGTTTCTGCTGAAAGATCAGCTTTTAACCTTATGGGGATTCCCTTGTGTGTTATTTGTTGCTTTTCCCTTGCTGGCTTTAATATTTTTCCTTTGTATTTAATTTTTGATAGTTTGTTTAATATGTGTCTTGTCCTGTTTCTCCTTGGATTTATCTGGTATGGGACTCTGTGCTTTCTGGACTTGATTGACTATTCCCTTTCCCATGTTAGGGAAGTTTTCAACTATAATCTCTTCAAATATTTTCTCAGTCCCTTTTTTTTTTTCTCTTCTTCTTCTGGGACCCCTAAAATTCGAATGTTGGTGTGTTTAATGTTGTCCCAGAGGTCTCTGAAACTGTCCTCAATTCTTTTCATTCTATTTTCTTTATTCTGCTCTCTGGTAGTAATTTACACTATTTTATCTTCCAGGTCCCTTATCGGTTCTTTTGCCTCAGTTATTCTGTTATTGATTCCTTCTAGACAATTTTAACTTTCTTTTATTGTGTTGTTCATCATGGTTTGTTTGGTCTTTAATTCTTTTAGATCCTTGTTAAAAATTTCTTGTGTGTTTGCCATTCTATTTCCAAGATTTTGGATCATCTTTACTATCATTACTCTGCATTGTATCATTACTCTGCATAGGTAGGCTGCCTATTTCCTCTTCATGTGTTTGGTTTGGTTGGGTTTTACGTTGCTCCTTCATCTGCTGTCTATTTCTCTGTCTTCTCATCTTGCTTAACTTACTGTGTTTGGGGTCTCCTTTTCAAAGGCTGCATGTTCATAGTTCCCATTGTTTTTGGTGTCTGCCGGCAGTGGCTAAGGTTGGTTCAGTGGGTTGTGTAGGCTTCCTGGTGGAGGGGACTGCTGCCTGTGTCCTGGTGGATGAGATTGTAGCTTGTCTTTTTGGTGGGCAGGGCCACGTCTGGTGGTGTGTTTTCGGGTGTCTGTGAACTTATTATGATTTTAGGCAGTCTCTTTGCTAATGCATGGGATTGTGCTCCTTTCTTGCTAGTTGTTTGGCATAGGGTGTCCAGCACTGCAGCTTGCTGGTTGTTGAGTGGAACTGGGTCTTAGCAGTGAGATGGAGATCTCTGTGAGAGCTTTTGCCATTTGATATTACGTGGGGCCAGGAGGTCTCTGGTGGACGAGTGTCCTGAACTCGGCTCTCCCACGTCAGAGACTCAGGACTGAAGCCTGAACAGACGTTGTCAGCCACTCAGCTCTGAAGAAAAGGGAAAAAAAGAAAGAAAGAAAGGAAGGGTTAGAGGGAGGGAGGGAAGAAGGAAGGAAGGAAGAAAATAATAAAATAGTAAAGAAAATTATTAAAAATAAAAAAGTAATAAATAAAAGAAAGAGGGCTTCCCTGGTAGTGCAGTGGTTGAGAGTCTGCCTGCTGATGCAGGGGACACGGGTTCATGCCCTGGTCTGGGAAGATCCCACGTGCTGTGGAGCAACTGGGCCCGTGAGCCAATGCCGCTGAGCCTACACGTCCGGAGCGTGTGCTCCACGACGGGAGAGGTCACAACAGTGAGAGGCCCACATACCGCAAAAAAAAACAGAAAGAAAGAAGAGAACAACCAAACCAAAAAACAAATCCACTAATGATAACAAAAAAATGGACAGACAGAACCCCAGGACATATGGTAAAAGCAAAAGTATACAGTCAAAATCACACAAAGAAGCATACACAGACACAGTCACAGAACGAGAAAAAGGAGGAAAAAAATATATATATATAAAAGGAAGAGAGCAACCAAATCAATAAACACATCTACCAGTGATGAGCTGTAAATGCTAAACAAAAATAAACATAAACCTAGAGACAAATTAGATCCAGAATGCCAACCCCAAGTCCATAGTTGCTCCCAAAGTCCAGTGCCTCATTTTGGGATGATTTGTTGTCTACTTAGGTATTCCACAGATGCAGGATACATCAAGGTGATTGTTGAGATTTAATCTGCTGCTCCTGAGGCTGCTGGGAGAGATTTCCCTTTCTCTTCTTTGTTTGCACAGCTCCTAGGGTTCAGCTTTGGATTTGGCTGTACCTCTGCGAGTAGGTCACCTGAGAGCGCTGTTCCCCGCCCAGAAAGGACAGGATTAAAGTAGCAGCTGACTGGGGGACTCTGGCTCTCTCAGGCCGGGGGATGGAGGGCTATGGAATGCGGGGCGAGTCTGCGGTGCCAGAGGCCAGCATGACATTGTAACAGCCTGAGGCATGCCGTGTGTTCTCCCAGGGAAGTTGTTCCAGTGGTGGGCTGCACAGGCTCCCGCGAGGGGAGGTGTGGATAGTGACCTGGGCTTGCACATAGGTTTCTTGGTGGCTGAAGCAGCAGCCTTAGCATTTCATCCCTGTCTTGGTGTCCATGCTGATAGCCGTGGCTCGTGCCCATCTCTGGAGCTCACTTAGGCAGTGCTCTGAATCCCCTCTCCTCACACACCTCAAAACAATGGTCCCTTGCCTCTTAGGCAGTTCCAGACTTTTCTCCGGACTCGTCCTGGCTAGCTGTGGTGCACTAGCCCCCTTCAGGCTGTGTTCACGCAGCCAGCCCCAGCCCTCTCCCTGGGGTCTGACCTCTGAAGCCTAAGCCTCAGCTCCCAGCCCCCACCCGCCTTGGCAGGCTGGTGAGTGCGGATCGGCACCAATCCTTTGTGCAGGAATCTCTCCACTTTGCCCTCTGCACCTCTGTTGCTGCACTCTCCTCTGTGGCTCTGAAGATTCCCCGCCCCCCCCACCACTTGTCTCCACTAGTGAAGGAGCGTCCTAGTAATGGAAAATTTTCCTCCTTCACAGCTCCCTCCCAGAGGTGCAGGTCCCATCCCTATTATTTTGTCTCTGTTTTTCCTTTTCTCTTTTGCCCTATCCAGGTACATGGGGAGTTTCTTGCCTTTTGGGATGTGTGAGGTCTTCTTCTAGTGTTCAGTAGGTGTTCTGTAGGAGTTGTTCCACATGTAGATGTATTTTTGATGTATTTGTGGGAAGGAAGGTGGTCTCCACGTCTTACTCCTCCACCATATTTAAGCAGACCTCCACGTCTCAATTTCTTTCTTTCTTTCTTTTTTTTTGTGGTATGCTGGTCTCTCACTGTTGTGGCCTCTCCCATTGTGGAGCACAGGCTCCGGATGCACAGGCTCAGCGGCCACGGCTCACGGGCCCAGCTGCTCCATGGCATGTGGGATCCTCCCGGACCAGGGCACGAACCCATGTCCCCTGCATCAGTAGGCAGACTCTCAACCACTGCACCACCAGGGAAGCCCTCAATTTCTTCTGTTGTGTTTTTGACATTAATGCATTTATTAGTTTTAATGTATATTTTCTAATATTTCTATAGCTACAATGGGAAAGCAGAAATTTTATTATATGTTTAGTCCATTATCTTGAAATTTTAAATGGTAAAAACATTTGAGTGATGATTGTTTTCAATAAAATAAATAAATATACATATTCTTAAATATGTTTTATTTATTATAACCCTTAGAAATACTTTAATAATAAATTTATGACTATACAATTGCTAGTTAATCAAACATTTTCTATTGTACTTCACTTAAAATAAGTGCTTGGATGATTTTGCTCTTACAGTTTACTAAACCCAAAGGTTTGATCACATTTTGGCCTATAGTGTCTTCCAATATTTATAATGGGACTCTGGGTCAGGGACCAGGGAGGCTGGCATCTCCTGCTTTAGCATCTGCTACATTGCCAATATGAAAAAATGTAAACTAGGAAGGTGATAGCATCAGGAAATGAATTAAAAAACAAACAAATTATGTAAAAAGTAGAAAGAATGGCTCTGTATATTTGATATAATTGTGAATCACAGTTATATTTCTATTTGTACTAATAGCAATCTCATTTTCTTGGACATGAAATCTCATGATGAAGAATGCCAGATATGGCCAGTGTAAATGACACAGGGGTTCATGAGAGAATATTTTGCAGAATTATACACTATGCTAGAATTACCATGCTTTTCTTAAAACATTTATTATCCTGAAAAGACAGTGGAACTAAGCTGAGCTTATAAATTACACTGGCATAAAGGGGAAATGGGCTCTGAAAAATAGTGTAGTGCTACTACAAGAATTTCAGCCAGAAAACCTTCAGAGGATGGAAAGGCAAGCAAACAGGAAATGAATGCTTTTTATTCTGATAGTCTCCTGCATCCTGATGGGTAAAAGGCATTGCTTCTGATAACCCTGAACACCATCCTATGAAAATCAAAATAAGTACACCAAAAAGTTTATGACCAGAATAAAGTAAATGGTTCTGCGAAAATGATGGTGAAAAAAAGGTGACCGATACAGCAGGAGACAGGGTAGATGGACCTTCATTGCTGAAAACCTGAGTCAAAAAGCTAAGCACTAGATCCACCAGAGGGCAGACAACAGAAGCAATACGAACTACCATTCTGCAGCCTGTGCAACAAAAACTACATTCACAGAAAGATAGACAAAATGAAAAGGCAGAGGACTATGTACCAGATGAAGGAACAATACAAAACTCCAGAAAAACAACTAAATGAAGTGGAGATAGGCAACCTTCCTGAAAATGAATTCAAAATATTGTTAGTGAAGATGATCCAGGACCTTGGAAAAAGAATGGAGGCAAAGATCGAGAAGATGCAAGAAATGTTTAACCAAGATCTAGAAGAATTAAAGAACAAACAGAGATGAATAACACAATAACTGAAATGAAAAATACACTAGAAGGAATCAATAACAGTAACTGAGGCAGAAGAACGGATAAGTGACCTGGAAGACAGAATGGTGGAATCCACTGCTGTGGAAGAGAATAAAGGAATAAGAATGAAAAGAAATGAAGACAGCCTAGGAGACCTCTGGGACAATATTAAACACAAAAACATTTGCATTATAGGGGTCCCAGAAGGAGAAGAGAGAGATAAACGACCCGAGAAAAAAATTTGTAGAAATTATAGTCGGAAACTTCCCTAACATGGGAAAGGAAATAGCCACCCAAGTCCAGGAAGCGCGGAGAGTCCCATACAGGAGAAACACACTGAGATGCATAGTAATCAAATTGACAAAAATTAAAGACAAAGACAAATTATTGAAAACAACAGGGAAAAACAACAAATATTATACAAGGGAACTCCCATAAGGTTAACAGCTGATTTCTCAGCAGTAACTCTACAAGCCAGAAGGGAGTGGCATGATATATTTAAAGTGATGAAAGGGAAGAACCTACAACCAAGATTACTCTACCTGGCAAGGATCTCATTCAGATTCCATGGAGAAATCAAAAGCTTTAAAGTCAAGCAAAAACTAATAGAATTCAGCACCACCATACCAGCTCTACAACAAATGCTAAGGAACTTCTCTAAGTGGGAAACACAAGAGAAGAGAAGGACCTACAAAAACAAACCCATAACAATTAAGAAAATGGTAATACATACATATTGATAATTATCTTAAACATGAATGGATTAAATGCTGCAACCAAAAGTCACAGGCTTGCTGAATGGATACAAAAACAAGACCCATATATATGCTGTCTACAAGAGACCCACTTCAAACCTAGGAACACATACAGACAAAGTGAGGGGATGGAATGCAAAGGGAAATCAAAAGAAAGCTGGAGTAGCATTCTAATATCAGACAAAATATACCTTAAAATAAAGACTATTACAAGAGACAAAGAAGGACACTACATAATGATCAAGGGATCAATCCAAGCAGAAGATATAACAATTATAAATATATGTGCACCCAACATAGGAACACCTCAATACATAAGGCAACTGCTAACCTCTGTAAAAGAGAAATTCAACAGTAACACAATAATAGGGGGGGGGGACATTAATACCCCACTTACAGTGATGGATAGATCATCCAGACAGAAAATTAATAAGGAAACACAAGCTTTAAATGACACAATAGACCAGAAAGATTTAATTGATATTTATAGGAAATTCCATCCCAAAACAGCAGATTACACATTCTTCTGAAGTGCGCATGGAACATTCTCCAAGATAGATCACATCTTGGGTCACAAATCAAGCCTTGGTAAATTTAAGAAAACTGAAATCATATCAAGCATGTTTTACAACCACAACACTATGAGATTAGAAATCAATTACAGGGGAAAAAACGTAAAAAACACAGACACATGGAGGCTAAACAATACATTACTAAATAACCAAGAGATCACTGAAGAAATCAAAGAGGAAATCAGAAAGTACCTAGAGACAAATGACAATGAAAAAACATTGATCCAAAACTTATGGGATGCAGGAAAAGCAGTTCTAAGAAGGAAGTTTATAGCAATACAATCTTATCTCAAGAAACAAGAAAAATCTCAAAAAAGAATCTAATCTTATACCTAAAGGAACTAGAGAAAAAAGAACAAACAAAACTGAAACTTACTAGAAGGAAAGAAATCATAAAGATCAGACAGAAATAAATGAAATAGAAATAAAACAATAGCAAAGATCAGTAAAACTAAAAGCTGGTTCTTTGAGAAGATAAACAAAATTGATAAACCTTTAGCCAGACTCATCAAGAAAATGAGGGAGAGGACTCAAATCAATAAAATTAGAAATGAAAAAGGAGAAGTTACAATGGACACTGCAGAAATAAAAAGCATCATAAGAGACTACTACAAGCAACTCTATACCAATAAAATGGACAACCTGTAAGAAATGGACAGATTCTTAGATAAGCACGACCTTCTGAGACTGAACCAGAAAGAAATAGAAAATATGAACAGACCAATCACAAGCACTGAAATTGAAACTGTGATTAAAAATCTTCCAACAAACAAAAGTCCAGGAACAGATGGCTTCGCAGGTGAATTCTATCAAACATTTAGCAAAGAGCTAACACCTATCCTCAAAATCTTCCAAAAAATTGCAGAGGAAGGAATACTCCCAAACACATTCTACAAGACCACCATCACCCTGATACCAAAACCAGACAGAGATAATACAAAAAAAGAAAATTACAGATCAATATCACTGATGAATATAGATGCAAAAATCCTCAACAAAATACTAGCAAACAGAATCCAACAACACATTAAAAGGATCATACACCATGGTCGAGTAGGATTTATTCCAGGGATTCAAGGATTCTTCAATGTATGCAAATCAATCAATGTGATACACCATATTAACAAATTGAAGAATAAAAACCATATGATCATCTCAATAGATGCAGAAAAAGCTTTTGAGAAAATTCAATGCCAATTTATGATAAAAACTCTCCAGAAAGTGGGCATACAGCGTTCCTACCTCAATATCATAAAAGCCAAACTCACAGCAAACATCATTCTCAATGGTGAAAAACTGAAAGCATTTCCACTAAGATCAGGAATAAGACAAAGATGTCCACTCTCGCCACTGTTATTCAACATAGTTTTGGAAGTCCTAGCCACAGCAATCAGAGAAGAAAAAGAAATAAAAGGAATCCAAATTGGAAAAGAAGAAGTAAAAGTGTCACTGTTTGCAGATGACATGATACTATACATAGAGAATCCTAAAGGTGCCACCAGAAAACTGCAAGAGCTAATCAATGAATTTGGAAAAGTTGCAGGATACAAAATTCATGCACAGAAATCTCCTGCATTCCTACACACTTACAACTGAAGATCAGAAGGAGAAATTAAGGAAACAATCCCATTCACCATTGAAACAAAAAGAATAAAATTCCAAGGAATAAACCTACCAAAGGAGGTAAAAGACCTGTAGTCAGAAAACTGTAAGACACTGATGAAAGAAATCAAAGATGACATAAACAGATGGAGAGATATACCATATTCTTGGATTGGAAGTATCAATATTGTGAGAATGATTATACTACCCAAAGCCATCTACCGATTCAGTGCAATCCCTATCAAATTACCGGTGGCATTTTTTTTAAAGAACTAGAAAGTCTTAAAATTTATGTGGAGACACAAAAGACCCCGAATAGCCAAAACAGTCTTGAGGGAAAAAAAATGTAGCCGGAGGAATCAGACTCCCTGACTTCAGACTGTACTACAAAGCTACAGTCATCAAGACAATACAGTACTAACACAAAAACAGAAATATAGATCAGTGGAACAGAATAGAAAGCCCAGAGATAAACCCACACATCTATGGTCAACTAATCTATGACAAAGGAGGCAAGGATATACAATGGAGAAAAGACAGTCTCTTCAATAAGTGATGCTGGGAAAACTGGACAGCTATATGTAAAAGAATGAAATTAGAACACTCCCTAACACCATACACAAAAATAAACTCAAAATGGCTTAAAGACCAAATGTAAGACCAGATACTATAAAACTCTTAGAGGAAAACATAGGAAGAACACTCTTTGACATAAATCACAGCAAAGTCTTTTTGGACCCACCTCCTAGAGTAATGGAAATAAAAACATAAACAAATGGGACCTAATGAAACTTAAAAGCTTTTGCACAGCAAAGGAAACTACAAACAAGACAAAAAGACAACCCTCAGAATGGGAGAAAATATTTGCAAATGAATCAATGGACTAAGGATTAATTTTCAAAATATATGAACAACTCAAGCAACTCACTATTAAAAACAATAACAATCCAATCAAAAAATGGGCAGAAGACCTAAATAGACATTTCTCCAAAGAAGGCATACAGATGGCCACAAAGTACATGAAAAGCTGCTCAGCATCACTAATTATTAGAGAAATGCAAATCAAATCTACAATGACATATCACCGCACACCAATTAGAATGGGCATCATCAGAAAATCTACAAACAACAAATGTTGGAGAGGGTGTGGAGAAAAGGGAATCCGCTTGCACTGTTTGTGGGAATGTAAATTGATACAGCCACTATGGAGAACAGTATGGAGGTTCCTTAAAAAACTAAAAACAGAATTACCATATGACCCAGCAATCCCACTACTGGGCATATACCCAGAGACACCATATTTCAAAAAAGACACATGCACCCCAGTGTTCATTGCAGCACTATTTACAATAGCCAGGTCATGGAAGCAACCCAAATGCCCATTGACAGGCGAATGGATAAAGAAGATGTGGTACATACATTACTCGGCCATAAAAAGGAACGAACTTGGGTCATTTGTGGAGATGTGGATGGATCTAGAGACTGTCATACAGAGTGAAGTAAGTCAGAAAGAGAAAAACAAATACCGTATATTAACTCAGATATGTGGAATCTAGAAAAACGGTACAGATGAACTGTTTTGCAAGGCAGAAATAGAGACACAGATGTAGAGAACAAACATATGGACACCAAGGTGGGAAAGTGGCAGGAGGGGGTGGTGGTGGTGTGATGAACTGGGAGATTGGGATTGACATGTGTACACTAATATATATAAAATAGATATCTAGTAAGAGCCTGCTGCATAAAAAGGAATAAATAAAATTAAATAATAATAATAAAAAGAATCTAAGCTCCAATCACCACTTGCTCAATAAACAAACTGGGAAGCAAGTGAATTGGTGCGGAATAGGAAAGATTGGATGCATTGTTCACAGACCTGAAACAGAATTGATGGAGCCAGGAATGTAGGTGATATTTTTACAATTGGAAGGGTATAGCTGTTTAGTAATTTTGTTCTCACTTCACTTACTGCATGGAACTTAGAATTGTTTCTCTTTTAACAGAATATTTGGGAAAAGACTAGATGGTTTCTGCCAAGTGAAGGTTCCTATGTCGCATAGTAGATAGACCTCAGAAGACCTGGGTGGGATCCCAGACGTGCTTTCACTTGCTGTGGATACTGGAATCACAAATTAAATCTCTCTAAGGCTCAATTTCCCCAATTAGAAAAGAGGGTAATAGAAATACGACCCTATAATGTTTTGAGGATTCTGAAGATGGGCTTATTGCCATTCCTGGCCTGTGTATTAAATCTTTCCCTGTAGTTTCTCTCAACTATACATTGCATGCCAACTTCTCTGATAATAAATAGCCATTTGAACATCCTATGACTTGCTTTCCAGACTTATTAGTATTCATTTTTATGTTATGAATTTAATATTCTTTGCTTATTTCCTTATTCATCCCAATTCCAAAAGAGATTCATTTGACTACTTTTAAATATACTTTTTCCTGCTTGATCAATTAGCTGTAATTCTCTGCTGTGTTCAGAATTGAAAGATTATACTGCCTTTGATATTGGAGAGACTTTTAAAGATTTTTAAAATCTTTGAAAAACAAATGTTTAAGAAAGTTAGAGTTATTTGGAGTTGAAATCCCAAGTCCTACTACTATTTAGAGCCCCAAAGTGAGATTTTTTTCCCCCATCATTAATTTTGGATGAAAACACTTATTTCAGCAAAATGAATTTTCGTCAATATGCAAACCATTGTGGTTGGGAAACTTTGGTTTTAAGTTGTGAAATATTAAATTAATGAGCACAATTCACTGAAATAAACCTTGCATTTAATTTTGCTTTTCCTTTTCACAGAACCGTGCTATTTCTTCTTAGTATTTTACGTTTTTCTTAGTTATTGCAATCTTGTTTGATGACGGTTTCATATTACTGCTAAGTACTGGGGTTAACTGAGCATTTTATAGTTAATGGATTCATCCTTGCTTTCCCCTATCTTGATGAACATTATTAACTTGCCATCTCCTTCTATTTACCCAGGTACATCTGTAGTCCACTAAAAAAGGAAGTGAATAGCTCTTAAAGCTATTGTAGTCCACTTTTCCCCTCAGAGGGGTGTAAACAAACATGATGCCAGATCTTTCAGTTATATTTGATATTTTTTCAGGCATACAGATATAGTTTAATATGCACATTTAATGTACTATTTAATTATAAACATATGTGCAATTATTAGGGTGATCACTTTGCTCTAATAGAAAATAAAATGTTTTAAATGAATTCATTTAAAAGGTTTAAGTAGCTTCAGTTAAAATTTTGGTATAAAATTTTACTGAAGTTTAATGCTCTTTTATTAGAGAAAAGAACAAACTATATTTTACACGTTACTCAATTAAACCAGTGAAGTATTTCCATTGTTCATCTATTTAAATTGAAAAACTATCAAGTATGAATAATTATTCAATTTTTCTCCTCTATCAGCGTTTTAGGTATCATTTTTATTATTCTTTTAATGGTTACCCTAGAGATTACAATATGCATCCTTGACTTATTACAGTCTACTTTAACTTAGTTATTTAACTACTTCCACGAAAGGCAAGCACCTTAGAAAGATTTAAGTACGTTTTACCCTTTCCTGTTTTGCTTTGTATATATTATAAACCCCTCAGGACATTATTATTATTGTTTTAAACAACAATATGCATTTATTTTACCTGCATCATTACCCTTCTTGGTGCTCTTAGTTCTTTTCAGTGACTCCTAGCTTCTATTTAGTATCATATTCCTTCAACCTGAAGAACTAGCTATGACACTTATTGCAAGGCGGCTGGTGACAAAGATGCAGATTGTGTGTTTCCGAAAAGATCCTTATATTTCCTTCATTTTTGAAGGATATTTGCTAGGTATAGACTTTTAGAAGAGAAGAAGGGCTTTTTTATTCTTTCTTTAAATATTTTAAAGATGCAATTTCTTGTCTTTTGGTTTCCATAATTTTCATTGAAAAGTCAAGGATCATTTTATTCCTGTTCCTTTGAAGAGAATTTTTTTTTTAATGGTCTGGCTTGGCTTCATTTCATTGCCTTATTTTCTTTTTCCAGAAGTTTAATATGAATTGGCAAGATATAGTTATCTTTGAATATTTCCTTAGAGTTAACAGAGCTTCTTAAACCATTGAGTTGATGCATCTCATCAATGTAGGGAAACTTGTAGCTACTATCTCTTCAAATATTGCTTCTTCCCATTCTTTCCTCCTCTTTCCATGGGACTAGAGTATCATTATTTTAGGACTATTAACTGTTTTCCACATATTTCTTTTGTTATTACCATTCTCTTTGTTCCTGTATTTTAGTTTTGATATATTTTTAGATTTGTTTCCTCTTCACTAATCCTCTCTTACTGTGTTCAGTTTGTTTTTAAATCAATCCAATTAATTATTAATTTCAGATATTTCATATTTCATTTCTAGAATGTCTATTTGATTCTTTTTTTATAGAGTTAAATCTACCATTGAAATTTTCTAACTTTTCATCTACTTGATGTTTTCTATTTATTTTCTCAAGCATATTAATCATGGTTAAAGTCCCTGTCTGTCAACTGTAATATGTATTTCCAGTGTCTGTTTTATTTCATTTTAGTCATTCTGTTTCATTTTATTTCATTTAGTTCATTTCATTTTATTTCCTTTAGGTTATGTATTTCTGATATTTAGCATGTCTTTCAAATTTCTATTGACTGTTGGACATTGTGGATAAAATCTAAAGAGGTTCTTTATGACGGTTAATTTTCCTTTTAGCTGGCAGATAAAATACTGGTAGAAGAACCTGATCCTGTTAAGAGTTGGTTTTCTCAAGATTGCTTTGGCTATTCGGGGTCTTTTGTGTTTTCATACAAATTGTAAAATTTTTTGTTCTAGTTCTGTGAAAAATGCCATTGGTAGTTTGATAGGGATTGCACTGAATCTGTAGATTGCTTTGGGTAGTAGAGTCATTTTCACAATGTTGATTCTTCCAATCCAAGAACATGGTATATCTCGCCATCTGTTTGTATCATCTTTAATTCCTTTCATCAGTGTCTTATAGTTTTCTGCATACAGGTCTTTTGTCTCCTTTGGTAGGTTTATTCCTAGGTATTTTATTCTTTCTGTTGCAGTGGTAAATGGGAGTGTTTCCTTAATTTCTCTTTCAGATTTTTCATCATTAGTGTATAGGAATGCAAGAAATTTCTGTGCATTGATTTTGTATCCTACTACTTTACCAAATTCATTGATTAGCTCTAGTAGTATTCTGGTAGCATCTTTAGGATTCTTTAGGTATAGTACCATGTCATCTGCAAACAGTGACAGTTTTACTTCTTCTTTTCTGATCTGGATTCCTTTTATTTCTTTCTCTTCTCTGACTGCTGTGGCTAGGACTTCCAAAACTATGTTGAATAATAGTGGTGAGAGTGGGCAACCTTCTCTTGTTCCTGACCTTAGTGGAAATGGTTTCAGTTTTTCACCATTGAGAACAATGTTGGCTGTGGGTTTTTCATACATGGCCTTTATTATGTTGAGGTAAGTTCCCTCTGTGCCTACTTTCTGGAGGGTTTTTATCATAAGTGGGTGTTGAATTTTGTTAGAAGCTTTTTCTGCATCTACTGAGATGATCATATGGTTTTTATCCTTCAATTTGTCAATATGGTGTATCACATTTATTGATTTGCGTATACTGAAGAATCCTTGCATTCCTGGGATAAACCCCTCTTGATCATGGTGTATGACCCTTTTAATGCGCTGTTGGATTCTTTAGCAAACGAAGCAACTGACAAAGGATTAATCTCCAAAATATACAAGCAGCTTATGCAACTAAATACCAAAAAATCAAACAACCCAATCCAAAAATGGGCAGAAGACCTAAATTGACATTTCTCCAAAGAAGATATACAGATTGCCAACAAGCAAAGAAAGAATTCTCAACATCACTAATCATTAGAGAAATGCAAATCAGAACTGCAATGAGGTATCACTTCATACCAGTCAGAATGGCCATCATCAAAAAATCTACAAACAATAAATGCTGGAGAGGGTGTGGAGAAAAGGGAACTCTCTTGCGCTGTTGGTGGGAATGTAAATTGATACAGCCACTATGGAGAACAGTATGGAGGTTCCTTAGAAAACTAAAAATAGAACTATCATGCGACCCAGCAATCCCATTACTGGGCATATACCCTGAGAAAACCATAATTCAAAAAGAGTCATGTACCACAGTGTTCATTGCAGCTCTATTTACAATAGCCAGCACATGGAAGCAACCTAAGTGTCCATCGACAGATGAATGGATAAAGATGATGTGGCACATTTATACAATGGAATATTACTCAGCCGTAAAAAGAAACAAAATTGGGTATTTGTAGTGAGGTGGATGGACGTAGAGACTGTCATACAGTGAAGTAAGTCAGAAAGAGAAAAACAAATACCGCATGCTAACACGTATGCATGGAATATAAAAAAAAATGGTTCTGAAGAACCTAATGGCAGGACAGGAATAAAGACACAGACATAGAGAATGGACTTGAGGACAGAGGGAGGGGGAAGGGGAAACTGGGACGAAGTGAGAGAGTGGCATGGACATATATACACTACCAAATGCAAAATAGATAGCTAGTGGGAAGCAACCACATAGCACAGGGAGATCATCTCAGTGCTTTGTGACCACCTAGAGGTGTGGGATAGGGAGGGTGGGAGGGAGTTGCAAGAGGTTGGAGATATGGGAACATATGTATATGTATAACTGATTCACTTTGTTATAAAGCAGAAACTAACACACCATTGTAAAGGAATTATATGCCAATAAAAAAAAAAAAGAGTTGTTTTTAGGCTTTGTTAGAGCTGATCTATTTCAGTTTTGTCCTTACTCCGAAGGTATGCCCCTTACTCTGGATTCTGGGTCTTAGTCCTAAGATGTAAACTTTATTCCTAATTCCTAGCCCTTTAAGATTTCAACTGAAATCCTGAGGTGTTTACCAAGGTCATTCCACCTTGCTGGAGTTTAAATTCCAGAATCTTTGCTCAACAGGCATGACTGCTGAAATCACTGCTCAGCTCACTAATATTACAAATGTTTTCTATTGGGTCATTGGATTCATGCCCCGTGAGAGTACAATTTAGAACCTCACCAGTGATTTTAGGAATATTAGATGCAGATTTGTGGGCTACTTCTCTACTGGTCTGTTTTTTTGGGGGGGTATATTGCCTGTCAAGTCCCAGACCATTTGCCAGGCCTGAACACTGTACTCTTTCTACTGAGACTGCTGCTTTTGCTTGGGCTTTATTTTATTGATCTGATTTGGAAAATGCCCTCAGATAAGAAGCTGTGGTGAATGCAGAGCTCAAAACATGTGCTTCTGTTTTCTAAAAAAGTATAACTTCTCCGTTTTTTCCAGATAGCACTGCAGGAGTGTTAGTCAGATTCAAGCTACATTGTAATAGTAGGTGGAGCAAAAATTACTTGGGTGGGTATTGATACACTAATAAATAATTATTTTCAATACATTTTATACATTTTCCTGCTGTACTTATTCTGATATTACGTTCATAAACACTTTGCTCTTGTAGAGCTTAATTATGAGATATACTCTTGCTTTTTAGTCACAAACTCTAGTATGTATAGCAACTTATGCTTAATTTCACTTTTTTTTTTTTTTGCGGCATGCGGGCCTCTCACTGTTGTGGCCTCTGCCGTTGCAGAGCACAGGCTCTGGACACGCAGGCTCAGCGGCCATGGCTCACGGGCCCAGCTGCTCTGTGGCATGTGGGATCTTCCCACACTGGGGCATGAACCCATGTCCCCTGCATCGGCAGGCGGACTCTCAACCAATGCGCCACCAGGGAAGCCCTTAATTTCACTTTTTAAAGGTGATATGTATTTAAATTTGTTTACTTAGGCTTAAAGACTGATATAAATTTGATGAAATCATGGGCAAAATTGTGCTTCCAATGCCACATAATTGCTAACCTTCTTGAATTGGAACAAAAATGAAGTACAATTCTGCCTTAGAATTCTTAAAAAAAAAATAAAAAGAACCAATACTACCTGCCAAAATACAACTCTCCACCTAGGGCATGAAACACACCTGCTGATGAATAAATTCACCTTTGAGATGGATTGTTCGGCCCTCATTGTTTGTAAATTAGGCTGTACATGGTATATGGCTTACAAAATTACTTGTAAAATATATCTTTATTGAAGAGATTTAATGTCCACAGAGAACACCCACACTCAGGATTGTAGGTGGTATACTTTTTATCCCATAATGGATTTGAATGTGTTATTGGAATTGATTAGCATAGTGAGTGTTGTTGGTCATTGAAATGCTTGCTGATTTTTAATAAAAAGACATTTTGGCTCATAAACCAAAAAATCTTTGTACAAATATTTGTTTTGAAATATTTCCCTTCACATTCTTCCATCTCATGCTTTCATCCAAATAACAAGCAATATAGTGAAATGGGAAAATGACTTAAATTATAATCAAATTATATATATAATATATATGATTATGTATAAAATATGTCTATATATTTGTCTTTCTCTCTGTATACTCACATATATGTAGCTACATATACATACAAATATTTATACCTCTGTCAATATATAACTTCAATATGACCTTGTTCATTTGTTTGGAAGTTCAAAATATATTTCTACTTTCTGGCTACATTTCTCTTTATATATTGATATTTGCATAAGTTCCCATATTCCCTTTTTTGACAGATTTCTTCTGTTCTACATAGAGCCAATACTTAGGGAAAATACCAAGTACTCAGCATGTTACTTATAGTAGTTAATCCTGAAGTTCTGGTCACTGTCCCTCACCATTTTAGCCAGAACTAAGGTGAGACGTCTCAAGCCTAGATGATGCTCCCACCATTACCAGGGGGTGGTTGCTCTAGACAGATCCACTGTGTGGCTGCACTACTAAGGTTGGAGTGAGTTCATTAACTTTCTATTTTATTTTGACATCCATGATCCTTATTTTTAGGGTATAAAATAGAACCAGGGAAAACTATGCGTAGACACATGAATTAATAACTTTAATAAAAAAGAAAGAAGCCACTGTTATGCACATGTAACTCACACTTTTTATCTAAATGGCAAACTATATGTTATACATATATAACAGTTGGCTTTTTCTTTTGCAATAGAATTATTTTTGGAAGTTGTATCCTATAGCCTTGATGAGGACAGTAGTCCCTAGGATCATATTTGATTCTCATATTTAATCCTGTTTTCCCAAATAACCTTTGGATTAAATGTGAAGGTCACAAAACCAAGAAATATTTTATCAAGGGAGTGAACTTACCTGAACAAAATACATCATAATACTTTAGTCAAATTTTCTCTCTGTCCGAGTAACTGTGTTCATTTCTAAAATTGATCCATCCACAGTTGCATTCATTAGTTGTTGAATTCCAGAGTGGTGGAGGAGGTATAGTCATGAATGCATTTCCATGAGGATGGCTCAGATGAATACTGAAAATGTAGATCTGATCTGTTCACCTCAAAGAAAATATTATGACATAACATCTCATAGTTTCAAACAGATTGCTGTTTTTTAATGATGAACATTTATGTTTTTGAACATTTTTTTTGATGAAACATTTCTAGTTTTTGATTACCTCAATTGTCATATTACCTATATTGTAGTTACTTGAAAATCTAAGGCAACATTCTAATGAATATTTGTGTAAGCACATAATAAGCATTATGTATCAATTTTTGGGATTTTGGTTGTTAATGTAATGCTAGTACCAACAGAATGTGTGAAAATGTGAATTGTCGTTGATACTAAATATCAAAGAAATTAAGACTATAATTGGCATTGTTTATCAAGGAGTAATTATTATTCATTACCAAAGTCTTTAAATAATTTAGAGTATATGACAAGTGATTTAAATTAAAAAAAATTTTTTGAAGTATAGTTGATTTACAATGTTGTGTTTAATTTCTCTTGTACAGCAAAGTGACTCATTTATACATATATATTATATATATATACTTTTCCACATTCTTTTCCATTATGGTTTATCACAGGATGTTGAATATAGTTCTCTGTGCTATACAGTAGGACCTTGTTGTCTATCCATCCTATATATAATAGTTTGCATCTGCTAATCCCAAACTCCCAATCCTTTCCCTCCCTCTCCCCCTGGCAACCACAAGTCTGTTCTCTATATCTGTGGGTCTGTTTTTGTTCTGTAGGTATGTTAATTTGTGTCATATTTTAGATTCCACATATAAGTGATACCATGTGGTATTTGTCTTTCTCTTTCTGACTGACTTCGCTTAGTATGGTAATCTCTAGGTCCATCCATTGTTGCTGCAAATGGCATTATTTCATTCTTTTTAATGGTCGAGCAATATTCCATTGTGTGTGTGAGTGTATGTGTGTGTGTGTATCTCACATCTTCTTTATCCATACATCTGTCAATGGACATTTAGGTGGTTTCCATGTCTTGGCTATTGTAAATAGTGCTGCTATGAACGTAGGGGTGCATATGTCTTTTCAAGTTATAGTTTTGTCTGCATATATACCCAGAAGTGAGAATGCTGGGTCATATGGCAACTCTATTTTGAGTTTTTTGAGGAACCTCCATACTGTTTTCCATAGTGGCTGCACCAATTTACATTCCCACCAACACTGTAAGAGGGTTCCCTTTTCTCCACACCCTCTCCAGCATTTATTATTTGTAGACATTTTAATGATGGCCATTCTGAGGTGGTATGAGGTGGTACCTCACTGTAGTTTTGATTTGCATTTCTCTAATAATTAGTGATGTTGAGCATCTTTTCATGTGCCTGTTGGCCATCTGTCTTCTTTGGAGAAATGTCTGTTTAGGTTTTCTGCCCATTTTTTGACTGGGTTATATACTGTTATTTCTTTCACTGAAGTATGTAAATATTAATTTAAATTAACTTAAAAAATTAATTTCTACAAATTCCACTGAAATAAGTGATATAATAAACAACAGGATGTGAGGTCATCATAACAAATGTGTGTTTTGCATGCTGTTCTTAACTACTTTACTTTTATGAATAAAAGAACTTTTTCAAAGCATTTTCCATGTCTTCAAATGCCTTAAAATAGAGTAAGTGAATATAAAAAACTTATTTTTCCATGTGTTTTATTGCTTTGTTTTTAAGGATAGGAATGTAATTATTCAGAGAGCCTTGGTTGTTAGCATTTTAACTAAGTTGTAGAACCAAAACTAAAAATATTTTTTAGTAAGTGTGATGTGAGGTGATTTTAATAAACTCCTACTGCATTGTCTACACATGGTTCTTATCTAGGTATCACTTTCTAAACCAGACCGTGAAGGGTTGTCTTAAAATTTCCTTCATTAACAATCAAATATGAACTTCTTATTCCAGTGCAGCAGGTAAAGAGCCTGAAAGTTGTCACTCTAGAAAGTAAACAGAAAGTAAAAAAAGCTGAACAGACTGAAAAATGAACAACTCTTAGATCTATCAGAGAAGTTAGGGCACAGGGCAAACTATTGCCCCCCAAATTGGAGAGACATACAGGAGAATATAAGAAATCATAACTCAACAGAAACCCATGAGCAGAATCCTCTGCAGGAGCCCTTGCCAGGTTCCTTTTACCCAGTACATCAGATCTGGCTTTCAAGAAAAAAATACTAAGAGGCATAAAATAGTTTGAAAAGTCAGAGCAAAGAAAGACTCTGATATAGCAGAGATGTTGGAATTACCAGACCAGGAATTTAAAACAACTGTGTTTAATATGCTAAGGGCTCAGATGAATAAAGTAGACAGCATGAGAACAGATGGACAATGGAAGCACAGAGATGGAAATTCTAAAAAAGAATGAAAAGAAATGCTTAAGGTCCAAAACATTGTAACAGAAATGAAGAATACCTTTGATACGCTCATTGCTAGATGAGGCATCACTGAAGAAAGAATGTCTAGCTTGAGGATATCTCAATAGAAACTTCCTAAATTGAAAAAGAAAGAGAAAAAAGACTGGACCCCCCCACTCCCACCAAAACCTCCAGAATATCCAAGAAGTGCAGGATAATTACAAAAGGTGTAACATACATGTAATGGGAATACCAGAAGAGAAAGAGAAAGGAACAGAAGCAATATTTGAAACAATAATGATCGAAAATTTTCCCAAATTAATGACACCAAACTACAGACCCAGGAAGGTCAGAGTACGGCAAGCAAGATAAATATGGAGAAAAATGACACCTATGCATATCATATTCAAACTTGAGAAAATCAAGCATAAAGAAAAAATCTTGAAATAAGCCAGAGGAACCTATACAGGAGCAAAAATAGAGTTACACCTAATTTTTCCTCAGAAATCATGTAAGCAAGTGAGCAAACTGAAATAAAGTATTGAGAGAAGAAAAAACTATTAACCTAGAATTGTGTACCCTATGAAATTAGTCTTCAAAACAGAAGGAGGAATAAAGATTTTACAGAGATAAACAAACATCAAGATAATTTCTTGCCATTAGACTTGACCTTTAAGAAATGTAAAAGAAGTTCTTTAGAGAGAAGGAAGTTGATATAGGTAAAAAAATGAAATCTACATAAAAAAGCAGGATCATCAGAAAAGAAATGAGTGAATATTAAATAAGAGTTTTTACTTTTCTTATTCTTTTTTTTCTTATTCTTAAATGATCCAAGAAATAATTAACTATTCAAAATAATAATGGCAACAATGTATTTAATTATGTATGCTTATTTTTACATATATACACATTTGTGTATGTATGCCTAAGTATATATGTATGTTTATGCATAAGTGAAATAAAGGATACAAAGGATGGCAGAGAGGAATTAAGGTTACTTTGTTTCTATAAGGTATTAACACAACCCATGAAATGGTATAGTGTTATGTGAAAGTGGACTTGGATTAGTTGTAAATGTATGATGCAAACTCTAGGGCAACCAGTGAAAAAATTAAAAATTATACAGAAGTATAATTTATATGCTAAGAAAGGAGAGAAAATGAAAGCATATTTAATGCTCATTTAAAAGTAAGTAAGTAAGAAAAAGGGTAGAAGACGAAAATAGGAACAAAGATCAAGAGCAACATATAGAAAATATCAATAGTAACAAATATGGTAGATATTAATCCAGCTATATCACTAATCACTTTAAATGTCAGTTATCTAAACATACCTATTAAAAGACAGAGGTTGTCAGAGTGGATGAAAAAACATGACCCAACTGTAGATTGTTTACAAGAGTTCTACTTTAAATATAAAGACATATATAGATTAAAAGTAAATAGATGGAGAAAAATATACCATGATAATACTAATCAAAAAGATAAGATTAGAGAGAATACTACCTAACTCATTTTATGAGGCCAGAATTACCCAAATACAGGCATACTTTGGAGATATTGTTCATTGGTTCCAGACCACCACAATAAAGTGAATATGACAGTAAAGTGAGTCGCATAAAGTTTTTGGTTTCCTAGTGCATATAAAAGTTATGTTCACACTATTCTGTAGTCTATTAAATGTACAAATAGCATTATGTCTTAACAATGTACATATTTTAATTAGAGAATAATTTATTGCTAAAAACTGCTAACCATCATCTGAGCCTTCAGCAAATCATGTTGGTAATATCAAAGATCACTGATTACAGATCACCATAACAAATATAATGGTAATGAAAAAGTTTGAAATATTGAGTGAATTACCAAACTGACACAAAGGCACAAAGTGAGCAAATGTGGATGGAAAAATGGCAATAGACTTGCTCAATTCAGGGTTGCTGCAAGTCTTCAAATTGTAATAAAGGCAGTATCTGAAAGCACAATAAAACAAAGCACAATAAAATGAAGTATGACTGTACCAAAAACAAAGTCATTTGTAGAAAGGAAACAATAGACCAGTATATCTCATAAACATAGATGTAAAAATCCTCACCAAAATATTAGCAAAGGAAATCCAGCAACATAAAAAGAATTTTACAACACAGCCAAGAAGGATTTATCCCAGGTATGCAAGGTTGGTTCAACATTCAAAAATCAGTACTTAAGTGTAAATCTAACAAAATATATTCAAGATCCATATGGGAAGAACTATAAAACTTTGATGAATGAAATGAAAAACTCAATAAAAGTAGTGATACTTCATGTTCACAGATAGGATGACAGTATTGTCAAGATGTCATTTCTTTCCAAATTGACCTACAGATTTACAACAATCCTAATGAAAGTCCCAGCAAGTTATATGGTGGATATTGACAAACTGATTCTAAAGTTTCTATGGAGAAGCAAAAGACTCAGAATAGCCAACAGAATTTTGAAAGACAAGAACAAAGTCAGAAGACTGATACTACCCAATTTAATGATTAGTGTAAAGCTACTGTAATCAAGACAGGATGGGATTGGTGAAAGAATACACAAATATATAAATGAAACAGAATAGAGCCCAGAAATGTACCCACATAAATACAGTGAAATAATTTTTGACAAAGTTATAAAGACAACACAGTGGAGTAAATATAATCTTTTCAACAAATGGTGCTGAAACTACTAGACATCTACATGCAAAAAAAAATGAAATCTATAAACAGACATTGTACACTTTGCAAAATAAATCAAGTGATCATAGACTTAAATGTCAGAAGATAACATAGGAGAAAACTTAGATGACATTGTATATGGTGGTGACATTTTAGATACAACATCAAAAGCATGATCCACAAAGGAAAGAAATTTATGAAGATTAAAGACTTATGCTCTGTGAGAGAGAATGTCAAGAAAATAAGGCAGGCCAGACTGGAAGAAAACATTTGCAAAAGACACACCTGATAAAGCACTGTTATCCAAAATATATAAAAACCTTAAAACTGAATAAGAAAACAAACAACCCAATTAATAAATGAGCCAAAAATCTTAACAGATACCTCACCAGAGAAGATATATAGATGACATGTAAGCATGTGAAAATGTTACATATCATAGGTCATCAGAAAAATGCAAATTAAAACAACGAGATACCAATACCCACCTATTAGAATGGCCAAAATTAGCACACTGACAACACCAAATGTTGGCAAGACTGTAGAGCAACAGGAATTCTCTTTCACTGCTGATGGGAATGCAAAATGGCAGAGACACTTTCGAAGATAATTTGATAGTTTCTTACAAATTTAAATATTCTCAACATATGATCCAGTAATCACACTCCTTGGTATTTACTCAAAGGAGTTGAAAACTCCTACATAAAAACCTGCACACAATTATTTATTTATTCATAATTACCAATAGCTGGAAGCATCCAAGATGTGCTTCAAGTAGGTGAATGAAAAATAAACTATGGTACACCAGATAATGTAATATTATTCAGTGCTAAAATGAAATGAGCTATCAAGCCATGAAAAGACTTGGAGTAACTTAAATGTATATTACAAGTGAAAGAAGCCAATCTAAAATTGTTACACACTGTATGATTCCAACAAAATGACATTCTGGAACAGACAAAGCTATGGAGACCAAAAAAAGACTAGTGGTTATCAGGGACTGGGGAGAAGGGATGGATGAAAACAGAGGATATTTAGGACAATGTAGTATTCTATATTACACTACAATATTAGATACATGTCATTATACATTTGGTAAAACTCAGAATATACAACACCAAAAGGGAATCCTAATATCAACTATGAACTTTGGATGATAATGATGTGTCAGTGTAGGTTGACTGTAACAAATGTACTGCTGTAGTGTAAGATGTTAATAGTGGGGAAGGGTGTTTGTATATGGGGGCTGAGGGTATATGGGAACTCTGTAGTTTCTGCTCAACGGCTCTGAAGAATCAAGTTAATTCTTTTAAAGAATCTTTTTTTTTTTTTTTAAATACATGGACTCCCGTATTTTTTATTTATTTATTTTTGGCTGTGTTGGGTCTTCATTTCTGTGCGAGGGCTTTCTCTAGTTGTGGAAAGCGGGGGCCACTCTTCATCGTGGTGCATGGGCCTCTCACTATCGCGGCCTCTCATTGCGGAGCACAGGCTCCAGATGCGCAGGCTCAGTAGTTGTGGCTCATGGGCCTAGTTGCTCCGTGGCATGTGGGATCTTCCCAGACCAGGGCTTGAACCCGTGTCCCCTGCATTGGCAGGCAGATTCTCAACCACTGCGCCACCAGGGAAGCCCCAAGAATCTTTTTTATATTTAAAATTTTATGTAGTTTAATCTAACATCCAAGATTATACTTCATAATCAGATTCTAGAACATATCACTTAAAAGTAATGACAAAACCCCACAAAAGCAACATCAGTCAAACAAATCAATAAAAGAATCCTTTTTAAATAAAGGAAGGTGCTATCATTTTACTCTTGTCTCTTAAGAAAACTGAAACATAGTAAATAAGTCATGTGATGAAGTTTCATCATGGATACGTGAGGTATTACCTTTTTATAATGCCCTGTAGAATAACTGAACTTGGGAAAATTACCTTTTTCTTTTAAACGCTGGTAATTTTTGTGGTAAATAAAACTGAGCCTTTTAAAGTCAAATACAGTTGGCCCTCTGTATCCATGGGTTTAACCAACTAAGGATAAAGAATATTCAAAAAGAAAATCCAGAAGTTTCCGAAGAGCAAAACTTGAATTCGCTGTGCATCAGCAAATATTTACATTGTATTTACAACACAGCATTTACATTATATTAGCTATTATAAATAATCTAGAGATGATTTAAAGTATATGAGAGGATGTGCACCGGTTATAGGCAAATGCTATGTCATTTATAGAAGGGACTTGAGCATCCATAGCTTTAGGTATCTGCTGGGTGTGGGGGGTGTCCTGGAACCAATCCTCCCCCATGGATACAGTAATAAAAAATATGAGTCTAATTTTGTTTGTGATCTTGGTAAAAGTTTAAGAAAAAGATTATGATTGATCTAACCCTCAACTTTTAGATTTGAATTTGTACCTGTTACTCAAAATAAAATTTAGGAATTTTTAATCTATCTATACTAAAGTGACCATGGAGAATCAGTAGAAGTTGATCAATAAAATGTGAATATTAAAAGCTCCACATCCTGTATCACATATTTTGGCCACAGGTCATGCCTGAGAAACACTTGAATTTTTCAGGGATCATAAGACTCTCATAAATGGCATCTATTATTTGGAACATGTTAAGTTCAATTTGGTGCTAAAGTATGGTGACAAAGAAATAATTTTGCCACATTTAATATATTAAATTAAAATTTACTCAGTATTCATTAAAGGTTTACTCATTTAAAATTTACCTCAAAATCAATAGTCATGGGTATTTAATAATTTGTTTTTGAGGCATTTGTATAGACTTTTTCAATATAATAATTATCAGTTTTCATAAATAAAACCAAAAACTATGGACATGCTGTACCTAAATTTTTAAAAATGAATATTGCTTTTTTCATGAAAATAATGAAAACCAGACATATTTAGTGATATAACTGGTAGTTTAATGTAAAATACACTACCAGAAAACAAAAGAAAAATTCTGATGCTTAATTTGTTGTAAACATAATTACTTTTGTTCAAACAAATGATGAACCAAAGCAGCGGAACTGATGCAGTGCCAAATACTGCTCTTTCCCAAAATGAAAATAACATTTTACAAAAAGAAATTACATATTCTAGGCTGTGCTCAACTCTAGCTGTGATAATGTCAGTTACCCATATGGAGTAGACCAAAAGAAATGTGTTTTCTCTTTGTTGTTGTTTTTGTTTCTAATTTGAAAGATAAAAGTTCACTCATAACATAGGAAGGCATATGTTGCTTTCGAAAAGCCCAGGCTCTGACTTTTCAATGCCAAAACAATTGGTTGAAAATGAATGATATAGCTAATTAACTAGTTGTTTCATGTGTATGAACTCAAACTACCTGTTCGAATTGGTTGACTCAACTCATTGCTTTTATTTCCACTATATAAGTAAAGCTTTAAAAAAAAAATCACTGGGTACCATAATGAAGATATTTCAACCCCCAGTATAACTAAATTAAAAAAAGAAGGTACAGTGGTTTTTTTTTTTTTGTATAGCCAAGCAAGCTCCCCAGAAGTAATGGTTTTGTTAAACCATGTATACATTTCTGTAGGATGGAGGCTTAGAGAATTCATTCCCAATTCTTTCACGTTGTATTAACCATCAGAAACTTAGACACTTGAAGCTATGAGAGGAAAAAGAAACTGGAATCTTGAGGTAAAATACAAAGCTGTTTGTGTCTTCTCTCTAACCTTTCCACTAACACTTTGATTTCTAAGTATGATTGAAGAGCATTTTTAAATTAAAGCAGTAGTCACAAGTAGGGTGTAAGAGGTGAGAACTGATGAATTAATGTGTGGGTCACATATACATGTCTGACAGCAAGGCCCTCTTAAACTTAAAATTTTAAAAATACCTTTAAAGTACAAAATTAGAAAAAAATTATATCTTATTGATGAGATTATTCACTTGTAAGAAGCTACCACAGAAAATGTGTCTGTAGAGTTTTAAACACACAAAGATTCAGTAAATTGGGAATCTTCCCTTAAGAGAATACGAGTAAACTATATAAGGTAGCGCTAACAATGACTCTTTGGAGTCAGACTGCCCAGTTTCAAATCCTTGCTTTGTCACTTACTAAGTGTGGACTTTTGGGAGACTATTATTATCTCTCTGACCTCCCTCAGTTTGCCTCTTAAGAGAGTTATAATAGAAATACCTAACATACAGGATTGGTAAGAAGCTTCAATGAGATATTGTCTGTAAAGATACTAACACAATGCCAGGCAAATGGAAAGCACTTAATAAAGATCAGTAACTATTGTTATATTACACTGTCTGATGCTATAGCTAGTATAGTCTACTATATCCCAGTGTAGTCCTTTGACCTTGATGTCTGAATCACATTCTGTTTCATGATATTCTGTGGTGAGCAGAATTTTTTGCATTTTAAATATGAACTCAGATGATTCTTAAATACAGTACATCATTGCATTTTCATTTATTTATTCCTTCATTTATTCAAGTACTTATTTAATGACTACTATGAGCCCCTTATTTGCTAACTCTAAATCTCAAAGCAAATAATAGTCCACTAGGAAGATCATACATGAGAAAACAAGGATCACCCAAAATTCAACTGTACATTGGTAAACCCTGAAATCATGGTGATACACACACATACACACACACACAAACACATGTTTTAATAATGGAAATCAGGGCACATTGTAGGTTTTTATCACATATGATAACATTATTTTACATAACTTTAAATTTAAAGGCTATATAGGCCTATAAAGATGTAATTTATTTAATTAAGGACCTATTACTATGAATAATATTTTGATGTATCCCTAAATTATGATGAAATTTTATATATGAACTATCTGTGCAATTTTTTTTAGGATAAAGTTCTAGGAAAATAATTGTGTACTAGGGAAAGAGACTAAGCCATTGGAAGGACTTTGGTCTATATTTATAACTGAACTTCTTTAAAGTTTGCCTTTATTTACATTCTTACTAGTGTGGGAGATTTCATTACTACCCCAAATTATTCCATCGCTCAGGTGAGAAGATTCTATACCCTTTGATGTCGTCATGCTTTATGCAGTGAAGTGTGCCATGATCTCCATTATTAGAAGTGTGATGTATTTTAAGTATCACCATGATTTTGGTGCTTACCAATGGATAGTTATATTTTGATTGATTCTTCTTTTTGCATGTGCAGTGCCCCTTCCAGTGGGAAGTATATAATTTCCAACCCATTGACCTCAGACTTAGATGTGTAACTTGCTTTGGCCAATGAAATGTGAACGTTAAGTGCTGAGCAAAAGCTTAACAAGTCATTGCCTGGCTCCTTTGTTACTTGTTCCTTCTAGAACATGAATAAGTCCCAGACAATATCTGCTACTTCGTCCTGTATCCCAGAATGAAGGAGCCAAGTGGAGAAGAACAGAACCATAATTCACGAATAATATGAATTTTGTAATCCATTGACATTTTGTTGTAACCCCAGCATAGAGAAGAAAAAAGCTGACCAATACACAAAGATTATACTACAGTGTTCATTTTGTAACACTTTTGCCAATATTGGACATTAACATTTTAAAACAAAATACTTGCTTGGCTTGTTATTAACCATCTTTCTACTATTAAACCCCTAGTTTATATTTCTTTCCAATTTACCTTTTTAACCAAATCTGAGGCTCTATTTTTTTAACTTGGATATAGTTTATGGAATTTCATTTTCATTTATATATTTTGATTTTTATGCCACAGTGTGCTTTTCTCTCTTTTTTTTAATTGTGTATTACATGGCATTTGTTCTCAATCTTCTTTCCTTTTTTCTTTTATTTTCTTTTTTTAGTGATTAGGAGAGGTATACATGCTTAGTTATTTAAATCAATTATTGTCCTCCTTAATAGAGTTTTAAAACACATCATACTTACATCTATATTTTTTAAAATATCAACCTCAGAATGTAAACACTCTGCTTATTTTCTCCTAGCAAATCTGAGAATATAGTTGTCCATTGGATAGAACAGATTTTCTGAATTTCAGATGTTTTAGCCCAAATCTGGAAAAGTATACTCTATTTCTCATTATATTCATATATTTATTCAGTAACTGTAATTACTTTTGACAAATGATATTCTGCTTTCATCTGTTTTTATAATAAGCTACCTTCAATTTTACATTAAATTATTTCAGTCCTCATTATTGACCCTATGTACTGTGACTTGCCTGCTCCTGATGCCTTCACTTTAATTCTGACTAAAAAGTTTCAGGAAACCTCTATGGTTAAAGTTTACTTTTTTCAGCTCTTATACATCTACCTTTGTCTTTCTTTGCTTTCCTACATGAATGACAAGTAATGTTTGTTATATAACTCTTGGATCTCAAAACTTTTTCGTTTTTAAGTGAAAGTCAATCTGATTTTTGTACTTTTCAGAATGACTTGATTAAAATATTTCACTCTGGGGTGTCTAAATTCCTATCTCATTTAATTTCATTTGATGAAATATAGTGAAGCATGTGTATCTGATCAGTCAATTTCCTTTCATTTCAGGAAAGAACCCTCCTGTAATATTCTTTTTTTTTTTTTTTTTTTTTTTTTTTTTTTTTTTTTTTTTGCGGTATGCGGGCCTCTCACTGTTGTGGCCTCCCCCGTTGTGGAGCACAGGCTCCGGACGCGCAGGCTCAGCGGCCATGGCTCACGGGCCCAGCCGCTCCGCGGCATATGGGATCCTCCCAGACCGGGGCACGAACCCGTATCCCCTGCATCGGCAGGCGGACTCTCAACCACTTGCGCCACCAGGGAGGCCCTAATATTCTTGATTATCATTTCTGTTCTGTTTGTTCTTGTCAAGTATAGCAATTATACTAATGTTGACTGATCTCTGTACTTTCTCCTCTTCATCTTTGATTTTTCCAGCTTTTCCCCATCTCTCACATCCGGGGATATCCTCCCAGCTCTCTTCATCATGTATTTAAATTTATGCATGCCAGTTCTGATTTAACAATCCCTAATGCAGTTGACAAGTCAGTAATTGAGCTTTTTCTGTTTTTGTGTCCTATACTTATATTTTCTTCTTCATTTTTCCTTCCTGTCTCTTCTTCAGCTCCCATTTTCTCTAAGAGTGTTTTTTTTTTTCCCCATAGCTTGGCTCTTGTGAGTAGTGCTGCAATGAACATGGGAGTGCAGATATCTCTTCGAGATCCTAATTTCAGTTATTTTGGGTGTATATCCAGAGGTGGGATTGTTGGATCATATGATAGTTCTGTTTTTAATTGTTGGAAGAAATTTCTTACTGTTTCCCATGGTAGCTGTACCAACTTACATTCCTGCTAATGGTGTACAAAGGCCTTCTTTTTCTCCCATCCTCTGCAACACTTTAAGTCTTTTGACTTTTTGATGATAATCATTCTAACCAGTGTGAGGTGATATCTCATTGTGGTTTTGATTTGTATTCCCCGGATCATTAATAATATTGAACCTCTTTTCATATAGTATGTTTTTGCTATTTTGGAGAAATGTCTAAGTCTTTTACCCATTTTTTAGATTGGGTTGTTTGTTCTGCTATTGAGTTGAAGGAGTTCCTTATGCATTTAGGAAATTAACCTGATTTCATATATATGGTTTGCAAATATTTCCTCCTATTCTGTAGGTTGGTTGCCTTTTCATTATGTCGATATTTTCCTTTGCTGTGCAGAAGCATTTTAGTTTGATACAGTCCCTCCTGTCTATTTTTGCTTTTGTTGCCTATGCTTTTGGTGTCATATCCATGAAATCATTGCCAAGGCCAATGTCAAGAAATTTTCCCTTATGTTTTCTTCTAGGAGTTATACAGTTTCAGGGTTTATGTTTATGTCTTTAATCCACTTTGAGTTGATTTTCTGTATGGTCTAAGGTAAGAGTTCAAATTGAATTTTTTGCATGTGGATATCCAGGTTTCTCAGCACCATAGTGCCTGTAGTTAACAACATGGTATTGTGTACTTCAGAGTTTGTTGAGAGGGTAAATCTCATATTAAGTGTTCTTACCACACATACACAAAATAAGAAATGCAGGAAACTCTGGAAGGTGTTGGATATGTCTATTACCTTGATTGTTGTGATGGTATCACAGCTGTTTTCATATGTCCAAACTCATCCAACTGTATGCAAGAAATTTGTGTAGTTCTTTGTGTATAAATTATACCTCAGTAAAGCTGTTTCATAAAAAGTTTGACTTCCAAAGTCAGAATGTTTATTTTCAAATCTTGGCTTTATCACTTACTAGCTATATATTACTGGACTTTTAACTTAATTACTTTGCGCTTATTTGCTTGTACATAAAATAAATAAAATACGAATAATTATATTAGGTATCATAAGTCAGAGCCAAGCCAGGCAGATAGTAGGTGCTCCATAATGTTAACTCGTGTAATACTGATGGTGACGATGCTCTTCTACACCCTCCGCTGTGCTTTGTTTGTACTCCTGTGTCCCAGTGTATCTCAGTGGCCTGATGTTGCTCCTGGATTTCCTGTTGTTGACTTTTTTTCGGTTTACTCATTCTTTTTTTTTTTTTTTTTTTTTTTTTTTTTTTTGCAGTACACGGGCCTCTCACTGCTGTGGCCTCTCCCGTTGTGGAGCACAGGCTCCGGATGCGCAGGCTCAGCGACCATGGCTCACGGGCCCAGCCGCTCCACAGCATGTGGGATCTTCCCGGACTGGGGCATGAACCCGTGTCCCCTGCATCGGCAGGCGGACTCTCAACCACTGCACCACCAGGGAAGCCCCTGTTTACTCATTCTTAAATATTGAAAATCTAGCTCCCAAACTGGGGTAACCTCCAGCCTCACTTTCTAAGAAAACAATGATGGCATAATGGAAAGTAAATAGAACAGAACTTGAACCCACTAACTGATTGAAAAATCCATGAGAAGTGAGGGCCAGAAGGAGATAGATGGGAAGTATTCAGCTTGCAGCGGTGTTACTACTGCAGATTGAAAAGAACAAGTGAAAAATACTGGGCTGAGAATTCAAATGTCAGAGTTACTACCCCAGACAAATGGATGACAGGTATAGCTATTGATAACAATATGGACCTGGAAGATTCCATTAGACTTTTATAGTTAGATTGATGGCTCTCAGAGTGGGTGAAACACGTAAACATTTATCATATTTAATTAGTGCATTCCCTGTATATGAGATAAAGTCCTCCATAAAATGTTCTTTGCCTTCAACGTAAGGTTTCAACTTTCAATCTATTTTCTGTTTCCCAAACTGTTTTCATCTGTCTTGTCTAATTACTATTATAGTCCCCCTTGCTTTGAGACTGGTTTTGATACCTGCCTGATCCCAAGGTCTTGAAAATATTAGACTCTTTATATCTTCCTGGGGCTCCTTTAATCAGAACCCAAACTTCATCTAGATTTCATTATATGATTCCTTTTTGCTCATGACTACAACCAAAGGGCAGAGCCACTCTGTCTCCTGGACAAAGCATAACCCAAGTAGATCAAAGCAGAGGCCAGAACATACTTCACTCCTTTAGATAGGAAATGTAAACACTTTTAGCCAAGTTTATTTCTGCCCAGACTGATATAGGGCTACACTGCCTTCAAATGTCTGAAGGATTATTATATAAAATAATCAAAGAGAACAAGAACTAGATAATGGGAAATGTTACTTCGAGGTTTAATATAGGGGATAGTTTTATTTCATAATGATTGATACGTTTCCAAAAAAAGTGTATCCTTTCCCTGGAACTATTACAGAAGTGACAGTATGATTATCTGGCAAAAGGTGTTTTAGAAAAAATCCTGAGCCGATTGCACAAATCACCCAGATCAGTGGTCATCAAACCGTGCTTTGAGGGACTTCAGAGTTCTGCTTCAGGGAATGAGGCCAAGCATACTTCTCTTAAACCAGAGCTGCTACACTATGCATCTGTTTCAAATTTGGGGGTCCCATATACAAAACTCTTTAGAAAAAAAGAGTTCTGTTGGTAAAATAAAGTTATAATTCATTGGGTTAGATGATCTTTTAAATGCCCTTTCACCCCAATAATTCTATGATATGATTTTGAGTGTCTGTGATTCAGTGTGCAATGTGAAAATATAAAGTTACAAAACAATTAAAAAGGTAGGCTTGTTATTCTCCATTTATTATTTATTAGCTCCTCATTTCAATAGTATAAGTAATACACAGAGTTTTGAGACAGTGTGGAAAAATGCACTATCCAGGATAAAAGAGGCTTAGCCTAAACTTGCTTATATGTCAGGAGATAAATTAAGAAGATTAGTAAGAAGATACAAAATTCACAGAATACAAACATTATTTCCTAAATATGTACTTATATGCAATATGTCCTGTAGGCACTCAGTATATTACTTAAGATATCCTTTATAAATATTTAGATCCATTATGATTCAGTTTTTAGAATGTGCTTGTTTTCAAAGGAACCATCATCATATTTGTGGTAAATAAATTTTCCTTATAATCTGAAATGCTTGTAAACGAAGCACTATACATTATGTGACACCAAGATTTGGTCTTACTTTACAAAGTTTGAAGTAATAAAAACTAGATTTTTTCTTGGTATACTTGAGGAATAGACATTTCCATATGAAAAGCCATGATTGTGAATTTCAATATGAGTAAATCCCCAGTTCCATAAGATGGAAACATCCAATTACTTAAGTATATTTGTCATAAGGAAAAAATAAAGTAGGAATTTAACTCAGGATTTATTGAGTGCAGATGATATAGAGGAAGTATGCATGCTGGTTTCCATTTTCCTGTTTTCTGTTGGTAACATGAAACATTCTCAGTGGCATTTCAGCTTCTGCGTGTTACAGAATTTCTACCACTCTGTGACTTCAGATAACTATGGAATCCTGTAGAAATGAGTAGCTTGTGTTCTTGCATTATGTTCTTTCATTAACATCCTCTCATTATGGTTGGGTATTGTCTTTGAATACTTGGAAGTAATGGAAAATGTGTCCACAGAAATAAAATTCTATTCTGTGATTATATATGATTAAACTATTGCTGTAGCAATAGACACTGTGTCCTAAGAAGGGATCTTAATGTCCCATTTCAGTGTAATTTCTGAAGACTTGATGTTGAAATTTCCACACTTTTATGTAAGTTTAAAGTGGATTTTCCTTGACTAGAGATCCATAACTTTAAGTATGGTTGTGTACTAGTACTAGAATTTTAAAAATTCTGGTACTTCACATGCATGCTTTTTGTTTTACTTTTTTCCACTTCTATTCCTGTGAAACCTTTGGAAATTTTGGGTCAGACCACATAATATACTAAATATAAGACCAAAAATAAGATCTGCTTTTTTTTTTTACATCTTTATTGTAGTATAATTGCTTTACAATGGTGTGTTAGTTTCTGCTTTATAACAGAGTGAATCAGTTATACATATACATATGTTCCCATATCTCTTCCCTCTTGCGTCTCCCTCCCTCCCACCCTCCCTATCCCACCCCTCCAGGCAGTCACAAAGCACTGAGCTGATCTCCTTGTGCTATGCGGCTGCTTCCCACTAACTATCTATTTTACATTTGGTAGTGTATATATGTCCATGCCACTCTCTCACTTTGTCACAGCTTACTCTTCCCCCTACCCATATCCTCAAGTCCATTCTCTAGTAGGTCTGTGTCTTTATTCCTGTCTTACCCCTAGGTTCTTCTTGATGATGATTTAGTTTGTCACAGGTTGTTTGGCAACATCTTTCTGAAGTTCAGTGACTTGACAAGACTGGATTTTAATATTGTCATGTTTGTCCTTCTTAAGCAAACTTGACCATTATGCAAACTCTTCATATTATTATGAATAAAATGACCAAATAGTGACAATTAGTAAATTTATCAGTTTCAGTGACCAAATTAAATAACTACCCAGCTGAACCTGTCATCAATATGAACTTGTTAGTGTTGTAACTGTTGTATAAATACATGCATACATTCATGCAATTAGTTTTTGTTATTAATCTATTGTTACATATTAGGAAAATGCTATATTCAGGCAACATCTCTAGAACATGTATGGATTGAGTACTTACCATATGCAATGTACCAGATCATTACCCATCCCTGGGCATCACACTTCAATGAGAGCTTATAATCTTAGCCACTCAAATGGCTAATTTGAGAGTGATAGGTCCTCTAAGATGGTTATGGAAAAATTCCCATGAAAAAATAAAAAAATATGTATATGACTGAAGTAGTTTCAAGGAAGTTTTTATGAGAGAGATGACATTGGAATTTGGTTTTAAAGAATGAAAGAATTTGGAGAAGGAGAGAGAAATGATGAGGGAAGTGTTGGAGGAAAAAAGCATACTAGGTAGGAAAAAACATGAAAATATGAAAAACTAATTGTAGAAGCACTTTTCCAAAAAAAAGTTATGAGGTCAATGCCAAATATTTCACTGTATCATCCAGAAAACTAAATACAATAGGCAGATAAGGGAGTTTTCAATATGTAATTTTTAAATAGAACTGCTTCCTAGGGCCATTTCTTGCCCTTTGAAAGGAGCACAAGTCTCCAGGACACAGCCTACTTTGAAAACACCCCACTCTAAATATGGCACCAAACACTGAATGCAATTCCCCAAATCTGACCAAAATATACAAATAAATCCATTTTGATTTCATGTTTAGATGGAATTTGCAAAATAAAACAGTATACTTTTTAAAGAGCAATTTCATAAAAATAAGGCTATAAATAGTAAAAGAAAGAATGCTTTCTATAAGATAGCTATAAACCATCTTAACAGCAGTGTGTCCAAATGTTCTAAATTATTATGGGGCAAAAGTATTTGTGGGCATAAGGTCTGACTTATCCAAAGAGTAATCTTGATTATTCTTGGTAGAGGGGAAAAAAGCATTAAGTGATGACATAAGCATCTCATTTAAGTGGACTTTTGTTTTATTTGTGTTTGAAATTGGAATTTTTATTCAAACATAAACATGAATTATATGGTCAGGTAGCCCTATGACTCACACACTTTATTCCTATTCATCTTTTGCCTTCTTTAAAAGTACTTTAGACAATTACTCTTAAACTTTATGATAAAGGTCACCTTATCAGCATATCTCAGCTTTCACTTATTTAGTTATAATCAAAATCTGTTCTGACACATAAAAGATGTTCTCATTATGCCAAAAAAATCTGGGCTGGCATATGAATTTGAAAGCTACCCAAGAATCTTACTTTCATGAGTAACATTGAAGTATCATCTTTTATCCCCTCGTAATTGACTCTGTGTACCCTAAGTCGTGTTATACACCCCACAATTCGCTTTTCTTTTTTTCTTTGCTGCTCTCCTCACCAGAAGCCCACTAGGAGTTCATCAGTAGCCTGATCAACGCAATGCATTCTTTATGAAAAATGTATTTCTCTAATAGAAAATAAACATAAAAGTCATTAAAATAACATTGTGTACATTTATCTTTTTGTTGTTCTCAAATTCCTATTAAAATGGCAACTGACCTGTGTTTTATTTATTTCTTTTAATTCCTGAGATTTATAAGGATTAAAAAATAAATAAAAAAGATGTAGGAATAAAAAAATCCAAGGGAGGAAAAGAATGAGGGAGAAGATGTTAGAGGAAAAAAAGAAGTCCTAAAATGATGCTTGCATATATTCTTTTCTTAGCAGTCTCTAGTGATTCATTCTGATTTACTAAGTTCTTTAATTTTCTTTTAATGTTGAAATAATATTTGTCACATTATAATTTATAGCATCAGAAACATTAGTAGATCTTTATAAATGCACTAAAATAGTTATGAGATGATGATTTAAAGCAGTTCATTTACTTCTGAATTTTGATATATTCTAAGACATTATAATACCATCCCTATGAATTTGGTAGATTATAGACTCAATAACCACTTTGAATGATACAATTGCTTTTCTAAACAATAATGAAGGTAAAAGGAAGGAGAACATTTCCACACATAATGGCTTTGTGCAGATAATTTTTAAAATGATATAAAACACAAATAAGTAAATTCTCTGAGACTGCTCTTGAAGGACATAAACCAAACATAATCAGAATCAGTCAACTGCCGTCAAATTACAGCTGTTCTACACAATAATAAACACATGTTTATGCATTAAAAAAAATTCCAGACAGGCTCTGATTCTAGCTTATGTTTCCTTTTAGTGAAAGAGAATAAGAGGCATGTTTCATCTTTGGAAAGAAATGTACAAAAATTAACAGTATTTTCTTTTATTTTTTTTATAAATTTATCTATTTATAGCTGCGTTGGGTCTTCATTCTTTGTTGGGTCTTATAACGCCTGGGCTTTCTCTAGTTGTGGCGAGCGGGGGCTACTCTTCGTTGTCATGCGTGGGCTTCTTGTTGTGGTGGCTTCTGTTGTTGCAAAGCACGGGCTCTAGGGCATGCAGGCTTCAGTAGTTGTGGCACATGGGCTCAGCAGTTGTGGCTCGTGGGCTGTAGAGCTCAGGCTCAGTAGTTGTGGCACATGGGCCTACTTGCTCCATGGCATGTGGGATCTTCCCGGACCAGGGCTCGAACCCGTGTCCCCTGCATTGGCAGGCAGATTCTTAACCACTGAACCACTAAGGAAGCCCATTAACAGTATTTTTAAAAAAACTTTTCCCCAGTATAACTATCCTGAGGTTAGAAGACGACTCTGCTTGTTTTTCAGCTCATTTTGTAGAACAAAACATGGAAACATTATGTACCTGATCATTGGACTGAAGAAGGTCAAGTGAGGGAGTACAGTACAGAGGAGAACCTCCTAGGTAGGGCTTTTTATTCTGCTGGAAGATGTTAGCTACAATTTATTGAGAACTTCCTCTCTTCTAGACAGGATACAAGCATCTTATATGCATGACATTATTTCATCTGCAAAACACTATTAGGTAGTTACTATTACTCTCTGTGTTTTACAGATGATGAAATTTGAGTTCAGAGAGGTCAAATGATGCTCTAGGTAACAGAGCCAGTAAGTGGCAAAATGAGGACGAGCTCCATACACATCACGTGCTTGCTCAGAACTAACTGGCTTTGCTTGCTCATCCCAGCACTTCTTGAATAGAATTCCAGAGGGACAAGAGTGTGAATGTTGGGACAAAGTTGTGCCCAGACAATGACATCAGCCCTTGCAGCAGGCCTCGACTTTTGCAGAATATTTGGGATGGAGGGAAGGAGGTAGGCATAGGGAGATGGAATCCATTTATACTACTAGGGCCTAGGAACATACCATTTCAGGTGCTCAAGTCAGTGGGCTAGAGGGACATGGCAGAGACCATGGATGTCTAACTCCCAGCAGAAGCCAGAAAGCCCACGGCCCCCACTCCCAACTCTAATCCAAATAAGGTCTTCATCTATGACCAGCGATTCAAAGGCATGTCCAACATTCAGATCACCCAACACCATAGTCTATATATGCTGACAATGTTAGACTGAATGACCGGCTTGCAGCCATCTTAACTGCTATGTATAAAAAGTTTAAGCATTTCCCCCAAAGTTCAGCTGGGCATGGTTTTCTCTTGGCCACACCAGCTACTGGGTACACAAGCTGCCAGTTGTCATTGGCTATCTCTGCCTGTGAATATAGCTGCTGACGGGCAGGTAATGTCTATTTAAAAGACTTGTATGCATTTCTGTGTTTATATTTGTTTCACCTTTTGAAATTAAACTTAAAATTGCTACATTAAGCATATATATTTTGAATTCAAGTGTACATAAAATAATTACTAGCATCATTTTCAGTGATGAATGTGGCAAGACCCTGATGTTAAACAGAATCTGCTTATACCATCCCAGACCTTTATTTAGTCATGAAACTCTTCTTTCTTTTTGAAGAGTGTGTTTATTTAATTCCATGTCATTTTCTGGGGAGGCAATCGAAGCACTGAGGGATCAAGGGATTTTTTTTTTTCAAACAAACCATAATTTGTCTCAGCTTCCCTTTTGAAGTCTGGACTTTGAACACGTGCTGTGCTTGAAGAACCTCTTGGCAGTGGGGGGAGATGGTTGCTGCCACATGGAGCAGGCTGGGATTGATGTGACAGTGCCCTCCAAGTGAACCCCAAAGTGACAGTGGTAACCAGTCTTTGCAAAGCATATTATTGAACTATGTATCCTCTATTTATTCCCTTTTCTACATAACTAAGCTTTCAATATTTCAGTTTTCTTTCAACAATGAACTAGGAAATGAAGGGGAAAGCCACATTGTATGCTTGGGTTGGTAGGGCTGACAAATGAAGCCAACAATGGTGGGATGTAATTGATCATCAGAAAGTGTCAAAAGAAGTCAAACCTCATGGGATGAGATTTGACATTCTAAAGTCCATTTACTCCCCCTTGTGTCTCTTAATATGGAAATATTTGAATTTTGTTTTATTATGAGAAACAGCCGTAGGGAACCATAGTCAGACTTTGTATGCCCAGTGAAGCAGTAGAAAATGAGCATGGAAATTTATAATATTAAGGAAGCAAGGATTTTCTTAAATGGAAATAAGGCCTACCCTGAGTGCTAAAGCTGCCTTCTCCAGCCTAGAGATAGTAAGTCTAAAATAATTCTCTGTGGATTGACAACTGAACTTAAAACATCCTTCCTAAGAAATAAGGGGACACCAGGCATGGGAACTATTTTTGTATTCTCAATTTGGGATATACCACTTGAACAGGGAGACAGAAAACTTGAGTGAAAGCAACCCCCAAATGGGTCTGAATCATCATTCTTACTAATAGTGGATCCAGAGACAAGCCTTTGTGGTCTATCTTATTAGCTGATCAGCAGTTTCTTCCCAACTCATATTTGAGCAATCTGGATTCTGTCCAAGTTCAGTATTTTATTATCTCACCACTATTTTGGCGCTAATCTCTTGGCTTCTGAACTGGCTATAAATCAGTTTAGTTCATAACTGTGTCTTAGTCAAAACAAAATTTTTTCACTTGGGTATTACACAGAGACAAAACTAAACCTTAGTCTGGTGGAAGAGAGGCAATCTTTTCTTTAAAATGGATGAAGAAAATGAATAACATTAGCAATTCATACTCAGTCCTTAAGAAGCTATCATTTATTACCAATACTTGAAGTCTCTATGACTCAGTCTATATATACATCATTAATAATCTCCTAAATTCAAGACTGCCATGCTACAGGCTTCTTTGCCACATTTTTCTATTTTCAGACCACCTGGAATGCTACTTTTCTAATTACATCAGAGGCAGAGGAGTTATACTTTTAGAATTGTGTCATATGTTTTTCCAACAAACTGAATCCAAGTCATTGAGTTGAAGAAATGAATATATTTTATTTTATCTGTTATGATAGCCAAATCTTGAAAATTCAAAGATGTTTTGAATTAAGATTTAAAGGTAAATGTGGAGAAAAGTTGGACTTGATCTCAGGTGAACCCACTGTTACTTACTTTAAGGCAACATTTGAGAGCAATCAGATAGCATTTCATAAATTCCTGCCTAAATCCTGTGGGATTTTAATGTGTTAGTTTAATACTAAAATAGGTGTCTTCTTAAATTAAAACTTATTCAGCATTAGGTTTAGACCAAGAAACAAAAAAATTGTTTTACTGCTGTAACCAAGTTTAGAATTTATAAAGCGTCTGCTAATAACTCAACCCAATAACACACTTGGCGAAGATGATCTATTCATTCATTTCCACCTAACATGTTCAAGCCTAGATTTTAATGTGTGTTCTTGATAAGCAAACTAAGAGTACATAATTCTTAACTTTGATTCTCAATAGTAGGTAAACCATGTTGAGATGAATTGCATGTACAGCCTGACAAGCTTTCCTTTGATAAGAAACAATTAAGTCTGTTCTTCAAGCATATTGGAAAAACTTTCATTTTTCTATTAAAGGGAATTTTAAAAAATATTATATTTTGTTGAAATTGAACAAAACCTTTTCCAACCCAGTTTCTCCATTATAAGTCTGCTGCCTAGTTAGTGAAAGTCCTGACTCAGACCTTTACCGCTACTTGTCTAACACAATCTTTAGCTTTGGTTACCTATACAATTATCATTGCTCTGTCTTCCCCATATTGTAACCTGAACTTTGGCAAAGCAGTGGTGAAAACATTAGTGAGAACTCAGGACTGAACTGTTTGATGTGACACTTGTTTCAAGGGCTTGAGTGTGAAGAGGAGGAAAATACCAGTTTGAAGTTCAGCACAGTTACTTTTCTTTTAAAAATGGTACTAAGAAAAAGAAGCATAGATTTTTATCTAAAACTTCTTATATGAGTTGGCAAGCAGTATATATAATTCATAGTTGCTTAACGAATCAGCAGCGTCAAAATATGCAGAAAAAATGTGGACACTGTAATAAGAGCCCAAGGAGGAAAGGGGAACATTCTCATCTGAACAGTCCCAGCTCCACAGGGAAAGTGAGAAGAGCAAAGGGAAGGTGACAGTAGCAGTCACTCACCTTTTATACTGTAAGGATCTGGTGGTGAATTAATGGGTATTTTGTCTTTTTTTGCTGCTACAGTCTCAGCAAAAATTGATGAAAAGACCATTTTCCCTCTAGCCCACCGGAAGGACAGTTAGGGCTTTTTGTTTTGAGTTATCAAATCCATAGCCTCCTGTAGAGAGGACTTCCGCCTGGAGTTGAGGGATCCGGCAGGTTGTGGAGGCCAGGATCCCACTCCCACTCGTACTCAGAAGACAGGACTTTGGAAGAGGTGATCGCTTAGTACCTTCTGTAGAGGAGCAGCGCCTGCGGTGTGGTGAAGGGCCAGCAGGGGGAGCCGCTCTGTTTGGGAGAAGAAGAATGGGAGCCCCATGAGCCATTGTGGGTGACCAAGGTGGGCTCTGGGGCACGCTGGGCAGGATGGGTGGGAAAAGGGAGCAGTCAGAATTGACATCAGACTTCTAACTCTCCTCAGTGGAAACTTAAAGCCAGATTTCATTTGATTTTGAAAAAACAAACCAAATAAAATATAGTTCTTAAACCAAGTGTCCTGGAGCCGTTCATCTGGTTGGTTACACTTGTTAGCACCTTGTTAAGCTGCGTCAGCTATCATAACTAATCTGGAATGCAGACCTACTTTTCCCTCAGTTCCTGGGTGCTCCCCAAAAGTTACCAGGTGTTTTAGAATGTTTGTTAAGAACTCCAAATACCTTAGCAATATTTTTCAGTCACCAGAGTTCCTACTGATGTACCTGACTCTAAGTTATGTTTGACAACTCAGAACATGGAGAGTTCGTTGCCATAAGAACTGAAACATTAGGGGCAACATTTATGTTCCATAATCGCCTCTGTTCTTATGTTTATTCTGTGCAAAATTGCTTCATTGTTCCAGGAGCCCATTAGGTTTGCAATAGCTTATTTTTTTGACTGTGAAAACTTGGTAAAATTATTTTCAAATAGAGAATGTGGACATTTTCCAACAATGGGAATGATAGGTCCACTGTAAAAATTATAATAAACCAACAGGCTTAAAACAAGGAGTGTTATACTTGTTAAGATGGCTAATAAAGAACCAGGGCAAGAGAACTCACACAATGACAACAAAGTCCTGCTTCACACTAGTCAGATTCACCGCAAATTAATTTGTTCAATGATACATAATCGTACAGTGCTGTCAGTGTGAATCCTAAGCCATGCACAAAGTTCTTTTATATTGCACCAGTTTGGATGCAGACCTATTGAAATATGTGAATTGTCAACCAGTTTTGTCTTGAAATACTTCTGAGCTAAATGCAAGGTGGCGAATGGACAAGATAGAAAGTGGCCTTTTCACTACAGCAGTGGAAATTAGCTGATGGTTGCTCCATGAAAGTGTAAGGAAATATATGTGATATTTCATTGTATTTATTCCTCTCTCCCTTGAAAAACATACTCCTGCTTTAACTATTTATCAGATGTTAAAACAACTAAATATATTTAAGTTATATGAACAAGTTCTTACAAAAATATTTATGTACATTTATATCTTAACTATAAAATGAGAATCATTTCCTAGCTATTCTTAATAAACAAAGAATCAAGAAAATAGAGGGCATTTATAAAGATGACTGATAAAAATGTTAATTTTCAGATTTTTTCTAAAACTGCAATAACAATTATTCAGTATGTCTCATTCATCAGAATGAAATAATTTATAAAAGGATGCTGCTTTTCCCTGTATATAGCATTCATCTACATAAAACCATGACCTAATGTCTGACTTTGAGCAGTTATTTATAAATTAATTAACTATACTCACAGAGAAGTTGTGCACACCTGCTAAATTATGAAGTCAGTTGTTCATTTTGCCCCTTTATTGCATGGAGCACAGCATCCTGAGCAAGCAGTTCAATTATGCTTTGGGGCTGCAGATGAAAAAGTACAGGTCAACTTGAGATGGTTTCCAAGCTTTGTCCCCGTGACAAAAAATAATCAAGATCTTATATTCAACCTTTTTCCACTCAAGCCATATTTTTGAATTGAAATTGAAGGTCCAAAATGTGAAATTAAGTTGCCTTTTAAACTTCAGGAAAAATATCATATTGCTGCCTTTACAAATATAACATTGCTTGCTGGGTGGTGTTATGGTGGGATTCTGTATGTGAACTGACAAGCAAAGAAACATGACTCCACTGCAGGTTATTCTGTCCTATAAAGTACAATGCACTGATTGAAAGAAAAACAGTTATTTTCAATCTTCAAATACCCACTGAAAAAAGTTAATACCCACCTTCTGTTTTTCCTAAACAAGCTTGACAGTCTTGGCTAACTTATACACAATCAAGCCGTATTTTAACTTTATATAAATCATAAATCATATGTATGTGCTTGATTATTGTCAGAGAAGAAGAAAGCTAAGCGAAAACTTCCCAGGTTAACCACTTCAATATTTTCTAAGTAAGTCAGAAGCTGCTGACTTATTTTCTTGAGAAAGAAATATTTTTAATTCTCCCCAAGCTTTCCCATCTTTGGTAATAGTTGTGTCCATGAACAATGGAGAAGCAAGCATCTAGTGTCAAGTCTGGTAGACAGGTTCCTAAAGGGAAAGCACGGCTCAACTGAGAAGACAGAGCATCTACCCTTCTTGTTAGAGGCCCTGGAAAAGCTAGCAAAACTAGTAGTGGAGATGGCATTGACTCCCAATGAATGTTCTTAGGAAGCCCTGTAAACTCTGAGCTGTATGCTAGGAGCCCAGATCAAAGGATGTAAGTATTGAGCTTCCCTGGTGGCACAGTGGTTGAGAGTCCGCCTGCCCATGTAGGGGACACGGGTTCGTGTCCCAGTCCGGGAAGATCCCACATGCTGCGGAGCAGTTGGGTCTGTGAGCCATGGCCGCTGAGCCTGCGCATCCAGAGCCTGTGCTCCGCAACGGGAGAGGCCACAAAAGTGGGGGAGAGGCCACAAGAGTGAGAGGCCCACATACCGCAAAAAAAAAAAAAAAAAAGATGTTAGTATATTCAAATGTAAGGCAAATAGTTTCAATTATTAATTTTTTAATTTAAAAATCTTATGCTGAAATCTATTTCCTGATATAGTAGGATAAAATTAGGCACATGTTGCTTATAACAATATCACATCCAATTTTGCAACTCAAAAGATTCACTCCTAATATTAAAGACTGGAATATTTGAAAATTTCCCCAATATCCACCAAATATTTCAAAAAGTTACCAAGTTTCAGATCTTATATTAATATATAACTTCCCACTGGATCCCTCCACATGGTTCTCCCAGGGTCACGTTAAACTGCCGAGTCCAAAAGTGAAGTTTTATTCTTTCGTCTGTTTCCTTTTTCTCCTAATTTATGTAGTTATTATTAGAACTCTGAGTCTCCTATATTTCACTGTACTTCCGCCTAACCTGCCCCCACCATATCGTATTGGTAATTTCCTATGTATGTTTCTTCATGGAAAGCATTCAGTTGCATATATTTCTCTGTTTTCATTGTACTGAGATAGTCTTACACTTTTTGTGAAAAAAATTATACTCTTTTACAACATTACAAAATTAATACATATTCATTATAAAACCTTGGACCGTGGAGAAATTCATAGGGATAAAAATCTATAGGGCTTCCCTGGTGGTGCAGTGGGCTTCCCTGGTGGTGCAGTGGTTGAGAGTCCCCCTGCCGATGTAGGGGACACGGGTTCATGTCCCAGTCTGGGAAGATCCCACATGCCGCGGAGCGGCTGGGCCCGTGAGCCATGGCCGCTGAGCCTGCGCGTCCAGAGCCTGTGCTCCGCAACAGGAGAGGCCACAACAGTGAGAGGGCTGCGTACCGAAAAAAAAAAAAAAAATTCTATATAAAGCAGTTTGATAAGAGACCTCCTCTTCCCCTTGATAGAAGAATCTGGAGCTCTTTAATGGTTTAGGTTTAACTCTAGTTAAAATGGATTTGAGGATTCTCCTTGTGCCCACAATAAAGCCATATCCCCAGCACAAACAAGACTTATCCTTCTGTTTTTAAAGTCAGGAAAGAAAGCCCCAAGTTCATCAAGAGCACTGTGAAACCAGGCCCTTAGGTCCCTGAGAGGAAGAGTCTTGCTTCTCATGTTCTTCACAGTGTCACCCATTCCCTGACTAGTTTCGGAAACGTAGTAGTTTTTCTTGTTAAAATAGTACTTTAACCTAAATCTTGGAGTGAGAAAAAACAGAGCATCCAAAAGTATTCCTGTGATAGTGTTATATGACCATCCTACTGGTCTTGACTCTTATCCTGATATTTAAACCATAGCTCTTTTATAAGCATTAAGAGACATAAGTTAGAACTGGGCTAAAGCTCCTAACCAATTTTGTGGCCCCAGCGTTGAAGTCCTCAGAGAGTTCACCAATGCCGTCAAGACTCTCTACACAAGGTTTTGGAAAAAATGGGAATGTTCAGATGAGATACTATGACTTAATTTTGCCCACTCCTCAAGTAAAATATTGACCCAGATATGCGAGTAAAAATGTATCAAGAAGCAGCAGGCTCAGGCTTAGAAGTAAATTAAGATACATTAATAGGATTTTCATTATCTAGAAATAAAATTTTTCCCATTAAATCATTCTTCCATGCAGGATTATGTATTTCCTGATCGTGGGGGTCATGATTACCCTGTTTACCATTATATTCTTAATGCATATATCATTCCCAAACCATAATAGGCAATCAATGAGTATGTATTGAAAAGATGACAAATGTACCAACCTTAAAGTCTATGAAGATTGATAAACTGATGAAAATTAGAAGGGCTCACCACTGAGCACTGCCTTAAGCAAACTGGTGAGAGAACATTGTACTCTGGGTTTAAGCGGTGTATTATTTTGAATTTAATTTGCATATTTTTGATCAATAATGTGAATAAACTTCATGTGTATTATCAGTTTTCTTTTATGGGGAATTACTTATACTAATCTTTGCTAGTTTTTTCCTAAGAAGTTGTTGGTAATATTTCTTTTTAAATTTTATGTTGTCTCTACACAATTAAAAATTTAATTGTTTTAACTTTTTTTAGCAGACTTTTACTCAGTTTTGAGAAACTGATACTAATTTTATTATTAGTTTAAATATTTTCACATGAATCCATGTATACATTTTTTGCCAAATTTATCTATTTTCAATTTAAGATTTCTTTAAATATGTGTGTACTTAGAAAGCCTTTTAATTCCAAATATGAGTTAAATATTTGCCTGTATTTTCTTTTTATTATTTTTAATGTATTTGGTTTTAAATATTTAGTCCACCTCGTATTTATTTTAGATTACCTTAACCACCCCTTGCCTGAACTACTAGAATTGCAACTTTAGTATATCTGCTTCAATTCTGCCCTCCTTAAACCTATCCCTTTCCTTGATGACAAGGTGAACCTTCTAGATTATAGGACTGATCATTTCTCCCATTCTAGAAGATAGTTCTTTTTTTTTTTTTTTTTTCTTTTGCGGTATGCGGGCCTCTCACTGTTGTGGCCACTCCCGTTGCGGAGCACAGGCTCCGGATGCGCAGGCTCAGCGGCCATGGCTCACGGGCCCAGCCGCTCCGCGGCATATGGGATCCTCCCGGACCGGGGCACGAACCCGTATCCCCTGCATCGGCAGGCGGACTCTCAACCACTGCGCCACCAGGGAGGCCCTAGAAGATAGTTCTTAAAGGTTCAAGTTTAAGTGCCTTAGGATATAAGGCACAAGCTTATTTTCAAGATGGACTTTCTGAACTGCCCAATCATATTTTCCTCAGTCCCTTTCACATAAGTATCTTTCAACAACATTGAGAGTTAATTATTAAACATATTTAGTTTCAAGCTTTCATGTTTCCTGATACTGCGACAAATTCAATGTTTCAGTTTGTTTTTAAATAAAAATATTATCTGGTTTTAGGTGAAATTCCACAGAGATAAAATAGATTTGTCATTTAAAAAAATGAACATTTGATTGCACTTAGAGAAAAATCCTTATTAATGCATCTGAAAAACAAAGGTTTTATTTTGGGGAAGAAACTTATCTTTTTTCGTAGTTTTATTGCTTTTAACTTGTGAAAAACATCTTTTACCAGATAAATTTAATTAGTCTGGGGAACTAAAATACAAATTTTCTGGCTGAAGTAAAGAAACACATTCAATGACATATCCACGGATGCTGACTTGCAAAATGAATTCAAATTGACCTGGATCTGAGCTCTGTCACATGGATAGTAAGTTGGCTGAACAAATATAAACATAAGATAATGATAAATGGCAACATACCAAGATAAAAAAGCCTCATGTTGGACTACCATAGGGAGCAGCTTTAGAGAGTTCTTAAATGAATTTAAGGCAGCTCAAAGTGGATATTTCGATAAACAAATGATATCAAATTTCACAGCTCAGTTGCTATATATTGGAGTAAAGATGTTGAAAGAAGGAAAGAGATATATGTGTGTGTGTGTGTGTGTATACATATAAAACTATGATAAAAGTCTTAAAGGAATAGACCCTAAATAAGTCTCTAAGTATCAATATTAACTTTCCTTGTTAGTGAGTTGTCTATCAATCTATCTAAAGCACAAATAGAAATTAAATATATTAGATGTTGGGTCCAGAAAAACTGGGAAAAAACCCCTTTAATCTCTAACTTCAGACCACAAAAGTACTCAAATTAAAAACAAATTTAAAAGTTTATAGGTAGCATGTGGATGAAGTTCCTACATTTCCCTATCCTTTGTTGACATAATTTAGATGAATTACTCTTCATTGGGAATTCATTGTTGAAATACATTATGTTTCAATGTATAAATGTCTAAAATGTGTACACATTTTATACTCTATAATTTTGTCAGTAATTAATACATAATTGCATTAAATTTTAGTACGATAGGAGATTTAATATTTAAATTATCTAATAGCAAAATCCTCTGCTAAAAAAGAGGAATCCTTTAATTTATTTGACTGTGGCTGAATTTTTAATTTTTTTGGTAGATTACATGTGTATTGAGTAAAACAGAAAAAGAAACTGATAGAAACTAAATTCCTTTTGATTTTATCTAGAATTTACCCTTATAAAATAAAGAATCATTACTTCTGAGCTGATAAAATCTAGGCCTAAATTCTAGAAGTTTTTTTTCAACTAAGAAAAAGACTGAAAAATAAAGTGCTTCAAAATAAAAATAAAAAATAAAGTTCTTCAAAAAGTGAGTACTAAAATTTAAGTAATTACCGCCTTTGTATTCTTGATGTTTAATTCATAATATACTTTAATTTTATGTCTTAGATTAATTGAAATCAATTTTGAATTTGTATAATGTATATTGTTATGTCAGTTTATTCTGAAAAAGGCAAATTTAGTAATTCTGTCTTCTTTTTCATCTGGAATGTTTGCTCAGTATAAACTTCTGTCAACCTTCCACTTTATCTTTTCTATGTATACATAGTCCGTTGAACTAACTTGATATTTGCTTATTGGTAGTGCATATAGAGAAAAATAAGCCACTTTTTTTTTTAAACAAACGAATACACAAATCATTAGATGTTCTTCATTTTCTCTATCAAATTCCAGGAAGTACATGGAAAGGCACAAAGAAAAGATGTTTTCAAATTACAGAATAATTACCACATTGGAATTTGTTTAGATTTACTTTGCCATAGATCCACTTCTACTTGCTATGCACATGCATTAGAGCATTTGCTACTCTAGCAAACCCCACGGGCTATTTTTTCCTGCCTCTGTTCACGGTCACACAGCTACTAAGTAGTGCATCTTGGATTCACATGCCTGTCTACCTGATTTCAGAGCTTATACTTTTTCTCATACACGTCATTGATTAATTCTGTTAGGTTATCCATTCACATAAGCGCCTGCTAGAACACTGAGGTGGTAATCTCAGTTACATAACAAGAAAAAATTACATTCCATCAGAGATTTTGGTCCAAGGAGGAGTTGATGAACCAGCGCTAATTATGGCAACAGCCTTAATGGTTCTGGCGACTCCTCCAGGTGAGGATAAGTCTTGATTTTAGACTGTTATCTCTCAGGAATGGGAGAGTAGAGTGGCCAAGTGGAGGAAGCACTGCCTTGATTATTCTCCCAAAAGGTAGGCTTTTCAGATTAGCTCAACCCAGCCACAAAGAATCCGGATGCAAGTCTAAAGCTGCAGCCTAAGGTGACTTAGCTGGGGACAGTGACAAGGGCAACATACACCCGCTTTGCCTGCAGGAAATAAACTGACTCATGTCATGCTGCTTTAAACAATAAAAAAGTAACTACATTTTCAGAATGTTTTTCATTGTAATATCCTTTCTACAAAAGTTAATAATAATAATATAATTATTATTATATTATAAACATAATAACATAATAATGATATTATTCATCAATACTAGCCAGGTTTAGTCTTATGATAAGGTTCAAAGAAGAGTGCTCCTTAAATACAACCAGTGATACCTCTTAAACTGGCATGCTAATTATTAATCAAAATAACAATTAATAGTACCTGAAATGCAGGAATGAAACATGGGTTGTGGATGTATGCACATCAAGACTTAAAGAAACCAGCGAACAAAAAAGTTCTGTACCCAGAACAGCAAAAGATGTTGTTTCATGGAAAACTGGGACAGCAGAAAACTACCAGTCAAATCTCTAAATAGAATATAAAAGTGAACAGCCAATACTAAATAAAGAGTGGCATGTCTAGCTTTGCGATACTATTTACAGATATACTCCTAAACGCATTTCAAAATTTATAAACATTGATTCTAATAAAGCATTTTGAGTAACCAGAGATGAAAACAATAATTCCATTCTAGACATGTATTGCCATTTCTTTTAAAGTATGTATATTTCAGAAAGTACTACTTACCCTTCAGAGAAAAGCAGTTAAAGGAAAACAAATTAAAACCTCAAACGCTGATTATGATGTACCATATTTATATAACCAGAAAGGACAATAAAGAGATTTGATCTAAGCATATCTGTAAAGTGAAATGTTTTGCTATCAATAGTGCTGCTGAATATAAATACTCAAATTATTATTTAGTTTGGAAACTATTAGGATCAAAATTTTCAGAATTTACAAAACTAAGTCATTGAAAGAAGAAAAATTACCCCTAGCTGAATACCTTTAAATGCTATCAGTTTATGAAATAGAATCTCTAATAAAACCACCAAGTCACTGACAATGACAATCTTATTTATGAAAAATACTTTCAGAACATAGCTCAGTTCATTTCTGAATATAGGCTCTTCACAGTGGAATTCAATATTGATTAAGCACACAATTAATAAATCAATTTAATTCTAAAGCATTGGTATTTTTCTACTTTTCTAATAAAATATTTTTTTCCAATTGGGAAATGTGAATTTAAGTTCACTTATCATTTGTTCTCAGAAAAGGTTGATAAATGATATACAGCTTAGTACAATTTGAGTTATCTCTCTAACAGATTCCTTTCCCTTCATGAGAAATTATGTATTCATTTAAAAATTACATATACATTATATATGTTATATATAATTTATATATGTTGTATATATAAATACATATTTATATATATTTAGGTAGGTAGGTATACACACTCACAAATTTTTTTTTTAAAGACTTAGTTTTTTAGAGCAGTTTTAGGTTTGCAACAGAATTGAGAAGAAGGTACAGAGATTTTCCTTATACCCCCTATGCCCACACATGCATAGCCTCCCCCATTATAAACATCACTCACCAGAATGGTATATTTGTTACCAAGGATGAACACCCGTTGTCACATCATAATCACCCAAAGTCCATAGTTTATCTTAGGATTCACTTTTTTTTTTTTTTTTTTTTTTGCTGTACACGGGCCTCTCACTGTTGTGGCCTCCCCCATTGCGGAGCACAGGCTCCGGACGCACAGGCCCAGCGGCCATGGCTCACGGGCCCAGCCTCTCCGCGGCATGTGGGATCTTCCCAGACCGGGGCACGAACCCGTATCCCCTGCATCGGCAGGCGGACTCTCAACCACTGCGCCACCAGGGAAGCCCAGGATTCACTTTTGATGCTGTACATTCTATGGGTTTGGACAAATGTATAATGACATGTATTCATCATTATAGTATCATACAGAGTATTTTCACTGCCCTAACAATCCTCTGTGTTGTGCCTATTCATCTCCCCACTCCCACTCCCATTCCTGGCAATCACTAATCTTTGAACTGTCTCTATAGTTTTGCCTTTTCCAGAAGTAATATGCATTTAAGGTCCCTTTATGTCTTCTTATACCTTGATAGCTTTTTTTTTTTTCTTCTTTTAGCACTGAATAATATTCAATTATCTAGATGCACTACAGTTTACTTATCCATTCACCTTCTGAAGGACATGTTGGTTGACTCTAAACTTTGACAATTATGAATAAAGCTGCTATAAATATCTATGTTAAGGTTTTTGTGTGGACATTAGTTTTTAGCTCCTTTATGTAAATATCAAGGTGTGTGATTGCCCGATCATATGGTAAGAGTATATTTAATTTTGTAAGAAATTACCAATTGTTCTTCTGAAGTGGCTGTAGCATTTTGCATTCCCACCAGAAGTGTATGAGAATTTCTGGTGCTTCACATTTTTGCACAGCATTTTATGTTTTCAGTGTTCTGGATTTTGGCTATTCTAATAGATGTGTAGTGCTATCTCATTGCTATTTAATTTTCATTTTCCTGATGACAAGATGTAGATCACATTTTCATATACTTATTTGCCATCTGTGTGTCTTCTTTGGCGAGGTGTCTGTAAAGATCATTGGCCCATTTTTTAAATAGGGTTATTTCTTTTCTTATTGTTGAGTCTTAAGGGTTCTTTGGATATTTTGGACAACAGTCCTTTATCAAATATATCTTTTGCAAATATTTTCTCCCAGCCTGTGGCTTTTCTTCTAATTTTCTTGACTCTCTTTCTCAAAGCAGAAGTGTTTAACTTTAATGAAGTCCAGTTTATCAATTCCTTCTTTCATGAGTCTGTCATGCTTCACGTCTTTGGTGTTGTATCTAAAAGGCATCACTACACCGAGGATTTTCTCCAATGTTAATCTTCTAAAAGTTTTATAATTTTGTGTTTTACATTTACATCTATGATCCATTTTGAGTTAATTTCTATGAATGGTGCAAGGTCTGCCTCTAGATTTTTTTTTTTTTACACGTGGATGTCCAGTTCTAGCACCATTTGTTGAAGAGAATACCTTTGCTCCATGTAACACAGGTATATTTTTTGTTATAAAGTGACGTATTTCAGCCTTACCAAAGTCAGGGTGTTCATAAAGACATCTGAAAATACCTTAATCTATCATAGCAACAGTGTTCAGGAAGAGTAGTTGATTTTAGTGTTCAGCTTTTTAAATTTTTCTTCATCAATAATAGATGATCAATTCAAATCGATTTTCTTCTTTTCTAATGCATTTATTTTCCAGTGACTTTTGTGCCCATTCCAAACAATTCTACCAAAGCAACCTCCACCCCTGAGCATTAAACATTTGATCAGTATAAGAGTTTCACTGTAGAAAGTAGTGTTAAAAGTTTATTCATTCAGTGCACTCTTTAGAGATGATTAACTGTCTTTATTATATTAAAGCAAACCCAAAGCCATCTGCCAAAGGCGATTGTGTCCAAGCACTGAAACCATTTCATGTGAAAACTCATTTTCAGGCTCTTAATTATTTTTCATTATAGTGGCAGTGTGGAATAGATTGGAATTGGACAGTAATTGCCAGGTCTGAGCAGTGTGGACCATTGCAATGTATCAGTTTAGATGAAGTGTGACAAGGATACAACTAGCTACTATATAACTTCCATTAACCAACTTCCCTGTCCCTGATCATGTAACACTTCATAGAATGTGGTCAGCACAAGGTCATAATAATGGCTTTCTGACTGACTTCAAGTATTTTGTACAAGTGCAAGCTGTTAACCCCCTGTGTTAGCATTGTTCTGGTAATGTCCAGTTATTACAGTTGTCAAAATACCTATTTCTTCAAAAGGGACAAGTAAACTTTTAAAAGTACAAGTTTCGAACTTAAGTTTGACTTCTTTCACATGTAATGTTCCAGAAGGGAAGGCATGCCTAAATTTAAAACAATAATTTCACATGATATAGTTTTCAAGGGTAATTACTCAGTATTCTTCAGTCAATCCAGTATATTGATCATAAAGGTTCTATCCAAGCAGAAAATAGTCTCGAATTATTTCTACATGTGCAACCAAGTAGATAATATTTAAGGAAACTGACTAATAAAGCAAAACAGCCATATCTACAGAAAAACCCTCTCCGTAGAGGAGTTTCCTTCACAGCACAGTAGTAATACTAAAGGAATGTATGACTGATTCTCAGACAGGTGATCCTGCTCTCTTGCCCCTACAAGGGACTTTTAACAATGTCTGGAGACATTTTTGGTTGTCCCAGGAGGGGTGAGCTACTGGCATCAAGTGGGTAGAGTGCAGAGGTGCTATTACAGACCCTACAATACACAAGACAGCCCCCAAAACAGAGACAACAAAGAATTATCTGGCCCCAAATGTCAGTAGTGTCAAGATTGAAAAACCCTGGGATATATGTATTAACTCACTTTTAATTTGTTTCCCTGATCCCTAAAATATAAAATTTATTCTTTCTTTTATGATTGACTTTTCTTGAATATTTTCCCTCTGTGGGACATTAAGCTATCAATATCATTTATTAATAAATTTTCTTCTATATTATAGACCATTTTACTTGACATTAGTTTATACACCACAAGTAGGATTTTTGACTTATGGTCCTTTGATTGCCTTTCTGAACGAATAATTTCATGTGATCCTAGGCTATATGTGCACTGGCAAAAGCCTCCTAATGAAGTGCTTTCTTTTCCAAAGAGAGTTGAATCAAATGCATCTGAGAAGCAGTCTTTCTAATTTGATGAGAACCTTTAAGATGCTCTACAAGAGATGGGGCAAATAATCCGCATTCATGTCATGGATATTGCCATGGAAAGAGTATTGTAACTTAGGCATTTTTGTTGTACAGTTTGTAATTTTATACATTTCTGTAACAGTCATCTAGTCATGACCACATTTATCTAATATTGTTTGAATTTCTTCTGTATGCTTGCTGTCTTAGAATTATTTATTTTCTAAGTGAAAAAATATTTTGTAAGTTATTCTTTACCTTTAGAATGATCAATAGCTTTGTAAGTATTTCACAGGGTGTTTACTTCTATAGTCTCCACTATGCTATAAATTCTTTAAACTGTTAATGGCATCTAGATATAATTATCTTAAACTCCATTTTAAAAGCTGGCATGTCCCATATGGTTTTATGACTTAAAACATGCTAAAATGTGAGGCATCTCCGGAAATTTACAAATGAAACATTTTGTTTCTTTTCAAACAAGCTTGACAATATGATTGAATTTACGTAATTGCAGCTATCTAAATAATTCAGTGAGAAATGAACTTTTTGAACCACTAATTGAGGAGACTAGTTTTGATGAACAGAATTGCCCAGGTTGGAGAGTCATAAATCCCCACTTTCATTTAGTATTTCCAACTCTCTCCACGACCTTGTGATCTGTTCTGGGCAGTCCATTATGAGTTTAATCATAGGTTATAAATACATGTCACAGTTGAGCTGATTAACACCTAGATCTACCTGTGTATAGCAGAAAGGAGCATGACCAGATGACCCAGCTAGACTGCCGTAGCCCACAGAATGCACACTGCAGACCCCCCGCACCATTCTGGCGTGTTTAGTTCCACTTTATTTACGGAAATCTAATCATGCATCTGACGCATAGTAAATTATATTTGCCTTATTAATGTATAGCGTAGGGATTCATTATCGTTTTCTCACACACACACACACACACACAAACACACACATACACACACAATTACCTATTTGCGCTTGATACTATGTTAAGCAGTTCAAAAAGACACTGACCTCTAGAAATTTCCAATCTGTAAGACAGCAGTAATGCTGTTAAAAAGGATATGACTAACAAATAGCAATAAAAAGTAAGTAAAGAGAGAATAATGATTGAAAGCAAGAAAAAGGTTAATATCAATATATTTAATCAACATATTTACTCTTGCACATTAATAGAAAAGACAAACAGTAAATAGAAAAATTGGTGTATAATATGATCAGCCATTTTTAAGTAAAATAGATATACGTGGCCAGTAAAAACATGGAAATAATTTCTATCTCACTTAACCAGTAAATTGCAAGTTACAATTAAGAAATAATCATTTTTGTCATTAGACTGAGATTGTTTAAAAGCTAGATACTAACTAGTGTTGATAGAACTGTAGGGCTGGAAATTGACAAAACAATAGAAGTAAGTAACTTGATGATATATATATCAAGTTTTCTTGAAATATATATAATATTTGACCTAGATAATGTAGTTCTAATAGTACAGTTTAAAACAATTCTTGCCTATTTGCAGAAAGATTCTTATCAAATGATATTCAATGTAGCTTTATTTTAGTCACAAAAACATCACAAACAAACAAGGACAACAACAAAGCCCAGAAACAACTAAAAATGTTTCCTAGGGAATAGTCAAATAAATTGCAGTATATTTGACTACTGGAATGCTGTATAGAAATTTAAGACATAAGTGTATTTATATTTTAGTCAAACTATTAGTTTTTTTTATGGTGAAAGCAGAGGAATATAAAGGGAAAGGAGAAGAATAAAGGGGGAACATTCACTTTATTGTTTATTAGCTTTCATTTTTTGTTTCTTTTTTTTAACAATGAAATTGTGTGCTACATTATGTAATTTGAAATGAGAGATGAAAAGGGAGGGAGGATGTGATTCTTACACTTTAATGACGTGTCCATGTACAAGGGGCAGCTTGTTTTCCTGCAGGTTTCTGGCTTCCTTTTACCCTTTAAAGAACAGGGCCTGGAAGCAAGAGTAAAATCCCATGTTCCTCACATGCCTGCTTCCTAAAGCAGACATTTTTTCATTGACAGGGAGGTCAGCCTGCATTTCTATTTCTATCTATCTTTCCTTCACCAGCTCAACATAGCTCTTCATGTGTAAAACCACAAAGCAATATTGAAAGAATATATAACTAGGTATACAACGCTTTTTTTTCCATTTTAACTGTTATGAACCAAAGCTCAAATTCATCTTGGTTTTATCCAGACTCTACTAGAATGCTTCTTTGTAATTTATCTTAAATCTTAATTTAAGATTAAAAGCTCTTGCTGGATCTACAGCCTTACTTATAGATAAAGCTGGCATTGACTATGGCGTTAAATCAGGACACAGTGTCCCCTTAGCAAGAGGACTTTTGACAGCCGGGTTATGCTACATTTTGACCTTTTTTTTTTTTTTTTTTTAAGGAAACCATTTTCTTTTGGGTTGAAACCACTAAAAATATACCCTAAAAGGATCAAAGAAATAACTAAAAAAGAACTCAAAATATCATCATAAGAGGAATATTTCCCAACTCTCAAAGTTTAGAAAATTTGAGGAAACAGATGGGATTTGGGGGAATTATTTGTCATTAAGTTGAGCTACTGAGGGAATCATAAGTTTAAAGCACATAAAGTACTTTTCATGATGCCTGAAAAACTGAGGGTTTAAGCAAATGATGACCTTTTTTTTATCCTGCCCCAGTTTTGGGCTAATTAGGTGATCTTGACCACTTGTTACATGCAGCTAACACCAGTACATGCCTCATGGAAGAATTAAATCTAGGGAATTGTGGGTACTATTTATGACTGTTATTATTAATATGATTACTCTAAAAAAGGTTAAAGCTAGAATTAAATATATCTTCAGATGCAAACTTCCCTTAAATCAATGGAAAAAAAATCTGAGATGCTATATTCGGTTCCCAGGGTACTATCCTAGAAATGGGCGGTTTTGAGCCAAAGGATGTCGTATGAAAGAGCTACGCATGTTTTGTCAAAGTTATTTTTAGGATTCAAATTCCATAGTTATTTTAGCTTCTTGGCAAAGTAAAATTATATTTTAGAATAAGTAAAAGTCTTATACTAAATGCCCAGTTATTTAATATTTCCAAAATTCCTAAAAAGCACTGCAACAATTTGATTTGTAGGAATAGTCTCAAACTTGAGCAGTACACCTTTTGGAAGGTTAAAACAACAAACCACCACCACCAACAGCAGCACAAATCATGGACCCTACCCCTGATGTCTCCAAGTGGACTCGAGGCATGTATTTGATACCAACGTAATTATAAAGAGATGCAAGTGTACTCCTGAATTCATGTTAACGGTACCCAGTCCGAAGGAGGCTCTCCTGAAGTTAACTATTTATATTAGGTTTTTAGATATTTAAGAAAATAACTATACATTTAAAGATTCTTACAGCTTACAAACTGTTCTTGTCAGTACTGATTTCCTGCAGCAGAGAGCTTCAATGGGTTATCACACTAATCTTCTTACTTACCTTTTTGCAAAGGTTACTCCTCGTTATAGGAATATGACAGATGGTGCTTCTGAAGAATCCGACAGACCCGAGTCATCTCTTTCGTGACATGGTTAAGGAGATTACGCTGTCCCTCCTGGGTAGAGCCTGAAGTAATGCTTAATTTCTAGAGGAACTTTTCTGGCGTGGAAATGGGTTTTTGACAGGAGGAGAGAGGAGAAAAAGAAACACATTTGAAGGTAAAGCAGGGAAGTGGGAAACCAGAGCAGAAAAGGAACTTCCAGAAGCTCATTCGAGGTCTATATGCATTAAAAGGTGATTTGTAGAAACAACGAAGAAATTGTACCATATTTTGGATTTCTTGTTTTCTCAAAATTGTCTTTGTAGAAATAGATTCTTACTGTAGGCTCTTTGAGACACTGAGGCATAATAGAGAGATCATATAGTTTAAATGACTAAATAAGAAGTTTGTTAACTAAAGCATCTTAAATTTTCAGTCATGAGGGAAGTCAATTAGTGGACAACTGTTTTCCTTAACTTTTTTTTTTTTTTTGGTTTTTCAATCTTTACTCCTTTTGGAATTATGTGCATCAATGAGTTGGGTGAGTTATATTAAAGAAACATTTAAGCTGCATACACAGAAGCTGCTTTCAATGAAATAAAATCGACACATTACAAAATGAATACTCTCTCACTCTGCCTTATAGCAGGACCCTCTAGGCAATGATATCACTAAAGCCAATTGGTGATAAATGGAACATTCTAGCTGTGATATTTGGGCCCAGCTTACTTAGTTATTTGAACTTCAGTTCCCTCTCCATAAAAGGAGGTGAGGATACAATTTACAGGTTTATTACAAAAGAAGAGAAAAGATATATGTTCATGTATATATGAGTATATGTATAACATCTTTTGATATACAGTATGGTGCTGAGCAGCCTGGCAGAATGAAGAACCCCAGTAAAACTCCATAAACTTTAAATTACTTCTTCTCAATTCCTCTACTACAACAATGATCAATTTGCCTTTAACTACCTGACAGTGTTTGGTATTCTCCTTTGGAAGTAATCTTTATGAGCATCAAAACATGCAGACTTACTGTGTTCTTATTTGAAGACAGAGAATTTTTTTTAAAGAATTTTCCTTCTAATTCTCCTATAATAATCATTGGAAAAACATTTTTAAATTCAATTAGCAATATATACAATTTTTATGCTAGAGAAAAAACTGAAAAACGGACTCAAAAAGGCAGTTAGTGAAATAAGCAGTTATCAATGATCCTGTAAATTGGAAATACAAATTGTGCAAGATAACTTGTGAATTTATTAAGATATTTTAAATCTAAGAATCAGTCAATTTTCTCTGTAGTTTAACAACTGTAATACTTTCAAAAAGTCCTTTTAATAGATAATTTCATCAGTAAGCACTTACTAAAAGTTATCTAAGATGGACCAGAATGCAATTATAATTATAGTGTTGTTATTATTGAATCATTTCTGAAAAAGTAATATATTTCTAAGTTATCCAATACAAGAATATTAAGAGATATCATTTTATCTATTTACACTATTAGTTAATGATTATATTATTCATTAGAAGACATATAGTTTAGATTTTGCAACCCAAATATAAGTAATGTAGCATAACTCTTGAAAAAAAGTTTTTTCTTATTTTAGCTGCAAAAATGAAAATTTAGACAATTAATGAATGGAAAAGTAGTATTTTTTTGTTTCTCTTAGTAAACAAATTTACAAAACTGACAAAAAAGTTTTCTATGTTTCTAAGAAATTACAGATTTAGCCACTTAATATTCTCCATAAAATTCCAAAACAAGTATATAATTTTAGGGTTTCAGTGAATTCAAATGTAAATATGGACAAAGAAAAATATGTTCTGTGGTGACCTTTATGCTCAAGGGGCTTATTCAGCCCCAAAATAACCTAGCGTTAGGATACTGTTATTCTTTAATACACTCACAGATAACAAGTGAATGCAATGGTGTAAAATGCAATCCTGTAATTATTACAATTCCAAAGTGCTGAATAATGGTAATAGTTGACACCACCACTACCTTTGCCTTAAAAAGTCAGCCACTGAGGGCATTCCATGTCTGTTTTTAACCTTGGAAGTAAAAATATTATTTTGGGTCAGCATTAAGCCTTTTTACCCTTGAATAGCTTCCCTTGGAACTTGTTCTGTATTTCTTCATCAAAGCTATTGGTATAGCAAAGGTCATTACGAAAGGTATATATGTAGAGAATTAGTAATTTTTATCATTTTATTCCACCCCAAATTTTATCAAGATGACTCTTTCATTTTCATATGACCTAATTGTTCTATAACCTTGAAAATTCCCATATGTTCCTGGTTATATTAAAATTGATTGTATGTGCCCATCAGCAAGGTGTTATGACTTACATGCAAAATAAAATCCAGTTTCTTATTTTTAATATTGGCTTTAAGAAAAAGTGAGTAAAAACAAACAGTATATATATATATATTTATATCAGTTATCGAAGTCAATAAATCTGGTCTTCATAGGGATTTACTGCAGTCATAATCCAGACAGTTGTATATACAATACCCATGTTGAAATTTCTGTTAATTGTTATTCTCAGCATGTACTGATGTCTAAATGTTTTTCCTGTAGTAGTTCTTCCAAGTCATGCAAATTTTCTAAATGAAAAATGAAGACCATATATTTGAGCTGGTTAAATTATATGTCTGTATAAACAGGGCAAGCCAAAACAAATATTGACCTTCCTAAAAGCAAAAAATTAACTCCTTGATAATGAAAATGATCTTTCCCCCAAATATAAAGATTTTATAAAGCAGAAAAAATAAGACTGACTTTAAATAGAAACATAAAAGCAAAAGTCACAATAAAACATTAAGACAAAAGTTGATGAGAATTAAAAGAAATATATAATTGCATTTAAAAATAATTTTCTATGTAAGAAAATTATTACATTTAAAAAACTCAATAATTTCTATAAAAATATTTCTGAAGCAAAAATAGTGTTGCTTAGAAATTTAAGTAAAATTTTTATTTTTGTTTCATAAGTACATGCATGTCAAATTCATTTAAAAAATCACAAATCCATGAAATCTCTTGAGTTTTTAAATATTAAGATTTAAAATACAATATAGTATATTTTAACAATAACTATTTGTTTAAACTCACTTAAAAAAAAAGAATAATACTGGGTATACTTGTCTTAAACTGAGCCCTGAGCTTCATTATTTTATTGTGTTGTAATATTTTTCACTTTATGTATTCTTATCAACCTTCATGGCTATAATGATTACTTCAAATTAACTATGATTACCTCAAACTGACTCCCAAGTGACACTGTACTTTTATGCTCCGTGTATATATATTTGATATGGTACTGAACTACGCCAGTTGAACATCTTGCCTTCACCTCAAAGTCAATCGTTCATGACCCATCTCACGAAATTTCTCCTAAAACTCGTTTCTAGATTCTTTATTTTTCTGATGGCACTGCCTATCCCCAAATCCCGAAGCCTAAATAAATAAGTAAATGAATAAATAAATAAATGACTTCTAAGTCATTTTAATATGACCTCATGAAAACAATCCATTGGGATTTGGGGATAGACTTCCATTTATATTGTTTTTTTATTTATATTACATGTATTTTAATGTAATGGAAAGACAAGAACACACGACATGCCTAGTATCTGCTATGTCTTCATATTGTGTCAGTTTAGTAAGCTGGATCCAGATGCCAGGGAAGCAGACTTACATAGACTGTTTAACCAGCAACAAGGATCTTGAACGATTCCAGAATTCTCTTCTCTGAATGATTTTCAGTTAAAGTTGGATGCAAGAGACATTTGCACAGGATTTGGGAATGGAAATAGAGGAGCCAACATTTATACTCAGAAGGTCAAGTCAGGCACTGTTGTGGTTCTCCCACATTGTGGTGAATCTGCTAACTCGCTCTGCTGGCAGGCAGCAGCCATGTCTGCAGGTCCTGCAGCTCCAACCAGATCACCTCCTTTAACCTCACTGGATCCTGGGCCGGGGGCAGGTGGAGCTCTGTAATGAGCGAACCAGCCCTACTGCAGGCCATCTGCATCATCTAAGATGAAGGCTTAGATAGAGCTGGGTCTGGGTCAGGTGGATATGGGCCTCAATTCATCCTCCTACGTTACAATTTGTCCTTTTAGGTTCCACTTTGCCCACACTCTCCCCCATTTCACATACAGATGCAGGGGCAACAGACTTCCATAAGTTGCCTAACCATCTCCCAGGATCTTGTAAGAATTAATCCCTCTAATAACCCCTTGTATTGTTCATGGTGGTTTTGCTTTTGTCTTAATTCTGATACACTTGCTCAAAAATGTTAGTAATGAGTGTAGGTAATTTGAATTTTAAAATCACCATTCTATGTAATTTTCAATTCTGTCTTTTTCCAGTCATTCCCATGAACAGCCACCTTAGTATGAGTTGCATCATCGTTTCAAGGACAGTTTCTTAACTTATCTCTTTGTCTTTATTCCTGAGAATTAGGAACATATACACAAAGTCTCATCAGACATTCTTGGAGGATTATAGATCATATATGGGCTTAAAGCCACAATGTAGGGACAGTCATGATGGATCAACTGTGAGTGAGCAGGTAGTGAGATGTATCTACTGAAACATTAGCCATCTTTTTGTGTTTCTGCCATGTTTTAGCAAAAGAAATGGGAAGACTAAGGTTTTAGCAGGAACACTAACTTCCTGCTTGGGGTCCAGGGATAAATCAGGGGTTTTATCTTCATAGGGTATCATCAAGAACTTTGGGTAACTGTCTAATCATTTCATGTCTCTATTGTGTGATGACCATACTATGCTGTTTCTGGTTGTAAGATTGAATAAGCTGTCCTTTAATTGCCAGATATCCATAATCATCATGGTTCTTTCCAAATAATTTTTCCTATATCTTAAAAAAAATTTAAACACCAACTAAACACTTTAGCGAGGTAGATTAAAGTGTTTGCTTTCTTTCTCTTCACTTGCACATGCTTTTTCTGACATAGGCAATGTCCTTTGCTTTTTCCCTGCCAAAACATGACTCAAAGCTTTTATCACAAGTCTTTAAAAATGATTGACCCAAACATGAACAATATCTGACAAAAATCAATGGGCTTATGAGTGTATGTCAGGGAATATGAAGAGTGACGAGGAAAAAAAGAGAAAAATTAGTCATGTTATGTCCTAATTCATTAATCTTTATTTCAACCTAGGTCTATAATCTTAGTGATATGCACCCAAGTGAATAAACTACACAGTTTTCAAATTAAATTAAGAAACTAGCACTGGGAACTAAAATAAATATTATAAAAATAATTTAAAAATATGCATAGAGGCAAATCATAGAAAGCTTGGGTCCTAAAGAAGTAATTCCTTGGGAAAATGTTAATGTTCAGATGTACATTTACTTTTCTATATAACTTCCTCTCCCAGGATGGATAGTGATGAGAGATATATGTTCAGTGAACAGTGGTTGACTGAATGACTGAACTGGTGACTCAGCTAGAGCTAGCATAAATTAATCTTATAACAAATTTATGAAATGATAACTACTTTAATTCAGGCTACAAAAGTAAACATCAAGAATTCTTTACTGCAGTGACTTTCCACTGCATATGAAATCAATTCAGTGCCTTAGCCTGGCATCCAAAGCCTTGAATACCATGGACCTAATTGTATGTGAATCTCCCATTTTTCTCTTTGCTAATATTTAAGCCAACTTCCTTTAATACAGTCAGGTCTTATAATTTTCAGTCTTTAAACCTGCACTCATTGATTGTTCCACTTCCATATTTTTTTGACTTCTAGTCATTATGTAAGAAAAGCTTTAGATTATTTGTGTGTGTGTATGTGTGTATGCATGTGTGTTGGTGTGTATATGTGTATATGTATATACAAGTCAAGGCTTGATCATGTTTATATGGTGTATTTAAAGGAAATCAATAGTCAGGAAGCAATTGAATACATACAGGAGAAAGAGAAAAGAACAGCTGATGATTGATTTTTGAGGATTTGGGAGAAAATGCAATCAAAAGGATAGGAAGGATAATTAGCTTTGAAGGGTGGAAATATTCCATTCAAATGAGAGAAATGGGGAATGATGGGGTTGGAGAAGATACAGAGATCATTAGCTTGGTGAAAATATTTTTGCTACATTAACTCTGAGAAACTGAGTTTTTGTTTTCTCCAAGAATTATGGGGAACAGTATCTCCTTAGAGTGAGGACAGCATAGATGGGATTAGATATTATGTTGCCATTGAGAAATATCTGAAAATATTAGATAATGTCCAAAAGGTGCTTCAAATTAAATATCTCAGATATGAATTAGAAATTTTCTGTAAAATTTTTATATTCTGATTAATGGCCCCAGTTTCCATTCAGTGAATCAAAGCAGGAAGTTATCAGAGGCCATTCCTTTTTCCCTATCTCCACATTGAAAAATGTTAATAATGACATTGTTTTTCACAGACCTGCAGATTGACTGGGGCTGGCTGAACTAGGCAGGGTGTGGCTAGATGGTTCTGCTGGTCTGGGCTAAATTTACTCATGTGTCTATAACTTCCTGGGTTTAGCTGACCCAGGCTGGGTGGATTTGTTTCATGTGTTTCTCATCCTCCCCTAGACCAGTGAGTCTTTTTCATGGTATTTGCAGAGGTGCGAGAAAGTAAGTCCAATCATGCAAATGCTTTTAAAACTCTGATTGCATTATGGCTATTAATATCCATTGGCCAAAGCAAGTTGAAATATAAGGGTTATTCTTTGCCCACTGAGAGAGCCCTATAAAGTTACATGGCAAGGGGCATGCATATTTGCAGGAATCAGTGGAGAATTGGGAACACTGATAAAATCTATTGCTAAGAGCTAGATCATACTCTCATTCAACATGTGCACTTTAGTACATAAGGCTGGAAAGATCAATGCTTTTGGAATTGAAACAAACCTGGATTTACATCTTGGCTCTTCATTTTTGTTATTGCTAATATGGAGATTGCAATAATATCTACCCTTTTTCTGCACAATTTTATTGGGATATAGTTGACATGTAATATTGTGTAACTTTAAGGTGTGCAACCTGTTGATTTGATACATTTATCTGTTTGAAAATCATTACAACCATAGCTTTAGCTATGACCTCCATCATGTCACATAATTACCATCTCTTTTTTGTGGTAAGAACATTTAAGATCTACTAACATAGCAACTTCCAATTATATAATACAGTATTTTTATTAGCTATAATTACTATACTATACATTAGAATCCCGTAACTTGTTTATCTTACAACTGGAAGTTCATACCCTTTAACCAATATCTCCACATTTTCCCCGTTACCCTCTATTTCTGACATCAGCTTTTTTAGATTCCACGTGTAACTGATATCATACGGTATTTGTCTTCTTCTGTCTGCTTACTTCACTTAGCGTAATGCCCTCAAGATTCATACAAGTTGTAGAAAATACAGGATTTCCTTCTTTCTCATGGCAGAATGATATTTCATTGTACATATGTACCACATCTTCTTTATACATTCATTGATTGACACACACTTAGGTTGTTTCCATATGTTGGCTATTGTGAACAATGCTGCAATGAACATGGAAATGCAGATGTCTTTTTTGAGATTCTGTTTTCATTTCCTTTGGATGTATACCCAGAAGTGGAATTGCTGGATAATATGGTAGCTCTATTTTTAATATTTTGAGGAACCTCCATATTGTTCTCTATAGTGGCTGCACCAATTTACATTCCCACCAACAGTGCACAAGGGTTCCCTTTTCTCTACATACTCTCCAACATTTATCTCTTCTCTTTTTCATGATTCCATTTTAACAGGTGTGAAGTAATATCTTATTGTGGTTTTGAGTTGCATTTCTGTGATGATTAGCGATGCTGAGCATCTTTTCATGTACTTGTTGGCCATCTGTATGTTTTCTTTGGAAAAATGTTCAGTTCTTCTGCCCATGTTTTAATCACCTGCTTGTTTGTTTGTTTTGCTATTAAGTTACAAGTTATTTTTATATTTTGTATATAACTGCTTATTAGATATATGATTTGCAAATATTTTCTCTCATCTCACACACACATGCTGTATTTTAATTTTACAAGAGATAAATAAACTGACACCAAGCATTGTAAATGATTTGAAAATATTTTCTCTCATTCCCAAAGTTGTCTTTTCATTTTGTTGATGACCTATTTTTCTATACAGTAGTATTTTAGTTTGATTTAGTCCGATTTATTTATTTTTGCTTTTGTTGCTTGTGGTTTTTGTATCATATCCAAATAAATTGTTGACAACATCAGTGTCAAGGAGATTTTTCATTATACTTTTTCCTGGAATTTTAATGATTTCAGGTCTTATGTTTAAAACAATTTCAAGTTAATTTTTGTGAATGGTGTGAGATAGAGGCCTAATTTCACTTTTCTGCATGCAATTACCCAGTTTTCTCAACAACATTTACTGAAGAGTCTATCCTTTCCCCATTGTATATTTTTGGTCTCTTTGTCATAAATTAATGACCATTTATGCATGAGTTTATATACCAGTCTCTATCTGTTCTGTTCCATTGGTCTTTGTGTCTATTTTCAAGGCAGTACCTTATTATTTCTGGTTATAATAGCTTTGTATTATAGTTTGAAATCAGGAAGTGTGATGCCTCCAGCTTTGTTCTTCTTTTTCAGGATTGCTTTGGATATTCAGGGTCTTTGTGGCTTCATACAAAATTTAGAATTGTTTTTTCTGTTTATGTGAAAAATGCCATTAGAATCTTGATAGAGATTTCATTGACTGTGCAGATGGTTTTTGGTAGTATGGACATTTCAACAACACAGTATTCATTCATCCGATCCATGAACATGGGTAATTTTTTTCATTTATTTGTGTCTTCTTCAATTTCTTTCATCCAAGTCTTGTAATTTTTTAGTGTACAGATCTTCACCTCCTTGGTTAAACTTACTCCTCAGTATTTTACTGTTTTTGATGCTATTGCAAATGCAATTGTTTTATTTATTTCTTTTTCAGATGTTTTCTTGTTAGCATATAGAAATGCAGCTGATTTCTGTATGTTGATTTCTGCAACTTTGCTGAATTTGTTGATTAGTTCTAAGTTTTTTTTTTGTGGAGTCTTTAGGATTTTCTCCATACAAGATGATGTTGTCTCCAAACACTTTTCCTTCTTCCTTTTCAAATTGGATGCCTTTTATTTCTTTGTATTGCCTGACTGCTCTGGCTTGGATTTCTAGTACTATGTTGAATAGAAATAGTGAGAGTGGTCACCCTTGTCTTGTTCTTGATCTTAGAGGAAAATTTTCAACCTTTCATCATTGAGTATAAGGTTGGCTGTGGGTTTGTCACATATGGCCTTTATTGTGTTGTGGTATCTTCCTTCTATACCCAATTTGTTGAGCATTTTTATCATGAAAGAAAGTTGTATTTTGTCAAATGGTTTTTCTGCATCTGTTGAGTAATCATACGACTTGATTTTTCATTTTATTAATGTAGTGTATCACTTTTGTTGATTTGCATATGTTGAACCATCCTTGCATCCCAGCCATAAATCCCACTTGATCATGGTGTTATGATTCTTTTAATGTGGCATTGAATCCAGTTTGCTAATATTTTGTTGAGAATTTTTACATCTGTATTCATCAGGGATATTGGTCTGTAATTTTGTTTTCTTGTAGTGTCTTTATCTGGCTTTAGTACCAGGATAATGCTGGCCTCTTAAAATCTTACCTGCACATCTAATTCATCTTTGGATATTCTCAAGTCTTCTTAAGTTGGCCTTTCCTGCTATCTGCCTGCTCACTGCTATCAAGAATCCCAACACTGCTTGCATGGATGTGTTCCTGCCCAAAGTTTGCTGCTAACCCCTAATTTATCATTGTCTCACTTTCTATCCCAAGCTCCTTATCTTGGTGCTGTACCAAACATTTTTTCTTTCCAAGAGGAATTCTGGTAACAATTTTGAGATAATACACTTTTGACTTCTGGTACATTTGTTTATATGAGAGTTACCCCCATTCGAGTTTGTGTTCCTTAAGGGGTGTTTTTCATCTCATATGCTCAGCATCAAGCACATGATAGATAGTCAAAACAATCATTAAATTAAAAATGCATTTTTGGGGCTTCCCTGGTAGCACAGTGGTTGAGAGTCCGCCTGCCGATGCAGGGGACACGGGTTCGTGCCCCGGTCTGGGAAGATCCCACATGCCACGGAGTGGCTGGGCCCGTGAGCCATGGCCACTGAGCCTGCACGTCTGGAGCCTGTGCTCCGCAATGGGAGAGGCCACAACAGTGAGAGGCCCTCATACTGAAAAAAAAAAAAATGCATTTTTGAGGTCTGATATTTTCCTTCTAATTATATTGCAGAAGGATATTATGAGACCAAGGGATAATCTTTCTTAGAGTAGAATAAAGGTGTATCTGGTATCACATCATTGAAGTATAAACAAGAAACTATTTTCTTTTTAACATCTTTGTTGGGTTGAAACTCCTTATCTTTCTAAACAGTAGACTCCCATTAATGATCAAATCCCATAACTTTTGAATCACATTAATTCCATTTTAAAACTTTAATTTCTACCTCCAGGATAGGCTAGACGTGTAAAAGTGTAGTGGAGAGGAGGCTTGTATTCCTCCCCAAACATTGTCTCCTTCCTTTTGGCCTTTGCCTTTCCAATAATATTTTCTTTTGTTATTGACATTGGCAAGTAGGCTGTTCATTTTTTGCTAATTAGTCCTAACTTTAACTGACTTACTTAAAAGACCCCACATGAATGACCGTTAAGCTTCTGGGACCCTTTAGTTTGTTATCACCATCTATCTAGATGGTCAAACATCACATGTAAGAGGGTCAGTTCCAAGCAGTTCTCTGGCATCTGTGGTTTCTACTAAGATTTATTGTGACTTAGCTTCCTCCCAGCTGACAGCATCAATCCTCCTTCTCCTGATATCCAAATAGCTTCCCACCACGCTTTGGTGATGCCCACCACACTTATAATCCTTGTTTCCACTGACCTTTTGGGAACTAAAAACCTGAGAGAGTAATCCTTACCTCCTCTCCCTGGATTCACCACGATTTTCTCCTAATTCTTGAAACACAAGAAAACAAAAAATTAAATTGTCTAGCAAAATGAGGAGGGAAATTATAATTACTTTGAGATATTTTTCCAATGAAATCCTCTCATGGTCAATATAATGAACAATAATATATCAGTTATGTATTAAATAAGACAACGTGTCACATATTTAATATTGCTAAGATTTAGTCTTTTAGGGTTTAAGGCTATGCAGACAGATGTCAAATGAAAAAAAGCTTGACTTTGTGAACCTCTCTTTTTTATGTTTAATTCCATCCCTATTTTAAAGGAAATTTAATTTAAGAGAATTATATCCATATGATTCAAGTTCATTTGTATTTAACTGGTCAATGTGTTGTTTTACAAGGCCTGTTTGATGTCAAGAAAGCAAAGTGAGTCCCTTTTCCCCCTAGGCTTTAAAATGCATTTTTTCCCCTTAGAAGTATTTGGCAGTTTATAAATCCCACTACCAAAGACTGAACTTTGGTTTAAAATTCCGAGCATTTAAACATGGAACAACATCCAAAAGGGCAGTCAATTTCAATTGAGAAAATAGCCTTTAACATAATGATTTATCATGTTTTTCTGCTTATTTTAATTTTTAATTACAAAACCAATTTCTTAAGCAAAAGCCAACATCTTAGTGAAAGCATTAGAGGGAAGAGAGTTCCATCATATTAGAAAAAGAAGAGGTATAAATAATTCATTAGATAAGAGAACTTTGAAAAGTTGGTGTCTTTGCCTTTTTTAATCATCTCCTTCCATGAAGAGAAAACATGTTGTATCAAGAAAAACATAGACTTTAAAGTCAGACAGTTTATGCTACTCTAACTTAATGGCCACATAGATCCAGAAGTGTTTCAACCTTTTTTTCATGACTTAAAAAGATGTGGATAATATCATTAATCTCTAAATGTGCTCAATATCAGTCCTTGCCTTTCCCTCCACCCATCATTCCCTTTGTACCTAGGATGGATCCAACATTGATCTTTAATTTTGTAGCCCTTAAGTCCTTCCCAGTATCACAGTTTGAAAAACATTTCTTAAAATGTCTTTCTCATTTTTCCTTTTGGAGGGGGGAGGGCGGATTTTGCCAAAATTACTTATATATATATTTTTATTATGTATTATAGAGATTATCAACCTTGAAGCTGATTGTGTGTTCTTCACTGATTTTAGTAGAGGGATGCTTAAAGGTAAATTTCAAAACAACATTTAACAACTCTAAAGAAACATATAATCTCTATTTCTATGTGGTGTCTTTAAGTTTCTTTTTCTAGTACTTATTTCTTTTTGACTTTGACTCCCTAACAATTTATTATTGTTTGAATCAGACATATCTTTAAGGTCTTTTAGGTGAGTCAGCATAAAAATAAATGAATAAATGCACACATACGTACATAAAAAGTTCTGTGGCTAGACCTGTGCCATGCAGGGCAGGCTAAAACCCACCTTGAGAATTCAGACTATAATACAACAGGGGCACAAATCTGAGAAAAAATGATTAAGATCATGTTTATATTGAAAGCTCATATTTACTGCTCCCATCCATGATTTGCCAAAGCATTTTTTAACTCTCCTTTAAAATGTAGCTTTTTTTTCTTATATTCAAGTTGACACATTTTTACAGAGAAATGTACCAACTTCCAAATCCAGATAGCTCAAGTATGCAAGTAATCAGTCGGTACTACACTTGGAGTCTGGGCAGGCTCATAGGAAAACAAATATCTGAGATGACAGATGCCACTTGTGACAGTTGTACTTGGGTTGGAGCAAGAAGGGAGAAGCAGCTCTCTGCAAGAATTTATTTCTCTTATATTTTTCTTATTAGACTCATTTTATTGTGATTATCTTATTGCCCAGTAGGCAGGAAGTGGAAGATAAATGTTGATTGAACGAAATGAGCACCAATGAGAATATTTATATCATGAGTATGGCTGTGGTTCTAACAATGTAGATCCCAGAAAAATAAATAAGAATATTTGATCTATTGGTCAATGTTTTCTAGTCCTGAGAACTTTCAGGTTCAGTACTAGGCAGAGATACAGGACAAAAAGGAAAATCAAATCGAGGAATTCTGGAAGTGGGTAGATCAGGAAACTGGCCACTCCGTTTTCTCCTACTCTTCTTGAACGCAATTTGCCATTTGCACTTCTCCAAACCATTTTTTGTGTTCTAGCAGATTTTTGTCTCTTCAGTGCCTTCCTTTTTCTTATTCCTTCATGGTATTGTCTAGCCCTTTTGGACCCTCAGTGACTGTAGTGCTAGTGTTGCTGTGTGTTTGGAATAGGAAAAAGGATACTCAGGAGCTACAATTATATTATTTACAACTGTTACTATGTACTAGAACATATTGTAGACTATGTAAACACGATAGAATCTTTCTCATTCAAATTCCATTTAAACCTGTCAGATAATCAAATCCCTCATTTTCGAATTTAAAACATACTAACTGGTGCCAGCAAGGCAGTTAGCAGGCAGCTCATTAGTATAGCTACACATTTCTCCTAGCCATTAAGTTGTATCTAAAAAGATGCTTATCCCAGATGTACTTACCATTGTAATTAGGTAAATAAATAACCAATACATAAATAAACTATGTAAATAAATACACTAATGAGATATACGTATGAAAAGAGAGGCTATTTTTTTTAATGTGAAGGATTTGGAAAAAAAGCCAAGTGACTAAAACAAAACAAAACAAAAAATGATATTGAATTAGATGTGGACAAGAGAACTAAAAAATGCTTTAAGACATTGTATCGTATTTTCTTTTAAAAATTCCCTGCTTTAACCAACTTATTTGCTTAACTGACCAACCAGTGATCCCAACTGTGCTGAATGAGACATGTACTCTAAGTATTTGATGATGTAATGGCAATAATTGATTCAATTCACTCATCCAGAGCAATGTAACAGCCTCTCAACAAGCAGTCGATCGTATCAAGGCACATTTGCTCTTTTGCCAGCCTAGGCAATGTCTGATTAGGCACAGCTCAACTCTACCCAGCCATGCATTTCTGAAGCCATAAAAAATGAGAGTGTTCTGCATAAATATTTCTCTCCTCAAGAGACATTTTTAAATAGAAGATTTTTGAAGTTTTGGTCAGATCTTGGAGTGTTTTCTTTTTGGTCCCGAAGCAGCTAACAGTTTTACACTCCTTCTTCGCTCCCAAATAGTAACCCATTTTGACTTTCTTCATACAGTCAAAGGCATCCCAGTAGTATATACTTGAAATCTAGGGATTCTTGGACTCCTCCTGCCATCACTCACATTTCCTTTGTACATAGTTGCATTCCCTGGGTTCAGGGTCTTATCTGATGCCACTCACACCTTACTGTTTATTTTTATTCCCACTTCTTCTGGGGCTCTTGGTTCTCCAAGTAAGGGAACCAAAGGTAAATTTGGTTTATAGGTATAAAGATGGTGGAGGTATGTCCAGAAACAACCCAACTAGGAAAAGGCATGAGATGAAGGGACCAAAAACACCATCTAATTTCAATCCCAGTGCCTTTGAACATGCTCTTCTTTCTGTTTGCCTAACTGATTCAGTCCTCTCAACATCAAACTCCCTATGCTTAGACCTTTCACTATGGCTCCTCATAATGGGGAAAGAACATCTTTATGTATGTGTCTCAGGACATTTTTTTCAGTTCCAGCTCTTATCGCCTCTTCGAATTATTTTTAGTTTTGTTTGTCCTTACTTGTAAATCCACTCACTATGAACTTAATATTTTTATATCTCTTCTTAGCCCAACAGATTTAAAATTCGGCTTATCTCTGTGGTTGCTAAGCTAGCCCTACCACTGAATCATTTAACTTCCCACTCTGCTCAAAGCTCCATGGCCACAGGCTAGCTCCACCGCTTTCTCTTCCCCAGCTCAATTTCTAGACTCCCAACCGGTATTATTCTCCTTATTCTGTTTTCCCCAAGATTAGTATTGAGAAAAATCTCTCTGAAGGAAATGGCATCCAAAGTGAACCTGAAGAAAGAATAAAAGTCAAACGTGATCTTTAGGGAGAAGGGGAAGATATCTCTGTCCCTGGTGTCTTATTAAGGAACTTCCATGAGAACTCTGTGCTGTCCCATTAATGTTAAAAGTCTCTTCTTTCTCTCCAGTCTGGCTCTGTGTGATCACATCTGTTTTCACAGCATTAAATACCATCTGTAGGATGAAGACTGTCCTCTGAATTATAGAATTTTTATTCTAAATTCCTCATGGACATCTTCATTTGGATGTCTCACAGATCTCATGCTTACTATATCCCAAGCTTAATTTTTAATTTCCCCTAAAGCCTGTTGTTCACTGCTGTCTTCCCCTTCTCAGTTAATGGCATGACCATTCACACCATGGGCATGATCAGGTCTCACATCTAGGATTTATCTTTGAACGTCACCATCTAAGCCTATATACTACCAAATCCAAAAATTAGGTGTCCATGATAAATCTCAAATCTATATCCACTTTTTTTCTAATTCACTCTCATGTTTTATAGCAGTTATCTTTATTAAAAGTGATATTATTATATTATTATTATTATCATTTTACTTTGTCCATTTCTCCCACTAGAATGCAAACTCCTGAAGAGCAAGGCTTCTGTCTGCGTTGTTCATTTCCAAGTTTGTAAGTGCTTAAAAACAAAACAAAACCTGACATACAATAGATGCTCATTAATAATTATTGACTGATTGGATATTTCTGTCCAGGTCACAGTTGCCATCATGCTTCTCAGGATTTGTGCATTGTCCACTCTGTGTTCCCATTCTTATAATCTTTAAAGCCATTCTCCATGCAGCAAACAAAATGAACTTTGCAATTGTGACTGGATATTGAATACGGACATTTACTGCTGCCTTAGGAAAAGCATAATGGCGCAGAGCCAAAGCCCACAAACTAACAAACAGCCAAACAAAAAACAGGCACTAAAATCCCAAAAGAGTGCCCGACAGTTGAGCTTATTTAGCCAGGGGCTAATGATGCACTGCCAGAACTGGCTCTACCAAAATCAGTTCCTCCACCAGCCTCCCTTCACGAAGTCTTTCAAGTTAAGACTTCTTGGCCTGACAAGAATTAGAGTGACTTTTCTCTGGTATGGAAAGAGGAAGGAGTATGTTGCAGCATCATAGAGACGTGTTGACTGGTATCTCACCCAGGTTGCTTGTCTAGCTTAAAGGGCTTTAGGGAAGACGAGTGAGTTTGGAAGTTTGAGGAGTAGGCTGAAAGACTCCAGCAGGAAGTGGATTCCTCATGTGTCTGGACACTGCAGTGGACAGACTTTGCAGAGCCCTTTGAAGAATTTACAACACCCCTGAAAAGGCTAGCATTTGTTGTCCTGCCTTGGAGAAGGCATTGAGAGCCAATCAGTGTTGGCTAAAGAAGCAGCGAAAACTGATGAGTGAAGGAAAGTGGGCTATGAAAAGAAAAGGCTGAAGTTGAAACCAGCTTCCCTCACCCTCAACTCACTATGTGCATTCCAGGAGTACGCTCCAGCTCAGTCATAAATCAAGGGAGGGGAGTTAAAACAAGTTTGAGAACCAAGATTGAAACTTACCTAGGCTTCTAATTTCTGAAAAGCTTTTAATATCTAAACTCCTTGCTCAAGAGTTTTTTGTTTGGTTTGGTTTGTTTTTTCCTAGAGGACAGAAAACAAGGAGTTACCAGAGTATTACTGAGGAGGAGATCAAAGAAAAAAATAAAGTTTCATGATGAATAAGTCAATTAAAAAACAAAATCAAATTATTCCATGCTCTGGCTGAAAACTCTGTTGCTTTCCATGGCTTCCTATTGCTTTTGGAAAAAGTCAATCTCCTGGCCAGGCTGGCAACACTGGGTCATCTGGACCCTGGTGATTGATTTTTACAGCTAGCCAAGGCCTCTGTCCTCTAGTCAGACTGGCCTTCTTCTGGTTCACAGGTCCCACCACATTTATTTTTATCTCTGGGGGTTTTTGTCACGTTTTTCCATTGACTGGTGGATTTTCCCTCCCTGAATTTTTTTTTTTTTAAAGCTTGTCCCACTAGGTTTTAGCTTAAGTGTGACCTTCTCAAATGCTTTATGTGACCCCCTCTTCCCCAACTTGTACACCCATCAATTTACCTTTGTCTGGTTTCCTCCTGGATACTCATTTCCTAGCACCAGAACCTGACACACATTGTAGATTCAATACATAGGCAATAAAGGAAAGACTTGTATACTTATCACCTTGAAAGAAAAATTACATGAAACTTCATTTCTCATATAACTTTTCAACAGAATCTACTCTGCAAATTTCTTTCTTGGAAAAGCTTAGCATTTCTGTTAAAACATTTGATTTTCTGATGGAGGTAAATGATATTATGACCTAATAAGTTAATGACTCACCTGTCCAACTGACTTTGAACTGACAGTGATTTTCTACATTAGTTTTTGTCTTCTCTTTAACCTGTCATTATCTAATTGTCTTCTTTTCTTATAAAATTTCCTTTGTAAGAAGAAATTTTGAAACAGGACTGCACAGGGCTCTCCTTTTGCAGCAGGCTGGAACAAAACTCTGACAGGTCCAGATAATTAATTTGTCAAAGAAATTGTTTTAAAATCATTGTGAACGTCTCATAAATATTCACGTGCTTCATGAGGACACATTAAAGCTATGCCCGAATTAAAAAAAAAATCGCAACAGATTTACCCCTGAGATTATTTTATGTTTCTTCAATTTTTCGGATGTTGAGATCAGCTAGTGTGGGTTTGCTAACCCTCGGCAAACTCGGCTCATTTCCAGAGCCCTTGTTAATCAAAGTTTTATGGCCATTTTAAAGATGTTTGTCCCATTGAATTTGAGACCAATCCAAGTTAAGAATTTGGAGTAAGAATCTACAGAAATGATTTAATATTGGAAGGGGGGTCTTCTGTAGGGGAGCCGGGTGCTGAAAACAATAGGTTTCTTGTCAGTGTTTTATGTCTGAAAGATTCCTGGATCTTTGAGAAATCATATAGCTAATTATATCTGGCTGGTGTTTTATATTTGAGAAATTCCATGATTGTTTTGAAGAATCCCATCGTTGGGATTATATTGTTATATTGTTAGTGAGAAATGACCAAGTCCTTAAAGAGGCCAGGAAGTTGCATAATTATATTCAGAAATGTTTTGGCTGCAGGAAATTATTTTGTGTTTTGTCTGCAGGGTTTTGCTTGTGTATGTATTTATGTCTGTTTTTGCAATCACCTTTAGCTAATTGTATAATTGCTTCGGCAGTTTTCTGTATGCCTGCCTGTCTCTGTAAGCAGTTACTTGGAGTCATTTATTTTGATGGCCAGTGACATTCTTTGCACAGCCTTATGTTTAGAAGTTAGGTCCCCACTTAACCAATTGCATAGAGGATCAGAATGAGGGGTTCTAAGAATCTTTAGACACTTTTGTTCATATCCAGTCTAACAATGATTAGCTAACCATTCCCTTTTATGTAAAATGCCCCCATGGAAGAACATATTTATATTGGCCTATTTAGTCTTTTCTTCTTGTGGCAGTCTTGAAAAGAAATAACACATGCCGATGGTTTCTCTATGTGCCTAAAAATGTTGTTGTTCTTAGACGTTTGTTTTTGCTGTTTTTTTCAGTTTGTGTGCCTGCTCATTTTGTATTGAAATGAGCTGTTTACAACTCTGTCTTAAATGGAGTATAAGCTCCTCAAGCTCACTGGCTATAATTTATCCATCATTCATCTCTGGCACATAGTAGGTACCCAGTAAATATTTATTGAATAATTAGGTCTACCTTTTTCACAATTGTATCAGGTGCTTAGCACAACTTACAATATGGTGAGAAATTAGTTTTTTAATGAAAGATTTACAATGAATTGTGGTACAGTCTACTTACATAAATGTCCTTGCTGACACTTAACATAAGCTGGAGACAATTTCTTGCATCAACTTCCTTCATTTTCTCTTCTGACTAAAGTCAGTCACTATCAGGTGGTGCTTTCAACAAACTTAATCTTGGAGTCCTAATGTTCACGTTAGTTTTGATATCAGCTTCTAGTCCCTTTAGTTTATAGAATCCTTGGATTATCCTCTTTCCTTTTTAGACTTGGCTCTAGCTCAGCTCTTAGTTCTGTTCACCTGTCTGACTTTGCTGACTTATATGTTTTCCTGCCAAATACTAACAACTTAAGCCTTAAACCTGTGGGACTCCACTGCCTAAATACTCGAACCATTTTTAGAGATTAGGCACTAGGAAACAAAAAAGGTGATCAGCAGGGGACACAGAATCCAAGCACTTCTACTGAATAATTGTAAATGTATCAGTAGTATCATTAAAGTTTTAAAATCTTTTATATTTCAGGTAGGTTTTCTTAACTACCTTGCATAGCCTAGGCTTTTCTTTCATTATGTAAAATTAAGGAAAGAATCTATGCTTACACTTGAGCCAAAGACATTTAGGAGAGCACAGCTGCAGCCTGAGAGAAACCAAATTCAAGATGGCGATGATGACACATGGCAGAGGAGGACGAACTAAGGGTGCAAATGTGAGCCAGGGCAGGTTTGTAGAACAGCCCAGGGAAGACTCTGATAATTCACTAAACTTACAGAACAATGAGAGAGAGGATTAGACCCTTATGATTGGACATTAAAAAGGAATATGGCTGATCAGCCTGGTGACTTTGGGGAAATTGATGTTATATTTAGAATGGAAAAGTCTTGAAGATATTTTTAGGCAGAGTATAAAGGTCAAGTTAGGGGGACAAAATTTATATTATGAAGGAAATTTAATTATGCAGTGAGCAAAGAACAAATAAAAATAACCAAAAGAAATAATAGAGACAAAACTACCTTTAAGATTGTTCAAAGGAAAACAAAAGGTATGGAAAATATGGATGTTACAATGTAGACAGATGAGATATAAGGTAAAGTCAAGCCTGGTAGCCTCTATGTTCTCATAGAAGGAGGTAACGTTAGCAGAATAAAGGAAAAGAGGCAAGGTGGTCCATGGAAAATTAGAATTGCTAAAATTAAAAAAAAATTAGTAATATAAAATTAGAGGGATTATAAAAAGCTTGACATTTTAAAACAAGAAAACTTCTCAATACACTTAAGTGAGAAATGTTCACTTCCTTATCTAATAACCCCCCCAAAAATGTATAAATAAATTAATAAATAAATATATATGTATAAACACATATAAAGGCAATACAGTGTGAATATACACACATACACACATATATATAAAGAGAGGGAGAAGGTTTTTTTCTTAAACTTTATGAACAGAATATGTAATTAATTTTCATACTTCAGCAGTTATGGAAACTACATTTACTTATATTCTATTATACCAATGATTTTGTAGTGTGTAGAAGCTAAATGTTTTTTAAAATGTTTACAAAAAGAAAATGTGTATAACATTTGGCAAGATATAACTATCCTCCAGATTTTTTATAACTTATTCCTTTCATTATAAAAATCACATAAATAGACCAGAGACATCATAATGTCAATACCAATACTTTTATAAAGAAGGTAGAAGAAATCAAAGTATGTATGCTCTAAGCAATCCTTAGGAATCTGCATAATCCCTGAGTGTGGGGAGGTGAGAGTGCTTTGCCATTTAAGGGTGGTAGATGTTGAAGTGACTATTTCTGTGACTATTTCTGTACTCACACAAGCAACCCTGTCTTTTTTCTTGGAGATTTTTTTTAAGAGGATGCTGGTTGCTCCACAACAGTGACAAATGAAAACACTAAACTAGGGAAAGAGACAGCTAAGAAGAGCTATCCTAGTGTTGAGAAATGCCTAGAAGACTACCCCGGCAACTGAGCTTGAATTCAGTTGGATCAAATTGTGGAACAATTTATGTCCCAAGGACATGTCTAAAACAATAGAACAATGAGCTAACAATTAGTGGAGACTAGCTGCTGGTTGCAATCCCAGTAGAGGCTAGCTTGAATCGTAATAGAGAGGTAAGAGAAAGGGCATCTAAAAGAGGCCGGCTAACATCACTAGCTCCCTGGTAGCAAGGGGTAAGGGAGTCAGAGTGACTGTGTGCAAGGCCCAGCTGCACACCGTAAGGAGGGCCATCAGCCTTCACATTTCAGGGGAATATACTTCATTGAAATAGTCCTGCTAAGTCACTAAACAAATAAATATCAAATTCTGTGTGGGTATCCAGAGTTGCAACAACATAGTATCTTAAATGACTAGTTTTCTACCAAAAAGAGAGAGAGAGACCTGAAAAAGAACAGAGAAGTGTGACTCATATACAGGAAAAAAGGCAGGCAGCAGAAATTGCCTTTGAGAGGCCCAGAGGTCAGAAATAGCAGACAAAGCTGTCAAGAACATATTGTAAATATGTTCAAAGAACTGTTGTATATATGTTTAAGGAAGTAAAAGGAAGTATAATGACAATGGCTAATCAAATAGAGAATATCAGTAAAGAAGAAAATTATTTTAAAAACTAAATGGAAATTCTAGAGTTGAAAAATACAATAGCAGAAATGAAAAAAAGATCACTAACAGGTCTCAGTAGTAGAGTTTATCTGGCAGGAAAAAAATTAGTGGATTGGAAGACAGATAGATAAATACGCAATATGAAGAACAGAGAGAAGAAAGAATGAAGAAAGAGGGAAATAACCTCAAAAAAATGTGGGATATCATTAAGTCCACTAACATGTATGTATTGGAGTACCAGAAAGAGAGGAGAGAGGAAAAAGAGCAGGAAAAGTATTGGAAGAAATAATGGCTGAAAATTTTCCAAAATATAATGAAAAACATTACTCTACACATCCATGAAGAACTACAAACTCCAACTAGGATAAACACAGAGATCCATACTCGGATACTTCAACAGTTGAAATGTTAAAAGAAAAAAAAATTTGAAAGATGCAAGATAAAAAGGACCCAATTTCAAAAAAAAAAAAAAGTCTCTAATAAGATGTCTCTAATAAAATGTATCTAATCAGAGATAGTGGAAGTCAGAAGGCCATGAGAGGTCATATTTAAAGTGCTAAAAGAAAAAAAATTGTCAATAAAGAATCATATCTAGAAAACTATCCTTCAATAATGAAGGTAAAATAAAGTAATTCCAAGATTAGCAAAACTGAAAAACTTTGTTGCTAGCAAAGTCTCCTTACAAGATATAACAAAGGAAAATAGATAAGCAACAAGGATATATTGTACAGCACAAGGAATTATAGCCATTACCTTGTAATAACTTTTAATGAAGTATAATCTATAAAAATACAGAATCACTATGCTGTATACCTGAAATAAATATGATATTATAAATCAACTATATTTCAATAAAAGAACAAATAGTAGGAGAAAATAAGGTATAATAAAGGAATTACTTCAGAATGGAAGTAGTGATGTAAAAGAGTAATTTGAATCCCTGTGGAAAAATAGAGTTGGTAAATATAATTATGTAGGGAATGATAAAGGACAGTATAATTGCATTCTCCTTTCTTTTCTTAAGTGACTTAAAAAATAATTGTGTAAAGCATCATGTACACAACTTTACTATTAGGTTTGTCATAGATTTTCTGTAACATATAAAAATTTAATATATTGACTATAACAGCATGAAAGAGATCAGTGGGAATAGAACTGTACTGGAGTAAGGGTATGACACGAGATGATAACTTGAATCCACGTGAATCCACAGTTTGAAATAAAAAGAACTAGAGATGTTAAATAAGAATGTTAATATAACAAACTCTCTAAGGTTACTTGCTCTTTTATTCTTTCAACTTCTTTAAAATACATACAATTATACACAGTAATCATCACAGTAATCATCACAGTAATCATCATGAAATTTCAATATAGGTCATTAAATAAACCATAATAAATTAAAAAGTAGTAAAGTAATACAAAGTATGTTCTGTGACCACAATGGAATGCAATTAGAATATAATACCTTAGGGAAATTTGGGAAATTCACAAATACATAGAAATTAAACAAAATACTCTAAATAACCAATAAGTCAAAGAAGAAATCAAAAGAGAAATCAGATAATATTTTGAAGTAAATGAAATTGAAAGCACAACATACCAGAATTTCTGGGATATTTTCTGGGATTTAAGGCAAGGCTTACAAAGAAATATATACATGTAAATGCCACATTAAAATACTTTTAATATGTAGAAATATTTCAAATCAATTAATAACTTTCCACCTTAAGGCACTGTAGAAAGGAGAAAATCAACCCTAAATCCATAAAGAGAAAGGAAATAATAGATTAGAACAGATATTAGTGAAATAGTGAATAGAAAAACAATAAAGACTATAACTGAAAACAAAAGTTTGTTCTTTGAAAAAAATTAACAAAATTGACAAGGCTCTAGCTAGACTAACCAAGGAAAAATATAGGAAGGCTTAAATTGCTAAAATCTAGAATTAGAGAGTGGTGATTATTACCAATCTTACAGAAATAAAAAGGAGCATAAATAAACACTATGGATAATTTTATGTCAACAAGTTAGGCAACTTAGATGAAATATACAAATCCTAGGAAGACATAATCTACTGAAACTGATTTCCCCAAAATAGAAAATTTGATATATTTTTTGAAAATTTGAATAGATCTATAGCAAATAAAGGATTTAATCAATAATTTTCTAGAGCTGCTGAAACAAATTACCACAAATTGGGTGGTTGAAAACATCATAAATTTATTCTCTCACAGTTCGGGAGGCCGGAAGTTTGAAATAAAGGCGTCAGCATATCCCTGCTTCCTCTGAATGCTCTAGGGAATAAATCTTCCTTGTTTCCTTCTAGTCTGTGTTGCCACTGGCAATCATTGATTTCTTGGCTTGTAGCTGCATTTACACAGCCTTCCCTTTGTGTGTCTGTCTTTCTGTGTGTTCTTTCCTTTTCTTATAACTATCCCAGTTATATTTGATTTAGGGCCCATGTTAATCCAGTATGGACTCATCTTAACTAATTGCATCTGCAAAACTTTATTTTCAAATAAGGTCAGATTGTGAGTAGGTGGACATGAATTTTGAGAGTATACTATTCAACCCAGCCCAATTAGTGATTTAAAATTTTTTTGAAAAATAAAGCTAAGGCTCAGATGGCTTCAATAATGAATTCTATCAAAACTGAAAGAAGAATGATTACTAATTCTTAAAAAAGCTCTTCCAAAAAATAGAAGAGAACACTTTCCAGATCATTCTATGAGGCCAGTATTACTCTGATACCCCATACACTGATATCACATGAAAAACTATAGAACACTATGTCTTATGAAAATATATGTAAAATACTAGCAGACTGAATCCAGCAACATATAGAAAGGATTATATACCATAACCTTTATCTCAGTGTTGCACCACACTGTGTCAGTAGCATAAAGGACAAAAGCCACATGACCATCTCAATAGATGGAAACACATTTAAAAAATCCAACATCCTTTCAAGATAAAACACTAACAAACTAGGATAGAATGGACCTTTCTTGACCTGATAAATGGCATCCACAATAAGTCCATAGTTAACATCATACAATGCTCCTACACAATTCTCTGACTCTCATTGATGTCCTACAGTTCAGTCCAATTCTGACATGAACTACATGGAGATAGCTCAGATGATACAAGTTAAGGGCAAAGACCTTAATAAGATTACTCACACTACAGACACTAGACACAAGTGTTGGTGACCCCAACCAAACTCACACTTCTGACCAGGAAGCTGGAAATTTCAAAATGTTCCATTTCTACCCCCAACAAAGGTGGATTGCAATACAATTCTGATGCTAACCACCTAGAGTTAGCATCACAACAAGTCATAAGTTAATGAACTCAGTCTTTCACAAGACTGCCCTCACTTCACACACTAGCTTGTCTTGGGGCTATTTGTACTTATGACTAACCAGCCCAGGGATCTCTCAGATTTAATATTTCACTAGAACAACTCCAACTCATAGAATTCAAGAAAGTGCTGTGTTTATTATTACATTTTTATTGTAAATAATACAACTCAGGAACAGCCAAATTGAAGAGATGCATAGGGCAAGGTCTGGCAGAAGAGGTGGACATGAAGCTTTTATGCTCTCTTGTGGTATAATCTGGGCATATCACCCTCCCGGCACATGACTGCATTCCATGACCATAAAGCACCACTGGACCTTGGTGTCCAGAGTTTTTATTGAGGTCATTATTTAAGCATGATTTATTAACCACATTGACTACATGATTGAATTCAATCTCTAGCCTCCTTCTCTTGTCCAGAAGTTGGACTGGACCAAAGTTTTAACTTTCTGTCATGCGGTTGGACTTTCTGGTGAACAGTCCTCCTGAGCTATATAGGGAGCCCACCATGAGTCACCCCATTACCATAACAGAGACACTTCTACTTCTCAGGAAATCCCAAGGTGTTTTGACACTCTGTGACAGAAATAATTGAAATACTTGGAACTTGCTAAGAGGGTAGATCTCAAATGTTTTTACCACAAAGGAAAGAAGAAAAAAAAAAAGAGAGAGAAAAGTGTACCTATGTGAGTTGGTTATATGTTAGTTAGCTTAACTGTGTGTGATCATTTCATAATGTATATGCATATCGTACCATCAAGTTGGCCCCTTACTTAATTTAGATAGAACTTGATCTTAAGGCTACCCCTAAACTTCTTAAGAGCAAAGGGTAATAGAATTTTCAAGTCCTGGTGACTATCTTTATTGAGCAAAATTTCCCCTTGCTACCTAGGTATATACAGATTAGAAAAATAACAATTGGGTAAGTAAAACTGTAGATGGAATAGATTAAAAATTTAGAAAGGGGACCCTTGACAGTGGCGGACAAAGCCACATATCAGTGCATGTTTACTCCTATATATACACTGGCTGATGAAAAACCATACAAATGATGATTTGAAATGCTGTCACACATGACAAAACTGTCACAGAAATCTCACCATATACATGGCAGAGAAAATTTTCTCAGGGTCATCCTCCCAATTTCCACAACCCCATATCCAGTCTCTGGGTGTTTCTGAAAGGCCAGATAATCACAAGATTTTGTTTGGTTGTTTGTTTATTTTTACAAGGCTTTGGTTGCATGATAGTTGTAAACAGTCATTCACTGGGACAATTCTGGTTTATTATTGACTGCTCTGAATCTCTCTTTTCAAAACAATTTGACAACTATTGGGAAAGCTTTAACTTCTTCAGACCAGATTTCTTGTCAAACATCGTTTTGGATGTAAGAGCTCCTTAGTACTTACTGTGTGTAACTTATTCTGATAAAGACTGTGCCTGATGTAAGCAGGTCAGTTGGAAAATTGGAAATAACTCACAGAGTTTACAACAGTGGAAAAGTAAGATTTTGAGTGTCCTAGTTAATGTGGAGTACAAATTAGATTGGATTCTGTAAGGGGAGGAGCACTGACTTGTTGGGTTTATTTATTCATTTACTTAGTTAACTGTTTACTTTTATACACTCTGAATGAAAGAAAAACTTCACTTTATTCATCAGAGAGTGAATATGCTGCATGTGACAAAACTATAATGGAAACTGGCTTTTAAGATTGAAGTGGATTTATTTGCTCAAGTGGTTGAAGAAGCCAAGTAGTTTGACATGATCCAGGACTTAACTGTTGTCCCTGGAAACTAGTTAGTCTGTCTGTCTCTCTCTGTCTCTCCCTTTCTTCTACTTACTCATTTTCAGTACCCTTCTGAGGTCTCAGGCAGTCACAAGAGGAATTATATAGCTCTTGTTGCTATTGTTCTTTTTTTAAAATTAATTTTTATTGGAGTATAGTTGCTTTACAATGTTGTATTAGTTTCTGCTGTACAGCAAAGTGTATCAGTTATACATATACATATATCTAACTTTTTTAGATTCCCTTCTCATTTAGGTCACCACCAAGCATTGTACAGAGTTCCCTGTGCTCTACAGCAGGTTCTCATTAGTTATCTGTTTTATATATAGTAGTGTATATATGTATATATATGTGTATATATGTCAATCCCAGTCTCCCAATTATTGCTCTTTTAAGTTGAAATTTGGTGAAGAAAGAGTGAAACTCTCTTTTCCAGAACTTCCAGCAAAAGTCTTTTTTAATTTCATTGGTAAAGAAGCACATGAATAATATGCTTGTCCTTATCCAATCAATATATGAAATACTCTGGTTGTTTAGTTCTGAGTAACCAAGGATAAGGTCAACTCCATCAGGAACATATAGGATAAGAATAGGAATAGAATTGATCCTCAAAGAGAAACCTACTTAAAGCAACGAGAAAGAGAAGCCTGGATGGTGTGGGAACAAACAGAAGTTATTCATAAAATCCACTATTTTTATTGTCTCTCTCATACACACAAACATACACACATATTCAATGTACATATCTACAGAAATACACATACACACACTTCCCATAAATACACCTAAAAATGATCACATCTCTAAAAGCATTTGCTAACTCCTAATCTAGACAACTAGGAGTCTCATTCCATTCCTATGTATAACTCCAAATGCCAGAGATTTCAACATGTCATGTAGTCTTTACAGGCACCCCAAAACACCCAACATACATTGTAGAAAGAGAAGAACTAAACGTGATAAAGTCAGCTCCATTTGAAACGGGGGCGGGGAGCGGTGGCACAGGAAACAACATGGTAGTCACCAGAGCACAGCACATATCCTGGCATGCTGGACAGAAATGAGAAGAGTCATTCTTCTGGCAGTGGAATTAGTTCCATGACCAGCCAGTTTATGCAAATCCTAGGTATCATTTCTGACAGAATCTCTTTTTATCATGTTCCATGGCCACATTGGAAATGGGCATTTAGCAGAATGTCTTTTTAGGGACCTGCATTCCTTTAGAGGCCATTTCACTTCACCATGTATTCAAGAAGTCAGATATTTCATTTTACCATTATTATTCAATCATGAAGTTTTTCTCATACTACATCTTCTTTAAAAAATAGTATGGTTCCAATTAATTTTCATATTTTGAGCCTCAGAGGTCATTAAGAAATGTCAAAGACTTTGTTGAGCCTTAAATATGGAAATCTTCCTAGAAATATTTAGTTCTCAGAAAGCAGCCTTGGCCTCAGTACTCCACTGATCCCAAAGCCCTCATTTACATGATGTCAATCCTAGCCTCTCTCTTAGGACAGTTTTGGGAACAAAAAATAGATGGTAGTGGGAAGGAACTACTAATCTGTTTCTTTTCTCATGGATACATTCCAGTTGCATCTTGTCAGCAAGAATGATTGTTGCCTTTATCTGGCAGAGAAGCCAAACAGGAGGTCCTTGAGAGTGATCTGGCAAGACTGGCACAATTTTCAAATAAAGGGCCAGCTAGTAAATATTTTAGGCTTTTCTAGCCACATAAGGTCTCTATCTCTTATTCTTAGTTTTATTTTACACTTTAAAAATGTAAAAGCCATTATTAGTTGTGGGCAGTACACAAACAGGACTAAATCTGATATATGGGTTGGCCACATCCTAACTAGTGGATAAGGCTTCTTCCAGGACCTGATCCTACCTCCTTCTAGGGATCCCCCCACCCCCACAGTCCCTGCTAACAATAATTTTAGTTTAGGATAAAGAGTTCTTCTCTTCCAACACAAATTAATAGATTTGCAGCCATCTCAGATTACAAAACAGGCAGAAGGGGGATGCTCTCTTACTAAAGTTGTATTATTTTTACTCTCTTACTTGAAATGGGACAGTTTCAGTTTAGGACAGTTTTTTCTCGTACAGTGTTATTGAAAATGATTACGGGTACTCAGTGCATTCCAACATTTGAATATATCCTACAAAATCACCTGATGCTGGAGCATTGAAATGACCAAGGTCTGATTTTCCAAAAAACTAGAGACACCTGTTCAACTGGTTTTCTACAGCATAAAAAGAGGTTGTCAATTTTCAGCCCAGGCTAGAGAGTTCCTTTTTGACGGCTGCCTGACTCCAGATAACTCAAATCCACATATTAGAATGCTATATTTAGCACCCTGTTTCTGACCGTCTTAATCAGTGAATTAGTTAGGGTCTTTCTGGTTTCAAGTGATAGAAAACACAACTTTTAAGAGAAAGATAGATGATAGATAGGTAGGTAGATAGATAGATAGATAGATAGATGAGAGAGAGAGAGAAAACCGAAACCTATTGGCTTATAAACGTGGACGATTTCAGTGCTTGAGTAGATTCATCAATAGTGTGATGCTAGGTTCAAATAATGTCATTAAGAACTGGTTTCTCTAATTCTCAGTCCTGTTACCTCAGTTTTGCCTCCATTGTTAAGCCCCTTACCACAAGACAGCTTCTGAAGAGAATCAATCTCCCTTGATAAAATGTTCCCACTCCTTCAGATATCAGAATTGGCTATCCAATGTAGACACATTTTGTTTAAATTTAAACCGTGGTAATTTTTATAAACAAGAGCAACATTTGAAGCTGTACAACACATGGAGATTTTTCAGCATTCAAAAAGAAAACACTTAAGTGGAATAAGGATTATCTTTGTGGGCTGAAACTCACTGCTAAACTTAGCACCCATCCAACACACCTCACTTCTTCAGTTGCTCTGTGCAAATTTTACTCCTCTGCAAGAAACCTCAGTACAAGCAAAGTTCTCATTTTCTTGGTTTCCTTTGTACTATATGAGTACATTTCCAAAGTTTGGTTCACTCTGTCTGGGTAGCACCCAACGGACTTTACCAGGGCAGTCTGTAATTCCTGAGGACATCCAAAATTCTCAAGAGTAAAGTGCATGAAGACAGATTTTTTAGTTTCAGGTCTCTTGATTCAATGTATATATGGGCTCTCCCATTTAGGTCTATTTTTCACTTTGTCTTAACTGATCCTTGTTAGTTTGCTTTTTTGCTTTTTTGTAGTTCTAAATGCATTATAATAACGTAAACATGAAGTAATCATCCAAAGCAAGTCATTTATGAGGGTGAAAGGACATATGTAAATCCTTACTGCCCCAGGGCAAAATGAACATAAGATTACCTTACTTAGAATTTGGCAAACAACAACTTCCATAAGCCCATTAGTTTATGTTAATACAGAATATTATCTATTTTCCTGTTTCTAATTAGACCTGTTTGAATAATAAAAAGACTCTTTTATTCTTTAATTACAAGATATGAATATTGAAATGACCATGCTAGTAAAGCACAACATTATATTTTTGCCCAATATCCTTTGTTCTCTTTCAGTCTCCTTTTTCAGTAAAGGAAGGAGTAGTCAATAATTCTAGCCCTATCTATCTGTCTATCTGTCTATCTATCATCTTTTTTCCTTCTATTTATCTATCTATCATTATCCTTAGTAATCCATGAAGCATAAAAATGGATTAATCATAATTGGTGTATGGAAAATTGAATAACCACTTTTGAAGAACTTCCAAATAGTCCTTAATATGAGTCAAAGAATGATGGATAAAGGTTAATTAGGAAAATCTTAAAAAATATTTACAAATTACAAATGAATATTTAATCTAGAGGTGGGGAATATGAGGAAGAAATGAGATCATAGGCAAAATGGGGAATGTGTCTCCTCTTTTTATTTTTCTGAAAAACAAAACCTCCCCTCAAATGCAGGAAAGGGGGCTTCCCTGGTGGCGCAGTGGTTGAGAGTCCGCCTGCCGATGCAGGGGACATGGGTTCGTGCCCCGGTCCGGGAAGATCCCACATGCTGTGGAGCGACTGGGTCCATGAGCCATGGCCGCTGAGCCTGTGCGTCCGGAGCCTGTGCTCCACAATGGGAGAGGCCACAACAGTGAGAGGCCTGCGTACCACAAAAAAAAAAAAAAAAAAAAATTGCAGGAAAGGAACCAAGTATACATAAAATCATGAAGAACTGAAATCAAAGAAGAGGGACCTGTGTGGCATATAAAGAGACAGTAAGGGAGTTGGCGCGGGGCTGGCACCACAATCGCTTCTCCTTGCTAACCTAATGCCACTGCTGGGTGGACATGCGGCACTGGGGGCAGTGTGGCTGGGCTGGCAGGGTGCTGTGGGGCTGACCAGCCAAATGAGGTGGAAGGAGAAGCAGCTTCTGCAGGCGATGGCACTGGTGCTGGCAGCTCTGGTCTTTCTGCACACATGGGGCTCTAGGTGCTGTACCGTGAGCGGCAGGCTGATGGCACCCTTGGGGGATCTGGAGCAGTGGTGGCCCCGGTGGCCAGACAGCATTGTGGCTGACAGGGTCTTGAAGCTCCAGCCAGGCGTCAGGCCTGAGCCTCTGAGGTGGGAGAGCCAAGTTCAGGACATTGGTCCACCAGAGACCTCCCAGCGCCATATAATATCAAATGGCGAAAGCTCTCCCAGAGATCTCCATGTCAATGCCAAACCCAGCTCCACTCAACGACCAGCAAGCTCCAGTGCTGGACACCCTATGCCAAACAACTAGCAAGAAAGGAGCACAATCCCATGCATTAGCAAAGAGACTGCCTAAAATCATAGTAAGTTCATAAACATCCCAAAACACACCACTGGACATGGTCCTGCCCACCAGAAAGAAAAGATCCAGCCTCATCCACCAGAACACAGGCACCAGTCCCCACCACCAGGAAGCCTACACAACCCACTGAACCAACCTTGCCACTGGGAGCAGACACCAAAAACAAAGGGAACTACGAACCTGTAGCCAGTGAAAAGGAGACCCCAAACACAGTAAGTTAAGCAAAATGAGAAGACAAAGAAACACACAGCAGATGAAGGAGCAAGGTAAAAACCCGCCAGACCAAAAAAATGAAGAGGAAATAGGCAGCCTACCTGAAAAACAATTCAGAGTAATGATAGTAAAGATGATCCAAAATCTTGGAAATAGAATGGAGAAAATACAAGAAACATTTAACAAGGACCTAGATGAACTAAAGAGCAAGCAAACAATGATGAACAACACAATAAATGAAATTAAAAATTCTCTAGAAGGAACCAATAGCAGAATAATTGGGGCAAAAGAATGGATAAGTGACCTGGAAGATAAAATAGTGGTAATAACTACCACAGAGCAGAATAAAGAAAAAAGAATGAAAATAATTGAGGACAGTCTCAGAGAACTCTGGGACAACATTAAATGCATCAATGTTCAAATTATAGGAGTCCCAGAAGAAGAAGAGAAAAAAAAAAGGAACTGAGAAAATATTTGAAGAGATTATAGTTGAAAACTTCCCTAATATGGGAAAGAAATAATCGAATCCAGGAGCGCAGAGAGTCTCATACAGCATAAATCCAAGGAGAAGCATGCCAAGACACATATTAATCAAACTATCAAAAATTAAATAAAAAGAAAAAATATTAAAAGCAGCAAGGGAAAAACAACAAATAACATACAAGGGAATCCCCATAAGGTTAACAGCTGATATTTAAGCAGAAACTCTGCAAGCCAGAAGGGAGTGGGAGGACATATTTAAATTGATGAAAGGGAAAAATCTACAACCAAGGTGACTCTTCCCAGCAAGGATCTCATTCAGATTCAATGGAGAAATTAAAACCTTTATAGACAAGCAAAGGCAAAGAGAATTCAGCACCACCAAACCAGCTTTACAACAAATGCTAAAGGAACTTCTCTAGGCGGGAAACACAAGAGAAAGAAAAGACTTAAAATAACAAAAACAAAACAATTAAGAAAATGGTAATAGGAACATACATATCAATAATTACCTTAAATGTAAATGGATTAAATGCTCCAACCAAAAGGTATAGAGTGGCTGAATGTATACAAAAACAACACCCATATATATGCTGTCTACAAGAGACCCAATTCTGACCTAGGGACACATACAGACTGAAAGGGAGGGGATGGAAATAATTATTCCTTGCAAATGGAAATCATAAGAAAGCTGGGGTAGCATTTCTCATATCAGACAAAATAGACTTTAAAATAAGGACTATTACAAGAGACAAAGACGGACACTACTTAATGATCAAGGGATCAATCCAAGAAGAAGATGTAACAATTGTAAATATTTATGCACGCAACATAAGAGCACCTCAATACATAAGGCAAATGGTAACAGCCATAAAAGGGGAAATCAACAGCAACACAAAAATAGTAGGGGACTTAAAAACCCCACTTTTGGCAATGGACAGATCAACCAAAAGGAAAATAAATAAGGAAACACAAGCTTTAAATGACACATTAAACAAGATGGACTTAATTGATATTTATAGGACATTCTATCCAAAAACAACAGAATACAGTTTCTTCTCAAGTGCTCATGGAGCATTCTTCAGGATAGATCATATCTTGGGTCACAAATCAAGCCTTGGTAAATTTAAGAAAATTGAAATCATATCAAGTATCTTTTCTGACCACAACACTATGAGACTAGATATCAATTACAGGAAAAAAAAGTGTAAAAAATACAAACACATGGAGACTAAACAATATGCTACTAAATAACTAAGATATCACTGAAGAAATAAAAGGGGAAATCAAAAAATACCTAGTAACAAATGTCAGTGAAAACACAATGACCCAAAACCGATGGGACGCAGCAAAAGCAGTTCTAAGAGGGAAGTTTATAGCAATACAATCCTACCTCAAGAAACAAGAAAAATCTCAAATAAACAACCTAGCCTTACACCTAAAGCAGTTAGAGAAAGAAGAACAAAAAACCCCCAAATTTAGCAGAAGGAAAGAAATTATAAAGATCAGATGAGAAATAAACAATAAAGAAATGAAGGAAACAATAGCAAAGATAAATAAAACTAAAAGCTGGTTATTCGGGCTTCCCTGGTGGTGCAGTGGTTGAGAGTCTGCCTGCCGATGCAGTAGATGTGGGTTCGTGCCCCTGTCCGGGAGGATCGCACATGCTGCGGAGCGGCTGGGCCTGTGAGCCATGCCACCTGAGCCTTCGCGTCCGGAGCCTGTGCTCCACAATGGGAGAGGCCACAACAGTGAGAGGCCCATATACTGAAAGAAAAAAAAAAAAAAAAAAAGGCTGGTTCTTCGAGAAGATAAACAAAATTGATAAACCATTAGCCAGACTCATCAAGAAAAGAAGGGACAAGACTCCAATGAACAGAATTAGAAATGAGAAAGGAGAAGTAACAACTGACACTGCAGAAATGAAAAGGATCATGAGAGATTACAACAAGCAACTATACGCCAATAAAATGGACAACCTGGAAGAAATGGACAAATTATTAGAAAAGTACAACCTTCCAAGACCTTCTAAGAGCTCTAAGACAAGGTTGTCCACTCTCACAAGTGTTATTCAACATAGTTTTGGAAGTTTTAGCCACAGCAATCAGAGAAGAAAAGGAAATAAAAGGAATCCAAATCAAAAAAGAGGAAGTAAAACTGTCCCTGTTTGCAGATGACATGATACTATACATAGAGAATCCTAAAAATGCTACCAGAAAACTACTATAGCTAATCAATGAATCTGGTAAAGTAGCAGGATACAAAATTAATGCAGAGAAATCTCTTGCATTCCTATACACTAATGATGAAAAATCTGAAAGAGAAATTAAGGAAACAGTCCCATTTACCATTTCAATGAAAAGAATAAAATCCCTAGGAATAAACCTACCTAAGGAGACAAAAGACCTGTATGCAGAAAACTATAAGACACTGATGAAAGAAATTAAAGATGATACAAATAGATGGAGAGATATACCATGTTCTTGGATTGGAAGAATCAACATTGTGAAAATGACTATACTACCCAAAGTGATCTACAGATTTAATGCAATCCCTATCAAACTACCAATGGCATTTTTCACAGAACTAGAACAAAATATTACACAATTTTTGTAGAAACACAAAAGACCCCGAATAGTCAAAGTAATGTTGAGAAAGAAAATCAGAGCTGGAGGAATCAGGCTCCCAGACTTCAGACTATACTAAAAAGCTACAGTAATCAAGACAGTATGGTACTGGCACAGAAAAAGAAATATAGATCAATGGAACAGGATAGAAATTCCAGAGATAAGCCCACGCACATACAGTCACCTTATCTTTGATAAAGGAGGCAAGAATATACAATGGAGAAAAGACAGCCTCTTCAATAAGTGGTGCTGGGAAAACTGGACAGCTACATGTAAAAGAATGAAAGTAGAACACTCCCTAAGACCATAAACAAAAATAAACTCAAAATGGATTAAAGACCTAAATGTACAGCCAGACACTATAAAACTCATAGAGGAAAACATAGGTAGAATACTGTATGATATAAATCACAGTAAGATCCTTTTTGACCTGCCTCCTAGAAAAACGGAAATAAAAACAAAAATAAACAAATGAGACCTAATGAAACTTAAAAACTTTTGCACAGCAAAGGAAACCATAAACAAGACAGAAAGACAACCCTCAGAATGGGAGAAAATAAAATGGGAGCAACTGACAAAGGATTAATCTCCAAAATTTACAAGGAGCTCATGCAGCTCAATATCAAAAAAACAAACAACCCAATCCAAAAATTGGCAGAAGACCTAAATGGACATTTCTCCAAAGAAGATACACGGATTGCCAACAAAGACATGAGAGGATGCTCAATATCACTAATCGTTAGAGAAATGCAAATCAAAACTACAATGAGGTATCATCTCACACCAGTCAAAATGGCCATCATCAAAAAAATCTACAAACAATAAATGCTGGAGAGCGTGGAGAAAAGGAAACCCTCTTGTACTGTTGGTGGGAGTGTAAATTGATACAGCCCACTATGGAGAACTGTATGGAGGTTCCTTAAAAAACTAAAAGTAGAACTCCCATACGATCCAGCAATCCCACTACTGGGCATATACCCTAAGAAAACCTTACTCAAAAAGAGTCATGTACCTCAATGTTCATTGCAGTACTATTTACAATAGCCAGGACATGTAAGCCACCTAAGTGTCCATCAACAGATGAATGGATAAAGAAGATGTGGCATATGTATACAATGGGATATTAGCCATAAAGAGAAATGAAATTGAGTTATTTGTAGTGAGGTGGATGGACCTAGAGTCTGTCATACAGAGTGAAGTAAGTCAGAAAGAGAAAAACAAATACCGTATGCTAACACATATATATGGAATCCAAAAAAAAAAAAAAAAAGGTCTGACGAACCTAGAGGCAGGACAGGAATAAAGATGCAGACGTAGAGAATGGACTTGAGGACACAGGGAAGGGGAAGTGTAAGCTGAGATGAAGTGAGAGAATGACATGGACATATACACAGGGAAGGGGAAGTGTAAGCTGAGATGAAGTGAGAGAATGACATGGACATATACACACTACCAAATGTAAAATAGATTGCTAGTTGGAAGCAGCTGCATAGCATAGGGAGATCAGTTCAGTGCTTTGTGACCACCTAGAGGGGTGTGATAGGGAGGGTGGGAGGGAGGCTCAAGAAGGAGGGGATATATGTACACGTATAGCTGATTTACTTTGTTATACAGGAGCAACTAACACAACAATGTAAAGCAATTATACTCCAATAAAGGTGTTAAAAAACATAAAAAAGAAAGAGGCAGTAAGGAAATATTTATTTAGGAGTATTAATTACAAACACTTTCTGTTCTGAAATATATAGAATAGTGAAACTTAGGATAACTTATACTGAATAGTTGTTTCACATATGACAATGGGACAGATAATCAATTGAATTATGATCCACACATTTTAAGGAAAATGCTAGCATTCATAATCAAAGGACATGATTGAACAATGAGAAGAAAATTACGTCTAAAAGGCCTATGCATGGCTGAATAAAGTTCTCTGATATTTGAAAAGTAAAACAAATTATTTTTTTAGTCAAATTAGGGGTATACATTTACTCTCATAAAATGATGATAAGGATATTAATCAGCATAATCTTTCCGAAAGACAAATTGCTGTCATCTATTAGGGGTGTTAAAGAGTTCATAACTTTTTTCCCCAGAGGTTTACCTCTAGGAATTAGCCTTAAGGATTGAGATAATTTGTCTTTTTCCTACTTTTCTGTATTTTCTAAATGCTATGTCATTATAATCAGAAGAGAACAATAAATGTTACATTGAAACCCCACAGCAAATATCAACATCTACTTTAACTGATACCCCTCAGGAAAATTAGGCAATAGATCTACAAAATGGACTTTCCCTTACTGTTATTGCCTTTACTTTATATATTAAGAGGAAAATATCTAGATATACAAATGCAGGTAACTATAGATGCACACCTATAGTAAACCTTTTTTATACATAACTTTTTGGAAATGAATCAACCCTTCCAACAGGTGAGATTTAGCTGAGATTCCAGTTGGTGAAGACCAGCTGTATACTCTTGATGTGTTTTAAAAAACACCCTCCCATGAACATATTGCTGAGAACAAGGAAGTACAAAAATAATATTTGGCCAAAATAGATGATGACATGCTCTGACCCTAATAGCTAACACTGTTTGTTCATAGAAGACACACACTAAAAGATAATTAGTGTATGTCTTATCCTATAAGTGATAATAATAATAGTAGTAGTAGCTACTATTAATTAAAATCTATCATGTGCTAGGAACTTTGTATACACTAGTTTTATGCACAAAAATATTGAAAGTGGGTTTTCAAATACCACTTTTATAAAAAAGGAAACTGAGTCAAAAGGATTTTTAAGAAAATTGACCTAAATTATACAGTTATTAAATAGTGAAGTCCAGATTTTAGAACAGATCCCTTTATTCTGAAGACAAGGGTTTTTTTTTTTTTTTTTTTTTGATCATTTTCTGCAGGTCCCAAAGGTCCCTAACGTGAACAAGAGACTTAGTGGGTGGTTCTTTTTGCCCCCATCCACCCCAAACCTGCCCTGCCTCATTCCACACACACTTCAGCAGGTAGCTCCCTTGTTATCTGTCTTGTACGTGCAGTTTTTGGCAAGATGCAGATTGAAAACAGTCAAGGAAGTCAACAGACACAAAGCAAAGCACTCAACCCAGGAGGGAGGGACACGCAAGAGGGAAGGGATATGGGAACAGATGTATATGTATGACTGATTCACTTTGTTATAAAGCAGAAACTAATAAAAAAAACAAAAAAACAAAACAAAACAAACAAAACAAAACAAAACAAAAAAAGCACTCAACCCAATTGCCCCCTCTGTTCTCCATCCTCTCTCCCTCCAGCCCTCCCTCATTTCCTCCCTTTCCTCCTTTCCTCCTTCCCCTTTCCACATTCATTCACTCCCTCATGAAGCTCCCTAAGGCCAAAACAAATTCTTATACATAGGTATAAAAATGAAATCAGTAAACATTTGTTGCATAGGAGATATGGAGAAAAATATTTATTACTGAATTCTGCTTGTTTCTAAAATGGGAATTCAGTTCAGTTGTCTATCTCAATAGTAGCTTTGCAGCAGCTTTTCGGTTAGAAGTTATTTATTTATCTGATCTAGGAGCCGTGGTTGAAAATTGTAGCTTTATTAAATGTCATTGAGGTCAATGCAAGATTTGTGTGTTGATGGAAAATACGTCTCCAAAGTCTTGCCAAAAATGACAATTCGGAGTGCAACTAGAGAGGCTTAGTGGAGCTGCAACTAGATTTAGGGTTCAGATTCATATATTAAAATAGATGCACTTAAATCATCTATGACATAGAACAGAGGTTCTTAACCCTGGGGGGGTGTATCAGAATTATCTGTGATACTTTTAAAAAACACACAAGCATGAGATTCACCCATACCCACCGAATCAGAAATTCTAGGAATTGCCATTGTATCCCTAATTGTTAAAAGCTCTGTAGGGATTATGATATATAAGATTGAGAGCAATTTAAATGTAAGATCAATGAAAGTGGCATACACTTCAACATTATAAATACATATATATGTGCATCCATACAAACATATAGTTAATGTTTACATTCAAGTTCTATAGTTAATATATTAATTTATCAGTCCTTTAGTTAGGAATGTTCTACCTTTCACTCTGCTTTTACTTTGTTCTTAATAGCTGAGGTTTAATTTTGACCCAAGCTAAAATTTTAAATTGACAAGGTCAGTGGTAATTATAATGAGACAGATTCTCACTGAGATGTTAATGCATTGAATAGAACTCCCTTTAATATTAATGGGAGCACAATGGGGAGATGACAGTGATAAGTATGTAATATGAGTCTTCCTCCTAAAATAAAAGACAGTTAAAAAATGTGAAAGCATCCTATTTGTTTGCAACATAAAAGGAAGTACTTCTTTTATCAATTCAATCATTATTTTTGAGAGTTAACTGAAATTCTGCATTGGCAAACATTTGCTTCTTATGTTTAAGAGTTCTTTTATTCCATCACCTTAAAATTAATATGCGGACATAGATTATTATAGATACAAACTAAAGAGGTGGTGGATGATTGAATATATCTTCATGAACCAGCATAATAGAAATCTAGAAAGAGGGCAAAAGTTCTATTAATTTAGTAGTTGAATTTACTCTGGTATGAAAAGAAAGTCTATTTTCTAAAACCTAAAATTAGGACTCTTACTTTAGGAATTCAATTTACAAGAAAGTTTGCGGATAATTTTTAGTTATCTGTTACTAATTATTCAAAGAATATTTGGATCTACCATTTTCATCTTCTACCACATAGTATTTCATTACATTCCCACTTGATTGATAACAAATTACATTTGTATGACATTTATAATTCAAGAAATGGGTTTCTTTTTGTTGCTACATTTAATTCCGATGAAAGTTCTGTGAAGTAGGTAGACAGATATCATTAACCCTACTTTAGAGATTAACTAAAAAGGCCAAAGTCTTCCAGCTAAGAAGTGCTAATGCAAGACTGAAACAAAGGTCTTCTGATTCTAAGTCCATAAAATGAAGGACCAAGATTATAAAGAGAAATCAATTAAATGTCATTTTTTACTTAGTGGAAAAAGTTTTAAATGGATTTGAGTGAATCATAACATCAATCAATTGTGGAATTATCTTTAAATTTGTTTACCTAAGTTCTTTTCCCCATTTTCCTAAATAACTTTGAGTTGACTGGCTGCAAGTTGACTAATAATATAAAACGTTACACAGGTAAACTAATTTCTTAATGATATATTTATCAACTTGTTCTTATCCTCTTCTTATGGTTGGTATTCCTACATAAACTATTAAGTACTTAGCACAATGTCTGTTACAGAGAAAGCTCTCAAATGTTTGAAATGTAATCAAATCATAGTAATATTATTGGATAGGTATGCATGACCTATCATTAGCTATATCTGTGGATGTTAATTGACTACCAATCTTCTGAAAAAGGAATTACCATAATTAGTTGGCATGTTGACACCCTGTATATTAATAGAATTTAGTATTATGTGTTGTATGCAAGTATACTGTGTCAAGTATATACCTGACAAAACTTGAACACAAGGAAGTGGAAAGATGTCTGTGATTCTAATCCAGAAATTATCCTTTTATCCATCAGTGAGAATGGCAGCACAGAGAAGTATTCTTCAATAGTCTCATCTAACCTACCTAAGTATCATTCTTTCTACCTTTCCCATGATTTTTGTCATCAACACAGAGGTTTTCAGTGGTTTCTTAATAAAGTTAATTTTTAATAGTGATTTTGTTGACCCTTTAATAATTTTAGTCAATAGCAAAATGGCTTGCCTGCAAACCCCCATTAAAAATAAGTAAGCAACAAATAAATGAGTAATAATTTTATGAGTATAAAATTTATACATTTCACAAAAATTCTATATATTTAAAATAATGTTGGGTTGAGCTGAGAGTTGAGGCTAAGGAATGAGAAAAGTAGCATTTCTAGGCTGAACTCTAGATACGAAGAAAAAAAAGCTAAGGTGAATAATAATACTTAATATTATTTATATAAAGTGCATCCTCCTTGGATGTGAGCTTTGATGTTATAGTTTTTTTAAAAAAAATTGTGGCATTTATTTCTTTGTAATATAAATAATTTTAATATGCTGCTAAAGCTAGAATTTATAATCTTGAAATACATGATGTAAGATTTCCTATGTAATATACTCAATTATGTAGTTCATTATGCTTCTGGGCATAAAAAGGGAGACTAAAAAATCCTTGTAGCAGAGTATGCCCCGAGGGTAGGAGGGACCACAAAGCCACTTATCAGAAAAGAACACACAGCTACAAGATCCAACAACACTTTGCAGTGTGTAGTTTGTCACATATAAATAAGAAAACTGGGTTAGAGTTGGGATTATTAGTATTAGCTAGAAGGAAATTATGGTATTTCATACACATATGTGTACTTGATACATAATATCAGCTTATATGAATAAATAAGATACTAATTAAAAGGAGGAAAGTAAAAGAAAAAAAATTTAAATTCACTCAACAAGTTTTCAGTTTTTGAAACCAGACAACATCTTGGTAGGTAGATCCAATAAAGAAAGTTTGTTCTGAATTGTGATAACTAAAATCACAATTTTAGTTTAAAATCATTAAACTCTCATTGGTGAGCCAGGCAGTGCCATAATTTACAGCTATTCATTTAAGAGGTACTTTCAAATATTTAACATGTGTTTATGAAATTCTTATATGATTACCACCTTTTCAAAAACAGGCTTATGATCTAAGCTAAGGATGGATTTCATCTACCCCAAATATTATCTTTTCTTCTGAAGAAATTTCAAAAATTAGTATAGGCAAATTGTTTATTATTAAGTAAAAGTTAAAAAAAAACACTTTCATCTAATGAAACAACTTACGTTAACTAATGTTCTACCATTCTCTTCTCTAATTACAGTTAAAAATAAACTGGTATATATAACTACAGATGCAAACAAAATTATAGTAAGTCGTTGATGTCCTAGGCACAATTAATGTTCATGAATAGTAGCTGGTTTCTCTTAGGACCCTGCATACCTTTGATTATGCTTAACAAGTGCTGCTTTGGTTTGTACACAAGTCTGTGTATCCCAGTTCTTCTCATTCTTGTAATTGCATTATTTAATTATGTAAAACAATGAAAGGTAGATGCAAAAAGAGAGAGACGTGTTCTTCTGAAAGTTATGTTGAGTTATTTCTAAAGACTGTAAAAAGACAGGCCACGACTTTAAAAAATGCTGCTGAAATATGTATGAGTGAGATAACTGAAAAAATGGGCTTATAATCTGGATTTCAGATTTTGCTTGGCAATTCTCCCTTCCCATTAAAGGATACAGCACTGGAATTTGTTGTTCTGGAATAATGGGTGAGGTTTAGGGAAGAATGACCACCCAGAATTCAAAGCAGCAGATGCACCCTGGAAGGAAAGGCCACGAAAACTCTGGTAAATGAATTTTCAGTTAAGAGGTTTTCAGCTTTGGTAAAAAGTTGTGCTAAGTATCTAAGTCTATATTTGTCCAAATCAATCAGCAGTGACTCATATTTAACAAATATCTAGTCCTAATCACTGGAATAAAGAAAATTCAACTATAATTATGTTCCTAAAAAACACCAAAACATCAACTGAAAAAGCTGTTATCAGGACCAATAAGTAGGAAGTTTCTGAAAGGTCAGTTATAAAGATTATGGCAGCTGAACAAAGTTTCTTTCATGATTGTAGTTGGATGTGAAGAAAAAAGCAATTTAAAGTGGTCTAGAGAGTATGGTACAATGGGATACTGTCCAGGGAAATAAGGTGCTCTGGCACTAGACACGTGTGAAAAATGTTGGAGGCTACAGCCACTGCTGAGTTAACCAATGCAATGCTTCCCAGCTCTCCTGCTCTCTTGTCCTTTCAACATTTTTGGAGTGTTTTGATCTTCACAGTTATGCACGTTAATTACAATCTCTTGACTGTAGTATTATACAATAAAGTATGAAGATTTTTCTTGAGTAGAGAAATAACTATTGTCTATAGTTTATAATTTTATTGCCTTCTTTCCTTTTTCTCTTTTATCCTTTTTTTAACCTAGTTACAGGGGTTGTGTCATCATATACACATGCTATAGCACATCATGATCATTCATCTAAGCAGAGGCCCACTGTTGAGAATGTGTGTGACATATAGACTCCTTTTTATTTCCACTCCTTTTTCCACCCTTTAAAGCAGCCAGCAGCTATCTGAATAACTTTACTATATATCCTTTTGTTTATATATGTGCATTAGATTATGTTTGTATGTGTGCTGGTGAGATTAGGCTTAATTTCTACAACAGCAACACAAACAAACAAAACTGCAATGTTTCAAGCTGATAGAGGTTTATTTTTCTCTCATGTTCCAGTCCCAGTGGTTGTTCCAGATCTAAATTTCAGGTTTTCAAATGGGTATTTAGGAACCAGGGTTTCTTCCACCTTGTTTCTGTGCCATCCTCTTCAGAGATTTTCTTTTTACTTGAAGGCAGTTATAGCTGATAGGAAAGAGAGAGAGGGTATGGAGGAGTCAGTCCACTGCTCAGAGGCCCCAACCCAGAGATGGCACATGTGAAGTCGCATAGGCAAGAACTTGATAAAATGTATCCAGTATCTGGAGGCCTGGGAAATGTATCCTAACCAGGTCACAACCCACCTTAAGTCTGTTACTGTTAAAGAAAGGGGGAAAATATTGTGGGGAAAAATTAGTAATTCCATTCATACATATATTTTTAATTTATACAAGTAGTGTTTTTTTATCACATATCACTTTCCAATTTTTAAAAAAAATTCTCACCATGCATTTTAGATCTATCCATGTTTTTTTGTGTGCACATGTAGTCTGTTACTTCTAACTGCCACAGAATACTCCATTGTTTGCATGTACCACATTTTACCCAAATCTTCCCAAATGAAAGGTATTCGGATTTCTTCCAAAGTGCTGCCACTGCAAAAAAAAATCTTGAAATAAACATCCTTATGAGTCTAAACATGGACATGCTAGTTTGGTTATTTCGTATTGCATGTGGATATCCAGTTTTCCCAATACCAGTTATTAAAGACTATCCTTTCCGCATTGTGTATTCTTGGCACCTTTGTCAAAAATTCATTGATCGTACATGCTTCAGTTTATTTCTGAATTCTCTACTTTGTTCCATTGATCTATGTGTCTGTTTTTATGCCAATACCATACCGTTTTGATTACTATAGCTATGTAATATAGTTTGAAACCAGGAAGTAAGGTCTGCCGCTCTGCTCTTGTTGCACAAGATTGCTTTAGCTATTCTGGGTCTTTTATGGTTCCATATGGATTTTAGGATTCTGTGAAAAAGGCCATTGGGATTTTGATAGGGATTGCATTGAATCTCTGCATGGCTTTGTGTAGTATGGCCACTTTAACAATATTAATTTTCCAGTCCATAAACACAAAATATCTTTCCATTTTTTGTGTTTCCTTCAATTTTTTAAATCAATTGTCTTAGTTTTCAGTGTATAGATCTTTCACCTCCTTGGTTAAATTTTTTCCTAAAGTTTATGAAAAAAATGTTCGTAAATCACATGTTTTCAAGGTTTATCTGTATTTGCCATGTATCATACTTCATTCATTTTTATTACTGACTAATATTCCATCTTATAATTTTATTCATCCATTCATCAATTGTTGATCATTTAGTTTGTTTCCATTTTGGGGGTAATAGGAATAATTCTGCTATGAACATTCACTTACACATCTTTGTGTGGACGCATTCTCATTTCTCTTGAAAAAATACCTAGGAATGGAATTGCTGTGTTATATGGTAACTCTATATTTAACCTTTAGAGGAACAGTCAGACTGTTTTGCAAAGTGGTGTTTCTATGTTACATTCTTACTGAAAGTGTACCAGGCTACTGATTTCTTCACATACTGGCCAACACTTTTTATTATCTAACTATATAATTATAAGCATATTTGTGGATGTGAAGTACTAGTTCATTGTGGGTTTGATTTGTATTTCCTCAATGGCTAATTATATTGAGCATCATTTCATGTACTTATTGGGCATTTATATGTCTTCTTTGGAGAAGTTTCTATGCAAATCCTTCCCATTTTTTAATTGGATAATTTGTCTTGGAATTAGTTTCTTATATAAGTAATTTTGCTAATGTTAATCATCTTTGATTTCTTGGGCTATACCCTACTTGGTCATGGTGGGTAATATTTCTAATATAATATTTAACTTTCTTTACTAATATTTAACATGAAAATTTAAAAAATAAAAACGCAGTAGTGAGACTGTAATTATTTTTAAGATATAAATGTCAAATTTTAATATCATGGATTTGCTAACATTTTAAAATGAATTTGATGGATTCCAATTTTTTTCAAAGCATGACATTATTAAAAGGTTTTGCTTGATTCTATTCTATGTTAAAACAATCTATCCAAAGAATGTTCTTTGGAGATAATTGAAATATTCAGGAAACTATAATCAGGGAGAGCTGAGGTGTACCTGAGGCAGAGAAGAAGGCAACTAAACTCTGAGAAAACTTAGAAGAAATTGAGTTACACTCACCATTTAACTTTAACCTTGAGAGCCAGCTGGGTAAGCAGCTCCAGGAGATGAAAACATCACTCTGGAGATTTGTGGAGGCAGAGGAACTGCAGTGAAAATGCCCAGCACCTCCCAACATCCACAAGGATACATAATAAGGATGACAGCATCCTAAATAGAGAAGTGTGTGTGGGGGGGGGGGGCTGTTAAACCATATAGCCAAGGAAATAATTTCTTTAAATCCTTTTCATAGACTTTAATTTACTAAAGACTACTCTAACTCATACTGGACATTTTTTTTTTCTTTCCTTCAAGCTGGCAGATGGCAGTTGTGTTATAAAATAGATCATAAATAGACAAAATAAAGGAGCTGCGTTTCTCTGAGTTGTAGCGTGAGGTAAAATATTCATTCCACTAATGCTATGCTCTCCAAATTTAGAAGAGGGGCTCTCTGTAATTATAAACTTTATATGACAAATAGTAGTGATCCTCATGGATATTTATGTAAGGGCTTTAGCTTTCAGTGGTCAAAAGGAAATGATGAAAAACAATTATCTTCATGTTAAAGGCAATAAGTTTTTTTTACAGTAGTACTTAATTGAAAACTTTAATGGGCAAACAAATCATGTGAGGTTCTCCTTAAAATGCACATTATGCAACAGGGCTTGAGAATCTGCATTATCAACAAGTTTCCAGTTGATGCTGATACTGCTGTTCAATGGACCTCACTTTGAGTACTGAGGCTTTATAGCAGGTGATTCTAACCAAATGATACTAACAGAATTATTGGAGGAACCATTTCTTTTTTTTTTTTTTTTTTTCGGTATGTGGGCCTCTCACTGTTGTGACCTCTCCCGTTGCGGAGCATAGGCTCCGGGCGCAGGCTCAGCGGCCATGGCTCATGGGCCCAGCCGCTCTGTGGCATGGGGGATCCTCCCAGACCGGGACATGAACCTGTGTCCCCTGCATCAGCAGGTGGACTCTCAACCACTGCACCACCAGGGAAGCCCTGGAGGAACCATTTCTAAAAGCACATAGCTAATCCCATCTTCCCTCCATTCCTCACTTCTCCAAATAGAGTTGAAATCTTACCAGTAATGTCAGAGATGAGGACCTGGTCATGTGTATTTTGAAAAATAAAAATAAGTACAAATACCCACGTGATTCTAATCTGACATATCTTCACTGGGGGTTTAGAACCGTTGCTTAGAAATCAGAGTCATGCACAAAATCCTCAGATCCTAGATGTGAACCTATAATTAACTGAGTTTAAACTGACTTTATTAAATTTGGGATGACTATAGAGTGAGTAATTTTGATTTTGTTAGAATGACAAAGTGGAAGTAGGCTCCCTGGAAAATAGAGAAACACCCCAAATCATGAAGATAAATGCCAAACTGAAATAAACCCAAGAAATGCATGCATTTCACTAATATTCCATCATTCATATGATTCTAATTGTAACCACTGAGGGTGCATTAATGATTTTAGCCTCATATATATTACAATGACATTTAATGACAAATTAGATTATTCACTTATAATTTTATTTAGGAAGAAACTTATTCCCATTAGGAACAACCTCTCATTTTTCTCATTGCAGCAACAATGCAGTTCCTAGGAGAAATTACTTGGTCAACGCCAGCAGTCTGCATCAATTTCCTGCTATCCAGGGATCCTGAGATTCAAACATCTGTGAAATTTCCAATGGCTTCTTCATGCCAGTGGAAAGTAAAAAATTTCTTGCTTTGATGGTGTTTCCAGATGTTCTTAATGCGGCACATATGGCAAGGGCCATTGTTTCCTAATAAGCTGAGGTTTACAAAGAATCACACTAGGCAACTGAAATGCGACAGACCCTGAAATCTATCCATAGATTAGCATTATCTGAAAAGCATTTATATTCCTGATAACCAATATAATTATCTCAAAACCGATATGCAAGGTTTTACACACTCATAATGATGGAACAATTTGTAAAATACCCTTGGTTTCTGGCACAGGAAAGAAGCTTAATTACTGAAAGGAAACTTTAGTTTGCTAAAATTTCCTTTTGAAATTGTATGTTGTTCTCTTGTTACAGACTTTGAGGATTAGCTATTGGGAGATATTTCTGGGGCATATAGCTGGAAAAGTGAAACTGCCTTTGCCTTGTTAGTCTCCTTTTCATCGCCCTTACCCACATCCTCAACTGTTTTACCAAGTTAATTTTTAAGTTATATTTTAATAAAAATAAATAAAATTATTTCAATGGAAAACAATGTAACCTTTTCCAGTTCTATAGCAAATTGATTGAGGAGGCTGTTATCTTTTACCTGAACTATTGAAATAGTTTCCTAAACTCATTAGACCAGTGTATTTTTTTTTTAATATGGTTCTAAGACCAGCAGTGGAAGAATCACCTGGAAACCTGTTAAAAATTCCAATTCTCTGGCACCCCTACAGATATACTGAATTAGAAACTCAGTGAGGACCCAGTACACACTGTTTTAACAAGGCTTACAGGTGATTCTGATGCATAGTAACGTTTGAGAACCAGAAGTCTGAACTGCTGTGTTGAAAGAGTAAAGAAGTAATCTACAACTAAAGGGATCAAAGATGACTTCACAGTAAATATGGAATTTAAACAACTTAAAAAAATCTTTTACAAGTTCAGGAGGATTTTGTTGAAATAAAGAGTATCAAGATCGAAAAGAATGTCAACTTCTCAGAGGAATGCAAAGTCTATTTGAGGCATGTGAAGAAAATCTGAGTGGTGAACTAATAGGGCTACTTAGTAGGAAGCAACAAGAGAGGATGGAGAGTCGTTTGCCTTGTGAAAGGCTGTCTATGGATTTTATCCTCTCATCAAGAAGAAGGCATCAGAGGTCATCAAACAGAAGAGTGACATCAGTACATTTGCTTTTTAGGGACATAACTTTGGCAGCAGTGTGGTGGATTGAGTTATGCAGAGAGTGAGAGAGAGACAAGTTAATCAGTTATTTTGATTTCAAGCTGAGAAATGATGAGGTTTTAAATTACGATTATGGTGACTGGGGACTGGTTTTAACAGATTTTCAAGGTAGCATTGTGCCCAATTAAGGTACTAGAGAGAAGGTCCCCTCCTAATTAAGGTGTAGAAGGTAACAAAAGATAATGCTTCATCTTAACAACCAGAAAAAACAAACAAAAAACCCAGAAAACTAAAATCACACTTTTCTTAAAGATCCTCAAAGAGTGATGGACATAAATAAGTTTAAATTAACTAATTTAAAAGAAGGTCAAATCCTACATAGGTGAACAAAGAATTACATTTAGAAATTGGTTGAAAGTAAAAGGATGAACAAAAAATATACCATAGCAACATCAATCATAAGAAAGCTGGTGAATCAGCCAGCGTCCAGGCAGAGACAGAAAACACACCAGTAATTTGAACAGAGATGATTTAATGTAAGGAATTCTTAATTTGAAATGTTAAACATTACTAAAAGAATTATATAAGATAAAAGAATTGCAAGGGCAGAAAGTAGTTACTACCTCTGGTCTGAGGGCTAATGAACTGAGAAGGATCTCAGAAGAGGCCCTCAAGGCTAAGATTTAGGCCGCATTGACTAGGGTATGGCTGCCACAGGAAAATGCAGCTTAAGAGTGGTGGAGACATTTTCTAGAGGGCATAGATGAGCAAGAGCTGGTTGTAGATACAGGCCTGTCTTTCAGAATGAAGTAGGAAGGTGTGTCACATCAGGGTAGTAATTAAAGTGATAGATGAGGATGAGATAACTCATGGGTACGGAATAAAACATATCTAGAAGAGGATCCAGGTGAAACAGTAGGTGAGAATAGGCCCTTTCTATTCAGAAAAAGTAGTAAAAGGAGCAGAAGTTGCAAAATGCTGTCTCATAAATCAAAGAAAGAGAGCTCAATATGCAGCATATCATATTTACCAACAATTTTTTAAGCTGGCAGGAATATCTATATACAGAAAGAAGAACCTTCTCTTGTAATGCTGGGGAGGATATATTATTTACACTTTTTGGAGAAGGAATGTAGCAGATATTTAATACCATTAAAATACTCATATCCTTTCACATGGTGAGTCCCCTTCCAGAAATAAATGTTATAGACAAAGATCTCCTCATAGCACAACTTGTGGTGAGAACAAACTAAGCTTCCCAAAATAGGGGAATAATCATTCTCTGTAAATCATGGTTAATCTCTATGCTAAATTAATATGTAGTCACTGAAATGATATTGTTACAGAATTTATAATGACATAGGGAAACCTAACAATATAAATTAAGTGAAAATGTGATACATAAGAATTATAATCCCAAATGAGTAAAGTTCCTAGAAAAAAGTCAAGACTTCTTATTTGGAGTGTTGTAAAATTATAATTATTGTAATTAATTCAACTTGATTCTACAAATGAACTGGTATTATAATCCAGAAAACTCAAGTATATTTTAATAGATATACGAAGGTGTTAATAGTCAACATTGTTGGATTGTTCTAAGAATTCTAGAAAGACCAAAAGTAGAATGCTAACATGGTGGTTAGGAGATCACACGTGACCCTTGGGAGAAGACCCCCAGTAGAGTGATAGGAGAAGAAACTACATGGAGATGGATTCAAAGAGAAAAAAAATTAAAGTCAGTTATCATAGACTATATATTGAAGATATTAATTTATTATTTAGGAGAGGGGGAAAAAGAGAATAACTGATTGAAATGTATGAGGGCATTTGTATGTATGTTAAGTATATTTCTATGCTGAAGGGAATGGACCAAGGGAGAAGGTAGCTTAAGGGTATAGAAGACAGAAGGGACAATTGTTCATTAAAGCCCTAAGGAAGCCGGGTGCAAGCGATTCAGTGCCCATCTGGAGCACTTGCTAGAGTTCACTGTGTATCTGTTTTTTTAAAGCAGCTGTATATTCTTAGATTACATACATTATATTCAATATTATATTATAATTTAATATTTTATTGTGTTTGGCACAGGGTCTTTCACAATAGCTATTCTGTTCTGTTACACTGAGTTAAGTAGTCCAGGGGCTAGACAAACTGTATCTGGATAACAATTGATAGCTGACAAATTCACAATTTTCTACAAAACCAGTCTAATTTTTAATTAATTAGAAGTGAGATGTTGCACTTGTTTCATTTGTGTGAGAGAGAGATTTTAAGTACAACCCACTGGGAACATAACAAATCTGACATGGGTATTTCTTTGACCTGAGTGTCACTCCAAGAAGCTTGACTCTTTCTCCTTAAGCTCAAGCCTTAGTACATAAACAGGCTTATTGAGAAGATTTTTTTTCTCTAGGCCTTCCACCCAGATCAGGAGGCTATTGATATAAACTAGAAAAAGTTCATTGGTTGTCACTGTACAGGTTAGGGAAGAGAGAGGAGAAGGAAAAGGCGGAAGAGAAAGAAGAGTAAAAACGAAAGAGAATGGAAAGGTAGAGAAAGGAGAGGAAGGTTGGGAGAGAAGAGAAAATATCACAGCTGTTTGTGTACGTAAGCATGTGTGAGCCGAGATCAGGGCAGGCTCCTAAGTAGGAAGAGAGAGAGGGAAGAAATTGTCCCTCAGAAGCCCAGTATGGGCACACACTGTTGGCAGTGCTGGAGACAGAGGCTGGGATGCTGGTCACCAGATATGCCATTGTCATGACTCCTGGAGCAGAATGAGAGGTGGGTCAACTCTCTTTGCACCTGGGAATCATTTCATGTCTCCTGACCAGAACACCCACATATATGTTCACTTGATATTTTGTGTGTATGTTGTATAGCTATACATGAAAAATACCACTTTTCTCTTAAACACAGTAATTTATATTTTTGGTTCCTGTGTAATGGTGGAAAAGGGTGGTAAAGAGACAAAGAAGCAAATAATAAAACTTGGAAGAAATAGGGGAAAGGGCAGAATGTGAAATAGCGGGATTGTTGGGTGGTTTTAACTCTGAGCCGTATCAAATATGGTGTCATGGAAAGAGCACTGTATGGACCAGGAAACTAGGAACTTTGTTTCTATTTCAAGTTCTGTCATTTTCTTCTTACTGTGAGACCTTGATCAAGTCACTGTCTTCTCTGGGTAAAATTTATTCACAAATTAAATGGGGGGATAGACTAGATGCTAGAAACTTAGATATCAGTGTATGAAGAAGAAGAGAGGTGTTTGATTTATTTTGGCTGTTCATAAAATTTACAAATGTTTTTTGGATAGGAGGTTGGAAAATACATATAGAGACCCATGTGTGATGTGTCAAAAAAATCTAGAGTAATATGTCTGGAATAATAATAATAAAATAATCTGACTTTGATTGGATCAGTGACTATACTTGTAGCTTGGTCCTGCTGAAGGCAGGTGATATTTTCCCTCCTTTGTGCTCATATACTTATTTGATCTTAGCCTGTGAAGGCTGTGCTGTAACTGTCTCCATTGAACGGCAAACCCAAGTGTTTGTTTGTCTTACTAATGTATCTTCAGTAGATAGCATAGTGCTATTCTGAAGAAATCCTGAAGAAATTGATTTTTGATAAATTAATGAACTAATAATTTCTTAGCTAACAAAGCAACCTGTTTGTCAGCCACTGATATAAATATCTATTTACCTGAAACAGACAATTCTCAACACCATAGTATCTTTCTTATTTTCAAGAGATTTCTCATCTTTATCATAGTATTTGAAGACATATGAATAATTACTGTTGGTTCATTTTTCACTATATGTCAGACATATTATGTGACATATAATAATGTTCCCATTTAATCTACATCACAATCCTGCAAATATTAACCACCTTATTTTTTAGTAAGAAAAATGGATCCCCCAGATTTCAGTGAACTGGCTCAAGGGCCTATATGTTTTCAGAATCATGTGATTCTGATTCTTCTTTTACTACAATTTAAACTAAAAATCTGTTTCATCATTTCCACAAATTGTCTGTTTTTGCCTCTCTGATTATTTGTTGTTAATGCACCTGTCCTAAATCCCTGGAATAAGCCTTCTCTCAGGCTACTCTTGCCTTCCAGTCAGAAACTACTCATGAGCATGTGGTTGCTCAATTTTCTCAAGTCAGGGCAGCAAAGAACTTGCTTATCCATCTTGTTCACTGAGTTAATCAAGAAGCCTTTGTCTTTCCATAGCTGTGTTATGTAGCTAGAACTGCTCAATCTGTGTTTTCCTAATTCCTTCCATACAAAGATAGGAACACTTCCACTAAGATTAAACTGAGCCTTTCTTATTTCTCTTAATCTTTTCTAACTTTGGCTGGGAATAAAATGCTAATTCATAATATGGAGAAGACAATTTTAACATTGACTCCTTCACCAATTTCTGGTATGACCTTATAAAGTTAATCAAATATTTAGCTTAATTTTGAATAGTTATAAGTGAAAATGACATCAACATTTTTAGTAAAATATGTGAAAGCTTGGAAATGCTTGGAGTTAGATAAGAATGTAAATGTCAATAATAATTACTATTTTGTGTAACTGTTATGTAGATTTAAATTGATGATCTTATTAATCCACAGATTTATGTATTAGCATATAGTTGGTTTCCTCCCTAATTAGAAGTAGAAGGAAATAGAAATTAGCGCTATACATCTGTATCTGTCACAAATAGTGAACTGAATCTCCTCTGTAAATGCAAAAAAAATTTTTTTTCATGTGGTTCAAAAGGTTCTCCCAGCTATACCACTGGGACTGTTACAGAATAACATGAGGATATTTATCTGTTGTATGGACATTCCTGTCAACTGATATTTGTTGTAAAAAAGCTTAATATTATTGTAAAGAAAATGTGAGGTAATTACTGGTACTATGGAGATATCTTTTGGAATTTTTGTGGGTTTTATGCTTAAAGGTGAAGTAAAATTGTCAGAATGATTGACTGCTGTGTTTCATCATATCTGCTATAGCCATGTGACTTAAAAGAGTTCTATGGAGTTAGGAAAATCTATAGCCTTTTCTTGCTTTCCTTTATACTGCAATGAGCTGTTTGGGATTTGGCACTTGCTTTGTAATGTCTCATAGGATGAACACAAAGGAAGAGTCAAAGGTGAGTCATTCAGTTGAGTTAAAAGGAATAGATTTTTGGCTGTGTATAAACACAACTACAAGATTGACTATTCTTATTCAATTGACTGATCAACTTGGTCCAACAACAAATTAGAGTTTTATCTTCTTTCAGTATATTGATTAAATACACTGGTCATTTTTGTACATTTGCTTGTACGTGGACAGCTGCAGCATAGATAGTTAACATGGGCACTGGAGTCAGACGACCTCGGCTTATATCCTGTCTCCTCCAGAAATAACTGGATTATCTTATTTTGTCTCAGTTTTCTCATATGTAAAGTGGGTATTATAATGGAATAAATTTCTTAGGATTATTAAGATAAATCAATTAGATAATATATCCAACAAGCCTGAACAGCACCTGGCACAAAGTAAGCTTATTTACTATTGTTTTATCATCATAATTAACTTGTGTCTACATGTTTATGCACACAAGCACTGCTGTCAAGTTATGTATGTATATAATACATATTTGCTTAAGATATTAAGTTTAAAAACTCATTAAACTAAGTAAAATTTTTAATTAATTTATTTAATTTGACTTGTTGCTTAAAATCATGTGAAGAAATTAACCAGATGTTTGACAACCTATGTTGTGTCAACTTGCCACAAATAAGCCCATTCAATTAAACATGTAATTATTCATTCCAATGGTCTGTTTACACAGTACAAGCCATTTAGTTTGGCCACATTTTTACTTAATTGCTGAAATAATTGGACTTTGGGTAGACAGAGCCTAGAATGGTCAAATTTGATGCTACTGAATGATTTGGTTGTTTAGATTTGTCATGATTCATTAACTATAAGTAGCAACAGAATTATTTCTGGTTTCCTGCCATTCACAGGACTGTGTAGTTAGGTTGCAGACAGTTTTAACAGTGAGAACATTTTTTTGTTGTGTTGAACTGTACTTCATCCATGAAAATACAGTATGAATTTTAAAAAATTTACTATTTATTATATTTTGGATACTACATATATCACATAGTATAATATAGTCTCCAAATGGTGCACATTTATATGTACCTAATATATGTAAAATATATATAAACACATACACAATTATACTCATTACCTGAAATTTTCTTACATTCATACAAGGAGTGTGATAAACAGTAAAGGGTGAAATTTGCTCACTGCACTAAAGACTGACTATGTTTTTCAATATAGCCAGTGAAAATATTTTCAAATATTTAAAAGGCAAATACTCATATTACTTGTTTAAATAACATGATACTGTAATATTCTTGTCTTTCAGAATTACACAAATAGGGCAATAATAATGAAGAAATAGAAATATATGAGAAGCAATTTATAGATCATTCAATTACCAAAAATAAAAGTTGTCACTAAAGGGAATTCAAATATGTGCACCCCATTAATTCATATTTATTTAGGAATTATAGTTAGCCTTACCACTGGAATCAATATTTTGGCATTTCTTTTGTCCCCAAACTATTCCTGATGTTTTTTGATATAAATTGTAATGCAGAATAGACAAAACCACAAAGAATTTCCTCTCTATCAAAAGCTTAAATGAGAAATTACACAGTTTGAAAAATCAGTTGTGCATTAACTTGCTTCAAAATAAATTTAAAAGAGGAAGGAAAGTTTCAGGCAATAAAAAGCCCAATTACAAAAAAAAGAGGAACTCTTGTGTAGTTTCAGGTTTTGTATTTTTCTTTTGTTCTTTTACTTGTCATTCTTTTTCTGTAAACCATCAAGAAATACGGAAAGCTTTTATAGTTGTATTACTAAAAATATATCAAAGTATATATATTCACAATGGGTGTCTTTACTCACTACCTGAAATATTCTTATAAGGTGAGTAATATATGGTAGAGAGTGGGAATTTGCTTGCTACACTACAGCCTGCCTAAGCACAAAACTAATTTCTTTTTACTGAGAAATATCTCATCTCTTTCCAGTTTGTAGACAGGGTCTTTGGCGACTGTCTTAACCCCCAAGTGGATCTGAGGTGAAGAAAGAATATCACTTAAGTGGAGTGGTTTTCCTTCAAGGCATGAAATAACTGGTAAGATTCTGTACCTTTTTACCTTTTCAGCTGGAGTTGAATGTGTATGAATCTGATGTGTCAAAAATATTTATAATAGATGACTTGGGGCCTGATGCTGCAGCCCTCAGGCAGTCAAAACTCCAGTTGACTTCAGTGAGAACTTTATTTGTCCAAGGTCCAGCTGCCCTGTTCCTGTAGGGGAAAAGAAAAAGCTTAAATGGAGCACTGGTGCAGGGCTTCAAGAACTATAGACAAAAAAAGTCTTAGATAATGGTAGAAAGAAATCTGCAGCTGGTTGCCTGTCTGAGAGCTGTAATCGACAAAAGTGGCTTGGTCTACTAAGAAAAGAATAGTTTTGATTGATTTGCATCCATTTTTTAAAATAATTAATTAATTAATTAATTAACTTTTGGCTGCGTTGGGTCTTCGGTGATGCGCATGGACTTTCTCTAGTTCTGACGAGTGGGACCTACTCTTCGTTGTGGTGCGCGGGCTTCTCATTGCAGTGGCTTCTCTTGTTGTGGAGCATGGGCTCTAGGGCACATGGGCTTCAGTAGTTGTGGCACATGGGCTCAGTAGTTGTGGCATACAGGCTCTAGAGCTCAGGCTCAGTAGTTGTGGCGCATGGGCTTAGTTGCTCCACAGCATGTGGGATCTTCCGGAACAGGGATTGAACCTATGTCCCCTGCATTGGCAAGCGGATTCTTAACCACTGCGCCCAAGGGAGGTCCTCATCTGCTTACTTATGAACATAAAGTCTGTATATTTGAGTAGCAAAGTGTAACGCCAGTGCTTCGCACAATTTTTAATTCTATTTTGATGTCAAATGCCCTTAATAAGTATTCATGGAGAGCCCATGAACTTCCTCTTTCCCCTAGATTTATCAATTACCAGGCACAACAGGAGAAATATAGTAAGTGTAAATCAAAGGTCAAAAGATTATTGCTTGAAATGTTCAGGAAGACTCTCCATTCATCGAAATTAAAGGTAAAGTGAAATACAGGCACTTTAGCAATCTACTAGTCCTAACACCTGAGAATGTGTGTGAAATAACTGGAACCCGAAGGTGGGAAGACTATCTTTCCACTTTACTACAATCATCTCTACCTTTGCCATACTCCAGTCTCACCTATTTCTCTTTACTTCCCTCACCCTCCAAAAGATTACTTTTCTTCTGGGGAAATTTTTCCATTTTAGTTGAAGGGATATCCACTGGGTTTAAAAATCAAACAATCTGTTAACTGTTCAAGCTATAGTATCTCAGACACATTTTCTTCATCTATTAAGTACGGTGCTTGTGCTAGAGTACATTATCAGTTAACTTCCAACTGTGTTATAATTTCATTTCATTCTCTTTTTACCAGTTTACACTTCTCCTATATTATCCTAATGGAACTGCTCCAGGCAAAAACTACTGAGTAATATTGTGCTTGGTGATTTCCTTGCTTTTTTTCTTAAACATCTCTCTCCCTTACTTCAGATACCAGTGCTTTAACACTGCCCTGCCAAGCACAGTGAGACACCCGGTGGCATCCCTTGATTGAAACAGTTTGACATAGAGGTACTCCAACATTTAAGTACCATCCAAAGTGAGAAATACAAATCCACCCTGCCATTCAGTGCTCACACACACACACACACACACACACACACACACACACACACACATATTTGGAAGAACATTTTCCTAAACCTTATGTGTCTTATGTGTAATATAACATTTCCTATTAAGTAGGATTTCATCCCACTGAACATGCTGGGTGGGTCTCAATACATTGATTTTTCAATCCACTAATGAACTGCAACCTATAGTTCCCAGAATAGTAAACTCTGTGGTACTTTTGCACCTGTTAAAGTGATAGTCATCTTGGCCACACGTTTTCACTTTTGAAAAGCTGGATGAAGATCTGGTATTTTTAGGAAGTGATCACCTTAATAGTGTGAGTTTAAGGGTCATGGGACAATAGTGAAAGGGAAATTTGAGAACAAGAGGCATTTTTCATTGTTGACTGACTCCCAGGTACTCACAGATATTGATAAATTCTTCATGATCATCAATGAGACTTCTCCATGTGCTATTTCAGAATTCTCGAAATGTTTATCATATTTAATTGAGAATGCATGAATGTAGATATCAAGAGAGGTTATGCTTTACCCAGTAGTAGATTTCTCATAGAGACTGCCACTGAAATAACAATCCAGATATTGGCAACATTTTGATATTGTTTCTCAGAACCATGGCTTGATTCTACATGTTCTGATAGCCTGTGTTCTTACAGTATGTCTAAAACAACCATGAAGCAAAGCCTGCCCTCCTTCTTTCCCCCAAGATTTCTTTGGCCCCTGGAACATTTTTAAATGTTCAGATAAGTTATGAAATCTGAATCAAGGAAAAACATCTGAGGGAATTAATGATTTTTTGTTACATATTTGTTAGAAGATAGACATATGAAGATAAGAGAATCTTTGTATGAGAAAGCATCCAAGCCAATATCACCAATATTTCTCTAAAATAGGTACACGAAAACCAGTCATTCAGCCAAGAATCGACTAATTGTTAACATGAGCTATTCTCATGTGCTTGAGGTTCCCCAAGACCACAGTTCATGGGTTGGAAGTTATATGAAAACCTTCAAAAGTATTCATTTGCAGTGTCATTTAGTTATTCAAGGATCATTTATTGAGCACCTATGATGTACCTGCAATGTTGTAAGTGCTAAATGCTAGGGAACACATGATGAATGAAATGCATGTTTGCAGAATGAAAAATTGAAGAGGGAAGAAATTCTAAAGATGCTTCTAAGTAACATTAGACTTGTTCTAAAGAAGATACCTTAGCACACAAGAAACAGAGAGAGTTGTTTCATTTCTTCTCACTCATGTTTTACTCTGAACTTCATTAGTGCTGCAGACAAAAGGAGAATGAAGCAGAGAGAAATTAAACCATAATAATTTTATTTTATGTTGAAAATTACAAAGCCGTCTTTAAAGTTATTTCACTATCAAAGTAATTAATTTAAAATAGCAAATGAAAATTATAGAGTTACACAGGACCCATTATTCAGAATTCATTGTCCACCAAAGCATTTAAAATATGGTTTTTGGCAGTATAAAATGAGGAAAATAAAGGTTAACAGAGAGCAACTGCTGATGGGAGGTGTAGATAATGTTTCCTAGTGGGAAAATATATTATCATAAGAAGAAACACTTAACCATAAAACATTCCAGAGGGGAGCGATTGGAATTATGTCCCCTTCCATTGCATTGACATAATGTGAAAACAGCCAGTCAAATCAGTTCTGATTTTTAATTGCACGTAATAAAAACAGCCAGACAACCATTGATGGGATCAGTTACTTTTCAACTTGTTTTGCCTTAGGAGGAGAAAGCTTCAAGTCTGTCTTTTAGTTAGTTCTTTACACAAGTTCATTTAAGAAATGTCAAAGGTTGGTTTAGTGTATGGATTTTACATAGGGTACATAACCATTTTCAGTTAGAAGTGATTCCTTTTCTTGATTACTTGTGACTTTAATTGTATGCAGGGTTGTCCTCCTGGAAAGGAAAATTGATGCAATTGCCCACAGACCCTCAGGATCTATGAGGGGAGAGGGGGAAAAAAGGCAGCCAGCAGCTGGTGGTTAAAATATAATTAGTGTCAATATGTAAAATACAATTAGCATCAGCATGCAACGTGCTCCCTAGGCCTGCCTCAGCTGTCTCTGATCGTCTGTGATACCTCTTCCCTCAAATCATCTACCTGCCGACCAACTGCTGTTCTTGTTGTCAGTGGTTACTATTGGTTAAAATACTCACCATAACACAACTTCCAAATTTAATGTGAACAGAGATATTAAGTTTATAGAATAGATGACTTAATGATATGTTCTGGGTCCTGCACCTCCATAGACAAGGCCTCCTTATACCTGAACTTGGCTATTAAAACTTATCTTGTTAGGACATCTTAATTTGTCACCTTAATAAATCACTGTAGTTTAAAACTATAAGAACTTACTACCGTATTGTCATGTTATCAAAATCAGACCACTAAACCCCAGAAATAGTTATATTTATAAGAGAATAATAGAATAATGTCTGATAAAGAACTCATGCTAAAAGTTGCTAAATTTTGATTTATAGAATGAAAAGAAGCTTGTTTGACATCATTAAGATGAAGGAAGATAAATGGCTAATAAACTTTTTCCCTTCAACTGAAGTAATAAAGGCATTTAGCAACTTAGGAGTGAATTGTGCTTTAAATATTTATATGTGAGCTATCTGATTGGAGCTTAGAATGTATTTTTTAGACATTTGGGGTTTAACATGGGTTTGAGTTTACAAGGGAGTCAAGAAAAGTCTCTGAAATCTATAACATACCTGGGGATAGAACATAAACCCAATAAATCAGACTTTTTCTAAGGTTTAGAATCTTGCAACTTCTTAACTGTTGCAAAACTCTCACAGAGTTCATATCGAATCTCTTTTCCCCTCCCTTCCTTCTTTCCTTATTATTATTATTTTTTTGGATAGCATTTCAAATTGAATAATTTTTCCATTGATTTACATTATAATTTCCCCAATGATTTCTTTTCATTTTTATTGACCCTCGGTTAAATACATACATACTCCATACATATGAGTTTAAAATTTCTTTTCTTAACTCATCATCAGATAATTTATTTCAAAAACCATTAATACACTGGAGGACTTATCACTTAATGGGATTTCAGTGACTTATTTTACAAGGGGAAGAAGTCTCATGAAATGCAAAGATAAGCTATTGGTTTATCTATTCATCTTCTCCAAAACTGTGGGTATTTTAACATGAGTACCCAGTAAGTTTTGAGAAGTACTTACTTAAATAATTTCCAGTGTGATTGGCATCACACTGGAACATTAGGTATGTCTTTGATAGGTGTTGGATCCCACTGCCATTTTTATACAAAGTGAGTTCTAATTCTGCATCCTTTGTCGGGAGCTATGTTATAGGGAGTTAGTTCTTGAAAAAGTCATTCAGGCTGAACTACTATATTTGTAAGGTTTTGCAGTCACAGGAGGGGGTCTCTACAGGCCTTAGCTACTTGTAGATGTCAAGTTTTATGTGTGTGTTAGGGAAGGGTTTGGTGTTAAGACAGCAGCCAAATAGAGCTTGGCCAACCAAGTGTGCCATTATGGATGAAGAAGAATTTTGTCAGTGACATAATCTGAAAGCCCTGGTCATCAAATACCATATCAATTTAAAAAAACAATCATCAACTGCAGCGAATGTCAGTTTTACTTAAAAGCAACCAGTATCTTTATGGGGAAGATAAAACTCTTCATAATTCCTGCTCGACATCCATCTGAGAGTCAACTCACTTGTTTACTTCGATTTTGTTATCTAGTAGTTATACAATGCTAAAGTATAATTTTTTAAAAAGATAATATCATAACTCATAAAAATACAAAATGAATATGTGTCAATTACTTTAATTAAAAAGAGAGGGACTTCCCTGGTGGCGCAGTGGTTAAGAATCCTCCTGCCAATGCAGGGGACATGGGTTTGATCCCTGGTCCAGGAAGATCCCACATGCCGTGGAGCAACTAAGCGCATGTGTGCCACAACTACTGAGCCTGCGCTCTACAGCTTGTGAGCGACAACTACTGAAGCCCGCACACTTAGAGCCCACACTCTGCAACAAGAGAAGCCACTGCAATGAGAAACCCCGCGCACCGCCAATGAAGAGTAGCCCCCACCCACCACACCTAGAAAAAGCCCCTGCACAGCAACAAAGACCCAGTGCAGCCAAAAGAGAGAGAGAGAGAGAGAGAGAGAGAGAGAGAGAGAGAGAAAACCAGTGGTATATTATAATAGGTTCAAAGGAGAATTGCAAGTTCCAGATATATATTGGCCATCAGGAATGCTGAAATGAATTTAAGAATACAGGAAGAACAGATCAGTACCCACAGGCCAATAGTCAGTTGCATTCCACCAGACACAGTTCATTTTGCATTGCTATGGACAAGGCTCACTTGCATTATTATCAAACTTCTATAAAATACAAAATGATAACATAGCTCAAAGATTATGAAAGGTAGAATTGGACCCTGAAAGGTATTGCAGATAGGATACCTAATAATCCTTATTTTGCCCACTTTAAAGTCTTTCATAATTTTTCTTGACAGAAGCATAAGTCTCTTTTGATTATTAATCCTGGATTCAGAGTCAGTGTGAGACAGAGATGTAGGGGTGATTTTATTTCTCTAGTAGGAAGATGTATACCATCCTCAACTGAAGTATGTCTTCTATCAATGTAACGGCCTAGAGCCTGAGCTCTGAAGTCAGTCTCTGACTCTGACACTTAGCTGAGGGACCTCAAGCAAGTTACTGTCCTTCATGGTTCTGTGCCTATAAAACTGCTATCACAATATACATAATTGTGTAAGTTTGCTCTGGGGGTTTCTGCATTATTTTGGATTAACTAAATATTTTTTGAATCCATTTTTATTTCCTTTGTTGATTGCTTTAGGATTTATGTTATGCATTTTTTATCTTATCACAGTCGACCTTCAAGATATATGTCTATAAGAACCTAACATATAGTATAAAAACCACACAGTGATAGATTTCCTCTCTCCCCTCATTACCTTATATTGTTTTCACACATTTTGTTAATACATATGCCATAAATCCCTCACAACATTATACTACAGTATACATTTTTATTTTTGTTTCAACACTCAATTACACTTTAAATATATTTAAATAATAAGAACAAATCTTACACATATTTCTATGTAGCCTCAGTTCCTAGTGACTTCAATTCCTTTGTGTAGATCCACATTTCCATCTGGTATGCATTTTCTTCTGCCTGAAGGACTAACTTTACATTTTTTTAGTGCAGGTCTGTTCTGATAAATTCTTTCAACTTTTGTAGATTTGAAAAAATCTTTATTTTTTGGTTTTGGAATGATATTTTACAGAATATAGAGTTCTAGATTGTCAGTTTTTTTTTTTTCTTTCAACACTTTAAAGACACTGCTCTACCATTTCCTCCCTTTGACTCTTTCCAATGGGAAATCTGTCATCATCTGTATGTTTGTTCTTCTGTACAAATTGGCTTTCTTTCTGCTGGCTCCTTTTAGGATTTTGTTTTTATCGCTGGTTTTGAGCAATCTGATTACAATATTCCTTGCTGTTGTTTTGTAGGTTTCTAATACTTGGGGTACATTGTACTTCATGGACTTCTAGTTTTATATTTTATCATCAAATTTGAAAAATATTTAGAATATTGTTTCTTCCCATTTATTTTTTCCTATTCCAACTCTCTCTCTTTAGGGGACCCTAATACATGTGTATTTGGCTGCTTAAAGTTTTCCCACAGATTGCTTTGTTCATTTAAAAATACTTTTTTCTCTGTCTTAGTTTCAAGTTCACTAATCTTTTCTTCGAAAATATCTACTCAGGTAATACAATCCAGGGTGTGTTTTTTTTTTCCATCTCAGACATTTTAATTTCTAAGAGTTTAATTAATCTTCTTTAATATACCTTTCATGTCTCTTTTTGAAAATATGGAATACATGCATACATTCACTACATACTAAAACATTTATGATAACCCTTTAACATCCTTATCTGCTAATTTTAACATTTATGTCATTCTGGGTTTGTATCAAGTGATTGATCTATTTCCTCATTATAGATTATATTTTCCTTCTTCTTTACACGTCTGCCTTTTTTTTTGTCGTTTTTGGTTGGATGCCAGTCATTGTGAATTTACCTTGTTGGGCAATAGATATTTTTGTTTTCCTATAAATATTCATGAGCTTTGTTCTGGGTCACAGTTAAATCTCTTGGGACATTTGATTCTTTCAGATCTCACTTTTAAGATGTGCTAAGTAAGCCAGAGTAGTGTTTAGTCTAGTGTTTTCCCTACAGCTGAGGCAAGATTCCTTTGTGTACTCCATTCAATAACTATGAATTATGATAATTTTTTAGTCTGGCTCGTGGGCCCAGATATTATTCCTGACCCTATGTATGCACCAGGTGCTATTCTCTCTAATCCTTTGGGTGGTTCTTTTTCCAGTTTCAGGTAGTTTCTTCACAGTCCTGTGATAATCAGTACTTGACTGGATGTTTGAGGGTTACATAAACAGGTGTTGTTTTTTGGGGTTTTTTTGGCCATGCCATGTGTCTTGCAGGATCTTAGTTCCCAGACCAGAGATCAAACCCAGGCCCATGGCAGTGGAAGCATGGAGTCCTAACCACTGGACCATCAGGGAATTCCTGAGGGTTACCTAAACAGATCTCAGGTGTTCTTTCCCTGTAAAGTTCTCTCCTCTGTACTCTGTTTAATGTACTCCATTCACTTCAATTTCCCCAGACTATCTGCCTTACCTCATTAAACTTTGTCTGGCTTCTTCTTCTCTATGCTGCAGCCTAAAAACCCTTATCAAGGAAATAAACTGCCCTAGTCATAGGGCTCACCTCTTCTGTTTCCCATTTCTCATGGATCACTGTCTGTTGTTGCCTGATGTCCAATGGTTTAAACTATTGTTCCATACATTTCCTTCTAATGTTTGCTTGTTTAAGAAAAAGGGTAAATTCGGTCCCTTTTACTTCATGTTTGGATAAAGCAGAAGTTTCAATTTTAACTCTTGGTACTATAAAGAATTAAGTTTGTCAGATAATCTCTCCAAGCATACTTAGAATCTTCTGTTGACTCCTTAAAATGTATACTAATTGAATAGAATTTTTGTAGCAGTCAGCACAGAGAGCTTCTGAGAGAATGCCAGCAAATGATAGACAAGGAATTCCAAGTGAAGCCTATGTGAAAACAGAGCAGAAAGAAAGAAGGCATTTTGAACTAAAAGCAGACATATTAACGTAGATGCTGACTCTTGAAACTGGGTTACAAAGCCACATGTACCTACAGAAGAGGTATGTGGTTAAATAAATATACATTTCTCTCTAACTATACTTCCCAGTCATTTCCAGTTAGAGAAGCCCTTTTAAATTTGATCTCAAAAAAATAGCGTGGTCTCCACATGACAGTAGTTGTAGTCTTTGTTGATTTAGCAATTACAAAATGACAAAAGATGACTGTGAATTTAGTAACATTCAATTTCTTCTACTTTGTTGAGCATACTAGCATCTATCTGTCACCAAGTCCAAGCTTGTACTGCTTGACACATGACAGGTCAGTAAATAGACAGATGAGGTGTTGGGGCAGGCAATAGTGACTTTATTTGGAAAGCCAGCAGACTGAGAAGATGGTGGACTAGTGTCCCAAAGAACCATCTCACTAGAGTTAGAATTCAGGCTTCTTTTCTACTAAAAGGGGAGGAGTTGTAGCTGGTTGTTGCACACTTCTTGGTGCCAGAATCCTTTGGTCTGGCAGCTGTTCACATAGCTCCCATCATGGTGTTCCTATAAACCTCCCACAAGAGAAATGTTATTCTCTATTTGCAACTTTTTATCTCTATAAGAATGGAAAAGTGTTATACCTTTAAAGGTCAGAGCCTTTAGAATGGGCTACCCTGTATACTTCAGGCTATAGGCAACACTCTTTTAGGGAAGGAGCAGAGCCAACATGACTAAGCATAGGCAACAGAGCACAAAGGTTAGAGCTAAAGGAATAGATTCAATATGGAGTCATGTTTGTTCTTCTCGGTTACATGTCTATATGAAAAAGATGAGCTATGCATTTATTTATCTAAATGTTTATTTATCTACAGATAATTCTTGACACATGAGTTGAAAACTCCTTAAAAATCCAGAGTCCAACAGAGGTTTGAAGTCTGGGACACAATTCAGGAAAACAACTTTAATTGATTATATGTATATATATATAGATAGATAGATAGAGAGAGAGAGAGAGAGAGAGAGATAGACAGCTATTTAGAAAAAACTAAATAGTTCCCATAGCATTTAGATTCTTCTCACCTAATTTTCTCTGATTCTTTGTGGAAACAACAAACAAACTGACAAAAATGTTTTGGATATTTTAGCCCGAAGTATATGAATTGGAATAGATCTAATCAATCACAGTCAGCTCCCTCTGCCCATTTATAGTCAGATATGGTTATTCAAGTTATACTAGAATTGAGGAGAATGATTTCTGGCCTCAAACAAGGTTTAGTTATTAATCAGTGGTATAGAAGCTTGAAACAAAACTATAATTTATGTATTCAACTTATGTAACACATATGAGGGTTATTTTCTTTTTGAGCTCTACAACATGAAATAAAGATTCTTGAAAATTGTAGTAATAGTTTCTTTCTTCAAAGAGTACATTTATTCTGCTTAAATCTTCTATTTTCTTCAAATGAGTCCTTAAAAAGGTTCTCAGGCTTCTAATGAAAATCATCAAAATAATTAAAAGAACACATACAGAGATTAAAGTCAGAGCCAGCAGAGAAACAGGAGAAACATTTCGGCAAAAAAGCAATAGAGAAAAAAGTCAAAGATGTAAGATCTGCTCACAGAGCACTTCCCAAAGGTTACATATTAGCTCCAGGCAAATAGCAATAGAGAATCACCCTTAAATCTTGTAAAAGATTACGACCCATAACAAACTAAGCAATAAAAACAGAAGGAAAACTTGCAGATCTTCATACTTCTCTAAATCAAACAGTAACAACAAAAATATAGCTTGTATTAATGTCTTTTGAATCAAGCAGCCTTTCTCTCTCTGTTCTGCCTTGTACTTTCAGCATTGTAGTTAGTTGACCTTTTTCTGTTATTATTCTCTGATATGTTTAGCATCTGGATGCTTATTTACAGACTTGTTTGTTGAAATGATGCCGACACATTATTAAACTGCATTCCATGATTTTGTTTTTAGAATATTTCTTTTTTTTTTTTTTTTAATACATCAGCAATTCTTGATTGTTGGTTGTTGTCTAGAGCTTGCAGAAATCTGACAAGAAAATGGCCTATTATCTTTTTTTTTTTTTTTTTTGCCTGGGGCTGTCTCAAAATCTGTGATAATTTTTAGGTTTCTTTATTTTTTCAAAGTATTTTATTTAGCTCCTCTGGATGAGTAATATACAATTGCTGCCTTTAAAACATTTATATCTTAGTGGGATGATAAAATAGGCATTATAAACGGTAGACTGAAATATAAATAAGTGCCTGGAAAAGCATTGTTAGGTAGGATTTCCTATAAAAAAAGAAAATAAGAGAGAGAAAACAAAGAAAATTGGATCTTATAAAATTTGGTCACTATCAAGTTTTACCACTCTATACCTCTGTTACTTGTCAATTTTCTTAAATCTCTGAGGTATATTGTTTCTATCAATAAAATTAGGAGAACCTGTATTCTATAGAACTGTTTAAGGACTAACTGAGTTTATTTAAAGATCTAAGTATTTAGTAGGTACAAAATTTGTTGTTACTTTTGTATTAAGGGGTTCAGAGATTCCATTCACAGAAACTGGGCTTTTCCTCAAAAAGGGAGGAGTTGGTTTTGTTAAAAAATAACATGGAGTAGGATAATCTACAAAGAGGTATGTGTGAATAAAATCATAGATGCAGAAAAGGGCAGGGCAGGTCCAAAAGCACAAAATCAAATTATTTAGAGGAACCATATACATAGGAAATACCTTAGAGAAAAATCTGGAACAGAAAGCTGAGGCAACGTGAAGAAAATTCTTAAATGCCAGTTAATATATATGGATGATATTCAGTTGGCAAATCAGAAATACTGAACATCTTAAGCCAGCTTCATTGCATAAGTAACTACAGAGAAAACACTTAAAGGGCTAGAGAGCCAAATTGGCCTCCAGCTGTGTTACCTGACATATAAAAATGCTTACGACACCAGGTTTCTTTTTCCATATTCTATATATACTTTAAAAAGTAATTTATATTCTTAGTAGTAGCATTATATAATGCAACTCTCATATATGTATTGACAGGTGAAGAAAGTACACTCAAATATGTCTTTGGACATGGATGTATACTTTTCAGTTTACACAGCAATACCCAGATCAGTGCCTAGCATGATATCAGTATTTAATAATAAAATTTGGTGCATGAAAAAAAACATTAATTTTAAAACATTTTCAAATATTATCTAGTTCCAAGTTCATTTTTCTGTTAAAGATTATTTTGACACAAAACCTTTCTTTTTATTTATTTATTTATTTTTTGGCTGCATTGGGTCTTCGTTGCTGTGCGTGGGCTTTCTCTAGTTGTGGCGATCAGGGGCTACTCTTTGTTGCAGTGTGTGGGCTTCTCACTGTGGTGGCTTGTCTTTGTTGCAGAGCATGGGTTCTAGGTGTGCGGCCTGCAGTAGTTGCAGCACATGGACTCAGTATTTGTGGCTCGCAGGCTCTAGAGCACAGGCTCAGTAGTTGTGACGCATGAGTTTAGTTTCTCTCTGGCATGTGGGATCATCCCAGACCAGGGCTCGAACTCGTGTCCCCTGCATTGGCAGACAGATTTTTAACCACTGTACCAGCAGGGAAGTCCAGAACCTATCTTTCTATGTGCAATTTCAATATGTGATTTACTCGGTTTCTCTTTGACAAGATTTTTGGCTAATATTCCTTTAATATTCTTCTATGTAACCGTGTATCATAGGAAGAAAAGGCTTGAAAATTTCTACATACCTCAACTTTGAACATGAAATAAAACTCACTGCACTAGTATGTTGCAATAACAATGACTATATAAAAATGTTTTGGGGCTTCCCTGGTGTCGCAGTGGTTGAGAGTCCGCCTGCCGATGCAGGGGACACGGGTTTGTGCCCCGTTCTGGAAGGATCCCACATGCCCCAGAGCGGCTGGGCCCGTGAGCCATGGCCACTGAACCTGCGCGTCCGGAGCCTCTGCTCCGCAATGGGAGAGGCCACAACAGTGAGAGGCCCGTGTACTGCAAAAAAAAAAAAAAAGTGTTTTGATAGCTGAGGATAGTGAAAGACAAAATGGAAACTAATATGATTTAGCAGCTTCCAAGTATAAGGCATTCTACATGCATCCACTTATGTTTTTCAACATTCCTATATTTTAGATATTGATAACCCCATTTCACAGAACAGAAAACTCAAGGTTAAAGAGTCTAATATATGAAAAGTAAAATAGAGGATACAGAATTTCAACCAGATATGACTGACTCAAAACTGTTTACTTTTTGATTAGCCATGCTGCCTCATAAAATTTTGCCAAGTGTTATTATCCTATGTGTACATAGTCCGGTATAGAAATTAAATTCTTTATCTGAGATATCTAAGGAAATAGCTTCACAAATGTGACAGTCATGATAACTGAACCAAACTTTTGGCCAGCAGAGCCAAGTGGACGTTTCAAATATACTGATATTTATATTTAAGCTCTTCTGTATGTTGACAATTCATGTCAAGTGATGAAGTCAGAGCCAAAATGATCCTACAGGATATTATGGTGTTCATCCTTAATGAGCATATATCACCTTACTGGGTTTTACCTGAAAGTTTTCCTTGTTAATCACAGCTAGACACATGTACATTTATTGAGATACACAAGCCATATCACCTAAGAAATTAAATCCATAAAAGATAATTATTTCAGAAGGGTTTTCACCATCCTGTGAATATAAAACATCATTCTGCTGCTTATGTAGTGAACTATCCTATGATGATAGGGGGAAAAAAACTGGAAAAAATCCAAAAAAAAACAGATATTGCTTTTCACTTTATCTTATGGAATATTTGAGAGTCATTTGTTTTATGGATGAATAGAAACAATATCATGCTACAGCTTCTTAAAAACAAACTTAATATGTACATTGGGAAATAAAAACCAACAAAATATTTTTCTGCTGACCTTTACTTTCACCAAAGTTAAACCGGAGGAGAATAATGGAGTTATCAAATGACATTGCTGTGCAAAGGAAACTAACATGATGGATTTTTTTTCCAAGATAGTATTCCTGATGACACCATAACATAGAGAACATAACCAAAGTGCCTAACACAGAAACAAGTACATATTATAAGTCAGAAATGAGCAGACTACTTCCTGTTAGGGCCGCACATCAGTAACAGAAAGGGTCTAGTTGGGAAAATGTTTTAAATATATCACCTTAAGTCAAGTGAGTACATGGTGGTCAAGTAGTGGAGTCGAGCCAGATCCTGTGTAAATACACACACAGAGAAAGAGGGGGAGATTGAGAGAGAAATACAAACAACTCAGTGAAATCAGAGACAGGTATATTTATGTACAGGAAGAAGGCAGCATGAGCAGAGACACTGAAACAAAAAACATTATAATGGCTACAAACTAATATATATTTAAAAACCATTCTGTAACAATATATGTTAATATGACTTGTCACACGACCGACCACCGGGCCAAGTCTGTCATCTCTAAGCTCTAGGTAAGAGGATGAAAATTCTAGAGCATTAAAGCTTTCAATAGAGAAGTTAATTATTAATGCGTTATTATTCCTAAGACCAATTAAACACATAAGCATCAAAACGACATGTGAGATAGCAGAAATAAACACTAAGACATTGTATGATAGCATTGGCAAAAAATCGTCTCATAATAAATTCTACAATTTACAACTACATGAGCATCAACAAGAAATACATATGGGTTTAAACATATAACTATAGAAAGATTTTTTCATTATTGCAATATAACAGTCAAAATAACTGGAGTCATACCAGACTTGGAATTATCTTTGACAGTAATTACTTCCTAAGAAACAATAGAACAAACTTGCATAAAATCATCAACTATTAAACCCAGTCATTTCTCATTCATATTCAAATTCAAGGAGAGCCTCTCAGATTTGTGGTCTCAGAAAGTTCATTTGCTCAAGATTTTATTTGCAGGTTTCAGATACCTGAGAGGTACTCTTTTATTTTTGTTTGTTTTCTTTTTCTTTTTTTATTTTTTAACATCTTTATCAGAGTATAATTGCTTTACAATGGTGTGTCAGTTTCTGCTTTATAACAAAGTGAATCAGTTATACTCTTTTAAAGAAGAAATGTACAATCCATTTGTTTTCACTGATTATTAGAGGTCTTTTAGATATTTAGATAAGTAAATTAAATAATCAGCTACTAATGAGAAATGAATTGCTGCTTATCAGCTTAACGAATAGACATAATTATTGATAAAAATTGTTACAGTTTTGCTATAAAAAGGAAATCAGATAATTTTAAAAGATTTCAGGGCTTCCCTGGTGGCGCAGTGGTTGAGAGTCTGCCTGTCGATGCAGGGGACATGGGTTCGTGCCCCGGTCCGGGAAGATCCCACATGCCGTGGAGCAGCTGGGCCCATGAGCCATGGCCGCTGAGCCTGCGCATCCGGAGCCTGTGCTCTGCAATGGGAGAGGCCACAACAGTGAGAGGCCTGCATACCGCAAAAAAAAAAAAAAAAAGATTTCAAAATTGTAGACTATATTTGTGAAGAAAGAGAATCGAGAGAGGTAGGTTTGAAAGACAAAATTCCAAGAATTACAATACCTCATAAATGGTTTGTTTTGTTTTGTTTTGTTTTGTTTTGCAATACGCGGGCCTCTCACTGTTGTAGCTTCTCCCGTTGCGGAGCACAGGCTCCGGATGCACAGGCTCAGCGGCCATGGCTCACGGGCCCAGCCGCTCCGTGGCATGTGGGATCTTCCTGGACCGGGGCACTGACCCGTATCCCCTGCATCAGCAGGCGGACTCTCAACCGCTGTGCCACCAGGGAAGCCCCATAAATGGTTTTTATTGGAAAAACAATAATAGATAAGTGTAGAACCTTGAGTGGGGTACATGGTAGATTGCAGATTGCTAAGATGGCCACAGTTCTTTGCAGTATCTCCCATCAATAGGTAGAGTCTCTTTCCCCACCCGTTGAATCTGGACAGGTCCTATGGCTTTCTTGATGGATAAAGAGTGTGGCACAAGTGGTGCTGTGTGAGTTCTGAGCTTAGGTCTCTAAAAGCCTTGCAGCTACTGCTATTACTTGCAACCCAGCTGCCATGGGAGAAAGTGTCTGCATCCCTGTGCGTATTACAGGTTGGGAAAATGTCTGAAGTGAGAAGTGTTTACTGGAGTTTATTTTTCCACCAGAAAAGTACTCAGATATTTGAAGGCATAGGAGCAGCATAGTGACTGGAGACTTCAGAACTGGTAAAGAAGAATGAAATCAACAAAGGAAGTCAACTCAGTACACAACATGCTGACCTGTATGTATTAACTAGGAAAGTTCTGTTACACATTGGAACTCATGGCATCTGCATCAGGAACAGCAACATGCCCTGTCAATCTGATGTGTCTGAAGAGATGTTCAAGAAATAAGTTTAGCAAAGTCATAAGAAAACAAAGAACAAAATGTACATACAAAATAAAAGAACCCTAAACAAAAATCTCAAAAAAATTAAGCAGTGTCTTAAAATGCATAAATTATTAAAATTAATAAATTTGAAAGATTCCACTCTCTTCAAGATGCAAATTAATTATCCAAAGTAATTAATTATCAAAAGTAGATCAAAATGATAGATTGATAGCATAGATGATACCATCAAATACTACTTGAATGCATCACTAGATTCCTCCATTACAAAAAATAAAATATGAATCTGCACTTCTGTGACAATGTTATTACAAAATGACACAACTTTGTTTTTTAATTTTATTTTTTCAGGGTTTTCAGTTACTTTTATTTTTATTGAATTTTATTTTATTTATTTTTTTTATACAGCAGGTTCTTATTAGTCATCCGTTTTGTACATATCAGTGTATACATGTCAATCCCAATCTCCCTATTCATTCCACCACCACCCCCTGCCACTTTCTCCCCTTGGTGTCCATACATTTGTTCTGTACATCTGTGTCTCTGTTTCTGCCTTGCAAATCAGTTCATCTGTACCATTTTTTCTAGATTCCACATATATGTGTTAATATACGATATTTGTTTTTCTCTTTCTGACTTACTTCACTCCATATGACAGTCTCTAGGTTCATCCACATCTCTACACATGACCCAATTTCATTCCTTTTTATGGCTGAGTAATATATGTACCCCATCGTCTTTATCCATTTGTCTGTCAGTGGGCATTTAACTTGCTTCCATGACCTGGCTATTGTAAATAGTGCTGCAATGAACATTGGGGTGCATGTGTCTTTTTGAATTATGGTTTTCTCAGGGTATATGCCCAGTAGTGGGATTGCTGGGTCATATGGTAGTTCCATTTTTAGTTTTTTAAGGAACCTCCATACTGTTCTCCATAGTGGCTGTATCAATTTACATTCCCACCAACAGTGCAAGAGTGTTCCCTTTTCTCCACACCCTCTCCAGTATTTGTTGTTTGTAGATTTTCTGATGATGCCCATTCTAACTGGTGTGAGGTGATAACTCATTGTAGTTTTGATTTGTATTTCTCTAATATTTAGTGATGCTGAGCAGCTTTTCATGTACTTCTTGGCAATCTGTATGTCTTCTTTGGAGAAATGTCTATTTAGGTCTTCTGCCCATTTTTTTTACTGGGTTGTTTGTTTAATATTGAGCTGCGTGAGCTGTTTATATATTTTGGAGATTGATCCTTTGTCTGTTGATTCGTTTGCACATATTTTCTCCCATTCTGAGGGTTGTCTTTTCGTCTTGTTTGTGGTTTCCTTTGCTGTGCAAAAGCTTTTAAGTTTCATTAGGTCCCATTTGTTTATTTTTGTTTTTATTTCCATTACTCTAGGAGGTGGGTCAAAAAAGATCTTGCTGTGATTTATGTCATAGAGTATTCTGCCTATGTTTTCCTCTAAGAGTTTTATAGTGTCCGGTCTTACATTTACGTTCAGTTTTGTGTATGGTGTTAGGGAGTGTTCTAATTTCATTCTTTTACATGTAGCTCTCTAGTTTTCCCAGCACCACTTATTGAAGAGGCTGTCTCTTCTCCATTGTATATCCTTACCTCCTTTGTCATAGATGAGTTGACCATAGGTGTGTCAGTTTATTTCTGGGCTTTCTATCCTATTCCATCAATCTATATTTCTGTTTTTGTACCAGTACCCTATTTTCTCGATGACTGTAGCTTTGTAGTATAGTCTGACGTCAGGGAGTCTGATTCTTCCAGCTCCGTTTTTTTCCCTCAAGATTGCTTGGCTATTTGGGGTCTTTTGTGTCTCCATACAAATTTTAAGATTTTTTGTTCTATTTCTGTAAAAAAAAGCCACTGGTAATTTGATAGGAATTGCATTGAATCTGTATATTGCTTTGGGTAGAATAGCCATTTTCAAAATATTGATCCTTCCAATCCAAGAACATGGTATATTTCTCCATCTGTTTGTTTCATCTTTGATTTCTTTCATCAGTGTTATAGTTTTCTGAGTACAGGCCTTTTACCTCCTTTGATAGGTTTATTCCTAGGTATTTTATTCTTTTTGTTGCAATAGTGAATGGGAGTGTTTCCTTAATTTTTCTTTCTGATCTTTTGTTGTTAGTGTATAGGAATGTAAGAGATTTCTGTGCATTAATTTTGTATCCTGCTACTTTACCAAATTCATTAATTAGTAATAGTTTTCTGGTGGCATCTTTAGGATTCTCTATGTATAGTATCATGTCATCTGCAAACAGTGACAGTTTAACTTCTTCTTTTCCAATTTGTATTCCTTTCATTTCTTTTTGTTCTCTGATGGCCGTGGGTAGGACTTCGAAAACTATGTTGAGTAATAGTGGTGAGAGTGGACATCCTTGTCTTGTTCCTGATCTTAGAGGAAATGCTTTCAGTTTTTCACCATTGAGAATGATGTTTGCTGTGGGTTTGTCATATTTGGCTTTATTATGTTGAGGTAGGTTCCTTCTATACCCACTTTCTGGAGAGTTTTTAATCATAAATGGGTGCTGAATTTTGTGAAAAGCTTTTTCTGCATCTATTAAGATGATCATATGGTTTTTCTCCTTTAATTTGTTACGATGGTGTATCACACTTATTGATTTGCGTATATTGAAGAATCCTTGCATTCCTAGGATAAATGCCACTTGATCATGGTGTATGATCCTTTTAATGTGTTGTTGGATTCTGTTTGATAATATTTTGCTGAGGATTTTTGCATCTATATTCACCAGTGATATTGGTCTGTAATTTTCTTTTTTTGTGGAGCTGGTCTGGTGGTGCTGAATTCTCTTTTTGCTTGTCTGTAAAGCTTTTGATTTCTCTGACAAATCTGAATGAGATCCTTGCTGGGTAGGGTAGTCTTGGTTGTAGGTTCTTTCCTTTCATCCTTTTAAATATATTGTGCCACTCCCTTCTGGCTTGTAGAGTTTCTGCTGAGAAATCAGCTGTTAACCTTATGGGAGTTCCCTTGTATGTTATTTGTCTTTTTTCCCTTCTTGCTTTCAATAATTTTTCTTTGTCTTTAATTTTTGTCAATGTGATTACTATGTGTCTTGCTGTATTTCTCCTTGGGTTTATACTGCCTGGGAGTGTCTGTGCTTCCTGGACTTGGGTGGCTATTTCCTTTCCCATGTTAGGGAACTTTTTGACTATAATCTCTTCAAATATTTTCTCAGGTCTTTTCTCTCTCTCTTCTCCTTCTGGGGCCCCCTATAATGCGAATATTGTTGTGTTTAATGTTGTCACAGAGGTCTTTTAGGCTCTCTTCATTTCTTTTCATTCTTTTTTCTTTATTCTGTTCTGTGGCAGTGAATTCCACCATTCTGTCTTCCAGGTCACTTATCCGTTCTTTTGCCTCAGTTATTCTGCTACTGATTCCTTCTAGTGTATTTTTCAATTCAGTTATTGTATTGTTTATCTCTGTTTGTTTGTTCTTTAATTCTTCTAGGTCTTTGTTAAACATTTCTTGCATCTTCTCAATCTTTGCCTCCATTCTTTTTCTAAGGTCCTGGATCATCTTTACTATCATTATTCTGAATTCTTTTTCTGGAAGGTTGCCTATCTCCACTTCATTTAGTTGTTTTTCTGGGGTTTTATCTTGTTCCTTCATCTGGTACATAGTCCTCTGCCTTTTCATTTTGTCTATGTTTCTATGAATGTGGTTTTCATTCCACAGGCTGCAGGATTGTAGTTCTTCTTGCTTCTGCTGTGTGCCCTCTGGTGGATGAGGCTATCTAAGAGGCTTGTACAAGCTTCCTGATGGGAGAGACTGGTGGTGGGTAGAGCTGGGTGTTGCTCTTGTGGTCATAGCTCAGTAAAACTTTAATCCGATCGTCTGCTGATGAGTGAGGCCGGGTTCCCCCCCTGTTGGTTGCTTGGCCTGAGGCGACCCAGGACTGGAGCCTACCTGGCTGTTTGGTGGGGCTAATGGCAGATTCCAGGATGGCTCATGCCAAGGAGTACTTCCCAGGACTTCTGCTGCCACTGTCCTTGTCCCTGCCATGAGCCATAGACACCCCCTGCCTCTGCAGGAGACCCTCCAATACTAGCAGGTAGGTCTGGTTCAGTCTTTTATGGGGTCACTGCTCCTTCCACTGGGTCTCAATGCACACACTACTCTGTGTGTGCCCTCTAGATGTGGAATCTCTGTTTCCCCCAGTCCTGTCAAAGTCCTGCAGTCAAATCCCACTAGCCTTCAAAGTCTGATTCTGTAGGAATTCCTCCTCCTATTGCCAGAACCCCAGGTTGTGAAGCCTGACGTCAGGCTCAGAACCTTCACTCCAGTGGGTGGACATCTGTGGCATAATTGTGCTCCAGTTTGTGAGTCACCCACCCAGAGGTTATGAGATTTGATTTTATTGTGATTGTGCCCCTCCTACCATCTCATTTTGGCTTCTCTTTTGTCTTTGGATATGGGGTATCTTTTTTTTTTGGTGAGTTCCAGTGTCTTCCTGTCAATGATTGTTCAGTAGTTAGTTTTGATTCCGGTGCTCTTGCAAGAAGGAGTGAGCACATATCCTTCTACTCTGCCATCTTGAACCAATCTCGATAGAACTTTATATTTGGCTGCACTGGGTCTTTGTTGCTGCACTTGGGCTTTTCTCTAGTTGAGGTGAGTGGGGTCCACTCTTCGCTGCAGTGCGCAGGCCTCTTATTGCAGTGGCTTCTCCTGTTGAAGAGCTCTAGGTGTGTGGGCTCCAGAGCACAGGCTCAGCAGTTGTGGCGCACGGACTTAGTTGTTCTGCAGCATGTGGGATCTTCCTGGATCCCCATTGGCAGGGGATTCTTAACCACTGCGCCACCAGGGAAGCCCTCAACGCAACTTTAAAAAGTAGAAAACAGAGGGAAAAAATACTGGGCTTTTCATCACACCATCCAAGGATTATGACTAAAATTTCAGCATCTATTCTTTCAGTAGTTTTCTCTATATATATTTACATGGAACATAATTTCCAAGCCCTTACTTTGCAACTTTTTAAAAATTTAACACAGCCCAGAATATACTCAGTACTTAAAATCCAAATCTAGTATGTGTAGTTTCTATGCAAAAATACTCTCATACAGTTGATGGGAGTACAGATTGGTACTGTCTTTAGAAAAGGATATTTGGCAATATATTAGTTTTTTAAAATGTGTATATCATTTGATCTAGAAATTCTGGTAATTTACCTTAAGAAAACTATGACAGATATATGCAAAAAGTGAGCTACAAGGATCTGATTACTTAAATAATTTTTTAAAGCATACATATTCAAGTAGAAAGCATTGCTAGGTACTCTCTAGTCCAGTTGACTATAACTCAATCATCAAAATGTTGTGGAAAAAAAGTAATGTTATTTCCATATTATGATATATTAGGTGAAAAAGTTAAAAACAGGTTATCTAATATTATAGCCTAATTTTAAAGGATTTTATTAATTTAACATACCCTTACTATGTTAAATACTATTCTAAGCACTTTACACATATTAACTCACTCAATCTTAAATCTTTCTAACACCCACTGAAGAAGATATTATTCTTTTTCCCATTGTACCAATAAACACATTGAAGAATGGACAGGCTAAATAATTTCTCTGAGGTACATAACTCCTAAAGAGCAGACATTCAAACCCAGCCATTTTACTCCAGAGTTGCTGCTTTTAATTCCCTACTACATTATTCTGCTACATATCACAGTGTGTATGCACATGTGTATATCCACACACATATGTAGATTCTTTAGTTGTGTAAAAATACACTTAATATATGTACATACACGCTTGTAACCATTTTAAAGTATGTTTGTAACTTTTTCAAGCATTGTATTATAATCTAAATCAAGCTATATGACTAAACTTCATGGTCCTGAATACTATTTGAATCTGCTAAATAAAATTTAAAAGGCTGTAACAATGATTACTTAAGAAAAAAACTTATAATGCAAGCAGGTTCTACTGCTCTTCCCAACACTTTATATTAGCTTATATAATATTGATGTAATATAAGGAATCATTCACTATATTCATTTGTAGCTATAGGTGAAAACATGTAAAGGAAGAGGATGGAATAACATTTGTGTGCATAATATGTTGTTTGCATTTTACCCAATGTTTTTGCATGTAGTAGCAAGTAACAGGCCTTATAAAACTCTTTGGGTTAGTATTACTACCCTTAACCTACAGTGAAATAACTGAGATTCAGACCTATTTGTATCACTGGGTCACACAACTAGTTAACAGCTAGACCATTTCTTCCTGTCTCTACATTGCTTGTTCATTTTTAACTTTTGTGTTTTTCAGTTTAAGCCTTACAATTCTCTCCATTCTGATTGAAGGTTGAGATCAGATCCAGAATTTTCCAAAGTGCCTCACTGAAAATAAATTGTTTTCCAGTAAAAAAATTTTTGCCTTTTTCAACTCTAAAGGAAAGAGTGTCTGATATTTTAAAACCGCATCTGTGTTCACCCTCCTCTCAGCTTATACCTGGTATAAATTTATTCTGTGAGAAAATGCTATATTTAATAGGAATGTTTAAGATGCCTTGTGTGATTGTTCCAACATGTTTAATTGAACTTAAGAAAGTATTACTCTAAACTACTCTTATTAAGGCAACCGATTTTAGGATAAAACCAATGCTATTCTCTTCTATTTTCAATAAATGGGCAGCTCCCTGAAAGCAGCACTGGGAGATAACCAAGAAAAAAATGAAGTAGTTTCAACTGTATCATGGGTTGTACATATATGTTCTTGTAATAAGTTTCTCAAAAATGCTAACTATCACAAGTTTTCTTCTGCCGATTTTTAGAATTCATCTCTATTGTGTCTGTTTATCAATGATTTACTAACTTTTTGGACCAAAAACAATTGTCCAGAAACTCAATGTAAAATCTAAGTACAATCTTTGAGGTCAATTTGAAATAATTTGCAATGCCAATGGCTCACTGACCATCTTTCATCTATTTTTATTCTGTTTCCTTAGTTTTCATTTAATTGATAACTTATGAGGATTTTATAAACTATATTTAATTTTGTCATTGTATGAAATAGCAACTAGGGAAATAATGTTAGGCTTCAGCAGTTGGGGCTGGATGTTGTATGAACTAAATGCAATAGCCTTAGGTCATAAAAAAGAGAGGACTGCATCTGAAACATGATTGACAAATATGTTGGGAATAATATCAGTCAGTAAAGACATGATGTTTCTCTTAGTTAAGAAGAATGTATCTGTAATTTCTATTCATGAAGTAGTTAATTGAGCTATCATTTGTTTTGTACTCTAGATATGAGATAATAACCATATTGTGCTCCAAAGGCCTAAGTGTCATAACAGTCTACAAATTTAACCTAGTCTAACCTCAATCTAAATACGGTGTCACGTTTGCTGTTAAAATATTTAAACATGGGGCTTCGTTGTGTTGGATTTGGATTGAGATAAGATTGTTGTTATCCCACTTGCAGTTGAAAATATGGAATTGTAAGGTTGAATACGGAACAGGGAGTACCTATTCTTAGACTAATGAAGAAATTTATTTGTGAAAGTGATCTGGGAAAAAATAGTATCTAAATAAACAGAATTTACCATTGTTTAAACTCGAAGAAGCTGAGCTGTTTGGTAAATATTCTGTTTTTCCTACTTCTGGGCATCTGGTAGATTTGCACTTTCTAGTCTTGTAGTTGGGTGAGCCCTTGTAACCAGTTCTGGCTGATGAGCTTCTAGTAGCACTTCCAGACTGGAGCATTCAATTGCTTGTATGAGATTCCCAAAGCTGTATTTCTGCTTTGACACAGAGACTGGGAACATATGACATGGTTATTGTTTTACTAGTCTGGATACCTCTAGGACTATGTAGAGTGTTCACTCCTACTGACCTGGATAGACATGTAGCATAAGCAAGAAAAGAGTACTATTTTAAAACATTGATATTTAGGAGTTGTTTATTTTTGCAATGTAAGCTATCTTATGCTGATCTGTACACAAATGGGTACATAGAAATGAAGTGCTTTACACACAAAACTAAAATGTGTGCCAGTGTCTTAGAAGTCAGGCTGTAGGTGGTAGAGAAACTGATATTGAATGGCTTAATAATGAAAATGTATGTTAATTGTACTATGCAGTGGCAAAACATTTGGTGCCTTGTTATAACTTGCAAGGCAGACAATTCATCTAATGGTAAATATGCTTTTACACTGTACACGCACACAGTCACACTCAAACATAATGATACTTTATAGAAGAAGAGGTGGGAAAACAGGTTAGTAGTATGTATTGGTTAATGTTGGTGGTATTGACAAAGTGCTGTAGGAATGATGAGTGGTCATATAAAGCAGCACCTGGTGTGCAAGCAGAAAAGAAAGAAAACAGCATTCAGAAATTCATAATTTTCTAAGCAGTTACTTCTTATACCAACCCAATAAAAGTGCAATGGAAATGGCAATTGAGTAACAAAATCTTATTAGAACTCACCGTGTGGCAAAGATCAAATAAAGAATATGGCTGTCACACCCACTATTAAACTTCTGAATGAATTAATGTAGCACCCAGTAAATCTTTTCAGTTGGAAAATAGCTCCGGGAGAAGAGATTGATTTACTGAAAGCATGCTGAGAAAGCTGCTCAGTCTCTCCAGGAAACACATTCTCCAGTGCCCAATTCAGATGGAGTCAGAGAAGTTAATGAAAAAGAAAGGGTCTTTCAGAAGGTGGAACTGAAGACCAAGGAGAACCATGGATGGGATGCCCTCCTAGAGAATAAGAAGGGGCCCAATTCCTTACACGCATGATAATGCACCTACATCCATCTGTACAGCTGGATCTCACAATTGCTATGGAACAGTGACTCTTGTGTGTTTCTCATTCTTTCCCTTTTTAAAAAAAAAACATTTATTTTTGGCTGCATTGGTTCTTCGTTGCTGCGCGCGGGCTTTCTCTCTAGTTGTGGCAAGTGGGGGCTACTCTTTGTTGTGGTGCACACAAGCCTTCTCATTGCGGTGGCTTCTCCTGTTGTGGAGCATGGGCTGTAGGTGCACGGGCTTCAGTAGTTGTGGCATGTGGGCTCAGTAGTTGTGGCTCACGGGCTCTAGAGCACAGGCTCAGTAGTTGTGGCGCCCGGGCTTAGTTGCTCTGTGGCATGTGGGATCTTCCTGGACCAGGGATCAAACCCGTGTCCCCTGCATTGGCAGGTGGACTCTTAACCACTGCACCACCAGGGAAGCCCTCTTTTCCTTTTAAACAGAAAAAAAAAATTGTGGTTATCTTGATCCTGTCTTACCATTGTAGATTAGATTTTTAGTTCATAGATTTCCAAACTAAAACTGATCATTTTACTTCATAGATTTCCAATTAAAATGAATCACATTTGAGTCTGAGCATCACCCAGAGATTGTGAACTTTGAATTTGGTCCAGTAACTGAATGAGGGCACATTGGATGTCTCCTTTGGGGAATGGGTGAATAACTTATCACATGGTAATGAGATTAATGGAATGTTTAGTTAGCAGAAGAGTGGACTTTATCAGTAATCACTGCAGCTTATCAAAACTTTCAATTTAGAATATGACATTATTCTCAGAATATGACTTCATTTAGCTTTTTGGCTCCCTTTGTATTGATTGACCCATGTAACTAGTTATATCCCATGGAATAAAACCTTTCCATTATCCCTTGTTAGCATAGCACGGTAATTTTGGCTGTGTCCTACCTTTGTTTCCTTACTGTGATACAATGTATTCTTCCAACAGTTGAATGAAAGATGTGAAATGAGTATCAGTACATTTTTGAGAGGAGGGACAAATCCTTACCTACTCTTTCCAGGAAATTGAAGCTGTCCTTCTTTAGTCATCGGCTGTATTTCTGCTTCAAGTGAGTTATAGGAGATTTTCATAAAGATTTGTTTGCACAGCTGCAGTTAGCATTAGTTCCTGGCAATTATGATGACTATGTCACACTTAAGTATCAGCAGCTCAACATGTCAAGGTTGTATGGATTAGTCCACCTTGATTTTACAACTCAACCTGTTTCGAGGGGCAATCCAAAATTTGCAGATAAAGAAATTGTGGGTTAAAAGTGCAGTTGGAGAGATTATACGATGAAATGATTCATCTGGGAGAGGTTTTACTGTAATAGTAAACATTTTAAGAAATAGGAGCAAGAAAGGATAAACAGATAGGGATCTGGGATCCAAGAGAAAGAGATATCAGAATGTCTGACAGATATGGACTCAGTCAAATAAATTATGTAAAGGCCATAAGACTTTTGTCTGGATTGGTTTATACCATAGAAAGACAAGCCAAATTGTATCTTAAGAGTAGGACCTCTGTGCTAGAAAAGTGCACAAAAACAGATTCACTAAGTGCTTTAAATCTAAGCCAAAATTAGTACGGTACTTTGTCCTTATATAGTTTGTGTTCCTCAGAAATCCAGTTCACTGAAATCACAATGAGATGCCCACCTGCATTGTCTGTGGGACTAACACATGGTGCTCAAAAGTGAGATGGTTAACAAGAAAGACAAGGAAGTATTTGGAGGTTATATCCTTCGGGTCTTTGTTTCCGGAAGGAAACCTTCTTCTTCCCACACACCATTGTCTGGTTGAGGGTAATAAAATGATTTTTGCAGCAATAGAAACTTCCTTAGGATTACTATCTATTGGGGGAAATCCATTTAATATATGTCCTGTTTTTATCATAGTTGTTCAGATAGCTAGACTTTATTGATAGATGATTAATAAGGAGAGAGGGAGAGAGAAAGAGCCAGAGACAGAGACATTTGTATAGGGGAAATTCCATTTGGTCCCTGGGAAAGAGAGAAGGCAAAAATCTATCATGAGAGACAAAAAGCTGGTGTACTGACTATGTGCAATACCAGTTCTTGAACTTAAACTTAAAAGATGTAGAGGTGTGTGTGTGTGTGTGTGTGTGTGTGTGTGTGTGTGTGTGTGTTTGGCAGTTGATGAGACTTAGGCAAGTTTAACGTTTTTAAATCAAAAGAATTAACAAACTCAATTGGTTCCATTTATAAACAAAAGAAGTTGCAATTTATGTTACAGGAGTTTTACACTAAATCTTTGAGTCTGTTGCTAAATGCACAATTTATATTAGTATTACACACTTTGAATCATTTTACACATTGTCTGAGTACTCTTGCACTAATCACCACCTCTTTCTATGGGAAGAAGACTGACATAAGAGGTACTCAAACTCATGTTTCCTGATGCTCAGTCCATTGCTTCACCCAATAGGCTTACAATTGTGAGGATTAAAGAGTATTTATAAGCAAAACTATAATGAATAATTTTATACTGCCCTTGAACAAAAACATTCATCAATACTAGAGTGAAACAGGCTCATTTTGTAGTTCAGTTAAACATTGGGTCAAACACCGATAGGATCATTCTGGTTTAATACACTTTTAAGTTATTTAGAAAAATAAGTGGGTATCTGTACCTTAAGAAACATTTTGTCTTAATATGCTGTAGAAGAAACATTCTGTCTGTGTACAGTTGCAGGGAATTCACAAGAAGGCTCATCCATCTTTTCTTTCTCCTTTCTTCCACAACGCACCCCGCCTTGCCTGCTTCTCATTAAGCAGCTGTGTATATGAACAAAGCCATTCTGGTGGCTGATAATGAAAAAAACAAAGATGTGTAAAATGGTTTATATTATTTGTCAACCATAACGTGAAAACATGTTTCTGCTTTTAAATAAAATTAAACAATTTGCACATGATGAAGTTTTCTTCACTTTTATATGGAAATATTGCAAAGACATGCTTTAGATAAACATTGTAATTTCTCTTCCTATCTCATATTTACAATACTTTTTTTTTCTTTTACTTTCTACCCACAAGAAACTCTCTACAAATATTTACAGCAACTGCAGCACCGTCTCTCCCATGGGAATGTACACACATTAGTTATATCTAGTGAGGTGTTTTGAGGAAACAATTTAGTCAGTAGGACTTCCCATTATACTAGGAATTGAGAAAGAATAACTTAGAAAGGGTATATATTCCTTGATCTGAAAAATCTATTTTATTAATATAAAATGCTTGGGCACAAATTAGCCTCCTCTTGTAATTTGGTCCTCTGCCCATTAATGTAAGCTCTAGAAAGAGCAATGATTTGCCATATTAAAAAATATGAAAAAAAAGCCATTGAAGTTTAAATTGCAAAGCAAAACAAACAAACAAAGAAGTATTAGGTGGTCTCCCCCTTTAATTTTGCTGATGGAACAATTCTTGTACGTTATCCCCATGATGGTTTCTAGTGCTATTAGGAAATCTAATTAGCTATTTAGGGCTGTATTTGCAAAGAAATAGTTTACTTAATAAAGAAAAGTAAACAATTGACATTGTGCATTTTCAATTTGTGGCAAGAAATCTGTGAATTTTATATTTAAAAAGAAAATGTGGCTTTTGCTGTTAATAATTATAGTGTGACAGTAGAAGAAAATGTAATAGTAAAAATAACTTTTTTTTTATTTTATAGAGATAAGTTCTTCTATTTTACCTTATATAAATATTCAGCAACTTAAATATGAACATAAAGTACAGTATGGGAAGATTATTAATCTAATATATTGCCATTAATCACTGTGCCTACTTTATATTCATAGAGACTTCTAATATTTTATTGGACTTTTAATATTAAATATTTAGAATCTTTATTTTTATTAGCTATTTTGGATATGCCCTGTGTAAATAAACCATGACTGATTCTGGGTGAAAAATATTTTTCACATATAAGCTTTTTATTGTTTAAGTAAGTCTGAAAAAAATAAATAATTTAATCCTAAAATGAATTTATAATTTTTGTGGCACAGTTGTGGTGCCATTTTGTGGATTATCACACATACACCAGTATGCATAACTACTACCCCATGTCTCCAAAACTTTGGAGGAACAGGAAAAGAGGGTGCCCAAGATAAAAGACAATAAATGAAGTGTGATGGCAGATCCAACAGGTTTAAAGACTAAATATTATCAAATATGTAAGTGAGTTTGTTGCTGAGAGATTTGTATAATACTTACCAATCCTATCCTACAGCAGTAGAAGGTCACCTCTGAGATAAATTTAGGGGGTAGATAGATAAATATATCACCATATGTAGTAAATATATCACCATGTTCTGAGAGCAGAGCTCTCAAATTAGATATAGTGTCAGTGCAAATGAGAAGTAGAGTTACTTGAGCACATAGAAGCAAAATTATTTTTATTGAAAAAATATATATTCATATATATACATATATATATGAAAAAATATATAATATTATATATATATGATAGTTGTTCACTAATTCTTAGTTCTGTATAGCATTCCATTGCAAAAATATACCACAGTTTATTTATTTATTCTGTCGAGAGAAAATACTTTGAAATTTGTTGAGAGACTGGTTTTATGGCTCAGAATATTTTCATCTTTGGCAAGTGTACCAAGTATACTGGAAAGGAAAAAGTTTTATATTGTTGTTAGGCGGGATGTTCTATGTATCAAATAGACCAGTTTGTCTGATATATTTAACCAAATATTATTTTTTTAAATCAGTTACTGAGAAAGGCCTATTGGAATACCCCTTTCTAATTGTGAATTTATCTATATCCCTTAATTTTTGTTACTTTTTGCACTATATAAATTGAATCCAAATTGTTAGGTGTCCCTTTTATAATAGCTGATCTTCATAATGGATTGATCATTTTGTGGTTATTGTGTTTAGCAATGCTTCTAGCTTGAAGCATGTAATATCAGATTTAAGACATGTACACTACCTTTTTTGAGGTAATTATTTGCATGGAAAGTCGTTTTTCATCTTTTACTTTCAATCTTTCTGTGACCTTATATTCAGAGTAAATCTCTTGTAAACAACATATGGAGTTTTGGTTTGTTTGTTTTCCTTTTATGACGATCTTAGACTTTTGTTTGGATATTTAGTCCATTTATATTTAATAAAATTACCAATATATATGTATTCATATCTACCACCTAAATATTTGTTTCTTGTTTTTTCTATCTCATTCAAGTTTCTTTTATTCTCTTTTCTTGTCTTCTTTTGTATTAATCAATATTTTTATTATCCATTTGTCTCCTCCATTCATTGTTAGTTTTAAATGCTTTTATTACCTTTTTGTAGTTGCCTTAACATGAATCTGATTTATTAGAATATAATATTAAGTAACTTGCATTATAAATTACTAACTGCTACTACCCAGGCAGTGTTAGGACCTTTGAGAACATGTAAGCACTATTTACCATCTCTTGACTTTTGTATTAATATTGTCATGCATTTAAATTGCACACAAGATATTATTGTACTGTTCTGTGTAATCAGTATTAATGTGTACTTACCCACATATTTCCTAATTTTGTTGTTCTTGTTGTCTTCTTCCATTTGCCTGTTTCCCTCTTGGATCATGTTCCTTCTTCCTGCTGAGTTCTCTTTAATATTTATTTTGATTTGGGTTTGCTGGTGGTAAAGTCTATCAGTTTTTGGTGGTTTGGAAATTTTTTAATTTGACATCACTGTTGAATATGTTTTACCTGAGTTTTGAATTCTGCTTGACTTTTTTTTTTCTTTCAATATTGTAAAGATGCCACTCCATTCTTTTCTGGCTCTGTTCTTTCTATTGAAAAGTCAGCTTGAAGCGTTATATTGTTCCTTGGAAATACCGTCTTTTTAATTTTCCTTTTGATGTTTTTAAGATTTTCTCTTTGTTTTTTATTTTCAGTGTATCTAATTGTGTTTTCATGTTAGGTCTCATTTGCGCTTCTTAAATCCAGGGCTTGATATATTTCTGCAGATTTGTAAAAAATTTTAGCCATTATCTTCAAGCTTTAATTCTGCCCCATTCTTTCTCTCCTTACTTGCAGAGTCTACCAGTTACACACATTATACCTTTAACTATTTTCTCTCTCTTTATTTGTTTTTCTTTTTTTCTGTGCTTTTATTAGAATATTTTCATACAACATGATATCTTGGCTCCATGTGTTCAACTTGCTTTTAAACTGACATATTTCTAATTCCTCTTATTGTATTTTTTTAATTCTTAGAATTTCCATTTGACTTTTTTAATGAATGTACGTTTTCTGATGAAATTCTCTTTTTGCTATCAGTTTTTCCTGATTATATAAATTATATTTATTTTAATTTCCTTGTCTCATGATTCTGAAAGCTGTATCTCCTATGGGTCTGTTTCAGTTTTCAGCCTTTTTCTTCATCCCATTTCTTGTTACACCTGGCAGTCATTTATTGAACACCCTATATATTGTAAGAAAAATTGTTAAGGCTGTGGATGGTGTTCTCTCTCTACAAAAAGGCATAACATGTCCAGCCTCTGGCAGTTCCCAGGGGGCAGTTCATCTCTATCCAATTTAAGACTTAAATGACTAAAGTCTGGATTATAGACTATGTAAATTTGACTTGACATCAAATTAGCCGTATTCCTTAAATGTAGCTGTGTAAGGTTCCCAGTAGAGGATATCAGTCTGTTAGAATCTGGTTCACTTCTTTTGCAGGTCTTGAACTCCAATTTTTGTATTCCCAACCTGGTAAGACTACAGAAACCTCTGCTCTGCTTTTAAATTACTACTGCTACCCTATGGAACTGAAAAAGCAGCAAATTCAAGTGGTATTCCACACGAGATCTTGGCTCACATATCCTGGCTTTCTAGATAGAACCAAAGTTAAGCTTTTAATCTACAGAAAGTCTGCTGACTGGCTTCTATGGCTGCTAACACTTGCCCTTTGAGTTTAGCTCAGTGAGTTTTTTTTTTCTTTGGGGATCTTGGTCCCTAATGTCCTGGCTGCCTCAATGACTCTCCAATGTTAACAACTTCAAACTTTTTCTTTAAATTTTGTATTTTATCTAGATTGTTTAGATTGAAGGATTTTTGTGTTTTACCTGGCTTTTATTGATAGGAGGTTTGTTGTCATATAAAATTTCCAATATTATAATAGGAAATTCCATTATAGGAATAATATTCTTAAACCCTTAAACAATTCTACAAAGTGTTATGTCTGTTCTTTAAACACTCACAGATTGATGTGACTTCTTTGACTCCAAAGCTTCTTATACAACTCTCTTTCTATGGCTATAAAATCATCCTTTAAAAATAAAGATTAATACTGTTAACAGGGACTGTAACGAAAAATGACTGGGCTTAGTAAGGGATGCTGATAAATCAATAATATTCAACATCCCTTCATAATAAACATGCAAGTTAAAACTGGTGTTTTGTTATTATGTAATCATAACTTCAGGACACACTTCTTACCCTTTGTCATGTAGACCTGCCTCTCACTGTTTAACTTATTATTTTAATACAAAAAAAACCCTTGCAGTGTTATTGAATACATCTTTAATTTAAATGCTCATTTTTTTGCATTGATAAAATATTATTTGTTACTGAAGATTTCTGCCGTACCTTCTTTCAAATGAGTTCTGCATAAAGCCCACATCACATATTATATGAATAGGAATTCACATAAAGGCAAAATTAGAGTTTTGTAAATACCTTGACTATTTAAATAGGTGGTAAACCCTTTGCCTTTGACAGTTTCTGGTTGTTATTTCATGAAGAATTATAGAACTCTTTCATAAGTTTTCTTGTCTATATGCTAGTGGGATTAGGCTTTAATTAACTACTGAGAGAGGAATATTTATAAGAACCATTTGTGCATAATAGTACCATAACTTAACTATCTAGGTGGTAGCAAAAATCATAAAAAATCACTCTTTAAGGCTTTTTATAATATCCTTATTGTATAAATTAAATTGGATATATTTTAAGACTTTAGAGCCTTGAAAGGAAGAATATAGGGGACTAATTCTTCTATTACAGTTGTGGAATATTGTTAATATTTTATTTTTGTAGGTTCTTTCTAATAATATTAGCCTTTACATAGCTCATGATTAATTTTTCATTCCCTAGTTGATTCAGTTCAATTCCCTATGCTATTAATATTGGTTATCTCCTCAATGCCCTTTATTTTAAATATGCCAAAAGGTTGATACAACTGTTGACTCATACCTCGTCTTTGTGGAAAGGGCACTAGCATTTTTTCTCAATCCTTCAAATAACCATACGGATAGGTTCTGATACCTGAAACTGTGGTTGGCTTCTATTGTGGAAGGGGTTTATAAAAAGGATTGATTCGGTTCACATAAGATAAACAGTAATATAAATACGTAGGATCAGAGATTGCAATAAGAAGGCAGAATTTACCAATCTATTAACATAGCTAATGCTAATAATGATGGCAACTAATTATCAAGTAGTACTATTTCAGTATTCTCTTGTATAAATTCAATGTTAACGTAGGGGAAAAAATAAGGAAAGCATAATTGTATCCTGTTTTTTACAATGTGGAAATTGAGCTTCCATGAAATGTTGTTTATTCAATTTCACTAGCAAAATATGGGACTAGAAATGAAATAAACTGAGTCCCAAGTTTATTTCTTTCCACTATTTTATACAAATCAAATCTTCAGTAGAATATCCCTGTAGCCACAAACACTTAAAAATAACTCAAACACTAAAAGGTACAAATGGAACAAAAGACAAACACATTACTCCTTTGATTTCTGCCAGAGTACAAACTGAATTTTCAGTCTAAGTATGTCCTTGTAATTCAGATACCTACGGGGACCAAAGAAGTAATATAAATTAGTAAAATAAGTCACACATAACAAATAGGGAGTGGTCAGGACTGTAGAGATAATAGATCTCATGTCTGTGCAAATTCAATTTAAAAAATGTTAACCAGAGTGTAGGTAACATGCAACTGCAGACAGCTGGTAAATGGTAGTCTAAAAGGCAGGCAGGAGATGGTTAATAGAGAAATGTGCTTGTCTTGTGGTTTAAGGCTATAAGTCAGTAGATTCCTGATGAGATAGATGATGATTATTATCTTTGAGAAATTCTTAAGTGGCAAGAAATACTGTAAAAATTAAATAATCTACTAGGTGAAATCAATGCTGATTGCCACATTTCTCTAAGAGTTTGGAAAGGGTTGAATAAGAGCATATATTTAAAGGTGAGCTGAAATAAATACTGTTAAAGGCAAGGAGTAGTAAAGTTTTGAAGGGCAGATATGATAGTTACTGTTTTTGAGAAAGAGACAAAGAAACATGGTCAAATTCAGAAGAACTTAGAAACAGTTTTTAAGAGTTTTTCTGAGATTGTCTTTTGGTTCAAACCACAATGTTTTATATTTCTATAAAATATTCCTACCAACTGGTAATATGACAGGGAACCTACTATCTACTTTTGTATTACATTTCCTTTTAAAAAGATCTAATTCTTGGAAATATCTTTTATATGACTAGCATAATATTTATCACTTCTTATTCATCAGTTTTAGTTTGATTTTACTCTTTAAATTTACATAGACTAAATTCAATCACATATCACATGACTTATCATTGACTTATGTGAAAGGAATTGGTTAGATTCCCAGCAATCTTCACATCCCTGGGTTAAAAAATCTGAGTTCATAAAATAAATTATGAATCTTCTCCCTTTCTGTTTCTTCTTTACACTTTTCAAATGTTCAAAAGCAAGGCTGAGATTTTTGAAATGAGAAGTCTAGGAATGGGAGGGTGGAGAATTATGGCCAGAAAATTAGTTCAATTAACTCTCTTGAAATCAATCATGAAATTTACCTAAGATGTTAATAGTAAGTAGGTAAGATATTTAAGACTATAGATTGACAATATAACTATTTAATCAACAAATAGTTGTTGAAGACATATTATACCAAATAAATGTGTTAGGTCCCAGGGATAGAGCAGTTTTGTTTACTACTCTTTAAAAAAATATAAAAGGAAATAGGAAAAAATGAAAAAGAAAGTATTGTAGCCACGTATCAAAGTAGGCAAATGAAAAGAGGGGAAAAGTCAAGGAACTCAAATTCCAGAACATTGGTGACCTAATCTGAGAAATCTGAATGTTTAAATCCCACAAATGCAAAATTTTAAATATCTTTTCAGTTTTTGGCCATCTGAAGGAAGGAGCCAAAATGCACCCTACTGATGTTCATCAAAATATAACTCTTTTTAAGTATACTGAGTTAAGTATGTATTCCTTGGTTGTATATAATTAAAAATACCAAAGCTGAACATGAATTTAAAAGTGAAGGTGTTGCTGACACCTTAAAGAATTCTTTAGATTGAATCCACAACCAATCTAATCAATTTTCAACAAAGTGGACATTTAAGTAGAAAAGAAAATATCATGACCACGGGAAATTTCGTGGCTGATGTGCCATGGAGGTTGAGTTGTAAACAAACAGAATATGTAAATAGCATCTGCTTTCATAAACCTGGGGAAAATCTTTCTGAAATACACAGTGGAAAGATGGTAGAATGGCCACATATAATAAGAAAAAGACGTATATTCTATGTATGCAGATAGATATAAAATTGAATTTCTGGATATATATATACATATATACATCCATATGGTATATGTATTCATACACAGTATATGGAGTTTTCTCCACAGTTCTGTCAAAAGTTCTGCTAGGGAGGGAATAAGATTGTTTAGTTAGCTGTTTATTTGCTATTCTGCTTGTCTGCTACCACTAACATGTGCATTGATGAAAACATGCTTGTCTATACACTGGTAACTAAGGTGTTTGGTTTTATTACTAACAGGGAATATAACACAAAACACTTTAATGTTTTAATATTGCTATGATGTAGATTATTTTAGTGTCATCATGTTATATAAATAAAAACTCAATAGGCTGCAAAATAAAAATAAAAACTTGATAGACTGCTATATAAGGTACTTGGGACTTGTAATTTTTTGTTTTTACCACCTTCATATGCTATTCCAGATAATTGTCAATTGCAGTAAGATGTCTAAGAAATGTCAACCTGTCTTCAATATTTCCAGATTCGTGAATTTATAAAAGATGTTCAGCTTTTTAATGGCTCTTATGTTTTCATGCAACAGGGAAACATTACATGCATATAGTCTGAAAGTAGATTTGTTTTTGCAGAATCCTGAATTATAGCCTCCTTTGTTAGCAAGCATGTGTGTTGTAAGTAAGTGACGATAAGATACTCTAACCTGGCTCTATGAGCAAAGGTAAGTATCTGTGGATACTAGCGTGAAACAACTGGTTTTGTGCCATCTCTGTATGCATGCACCAATGTGTGTATTTTCCAGACTAAAGCAGAACTAGTGGTTCTAATTCCAGCCTCAATTAAAATAATCAATTAGATCATAACAGAGGTATTATTAGTAAATTACTTTCATTAATGATTTTAGAAATAAGTGTAAAATCTCCAGTCTTTCTATTTTTTAAGCAATTTTCTAGGCACCATTAAAAATAAAATAAAAACAGAAAGAAAATACCTACATCATAGTAGGTTTCTATAAAAGTTAAGCATCTTTAACTTTCACAGTAGTACTGTGAATAAGAACTTTGTTCATAAAGTGGTGATTTCTCATCACTTATGTTATATACCATGTTTGTGCTCACTTCTTTATTATCTTCACAAGTATTTGTCATTGTGTATTTTGTTTTCTTAGGATGGGAGAAAAGCACCTATTTCACCTCTTGTCAAAAGGAGTACATTTTAACCTCTAGGTCAAGAAGGAATCATTTTAGATTGTCTAAAGATACCAATATTCTTATCAGGATGCTGTTATCAGGGGACAAATAGCAATTAGTAATGCCATATTTTGCTAGGGCTATTTCTAGTTATGTTATCATTCATGAATGTTACTTTAGGAAATAAATTCTCTTCTCTAAAAAAGACTGAGAAAAAGTCATAAATAACTTTAATTCTGATAATTTGCTTTTAGAATTTAATTGTCCTTTCTGAGGAAATACAATTAAAAAACAAAAAACAAAACAAAAACTCTTCACCATCAGAGTTCCTGGAAAGTAAGGTGAAATGTCTGTTTTTGTTTGTGACACTGATGGCTGACATTTCCATCATCTTCATGCAATTTTGTACTTTATGACTACCTTGGAATGGATTACAGAACATATAAAAGTTGGTTTAAGGGATATAAAGAAATCCATTGGTCTCACTACTAATTCCAGCTCATCAAATAAGCACTGTTCTTTTTTTCTTCAAAATCTGTGCCCCTTTCAAAAAAAAAGAACTCATTTAAATACGCAAATTTATATCCGGTTTTGGGCTAATGTAGTGGAAGAGGCAAATTATTACAGTGTAGTTTGAAGCCCTGGGACATTTCAAAGAGCTTCCCCTGATTACAGCATCCCTTCCATGAACATTTATTCAAGTCCTTCCCAAACCCTATCACCCCAAAACATTAAAATAATAAAACCTCTCCCTTAACACTGTTTCTTCTGCTGCTACTACCTCCTCTCTCTTCCTCATTACAGATAAACTTTTAAATGAAAGAGATTTCTAAACACATCTCCATTTTTTCAATTCCTCAACTTATCAGAGTTTGGGATCTCTGGTGATGTGGTGATGCTCACTTTGAAAGAACTGACTTCCCGAGCTGTCTGCTGACTGCACGTCCCTCAGAGAGGGGTCTGGACAGCAGTTCCTCCTGTCTACCACATTATTCCATTATGGCTTTTACATGTTTTCTGCATAGCTTCTCTAGCAAAGGTCACCAATGACCATCTTTCTAAATTTAATAAACAATTTTCAGTTTTATGTTATTTGACCTCTGTTTCAAGCACAAGCATTGTACTGTATTCAGTCTATCTTGGCTATTCAAGTTCATCACAGGGAAGAGCATAGTTTACATTGTCAAAGTCTGCTCTTCAAGACACATGCATTTCTATATGTGCAATTCAGGAAATAGAAACATTTATAACATCCTGTGCAATTTTCCTTCAATCAAAATGATGAATTTTTCTTCTTTACTTTTTTCAGTTTCTAAAATGTATACTCCATCTAGGAAAAAGTTAGCCATTCTGTATAGGATGTAGTTAAGGAGAACAATGTTTGTACTGCAATCACACCACAATCAATAGAAAGATTCCGCTAACCCTGATTTGCAGTAAACTCTTGGTTTAAATTCAGTGACATTTCTTGCATTGTTCATTTGGCTGCTTTTATTGAACTATTGCAAGAATTCTGAAAAAAAAATTTCCTTAGAACATTTAGAACATTTTAGCAATCATGGACGTTGCTTCTGGTCTGTTTGTTTCTGCCTTGTTCAATTAGTGGAGGTTGATACAGAACATCTAGTTTCATGGATATTGCTTATTGCTAAACACAAGCATCCCATTAAACTTTTCATTAAATAGGGAAACCAAAATACATGATAAATAACCCAGCATTAAACCAAATCTTATCTTAGCAATAGCCTGAACAAAAGGGATTTTAATAATTACTGCTACTTCCAAAGTGTCTAATATATAAAAGGCATATGTTTCTCACTTTACACACAATATGTACTTCTCAAATTAACAAGGGGCTTCCCTGGTGGCGCAGTGGTTGAGAGTCCGCCTGCCGATGCAGGGGATACGGGTTCGTGCCCCGGTCTGGGAAGATCCCACATGCCGCGGAGAGGCTGGGCCCGTGAGCCATGGCCGCTGGGCCTGTGCGTCCGGAGCCTGTGCTCCGCAATGGGGGAGGCCACAACGGTGAGAGGCCCGCATACAGAAAAAAATAAAAATAAAAAAAAATAACAAGGAAGGTGCTATAATACTTTAAAGATGAGAAAATTGAGGCCTAATGAGGTGTTTTTAAATGCCAGATATAGAGAGGTCAAGAATCAAACTTAAGACCACTGTAGATCTGATTCCTTTAACAACTTCTATCTCTGTTCTCACTTTGAAACCAAGAAGTTGCTTATGGTGTCCTCTCATTTAATCATCTCATTCACACCCCTCCCACCGTGTGCCATCCATCTTTTTATTTGCTTATTGTCATTTGTATATCTTCTTTGGTAAGATGTTTGTTCGGGTCTTTGGTCTGTTTTCAATAAGGTTGTGTTCTTGTTGGGTTTAAAGTGTTTTTATATTTTGGGTCACAGCACTTTATCAGATCTGTCTTATGCAGATATTTTCTCCTAGTCTGTGGCTTGTCTTTTTATTCCCTTGGCATTCACTTTCATAAAACAGAAGTTTTTAATATTAATGAAGTTCAGCTTATCAATTATTTCTTTCATGGACTGTGCCTTTGTTGTATCTAAGAAGTCATCTTCATACGCAAGTCCATCTAAGTTTTCTTCTATGTTGTATTCTAGGAGTTTTATAGTTTTGCACTTTACATTTAGGTTTATAATTCATTTTGAGTTAATATTTGTGAAAGCTGTAAGGTCTGTGTATTCAAGCATTTTTTTTACATGACTGTCCAGTAGTTCTAACACAATTTGTTTAAAAGTTCATCTTCGCTCCATTATATTGCCTTTGCTCCTTTGTCAAAGATCAGTTGACTATATTTATGGGGGACCTATTTCTGGGCTGTCTTCTCTGTGCCATTGATCTGTTTGTTCTTGTACTGATACCACAATGTCTTGACTACTGTAGCTTTACAGTAAGTCTTGAAGTTGGGTAGTGTCACTCTTCCAACTTTGTTCTTCTTCAATATTGTGTTGGCTATTCTGGGACTTTGCTTCTCCATATAAACTTTAGAATCAGTTTGTTGATATCTACAAAATAACTGGCTGGGATTTTAACTGGGATTGCATTGAATCTGTACATCAAGATGTGAACAACTGATCTTCACAGTTGTTCACAGGGCTTCACAGCGCTCCTTTCTGTCCAAGAACATGGAATATCTCACCATTTATGTCGTTCTTCTTTGATTTTGTTCATCAGTTTTATAGTTTTTCTCATTTATATCTTGTACAAAGTTTGTTAAATTTATAACTATTTCATTTTTTGTGGTGTTAATGTAAATAGCATGGTGTTTTTAATTTCAAATTTTACTTGTTTTTGTATTACTGTGTGTATAAGAAAGTGACTGACTTTATATTAACCTTGTATCCTGCAACTTTGCTATAATTTTATTAGTTCCAGGAGTATTTTTTTGTCTGTCTTTTCAGATTTTATACTTAGAAGACCATGGCATCTATGAACAAAGACAGTTTTATTTCTTCTTTCCCAATCTGTATACCCTTTATTTATTTTCCTGTATTATTACATTAGTTATAACTTCCAGTATGATGTTACAAAGTAGCAGTGAAAGGGGATCTTATTGTATCTGATCTTAATGGAAAAGCTTTGAGTTTTTCACCATTAAGTATGATTTTAGCCATGGATTTTTTGTAGATATTCATTATTAATTTTAGGATGTTCCCCTTTGTTCCTAATTCACTGAGAGATTTTATCATAAATGGGTGTTGGATTTCATTTAGTGATTTTTCTGCACTTATTGATATGGTCATGTTATTTTTCTTTTTTAACTTACTGATGTGATGGAATACATTAATTGGTATCCATATCTTGAGCCAGCCTTACATACTTGGGATAAATCCCACTTGGTATGGTGTAATTCCTTTTTATACAACGTTGGATTCAATTTGCTAATAATTTTGTTGAAAGCTTTTTCTGCATCCATTGAGATGATCATATGGGTTTTCTCCTTCAGTTTGTTAATATGGTTTATCACATTGATTAATTTGCATATATTGAAGAATCCTTGCATTCCTGGGATAAAACCCACTTGATCATGGTGTATGATCCTTTTAATGTGCTGTTGGATTCTGTTTGCTAGTATTTTGTTGAGGATTTTTGCATCTATGTTCATCAGTGATATTGGCCTGTAGTTTTCTTTCTTTGTGACATCTTTGTCTCGTTTTGGTATCAGGGTGATGGTGGCCTCATAGAATGAGTTTGGGAGTGTTCCTCCCTCTGCTATATTTTGGAAGAGTTTGAGAAGGATAGGTGTTAGCTGTTCTCTAGATGTTTGGTAGAATTCACCTGTGAAGACATCTGGTCCCGGGCTTTTGTTTGTTGGAAGATGTTTAATCACAGTTTCAGTTTCAGTGCTTGTGATTGGTCTGTTTATATTTTCTATTTCTTCCTGGTTCAGTCTTGGAAGGTTGTTCTTTTCTAAGAATTTGTCCATTTTATTGGCATAGAGTTGCTTGTAGTAATCTCTCATGATCCTTTGTATTTCTGCAGTGTCAGTTGTTACTTCTTTTTCATTTCTAATTCTGTTGATTGGAGTCTTCTCCCTTTTTTTCTTGATGAGTCTGGCTAATGGTTTATCAATATTGTTTATCTTCTCAGAAAACAGATTTTAGTTTTGTTGATCTTTGCTATTGTTTCCTTGATTTCTTTTTCATTTTTTTCTGATCTGATCTTTATGATTGCTTTCCTTCTGCTAACTTTTTTTTTTTTTTTTTTGGTTCTTGTTTCCCTAATTGCTTTAGGTGTAAGGTTAGGTTGTTTATTTGAGACTTTTCTTATTTCTTGAGGTAGGATTGTCTTGTTATAAACTTCCCTCTTAGAACTGCTTTTGCTGCCTCCCATAGGTTTTGGGTTATCGTGTTTTCATTGACATTTGTTTCTAGGTATTTTTTGATTTCCTCTTTGATTTCTTCAGTGATCTCTTGGTTATTTAATAGTTTATTGTTTAACCTCCATGTGGGTTTTTTTTTTACAGTTTTTTTTCCTGTAATTGATATCTAGTCTCATAACTTTGTGGTCAGAAAAGATACTTGATACGATTTCAATTTTCTTAAATTTACCAAGACTTGATTTGTGACCCAAGATATGATCTATCCTTGAGAATGTTCTGTGAGCACTTGAGAAGGAAGTGTATTCTGGTGTTTTGGGATGGAATGTCCTATCAATATCAATTATATCCATCTTGTTTAATGTGTCATTTAAAGCTTGTGTTTCCTTATTTATTTTCATTTTGCATGATCTGTCCATTGGTGAAAGATTTTTCTTGTATTTTTTCCTCTCTATTTCCAAGATTTTGGATCATCTTTACTATCATTACTCTTAATTCTTTTTCAGGTAGACTGCCTATTTCCTCTTCATTTGTTTTGTCTGGTGGGTTTTTACCTTGCTCCTTCATCTGCTATGTGTTTCTCTGTATTCTCATCTTGCTTAACTTACTGTGTTTAGGGTCTCCTTTTTACAGGCTGCAGGTTTGTATTTCCCTTTGTTTTTGGTGTCTGCCTCCAGTGGCTAAGTTTGGTTCAGTGGGTTGTGTAGGCTTCCTGGTGGAGCCAACAGGGTCCTGTGTCTGGTGGATGAGGCTGGATCTTGTCTTTCTGGTGGGCAGGAATGTGTCTCGTGGTGTGTTTTGATGTGTCTGTGACCTTTTTTTTGATTTTAGGCAACCTCTCTGCTAATGGGTGGGGTTATTTTCTTGTCTTGCTAGTTGTTTGGCCTAGGGTGTCCAGCACTGTACCTTGCTGCTCGTGAGTGGAGCTGGGTCTTAGCATTGAGATGGAGATCTCTGGGAGAGCCCTCGCCATTTGATATTATGTGGAGCTGGGAGGTCTCTGGTGGACCAATGTCCTGAACTCGGCTCTCCCACCTCAGAGGCACAGGCCTGACGCCTGGCTGGAGCACCAAGACCCTGTCAGCCACACTAGATTACCAGTTTATTACACAAGGATATAACTCAGTAACAGCCAGATGGAAGAGATGCATAGAGAAAAGGATGTGGGATGGGACACGGAGCTTCCATGCTCTTTCCAGATGCACCACTCCCTCCACCTCTCCACATTTTCACAAACCTGGAAGGTCTCCTAACACTGTCCTTTGGGATGTTTACGGACCCTTCACTCATTGTTTTATCTGCTTCCCACCTATCTTGATCAGTTGCACTGGATTCTGTTGATCTACTTTGCTTTGCTGAAACTTCTGTTATTTTATTATTTTTTTTTCATTTCTTGTAGTCTTTTAGTTGTTCCTTGTGAATCCTTTTCTGATTTAGTTCTGGTTCTCCACTTGGAAGGTTTTGAGAGTCCAAAAATGTATTACTGCCTGCTACAATTAGTCATCATTACCAACATGCTTGGGGTGATGATCGGCCCAACCATCATTCAAGAAAACAACCAAAAATTCAACAATTTTTGTTAATTTATCATCTCTTTATTTTTAGTTACTAAACATATTACTTCCTTCCTTTCCTTGAATCCCATATTATTTTTTCTACATGCTTTAAGCCAAAATTTATCCTTCACTCTGCACTAGTTTTTTACATCAATATGATTTTTCCCCTCTTAACCTTGGTTTCTCGTGCAATAACCCAACGGGCACTTAGTGATTAAAGTAGTTTTTTCTAAATAGATATTTTCAGGTATTTATTCCCATAATTAAGAATTTACAATATGTCATAACTATCAAACCAAATTCAAACTCCTTAGACTAACAAATATATAACTCTCTTCTGTTTAACAATATCAAAACCTCCACCCCAATTACAATGTCACATTTTTATCTCAACAGTCATATCTGTTACTGTAAACTAGCCTTTCCCCATGTCCATGTAGTATTGCCATTTTGGTCCAGAGAATTCCTTGCTAAGGTCTGCATTGTAGAATATTCAGTGGCTTCCATTGCCTCTGCCCCCTAAATGCCCAGAGCATGCTTCTCTCTCCAGGTTCAACAACTAAGTGTGTCTCCAGACATTGCCAAACGTTCCCTGGGAAGAAATTCTCCCACTGTTAATAATTACTGCTTTAACCATAAGTTTGCCAGACACTTCATGTATAAAAAGAACCTATCAGTTTCCTTTTATTTTGATATTTGTCCACTTCTTTTAAATGTCACATTTTATTTTGTACTTAGAATATGTGTTTTTGTTATCTTCCTGTAATTTTTACACATCTTATAGATCTTTACCTAAGATGAGATTCAAGAAGAAACTCTGAATTAAGAATGTTATACATACTTGATTACTAGCTAATCAACACTAGCAAAAAATGAAGTATTCAGAATGAAGCAGCAGTTTACCTTTCTCATTTATATCTTTCAGTAAGTGGAATAATGTAGTATGTGAGATGGATTTTCAAAACATAATAAAAGAGCTAATGCATTATGCAACTAGGAAAGATATTTAATGGAGCTGAATTCATAGTCTTAGTAACATTATCTTAGTTCTTTAATTGTATAGCAATAACACTAATTTTCCCAGAAAAAAGTATGTTTTCTTTTTCACAAATGATTCATCTTTTGGTTTTGTAAGGTAGTTTGAACATATAGTTTAGCATAACTGAGGCCGATTATAAAGGAGAAGTAAAATGTTTCTGATAGTTTTTATTATTAATAGAGAACAATAGTCAAACCTGTATTATGAGAATAAGAGGTTGATCAAACATACTTAGTCTATTTAAAATGTAATTATGTGTTGAAAAGAAATCTTTAAAATGGATTTGCTTAGTAAGATCTGCTTCACCATATTTTTAGATTCTAGCTAAATAAGTCTTGTTAAACAAATGGGATGTATTCATACAATACATAAATACATATGTATGTGTGTGTACATATAAATACGTACCATGCACACATCATTAATCATACTGGATCTCATTATTTATAAAAGATGTATTCCCTTTGTTTTCTCCTATCAGATATTAAATACATATGAAAATCATATTTATGGACATTTCCCAGATTGTGTTGAGCTGCCCTGTGCACGTACATGAATTTCTATGTGTTCAGCATATGACACACAGACTGCCAATTTGAGCATTAGGAAGAATGCAACGGATTTTCCATTAAGTGTGCTCCCTCAGTGAACACCCTCTGTTTTTCTGGCAGGACCCAGCAGGATCTGAAAAATAAGCAGCATATTGGGAACAATAATGAATATTTATGCTTTATGGAATCCTTTTTACATTCATTTCCATCTGTATTTCTAGACCCCAAAATGCTAAAATAGTAAAGGGGGGACGGAAAATCGTGTTATAACTCCTTAGATTAGTGACAGACAAACACAATGAGACTGTGCCAACTGATGCTTAGGCTACCTGGAAGCACAGTCTATGCAAACTCAGACATATTGGCCATTTGCCTCTCTATTTAACACCTCTGCACTACGTGATTTCTATAAAATGAACTCTGATTCTATAGTAGTGTAGAGGCATAGATGAATACACAAAAATTGTTTAATGAAGAAGAAAAAGTTATTATCAAAAATGTGAAAGGAGGTGAGGAGAGTCAAAAAAGGATATACTGGGAAAAATAATGGTTTGAGGGAGAAAACAAGATACTCTTCAGGCATAGTTTTAACCATGAATATGTGAATTAATAGACTTAAAGAAAAAACAAAAGCAAGAGTGAAAAACTGTGGATGAACCTCTGTTGACTTAAAATAATTTACAAAGATTAAACTTAAGATGCATATTGTCCCAGAGTCTTTTTTTTTTTTTTTTCTTTTTTTGCGGTATGTGGGCCTCTCACTGCTGTGGCCTCCCCCGTTGCGGAGCACAGGCTCCGGATGCGCAGGCCCAGCGGCCATGGCTCACGGGCCCAGCCGCTCCGCGGCATATGGGATCCTCCCAGACCGGGGCACGAACCCGTATCCCCTGCATCGGCAGGCGGACTCTTAACCACTGCGCCACCAGGGAGGCCCCCCAGAGTCTTTTTTAATAAAAAAAAATTACTTCATTTTACTTCAGGGGGCCTTCTGATTAAAGTGTTTATGGCAATTTCCTGCTTAAATATTCAGTGATCTAAATTTGGTAGTAAATGTTAGTAGATTATGCTTCTAAGTAACCCTCAGCTATGGGCAAAAGAGTGCAAAACATACGGATGAAAATTAGAATTTTCTTCTGACAACCTAGTATTTTAGAAAATCCAGAGGATGGATGTCACATAGCAGAGTTGTTTATTGCTTGATTTGTTTCTTTGTTTGTAGTCAGAGGTAGATAGCAGAACTCTTTTTTTTTTCTGGCAAATGTTAACTTTGATGAACTGAAGTGGAAAGCAACTACAGTTAAGAAACATCCAGCTTTAAAATAATAAATGTGAGTATTTTAGCAAAATTTAATAACATTTTTAATCAACATTGTCACCTCAATTTCAGAATTGTGCCTAATTTGAGGTACCTCCAGAATTATAACATAGTAGTAGAATAGCAATATATTGGAGAAAACCAAAGACACATTTTTCAGCCTATTTAAAAATTCTAAATCTTAGAGATGGTGCCCATAGGTCATTTCTCAATACTGAAATTGTGTAGAAGGACTCTACTCCTAGACCATGTGTATGGATTCTCCAAGCAACCAGTTTGAAAAATGAACTTTTAGCTCTTAAGGGCTGTTAGAGATTATAGAACATGGTGCTCATTTCACTCTTTGAACAAGAATAAAATAAATGTAAAGGAAGTTTTCTCCACTTGGTATTTGGTGTCCTCTTAAGCAAAAGTGTGACTTGATCACATTCAGAGCTTAACGAAAGACTTCTCACTCCAGAAAGAAAGAGCTCCCTTCAAGGAAATTGCAGCTGTGGTGCCAGTATCCTCTGTCCTGTTAAAAAGAAAAATAATTGAACAGCAAAGACTGTGACAGAAAAGTCTAAATGATCTAGGGACTCTCTCAGATATTTTTTTAGAAGTGTTTCTCAAGCATTTTAAGCTTCAGCCACCACTGGATTCTCCCTGTTGGGAGGACAGAAGGGTTGGAGATCACATGCCCAGGATTGAACCCAAGATGTGTGGCACCAAACTGTTTACCCCTTGACCTCCTCTCCCTCCTCTGCTGGACTACACAGAGTCCACTTCCTCTAGATTAGAAAAAAAAAATCAATTTCACCAGTGAAAAGGCCTTTTAACTTAAAGCTAAATTCCCTGAATTTAAAAAAAAGGACAAAATCTCTCAGCTCTTTCGTAAACTGTACCAAAGACCAAATTTCTTGTCACATTATGAAGAAACTTTTATTTCTATCTCCAACTTTCTGTTTCCTACTTCTCTAAATTAAATGGAACCATGTTTGAAAAGAATGAAACCTCTAATACCTCCATAAATGAAAAGCCTATTACTTTCACTTTGAAGGAGTATATTCTATCACCAAAGTGTAACCTTTGAACTTAGCTAGACCTTTCCTAATCTTTAAAAATACATTTAATTTCATTAAATATTTTAAGATACTCAGTTCGATGACACTTTACCTCAAATACTCTTGCAATAATAATAGTAAAAAATGCCAGGTGTTCTCATCACAATAACTTGAAAGGCTAATATTTGTAGACTGAGGAAAAGTGAAGGAGAATAAAAAACTAAAACCATATGAGTATGGGAAAATCGGTCGTCACATTCTCTCCAAGCCCTTTTGGAGGGCTCCATGTTCATTGGTTTGTGTATCACAGCAGAATCAATTTGACTGAAATATCCGTCATGTTCAAACTGTTTTCATTCTTTAAGACTCTTGCAATACAAGCCATGGTGTATGGAGCTTTACTAATATTTGTGAAATTTTAAAACTGACTATGGTGGAGTGTGCTATGGACTATCTTAGATCTTATGCACTTGGTTTTACTAGTCAGAACTCAGTAACCACCTACTCATCAACATGATGGTTCTGGACAATGTCTGTTCTTGCTTATGAACCAGAAATACTGGCATATCATGAACATGGTCCATATTTAAAATCATTCTAAATTGTCTTTAAGTTTGAGGCACAGGATTTAATGCAATTAAAAACACACACACATGCACACACGTGCATGCACATAGGGGGAACCTATTATGTAATAAGAAATATTCTAAAAGTGTTATCTTCATAGATAATTTCCATATTTTGCAGTGTGGTTTTACCCAAAGCATATTTTACTCTTTATATTTTCTATTAATTACTTTGAATGACTTAAACATGAATTGCCTGAAATAAAGTTTGTCCTTTGAAGACCTAGAAACCTTAGCTTTTCTACCCTTAGCCCTGGACTCTCATGTCCTAAAAATATTCTTTTCTTCCTAAAGAGGAATATTTCTATGAAAACTATGTCTACTGATCTGCAAACAGGAACATCATCTAAAGTAACCTCTTTCAAAACAGAAAAACTAAAGACGGAACAAGTTCACAGGAAAACTCTATATCTCAGTTCAATAGTTTGGGGCAGTTACTAGGCATTTAATACATAATGAATAATTGATCGATGAATAATTGAAACAATATGTTCCAAACATTTTGTTCTACTATCCTAGACACAAGTTAATGGAAATGATTTCCAGGCTTGCAGTAGGCTGTTCAGAAATTCTGCTAGAAAATTGTATGTACCTAAAATCACACTGTAGCTTCATTCTCTATACCTGGGAACAAATGCTAGTTAAATGCACATACTACAAAATTGAAAATTTCACTTGAAATCTTTTGTTCTTTGAAACATTTGTTCTGGTAGGAAGTTAATTAAATGTAAGTATAAAAAATAGCATGGTCTTTTCAGCTCCAATATGTAAAGATCTTGCAGCTTGTCATTCTCTTCTTTAAAACAAGAAAAAACTGAACAAGCTAAAAATCAGTGACTTTTCTTGGGCTGATCAGAATGTGAGGATGCAGAGCAAAAGGCAAAATGAACTGCATGTAAACACTGTACTCGAGTTTTGGGAAACAGTAAGGTTGTTTCCCACAGGGGTAGAGGTTAAAAATTCAGTCCTGCTAATCACATATACTGAAATTGAACAATTAAGTAAATGCATGGCAGATGGTGGGAACCACATTTTTCCCACTGCTGGAGAGTTTAGAGATAAGGAAAAGAATGGGGCTAAAATGATCCATGTGTTAATGGATTAAAGTTGGAAATATCATTATGAACTCATATTTAGTTTAATATAGATGGAGATGGTTACATAAAGAAATATTTATAGATATGTGTGTGCACATGGGTTGGTTTACACACATATATTACCTTGCTCTGTCAGTTGAGAGAGCCTAGAGTCAATGATACATACCCAAGTAGCAATGAGTACACCCAGCTCCTAAATTTTTAGTTTCTAATGCCATTCACCAGTAAAAGGAACCAAGCCTCCTTGGAGAAATGGCTGATACTAAGATGGGACAGAAAATATACAAGAGAGGCCTGGAGCATAGCGAAGTGCCAGAAAATAAGGACATGCTCAGACAAACCAACCGTCATACATTGATGTGGGTTTGTGAAAGTGACACAGGATCCAACTGAAAGAATTCTCAAAGACTATAGCTAGAACACTTTGAACAATAAAATAAAGTAGCATTAGATTATAGGCCAAAGATTAATTTAAGTATCCATGAGTCTATATTGATATAAATAAATGATTGAATAATGGCGGAGAAGGCACAAATCTGTGCAGAAGAATTCCAAATAATTATATACATACTTTGTCCTCAAGGGGGTGGAGCATAAATCTCTGCTTCTTAAGTGTGGGCTGTTCATAGCAACTTTCTTCCAAAGAGCACTTTATGAAAAATGTGGAGGGGGTAGCTTTGCAGTGGAGAAATCTGACAAACACTATCTCGACCAGCTGACCAAGGTCAACAGAAACAGTGATAATTCATGTTGATAGTATGTACACTTGATATAATGTGATGAAAATAGCACTTTACCTCTGTAGTCTTCCTCCCCCAAAACACATAATCCCAGTCTAATCATGAGAAAACTACAATACAAATTCCAATTGAGACATTCTACAAAGTACTTGACTGTTACTTCCCAAAATAATTAAAGGCATCAAAAGCAAGCAAAGTCTGAGAAATTGCCACAGCTAAGAGGAGCCTAAGGAGACATAGCTAAACTAAAGAATGTGGTACCCTGCATGAAATTCTGGAACGGGAGAAAGTTAAGAACTAAGGAACTCTGAACAATGTATTGATTTTATTTACTAATGTATCAGTATTGGTTCATTAATTAAAATAAATGGACCGTACTAATGTAAAATGATAAAAATAGAGGAAACTGAGTCTAAAGTATACGGAAAGTCTGTAATAGCTTTGTTATTTGTCTGTAAATCTGCAGCTCTTCTAAAAGAAATAGTTTATTAAAATATAACATGTTCAGAATGAATGTGTGACATAATACTGTGAAAAGAACCTCTTATAATCCCTTACCAATATGGCTAACATGCTTGCAAGGAACTGTTATCAGCCATGAACTTGACACTTGGGGACTCAAGGACATGACCTAGATTCAAAGACAGCATTGTCCAAACATTTAAAGCATAAATTGGAAGGCAGAAAGGGCAAAAAGTGACTCAATGGCAAATATTCTTTAAAGGTTTCCAGTATAGGGAGAGGCTTACAGCAAGAACCCAATTCTTGAAGGAGACAGGAAAGGATAATTTAAAAAATTCAACAAAATATTTGAGTTATTGATTTTTTGAAGTGGGTAGGTGATGATACCTGCAAAAATGTTGATATTTTTTACCTGCTGGCACAATATTTACAACACCGTCTTCTTTGGTTTATGAAGCTGTTTGCTAAGAGTGTGCCGAAGTGATTTAACACCAAGCAGTTGAATATTTTTTTAATGCAGTCAGATATTTAACATGTAATGAACAAAAGGGTATTTAAGAAATTACAGCATCTAAAATTTTTAATTTTTTAATAACATTGAATTTCAATTAGTGATTGAATACATTATCAAAGTATCTGTTTTGTGTTTTGATTCAGTTAAACTTTTTTTTTTTTTTTTTTTTGCGGTACGTGGGCCTCTCACTGTTGTGGCCTCTCCCATTGCGGAGCACAGGCTCCGGACGCGCAAGCCCAGCGGCCATGGCTCACGGGCCCAGCCACTCCGCGGCATGTGGGATCTTCCCAGACCGGGGCACAAACCTGTGTCCCCTGCATTGGCAGGCTGACTCTCAACCACTGCGCCACCAGGGAAGCCCAAATTAAACTTTTGATTAGCATTGTGCTTTACATGCTTTTTCAAAAAAGTCTACAGTAGTTTCACATTCCTTATGGCAAACTGAGCTTAATTTTAGCCCTGTAGAAAAAGAAAATTATTTAACCAGGTTTTCCATTCATTGTAAATATATTAAGAGTTATAGAAATCAGTGTTTAGACATAAGATGCAAAACAGAGAGCCGAAGGAAGTTATGAATGAATGAGCATAATCTATTGGGCTTGCAAAATACCCTCTCTTCAGCACTAATTTAAATATTTACTGAATGTTAATATTCAGATCTAGGTGTGCGTGTTTTTTCCCTAAAGGTCTAGGAAAGAAATGATAAATGTTGAGCTCAGAAGTAAAATAGCCTACTTAAGAGAGAAGAGGTTTTTGCTGTCCTGTTATTGTTCTTTTATGAAATGTGATTTATTTTTCCCACCGATCTCTTCCCCAATTCTTCTATTTCAGTGTTGAACTACAAACTTTAGATTAAAACTGTATTCATGCATACTGTAGTATGAGTGGTATCTGATAATATAAATATGCAATACATAATAGGCCAGGGTGTTTGTGGAAAAGGAAACTTAGACTGAAAGAAAATTGAATTTAAGTTTCTTTTCAAGTTATCTAAATTAACCGGGGTGGGAGGAGGTTTCTGACTTCTGTCCAAATTAAAAGGTGTAGCTCACAGACGCTTACTGTTCTACATTAGAGAATTTTCTTTTGTTCTCTTAGAAAAGTGATATATAAAATTAATTACAACATTAATTTGCATGTATTTGGGTGTCTTTTTTCCAAATCAGTTTTAGGTAGAGAAGAATATTGACATAAATCTTAAGATATTGGTCCAAAATCTTATATGATCTTCACAAAGAGAGTGCTACCCACAGATCCAGAAAACAGGAGCCCCTGATCTGGGTCCCATATATTCCAGGGATTGGTTCTGGTCCTCCTTTAACTGTGCTTTGCTTCAGTCTTTGAAGCCAAGAGCATGTTCTCTGAGATCTCGCACCTATGTGGAACCTTGTTCCAAGTCTAGAAAGAGCAACCGGTGCCATCCTCCAGGTTTGCATCTTGTCACTGCCCTTGGAGTGTGACAGTGACCATTGAGTGGTTATTTGTAGCAATGGGTGCATGGAGCTTGGACATTCAGACTGGTGAGACCTTGAGGATGCGTAAAGAACCCTCCTGTTACAGAACAGAGACAGATGTTGGAAAAGAAAGGGTTATGGGCAGAGACCTCCATTTATGGGTACTGAAATGTTAAGGGTAGATTTTTACAGTTAAATTTCTCCCTGCTACTTGAAGAATACTCCTTTATTCTGCAGAAATGCATTTTGAACGTAACCCCAAAAGTGGCAGTATTGAGGTGTTTTTGACTTGCCTATGAAAATTTAATTAGTATCATTGTTGAACACTTTTTCTAAATTTAGTTCTTTTCAATTTAATGTGCATATGAATTTCTTGTGGATCCTGTTAAAATTCAGATTCTATTAAACAGAACTATTTATTTCAGATTTAGCAATAGCTACATTGAATTTTTTTCTTCAGGGGTAACAAGGGTTTACTATAGCTTTGTAGAAACCATGGAGAGCAAAACAAAGGAAAAAACATTCTATAAGAACATTTTATTGAAAATTCAGACCAAACAAGTAGAAGGCAGAAAAAAATGAAAGAAACAGAATGGTAAAATTAAACAATGTCTGCATTACAAGATGTTTTGATGTTGAACTCTGGAGGAAGCTGTGCCCTTTGAGCATTCACACCTAGTCAGCAACCCCTTAATTTCCCCTTTCTGATCCCACCTTCCATATAATAGTCTCAGACATAGAGAACAAATGCATGGACACCAAGTGTGGAAGTGGGGGAGGGTTTGGGAGATGGAGATTGACATATATACACTATTGATATTATGTATAAAATAGATAACTAATGAGAACCTACTGTATAGCTCAGGGAACTCTACTCAGTGCTCTGTGGTGACCTAAATAGGAAGGAAATCCAAAAAAGAGGGGATATATGTATATGTGTAGCTGATTCACTTTGTTGTACAGTGGAAAGTAACACAACATTGTAAAGCAATTATACTCCAACAAAAATTAATTTAAAAAATAGTCTCATCTAATACTTTATGAACTTCAAATTGATTAGTTTTGCTGTATTGTCTGTTGCTATGAAGAGAGTTTGGTGACTAAAGACATAAAAATATTGCCTAAAAGAAGGTCTGGTTTTCTACCAGTTCCACAGTTCATGTGTACAGGTGGTTTAGATTTTGTGTCCATTCTGATTTTGCCATCACCCAGGATGTTAGGTTAGTGCATGCTAAATAATTTATATAATATCCTGCCCCCTTGTACCTACCAAATTAGAATCCTCTAAATTTGAATGGCTCATTCCACTCCTGTCTCCTGTTGCCTTAAAAATGATTATTGAAATATGTGTTAAAATATTTTTGAATTTAGTCTACTATAGAATATTTTATGAAAAAAATATGAAAGGCAAATCAGTTGAAATATTAAAGGTAAACCAGTATTTAATAAACATGTTCTATCACATTATTATCACAGACACCATGGAGTGAATTATCTAGGACAATTTTCCTAAATCCTCAAGGAAACAGAGCTAAAATGGATTGTTGTTTGGATTTCTTAAGTTGGAATATTTTGGGACTTCCCTGGCGGCGCAGTGGTTAAGAACCCACCTGCCAATGAAGGGAACATGGGTTCAAGCCCTGGTCCGGGAAGATAACGCATGCCGCAGAGCAACTAAGCCTGTGCACCACAACTACTGAGCCTGCGCTCTAGAGCCCAAGAGCCACAACTACTGAGCCTGCGCTCCGCAACCACTGAAGCCCACCCGCCTAGAGCCCATGCTCCACAACAAGAGAAGCCAGTGCAACGAGAAGCCCGTGCACCACTACAAAGAGTGGCCCACACTCACCACAACTAGAGAAAGCTCGTGCTCAGCAACGAAGACCCAACGCAGCCAAAAATAAATAAATAAATAACTTTATAAAAAAAGATGGCATATTTCTTTTTATATTAATTCAAAATGTTGGTATTTTTGACTTTGGAAAATAATTACTAGTAGTTATAGATTTTATAAAAATATTTCTAAAATCTAGGATTAGTAAAGTGGGATCAAATGTGATGTTATAGTTCATGATTAATGCAATTTGCACATATGGGTTTTAAGTAGATGATAAGTTTATTGGTTTTTTGTCACAAACTATATTCTTATTGGGAAGAAGTTTATGTGTTCTTATTATATATTCTTTATATGTTTAGCAGGCAATTTTATATATAGTGAGTGATACCTGAAAAAGGTATACATTTTAAGAGTAAAACCCTTATAAAATTTTTAAATACAATTAATCTTTTTATGGCTTTAGAGCGGGGACTGGGGAAAACCTAAGGTGGGTTAACTTTTTTTTTTTTTACATCTTTATTGGAGTATAATTGCTTTACAATGATGTGTTAGTTTCTGCTTTATAACAAAGTGAATCAGTTATACATATACATATGTTCCCATATCTCTTCCCTCTTGCATCTCCCTCCCTCCCACCCTCCCCATCCCACCCCTCTAGGTGGTCACAAAGCACTGAGATGATCTCCCTGTGCTATGCGGCTGCTTCCCACTAGCTATCTATTTTACGTTTGGTAGTGTATATATGTCCATGCCACTCTCTCACTTTGTCACAGCTTACGCTTCCCCCTCCCCATATCATCAAGTCCATTCTCTAGTAGGTCTGTGTCTTTATTCCTGTCTTACCCCTAGGTTCTTCATGACATTTTTTTTCTTAAATTCCATATATATGTGTTAGCATACAGTATTTGTCTTTCTCTTTCTGACTTACTTCACTCCGTATGACAGACTCTAGGTCCATCCACCTCATTACAAATAGCTCAATTTCATTTCTTTTTATGGCTGAGTAATATTCCATTATATATATGTGCCACATCTTCTTTATCCATTCATCCAATGATGGACACTTAGGTTGTTTCCATCCCCGGGTTATTGTAAATAGAGCTGCAATGAACATTTTGGTACATGACTCTTTTTGAATTATGGTTTTCTCAAGGCATATGCCCAGTAGTGGGATTGCTGGGTCATATGGTAGTTCTATTTGTAGTTTTTTAAGGAACCTCCATACTGTTCTCCATAGTGGCTGTACCATTTCACATTCCCACCAGCAGTGCAAGAGTATTCCCTTTTCTCCACACCCTCTCCAGCATTTATTGTTTCTAGATTTTTTTATGATGGCCGTTCTGACTGGTGTGAGATGATATCTCACTGTAGTTTTGATTTGCATTTCTCTAATGATTAATGATTCTTTCATTTGTTTGTTAGCAGTCTGTATATCTTCTTTGGAGAAACGTTTATTTAGGTCTTCTGCCCATTTTGGATTGGGTTGTTTGTTTTTTTGTTATTGAGCTGCATGAGCTGCTTATAAATTTTGGAGATTAATCCTTTGTCAGTTGCTTCATCTGCAAATATTTTCTCCCATTCTGAGGGTTGTCTTTTGGTCTCATTTATATTTTCGTTTGTTGTGCAAAAGCTTTGAAGTTTCATTATGTCCCAATTGTTTATTTTTGTCTTTATTTCCATTTCTCTAGAAGGTGGGTCCAAAAGGATCTTGCTGTCATTTATGTCATAGAGTGTTCTGCCTATGTTTTCCTCTAAGAGGTTGATAGTTTCTGGCCTTGCATTTAGCTTTTTTTTAAGAATTTTTTTTTATTAGTTTCTGCTTTATAACAAAGTGAATCAGTCATGCATATACATCTCTTCCCACATCCCTTCCCTCATGCATCTCCCTCCCTCCCACCCTCCCCATCCCACCCCTCCAGGCGGTCACAAAGCACCGAGCTGATCTCCCTGTGCTCTGCGGCTGCTTCCCACTATCTATCTACCTTACGTTTGGTAGTGTATATATGTCCATGCCTCTCTTTCGCTTTGTCACAGCTTACCCTTCCCCCTCCCCATATCCTCAAGTCCATTCTCAAGTAGGTCTGTGTCTTTATTCCCGTTTTACCCCTAGGTTCTTCATGACATTTTTTTTTAATTCCATATATATGTGTTAGCATATGGTATTTGTCTTTCTCTTTCTGACTTACTTCACTCTGTATGACAGACTCTAGGTCTATCCACCTCATTACAAATAGCTCAGTTTCGTTTCTTTTTATGGCTGAGTAATATTCCATTGTATATATGTGCCACATCTTCTTTATCCATTCATCCGATGATGGACACTTAGGTTGTTTCCAGCTCCGGGCTATTGTGAATAGAGCTGAAATGAACATTTTGGTACATGTCTCTTTTTGAATTATGGTTTTCTCAGGGTATATACCTAGTAGTGGGATTGCTGGGTCATATGGTAGTTCTATTTGTAGTTTTTTAAGGAACCTCCCTACTGTTCTCCATAGTGGCTGTACCAATTCACATTCCCACCAGCAGTGCAAGAGTGTTCCCTTTTCTCCACACCCTCTCCAGCATTTATTGTTTCTAGATTTCTTGATGATGGCCATTCTGACTGGTGTGAGATGATATCTCATTGTAGTTTTGATTTGCATTTCTCTAATGATTAATGATGTTGAGCATTCTTTCATGTGTTTGTTGGCAGTCTGTATATCTTCTTTGGAGAAATGCCTATTTAAGTCTTCTGCCCATTTTTGGATTGGGTTGTTTGTTTTTTTGCTATTGAGCTGCATGAGCTGTTTATAAATTTTGGAGATTAACCCTTTGTCAGTTGCTTCATTTGCAAATATTTTCTCCCATTCTGAGGGTTGTCTTTTGGTCTTGTTTATGGTTTCCTTTGCTGTGCAAAAGCTTTGAAGTTTCATTAGATCCCATTTGTTTATCTTTGTTTTTATTTCCATTTCTCTAGGAGGTGGGTCCAAAAGGATCTTGCTGTGATTTATGTCATAGAGTGTTCTGCCTATGTTTTCCTCTAAGAGTTTGATAGTTTCTGGCCTTACATTTAGGTCTTTAATCCATTTTGAGCTTATTTTTGTGTATGGTGTTAGGGAATGATCTAATCTCAAACTTTTACATGTCCCTGTACAGTTTTCCCGGCACCACTTATCGAAGAGGCTGTCTTTCTCCACTGTATATTCCTGCCTCCTTTATCAAAGATAAGTTGGCCATATGTGCATGGGTTTATCTCTGGGCTTTCTATCCTGATCCACTGATCTATCTTTCTGTTTTTGTGCCAGTACCACATTGTCTTAATTACTGTAGCTTTGTAGTATAGTCTGAAGTCAGGGAGCCTGATTCCTCCAGCTCCGTTTTTCGTTCTCAAGATTGCTTTGGCTATTCGGGGTCTTTTGTTTTTCCAAACAAATTTTGAAATTTTTTGTTCTAGTTCTGTGAAAAATGCCAGTTGTAGTTTGATAGGGATTGCATTGAATCTGTAGATTGCTTTGGGTAGTAGAGTCATTTTCACAATATTGAATCTTCCAATCCAGGAGCATGGTATATCTCTCCATCTATTTGTATTATCGTTAATTTCTTTCATCAGTGTCTTATAATTTTCTGCATACAGGTCTTTTGTCTCCTTAGGTAGGTTTATTCCTAGATATTTTATTCTTTTTGTTGCAATGGTAAATGGGAGTGTTTTCTTGATTTCATTTTCAGATTTTTCATCATTAGTGTACAGGAATGCCAGAGATTTCTGTACATTAATTTTGTATCCTGCTACTTTACCAAATTCATTGATTAGCTCTAGTAGTTTTTCGGTAGCATCTTTAGGATTCTCTATGTATAGTATCATGTCATCTGCAAACAGTGACAGCTTTATTTCTTCTTTTCCAATTTGGATTCCTTTTATTTCCTTTTCTTCTCTGATTGCTGTGGCTAAAACTTCCAAAACTATGTTGAATAAGAGTGGTGAGAGTGGGCAGCCTTGTCTTGTTCCTGATCTTAGTGGAAATGGTTTCAGTTTTTCACCATTAAGGACAATGTTGGCTGTGGGTTTGTCATATATGGCCTTTATTATGTTGAGGAAAGTTCCCTCTATGCCTACTTTCTGCAGGGTTTTTATCATAAATGGATGTTGAATTTTTTCGAAAGCTTTCTCTGCATCTATTGAGATGATCATATGGTTTTTCTCCTTCAACTTGTTAATATGGTGTATCACATTGATTGATTTGCGTATATTGAAGAATCCTTGCATTCCTGGAATAAACCCCACTTGATCATGGTGTATGATCCTTTTAATGTGCTGTTGGATTCTGTTTACTAGTATTTTGTTGAGGATTTTTGCATCTATGTTCATCAGTGATATTGGCCTGTAGTTTTCATTCTTTGTGACATCCTTGCCTGGTTTTGGTATCAAGGCGATGGTGGCCTCGTAGAATGAGTTTGAGAGTGTTCCTTCCTCTGATATTGTTTGGAAGAGTTTGAGAAGGATGGGTGTTAGCTCTTCTCTAAATGTTTGATAGAATTCGCCTGTGAAGCCATCTGGTCCTGGACTTTTGTTTGTTGGAAGATTTTTATTCACAGTTTCAATTTCAGTGCTTGCGATTGGTCTATTCATATTTTCTATTTCTTCCTGAGTCAGTCTTGGCAGGTTGTGCATTTCTAAGAATTTGTCCATTTCTTCCAGGTTGTCCATTTTATTGGCATAGAGTTGCTTATAGTAATCTCTCATGATCTTTTGTATTTCTGCAGTGTCAGTTGTTACTTCTCCTTTTTCATTTCTAATTCTATTGATTTGAGTCTTCTCCCTTTTTTTCTTGATGAGTCTGTCTAATGGTTTATCAATTTTGTTTATCTTCTCAAAGAACCAGCTTTTAGTTTTATTGATCTTTGCTATTGTTTCCTTCATTTCTTTTTCATTTATTTCTGATCTGATTTTATGATTTCTTTCCTTCTGCTAACTTTGGGATGTTTTTGTTCTTCTTTCTCTAATTGCTTTAGGTGCAAGGTTAGGTTGTTTATTCGAGATGTTTCCTGTTTCTTAAGGTGGGATTGTATTGCTATAAACTTCCCTCTTAGAACTGCTTTTGCTGCGTCCCATAGGTTTTGGGTCGTCGTGTCTCCATTGTCATTTGTTTCTAGGTATTTTTTAATTTCCTCTTTGATTTCTTCAGTGATCACTTCGTTATTAAGTAGTGTATTGTTTAGCCTCCATGTGTTTGTATTTTTTACAGCTCTTTTCCTGTAATTGATATCTAGCCTCATAACATTGTGGTCGGAAAAGATACTTGATACAATTTCAATTTTCTTAAATTTACCAAGGCTTGATTTGTGACCCAAGATATGATCTATCCTGGAGAATGTTCCATGAGCACTTGAGAAAAATGTGTATTCTGTTGTTTTTGGATGGAATGTCCTATAAATATCAATTAAGTCCATCTTGTTTAATGTATCACTTAAAGCTTGTGTTTCCTTATTTATTTTCATTTTGGATGATCTGTCCATTGGTGTAAGTGGGGTGTTAAAGTCCCCTACTATGATTGTGTTACTGTCGATTTCTTCTTTTATGGCTGTTAGTATTTGCCTTATGTATTGAGGTGATCCTATGTTGGGTGCATAAATATTTACAATTGTTATATCTTTTTCTTGCATCGATCCCTTGATCATTATGTAGTGTTCTTCTTTGTCTCTTCTAGTAGTCTTTATTTTAAAGTCTATTTTGTCTGATATGAGAATTGCTACTCCAGCTTTCTTTTGGTTTCCATTTGCATGGAATATCTTTTTCCATCCCCTTACTTTCAGTCTGTATGTGTCTCTAGGTCTGAAGTGGGTCTCTTGTAGACAGCATATATATGGGTCTTGTTTTTGTATCCATTCAGCCAATCTGTGTCTTTTGGTGGGAGCATTTAGTCCATTTACATTTAAGGTAATTATTGATATGTATGTTCCTATTCCCATTTTCTTAACTGTTTTGGGTTCGTTATTGTAGGTCTTTTCCTTCTGTTGTGTTTCTTGCCTAGAGAAGTTCCTTTAGCATTTGTTGTAAAGCTGGTTTGGTGGTGCTGAACTCTCTCAGCTTTTGCTTGTCTGTAAAGGTTTTTATTTCTCCATCAAATCTGAATGAGATCCTTGCTGGGTAGAGTAATCTTGGTTGCAGGTTTTTCTCCTTCATCACTTTAATTATGTCCTGCCACTCCCTTCTGGCTTGTAGAGTTTCTGCTGAGAGATCAGCTGTTATCCTGATGGGGATTCCCTTGTGTGTTATTTGTTGTTTTTGCCTTGCTGCTTTTAATATGCTTTCTTTGTGTTTAATTTTTGACAGTTTGATTAATATGTGTCTTGGCGTATTTCTCCTTGGATTTATTCTGTATGGGACTCTCTGTGCCTCCTGGACTTGATTAACTATTTCCTTTCCCATATTAGGGAAGTTTTCAACTATAATCTCTTCAAATATTTTCTCAGTCCCTTTCTTTTTCTCTTCTTCTTCTGGAACCCCTATAATTTGAATGTTGGTGCATTTAATGTTGTCCCAGAGGTCTCTGAGACTGTCCTCTGTTCTTTTCATTCTTTTTTCTTTATTTTGCTCTGCAGCAGTTATTTCCACTATTTTATCTTCCAACTCGCTTATCCGTTCTTCTGCCTCAGTTATTCTGCTATTGATCCCATCTAGAGTATTTATTTCATTTATTGTGTTTTTAATCGATGCTTGATTCATCTTTAGTTCTTCTAGGTCCTTGTTAACTGTTTCTTGCATTTTGTCTATTCTATTTCCAAGATTTTGGATCTTGGAAATAGAATCTTGGATCATCTTTACCATCATTATTCTGAATTCTTTTTCAGGTAGACTGCCTATTACCTCTTCATTTGTTAGGTCTGGTGGGTTTTTATCTTGCTCCTTCTCCTGCTGTGTGTTTTTCTGTCTTCTCATTTTGCTTATGTTATTGTGTTTAGGGTCTCCTTTTTGCAGGCTGCAGGTTCGTATTTCCCGTTGGTTTTGGTGTCTGTCCCCAGTGGCTAAGGTTGGCTTAATGGGCTGTGTAGGCTTCCTGGTGGAGGGGACTAGTGCCTGTGTTCTGGTGGATGAGGCTGGATCTTGTCTTTCTGGTGGGCAGGTCCACGTCTGGTGGTGTGTTTTGGGGTGTCTGCGGACTTTTTATGATTTTAGGCCACCTCTCTGCTAATGGGTGGTGTTGTGTTCCTGTCTTGCTAGTTGTTTGGCATAGGGTGTCCAGCACTGTAGCTTGCTGGTCGTTGAGTGAAGCTGGGTGCTCTTGTTGAGATGGAGATCTCTGGAAGAGTTTCGCCGTTTGATATTATGTGGAGCTGAGAGGTCTCTTGTGGACCAGTGTCCTGAAGTTGGGTCTCCCACCTCAGAGGCACAGCACTGACTCCTGGCTCCTCAATTTGGGATGATTTGTTGTCTATTCATGTATTCCACAGATGCAGGGTACATCAAGTTGATTGTGGAGCTTTAATCCGCTGCTTCTGAGGCTGCTGGGAGAGGTTTCCCTTTCTCTTCTTTGTTCTCACAGCTCCTGGGTCTCAGCTTTGGATCTGGCCCCGCCTCTGCGTGTAGGTCGCCGGAGGGCGTCTGTTCTTCGCTCAGACAGGACAGGGTTAAAGGAGCAGCCTCTTCGGCGACTCTGGCTCACTCAGGCCGGGCGCGAGGGAGGGGCAAGGAGTGCAGGGCAAGCCTGCAGCGTCAGAGGTCGGCGTGACGTTGCACCAGCCCGAGGCACGCCGTGCATTCTCCCAGGGAAGCCGCCCCTGGATCCCGGGACCCCAGCAGTGGCGGGCTGCACAGGCTCCCGGAAGGGCGGTGTGGCAAAAATTTTTTTAAATACTGTTTTTTCTAATTCTAGGTCTGATTCCTAAATATTGATTGATTGATTGATTGATTGATTGATTTTTGTGGTACGTGGACCCCTCACCGTTGTGGCCTCTCCCGTTGTGGAGCATAGGGTCCGGACACGCAGGCTCAGAGGCCATGGCTCACAGGCCCAGCTGCTCCGTGGCATGTGGGATCTTCCCGGACCAGGGGCACGAACCCGCATCCCCTGCATCGGCAGGCGGATTCTCAACCACTGCGCCACCAGGGAAGCCCCTGAATTATACTTAATTATATATCTTTCACAGAATTTAAAAGTGAAGGCAGTGCCACCCTAATCTCAACAACTCAGCAAGTTCATAACAAATTACTCCGAGGTTCCTAAACTACTGGTGGTGAATTCCAGATGGACTCAGATATATTATAGGGGAATCTATAAATCTGAAAACAAACAATGCATTCTATATAGATTGAATAAACAATGTATCAACATACTATTTTTTTTAAGAAAATTCACAACATTGTGATACATTAAATAGAAATTTATGTAACATGGTTTATAGTTCATTTGTAATTTATTTTAAAAAATCAACTGATAGTAACATACGGCTGTTATATTTACATTTATTTTACATTAAAAAGGGTCATCCTGTTGAGATGTTGAGAATGATTGAATCCAGGCAAATGAAAGTGTGTTATGAACCATAAAACACCGCACACATCAAAAAGTGCCTCGTTGTATTATCATCAGTGACTTCTGAGAGTTGGGTATTACTTGCACTCAAATATTTTAGTCTCAGAAGGGAAAACACGTGAGCAATTAACCAGTATGAGGAATTATAATTAACAGGTTTCTATCTCTAAAAAAGACAAAATGGTGTCTTTGGAAGTTCTTACCTCATTGAACGCAATTTCTGCCTTGCACGTACATGAGAGAAACATGGGCAGATTGAGAGACAGATAGGCAATGACATGTTCTTCTCAGTTACATTCTACATGGAGCAGCCAGAAGACATGCCTTCTACTCCCAGTTGTTCTACCAAACAACTGTGTGATAACGTGGACAACTTAGTTAAATTCTCGTGGTTAGGTTCTCCATCTGTCAAAACACATGAGAGGGCTTCCCTGGTGGCACAGTGGTTGAGAGTCCGCCTGCCGATGCAAGGGACACGGTTTTGTGCCCCAGTCCAGGAAGATCCCACATGCCGCGGAGCGGCTGGGCCCGTGAGCCATGGCCACTGAGCCTGCGCGTCCGGAGCCTGTGCTCTGCAACGGGAGAGGCCACAGCAGTGAGAGGCCCGCGTACCTCAAAACAAAACAAAACAAAACAAAAAACATGAGATTAAAAAGTTCTATGGGACTCCAATAAATATGATGTTTCTTCTATGCCCTGGGCCACCCATTTGTCTAATTCATGGGTATTACACACCATACAGTATATGAGTCAAAGTTCTCCTGATTAAACATTGTAATATAACATAAGAAAATAAATTGTGTCTCATGTTTGGCTTTTAATTCTGCATAGTTCCATTTTAATGAGAAATATGCAGTCCCCCAGCCTCTGAAAGCAAAGCCAAGACCAAGTAAACTCACCAACTAAGCAGAAAGGTAATGATGATGCTCGTTCTGCAGGCACCTGCAGAATTGTGTGTTTGGTTTACCGAGTAAGGTATTTTAAGTGCTATTACCGCATTTTCCAGGCTGAATAATCTCAAAGAGAGTTAATCCCAGAGGAAGAAAAAACAACTGTACAAAATAATTTATTTGGACAATCATTATGTCTTTGTTCACTGTTATGGTTCAGAGTAAATTTGAATGAAAACATACTTTTTTATAATTTACATTTTTATGAAAAAGAATCTCGTTTTTATTTACTTTTAATCCAAAACTAGAGGAATGAAGAAGGTTTCTTTTTCTTTTCTCTAAGGATGGTAAAGTCTGAGAAAATATTGTCCTCACAATCAAGTATACTGTAAGTGCATCCCATCCTATGTTTTAAAAAAATGCATAAATACTGAAAACTGTCACTAACCACAGTATTGACTATCTATGTAAATTTCTGTCCCTCTTCCTTCGTGGCTCATCAGCTTCTCATCCAGGACTCTAGCACTGGCTGAACTTCTATACCACTGTTCCTCTTCTGTCCCCTCAGGAGTATTTGGTAACATCTTCCAACTCTACCTGGTCTCTCAATGTCTTAACATCTTTCTTTCACCTTTCCTATACATCATCAATTTCTCTTTAGAATCACATTTCAGTGTTCTTTCTGCTTCCTGCCAAGATTCTGAATGACATAGTGTGACATCTAGGTGGAGGAATATAATTTTACAAATGTAGACCTGGATTTCAGGAGAGAGGCTGGATCTGAACCCTAGATTTCGGAAGCATTGAATGTAGTGGTAGTTGGAGCCAAGAGCATCGTTTCGGTTACCCAAGTGCAACATGTAGAATGTGTAGAAAAAGCCAAAGAAAGACTATTTAGAGAAAAGGCAAGAAAAATTTAATCGCAGCACAACAGAACTAGACGAGAATGGTATTTGAATAAAAATGGAGCAGGGGGCTTCCCTGGTGGCACAGTGGTTGAGAGTCTGTCTGCCGATGCAGGGGACACGGGTTCGTGCCCCGGTGCGGGAGGATCCCACATGCCGTGGAGCGGCTGGGCCCGTGAGCCATGGCCACTGAGCCTGTGTGTCTGGAGCCTGTGCTCCACAACAGGAGAGGACACAACAGTGAGAGGCCTGCGTACCGAAAAAAAAAAAAAAAAGAGGAGCAGGGGTCTACAAATAGGAGTGGATTATGAAAAGTTACAAATAATGAAGAAAGATCAAATAGTACGAATGCTACAAGGAGATGATTGGATCTCATAATTAACATTTTCCTTTTTTCATCACCAGAAGAGTTTCAAAAAAGCTAGAGATCTGGAAAACATTTTATTCAATAAAGTAAGTAAGTGGAGTTAAGAAGAAGGATCACTTATGAATGCTGGAGTTTGAGGGAAGAAAAGAGGTGGAGTAGCGGGTTTGCAGTGAGTAGGAACTAGGGAAAGAGGTTTTGGTGGGGAAGGAAGGATAATTGGATTTTAGGGAACATGATTCATTTTTTGAAGTTTTAAACCTTCTGTCTATTTCTTATATTAAAAATCAAAAGGGAGTATCTAAATTATTTTTGCTCTCAGCTCAGCATATTTTAACCAAGAACCCCTTTTTTGGGAAAAATGCCACAGGTTAATCCAAGCTTCAACCCCCATCCCCCAATATTCGACTACAGAAATTCAGAAACCATAAAAACCTATTAAAGGGTATACCAAAAATGTTGCTCCTGTCATAAATACCATTCCCTTAATTCTACATGATGATGTTGACAATTTTTATCTTATAAAATGATCAACAGTCTCACAATTCCATAAGAAAAGTGTTCACAGACTTCTTGTACACACACACACATGCATGCACAGAGGTGTAATCTAATGCAGAGTTATTGTAAGATGTGAAAAAAATCACAATCTGTGCTCTGGTCAAGCATTTGTCTAGTCCAGCGGGCATTTCTGATGCTCTCCTACAGAACTGGTGTTGAGCCCTGGGAAGTTTTGTTTATATTCTAAACAAGTCAGTTGACCAATATTGATCTACATCTGTAACTTATTTGCACTAGAATCTCGAGGCATTTATTTTAAACTGTGGCATCCTAGGCTTTTTTTCCAGAAGATATAAATTAAAATCCCTTGGTGGGATCAGGAATCTACATTTTTAATAAACTTCTTGGTTTATTCTTCTGCACACTAAATTCTGAGAAACACTGCCATAGACTAGAGAGGAGTGTCAACAACTGAGGCAACTTGGAACCCTCTTTTGGTGGGTAGTTGCTCCTCCTCTTTAATAGACCCCAATGGGTTTTGGCTTCCTTTGAGTAAAACTTAAATTCTTTAAATTCTATTAAAATCTAAGTTAAACAAATACCAGTTATAAATTAGTGTCATTTGTCTACACAACTAAAAGTCTGTGTTTTCCTGGAACCCAGATAGATGTTGTTATAAAGGAATTGTTGGTTTTAGAGTTTCAAATCACTCTTTTTCTGTGGCTTCTGCTTCCTTCTGTCTCTCTTGCCAATATAATGAGTATATCTAGAGGAGACAGCATGATTATAACAATGACTAGTGGGGCAAATGGAAGTTTCTGGAATGTGTTAGTGTTACCCAACAAGCATCTGGTTTTCCTAAATTCCTAGATATTGAGGTTACTTGGGGTTCTTCTATAGACCACAAATATGAATGGCATGGAGGTAAAATGCCAAAATAGAATTATTTTAGTGATAGCTGACAATAGTAAAATGTCTTCAAAACAATAACTTTTTAAATAGTACAATACAGAAATGTCACATTAAAAGTTAAATGTTTGTACATTTAGGAATAGGTTAGGTAGTTCTAAATGATGAGTGCACTATTAGTTTTATTACTTATCTTATGGTTTTCAGGGTCCATTTACTTGAATAACAAATATGAGCACAGTGCACTGATTCCAGTAAGCTTATCTGGGGCTTGGATGCCATGTGCAAATCATCTGATCTACTCTTTATAGCTTATGCTAACCAGAAAACCTCAATAAAATAAAAGCATATCATTCTTATAGTTGCTCACAGTTCATTCATTTAGAAACACATCCTGCCCTTAAATACTTGCATGCCCATCTTGTTGAAGATAATGGGATTTGTCTTGGGTAATGAAAGTCAGAATATGGTTTAGCGGACATTATGGAATTTATATAAATCTATGAACATATATCTTCATTCTTGTATAAAGTAGAGATAATTTTGCTTTCTGTGATCAGTTATTGTTCTGTCATTCCAAAAATTAAGCAAAGTATGGTGCATAGAGTATAAGCCAATATGAAGTATCTGAACAGTAATTACCTCTATTACTGTTGTACCATCTGCCCTTTTCATGTACCATCATTTCAACTAGTCACTAATAATTCTTTACAAGATGTCGAGAGTGTCTGAAGTTAAACCATCAAAGCAAAATCACTGGGAGGTAGAACAGTGCCAGAGGTGAACAATGTTGGGAATTTCTAGACAGCCCTGAGTACTAACAGGGCAAGGACTTTCCTCCTCCTCCTCCCTTCCTACTCCCTTGGAAACAGTGCATAGTGTTCTGTTAAGAGTGAACACATGCAAAATGGAGCAGAGTGGGTAAAACCATTGGCGTAAGACATCATCCTTCCATATAATCCTTAGCTACAAGCCTCACCTCTGCTTACATGCACCTCTCTTGGCTACATGACTCAGATCACCTTCACAATAAAGATTAGGTACTCCAGACGAAACACTGAGGACTGGAAGTGATACCAGCCCGTGTCATGGCATATAAGAGCATGAATGCCCTTCCTGCATTAGCAATAAAACAAAAATTTAGGTATTTAATACTTTCTGCCTACCTTTTTTTTCCAAGTAATACTTCAAGTATTTTTGAATGCTTAATGCAAATCTGGATTTTTTTCCATCATTTGTTTTGTTTCTTCTACTTACCTAATTCATTTATCTATTTATACTTATTTATTGATTTCTATCCCTTCCAAATTTATTTAATTTACTGAGAGAATTTACAAATTAAAAGCTATGAGTACTTCTTATTCTTCTGGTTAAATGCTATATCTTTAATGTATATCCTTTGAAATTTTCTTTTGATGTAAGGTAATTTTATTTATTTGTTTGTCTGTTTATTTTTGCCCATTTCTCTCTCTCCCACTTCCCACCTCTGGCAATCACCAATCTGTTCTCTGTATCTATAAGCTTGTTGTTTTATTTTGCTTTTGTTTTTGTTTTTTAGATTCTACATATAAGAGAGATCATAGAGTATTTGTCTTTCTCTGACTTATTTCATCTAGCAAAATGTCCTCAAGGTCCATCCATGTTGTAACAAATGGTAAGATTTCATTCCTTTTCACAGCTAAATAATATTTCATTGTACATATAAACCATAGTTCCTTTATCCATTCATCCACCTATGGACACTTAGGTTGCTTTGATATGGTGGCTATTAAAAATAATGCTTCAATGAACATGGAGGTGCACATATCTTTTCAAATTAGTCTTTTTATATTCTTCAGATAAATACCCAGAAGTGGAATAGCTAGTCATATGGTAGTTCCATTCTTAATTTTTTTTTGAATATCCACACTGTTTTCTATAGGATCTTAAGGTTGTATGATAGCCCATACTTTCTCTAGCTTAGTAACCATAGTCCAGTAGTTCTGAATTAGGAGAATTTGGCAGGAGAATTTGGCAATGACTTGGGACTTTTTTCATTCTCACAGCTGGAGGGATATTACTAGAATCTAGTTATAGCAGCCAGGGTTCCTGCTAAATATCCTACAGGGCACAAGACAACTGCCCACAACAAAGAATTATCCAGCTCAGTATATTAATAGTGCCAAATTTGAAAATCCCCCAAAATATCTCCAATGATTTGAGACATATTTTCTTTCATTACTTATTTTAAGTTGTATTCAAAAGGAGAATATAAATTACTTATAACTTGAGCATAGCTCAAGAAACTATTTGATCTTAATTGTTGTGTTACCTATGTTTGTATGGTAACCTAAAAATGCTTTGAAAATGAACAGGGGCAACCATGCGCTTTAAGAGAAAGTTGGGTTAACTCATGTCTAAGCCATTGAATTTAGCTGACCAGGTGCCTACTCTGGAGTAGTTACAGCTGATAGATTCTGTGTCAATTCTCTCAGAGGGGGATTAAGCCATACAATAAATACTTTAAAGTTATCATCTATGACCTAATATCAAAGTATAGATTCTAAGGAATTATTCTGTATTTCAGCTTTATTTTTTTATTTTTATTTTTTTGCATTTAGGGGCATTGAGGCTTGCTGAAGTCTTTTAGTCTTTTTCCTAGAAACAGTGGCTTTCTCCTCCTGTGGATGCTAAGAACCGAACAACTTTAACTTTAAAAACAGGTCCGGCTCCCATAACAATGTGAAATAGGGAAATATTGCCTTTGGCTTCCTATCCCCTGAGAGACTCACTGTTCTCACGGCATTTCTTCTCATGACCTATAGAAACCTGCTATGCAGAAAGGACCTAAAATGGATGCACCTGGAGCCAAAAGTGATTGCACGTGATCGGGTTGCTAGGCAAGCATTCCCTCTCTGAGTGGCTGGAGTTACATGGCTCCTCACCCACGTTTGCTTTCTTTGCCTGTAAATGCTCTCCAGTTTTCCTCAGTAGATATAGGTAAGCGAGTTTGTTCCTTTATTCCATAAGTATCTATTGTGTGCCTAACAGTTTTATGTCCCTATGCTCGGGAAGCACGATGGGGAAGCAACACTGAAGCCTGAGGCTGCCAGGGAAGGCTACTTGAAGGATTATGGGAATGAGGGAGCACAGATGAACAGAAAATCAGGGTGGTTGTCAGTGGAAGATAAGATGTGCTGGGCTGGTGTACAACACAGTGAGGAAAGAGGCATAAGGTCAGGAGCAGAGAATGAAGGTGGAGGGAGGCCTGTCTGTGTGACACTGTGCTTAAGAGATAAGCCACTCTGCTATGGTGTATTGCATCAGAGGTAAGTTGTATAAGAAGTACAAAAGGGAGGGTTGTGGCTTAGAGTGGTAATATTAGGGAGGCCGCTGGAGGAGGATGAATGAAATGTTTAAATCGGAATGAGCAAAGCTGCAATTTAGTCTATCCTTGCTTTGGAAGAGAGAGCTCGCGATACCAGTGTTAGCACCTTGGGGGCCCAAAATAAACAAGGCTGTTCACAGATACAGGTGGCTTGAGTTTGTGGTCTCTGTGTACTCTTGGTATTACCTAGAGACCAGCCACTGCCATCGCTGAAGAGGTGGAGTGAGAGGCTCAATGTTATCTTTTTTCTTTCCATTGAACTGAATCTATTACTGAATATTTAAGAACTTATCCATCCACCACTTTAAATCACCTCCTGCACTTCTGGGAAGTTCTCATTTGTCTCTTCTCAATTTTTCTTACTCTCAACCTTGTCATCTCAGTAGGACAAAATATCTTTTTTAACTCTGAAACTCAACACTGACCTTGTTGAGTCAACACAGAATGTAGGAGAGTGTTGGCCACAGCATCAGAGGTCCCCCAAAAGGGTACCTAGGAATAAGTATGGGATTTTGCAAACTGTTTCTCATTTATGTCTGTCCTCTTAATCTCCCACCTATCCTTTGGGGATCATTAGCCATTAATCATTATCTTAAATATGATTTGTTGCTAAAGACTAGGGTTTGCTAGATTATGTTCAAGAATCATCTAGTACTTCGCTTTGGAATAATCTGCTTTTATGACTTGGTCACTTAGGTCATTCTCCTTCTAAGGGTGAAGTCCCTCCAAAAAGAAGCTATCCACAAGATCCCTTCTTAAAAACAAAACAAAAACCTGTAATGTATTTTGAACATACTAGTGTTTTTCCAATGAGAAAGTCCAAATTTTACAGTTGACTTGAATCAAAGGAATATCTATTAATCGTAGACTTTGGGACATCATTCATCCAGCAAATGTTCGGCAAAGAATCTCTCATCCTTGGGTCTTCCAGAATATTTGAAAGGCAGAGTGTGCCAAACTTTGTGTCAGAGGGTTTATGATAGGTTGTAAGGTGCTCAAGACAATGTCTGGCACATAGTATTTGCTTAGTAAATATAAGTATTTATTGTATATTATTTCACTAGAACACAAAATTTGCAAGGGCAGACATTATTGTCCATATTATTTTCTGCTTTATTTCTGGTGCTTACAAGTATGGAACAGAGTTGGAATTCAATGAATACTTGTTGATGGAACTCAACAATGGAATATGACTATATGTCGCATGCACACACACACACACACACACACACACACAATGAAACCATGTTTGTTGTCTCTGAATGAGCTGGATGGGCTGACTTTGCTTCTCTGTAACACATTCCTCTTCTGACTTGAGTATGATCAGATTATCACTACAAATTTCACAGCTGTCAGTTCATTAACCCACTAAGTGTCTAAGTTAATATATCGATGTGATATTATTGGTACATCTGCTACCCACACCACAAATTTAAAAGTACCCCTTTCTGTGTTGCTTATTGACTTGATCATTACCTTTATGAACAGACGGTGATGTTTTCCTGGATAGAGAATTGCATTCATTTAAATATACCCTAAAATCACACAGTGAAATTCAATTGAAGTATAATGGAAATGAATAACACTAAGGATTTTGGTGATACCATTTTAAGGCTTTTACATGTCTTTTAAAATTAATCTCCAAAAATGTGACAGAAGAACTTGAACATTTTCTAATTTTACCTAGAAAAATAATAATAGTTCTGATTATTTCAGGACCCTCATTTATACTAAGACTAGTATTGTAGGTTAGGTAAAAGTAATGATTCTCAAACTTTACCAAGTACCATTAACTGGAAATCTTGTTAAAATAGATTGCTGGGCCCCGCCCACCAGTTTTTGGTTCAGTAGGTCTGAGGTGGGACCTAAGAATTCACTTTTCTAATGTGTTTCCAGGGGGATACTGATATTGCAGGTCCAGGAAAGTCACTTGAAGAAAGCCTAGATTAAATGTTCATATCATATGATACATTGATAATTGACTGCAAATATTTAGTCTCAATAAAGGAAGATTTAGGAAGCTGTTTTCAATTTTTTGAAGGACCACATATTAGGGAAAGGACTAGACATGTTAAATATATCTCTTGAGGTTTAATCAATGAGTGAAAAGCTAGGTTTCAACTCAGGTTTTATGTATTTATTTATTTTGTGTGTGTGTGTTTCTGCTTTATAACAAAGTGAATCAGCTATACATATACATATATCCCCATATCTCCTCCCTCTTGCATCTCCCTCCCAACCTCCCTATCCCACCCCTCTAGGTGGTCACAAAGCACTGTGCTAATCTCCCTGTGCTATGCGGCTGCTTCCCACTAGCTATCTATTTTACATTTCGTAGTGTATATATGTCCATGCCACTCTCTCACTTCTACATCTGCATCTTTATTCCTGTCCTGCCCCTAGGTTCTTCAGAACCTTTTTTTTTTTTTTAGATTCCATATATATGTGTTAGCATATGGTATTTATTTTTCTCTTTCTGACTTACTTCACTCTGTATGACAGACTCTAGGTCCATCCACCTCACTACAATAGCTCAATTTCATTTCTTTTTATGGCTGAGTAATATCCCATCGTATATATTCTAGTAGACAGAGCAGTCCAAAGGTGGAATATATGGACTGGGGAATAAGAGCTCTTTGTTGTTGGAGATGTTCAAGTTGCAGGTCTAGGACAAAAGCAGATTCAAAGACTGGGTAAGAATTTGGCCCTATGTGGTGCTGGGGATTTCTTTTAATCCTGAGCTTGTGATTCTAAGGAATTTCTTAAAATGATCTATCTGAATTACTGTCTCCAAGCAAGAAGGTATCTAAAACATTTGTCATTTGATGACTGATCAGTCATGAATGGTGTATTAGTTTCCTGTGGCTGCTGTAAAAAATTAACACAAACTTGGTAACTTAAGATAACAAATTTATTCTCTCAGGGTTCTGGCAGCCAGAAGTCCACAATCAGTCTTTGGAGGCTCTAGGGCAGAATCCATTCTTTACTTTGTCCAACTCTTTTGTTTATGTCTGCATCATTCCAGTCTCTGCCTCCCTGATCAGATTGCCTCTCCTCCTCCATCTGTGTCAAAACTCCTTCTGCCCCAACGTTGTAAGGGCATTTGCCATTGCATCTAGCGCCCACTCAGACAATCAAGATAGTCTCCCCATCTTCAGATACTAAAATTAATCACATCTGCAAAGACATCTTTTCCAAATAAGATAACATTTGCGGGTCCCAGGTGCTAGCATCTGATATCTTTGGGGACATTAGTTAGTTTACTGCAAATAATAAATCCCTTTCTTTTTTTTTTTTTTTTTTTTTTTTTTTTTTTTGTGTTACGTGGGCCTCTCACTGTTGTGACCTCTCCCGTTGCGGAGCACAGGCTCCGGACGTGCAGGCTCAGCGGCCATGGTTCACGGGCCCAGCCGCTCCGCGGCATGTGGGATCTTCCCAGACTGGGGCACGAACCCATGTCCCCTACATCGGCAGGCGGACTCTCAACCACTGCGCCACCAGGGAAGCCCCCTTTCTTTCTTTCTTTCTTTCTTTCTTATACTGTTCTGATATTAATTCACTATTTAAAATATTCTTACTATGTAAGAAGTTCGTTTTTCTACTTTTTAATATTTTTGTTACAGTGCAGATAACAGAAAAGACAGGACAATTTTTACTCATCAATTTTCCTACATGAGGGCAGTTAACACTTTTTGTCAAAATGAGATTTTATATAACATATAGATAATGTTGTATTTTTCCTGACAAGTGTAAAGGAAGGTGTTTTACTATATTCTGTTCCTTTCTAGGATACGCAGAAATTAATTTCAATGAAACTCATCAACTTTACATTTAAGAGCAGGCCTAGTATGGATAAGTGGGTAAGGGGCTACTTAGAAGATTATTGAACTAGTTTTAACAAGTATATAAAAATTTTAAAACTAGTTTAAACTTGAGTATCAATATTCATATTTAGATTAAGTTTAACAAATTAAATTCATTAAAATTGAAAAATATCACTGGACCTAGCATATTTGGGGACCAACATACAGTTCTTGAATTGTATTTCTCTGAAAACTGTGAAAATCAAAACAAAAATTATCAAATTTTCCAGATAATGTTTGTCAAGAATACTAAAAAAATTAGAGAATTGACCTCAATTTTTTTTTACAGATATTAGAAAATTTGCAGAGATAGCCTTTGCTAAGCTTTGTTTTTATCCTGTTGCTTATTAGCAATTAAACACCAAAACTTAATTAAATCCCATTGTTTGTAATCTTTTAAAATTGTCAGGCTACATTTTTTAGAACAGCTTTATTGCAATGTACTTCCTATGCCATATAATTCCACCACTTAAAGTGTATAATTCAATGGATTTTTCATATAGTCTCAGAATTTTGCAGCTATAACTGCTCTATAATTCTAGAACGTTTCATCACCTCCAAAAAGCAACCCCATACTCATTATTGTTCATTCCCCTTCCCTGCCCCTATACCCAGGCCAACTCTGGTCTTCTTTCTGTCTACTCTGAACATTTCCCATAAAAAGAATCAGACACAAAAGGGTATTTTTGAGTGGTTTCTTTCACACAATATAAGGTTTTCTAGGTTCATCTTGTAGTAGCATAGATCAGTACTCCATTCTTTTTCATGGCCAAATAACATCTATTGTATAGATATGTCACATTTTATTTATCTATTAATCAGTTGGACCTTTTGGTTGTTTCTACTTCTTGGCTATATGAATAATGATGACCCAAATATTGGCATATAGTATTCAGTATTAAACAAAATCATACTGAAAATTATGCTAAGAGGATCTGAGTGATTTTAAAGACTCTGAAAGCAAGGAAAATGAAACTATTGATATTAGTTACTGTAATAGACTAAGTGGTATAGTACATAAATCATTGACTCTATCTTAGGTTCTGGATACTGGAACTACAGTAAGCATTCATTATTACCTGCACTCCCCATGTGCTGTTATATCCATTTAGGCAATAGAATACACATTCTTTTCTATACCTTGAAGTAGGGAAAATATAAAACTTGTATGGAAAACAGAAGGGCCCTTGCTACCCTTACTTCACTTGATCTCAAACTTTTCTGAGCACTAGACTATCTTTATTATACTTGATCTGTAAACTTGACCTCTAAATGCTCATTAAATTATTTATGTATTTGTGAGAAAGAGATAGTGACCTAAATGCTAGAGCAGGTACTACATGCCAATAACCCAAGCATATAAACTCTGATTTTATCTTGTAGATAACTTATGGTAGAGAATGAAATTGACAAATCATCTTTGTGACTCTAGTCTTTCAATTACTAACAATGAAAATGATAGTTTTATGTTTGTTTGCTTGTTTTTGCCAGCGTTGAAGAGATTCTGACTCTTCCTTCATTATCTGAGACAAAAACATTATTTGAAAATAAAAAAAAATCTAGAAAATTCAGATGAGACTTTCTTATATTCTTATTGAGACTTTAATTTTTGAAAAAGTTTTAGGTTCACAGAAAAATTGAGTGAAAGGTACAGAGACTTCCCATATACTCCCTGTCCCCACGCATGTACAGCCTCCCTCGTTATCAATATACCACACCAGAGTGGTATGTTAACAGCTATCGTTGGTGAACCTAAGTTGACATTATCATAATCACCCAAACTCTATGGTTTAACTTAGGGTCAGTTCTTAGTGTTGTATATTCTCTGGCTTTGGACGAATGTATAGTGACATGTATTGATCATTATGATATCATACAGAGTATTTTCATTGCCCTGAAAATCCTCTGTGCTCCATTAGTTCATCCCTCCCCATCTCCAACCCTGGCAACCACTAATCTTTTTACTGTCTCCATAGTGTTGCCTTTCCTGGAATGTTATGGAATTGGAATTGTATAGTGTATAGCCTTTTCAGATTGGCTTCTTTCACTTAGTAATATGCATCTAAGTTTCCCCCATGTCTTTTCATAGCTTGACAGCTCATTTCTTTTTTAGTGTTGAATCATATTCCACTATCTGGATGTGTCATAGTTTAACCATTCACCTACTGAAGGACATCTCTGTTGCTCCCAAGTTTTGATAATTAGGCATAAAGCTGCTCTAAACATCTGTGTGTAGTTTTTGTGTGGACATAATTTTCCAACCTCTTTGCATAAATACCGAGGAGCACAGTTGCTGGATTGCATGGTTAGAGTATATTTAGTTTTGTGAGTAACTGCCAAACTGTCTTTCATAGTATCTGTACTATTTTGCATTCTTATCAGCAATGAATGACAATTCCTCTTGCTCTACATCCTCACCTGCCTTTGGCATTGTCAGTGTTTTGGATTTTAGCCATTCTAATAGGCATGTAGTGTTCATCTCATTGTTTTAATTTACATTTCCCTGATGATGTATGATGTGGAGCATCTTTTTATTTGCTTATTTGCCATGTTGTATATCTTCTTTGGGGAGTGTCTGTTAAAGTCTTGGCCCATTTTTAATTGGGTTGCTTGCTTTTTTTCTTGTTGAGTTCTAAGAGTTCTTTGTATAGTTTTGATAATAGCCCTTTATCAGATCTGTCTTTTGCAAATATTTTCTTCCAGTCAGTGTCTTGTCTTCTAATTCTCTTGTCATTGTCTTTCTCAGAACAGAATTTTTTTATCTTAATGAAGGTCAGCTTATCAATTATTTGAGACATTTGTTGACAAAGAGTTGACAAACACTTACCAAAATAAATAGTTAGAATTTTCTAATCTAATCCAGAGTATATGTTTTCTATGCACTTGTCTATTTTAAAGAGAGAACTAGTTTTTCCTACAAAGCTGGATTTTAAAATAAAGATTTAAAAAGCAGATTCAACAGAGTAACAAATAACAAAGCTAATAACATTTTATATAACAATAATTTACATATGTCTGGAAACTGCCCACTCAGTGCCAAAAAAAGGTAGCCTCATCTGCATAGTATATAACCTGATAAAAAACAATATATTAAGAGAGTCATCAATATCAATTAACTTTCCCCAAGTGCCACAAAAGACTACATTTATTAAATAAGTACAAAATTATGCAAAGTTCTTGTACCACATTTCAAAGCTAAGCTAAACTTATAAAAGAATTTTTGAACCCAAGTGCAAATGCCTGCATTTTTGTTCAAATTTTAGAACTATTATATGTTTGAAAGATGAAAATATTGTAAAAGTGAACTTTAGGCAAATCAGAATCACCTAGGGCTCTCTGCCTTGATTGTATCATGCTGGAGTCAGAATAGCGCATCTCTTAGTCACTTCCTGTTCTCAAACTCTATTCTTATGATACTTTCTTTGGATTTCTATTGTTTCTGGGAAAACCAAGACTAGATGTTTAATCAAATCTTGTTTAATATCCCCCCAGGAATACACTTGGTCTAAGTCATGTTGCTTTAACCACCAGATTTCAATGCACAGAATTAAGATATTATTTGATCACAAGTTGTCACAAAGTGTGAAAATGCAGTATGCAATTTTATATGCTTTCTCTGTCCTCTATGCATTCTGTAAACTTTTCCCATTTCCCTTCCTCCTATGGTTATAGATTTCAAGCATCTGAATTTTATTTTAAGTCAGTTGGATACATTAGGTTGATGTGGATTATACACAGGGGACTTAAATGGGAAACTTGTTTATTTCATCCATATGGGTTTATTGTAACTTCACCAGAAAAGCCTATGTAAGAGCACCTCAGTGAGAGAGAAAATGGCATTATTTTTGTTTTCAACTCCAAAAGGGAAAACTAAAATTTCATCCCAGGGAGCATTCCATCTAACTAGATCACTTGCATGTTAACACAATCCAAGCCACGTGGCACTGCCTTGCACTGCTGAACTTAAAACTACTTATTACTGTGCTCCCCTGGAAATCTAATAGAGTTTGAAATTCAAAATACTCAACATCACCTGACAGATTTCTTCAAATGGTCAAAACTCCATAGAAAGGCAAGAATCTATGACTCCTTTATTCTGGACTGATGATGTTTACTCTACTTGGATATACAAAGAAAGGGCCTTGGACTCTTGCATTCCTATAGTTGCAGAATCCGGCCAAGCAAGGACATGCTTCTCTGTGAAGCTTTTCTGAAGCTTCAATTATGGTCATTTGTTACAAGGTGACATTGTCTTTAGTATGTGGGACTTATTAAACTCTCTCCTGAATGAGTCATACTGGGATATATCTGAGATAAGCAGACTGCTTCAGACTGAGTTATTTTTCCAATCTAATTCTCTTACACATTAAGTTATTTGGAAAGCTCTGGAAGACTGATAACGGTGTCTTAGTCTCTGGTTTTCATGCACTGTCAGAAGCTTTAGAGAGAGTGTACGTCAAATAATTTAAGCATTTAGCTATATCTCAAAAGGAAACCATGGATATTCAAACATCATAGAGAGAGAAAACAAAATACATTAAGTGGTGGTGAATTCCACAATTTCTGACATTATGGAATGAAGCCCGAAAGGGTTAGTCATTTCTTAACTCTTTGAAGGCAGGAATTGTTTTAGAGGTTGATTCCTAAATGTATAACTTATCAAATTCAAAGTGCTCATTCTAAAGTTATCTGTATTATTTCACTGAAAATCAAAACTAGCCATGTTCTGAATTTTAAAAAGTAAATTGCAAATAAAGGAAGAAAAATACTCCTGGCTCAGGAACACACGTATAGCTAGCTAGCTAGATCTTTCAGTCGATTGAGATAGACTCCAATGTACCAATAACTACAAACGGAAAGCCTAGATTTGAGATAACATTTCTCTGCAATAATAACATTAATAACAAACAGTTACTGAACACTGCATCTGTGACTGTGTTTTACCATCATATCATTTAACTCTGAGTATAGCCCAAAAGTATAGATTTTATTTTGTTCCACTTTGTATAGATCAGGAAAAGAACTGAAGGACAGAAACTGTCTACTACATTGTCCAAGGTCATACAGCCGTAAAATGGAACTCAAATCCTGGCTGCTTTAGTTAACTTGGTTTATTCCTTGCAGGAAGTATTTATAAAATGTTTTTTGAGAACTAATATTTCATGAATTTTTAGAAGGTGCATTTTGTAAACAAATAATAGCTATTCATTTTCAGGTCTCTTTACGTTAATAGATAAGATTTCCTTTGAATTGATGGGTAGAAGTCAAATTGTTCTTTACATATTATGAGGACAGAAAAGCCCTAGTAACTGACCTAAAGCTAACTGATTTAGTAAAGCTGAGAAAACATGGCCTCTCAGGAAAGCGCTAGTTTTGAAGAAGTAAATGTATCTCCCTGGCAAACAATTCTCTAATGGACCAATTAGATCCTGAAGTCCTTATATTACTAGGAAAACCTGCCTTCTCTAGTTAGATAATTCATTGCCTGCCTTTTACTTTCTTTGCCCTAAAGCAAGGAGTGACAAACTTTTTCTACAAAGGGCCAGATAGTAAATATTTTAGGCTTTACAAGTCACATATGCCTCTTTGTGTCCTTTCTTTTTTTTTTTTTTTTTTTACAATTAAAAAAAAATTTTTAGTTGGGAGCTGTACAGAAACAGGCCATAGTCCAGATTTGGACCAAGAGCCCCTAGTTTGCAGACCCCTGCCATACAGGATTCTTATGTGTGTCCTTGTCCCCTAGAACTTGTTCCAAGATAATGATCATTCAAAGTTCACTACATATAGTTTAAATTTTATATACCTGTGTATATGTACATATTCATATAAAACCCATATAGAGTATACAGCGATATCTATGAGGATTAAAAGTTTTTGACCTGCACATTTTTATTTTCATAGAGCTAACTCATCTTATTTCAGAGTTCGGTGTTTTGCATGCCATGGAATAATCCACCTGTTTTTCTTACATATGGCCTCTATAAGTGGTAATTGAAGGTTTTCCAGGAAAATATTATAATTTGGAAGAACTAAGTTATTGTCTTTATGTTCATTTCAGGTATATTTACATAATGGGCAGTCTGAATGGAGTTAGGTAGAGTATGCATTGTTTTGAGAAAATTCACCATTTTAAACATTTCTAATGATCTTTCAACTTTTTCAACCTTTGCCTTTCTAGACTGTCACCTTTCTTGTGCTGCCAGCATGACATCACTGAACATGGTGCCAGGGTGAGAAATGTATAATCAGCTTTCACAAGCTGGTGCAACCTGGCTCCAGTACCCACTGGCCTGGGTCTGTATTTGTACCCACGGACAAAAAAGATAAATAAACAAAAGCTAATAAGGACTGTTTTAGTCAACTTTCTAGCTGGACTGCAAGTTGTCATTTGCAATTTTTCTGTTCAGACCATAGCTGAAAGTAATTTGCCTTGAGTGCTGAGTGATAATATTAGAAAATATTCTTAAGCACAGCATGTAAACGTTGGGTTTGGTGGAGTCCATGAGTCATTTAATAACACTTTTGTTGAATGGATAGGAAGGACCTTGCTGTCCTAGCAGCACTTCCTTTTGAGGTGTTCCAAGTGATCTCTTGGGGACATGGATCTCTTCTATATAATCTTCCAGGGGATGACTGAGAGGGTTATTTTATGCCAGGAAAAAAAGTATTACTAGTGAAGTTCACCAAACACCTTTCTTTTATTTCAGCAGTTTAAACAGAACTCTTACAATATATTTTCATCATTTTTCATGTTGTTTTAGAATTATATGCATGTGTGGAAGTTTCCTCATTGGACTTTTTTTTTTTTTTTTTTTTTTTTTTTTTTTTTTGCAGTATGCGGGCCTCTCACCGTTGTGGCCTCCCCCGTTGCGAAGCACAGGCACCGGACGCGCAGGCTCAGCGGCCACGGCTCACGGGCCCAGCTGCTCCGCGGCATGTGGGATCTTCCCGGACCGGGGCACGAACCCGCGTCCCCTGCATCGGCAGGTGGACTCCCAACCACTGCGCCACCAGGGAAGCCCCCCTCATTGGACTTTTTAAGTTCCTTGTGGGGAGGAACCTTTTCATTTTTATAAAATCTTTTTATTTCTAGTATCCATCATGCTGGATGACATAGAGAGGGCATCAATGAATATTTGGTTTTCCTTATGAATGTACAGAAGATAGCAATTATATATGTATGTGAGAAAATGTAATACAAATGGAGACTTGCTTACAGAAATAAATGTGTTACCTCTTCTTTTTCATATCCTTGTCATTTATAACAAAAATATCATAAAACATTCTAATCAAGTGGCAAAATCAACAGATCAAAAGTACAGATGCATCCTTTGTTGTACGTGGAATCCTGCTTCTGATAAGAAATCTGCCACCGTTAATTGATTTGCAGGTACACTTATTTCTGAAGTCTTAATATCATTCTAGGAAGATGAGCAGGTAGATCCCATCAGACTCCTTCTGAGATTGCAATAAAATGGTTTCATCTTAATCGTGTACAACAAGCCAAGAATATGATTGAGGAAAACCTCACCTCTGTAGGCAATTCCCTGTCTCTTATGAGGTCTCTTTATATATAATTTGGTTCGGCTAATGGAATTGCTTTGAATGTGCCTAAAATAGTTTTTTAGTTTATTGTGAAAATGTAGAACAAACAGGTTTTGACTTTAGCCTCCAATAATGGCTGCTTCAGACAACTAAACAATGGGACATAATATGTACAACTTTTAAAAAGCATAAACAAGACAGAAAGAAAACAGTAGGCAAAAATGCAGAATGTGGGCATCCAGGGAGGTGATCATGGCATTTGGAACCACACTTGTCATATGATACTGCTTTTCGTTTTTTGAGGTTCTTTTATAGGTCAAGTATATGAGGTATAATATACATATAGTAAAATCCATTTTTGGAGTACAGTTCTATGAACTTTGATAAATGTACAGAGTTGTATAAACATCACTGCCATAAGGATATAGAATTCCACCACTCTGAAAATTTTCCTTGTGCTGCTTTATTATCACTCTCGTTCACCAACTTCCTGCCTCCAAAAGACATTGATCTGACTTCATCTTTATAGCTTTATCTGTTTAAATCTGTTATATAAATGAAATCATGTCCTATCATTTTGTGTCAGGCTTCTATTTTTACCAAAATGTTTTTAGATTTATCCAATACTGAGTATTCTACTGCATGAATGGACCATAATTTGTTCATTCCTTTACCAGAGGATAGATATTTGGGGTCTTCACAGTTTTGGGCTATATCAAATAAAACTGCTATAAACAGTATTGCAGGTCTTTGTATGTATGAACATAAATTCCATTTCTCTTGGTTAAACACCTAGCACTGTGTTTGTATATCATATGGCACATGTATGTTTAAGTGTACATAACTTCATGCAAGAAACTATCATGTTGTTTTTCAAAGTGGCTCTACAATTTTTCATTACCATCTGCAATATATGAATAATCTAGTTGTTCTCGGTCATCACCAATACTTGGTATTGTCAATTTTCCTTTTTAACTGTAGTCATTCTAATGGTTGTGTAGTAGAATCTCACTGTGGATTTAATTTGCATTTACTGAAAACTAAAGATATTAAGCATCTTTTCACATATTTATTCGTCATTTGTATATTGTTTCTTGGTGAAATATCATTTCAAAACCTCTACCACTACCTCTGTTTTAATTTTTTTTTTCTTATTATTGAGCCGTAAGAGCTCCTTATGCATTCTGGATAAAAGTTGTTTGTAAGGTACATGATTTGCATATATTTCCTCCCAGACACTGGATTGTCCTTTCATTTTTCTTACAGTATTTTTTGAAGAATATAAGTTGTTAATTTTGATGCAGTCCAATTTTGACATTTTTAAAATTATTTAAGTGAATGGTATTCTAGTTAAGAAATCTTTGTTTAACACAAGGTAATGAACATTTTCTCTTATGATTTCTACCGGAGTTCTATGATGCATTTGAGTTAATTTTGATATTGTGTGAGGTATGAATTCAAATTTATTTTTATATACAGTTGTGTAAATGTTGCAGCTCCATTTGTTAACAAGACTATCTTCCTTCATGGAATTAACTTTATTCCTTTGCAAAATTTGTCAAAGTGCATCAACTACATGTGTGTCTATTTCTGGGCACTCGATTCTGTTCCACTGATTGGTATGACTATCATTTTATGAATACAGCATTGTTTTGATTATGATACCTTTACACTAAGTCTTCAAATCGGGTAATGTAAGGTCTCTAACTTTGTTCCTATTTTCTCAAAATTGTTTGGCTATTCTATTTCCTCAGGCATTCTATACAACTTTAGAATCAGCTTATTGATTTCTATATAAAATTCTGTTGGGATTTTTGTTGAAACTGAATGCTTCTCAGCTGTGCTGAGTCTACTGATGAGCCAATTAAAGGAATAACATGCCATACTGTGCTGCTGGTTTTTGTTTCTAGCTTTTCCATTTGATTTGTACCTAATGTTTCTTTATTCTGCTGAATTTCCACATTTGTTCATAGATGTTTCCCACCCTTTCCACTGGATCTTTTAGCATATTAATCATAGTTATTTTAAAATCTCTGTCTGATAACCCCAATAGCTGCTTCATATCTAAATCTGTTCTGTCAATTGTTTGTTCTCTTGACAATGGTTTTATTTTCTTGTTTTGTAATTTTCATATCTTCATAAAACTTTCCCTCTTGTGCACTCCTGTAAGAAAAAGTTAATCTTCTCTCTCTTTTAACTCAAATTGTTTTGACCTGAGACTGTTTTTACTTGCTATTTCTTCTGCTAGAATGTTATTAAGCCAGATATTAGTTTTTCTGCTTCCTTGTCATTCAGGCCTCAGCTGGAATGTCCCCACAAAAAGAATTTTGCTGACCATTCAAATTCAAGTTGCCCACTAGATATTCCGTAGCAAACAGAGTTTGTTATTATCTGGTTTCACCTTATTATTTGAAAATTTTAATTATTTCCCCTTAATAGTATGCTTCCAAGAAAACATAATGATGTTAAATATTGTCTTAGTCCATTCAGGCTTATAAACAAGAGAAATTTATTTCTCACAGTTCTGTAGGCTGGAAGTCCGAGATCAGATTACCAGTACGGTTGGATGAGGTCCCTCTTCTGGATTTCAGACTTCCTGTTGTATCCTTATGTCATGGAAGGGATGAACTAGCTCTGTGGGGCCTTTTCTATAAGGACATTAATCTAATTTATGAAGGAATGATTTAATCATTTCTCAAAGTGCCCCCCCCCCCCGATACTATCACACTGGGCATTAGGTTTTCAACATATGAATTTGGAGGGAGGGGATAAAACCATTCAGATCATAGCAAATATTTTATCTACTCTGTCTCCAGTGCTTAGAATAATATCAGTCAAATAAGAGAATGTCAATAAATAATTGTTAAGTGAATGAATTAAGCAATCCTTCCCAAGCAAGAAAATGCTATCCTTTAGCTTATATTCAAATATTCTTTGATGTCTCATTAAAATGTATAGTTCTTTCTATATAAATTCTATACACTTATTAGGTATTTTAGCTAAGTATATGAGTTAAATTTATTCCTAGACATTTTATGTCTTCTATTGTTATTTTGCCCGGAATTGTTTTTCAATTTTCTTTCTTTGTGGATGTAAGGAAAATAATGATATTTTCTGTAACTTTTGGTAATAGTCCACTTTATACAACACCAATATTAGCTCTAGTTTGATTTTTTTTAGTTTTGTGTATTGAATTTTGCACAGGAAAAGTCAATTAGAATTATTCTAAATTGGACGGATACATCTATAGAGTTTAGGTGGGAGTAAGCAAGAACCCCAGGAAGGGCTTTTTCCTAAACACACAATCTCCTGTATAATTTCCTTGAGAGGGAATTAGGCAGTTAGGTAGATATGAGCAGGGTACCCAATAGGGCAAAGGAATTGGCCCTATAAATAAAGAGAGGGGGGAATGTGGTGCTCCAAGGACAATGGTGCTTCAAGGACAAAGGACGACACTGCCTGAAAAAGTGTCAGCGTTACACCACCACCCCCACCGGACTCTTAATCGCCTCCCCACCATGTTGCGATGGTTACAAAATTCGACGCCCACCTGGGCAACGAGGACCTATCCCAAATAAGGAAATGCATCTTCCCTGTCCCACTCCTGCCCTATAGAGGAAGGTATATGTGCCCCGACCAATCAGTAAATGAAATTTTCACCTCGGACCATTCCTTTGTTTTCTGGCTATAAAAACTGATCAATAGCACATGTTCCGGCTCGACTCTCCCAAACTACTAGGAAGTTAGCCCGCTGTTCTGGCAGCGAAACTCCCCTCTAATAAATTCTATCTTCTTTACATTCTGCCTTGTGTCTGGAAATAGCACTAACAGAAGAGTGATATAATATTAGTGAAATTAAACATGTCTGAATTATTTGACGTAAAAGAAATTATTCTTGTTTTAAGTGTTGCATTAGTTATTTATTTTTAGAGCTTTTATTTGTCATGTTAAATAGTCATTTTAATTAGACCTTCTTTTCTTCAGGAATTGATGTTTAATTTTGCCAAATCATCTTTTGCAAACTATTGAGATAACCTTTCTCCTTTGATTTAGTGATGTGATGAATACTACAAATAGACTTTAGAACATTAAGCTCTTTTTGCATTGGGGGTAAACTCAACGAGATCATGTTTTAATTTTCTTTTAATACATTTGTGGATTAGATTCGTTAGTTTCCTATTAAGGTTTTTTGCATACACAGCAGAAACTCCCATGCTTTCTTTGTTACAGGGGCTTGGTTTCTTTGAGCGGTAGTGTGCTCAGCTAAATGATTACACTGCTCAGCCTTTCTTGAATCTAGACGTGGCCAAGTAGAAAGTTATGCTTAGGTATAACAAGCAGAAGTGTTGTGTGTCACTTCTAGCAAGTCTTCTTAAAAGGATCTAATTTACCCTTTCATCTTTTTCCTTTCTCCTTTTTTAACCGCGAATATCTATGTTATGGTTGGAGCTCCAGCAGCCATTCTAGACCATGATCTGAAAAGGAACCCCCATGTGAGGCGAGTGGAAGAGAAAGACACCAGAAACCTGGGTCTCTGATGTTTCTGCAGCTGGCATACCATCCCCAACCTGCCTATATTTGAACTTCATTTATCTGAGAAATAAACTTCTATCTGAAGTGGCTGTAATTATGCATTTACTGCCACTTCACCTGAACCTAATCCTAGTAGATTAGGTTCATCCATAGTCATAAGTGAGATCAGTCTGCAATTTTCCACTTTTTAAAAATCTATCTAATGTTTTTGATACAAGATATGCTAATTTTGAAAAGTAATCATGATGCTCTCAATCTTTTCCTTAATTCTGAAACAGATTAAGCATTTACCTGCAATAGTCAAGCATAGTTTTAGAAATATTTTAGGACTGTTTTTTCTTGGTTTAAATATTTTTCTTCTCCCTGTGTTAGCTTTAGTATATATATTTTTTAATTATCCATTTCATCCACTTTATTCAAGTTATGTGCTATTCTAATGTTTTATCCTGTCTGTATTATTCATTGCATTTGATATACTATGCATTTGAGTATTTTAGCTGGTTAAACTTGATATATGCTTAAAAATTGTGTATTCAGATTTGGTCAAATAAGTAGAGTTTGGTTATCATCATCAATTTGCTCTTTTAGCAGAAACATTCAGTACGTGGTTTAAAGATCCAGCCTCCTCTGAAGAGCTGTGTGTTTCAGGTGAGGCACTTCTGACCTAGTTCAGAGACTTGAGTCATGATGGTTTAAGCCACTCATGTTTGTTCCATTCATCTTTCCATTAATTGATTTAGGCAGAAGCAGGGGATATAATTATGGCTGAAAGATATGAAGGGAACTATATTGTGAAGTTCCTGGGATTAATTTTCCTATGCTTCAAAAGAGATACAAAGAATACACATTTAGATGTCCTCATGTCTGTAAGGGACCCCTAGGAATGCTGTAGCCATGTTGTACACATAAGGAGAGCTGTCCTTTGATGAAATCCAATATAAAGACAAGGGAAGAGTGAAGACCATTACTGGATTCCTTACTGTACTATACATGGATCAGCACTATATTTGAACTTCTTGTCCTGTGAGAGAATACATTTTCTCAATGATGATGTTAGTTGAGACAGAGTTGACTTGTGACTAAAAGCTTCCTTACTAATATACTTTTCTAGTTTTTTTTCTAATAATTTTTCCACTTTCATGTTTAAAATAATTTATGCATTTATTCTTAGGTTTATTTTTGTATTCTCTAAGTCCTCAAGTTGTATATGATTTAAGTTTGCTTTAATGTTTCTGTATTTAATGATGAAGTCTTTCCTATAAGCGTGGCTTTAGTTATATAACGACAGTGCATTAGTCTCATTAAAAATATTTTCATTATTTAGGTATTGTATATATATATATATCTGTATATATATACAATATATATGTATGTATGTTGAAATGTTTATTTTATTTACAATTTTATTAGAATATAATACCCATTTTTAGTCTTTTAAGAAAAGTAGTCAGTAGAATTATTCCTTTGGAGAAGTGAAGGTATATTATTTGTTGCCTACTGTGGCGAATGGTTTGTCCCATGAATATATTCACTTAATAATACATAAAGTTCAGCACCTTTTTAAGTAATCTGTCTATTTTATTCTCATCTTCTATATTATTTATTTTTTGCTTTCTTGGTCTTTCAAAGATTAATTTTTCTGGTAATTTATTCTTTTTAAACTGTTTTTATTGATTTTCTTATATAAAATATATGTGGTAATATTGCCAATTGTCTTTAATTACTCATTTTCTTTTTCATCACATGCATAACTCCATATAAAAATATGCCACAAAATAATTGAGCCCCTAAAATTCTGGATTATTTTTACTCCACTCCATTATTTCAAATATATTAATCTAATACATGCATGTATTATTTAAGTGTCACAGATTCTCAGTAGCTTCAACAGAACCCACTTACTTGTAGCTACTGCTATAAACAATGAATTTTATCTCAAATATGAAAGGGTATAGTTAGAAGAAAAATGAAGTATCACTACTGACATTTTTCTGAAGATTTCTTTATAATGAGTTTAATTTAATATTTTTCAGCAAATTAATTTGGTCAAGTGAATTCTCAGTATCTGACCAGCATATTAAAGCTTTAGATGACTATTTCTAAGTAGAATCTAACCCTGTTTAGGAATAAGATTTGGGTCAGTATTTTTTTCCCCACCTTCCTGATGTGGTTGTGGTTATCTATATTTTTACTAGTAAAATCGACTACTTTCCTTTCTCAGATATCCACCTTATATTTAAAAATAATATTATAATGCAACATTCCAAATATTGCAAGTTGATTCCAACAGTTCAGTGTACTTATTTGCTGTATCAAAATAAGTGTGAAATGTATTTTCAAGCACTCTTTGCCACCACATTTAAATCTTTCTCAGTGATATTATAGTTCTGCATATAAATGGTGCTTAATGCATATATATTGAGTAAATGAATGGGGAATAACAAATCAAAGCATGCACATAAAATTAATAATACAGTCTTTCAAACTGAAGATTATAAAGAATATAGTTTTTCAATCATCAAATAAAGCTTTCTTAAATCTTCCCTTTTCATCTGAAGTTTATTTAAATTATTAGTACTTATCTAAGTATTATTGCAATTTAACTATATCTTTAGCATGTATAACTATTCCTTAGGTAATATTAGCAGCTATATATCAGTTCACTTAGATGTGTATATGAAAGGACAGAGTACTACAGATCTGAGAACCAATGGATATTATTAAAACATTTAATAATCACCAAGCACTAAGTATACATTTTTAGGTGCATTGCTTAGTACATACGTGTTGACTTATCAAAGTAATGCTAATTTAAAATTTTATTTAAAGTAAAAAATCAATAATTTGATGATGATGTGGTATGTGAGTTTGTAGTAACAGGTAGTAGTGAGCTGACCAAACCCAGTATTTCATGAAACTAAAAATGTTTATCAAATTACCCAGAGAAAACTATCATATATAAGGCATTTTTTAAAAAATAATAAAGAAGAAAGCCCATGAAAATGAAAACACCATCCCCCCAGTGCACATACCAAAGGACCTTTGCAGAGCAAACAAATCAAGTGAGAATACATTGCTGAAAAAAAAGAAGAAAATCAAAATGATAATGAATATGCTATAAGGATATACTACTGAATAAATATACTATATACATAATTTCTAGATACCATTGGGAAAAATGCCTTTAAGGTATTTGTGCATTTTTTAAAGTACTAGACAACTCTAACTCTTAGACCAAAAACAGTATTTAAAATTCTCTCTATATGTATGTAGTCTAGTGCTTTATGTGTGATTACCCCACATTTATTGTGAAGGAAGAGAGGAACAGGGTGCTTTATATTGACACTGAAGAAGTGTAGTACATATAGTTATTGTGTCATAAATGTGCAAAATAAACAGATGGTCTGTGCTGTTTTGGATTTTTGTTTGTCTTTTCTGAAACACTGTGTAGGCTGGTAGAGAAATATGAGATCACTAGTGTTTCAAACTATTTTCTTTTCGTTTTTTGCTTATTTATTTAAAAAGTATATTATATTCATTTTTCCTTAGAAACAGGAGAAAATAATCCAAACATGTCCTCATGAAAAAACTACTCAGTACTTTTGTAATTTCTACATATTTCAGAATTTTGAAAAAAATGAAATGCAGACATTTAAACTGGAGGTAAGTTAAGTCTAACAAACCTTATTGTGTCTGTAACAGAGCAACTGGAGCAAATTATTTCAAAGATATCTGCTTTAGCCCATTGGCCTCATCTCTCACAAGGAGGACTTGCACACTGTTCTGCTTATGAGGACGTGCTGGTGCCTTTTCTCTCTCCTGCTGGGGATGTCTCAGCAGAGCTAATTGGTAAGTAAAGCTTCTTTTCTCTTAGGTTATTCATTCATTTAATGTGGTGATAGCTGTAACATTTCAGGAACAGGCATTAATATTAAGTTTTGCAGCTTGTTGAAGTCCTGCACTGCTTGTTCCTCGTTGTTCATTAGTTGAGATTTAAACTGGAGTGGAGTAGGCACATCATTAATCCTGCCTGTGGAATTAATACCTCAAGCAAAGTCACTATCTTGGTAACTTTGTTGTAGATTCAATTTTATAGACACACACAGAGTAAAAGCAAATTTACTAGATATGCCCAGAAAGCAATCTGAAGAGTGGATTTCATAATGTCATTATGGGCTGGAGTCAATAAAGAACAGAAATTCTGATGACTAAGAATATTATCTGCATTTTGTAGGTATAAAACTATTGCTCATAAAGAACATGTATAAAAATATACAAAGGTAAATGACAATAACTGTCAAACTGATAATTCTTAGAAGTTGCTCTAATGTTGACTATTAATAAGATTAACTTTGCTTTAATTTGTTTCATTTGGATTTGTTTTCTTGCCTGAACTGATTGGCATTATAATGTTGAAATACAGAGGATGGACTATAACATTCTACCTAGATATTTCTATTCTGGGATTTTATGGCAGACATCACACATCTGCTTCCTATCTTGCTATTCATAGTATTCTGATTCACTTGATTAATGCTGTAATAGTGCCAAACGCCAAGCTATAAGGAGACGTTGGTGGTTTTATAAATAATTTTTCATTACCATGATAAAGTTCAATTATTTTTCTTTATTGTAAAATATGTTTATTTTATGATTGATTTTGTTTGTGTTTATAAAATTAAGAAATCCCCTTCTCTGGATAATATTGATGATCATCCAGGCTCCCACATTCCCAGCTGAGTTTCCGTCTATGCCATCAACAGTAACACATAAGGATTGTTGTTTACTTGTATCTTACCCATTCAGAGTTCTCTAAATATACTCCTTTACTTATTTATGTATTCTGTTCTACCATCCCAGATGACAATAGATTTACTATTGTATATTCTGCTTAAGAAATGTTTTAATTTATTTGTTCAACACATGCTGCCTGATTGTCTACTATGTAGATACAGGAATATCTCAGAGATATTGCAGGTTCAGTTCCAGACCACTGCAATAAAGCAAATATTACAAGCAAGTCCCACTAATTTTCTGGTTTCCCAGTGCATGTAAAAGTTATGTTTACATTATACTGTAGACTATTAAGTGTGCAGTAGCATTCTGTCTAAAAAAACAATGCATACCCTTCAGTTAAAAGTGCTTTACTGCTAAAAAATGCTAACCATCATCTGAGCCTTCAGTGAATTATAGTAGTAGCATCAAAGGTAACTGATCACAGATCATCATAACAGATATAATAATAATGAAAAACTTTGAAATAGTGTGCAAATTACCAAAATGTGACACAGAGACACAACGTGAACAAATGCTGTTAGAAGAATGACGCTAATAGACTTGCTTGAAGCAGGGTTGCCAGAAACCTTCAATTTGTAAAAATGCAATATCTGCAAAGTGCAATAAAATGAAGCATGCCTGTAAAAGATAAATCACATATGTTAATGGAGTAGTAGTGGAAAAATATGTAATATTCTCCCATTAGTTTTTGAACTATATTAATTTCAATACAAATCTCTTTTCCAATATGCTAGGCATCTTTATGTTGTAAATACTACCACCTATCCTTCACTATCAGCAGCCCTCTTTTTAGAGCATCTTTTATACCTACGTCCCCAGTCACTGTTCCATTTCTGATTTTCACTCCTCTCCGCCATATATTTTCCCATCAAAACTCATTTCTTCTCCCATATCCTGAATTATCGATTTCTAGTTTTAAGGGGAAAATCACTATGTATCAGTGTGCGTTTTTTAAAGAAACAAAACTCAACTCTAGCTAATGGAAGTGAGTTTGTAAAACTGAGTGTTAAAAGAGCATCTCACCCAAATATGCCTTGTAATAAAATTGAACAGTCTTTTTCATCCTTGCGTATTCAACTCTATGACATAAATAACCAGGCACAAAGAGATTAGCGAGTAATGTGGTGTAGAAATATACTGTTGCTTCACTTGCTAAAATACTTTTCAGGTCTTTGGTTGGCATTATGGGTTAAATATTTTTCCCCCCAAAAGATGTTGAAGTCCTAATCCCCACTACCTAAGAATGTGACCTTATGTGGACAAAGGATCTTTGCAGATGATCCAGTTAAGTAGAGGTCATTAGGGTGGCCCCTAATCCAATATGATAAGTGTCCTTATGAAAAATTTAAAGACAGGGATAGCAGGCACACTGGGAGAACACCAAGTGATGAGGAAGACATCTATAAGCCAAGGAATGCCAAAGATTGCCAGCAAAAAACAAAAAACAAAAAACAAAAAAACCCCAAAAAACCCAGAAGCTAGGAGAAAGGCTTGGAACATCTTCTTCCTCACAAGGCTTAGAAGGAACTGACCCTGCTGGCATTGTGATCTCAGACTTTTAGCCTCCAGAACAGTGAGACAAAAATTTCTGTTGTTTCAGCTGCTTAGTTTGTGGTACTTTATTATGACAGCCCTAGGAAACAAATACAGTTGTGTTCTGGATTCTCCTGTGAAACACATGCAGGGGTTGGAATGATGGTTCACACATAGGAAATTTTGTCGAGCATTTTAAATTCTTGGTGTTGTCGAATTCTTCCTCTGTGTTTCACCAGGTGATTTCTGCCACTCCCACATTCTTGCCCACTGCTGAGCTCAGGTTTACTTTATTCAACCCGGGAAATCATTAGGAACCATCAGTAGCAGAAGGCTATTTACTGCACTCAGAATTACTGGTAAGTGGAGTCCTATTGACAATACAACACTTGAAAAGTCAATTCAAGCAATAATTTGCAGTCAGTCCTACAATTAGGTTCTGCATATAAAAAGTTTCAAAAAGTCGCTCAGAAAGTTTTGACATGATGGTGGTTACTAGTTCAGTAACAGGATTTAGTGGTAATGAAGAGGCAAGAGGGACATTATTGGTTTCCTCCTGTGAGTGAGAGCTCTCAGATAGGGGGATAAAGACGTCTTTATGCAAGCGAGAAACAGCCAATAGCTTCTGGAGGTAAGGGAGAGGGTGACACATTCTCTGGGATTATTAGTTGGGGATGTACTCGAGAGTTTGGAGGCCCTTTATGTCTTTTGACTTGTCTCAAACATCCCTATTTTTTGGTCCCCTTCTTTTGGCTAATGGTCTACTTTTATTATTCATATGCTTATGCCAAGACCGTGAATTCAGCTGAACGTATGTGTCAGGAACCTGCAGAAACAAATTCTGGACTTCAGTTTTTACTCACTTGGCCCAGCAGATAAAGAAATAAGAGATTCTTTACAGTCAGAGAACTCTTTTAGCTTCACTCTTTGCCTCAAGACAAGAGGATAGAAATTTAATCTTAGCATTTTTTTTTTTTAAAGAAGATGTTGGGGGTAGGAGTTTATTAATTAATTTATTTATTTTTGCTGTGTTGGGTCTTCGTTTCTGTGCGAGGGCTTTCTCTAGTTGTGGAAAGCGGGGGCCACTTTTCATCACGGTGCGAGGGCCTCTCACTATCGCGGCCTCTCTCTTTTTTTTTTTTTTTTGCGGTACGCGGGCCTCTCACTGTTGCGGCCTCTCCCGTTGCGGAGCACAGGCTCCAGACGCGCAAGCTCAGCGGCCATGGCTCACGGGCCTAGTTGCTCCGGCATGTGGGATCTTCCCAGACCAGGGCTCAAACCTGTGTCCCCTGCATTAGCAGGCAGATTCTCAACCACTGCGCCACCAGGGAAGCCCTAATCTTGGCATTTTTAAAATTATCTAAGACCACAAAAGCAATCTCTTCAGTCCTGTAAGTCCTCATCCCTTCAATTCTTATCCTAGTGAACTCAGAATCCCAGAGTCCTGCTCTCAATAGGGCTGTGGTTCTAGTTACATTAGGTAATAATTGAATTAGGCATTTCACCACAGTATGCCATGGGCATCTCGGTTACCACTGTGAAATATGAGTCAATTGACCAGATAACCAATTTCCAATATCCTACATTTCTCTGAGTGTTTTTGGCTGGCAGCTTACTTTCTGATTCAGTTTGCTGTATCAAATTTTTTTTGTTTTGCCTTTGTTTTTTGGTTGTGAGTAGCATATAGTGATTTCCTTTGTCTGATGTAAAAGAAATTTACTCGAAGGATATGAGAGAACACTCGCTATTAAAGGGAAAGTTGAAGAGACAGGCTTGGAACAGAGAGAAACCAAGGAATTTCAGGAATTTTTATAAGCAGGAAGTGTTGATATGTTTGTTATTGATAAATATGCAGAAAATGACTCTAGGCAAACATAACTGTTTTATTACTAAAAAAGTACTTGCCACAAAAGCTAATTAAGTTCCCAGGTGAACTAAGTTGGCTCATATGAAACTATGGGGATTACTCTTTAATGCATAGACAGGCCTACAGCCTCCTCTTTCCTAGCACAGTGATCCTTCCTATAAGGAGGACCCATACTCATATTATCCAAACAGGCAAGTCAAATAGAGAGTGAATTCCAAAATTGCCCAGGTAAGGAAAAAAGGGAACAGAGAATTTATGCCCCCATGCTAAATTATTATGCCTTTTCTTGTCCCAGAGAAAGTTCCTGTATTAATGAATATCTTAACACCCATGCATGTGCATTGGGATACTTCTGTTTGTAAGTAACAAGCCCAACAGGAATAAATAAGCATAAAAGGGGTTTATTATTTATTGCTTGCATAAGCAACCTATGAGAGCAAAATGGATTTGAGCAATAAGAATCAGAAGCCAAAGAAAAATCAGCATTCTTTCTTCTTATTTTTTATGTTCCCTTTTATTTGTGTTATATCTTAATTGCTGAGATTAAATTCCACACATGGTGAGTGACAAAGTCTAAGACAACTTCAAGTTCACAATCTTCCAGCTCTGAATCTACAAGAAAAAAAGGCTCTCTTTGCTTAGATAGAGTTTAAAGAAAAGTCCAGGGAAAGAGTAAGCTCTAGTCCCATGCCATCACCTATTGGATGACCACAAGTCCCAGTTTCATTAAGAACAACACAGTTCGCCCTGTTTATGTCTATTATCCTATGATTAGGAAAAGCCTTTCCTTTCACTCTTAAAGAGAGACTGGTTGAGACAATAAATGTTATGATCAGCCCCTGACAACACCAAAAGAAACATGCTTTTGTTCTAGTCAGCCCAAAGTGTACGCATCCACCACTCCATCCAGGGAAGGGCTCTGGTTCCAAGGGAGAGTCACGTATTTGGATACAGAACTTGCCAATATCTCTAGAGACCACAGGTTACATTATGTGACACTAATTCCCCAGTGAAATGTACTTAATAAATGATCAAATGAACCCAACATGGGCTTTTAACAATTTTATTGATTGTCATGAAGCAAATGAAATTAGAAGCTTATATAATGCCCAAGTGTCCTGTGTCCTGTGAGAATGCCTATGTATCTTTTTCACAAAACAGCTTCTTATGTACTCTTTGGTGAGGGTTATTCAATTGCTGTATGCTAACCTTTGCTAAAAAGTAGACAAAAATACAAATGAAGATACATCTAATTGGCATAATAACCTGACAGAAAGGGTTGGTGTTTTTATTTCTCTTCCAAAATCTGTAAAGTAGAAATTTACTTCGTTTTGTTGTGTAAACTATCAAAGCTAGGGGAGTAAGTGTAAATAGAAATTCTCTCAATTGGGAAATGTCCTTTTAAGCTTTCATTCTTGTTTTTCTGATCTCAGAGCAAAGAGGATTGCAAAGAAGTCTTATTTGAAATTGAAAGAAAGATATTAGCTTTTTTTTTTTTTTTTTGGTAGCTCAGGGAATAAGTACAACAGGGAGCTTTGTCAAAACTGCTGTCAGTTTTGCTGCTGCGAGATGAACAAGCCAGGAAAGACCTAGTTAGAGAACTAGTTGGGACAAAGAATCAAAAAGGGCTTTTAATGCCATGCTTAGAATCCAGGGAAAGGTGAAAAACAAACAAACAAACAATTAGGAAAGCAGGTGTTCAACTGTTCAGATTGTATTTACCAACCATAGCCCTTAGATCAGAAAGCATAGGAAGAGAAAATTCCAAATCAGAAGACTCAGCTTGGGACCACACCTCATTCATTTTTACATGCCTGGAACATAGTAGGATCTTTGTTAATAATTTATTCAATGAAGTAATGGGGAGTTATGTCTCACAAATCTGAACATCAGTCTGTAGCATGTGCCATGTGTTTACTAAGATGCAGACGAAACTTCAGTTTATTCTTCCATAAATATACAACTGCTGTTTTTAACTCAATAAAAACAGAAGTTTTCTATGATAAGTGAGCAGAAATAATACTAACAAAGCCTAAGGGGTTCTAAATTGTTTTGAGAAATCGGTGAAACTTTGGAAATTGCTAGAAAAAAAGATGCTGGTGATAAATACAACACTTTGAATACAACTCCAGGCCATACAGAGATGGCCTAAAGATTCTTCATGAGATCCTTTGGGATCCTAAGGAAAACAAATATGCGGTGGGGAGGGGAGGCAACTATATAAAGAATCATGACCAGTGAACCAGGTTTGGGTCTGCTACTAACTGTGTGATTTGGAACAAGTTACTTGAATGCCTTGTCTTCAGCTTTTCATCTGTACAGTAAACTTGTGCATCGAATTGTTTTCTGAATGGGATAATAGCAGGCTGCTGATTTTAACAGACTTAGTAGTAACTAAAGGAAGAAGGATGCTACTGTATCTGTTTTGGTTAGAACTCCTAGCATAACGGGAAAATTCCCACAAGCGTGTGAAGTCTGTACAGAAATCCAGAGCTACCAAGCATATAGCTGTTCCGGTCATCCACAGTTATCCACAGCTGTGCAGCTACCTAATCTAAAAATTCCAGGGCTGTTACACAAAAGCAGTCATTTATTTTGCTTACCAACGTGTGATTTTGTCAGCTAATCTCTACTCAACATGGTGTCAGCTGGAGCAGTTCACCTGGGTTGGAAGATCCACTTGTAAAATGACTTAATCTCCTGACTGGCAATTTGATGCTAGTTCTTGAGCCTCTCCATGGGACAGCTAGCATGGGCTTCTTCACTGCTTAGGGACTGATTTTCAAGAGCAAATATCCAAGAGACAGGAAGTAGAAGCTGTTGGTTTCATAAGGGCTGAACACAGAAAGTGGTATAGTATCACTTCCATCATATTCCCTTGGCCAAGTAGAGATGGAACCTGTAATTAAGGGAGGGACACAGACATCACGGGAGAAATGTTAAAGAATATTGGGGCTGTCTTCAAAACCACCACTGCAGTAATTGTCATGCTCCCTGAAATAAGCTTTGTTTTTTGTATTTATGAAATATCATTTTTAATGTTTGGCTAAGCATTTTATGTTGGAGATGAATGACAATCCCTGCACAAATGGACTTTCAAAGGAATCCCATGGTTTAAGAGTCTGAGGACAGACTAGCCCTCTGTGCTGATTTCAAAGAACTAATCTCTCCTTTTTAAAAAGCAGCACCCTTATTCTTCATCCCCGGAAAGGAAGTTGATTAATATGCAGGGTTTGCATTTGTTCTAGTAATGTAATATCATTCTCATCAACTAAATCTCATCCTGTACCAAGTAACCCTATAAATAGACCATTTTCCTTACTTTGTTCAACAGTGTGGTTTCTCTTAAAATCTTTTTTTCTGCTGAGAATATTGTCCCTCAGGCTGTCCCTCATCTATTAATACATCCAAATCCGTTCTCTCCAGCTGGATCGTATTGTTTTGTAATGCTGCTTAGTTTCCCAGTGAGCATGCCTAGTTTCCCAGTGAGCGTGCCTAGTTTCCCAGTGAGCGTGCAGTCAAGTTAGAACACCTGTGAATTCTCTAATTATGCGCAATTGAGCTGAACCTGGACTAAATAAGCCTACCTTAAGTGTACTGATGGCAAAAGATCAGCAACAATACAGTCAGTTAGGCTCTGATAATATCCTAGCAGATCAGTTAGGCTCTGATAATACCTCACTGGGTTAATCTCTGCTTAACTAGTTTCTCCTGAGGGCAGACCTTGTTAAGAACAGAGAGCTCTTGGTTTCAAAATGGCTCCTTTCCCCTTTCCTTGCTGGAAGCGTGAGGGGATTCTTCTCTGATATTTACTGAGAGCTCCTGTAGGAAAACTGACAAAATTGTGGGAGCCCTTATTCTTGGATCCCCCTGGAGTTTTTAAATCCCAGAGTTGTCCAGACTCCGGCAAGTCATCGATTACAGCTCGAGTTTTCCTACGCCAGCACTGGTGAGTCTCTGCTCCTATGAGCTGCATTTGCCTGTCTCTCTCCAATCCTGGTTTGTCCTGTGTCCTCACTTTTCTAATGAATCCTAGACAAGTTGTTGGTTTTTCAGTCTGTTCAGCTGTTATCTGTTTTACATATTAGTGGGTTTTACTTGCTAAAATTTTGTTTAAAATGTTTGTGACTGTGTTCATGAGGGGTATGAGTCTGCAGTTTTCTCTTATTTTGTCTTGTAATGCTATTGGGGAAAGACTGGCTCCAAAAAATGAATTGTTGGAGTCCCCCATCTTATATTTCTAAAAAGTGTTTATAGTGGTATTTTGTTTTTGTTTTTTTTTACCGCGATGTTTAGTAGAATTCATCAGTGAAGCTGCGTGGGCCTGGAATTGTTTTTGTTTGTTTGTGTTGTTGGAAATTTTTAACCTAAAACTTGAAATACTAGACTAAATATAGGGCTATTTAGGCTATTTATTTCTTCTGAATGAACTTTGGTGATTTATTTCAAACAATTTGCCCATTTTACTTAAGTTGTAAAATATATTAGCAGAGAGTGCTTCATAAGAGGAAATTTGTGACTTTTTTCCCTGGTCAGTCTTAACAATTTTATTGAACTCTTCAAAGAATTAGTTTTTTGCTTCTTTGATTTTCTCTGTGATTTTGTTGTTTTCAAAGTCCTTGTCTGACCTTAACTTCATTATTTCCTGTTTATTTGGGGTACTTTTATTTTTCTTATTAATGTAGATACATGATTGACTTAATCTTTCTCTTTTCTAATATAAGCAGTAAAAATGCTTTCTGTTTGCTCTGCAAATGTTAATATGTTGACCTTTCATTTTAATTCAGTTCAAAATATTTTCTAATTTTCTATGTGATTTCTTAGTTGATTCATGGGTTATTTAGAAGTATGTTAACTTCTAAATATTTTGGGAGTTTTTAGAGATCATTTTGCTGTTTAATTTTGAATTTAAATTCCATTTTATCAGAATATATACTTGCATGATTTGAATACTTTACATTTTATCAGTACTTGTTTTATGTCATAGAATATAATCTATCTTGGTGAATATTACATGTGTTATTGAATGCATGCTCTGCAGTTGTTGGTTGAGGTGTTCTATAAATACTAATTAAGTCAAGTTGTTGAGAGCATTGTTCAAGTCTCCTATATTCTTTTAAAAAAATGTGTTCTTTTAATCACTGAGCGATGAATTAGTATTATCTATTTTTCCTTCCATTTCTAGTCACTCTTCTTCCTGTATTTTCAAGCCCTTTGTCAATAGCATATTCATTTAGAAATGTCATATCTTCTTGATGACTTTATTTATTAATGTAAAATGTCTGGTAATATTTCCCATTTTTGCATATGCTTTATCTCATATTAATACAACCACCCTAGCTTGCTTTTGATTAATGTTTGTATAGCATACTTTGTTCTACTTACTTTAAACATGTCTGTATTTTAGCAGACTTCTTGCAGATAGTATAAAGCAAGGTCTTTTTTTTTTAATCAAACAGTTAACAATTCTGCCTTTTAATTAAGGTGTTTGGAACTTTTAAATTTAACATATTCATTAATCTTGTTATTTTCTCATTTTATATTCTCAGCTATTTGTTTCTTTTAAAATCTTTTCTTGCTTTCTGTTGGATTAGATTTCTATGATTTAATTTATCTGTACTATTGTCATTATCTATATCTATACTGTTTAATTTTATTAATGATTATTTTGGAATTTAAAATATGTACCTTTATTTCATGACAGTTTACCTTCTAAAAATATTGTGAATTCGTATGTAATATAAATTTAATGACAGTATTATTATCTACTTACACCCTTTCTTTTGTTGTTATAAATATTATTTTTGCATAAAGCAGCTATCTTTTAAAGGAAGTACAACATAAAAACTTTTTATTTTTCGTATTTTGCCTACATATTTTATTTAGATCCAAATTTCTATCTGCTATAATCTTCCTTCTGCTTGGGCAACTTCCTTTATCATTTCTTGCAAGGTAATCTGCTGAGTGAATTCTCACAGGATTTGTTTTCTGAGAAAGCCTTTGTTTCTTATCTATTGTTATTTTCACTGGGTAAAATTTCTAGATTCACAGTTTATTTTTTCAGCATTTTAACAGTATTGCTTAAATTATGTTTTGCATGTTTCTGGATGAGAAATCTGATGTAAATTTTAAATTCCTTATAAATAATGTGACTTTTTTCCTGGCTGCTTTTTGAATTGTCTCTTTAAACACTGGATTGCAATAAATTGTCATGTCCCTTGGGATGTTTTTTATGTTTATTCTGCTGGGGATTCATTAAGCTTTTTGAACCAGTAAGTTTATTGTTTTTAACAACTTAAGAAGTTGTTAAATCTTTATTTCTTCAAACCACCTTCCCCTTCTCCTTCTGGGACTCCAATTACACCTTAGAACAATTGCCATTATACTTTAATGTCATTTTGGAGGTCTTCCTTTTATATAGTTTCTATCACTACATAATCAAGTTCACTGATATTTTCTTCTGCAGTGTCTAACCTGATGTTATTCTCAATTAGTTAATTTTTAATTCAGAGATTACAATTTGCTTTTGAGTCTTTTTAAATCTTCTATTTCTGTCCTTATTATACTTCTTTTTTTCCCTACATTCTTGAACATGCAGAGAATTTTTGCCTTTTTTCCCATACTTATCTGCTAATTCCATCATCAGGATCTCTTTCTATTGTTTGACATTTTTTTCCTAATTATGGGTTATATTTACCAGCTTCTGTGCATGTGTAATAATCTTTTATTGGCTTTCAGGTGTGCCTGAATTTTATCTTGTTGATTACTGCATTTTATCATATCCCTGGAAATAGTGTTTTTGGTTTTATCTGCCATGAAGTTATTTATGGTGAGACTAAAGTAGTGTTTTATCCAAGGCTAATTTATCCCAGCACTACAGTGCTACATTTCTGTGAATTCTACCTAATGCTCTGTATATTACAAGGTTTTTTTCCCTTTGGCTGTTGTGAACACAAGCTATTCCAAGACCTGTGTGAACACCAGAAAGTTTTCTGACTGTTCATTTCCAGTTTATTTTCCCCAAGATTTGGGTAATTTCCTCTCACACTTGTTCAGATTAGTTCTAGGCCAAAGACTTGGGGGGACTTTAGATTTCCTTTAAAATTTTAAATGTATTAACACAAAGTTTTTTGTAGGAGTCTCTAAATAAATATTGAGTATGTGTTGTATTTAGTTATGTCATTCATTCTTAAAAAAATTATTTTAACAGTCTTGTCAAAGAAACAACTTTGTTAATTCTCTAACTGGTATCTCTGTTTTCCATTTCATTAATTTCTGATCTTATATTATTACTTTGTTCCTTCTATTTTTCTTTGATGAATTCTCTTATTCTTTTCCACATCCTTTAAGTTGGACAGTTGGCTCATCAATAGTAAACATCCATTCTTTTCTAATCTAAGTATTTATACAGATTAATTGCCCTCAAATTACTTTTTAGCTGTTTCCTATAAGATTTACAATGGCATATTTTCATTAGCATTCTATTCTAAGTTTTATTTTAAAATTTGTGTTATATTTTTTATTTAACCCATGAATGAGTTAAGGTGCATTTAAATATATAGGTTTATGCATTTTTACTATTCTTTTTATTTTTTCCTAACTTTATTGCCTTTAGCTCAGAGAATATTGTACATATCCTATCAGTTCTTTAAAACTTATTAGTTTTTTTAATGAATGAGGATGTGATCAAATTTTATAATATGCTAAGGATTTGAGGAGTTATTTTTTCTAGGCTTTTTTTTATGTATGTCCCTCAAATAAATCATGATGATTTTGTTGGTCAAACTTTTCATTTTTATTAATTTATTGTCTGCTTGTCTTATCAAGTACTAAAGAATTTATTTTAATATCTTTCAGTATAGCAAGGATTTGCCAGTTTCTTCTTGTTATTATCTAATTTTTCTTATATTTTTTCAAGGCTGTACTATGAGGTGAATACAATTTACCATTTGTTGTATACTCCTCATGAGTCAAATATTTTTGTTTTTTAATTGATTCCTTTTGTCTAAAATAATGCATTTTCCTTTAATTCTATCTTGTCTGCTTTTTATAACCATAAGTCTGGGCTTCTAATTCAGAGCATCTTATCTATATTATTTTTCTGTATCTTTTTTGTGCTTTCAAACTATGTGACTCTTATTTCTCGTGTATAGCAACAATTGGAATTTATTTTTGTCTCTATGAGGCCATAGATAGTGTTACAGTAACCTCAGTGCTTAAAACAACACAATTTTATATTTTACACACACTACACTTAATAGTATATAAGATGCTGGTTTTGTTTCACTCTGTCCTTATTACAGAACCTAGGCTGATGAGGTGACAATGTCTTCTGGAACATCATTTTTGCCAGTGGTGGAGAATAAAGAAACATGACAAAGTACATTCTCTTTTTCTAAAAAAAAATTTATACAAATTTAAAGTTTACTTTCCATTTACAGTTATTCTAAAATATTGGTTATATTCCCCACATTGCACAGTGCATCCTTGAGCCTGTTTTATACCCAATAGTCTGTATCTCCCACTTCTCCACCCCTATATTGCTCCTTCTCACTGGTAACCACTAGTTTTTTCTCTGTATCTGTGAGTCTGCTTCTTTTATGTTTTATTTACTAGCTTGTTGTATTTTTTAGATTCCACATATAAGCGATATCATACAGTATTTATCATCCTCCGTCTGACTTATTGCACTTAGCATAATGCCCTGCAAATCCATCCATATTGATGCAAATGGCAAAATTTTGTTCTTTTTTATGACTGAGTAGTATGCAAAGTACATACTCTTAATATTCTGCCCTGAAGTGACACATGCTATTTCTGCTCACATTTCAGAACTCAAGGCAAGCTATAGAGTGAAACTAACTCAAATCATGAGATGTGCAATCCTTCTGTGTGCCAAGAATAATACAGAGCCCCGAGTGTCACAAAATATTAATTAGTTGCATGCTGGAGCTTATATATTCCCCATGCCCCTTAACTTTTGTTTCATACCATATTTGTATTTCTTTTTTATTACGTTAATGTTTTTTTTCATATTTTCCCCAGTTAAGCAATAAGGGAGAAAAAAGAGAAATGTTATTTCTCTGTTATTACATCATTCAATGTAATTTTAGGATTAGAATAGTTGGTTTTGCCCTTTACCTGTCTTTATCTGTAAAGAGACTCCTTTCTGAGTGAAATAGCACCTAACGGTTCAGTAGTGTAAACTATATTCTCCATACTTAGTTGGAGATATCCAAAGCCATTGGGTTATGAAATGATGCAGGGTTGAAGATCTTTGTACCAGAGGTTTCCTGAATATCTGTGCTGTTCATTTAAAATGTTTTCATAGAAATTGAATAACAAAGCCAGATTCCCTGGAGACTAAGTTCTCCTATAGTTTTCAAAACTTTAGAAGCACCTTCTTTGAAAGAGCTTAACACTAAATACAATTATAATAATACTAAATTAATCTTCCTAATTTGTTAATAGAAATTACATAAAAATTTCAGACCTAGTTCAAGTTACTACCCGAAATCAACAGGATTGATTTTAGTATCACAGGAAAACTGAGGACTAGAGAAATAGTGACAGAAGCAGGTCTTTGGACTCAGAGTTCTCTGACCTTGCCCTATTGTATAATACGTCCTGTAACTAACACCTCCATAATCCAAACTGACTCTCCCTCAACTGGTATTTTGTGTGTGTAACACAACATTCTTATTGCTTATTAGTAGTATATTAAAATCTCATAAATAAAAGTTTGGGGAAATATTTTAAATCATTTTCTTTATTCTTAATATAAAGGCAAATGCTTCCTGTAGAAAATATAACTGCAAAAATATTTAGAACTCATAAATTGTGAACAATTTTCCCCTCAAATATTCAGACATCATTGGTCACCTATTTATTTTAGAAGCTCTGACAATTTTCCAAGGTTCAGAGTTCAAATGGCATGTGATTATTAGTTCAAACAAACATCACAGATTGTTATAAAAAAATGTGTGAGTTTTAGTCAGCCATAACCTGCAGCTGTCTCTGCTGTTCCAGATATATTTAGTGCACTTTATGTATAAGCCTATGAACTGTCTATGAAATGTCACATGTTGTAGCAGGGATGGTGACAGGAGCTATGGATGACTAGGAAACATCATGAGTCAGTTTGATTCTAGTTCAACATCTTAAAAGATACAAATCAAAATATATCACATAAGCAAAATGCATGAACTATTCAGCCCAGATTCTGAATTCCACATAGGAAAAAAAAAAAAAACTGTCAGAACATTTAATGATATTGTCAGTATATATTTCTCTAGGATTTGCAAAGAAAAGTGAAGAAGAAGAAAAAGAGCTCTGCTTTTGTTGAACTTGTACTAGAATAATACCCCTTACGTTGATACCTGCTAGTTCAGTGCTTAGTCAGGTGAATTATTTTTTGACTATTAAGTGGTTGCTTTTATGATATTCCTTAAAAGCACTAAGATAGTAAGTGAAACTGAATGTTTTAAGTGGCATCAAAAAGTATCTACTTTTTGAATGATCCTCAGTAATTGCATTAGTCCTTTTGCGCTAACATTAGGGGATTGGTCAGGCCCTTTGACAGCATTGAAAACTTCTGATGTGTTATCATAGCCCAGAGGTTTTGGGCACCCAATGTCTTTTGTTAGTTGCCACTTCCTGGTAGTGTAAATAAATAATAATGTCCTCAGGCCCTGACATCAGAATCTGAGACATTTCATTCAGTTCAACTGACATTTATTAAGCAAATACTCTCCCCTCCTTCTTTTTCATCTGTTATCACTGTGACCCTTATCACCAACACCACCCAACATGTGAGTCCTCTCTCTATGCCAGAAACTCTTAGTTGTGTAAATGTAAAGTTCACAGTCTTGGCCCTTAAGAAGCTCTTGGTAAGGTAAGGGCCTCTATTGCATTGGCACTAGGTGGTTATTCTTTGGCATGTCTCTACTATTATTTGGGACATACTTATACTAAAAATTATTTGTTGTATATGTAAAATTCAAATTTAACTAGTGTCTTGTATTTTTATTTGCTAAATCAGCCAAGCTGGGAGGCATTCAGAGTAAGGGCCTATAAACGTGACTTCTCTGAAATGTAAACTCAATTCCAGGAGTAGTCTAGCTCTGGGCAAGGGAAGTACAGCCCAATATTTTATATATGTTTAAAATCTATCTTGAGCACTATCTGTTTAATCTTTCTCTCTTCTCTGTATCTTAAAATACCTTTACCTACCTGTGGATGTAACAGTGGGACTCAGCACAGTCACACTTTCAATTAATCCATGGCAGAGGAAGTGCATGACAGGAAAAGCAATGACTTAAACCAAAAGAAAATAAACTAGAAAAAAGCCTTCTCATTAGCATTTGTTTAACTCACTCAAAGTTACTCAGATACTACTACTGTATCTATCTGAAATAGTAAAATGAAAGCTATCTCATACAAAAGGACAGTGGTGAGTAAGCATGTAAAAATTGTGAAAAAAATATCAAAACAATAAAATAGCAAGACAAGTGTGCTCTACCTAAGGTCAGAAATATCTTTAACTTTCCTGTAGGAAAATTCTATACTTCTTATGCCAAAACATAAAGCATGGAAACTTGTGGAGAATAAATGTCTTTTCACAACCCGTTCAGTCTTTAGGGAGCTAAGCTTGTAAAAATTAAATGTAGCAAGGTTTTAGAAGTGAATTGCCATGAAACTGTAATGATAGCAAAGCTTCTTTAATTAGGGTGGTATTCATGAAAGGTAGAAATGTAAACTCCTTCAAGTTTTATTGACAGATGAATTATAGGTACAATTCTTAAAGGGACTTCCAAAAGCCCATTGATTGTTGAAGCCATATTCTGATTCTTTGGGGAATTTCCAGGGTCGAGGCATAGTGCCAGGCAGAATATTTATGTAATAAGAACAATAAGTTTAGAGTAGGATGGATGAGTGTGAATACTGGCAGCCTGTCCCACTGATGTAACTTTATAGAAGTCTCTGAACTCCAAGATAATGGGAATAAAAATGCATCACACGTATGATATGAGAATTAAGGTTGTGTCTAACACCAACCATATAGTGATCTCTCAATGAACAGGAACTGTTTTTATAATTATACTATCAGTATAATAGACAGGTAGTTGACTATGGTTGGTACAAAGAGTTTTCTTGTGATACTTGAAATTTTCTCCTGTTTTCAATTTCTTCTATGATTAATTTCACATATTGGTAAAGCCAATGTGACATATTGTTCATTGTCACAGTAAATGACAAGGAAGATAGAATGTATCACTCCCAGCAGCATCTGTCCCCTATTTCTTCAGATTTAAAATACTTTGCATGAATAAACTTTAACAGTGAAAATTCATTAACTACCACAGTTTTGTCAAATCTTCTGTTTACTATCTTAAGTAACAGATATGTTAATAATAATTGGTGTGAAAAGATTATGAGAAATTGACTTGAAAATTGCACGGATACTTTGACTAGTAAGCTTCCTTTAAGAGGACATATACCTGGAGTATTCAATCTATGCATTGAAGTGGAATGAAGATACTTTGGGATATCTGAAGTGGTCATGGGCTTGACTTGCTAATTTCCATCTTTAATCTCATCACATCACTTGTCTCTCCCCTTCTCCATGGTTCACTTAGGAATGGACACTGTGTCCCAATTCTGCCTAATAAAACATGAGAGAAAACCAGCTGAGGGCATCTTGGAAACTAATTCCCTCTCCTAAAAAGAGAGATGAGGCAGAGGAAGCATCATCCTCTGAACATCGTTTTGTCTGGTTATAATAACTGGAACTGTTGTTGCCATTTTACAGTCGTGAGTGGAGGCAACTGAGGGCAGTGACTGCACAGAGATGGATGAGCAGACAGATGCAAAAGCCTAGGTTCTTGACGATCCGAACCTACATGGAGAGTTTTACTCTTGGACCACATTTCATGAGAGATAATAGGGTTGTGAATTTTTGAAACCAATTAGCCTCACTGTTTTCTGTAACACCACAGTATAAATCACCAAAACTGATAAATAGAAAGCCCCGAATACATGTTAGCTCTCTTCCTTCTCATCCTCCTATTTATTTCTCCTCAACATCATTATCAAGATCCTTATTTCCTCCTTCTTTCCTTAATACAAGCTGTACCCCCTGCAGGGAAGGCAACCTCCTCAAGTCTTCTCTCAGTGGCTCTATTTCTTTCTCTCCACCCTTCAGAGTGGACCAAAGGCTGCTATCTCAGATCTGTTGTTCTCATAGCACTCTGCCCTGTTCTTCCATGTCACTTACAGCAATTGTAGTTGAGTCATAGTTTGTTAGTTGCCTGTTTGTCTCACTTGATATAAACCTGTAAGGGCAGTAAACTTTCCTGCCTTATTCAGTGTTGTCTATCCAGTCTATCAGGAGGAAAAGCATGGCCCTGAAAACAAGTAGGAGTGAAGTTTATATGTTAAAAAGGAAAGAATGAGCGTGGATAAAATCAAAGGTATCAAGCATGAGGATTCACTGTTGTTCTTCTAAATACACGAAATCATTCATTCTGAAAACATGTCTAATAAATATGCTACTTACAATTGGATGAGGATGTGACAAAACTTAACTGACATCACATACTATAGACTCTGAAACTGTCCCATAAGCAGTATCTTTCAAAGAAAGGAAGGGGATTGGGAATGACTACAGCTGAAGGAACTGAGAAGGGAGCTGTCAGGTGTACCAAAAATTATGGTACTCAGGTGGGTTAATGGCTTTTATTTGACAGTTGTGTTTTGCCTCACTTTAATTGGATATACAATTTTCTTTGCGCTTTGCCATTGACAACTCTTCAAGGACAAATACTGAACCCTGTGGGAGGAAGAAAAAAGTAACAGATTGCCAGATAGACTAAAAAACAATTTAGCACTCCGCAAGAAAAGAATTGAGAACTCAAGTTGAAACAGCCCTTGTAGACAATGTCACCACAACACTTCTAGGTAAAAAAGAAGCAACGCACCCCCTGCACATCTCAATTAGGGAATCAAGGTGAACCGAATCCTTTTCCTGAAGCACTGCCAAATATTTGACATACACTTCAATTTGCAGCAACAAGCTTCAAGGTATCAATTAGAACTGAAATTTTCTTTTAGAAAAATAATCCAGGAAGGGGTCTGCCTAATGTGTTCCTCATAAAGCTCATTTTGTTTAATTGATCTGTGGCTCTGTCTACGTAAATATAGACTTGTCTGTTCTCAAGGGATATCAGATTCTCTTTCCTGTGGTACGATCTAAAGAAAACTTTATACAGATAAGTATGTGTATGTATGCACACAATTCATTACGGAGTCAGACTCCAGTTAGGGAGGGTTGAAGATTGGTACCTTTATGAAGATTCTTCTTTAATGCAAACGATTTTGCTCAGTTCCTTAAATCTCTTCTGAAGATTCTTAAATGCATACAGTTTTGCCCAGTTCCTTAAATCTCTTCTATTCCCCAATAGCTACATTTAATTTCAGAGTGTCAGAGTATTCATAAGTATTCTGTCTCTTCCTCTCTCTTTCTTTTTTTAAGCTTAACATGCAAATCTGATTGCACTGAAAAGTAAGGAATTGCCATATTTTCCCGTTTAACTCTTTAAGAATTCACCACCTGTTGAGGCAAGTTCTCTTCCTGTGTAGGAAGTCAAATACTCGATTAAGGAATTATAGTCACTTACTTTCCACTACTGATGCCAGCATCTGAGCAATCCCTTCACTTCCCAGCAAACATACAATTTGAAATATTTATTTTTCTCCATCTATTCTTATTTCAAGACTTTCCAATACCAGTACAAAGCCTGAGTGTACTTCTGCTATTAAGACAAGCACACAAATGAAAATAAAAAGCAACAAGAGTTCTAAATTTAGCAATGGTTATAAAAAAAAAGCTAGTTGTAACTTTCAAAAGAGCATTTTGTATAATTATTTAGCTATATAATTAGAATAATTTCAGGAGTAGTCACTTATTCTTGCTGGAGGGAGAGAAAGTTAACATCGATATCACAGGAATTTTATAAAATAAAAAAGAGGAAGGGGATAGCACTCTGATATAACCAGCCATCCAAGGCTGTATGAATTTATTTGACTAGGATATTCGAAATGACATTTCTCTTTAAAATAATCATTCACTTACAAGTGCATTTATCATGCATCTCTTAGATACGTATTCTAAGGCAATAGGGACACAAGGGTAAATATGCATATTGCACTTCATAATAGTGTGGACTTTGAAACCATTGCCTTGGTTTACCTGACAGCACTACCTCTTGCCCTTTATCAGGTATGTGACCTTGAACAATTTACTTAAACTCACTTTGCCTCAGTTTCCTTGTCTGCAAAACAGGGATGACCAGAGCGCCTTCCTTTCAGGATTGCTGTAAAGCATACATGAAATTTTACTCATAAGGTTTTTGGAATTGTCTAATACACACTTTAAAGGTTAGCTGCTATTCCTACTGCTATAGAATGCATAAGGACATTTGCATACTGCTATAGAATGTATTAGGACATTTACTACATAATTTATTACACTACCATGTGAATTATACCATGTAGAAATATTTAGTGTTCCATGGAATTATATGACCCTAAATAATTAGGAAAGTTTTAGAGAAAAAGGTGACTTTGGCTAAGGGAATCATCTAATTCACCCTCTGGGCAACCATAATTCTGAGTGAAAGGGAATTCTATTAATGATTGTGTTGAAACAATGGATGTAAACCAGAAATCACCAAGGGAAACCCAAATGTATGATGACTCTACTTTTACCTGACTTGGACAGAAGAGAGGTAGGATCAAGGATAGCTGGATGCAAATCTGAGAGTCATGAAATGGATGGGATTTTTAAGGTACAGCAAATAATTTAGCACGTTTTGTATATGGAGATAAGGATATGGAGAATTAAAAGAACAAAGGCTGGGGATGTACTTTGGCCTCAAAATGGCACTTTATCTTACAGGTAATGAGGGATCAGTGAACAGCTTTAATCATGGGTATGGCCTGACTGAATTTGCACTTAGAAGGATAATCCTAACTGCCTTGCATGGATGAGAATGGTGCAAACCTAACAAGGGAAATTTGCTATAGTAATCTAGGCTGAAAATGAAGAAAACATCATTTAATCCAGGGGCTGTAAGAATGGAGAGAAGAGGTGGGATTCTGAGTCATTTCAAAAATGAATTTGATAAGATGTATTGAGTAATGTTATGTGCAGAAATTCAGGAAATGGAGAAAATAGAAATAATCCAAGTTCTACCTGGGGTTAGTAGAAAAATGGTGATTGAACAAGACGGGGAGTATAGGAACAGGTTGGGACGAGAGTGTGCTGAGGTGTACCTTGAGCACAAGTCCTGTGTTTGAGGGGTTGCTAGAGGCAGCGTCCAAGAGATGCCAAGCACACAACCGTGTGTTATGATGAGTAAACACTTTATTTGAAGTAACAGGAGGTTTATGGCATCGCCTTTATGTTCTGCTGAAACAAATTGAAAAAAGAGAATAGGGACATAACTCTACACTACTTGCCTCAAAAAACACAAGTTTTGAATTACCTCTCAGTGCTTGTGTGGTAGTTTTATTTTTCTCTGAGAAGAGAAAGGACGTTTTTAATTAAGATTCTCTTAAACATGCTACCAGTTATACTCCGGTCAGTAACTTACTTTCCTTCCTTGGACAGAAAGGAATAACTAAATATTTGTTCAATGAATTTAATGGATCTTAATTAATTGAAATAAATGGTCAAACTGAGGAGAGAACAAACTGGGCAGAACCAAATGAGAGGTTGTAAAAGAATCCCTTTTCTTTTCCTTTTCTGTACCCCTAGTCATCAATAAATAATTGCAATGCATATATACATTCAACAAGTCTATTGATAGTTATTTAATCTAAGATCAATCTTGATAAGTTAGCACCCATACAGAGCTAGAAAGTGTGCATAGAACTTGTGGTTAGGTCTGGAGGACACAATTTAGGGATATAAGAAGCTTGTTAAATGCTTATTTAATACATTCTGTGACTTGGCAGGACTTCACCTAAAGCAGGTAAAATGCCATCACTGTCAAGGGGAACACATAACCTGAGAGGAAATTAAAAGATCAACAAGTTTTGTTCCCCAATGTCCTATATCCTAATATCCTTCAATATGCTTGGCTAGAAATGTAATTTTAATAGCAACGAGGAAACTGAAACTTACATAAGACTTATGTTACAGTACTTGTTTTTGTCATACCTCAAAGCCAGTCATTTTGGGGGAATTTCAACACATGAAACTCAGCCTGTCCATAATGAAACATAAGTATTTCCTTCCTACCAAATTGGATCCTCCCCCATTCTTCCTTATCTCATTAGATGGCATCACAATTACAAGAAAATGCCAACCTTTTTTTCAAAATGGTTGTACCAATTTATGGAAGAGTTATCCTTGGTGCTGCATTATCCCTTTTCCTTCATATCTAGTTCAGTATTGGGTACTAGATATTGCTTTCTATATATGTACCTAATCATCAACTTATATTCATTTTCATCACCAGTATTCTAGTCCAAACGGCCCCCTTTTCTGCGTGGTAGTACTCTGAAAATGTTCTGTCACTCACATTAATTCTTGAACAACCCCAGTCTTGTCTTCCCATCTGGGTCGGGCAGCCTTGTTAAAGCAAACATATGAGCACGTTACCTTCCTGTTTACAGCCATCAATGGAATTCCACTGCTCTCGGGATTAAGACAAAATACTGTAACCGAGTTTATAGATCTTTTGTAGTCTGTTCTTTGTGTTGATCCTCAGCCCCTTTTAGTATCACATTGCCTCTCTCAGAACCATATCTTCGGGTGGGAGGGAGGGAGACACAAGAGGGAAGAGATATGGGGATATATGTATATGTATAGCTGATTCACTTTATTATAAAGCAGAAACTAACACACCATTGTAAAGCAATGATACTCCAATAAAGATGTTAAAAAAATAAAAAATAAAAATAAAAATAAAGAACTATATCTTCTTGCTTCATCCTCTGGGATAGGTCATTCCCCCTTTGGTCCATCATGCCTATGCTGGCCCCTCTGCATGAAGTTATTTCTCTCTCTCCCTCCCTAGGAAATGCCTGTGATCATCCTTGAGATCTCAGTTTGGCCATCGTATCCTAGAAAGCCTTTCCTTATCTTTTTGATGACATCAAGTCACTAATGTGCTATGATTCTATACCACCACAAACACTACCACCATGTTTCTCCTTCATAGCACTGATCACAGTGGCAATGCTACATCTAATTGGCTATTTAATTAGAGGGATGATTCTTTTCTTCCACTAGATTGTACATTTTATAAGTATAGAAATTTGATATATGTATTTAGTCATCTCTGTATCTCTATTACTTAAAATGGTACTTGGCCCATAAAAGTACTTAAATTTGTTTAATATTTCTGACTAAATCCAGAAATAAGTAAATCCCTTACTTTTCCAAATGAAGAAACAAAAGCCTAAAGGAATGAAATGCAAGATAATCAATTTGTTAAGGTAGAGACTAGAACAGTTCAAAATGTTGAATTTTACTTCATTATCCTCTCATCCTTTTCTCCTTTGTAATTCAATTTAAAGAAAGCAAGGCCAAACCAAACAAAATTCAGGTACAAAATATACAATAAATGTATAAAGTGTTTCTTATAACTATGGCATACGTTTTCTCACAGCTACAGTTTGATTTACTTATATATTTATTTTCCTCAGATACATAGAATTAGCATAAATGCAGTCTTTGATTAATGACAAACATTATTTTTTCATGAAGGTCCTTTTTAAATTTAACTACGTGGGTTTTTTTGTTTTGTTTTGTTTTTAATAATAGAATAAACACTCACGAAACCACCATTAGATACAAAAACGAAAATCTTGCAAATCTCTTCTGCTTCCCTTACCTGGTTGTCACCTTACTGACATACTGTGGTAATAATCCTCTCCCTTTTCTAAAATCATGTGTGGATGTGTGTTTGCCTCATCCCAAAATGAAGAGATCCTATGTATTCACATACTTTCTGACATGTGTTATTATTGTCAGACTTTTGTTTTTTCCAGTATAATGGGTATAAAATGATAACTCAATGTGGTCTTCATTTGCATTTGATCAACCCCCAAATGGACCTGAATCATCAGATTTTTATTGTCCATTAATTCCTTTCGTCTGAGTAGGATAGAGCAGAGCTCATTCTTCTCCTTATGTAAAATAAGTTATTTCACTGAAAATCATGAAAAAGAATAACTAATCTTTCAAAACACTTTATTGTGATAAGCCATTTTATTATAGTGAATTAATAGAAGTGTATAATTTGGAAAATAGGAAATAGAAATTGCTAATGATTAGCACATTTTCACTCCATCTAATTTTTTAAATTTTATTTTTGGCTGCATCATGTCTCAGTTGTGGCGTGAGGGCTCAATAGACCCCCAGCATGTGGGATCTTAGTTCCCTCATCAGGTAATGAACCTGTGTCCCCTGCATTGGAAGGCAGATTCTTAACCACTGGACCACCAGGGAAGTCCCACTCCATCGAATATTTCCTTTTTACACTTGGGGACTGTAGAAGAATGTGTTTAGCTTAACAATCCGATCCACCAGCAAACAGGTGGAATTCTACTGGCCTGATAAACCTGACATTTAGGAGGAGATACCTAACTGAAGTGATAGGAGTGATCACTTAGTTTACATATGTGTGTGCATGTGTTTTATCTGTGAGTGCCTATATATATGTATGGGTAACAAATTCAATTTAAGACAACACCCATGTGTCATTTGGTCCATGCCATAATTAACTGACACTTAGTGGCAACATACCTATAAGCTTAATCCAAATAGGAATTTGTAAAGATGATCTACATCTTCATTTTGGGAACTTATCCTCTTATGAATTATTACCAGAATCTTCCATCAAAATAATCAGAAGGAGTCTAAAAATACCATTTTACTCATTTGTCTACAACTTTTTTAGCAGGTAATGTGATTTCCAACCACTTGTGGGAAATTATTCTGGAAATCAAACTAATATGGTACTACCATTAAGTAAAACTGATGCTCTGGAAGATGAGTCCTGTTTATACTAGGACCTGCAATATTAACACAGAGGTGCATATGTAGTCTCGTATCAGCAGAAGGTCTCTAAATTAGTCTCATATCAGCAGAAGTTCTCTAAATTATTTAAATCTATATATTAGCTAAGTAAGGGAAATATTTGTATTTTACACATGAAACTACATTAAGTTTACTCTAAAATCCAGATAGCATTTATTCCATAAACTCTTTTCCAGAAATTCATGAGGTTTCACAAGTGTCACTGGAAACCTGTAATTCCCCAGAGTACAAGTCCTTTATAGGAGAAGACATTGGTCAGTGTGAATTCTAGTAATAGTGTGCATTGGATCAAATGTCTGCATTCCCAGCCAGTTACTAGTCAGCTCTGATCATCAGTCCCAGGGCTGTTTACTTTTTTACCATGGCAATCATCAAGGCTTCCCTCTTCCCTCTCATGTATTTACATTAATAATGGAACTTTTAGCTGCCACGCTCAGAGTGAAATATCCTCCTCAGAAATAGTTTATGGAGCCAAACTTCTTTTCAGTGTCAACTAGAGCTCAAACCATTGGCTCATTGTTTTTGTTTTCCCAGATAATATCAAACATGTGTCCCAGATCACGTAGAGGGGACAGAAAAAATTCTGACTGCATTTGGTGTACAAAGTTTGATAACAGCTGCCGGAACCTACATATTTCAGTGTTGGCCAGATATTGGGTATTTGTGCATAAAAATTATGGGAAGAAAATCTGCCTCCTTCATAGTCCAAGTTTTCTGCCAGCCATTGTTCTGTGGGAGATTTAGATATTTTATAGTACAGTAGGATCAAATTATTAAGTGGGAAGAGTAGGTTATTCCACAAAATTGGCTCTTTGGAAGAATTATTGTAAGAATGACAAGCAAAATAATTTCCAGTCATCTGTGATTGATCTTGTCTCACATCTCCAAGTCACCTCTTGACATTCTTCATTTAAATCTGTGTACTGTCAAATTTTGAGATAATATGGGGTCATTTTATCATTTTCATTAGGATGTTATAGGAAATATATCATAGATATAGAAACAAAAAATGAAAAATTGCTAGACTAGTGAAGTGGGGAAAGTTTGGATGTTAAAGTGTAATCATTTAAACAAAAGTACATCTTTCGGCATAAAATATCTGAATATTTCTCATACCTTAATTCAATTAGGTTACTCCTACAAGGCTTCTTTTTATGATGGAGTTCTCATTTGCATTTGATACCTGAGGCAAAATTAATTTTCCTTTCAGATGGTATATCATAAAATCCTACTAGTATTGTCTTTCTCTAAATCCCTTTTAGATAAGCAATCCTGGGAGCATCTCAAGCTTCTTAAAATACTTGATGGCATGGATGAAACCAAACTCTGAAGAACTAAAGATAATCAGTTAACACATATGTCAGTATTAAATAGCCTCAAGAAATTAAAGATCAAATGTGACGTTTGACATATATGAATTTCTGAGAAATGTGGGAAAAACCTGGAAGGAGTCATAACTGCTTTGCTTCAGAGAGTTAAAAATTTAAACTCCTAAAAGAAACTTCCTTAATTGTTTTTCTCTATATATAATATAAGAAGAGATATGGAAAATGCTGTAGGCAAATCCCTGTGCTTTTGACTAAAGAGAGAAGTATGTCAACTGGGTCAAAACTAAGTGGTTAATGTATTCAAAAAATAAAATAAAAATTCTGTGTGTCTACATAGAAATTTTGACAAATTTTTTAAATCAGGGAAATGCAGAATTAATACATACATAGGAAGACAGTGCTTGAAATTTGAGTACAGTTTGATATAGAAACTAATTGTGTATTCATTCATCAATAAAAGTGAGCAAACTTATGAATGCATTTGCATTCTAGATAACGGTAATGACACTTTTTCAGGGCAAGGAGGAGCCTCCTAGTTGTTTTTATCTAGATTAGAAGTCATATCCTAAGTATAAAGACAATTGACTACTTAAAGCTCAGAGTTCATGTATTAACCTAAAGGGAAAAAATGTTCGTGAATGCAGTTTTTGAATAACTATTCAGGTGGGTTTTTTATGAGTTCAGATCAGGTAAGGATTGTGAGTCCTATTGTTTTTAGAGAAAGAGATACTAAGATGTGCGACACGTCCATGCAACCATGCTATAGGATTACTTCTTTGGCCCTGTGCAATTCACTCACAAAGACTGCTGCACTGTGCTAGCCAATCAGAGATTCTTGAAAGAAGAAAATATTTTATAGAGGCTTGTCCCTTATAGTTGTGGGAGGTGGTGGTTCTGAGATCTGCCATTTTGGTAGCTCTTAGCAGGACTTGTGATTAGGTAAGGTATCTCGCACCTAACAACTTATTTAAGTTCTCATCCAGAGTGCTGAGAAGAAAATTCCTCTGTAGAGACTGTAACAAGAAGGACCAATAGCTGTGGTGGCCATTTATGTGGTGGATAGAAATCATGTGGAGAGAAATGGAAGATTTATCACAAAAATCAGATACAAAATTGAGAATAGTAAGCCATTGTATGTAACAATCAGAATTCAGTTATCCTTGCCCAAGCCTAGGGAAATTTTATATATAAAATTAGCTATTGGAGGCTTCCCTGGTGGTGCAGTGGTTAAGAATCACCTGCCAATGCAGGGGACATGGGTTCAAGCCCTGGTCCAGGAAGATCCCACACGCTGCAGAGCAACTAAGCCCCTGCACCACAAGTACTAAAGAGCAACTAAACCCCTGCGCCACAAGACTGCACTCTAGAGCTCGTGAGCCACAACTACTGAGCCCACGAGCCACAACTACTGAAACCCACGTGCCTAGAGCCCACACTCCGTAACAAGAGAAGCCATCTCAATGAGAAGCCTGCGCACCGCAATGAAGAGAAGCCCCCGCTCGCCGCAACTAGAGAAAGCCCACGCGCAACAATGAAGACCCAACGCAGCCAAAAATAAAATAAATTAATTTAAAAAAAAAGATTATTGCTAATCACAAAAACAGACATCTCAAGTTAATGATTTAAAAATAAAATTAGCTATAAACATTAAGAATACAAGACTACAAAATCCTTGCATTCCCAGGAAATAGGTTAGACTCTGGCATGCTGCATGCCCACTGGGACCATTTTTAAATGAGTGAATGAAAGAAGGAATAAAATTTTTTAAAATCAATTTTTATAAGAAAAATATATTTTGTATTATTGCTCTTAACATCGTAAACAAGAAGAAAATGCAAAATAATTTCACCTAACTGGGAGGAACTTTTCATCCTGTTTATTTCATACCACCTTATAGTCTTAAAATATGTGAACTCTTGTCTATCTGACATCTCTACCATGAGCTTAGAATTGCTGGGTGAGGTGTGGTGCCCTTAAAATGTTTTTGATTAGGATGAAGTTAAAATATAATTTTATGATTAAAACTATGTGGCAAATTAATATGTATCATCCAACAAAAACTATATTTTTATTAGTCATCCACCATAGAAATACCTGGGAATTGAAAAATGCAGAGTTCTTCGTTGTGTGATTCTCTCATTCAGCTCAATTAAATATAATTTTCACTTTCTGTCAGTTAAGTACATTGTAGGATAGGATCAATGGTGAATCCTTAAAAGAATACATTCGAGGAGCATTCAGTGTCAGAGCACTTTGGTACTAAAATAGAATTTTGAGATGAATTTAAATGAAGATATATACTGTACTAATTATTACTGAGAAGTTCAGCTATAAAATGCTCTTACATAACAACAAACAAGTGAATACACTGGAGAACTTTCATTTGTGTTAACTTTCTGCATTGCTTTGAAGCAAGATTTTTATTCTGTAAACACCATCATTTGAAGTACACGGTTGGATAATTCAACCTAAATTGCATAGTAAAATCTCAAAATTTTTGAAAGCTGAATTCAAAATAAGGATCCAGATTCATAAGTGGTTATTTCCCTATAAATGAGCTTACTGCAATTAATTGTAATGCTACTTATTATATTCACTTTAGAAGAAACTCAGAGAATAGTGGGGGTTACAGTTTGATATACTCAAGGGAGAAAAAAATGACAGAAGTCAACAAAAATTGTCTCAGGACATTTCTAAGAATAGGATTAAAGGATATATTTTATCCTTTACTATATTTACTTGACTAAATAATAAATACCTTCAGAAAATAAAAGAAAGGTGTGAGTTTAAATTATAAGTGAAATAGCAGTGTAAAATTTCTCTTTAAGTCCTTTGGGAAGAGGCATCTGGCCTTTGACGTAAGGAGGAAAGGAGCATATGTAATCATCCCTATTCATGATTAGGAGAGGCATGAGAAACATGTTACCAGACGAGAAAGAATTGCAACTTAATTTACACAATTCTTCTCTTCTATTTTCTTCTCTCAGGCAATCTGTGGCCTCCAGAAGATCAGTAAAGCAGTAGTATGATAGAATGGACAAGACTAGGTAACTCATTGGATGTAAGGACCAAGAGAAAAAAGGATGGATTAAAAGCTGTTATCTTTTGATTAGGGTGACAGGTGTGGGTGTAGGGGAGTGGTTGGAGGCACCATTAATAGAAGTAGTGGTTAGAGGAAAAAAAGGTGTGAATTTGTCATTAAAGAGGTAGCATTTGAGAATAGGACAGTAGGGCTCAGAATAGAAACAGGAGCTCAATATATATGCTTATAAGGAAATCACCCACAAAGTAAAGATAAATAAAGCTATGATTTTAGGATAAGACGTCTAAAGGGGAGATTTTAAAAGAAAGATAAAATAGGCCTTTAGTTACAGGTTTAAGGACACCTCCATTTAAGACATGGAAAGCTAAAGCAAGTGTAGAAATATATAAGTAGAAAAGGCAGCTAACTACTGAGGAAAAACCAGAGTAAGCCAATGGATAATCCCAACTGAAGGGAAATAGTCAAGAAATGAAATGGGACATCAATAAAAGGTTGAGGGCATGGACCAAGAGGAGAGAGGGACTGAAGATGAAGAAATAGGGTCAGCAGTCATACAGCAGAATGCTGAATGAGACCTGAAGGGAATAAGCCCTGGTGTGTGTGGACCACCACTTCCTCTGATAATGGCTGTGGCAGATACAGAATCGTAAAGATTGGGGGAAAACGTGAGGTGGAAAGGGAAGTTGAAGGCCCTCTGTTGTTTCCTTTGATGAGGACTGAGAATAGAAAAGCTTTGGAAAGGTGATACAAAAAAAACGAGCAGGTGTAAATGAGAGATGATAGGGCATTTTTAAATGAAGATGAAGGCCATATGCATGAGTTCACATATTTCTTGAACAACAACAGGCAGCCTGTGAGTTGGTCGAATAAATATGAGAAAAGTGTGATTGGAGGAGAGGCCCAAAGGAATCAAAATCTCAGTTAAATAGTGGCTAAAATTGGGTATAGCACAGGGAGCTCAGCTCAGTGCTCTGTGGTGACCTAGACGGGTGGGATGAGGTGGGGGATGGGAGGGAGGTCCAAGGGGGAGGGTATATATGTATACATAGAGCTGATTCACTTCATTGTACAGCAGAAACTAACACAACATTGTAAAGCAATTGTACTCCAATAAAAAAAATTAAATTAAAAAAAAATGTAGAGCATATTGTGGAGAACATGAGAGGGAGATAGTCCACCCCAAAGGCCACAGTGGCATTCTAGCAGTGGAGTAGGTCTTGGGTTATGACTTTCATCCTTTCATTTATTCAGTAAGCATTAACTTTTTGATCACCTACAATGCACTCAAAGTGTGAGGAAGGCTCTTCAGCAATGGTCTTCTCCCACCTGGTGAGGGGAAGTGGTGAGTCCCCCAAAGACCACTTCAATCTTTTATTTATTTATTTTTTTAATGTGGATCTAATTGACTTAAAAGAAAGTAAAACATGAGAAACTAGGTCAAAGATTTTCCTTCAGTTTATAGTGGCGGGGGGAACCCACAAAATGATGGGGGAAAAAAACCCTATGAAATGGCACAATATTATTTTTATGGGGATAGAGGTCTAACTTTTTGCTAAAGATGGTCACATGTTACTGAGCTGATAGAATTTTCTAATTTTTAGAAGTAATTTCATTCATACATCTAGAATTGAAGTTTTCTTAAAATGCCTGAGGGGAAACATTACAAAGTATTTTTGTTGTTGTTTTTCCCCTGACAGACTATTTCACTTCTATTGGCTTCATGATTTGGGAAATATTTGATAACAAGGCAAAACTCAAAGGGAAGTTTATTACTCTCATTTATTTTGCTCCAGGGTCAAAGAGAGTTGAAACATTTATCTCTGTAGTGCATCTTCTGCACACGCTCCTACCATGGGCACTGACTCATGGTCACATGTGAAAAGATTCTCACTTCTGAAGAAGAATGTTGCTTAATACCATGCCTCCTAAACCACTGGGCCATGGTACTTTATAATTACTCTAAACAATAGTGATTGATTTAGTAGAAGGTAGTTAGAAATTGTAAAGTCCTCTGAAAATAATAGATTGAAATTAATTTAAAAAATCAACTTTAAGACTTGCTTATAGCAAAAACCAGTTTTAGAACTGAAAAAGTTAAACATTTAAATTTTACAGATTAGGAAACAAAGACCAGAGAAAATAAATCATACACTGATGCGGGAAGAAATTGTAACTAGAACCCAAATCTTTAGTTTCCTAGAGTAAGGCTCTTTCTATAATTCCCCCAAAAGTAGTGATAATTTTAAAGTAATAGTGATAAGAAAGAACATTATCCCATTAGCTGTGAACTATATTAATGAACAAAATCCACCATCCTAATAATCTTTATGGAAACTAGAACCAGTATCCAATATTATTTAACTTTTGGTTTTGTTATTTTTGTTCTTACTAATTGCATGATTCTATAGTGTTCCAAAGGTACATCAGTTTGACTGATTTTATTCTCATTTTTGTGTGGTATCTGAATAGTTGAATTTTGTTTTGTATTTTCTATAACTACTATATCAAAGGTAAAGGTAGTTATCAAATCCCCAACAAAGTGATGCTCAATTAGAGAACTCATTAATTTCGACCAAACTAATGTTATTTTCTGTTATTAATTTTTTTTTCAAACATTAGGAAATAGACTAATCATCTGTATTAATGAAGCCAATAGACATACCAATAGTCACCCAATCATCCATATTAGAAAGGGTAAGGATCTTTTTAGAGTTATGGAAACTGAAGAGAGTTTAAATTATTACCCAGGCCAACCAACATATGGCTACCATATTTGAGATTAGAATTCAAGCCTTATAATTCCTCCATTAGAGCTCTTTAAAAAACATATATGCCAAAACCCAAAAGCCTTTACATTTGTTATAATCTTCATGTTATTTGCTTATTTCTCTTCTATAGGTGAAGAGATTAAATCCTTAGTAAGCTTCTACAATGTTCTAGACACTGTGCTTAGAAATTTGCTTATGCTTACCATTACTTTTTGACTCTTAAATGAGTCTCTGATATCCTTCTTAGCCCATTTTTCCAGTTTTGGAGACAAAGATTCAGACTACTAAACTTGCCCGTAATAATATAGATAGTAAAGTGGCACGAAGGTTCACACAGTTGTTTTCACTTCAGACCCCATTCTTGTTTTCTCTGTAGAATAGCTCTTAATTTTCATTGTTAATTATGTAATCTTTCTCTATAATTCCTTAATTTTCATTGTTAGTTATGTAATCTATCCTAATGCTAATGCTTCCTTTATCAACTCATGTTCAAAGCAATATATATTTTGGCATTTATATTATCTATTTCCTGAGGAATATTTTGTTCCCTCAACTTGCCAGTGGCATAAATATCGCTTCATTAGAAAAGATGCTCAAATATTCCTCTTCTTTATTTCTTGAAATAACATCTTGCAGAACAATATTGTGTTGACTCTGAGTTCTTAAAATAAAATCTCATCCTAGATAAGGTATGGGAGGTAAACCAGAAACCCAGGGAACTTGTCTTCATCATTGGATGACAAACCAATGATTAGGCAAAGATTTTCCTGAGATGAACCAGTAACTCATTCTTAAGGAAAGTAAGTTGACTTTTCCGTTATGGCAATTGTGTATTTCTAAAACATTTAGCATGATGATTCGTGGCATTTTTGTTGATGTGACATCCTCAAATAATGCTTTGTAAATATGGAGAGACCCATTTAACAGATGAATTAACCAACACAAGGAGATTAGATGCATGTTTGGAGTTAAAACAAATTATAAACTACTCAGAAAAAATCTAAAGGCTTTAGAGCCTTTAACTGTTGTTTAGTCAACAATCTAATGAGAAATCAATAAAGATACACATGTAAGCCTGAGGTGATAGTTTCAGATCAATTAAAATGGTGCCTAATCCTGCACAGTCAGGTACGTGTTTTCAAAGGCATTACTGACAAATAATAGAAATGAGATATTTCAAAGATGTGATAGCACATGCTGTGATCCAGTGTATTCTCCGCATACTTGTTTGACATATTTTTCTAATTAAACAATAAAAGGAAATTGTCAGTTAATTGATTTTTAAGAAGTTAATTTAAGATATATACTATTATATTGAATTAACGAGTCTATAGCATAATTTTCATCTTTTTTGGCATCAAGTTCTTTTATTTTCTCTCTCTCCCAATCTCTATCTCTCCTTCCCTCTCCCTTTCTGTCTCTCTCTCTCTCCACACACACACACACACACACACACACACACACACACACACACACACACACAGAGATAACCATCCTTTTCCTCTCCCTCAGCGATTTGACACTCTGGCTTGAGATAAAATTTTCACGCTGAAAGTACTATTTATGACTATAAGCAACAAAATACAGAATAGCAGATCTAGGATAGATTGACAATCATAATAACAACTATTATCCTCTAAAGCTGTTTCCTGCTACTTAAAGGGGCAGTATCCATTATAGAAAGAATATATGAGTCATTCTTTAAAGTATGGCTCCACTGGAAAAATGTTTTGTTATGGTGATTGTTGCAAATATAAGCGTATCGCCTTTGGTGTTTTGAAATGAAAGTGGCTTCATTTCACTTAAGAAGGTTATGTGAACATGTTTAAATTGGTTACATTTGAATCCATGTGTGGTTAAATCTTTCTTCCAGAGAGAAAAGAAAAGTTATTCATCTCCATTTCTACTACAATAATCGTAAACCTGGATTTTCTACCTCATATTCTGAGTACAAAGTCCTATTTGTGTTCTCTATACCTCACCCACACATACCATTTAAATTTACCAGGATAATCACTTTCAAACATTATAGTGGCCATATTTTCCTGGTTCATGAACCTCCATTCATATCCAATAGGTTAGCAGGTAAAATATAAACCTATTATCTTAGCATTCAATGTATTAACTTACACTGCCTTGGGAAAAATACTTCCTCATTTCCTTCATCTCAGACATGGAAGTCTGAAAAAAAAAAAGATGTGAGGAAGTAAAAATAGAACTTTCCATGACGGTAGAGTACATTCTCAGTATCACTTTATTAGGATGGGCAATTTGTAGAGATTGGATCATTCTTGAAGACAGCTATAGTGATCATTAGCTTTTTGATTTATTTCTTGCACTTCCTTGGGGAAAAACTGTTCCTCTCTTCTCAATACTTGCACCAAATTTTAGTTTTTGAATCAGAGTACACCTCATTTCTGAACACAGAGTTAGGCATAACTCAGGGTTAGGTATAGTGGCTCATCTCTGGAAATTTTTCCAGACTAGGTAGAAAAATATACTCTTCTTCTGAGTTCACAGACACTAAGAACCAAGGAAGCCTGGAGAGACCAGACACTATCTTTACCAACACATGGAAAAAGGAAAGAGCTTACCTGAAACAAGAAAAACGGAGCCAGGAGGACAAAAAAAAAAAAATCTCTGATGACTTTTTGAGCAGCAGGACTCAGTTGTGGATGAAACAATTTACCTGAGTTAAAATTTTTTTCTTTTATTTTTCAAAGTAAGTTTGGGGGTTTTATAATTTACAACTATAAGACTGAAGAAATACTGTTATTAAACATCTGATTAGGGTGATGATTAAAGGTATTATAAATCATTCAAGAGTCTTTTGAAGTAGATTTAAACAATGTGAATTTATAGTAAATGATGCTTGATTTACTGTATACAAAGTCATTTTAAGTCAGTATAATCCTAAAAATAGTTATAACAGAAGTATTCATTTAACAAATTTTTATTTTGTTTATTCATTTTTCTTTGTATATTCATTTTTCTTTGTAATACTTTGTATCTTAACTTTTCATTAATTTAGAGTTTATTTTATACTCTTTTATTTTAAATTAATAGTATTTTTAATAACATGCCTGTTAGTTTTTTAGACGTAGAAGATATACAATCAGTATCTCCCTCCAAACCCTGCTCAGTTCCACCCCATCAACAAGTGGCAGGCTATTAAGTAGATTTTCATATGTAGATTTTCTGCATATTTATTATGTATATTTCCAAAGATTTGTATCTATATACAAGTAAATGTGATTATATATCTCCCCCTTGTTTCTACATAACAGGCAGCATAACATACACAGTGATCTTTCCCTTACTCTTTGCATTTAATATGTAGACTGATAGCTCCCAAGTTTAGATCTGTAGGCCAGATCTCTCCCCTTAATTCTAAACCCACATGTCTAACCACCTAATTGGCATCTGCACTTGGTATATAATAGATATCTCAAAATAAATTTGTCTGAAATTGAACTCAAGACCTCTCTCCACACCAGCTCTATTTCTAGTTTTCTTCATCTCAGTCACTGACATCTCCAACCTACCTTTTCAGGCAAGTGATGTCACCCATCCCTTTCCCCCTATTGCCCTCACTACAGTTCCAACAATAAATCCTATTGGCCCAAATTCAAACTACATCCAGAAGTCAACAGTGGCTCACCATCTGTGTTTACCACCATCAATAAAGTTCTAGTAATATCAACAAACTAGTAAGTTATGAATAATTGAAAAAGCTTTTGTATTCATTCTCTCTCAGCCTTACAGTAATAGGAAAATCAAATTTTATAAAGGAAGTCCAATAATTATTTGTTACTTTATGCAGAGAATAAATTCAGTAAATTTTTAGATATTTCAAGAGAACTAGTGTGTGAAATTTCTTTTAATGCATTTTCTACAAAGAATAAAGTGCACTTAAGGTTTAAACAGTTCTTACATATTTGGGGTCAGAGGTGGACTTAGTTCTTGGAATTAAACTCTGCAGTACTAATTTTGCCATTTGGGACATTGTAAGAAAGCACAATGCCCCTGTATAGCCATAAAGAGACAAAAATATTCAGTAAGGATTCTTCTTGGTTAATCCCACAGAACAGATTTAATCCCGGTCAGTAAGGATGAAGTAAGCCCTTGTTACCCACTGTAAAGCTTATGGAAGCCTGTCATGGATATAAGTACACATGTATGAAATATGTATGAAATCGCCATTATGAAAACATTGGCTATTAGAGTAAAAGACTAAAAAAAAGTTTTTTAGGTATCAGTCCATTAAAACTTAAGATTTCTCTTATAAGTTCAAAGGGCACATATAGAAGAAGCTAAACAAATTAACAAATTTAATCTGGAGACTTTACGAGGGGTTCCACTGGGGATATATGAAATAACATAGAATCAAAAATCATGTTTTTATGGAAGTTAGTTATTGTGCTACTTTCAAATTTAAACATTTTACCTGATGTCAGATAACCAATAATCATGTTTCTTCCATTTGACATTATTGCTAATTACCTACATGTTATTTCACAACACACACATCATCAGAATTGTTATTCTTTCAGACACCTTTTCTTTCACATTCACTTTGATTCACTTGCACCTGTAACCAAGTGAGCTGTGACACCCTATGTCTATGTGGAATTGTGAAGCTATTGAATTATGAATGATTTGAATTGAAATCTAAACAGTTTCAAGAGACATCCTCAAATAGTTACATGTTGGAACTTGGGGAAGTAGTATTCTTTTAAGTATTTGCTTTATAATTTATATATGCATTACATATATTCATTTGTCTGAACATTTCATTAATGATTGAATGAGAGGAGTTCGGTTTCCAGGATAGCTGAGTAAGCTTCTACTATGCCTACTCGGCTACACATGCAGACACAGACACACACCCACACAATTCTCCAGTAAATAGGAATAACATATTTTTCCACCCTGAATACATAAGCTCTTCTTAAAATAATGATAAAGCTCACAGTCCTAATGTCAAACAAGTATTATCCGGATACTCACCCTGGTAAATGATGGTTCTTAACTCTGTAGTGCTATTTAAACTGTCTGAGACACAACTTCTTCTTCTGTAAAATGAATGGGTCTAATTTTCTTTCCAGTTTTAAATTTCCCCAGTTAAAGCATTTTGAAGCACAAACCAAAAAATAGCAAATGCAGCCAAGTATTTTATGTCCACTCTTCAGGCATTGCTTTACTCTCAGTAAAGTCTTCCCCTATCCATACCCAGAAAAACCTTCAGTAACCCTTCTGTTATAACAATAATAGTCTAGTTACAGCCTTTAGATACAATTACAATGTCTTTCTGTATACCTTCTTAACAATCAGATCTTTGTTTCTAACATTTCACTGATTTTTTTTTATGAAACACATATCCCTTGAGTACTATTTCTATAATGTTCCCCTCAAATGCCCAAAATTTGGGGGTTAAAACAATATTCATAATAACATTAAAATTAGAATAAAGAATATTTCGTCCTGAAAACAGTGAAGTTTAATATACTGAAGAAACATTTAATTGACCTGTATTGAGTCATTTTGAATCTATGGTGAGTATTAAGTAACAATCTTGAACCATGCAATGTTTACTGTAGGTGCCAACTTCACAGTAGAGCAGCTAAGCCAGTGTCTGTACCACAATTAACCTGAATGTAAGCTATGCAATTAGAACGCTATTTGCAGTATTATATGAGCATGGTTACAACCATTCTGGGGTTTTCCTTAAACAAGTTCTAATTACCGATTCATGTGGTATCAGTAATAGCTAAATTTTATGCCCCTGTAAGAAACAACACTTCGAAGGTGGCTACATATGTTATTTTTAAGTGAATTCAGCATTTGCTTTACCTTTCAGAGCAATAAACTGTAATCATGCAATTTATTTTCAGGCGTAATGCAGTGGGGTTTATCCCCTTTTATGGCTTATAGGGAATTTTTGTTTTAGAACTTCTGAATAAAGGAATGTTACAAATACACTAAAATTTTATTTTATTTTAATAGTGATTGCTTTTATATGAAAGTTTGTTTAAAGATATGAAATACAAATAAGGAAAACAACCAGGGAATACTAAAACATAAATTGGTTTTTTTGTGTTTGTTTGTTTGTTTTTTTGTGGTACGTGAGCCTCTCGCTGTTGTGGCCTCTCCCATTGCGGAGCACAGGCTCCGGACGTGCAGGCTCAGTGGCCATGGCTCACAGGCCCAGCCACTCCACGGCATGTGGGATCCTCCCGGACCGGGGCACGAACCCCTGCATTGGCAGGCGGACTCTCAACCACTGCGCCTCCAGGGAAGCCCTAAATTGGTTATTTATAAAATGAAGGAGAGCCATTACTATGAATTTTTCAATTTTTCTTGAGTTGATCCTGTTCTTGTTTACACCTGACAGGGAATTCGGGAGGGCAATTAATGGCATTCTTCACAAGAGAAGACATATCATTTTTTCTTTTAGCAATGACCCTGATCTCTAGGCCCAACAAAGTAGACAGATAAACATTTAGATGACAGGCTTGAATCCAGTAGCTCACATGGATAACTACTTTTTTCACAAACTGCTGGGAACAAGGATTGTCTTTAAAATATTAAAGCTATAAGCCCAACAAGACAATATGATGAATTGAGAATTTGTAATCTATACATATAAATACTGCCCAAGGACAGCAAATCAATAAGGTACAACACAGGAATAAATAGGGATGGGGAACTTTTTTGTCAGGAAGATAATGATGGCAATGGAATCAAGAATATGTACTCAAATGAAACACAACCGCAACTACAAAATTATCTTTAAAACAAGAGGAAACTTTATCCACATGTTCAAAGTAGAAGCTTCTGTTTTTTGACTACATAAAACCTGTAACTTCTTTGTTTACTATTATTCTTGATATGGGGTTCTGAAATGGAGATGAAAGCAATTATTCCTTCCCTTATTTTGAGCCTTAATATAGCTTTTTCTGAGTCTGTTTACCCTCACAATTTGAATGGCAAGATTAGAACATAAAAGCGACTCTTAATGGAAGAAACATTCTCAGAACCTAGCAGCAAAATCCAAAGGTTTAATAAAATTTCAAGGTTCGATTAAAACATTTTTTTCTTAGTTCAATAAGGACTGTCAACTATGGAAACATGATAGTTAATGATAGTACATTTCAAGATAGTACCACACAAAAAAGTTATTAAGTTTAAACATGAATATATGTTCATGGTTCTGTTACAATATAAAAGCCAACAAACCAACCATGACACAAGCTAAGTAAACATCTGATAGAGTAAAAAAGAAGGCGGCCTTGGGCTTAGTTGTTAGAATGGATCTGAGAATAGATTCTGAGACATGTGAATTCAAATTTACAGAAGACATATCTGAACACACATTTCTATTGCCATCAGGTCATCTGTTATGTATGTATATTTGGGATCTAAAAAGCCCCTTCTCCAAAGCCTCATCTGAGGAATTACTTTAAATTGAATAATGCTTCAGGACATAGGCTTTTGCCCCTAGAACTATGTAAAAGAAGTTCTGAGTTTGCACTCATTTCCTGATTCAGAATGGAGGCTCAAAAATTTGCAGTCAACCAATCAATAAATGAGGTATAATCATTTTTAACCATGCAAGCCAGTTGAAACCTCAGGTATAGAAACTTATAGATGTGCATAAACTCCAGTCTGTGTACACCATGTCAGCTAACTATGGAATACTGCCTGTTTTATAAATAAAGTTTTATTGGAACACAGCCATGCTTGTTCATCTATGGCTGCTACTGTCCTACAACAGCAGAGTTGCCTAGTAGCTACAGAGACTACATGGCCTGCCAAACTGACAGTATTTGCCGTCTGCCTTTTACAGAAAAAGCTTGCTGACTGCTGCTGTTTTGTTTAAGCATAAGCTTTTTAAAGATTATAAAAACTTTCATTTGTTAAATTTTCTTTCAATAATCTGTACTAGAGTTTTTTCTGATTACTCAGCTGCAGTGAGTCTCTGAATCCAATATCTTATACAGAATAGGTGGTTTTCACAACTATACTAATATTGACCATTGCAATACCCTTTCCCAAAGTGCAGTGAAATCAAATAGTCACAGAGAATAAAATTGTTTAGTCTTCTATAACTTACAGTTGATCCTAATTTTTATAGACATCATTTAATTATATGACAACCTGAGTGTGCTAAATATTTGTTTTGGTTATTAATAACTTTTGAAGACTTTTCTTGCAAGAATTTAGATAATTTCTAATTGGCAAATGAGATCCTGATAGACTTGGTCACATTTACAAATAATGTTAGATCAGGGTTAGCTTAAGCAAAAATATGAATGTATTAGAAAGATATTACATATTTTACAAAATCAGAGAAAAACCTGAATGACCAGACCATGTGAATGATGTAAATAACAACATTTCCAAGAACTTCAGTAGTGAGGTTTTGTGAACCCTTCCATGTGCTTGCTGCTGTTGAAAAACTACTCCAATTGCATTTTCTCTGAGTTTCTACTTGAGATTCAAATCTCTGAGACAGAGTTACATTTGCCTAGTTTGGCTCTTATTTCCAACCAGATAGACGAAAATTTATTGCCTACCATTGATAATGTCATGAAGGTCACAGGGAGGAGGCATTTAAAAAAAAAATAAGGAATGCTATGAAGAACTAAACAAAAGACCTCCACTAAGGCATTCTAGACAAAGGGAAAAACATGCTTACAGCTGTAGTTGTGTGAAAACATATGATATACTATAAAAAACAATGAGGAATACTCTAAGGCAAGAACTATAGATATTTGGAGATTGAGTGGTATTGCTGACAAAACAGAAGACAGAACTTATATCTAGAAGATAGGTCAGGACTTTGAGGGCCATAAAGGCTGTTATATATACTCATTATTGTAGTGTGAAAGCAGCCATAGACAATATGTAAACAAATGGGCATTTGTTTCAATAAAACTTCATTTTTTAACACATGGTACATTTGATTTTACCTGTAGATCATAGTCTGCTGACACACGTTCTAGGTCCATGGTTTTCACAGGAGACTGAAAGCAAGATGAACCCCTAGAATGTGAGAAAAAATAGAAGACTTTCATTTATGTATATTTGTCTTATCCTTTAGAAATTCCAGTTATATATGTACCTTATGGTATAGAATATATGTGAAGAATAATGTCTATGATTTAAATATAAATACGTATACATATATTGGAAGTGCTTGTTCAATATTGTTCTACTAAGGTGGGTATATGACAAAAAAGAGGTATATAGACAACTGCTTTAGGTAGTAGAGAATAATTGAATGATTGTACATTTTTAAAATCAATGAAGTAAACTAATTAGATTTGTTTTTCAGAAGGATACTTTTTGAGCTGTATTTTCATTATATTTAATTTTTTCTTTTAACCAGGAGTACAGCTGTTGTTTTGTTTTTAATTCAGAAGTTTTCTTAATTTGGTTTCTTATCAAAGATTGGATTATCTTAGTTTTATCAAATATAATGTTTCCTGATAGTTGTCCCAAATTGAAGCCATAAAAAGCATCAGTATTACAGAAAGTAATAATAGCAAAAATAATAAAGAATTTTAGTAACTTGATACGATATTGTTGCACCAAACTAACTCAGTGCAATTTTTGGTTTTACTTGGAGAAAACAGTGAAACCATTCAGCAGAGCAAGTCTAATCCTCATGATAGGAGAGATTAAGTAATTAAATGGTGAAATCTCTGAACTACTATTGCCAAAGGAATATTAAAAGGGATAACATAGAATATATCATGATTTAATACAATGCAGAAAATGCATTTTTAAGATTTGACTGAAACAGGAATTCTTCCTCTGAGAGAGTGTGGAATGCACATTTCAGAATTAATATGGTACAACAAAGACAACAGGAGAGAACTCATCAGGCTGAAAGGACAGGTGAAAGACCAAGAAAACAGACAAATCCATTATCGTTTTAATATAAGAGGATACATTTTCTAGAAAATAACAGAAGGAAAACTTGTTCTGCAGACATCTATTAGGGAAAGTTTGTTCTCAAAGAGAGAAGAAGTCAAGCATGCACATTTTTCATAGAGTTTTAATTTAAACACAGGAAGTAACCAAATCCTAGCATAGATGACCTACAAAAAGTACAGTAGAGGCTTAACAAAATCAGAAAAAAGTGGAATCCAGACAAGATGAGAACAGATACTATACTCTTGGCCATCAAGGAGGATGCTTGAAAATTGTGGTATCCTCAGGGGTGACCCAATTTGCACTCTGACCTTAATATCACTGCCACTCCACCTCAGGCTCTACTCTGTGTCCTATCTTTCACAGGAGTATAACCAAAAATTGTGCCAACTAAAAATTCACCCTCCATTTCCATTCATCTTGCTCATTTACTCAGTATCCCTCTGCAATAATCTTTCTGCCTTACTTTTCAAAATTTATTTTAATTGAAGTATAATTGAATTGTAATATATTAGTTTCAGGTTTACAACATAGTAATTCAATATTTTTATACATTATGAAATGATCACTACTCTAAGTCTAGTTACCATGTGTCATAATATGAAGTTATTACAATATTATTGATTATATTCCCTATGCCATACATTACATTCCCATAATTTATTTATTTTGTAACTGGAAGTTTGTATCTCTTAATCCTTTGCTCCTATCTTGCCCATCCCCCCACACCCCTCCCCTCTGGCAACCACTAGTTTGTCCTCTGTATCTATGAATCTATTTCTATATTGTTATGTTTGTTCATTTGTTTTGTTTTTTTAGATTTCACATATAAGTGAAATCATACAGTATTTGTCTTTCTCTGGCTGACTTATTTCACTTAGCATAATACTATCTAGGTCCATCCTTGTCACAAGTGGCAAGATTTCATTCTTTTCATGAGTAATATTCCACTGTATTTTACATATATATATATATATATGCATACCATTGTATATATACATATATGTATATATACCCATTGTATATTTATTATATATATATATATTTGTATATAAACCATGTTTTCTTTATTCATTCATCTATTTATAGGCTCTTAGGTTGCTTCCATATCTTGGCTATTGTAAATAATGCTGCAGTGCAACATTGGAGTGCATATATCTTTTTGAGTTAACATTTTTTTTACTTCGAATAAATACTCAGAAGTGAAATCCTGGATTTTATGGTGGTTCTTTTTTAATTTTCTGAGGAAAGTCCATAATATTTTCCACAGTGGTTGTACCAATTTACTTTCCCATGGACAGTACATGAGGATTCCCTTTTCTCCACATCCTCACCTAAGCTTGTTTTTTGTTGTCTTTTAGATAAAAAAACATTTTCCATTCTCACAGGTGTGAGGTGATATCTCACTGTGGTTTCAGTTTGCGTTTCCCCTATGATTGGTGATGTTGAGCATCTTTTCATGTGTGCATGTTAGCCATCTGTATCTATTCTTTGGAAAAATGTCTATTCAGGTCTTCTGCCAATTTTTTAATTGGATTTTTTTTTGTTTTTTGTTTCTTTTTTTGCGGTACGTGGGCCTCTCACTGTTGTAGCCTCTCCCATTGTGGAGCACAGGCCCCGGATGTGCAGGCTCAGCGGCCATGGCTCACGGGCCTAGCCGCTCCGTGACATGTGGGATCTTCCCAGACCAGGGCACGAACCCGTGTCCCCTGCATCGGCAGGCAGACTCTCAACCACTGCGCCACCAGGGAAGCCCTCGGATTGTTTTTTTGAGTTGTATGAGTTCTTTATATATTTTGGATATTGACCCCTTATCAGACGCATCATTTGCAAATATCTTCTCCCATTCAGTAGGTTGCTTTTTGTTTGTTGATAGTTTATTTTGCTGTGTCGATTTTCTACCTCATTTAGAACTCAAATCAGTTGACTCCAATAAATTGTATTATTAATTATTTATTTCCAGATTAGATTGGGTTCTTGGATTCATCATTACAATCACTCTTTTGCACAAACACTCAATATCTTACTTAAAAATAACAGATTATCAATCGAATTTTTATTAAATAACTATTTGTATGTATTACTGTTATAACACCACTGCATGTTATTTTCTCAAAATTGCATGGAATGGATGAGTGATGTTGTTTAGATGTAGAAGGGAACAGTGAATAATGATTGGAAGCTACCTGGAGGCAGTGTGGCTTGCTTAAGAATTTCAGAATGTACAGGAATTGAATGAATGGTAGGGCATATGTGGGGAGGCTCTGATAAGAATAAATGAGATGACTAAAATATGAGGTTGGGTCTAAGGAATAAGGACAAGGAATTAAGAATAGTAAAAAATTCCAAAAATACTTGAAAAGTATAAGGTTCATCCTTGCATATACCAGTTATAAAACTTGCAAAAACTTACAGCAGAGACCACTGGGCAGGACACACATTGAATAGCAATCTATTTTTTAGGATGCATTCTTAGTCCAATAATAACACTTTTCATGGTTAGAGCATTATTTTTTCAACAAAAATATCTCTGAATTTTATATACTGGATTTTATTTAATCTCTTAGGCATTAATTTATATATATGAAAATTATAAAATTAATTAAGTTCAATGTTGAGTATTTGATTAAGTCTCTTTTATATAATGTCATGCCCAATCATTTTTATGACTCCAATATATTTAGCATGACATGGTAAACAAGATTAAAAGCACAAAAGCTACTTACTGAGCTCAATCAGCATTTTCCCCATGGTCTGCATTTATTACAGACTTTCATTTGCAACTTGGTATAAATTGAAATCTAAGTGTGTATATTAAAGACAATTAATCATGTTATGTTAATGGCTTCCTATATCTTGATGTATGACAGCCATCTTCTGCTTTCATTAATTCTATGTCATATTTTAGGACCTAAAAATGTAATTTCAAATATTGGGACAAAATTCAAGATTTGCATAGTTACATATCAGAAAAAAAAAACTTTCTTAGTAGTGGACAAAAAATAGTTGCACTTAAGAAATATAGTAATGATAGAAAATGTTCTAGATTTTCCTTCTAAAGAAACAGACAACACATTTATAGAACACAATGAAAATAAGGGATCAATGTATATAAGCCTTAACTTAGCAAAAAAAAAAAAAAAGTTTCATCGGTATCTTAACCCCAAACATATATGTTTTACATCAAATAGGGGGGTAAGAAGGAAAGATGAGTCTACCTCTGAATCAATAGCCATAAATTCATTCTAAAAAAACCTGTACTTTCATTATTCTAGATAGTATCTCTGAGGACTAGCTATTGCCTGGGACCTGAGAAGAGAGGATGCAGAGAAACAAAGTAAACTTGCGATGACACTCATTCTTTGTCTAGCCAGGTACCTTATTAAAGGCTATTGTGGAGAATGGTCTCTCTATATACATGCTTTATGATCAATTATTAATTCATACTGAGTTAACATGTATTAACCTAACCAGTCAAATATGTCAGAATATGCAGTCTACTAGGTTCATGTAATGTGCATTTATGGTATCAGATTCACTGAACCTGTTGTCAAGAGGCAAAGGAGCCAAGGTTTGGACTAAGGGTCACAGTTCCCTTGTAGACATATGGACACAAGTCACACACACACACACACACACACGCCCTTTTTGAGTGCTATCAATAAATAATCAAGATTACAGGAGAATTAGAATGTAAGAACAAGACTTTAACATACGGACATTGAAAAAGAATCCAGAATAAATTGGACAGAAGTATGTAAAAGCTTTCCTGCCTTAAAAATGGAACCAAGATTTTCATCTGAAAAAGATCACAGTTTTTCTAATGTAATTAAGACAATAAACCCATGATTCTAATGTACTTGAAAAGTTACAGTAAAATCTTAACTTGCATAAAATTTTCAAAATAAAGATGCATACAAATAAAAAACTTGACCTATGTTAGACTTTCCTTTTTCAATAGTGAATATTGAAAGAAAACATATTGGTTGTAAGAAATATAGTTTTGAGGAAATGTGCTTATAAGCTGAGAATTCTATATTCATTTTAATATAGTTTATATGTGAAGGCCAATGGGAATTCATTATTAAATATGTAAGAGATAAGAATATATGTATATTTCTATATGTATACCTATATTAATATATTTCCCAGTTGTATTAGATGTAAATGTATATAAGCATGAATACAGACTATAGGTATAGATAGATGTTTACATACACACATAATTAAGCTATATGTACGATGAAATAAGAACTTAACACTGAAAAGTCCTATTACAAACAAAGAATATATGAGAGATAAGCATCAAAATACAGAAATATAGATCTTCTGGAATAAGTAATAATAATAATAAGTGTAGAAAAGTTGAGAAAATAAAAGCAAAAAATGAATTTTTGAAAGATAGTATTTAAATATTATTACATTAATAATATTATATTATTAAAAATAACTACCCTCTCCTACTATAAACCCACACAAAATTAACATAGTCTCAAAATGAGAGAGAGAGTGAGAACACACCAAATCCCTCATCTTAAATGGGAGGGAGAGAAATATTGTAACTTTTTTGTCTCTATTCAACTAAAGGAAAAGCTAAGCCAACACAATTGACATAGACTACACATATCAGATATGCCATCCAATGATTTAACTTTGCTATTATGAGCATCAGTGAATTATAGTGGCTAAGAACAGGATCTGAAGGCAGAAAGCCTGAGAGTAGAGACCTGGTCTAATGCTTGCTAGTGTTTGACATTGTTTTAAAACTCTGGGTTTTAGTTTCCTCAGCAATAAAAGGGGGATTATAACATACCAACCCATAGTGTCATGAGGATGATTCAATTAGTTTAAATAAGAAAAGTTCTTAGAACTGTGCCAGCACATTGAAACCTTATATAAGCATTTATTGTTGTTATTATGTTTGCTAAAAGAATCTAAGGATATCAGATTATATATTACTTACAAGAGACAAATTTAAACACACAAGATACGAAAAGTCCAGATAAGAGTTTGGGAAAATACATGTAAGTCAAAATAGGAAAAAAGAAAAGATATGAATATTAATATCTAAGAAAATTACACACCCTTGAGAAGTAAAGGGAAATTATAAGGTGAGTAAAAGTCAAACAGTAATGTTTATAATAAGGATTTATGAATGAAGACTCTCATTATATTTAAATATATGGTAATAAAGTCTATTTTTAAAACAGCTGGAAATTCAAAGAGAAATGGGCAAATGCATAAATGCATAGGGAGACAAACAGAACTACTGGTCTTTGAGTATAATAGATAAAATTCATAAAAATAAAGATACAGAGGATTTGAATAATTTAATTAGGTTGAACTTTATGTATACATCTTTGATGTGTGTGTTCTATCACAAATATATTTCTTTTCTATGCAAACACCTGAAAAAATTGCCAAAAGGATTACAAGATATTTATCCCAACAGGAATAAATACCACACTCAAATTATAATAATTTAAAAAGCGTTTATTTACAAAGTGACTATTTATAAAGGTGGGACTGGGGTCTATGAAACCACAAGGAATTCTGTAGTAACCCAGGGCTAGAAGCAGCAAGCCCCAAAGGACAGAAGAAGGGAGATGTTATACATCCAGAAGGATAATTGGGTAATAAACACCCTACTCTTTTTCTTCTTTCCTCCATTCCCCTGCTGTGGCTTCCCAGTGGACGAAGCCAACTTGAAGCCAGAAAATTGAGGAATCCATTGATATAATTCCATATAGGTCACACATCTGTGGCAGAAAGCAGAAGGAGGGGGTTAAGAATGAACTTGTGGAGACAAACAGAAGATATCTGGCAGAGATACCACAAAAAAAGCTCAATAAATTCCAAAAATGAGGAAAAGCTCAAGGATACATTCACTCTGATCCCAGTAAAATAAAAAGTAAAATTTTAATAACAATTTAAGCTAAAAAATGTACATGCATTAACCGACTACTAGGTTCACCATCCTTTCTTAAAACTCCTTATTTCCTCATATTTTTTTCCAAACCATATTAGTTCCTATAGTAGTTCTTTAGTAGTTCTTTCAGGAAAGTCTTTAATTTTAAATTCTGTCTTTATATGTGAGAGCCAGTGGTAGACAAAGAAATTAATCTGGGAAGCAAATAGTAACACATTCATAAAACTAATAAATGTTGACTATAAAAATACTAATATGTAGAAATTAAAATACAAAATTTTTGAAACAAGAATATGGAAGATAGAATTAGGGAGTTCAGTGTTAAAACTGAGCTAAGATATTCACAGCATTCGATACAACAAAGATATTGATACCTCATTATTAAACATGAGCATTAAAAAAATTAATGGTAACTGAAAAAGATTAGGACATCTAAACCAATTGATGAGAAAAAAGAATAAAAGAGTACTTGGTCAATCAAACAGAAGGTAGGAAAGGAGAAAAAGAGGACAAAGAAAAACAAACATGCTAATTAGAAGATAACAATTAGTATGTTAGAACTAAATCAAAATAAATGAAGACATTTAAATAGCCTACTAAGAAAAAATTATCCAATTAAATTAAAAATATAACTCAGTTTCAAGCTGTTTACAAGACATACTTGAAACCAAATGAAATAAAGGAATGGAAAAATATCTTCCAGGGACATTTGCTATAGCCATATTTGGGAAAAAAAGTCTATCAGTAGGGTAAACATATATGTGTGTGTATATATATGTATATAATGTATATCTAATGAAATATTATACAGAATATAAATACATGAACTGAATCTATATATATATTAATATAAGTACATATTAAAATATCATGGCTTTGGGAAAACATTTTGCTTAATTATGCATATGCTATAAAGAATTTATATTTATTTAAATCCATAAATCAACAGTATGATGTATTTTTCTGTAATAAAAACATGAAGATTAACACTGGAGACATACATATCAGATTAATGATAGTGGTGATTCTTCAGAGAGAGGGAGGTAAGTCAGTTGAGAGAGTGATCAAATGATTCTTTAATATTGATAAAAATTAAAACTGAATGTTAATATTTGTTATTTCTGGATATTTAGTAATTAACATTTGTTGCATTACTCCTTGTGGGTTTTTTTGGTTTTGTTTTATTTTTACTTATTCAATTTTTTAAGGCAGACAAAGAGGAGGTTGGCAAGAGAAATAGAACATGGGGAGCAGAGGAGGTTAATAATATACATGCTTCTCAACACATGGTTTGTGAGATATGCCACAAAAAATGAGATATTGACAGAAATAAAGATCAGACATCACGGACACACAGATGTCCTTGTGCTCAGAATCTCAGCCGGTATGTTAATCTCTACTCTTGGCATTAGAGCTTGTAATTTTTTTCAGTTTATTATTTCTTTAAAACATAGCTTAAACTTCTCTTTGTTTCATTTGCCCTTTATTACATGAAAGACATTAAGATAACACAAAAATGCTTGGACAAAAGTGGTCCCAGAGAAGAAAAGGATAATCAATGGTGTATACAACTCCCTAAGGACAAAGCAAACAAATGAGAATTTTCTGGCCTGGGAGGATGAAGGGGACCTTGAAGTAAAACCCTTAATGCAGCCCTGTAATGGCAGATGGTCACAGTAGACTTACTTAAGGATGATAAGGGGTCATGCAGGTTGTTAGTGGTGACCATAATGTAAATGAGCAAGGTAGGCCAGGCTTTAGTACAGGTAACAGAAGCCTCAGTGTAGGGAAACCCCAAGGAGTGTTAGAGGCTCCTTCTAAACAGTCAGCTCTACTCAGCTCCAGTTGACAGTTTTAATTTAAAAAGTGGTCTTAGGGCTTCCCTGGTGGCACAGTGGTTGAGAGTCCACCTGCCGATGCAGGGGATACGGGTTCGTGCCCCGGTCCGGGAAGATCCCACATGCCGCGGAGCGGCTGGGCCCGTGAGCCATGGCCGCTGAGCCTGCACATCCAGAGCAGGGAGAGGCCACAGCAGTGAGAGGCCTGCATACTGCAAAAAAAAAAAAAAAAAAAAAAAAAAGTGGTCTTAGTGTTGTTGTGCTTCTGGTTTCTCAATGGAATATAAAAATATAAAAATTCTGATGGTTATGTGAAATCTCCTGATTTTTTAAATGCCAGAAACAAATTCAGATTTATAGCATTGCACTGGCCAATACTGTGAAACAAGAAACCCTGGCTTTGGGCTACCATTGGCCACCGGGATGAGACCAATTGAGTCAGCACAGGTGGTTACCCTTAGGATGAAGTTTCTGGAAGCCTTGGTCAGAGTCCCAGACCCAAATCTCTCCCCTCAACCAAACAGGACAGTCAGTGCAGAAAACTCTCTCCCTCTATATCCACTTAATTGTGTAGGCAGTTGTTGATTAGCACACTGGCTGCTTTGTGCCCGCTCTAACCATAACCAACCTTTAGAACTGTTGATCTCTGTGGCATGTTTCATCCTATTGAAATGTGTATGCACAAAACTGGATTCTGGATATTATGTTGAGAATCTTTTCCCATGTGCTTGAAAGTTTTAGATGAATTTGTGGCACTAGAGTCTAAAGTACATGTTGTAAAATATTTGAGTGAGAGTCTAAAAATTTGAAACTAGCCACCTTCTGGATTATATCTTAAGTAAAAATGAAGATGATAAAAATCTTACATGAGGAGATTTAGAATGAGAACTGTTCCCAGGTTATATGCACAGGAATGGATTCCATGGTGGGAAAGAAGCTGCGCAAAGAATAGCACTTATGCTTGAGCACAAACTGCCAAGAAAGAGTTGTTTTTTAATGTGTGCACATGGTCATGTGTTTTCAGGGCTGAGCAAACATCATGGTACCCACATAGCAGGAACTGAAAGCTCTCCACCAAGACTGAGACTCCTCTAAACCAGAAAAGTATCCTAATCTAAGATTTTTACAGCTAAGATGAATATCTCTTTGAGATTATTAGAGCAAAGATTTTCTCCTCTTGTTTATTTAATTTCTCTATAGTTTCCATATTGTTAACAACCTGCCTTTTCTGTACATTCATATCTTATAATAGGTTTCAAATTGAGTTAATAGTATATCACATGAAACAAGTTCATTTCAAAATGTTTATCCTTCATACAAAATCCAATAATCAATCAAATATTTTTTTAAGTAAACACATAGTTTATTCTGTATGTTGAATAGAGACCAGAGAACAATATAGGGTAGAGGAAGCAAATACATTATGAATTAAATTATAGAAGCAAGTGAGTAAATAGACAACATATCACCAATTATTACTAAGTGTGTTGGTATTCTCATCCTCTAGATTTACCAAATTGACATTACCATAACAGTTAAAATGAAAAAGAATAGTAATAAAATCGTGTAGTTACTTGAAGGAAATAGGCATTAATGGATAGTTCTTAGAAAAGCAAATGAGTCATGGAGAGTATTCCAATCTTAACTTTACTATTACCCACTCCTGCCTTAAGTAGGTTTGAGCTGGCATGTTGAGGTTGAGCTGAATTTCCACTTAGTTGCAAGTGTGCAGTAAAATGGTCATTATCACTAGAAATTTCATCAAGGTTTCACTATTGAATCAATAATTGGGTTAGTGTTTGGTTCTATGTGTTTAAGGAATCAATGACCTAGCTTTGCTTAAATGCCGTATAATTAAATGATTGATTTGTCATAAACATGGTGTTTTGATTACCTTTATTATTTCTGGTTTCTATTTGCTTTTAAGGATTAAAAGCATATGAAAGGCAAAGTGTATTGAAAGACAAATTTAGGTGCCACCTTCCTATGACAGCATCAGGAGAGGCTGTATCAATAACACTTTCAGACTCCTGACAACGTTATGTGTATATAGACAATAGAGATTTTTTAAAACTTGATATAACTGTATATTTTGTGCATTAGAATCGTTTCAGAGAGCTGCTTCACTAAAATTACAGTTGAATTGGTTTTATTGCTGTTATATCTGGTGGCAGAATCAGTAAAAATCAATCATTCAAAACAGAAGTACTCTATTTACTGGAAAATAATATTCCGATTGAATATTAGGGTAAGTATACTTTGTTGATATTTGTCTAGATTAAATTTTTACTTTTTTGTTCTTGGAATTCTATTTGGGCAAAAATACATCATTAAAAGATCATACATCTTAATGTACAGAGATATTTCAAAATAAAAAAATATATAAAATGAAGAATACATCTTGGTATCTTTCCCTTTCTCTATTTTCTAATTCTTAATTTTTTAGTTTTTTTTTAAATTTAACTTATAAATATATGAAAGAGATAAACTTGTTAAATATAAATCCTGAATAACTCCTGGTGGATTTTTATTGAACTGTCTTATTTTTTTCATTTATGTATTCTGATCAGGGTGCACTATTTGGTTAACAAATTTTTTTTTGTCTAAAACTCAAAAATCTATAATTTGCTTCTAGTTTTCAACTTGCAGTGATTCATTACACAATTAGTTGACTACCTTTCCTAGAAGACATCCACCTATTGACTTTTCAGTGCTTACTTTTTTTAAGATTCTCTACTGTCTCCAAGGGAATTGTACACAGTGAAGCTTCTTTTTGGAGTGATGTGTATGTGCTTTGGTAGTTAAACTTTCACTCAGTTCTTAATACAACTGAAGACAGAGCTCATTAATCATACCCCAAAGCATAGAACTATGGTTATACCTCTGTTGTTTCAAGGTAATAAGTAAGATCTGTTATCTTTTATGTCCAAAGAGATTTACTCAACTGGTCACTATACAGCTATAGCCATTAAATTACCTTCTGTTAACTATTGCTCTGTATTTCAACATCAATAGTTCATTCAGCTGTGGTTATATGTACATTAGAAGACTACACAGAAATAAAATTGCTAAAATATTCAATAGCCTAAAAACTTTTATAAAGACTAGTTTGTTTTTGAGGTATCTGAAAGGATTTCATTTTTCAATCTTTTAAATAATATTAAACTTGAAAAAAAAAGATTAACCTCTGAAAAACCTAAAGTATTTTAATTATGACTAAATGATCCATCCTTATGTATATGAGCATATGTGTGTATACACAATTGAGAAGATTTTTTAAAAAGAGTTGCTAGTTATAATTATTTTAAATGATTTTTATTCTACTAATAAATGTGTTTAGTGTGGACTAGACTCAAGTCTGCAGTCTCCCTCCAGTCTGAATCCATCCTGTCTTCATTCCTGTTTATACTCCTCCTCTCCCACAGTGTACTGTAAGCCCTTCTGATGATCAGACATCCACCCACTGTCCTGAATCCTCCTCCAACCCAAACATTCCTCCTACCCTGTCTCCAAAACACTTCCAATATGTCTTCTGAAAATCTGACTCTTTATTTATTAAAATCCCTGATATTTTCCTTCTTTCTTTAAGAATGTTCTTCCCTCTCTCCTGCTTCATGGTATGATGCAGGGGTCTCACTTCCAATGAAAAGTCAATCCATCTTCATCAGCTGAATCAAACACACTCGAGTTTTTCCTGCTTGTGAAATAATAGGAACATGTATCTCTATGAGTCTGTGCCCCCCGGTTCCTGGCACAGAACTCCTAAAACCCTTGTAAATTCCTAAGTGATACAAACACTAGGAGCACCTTTTGTTCTAAGGAGGTGACTCTGGGGCGGTCCTGGGTGGGGCTGGTCACCAGAAAGACCAAGTCATGATTAGAAGCTTGGGATTTTCAGCACTACCACTCATCCTCCAGAGAGGGGAGGAGGTTTACAAACAGAGTTGAAAATTGATCATGCCTACACGAGGAAGCTGCCATAAAATCCTAATTGTACAGCATTCAGAGAGCTTCCAGGTTGGAGAACACATCCACACTGGGAGCGTGATGCACCCCAACTTCAGGAGAACAGAAGGTCCTGCCCTCTGGCCCCTCCCAGACCTCACTCTCTGTATCTCTACATCTGGCTCTTCATCTATATCCTTTATCATATCCTTTAATACATTGGTAAACATAAGTGTTTCCCTGAGTTCTGTGAGTTGCTGTAACGAACCAACAGAACCCAAGGAGGGAGTCATTTAAACCTCTGATCTATAGCTGGTTGGTCAGAAGCACAGGTGACAACCTGGGTCTGAAGGGCGTGTGTGTGTGTGTGTGTGTGTGTGTGTGTGTGTGTGTGTGTGTGTGTGTTGGGGAGCAGTCTTGTAGGAAGGAGCCCTTAACCTGTAAGATTTGACACTACCTCTAGGTAGATAGTTTAAGAGTTGAGTCAAATTGTATGTAGGACACCCATGTGGTATTGCAGAAAATTGTTGTGGGGAAAGCAAAACAAAAACAAAACAAAACTCCACACACGTGGTGACCAGAAGTGTCAGAAGGGAAGTGTTCTGTGTGAGTAGTAAAGAAGACTCACAGGAAAGAAAGACACAGTAGGGAAGAACTACCTCAATCTACCATGCTCCCCACTCTCTGTTTTCTACTTCTCATTCTCAACTGCCCCGCTCCCCTCGGCCTTCATATACACTATAGGATGACCCATCTGAAACACAGTCCCTTCCCTTTCCATCTCTCTGTTTCTACACACAGTCAATATCACCTCCTCCTGATTCACTGATTCTTCATTTCCCATTCACCCTTCAGCTCATTTCACCTAGGGTTGAAAGACTTAGCAGACTAACAAAACAAAACAAAAAGTACACCTAGATAAACTTAAAAATATAAACAACATATCATTTTTGGTATATATATATATATATATATATATATATATATATTCCAAATATTGCATGTATTTTATCTGGCAACTCTAATTTCCCAAACATTCACCTTTCCTCATGAGCCAAAACTGCTCTTGTTTGGATCAGAAATAATATCTTTGTTGCTAATCCAACTTCCTAAGAAACAGAGAGACCCCTTAACTCACTTGGAACAGCCTGAGAATGCCAGGTAATTAACACTTTCTGGGAGTAGCCATCCCCAGTGGTAAAGGGGTTTTGGTGTACAAATATTTCAGTTCCTGTGCCCCCTCCATAGGTTAATTCTGAAGTGTGTGATTTACTTCATTTCCAAGAGTTGCACCATGGGATTAAGCTCTGGAGTAGTAGATGGCTTGAATAAGGCACGTTATGTTGACTTCTTCCTCTCTCCTAGGTCATTTCCTTTCTCCTTTGCCAGTGTTCCCAGCACTTTTCAAATAAACTACTTGCACTTGAATCCTTATCTCAGAGTCAGTTTCCAGAAGAAACCAAAGACAAGGCTCAAGTCTGTGACTTTTTCACTTTTCAGTCTATGTTCTTGACAATCTCTTCACTTTCCTGGCTTTGCCACTTATCTCCTAGAGATAAGTTCGTAATTTCCAAACTTTTATCTCCAGCTCAGACCATTCTTTCTAACTTTTAGGCTTACAAAACAAATAATATTTGACATCCATCTGGATTACTCTCAAACATTGTAAAATTAACATGCTCATTTTTTTCCTTTCCTTATTTATGCTTTCTCTCCTTTTTCAATAAATGGCTTCTCCATTGACCCAGTTATTTATGCAAGACATTAGGAAGGGGCATTCTCAACACTTCCCTTTCCCTCACCGACACAGCTCATCTGTTACCAAGCCCCAGAGACTGCCTCCAAAATATATTTCTAATAGGTCCTCGCTCCCTCGTGACTGCAGTCACCTTAGCCCACACCACAGTAATCTCTTACATTATCCTCCAACCAGATTTCTCTCTTCTAGTTTTGCCCTCTTCCAATCCATTCCCCACAGAGTAGACAAAGTGATATCTTAAAAAGATAAATTACGTTTTGTACTACTCTGCTCATAAGGCTTCATTGGCTGCCTATTTCCTTCCACATAGGGTTTAATAACCCAGAAGATAGGGCCAGACCTGTACTATCTGATCTCAGCCTAGGTCCTCAGCTCAAACATAATAATTCTTGCTGGGCCATTATCACCCTGACACATCAGTCTTTTTAATTACTTGAATCACTAACCTCATGCTATACCTTAAAAGTAATACTCTGTCTTCAGCTCATTCTTTGCTAATTTAACTAGTGTTTTGTTTTGTTGTTTTTCAAATTATATCACAACCTATAATGATATATTTCTTTTCATGATTAGTTGTTAAATGTTTTCCTTCCCTACCAGAATGGAACCTCCATGAGGACAAAGGCCCTGTCTGTTTTGTTCCATACTGCCCACACAATTTCCTGGGACATGTTATTGTGTCTGATTTCTGGTATAGCTCAATAACTGATTGAATGAATATACTAAAAGATTCAGAAAATACATATGTGATCAGCTATACATATTGAAGTGTTTTAGCCAATGTACTCTTTCCTAATATACAGAATCTAAGGGAAGCCATGGCATCTAACCTTCATTTAGCTTCCATTATGCTTATGGCATTTTGCTGGGCATTTTATATGTTTCTCATTTGATCTTCGCAAGTCAAGCATCATTATAACCATTTTAAAGATCAGGAAAATGAGTCTCAGATGCTCAAAAAGATTAAGTGACTCATATAAATCTAATAAGTCTTATAAATGTCAGAGCTGAAATTAAAATTTATATTTGTTCTCAAAATATATCTCTTTCCAGTAAGATTCTAAAAGTTTCATTGAATGATATCTTATTCCATCTTGGTGTTGTAATACTAGGAACTGATCTCAGAGATTATAGAAACTATTAAATTTAGAGAAATTTTGGTAAAGTAACTCACAACTTTCTTTATCAAATGCTGTTTCTCAGCCATCTTTACAACTGAAAAAAATGTTCACATGTTTTTAATTGTGAAATTTTCTGGAAATAAGTTGTTATTGTTTATGTGTTTCAGTACACAACAATCTTAGATAAGCACCACCTTATAGGCAGATATCCATAGCAACATAGAAAACATCCCTGTGTCAGGAGGAACAAAATTATCACAGCACAGCACTTAAACCTCTGGACCCTAAAGCAGGCTGGGTTCCAATTTTTCTCTGCACTTACCAATTGTGGGGCATTTGGCAAATTACTTACTCTTTCTTTACATTTCTTTGATCTTTTATAGAATGTGGAGAATTATAGAACCTACCTCCTGATTGAAATTGTGAGAAATAAATAAGTTAATACATATACAATGCTTAAAATAATCCTTGGCACATAACAAGTGCACAATATGTATTAGCATTGGTTATCTGCCTCTGAAAACTCATTATTGATAGTTTGTTAATTTATTCAACCATTATTAATCACCACATAATAGATTTTTTAAATCTATTAAAGGACAGGTAAAATCACTGCATCTCACTCTACGTGGGGAAGACAAACACTGAAATAATAAATAAATGAATGAATGAATAAGATAATTTCAGATGGTGACAGTTGCCATGAATAAAGTGAAACAGGAAGTTATGATTTATAATATATCATTTTTGAAGGTTACAATCCCAGATTGGTTGGACTAGGAAGCTTGACATTGAGCTGAGCCTTTGATATGAAACCATGCAAAAATCTTTGGGACAACAAAAAGCTATTTTTTTAATTACTTTTTAATCAGTAAGTGATACATGAAAATAGGGCCTTAGACTAAAACTCAATATACTCCTGGCCCATACCTCCCAGAGTTCCTACTCCTAGATTTAGTGATGAGCCTCTGTCTTCTCTGAAAGCCCATCAAGATGATCATACTTCCTTAAACAAGATTTTTATTCATTAGCAGATAGAGTCAATAGGAAGCATCAACACAAAGACATTCAGAGAAGAGTAGAAGGGAGAAAAAGGATACCCAGGTATTGGAATGACTGCTATGTTCCAGACACTCTTTTAAAATAAATACATTTTCTTTTTTGATGTGGACCATTAAGTCTTTATTGAATTTGTTACAATATTGCTTCCGTTTTATGTTTTGGTTTTTTGGCCCCGAGGCTTGTGGGATCTTAGTGACCCGACCAGGGGTCGAACCTGAACCCCCTGTTTTGGAAGGTGAAGTTTTAACCATTGGACCGCCAGGGAAGTCCCTATAATAAATACTCTAATATATATTTTCATTTAGCCTTTTCACAAAAGCTCAGGTTATAAAGTACATTATCCTCATTTTTCAAAAGTGGCTCAGAAAGACTGCTACATGACTAAGATCTCAGAAGGAAGAGTTTGGATTTGATTTCGCAGTCTCAATTCACTGCCTACTAATAAAAAGTGCTACAAACCAGACTTACCACATTTGTTCCTCGTCCTGTTGCTGTTGTTGGGTTGTGTTGGTGATGATGATGTTATTGTTTTGCAAGCATTTACTTTCCATTAACTAAATTAACTTTAATTAAACTACATATCTATAGTTTGATTTGAGCCTTTCAACTTTACAGAGGACTGTGCTAGTGTAGGTATTTACCATTATGCTATTCTCTTTTAATTTTTAGTTTGATCATTATTCTTATAATTCTCTCATTTTTTACTTAATGTTAAAAAGAACATACACTGTGCTCTAACTGCAGAACTCGTTTGAATTTTAATCATAAAACCCAAGTTGGTAATCATTCCCACCTGCCTTTTGTTCTGAATGTCTTTAAGATGAAAAAATAGTTTGTCTGGATAAGTCTATTTTGTTTAAAAATTCAAACAATCCATGTGCTTTGTGTTGAAGTTAAACCATGTAGATCATTTGATTTCTGAAAGTCTAGTAAATTGAGCAGATGTTTTATCATTGTGTAGTCGTAGCCTTTGTTCCATCCACTCATCTGTTTGTCCCAAGGGAAGGAGAAGTGAGTATGTATTTCCATGGTGTCAAAAACAAATTCCAGTTTGACTGCATGGAGAGTTTATTGTGAACATTATTTATTCCCATCCTGAAATCATTCTTATCAGACAGACAGTTTTAGTAAGTAACCAAAATAAGTGAAATAAATTTTCCTTAGAAAAATTTTCTTATGACTTCTCTTGTTCTCTTGTCTCCAAAATAAACACAAAGAAAATGGTCTGAGCTATATATTCCCTCATTTCACAAAACAGGCACTAAATCAGTTCTAAAAATGCTGCTTTTTACTAAGTTCCTTCAAGCAATTAATAGGACTATACATGCTTAAACACTTACAAATAATATCTGAAAATATGTAACAAACTTACATAAATTAGAGATAAACAAGTGTTTTTAAAACCTGCAGATGTAGACCACATATGCTGAGATTCTATTAACAACTGAAACCATAATTGGTCTGGGGAAGATTGGACTGCTTTCCCAGTGAACAAAAAATGATTTCTGAAGAAAAAAGGGTCATTCATCTCAAGGAAATTTTAATTAAACTAAAAAGGAAAGCATCAAGAAATAAAATTTTCTGACACATGTATTAGAAAAATACTTCTGAATAAATACAAGGCCAGTTTCTTTCCATTTCATATGTCAGTGAATAACTCATTTTCCCATCCTCATTTGATAACATTTGGACTCAGTCAAAAGAAAATATAAAGTGTTCATTGGAAGTGTGAAGAGTTCATAAACTTAAACCATAAAATATTTGGAGATTTTACTCTTTGAGTTCTGCTTGCATAGTTCAGTTATGACGTAATTAATCTCCTCTTAAAGAATGAAAGTAATATTTAGTTAAAAAAATTCTCCTCTGTCCAGTGGCAGGTCCTACCATCTTGACTTTCCATTTACTCAACTATTTTTGTCTCCAGACCCAGAGACGTGAAAACAAATGACTTAGAAATTCTTGTTCTCAATGGAAAGAGTCATTGCCGTCCTCATGTTGAAAGCTAATTCATCTCCCAGTGTTTGGTCTCCCACACTGGTTTACATGTTCAGGGACTTTGCTCTAGCTAATCATCCTTTTCGCTGCATTTTCTATAACATATTTGTCATCATTGGTTTCTTCTGCTTATGAATGTGCTCAAATGTTTTTATATTAAAAAGTAGTACTCTCTTGATTCTGTCTCCCTCTAGCTAAACATAAACCTTAAATGTCTTTGCAATCCTTTGAGACCCCTTTGTGCATTACTATCCTCTTGCTTTCTCCCCTTGACCAGGAGCAATCTGGTAACATGTCTTCCAAGTCACTGAAGTTGCTTTGCCAAGGTCATTAACAATTCCATTTGCTGACTGCAAAGACCAGGTTTCAGTGAATATTTGGCCCTTTTTCAGCTGAGATGCTAAGAAGAATGTTCAAGTTGTTTTCAACAAACAAATCAACCATCCAGTTTGGAGTTGGATGGTAAAGAGATGACACCAGTCAATCCTTCTCCTGTTTTCTCCGAGAATACATTCTGTGTCATGATGTAAGTGGATACGGGAAGGGAAGGGTCTAAGGTGATTTTCATTGTTCATTGACCAGTTAAAGTATGTGATTACTTTACCTGGCTGCATTTTATATTCAAATCATTATCTACATGATTAAAGCACTTACCAAACACCTTATGATGTAAGCATTTAGAACATGTAAAATAAGTAGGTCAGAAGAAAATCAACAAATTAAAGGGACTGGTGGCAGCATTTAAAAGATGATGTCTATTAGTCTAAAAATTAATTTTACTTTCTCCTTTATCCAATTCATATTCTTATAAGATCTTCATTAGCAATTAATTTTAAAATACTTCAAGAGAAAATAAACGTTAAGAGAGAATCTGAAATGCTGTATAGTGTATAAATTGTTTTGATCCCTTATATATAAAATGCAATATAATTCTAGTTCCATTAATTTGAAAAAATGTTTCACACAAGTAAAAGTAAACCCCTAAAAGCTATAGCAATGATCTGTTAATATCATTTAAACAGAGCTAAAAATTAATTTGAAAAATGTTTGTATAATTATGACATATATATGCATACTTCATGCAAATTCAGATAGATTTCACCAATCAAAAATAAGATGTTAAGCTCTAAAACATGCCTCTGGTTCACAGCTTAGGTCTGATCTATTTTAAGAAAAAAAAAAAAACGCAGTATGCTGTTATTTATTTCCAGCTACAATAAAATCCATTTAATCTGAAGGCTGATTAAGGTAGAGAAACCTCATGACAAGGAGCAAACTGATGCTCTACCAGTCAAACTAGGGTCTGACACAGACTGCCAAACACAGCAGAGAAGACTCAGTAGGAGAAAATGCCAGCAATGATATTGTATACTTATACATAGTTTGTTGCTGCTTTAAATCATGAAATTAATTTAAATAATGTAACAACATTTTGAACTCCAAGATATATTAAACCTCTAGTTGATATGTTCCTCTAAAAGAATTAACTTGTTAAAATGTGTAAGTAAAAATGACCACTTAATATTCTGCTTGTATTTGTTTTATTATATGTTCCAGAGGACATGAATAATCATACAAAAATTAATTTAAGATAAATTAGAAAATTCATCACTTATGCCCGTATGTAATTAATACTCGTATATATGCTGGTATATAATTAATTTCCAACTCAAATACTTTGATATAAGCTACAATATGACTCAATTCTTTTTAATTTAATCCAAAAATTTTGTTTGTTTCTTTTGTTTATGCCATGGAGATAAATGATGAGATGGTGAGTGATTGACCTAACTTATCTCCCACTTGGAAAAATATGAGACATTATGCTAAAGCTGTTTAAATGCTCAAAAGACCAAAATGCCAGAAAAGGTAGAAATATCTCTTTGAAAGTAAATTTCTCCTATTAGGATTTGTGAACCCAAAAATAAAAAATTTAAGCAATTCACAATTTTCTGACTGCTATTTCCAGTACTATGCCATTACTTTAGAGTGGTCAAGCTTAACCTTTAAATTCTAGGTAATAGGTATCGTTGATTAGGCCAAAGAATGTATTTTAAAATTAAAGATCTAGATTAAAGTACAGAATCTACTGTCTTCCAAGAAATTTACTCACTTTCCTTAGACTTAGTATCCTTTGTGTCAAATAGTTATAATGCTTATCATATAGTTTTATCTTTATAGTAAAGGTAACATAGAAAATAATTAGTAGAGATACATAGTAGGGATTCAGAAATACTAGTTTCCCTTATATTAATGACTAGGTAAGAAAAATTAATCATGAATTTATAAGCTTTTATTCATAAATTACATTTAAGTATTATATATTAAAGTATGCAAAATATTACACATGGAGGTAGCATAAGCTTTCCACACACAGCAGAAAACATTCCAATAGTGATCTGAGCTTTCTGTGGCACATTGTTGAACACAGAGTTTTTCTTTAATAGGCCTGAGTATATCACTATCAAAATCAATGGGAACTAAAAACCTTTAGGAAGTAAAAGTTTAAGTGGACTAGACTAAAAGAGTTTAAAAAAAAAGCTATTCATTTGCTTTTTTTTTTTTTTTTCCTAATTTAGCACCTTTCAAAGCTAGGGACAGAGGGACACATTTCTTCTCCTTCTCAGTTACCAGCACCCTAGTTTTAAGTGAGCATCATCTGGTCTAATACTAAGTCTCCTTTGGTCACCACCTTACCTTGAGTTTCTCAAATCCATCCTTCCTACAGTTGGCAGAATCTTCTAACAAAACGCACATATGACCATTTCACCTCCCCCTATGCGGTTCTTCATTGCCTTAAGGTGCATTTCCAGGTTTCTTATTGTAGCACACAACCTTGCCATTATCTAGCATCTGCCTATCTTTCTTCAATCTCATTTGCTGCCACTGTATACATCATATTTTAAGCTCCACCACACCAAATGGTTATATTTTCCCTGAACACACCGTGTGACTGCTCATTACTATTCCTTTGCTCATGTAATGAGTTCTATCCAGAATCCTCTCCAACATCACTTGATGTGAATACATTCTGTTTATGTCTATAAACTCATTATGCTTTTATCACCTCCATGAAGGTTTTTTAATATCTCCCTCACACAGACAGGGATACACACCTCAAACATAAAGGGATGATTGGCAAATTTACCCATATAAGAACACCATAAATAAGCCTAAGTATCCAAAACAAAGATAAGAGAGACTAAGAAAAATACTAGTGTGTGTATATGACAGATAAAGGGTTAGTATACAAAATATAGAGTTTCTCCAAACAATAAGAAAACATTAACTAAACTAATATGAAGTGGGAAACACATACATATAAGTAATTTAAAAAAAGGAGAAACTCAAGTAATTAATATGTGAATGAGTAGATTGTCAACCTTCAATATTATCAAGAAATCACACACAAAAAATTCAATCCTACTTTTTACACATGACTTTTGAAAAATGTTTGAAATGATTGATAATATCCCGTGTTGGTAAAAAGTTGGGAAAACAAGCTCTGGTACACTAAGTCCTTAAGGAGGTCAATTAAAATGTACACATAGTTTGACAAGGCAATTCCCCTTCTAAAAATTTCTCCTATAAAAATACTCACAGCCACATACACAGAGATGTATGTACAAAGATATTCATTATATTTTTTAAGTAGCAGTCAAATATTTGACAGCCTATGTACCCATTAATTTTTATATGTGAAATTAAATACAGTGAGTGCTTACTTTGAAATACCACACAAATATTGGAAAACAACAAAAATAGATTATTTTTTATATTTGCAAAATATATTAAAGATCATGTCACAGAACATTAAGAATAGTATAATATTCTTATGTTGATATGTATTTTTATTTTAAATATAGGTAAGACAAGAATGGGATAGTTAGTTAAAACATGGATTCCATAACACTGCCTGTGTTTAATACTCAGTTACACCACTTACTAATTGTATGACTTTGGCCCAATTACTTAACCTCTTTATGGCTTGCTTTCTTCATTTGTAAAATGGATATAAATATATATTTTTAATGGGTGGTAAACAGCTTGAAAGATATACATGGATATATCATTAGTGGTTACTTCTGAACAATGAGGTGGGAACACAAGGTTTTCACTTGGGACTTTTAATTCTTACTCTATATATTTCTATATTTTTAAATAATCTATATTAGGCATGTCATTTTTACTCTTATAAATACATTTTTAATGTGGAGTTGTTCATATCTATAATATGAACAAGTCTTCCATATGAGCCGTGTAAACACAAGCAAACACAATTCAGTTGTCATGATGAGGAACCATGTCACAAATAACAGTATATATGCTGTGTGTTGGTTTTTATGGATATGCCACAGGGCATATAGAGAGTAAGAAAACTCATCCACCCCCACCTTTTATCTAAGATTAAAAAAAGGTAAGTTTAAAACGAAATAAAGTGAAGTGTACACTGATATGTAAAACTCTTGAGAGGCTATCAGTTTGTGCAGCAGTGGTTCACCTAGGATGATAAGATTGGGCAATAAAATCTTGATTATTGTTGTCAGTTCAAATTAACTTGGTCAAGATGTCTATCTGTATCAGTATAGTTATTTTATTCAAAAATTTATATTTTTAAAATACAGGATTGAATGAGATTTGGGGATCCAATTGTAAGGAAGAAGACCAATACAGAAATGATTAAACATTAATCCTTATGACATAGATAATGTTGTATATAGGTCAATTTTTAATTCTTTCTCACAAGTACTGGTAAACCATTTATTCCTATGCAGTGGATATAAGTATTTTCTTCCTGTTTTGTCTTTATTTGAACATTCATCGTAATCTGATTATCTTTTAAGTAAGTCTGCAGCAGAATTATTGCTTCTACTTATCAAGGTTTCCCAAACAATTGCAAATAATTTGGTCTCCCTCTCTGCAACTGTACAATGTTGGCACTTGAAATACAATTTACTGTATTCTAAGGAAGCTTTCTATTTTTCAGTCACATGTTCCCTGTATAGGGAAGTAAATCTGGAGGCAACTTTTCTCTTTCCATGATCAGAAAATGCACATGATCATAAAACCGCTTGTCTTACCTGGGGATGGCTGGTCCCCCATACACTGAGCTGCACTGTAACTGTCTTTGTCTGTCTTCATGATCTCTGGTCTGCCCTATGACCATAGCAGTTTTATAATCTATTTGTGGCAGGAAAAGAACTGCTTTCAAATTGAATATGATCTCATAAAAAATCTTCTTTAGTGGAAAGTTGATTCTGCAAGATTTCCTAGGTTCTGTTTGACAGCATTTCCCTGGCCACAGGAATCCGTGGTCTTATTGTTTAAATGCTTCTTGCCCATTCTATATAAACTACATTTATGAATACGAGACCAACTGTTTTTAAATAAAATGTAATTAGAATTGACTGAAAAGAATCTTTTGATGCCAAATAGATATATCTTACCTGCAATAAAAAAGAACTTCAACATCTTACTGATATATATATATATATATGAAAAGCCTGGTTAAAAAGTCTTAAAAATCACTATTCAAGGGCCTCCCTGGTGGCGCAAGTGGTTGAGAGTCCGCCTGCCGATGCAGGGGATACGGGTTCGTGCCCCGGTCTGGGAGGATCCCATATGCCGCGGAGCGGCTGGGCCCGTGAGCCATGGCCGCTGAGCCTGCGCGTCCGGAGCCTGTGCTCCGCAACGGGGGAGGCCACAACAGTGAGAGGCCCGCATACCGCAAAAAAAAAAAAAAAAAAAAAAATCACTATTCAAGCTCTGACCATAGTCAATTTTAACATGTAGCCATTGGATTATAACAGGCTAAAACAATTTCATAGTAAGTGAGAGATAGTTATTAAATAAATGAATGAATAGATGAAAGAAGGAATTAAGTGAAAGAAATTTTTTACAGATTATCTCACTACTGCTACCTGGGGTCTTGTCCAGCTTTCAATTTACTTTGTGTGGAGAGTGAAAATTTTATCCCTGCTGTAGCAACCACTAACTCTGAAAATGGCTATTCTCTCCCCAAGAGTAATATAATTTTGACATCTAGGCAGTCTGAAAATAAAGGTCTAGAAGTAACTTTGATCTTTCTATGACCAGAAGAGACACATTCTCAGGCACCCAGGGAAGAATTAAAGTCAACATAATATTTAACAGCTATGGGAGTACCTAATAATCCACTTTGATTTTCCTCATGAGAAATACAAATTTACCTTTATGTCTTTATTGTGATTTCTCCAATCTATCAAATGACTGAATTTGGAATTTCCAACCCCTTTGATTGCTCTAATCTACCAAGTGATGGAACTATGTGATTATCATTTCCTCTAAAGGGTATCCTGTTTTTCTCTTCTTTTTCACAGACTGATTCACAACCTTGTCTCCTGTTGCTCCCTCTGGTGCGTTCTTTCCATATATTCTACCAGCTTTTGTGTTAAAGAGTTTAACTAAATTGCATGGAGGCTCAGCCCCTCATTAACTTTAATCCCTGCCTTCCTACTTTTAAATTAACAATGCCTGACTATCAAGGGAGTTTTATGACCATCGACCCATTTCTTTCTTTTCATGATTATATACTGCAATTATTGTATTCCCAGTGAGAACACTATTAGAACACATTTTCTCTGAGATTAAAACAAAACCATTCTGCCTAAATTTCTTTCAATATATATATGTTTTAAATTTTTTTAAATTGATTTCTACATTAGGAAGAAGCTGAATGGAATTGCAAATGCTATTTCAAGTATGTAATTTCAACTCTTAATATTTTAAAATTATATCTAATTGATGCTTATAAGAAGGCCTTCTTTAGTTTATAATGCTAAATGAATTGTTTTGATTTTGGTTTTATAATTATTTTCCCATACCTTGAAATACTACTACTAGCTGAATATTCCTAGATATTTTGCTATTTTGTTTAAAACAAGTTACTATTTCATACTTTTTCTTTTCGGTACGCGGGCCTCTCACTGTTGTGGCCTCTCCCGCTGTGGAGCACAGGCTCCGGAAGCGCAGGCTCAGCAGCCATGGGTCACGAACTCGTGTCCCCTGCATCGGCAGGCAGACTCCCAACCACTGCGCCACCAGGAGAGCCCTATTTCACACATTTTTATCATGATATGCTTTTTGATTTTGACATTGACTTTGTAACTAAATAACTTTTTATTAATGATTCTAATATGCTCAAAGACACTTTCTGTGAAATTCTATCATTTAATTTTTTAATACATTTATTCAATGTTTTTAAAAATTTCTTATCAGTGATTCAAATGGAAGGTCACCATGAGGATTGTGACTGGCCATATGTGGTGGCCAGTTACCAAATGACCAAAGAAATGATGGATGAACCAAAGGACAGGGTAGTGGGAAGGCATTCATTCAACATTGTGTGTGTGCTGTTTTATACTAAATGCTGTAGATGTCAGGACCAGTAAAGCACAACCTCTGCCCACAGATACAATCAGAGGCCAGTGGGGAAGATAGAACATATGCTACCACTATAATTCAGGAACATTACAACAAAAACTGTGAAAAAAGCATAAAGTGCTTTGAGAGGAAAGAGAGGAAACAAATGACAAGTGAGGATGAAAGGAACATTTACCAAGTTTTTCATCCATTTAATATCAAGTATTCAATGATGCTACACAAGAGATACATTGCTAAGTGTCATGTAACAAAAAGCTATAAAAAGAGTATAAAACAAATTACCCTACTCTCATGGTGTTTCAAATTTCATGAGTTATATTTAATCTACACATACTCAAAACAGAGGAAGTGCAGGAGGAAGAGAAACATATATTTCAAGCAGAGTAAGAGGTAGAAAAAAAGACACGGGATTATGAGATGATTAGAAGTACCCAGAATCAGATATGTGCATACCAACGCAGGGGAAAATGTAGGGAGAGAAAAGGAGTGTCACCATCCATACAGGGTGAGAACAGACCATGAAGGAAGTGGAAGTCCCCCTTAGGATTTTAATCTTACTTGCTTAATCAGTAAATTGTATTCAAAATTTTTTGAGTAGAGGAATTGTCATATCTCTGTGTACATACATAACAGAGGCAACAAATGGGAGGGTGAGTTACTGGTGCCGACAGGAAGAACAATAATGATGTCTCTTATAATAGTCCAATAGAGACTGAAGTTTTGAATGTGGAATAAGGTAGCAATATTGAATAAGTAACAGGAATAAGGGTACAAGACGGTACAAGTTTAGGTGGTAGGGTGTGATGAGACATGGAGTTTCCCATGACTGGGGTGTGGAATACAGTGAAGTTTGACAGTCCAGTTCTGTGGTGGACTATTTGGATTTGAAGAACTTGTGGTTCATATTGGTAGAGTTACCCAAGTAAGTAGCTAGAAATGGAAGGAATTTGAGAAATAAATATGCCTATTTGAATGGTATGAATATGTGTTGATTGTTAAAACAATGGGACTGGTTGAGATTGCCCAGGGGGCAAGAGCTGAGAAAGGAGGAAAATGGATAAAAGGAAAGACCACTGGTGAACAATTAAAATGAAGGGGCAGGGAGAGAAAAAAGAGATCCTGAAGGGCCTCCTTAAAGGCCTCTTTAAGGACTACCTCCTTAAAGGTAGTCAGGAAAATCACTAATGTGTTTCCAGAAGAAAGGAGTATTAAAAACAATATATAATAAGACAATCTAATACATTTGGGGACCACCAATGATCTTTGTAGAATCAGAGTCAGTAAAATAGTAGGACAGCAATCATTCTACAGAAGAGGGGAGAGTGAGTAGGAGGTAATGAGGTAGAAGCAGCAAATTAAACACTAAGAACAAGCATTGATATAGAGTTTACAACACACCAGGCCCTGTTGTAAATTCTTTACATACTTTTACACATTTAATCCTCAACAAAGACCATCTGAGGTACGTAGGATTATTAGTCAGATTTAGCAAAAACAAAACAGAGCCAGAAAGAAATTAAGTGATTAATCCAAGGGCACAGCCAAGAATAATGCAACCAGGATTTGAACTTGGGCAATTAACTCCAAAACCTTTCACCTTAACAACCACAAATTATTTCCCAGTATGCATATTGCTTTGCTTTATGTTTTGTTCCTCCACCCATCCAGGGGTGGAGTCAGTTTTACCATGATCATAAACTTGTGCTGGCCTTGTGATTTACTTTAACCTATAGAATGTGGCAGAGGTAATGTTGCTGGAATTCTAGAGCCTAGGCCTCAAGAGGCCTTGTAATTTCATCTTCATCCTCTTAAACCACTGTCCTGAGATACCACACAGAGATGCTAGTCTTGCCTATTAGCCACATGGAGAAGAACAGAGGTGCCCCAGCAGAACAATCAGCATTCATTTCCAGTCATGTGAATAACCTAATCCAGCCAAAGATGCAGATGAATGCTGATGACTGAGTCCAGGAGAAACCAGCAAAAAAAAAAAAAAAAAAAAAAAAAAAATCCACCCAGAGAACCCATGGAATCCTGAGAATTAATAGACAATTGTTGTTTTGACTAAACACTAAAACATGTGGCATTAGTTTTGGCACCAAGTTGTAGGAAGAAAATATAAAAGCATCAAGGAGAGTGTTAGTGGATTCTGGGAGAACAATGAAGGAATTACTACTGAAGGCTTGAGAAAGGGAGATCCATATTATGCAGTGGAGAAACAGTCAGAGACAATGTCATCTGAAAAATGTGGAATATAAAAAATATACCTAATGGACTTGTGAATCTGAGCAAGGAAACTTCCAGACAGAATGTGAAAACTGTCAAATGGCTTCTTATAGCTTCATATGATAAGGTACGAGAAGGTAAAGATAAAGTTCAAGGAGCAAGAAAAATCTGCAGGAATTATAGAAGACCCAGTACATATTATGGGTTGGAAAATAAACCTGTTTATCTTCTCTATATTCTGCCCACAAAAAGATTTTTTAAAATAAAAATTGGCCTCATGGTAAACTTGAAATTAAGGCTGTTAAGCTCTCAGAAAATTAAGTTGCTACTCTAGGCTAGGAAAAAAGAACATCTGAAAATCATAAGGGCATTATCCCTTAGAAGTTTCACATATTCTTCAAATAGCAAGAAGTCCATCTAAAAATGAATTGTGAATTTATCTTTTAGATCATGGAGGAAATGTCAGTCAGATTCATAGGAAACTAGAAAATATTAAGAGAAAGTTATCAACAAAAACAGTACTAGTTTGAGCTAAAAGGGACAGTGACAGATTAAAACAAACAGAATACTTTGAGAAAGATACTCAGCTGCAAACAGGGCTATTTCTTATTTTAAAAAAGAAAGAAAAGAAACAAACAAAGAAGGAATGTCTCCCCAGAAGGAAGACCATGAGCCCAAGGTCTTGAGCCAAAGACCCAGAGGGAAGAGACAAGAGCTGAAGAGAAAAAAAAGCTTAGAGAACCACTCCTAGAAAATGGAAATAAATCATTATCAAATACCATTTTCTATTCTAGGAGTAGGAGGAAGTGGTGGCATGTGTCCAAATGAAGTTCAGAATCACTGGAATTTCCATAGACCATTGACTATGTGCCTTCTTTTGCTCACTTTTTAAAATGGAAATTTCTATTGTAGTTATCCCCATACTTTTTTCACCATTATCTGTTGGGAAAGGAGAGTGATGGATAAATTGTATCTTTCTTTCACAGATCTCTGGTCTAAGAGAACTCACACATGGAAGGTCTCACCCAACCTGATACAAATCATGAGATCAAAGCTTTCAATCCTGAAGGCTTGATTTGATGAAACTTTGTTGGGGTGTTTGGAAGGGTGAATGCATTTTGCATACAAGAACTCTGTAAATAATTTCTGCCAGAAGACAGACTACAGAAGATTAACAGTGCCATGAATTTTTTGCAGCTTCTCCCAGCAAGAAGTGGGAACTGTTTCCCCACTACTTGAATCTAGGCTGTTCTTGTGGTTTATTTTGATCAATATAATGTAGTAGAAGTGACAAGTACTGTAGTCTAAGCCACAGAGGCATTTCAAATTCAACCATTCCCCCTTAGAGTGCTAGGCTGACACTAGTGAAGGAAGCAGGTTTAGCCCGGTATAGGAGGAGAGGCCACACAGCGGAGAACCAAGGTGTCCCAGGCAACTGCCAGACGTGAGTGAGAACATTTTGGACTGTCCAGACTAGCTAACCCTCTTGCTAAATGTAGCCACACAAGTGGGTTGGGAGAAATCAACAAAGGGAACCTCCCAGCCAACCCACAGAATCCTAAGAACAATCCTTGTTTCAGCCTGGTAACTTTTGGAGTGATTTTTTAAATGTAGCATTATATAACTGATAAATACATTGTTGTTTACTAATGTACTGTACTTTTAAAGGAGTTTGTTTGCAAAAGGCAACGGTAAGGTTTTAGTTTGAAAGATAGGTTGATTCAATGGATGTGTGTTTGTGTATGCAAATTTTTTAAAATGGGGAAATCTGGAACACGTTTGGCAGATGGAACAAAATATAACAAGGTATGAGTTAACATTATTAGTAATGAGAAGAGGTCATTCCCATCTATGTGGCAGAAATTAAAATGGTAAATACTTATTATAAGCAACTATATGCCAACAAAAGTAAGAAATTTTAACACAAATGAGAAATTCCTAGAGTGGTCAAGATGTAGTAGAAAACTTGAACAATACAATTATTAATGATATTAAGTAATTTAAAAACATTTAAACACAAATAAAGCTCACATATCTTTATAGGAATATTTGGTATTAGAGGCATAGTAAATTCAACTTTAATCTTACTCTTCCAGAAAATGGAAAATGAAGGAACACTCCCCTATTGATTTTATGAGACTAGTTTCACCTTAACAGTAAAAATTCTAACAAGGACAGTATAAAAAAGAAAAAAAAAATGTTGGGCACTCTTACTCAGGGACATAGATGGTAAAATCCTAGAAATTATATTAGCAAAATTGTGACATTTAGTTCTATCATAGAAGTGAAAGCTTGGTTTATTCTTAAAAATGTATAAACTTTAAATACTGGACTTTATCAGTTTAAAAGAGAAAAAAGAAAAGCATTTCTCAATAGGTAAAAAAATAAAAAATACACCCTGCACAAACTTACTCAGTTGCCTTGGTATGTCATTAGGTGAAGCAGTCATATATGTAGCTCCCTACTTCACTATTTCGTTCCCCTTTGTTTTGACTATGGGAGAAAAAAAAAATCACAGAATGGAATCTGTATCCTCCTGTATATTAGCCCAACTTACTTCACAAGGTATTACTTCCCAGCCAGAGCCATAATTGATTTTTTAAAATTCCATTTCACCATCCTCTTTGGTTTGTTGCTTCTGGCTGGTGAGGTAAACAATAGGGAAATATCATTGAATACCATGGCATCAGCCCACTGTCTTTCTTCTCTTGCCAGAGGCTGAATTCTTTCCTTTGAAGCAATAATGTATAGACCTTTCTAACAATAAATAAAGCTTTCTAATTCCTTAAAAGTTGTTTCTGGCAGAAGTAGGCGAGGAAACCAAATCCATATCTAGTGTAAGGATCTAGTCCACTGAGAACATATTCTGTCTGCCGTCTTCTCTAAGATAAGAAAGGTCTAATAGAATTGACTTATCACCAGATGACTGGACATTGTTCTCTGCCCCTGGAAGATAGGGCACACAGCAGTGGCTGTAGCCAGATCAAATATGAGATGGGGACGGGGTGCAGTGAGGATTGGTTGGGGGTGGGTTACTTGTTGAAAAGTTAACGAAAAACATCTCTTTGAGACTCTTCCTTTGTAAGTCCAGTGGGCAAACACTCAGGCTGATAGTGAGAAAGAATGATAGTGACAGGATAAGTCTTTTTTTTTGTTTTTATAACACCTGATCATTGAGTGTCTCCTCATGTATACTGAGTGTTTATATTGGAAACAAATATTTTTACTCCTTAGGCCTCTTCTGTATGATTCATCTATATAATCTGTCATGCCCAACTTGATGGCTTAGTAGATGAGATCATACCCAGTTCACAATGAGCTTGTCAGGTTTTTTTTTTACTCAGAGGACATGAATTTCCTCCCAAACGCTATTGTTCTACACTGCAATTTCCCATCAGCAATTGACATAGTCTCCAGAGAGCATTGCAGTCTGACAACAGGCACCTTGGACATGCTTGATTTCAATAGATTATAAGCACAAGGGGCAATACTTTTTGCACTGCAAACTGGGCCACCTGGAGGGCCTACACTGCTCTGAGTCCCATGCAAAGCTCTCAATATTCTTGGTTACTAACTAAATAGATAGGAGTAGCATTTCCAAATATGTGTAACAATCGAGCAACCCACTAAATTTGGCATATGTCATCTACAAATCCAAAGTGATCCAGTAGGCATTGTGCCTTTTTCACAGTTAGGGGGTCCAGGATGCAAGTCATCTGACACTTTGGAAGGGGTATTCCAACATCCTGAGACGGCTGAACAGCCGAAAAACTATTTCAATGGTATGCACCTAAAAGTCCTTTAGTGTATTTTCCATTGTCTAGTATGCATGTATCTTTCAAGGGATCTAGGATACTTGCTACTTACCAATCAATATACCCTATGGGCATGGACAATCAATGTAATAGACCAGCATGGTTTCCTATAGGAAACAAGATAATTAAGGCCCCACTGAGCTAAATGATGAAGCCAACCCAGGAACTGATGGAGTCTTGTGGCAAAACAGTACAATTATACTCTGCCAGTTGACAGTAAGTGACTTCTGATGCTCTTTGTTTTTGGTATTGAGGAAAAAATGCATTGGTCAGCTTGATAGCTAATTTCGCAGGTGTCAGGGACTATATTTACTATCTCCATTAAGGAGAAAATGCAACTGGAGATGCCTCTTCGTTGAGCTTATGATAGACCACTATCATTCCCAGTGATTCATCAGCCTTCTACATAGGCCACAGTTAAATGAGACTCTGATGCGATAACCACCTCAGTGGATGGAAATTGCATCCTTCCAATTCTTGGGGCAAAAACTATGGAATCATTCTTGATTTCTCTCCTTCTCTCACATGCATATCCAATTTGTCAAGAAATTCTATCAGGCTTATATGACTGTGATAGCCTCCAAATTGCTCTCTTACCTTCATCTTTGTCCCCTACCACTGATTTTCATTGTAGCAACAGAGAAATACTTTTAAAATATAAGGCAGATCATGTCATTCTTCCACTCAAAATGCTGAAGTGCTTCTCCACTTCACTCATAGAAAAGAATGAAGTCCTTACAGTGGCTTCCAAAACTCTATGGGTTCTGGGTCTTCATTCAGTCTCTGAGTTCATCTCCTGATCTCTTTGTTCAAGGAGGCCACACTGGCCTCCTTGCTGTTTCTCAAACACACCAGTCACACTCTTACCTTAACTTCTTTGTTCTAGTTGTTTCTGGTACATGGAATGTTTTGCTCCTATAAATCCAAATTTCTAGCCTCCTTACTTTCTTTAAATTTTTGCTCAAAGTCATCTGCTCAATGATGCCTCCTCTGGTCACCCTATTTACTACAGTGAATTCTCCTCCTTCCCCATTACTTGCATAATTCTGCTGATTCCTCATACTCTGCTTTATATTTTTTCCTGTATATTTTTCCTTTTTTCCTATATGTTTCACCTTTAATATGCAACATATTTAATTTATTTTACTTACTCATGCTTATTAGTATTTATTTTCCTTTGCTATAATGTGATCCCCATGGTGATAGACTCTTTGTCTGCTTTGGTCATTGATGTGCCCTGAGAGCATAGAGTTGTACGTGGCATATAGCAGGTACTCACAAAATATTTGAGGAATCCATGAATGGATAGATAGATGAATCTTAAATGTATGTTGAGTGAAATAAAGCAAGTTGCAGAAAATGCATACCATATGATTCCATTTACATAAAGAAGAAAAAATGAAAACTATAACATGTTGTTTAGCAACTCATCCATACATGTTAAACTGTGAAGAAAAACAAAGGAATCATAAGCACAAAAGTCAAAATAGTAGTTATTCTGAAGTGTAGGGAGGGAAATGTAATTCAGATGAGGGACACCAGTTACTTTAAAGAGAGAGGTGATATTCTTATAGCTATTTGAGTAGAAGGCAAAATAGTATTTGATTTATTATTTATTGTATGCTTTTTGCTTCATATACAAGAAGTAATTAATAAAATAATATATTAATTTTTAATTTTAAAATATATTAGTATAAACATTTTTTTAAATACACATTCATTTAGATGTTAGATGCTAGATACTGTCCTTGATGCTGGGAATATCAGTGAACAAAACAGAAAAACAAAACAAAACAACAAAAACAAACAAAAAAACCTTTGTCTTCCCAGAGTTTAATTATAGTGTGGGAGATAGTAAAAAAATAAATATGTATCTCTGTAGTCTCTCAGATATTCATAAGTATAGTGGAAGTGACACTTTACATATGAACATCAGGGAAGACCTCACTGAACTAAGGCCTGAGGAACAAGGGAATCCAAATCATAGGGAGATCTCGGGAAAATTATTTTAGGCAGATGGAAAAGCTGGTGTGCTTATCCTGACTTGAGACATTAGGGAATAATGTGTCCTATGTGACTCAAGAACCAAGAGGTCAAAGGATAGAGCTATAAAATATGAGGCCAAGCTCTATTATAAGGACCTTGATTGTAGTCTGAATTAGGTAGGAAGACTCTGAAGTTTTGATCAAAGGAATACTATAATGGAGCATTTAAAAATAAAGGCATTGGACTTCCCTGGTGGCGCAGTGGTTGAGAATCTGCCTGCTAATGCAGGGGACACGGGTTTGAGCCCTGGTCTGGGAGGATCCCACATGCCGTGGAGCAACTAGACCCATGAGCCACAAGTACTGAGCCTGCGCGTCTGGAGCCTGTGCTCCCCAACAAGAGAGGCTGCGATAGTGAGAGGCCCACGCACCATGATGAAGAATAGCCCCCGCTTGCCACAACTAGAGAAAGCCCTCGCACAGAAACAAAGACCCAACACAGCATAAATAAATAAATAAATAAATAATTAATTAAAAAAGAATAAGGTATTTTAAAAAATAAATAAAAATAAAGGCATTCTTGCAGCTGTGTTGAGAATCAACCGTGGGGAGATGAGGGCAGAGTTAGGGAGAAGACCTGCTAAAAGACCCCTGTAGTAACCCAGGCAGAGAAAATTGGGACATGGACCAGTGTATCACAGAGGAGGTGGTGAGGTGTTGTCAGATCCTGGGCATGTTTTGAAGCTTTTCCTGATGGATTGGATGTGAGTTGTGAGAGAAAAAGAGGAGTGAAGGATGGCATGAAAGTTCATAACCTGAGCAATAAGATGGAGCTATGTACTGATAAGGAAGACTGTACGCTATAGAAAAATGTCTTAATCTCTTTTTGGCTGATATGAACTGGATGGCTTATAAACAATGGAAATTTATTTCTTACAGTTTGGGAGACTGGAAGTCTAAGATCAAGGCGCCAGCAGATTTGGTGTCTGGTGAGAGCCTGCTTCCTGGTTCATAAATGGCTGTATTTTTGTTGTGTTCTCACACAGCAGAAGGGGTAAAGGAGTTCTCTGGGGCCTCTGTTATAAGGGCACCAATCCCATTCATGAGCTAATCACCTCCCAAAGACCCCACCTCCAAAAACCGTCATACTAAGTATTTGGTTTCAGCATATGAATTTTGAGGGAACACAAACCTTCAGTCTATGTCAATTAGGATTCAGATTCAGATTTAGATGTATCAAATTTGAGACATAGTGTGGATTAAACAATTGGGTATACAAACCTGGAGTTCAGGGAAGAGGTCTAGAGATAACATTTTGTGAATCATCAGAAAATAAATGGCTTTTAAAGCTATGCTACTGGATGGAAAAATCTCAGGCCTGTGTGTAGATGGGATGTTTTCAAAGACTAAGCCCTGGAGCCCTCCAACATTTGAAGTCAGAGAGTTGAGGAGAAGCCAGTAAAGGAGTTTGAGGATGACTGGCTCAGGAAGATGGCCAAGAAAGTGTGGCGTTCAGTCCCAAGGCTGTGCTCAAGGTGTTTAAGAAATGAGTGATCGATAGTGTCAAATGTTGCCATTATGCCAAAAATGGCATAGAAAGCTTAGAAAGCTAAACAATTTTTAGTTTCAATCAAAGAAAGGATAGTTTAAATTCCCTTGAATCTAAATAGGAAGTTTACTTCTTAATATTTCTCGATCATGCTTCTGAGAATGGTCATATCTCTACTTGGTCCCTGGCTCACTGGGTGGTTTGGATCAACAGTTTATGGGAGTATTTTGTGAGTCATTCAGCTTTGTTCACCATAAGTAGAATATTTTACAATCCATTTCCATTCCCTTCCCTCCATAGAATCAAAATGTTCTTGGCATGCACGGTTCCTGGGAATCTACCAGGGCATGGTGCACCCATTTCCTTGTGGGAAACTTCAGCAATCACCATCTGGAATCAGCCGCCAGCTGTAACAGGAGCAATGTTTCAGTGGTAGAGCTGAGGCCAGTTGGAGTAGAGATCTTGAGCTTATTATTCTTTCAAGGATGTTGATACTAGTGAACCAGCATCATATTCTTTCTTCCAAGATTTCCAATCATCATAGCTAAGACATTTTTACTACTATACAATTTATATTCAATTTTCTTTTGAAAAGGTATTGGGTTACTGCATGCAAAATATGCCCCATTGTTTGCAAGACCTACACACTCGTGAATTTAGTAAATGTGGAAGGGGAAATTTTTTCTTCACTTTTATACAGCATTATTAACTTTATCTGTCACTAGCTTTCTACTTAGATTCCTTAAAACCCCACTGACTCTTTCCCTGGTTATTTGCTTCTTTTATTGATCTCTCTTTTCCAAAGCCATAGGCAGTACCAAACACAACAAACAATTTAAGGTCCTTATTTGTCTCTTTAGTCAAAAAGTTTAAAATCCATCTGATGATATTATCTCTTCGGCCTATAAACTTTATAGTGGGCCTCAATAAAAAAACTTTATGTTTTCAAAGCATAATCTCATTCTAATTTCTTTTTTTTTTCTGTTGTCACACAAGACCCTACCTTAGTTGCCCACTACATTTATTCTCTCAATTTTGGATTTGCTAAACAGTGGTATATAAACATTCATTGGTTTTAATTACCCATATTGCACATTCTTATGCATTTGTTCCACAAAAATACATTAAATATACAGCTTCCTTTTATCTGCTGTGTCACTGTAAATGTTGTCTGAGGTACTGTTTACCCCCATTTAGTTATATCCTCAGGGTTATCATTTGTTATCCTGCAGAGTTCAGTAATGTTCCAATTCTCTAGCTGTTTTCTAACTACATAATGATTTTTTCTAGACTCTCTTTATGTTCATGACTCTGAAATAAAACATTTTATCTGACGAAGAAGCTAAGACTCATTTTATTAAACAACATATTTTATGTATCCACTCACATCTAACTGCTGCTGACTTTTTTAATAAAAATTTTTTCTTCTCCCCCAAGTTTCAAGCTCTACCTTTATGGGAATCATTTTTATTTTCATTACAATGGCATAAAGAATTATCAGCATTTCTTAGACTAGGGCTAAAGGAGTTGTTGGACTTGGTGTTTCTTTATATATCAAACTGTAGGTCATATGGCATGCAAGGAACAGGTGATAAAGTAGTGAGCAATATAGACACAGAACCTACTGTCACAGACCATTAATCAGGGGTACAACCAATAGAACAGGTAGAGTGAATGATAGGGGAAGTATAGGATGCCAGCCAGTACCTTAGGCTTGAATATTTCTCCACACTTCATTCTGGTGCCCCTCATGACTCCATGGTAAAATGTTATTCACCTGATATTCATATTTCCTACATTTAAGAGTCTTATCTTAAAGGAATGAGACATACATTAGGTGTTTCATGAGCAGCAGGTATTTTGAGGTCTGAGGACTTGGGAAAGAGCAGTAGGAACAAGCCAACTACAACTCTGCCAACTTCAGGATTTTGCTCAGTGTTAGAACTATGGGATTATATTGTTGGAATTCAAGGAGGATATTTTAGTATAATGTTTCTTTATGCCATAGGATCCTCATCTTTCACCTGTCATCCTGAGATTGTTTCAAACCCTTATGCCAATTTTTTCCTCTGAAAACTGTGTCTATATTAAAAAGAGCTTGGTCAGAATATTCTCTAGTAAATCTACTTATTTTAATTTGCCGTGAAGAGCAAATGTAAACATGCCCCAACCACTATCACTATCCTGGATCCAAAATTTGTTTGTGGAACTTGGGGAGGGGGCAGGGGATGAATAGAGAAAATTGTGACATGCTGCTAATTCATGATGTACTTGGTTGAGGCTATATTATGCTATATTATGCTTATATTCATGATGTACTTGTTTGAGGCTATATTATGCCCGACCAAGAGAAGTGACACGTGAAGGCCAGGTAAATCTGCCGAGGCAGGATAAGAGATAGTAAAAGATGAATAATATGGAAGGTGCAGTTAAATGGGCGATATACACAGAAAGCTTCAACAATAAATATTTAGTAGAATTTACAGAAAGCATCCAAAGCACAACATATAGGAGTTTCAGAAGAAGAAAACACAATAATAGGTGCTGGCTTTCCAGGGCGAGATACCAATCCTGGTACCCACATAAGGGCCCAACCTTACAGCACATGACCTCAACCTGTTAATTGAAATATGAGTTTTGCCTAAGAAGTCAGATAATAAATAATCTAAAAGGAAACAATAATGAAACTGAACTGATGCTGGACCAGTGAGCTAAAGTCCTAAACTGTATGTTTCATTTTCCTGTGACAGAGGAGGAGATTTACAATAAATAAATGCTGAATGATCTCAATTTATAAAATTAAGAAATTACAGAGGAGACTCAAGGTAAAAATTCTGCCCTCAGGCTTTTCTTCTAGTGAGTTGGATGGGTTTAATTTTAAATACACAAATAATGATGTGATCTCTAGTTTTATGGAGTGACTTACATCTCCTTATAAATCCATAATTTTGTACCTTGCTTTGTTAACTTAAAATTCCCTCTACAGTTAAGTTGATGTATATAAATACTGTCCTTCCTTTGGAATATCAAAGTAGATTTACTTGGACAAAATGTAGAAACATTTTCAAACTTTAAGTATGTGTGGCCAAATTTCTTTTAGAAAAGGTGGTATTAAGATTATACAACACATCAGTAATGCACATTTTATAGTATCATCACTAGCACAGTACTATGTACTTTATCCTTACGTAGGCAACATTAGTCATTTTATTGTTTGAATAGTCTTTTCTTTGATAACTTGACAGAAGAAATGCATTTAAGAAATTCCTTAGTTAATTCCTCTATTTAAGAAATCTAGTGAAGCATTTATGTTTTCCTTTTATTTTTAAGATTGCCCAAGTATTAAACAATTTTATAAAATCATTTTAACTCTTTATGAAGACATCATTAAACAAAATGAAAACAAAATGAAATATTTGGCAGTATTTTCCTGAACATAACCATTCATTCTTACTCAATTAAAAAAATCAGTATCTTGAGATAAAATTGTATCCATAAACTCTGTTGGCCAATTCTGTGCTGTGAAAAATGAAATATTTTTCATATTACAAGTGTGTGAATATATTTATAAAGTATGGAGAGAGAGAGAGAGAAAATATGCCAAGTTATTTTTGTCTATTATCTATAAGGCAGAAAGAGACATAATTTTTAAAAATAATTAAATTAATTTGAAGGGATGGCCAATCAATAGCTAACATAATTTGATAACTCTCATGTTTTGGGTAAGCAAAACTTGGCAGCATTAAAACTTATGCATGTAAGACTCAGTATACAACCCTGTCCCTTCCCTCTCTCCTGGTATGTGAGAGCCAGTCCTGCCAACTCTACAAAAGTAGAGGGAGAATCCTTTACATCAGTGTGTGAGTCACCACTGTCAAAGCCTTTACATGGGCAAAATAGAGGATAGTTATTATTGGTTGAGATTTATGAGCCAGAGAAGGTGGTTGAAGTATTCCTTTTATTCAATCGATGTTCATCAGATTTTATAGATAATATTTCTCACAATTATTACACCTACAATTTTGTTAATTTAATTGAAATAAACAAAGCAAGAAACACAGGTGTGATCTTGATAATTTGACTAGAATAAGTAAAATAAGAAGCAGAAGCATTAACTCATCAAAGAAGACCAAAGCAGAGCATAGACGGAGCTGGATGCCATTAGATTTGGACTCACATCGGAGATGGAAGCTCTTATGAATTCTTGCTTTCTCATTTCCAAGTGAAAAAGAGCAATAGTAACCTCTAAGGAATAAGGAATGGGTTTTGCATTACACACCCATCAGTTCACCTTACAAAAAAAAGGCCCTAGATGAAGTGTTATTATTTATAGTTTCACCTGGATGCCAACACACATACCAATTAATTAATTTAGCCACTACTATATCCACTACTATATCATTGGTCATTGGTCATTGATACCTGATGATCTATATGAGGCAGAAAGGTGCACCTAGCCTGGAAGCAGTAAGATATCTCATCCTGGAGCAGCAAGAAAGAGACTCACTTAGAATTAAAAGTGATGGAATGTTTCTCAGCCATCCCCTCATATTGTGACAACACATGAGTCTTCACTCTTATAAATCAACTTTGATTTTTCTCTGGTAGAGATTCTTAATTTGGGCTGTCTCCCATGTATAGAATTAAAATAATTTATGAAAATGCAGCCTGAATCAGTAACAGAAAGTGTTTGCAATGAGGAATTTGATAGAACACATAGCTTAAATGAAATCCCAGACAGAAATGAGATTTCTTTTTCTTAAATAAACATGTCCAGAATTCAAATGGTATGATAGGATGAACCTAAAGAAAGGTCTTCTTAAATAATGCAAATCTGCTTTATTTGCAAACAACCTACTCTATATCGAAACTTTCTTGAGGGCAATGGCCATGTGGAAGAGCCTACAGTGGTATGGTAGTTTTATTAATGTTTGTAGATATTCATTCACACTTCCTTGTCCACTTCACCCTTGGAGTCCACTTTCTATCCCATTAATAGTGGGCTTAATTAGTGACATGTTTTGATTAATGGAATGTAAGTGGATTTGAAATACACTACAACTAAGGAGAAACTTTAGATGTGATCATAAGGTGTGTCTAGTCTCTTGCTAATTCACACTGCCAGAAGAATGGGCATGCCCTAAATAATGTTCTGTCTTTCAGTCTTTGTCTTAAAATGGGAGATTTTTTTGAGCAGAGTCATGCTGAATGAAGCAGTCATAACAGCCACCTATAACCTGCAGTCACCAATACCTACGGAGGCAAGGACTACATCGATGTCTGTTCTTGTAAAACACTGTGTGGGTTGACTGTTTAGCAGCAAAGACGACTAATACAAGTGGGAATTTAAACAGTGGTTAAATAAATGAACAGATACCTCTTTTAAAAGTGTAATTTAGTAATAGGAAAAGGAAAAACATAAACACACATTATTAACTACTGTTTTGTTTTTAAAATATTTTATTTATTCTATGTAGTCCTAATAATTCTTTCTTTTCATTATAACTCCTGAAGAATGGTTCTTCCAGTTCTAACTGTGAGCAGGATTTTAATTATAAAGAAATAGGGATGCTATTTAAACAGTGGCCAATTTTCCATAAATATTATGGTTCAGTCATATAAGAAATGTACTATTTACAGAGAGAAAGCATTCAGATATTTCTTCATTACAAAATTAATGAAATAGGAATAAATGCTATGACAATATGAGCCTTACTTCCAATATTTATCAACCTACCATGACTTTCAATTAGCTCTGCAACTCAAAGTTGAATAAATGTCCTTCAGGAGAGTGTTGAGCATATGCAGATTAATATTAAAAACGACTCTGTTCATTAGTTAACAACTTTATTCAAGTCACCTCCAGCCTGATTGTAGAAGCTTCAAGCAAGTTTTCTGACATTAAAATCATACGCATCAACATAGAATGCCTAAATTCATAACATCATAATTTTTGGATTAAAAATGTTTAAATAGGAAGATATTACGGAAATCTAGTAAAATTTCAATATAAGTGACAAGGACGTGTGCAAGTCAAGCAATTGGCATTAATCTGAACAAGGCCTCAGATTTTGTTTCCAGTTTCATTATTTGCATTAATTATATATTGGCAGTTTATTTTTTATGCATGAGAACTGAGAGAGAGATACCAATCCAACTGTGTATCATAATTGTCCTTTCAGAAGCCAAAAATGTTTCATAGCAAATATTGCAAAAGATTAAGGGCCCCATTTTAGCTTTATGTTCCTATGATTGTGTTTAATCTCATTTTCCCAATTTACTGCTGAACTGATATGCAATGTTATCATTTCATAAATTCTACTTTTCAATATGTTCAATGAAGATGACACCATGCATCCTGAAATTAGCTTCCTATTTTCAAGAAAGTTTTTGAGGCTTGTGATTCATTGCTTTTCGAAAATGTACACGTTTCTAGGTGTCGTCTTCAGCAGTAAGTTGACAACATTTTAAATATGTCATTAAAATGCATCCTACCTGATTTGTAGAGGGAATAAATATTCAAAGACGTTATCCATGTAATCCTATTAAAGCAGAGTTTGCAAGGAAACGTTTCGCATGCTCTTGAATCTTTGTAGCTCATGAAGGTTGTAAGCCATGCTATAGCTCTGTTGTTAAATTTTCCCAAAGCAGTTAAAGCTAATGACAGTAACAAATGAAAGGCTGTAAATCCAGGAAAGCATCAAGCCTGCTTAATTCCTGAGGCATAAATTTTAATCATTGAAATAGAACATTTTTTTCTGTTTCCTTAGCTAATCTCACTTTCCTTTGTTTTTTTCCCAAGAGGATTTGATGTTTTGTTAAGAATGAAATCAATTACAGTACAACTGCAATTTATAAGGATTTAGCCCTAGACAGAAGTCACTAAGATGAGAAAAAGGCATTTTACTCTGTTTTTCAAGCAAGTCTCTGTCTATTTCTGTCTCTCTCTCTCATTTGTTTGATATTTTTCTTGTATTTCCATTGAGAGAGTTTTGGCAAATTAAACACACAGAATGGACATTCGATTGGGGGCTTATTTCCTGAATACCCTTTACTTTCTCTTCCGTAAGCTAAATAACTATTATACGTAATTTACACAATTTAACTGGGGTTCATGTGTGGACTATATAGGTTTGTTCTGCCTGATGTAACATTTGAATTATCTCTATCAAAATTCCCTGGGATATTAGTAAAAAAGGCAGATTCTTAGGCTCTGACTAAAATTCACAGAATCAAACTATTTACAACCCATGTCTAAATATTTAACAAGGTCTTCAAGTAGCTCTGAAGTTTTTGAACCATTGCTATAAATGAAGAAATGGATGATGACATAGAATTACTGACATTTTTTACCCTCTTTCCTTATTTGTTTTTTTTTCTCATCTCAACTTGATTTACTATACCTGTATCTTCAAAGCTGAGCTTCACCTTTCATCAAGAGAATCACAGCACTGCTGGGTAAATCTGAAATAAATTAATTTTGTGCCCTAAGGTATTCAGTATTATTTTTCTTGTTTTACTGAATTTATTATGTTTCTTATGTTTCCAAATAAGAAATTCATTTGTTTCCTTTTTTTTTTGTAGATTAGTATTCTTGAACTTATAGGATATCAAATATTAGTGACTGGAAAAATTGTCTACACCGAGTTTTTAATAATTTAAGGCCCTTTCTTCCAAGAGAATGAAAATAATTTAGTGAGAGTTTAGTTGGGATATCTGAATGGTCAATATCTGGAAAGAAAAGAATACAGTTGTCAAAAGATGAACCCATTTGTTTCATATTTTAAAGAAAACTACATTCAAGTCAGAACAGCATAAAAAGAAAAGTACAGAGCAATAGAATAGTAATAAAATAATGTGTTCTGGAACACCATGCCCTAGTGTACAAAAAGGCAAGATCTTCAAACTACCCCACATTTTAGTCCAGTATTCATGTGTACATGCACAGCACAGTTCAAGTTAAACTGGTGTTGATTTAATGCAGTACATATCACACTAGGAGATTGAAATAACTAATATTTCCTAAACTTCTACCTGAATTACAATAAATGAAAAGCTTATATATTGGAAAAACTGATTCAATATAGAGGAAAAACTCAGAAAAATTACTAAACTCACTAAATGTGCATCATCGTATATATTGTATTAATCAGTGTATGTGTGTGTGTATGTGTGTAAAATCAGCAAATTTTCTTAAGAATGATCTTGAAAACTGACTTTTCAATGACTAGGAAAAATTACATAAGAGTAATTTTGTGTAGACCTAAGCAAAAAACTCGACTGCTGAACAGTTATTGTATTTTAATTCTCAATCATAGTAAACAACAATAATAGACCTTGTGGCAACCACTCTTCTTGTGCATAGCAGGTATTATTCTTTTAGATTTTCTGGATACTTCCTTAAACTCCCCACTTTATTTCATCTCATTTGATATGACTTCTATAATCTTGAAATTATATAGGTCCTCACCAGTGTTTTTGGAATCCTTTATATCTGTTCTATCACCAAAAAATGGTCATTGGATGTTCATAAATACTTAAGTGATACTGAGCTTATTTCTTAATCCACCACTAGTTAGGCATTGGAAATAACAAAAACTCTGAATCTTAGGTATTGGAAATAACAAAAAAAATCTTTAGGAGTAAATTTCTTTACTCCTAAAATAAAGGTGTTTATTCCTTTCATCCCTAAGTGTTCTTCCAACTCAAAATTAGATCATCCTTTGGTGCAATTTTTGCAATGGCTGAAACAGCACTGATTGTCAGAATTTTCGTCCTTATATTAAGACTAAAGCTGGTCAGTCATGATTCATATTGCTTCTGGAACAATACTCAGTAGGATCTTTTCAGACATAAATGAGAGAAATCCAAGTCAAACTGATTTTTATCAAATAGGGAATTTACAGCCTCATAAAACTACCATGGTTGGAGCCAGGTTCTCAAATGATAAGATTAGAGTTATGTCTCTCTCCATCTCTCTACCTTCTTCTGCAATCCTTTTGCTTTGAGAAAGGTGTGTCCAGATGATGACCATGATGCCAAACAGTAGTTCTAGCCAAATAGACCAGTGGGTTATTAACCCCATCTCTCCTCCAAAACTTCCTGCAAAAGTCTGAGACTTGAGCTTCATTCACTTATACCCATTTTTGATTAATCTCTCTAGCTGTGAGAGAAGGAGATGGGGTTTATGAAAAATGTACTAATTGGCTATACTAAGGCAGAATATCTACCCCTGCAGCTAGGGGTTAAGGTAGACCCCAATTAAAATAGAGAAGTGATATGACTCCTCAGAGGAAAACAGGTGTGCTTTTCTCAGAAAAACAGGAATTGGATGCTATGCAGGTAAAAACAAAAGATGTCCAAGGTAGCTTCTCAAACATTTAATGACAGCTACCATGTTGTCTCATTATTCTTCTGTTAGGTTTACTTAAGCGAGCACTCCTCAAATGTTGTAGTCTCAGGACTCCTTTAAACTCTGAAAACTGTTGAGAACCTCCAATAATTTTCCTGTATGTGAGCTATATGCACTGATATTTACCATATTAAAAATTAAAACAAAAAACTTAACCACTGTTAATTATTAATTCCTATAAAACAAAAATAATAAACCTATTACCTATTAGCACAACTAGTGTACTTTTTAGGAGAAATAACTATATATTCAAAAAAATTAAATTCCTGAGAAAAATGGCATTGTTTTTATACATCTCAGATTTGTTTAATGTCTCCAGATGGCTGGATTCTCATATCTTCTTTGCTTTCAATCTGTGTTGTTTTAATGAAAATCCAGCCTCACAGAGATATATAGTTGAAAAAGGGAAGAATATTTTCCTCTTCAAGTAATTGTGACTCTTGATCTCTGATACTACATCCAAACTTGACAAATAGTTCCTTAAAGGTTGTAAGATGGAATCCAAAAGTGTACTAATGAACTTTTAAATTCTGTTCCATTAATATCTATTGGTCTAACTTTTTCTTTGAATGGATCTTTTACCCATGCAAAATTTGAAGCTTTTTAAACATCATGCATTATTAATTTGGAAAATATTCGTTCAGTTTGGTAAGTAGCAGAAATGCTTTATGTGAACTTATTTCATTGCCCAGAATATAAGGAGACGTACTCAAGGGTTGATATTTAATGCAAATAATTCAAAGACAAAAATTCTTAAGTTAATCTGGCATTTTTTTTTCCTGTGAGTACCTGACAGAGAAGAATAAAATGGCTAATAGTATAGTTTTGTACCACTGCTTTGATTCAGGCAAAAGCATCAGAAATTTTACCCACTGCTGCTTTTGCATCATCAGTTAAGATGTCAATACATTGAAAAATGCAAATAATTTCTTAGTATTATTATGAAAATTCATTTTACTTTTCAATAACCTGAATGAAACTTAAAAACTTTAACAAGTCCAAGGACCATACTTTAAAACCTACACTGCTGCCTTGAAACCACTGCCTAAAGTGTTTTGTGTTTGGAGTTTTTCTTTCTTTGTTTTTTTTTTTTTTTTTTTTGGTTTCCACATCACTTATTTTATGACACCGATCTAGATATACAAAATTCTGTTAACATCTATGCTAAAATAGGATAATGTATGCAAAAGTGAATTTTACACTAAAACCTTGCTGGTATAATAATCTATTATTATTATTATTATCATTATCCCCATTTCTCTGTACAGGCTAGAGGAAGAGAAACATTCTTCTTCTATCAGTGTTGTGTAACTTGCACTAAATTCTAGCAGCTATTTCACAATACTGACACACTGAATTTGTGGTTAACAAAAAAGATCAGGGTTTTGTGCGTGTGTGAAATTCTGAGTATCCTCTAGTCTACATTCTTACAATTAATTTTTTTAACATTCAAAATTTTATTTTGGTTTAGTAATGAATTGGAAAGCTGAGTTGTTTCCTTGTGACTGAAGCCCTGGCTGGGTAATCACTGTATTTCTAGTCTTTGGAGGACCGGAGGCCTGGCCTTGTACTTGTCACTTCTATACTCTCCTAGAAATCGTATGCTGCCCTTGAACCTGCAGTCTAACACAATGGTGTATTTTAAAGGTACAAACAACACTTACACACATAGTCTCACACATCGCAGAGTAAAATGAAGAGAATTTAAGGACAGCTTATTGTCTGCATTAAGCACCTTAAGCTCAATGAGATGTTTAGAATCTCTCTGCCATATTTTCTCATGGTCCTTCAGTTCTTATCCCATTGCCCTTTGCAATTGAGCAGGTTATTTTTATAATTCACTAAATCACTAGCCTTGGGGAAGCTTTCAAAACTTTCTTTGATTTTATACATACAATACATCACAAAAACTAGATGGAGGTTTTTTGTACCGTCTTTGTTGCCATGTTCTATTTAAGACCATAACCACCACATAACTTCACCCAACAGACATTAAATCCAGCCCATCCACTGACTCTCTGGCACACTCTTGGACAGAACTAAACTTCAGAAGAATACATTCTTCTGGGTCACCTAACATCTGAGTATTTTGCAGCACATAGATGGTTTACATTTTATGCTCTATCCTGAAATAATGTAGATAAAACCTGGCACTGTGACTCTGTAATAGGTTTTCAGATAGGAACAAAATCAAATAAATATATCACAAATGAAAATCATAGCAATATTTACAGCTGACAGGTAGAGCCACTGTCTTGAAGACTGCTTTGCTTTGTCCCTGTTAGGTTGCTTGAATGTGGAAACAAAGTTCTACTGAACAAACCCGAATTGTATCTAATATAAGTCCCAGCAGTAGTGTGGCCTTCCTGCAAATACAAAACTAAAACACAAACAAATGCTAAATTAATATTACCTCGAGGATTGGATTGGCAGCAATTATGCCTTATTCAAATAACTTTAAAAGTTAATTTAGAAGTCTCAACATTCAGTTTTATTCAATACCTAATATATTATAAATGAAATCTAATTCTACTCAGTTACAATATTAGATACTATATGGGCTTATAAGATGAAATGCTGGCTTATTATATTCTAATAAAATAATGAAATCTCATCTTTCTATTTACAGTGGATGTTTAAGATATAGAGCGTTACATTCCTCTAATTTCCTATGGCATCAATATAAGTAATAATTTCCCCCTTATAATAGCATATAAACAATGTCTAATAGCATTATTGTTATAACATGTAAACATATAATAATACAAATGAGACGACCACAAAGGAAAATTTTAGTAGTCACTTATTAAATGATAGAATTAGGGAAAACTTTATTTGTGGGAAACATGTGCCCTAGTTGCCAAATAAACCATATTAAATGAAAACATAAGAGATGAATCAGTCAGCATGTGTATGCTGAACTCTTATGCCATGGACTATTTAGCACTCTGCTAAATGCTATGTGTGGGATAGAACCATGAGATGGTCCTGCTTTCAAGAACTGTATGATTTCATGAAACATAAAAATCAATGGATGATCTATTTGATTGCCAAATCATAAAGCATTAACAATGTGTGTTACTGGAATTTGGAATTCCAGCTAAAGTGATTAGAAACTTTTTTTTTTGATTCGACCAAGAAGAAAAGCAATATTGTGTTAGTCAGAAAACTAATTGACAGGAAACTGAGAGCCATACTTAAATATATGACTATTTGAGTAGAGTTCAGTGGAGGGTCTATTTATAATCATAGGAGCAGGAATAAGGAAAACAATTAAGGAGCAATACAATACTCTAGAGCTAGAAATAGAGAGTGGTGTTAGCACTCCCAACTGCAAGGGAGAGGAACAGCAGTAATCCAGTAAGAGGAAAAGTGGGCATAGTTGTAGGTGAGAACTACTTATTGGGAATTTGAGGTCATAAAAAGCCAAGGGTAACAGTATCACGCACTCATTCCTGCTGGAATGTCTCATTGATCAAGTCCACAGGAAGCTAGAGGACACGAGAGATAGTTATTGATCCAAAATAGTCAGGATGGACAAAGATGAAGGGTAGATATAGAGGGAAAAGCAGAGACTACACAACATAGTTATGAAAGTGGATTATAGAAGCACCTTAATATTGGAGGTCTCCTGATGTAAAATCATATGAAACATCACCTTGGGTACATTCTCATCAACAAAACAAAAGAAATGTGAGCCAGATAATTCACCAATGATAAAGGAAAAAATTATACTGCTAGCATCCTAGAAACCCTTGTGTACCCTTTCCTGATGATGGCCAAAATCCTCATCCTGATTTTAAGGATATTTCTTTGTTATTATTTCAATTTTTACTATTTATGTGCACCTCACCAAATAAGATGCTTTAGTTTTGCTTGTTTTTGAAATGTTTATAAATGAAATCATACCATTGTATTATTTTGGGTACGGGTCCTTGTGCTCAACAAGATTTTGTTAATAAGATGTATCCATGTTATTACATGTAGTTATAGTTTAGTCATTTTCATTTTTTAAATATATAGTATTCCACAATTTGTATGTTTGTAGATGTTTGAGTTCTTTCTGGCTTTTAGCTATCATGAAAAACGCCACATGGTACATTTTTGCACATATATCTTGATGAATATTTGCATATTTCCCCAGACATCATAGGGTTTGCACAGTTTTATCTTTGTCAGATGATGCAAAGTATTTTCTTTTATTTTTTATTTTTCTTTTTTAATTTATTCATTTTTTAACATCTTTATTGGAGTATAATTGCTTTACAATGGTGTGTTATGTTCTGCTTTATAACAAAGTGAATCAACTATTCGTATACAAATACCACCATATCCCCTCCCTCTTGCATCCACCTCCCACCCTCCCTATCGCACCCCTCTAGGTGGTCACAAGGCACCGACCTGATCTCCCTGTTGTAGCTGGTTCCCACTATCTATCTACTTAACATTTGGTAGTGTATATATGTCCATGCCACTCTCTCACTTTGTCCCAGCTTACACTTCCCCCTCCCTGTGTCCTCAAGTCCATTCTTTACATTTGTGTCTTTATGCCTGTCCTGCCCCTAGGTTCTTCAGACCCATTTTTTTTTTTTTTAGGTTCCATATATATGTGTTAGCATATGGTATTTGTTTTTCTCTTCCTGACTTACTTCACTCTGTATGATGAACTCTAGATCCATACACCTCACTACAAATAACTCAATTTCATTTCTTGTTATGACTGAGTAATATTCCATTGTATATATGTGCCACATCTTCTTTATCCATTCATCTGCCGATGAACACTTAGGTTGACTCCACATCCTGGCTATTATAAATAGTGCTGCAATGAACATGTGATTCTTTTTGAATTATGGATTTCTCAGGGTATATGCCCAGTGGTGGTATTGCTGTGTCGTATGGTAATTCTACTTTTAGTTTTTTAAGGAACCTCCATACTGTTCTCCATAGTGGTTGTATCAATTTACATTCCCACCAAGAGTGCAAGAGGGTTCTCTTTTCTCCACACCTTCTCCAGCATTTTTTTTTTTTTTTTTTTTTTTTGTGGTACGCGGGCCTCTCACTGTTCTGGCCTCTCCCATTGCAGAGCACAGGCTCCGGATGCACAGGCTCAGTGGCCACGGATCACGGGCCCAGCCGCTCCACGGCATGTGGGATCTTCCCGGACCAGGGCACGAACCCATGTCCCCTGCATTGGCAGGCGGACTGCGCCACCAGGGAAGCCCCTCCAGCATTTTTTGTTTATGGATTTTTTGATGATGGCCATTCTGACTGGTGTGAGATGATACCTCATTGTAGTTTTGATTTGCATTTCTCTGATGATTAGTGATGTTCAGCATCCTTTCATGTGTTTGTTGACAATCTGTATATCTTCTTTGGAGAAATGTCTATTTAGGTCTTCTGCCCATTTAGGGATTGGGTTGTTTGATTTTTTGATATTGAGCTGCATGAGCTGCTTGTATATTTTGGAGATTAATCCTTTGTCTGTTGCTTCATTTGCAAATATTTTCTCCCAATTTAAGGGTTGTCTTTTCATCTTGTTTAAGGTTTTCTTTGCTGTGCAAAAGCTTTTAAGTTTCATTAGGTCCCATGTGTTTATTTTTGTTTTTATTTCCATTTCTCTAGGAGGTGGGTCAAAAAGGATCTTGCTGTGATTTATGTCATAGAGTGTTCTGCCTATGTTTTCTTCTAAGAGTTTTATAGTGTCTGACCTTACATTTAGGTCTTTAATCCATTTTGAGTTTATTTTTGTGTACGGTGTTAGGGAGTGTTCTACTTCCATTCTTTTTCATGTAGCTGTCCAGTTTTCCCAGCACCACTTATTGAAGAGGCTGTCTTTTCTCCATTGTATATTCTTGCCTCCTTTATCAAAGATAAGGTGGCCATATGTGCATGGGTTTATCTCTTGGGTTTCTCTCCTGTTCCATGGATCTACATTTCTGTTTTTGTGCCAGTATGATACTGTCTTGATTACTGTATCTTTGTAGTATAGTCTGAAATCAGGGAGCCTGATTCCTCCAACTCCAATTTTCTTTCTCATGATTGCTTTGGCTATTCGGGGTCTTTTGCGTTTCCATACAAATTATGAAAGTCTTTGTTCTAGTTCTGTGCAAAACACATTTGATAGTTTCATAGGGATTGCATTGAATCTGTAGATTGCTTTGGGTACCATGGTCATTTTCACAATGTTGATTCTTCCAGTCCAAGAACATAGTATATCTCTCCATCTGTTGGTATCATCTTTAATTTCTTTCATCAGTGTCTTATAATTTTCTGCATACAGGTCGTTTGCCTTCTTGGGTAGGTTTATTCCTAGATATTTTATGCTTTTTGTTGCAGTGGTGAATGGGAGTGTTTCCTTAATTTCTCTTTCAGATTTTTCATCATTAGTGTATAGGACTGCAAGAGATTTCTGTGCATTAATTTTGTATCCTTCTACTTTACTAAATTCATTGATTAGCTCTAGTAGATTTCTGGTAACATCTTTAGGATTCTCTATGTGTAGTATCTTGTCACCTGCAAACAGTGACAAATTTACTTCTTCTTTTCCGATTTGGATTCTTTTATTTCTTTTTCTTCTCTGATTGATTTGGCTAAAACTTCCAAACCTATGTTGAATAATAGTGGTGAGACTGGGCAACTTTGACTTGTTCCTGATCTTAGTGGAAATGGTTTCAGTTTTTCACCATTGAGAATGATGATGGTTTGGGTTTGTCATAAATGTCCTTTCTTATGTTGAGGTAAATTCCCTCTATGCCTGCTTTCTGGAGGGTTTTTATCATAAATGGGTGTTGAATTTTGTCGAAAACTTTTTATGTATCTATTGATATTATCATATGGTTTTTATCCTTCAATTTGTTAATATGGTTTATCACATTGATTGATGTGCATATGTTGAAGAATCCTTGCATTCCTGGGATAAACCCCACTTAATCATGGTGTATGATCCTTTTAATGTGTTTGTGGATTCTGTTTGCTAGTGCTTCATTGTGGATTTTTGCATCTACGTTCATCAGTGATATTGGCTTATAGTTTTATTTTTTTGTGACATCTTTGTCCGGTTTTGGTATCAGGGTGATGGTGGCCTCGTAGAATGAGTTTGGGAGTGTTCTGCCCTCTGCTATATTTTGGGAGAGTTTGAGAAGAATAGGTGTTAACTCTTCTCTAAGTGTTTGATAGAATTCACCTGTGAAGGCATCTGGTCCTGGGCTTTTGTTTGTTGGAAGATTTTTAATCACAGCTTCAAATTCAATGCTTGTGATAGGTCTGTTTATACTTTCTATTTCTTCCCTGTTCAGTCTTAGAAGGTTGTGCTTATCTAAGAATTTGTCCATTTCTTCCAGGTTGTCCATTTTATTGGCATATAGTTTCTTGTAGTGATCTCTCATGATCCATTGTATTTCTGCAGTGTCAGTTTTTACTTCTCCTTTTTTATTTCTAATTCTGTTGATTTGAGTATTCTCCCTTCTTTTCTTGATGAGTCTGGCTAACGGTTTATCAATTTTGTTTAATTTCTCAAAGAACCAGGTTTTAGTTTTATGGATCTTTGCTCTTCTTTCCTTCATTTCATTTTCATTTATTTCTGGTCTGATCTTTATGATTTCTTTCCTTCTGCTAACTTTGGGTGTTTTTTGTTCTTCTTTCTCTAATTGCTTTAGATGTAAGTTTAGATTGTTCATTTGAGACTTTTCTTGTTTCTTGAGGTAGGATTGTATTACATAAACTTCCCTCTTAGAACTGCTTTTGTTGCATCCCATAGGTGTTAGATCGTGTTTTCATTGTCATTTGTTTCTAGGTATTTTTTGATTTCCTCTTTGATTTCTTCACTGATCTCTTGGTTATTTAGTAACATATTGTTTAGCCTCCATGTGTTTGTATTTTTTACACTCTTTGTCCTATAATTGATAAATAGTCTCATAACATTGTGGTCAGAGAAGATACTTGATATGATTTCAATTTTCTTAAATCTACCAAGGCTTGATTTGTGACCCAAGATATGTTCTATCCCGAAGAATGTTCCATGAGCACTTGAGAAGAAAGTGTATTCTCTTGTTTTGGATGGAATGTCCTATAAATATCAGTTAAATGCATCTTGTGTAATATGTCATTTAAAGCTTGTGTTTCCTCAATTATTTTCATTTTGGATGATCTTTCCATTGGTGAAAGTGAGGTGTCAAAGTCTCCTACTATTATTGTGTTACTGTTGATTTCCCCTTTTATGGGTGTTAGCATTTGCCTTATGTATTTTGGTGCTTCTATGTTGGGTGCATAAATATTTACAATTTTTATATCTTCTTCTTGGATTGATCCCTTGATCATTATGTAGTGTCCTTCTTTGTCTCTTCTAGTAGTCTTTATTTTAAAGTCTATTTTAATATGAGAATAGTTTTCTTTTGATTTCCATTTGCATGGAATATCTTTTTCCATCCCCTCATTTTCAGTCTGTATGTTTTCCTAGGTCTGAAGTGGGTGTCTTGTAGACAGCACATATATGGGTCTTGTTTTGTATCCATTCAACCAGTCTATGCCTTTTGGTGGTGTTTCCTGCCTAGGGAAGTTCCTTTAACATTTGTTGTAAAGCTGGTTTGGTGGTGCTGAATTTTCTTACCTTTGCTTGTCTGTAAAGGTTTTAATTTCTCCATCAAATCTGAATGAGATCCTTGCTGGGTAGAGTAACCTTGGTTGTAGGTTTTTCCCTTTCATGACTTAAATATGTCCTGCCACTCCCTTCTGGCTTGCAGAGTTCCCACTGAAAGATTAGCTGTTAACCTTATGGGATTCCTTTGTATAGTATTGGTTGCTTTTCCCTTGCTGCTTTTAATATTTTTTCTTTGTATTTAATTTTTGATAGTTTGATTAATATGTGTCTTGGAGTGTTTCTCCTTGGATTTATCCTGTATGGGACTCTCTTTGCTTCCTGGACTTGATTGACTATTTTCTTTCCCATGTTAGGGAAGTTTCCAATTATAATCTCTTCAAATATTTTCTCAGACCCTTTCTTTTCCTCTTCTTTTTCTGGGACCCCTATAATTCGAATGTTGGGGTGTTTAATGTTGTCCCAAATGTTTTGTTCATTTTTCTTTATTCTGCTCTGCAGTAGTTATTTCCACTATTTTACCTTCCAGGTCCCTTATCCATTCTTCCGCCTCAGTTATTCTGCTATTGATTCCTTGTAGAGAATTTTTAATTTCAGTTATTGTGTTTTTCATTATTGTTTGCTTGCTCTTTAGTTCTTCTAGGTCCTTGTTAAACATTTCTTTTATTTTCTCTGTTCTATTTCCAAGATTTTGGATCATGTTTACTATCATTATTCTGGATTCCTTTCCAGGTAGACTGCCTATTTCTTCTTCATTTGTTAGGTCTGGTGGGTTTTTACCTTGCTCCTCCATCTGCTGCATATTTCTCTGTCTTCTCATTTTGCTTAAGTTAGTAACTTATTGTGTTTGGGGTCTCCTTTTCACAGGCTGCAGGATGGTAGTTCCTGTTGTTTTTGGAGTCTGCTCCCAGTGGGTTAGGTTGGTTCTGTGGGTTGTGTAGGCTCCTGGTGGAGAGAACTTGTGCCCATGTTCTGGTGGATGAGGCTGTATCTTGTCTTTCTGGTTGGCAGAACCACATCTGGTGGTGTGTTTTGAGGTGTCTGTGAACTTAGTATGACTTTAGGCAGCCTCTCTGCTAATGGATGGGTTTGTGTTTCTGTCTTCCTTGTTGTTTGGCATGGGGTGTCCAGCACTGGAGCTTGCTGGTCATTGAGTGGAGCTGGGTCTTAGCATTGAGATGGAGATCTTTGGGAGAGCTCTCACCAATTGATATTACAAGTGCCTGGGAGGTCTCTGGTGGACCAATGTCCTGAACTCGGCTTTCCCACCTCAGAGGCTCAGGTCTCACACTTGGCTGGAGCACCAAGACCCTGTCAGCCACAAGGCTCAGAAGAAAAGAGAGAAAAGAAAAAAGAAAGAAAAACAGAATAAATAAAATAAAAGAAACTTTTTAAAATAAAAAAATATTATTAAAATAAAAAATAAAATAGTAATTAAAAAAAAAAAAGAAGAGAGCAACCAAACCAATAAGCAAATCCACCAATGATAACAGGCACTAAAAACTATACTAACAAAAAATGGACAGACAGAACCCTAGGACAAATGGTAAAATCCAACCTATACAGACAAAATCACACAAAGAAACATACACATAACACACAAAAAGAGAAATAGGAAATATATATATATAAAAAGGAAGATAGCAACCAAATCAATCAACAAATCTACCAGTAATAATAAGCTCTAAATACTAATCTAACCATAAAAATAGAAACAAATTAGATGCAGAAAGCAAACCCCAAGTCTACAGTTGCTCCCAAAGTCCCCTGCTTCAGTTTTGGGATGATTCATTGTCTAGTCAGGTATTCCCGAGATGCAGGGTGCATCAAGTTGACTGTGGAGATTTAATCTGCTGCTCCTGAGGCTACACGGAGAGATTTCCCTTTCTCTTCTTTGTTCGCACAGCTCTTGGGGTTCAGCTTTGGATTTAGTCCTGCCTCTTTGTGGAGGTCCCCCTCTGGCATCTGTTCTTCACCCAGACAGGAGGGAGTTAAAGGAGCAGATGATTAGTGAGCTCTGGGTCACTCAGGCCAGGGGGAGGGAGGATTATGGAATGCGGGGCAAGCCTGTGGTGGCAGAGGCTGGCATGACATTGCAATAGTCTGAGACGTGCTGTGTGTTCTCCCAGGGAACTTGTCTCTGGATCACAGGACCCTGGCAGTGGCGGGCTGCACAGGATCCTGGGAGGGGAGGTGATGTGTGGATAGAGACCTTGCTTGCACACAGGCTTCTTGGTGGCTGCAGCAGCAGCCTTAATGTTTCATGCCCGTCTCTGGTGTCCACGCTGATAGCCGCGGCTTGCTCCCATCTCTGGAGCTCGTTTAGGCGGTGCTCTGAATCCCCTTTCCTCGCGCACCCCAAAACAATGGTCTCTCGACTCTTAGGCAGTTCCAAACTTTTTCCCAAACTCCCTCCCAGCTATCTGTGGTGCACTAGCCCCCTTCAGGCTGTGTTCACGCAGCCAACCCCAGTCCTCTCCCTGGGACCTGACCTCCGAAGCCCGAGCCTCAGCTCCCAGCCCCCGCCCACCCCGGTGGGTGAGCAGACAAGCCTCTCGGTCTGGTGAGTGCTGGTCAGCACTGATCCTCTGTGCAGGAATCTCTCCACTTTGCCCTCTGCACCCCTGTTGCTGTGCTCTCCTCCAGGGCTCTGAAGCTTGCAACCCCCCACCCCCATCTCTGCCAGTGAAGGGGCTTCTAGTGTATGGAAACTTTTCCTCCTTCACAGCTCCCTCCCATAGGTGCAGGTCCCGTCCCTATTCTTTTGTCTCTGTTTTTTCTTTTTTCTTTTGCCTTACCCAAGTATGTGGGGAGTTTCTTGCCTTTGGGGATATCTGAGGTCTTCTGTAAGTGTTCAGTAGGTGTTCTGTAGGAGTTGTTCCACATGTAGATGTATTTCTGATGTATTTGTGGGGAGGAAGGTGATGTCCACGTCTTACTCCTCTGCCATCTTGAAGGTCAGAATGCAAACTGTTTTCTAAAGTAGTTGGCAACATACACTTCCACCAAGAATTCATGAGAGTTCCTGTCACTTCAATTCACAATGATGTGTTCTTGTTCAAACTAAAATTTCTGTTAATTTAGTAGATTTGTAGCATCATCTCATCTTTTAATAAGCATAGCCTCTTAACTTTAATGGAATAGATTGTCTCAATCCATTATGTTATGCTTAATTCTTCTTGCATCTTTTTTGAGAAAACTTCTTTACCCCCAAAGTCATAAAAATAATATCCAGTATTATTTCTGAAAAGTGTTTTGGTTTTTGTCTTTCATATGGAAGCCTTTAATGTATCTGAAATTGTGTTTTGTGTATGGTGTAAGATCAGTATCCTTTTCTTTTTTTCCTCTTTTGAGATACCCAATTGTTTCCCTGCTGACCTGCAGCGCCACCTCTGTTACATATCAACAATTCATGGAAGTATGACTCTTGTATTGGAGGATCTAATATTTTTAATCCTTACAAAAGAACAACAAAAACAACACCTATGACCTAGTATTACTTCGTGGTAGAAATGAGGAAACAGATTCATATAGTAATCATTTTTTCCAGCACCAAACAACTAATAATGACAGTTAGGATCCAAAATCAGGTCCCTTTGAGTCTAAAAGCAAGGCCTCACCACCATCATGCTCTGATAGGAGAGAAGAAGGACTTTCCGTCTTAGGCCAAGATGCCAATGAATTTTCTAGATTCTGGTTCCTTCCTATATTTAGTCCTAGCATATTCATCTGTTGTGTTTTCCTCATCTGTTTTGGTCTTAATCTCTACTTATAATGATCTGTAGAATTTGAAAAAACATTTTTTCACACAGAAATTCTCAGAGATCCCTACCTTTCTCAAGCCAGTTTTCTCTAAGCCTACTATTTTTTTTCTGCTTTTGAGCTAATTCCTTAAAGTCAGTATGACCCTTGAAATGATTATGTAAAGTAATGGATTTATCTTCAGTTGCTTCCCACTCTTCTCTTCCATTACCTCTATTTCTTTATAACCCCATAGATCCCCCAGGGGGCCCATTTTCTAATACCTAAATGCCTATACAATGTACATCACATGTTTAGGCTTGCCCTCCTTGTGCAGCCCATCCAGTCATACTAGAATAGATGCCTCAACTCTCAAAAAACTCCTCTGAGGCCAATCTACCACTCCTACTAGTTAGGTAGAAAAATAACTGAGTTACTTTATTTTCAAATCATATTCTCTAAAGGTAAGCACTTGAGCAAATGTTTCACATTACTGCTAAATGTTATGATTAGACCAAAAAGGGAGCATGGGACCTAATCAAGTCTGTGTCTTCACCTAGAGATTTTGAACTAGAACTGGTAGATAGATTATCTTTTTCCCCTAGTAAGGAAATCTTGAGAATGCAAATTGCAGCTCCAGGTGGCCACATGTTCTAAAGTGTAAAGAATTTATTTTCAGAAGAGAGAATAAAGCTAATCTGAAAAAAGAAGCAGAAATTGAGCAGAGATAGAGAATCCTATGTGTTGATTTCCTAGTGCCTGTTGCTGTGATTCCAGAAATGTCCTGGTTCCTGCCCTTTTGGACATTTGCTTTTTCACCTTTTCTGTATTTTCTAAAAATTTCCATATAACCTTAAGCTAGTTTGTTTTAACTGTTAGTTACTTGCAACCAAAAGTCCTAATGGGCTTACCAGTGCTCTGATCCTCTTCTTCCTCTCAGTTCTAATGCTCTGTCATCATTATTTGCCATTTCTTCCCTCCTACCTTCCTTCTTTCCTTTTTAATTTGATAGAATATACTTAGATCATTTGTGCTGATAATGGATTTAATAGGTATATTATTTTCAGATTTATTTGCACTTTAACAAGGAGAAATTACTTAAACCCAAAACTCCATGATTTTTGAGTGTAATACAAAGACCTTCTGGAATCAGATGTCCTGATATTTGAGTCCAGGTTTTCCTTACAAACTAGTAACCTTAAAAACCTTGCACTCTGATAAAAATGATTGCAATAACACATGTGCTGCTTACCTCATCAGTTTTGAAATGCGGTTTGTGAAATCAATTTTAAGACTGTAAGTCTCATGGCAATATTAATTATTTAAAATTTCATATTGTGCTAATTCCATGTATTTCAGATATTGATAAAATGATGAGGAGCAGATTCTAGAGAAAACACCTTTCTATTTTCCTCTAAATGTCACAATGTAAGTGGCTAAATCATTGACAACTTTCAAAGTTAGCACTGGGACAAGAACTGATTTTGGTCCCATTGTCAAAGAGCCCAGAAAATCTGTGAACTTACACGGATGGTTCTTGGTATCATCAAGGTCTGTGCTCTGAATTCACAGAATAATGACACAAATGTAGCGATTTTACACAATATCTTGCAAATTGAGTTTTAATATTCTCTTTCAGCCAAGAAATATTTATTTTACTGCATTAAGAAGAAAGATGCATAAACTGTGTATACTAACAAAATAAAATGATGTAACATTAATTATTGACTGTACTAAAATGTGACACTCCTAAAATTAAAAGAAAACCAAATACATATTCAGAGCAGAAACTTATGATAAGAATGTCAGAATTTATTTGAGTCTACCATTTTTCAAATGTCTAATTTTACCATGAGGGTACAAGTATGTTCCATCTTGGGAGGGAAACAGTAAGACTGACCTGTCCTGACACTGTCATAATACTAAAGATTTCATAAGTTGAACCCCCAAAGCCTCTCGTGACTTCATTAGCCACTTGTTCTCTTCTGTCAAAAACTCAACGAGGTAATTCATGCCAGGTTATAGCCCTGACATGGAATTATGCTTTCTTTGTATTTGTAGCAGTGCTGTAGGGTAACATTAACCTTTGTTTTCCTTTTCTGCTGCATTGGTGGTGATTCAGTGTTTTTTTATCGTTTGACTGTCAGGTGGAAATAAGGCAGCTTAAGACAGAGGAAATTAGATTAGAAAATAAAAACAGCACCAGTTCTTCATAGGAGTTCTATTGTCTTGCTACAAAGTGAAGAGCAGTTCCATCAGCTGCAAGAGAACAAAGAGCTGTCACAAAGACCCTTAGTAATGAAGAGCTCTTCTTTCCTCCTTGATTCACCAAGAAAGATCTTAAGGTGCATTGTAGGCATATTACCATTATGATAAAAGCTTTAGCCTAGGGGAACATAATTTGTGCATAAAAACAGAGACCCAGTGTGTGTGTTTAACATTTTTAAATGGGTTTTGCAGCTTCAATTTCCTTTTGCCAAGTTCCCACAGATCTCTGAGTCAGAGACACATTAAGGATGTCATTTTCCTTTCATACATGCTGATCAATCACTTCAACCATTTTAACAATTGATACTGACAACAACTGAAACAGCACTTCACCTCCCTGCAAACATTGCCCAAAAAACAAATGCATTATGCCATGTTCAAGTGTTCATTATGTGTATGTGAGTGTGTATTTGGGTATATGCAGATAGGTAAGTAGATTATATATATGTATATTTAGTGCATATTTTCTACCTATTTATATATATATATTATATATCAATATGGCTAATTTATCATATTTTACTTGAGAACTTTACTTAAAGCAAACACATTAAATGAGGAAACACAATTTAAAAATAAACAGATATTTAACAATTTTACATCATAGTAATTATGTTGTCTACTGAATATTTTACATACTGAATGAAAGCATGAATTGTATGTTGAAATATACTTCATAGGGACCAATGTATCCTGGCACATTAAAGTAGAGAGAACAATGTATGTCTATAATTGGGAACAACAGGACACTTTTGAAAACTTGAGGGAACCCCTGTATGTTGAAATAGAGAAGTGGAGTGATGAGCAAGAGATGAGGCTGGAAATATTCTTGGACAGTAAATTTTTTGAGGACATGGTAAACATGATAAGAATTTTTACTTTTGGGACTTCCGGGTAAGATGGTGGAAGAGTAAGACGTGGAGATCACCTTCCTCCCCACGGATACACCAGAAATACAGCTACACATGGAACAACTCCTACAGAACACCTACTGAATGCTGGCAGAAGACCCCAGACCTCCCAAAAGGCAAGAATCTCCCCACATACCTGGGTAAAGCAAAGCGGAGAGATTCCCGCACAGAGGATCGGTGCCGAGCGGCACTCACCAGCCTGAGAGGCTTGTCTGCTCACCCGCCAGGGCGGGCGGTGCTGGAAGCTGAGGCTTGGGCTTCGGTCAGAGTGCAGGGAGAAGACTGGGGCTGGCGGCGAGAACTCAGCCTGAAGGGAGCTAATGTGCCACAGCTAGCCGGGAGGGAGTCCGGGAAAACTCTGGAGCTGCCGAAGAGGCAAGAGACTTTTTCTTCCCTCTTGGTTTACTGGTGCGCGAGGAGAGGGGATTAAGAGCGCTGCTTAAAGGGGCTCCACAGACGGGCGCGAGTCACGACTGAAAGCGCGGAGCCCAGTGACGGGCGTGGGACGCTGGGGCTGCTGCTGCCGCCGCCAAGAAGCCTGTGTGCGAGCGCAGGTCACTGTCCACACCACCCTTCCGGGAGCCCATGCAGCCCGCCACTGCCGGGGTCCCGGGATCCAGGGGCGGCTTCCCTGGGAGAACGCACGGCACGCCTCGGGCTGGTGCAACGTCACGCTGAACTCTGCTGCTGCAGGCTCACCCTGCACTCCGTGCCCATCCCTCACGCCCAGCCTGAGTGAGCCAGAGCCCCTGAAGAGGCTGCTCCTTTAACCCTGTCCTGTCTGAGCGAAGAACAGATGCCCTCCGGCGACCTACACGCAGAGGCGGGGCCAAATCCAAAGCTGAGACCCAGGAGCTGTGAGAACAAAGAAGAGAAAGGGAAACCTCTCCCAGCAGCCTCAGAAGCAGCGGATTAAAGCTCCAAAATCAACTTGATGTACCCTGCATCTGTGGAATACATGAATACACGACAAATCATCCCAAATTGAGGAGCCAGGAGTCAGTGCTGTGCCTCTGAGGTGGGAGAGCCAACTTCAGGACACTGGTCCACAAGAGACCTCCCAGCTCCACATAATATCAAACGGCGAAAATCTTCCAGAGATCTCCATCTCAACACCAGCACCCAGCTTCACTCAACGACCAGCAAGCTACAGTGCTGGACACCCTATGCCAAACAACTAGCAAGACAGGAACACAACACCACCCATTAGCAGAGAGATGGCCTAAAATCATAAAAAGTCCTCAGACACCCCAAAACACACCACCAGACGTGGACCTGCCCACCAGAAAGACAAGATCCAGCCTCATCCACCAGAACACAGGCACTAGTCCCCTCCACCAGGAAGCCTACACAACCCACTAAACCAACCTTAGCCACTGGGGACAGACACCAAAAACAACGGGAACTACGAACCTGCAGCCTGCAAAAAAGGAGACCCCAAACACAGTAACATAAGCAAAATGAGAAGACAGAAAAACACACAGCAGGAGAAGGAGCAAGATAAAAACCTACCAGACCTAACAAATGAAGAGGAAATAGGCAGTCTACTTGAAAAAGAATTCAGAATAATGATGGTAAAGATGATCCAAGATTCTATTTCCCAGATCCAAAATCTTGGAAATAGAATAGACAAAATGCAAGAAACAGATAACAAGGACCTAGAAGAACTAAAGATGAATCAAGCATCAATTAAAAACACAATAAATGAAATAAAAAATACTCTAGATGGGATCAATAGCAGAATAACTGAGGCAGAAGAACGGATAAGTGAGGTGGAAGATAAAATAGTGGAAATAACTGCTGCAGAGCAAAATAAAGAAAAAAGAATGAAAAGAACAGAGGACAGCCTCAGAGACCTCTGGGACAACATTAAATGCACCAACATTCGAATTATAGGGGTTCCAAAAGAAGAAGAGAAAAAGAAAGGGACTGAGAAAATATTTGAAGAGATTATAGTTGAAAACTTCCCTAATATGGGAAAGGAAATAGTTAATTAAGTCCAGGAGGCACAGAGAGTCCCATACAGAATAAATCCAAGGAGAAATACGCTGACACATATTAATCAAACTGTCAAAAATTAAACACAAAGAAATCATATTAAAAGCAGCAAGGCAAAAACAACAAATAACACACAAGGGAATCCCCATCAGGATAACAGCTGATCTCTCAGCAGAAACTCTACAAGCCAGAAGGGAGTGGCAGGACATAATTAAAGTGATGAAGGAGAAAAACCTGCAACCAAGATTACTCTACCCAGCAAGGATCTCATTCAGATTTGATGGAGAAATTATAACGTTTACAGACAAGCAAAAGCTGAGTGAGTTCAGCACCACCAAACCACCTTTACAACAAATGCTAAAGGAACTTCTCTAGGCAAGAAACACAACAGAAGGAAAAGACCTACAATAACGAACCCAAAACAATTAAGAAAATGGGAATAGGAACATACATATCGATAATTACCTTAAATGTAAATGGACTAAATGCTCCCACCAAAAGACACAGATTGGCTGAATGGATACAAAAACAAGACCCATATATATGCTGTCTACAAGAGACCCACTTCAGACCTAGAGACACATACAGACTGAAAGTAAGGGGATGGAAAAAGATATTCCATGCAAATGGAAACCAAAAGAAAGCTGGAGTAGCAATTCTCATATCAGACAAAATAGACTTTAAAATAAAGACTACTAGAAGAGACAAAGAAGGACACTACATAATGATCAAGGGATCAATCCAAGAAGAAGATATAACAATTGTAAATATTTATGCACCCAACATAGGATCACCTCAATACATAAGGCAAATACTAACAGCCATAAAAGGAGAAATCGACAGTAACACACTCATAGTAGGGGACTTTAACACCCCACTTTCACCAATGGACAGATCATCCAAAAGAAAATAAGGAAACACAAGCTTTAAATGATACATTAAACAAGATGGACTTAATTGATATTTATAGGACATTCCATCCAAAAACAACAGAATACACATTTTTCTCAAGTGCTCATGGAACATTCTCCAGGATAGATCATATCTTGGGTCACAAATCAAGCCTTGGTAAATTTAAGAAAATTGAAATTGGATCAAGTATCTTTTCTGACCACAATGCTATGAGACTAGATATCAATTACAGGAAAAGAGCTGTAAAAAATACAAACACATGGAGGCTAAACAATACACTACTTAATAACGAAGTGATCACTGAAGAAATCAAAGAGGAAATTAAAAAATACCTAGAAACAAATGACAATGGAGACACGACGACCCAAAACCTATGGGATGCAGCAAAAGCAGTTCTAAGAGGGAAGTTTATAGCAATATAATCCCACCTTAAGAAACAGGAAACATCTCGAATAAACAACCTAACCTTGCACCTAAAGCAATTAGAGAAAGAAGAACAAAAACATCCCAAAGTTAGCAGAAGGAAAGAAATCATAAAAATCAGATCAGAAATAAATGAAAAAGAAATGAAGGAAACGATAGCAAAGATCAATAAAACTAAAAGCTGGTTCTTAGAGAAGATAAACAAAATTGATAAACCATTAGCCAGACTCATCAAGAAAAAAAGGGAGAAGTCTCAAATCAATAGAATTAGAAATGAAAAAGGAGAAGTAACAACTGACACTGCAGAAATACAAAAGATCATGAGAGATTACTACAAGCAACTCTATGCCAATAAAATGGACAACCTGGAAGAAATGGACAAATTCTTAGAAATGCACAACCTGCCAAGACTGAATCAGGAAGAAATAGAAAATATGAATAGACCAATCACAAGCACTGAAATTGAAACTGTGATAAAAAATCTTCCAACAAACAAAAGCCCAGGACCAGATGGCTTCACAGGCGAATTCTATCAAGCATTTAGAGAAGAACTAACACCTATCCTTCTCAAACTCTTCCAAAATATAGCAGAGGGGGGAACACTCCCAAACTCATTCTATGAGACCACCATCACCTTGATACCAAAACCAGACAAGGATGTCACAAAGAAAGAAAACTACAGGCCAATATCACTGATGAACATAGATGCAAAAATCCTCAACAAAATACTAGCAAACAGAATCCAACAGCACATTAAAAGGATCATACACCATGATCAAGTGGGGTTTATTCCAGGAATGCAAGGATTCTTCAATATACGCAAATCAATCAATGTGATACACCATATTAACAAAATGAAGGAGAAAAACCATATGATCATCTCAATAGATGCAGAGAAAGCTTTCAACAAAATTCAACACACATTTATGATAAAAACCCTGCAGAAAGTAGGCATAGAGGGAACTTTCCTCAACATAATAAAGGCCATATATGACAAACCCACAGCCAGCATCGTCTTCAATGGTGAAAAACTGAAACCATTTCCACTAAGATCAGGAACAAGACAAGGTTGCCCACTCTCACCACTCTTATTCAACCTAGTTTTGGAAGTTTTAGCCACAGCAATCACAGAAGAAAAGGAAATAAAAGGAATCCAAATTGGAAAAGAAGAAGTAAAGCTGTCACTGTTTACAGATGACATGATACTATACATAGAGAATCCTAAAGATGCTACCAGAAAACTACTAGAGCTAATCAATGAATTTGGTAAAGTTGCAGGATACAAAATTAATGCACAGAAATCTCTGGCATTCCTATATACTAATGATGAAAAATCTGAAAGTGAAATCAAGGAAACACTCCCATTTACCATTGCAACAAAAAGAATAAAATATCTAGGAATAAACCTACCTAAGGAGACAAAAGACCTGTATGCAGAAAATTATAAGACACTGATGAAAGAAATTAAAGATGATACAAATAGATGGAGAGATGTACCATGTTCTTGGATTGGAAGAATCAACATTGTGAAAATGACTCTACTACCCAAAGCAATCTACAGATTCAATGCAATCCCTATCAAACTACCACTGGCATTTTTCACAGAACTAGAGCAAAAAATTTCACAATTTGTATGGAAACACGAAAGACCCCGAATGACAAAGCAATCTTGAGAACGAAAAATGGAACTGGAGGAATCAGGCTCCCTGACTTCAGACTATACTACAAAGCTACAGTAATCAAGACAGTATGGTACTGGCACAAAAAACAGAAAGATAGATCAATGGAACAGGATAGAAAGCCCAGAGATAAACCCACGGACATATGGTCACCTTATCTTTGATAAAGGAGGCAGGAATGTACAGTGGAGAAAGGACAGTCTCTTCAATAAGTGGTGCTGGGAAAACTGGATAGGGACATGTAAAAGTATGAGATTAGATCACTCCCTAACACCATACACAAAAATAAGCTCAAAATGGATTAAAGACCTAAATGTAAGGCCAGAAACTATCAAACTCTTAGAGGAAAACATAGGCAGAACACTCTATGACATAAATCACAGCAAGATCCTTTTTGACCCACCTCCTAGAGAAATGGAAATAAAGACAAAAATAAACACATGGGACCTAATGAAACTTAAAAGCTTTTGCACAGCAAAGGAAACCATAAACAAGACCAAAAGACAACCCTCAGAATGGGAGAAAATATTTGTAAATGAAGCAACTGACAAAGGATTAATCTCCCAAATTTATAAGCAGCTCATGCAGCTCAATAACAAAAAAACAAACAACCCAATCCAAAAATGGGCAGAAGACCTAAATAGACATTTCTCCACAGAAGATATACAGACTGCCAACAAACACATGAAAGGATGCTCAACATCTTTACTCATCAGAGAAATGCAAATCAAAACTACAATGAGATATCATCTCACACCAGTCAGAATGGCCATCATCAAAAAATCTAGAAACAATAAATGCTGGAGAGGGTGTGGAAAAAAGGGAACACTCTTGCACTGCTGGTGGGAATGTGAATTGGTACAGCCACTATGGAGAACAGTATGGAGGTTCCTTAAAAAACTACAATTAGAACTACCATATGACCCAGCAATCCCACTACTGGGCATATACCCTGAGAAAACCATAATTCAAAAAGAGACATGTACCAAAATGTTCATAGCAGCCCTATTTACAATAGCCCGGAGATGGAAACAACCTAAGTGTCCATCATCGGATGAATGGGTAAAGAAGATGTGGCACATATATACAATGGAATATTACTCAGCCATAAAAAGAAATGAAATTGAGCTATTTGTAATGAGGTGGATGGACCTAGAGTCTGTCATACAGAGTGAAGTAAGTCAGAAAGAGAAAGACAAATACTGTATGCTGACACATATATATGGAATTTAAGAAAAAAAAAATGTCATGAAGAACCTAGGGGTAAAACGGGAATAAAGACACAGACCTACTTGAGAATGGACTTGAGGATATGGGGAGGGGGAAGGGTAAGCTGTGACAAAGTGAAAGAGTGGCATGGACATATATACACTACCAAACGTAAGGTAGATAGCTAGTGGGAAGCAGCCGCATAGCACAGGGAGATCAGCTCAGTGCTTTGTGACCGCCTGGAGTGGTGGGATTGGGAGGGTGGGAGGGAGACACAAAAGGGAGGTGATATGGGAACATATGTATATGTATAACTGATTTAATTTGTTATAAAGCAAAAAATAAATTAAAAAAATGAATTTTTACTTTTAATTTTATCTGGCAAGCAATCATTTGTGGGATACTAAACTGAAGAGGGGGGAATTTCTGGTATAGACAAATCTGGCTGTAATATGAAAAATGGGCTGGAGCGAGATATAACTGAAGATATAGATAGCTGTTAAGAAACTATATCAGGGGCTCAGCCTTTCTTTTAAGGATTTGTAATGAAATTCTAAGCTCATGGGAGGGAAGTGTAATCACCAGTGATAAACAAAGACGAAAAAGTAAGCAAAGAAAAAAGAAAGTGGATCCTAAAAGCTGAGAGCTGTAAACAAACAGGAAAGGAAAGGATGTGCCAAGGGCAGATGACAACATCAGAGCTCTAGAGACCAATTCTGAGCCATTGAGAAGATGGGGACCCTGAACCTCAGACTTCTGTTTTCAGTCTGGGACCCGGAACTAAAAAGGAACTAAGATGGTTCCTGGCCCATACATATTACCACCTTGCATGCAGGTAGAATAATCTGTCTAAAATAAACTATTCTCAGTTGGACCCTCATGATTTCCATAGATTAAAATTAAGTATAATCTTAGATAAGACACAAGTAATTAAGCCATAAAAATAAGAATCATCAGAAATTTTTTAAAAATACAGAAAAACAGCTTTAGACTTACAAAAACATAAGGTATTGGATCTTTTTTTTTTTTTTTTTTTTTTTTTTTCCTTTTGCGGTATGCGGGCCTCTCACTGTTGTGGCCTCCCCCGTCGCGGAGCACAGGCTCCGGACGCGCAGGCTCCGGACGCGCAGGCTCAGCGGCCATGGCTCACGGGCCCAGCCGCTCCGCGGCATATGGGATCCTCCCAGACCGGGGCACGAACCCGTATCCCCTGCATCGGCAGGCGGACTCTCAACCACTTGCGCCACCAGGGAGGCCCAAGGTATTGGATCTTACAGTACAAAATATAAAGTACTTATGGATGAAATATTAAGGAATAAAGAATAGACTCACAAATATGTAGAACCAACAAGAGATTTTTTTAAATGTTAGAGTATATATTGAGAAAAATGAAATTTTTGGGAAAATATGAGTAGTTTTGGAAAAATAATGAGTAAAACAGCAAGTTACACACAGCTATAGGGAAAAGCAAGTAAGACAATAAGCCTAAAGAATCTAATCAAAATACAGCAAAGAGAGGTAAGAAAATGGGAACTCAGGAAGAGACATTAAGATAGAATGGGAGGAAGGAGTACATATATGTCTAACTGGAGTCTCAGAAAGAGAAAATAAAGAGAATGAGGAAGAGATAATATTATTATTTTAAGGGTAATGTCTGAAAAAATTCCAGAAACAGTAAAAATATGAATCCTCATATCCCAAAAAGCCCAGCAGATAAGAAGCTGAATTTTATGAGACAGAGAAAAAGAGGGAGCAGGATGGAGGGAAAAGAGAGAGAGAGAGAATCAATGGACAACTAGATATACCTCAGTAAAAACAGACAGAAAGATTCTCCTATCAAGAAGGATAATTAGATCAATAACAGATTTTTAATTTCATCAATGGATGCAAAAGGACAGTGGAAAAATATGTTCTAAGTATTAAGAGGGGAAAATAAAGACTGTCAAATTAGACTTATAACTCCCAGAAATAGGGCAAAAGTGTTTATTTTTAGATAAACAAATAAGATTTAATCATCAACAAATTCTTACCATGGCAAACATATGATGCATATATTATGAAGAAGCATTATCCCAAAAAGGTTATCTGAATGCAGAAAAAAACAATGAGGCAAGGAATAGGTAAACTTATAGATAAAGGTATTTGTTTCCTCAAAATACATATTGAATATCTACTATGTACCAAGAACAGTTCTAAGCAAACAAAAACAAAAATAAAAATCTTGCATTTTTGGAACTTTCATTCTAATGAGAGGAAACATAATACAAATAATAAAAATAGTATATATAGAACTTTTACAGTTTAAGTAAATTGAATATTATCCATATAAAATAATAATAATGCCAAACTTAGGTGTTTAAAATGAATTAAAATAACTAAAAAATATATAGTCACACAATATTATATATGTCAGAAAGGGATTCAACAAGATTTACATTTTCCAAGGCCCTTGCATTTTTAGAGGGTGGGATTAATATGTAATAAATTTTAGAATTTGTTAAGTATACCTGATAAGATATCAAGTTTAACTGTGAAAAGGTTAATATTAAGTGTGAAATTGCCAAACTAGCAAAGGAAAAAATAGAATAAGAAACTGCAGTCATACAAAAAAAACAAACTTGGGCTTCCCTGGTGGCGCAGTGGTTGCGAGTCCGCCTGCCGATGCAGGGGACACGGGTTCGTGCCCCGGTTTGGGAAGATCCCACATGCCGTGGAACGGCTGGGTCCGTGCGCCATGGCCGCTGAGCCTGAGCATCCGGAGCCTGTGCTTCGCAACGGGAGAGGCCACAGCAGTGAGAAGCCCGCGTACCACAAAAAAAAAAAAAAAAAAAAAAAACTTTCTCTGAACTCCAGGTGAAAAATTTAACAATCTTAATCTCAGGTAGGGATAGCCAGGGTGGAGAAAATTGAACAAATTCTAGAAATATTTAACTAGAAGAATAATGGAATAGAATGATAGACTGTAATTGTGAAGTGGGAGGAGGAGGGAACAATCAGGGGAAAAACCTTGGTTTCTGTTCTGATGTTTGAGGTAGATGGTGGTACCATTTGTTAGGATGAAATAAGCAACTGGAAGAAGAAGCTGGCAATTTTCATTTTAAGTATTCCACTTTCACAGTCAATGAGATATCAACATAAATTGCATACATTAAATGTGCAGGTAATGTGTCTGAAACTCACCAAAAATATGGAGTCTTGAGTTATGGATTTGATATTTAAATTCACGGCATAATATGCATTTCTTACCTTAATCCTCCAAACTCCCACAATTTTTTTCTGTCCTTTTATCTTCCTGTTTACCTTCTTACTTTCTTACCTTTTCCTATTTATTCTTCCCTTCAGCATTCAACTCATTTCCTTAATATCACCTCAGCAAAGCAGCAGTTTCAGGGGTACCACTGGATAAAATGAGGCAAAACGTTCATTACTGAGTTTGGGTAAATTTGTAAAAATGTAAAATGAAGATGTCATTAGATCCAGTAATTACACTTCTAAGAAGCCATACTAAAAAATTCACTCCTGTGAGCAAATATATATGCATAAAAATATTTATGTTAGATCTGTTTATAATATCTCAATATAAGAAGAAAGCTGACTTGTGTGGGTAAACGATTGGTTCAATGCTTTGGGCAAATTTCTACAGGGGAATGCGATGTAGCTATTTTTTAAAAATTGAGAAACAACTTCAGTATTTCAGATTTCATTAGTCACATATCTTCCAGCAACCATGGAAAGTCAGCAAAAAATGAAAATTAAACCTTGAATCTATTTATTGAAAATCTATTTCTTTTCCCTTTATACTTCGAGAAAATATTTTGGCTTTGGTCATCTAGATAGGTTTCTATTGAATTTGTCCTTTGCTTTTAGTAAAATAAATCTCTGATAGGGCTTCCCTGGTGGCTCAGTGGTTGACAGTCCACCTGCCGATGCAGGGGACACAGGTTCGTGCCCCGGTCCGGGAAGATCCCACATGCCGTGGAGCGGCTGGGCCCGTGAGCCATGGCTGCTGAGCCTGCGCATCCAGAGCCTGTGCTCCACAACGGGAGAGGCCACAACAGTGAGAGCCCTGCATACTGCACAAAAAAAAAAAAAAAAAAAAAAAAAAAAAAAAGATATTTGTTTGAGTATGTACAGAAGGTATAGGAAAAAAAAAAAAAACCTTGTGTGATCAACTTGGCAGAATATCTCAGTTACACAAATGATGGAAATCAGGTGTCTTTTGCTCCAAACAGTTTTCTCCCTCTACCTTTGCTCCTCATGCCCAAATTGAGAGTTCAGATACCAGTGTCATGGTTCCACCCCTGGGATCTTTAAGTGTATATACTGGAGGAAGGACTTATTAGCTGTGAGTCTGTTCCTGAACATGGATTCCCCCTTTTCCCCACCCAAAACTTTTTTCCCTGAATTTGTTCAGTGGTTCTCAATAAATTTGAGGTACATTAGAAACTGTCCAGCCAAACCTCGGAAAGACAGCCATTATAATAGCAAGAGTGGTGGTTAGAAGATCTGCTGTTCCAGAGGGTAACTTCCACTTACAGGAATACTAGGACAAAGGCTTTGGGTCTTTATAAAAGCAGCCATGTCTATAACCATTTTCTGTTACTTTCTCCAACCCTCTTTATTCCCTCCCTCTTCCTCTCCACCCAGGGTTTCCAGATACGTATTATAAGTAGTTAAATCTGGCAACTCTCCCACCACCACAATATTGGTATTTATGTAAAGAATTCATGTGGCTACCCTCTTGCCCGAGCGGAGTGTAGACTAATGTAATACCGACTAATTATGATGACCTAACCCCTAGGAAAGTTATTCGTTTGATAAATATTTACATAAAGTTATTTGCCTCATCCATTAATAATTGATTTTTCAAAATGATCCTGCCACTTTTGTTTCTATCTTCTTCTAACTTACTGTTTCCTAAGTCTCAAGATGATCAGAGTTGTGATTTTTCACCTTCTGCCTCACTTGATTGAAGTGGTTCTTCTGCATAATTTGGGCTGCTCCTGCTTGATTGCTGTATTTACAACAAGTATACTGTTTTTTTGCTTATATTTAGCTGGAGTCTTGAGGCTGCTATGACTATTGCTTCAGCTTTTGAAAAGTAACCTTCATTATTGGTGGAGAATTTATAATGAACATGATTTTACACGGGGAATTTTCCTTAATTGTGCCTTAGTTTCCCTCCTAGTAACAAGAGGGTGTTCTTGATTTCTTACAGTTGATGGACTAGTTTTTTGTTATGTTTGTTTTTGTGGTTGTTTTCTTTAATGCACTGAATGCTAGCTAACCTCAAAATAATGTAGAATGATTCAGAAGATTGAAATTACATAGATACAAAATTCCTTTCAAAATTCTGTTTTCCCCCAATTGCATCATACTTGGTTTCAGAAAACTAATAGCAATACTCCTCTAACAAGGGGAATTGAGAACTTTTGAAAATATTTAGAGCACTTGCTCCCGTAATTGGAAACCCCTTCTCTCTCCAAAAATGGTCTTAGACTTATTTTTCTATCCATTAAAATAATTATCATTTAGAATAAAATATAGATAGTTCTTTATTCAAACTAATATTCCTAATATAGACATACTTCAATATTTCCAAATCACCAGATGTTATTTCTAAATTTTAACAATAATATTATTGACTTTTTAAATTATAAAATCAGTCCATCTGTCAGTGTAGAAAATATAAAAAATACCAAAAAAAAGTATAAGGAAACAAAATTTGCACTACTCAGAGACAGTTGCTGTTAATTTTTTACGTGTTTTCCCAATCATTTTTCTATATGCATATGTGCATATTTGCAAATCCTTATACATAATACAAATTTAAGATAGTACTACGTAGAAACTATGCTTTCTGCATTTCTCAATCAACATTGTTCTGTGGAGTTTTCAAAATCCTTTTATATTCTCTGGAACACCATTTTTAGTAGTCTTCATAGAATTATTATGGAGATAATAATAAATATCTTATTGCTATATATTTAGTTTTTTTTAATTTTTCATATCAAGAAATATTGTATATTATTTTGTATGTACTTTTAAAAAGATCTCTTCTTTACTCATCAGAAATATAGTCCTAAGTCAAAGGACAGAGACTATTTAAACTCTTTTGATACATATTACTAAATTATTTTTAAACTGGAGGTCAATTGTGTGTCATAATTTTTCATTTTTTTGACTTGTTATTGACAGTAAGCTAGTTATTAGCTAGTTGTATTTCTTTATATTGGAGTTGCCACTTCATGACTTTATTTTTCTACAGCAGACATTATTCTTACTTGTTGGATTATAAGAACTCTTTATATGAAAGATTGAAATTGTCACTTTTTTTTAAATTGATCACCTGGTTATGAGCTAGGTGCTTTGTAAACAAGGCAGGTAAAATATTTACTTTTACAGAACATATATCTTAGTGTCAAAAGCAGAAAATAGATAAATAAACAAATAAGTAAGTTAATTCAGAAAGTGATAAGAATACGGTATAGGGCAATTGATACTTGAATTAAGATGCTCAGGAACATGGTAAAATCTACTACTCTCTCAAATCATCTTTACTCAGGTCCTGCACATTTCTTGTCATATTTCTTCTTTCATATTTTATTGATTCATATTTTTTCCTTAAAATTTTGTAAGAAAATATTTTATTAATAGAAAATCATTATTTTTCTATGCAAGACTTCCTATGAAAGTCTTGCCTTGATCATGTACTTAGTAGTTACTGCTAGTCATCAAAGTTCTGAAGAAGTGCCAGATGTTTTCTAATGGTAGTCCCATACATTCGATAGCTGTTAAAAGTTTGTGAACAACTTGCAGTTCTAAAATAATTTCAGGACCAAAGAGTAGAAACATAAAATATATAAAACTAGATATCAGTATGCATCATGTAGTTTTTCTGCAGGAAAAATCAGAATGGGAAGGTATTTAGACTTGGTGAATAAGATTGAAGTGAATTCTTAGGTGTGCCCACTAATGCAGATGCAATTTTGGTGGGAGCAAAGATCCTGAGAAGATCCTTTCCTTTTTTCTTATGATCAATAGCTTTGAACAATAACAGTATACCTGAAGGAGTAAGGATGAAATAGGGGGCCACAGGGTGGTATTTGGGAGTAATAGAGAATGGGGAAATGGGTCATTGCCTCTGTGGGACATAAAGAAAAAAAAAGAAGGAGGCTAAAGGAAGTAAATAGGTACTTACGTGACCCTCCTTTTCTCTGACCCATCAAGGACATCCCCACACATAGGTCCTGTTAAACCCCTATAGAAAATGAGTGTATGAAAGATACCCCAGATCACTTTGCAGGACAGAAAATAGAAACAGTGTTTGAGGATTCTCAGGTATGCAGATGATGAATTATATTCCCAGCACCATACAAGGCCCTGATTAAGATCTGTAATTATTTAAAAGGCAGAAGTAAACATATAATCAATCTTGGTATTTAATTAGATTTTTATTAAGATTTGTGTGTTGTTAATAATTTTGTCACAAATGAATAAAGTTTACATTCCTCTGAAGTCCACTCTTCCATGGAGAGTGAAAAACAAGGAAAATATGCAATGAAGTGATACATAATAACTATGAAGAGGATAAGAGTCTCAGGATTTCTTGGCAGAGAATTGGGAGAAAGAGTTTGGGCAAACGAGTATATATTTCCATTACTAGGGAAGAAGTAATTGTGAATTACCAACACTTAACACAAAAACCTAACTCCAAAATGAGACTTACCAATCACATGATTACTTATTTTTCTGGGTGCCAGGAGGCAAATTCAGGCAACACATCCTGAGAACCTTTCTCAACAGATTTGCCACCTTCATGAGTGCCCCACTCCTCACACATCACTCAGGAAGAAGGAGTGACAGGGCATGCTCCTCTTTTCCCAGAGCACCAAACTCTGACATTATGGAATTTAAATAAATTACCTGTGCTTGGGGAGATGATACCCAGAGACAAAATTCTCAAAGCTAATTTTAGCTAAAGAATTTCCATTGACATATAGCATCCCTTACTGTAATTTTCAAACAAGTTATTTTTAATAAAATAGCTTAGTGTGACATTGTTTCACCATTTCAAAGAGAATAAGTTGTTTTGCTGAACTGTATGTGTATGCTTATATGTTTGTAGATATTAAGCCTCATATTTTATGATTTGCACCTCACTCAAAGAGCTTAATCCAAAGCCTAGCACAGTGGTAGATATTATGTATTCAAAAAATAATGCTGAGTTAGTCTATTTAGCATCTATGATGACTACAATAATGATGAGGATGACAGTGATGAGGATGATGATTAGTATTCACAAGGCTACCATCTATTGAACTAGTAGTGACTAGTACTGTACCAAGCACAACATGAATCAGTTATATCATGTAATTTCTTAATTCAAGCTTTAAGACATCATAAATAAGACTTAGAGGTGTGAAACATTATAATCCTTAAAAACATAGCTGACTATCGAAAGTAAGAATAGTAGCAATGTAGTGTGGGGTGAGGGATGGAAAATAGATTTGCTCTATGTATAAACAATAAATAAATCCATACTTATTTGAAAACATGCCAAATGAGATATAGAACAAAAAACCATAAACCAAAACAGAACAGACCCAGAGAAGCCAAACATATTAAAAGATGGAGGGGCACGAAATGACATTACTTTGTCACTTTCCAGTCACTTTTCCAACATCTACTACCTACTCATTACCATAATATATTAAATGTGTAAGGTATAACACAGAGATAATATTACTTTGGCTCCAAAGTATTTAATATTAATGACAGCATTGCATTAAAAAAATTGAGTCATGAATATGTAAAGTTCACAAAAATCCAGATCTATGTTTCAATACTGATTGCTGAGCAGCAATATTAAAAATTCCTACCTCATTTTTCACAAAAATAGACAAATTTTAAACCAGGGTAAGAATGGGATACACCTTTGGAGCTAAGAGGTAAGATGTCCACTGAGCATATTTTCTATTTTTAAAACTAAAAAAAGAAGGGGAAAAAATCTCCAATGCATAAGAAGAAATTAAAATAACCAGTTGGATAATTCAAACTGTGATTAATTGAAAGGCTTATATCCTTAGAAGCATAAGAAACTGCGTTAAACTCCTATAGATATTACTCTGAACCTGTAATTACATTGGCATATTTTTGCTTTCTTTTGGGATCATCACAGCATGGTAGAAAGGAGTGGAGTAGAAAATATAATATTCATTACATTATTCAGACTGACTACCCATATAGTAAACAAGCCAATGATCAGAAAGCTGTGCAGATAAGAACTTTTCCCATTTATAATTATGTAGTCTTAGAATCTTATGAAAGGCAACTGACAGACTTAGGCATCAAGAGTATTTGGGCAAGCATAAATCCTCTTAATAAGATAAAAATATTTGAAAACAAAAGCAAAAAAACATTACAACCAGGATTTTAGCCCTTGACTTTACATTTCTGCTTCATTATGAAAAACAAATTTGGAGCTAATCATACCAAAACCTTCTAAGACAACCTACCATCAAAGATATTTACATAAAATAATAACAATATAAAACACCAAAGCTCTATTCCAGGCTAAAACAATATGCAATTCTAATCTTGCTGACTTTAAAAATAAATCTGGTCAGGCCCAAAGTTTTTAATATACTTTCCACTGCACTGTTTTTGAAAAAAACAAATAGCAGAAAATGCCACACTTTGGGGAGATGGTAAGAAATTATATATAGATATCAAATGGTGTGATATAGACATAAAATTTTACTCAAATATTTCCTAACAAATTTACTTATGTTTATTAACCCCAGTAACCTTCCCAGTACAGATTAGAGTTGTTACTTTTATTTGCATAAAGGTAAGTGGGATACAGAGGAGTTAAGTAGTTTTCCTAGGACTACCCAAAATAATCACAGTTATTGATTAATTGAATGGTTATTTATGTGTATGTATCTATATTTATATGGATAAGTATACACATACATACTGAACTGTATATATATATATATAAATATATATATATATAATGCAGGTATATATATATATTATCTGAATATATGTATGTATTGTATATATATGAATATATATATATACAGTATATATATGTGAATGTATGTATATATTTATATATAAAAGTGTGAGTATGTGGGTATTGCCTGGGCCTAGATGAAATTCAATGTAATTTATCACAATTATTCAAGTTATGGAGGTTTCACCTGGATTAGAATAGCACAGCATTGATATTCTCTATCCAACTCAATTAAGTTCTTAATCAGAACCATAGACAAAATGCGTCATAAGTTATAGTAATATGGATGTAAAATTTCTGGTGCTATAAAAAACACAAATCCAAGAAGTGTAGAAGTCAATTATATTTCCGTATACGTACTACAAGCAAACAAATGGAAAATGAAATTCAGAAAACTCTTTTCTATTTATAATAGCACCAAAATTATAAAATTTTCAAGAATAATTTTAACTAAAGTTGTCTAATATCCCTACACTGAAAACAATAAAACTTTGATAAGATAAATTAATGAAGATTAGATAAATTGAAAGATATTCAAGTTTATAGATTAGAAGACTCAGTATTCTTAATTTGACTCCTGTCTCCAAACAAAGCTATAGATTCAATATAATCCCAGTCATAATCCCCGTATATTTTAAAAAAATAGAAATTTACAAGCCATTTCTAAAATATAGATGAAATTGCAGAAGTTCTCTACTAGCCAAACAATCTTGAAAAACAAACAAATAATAAGTTGGAAGATAAATAATATCTGACTTGAAGGTTTACTATAAAGCTTACTCTAAAAGTAGTATGCAATTGACATAAGGATAAGCAAATATATCAAGGAAAAGAGTGTCAATTCCTCTGTTCAATGGGAAATGAGAATATCTTTAATAAATAATGCTGGATATAAAAAATAAGCTGACATTTACATTACATCATACAGAGAAATTGACTTAAATGGAACATGCCCTAAAATAAAGGCTAAAACTAATCTGCTTCTGGAAGAAAATATAATGGAAATTATATTTTCCATTTTCTTTCTGGCATGGTAATAGACAAATATTTCTTAGTTCATTGAAAACAATAAATTAAAAAAAAGTAAAAATAGATTTCATGAAAACTAACCTTGTTTTTCATCAGAAGACACTGTTAAGAAGTATAAGTGGGTAAGCCACATATTGTGAGACAATGTTTGCAAACATATATGTCACAAAGGACTTGTATCCAAAAAATAACAAATAATTGTGTGACCACTCTTTGCAGAGTAAACCTGATCTCTTGGGATCTCGGATCTTGGGATTTCTTCAGGGGCCAATAGGGGAGTTCTGGGATCATATTTTGATTTTTTTTATAATTGGATCATACTTTCACTTTTTAAAAGGTTGATATGCCATAATTTATTTGGCTATTCTTTTACTAGATGCTTAAATTGTTTTCAATATTTTACTTTGCATATACAATTTACATTAACCATTTTGCATAGTTACATTTTTAACAATGTAATACTAGGTTGTAATTATGCATATTTAAAATTGTGATATCTCTTGCTTATCATCCACCAATTTTCACACCCACAAACAGAATTGGAATTCATCCTTTCTCATGAAGTCATCACATTTAGTATTATGAGTGATACCTATGTACTCAGTGAAAAAAGAATAATGATAAAGACTCTAAGAAAAGATACCTGGTATCGGTTGGAATGAATACTCATTTTAAACTCCTTCTTTGGACTTCCCTAGTGGTCCAGTGGTTAAGAATCCACCTTCCAATGCTAAGGTTGTGGGTTTGATCCCTGGTTGGGGAACTAAGATCCCATGGGCTGAGCCACAACTACTGAGTCCGTGTGCTCTGAAACCCATGTGCCACAACTAGAGAGAAGCATGTGCCACAGTGAAGATCCCACGTGCCACAACTAAGACCTGATGCAGCCAAATAAATAAAATAAATAAATTAAAAATAAAATAAAAACAACTTCCTTCCTAAGGTATGTCAAATAATCAAATAATTTGGCCCTAAAAATAATTGCCAGAGTTTCAGTTCTTAGGAGGGTCCCTTTGTAAAAGGTGTGTAAAGATTCATTCTTCAAAAAACTGCGTGACTAGTTCTCTCAATGATATAGTCTAATTGTTCTGTTTTTATACATTTCATAATTCTTCCCAACTCAGTGTGTTTTGGTAAAATTTACACAAACTGCCTCTGATATCAGTAATTATACATTTTAAAAAAAGACTGAAGTCAATTTCTGCTGGTTTGAAACCATTTGTATTTATAAAATATTTTCCTATATTCTCACATAACCAGCTAGTTATTTATTAGGTATGTGTGAATGGTAACTTCTTCAGTTGATTTGTTCATTTTAATTATGTATAAATAATTTAGCTTGCGGGCTTCCAAACAGACGCAGCCAGGCCTCCTTTTCTGTGTGTTCAATTTTCACACAAGGCAGCCAAAGCTGTAAATTTGATACTCTTAAAATTCATTTTGTGTTTAAAATATAGTCATTTTAGTTCATCAGCTAATGAAAGAACATTTCGAACTATAGCATCAGGACATTTGGTACAGTGCCTTCCATAGTGTTTCTTCTTCCTGATAACTTCATATGACCCCCACTTCCATCATCTTTATGGACTTTCCCAAGATTCTTTGGAACTGTAGTATATGGATTTCTAATCCTACTTCTCTGAACTTTCCACTAATTCTTATTTCTCCTTTCACTGTGCGGCCATTACTCAAGTTTCAAGAGATTTGTGTGCTTTTTTCTGTAAAACCTTTCCCTAAGGGGAATATATTTACAGCTTCAAAATATCACTTCTCTGGAGAGTATTTCAAATATACACTTGCCATGATTCTCCATTTTAAAACATAATGGGAGACATTCAGCTGCCTACAGTTAAGTCCTTTTGAATATCCTGCTTCTCTCAGATCCAAAAATACACATCCAGATTTGAATACAACATTCTCCTAAACCAACTTCTCTTCTTCCTTTCCTTTTCTTTTCCATCAACAGAGCTGCACTTCATAGTCTTTATGATATCTTCTACACCTTTCTTTCATTTCACTTTCTGCCATCATTCTGCCATAGCAGAATCTGTAGTCAAATTGACCATCTCATCTCTAAATATACACTTTTACTAATTGTATCCACAGTACATAAACTGTCTCTCCACCGGTTCTTTCCCTGCCCAACTCTGGAAGGTCTTGTTTCACCTATACATTCCCCACGAAAGCCTTCTTGACCGTGCTGGTTCACACCGATCCATTCCGCCTCTCAACTCCGGTCATCTTGCCTACAACAGACAGGTCCTTCATGACCTACTACAAAAGCAAAGCATCATCTGGTTCCTATAGCTACTGAAGCATGAGGGTGTGGTTTCTCACAAGCAGATCACTTCATTCATTTTCAGAGCTGTTTTGACTCCCTGCCTCTTTAGTAGAAGCCAAGGAGACTAGGAGCACCTTTCTCATTTTCAGTCTGTTGCTATCCTTAGCCTTAAAGGTGTGTGATCCTAAACTCTCAAAAGAAGTATTGGATATTATGTTTACCCACCATCTTCCGACACGAAGTTAACAATGCTGCTTTCACTTCCACTGCAGTAACTGAATATACAAATGGACCATGGTAGGATAAACTATGTGGCAATAGAACTCTGCCCCACAACCTTTGAGGGAACCAGCCCGGGAAGCCAAACCACAGCCTCTGCAGCGATTGGCCCCATATACTCAGGAGCTGTTCAATGGCTGCCAGCTTCCATACATTTTTGCCCCTTCTTCTAAATCAGGACCAACACAGAAAGGCAAATATTTTCTTAGTCCATCACATAGGATGCTCTGCTTCTAATAGCTGCCTTCAGCTTCCCCATGCCAACACCCTCCAACCAGAGCAGACCTGATGCCTTTTTTTTTTCCTCCTCACCATAAAGCATTTTCACTCCCTGCCTGCCTTGGAGTCTCTGTCAAACACAAGTCATGGTGGCTGACTCCCTTGCTATATCTAGCTCTGGATAAATAGCCTCTGTGTGTTCTCATTTGGGCGGTCTTTATTTATATCATATTTTTTTGACCTTGATTCAAGCATAATAAAAATCCCTTGCAAGTGATGGCAACTTCATCTGTATTTACCTCATGTAGAGAAAAGTATGAATCATTGAAGTTTGCCGGGTTTATATTTTGCCAGTGATATGTGTTGGCTGTTGGGGGCTGCTTTCTCTCTCTTGATCACACTGTATGTACAGCAGCCATTATTATGGATGCAACTGTATTTGCAGGCCTTGAGGATTATATATGGAAGACTTATTAAGCTTGAATGCAGAACTTTAGATTAGGAAGCAGAGAATGGACACAGCTGCACAGATCACTCCCAGGAAGTTTAACAGCATCATCTCATTATCAGTCTTTGTCTTTAAAGGTTTCTGGAATTTTCCAGGTGCCAAGGCTGGAAACACACACTTTTTCCTTCTAAATGTTCACTTCTGAAGTCACAGAACCACTCCAGGCCTGGGGAACGCTGCAATCAATACCCTTTTCAATCTGCACTTTCAGTGAACACAATTTAGCAAGGGTACACAAGTAAAGCATTTTCTGATCCGAAAACAATAGGAAGACAGAGCTATAATGCTGTATCTGTGTCTCTGCTGATATACTGAAAGAGCAATTTAATTTTGCAGCCAGTCATGTGTAATTCGAGTGTGACACATTAACTAATGGATGGCTGGTCCATCTTGCTGGCTTCCTGTCAGGATCCGGCTCTCATGATGCCTTCGGCATGTCACAGGGAGCTTCAGCCCATTCAGAGCCTCATCTGAAGGAATGAGGGGACATAAATGTGGACTGATGAGGACAGGGACTGTGAGGCAGGAAAATTAATAGTTTCATAGGAAACAATATGCAGTGTAGTAGCAAATCAGGGGGAAACTGACATTTTACTGAGTTCCTCAGAACTATGTTAAATATTAGAGACTTTAAATTATTGTCGAGTTTATTGAGCCTATTTAACATGTGCCAGAATTTTAAAACAAGTAAATCAAATGGAATGCTAAACTGTAATTGGATTTCTATTGTATGTATTCTGTATAACATTGGGTTGCCCTGAGAGCATTTGACGTGATGTAAGTAATCTGCGCTTGTCCTAAATGCCTTCTAGAGAGAAGCTGGAGGGAGAATGGAAAGTTGTATCAGTAGGATTGATTAGGATATATTTTGGTATAAGCTCTCCTTAGAGTAAAACTCCATTTTAACCAGGATCTCAAGCAGGATATGATTCCGTACCACAACCTGGTCTTACAGACCTCTCCTATCCTTACCCTGTCCACTTTCAAAAAGCAATAAGTCAGTAGGGATTTCTTGGGTTGGAGAAGAGGAAACAGAGATGAGAACCCAGATTGATGATAACCGTTGACCAACATGCCCTTGGTTATGCTGGTAAAGGGTTATCTCTAGTTTCTCACTGTTCAAGAGTCATCTATTGGTATTAGAATCATGTGTTCATAATTTATTGTTTTATAATATGCACAGTAAACTGAATGTACTTCTCTTTACAGGTTGCTGGCCTGCCATTTTTTAACAAATTTAAAAAATAATTTTTAGACATTTTAAGAATAGACCTTCTTATATTGCTAAATATAGATATTGAAATCAACTACAACTTAACCTCATTTATCTTTTGCAAGATTTGCTGACTCAAATTCGGTGAAACCAAAGTCCTTACAGAGTTTTATTTTGAAGAAATTTCTTTCCATTTGATTATGCTGTAAATAATAACTGAATCATGCATTAGCTGGCACCCTGTTCTAGCCAACAGTGAATGTTGGGTGCATTGGGTAGTTTCTGATATATGACAGACCCTCAAAAAAGATTTCGTTAATGAAATTCATGAAAAGAAATTTTAAAAATAACCAAATATATAAATATTAGTAAAACATTAAAAAGATTACATCTGAAAAGGTCTAACATACAGTAGCTACTTAAAGCAGTTGGTAAATGAATGTCTATATGCATTAAATTTCATCATATATGTATAAGATATGCACTTTTGTGAAAAAAGTAGTAGATTTAGATTTGAAATTCTTTGATGATGTGAAATGATCGTATACTTGTTAGCACTACTTGAGGGCCTCAGAATGAAGAATCTTCTAAGAACCTCAAATAAATTAGTCCTCTGAGAGTAAAACTAAACTATAAATTTGGGTTGGAAAAGTTGACCTACACTAAAAGCACCCATCTCAAACAACTTTTAAATTTGTGGGTATAGATTTTTTTCCTAATTAAGCAATCAGAGTAGAGATACAATCTAATGATTTAAAAAAAAAGTTTAGTCAGATAAGTAAATATCATTTGAGGAGTTTTAAAAATGCAGATTCCCAGGAACCGTTTCAGTTGGTTCTGCTTTAGTGGTTCTGGGTGGGACCATAAAGCTGAATTATTTAACATCTCTGGTGATTTTGATGCAGGTACCTATAACTTCATTTTTAGAAATACTGATCTAAGCAGAATTAAGTTAAATTTATTGGAATAAACCTGTGGCCTAGAAAATTATATTAACATATATGCTGAGGAAGTAAAATAAGGCATCAATAAAAGATAGCACAGCCCAATAAAATATAGCACAGGAAAAAAGATTTTTAAAAAATGTATGTCTCCATAAGACTAGCCTATGGAGATACAGGGTCCCAAAGGAGATGCAGGAGTTAACCAAAACTGGCCTTAAGTGTCTTTGACCACATTGTCAAAGGCTATCCCAGTGAAAGGACTTCCTTTCAATTACCTAATTGCAATGGTGTCTACTTTCCTTTTTTGTAGGATCTGGTATTTACAAATCTTTTTCAAAGTTATAAGCTGGCTTCGTATTCAACTGGGCTGACCTTGCTTACATGATGCTGTTGGCTTTATTTATTATTGTAAAAGAACAAATAAACTAGTATTCAGGAATCTGTCTTGATCTTATATGTGTTTCGTTTCTCAAAGCCTGAACACTCCTGGAAGTTAAAGATCACCCACAAGGTGATCTTTAATAAAATCAAACTTTAATCTGTTTGTTTCGATGTTAAGCAGACTCTCCATGTGAAGAGAAACATCCAAACCTCAGGCCCTTATCTTTCGATCTCAGAGATCCACTGGGCCCTTGAACCCTCTCCCCCATTATTTACTGATGCTTCACCTCCATGACTTAAAGGAGTCTCTTTTTCTAGACAGGGGCCTTTTCTTTCATTGTCTGTAAAAGATTTGAGATGATGCTATACCAATTTTAAATCAAATATTTTTTTGTCTCAAGAGTTTTTTTTTTTTTAAAGAAACAGATCCACAGAGTAATACAACTTATTTCACAATAAAATATAACTGACTTGTTTTTATTTTGGGAAGTCACTCAAATTTTAATGAGCATATGAATCACTTGTGGATCTTATTATATGCAGATTCCGAATCATTAGGGCTTAGGACATTTGTTACATATTGAACCGTAATTCTGAATAGCAAGGGTCCAGGATGACTTCTCTCTTTCTCTCTCCTCTGTATCTCTCATCTCTGGCTCTGTCTTCTTCCCTTCCTATACTAAAATTCAGGGCCCAGAGAGAGTCAGAAGTTCTCTCTCCTGCTTGTCTAAGCACTGGCTTCTAAACTTTCTGGCCTCAGTACATTCTTTTCCACTGATAATTTGCATCATATGGAGGGCGATATGGCCTTAACTGTGAAATAGTCCAATGATATTAGAATGAAATATAATAAGCTTAGCATTTATATAAGAAAAATGAATACACAATAGCAGTGGCAGTGTTTTCATTTACAGTCAGTGAAAAGCCAGAGCCTTTGGGACATCTAGTTATGTGCTACTTTGTAAGCTCCTTTCTCTTTTGTACTCTGCATTTTTAGTAAATTCTTATTTAAGTTTTCTAACCAAAGGATGGTTTGATGAGGTTCAACTCCAGCTGTCATTCACTGTACACCCAAATACATAGAGTTTTTCTCTGCAGTGCATAACTATGAAGAAGCAATCTGGTCCACAGGTATACAAATCAATAAACAAGGAACGTTTCCAAACTAAGTAAATTTATTTCATGCTTTTACGTTTCCAAGAAATTTTAAATTGTTTCAGATCATTTATAGAAAATCTGGAAAAGGATTCTTTCTGTGATTAAGATGTCAAAACTCCCTAATTCACATAAGCTGTATAAAGAAGCCACGTCTGGTTTGGTGGTGGGTCAAAAAGCCAAGAACACACCTCTGCTTTCATCACTTCCTAACTTCAAACATCAGGTGCAAAGTCGACCCCCAGGGAATGCAGAGAGACAGAGATGGGATAATTCAAGACAGTCTTTTCAGTAAATGAAGTTAAAAAATATCTGATTCTAGTCAATGTTTCAAAGTATTAATTACTTTGTTTCCTGTCAAGAGCTTCGTGTGTGTGTGTGTGTGTTTGAGGTTAATTTGTGACTTTATCTGTCAGTATAGCTTAACTGCAGTAGCCTGGAAACGTTTTTGCTCTCAAAAATTACATTTTACATCACAATTCAACAAACACACACACACACACATGAGGCTCCTGTGCTTGAACAATGAAATGATGAAGCCTCCTCTTGAGCCTAGACAGACGCGCCATGATAAAAATCTGGATTAGTATGTGTTGAAGATCATTATTATCTAATTGAATTTTCTCCTTTATGTAATCCAAAGTCTTAAAAGGGCTTTTAAGGGGGAGAATTCAGAGAAAACTGCCAGAATATTCCTCTGGAAAAATACCAGCAGAGCTGTCCCCTACTGGGGCTCCTTGGAACATGCTTCCCGTGGAAGAGGCACTAGGTCTAAGGAGACTCAGGTGGGGCAGTGGATCCAAAGGGCTCTTCCATATGAGTACAAATTTTCGTTCTTACCTAATTGATCTTGACAGGTAAGGTGGGGAGAAGGAAAGACACACTGACTCATTCTGCTGTTGAAAATCCTGACTAGGACTTGGAGCCAGGACTTCAGGTAGAGGTCACCAGAGGATACCTGAAAGAAGAGAAACTCAAATCCTACACACGCTTGGTCAGCTCTACTATTCTGTCATTTTAAAGCAAAGACTTTGAACTATTGTCAGAAAACTATGAGCTTATGTTTAAATTATCTTGGAGGAGGGGGCTGAAAATATAAAACCAGGTCTTCTTCTTTTCTTTTAATGCTTGAAATGGACCAGCACAGGATTTCAGGAATTGCTGCTAGTCTCCTGAGAGTGTTGTGAATGAATAGGTGAAGGATATGGACTCTTACATGTCCTATAAAATAAACAAGGTCAGATCAACTGGCCTGTAGAAAGGATCAACTACTTCCTTTTGCATTTTTATGGAAAAATTTCAAAGGCACCCTTCCTCCTCAGTTAATCTTTTTTCACACACATATGAAGTGCTGGGCATTTTAATAGATTCTTGAAAAAAGAACAAGCAGTATATTCATTTTGATCGGAATCAGTGAAAAGGGCTTCTGTAGAATAAGTAGGAAGCAGCTTTTATTTTTAAGAGACTTGGTTAAAGACTAGGAAGTATTTAAGGAAGAATAAGAAAAAGAAATGGAATTTTAGTTTTATTTATCTTTGAGTTTTTAAGATGAATCCACTAGTTTAAAGCAGAGTATCCATACTGAGCATCTCAGGAAAAGTTGGGGACAGATGGATTTAATGAATTCATCTTTCAATTGTTCTTAGGATATTTCTTTCTTTCTTGTGAGGGAGAAGATTCAGCAATTCTCAGCATTAGTAATGATGATGATGATAATGATAATAATAATTAACTTATTATTATCAAGTCCTCAATATCCATAAGACACAAAATATTTGGGGAAATAAGTAATTTAATTATTAACAAGAACAACAACAAAAACTCTGATTATCCTTATTTTAAAAATAAGAAAACTGAGATCAGAGATTTAAAAAGTGACTTGAGGAGGCTGTTTCTTCAACTCCAAAATTAGTAGTTAATAAAATTACATAATTTTTACTGTTATGCTTTTTCTCCCCTTCCATTACCACCTGTCATGTTCTCTCTTTTTTACTAAATGCATCTCCATCTTCTCGTCTCTTTTTCCAGTTCCACGTGGGCTCCCTGCACAGTTATACAAGTGATATAATAGACCTGTTATCATTAACAACAGGGATTCTATTTGCTGAAATTGTAATAAACTATTATAATATTTAAATGTATATATTAACATATTGATGTGAACCAGGCATATTAAAAAATATCAGTGAACAAGGAAATGGCAGACTATTAATCCCTCAATTTTATATTGCTTCTCATGCCAAGCCTTATTAATGTTTTCAGAATTTCTATCTTTGGTGGGATCTAGGAAGACATGTAGTTTATGAACACAGACATATGTAGGGCCCAGATTGTAGATCATCGCTCAGTATTCAATCCTATTAGACAATCAACTCTTAGTGAAGATTTTTAAGAGAGAAATTCAAACATCAGGCTATTAGATAACCTTTAACATATCTTTCAACTGTGTTACTTTGATTAGAAAATTTAGTGTTTAGAAGTCACCTTTTTCCATTATTGTATTTTGTTTTTTATTTTTATTTACTAAAAACTTGGCCTTCACAGTTATAACTTATAAAGCATTTGGTATATATTATTTTGAAGTTCCAGAAAATCTTTAATATGTCACATAAAACAACCCAAGAGTGATTGTTCTTGTTTTTCTCTTTTCTTCTAGGATTCAGTTCACAGCTATTTATTTATCATTTAAATGCATTCAACTGAAAAAGAACATTTTCCTGCTGAATATAGGAACCATCAAAGATAAAGATGGGCTGATGTTTTTAGTGCCTGCTAACATTGGGTCTAGATTTATCTACCTTGAAAGTCATGTTATTTGTCAAAGCCTTGTTTAGCATGAAAAATCCTCTGTGGCCAGTATTAGTCAAGTTCAGGCATTCTTGTTTCATGTGTTGAATATCAGAGAGAGAAAAGGAGAGAATCTTTAAGAATCCAAGCATACTCCTCCTTTATTTGAATAACAGCTTTAATAACTTCTCACAAAAATATAATTTTATATACATTTATACATTAGTTTGGCTTTTATGTCTTTTTTGAGCTTAAGATATCATGAGTGTGTGTGTGTGTGTGTGTGTGTTTTGGTGGAGGAAGAATCTTCAAATCTCTCTCACATTATTTAAAGAGCTTGTGAAATTCCATCCTTTTCATTAAGCTGCTCCAGTTGGTGAGACCATTTCTCACTGCCCTGCCAAGTCTAGGTTTACATCGCCTTTGCCTTTTGCCTGAAATCTGCTGAATCTATGTTCTTACTTTGCTTCCCCCACACACAAAAAATGCAGTTACTGTTTATTCATTTTTTTCCTGACTTACTTTTCTATTTGCATATTAATTCAACTGCTTATTTATTTACATCATGACGATAAGGCATGTACTTGGTAAAAGAAAATTTAAACTGGTAACAAGAATACACCAGAGTCTCCCTCCTGCCCTAAAACCTAGTTTCATTGATGCCACAGAGAAAACTATTTTTGCATACATTGATGCACAAGTAGATATATTTGCATATGCATATTTTCAAGATAAATTCCAATAACTTGCATTGTTAGATCAAAAAATTTGCATGTTTTAGATATTGCCAAATTACTCTCTACAAGTTTTAGATTATTTTTTTTATTACCATGTAAGGGATACCCATATTCTTTATCAACAGTGTCTTATTAGGCATTGTAATCTTTGTCAATCAGACAAGCAAACAGGCTATACAAGTACTAGTTATTGTGATTTTAATTTTCATTTTAAAAATTATGATTAAGATTAAGCTTATTTTTATATGTTTATAAAACACTCCTTGGAGCTCCAGTGGCGCAATCGGTTAGCGCGCAGTACTTATATAAAACACTCCTATTTCTTTGCTCATGAATTGCTTGTTCATATTATCTCCTCACTGTTTAATTCGTGGATTGGTCTTTGCTTACTACTTAAAAAGATCCTTATTAAATAAGGTAAGCAGCCATTTGTCTGTTATATTATTTTTCCCTAGACTGTCATTTGTTTTGACTTTATGTGTATATGTATTTATTTTAATATTTCCCTTGTAAAAACTTTTGGTTTCCATGTAGCTAAATTTCTTTTTCTTCTTAAATTTCTGGATTCTTTAAAACAATATTAAATTATAATATTTTTCATAACAGTTCTTACACTTATCAAAAGTTTGGGTTTTATATTCTTTTTAATCCAAGCATAGTTTAAAGGAGAGAGATTATTTTCATCCCAAACTATGTGTTTTGTTTGTTTTTTTAATTTCTGTTATTCATTTTGCTTTATTGTATTTTTATCAGAAACTTTATTGCATTTTTATCAGAAAATAATTCAGTCTCTGTGTTGGACTTTGTCTTGGTAGTTTTTCTGTGGCCTAACATATGGTCATTTTATAATATTCCAAAGCCACTTAAAAATAAAGATTTTTTACTTGATTTAGGACAAGAAATATATCTCTAGTAAGAATGTTTACTACTTTTGAGATTTTGTCTATATTTCCTTCAGTTTGATTCAGTTTTTAAAAATATTAACTTTGAGTCTAAGATATTTGTTTTCCAAATTTCTGACTTCTTTTGTACATGAGCAGAGATCTGGGGGGATGATAATGAAGTTCTGTAGGTCACAGTTGTGTGTAAGTGCGTGTGTGTGTGTGTTGATTTAACATACATTTCTCTTCTGCCTACTGTAGTCACCAGCTGCAAATCTGATTGCTAACAACTATTTCTCCATTCCTTGGCCACAGAGATATTCTGTTTCCTGGAAAGCTGTCATGCTAAGCAGTTCACCCTTTAACCTCAAGGTGAAGTCCTAGAACTCCATCCAAGTGCTCTTTTAAACTCATCGTCTAATCAGTCGAAGTACAGCTTTACTATTCCTGATATCAGGGTAGTGTAATGTGTTGAATGGTGTCTCCTGCCATATGCCCACAACCTAACCCTGGAACCTGTGAATGTGACCTTATGTGTAAGAAGGGTCTTTGCAAAAGTCATTAAATTAAGGATCTCTAGATGAGATCATCCTGGATTATCCAAGTAAACCTGGATTATCCAATGATAAGTGTCTTTATAAGAGACAAACAGAGGAAAGACATAGAGGGAGAAGAGAAGAGGGCCATGTGAAGACAGAAGCGGAGACCAGAGTTTTGGAGACACAAGCCAAGGAAGACCTGCATTCACCAGAAGCTGGAAGAGGCAAGGAAGGATTCTCCCTAGAGCCTTTAGAGGGAGGGAGTGCTGCCCTATTGACATCTTGATGGCAAACCTCCAGAACTGTGAGAGAATAAATTCCTGTTGTAAGACACCCAATCTGTTAAACAGCAGCCACAGGACACTAGTACAGTGGTTACATTTCTTTCTGGAAGTGAATGTACCAAAGGTTATCGGAATAGTATCTATACTCACTGCTACAGCGAAGAGTGAATACAAGGGCAGAACAAAATCAGTCTTTCATCATCATCACTAGAAAGAGTAATTAACATATTGTGGAGCATCAAGGCCAGAAATACTCATGTATTCATTTATTAATTCAATAAGTTTTGAGAATATACTAAGGTGCTATTTAAAGAGTAACAAACATAAAGTCTCTGCTCTTATGAAATTTACATACTAGGGGATAATACTAAATAGAAGTTTTGCATAATAGTACATTTGAATTTTAAAAACAGATTCTTCTAAAAAATCTTTTGACAGGTATCATTAATATGTGGAAAAGAAAATCCTTTGTAAGCTAATGTAATAAGCCATGTGACCCTTTTCTTAGTTATAGAGAACTTTTGAAGCTGTAATCAACCTAATATGTGCCTTTGTTTCTCACAATGCTTCATGTGTGAGAAGTTGCTTTATTTATACCATTATTGTCTAATAAATGACCATGTCTTCAGAAAACCAAATGGGAAAAAAAGAATCAAAAGAAGCTGCTGACAATTAAATGCTGAAATAGATGAAAATAAATATTTAATGGTGTGACTAAGTGTAAGGGTATGGGGTTATTAGAAAAATATTCAATCGAGAGTTTTTCATGGGATATTTTAAGTTTTTCTTTCCTTTTTATTCATGCCAAGCAACCTCAGGCAACTGAGACTCGAGAGGCTTCATGGTATGAACTGTTAGGCCATAACTTAGTGATCAAAAACACAGCATATGGCAATTAGTGGCGTGTGGTTTCCTTTAAGCTATTCATTTGACCAGTGTAACAGGAGCACCTAAATTCTTTCAACTTATCATAATTTGGTGCAATGGAGGGGGCCCAAGGCAAAGAAGGTCATTGCAGGAAAGAAGTGTTCCAAAATGTAGCGGTACTCAGAAGATGAAGGAAGAGAAGCAAGAGCTAGGTGTGCAGGACACTCCCTGTACGATGCAAATTAGACACAGCTGAGCAAGAGTCTGGAAAGATATATGATCCAAAGAAAAAGTCCTCAGGCTTCAGAAACTCTTCAAAAGTTCTTTTGACCCATTACCCTTTACCATTTCACATTTTTACTTTAAAAAATATAAAAGGTGTTTCTTGCTTTGTGTTCTTTTGGAGAAATTGAGAAGCTGTGAATTGTACTCCTATATTTAAATTCTAGAGGATTCCTCCTTCTATTTTTTTTAATTGGATATTATGAAATTTAATACAGATAAAAACTGGAAAGACTTCCTCAAGACACTGGGACAGACTCCCCAGTGGAATAACTGCCTAAGGGAGATCATATCCTGCCATCTTTAGTTGAAATGTTATCTTCCTCTCATAAAATGTATTGTAGTATCACATTTTCCTCCAAGGATGATGAAACAGTTGGAATGTATGTATCCCTTGTTCAGTTATCAACCTAATTTTGATGATTGGCTTTCTACTTCAATATTATTAATTAATCATAATAAAACCTAGATCTGCAGCAAATCATATTTGTGTTCTGTAAACATGACTGCTTATATAACCAAAACTATGGTAGTTATAAAAAAATGGAAGACTTGAACTCCAAACGCTTTTCCTCTTTCTTATTATTAATTCATGAAAATAATAGAAATAATAATAATAGTTGTTATTTTTTGAGCCCATATGTCTAAATACTGTGCTAAGTAATTTACATGTTTATTTTTGTTTTCACAGTGAACTTGCTAGGTGGGTATTGTCTCCATTTTATAGGGAAAGTCTCTCTTCCATTACCTAAACCTGAGATGTAGAGTGACAGAATATATGCTCAGCATTTCCAGATCTATTTCTTCAAAGACACTATGAAATATGCATTTCTTTAATGTAAAATATTCTGATTTTAAAGTATTTTCATGTAGTTCATTTTTAAACAATAATGTGTACCAAAAACATAGGCTCTGTAGGTCTGCCTTAAGTTCCCAAGTTTTTCAAATTCATACTCATCCTTCATGAAAAACCCATCATTAAAAATTTTATCACATACTCTCCATATCACAATAAGGAATTTTATGTGGAAGAGAATCTTAAGATCATCCATTCTATGAGATTCATTTTATGGATGAAGAAACTGAGTTCCAAAGAGGGAAAGTCACAACCCAAGGTCACACAGTAAGGAACAAGGATTATGTTAGAAGATAACTCTCCCCTGAACCCATTTGCATTTTCTTGCATTCTACTAGGCTGTCTTAAAACCAAACCAGGTATGGAAGATGCAACAGGTCACTAACAGGCCATTTGTTTATTACTTTTCTCAGTTATAGCAACCGTCATTGCATAAAACCGTTTTCTGAAACTGAAATCTGTACACATATAAAATCTGTTTTTTTACTATCATTTTATTTAATAATGGGGAATATGATATGAACACAATACATAGAAAGTGATGACAACAATAGCTTGATATAATACTGTATATATATATATATGTATATATATATATATATATATTGCTTGTAAATTGCTGATGGCCTTATTTCATAACTTTAGTCAGAGAAATAAAATTACTTACAAACCTCAAATGAAATAAACACAGAAAAATCATTTATATTTTGTTGCAGTCACAGAGACATTGTCTATGGTTTTTATTTTATTTCACTTCTTAGTTTAGGAAGCTGACTTGCATAGTAATGACACTGTGAATGCAGTCCTCCAGTACCTTTTGGTTCTCTTCATTCATTATTGATGCAATATTTTTGCTATGTTTTTTTTCTTTCATTCTCAATGTTTATAGTCCACAAAGAGCTATACTTTAAAGGCCCATCAATGTAATTGTATGATTACATTTATCTACTCTGAAAGGCATGGACAGTCATTAGTCTTTCAAGGGTTTAGAGTTTTATGATACCTGCTTAGATTCTTTCTCATTATTTACTGTATATTTATAATGTATTCTTTTGAATTCAGTTATAAATCAAAATATCCTAGTGTGGATATGAACATGATTTATACTCTCTAGGAAAGCTAAATCCATTTTTTTTTCTGTATTTCAGTGAAAAGGTGTATTGAATGTTGGGGTGAGATGTATTCTTTTTTAAAAAATAGAGAATAGTAATAAAAAGAGTATTGAAAAAAGAAGACATCTTAAATGGGATTGTATAATAAAATGTTGATGTATATAATCTATATTTTGCAATGTATGTATGTATATCTATGTATATATATACAACAAATACTTCATTTTATTTCTTTGGTAAATTAGAAGTCACCTCCCTTTGGTCTTTAAGTTTTAGATGCTAGAGGATCAAAAAAAAATCACATTTAAATTCAGCTAATTCAGGAGGGCAGGAGGGAGATGCAAGAGGGAGGGGATATGGAGCTATATGTATATGTATAGCTGATTCACTTTGTTATACAGCAGAAACTAACACAATGATGTAAAGCAATTATACTCCTATACAGATGTTAAAAAAATAAAATTAAATAAATAAATAAATTCGCTAACTACATCTCTTCATAAAGGTAAGAAATTGCAAACAAATAGATTTCTATGACGTGCTCAGTAAGGTACTGCGATGATAAAACATAAGACGTGACGTCAGGCAACCAATCAGTGGGGAAACAAGTCTATCATATCTGAAGTTCTCTTAGCACTAATTCTAAGGAGAAATAAAAACTAGCCTTAAATAAATGTTTCCTATATGACAAGACCATTGCTAAGCAGCTTGCTTCTATCTTCTCACAGAATTCTCATGACATGAAAATGTCACAAGGACTTACAGGAAATAGAGGAGACTACTTGTTAAGGAGTAGTGGGTGGATTTAGGTCTGACAGGTAAAAAGGGGCCAGCAGATGAGGAAGGCCAGGTGGGGGATTTGGACCTGGTGCACAGGATAGATTCTACTTCGCTCCACGTGCAGGGGAATGAACATGTGCTTTAGAGGGTGAAGTCATCCTTCTGAGATCCATTGGAATGCCTAGAGACTGAAGGCCATACAATTCTTTCTACAGCAAAAGGGAACTCATGGTGAGTTCATACAAAATGGTGGTGGTGGGAAGAGACAGAGGAATTTTTTAAAAATCAAGTTAAATCATCATTTTGTTTAACTTGATTTCTCTTAGGAAAGAAGGGTAAGAATTTTTTCAAATTTTTGTAAGTATAATAATTTTTTGAAAACATTGAAAGATGTTTCTAACGGCATATGTGCTGTAGGTAGTTGATCATGGGCAGGGAGAGACAAGGAGAATAAAAATGTAAACTAAGTTGTGGCAATGTAGAGATTACGTTCATGGTAAAAGGATCAAATGGTGATCTCCAATGACTGCTTAGATCTGAGAGAGCTGGGGTGTGTGTATGTGTGTGTGTGTGTGTGTAAAATGTTGGAAGCAATAAAGACATGCACAAAAGAGAATTTATAAAGAACAGAGGAGGAACAACCACCACAGAAGTTTAAAAAATGCCTACATGAGGGCTTCCCTGGTGGTACAGTGGTTGAGAGTCCGCCTGCTGATGCAGGGGACACGGGTTCATGCCCCGGTCTGGGAAGATCCCACATGCCGCAGAGTGGCTAGGCCCGTGAGCCATGGCCGCTGAGCCTGCGCGTCTGGAGCCTGTGCTCCGCAATGGGAGAGGCCACAACAGTGAGAGGCCTGCGTACCGCAAAAAAAAAAAAAAAAAAAAAAAAAATACCTACATGAGTTTGGGATGGGAGAAAAACAGTCAATGATGGAATCAAATTCAAAGCCCAAGAAGGATGGAGCAGATTGCATATTCCTTTAACCTGTTGTCTTTTCCTGTTTTCTTCATAGATTTAAACACATGTTGATTCATTTAACATTCATTTAGAATGTGTCTTTTGAGTAAGTCATTATGTATTAGGTATTTGTAAACATTTTATAAATTAAGCAATTTTATTAGGTGCTATTAATTTTAATAGAATGGGAACAAGATTTATCTGATGTGCAATTCCAAAATAGGGAACTCCATGTTTTTTGTGAGTACACCCCTCACTTTATCTCTTTGTGTGTAGTACTCACAGGCTTATTCACAAGGCAATTCTGCCAAATTCTGCTTCAGTTACAGATAGAAAGCACCTTCTTCTCTCTCATGGGAACCTAAATGTTGAACGTCAGAATTTGGCCTGAATTGCACATCCCATAAATAAGAAGATAATCTAACTAGAATGTTTGCTCAAAAAAAATCTTCTCAAACAGACTTAAAGAATGTATTTCTTTTGCCCAGATTTATGAGATATCATGCACTGTCTTTCTCCAAAATTCTTTGGATAAAGCTAAGCACATTTCTCTGTTGACATGTCTGTTGAATAAAGGCTCAGTCATTCAAGTTGCTAGGGTAGTTCTTTAAAAAGTGGCTCTACAAAACATGAATATTTAAACTCATTTTTACAATTTGATTTTTTTACTTAGCTAAGAAATCCATTCCTTTTCTTCCTGCCTGAATGCTTATGAGATCTTTTATTTCCTGAAATCTTAAAACTATTGTGTGTTTTATATCTATATGTATATTTATCTATATATGTATATATATATACACATATATATACATATATATGTGTATATATATGTATATATATATATATATATATATATATATATATATATGAGCCCTTGTGATCTACATAGTTAGATCCTTCTTCAGTTCAGCAAATGTTTCTTCTATTGTATCTCTGAATATTGTTTCTATGAAATATAATTTCCTCTGTTACCTCACTATAATAAATGTTGTTAGAATATTAAATCTCAATTATCCCTCTTCCAATGTTATCATCTTTTCTCTTAACATTATCATCTATTTTCCCTCTTCCTCTATATTTGGAAAGAGCCTCTCAAGGGCCTCCTCAGCACTGATTTATATGCTACTCTGTATGGCTTTTGATATTTTAAATTCTGTGTTATTTCTTTTTATTCTCATTTCCTTTATCTCTGTCAGCTGATATTTTAGCTTTCAATAAGATCTTCATGTTTTCATCCTTGGACTCTGGGTAGATAATTTTATGCATCAACTTGACTAGCTAATGGATGCCCAGGTAGCTGGTAAAACACTATTTCTGAGTGTATCTCTGAGGGTGTTTCCAGAAGGGGTTAACATTTGGATCAGTAGACTGAGTAAAGTGATCTGTCCTCAACAACGTGGGCAGATATCACTCAATCCACTGTGGGCCCAATGGGACAAAAAGATGGAAGAAGGGCAAATTCTCTCTCTCCTTTTGATCTGGGAAGTCCATCTTCTGCCCGGGGATATCGGAGCTACTGGTTCCCAGATCTTTGAACTCAGTGACTTACACTAGCAGTCCCACAGTTCTCAGGAATTCAGCCTCAGACTAGGAGTGAGACCTTCCACTCCCTTGGTTCTCAGGCCCTCAGACTCAGACTGAATTGCACCACCACCTTTCCCAGTTCTCTGACTTCAGAAAGCATTTTGTGGGACTTCTTGGCCTCCATAACCATGTGAGCCAATTCCTATAATAAATCTTCCCTTGTATATAGCTATTTGGCCATATACATATGCATATACATATACATATATATGTGTGTATATATATATATACACACACATACATATACATATATATGTGTGTATATATATATGTATACACATACATATACATATATATGTGTATATATATATATTTTTTTCTATTGATTTTGTTTTTCTGAAGAACCCTGACTTACAACAAATCATTATTTCACTGAGTTGTTCATGTTTCCATTCATTACTCTCCACCTCCTCTACCAAATACTTTTTAAAATCTACTATAGTCTATCACCTCTCCCCACAACATATGTCTTTACTTTTGCTGGGAAGCCCTTTGAACCTTCCTTAGAGAGGCATTTCTGACACCAGTAGAGAGTGTGGGCTCAGGCCAGGCCACTGGATTCAAAGTCTTGCTTCACCATTTACTACCCATGTGACTGTAGAAGTTTACTTAGTTGTTCTCTGTCTCAGTTTCTCCATCTACCAAATACGAATGAAAATATTAACTTTCTCACAGCATTGTTGTGAAGAACAGTACAGATAAGGCACTTCGAACAGTGTCCAGTACAAAGTACTCAATCAGTGTGAATGATTACTGTTCTCAGTTATTAATCTGAATGGTTGATTTTTGTAGATTTGCATATTATCAGTTCTGTGATCTGTTAGCCTGAGGCACCTGGAGAGGTAGCTGGCATTTGTATAATCCCAATGTGAGAACTCTATTTCTTCCCTGTGTTTCTTGAACTGTCATGCAAAGAGCTTAATTTATTGAGCAGATATTTTTCTGGTCCATCTTATCACAACTCCACTCACATGATAGGGTGTGGCTGGTCACCATGTGTGATGCCTGCACTTGGAGTTCTGATGCATCGGGGGAGGGAAAAAGAGCTGAGAAGAGAGGTACGCCCCCACTTTGGAGAAAGTCCTAAATATAGTTCAGGAAAGATGCCTGGCACCTTGCTGGCAGAGGGGGCACAGCCACCAATGCTAGAAAGAAGTAACACAAAGTTGTTATACCTTTAGCCTTTCTGCTTGGGATTAAATACCCCAAGCCTTGGTGACTAATATTATTTTTTCAAAGGAACTGTAAGTGCATTGTCCTCTTCTGTTCCAGCATCAGTTTCTGTTTCCACCTCAGAAAAATTTTGTAGAGAAAGGAATATAGGAGTGAAGAGGGCTCATGAATAAAAACTTGGAGTAGGTCACCCATGATTTTTTTATTATCACTCCATACTCACAATATCTAAAGGTAGCACTTCAAAATTTGTAATATATATACTTACATTTTACTGATTTTGTTGAATTAAAATTTCCACATGTTTCAGTCTTTTTTTTTTTTTTTTTTTTTGTGGTACGCGGGCCTCTCACTGTTGTGGCCTCTCCCGTTGCAGAGCACAGGCTCCAGATGCGCAGGCTCAGTGGCCATGGCTCACGGGCCCAGCCGCTCCGCGGCATGTGGGATCCTCCCGGACCGGGGCATGAACCCGTGTCCCCTGCATCTGCAGGCGGACTCTCAACCACTGAGCCACCAGGGAAGCCCCCACATGTTTCAGTCATTTTGATAGAGATAGAATAGGACAGTCACACAGGTAGTTGTAGAAGTCCCAGTAGGGGATTATAGATAAAGGGGGAAATTTAGGGAACTTTGGGAGACCACTGTAAATTAATGATCATTCAAGAAAGCTTGCGGAACAAAGCAGGCTTGCTTAGCTATAAAGCCATAAATAAAAGCACAAGATATGCCCCAGGTCATTAAGTGAAAGAAAAAAGTGAGGCTTGCATTCTGCTGGTGGAGTTCAGCAAGATACTGATCCTTAAGACCAAGGACAGGAATTTAAGGGAAAGGTGACATTCCAAAGTAGGAGACTCTCATTATATGGAAAGCTGAGATGATTCGACATATTTTAGTATATGTTACTACCCTTCTGCTGATTTGAATAAGCACTGACAGTCCTAGTTTGACCTCATAGGGTCAGACACTCTCCTGCCAGATACAAGGAGGAGGTAGTAATGTAAGCCTGATGTCTACTGGAAGAATGAGGAGGTAGGCGGTCCTTTTCCCCTCCCCCACTCTCCTTTGATTATAAAAATGTAGCCCACTTAATCCTTGGTGCAGAGCCCCCTCTTCTGCCTTCTTGCATCTCTCACAAGCATCTTATATTAATAAATCTACTTCTTGCCTATCACTTTGCCTCTCCCTGAATTCCTTCTGCGCTGAGACACAAAGAACCTGAGCCTCAGTAAGTCCAGACACCAGGTGAGTGATTCTAATTAAAAGACCATGGGTTCAAGTCCCAATCTGGGTTTAGGCTGGGTTTGAATCCCGGCATGTGGGTTCAAGTCCCAATCGGAGGTGAACGTTTCTATTTTGCATATATTCCAGGAAGAAATATTCCTGAGAAATAGTCTCAGGAACCCAGTTTTTTCAAAAGATGTACCATATAGATTGCAAGTCAATTTCTTGCAAGCCATCTCTACTCCCCGCTCCCCCTTCTCCAGTTCAAAAGGCCATCATCTCATGTAGGAGGCATCAAATAAGTCTCCCCACCTGTATTCCTGCCCTCATTGTCAGCAAGGATGTCAGAGGGATATTTCAACATGAAATCTGACTCGGCTGTAAAACCCTCTCCAACCTTTTCCAAACTCATCTCTAAAGATTCTCTTGATGTTCCAAACATACGTTCCCTATAAACATAGGGATGCATTTTCTTTTACTGGAACATTTTTTTTTTTTTAATTTTTTGGCTGCACCGCATGGCATGCAGGATCTTAGTCCCTGACCAGGGATAGAACCTGCACCCCCTGCATTTGAAGCCTGGAGTCTTAACCACTGGACTGCCAGGGAAGTCCCTACTGGAACACTTTTTGATCACCCTGCCTTTCCTCATCCCTCACCCCTTTGCCTGATATAACTCCTGTCTCCTCAGTTAAGGCTAGTTTTTCTTTTTGTGTCCTATGTTTTTCTAGCACTTGAACATTTTCTTTATAGCCCTGTCATGATTTTTGATATTTCATGCCGCCAATCTGAAAAGATTGTAAGCTCCATTAGAGTAGGCTCCATATTCAATTTTGGAAAGGTGGTATTAACATCATGATGCATGGCACTTATTAGGAAAAATTAGACACCAAAATATTTGCTGAATGAATAAATTTGAACTTCTAGGCTTCTTATTTAACTTAGTATATTAATACATTCAGAGTGTTTAGCAGTTAGTGATAGATTTTGAGTTTCAAGAATTCAACCCCCCCAAACTTTTTAAAATTTGGTTACTTGTAAAATTCCCTTAGAGCTTTGAAAGAGGGCAGGAGAAATGAGAAGGAACATTCCAAAAACATAAAATGAACGGAGAGATTTATTCTTCCTCTGTCCTTTGTTTTTCCATAGTACAAAAGCATAAAGCTATTTGATTCATGTTTCATGCTTTCTCAAGGCAAACAAGAATTTTTAAACATCCCATTTGTAAGTATTATGTAACTACTGAGTTCTTTTTCCCATGTTTACTGAGCCTTTGTTTACTCCACTTCATTTTGTGAAACCAGACATTGGTAAGTTATCTTCAGGTATGTTCCTCACCCAGCATTGGAGCTATCTGTAAAGCTTACAGAAAGGATAATAAAAATAGAGATGGGTGCTGTTTCATGTTCTGTCTTCACAGTGAAACACAGATCTAAAAGGCAAATCTTCTAATGTTTAATTTGCTGGTAGTTGAAAACAAATTCTAGTTGTTAAAATTAAATCCTAAAAACAGTCTGACATGCTTTAATAATATATATTCAGAGGGTTATGAAGTTTTATATGGCTGAGATTTTCAAATTCTATTTTGCCTGTTAGTCATATTTTGTGCTGTTTCTGTACCTGTTATCACCACTATTTTTTTGCTGTTTCTTTTGAAGCTATTTATTTGCAAATGACAGACACATTTTTCTGTAGTCAGTTTGATTAAATTATGATTTTTACAGGGATGATTCTCTATGAAACATTTAGTTTCAGCTTATTTTTAGTTTGCTATCAGTCTCAACTGCCCATCCCCTGCTCGGGGATTAGATTAACCATTGTCTCCACTGGTGCATGGTCCTTCCCAAGTCACTCTAGTACAGAATTACCACAGAGATGTACATGGCCTTGGGCAAGTCATTTAGCTTCTCTGTACTCTCCTTTCTTCATTTATAAAATGGGGACTTTTTTCTACCTACCTAACAGGAGTGCTGTAGATAAAATTAGATAATAGAGTTGGAAGCCCATGGTGTACTAAAGCATGATAATCTAGTCTAAGGAACCCAAATAGAAACACGTGTGTGTAGCAGTTTTTTCGGTGTGTGGCTAATTGCATTCACAGATCAATTTGCTATCAAAAGAAAAATAAATGTCGATTTGAGAGTAAAAGGAAACCATTTTCTATTTATATTATAAAAATGTTTAATACCTAGTGAATGTGGACTTTCTAGTTATATTCTAGTTTAAAGTGAGACTTCCTTAATTTTAAAACTTTATAGTAGAAAAGAACTGTGTCAGAGGCCAGACTAGAAACTCTAGGTGGCCTTCTGTGCTTACAGTGGGACAGACTTTAGGTAGAGAAATCCATTAGGTAACCATTCTCTACCAAAAGAGAGGGAAAGAAAATGAAAAATGAGAGATCTGAGGAAGTGCTCCTAAAACAGAAAACTCAGAAAAAAACTTAAGATCAATTCTTGGAAAACACTGATTGGTAGAAGACAAACGTCTAATTGTCAAACAACAGCAATGCCACACTACCGTCTGGTTTTCCTTTTTATTTTTTTTCTTTCTTTTTTTTCCTTTCTACTTCTTTTATTTCTTTTTCTGTGTCATGAGACAGGAGAAGCTAAAGAAAAGTAGAAAAATCCAAAGGACAAATGTGATCTTTGCTAAAGAGATTGTAAACTGTTAATAGTCTCTTTTTCTAGATTAAATCAAAGGTTGAACTGTAACCCATAGCAAGAACTTTTAAGACCAAGTTCACTGGATACACCAAAGCATACTGGATTCATGATAGAGGCTCAGTTAATGAAATTTAGGGTGAGTTAAATCCACCATAACCTGGGAGAAAGTCAATGTTAAGTTAAGCAATAAATGACAGCAATGAATGAAGATGAAATGGAGACAATTCTATGTAGGTATATAGGTATGGTGTAAAACCAAATTCTGTAGAATTTAAGTATGATGTTCTATATTCTTTTTATTCAATTGTTTTCTTAAAGAGTTAAACTTTTATTGAATAAGCATGGAGATATAAAAATCATGCTTTGATATTTGATTAAGCATACTTAGATAAATTATTTCAGTTTTTACTCTAAGCCTGTATAGTTGGTCAAGCCTGTCTGTCGGTTGCCTGCCTGAAACGCTGTAATCATTCTAGCTATGGATATGGAATGTGAATGCACTACACAACTTTTCCAGGACAAGGGTAATCATCTCGAGTTTTAAAGAATGAACATTCTTTTGTCATTCTAATAATAGAATTCTAAAGTCTTCTCTGGAGATTTTCTTTAGTATATTGGGTTTTTATTTACCTTTTCTTTTTTAATCTCATTGCCCATTTCATGAGGCCGATCAACAATATTGAAAATTGATGTAAAATAGTTTCTTAGAATCTGTTTCACTGTTCTGAAGTGTTTCCAATTCTGTTTTATTTTGTGGTTTTTATATATGAAATTGTTGTTTGCTATCAATAGCAACAGACACCAAATAAAATAACCATAAAATAAAAGCAAGAATCTCACAGGATTTACAGATGTGTGCTAATCTGTCTTGCACCTTTGAGGGTTAATTTCTAGAGAGTGGAGGTCTTAATTTGCATCTTTCTTCTGTGATGATAAAAAATGTGTACTGAAGTTTCTATCTGTTTAACAAAGGAAACAAACCCCAAAAAGCCCTCAGATATTATGGATTGAATAAAATATGCTGTGGAGACACAATCAGAGTGTCTTCAGGGGCTTATTTTCAATTACTTGACCTAGGAACAGAGCAACTTCTGTATATGCCAATTACTGTGATTCCTAAAAGAGACAAACTTAAAATTTAATAGATAATATAGATATATACTATAAATTCCTAAAGAGTCTATTAGTGATGCAAAATATATTGTTGAACACTTTTAAAAATCATTCATTTAAAGTATTTATTTGTGATTACATTTATTGATTTTTTGAGATGTTTTCTATCACAGAGAGAGGTTATTACTCTGAGCCATTTGTGATTCAGGGAAATTTTCAGTTTGTGCTGCCATTTCATTTAGAACATAAAAAGGAGAAGAAAGGTTCAAGGTGCACACCAAAAACAGAGCATACAAAAGGAACAGAGACCATTGATGTCAACAGGAAATATCTATCTTTCTTTTCGTCTAAAATTAAAGAAAGTAGAAATGTGACAGGGTGAATACTTTTAACCAAAGGTAACTGAGAACCCCTGTATGTCAAGTTGTCAAAAATGCTTCTGACCTGATTTCTCTCTCCTTATTTTTACTAAATATTTTCTTCCTAATCTGTTATTTCTCCTCACTAAAATATATTTAACTTCTAATAAGAATCATAATACATTGCAATTCCTCTCTTTTTTCCCCCAGAAATCTCTCATTGAGCTTCCTGCTGACAACATCATTGATAAGCATTAAGGATACAAGTTTATAAATCTCAGTCTGAATTTTGGGTTCTTTATGAACATAGATTTGTAATTGAGCCAGCTTACGACACACTCAAAAAATAAGTAGGAAGTTTGTGAAGCAAATTAACTGGGGCCCAAATTTAGCCTTCTAAACTCATTTTATTTGCACCTCAGCTTGGACTTAAGCCATTAGCACAGCAGGAAAAAACAATGGTTATGCACCAGGCCACCAGCACTTCCATGCATAAGATTTTGCAGAATGACAGAAATAATGAATGTAATTAAAACAGCATGTAGCCAAGAAAAAATAATTAGTATACAATTTGGATGGCTCTGGGAGGCCCATGATATGACAAAAACATTTTAAGGATTTTAATGATATCCTAAACTAGTTTAGTTTCCAGATAAGAGCTCATGTATCAAAATATTTGAGAAATGAATGTTCTTAATAATTATCTCCAAGCTTTAGACTTCAGGTGTTACAGTTTTAATAACCTCCATTTTTAATCTCAGATTTTCCCCACTTACTCTGGAAATGACACCTATGAATTATTTAATTATTATATTCAGGAGGAAGGAGTAATATAAATGCCTTATGGTCATGAAATGATAAAAGTTAGTTGAGATTTTTGGGAGTTGTCACTAATGAAATTTGAAAACACGTTTTTTTTTAATAATTATAAATTAAATTAGACACTACATTCTAACTTATTAATTTGTAATCATATAGGCTATAATTTTTTAAGGCTTTTTAATCTTGAAAGAGAGAGAGAAATCTAAATTTTCTTAAGGAAGATTGTTTTGGAAAATCAATTTGAGTACCACTGATAACAGCGCTAATTCTTTAAAATCATGAAAGCATAATACATTCTGGGAAGCACAAGTATTTAAAGACAGAAGAAAAGTGGGGCTTCCCTGGTGGTGCAGTGGTTAAGAATCCGCCTGCCAATGCAGGGGACATGGGTTCGAGCCCTGGTCTGGGAAGAACCCACACACCATGGAGCAACTAAGCCCGTGCACCACAACTATTGAGCCTGCAGTCTAGAGCCTGCGATCCACAGCTACTGAAGCCCACACGCCTACAGCCCGTGCTCCTTCACTGCAATGAGTAACCCCCACTCACCACAACTAGAGAAAGCCCAGGAGCAGCAAAGAAGATCCAACACAGCCAATAGTAAAAATAAATAAAAAATAAATAAGTTTATTAAAAAAACAAGTATATATTATAGGCAATTATTTCCATTTCCTAAAATTAAAAAAATACTAATGGTTAAAGATATATTTTTACATTTTAGGATTGCTTTTATTCTCTAACTTAACTATTAATACAAACCCAAAATAATTTTTATGATTTTTTCTCTATACCTTTCTAGAGAGAAACCTAAAATGACTTCTAATTTTTTTTTTTTTGCAAATTTTTTAGAGTTCTAAGAAATTACAATAGAAAATAAAGTCAGGTAGGTTGTGACAATGGAAAAATAATGTGACAAATTAAATAGGATTCGACTTGTTCTTTAAGGGTTAGTAAATTGTAGAATGAATGCAAGGCAGAGGGAGAGTTTGCAAAATGCCTGGATATGGATTTAGGAAAGATAAAGGAAAATTCAAGATTTGGGCCTTGAATGTCTAAGAGAATAATAATGCTATTGATAGACTTATGTATAGAAAGTTATATTTGTTGGAAAAATGATGAAATAAAGTTGTTGAGATTGAAGTAACAATGAGGCATTCAAAAGGAAATGTTTAGTACATCTTTGAAAGTAAGAAACTATACAAAGTGAAGATTTCAGAAATGGTCATTATTTGCAGAGCCATTTGCTTAAAGGTATTACTTAATGATTTACTAATGTGGTCGAGTCCATATTTCAAGTGATCAACAATTTCCTTTTAAAAAGGGAATCATGTATAAAGACAGATTTTTTAAAGTATTACATACAAGTATAATTTGTATTGTTATAGTCATTACATTTTAAGTACTTTTCAACAAAACGGTAGCATGCCTTCACTCTGCCTGTAAGAAATAGGCAATTTTATATTTACAAATGGAATTTAAGGTTCCTATTCAGACTATTCATTTGTAATCACACCAGCTGTAACTGTTAAACTATTTTTAATCTTAAGAGGGAATAAAATCCAAATTTTCTCAAGGAAAATGATTTAAGGAAACAAGTCAAATGTCATAGAAAATGAGCCCCAGGCAGCACAACATGAGCCTGGTTCACTCAGTGGTTCTTCCCAAATGGTGCTTGTCACCTTAAAACACAGGAAACATGGTGGATTCTACTCTTTAGAGTGTAAGTTGCACACTGTGCTCCTTTGAAAAATATGCCATATCGCGGAGTTCCTGACCTCTAGAAGTTCACAATCTAATGAGAGAGGTAGATGTGTTAAACCATGATCAAGCACTATGGGAATGCATTGCAGTCACGTTTCATTTAAAAAACACACAAACGTACACAAAAGCACCCTTCATGGTCTTGGAATCTTCCCCTGCTCATGCATGCATGGTTTTAACTCACAAGGCTCATCCTTTTATCTGGCAACATAATTTCTTACATTTTATTCTATGCTTCTATTTAGTTTATGTGAAAGAATCTCTCTTGAGGATGTATCTGGCAAGGAAATTTTTTGTGATAGGATTCCTCCCTATTAAATGATAAAGTGACTCTGCAGCTTTTATTAGTTTCCCCCTATAAATCATCCTGTTAATGTGGACTTATATAGCTAAGAATTTCCTACTTTTAATAATTTGGTTATTCTCTATTACATGATTTCTTATTATTTAACCTTGAAGTTTACGATATCTATGTAAGAACTGGAATAGTTGAAGTAAAAGAGTTAGTCAGCTTGAGTACAGGTAACAAAGCACCTAAATAACATGTTATTACTTTATCATGTTGAAATCAGTCGTTTACTGCAAGTAGAGGTTTTAACTGAAACAAACTATCAGTGGCTAATGGTCTATTTGGCAGAGCTCATAGCCAGCAATATTCTGGCTGCTCTTGATTAGAATGTGGACCATAGCAGGCCAAGGGATTCTTAATTTATTGTTATTAACAGTCTGTGCACTGCATGTAATTATGAATAAAACTGGACCAGGGAGACATTTTGAAAAAAATAAGAACTGAAGAGAATTAGGGTTATCAACTCCTTGAATATGGTCTGGATAAATGTGGTCTAAGCAGCATCTGAGGATCTATATATTTTTCTTTCAACCCTATTTCTCAAATGTCTTGAGAGGAAGAAAACTGATTTTTAAAGTGAGAACTGTAAGGACTTATTTAGGAAATCAGTACTTAATCACATATATAAAGGCTGGAACACACTGGAGTCCATCAATTGATCAATTATATATTTGATACAACTTGGAACATACATTTTAGGCTATGGCCTTACTAAACTACCTGTTACAATGATATAACAAGTGATAAGAAACATCTGGTTAAATGGACAGTAAAGTACAAGTACTTCTGAATATAGATGTAAACATGATGTTAAGATTTATATCCAGCTCTATAATTTGTCTACTTGAATCTAATGAACAAAAATGCCCATGTGCTAAATGTAAATATACCCTAATTTTTGAGAAAAGAAAAGGAAAGACAAGATTATGGCCATCTTCCTTAAACAAGTTTTGTAACTTGGCTTGAAACAAATATGTAATGGAAACTACAGATATTAAACATGATGTTTATCTTATTAGTAGTGTTTTCCTGTTATACAAAACACCTAACAACAACAGGGAATAACAGATTAGATGACAATTTTCTCAGTTTGACTAAACACTAGTAAAAAGTCATTAAATAATTTCCAATCAGGCTGTGAGTAAGAAGGACTTGGCATTTATGTGATTTTCAACAGGTGAATAACTTTGCCTTAGGAACAATATATACATTATTCATTGGCCAAAACCCAACATAGTCCTTCAGATGAAAATAAATGACTAGCTTTGTTTCAAGTAACAGGTATGAAAAGTACAGGTTGTTATATACCACACTGTTATACCTGTTTCTAACTATACTGATGTGGATAATTTAACAAGCTAAAACAGTCTTTCAGAAATGGTGAACTTAAACTCAAAAAAAAATTATTACAACAAATGCACTTATAATTAGTTGATCTCATTCATTTATGAAAGATACTGGTAGAAAAAAAAATACTATCACTAAGCAGGCTAGTAGACCTTTCTCAAAGCAAAGTCCAGTCAACAAACATGTTTACTTCTTTTCTTTGTGACTCTGACTACAACTTTTAAAATGCTATTTTCAGTCACTTGTTCTTAAATAATTTTCTAAACTTAGGGAAAATTTAAATACTGATATCACTACTTTAATATTCTAATTGCTTTTATTATTTGCCATTTTTAATTTCAATGAATATAATGATTTTCATGTACTGAATATCTTCTGTATAGATAAAATATATCCCTAGGAATCTACATTACATTGCAAAATTATAACAATATGATATCAACACAGTTTTGTTTTTAAACTCTCAGGGTTGAAACAAGCCCAAATGAAAGATATATTGAAATACATAGGACCCCCAACTTTATTCAGTGGAATTGGGTACTAGTGATTCACCAAGATTTACAAAATATTGCATACTGAAGTTCTCAGAATAAATAAAATAATTGCTTACCCTATAAGTATATTTGCTTATCTGCAATTATAAAATAATGACCAATCAAATGTTAAAAACCGTTTATTGTAATGAATCTGAGCCTATCTGAATAAATTTGATCTGGAAATCTATAATCTAGATCCACACAACTTTCTGGAAATTTTCCCCAATATTTCTCAAGAGGAAAAACTGTTGCTGTACTTTTTCATAATTATGTAAAAAGTTATGGTAGTGAATAGGTTGACTGAAGTTTATATTTTGAATTGTTTTATTCTAATATTGTTCCAGTGGTAGAAGTCATGATAAACATTACTATCCACTGTAAAATTCTTGTCATTAACAGCATCAATCTTTGGGACATATTACTCACATGTATATATTTGTCATATTGGAAGAGTATTTCAATGGAATGAAGAAGTTTAGAAATAGAATTGGAGTAAACAAAATGAAAATGGTGTGTGGGTAAGATGACAACTTGAGCTGCTTTGTCCAATTTCCCCATGTGTGATCTTGCTTTGGAATTAGAAACTGAGAAAAAGTGCTATTCACATGTTAAGAAGTCACGCACTTCCTTCTAGATATGTAACAGATGTGACCAGATTGAAAAACCCAATGAGGCTGGAAAATAGCTGCCCTTACTGAGGATGAAGCTAAATACCGTGGAAACTGGAGAGAAGACATTTCCTGAATCACATAACAGGAAATGTAAACTATATCACATCCTCATGATTAATATTGAAGGGTAAAATTCTAACAATATTTCAGACAACAATGAATCCACAAATGGTCTCAGCACCCTGTTTTGGGGTAAATACCCAACCAAAGAAAATTCTATGTACACAAACATGTAAAGATTAGTAGCCTGGAAAGAAGAAAAATATATAGTGTGGGAACTGTAAAAATATTGTGCTATATAAAAAGGAGAACTTATTCTTAAGAGTAAATATATACTTATTTTTGAAAATGCTTTACTACTGAACACAATATATTTTTGAAAGTACCTACTTTTTTTAACATCTTTATTGGAGTATAATTGTTTTACAATGGTGTGTTAGTTTCTGCTTTACTTATTTTTATTTTTTATTTTTTATACAGCAGGTTCTTATTAGTCATCCATTTTATACACATCAGTGTATACATGTCAATCCCAATCTCCCAATTCATCACACCCCCACCCCCACCCACCACCGCTTTCCCCCCTTGGTGTCCATACGTTTGTTCTCTATACAAGTGTCTCAATTTCTGCCCTGCACACCAGTTAATCTGTACCATTTTTCTAGGTTCCACATATATGTGTTAATATACGGTATTTGTTTTTCTTTTTCTGACTTACTTCACTCTGTATAACAGCCTCTAGATCCATCCATGTCTCTAAAAATGACCCAATTTTGTTCCTTTTTATGGCTGAGTAATATTCCATTGTATATATGTACCACATCTTGGTTATCCATTTGTCTGTCAATCAGCATTTAGGTTGCTTCCATGACCTGGCTATTGTAAATAGTGCTGCAGTGAACACTGGAGTGCATATGTCTTTCTGAATTATGGTTTTCTCTGGGTATAGGTCCAGTGGTGAGATTGCTGGGTCATATGGTAATTCTATTTTTAGCTTTTTAAGGATTGTCCATAGTGGCTGTATCAATTTACATTCCCACCAACAGTGCAAGAGGTTTCCCTTTTCTCCACACCCTCTCAAGCATTTGTTGTTTGTAGATTTTCTGATGATGCCCATTCTGACTGGTGTGAGGTGATACCTCATTGTAATTTTGATTTGCATTTCTCTAATAATTAGTGATGTTGTGCAGCTTTTCATGTGCTTCTTGGCAATCTGTATGTCTTCTTTGGAGAAAAGTCTATTTATGTCTTCTGCCCATTTTTGGATTGGGTTGTTTGTTTTTTTAATATTGAGCTGCATGAGCTGTTTACATATTTTGGAGATTGCTCCTTTGTCTGTTGATTCATTTGCAAATATTTTCTCCCATTCTGAAGGTTGTCTTTTAGTTTGGTTTATGGTTTCCTTTGCTGTGCAAAAGATTTTAAGTTTCATTAGGTCCCATTTGTTTATTTTTGTATTTATTTCCATTACTCTAGGAGGTGGATCAAAAAGGATTTTGCTGTGATTTATGTCAGAGTGTTCTTCCTATGTTTTTCTCTAAGAATTTTATAGTGTCCTGTCTTATATTTAGGTCTCTAATCCATTTTCAGTTTATTTTTGTGTATGGTGTTAGGGACTATTCTAATTTTATCCTTTTACATATAGCTGTCCAGTTTTCCCAGCACCACTTATTGAAGAGACTGTCTTTTCTCCATTGTATATCCTTGCCTCCTTTGTCATAGATTAGGTGACCATAGGTGTGTGGGTTTATCTCTGCACTTTCTATCTTGTTCCATTGATCTATATTTCTGTTTTTGTGCCAGTACCATATTGTCTTGATTACTGTAGCTTTGTGGTAGAGTCTGAAGTCAGGGAGTCTGATTCCTCCAGCTCCATTTTTTCCCCTCAAGACTGCTTTGGCTATTCAGGGTCTTTCGTGTCTCCATACAAATTTTAAGATTTTTTGTTTTAGTTCTGTAAAAAAAAATGCCTTTGGTAATTTGATAGGGATTGCATTGAATCTGTAGATTGCTTTGAGTAGTATAGTCATTTTCACAATATTGATTCTTCCAATACAAAAACATGGTATATCTCTCCATCTTTTGGTGTCATCTTTAATTTCTTTCATCAGTGTCTTATAGTTTTCTGCATAAAGGTCTTTTGTCTTCCTAGGTTTATTCCTAGGTATTTTATTCTTTTTGTTGTAATGGTAAATGGGAGTGTTGCCTTAATATCTCTTTCAGATTTTTCATCATTAGTGTATAGGAATATAAGAGATTTCTGTGCATTAATTTTGTATCCTGCAACTTTACCAAATTCATTGATTAGCTCTAGTAGTTTTCTGGTGGCATCTTTAGGATTATCTATGCATAGTATCATGTCATCTGAAAACAGTGACAGTTTTACTTCTTCTCCAATTTGGATTCCTTTTATTTCTTTTTCTTTGCTGATTGCCATGGCTAGGACTTCCAAAACTATGTTAAATAATAATAGTGAGAGGTGACGTCCTTGTCTTATTCCTGATCTTAGAGGAAATGCTTTCAGTTTTTCACCATTGAGATTGATGTTTGCTGTGGATTTATCATATATGGCCTTTATTATGTTGAGGTAGGTTCCCTCTATGCCCACTTTCTGGAGAGTTTTTATCATAAATGGGTGTTGAATTTTGTCAAAAGCTTTTTCTGCATCTATTGAGATGATCATATGGGTTTTATTCTTCAATTTGTTAATATGGTTTATCACATTGATTGATTTGCATATATTGAAGAATCCCTGCATCCCTGGGATAAATCCCACTTGATCATGGTGTATGATCCTTTTAATGTGTTGTTGGAATCTGTTTCCTAGTATTTTGTTGAGGTTTTTTGCATCTATATTCATCAGTGTTATTGGTCTGTAATTTTCTTTTTTTGTAGTACCTTTGTCTGGTTTTGGTATCAGGGTGATGGTGGCCTCATAAAATGAGTTTGGGAGTATTGCTTCCTCTGCAGTTTTTTGGAAGAGTTTGAGAAGGATGGGTGTTAGCTCTTCTCTAAATGTTTGGTAGAATTCACCTGTGAAGCCATCTGGTCCTGGACTTTGGTTTGTTGGAAGATTTTTAATCACAGTTTCAATTTCATTACCTGTGATTGATCTGTTCATATTTTCTATTTCTTCCTGGTTCTGTCTTGGAAGCTTATACCTTTTTAAGAATTTGTCCGATTTCTTCCAGTTTGTCCATTTTATTGGCATAGAGTTGCTTGTAGTAGTCTCTTAGGATGCTTTGTATTTCTGAGGTGTCTGTTGTAACTTCTCCTTTTTCATTTCTAATTTTATTGATTTGAGTCCTCTCCCTCTTTTTCTTGATGAGTCTGGCTAATGGTCTCTCAATTATGTTTATCTTCTCAAAGAACCAGCTTTTATCTTTATTGATCTTTGCTATTGTTTTTTGTTTTGTTTTGTTTTGTTTCTATTTCATTTATTTCTGCTCTGATCTTTATGATATCTCTCCTTCTGCAAATTTGGGTTTTGTTTGTTCTTCTGTCTCTAGTTCCTTTAGTTGTAAGGTTAGATTGTTTATTTGAGATTTTTCTTGTTTCTTGAAGTAGGCTTGTATAGATATAAACTTCCCTCTTAGAACTGCTTTTGCTGCATCCCATAGGTTTTGGATCATCGTGTTTTCATTGTCATTTGTCTCTAGGTATCTTTTGATTTCCTCTTTGATTTCTTCGGTGATCCCTTGGTTATTTAGTATCGTATTGTTTAGCCTCCATGTGTTTGTGTTTTTTACGTTTTTTCCCCTGTAATTCATTTCTAATCTCATAGCGTTGTGGTCAGAAAAGATGCTTGATATGGTTTAAATTTTCTTAAATTTACTGATGCCTGATTTGTGACCCAAGATGTGATCTATCCTGGAGAACGTTCTGTGCGCACTTGAGAAGAAAGTGTAATCTGCTCTTTTTGGATGGAATGTCCTATAAATATCAATTAAATGTATCTGGTCTATTGTTTGTGTAATTTGCTACTCCAGCTTTCTTTTGATTTCCATTTGCATGGAATATCTTCTTCCATCCCCTCACTTTCAGTCTGTATGTGTCCCTATGTCTGAAGTCGGTCTCTGGTAGACAGCATATATATGGGTCTTCTTTTTGTATCCATTCAGCAAACCCGTGTCTTTTGGTTGGAGCATTTAATCCATTCACGTTTAAGGTAATTATCGATATGTATGTTCCTATTGTCATTTTCTTAATTGTTTTGGGTTTGGTTTTGTAGGTCCTTTTCTTCTCTTGTGTTTCCCACTTAGAGAAGTTCCTTTAACATTTGTTGTAGAGCTGGTTTGGTGGTGCTGAATTCTCTTAGCTTTTGCTTGTCTGTAAAGCTTTGGATTTCTCCATCGAATCTGAATGAGATCCTTGCTGGGTAGAGTAATCTTGGTTTTAGGTTCTTCCCTGTCATCACTGTAAGTATGTCATACTACTCCCTTCTGGCTTGGAGAGTTTCTGCTGAGAAATCAGCTGTTAACCTTATGGGAGTTCCCTTGTATGTTATTTGTCATTTTTCCCTTGCTGCTTTCAGTAATTTTTCTTTGTCTTTAATTTTTGCCTATTTGATTACTATGTGTCTTGGCGTGTTTCTCCTTGGGTTTATCCTGTATGGGACTCTCTGTGCTTCCTGGACTTGGGTGGCTATTTCCTTTCTCATGTTAGGGAAGTTTTCCACTATAATCTCTTCAAATACTTTCTCCGGTCCTTTGTCTCTCTCTTCTCCTTCTGGGACCCCTATAATGCAAATGTTGTTGGGTTTAATGTTGTCTCAGAGACCTCTTAGGCTGTCTTCATTTCTTTTCAGTCTTTTTTCTTTATTCTGTTCTGCAGCAGTGAATTCCACCATTATGTCTTCCAGGTCACTTATCCGTTCTTCTGCCTCAGTTATTCTGCTATTGATTCCTTCTAGTGTATGTTTCATTTCAGTTATTGAATTATTCATCTCTGTTTGTTTGTCCTTTAATTCTTCTAGATCTTTGTTAAACATTTCTTGCATCTTCTCAATCTTTGCCTCCAATCTTTTTCCGAGGTCCTGGATCATCTTCACTATCATTATTCTGAATTCTTTTTCTGGAAGGTTGCTTATCTCCACTTCATTTCATTTTGTTTCTGGGGTTTTATCTTGTTCCTTCATCTGGTACATAGCCCTCTGCCTTTTCATCTTGTCTATCTTCCTGTGAATGTGGTTTTTGTTCCACAGGCTGCAGGATTGTAGTTTTTCTTGCTTCTGCTGTCTGCCCTCTGGTGGATTAGGCTATATAAGAGGCTTTTGCAAGTTTCCTGATTGGAGGGACTGGTGGTGGGTAGAGCTGGCTGTTGCTCTGAGTTTCTGCTTTACAACAAAGAGAATCAGCTATATATGTACATATATCCCCATATCTCCTCCCTCTTGCATCTCCCTCCCACTCTCCTTATCCCACTCCTCTAGGTGGTCACAAAGCACCGAGCTGATCTCCCTGTGCTATGCAGCTGCTTTCCACTAGCTATCTATTTTACATTTGGTAGTGTATATATGTCCATGCCACTCTCTCACTTAGTTCCAGCTTACACTTCCCCCTCCCCATGTCCTTAAGTCCATTCTCTACATCTGCATCTTTATTCCTGTCCTGCGCCTAGTTGTTTTTCTCTTTCTGACTTACTTCACTCTGAATGACACACTCTAGGTCCATCCACCTCACTACCAATAACTCAATATCATTTCTTTTTATGGCTGAGTAATATTCCATTGTATATATGTGCCACATCTTGAAAGTACCTACTTTTGTATGCAAAAAAAACATAGACAGAGGTGGGAAAAAAGAATTTAAAAGTGTGAGAAAAAGGCAAAAGCTTAAGGTGAAGAAGAATTAACTGACATGAGGAAAAATAACAAGTTAACTGATGTTAAAACTGGTAATAAGCTTAAAAATAGCACATGGAAACAATGTTGCATATAATCTTCATTGTAAATTAGATAGATCAGTAATTTAGAAGATAAACTTGGTACAGTTTCTCAGAATATAAATGAACATCAATGATAATAGTAAAACCAATAAGAGAAAGTGGAGTTATGAAAGAGACCACTGTGAGATTAAATTCCATGGTTCTTGAAGCAAAGGATAGAGACAGTAGAAAAATAGATACAGCCAATATGCAAAAAAGAAAAATGTATTATGTGAAAAGGAGGTCAACACCTTGACACATTTTGGTGAATTAAAAATATCTTTTTAACTAAACTATATCCAATAAGCATTTATGTAGAAAAAACAGGATGCCTGTGAGGAAACAATTTCAGATTAGATAAAGGAATTCTACTGAAATAATAAATTCCAGAAAACAATAGATAAAAAAGTATAAGGACCTGAAGAAAAAAACTATGACCCAAGAAGTTTATAAGGAAGTAAGTTACTATTTAGCTATGATAGAAATAAATATATACTTTCAAAATGTAAGGGTTTAGAAACAAACATCATCAATATATCTTTTCTATATTTGAAACTATACTAAAGTATGCTGAGAAATGAATCAAATTAAAAAATTTTTAAATGGCAGCATTGAAGTGCTGATACTGAACACTACAACTAGGTTAAAAAATAGATTTATGATACTCTAATTTTGCTATATAATTCAATGGATTTATCAATAAATTTTAAGAGGAAATATAATCACAAATTAATATAATTATATTATTCAGGGTCTAACATATGTCATGTGAACAGAATATTGGAAGTTGTAAAAAGGTAAATTATGCTAAGTTTTATATCTTTCATGTAGCAAGTCAATAGAGATTGGTTGGAAAATTAAAAACAATAATATTAAAAAGTTTACCTTAGAAGTAACGATTAGTAGAATAATATATTTCTTCCAATTACTAGACGAGAAATGAGTAAAAAAAAATGTACATGTAAGGGAAGAAAAGTGATAGGAACCAAAAAGATAAGTGAAAAGAAAACACAGGATACAATTTGTCATCTATTGTGATGAAATACGTCAGTGGTACCTGTATTTAAAGTCACCATATACTACTCTGTTCTCGACCCTGTGTGCCTTTGCTCTCAACCCCCCCCCACACACACACATACTCTCTGCATTTTTTTATGGGTTTTTCTATCTCTAAATGGATTTAGAAATATGGATAATGAAAAACATGTGAAAGGTTCCTCTTATGGACACCTGAAAAAGCATCATCCATGCTGTAGGTAGCTGCCTATTAGAGGACACTGGATAAAGTCACATGAAGCAGGTGAATCAAGAAATGTCGTTCTTTTTCTTTTTATAAAGCCTGTACTTCAAGAGGAGAATGTTGTGAGTAATGAACAAAGTCTGCATAGATTATTCTCAATCAAATCCCAGCCACTTTATAGTTAATATTTTTCCCCCGGAAAAGGTGATAGGATAGCCTATGAGGCTCAGCTCTTCTAAAATGAGTTTTAATCTTTTGGGGGGCATACCTTCTTCAAAAGCTACCATGATAATGGCTTCATTCTTTGAAGAAAAGTAGATTTTCATTCCAGAGGTTAATTTTTAATGAGTGAAAATAACAAGTATTAGAAAGAGAAGAAATGGAATGAATCACAGTCACCTGAAAATGATACTAAATAACTATTTTTGAATGAATGAAGAATATTATAGGTCATTAATTAATCTACAATTTGTTAGGTCATTAAAATATCAAGTGAAAGCTAAGTCAAATGTAGAAAATATTGTATATTTTGTATACACAGCATTTTGTAATTAATATAATAGTTTGAAATGTAGAGGAGAGTGTTTGATGAGTGTTGGCTGCAACACTTGATATTTTATAGCCATAAAGTTCCTATGAATGTTGGAAAGTATCTTTGGAGTTATTTATCTTAAATTACCATATTCTTGCTTTATGGAGTATACAAAATGTCTTATCCTGTAGCCATTGAAATATATGATTGTGACTATCATCACCATTGTGTTCTATTTTCAATACTGAATTTTTTCTGTTCCCTCAGCCATTGCTGAAATTTTTATTTTCCGTGCAACACTTCCTTGAAATCAGTGCCTCCTTTGAGTAAGTCAGTCTCCAATTTTTTCACAGGTAAAGATTGTCCACATTCTGGCCTGGCATTTAAAGTAACCTGTGGCCTGACCTCACACTACTTTTCCGACTATCCTTAGCTCTCACATTAACAGAATCTTTTTCTACAGTCTAACTATAAGGTGCGTTTGTACTACACATACCTTGTAAAATATCTCCGTATTTGCTTATAGCATTGATCTTCTGACCTGAAGGCCGTTCCCACTTTACCAGCCTCCTTCTGCACATGTGTTCTTTCTCTCCCAATATCTCTCCCTCCCTCTTTCTCTCTCTCTCTCTGACACACACACACACACACACACACACACACACACTTCTCACCCCTGGGAAGCATTACCAAACATTTTATGTCCATATTGATTTTTTCCTTCTCTGAGAATTTATTTATTCTATAAGGCACATAACAAAATATCATGTATTATTTTATTATCTTTATTAAATACTTGCCTTCAAATATTATTTAACTTTATATGTATTCACAGTTTAACTGTCTGTATTTTATTTCCCTAAGTAGAGTGTAAGCTCTCTGAGCACAGGGGAATTAGATGGTACTTCATTTTTTCTATCCTCCACATCCTTGCACAAATTATATACTGAAAACATGTTTGTTGCTTTATTGACTTTATCAGATTTCAGAATAACACATTATTAGTTGGGGTGGAAAAAATAACTTTTGACATCCCCTTAGAATTTACAAGCATCAGGTATTATATGTAGAAGAAACTTGGATTATTCAGCTAAAAGTTACTAAACTATGAAATGCTCTGCAGAAAAGGTGTAAGTGCAGCAATGTATAATGTATCTGTAGGTTAATGATGAAATAGATCTTTTCCACATTTTCAGCAAAAGCATTTGTGAAAAGATGTATTGCTCTGAGTTGGAAATCTATATTCTGCGACAGCTGCTGACTAGTAATGAGTTCTAATGAGCTGTCTCTTTATTGGAAAAAATAACATTTGCAATAACAGCCCCTTTGCAAATTGTAAAAGAGTATGGCAGTGCAGATATAACCCCAAGTTGATAGGGGTATATTCATGTCAATGTCATTTCAACTCAAATCTAGGTTTCTGTTTTCATTTAAAGGAAGATACTGTACACTCAAATGTGAGAATAAACTCCTTTTTTCGCCAATAGCCTGTGGCTAAAAATTTAGTTTCTTTCATCTAATATTAACATAACACTGTTGCCAATGTTATCACAGTAAACTTAAGACAATTAAGTTTAAACAATGATAAGGTTTTCAGATTTCATTTCCAAGTTTAATGGAAAGCTATTGTCCTTTCTCATTGTGTTCAGCTAGCATTCAGGGTTCATTTTTTGAAATGATTATACTGATGCATGAATGGTCTCCCCCTTCCATCATTTCAAATCTCCCAACATACACATAAAAAAGCCAACTGTGATCAGTACTACAGCAAAATTTTTGAAAACTGATAGTGTTTATATTATCTTGGAATGCCTCAAGGCTCAAGTTAAAATCATTTGAAAGTAGCAGTGACAGCAAAGATAAAATTGATAGGGGGAATGTACACAATCTAATATTTCACATAATGAAAACAGAGGTGTTATCAAAGAGTCGTCAATAAAATGCAATTTCTTTCTGAAGAAAAATCACTTTACCCTTGACTCACATTCAAATCATAGAAATTTAGATGCACACACTCATGTAGTTTTGAAACAATAATTTTTATGGCTTTCAAAATGTCCCAGCATCTCTTACATATTGGTAATGATTTCCTACATCCAATACATCCTTTCCTTTTTCTCTCCTGTTACAGGAGAAGGGGCTGCAATATTTTAAAGTTAATTACTCCAGTTGTTTTACAATTCTCAACACCTTAATTTTTTTTCTGGGATCTTTCTTTCTCTATGCTTTACTCCCTCGGTCTCCTGTGCTTTCAACATGGCTGTAACTTCTGGCTCTCAAATCAGCTCTTAATTATACTTAGATATCTCCTATGTAAAAAAACAAAAAGCAAAAACAAAAAAAAACAGACAAAACTCCTACTCTGTCTGTCTAAATCACAAATGAAATTTTGCGGAAATAGAAAGCTCTGTATTTCCTGTTTCCATATTTGTCTCTCTCACCCACTCTTCAGTCTACTCCTCAAAATACTGATATCCATTTCTCCAAGAAATAAATCTGTCAGTTCATTTTTAATACATAACTTTTGGAATTTGTCAACAAGATTAGATGCTGTTGATGACTCTCTGCCTTGGCTTCTATACTGGCGTACTCTCCTGATTATCTTCTTTAATTTTTGATCTTCTTTAGTTGTATTTTCAGAGCCCTTCTTGTCCCATCATCTAAATAGTGTTGCTTCTTGGGACTCAATTCCAGGAACTCTTTTCTCTTCATTCTGCAAATTCTTCCCAGAATCATCTCATGAATTCTCACCAATTACCCTCTGGTTACTGATGACCCTCATCTATCTGCCCAGATGAGATGTGTCTCTGGGGTGTCAGAAGCATCCAAAGCCTACTGGGCATGTTCATACTCAATATAATCAACTCTTTAGTTTGTTTAGAGCCCTCTCTTTTCCCTACTGTGTCCTCCAGGTTTTTCTACATTAACAAATGTCTCCACAATCCAATTAGTTTTTCCAGCAAGAAGCCCTTGAGTATTTCTTTATCCCAATATTCTCCCATTTCCAATAAAATCATTAAACAGTGACCATTTAAACTCCTAGATATCTTTCATATTTATTAATCCTCTTTGTCTCATACCACCATCCTAATCCAGCTGACCAACGAATTGTCCCTAATGCAAGTTAGTGGATCCCCAAGGAACCAAAGTGATCTATCTAAATACAAACCTGATCATGTCATTTACCTCCTCAAAGGTATTGTATTACTTCTTGTGGTTTTTGGTTCAAGTACAGATCTTTAACTTATCTTTGTACTTCTTTAGTCTTCTCTCTTGCTCACTCATTTAGTTGAAAGATCATGTTATAGTCACAAATCTCCATGTGCATCCCTTTCACTTAAGCACAAGTACACCCATCATAGGCACCCAGAAAAATTAATTTTTTTAATGTTTATTGAGTTCCTACCCTATACTAGGTTATAGACTCTACATGTGTTATCTCATTTAATCATGACAACTCTAAGAGGAGATCTTATTTCACCCATCTTACATATAATGAAACTGAGACTTAGAGTGAAAAGATAACTTGTCTAAGTATAGCTGGCTAGTGTTTAAACAGGAACTTGACACTAGTTGTTGCCTGACTTCAAATTCAGAACAATGTCACTTCCTTTAAAGAGGAAGTTTTTATCAAACTTCAAAATTGGTATTGTGTGCCTTGCCTCTGTTTTTCCAGAGCAACCAATACTTTTATTAACACATCACTTATCACTTTTTACTCTAGTTACCTATTTAATTATTTGTACCCTTGCATGAGGCCCTAAGATCTGTAATGCATATTTTTTGCACCATTATTCTTCCATAGCACAGTGCTTGGAAAAGCACTCAACACCCAAGCTTTGAGACACCCAAGTACCAAACCAGTCAGCCCTACATGTTTTCTCCTAAATTCCCCACTTGGTTCTTAAGATAGAGGCCAACTTTAATGGATAACTAGCCACTTTCATCACACACTGTGTTGGGTGTTTATTGTTGCCCAGCATTCCTTCTTCTTCTAGAAAGAACATTTCTTCCTCATTTGTAGAATTGCCTCTCTTTCACTATGTATATGAAATTCTTGTGTAGCTGCCAATCACAATACTCAACCTTTCTAACCACAGAGTCAAGAGAGTGACCAAAATCTAGCCAATCATATTACTCATTATCCTGACCACCCATTTTGGCTTGTTTCAGGGGAATATATGCTATGCCAATCTAATCAAAATCTAATAGCAAGATAATGAACTAGAAAAATTCTCTGCATCATCAGAGCTCTAATAGAAACACCGTAATTTCCCTAAGAGGAAAATAGATCTTTTAAAGTACTTCTCTTAGGGACAGAGTGTTGGATTTAGAGGACATATAGCCAAGAACAATGCCTAAACCATGCCCTTGGACTGCTCCAGCAGAGACCTCACAGAAGACTCCTTTTCATTTCTCTAGCAAAGGTTTGGAAGAGAGCTGGCACTCAGCAAGTAATGGCTAAGTATCTGTGACACTAATGGATGCCAGAATCTACCATACTGTTCCCAGAAAGCCAGAATCTATGGCTCCTAATATAACCAGAAACAGATTCTGACTAGGACCTGTTTCTTCACATCGTTCTCTTCTAAAGCAATGATGTTTTTGTAGGCGTAAACATGCTTGATAGAACCTAGTTTGAAGGGAGCCTGGGAAAGTGAATCTTCAGCTTTTGTCTCAGAGAGGTAAGACTTACAATTTGGTAAATTCCCGAAATTAAGCAAACTGTTTGATTTTGTATAGCAACTAAGCATAATAATCATTAAGCTATTTCTTTCTTATACAAAATTACTATACTTCAGGATAATATAAACATGTATGTATCTGAAGCTGTGTTCTTCTCCCCTAACACTCATTGAAAGCCCTGTACAGGAGGAGATATGGAGTCAATGCACAGAAAGAAAGAAAACATAATGAGAGTTAAAGACACCATTTAGCTCTGTCATTCTTAGTCTACACTATTCATGGGTTTCTCTCTCTCCCTCCTTCTCTCTCTCTCTCTCTTACACACATACACACACACACACACACATGCACGCACACATACTCTCACATTCATTTCATATATTATTTTAAATTATATATCTATCTCTTGCAGACAGGAATGTTCCAACTAATAAAGATATTTGTGAGGGTTAATTTTATGTGTCAACTTGGCTGGGCTACAGTGCCCCCCAAATATTAGGTCAAATATTATTCTAGATGTTTCTGTAAGGCTGGTTTACATTAACACTTAAATGGATTAACATTTAAATAGGTGGATTTTGAGTAAAGTGGTTGTTCTCCATAATGTGGATGGGCCTCATCCAATCAGTTGAAGGCCTTAATAGAACAAATAATGACCTCCTCTAAGAAAGGACAAATTCTGCAAATAGACTACCTTTGAGCTTGGACTGCAACTCTTGCCTAGGTCTCCAGCCTGTTGGCTTACTCCATCGGATTTTGGAGTCACCAAGCCTTCACAATTGCATGAGTCAATGTTTTAAAATAAATTTCTCTTTCTCCATACTTTGTGATGCTTAATTAAATGTGTCAGCTAGGCTGGGTCATGGGTTGCTTAGATATTTGTTAAAAGATTGTTCTGAATGTGCATGTGAGGGTGTTTTTGGATGAGGGTAACAGTTAAATTTATAGACTGAGTAAAGCAGATTATCTTCCATAATTTGGGGGGGAAGCATTCATCCAATTAGTTGAAGAATTGACTAGAACAAAAAGGTTGACCCTCCTCTTAGTAAGGGAGAATTCTCCTTGCCTGATGACCTGAGACAAGGATTTTTTCCTTCTCTTTGGACTCAAAACATTGGCTCTTCCTGGTTCTCAAGCTTTTTGGCCTCTGGAATGGAGCTAAACCATTGACACATGGGTATGTATATACATATGCATACATATCCTGTATATGCGTATATGTGCATGTGTGTGTGTGTGTGTGCATGTGTTTGTGTGTATACGCACATCCTATTTGTCTGCTTCTCTGGAGAACCTTGGGTAATACAATACTCTACCAAGAAAATTGTTAATGCCAGAGATGGAACTGCTGGTAATGTTCAAAGTAAATATTATTCACATTTTATAGAAAAGTTAATGACCTCTAGATGGAAAGATGAAAAACTTATCCTCTTTTGCTGCTACCTTACCATGCAGCAGCAATTTCAGGGTTAGGTATTTAAGTATACCAAAGGGAAAAAGCCTTGTTTTAGAGGAAGGGAATTCTGTGGGTAAGCTTCGGTTTTAGTCCATTTAGGCTGCTATAACAAAAATACATAGATTGGGTGGTTTAACAACAAACACTTATTTCTCACAGTTCTGGAGGCTGGGAAGACAAGACCAAAGCACAGGCAGGTTTAGTGTCTGGTGAGAGCATACTTTCTGGTTCATAGACATTTGTTTTTTCCCTGTGTTCTCACATGGCAGAAGAGGAAAGAGAGATCTCCAGCGTCTGTTTTATGAGGGCACTAATTCCATTCATGAAGGTTCCACCCTCATGACCTAATCACCTTTCAAAAGTCCCATACCCAAATATCATCACATTGGGGATTAATTTTAACATATGAATTTTGGGGGGATACAAATATATAGTCTAGAGCAGGTTTCTTATTTTAGGACTCCAATCAGCTCATTGTTGCACACAGTCAGTCATTTCCATTGGCCAGAGTGTATATCCCAACCCAAAGAAAAAATGCCATCAAGTATATCTACTCTAGGCTCCTAATCAGGTGTATTGATCATGAGGTATAGAACTGTAAAGTCTAGCTGAATGGTGATTATGCAACTAATGCAAATTGCTCAGGAAATAAATGGAGACTTCAGAATTTCTAAAATTTTCTATATCAGAATTGTTTAAGTTTTCCATGTATAGAAGAGTTCCTTGCACCTGGGGCTGTGACCTTATTATGTGGCATAAGAAGTGGGGCTGATGAGAAGTTGAGTGAAATGCATGTGAATAAAAATAATCCTTGGAAAATGTACTCTACCTTTTACTTTAAACAGTAATTAGTAAGACAAGTGCCAAAGTTTACATTAAATATTTGCTCTTATTTTTTTCATTATGCAGTTTTTTTTCATTCAATAAATATTTGAGGGGAACCCCCTAAGTGCCAGCTGCTTTTTAAAAAAGAGTCATTTTAATCCCAGAGAAAGCTTATGGACTAATAATTTTTTAACTAGAGAAACCAGTAAAGTCCATCAAATATAATAAAACTTATTTCTCTAAGCACAGAGTTCAAACTCATTCTGTCATAATGAATTGTTGAGACTTTAAAATATACTGAAAATATTCTAAAGCAAAATATCTAATGACCTGCCTTAATTTGGTAGTTAAGGTCATAAAATAAGAGCAGTTTATCTGGAGTATATAGGATCAATGGACAAGCTTCAAGAGATACACAATTGTATTTCATTTATATTCAGTTTTGTTATATATATATATATATATATATATATAGCATTGGCAGCTTATCAGTTTACCAGTATGTCCGTGAGCAGAAAATGTTAAAATCCAAATAAAACAAAACTTATTGCTACCATGAGATCTGATTGATTTTCTTCTCCCTTATCACCACCCCAATCAATAGATGATTGAAAGGCATCTTGATTAATCTTGACATATAATATAATAATAGAAATTTTGTTAATAACAACAAACTACTGAGACCTTATTATAAGCAAGGCACACATTTTGAAATAAGTACATTATTTTTCCCAATTTAAAGAAGGAAAATCTAATAATTGGAAAGGTAACTAAAAATCCTCAGCTGTACAATTTGTTAGTGACAGAACCATGATTCAAAATCATACCATGTGACAGAGCCTGGACTCACTCTTAGCCACACTGTTCTGCTTCCTAGTTACTTAACCCTGAAGGAGAGTCAGGCTAAGTCTTCCAAAGACTAAGACACCAAGGTCCTCTTTAGTTGATAAAAAGGCAAGAGTGCTCCCCCTCCCCTTCCCAACTAAGGTGAGAGAATGAAAGAAAAACTAGCTGAGGTTAAGATGGATTTATGGTGGGTTTCCCAATCCTTAAACTAAGGGAATCCAGAGATCGAGAGTATTGAAATGGTCAATATAAAGAGAACTGAAATATTATTTTTCCACTCAGCCTCTATGGATGGCACAGCAGATGTTTCCTAATGCAAGGTGATGAAAGCTGCTAACTCTTAACTATCACATGGGAAATCCAAAGACTGGGAAGGTTGTTAGACAGTCCTGGGTGGGTGTCTCAACAGGAAAAAAATACAAAGGACTGCTCTTCTCTTCTTGACAAAAAAAAAAGAGAAAAGAAATCACCAGTTGGTCCTTACAAACTCATTATTAGTTTGCAGCTGTATCTGGGTGGGAGACCAGGGATAGGTGATGAGACCAGAGCAGCTGTATCTGGGTGAGAGACTGGGGATGATGTGGAGGTACAGCAGACTTCTGTGGTAGAGAGAAAGCATTTCTATGTTCCCTTTGTTTGGCAGGAAAGGAGATTTTGTTCCTCAGTGTGAGGTGGTGAAAGCAGAATCAGCTTGTGATGGAGGAATAGGCTCCAGTAGCAGCATCTTCAGCAGCAGTAACATTCTTAAAAGCAAAGCAGCCCAAGATCACAAGTGCTCAGTATGTTCAGTCTGTGGTTAGCACTACTGCTTTGTTCTAAGTGCTATTTGGAGATGGGAGAGTAAAATGGAAGAAACACTTCTTTCTCTTTTTAAAAGTTTTTATATACTTTTAATTTAAGTCTAATTGACATACAATGTGATATTAGTTTCAAGGGTACAGCATTTGTATATGTTGCAAAATGACCACCACAATAAGACTAGGTACCATATTTCACCACACAAAGTTAATACAATATTATTGACTATGGTCCCCACGCTGCACTTTACAACCCCATGATTTATTTATTTTGTAGCTAGAAGTTTGTACGTCTTGATCTGCTTCATCCATTTTGCCAAACTCCTTCTCTGGCAACTACCAATCGTTCTCTGTATCTATGAGTCTGGGTTTTGTTTAGTTTGTTTGTTTTGTTTTTTAGGTTCCACGTGTAAGTGAAATCATGCGGTATTGTCTCTCTCTGTCTGACGTGTTTCATTTAGCGTAATGCCCTCGAGGTCCATGTATGTTGAAACCTTGCCATTTTCATGTATTTCTGTCTTTCTCTTGAATGGAGATTCAGAAGATAGTACCTGAGAATTGCTTCCTTCCTTTCCCTCCTCAAGTATGTTCCTGGGAAACACTCGATTTAAAAAAGAAAAGTTTGGGAATGAGAGATTTTCAGGATTGGAGTAGTCAAAAGTTTTCAACTTTGTTTAATTCCCAACATAGAGAATAACCAAAAAGAAAGAAGTATTTAGAAATTCAGTAGAATACCTTATTAGGATATGTCATTAGCTATGATTTGGGGATTTGTGTTACCCCATTTAATGAAAGGTCTGGGCAATTTGCACTTGACATTAAAGCCAGTAGAACAGAGGCACATATTAATTTGTTCATTCTTCCAGTATATTGGGGCTGGGGTCTCCAGTCAGAGAGATGGGTAAATCATGAGTTCTTTCCTCAGTGAGTTCATGGAATGGTGAGAGAGTTCAGTACATAAATAAATGATTATAGAATAATATGATTATATGCTTGAAGGTTTGAGAAAGTACCGGTAAAGCCAGACACAAGGAAGAACTTATTTTGCTTGAGAGGTTGTGCTTTAGTGGAGCTGAGAAAAAAGTGTGCCCAGAAGTAGCATAATCATAACCTGTCTGGTATGTGTCTATGATCTAAGCTCAAGGTTTAGAGTGAAAAGCATCAGAAATATTTACAAGTAGGACTTTCTTAATTTATCCCACTACCTACTTTACCTACTTGTTTTATGCCTATGACCCTCTATAGGAGATAGAGTTAGAGAAAGATGGAAAGAGAAATATATAAGATCTTTGGGTACATGATTTTGACTAAATTTGTATTAATTCACTTAAAAAATATTTGTTATAGCTTATAGGCAAGTGTGTTATAGTAGGGATTGAGAATACATCAGTGACCAAATTCTCTGCCCTCCCTCATGAGGGAAAAGAAAATTTAAAAGTATATATTAATACAAAATGTGATAAAATATGACACACTTCTATAAAGAAAAATATAGCAGAAAAGACACAGTGAGTGCTGATAAGTTTGTGGGAAATCACGTTATTTGATATATTATCATTTTATACTAGGTGATATTTGAGCAGAGAACCGAGGTGGGTGGGGAGCTGAGTATGAGGATTTCTGGGGAAGGGCATTTCCTGTGCAAAGGCTGTGAGTGAGAAAACTTATTTGTTCCAAAGGCAGCAACGTTGTCAGTGTGGCTGGGACAAAGTGACTGGGCAAGTTGTAGGCAGTGCGGTCAGGGGTATGAGGGTTAAAGTCCTACTAGACCTGGAAGGACATCGTAGGAGTAAAGGTCATTGTAGGGGCTTCGACTTTTACTCTGAGTAGGATATTAGTAGTATAACACTTTAATGATTAAAACTGCTAATTCTCCTTTAAGGTGCTTAGACCAACAAGCAACTCAAACTCTTTAATCATCTTCATAAAAAGCTTTTCTTTTAGATTGATTGGTTACAAATCCTGCAACAGGAAGCAATCTCTAGAGTAAGCCATTCTCATTGAAATCAGTAAGAAACACTTTTAATTTTGCTACCTGGAGCTATTATACTGAATATTTAAAGGGCAAATTAAAACTCAAGGAATCAGTAATTAGTAATTAATTGGGTTATAGAAACATCAACACCAAGGTCATCTGTTCAAATCAAAGTTGTGGAGACATAATTGTTAACATCTGAAGGCACTTCACTGGAAATTGTGGAATGGAAGTGTTTTTTTTTTTCTTGTCAAGAAGCATTCATATGCACAAGGCAAGAGTGACCCTACTTTTGATATTCAGTGAAATGCCTGCAGGAAGTCTTTTTGTAGACACTGAGGTTAAATGAATCTGGAAACTGGCCTATTGGGTCACAGTAAAACACTTCAGTACAATACATAATCAAACCTTTCCCAAGATGACATTAGAGTGTGAATTCCCTAGTCGATCCTCATTATGCAAAATTCACTGAAAAATGTAATGAAGAACATGATGGTTTGATTATGCAACAAAACCAGTTAAATGTTTTCATTAGCTGTATAATATTTTTGCACAATAAGGACAATTGTGTGTTGAAAATGTACTAATTCATTTAATCCCATGAGGCAAAAAATAATATTGAGGGAAATAATGATATTGTTAGGGACTCTGATTAGGAGAGCACAAAGTGCAAGTTCTTCTTACTAGGAAGCATAGTTTCAATTTACAGCACAATATGGAAAAAATTCAGGCATTTTACTTGTTGAATTATTTAAAGTTAATAAAGGGGTTAGACTTTTGTCGTCTCCTAAAGCTCAAATGGTTTTACCAATTGGGCGGGACAGCAGGAAATATTATTTTTTATCTGCACACCCAGAGAAGTAATACATAAGTTGTGTGTGTGTGTGTGTGTGTGTGTATTACATGGGGATATACTAGGTTTTGAGCCTGTGTGGAGAATGGAAGGGACGATTGCTTGAAGTAAGCAGTTGCATGTGAACAATTTAATTCAATTAACTGCAACATGGTCTTTTGTTGAGATAGATATTTTCCCAAACTGAGTATCTTGTCTGACTTTATAAAGAAGAAATGAATAAAGATACTAAAAATCTTGTGAAGAGCAACTGAAAAAAATTCTCATTTTCCAATAAACACTCTAATGGAAACATTTGTGCAGTAACTCATATAATTAATAGTCCTTCTGTTGAGTAAAATAGTTATATCTTACTCATACTATTGCAAAGTCCATAGGCTTTATACTACTAGATTTGCTAGTGATTCAGCAAAATTCTAGTGAGAAAGGATTTCTTATTTGCGATATTGGTTTCTCTTCCCAGATATATCTACATACTTATTCTCACAAAATTCCAATTAATAACCCAAACAAATGTTTAAGGGGGATTGACAAAATGATTCTGAAATTCATCTCAAGGAAGGAATATATGAGGATAGCCCAAGAATATTTGAAAATGAATAACACAAAACTATAATAAGTTAACAATTTATTCTAGAGGGAACAAATTGGTTCTATCAAAGAAATTAATATTGAAGAAGGTGGTATTTCAAATCAGTGGGGAAAGTAGAGATAAGGCCATGACTGGTGCTGGCCGAAAAGGGAAAGATTAGTTGCTGACCGAGCCAGCCTTAAGGTTCCCCTCAGCTTGGCTAAAGTTTAGACAAATTTCTTCTGACTATAGGCCTCTGACCTCTCTTTCCTTTGAGCATTGACTTCAGAAAACTTGCAAATGTAAATTCTTTCTCTGCACTTTTGAGATGTAAATCTTCTACAACTTTGGAATGTCTTCTCAGGGACTTGGAAGCGATAGCTTTGAAATGTAATCATCAAGAAAGACAGGGATGGTGGTCCTCAGAGTGTGGGAAGGTAGGTTGCTAACTTTGATAAAAACCTTTCAGCAAACACTAATGACCTAATCAACTTGACTACCAACCCTCCAACACCCTCCAGTACTTTCCCCCAGCTCACGCCAGTGCTTAAAACCTATTCTCTTTCTATTCAGCTGAGTTTGGTTCAGTCTTTCTCTCCTCTTGAAATAGTTTCTCTCTTCTATTGAAATAGTCTCAAATAAAGTCTTTCTTGCTGGTTTAAGCCAGTTTGGTGCAATTTTTCTTTTATAATGCCTACATTATAATATGGCTATAACAAAACTCAGTTAGGTTATATTAAAAATGTGAACCACAATGAAAACAATAATAAAGACCTAAAGTACCAGAATAATATTTATATATTTGGGGAGTCAGGGAAGCCTTGGTAAACTTTACACCAACTGAGAAAACATAAAGAGAAAGAATAATAAATTTGAATAAATATTAAACATATCTAAATGCAAAACCCAGAACTAGGAAACTGCAGTATTTTTGGGAGACAATGAATTTTTTAATATTTTCCCAAAGTAATAAAAGAAAAAAAGATTTTTTTAAAGAGAAAAATGATCCATAGCATAAACAAGTTTACCACAATATAATAAATATTAGTAGTCAATAAACAATGAAAAAGTGTTTCAAGTCACTCATAAATAAAAGTAAAAATACACAAAATATACCTTTTGCCCTGTCCAAATGTCATATTGCCAAAGGTTTTTTTTAAAAAAAATAGACAAGCAAGAGTAAGGTACTACAAGGATGAGGAAAAAAATGAGATCACTTGTTTATTTCTAATGGGAATCTATATTGATACCAACCTTGTGGAGAATTGGTCACTCAAATTTGACCTATTTTTTTTCTTTTAGCCTTTACGTTCAGTTCTTTTTACAGTCTCCATTTTTCTGCTGAAATGTTCTATATGTTCAAACACATTTTCAACATCTTCCCTGGACCCTTAACATGTTTATCACAGTTGATTTAAAGCTGATAATTCAATATTTGGGCCATCATTAGGTCATGTTCTTCCTTCACATATTTCTTTATTTTGATTGTATGCTAGATGTTGTATGAAAAAGAACAGTGGTGACTAAATTACATTTTGCCAGAAACTGAATCCTTCATCTGTAAGCTGCTAGTCATTGAGTCAATCTAATTTGTCGTTTAGATAGTTCTGTTGTTACTTTGGTTAGATTCACTTTACCTTCAAAAATTTGACTATATGTAAACAAAACCTTCCGTTTGCCTGGTATCCAAGCACTGGGGAGAGCCCAGCATTCCCTTTGTGCCTTATACTCCAGCCATTAAGTTTCTAAACTGCTTGTGATATCACTTTTTTTTTTTTTTTTTTTTGGCGATATGCGGGTCTCTCACTGTTGTGGCCTCTCCCATTGCGAAGCACAGGCTCCAGACGCGCAGGCCCAGAGGCCATGGCTCACGGGCCCAGCCGCTCTGCGGCATGTGAGATCCTCCCAGACCGGGGCACGAACCCGTGTCCCCTGCATCGGCAGGCGGACTCTCAACCACTGCGCCACCAGGGAAACCCCGATATCACTTTTTTATTTACAGCCAAGCTTCTGGATTTGTTTGGTTTGTTGGTTGACATGCTGATGATTTCTCTTTGTTCTCAGTATTGTTCCTAGTTCTTTGTCACACAGAAGCTATCTCTCTCTCCTACTTTCCTGCAACTAGCCTTGGGAGGCTTTAGCAATGTGTATAGTAAAGGTCCAGAGCATCTATGGAGGGATTATCTCAGGTCCTTGATTCCTTTCTTAATGGATTGCAGGCAACAGCAGTGAATTCTCAGGTTATCCAAAAGGGTTTCTCTCATTTCTTCTGTTCTGTCCTCTGCCTTTCACAGGCGTTGCATGCCTGTACCTGAGGGGTCTTCTCTCTCATTTGTTACTCTCTGCTCCAAATCTATCATGTGAATATGGGGTGATAATCTACGGGAAAGAGTTAATGGGTGGGTACAGAATCTCTTGGTGGTTGCGATGCCTCAATTTCTGAACTCATTTTACCAACCAATGTTGGGCCTATAAAATTCATTTAAAAAGTTTAGCCAGTTTCTTTTCACTCCTGTCAATCAGTGGTTGCTTCCTTACCCTCCTGCTTCTCCATCAGAAATGAAAACCACAATAGGTCTCTTTACGCCTAAGAAGGGATTGTCACTTTCTGTTTTGTAATCATTTTGATTTCTTTATGTTCTTACCTGTCTGATGACTTAAAAAATTACTTTTGTAAGTTACCTACCTTCCTTGTTGCTAAGTTGAGGATGGCATTATGTTGTAATTTTCTTCATTTTCAGCAGAAGCAGAAATTCTAAAATCATTTTTAATAGAAGAAAGATATCCAATGTTATACACTTAAATACACATGATGTTTTCACATATTGGTACATTATATGAATATCAAAATGATACAGAAAGTTATACTTTTTGTAAAAAGGTTTTATATTACAATTTTAAATGACAAATTCAGATTATGAAATTTTAATTAATAAAATTTAAAATGATGATTATCTCTGGTGTGATTATCTATTTCTTAGCTAGGGATCATTTTGTTGCAAGGGACAAAATCCTCCTCTGTCTAGCCTAACTAAAGTTACTTTTTCTTTTGATGTCAGATTACAGTATTCCCACAGAAACCAAGAGCCAGTGGCAGGGAATGTACTGGTTTCACAGTTAGATACTCTTTCTATCCCTCTTAGATTAAATAGCTTCTCATCTCTGCTTCTTTATGCACAGAAGTGTCTCATTGTATCTAAAATGATTCTTTGAGTCCCACTTGTAGATACTTAGGAGGGAGAATCTGGCTTGCCGACTCATGGAATGTTCTATCTCAGTTTCTAACCAATTGTGACAGTGATATGGGTCATGATGTAATTATATGAAGGTTGGGAGCCCTTATTTTTGACTATTATTATTCTTGCAAATATGTTTATGGTCTTGCTCCCCCATTAGTGTACAATGCTCCTGAGATCAAGCACCTGACTCTCTTACTCTATGTTATATTCCCTGTGTGGAAGCAAGTGCCCAGCAATGGTCTGTATTCAATGAAACATTTTAAATCACAATCTCAAGCCTTTTTCCTTCCACCTAAATGTTATTTTCAATACATGTTTTTTCTGTTATTTTGTGAAATAAAGATTCTACCTACTGCAATTGTTATTATGAAGTTTAACTAAAATAATGCATATGACATGTAAACATTAACTTAAATTTTTATACAAATACTACCTAAGAGGTTGTATAAAATATGCATAGGAATTAGGCTTACTGAATCACAACAACTAAGAATTAAGTTGAGATTTTTCAAAAAAAAATAGCATGTGACTGTAAAATATGAGAACAGGCTTGAGATAAAGGGCATTTAATTCAATGTTAAGACAGTAGATTAAATAATCAATACCAGAGTGAAAGAGTAAGGGTTGGGCTTCCCTGTTGGTACAGTGGTTGAGAGTCCGCCTGCCGGTGCAGAGGACCCAGGTTCGTGCCCCGGTCCGGGAAGATCCCACATGCCATGGAGCGGCTGGGCCCATGAGCCATGGTCACTGAGCCTGCACGTCCGGAGCCCGTGCTCCGCAACGGGAGAGGCCACAACAGTCAGAGACCCATGTACCGCAAAAAAAAAAAAAAAAAAAGAGTAAGGGTTTATGAAATTCTGGATTATGGAGATTTCTTCTGAGGTGAGTCTTGATTGTTGGATATTTTTCATGAGGCAACTCTAGTGGAGAGATTGGAGAACATTGGAAATCTCTTTATGCAGTGCTACTAGCGAGTCCTTTCTTCTGTTTGTTCTTTCCTTCCCTCCTTCCTCTGTTCCTTCTTTCCCTCCACAACATTGTATTGGAAGCCTACTTTATATGGGTTGAGACACCCTTTTTCAGAGCTACAGAGGTAAATGAACAAAACACATCCCTTTCCCTCATGGATCTTGCATTTTCTGGGGGATGACAAGCAATGAACAAATAGATCCTTAAATATATATGTAAGTGAGTGTGTGTGTGTGTGTTTGTGCACACACATGTGTAGGCAGTAATAAATGTAATGATGAAGAGTTACTAGTAAGGACGAGGGTAGTTAGCTTTTGTTTTAGATGAGCTGTCCTCTGGCCAAAGGTGACCTCCTTGTTCTTGAATAGAGAGAGAAAGTGAGGGATACAGATTTTGCAAGAGTGGATTGGGCACAGTATACATCAGGTGATAATGCTTGGAGCTGGAAGACTGCTTGTTGTGTGCACATAAGTTCAAGCACAGAACAGCTGGAGTGGAATGGAGAGGGGACTGAGAAGTGGAAGATGAATTTGGAGCAGCAACCGGGAGCCAGGTGGAAAGTATCGAAGACCATGAAAAGGACTTGGGATTTTATTCCAGTAAGGGAAATTATTGGAGGGTTTGGGGCAGAGAAAAAGACATGATCTTACTTAAATCTTAAAAGGATCCCTCTGGCTGTTGATTAAAGAATAATCTGTATAGGACAATAAGGCATGTGGGAGGGTTGTTCTGGTTAGGATAATTTTTTCATGTTTTGAAATAGCACTGGGGGCATATGACTATCTTCCATTGTAGCTTCATATGCCATTAGAATATTATATGTAGGGCACATTTTCTTGTTTTGTTATGTTGTTTGTTTTTTGGCTGTGCCACATGGCATGTGGGATCCTAGTTCCCTGACCAGGGATCAAACCCATGCTCCCTGCACGGGAAGCCTGGAGTCCTAACCACTGGACTGCCAGGGAAGTCCCCAGAGGTTACATTTTTAAGACTTCTGTCAGGTAACAGAAATAAATTTGTTTTACTTAAGACATAAAGATATTTGGATAGAAGGAAAATGAAAATATCCTGATGTCTTTTAATCCTCTAAGCAGCTGAATGCATTATTGGGCTGAATTTGCCTTTTGCAATCATATAAGAGCATACTGCAGCTATAATAGTTTAATGTCAAAATTATAATTTTAAAGCTCCATTCCAAATATCAAAAGTATAAAATAAATGATATAATCAAATGAATCTAAAAATAAATGTGAAAGAAAATATTAATTTTCATATTAGATTTTTAAATAAATAATTTTTCAGAGTCTATTGCCAAAAGAGAAGATTTACAAAGATCCATGAGAAATATATATTTTTAAAGGATCATTAATAATAACAAAGTTAAAAGAATTTCAAGAAAGCCTAGATTGGAAAAATATGAGAATCTAAACAGAAGCTGTTGATGTACTTAAGAAGAAGTTATTTTATTTCAAATCGAATGTGATATAATGATTACCATTTTTGGACTGCCTACTTTGCCAGCCACTGAGCTAAGCATATTGTATGCATAAATTCTTTTAATATTTTGCCAGTTCATCGCTATGGAGAATAAATTGTGGTTCCCCACTACTGAAAATTAAGGCCATTTGTTGCATATCTGTTTTAGGTAAGTAGCCAATTCTTACTTGGGAAAGTAAAAATATGATTTTGTTAGGTTAATATTGAGATCACTGAGGAAGTAACACAATCTCTTGTCTTCCAATTGTCCTGGAGAGAAAGAGCTGGAAAATATTTAGTTGTAATGGCAAAGAAGGAACAAATACACCACAGCTTTATATTTCATTTGTTTATTTCCTGCAGCTGCCTTGCAGGAAATGTGTGTAACATCTAATTGGGAAGGTGTCCATCAGCAATTACATCAGATGGAATCCATGGGATCCAGCAATTATAGCAGATTGGATTAAGAGCAAATGGATACTTAATAAGTATTTCTTTTTTTTTTTTTTTTTTTTTTTTTTTTACAAATTTAATCAGTTATACATATACATATGTTCCCATATCCCCTCCCTTTTGCGTCTCCCTCCCACCCTCCCTATCCCACCCCTCCAGGCGGTAACAAAGAACCGAGCTGATCTCCCTGTGCTATGCGGCTGCTTCCCACTAGCTATCTACCTTACATTTGGTAGTGTATATATGTCCATGCCGCTCTTTCACTTTGTCACAGCTTACCCTTCCCCCTCCCCATATCCTCAAGTCCATGCTCTAGTAGGTCTGTGTCTTTATTCCTGTCTTACCCCTATGTTCTTCATGACATTTTTTTCTTAAATTCCATATATATGTGTCAGCATACAGTATTTGTCTTTCTCTTTCTGACTTACTTCACTCTGTATGACAGACTCTAGGTCCATCCACCTCATTACAAATAGCTCAATTTCATTTCTTTTTATGGCTGAGTAATATTCCATTGTATATATGTGCCACATCTTCTTTATCCATTCATCCGATGATGGACACTTAGGTTGTTTCCATCTCCGGGCTATTGTAAATAGGGCTGCTATGAACATTTTGGTACATGTCTCTTTTTGAATTATGGTTTTCTCAGGGTATATGCCCAGTAGTGGGATTGCTGGGTCATATGGTAGTTCTATTTGTAGTTTTTTAAGGAACCTCCATACTGTTCTCCATAGTGGCTGTACCAATTCACATTCCCACCAGCAGTGCAAGAATGTTCCCTTTTTTCCACACCCTCTCCAGCATTTATTGTTTCTAGATTTTTTGATGATGGCCATTCTGACTGGTGTGAGATGATATCTCATTGTAGTTTTGATTTGCATTTCTCTAATGAGTAAAGATGTTGAGCATCCTTTCATGTGTTTGTTGGCTGTCTGTATATCTTCTGTGGAGAAATGTCTATTTAGGTCTTCTGCCCATTTTTGGATTGGGTTGTTTGTTTTTTTGCTATTGAGCTGCATGAGCTGCTTATAAATTTTGGAGATTAATCCTTTGTCAGTTGCTTCATTTGCAAATATTTTCTCCCATTCTGAGGGTTGTCTTTTCGTCTTGTTTATGGTTTCCTTTGCTGTGCAAAAGCTTTGAAGTTTCATTAGGTCCCATGTGTTTATTTTTGTCTTTATTTCCATTTCTCTAGGAGGTGGGTCAAAAAGGATCTTGCTGTGATTTATGTCATAGAGTGTTCTGCCTATGTTTTCCTCTAGGAGTTTGATAGTGTCTGGCCTTACATTTAGGTCTTTAATCCATTTTGAGCTAATTTTTGTGTATGGTGTTAGGGAATGATCTAATCTCATACTTTTACATGTCCCTGTCCAGTTTTCCCAGCACCACTTATTGAAGAGACTGTCCTTTCTCCACTGTACATTCCTGCCTCCTTTATCAAAGATAAGGTGACCATATGTCCGTGGGTTTATCTCTGGGCTTTCTATCCTGTTCCATTGATCTATCTTTCTGTTTTTGTGCCAGTACCATACTGTCTTGATTACTGTAGCTTTGTAGTATAGTCTGAAGTCAGGGAGCCTGATTCCTCCAGCTCCATTTTTCGTTCTCAAGATTGCTTTGGCTATTCGGGGTCTTTTGTGTTTCCATACAAATTGTGAAATTTTTTGTTCTAGTTCTGTGAAAAATGCCATTGGTAGTTTGATAGGTATTGCATTGAATCTGTAGATTGCTTTGGGTAGTAGAGTCATTTTCACAATGTTGATTCTTCCAATCCAAGAACATGGTACATCTCTCCATCTATTTGTATCATCTTTAATTTCTTTCATCAGTGTCTTATAATTTTCTGCATACAGGTCTTTTGTCTCCTTAGGTAGGTTTATTCCTAGATATTTTATTCTTTTTGTTGCAATGGTAAATGGGAGTGTTTCCTTGATTTCACTTTCAGATTTTTCATCATTAGTATATAGGAATGCCAGAGATTTCTGTGCATTAATTTTGTATCCTGCAACTTTACCAAATTCATTGATTAGCTCTAGTAGTTTTCTGGTAGCATCTTTAGGATTCTCTATGTATAGTATCATGTCATCTGCAAACAGTGACAGCTTTACTTCTTCTTTTCCCATTTGGATTCCTTTTATTTCCTTTTCTTCTCTGATTGCTGTGGCTAAAACTTCCAAAACTATGTTGAATAAGAGTGGTGAGAGTGGGCAACCTTGTCTTGTTCCTGATCTTAGTGGAAATGGTTTCAGTTTTTCACCATTGAGGACGATGCTGGCTGTGGGTTTGTCATATATGGCCTTTATTATGTTGAGGAAAGTTCCCTCTATGCCTACTTTCTGCAGGGTTTTTATCATAAATGGGTGTTGAATTTTGTCAAAAGCTTTCTCTGCATCTATTGAGATGATCATATGGTTTTTCTCCTTCAGTTTGTTAATATGGTGTATCACATTGATTGATTTGCGTATATTGAAGAATCCTTGCATTCCTGGAATAAACCCCACTTGATCATGGTGTATGATCCTTTTAATGTGCTGTTGGATTCTGTTTGCTAGTATTTTGTTGAGGATTTTTGCATCTATGTTCATCAGTGATATTGGCCTGTAGTTTTCTTTCTTTGTGACATCCTTGTCTGGTTTTGGTATCAAGGTGATGGTGGCCTCGTAGAATGAGTTTGGGAGTGTTCCTCCCTCTGCTATATTTTGGAAGAGTTTGAGAAGGATAGGTGTTAGCTCTTCTCTAAATGCTTGATAGAATTCGCCTGTGAAGCCATCTGGTCCTGGGCTTTTGTTTGTTGGAAGATTTTTAATCACAGTTTCAATTTCAGTGCTTGTGATTGGTCTGTTCATATTTTCTATTTCTTCCTGATTCAGTCTTGGCAGGTTGTGCATTTCTAAGAATTTGTCCATTTCTTCCAGGTTGTCCATTTTATTGCCATAGAGTTGCTTATAGTAATCTCTCATGATCTTTTGTATTTCTGCAGTGTCAGTTGTTACTTCTCCTTTTTCATTTCTAATTCTATTGATTTGAGTCTTCTCCCTTTTTTTCTTGATGAGTCTGGCTAATGGTTTATCAATTTTGTTTATCTTCTCAAAGAACCAGCTTTTAGTTTTATTGATCTTTGCTATCGTTTCCTTCATTTCTTTTTCATTTATTTCTGATCTGATTTTTATGATTTCTTTCCTTCTGCTAACTTTGGGATGTTTTTGTTCTTCTTTCTCTAATTGCTTTAGGTGCAAGGTTAGGTTGTTTATTCGAGATATTTCCTGTTTCTTAAGGTGGGATTGTATTGCCATAAACTTCCCTCTTAGAACTGCTTTTGCTGCATCCCATAGGTTTTGGGTCGTCGTGTCTCCATTGTCATTTGTTTCTAGGTATTTTTTAATTTCCTCTTTGATTTCTTCAGTGATCACTTCGTTATTAAGTAGTGTATTGTTTAGCCTCCATGTGTTTGTATGTTTTACAGCTCTTTTCCTGTAATTGATATCTAGTCTCATAGCATTGTGGTCGGAAAAGATACTTGATACAATTTCAATTTTCTTAAATTTACCAAGGCTTGATTTGTGACCCAAGATATGATCTATCCTGGAGAATGTTCCATGAGCACTTGAGAAAAATGTGTATTCTGTTGTTTTTGGATGGAATGTCCTATAAATATCAATTAAGTCCATCTTGTTTAATGTATCATTTAAAGCTTGTGTTTCCTTATTTATTTTCATTTTGGATGACCTGTCCATTGGTGAAAGTGGGGTGTTAAAGTCCCCTACTATGATTGTGTTACTGTCGATTTCTCCTTTTATGGCTGTTAATATTTCCCTTATGTATTGAGGTGCTCCTATGTTTGGTGCATAAATATTTACAATTGTTATATCTTCTTCTTGGATTGATCCCTTGATCATTATGTAGTGTCCTTCTTTGTCTCTTCTAGTAGTCTTTATTTTAAAGTCTATTTTGTCTGATATGAGAATTGCTACTCCAGCTTTCTTTTGGGTTCCATTTGCATGGAATATCTTTTTCCATCCCCTTACTTTCAGTCTGTATGTATCTCTAGGTCTGAAGTGGGTCTCTTGTAGACAGCATATATATGGGTCTTGTTTTTGTATCCATTCAGCCAGTCTGTGTCTTTTGGTGGGAGCATTTAGTCCATTTACATTTAAGGTAATTATTGATATGTATGTTCCTATTCCCATTTTCTTAATTGTTTTGGGTTCGTTATTGTAGTTCTTTTCCTTCTGTTGTGTTTCTTGCCTAGAGAAGTTCCTTTAGCATTTGTTGTAAAGCTGGTTTGGTGGTGCTGAACTCTCTCAGCTTTTGCTTGTCTGTAAAGGTTTTAATTTCTCCATCAAATCTGAATGAGATCCTTGCTGGGTAGAGTAATCTTGGTTGCAGGTTTTTCTCCTTCATCACTTTAAGTATGTCCTGCCACTCCCTTCTGGCTTGTAGAGTTTCTGCTGAGAGATCAGCTGTTATCCTGATGGGGATTCCCTTGTGTGTTATTTGTTGTTTTTGCCTTGCTGCTTTTAATATGATTTCTTTGTGTTTAATTTTTGACAGTTTGATTAATATGTGTCTTGGTGTATTTCTCCTTGGATTTATTCTGTATGGGACTCTCTGTGCCTCCTGGACTTGATTAACTATTTCCTTTCCCATATTAGGGAAGTTTTCAACTATAATCTCTTCAAATATTTTCTCAGTCCCTTTCTTTTTCTCTTCTTCTTCTGGAACCCCTATAATTCGAATGTTGGTGCGTTTAATGTTGTCCCAGAGGTCTCTGAGACTGTCCTCTGTTCTTTTCATTCTTTTTTCTTTATTTTGCTGTGCAGCAGTTATTTCCACTATTTTATCTTCCACCTCACTTATCCGTTCTTCTGCCTCAGTTATTCTGCTATTGATCCCATCTAGAGTATTTTTTATTTCATTTATTGTGTTTTTAATCGATGCTTGATTCGTCTTTAGTTCTTCTAGGTCCTTGTTAACTGTTTCTTGCATTTTGTCTATTCTATTTCCAAGATTTTGGATCATCTTTACCATCATTATTCTGAATTCTTTTTCAGATAGACTGCCTATTACCTCTTCATTTGTTAGGTCTGGTGGGTTTTTATCTTGCTCCTTCTCCTGCTGTGTGTTTTTCTGTCTTCTCATTTTGCTTATGTTACTGTGTTTGGGGTCTCCTCTTTGCAGGCTGCAGGTTCGTAGTTCCCGTTATTTTTGGTGTCTGTCCCCAGTGGCTAAGGTTGGTTTAGTGGGTTGTGTAGGCTTCTTGGTGGAGGGGACTACTGCCTGTGTTCTGGTGGATGAGGCTGGATCTTGTCTTTCTGGTGGGCAGGTCCACGTCTGGTGGTGTGTTTTGGGGTGTTTGCGGACTTTTTATGATTTGAGGCAGCCTCTCTGCTAATGGGTGGTGTTGTGTTCCTGTCTTGCTAGTTGTTTGGCATAGGGTGTCCAGCACTGTAGCTTGCTGGTCGTTGAGTGAAGCTGGGTGCTGGTGTTGAGATGGAGATCTCTGGAAGATTTTCGCCGTTTGATATTATGTGGAGCTGGGAGGTCTCTTGTGGACCAGTGTCCTGAAGTTCGCTCTCCCACCTCAGAGGCACAGCACTGACTCCTGGCTCCTCAATTTGGGATGATTTGTTGTCTATTTATGTATTCCACAGATGCAGGGTACATGAAGTTGATTGTGGAGCTTTAATCCGCTGCTTCTGAGGCTGCTGGGAGAGGTTTCCCTTTCTCTTCTTTGTTCTCACAGCTCCTGGGCCTCAGCTTTGGATTTGGCCCCGCCTCTGCGTGTAGGTCGCCGGAGGGCGTCTGTTCTTCGCTCAGACAGGACAGGGTTAAAGGAGCAGCCTCTTCGGGGACTCTGGCTCACTCAGGCCGGGCGGGAGGGAGGGGCACGGAGTGCGGGGCGAGCCTGCAGCGGCAGAGGTCGGCGTGACGTTGCACCAGCCTGAGGCGCGCCGTGCGTTCTCCCAGGGAAGCCGCCCCTGGATCCCGGGACCCCGGCAGTGGCAGGCTGCACAGGCTCCCGGAAGGGCGGTGTGGACAGTGTCCTGCGCTCGCACACAGGCTTCTTGGCGGCGGCAGCAGCAGCCCCAGCGTCCCACGCCCGTCTCTGGGCTCCGCGCTTTCAGCCGCGACTCGCGCCCGTCTCTGGAGCTCCTTTACGCGGCGCTCCTAATCCCCTCTCCTCGCGCACCAGGAAACCAAGAGGGAAGAAAAAGTCTCCTGCCTCTTCGGCAGCTCCAGAGTTTTCCCGGACTCCCTCCCGGCCAGCTGTGGCACACCAGCCCCCCTCAGGCTGAGTTCTCGCCGCCAGTCCCAGTCCTCTCCCTGCGCTCTGACCGAAGCCCGAGCCTCAGCTCCAGCGCCGCCCGCCCTGGCGGGGGAGCAGACAAGCCTCTCGGTCTGGTGAGTGCCGCTCGGCACCGCTCCTCTCTGCGGGAATCTCTCTGCTTTGCCCTACCCAGGTATGTGGGGAGTTTCTTGCCTTTTGGGAGGTCTGGGGTCTTCTGCCAGCGTTCAGTAGGTGTTCTGTAGGAGTTGTTGCACGCGTAGCTGTATTTCTGGTGTATCTGTGGGGAGGAAGGTGATCTCCGCGTCTTACTCTTCCGCCATCTTACCCGGAAGTCCAATAAGTATTTCTTAATGATGATGATGATGATGGCCATACTAAGAGTATTTCTGTGACATTAACAGCAAATAAAAGACTATTTTCACTTTTTTCACTACATTTGTAATATGCTTGCTTGCATTCCAATTTTTGCAGTGAGAAAGCATCTTTCTCAAGGTTTCTCATATGACAATGTGCAAGGTATTGATGAATGAACTAAACAAGTTATAGTAGCTTACTTTAGCTAGATGTCATACAAAGGGCAACTAATTGTGATCATAATTTTCTCCTGTGTAATACATTTCTACAACAATCTAAAATTAAATTATAAACATTGAATAACTTCACCTCTTAGAGTCAAAGAAAAGGTTATTATCTCCAGAACTGAACTTCAACTCCATCTTATCCAATAAACGTTCACCTATCCAGTTTAAGCTTAATGTAGAGTGAAGAAAGAATAAGTTCAGAATGCAGAAAATCAAAAGGTTATCAAAATGGGATTTTAAATATTTCTCTTACATAGCAAAAGATAACTTGCCATTTTAAATTTAAAATAACCCATTTAACCAATAAATTCAATTGTAAATAATTTTTATGGTATAATAAATTTCATTCTCTTGATACTATAATTTCTGATGATTAAAGTAATCTGTACACTGCTATTAAGCAGAGATCATATATAGACTCACCTAAGGAAACTAACCTAGTACTAAGTGCTGCAGAGAAAAAAGGAACTAATATGGCAAAATTGATACTGCAAACAAAATACTAAATTTAACAAGAAATTCTAATTAGGTTGAAAAAATGGTCAGATTAAAATAAAAATCTAGCAGAGTTCAGGCTTTTTTCATTTTCAAAAGAATGTATGGAGAATCATTGAGTTCCAGAGTTAATATCTGGGAAAAATTAATTTGATCTCTTTTCAGTAAGACTGCAAACTTTTATAGGTCTATGTTGAACTTATGGGAATGGATGTTTATAATCCTTGTGTATGTAAGGTTGTATATGTGTTTCTTTGAATTTTTGTTTGAAGTGCTAGTTGCTTTGGTGTATTTTGGAGTATATTTTGCAAAGAAATTTTTTCCATTCCAATCAATAGGAAATAAAATAGTCTAATATTTAAACATAAGTTGACTAGGAAATAGGAATCCAAGAGACTCAAGTTTTGGAGGAAAAAATTATATTTTATTCAGTTATCTAAACATTTTACTTTTACGAATTCATGAAAGAACCTAATATGTGAACTCCCTGTGGAACTTCTGTCTTTTTGTGCAATTAACAGTAACTTATTTTTCCCAACCCTTCTTTCAAAATTATTATTGCTATGTGATATAACTCCTTTATACATTACAACATTATAGAGAGAAGGATTCTAGCTCTGATGCCATTTTTTCATTCATTTCTGTAATCTCTCATAGGGGTTACTGGCCTTGAATATGCATGTAGTCTTCCTCAACATTCTGACTGTCAACATAACCTTTATGGTTTATAATATTTATTTTGCTTTAATAACTGAAGTAATTCCAAGGGATCTTTAAGGCCCTAGAAGAGGTCTCATACATTATCACTTTGATTAAATCTCAACTCTTGATTATGATAACAGGGCACTTACTACATTCTGGCTTATGAAAGCTATACAAAGCTCCTTTCTATTGTGTCATCATGACACCAGTTATTTTTGCCATTGATCTGGACAGTGTAAGATTTTCAGTAATAAATCCATACTGTGAACCAACCATATTTTAGTCTTACATTTTGGTAGGCAGTGCATTCTATGTAAATCACTTTTCAGTCAGCAAGAGAAAAAATAATAAAAAAAAGAGGATGTAATGGAGCAGGGTCTGGAATGGTCTGTGTATTTTGAAAAGGAACATTCAAATTAAAATATTTCTATGCATATAACATTATAGCACAAGAGGGTCACTGTGTCATAATGCAATCTGCAGAAAGTCAAGCTCAAGTAAATCTTCTGTCTTGGTAGGGATAAAAATGCAGAAAATATCTATGTTCTGTGGTTCATTATTTCTCAGTGGGGAGGACTGTATCTGCATCTGGATGTAGGCCTAAGTTTTCATTATTATCAAAAGGAGACTTGGGTTTGGAAGATTATGGATTACTAGTGGAATTAGCACTGGGCTGTGACCGAGACCATCGACTAGTATCTAGCCTCTGTATTTGTTAGAAAAATGTCACTAAATTTATTTATGTTTCTGATTCAGAGATTGTAGTCATACATTTGGAAGCACCTCACATGCACTTCCCATAATGTCTGTCCCACCTGCCTTTACCACCTCCCAAGTCATGGTCAGCTTTCTGCTAGAAAGAGTCTAGTCATGAGGCTACCTATCAAGGCAGCCCATTCTATATCTGAAATTGCTCCACTATTCTATTTATTGAGCTAAATTTACTTCCCTACAACTTCCTCCCACTAGTCCCAGATCTACCCTCTGGATCTGTACAAAATTATCTGACGCTTCTTGTCTATGACAATCCTTGACATAGCTGAAAATAGCTATCATGTCTCCTTAATATTTTATTTTCCAGGCTATTTATCCATCACTAAAATAAGCTAAGTATCATCTCAGGATGGTGATGAGAATAAGGTGAAATAATAGATGTGAAAGTGTGTCAAGAATATAAATAAAATATATAAAATGTATCATTGTTATATCTTAAAAATAATAGGTATGAAATTCTAAACCTTCAGCTAAAATATCTTCATCATAGTAATTTTTTTACAAAAACTCCTGTTGTTTATACTTCTGCATTCTTAAAATTGAACTAAATTAGTGCTTGGATAAAAGAGTCAGCAGAAGAATTTCAGCAGCAGAATAATTAGTAGGTAGGGCAGGCTGGCAAGTTAGGACAATCTCCAGGAAGGATAGGTTATGTTCCTAAAGAGACTCTTCCAACTTTGCAAACCCAAAGAAATAGAGGGACTGACATGAGAAGGCCTCTCTATTTAGGACAATGTCACTTTATTACATGAGAACTCCAACCATAGACCCAGTAACCCTGAATTGGATCCCACAGGTCCTATCAATTTGTGGGTTAAATGTACCTCTGGCATCTGCATAGTGATTCAGATCTTGGAATCTGGAGCCGAATTATCTAAGTTTAAATCTGGCTATGCCACTTGTTAACTGTTAATTTTTCTATGTGAGCTCAGAAAAATTATTTGACTTTTTGGCCTCAAAACCCTTACTTGAAAATGGGCCTAATAAGAGTAACCTACAGTTTCAGGTTATTGTAAGGATTGCATGAATTAAAACATAGAAAATGTATAGAACAGCAGCTATTTCCTAGCTCAATAAATGACAGGAGATAATGAATCTAACCCTGTGGCTAGAACAGGTATCTTCAAGCACGCACTTTCCTTAATTTGTGCACAAGGTTATATATTGTGGCTCCATGTTTAAGCCAGTGGGTATATAAAGTTGGTTTTCCTATTCTTTCTCCCATCCTCAGAATTGTCACAGAGAGAGATCTAAAATATCATGCACTGGAAATGACTTATTCATTGGAAAATGCACATCCAATAATTAATTTAAAGGGCTCTGTTGTAGATAATGTTGATTACTTGTTACATCTCACTACTTGATCTGGGCAAACCCACTCTTTCTATACCCATCCAGGGAGTAGATAAATCATTATTCAATTTTCTCCAATTTAAAGCCAAATAAGAAGGAAAAAGAACATTTCAGTCATTGATGTTAATGAACTGGAGAGGAAAAAATGTAGATGCAACTACCAGATTATTATTCTCACTGATGCCAAACAAAGTTGAAGGGAAAGACAAGACAAAAGTGCCATGTGCACAAATTGTCTTAAGTGCACGGACTCAAGTTAGCACTTTTATGAATAATCCATTTTATTTCCTTTTGACCTCACCCTTTGCTGTAAGAATGTCTTTCTAAGTAGAAGAAGCAAATCAAATCACCAGAAATTATGCCCTGATTTTTGTTCATTTTCCTATGAATTTCTCATTCCAATAGAATCAGAAGGAGGAAGGGGTCCTCTTTGCAGGCCACTGTGGAGTGATGTCTGTTCACTGTAACCCTTTCTGTAAAAGTGAGGGGCTACTTGGCTCCCCTGCCCTGTACTGTTGGCTCACAAGATCACACTAGTTTTGCAGTTTCTCCATTTTCATTCTGTTTTATTTTTCATAAGATCTGGCTGACTGATACAATTCCTTCCGATTTTTCAACTTAAATTATTCTATTTTCTCTCTACGTTGGTGACTTTCTGATTTCTTCTCTGATCTACTTTTCTAATCAATACTGTCAACTCAAAATTTAATAGAATCTGGGAAGCACACTCTTGAATTTTCATGGCTTGGTTTTCCCTTTTGTTTTCTTTTTCTTTCTTTTTCATTTTCATTTTTTCTAATATAACACTTCTCTTCTTCTCATATTTCTATATTTCTGGCTTCCATAGGATACTGGGTTCCCCATTCTGTCGCTTTCTTGTTGTGATCCAGAATCCATCTGCATCCTGTAATCAGGCTCACTGAAGTTGTTAGTTGTTAGCTGTGAAACTCCAGCAGCTGGAAGCCTTCCCCAGGAGCTTGGTGGGGACAACACACCTTTGCCGCTTTCTCCTGGATGATAGACAAGGTGTTCTCATTGGACCTGCACAGATTGCAGTTATCTTCTGCCCTTAAAATTGTTCTAGTCTGTTCTTTCATGGTTGCCATTGAGATTTTGACTAGGGGATTCCACTTATTTCTAGTCTCTTTCTTCCATATCCTTCTGTAGTCCAAGTGCATCATCTATGTTTTGTGCACTTCTACAGCCTCACTGCATGGATGGTCTATGTGGGCAAGAAATTTCATCAGCAGATACAATGCCAACAAATGATAAATATCTGGCACTTCTGTCAATCAGAAAAGCAGGAATTAAGTAGGTCACATTTCAAGGAGGCTAAAATTACTTTTTTATGAATATAAAATTCTTGTGCCTTTGTAAGTTCGATTAACTTAAATTAGATATAAAATTTAACATACTACTATCAGGCCTTAAAAGGGCATGTGAATCTGAACAAATTTGAGTATATCGATTCTCAATATTATGCTTCATGAAATGAGTTTGTTACAAAAATTTATCCTAAAACTAAAACTGATAGGAAATTTTAAAACAAACATCAAAATAATTCTAGAAGAAATCAAAACTGCATTTACACACTATTTATAAAATGACAAAAACAAGAGCTTCTTATATCATCACTTATAGAGTGTTTTAAAGCTACATTCAGGAAAATATTCTTATCATGAAACACTGGTTTTTAAGCATTAAATCATTTGAAAAACTTAGAAAATAATTTATAGCAAACATAAGGAAATTATTAATGAAGGCAGAAGTAAAGACTGATTAATTGAAAAATAGATAAATAATAAAATTGATGAACAAATATAAAAATGGATTGTTTTTAAAACAATAAAAGAAGTATATAGATAATGTCATTACGAAAAAGAAAAATAGAAGTAAATAAAATTATGAATTAGAAACTTTAAGTGCAGTTAGAGAGAAATTATTTGGAGAGGTTATTTTGTAAACCTCTATACAAATATAAATACATATAATATGTGGGCAGCAGATTGCTTTGTACTAGAGGAATATTATATAATACTTGAGAGAGCAACATGAATTTAATCTTATTTCTATCATTTCCTGGCTGTGTGAAACGGGGAAATGCATCCAAATTATCTGTGCCTCAGTTACAGCATTTATAAAATGAGGGTGATGATCAGTGGGTTTACCTCATCACTTTGTTCTAATTGAATTAAATAATGTTTAAGAAGAATGTCTAAAATTTCAGCATACAGTTTATGTTTAATAAAAGTTAGGCATTAATAATAGTGGCAACAATTGGGTTTTACAAGCTTAATATTATTTCACCAGCCACTGACTTGCATGTTTTTAATATACAACTTCATTGTTAGAATGGCTTTATTTTTAACTCTTAGCCCTTGGTTTTGGCATGTGGCAAGCAAATTAATGTAGATATTTTCAAGTAAATAAAATCTAAATGACTGATTAGGCAAATAAATTCAAGGGGCATAACTCAGCCTCATTTCAAAGCCCATGGGCCCCACTTCAAAGGCCCCTACCCCCAAGCCTTTTCCTGTCTTCCCTCTTGATTGGCTATCATGCCACGGGGAACTTACATCAGCAGAGCTTTGCACTGTCAGGGGAGAGACCATTTTTTTGGACTCTTCTGTGCCTAGACCCTGTGCTGTTGCTGTTATCAGCTGCTGGAGCCCTCATCATCTCTTTTCTTGGCATAGAAAATATCATTTACAGTTCTGGCAGATTCACTTGGTTTTTCTGCTTAGCTCTCTGGCATTGATGATTTTCTGGAGAGGGTGGTCTGGCTCCCCTGCTCTCCTGTGAGTTTAGAGGTGTCACGCTGCCATTTCAACCTAGCTGCCAACTCTTGGAGATCTGAATGACACAAGCGAAGTGCACCTTTATTACCTCTCTCATCAAGTGTAGAATTTCAAAGGAAACCCACTAAGTCTAGTCCCTGTAGCCCCCCTCAAATTCTCCTGGTGGAGCTGAAATTTCTTACCACTCCTCACCCTCCCTTTCCCTCATTTGATATCTTTTTAATTCAAGCTCCAAAGGCTTCTCTAAGTATGATGTGGGTGAGGAATATGGTGGTGATGATTCGAGAGAACATGTCTTATTTCAAATCTATGAGCTGTCAACTCCAATCAGTCTTCAAATGCCTTAAACTGACATCAGAAGTGGTGTTTCTTCACACTTAGAGGAGAAAGAAGTTGTCACTGAGGCACAGGAAGTTTAGTGTAAGTGGCAAGTAGTACCCAGGTCAGAGAAAGAAGGGAATAAAATCAGAAAAATTAGCGGGACTCAGAATATGGATGGTCTTAGAGGTCATAATAAGGAAGTTGAATCGTATTCTGACTGTGATGGTAAATTAATAAATAAGAGTTTTACCCTGGAGAAGGTCAGCATCTGATAGATGCTGATGAAAAACGTGAACTCTAAAGACAAGAGAAGAGGCAGGGAGCCCTCTTAGGATACCTCTAGGCAAATCCAGGCCAGAAATGAGACAGTGGTTAGGGACAATGTTGTTACAGTGGAAATGATGGCAAATTTGCTGTGGAATGGAAAGAAAATGAGAAGAATCAAGGATGAGTCCTTTGTCATAGACTTGACGAACTAAGTAGCTGGTAAGGGTCATTTCATGAAATGGGACATTTATCCTGTACCAGGCTTCAAGATATGTGGAGTAAGGGAGAAAATAATAGTTTCCATTTGAGAATGATGTACTCGGGTGGTGAAGGTAACATTCAGAGATGAGAGGGAAGAGGCAGAAGTGTTGCTAATCACAGAATATTCTTGCCTCTGGTGGGAGCAGCATTTGTTTGATTAGAGAAGGACATGAGGGAATTTCCTGTGGTAATGGAAATGTTCTATAACTTAGTGTATATAGCTCTGTGCATTTTCCAGAACTGGTTGAACTCTATAAACTCTTCATTTCATTGTATGTAAATTATACCTCAAAAATGGTAACTCTATAAACTCTTCACTTCATTGTATGTAAATTATACCTCAAAAATGATAACTCATGAGTTAGAAAAACAAAAGTAGTCTTGCTTAAAGATATAGAAAGATAGTGAAAATAAAAGGCAATTCAACTAAGGTAGCTGTCCATTGAAATAAGAGTATAAAACAGCTTTCACTCTCTGAGTAAAATGTTTCTACTTAGCTTGTTGTAGACAGAAGTTGGACAACCTTGACTATGAAGGATCTATCCCAGTTACTTAAAGAGGTAAGTTCTAAAGAACTCCCCCTGTGATAATGATATCTTGTCAGTTAACTCCATGTGATCAGACACAAGAGAGCCTCTGTTGCCACCAAACTATAGTTTTCTCAATGGAGTATAAGGAAATAATGATTTCATGCATATCTGTGTTCCTGCACAGCTGAGGCCTTCTGAACAATGGGTATGTCTGAACAGCTAACAGTTATTGGAAGCTATACTGTCTCCCTGAAGATAGACACACAGAGACATTTCAGGATACTCAAGTGTGATGGTTAGTTTCATGAGTCAGCTTAAGTCTCATTTATTTTTCAGGAGACATTTGTTTACTTTCCAGGGTAACTAATCACTTTCTCTCTGGAGAAGAGTGTAAGCAGATGAAGCAGAGGTACCAGTAGCCATAAAAGCGTAGAGTTTTCTCTAAGGGGGAGGGAGGAATAAATTAGGAGTTTGAGTTTAACAGATACACACTACTATATATAAAATAGATAAACAACAAGGACCTACTGTATAGCACAGGGAGCTATGTTCAATATCTTATAATAACCTATAATGGAAAAGAATCTGAAAAAGAACATATACATTTACATATATACATATATATATATATATGTATATATATATATATACATATATATATATATATGACTGAATCACTTTGCTGTACACCTAAAACTAACACAACATTGTAAATCAGCTATAGTTCAATTAAATAAATAAATAACACGTAAGTAGAGTCTTCTAATTTGAGACTTCCTCCACTCTGATGCAAAGCCAATTCAAACAAATGTACACATTTTGCCCTCGTTACATTGTCCTGTGGGGTTTGGGGTGTGGGGATACAAGGCTAAGATGTTGTTCTGGCTACTGCTTTTATGATGAGTAGCAAACTGTGTGCCTGGCTTAGGGTCTTGTGTTTTTGGCAATACATATATATATAAAAGCAAACTAACTCAGTAACTGGCAAGTGGTGTAATCTCAGATCCTTCACAATTTTGGAGCTAACAGGGAGATTCTACAGTAATCATGTAATAATTTCTCATGCAGTGTGTCAGATCCCTGGACGAAAGCCTGAGTCCTAAACCAGAAGTCCCACAGAGTCCAGCAAAATTTGGGAGCTATTTCTAGCAAATGTAATGGTGCCTATGAAAATTTAGAGCTACCTGTTTTTGGGGAGAAATATACAACTCCACAACAGTTTTTACAATGTCTCCACTCCCAGCTATACCTGTTGGTAACCTGTATTACTGTCTAAGCCTAGTTATTTGTCATTTGTTGTCATTGTGTCTCTGTTTTCTAAGATCACAATACAAGTGATAAGCAAGAGCTCTTTTCTCCCCCCAGTAGGAGAAAAAATTTGCATTTAGCTTGCGTTTAAATGAAGGAAGCTAATTTTATAATTTTACCACTTAAACTTTTCCTGGGTTTCAAACATATTCATTCTCAATTCTTCTAACAGGGTATTCACTTCTTACTTTGTTGGAAAGTCGGATACAGAGACAATTTAACAATGAACTTCTATGCAGATGTACCACCACTACTTTCTTGGAGGTAGATCAAAACAATATTAACATCTCTATAGTAGTTTGTAGGAAGATCAGAAGATCTGAAGCCTGCTACACTGCCTGCTGCAACAACTCCTCTGTAGGTTTAGGAGAGTAGATAGAACATAAAGACGTACTTGGAAAATTCTATGAATGTGAGCATATCTTGGAACATAGATAAATTTGACTCTAGTCCTGACAATATTATAATCACATCCATGCTGATATTATTAACAATCGAATACTGGCAATGGGGAAAAATATTCAATACATTGTATAAGCCATTACTTTATTTGTGTGATTGACAACAATAACCAAATATTTATTTTAATGCAACATTGAGAGAGAGAATCTGATAGTGTATCTGCTACACCCTGAAGATTTATTTCTTCTTGGATACTAAACACATGCTATGCAACATATAGGACTTTGAATTAGATTTTGATCAATGACCTCATGCTAATTTCCATCCTGTTTGTTTTGCTAGTAGGAAGCTTTAAGAAGTGAAGTTTCAGATCTAGTATGTGTTTTTGAGGGTATCTAAAAAGACAAAAGGCTATCTTTTACAGAAGAGATGGCCCCTATCTCTTAATGTCAGTTCCCTATGTATCCAGGATTATTCCATATCTCCTAGAAAACTCTGATCTTTTATGAAAGAATGAAGTGTGAGCACAATCTATTTCTAAGAACAAAACCACTGAATATCTATCTTTTCAGAAAGGCAAAATAATCTTAAATTGCCTTAAATTCTAAGTGATATTATCTGAACTGGAACACAAAGATAATGTCATGTCCTTTATATCACTCACCAACCCACACTCTGGAACTAATTAAATGAAAGTTTCATAACAAATGATGAGATAATAAAATAAAGATATTTTTCACTTGTCTTAATTCTTACATCTATATATGCACTTAAAATGTCTAGAAAAATCCATCCTATCTTCAATTATAAATATCAGTGAGATATTCAATTACCTTTAAGCCCCAAGATCACCTACTGAAATGCAGGTACTATTTTGTTCTTTTCACCAGAGAGTCTGCAACTTGGTAAATTGTTCCAAAACCAGAGCATATTTTCCCATAGAACCAATCTACAAAGAAGTGTCAGGTCAACACACTGTTCCCACACAACTGTTAAACCTGCACTGTCCTCAAGTTGAATATTTTATCAACGCTGCTGAAAACCTAATCATCATGCTTATTAATATGCCTGTGGAAAATTAATACCGAGTCCTCCAATTCCCCAAGGGAGCCAGGGAATAACCTATCCTGTCAGTGGGACTGTGGATTCCTTTCCTCTCAGTGGCTGAGTGGTGGGAAGTCTCTCTTTCCCCTCTAGTAATTAGCCTTGGTGTGACATCCATGGTGTGGAGCTGGGACATCTGACACAGAGAAAAAAGTTGAGTGGGCTAAATATACTGGCTTGATAGCCCTGAAAAGATGCTTCTCACTCTGGCTGAACACATGACATCTTTTTCAAGTTGCCTCTTTAGGGCTTTAGGAGCCAATCTTCATGCTTCAGTTTCTTCCTGACCCATTACTTCTGATGAATCCCTTCCCCATATCTTGAGGTACAGCAGATTGGAAGAGATTCTCAGTATTTCTTCTCTATCCTTCTCTTCCTTTATGAAGCATACAGAACTTCTAGGATTTTTCTCCACTCACATACATTCTGCCTGAACACCCTCCTTTTATAATATAAGGCAACACCTGGGAAGATGTATGTGGTAAACTATTGTCTTCTGAAATCTCTCTTTCTCCCTATACCTCACTTGGTCCTATAAGGGGTGGTCTGCAAACTCAGCATATAGGTATGAATGATTTGAAGTAAGAGCTCTGTTGATTGCTGCTAGTGAGGGTACAGTTCAGGATAGGAAGGTATCTTTCCCTATAAATATTTCTTTAATATACAAATCTCATTATTATTAAATATTGAACTTAAATTTAAAACAAATCTCTCTATTAGCTTGACACACCAAAACCCAACCCACCATCTATAGTCTAAATATAGCCCACAGGGCTATCAGCTTAGGGTCTCTTCTAGAGAGAGGAACAAAGACACACCAAAGGTGACCCTGGCTAGTCTTGCCTAGAACATAATTGAATCCAGAGTCATCTATTTTGGAAGGTATACTCAGAGTTAGACATAAAGGGTTTCACATGTTTTGGAGTATGATTAGTATCCTATTTCTTCATTTCTTTAAATGTAATTAGACTGATTATTTCTCCATTAGTCAAATTCTTAGGGAGTTCATCATTGTACTCTTAGGGTTTTTCCTTCTCCTGATAATTATTCAAGAAATCCACAGGATTAAGACTTTTTTCTTTTTTAAAGAAGAGATCTGCCTGATTTCCATTGCACATGGAGAAGAAATATGAGCATTTCTCCTCTGTTACTGTCATCTCTACCATGGATCCACGCTGCCATAAGATGCATAGCAGGAGTGAGATTCAGAAGATCACTCTGAGCTGTCCTCTCAGGACCCTTCCTCAGCTCCCACATCAGAGATAAGACTCACAGCCACTTGCCTTTGTGTTTCCTTGCTTAGTGCCTATTCTATTTGGAAGAGATTTTGGCTAGATGGATCTGCTCTGCCCACCTGAATTAACAGTGGACTCAATCAACCTTGTCATACCAAATAAAGGGAATAGATACTGGTCCACTGCTATCCCCTCCCTCTTCCCTCTTTCTTCAAAGCTTCATTCTCCTATCTAAAATGTGGGCAGATTAATTTGTCTGCTGTTTAAGTAGATATGAAACGACATAGCAAAATGTCCATTTCCTTTTTTTCCCAGTCCCTTCCATCATGAGTGCTTCTCTCAAAGTACCTCTCAATTGGCTTGGGGTAGGGACAACTATGTCTCTGTTCTTTTTCTTCAGAGCTAATGAGAAATGAGCTAATGAGAAAGCCTCAGCATTCCCCACCAGATCAACAATTTCAGCTTCTGTAGATCCTTTCCTCCTCTCTCAGCTCTGATTGTTTGCTTAAAGATTAGATAGTCTGATTTGGGGGTAAACAATGTGAATGATGTTTGCAGGCAGCAAGTCTATGTTTTCAATTCTTAATGAACTCAGAGGGAGTTTTCTAGTACCAATTGCTGTTGTTTTCTATTTGCTGTCTTTAAAAAAAATAACGTGAGCTTTGGACCCCAGATCCCAGTTCTGGGACACCAGAAAAAGTTCTGCTCAAGATTGGACATTTGCCATCAACAGATGAATGGATAAAGAAGATGTGGCACGTATATACAATGGAATATTACTCAGCCATAAAAAAAGGAAATTGAGTTATTTGTAGTGAGGTGGATGGACCTAGAGTCTGTCATACAGAGTGAAGTAAGTCAGAAAGAGAAAAACAAATATCATATGCTAACACATATATATGGAATCTAAGAAAAAAAAAAAGGTCATGAAGAACCTAGGGGTAAGATGGTAATAAAGACACAGACCTACTAGAGAATGGACTTGAGGATATGGGGAGGGGGAAGGGTAAGCTGTGACAAAGTGAGAGAGTGGCATGGACATATATACACTACCAAATGTAAAATAGATAGCTAGTGGGAAGCAGCCGCATAGCACAGGGAGATCAGCTAGGTGGTTTGTGACCACCTAGAGGGGTGGGATAGGGAGGGTGGGAGGGAGATGCAAGAAGGAGGAGATATGGAGATATATGTATATGTATAGCTGATTCCCTTTGTTATAAAGCGGATACTAACACACCATTGTAAAGCAGTTATACTCCAATAAAGATGTTAAAAAAAAAAAGATTGGACATTTGTATGAAGTTGGAAAGATCCCAAAGGGAACAGGCTGTGAGGCTGGTTGGAGATTCTGGAAACAATCTGATGGCTGAGAGCTCAGTGAAGTACCCCCATGCCAGCAGGGCATGAAGAAAACAAGAATGGCACACCAGTTTAGGAAAAGAGGTCAATGCTTCACTTCTGAATAAATAAGTGGTTCTTGGAGGGTGAGGAAAAAGGGGAAAAAAGGTCTCTGATTCCCAGGGCAGAACACAGGAGTCATCAAGGGGTAGAGCTGATAACCACTTAGATTCCCTTAGGTATCTGCAGACATTGTTCAAACCTGAGCACTTAGTTTCTCTTACCTTCATGTACTCTCTTGTGCATGGCCCTCTTTTTTTTTTCTTTGCCACCACCCCTGGGGCATAAGTTCAAAGGAGAAAACAGCAGTGATCAGACCATGGGAACTAGACCAGACTTCAAAAATGACACCTCCTTTCCATTCTCCCTCTGAGCCTATCTGTGATCCTATGTAAATAACCTAGAAGACAGTAGAATAGTGACAGTCATGGTGGTGAGAGGTGGATACGGGGCAAACTTTGAGAGATTTGAACTGGATAGTAAGTGCAAGGGTAATCATGAATTCTACTCAGAAAACACTTGATTTGAGGGAACATTTATTTGAAACTTTGAAGCAGGGACAAAGACACGTGGAAACACAAATGATATCTCTTTGCCTCTACTGGTCCTCATAAAGGAGGGCGAGTTGGGTTCATACAACAAACTTTCTATTGTGCAAACATCTGGTTTGTGACTATTGTTCACACCTGATGCAGGGTGAATCCCTGTGAGAAAATGTCTCTTCCCTCTCTCCTATATATTCACGGAGGGATCCCTCCCACCTTTGGCCCTGGTCCAATACCTCTGAACGGAGGAATCCTGGATTTAAGCAGGGAGCAGGGTGTAGTTTTCAGTCTCCACTGGATCCAGCCCAATGAGAAGTAGGAAAACTTGTTTCCTCTCCTACTCCTACATTTTTTCAATTCTGATCTATTGCACTTTGATCCTAGTCAAGTGCTAAGATCCAGTGAAGGTCCTCAAGATCTGATTCTTTTCTCTGGAGCTGGATTTGTAACTCGAGCTCACATGGCAGAAGTGGTGGAGCAGTCAAGTCCATAGTGAATTGACAGCTACAGGTCTTGTGTGTGGTAGGATGCAGACAGGGGGCAGGCCTCTGATTTGAGGTGGAGAAGAAGACTTGGGGAAAGGTGGAGGTGATTCTCTGGATGGCTGCAAAATGCATTGCGCTCAAGAAAGAGAAGCCTGTGGAAAGGAAACCCTACCTGAGTGTGTTACCCCGTGCCCTGGTCTGTGAGACTCAGTGGTAGATAAAGCTGCTCATTTCAAAGGACACAAAATGGGTCCCACATATGACGTAGGTGAGCAGCAACATTCTGAGCAGAGTGGGAAATAGAACCATCCTGGGAGACTACAGCACGGGGACGAAGGGCTGCCAAAAGCTATAAGGAAGGTTTGCCGGAAAGGCTTGCCCTTGTTGTCAATGGCTGGGACCTTGCTGAAGATCAGAAATACAAATACACAAGGAAAAGGGAGTTTACTGATTTCATATACCCACCTCTGGATGAATGTTATTTTTTTACCATAAAGAAAAAATGTTTTATTTGAAATTACAATTTTTTTCAGGGTAGCCTCACAAAAGAAAATTCTATGATGCTAAAACAGTCGAAGGCCACTTTACTTTAGCTGAGAACCTATAGAGGTCTTGCATGTGCAAAATAGGGCCTTGGAGCTGAGTGTAGGAATCACAGTCAGAATTAGCTGAGTACCACGCGGTGTAGAAGAGGGGTTTCCAAATAATTAAACAAATGGAAATAACTAAGTGACCAGACTCTCATTCCCAGTTTAGACATTTTTAGGAGAATTGGTTCACAGGAAGGAAATATGTGACCACCTCGAAATAATCTAGGGAACAAATGACAAAAAAGCTTTAAGCAAGCATGAACTGATAAGGATATTTACCTTTACACACTTTTAGGCTGAGAATCCACTGGCGGAGGGCTTTTGATTCATTTCCATGATTTCAGTGACTGGTCCAATGTTGAATAAATGTTTGTGAAATGCAGAAATGAACAGCAGGGGCAAGAAAGAGAAGTGAGGGACAGGGAGGATACCAGGCTGTCATTGGCTATTGAAGCAATTGAGTAGCACAGCAAATATTTTCAGCTCAGCATCTTTGATGTTGACCTTCTCTCTATCTGGAAGACTCCTTCCCCACCCCGTGCTTGCACACACACATACACACAGATACACACACATACACATACAACCAGGCATCCTGGTTTCCTCACCTGCTATCAGTTTATCTTCCTTTATCACTTTATTTAAAGGCACAACTCTCCACTAAACCCAGGTTGGCATTTCCTGGTCCACTTACTGCTTTTCTTTGCTACATGGCTTGTGTGCCATCTGGTCCATTATTTATTTTCTGTCACCACATTTTGGTATGTAAGTTCCAGGATGGCAGGAAAGTCTGACTGTTTTGCTCACTGGCATGTCCCTTAGCAACTAAAGGGCTCCTGGCCCATAGTTGGTATTTCTTCATATTGAAGAAATGAATGTACAAATGAATGAATGAAGGTGTATATATGCGTTCCCAGTCATTTGAAAAAAAGAAATGATTTTTCCCCTCCAGACTAAAAGAATCACATTGAAGAATTTGAAAAAGAAAAAAGAAGGTGGAAATAAAAAGGAAAACCCATTATTAGATATGAATTAAAGCCTGTTTGCTTTTATGTATTCAAAACCCCAACCAACACAGAACAGTAGTCAGAAGCTGGACCTAATTTCTAGGAAGGAAATTAGAAGCTTATTTTCTGTCTTTCCATTGCTTTTGAATCTGTGTCCTGATACAAGCCAAATGTTGTCTGTCAGCCCGTTACAGCATGTGCTCTCATGTGCTGCCACACTTTTCACTGCTGCTCCCCCCCGTGTTAAACTGCTCTGTTCTGCTGCCTTGCTATCTAAGGCTTGAGATAAAAATGATCAGTTGTTGCTGCCACGCTGTCTGTCTCCAGTGTTTAAATGCTTCCGTATCATGGAGTTTGCATCTGACTACATCTTGACAGCTTCCAAATAAGACTTAGAGAAACCAAGCGACCACTGTGATGATGACTAAACATTTTGCAGAACAGTGAAAGGGAGAGATAGGTATGGCTCTCTGATGGCTCAGTTTTTTCTTCTGAGAAAAACCATCCCTACCACCTAGACAGGACAGATGACTAGCAAGCGTCATCATGGGCATAGCTGTGACTGGTCAACAGATGCCGTTCCATTAGTATGTGCGTTCCCCAAGAATATGGAATTTGATGAAATTAATAAAACAAAACAAATAGATTGAGCCTTTCTTCACATGAGATGCATATAGAAGCCAAAAAGTCTCCCTGGTCTTTGTTTTCTACCTTTCCAAGGAGTAACAGATGTTGGGAATTCTACAGAATTTTAAGAAATGCTAATGTCCATTGAAGCCTGAGTGGTCTTTAATGCAAAGCTGCAGGATCATTGAAATTCAGAATTTCCAGCAAGTTATGTTGATTAATATCATTCACATATGCTTTCTTTTTTTTTTTTTTAAGTCTTTAAGGTGTTCTCTAATGTAAGTCCAAGAGGCTGTGCAAAGGGTGTGGTACTCTGTGGTACAAAGTACGTGTGATACTCTTACTGAAAGGAAACACACAGCAACAGGTAAATGCCGGTTGCCATGAGCTCATAAGCCTCATCTCAGGAAAGGTTTAGGGCAGCATGAAATATCATAGAATGTGCCCTTTTTTGGATTATATATATCTACCATTTATCTAAAGTACTCTCCCACTAACATGGCTACTTTCTAAATTTCTTCTGTAATGTTCAGAAATTCAACTGCATTCAGGATATTTTCTCAACCTTTCTACCATATTTGTGTCCACATGTCTTCATAGAGTTTAAGTTAGAAGACAGAAAAAGAAAAGTTGTCATAGGGACAATTTGCCAATATTTTTTGGGTGTATTTATTTATAATATAAAAACCATGTTATCTTAAAACATAAACAGGTTCTTGGCAGGGAAGTTTGAAGGATGATCTGAACTTTATGGTATTCAATAAAAATGATCACTCTTAGAAAATAAAAGCTCCCCAGATCTGGATTCACCGTTTTAGTGTTTACATTTAGAAGAAAATATTGAAGGCCAGGAATCATTTAATCTCTGCTCCCCTCTCAATGGAACCGATGTAAACTGAATATTGCAATCATATTATGGGAATTTGGTTCCCTTTACTCACTGTTGAGGGAAAGCATTATGACAAGCAATCTTAATTTAAAAAGTTAAAATTTGAAAACAACAGTAATACAATTTCACATTGATTTGAAGAACAAATGTCAAACCTTGCAGATTAATTTGTGCTTAGAAAAAATATTTTCCAAGTTGCTTTTTCTAAAAGATCTACCTGTCATCATTTGAGGAGTCAGATCCCATACAGCAGTCCTGCCCTTCCAGCGCCCTCTACTGGGTACTACAGCTGATGAATATGTGCATCTTGAATCCTTCACATTAGCCTGATTTTATTTCTAAAGCACAGAATCAAAGGGCAGGGCTAGAAGGACTTTGAGAATTCCATCTGCTTTCTACTGAGGTCCTATCCAAGTCACTGAGAGAGATGGAAATCTCCTCTGTTTTCAAGACTGTTAGAAAAGCAAAGTGTTTCAAAACTACTTTGGTTGATATTTTTACCCACCTGACCTCATACTGTGGCTGCATTAGTGGACATTTAGGAAGACTTCAATTACTGCACCTGCCACAAGTGCCTTCAGGGTACTGTAATCTATAACACTACCTTTTATCCCTTAAACACAAAAGATGTGACTTTCACTCGAGCTGATGGAATTTATCAGGGCAACATAAAAATTGCACGTGTGTTTATCTCCATCATTTGTTTTCTAGCATAGTAATTGATGCATATGCATGATGGAAATGACATACTGTTTCTGTTTTGTCATAGAAAATATATAGAGGTGCATACATTCAAAGGTAAAATCCCATGTTGCCTTTTAATGAAATTCATTTTGTTACATTTTAATGTGAGAGACAAAAAATCCTTTATTCTTAGACTGGAATTTAATGTCTATCAGTATTTAGTATGTGCTCATAACACAGCCTTTATTACATCTTGGTGTGAGTGATTGATGTCCAAAATATTATTAGCAGGATTTAAAACAAAATGAGTCAAATACCCTGGCTAAACGGACTCTACAGTCTCCACCTGCTCTTCTTTCCTTGCCTTGGTGACTGGTAGAATTTGTTAATTGAAAACATTAAAGGGGATAAAATTTGGTACCTTTAAGAACTGCTTTTGACTGAGTTTTGACTCCTTGAACATTAGTGTCTATGAATATTTATAATATATCAATGCATGGCAAACCTATTCTATCTGTTTGTGGAAATTTGCTGAGGCTCCTAGGTAGTCTCCTGGCTACCATCAAAGAATAAAATCACCACCGTCTCCTGTAACCTTTCAGTGGATTCATAACTGCAATACCCTAATAGTATAAACTTCCTGATGGATACCACATCTTTCAGTTTTCTGCAGTTACTCTGTTATTTCTTATAGGTTGCAGCTAATCAACTGCTACAATGATGAATAAAAAAGTACTGCAGCAGTCATGATAAAATACTCATCTACGGTAGTTAAAATAGTTTCAAAGAGGGCAAAAAGATTACTCCATATTTCTGTAGTCATGTGTGTTACATATGTATCAATAAAAGATATATGCATATCATAAACAATATTACTTTGCATCATCCTATGGAGTCTCTTTTTACAAATAGTCTACTGCAAAATGAAAGTAATGCAGAAGAAATGTACAAGAATCTTTCACTTGAAAAAAAATCAAACTTTGTTCAAAGCTAGTGGAACAGCAAACACTGATCATATCTTTCAGAACCTCTTCAAGTGTACATTAAGTCAGAGGGTCAAACATAGAAAGTTTAGCTCAACCAAATCTTCAAATGGACAAAACATTCTCTTGGAATCCACAGGGGTTGAGTCAGCTGCCAGGTGATGCATGAGGAGTTGAGTGTGTGATGCTGCTTCTGTGCTTCAAGGTAGCAGAGTCTTAACAGCAAATGCTGTATTAGAGCTCTAAAAATATGTTAGGGGAAAAAAAAAAACCTATTCCACTTTCAAAAGTATTCTAGCTTGTAGTATTTTTGGTCATCTTGTCACGTCTATACTTTTTTTTTTTTTTTTTGCGGTAAGCGGGCCTCTCACTGTTGTGGCCTCTCCCATTGCAGAGCACAGGCTCCGGACGCACAGGCTCAGCAGCCATGGCTCATGGGCCCAGCCGCTCCGCGGCATGTGGAATCTTCCCGGACCGGGGCACGAACCCGTGTCCCCTGCATCGGCAGGCGGACTCTCAACCACTGCGCCACCAGGGAAGCCCATGTCTATACATTTAGTGTTAATATATTGGAGAGCAAAGACCTCAAGCCAGAATCATTTTGTTCCAACTCCTGGACCCAGAATTGTAATTATTTACATTTTCGTTACATTAGGCTACCAGCTGCTGTTTACTAACTTCATGTGGAACTCAAAAATGCTGAACAAAGCCAGCTATACTATAATGGAAAAAGTGTTGGATTGGGAATCGAGAACCAAGTTTGGTATATTTTGTTTTTGCTTCTGCTTTTGTTTTTCTATTGTTGTCACTACATGTTTCAGTGGCCTTGAAGGGAGGTGTTTTATTTTATTTTTGAAAATAAGCCTTTAAAAACTACTGACTTCCTCGTCTACAATAAGTATTGGTTGGATTGAGATGATTAAATCTTTTGCAGCTATAAATTTTCATAAGCCAGACTTGTATATCCAAATGCTTTGTCAACATCTTTGCTTAGAAATCTAATCAGTTCTCAGTGGTAACATTTTAGTATGTCAAAAACGAAACAAAACAAAACAAAAACCACCAACCTTTGACTTCCCTCCACACACCTGCTTCTCACCCAAGAAGCAGATTTCTCACCCAAGAAGATTTATCAATCTCCGAACATAGCAGTTATTCAGGCCCAAAATCCAGAAGTCATCCTTTCTTCCCTTTATTTTTTATACCCACACCCAATTACAGATCTTCCTTGTCTTACAGTGGCATTATGTCGTGATAAACCCATTGTATGTCAAAAATATTGTAAGTTGAAAATATATTCAATACACCTAACCTGCAGAACAACATGGCTTAGCCTCACCTACCTTAAAGGTGCTCAGAACACACACATTAGCCTATAGTTGGGCAAAGTCATCTAACACAAAACCTGTTTTATAATAAAGTGTTGAATATCTCATGTAATTGATTGAATACTGTACTGAAAGTAAAAAGCAGAATGGATGTGTGGGTACAGAATTATTCTAAATATATTAGTTGTTTACCCACGTGACCACGAGGCTGACTGGGAGCTGCCCAGCATTACCAAGGAGCATCATTCCCCATATCCCTAGCCCCGGAAAAGATCAAAAATTCAAAATTTGAAGTACAGTTTCTACTGAATTCTATTACTTTCATACCATCATAAAGTCAAAAAATCATAAGGTAAACAAACCTAAAAGTCTGGGACCATCTGTTATCAGCAAAATCTGTTGGTTCTATCTTCAAAATAATTCTTATACGGACCATTGTCTCCTCCTCCAGTGTTTATTTTCTTGTCTAAGCCACTAGCATCTCCAGACTGGAATATTTCCACAGTTTACTGGTATGAGTTGAATTGTTTCCTTAAAAAGATATGTTGAGGTGTTAACCCCTAACCCCCAGGACCTCAGAATGTGACCTTATTTGGAAATAGAGTCTTTGTAGATGTAGTTGAATAAAGATGAGGTCATTAGGGTGGGTCCTAATCCATTATAACTAGTTTATTTATAAAAGGGGAAATTTAGATTCAGAGACAGACAAGCACATAGGGAAAATGCCATGTAGAAATGAAGGTCAAGATCTCAGTGATGTATTTAAAAGCCAAAGAACACCAAAGATTGCCAGAAAACCACCAGAAGCTAGGAGAGAGACATGAAACAGTTTCTTCTTCATAACCCTCAGAAGGAACCACCCCTACAGATACCTTGATCTCAGACTTCTGGCCTCCAGAAAGTTTAGATAATAAATTTCTATTATTTAAGCCACCTAGACTTTGATACTTTGTTATAGCAGCCCTAGCAAACTAATACATGGACTGAGTGGTCTTCCTACTTTCCCTCCTCTACTATGGTCTATTCCCGCTGGGGCCAACTGGAAACAAATCTTTTTAAATGTATCTGTAAGATTGTATTTCTACTTTATTAAAAACCCTCCCATAGTTACCCATATGCTTTTTTTTTTTTTTTTTTTTTTTGTGATTCCGAAGCATTTATTGCACTGATGGCACAGGGTGTTCACTGGGCAGCTTGGCTGCAAGCCAACACCTCCTCTCCCCACCTTGTGTTTTTACACAGGTGTGTAAAGGAGACCCTTTTACTGCAAAGAGATTTTCAGTCTCTCAGGTAACAGAACCAGGGGCTTTCTTGGGGCCTATGCTTTTGATCTACAACATTCTCTCTCCACTATTTCTTCTTTGACTTCCTCTGTCACCACTGTCCTGTAAAACCAGTTTGCTCCGGCCAGATTGGTCTTCTTACTCCATTATCTGGCTCCATATAGAAAAGCAACTGTTTAACAGAATCCTTCACTAGGAATGTTTTGTCACCTTTATTAAAGAAATCATGAAATGCTCCCACAAAATTAAAACAAAGCTGATTCTGTAGCACTTAAGTGAATAGCTAAAAAGTACAATTTGCCTTATTGAATTGATATTGGTATATCTGACCTTAAGCAGAAGGTTGAAACTGCACACCTTTTTATAATCAATAATTTATTCGATGAATGTAGAAGATTCTACATTGGAACAGAGAATACTTGGGAATAAAGATAAAAATTTAGCTGCTGTTATTTGCTTGTTTATTCTCCTCTTGTTTGGTTTGCAAAGAAACCGTGGTCTTAGAATTTTCTTTTTGATGCAAAAATTTTGAAATTAAGAATGTACACCTTTTGGCATACAACATCCTTCCATGGACAGAACTTTACTTTCATGTTTGTTTTTTTGTTTGTTTGTTCATTTGTTTGTTTTGCTGTACGTGGGCCTCTCACTGTTGTGGCCTCTCTGGTTGCAGATCACAGGCTCTGGACACGCAGGCTCAGCGGCCATGGCTCACGGGCCCAGCTGCCCCGTGGCATGTGAGATCTTCCCAAACCGGGGCACGACCCCGTGTCCCCTGCACCGGCAGGTGGACTCCCAACCACTGCGCCACCAGAGAAGCCCCTACTTTCACGTTTTTGTTTTGCACAATAAGAAACTCTGCATAAAGAACTTCCTATTTTAGGGAACATACAGTTGCTTCCACTTTCGGGTATGTGTTTTCACAATATATCCACTTAACTAAGGCTCTCACTTCCAGTTTCTGCTCAGCTGTCATCTCTGTAATAAATTCTTCTCTGACGTTTTATACAAAATAACTCTCCACTCCTCTATTGCTGTAAGCTGCTTTATTTATTTTTTTAATAGAACCTGTCATTGTCAGACATACAATATATTTATTTGACTATTTGTATATTTTTCATGAGTTTCATGAGAGCATGGTTGTTGTCTGTCTGTTTGTTTTAAATTGCTGGTAGACTTAGTACCTAGAAGAGTTCCTGGCATGTAATAAATGACTAATTAACATCTGTTCATTGCCAGAATATTTAAATTTTGCATCAACAAACATGATTTTTGAGATTATAAAAAGGAGAAGATGGAGGGAATAAATCAAATACACAAGAGTCAATCATATATAAACTGGTATGAACTTGCAACATTTCACTCATGTAGTCAACACATTTATGTTAACACCGGTTGTGACCAAGTGCCATTCTAGGCACTGGAGTTCCGAATATGGAGAGGACATGACTGTAATTCTGGCTTAGGTGAGGGGTAGACTACAACACAAAAAGATAGATTCTACACTAGAAGTGAGAACAAAGTCCTATGGTATCACAAATGGAAGGTCAATTACTTCTGCCAAAAGCATTTAAGGGAGGTTTCACAAAAAAGGGGACGCTTAAGCCCAGCCATCTGGGAGGTTTGGTGATGGTGGTGACTATTCGTGGGTAGGTGACATATGAGGTGAATATTTGAAGCTGTGGAAATAGTATGTGCAAACACAAGGTAAAATCATCTAGAAGAGGTGATACTTGCCAACAGGTTTCTATAAAGCTGTGTATCCCTGGCTCCCTACTTTTCTGCTTAGCCAATAACCCACTGCAGAATGCTATGGAAACACTGGAATCTCTGCTATCCAAGAAACAAATCATGAGCCACCTGTACCTTGGGGGAAGTCCCAGCCTCCCTTTATTTAATATCCACAGGCCAATAAGGCAGAAGGCCAACGAAGTAGCAGCTACATTCTGCCTCTGTCTTCAATTTAGCCTCTGAATTGTATATCCAGCTGGGTCCTGCTGCTAGACGATTTTATATGACTGAATTCCAGCACCCTCTCCCAGCAGGAGACAGCCAGGAATGGAGTCTGGACTCAACATGGAAGATCTGACACACATATTTCAGCATTTCTTCTTCCTACTTTTGGAATCCCAAATATTTCACCACATTAATAATAATTTATCACCCCTTTTCTTATGTTGCAAGTATATGAGACAGAAATGCAAAGAGAGCTGGTACCTTTTGATGGACGGACCATTACTCATTGTAAAGTTAGGGTTTTTAAACATCTCCTCATTTATATTTAATGAAACTTTAACCATCACAACTGCTCTGTCTACACCAGTAAAAGTGAGTTTTATATGCTTGATAAACTAGGGAATTGTGTTGTTTCTGGTTTCTAATCCCAGCTCTATAATTAATCATTTTGTGTCATAAAACAAGGCATCTGAATGTTCTCTTAGTGTCCACATGTATCCAATAAGGATTGGATGGCAATGGTTGCTGAGATTCAGCATTCCTTAATTCTAGAAATTAAAAAAAAAAAAGTCGCAAATGAAATTGGAAACAATTTACAATCACCATCAGTAGTTATTTGAAAGGCACTCAGAGTTTTTTTGGTTTGTTCGTTTATTTTAAATATTGACTTTTCAGATGTATGAATCCGTCTTATGCCTTCTCCAGCTATGTGTCTGCTATTCAGCAACCATCCAGTCATGGTAAGAGTGCTGAGTTTAAAGAACCCATTATTTTACATATAGAGTTAATGGCATCTGGTGTGTGTGTGTGTGTGTGTGTGTGTGTTGTATTCAGCTTCCTCAACTTCTCAGGAAGGGGTTATTTAAATCAACTAGGGACTGCTTTGTAACAAATCACTATAGCTGTTATGAGGACAAGCATGACTTAAGTGGAAGGCTGGTGGTCATTTCACATCATGGCTCCATTTAGTTGCTCTTATAGATCTTAGAAAGTGTTAAAAAAAATCCCTAAAAATGACACACCAGTTTTTTTCTGTGTGTGTGTGTCTGAAATGATAGGCAATGCTAACTAAAACCCCTCACTTTTATTTCCCTGATAAATTCTTGTGCCTCTGGATCCCATTTGATCCCAGGAAATCTGAAAGACTCTTAATCACAGGAGAGCAAATATTCATTCCCTTACAATACCCCCTCACAGCCCCCAGTTCCATGGTGGTATATTCATCTATATTTAAGGCTTAAAATAATTTAGGAAATATTTCTTTATTTTCCTAGTAAAATACAAGTTCATTGAAAAAGAGAGCTGTTAAAAAGAACAGAATTGGGGTAAGAGAATGTGTTTGAAAAAAATGGTAAACATTACTAATTTAAAATGAAAGGTCAGTCATACATTGTGTATATAATTTTTAAAACATACATTTACTTATTTGTTCGTTGCTACTTTCCATCATCCTGCATATGGAAGTGATACAGAATTTACATTTTAGGTTATAGGAATCAATTCCTTTAAATTAAAAAAAAGTAATCAATAAAGTTTTTTTTAATGATACTTTTCAAAATCTGATGTCATTACTAAGCTCATGCAATTTCAAAGAAGAATCTTTGTATATTTAGAAACGAATTCATTTTCACATGATCAGATAGTCTCATTGCTACTAGATTAAAACCTAGTTCACATGAGTTTGGGACACTTATTTGTACCATTTTTTTTTTTTTTTTTTTTTTTTTTTTTTGCGGTATGCGGGCCTCTCACTGTTGTGGCCTCCCCCGTTGCGGAGCACAGGCTCCGGACGCGCAGGCTCAGCGGCCATGGCTAACGGGCCCAGCCGCTCCGCGGCATATGGGATCCTCCCAGACCGGGGCACGAACCCGTATCCCCTGCATCGGCAGGCGGACTCTCAACCACTTGCGCCACCAGGGAGGCCCCATTTTTTTTTTAAATGTACCACTTGGTCCCATGTCTGATAATATTAATTTTCTTGGTTTCTATTCAATACGTTTTAAATTTTCAAAAAAATATGATTCTGACAAACATTTAAAGGACCCACAGGAATGCGATGAGCCAGATATTGTAACTGTATGTGAAGGGATTAAGCAGCTTAAAACACATTGTCACAGATCCTGGAATCTCCCCTCTTTCTTGACAACAAAGGTCGAGTTTTCCTGGCTGCAACCATGGAAACTATTTTCAAGCCGTTTGGCAGACGCAGTCCTGTACACCTCAATTAATATATCCTCTGGGGGATGGGGGGACATCACCTTTGTAAAGACGTTTATGTTAAAGCCATGAATAAAATGCTTATACATCCTGCAAAAAAGAGCTCATTCATTTGCAGCTGATGATGACAAAAATACCACTGAGAACAGCTTCTATTTCTGCTTAGCTGACAATAAGCAGAAACCACCAGTCCAGGCACCATTAGGATGACAGGACATGTTATGCTCTTATCTCAAGTTGCTCTTCGGCTCCCACACCTCCTTGAAGGCTGTGCTCTGCTGTCTCCTGCTTTGAGAATCTGGTGCCCCTCTGTTTTCTATTCCTAGTTCACAAGGTTCTAATGCCCATCAGGACACTTTTGAATTTACTCACTTATTGCCCTTTACATGAAAGGATTGCAAGTGTGTTCCTAAAGCCTTAGACTCTTCAGCTTTTTATCTTTAATTGTGAAATAAATGTTAGAAATTCATGAGCAGCTGGCTCGCAGAATTGTTAAAATACCTGAAATTGAAAAATACACTCTGTTCTGCTATAATACTTGTTTGAGAACAGAATTTGTTCCAATGTGATTGATATATTAGGGAACAATTTAAGCATAATGCCGATTTCACATTTGCTTATGTGCAAATTCCTCTTCTAAAAACACCAGATGTACTCAGAAAACAGCACCCACCTGAATCCAGCTGCACTGGGATACACAAAACTCAGACACACACATCTCAATCCTCTACTAGCTACTTCAGCTCACCACGGTAAATGAGAGCTACAACCATGCACATTTGACGTTACAAATTTCATCCCATTTCTGAGAACCTTCCATCACACCCTCCTATCATTCAAATTAATTCACAGACTTAACTAACCTTCCATCACTCAGTTCCACAAGCAAACTCCTGGTCTCTTTAAAAGTGATGTGCTGCATTTATTGTAGTATTTACATATTTCTAAAGCAGTTAATATGTGTAAAACCATACCACTATTTTTATTAAGTTGTTATTTTTTTCTTATGTGCCATCGATGGAGTTTTTGAGTGTTGAGCATCTGTGGTTTTTGTTGCATGATTTTGCATAGTGTGATGATTTTTAGGAACATATATTTAGCATATGTTTCTTACACTCATAGCAGAACTGACTGTATGAAACTTCCTCCATTCCCAAGAATATCTTACATTTCCTGGGAGGATGTTTACCAGTGCCTTCATTGGACCTATTTTCTTCTCATCCTTGACTCTTGTTCCTGTCAGCTCCCAGTTACCACACAAAGACTAGGGTTATTTTTTCGTTTTCATTTTTTCTTTTCTAAACTTGACAATAGATAGAAAACCTGTGGACATTATTCTAAAGAATTTGGTCTTTATTGGGAGGATAGGAGGTACTCTTGAAAATGTTAAGTTAGAGAATGAAGATGGAAGGCAAGCCCATGCAAGTGAGGGTTCTGTGTGAAACTTTCTGTCAGGAAGTTCTATGGATCAACAGCCTGTGACTTCCTGGAGGAAGATTGTTGGAGATTGTCTTATCATCTCTAAAGTCCCCATGCTGGGCATCCTGCCTTACCTGGAATGGTTCAAAGTGTTTACTGAACTGAATTCCAACAGTACAAATGCGGATTAGTCCTAAACATGGTCACGGAGAGACACTGAAAAAGTCTTAATAATAATGCAGGTAATCAATTTCTCCACTTAGACAAGGAAGCATTCCCACACATTTTAGAAAAAAAAATGTTTGACAATGAAAATTGAAACAAAAATGATTTTTCATTTACCCTAGCTAAATAGTATACCCTTTGAATTCCTGTTTTAAGCTTAGTAATTCTGGACACAGTGCCTTTCCCCTCATGATATGATTGATAATCATTCAGTTCATCAGAAAACTGATTAATCAGAATGTTCCACTTCCTCACAAGCATTCTATATAAGTGTCTACTGTGTAGAGTTTAATGTCATCACACACTTTGGCTCTTTTAATTTTTTAAAAGTATTTGGGAATGTTTATTATTATTATAGAATCCTCCAGAGACAGAAATATGGATATTTCTATCCATATTTCCTATGCAATACTTATTCAGTAAAAGCTAAGAAAGAGAATGAAGATCAGAAGTAAAACCATAGAGACTATGGAATCATTGTATGGCTTGCTCTAAATGTGGTATCTTCTGGGTGACTCTGACTTCATTTCAATTAAATGCTTATTACAACTCCCCAGGTGGGTAGCCCATCTGCTTCCCATGGAAGGCAATGTCACCCAAGCTCCTGGTTCCCTTCCCTGCCAATTAGTCCCCTATATGCAATTTATATGAGTGTTACAGAGCTTGGATAGGTGTGAATATTTGAACTTCCTGTAGTTTTGCTGAAATCTGATTTAAGCATACACTGACTGACAAGGGAATGGGAAGAGTAAACATCAGTATGGGAATTTAGGGATTTGTATAAATGCTATACATTTTTATTCCCTAGGTGGTTATGCGAACTTGAAGTTGTCTTCCTTTTGGCTTAAAATAGATGAATCACCTAATAATAGATTCACTTTTTAGTAATAACGTCATCATTTTCTACCCTACTTCTCACTGAAACTCAAATATAAGACAGTTTTTCAAACATGGTTTAAGAACCTATAATTTAGCATGGTCTTCTTGTGCACGTTGACCCCTGTGTATGTTCTACATGTTTGCCAGTTGTTCAAAGTGGTTGCATTTGACCCCAAATAGTTTTATTGCCTTAATGCATTATTCTGTGTGGCAAAAATAAAGCCAGACTGGAATTATCTAGGCCAAATGATACAGTGAATTTCTAGGAAGCCTGAGGCTGATTGGCTGGGTTTTTTTTTTTTAAGATGTTGGGGGTAAGAGTTTATTAATTAATTAATTAATTTTTGCTGTGTTGGGTCTTCATTTCTGTGCGAGGGCTTCCTCTAGTTCTGGCAAGTGGGGACCACTCTTCATCACGGTGCGCGGGCCTCTCACTCTTGCGGCCTCTCTCATTGCGGAGCACAAGCTCCAGACGCACAGGTTCAGTAGTTGTGGCTCACAGGCCTAGTTGCTCCGCGGCATGTGGGATCCTCCGAGACCAGGGCCCGAACCCGCGTCCCCTGCATCGGCAGGTGGACTCTCAATGACTGCGCCACCAGGGAAGCCCTGATTGGCTGTTTTGCATTGAGAAGGAGCCACTGGAGAGAGACAGTTCAAGTAAAAATTCGTTGTGAAATAGTTGATTGAGGAAACAGAATTGAAAGTTCAGTTTAGCACATTAAGCCACTATTATGTACCCTCCAAATAGATTTCCTGGAGATAGTCTGCCACCTTCAATATGTTTACCAAATTTTTACTTGAAAGTTTGTTGTTGTCATGGAATAGATGTAACCTGAATTAAAGGTATAATGTTATTAAATAATAATCTGACAATGTAAGAAAATGAGAACTGCAATTTTAAGCTTTGTTACTATTGGAGGTAGTGTTAAAAGTTCATCAGAACCCTCTATTAATAATTATATATATTTTAATTTTTTAAACAAGTTACTTTAGGTTCTTGTTATAAGTATAGAATAAGCTGTTGTCCCATAGAGACCCATAATATCAGTGATGTGAGAAAAACAATAGAATTTTATATTTCTTACCCATGACAATCAGGAGGTAGGCAAGAGTTCCAGGTCAGATAGTCAGTTCTGATCCATTAGGTCACGCAGTGATCAGATTAATTTCTCTCCACCTTTCCAGAGGAGATTTTTTTTGTCTGTGTGGGGGAAGCTGACCACCATTAGAAACTCCTTGTGTTTCTGTCATTAAGAGAGAAATGAGAAGATGGACCACAATTTCCATTTAAAAGATGTGACCCAGTATTTGTACACACAGTTTTGCATACTTACTTGCAAGTGAGGCTGAGAAATACAACACTCTTTTGTGCAAAGGAAGAAGGGGAGGTGGATACAAGAGTAATCTTTTTTTTAAAAATTTTTATTGGAATATAGTTGATTTACAATATTGTGGTAGTTTCTGCTGTACAGCAAAGTGAATCCATTATACATATACATATATCCACACTTTTGAAAATTCTTTTCTCATATAGGCCATTACAGAATACTGAGTAGAGTTCCCTGTGCTATGCAGTAGGTCCTTATCAGTTATCCATTTTATATATAATAGTGTGTATAGGTCAATCGCAGTCTTGCCATACCTACTGATTAGCTGTTTGTTCAACTTTTATTTTTTAAAAATATCTTCATAATAAAATATTTTCTACTGATATAACAGAAAACTTTGAAAATAAATCACACCAAGTTCTCTTCTACTTAAAAAAATCCAGTGGTGCCTTTGTTTCATTACCCCTGATATGACTTATGATACCCTGTGGGCTCTGGCCACGCCTCCCACTCCAAAAATGCTTTATCCATTCTTTTCCCAGCTTCCTATTTTCTAACTACAGTGATTATCCACTTTCCTTCCTGTGGGCAATCTAACCTCCTATTTCTGTTTCTTTGCTCTTGTTATTCCTCCTTTAAGAAATGTTCTTCCCGTAATTTTATGTATAATTGGCAACTTCTTATCCTCAAGAGTGCAGCTCCAATCTCACTTCTTCAGAGATTCTTTCACCACTCTGGTTTTCCCATATTGCTTCACCGTTTTAAACTTTACTTCATAGCAGTTGCACTATTAATTAATATCTAAACTTATTAACTTTTTATGTGTTTATGGTTTTATTTCACCTCTATAATATAAACTCTGTGAAGGCCCAGATCTCATCTGTTAGTTTCCGATATTAAAAGGAAAAAAGAAAACTCTTAGAAGACAGTTACTGAAACATAGTAGATGCTTAAAAAATATTTTGAAATGAGCAAATGAATATATAATTGTCAATATGCAACATGCACATTACATATACAATGTTTGCCGTGTCTTTTTAGAATCTTGTATTTTCAAAAAAAGTCAGTTGTTTTCTTAATATCTAATTAAGGATTAAAAAGATAATGTACACAACTGAGGTACAGTTTATCACTTGCCTCATGTTAGATGTAGCTCTTGACCCTAGTAAGCTTTACATAATCTGGTCCTATGTAATAATATGCTTAGTTATAGCATGACATTGTACTTTCTAAGATTCTGTTACAAATGGATTTTCATTTGCTCAATGCCATAGTGATAAAGTGCTATTGACTAAACCCTGAATAAACATTCTGAAATATTTGTTGCTCTGCAAAAAAAGACCAATCTGTAACATTGATCAGAAATAAATGGTCACTCCTGAATCATACCAAATAATCTTCAAATCAGAAAGCCAACTAACTATTTTAGAGGAGAAATGTAATAATAAATAGAGTCACAAAATTCTTAGAAGTAAAAGAAATAACATAATTTAACATATATTTACACATATAGTTATAGTTTATAGAATTTTTAAAAGGGCTACATTATTCTTTGCTCTTCATTGTCTAAACAATCATATGAAATGGTTCAATTTGGTGAAAATGAACATTTGTTTTCTTCTGTTGTTTATCTTTTAAAATTATAACACTGATTTTAAATTCCTTGCAAGACTACAAACAAAGAAAAGGATAATCATCATTAAGTGTATGAATGGTCCATAGGCCTTCTCAGAACCAGTAGACCGGACCACAAATGAGTAGCAGAAAGTTTTATGACATGGCCCAGGTTCACCCATTTGACCTAAAAAATGTTAAGCTCTAGAAGATTTCTTTTGATTCATTTCTCAGTTGGCCAAATCATGGTAGAATAGTAGAATCAATATTAGATAGAGTGGCTGCAGGCTCGCCCCACATTCCAATTATAACTACAGTACCCTATCCGGCCCCCTGGCCTGAGTGAGCCAGAGCCCCCTAATCATTTGCTCCTTTAACTTCCTCCTGTCTGGGTGAAGAACAGATGCCTGAGGATGACCTACATGTAGAGGTGGGGCCAAAACCAAAGCTGAACCCCAGGAGCTGTGCGAACAAAGAAGAGAAAGGGAAATCTCACCCAGCAGCCTCAGGAGCAGTGGATTAAATCTCCACAATCAACCTGATGTAGCCTGCAACTATGGAATACCTGAATAGATGAGAAATCATCCCAAATTGAGGAGGTGGACTTTGGGATCAACTGTAAACTTGGGATTTGCTGTCTGAGACCGATTTCTTTCTGACTTTTATGTTTATCTTAGTATACAATACAATCCTACCTCAAGAAACAAGAAAAATCTCAAATAAACAACCTAACCTTACATCTAAAACAATTAGAGAAAGAAGAACAAAACCCCCCAAAGTTAGCAGAAGGAATGAAATCATAAAGATCAGATTAGAAATAACTGAAAATTAAATGAAGGAAACAATAGCAAAGGTCAATAAAACTAAAAGCTGGTTCTTTGAGAAAATACACAAAATTGATTAGCCAGACTCATCAAGAAAAAAATGAGGGGAAAAGACTGATATCAATAGAGCTAGAAATGAAAAAGGAGAAGTAACAACTGACACAGCAGAAATACAAAGGATCATGAGAGATTACTACAAGCAACTATATGCCAATAAAATGGACAACCTGGAAGAAATGGACAAATTCTTAGAAAAGCACAACCTTCCGAGACTCAACCAGGAAGAAATAGAAAACACAAACAGACGAATCACAAACACTGAAATTAAAACTGTGATTAAAAATCTTCCAACAAACAAAAGCCCAGAACAGATGGCTTCACAGGTGAATTCTATCAAACATTTAGAGACGAGCAAACACCTATCCTTCTCAAACTCTTGCAAAGTTTAGCAGAGGAAGGAAAATTCCCAAACTCTTTCTACAAGGCCACCATCACCCTGATACTAAAACCAGACAAAGATGTCACAAAAAAAGAAACTACAGACCAATATCACTGATGAACATAGATGCAAAAGTCCTCAACAAAATACTACCACAAGAATCTAACAGCACATTAAAAGGATCATACACCATGATCAAGTGGGTTTTATCCCAGGAATTCAAGGATTCTTCAATATACACAAATCAATCAATGTGATACACCATATTAAAAAATTGAAGGAGAAAAACCATATGATAATCTCCATAGATGCAGAAAAAGCTTTCAACACCCATTTATGATAAAACCTTCCAGAAGGTAAGCATAGAGGGAAACTCCCTGAAAATAATAAATGTTGTATATGACAAACTGACAGCTAACATCGTTCTCAGTGGTGAAAAACTGAAACCATTTCCTCTAAGATCAGGAGGAAGACAAGGTTGACCACTCTCACTGCTACTATTCAACATAGTTTTGGAAGTTTTAACCACAGCAAGCAGAGAAGAAAAAGAAATAAAAGGAATCCAAATCGGAAAAGAAGAAGTAAAGTTGTCACTGTTTGCAGATGACATGATACTCTACATAGAGGATCCTAAAGACACTACCAGAAAACTACTAGAGCTAATCAATGAATTTGGTAAAGTAGCAGGATGCAAAATTAATGCACAGAAATCTCTGGGTTCCTATACATTAATGATAAAAAATCTGAAAGAGTAATTAAGGAAACACTCCCATTTACTACTGCAACAAAAAGAATAAAATGCCTAGGAATAAACATACCTAAGGAGACGAAAGACCTGTATGCAGAAAACCATAAGACACTGATGAAAGAAATTAAAGATGATACCAACAGATGGAGAGATATACCATGTTCTTGGATTGGAAGAATGAACATTGTGAAAATGACTATACTACCCCAAACAATCTACACATCCAGTGCAATCATTATCAAACCACCAATGGCATTTTTCACAGAACTAGAACAAAAAATTTCACAATGTGTATGGAAACACAAAAGACCCTGAATAGCCAAAGCAATCTTGAGAGAAAAAAAAAACGGAGCTGGAGGACTTAGGCTCCCAGACTTCAGACTATACTACAAAGCCACAGTAATCAAGGCAGTATTGTACTGGCACAAAAACAGAAATATAGATCAATGGAACAGGATAGAAAGCCCAGAGGTAAGTCCACACACGTACGTTCACCTTATCTTTGATAAAGGAGGCAAGAATATACAATGGAGAAAAGACAGACTCTTCAATAAGTGGTGCTGGGAAAACTGGACAGCTACATGAAAAAGAATGAAGTTAGAACACCCCCTAACACCGTACACAAAAATAAACTCAAAATGGATTAAAGACCTAAATCTAAGGCCAGACACTATCAAACGCTTAGAGGAAAACATAGGCAGAGCACTCTATGACATAAATCACAGCAAGATCCTTTTTGACCCACATCTAGAGAAATGGAAATAAAAACAGAAATAAACAAATGGGACCTAATGAAACTTAAAAGCTTTTGCACAGCAAAGGAAAACATAAACAAGATGAAAGACAACCCTCAGAATGGTAGAAAATATTTGCAAACAAAGCAACTGATAATGGATTAATCTCCAAAATATACAAGCAGCTCATGGAGCTCAATATCAAACAAACAAACAACTGAATCCAAAAATGGGCAGAAGACCTAAATACACATTTCTCCAAAGAAGATATACAGATTGCCAGCAAACACATGAAAGGATGCTCAACATCACTAATCATTAGAGAAATGCAAATGAAAACTACAATGAGGTATCACCTCACACCAGTCAGAACGGCCATCATCAAAAAATCTACAAACAGTAAATGCTGGAGAGGGTGTGGAGAAAAGGGAACACTCTTGCACTGTTGGTGGGAATGTAAATTGATACAGCCACTATGTAGAACAGTATGGAGGTTTCTTAAAAAACTACAAATAGAATTACCATATGACCCAGCAATCCCACTACAGAGCATATACCCTGAGAAAACCATAATTCAAAAAGAGTCATGTACCACAATGTTCATTGTGACACTATTTACAACAGCCAGGACATGGAAGCAACCTAAGTGTCCATCGAGAGATGAATAGATGAAGAAGATGTGACACATATATACAATGGAATGTTACTCAGCCATAAAAAGAAATGAAATTGAGTTATTCGTAGTGAGGTGTATGGATCTAGGGTCTGTCATATAGAGTGAAGCAAGTCAGAAAGAGAAAAACAAATACCATATGCTAACACACACACACACACACACATATATGTGTGTGTGTATACACACACACACACACACACACACACACACACATATATATATATATATATATATATATATATATATATATATATATATAATCTAAGGAAAAAAATGTTTCTGACGAACCTAGGGGCAGGACAGGAATAAAGACACAGATATAGAGAATGGACTTGAGGACACGGGGAAGGGGAAGGGGAAGCTGGGATGAAGTGAGAGAGTACCATTGACATATATACACTACCAAATGTAAAATAGATAGCTAGTGGGAAGCAGCTGCATAGCCCAGGGAGATCAGCTCGGTGCTTTGTGACCAACTAGAGGGGTGGGATAGGGAGGGTGAGAGGGAGCTGCAAGAGGGTGGGCATATGGGGATATATGTATACATATAGCTGATTCACTTCGTTATACAGCAGAAACTAACACAACATTGTGAAGCAATTATACTCCAATAAAGATGTTTAAAAAAAGAATTTATATAGAGTTTCTGGAATCATCGCCAACACAGCATAGATTTTATTAAACACGTTTCCAAAGTCACAGCCTTGAGATAAATAAATAAGGGGATATCTGTGAAGCCTGTGATAATCACAGTGATTCTTCCTGAGGCTCTGTGGTGATTCTAGTAAAAACAACAACTGAATTGTTGTTCTGTTAATATTAATAACAAGCCAATTTTGTAAAAATAGCGATATTTTCTTTCTTATATGCTAACTTGAATGACTAAATATATTGTAACTATCTGAAAGTGAATGCAAATAAGAAAATTCTTTTAAAATTTAACTGTTAGTTTTCTCTATTGGAAATTGCACCTTAATTCACATGAAGCATCAAAAACTGTTCTATATGCAATTATCATTAGAAAGACCTCTTTACATCATAAAGTAAGTGAATATTGGCCACATTGAAGAGTCTATTGACTCAGCGTGTCCACCATATGCATAGCCATCTTCTGAGAAAAACAACCTCAACTATTCCTTGAGCATAAGTGGTTGTTTTTCTGTTCTGTCTCTTGAAACCTTGGCTGTGGCTGATTGGGTCTGATGGGACACTTTCTCACTGAGAGCTTTGATTCTGAAACATACAAAGGTGCATTAATAGAAAGAACCTATAGCAGAGAAATAGAAGCTGATGAATTGAGGGAGAGTGAGATGCAACCTAAATGAGTTGAATCAGATTATATTGGATGGGATGCAGGCATCAGTATTTTTTAAAACCTCCCAGATGATTCCAGTGTACAGTCAACACTGAGAATCACATGGTGGGAAAATGAGGGAAACTTACTTACTGAAAGTATGAGAAAGAGGTCAGGGCACCATGACCACTGCTGTATCATTAGGACAGCTATTGCATTTGCGATATATTTGGGATATAGTTGTGTGCTTTCTCTGTGAAGCCTGAAAATGCAGCTTCATTTCTGGTGTTTCTGTGCTTCCACAGTTGGTTAGATATCCTTATAATGATAAGATCTAAGGTAACCTGAATTTGTACATAATCTTTGCAAATTGCAAGGACTTAAATAATGCAATCGTTTTCAATCAAATCCGAACACAGTGTTATTCCATTAAATAAACAGAATCCAGATAGGAGAAAAAGAAGTTATTTTCCTCAACCATTTGGTGGACCCATGGAAAAATTTCCAGAAGTATTATGGTAGTAGAAAATATAAGATTGTTCTTTGAATTGTTAAAATGTGCTTGGACAAACACTGAATCTAAGATTAAAGTAACAAATAAAATCATACAAGGCATGTTTTCCACTAGAAAAATTTAGAGGTACACTTTCAAAATAAAAAAAAGGCATTTGTGACACAGAAGGATTATGACTCAGAACTTAAAGAAGGATGTGAGAAAATGAAAATATTACAAATTATTTAAAATGTTAATAAATACAATATACTGACTTACATCAAGGAGTTACAAAATATTTAGTGTGGTTAAGGAAACCTACTTGCTAATATTTGAATACCAGGTGCGAGTTTGTGTGAACTGAAATCCATTCATTTTGCTATGTGCAGATGGAAGACATACTTTTGTACTTTAATTAAATATAGAATGAGTAACTAGTCTTTGTGTACTCTACATTAACAGCAAGAGTATCACTCGCGTGCATTTTAATTTTTGTAATAGAGGTAGACTTTAGGACTGGAGTTGTATGTTGACATCATAAAATGATTTTTTTTCCTAAGTTTTATTAGTGTTTTTTCAACCTGTTTCTTATTTTCCCAAGAAATTATGCTGCCACTTGCATAAACTAGTCAGATTTTCAACTCCATTAAAAGCAAACGTATTAATGGCGCATCATTGTTGAGAAAAAAATGGTATTTATTACACAAAATATACCGAGAGTGAATACTGAGTCTTAACACAAGTGCATTTCTTTAGGTTTTACCTTTAATTCCATTACAGCTTTGAACCACTTATTTGTTTTTTTCTTCGCTCTTAATATTGTGAGAAAGAGATGAAGTATTCCAGATGGGCTACAAATGTTAGTGACATACATTATTCTCTCCTGCTGACTTCTTCCTTACATGTTAGATTAGTTATAAAATTGCATAGATAAAAGTTCTTAAAAACAAACCCGTGTATAATAAAGATATAATCATTAACAATGTTACCAGTGTTTCTATGACTTCATTTTAATGCAAAAATACAGTCCATACAGAACTCCTGAATTTTTCAGAGCATATTTGATATATGGTTAAAATTCCATCTGCTTTTTTAAAATTAAAGTATTTTAAAGTAGCAAAAACAACAAAGGGGAGTCAGCCAATATTTTATAATAACTATAAATGGAGTATAAGCTTTAAAAGTTGTGAATCACTATGTTGTTCACCAGACACTTATATAATATTGTCAATCAACCATACCTCAATAAAAGAAGTAGCAAAAGCTCTCACTCTTAGGACCATAATAATGTTTTACATATTCTCAAAATAAGCAAATAGTTATAGCTAACTGGGGTATGGGGTGGGGGACCCAGAGTGGAATACAGCCACTAATAAATGATTCTAACTGTATTTAAAAAATGAATATCATAACTACACTGAAGGAAATGGGGAAACTAAAACCAAATAACTGGAAAACAATATCTTGACTGGATGTTATGAGGCTAAATACAAAAAGAACTCTACATATATGCTGAAGTATAGGTGGTTGATGTGTTTCTGCTGCCTAGTATAGACAGAAAATTTTGTTCTTGAACTTCAATAACTCATAATAAACAATAAAAACAATTTATCTTTATAAGTATGTTAATTATATAAAAAGCAATATGATGATGATCTTCATAGAATATTGGGTATTATCACTGTTTATATGGAAGGCTAATTTTTTTAAATCAAAATATATTATGTCTGGAGTTCTAATAATTCCTGAGAAAAAAACACATTTATCTCCATGTAAAAAAAACACATTTATCTCCATGTAATGAACAAATTAGTCATTAGAAGGTCTTTATAGTCTTTTCCAATTTTGCAGAAAATGAGTTTTCATGAAAATGACTGGATCAAGCTTCAAGATGCTATTAATCTTTGGTTAAGATAGAAGAGAGACCAGATCTCCTTCAGCATGATCTAATTTTTTACTCTGATGGTTGAAGTAGCTAAAGTTAGGCACTTTAGAGAATAATAATTAATCATCTCATTCCTCTAGAAAGAATCTCTTAGGTTACTGAAGACAGGGTTGTCTTTATGGTTTAACAGAAGCGCCTTATATAAGCACATGGAAAATTGTATTAACTGGAAGTCTCCTTCCTACTTAGCATCTAGCTATTTCAGTGAAAACCTTGCATTCCCCTCAAGACAGACATTTAGCTTACTCTGAAATGGACATGAAGTAATCGGGCATTTTGTAATATTGAACTAAGGCAGATCAATGAGTAAGGAGCTTTGCCTTTGAAGTTCTTACTGAAAGTTTTATTCTCTCCATTTCAGCATGGACTTCTGATTCTTGTAGACTGTGTATTTCCAGGCATCCTGATGTTTATTATTTCCTTTTCTGACAAGACCTGATATCTGACAATGTAATTATATTAGAATAGCATCTTCCCTCTAACACTGACTAAGCAATTTGACTTTTTTTCAGTACCCGAGATGACAAATGATTTTAGATTGACTCATGTGCTTCTTTCTCTGGAATCTTTTCCCCAAACTGCATTATAAGTTCAGATACATTATGGAAGGAAGACTAAAAAAGAAAAATATAATTGAACAATGCCCGTGTATAAATACTATGCTATATACTTTCAAATCTTAATATAATGTGCTATGGTAACTAATACATTAATCTCCCATACACTTTTACCAAGTATTCTATTCTAATTTCTTGATGGATGGAAATACTTTAGATTCATATTTTTTGACAGTTAGTTTTATGGAAAATTGTATTTCCAGTATATATTTCCAGCTGTGACTTTAAACTTTTGAATATTGATAAAGTCACCAAGTTCTAGTTCTAATTCTGTGGAATGGTTCCATTACTAATTCAAATCAGGAAACTTTCTAATATTTAGAGCTTAGCATGTTTAGCTTAGATTAGGTTAACTCAGAAACCAGCTTAGATTTCTCTTTAGCTGGTTCAAATAGGATTGAGATTTCTTTGAAAGACAAAATCTTCCAAAACTCACACAAGAAGAAGTAGACAATCTGAATAGGCTTATATCTATTAAAGAAATTGAATTAATAATTGATAACCTTCCAAAACAGAAAGCACCAGGCTCAGATGGGTTCACTGGTGAATTCTACCAAACATTTAAGGAAGAAACTTTACCAGTTTCCTACAATCTCTTTCAGAAAAGAGATTGTAGAAAATGAACAACTCAAAAAAATGGGCCAAAGACTTGAACAGATGTCATAACAAAGAAGATATACAGATGACAAATAAGTATGTGAAAAGATGTTCCACATCATATGTCATCAGGAAAATGCAAATTAAAACAACAATGAGATACTACTACATACCCAGTAGAATGACAAAAATCTGGAATACTGATGACATCAAATGCACGTGAGGATATGTAGCAACAGGGATTTTTATTCATTGCTAGTAGAAATGCAAAATTGTACAGTCTCTTTGACAGATAGCTTGGTATTCTCTTACAACACTAAACATTTACCATATAATCCAGAAATCTCACTCCTTGGTATTTACTCAAAGGAGTTGAAAATTAATGTCCGCACAAAAACCTGTAGATAGATGTTTATAGTAGCTTTTAATCATAACTGTCAAAAATTGGAAGCAACCAAGATGTCTTCAGTAGGTGAATGGATAAATAAATGTTAACTCATTTCTTTTTCATTCTAAAAAGCAATGAGTTATCAAGACATGAAAAGTTACAGAGACACCTTAAATGCATTAGCATTAAGTTAAATAAGCCAATATGAAAAGGCTGCATACTATATGATTCCAATTATATGATATTTTGGAAAAGTCAAAACTATGGAGACAGTAAAAAGATCAATGTTTGCCAGGGGTCAGGGACAAGGGAGGAATGAATAAGCGGACCACACGCAATTCTTAGGTCAGTGAAACTACTCTGTAATGAAACTATAATGGTGGTTCCATGTCATTATCAAATTTGTTGAACTGCATAGAACACGTAACACCAAGAGGGAGTCCTAATGTAAACTATGGACTTCGGGTGATGATGTGTCAGTGTAGGTTCATCAGTTGTAATTAATGTACCGTTCTGTAGAGCGATGTTGATAATGGAAGAGGATATGCATGCATGGGACAGGGAGTATATGGGAAATCTCTTCATCTTCCTCTCAATTTTATTGTGGATCTAAACCTGCTATACAAAAATAAAGTTTTTTTTTTTTGTGGTAGGCGGGCCTCTCACTGTTGTGGCCTCTCCCCTTGCGGAGCACAGGCTCCGGATGCGCAGGCTCAGCAGCTATGGCTCACGGGCCTAGCCGCTCTGTGGCATGTGGGATCTTCCCAGACCGGGGCACGAACCCGTGTCCCCTGCATCGGCAGGCGGACTCTCAACCACTGCACCACCAGGGAAGCCCCTAAAGTATTTTTTTTAAATGATTGAGATATTAATAGCATGTTTTGTGAATGCCTACATTTGCTGAAATGATCAATACAGTGTTTGGCATGTATTGGTTGAATTTAGATTTATGGTCCAACTCGTATGGGAAAAAAAAAACACAAAAATATACAACACAGAGGTAAATACACACACACAAACACAGGGACACATGAACCTAGTTATGATCTGCAATGTTTGCGTCTTTATATGAATGAAAGAACTAAATGAAAAACAGTCTCAGGATGGTGTATGAGTTTGCTAGGGCTGCCATCACAAAACACCACTGTTATGGTGGCTAGACATCCAAGGTCACAATGTCAGCAGATTTAGTTTCTTGAGGCCTCTCTCTTTGGTTTGAAGATGGCTGTCCTCTTGCTGGGTCCTCAAATGATCTTTCCTCTCTGTGTGTGTGTGTGTGTGTGTGTGTGTGCATCCCTGGGGTCTCTCTGTGTGTCCAAATTTCCTCTTCTTATAAGGATACAAGTTAGATTGGATCATGACTGCTTAATGTCCTCCTCTTACCTTAGTCAACTTTTTAAAGGCTCTATCTCCAAATACAATCACATTCTGAGGCACTGGGGGTTAGGGCTTCAACTTACAACTTTTTCAGGAGGTGGGCAAGTCAGTCCATAAAAGAAGTGATAAATAGCTCACTTTGAACAATTTTTGTTTTGGTTACTTCCATTTGAAGAAAATAATTCATAAGGTTACATCTCATAGATTTTCCATACAATCTCAGCCCCTACATTTCATTCTAGTAAGAGACATTAGAAAAAAAGTCAGGAAAGCCATCACAAATAAAATGTTGGAAATAGCCTTTGGTGTCACTGTGCCTGCAGTATAATCTTGCAACATAATTCGTAGTCTTAAAGTTATTCTGTAAATTTTTTCTTTATGCTACCCTGACACATATCTGATAGCCAATCATTCTTATTATACATTTTTATTTTTGTTATGAATAAATACACATATTACATACACATAGAAATATTGCTTTTTACCTTTGACTGTGAATTGCTCTTAGCTTGAATTTTTAATTTCTTGATAATTTCCACACTGTTAAGTATAAAAAGAGAATTTTCAATTAATCTCATTGAGAACATGTATTTTTTTAAAAAAAATATTTTTATATATAGTGATTTTTCTTCTCTACACAACCATTGACAAAGTGAAATATTTAAGTAAATTCTGGGGATAATTATTAGACAATGAAAGCCTATTGACAACATATGTTAATAAAAATAGCTGAGATCCTTCTTTTTGTAAATCATTTGCATGTGTATGTCATACAGCACTTAGAAGAAAAATGGTGCAATGTTTTCTTTGCATCTCACTACAAATTGTTTACATTGTTTAAAAAAGCACATTTAAAGCTGTCTCTATGTAGAAACTTATTTACTGCTATTTATTTGTTTCTTAATTTAAACTATTGTATTGCTGAGTCATATATTTTTTAAAAATCTAAAATAAAAATTAAAACTGACTTTTAAAAACTTTCATGGAGTTGTAAATTCCAAAGGATGTCATAGTTTCAATGTATCTCCACAATAAAAGTGATGATGACTGATAGGTTTAACTCAAGTGCATTTTAGCATTTTCTTAATACTGGCTCAATATACAACTAAATCCAATAGTGGCCTTTTCTATGCTTTTTAAAGTGCCCTCCAGTTTGAGCTCTTCAAAGAAATGGAAAAATAAACCGTTAGGATTTTGATTTTACATTTTACTAAGATTTTGATTTTTCTTAAAAGTTTAGTAATTCCTTGCCATGTATATTTAGACTTTATCCGTAGTAAGTCACATGACATTGATGGTGTGATTTAATTAACTTTCTGATTTTATTGCTTTTTAAGTAATTAACTTTTTTTAATGAAATTTTTTTCACTGAGATTTCTATGCTCTAAATTATGTCCTCACTAATTTTGTGCAGGCCAACACATCCGAGTTTTTAGAGACAATATCAAATAATTTAATAGCTTCAAATGGATGTTGGAGGTGGAATCTGTTGAAATAAAGGAAATATTTTCCATCCACTTGCCCTTCCTCCCACTCTCTGCTGAGCATCCTTTGTGCATGGTGTTCCTTGGGCAGTTCCAGCATGTGATCCAATGGGCCAGTGGATGGAGATAGATGGGAGTTTGGTCACGTGATAAGAGGAGCAAACAGGTAGAGATAAGGCTAAACTGGAGGGGAAGGATGCCAAGTAGGGATGCCAGCCTGACAGGGGAATGTACTAGCTATCCAGAGGATAAAAGATCAGTGGGCAGTGGTGGGTAGAAAGCAAAAAGCCTACATAGTAAGGAAAGGAGGTAATAAGCATACCTGCATGCTTCCAATAAATGCTTGTGCAGATCAGTCAGGGTGACAAACCTTCACATGCTGCTGGTTTCCTCTCCCAATCCAATCCTAGAAAAACTGCAGGAGAAGAAAGCATGTACTAAGATAAATCAAATAAACACTTTGAGAAACTTCTGCCAAGATCAAAAGCTGTCATGGACTGGAATGATGGGTTGTTTTCTGTAGTGGTGTGGCCAGAAGGCAGTGGCAGAGCAGACTGAGAAGAAGTTATAAATTCTACATTTTCCTCCTCACAACATTGCCTGGGCAAAAATTGTTTCCTCCTTCTTCTCTATATAAATCATCAGCAACAACTGAGTCCACTAGTGGGCAGGAGGGGTTGTAATAATTTTAGGGCAACACAAAAGCCCTGGTGGGTTGAGAATCTAGTGATAAGAGATGCAGTTTATCCGTGTCTCCTCATCCAAACCTCCAGGGCTGGTGGGTTGCCTCTTGTCTTACTGCATTTTACCTGAAAATATTACAGGGAAATCCCTGACAACAGTATTTCTTTGGTGCTTGTGCCAGCAAATGAGGTTGTCTACAATTTGGTGCCTGACTTCTCTGCCCTAGAACTGATTCTTCCCTTCCTCTTAAACTCTCAAGAAGTGACAGAGAATAGAGTGTGGCTTTTACTGGTCTCAGTGTCCCCGACCAGACAAGATAGCCTTTCATCCAGGGAAAATGAAAGCACAGGGCAATTACACACACAAGCTACACAGCCACTCTATCAGAAAAGCAAACAGAATAAAACCTATCAAAGACAAAAAGAGACTCCTATAGGATTTGGCAACAACAAAACAAAACTGAGATTCAATAATATGTTGCCTACAGGAGACACATTTAAACAAAAAGACAGAGAAAGTTTGAGAATAAATACATGAAAAAAACATACACCAGGGGAAAGAAAGCTGGGGTATAAATTTAATATCTGCAAGATAGAACTCAAGAAAAAAGTATCTGAGACAAAGGTGGGTTTTCTATACTGGTAAGATTAAAAAAATTGCAATAACCATTACAAAATCCATTTATTAAACACTTGAGCCCCTAAATTTATAACTGACATTGTGATGGATTGGCTCACTATATAAAGAGAAATAAAAGTGGATTTGTAAAAAAAAAAAAAAAAAAGTGGATTTGTTCCTAAAACCGTATGGTGAGTTGGACACCAGATGAATTAAAGACCGAAATGGGAAATGTAAAACTATAAAGTCAAGGGAAAACAGGGGAGTCCTTTGTAAACAAACCCCCAAAACAAATTGTAAGGCATTATTTTTATGCATATGACTATGCCAAAATTAAGGCTTTCTGTCCAATGAATTACATCATATGGTTCTTTCCAAAGTAAATGAACAGATGACAATATCCTATACAAACTTATTTACAACCCTATTTATCAATCTAACTTGAAAATTGATGAACTATTAACATGTACTGTATACCAACAAAGTAACAACAGAAAGACAGGAACACAACAGAAAAATTGCATAAGATGAACAGAAGCAATTAAAAGAAAAGAAAATCCAAACATTAAATAAACATAGGAAGAGATATACAAGTATTAATAATTATAAAAAGGCAAATAAAATGAGATACCACCTTAAATTCATTAGATTGACAAACATTAAAAAGCTAGATAATGTTAAGCATTGCTAGAACGTGAAGGTATAGGAGATCCTATGCATTCTAAGAAGGTCTGTAAACTAGTAATGCCATTTTGGAGAGCACTTTCACAATACTTAAGCAATACTTAATCAAGTAGTATATGCATACTCCATGACTCAAGAATTTCAGTCCTGGATATAAGTCCCAGAGAAAACATCCCACAAACCTAAAATGGACCATACACAAGAATTTCATATAGCAATTTTGTTGTGATGGATGAAGTTGGGGCGATCCAGGTGTTTAACACTGGGTGATTATAAGCACATATGACAACATGAAGAACTGTTAAAGACATTACTGAGCAAAAAAAAGTAAGAATCAGAATAAGACGTGTGGTACAATGACATTTACATAAATTAAAAATTCATGTAGGAAAATATCAATAAAAATTTTTCAGGAACACATACTCATCAAACACATTAGATTGGTGGAAGGACAGAAGTTATGGAGGGCAGCAGGGATCTAAAGACAAGGGAGTTTGTGATGGGAGTATAGAATGGGGATGGTGGGGTTGTATAAATAAATAAAAGGGGCGTTGAAGGAAAACATATGATTAATTCAGACATTATTTGTACCTGAAACTGAAACAAATAGAAATTTAAAGCAGATTAAGAAATAAAAAGAGGAAATTATATAAACTAAGTATGCAGAAATTCTGACTCTTAACAAAATTGTATATTATCTACTTCAGTTAAAAAAATGTCTTATCCACACAATTGAATTTCACAATAGCATCAATGTATAGTATAGTTAAGACATTATAAACATTGGTTTATTTATTCACATCATGTAAATATGACTACTGAATAGTATGCTTACTTCTCCCATTCTTATTATTTTAATAATATTAAAATAGACTTTCAGCTAGTTTTAATTAAAGTTAACTTTATATTGATGTATTTATAGTTTAAATTTAAGAATAGATTCCAGAAATAACCAAGACTAGGAAAATGAGCATCGTTAAAATTTCCATCTAATTTTATTAGAAGAATTTGATTTCAGGTTTGCAAGGAATAGATCAATTATATGAAAGCCTGTAACTTTTTTGTTTTTAATAACTTTAAAAAATCCATCTATCAGAAAATGTAACATTGTAATTATTTCCAAGAACATTTTAATTTACTGACTCAAATTCTATATCTTGTATCCCAATTTAAAAATCTAATATACCAATTTATATTAATGAAGATTCTTGAGACTTAAATATATCCTCATGCTTGTTATATATAAAGCATTGACATTTTGGTTTCTGTATTCATCTGATTCTCAAAATGGCTTCCAAAAGACAAATTATACAATTTTCTTTGTCCTTAGAAATGCTTTTCTTGATTCTTATTTTGGATAATCTCCTGATCCTTTACAAGTTCTATGCCAAACAGATGCACAAAAGAATGTTGGATATAATGAGACCTTGAACCTTTCTACAGGTAGTATCTGCTGCTAGAAAGTCAAAATTTTGAAACAGCAGTCTTCCAACAATCCCTTCCTCCCACCTGACTACAGCTATTCCATCTAGAAAAAGGTCTGGATGTTTTTTAGAGGGGATTTAAGAATTGAGATGAATGTTTATTAGCTACTTGGTGTGTCACACGGCTGTCATGACTCGAGATGAACATCTGAGATACTGACAGCATCAGAGAGAGGTGTGTACTGGACAGAACAAACCTCTCTACTTCTTAACCATTGTCTCTCCTCAGCTACCTGTGCCCTCTCTACCTCTATCAGTTGTTCTGTTGTCCCCTCTGTTTATGTCTGTTTCTCCCTAGGTTTTAGGTGCTTATCTACCTGTCTCTGGCTCATGCCTTTTTTTCATTTCCCTCTGTTTTTCTCGAGTTCCTTGATTTTTATGTTTGTAATAGTGTATATGTCATCAGATAAGTTAAACTTTGATATGCTTCTATCTCTCTCAAGCTTTTAAGTCACCCTGAAATGATTTGTGCCTTGATTAATGAACTTCAGAGGAAGACAAGAAATGTACTTCTAATACACAGACCAATGTAGACTACACCTAATCATCCAATTTAGCAGTCAACAAAACAACTACTTAAGTGGTTCCCTTCTTTCCAATCAAATTAATTAGATGTTTTAAAAAAATCTCATAGTATCAGTCACATGAAAGAAGTAGAGGATTACAGAGTCAGGACATGAGTTGCACCTCTGTTTCTTGGATAATTTTCTAGAGGAAATATAGTGAATCTTTCTCTTCTTCAATGTTCATTCTACAAATGTAAATAACTTAGCATCAGTGCTAGCCACCGGGTGTACAATGGTCCCCACTGAGGAAAGTTAAAGGTCACAGAGAAGATAGAATTAATAAAATAAACATACTAGCCAGTGTAATGTTAAAAATATTCTGGAGAAACAAATGACAGGTTTAGGACAGCATACCACAAAAAAGTATGGTGGTTCTCTGAGCAACTGATGCTTGACACGAGATTGGATGAGTGAGAGGTGGAGGGTCACCTGCATCCACTCCTCCCCCCTCCCATCTCTCCTCCATCCCGCAGCCAGAGAAATCTACTTGAAATTCACACGAGATGCCGTGTTCCTAGACCCTAACTCCTTCAACTCAAAACTGTTCTGGGCTCATTTCTCAACATTACATGAAAGTCTCTCTGTGATCTACACATACTCTCACATCAGAGAAAAGCCTTTACATATGCCTTTCCTAATGCCTGGAAACTTCTTCCTACATTCTCCCTTTGTGCAGTTAACTCATTTTAATCGACCTAGATAGAAATGCGAGAAGCATAGTGGTTTCCCTGTCCTAACACATTTTTGGAACTTCTTTGAAGTAAAGAAATACTCTCTAGTTAGATACATATTCCCAGGAAACAAAGAAAACTAGTATGTTCCTAACTTATTGGCACATATGATTTACTTTACTAATATGTACAATTTGTTTATGCTGGATTTCAAACTATGTCTTCCCATTAAGTATTTGCTAGTACATACACTAGAGATGATCACAAGAATGGGTTTTGATCTAAATTTTTAAATCCATAAAATATGTTATGAGATGGGAAATTGTATTTTCCAGCTGATGGTGCTTGTTCTGATCAGAGATACAATCTCAAAGTCCTCTAATCTGTTTCCATATGAATATATCCTATACTTCAGTTTATTCACTCAAAATTACATATAAGGTAAAAATTGTTCACGTTGATCACTCTATTCATGATTTTTACCAGTGACTGCTGATTTCACTCACCAACTACCACTGTTATACATTCTTATGAAAATCACATGGATTAAAATATGTAAAAGCACATTGTAACAATCAACAAGTTCTAAAACTGTAACATACAATATTTTGGGAGTAGTATTTCTGTCCTTAATAAAGAACTGGTGTTATTATTTTGAGACATAATAGCAACAGTTGTGTTTTCTTAGTTGTCAGAAATCTACACAAGTAAACCCAGCTTCCATGTCTGGATGTGAATGATTTTCATTTCTATTGTTTGCTTGCTAAAAATGTGAATAAGCACTTATGAGAAATAAGAGACTGCTTTAAATACTTTTCTTTTGGTTTCTTGTTTGCAAATTCACCCTCTTCTGTGTACTTTGGAAAATTATATTGTTGTGGTTTTATATTTGATAAAATCTTATGGATTTAGAAAATCAAGATCTGGATCTATATGTAAATGGAATAAATGGCCTGCTTCCAAACATCTTACCACAGGACTGAGAAGCAATCTAATTTTCAAAAAATTTGACGGAGTTTTTTTGAATTAAACCATGTTTTTTAGACATCTCCTTCATTGAATGCCTTTGAAGTACCACATACACAAAGAGACCCAGGGGGTAATATGAATTCTCAACTGTGTGCATTGGTGGGGGGTGGCTCATAGGAGATGAAAAAGATATAAGTGTGTTTTTGTGTGTGTGTGAACACACATATAACTTTTCATGACACTGGTTTCTACAGGAACCTTCTAGATAAAATCTACCATTTTCAGGCTGTTGAAAATCAAGTTGATTTAAATAATCATAATTATTTATTAACAGTGAGGTCTGTTAGTACAAACAATAACAATACAAAACTAACTAAAATTTTTCAGTAACTCTAAATATGGGCACTTGCAAACCAGCTTACAAACACGTTTTCAGCCCACTGACTTTCTTTATGTCTCTTTCTCCACTTCACCCCAGGTAAAGAAAACATTCTTGATAGAAAATTCCTTTTTGTTACTTTTCTGTAGACTTAGGCAAGCATTAACCATCTTCATTTTAAAGTAGGATACTTTTCTTTCCATTAATGCCAAATCTAAAACAATCTAAATGTCTCACCTTTGGGAAATAAGTAAATAAATTATTACATTTCCACATCATTGAAAATCATGTCAACAATTTTAAAAGGAGATATAAAACATGTGGTAAAATATAATCCTGTTTTTTAAACATTGAATATGGATTCATTGAATATGGAAAATTTCTAAGAGAACTTATATCAACTGTTAATAGTGTTTATTATCTGTGTAGTTGGGCAATGAGTGATATTTTTCTATATATTTTGTGTATTTTTCAAATTTTCTGTAGTAAACACCCATTTTCCATATCAGAATAGTTTGTTGGTATTTTAGATGAAAACACTTATTAACCTGGGTTGTGTAAAGGTTTTAGTAGCCATAATGCACATACATGTTGTGCTAACTGACTGTGAGGTCATCAAGGATACACCAGAAAATGATTTCCTATATCAGACAACCAGAGATGCGTCTTAATCAGAAATCTATGAACATGTTCTTTTGGGTCAAGAGCAATCTCTGTTTATTCATGTGGTCTCAAGGAATCTAAGAGTCAAAACCTGACCTCATTTTCATGTCTTGTAAAATTTATGTGAAAAGATGCTCGATATGAAAAAATAATGTGGCTGGTGGCTACAAGAAAAAAAAAGTGATCTTTAGTTGCCTTGAGAGTTCTAAGCATTTTCAGGCAAGAAGACGTAGTGTTTTGTACCTACTTCTGCATCAATACTTTAAAACCGACATGGAAAGGCTGGAGCCCTTGAGAGAAATGATCACACTGATAAGTGGATTTTCAAACCTACCACATGAGGTAGAGTTGGAGTAAATTGTGAACTTTAGCAAAGAGAAGAGTAGACTTGAAAGAGAAATGAGGGTTATACTGAGATGCAAGTAAACATGTCAGGAGAAAGACACATGGTACATAGTCTGCTTGCTCAGATTTGTTAAATGAGAGAAAGTAATTGATGACTGATGAAAACAAAGAAAGACCTTTTGAATAATTGGAACAATTTGACAATTAACTAGATGATCACTAAGGATAGTATAATCTGCATAACTAAATGAATTTAGACTGAGTCTGCATGATAAATTACTAGAAATATTTTTAAAATATTGATAGGTCAAGAAGAGATTGGATGAAATGGACTCTAAATAACCTTTTAATTTTAAGATGTGATAATTCCAGGGTAAGCCAGGGAACAAACTAAAAAGCACTGGTCCATTTGCAAGTGCATGCATGTGGTGGAGGATTTTGCAGGTAGCTGGAGAGGGGAAGTAAAAAAGACAAAAAAGTTACATCAAAAACCTGTATCAATACAATGGTCACAAATCACCCTGACCACTGGCAAAAGTTTAAACAACATAATGGAAAAACTCATGCTGTATTAACACAGATGTGAGAAATATAAATTTCTTTACAAATTTATTTCTAAATATCTTAGTCCTTTCCAGACTCATGGCAGGATTCAGGAATGCTTGGGCATGCCAAGGCATTCAGAAATGCATCTCTAGCAACTGCCCACAAATATTAACCTGAGTAGTTAGGCAGCCTGACTTGGTCCTTTGCAGGGGTTCTTTCCCTTGGGAACTGTGCTCAGGGAAGAGGAAGCTTCTTACAGGGTAGTACCTACCTCACTCCATATCCCACTGGGTCCTGGCCAAACTCCTGGAATGCTAAAAAGAGGCTAGGCTCCATGTCCACTGCTCATGGGATGTTCCCAGACTTCTGGAGTCTTTCTGTACCCACTAGAACACTGCAGGAGACCAGGGTGCAGATGCAACCCTACTGCAGTCCAATCCTATTGCAATCCCAAAGAAGTGTGTTTCTAGTTGTGAGAAAGAAACTTTTCTCTCCCTTCTGCTTTTGGTTAAGATATTTTATTTTCTATACTCTGCAATCCTCTTCCTCATGCTTTTGGACAAGATGTTTTGTCTGTTCTGGCAAATCCTTTCCTTTCCCTGGGGCTTAAGCTTTTTGTGCGTAGACCAGATTGTCTTATAGGAGTTTCAGTTTTCTGCCCTGATACATCCATTCCTGGAGGTAATAAATACAAGCTGACCAACTTGCTTAAATAGGAATAAGAGAAATAGAAATATATAAAATTTACCTAAAGTTGACCAATGTCTCAAAATATTACCTTCATTTGAAAATGAAAAACCCATAATAACATATATACATGTTTGGGTGGAAAACATCAGTGAATTAGGATACTAGAGCAAGGAGCTTAAGAAAATACCAGCAATCAGTTTCTTAAACGGCAATTTCAAGAATTTGGGTTAACCGTGAATTATACAAATGATAGGGTAAGTTTTACAAAAAGGATTGGCTATATCATGTTAGAATAATGGGACTAAGAAGATAATGAGTATGCATTTAGGTAGCTGACTGAGACCTCCTCAATACATTCTCCAGAAAGGCTACAGCAGGTATAGAATGCTTTCACCCTTAGCTTATTTGCCATGTTACTCTTTGCTTTCCAATTCACATATGGACGAGTTTTCCTTTCTTGGAAGTATCTTCATCAACTTACCTTCAATATGGTCAGTTGTGTATTGAGTCTTCCTGTCCTTGGAAGTATCTTCATCAGCTTACCTTCAATATGGCCAGTTGTGAATTATTTCTGGACATATCATCAACAGAAGGATGTGTCAGAAGTCTTTTAACACAGCAGATACTGATGAGCCTTGATCATCAGGAAGTCACTGATAACCATTTTGAAAAATACCACTGCCTTTGATAATAATTCTGTCATAGTAATAGCTACAAATTCCCTACAAGTATGCAGTTATCATGGTTGGGAGGGATTAAGGCTATGCAAATTGTTTTTTTTCCCTAAGCAGGATATAGGGTATAGTAATGGTACCAGAAGCTTGTATTCCTCCCCCAAATCCATATATCATTCCTTCTATGATAACAGACACAGTCTGATTTTAAGTGATAGATATAGACTACATTTCTCAGTCTCTTCTGCAGCAAGGAACAGAATGTAACTGTAGATGATGAGTACAGATTCTGATAGGTGTTCTTAAATAAATGGCAAGTTTATTTCTCCTGGCTTTTTTTAAAAAATTTCTTGTTGGTTAGAGTACAGATGTGATGGCTGGAATTGAAGCAGTCATCTTGGACCATGAAGCTCTTTGAAGATGATAGAGCAATCAGAAAAAAGGAGCCTATGTCACTGATATTGTTAGAGTTACCACTCCAGCTTTAGACTGCTGACATGAATTTTTATGCAAAAAAACTTTAATTCTGTTTAAACCTCTCTATTTTTAAAAACACCAAAGTCAAATCTAATCCTAAAACTTCCAATAATCTATTTGAGTTCTTATTAATATTCAGAACTGAAACTGTCATAGGACTCTTACACTCAATAATACCTCAGAGATAATCTATAGAATAAAGCATTAATGAAGATATAATACTTCTATATTAATTAGAGGGTATGTAGTTGCCATAAAAGATTTATATGATATTAATAAACATTTCTATCAGAAAATACTTGTGTCCCTTTAAAATAATTATTTAAAATTTAGTTACTCTAAACTTAAGAAAAAATACACAGACTTCAATTAGCTCTCAAAAGTACTCAAAGTAACTCTGGAGAAAAGAATTAAACTCCTTAACATTAGCCAAAAATATTTCATTTGCTAAGGAAATTGAATGTTTAAAGAAACAAATATTTTCCCATTAGTAAATCGTATATCTTAAGTGTATTTCAGAATCTGAGAGACTTTCCTTTGGAGTGTAGAGCAGCTTAGACTTCACACGTGACAAAATGCTCGAGCGCTTAAAACATTAACCTTATTTTCCAATCTTACTGAAACGTGAAAAATCAAGTTGGCAAGCAGTGAATTTATGACTCTGCAAACAAAACAGATATCCAGCTGGCCAATTATGGTTTAACTTTTTCCTAAGCAGAATAAAGATTGTTATATTTTCTAGTGTTTATATAAAAACATTTATTCTCTGATTGAGAGGATGGCACATCAATGCGATAGTGTTGTCCAGTATTCATTGCATAAGCAGGCTCAGCCAGATGGAACCACACAGAGGGACATAATTCCCATTCGCTTCAATGAGCGTTTTTCTGATGGAAGGATTTACTAATTCACCCTCAGCTTGAGCCGCGATCATTCATTTTATCTGGCAATATAAAGCCTTTTTTTCACATTTCATTCTTTTGCACATAGAGCTATTTATCCATTGATAGAGAAACGCCCAGTTATAAACTACATCCTGGAAAAATAAATTAGGTAAATTTGAATGATGCAGGATGTTGTTAAGGATTTAACAATATTGCTAACATTCCTGGGTTTCACAATTATAGTTCTGTAATTTTTTTCCTTCTGTCTTCTTTGTTTGTTTGAAATCCTGGCATAATTTCAAAAGTGGTGTGTGTAGGGTGGGGAGGGGAGAGAAGTATATTTACAAACTTAGTGAGGGGAGAAATGTTCCCCTTTCAGACTCATTACAGAACAAATAATTATTACTCTAATGAAACCTACCTGATTCCCACATTTAGTATTTCAAATTGTATAAAGTCCATTTCGCTTGATTCCTGGTGTACATACATTCTTCTGCTTAAAAATATTTTAAAATGGTAATTTTACTTCATTTTGATGACATTGGCCCCCTATGTGAAATAACTAGCTTGATCTGCTATAAGTAACATGGGGTAAGGTAGGGATAGGGGTGGAAGGGAAGGAGTTTCTTAGGAATAGCGCTTAAGTAACAAGGAGACCACAACCAATAAAAAGAAGCCCTTGAAAACGCAACAGCCAATTTCAGATGTTTGTGGAAAATGAAATCTTAACACCAGGGAGAAGTGTAGTTGCATTTGGCCACTATGTGGAAACAGCCTCCTATTTGTTTCAAGGTACTCAATTCATACTTTGAACTTAGGTTCTAATGTACACCATGTTTCTTTTGTCCCTGCTATTGAATTTAAAGACAAAACTGTGGGCAACACAAGTATTTGCTTTAGGGCAACCTTGAATTGAGATAATCACCATTCGTTTTATCATTGTGTAATCCTGGGCTGCTGTTAATTTAGGATAAAGTAAGAGGAGCGGCTTGCTCTACACTTAATATACTTTTCACATTTAGTTATCCCGAACCGGTTTTCTAAACCCTCAAGGCTTATTGTGTTGTATTTTGAAGGAAAGAGTCTATTAACTTTCTAAGAACTTTTCACAGAAACTTATTGCTGACCATGATAATAGTCTCTGAAGCTGGCAATATAAAGAGGATAAAGATGAGGACACCTCTTTTGTCAGCATGCTGGGTTCGCAGTGGATATTGTTTACCTATTATTTAAAAGCACTAAAGATATCCTTCCTGGGCCATACATTTAGACAAAAGTATTTTTAAAAATTACACCATAATTTCTGGATGAGTTATTGAATTACAGAACAGCTGGCACATTTTTTCCTCTTACTCTTACTAATTCCAAAATTAGGTGATGCTAATAAACTTGAATTATACTTATGTATGTATGATACAGTACACACATGACAGTAATGAATTTGCATTCTAGGAACTGTAAGATAATAATTTCTAAAGAGAAAACATTAGAGGAAAAAACTGTATTTTTATTTTAAGCTATTGGACCTAATGGAAGAGTCCACCTTTGTTTTGCTTTAAAAGGGTATCTATTTTTCATTAGCCACCACAAATAATTAATGAGAAAAGGAGTGTCATAAAATTACTTGATCACTATTACTAGACAAATAAATATTTGTCTACATTTTTATTGTGTTAAGAACAATTAACATGAGTTCTACCCACTTAACAAATTTTTCAGTGTACTATTCTATGTCAACTATAGGCATGATATTGTATCTCAGATCTCTAGAACGAGTTTACCTTGCATAACCCAAACTTTATATCCATTGAATAGCAACTCCCCATTGCCCCCTGCCCCTAGCCCCTGGCAACCACCTCCTTTCTGCTTCTATGAGCTTGACTCTGCTAGATACCTCGTAAGTAGAATCATGCAGCATTTGTCCTTCTGTGACTGGCTTATTTCACTCAGCATAATGCCCTCTGGGTTCATCCATGTTGTCATATATTGCAGGATTTCCTTCTTTTCTAAGGCTGAATAATATTCCCCTGTATGTATATACCACTTTTTTGCATTATAATTTTTCCCAGTTTTATTGAGATGTATGCTGCAATGAACATGGGAGTGCAGACATCTTTTTGAGATGCTTATTTCAACTCTTAAATAAATACTCAGAAGTGGGATTGATGGGTGATATGGGAGTTTTCTCTTTAATTTTTTTGAGGAAGCTTCATACTGTTTTTCATAGTGGTTGTGCAGTTTTGCATTCCCACCAGCAATGTTCAAGGGTTCCTATTTTTCCACATCCTTATCAACACTTTTTAAGTATTTATTTATAAATTTATAAATTTATTTGATAATAGCCATCCTAACAGGTGTGAGGTGGTATTTTATTGTAGATTTAATTTTCATTTCCCTGACAATTAGTGATGTTGAGCATATCTTCGTATACTTGTTGGCTATATGTATGCCTTCTTTTAAGAAATATCTATTTAGGTCCTCTGCCCAATTTTAAAGATTCAGTTGATTGGGTTTTTTTTTGCCGTTTACTTGTGGGAATTTCTTATATTTTTTGGATATTAATTCTTCATCAATGTATGTTTTGCAAATATTTTCTCCCATTACATAGGTTCCGTTTTTACTCTGTTAATTGTTTCCTTTGCTATTAGATTATTTTAAAACTTTATCATCATAGTTGTTCTGTTGTCTGAGAATACACTTCTTCCAAAACCAAAATATGGATTATCACAACTAAGTATCTAATGGAGAATCTGTATGTTCTCTATACTATACCATATGGAATATTTGATTATCAGAATGAGGTTTAAAGTACTTTATCTGTATAAAATATATAATTGTAATTATATCCTTTTTAAGTTAATACAGAACATAAGATATCAATGTCATTATTCTTATTTTAAAAGTCAGACAAAGAAAATTTACACTCAAAACTAATCTTCAGCTTCTTCCCTCCTAATATTAAAGATCTATTGTGATATATTCTCTATCCAATTCATTGAGGAGCCTGAAAAGCTTTACGCACAAATATAAAAATATGTTTGTGGCTTCAGGTCTTTCTACAACTATTGCATTATTGATGTAATAGACAGGAAAAATTGAAAAGAAATCTGGTTCCATTTAGAGGTAAATCCCTTATTTCCCTAAATTAAATCCTAAATCATGCACTGTATACTTGTAAGAAGATCCTAAGTCTAGACAGCTGTTTATTAAAAATACTGCAGTTGTCAATACAGTGCATCAATATTTAATGGAAGAAACAAATATTACAGTGTTATGTCCTTTACTTTCCTTATTTAAAAAATCAATCTGGAAAAGATGATTTAATGAAGATCCCTCTCCATTAACAAAACTAACAAAGGTGGCTAATTCTTAATGGAAAATATGACTGGAATTTAATGATTTACAGGAGAAATTCATATAACTCAGTTTGCTTTTGGGTACACAAAAAGATATAAAGATGGCTTGACTATGCTTTGAAATATTCTTAATTCAAGTTACTTTCTTTTTAGGTTTGGTTTAAAGGAGATTATTTTGGTGGAAGTGGAAGAATGGGACTGGGAAAAAACTTATAGAAAAGCAGAACTTATTTGTTACCCATGAAAGCTTTTAAAAAGTTGCCCATTTTTCTGTTCTATTGATGTCACATAATATTTGTTTCACAATAAATTATGAGCCATAGTAATATCAACCAAGTCAATTCTATTATCCTGTTTGGCAGAAACCCAAAGAAGGGAAACATAAACTTTTGGTTTCCATTAAATCTTTGGGAATCTTTAAAGCTTCTTTAAGGACAATAGGAGAAATCTGCTTCTGCAATTAAAATATATTTGTTTCAGTGACATCCAAAGAAATGGTTTTGCATTTCATACTGTAACTCTTTCAGAGGTGAAAGCAAAGAAAGTTGCAAGATATGTAGCCTGAATCAAAGTGGTCATCTGGGAATATCAATACCATTCTAACTGTCAAAACACAATAGGCCAGACAGACACACTTAGCTTGTACCATCACATGGCTTAAGAGATATAACCATGTGGAGATTTCATTTTGGAAATTTCAGTTGCATCAGGATCTAAGTCTTGCTGAGACCTGCCAGACAGGCATTGCAGAACTGCAGGTCTCATTTCAAATCCAAATTTATACTCCAATCTCTTCTTTGACTCTGCATCCATTTTTTTCTATCAAAATTTTTTTTCTGAAATCTTACAAAGTTTTCAACTCCACCATAAATCTTATATTTTAAGGTAAGTATATTTGCTTCAGTCATCTAGACATCCTTAGGAAGCAACAGAGAGTAATGAAAACCAATAATTGAGTGACATTCATGCTATATTATAGAATGAATTCTGCCTTAGCTCTAATCTTGGTGCTGGTCACACTGAGAATTTGAAAGATTTACAGCTGCTTCCCTAGTTGAAAGAGAAAGAGGGAGTGAAAATAATCTCATCACAGCAAACTTTTCCCCTTCAGTAAATATTAGGGTCCCTCCTAAAGATTTGTAGGTAATATTTTAGCATGTTGAGTTATTTGTGTTGAAATTGAAATTCACAATATTACCTAGCAAAGGGAAGATATAAGGAAAAGGGAAAAATATCAGTGAATATAAAATATCAAAGGGATAATCTCATTGCTTAAATCAATTTGTCTTCCTTAAGTGAAGAAATGTGCTCTATATTAAAAAAACACAAAACTATTTTGTTAGCCAAAAATCATCAAATTCATTAAAATGTCAAATTTACAATGACATATTCATTTTAAAACTTACTTTCTGGAAGATGGCGGAAGAGTAAGACACGGAGATCACCTTCCTCCCCACAGATACATCAGAAATTCATCTACACGTGGAACAACTCCTACAGAACACCTACTGAACGCTGACAGAAGACCTCAGACCCCCTAAAAGGCAAGAAACTCCCCACATACCTGGGTAGGGCAAAAGAAAAAAAGAATAAACAGAGACAATAGGATAGGGACGGGACCTGCACCAGTGGGAGGGAGCCGTGAAGGAGGGAAGGTTTCTACACACTACAAGCCCCTTCGCGGGCGGAGACTGCAGGTGGCGGAGGGGGAAAGCTTCGGAGTAGCGGAGGAGAGCACAGCAACAGGGGTGTGGAGGGCAAAGCGGAGAGATTCCGGCACAGAGGATCGGTGCCCTCAGGCACACACCAGCCCGAGAGGCTTGTCTGCTCGGCCGCCGTGGCGGGCGGGGCTGGGAGCTGAGGCTTGGGTATCGGCTTTCAGTCAGAGCGCAGGGAGAGGACTGGGGCTGGCGGCAGGAAGAGAGCCTGAAGGGGTTAGTGCACCACGGCTAGCCCGGAGGGAGTCCGGGGAAAGGGTCTGGAGTTGCTGAAGAGGCAAGAGTCTTTTTTCACTTTCACTTTTGTTTCCGGGTGTGCGAGGAGAGGGCATTAAAAGGGCTGCTTAGGGAAGCGCCGGAGACAGGCGCGAGCCGCGGGTAAGGCGTGGACCTCGGAGACGGGCGTGGGCCGCCGCCGCCGCCGCCGCCGCCCACTGCCCGCCGCCGCCCACCGCCGCCGCCGCCGCCGACCCCGCGGCCCGCCATCGCTGCCGCCTGCCGCCGCCCGCCGCCGCCGCCGCCGCCGCGGCCCGCTGCCACCGCCGCCTCCGCGGGCCGCCACCGCCGCCGCCTGCCGCCGCCCGCCGCCGCCGCAGCCGCGGGGCCTGTGTGCGAGCGCGGGTCACTGTCCGCCCCGCCTTCTGGGGGACCTGTGCACCCCGCCACTGCCGGGGTCCCGAGACCCGGGGACGGCTTTCCCGGGAAAGTGCACGGAGCGCCACGGGCTGCTGCAACGTCACGCCGGCCTCTGCCGCCGCAGGCCCTCCCCACACTGCGCGCCCCTCCCTCCCCTCTGCATGAGTGAGCCAGAGCCCCCGAATCAGCGGCTCCTTTAAACCCGTCCTGTCTGAGCGAAGAACGGACGCCCTCCGGCGACCTACGCACAGAGGCAGGGCCAGGTCCAAGGCTGAGACCCGGGAGCTGTGAGAGCAGAGTCAGGGAAATCTCTCTGTGCAGCCTCGGAGGCAGCGGATTAAAGCTCCACGGTCCATTTGATGTGCCCTGCGTCTGTGGAGTGCATGAATGGACAGCGAATCATCCCAAATTGAGGAAGTGGACTTTGAGGACAAGATTTAAGACTTTCCCCCCTTTTCCTCTTTTTACAACGAATTATTCCAAAGTAAGGAGGTGGACTTAGAGAGCAAGATTTCAGACTTCTTGCCCTTTTCCTCTTTTTACAACGAATTATCCCAAATTGAGGAGGTGGGCTTGGAGAGCAAGATTTTTGATTTTTCCCCCTGCTCTCTTTTTGTGAATGTGTATGTGTAATCTTCTGTGTAAGATTCTCTCTGTATAGCTTTGCTTCCACCATATGTCCCAGGGTTCTATCGGTCCGTTTTTTTTTTTTTTCTCAATAATTACTTTCTAATTTTAATAACGCTACTATATTTCATACTTTATTCTATTTTACTTTACCTGCTCTTTCTTTTTTTCCTACCTTCCCTTCCTCCCTCCCTCCCTCCGCTCTTCCTTTCCTTCTTTCTTTTTCTTTCCTCCCTCCCTCCCACCCTTCTTCTTTCCACTTTCTTTTTCTTTCCTTCCTCCCTCCCTCCCTCCTGTCTTTCTTTCTTTCTTTCCTTCCTCTCTCCCTCCCTCCCTTCTTCCATTCACTCTTCCTTTTGCTTTCATTGCTCCCTCCCTCCCTCCTTTCTTTCCTTCTTTCTTTCCATCCTTCCTCACTCCCTCCCTCCTTTCTTTCTTTCTTCCTTCCTTCCTTCCTTTCTTCCCTTCTTCCTTTCTTTCCCTCTCTCTTTCTTTCTTCTACTAATTCTTTCTTTCTGCTTTTTCTCCCTGTTACTCTGAGCTGGGTGGATGAAAGGCTCTTGGTGCTGCAGCCAGGAGCCAGTGCTGTGCCTCTGAAGTGGGAGAGCCAACTTCAGGACACGGGTCCACAAGAGACCTCCCAGCTCCACATAGTATCAAGCAGCGAAAATCTCCCAGAGATCTCCATCCCAACACCAGCACCCAGCTTCAGTCAACGACCAGCAAGCTACAGTGCTGGTCACCCTATGCCAAGCAACTAGCAAGGCAGGAACACAACCCCACCCATTAGCAGAGAAGCTACCTAAAAATATAATAAGGCCATAGGCACCCCAAAACACACCACCAGACGTGGACCTGTCCACCAGAAAGACAAGATCGAGCCTCAACCACCAGAACACAGGCATTAGTCCACCCCACCAGGAAGCCTACACAACCTACTGAAACAACCTTAGCCACTGGGGTCAGACACAAAAAACAATGGGAACTACGAATCTGCAGCCTGCAAAAAGGAGACCCCAAACACAGTAACATAAGCAAAATGAGAAGACAGAAAAACACACAGCAGGTGAAGGAGCAAGATAAAAACCTACCAGACCTAACAAATGAAGAGGTAATAGGCAGTCTACCTGAAAAAGAATTCAGAATAATGATGGTAAAGATGATCCAAAATCTTGGAAATAGAATAGACAAAATGCAAGAAACAGTTAACAAGGACCTAGAAGAACTAAAGATGAATCAAGCATCGATTAAAAACACAATACATGAAATAAAAAATACTCTAGATGGGATCAATAGCAGAATAACTGAGGCAGAAGAACGGATAAGTGAGGTGGAAGATAAAATAGTGGAAATAACTAATGCAGAGCAAAATAAAGAAAAAAGAATGAAAAGAATAGAGGACAGTCTCAGAGACCTCTGGGACAACATTAAACGCACCAACATTCGAATTATAGGGGTTCCAGAAGAAGAAGAGAAAAAGAAAGGGACTGAGAAAATATTTGAAGAGTTTATAGTTGAAAACTTCCCCAATATGGGAAAGGAAATAGTTAATCAAGTCCAGGAGGCACAGAGAGTCCCATACAGAATAAATCCAAGGAGAAATACACCAAGACACATATTAATCAAACTGTCAAAAATTAAACACAAAGAAATCATATTAAAAGCAGCAAGGGAAAAACAACAAATAACACACAAGGGAATCCCCATCAGGTTAACAGCTGATCTCTCAGCAGAAACTCTACAAGCCAGAAGGGAGTGGCAGGACATAATTAAAGTGATGAAGGAGAGAAACCTGCAGCCAAGATTACTCTACCCAGCAAGGATCTCATTCAGATTTGATGGAGAAATTAAAACCTTTACAGACAAGCAAAAGCTGAGAGAGTTCAGCACCACCAAACCAGCTTTACAACAAATGCTAAAGGAACTTCTCTAGGCAAGAAACACAACAGAAGGAATATACCTACAATAACGAACCCAAAGCAATTAAGGAAATGGGAATAGGAACATACATATCAATAATTACCTTAAATGTAAATGGACTAAATGCTCCCACCAAAAGACACAGAGTGGCTGAATGGATACAAAAACAAGACCCAAATATATGCTGTCTACAAGAGACCCACTTCAGACCTAAAGACACATACAGATTGAAAGTAAGGGGATGGAAAAAGATATTCCATGCAAATGGAAATCAAAAGAAAGCTGGAGTAGCAATTCTTATATCAGACAAAATAGACTTTAAAATAAAGACTATTAGAAGAGACAAAGAAGGACACTACATAATGATCAAGGGATCAATCCAAGAAGAAGATATAACAATTGTAAATATTTATGCACCCAACATAGGAGCACCTCAATACATAAGGCAAATACTAACAGCCATAAAAGGGGAAATCGACAGTAACACAATCATAGTAGGGGACTTTAACACCCCACTTTCACCAATGGACAGATCGTCCAAAATGAAAATAAATAAGGAAACACAAGCTTTAAATGATACATTAAACAAGATGGACTTAGGTGATATTTATAGGACATTTCATCCAAAAACAACAGAATACACATTTTTCTCAAGTGCTCATGGAACATTCTCCAGGATAGATCATATCTTGGGTCACAAATCAAGCCTTGGTAAATTTAAGAAAATTGAAATTGTATCAAGTATCTTTTCCGACCACAATGCTATGAGACTAGACATCAATTACAGGAAAAGATCTGTAAGAAATACAAACACATGGAGGCTAAACAATACACTACTCAATAACGAAGTGATCACTGAAGAAATCAAAGAGGAAATTTAAAAATACCTAGAAACAAATGACAATGGAGACACGACAACCCAAAACCTATGGGATGCAGCAAAAGCAGTTCTAAGGGGGAAGTTTATAGCAATACAATCCCACCTTAAGAAACAGGAAACATTTCGAGTAAACAACCTGACCCTGCACCTAAAGCAATTAGAGAAAGAAGAACAAAAAACCCCCAAAGCTAGCAGAAGGAAAGAAATCATAAAGATCAGATCAGAAATAAATGAAAAAGAAATGAAGGAAACGATAGCAAAGATCAACCAAACTAAAAGCTGGTTCTTTGAGAAGATAAACAAAATTGACAAACCATTAGCCAGACTCATCAAGAAAAGAAGGGAGAAGACTCAAATCAATAGAATTAGAAATGAAAAAGGAGAAGTAACAACTGACACTGCAGAAATACAAAAGATCATGAGAGATTACTACAAGCAACTCTATGCCAATATAATGGACAACCTGGAAGAAATGGACAAATTCTTAGAAATGCACAACCTGCCAAGACTGACTCAGGAAGAAATAGAAAATATAAACAGACCAATCACAAGCACTGAAATTGAAACTGTGATTAAAAATCTTCCATCAAACAAAAGCCCAGGAGCAGATGGCTTCACAGGCGAATTCTATCAAACATTTAGAGAAGAGCTAACACCCATCCTTCTCAAACTCTTCCAAACAATATCAGAGGAAGGAACACTCTCAAACTCATTCTACGAGGCCACCATCGCCTTGATACCAAAACCAGGCAAGGATGTCACAAAGAATGAAAACTACAGGCCAATATCACTGATGAACATAGATGCAAAAATCCTCAACAAAATACTAGTAAACAGAATCCAACAGCACATTAAAAGGATCATACACCATGATCAAGTGGGGTTTATTCCAGGAATGCAAGGATTCTTCAATATACGCAAATCAATCAATGTGATATACCATATTAACAAGTTGAAGGAGAAAAACCATATGATCATCTCAATAGATGCAGAGAAAGCTTTCGACAAAAGTCAACACCCATTTATGATAAAAACCCTGCAGAAAGTAGGCATAGAGGGATCTTTCCTCAACATAATAAAGGCCATATATGACAAACCCACAGCCAACATTGTCCTCAATGGTAAGAAACTGAAACCATTTCCACTAAGATCAGGAACAAGACAAGGCTGCCCACTCTCACCACTCTTATTCAACCTAGTTTTGGAAGTTTTAGCCACAGCAATCAGAGAAGAAAAGGAAATAAAAGGAATCCAAATCGGAAAAGAAGAAGTAAAGCTGTCATTGTTTGCAGATGACATGATACTATACATAGAGAATCCTAAAGATGCTACCGATAAAGTACTAGAGCTAATCAATGAATTTGGTAAAGTAGCAGGTTACAAAATTAATGTACAGAAATCTCTGGCATTCCTGTACACTAATGATGAAAAATCTGAAAATGAAATCAAGAAAACACTCCCATTTACCATTGCAACAAAAAGAATAAAATATCTAGGAATAAACCTACCTAAGGAGACAAAAGACCTGTATGCAGAAAATTATAAGACACTGATGAAATAAATTAAAGATGATACAAACAGATGGAGAGATATACCATGCTCCTGGATTGGAAGAATCAATATTGTGAAAATGACTCTACTACCCAAAGCAATCTACAGATTCAATGCAATCCCTATCAAACTACCACTGGCATTTTTCACAGAACTAGAACAAAAAATTTCAAAATTTGTTTGGAAAAACAAAAGACCCCGAATAGCCAAAGCAATCTTGAGAACGAAAAAAGGAGCTGGAGGAATCAGGCTCCCTGACTTCAGACTATACTACAAAGCTACAGTAATTAAGACAGTGTGGTACTGGCATAAAAACAGAAAGATAGATCAGTGGATCAGGATAGAAAGCCCAGAGATAAACCCACACACATATGGCCAACTTATCTTTGATAAAGGAGGCAGGAATGTACAGTGGAGAAAGGACAGCCTCTTCAATAAGTGGTGCTGGGAAAACTGGACAGGGACATGTAAAAGTTTGAGATTAGATCATTCCCTAACACCATACACAAAAATAAGCTCAAAATGGATTAAAGACTTAAATGTAAGGCCAGAAACTATCAAACTCTTAGAGGAAAACATAGGTAGAACACTCTATGACATAAATCACAGCAAGATCCTTTTGGACCCACCTCCTAGAGAAATGGAAATAAAAACAAAGATAAACACATGGGACCTAATGAAACTTCAAAGCTTTTGCACAGCAAAGGAAACCATAAACAAGACCAGAAGACAACCCTCAGAATGGGAGAAAATATTTGCAAATGAAGCAACTGACAAAGGATTAATCTCCAAAATTTATAAACAACTCATGCAGCTCAATAGCAGAAAAACAAACAACCCAATCCAAAAATGGGCAGAAGACTTAAATAGGCATTTCTCCAAAGAAGATATACAGACTGCCAACAAACACATGAAAGAATGCTCAACATCATTAATCATTAGAGAAATGCAAATCAAAACTACAATGAGATATCATCTCACACCAGTCAGAATGGCCATCATCAAGAAATCTAGAAACAATAAATGCTGGAGAGGGTGTGGAGAAAAGGGAACACTCTTGCACTGCTGGTGGGAATGTGAATTGGTACAGCCACTATGGAGAACAGTATGGAGGTTCCTTAAAAAACTAAAAATAGAACTACCATATGATCCAGCAATCCCACTACTAGGCATATACCCTGAGAAAACCATAATTCAAAAAGAGACATGTACCAAAATATTCATTGCAGCTCTATTCACAATAGCCCGGAGCTGGAAACAACCTAAGTGTCCATCATCGGATGAATGGATAAAGAAGATGTGGCACATATATACAATGGAATATTACTCAGCCATAAAAAGAAACGAAACTGAGCTATTTGTAATGAGGTGGATAGACCTAGAGTCTGTCATACAGAGTGAAGTAAGTCAGAAAGAGAAAGACAAATACCGTATACTAACACATATATATGGAATATAAGAAAAAAAATGTCATGAAGAACCTAGGGGTAAAACGGGAATAAAGACACAGACCTACTTGAGAATGGACTTGAGGATATGGGGAGGGGGAAGGGTAAGCTGTGACAAAGCGAAAGAGAGGCATGGACATATATACACTACCAAACGTAAGGTAGATGGCTAGTGGGAAGCAGCCGCATAGCACAGGGAGATCAGCTCGGTTCTTTGTGACCGCCTGGAGGGGTGGGATAGGGAGGGTGGGAGGGAGACGCAAAAGGGAGGGGATATGGGAACATATGTATATGTATAACTGATTAAATTTGTAAAATAAAAAAAAATTCATTACTAGAATGAACTCTTATTTTGTTCATGAGATTTAATTATTATTGCTCTAGATGGCCCAGGTTGCCTCAGAATCCTTTATAGAATGGAATCAAGTATGCCTTTGAAAAATGTAGGACACATATAAGCTTATAAAATCATACTTTGTTTTGTGTGTTTATAGAAATCTTGACAGTTGAGATAATGCTTTTATTATTTATGATGAATAACAAATGATCTTGACTACTTTGTATCTCTTTTACTGCATATTATGAGACTTTTAAAGCTCTCTTCTAAAATAAAATATGAAACATGCATCTAATAAAATAAATCTTGTTTGTTGGAAACGCTTCTTTGTTTTTTGTAAGTTATAGTATGCTACAAATAATTTAACTGATATTTAAAAGATGGGTTTACATAATCTAAAATTTTACATTGATTATATGCATTCATTTTATAGCTGAGGTGGATATGTGGTGTGTGATGTAAAAAGATGAAGGCAAAGTTCAAAAGCATCTCAATTGAATAATAAAAAAACATAATTATTTTAACAGTAAGGAAAAAGTGACTTAAAAAAATTAAAACCATCAATAAGCACTTTGGTAGCTAGAGAAAATCACCGTAAGCATGTCTGTCCTTTATCTAAAGGTACGAACAGTTCTATGTAAATGCAAGAGATGGAGAAGTGTAGAGGATCACAGATATAGACTGTCTTCTCAGAAAATTCATCTTTTTCTCTAGAAAATATAGTGACAACTTTCCTCCTAAATCCCTGACATAAAGAAATGTATAATGATGAATAATGGTATAAAACTATAAGTAGTCATGAAGGTAGACATAATATATTCTAAGAATCCCAACTATATGAGTGTATTATGTGACTTTTAGAGTTCCTTTTGCATGTTCTTTTCTCTAAATTTGAGTGCCAGCAACATCCCCACCCCTAAGTCTGAAACCGCACTACAGTAGTAATATTACAAAATATTGAACAATAAATATTACCATACATCCTGTGCTTTCCTCCTATGAGTGCAATCTTTTAAAAATGGACGATATTTACTCTTAAACTGTAAAATGTTTTTTCTCCATGTCAAAATTGAAGTTATTTTCTCCTTTTTAAAGGCATTTAAAATGCATTTCTCCATCATGAAAGTCTTTTCTTTTTTTTTTTTTCTTTCTTCACCCAGACAATAGTTTTACACATATCTTTTAATTTCCTTAGTATGTTTAACTGTGTTTTGGCAAAATATTTTTAGCTTTTTATTTGCTAAGATTTTTCTCATTCTGAATATAATTGTAAACCAGTGATAAAATATTAGATTTAGAAGCAAACTATTTCCTTACAGATTACAAAATTAAGGCGCAGAAAAGTTAAATGATTAACCCATGGCTATTGGAAATGTCAATGAAATACATCAGACCTCCTGGATGCTTTCAGAAAATCTCATTCTATTTAGAAAAAAATTTTGAGAATATCCATATTTAATAGTATTTTGGATGAAATACTCTTAGGTTGCTCTTCCTACTCTATCTCAGCATGATGTAGTCCTTGATCAAATACAAAGAAATATTTGAATATATTGCTGACTTACAAGAAATTTCTAGGAGGTTGAGTTTTGGGGAGCATTATGAATTAATCACAATGAACTGAATATTAAAGACTGGAGTAGCTACATTGTATAATGCATCTTTAAACCAAGCATTCTATGGAAATATAAGGAGAACCAATTCTGTAATATTACATTTTCTAGTAGTAAAATTGTAAAAAAAGTAAAAAGAAGCAGGTGAAATTAATTAATATATTTTACAGAATCTAATATATTTAAAATATAATCTCAATTTATATTAGACCTTATTATGTCCTTTATGTTTCTTATACTCATCCATAATTTTATTATTTTTTTGTCTTTCTGTGCTATCTTGAATAAGTTTTTTCTGACCTACCTTTTGGTTTACTAATTCTTCCTTCAGCTGTGTCTAATATTCAATAGCCTTTTACTTCATCAATTTCATTTTTATTTTTTATTTATTTTTGATTAAACTTTTATTTTCAGAAGTTCTTTTTCATTTCTTTTTATATCTATTTTGTTTTCATGTCCCTGAAGATATTTTCAAACTTGTCCTATTTAAAAAGCAGTTTAAAATTGTGTGTGTGCATCTGTTCCTATGTGTGTCTGTGTCTTATAGTTGCTGTTTTGTTTCCTTATGTGTGTATTTCTCCTGCAGATATTTTTCTTTGTATTGCTCTGGCACTTGGTTTTCATTTATTGTTTGGTTTGATTTCCTTCTGAATGTCCTTAACAAATTATCTGAGATGGTGAAGAAAATGACTTCCTGTTGATGTCCTATAGTTCTGTGATTACTCCTTCTCAGTGTGAGGTGCCATTACAAGTCTAGGACTATTTCAATTCAAAGGTTGTGATTTTGGTTCCAAACCCACACAATGGCTGCCTTGTGGTTATAATTTTTCAACAAGTATTTCTTTTCTGCTAGCTGCTTTGCTTAGAACCAAGGGAACTAGCAAACTTTTTTTTTTTTTTTTTTTTAGCTTCTTGGATAGATTTTTCTGGGTCTTTTCCCTCATAATGATCGTGTAACTCTCCAGGGTCTCAGCTTACTGTGGCCAGTCTATACTACAGTAACTCCTTCCTTGGTCAGGCTCATGGTTTTAAGTTTTGTCTCTCTTACTCCAGAACATCAAATATCAAAAACAAAATAAGATTTTTTTGGTTGCCTATGTTATGCTATGCTAAGTATAATACTATGCTATGCATTAAAGGCTTCAAGAAATCCTTTCTTCTCTGATTTTCAGCTTTCTCTTAATTTTTAGTATGGCAGTTCCACACTATCTTGTCAGTTATTTAATTCTTTTAAAAATTACTAAAATATATTTATATTTTTGTCCAGTATTTTGAGTTGGTTTGGTTGGAACAATTCTCTAAATACCTTATGTTGTCATATTGCTGAAAATGGAATTTTAGTAGAAGCTCTTATATCTGTGAGTATGAGTGAAATACATTCAGACACTCTGAAAAATAGTGGGTATTATTGTATAATTTCAAACATGTTTATATCCTGTGACTAAAGAATTTCACATGGAGATATGTAAAATCATATACTCATATAATATATTGCACAACCATGTACAATATAATGTGTGGTTATTTTCACAGTTGCATTGTTTTTTAGAACAAAAGAAGTAAAGCAATCCAAAGTCTGGTGACACAGTAATACCATATTGCAGGGGACCTATACTAAGAAGTAAATGAATACAGAAATTCTGCAACAGTCACACAATGGTATATTATACAGCTTTGAAAATGAACAGACTATTAATGCACTAAACAAAATGGATAAATTTCAGAAATATAATAACTCTCCTTGAAGCAAATCTGAAAAGTTTAGAGTTTGTGATGCCATTTTTATAAAGCACATAATCAAGCAAAATAAAAGGCTACATTGTTTATAGATACATAAATGGTAAAACTAAAAAAAAAGGAACACTGACTATCACAAAATTCAGAATACTGATTACTTTTAAAAAGAAAAGACATGAATGGAAAATGGGAGAAACACACAGGTAGCTTCAAGATATTGGTGATGTATAGCCTACTTTTGAATTTATGTAGTGATTTCAAGGTGTTCATTTTATTTTTATATTTTATAACTGATCTGTACTTGTAACCTACATGAATAACTTACATATGTAACTGAATGCAAACACACATGATTTTATAAATCTCCATAATTCCATGATTCTTATTAAAAACTATTAGAAATAGTTTTAGTGCTTCTCCAAGGCATCCAGTAATCAAACATGCAATGTAGTGACTTGATAATCATGGTTTTAAATAACCCTAGTAGAATCTTATTTCTCTTAACCTGAAGATCTGGCTGTGTGGCCACACTGTTTTGGACTAGAGTTCCAATCCATTTTCTAATCAATTTGGAGTTACCCATTGCTCCATTCAGATGTCTGAATTTACAAAATATATTCTATACTAGTCTAGTAATTTTAGTCTTATTATTTTAAGTATAGTCACAAAGAGAAAGAGGAGAAGAGATCTGATAACTCTCTCTTTAAACTGTGGCTCATAATATCAACTATTTCATGTAATTCAAGCAAATACTTTTTGTAGGCTATATTATCTATGTCAGATAGCTAAAGTGAACATGTTAATGATGTATTCTTTTGGATTCTAGTTACATTCTTACAACACATAATTGTTGTTGAAATTTATAAGGAGTTGAACTTTGTTAATATAAGCTGGTAATTTGTCTAATGTGATGGACAATTTACTTGAAAATTTCCATTCAAGTAAGTGCAAAATGTCCTGAAGATTTTGCCTACAATATGGGCAGTAGCAGCAGCACAGACCAAAATTGTGCCACCAATTACCCTAATCTGCTTCATGCAGAGATTTAAGGAGAGAGGCAGAATCAGTGTTTGTATTCTTGACTTCTATGAAGAACTTATTATAATATTTCAGAAATAAAGAGAAGAATCCACACCAAGAAAGAAAAAATATATTTTTGTTACATTATTTCACTCTCACTGTATTTTTTTTACTCTTTTGAAAAGAATCACTGAATTAAAATATTCTTGTCTAAAAAGGAGCTTAAGGGCCCATTTCTTTTCTTTATGATTTCCCTTATGACGAATGACAGAAAAGACACAAAGTATTCAGATTGCAGATTAGTTTTCAAATTGTATCGGTTTGTCTCACAGAAAATAATCACTGATCTTGATATACTTTGCTTTTTTAAAATATATAATTATATCCCCAGTTCCACAATAAACTCTCCAAATTTCATAGACTTTTATTTACATTTTTCCTATTTCTATTTCTGTATAAGTTGTAACATATGTTATGTTTGTCCAAATCAGTGAAATCACATTTGAGATGACTGGAAAAAGCAAAAGACAATATAAAGCATTTACACATCACGTTGTTCTGTCAAACTAAAGCTTCACTTAATACTACAGAAAATATTGACTGTTTTGCAGGTGTCCCATTGCCTTTGGTAGCCAGTTCTGTTTGGAGAGGGAACAAGTCTCCTAAAATGGACCCCCTAAATTGAATTGGTGAGGGATACCTAAGTCTCTTGGCTGCCTTTGAAAACAGGTCTCCCGGGTGGCTGTAACAATGTTGCTGTATCACCAATTGAAAAATTCCACTTTACTTTCCTCTTTAGATTTGCACACAGAATGAGTCCACATCAAATTGTTATGATCAAGGAAAACATTGCTTGTAACAGTCTTTCCTAGTTTAACAATGACTTCTTCGGAGTCAAAAAGTAGTATACACATCAATAATAAAGGAAAAAAAATATTCGGGCTTCCCTGGTGGCGCAGTGGTTGAGAGTCCGCCTGCTGATGCAGGGGACACGGGTTCATGCCTGGGTCTGGGAAGGTCCCACATGCTGTGGAGCAGCTGGGCCCGTGAGCCATGGCTGCTGAGCCTGCACGTCCAGAGCCTGTGCTCCGCAATGGAAGAGGCCACAACAGTGAGAGCCCCTCATACCTCAAAAAAATAATAATAATAAAATAATAAAATAATAATAAAGGAAATAGGAAGGACTGAAATGACTCAAAATGAATTGTATATGACTTTTGTTATAACGGATAAAAGTAAATTAACAAAAGAAAGGTAGTAAATAAAAATAAAGAATTGTTTGTGTGTGTGTTTGGGGAGGGTAATATAAACTTTAGTTATACCTAAACTTTATACCTAGCTTTTTAAAATTGTCAGTTATACTTTTTTTTGGCAACCTTATTTTAAAGCACATGAAGATAAAGATTTTGTGTGACAAGTAGAATCACACTGACTTTACATTGAGCAGGGCTATTTATTGAACAGCATCTATTAAAATGCTGTTTTTGATAATTTTTATAATCATTTGAATATTTAAATTTGGCAACAACTTTTTCTTAGTAAAAGTGTAATGCCTAATTCATCTAATTTAAAATGTTGATAGAGATATGTTCACTTAGGCACTTGGTCTTTCCTGAGCATTTTTTCCAGTATAATTAAACAAAAATCACGGCATTTTTTTTTTAGGGTTGACTAAGAAAGCCTTAACATTCCTTCAACTTGTCTAAACGTTAGCATCATCCTGACTATAGGCCCATGGCTTCCATTTTCTTAGAGCCTTTACTTTAGAAAACTTGCTATTGTAAACTACTTCTCTACTCCTTTGAGATGTAAATCTTCAATAACTTCGGGATGTCTTTTTCAAGGCCCTGGGAGCCATCCCTTTGAAATGTAATCACCAGGAAATAGAGAGCCCCTGTCACCTCCCTGTGGGAAGACAGATGTTTAACTTCTTCCATAAGCACCAATTAGCAAACACAGACGACCTATTCACACTGACAGCCTTCCTTTCCCTATGTCCTTCAGTATATTTTCATTAGCTGCTCCACTGTTTAAAAACCCTCCTGTCTTGTTTCAGCAGAGTTGAGTTCAATCTCTCTCCCTTACTGCAAGAGTCTTGAATAAAGTCTTTCTTAGCATTTTTAATAAGTGTTTGGTGTATTTTTTTCTTTGACAGTTAATGGACATTAAATGCAAGTATTCACATAAAAATTTTGGAAAAATTATATTCTTATATTATTTATGTGTTTTTTTGTCATGGTAACATTATTTCTATAGAATTTTTACATGTTGCAAAATTCTTCCAATGGCATTATTTAATTTAATTTTCACAACACTTCAGTGAGAATAGCAAGGAGGTTAACACTGGGCTAACTTTTAGGTATCTGATACTTGAATTAACTGTCCTGCCCAAGATTATACCATAAGAAGACCCTTTAGAGTCACACTAGAAGTGATCGTCTTCTAAGTTCGCTATTGCTCCTTTATCCACAATCTCCAGATCCCATATCCTAGTCCCCTTTAATGCATCATTTTCACAAATGTTGAGATACCCAGAGTTCTAATACCACAAAACATTGCAATGTTATAATTTAACAAAAGTTCTTTGATTTCAATTACTCTGTTTTACACATCACCTTAAAAAACTGTATTCTTTTATTTACATGTAAATTTATGTTAAATGTATGCTAATCCATTTTGAACAAAGCACTGTGAAGTATATTTGCTTCTAATGCAGAGGCCAAGGATTGACACACTTTTTATTTTTTAATTTTTTAACATTTTTATCAGAGTATAATTACTTTACAATGGTGTTAGTTTCTGCTTTCTAACAAAGTGTATCAGCTATACATATACGTATATCCCTATATCTCCTCCCTGTTGCATCTCCCTCCCACCCGCCCTATCCCACCCCTCTTTTTGAATTATGGTTTTCTCAGGGTATATGCCCAGTAGTGGGATTGCTGGGTTGTATGGTAGTTCTATTTTTAGCTTTGTAGGGAACGTCCATACTGTTCTCCACAGTGGCTGTATCAATATACATTCCCACCAACAGTGAAAGAATATTCCCTTTTCTCCACACCCTCTCCAGCATTTATTGTTTGTAGATTTTTTGATGATGGCCATTCTGACTGGTGTGAGGTGATACCTCATTGTAGTTTTCATTTGCATTTCTCTAATGATTAGTGATGTTGAGCATCCTTTCATGTGTTTGTTGGCAATCTATGTATCTTCTTTGGAGAAATGTCTATTTAGGTTTTCTGCCCATTTTTGGATTGGGTTGTTTGTTTTTCTGATATTGAGCTGCATGAGCTGCTTGTAAATTTTGGAGATTAATGCTTTGTCAGTTGCTTCATTTGCAAATATTTTCTCCCATTCTGAGGGTTGTCTTTTCATCTTGTTTATGGTTTCCTTTGCTGTGCAAAGGGTTTTAAGTTTCATTAGGTACCATCTGTTTATTTTTGTTTTTATTTCCATTTCTCTAGGAGGTGGGTCAAAAAGGATCTTGCTGTGATTTATGTCATAGAGTGTTCTGTCTATGTTTCCTCTAAGAGTTTTATAGTGTCTGGCCTTACATTTAGGTCTTTAATCCATTTTGAGTTTATTTTTCTGTATGGTGTTAGGGAGTGTTCTAATTTCATTCTTTTACATGTAGTTGTCCAGTTTTCCCAGAACCACTTATTGAAGGGACTGTCTTTTCTACATTGTATATCCTTGCCTCCTTTATCAAAAATAAGGTGACCATATGTCCATGGGTTTATCTCTGGGCTTTCCATCCTGTTCCATTGATCTATATTTCTGTGTTTGTGCCAGTACCATACCATCCTGTTTACTGTAGCTTTGTAGTATAGTCTAAATTCAGGGAGCCAGATTCCTACAGCTCCATTTTTCCTTCTCAAGATTGCTTTGGCTATTCAGGGTCTTTTGTATTTCCATACAAATTGTGAAATTTTTTGTTCTAGTTCTGTGAAAAATGCTATTGGTAGTTGATAGGGTTTGCATTGAATCTGTAGATTGCTTTGGGTAGTATAGCCATTTTCACAAGGTTGATTCTTCCAATCCAATAACATGGTATATCTCTCCATCTGTTTGTACCATCTTTAATTTCTTTCCTCAGTGTCTTATACTTTTCTGTATACAGGTCTTTTGTCTCCTTATGTAGGTTTATTCCTAGGTATTTTATTCTTTTTGTTGCAGTGGTAAATGAGAGTGTTTCCTTAATTTCTCTTTCAGATTTTTCATCATTAGTGTATAGGAATGCAAGAGATTTCTATGCATTAATTTTGTATCCTGTTACTTTACCAAATTCATTGATTAGTTCTAGAAGTTTTATGGTAGCATCTTTAGGATTTTCTATGTATAGTATCATGTCATTTGCAGACAGTGACAGCTTTATTTCTTCTTTTCCAATTTACATTCCTTTTATTTATATTTCTTCTCTGATTGCTGTGTCTAGGACTTCAAAAACTATGTTGAATAATAGTGGTGAAAGTGTCTTGTTCCTGATCTTAGAGGAAATGGTTTCAGTTTTTCACCACTGAGAACGATTCTGGCTGTGTTTTTTTTTCATATATGGCCTTTATTATGTTGAGGTAAGTTCCCTCTATGCCTACTTTCTGGAGGGTTTTTATCATAAATGGGTGTTGAATTTTGTCAATAGCTTTTTCTGCATCTATTGAGATGATCATACGGTTTTTCTCCTTCCATTTGTTAATATGGTTTATCACACTGTTTGATTTTCGTATATTAAAGAATCCTTGCATTCCTGGGATAAACCCCACTTGATCATGGTGTATGATCCTTTTAATGTGCTGTTGGATTCTTGTGCTAGTATTTTGTTGAGGATTTTTGCATCTATGTTCATCAGTGATATTGGCCTGTAGTTTTCTTTCTTTGTGACATCTTTGTCTGGTTTTGGTATCAGGGTGATGTTGGCCTTGCAGAAAGAGTTTTGGAGTGTTCCTCCCTCTGCTATAGTTTGGAAGAGTTTGAGAAGTATAGGTGTTAGTTCCTCTCTAAATATTTGACAGAATTCACCTGTGAACCCATCTGGTCCCGGGTTTCTGTTTGTTGGAAGATTTTTAATCACAGTCTCAATTTCAGTGCTTGACACAATATTTAAACATGGCAGACATTCAGTATTTGTTGCGTGTACATATTAATGAAGTCAAACTTTTTTGGGGGAATCATATCTATATTTTTGGTGATGTTCAGGATAGGGTTCACACACTATTGATGACCAAAAGCCAATAAATATTGATTCAGGAGAAAAATAATGATGATTCTTCAATTCCATCCAATTCAAAGGTTTGAATGTAGCACCTATAGAGTAAAATATTCTTTAAGATTATCTATCTATCATCTATCATCTATCTATTTTCTATCTATCTATCTGTCTATCTATCTATCTATATCTGTATCATCTATCTATCTATCTATCTGATAGCCTATTTGTTAACCCTGTAGGACTGTCATGAAAAAGTTCAGCATGAATATTGGCTGAGATGCTCTAGTCAGAGAGGATAATTGAATTTGTTACACCAGAGACACTGTGATATTCACATTTATGAGAAAAGGGAGCACAGAAAGAGGTAATATGTGCAGAACATCTTCTCATGTAGTATTTCCCAAAATATTTTGCAACATTTTTATGGATGAGGACCTAAGAGAAGTGAAGATCACACATCTAACTCATGGAAGGGCTGAAGTACTAACACAGGTCTCGTTGACTCCAATACTAAGCTCATTCCACTGTCTAGATGCTTTCCCCATTTCACCTTAAATCCAAATCACAATCTTACTCTTCCTGTACACACACACACACACACACACACACACACACACACGGACACACAGTTTAAATCTTCTATCCAGTTACTTCATTGAGACAGAATAATTTCATACAAACAAAGAACTCAGAAAATAAAGGTAAGCCATGGACATTTCATATATTTAAAATGAGAGAAATGAATATATGTTGAATATATGCATATATATGTATATTTTAATGTCTGCATTGTAAAGGAAAAACTCTATTGTTTTCCTTTACATACACACAATTCTACCACAACAGTACTTCACCTTTGGTTACCAAATGCATGGTAGATTTTCCCACACCAGGCAATTCTGCAACAATAGCAGGATTTCCTAAAATTTAATTCAGTTCTGATGCTATATAGCATCATATTCTGTAGGTTAAGGGCTTAGTCCCAGGATACTTTCCTACCCTCTCCCCACTTTAGGTGACAATAGCAAGTCCAGAGTATCACCTGCACTTCTGACCAACCTGCTATAAATCGGAGGTTCCCATGACTCCCTCCTCAGTTTCAATTACTTTGCCACTTTGCTAGAGTGGTTCACGGAACTCAAGAAAGCATTTATTCACTAGATTACCAGTTTATTATAAAAGGATAGAACTCAGGAAACAGCCAGTTTGAAGAGATGCAAAGGACAAGGTATAGGAAAGGGGCAGAGCATCCATGCATCAAAGTGCACCATTTTCCTGCATCTCAACCTGAAAGATGCTCACCAACCTAAAAGCTCTCCAAACACTGTACTTTTAGGTTATGAATGGCGGCCTCATACACAGGCTTGACTTGATTAAATCCTTGACCATTGGTGATGATTGAACTCAATCTCCAGCCTCTCTCCTCTCTCTCTGGAGGGTTGTTAAAGTTCCAACTCTCTATCATATGCATTCCCCTGCCAACCAACCTTCTCCCTTAGGTTTCCTAGGGGATTTCCAAAGGCCACTTCATTAACTAAACTTAGGTATTGTTGTTGAAAGGGGCTCATTGTGAATGACAAAAAACACTCCTTATCACTCAGAAAATTCTTTAGAGGAGCTTTGTACCAGGACCCGGGGACAAAGAACAAATATATTTCCTTGTATATCACATGCATAGAATATAGATGTATGTATATTGCATGGTGAATGTCTATAATTCTTTTCTATAATATATAGTTAATAATTATTTAAATATGATTTTTTCTTCATAAAGTACTGATATTATAGACTTCAGCGTGAGTGAATCCTACCAAAAAAATATAGTTATAAAATCATATAAGAAACTGTAGAACAAAAGAACATTTGGTTAGTAGCCTCTGACATAGTCTGCCTCAACTTCCCAATCACATTTCAATTGAAAAAGAAACCCAAATTATTATCTTTCATACAACCATTTGAACCTGGGCATAGGTCTAAGTGATTCTTTGAATGCCAAGATTTGGAGAGTATCCCAGTTTTATGCTAAGTGCTTATGTACACCAAGAGCCAATAAGAACAGTGAAGATTACTGGTGAAACCCTCAAAAACAAGCTCCCCTAGTTTAGGAAGAAAGATCTCATTAACTGGCTTTACTTTCCCTTCTTTTAATGACCTTGCCATTGGTTAAGAGCTATGGTTTGTTATGTTTATGGGAGACAGAATAAAATAGAAGGGAACTGTGAAATACTGTAAAGGAAGAATCATAAAAGCAGTACAATTTGACCATGTCCTATAAGTAAGGTTGTATTTTTTTCTTGTTGTACTTGACCACAAAACCCTAAAGAGAGGGAATGCCTGATAGTGTTAGCATTCTCCTTTGGTAATAAATAAAGATAAAAATATGATAGCAGTCACTTGTAAATACACACACACACATAAGGGAAAGCTTTCTTGATGTTTCAGAGGAAGAACACACTGCCATACATAATTTACTATAAAAAAACAGAAGAAAATCGTGTAAAATGTATAAATACGATATAGAACCACATAGCTCCATCAGGAGCTGAAAGTCTTATGGGGAGAATAGTATAGGATAAAAGGAAAACAGATGAAAATATAAAGAGCAGCAGAGATGAGAAAAGGCTTGGCTGAGACACTGAACTATTGCAAGGAAACTAAAATAGTAATAGCAAAATTAAAATCCATAATTGAGGTGATAAAGAAAAGCATTAATCATTCAGGAAAATTGAATTAATAATCTGAAGGGGAATGTTTTAAAAAATCCATTAGAGTGAGAAAATAAAAAAGAGATGATCAATGGAAATGAACATGATTGATGTGAATAGAGTACAGATTGTGGAAGTTTTACTTACAGAAAACTGGTGCCCTTGGAAAACAGTGTGAATAAATATAGAAAAAAAGCATAAACTAAATATAAATCATAAAACATGATTTTAATTTGGTGTTAAGAATACAGAGTATTTGTGTGTGCATACGTATGTTTCTTGTGAATATATATACACATTTAAGGGGCTATAACACCACACAAAGATTTATCTTTGGTGGGAGTCTTATTTTTAAAAATAGTTTTTTATTTTCCTATTTTTCATAATAAACAGTAATAATAAGCAGGCACTTACTATCATAAAATACTAAATAAAATGTTGATGATATTGAAAAACATGAATTGTGTTACCCAGAGTGGGTAAAATTAAGAGAGCCTCATCCTGTAGAAATTGTTGCTTTAATAGAATTTTTTTGTCTAGATGTGTTACATGTTACTAATTTACTATGCCTGGTTTCTGTATTATAAACAAATTACATCATAGCAGTGCTGTGGGAATAGTTCATCACGGCCATCTAGTTCTATCCATATGAATGTACAGGGGCCTGCACATTCCCTTGTTAGCCTGATGAATTTTCCCGGAAGAAACATTTATATCCAACAAAGTCAAGAAGAAGACATGAATAAAGGGAGCAAAGTGCTAAATAATTCCAAAGTTATCCATTCTATGCTTATCGTGGGACAGAATAGAATTGGGGGAGAGAGAAAGCCCCAAGTTTAGAATGACTACGTTATTAGAAGGTTTACTGCTTGCATACATTCCAACAGATCCTCTCTACATATACTTCATGGATAAGTAGAAAGAAGAAAGAGAAAGAGAGAGACATCTATTTACACACACACACACACACACACATTCTGATAACCACAAAGTATTTAAAAGCATTGGTCATTTATGCTACTGGAACAATTACTTTATGAGATAATTACTTAACTGAGATCAAACTAAATGATATTGAGATTGAGAAAGAGAGATAAGAAAGCAATGAAAATATGAAAGGAAAGAAATATGCCAGTATAATTCAAACCTCTATATTTACAGAACTTTCTTCACCATGGCATTCACTGTCTTCCTGTTTTGTTACTGAGAATATATACACTTGAGATGACTTCTAACATCTCGGGTCCTTGAATGACAGTGTCTCTAAGACATCCGCACAATTCACCATCCACCAATCTGAATTGATTTTAAAGCATCCATCAGAAAGTTTAAATGGCATTTCTGGGCCATGTTATGGACCTTTTCACTTATTGTCTATATGTAAATTTCTTGTTTTGAAAGACAGTAACATTTTATATTGTTTTTGCCATCTGAATGATAAGTGAAATTTTGTACAATAAAAAGGATTGCTGTGAGACAATTGAGATTTAATTAAATTCACTGAGCTTTGTGATTAAAAAAAACTGCTATTCCTAAAACTAGAATGCACACAACACATTCCAATATTTTGGAACCAGTATTAGACGTCTCTCATACTTCATTACAAGTCATGACAGATGATTGGAAAAAATTCTAACCTGCAAAATATATCGATTTTGACAATAGTTCAGAGTTCATAGTTAGCATTAGTATTGTGGATTATTCAAATAAGTATGTACTTCAATATTTACAATTGAAATGTTTAAATAATTCTCAATTTAATACTACTGTATTATACACTCCATCTTATACTTATGATTGCTATCAATTATCAGTTAAATAAGTACGTGTGCAAAGATATGCTGCCCATTTCAGACACATATGACTTATCTCTTCACTTGGTTGTAGAGTCCTAAAGGCCAAGGACCATATTTAATATTTCTTTCTTTACCTCACTTGATATTTCTCATAGTATAATCCACTTGGCATATGCTTGCTGATAAAATGACTGATTGCTGTCAAGTTCTTGTTAAGTATTAATCAAATTTCAATGGCATTTTTCCTCAAAAAGATCGAAGAGTTCTACAGAAAACTGCATATTTATAGCGTTGAACACACAGAGCTGAAAATAGTAAATCGAGAGAGGATATAGAAAAAAAAAATCAGAGGGATGAAGAACAAATGATAAAATCAATTCAACACACACTTATTGGTCACTTAATTTTATGCATTTATTTTCATTTCCAAATCATATCAAAGATAATTTTATTACACTGGGTACAAAACCAGAAAATTTATTTTTAATTGCATACGCCTCCTAGATTTTCTGTCTGGACTGACGTGGGTGGGTTTGTTTCATTTCCATCTTTAAGCCTTATTTCAGTTTTTCTGATTGTCATGCAATGGATCAGAAACACATACTACTGGGGTCACGCGGTGCAGATACACAGTTGGGCGCATTGGGTCGTGAGAGGACTTACGTGCAGGGAATTACTTGAATACCCACAAGACCCTGAACTCACATTAGCCCATGGTTTAAGCCAGGCAGAGATGGTTTGTAGGTAGCACAGCTCAAGTTCCTGTAAAAAGACTCCACCCTCAGGATACTATACAAATCTGTGTAGTGGGGGAAGAGGGAGCAGGTGAGGGAAAAGGAACTTCTACTCAGCTATGTAAGGATGGAAATTCTCTGTTCAAAGAAGTGTCCCTATGGTTGCAGCCTTTCCTTCTAGTCAGCTAGCTCAGGCATGCTGAGACAGCTCTCTGCTAGCACAAATGGTGTGGGTAAAAATTGAGACCCTGAAGTCATCTAGAGACAGAATAAGAGGGTTTAGAAACCAACGTTAACTCACCCAGCTAAGCCTTCTGGAGTAATGGGGCAACAGTAGTCATTATATTACATTTCTGGAAAACTCTTTAGTTTTAACAGCACGTGATATTGAGAAACACAGCACTAGAGCCCACCTACCAGCCACTGGGGAAGAAAGGCATGTATATTACAGTTCTTACAGCACAGAAACCACTCTGCCTTGGGGATGAAAGGCATGTATCTTACAGTTCTTACAGCACAGAAACCACTCTTGATCATACTCCTTCATGCTTTTACAACAGCACATTTTCCTATGAAGGAAAGGACTGGGAATATCATTTTCAGTGGAAACTGGTTCACTTGTTATATATAGGTACATAATTTGGAGAATTCTCGGTTGCTTTAAGTATTTTAAAATTCGTTTGTAAAATGTATATTTGAAATAATTATATTGTCTAAAATTAAAATGTTTGGGGATAATTCCAAAATCCCCTTTATAGTTATGCTATCTAAATCATCACAGAGACCACCTAACCATATAATCGTGAAAACCATTATTATAGTCCTTTTTGACTTTTTAAATTATATCTGTCATTCAATTTATAATTTATTTTGCCTGTTTACATTACAAAGTTCAAGTTTACACACCTTCAATGTGTATTGGTTATTTGGAATAATAGGTGATTTGTTGCAATAATTTTTTTCTTTTCCTCATAAGTTCATAAACACAGCATTATTCTTGTTCTCTCTTTTACTAACTTTTTCCTCTCCTTTGCATTTTTAATCTCATTTCCTTTGAGAACAAATTATAATTATAATAATTATTATTATGATTCTGTATGGCAATAGAAAATGAAGAGTTGGATAAGAGTTGTATAAGCGTCCTCAAGTAGGAAAACAGACCAGGGAAAGTTTAGTACCAAGGATTTTATCCTGCCCTATAATGAGATTTCTGGTTAATCTATTTGTATTGGATAACTCTCATAAAAATGGAAGACATCAGAGTGGTGAATTGTAAAAGTTTCTTGCTTGGCCTCTCATTTTACTTACAGTTAAATCAGGGTAGGATAAAGAAATATTGGGGTAAATAGCTTAGTAGACATGTATGTATAGTTGTATAACTCATCTAATTTTCTTCTATGGTCTGCTCATAACTCTTTAAAAAATACAAATCAAAAGTAAAGTTGAAGTCTTTCCTATACCTGTCTTAGTGAAAGTTTGGATTTACTTTTCAAAGCAAACCTCTCAGAGCCAGTTGACATACATACCTCAGTTCCTGAATTCCTTCCTTCTAAGGTGCAGCAGGGTCAAGGAAGTCCTAAAGTGTGACTCAGTTGAAATGATTGTTCCACAATGCCCCCTTCCTCCCACCCACCAACACAGAATATCCATCAAGACTGTTTTAAAGCCATTTCAAGTATGTTTGTTCATAACAAATGTTAACACAGTTGTCAATTAATACATGATTAAAAAAGCAATAAAAATGATCAGTATAGGTAGTAGGATTGCTGGAATTCTAAGGGGAAAAAATATGAGGGAAAAGCCCTTTTATTCTTGTTTTCACAGGTCTAAAATGAAAAAATTGGGTAAACTTTTTTAGTAAGTGTCTTGCAGTTTCCTATTCTATTATATGAGATGCATTTATACCGAATATATGAATGAGAATACAGTTGCTATTCTGCTCAGAATACAAGTTGAAAATGACAAAAGGAAATGACAAAAGGAAATGACAAAGCGATCTTGATGTCTAGTCTAGTAGCCACAGCCATCTCAACAAAAACAAATATTAGAAAGGGAAAAATAGTCATCAAACAATTTTCATAAATATGCCATCTGGTAAAAAATAAATAAACCCCCTACTTTTGCTATAAAAAGTTGTTCTTTACAAACACCCATCTCAACAAAAACAATATTAGAAAGGGAAAAATAGTCATCAAACAATTTTCATAAATATGCCATCTAGGAAAAAATAACCCCCCTCCTTTTGCTATAAAAAGTTGTTCTTTACAATTTCTAGGCAAAAGCAGTAGATAATGAAAACATATAGTGTATGTTTTTGTACTTGTGTACAAAATAATTTCAAGTACATATGTATAATCTTGTAAGATTTTTTTTTTTTTTGCGTTACGTAGGCCTCTCACTGTTGTGGCCTCTCCCATTGCGGAGCACAGGCTCCGGACGCACAGGCTCAGCGGCCATGGCTCACGGGCCCAGCTGCTCTGCGGCATGTGGGATCTTCCCGGACCGGGGCACGAACCCGTGTCCCCTGCATCGGCAGGCAGACTCTCAAACACTGCACCACCAGGGAAGCCCCTCCTGTAAGATTTTTGATGATGCATTTAATACTCTTAAATATTTAGAAAATATTTCTATTACATTGATATTTTATTACTTTAAAATGAAATGAAACGTATACTAAGAAAATGTCAGTTAAAGTAGAAGAAACAATAGCTTATACACAGAGGGGCTGGGCTTCCAGCTACAGTTAATCATAATGGTTACAGTTGGGGTATCATCCAAAACACTCAAGGTATCTCTATAATGACACAGTTTAAACTCCATGCCCAAGTCTCCTGAGATGGATTTAGTGTTTGAGAACCTGAAAACTTGCTACTCAAAGTCCATGCAACTGCTTCAATACAGATTAATACATAATTTGTGACACAAAAATCTCAAACAAGTACACAGAAGAGATTAGAGTTTCTCTCTAACAGTGGTTTTGAAGGAAAGAAGATAGGAAAGAAAAGCAGGGTCATTCTACTAGTGTCAAGCTCCACAAAAAAAGCAACACATGTAACATTAATTTCCATAAACCAGTTGTGCGGGCTGACATGCTAGTCCTTTTCTGTCATTTTCTTTCCATGGCTTAACAGTAAAGTTATATTTTAATATCAATGATAAAAGAACTGATGAGAAGTATTTTGAAAATGTGATAAAATATATTGAAATGTATGTACTTATATTAATTATACATTTTTATTTTCAAAAAATTCATGCTCATGGTAGAGAATTTAGAACGCACAGAAAAATAAAAATATGTAATAAAAATTATTTTATATAGAAAATTATTGTAATCACTTTCATATGTTTTTGCCAGTTTCTAAATTTATGTATTTGAAATCTTTATTAAATATTTATATACAATGTATTAAAATTAAATAGACAATACAGAATTGCATCCTTATTTTTAACTTAACTGCAAATGGTAAGCATTATTCCATATCATTATATACTATTTCAAAATCTGCATTTAGGGCTTCCCTGGTGGTGCAGTGGTTGAGAGTCCACCTGCCAGTGCAGGGAACACGGGTTCGAGCCCTGATCTGGGAGGATTCCACATGCTGCAGAGCAACTGGGCCCGTGAGCCACAACTACTGAGCCTGTGTGTCTGGAGCCTGTGCTCTGCAACAAGAGAAGCCTCGACAGTGAGAGGCCCGCACACCGCAATGAAGAGTGGCCCCCGCTTGCTGCAACTAGAGAAAGCCCTCGTGCAGAAACGAAGACCCAACACAGCAAAAATAAATAAATTAATAAATTAATTAATTTTTAAAAAATCTGCATTTAATCATACTGCATGTTCTGCCTTATAGCTGTACTAAATATATATTTAATCACCATCCAAACATTAGACATTTAGTCTGCTCATAGGTTTTTCCTGTTATTAATATGCCCTGATTTTCATCTTTGTACTAAAATGTTTGCCTGGATTTGACTAGTTTCTTAGAATCGAGTTGTAGAAGAGAAATTACTGTACTAAAGGGTAAGAACTTTTTATAGACCTTGGTGTGTATTGACAAATTGCTTTCCAGAAAGGATGTACCAGTTTACACTCTCACCAGTACAGCATATAGATGAGGCTTAGAGTACACACATACTAAATGACTCTTAAAATCTTTAGTGATTAGTTATTTAACAGTAGTAACGGTTAGCTACTTTAACTTGAACATGTCTGACTAATGGAAAGATTGAAATATTTCTCATAGATTTATATATCATTCATAGTTCTTTCTTTCTGAAATATGGTTATGCCATTTTTTTTTTTTTTCTTTTTGCGGTATGCGGGCCTCTCACTGTTGTGGCCTCTCCCGTTGTGGAGCACAGGCTCCGGATGCGCAGGCCCAGCGGCCATGGCTCACGGGCCCAGCCGCTCCGCGGCATATGGGATCCTCCCAGACCGGGGCACGAACCCGTATCCCCTGCATCGGCAGGCGGACTCTTAACCACTGCGCCACCAGGGAGGCCCGGTTATGCCATTTTTATGCTGCTCTAAACCTAAACCTAAAGATTTAAGTAGTCATTACAACTTGCACTAAAATTTGCAATTAAGGTAATCAATTAGTTTGTTTCTTGAAAATATCTTATAATCCTATTCTTTGCCTTTTAATTTTGTTTTTGATGGACTTTTTTCATATATACCAATCTTTTGTTATTTTACATTTGTCCCCATAATCTGACATAGCTTTTATGATTAGAAAATATCTTCTGAGTTGATAAACAAATACTCAACATCATTTTTTATAGATTTATAACTCTCTTATTGTAAAAATGATGAGATATTGCTATTGTTATTCAACAATATAAAACATAAGATTTAAAGTGCTTTATATTCATACTCATTTATTTATTATATAACATGTAGTACTTTTTAAGGTATGACTAACAGTTCATTTAACTTTCTAGGGAAATGAAAACCTATTGTAATTCAGTGTTTGAGATCTGTCAGAATTCCTTTAAGCTGTCAGAGGTTTTGATATTCTATAATAATATTTATACATTTTAAAAGGAAATATAACACCATATTCCCAGAATCAGAGTCTTTCACATAAAAAAGTGGAAAAGAGTCATCATATGAAGATTGTATTTTATTTCATGGTTTTTCATTGCAGTACAAATTTGTTGCCCTGTTGTGATTTTCTTCACATATTTTTCTTAGGTTATTTTATCCATTTGGGATTTCTATGGCTTTCTTCTCTATTTAATAAAATGATTCTAGAATGTTATGGGTGATTATCTTTGAAATTCTCATGCAAATGATACCAAATGATTGGCCATTACTTTATAGTTTATAAAATACTTGAACATCCATTCTCTCTAAAATTTGACCCTTATGACAACAGCCCTGTGGAACTGACACTTTACAACTACTTAGGTTTGTTTATTTATTTATTTTCCCTACTGATGAGAAAAGCTCAGAGATACTCAGTAACTTTCCTAAAATCATACAGTTCGAGTTGACAGAGCTGGGATTTGAAGAGGTTCTTTTCAGTCCAGATTCCATGTGCTGTATTATAATAGCTTCTTAGCCCCCAATTAACAATCTTTCAACAGATGGACATTTGAATGGAACTTTAGTCATCATGGAGTGAGTCACTGCCTACATAATAGAATAATAATTGCTTTGGATAGGGAAGATAAGGAAGCCATGAGAGATTGGTAGGAATTGGTTTCTGTCAGGGCTAACAGGAGGACCTGAATAACTTATTTGTACCTATGAGGAAACTATCCATTTGAACACCATCAATCAGACTATCAGTATGAACACTTAAATACTGAGCCAATTCACAAAAGTGAAATTATCAGGTAATGTTCATTTGTTAACTTTTTTCCCTACAATCTGTGGGAAATATTTTTCTCATAAAATTTCATGGTAAGATTTAGTGTCCATTTAAGATTCTTGCCAGAACCAATTTTTACAATGATGGTGAAAATGGTGATTTTTCTATCATCACTATTTCTTCCACATTTATCAATTGACATTCTACTGGAATGAAGGGCCCTCATTTCTTCTCCACTTATGTGTGTGTGCTTGTACTTTATCTATCTATCTATCTCTCTATCTATCTATCTATCATCTATAATCTTTCTATTGTAAGTGTGGAATTATAAATTCCTATTTTATTCAGTGGTCTATCTTCCATTTGTTTCTTGTTTATTTTTATGCTCAAATTGTCCAAGATTTTCCCAGTAGTAACCCCTTTCATCCTTTTGCTATGCTATTGTTATGATTATTATTGTTGTTTTTGTTGTTGTTCACATTCTGAAAGATAGTCCAGGCTGATCTTCCAGTCCATAAATGAAAACTGCCAGTTCTCCAAGAAGCTGCTTCCCCTTGGTGGGGAATAATATATGCAAATCAAGATCTAGGTGAGTTTATTGCTATAGGCTCACCTGAGAGATATTGTCGGCTGGACTCCAGACCACGGCAATAAAGGAAATATCCCAATATAGCAAGTCATAGGAATTTTTTGTTTTCTCAGTGCATATAAAAGTTATGTTGAGGGCTTACTTGGTGGTGCAGTGGTTGAGAGTCCGCCTGCTGATACAGTGGGTTCGTGCCTCGGTCTGGGAGGATCCCACATGCTGTGGAGCGGCTGGGCCCGTGAGTCATGGCCGCTGAGCCTGCGCATCCGGAGCCTGTGCTCCGCAACGGGAGAGGCCACAACAGTGAGAGGCCCGTGTACCACAAAAAAAAAAAAAATTATATTGATGTTATACTGTAGTCTATTAAGTGTACAATAGCATTATATCTAAGAAACAATGTACTTGCCTTAATTTAAAAATACTTTATTGACAAAAATATGTTAATCATTATCTGAGCCTTCAGTGAGATGTAATCTTTTTGCTGGTGTAAGGTCTTGCCTCAGTGTTGATGGCTGCAGACTGAGCAGAGTGATGGCTGCTGAAGGCTGGGGAGACTGTGGACATTTCTTAAAATGAGACAACAATAAAATTTGCAGCATCAATTGACTCTTTCTTCATGAACAATTTCTCTATAGCATGTAATGTTGTTTGATAGCATTTTACCCATAGTAAAACTTATTTCAAAGTTGGAATGAATTCTTTCAAACTCTGCTGCTGCCTTATCAACTAAGTTTGAATATTATACTAAGTCCTTTGTCACTCCAACAATCTTCATAGCATCTTCACCAGGAGCAGTTTTATCTCAAGAAACCATTTTCTCTGCTCATCCATAAGAAACAACTCCTCATCTGTTAAAGTTTTATCATAAAATTGCAGAAATTCAGTCACATCTTCAGGCTCTACTTCAAATTCTAGTTCTCTTGCTACTTCTACAACCTCTGCAGTTAATTCCTCCACCTAAGTCTTGAACCCCTCAAAGTGATCCATGAGGGTTAGAACCAACTTCTTCCAAACTCCCGTTAAGGTCAATATCTTGCCTTCTTTCCATGAATCAAAAATGTTCTAAATAGAATCTATAATGGTGAATCCTTTCCAGAAAGTTTTCAATTTACTTTGTCCAGACTCATAAGAGGACTCACTATCTATGGCAGCTATCACTGTATTTCTTAAATAATGTATTTCTTAAATAATGTATTTCTTAAATAATAAGACTTTAAGGCCAAAACTACTTTTCAATCCATGGGCTACAGAAAGGATGTTGTGTTAGCAGGCATGAAAACAACATTAATCATGTACATCTTTATCAGAGCTCTTGGGTGACCAGTTACTTTGTCAATGAGAGGTAATATTTTGAAAGGATTTTTTTCTGCACAGTAAGTCGCAACAGTGAGCTTAAAATATCCAGTATATCATGTTAAAAAACAGATATGCTGTCATCCAGGCTTTGTTTTTACATTTATAGAGCATAGGCAGAGTAGATTTGGCATAATTCTTAAGGGCTATATGATATTCAGAATGGTAAGTGAGCACTGGCTTCAACTTAAAGTCACCAGCTGCATTAGCCCCTACCGACAGAGTCAGCTTTTCCTTTGAAGCTTTGAAGCCAGGCATTAACTTCTCCTCTCTAGCTATAAGAGCCCTAGATGAAATTTCCTTCCAGTGTAAGTCTATTTCATGTACATTGAAAATCTGTTGTTTAGTGTAGCCACCTTCATAAATTCTCTTAGCTAGATTTTCTGAATAACTTGCTGCAGCTTCTACATCAACACTTGCTACTTCATCTTACACTTTGATGTTATGGAGATGGCTTTTTTCCTTAAACTTCATGAATCAACCACTGTGAGCTACAAGCTTTTCTTCGGCAACTTCCTCACCTTTCTCAGCCTTCATAGGACTGAAGAGAGTTAGGCCCTGCTCTGGATTTAGCTTTGACTTAGGGAATGTGGTGGCTGGTTTGATCTTCTATTCAGACTACTAAAATTTTCTCTATATCAGCAATGACTGTTTGGCTTTCTTATCATTTGTGTGTTCACTGGAGTAGCACTTTTAATTTTCTTCAAGAACCTTTCCTTTGCATTTACAACTTGGTTAACTGATGCAAGAGGCCTAGCTTTTGGCTGGTCACAGCTTTCACCATGGCTCACTCACTAAACTTAAGCATTTCTAGCTTTTGATTTCAAATGAGAGATGTGGGGTTCTTCCTTTCACTTGAATACCTAACCAGATGTTGTAGGGTTATTAACTGGTCTAATTTCAATATTGTTGAGTCTCAGGAAACAGGGAGGCCTGAGGAGAGAAAGAGAGATGGGGGAATGGCCAGTCTGTGGAGCTGTCAGAACACACATGACATTTACTAGGTTTACTATATTACACAGGCATGGTTGTGACCCCTCAAAACAATGACAATAGTAACATCAAATATCACTGACCTCAGATTATCATAAAAATATAATAATAATGGGGCTTCCCTGATGACGCAGTGGTTGAGAGTCCGCCTGCCAATGCAGCGGACGCGGGTTTGTGCCCCGGTCCAGGAAGATCCCACATGCCGCAGAGTGGCTGGGCCCGTGGGACATGGCCGCTAAGCCTGCGCGTCCGGAGCCCGCGCTCTGCAACGGGAGAGGCCACAACAGTGAGAGGCCTGCACACTGCAAAAAAAAAAAAAAAAAAAAAAAAAAAAAAAATATATATATATATATATATATATATATATATATATAAAATAGTGAAAAAGTTTGAAATATTACCAGAATTACCAAAATGTGACACAGAAACATGAAGTGAGCAATACTATTGGAAAAATGGTACTGACAGACTCTTGAGACACAGTTTTTTCACAAACCTTAAATTTGTGAAAAACCTAATACCTGCAAAACCCAATAGAGTAAAGCACAATAAAATGAGATATGCCTGTATTGGGATATAATTGCTACTAGTCCCACTCAGCTCACAGAATTAAAATATCTGTGAATGTATGTGTATATATATGCCTACTGGATAAATACAGATACCTCCAACTTCAGTCCACCCCCTGGGTTCTTGCTTGCTTTTCCCCAGTCCATATTGTATATCCCCTCTTCCATAATGGCAATCCTGGCTCCAAATGCCAACACACTTGTGCATTGACTCAATCTGACAAAACATATAAAAGAGCTTCAGAATTGCTGGACTTACATGACTATGAAAATGCAACCTACTCGAAAGAGTTTTAAGAATTTTTTTTGCAGTTCTACATTGCCCTTGCTTTGAGAATATACAGTTAAAATGCTAAGTTCAAATGTTCCTTGAATTAATTTGGTTTGACTATTTGTTTTTTGTTTTTGTTTTTGTTTTTTTTTAAATTATTTATTTATTTACTTATTTTTGGCTGTGATGGGTTTTTGTTGCTGTGCACAAGCTTTCTCTAGTTGTGGCGAGTGGGCTTTTCATTGCAGTGTGCGGGCTTCTCATTGTGGTGGCTTTTCTTGTTGTGGAGCACAGGTTCTAGGCACGCAGACTCAGTAATTGTGGCTCATGGGCTTGGTATTTGTGGCACACAGGCTTATTTGCTCCATGGCCTGTGGGATATTCTCGGACCAGGGCTTGAACCCATGTCCCCTGCATTGGCAGGCAGATTCTTAACCACTGTGCCACCAGGGAAGCTCTATTTGTATTTTTATTTGGTTTGTTGTTTTTGCTTTTCCTTCCTCCATTGTGGTTGTATTATTCATGTGTAGTACAGCAGAGTTCATTTGTTTCTCTTTGTAGTCAGGTTTTTTTTTTTTAATTTCACATTGATTTACTTTTATTTCTTGCATGTGTATAAGAGTAACATGCATAAGAATAGTGCACATCACATTTGACATTTTATTTACTTGTGGTTAGGATATGTTTCTCATTAAATCTGATGACCTGAAGCGGGAATCAGACATTCTGTGTTCTTATCTTTGGTTTTCATTGGTCCATAAAACCAAGATGGTAATTTGTCTCCTCTTTGTGTGAACTACTCTGAGTTGTTGTACACTGTGAATAGTGCATCAAGAAGGTTGCATGAACAAAATTTAGATTTAGCAGAGATTCTACTACACAATGAATCCTGATATCTGCCATAGTTGAGACCAGGGCCTGGAAGCTGATGTTTATTTCTTGTTTATTTACCAGAGAAAATCACTTCTTATTTCTTTGCAAACTCTTGTTTTCTGTTTTAAAAAGGAAAAGAAAAATTTTAAAAAAAAAGGAAAAAAGAAAAAGGAGAGATCACTTATAGTTTCCTTATCAAAGGTTTTTCTGAGAATTTAATCATATGGTGTTTGTAATACCTTGGTACATTATGAATAATCTTAACACATAAGGTATTTTGAGTTTGGAACATTCTAGAAGACATGGATGCATGGGATGATACCGGCTTATTTTAAGATGAAATCACTGGTGCCTTATTTTTGGCACCTCTGCATGGTGAGAGTTAAAGTCCTACCTCAGAGATTAAGGTATGTAATTTTAGAGTATCTAAGAATAGCAGGATAAAAACTGACCACAGGCCAGCTCAAACTGGCCCCTCCAATGAGCCTGTGGGCCACTGGTGGGTCATGATCACAAAGTCTTCCAGAGCTCTGCCATGTTTCCTTTAAAGTTTACCTCTGCTGGAATCCTGAGAACATCTGATCACAGCAGGAGGAAAACTTCAGCTCTCTGCCTTTTACATTTCATCAGCCTGACTCATGACCTTCCCAGCCATTCAGGCAAGGAGTGAAGGAGTCTGTATTTCTGATTATATATCCCAACTTTCCTAGCATATCACATAAAATAAGCACCTTTCTCTGAAGTTTTCTAGTTCAGAGCCACAGAATACTCACCGCCATGCCATCCATGATCCCTAAACTTGAGTCCCTGGAATGGGACTGCCAGGCCATTGCTCCTGGAGCCATGAAGCAGAGGCAGCACTGAATGCTTCTCCTCCCAGCCGGGCCCTAAAGTGAGCAATAATCTGAACGGCGACAGCCACAGGGGAATCATATACTATTTTTCTTCTGCTATGAGGACTGATTTTTAAAATCACTCTAGAAGCTCCCCCGATTCATAAGTCACCCCCTATATTATGACCAATAAAATGCCAAGGCAGAAGTATCATCCTGCTTCACAGAATACTGAATTTATGCACCTCAGACTCATCAGGAAATATAGGAACTACGAGAGTTGCTTATCTGTATAGTAAATATTTTATTTTTCTGTTTTCATCTATTTGTTGACTAGGCCAAATGCAAAATACATTCTAAAATAAAGAAACAAAAAAAACAAAGTCACCTCCTTGGAATATTTATCTGTCTCTTTCCTGGCATCAGATTGTTTATTCATTTATATTTGTATTTATTATTCATCAAAGCACTTTGGTATTTAAAGCTTTGTGTCAAGAGATGGAATGCAAATAGTTACTTCTCAAAAAGAAATCCCAGAACTTTAACCTAGTTTAAATCTAAGTTAATGTACATGGTATATTTTACAATAACATTTCATTCATTTAAATAGCATTTAATAGCCATTACTAAACAAATGTTTCCAAAGCAGCTGATTGTTTGAAATAAACTTTATATTTTGAAAAGCTTTATAAAAAGTCTGAAGTATTATGAAAATCTAAAAGTGTTACAATGATGTCAATTCATATTTTAGAACCATATCATTCTTCTTCTGATAGATAGATAGATGTACACATCTATCTAGGTATACAGATGTACTTTTTTTTTTCAGAATAGTGGATTAAATAAAGTTTTAGTTGTTGCTGTTTTATTGAATGCTTATTAAAATATACTGATATGCAAGATTAGACCTCAATGTTTTATGGCCTAAGGACAGCCACAAACAAGAAAATAAAATATCAATTATAGACTAAAGACTTATAGTATCTTTATTTAAAAGCATGCATTTTCAGTACAAAGTTGGGAGGTGGATTTACTATATGATCACCCTTTACTATAAATCTCTATTATCGGAAAGTGATTATAGATGTCGTAAAGTACATTGCAATTGAAATAATGAAATAGATAAAAAGGAAATTGAGGGAAATAATAATGATGAGGCTGCACTAATGTGCCTCACTGTTAATCTAGATGAGGCAGGGGATCAGAGAATAATCATAGAATGCTTTCTTGAAATTTCAACTGTTTAGGAAAATTAAGACTATAAACTTCTGATGTGGAGACCTCTTAAAAACAGCGACATATTTTAATCAGTTGTGTCTAAAGAAGGGTTGTGAAATGTGCAAGGATTTGAAAAAACCAAATCAAATTTATGTTAATATTCATTAAAAATAAATTTCACCCTATATTTCAAAATATTTTGTGGCTCAATCTTGATTATATGTTTTAGGTCCTTCATTGTGTATTCTGACATTTCTTTGTCCTGAGGAGATAAATTTCAAGTGCTAACACAACTAATGTAATATATATGTATTCACCATACACTTTAGATTCACTTTCACATTCTAATCTGTAAGAATAAAATGCCACTGTAAAGACATTAAGTAATTATTTAGTAACCATCATTAATTTTATTTTTTTAGGAGACTTAGCTACATCATGACTATTATGTACGCAGAGAAACCAAAGTTCACTCAATCTCAGTTGCAAATCTTTGGTGACATGTTTAAATGCACTCTACATATACTCATTCATTTCAAAAAATAAATTTGGTTTGTTCTTTCTTTTTCAAAATAATAAGTAATCCATCCCCATCAAATGGACATTAGTTGCATTCCACTGGAAAATGATTTTTGAAAAAACATATTGAGCAACTGAATCAAATCAACAGTAATAATAAACCACCTTTGATTACTAATTTTTATTGGGTGCCTGCCCTCTGTGCTAAAACGATGTGGTACAGTTTCTAGACCAGGACTGCGTGGGTCACTGCCGCTGCTAGTGGATTTTTAAACAATTGAGCTACAACCTTGGAAAGTAGGGATTCATCACAGAAATGCTGACACAACCATAAATGATGCAGGGTTAATGGCATTGCTGGACAATGCATACTCTTGGTAGGGGCAGCAGTACTGACCCCTGTTGTATTTTGCAAACTTTCACCAAAGAGAAGTCCTTGACATTTCAGCAAGAAATGGAAGTGTCTTGCATGTTTTTATTTGTGTGGTGTGAAAAGAGGTGTGTTGCGGTATTCATTACCAGGTCAGTTTCTTGGGGTTGGCTAATCACTGGCCGAAATACAAATCCATGATCCCAGCTTTTCCAGATATTTGTATGGCAGGCGGATACACAGCAGCAACTTCTGTAATCCCTTCTCCTGCAGTTAGAGCTACTAGAAAAGCTTAATAATATCCCAGAGGCAAAGATGAAACGGTATTTCCACAGCTAATGTTTGCTGTAGAGAGCTTTTGAAGTCAAGCTTAAGATGTCTTTATTTCCCTACCAGAAAGAATTTTTTTTTGCCCTCTTTTACTCTGGTGTTGTCATGATGATGGCTTTCTGCTTGAAAAATATTCCAAGCAGCTGCAGCTCTCCCATAAAGCATTAGGGAATGAGAACAGCTTTTCATCAGGTGCTGTTGGAATCTGTAACTACAGTTTGTCACTGCCGAAACCCACGGCTATGCTGGTAGTGATCTCAATTTAAAACTCTCCGTTTCTTTCTTATCGGGTTTAGGACAGCCACGACTTTCATTGTCAGCTTATTGGGGACTGCCCTCAGTTTTACCTTTTGTGGTTAATTAGGTGTAGTGTAGAGTTCCAAATTCAACCTTTGTTCTGTACCATCTAGACAACAAAAAGGAGTAGCCCCAGAATGCACTGCAAGTTAAATTAATTGCAATAGTGGGCAACAAAGTGAAATTTAGATCCAATTTAGATCCAATTTATTTAGTATAGGGGAAGAGATACTACAATACATGTTGATTGAGAAAACCTCCATTTCAGACAATCCATGAAAAGTTGCAAGAGAATGTAGAGAGTAAAACAGCCTTTTTCTTCATTGAATTTGCTGCACAATTGTCAAGTATAATAGGAACTGATGAAATTTGGAGAAGATTGTAGGAACAAATCTCAATTATAAAAAGAAAAAGAAGCAAATCAAACTAAACAAAGAACAAACAAATAAAAGCAACACACCTGTAGCAACAAAGTCTAGAGGGTTTAAAACTTCTCCAGAAAAGGAATACCACAAATATCTTCATACATAAGAAAAAATATGATTTGTTAAACAAGAGGTTGTATTGTACTGACATTATTTTACTGTGAAAATTTAATGCTACTATATATTAAAAAAGTAGTTTATGAAAAGAACATTTTATTCTTGACTAGATATGTTTGTGAATTTTTCAAAAATATATTTTAGAAACAAAACTTGTGGCATTTATATTTTGAACTTTAGCTGAAGGAACTTCAGGAAAAAATGTCTAATTCCAGATATAGATTTTTTTTATTTAAAAAAAAGAAAAAGAGACATTTGAGGAACTTGTGCCTTGTTTTGTTTTTGGGTATGTAAAGCACTAGGTACTATAAAACTATGAGAACAATTTCATGAGGAAACAAATACTATCAGATGGCTCTCCTATATTAAAGTCCAAAATTACGATGAATTAGAAATTAATAATTACATTAATTAAATATGTAATTAATGATTATCTGAACTTTAGGAAGTTTTTCTTTAACCTGACAATCTCATCAATGATTTTAAGAGAGTTTAACTATTTCTGAATTTTGAAATGTGTTTTTTTAAATAACCTTTTTACTTCCAGAAATTTGAAAAAGTTGAGATCCTTACCTTATTACTATTAAAAAGGTACATACTTTGTTTCACAATTGTAGCTCAAATAGTTCAATATCAAAGTTGGGAAACATGACTGATGGGGTTAGTCCTAGGATGAGTGTTATTTAATAATTCCATCAATCATCTCAAAACATGCTCATTTACTTAGTTAATAACATCAGACTGGGAAGGGTTATTTAGCACCTTTAAGGACAGAATTCAAATGTAGTGTGACCTTGAGAATTAACAAGTTTCAGAAGTTATCAGAATCAAATTATAAAATCTTATGGAAAATACATATTAATGTAGTACTGTAGGCCTAAAACACCTGAACAGCAGATTTGAAACAGATTTATTAATTTTACTAAAAAAGAATACCTCAGCCCCACTGTGTCGGGGGGTGGATGCGGGCACTGAATCGCAAATGGTTTTGTTTCTGATAGACAGTATTGCATAGTGGATAAGAGCATGACCGCTGAAATCTGACCTGGGTTCAAATTCTGTCTCTACCTCTCATTATTTTGGGTGATCACTTAATATCTCTGGCTCTCATCTTTTTCATCTGTTAAGTGGTGAAAGTTATAGTACCATCTTCATAGACTTTTGTGAGCATTACACAAGGGGCAATGCCTGGACTATGATAGGCGTTCCATCACAATAAACACAACATTTTGTAATTTATCTGTCACCAAAGAAATGAACAGAACAACTGGGTGTATTTTATCCACTGGTATAAAGGATGTATTTTATCCACAGTCTAAGGATGAGTTTAGATGTAATTTTTGAAGATAATATGGATCATATTTGTCACATAAAGGAGAATGTTTGTTTCAAACACTTTTAATCATCTGTTACAGCACAAGTATATCCTGAACCTTAAAACATAGTTAATGTATATAGAGTACTTTTCATATCTGTGTTTGGTAATGGGGGAATATCTGCGACTTAAGAAACTGAGAGAGTTTCATTGAAAGGAGAATTATGGAAGGCCTTATAAGATGACAATTTGATAAAATCTTGTGAATACTGATCTGGCCTACTGGGTTAAAAAATTGAACTTTTGATTTTCATATAATAGGTGCTAAAAACATGAGTATTGCTTTCTTCAACTGCGAACACAAATCAATGCTACTCAATTCTGAAAAAAATGTAATTTTATTCACATTAAGCAAAGTATAATAATTTTTTTAGACTAAATAATTAGAGGATATAATTTCAGGCTCTCCCAGAATTTATGAATGCTATTCTTTCAGGTCAGTGATTCTCACTAGGGATGAGGAGTGAGGGTATCAGAATTATCTGTGTGATACCTTTGCAAATTAAACCCACTCACACCCAGACAAAAACACACAAATTCTAGTTTTCTACCCTGAGGAGGATGCTTCTACCTCTGTGAGGATAATCAACAAGCCACATCACTGCCACAGATGAGAAAATCTGTCAGGTAATGCCATTCATGAGAAAATTCATAATCCTCTATTGTTATTATGTTAGACTTCTCCATATAGGCCTTCCTCATAATCGAGTACAACTAGGCTTAGATAGTGTATCAGTCAGAATTAAATTAACCATCACAGATAGTTTAATGTATTCATGCCTCAGTTTTTTTCATCTTTAATATGGAAGTATTACAAATTATTAAACTCTAACAGGAAAAGTTAATTCAAATATGTTTCAATGCTTTGCAGATATAAGAGTGCTACATGTGTGCAAAATAATAAGAAATCATCACTATGGGCTGAAAATAGCCAGACCCAAGTGCACACTAATTTAGACTACATAAAATACTGCCCCAGTTTGAATTCTAGTTAATTAGGTCAAGATAATTTGGCAGTCTTTCTAATATCCTTGTCTGAGCACTAAGGGGTGTGGTGATGGGCAACTCCATGGTCCCTAGAGATAGATGCTGAGCAGAGCTGACTCAAGTGCTTTACTAAAATTCATCATGCTCTACAAGCCTGCAGATTTGAGCCTATTCCTCATTCATTCCCAAATTCCACTTGTAATATGAATGTCCTCTCAACAGAGTTCTGTGCCCAGGTGCTTACTTTTAAAGGCATTGAACAGATACGGCCAGAGCCCTAATAAATCCATCATTAAAGTTGTCACCATATGCTCCTGAAACTGACTATAACAAGATCCAGAGATTTTTTTCAAGAAGCTGATCTTATTCATGTTTATTTGGGGCATTATCTTCTACCACTAGAAAGCATTTCTTGTTTTCCTTAATAAACCTCTGTTTTTTCAGCTGAACCTAGAGGAATGTGTGTCATTTTACATCAATGTTTCTTTTGTATGCTTTTATTTATTTTTAGAAATACTAAGAAGACAGTGTATTTGGGATTTAATATATAGCCTGCTGTTAAACTATTTATGTAAAAATAACAGCTAACACATTAAGAGAAATGGTATTAAAACTAAGCCCCCTGCAAGTACCTGAGAGAAACATCAAACTCTGCAAATGTTTACTAAAGTTAAAATGGAAATTCTTGATCAAATTCAAGGAGACATTTCTTTAACCTTGGCTAAGAATTTCTTTCAATAGCGCTGAGGGAAGAAATTTACTTATGAGATTAAAGATATAAATTCTTGATTTTAGCTGACCACTTGAGTACCTAGAAGAACTGAAAAGGAACCTGGTGGCCTTCCACTGACTTCATTAGAAACAAACTATTTTTCTAATGGCCCTCACTTCTGCTCAGTGCCTACTTTCTGCTAATTGCCATGTGGGGGATAGGAAGGAGAGGAGTGAATTTAATTTCAAAAGATCAGATTTAAACCTGAGATCCCCACAATCAAAAATATTACACAGGGCTTCCCTGGTGGCGCAGTGGTTGAGAGTCCGCCTGCCGATGCAGGGGACGCGGGTTCGTGCCCCGGTCCGGGAGGATCCCACATGCCGCGGAGCAGCTGGGCCCGTGAGCCATGGCCGCTGAGCCTGCGTGTCCGGAGCCTGTGCTCCGCAACGGGAGAGGCCACAACACTGAGAGGTCCGTGTACCACAAAACAAACAAACAAATAAATAAATAAAAATATTACACAAACTCTCCCTTATGGTTGTTATAATTTAGAGGGAAAAAACCCCATATCTGCGTCAAAGAAGAACTCCTACTTTGATAACCCAGTTCTGTATAAATTGCTGGGGTAATTTCTGTCTTTTGGATCTGTCCTTTTCTAAATGTGTGGTTGTTATTTATCTAACTGCATTCATCACTCACTCACCAAACTGAAGGGGAGCAGAATTTGCCACCCCAAACTGAGCCACATTGGCATGTGGATTATTTTGAGCTGAAGGCAATCAAGACCCAGCAGACTCAGGAAAAACTTTCACCTCTCTTTTAATTGCCTAAAAATATAGATAGGGATCTGGCCCAGAAAGAGAGCTATTAGCAGATATAGGTTTTTTATCTGAGAGACTTACCTTCAGGGCAGTGCACATATCCAGTTACCGAACACCTTCTCTTCTCATCTTCCTGTGAACTGTCTTCCTCCCCTTTGAAGCCTCAGATGCCTATCCATTCCTTAGCTCAGGATAGCATATAAGCCTCAACTGCCTAACTGCCTCTGAGTCTCACGTCTTTTGGGGTCTTGTACGTGCATAATTAACTTTCTTTGTCTCCTGTTCATCTGTCTTATGTAATTTTTATGGTTAGACCAGCCAATGAAACTAGTATAACAACAAATATTTATTGAGGACCCGCCAGTCCCCAGGGTGTGAATAAGACACTAGAGGTACGTTGTATAGCAGACAGTTATTCCGACTTCAAGTTGACCACAGGTTAACTAGAGAAGCAAACAAAAATGGCAGTGTGATGTGCCATCATTCTAGTTTCATGGAGGTGCAAAAAAAAAAGACACCTCAACTTTGTGTTTCAAGAATTGATGGTTTTCCAATCAATTGGAACAGGCTAGACAGACCTAGCCTGTGATGAGTCACTAGCAATGGACACTGGAAAACAAAACAAAACAAAATAACACAAACAAGAACTTTGAATGTTAAGATACCTGATTAGAAAGGGGTGGTGGGTGGTGCACAAGGAATGTATTGGATTTCCTTATACTTATTTGTATGGCTTAGTATACAGTTTATTTTGAATTGCACTCAGAATCAATATAAAGTGACCCGGAAAACAGGAGGAGTTCAAGAATAGAGAGAGATGGGAAGGTCAAAGGGGGAGTTGAATATCCATGACATGTGGAGTAGCGCTTACAAACTCAATGTGAGAGCCTGTTCTAGAAACTGATAATGATCTCCTTAGGAGAACATGGGTTCCTTTAATGCAGAAATCTTATCTTAGTCATGTTGGTTAATACAACACCTGGAACTGTATTTAACACAGTTTAGTATCATTAAGTCATCCTGAAATCTTGTTAAAATACACATAGTTTCTCAGAAAGTGAGAGACGGGTCCAAGATTCTATTCCTGACAAGCTCCCAGGTGATGCTGATGCTGCTGATTTGGGGCCTACACTTAGACTTTCAAGGAACTAGTACTTTGCCCTCTTATATGGGAGAGCTCACAAATTACTGAGGACAGATTTATATCTAAATAATTTGAATAAAATCAGACTGTTTTTTAAAAAGTTATAAACCATATACTATGGAAACATAGATGAAGGAAGGAAACTACTTATTCCACATGCAAGATATAGAAGACTTCCTAGAATTGATGTTTGAGCAGAATCTTGATTTCTTGTTGGAATTTCAATAGACAGGCCAAGAACTTTTACAAAATTAGAGAGACAGAAAAGGGAACTGCTTTCTTGTGGATAATTACTTTAGGGTTGCTTAGTGTGCATGCAAAGAAATGACAGCAATTAGAAAAGTGGAGAGAAGATTTTGACCTCCTTGCTAAAGCATGCAAATTCCAACTTTTCCTAAGTTCACAGATTTAAATTCCACAGAGAGCTAATGTAGAAAAAGTTAGTATATTTTGGCAAAACTTCAGTTAGTGCAAGTTGGCTAATGAAATCTTTACCTCTGGGTGTTTAATAAATTTTTTCCACAGCCTTTTCTACACCAAACTGAAATGATTCCAAAAAGATTTTTCCCAGAAATTCTCATATTATTGTAATATTTAGTATGATGGTTAATGTTACGTGGCAAACTTGCAAGGCCACAATATCCAGATATTTGATCAAACATCAGTGTGGATGTTGCTGTGAAGGTATTTTTTAGATGAGATCAACATTTAAATCAATAAATTTTGAGCAAAGCAGATTGCTCTCCATAATGGGTCTCATCCAATCAGTTGAAGGTCTTAAGAGAAAACAAAACAAGGTCCCCCAAGAAAGACAGAATTTTGCCTGTGGACTGTCTTTTGGACTTGAATATATATATAGATATATAGATATAGATATAGATATAGATATAGATAGATAGATATAGATAGATAGATATATAGATAGATATATAGATATATAGATATATATATACAGACATACACACACATATATGTATATATATATACACACATGTATATACATATACGTGTGTGTGTATATAATGTATGTGTGTGTATACACACACACACACACACACTCAAACACACCTTACTCTTCTATTTCTTTGTAAAACCCTGACAAATGTTTCACTTCCACTGATTCTAGAACCCTATTATACAGAGAAGACTGTCAGCATTTCAAAAAAATCTATGCCTTCAGGAGAGTTTTGGGCACTCACTCATTAGGAAATGGTTTCATGTTGTTTCCTCCCTCAGAGCTATCAGGAAAAGAGTGGAACTATCCTTGACTTCAGATGTCATGATTAACGGATTAAAATTACTACCCATGGAAACATATTTTATGTGTATGAATAAATAAATGAGATACACTGCCTCAGTCTAGTTTGTTTCAAAACATATTTGAGTAGTGCCAGCTCTAGGCCAGACTTTGTGCTAGGAGCTGGGAAAAAGAAGGCAAATGACAGAATCTCTCCTCTAAAGGAGAGGAGTGTTCCATATTACATGGTAAGTGCAAAGACAGGTGAGCCTGGAGTACTCATGAGGCAATGTGAATATCCTGCAAGGATGGATAAATAAACACTGCTCTACAAACAGCATGGGATGGTACATAGGCTCTTTGTGGAGTAGAGTGCCCTGTGGTTATTTTAAGAAAATAAGCCATTGACCACTAAGGAAAACTACCTAAATTAAATGTCCTGAAAGATTGGGTTATGAGGAGGGAAGGAACAAGTGGGAACAAATGGGAAAAAAGCTCTCTCATCAGCCTGACTTGCTTTTAATAGAGTTATTAAGTCATAAGTCCAGGGTTTGGAGTCGTGGACAAAGCAGTGATGGGGAGCAACAGAGCTGTTCCTACCTTGTCTCTGACTCATTCCCCCGCCTGACCTGAACAGGTCTAGAAGTATCCACAGGTCAAGCACGTGAGCCAGCCCTGCTGTGAGTAACTCGCAAAGGCCTCAGCCCTTCACCTCCTCCTTGCCCTCAAACTGAGACAGCAGAGATTTGTTGCCACTCACCTATTAGCCCGCTCTCTGCGATTGCCCCACGTATTTCCTGGGTCACTCAGTTTAGACTGGGAATTTGGCTTGGGAATAGTATGAACGGCTCCAGACAAAGATTGCACTGCGGTGCAGTGACTTTGGGTTAATGTGTCCTTTTAAGTTTTTCTCTGGGGCAGAAGGGAGTAACCACACTCCGTGGCACTGTACAAATTCAACCACTGGGCCAATGGGGTGGAATCTCCACACCTTTTCTAATGGAAAACCAAAGGGCTGTCATTCTTCGGAAACATCTAACAATCTGCCTGACATGCAGTAAGTTTTCTTTTTTTTTTTTTTTTTTTTTTTTTCGGTACGCGGGCCTCTCACTGTTGTGGCCTCTCCCGTTGCGGAGCACAGGCTCCGGACGCGCAGGCTCAGCGGCCATGGCTCACGGGCCCAGCCGCTCCGTGGCATGTGGGATCTTCCCGGACCGGGGCACGAACCCGCGTCCCCTGCATCGGCAGGCAGTCTCTCAACCACTGCGCCACCAGGGAAGCCCCTGCAGTAAGCTTTCATAAAATGTAATGATGATGATGATGTTAATGATGAGTGTTGGGTGATGAAGACAACTACAGCTGAAAGAGGAAATCATTTCTCTTTGCCATTGTTTTTAGTGGAATTTTGTGTTTCATGTCATTTTCCCTGTTTCTCAGATAAGGCACATGAAATGAAGGGAAGCTAAATTAAGGTGTGCAGATTTTCTGGGTCAACGTGGTGTTAGATAGTGGTCCAAAAATAATGCAAGGAATGTGTTTGCCTGTGTGTACTTGCAGGAAGATTACATTTGTGTGGTGCATTTTCTTTCCTTACCATGATTCCTATGGCGTATGGGCAAAGACACATGGGTGCTTTTCCAGAGGTGGAGACTAGCACATAGCTGCTTCAGCAAACTGAGGGAGAAGACAGAGGGAGGAAAAAAGGAGGAGAGAGAGAGAGAGAGAGAGAGAATGAAACACTTTTGCTATTCATGTCTATTACATTCTGTGAGCTTAGAGAGGAAGGTGGGGACTATTAAACCTCTTTCCTTGAGCCAAGCAATTTGTGAGATTGGAAGAAGGAGGAAAATGAAGGGAGGGTCAACATCCAGGGAAGTGTCTACTATTTAAATTAGGAATATATTTGGGGGTTTGTAGACAACCAACTGAGAAAGCCAAGAAAGTACTGTCTGCGTGTTCATTAGACTGCTGGCAGTTACATCATTTATTTTAGCAGATGATACAACAACTTCACTAAATTGTGGTGTTTCTTGCATCTGTATGACTGTGCCTTTGACTTTCACTGGAAAAAAAAAAATCCTACTGTGCAGCTTCCAGTACTTTCATTCTCCTTGTTACCACTTAAAAATTCTCACTGATTGAGATGTTACATATCATTTTGAGTGGTGTTAACTAATTATTTCTCATCTGTTGAGGATTTAAACATGCTGGTGTAGCTGGCATTAATTATTAAATAAAGGAGAAAATTATCTGTGGAGCCGAGATGTACTGTAGATGAAGCCATTTTTTAAAAAAATCTTGCTCTTTTTTTTCAGACTTCAAAAAGGTTCATGGTACCTGCAAGTTAATTTTAGATTAAAAAAAAGGGAAATTTTAAGTACTGGAGCTGCAAACTTAATAGTCTGTTTTATTAATGAAGGATTTGCTTATCAGTGCCTTTAATTTTTTTAAATGCTTCCTTCTCAAGCGTGGCAGGAAATATTGAAATGTCAGACCCCCATGGGAGCCACCAAAATATTCATGAGTGCCTCAGAGAATCTTATCTGTGTACAAACAGAAAAAAAATATGCCTAGATATAGATCAGGGAAAACTTAATTTTTTCTACATGAAATGCCTCACAAATGAAGATGTATTATTTTCTGATATAATTGAAATTTGGTTCTCATAAACTAGCAGTAAAAAGTCCAGCCATTCATCAAAACACAATGTGATTACAAATGAATGATAACAGTTAAATACTATTGAAATAATCTTTTTTATTTTAACAACCAAAATTACATGTTTAAACAGTGCAGGAAAAAGAATCCCACCCAGCTCACAAAGGATCTCAATCTGTCTTATTATCCAATTATGAACACTCTCAAATTTCTTCTCACTTTTGGCTGTTCCCTTTCCTTTACATTAAATTTGGCTGCTGCAATTACCTTAAATCATTCTATCTAAAATATTTCATCAGCTTATAATAGTCTCTTAGTAGGAAAAGATATATATTTTTCACTTGGGCAGTTCTTCTCTCTTTGGCTGAATGCTTTTACAAGCATTCATCAGATCTAAACTCATTTTCAGTTTAGATCTTTCCTTTCTTCCCTTTATAGAATGCATACTTCTTAAAATCCAGATTTCTTTTTCTGAGTAAATTCAATTTTGAGACATGATTTATTAGAGGCAAACTGTTATCTTTGGCTTTGAATATGAAGCTATCAGAAAAAGAAATATTGAGAAATAAATAGGAAAAATGGACTGGGAAAAGTCTTAAAGAGCAAAGTAAATCTGGGTAAGATATAAAAACATAATTTCTATCAGAATTATTCTATGATGTTTTTTGAGCTGTCCAGATGTCAAAACAATTAAAAACAACATATTTATTTATAACTCTTAAACAGTTTTTAGGATTGATCTTAAGAAATAAATAACAATTAAAATACTGCTTTGTAAATGATCATATTTATTTTATCACTTATCTAAATCCAAATTCTCCTTTTCTGTATCTTGTTCAGGCAAAGGACACCTTCAGAAATCAATTGGAATGATTATGTTTGGAGTTACCATTTTATAACCTTAAAATACCATTGGATTGACTATGTTTTAATTGCTTGTATACTCTAACACTTATTATATATATAATTTTAGCATTTATTATGTAGTAAGTATAGCAAAATAATTTAGGAGTTGAATGTGAAGCTCAAATAGATGAACTCTTCTGCACTGGAAAGAGTTTAAAATGTACCTTGTGTCAGCTGAAGCTGGTATACACAGAATACACAGCATAGTATATCAAAGAGCTAATTTGGATAATTTTGGCAAATGATGATCATCCGTGTAACTCCACAAGTAATTTGTTTATAATGTGCAGACAGAAATGGAAAGAAAAGAAAAAAGTAAGGCCTTTAATCAAATAACAACTGATTTTTAAGCCTATAGGCCTTCTTTTGGTATTAATAATCATTTCTTCCTTTCCAAACAATTATTGTGCCCTTAGAACATTATTTAAGGAATTTAAAGAAAATCATTCATGGAGAAAATGTTTTGCTCTTTGATCCAGTTTAACTTATTATAGTGTCTTTTAATCTTCAATGCATTTTTTCAATTTCATATTATTCAGGTAGTAAAATAATTCAACATTTCACTAATTACAGAGTGATGTAGAAACATCTATTTGTGGGGTTTTTCAAATACTGCTAGAAGGATAGTAAATCAGTAACTTTCTGAGGAACGATTTGGTAATGACTCACAAAAGACATAAAATTCACACACTCATTAGCACAGGTTCACAGGTTCACGTAATTGGTGCTAAGGAAATAATAAATATTCACACAGAAATGCGTATAAAGATTTTTCAGTATCACCCAGTTTACAATACAGAAAGCTATTTGAAAACACCAAATGCCTCCCCATCCCTAGAAAATGCCCTCATGGCAACGGAAAGCATGAACAATGATACAGTGAATTCCAGTGCATTGGAATATTTTGCATCAACTAAAATGTTATTAGAGGAATATATAATGAAATGGAAGAACAAGTGAAAAACTCTTGACTCAGAAAAATGGAGTTGCTTTGATCTCATTTGTTCACTCTGATCTCATTTTATTAAAAAAAAAAGTTCCATGTATTTTTAAGGAACATAGTCTTAAAATGTATAGTCTAAAATATTTAAATGTGAAAATTTTCAAATGTTTTGCCAGAGTGAATTTTTAAAATAATAGACAATGACATATATTTTTTAAAGCCAAAGAATATGTACAATGAACATTTCCAAAAGATTTACCTTTACTCTCTCATTTAAAATCTTGGTCTATAACTAATAAGGACCTACTGTATAGCACAGGGAACTCTCCTCAAAACTCTGTAATGTACACTACTAAACATAAGGAAGATAGCTAGTGGGAAGCAGCCGCATAGCACAGGGAGATCAGCTCGGTGCTTTGTGACTGCCTGGAGGGGTGGGATAGGGAGGGTGGGAGGGAGACGCAAGAGGGATGGGATATGGAAACATATGTATATGTATAACTGATTCACTTTGTTATAAAGCAGAGAGTAACACACCATTGTAAAGCAATTATACTCCAATAAAGATGTAATTAAAAAAAAAACTGTAATGACCTATATGGGAAAAGAATCTAAAAAAAGTGGATATAGGTATATGTATAACTGATTCACTTTTCTGTACATCTGAAACTAACACAACATTGTAAATCAACTATACTCCAATAAAAATTAATTTTAAAAAATTTAAAAAATAATATCTTGGTCTCTGTGGGAAAACCAAGTTTGAGGAGCAATGAGATCTTCCCAGGAGACTCTCCATGCTCCATTCCATTGCCTTCCTCCCATCGTCCTTCCTCATCTTTTCTATTGCTTGCTATTCTTGAAGTTTTCTTCTCTCAGGCTCTCTCATCCTCCTCCCACTGGCTCCTCTCCTCACCCCCTTTCTCCTTTTCTTCCTCTCTGCCTCCTCGTTCTTCTGCTAACTGCCCCCTATCACTCCTTTTACTCATCCTCTGTTGACCATGACCTGGAGATTCTGAGGACTGAATACAGAGATGTCTTACCTAAAGCAAGTGCTCTATTTTGCTCCGTTGCCTTTCTAAGAATAACTGTAATGGGATTTTAAGAATAAAACAGCATCTGATTTAGAATTGAGTAGATAGCATCTCAGAGCTGAAGCCAGGAAGTCTCTGAAGAGATTTAGAGTATCATGGAGCCTGCAGTAGCCATGACCATAACCTTAACACACACTTACAAAGACTTATGCTATAATTCTTTTTTATGCTACCTAAGCTGAATCATTTATGAGTTAATTATATACTGTACAGTATAGTAATAAAGATGCTACTCTCGTATTTAAAAATGTGGCCTTTTATAAGAGAAAGTAGGTTAAAGGCAGTATTTAAGAAGACAAAAAATATTCTGTATATTATTTTTAAAAGCATCTAAAAACCATGTGAACAATTAAAAGATTAGATAGTCATTCTCATATCACAAATACTTCATTTAACAACTCTTTTACACTGACAATTCTTAATAAAAACCTGGTGTGGACTGCTCAGGACTGCATTCTCTCCCTTCTGTCTCCCCACTACTCCCATCCCCAGTTCTACCCAAGAACTTTCTTGAATGTCAACAGGAGGACAGAAAGTGATCACAGGGCCAGTCCTGAATGAGGGCTTATAGAAGGTTGAAAATTCTGTTTGATGAAAGATAAATCATCATCCAAAGGCCTACACATTAAGATATTTAAGCAAGGCCGAAGGACACTTCCTGTTTATCTGGAAATGGTAACATTCAAAGCATTTAGCCTTCATCACTGAGAACAGGTAAATATTTGCTAGTGATGGGAATAGCTGTCCTTGATTACCTAGCCATTTTCCTAGCTAGGCATATGACTGGAGACAAATCATGATTCATGCTAAACCAGAAAGAGTTATTATTTTATGCTTTTGTCAGAGGTTTCTCAGAAAATGGACAAACTGTGGAAACCCTTAGAAAAGAAGAAAGCAATGGGAGAAGGCCCTGAAGCAGCAGGAGTACTAACCCCTGAGGGAAGGGCTGCTCATGGCTATTAGAAGGCCACGTGGACCTGGCAGGCCATGTTACCTGAGTTTGTTACCTCATTACCTCATGTGCATGAATATTTGGACCAGATTATCTCTGAGCGCCATTAGATCTCACTGTATATGACCTTTCATGCTTTGGTCAAAGCTGTCCCTTTCCTCTCCAAAGACACACACACACACACACACACACACACACACACACACACACACACTTCTACCGCTGCAATTACTGAGAATGTTGGGAAAATGCTGCATGTGTAACCAGTTCAGAGAACAATTGAAACTTGAAATGATATTTTCTTTAATTCTCTGGTCGATTTTAAGTATAACAATTCTGTCTAGAATGAACATTCACTTGCGTGGCCAGTTGATGGCTCTTCTGCCCCGCACACCCCCAGGGCCACCTGGGCACTGGCCAGAGGCATATGGACCTGCCTTCTCACTTCTCCTCCCCTCCCTTTTGCACATGTTTTCTTCTTCTTTTGGCTGGAGTGAGGATTCCGGAGGCTGAAAGGGAACAATGTCTTGCTGCTGTAGTTGTTCTTTGATTGTCACTGCTTCTGTGCCCAAGACTGGTGTCCCAGGACCCACTTCGCAGCGGGTGTCACAGTGCTGGTTCTCAGGCAGGTTCACGTATGGGTCTTCTAGGAGCCCTGAGGTCCTCCACTGTTCTTACGCCACTGAAGGGAGAGACCTACAGTGAATTAAGCTTTTCTAGTTCCCTTCAACTCCTGCTCCGTGTGGAACAGACATTTGCCCCTGGACTCAGCTCCCTGGGGTTGCATAGCAGCAAGCTGGTTCAAGTTAAGTCCTGGGGTCACATAGCAGCAAGCTGGTTCAAGTTAAGTTAATTCCTGCACTGTTCACTTCAGTCTCTAGAAACTCAGTTGTCTTTTTTGATCCTCCTCTCTGCCTTGTTTTCTCTCTCTGCAATTATCTGCCTTCTTCACTACTTCCCTTGCTCACATAAGCATAGTCGGGAGGTAGGCAAGTTTACTGTGTAGACAGATGACCAACTTGGACATGAGGTGTCAGTCTCAGTTATAGGCTCCCTTAACATTTATAAATAAATCTCTTGGAATTTCACATTTATGGGTGGAAAATTTAGCACAGTAAATAAAAGCAGGAAAAAGTCACAGAGCTCACTTTCAAGCTTACATATCCTAATTCAGACCTAACTCCACGCTGCCATCTTTTTATACCAGCTGGGGAAGTAGCAGGGGGAAAAAGTATCGTTTTGTTTTTTGTTGGTGTTGAAGGTTTGTGTGTGTGTTTGCAATACTTTAAAATCTTGAGAAGCCTAGTAACAATGTTTTTCTGTTCTTTTTAGGGTACTCTCAGGCTACCTCTCCCAGGGTTCTGTCAAAGTGGCCAATCTGGGGCAACAGGGTAATGCTCACTTCACATCCTGCTACTCCACATTGAGGTGTAGGTTATATTTTGTATGAGATTATTTCATCAGGTTCCTGGGAGAAGTTTACCCCTCATAGTTATTCCTTTGGTAGAAGAATGAGGAGTATATTGACTAGATGAATCCAAGGAAGAGGTGAACAACAAAACAATGGGAAAGGCAGGAAGCTGCTAGGCCCCTCAAGATGAAAACCAGTGAAGAAGAAACCTTTAGCATTCTTAGTTTTTTGGGTTTTTTTGGTACGTGGGCCTCTCACTGTTGTGACCTCTCCTATCACGGAGCACAGGCTCCGGACACGCAAGCTCAGTGACCATGGCTCACGGGCCCAGCTGCTCCGCAGACTGTGGGATCCTCCCGGACTGGGGCATGAACCCGTGTCCCCTGCATCGGCAGGTGGACTCTCAACCACTGTGCCACCAGGGAAGCCCTTAGTTCATCTTTTACCTCTAGTCTCTGTATGATGAGCAGCTTCTTCACATGCTGGGAAATGTGGCCAGAAAACCCCTATATTTTGCATATAAAACATTTTCAACATCATAGGAAGGGTCTAGTTTTCAGAAATTTTATAAGAGCCTCATTTAGACCAATTAATTATGGACAGTAAGGTAGCATCCTGTAAGACTATTCAAATTCACACAATAGTAATATATATGGAATAACTCAAATGTCCATCAACTGATGAATGAATACATAAAATGTCTTGTATGGATACAATGGAATATTATTTGACAATAAAACGAAAAAACTACTGAAGGATGTTACAACATGGATAGACTTTGAAAACCATATTGTTTTTTGAAAAATAAGTCAGAAAGGATTACATACTGTACATTTACATTAAATGTTCAGAAGAGGAAAATCTACAGAGACAGAAAGATTAGCTTTTGCCTGGGATGTTTTGGGGGAGGACAGACATTGTAAAGTTAGGATGTGGTGATGATTGTGCAATCCTGTGAATTTCCTAATACAAAGATTCAATTCAGTTTAAATAGGTGATTTGTACAGTATGGGAATTATATGTCTATAAAGCTGTAAAAAAAAAAAAAAAAAAAAGGAAAGAAAAACACCAAATATACATGAAGTTCCCAGGAACTAGGACAGTTGATCTCACAGGTATCTTTACTACCATGTTACATTTACTTTCTTCTAGAATACATCTCAGATTCACAGGGGGTCCAGTGTCATTAGAAAACAAATTTATTTGCTAGAAGGGAACTGATTTTCCTTCATGAACATTAATATATGATACCCATGACCTTCTTTACATATACTCATCATGACTGAGCTCATCTGCTGATAACTCACTGGACCAAAAGAATGCATGAAACCTAAGTCTGCTTCTAGTATGCAGCTTCCTTGAATGGGGGGAGAGGTGTGTGCCGCCAGGGAATGATCAAAAGCATATTTGGTTGTGGGAATTAATTATTACAACTTATATCTGTACCATTAACTATTTGATATTTGCATAAATATTAGTGCTCACCAGAGCCATAGGCCAGATTAGTCCACATGGCATATAAGTTATCCCGAGAGAAAGCTGAACTTTCTGTAATGTGCAGAGTGTGACAGGAGCACCCACATGTGGTCATATATATGCAGGATTTTGTGACATGTTGCAATTTATGCATGCTTATAAATGTGGATTATATTATCTAGTTTCACCTACCTTAATGCTCTTCAAATAGACAAATGTCTTAGAAAATTTCCTTGAAAGAAAACCACAGAAAGTAATAATGCCTGTGTAAGCACAGCAACAAGATACCTGCAGAGCTGACACATCTTCTCCTCCTAACACAAGCTTTTTGTCAACAAGGTTTTGAAGTAAAACAATCAGAATTAGGTACATCTGGCAAAAATCTGACCAAAATTTTTAAAATGTCAAGAAGACACTTTGAAATTTGGATTCTCATCCACTATAGTTGGTGGTGAAATTTCCCATAAGTGTACACTGTGTCTTGAGTGATTAGATAGTGATACTCTGAAGTCATAGCAACTCAGACGTCTTTTTAGAAGGAAGGCTTTTTAGAACTAGGTACCCCAAACGCAAAGAACAAAACAGAATACTTTTTTTTAAAATCATGTGAGATTCAAATGAGCATTTTACACAATTTCATTAAGTTTAATAAACACAATTTTTAAAATTTAATAGTGAAAGATAAGAAAAACCAGAGGAGAAGGAGGAAGAGGAGGAGACCCCGCTACCAAATAACTTTGAGTAAAACCTTGCTCTTCCTGCCTCAGTTCAAAACGTCGGAGGTGATACATGAAAAATGGCACGTTAATGAACTAATTTCATTTCTTTGTTCAACAAGTAGTTTTGGAAGATAATGATAAAGATGTGAACAAATGAATATAATGATAGATTACAAGGGAGGAAATAAGTACTGATAGATGCTACAACATGGATGAACAAGTTGACCAGAAAGGAAAGGTCTGTTGCATAATTCAAGTGAATGTACAGATATTTCTAGCATGACTCCATTTATGAGATTTGGTTTTAGATTACAATGAATAGCTACCTTTTTGTGAGCTGCTTTTCTGGCTTCAGTATTGAGAGACTCAGCACAGGTGAAGGTAACGTCTTAAAAATCTATTCCTTTAATTAAAGCCAAAATAAATTTTATTTTACAAAATTGTTTTAATACTGATGGAATGACTGCTTTGACTTAAAACATAATTTCTCTTAATGTCATAAAAATAGCACCACACATGAAATTCATTCACTGCATTATTCATGGGCAAGCTATTTCAGTGGGAAAGTTGTCGCCAGAAATGGTCAAAATACTACATGAGATCAATTTTTCCTTAAAAAAAATGCAAAAAAACCCCAAGATGTTTAAAATGTAGTAGCTTTTTTTTAAAAAACAATGTTTTGTAATAGATTGAAAGTGAAAGAAGGAAGATCTTTTGTATTATGCAGAAGTTCTCATGTTACATCATGGAAAAATACTTGGAAGAATTGCATAATTATATATTTTTCCTTTATTAAGCAGACAAGTGTTTCAAATTTGTGAACTTGCATGTGTTTGTGTGTGTGAGAGTGTGAGGTGAGTCAATAGCATGCTATCTACCAGATAGCACTCCACACCATATCTCACAAAGAAAGAGAAATGAATAAATCAATAAATATTTAGTCTAGTGCTTATAGGCATAACTGATAGTTTAATAGAGAATGGGAAAGTAACTGCTTCCAGTAGAAAATAAAAGAGGAAAAGAATGACACTCTAGAGAGAGCATTTTTAAATTACATTTCAAAATGTTTCCATAGTAAGTAATTTTGACCAAAAGCAAGTATTTCACCTATAAAATGTCTTTTATGCTTATATTTTAAATTCAAGATAGAATTTTATACTCTATTTTCAATGTTCAAAATGAAGAACTGAAGTAGGGTTTGGACTGAGTCATTATAAATATGGACTTGCAATTACTTTCAATGAGTATGCAAGAATAATTACATGGACATTTCCTAACCAAATTTTAAAAAAAGCCTTTATGCTCTGTGTAATAAGTAGTTAGAACTAACCATTGAGAAACTGAATTTAGAAGGGATAGCCAAAAATGTACTTCTTTGATTTGGATCCACATACCCTAGTAATAAACCTTTTTTCCTTTGACAGCCATTAAAACAAGCCTCCAAACAAATGAGACTTAGAATTATACCAACCCAGTTATATTATAAAATATTAAACCAAGATTTTCAAAAATAATAAAGCATATTCAATGATATTATGGTCACCAAATATGTTTTAGGGAGAATAAAAATGCTTTTGAACAATTTATAAATACATGTTAATGAAATACTTTTTTTAAAGTACTATTAGTTTCAATTACCTTAAATTTGTTTTTAATCTTTTGTAATACACAGTTATATCAGTTAGGATTCTATAGCCTGAAATAAACACACTTAACAATGATTAAGAAACTAATATATGCATTTATTTTGCAAGAGGTCTAGAGTTAGGCAGTGCTACAGTTAGTTCAGTAGCTAAGTAATTTCTTCAGGAATCTTCTATTCTGCCATTCCACCATTCTTAACTATTCTTATAACTGCAACCTCCATGATATCTGCGTCATGTCCTTAACCTATTGCCTTCAAGGACAGCACAAAAAGGGTCAACACAGAAAGATGATTCTCCTTTGTAAAAATACTCTTTTTTCAATGAAGAAAATCTTCTCTGGAAATTGCTGGCAGATAATCTTCTCGTGTTTGCATGGCCCCGGCTGATTTTCATGATTATTTTCAGACCAACCCACTGGCAGCAGCAAAGAGAACGGCCATGATTGACTGAGCCTAAGAATGGTTAATGCCCAAAGACTGGACAAGTCACCCAAGTGAAATGGTTGTTCTGCTAACAAGAAAGAAAAGTTTTCTGTCAGGTAGACAACTAAGTTTCTGCACCTAAAATATATTAGTATAGTATGCCTTATATATGATTTATAAGGAAATAAATATGCCTATATTTGCATTTTGTGCTCTTTTATTTTTTCTGAAAATTGTATGCTGTCAAGAAAGTTTTACAGTCATAGGTATACTTTATTCCCAGTGATATTTGTAAAAGAATGATCTAATTGAAAAGTTTCTAGTTAATCATTTTGAAAGTGAATTAAAAATAAATCACCCATAAGTGAATAAAAATTCTGTCTAAGGGGATTAAGAATGGGGAATAACTTGAGCATTGCAGTCTTTGTTTTCATTTTTAATATGACATTTGTGTTTGAAGGGAAACTACTGAGAATTCTAAACAGCTCAAACTAACTGGACCTAAAACTAACCAAAAAAGATTAGGAAAATATCTATAGTAGCTGTCACTTCAGATGAATAAAATGAGACACCTTAAAAAATAGATTTGGCAATATAAGGCATAAATCTTAGACTACAAATGGTCCAGAAAAACCAGAAGGTTTTTCTTTACCTCCAATCCTGGCATAGGCATCTTTTTAAAAAGTGAATTGTTATTTCATTAAATGTTCAACTTTAAATGTTATATTCATTAAATGTAAATTAATTTCAAGTGAACATTAAGTTAGAGCCATGTAATTAGTACATCAACAATATTTATGTGCTGAGATTTACAAAAGAGGCTATAGTCCTTAAGAATACAGAGAGTCCAGTGAGGGTAACAGGACAAATACCAAAAGAAAAGATTTAACTAAGAATATATAATGGGAAAATATACAAAGTAAATGTCAAGCTATCCATCTCTAATGAACTAAATACATAAGTGCTTGAATAAAGCTGAAGAAAATGGAATAATTGAAGTCAAATTGAAACATTCAGCAGAGAATATATAAGTGATGTCAATATTTTACTCACGCATTGAAGAGGGCAGCAGACTTGTGGCTGAGGAACTGAGTGATCATACATTTATCCCAGTTGACCTGGAAGAGTCCCAAATGATGTGGACCATCTTGGCATCCTGATTTAGAATTTTCTTTCTTTTTTTTTTTTTTACTGAATATTATTACTAAATGTTGCTTTAACATAAGATGAGATGGTTTGGGTAAACATCTGCTTTGTATTTCCAGCTCTGCAATAGCTTCCTCTAGTAGTGAATTAGACACATGTAGAGTAGACATAGTTTTCATTTTAATATGTGGATAAATATGAAGAGCAAACAGTGATAACCTGCCACTCATTTTCCAGTTGTTCCAGATGCACAGTAGTTATCCTCTCCCTTTCAAGACAATAGCGTACGAGGCACTTGCTGATAAACCAAGGGTGCTGAGATAAGTTGCCTGTGCAGGGTGCAAGCAAGGGAAAGCAGTATCGGACACTGCTACCCTTGCTGACCACTAGGGGTACCACATGGTTCTGTTCTGTTCACTGCCTGAGAAGTGCCTGAAAGTCACAAGGCCACTGGCCTATGTAGTCTGTGAGGAATGTAGGTTAGATATAATATTTCTGTATAATATAATACAGAAAGCAGAGGTCATTGAGCCCACAGAGTGTTCTGGAGGTTTTTGCTAAAGTACTGTTATGATTTAACATAAAACTATTGTCACCTAATTATGTTACTTTGGGAAACTCATTTCTATTTTCCAATAAAATGAACTAACTTTGTGAGAAGCTTATTTTTTCCTAATTTTAGTAGCAATGAACTAACTTTATGAGAAATTTATTTTTCCTAATTTTCTACAGTTTTTACTTTTTATAATTTTTTTTATTTTCAACTTCTCATTTGTGTGTTTCTTTCTTTTGTCAGAGTTATTTTGTCTTTTCATTTTCCTTCTTTTTAGATCTTTTTAATAATTTTATATCTTTAGTCTTCTTCCTCTTTTTGTTTTTTTTGTTTGTTTGTTTTTTGTTTTTTTGGTAAATAAGTTTGGCACCAGCAAGGTTTACAAATCCATTCTTGTCAGAGTTGAACCATTAAGAGGAGTATAGATCCAGGCTTGAGATAGCACACTTAGCAGGGGTGTCTGGTCCCAGAGGAGGTGTCACCAATGAATGTAGAGATTGCTTCTAGACCAAGCATGTCCAATGTACTGGGAACGTCCACTCCTAAGTCATTCTATACTAATGAATGCCAAACCACATGAAAATTGTGTTCTGGATTTCTGTATTCCAGGGAAGTAATATGTATATGTCACCTTCTCAAACTCCTGCTGACATTTACCATCTACTATGGGTCAATAATGCTATCATTGATCAGAAGATCTAATCTACTGAAAAGTCATCAGCCTCAGCTTCAAATTATGAGTAGCTATTTTAAGAAGACTGTTTCAAAATGACTGACCACAAGCTGCTGTAGGAAGTTGTACATACATATCACTCTGAAAAATGCAACTTTTTAAGAGCAAATAGCTGTCATAAACAGTTAATATCTCTCATTTTTAATTCTAAGTTTTCTTGTGCATTTGAAAAGGGAAATTAGACCTGTGTTGACTCCATATGCAGAGCTTTTCATCAATTAAATAAGGCAAGTTTGATAATCAGTGTCATCAGACACTTCAAATAGAAAATCAGTGAATCACAATAATGGTAAGATTTTTCATACAATTTAAGGAATCAAAGTTGAGCTTTTGTAAATTTTCTTTAAAATATCTGATAGCATTGGTAATGCACAAATTCAGATAAATTTCAACATTTATAATCAAATTATTTTTTGTGTGGTGAGACTACAAAGTTTTACTTTAAGAAACCTGCAAAGCAGAACTATTTGTAATTGGTTGTGGGACACATATAATTCACAGGTGTGTTCAAACAAGCTGCACTATTCTAGCAACTGAAATAGAAGCCAAACTTGCCAAAAAATATTTTTATACATATTCAGATAAATGAACTACAACATTTTTCTGATGCTAACTGATGTTGAATAAAACATCATGGTAATATGAAATTCTCCCTTTGTTGTGCAACATTAATCTTAATTTAGATATATTTGAGCCTATAAAGAACTACTTCACAAATCAAACTGTTTTGCACGTTTGTATTAAACCACTCTGTAATATTTTGGTTGCAATTTTTTAAAAAAATTGGAAATCTTTAATCCAAAGATTTGGATAATCCAAGTACTTAATGAATGAAATGTCCCAAACATTCAGCTTTGGAGGCTGTTAGCAAATCACAGCTATTGAAAACGTAGCATGCAAAAAGACACTGAATTTTGTTCATATAAAACACAGGAAAAACTAAAGAAATGTTGAGAACTCAGTATGCAACACTTATTTTAGAATTGTATTATTGTGCTTTGATATATTTGTGAGAAGAATATTTTGATAAGGCTTCTGTTCACATTAAATGAACTTATATTCTATTCGGATATGGAATGAAATTGAAAACATCCAAGGTTTTGCAGCATTTAAATTTGATGATATAGTGAAAAGAATCATAAATAGATATAACTTTCTGACAAGTTTTATTTTGTAAAATAACTCATTTAAAGGGACTCTAAAAGGTAGCAATGAGAGTGGATCTTTAAAATAACTGGATTGATGTACTGTAGAAATATAGAATTGGAACTATCATTCATTTAACATAATCTATTCTCAGACAAATCAATGGAAGGCATTAATCTCAAATGCATAAATATAGAATGCAACTTTAAGAAGGTACCAGAAAATTTATGGGAAAATAATGACTATATACATGTTGAACACAATATTTCATGAGAAAACTATCACTGACACAATATTAGAGACAAATGCAGTTTAAAAAAAAAACAGTTCTATCTAATCTATCTACATTGAGAATAATTTTTTAGCTTATTCTATATAAAATATTCATATAATCAATATAAATGTTTTTATATTTTATTTAAGGCTTCTGTTTATATTGAATGAGTTTATAGTGTGGTATGTTCTTTCAATTCTTTTAGAAACTTAAAAATATATATTTTTAATATAATTAACTTATAGGTTTACTGATAAGCCAATTTTTAAATCAATAAATCGATAACTAAAGAGCTTAATCAATGAAAGAACACTTTAAAATTGTTTATATTTTATTAATTTTGGTATGACTTATCAGCTCAAAACTATTCCAATGACATACATAATAATCTCCAGATAACAAAACACCCTAAAACTCAGTGGCTTACAACAACTTATTATTATTATTTCTCATGGTGTTATGGTTGACTAAGTTGAGTTGGATTCTTGCAAAGTGTCTCTCATACCATTACAGGTAGAATTGTTGAATTAAAAAGGAAACTCAAATGATAGAAAACTATGAGACATACAACTAAGTATTTTGAGTGGTTGAAAAGAAACTTAATTACTCTGGAAGTTTCTGAGAAGTGGGAAAGTACTATTGCTAAAATTAAACCAAATCTGTTTTACTCTTTGTCATATAAAATTAGCTAAAATCATAACCCATCAATATTTCTATGTATTTGAGTTTATCTAGCCAACATCATATTCTCTCTACATGAGATAAAAAGGTTTTATATACATGACACAGTTAATTGACAAAGTAAAGTAATATAACATAATATACTATAATATACATTTTATATATATATATATATATATATATATATATATATATATATATATATATATATATATATATATATATATATATATATATATATATAAAATACTTGCTGTAGCAAAATATTCTGTTCTGAGTGAGCTGTTTTTTAGAGTATTCATATAAACTATATTTGGGACTAGAAAAAAGTCCAATGGAAGACTGTTAGAGGATTTAAATTATCTATAATCATCCAACTGATGCTATTGAATAGGCAGTTACAGGCAAAATTCAAGATGAGAGATAGAAACTTAAATCATTAACAAATATTAGAATTTTAAGCCAAGGAACTGCATGATATAATCTCAGGAGTTGATGTCAACAGAGAATAAAAGAAAGATTGAGCTATTTGCAATATTTAGAATTTGAAAGTTGAGTAAGTAAGACTTAAAAGGAGGAAGTAGCAAGGTCATAGAACTGAATTAGGAAACTCAAGAGAAGAGAATTTATTTTTAATCCTGCTGATATTCTTAAATAGTGACCAAAAATGAGCATAGGACTTAGCATTAGTGATGTTAATTTTTTTTTTTTTTTTTTTTTTTTTTTTTTGGTGGTACGTAGGCCTCTCACTGTTGTGGCCTCCCCTGCTGTGGAGCACAGGCTCCAGACGCGCAGGCTCAGCAGCCATGGCTCATGGGCCCAGTCGCTCCGCGGCATGTGGGATCTTCCCGGACCGGGGCACGAACCCGTGTCCCCTGCATCGGCAGGCGGACTCTCAACCACTGCACCAGCAGGGAAGCCCCTGATGTTATTATTAACAATGATAATAGCTGGTTTAGTTGTGTGGTAGAGGTGAAAATTCTTTTTGTCATGGATTTAAGAAAGAATGAGAGGAAAGCTTTGAGAGAATGTTTGTAAGACAACTCTTTAAAGGAGGTTTTGTTTTGGTTGTGAGTTTTTTGTTTGTTTGGTTGGTTTTTTGGGAGTGGGAGAGATTAAATGAGATATTGTTGGATGAAAATAAAAGGTAAAGCGATTTTTAAAAAAATACAGCGTTATAATATATTTATGTGCTAATGGAAATGCTTCAGTGGAAAGAAAAGAATCTGACAAAAATTTGATAACACAGAAGAGAGAGGGACATTTGGGAGCATATCGTCCTTGGGTAGATGAGCATGAGAAAGCTCTCTTCTGATCCGCTCAGTTTCCTCAGTAGAAGAAGAAGCCAGGTCATCATATGAAAGTAAAGATGGAGAAAGGGGTTTGGAGAGTTAAGAAGGGAATAGTCATCTCAGAGTGTTATCCAAGAGAATTAAAGAGTGAATATACTGGGAAGATGCAGTAGTATGACAGATTTGTCATCTCACCAATTGTAAAATGAGCATCTGGGATAAAGTCAATAACTTTCATAGGCTGAAACTGCCTTATGATATAATGTAATAATAATGTATTAATGATACAATGTCCTAATGATAAAGTGTCCTAATGATACAGTGTCCAATGATACAGTGTCCAATGATACAAAGTAATAATAATAAAATAAAAATAACAATGAGCAAATGTTGAGTGCTAATTATATGTTAGGCTCTATTCTAAGTGTTTTAAATAATACTCAAAAACCACCCCCCCCAAAGTAGATGCTATTCAATCACCATTTGACAGTTGAAGAAACTGAGGCACTGAAAAGTTACACAACTTGCAAGTGACATGATCAGAATTTGACTTAGATATACCAGATTCAAAGGTCTTGTTCTTTTTCACTATATTGAGCTTGTACTTAATGGAATAAATAATGTATTTACATTCCAACACATTTAAACAGGGTGTGCCAAGAGTTATCTTAAATTGGAAGTCACTGAAGGAAAAAAACAGGATTCAAACCTAAGGGTTTGGGTCTTTCTATCAATATCAAACTTTCAGTAATGATGGTTGCTACTCTCTTAGCATAGCCATTTGAATTTTTTTCAGTTCTATTTATGTTAATAATTGTTTAGCTCAATCAAAGCTATTGTAAACATAGTTCTGTGTATTTACTTTAGAACAAATATTTCACTTTTAGCAAAAAAAATACAAAGTAATACAAAGATTTAATCTTATCTTAGGGAATATATAATATAGAAAGCAAAGATTTAAAATAAATATAGCAATAAAATGACATGTTAGGTAATAAAAACAAATAGTACAGGCAAATAAGTTTCTATTTTATAATGCAAATTTGCATGGAACACTAGTCAACTATATGTATAAGACACTTCGTTTTGTCTTAGGTTATTTTTCTCATATCAATCTTACTTCTAAGGTCTAATAGTCAAATTATACCTGCATATCATCATAGCATTATCTATCCAGATGAGGTAACAACAAGCTCTCTTCTCAGCCACCATCAATGATAGTTGTTTCAAACCTGAGAAGTTGGGGATCACTACCGCCATAAAAGATAGTAATGCAAAGATGTTTCATTAAAAAGTATACCATGTATTTTACTGTTAGCATTAATTTGTTATATAGACTAAATAAATATCAAAGTGTCTGGAAAGATTAGGAAGCACACACCTTGGGAAATACAATTGACTTTTTATTCAATTCATACATAGTGTTATACAACAGTTCATGAAACTCTAAAACCTCCTATGTTCAGCCAAGAAAGCCATCCTTAGAACAAACTGCTCCATAGAAAATTCATCTGTTGGATGCTAAAAATGGTGAGATTCTAATGAGAATGTATCTGAGGATCAACAACCTATTTCTTTCTTTTTTAAAAAATATCTTTATTGGAGTATAACTGCTTTACAATGGTGTGTTAGTTTCTGCTTTATAACAAAGTGAATCAGCTATACATATACATATATCCCCATATTTCCTCCCTCTTGCGTCTCCCTCCCTCCCACCCTCCTTATCCCACCCCTCAGGTCACAAAGCACTGAGTTGATCTCCCTGTGTTATGGGACTGCTTCCCACTAGCTATCTATTTTACATTTGGTAGTGTATATATAAGTCCATGCCACTCTCTCACTTCATCCCAGCTTACCCTTACCCCTGCTGTGTCCTCAAGTCCATTCTCTATGCCTGCATCTTTATTCCTGCCCTGTCCCTTGGTTCTTCATAACCATTTTTTTTAGATTCCATATATATGTATTAGCATACGGTATTTGTTTTTCTCTTTCTGACTTACTTCACTCTGTATGACAGACTCTAGGTCCATCCACCACACTACAAATAACTCAATTTCATTTCTTTTTATGGCTGAGTAATATTCCATTGTATATATGTGCCACATCTTCTTTAGCCATTCATCTGTCGATGGACACTTAGGTTGCTTCCAAGTCCTGGCTATTGTAAATAGAGCTGCAATGAACATTGTGGTACATGACTCTGAGGTGTGATTTTCTCAGGGTATATGCCCAGTAGTGGGATTGCTGGGTCATATGGTAGTTATATTTTTAGTTTTTTAAGGAAACTCCATACTGTTCTCCATAGTGGCTGTATCAATTTACATTCCCACCAACAGTACAAGAGGGTTCCCTTTTCTCCACACCCTCTCCAGCATTTATTGTTTCTAGATTTTTTGATGGCCATTCTGACCAGTATGAGATGATACCTCATTGTAGTTTTGATTTGCATTTCTCTAATGATTAGTGATGTTGAACATTCTTTCATGTGTTTGTTGGCAATCTGTATATCTTCTTTGGAGAAATGTCTATTTAGGTCTTCTGCCCATTTTTGGATTGGGTCCTTTGTTGTTTTGATATTGAGCTGCATGAGCTGCTTGTAAATTTTGGAGATTAATCCTTTGTCAGTTGCTTCATTGGCAAATGTTTTCTCCCATTCTGAGGGTTCAACAACCTATTTCTACTGTTATCTAAGTGCCATATGGCATAGCATTCACGATAACTTTAACATTTGTATTTTCACAGTGAAGCTAGCTTATCTTCAATTCTCATTAAAGGAAAAAGAAAATTCCCAAATCTGCCCACAAAAGGTAAATATTGGAATAAGGAATCTTTGTACCATTACCACTGTTTGTGCTCCCCTACCGGTGTATATTTTTCATGCACAGCAGGTAAAATAAGAATTAGTGCATCAGCATTAGTGGCATGAATTTTTGTTTATCCTGGAGGAGCTAAGTGTAACAAAACTTATTGAAACTTATTTTTGGATAGTGCATTCAGAATTTTTCTCATCCATGGACCATTGCTGTCTATAGAAGAAACATTATTGAAATACATTATTTCACACAAACTGCACTGTAGAAGCCGATCGTCATACATAACATTTCTGGAAAGTCAATAAGCAAAAGAATCAAGTGCTTTTGACATCTGCTATTTAAAGCCTTTGTCAATGTGCAAAAGAGAAAACTAATTATTTAAAAACAATAACTAAAATAAACTGCATGTTAGAAGACATTGTAGCACTTGAATCCAGGCGCCCTTTGAAGAGACGAGTTATTTTGCAGATGGCTCCCATCCAGCAAGGCTGTTCTGTTTATAAGGCTGCAGGTGGTAGAATAGGACATGGAACAGGGGTGGAAAGGTTAGAGCTATATAATTCTCTCCACAGTAAGTTCAGTAAATTAGATTAATTTCCAAGCCTTCATTCTTTATCAGTACTGCCATCTAGAGTGACACAGAAAGTATCATTTTGATGAGTATTAAGCTTAGTTCATGAAGTCAGTTTTTAATAATTTAGCATACTAGTCCAAAGGAAATAGCTGCCTTATTTACAGTTAAATGGAAACACACTTTCCATGTCAGTAAAACTGATATATACAATTTAATTCACTTATACAAATTTTATTGAACAACCATATCTAGCCATTTATTTCATAAGCAGAATAATTCACATAATTAGCTTGATAATTAGGAATGAATTAAAATTAGAGAGTAGACCAGCCAAGATAGGCCAGATAACAACCAACCTCAAATCTCAGTGGCTTTCAAACAATAAAAGTTTATTGTTTCTCGATTAATCTAGGTGTAAAACACAGGTTCACAAGTGACATTCTTCTAACAAAGTCACCCAAGATCTAGGCAGACAGAAGCTTTACCATCTTAAGAAGTTGCCCTTTCAAAGTAAACCTCCATGATTATCAATGGAGGGAGAGAGATTCTGAGAGACTTGCACTGGAAATTAAACACTTCAGCCTAGAGATGACATGCTCCTCTTCTGACCATCTATTCATAGCAAAGCAACATTCCTGACTTCATAGGGGTGGGTAAATGCAATGTTCCTGGAGGGAGAACAGAACCTGAAACACTAGCAGTCAGTAGGAGAGAAATCTCAGCACAGAATGATGAGGTGATATTGCCCAAGCCATGACATTATAATATACCTGATATTTCATCATCTTTTCTTAATCGTCCTTACAAATGCCTTCCTAAAGGTATCACTATGCAAGGGCACTTGAGGTAAATTTGAGAATACAGTTAAAGGAGGGGAGGAATTATGATGAAATTTCAGAGAAAAAACTGATTAACAAGATTTGAGATAAGTTTTAAAACACTAGGACATAAACTGTTTTTGAAAGTGAAGGGAAAGGGACAGATAGTGTCACTGTCATAACCAGACTTCTTGACAAAATTGTTAAGTGAACTTTCTTAAATTTACATAACAGTTTCAAATTCTTCATAATAAAACATTGGATCATACTATGTTTTTTTTCTCCCCAATGTCCATATGAAGAATTTTTTTTTAAAGGATGAAATGTTACCAGAATAGTCTCATACTTGCTTTGGGACTGAAAGTCTAAAAGTATCTATTGCCAAAATCTTTGCTATGACCAGTGAACTCTATGACTTTACTCGATTAGATCAGTAAAAAAATTTTTAAATGTCCAGAAATGTGGACAAGCTTGAGAGAAAACGTGTACAAAACTATCAATGAAGCTGTTAAACGCACTGTCACTGACCTAGCCTAGCAAAGTTGGCTTTTACTAAATGGCAGCTGTGCCTGATTAAAAACTTATGACTCCCCTCAGGAATCATGAGGCCATTAAAAACCAAGTCATAAAATTCTCTGCTTCCTGAAGGTACGCTGACAGAGAACACTTCCTATTCCTCATGTAATTTAACTTTAACTACCATCATACGCAACATCTACTTAAAACATTTTTAAAAATTTGTCACTTTATCTTTTACGTACCTACCTCAAATTGTTAAATAATTACATTAAATCAGTAGTTGAAAAATACAAATGACCCGAATTATAAATATGGTCTGATAGTTGGTCACCTTAAATACTGTTTTTCCTCAGATTTATTAAGGAGTTTTCAACTGATTTACTTCAATGAGAGTATTTGTATATCTTTACCTTGATAGTTCTAAAAGAGCTTGTATGAGAAAACAAAAATCTGTCTGTGAGAAAACAATCCATGAAAGTTCATAGACTTATCAAATGTTAGAAGATTTTGTGGATATCTTCCTAATTCTAAATTTATAGATAATGCTTTGCAAATATATATGTACATATTCTCTTTGGGGGAAAATTCTTCACTGTTTCTTTTCTTATTATTTTAATCTATCTGACTTCTCTTCCAAAGGCTGCTCTTTTCCAACTTCATTTGCAGTTAAAGCTGACAACTGGCTACAATTATCCAGATAATTTACAGAAAGCCAACAATGTAATTAGTGTAATGAACCAGAAAGTCCCTCATAGCCATTCTTCCAATATCAGTACAGGGTTTCTACAAGATAGTCATTATTATCATTAAAGATCAGATTTGCAAGTTTTCGCTTCAGTCTGCATTACTGGCGTGGAAGGGGTGGGAGAGCTCTCTGGAGCCTCTTTTATAAAGGCACTAATCCCACCCATGATGGCTTTGCTCTCAGAAATTAATCACCTCTCAGAGGCCCCACTTTCTAACACCATCAATGTGGGGGTAGGATTTCAGCATATGAATTTTGGGGAGGGACAAAAATCTTCAATCTATAGCAACTGGGAAGCATAGGAACACTGAGCATGGTTGCTAGGATGGTCCAGTGATTTCTTCAGATCAGGTTGCTCTAAAAAAATACCAGAATGGGTGGCTTAAACATTGGAAATTAATTTTCTCACAGTTATGAAAAAGTCCAAGATCAAGGTTCTAGTTGATTTGGTTTCTAATGAGAGCTTTCTTCCTGGCTTGAAGATGTCTGTCTACTTGCTATGTCCTTACATTGGTCCTTGCTCTCTGTGTGTGTTCAGAGAAAGAGGAAGAGCTCTGGTCTCTCTTACTTTTCTTATAAGGACACTAATCCTATTGGATAAGGACCCCACCCTTATGACCTCATTTAATCTTAATTATGTTTAAAAGACCCCTATCGCCAAATATAGTCACAATAGGGCTTAAGGCTTCAACACATGAATTTTGGGTGGATTCATACATTCAGCCCATTGATACACAGAAACTAGCTATGTCTTTTTAGGAAACTTTGTTTGCCCTCCAGAAAACATCAAGCATTTAAGAAAACTTCCCTAACATATTTTTATCTGTGAAGGACTTACCATTTGTGTATTTAATATTTTCTTGAATCTAAATTTTCAGTCTGTCTATGATCCTATGGCATTATAAATTACATGAACTTATTTTCTATGCCATGTAGTATATCTTTGTATTTATTCTATAGATAAGACTCAAGGGAGGATTCTTGTGTTTATACTAGTTGACTATTTTCTGATTGAGTTATTTTCATTATATAGATATCTTTTTAAGAATCAGATTCCTCCCTACCTTCATTTTAAGATTAGCATTCTTACTATTTAAATTTTTGATATAAAACCTATTCCCCTGACCATTTTTTAAACTATAGACATCTGGCTTGCACAGAGCATTTCAGATATAGTGGAACCTTGATTACTTATAGGGATAAAATACTTGCTGGGTTTTTTTCAGTGTAAATATTATGGTTTAGTTAAAGAACTGTCCTGGAATTTTACAGAAGTTAGTTTCATTTTATTCTTACTTTAATCAGACATGTTTATTTAGGTAAGTCTCTTAAACTCTTTGACCTTAGATTATAAAAATAAATAAATAATAATCAATATGTCTTTCATGGTTAACTGTTTTCAATGCTATAATTATGCTTTAGATAAACTTGAAAGAGAATGTTTTTTTCAAACTGTCTACTATGAAAAAAATGTCACCTTATTAATCCATAAATAAAGTTTCCATGTAGTATGAAGGAAGGTTAAAAAAATAATTCAGATGTTGCTTTGGCATCTAATTTACAAAGTAACTGTAAAATGTTGTTTAAAATTTTCAAAACAAAAAATTATATTAGAGATGCTCAAAAAACCCAGTAAAATTTGACTATTAAATCTAAACTTATAAAATTAATAATATATGATACTGATTATGTTGTAAGGACATAAGAATATATATACACAAAATTTGGGAGTGTAAATTAGTGTATCAATTCTGATAGTTCATATGGCAAATAATAATAATATTTAATATTTTGAAGTATTTACTCTTTTACCAGTCATTGATAGAGGTTTTTTTCCATTTATTAAGTTTATTAATGGACTTAATTACTTAAAAAATATTCTGAGATAGTAATGTATGTATTCCCATCTTACAGATGAGAAAGTAGAGGCAAAGGATGGTTAAGTAACTTTTCTTTGGTTATAGACCTATAAAATGTCAAATTTAATTTTAATTCAAGAGGTCTGACTCTAAATCCCATGTTCTTAACATTTAATTAAAACTGCTTCAAACACAAAAACAAGTAGTAAAGAAATGTGCTGTTGGTTGACCTAGAAGTTCAAGTAAATAGAAAAGTGAAAGAAGACTAACATATAAATATGGTAGTGGGATATTATGTAATACAGCAAGCTATTGAAAACAACCTAAATGAGCCACAAAAGGAAATGGTTAAAAAGAAATGTACATACTTGAAATCAAATACTATGGAAATATTAAATTCCATTCCATAATATAATAGTTAAGAATATACAGACAAATTTATGATTTGTTTTTAGGTGAAAATAACAGGTTACCTCACAGTAGGTACAGTGTAAACTTAATTTTTCTGTGTCTACACCCAAGTATTAAATGTGATAATCCTGGAAATCTAGAATATTTTTCCTTCTATATCAGTATAGTTTTAAAATTCTTAGAAAAGACATTTACTATTTTTGTATCAGAATAAAATATTAATTGAAAAATTTCAGTAAAGACAGCTCACGTCTTCCAGTTTTGGCAAGAAGCCGTAAGAAAGAGTTATGGTTATTTGTCCATAGTTATGCCCTTCTCAATGAATTTTTCAACAGACAACAAATTACAGGCAAGAGACTCATTATAGCTGAATAGAAAAAAAAAAAAAAAACCAAAACAAAGCATTCTGTCTGCTGGATAAGAACTCAGACCACCAAGTGATAGAGAGTCGATCATGGTCTGGTTTATCATTTTCTTAACGATGTTGACCCTTCCAGATGGTGAGTTTTCAATGTGGGTTTGGGATACCTAATACGAAAACCTCATTTTGAATAGAAGCAATGTGGAGAAATACTTAAGGTAAATAAACCTAAGTATTGCTGGTTTCCCTTTACACTTCTGGAAAAAAAACTTTAGATATGGGATTGATACACTGTTCATTTTAATAATAATGTAGATTGAAAATAGTCATTTGTATATCTCTGTGTTCAAAACCAGTAGTAAATTGTGAAGGTTATTCTTAAAGGATTAAGATATGTTGCTATAGCAACTTATTATAGTACAAGCTGTTAATACAACCAGAATATACCTGATAATGGGTTAGAAATGGTCTCTGTGATAAAATAAAAGACTTTTTTTGCACTTTAGGATTAAAGTGCTACAGGTATTTTATAACATTAGAATGCTAAAGAGAAGAAAAGCATATAGCATTTTGTGGTAGTTCTGAAGCATAACTATCTACATGAAATACGTATTTAAACTTTAATTTTGTTCAGTAAATGCAATGAGACAGAACCTTGCAAATAAATTGTACTGAATGAAGGAGTAAATAAATTTGGGAGAATTAAACATGAAAAACAATTTAAGATCTAATGAAAGATTCTATTTCTTTTTCTATCCATGGTTATACATAACAGGCTGTAAGTTAATGCAGTAAATACTTAATTACCTTCAAGTTCCCCCATCACAACTATTATTATGACCAGGGACTACTTAATTCTCAGTCACTACCCTCCTCTGTATAATTCCTTAATCTTTGTCTGTTTCTGCCTTCTGGTACTATCTAACTCTGGCATGAAGGTCAAGGATGTTACAGAGATCAAGAAAATATAGAGAACTGAGAAGGAGTGAAGAACTAACTAAATCACATACAGATAAGAAGTGGAGTAACATGAAGACAGAAATGTATCTCTGGTATTTTGACAGCAAGCACGGGAATATAATAAGTGCAATGTTATTGAAATGGTATAAGAAAAAATTGCATTTAAAATTAATGCGAGGTGAGCAAGAAGAGAAAAAAGTGCATATAATCTTTTGTGAGATTTGGCTTTTATAGGGACTTAAGGGTGATAGGAGTTAAGGTGGTGTATAGAAGAATATGTTGATTAAATGTTAAGAAGAACCCAGGAGAGTGGAAGAGATTGATGATATAGAAAAAGGAAGGAATATATGGGAGATAAGATGCCTTGAGAAGATTATAAGGAGAAGGATTACTACCACATTTATAAGGAGTGGCCTTGGAAAATAAGTAACTTTTCTCTTGATCAACATACTTTATTTTTTAGTCTGAAAAATCTTAGAAAGCTATGATGGTTTGGTTCAGTTGTCATACCCTGCTCCTAAACTCTGAAGTAGCTTGCCTACTGTTGAGCTACCTGAACTTTGTTCTGAGTCAGATAGTTTGGAATAATTCTACCTCTTCTTTTAAACTTTTTTCTTTGGTTTCTTCTCATAAAATGGAACATGGGTCTGTGGATAGCAGCATGAGTTTCTTTTCAATCAACCATACCATATCTAAAGTTACTTTGTTCCTTATTATAGAGGGAATTCATTCTTGTAAAGATGTTCATCTTTTTCACTGATGTAAAACATTTATCTGCAATATTCTGGCCCATGATGTGCTTACAATAGAGTTCTACAGTGAATTCTTCACTTTGAGAATCATAACCAGAGAATCACTTGATACTGTGAAGGATGGAAAAGACATCATTAGAACTAAAACACTATTTCTGGTGGTAATTTTGGGAAATAGCCTAATATCCATGAAGGTCTATCCATGGATCATGACCGTCACGACCATCAGAGCTTCTATACTACTTCGTCTCTGGTTATATCAACTTGGCCTTCATAGACTATGTCTGTGAAAACTTTCAAAATCCTTTGGGCCAGAAGAAAGCTAGTAAAAAATGATGCTGCATAATTTGTCAGATAATCCTTATTCTGTACTTTGGAAGACATAAGCTGTGGAGTGTATCATATCCCCATCTATACAGGCATACTTTATCTAATAGATAATATCTCTTTTGGTAAAACAAATTGTCATCTTGGATTTTGGTGTGTTTTGCAATCTTATCCCAGAATACTGAGGGATTCTAAGCATAAAAACAGTTTTACTCCTTTTCTCTTATATTTTTGTTATTCCTTGAAACAGCCTTATTCTTCATAAATTTAATAAACAACATCCTGCAAAGCAGACACTCGCATCTGGCAAAACCCTAGTGAGCTAGGTTATAACGAGAGGAATAGAGAAGACAAGTACAGATATAGTTAGTTTGTAGATTTCCTGATAGGAAAATGGAGGTGGTTCCTTCTGATGACTTCTTTTCTAAATTGCCCTACTTGAATTGCAAAACAAAAATGGATCTTCCATGAGGAGTGCCCTTAAAGAATCCTACAGGAACATTAGCTCAGAAATTGTTTAGGATGAAAAATTAGCTACTTCAATCCCCAAATTTCAAAGTGACTTAATTATTTTTGGAGGAAATCAATTTAAAAATTTAACTCAAAAGGAAAAAAAGTAGTAATGTAAAAAATATTGAATTTTAGTTAATGATATGCATATTAAAATATTTTTAGATAGAAGTATACTGATGTCTGCAACCTTGAAATACACTAAAAATAAGATGAATTTATAGAGATTAAAGTGTTCAATAGATAGACAAGTAATAAAGCAGGTGTACAATGTTAGTTCTGGGATCTAAATGGTAGAAATACGGGGAATATGGCTGTTCACCATATGTAATGCTTTTTATTTTTATTTATTTTATTTTATTTTTTAGCTGCTTGGCATGTGGGATCTTAGTTCCCCAACCAGGGACAGAACCCCCCTGCATTGGAAGCACAGAGTCTTAACCACTGGACCACCAGGGAAGTCCCTGTAATGCTTTTTAAACTTTTCTGTGTGTTTGTCATATTTCTTAGTAAAATGTTAGGTAAATAAAGTAAATCTGCATTCTAAAAAATATAAAGAGATTTTCTTAGACATAGACTAATATTATTGATTATATTTACCAGTAAATATCACTCAGCTTTCTTATGCCTAGATACCCACTTCTTAATTTTGCTCCAACAATGACCACTGATTTATTTCCAGCTCTTTATTTGAAAAAATCAAATAATTCTCTAAATCCATTTCTTCTAAAACTTAGAGAAAAACAGTAAATAAAAAAGAGAAATGAATCTTTGGATTTTCTTGATCAATACTCTTGTACATCGATGAACGTATGAACACTTGCAGTCAAGTTTATTTTACTTGTCTATTACTTGGAAGAAAAGATAGCTGTCCGTTTGTCTCTACCTTAGGGAGAAATATTGAGATTTGACCACTGTTGGAAAAATGTGTTTAATAAACAGTGGTACCTATAAAATGGCAGTGTCATAAGGTTCTAGCTTAGAAATTTTGCAGGCTAATTCAGAGGCAAATCATGAATTTGCTGAACTGTGTCTTTTTGTAAGGAAACTCCTTTTCTTCACTCTTATTGTCCCCCTTATCCACAAAAAATCCCCACGTCTTCCAAACAAAATCAAAATAAGTGCAACCTGTTATATTACAGATTATGTATCTTCTTTAGAGAAAAACAATAGAAAATATAGGGAAGTAAAAATAAAACAAAACCTAATTCCACTAGAGAAGACAATCATTCTTTTTCACATTTTAAAAAGTACCTTTGTCTACATTCTGTCTGTGTATGCATTTATAAAATAACTATCAATTTATTGCATTTTACCCTTTTTAGTTTAATAGTAACAGAGACGATGCAAAAATGGGATGGATTTGGAGATGGAAATTATGCATGCTTCAAAAAAAAGAATCAATTTAACCTCAATAGAGCAATAATTTTCATAATGCTGATCTGTTCCAAAGAACAAATGTGAAATGCTTATCTAAAATTTGAGCTATGATTATCAATTTTTGTAACATATTTAAGTTGCAGGGAATTGCCTTCCTTTATATAATGTGCAAATCAATAGTGTGACTATCATATATCTGATTTGTTTTGCAATCTTTTAGATACACGTGAAATCAACCGATGGCCTTCCATAGCTATTTCAATAAATAGTCATTCACATATATCTTTGGTTACTTTTTGTATCATTTATTTATCCTTGAAGATAAATTGATAGACAAAGAGAATGTATGTTTACAAAAATTTCCTCCAAGCATGGTTGCACAAATTTAACTTGCACTAAAGATGAATATTAGTTTCTATTACCTCACTTCCTAGCCAGTGTTGGGTGTTATCTTTCTTTTTGTCTGAATTGACAGACAATATTCTTCAATAACTTTGGAGTAAAATATTTTTGTTTATATTTATATATATTTTTCATGTTAGGCCTCAGGTTCAAAATACTGAGTTAATTATATTTTTCAGGTATGGCATTCTATCTTCCTTGGTCCATGTGAATTTCTTCATTCTCCTTTTTCAAATTAAAATTTAAATTGTTTAGCCTCCCTTTCCCCCATTCTTCCACCCATTTTCCTTTCTAATTAGACAATTCTAACATGTTTATTTTGTATTCTTTGTTGGTTTTTGATGCATGTTCTTTCAGTATACATTGTTTCTTTTCCACTTAGCTTTATGCTTTCATGACCTATGAATATTTATGTCTGTTTTTATCATTTATTCTTTGACCTGCTGTGCTCCAGAGTGAAATTCCATCACCTTTTATGTACAAAGTTTTCTAGTGTTGAGACCAAGTTCACATGTAAAAGCTGGCACTTCAAATAAAGTTGCAATGGCAACTTAATACAGGTCCTGCTCTGAAGTCTTGTGAGAATTCCTTGGGGACAGATGCCCAGGAGCAGATGGTCTGAGTTCTAAGCTGGGGACAGTGGGAGCACCCCACATTCCCATCAGTGATCCATGAGGACTCCCAGATCCACACATCTCCTTCAGTGTGATCTCTGCCATTCTCATGGATGTAAGAACATGATAGAGTGCCCTGCTTCCCCTTAAGGTAAATCAAGACAAAGACTCTGAAATGAGTTCATCAACATAAAATCCTTAGCAGAATGTGCAGCCCAGAGTAAGTGCTCAAAAATTAGCTATTATTACTAATATTTTGCCTTTCATTGCTACAAACAAAAGATAAACAGAAAAGGGTGCAGGAGAAAGAACAAAAAAACAAGATCCCTGCCCCTTCTCAGTCTAAGTAGAAATGACTTTACTTATGTCAGCATTTCCTGTTGATCAAGTTTTAACATTCTGAATATTTCATATTACCCATATCCCATTTCAAATAGCTCATTAATGTCTTTTCTGACATTATTACCAGACTCAAATAAACTTGACATCTGCATTTGAAACACTGACTCTAATGCCACAGTCTCTTATTTAGACTAATCTTCCCTGCAATTCTCGACATTGAGAAAGTCCAAATTAATAGATTTGGAAAAATGCTCAACTAGAAACAGATTTAGAAATATGTAAACGGTTCTATCACAATATTTAAAATGCTTAAAGTCATCTTTTCCTGTGGAATTTAAAATGGTAGCTGTTATATTATTTTGCTCAAGACTACAAATATTTCACCTAAATATTTAAGTTAATATTGAAAGTATTATGTTGAATAGGAGTGTGATACTATATATTTAAATTTAATATTATGAGAAACATTCAGAAAAAAATGTTAACATGTTTATTTTCTTTCTTCTTTTTTTTTTTTTTTTTTTTTTTGCGGTACGCGGGCTTCTCACTGTTGCGGCTTCTCCCGTTGTGGAGCACAGGCTCTGGATGCGCAGGCTCAGTGGCCATGGCTCACGGGCCTAGCCGCTCCGCAGCATGTGGGATCTTCCTGGACCGGGGCACGAACCCGTGTCCCCTTCATTGGCAGGCGGACTCTCAACCACTGCGCCACCAGGGAAGCCCAACATGTTTATTTTCTTTAAAAATGCTTTCTTCCCTTCTTTCCGTATTTTTGCAAATCTCAAATTTTTAGTTTTGAGTTTTTGTTTATGCATTGAAAAAGCAGACAGGAATGGATTCAGTGGAGTGGGTCAATGAAGTGTGACTATTGAAGTGTGATTTTAATCATTTTGAGAGTTGGGGGTTTGAGGAAGCAATGTGTTTAAGTTAAAATGCTGCTATCAGAAACCTTATAAGCATATTTTAAAGTTTTTTGCATTCTTTCATATTAAATACACCTATTGTTCTTTTGTGGTACATTTTCACAGTGTGTCAAGGTAGAGGGTACCACATTTGGTCTCCCTTATCATGGAAAGAGGACAAGGAAAGACTGGTTGCTCCAGAGTTTATTTAATGTACAAATGCCTACCTTCTTTGGGGCAGATTCTGTGATTTTTCTGACCACAAGAAGGAAATTTCAGATATGATTGGAGAGATATTGGTCAAAGAATTAAACAGAACGTTTTTTTTCTACAAAATATAAATTGTATAATCTTAAGGTTTTCTTTTTTTTTTTAGTTTCTTTTTTCTACCAGATCTGCGTATTTGCAAATTTTGCATCCTATTTCCATTCTATTGGTTTCCTATGAAATATTCACTAATGCACTTAAACTTAAAATTTCCTAATAATTGAGAGCATTTAACTTAGATTTTATTTCTCTCCACTCTTTGGGCTTCTTCCCATCTGCTTATGTTTAAATCATCTGGAATTCAATTGTGTAGTCTCATTTTAAATATGACTTTTGCAATCCACATTTATTTGATGAAAATATATTGCTAATTTCTTTGCCTTAGTGATTTTTTGAGAGGAGTTCTGAGTGAGGTAAATTTCCTGGTTTTTTTTCTATGTCTGAAATTTTTTTTTGCTCTCACTCTTGAATGATTTTTGATGAGTTTGAGAATTCTTGGTTCAGCACTTTGAAGATGTCGTTCCTTTATCTTCCTACATCCAGCATTGTTATTAATTCTGTGGTCAGTGAGTGTTTTTCCTTTGGAAATGACGTGCTTTATTTTTCTCTGACAGTAGTACTTTCTGAGGTTTCTCTTTATATTTTTGTCTTGGAAATTTATTCCATATATATCTACTCAACTGTGTTCACATTTTACTGTTTTTTCCTCAAATATTACTTTATGTACATTCTCTCTCTTCCTCTCCCCATGTTCCTATTAAAAATCAAGCTGCTCTGGGTCTTATATCCCATGTGTCTGTTTTTCTTTTATGCTTGTCATGTTTTTATCTTTTGTGCCAGCTATTTTGGGACATTTCTCCAACCCAAAATTGAACCTTAGGGTTCTTATTCCACCAAAACTTTGCTTTCTGTTTGAAACTGGCTCTGTATTAGCTTTCTGAAAATGCTTTCTATCATTCTCAACATTTGGTGGTGGGGAGACCCCATTCTTTGTGCCGAATCAGCTGTCTTAAATCCAGTGTCACTGCTTGTTTTTTTCTTTGACTTTATCAATATATAAGTGGAGTTGAATACACAAAACAGAAAGAAAATAGAAGAAACTGGTTTGACTGTCAAAATACAATATATTGAGGGCTTCCCTCGTGGCACAGTGGTTAAGAATCCACCCAATGCAGGGGACACGGATTAGAGCCCTGGTCTGGGAAGATCCCACATGACGCGGAGCAACTAAGCCCGTGTGCCACAACTACTGAGCCTGTGCTCTAGAGCACACGAGCCACAACTACGGAGCCCACGTGCCACAACTACTGAAGCCTGCGTGCCTAGAGCCCGTGCTTCATGACAAGAAAAGCCACCGCAGTGAGAAACCTGCGCACCACAATGAAGAGTAGCCCCTGCTCGCCACAACTAGAGAAAGCCCGCGCACAACAATGAAGACCCAATGCAGTCACACAAACAAACAAACAAACAAACAAAAACAGTATGTTGCAAACTTTTATGCAGCAACATTTGACAAATGACTCTGTCACCTACAATATGCCAGGCACTGTTCTAGGCATCTAGGATACAGCAAAACAGGGGGAAAAAGTCTTTGCCTTCCTGAAGGCATTCTAGTGTCTTTTCTAGTATTTTATTAATACAGTTACTGTGACAGTAAACTATTTTAATAATATGGAGGCTTTTTCATAACACTAATATAAAAATTACTCATTTTTATATATTTATTTATTAGCAATGTTTACTGCCTATCTACATATAATCTACTGTGCAATGTTTTGGGGAGGCTACAGAGATCATCAAAGAAAAATGAGGCCTCATCAAAAACTCAAAACCAATATATCTTAAACCTGTAGGAAAAAATTAAAAATTATGGAACACACTCCCAATTAATTATATGCATATTGATTTATGAAATTTATTTATTAAAAATTTATATCTTAAATTTCGGTTATATCACACTACTGTGTGCCTAATAAAATATGCACAAACTAAAAATTTTATAAGCATAATAAAGGTAAAATAAATGAAATGTGTTTTTAAAAGTTATAAATGGTATAAAATATACTCAAACCTTAAAAGTTTTGTTTCATGTTCTGGACTCTTGGATTTCAATAATCTTGCTGGTAAAATACTTTCAAATTACCATTGGATATTGTGAGAAATGTTTACTGTGACACCCACCCTTGGCTCTCAGATCTCTGTTCCCATGTACCCTTTTAATGGTGCCATCACCAGGAGCCTGTCCTTCCTGGCCCACAGTCACAGGCTGACCTCTACCATATGGGGTTCGTTGCTTGCATGCTCCAGGCCCACGGAGCTATAAACCATGTCCTCTGAACACTTAGTGTCAGCATTCTGATATTGCAAATTTTGAGCCACCTAATATGATAAACTAATCTGTACTGATGGGAAAGGGTTACAGGAGCAACTACTGAATAATACTATCATTGAGCTTCTAGAAACAATGCCCTGGTCCTTGATACAGTGAGTCTAAAAGTGACAGTTGCAGGCAAATTTTGAATTGTGTCATTTTTCCCAGTGAATAGAACAGATATTTTTGGAACAGAACAAAATGACATTGTGTTTTTTTTTCAATATTGTTCTTGAACATCCCTTTTCTTCAACATATTTTTGATGCTACTCAGCATTTATTTAGTATCTAATAAGACAAGTATTAATTACTTTTGCCTAGTTTACAATTACATTTTCATAATAATTTATTAAATATATTAAAATCATTTTTTTCTGGTGAGAAATTGAAATGAAAGTTAAAGTCTTTTAGGTTACACCATAATATGTTAGTCTGGGTTCATTTAGCACCATTTGCAGATCTATCTATCTATCCATCCATCTGTCTATCTGTCTATGTATCTATCTATGGATCTGTTATTTGGGAGAAGGATTTGACCTCACGTAGTTGGGAAAGTGGTGAAGCTGTCTCTGCAAAGCTGCAGCCTTAGTATCTGAAGGTGAACCTTGACATCCCAGGGTAGGTTGTTGAGACGGGAAGGTGGATTTAAATTGGGGGAAAACAGGAAAAAGCTAGAGCCTACAGGAATTCTCTGAGGCCCACAAGGACAGACTGAAACCATTTTAATATTCATTACCTCTGACCTTGATGGTACAGGTGTCCTGCAGAAGCTGAAGCCCTTTATCACTGAATTATGCAACACACACCTGGCCCAGGTGCCAAAGAAGCTGAAGGGCAAGTTTGAGTGTTTGCAGGCCCAGCCGCTGCCAAGGAGGTGAGTCAACACTTAGTGACAAAATGTGTGAACTACAAAATCATTGCTGCTTCCCCTCTTCTCTCTAAATCTCTCACAAGAATCCTTTTTATGGTCCACCCTAATTGGAAACACAGAAAAGGAAATTCTGGGAAGTGAATTTCAGCTTAGCCAGAGTTGCACATTACAGAGTCACCACACCTAGCATTCTGCATTGAACCACATTTTGCTAGTTCTACTGTAATTTTCCAAATCTGTTCAGAAATACTGAAAGCTGCATTTCTAAAATCAGGTTACATTACATATTTGAGTCTACTAAGTATCATTTTGATAACCTGGAAGGTAAGCGAGCAGGTGAGAGCAACCATCAGAATGGTTAATTTGATTTAGTAATCAAGTCAGTTGCATGTTTTACTGAGCTGATCATCAGATTGGGTGATTTAATCATCAATACAGGGAAGCTTCAAAGAAATTTTGAAAATTTAGCTCTAATTTTAATAGCATTATCCTCATATAAATAATCAGTAGGAAACACTCAAGGAATAGCATATCAAGAATTTTATCTCACAATATTCTCAGAGGTAAATTGTCATTTCTGATTGCAGTGCTTTATTTGGTCATTGTTTATTTTGTCTTTTAAAAATTTTATTAGTAATCAGCACCTGAATAATCAATAAAACTAGCATTTTTCCAGAGTAAAATCAAGAAAAGTGTTTAGAAATAGATTATTTACTCTCAATAGAAATGAGTCTGCAATCCTCTTAAGCCACTTAAGAAACATAGCTACCTAATTTGGGGGAAATTTCTTTCTTTTTTTTTTTTTTAAGATTTTTTTTTAATTTTTTTTTTATTTATTTATGGCTGTGTTGGGTCTTCATTTCTGTGTGAGGGCTTTCTCCAGTTGTGGCAAGTGGGGGCCACTCCTCATCGCGGTGCGCGGGCCTCTCACTATCGCGGCCTCCCCCGTTGCGGAGCACAGGCTCCAGACGCACAGGCTCAGTAATTGTGGCTCACGGGGCCAGCTGCTCCCTGGCATGTGGGATCTTCCCAGACCAGGGCTCGAACCCGTGTGTCCTGCATTGGCAGGCGGATTCTCAACCACTGCGCCACCAGGGAAGCCCCGGAAATTTCTTTATCTTGGACATTAACCCTAGATTTAAAGAAAGAATAGAGAAAGAACTTTGGATTTTTATCTTTAATTTCAGAGGAAAATGAAAACAATATAAAAAGCATTAGAAAAATAGTATATTTGAATTTAAATCTAGAAATTGGAATCTATAAAAATTGCAGTACTAGTCTTTCAAATCTAAGTGAAGAAAAAGAGAACAAAGGATGCAGGGTTTAAATACATGCTACTTTTCAACTACTTTTCTGTTTTAAAATATTTGAAACACACTAACCAACACAAAGAAGAAGGTAAAATTCATCAATAAGCTCTTCAATTCATATAGTTGATTGACATGTAGATAGGTAGAGAGAGAGATACATCAACAGATGTTAGATAGATAGATAGATAGATAGATAGATAGATAGATAAGTAGATGATAGATTTGAAGTGGAAATAAATCTGCCACCCTGTAATTACAACCCTTAAAAGTTACAAATATTAGTAGTTTGCTGTGTCTTCATATGTATTTTTCTACCCTTGTCTTTATATTGCACGCACAAATGAGTACATACATACACAATTTCTTTTTAACTAAAATGAGATTACACTTTACAGAAGTTTTCCACTTAATATGTTATGGACATATCTTAGTACAAAGGCATATTATATTTTTTTCCAGATAATTCTGTAGTATTGTATTACATAGACACACCATAATTTACATAATCAGTTTATTATTTGGAGATATTTAGGTTGTTTCTTTGTTGTTGTTTATTTGTTTTGCTATATAATAATTCTGCAGTGAAATCCTTGTATATTTGTGAGATAATTGCTTACTTACTGCAGAATAGATCCCTGTAAGTGGAATTGCTTGATCATATTTTTTGTTCATTTTTAATCTGAACAGTGTTCACACCTATTGTTTAAAGAAAATGTCCTGTCCCTTCATTTTCAACAGACTGGAAAAGTATCCATCTTTGAAAATTTATGCTAACTCTTTATTTAAAAAAGGCACAACTTTTCATTTTAATTAGCACTTAAAATTAGTGAGATTGAGCATCATATTGTATGTTTAGTGATCAATGTTTTCTTCTTTTATGAATTAGCTGTTTATGTAATTCGCCTATTAAAAAAAAACAGGCTGTTCACCTTTTCTTTAGTGATATGTAAGTACTTTACATACACTTGGAATATTCGTCTTCTGTATTTGTTGTGATTTTTTTTGACTTCTGATAGTATCGATAGAACACATACATAAATATGAAATTTAGGAAATATTTTAAAAATATACACCCATCACTTTATAGAAAGTCTATTATCACTGAGTTCAAGAAACAGAGCAGTCACCCCTGATGTTCCTTATGTGTCACACCCCTCTTTCAACTATAAAAGTCACACTATCTCGGATTTCATATCAATTACTTTCACATTAATTGCTCCCTTATCTTCTTTATAGTTTTACTACCTATTTGTGCTTCCCCATACAATGTGGTTTGGTTTTCCCATTCCCCCCATCACACACACAGAGAGACTTTGCTCCTATAGTTACTACTGCTTTTCTTTCTTTTCACCAACAATATCTCCCTGTTCTCTGGATACTCCAAACATCCACTGATTCTTTTATTTTAAAACAAAACAAACCTCCTTTGATTCCCCATTGTCTCCCAGGTTTTTTTCACTTCTCTTTTTTTTTTAAATCAAAACTTTCTTTCTGTAGTTTCTCATTTTACATTCATTTTATTTATTTATTTATTTATTTTTGGTGATAAGATATACATAACATAAAATAGACCATCTTAACCATCTTTAAGTGTACAGTTTAGTGGCATTAAGTACTTTCACACTGCTGTACAACCATCATCACTGACCATCTCCAGAAACTTTTTTCATCCTAAATGAAAAAGCTGTATCTTTTAAACAATTACTCCCCACCCTTCTTTACTGTTATCACCTGGCTGCCACTGTTCTACTTTCTGTATCTTTGAATTTGACAATTCTAGGTAATTCATGCAAGTGGAATCATATAATGTTTGTCCTTTTATCTCTGGCTTTTTTCACTTAGCATAATGTTTTCAAGTTTCATCCATGTTGAAGAATGTCATAGAATTTCATTCCTGTTTAATGCTTACTGATATTCCAGTGTATGTATGTACATATTCTTTATGCATTCATCCATCGATGAACACTTGGGCTCTTTCCACGATTTGACTATTGTGAATAAGCTACTCTGAACAAGGATGTACAAATATCTGTTTGAGTCCCTGCTTTCAAATCTTTTGGATCTATAACTAAAAGTGTAATTGCTGGGTCACATGGTAACTCTATGTTTAATTTTCTTAGGAACTGTCATACTGTCTTCCACAGCAACTATACCATTTTACAACAAAGTTCTGTGGAACATATTTTCTGTCTGACATATCTTGTATATAGTTTGGGAATTTTAAAATTGGGTGTCATGAAATCTGTTACTATGTCTTTTTATGGTTTCTGGGTTACCTATTATTTTACATATTGTCAGTATTTTTATTTTTATCAACCATTATTACACTTTAAGTGCAATGACAGAAGATACATTTTGTAGAATATTTCTGAAAAATATTTACCTTCACATATGCCATTATTTATGTGAAGAAATATATTTTCTAAAACTATCAGATACTTCATAAGGCAGAATTCTAGAATATTATCCAAGGCTACATCATGCTATTAAAGACAATACTACAGAATGTAAGCCATGTGTGGCCAGATTTCCTCTTATTATCCTGTGTCCTGGGTTCCTAGAATAGAATGTTGCACAAAAAAGTTGCTCATTAAATATTTATTGAACTTGAATTAGTTAATCCTGTATTGTATGCTTCACTCCCTGTGGTTTAGCTGTGGGTGCCTGAAAATCAAACTAGAGTATTTTGGATGAAGTTAGTCACAATATTTCCATTAGCTTCTTTCCCTCTGGGATACGAAAGAAAAGATTAATGCTTCCCAAAATGTGGCATGTGTCAAATTATCTCCTATGGTAGATATTTGAAGAAGATCCCTGTGATATTTCACCCTGTTCTCATAAAAGTACTTAGAAAAAAAATGTCAGCATGCAATTGTTATTCTTCAGGGAAGATATTTTGGATGGTCATCATAATAGTTAAAGTCTAGTTATATCTAGAAAGCTATTGTAAAAATATTTTAATAATAAACACCCTGATAACTGGATCATCTTAGGTTTTATAGACCATAAAATGTGTAATTTACAGCCTCACTAGCATGAGTTTGATGTGAGCGATGAGACTTTGTCCTATAAATTAAACAATCATCACTGAAATAGTAAACATTTAAGTGTCTTTACACTTCATTAAACATAGAATGAGGGAATGACTGATTAAGAATACTGTAAGTAATGATCCTGGAAATAAATAAAGGTAACCTTGATATAAAGATAGACTTTCAGGTACATATGGAGAGTGGACTTTTGACCTGTTTTACTCATTGAAGTGAAATTGAAGTTTGATGATAATCTATTAGAAGCTTTAAAAGCCATTGTTCAATTTCTTAATTTTTTGTTCTAGGCTTTGTGGACATGGATGCACATAGGTACATGATTTTAAGAAAAAATATTGGTCTTCTTGTTCTAGCATTATAGTGCACTGGATATAAAAATAATACCCTACTATACCTGATCCATAAATTTTGGTAAGATGTAGCAAAAAAAATACACCCACGTGTGTAAAGAAATCTGTTCAAAATGTTCACAGCAGCTTTGTTGCTGATATGAAATAATTGGAAACATACAAATTTCTATCAATAGGAGAAAGTATATATAACATGTAATAATCATACCATGGCATACTATACAACAATGAAAATGAATAAAATAGTGTTACATGTATCCACCAAATGGATGAATCACACAAAAATATTGAAGAAAATCAAGTAACACATTGTAGAAGTATACATATAGCTCAAAACTTTAAAAGCCATCCACACAATTATATATCTACTTGTGCATTTATTTATGTGTGCAGCTACATATTAGTATACATTTGTGTATATATACATATATATGAGGAAGAGTCAATAAATACTGGAAGAAAAAATACCAAATTCAGGTTAGTTCACATTTTATTTTATTTTTATTATTTATTTATTTATTTGTGGCTACATTGGGTCTTCATTGATGCGCGAGCTTTCTCTAGTTGCAGCGAGCAGGGGCTACTCTTCATTGTGGTGCGTGGACTTCTCATTGCGGTGGCTTCTCTTGTTGCAGAGCACGGGCTCTAGCCGCGCAGGCTTCAGTAGTTGTGGTTCGTGGGCTCTAGAGCACAGGGTCACTAGTTATGGTGCACGGGCTTAGTTCCTCCGTCACATGTGGGATCTTCCCGGACCAGGGCTCGAGCCCGTGTCCCCTGCATTGGCAGGCGGATTCTTAACCACTGAGCCACCAGGGAAGTCCCAGTTCACATTTTAAATTGGTAAGATTAATCATAACTTCAGGGTGAGGATGGAAGAAAATGTTACCAAGGAGGAATAAAGCAGGGGTTTAAAGTATATTATGTTTGTAATATTATATTTTTTATATTTTTCATCTATTGTATTTTTATATTCCTATAAGTGTCTCAAATATTCTATAATTTAAAAAATGAAATGAATATAATTTCTTACAGCTCCAAAGTTGTCTTTCCTCCCTTATCTATGATCATCAATATAAGAAATAAAAATTTTATGGTTCATTCTCATCTTATATAATTGATTACAGGGAAAAAAGGCTAGTTAGCATGTAATATCTGACCTCAAGGAGACTGTGGTCAATCTTCCCAATAGGTACAGTTCAGAATCCAAGCTCCTAAGTATGACTTGGATGATTCTTCAGTTTTTGTCCCTTATTTGACTCTGCAGCCACTTTCTCCACATAACACAGTGTTGCATCAAATTATCATTTTCCCCAGATCACAAATTACAACATATACTTTGTAATTTTCCATGAGATGTGCCCTTGGTTTGAGATGCCTTCTTTACCCTTGGCTAAAATAAATTTACATCTTTCAAAAGGCACAGCTTTGGGGGGTCTATTTTATTCCTGAAACCCCGAGAATGGATAGTTTTTCCTCTGAGCACAACTGTCTCTGTTCCAGAGGTCACATGCTGCCCGGCCTACATCCATACTCATGTCTGTCTTTCTAAGTAAAATACGAACACCTAAAGAGCAGGAGGGGTGATTCAGAATCTCTAATATGAGGAATTTGAGTACATAATGATCCTAGGATCTAACAGTAGGTTCTCACTAATGGTGATTGTGCTGTGGTGTTCTGAGAATGGACTCTAATATTTCTAAAAATTTGGGGACCAGAAGAGTGCTTACTCTGAAGGCGTAAGCAGGTTTCTGCTTCATTGTATGGCAAATATATATACTTCTACCAAAAATTTTCACTGTTCTGTAAAATAATGGAGAACATTTTTTGGTCCAAAACAAAAGGTGTCTCCTTCTGGACTGGTAGGTAAAGACCTGCAGCATAATGCTGGTGGGGGAGCAGACCACGAGTGAGCTCTATAAATGCTAATCTTAGTCATATCTGAGAGCAGGTTTCAGGTTGCTTTTCTGGGCGGTAATTTTTTTACTTTAAGTCAATCACTAAATTCAAAAAGTCATACAGCCCGATTTTATTTGCACTGGGGGCAATAAGTATGATTGCATTTGAAACATATCAGTAAGCAGAAACAGAGTTGGCTGCAAGAGTAGATAATGAAAACGGAGGTAACTTTAATATTTCTAGAATTATTGCTAGAATATCTTGCAGAACTGAAAACCTACCAACAATACAGATTTGTGGAAAATGTAGTGTTCCTCTGGGGTTTCCAAAAATTATATGGGAAAAAGAAACTCGTAAAAGAATGAACTTTCCAAAAGGAAAAGGAAATCGGGAAGGTAATGGCAAAGGGGACCTTACTTTTTTTATTTTATTTTTTTTGCGGTACGCAGGCCTCTCACTGTTGTGGCCTCTCCCGTTGCGGAGCACAAGCTCCGGACGCGCAGGCTTAGCAACCATGGCTCACGGGCCCAGCCGCTCCGCGGCATGTGGGATCTTCCCGGACAGGGGCACGAACCCGTGTCCCCTGCATCTGCAGGCGGACTCTCAACCACTGTGCCACCAGGGAAGCCCGGGGACCTTATTTTATATGTGCAGCTTTTGAGGTCTGAGAAAAACATGAGCCTACAGTTGAATAAATAACTGAATGGAGAAAAGAAAAAGAAACACTTTTTAAAACTTTAATGGTACCAAGAAATCTTTGAATTAGACTTTTAAAAGAGTCTTATAAGAAGGACATGAACTCATTTACTTTGCTACTATCTATCCATGGACATTTCAGTCCTTCCAGTGGTTACAGCCTAGGAAAAGTACTACCTGTTTTATTAATCTTTTATTCCCCTACAACACTAGATTCATATACCAGTTATTTTTAATGTAATATAATTTTTTTAAATGTCAGAACAAATAGAGACGACTGTAACTAGCAAATATATGAAAAATCATATGTTGTTTCTTACATGAGCTCATAAAATAGGTGTTCTGGTTAACTCTAATTTTACTTCTGAGGAAAATGAGGCTTAGATCCAATTACATGCCCCAAAGCATCATGGCCTCTTAGAGGGTCATTGGGACTTGATTGCATGTTTTCAAACCCAAATCCCATCCTCTTTCCTTTGGTCCACACTCTGTCCACTTTCTAAGTACAAAGAGTAGAACTTTATATGCGGGATATTTCCATGCAGCCACCCAATTCATGCTCATTCTTGGCCCTGACTTTTCTCTCCTCCTTGTTGTATTGTAGTTTTCATTTTACCAACGTCCAAATTTTGTCCGACTTGACATTTCTGGAAATTCTTCAGCCACTGAGGAAATAATAGCTTTCATGTTTTAAAAGGATCATTTCCCACTCCAAGGCAGATTGACCTGTATCCTAGCCTCACACTGAAGGCCAAACAGCAGGTGTTTGACTCCTGAAAAACTTCCTAGCTCACAACCTCACTCTCTTACTGTTTTCTGCCTCTTAACCTGAACACTGACCTTGTTTTTGATTTATTTTTTGAACATGATCTACTCATATTAACTCTTAACCCTTTGAAATGGAATCGTATACAATATGTTTACTTGGAGCAATGACATGAGACTATACCTCATGAACATCTAAGGCAAATTTCATATGCATGTACACAATTGGCAGAAATATAATCTAACAAAAATAGATCCACATCAAACTCATTTAAATGGTTGCCTGTTGGTAAGAGAAGAATGTGAGTGAGGATTATGGATTAAAGGAAGTAACCAAATAAGTATAAAAGGAAAGGGGTCTTGAACCAATGGTTATAGCATTCCACAAAACAGGGAGTTTCATTAATTCAATTTTCTGTTTGCCTTCAAGGTTCAAAAAGCTATAAATCAATCAATGATACACCAAATGTATTAAAGCCATTGCCGTAAAAATATGATGCCAAATCAGTGGCTTAAAACAATGTACATTTCTTATCTTACAGTTTCTGTGTCTCAGGAGTCCAGCTGTGGCTTTGCTGGATTCTCTGTTCAGGGTGTCACCAGGCTACAATCAAGTGTCTGTAAAGCTGTGGGTTTTTTTTGTTGTTGTTGTTGTTTTTGTTTTGTTTTACTTTCCTATTTTTATCATTGATTTAAGGATAAAATTACATATAGACAAATGCCTAGATCTTAAATGTATTATTCAATGAGCTTTCTTATAGCACAGGGATATAAAAATTTCCATCTTTCAGAAAGTTCCTTCAAGACTCTTTCCAGTCAATACCCATACTTACACTCATATTTTTTAAGAGATCAGTTTTAGGTTTACAACAAAACTGAGAGAAAATTACAGAGAATTCCCACATACCCAATGTCCATACACATGCCTTGCCTCCACCATTATCTACATCACTCACCAGATTTGCTGGTTTGTTTTCTTGTCCTTTTCTTGCAGCCCTGAGACTTAGGACTCAGACTTGGCTCAGGCTTTATGGTTTACCAGCTCTTCCCATAGAAGAGTTCTTTCCCAGAAGAATCCTGAGGCCCCAAAGCCCTGTTTGTATCTGCAGGCTTGATGGGGAAGAATCTGCTCATTTGCATTGTAGACAGAAGTAAGTTTCATGCAGCTGAAATGGTGAGGCCCCTTTTCCCTTGCTATCTGTTGTCAGGGACTTCTCTCGGTTCCTAGGACTACCTTCAGGTCCTAACCATTTGCCCTGCTCCACAAACCTCTCACAGCATCACTACTTACTTCTTCAAGGCTTGAAAGGGGACACTGTCTCTTCAGCCTGCCAAGACAGAATCTTATACTAAGAGAAGTGGGCGTGCCATTCCTTAACCTTTGTCACCTAATGGAACCTAACTAAGGCAGTATCATCCTACCACGTTTACATATTCTATTGGTTAGAAGCAAGTTCTTCCTATGGTCAAGCACAGTGGATTGCAAGAGGCATCGTTTATCCAGGGTCACCCTAAGGGCATGTTGTCCACACCGTGTGAACTTTGAAATGAATGAGGCACTTGTAACTTACTCTAACTTAGAGACAGATGTCCACATTACATTCCGTGAAAGAGCAGAGTGTAGAACCATATGTAAAATATGCTATCAACTATGTTTAATAATTATGTGTGTATGTGTTTCATTTCCTAGATTATTTCTAAAAGAATGAACAAGAAATTGGTAATAGGGATCCTTTCTGCAGAGTCACTGAGTTGTGAGGCCAGGGAAGGTAATGAAACTTGGTAATTGTCCTCTTGTATATTTTCAGTTTTGTACCAAATACACAGTAGCTTTTCAAAGTGCATAGAGTAGCTTTTCAAAAAGTAAAAGAGATTTCCTATAGGAAACTGTTATTTTAAAAGGTGGAGAATGAGAGTTTGCATAACAGATAATCTAAAATAAAACAGAAACATCTCAGGATCAAAAATTGTTTTACTATCTAATACTTTACATGGCAAAAGAGTGAAGATATGTTTGTGATCATTGCCTCTTGAAAATCAAAGCTTTAAGTATAAGTTGCTATTCATCACATGAACACATGTTTTAGGAGACTAATATGAATATAAATTAATTGATCATAGTTAACTTCTATGGATAAATATTTACAACATTCTCTAAGCAGAAATTTGACAATGTATTTTACCATCAATACTTTGATTGGTATCACATACTCTATAGAGTTAATTATTATGAAGTATTCTGGTTTACAAGTGTACAACTGCTCATATTCCAATGGATACTTTCTAGTGCATTAACTAACGTGGAGATGAGACTTTTATTTCTCAGGCATCATGGGATCCATACTCTAAGGAACGCAGTCACCTTCAAGAATCACCGCACTATGTTATTATTCTCTTTACATCCCAGAGATGGAAGAGACCAAGTTTTTCATTTGTACACTTTCATTATCCATCAGAGTGATTGGAGCTTAACTGGTCCTCAATAAATATTTGTAGAACCTTTGAAAGAAAGGGGTGATGGAAAGTAGTGAGATGGGTTTTCATAAAAATCTGTACGTACAAGACAATGATTAATATTTGTCTGATAAAATATCATCATCTTCATTTCTAAATGTCCAAAAGTGATTCCAAAAGTGACTCATAAGAAGGCAAAATTATATCCATCATCTGAAATGTAGCCTATACTTTTCCAATTATCTAGGAACAGGGATACCAAGGTTAGAAAGTTGTATGGAATAAAGCTGCTTTGAAAAATTTCAGCCTGGAATAGTGATAAAATGTGGCTCTCCTTGACACAGGACCAGCATAGTAGTAACTAAGAACAAACAAGGGGAAATGGTACTACCTTAGATGTATTCTGTATTTTCTAGATATTCTCAAGAACACATATTTCTTTGTTAGGCCACTTTTTTAGATATCAGATACATAAAATGCCCTCTGTAGATACAGAAACTTTGTCACTAGCAGCATCACGCTGGCTCACAGAAATCTGTGTATGTGTGTGTATACATGTATATGTATGTATATATGTGCATGAGTAGGTGTGTATAGGTGTGCAAATACTTTCCTAAGTGTTACTCAGAGTTTCAGTACTTAACTTATATTGAGTGGTTTATTCCTTATAACAACCTTGCAAAGTAGATTCAATTATTACCCTCAGTTGAAAAAACTGAGACATAGAAAGGTTAAGGAACTTCCCTTTCTCTTAGGACTACTAAGTGCCAGAGTCAAGTTCAAACCTGAGAAGTCTGGCATCAGAGTCCAAGCTACTGGCCATACAGAAACACTGGCCATACAGCCTCTCCATGTGGGTTAAAACCCCTCTGGCTGGGAGAATCACATCGCAGGGAGTTAGACTCTCTAAGTAGCTTTAGCTTAGCCCCCAAAGTGAGGTGGGAAAGGAGAAGCCCAATCATGGAACACATGTCTATGTTGACTTCTTGAATAACAAATTTTTTGATAACAAAGTGTGTCATTAAAATACCCACTTTTGGCAATATAATTACCATTTGAAAGCATACAAACTGGTATACTTTGTCCCATAAACATACCCTGGAACCATTGCCTAGCTGATCTTACAAGATCCTTCATTTTGACTATTTCTTCCAGTCCTTGAAAAAAAAAAAATCTGCCTTGAACTTATGTAATGTTTGCATTTCAAAGCACTTCTCTAGATTTTCTCTCAGAGAAATTGGGGAATAGGAAGTATATGTGTCTGCTACATTTATATTTTATGCTCTGTATGAATCTAAGCTTAAACTTACAAGTAGACAGGAAACATAGTTTTTATACTAAGAAATGAATGCAGACTCATAAAAATTAGATTGTATGTTTAAGAAGTAAAATATTTACACAGGGAGATCAGCTCGGTGCTTTGTGGCCACCTAGAGGGGTGGGATAGGGAGGGTGGGAGGGAGACACAAGAGGGAAGAGATATGGGGATGTATGTATATGTATAGCTGATTCACTTTGTTATACAGCAAAAGCTAACACACCATTGTAAAGCAATTATACGCCAATAAAGATGTTAAGAAAAAAGAATATTTAAATTACTCCATTACAAACAGACTATTAGCTCTACTCATGTCTACTTCCTCATATCTCTCCATCATGGAAAAAACTCATTTTATCGTATAAATATCTCATTTTATCATAAAAAAGTAAAAGAGAGTTTTGAACAAAAGTCTCACTTACTGGCAAGTCTTAAACCATCTTTCATTTATACTTCTGTACTAGCTTATCTCTACCCAATGTGTATACGTTGACATGGACGTATACCCACTTTTGCTTTTAAAAATTCTGATTCTTGATGACACTCATTTTGGTCTATACATAATTCATTACAATTACTGTCAATAACTCTCTAGTGTCAAGCTCAATGCTACCAGGAGCATAGAAGAAGGTTATGGATGGTTGCATGTTTTTCGGCACCTAAAACTGTCATGAGAGGGTGTCTGCATTAGCTCTAGTGTACACCCACAGACTCCAGAAGAAACAGTACCTTTACAGAGAACAGATGCTGTGCTCTCATCTACAGAAGACGGGAGTAGTATTTAAGACCAGAACTGCAGTGTAAAATTCAGAAGCTTCCTTGGGCGCTTGCAATAACAAGGATTGGAACCTGATAACTTTTGTAGAAAATACTTTTTGAGAGAAGAATCTGGCTGCCATCCTTGTGTCATATCAAAGTTGCTTGTGAATCTTGAAGTTTGGTTGGGAATGTACGATTCCTGTTGGGAGTTAGGACTTGCTTGATGAAAGCAGGACCATAAGGCATTTGGAAGGAGACAGAATAATGATGTCATTAGTGCTTGCAACCTCTCTTGGGTGTGTGAGAGAATGACAGTTTAGAGAGTGACTAGGGGTTTCTTAGGCCAGGAAGAGGAAGGAGCCTTTCCATTGTTATGCGTTTGTTTGTAGGATAAGGGGAAGCAAAGGCTTAGAGCTATGCTCAGACTTACTACCTTTGTAGATAGCCCCTCCATGATTCAATAAAAGTTGATTTCCTTAACTTTCTTCTTCAGGGATCAGGGCTGCCTCATTTTTAAAAAATGGAAATGCGCATTTGGAGTCAGCATATATTTCATGTTGCTGAGACTGTTCCAAGATTTGCTCAGATCTTGCTTTTTGCCTTTAGCATTTTGAGGCCCAGTGTGCTGGCTTCCCCTGCATTCTTTTCTCCTGGGTGAGCAAATGAGCCACAGGTCTGCTATGTGTCCATCAAGGATACAGAGGTTGTCAAAAGCCCTCCAGACAGAAACCTAGTTGACTTTCCCTGAAAGGGAAGAAACCAGTTCCCTAATATAACTTTTAAAAGTTATATCAACTTTATATTTTTATATAAAATATATATATATATAATATATAAAATATATTTATACATATTAACTTTATATTAACTCTAACTTTTTCTTTAAAATAAGGCGTAACCATAAAGTAGTTAATAAACTCTCATGGAATGTTTAGCGAAATCAGCGGGTATGCAGGGGTCAAGATAAGAAAAAGGATGTTTTTAAAATCAACTTGCCAGAGAAACACGTTCTAATGAGTGTCGCCCTTTTCAAAGAAATCATCTGAGGGGGTCCTCCTCCGTTTTAACAGAGTGGCCACAGCTCAGAACTGTTGAATCTCTTGAAATTGCCTTCAGAGTTAGTTTATGAGCCACATAAAAAAAACACTACTTTATGGTTATACCTTATAAAGTTCCATATAGAGAATAGGAAAAACAAAGTGAAATGAATGGGGTGTGGCTAGGCTCATCTATAAAATCAGCTGAAATGTTAGGCTTTGTATCCTTCCCAGAACACTGACACCTGATGTTACTTTGGATGTGCAGTAGAGAGAAAAAGTTGTCTCCTTAGAAATGTATCTGATGCCTGTGCACTTAATTGTACAATTTTTCATAAAACCTGGCAACACAGAGAATCTTTTTAAGATTGTAGATGAGCTAGTATTATATATATTCACCTGTGTTTCAGGACTGGATGGATGTCCTTGTAGATTTAGTGGAAGTGCAAACCATTCTACAAGAAAGTTGATTTATTCCCATGTAAGCAGCTCTAATAGCTTAATTACTTCACCCATGTGGATCACTACCTGAGTTTGTGCCATTATCCATTCTCATTTTCTTTACTTCTGTTCCCTCTTACCCAATCCCTGTGTCTCTAATCCATTACCTAAGCTGTAGACACAATAACCTTTCTAAATCATACTTCTGAATATGACATCTCCTGTTAAAACCTTGTAAGGATCATGCTTTACCTTCAAGATAAAGCTCACTACTTAGTACGATATTCAAATCTTTCACAATCCATCCATTTCTAGACTTTAGATTGATTAATCTAGTCTCATCATATCTCCTTTTCTCCTAATTGTTCTCTAGGCTGATGGACTTGCTTCCAGGAAGGTACCATTCTGTCTAGTTTCTAGAACTCCATTCATGCTACTCAATACATGCTACCTGAAATATCTATTCAAGCTTTTAATGTACAGAACAGCTGTCATTCCCTAGTGACCCTCTCTTATTTTAGACCAAAGACATAGAATTGTATCTTTCTAGCAATATATATATATATATATATATATATATATATATATATATATATATATATATATATATATATCTCATACTCATAGATACCTGTGTGCCTCATTTAAAATGCCAGTTTCTTGAGCATGACCTAAAGGCTATGACACATCAGGTATGTTGTGCCCAAGAATTCATATTATTTAAAAATCATACCAGAGGACTCTAATGTAAGTTTTAATACTACCTTTTGAGAAAAATTTTGGGAATACTCCCCACTGTCCTCAATCAGTGTAGGAAAGTGTTTTGCTCCTCATCTAAAACCCCTAGTATGAATAGATAATTAAGCACAGCATTAACCAAAAAGTAGAACTTTGGGAAAGAATTGTTGAAGAATTAATTCTCATGAAATGTCCACAAGCCCTGTTATCCTACTGTAGTAGCTAGGACACAGAGATGGTTGCAAATAATCATATTCCACCTTGCACAAGCATGCTGCTTCTCTCATCAAAGGAGGAGATATGTTCTTCCCTTTGCATCCTGGCTGGTCCTGTGACTGTTTTGAACAATAAAATGCAAAGGAAGTACAATTCAAAGACTTCTGAGTGTAAGCAAGCATTTTGAAAGTCTAGCAGCTTCAGCGTTTTCTCTTTTAAGATACTTTCTTTGAAACCCAGATTCCATGCAATGAGGAACCCAAGACACAGGGAGTGGCTATGCAAGTGTGTTCTGGTCAACAATTCCAAAGGGGCTTCCAACTGACAGCCAGTAGGGAGAGCCATCTTGGATCACTGCAGCTCCATCAACCCTCAGAAAACTGAAGCTCTCATGATCATCAGGAGAGGCAGAACACCATTTAACTGAGTCCAGCACTGGAGAATCATGAGAATTAATTAAATAGTTGTTGGTTTAAAGTAGTAGGAAGTAATAGGTAACTGAAACCCATATCCATTCTTCCCTTTTGTATACTATCACCACCTCACATCCATTCTTCTGATTTTGAAATGCAATATGATTAGTAACTGTATTTCTTAAATGGAGCTAAGATGTAGCTTTTTACAAACCAATTTACTTTTTGCCTGCTTGCATTGAAACAAAGATAAATATTACACAGATGCCTCTGGTGTTCGTGTTACATGTTCCTGGTCCACCTCTGATATCAGCTGCAGCACAGGTGGCAGTTCTAACCCTCCTGTGCTGGCTGTCAGCATCCCAGCCTACCCTCAGATGGCACATCTTCCTTCATTCTGTCCCTCCACCTTCTGTACTTTGAGGGAGCTTGCCTGGCCAGAGCACGAGTGTATTAGCTTCCCTAGGTTGATCCTTCAACCAATGATAAGAGTGGATAAGTGTTTCAGTCTCCCATCTTTCAGATTAAAAATTCTGGAATAGTCTGTGGGGTTTTTTGATATCTTGGTTGAAAGGAGATCTTTGCCTAAGGGAGCATCCTAATGTACTCTTTCATTGACTTTTCCTGCTTGCTCTACCCACTCTCTCACTCCTGCTTCCTGAGCTCATCTCATGAATCCTTGTCTCAGTCCTTGCCTTCCAAGGAAATCTCCTAGGTCTTAATCTCAGACTCTGCTTACAGGGGAAGCCAAATGAATATAGTTACTTAGAAGGTAATGTTATAAGTAAATGACTGAATGTTAGTGTTTACCCTAAATTCATGTTGATGCTGTAACCCCCAGTGTGGCTATATTTGGAGATGGGGTCTCTAAGGAAGTTAATTAAGGTTAAAAGAAGTCATAAAGGTGGGGCCCTTATCCAACAGAATGAGTGTCCTTATAAGAACAAACACCAGAGGTCTCTCCTTCTCTCTCTCTCTTCACACTCCATGGAATGTGAGGCCATTTGAGGCTGTAGCATTCCACTTTTGACTTCCTGAGTCCCTACAGATTTTTTTTTTTTCTTGATGGTTGTGACCAGAGTTTCATTTGTCCTGAGGTCACTGCTAGACAGAAAGTTGTTTCATACCCTCCCTCTGTCCTCTTGGGAGGAAAGCACACAACCCTCATGAGGCTTTCTAAGAGTGTGTTGTGAGCAATACTCACAATATAACTTTAAGACGCAAGATGATTCATTTTGCTAAATTTTCATTTCACATCCAGCTTATGGTATTTTAAAGGCTCGTCCCTGCTCACTTTGTTCTTCCATCAGTTTTTCACTCACTGCTTATTTTCTCTCCCACAAAGGTGAGAGTTGTTACCTTAGCTCTTGATTCTCCTGGAAGGTGTTTTCGTACTCACTTTCATAGTTATTAAGGAAACTCTGAGATCACTTTGCATGGTGAGATTTAACTCAAATGGAATATCAGGAAGCTTTGACCTCGACTTCACCCCATCTCCACTATTTCACCGTTTCTAAACTCAACATTCTTGAATCAACCCCTGGGTACTTCTCCACTGCAGAATGTCACCAGTTCTGAATTTCACCATAGATACTTTCCCTCAATTTGTCTAGCATCCTTCTCTATGTCAAGGGTTAAAGTTTGGGTATCCTTTAATTTCAGGGCCCGTAGATTAGATACAAGCCTTTAGATAAGTAATTTCATGGACATATTTAGGATAAGAAGTTAATGGATATGATGTGGCACATATATACAATGGAATATTACTCAGCCATAAAAAGGAATGAAACTGAGTTATTTGTAATGAGGTGGATGGGCCTAGAGTCTGTCATACAGAGTGAAGTAAGTCAGAAAGAGAAAAACAAATGCCATATGCTAATGCACATATATGGAATCTAAAAAACGGTACTGATGAAACTAGTGGCAGGGCAGGAATAAAGACACACACATAGAGAACAGACTTGAGGACACAGCAGGGGAAGGGGAAGCTGGGATGAAGTGAGAGAGTAGCACTGACATATATAAACTACCAAATGTAAAATGGATAGCTGGTGGGAAGCTGCTGCATAGCACAGGGAGATCAGCTCGATGCTTTTTGACCACCTAGAGGGGTGGAATAGAAAGGGTGTGAGGGAGACACAAGAGGGAGAGGATATGGGGATATATGTATACATATAACTGATTCACTTTGTTGTACAACAGAAACTAACACAACATCATAAAGCAATTATACTCCAATAAACATATTAAAAAAAAGAAAAAGAAGTTAATGGATAATATATTTTTTAAAATGTTGGCAGCTAAGTTTTGCATCTGAAAATGTAAACAGAATAACAATGCAATATACTGGAAGGTAGATAAATAATACTACACAATATTTATTTCCAGATGCTGTGTTAAGGACTTTATTTATATTAAATGCAATCTTCAAAATAATCTTTGAAGATAAGTATTTTATTATTTCTGTCTTACAGTGAAGAAACCAGGGCTCAGACAGGTAGAGTAACTTTTTCTGTAATATCAGAGACAGTAATGTTAAAACTGGGATTTGAGTCTCTGATCATTTAATAAATCATGTTGCCCTTCTACTTACAACAAAATAATTATGACAAAATTGTGTCTAGATTAATTTTTCAGGTAAGCCCATGAAAAAATATTTTAGTCGAGAAATCATTTGGTGACCTTCATTCACGGGGAGTTACTGATTCTGCTAAGAGAATAGAAGCTCTGCCAAGTGGCCAGCAGTGGACCTGTGTCATCCAGTTGTGAAATGAGTACATTCCTCAGCAGGGGCAACCAGTCTCTGAGAATTGTCTAGGATTCTTTATCTGTAAAATATTCTTATCTTTCTATAACTTCAAAGCAGAATAAAAAGTGTATGACAACTATGAAATAGTACCCATTTGCTGTGCTTTTACTTTCATTGTATAACTCTTGAAAATGAGGCTTCTAAATAGCATATGATTACACATGACAGGCAGGTCTTAACTCTCACATTCTCTACTTTGTAAATGATTTACCTGACCAGAGACATTCTGTTTTTCTCCACTGCCAGAGGTTGAGTCTTTCCTCCCTTCCTTTTTCTAGATCACTGACTTTGGTCCTTACATATTTACTGACTCATCCTTAGCACTTTGTAGGACTTTGTCTTATTGTGTTTTCTTTTTCCTCTGAAAGGTTCCAAGTAAAAGAAGGAAGGTATCAGGGGAGGAAGGGCTAGAGAGTAGCTAACCTTCCTGGATCATAGAGTATATTTGGTGGCCTTAGGGAGTAAAAATGCTCCTGTACAATTAACAGAAAAAAAATGGGTTTCCTCTTTTTGCAAAGACACTTTCCTCAGAATAGATCTCCAGTCTGGACACACAAAAAAACAATACAGGTATTCATCCAGCCAGCTAGAGAAACTACATAAACTTGTCAACAAATGGAATGACGAATATCACCAAATTTTGCCACGTCCTGGAGAAGAACACAAGAGCACTAGATCCTGGTCATGAAAGCTTCTCAGAGGAGCCAGGTTAGGGTTGCAATAAAAGTTGTTTTCTTCTTTTTTTAATAAATAAAATTTGGGACTTAATTTATTCATATTCCAATGAATAGAATTATGAGCTTGGAAGTACTGTTTTATATTATCTGGTCAAATCTTTTTTTTGTTTTTTTTAATACATGATTAAATGAATACTATGCCCAAATTCATACAGCAAGTTAGAAGAGCAGAACCAGTTTTACAGAGTTAGATTCTTTGACTGTTTTAAACTTTCCCTTTGCATTTGATGTTTCTCTTGACCATTGGTGCCAGCAGCAAAATCTCTTAGAAAGCCTTATGAGGTTTGTGTCCTTTCCTCAGGTACAAGAGGACAGAGAGAGGCTATGAAACAACTTTCTGTCTAGTAGTGGCCCAAGGACAAATGAAACTCTGGTTAAAACCATCCAGACAAATCTATAGGGACTCAGGAAGACAAAAATGGACTGGTTTCTTAAGCTTAAATTAAGATATGCTACAGTGTTGTGGAACATTGAGCTTTTATTCCCCCTTTTGATTTAATCTGATTGCTAAAATGTTATTTTCATAGTGAACATACACTACTTATGTAACCAAAAAGGGAGAATATTTCCATTTTTATGCCACAATAAAAATGACTGCTACTGGAGGTTTATAGATTGGAAAGTCATGGGACTTTCCCATGACTTCTTCCCTAAGAGACTTATAGAGATTACACCTAAGCCTTCATCTCCGCTCAAGCCTACCTTTGTTCCATTGGGTTCCCTTCCCTTCTCCGGGGATTTGGTTCCAGGAAAGACGAGCTAGGGCTCGTCTTCTAAACTAGTCGCAGAGAATATTCTCCTGTCTCTAAATCCCTACAATATTGTTTCTAATTAGAGACTCATGTTCCTTACTTCACAGATATCCCTAGTAAGTGCTACTTCCTTTTCTGCAGAACCCAAGACAGTCTAGACTTCCGAATTTCATAGCACATACCTTACTGCATTCTCATAGTTCATTTGCATGTGTCCTCCACCAGACTGTAGTTTTGGAGGTTAAACTGACTTTTATTTTCTCTGTATTCTCAGCATCTAGTGTAGTGAGAAACCCAAACTATTACCGACATTTGTTCAATTTGAAAGAAGGGAGGAAGGGAAGAAGTTGGGATAAAGAGACAAAGGAAAGACCAATAATTGTTATATATTGTGGTTATAGATTATTTTATAGCTTCATTAAACCTAACCTAAAAACATTGTAACATTAAAAAGTACACAGATATTATAACAACTTCTAATAATGTGTTTGTGAGAAACTCATCTCTGTATTACAAAATGCATCTGTATATGACAGCCTCTGAAACCAGACTAGCCTATATTTTGGGGTGTGCTAACACAACGTTCATTTAAATTGCTAGGACATTTTGATTTTAACTATTCTAACACTTTTGAAATGGATTAAATTTAAATGTAAAGTTTTAATAATAATTAACATGGAGTATATATTTTGTTTATACATTTTAAAACCTCTTGAATATGTCATGGCCCTTTAATGGAGCATTGAAAATAATTTTCATTAAAACTCAATTTGCTGCCTTCATGATAAAAGGTGGCATATCAAAGCAGAATAATCCCTTTAAAGGGCATTATATTTTACCCCATATCACTAATAAATTATTTGATTTCCATCAATTCCATCATATAGTTGGTTAAAAGATATATTAATATGTTTGGTGTCTGATAGTGTCTATTGATATGAACATTAAAGCAAAAAAGAGAGCAAGAAAGAGAAAGATAATTTTTTTTCAGGAAAAAAATAAAATTACATGATTTCCTCTGGTTGCTGCTCCTTGTGTTTCACTACTTTTGTGGTTGTGTTATACTATTTAGCTTTAATTCCTCCCATTGTAACTTAAACCTTTTCTTCTTGTTCACTCCTTGATGACGATGGAAAACATCTGGCTGCCAACAACCCTTTACTTACCCCAAAATCTTTCCTCAAAACAATACAAACCTCATTTTTATTTTCATTCTCCACCTGATCTGATTGCTTTCCCAAATTACGTGAAAGCATAGTAGAAAAAGTGGACTAAAAATGATAGTCTTTTGATCAGTCTACCATGTACATGAATTTCTTTTCATTAAGTACTCTAATATTGTAAACTGTGTTGAGATGACAGAGATTCCTCTGAATAGAATAATATATTTTATTATTACTTAAAATAATATAATATAGTATATAATATATAAATATATTATGAGAAGAAATAAATTCATATCTTCCATACTCTACTATATTTGTATTTTATTTTATTTATAAAAACAGTAGCTATAGTTTTAATTTGAGAAAAAGTGGAAGGGAACTCCTGTGAGGTTTTAGTGACCATTTGCATATAGCTGAGCATTTTCTCATCAGTGAGAGGAAGGAGGAAATGTGAATTAAGAAATCTTTAGTAAAGTGCCAGTGATTTAAGTCCACTAGATCCATTAACCCAGCTCTTACTAAGTCTGCCCAGAAACATTTACATTGAAATTTTGTGAAATTAACAGATTCCTTTATGTTTAGCAATTACTTTAAGAAGAATCTTTTGAAAAAATGACCAATACTCATATTTCTTAAAATAAATCAATTAATGCAACTATGGAATATGACTGCATTCATTTTAATACGAAAATGTGTTGTCCTGTCTAATCAGATGTGAAGTATTCTCTAGGGTTATTTTTCAAATGCTTCACCATCACTAACATGGGCGTCATTGTCCTACAGCCAGACCCTTTCACCAGCTTAACTACCCGCGTTTACTAGAGGGCTCCAACCAGATGCAGCAAGCAGCAAAGATGTCACATGCCATGTGGGACTGTAATATAGTGCACCTGACAACTGGCAGAGCCCTTGGAAATAAGGCTTCATGGTGAAATGAGTGCAATTAAGTGTGTCATTTAATCTTTGCTGTCCCAGAGTATGAGGATGTTTAATGTGACTCATCAGCCCCGTTCCAAGTTCCAGACATTTAGAAACTGAATGAGCATAAATAGCAAAAGCCACAGTAAATCAGTCACATAAAAGAATTTATAAATATAAAAAATGATAAGCAATTTTGGTCTGCTGGTTTCTTTTCAGTAATACAGCTTAGCATTATAACATATAGTGCTGCTAGAATCATTTCCAATTCAACACATTTAACTTTGCTATGTTATAAGTTCATAAAATTTCTACCTCCCTTTGCTAGAACAAACAAACCATTTGTAAGCCATACTTTCTCAGGGAGGCCAGAGATGTCTTTGAATTCCACTGCCAAACTCAAAACAAGATTGCTAAATTCAGGTTAAGGAAGAGCTCTGCACTGACCTAGGTTGCAACTCCTATCCAACAGTCATATATATATACATATATATATATATATTTTTTTTTTTTGAGGTACGCAGGCCTCTCACTGTTGTGGCCTCTCCTGTTGAGGAGCATAGGCTCCGGACACGCAGGCTCAGCGGCCATGGCTCACAGGCCTAGCCGCTCCGCGGCATGTGGGATCCTCCCGAACCAGGACACGAACCCATGTCCCCTGCATCGGCAGGCGGACTCTCAACCACTGTGCCACCAGGGAAGCCCCCAAGAGTCATTTTAAAACAATCAATAGTACAGTGAGCCAAAAGTCCAAGATTACAGAAATTGCCCATTTGGACAATTCAAGACAAAAAGAACTAGAACATCAGTTTGTGCTTCTCTGATCAATTGTTGTCCTCAGGAAGAGAAAAAAAAAAAAAGAGGAAAATATAAACTTCCTCAACTCACAGTCAATAAAACAATAGTTTTAGCTTTTGCAAAAAAAAAAAAAAAAGTTATATCCTAACTTGGTAAACAAAAAGGAAGATTTCAGACAAGAGGCCACATGAACGACCTTGAAGAGGTCTAAAGACAAGATTTAAGATCATCTGTGCTAAAGACAGCAAGTGGAAACAAAATAACCAGCATGAGGTCAAGACTTTCCATTACAGACCACAGAAAGTATTCTCTTACTCTAAGATTCTTCTGCACACTGGAAAATTACTTCTTTACTGGAAAACAGTAAAGGAAGGACTGAGTGTCTATCATGAGTCTCGCTTCTAACAAAATTTAAAACGCCCAAATGTGCCATGCAAATTGAATAAGAGGAATGAGCTAAATCTACACTAAGATTGGAACAGACATTTTAAGTTTGACTGATCTTACCTGACAGTTTACCTGTGTATAAAATTATATAATGTAGAACTGAATTGAAACTAAAGGAAAGAAGTAAATGCTATCCATTAGCTAGATTCCAAAGAAGTCTGATAAATTTAATTACAGTCTGATTGCTATGTATTGCCTGATGACATTTCTATGGCATGTTACAGCATTGTCCCAGAAGGAAAATTAGCAATAAAAACAAGCTAAGAAAATGCACTTTCACGCATACCTGATGTATGGTATGAGCACACTCAACAGAGCACACTCAACCAGGTCTATCAGATGCGAACGTGTATGGTGCCTGATGGATCAGATGGCTCAGTTGATGAGAATTTCAGACAGTTTATGGCCAGACTTTAGGTCCAAAGTCACTCACTGAGAAAGAAAGAAAACAAAAAAACAAAACAAAACTATCCCAAGAAAGCTCAACTAAGGAGTAAAAAAAGTTATTATATTCTAGTCACTGGTTTATTTAATTCAGAGAGGGCCATTTTGGTGAAAACTTGAGTTTTCATGCTTTTATTTCTGAAAATAAGCCTGAAGAGTGAGATACACCATGAAGACTATGATAATTTAAAGATTTAGGTTTAGTATAATGATCAATCCTCTTTTTCATTTCCCAAAGGTATATTGATTACTTAACAAACAGAGCACTGCACAAATTTCAGATCCATATTATTGAGTGACAGAGGTGACTTTTCTTTCTTGTTACACATTAATTAATGGTTAACAGTCAGCATATGGCATACAGTGCTCCTTTCACACCACTGTGAGCTGTGCCACAGACTGCTACAGCACCCTTCTAAGAGTTTTTTTCTTTCTCCTTCCTCCCCATATGGCATTCAAGTCTAAAATAAATTTTCCTGCACACACTTTGTGTCTCTATTTAATATTCCATAGTTGGGAATCAAGGGTGGCTAAAAGATGAAAGCAAGCGCATGTAAACTTTGAGTTCCCAGTTGGGTCTATAGATGAGGAGTCTCATCTACAGGTATGTATTTCCACAGAAGTCAACTGAAAACCAAACTCACCCATTTGCTTTAATAGCTAACTCCCTATGACAGCAGGAAATTAGATTAAATTATTTAGGCCTAATCAACCTACTTAGTTCAATGCACTCATCTTTTCAGGAGTTTGACCTCAGAACTACAAGGAGCTGAACAGAGACAGATCAAAGTTTGACACAGGAACTTTGGCTGTGACTTCCAATATGTAATTAGGTTGCAAACTCCAAGGCTCCATAGTGGAGATTTATAAAGTGAATTAAATAGTAGAGAGTCATTACTGCTGACTGGCAACCTCATATTCATTCTCAGACATGATACTAGATCGAAGCATGTTATTTGATTCAAGACATTTGCCTAAGTTATACAGTAAAATGTGTTTTGTCCATAAACATGAGGATGCAAAGTTTACTATTAATCTATTGTTATTCTCAATTTTAACAGAGAGGAAAGATTTGCCTGAAAATTCCCCACTGCTGAGGGCCTCATGTTGATGAATTTGGGCAATGGGTTTTTGAGGCTGTTGTTCTCTCCTGTAGTTTTCTTCATCTACTGAGAAGTCTTATAGACAGTCTTTGCCCTGTTTTTGAAAAAAAAAATAGTAAACCTCCTTTTTGATAAACAAAATAACGATAGGCCACGTTTTAAAAAAATATACTTTTTGAAGAGAATTTTTAAGTTCACAGTAAAATTGAACAGAAAGTATGGAGTTCCCATACACTCCCTGTCCCTGCACATGCATAGCTTCCCCATTTTCAATCTCCCATCAGATTGCTACATTTGTTACAATTGATAAACCTACATTGATCTATCATTATCACACAAAGTCCGTAGTCTACATTGGGGTTCACTTTTAGCGTTGCAGGTTCTATTGGTTTGGATAAATGTATAATGACATGTATCCACCATTATAGTTTCATGAAGAGTAGTATTATTGCCCTAAAAGCCTCTGAGGTCTGCCTATTCAACTCTCTCTCCTCCCTAACCCCTGGCAACCAATGATCTTTTTTATTGTCTCCATAGTGTTACCTTTCACAGAATGTCATAGAGTTGGAATCATACAGTATGTAGGCTTTTTATTTTTTATTTATTTTTTATTTTTATTTATTTATTTTTGCAGTATGCAGGCCTCTCACTGTTGTGGCCTTTCCCGCTGTGGAGCACAGGCTCTGGACACGCATGCTCAGCAGCCATGGCTCACGGGGCCAGCTGCTCCGTGGCATGTGGGATCTTCCCAGACTGGGGCATGAACCCGTGTCTCCTGCATCGGCAGGCAGACTCTCAACCACTGCGCCACCAGGGAAGGCCAGTATGTAGGCTTTTTAGATTGGCTTCTCTTACTTAGTAATATGCATTTAATATTCCTCCATTTATTTTCATGACTTGACAACTCCTTCTTTCTCATGATGAATAATATTCCCTTGCCTAAATGTAGTAGTTTATTAATCCAATCACCTACTGAAGGGCATCGGTGTTGCTTTCAAGTTTTGGCAATAAATAAAGCTGCTATAAACATCTGTGTGCAGGTTTTTGTATGGAAATAAGTTTCTATTCCTTTGGGGAAATACCAAGATGCATGATTGCTGGACTGTATAACCAGAGTAAATTTAGTTTTGTAAGAAATCAGCAAACTGTCTCCCAAAGTGTGTATACCATTTTGCATTCCCACCAGCAATGAGTGAGTGTTCCTCTTGTTCCACATCCTTGCCAATATTTGGTGTTCTCAGGGTTCTGGATTTCGAACATTCTAATAGGTATGTAGTGGTATCTCACTGTTTTTTAATTTGCATTTCTTTGATGACATATGGCCTCTCTGTAAGCCACCTTTTTTTTTACCATCTTTATTGGAGTATAATTGCTTTACAATGGTGTGTTAGTTTCAGCTTTATAACAAAGTGCATCAGCTATACATATACATATATCCCCATATCCCCTCCCTCTTGCGTCTTCCTCCCACCCTCCCTATCCCACGCCTCTAGGTGGACACAAAGCACCGAGCTGACCTCCCTGTGCTATGCAGCTGCTTCCCATTAGCTATCTATTTTACATTTAGTAGTGTATATATGTCCATGCCACTCTCTCACTTTGTCCCAACTTTTAAGCCACTCTTAATAATGAACTGAAATATTCTTTATTTTACCTTGCAGTATTCGTTTCTGTCTCTCAGTCATGGCTCTGTTGGGTAGTAAACATTTTTATGATTCTCCAGATATTATGTATTTTATATTAACTTATTCTAGGTGGAAGACAAGAATAATTTATCTACAGTTCATTTATACTCACATAAGAATTTGTACCTAATTTTTCTTCCCTATCATATTACATTAGGATTATTTATTTAAAATAATAGTACTATTTCCCCTAGTAGATTATGGACTCTGAGAGAACAGGAAATTATATTGTATTGACTTTTGTATCCATATTGTGTAAAACACTGTATAAAACACAACTGGAAAAAAACAACACAATTGGTGGACTTCCCTGGTGGCACAGTCGTTGGGAGTCCACTTGCCAATGCAGGGGACGTGGTTTCGAGCCCTGGTCTGGGAGGATCTCACATGCAGAGGAGCAACTAAGCCCGTGTACCACAACTACTGAGCCTGCACTCTGGACGCTATGCTCTGCAACGGGAGAGGCCACCGCAATGAGAGGCCTGCGCACCGCGGCGAAAAGTGGCCCCCACTAGCCGCAGCTGGAGAGGGCCCGCGTGCAGCAACGAAGACCCAATGCAGCCAAAAATAAATAAATTAAAACACACACACACACAATTAGTGCTCAATTAACATTTTTGAATGAATAAACATTACATATTATGGGTGTACATGTTACTGATAATATAGAAAGTTTTATAAATATAAACATCATTATTATAAATGGAAAACACATTTTAAACTAAAATTATCTTACCTGTTTTCTATTATTTATTTTGATTTATGACTGCAGATTAAAACTTACAAGAAAGAAAGCATAAAATAAGAGACAAAATAAATTACCTAGGAATTTTCATAGTATGTGTCAAGAAGGAGAAAATACAGCTTTTAAGATTCTAAATGATCTTAAATGTATACTTATAGAATTATAGCTAAACTCAAATTGAAATAATTTTTAAAAGATAGAATATTGTTACCAGTTAGCATGGTGTTTAGAAAGAAAGACACATTTGTTCATTCACTGTTGTATTCATTCATTTGTTGTGTAAGAATATGTGGAGAATAAAAGATAATATGAAATACAGTCATCATTTTTATCATGGCTAAAACTTAACAGTTGAGCTAAAAACCAAAGATGCTAAAAGGAAGTACTAAGGAATTAAAAAAAAAGAAAGATAACTTTCAGCTAGGTAGAGAAAAGAAGACTTCATACAAAGTAGCAGAAGTATTTTATATTCCTTTATTGGTCTCATTGCTTTTGGTGAAAACAGTGATAGTGTTTAAACGTAGTTTAGGTGGATGTACCTAGAGTCTGTCATACAGAGTGAAGTAAATCAGAAAGAGAAAAACAAATACCATATGTTAACACATATTTATGGAATCTAAAAAAAAAAAAAGGGTCATGGAGAACATAGGGGCAAGATGGGAATAAAGACACAGACCTACTAGAGAATGGACTTCAGGATACGGGGAGGGGGAAGGGTAAACTGGGACAAAGTGAGAGAGTGTCATGGACATATATACACTACCAAACATAAAATAGATAGCTAGTGGGAAGCAGCTGCATAGCACAGGGAGATCAGCTCGGTGCTTTGTGACCGCCTGGAGGGGTGGGATAGGGAGGGTAGGAGGGAGGGAGATGCAAGAGGGAAGAGATATGGGAACATATGTATATGTATAACTGATTCACTTTGTTATAAAGCAGAAACTAACACACCATTGTAAAGCAATCATACTGCAATAAAGATGTTAAAAAATGTAGTTTTGGTTTGTTTTGCTATATTACATACATTTTTTGAAATGTCATTCTAAGAACAGAATTAAAATGCCAAGAGTTTAAAATAATTTTAATTAGAAAACAGGTTAGGCAAGTAACAATTCAGCTTATTTTAGGAAACTATTTGAACAGGTTAATAAGCACTTACAGGGAGCGATTAGGAGTTTATGTTAAATCAGTGGACCTACATCAAGGAGAAAGACTGACTTCTTTTTAGAGAGCTAAAGAAGGAGCTGTGTGTCTAATTCTTCCTGATTTATTGAAATGCAGCAACAGAAATTGAGTATACAAAACAGCTCATTTGAGCATATACAGATTGTATATGCAGTAAATGAATTTGGATTTTATCAGCAAGTAGTTTCAGGAATCACACTATCCATGTGACGATAGTTATATAATGCCATGATTATATTCAAGATGTTTAACAAATAACCTCACAACACTGAATGGGAAGTTTAAATAATGCAATGACTTTGTCCATGATCTGAAATGCTCTAAATCCATCCTTGACCACATTTGTAGCCATAATCCTAAATTGTATTTGTTTCTACCAGACTTATTTTAGGTAATGGAAAAATTTTACTCAAAACTAAAATATTTGTAATTGGAAATTGAGAGCATCCATGAAGGGACAATAGGAGTAGAAAAAGTGTGATGGAATAGGGTGAGGAACATATATAAAAGACATGCCAGGAAATTTTGTGAAAACAGCAAGAGGTGGGCTATGAATTTGCTTTTGAGATTCATAGCTGCCAACCCAAAAGGGATACGTGAATTATTTACATGATCCACAGTGTTCATAAAGCAAATAATCAATTATTTAAAAGGATCATTGGCAATCTTAATAATGAGACCAGAGAGATATTTCTTCCCTATGTTCATACTCTATTTTATGGTATACAGTCTGCTGAAACATTTCTACAATAGACACAGGAATGTATATTATAAAGTCACTATGCACATTTCAATGGATATTAATTATATAATGCTAAATGTTCAGGCAGAAAACAAATGATTTGAACCCAGTGTGAAAATTCCCATATTGGATTGGGAATTTATTTATTCTTGGATTATTCTTAATCCAAGAATAAAATCAGATTATCTACAAAAATGGATTTTTAACTGTGCATCTTTCTGGTATATTCCATAATTGTTAGTTCTTATACTTGAATTTTTCAGAATGATTAGGCATTAGGGTGTTTGAGATTACACTCACTGAGAAATTCTAGAAAAATTCCAAATGATTTGAAAACCAACTGAGTGGGAAGCAGACGCAAAGATACATTATGAACATTGAGAAGACTAATCTGGATTCCAGACCTTGATTAAAAACAGGTAGATAAACAAAATAGGCATGTGCATAGTCAATATTTTCCCCCCAAAATGTAGGGTTCTCTCCAACACAGAGAGAAATGAATGAATGAAGCTCCAAAATTCTACACCAGTAAGCATGAACAGAACATTTTTTATTTGAAAAGCAAATTAAAGTATTACAAAGGTTCTTATAACCTTGATAAAATCTGAATAAATATATCAAATATTGGATGTTATAATTTGGTGGTGAAGTCTTGAAGATAACAGAGTTTTCAGACCATCTCCCTAATTAGTGAGTTAACTTGTCAGATAATTTCAACTGTAAAGCATTTATCAAAGGGATGATTTGGTTTTGTTCAATAGTTTATTAAAGGATTTTTATTTATGTCAATAAGGCCATGTTTTCTGCATACAAAGTGCTTATTACATATAAATTCAACATTCAGTTAATGAATATATGTCATAGAATTATAATAGTTAATAGTTACCATTTGCTATAGTTTTATAGTGTGCCAGACAGGTACTATTGTAAGCACCTTGCAAGTATTAGATAATTTAATCCTCACAACCACTCTGTGAAGTAGGTGCTATTTTTAACCTCAATTTAAAGATGAGGAAACTAAGTTACAGACTGGCTAAGCCATTTGGCCAAGGTCACAGGATTGCTAAGTGGCTGAGTCAGGATTTAAACCCAGGCAGTATAAATCCACAACAAGTGTTCAAAACCAGTTCAGACCAGAGTGGCTAGTGTTAAAGATATCATATGAGCACAAGACACATGGCCTGTACATTCACATAGCTATCAGGGAAGGAATTGTATTTAATAAATACCTGCAATAAATTTGTTTGCTGTGGGGATTCACAGTAGGAAAACTAACTTAATCTTTAAAAAGAAGATGAAGATGAAGACGAAGATGAAGAAGAAGGCCTGAAAAAAATAGATTGGAGCTTGCCAGGAAAAGGGGGGAGGGGGAAATCCTTTCAGGAAGAGAAAACTGCACCCACAAAATCTTATGATTCTATGTATTTTTTTTTAATGTATCATGAGGATTTAAAGAGAATGCACACAAAACAAACATGATTACCAAAGAGGAAAGGGAAGGAAGGGAGGGATAAATTAGGAGCATGGGATTAACAGATATAAATTATTATACATAAAATAAATAAGCAGCAGAGATGTACTGTATAGCACAGGGAACTATTTTCAGTATCTTGTAATAACCTATGATGGAAAATAATCTGAAAATATATATATATATAATTGAACCACTTTTTGTACACCTGAAACACAATATTGTAAATCAACTATATGTTAATAAAAAAAATTTTAACAGAATGCACACAAAATGTTTAGAACAAGGGAAGGTAGAAAATAAGTACTAAGTAAATATTAGATCTTCTAGTCATTAAGAACAGTTTGTTTTAAAACCATTTTCTTGACACATGAGTTATTTCCAAGTCTAATTACTAAAGTTAGTACATTTATCACTTTAAATTTCCTTCAACTATAGGAGGGATAGCAACTAAATTAATTAGCCTTATACTGTAATTCTTACTTGGTAATTTTTCTCTTTCCTTTCATATAACATTATTTTCTTAAACAAACTGTGAACAGAAAAATCAAATTCTCTTGAAAGGTGTCGCACAGAAAAATATTAAGCCTGCAACCTGGTCCTGAATTTTGTATTATTTTGATTATGGGGAAAGAGGAGCACATAACCTAGACATATTCTATTGCTATACTTTTTGTATGTGATTCTATGTATTTAATTCAATAATATAGAGTTATCTTGTCAGTCCTGTATATATAGGTTAGTGATCTCTACATTGACTGAATTAATATATTTGTCGCCTTATCTTTCATTTCCTACTTCTTCCAGATATAAAGTTTAAGTCTGCAGAGTTTTTAAATTATATAACTGCTGCTGGAAAATGTTGTAGATTATACAGCGTGTAAAATTATCTTGTAGCAAGTTCCGTTACTTCTGATGTTAACATCACCGTGCTTAAATGATGAAGCATATACTGCTAAATATCAGGCATATTTACTTCATCAGAAAATAAGTAAGATAAGTTTTTATTTCAAAACATAAAATATTCTATTACCTAATAGAGTTGCAAGACCCAGACCACAAAGATATGCATTAATATCTTCAACCCAAGTTGAACAAAAAGAATGAAAATTAGCCTCAAAAGCAAGTGACCTTGTCCACTTGGGAGAACATTTTATGCAACACAGTGCAAGCTGCACAGTTATAATACCAGAGGTGTAATTTCTATAATGTGAATTTTGAAGTAAAGGGTATTTTAAAACCACATCCTCAGCCCCTTTTTTTGCCATACACTGGATAGCTGAGAAGTACAGAATCGATGATTTGCACTAATACCACAAATCATTGGCATGGGAAGAAAAATAAAAACTCAGAGATCTCAAGCCTTTGCAGTTGTAAATAATTGCATTGATACAGGAGAAAAAGAATAGCAAAAAGTAATGATTTTAAAGGTAAATTGGTTTTTGTCTTCATAAAAAGGTGTCTATATTTTCGGATTCCTAGTTAATATATGGGTCCAAAAGATGACTCAATCTTTTCACATGGTAGCATTTACTAATGCCTATCAGTAAATGTTTTGCATTTTCTTAGAAATTCATTGCTTAAAAATAAAAAAAAAGAAATTCATCTTATTTCTATGTGTGTCCCACCTGCAAATTCAGTAGATACCATTTTACTTACAATTTGAATCAAGTACATTGCACAATATTATTCCAAATACAAATTTAACCTTTCTAAATAGATGGAATTCTAGATTTCATCTGTTGTATTTTAACTTTTTTATCAATTTATTTTTGAATGCAAAATAATATCTATACTCTCATTTCCTTTTTTAGCTTATAAAACACTAAAATATACTATCTACATAATTATGGCCAGATTTGCCTCACAAAGGGCATTGATATCTTATGAAACATGCCTTATTTCTCAATGTGCGAAGGATGGAAGTCTTTTCGGTCTTTCCTTCCCAATCTTCTGCTGCACTTGACATTATGCATTTAGGGATTACTCTGGATGATGTTAATGGATGATCCTAAGCAAAACTAAAATCAAATTGGGAAAGAAATGGGAAGAAACAGGCAACATTATTCCCCACCTAATTCTGCAGCTTAAATATGGCCCATTGTAGCCCTAGTCATCACCCTGCCCCCTTAATTTTACTGACCTCTGTTTCTGTTTATTACAATAAAAATGGGCAAAACTATAGCTTAATGTTTGGCTACCTATGAAGGAATTCTTTCCCACCATTATTATTAGACACTATTTTCATAACAAATATTTTTTAAAGGATAAAACTGTTAGACCATGTGTAATGAAAGACAAAACACAAGCTATCATCTATCCAAGCTCAAGTCAACCATTTACAATGTCAATGTGTCAATTACTCTAATGAAGAAAGTGGTCATCTAAAGTGTCACACAGATGGAAATCTGCTGATTGATTGACAGGTGCTGTGATAGATGAAAATCATAATATTGGCTATTATGAAGAAACATTTTTGAATGGCAATATATCAATACATTGTAAGAACCATAACTTATTCCAACCCTTATTCTAAAAAATCCCTCATCTTGTCATAGGGAAAAATTCAAAAGAAGAAATTAAAATAATTTATGTAAAAGGCTTTTTTAACACTGTATTTTATGACAGAAATGTATTTTAAAAACTTAAATATGAAAAAAATGGACACAGTAGGTCATAGTTATATGGTTGATTGAGCAATCAAGAAAATGGTAAGTATTGGAGAATATAAAAAAGTGAGGCAACTGTTTATTAAATAATTTTAATAAAATAATTAAAAACCACAATTTTATAGCCACTATAATTGCAACTATGAAAAAGACATATGTGTAGAAAGATAGATATACATATATAGATATGTAGAAATATTAGACTAGGGCACAGATAAATATAAATCATTGGGTTGATAGGAGTAATTTTAGTTATTATTAAATATTTATTTAATATTGGCTTAATATATAACTGAGAATTATAAAAAAATACAAGTTATACTCAAAGTTTTCAAACACTGAAGGAAATTTCCTGATCAAATGTTCTGAATACTCTTTGTTATTTAGCAGGTAATTAACATGAAATATTTTTCTTTTAGATTAAATTTATTTTTCTCTAATTATATATGTATATGTGAATATATATTTGTAGATTAATATAAACTGTCATCCTTTCTTCACTAGAATATAAGTCCCGAGGATGAGAATTCTTGTTTGTTTTGTTCACAGTTCTATCAAAAGCATTCAGAATAGTGTCTGGCACATAGTAACTTTCATTAAATATCTGTTTGAGGAATAAAATAATTATTTTAAGTAATTTTGAAAGCTCTGTCAGAATTCATACATTCATATGTCCATATATTAATATGCTATTATCAGAGTAAAAATCTCTTCCCTCCTTTTTTGTAATGAATAAGTTGGATTTTATTGTATTGTGTGAAAAATGATAAAAACATGTGGATGTAAATTGGATTATTTGATAACACAGGTATTAAATACTGTAGTGATAAAGTTTTTATGGTAAGTCCAAATTAACAGAACATTATCCATTTTATTTCCAAATATTTAAGTATGTACATGACTGCATGACGGGTATTAACTCTTAGGAAAGAAATTACTAAAAAAAAATTTAAAAGACTGGAACCAGACAGGATGCTTGGTACTCTGCTGCATTCCAAGAGAAGACAAAGTATATTCCTAACCAGAATAACAAATGAACATTTAATCTTGTCTCCCTGCTAATTTTGTAATAAGATCCTTACACTAACATTAGGCAAATATATTACCAAAAAATCCCCTCCAAGAAAAACAAACAAAAAATAGGAATCAAGCTAGGCCTGTGAGTAATAATACACTACCTAAACTTCTACTAGAAATCCCATTACCTACATGTCTTGGGTCATTTGTTCATAGGTATCATCTGGTAGATGCCAGATACACTGCAATCAAGCTAATCAGAACTGTGAGAGAACAAGTTTCTGTTGTTTTTAAGTCATCGAGCGTGTGTTACTTTGTGATGGCAGCCCTAGGAACCTAATGCAGCCCTAGGAAACTATTAAATTGGATAATGACATGTAAACAACATTGAGCTTAAAGTCTTGAGTTTGAGTCTTGGCTCTACCATACTTGGTGGTGAGTGATCTTCGTGGGATTACTAAGCCAAAAAGTCTTAATCTGTTAATGAAACTGTTATTTACATCATAGTAGTCTTTGCCTCTCCCCTCCTTCCTTCATTGAGCTACCGTGTACACTACTACAGGAGCTAAAGAATAAATCCAACCTTTCCTGGAGTTCCCATTCTATGTATACAATCACCCAGGTACTACAATGATTTTCACTTGATGCAAACAGAATGTGAACTGACCTCAGGGAATTAAAATGCTCTGAAAAAGGTGAGGTTCAAATGCTTAATGCTAACTAAATTTTGCCATTCATGCTAGTTCAAAGAAAACCAACGGTATCTCCTGAATGCAGATACCTATAAAAGCAAACATGCTACACAGAGGTAAGAATGGCAGGTGAAAGCCGAATATGAATACAGGCAAACATAAGGGGCATTTCCTTAATAACATAGCATATGCCTTCCAAGGAAATGAAGAGAATATTAACTGAATGGGTAAGACTAGCCACCCATTAGGGACCACCATCACTTCCCTGAGACTGTCAGTTTCCCACTTAGTCACCGACAGTAAGTTCTTTAAAGTCAGTAAGTTAAACGCTTGTCCTTTTGCATCCCTTGCCCAAGAGTTTCCCAACAAATTTGACAACATGGGAGTCTTTTTGACAACCCTTTACTTTTTGATCCAAGTGTATTGACAACCTGTATTAGTTTCTTGGATAGCAGAGAAGAGAAAGTAAAGTATTTTGACAGCTTTAGCCAACTGTCTGAAGATGGAAATTAAGATAATTATGTTGACCTTTCTCTTGGAGGTTCTGGTGGGAAATGAGATCTTTAGAAAATTCATATTAACCCATCTAAACCGCAACAAGAAAACTCTAAATTTTTATCAACCTGAAAATTTCACTTGGTTTTTCCAAACTTTCTAGAATTATAACAGTGATGTATCCAGAGAAATGTAATCTTTTGAATAGCAGTTTCTACCTTTATTCCTTTTCTACAATTTTCCTTCAAATTCTGTTTCTGTGAGTTCATTTCAATTAGTGGTTTTAATAGCATGCTAACAACTGTAAATAAATTAAAGCAGGGAGTGTATGTGAGGTTGTATGTGCTTCTGTGTGTGTATGCAGTACATTCACATGGTATTCTAGGAAATTTTCTGACCCTAATGAAAACTAATTGGGGTTTTCACAGAACTGCAAAAACTGTGATAAATCTTACATGCAGTATCTACTTTCTGTAATGAGAGCATATATGTTTGTGGGGACACTGAGCATTATTAAACTCTCTCTCCATTCAGATGAAACAATTCATCTAATCTGTGTTTTCTGTAGAGGTGTTTGCTTTTTATGGCAGTGCCAAAATACCCCCAAATTTTTCAAAATTTGAGGAATAGTCTAAAGGTTTTTGCAAAAGTGGTTAAATTAAGACTTCACACCCAAGTTTTTGTTTAATATAAAGCAGTCTACCTTCTTTATTCTAGCTTCCTGCCTGAAGCATTAGTTTAGTCAACAGCCTCTGGTTTTCTAATAATGTGAAACTTCGTCAAGAGACAAGGAAAGGATAACAAATAATTTGACAATAGTGGAAACAAATATTAATTGTTCCCTACTAGGTTTGTCCTTCAAAAATCTATACTCATACAGGATTTTCTAGGAATTGACACCCAACTTTACACACATGCATAAAAGTGTGCCTGATTATTCCATCATCTCTGATGAAATTTTCTCTTGAAACTGAGGCACAATAGATTCAAACATTTAGATTATGATCATAATTTATAGGTTTCAATGCTCAACCACTAAATTTCCTCGACAAAGTGTTGTTAATGTGAAATTCATCGTATGTCCATACTTTGAATCCAATCAATCATTTCTCACAGAAATTCTTTGTATTTTAAAATGTTTGCAAGTAACAACATCACACACACACACACACACACACACACACACACACACACGATGTCTTTGATGCAATCTACTTCTACCAAGAGATTTACTAGAGACCTAAAACCTCAGTGAAGTGACAAAAGGTCTCAATAATAGAGTTTCATTTTACAAATTTACTTTAAGAAAAGGAACACTCTAGAAACCATCACAGAATAAGAAAGAAAATTTTGATCAGCTACCAGTGATTATCTTCTTGGGAACTGAGATGCTGAGTAGAAACAAAGAAGGTGTGAAAGAAAAAAAAAGAAAGAAACTAGAGAGGGAGAAAGACAAAATGTGGGAAAAAAAGAGAAACTATCCTGACTTACATCATTTTTATATTTTGGCACTAAAAAGCAAACCTCATGATGCATCAAATATCCATTCATCAATGTTTTAGTCATTGTTACATGTCCACTCCTGTCCAGTTCTCTCTGCTGAGCCTGGACTGATCTGATGCTGATCTATGCTTGCTTCCATGAGTTAATTTGAATCAGGGCCTCAGGAAAGATACTGGATAACACCGTTTTCTTTGGAGTACAGAAGAAACCTAAGTGCTTCCTCTAGAAATATATATAGGACTTTGCTAGAGTTCCTTTATGCTGTTGATCACATGGCTAATAAATGATCATTTCCTTTTCGGGATCTGGCAAAGACTAACCTGATAGATAGCACTGTTAAATGCTACTATGCCTTCTCATAAGCATAGGCTTTTCTAGATGCCATTGTAGATCTAGACACCTTGTGAGTATTTTGTATACTTTCAATTGTTTTCTGTGTATGGCCTTCAAGTTTTGCTCTTTGTCTCAAGCCATGAGGACTGGCGATGCTATTTTTTTCTATTAATGTAGTGCTTACACACAGAGGGCTGTGAGTAAAAGTCTTCTGCTCTCTGCAGGATGCAGTTCCCCTCTGCAATTTCTTTTTTTTTTTTTTAATCACTGTCCTTGAGAAATAACATTAGCTGTCACCCCTCACGTGAAAGAGGTGAGGGAAAGAAAGCCTCTCTCATTCTCTGGTAGTGTCTGTTTCCTTTCAGGGTTTCCCAGATCATGTTTATGTATTTTCTCTTCTTCTCTGATCTTTTGTGGAGGTCTTGCCCTCCTCACCATTTTCATGTTTATCCATTTTTTTGTCCCAGTTTCTCTTTTCCATTCGGATCTTTATTTCTTCAGCCTGTTTCATTCACTTCATCTCACATCTCCACATGGGAGTTTCCAATCGCAGACACCCATTTTTCCCTGGTCCCTTCAGGCTTCCATTTGATGATAACTTTTGGACAACTTCAAAGTGTTTTTAAACCAACAAGTCTGTTTCTGTGCTACACACACTCTGTACCCAGGATCCCCATCTCTCATGATTACATTCTATAATTTATGAGGGCATAATGGGTGAAGCTTTTGCAGAGTCTCCAGAATTAGACTGGCTTTATCTTTCAAGCAAGTGAATGATAACCAACTCTCAGAGAACTAAAATTTGGAATTAAGGAGAGAATTTGTTTCACATGCATAAAAGCCAAAAAGAAAAACAGAACAAACATCATACCTCACTCTCAAGAAACATATAATTTTAACAGCCTGTAGAAGCAAGAGTCTCAAATCCCCACGAAAGCATGGTGTCTGTTGCCAAGCAACCTAACTGGCCACAGTTTTTCTTTATGTGTGTGTATATATATATATAATATATTTATGTTTACATACATATATGTGTGTATGTATGTAAACATACAAATATATATATATTTCTTTTTTCAGCCTTGAGAAATAGCAGACAAAAAATTTATTGAGCAAAGAGGAGTAAACTAATACAGAGGGAGATAAGGGAATTATGAAAAACATAAGGCTTACAAATTACTTATAGCTCTTTAGCTTTCTTTTGCAGTTTCTTTTTTTTCTGGTTGAATTTTTTTGTAACATCTTTATTGGAGTATAATTGCTTTACAGTGGTGTGTTAGTTTCTGCTTTACAACAAAGTGAATCAGTTATACATATACATATGTTCCCATATCTCTTCCCTCTTGCATCTCCCTCCCTCCCACCCTCCCTATCCCACCCCTCTAGGTGGTCACAAAGCATCTAGCTGATCTCCCTGTGCCATGTGGCTGCTTTCTACTAGCTACCCACCCTACATTTGGTAGTGTATATATGTCCATGCCACTCTCTCACTTCATCACAGCTTACCCTTCCCCCTCCCCATATCCTCAAGTCCATGCTCTAGTAGGTCTGTGCCTTTATTCCCGTCCTACCCCTAGGCTCTTCATGACATTTTTTTTCTTAGATTCCATATATATGTGTTAGCATATGGTATTTGTTTTTCTCCTTCTGACTTACTTCACTCTGTATGACAGACTCCAGGTCCATCCACCTCACTACAAATAACTCACTTTTGTTTCTTTTTATGTCTGAGTAATATTCCATTGTATATATGTACCACATCTTCTTTATCCATTCATCTGTTGATGGACACTTAGGTTGCTTCCATGTCCTGGCTATTGTAAATAGAGCTGCAATGAACATTGTGGTACATGACTCTTTTTGAATTATGGTTTTCTCAGGGTATATGCCCAGTAGTGGGATTGCTGGGTCATATGGTAGTTCTGTTTTTAGTTTCTTAAGGAACCTCCATACTGTTCTCCATAGTGGCTCTATCAATTTACATTCCCACCAACAGTACAAGAGCATTCCCTTTTCTCCACACCCTCTCCAGCATTTATTGTTTCTACATTTTTTGATGATGGCCATTCTGACCGGTGTGAGATGATATCTCATTGTAGTTTTTTTTGTTTGTTTTTTGCGGTATGCGGGCCTCTCACTGTTGTGGCCTCTCCCGTTGCAGAGCACAGGCTCTGGATGCACAGGCTCAGTAACCATGGCTCATGGGCCCAGCCACTTTGCGGTATGTGGGATCTTCCCAGACCAGGTCCCGAACCCGTGTCCCCTGCATCGGCAGGTGGACTCTCAACCACTGTGCCACCAGGGAAGCCCTCATTGTAGCTTTGATTTGCATTTCTCTAATGATTAATGATGTTTTTGTTTAACTTCTCTATTAAATATTTTTTATCCAAGTTCATAGAGATAACCTGTACACTAGTATAAACTCTCCCAACCATTTTTAGAAAATATTCTTTACGAGATGTTTTCAGCAAATGAAATCGAAAAGTTCTGAAGTAAAATCCATGTTCTAATAAGGTAAAATGGTTTTTATTTAAATATCATTTTTGTATTGTGAGTACATCTCACAGGAACGCAGTAGATCAAGTTTTAGACTCATGCACCTAGATAACATACACCTAGGTGAGTCAGAACAAATGCATGTTCTTGTTAATTGTGGATTATTTGGGTTAACAACTGTTTATATATGAAATATTTTCTGTATTTAAAAGTTATTTTGGGTATATTTTTTACTATATAGTTAATTGTTCTCTGCTCTGAACTATTCCAGGTCTCACAATAAAATGTCATAACTCTTTTATTATTCTAAGATCTATATTTTTTCCACATTTAAAAATCTTTGAAATTGGGATATACTTTTATTACTATCATGCAGGCCAATATATTTAACATTTATATATTTTGTATATATTCATTAAAAATGTGATTTTAAAAGACTCTTAAATGTAAAATAATCTTCATTAAATATGAAAGAAAAAATTTTAAGTGATATGAAAACATCATATAAAGTTTAATTAGAAGCATATTTTTAATTTCTTAGGGGTAGATAAAATAATTGTGTCTTATTTACAATGGTGTCTAAGATTAAAGAAAAAGTGGCAGATTTTAGCTTTTATTGACCAAAATCTTACACCTAACATTTAATAGTTTGGGGATATTCAATTTCTTAGAATTTATTTTAAACTAATGTGAACCTTAAAAAAAAACCAATTACCTCTATAATAAATATCTAGTTTTAAAAATGTCATTCATTACTATGTAAGTTGTGATTTTCATTGTTAATAAAATTAATAAAAATACTTCCCACTCAAGAAATAGCTATTTATCATAGCAGATAACAGACTGGAGACTTTCTTTGATCTTGAAGGACATATAAGTCTGTATACCAAGGAGCTCACTATGTGGTGTGGGATTTTAAAATTAGTATTGTCTTATAGCACAGAGAATTGTCACATGAGCTAATTTGACTTTTTTGTGGTAGGTAGATTATGCTTTGACATCATTTTGAAATCCTTTATTTGACCAACAATTTATTTTCTAGTTTGGATTTTAACAAGTACATTTTTAAGTCCTTAATGTCACAGCTGTCTTTTCAATGGGAAAAATAGAAAATAAAAATCCTCCTACCTAAAAAGTTAATTTTCTTTATTTCTTTTACTATTTAAAATTTTATTTCTCTTGAATTTTCAAACTGATAAAAGTACTTAAAATAATTTTGTATATAATTAGACACTTCTGAAATGAAATCCACCCAGCTCATATTTCCATATCTTTTGTAATAGCAAATTTTTAAGAATAATACATTAAGGTACCAATATGAGCTTTATTCATAGTAGAAAGGAGTTGGTCATAGCCCACCATGGACAGATGGCTAATGAATGCCTTTACTCTAGGACTCCATGGCTAGTCTCATTCAAAGGGCTGGCTGCTTCCTATTTTTGTATATGACTATTAGCTACCATGGGACAGCGACAGTTAGAAGCAGCAGGACCTCCAGGTTTTCCTCTGTAATTAACCAATTTGTGAAGTGTTTATATTAGCGACAAATGGAGGTATCTTTTTATCCAATAGTAAATACACTTAAGACATATTATTTCTAAATAAATAGCATAATGACCCATGAAAGTAAAAGGAGTATTTGAAAGGAAAAAAAGATGTCAATTTTAGGCAGTCTTCAAAAGAAGCATCAGGGAAATTTTCTGTGAATCACTACGAAATCTGTAAAGCTGTGGAAAAAGACCCAGAAGAAAGCAATAGGTCCTGAAGTGTGATATCCAAAACCTCAGTCAGGGAATAGCTGACACGTGGATTCACATGGGAAAGTGCCACAGTTTATTTTTCACTCTCGTTCAGTTTTAAGTACTTCTGACAATTAAGGAACATAAAAATGAAAAACTGAAAGTGTCTTATTTTCCTGTTTCTTAGAAACCAAGCATGTTGAGTGGGATTGTTGGTCTCCATGTGACTTTCTGAAGTTACTGTTTGTAGAAAATTTACTGCTTACCTCTGTGGCTGGGGAGAGTGACCAACTGTAAAAATGGACACCAAAAAGAAATTTGGCTTATGACAAATCTAATATATATATATATTTGAAAAATTTCAATGTAGAGCTTAATGCAACCGAATGAAAAGAAGCCCCAAACATCACCTCCAGTGGTCTAGATCTAAACCCTAATCATAACTGGTCACTTTGCTTCAGGTTCAAGTTCAATTGGTGGCATTTAAAGATATCGGGGGTCCCTAAGAGTATCTCCACATAGATATCAATGTCACAGAGCATTCAATATCATCATTTTTTTTCAGAATCTATTAGACAAATAATTTCAAAAGATTAAATCAGGGTGGGGAGGAAGCCTCACTTTATGGAGGAGGCATTGAACTGTCAAATAATATCTTAATATATTTAATCAACACAGTTACTTGAGGTAGATAGCATAACAATTTTAAAGATTAAGAAACAAACCCTGAAAAGTTAAATAAGTATTTCTCACTCACACAACCAGGGACCTTATTTTGTGGAGTAAACAAACAAGGAACGGAGGTGCTGGTATCAGCTCAGACCCTGGATAGAAGGAAGTGATAATGTGTTTTTTTGTGTGTGTTGTATGTCCCACCCCTGCAACTTGCAGAAAATACTGAAAAATAACTCAAGCTAAAGCATTTATATGGAAAATATATAGATATATTCCCTACTTCATTACTTTAATAAACCATCTGAGCTTTTATTTTCTTTCCAGTGTCACTTGTATATGTGACTGGGGTTGGCCATCATTATAAATATGATTTCAATGTCATAATTTAGATAATTTTCCACTATTCCATCCACATTTTCATTTCTTAAACTCTAAGTTATTCAAGGAAGCTTATACTTTTAATAAAAATGAAAAAAAATTAAATATTTGTTGTTGTGTTTAGTAAAATTTAATCCCTTTTTAATAGAACTGACTGAAGAGGATTAAAGACATGAGAAATGAAATGAATATTAAACACTTAGGATAAAAATAGATAGCTTCGTCACTTGAGAGCACAGAGTCAATATATTAAAAACGGCAAAAAAAAAAAAGAGAGGCATTTCAAAAATTCTTTTCAATTCAACTTCTGCTATAAACTGTTTAAAATGTGATTTGAGGGGACAAAATGTTACAAATAAAGAAAAGTTTAGGTCAGTGATAGTCTGAGTATTTGTGAGAAAATAATGAAATAATGTCAACTTTTTCAAGTAATTTAACTCAACTAGCAGAGAAAGTTACTTGTCAAATTTTATCTGTGGCTAAATTTACTGGTTGACTGACTTTATTACCCAAATTTGGCAACTGTAGCTGTAGTTTCCTCATATTGATAGTTATTTCTTTGGTAAAATAAGAATATCACAAGCTATAATGACTACTAGTATGACTGCTACTGTTGGCACTATCACTGACATGTCTAGAGTTTTTACATTGTGACAGGCCTTGTAAAGAATTTTATATAGATTAGCTTTTAAAAACCTTTATACTAAACACATTTAATAGTTACTATTATCCTACCTTTTAATTATGAAAATCCAAAGCTGAGGGTGGTTTGGAATCAAGATTATGTAGGCCTCCCCGATGGCAGAGCCCCTGCCCAACTAATACAGCATAGTAATAATATTCTACCATGTTACAAGCTGAATTATTCAGATAATATTGAGAATAGAGTAATAGTTGCCTCTTCTTTTAGAAGTGACACATAGAGTGCACGCCATGAGCTTTGCTGTCAGAAAGACCCATATTTAACCCCTAGGTCTGTCATCTACTATCTGGGTGATTCTATCATGAAATTAAGTTTTCTGACCCTCATAATATCATAGTGCAATAATCACCCACTACCAACTCTGGCACATGGGAGACGCAGCATAAACACTTATTGAATAAATTTTTAAAGTCTCTTATATTCCCCTAGGGAGTCAATAAGAAACATCAATCAACTCTGTACCCAACATCTCTATAACCATGACAGTTTTTAGAGGTATTAAATAAGAATGACTATAATAAGGTTAAAAACTAACATTTAGTGTTTAGATGTATGATTTGTCACTACTCTTTAATATAGCTGCTATTATTAACTAAGAATTGGAGAAGAACAGTGTTTTTTCCAACTTTGGGGTCAGAGACAAGTAGTCTGTGCATCCACTGGGGTCACAGGTACCCACAAACATAATAGAAGAGCAGGATACCCAAGGTTGGGAGAAACAAGATCACTGCCATTTTTTTCACACTCTTTTCCTTTAAATCAAGATTGCTAAGAGTCCACAGTAAGTGGTTTCTTTATTCCCAACTTCTTATTTGTGACTCAATGCAAAAGCTCTTTTCCATTCCACATCTTCACTAAAATTGTTTTTGTCAAGGGGAATCTCATTGATTCTGAAACCATTGGATTCTTTTCACTTTTTATATTTCTTGTACTCTCTTGACGTTTGGCTCTCTTCATCACTCTTCATTCTGAATCCTCTCTTCTCCTTCCTGAATACCATATTCTGCTGTTCTTTCTCTAGTGTTCTTGTCCATTGCCTCTTTTATAGACTGTTCCTATCGGTTTGTCCTTATAAGGATAGGGTTCTTTTCTCGAACCTTTTCTTTTTTTTTTATAACCATTTTTACTGAATTATAGTTAATTTACAATGTTGTGTTAGTTTCAGGTGTACAGAAAAGTGATTCAGTTATACATATATACATATATTTATGTTCTTTTTCATATTCTTTTCCATTATAGGTTATTACAAGATATTAAATATAGTTCCCTATACAATACAGTAAGTCCTGTTGTTTACCTATTTTATATGTAATAGTGTATATATGTAATCCTTAACTCCTAATTTATCTCTCCCCCCCCAACTATCCCCTTTGGTAACGGTAAGGTTGTTTCCTATTTCTGTGAGTCTTTTTATGTTTCATAAATAAACTCATTTCTATCATTTTTTTAGATTCCACATGTAAGTGATATCATATGATATTTGTCTTTCTCTGTCTGACTTACTTCACTTAGTATGATAATCTCTAGGCCCATCCATATTGCTGCAAATGGCATTATTTCATGCTTTTTTATGGCTGAGTAATATTCCACTCATTCCACTATATATATATATATATACACATATATATATATATATATATATGTATATATATATGTATATATATATATATACATACACATATATATATACACGTATACATATATATACATATATATATACACATATATATACATATATATGTGTGTGTGTGTATATATATATATATATATATGGCACATCTTCTTTATTTGTTTACCTGTCAATAGACATTTAGGTTGCTTCCATGTCTTGGCTATTGTAAATAGCACCGCTATGAACATTGGGGTGCATATATGTTTTCCAGTTATAGTTTCCTCCAGATATATGCCCAGGAGTGAGATTGCAGGATCATATGGTAACTCTATTTTTAGTTTTTATTTTTAAGAAACCTCCATACTAATCTCCATAGTGACTGCACTAATTTACATTCCCACCAATGGTGAACTTCTCCTTGTATCGCTACAAGTTCTCCCTAGATATTATCCATTTCAGTTGCCCTACCATTTATATTCCAAAATCATTTCCTTTGTCCCAGATGAGTCTTCTCCCCTCCAGAGATATCATGTTTGACCACTACTAATTCTTTATTCTTTATTACTCTACACATTTCTAACTCAGTAAGTTTCCATCAGAAAGCACGGTTTTCTCTTTCTACTTTTCTTTAATGCCGATATAGATTCTTTCTTGATATCCTAATCTTAGTGAACACCTGGTTGTCAATCCTGCTGATCAAACAGGAAAATCAAGAAGCATCCTTGAATCTCCTTCAGAATCTACAACCAAATCAACAAAAAGCTACCATCTAGTCTACATCCTTACTAACTCTTAAATCCAACCATTTTTTTTCTGATTTCTTTGTTCAAGCCTCATCTTTTTGTCTTGTAAGTCTCTTCAGGCAACTCTCCTTCCTGGCCCCAGCTTTGACTTCTCAATCCATTCTCTACTTTGTAGCCATGGTGATCTACTAAAACACAAGTTTGACATAATCACAATTTTGCATAAACTAAGTGGCTTAATACCCTTTAAAATGAATTGCTAACTTATTGGAATGCTTTGTTTTAATTTTAACTTAAAATCTCATTCTTGTCTACCTCCTTAAATGGCATTTTTGCCACTCCTTAACACATTTCCTGCTCCTCTGTCCTATCACCCAGGATGGCTTGTAGTTACATGAATTATTTGTGCTCATTTGGCATAGGTCCTCTCTGGGTGTCTAGGCTGCTCTTTTAACCAACATAGTCTGCTCCTTACCTAACCTCCTTCATGGGCTGAGCTTACTTCAACTTCAGAGCTTAGCAGGGTCATTCTGTTCCTACTTCCCTGAGGGTTTTTCTGACTCTTCTCTCTAGAACCAGGACAAAAGCTGCTCTGCTGTGCCCCAAGCCTCTTCCCTCACAGCATTCATCACTTGATATTGGAATCATCTCTTCCTGCTTCTGCCTCTGACCTGCAAGCTCAAGGGTAGGACATCCATGCTGTGGTTCTTTGTATCATCAGCATTGAGCAGAGTGTCTGGCATAGAGATGGGCTCAGCAAATATCTGTTAAATGAATGAAAGAATGAAGGTGCTAAAGAAATTACCCAGTGACATCTGAACAGGTACAACCCATACAAAGATACAGAAAGTACACTGATTAAGGGATTGGCCTCGCTAAATCACGAAGTTAGAATCGTTTTTTGGAAGAAGTATATATTATGTCACAGAGTAGAAGGGAAAAGAGCAGATAGCAGGAAAGAATAAGGCCAGAATAAAAGCAGAGAGAGGAAAGAGAGGTACTGGCTCAGCTGTAGTGGCCAAGATGCTCACAATTACAAAGACATCAGAAGATGTGGAAAGATATTTATTCTTAATTAATTCCCATAAAAACTAATCCTGGGGCCTCCCTGGTGGCGCAGTGGTTAAGAGTCCGCCTGCCGATGCAGGGGATACGGGTTCGTGCCCCGGTCTGGGAGGATCCCATATGCCGCGGAGCGGCTGGGCCCGTGAGCCATGGCCGCTGGGCCTGCGCATCCGGAGCCTGTGCTCCGCAACGGGAGAGGCCACAACAGTGAGAGGCCCGCATACCGCAAAAAGAAAAAAAAAAAAAAAAAAAAAAAAAAAAAAAAACTAATCCTGTTCATTATGCTCATCAATAAACACCCTGACTTTGTAAAAGGGATTATTAATAAATACTAAGCCTTGAATCTCTTGAAGATCTCTGGCCACACATTCCTGCTGTGAATGCTGTTAGCATGTAATACTTCCTAAAGATGGCATGTTGAATAGCACACTCTAACCCAATGGGATGAATCATGTGGATATTTAAAACAAACAGAACATGCTATTATATAAAATTGTTATGTTACTTTTGCTCATACCCAGCTTACAGACTTTAAAATCCAAGGAGAAGAAGCACAAAACCTATTCAAACCTATTCTAGGACACTTCATTAAAAGAAGATAAGTCAACCAATCCTTATAAATGAATGCGTCTTCTGTTACCATAAAAGGGTTCTCCTTTTTCTATCATCACTCTGTAATCCTAGAAATACTTCCCAACTTGATGTGAGAGGTATTCAACTAAAAGTTGTAAAAACAGCCTCTCCTCAATGTCTCCCTTCTATTTGATTATTTTAGGAAAAAGAAAGTCCATGTAATGCCCCTTTCTCTTAATTTCTTTGGCTGACCTCCAAAGAGTAGCTGTCAGCTAGTGTTAGCTAAATAAGTATGAGCCATGGCCCACGGCCCGTTTATTGTCAGTCACTTGGATGGGAATATGCCTCCTGTATTAACATTGCTGAACGTCAGGAGTAGGGACCATCAATATAATTTTCTTCAGTCTGACACCCAAAGACTGAGTAAGGACATCAGGAACTGTTATAAAAACAGACACGCAAAAAAAGTCCATGGATATACTCTCTACATTTAAGAAGCATTTTATTCAGATACAATTAAATCTCTCTTTATCAAGGAAGTCTTTTATGATTAACCTCATCTGCCATCTCTTACTTGGCAACCTCAACTTGTATTTACTTATGTTTAATATTTTAATTGTTATTGTTTAATATTGTTTAATATGTTGCTCTGTTAATGTAGTCTTCATTCATGTGTGTGTCTGTATGTGTGTGTTCTGTCTCTTCATTTAGACTGTCAGCTGATTAAAGATGAGATTTCTGCCTTATATTTTTGTATCCTTTCTCAGCTCTTTCTAGAGTACCACATCTATGTTAATTTTGAGTATATGCTAAGTAAAAATAGAGAAATATTCTTGCTTGTGATTCTCAGATAGGCTCAGTTCTATAAATTATCATAACATTGTTTTCTTCCAATTGCCTAAACAAAAAGAGCCTAAGGAAGACATCACACAAAATTTCTCAACCTATAGATCATCCTTCTGAAATAATCTGAATATATCATCTTTATCTATAACCATAAAAACATGGATGTAAGAATAAATATAATTTTATCAAAAAAAGTAGTATCTACGTTTAGTTTTATACAATTATTTTTTTCATTTGATATTATAAATTTTATTATTAACAATTGAATTTTTGATTATAAAATTGTGATTAGATATTTATTATACAGGAACTTATACCTTTCTGGATTTCCCCCATCAAATAAATGCACATAGCACTGTGTCACAGCGGAATCAATTCACATGAACAAATATAGCCCCAAAGTTGCAAGAAATTATGAATTTTATTCAAAACTCTATCAATGCCTGGGAGAAAAGAGTGACAATTTCATCTAGGACATCTTGCAAAGTGAAGCAAAGTTACCTCTGCCTAGACCTCTAAAAAAAGATAACAAACCAAAAAAAGTATTGATTCAATCTTTTAAATGTATAGAGACACAGGAACATCTAAAACATAATGGTTTTTAAATGCAAACTTAGTTCTTTAATATGGGATGATCATACAACTTGGAATGCCTCTGGCAATCCTGGTTAAGACTTTTTAACATTTGTTCTAGACTTTTCATTTTTTCACTTATTTTTTTTGTTGTAGTTGTTCTTACTGCTGTTGTTATTAACCGTTGTCCTAAAATAGGTCAGAATGAGTTTAGATCTCCAGTTAATATTAAATCTCACCCAGTAATGTGGGAGACATGTACATAGCAAAGAGATGTCTCATTTTAATACATCTACTTTTACCCTAGTCTGATACAATGTGGTCATGCCAGGTGCTTGCTGATAAAATTAAGCGCATCCAAGAGTGGCTAGGGACACTTCACTACTTCTGGTCTCTGGTGAAACAAGAGAAATATGTGATGCTGCCACTGACCCTGCTGGCCATGTGATGCATCAGCCAGTTGTGCCTTGGCTAGTGCCAATGCCAACAAGAGCACAAAGCTGCCAGGAGCCAGGTCAGAGGGCAAAGCAGAAAATGATAGATTCAAATATATCTGATATGTATGGGGAGAAAATAAAGGCTGAGAAATTCTAACTCTTATACAGAGCGGTTTCTTGTCACATATTGTACATTTTAAAATCTACATTCATTTATTTATTTTATTTTTGATTATAATTTTATTTTAAAATTTCCCAGGAAATCATCTTGGATTTTGAATCTCCATTTTCAGAGAAACATGGTGATGCACAAAATGCTCCTTTCATCAAATGTGGAAAGTGTTTGGTCACTAATTCTTTAAATATTTTTCTGTCACCCTTATCTCCTTAAAGAATTCCAATTACATGTACATTAGGCTACTTGAAATTGTAGCATATCACTTATATGTGGAATCTAAACAAGCTGAGCCCATAGAAAGAGAGGCTAAAATGGTGGTTACCAGCGTCTGGAAGTGGGGGAAATTGTAGATGTTGGTCAAAGAGTACAAACTTCTATTTATAAGATGAGTGAGTTCTGGAGATCTAACATACAGATAGTACCGTTAATAGTGCTGTATTATAATCTTGAAAGTTGCTAAAAGAGAAGATTAGAGTTTAAATGTTCTCACCACAAAAAAAAGAAATGTTAATTATGTGACATGATAGAGATGTTAGCTAAAGCTATGACATTAATCATTTTGCAGTTATAAATATATCACATCAACACAGCTTAAACTTACACAGTGTTTATATCAATTATATCTCAATAAAGCTGGAAAAAAATGGACTCACAAATAGTAAATATATCTTGAAAGGAATGTTTTAATTTTCAAATTTTATAATTGCACTTTGGAAAGCCTAACTTTTAGAAAAAAAATTTATCATATGGCCCTACGTTTACTTGAATGAATTTATACTCAACATTGGAATAGAATGAAATTGACAAGGTCTACAATTTTACTGCAACTGGATTTGGTGAATCATTCAAACAAATCATAAAATAAGGACAATTCATTTGATGAGCTTTGTAATGCAAAAATATTTGTCAAAAAAGGTATTTTGAATGAAGTAAAAAAGACAGACCATGAAAATATTTGGGCTAAAGTAGTCACACGTTTCAGTATAGAAAAAAAAGAACATTAAGATACCCTCTATTTAGTAGTATTTTCTCTGAGTTTATGAAGTGTCTCAAATTCTATAAAGTATTTCTTACTTTAAAATATTATGATCCACAGAGAAAAGTCAATTAGAGGTATCGAGAGCTTTAAATTATGAAAATAAAAGACAATTTTGAAAAAGACAGAAAATTTTATATAGAAAAGACTCTATTGGGGAAAAATTTTCTTTTTTATTGAAATATATCAATGACATGCTATGAGAGACAGATATGATTAAGAAAACTGGATAGAGTATGTAAAATATTTACTAAAAATATTTTTGTTTATTTTAATTATTAATATTCACATAATCAACATACTTTTAAAAAATTGCTTTATTGTACAGTACATGAACATATATGTTCAGAAAGAATTTTTGTTTTGAAAATAGTTTCTGATTTAGAACTATTTTATAGGATGGTCATTTAGTAAATATTTCAAAGTTTTATGATTTTAATTATTTTCAACATAGTCTGCCATTCATATAGTTGCATTGTTTGAACAGTAAATTACATAACATTCTCACTCTCAGACCTACATGTGAAGCCTCAGGTGGTTCTGCTCCCCGCAATGTGTACTCTCTGTTGCCTTTCTGGTTCAACCTGGGCTACTACTGCTTTCAGGAAAGAAATGGCCCAGGTGTGGCAAAGCCAGAGAACTGTAGCCTTCTGTCCTGAACTCTGAAATGAGAGTAGGGCCTGTTGAGTACTGCAGACTTTTATAATGACTTTAGACATTCCTCCCTCCCTCCCCAAATTATCAAGTTTTTCTGGAAAACATTTGATGCCTCATGATCAGGGAATTAAGAAAAGGGGGTTAAATCCTGAAGACACACACTAGTTAAATGCTTGTTAGACTTTGTGACTTTGAGTTATGACTATCAAATATCTTCTCATTTAATATTTGAAAGAAGACTTGAGGTACCCGGGAAAATGGTGTCATGGGAAGATCTGTGAGAACACATCCACTTTTTCAATTGGCAAACATTGAAATATGTCTTCATTATTTTTTAAAAAAAGAACATATTTCTAACACAAATCTCACAAACAGACACACACGCACGTTATGTGTCTTCTTTTGCATTGAATATAAGTGATAAAAATTTAAATAATATATAAGCAAAGTAATTAATTCCTAAAATAATCCACCATCTCAACCAAGCAGGATTTATTCCAGGAAAATTCAAATTTGGCTCATTTGTCTAAACTATGAATATATATATGTCATTAAGAGATTAAAAATGCATATCTGACCATCATTTAAGAAAACGAAAATTTAATACTCATTCCTGACTTTGTTTAAAATTTAAAACTCAAAAAAGGAATAGAATATTTAAATAATGCATAATACCTATCTTTAATGAAAAATCTATGTTATACTTAACTGTGAATCACTAGACTCATTTCTTTTAGAGTCTAGAAACAAGTTACATGGTTATTATTCTTCAATAATTTTTAAGTGAAATCTGCTAAGTAAAATAGCACATAAACTAGAAAGAAGAAGAGATTTAGTTATTGTATAGAAGGAAATAAATTTTTCTTTAATTGCACTGTGAGATTAATATAAATAGAAAATATAAAGGATTAAATTGAATGATTCCCATAATTACTAAGTAATTTCTAAGAATTAACAATATAAATAATAAATATACATAAGGAAGAAATAAAATAGCTTATTCATTTGAAATCATGTTAAACCTCATTAGAAACCACACAGAGATAAACAGGAATTAAAATGACAATCAATTACTACATGTTCCTAGAAGTAGCAAGAAAATAAAAGAGCTCAATGTTCCATTGCCAGCAAAGTTCTAGTGAGGCTACTTACTACTAGTGGTAAGTTGTTACATTTGTCACCAATACACTTACACAGATATGTAGAAGGGGATAATTTTAAATATAAAGTGCGATTACTTTCCTCCTTCCTTCTTTGAATTCTTTATCTTTCTTCCACCATCTGGGTATCAGCCTTCCTTTTTGGTGCACAATGTCTCATCCTGGAAGACAGAAGTCAACTGAAATGCTGAGAGAAGGTTTTAAACTTACTCTCCCCCACCCCAAATTTCTTATAGTAAGTATCATTTTCTTTCCCAACACTTATTGGGACATCATGAGCCAAAGCCAGAAGGAACAAAACATAAAGGATTTAAAATTAAGTATAACGTAGCAGAAAAACACAGGGTAGGACATAAACAGAGTCTCCTCTTCACTGGGAAATATGCTACATGTTCAGTCAGATGGTGAGAGGGTGGTGCTGTGCCCAGGTTTTAGACACTCTCTGAGCCTCTGAGTTATTTGTCCATGCCTATATTCAGGGGTCTTGGCCTTAGAGGGTGATATGGCAATATAAAATATGAGAGTGGGTGGAGAGAAGGGAACCCTCCTACACTGTTGCTGGGAATGTAAATTGGTGCAGCCACTATGGAGAATAGTATGGAGGTTCCTTAAAAACTAAAAACAGAACTACATATGATCCCACAATCTCACTCCTGGGCATATATCCAGAGAAAAACAGGGTCCAAAAGGACACATACACCCCAACGTTCATTGCAGCACTATTTACAATAGCCAAGATATGGAAGCAACCTAAATGTCCATCGACAGAGGAATAGATAAAGAAGGTGTGGCACATATATGCAATGGAATATTACTCAGCCATTAAAAAGAGTGAAATAATGTCATTTGCAGCAACTTGGATGGACCTAGAGGTTGTCATACTGAGTGAAGTAAGTCAGACAGAGAAAGAGAAATATTGTATGATATTGCTTACATGTGGAATCTAAGAATAAATGATACAAATGAACTTATTTACAAAACAGAAACAGACTCACAAGAAACAGACTTAACGAACTTAAAGTTACTGGGGGGAAGGGTGGGGGGAAGGGATAGTTAGGGAGTTTGGGACTGACATGTACGCACAGCTATATTTAAAATGGATAACCAACAGGACCTATTGTATAGCACAAGGAATTCTGCTCAATATTATGTAGCTACCGAAATGGGAAAAGAATTTGAAAAATATGTATAACTGAATCACTTTGTTGTACACCTGAAACTATCACAACATTGTTAATCAACTCTACTCCAATACAAAATAAAAGGTTTAAAAAAAAAGATTTCCTAATAGTAACCCCCTAATAATTTTGGGGATATTTGAGAACAGTTCTATCTTGTATTTTATTACTCAAAAGGTGGCCTGTAAAGGTCTCCCAGCCTCTAAGAGTAGACCTGCAATCTGCATGATGGTGGGTCCTGTCCAAGGCAAGGGTAGCTAGGGTGGTAGTGAGATTGGGTGGGAGTGGCAGAGGTTGGAAGTGATCTCAGCAGACGGGACTGAGGGCAGTCCAGAGACGTCTGATCTGAATGTGGTTCCTGGAATTTCTAAACCCCCAGAGAGTCAGGGAGATGGGGGGTAAGCTTAAATCCATACTTAGAGAGGAACTAGGGTTCAAGAGACTGGAGAGAATGCAGACAAGGTGCCCACATGGATCATGTGACTAGAGGGAGACTAGGGAGCCCAGACATAGCAAGAGCTCCTTCAAAACAGTCTACACCTCAGCAGAGACCAATGGGAAGAATAGCCATTTGTTCAAATACCCACTTGCTGATATCAGGGAGACTTGAGTGTCTCCCAAAGAATTACCCCCAAGGAAGAAGATAAGCATCGGGCCTAAATCTAACTTAATATTTATTTTTAAAAACAGACATTATTTCTAAAGTAGAAATGAATGACGACCTTGAATTGTATGATTTTTTAAAATGTTCTATCAGTATAAAAAGAGGTTGGTGAGTTGCATTGATTTCAGTTATAGAAAAAGTAAGTTAAACTTTTGCTCTGTTTAGTTCAAAATTTATAAGCCTGAGATTTATGAGCCTAATAGCTTTTAAAGTCATACTCACTGAGCAGCAGTTTTGTGAGGCACTGTGATGGTATATAAAAAGTCTTAAAACTTAGCAATTTTGCTCCTTGTAGTCTTAAAAATATAGTTTTGGGGACTTATGTACAAGAATGTTCATTACACTATTAACTATAATGGAGGGAAATGATACACAACTTAAATATTTATGATAGAGGAAAAAGTAATATTTTAATGCAGTTACTAGAAATTATATCTTGTGAAAATATTTAATGGAATAAAACTGCTAACAATACAATATTCACTATGTAAACAGAATACCAAAAAGATGGTTGGAGGAAACTGTTACTTTTATACTTTTAGTATGTTTGAAATATTTAAAATATTCAATATTAAAACAAATAAACATATTATATGATCACATAAAACTCCTGGAAGAAAACATAGGCAGTACCCTCTTTGACATCAATCTTAGCAATATTTTTTTGGCTATGTACCCTCAAGTAAGAGAAACAAAAGCAATAAATAAATAAATAAATGAGACTACATCAAACTGAAAAGCTTTTGTACAGCAAAGGAAATTATCAATAAAATGAAAAGGAACCCTACTGAATGGGAGAAACCATCTACAAAAGCTATATCTGATAAGAGGTTATTGTCCAAAATATACAAATAACTCATACAACTCAACGTCAAAAACCAAGCAATCAGATTAAAAAATGGGCAGAGGATCTGAATAGACATTTTTCCAAAGAAGATATACAGATGGCCAACAGATACATGAAAAGATGCTCAACATCACTAATCATCAAGAAAGTGCAAATCAAAACCACAATGAGATATAATCTTATACCTGTCAGAATGGCTATTATAAAACACAACAAATAACAAGTATTGGCAGGGTTGTAGATAAAAAGGAACTCCTGTGCACAGTTGGCGGGAATGTAAATTGGTGCAGCCACTATGAAAAACAGAATGGGGATTGCTCAAAAATTAAAAATAGAACTACCATACAACACAGCAATTCCAATTCTGGGTATTTATCTAAAGAAAATCAAAACACCAATTCAAAAAGATATATACACCTCTATGTTCATTGCAGTGTTATTTACCATTGTCAAGATATGGAAGGAACCTAACTGCCCATCAATACATGAATGGATAAAGGGGATTGTTTTACCCCCCACACACACACACACATATAATGGAATATTATTCAGCCATAAAAGAGAATTAAATCCACATGACAACATGGATGGACCTAGCCGGTATTATGTTAAGTGAAATAAGTCAGAGAAAGAAAAATACTACATGATTTCACTTATATGAGGAATCTAAAAAACAAAACAAATGAACAAAGATAACAACACAGAAGCAAAGTCATAGATACAGAGAACAAAAGTTGGTTGCCAGAGGGGAGGAGAGTGAGGGGGGATAAGTGAAATTCATGAGGGAGATTAAGAGCTACAAACTTCCAGTTACAAAATAAATGAGTTACAGTGGTGAAATGTACAGCTTGGGGAATATAGTCAATTATAAAGTAATATCTTTGCATGGAGGCATGGTAACTAGACTTATTGTGGTTATAATTTGGTAATGTACAGAAATAATGAATCACTATGTTGTGTACCAGGAACTAACATAGTGTTGTAGTCAATTATACTTCAAAAAATAAATAAATAAATAAAGTTATAGAAAAAAAAGGTCAGATTAGTGGTTACCAGAGGTGGAGGATGGGGTGAGAGGAATTGGATAAAGGTCAAAAGTTACAAACTTTCAGTTATAAGATAAATAAGTGCTAGGAATAGTGTACAACATGAGTAATATAAGTAACATTGTTATATGTTATATATGAATGTTAAGAGAGTAAATCCTAAGAGTTCTCATCACAGTGAAACAGATTTTTTTTCTACTTCTTTTATTTCATATCCCTATGAGATGATGGATGCTCACTAAACTCATCGTGGTCATCATTTCATGATGTATGTAAGTCAAGTCATTATGTACATCTTAAACAGTGTCATATGCCAATTATACCTCAAAGAAACTGGAAGGGAAAAATAGATGTACTATATAATCACATTTTTCAAATTAAAACATGTAATATTATCAAAGAGATGTATTTTCTTTTGTGAAAACAAAATCTGGTATAACCTGTGGTTTTTTTTTTTTTTTTTTTTTTTTTTTTTTTTGGTAAGCGGGCCTCTCACTGTTGTGGCCTCCCCCATTGCGGAGCACAGGCTCCGGACGCACAGGCCCAGCGGCCATGGCTCACGGGCCCAGCCTCTCCGTGGCATGTGGGATCTTCCCAGACCGGGGCACGAACCCGTATCCCCTGCATCGGCAGGCGGACTCTCAACCACTGCGCCACCAGGGAAGCCCCTAACCTGTGGTTTTTGTGACTATGGACTCTACATCTGAAACATATTTCCACGCTTGCTTGTTTTAAGGAAATTACTTGACATAGGTTTACCAAATCTCAACTCAATTCCCAGATTTTTCTGGTGACTTTACACAAGTGAAGCCCATATTTACCTTCTCTTTCTCTAAGTTCCCAAGGTATACCTTGTCTGTTTCACTCAGTCTGGCATTGAACCATGTACAGGTAGCCCGGTTACCTCACTTGGTCAAATATGGCCAGCTTGTCACCACTGCTCAGTTGTAGGCTGCTGAGATTCAGACTAGAGCAAAGCTTGGAGCAAGAGATCTTTGATTTTGACCTGTATGTCTTTTCCCAAGGTCCGAACTCTGTCTAGCATTGTATGTAGGTCAGAGAGTAAATACTTAATGCTAAGGATGTGTGTTTTTAATTTAGTGTATTTGTGTGTATGTGTGTGGTTGTTTTCTATCTACCTCTATTTCCACAAAGTATTTTGCCAGATATCCTATAACTTCTTGCACTGACTTACACATAAATGTCATAGAGAATTAATTATATTTTTCAGTAAACCAACACAGTACTCTCCCCTGGCAGAAGGAAAGTTCTCCTTTCTGAGGTGGAGGCGCAAACAGATTAATCATCTTTTCAACCCCTTGTTCTAGAACATTGCCTGTGAGGCCCTCCAGCTGAATCATTCTATACCTCTGTTAAAAGGGAGTATTTTTAAGTTTCCTTGTGTATGAGCTCAAAGGTACCCTGGACTCTACGTACAATCAGTTTTTCTACAAATACTGTCGATTGATTAAGGATTCCATCATGGAAACTAGTGGTCTCCTTCCAGGACGTGGAAGTAGGTACTGTTTAGATATAGAGGAGATTTTCCTTACAGACTTTCCAATGGCATGGCTTTTCAGAAATAGAAGGTTATTTTGGAGGAATAAAATCATTCTATCTATCTCGCTAGCTAGGTAGCTAGCTAGTTATATTTTATGCCCCACCCTGGACCATTTGAGAGTAAGTTGAAGATAGTTCCCCTTTTCCTTTAAATATTTCAGTGTGTATTTTTTAAAATAAGAGCATTCTCTTACATCTTTTACATAACAATGCAAATATAAAAATTAGAAAATTAACATTGATGCAAAATTATTACTGATCTATTATATATATTCTAGTCTATATATCTATATAGATATATCCATATATCATTATTTATACCTATATTCTAATTCTGGGAAACCTGTACAATGGACCCCCAATTTCCTGCCACATTCAGTAATGGAAATGTTGATCCTAAACTTCAGATAATAAATTGAGTTACTCAATGAACACCAACCATATATTCTTAATGAATCAAAAAGGTGGACTCAGGCATCCTTTCTGCCTACATTCCAACAGTCACAGCTAACAAATGTATATATACACACACACACACACACACACACACACATATCCAATTGTCCTGATAATGTCCTTTAGTGTATTTATTTTATTTTATTCTTTGGTCCAGGATCCAGTCCAGGGTTACTCATTGCATTTAGTGTCATATCACTTTCCTCACGTTTAATGTGGAATTGTTCCTGTGTCTTTCTTTGTCTTTCAAGATTTCACCATTATTGTAAGGAAAAATCAAGTCATTTTTTAAAAAAGATATACTCCAGAATTATAATTTCTCTTTAATAAAATGTTACCCACATGAATTTTCTGAAGGAGCCTCAGTTATGATCACTGCAAAAGATAAGAGATCATGGACGTCAGTTTAAGTTTCTGGATTCGTTGTGATCTGTCCTCTAGAGTATGGGACAATTTTAATTTCTATGTGGATACATGATATTTGCAGTCAATACACTGATAGCTTCCAGGGTGATGGTGTCAGAGACAGGAGGAGGAGGAAGAGATATTGGGGAAAAGAGCAAGAGGGAAGGAAAGAAGGAAACAAGGAGGGGGCAGAGGTAGAGAAAGAATGAAGAAATAGTGTCATTTTCTTAACAATACCTCAGAAAGTCTTATCAGATTTACTTACCTAAGAGCTATCCTAGGGTGTTTCCACTGTTGAAGATACATTCAACAAACATACTGAAAATTCTTCCTTTTCCCACCAAATAAATGTCACCAAATTACAATCTTCCAGGTCTTCCCAAAATACCGCAGGGAAGAATATTTCTCGTGGATATTCACTTTACATCAGGAACTCCTTGTTGTATTCTTTTGTGGCAAATGCAAGTGCCCTGGAGATTTACAAACTTTCTGTAAAAAAAAAAAAGTGAGGGTATCTGGATTACTTTTCACGAGTTTTAGGAAATACTAATGCAACTATACCTGTACTTTGAAAAATGTAAAGTTCCCATGCAGCAATACCAGGTTAAATTCGTTTAGGAAACACTGGAATTTACAAAGACCTCCGTGGTTTATTGGAAAATATTGTTGTTGGTATATTATTAAAATGTGTATATTAAAAAACAGTTGTTGGTATTATACAAGTCACCTGGAATCATGGTAAAACATCTTAATAAGTCAAATTGGTTAAATTCATTTCAGTGACACAGTTCTCTGTTCTCCACAGGAAGATAATTAAAGCATTCTCTTGACTGGTGGGACAGCAGAGAGAACAAAGTATCTTTAATAATTTAAAGATAAGTGATGAAATAATTTTAATTTTGCCCTAACCTCTGTTGCTTTCTCTCATTACGCTATGAGTCTTTTAGTCAAGGTCAAGACTGGGCCAGTGATTCAGTTCTTTACGTCAAGGAGTAAACATGTTCCAATAATCACTGAGAAAAATTAATTTTATATGGAGAATGGTTCTGAAAGAAATACTTTTTTAACTTGTTCTTCTTACATTTCTTAACTTTTTAAAGAGTTACTTAGACAGTGAATAGTCATTTTGTTACAAGATACTATTTCTCAGCAGAATATCTCTTGAGAATTGCACTTAAGATGCAGTAATTATTTTTGTCATTTTCATATGAATCAGTAAAATACATATTTAGTGTTACCAACATGGTGCTGTAGGCAATTAAAAAGACAAATGTTATTGATAGCTAAATTTTGAAAACTGTTTTTTTTTTAATTCTGCACTGTTTACAAGATTTCCCTGTGCTCACAGTATCCCTGATATGCAACTGTAAAAATATTGGCTCGAACCTCCTTAAGAATTGCTTTGTGGATCCCACTGGTAGATATAATGACCTCTTTCACCTTGTCAGAAGGGCAAACTTGTCAAGCTCACAGTGGTCAGTACTCTGAAGATCATCCTTGAAGCCCAGAAACATGGACCAAGCAGGAATTCCGGAGTATGGGTGCTGAGATGCACGGGCTGGACAGAGTCAAATAGTATCAGGACTCATGAACTGATCAAGGATGAAGGGACACTGGGTTTCTGAAGCTGAAGCACACTTAGATTTCTCCTGTATCACTTAATGATATGAGCAGAGACTTAATTCTTTGAAGTCCTTGATTTAAGGAGCCGAAAAGCAAAGGAATCCTTTTGCTTGATCTGATCCTTGTTATTAAAAGAAGTAGAGGATATAAAACACCTTCTATTTTTATTGATTGATGTTTGGGGGGGTCAGTATTTTAGTCTGTTCATCTGTGTTTTGCCCTCTGCCCTGATTTCAAAGTTCTCATTCACTTCTGATTAGACTATCAGTTAATTCGCTGATATATCCTTTTTGAAAGAGACTTTGTTTTATTTCAATTGACTTATCATCCTTCATTTTACCCTCCAATTTAATTAAGAATGCCACATTAAAAAAATCTCAGAAAACGTACTGAAATAAATTAATCTAGTTTTACATGTTTTCCAAAGTAAGTTAAGTTAGTAAGAAATCTGTATCATCTTCCTCTCCAAGCACAGTTTATCCTCTAATGTCTCTCAAAAACATTTTTCTTTAAGAGATGAAATTCTTTTTCTTTTCTCCTGCCCTACTCAGATTCACTTCGTGCCACCAAAGTTCTAGAGGGTATTGATTGAAATGCTATTGAACATTATAGAATTCCAGGGACCTTCTGAAAATTTCTGCAAATTTTCAAGGCAAGAAAGGGTTGTGGCTTATGGTCCTCTCTATCTTTGTGCTGCTTTTCCTGCTTAATCCTTTTAGTTCTTCGATCTTATTGCTGTCGATGCAAGTTAATTCCATTTTTCAGGGTCTCGATGGAAATGGAATAGTCAATCCTCCTCCAACAAATACTTCACTCTCACATGACATTTGCATGAAGTAGCTACATTTACTGTAGGTTTGAAGAGTTGGGGATATTTATAATACAAATATGCTAACAGTATCACAGTATTGAACATTATGTTTAAAACTACTATATTCATAGTGTTGTACTTCTCTGAAACTAATTCCCTCACCCTTCTCATTTTCTTCATGACTCTGACCTGTCTCCAAACTACTATTCATTTTTTTTAATATAGAAACATTCATGGATTTTTTTTATTTATCTCTGGCCTACCCATCTCCATGGGAGCCTCAACTCCTATCCCAAATGGCTTATTATCATTAATAAACAATGGCTTATTTTCCTTTAAAAAAAATTTTAGGCTTATTTTCTTAAACAAGTGTACTTTGTCTTTAAAACACATGTTAGGAAATGAAGGTTAACTATGAAGAGATTTTAAAGAACATTTTAACTTCCTTACATATGGTCAAAGACCCTGATTACCAATATTAATGTGGTTGAAGCTATGTTTACCTTTCACTACAGACGTCATATTTAGGTTAGCTAAAATAGAAGTTGAAACTAAACAAAAAAAGGAGTAGTTTGTATTTCTCCTTATATCTTTCTTTTGACTTTCAGCCCGAAGGTCAGCAACAGCCTTCATTTCCGGCAAAGTCTCTGAGCTCACAGTCAGGTGTAGTGACAGTATAACTACCAGCATCAGTATCAATATCCTCCCTGGGAGTACAGCAAAACTGTCCTCTTACCTTTGGGAGGACTTGGAACCTATCAGGTATTTTTAAGTTCAAATAAATGTGAGAAAAGCTGAGGATTCTGGAAGCAAACCTGTCTTCCTGAGATGAAGACAATCAGCACAGACGATCTGCCTTTAAATGGTACCTGATTCCCCCTTCACGCCCTCCCACCCATGTTTTAATTGTGCTGCTGTTTCCCAGAATATTGTGTGTTTTCCAAGAACACCTGACAGTTGCTACTGCAACTGATAGTATTTTAAACAGTGTGTTATGATGTGATAACTACTGATAAACCACCAACGGAGTGGAGAGTACTTTTATGCAACTACTCTTATACATTTTGTCCATAAAGCTTGAGCATGTAACTAAGTCCTATCTCTGCATCTAGATACTAGTTATGGTTCCCTGATACCCAGCTATTAAGTATTGGGACTAATAGCTCAAATGTAACTCTGTATGTCAACCACCTGGAATAAATTTTATTATGGTGATAGCTTCCATTTCTCCAGTTAATCTTCAACTTTTAGTTAAAACTTCCTGAAACTAATGATTTTATTTAGAAGATTCAGTTCCATTGGGTAGATTAATAGAGTGATACTGGGAAAATTACTTAGTCTCTGGAAGTCTCAGTTTCTTCATCTATAAAATTGGTATAATAAAGCAGTTTTCTAAGGACAACTGTATATGTGAAATCAAAGCATATATATAAAGCAAAGGTCACTAACACAAAAGTCTCCAGGTTTGTCACATAAATAAGCAGATCTGGATGAGTATTAGAAGATAAAAATTTGCAGGGCTGTTAGACACCTGCAACAGAAAAAGGTATTCAAACACAAAATTTGTCTTGCCAACACAAAATATTAAGGAAGAAAATCTGGCCACAAATGACTTGTTATTTATAAAAATACTTAGCTTCAAAAATGTTTTCTCTTTCACTTGCATTTTCCTTCTACCTCCTGCCTTGATATATAGGTGACCCCAGGTCTATGAGTGGTAATTAAAGTGAAAAATAAAGATGGCTAAAACATTTTCTGTGCTCTTAAAGATCACTGATCTGCCTGGGGAGACACATAGTAAATGCAATATAACCAGGCAAGAGCCATAATGGAAATTGAAGAGTAGCAGAATATGTCACCCCAAATTGTGACTGTAGGACTTAAGGACATGCTGTTCCCAAATATGCCATTTTGGTATGTTGATTGTTTTGAGCTGTAGACACTTGGAAAACAGCAGATACAGGGAGAGTCCTTCTCTGAGCTCTTATCTGTCCTTAGACAGGGAAGACTGATACACTTATCCCAGGAGAGGGTACTGGAGTACACCACCACACCAGACGTACATCTCATGACCTATTCATCTTTCCTAAAAATCACCAACTCTCCCCTAAAAGGCCCATATTCCCCTTCCCCTTTCCCTATTAAGATGATATTTATCCCTAAATTCTAAAGCCACTTCTTCAAGTTTCTCTCAGGTGTTCATGAGGTATACATGTTAATAAACTTGTTTGTTTTTCTCTTGTTTATCAATCTTTTATTACAGGAGTCTCAGTTAAGAACTCAGAAGGGTAGAGGAAAAATTATATTTCCTCCCCTACAAAATATAAGCCAATCTCCTGTATACAATGCAATCACCAAAGAAGAATTTACTTGGAGTCATTAGGGAGGGTTTCATAGATGAGCTGGCATTTCAGCAGGGTCTTGCAGTAAAATAAGGTAGCTGATGAAAAATAAAAGGGAGCCAAGGGCATTCGAAATGACAGGAATGATTAATACAAAATTATAAGGAAGTGAATATATGTGGCAATGATTCACCAAACAGAATCTTTTATTCAACTAATTAAACAATCATAGAATACATTCTGCAGGGCCACAAGCAAATGAGGTAAATGCTTACCTGGAATCTTTAATTATTCAGCAATACTTTGAATTCCTAATGCCTTTACCAAAGATTTATTCCCCACACCTAAAGTAATCTGAATGGATGTTTCATTACATTATGTATTAATAAATTAACTTTAAAAACTTAAACTCAGCATATTTTAATAGGTTTCAACAATATAATAATTAGGGGAGAATCTTTTGAGGATAGCCTGTAATTACCATTGACATTCCTTATCTTCTCACTCATGCCAGAGGGCACCAGTATTCAATGCTAGTTGTTTTATTCTTTTGTTAGTTGTTTTAAACTCCCCAAAAGGTTTACTGCTTTGTGTCGGGACCCCATTACCCCTGATCTGGACTGTTATAATAGCCCACTACTTTCAGCCTCTCCTCTCCCTTAATCTACTTTGAATTAATTCTTCTAGAACACAATTTTGATTCTATTACTTCTCTATTCACCAACTTTTAGTGATAGTCCATTGCCTACCAAATAATACAGATAATTACAAAATAAATGCTGATTATTCATTGTGGTTTGAACTGTCCTTATGAGTTTGTGTTAGAAGATGAACTGGAATAAGTGTGAATAAGACATAAGGGAAAAAGAATAAGAAGAGTGCTGACTCAGAGTCACTAGCACTCCTGGATTTAAATCATAGTTCAACGGTCACTTTTGTATGACTATTTTTTTTCTTTTTTTTAAATTTATTTTTATACAGGAGGTTCTTACTAGTTATCTATTTTATACATATTAGTGTATACATGTCAATTCCAATCTCCCAATTCATCCCACCATCACCCCCACTTTCCCCCACCCTGTTGTCCGTATGTTTGTTCTCTACATCTGTGTCTCTATATCTGCCTTGCAAACCTGTTCATCTGTACCATTTTTCTAGATTCCACATATATGCATTAATATATGATATTTGTTTTTCTCTTTCTGACTTACTCTGTATGACAGTCTCTAGGTCCATCTACGTCTCTACAAATGACCCAGTTTCGTTCCTTTTTATGGCTGAGCAATATTCTATTGAATATATGTACCACATCTTCTTTATCGATTCATCTGTCGATGTGCATTTAGGTTGCTTCCATGACCTGACTATTGTAAATAGTGCTGCAATGAACATTGGGGTATTGTATGACTTTAGGAGCTACCTAACATTTTCCAGTCTTAGTTTCTACAACTAACTTATCAGGTTAATTTTAAAAGTTGCCATAAGGGGTTGTTATATTATCTCTATAATGTAATGGATGCTGCAATATTTGTAGAAATGAACTGAACTGGATCTGGCTAAGCTGGCAAGTTCTGGCAACACAAAAATAAGAATTTCAGACAAATCTTCTGGAAAAGACAAGGAGACCCAGAGGTATACAAGGAGGAGGCATCTGGGAGGTAAGCAGGGCATCAGGAGAGATTGACAGCAGGTAATAGGAAGAAAATAAGAAAGTCAAGGGATTGCTATCAGGTGGATATCCTTGTAAGAAAGAGGTCTAGGGAGTCCATTAGCAGGAAGAAATGAACCAGAGAAGAAATTAATTGAGATCAGAAGTTTCATGCAGCAGATAAACAGTACCCAGTCTCAGCAAATGGAGTTGCTAGGGCAGAACTCAAGTACCATGAATATAAGACAGAGCATGAAAACCAGCAATAAAATTCAGCTACTATATGAATATGGGCATCTTTTGATTTTCCCCACTTAGAAGCCAGATCTGCTTCAGAGCCTAAAGATGGTAGAAACTACAGGCTAATGACATCTGGAATGAATAATATCACCTTGGGAGTGATGTTTGGACTACAACAGAGATAGGGATCCAATCTAGACTCCTATGTAGTTTTCTTATTAAATTTGAATTGGCCACTTTAATGTTTGTTAATGTTACAGGATTTATAAATATTCTTTTCATCTGTAAAAGAAATGTCCACTGTAAAAATATATTCTGAGTAGAGTCAAAAAGTCATGTGTATTCTCAGATAGGACCCTGAAAAGAAATGGTCTATAATAGGGAAGAAGATAAATGTATATCTAAGGTTCTAAAGTTGAGTTCAGTGGTGGAAATAAAGATGAAACCCCCAATTAAGATTTAAATCAAATTTGTTTAACAAAAATCTTACTGTGTTCCTGTCACTTTTATTAACTCCATTTTACATGTATGGAAACTGAGTAAAGAAAGTTTAAGTAATTTACTTCAGGTCATACTGATAGAAAGTGATATAGTCAGGATTTAAACTCAGTAAGTTTGGCTTTAAGTCTCCGTATTTTTGATCACTATGCTATACTGGCTAATTATAAGCTAATTAATAATGAAATAGTGTCCATCAGAAGAAAACCAAATACCACTGAAAGCTAAATAAAAATAACTCCAAATGCATATAATTTAGTTTTGCTGTATAATAAACCATTTCTAAACTTAGAGACCTCAATTAACAATTGTTGATTTAGTTCATGATTCTGTGGATCAGCCAAGTGATTCCTCTGGTCTGAATTAGCTCTGCTGATCTCTGTAGGGTACACTCAGCTGAATGGTCTAGAATAGCCTACTTACATGTCTGGAAGTGGACACGTTCTTGGCCAGAATGTCTGCATTCTCTTACACATGGCCTCATCCTCCAAAATGTTAGCTGAGGCTCTACTCACATGGTAGTTTCAGGATTCCAGCCTGAATCTAGGATTGCAGCATGATAGGGCAAGCCCCCAGATGAAAGCTCTTTCAAGACTCTACATCAGTGGTTTGCAAGCTAGGGGCAATTCTCCCTACCCCAGGAGATAGTTAACAATGTCTGGAGAGACATTTTTGATTGACATAGTCATAGGGTTGTTGCTGGCATCTAGTGGGTAGAGGCCAGAGATATTGCAAAATATCCTATCCTACGATGCACAGGACAATCCCCTTCAACAGAGAATTATCCAGTCCAAAGTGTCAACCGTGCTGAGGTTGAGAAACCCTGATCGATTTGGATCACATTTGTTAATGTCCCATTAGCCAAAGAAACTCACATGGCCTAGGTCATTTCAAGGGGTAAAAAATTATACTCCATCTCTTGATGAATAGAGAAGAATTTGTGCTCATTTTTGCAACCTGCTGTTGCAATAGTAGTTATTTAAGAAAAAGAAGAAAAAACAGAGATGACAAAAACAAAGCAGCAGCAGCAGTAGCAGACAAGCTCAAGGCACAAGTTAGAAGGGAATAAGAGGGTCAAAGAGTATTCAGCAGGACAGCAAACATGGTAGGTTTTCCTTAATATTTTGCTTTCATTTTATCATGATTTATGCACTCATATATGAATATGTCTGAACTTTTCATAGCCTTTAAGAGATGTCTGCATTTCAAATGGGGTTTTATATTATATTTAAAACACTAAAATAATCAACACCAATAAAACATTAGCATATATATATATATATATATACATACATATTTTGAAATACTGTAAATTGTTTTCTATAATTTCTATATTTAATGATCTAGCTATAGTTATATGAGGTAAAATACCTATAACGATGACTTAATTTTTTGTTAATCTGAGTGCTTCTATTTGGATTTTTAGTGTCAATTATGTGAAATATTGTCAAAATTGTTCATCATTATTATTATAACTGATATAGAGTTTACCTATAAGCAGCTAATAATTACATAAAATATTACATAGGTGAACTCTATAAAATGGTTGATAATTTAACCATTTTATGCTTATGTAAATTGAATTAATATATGTCTCAAATTAATATCACTAGCTAACTCAAATTAAGATAATCTGTATAATTTTTTAAAGATTTGGAAAATCTAAATGTATTGCCTAAAAATTCTTCCTGCATGATTTGGAGACCCCAAAAGAACAACTTTGTTAAATCTTTATCATGCTAAACATATGTGACCATGTCCTGTGCAAATGAAGATTTCAAAAAAGATGTTAGACAGATACCATCAGAAAATTAAAAATTAAAAAGCAGCTATAAGAAACTTTCTATCTTTTTAGCCCATAAATTTAACACCACAGAATAATGAGTCTATGTATGCCTGCCATCCTCCAAATATAATACATATTCACAAATGATATTTTAATAAGGGATGCATTTACTTATAGAAGTGTAAATATTTTTCTAGAAGAGAAACAAGTTCTTTCTTATAGCATCTTTGCTTCAAAATCTTAATGAGAAGTAGTGCAGTGAAGTAGGTATAGGATAGCCCCTGTGGTCACACACCTGACATTTAATCTTTGTCCTGACTTTTTTTTTTTTTTTTTCAGTACACGGGCCTCTCACTGTTGTGGCCTCTCCCGTTGCGGAACACAGGCTCAGCGGCCATGGCTCACGGGCCTAGCCGCTCTGCGGCATGTGGGATCTTCCTGGACCGGGGCACAAACTCGTGTCCCCTGCGTCGGCAGGCGGACTCTCAAACACTGAGCCACCAGGGAAGCCCTGTCCTAACTTTCTTAACACTAGTCTAGACCTTTGTTATTGTTAAGCAAGTTCGCAGAGGCCTAGCTTACTAGTATGTAAAATGGGATAATAATCCTATCTGACATGTCTGTTATAAAGGAAAAAGAAGATAGATATACAGAACCTTTCACTATATTAACTTATATGCTTTATGAATACAATTAGTTTATTAGTTTCTATGACCTTTGCAAACATTTGTGTACCAGAAATCAATATAGATCAGATTCTAATTAAGTTTTCTACATTGTGATTTATTTTAGCTCCTTTCTAGCTCCTGAGATTTCTAAATTCTTCCTGGAAGGAGAAAATGAGAAAAGTACTCTTGGCTCCTCCAATGTTAATTTACCTAATTATTCCCATTCCTTTCATTTTTCTCATCACTAAATTTTTTCCACTTTAAAGTCTTCTTTCTCATTCTCCTCTGTACACAATATAACTTTTGCTTAAAATATTTTTTAAATTAGACAAGAATTTAACATCTTTAACTTATATATTTAAAAATAAAATGGTTAAGTTAGACAATAGAAAATAGATTTAGGAAAATGTATCCAGACGGTTAAGTAGTTTGAATCCTAACTGAAACATCATTTTGTGTTTTGAACACTTATGTCTGAAGAATAATGTAGCTTCTCTGGCTAGAGCTTGGGAAAGACTCCCTCTGTTTTTCCAATGTCAAAGTAATTTTCAATTTATCTCAGATGTGAGAGATAGTCAAAATGATCTTAAATAAAATGCCATGGGGCTTCCCTGGTGGCGCAGTGGTTGAGAGTCCGCCTGCCGATGCGGGAGACACGGGTTCATGCCCCGGTCCTGGAAGATCCCACATGCCGCGGAGTGGCTAGGCCCGTGAGCCATGGCCGCTGAGCCTAAGCATCTGGATCCTGTGCTCTGCAAAGGGAGAGGCCACAACAGTGAGAGGCCCACGTACCGCAAAAAAAAAAAAAAAAAAACGCAAAATAAATAAATAAAATAAAATAAAATGCAATGTTCATTCATTCTATCCCTAAGGAAAATATGATGCATAGCCAATATTCCTTTTATTGATTACTTATAGTGTGTTAAATAGTCACATTATAAAGCTTGAAAGACGGAACCATAGATATTTGCAGATTACAAATAACTCCAAAATAAAATATTTCTGCACAAATCTTTGGTGACTAGCTATGGTAAGAAGGCAATAGGAATTGATGGGCTCATTTATCTCCACCTCTTCAGAGACCACTTCATATTTTTCACCGACTATATTAATAGATTCTGCATGTTTGAATATGAATAGTCACTGCTATAAGACACCTTTCAACAGCCCAGAACAGTTTAATAGTATCAAGGTTACAGCTGTACTTGTTCATAAGTAATTCATTTAAAATGCATTTTTTAATTAAAAAATAGGTCATATGGTTCATTTTGAAGTCCTGTGAGTCGTTGGAAGATCATCTGGGGATGATTCATTAATACCTTCTCTAGAATATGCAGTCTGCTATCCCACGTTCGTTCATAAAGGAACTGAGTAGTACTGCCTATGATTTCCAGGCTTTCATTTCAAAATTCACAGAGGCACCTTTGACTAGCACCTCCATGGATGTAAAAACAATGTGGATTCACCATATTCCAAGACATAGATACCAGCCATGTGGTGCTTGGAAACCTTTGCCCATTTGTCAGGCTAAATTATAGTCCTGACATGGCAGCAAAGAATATAGGGCATCATATCTTTACTTGTATATAATATTACGGTAACTGTAAACTGACACAATAAAATAAAAAATAGTTTAGGATGTCTGTGGTTACACACTTCTATTCCCTCACCTGAGGTCTTTGGGGGACTTGATTTTAAAACGGAGTAGTTATTGCAAAGCCTGTTTTGAAAGATCACTGAAAAAATGGTCAATAACTTGCTGGTGAATAAGATTCTCCTAAGGTTTGGCATTTGAGGACACAGAGAAAGTATTTAGGAATCACTCTAGCGCCACACAGTACACTGCAGGACACGAAGCAGTCTGGTGACATCAATGGTTAATGCCCCTTTTAAAGCACAAGTCATCAGAGCAATTAGTTCACCTGCCAGAGATGCAGAGGTCACAGGTTTGCTCCCTCTCAAGCTCGTAGATATACATATGCATTTATTTTGCAAGGTAACATGGCTTGGGTAACATGCTTGTGCCATTTCACATGATTTTCAAACTCTCCCTCTTTACTGGTTTTTCCAGCTCAACATGTGAACGCCTCTAAGACTTGCTCATCTTGAAAATTTTAATTATAAAAATATAACTTTCTATTGATTTTGTATCTCTTTATAGACGCTGACTATATGATTTTTCTTTTTTTCAAGACAAGGTCATGTTCACTTCTTTTCTTATTCTTCAGCTCATAGTAGTCAAACATCCATACTACATTGCTCCAAATGCATTGCACATGAAGGTCGATGATAGGTTTCAAAATTCACTGAACAAGTGGTGGTCTTTCTTTTGTCCCACTACCCTAGCATGTGACACTGTGACTCATCTGACATCACTATTTCCTTCTACCACTAATAGCTTTTTTAAAGTCAGTCTTATGAAATATTCTGTATTCCTTATATATATGTATTCCTAACACTCTGACTCATTTTTCTATTCACTGTGTATCCTGACAGATACCCATTTTGAAACTTTTTCTTCTTTCTTCTTTCTTCAAGAAACAATTTAAAATTTGTTAGATCCCAAATATACACCTCTAAACGAGAGACTCTACTAAGATTTCATTCCATTTATCCAGTTGCTTATGGCAGATCTCCACTTAGCTGTTCCAGATACATCTTAAACTCAATATTTTAAATAGCATCATCATTTCCTCAATGTATTCTTTCTCCTCTCTCAGTAAATTACATTATCACTTGTGCCCACCCAAACTACAGAGAAAGTGGAGTTGTATTTAACCATTGTCTGAATACAGGCTGCTTTCAGCCTTCTCTAAATACAGGTGTGTCACCTTTTCCTTCCATCAGTCCTGCCAGGTGACCAGGGATACAGCCCTCTTCTTGAGGCTTATGGATGTCTTGTAATGTTAAGATTGTGGAAAAATTCCACAAGGGATAAACTAGACAGGGACAAGAAACAACTTCAATTATTGAAGAGATATAGATGGGCCTCACTCCTGCTGGGTGAACATTAACCTGAGTGCTAACTCCCGACCAAGGGAAGATTTCATTGGTGCCTATGACATGAGCAGCTAATATAGGTCTGGGCACAGAGTGAGCAGTCACAAATAATGTTTCAATTTCCAAACAACTCTGACAACTGAAACAAGGCCCTTCAAAAAGACCATTTACCAAAATGTTGTCTAATGACCCATCACCTGTAGCCCTCTCTCTAGGGACTACTAAACACACTTATCTCCTTGTTAAGGTGTAAAACCAAAACTAGACAAAATCTGAGCTTCCTTCCACTCTCCTTCACATTTCTTCTCTGGTAAATGAATACAGACCTGACTATCTACTAGAATTGAAGAAATGGGAATAACAGGAGGGAGAAAATGGATAATATTTCAAAAGTAATTTCCTGCCACAACAGCAACAAGAATCATCCTAACCCCTCATCTTTCTAGATATGCAATTGCTACTTCCCCCTTTTCCCTGCTGAGTGGTGACAATCTACCAACTTCCAGATCCTTGTCATCACTTAACAATATGAGCACCTGGATGGCAGTGTTCACACTACCCCCAACTCTTAACAACACCCCAGGCAATTTCTTTATCCACATAAGTAACTAAACCCTAGGAAATGTTCCAATCCAAGACACAATTGCAACTAAGAAAAGAAATCTAGCACAAGGAGCAGTAAGGGATATCTCCAAGTGGGGGAAGGCAAAGAATTCATGAGTGTTCTGCTATTGAAATCGGGAACTCTACAACCAACCCAAGAAGGTTTATCTGTGCCAACAAGTTAGTGGCCCTAGGTGTCACTTCCATACATTCAGACTGTAAAACAGAATAGGTGAGGCCTTTGTTGATATAATATTAATATGATAGCATTTAGCAAGACCCAAATAGATAGTATGGTCTATTGCTATTACTGACATACTAGAAATGTTGTATTACTCAAAATCCATAGAACACTTGACTATTTTCTCCACTTAGATTTATATCTCCAGCATATTTCCTCCACATGGCCATGGGCATTACATTCTGGTACCAGCTCTCTTTCCATCCCCATTCATAAGTCACCACAACCATCCCAGTTTTTGAACTCGCCGACCTCCTCAAATCTCAATTGATACAATTTCCCATCATAGTCTCCCTTTTATTTATCAGAATTGGTTGGTGTTTTTTTTCAAATCTCTGCCAATTTGCCTATCCTTGTCTATAAACTTCTCTCAGAGATGAATTGGCAATCATGGGATATAACAACCAGTTATATGAAAATACTTCTGTGGTGATTTCCACAGTCAACCCAATCCCCAAGAAAACTTTACAACTCACTACATTCTTCACTTTCACTACAACTATGGTTTCTATCTTTGCTGCTTCTCTCTCAAAATGATACCCAGCAGAGAGACAGTACGTGAGAAAACTACTAGCCACACAGAGAGAACTTTAAGCCACATTCCAGATTGCCAAGGGCCAGCCCATAGAGTGTATTGATCAATATCTCAGGTGAGGGAAAACAAGTGGGAAACATTTTCTGATTCTGCTCTGCATTCATATAAATCATCCAGGAATAATGAAGGGTAGAGGACCTCAACTTTTCTCAATTGTATAGGATAGTAACCCTATGACCTTATGACTTCAACTTCCCTTCATCATACACTATGCTCTGCCATGTCTGAGCCACCAAAATCATGTAAATCCAATTCAAGTTTAGAAAATACAAAGTATAGTAAGTTAAGTTGTTGAGTGAAACAATGCCAGGTAGAGATCTCTGGTGCCTGCTGATTACAACAGACCTTTAAGAATCCATCTTTCAATGAAGGAATATGTAGGGACATTCCAGCTTTAAGAGAATCAAAGGGAAAAAATAATTTTGAGAGGTGAAAGCCCCCCAAAGGAGAATTTAGTGTCTAGTCTAAGATGGTCACTTAAAGCCCTTAGGGTATAGTCCCATATGTAGCTAAAAACGACTTAAAGGGCCACTTAGAAAATGACACCAGGATTCACATCTCTGTCTCCATTGTGAACGTCTTTCTGTCTGCTCTGACTTCTTCAGTCTTTGTAACTGTGCCTTCTTACCTGAAGAATTTTTCCTTCTCTTCACATTCTTTTGTGCTTTATGACTTGTTTGGAAAGTCTGTCCAGGTTGTGGTTCTGTTGCTCTGCTCATATTGCTTCTTGAGTTAGAGCAAATCTGGCTGGTGAGTGGGATGCTCTGTCTTCTCTCACTGTTCCCGACAGGACTCCACATGTATCTAAACAGGAAAAGCCTCCACCATAGAGAAATACAGTTAAAGTTTTTCAGATTACTATACTCCCTGAATAGATTTGGAAATTGAGTCCCTCAGATGTTAAGTGGTTGGCTCATCATCACAATAAAAGATAGAAATAGAAAAGGTACATCTAGTGTCATTCATGGATCACACTGATCTAAAGTTTAGAGGATATCCTTATAAATTATGAATAGTACTCAAATCTATTCACTACTGTACCGGATAATAAAAATCTCAATAAGGGACTTGAGGATGAAATAAGAAGATAGAAATAAATATCAACAAATGTTAAACCTTGAATTTTAATTGAAACAGATAACTAGTACAGATGGGAGTCCAGGGAAGAGCATATCACTCAAGAACTCTGAGAGTTTGACTAATGAAATCAATAATACAGTAAAAGCTAAAATGTTTCCAAAACAAAAAATGACCTACTGTATTTAATAAAGAAACCTAAAGTATGGAAATAGTATCGATAGAATAAACGGGTTCAGAAAAGCAAAACTTGGTGGTATGTCTCACTACTTCCCTGAGTAGAGAAACCCTGAATCTGGGGCATCTTCTGATCATCTCATTCCCCTGGGAGATACACTCTGTTTCTGAGCAGGGATTGCTCTTTAGATGTCTCCTTGAGTTGAATGAAATAGCTGTCAGGATTTTCCTCCAACCTGTCCTCTGAGTCTAAGTTCATGAACTTACTCTCTGGTATCTAATTCAGTGTTCTTGATATCAACACACTAGTAGAGTGGGTGACTTCATTAGAAGGCAGACATAGTCTATTCTTCTAAATTTCTTCTGCCAAGGTGCATGTTGTACACTATACATGAAGAAATTGACTTTTGAATGACATATCGATCTTTGGCATTTAATAAATATGTGAGTGCAACCAACTCTGTGGAGCTGAAAATCTTGCCTTTCTTGATATGCCAAGTTGAAAACCAAAGATTTCAAGGCAAGTTCTCCTGAAAGCCTCACTACCTGGGGTAATGTAATTTGGGTCTCCTTTCTTAGCAAACATGCCAATCTCGGTACACACATTTTCAACAGCAATGTAGCAGACCTAGGTTCAATTGAATTCATCTGGAAAAATCTACCAAATTAGTCAGTAATGAAAAATTAATTAGTGAGTTCTGAAGTAATTAAAGATAGTATCGAAAGAAAAATAAATAACAGTCATAGGGAAGACCACGTCTGGAGACTTCCATGCAATCCTAAGGTTACTGGTGTAACATTTAAAAATGAATTATAGCTACTGTGATAGCTATTTGTAAATATTTGAGGAGTCATTAATTGCTAAAGGGTTTTGATTTGTTTTACGTGAATCTAAATGGGCAGAACCTAGAGTCATGAATGGTAAAGGGGGAATAGATTTTATTTGTCTCAATGAAATGAGCTGCCTTGTAGGATGGTAGGTTTCCAAGATGTAAGTCAAGTTAAAAGGCCCTTTTCAGAGATATTTAAAGGAATTCCTATATTGAATGAAAGTTGGGCTAAATGACCTTTAAGTGACATTTCAACTTGTAAGACTCTATGCTTAATGTCCTTAGTGGAAGTTCAGTTAAGCAACCTACATATTCTGACTCCTGGTCCAACCTTCTCTTCATTATTTTCTCTTGTCATCAGCAGTTGTAATTTTTTTTTTAGGACACGAAGAAGATATTCATTTATCTGCTTGCTTGTTATATATGCGTTTGCATTAATTGTGTTCTGATTTGAGTTGCATAAAAAAGGCACACCTTCAAACAACATCAAATTGTTATTACCCATCCAAAAACACTCATTTGCATGACAGATAAGGAAAAATGCCTCCTGAGTGTATCTTCTTTTCTTAGTCCTCTGACTAAGTGTTCCATGGCTGGTGTGTTTGAAAATGAACTCACATAAAATGTTAGACAGGCAATACTAACTGTTCATTCAAGGATTTTAAATTAAGCTTCCACAAGCAACTCCACTTCTGATATAGCAATTAGAGGATAGGTGATAATTCATAAATCACACACTCAAGAGAAAGTAGCTTATGTGATCTGTTTTGTCTGTATGGAACAAAGCACCAAATACAAAAATGTTTATTGCAAAGTACGCTTCCTCATGAGAATGAAGAAAATGGGATATAAACTTAGCATTCTAATCTGTAGATTCTGGTTGTGTATGAAACCATCTTTTTATCTTCATCACTTCATGATACACAAGTCTTGAGTTCCCGAATGACAGACTAATAGAGAGGGAGCCCTAATCACGGAGGCATAGGCAATTAAAGAGCAGAAGCCAGGGACGCAAAGCAATTAACTGAATGTAAGACGTGCTGGTTCAATATATCCAACAAAATCCAGAGAGTTGAAAGCAGGAATCAAATAACAAAAATGGTGTAGGCGATTTGTGTGTTTGTTAACAAATTATATCAGAAAAACTTATGTTTCTTTTTAACAAGCAGAGGAGACACTAAATTTTTAGATTCTAAATGAAGAAAATATTTGTTAGCCTCTGAAGTTTTTATGTATATCTTGCCTTATAATTTAGTATCTTTTCACTATTTTGTGCATGTTTAATTTCAATTTTATTTGGTTAATTTACATGATTGTGATGTTGACTCTATTATTTTATTTTATTTTATTTTATTTTATTTATTTATTTTTTTTTTCTGTACGCGGGCCTCTCACTGCTGTGGCCTCTCCCGTTGCGGAGCACAGGCTCCGGACACACAGGCTCCGCGGCCATGGCTCGCGGGCCCAGCCGCTCCGCGGCATGTGGGATCTTCCGGGATCGGGGCACGAACCCGTGTCCCCTGCATCGGCAGGCGGACTCTCAACCACTGCGCCACCAGGGAAGCCCGACTCTATTATTTTAAAACTCAAGGAATAACATACGTATGTATTTAAAATACTGTAATAAGATAGTTTCTTTCATTCCTTTGATTTGGGGTTGAAAATATTCAGTTCTCTACAAAAGTATTTTGGTTAACATTTTTTCACATCCATCCTATCCTTAAAATTGGGGGAAAAAACACATGACTTGAACACCCAAAAATCTATATATTAAGTAGTTATTTAATTTTGCTGTTGTTGTTCGGAAGAACACACACATGCACACACATTTGCTAAAAGCACATAGTAGGATCTCCTACATGAGCAGTAATGAGCAGAGCTTCAGGGCTATTGTGAAATTTATAAAATAAGATACATTATCGTTTTCCTTACACTATTTTGAATAATCCAAACCTTGTTTCTTATTCTGTTTCTTCCTTCTTTGCAAATTCCACTTCTGGCTTTTGGGAAGGAAGCAGCCTACTTTCAGAGTATTCACAGTCTCTCACATGCTCTTGATTACAAGGGTAAACTTCTAGCCTGGGAGCCACTGCCTCAACCTCCACTCCTGCACCCCTGCAGGCCTGGCTGGACAGTCACTGAGCACTGTTTTGCATTTTACTGCTCCTATCCCTGATGCCAGCCCTCCCCTGCCACCCACTTCCAGGCTTGGGGACCACCAATTGCACACACAGTCTTGTTGGTATTTGTGTGGGGAGCAGTGTGGTAACAAGATAGAAATGACCAATGTGATCATGAATTGCACACTTTATTCTGTAGGGTTCAAGACTCTATTAAAGGCTTTAAAGCAGATGAGTTCATGATAAAAGTGGTATCTGGGAAGGATAAATTTTCAGTGGAGTGCAGGAGGGACTGAGCATGAAGGGAGAGTGGGTAGGCGGATATATCAGGACACAAATAATTAGTGCTGTAAGGAAAAGATATAGCAGGATTACGACCTCTGCCCTGAAGTAGCTTGTAACCTTTTTTGGAAAGGAGAACTAAGGCCTATGAAATCATTTCTTCAGTTCTCTGGAATTAGCTGGACCCTGTTGTTATAAAATAACGGCTATTTCATCATGTACCAAAAATGAGAACAACACAGAAATATGTAAACATTCTGAAGTGTGTGGATGAGAATATCCATGTCATTGTAGGTCAAGAAATGTAAAATATCAAGGAATGTGATCTTACTGAATATTTAGATTCTTGTCATAGATACCAAATGACATGCCTGAAAAAAAAAAAAAAAGAACAAAAGAGAGTAAGCCTTAGAAGAATATTAAAACTCCTTTATGGAATATTAGCCCTTTTACAAACCCAGACATTTGCCTGGTGATTTTCCTCTGCATTTATTTGTTTAAGAGAAAGAAGTGGGAAAAAGAAATGGGAAGCAGTTAGAGTTTAGGGTTACAAAAACAAGGCAAGGGATAGATACACAGATGTGCCCCTGTTGGATAGTGCTTCTGCTGGCAGTGTTGTCATCAGAATGTAAAGGGATAACAGGGAAAATCAGCATGAGAACAGCAGTCTTGTCCACAATGCCTTCATAGAAGAATAGCTTTGGTTTGTGAATAAGTGCTCTTTGTGTTTCTGGCTCAGCTATGCCCTGTTTTTTACCTGATTCAGCCCACATTTTACCTGCTGGCTGCCACCTTTTATATACAAGCTAGCACTATTCCTTGGCCATGTTAGAAGATGTTTCTACCTAAGGCACCATTACGGTGTCAGTTTAGCTGGTTAGAAGAAAGTGCTCAATAATCGAAGGGCACTGGGGGAGTGGTTTAATCAGGCCATTTGGCTTTATACAGAAAACCTCTCCCCCGCAGGGCCTGAGGCTGTCCTAGCTCCTGCCTCTTAGGGATAGTGGAGCTGTGAGGGCACTCCATCACCATCTGGAAACTATTCAGAGAACCTGTTATGATAAGAGGGTCATTTTAGGGATTTCTTCCTGTGGGAAGGTCACATTGTTTTTCCACTAGTCAAGTTGTTTGGAGCTTTGTTTGTCTTTGCTGAAAAGACTTAAGGGTAGCTTGTGTCAACCTACAATTTGAACAGCAACTTGATAATCCATCATGACACACCTGCTTCCCAGGTAGAGGACATTGAGAACCTCCTTAACAGGTATGTAATCACAATTGGTCCTGGACTTGGTTGAGCTCCAGCATCTGTGGACAAAGTCAAAAGGTAACATTCTTAAGTGGTACTCTACAGGCAGCCAGGAAGGCTTATACAAGTGTTGCTAAGATCAGTTTCTCAGAGCCAGAAAGAATGACAATGTTTGCTACTAACATCTTTTACAGACATTTAGTTTGTTTTAAAACTAGATGTTATATTGACATGCTCCCTCCCTGACTTTTACACTGTCACATGCAGGGATGGAAACTCTGGATTGCTTCTTTATGTCTAGTCTGAAATAATTTCAATTTGCACCAATGTTGTTTGCTGACATTGAGGCATGTGGAAAAAATACTCTTGTATGAGAATGCAGTGAGAAATTTTAATTGATTATAAGGCATATTTATATACCATACTTTGAAACATAATATTTTACAAACATTTTAATTATGCACATAATCTAAAATTATAAAATTAGGAGCTCATCAAATTTACCTATTTTATTGAAGAAGAACAGGTATTCAGGTATATTTGAACTCACTATCGTAGCAACAGAAAACAAGAAAATAATGGTCTGCAATTTTTAGACCTGATTTTATTGAATAAGCACCAATTAATCTTAGAACAAAGCTAATAAGACTCAAGGATAGAAAATTTAAAAATATGGAGGTAAACTGGACTATGAATTATTATTCATTTCTGTAATCAGAGAACATAACATATAGAATGTCTAGCACTTTGTAATACCTTATTATGGATGATCATACAGTCTGCAACTACTGAAATAAATAACAAATATCCTTTTTAAAAATGTTTTATTTATTTATTTTTGGCTGTGTTTGTTCTTCATTGCTGCACGCGGGCTTTCTCTAGTTGAGGTGAGCGGGGGCTACTCTTCATCACGGTGCACAGGCTTCTCATTGCGGTGGCTTCTCTTGCTGTGGAGCGCGGGCTCTAGTGTCAGTAGTTGTGGCACGCGGGCTCAGTAGTTGTGGCTTGAGGGCTCTAGAGCTCAGGCTCAGTAGTTGTGGCACATGGGCTTAGTTGCTCCACGCATGTGGGATCTTCCCAGACCAGGGCTCGAACCCGTGCCTCCTGCATTGGCAGGTGGATTCTTAACCACTGTGCCACCAGGGAAGTCCCAAATATCCTTTAAATATGCAGTTGGGTTTGCAAATCCACAGGGACCAGAAACTGAGATAAAACCCTAGCAGAGTTGGGGAAAGGATTGTTGGGGTCAGTAAACCAGGATTGTAGTTATCACAGGAGCAAACAAAAGTGATGAGGTCTTGGGAAAGCAGAGTGAGTTAAATATAAGTTCCACAAAAAAGCTAAGAGCAACTGAGGGTTAGTCCTTCAGAAGCTGGTGGAGTAGAAAAAAATAAGTTAAGATGACCTGCAGCAGAAGGAAATTTGTCTCTCTTGGGTTGGTACTGATTTGCCCTGAGATTTGTCCTGATTCAGAATTTTATTGGTGAAATACATTTTTGGTTAGATCAAGAGCGTTTCTCTTTGGAGAAGTTCTGCATTTGTTTCTGTCCCATGTCCAAATTCATTTATTCATCAACTCTAGACTGCTATTATTATGTATTTTTTCAGGTTTGAGTTTATGAAATTAGAAAATACATGAGTAAACAGTTCACCTTGAACAAATCAATGGAAACAACCACCATTATATAATGGAATTGTCATTTAATAGAACTTTCAGGTAAATACTATAAAATAAGACTGTGAAATAAGATAAATCAGCTTTGTAGAAAATCCAATGAATCTTTTAATAGTTAAAAATATAGTCTTTGAAATGAAACACTCAGTAGATAAATTAAACTGCAGATTAGACACAAATAAAGATTAAGTAAACACTGAAGAAAATATTCATAGAGTTATGTTTTAGAATTGATGAAAGATGAATTCAGAATGACTGAGTCCCAATCAGGGTAGAAACACTCAGTTACTTTACAGTGGTACTAGAGGACACACACACAAAAAAAAAAAAAGAAAGAAAAAAATTGTAAATGCAACAAGCAAGAAAAAAATAAGGATTAGCTACAAGATCTAGATGGATAGCAAAATTTTTAGCAGAACCTACAGAAGTCAGAGACAATAGAATAATATATTTAAATGGCATTTGAGCAAAGACTTAAAACAGATGTGCAAGATAGCCATGTAAATTTACTAGGGAAGGCATGGGAGAACATTCTGGGCCAAGGCAATGGGGCTACAAAGTCCCTTAGACAACGACATGGCTTGTTTGTTCAAAGAAAAAGGTCAGCATGGCTAGAGTATACTGAGAAAAGAAGATAGAGGAAGCAGATGAAAACAAAAGAAACACAGTGAGGCTATGTGGTGCCCTATGGTCTATAAGTGGATGAAGTGTGAACCATGGCAGGGTTTTGAGCAGAGAAGTGACAGGATCTAGTTCACACTTTAAAATGATTACAGTGATAGTCTTGAAGACACTTTGTTAGGGAGCCTGGGTACAATTATGGAGACCAGCTAAGAGGCTGTCACAGTAATTCAGGCTTGGACTTTGGTATTGGAACAGTAGAAGTCGTAAAATGTGTTCCGATTCTGGGACTACTTTGATGGTGGAGTCAAAGGGATTTATTGATTGATTAGATATACAGTGTAGCCAAAAGAGAGGAATCAGGGATGATTCCATGATTTGGGGCTTGAGAAGCTTGAAGTATGAAATTGGCTTCAACTATGATGCAAAGGCTGCAACTGAAGCCCATTTTGGGGAGGAAATACTACTCAGGTTCTAAACATGCTATGTTTGATAAGAAAGTTCATATGCAGAATGAGGCTGCTAGGACTGAGATCCTTCAGCAGCTTTATCCGTTATCACTTAACCCTGCCCTCACCTTTGTAATTAGTCCTTTTGTTAAATTCTTTTGAACTATCTTGTCTGAGATTTCTGTTTTCTGTTACAACTATGAATGATACAATTATTAAATGAATAATTGATTAAGGTAATATGAACTCTTTCACCTGCTTGGGTCCTTAATTCCAGAATCTTTTTTTTTTTTTTTTTTTTTTTTTTGCGGTACACGGGCCTCTCACTGTTGTGGCCTCTCCCGTTGTGGAGCACAGGTTCCGGACGCACAGGCTCAGCAGCCATGGCTCATGGGCCCAGCCGCTCCGCGGCGTGTGGGATCCTCCTGGACCGGGGCACGAACCCGTGTCCCCTGCATCGGCAGGCGGACTCTCAACCACTGTGCCACCAGGGAAGCCCCCAGAATCTTTTAAAGTGTATATTTTGTCATAAATGGATTTTCAGAACTAAAATAGAAACACTAGAATTAATTAATAGTATGCTGCATGTATTTATCTTAATCAAATTCCAAATAATGAAAATAATATATGTCACTTTAATGATATTTTCATAAATAGTAAATAAGGAAACATTAAACAGATGACATGGAGTTTCACATGTTTAGTTCACAAGTCATTGTCTACTACTATAGGAATAATTATGGACAAGCAATGTGTGTATTTGTGTATATTTAGGATTTTTTGTTTTGCCTGTTTTGTTTCTTTCCCAGGCAGAAAGTCAAAAATGACATGTCCTGGCAGAATCTGGGAATGCTATTGATCACATTCCTATAAAGAAAGAAAAAGCTAATATACACAAGACAATGCCCAACATTATAATTAACTGGCAAAGAGATATTTTCATAACATGAAGCATTGGGTATTTGGGGAAAATGAATGCAAAAATGTGGAATTTGTCAATTAGCTCTATGGAAATGTGAAACAAAACGATCTTAAAGTGAATGGATGTCTAGTCTCCCCCAAAGGATAAACTTGAGCCTTTATCTTTTCTGTTTCATTTCACCTGTGAATTAATACACATCTTCCAAGCCCTCATCTCCCTGTTCCTTGTTTGTGAGACAAAGTACAAAGGTGGAAGAAGCATTCTCCTGCAATACCACTGTTATCCAAAACACATGCAGCTCATGTTTTAACACCTCTTCAGACAATGCCCCTTGTAGGTGTCATGTTCCATAAAACATTTGCTCTCCAAAACTCAGAATGAATTAAAGAGAGAAAGAAATAAAAGCCATACTTTTTAGAACTACATTTATATTGATATTTAAACACCCAAGTGAAAGAGATTTACATAAAAGAATATGACTTACATGATATAATGTACATGAGTGAAAATTGCCTCTCGGTTCTTCATAAAATTTTAGCTTGACAGGCAGGTACAATGTAAAAACAATATGCATGCTCTGCTTTCATTTAGATTTTCACTCTCCCATGTCAAATTGGATTGTATTTTTTTTCAGTATTTTACCACAGCAGTAATCACTTCAAAGCACATTAGTGCTGTGCCCTTATGTGATATAAGCAAATATGTGCCAGAGCACTGAATTCTCACTTTAACCCTTGGCCTAAAAGGGCTTAATATAACATTTTCCCCGTTTATATGAAAAATGTAAAATAGAGGTTTTGCACACCACATCACATCACAGAAGGTCAGCTCTTTACACAGACTAAGTCACCAAATTTTATCAAGTATGTTTCATACTATAAGAATTGAGAACTAGTGTCTTTACTTAATAATATGCACTTAATCCTAATATGTGAGCTCATAAATATTTACTAAGTACTTAACACATGCTAGACAAAGTACTAAATAGAGGGAAAACAAAAAAAGGGTAGGTTTTTTATGGTATAATGGGAACGAAAAATGCATAAATCATAAACTAAAAATTTCCATATAATGTATTGTGTTAAAATACGTGTAGGGAGGGTTGGGTAGCCACAGAGGAGGCCTGCTTAACTAAATCTGAAACTTCAAAGTAAGTTTAATGAAAGAGATGATTTTATATTATTTGCCAAATATCACACAAAATATATCTAAGGTATTTTGGAACCCAGAAAATTAAAACTTTCTATGCTAGAATGAAGTTTCCCAGCTTTTAAAATTTTAACAATTTATTAAGCATAATTATTTAAGACAATTTACTCTTTCTTGAATACAATAACTTTAGGATTAATGTCTAGAACTATTTTCAATGATGTATAAAATAAACTGTTTTTAATGACGAAATATATTTTTATGGATAAATAGATATGGTACTTTATGGACTATTGTGATGACTATTGTGATGGCAGGGACTCCTGTAAGGGGCTACTAGAATAATTAAAGTGAGATCAAGGATAAGCTCTAAACTAGAACAGTAAATACATATGTGGAGCTTGCTTGAAATCATTATGTGAGTTTCTAGATAAAGGTGGCAGAACTTACTATATATGGCAGGATGTAGAGGTGTGAGGAAGCACTCTGGAGTGGCTCCCAGGCCTCTGACTTGGTGGATTAGATGTGTGGTGGTGAGGAATGCAGATGGAAGGGCAGTTTTAAGCATATTGAAGTGAAAGATTGTGTTAAATAATTCAAATATCCTTATGATTTAAATCTCAGACAAATCGCCGTTCAAGAAGCATTTGAAAGTTATCTACATGCAGATGATAGTTAAAACTGTGAGGATAGGGCTTCCCCGGTGGCACAGTGGTTGAGAGTCCGCCTGCCGATGCAGGGGACACAGGTTCGTGCCCCGGTCCGTGAAGATCCCACATGCCACGGAGCAGCTGGGCCCGTGAGCCATGGCCACTGAGCCTGCGCATCTGGAGCCTATGCTCCACAATGGGAGAGGCCACAACAGTGAGAGGCCTGCGTACTGCAAAAAAAAAAAAAAAAAACCTGTGAGGATACATGAGACCATCTGAAGAAAATACACAGAAGTAAATGCTAAAAGCCAAAGTAGGAACCCAAAGTAATAATATTTAAGGAGCAAGTGGCTGGGAGAGTATCAGTGTTCACAGTGGGAGGGAGGAGAGAAAAATAGAACAATCAGTATTACAGAGACACATGGAAAACCTGGAGAGAATACATGGAAGTCAAATGAATAGACAGTTTTCAGAAGAAAATCAGCAGTATCCATTGCATTAGAGCTATGCAGCAATGTTAGGCACCAAAAAGCAGCTATACATTTCCATTACCAGGAATTGAAGACTAGAGAATTCAGGCCAACCTGATGGGGAGAAGCAAAAAAAAAAAAAAAAAAAAAAAAAAGAAAGAAAGAAACTGGACTAAATGATACAAAATTAAGTCATTAGAAATTCAACAATCTAGTGAAGAAGGTACAGACAGTAAATAGAATCGTTGATTTTATCCACTAATTTTGCTTACTTTTAGTGAACTGTGAATAGTTACAAGTAACAAGATTTCTTGTAGGAAGAATGAATATCTTCTGATGAAGTCAGACAGAATTAGAGAATTGGAGAAAACTCACACTAATAATCTGCCATGAAAATTGTGACATATTGACACATTTCCATGTTCTTCTTTGGTATTTCTCCATGCTTTGCTTTTCTGAAGGGTGGGTAGACAGCACTCACACATTACAACTTATATGAGAACTCTGTTAAAATATAAAAATCTGAAAGAGGAAGTTTCAGAAATAAATCTTCTTAGGGAAGAAAAATAAAATATTTTTTTCAATGGTGGTTGGGGACATCAACTCTTGGAACTATTTCCAAAACATTTTGCTCCTCTTTGTTGTTTTTTCTGTATCAGAAGAATTATCTTTCCAAGGGGACTATTTAAAAAAGTGACTATAAGGACAAAGCAGAACATACATAGAAAGTTTAGCTCTGAGTGTAATATAGTAAACGCAGCTCTGGATAAACATAAAGATTTTTTTTCCTTTGATTTTGAATGTGAAATTTGAAAAAAAAATGTTATTTTGTTACCTTAAGTAATATTTTTCCAGAGGCTTTGTTTTTCCAATTTAGCTTGTTTTACAACATACGGAATTATTAGTGTAGAAGCAGTGAATTTTAACATCCTTAAAAAGTAGCGTTTTTAAGAACATATAGGTAACAATACCATAATTCCCCACCAGAAGCTTGTACTAATGTATATAAAACATGAATTTATATGAGACACATTTCGTGAATGAAGAAATAAATGAATTTTACATAAAAAACCTACTTTTTGGAGTGTATGAAGAGAAATGAGGGTGGTCAGTTATTTGTACAATATCAAGTATAAATGATAGGAAGTAAAAGGCATAGAGGAAAAAAGGATGTCTATAAAATCTCATTTAGGGAATTTCACTGGTGGTCCAGTGGTTAAGACTCCGACCTTTTACTGCAGGGGGCACAGGTTCTATCCCTGGTCAAGGAACTAAGATCCTGCATGCCTCCCAACACGGCCAAAACAAACAAACAAAACCTTAGTTATTAATCAGAAACTTTTTAACTACATAATTGACTTACAGTCCTTTATATATAATACAAGGTTTGTGTACAGTGAAATGAATAGATAACGACTTCTCAACATGTGCCTTTTATTTACTCCAGCTCATCCCCACCTATGGCTCTAATTACAATCTAATTGCCACAAACCCACTTTCAAACTCACATGCTATATTCTCCACCTCTCCTATAGTTATTTAACTCTAGCATTTGCCTGTCTCAAAGGTACTTCGAACTTCACCTAATATCAAACACATGATCTTTCTGCATAAACTGACTCTTGTCTAGGGGCTCCTATTTCCATGAATGGCACAACCATTTACCTAGTTTAATAAGCCAGAAACCTGGAGTCATCTTTGACATCCTGCTCCCCTTTTCTATTATTTTAAGGTGTTATAACTATGTGCATCTTTTACTTCAAAAGCTATTAATGATTTTGAATTTTGTTTTGGATATATGTAAATAAGCATTAGGAAAATTCTATGTCAATAGTTCCAATGCTCACTGCCAAGCCTACTTCATCCTTAATCCCTCTCTCTGTCTCCATCTCTCCCTTCCTCCTTCCCTCTTTTTCCTCCATTTTCCTTCCTTCCTCTCTTCCTTTCTTCTTTTTTTAATCTTTGAGGTGGATGTAATTTTTTAGTAGTTACATTTTTTGGTGGATTTTTAATGGATTCACCCATTAATTTACACATTCATTCAACAAGTATTTGTTATGCACCTACTTTGTAGATTGCACTATGCTGGGGGATTCATATCTCAATACAAATTACAATAATCCTAAATCATAATTTTCAGCAACTCTTTGAGGCTCTATTTAAAAATGATGGTTGAACTGACTTTAAGAAAAGACAAATGTGCACACTCATCCTGTCCTATTTTTAGATGTTCCATGGAGATGCCTAGGCATTGTATTTGTGCTGACTTCCAGACTATGTTATGCATTCTTTCATTCAACAACCATAATAATAACAATTATGTGATCAAACCTGTGTTGGAACTAGAATACAAAGATGAATACAACACAACTCATACTAGATTGTGAGTAAATAAAAAATTAAAAATATAAAGAAACTAAGACTTCAACTGTACTGTGATAGAATGTACAATGCAAATAATTGTAAATTCCCTGGAAAGAGAGTGTCTGGAAGCACTTCCTGGTTAGGATTTTTTTTTTTTTTTTTTTGCTCATGACTTGTGTAGTTAATCAAGAGAGTTTTCTGTCTCTGAAGTAATATCACAGTATTCTCCTTTTCACAACTGAGTTCCTGTGCTTAACCTAGTCACTTAGTTAGGTATACAGTATTCTTAGAAGCCTCTCTTGTATTACCTGGTTAGTCAGTGAAAAGAAATGTCCTCACCTGGTTACAGCAAGTGATATGATGGGTCAGGAAATAGATATCACATTTAACCTGCTGTGAACTTTTTCTATGACCATTCCTATTACTAGTAGTAGCAATAGTAATAATATCATTATTATTATCCAGAATTGGAATTTTCCAAGTTAGAATTAAGTCCCTTCCTCCTAAACCACTATAGAAGAATCCTTTGAAATCAGGTAAATATCAATAGTTGCCAAGTTATCAAAGTGGTCAGAAATATGGTAGTCATGTTGGGATAGGGAAAAGATACCAAGGAAGCAAACTATAAAGGAAAAACAGGAACCAATGTAAGTAGGTCTGGATATCAAGCCAGATGATGTTGGGCCCACGTGAGAATGGATACAGGTTGTCCAAGCCAAAGTTAGAATAACCGAGACCAGTGTTGAGAGGGGCAGGGAAATCACCCTAGAACAGAACCATAGATTCAAAGGAAGATCACAAATTGTTCCTCAAAATAGAGGAAGGGCCTCAGTGATTTGTTTCCTAACTTTAAAATGGAAGTTCACCATTGTGGAAAAGCCATTTGCCCATTAGGTCTCAACAAATCTTGTGCTGAAACCAAATAGAAAACTTTTGCTAGTCACAATACTTCATGGAAGAGTTAAATCTTCCATGCTCTAACTTCTATTATGGTGTGTTTTTCTAGTATATCACTCTACACATGGCTGCAAGTATGCAAGAACACAAAAACAATACCTACAATAACTTATGAATAACTCTGCTAAAGTAATTATAATAATGATTAAATGATTTTTAATTAATTTGTGTAAAAACATATAACTCATTTCATCCTTGCAGGTGCCACAAAACCCTCGTGGGAAATGTATATGTTAACATGTAAACTTTCATTCAATGACCTGTCCACAAATTATAACTTTATTTAATTCCATCTTCAATATCACTTCTAACTATATATCTCTTTTATGCAGAGAAACACCTCACTGAGCAATGCCCTAAAGCCCTAAAAGTAAATAATTTTTCCGTAATACAAAAAAAAAGATTGGAAAATGATGATGAGGAAGAGAGAGTTAAGGCTTCAATCTGTCAAAGAAAAACACTGTGTTCTTCAGTGACTCCAAGTCTGAAGAGAAGAAATGAGTAAGTACAAAGGCATCAAAGGAACTACATATCTTACCTTGCTGTCATCTTGTACCTTCATAAGATGCGACCCCCTCAGCTGCAAGCAGCTCCCATGAAAGCAGACAAAGAGGGCAAAAAGATCAGCACCACAGCCCTCCTCCTTGACAGGTGAATAAAAGTGGCACTTCTAATGCTGTTACTAATTTATTAAGTATTCCAAAGTTAGAATTTAATCGGAATATTTTTGTCACATTATCCATCACCACCTAGAAGAGATGGAATTTTCTTAAACAGTTGCACAGTGCAGTGCCTTAGGCAGGCTTTTAGACATTTCAGTTTGTCACAAGGGACTAGTTCCATTTTTATGATTTAGTTAATTATGTAACAAGCTATGAAAAATGGGAGTGACCCAATGCCTAGTTCAAGGAACGTGTCAAGGTCTAGTGGTTAAGTTACTGAAAACTGTTCTCATTTGCAAATACTATTTTTTAAATGCCTACTTCTCTCTTTTCCTTTTATAAATTTCAGATTTCCTAAGTTAAGCAAAAGTCAAGTTAGAAACTAGCAGTTCATTTATATAAAGACAAGAAGAACATTAAAAACTCACATTCGCAGTTTAAATGATCAAGTTAAATAAGACACAATTAGATGAAAAGATAATTAAGTGTTGAAAATGCGATGATCTATTTGACAATGGGAGAATAGAAGATGCAGAGAATTCCAAATACAACCTCCCCATCTAGAAATCACATTTCATATTCCTTACAAGAGAATATATGCATCTGATTAGTACTATGCTAGTTTAAAACAACCGGCCATTGAATTAAGGCAAACTAATATTATATAAAATATACACTTTATAATCACATAGACTCAGGGAAAGTATCTTCGATAAAAATCATGCATCATAGAAATAGCAATAGAAAATAAAAATAGCAGTGTCTTGTCTCTACTCTGCTTTGATTTTGCATGAGAGTGTTATTGTTAAAATCTCAGACTGCCCCATTAGTTCCTTCTTTCAAAGCATTTAAAATTTTCACTCATCTTGGCAGAAAAGTAGCAAAGAAAAGAACTCTAGGAATAACTCAAAATATAATTAATAACACATCTTCACATTCATATCAAAACATATTCACCTCTATGACATTTTGAAACTAAGATGTTCTTTTGAGTCAGAAGATCTAGGTTCAAGTAATTGATAGAAGCGTCTTGGGTAATCTCCCTGAGCTGTGGTTTCTGCAGCTGTCAGTTTGGACTAATATTTACCTTACATGATTATTGTGAAGAGAAAATGTTAATTTGTGTAAGAGCAATAATTTAGGCCTATATTAATAAGACTATGTGTTACACTGGCGTAGATTAGAAGTTAAGGCTAAAAAGCAAATTCTCTGACACATTGAAGGAGATCTCCGAGCAACAGAGCCTCACAAGTATAATGCAACCCATTCCAGGTAGGTATCAAGAACTACAGAGTGGCCATTTAATGACTCATGGCACCATTCAGAAGAAAAAAAAATAAAAGAATAGCACCCATCCTTCAGAAACCTCAAAATGTTCCATATCTTAAATAAAAACTAATTAGGAGAGACGTTATTGAACTGGCAGTTAAATGGATCAGGTGAAGTATCACATCTTTTGCTTCTCTACTTTTATAATTTTAGACATTCTCTGCCCCCAGCACTTAATCCCATGCTCTAAAGACTTTTAAGTGGAATATATGCACATTGAAATTCAATGCTGAAATATAGACAGTGACCTCGTCACAAAAAAACAAAAGGGTAGCCCTTCTGTGCCAGTCAACATATCATCAGTTTATGGTGAGTATTATACTCACAGATTGTAGTGTTCTCTAAATGACTTTCTAAAACACTGAACAGGAGACATACGTACTAACACTCTTCAACCAAATGATTTATATGAAAAGGAGAGTGGATGAGGGCGTTCATTTAGTTTCTTTCTTTAAAACAGTGTATTTTTTTCAACTTAAAAAGTGTTATACACAAACATTTTTTTATCTAAAAGCATAAAAATTACTATAGGAGAGAAGATTTTCATTGTTTCACTTTCGTATGATTAGACTAAAAAATATTTTAAGCTATATTGCAAAATGAACGTGATCTTTAAAAATGTGGATATGGACTTCCCTAGAGGTGCAATGGTTAAGAATCTGCCTGCCAATGTAGGGGACACGGGTTCGAGCCCTGGTCTGGGAAGATTTCACACGCTATGGAGCAACTAAGACCGTGCACCATAACTACTGAGCCCATGTGTCACAACTACTGAAACCCGTGCGCCTAGAGCCCGTGCTCCCCAACAAAAAGAAGCCACCTCAATGAGAAGTCCGCTTACCGTATTGAAAAGTAGCCCCCTCTGGCTGCAACTAGAGAAAGCCTGGGCACAGCAATGAAGACCCAATGCAGCCAAAAATAAATAAATAAATTTATTTAAAAGAAAGAAAAAGTGGATGTGTGTAACATCATTATTTTTAGAGTTTACATGACACTCTCCTAAAATGAATTTAGCTGTGTGTACATAATAAATTAATTCAGAATTCACAAGCAGAATCTGTTTTCCTGAGTGCCTGCAAAGTCTGCAGTTCTACTGTTGAGACCATGTTGAAACTTAATTCATTAATTACTTTTAATATTGCAGCATTAGTCTTATAATCTATTTACAGCTGACTTTGTTTCCAAATTAATTCAAATGGCTAAATGTGATCCATTAGTTATTATCAATCAATCAACTTACTGTATATCCAGAACCTTCCAGATGTGCTTGTTTATGCCTCATTTATACCTACTGACCAGGAATCGTGTTTATGTACAAATTGGATCATTAGTATATAATTATTAATGATACCTCTGCTTACTGTTGCTTTAGCTCTAGCATCTTCTGAAGGTTCAAGTCACCTTTAATGGTAAGTTAACGGAATTTAGAAAAAGAACTTTCTCTGTGGATGATTTTGCATTTCAAATTTACTTATTTTTTTCAGTAAGACTATTAAGCTCTTAGATAAATAATTTCCTTCAGTAATTGTTTCTGGGAACCCTATCTGTTCCCGTGTGTTATGCAATTGATCTAAAACTATCCTTTACATGAGGGATCAGGATCAATGACCTACAAGACCTACTCAGTTCAAAACATTAGACACTCAGCCTGGCAACAACCACAAATGATCAGTAGCACAGAAACTCCTCCCTAAACCCTAAAGACTTGGGCACCTACTTCATCTCTCTCCTCTTCTCCAACTCTTGTTATTCCAAATGCTAACAAAGGTTTGGAATCACCACATTCCCAGAGATAGTTTCTCATTTGCTATCCCAGGTGATAGAGTAAATCATCAGATAAGATAAATGGCTCTGAGAGAAAAAGAGAAGATGTCAAGTAGTTGGTCTACTTCTCCCTAAATGGCATGGCATCAGGGGAAGAAAGAAATGGTAAGTGCCTGCCACCACCAATATCATGGTATTCCTCCCTTCTTGTATTTTACTTTGCTTCCCTGATGTCTGCACATAATGTCTCAAATTCTCCACCTCATAAAACTTTTCACAAAGGAAAAGTAAACACAAACAATAATAATTAGAACTTTCAGAACTTGAAAACAGATCGAATGTGAAATCAACTATGCAGATTGTAAAAAAAAAAACAGTTATATGTTTAACAACGGCAATCATCAGAGAAATGCAAAGCAAAACCACAATGAGATATCATCTCACACCTGTCAGAATGGCTATCACCAAATAGACCACAAGTAAAAACTGTTATTTGTTATTGAGAAAACGGTAACCTCGTACACTGGTGGGAATGTAAATTGGTACAGCCTCTGTGGAAAACACTGTAGAGGTTCCTCAAAAAACTAAAAATAGAGCTACTATATGCCCCAGCAATTCCACCCCTAGGTATATATTTGAAGAAATCAAAAACATTAATTTGAAAAGATACATGAACCCGATGTTCATAGCAGCATTATTTACAGTTGTCAGGATATGAAAGTAGCCTGAGTGTCCATCAGGAGATGACTGGATAAAGGAGATGGGGCATACACGCATGCACACGCACACACACACACACACAAAATGGAATATTATTCAGCCATAAAAAAGAATGGAATTTTGCCATTTGCAACAACATGAATGGACCTGGAGGGTATTTATTATGCTTAGTGAAATAAGTCAGAGTGAGAGAGATAAATGCTGGATGTTATCACTTATATGTGGAATGTAAAAAATAAAACAAACTAGTGAATAGAACAAAAAAGAAAAAGACTCACAGATATAGAGAACAAACTAGTGGTTACCACTTGGGGGAGGAAAGAGAGGAGGTGCAAGACAGAGGTAGGGGATCAAGAGGTATAAACTATTATGTATAAAATAAATAAGGTACAAGGATATATTGTACAGCACAGGGAATATAGCCAATGTTTTACAATAACCACAGGTGGGGTATAATCTTTAAAGATTGTGAATTACTATGTTGTACACCTGAAACTTTTATAATATTGTAAATCAACTGTACCTCAATTTAAAAAATTTTATTCTAGCATAAAACACGAATTCTATTTTTTCTGTGACAATGGGGAAAAAATCAGAAAATTATCAACAAGATGGGAGCATAACGAAGCTGTGAGCATCATCTCTAGCAATTACCCTCTTTCTATATCACTGTGTACCCCTGAAATATTTTCATGCCCCCGGTTTCAGTCCTTTCCCTCTTCTTCTCATATTGAGCCCCTTCTCCATACACATTTACCGAGTGATCTGTGTACACAAACTCATCTCCATCTTTTTCTCTCCCTCTTGCTGTCTTTCTCTCCTCGTAGCACCTCTCTTCCTAACCACTTGTGGGTGATTCATTGGCAGTGTCCAACTCTTCTTAACTTACATCTATGAATCCTGCCCTCACCATAAATGCTAATCTCTATCTTTCTCATACTTTCAGAAACTGTACTTCTTTTGTGCTACAGTGTCAAAAAAGCTGAGTTTTTTCCTCTAACATATTAGAGAAGTATTTAGACTGAGCAGTTCTTTAAAGAATGTATCAATATAATCCCAATCGTTTGTGTATATCATGACCAACATCATTACCAATATACAGGTATACATTCTCCTCCATGAAATTTGATTTTTCTCTCTTCAAAGCTCTAAATATTTCTATGAATATTTACACTGTTCCCAAAGTGTTTGTTTGTTTTTTTTAACTTGGAGGAATAGGAAGATAGAGTCTGCATAACTGTTTTCTAGTTCACAATGTACCAAGGAAGTGAGAAACCTTGATGGAAAGTATCAAGCAATTGATGGTGAAGATAGTACCTATGGGCCAAACCCTGGGAGACTAGAAGTTAAAAAATAACAAACAAAGGTGAACTCATAAAATAGAAACTTAGCCCCATAGCTTCTGCATCTCACTACTACCCTTCTGCTTCCACATCCCTTTCCTACATTCTGCCAGACACCTTCCAGATGGAGCTACCACTCCACTTGTGGATAAGGGCTGGATCAGTCCTCCAATTTCCCCCATGATGTGAATTAAAGTTGAGGACTCCATAGACATTCCCAAACTGTTGCTGGGATGTCAACCAAGGAAAACTACTTTCCCAGAATCCTCAGTTGAACTTTTTGATTCATAATCCTGCAGAAACATCATAATACATACTAGATGATCCATGTAGTATCATTTATACAGAATTATTCTTTAGTTATAGATGCATGTAAGTATATTTGAGCTGCCCTGAAATCCCAACTCCATAATTTGCCTCTGGGTTCTAAACAACCAACATCCAAATGACTTTTGAGAATCCAACTTATTGACAAGTTTGGGGTTGTTTATACCTGCATTCATTAGAGGATCACCAAGAAGACTAATGAAGTCATATATTTGGAAGAACTTTGAGAGCCTACTTAAGAAAGTATTACATAAGTGTGAAATAATTTGAAGAGGCAATGAAGAAAAATGTATTGGTTGAGGAAATAATTGGCAACAGAGAGAAGACAACATTTCTTGCAGCTGGATAAAAAACATTGTGAGGCAAGAGAATGGAAAAAGGGTTTAGTTTTATTGGCAGGAGATGACAAGTGCCAGTAACTTGGAAAGAAGTGGAAAGCAGATTTGACTGTTTGGAGAATATTCTTCGGGAGTACCTGATGAGATTTCCAGATTGTCAACTGGACATTCACCCTAAGTTTCCCATGTGCCAACTCCTTGCCCTTGAATTTCCATAAACATGTGTTATTCAGAGGTGGGCAGGTCATGCCATATGTATATGTGTGCATGTATAATTACTTATAATAGCTAAGAGAGGAATCATTATTAAAATATCCAAAAAAGATGCAGAGTTCACAAAGAGAATATTGCTCAGACAGGCCAATAAAAATTATTCTAAATAATGCTGAAATTTTTTATTAAGTAAATTAAGTTGAATTTTCTTACTAATTGAAATTATATTGATTAAGTTTTTTCTTAGAGGGTTTTTTTTTTTTTTTTTTTGCAGTATGCGGGCCTCTCACTGCTGTGGCCTCTCCGGTTGTGGAGCACAGGCTCCGGATGCACAGGCTCAGCGGCCACGGCTCATGGGCCCAGCTGCTCCGTGGTATGTGGGATCTTTCTGGACTGGGGCACAAACCCGTGTCCCCTGCATCGGCAGGCAGACTCTCAACCACTGCGCCACCAGGGAAGCCCCCTTAGAGGGTTTTAAAATGTTTTCATTTGCTTAATGCTGTTTTCATAAATTGCTAGCTGAAGTTTTGTCTGTACTTGTGATACCTTATTTTTAATTAATACTGATATATCAACCACCACAATACTTATGGTATCAATGGAGGATATGGTCCATAGTCAGTAGGTATAGATGAGATGAGTTTTCCCAGGGGATATATCACACTAAACAAAGATGGGTTTTTTGGTTAAAATGGAATGATGAGCAGATACATTCTTTTCTTAGTTTAATCTGTAGTTATATTAAATACTACACTCACAGAATTTTTTAAAACTCCACTTTATATCATCACATCACAAATCTCAGTTCCAATATTTAAGGCAGGTGGGGACGTGGAACTCCTCCTACTTGAGCCACTACCCTCTGGCTCCCATAAAGCTTCTAGCAGTCTGCTATGCACACTGGCACTGTGGTCATCCTAAAATGGCCTTAGGATGGGAATTGCCTTTGTTTCTCTCCTGAGCTGGATGAACTCCCTTGATTCCACATCTTCCTCTTTGTTTTCATTGTTGCCCTCATATTGATGAAATAAAACTTTGGAAACCTCCTAGAAAAGGAGTATGAAATACTAAAATTTTAAGAATTTGCACGCATGAAAATGTTCTGCTGTCACTCCTGTTTCATATTTTGACATGATATAGAATTTAAAGTTGGATATAAATTGTAAAAGAAACTTGAAAATGTAACTCCATTTTCTTCCAGATTTTAGTATGATATCACATATATCTGATGCTATACTGATTACCAAATCTTTACCTGCCTACTTTTTCTCCTCTGGAAGATTATGCCATCTTCTCTGTATTCCTGAAATTTTGAAGTTTAATAAGGTAGTGTATTTTAGTAGGTCTTTTAAAGTTTCATTATGTTGGTTATAATGTGGTGTTCCCTTTCAATATTGAAATGCATGCTCTACCAATATAGATAATATTTATATATTATTTCTTTAATAATTTCTACCCCTTGGCTTTCTCTATTGTCTATTTCCTGAAGTCCTATTAAAGTTTGTTCCATTTGGAACATTAAGTGTTCAATAAATTTGGTTACTTTAAAAATTACTATTCTAGGGACTTCCCTCGTGGTGCAGAGGTTAAGAATCCACCTGCCAATGCAGGGGACAGGTGTTCAATCCATGGTCTGGGAAGATCCCACATGCCATGGAACAAATAAGCCCATGCACCACAACTACTGAGCCTGAGCTCTAGAGCCCATGAACCACAACTACTGAGCCCGTGTGCCACAACTACTGAAGCCCACGTGCCTAGAGGCTGTGCTCCGCAACAAGAAGCCACCACAATGAGAAGCCCGTGCACTGCAACGAAGAGTAGCCCCCGCTGGCCACAACTAGAGAAAGCCCATGCACAGCAACAAAGACCCAATGCAGCCAAAAATAAATAAATTAATTAAAAAAATAAAAATTACTATTCTATTACATCCATGAAATAAGAACATGATGCCATAAAAAGCGACATTCATAGACCAAAAAAGAATTCATATATATATATATATATATATATATATATATATACGCATATCTAAGAACCTACATATACATATCAAATTGATCTATACACATCTAACTTAGATATACATATACATATCTAAGAATGCTGGTCTATGAATATTTAAAGAAGTCTTGGTGGGAAAAAAAAGTATATATATAAATATACATAAAAAGAGATGAGTTCCTTTATTTCTCCTACTTTCAATTTGGTTCCACTCTCCTACTTTCAGCCATGCCTGGTACTGATTCTTACTCCATTCCTTTGAAGAGTAAAACCTCAGTCTTTTTCTTGGATGGTAAAAGTAACTTTCAGGATACATGAGATGAGCAAGGATATTGAGGGCTAATTGCTAATTAGGAAGATAATTTTTTTAAAAAATTTAATGGATGTCCATTGCACACAATTAAATTAATCATATTCCTTCGTTTACAAAACACTCTAATCTTTGGTCCATGCATGGACCTCTTATCTATCTATCTATCTATCTTCTATTTTTTATATTTATTTTTACTGAGGTATAGTTGATGTACAATTTTATATGTTTCAACACAGTGATTCACAGTTTTCAAAAGTTATATTCTATTTATAGTTATTACAAAATATTAGTTATATCCACTGTGTTGTAATGTATATATTACAACAATTATAGCTTATTTATTTTATAAATAATAGTTTGTACCTCTTAATCCCCATCCCTATCTTGCCCCTCATCTATTTATTTTTAATAAGCACACTTAAACATAAAGACTAAACATTTGACAATAACTTACATCTAACTATATGACCTCCTTCAACCCATTTCCTGTACCCCCTCATCTGAGGCAACTTCTTCTCTGATTCCTGAGTTTATGATTATCTTATCTATGGGTATTACAAATATATGCATTTAAGATCAATGTGTTTAAAAATATATGACTATATATGTTTATAAATAAAAACATTTACATTTAAATATATATGTGTGCAAATATAACTATATGTAGGTTTATAAGTTTATTTTAGTCTTTTAAAATTTAATATGCTTATATGTGTATATATATGAGTGTGTATGTATGTGTATGTATTTGTGAATATATATGTTTGGCAAAATTCTCCTGTAAAAGGCTGGATACAGTTTTGAGGGCCATATGGTTTCTGTCTCAACTACTCACTCTGCTACTGTAGTATAAAAGCAGCTATAGATGATGTATAAACTAACGAGCTTGGCTATATTCCAATAAATCTGTATTATGGGCATCGAAATGTGTTTTTCAGCCATTTACATGTATAGCAAACACATTAGCTCAAGAAACAACCACAAAAAACAGGTAGATTTGATCCTCAGGCCATAGTTTAATAACCCATGATACACATATAATCATATGTATACTATTTTATTTTAATATTATAAGGAATGCCAAGCTCTACATAATCTTCTTGTACTTCCATTTATATATTGATGAAATATATCCATATTTATCTGTTGTTGTAGTTATTTTGTTTGCTGCGTTTTTCAATTATGAGGTTGTATCTTTCATCCACTCTTCTGTTTTTGGGCAGTCAGTTTCCAGGTGCCTGGCACCTCAAATTCCTGACCCTCTTCTGGGTTCTGTAGTATGAATTAGCTGTTGCCTGTTTACCCCTCCCCCTCACCGCCCCACCCCTTAGAGTCTGACATGCAAGCTTTTGTCATCTGCTGAGTTCCTGTACCCACCATCTTCCAATGTTCCCTCCATATCACTTATCTGCTCTTAACCTCCTCTTCATTCTCTTTCTTCTTAATCTTTTAGATAATTTTAGTTCTTTAGCACTGTTTTTGAGGGAAGAATATACAGGGGTAAACACAGATTTTTTTTTCCACCACGTGTACTGTAATTTACTTGGATCTAGTCTTCCTAGATGATTTCAAGGGATGTATTTTAGGGAAGATAAAGGATAATCCAGAGGATTCACTTCTGGAGTGAGGAGATCAACAAATTCTCTCCTCAAAGAGCAACTATAAACCTGCCCAAACTGTCAAAAGACAATCATTTCAGCACCTTTAAAATCAATCAAAGGCCTACAGTAAACCAAGGAGAGTTTACAAATGAAACTGACTCAACTTGGCAAAGGGGAGCAGGAATACTTGGAATTCTTCCCCGAGGCTGTTCCCAGTCCTCTGCCCACCCCTGCCCCCAGTACTGTTGCTGTGGAGATTCAGCCAAAGCAGGACAGGTCTTGAAAACCCTCAGGTTCAACTCCACTGCAAGAGGATTTGGATTCTTGTCACTTAAAATGGAAAGAAAATAAGAAAATCAAGCAGCTCAGCTAACCAGAGGTTACAGCACTACGTGGGGCAAACAACAGATCTGCAAACGAGTGAGTGATTTAACAAGAAGTTCCAGAAGGTGTGACAACCAGCAGGCTTGATAAATTTTTTATCTATCTCAGGTTGATACTAGCCTAAAATACTGCAGAGGTCAGAGTAAGGCAAAAATACACACACATCCTTGGCTGAAGGTGCCTGCACGTTTATTCACAGGGGCTTAGCAGCAAATAAAAGCGAGACACACTCTAAATATGCACTGACCTTTGAATTCACTTCTCAACCTGTCGTTTTGGTTTGGTTTGGTTTCATGTGCTCATTTATTTATTTACCTGGGTTAAATTTGTAAAGTATTTTCTCCTCTATAATGTATGGTCACCGATGTTTCTGCTCTGGAAGTATTCCTCCTTCTTGATTTTAGTTTTAAGCGCAGCTTCCTAGAGGGCACCTCTACATCTGCATAGCTTAGTGCTCAGCCAATGATAGGTCTTAGACTTTGTTAAAAAATCTTGAGCCAATAAGTCTTCTATGCTTCTACTCTCACATAAAAGAGAAGATATAGAGAAACTGGGACACATATATTGCTGATGGAAATACAAAATTATATAGCTATTTTGAAAAACAATTGACACTTTCTTTAAAAGCTAAACATAAACTGAGTATTCAACTTAGCAGTTCCAGTCTTAGGAATCTACCCAAGAGAAGTTAAGATATATGAACACATGAAGATGATTTTGTAAATGTCCATAACAATATTATTCATAGCAGCCCCAAACTGAAAACAATCCAATGGATTGTTTTTGATTCTCTTTATGAACTCCCTTGCATCCATCTCAAGTAGTGTAAAGCTTCCAATAAAGGACCCTTCTTTCCATAGTGCTGTGAATGATGTGAGGCTCTGTTTAAAGTTGCCATGATTTGATTTAACATATTCCAGAAACTTCCCTGAACATGTGCAGGAGCTTCATTCTTTTCTACAGACCATGCAGCCACTCACCCTTTGACACATAACATTAGCTTTCTCTTGGTCCCTTAACATAATCCTACTAGCGTCAGTGAGAAAACTTTCCCAACTTCTGGAAGTACCTTTCAGAATCCCTTTGCCTCATTGACTCTCTTTCCCATTTCAGATGTCAACCAAATGCATTCTTCTTTTCATTCCCTGTGCTTCTTAGAACGTTTTTCCTCCTGCTATCTGTTTTTCACTGGATAGCCATATTCCTTTATCTGCAAGAATTTTGGAGACTATGTTTTTGTGCAAAATAAATGAATTTTAAGAAATAAATGAAGAAAAAATGTACCATTGACTATTTCAGCTCTCAAATGTAGGTTAAACAAATATGTGACAGGAGAAATGTGAAATTCAATGAATCTTATATTCAATACACGAAGTGAAATTCTTCTAGTTTAAAGTAACTGGAGTGAGGTACATTCTTCAGAAAAAAAATGACTTTTTAAATATGTCATAAGGAATTGAGATGTTTTTGCCCCTTTAATTTGATATGAATTTTGTAATTAACTACAAGGCACACACACACTTGTATACTTGCAGAATAAGTCATTCTGGTAACTAGAAGACAGACATACAAGCTTGGAATATAAGCTCTCTGAACAAACACGTAGCCTTACTGAATAGTATTTGAATTCTTGTACTAGAAGAAACTTGATATATTATCATTTATAATTTTCTTTCTGATGAAAATCTTTTTGCTGATTATATGTGTAAGATATCCATTTCAAATGTGTGAGGAGATACGTATTTAGCATACGAAAGCTCATATTTGAATAAGTATTAGAAATGGAACCATAGTGCAAAATGGATTGCATTCCAATTCTGCGATAGTCTCCGCCTAGGGAGTTATTCATCTAGAAGGTAACTTCCATTGCAGAGATGTGATATGCTGCTTGGATTTATTTTTCAGATTATGGCAGTATTTCTTAATGCACTTTCATGGACCTTGCTAATTATGGCTCCACCAACATGCATTGATTACTTTGATAATCATAAGACAAGTGAAAATATTTACTAATTTCAAATGATATAACCTCATAAAGGGATGAAAAATAAATCCTGGCATGAAGGATGAGAAGGGGATGCTGATGGTGAAGAGAGAGAGAAAATCGCTAAGAAGATAGGAAGTGTTATTATAATTAAGTACATTAAATTCATTCTTTCTAGTGTACTACAGCCCCAATCATACCTCTGGCTTAATCCCTTCCAGAATGAAATATGAGTATATTTCACTCTATTAAAGAAAGTTTTCTCTTCTAGAAATTATTTCTGTTTTTAAAATGGAAGTTTAAAGGCCAGGCACATTATAGAACCCCCTTGACTGTTAACCTTGCTGGACAAACACTACTCCTTCAGAAAAGGATACCTGTCATCCCATATCATTAAAAAATGAACAAAGGAACAAATAATATCCACAATCTGCTGATTCTAAACATGAAACAGTTTTATAGTTAACCAGGCTTACTTAATTGTATAGTATTGCAAGAAATATGAAAATGACAAATATCACTACGCTGAGAAGATATATCTTTTAACTAGGCAAGGAAAATCACTATGGTTTTACATTAGCCATGATTTTAAAAAGAACGTATGAAATATAGAAAATGCAGTAATGACAATCAGTGTTTTGCTTCTCGATCTTCCTCAAAGAAATATTATCAGAGAAAGTTACTTGAGAAATATATGATATTGCATTGTATATTTGCCTGTATTTAAGGGAAAAAAATTCAATGAGGTTTTTTTGTTTTTTTATTTTTGGTTCCTTTAAATTCCAGTGGTACTCATTGAAGTCAAAGCATCATTTTCATGGAGTTACACTTATCTAAATGCAATGCACATTGATTGATTGATTTTTAACGTATTTATTGGAGTATAATTTCTTTACAATGGTGTGTTCATTTCTGCTTCTTAACACAGTGAATCAGCTATACATATACATATATCGCCATATCTCCTCCCTCTTGCGTCTCCCTCCCACCCTCCCTATCCCACCTCTCTTGGTGGTGACAAAGCACCGAGCTGATCTCCCTGTGCTATGTGGCTCCTTCCCACTAGCTATCTATTTTACGTTTGGTAGTGTATATATGTCCATGCCACTCTCTTACTTTGTCACAGCTTACTCTTCCCCCTCCCCATATCCTCAAGTCCATTCTCTAGTAGGTCTGTGTCTTTATTCCTGTGTTACCCCTAGGTTCTTCATGACTTTTTTTTCCCTTAGATTCCATATATATGTGTTAACATACGGTATTTGTTTTTCTCTTTCTGACTTTCTTCACTCTACAAGACAGACTCTAGGTCCATCCACCTCACTACAAATAACTCAATTTCATTTCTTTTTATGGCTGAGTAATATTCCATTGTATAAATATGCCACATCTTCTTTATCCATTCATCTGTTGATGGACACTAAGGTTGCTTCCACATCCTGGCTATTGTAAATACAGCTGCAATGAACACTGTAGTACATGACTCTTTTTGAATTATGGTTTTTTCAGGGTATATGCCTAGTGGGATTGCTGGGTCATATGGTTGTTCTATTTTTAGTTTTTTTAAGGAACCTCCATACTGTTTTCCATAGTGGTTGTATCAATTTACATTCAAGAGTGTTCCCTTTTCTCCACACCCTCTCCAGCATTTATTGTTTCTAGATTTTTTGATGATGGCCATTCTGACAGGTGTGAGATGAAATCTCATTGTAGTTTTGATTTGCATTTCTCTAATGATTAATGATGTTGAGCATTCTTTCATGTGTTTGTTGGCAATCTGTATATCTTCTTTGGAGAAAAGTCTATTTAGGTCTTCTGCCCATTTTGGATTGGGTTGTTTGTTTTTTTTGATATTGAACTGCATGAACTGCTTGTAAATTTTGGAGATTAATCCTTTGTCAGTTGCTTCATTAGTAAATATTTTCTCCCATTCTAAGGGTTGTCTTTTGGTCTTGTTTATGGTTTCCTTTGCTGTGCAAAACCTTTGAAGTTTCATTAGGTCCCATTTATTTTATTTACATTTCTCTAGGAGGTGGGTCCAAAAGGATCTTGCTGTGATTTATGTCATAGAGTGTTCTGCCTATGTTTTCCTCTAAGAGTTTGATAAAGTCTGGCCTTACATTTAGGTCTTTAATCCATTTTGAGCTTATTTTTGTGTATGGTGTTAAAGAGTGTTCCAATTTCATACTTTTACATGTAGCTGTCCAGTTTTCCCAGCACCACTTATTGAAGAGGCTGTCTTTTCTCCACTGTATATTCTTGCCTCCTTTATCAAAGATAAGGTGACCATATGTGCATGGGTTTATCTCTGGGTTTTCCATCCTGTTCCATTGATCTATATTTCTGTTTTTGTGCCAGTACCATACTGTCTTGATTACTGTAGCTTTGTAGTATAGTCTGAAGTCAGGGAGCCTGATTCCTCCAGCTCCAGTTTTCGTTTTCAAGATTGCTTTGGCTATTCGGGTTCTTTTGTGTTTTCACACAAATTGTGAAATATTTTGTTCCACTTCTGTGAAAAATGCCAGTGGTAGTTTGACAGGGATTGTATTAAATCTGTAGATTGCTTTGGGTAGTATAGTCATTTTCACAATGTTGATTCTTCCAATCCAAGAACATGGTATATCTCTCCATTTTTTTGTATCATCTTTAATTTCTTTCATCAGTGTCTTATACTTTTCTGCATACAGGTCTTTTGTCACCTTAGGTAGTTCTATTCCTAGATATTTTATTCTTTTTGTTGCAGTGGTAAATGGGAGTGTTTTCTTAATTTCACTTTCAGATTTTTCATCATTAGTGTATAGGAATGCCAGAGATTTCTGTGCATTAATTTTGTATCCTGTTACTTTACCAAATTCATTGATGAGCTCTAGTAGTTTTCTGGTAGCATCTTCAGGATTCTCTAAGTATAGTATCATGCCATCTGCAAACAGTGACAACTTTACTTCTTCTTTTCCAATATGGATTCCTTTTATTTCTTTTTCTTCTCTTATTGCTGTGGCTAAAACTTCCAAAACTATGTTGAATAATAGTGGTGAGTGTGGGTAACCTTGTCTTGTTCCTGATCTTAGTGGAAATGGTTTCAGTTTTTCACCATTGAGGACGATGTTGGCTGTGGGTTTGTCATATATGGCCTTTATTATGTTGAGGAAATTTCCCTCTATGCCTACTTTCTGGAGGGTTTTTATCATAAATGGGTGTTGAATTTTGTCGAAACCTTTCTCTGCATCGATGAGATGATCATATGGATTTTCTCCTTCAATTTGTTAATATGGTATATCACATTGATTTATTTGCATATATTGAAGAATCCTTGCATTCCTGGAATAAACCCCACTTGATCATGGTGTATGATCATTTTAATGTGCTGTTGGATTCTTGTCGTAGTATTTTGTTGAGGATTTTTGCATCTATGTTCATCAGTGATATTGGTCTGTAGTTTCTTTATTTGTGACATCTTTGTATGGTTTTGGTATCAGGGTGATGGTGGCCTTGTAGAATGAGTTTGGGAGTGTTCCTCCCTCTGCTATATTTTGGAAGAGTTTGAGAAGGATAGGTGTTAGCTCTTCTCTAAATGTTTGATAGAATTCTCATGTGAAGCCATCTGGTCCTGGGCTTTTGTTTGTTGGAAGATTTTTAATCACAGTTTCAATTTCAGTGCTTGTGATTGGTCTGTTCATATCTTCTATTTCTTCCTGAGTCAGTCTCGGCAGGTTGTGCATTTCTAAGAATTTGTCCATTTCTTCCAGGTTGTCCATTTTATTGGCATAGAGTTGCTTGTAGTAATCTCTCATGATCCTTTGTATTTCTGCAGTGTCAGTTACTTCTCCTTTTTCATTTGTAATTCCATTGATTTGAGTTTTCTCCCTTTTTTCTTGATGAGTCTGGTTAATGGTTTATCAATTTTGTTTATTTTCTCAAAGAACTAGCTTTTAGTTTTATTAATCTTTGTTATCATTTCCTTCATTTCTTTTTCATTTATTTCTGATCTGATCTTTATGATTTCTTTCCTTCTGCTAACTTTGGGGTTTTTTTGTTCTTCTTTCTCTAATTGCTTTAGGTGAAAGGTTAGGTTGTTTATTTGAGATGCTTCCTGTTTCTTAAGGTAGGATTATATTGCTATAAATGCACATTTATTTTAACAAACTATATATTAACTATTGCATTCTTTCTTTCAAAATAATGCATATTAATTTAGACAAGCATTTCCAATATAGAGATAGCAGGACACTAATTTTTTATTTTTTATTTTTTTGCCGTATGTGGGCCTCTCACTGTTTTGTTCTCTCCCGTTGCATAGCACAGGCTCCAGACGTGCAGGCTCAGTGGCCATGGCTCACGGGCCCAGCCACTCCGTGGCATGTGGGATCTTCCTGGACTGGGACACAAACCCATGTCCCTTGCATCGGCAGGTGGACTCTCAACCGCTGCACCACCAGGGAAGCCCAGGGCAGTATTTTTTACATGTGTTTTCTATTACAGGTCCAATGATGGTGTGATTTGGTATCACTAAGAAACTTATGGCTTTTAGGAGACTTTTAAAGCTACATGAAGATATTCAATATCAAGCAGTCTTCCATTAATGAAGCAATTACTGGTGCAGGCATTCACTGGGGTGTAGCATCAAACACAATGCATTCAGAACAGCCTCTAGCCAATATACAAGGCCAGGGGATGAACACCGAAAAATGACATCTGAATGATACTTACTTGAGTGGCCCTTAGTCAAATTAAGATCACAATTAACTGTAATGATAGGTAACTCTCTGGATGCTTGGACTATGGTGCCATAAATGTCCTACTGTGCTTTTATTTGAATAGTGCTGTAAGAACCTAGTTTGTGGCAAGTGTTTAGTCCTGTCATTTCCTATATGTGAAAGTAGTTATATAGGACAAGAGACTGATGATTACTAATTAAAAATTGAAAAAATTTTCTAATACAAAATTTAAATAAAGGAAAGCTCTCGGAATCACCATTACTAATTATTTGAGAGGAACATTAAAAACAATGAATGAGATTTGTTTAGTGCTACCTGTTTGTCATGTGCTCTCCTGTATATTATTTGGTCCATATATTCGCTGAGATTCCTTTAACTTTGCGAGTTAAATGAATTGGAATCAAGCCCCATTCAATGCAGACTGGAGTCCTCCCCAGGATTCCTACGAATCTCCAGGTAGAAGGGAAGAGCTTACATTTTCATGTTCACTTCTTTTTTTAAGTTCCAGTTCCCCATCCTTAACGTTTTCCAAAATTGGCAATTTGTATATAGGTTTTGGGCAAAGCAAAGAACCTTAAATCAGACTGAGTTCCCTGCTATGAAGACTCCTGCTACCCACCTCTGGTATTCTCCCGGCCACTTCTCTTCTACCTATGTTACTTACCTCCCAGTGTCCTTCAAGGCCCTCCTGTCACCTTTCTTTGATACCCCCATTGATACACATTTGATACCCCCATTGACTCTGAGGCTAATTTTGCATATCCAATACCTCATTATCCTGTTCTGCTGCCTGCTCTATCCTCACAGAAAGTCTGGCAGAGGCATTGAAAGTAACTACCTGCCCACTGAAAATATATCTCCTTTTTGAAGTAGAAGCAGCTGCTATATAGCTGACAAGGTAGTTTTTAACTATTCACTGTTAAAAATTACCACTACCATTCCTATTTCACAGATGAGAAAAGTGAGTTTTAGTGCTGTTTTCTGGCTTTCTGTATTCACACAGAAAGTAAAGATCAAAACTAGGTCTTGAATCCAAGTCTTCTAAGCCTATATTAATTCATCTGTCTGACATTCCATAGAGTTTCTATATTTTTGGTAATGTGTTACCATCATCCAATGTCATCAGATATGGGATTCTTTGTAAATTAAATATATGCATTTTCTCTTTTTCTTCTTTTCATAAAGGGTTATTTACAGAGCCTGGATTCTGCCTTCCACCCTGGTTTATGTGTGAGTCCGTGTAGTGCAGAGACATGGGGAGAAGCACTATGCATGGGACCTGCACCCTCCATCGTTTTTCTTCTCCCCCAGGAGAGTGCTAAGGTCCTGCTGACACAAATCTGCAACAGGACTGGGAGGATGGGAACATGAAATCAGCTGAAGGATTCCAAAGTTGTCTGACAGCTGTGCAAGCTTGGACGCCCTCTCACTGAGTGCAAACAGTGCACGGTGCTTCCGTACTTGCCGCATCCCTTTGGCTCTGGTCAGGAAAACAGAAAACATGATAGATTCTTCAAAGTAAAGAGAATTTAATTCAGGCAACATTTGGATAAATTGGATATGCAAATGAAGAAAGAACTGAAAATCCAATTGAGCAATTTAAAGCACTTAGTTAACCCAGACTAACAAGAGTAGGAAGCTGGAAAAACCCAATGGCTAAATGAAAGGTGCGAGGCAGTGGGGTACCCAGAATCTGGAAGCCAGGCCATGTGACCAGGCAGCTCAATGGGATCTGGGTCACCAGGGAGGCGCAGCTTTTCCTGTAGGTTATGAGGGAGAGCAAGAAAGAGAATTTACCTTTGCCCTCCAGTTCTGCTCCAGTGCTCCCATTATAGAACTAGTCAAAACCCAGCTGTCAAAGGAGCTTGAAAAAATATTTTCCTAAAATACCAAGCAAAGCAGAAGGTTAAAGAATGGGGCAACACGCAAATGAAAGGCACACTAGTCCCCAGACATCCACAGCTATTAAATGCTTTCACAGTTGCCAGCAATAAATCCAGTTAATGAATAGTTTTAATGAATGGGGACTTTACAACTCTGATATCTCCAAAAAGATTTCTAGGATACAAGCTTTCTTCTTTAGTATTGATAATAGTGATAGTAATAATTTTACTTTATTATTATAAGTAATGGATAATTACTTATTACTTTTAGGTAAAGTCATCAAGTCAAACTACAAAGCTATTCATGACCAGTATCTTGATTTTTCTCTTTAATATTTACTCTCTCTTATTTGTTAGCTATAATCTGGTCTTTAGTAGCGTGGTTTTAAGAGTTTTTTCTTCAAGATATGGGGTGATTCATTTGGAGTGGTTCACCGATATTTCCCTCTCTTACAAGAAATTTTCTCATCTTAAAGCATGTCAGCTTGAGGGTTCTTTTTTTCTGTAGGTTGTGAGGCAGAGCAAGAAAGAGAAATTACCTCTGCCCTCTAATTCTCCTCCAGTGCTTCCATTATAGAGCTAGTCAAAACTCAGTTGAAGGGGGAGTTAAGGGAGAAGGGGTTTTCATAGATGGAGGAGAGGCTAGGAAAAGGTGGGGAGATGCCAGGGGAGCCATAAACACTTCCTCTGAAATGTTTCCTAAGGCAGATCCTGCCTTCCAGAACCAGATTAAAAAGAAAAACTAGGCCATTTTCTGCAGGTCTCAGTGAGACTGAGGGTCATGGAGGCCCTCTGTTCCGAAACTGAAGGCTGCTTGCTGGACTCAGGAGAACTTGGCCCAGGAGTTCTACTGATGAAGATGTCACTGATGTGGGAGATGAATGACCATCTCCTGATAGATCCCACTGCCTGAGCTTTCAACTCAGGGGTCTTATAAACCGACTTCCTTCTCTCTTCCCCTGGGCTTGTTCTGACTTAAGAGGTACTGGGCTTGTGTTTAACAAATAAAAGGTGTCTATGGAATATTTGGTTTGTGTAGTTTAAAGTGTTCACAAACTGAGGCAATTTTCAGGAGAGAGGCCATGGGAAAAATAAGGATTTATTAGGTTCCATTGAATAATTTTAAATATGTAATATTTTCCATATGAAGGAAGTTTTTATTAACCAAAATGACTTAAAAGGCAGTCAGTCATATTTTATTTTTAATTTTGTTATAAAATATCAAGTTTGAAATTGTTATATAAACATGTCAATAAATCCAGAAATTTGAGATCTATGTTTGGGATCATTTGTGTCTTAAGTGATGCAGGTGTTAGGTGGAAAACATTTAGGTAAATATTAGTAATATCTAACATAACTAATCATTCTTAGCTTTCTTGCACTTCTGTGGTGTTTAAGATGGTAACTTTCCTACCCTTTATTTTTTCTACTGTTTCCCTTAGGTTTCTATTTATCTCAGTCTTCCCAATGTACAAATTCATCAGTCTAGGTTAACTGACCATGGTTTTATTTAGGCAACAGGATAAATTATGATTGTTATTATTATGGCTTGCTATGTATATATATGGTGCTTTCCTGTAAAGACTTTAAGGTACTTTATTAAATCTGCAGCTAATTTTTATAACACTCAGTTGAGATAAGTTGAATGTATTAAAAATCTTAATAACCCACCAATCTATAAATGAATTCCATTTTAATCCTATTACCAGCAACTATCCCATTGAGCTTTCCAAATTCTAAAAATTTAACTAATGAATACGCATTTTAAAGAAGCAAAGGAAATAGAAAGTGCAAAATAATTTGACATTAATGCAAGCATTAGGGCTATGCCACATTTTCTAAACACCAACCTAGATTCTTTGAACAAAATAGATTATTTGGGATAGTTTACTCAGGATTTTGCTAATTAAAGGCATTAACTCACACTATGATATGATACCAAATTCCAGAGTATGTTAAAGTAACTTATTTCCTCTTCCTATGTTTTTAACTTATTATTTTTCTTAAATAAGAAATATAAGAAAATCTCATAAAACAAATGTTTAGTTTTCTAAATTATCTGAAGGGGAACATTCTTGTAAACACCACTCATGTCGGGAAATAAAACCTCATCAACCACTCCAGAAGTCCCCTATGTGGACCCCAATCATAGCCTCTTCTAAGATTTACCTCTCCTGACTTTTATACTAACTACTCCCTTACTTTATCATTTAATTGTGCTTCCATAGATGCTGAGGTTTAGTTTTGCCTGTTATTTTTGAAAATATTTTTGTTTTAATCTATCAAATTCCCCTCTATCACTTTTCTTTCCTGAAATCCATTTGTTTAAAGACCCTTATCTGTCCTATAGTTTTCTACAGGCTGAAACTTGCTGATTTCATTTCTCTGTAGTTTAACATGTTCCTCTGCTTTTCTTCCAAATTTGTAGTTGAATCTAGAGGCTTAATCTAACTCAGGCTAGCCTTTCTTTCTTTCTTTTCTTCCTTTTTGAAAACTACATTATAACCAGTGTTGTATTCTTCGTGAGGTGTTTAATGACCAATTTTCTCTTTTGATAAAAGTAGAAGCCCTTAATACACAACCCTTGGATCCTTTCGTTCATTAGGATTTGTGAAATGTTGAAATTGCAATTCCGTCAACCCTTCTTCATGTGTTTGTTGAAATATTCCCATGAAGAGACACTTTTCTTCATCTACTCTTTGGTTACCCAATTCTATAGTTCATATAGAAAAAGCAGGATAAGCGCTTGATTCCTTCCTTTTATTTATATCTGGTTTATGTTTTGAAGCTGTGCTGGCTGTAATTCTCATACACTTTGGAACACAAGTTCTATAACTCATCTTTAAATGCTACAGCTGTGCCTTTCAAAAGAGAGAAATGTTTATTTCAGTTTTGGCCATATATTCCAGTTATTTAAAATTTGCATTCGATATATTACACCCTGAGCTATATAATGATGCAATGTTATGTAAACTCTACTTTCTCAAAATTCTACCTTCACCAGATGTATAGTCAAATTGCCACCCACTTTCATCCATCTTACTTATTGATGCTCTATTATGCTCTGTACTTTCCTTCATGCTACCAGTACTAGAATTTTATTTTCTACTTCCAGTCACTAGGTTGGAATTATATTAGGCACTTAAAAAATAATCTATTGTATCTAAAAGAAAGCACTTTTTTTCCTGAAATTTTCACATTTTAATTTTATGTCTCAAAATGGAGAAAGTTCAATATTGAATAATTATATGGGTCAGACTAAACACTTGATCGAGTTGATTGAATCTTGCCAGTTCTGTTTTATATGCTTAGTTTGTCTAATAATCTCAAGGTCATTGGGAGATAAATAAGAAACTAGACATGATCTGAGGGTCCTCAGAGATTGTGTGTGACTTCTTGGGGAAAATGATCCAATGGGAATATGATGATTAAGTTCTAACTAAATCTGGACTCAAATAAGCATGTCCGTTTGCAGTACAAAACCCTCCAGGCTGAGAGATACATGGTGCCATGTCCCTCAAAGTGAAGGAAAAATTTGTAACATTTTCTTGGGTAAGTTTCCCTGGGTTCAGTGTTCTGACTAACACTATGCTAAATGGGCATTGCCATTAGTGTCAGACTCATTAATATTCAAAATAATTAGTAGAACATTTAATACAATTTATTTATCTGAACATGAAAAAGAAGGAGGAAAGAGAAAAGCAGAGATCAGATCATGTGGAGATATATTTTAATGACAGTGCTCTTTATTAAAGCAATGATTTTTAAGCAGGGGGGATGATGATCACATTTCCATTTGAGGATCACTGCAGATATAGAGAAGGGCTTAGAAAGATCAAAAATGGGTGTGGAGCACTTTTTAAGGAGATAATGAAACAATCCAAGTGTTAAAGTATGATGGATTGCAGGAACAGTATTTTTAAAAATGAATGAAATGCCTATATTAGAGAAATATTTAGTATTCCCTTCTGCATTGGCAAAATTAAAAGTTAAATTTGCAAAATAGACACACAGACATGGAAAACAAATTTATGGTTACCAAAGGGGAAAGGGGTGGGGGAGAGATAAATTAGGAGTTTGGGATTAACATATATACACTACTACGTGTAAAATAGATAACCAACAAGGACCTACTGTATAGCACAGGGAACTCTACTCAATATTTTGTAATAACCTATAAGGGAAAAGAATATGAAAAAGAATATGGATTTTATATATATATATATATATATATATATATATAACATTTATAACTACATATATATTTTTTTTCTCTTCTCATATTAAAAATAATCACTTTCCTGTGGGATCATTCATTGGATTTATTTCTCTTCATTCTTCTCTTTTTGTGTTGCTGTTTTTTGTTAAATAGTTGATGATACTACGTGAGTCATTCATATCTGAAAAATGGACTGGGCTAGCTGGAAAAGGGGGTTTGTACAGAATTTTAAGTTTATTCCTAAAAGTTTCTTCCCTGTAAAAGAAGCTTAAAAGTGATTCGGCGGTCTGTTAAGGGGCTATTGTGTGTGTAATTCATTTTTAGAAAATAAAGTCAGGGAGAGTGGAAGGAGACAGGCAGACTTGGACTCAGCCCTCCCCCCACATCACAGAGGAGAAGCAGCCCAGAGCAGGGGTTAAGCTCATCGGTTCTAAAACCAAGTCTGTCTGGTTCAAATTTTGGCTCCGCCACTGGTAAATTCCATGACTTGGTATAATTTACTTGATCTGTTTTGTACCTTTTTCCTGCTAAATATAAATAATAGAATCTTTAACATAGGGTTGTTGTAAGTTACATAGAAAACATTTAAACCAATACCTCACACTCAATACTTGTTAGTTTAAAAGTAAAAACATAATAAAGATCTTTATATTAGTATAAAAATATGTGTATGTTTTTCCCTTGTGAAGAACTATTTTTGCGTGTTTTTCTTTGGTTTTGTTTTTGTCTGTCTAGAACTATAGCAAGCCCTTTATTGCTTCTCTTGAAGGCACACCCACACTAAACTTCCCCAGGCAGATATGCTATTATCTTCAGAGTTATTCTCCAGATTTAGATTTAATGGTACTGTTGCCTGTCTCTCTATATTGGTTGTGAAGAGTGGGGACGAGGAGAGAAGGAAGAGGGGCTGACTGGCCCAGATGTTTCAGTAATGATAACAATTATTAATAGTCAACACTGTTTCTAACAATCATTATGGCCCACGTCCACTCTCTCTGAACTTTGAGTTCAGAATTTGACTTCTCCTACTCTGAACTTTGAGTATTTCCTGAGCTTAAGGTAGAAGAATGTCTTTCACTTTTGCTGCATTCCTTTCCTGGATTATATTCTTAGGCCACAGTATACTTTAATTCATCAGTGTAAATCCATCTCCTTTCTTTATTTAACATATTAGACACAGTATACAGTTAAGTGATACCATTGCTTCCTCATTCCTTGGGTTCATTTGTCTCTGAAAATCTTTACTCTCATTTTGAATCTGAAGCTACTGTCAACATTTTCATTCTGGAATTTCCAGATTGGCTTCTGCATCAGCTAAATTTCTTAGTTCATCTTTATTATAGACTTGCTTATGTACATCTAATCTTTGCTCCTAGTTTCCTGAATGTTTGTAGTTTATATTTTTGTATTTTAAAACAAATATTAGCTTTTGAATTTTGCAAAATTAATTTATACCCTTAAATAGAGTAATGGCTAAATATGTTTTAACATCTATATATGTTGCTATACATTTTAATATCATTTAATATATTAACACAATTCTTTATGTTAATAAAAGTTTTGAATGAAATATACTTTCACCAGAGACAATCTAACTAAGTGCACATTTTCATTTGTTCTTACTAAATTTTAAAAGCATTTTTTTTCTGTATAACACCTCACAGACATTAAGGATTTTGATTTGTTTCTTTCTTTTAAAAGTAAAACCAGTCTACTTTGAGAACAATGCATTCATTCATGGACCATATTAACCAATCAATAATTTATAGTCCTTGTTTACATGTAAGATATTAAACATAAGCAATTTAAATCTTTAACTATGAAAAAAAGAATGAATGCCTTGTGATTTAAACAGACCTGAGAAATTTAATTAATGGAATATTTTCACTTTTAAGGTCAAAAAGTTATGGCTTAAGTAGAGGATTAGATTTACCTGAGAACAGAAGAGACCATTTGCTCAGATGATCTAAAACACATACTTTTTCAGCCTTCTGCCTCACTTTGTGGATTGTAAGTGAAAGTTTCAGTGTGGATGAGCTTGGGATGAGGAGAAATCAAAGCTTTGTATTATGATAGTGTTTCTGATGGCTGAAAATGATGGCGGAGCTCCAATTTTTGAAATTGTTTCATTTAAAAGCTAAGCGTTGAATTTCCGCAGAGTGTTATAGAATTCTCAGCCTTCTTTGATTCAATTTAAAGGGCACATTTATGGAGCTTAAATTGTTCCTGGCAATTCTATGCTCTGTAACATTTTAATCAAATGTACTTTATACCAAACTCTCCCACATAAAGTGTAGATAAATATAAAAATATATAATCATATTTTAATGAACTGGTTTTAGTTTTTGGTTGGTCCAATTGTGTGCCCTCTTAGCCAAAGGATAACTAAAACTATCATAAAAGTGAAATTTAAATTCTCAGCTGGTTGTGTCTCAAATAAAATGACTACTTAGATCTAAAACAAAATAATAAAATTAATTAAGAGAGCATGGAGCTCAGATCCTGAGGCTGGACTTTTCCCTTTTCTAATCAGATATAATGTGAGTTTAAAAAGCATGATTTAGTTCATCAACTGCATTTGTTTGTCCTTTTTGTTTCCTTATTGGGTATAAATGTAATAAAATCAAGCAGCCATGTCTCAATAAGGTACAACTTAATGTTACACGGATTATTCTTGACCTGAGACTTGACTTGTTTTGTTGATTAGGAAACTTATCTCTTATTTTTTTAGTCACACATTTTAGCATTTATAGAATACTTACAAAATACCTATGGGTGCCATTACATTGGGTGATGAATGTGTTTCTACTTCATTCTACTTGTTAGGAGGTTTGGTTGAAAAAACATTCCTGGAAGTGTTTCATGATCTCCAAATTTAACACTGAGTGGTATTTACAAAGGTTATCCTGGGGATATTTGGTTGCTCCTGTGTTGATTTCTGTTTCCTCTAGGATCTAGGAGGAAATTACCTCTTCCACTTGAGGGCCTTCAAAGGTCTTCACATCCAGCCCCAAAGCACAGTGATTGGCAGGACCTCCAATTACCAGAGTTTCACTAGTCAGGTGAAGAGTTACCTTTTATTATTACACTTTATGAGCTGATCGAATTAAGTTAAACCTGTACATCATTTTTTTTTCTTTCTGGAAATTAAAAAGATTTACACTCACTGTTTTGAAAAAGAACATTTTTGCTTGCAGCTGTCAAAACAAGCTGTCATTTCAATTATCTAGAGTGTCTATTAGTCAATTTTTAATAAAGTTTCAACTACTTTTTCCTGGTCTTTAATGAATGGCATCCCTCACACACATTTTAAATATATGTTCTGTGGCCTCAGTAGAATTCTGAAATTAGGTAGAAGATATTAAATAATTTAATCATAAAAAACTTTATATTTTCCATATTGCCTAAAGCACACTCCTTTTCAGTAGTCTTATTTCCTTTAAAATTCCCCCTTCTTAGAAAGCAATAACGGCAGCCACAATAAAAGGTTGTATTGTATCCGTGAATTTGAGACAGTTATTCCTCGTTCAATGGAACAAAAAAGAACAGATAGATCATTTCATAGTTAGATCTCTCTGTGTGTCTATCTATCTATGTTAATTGCTTTTCAATTTATTTTCAATGATATGACTTTTTTCCAAACTGACTGTAAACTCTTAAAAAATAATAAATATGTATCATTCTTCCCTCTAATCCCCCCAATATTTCATAAATTATTATGTATACAACTTGTTTTAATTAAATTATTCATTAAAATTGATTCAATAAATCCTCAAGTTCAGTTCCCCAAAGTCATCAAGTACATATAATTTCCACTACAGAGAGTAGGAAACTGAGTCCCAGTGTCCTTGACTACTTGATGGTAGGGAGACAACTAACTTCTCCTGATGACCGGAGCACTCATGCAAGGTCATGCCCATTTCTCCATCTTGGCTCTCTTTGCTACACTGTATTTATCCTAGAATGCTCACCTCTTCCTCACTGTCTTCCTGTGAAAACCATCCTTTACGAGCCCAGTTCATTTGTCCATGACTGCTGTGTAGATATCTCTAAGTCAGTAGTGGACACATTGAACTTGCCCTAATGGCAAAAAACTACTGCTTTGTTCTCCCTTAGCATTCCTAACTCTTACCACATTTCACACTCTCCTTTTCCCTATTGTTCTTTTTTTTTTTTTTTTTTTGTGGTACGTGGGCCTCTCACTCTTGTGGCCTCTCCCGTTGTGGAGCACAGACTCCAGACGCGCAGGCCCAGCAGCCATGGCTCACGGGCCCAGCTGCTTCGTGGCATGTGGGATCTTCCCGGACTGGGGCACGAACCCGTGTCCCCTGCATCGGCAGGCGGACTCTCAACCACTGCACCACCAGGGAAGCCCCCCTATCATTCTTTTTGATACATCCTACCTTTGCCACTAGATAGTGAGCAAGCCTCTGGATGTTATAGACCAAATTTTGATCATTTGGTATTCATCAGAGTAGTTAGCATAATTAAAGAGTATATTGTATTATGTAAGAATGTGGCTTCTCTAATCACATTGGCCTGTCTTGAATCCATTGCCAGAATATACTGTTTGTGAGATATTGCCCAAGTTATTTAATTTAGCACCTATAGATCTTCATTTTCTAATCTGTCAATTAGATGATAAGAGTACTCACCTTTAGATTTGTCATGAAGATTAATTACTTGACGCATGTAAAACATTTAAAAGAGTGGCCACCACAGATAAATGTTCAATAAATATTATTTGTTATCTTTACAATATTTATGTTTCAGGAGTTTCATATATCCCTTCAAGTATAATGTAAATACACATGTTTATGAGCATTTGTTCCTAAGGAAATGGTTCCTAAGTATTTATCAGATTTTCAGAGTTACACATGGATTTAAAAATGGTTAAGAACTGATGTTATAAGTAGTGGTAATAGTCAAAACTAGGCAGAAAAATAACATTCTCAAACATTTGTCCATCGGGAACAGAGTATAGCTTCCAGTGCAGATGGGAAGGTCGTGGCTGCTTGGTAGAAGGTGAGAAAAAGAGACGAAGGATATTCTGGGCCTTATCCATCTATTCACTATCTGCCAGGAGCTAAATTATCGGATCCAATTCTGATCATTCACTGAGATTGATACATGGTGCTTTTCCTGCCTAATACCCATGGTACATGCCCTGCATCCATTTCACTACCATTCCAAATGATTGTCTTATTTGGGGGGGAAGCATTGCTTCTTTTCCATTAAGCACTCTGTCGGAGTTTGTAATCAAGGTAACCCTCTCTTTTTTTAAATTAAGGGGCAGATGTTTGATTTTCATAGCTTTTTATAAATTCCCTTTTTCAAATAAATTTTGAAATATATTTCAAATAAATTTTCAAATAAATTTTCTGATAAATTTTGACCAGTATGTGGAAAGATCTGAAGATGTTGGGATTTTCTATAGCATCACTGACATCCCAAAGGTAGCCAGGAGTAAGTTAGAAGATTATAAATGAAGATTATAAGGATAAGTGAGCTGGGGTTCAGGGATGGGCTCCATGTACACAGCAGACTGGAATATGAACAGCAGATGAAAACAGGCCCCATTATCAGAGGAAAGTTAACTAACATTGTAAATATGAAGAGAATGTTATGGCTCAGTGACCACGGAGATACATAGAGTTTTTCCCTTGATGTTCTAAAGACCAGCCTTACAGTAATAAGGATAACTCCAGACCATGATTTTCTTAACCACCACCACCATCAACCTCCTGATTATGGGCTACTTGGTTAGAATTAGTCCAGAGATAGAGTGATGCCAAAACTAGAGATTCAATATATCAGTAACTCCAGGTAACCTAGCTGGAGATACAAAGAACGAGAAAAGAGGAAATCCATTACAAATAACTGGCAAGGTACCTGCCTCTTACACGCCACTTTATAAAGCTTGTAACATCAAGCTCTAAACAGGTTTGTAAGTAGCATTGCAGTATCTCACACCTGCCTTGTATGTAGTGGGTGCTCTTGTGTGAACTGAGCCAGTGAGTGAATGAGTAAATGAATGCATCCATTTCCCTTGTATTTTCTTTGGTAACAGCAGTGTAGGATAGATATCTTGAGATGCTGAACTGTCATTTATTATTTTTGAGTGTAACTTTTAGTTGAGTGGCATTTTGCCAGATAAAGGAGAACATTTGCAATTGATTAACCATCTGTGCATTCACTGTGAGATTTACTCTGTGTAAACACACAGCCTTCAACAACTAAAAGGGGGTAAGTCCATGCCCTCCTCTTCCATTTCCGCCACTGGTTACTGGTCCTGGAAATTGCTAACCTGCCATTGAAATATGAGCAGTGGACCCTCTAAAATCACCTCAAAGGGAGATGGAGTATCAAAACATCATTTTATTCACGAGCTAAGCTTCCAATTACTTCCATGATGCTGACTTCTTAAATGACTTACGAAAGTTGAAATCTTTGGATTCGTTAGCAAACTTGTGGCAATCTACAACTTTCTTGAAATTTTTTAAAAAACTTATTTAAAGAATTATATGACTTCTTGAGTCCTTTTGTTCCATTTTAACCAATAATTTTGCCCTGACTTTAAATTATGAGTTATGCTAATTGTATTATTTGTCGATCTGTCTTAGACATATGGTTGTACAGCAGTGAGAAGCGGCTTAGCTCATTCATTTTATTCTTTTTCTAAAAATTTATTTTGGAAAAATCCATAAATCCTATGTCAGCATAACAACTATAAAGCAAAATATTTAAAAATGAAACTTTTAATGTCTTGATTACATCAAAGACCCAAGACAAAAGATGCCACATTCTAATCTGAGGTGTGAGATACTATGCAGGATGCAAAAAATGAGAAATCAGAATACCAACAAGGTATGTAGTTGTATACTTTTCTTTGCATATGATGTCTTTATCTGGTTTTGATAAAAGGTAATACTGGCCTCATAGAATGGGTTGGGTGTTTTTTTAATTTTAATTTTTCTCGAAGAGTTTGTGAAGGATTTTTGTGAAATCCTTAATTGTTTGTAGATTTCACCAGTCAGGTATTCTTTATAAGAAGTTTTGTAAATGACTAATTTAATCTTTTGCCTTGTTAGAGATTTATTCAGATTTCCTATTTCCACATTCTCTCCTTTTATTTTTGTTTTTTATTTTTTTTAGGTGTGTCACCTATAGACAGCAGCTAGCTGGGTTTTTCAAATCTACTCAGATTTTCTGCAATTTAACTTTTAATAGATTATTTAATCCATTAATATTTTATTAATAATAATATTCAGAATTTTGCCATTATATTCTTGTAATGTTTAGTATATTTTTTCTTTCTTTTCTTCTACCTTTTCTTGATTACTATAGGATAGGATAGATAAATATTTCTTTATCCCTTTATCTTTTCTTTCAAACATTATAGATTACATATATTGCCTTCACCAAAACCACCCCCTGTATACTACTGAGAGGCAGTCATTTTACTCTCCAGAGAGTTTGTGGACATTCTTCCCCAAAATTTTCTGTGAATATATAAACATATATTATCTTGTATAAATTGTTGTGCAACCAGTTGTTTTCTTTAAAAATAAATCTAGACATCTCTCTAAGTTAGTACATGGAGATTTATCTTATTCTTTTATTAGACTGCTGCATCTTATCTCACTGTGTGGAAGTTACATAATTTGTTTTTACTAGCTATTTAATTATTAAGAGTGACATGTACTTAAAAATAAACAGTATCACAGATGTAAAATTATAATATAAGGCTTCAGCAAAAAGGCACACTCATGATTTAGAAAGTCTTTTATAATGTGGTTCCCATTTATCTGTCCAGGCTAGGTTACTGACAATCAACATTATAGCTCAATATTCCTACCAAATTACCTATTTCCTTCATCTAGGATGTGTCACATTCTCTCTTAACTCATGACCTTTGCCAGTTGTCCTCATTCTACTCCACCTTTAACTAACCTATTTTATCTAACTTAATCTTACTCCGCCTTTGAATCTCAATGTAGATGTTATTTTCTCTAGAAAGTTTTTCTGATTTTCTAGACACTTTCAGAGTCAGCATTAGATGCCCCTTCTAAATGCACCCATAACAACTTAAACTTCATTGTTATCCTTATAAAACATACTATGAATAATGATTTTTCTCTCAAGCTTAAACTATAAGCTGCATGAGATAGAATAAGTTGGTCTAAGTCACTATGGTCATCAAAAGGTTTAGCACTTTTATAGGTACTCAACAAATATTGGTTGAATAAATGAAAAAGGCAATAAATACTTCCTTCCATATTAAATACACTTTGGATGTCAACATTATGTGCTCCAATCAGCATAGTAATGTGAAGAATCATAAATTATAAAATTAATAATTCTATTGAGGTTAATAGCAATTTTTTGAATTTTAGACTTTTCGAAATAGCCTCTTTTGAACATGTTCTTTATTTCCCCCCTTCTTAACATACCCATCATAAGAGTTGAATTTGTTTTTATCACAGGTCTCTGTGACTCAGTTATGATGTTACAAGTCTAATAATATAATTAAATTTGGTTAGTTTGTATATCACACTTATGTTACTTCGTTATCAAAGGAAGAAACATTTTTGTTTTAGGGAAAATTTTCTGCTTTATAAATTTCTTCCCAGAAGCTTCTTTGGGGAAGAAGAAACTCATTAGATAGTTTGCTAAATATTTTCCCTCCATTTAGGAATTTAAATTGGGACGAATTATTTGAAGCTATTGTAAGACAGTTGATTTTTAGTTGACTAATTGCTATGAACACTCTCAAGTCAGTTCCTTTGTTCCCTTTGAGGATATAAGAAGTTTGTTTTCTTTCCCTCTCAGCTAAAGACATTATCTTATTCCCACATCTACTCAGACACTGGAGGTAACATTCTGAATTCCCCCAATTTCCTTAATCCAAACATTCTCCTCAACCCCAAGTACCCCCTATCCTAAACCTAAGATATGTCCTAAATCAGTTATTTTTCTCCCAAGCTACAGATGCATGTCAGTTTCCTGTCATGTCTTGTTTGGACTCATGCAAAATTCAGGTAACTGATTTCTTTATTTCTGTTCTCACCCTGACCCAAATCATGTTTTTCTCACTAAATTTCAAAACAACAAATATTGTGATCCGCCTTCCCTTCCCACAACACATTTTTTTAAACCTGTGAATAATTTCACATAATCCCTTGTCAGAAGCTGGCAGACTACATGTCCAATGGAAATATAACATGATACGTGAATTCAAGACACACATGTAATTTTAAACTTTCTAGTAATTACATTAAAAACAGTGTATTTATGTGTAAAATAGATTGCTAATGGGAACCTCTGGTATAGCACAGGGAGCTCAGCTTGGTGTTCTGTGATGACCTAGATGGGCGGGATCGGGGGGATGGGAGGGAGGTCCAAGAGGGAGGGGATATATGCATACATATAGCTGATTCACTTCGTTGTACAGCAGAAACTAACACAACATTGTAAAGCAATTATACTCCAATTTAAAAAAAACAGTAAAAGAAGAGGTATAATTAATTTTAATAATATATTTTATCTAACTCAATACATCCAAAATATTATTTTAATATAAACAATATTGGAAACTTATTAATGATTTGTTTTACATTCTTTTTTCACACTAAATCTCTGAAATCTGGTGTATTTTACACTTAACAACGCATCTCATTTCCAATTATTCACATTGCTGCCTAAGTAAATACTAGCGATAAAAACAACTAGTGATTCTGTTCCAACTTTGGGTTAGGGCAGCTGAGATCCAGGCTGAGTTCAACAAGGACAAATTTTCCAAGGCAGATGAGTCCTAGCAACGCCTGGCAGCCTTGTAGCCTCAAACCTTTAAAAGTAGCAATGGATAAACAAAACATTTTTATGGAACTCTTGAAATGGTCTGTATGCATAAGAGGAAAAAGTGGACCACTTTTCCTGAACAGAGTTGAGATCTGGGAAAGATAGTCAGTTGTGATCATTGCTTGATTTGGGTCCTCTCTTGTGTATTTGCCAGAACTTAAAAGCCACAATGTAAGCCTGTAGCTTTTTCTCCCTTTTGGGTAACGATTTGGGTAGCCATTTTAACTTTCTCCATTTTAACTTGGGATTAGAACTTGAGGTCTTTCTAGTAAAGGATGACTCCCCAAACTACACTGTACAGATATATTTCTACATTGAAGAGTCATGGCACAGGTTACTGGCAAAATCAGGAAATAATTTTTCAAGGTGAGAAAACTTTCCTTGACTAGCAGAGAACAGGAGTAGAGCTCAGATTTTCTTGTATCAAGGAGACATCAGGAAGCAGAGAACACAGAACACTTAGTGCCCGTCAATGTGGTATTTCAACAGTGTCACTTTTGCTTCTTTTGGAAACATGGCTATAGAAACCTTGGTGTATCTTTCACTTCAGAGAATAAGCAATTTATCTGTTTTAATATTCTTCCTAATATATATGGACCCTTCACTTAAATTCTTTAAGTTTATACAGTAGATGCCACTTCCCTGCACCGATAGCAGTAATCTACACATCTTGTCTCCCTCTCTCTTATGTCAACCATCCTTGCACAAGGGAAATGGCAATGGACTGCTCCAGGGTTTACATCGTTGTCCACCTCACTGGAGAGAGATTCACTTGGATATTTCCTAGTTCTACATTCACAAATCCCAGGGGATGTTTTTGATCAGACCAGAGAGGTGAGGTCTGTAAAAGCATTGCAGCTTTTGGAGTGATGAGGCAACGTTTTCTAACTTGAAGAAAGATGCTTTCTCATAAGAAAGGGATGGAAGTTAAACAGTGAAAAGTCTCCATTTCTACAACAAGCAGAAAATTGCTATTTACTTCTGTCCCTATAGGCAGCTTAGATTGATGCTGCATCAGTTGACCTGGGGAAGCCTGTTCAGATCGTGACTCTCATGTTTCACAGGCACTTTAACATGCCATAGACTTTTCTCCTTCAATATGCCCTCTTCTAGTAAGTGGCTCAACAGATACATCTTGTTCATGTCAGACTTTGAGCCTCATTCTAAAGGTCTCCCTCTTTCTTTCTCCTTATCAAATGGGTTGCCAATCTTCTAACTTCTAACTTGTGAGGTTTCTTGACACCATCAGTCTCTTTCCCACTACCACCATTCTTGTCCAAGGTATCATCTCTCTCTTGGGCTCTGCAATGCCTTCATGACCGGTCATCCAGCTCCCAGTCTTGATTTCCTATGACTCAGACTCTATACTACACCTTTAGGGATATTTTTTAAATGCACATCTGATCATTTTACTCCCCATTCATTCAATGGCTTTCTATTGATTATAAGGATTAAGATTTTAAGAATTAAGCATTTAAGGATTAACATCTTTATTCCTAACAAGTTCTCAAGGTGTGTGATTGGACACCTGCTCACCTATTTAGTCCCTTTCTCACTATTCTCCTTTTAAAAATATAGGCTTCATTTAAATAGAATATCTTTCAGCTTATAAGTTTCTACTCTTTTAACTCAGGTTTTCTACATAATATTATTTATGCCTGGGTCACTCCCCAGAATTTCACTCCTATTTAGCGTTCTGTTTCAGTGTAGATAGTCTTTCATCCAGGTAACCTTACCCAGCCACCAAGATGAGGCTGGTTCATATGTTAAGTATTTCTAGCACATACTGCTTTTCTTCTTAGTTGTGAAGAACGTGTGTAATGATTTGTTTCATATCTATAAATTCCATGAGGGCATGGACCACGTCACTCCATCTCTGTACACTCAAAACTTGACACAAATGCCTGACCCATAGAAGGTGTTAATGAGCATTTGTGGCATAAATGCATGAATGGATGAATGAATGAACACACTACTGTTATTCGCTGTTTACGATTCTGTCACACATCACACCTCCTTTAACAGCACGTCCCTGAAGTCTTTGTATCCCAGTGCCTAGTGCGGTGCAGTGTAGTGTGGTGCCATGTTTATTGCAAGCCCTAAGCATGTGTTGATTGGAAGGTTAATGAAAGCGGACAATACCTTCCATACCAGACAATTTTAATCCATCCTATTTAATTCATTTTTCCTTCTTTCGAGGAGTTCTCCTTGTAAACATATCTCCTTGTAGATATTGAATTACTGGCTCACCCGTCTTTCATTTATTAACATAAAATCAGATGACCAACTGATTGGTCTAACTGCCTCCCTCAAGCCCCTGAACACAATCCTTGAGTGAACGTATGAAGTAACCAATAACCATGGGCTGCTGAGTTCTGCTATAACTCTACAGTGTACACCTCATGACAGTTTTTTTCTAAACTAACAAGGAACCCAGGCCCCACTTTTCCTTTTTCTAATTTCTGTCACTTTGTTAATTGTTGCAAATGGCTGCCTAACAAAGCTCTGCAAAGCTCAGCACTGTTTCCAGACTTAAATCTGACAGGCCAAAATGCAAAGACATACTGTGAGGATATTGCCTTGATGAGTAACTCAAGCCCCTGCCCCTATATGGAATCATTGTAAAAACTCTACATTTAGGACCTAGATTATTTCTCTGTCCTTACCAAGGTCTACCATGTAGTTTTTCTCTTAAAATGTCTCCCATACCTTTATTGAGAAGCTATATGTAATAGGCCAAATGTGTTGGTCATTGGGATACAGTCAAAAAACAAGACATGTTTCATGTTGGATATATTATTGACCTTTCTGGTAGCAGGATCACCATGAATCGACACACACTGTACACCCCCACCCCCACCCCCAGTTTCATTGTCATTGTCATGATCCACACAGGTGAGCTCAAAAAACATTCTGAGTCATTCTGTGTACCACCAAACAATGGGCCAGACCCAGGGTTGGCGAGGAGGAGTGGTTAGGGTAAGGAAGGAGGCTAGATCAACTGATGTTTCTGAAATACACTCTAGGATAGAAGAGATACCCTGATGGGTTAACTTTTTAACTATCCCACAAAGTGTTCATGTTAACCTGACCATAGAAATGAAAAGTAATAAATCATAGAAAATAAGCCATTCAAAGTATTATTTGTAATAAAAGTACATAAAATAAAGAATGAAAGGAAGGGACTATGGAACATATAAATGATATTAAAGTGCACTAGCATTGTACTGTGTGAGTGACTGGAGTCATAAAATCCTACAGAATCATACACACACACATTACAGAGTTGTTCTGTGTTCTTTGTTTACTATACTCTGTTCCTGTTTGCCCAACTGGTTCCTTTTCAGTCCTTGGTTGAATGTGGTTGAACTTAGCTTTCACAGACTTGGTCGTCCTCTCTAATGCCTCATCACTGTTCAGCTTCCCAGATGTCCCAGAAGGACATACCTCATTCATTTGATCAGGTGCTTAAGGCCTTCTCTAAAAAAAAAAAAAAAAGTTGTTTGTTTGTTTTTGCTCAGTCAATCACATCAACTGTTCCAGACAATCTCATAGTCAAAGTCTGTACAACTCTTTAGCATTATATATTAGCTTAGGGCTACCATGACAAAGTACCAGGAATCAGGTGGCTAAAAACAAATTTATTCTCACAATTCTGGTGGCTAGAAGTCTGAAATCAAGGTGTGGTCAAAGTCATTCTCCCTTCGATGGCTCTAAGGAAGGATTCTTCCTTGCCTCTTCCAGCTTCTGACGGCCCCAGGCTTTTCTTTGCTTGTGAAAGTGTAACTCCAGTCTCTGCCTCTGTCTTCACATGGCCATCTACTCCCCTTTATGGCTTAATATGACCCGAATCCAGTATGACCTCATCTTAGTTAATTGTATCTATAAAAATTTTATTTCCAAATAAGGTCACATTCTGAGATTCTGGGTGGACATGAATTTTGAAGTAGACACTATTCAACTCACTAACATGATATAAAGTTCCTATTACAATCTAATCCTAGCCTGTCCACTTCTAGAATATCCTTTCAGTAAATGTTGGTTGCCTTCAATTAGTCTGCAAGAAAGGCAAAAAATGATTCAATGAAAGAAACCAACTAGTTCAGTGCTCATTTGCTGCTATATACTGCTTTTCTAGGAAAATGCGTGCATTTGAAATAAAACTCATCTTTATCTAGAAACAGCCAATGCAGTTTTGGGGAGTTTGTTTTCCTAAGAATTTATATTCCAAATAATCACAATCTGTGGTCCTGCTAATGCCACCTCTGGTGTCTCCTTTGAGAGCACCATGCCTTACATCACATGGAGGACTTGTTAGCACAATTTTTATCTCCTAAATCAAAAAGCACATTAAGTTTCTGCTAAAGTTGTTGAGTTTGATATACAGTGAGAATAATACTTTATTTGAGAATATTCTGTTCAGTATGCAGTGGTTAACTGTTATTTTGAAAATTATATGTAAACTGAATGTGTGTAAGTTGGTTGGGCAAAAATGCTAAACAGTGGCTTTCTATATGCCTAAAAAGTTCACGCAGAATCTGTAGGAAATCCTCCCTGGTAGCCATATTTCCAAGTCAACCTGAGCCTCTTCTTGGGGTATTTCTTTCCATTATCCACATCTCTCTTGGAATTTCTTCAGTGCAGAATGTGGACTTTGTCTCCTGGGATGAGCCACTAGCTGGTCCAATACACTTAACTCCATCAGATTTTAAAACCATTCGAGAATGTTGCAAATTAGGACCAAGTCTATCTTACTCACTGTTGTGTTTTCTATGTTTCCACAGTTGCCTAGCATGTAGTAGGCACTTCATAAATATTAGTTGAATAAATGAATTAACATTCAAGTTTAATAATTAAGTAAGAGAGGGTTGGTGTTTTACCATCTTCCTCCCTGTTTGGAGGGCAAAGTTGTGCAGTGGAAATCTCACTCTTGTCTCAGTGAACTGATTGCATTCCTTCTCTTTGAATAGCATAATTTTCCCATCTGGATAGAACTTTTCTTATCTGTAGTACTGCCCAGTGCATTTCCTTTCATCTTAGAACATTTTGTAGTTCTCTTTTGCAATTGGAAAATAGTTAATGAGAATAGAAATCTTTACTTCTCTATGTGATATAAGATCTATTTAAGCTTAGTGCTTGCCTTTCTCTTGATGTTTTGACAATGCATGTGGAAAGGACTCATACCACTTATAGAACTATATCCTGAGACAAGATGTAGGGAGGGTGATGATCCAGATAGTGGCTTCTTAAGGGATGATTGGCTGCTGCTGACTATCTCAGCATATGGAAAAAAAGAAAATAAGCGAAGAGGCTGAGATCCCATGGGTAAATGTGCACATCCCTCCATAATAGCCTTACTGCTTATTTTAGTACGTGAGTTTTTATAATTATGAGAGGAGGTCTATGAAGTAGGAAGGATGATAAGTGTTATTGCAGTGGGAGAGAGGTTTTGGAAATATATTCCTTGGAAAAAGTTTATTTCTATGCTTGAGACTTGGAAAAACTTTCTCTTTGTTTCTATTGTGCATCAAGGATCATAAGATCTATAAAGCTCTTGCAAATGAGATTACTCTATCTTTATTATGGTAGCCTGGTGACTCCAGGGAAGCAATACGACTGCGTGAGGATGGGAGTTATTTGGGTCTCAGACTGGGAACATCATTCACTGTTGCTGAAGGTAACTATGAGGCAAATTACATTTTTGAAAGTTGATCAAGTAGAGTGGAATTTTATTATGCATATATTTAACTTATGCAAAATCAAGTATACATACTCAGGAGATACACAGAGAAAGAAATAGCAATTCATATTCATACAATATGGCCAATTCCATATATTGTGCATCTGTCCTGAGTTAGCATGACAAGGCAGAGAACAGCAGTCATCTAATTGAGTTCCTAACTTATAATTGAGTTCCCTGCATGAATCATTTGGTGATAGGGAACTCACTTCCACAAGTCATGTTGCTCTTCCATGGCATTGAAGCAAAACATTTTTTTTTTTTTTGAATTCTAATTCTAGTTCTGCCCTTGAGGGCATAAATAATTTCTAATATATTTTAATTATTATAATTCTTAAGTATTTGAAGAAAAATTTCCCATTATTTCTCCCATCTTCTGTCTTGTCTTTTTCAGGCTAAATATCTTCTTTCAGGAATATTTTATATATTAGGGTTCTAGTCTATTCCCATCTTGATCAATGTCTCCCTTATACTTTCTTATCACCCTCTACTCTTAAATCCTGGGCCCAGAGTTAAAGCTATTACATCTGAGATAAACTGAGTCAGTTGAGTGAGACTCTCACACCACATGTTTAGGAAGCTTTGGCCAAAATCTTCCATGGACTCGTAAGATAATATACTCTTGCTTGCTTACAGACAATTTGGAAGTGGTCCCAGGAACCTTCTGGGATATATTTATCACTTTTAGATTAGCTCCCTTTGATCTTATCCTTTTTTCAGAAACGAATGTTTATTATATAATATACAGTCTCCATGTGTTAAATAATATGAAGATTTGAAAGCAAGTCTAATCAGAGATATTGGTTGCCATAGTGATCTGGAGTAGTATATAATTATATATATATATAATATACATATATAAGTAGTATATAAATATATATATATATTTTTTCTTTTCTAGAACAATAGTACAAGGTACATAGGTAATAGAATTATGGGAGCAAAAACCTATATTAGAGATTTATGCAGATGATTGGGGAAATATATGTTGCTGTATAAAAGATTTGTACAACAGATTTTTGTAAAATGTGATTTAAGATAAATTTTCTTAATACATTGAATTTAATTTGGAAGAATTTAAAAATATTTTGTTATTACTTTTAAAGTTAGATTTCCATAAGTATATCATACTTGCAATTAATTAAATATAACTAAAAGTTAAAAATACCTTGAATCACAGATTTTTCTGTTAGAAACTGTAAAAATATTGACTATTTCCTTTGAATTTGATAGAATGTTTTATACTTATCCCTTATTTTTCAGAAATGAAATTAAAATTTTTAGAATACAGCGAGGAAAATCTATTCTGCCATGACTACATTACTAAGAAAAATTTGTTGAGATTTGTAGATTGGAAAATGTTGCTCCCTTAATTGCTTACATAGTATTATTTATTTTTATGTAATTACATTTTATAGACAATGCCACATGCTTTGTCCACACAGTGACAAAACATCTGGATGCAAAGTGGAATGTATAGTAAAAAACCCAGATGGTTTGTAAGTACAGGGCCAAACATCCAGATGGCATCAAGAAGGCAAAGCATGTGGATGACAAATACCACATCTTTCATTCAGATGTCATGGCATCATCTAGACACAGTGTACCAATGAACACTTTTTAGTGAAGACAAAGAATGTGAAACAAGCTAGAGGTCAAAAAGAAACAGGGCAAATTTATGAAAAAAGCATATAGTTCACATTAAATCAATTCTAACTTTTAACAAAAATAATTTATAATGGGTTGATTTAAAAGAGAATCTAAGAAAAAGAAAAAGACTGCCTATGAGAGTCACTTTTTAATTGCAATAATCTTTACTGAGTTTTGATTTGAGAGAATTTTCAATACAGCTCACGTGTGCAATAAATGGGCTCAATTAAAAATTGTATTTGATTCTGATTAAAAGTTGCTTGATCTTTAGGATTACAATATACTGCAATCCAGAATTGCATCTAGCATGTCACATTCAATAAACAGACTTCTTTGCTATCTCTGAATAATTAACTTTATCTTTGTCACAGGGAACAAAAGTAATGAAAGCGGCATAGACATTATTCATTTATTCTTATCATGAGAATCTTATTATTTTGGCCCATCTCTCCCAAGGTAACCTCTAATTTTGTGTCTTGTAGACTTTATATGATGTTATTTCTGGCAGAAGATGACATAGTTTAAGCATGATCTCTCCTTTCTTAAGCCCTGAAGAAAATATGTATAAGAAAGATAGTCAACATGAATCTGAAGAAATATTGAATAATCATTCACTGCATGTGTATTAAGATAGGTAAAATGTAGAACAAACCTCCCAGCTCTCAAAAAGTTTTTATAATATGGAAGTTTGTTCATCCCCAAAAATCTTATTTCCATCAATGTGGCCCCCTTGCAAGGTTACTGCTCCTGCTGAAAGTACTGAATATTCTTAGAACTCTGCTGATATTAGCTTTAGAACTTTATAAATTCTATGAGAAAATAATGAGTATATTTTCCTGTGTTGTACACTATATTGTTGTTGCTTATTTATTTTGTACATAGTAGTTAGTATCTCTTAGTCTCCTACCTCTCTCTTGCCTTCTCCCCTTCTCTCTCCCCACTGGTTTCTTCCCTATATTGGTGAGTCTATTTCTGTTCTTTTTATATTCACTTGTTTGGGGTTTTTTAATTTATTTATTTATTTATTTATTTTTAAATTGAAGTATAATTGATTTACAATGTTGTTTTAGTTTCAGGTGTACAGCAAAATGATTCAGTTACACATACATATTTTTTTTCAGATTCTTTTCCCTTATAAGTTATTACAAAATATTGAGTATAGTTCCCTGTGCCATACAGTAGATCCTTGTTGGTTATCTATTTTATATATGGTAGTGTGTATCTGTTAATCCTATACTCCTAATTTATCTCTCCCCCCTCCTTTCCCTTTTGGTAACCATAAGTTTGTTTTCTATGTCTGTGGGTCTATTTCTATTTTGTATATAATTTCATTTGTATTTTTTTTAGATTCCCCATATAAGTGATATCATGTTATCACCCCTATTTTAGATGTAGAAGGTAGAAAATTTATCTCCACAATAAAAAAATGCAAAACAGTACATATATAATACAATAATACACTACATAGAATGTGATCCAATAATTCAATAAAAATAGCTATATCTTATTTTCATTCAGAATTTAACAAACAATAGATATATATTATGTGTTAAATATGTATCAAATATTTTGCTATTTCCTAGGGACTTCAAGGGGGAAAACACAGTCCCTGCTGTCGGGAGATGAGACCTTTGGGAAAAATGGTTAAGCAAGCAAAGTGTTCCAAAGCAGGGCTGGCAATTACAATAAGATGGACATAAGGGTGCTTTGGATAGAAGCATAGAAGAAAGAAAGTTCCACAGTAACTTGAGAGAAAAAGGCAAAAATGCCTTTATTTAGCTACAGTAGAGTATGGGGAAATTGTATATAAGATAGATAACGATCATGCGGAAAGGCATTGAAAGAGGACCAGTAGTTGCCCTGTCTTACTTCAAGTTGACTTCATTCAGTTTAATGAACACATATCAACACGTTGTAAGTCACAGTCAATATAGAAGAGGCATACAATGTGAACCCTGGCACAGAGCTTCCTTTTTTATTTTCAATAAAAATAAAGTCATGAAGGTAAAAAAATCAAAATCACATCAAAATCACTCAGGGACTTTAGTAGAAGCAACACACAGAAGACGGTACTTGACTCAGGCCAAGGATGAATAGGTTCTGAGTTGGGTGAAGGCATAGGAAGAGTGGTTTTGGCAAGAGAAAGAACATTCATGAAAGCTTTGGAGAGTTGGAGGGAGAAGAGAGAGATGCTTTGCTTTTACTTATTGAAGTGTTGTCTACTGGGGAATAAGCAGAGACAAAGAGAAAAAGCTTATTGCTAAAATGGTGAAGGGGGCAATTGGGAGGGTCTAAGCCTGGACAGAATGAACAATTCAGAAGGAATATGGAGCCAACCAGTGATAAATCCACTTAGAAATATAGGTCATCCATTCATGCAGTCTTAGTGAAAAAATAGATTGAGATAAGGAGAAAGAAAGGGAATTGAGATAAGGGAAGCAAGCTAATAAGTTAAGGATTACTCTATCTAGATGTAATTTAATAATGAAGCCAACATGTGGAATACCCTGGATCAAGCTGACACTGCAGAATGTAGAGATGAGAACCTCATCTTCTGGAGATGTAAGAGGCAGCTAAGTTGGCAGGCCGCATGGACTCCTGACAGGTTGCAGACCATGGATGTGTGTTCTGGAAAATAATCTGGTCTAAGGAAAGTTCAGCTGACCCTGGCTCTGTTGGGGTGAGTGTTCTACTGGCATGGGTGGTTTAAGACTAGAAGAGAAATGGGTTATCTTTACAAGAGGCTTTGCACTTGAGCAGTACTGCATTATTAGAGCTCAGGTGCAAGCAAGGCCCAAAGTTAGGGAAAGGTCATTCTTTTCACTTTTGACTCAAGATATTTTTCTAGTTTGATACAGGAGGATCAAGAACTCAGAGCCTTGAGAAGCTGCAGGGTATGTTCAGTGTCATTCTCAAAATGGGTATGAACAGTGGGGCTTCTTCAAATGGTATTAAGTGTAAGCTGGAACAGAAGAGGAAGATCGTGGTGAATATCATCTGGGGATGGGACTGAACTAGATTCAATAAGTGTAAGATGTATACCTTTGAGGACATCCAGAAATACTTTTGGAGGAGTAGTCATTTTGCAGGAAGGTTCCCATTTTTGGGCTGGTGAGGTGAGTGTTCTTCAGTAGAATCCAGAAATTGCTGATAATATGACTAAACAGGAAAGTAGTAGAAGCAGGCCACTCAGATTATACACCTAACAAACTACTAAAAAAAACCCTGAGAAAATGTATATTGCAAGGAAAATACAAGGGTGCAGAGCCTGACTTTGCCTGCAGCAATCACAGAAACCATCAAGGAGAAGGTAAGAGATGGTACCAGAGCTTTGAAAGATATGAAAAATTTCATATTCAGTATTTGATGTGGGAGCATATAACAGAGAACAAAGCATTGAGGGTTTCTATAATTTTGCATTTACAAAAATTTACCTGCAATATGTTTACTATTATAATATGATAGAATATGTTAGTGTGGAGAGAGGTTTCATTCCATCATCCATTTATTCATTTGAGGCAGGTTTATTGAGCAGCTTACTATGTGCAAGGATTATGATAACTTTTCTAAATGACACAGAGATAGGTAAATTCATGACTAGTCATAAAGTCCCAAGTGGACTGAATATTTACTCCTCAGGGCTCTGATCCAGAAATATTAATCTGACAGCAGAATATAGGATGGATATAATGAAGAAAAACCAATGTTGGGAATAGTCATTTAGAAAGCCACTGTCACAGTCAAAGGAACGTGAAAATGGAGAGTAGTGGGTGGAGGAAATATACTTGAGGGATGAATTAGAGATATATTTTATAAGTCTTAGCAACTTTTTTGATGTTCTGAGGGAGAGAAGGGTATTGATTCTAAGGTTTTAAGCTGTAGAGAGTGGGAACACAAGAGTGCTTCAAGCATACCATAAAAGCCATAGAAAGTATTGCTTTAGATGTAAGAGAGGATGGTGGGTATAATTTTGGATGTGTTGAGTTTGAGGTCCAATTTTCGTAAGAAAAGTTAAATTAGAAATCATCAAATTACAGCCAATAATTAATAATTGATATGGGCACATATAATAGAGATCTAAATAATTAAACCATGATAAAGAATGAATTCTCCAAGGCAAGAATTGCATTTTTACCTTGAAAAAGAACAAAGCAGAAAATACACCAGACCTAATCTATTGTTTCCATGTATTAAAACTAATAAATGCTCAATTATACATGAATTAAAGTAATTATATTTAGTTTATGCCTCTGAAGTAAAATCACTCCTTATACTTACCTTGGTTGAACCCATCAACTTAGCAACTTTTTATTCATCTTGATAATTTCATCTTGTTTAAAGAAAATGTGTTGTGATTCCATAACCTAAGCCATTCATTAATTAATCTCTCTCTATCTAAATGATTAAATTTTTCTAAAAATGTATTCAAATTGAAAATATTATAGAATGGCACCCTGATGTGTGATAAAATCATATGGTAAAAATTTAAAAACTAAAACCTGGAAAAGAGAAGATAAAAAGAAATCTCATTTCAATAACTCTAAAATAAATTATAGATATTTAAAAACATTATGTAATTCTGCAATGTCAAAATCATTGATCTCAGCTGGCTGTCTACTTAATGTAACATCTAAGTAAGTGACTCAGTATTCTGCCATATAAATCAAACTGACAATCTAAAATTTAGTAGTTCTCTGGGCACATAACGAAGTTCAATGAGATGAATCATTGGAACCCTCTCTCTGGTTTGTGTAAATCCGTTAAAGTAATACTAAAACATATTTAGAAAAAGGTTGAAGAAAACCATAGAATTTTTAAAGGTGATTGGGATTGAATAAGTCAAAGTTCAAAGCTGCATAGAGTCATAACTCATTTAGGACTTTATCCTCCCTAAAATATATTTGGGAAAGAGTACTAGATGCTTTTCCTAATATAAAAAATTTCCTTGCTCTAAAATAATAGGGGAAAAGTTTTAGCATTATTTATTTTTATGTATTATTAATTTATCTATTAAAACATCTAGCTGAGAAAACTTTAACTTCTTTTTAATTCAAAGAAGACTATGAAACATAAAAAGGGCAAAAGTTATCAGAGTAGTTTTCCTTATTTAAATATCCATAATGATAAGCAGAATATTAAAGACTTAGAAAGTATAATTAGGCCAAATGTCAAGTTCCATTTTAAGTTAGAATACTGTGACTTTTATAATGGAGTTCACCATGAGCTTCTCCACTTTCAAAACTCTGGGTTCAGATAAAAATTTAGGTGCCTTGTCTTGGGATGTGTGTGTATGTGTGGGCAAGTTTGTCTGTGTGTATGTGTGTGTACCTAGTCATTAAATTATTAGCAGAAAATTTGTTTTATACTTTTGTAGAACAGTCAATAATTGATTCATTCTTTAAATAAGTGTAACCAATCCGCCTAGTACAGTGATTGCTTTGTTTATTGGAAATGACATTGAAGCATGCGTGGTATCAGAAGCAAACATACTAAAACATTCATGATTTCTTAAGATTGATATAGAGGATAGAGAGAACATATTGATTAATATTATTTTTTAGAATCTATGTTCCAGAATTCTTTTTGTTGTTGTTGACATCTTTATTGGAGTATAATTGCTTTACAATGGTGTGTTAGTTTCTGCTTTATAACAAAATGAATCAGCTATATGTATATGTATATCCTCATATCTCTTCCTTCTTGCGTCTCCCACCCATCCTCCCTATCCCATCCCTCTAGGTGGTTGCAAAGCACGGAGCTGATCTCCCTGTGTTATGCAGCTTCTTCCCACTAGCTGTCTAATTTACATTTGGTAGTGTATATATGTCAATGCCACTCTCTCACTTCATCCCAGTTTACACTTCCCCCTCCCTGTGTCCTCAAGTCCATTCTCTACGTTTGCATCTTTATTCTTGTCCTGACCCTAGGTTCTTCAGAAGCACTTTTTTTTTTTAGATTCCATATATATGTGTTAGCATACGGTATTTGTTTTTCTCTTTCTGACTTACTTCACTCTGTATGACAGTCTCTGCATCCATCCACCTCACGACAAATAACTCAATTTCGTTTCTTTTTATGGCTGAGTAATATTCCATTGTATATATGTGCCACATCTTGTTTATCCATTGATCTGTTGATGGACATTTAGGTTGATTCCACGTCCTGGCTATTGTAAATAGAGCTGCAATGAACATTGTGATACATGACTCTTTTTGAATTATGGTTTTCTCAGGGTATAGGCCCAGTAGTGGGACTGCTGGATCATATGGTACTTCTATTTTTAGCTTTTAAGGAACCTCCATACTGTTCTTCATAGTGACTGTATCAATTTACATTCCCACCAACAGTGCAAGAGGGTTCCCTTTCCTCCACACCCTCTCCAGCATTTATTGTTTGTAGATTTTTTGATGATGGCCATTCTGACTGGTGTGAGGTGATCACTCATTGTAGTTTTCATTTGCATTTCTCTAATGATTAATGATGTTGAGCATCCTTTCATGTGTTTGTTGGCAATCTGTATATCTTGTTTGGAGAGATGTCTATTTAGCTCTTCTGCCCATTTTTGGATTGGGTTGTTTGTTTTTTTGATATTGAGCTGCATGAGCTTTTTGTAAATTTTGGAGAGTGATCCTTTGTCAGTTGCTTCATTTGCAAATATTTTATCCCATTCTGAGGGTTGTCTTTTCATCTTATTTATGGTTTCCTTTGATGTGCAAAAGCTTTTAAGTTTCATTTAGTCCCATTTGTTTATTTTTGTTTTTATTTCCATTACTATAAGAGGTGGGTCAATAAGGATCTTGCTGTGATTTATGTCATAAAGTGTCCTGCCTATGATTTCCTCTAAGAGTTTTAGAGTGTCTGGCCTTACAGTTAGGTCTTTAATCCATTTTGTGTTTCTTTTTGGGTATGGTGTTAGTTAGGGAGTGTTCTAATTTCATTCCTTTACATGTAGCTGTCCAGTTTTCCCAGCACCTCTTATTGAAGAGGCTGTTTTTCCTCCACTGTATATTCTTGCCTCCTTTATCAAAAATAAGGTGACCATAGGTGCGTGGGGTTATCTCCGGGCTTTCTATCCTGTTCCATTGATCTATATTTCTGTTTTCATGCCAGCACCATACTGTCTTGATTACTGTAACTTTGTAGTATAGTCTGAAGTCTGGGAGCCTGATTCTTCCATCTCCGTTTTTCTTTCTCAAGATTGTTTTGGCTATTCAGGGACTTTCATTTTCCCATACAAATTGTGAAACATTTTGTTCTAGTTCTGTTCAAAATGCCATTGGTAGTTTGATAGGGATTGCATTGAATCTGTAGATTGCTTTGGGTAGTATAGTCATTTTCACAGTGTTGATTCTTCCAATCCAAGAACATGGTATATCTCTCCATCTGTTTGTATCATGTTTAACTTCTCTCATCAGTGTCTTATAGTTTTCTGCATACAGGTCTTTTGTCTCCTTAGGTAGGTTTATTCCTAGGTATTTTATTCTTTTTGTTGCAGTGGTAAATGGGAGTGTTTCCTTAATTTCCCTTTCAGATTTTTCATCATTATTGTATAGGAATGCAAGGGATTTCTGCACATTAATTTTGTATCCTGCTACTTTACCAAACTCACTGATTAGCTCTAGGATTTTTCTGGTAGCATCTTTAGGATTCTCTATGTATAGTATCACTTCATCTGAAAACAGTGACAGTTTTACTTATTTTTTTCTGATTTGGATCCCTTTTATTTCTTTTTCTTCTCTGATTGCTGTGGCTAAAACTTCCAAAACTATGTTGAATAATAGCATTGAGAGTGGACAACCTTGTCTTGTTCCTTATCTTAGAGGAAATGCTTTCAGTTTTTCACCATTGAGAATGATGTTGGCTGTGGATTTGTCATATATGGCCTTTATTATGTTGAGGTAAGTTCCCTCTATGCCTACTTTCTAGATGGCTTTTTATCATAAATGGTTGTTAAATTTTGTCAAAAGATTTTTTGCATCTACTGAGATGATCATGTGTTGATTCAGTTTGTTAATATGGATTATCACATTGATTGATTTGTGTATGTTGAAGAATCCTTGCATTCCTGGGGTAAACCCCAGTTGATCATGGTGTATGATCCTTTTAATGTGCTTTTGGATTCTGTTTGCTAGTGTTTTGTTGAGGATTTTTGCATCTATGTTCATCAGTATTATTGGACTCTAGTTTTCTTTCTTTGTGACATCTTTGGTTTTGGTATCAGGCTGATGGTGACCTCACAGAATGAGTTTGGGTGTGTCTCTCCCTCTGCTATATTTTGGAAGAGTTTGAAAAGGATAGGTGTTAGCTCTTCAGAATTCTTGAATTGCATACACTGACTAGATAGAGAAATGCTTTTAATGTTGTCAGAAGAAAAACCCATACCACTTTACAGTGATGCCATCATCAGCAAATAGTGTTATTTGGAGTAGCCATCACTATCAGGACAAGGCCAAAAACTATAATGAGACCTGCTAATGAAATAATGTAGAATAACTAGGCACAGGAGATAATTGTTACTTCAAAAAAGGACTCAGAAAATGAAAATGAAAACTGAACAAGTCTTACATGCTAAGGCGTATATTACTCAAGATTTTCCCTCCTTAATATGTGTGTGTATTTTGGCAAGAAAAGAGAAAAGGAGGATTGCCAATTCCAATAATAAGAGCTATTCTTTCAACAAGTAGAGCTACAGAACTGGGAAATCAACAAAATTGCATTACCACATCCCAGTCTGGCACTATATGGAGACTGATGGTCCAACTGTGGCTTACCCAGACACAGAGTTTTTTTCTTACCCAGAGATTTTTTCTGCCTCTTACCATATTTCATCACTTGTTAACATCCTGGGTGGTAGGTCAGAGGGCAAGGAAGAAGTGTTGGAAGGAATTAGTCAGTTAATCATTTGTTGACAATTTTGGTAAAAAAATTTGGTGAAACTCCAAAACTTCATCAGAGTGTAATTGCACATGCCAGATGAATGGAATTTAACTGGTGGCAGTGTAAGTGGAGACATGAAAATATCAGTTATGACTAGACAGATGCGCTCTGGGGTGGGGATGGGAGGGAACACTTGCTGTGAACTATAATGCCATTAACTAGAAATTTATTTCAGAACAATGGACTCATTTATTTAATAAAATTACATTATGTAATTATGAAAAAATAACAAGATCCATTTTTCATTTTATATTCCTGAATTAGGACCTGGCACTTTGTAGGTATTAAGCTAATATCTATCAAATTAATCAATGCAAATAAATCATTTTATTAATATCTTTGAAAAGTGATTCATAGACTAGTACTGAAAATAGTAACTAATAATTCAACAAAGAACACACCTCTTCATAGGGTCTTGCAGAAATCTTCCTGGGGAGAAACTAGGACGTTATTTTTTGGTGGTAAGCAAGGTATCTCTGAATACAGCAAATGTAGAATCCCAAATCAATTAATTTTAAGAGTGAATAGATACACATGTAAGAAGAGTTACCCTGAACACAAGAATCAGTGAGGTGATTTGGAGAGGAGGGAGTCAAATAGGAAGATCCAGTGAATGGAATCTGTAATGGACAGAAGAGTTTTGACAATGAGCCTTGATCCATTTTGGGGACAGAAAAAGAAGTGGACACCACCGATACCCCTCAAGATATGGGAAAGGAGTTTAAAATTTGGGGATTCTTTCCCCAAAAAACATGTTACCTCACTGGGACCAGAGGTTATGCAAAAGCATAGGATGGAAGTTCAACAGGAGAGTTTCATGACTTGTCCCAAACGGAAGGACACACATAGTCCAGGGAAGACCCAACCATTGCAAGAGGATTCTAGGAAGCTTCTCAGTAGGACCTTGGCCACCCTGATGTCATGTGGATGCCCAACCAGAGCTAGGGATTCCACAAAGAGATACACAAAGAGAGGCATCCATGGCAGCTGCAGTGTAGTAGCAGAAATGGTGCAGTGGTAGCATCAGGGCAGTTGGAAGGTGGCAGAGTGTGAAGGGGAAGTAATGCCTGCCAGGGAATTAGGAGCACTGGGACTCTAGCTAAAGTCATTTGGACACATTTGGTATCCATATTGGTAAACAGTAATATTGGATAAAGTATGGGTATCCCTTTCCCCACTACCACTACACCCCAAATTCTTAAGCTGGTATTCTTCTGGGAAACAAAAGAACTATGTAGAGTGGTGGTTTCCATCTTGGGGAGTGGGGATTTTGACATGACTCTGACAGATATTTGGTCAAGTTTGTTACCATCATTGTGTTACCTAAATCTTACTAAAGATCTATAGCCAGAGCCAGGGCCAAGGAAACCCTTTGATTAATGTGCACTTCTGGCTTGCAATTGCAAAAAGATTGAGTCTGTCGATTCTAAGTTGCCAGAAACAAAGGTATATTTCTCATTATGTGTCCAATCTAGTAATCTATGGAGTTTAGCATTTTGGAAATAATTCTTCTGTTTGTCTTTATGTAAAACTTAGATATTGAAAACAATTTGACAGGAAAAAGCATGGTATTCCAGAAATTATTTCTACGAAGACAATCCTACTAAGGTATTTATTAATTCACATCCTCAAATGATAGCTATCGTCAAGGAGGAAAAATTAAAATGTTTTATGCTATTAATTATATAAAAGACAAAAAGCTGGAAAGGCATCTGAAAAATTAACTAGTTTTACCTTCTAGGTTTGCCACATTAAAACCATCCCAACATTTCATGACCTCCAGAAAAAAGTGGTTCCAAAGCTTCTGCAGGTTTACCTGTAGAATGTGCAAAAATCCTTTTACTTCCTCCTTTTGAAAAACACTAAATATTTTACTCCACAGATTGTTCTTTCATTTCATAAAGTTTATAACTATACATTTATTTTTATAATTCTAATGCACTAGCACTTATCTTAGTAATTTGCCAAGAGTCCTACAAATTGTCTGTTATTACTCCCATTTTATATTTGAAAAAAATGAAAAGTTGAGTGATTTGCCCATGATCCCATAGATGGTAAGGAGCAGAGCCAGGATTCCTTCCAGTCCAGGTCATCTTAGTTTAAATCATATGGTCTTTACTATAACAAACTTGCTCTCTTCTCTATAGACATAGACTACAATTTATAGCCTGACTTCATTGATCCTGGGATTGGGGGGTATTTTAAATGGGAAGGTAGAGGCAGGAACTTAGCCTGCCAAAAATGGAGATATCCATGACCCATTTATTTAAGGATAAATGCAAAAACCAAAACACAAAACCAAAATGACAAAGTTCCTCAAATCCCCTTCAACAGAGACAATTTTTAAACATCCTTGATTTCTCTTTATTTATTGAATATTTGCTTTCTGCCTCTATTTTCTGTATACAGATAACCACAGTGACCAAGCTCTTTCCAGCCCACCATGCTTCTTGTGCTAGTTGAATTGTCTGCTAGACCTAAAATCCTGTCCAATAGACCTAATTTCTGGGCCTCTAGTCATTTTCTTGACTTTCTTCTCAGTTCCTGGTTTTTCTTGATACTTTATGATTGTGGAATCCTAAAACAGATAGGTTTCAAATAAAATCTGAGCAGAGCAGATTCTAAATGCATGGTTTATTTACAGAGTATCATCAGGTTCAGTGCATCTGGTGGTCAGGTTGGCCCCCAAGACCCACACTGTTTATACCCTGCAAGCTATTTCATTAAACAATAAATATTTATTAATTATAAAACTTCAACTCAAAGATACTGTCACTAATATTAAAGGAGGTATGAAATAAATTCTGAATACAAACAAATGTACCAGCATACTCACAGATAACACTAGGCTGAATGCCAGGGAAAAGCTACAAATTACCCATCAGAAGGCAACAGAAGCACAGACTGAATGGTAAGAAGGGGGTTGTGGGAGGTTAATTTGTTGGGAAGAAATGAGAGGTTGTACATACAGCAATCACTCAGCTCTCAACCTTGTGGAGCAATTTAATTGTGTGGTGGCTTCTGCTGACTTCATTCTGCAAACTATCTTAGTAGGAGTCAGAGGAAGAGCCTCAAACCCAATCAGAGACCTAGCAGATGTTGTAATAGCTGAAGCAAGTCCAAGATAAGATATTCTTACTGAGACACAAGATGAAATACTCAACAAGAACAAGCCCTTTCCTCTCTAACATCTGTACCTCCACGGGATGAGAATAAATGGCACATTGCATTTTCTTCATCAGAATTAGATGTTCCTAATAAGGTGTGTTTTCAATTTAATAGTAAACTTCCAATCTATTTTGCTACAATATACAAGCTTATAATTGAAAGCAGCTTCTGATATTCTTACATTACCCCAACAGTACTTATAAGAACAAGTTAATTATAATAATGTGAAATGAAAATGAAAGATAAACTAATCAACCCAATTGTGTGATTGATGAGTTCATTAAAAAGTCCCAGAAATCCCCTATACACACCAATTATGATAATATTGCCTAAGTACAAAATATATATTACTACTATACCTCTGTTGTTTTTAAATGTTTGCCTTATAATTATAGTAATGACCTAGAGGTGAGATATTGCCTGAGGGTTAATAGCTGGCAGGGGAAAATACATCTGGCATTATCCCCAAATAAATTCTCTGTGTTTCCATAATTATTTCAAAAACTTCACTAATATACATAGACTTTAAATAAAAACTTCAATAATCTCTGGGTCAATATCTGTTTCTCTCTTAAATGTTACCCAATGTGTTACCTATCTGAAAAAGTTGTCAAAGACAAATTATAAAAATTTGTGAATAAAATATTTTGTAGATGGGAGAAATACTAAAGGCATATTGTAAATGTTCTTCCAAAGCAATGAATAAGATTATCATCAAGGTGGAATGGTAAAGCAGACAAATACACACTTGAGAAGAAAATTAGTAAACAGGAAAATAGTTCTGAGGAAATCACTGAGAATAAAGCACCATACATATAAACTTGTAGAAAATATGAAAGTAAGTCATGACAAATGTAGGAAAAAAGAATGAGAAGAGGTAATATAGGTCTAAGAGAATATACAGAAGGAAAGAACAGAGAAAAGGTGATATTAATGAGAAAATTGTTGAGAATTCTTGAGTGGTGGACACTGAAAAGTAAGATAAAAAATTAAAGGAGAAAATTTTGAGCCCCAAGAGGGTTATAGAAACAAATACACACTAAACAACTGTTGTGAAGAGGGAACACATTAAAGGCAAAGAAAGAAGATCTCAGGAGCTACTAAAGGAATAATCACATTGGCTACACATGCATGAGAATTAGAACAAGGGTGTACTTTTCCACAACAATAATAAATAGTAAAAGACAATGGAAAATGCCTTTAATATATTGAAGGATTAAAGACCAACATAAAACCCTAAGCTGAGATAACCCATTAGTCAAGAATAAAGGTAAAATAGATTCATCTTCATACATAAAAAATGAGTATTTTTCTATTCACATACCCTCCCTGAAAGAACCACTAAGGAAAGATGAAACAATGAGCAAGAGTGAAACTGAAGCTAGAGAAAAGATGGACAATAGAAGAAACACGATTTAACAAAGAAACAGATAAACATATTTTTAAGTAAAGTAAGTTAACAAATATAAAAAGAAAAATGACAATCTGCAGTTTTTTAAAAAAATGACTGTGGTAAGAACACTTACCATGAGATTCACCCTCTAAACAAATGTTTAACTTCAAAAAACATATATTGTTAATTATAGGCTCAGTGTTGTATGGCAGATCTCAAAAATTTATGCATCTTGTACAGCTGAAACTTTTTACTCACTGAATAGCAAGAGGTTTTCCCCTATTTCCCCCACCCTCCAGGCCATGACAATCACCATTCTACCCTCTGTTTTATATATTTGACTATTCCAGATACCTCATATATGTAGAATCAGGCAGTATTTGTCCTATGGTGGCTGGGTCATTTTACTTAGCATGAAGTCCTCCAGGTTTATCCATGTTGTTGCATATGACAGGATTTTCTTCCCTTTCAGAACTGAATGATGTTCTGCTGACTGTGTAGACCATTTATCCATTCGTCAGCAATGAACCTTTGGGTTGCTTCCATTTCTCAGCTATTGTGAATAGTGTTGTTATTAACACAGGATGAAAATAGCTCTTTGAGACCCTATTTTCAATTATTTTGGATGTATACCAGAAGCAGAATTGCTGGATCACAAGTGAGTTTTATTTTTAATTTTTTGAGGACCCTCTATGCTGTTCTCCATAGCAGTTACACCATTTTACATTCCCACCAACAGAGCATAAGTTGACCAATCTCCCACATCCTCACCAACACCTACCTTTTGTGTATATATATATATATATATTTATAATAGTCGTCCTAACAAGTGTGATGTGACACAGGTGTGATGTGATTTTGATTTTGATTTCCTGTTGGCCATTTATATGTCTTTGGAGAAATGTTTATTCAAGTGCTTTGCCCATTTTTTAATTGTTTAATTTTTTTATTTGTTATTGAGTTGTAAGAGTTCCTTATATATTTGGGATATTAATCCCTTATCAGATATATGATTTGCAAATATTTTCTACTGTTCCTTAGGTTGCTTTTTCACTCTGTCGATAGTTTTCTTTGCTGTCCAGAAACTTTCCAGTTTGATGTAGAAATTTCAAAATAAGGTAGAAGAAAAATACTAATAGAAATGGAGGGTGAGTCATGGATTTGAAAGTTAATGTAATTGTAAGGTTCTTATGTAGCCCACCAATGATAGAGATATAACCATTAAAAGCATAAAAATGAAAGGTAAAACGTTCAAACCAGTGAAGGGGGAAATGAGTAATAAAAATATAATTAATCATTTCAATAGATATAATTAATCATTTCAATAGATGTATTAAAATAAGAAATGAAGGGACTAGGAAAAATATAGTAATTAGTAAATACAAAATAAAGTGAGAGAAAGAAGTAAAATGAATAAATAATCAAAAACAAAGATGGTAAATGATAAGAAGAGATGCTTGTGAAACATGCCTATGAAGTCATATGTGTTATCAAAGACAGATGATGGGCTTGTTCCACGCTACCTGAAATGAGCAACTTTTACCCATGCTCAGAATATCTAGGGACATCAATCTCGGCTTAGCATTAGGAATAATTTTGTAGCAGTTGGGATTTTCTAAAATGAATTGTCCCTATTGAGGGAAATTCTTCAAACTCCGGCTAAACAAATGCTCTATGGTGGTTGCTGGTTTTATATGTTGATCTTTAAGGATTCTTTTTAATGCTAAGCTCCTCTCATGTCAAAGTTTTCCAGGTGTATAAATCCCCAAATTTCTGAACTTGGAATACTTTTTTCAGTTTGAAGCAACACCAAGAAAGTATTTTGAGGGTTCATTTTACTCACTGTGGTATCTCCGGGCCTTAGTACAGTGTCTGACACTTCTCAAAACCTCAGTAAATAGTTCTTGAATAGAAATGAAAACTCTGGAAGATTTAATATAATCTTAGGAAAATAAGAAAAAGGTAAAAAGGATAAAAAGGATAGATAGTGATAGCAGATATAGGAACAAAATTATTAAACTTTATAAAATCTCATACAGTGGGAATATAAAGTGCATACAGAAAGTCAGAAATATTTTTCAAAACATATGAGAAAAAGAGTAATTTTTTCTGATGCATTTGGGTATAACCAACTCTGATAGAACATAATTCTAAAACTGAAAGTACTGTGTCTAGACAAGTATTAACTTTTTTCAAAGAAGGAATTAATAAAATGGATATCTTCTATCCCAAGAGGGTTTGTTAAGAAGTACATATTTTATAAGCAAACTAGGCCCATATTAACAATCTTATTGAGTTTTTTATCCAGAGAGTGGACTCAGGACTTTGGGTTTTTTTACTTTGGACATCTGGAAGGAACCAAGTAACTTTCACTCAAAGGAGATATACCATAACTATATTTATTGGAGTAAATTTTCTTCCTGGCAGGATTTGAGTATGTGATAAGGGATTTTCTCCACATATCTTGCAAAATCATTTTCTAAACTCTATAAATTATTTTAAAGTTTTACTAAAATAAAGCAGTGCAATATTTACCAGAGATGACTTTATTTCACCTAGTCCACAGCAACAGAGAAGACGAATGTTGAGTTTTCATCAGATTTGAATTCATTGCCTTTTCTTTTAATTCCTAGGGGATCTGCCCTCACAGCCATACACCCCTCCATCCCTACTGGATATAGAAAACAGGATAGCTCCATATCTCGGTACCTGTGAAAGTACAATGGTTGTTATTTACCTACTTCGTAAGTAACTTGAAAGAGATACAGACTTCACCTCAATTTCAAGCTGCTAAAATTTTACTGGGACCATGAAGGCCTGATCTGATCCTTCAGATCTGAGATGTAACATCTCTAACAGGCTTTAAACTTTTTATTTATATACTGTGCTTACCCCAGAAACTATTTAAGACAATTTCTCAGGTTTCTTTGTACGACAATGTTTCACAAACACGCCTGATCAGTAGGGTCACTGGGAGAACTTGCAAAAGTTCAGATTTGCAGATGTATCCCAGGAGGTTATGATGTGGCCATTGGGGGAGACCGAGGAATCTGTGTTTTTAAGTCTCCCCAAGTAACAATTAAAATCAGATGAGGTTTAGAAACACTGATTCACTACCTGTCCCTCCTTCAGCACTTGCTCTGCACACCATATGTTACCCTGCACCCCTAAAGGAGGTAACACACGCTGAAGGATGAGCTCATACAGGGAAGATAAGCCCCAGAGCACTATGACCCTTGCTCAGAAGTTCAGAAGAGATCAATGGCAGGATTTGTTTTGACTTTGTTTAGCCAGCATTTATCCAATAATGGTCTTGAAAACATCTGCGTTTTCTGAGGCAAGTATGGATGTAATAAAATAAGTGCTTTATTGCAGATGAAGAGCCATGTGGAGACATGAGAAAGGAAACTTGCAACTTTTTTTTTTTTTTTTGTGGTACGCGGGCCTCTCACTGTTATGGCCTCTCCCGTTGCAGAACACAGGCTCCGGACGCACAGGCTCACCTGCCATGGCTCACAGGCCCAACCGCTCCGCGGCATGTGGGATCTTCCCAGACCGGGGCATGAACCCGTGTCCCCTGCATCGGCAGGTGGACTCTCAACCACTGCGCCACCAGAGAAGCCCTGAAACTTGCAACTTTTAAGGAATAATTCTTACATACACAGTCAAACTCGAGATTCAAGTAGGGCAGCTCAAGAGCCCCATGGTCTCAGGCCTTTTGACACAGGCTTTCCTTGAGAATGCAGGCCACTTTTACCTTGTTTTTATATGACCATTGGATGAAAATCTTTGCTTGTTCAATAATGCAAATCGGTGCCTAATATCGTGCTGGTCATATACTGGGTTGGCCAAAAAGTTCGTTCGGGTTTTTCCGTAAAATCTTAAGGAAAAACCCGAACGAGCTTTTTGGCCAACCCAAATAGTACACACTCGATAAATGCTTGTTGAACAAAAGGAAAATGTGAAGAAATAGTTGTTTTAAAAGGACAAAAGTAATAACTTGCATTAACCACTTTTTTAGAATTTCCCCACTGGTTTTAATTAAGCTCTTGCTGAGTTGCAAACTCAAAGAATTTTTTTAAGGAGAAAAAATATTTTAAATCCTTCCCACAGGTTTTTCATATTCTTAATGGATAAAATCTGAATACTGAAGATTATAAGGCACACACTCAAATGATGGCTTATGAAATCAGCCTACATCTACCCAAGATGAAAAGAAGGCTAAGAGATAAAAATAATGGATTTTGTTCTTGATATAAAGAATAGAGACTGTAGCACTTTTAGCAAAAAAAAAAATGCAGAATTTTTCTTGTGAGAGAATTGCTTTTATGGCGGAGAAGTGTTTATTGAGTTTGTGTCTCTTCAGAGATCAATTTATAAGGTTTTCCATTGCAGGTTTATAAACCTTATTCTCTTTTCCTTTAAAATACACTTTCTCTCCAAGAAAGTCTCTTATTTACCTCAGGAAAAAGATCAATACTATTACAGAGAAACAAAGACATTCTTATTTTCATATGGTTCTTTGAAGTTACAGATGTTACAATGAACATAAACACATTACACACCATTTTTCAAAATAGAAATCATGTTGAGCACATTTGTACATGTATAAGCCTGAACTTAGAAAACTGTTAATATAGAAATGAAGTTGGTCTTTTGGTTGGTATTTCACCAGAAGTAATTGAATATAGAATGGGTCATTTCCAATGGCATTTCTTTTTCTGTCAAATATTGGAATCCCTCAAAATGTTTAGTAGAAACTCAGCAGAACACATTATTCTGTCTTTATATACAACAATGATGCTTCAACACAAAAAAATTTCAAGTGTAGGCTTGGTAATTTTTTTCAAGAATATTACAGTGAAACTAGTAAACTACCATTGTGTTAGGTAAAAATGCTGTGTTAAATGAGGGATGGGTGGATGAGATAATTATAGAAAGATAAGCAATAAAGACTAGGACACAAGGTCAATGAAGAAAATATACTATAAAAAAATAAACTGTAGAATAAGCTAAACATGATCATAGCTGCCAAATCCCAACATACTAGAATTAGGTACTATATCTTGAAAGAAATCCAGAGACATAGAATCTAAAATAAGAAGGGATTTAGGAACAATTTAAAGACTATGAAAACAAAACAGCACTTTGCTGCTATGTTGTAAATTAATACAACTCAGTGGCGTTCAGGAAATGGTATAATTTAGAAATATGAGGAGATTCAAAAGAGTTGAGTGGGCGTTGACAAACAGGCCCTTCTGTGGACATTCCGTTGCCACTAACACACTGGATGGCCCTGCATAATTCTCATCATTTGTTCTTATTCATTGAACCTATCCTCAAGTAGCAAAAATGGATGCAAACCTTGCCAATTGTAATTAAACAGTTAGCATCTGGTAATAATTCTTACCAAACATCACAGGGAAATTGTGAACAGATTAGAATCTATGCAAGTTCTTGGATTTCTGTGAAAACATTTAAACTTGAAGACTAGGTAAAGATTGTTTTGTTTGTTTTCTTTTTAGTGGGTTAAGTTGCTGGTGGTGCTCCTGCTTAGGCTAGAGTAGAAAATAAACGAAGCTGCACACAGAAGTTGTGTTCTGAGAAAGTACAGTGCTTCCTCAAGGTCCAAGCTAACACCTCACACTGAAGGAGAAAGACAGGGAATTATCTGGCCACTTGGATGCCTTTTTCCTGTGCTAGTCTGAGGGCATGCTTTCCTTTGATAATAGACACTTGTAGAAACAAGTCATGGAAATGGTGGGAAGGGGAATACTGTGGTTCCAGAAGCTTTGAGAGGCTTTGAAATTCAAGGCGATATTCTTTATGTTGGAGAGTGGCTGAAGATCAAGGGCAATCAATCCTGATGCTTTCAAACTTATAGATATTTTGGCTGGAGGGACTGGAAAAGTTGGAATATTTCATGTCTGTTCTATCGTCTTCTTCCTCTCTGGGTCCACATCCTAGTGGAATAGTAGAGAGAATGTTTGCAGAAAGATATCAGCTTCTGAGTATAATTAATTCAATAATAAATATGCCAAATCAACAAAACAAAACAAAACAAAAACAGAGGGTCTTCGTTTTGGGTCTATGAATATTTCTTTTTACGATAACCTTTGTTATTTACCACCTGGAGTAAGTATATAACTCACCTCTATCTTATTAAAAAATCACACCTTAGAGAATCTAGGTCATGTTAGTTATTATTAATACACTTAAAATGCCAACCACTTTTTGTGTGACCTTTTGAAATTCTCTCTTCCTCATCTTTCTTACCTCCATTCTGCTTCCTTCAGGTTGTCCCAAATATGGAAAATAAAAATCTTTCTCTATCCTCTTAAAATTAATTCTTCCTTCTTTTTTAATTCTGAAACAACCTTGGATGGTCTTTTCTCATTGAAAACGATTAATACGCACCTGTTTCAGGCTGACACAGTCTCTTGGGCCTTTTTGTTAGTTGTTGCTGCTACGTCATCTTGTAAATTACTTCCTTCTCCCTAGGAAAGTCATCTCCTCTGGTAGAGCTTTCTCTTAACCTATCTTCCTTTTCCTTTTTTTCCCACCATTTCTCCTTCTCCCTTCTTATCCATAATTCCTTCTATCCACCAAATTTTCTTTTAAGAATAACCTTTCAGGGGCTTCCCTGGTGGCGCAGTGGTTGAGAGTCTGCCTGCCGATGCAGGAGACACAGGTTCGTGCCCCGGTCCGGGAAGATCCCACATGCCGTGGTGCTGCTGGGCCCATGAGCCATGGCCGCTGAGCCTGAGCATCTGGAGCCTGTGCTCCACAATGGGAGAGGTCACAACAGTGAGAAGCCCACGTACCACAAAAAAAAAAAAAAAAGAATAACCTTTCATAATCTAAAGTGAGATTGTATTCATTCTTATAATTTTTTAAAATGAAACTTAGTACATGTTTATCTTCTTTTAAAATACGTATTCTTACAATAGAACAATAAACCTACTAATAAAGATGTTTTAACATATGAAATAACAAGGTCCTTAGCTTTATAGCAGCACTTTTATGATCATTTATAATAATAATCAGTACATAGATTGTAAATTTAAAAATCCTGTACACTACACTATCAGGTGATGCTGCATTGGGTGATAAGTTCATTGATCTTTGGTAATATGCTAGTGAGTTCATAATTATAAGAAATGATAAAAGATCAAACCCAGAGAAAATATATAACCAATCAGGCAATGCATGAAAAGAGAGAAGTAACAATATTGGTTTGTATTACTGTTGTACTTCTCAATGTCTAACATATTTTGTAGGCAAAAAAAAAATTTTTCAGTGAAAGGGGAAGATTTGGTTTGATGACTCAGAGTCCTTATACTACAGTAAAAATATATATAATAAATAAGGAATTTAAAAATTTGTTCAATGGAAATGAGTAGAACAAAAACATAAAATAAATGGATGTTCTCTCTTGGTTGCTGTGGATTATAGCCAATTGTTAAGATTACACACCAAATTACATAAAATTTGCTTCCAAGTATCTATTGATAAATGAATTAATATAGCACCATACTTACAAAAATTAGAATTCTAGGGGAAAAGATCTCTAAAATATTGAAATAAGCCAGTTAAGTCCTATAAATTCTAGCTAATAGAACAAGTAATTTGCTTTTGATGAAAATAATAAAGTATTGCTTTTCTAATAGTGCTGACTCAGTTAGTAGCAGAAAAAAAGAAACCAAATAGCTTTAACAGAACTGAAGCTTAGGGGCATCAGAGCAAACTACCTTAATGATTGAACTGGTTTAACACTATACCACTTGCACATTTTTCAAAACTAGAAATATTTCTTTCATGTTTTGGGAAATCTGGGGCAGGCAGAATTTCAAGTTACTGATGATATCACCAAAATAATTTGGGGGGAGCAGAATACAACATACAAAAATGTTCCACTTTGGCATGTGGTTTGTTTTGAGCTGAAGGCAATTAAGATCCAGCAAATGTAGGAAAAAATTTTCACCTTCCCTTTAACTGCCTGAAAGAATTTAGATAGGGCACTTGGACCAGGAAGACAGATATTAACAGAGATGACTTTGTATGTCAGAAAGACTTATCTGCATGGGCTGGCAAAAATTTGTTTACCAAACATCTGCTCTTCTTTTCTCCCTGTTAATTATTCCCCTTTAAAGCCCCAGATCCTCACCCCCTTCTGCTTAGCTCAGATGGTATATAAGCCTTAATTGCCTGACTGCCTTGGAATCTCATATTGTCTATGGGACTCTCCTATGTAGGCAATTAAATTTGTTTTTCTCCTGTTAATCTGTTTTATGTCAATTTAATTATTAGATCAGCCAAACAAACTAGGAGGGAAGAAGGGAGAACTTTTCCACCCCACACCTAAGACATATATTACTCAAATGCATTAGGTCAATAGGACCAGTGATGGTTCACTATCTATGCTCATTTTTACAAGTGTAAGATAATAATGTGAATTATATTGCAATTTGTGTAAATGGATATGTTACAATGTTATGAGCTGATCATTGTATTCTCACAAAGTAAGAGTCCCATAGAAGCTACTATGAAAAATGTCATCTTGGGTTCATGATGGGGTTAGAAGCAATCTGCACATGTTGGCAGAATTCAGTAAGTCCTGCCGACTTTGAATAAGTAGGAACATGAATCCATATTTAGTGGCTTCTGTCATTTAGAAATGGCTAATTTCCTGAACAAATTTGTCTAGCTTTGACCAACTGAGAAAGGGAAATAAGGTTGGAATTTGATTCTAGGATACCATTTCAATCCCTGACATTTTCCCTGCACTTTAAAGGTAAATTGTATAACTTGCAAAGTCTAGATTTCTCAAATTTTTGAGTGGATAAGATAACATTTGCAACTTATCAAAAGAGCTTAGGGAGGTTTAATGAGGTAACGTATCTAAAATGTTATCTAGGGGAAAATATTTATATTATCTCTGCAGATCATGCCTCAGCTTGACTGGAGGGGGAAAAAAAGATACCACAAGATATCATTGTATTATGGTAAAGCAATGAACTACCACCTGCAGGAAATTGGCTTCATGAAGGGCAATGACAAAGAGCACATCAGGATTACATGAAATCAATCAGAAGCAGGCAGGAAGAACACAAGACAGATGAAGTGGAGTCTTTCATGACAGGCAGGAGAATATATCAAAGCCATCCTTGCTAATTTCAAAAAGCTCACTCCCTTCTCTAGAGGTGAGAACATTACTTCAGACAGCATGCTGGCTCCACTGGACTTCTGTGAAGATGCTATAACTCCATTTGTGGGTTTCTTAAAGAATAATTTAGGAATGAAAAGGGCCAACATGCCTGAACACCATTAATTTAGATCACCAGTGAGAGAGAATTGAATGCACAGCATTCCACATTTATTTTTCCATCAGGAACTTGTTATTTATACCAGCTGGACCCTCATTTATATATTTTAATTCTGAGCTACTATTAATTTAAATACTACTTTCCAAAGAAAATGCTAAGTAAATTTTCCTTAAATTAAAGACATACATCTTTGGAAAATAAAACAAGTCAGTAAAAAGTAGATGGTTTATATCCTTGAATGGCAAAATGGAAGGTTGGAGAAGAAATGATGATCAAAATTATGGGTGTGATGGATAATGGACTATGGAGAGAGCTCCATGAAGGCAAGTATTTTTCATAGGAAGAGCAGATGCTGTAAGGAAATCTGTTAAGTGCTAGAATCCCAGGGGTTCCTTTCTGTGCTCAGTAAAGAACTCAAGTGTTCCAAGCACCCTGCAAATGCTTGGAAAGAGCATCCTGAGAAACCTCATGGTTTTGCATGGCTCAGTGTTCACGGGCTAAGGACAATGTCATGCAGATTAGGCACATATAAGCAGTTGTAGACAATGGAAAAGAACTGCATATCAGTGGAAGTATGATAGACATAAGGACTCCTTCTCAGCTTTAAGTTGTAGCCCATGATGTTGACAGAAAAGCTGAAACTCCCTACTAGTACGACTGTCATTTTTCACCTAAGAATTACCAAAACTCCTCTTTGAATGAATACCAGAAAGAAAGTATATTAACTAAATACATCAATTGCATTTTCATTGGTGCCTTCTATTTGTGTATTTTCTAGCAATAAAGATATTTTGAATTAACAGAACAGTTAAGAAATGTGGGTGGTAAAAGATGATTTTAATTAACTCAAATATAAAACTGGACTTAAAGATTTTGAGTTTCCAACAACCCCCCTTTCTGAAATTGGGTAAACAGGAAAAAAGAGCATTTATACTCATGAAGACAGAGTTAATAGAGTTTCTATAGAACATTCAAAGCATGAGTCTCTCAGTTCCCTCTTTTTGCAGTACAGTGACTTGAATTACATTTTTTAGAAAGGATATCTATAAAAGATAATAAAGCAAAATTACTTCATGTTTTCTTAGTTTATAAGAGACTTTGTTCAAGAAAGAAATATAATATATATTAAAAATCATTTCTTTCTATTATTTTCAATCTATGTTCCAAATGTTCCCTGAGCTAGGCTAAGATAGACACTCCCACTTCAAATAATAGCAGTCTTTTCCAAATATATAAGGGAAAAAGAGCTGAGGAATAAATGTTCTCAGTTTTATGTTTGTCCCCATATTTATTTTCTTAAACAGTGCCTGCTATCATTTATCTTTCTGTATTACTGGTAAGCAGTGAATGGTCAAGCAGCAAAATATAATAAAATACATCTATCAAAATGAATATGTGTTTCAATATTTTGATTATTTTGGGATTTGATTGCTTGTGGTGACGACTTAACCTCACTAACCTATAATAGAGTCATGTTTTATATTGAAAGAAATAGCTCCTATTTAGTGGAATTAAATTTAATATATTTACAAAGCATAGTTTTTCTTAGAGTACTACATGTTGTTCAGGTGTGCTATCACCTGGGTAAGTATAAAAGCCTTGAATGTGGTCTAATGTTGAATTCTAGTTACATCACAGAGGTAGTAGAATCACAATAGAACTAAAAGCCTGATATCCGACTTTGAGTTCAAATTTTTTTTCCCATTTACCTAATTATTTGAGTGCCAGGAATTTCGTTTTCATGAAGAAAGAGAACAGCACAGTTTCATAACAAAGAAAGTGTGATGGGCTGGGCCACAGGGTGCCCACTTGGTAGATCAAACATTATTCTGTGTGACTCTGTGAGAGTGTTTTTCTTTCCTGAGTCTCCAGTCTGCTGGCCCATCCTTCAGGTTTTGACTTCCCAGCCTACATAAACAGATGAGCCAATAATAAATCTACAGCTAAAGTAGTTTTTAACAGTAAAAAATTGGGTACCTTCCCTGTAAAATCAAAATAAGGGTATCCACTTTTAGCACTTCTATGCAACATTGTAGGAGATTCTAGCCAGTGAAATAACGTAAGAAAAAAAAAAGGTATCACATTAGAAAGAAAGAAGTAAAACTGTCTTTATTTGCAGATAGAATGTTTAGCTATATAGACAATGTGATGGAATCTATAAAAAAGCTACAAACATTGATTTGTAAGTTTAGTAACGTTTCAGGTTGTATGATCAATATGTAAAAATCAGTGCTATTTCTAAACACCAACAATCAGAAATTAAAGTTTAAAATATCACAATAAGATCAAAAATATGAAATGCTTATGGAAAAAGCTAATGTGAAAAATTTATACAATGAAAACAATAAAACTTTGCTGAAAGAAATTAAAGAATGAAATAAATGAAAGATATGCCATGCTTATGCTTCAGAAGACTCAATTTTGTAAAGACGTTAATTCTCCCCAGGTTGAGCTATAGATATAAATGAAATCCCAATCAAATTCTTAGGAGAATTTTTTTTTGTATGTGTGTGACAAACACTGTAAAATTCATATGAAAATGCAAAGATTCCAGAAGAGCCAAAACTACTTTGAAAGAAGACAAAATTGGAAGATTATTATAAAGCTATAGTAATCAAAACAGTGTGGCATCAGTGTGAAAACAGACAAATAGATAAATGGAAACGAGAATCCAGAAATATATACATGAACAACTGATTTTTTTACAGAGGTACAAAGGAAATTCAGTTGAGAAAGAAAATTCTTTTCAACAAATGATGTTAAAAGAATAGAATCTCCATTTATACCCTGTACAAAAATTTGCTCGAGATGTGTCTTAGACCAAAATGCAAAACCTAAGACTATAAATATTTAAAATAAAAACATATGAGGAAATCATATGACCTTGGGTCAGGCAAAGACCTCTTATACAGACACCAAGAGCATAATCTATAAAAGAATTAATTGATAAATTGGCTTTATTGAAGTGAAAAATATCTACTCTTTGAAGCATACTGTTATAAAATGAAAATTAAAACCATAGACTGGGGAAATATTTGCAAATCATATATCTGATAAAGAATTTATATCCAGGAACTATTTTTTAAAACTCTCAAACCTCAATAATATGAAAGCAAACAAACCAATAATAAATGGGCAAAGATTTGGGCACTTCACCAGAGAAGATATCTTATGGGCAGAAAAGCATGTGAAACTATGTATAGTGTTATTAGTCACTATGAAATGCAAGTAAAACCACAATGAGAGCCTATTCCCTATCAATTAGAATAGCTAAAAGTAAAAAGACTGAGCACATCTAGTGTTGTAAAGAATGTGAAGGACCTGGAACTTTCATATACTGCTGGTAGAAGGGTAAAATGGCATAACCACCTTGGAAAACAGTTTAGCAGATTCTTAAAATGCTAAACATGTTAAACATGCACCTGCCATACAATCCAGCCATTCACCCCTAGGTATTTGCTTAAGAAAAATAAAATCATGTGTCCACAACAAAGACTTGTATATAAATGTTCATAGTAATTTTCTTTGCATGAGTGAAAAACTGGAAAACAACAAATATCCATCAAGAAGTGAATGGATAGACAAACAGTGGACTAGCCACACAATGAAACGCTACACATAAATATAAAGAAATGAACTATTAATGCATACAACATCATGGCTGAATCTCAAAATAATTATGCTAAGTGAGAGAAGCAAGTACATATTGTATAGCTCATCTATATAAAATTCCAGAAAATAAAAATAAATTTAACAGAAAGCAAATGAGGTTAACTTGGCATAGGGGCAGGGGGAGTGTTGGTGAGGAGTGGAAGGAAAGGATTATAATTCAGCAGGTTGGAAATTTTGTGGAGTAATGAATACTGGCATTATCTTAATTGTGATGATGTCTTCACAGATACATGCATAAGTCAACATTTATAAAATTGTACACTTTAAAAATGTGCAGTTTATTGTATGCTGATTATACTTCTTTATAAACGAAAGAAAGAGAGGGGAAGGGTGGAAGGGAGGAAGGAAGGAAGGGAGGAAGGAATTAAAAAAAAGAAAAAGAAAAGAATACCTACCTACTCCGGAGCCAGACTGCTCTCCTAGTTACTAGCAATGTGATCCTGGACAAGTTATATAACCTCTCAGTGTCTGCAAAATTGGAACCGTTATAGCAATTACCCACTGGGTAATTCACATACTGTGTTTAGAACATTGTAGCACATATTTAGGACCATCTCAGTGTTAGCTATTATTATTTATGTTGATGTTCTTAAAGCAATTAAAATAGCACATTGTCTATAGAACATTATTCTAAGTTTTGTAAGGAGAACACAAAGAAAATTAATAAAACTTGGAGACTTGCAGAAAAAGAAAAGCCTTCTTGAGAAAAATACTCACAGACATGTACTCACACACTGCCACAAACTGCCACACACTGCCACACACTGCCATATATATATAATGTAATAAAGAATTTTAAAAACATATGTAATATGTAAAAAAATATAATGTAATAAAGAATTTTAAAGTTCTGTAGTTGGGATATAAATTTTAAAAGATAAAGTACAAGCTAATATATTAAAAATTATCTTCAGAATAATGATCTGAGAAATTAATTTCTATGAATTCTATTATAGACTACACAGAGAAGTCAAAGTACTAGTGATAATGTTTGGGTTTTTTTAAAGAAAATAGGCCAAACTTTCACTGAAATCATTTCTGTGTGTATTTTTAGTGATAGAATTGCAAAAATTAGCTATTTATAATTTTATTTGAAGCAAATATAAAAATGATCTAAATTAATTATATTACTATAAACTAACAAAAGCCAATATTTCTAGGCCTTCTCAGTTTTTCATAGCCAGTGTGTTTAACTTGCACATTTTTTTCAAAAGTCTAAATTTTCAAAAGTTGTATGCTTCAGTTTTTATATAACTGCAATGATGATGCCACCTTACCTCTTCTATCCCCTTCTGCATTCGACCTTCTGTTTGCCATTACATTTTCGCCAAGTATCATCTCTAAGCATTATTTCTCTAGCTGATAGCATTTTTTCCCTTTTTTGTGTAAAAACACCAAGATGAACCTTATTTGGTGAATCAATAATGTTAATACCATGTGTGCCTCAGTTAGAAGGAAGTTGAACCAACTCTAAGTTGTGCTTTGAATGTTCTAAATAATGGGACAGTAATACTGTTTTTTTCTTTTTTTTTTTATGAACGTTGTGCCATTAGTTAATTCTATTCAGTTCTCTTTTCAGCATACCTCCTTTACGAGTTTTCAAGAGGATAGGGAAAATCATCAGCTGTCTTCTCAGGATATAGAAACACAAAAGGAAAACACATCTACTTGTCAGCCTGCCTTAACACTAAGCAACACCACTGCAATATTATCCCCACCAAAAATAGATGTCGTAGATTGACAATGAAATGCAGTATTTTAGGAGGATTCAAGAGTGCACAGCAGTTACCACCTGACACTCTTCTTTTCACTGGTTATCTATCCTAACACATCCTACAGTGAGAAGGTACTGAATTAATCTCGTTTATCTAAAAAAATTCTATAAATTTTAACACTTCCTTTTACTAAAGTTATTTTCTTTTGGATAATGAATCTTCCAATTGTAATTAAAAAATCAGATTTCTTTTGCATATTCCTCGGGTAATTAATTATTAAGCATTTTCATCTTGTAGAAATGACTTTAGCCTGGCAGGTAGTAGGCATTTAATAAGTGTTCACTAGAATATTAAGAGTAGAATAGGGCATATTTATTTTAAGGGTGTTTTGGTTAAATATGAAAGCTTTAGAAACATGAACTATGTTTATAATGCCCCACTTCTATGTGCCTTAGAAAAGCATGGATATATCAAGTATTAATCAGTAATAGGTCATTTTACATTTTTAATTACACTCTATTTCCTGAAAATTTGTATACATGGTCAAAAGTTTTATTTCAGGAGCTTAAAAACATAGACAGATAGATGATAGACAGATGATAGATAGATAGATAGATAGATAGATAGATGATAGATAGATCAAATTTTAAACATTAACAAATTTAATCCAAACAGCTATTACCAGATAATATTAGTACTTGGTCAGTTCTCAAGGATGTTAGGAAAAAGGCCATTTTGCATCCAATTGTACTGAGTAGAGCAGCTCATCATTCTTTTTGTAAAATTATATTGACATTTCAATAGTTTTTACAAACTTCAAAAGCGATCAAACACATTCAGTTTTCAAATAACAAGAAAGAATCACCTATTATCTCTGACTTACAATTTACAAAGTCTTTACAAATAATGCTGGCTAATCAGCACAACAATAGCATGGATGGAAAGTGTCTGAAGAAGGATAATGGAAACACCAGGCCCTGATTGTTCTATTAAAATTGTAGCAATCCCTCACTTAGCATCATTAGGCACTGATAACTTGGACCTTGTAAAGAAGACCTTTCAGAGTTTTCAGTGTTCTTCAGTCAACACAAAGCGCTAAACTAAAGTTAATAAAAATGGTACATCTGTATTAAAATATAGACATTACTGGCTTAAGGGAATTAGCAATTTGTTAGTCACATGTTTAAGAATCATTAAAATAATATATGAGACAAAATTAAATTATAGTGAATGGAACATATAGATATTTTTCTACTTACTGTATTTCATTATGGCAATGATAAATGGCATATAATTTGTAACAGTCATGTAATAATTAAAATGACTTTTATTATTTTGTTTCCTGGTTTCTCATTTCAAGAGACTGTAATTTTGCCTTGTGATTAGTAACAAATCTCACTCAGCAGCACCTTCTAATAGAACTCAGCATGGACAGTGTTCCATGCAGATTCAGTCTCTGCCTGAATCACACTAATCCTTTGATTGGGCTCAAGGAAAATCTTGGATACCTGTAGAGTTCCTGATGCAAGGACTATTCATAAAAATAATAACAAGGCTCCAAGCAGCCAGAAATGTAGGCCTTGCACCTGTTTTTGCCCTTAGTGAAAAGGCAGTGGGATGAACCCTGTGATTCTTCATTGGGTCTAGACTTAATGTACTGACAATCTAGGGACTAAAGGGCTTTAGAGAGGTTTGTGTTTCAGGTGGTGTTTGAAAGAGCATTTTGATGGTCACAAGTCATGATTCATTCTTTAAAGGAGATATCGTATTTTATTTACTCTTTAAGCTAATTAAACAAACCCAGGTATGTGGAAATAAACCACAGTAAATACAAAAATGCAAGGTGTCTGCATATTTTGTATTTGGGCAAATAATGAAACATTTTCTGAGTGCCAAAGCTTTTTGATGGTTTAGGAAACTTTTGAAGATATATTACTACTTACTGGTCTCAAGGGAACTATTTAGACCCTAAAAATAGTCACCATGGTGGCCTTAAAGAATAAATCATTAGTTTATACAGTATGCTTCTTTTTAATTGGCAAACAAAGTTGCTGGCTTTCCCATGTCTGAATTATTTGCTCCTTTTAAATATCAACGTGTTGATAATTCAAGACTCACACTGTGGGGTAAGATTTGCTAGTCCATAGTCAGAAGATCATTAAAAGACTAGCTTCTTTTTGGCAAAATGATACTCATGCAAAGAACGGAGGAAATTATTCACTTTATGAAAGCTTCATTACTCATTCAGGCAATTCAAGCAAGAATAATACAGGGGTAAGAAAATATTCATGATCACCAATTAAAATTCCAATGTGGGTTTTATTTCTCCACACCAACAAGCAATTTTGCAACACCAGCTGGGTGTCATATAATTCAACTCAATTTGGACACTTTCTACCCAGAAATAGCATCAGATTCAAATACATCAGATTCACTACAGTCCTGCAAAATGGCCACCATCTCCCCACCACACACACTTCAGAGGTCAATCACAAGTCCAGGTTGTGGGCTTCTGACCACAGGCTGTAGATTGGAGGTTCCAAAGACCCCTCCTTGGGTTTGATTAATTTGCTAGAATGGCTCACAGAACTAAAGAGAAACATTTTACTCACTAGATTATCAGTCTATTGTAAAAGGAAGTAACTCAGGGACCACCAGATGGAAGAAATATTATATACAGGGCAAAGTGTGTGGAAGTGTGGAGCTTCTATGCTCTCTGATCCCACCATTCTCCCAGCAACCTGTCCCAGTTACCAGGATGGGGAAGCTCTCTAAGCCCCATCCTTCTGGAGTTGTTTGGAAGCTTCATTACTTAGGCAGGGTTGACTAAATCATTGGCCATTGGTGAACTGAACTCAATCTCCTGCCTCTCTCCCCTTTCCAGTGTTCAGAGGGTGGGACTGAATGTTTCCCAGACAACCAACCCCTACCCTTAGGTTACCTAAGTGGTTTCCAAAAGTCACATCATTAACATAACGAAAGATATCTTGGTCCTCCTCACTTAGGAAATTCCAAGGCTTTTAGGAGCACTGTGTCAGAAATGGACAAGACCAAATATAGATTTTTTAACTGTAAATCACAATATCATAGGATCAAAGGCATGACCCCAAAATTTGGGGCACTTGGAATTGGTCCAGGTTTGTGCATAACCTCTTTCACTTATTTTTCCAAATAAATATTCATTTTCGTTAGCAAGTTTAGTTTTAAATGCACTTAAATCCCCTGAAAGGGTAAACGAAGAATTATTTTAATTAATCATAGAGCAGACTGGTGTTTCATAGTCACCTTTTGCTTTTAAAGATAAAAAACAAGTATCAGTTTTATTCATGTAGTGACTGATTTTGTTTGTCAAGCCATGGTAAAAAGACACAGAGTTGAGTATATTTCTTTTAATGTAAAAAGTGCATATATTTTTCCAGTCCTATGATAAGTGTATGGTAATATTTCTCTTCAATGTTTTATTTTAAGAACTACTTCAACAATGTAATTATCAAATAACTTTTATGGAGCAAAATGTGATTTTCTTTGCTGGGAGTATGGCATACTGGGTAACCTGAATAGCAATCCTAACTGAAACAATTAAAATGTCAGTCCACATATTATTTTAAAAAGAATATGTATAAACAGAGCCAAAAGTAGAGTTAAAATAGTAACCTTGTACAGTGGGCAATTTGTAAAGCAGGCTTGCATCTGGAGGTTGTAGGTTACTGTGGAGACTTTGGATATTTGTTTTGGTGGTTGCATGGGGCATAAAGAACAGAGGATAAAGCTTAAAGCTTACCTGTGTGACACAGAGGGAGAGCAGAGTGATCTGCCTGTGCTTATTTGGTCAGGGTTAGGGCTAGGCAAGCAAGGCACCTCTCTCTTAAGGAAACATTTATTCTGAGTCATGCTGGTGAGTTCTTAAATTGTGCTCCTAAGGTGCCTAGATTACCTTAACTTACTTCAGACTCTGATCTTGGTGATAAGTGGAGGAGAAAATATCTCTACAGAGAATATTCAAGCCTGCCAAAGTACAGATTTACACTGTAAGTCCATACTAACCATGCAATGAACTTCAAGCCTAAACTTTCATTTAAAAAGGTCTTGGGTAGGTCGTGCATCAACTGATTGTGGAACAAATGCACACCTTCTCTAGAGAAACTCAACATCAATACAGATAAAGTCCAAGAAAAACCAGAAACTCATAATCAAAGATTATAAAACATGCAAGGCAATAATTCACTATAAGGGAGAAAGAACCAGGAGAAACAACCAACAGAAGTATTAGACTCTGAAACACCACAGATATTGGCAGTATCAAACATAAAAAATAACAAATTTAGCAAATTTAAAGAAAGTTTTAAAAGCTTAAAATGTGAGTAGGGACCAAAATACTATTAAAGCAACCAAACAGGTTTGAAAAAGAACTAAATAAAAACTTCAGTACAATTTTTAAAATAATAATTTCAATTAAAACATGATGAATACATTCACCAATAGGAGATTCAGTGAATGAGAGCACATATGCAAAATATTCTTAGGAATGCAATAGAGAGGGATATGAAATAGAAAGTGTTTTTAATAAAAAAAAAGGTTAGGAAACATAAGCATAAATTAATAAATTCTAATGTGTGAATAATTAAAGTTCTAGAATTGGATCATAGAATCTCAAAGAGAATAGTTAAGGGTAATTGGCAAAGAAATATTCAGAATTTTGGGGAGCAAGTTCAAAATCAGAAAACTCAAAAAAATTAATCAGTATAAATAAAAATTAATACACCTTTTATATATATTAATACAAATGTACAACATCAACAAAAAAAAAAGAAACTATCTTTAAAACACACAAATAAGAATGGACCATGAGCAGAGAAACAGCATTGAACTATGTAGTGACTTGAAAATAGCAAAAAGGGAAGACTGAAACAGTGAAATACCTTCTTAAATATGCTGAGGGAAAATCATTTCCACCCAGGATTCTATACCCAATGAGATTATCTCTCAATAATGAGAGTAAAGATTTTTTCAGATAGGTACAAAAAAAGTGTTTTTGTAAAGGTAACAAACCCCTGCTAAAGCAAATTCTAAATCATACAATTTAGGTAGAAGAAAATGATTCTCAATGGAAAAATTATCTTCAATTTCATTAGCAACCAGAGCAAACTCTAACACCAAAATAAGATACCATTTCACACCCACTAAATTGCCAAATATATAGTATTAATGAAAATGTAGAGCAAAGAAAATCTTACTACAGTTGTCAAGAGTGTAAGTTGGTCCATCCATTGTGTGAAGGTTATTACATAGAAAAATTGACAATTCTAAAAGCTAGAGAAATTGTAGCTGGTATCCTGAGCATATGTGTTCATGATATATACACACCCATATGTGCATACATATGCTTGGGTATGTGTTCATAGCAGCATTGTTCAAAATAGCAAATTAACAGAAATAACCCAAAGGCCCATCCAGAACATAACAAACCAATAGAGCCATACAACAGAACATTATAAAGCAAGGAAGGTGTGAATGAAGTACACCATATATGTGAAAATGTCTAAATCGCCAAACTAACATTGAGTAAAGGCAAGTCATACGTGAACGAATGCAATATAATTCCATTGTGTGAATTTAAAAAATAGGCAAAAGTAAATAATATATCATTTAGTTCTACACAAACCCTAAATCTATGAGTAAGAAAGTGATTAACACAAAGGTCAGGATAGTGGTTATCTCTTGGGAGAAGAGTATGGTAGTAGGGAGAGAGAAGGATGCAATTATTTAAGCATACATGGTAATTCTAAGTACTAGTAATCTCCAGTGTTTAACGTAGGTGGTGGCTACATATCTATGCTTTTAAGAATTTTAAAATATTCTTTCAAACATACATATATGTGATATGTAGTGGTGTTTCATATAAGAATACCTTTCAAAACAACTACAAAAAATAATTGTTGTATAGAAGAATATGTTTCCTAAGGGAAAATCTCAAATGTTTGTTCCACTTTTCACTTGCTTGGAAAAGCCAAAATTCAAAAGCTGAGTGAGGATAGAATTACTTACTCATAAACAGAATCAAGCAACATCAGTTGCTAAAGAACGTGGTCTTTATGTTTATTGCCTACAAAGAAGAAGGAGCAGATAAGAAAGACCCATTAATTTCAGACCCTAACTCAAATGAAAGGACAGGTTCTGAGGTGTATTGAAGTAAAACGTCTATTTGAAGTCTCAAAATCAAAGCATCGGTTTCTGAAGCCCCTTCAAGCCTTTTCCAGATTTAAAGCACCCCTCATAGCACCACTTTAACCTTTGGTTATAGCAAAGCAACTCCTTAATACCTTACTAGGAGGTGCTATAGAGTCAGGCAAAGCCATTATCGGAAAAACAGTCCACAGTCTAATCATAGAATTATATTTGTTGAGTTCAAAAGAGAAAACATATTAGATGAAATATCAATAACATGGCTGAAATACTATGGAAACCAGATATCTTAAATCTCTTTGAGGCAATAGCACAGAGTAGTTACATATCTGGGGCTTGAAATTAGACTAATTTTATTATTTATAAAGCCCAGCTCAGTACTTAACTAGTCATATATCCTTGGAAAAGCCATTTAATTTTTTAGGTTCGTTAATTTTAAGGATTTTAAGGGATTATGTAGGTAAAATTAGCATGGTGACACATGAAATTGTTCAATGAATCTTATCCATTTAGTTATGTATCTCCCTCCTTTCATTGTAATCCTGAGATTTTAGGCACATTTTCTCCTCTAGGGATAAACTGTCCACTCTTTAATGAGAATGTATTTAATCCTTAAGTTTTTTATTTGTTTGTTTGTCTTGGGGGGTTTTGTTTGTTTTTTTGCTAATGTTCAATGGATGTTAATGGCACTCAGGGAATCAACCTTCTGTGAGGGGATAGGGGCACCAATTTATAGCAGATGCTACAGACTGTTTAGAGACTGAATTTAGCATGTTTGTCTTTACAGTGCTTTTTAAAACTCAGCTTACATTTAAATATTGAGATAGTTTATATGTTTTCTTTAAAAATATATAGATTTATTTTCTCTCATAAAATTAGAACGACTGGCTACAATATATCCTTACATTCTCCAATGGCAACAATTGGTTAAAACTGGGTAGCAACTACGCTTTTACCTGCCTACAGTTCACTGGACGCCCTCTCTCCTGTCTCTCAAAATCTCCATCTGCTCTGGCCAACAGGCAGTACCTACCTAGTTATTAGAACCAGTTGAATTTAAATCCTGGGGAATTGGGAGGAACAGCAAAAAGAGGCTGGATTCACTTTGAAGGAGAGGTCTTTTACAATAAGAAGGAAACATTAAGATGCAGGTGCCCTGGTGGGAAAAAAATTATGGAGTTCAGAACATAAACTAAGGCAACTCTTAAAATTAGTATTTTCTTGGGTTACTAAGTGTGGTAAAAACCACTACTTCCCTCACTCTCTGCATAAGCCTACTTCATCTTAAGCAGTGGCAATTACAGATAACATTTTAAATCTTAAAAAAGTTTTCTTATTTTTTTCTAATAGCTTTTAATGCTAATTACTATTTATAGCATTGAATTTTGTTTTCTATAAATTTTCATTGCTAATGTGGATAGTTCACTCTCAAATCAAATTAGTAGACGTATGGGTACTTGCTTACAAATCTAAGTGCCACTTACAATCCAATACGTTTCTCCACTTTCATCAAAACCTGCTCTTGGACCAGTTTGTTTCATCTCAGTAAATAAAATTTCTATACTATTAGTAGCTCAGGCTAAAATCCTTGGTCCTATCCCTGTGTTCTTTCTTTTCCTCACACCCCACACCAAAGCTATCAGATCCATTTTGGCTCTGAACCTAAGAGCAACTAACAGTCTTCCCTATTTCCAGCTCACTCCAAATCATCAGCATCTCCAACCAGCGTAATGAAATAATGCAATGACCTAACAGGTCACCCATCATTCAATCTTGCCCCACTAAAGACAGTAGTTACTTTGTATCACTTCTCTGCTCAGATCGTCTAATGGCTTCTTGTCACACACATAATAAAATCCAGAGTATTTTTCATGTACTATAAAGCTCTGACCCTGTCCCTTTTTGGTTCTCACTATCAACCCTTCGCCCATGCTCTTTCCCTAAATCCCTAACCTGCTTTAGTGCTTATATCAACTAATGTATTCAAGTTATTTACATGTTTTTATTTTTATTGTCATTAGCCTCCCCTGCAGTGTAAACTTCATGCAGATGAAATCTTTGTTTTATTAATTTTTAAACTTTGAGTCCCCCAGACTGTGCCTGGCACATATTTGAGGTGCAATGAGTTATTTGTCAAGAGAATAAATAAACTTATAAGGGAGTTGTCAAGGGAAAATCGTTTCAATTTCACAAATAGTAACAACTGTAGGGAATACTGTTATGGATTTCTCTATACATTTTTGTCAGTAATTCAATAGATACTAAAGTGAAAAAATGTCTACATCTTAATTTAACCAAAGTTAAATTTCAGTGAGACCGATATCTTGATTTTTAAAAAATAATTCATGAGATGATTAAGGATAAGAGCTTCCATTCCTGGGTCCATGTGTTTAGAAAAATAACAAGTAACTAGCCAGAATGCTAACTTCCATCTTCTGCTTAGAGTTTGCTAGCCATTCTATTTAGATCAAACAAGAAACCCGAGCTAGTATTAGGGGCTTCACATGAATTTGAGCACAAATTAGCCACTTTTGCTCTGATAAAATGAGCTGTCCCTAGAGGAAGGGTGTTTGGCTTTTAAGTAAAGGCACCCTGGGGAGGAGGAAGGGGCAGCTCAGTGCCCTTTAGCATTCAAGGTGTATTATTGGACCATCAACACGCCTCCCACTCAGCCACCAGGGTTGGTTCCTTGGCCCAAGTGTGACACCCAGTTTCCTTCTCTTGGGATTTTAAACTGAGCTGAAGTATTCCAGATTACTCTAAACTGGCTTCTTGAAATAAGAAGTAAATTGAAAATAGCAGACTGATTATCTTCTGCTTGTCATAGAGAATGAGAAGCAAAAGAATTTGTTTTGTAGGAAGAAAGGAAGATAAAGTGGGGGGCGGATAAAGAGAGAGATAAAGGTAAAAATTAAATGAAAGAAAAATATTGCCCATTCTCCTGATGATATTCTCCCATTCCTACTAAGCATCTGGGATTCATTTCTGTACTTATGTTCTAGGAGACACACCTATAGCCTTAAAAATTTTTTAATTGCATCTTTTAAATGTATTCACCTTTTTTTCTTGCTTAAGCTATTGCCACTGGGTTTCTTTTTTTTTTTCACACACACACACTGTATTTTATTTTTACAAGAGATAAATAAACTGACACCAAGCATTGTAATGGATGACCACAACAAAAGCAACAATGATTGCAATTACCAAACACGAAACACAGTCATACGCCACTGGGTTTCTATTACTTGAAAATTCTTGATTAGCATGTGGGAATCCAAATGAACACCAAACTCCATTTAGCACATCTTCCTTTAGCCAACCATGTATGCCTAATTATTAAATTAAAATAATTTGATTGCTCGCTTACTATGACCTCTGCTGTATAGAAAACTGAAAGAATAAAATACATTCTCTGTCTTCCAAAAAAATTGCTAGGAAGAGAAGTTCTACCTGCCCATCTAGAATGTTGACTAGCAGAGTAAAGTCATTTCTGAGTTTCAAATGAGAGGTGCAAATAATGAGTGAAAAAAAAAAGCTCTGGTTTTACGTAAAAGTGTTGCTTGCAAACATAGTTGGACTGTTTTTTTCACTGTGCCACAGGACAGAAAAATTGAACATACACTATATGAGATTCAAATTCTCTGGAAGTACATTTTGGGTGTTTGGTTATAGAGTACCTACCTGTTAACATAATTTATTCTGGTTGGAAAGCTAATCTTTAGGCTAAAAAAAAAAACAGAAGTAAAAGCTGCTGTTCAACTGAGCAGCCAACGTCTCCAGAGAACCACAATCTATGAAATGTGGGTTGGGCTTGTCAAAAACATTAGAATTTTGAATGCTTTCATTTTAAAATTTTTATTCTTCCAGTGCCCAGTTTTAATGCAAAAATTGTAAATTTGCTTCCGATTGCTTAATCTGACATTTTAAGAAAAATTATCCTGTTTCCTTGCATCACATAGACAGAAATTAGACTTGTGAAACAAATTATCACCTCCTCTTAATTACTTTGCAATCTAAAAAAGTGAAAAAGAAAAAAAACAGAGAGAGAGAAATATCACTGTCTTACCTATCACATGAACTGGGTTTTATTTAATTAGAATCCAGTGAAAATTTCCCTATTTTATAATATGCCTAATGAACAAAATCCATGTTTGCCTAAGGGATAAAGAAATTTGGCATTTAAAAAAATATTATTCAGGCTACATACCTCCATCAGCTGCTCATAAACAACAAATAAAACAACTGATATTCACAAAATATAAAAGGATTATACATATATATTTCTTATTTTTTCTTAGAAGCAATCTGTAATTCTGGAATTGGGACAGTCTACTGATCTAACACGTGGTATCTGTGTCATGTGACGTCATGGCCGCATTTACAACCAGTGCTTCCCCCCGAAGGACTACACGATTATGTCATCCCTGTGGAGTCTACAATAAAACAATATTCTTGTATGGAAATGAGAGGACTTGAAGAGCTTATGCAAGAGCCACATGGGGCTTGAGAGCCTTTGAATAAATACCATTACTCCCTAGGGATTCTGAGACTGTGGGGATATCCAGCCCTTGTATATTATTTTTTTAAGTGAGATCACGGAAAAGAGGCTAGAATCTCTCTTTTTTTTTTTTTTTTTTTTTGCGGTACGTGGACCTCTCACTGCCGTGGCCTCTCCCGTTGCGGAGCGCAGGCTCCAGACACGCAGGCACAGCAGCCATGACTCATGGGCCCAGTCACTCCGCGGCATGTGGGATCTTCCCAAACCGGGGCACAAACCCGTGTCCCCTTCATCGGCAGGAGGACTCTCAACCACTGCGCCACCAGGGAAGCCCTAGAATCTTTTAATCCATCATAAGCAAAAAGCTCTGTAAAAGTTTTATTTGTTAACAAATTGTCTGGGCAAAGTAAGTATCATATCTTCTAAATACTGTATCACCTGGTGAGAAAGGTATCAGCTCTGGCATCTCCTACTCTGCACCTCTAGAAACCAGATTGTGTCCATGGCTGCCCCAGTAGTGGGGATTATAAGTTCATTTTCTCTTCCATACCTGCTCTCTCCCCTTGTTTCTATACATTCGAGGAAGCCCTGCAATCAAGGGATTATGAGTTCTCCAAGTTTCTAGGCCCTCCCTGGACAGCAGGGTCTCCCCAGAACTCAAGCAGATTTTGTCCCCGAGTCCAGGAGGATGTGGACAATGAATTTTAACACAGGTCTGGCCAACACAGAATGAACCTTAGGAAGTCAGTTTCATCAATGGCTGAGCTACTTAGGAACAAGAAAATCAGTTTCCAAAAATTGAAAGAACCATAATCCCTGCAACTGAGAAATAATGTCAACTGACTAGACTTCATCATGATTCGTATCCATCTGCCAAGTGTTGGAACCAGCTGTCCAGAACAAGGCGGGCGGGCTGCGTGTGCAAGGTGCCGACCCCTTCCAGGGATGTTGGTCTTCCCAGAGCCAGAGTTAGCCCCTGCAGCCATAATGGCAGGAAGCCACAGTGCTGGAATGACAGCTGCAGTAACATAAAGTGTCTGACTGCACTCCAGGAAGAACAGTGCTTCCTTGTTCTTAACGACACCAGATGGCACAGCCCACCCAGGGACACTCAGGATGCTGGGTTTGAACATGTGATGACCTTATGAGGAAAACTGGGAGAAGAAAGAAGATTGAGAGTGCTTGGGGGAATCTGGAGAGAGCCTTCTTGGTGGAACAAGGGGGAAAAGTGGGTTTTCCTGATTGTGGAGATGAGATTTCTAACCCAAGTTTTCTTTAGTTTTGGAGCTCTTTCAATTTTTCCTCATGGTTCATTTGTTTATTAATATGAATTTGGAAGCAATTAAAATATGTATTAGTGTGAGGGGTAGTGAATAACAATGACAGAACACACACAGACAGGCAGGGATTTACATACATCTTTAACAAAACTGGGAAATTCTTAAGGTAAAACTATTGTAGAATAAGAGATGAATTTTCGAAGAGAAAAATCCAGGTCTGCGCCACAAAAATCTAGTATCCAGAAATATTATTCAGTGAAATATGTAGTTTCTTTTTTTCTCTCTCTTTTAAACTATTTGTTTCCTCCTTCTGCCCCAGAGCATATTATCAGATTTTTTTAAAGGGACACACACACACACACACAAAATAAAACACTCTTTTCCAGTATTTGGGCACATGAGGATTTTAAAACCTGCCTGAGAGTTAATCCACTCTATACCAGATGGTTTCACGATTAACTTTGAATTCCCCCTTTTAAACCTATTAGTGAATTAAAGGACAGTGTAAATGATCATTGCTTATGAAAGTTCAATGAGAAACATTCACTCACCCAACCACTCTCCACCATGACACATATGTGAAATGATAGTGCTCCCAAAACCCTAAGGTAGTCCTCCTGAGCATTCCATTTGGCAGTGCTTGTTACTAGATTAAAGATTTGAAATGGGATACTAAAAAAATGTCATATTTTAATATCTGGTGGGTAAAGTGCCCAATAACGCTGTTTCCTTTATAGTAACATTTTCATGGTGGGTGCTTGATGGCTGTGTGAAGGGAGAATTGACCCTTATCTCATTATCATACCTCCTATATTGCCCACAACAAACATTATTATAAATGGGGAGAGTTTTGCAGCAACACATTAGGAGCAATGAAAATGTTAACAAGCTACTCTCAGTGAATGGAGATTTTTTTTTTGTCTCCCTTGGCTTCTTTTTGGCCAAATTCTAATTTGGAATATTGTGGAGAGAAAAAGAAGAAAAGTCAGATCTGGGGAATAATCTTGACTTGGAAGGTAATTTTCTGTCATAATATATTATGAAATCACACACATGGATGGTTTCATAATTATAGCATTCAGAGCTATAAATGCCAGACTGAAGATTGCAAATCCACTTTCATTATAACCACTTGTTTTCAGTCACTGATAACATTTGAAAAATTGTCCTTGGAACTAAAATTCTTACAAGGTAACCAAAAAAAGGAAGGTATGAGCAGCTGATGTGTCAAAATGGGAGTAAAGGAGTGGAAGAAGTTGAGGAGTGAATGTTTATTAATAATATCTTCACTGAATAGGAGCATTTACTCCCTATGATTCCACCTGAAAACCTTCAGTGTAGGCTGAGGCCATTCAGTGACAGCATCAAGCCCACCTTCTGAAAAATTCATGAACGCAGTCTGCTATCAAGAAGACAGGTGTAATTCTCTTCTGAATTGTTTGTTGTTTAAGCAGTATATATGTATCAGCTAATTTTTAAACTTACCCTCCATTTTCTCAGTAGTCATTTAAATGGTAAAAGTCAAATCATTACAAGCCTGAATTTAAAAAAAATATTCTAAACTTTCACAGCAATACATGTAGTCATGTAAGATAAAACTTTTAATTTTAATATTTTAGTCCTCTGTCTTGAAAAATTCAAAGAGTGATTATTAGAATGTGACACACATTTTGATAATCAGCATATGCATGAATGAAAAATGGCTTTCAGAGGCATTGGAAAAGGTGTAAAATTTAAGGAGATGTAAAGTGCTGGAAAGTATTCACATAGAGTTTTCTTTGAGTTTATAGAAGCTTCTTTGCAATTTCTTTGAATATTTTTTTTCAAATCTTCCTAGTATATCTTTGTGTGGAAAAAGTGGCAAAACATATTACAATTTTGTTGAGAAGATACAGTGTAATCATTAGATAGTCAATGCAGCTTGAACCAAACTCCACTGTCTTCAGGTAAAATTAGAAATGGAATTAAATTTGCTTCTAAACACTGAAATAGAAAACTTGGGTTGGGAGATTTGGCAAATACTGGTCTGTAGAATTTTTTTGTATAAATTGATTGTTTTAGGCAAAAAGCTTATTCCTTCAATGACATTTTTGAAATGTCTGTTCTATCTATTCCAGTTTGAAAGGGTAGACAACAGATGTTTCCTTTGATTTTTATATTTCTCAATTGATATTAGACTATTTAAGACTAATATATCTTAGTCCATTCAGGCTGGTATAATGAAATACCACAGACTGGGGCTTATAAACAACAGAAATTTATTTCTCACAGTCTCAGAGGTAGGTTGAAAGTTCAAGATCAGGGTGCCAACATGGTTAGATTTTTGTGAAGGTCCTCTTCTGGGTTACAGACTGCTGAGTTCCTGCTGTGTCCTCACAGAGCTGAAGGGGTAAGGGATCTCCCTGGGACCTCTTTTACAAGGCCACTAATCCTATTTGTGAGGACTCCACCTTCATGAACTAATCACCCCCCAAAGGCCCCACCTAATACCATCACCTTGGGCATTAGGTTCTTAACAAATGAATTTTGAGGAGATGCAAATATGTAATCTATAGAAACTAATGTGCATTCCTACAACATTTAATGTATCTGTGAATCTTTAATACTGGAAATTCTTTTTATCATATACAGAAGATTATTTTTTGCATACCTATTTTGTATCAAGAAAGTTCACATGCATCATTTTATTTAGAGCTTTCAACATCTTGGTAGAAAACACATCCAACACAGCCCCCTCAAAATCTTTCACTTTCAAGTACTAATTCAGACTCCACTCAACTCCTATTTCACACTCTCATGACCATTTCCTCAACATAATCATCATCTGGAAACGTTCTTTCTCTGAAATATTAAATGCTATACATTCCATTATTTCTCCAGAATTTTTTATCTTTCAATCCCTTATTATCACTGCACATTTTCTGTCTAAAGAAGATCTTCAGTCCTTCAATTTTCTTTTCTCTCTCAGTCTATCAATATTTCTCATTTGGCTTCCATTAATCTTCAAACTAGAATCTGTACTACATCCCCATAATAATTTTCCTGCCAGTATACTTAATGCCCTTATTTCCATGATTCCTCACTGGTCCTGCAGTCAGGATCTAAAACCTAGAATTCAGCTACCCACCTTTCCACTCCTACAGATGAACTGCAGAATGCCATAGTACAAAATTTTATGATCTGTCAAGTTGTCAGTAGCAATATGGGATCCATGGTCCTGGTTGGGTCCTCTTTTGCTTTGAGTTCTTCAGACTTCATGCTGGACAGTCTCACTTCCTTTTTCCCAGAGGAAATAGTCCAAACACCCATATTTCTCCATCACCAAATTTTTCCATCACTGCTGTCCCAAATCTTCTTCCCTATGGCTTAGCACTTGCTCTTGTCTTTAGTAGCATTAAGAAAATTTAAGCTATTACAGATAAGTTATTTCAAATACAAAATTACAAAGTCTTATCCACACAATAGTAACCATACTTCTTTTCTATGAGTCTCAGAGAAAAAGAAGTCTGTCCTATAACTCAAGGGTGATTCCTTACTGTGTGGGCCAAATGTCACCTTCATGGTCTCTTGTTGGCCTTGTTTTATCACCTTTTCACTTATGTAATTTCAATCCCTATTCCTTTTTCTCCATTAGTATTAGCTCTTTTTCCCTCAGTGTATAAGCAGGGAAGTATTTCTATCATTTCTATTAATTTCTGATTTTTAAATCAAGCTCCTTGAGTACTTCTCATTTACTTTTTCAACACACATTTGTCTTGCACTCATGAATATCTGCCATTCCAGTGACACGTCTCATACTGAAATCATCAATGACAGGCCAGAATTAGTGGCTATTTCCCATTCTTTCTCTTAGTTAACTACCTGTGACTTTAACTACTCCTTCTTATTCAAAGTTTGTTCATGCCTCTAAGTTTTGAAACTGGCCAATTTTGAATTCCTGTTTTCTTCTATGATTACTACTTCAAATGTTATTGCCCTTAGAATCTTCTTCTTATGCCTATACATTCAAAGTGTCTCCAGGATTCTGTACTGGACTCTCCTGACTATATCATATTAAAAGTAATCTCCTTTATTAGTATAGTTTTTAATTTCCACTGATATTCTGTGATCATCAAGTATATATCTTAAAATAAGAGCTGAGCTCCAGGCTTTTTCACCTAAATACTCATAGAAACTTCAAGAGTTTTTGAAGTTTCAAGAGTATTTTTCCAAATGGCAAAATTCACTAAGGAGTAACTGAACTCTTTGCATTCTCCCCCTCTAATAACTATTATCAATGAATCAATATATGCTCTTCTTTTTCAATTCCTTATTTATCTAGATTGAGGGCGCAAGAGAACTTCTAGTGAGAAGGAGCCTTGGATTCTTCACTTGTGTTCCCGACTGCAAATTAATTATTAAATAAGTAATCTCTTAATATCTATTAAATGTCTCATGTATTTGATAATCAACTGCTACTTCTTCATTTCAGGCTTCAACATCTCTCACCTTAACTATTGAAATACATCATACCTTATGTCTTGTCTTTGCACCCTTTCTCCTAATTCATTCTCCACATGACCAAGAGAGTTGAAATGTCTTAGTTCGTTAAAAGAAAAGGCACTTTAATTAGTGAATAGAGTAAAAAAAAAAAACTTTAAACAATGCAAAAGAACATATAATGAAAAGCTTAAATCTCCTTCCTGCTTTACTCCAGGTTCACACTTCCAGAATAATATTTTTTAACAATTTTTAAACAATTTCGGTTTTATTCTTCTTCTGATTATCACTGTAAATGTAAATGTACATATCTTCCTATTGATTTAGTGTTTTAAGACATATACATTAGCTCTCCACTTGTATAAATGAGAGAAGTAGTAAAATTACACTACTTACCAATTTTTTCCCACTTTCAACTCCTGATTTTTGTTATTTTTAACTCTTCTAAATGTTGTCTCTAAATATGTAAGTAATATGCTTATACTTTAATTTATTGATTCATTAACTTAGTTTTAGTTACATCAACTTGTGAGTCTTGGCTTAAAGTCCCTGCTACCAGTCATAAGAAAATTGGCCTCTGCTCTTCTCTCCACTTTGGTATTTCCTTCTATTTTCTCACCTCAGTCTCCTTTATTTTAAATATTCTCATAGCTATTCTGATTTGATTTCTTTTCTATGACTACCATCCATTATTTTATGCTTTTTCTCTTGGTTCTTTCTAAAATAATGGATGGTAAACAGCATGTAATGCATTATCAATACACTACCTCAAGTAGTATTTTGACACGAAATGAAGTAAATCTAATCCTATGACCCTAAAATTGTGCTACTTGAAAAAAATATTTTAACATCAGACTCCAATATATTCTTTTTAAGCCTACCCCACCCATTATTCAAATCATGTCCTATTTTGTTTCATAATGCTGGAATCATGTACAGATTTTTGTTATTTTCCAAGTTTTAAACTGTCTTTCTTCTCGTTACTAAAATCATCTAGATTATACTGTTTGTATAACTAAACATATTTTCTTCTTGAAGACATTGTTCATGGATTCTTCTGGCTTCCTGTTATAACTGGTATCAAATGCAGTCTATGTGTGTAATATAGTTGACTCACTGGTGTTTCTTTTCTTCACACTTCAGGGTTATTTCTATTGTTTCTTGAATATAGAATCTTTTTCTCTTTGATTTTTGTTGTTGCTATTGGTATTTTGGCACAGTTTTTCCTCAACAGCATTTTTTTAAAGGAAGTACAAAACATAAAACTCTGGGTACCTTCTTATATAAAATTATTTGATGTCACACTTGATTAATTGATTTGTGTCTTAGACCAGGTTTTCCAGAAAACAGAGCCCAGGCATCAAGATGAGGCAAGAAGGAATGGAAAGCAAATCCACATGCATCATAACTCGCAGCAAAGACTTTGCACGAGCATCAAACTATGACTCAAAACAGATCATTGGAAGAAAGACGGGGGACAATTTTATCTTCAGGCACTTCCTCCTATCTCCTTTCTTTCATTAGTCAAAGTTTGCCCTGGTGGAAGACAACTCACCTGCACTGCTGGGTTCCATCACCTAAGTCCTTAGGGAGCTGCTGAAGAAAGCAGATCTCTTATTCAAGTCTGAAATCGATGGGCAGGCCAAAACTTTATGCATGCTTAGCTAATCTGTCCCAGGTTTATATTACCGTGGGCATGCATATTGTCTGCCACAGCTCCAATGGCTACAATGGTTCTAAAGAATCTAAGGAGACCCATGCAATGAATCTGACACATTTGGGAGTAGAATTCTAGATTTAGAGACTTCTCCGTTAGAAATTTAATATTTTATTTTGCTGTCATCTTACAATCACAATCACTAATGAAAAGCTTGGTGTCAACCTCATTTTGATTCTCTGGAAGTTTTTGGGTTTCTGCATTGTACTTGGAGGTCTCAGGTATCATCAAGATGATCAAAGCACATATTCTTTCTGCTTACCATGCTTGGCATAGTGATTTTTATCAATCTATCTATACCTTTTATTTGTTTGGATTTTTTTTTCTAATATTACTATGATCATTTCTCCTATTTTTCTTCTTCTCTCATTTAATATATCCTATTAGTGTATTTTGGATTTTCTGATTTTATTCAAAATGTCTCTTTCCATTTTGTTCATATTCTATCTCTTTATCATTTTGATGTGTATTAGCAATGAATTATTCTACTTATTTTTGAGATTATTAATTTAGTTTCAACTTGACTAATTAGTGAGCCATTTTATTATTTTAAAACTATTTTGTTAATTTTTCAAATATCTTTCATTTTCTGTGACTCATATGTTGTTTTTTATTAGGTTATTTTTATTGTGTGAAAGTAATATACTCTTAAACATCTCATTAGAATTGTGTTTTAATGTTTCTCTTGTTTCTTATTTTTTCTAATTTCTTCTGGTGTGAGCTGTCTTCTTTGTTCAGTTGGTCTTCTCTTTCTTGCTATTTTTTTCTCAATTAGTAGAGTGTCCATAGTTAACAGTTCATCTTATCCAAAAGTCTTTGGACTAGTTTAAATAGCTAGTATATAATTCTTTTAAATCATTTTTCTTCCTTAAAAAAAAAAAAAAAAAAACTCAGAATTTTTTTTTTTTCTTTTCTGTGGGAGAGCTCACACTGGGCTCCGAGCAAGTTGATGGGTCTTGTAGCTAGAAAATTTTCCCTTTAGCAATCATGGTCAAGGATTAGCCACCCATATTTGTATCATCTCACAAATGTCAAATGAAGCAAGACTTGCATTTGGAGATGGGGTATTTAAGTATTACTCTCTTGGGTGCTAGTACCTCTGATGTTTCCCTACTGGGTCCATGGTAAAGATTCAAGACAAGTTACGGGTTTCTTTAATTCAGTCCAAATACACCATCATAGGCTTCCCCAAGTCTATCATTTAACTTTGTTTTAAAATAATTTTTTCAAGGTTTTAGTTTGGAGCAAGGAGAGGAGCAGAACCAGCTATTCTGTGACAAGTTCTTCATAAACTGATAATGTCCCTGCCCCACTACCACCCTGCTTTCTCTACACACATGATCTCATCTTCTCTCTGCCCATCAGAAATTAATTAAATTCCCCTCCTACTATTATCTTTTTTTCTTGTATTTAGTATTGTTATGATTTCATCACTTTTTGTTTATACTTGCAGTATCATTTAGTGAGATTTTAGGAGGAAAGGAAGTCCATTTATCTGCTCAGTGTGTTATATTGAATTGAAAATGAAGTTAGCTTTCATAAAAATTTACAAAACCGATTAGATTATTTTTCCCTAAAATTGGAGGGCACAATAGGGGCAATCTCCTCATATCTTATTCTCTAAACTCATTTCTTCCATTTTCCTTCCCACTTGATTGACCAGCCTCCGTATCACGTCAGCCTTTGTAGAACTAGATGGATAATCTCATTCAACTATCTAGTGCCTTGGCACTCAGAAAATTCTAGGAACTCCAGAAAAAAACAATACAAATGCAAAGATTTATATAATGCTCTCTGTCTATTGCTAACTCTGAATTAAAAGCAGTTAAGAGCAGGTCACAGTGGGCACAAGGAGATGGTACATTGCTCAGGATTCCTCCCTTATGGTTGTTTAAGTATTTTGCATTTTAGGGAAATCCACCTTAACAAGAATTTCAAATGTTTTGCACACTAAAGTTCCATCTAATTTCAAACTAAAGACATTCATTCAATTCCTCACTCTGCATATTGAGAATTTAGTTCCAAATAGTTTAAATTATTTTTTTGAGGTCACATATTTTAAAAGAAGAACTAACAACACACTCATTGAAAACACTGATATGTGTCATGCTTTTTGTTATTGTTTGCTCTTGTGGAGTCCAATTATGCTGAAGAGTCAAAGCAATTCTGTAACATGAGAACAGATTTTTCTTGGGATCATTTGGGAGAGGTATTAACCATTTTTTGAAACAAGTTTTGGCCTATTTATGACTCAGAATAACTAAACATGGTTTATTGAAACCTCTACATAGAGGTATAATGTCAAAACCAAAATTTTGAGATGCAAGGGGTCTTCACTTTTGCAACAAGAATGTCTTCACCACCTTGAAAATTTCCATGGAAGGCATTATTTAACTATAGGAGCTATTATTAGAAACTTGCTGGAAGATATGTTCACCTAGTTGTGTAATAGATTTACTCTTTTCCCTTTTACAGTGTTCCTTGTTACATAGGCTTCTTTACTAATCAAAAATTTTATGCATTTTTATTTAAAAATCTTAATTGGTAAATACTGATGAAAATTCATTTGATTTTCACTAGTCTACCATGATTATGTTATGCTATGTTATTGGTATGCATTAAATATGAATGTATTTTAAATTATGTGTTGAATTATACCAATTTGTTTATTTTAGATGATTAATGATCTTTTATTTAATCATTTCCAGCAGAAAAGTTGCTAGGAGTAAAAGTTACAGACAGAAGTGCTTCAGGAATATGCAGACGGATTTGGGACTGTCAGGTTATATGTATATCCAGCTTACACAGTCCTGGAAGCTTTAGCATGGCTCTACTTTTTATACTAAAGAGGTAAAATTTAATGCAGGTTTTTATTTTTCACCATGACAGGACTATTGTGCTATTTTTATGTTTGAACATATGAGTCTGTGCACAAACAGGAAAAGCTACAAGCCATCTAAAAAAGGCTAGCATCTCAAAGATTAGATGAAAATCAACCATTGTTTAAAAGAAGATAAAGTGTACAGGGTATGCATCAGCTGACAATATCATTATTTATTCAATCAGGCAAAAAATTAAGTGTGCAGAGAAGAATAAAAATGAAATTCCCAAAGTTTGTAGTCTGGTAACAAGGAGGTTTATCTGTTGTGTGTTGATGCGTTGAATGTAAAGTTTAGAAAAACATTTTTTTTCTGTGTTCTCAGCAGACATATTCCATCTGCCTTCTGCCTGTCACCTCTTTCTTCTGTTTAAATGAGGGAGCTGTCCTTTCTCCCACATCATTGCCAACTTTTCTGTGCACATTGCTTATTATACCTTCCTGCATCTCGGAGGAACTGGCCACATTAATCTTCTTCTCCTTCTCCTGTATTTCATATTTTTCCTCTCTCTGCTTGTTCCCCACATTATATCAACATGCCCAAATCCCTCTTATCATATACAGCTACCTCCCAAACTTGTGTCTAATTTCTCATTTACCATTCACTCTTCAATATCCTGCAATCTAACCATATCTGCCAATATTCCATTGAGATTTTTAAGGCCAGCATTGACCTCGACATCTTACACTCAGCTATGATCCTTTATCCTTACCTATTTGGCCTTTTGGTGGCATGTGAGGCTATGGAGCACTTCCCCTTTTTTCAATCATACCCTACCCTTACTTTCTATGACACCATTCTCACCTGTCTTCCTACTTCTCTGGCAATTCCTTCTCAATTGCCCTCCTTGGCCTCTTTTGTGCTTTCCCACTCAATGTTAGTGTCACCTGGATTGAGCCCTCCACTTCCTACACTTCTCAATCTTTATATTTGCTTTGAGCATTTCTCCATCTGAAGGAAGAGCTTTCAGAGAAAGAGGAAGAGCCTGGACACTGGCAGTTGCCCAGATATTCATGTTATTTCATATTTCTGTCTTTGCATGTACTCCTACTTCTTTCTGGAAACAGCCTGTATCTTCTTTAGGTCATAACCTTTTATTCCTCTTTCCAAATTCAGGTCCAGTATTTAAGCTGGGAACCTTCTGGATTTTTGTGAGATGTCCCTACTCTGTGTTCTCAGAGAACTCATGGTTTCCCCTTTCCTCCCAATGCAGTAAGTTACTCTTATGTTTCTTTATAATGTTGTCAGTTCCTGAAGGACAGGAGTCAACCAGTAGTAAAATGTATCCTTTAGTATAGTGCTTGACACATAGTAGATTCTCAATTAAATGTCTGAATTGAAAAAAATGAACTTTTTATATTACCTTTTTTGTAAATTGATGTATGATTGATTTACAACATTGTGTTAGTTTCTGGTGTACAGCTAAGTGATTCCGTTTTATACATATATACATACATATACATATTTATTCTTTTTCATATTCTTTTCCATTGTAGTTTACTATAAGATATTGAGTAGAGCTCCCTGTGCTATACAGTAGGTCCTTGTTTTCTATGTATTTTTTATATAGTAGTGTTATCTCTTAATCCAAAATTCCCAGTTCATCCCTCCCCCACTTTCCCCTTTGGTAACCATAAGTTTGTTTTCTATGTCTGTGAGCCTGTTTCTGTTTTGTAAATAAGTTCATTTGTACCATATTTTAGATTCCACATATAAGTGATATCATATGACATTTCTTCACTTTCAAATACTCTTTTTTTTTAAACATCTTTATTGGAGTATAATTGCTTTACAATCACGTGTTAGTTTCTGCTTTATAACAAAGTGAATCAGGTATACGTATACATATATCCCCATATCTCCTCCCTCTTGCGTCTCCCTCCCACTTTCCCTGTCCCACCCCTCTAGGTGGTCACAAAGCACCGAGCTGATCTCCCTGTGCTATGTGGCTGCTTCCCACTAGCTATCTATTTTACATTATTATTACTATTACTATTTTTAAATTAATTAATTGTATTTATTTATTTTTGGCTGTGTTGGGTCTTCGTTGCTGTGTGCACAAGCTTTCTCTAGTTGTGGCAAGTGGGGGCTACTCTTCATTGCAATGCACGGGCTTCTCACTGCGGTGGTTTCTCTTATTGCAGAGCATGGGTTCTAGGCTCACGGGCTTCAGTAGTTGCAACATGTGGGCTCAGTAGGTAGAGCGCAGGCTCAGTAGTTGTGGTGCACAGGCTCTAGAGTGCAGGCTCAGTAGTTGTGACGCACATGGGCTTAGTTGCTCCTTGGCAAGTGGGATCTTCCTGGACCAGGGCTCGAACCCATGTCCCCTGCATTGGAAGGCAGATTCTTAACTGCACCACCAGGGAAGCCCCGCAAATACTCTTTAACATCAATATTGAAAAGCAAGGAAAAAAATAATTCTCTAGTTATGCTTTTCTGCATATCTTCATTAAATTCATTAAATTATGTCATTCACCTCACATTACAGTAGGTGTGAACATTTAACATGCCTATTTTAAAATCCAATCAACATATTTTTTCTTCCTTTGTAGCCTTGAAATGACCTTTTACAATCCTGTTTGCACAGATGTTCTTGCTTAAAATCAGTTTGATTTGTACATAAAACTACTGTGTCCATGATGAATTTGCATTTTGTTTTATTTTTACCACTGGAGATACTCGGTTATATATAAGCTCAAGGAAGTTGAGAAACTCTGTGGAGATATATTTCTGTGTTCCATGTGTCAATCTGCATTAAATCTCTGTAAAGATGTCTTTTCTTGAGGAATTGATTGTAGCAACCCAATTCCAGAATTCAGTTGAGAAAATCTGAACTCAGCAATTTTACTGAAATACCAATATACAATACAGTCATGTGAAAATTAACCTAGCCTCCAGAGTTTAGTTTGCAATTGCTATTATTTTCACTGGGACCCCGTTGTCTGCCTAAGCAAAGGACTTCCTAGGGTGACAGACCTCTCTGAAATACCAAAGCACAAAAATATTCAGGCAATAAAATGCTCTAACAGTAGACCACACTGGCTCCAGTCTATTTTCCACTGTCTTTAACTGAATCTCTGCATCATCAGACAGCTAATTGCAAATACTGTGCTGTCTTAACAAAACACAAGAGTCTAGAGTCATGTAGTTCATGCACTAAGAAGCAAAGCAATTTACAGATTCATTGACTTTAAAGCCATGAATATTCCCCACACCTTTGTGCAGCAGAAACAGAGGAATAGTCACAAGGAAATTCTTAAGAATTTTGATTTCAGTATGATCTATAGAGTGTAACAAATGTTAGCCTGGTTATTTCTCCTGGTAAGTAGATGGATACAATAATTTCATTTGTATAAAATTATTTCCACAAAATCGTTTTGTACCTTATGGCTGCTAAGAACGTACTTCACTTTAACATATTTGGTTCAAACTACCTAATCTATAGCAAAGCTACTGACCACTATTCTACTCATTCATTTTACTCTGAAATTTTGGAGGAAGGTTTTAACAGATCTTCCCCAAGTCGAGCTTTTGTTGTTACACAAGCTTCCCAGATGTTATTTTCACCTGCTGTTTGCTTCTAGGATTTCCTCAGCCCCTACCCCTGTCCCATCCTTGTCCACCTGTCAAATATTATATTTGTCAATGAAATTAGCAATACAGAACTCTGAATCAAAACGTGGAGAACTTCTAGGAGTAATATTCTTATATTTAAGCTGTTGAGTTAAATGGAAATTTACTTTTTACTTTGGCTACAAGAAGCTCTTTTTCATTTTTTTTAATCCTTCATAGAATTGAAATAGTCTGTATTATCCAAATCTCTTTTCTCTTACTACTAGATCACTAGATCACCAGCTCCCTGGTTACCTTGCAAGGCTACCCTCATCAGCCCATCACCAACATTTCCCTCTCTATTGAATATCTAAACCAGATTATGTTTACTGCATTTGCTCTCCTTAGAATCTTAAAATTTGTGTATAAAGACTTGTATTGGTTATACACAATAATAGTTCTGCTCAGTTAATTTTATCAGAGATTTTTAATAGCATAAGTCAAGTACTTGAATAAAATGATTCATCAAATACCCTGTGAGATTATGGATGGAAGAACACGCACTGCTCTGTGTTTGTGCCCTGTACACTTGGTTCTTGTATTTTGTGTGTATTTTTCATCTTGCTTTTGTGTTTTTGACCTATGTGTTCACACCTAACTTTCTGCCCTCATGAGTAGTGCTTAAAGGAGTGGCTAGCCTTATCCCAAACAGCTTTTATGACAATTGTCACTGACATGCTAGCATCTACATTACACATTGGAAGTCACTGGTTCTATTAATAAACACAAATGTCACTTTAAAAATAATAAACTGCATTTCTAAAGGTGCTTGTAAACAAAAACCTAGTAATACCATTTAAAATGCAGCATGATTTTAAGACTTCTCTTAATGCGTTTGATTAATTTATACTGAATACTCAGGACACTGCAGTTTTACATTTTACTTATTTATTTTTAACATTTTTATTGGATTATAATTGTTTTACAATGCTGTGTTAGTTTCTGCTGTAAAACAAAGTGAATCAGCTGTACATATACATATATCCCCATATCTCCTCCCTCTTGTATCTCCCTCCCACTTTCCCTATCCCAGTCTTCTAGGTGGTCACAAAGCAACAAGCTGATCTCCCTTTGCTATGTGGCTGCTTCCCATTAGCTACCTATTTTACGTTTGGTAGTGTATATTTGTCAGTGCCACTCTCTCACTTCCTCACAGCTTACCCTTCCCCCTCCCTGTGTCCTCAAGTCCATTCTCTATGTCTGCATCTTTATTCTTGTCCTGCCCTTAGGTTCTTCAGAACCTTTTTTTTTTAGATTCCATATATATGTGCTAGCATATGGTATTTGTTTTTCTCTTTCTGACTTACTTCACTCTGTAGTACAGACTCTAGGTCTATCCAACTCACTACAAATAACTCAGTTTCATTTCTTTGTATGGCTGGGTAATATTCCATTGTATATATGTGCCACAGCTTCCTTATCCATTCATCTGTTGATGGACACTTAGGTTGCTTCCATGTCCTGGCTATTGTAAATAGAGCTGCAATGAACATTGTGGTACATGACTCTTTGAATTATGGATTTCTCAGGGTATATGTCCAGTAGAGGGATTGCTGGGTCGTATGTTAGTTCTATTTTTAGTTTTTTAAGGAACCTCCATACTGTTTTCCATAGTGGCTGTATCAATTTACATTCCCACCAACAGAGCAAGAGGGTTCCCTTTTCTCCACACCCTCTTCAGCATTTATTGTTTGTAGACTTTTTGATGATGGCCATTCTGGCCGGTGTGAAGTGATACCTCATTATAGTTTTGATTTGCATTTCTTTAATGATTAGTGATGTTGAGCATCCTTTCACGTATTTGTTGGCAATCTGTATATCTTCTTTGCAGAAATGTCTATTTAGGTCTTCTGCCCAGTTTTGGATTGGGTTATTTGTGTTTTTGATACTGAACTGCTTGTATATTTTGGAGATTAATCCTTTGACAGTTGCTTTGTTTGCAAATATTTTCTCCCATTCTGAGGACTGTCTTTTCGTCTTCTCAATGGTTTCCTTTGCTGTGTGAAAGATTTATGTTTCATTAGGTCCCATTTTTCTATTTTTGTTTTTATTTCCCTTTCTCTAGGAGGTGGGTCAAAGAGGATCTTGCTGTGATTTATGTCATAGAGTGTTCTGCCTATGTTTTCTTCTAAGAGTTTTATAGTGTCTGGCCTTACATTTAGGTCTTTAATCCATTTTGAGTTTATTTTTGTGTATGGTGCTGGGCAGTGTTCTAATTTCATTCTTTTACATGTAGCTGTCCAGTTTTCCCAACACCACTTATTGAAGAGGCTGTCTTTTCTCCATTGTATATTCTTGCCTCCTTTATCAAAGATAAGGTGACCATATGTCCATGGGTTTATCTCTGGGTTTTCCATCCTGTTCTATTGATCTATGTTTCTGTTTTTGTGCCAGTACCATACTGTCATGATTACTGTAGCTTTGTAGTATAGTCTGAAGCCTGGAAGCCTGAATCCTCCAGCTCCATTTTTCTTTCTCAAGATTGCTTCAGCTATTTGCGGCCTTTTGTGTTTCCATATAAATTGTGAAATTTTTTGCTCTAGTTCTGTGAAAAATTCCATTGGTAGTTTGATCAGGATTGCATTTAATCTGTAGATTGCTTTGGGTAGTATAGTCATTTTCATAATGTAGATTCTTCCAATCCAAGAACATCGTATAACTCTCCATCTGTTTGCATCATCTTTAATTTCTTTCATCAGTGTCTTATAGTTTTCTGCATACAGATTTTTTGTCTCCTTAGATAGGTTTATACCTAGGTATTTTATTCTTTTTGTTGCAATGGTAAATGGGATCATTTCCTTAATTTCTCTTTCAGATTTTTCATCATTAGTGTATAGGAATGCTGGTTGGCACTGATCCTCTGTGTGGGAGTCTCTCCACTTTGCCCTATGCACCCCTGTTGCTGCGTATTCCTCTGTAGCTCTGAAGCTTCCCCCGCCCAACCCCCCATCTCCACCTGTGAAGGGCCTTCCTAGTGTGTAGAAACTTTCCTCCTTCACAGCTCCCTCCCACTGGTGCAGGTCCTGTCCTTATTCTTTTGTCTCTGTTTTTTCTTTTTTCTTTTGCCCTACCCAGGTACGTGGGAATTTTCTTGCCTTTTAGGAAGCTTGAGGTCTTCTGTCAGCATTTAGTAGGTGTTCTGTAGGAGTTGTTCCACATGTAGATGTATTTCTGACGTATTTGTGTGGATGAAGGTGATCTCCACCTCTTACCCCTCTGCCATCTTGAAGGTTGATCACCAGTTTTACATTTTAAGTAGCTATCTAGAAGATATGCTTTACAGTGTGGCAGTTATGGAAATTCAAGAGCATATACATGAGATAAGGAAAATAATAAACAGAAGTGCCCAGCAGATGGAGGTAAGTTGGCCTGCCTGTCACTCAGAATTCCTGTTACCATGTCTAAATGCAGGACAACGTCCAGGAGGAACTGAGTTTGAATTATGAGCATCTCAGGTGAGACCCCTGAGCAATGAGAGATCTTATTTATCTGCAGCGGCACCATCACTGTTTCCACAGGACTGCATCCTAGTGAAACCAGCAAGATGGCTACACTAGGGGTTTAGACCACCACTCAGAGGATGCTTTATCTGAGACTGTTTCAAAGTCATTTCAGGGAGGGTTTTAACACATATGATGATGGGCACTTTAGGTCTATTAGAACCATAAGCTGTTATAAGAAGTTGTCCAGGTGGTGGGATATGGAAAGGAAATTATATTCTCCAGGATTATGCAGCCATGGGAAGTATGTATCTGATGTAGCAAATTAAAGTGACAATGATGAGGCATCAGGAAGTAATAAAAGTTCATTTCCCCCCACAGGCAGAATCACACACTGAACCTAAGCAGTGTTTAGGAAGGCCAGGAGCGTTCTATAAGTTCTCTATGCACCTGGATAGCATGTGCTTCTGTGGGTGATTTCTATGAACACATATGGAATAGCAAAAAAGAGATGCAGAGTTTGAATTTAAATTCACCCCCAAAGGAAAGCAAACCAGGCAAAAAAAGATGTTGCTTGTTTATATTAATAGTAGGACACACAGATCACTGAATCACACTGAATGATTTTTCGTTTTTAAAAATCTTAGAGTTAGGTAAGAAAGTAATTTGTCACTAAACACCTTTAGAACTAAAGTGGTTCATAGCTGAGCCAGCCAATAATACTTTTCAAAATGTAGTTGATTTATTTTTAATGAAATAATTGATTTGGGCATTTATTTTTATAGTAATTAATCTGACCAGGCTTATCAACTTAGCCTGAGTCTCTCTGCTCTCAAAATTTAACTATTCTGGATAATTTTCAAAGGCTTTTTAATCTTAAGTAAGATCTAAGGCTAAACAAAAGAATAGCAGATATTTCAATAAATGCTCTTATAAAGTCTGGTTTCATTTCCCTTGACAACGTATTTCTTACTAATCTTATTATAACCAATTCTATGAGTGAAAACTTCTCCATAACTCAATTATTTAATCAAAATAATCTTCTATTTATATAGAAATTTACACTTTTTGCAAAACAGACATTCCCATGCATTATCTTACTACTAGCTCTTTTTTTTAAATAAAAGAGTTAAATTATGACCTTTACAAAAAAAGAAACGTATCTTGTGCTTTTTATTCCAAGACCTTAGATCAAGAGTGCACAGAATAAGTACTCAATGAGTGATTGCTGAATGAATGAATATAAGAACTCCATGCTTTGTCATACAATTGTAAGTGTTCTGTGACATTCTCAAAGTTTTCATTTGATTTTTAAGGATTTAGGAATTCAGAGCTTTCTTTCAGTGAACTCATAAAGGCTAGATTAAATATGTTAGTTGACAAGGAGCATATCTTCCCTGACCCTTCCTGGGGTTGGCATGGCTCATCCCCAATGGGCAATGGCACGTGCTTGAACTAGACAGTAAGACCTTCAAGGAGATATGTTTCTTTCCTCTTTGTGTTTAGATCTTGGCACAGAGAAGATACACTACATGTATTATTTAACTAATAGGCAAGCCAAATAAATGTTACATTTTTTTAACATTTGTAAATTTAAAAGTAGTTATTTTTCCTGTGGGGGAATAATTGATTAACAAAATGAAGAATTCAAGAAAGGCTGGCATTTAGTAATATAATAGATAGACAAACATTTTTTTCTAGAAACATATGTTTGTCTGGTTGGAACTCCATTGGCAATGGTCAAATGCAGATATAGTAAAAATAGTGTTTCTACCACCAAAGTCCCAGGGCACAAAATATTGAGATAGTAGCTATTCATCTGTGGACCTATGAGGTCTATCTAGAAGTGGAAGGGTTGTAGTGAGTGTCCTTATTAGAAGCGTGTTCTATTTCTGTTTAGTGATCTACACTCCATAAATTACCTTCTCTCACACGATCTCATTGGAGCCTTACAGCAGTAATGTGAGAAAGATAGGGTGGTGGATTTTTTTTTAAGTAGGATCTATCTCTTTGTTTATTATTATTATTATTATTATTTTGGCCATGCCACATAGCTTCTGGGATCTTAATTCTCGCACCAAGAATCGAACCTGGGCCCCCTGCAGTGGAAGCGCAGAGTCCTAACTACTGGAATTCCCAGCATGGATGATATTATGATTCCTGTTATATAGATCCCTGAGAACAAGTGACTTTGGATCTTCTAGTCCTACACTCTTGCTTTGGCTTTTGTGGATCATGAGTTGCTGTTTTTCTTTGAAATTTTTGGTCAGGTGTGTTCTTGCAAAGAGTGGGAGGATGTGTCTAGGTTAGTCATTCTATGATATAGGCCATTGCACAGTACGTGATATGCAGAAATGAGATAATGGTCTTTGTGAAGAGAATTTTTTTGTATCAAATTCCTATATTTGCATCATCTTTAAGAGGACCATCTCCAATTGGACTAAGTATTTATGCTAGAATAGGTCCAACACCCACATTTCCTTTCATTGCAATGTGCTCAATTTAAAATAGTGGGTGACAAAAAAAGAATCATGCAATTACACCCAACTTATTTTTTAAAGGTGCAAAAGAAATTCATAGAGAAGTAAGGATATTTGTTTTAACAAATAGTGCTGAAAGAGCAGAACTTCAATAGCTATAAAAAAAATGAACTTCAACCTAAACCTCAGCTTTATATAACAGTTAACTCTAAATAGATCATAGATCTAAATGTAAAACTATAAAACTTTTAGAAATTGACATACGGGAAATTCTTCATGACCTAGAGTTAGGCAGAGTGTTCTTAGATATGACACCAAATGCATGAGCTATGAAAAAAAAAATGGATATATTGGACTTCATAAAAATTTAACACTTTATTCTGAAAAAGAACCAGTTAAGAGGATGAAAGATGAGTCGCAAAACTGTCTAATCCCAACAGTAAGAGAAAAACACAATTCAATTAGAGAAATAGGCAAAAGATGAAAACTTCACCAAGGAAGATATATGGATGGCAGAAAAATACATGGAACTGTATTTCAAAATCAGTATTCATTAGCAAAATGAAGATTTACAACAAGAGTGAGGTGATATTATATACGTGTTAGAATGGCTAAAATAAAAAACACTTCTAATACCAAGCGCTGGCAAACATATGGAAAAATGTGATATCTAGTCCATTGCTGGAGGGAATGTAAAATGGAAGAGCCACTCTGGAAATTATTTAGCAGTTTCTTAGAAAGTGAAATATATAATTACTATATGACCCAGCATTTGTACTCCTGGGCATTTATCATAGAGACATGACCATTTACATTCAGACAAAAACCTATACATGAAGATTCATAACAGTTTTATTTGTAATAGCCCCAAAAAGGAAACAACTCAGGTGCCCCTCAATGAATGAATTGTTAAACAAGCTGCAAATCTTCCACACCATGCAATACGACTTAACAAAATAAAGGGAATGAATTATTGATACGACAACAACTTTGAAAAATCTCAAGAGCATTTAAGCTGAGAGAAAAAAGAAGCCAATCTCAAAATGGTACATACTGTATGATTCCATCCACTCTCAAGGTATAAAATTATACAGATGGAGAGCTTCTTAGTGGTTGTCAGAGGATGGGGAAGGAAAGGAAGGTTGTGACTCCAAAAGTATAGCATGTGAAAATTTCTTTGTAGTGATGGAATAATTTTACACCTTGATTGTGGTGATGGTTAGTTTATGCATGGGATAAATTGTCTTAGAATTATACACAAATATAAAAAAATAAGTGCATGAAAAAACTGGCAAGTTAGAGTAAGAACTGTAGGCAGTCAATGGGATTGTGCCAATATCAATTTCCTTGTTTTGGTAAGGTACTATAACGATGTAAGGTGTTACCAATGAGAGAAGTTTGGTGATATGTACATCTGATCTCTCTGTATTATTTTTGTAACCTATTGTGAGTCTAAAATTATATTTAAAAAATGGTTTAAAAATGAGGGAGTTTTCCACTGGTCTATAGACCTCGAGTCTAAGAAAAAAAGGTCAATAACTTCCTTGGATTGAAGTTTCAATTCTTAATACAGGAAGGAAAAAAAAAAAAGAGAGTGATCTTGGTACAATGCGAAAGAAAGGAGAAGTTAAACGGTAAAATAGAATTTAAATAGTATATAAATACTGTATACATATATAATATATATAGAGAGAATACAAATAAGCTTTTTAAAATATTCATTCCTTCATTCAAAAACAAGATGCAGGAGAGCATGGGGATAAGAGCATGGATGCAGGAATTTGGCTGCCACGGTTTGAACATGTACAGCTCTGCCATATAATAGCTGTGGGAGTTTGGCAAATTCTGAGATCTTTCTGTGCTGCTGTGTTCTTGACTGTAAAATAAGGCTAATGATAGAACCAAACTCTTAGTTTTGTGATGATTATATGTCTTAAGACATGTTAGAATATAAGGTATTTATTAAGCACCATCTAAGTGTAAACTCTTACTACTACTACTTTTGTGTTCTCTTATTGAAAGTTTGCTTTGTTCAAGTTGATTTACTACAAGATGCAGAAGATAAAAAGGTGAATTAGTTAAGGCTCTGTGTCCTTGGGGATCTTACAGTTTAGCAGGAGACAGGGATGAAATGGATAACACAAGTAGGAAGCATAAAATCCTAAGTACATAAGAGACATTCAAACTTGGTATCAGAGAAAGGAGAGCTAGCCCATTATGTTGTGGAAATTAGGGAAGGGTCATCTGAAGGATGACGACATCTGAACTGAGCTTGAGGAATAGATTTGATTCCACACGTTCTGGGAAAAGCATTTCAGGCAGCAGGAACCATATGGCCAATGCCAAGAGGAAGTAGAGCGGGGAACATGATCTAGGAACACTATCCAGTTAGACTTGTGTACAGTCTAGAAAGAGGTGAGAAATTGATTATCAACACCAAAAAGCATATTGAAAACAGATGATGCCAACATAGAACACCAGTGTGGAGATGTGCCAAAAGAGGTAAGAAAGATTATTCTTTCACTGAGAGTGAATCCCAAAGCTGTGATAACATGCACGTCTTTTGAATTCTCCTCCTCAGCCCAGCACAGATCCAGCTTCAGAGGAGCCGGGCCTGACCTCTGCCCTGGCAGAATTTCCAGCTGACGGAAGACTAGGGAAGGAACCTACACTGAAATACTTTGTTTTTTTTAAATTGCGTCTTTGATCTTCCTGGTGATTTTGTAAGGGAAAGAGCTAATACCACTCTGTTTGCCTGGGCTTGCTCCATTCACTCCCCTTGAAAAGATCTGTCTAAATTAACGTGACTGGCAATAATATTGTTTAGATGACTGGCAGGGAAAACAAAACAGTGTTTGCAGGCCCTGGGAAGCAACTTTGACTGGAACAGTTAACACCTCTTGTTGTGGCATTGATTCAACCCCATCCAGCTTTGAAGTGGTTGGGTAGCTGTGTCATTCTGGCTTTGCATTTTGGACTGCAAACAGGGCAATTTCCAGATGATACCCTTGAGACAAGATTTTTTTTTTCTAAGAACTGTTTAGAGATGTCCCTCTGGGAAAGAAAAGTGGCTTGTTAAAAGGAGAATAAAAGGCTTCGGCCCTTGGGGAATTAAAAGGACATGAAGGGAATGTTTTACTATTTTCAGATGCAGGTCCATGTTCACCTGTGATCAGCTTTGGTGAAAAATGGGAATTTCATCCTTGCACTCAACTTGTACATTTCACTGTAGGCAAAGGGACATTTTCATTAACTATATTCAAAGGCATTGATCGAATGCCAAGGGGACACTGTGCATTATACCAAATGCAGAATTAGATAACTCCCTACCCAGGATGACTATAATTTAAATGCTATTTTCCTAAGCCAAGTCCCAACAGGAAAATAGCCTCTTCCATTTCCTTCTCAGATTCCTTTCCATCTTTTCTCACTTCCTGTCTATGCATTCTCCCTTGACACCACCCAAAACTCATTTTCATGTAAAGCCAGTGATTTTTTTTAGCACTACCACTATTTTCCATCATTTCATATTTTTAAAAGCAGAGTTTTCTTGGCAAAGGATTTTCTAGGCATAATTCTCAACTGAATAACTATTTAAGGTCCTTTCAGTAATCCATAGGGACAAAAGTATATCAGGTAATAAAATCCATCATTTTTCTCTCAATTGCCCCTCTTTTAGTGCATTTTCAACTTTCAATATCCTCTCTACCTTAATGGCTCAGAAATATTATCATTGATTTCACTTTTGCTTTGCACATTGAAGACTATTGTAAACCCTTTAATGGCGAACTTGGAAAACACTGGGACGATATCTTAGGACAAGTGATCGTCAGAATTACATCAGAGGATCTGAAACACCTGCTTCTGAAAGTTCTTGATTGTTCTGCTCCACACCACTTACTAGCTTTTTTTTTTTTTTTTAAGTTTCCTAAGCCTGACACAGGAAGAATAGTATAAATGAAATCCGTATACTATTATAGTGAGGGCCAGTCTTAGGAGCTACTTTACTGTCTTATCGATTGACTGAAAGACTGATAATTACCTACATCACATACACATATACAGTGTGATATATATAAAATGCTATAAGAGGTAGTCAAGCTAGACATTTCTATTTCCTATTCTTATTACCCAGTATTACTTTCTCCTGCCGTGAGCCACTAAAAATATCTGAGGACACAGAGCAACACTGTGCTTTTAATCAACTAAACTGTGTGTAAGCGATCCAAGGTTAAAGGAGCATCTGGCCACCTTTGATCACCCTCATGAGTGATGACAAGCTGCCATTCTTTTGTCCACCTCCAAGGGTTCTTTAGCCTCTGGAATATCTGTATGGATTAGATGGAGTGAAAAGTTGAAGAAGGCTAAATTTTCACATTTTTTGAAAAACCAAACAGGAAAATAAAAATGGCAATATAGCTCAACAAAAAAAGCTATACATTAGGTATCTAAGGTGTATAAAATCATCTGAAAATTAAAATAACCAGAGAGAACAAATGAAACTTATTTTAAGTCAAAGTGAATGGGAAGGTAATAAAGCCCAAAGAAAATATTTTTTATCATAGTTATACCCTTTTTACAGCCTGCTCTTAAATGAATGATGAAGAAATCTTAGTTTGCCTTTTGTTCTACATTATTGGACCACATTCATCCCAAGTTTAATTTTGGCGCATCCCACTTTTTTTTTTTCCACTTAGGTTCATTCTAAAAGGAATGATGTTTATTTCTCTTCAGTTTGTTTCCTGCTCCTTTACACCAGGTCTTGGCGAGCAACCTAGATACATCAAGCTAGCAGCATAATTTCTATTTTTTGCTTTTTAAATATGACGTTTCATCCCTTTTATTGTCCTTTACACATAACGTCAGGTCCCTGATATTGCACTTTAGACACTTAAATCATATTCCATCAAAAAACTCAAACATCTGCCCCCAAATTTCTACCTTTATTCCCTGCGGACTTTAACTTGCCTCTTAGCAGTGGCTATAAAACGTGTATCATCACATTCTCAGAAAAACATTATTGTGTGTTTTTTTTGTTTTTTTGTGGTATGTGGGCCTCTCACTGTTGTGGCCTCTCCCGTTGCAGAGCACAGGCTCCGGACGCGCAGGCTTAATGGCCATGGCTCACGGGCCCAGCCGCTCCATGGCATGTGAGATCTTCCCAGACCGGGGCACGAACCCGTGTCCCCTGCATCAGCAGGGGCACTCTCAACCACTGAGCCACCAGGGAAGCCCTATTGTGTGTTTTATGCATTCTCAGATGTCCTCCTTAAAATGTCTCTTTGAAAGTCCTTGTCTCCCTTCTCTTTTATCCCCATTTTTTTCCAGGATGTATTCTTAATTAGAAAGAGCTACATTTGACAGGATAAATGAAGGAAGCCTGAATTTAGAGACCTGAATTGATTATGGTGGGGCAATGCTGAATCACAGAAAGAGATACTTTCCCCACATTCTCTGATCTCCTCCAGATCTCTTCACATTACTCTTACCCTGATTGAAACAGCCCCAAAATGGCAGAGAATGAGAGTGACATGGCACCTACAATAAGTCCCCTACATACGAATGAGTTCCGTTCTGAGTACGCGTTCGTTAAGTCCAACAAAATTAGCCTAGGTACCCAACTAACACAATCGGCTATATAGTACTGTACTATAATAGGTTTATAATACTTTTCACACAAATAATTTATAAAAAATAAACACAAAAAATAAAGAAACATTTTTAATCTTACAGTACAGTACCTTGAAAAGTACAGTAGTACAGTACAATAGCTGGCGCTTCTTAGCAGTACCAGCTATATCACCACTGCTTTTACACTTGCTTCCAGACATCCTGGGTTTGAAATAAAGATACTGTATTACTGTACTCTATATAGTACTGTACAGTAAAGTACACAAAAGCACAGCCACTTGTAGAGGATGCGTGCACATGACAATGTACGCCAGACATGTGAACTAACATGATTGTACATGTGAACTCACGTTCACATCTTTGAAAATTCGCAACTTGAAAGTTCACATCTAGGGGACTTAACGTACTAGCACCGTAGACATGTATGTGTGTGTATACACATATGTATTATCCATAGCCATGATATAAATTCTAAAATTCTTACAGAAAAATATATAGACTCTGTACTTCTAACATTCAGGTTTAAAAAGTATCACATTTTGCATGTTTGCCTCAGCTTTTTTATCTAATGAAATAAAATTGCAGACACAGCCAAAGGCTCCCAAATTCCCTTTTCCAACCTTCCCCCAAATAACAGATAATCTGAAATTCCTCTCTACATTTTTCATGCATGAACCTATTGCAATAGGTAGTAAGTGTGATAGATGAAAATTTTAAAACCTTCTTTATGATCAGACATGATGAGCAAAAGTAAAACACAACAAATTGGGGAAAGAAATTGACAAGGTAGTTTAACAACCAAAAATTAGTATCTCAAGTACAAAATGAATTACACAACCTTAGAAAAATAGAGCTCAGTAGAAAGATGGGCAGGCATTTGGGAATGTTCTCAGCTGTCCCAGGAGGGAAGTTTTTGCATATACTGTGTGGGTTTTACTCGCAGGAATGTGGGAGGGCAGCTTTCAGAAACTCCACAAATAGAGGTTCCACAAGGTATCACTTCTGGCACTTTATCATTCAAGCCATCAATCTGCATTATTATTCCTGTTTGTGCAGAAGAGAACTCAATTCTGATGAACAAAACTCAAGATTTTTAATTCAGGGCCAATTACTCTGTAAAGATCTTCCAGAATATATCAGTTTGGGATATCTTGAAATTTGCAAGTTAGTTTATTCTTGATACTGTTTGACTCTTACTTTAACAATTAGGTATATCCATTTTGTTTTTCAATAAAATGAGCATAATGACATGATATCTGTTCATAATAAGGACATAAAAAAAGTTTGAAACTGTTGGTACTTTAACAGAAAAGGGCTGAATGTATTTATTACTATACCTTCATATGTTACTAAAATTTAATGGTAATAGCATAACAATTTACTTATAATAATTGTGCAATTAAAACCTTGTGTACAGAGGTGAGAAGATACTATGTTATATTGTACAGCAATGAATTTTTTTAATGTGTACACATATCACTAAAAAGAGAAAAAAGAAAAGCAATTTGCTGTTTGCTCTCTCTCTCTCTCCCCTCTCCCCACCCCTCTACCTCAGACCCTAAAAGTGAAGTGTGACAAATAATTAAGAGAATATGCAAGATCCCTGATCAAATGGACACATATATGAAAAGAAGAAATTTAAAAGAAAAGGAAAGACAGGGTAGTCAGTTGCAGAAAGTTCTTCCTTGGTTGTGACTTATGTATAGTGTTTATCATGGCTCAGCCATACTTCTGATCACTGTTATTTTCCTAGAACTATTGTGTTTTTTTTGATTATGTATACCTGTGTATCAGTTCAGTTGTTAGGAGAAGTGGATGTAGTCAAGACGTGTAAGATATTTAGGGGTGTGGAAAAGATCTGTGAAGGATTAAGCAGGGTAAGTAGAGATAGTTAGAGAGAGCTGCAGATCATGATGCAGTTCTGAACTGTACAAGAGGATAGGGGAGAAAATAGTGCAGCACAGCTCCAACGATCTGTTGTACAGAACAATAGGAAGTCCCCAGGCCACAGTCAAATAATGTGACCTTTGGCTCTGTTTATTGATCCAAAGGAAATTGAACTGCATTTGAGGACACCAAGTTCAGTGGAGGATAGCAAGTGAATCCAAGTATCGTATTAAGGGGAAATGCAACTGTGGCAAGCAGACTCTAAAATGTTTTCCAGTTATAATCTCTATCTCCTAGTATCCATGTTCTTATGTCATTATCCCCTGCTCACTGTGAACAGGGCCTGTGCTTTTCATCTAGTCATAGCATAGGGCAACAGTAATGGATGTTACTTCTGTGATTGGGTTAGATAACAGCGTGATATCCATCTTACTAGCAGACTCTCTCCCTTGCTGACTTTGATAAAGTTGACGTGTTAGGGAGCTCCAAGTGGCAAAGAACCAAAGTGACCTCCATCCAACAATTAAGAATTGAGGCTTTCACTCCAACACCACTGGGGGCACTACAATGCTACCAGCCATGCTGCAAGCTTGGGAGTGGATATTTCCACAGTCAAGCTTTCAGGTGAGATCCCAGCCCTGGCTGACACCTCAATATGCAGCCTTATGAAAGACCCTGATCAGAGGACCCAGTTAAGCCATGCCCAGATTTCTGACCCACAGAAAATTTGAAATAATAAATGTCTTATTTTAAACCATTCAATTTCTGGTAATTTGCTACCCAGCAATAGAAAACTAATACAGCATCCAAATATGTAGGGGAATCAGGGAGACAGATGTTTCAGGACTTTATTTAAATTCTTACAGGGGTTTTGTGATATATGTGGTATTCTTTAGACTTTGAGAATTCTTGGTTTATTATTATTTTTTATTCATTCCAATCCCCAGACAATAATTTGTTAGCTCTTAACTAGTCACTAAGTTCTGAGTAAAGTGTCTGGCACACAGTGAGCTGTTAGAAATATCAATAGTATCTGACATTCCACCACGGGGAAAATGCTCAAAATTAAGTTTATGTACATCAAATTACTGGCAGTACACACCTCCTTTTCCTGTAGTTCACTTTGATGTAATATAATGTCATCTCCTATCCTTTAATTGCCCTTATGTTCCACAGTAAATTGAATTTAACAACATGAAAACCTTAGATGTCATAGTAATCTGAGTGAATATGTAGTAAAAAGTATACTGATGTAAATTATCCTTGGGCCATAAAAATAACCTGCTCACAGAGTGGATTTAACCTGGTGATTATGTAGAAAATATTTGGAGAGACAGGACTTCTGAGTTCTGTGTGTGAAATGTTGTCATGCCATTTTTATTTTTGAAAATCCAAATTTGACCCAGTGTACTGCATGCAACTTGCTGCCTCCAGTTCAGCATAACATCCTGCAATATAGGAAAATGAGTCACTCTTATAGGAGGATTTGCATTCTCCTTGCAGTGCAAATCCATTCTTTTATCTCCTGTAACAGGTGTTAATGTAAATTCACTGCACACTTTTGGAAAAGGGGGAAGAAGCTAAAGGTTTGGGCTGTTTGCAAATCACCTGTTATTGTACCTCTTTAAACTACTGTCTTTGACTGCATGAGGCTTTGATAGCTCATCTAATTGCAATAGCATGAGCACAACGCTGCAGGCATGAGGCAACTGGGGGCAGTGTGTTATTGACAGAATCTCCTGCATGATGATTTAATATGAACATCAATGGGAACAACACTTGTTCTTTCTAAAAAGCCTGTTTGTTCCTCTTGCCTCACCTGGGAGGAACACACTGCCCAGGATGGAGACGCTGTTTGTACTGTGTTATTTAGCCTTCTCTACAATCGCTGCATTTTTACATGGCTTGGCGATTTTTCTGGTCTTGATTCTGAGGGCTTAGCAATCATTTAGAATTGTGACATGCCCAGAAATATCTGAAAGCAAGACCATTTGGCAAGAAATAAATAAAATAAACAAGAAAGCATCTCCATGATTTAAAAAAAAAATAGTTTGCCTTTGGCACATAGCTGGTTCCCCGAAAAGAATAAATGCTTATAGCATGAGAGTATTCACTGAAAATTTTATGCTAGAAAACAAAGAATCTTATGTATCATGTGTATTACAGACAGACTAAAACACAAAACTGATTATTATCAATTAAATAACGTTGGACATGCCACGTCCCTTGGCTAATTCCTAGAAATTTTGTACATCAGTTTATCTTGGTTGTGCCCCTGCCTTGGTGAACATTTATTTCACTCTTCTTAAAGCAGTTAGATAAGTGCTTCCAAAAAACTCTTATCCTCAGGTGCACAAGCAGACCCTCAATTTTAAGTAAATTAAAGTATTCATTGGAACTCTCAATAATAAAACAAAATGTAATATGTAAAATTAAAAGTAATAATTTCTTCAAATGAGTGAGGCAATCATAATGCAGACTTTATCCAATGCATTCAAAAAACATAATTTAAGTTTTAGGTTTGACTCCATACAAAGTTGGCTTATAAAATACATATATGTATCAGTATATATGTATATTTATACACATACATATATGTATATATATACACACACTGTACATATATACAGCATGGTTTCTTTTTTTATTTTATATTTTTACCAAATTAGAAAAGTCTCCATCACATTAGAGTCAATGTCTTCTTCCAGGAATGCTGATAAACAGGTCTATAATAGACCAAGCAATTTCTCATTCAAACTACTTATAGAATTTTGTCAGATGCTGTTTAAAAGACATGTCACCTTTTAAATAATCTCAAAATTGTTGAATGATAGCAGTGAAAGAATCTCCAAACCACTATTTGGTAGAATTCAGCTCCATAAAGTGTCTTCCTATTTCTAAAACACTTGGATGTGACTTTATAATATATTTTTCATGACAAAACAATTGGAGCCTGGATAGTCAAACTTCAGAATATACATCACTGAGGAAGGAGCCTTTGTCAAGTCACTTAAAATCATGGAAAAAAGCAATTTCTAATATTATCAACCATCTCATGAAGAAGTTTTCCTTCAATAGGATAATTCAATAGGTAAAATCACAGTCTTGTGATTATTGTTCAATTTTTAGAGTAAACATTTTTTGATCTTATGTATAATGCTAAATTTTTATCAAAATTGAATGAAGATTTAGTGCAAATTACTAACTACCAAACTCTCCCTGGTGAATCAAGCTATATGTGTATTAGCATTGAAGAGACATCTACTCTTTACAAAGCAACACCCTTTCTTTCTGTATCTGTAGTTTATGTTTCATCAGTATATTGTCCAGGCTTCACTGTGACTTACAATCTTAAGCACACAAAGCAACTATTATCTTCTTGCCTGGGTTATAAGTCACAAATGGAAGGAAAAAAATCATAAAGCACTTCTCCTTTGTATGTTCACCATCCATTGGGCAAGAACTGTTTCACACTGTAAATCACTGGTTTTTCCCAAATGTAGTGTCAAATATCTGCTCAGAGGCATGTGAGGGTAACTGTTCTTTTGTATTGTATGCATAAATATTATGCAACCTCTATTGGAGTTGATTTAAGACTGCTAATTTCTCATCAAACACATTGCCATCAATGAGGGTTGCACTCTGCATCAATCTGCCCCTCTTCCAGTGAAAAATATGATTTTGCACTTGTTTTAGAAGAACTTGACCCTTTTCAGAAGAAGTTATTATGCTTAATTTTGAATTTTGAAAAAGTTCAGTGGTTTAATTCTCCTCTTCATAAAGTTTCATAACACTTAGAACTGGGAGTAAATGGAATACTGACCCGATAATATTGACTTTTTTTAGATATCCATCTTGACAATTCTTAAACACATTTTTGACTGCTATGCAAAATTATCATACTAACGGATTCAACTGTACCAGCATATATAAATTCATGATCTATATACTTGACATAGTCCTCTTTACTTAAAAATGTGTATGATGCCATTCAGGATTCTAATATGGAATCTAATATTTAGCTTGTTTCACTGAAATAAATATTTACTACTGTGAATTAGAGATTATATAATTTTCCATTGTTTCATAACAAATTACCACAAATTTAGAGGCTTAAAACAATGCCCATTTATTATCTTACAGTCCTGTAGCTTAGAAGTTCTGATAGGAATAGGGTCCCACCAGGTTGAAATCAAAGTGTCAGCTTGGCTAGGCTCTTGTGTGGAGGTTCTGGGAAAGAATCTCTGTTTCCAAACTCACTGATGTTGTTGGCAGAATTCAGTTGCTTGTGGTTGTAGGACTGAGGTTCCTGTTTCCTCAGTGACCAGGGCCCTCAGTGCTCCTTAAGACTCTCCACATTTCTTCTCATGTGGATCCTTCATCCTCAGCACCAGCAACAGCATGTCAAATTCTTCTCACACTTTGCAACTCTCTGACTTTCTCCTTCTGCCAGCAGCAGAAAAAGTTTCTGGTTTTAAGCTCTCATCTGATTAGATCAGGTTCACCTGCATAATCTCTCCATCTTAAATTCCATAGTGCCTTATAACATTACATTATCATGGGACTGATATCAGACATTCAGAGGTTCTGGAGATTAGGGCAGGGCATCTCTAGGAACCATTTTAAAATTATGCCTACCATAGGGGTATAGCATGAACTCATACTAACTCAAATATAAACATTAAGAACTAAGGATTTGGACTGACATATATACAGTAATATGTATAAAATGGATAACTAATAAGAACATCTGTATAAAAAAATAAATAAAATAAAAATAAAAAATTCAAAAAAAAAATAAATTTATAAAAACGTTAAGAACAACAACAACAAATGAACATGGCCTGATAATGTTAGCAAAACCCAAGTGAGCTGTATTTTCTCAATGTAAGTAGAGGTAAGGGACTAATACAGTCTTTGAAACAAATGTGTAATATTGAAGCTCCTAATATTCAGACTTTGTAGAAAAGGAAACAATCTCCTCTATCTTCTTTGGGTCTCTGGCTGGGCTTAAAAATTAAACTGGTATCAGACAGATTAACAGGAGAAAAGCATATGGATTCTATTGAATTTTTACATGTACATAGGAGCCTTCACAAGAGAATGAAGATTTGAAGAAGTGACCAGAGCCAGAAGTTTTTATACTTTTAGGCCAAGAAACAATAAATTTGTGAAGAATTGACAAGACAAAGAGGTGTAGATTAGGAGTAGTAATTGGTGAAGAAGCAACTAGGAAGTTCAGGGTCAGTTTAATAAGGTTTGTTTGTGAAGATTACTTGGCCCCAAGTTCCTTGTCTCCAGTCATGAGAAAGTCTTCCTTCTGGTACAGGGAGGGAATCTCTTAAAAGGAGATAAAAGGAGATTTATCTCCTTTTCAGAACAAGTGAGGGTCAGAGTGTCCTTGTACTGCTGTTTCTTACATACCTTTAATTTAAAATAATCAATATGCCAAAGTGACATATTTGGGGATGACATATTCTGAACCCCTTCAATGCCATTTCTGTGAAAATTTTCATTATTTTAATGAAATTCTTGTAAATAAAATTCTTGTTTTCCAAAACAACCAAACATCCTGTGTACTACTTGATAAACCATAAAAACCCACTACTTGTGTCTCTGAGAAACACTGATCAAGTTATTTATGATCCTCTTTTCTTGTTTCTATACATTCTCCCTGGGTTTTTCCATTGACTGTCATGCTTTAATTTTCATCTATAAAATGGTATTTTATATAATGATATACCATGTAAAATGATATACCAAATCTACCTCTTCATCTCCAATCTCAAGTTAGAAAATATTATTTCCATTTTCCCACTGAATTTTCAGAATACTCTTATACCATGTATTAGATGAACTCATTATTTCTGCCAGCCTCAATATCTACTCCTACTTCTGATGGTGAATATAAATTTATATTTCAAATAATCTTCATTTTTCAAAGATGTTTGGCTGACCCTATATAATAACTCTGGGTAAAATCTTATTCTAGAAATATTTTTCTGTTCATTTGTATTCCAACTATTGGTATTATTTCAATCTGTTTTTTGCAAACATATTTCAAACTATCTTGCCATCTTGTAAGGATTGATTAATTATAAACTGAATAGTGAGAGCCCCACTGTCAATAGTGCGTGCTGTCTTTCTGGGTCAGGAGGAAGTGACAAACTTGTGTAAAAGCAGGGCCATTGCAAATGAAGATCAAATGCATGGACTGTGCCAACCTGCTTATGAAATTGTAGTCTATTATTCAGACAAAAAGAAATATAAATGGGAGCCCTAATATTTTCTTCCCATCTCTGTAGTATCTATCAAGGATGCCTACGCATTTTAAGACACGATTATCATGCACGGCTCCAGCTGCAAACATCTGCCACTCATTGCCTGAGGGCTTTCTTTGGCCACTAAAGCTTGCACGACCTCCATATGGGGAACACAAGAATTGCCAAGGAATTCATGTTCCCTGGGGCAACTCTTGACCAAACACTGATGGGAACTGGTGGATAATTATCAGCTTTCTAACTCCTCATTTTTTCTCTCTTTTTTTTAAAATAGAAGTATATTTGATTTATAATGTTGTGTTAATTTCTGCTGAACAGCAAAGTGATTGAGTTATACATGTATATACATTCTTTTTTTATATTATTTTCCATTATGGTTTATCATAGGATAATGAATATAATTCCCTGTGCTATACAGCAGGGGTCCCTAATCCCTGGGCCACAGACCTATATGGGTCCGTGACCTGTTAGGAACAGGGCCACACAGCAGGAGGTGGGTGGTGACCAAGGGGCAAGAGAGGGAAGCTTCATCTGCTGCTCCCCATCACTCCCCATCACTCGCATTACCACCTGAACCATCCCCTGTCCCCACACTCGTCCGTGGAAAAATTGTCTTCCACGAAACCAGTCCCTGGTGCCAAAAAGTTTGGGGACCACTTCTACACAGTAGGACCTTGTTGTTTATCCATCCTATATGGAAAAGCTTACATCTGCTACCCCCAACCTCCCACTCCATGTCCCCCCAGCCCTTTTCCCCATGGCAACCTCCAGTCTGTTCTCTATGTCAGTGATTCTGTTTCTGTTTCATAGATATGTTCATTTGTGTCATATTTTAGATTCCACATACAAGTGATATCATATGGTATTTGTCTTTCTCTTTCTGACTGACTTCACTTAGTTTGATGATCTCTAATTGCATCCATTCTAACCTCTCATTTGAGATAGCGTAAATCGTAGTCTGCACTGCCTCCTAGAGGCCCCATCTGGATTAACACCGGTTGTGCCCAGGAGTAACCTGCTTAATGAAGCATTCTTCATGGAATCCCTTCCCTTCAATCTCTCACTTCCTTGCTTCCTTACTCCTGCTTTCTAGGACTACTCTCCACCAAAGGATTATTACATGTTTGTCACCGGGTCTGCCCCTAGCGAATCCCAACATGAGACAAGGCACCCGTGCATCAGCTTGTGTTCTCCCGGGGGCCATGCACCATACTTTGGAAACCACTCTCCTATAAGATAAAAACTACGCATCTCATTTCATAGGTAAAGGGCCTCATCATCTGGCCCTTTCCTATTCCCTCACCACCCCTCTTCACCCATAGTACAGATTCACTGAAAGTCTAACCACTCAGTAAAAACTCCATTCTTTTTCACTATCCTATTTCATTGTATCATTCAATCATCTCTCTCCTATATGAGCTGACAAATTTCCTGGAGTCCTGGATCATAGTGGGGGTCTAGAACAAGTTATATATTTTTTAATGTGGAATAGGTGAATGAATGAATAGATTAATTAATGAATGAATAAAAATACATCTTTAACAACATCTAAATAGATTTAATTACTGGCAAACAATTGTCTTCAACCCCATGGTCTCATATGTATTAGAATGTCTACTATATGGTAGTTCAAGTCCTGGGACAAAGAATTGCAAACAACTCTAGTAGCAGCCATGAGATCAATTCTTTACAAGGTACAATTTTATTAGTAATGATGCCACCTCTATTAAACAAAACACAATCCTCTTCTTATCAAGAATTAGGCCAAAGAAATGGGGTGATATAGGTGAGCCATGTGAAATATGTCAATAACATGCATCATTAACGTATATTTAAGTTATAATTTTTTAAAGGAATTTCTAGACACATCATTCCTCTCATTTATTCACCAAAGGAATATATAAATTAGCTCCTTCACATCCAGATTGAATAATATATTCAGGTGTCACCAAAACTGACAAAAGGATTTTAATAATCAGATAGGCATATCTTTTATAGATAATCACATCAGGGAAAGAATACCCATCCTACGCTTTCAAAATGACATTTCATGGTTGGTACCAGAAAGTCACAGCATGCGCAGACCAAAACTAAATATAGGGCATGTCCTATCCGACCAGTTGTCACACATAAGCAATGCCTACTCACAACACAACCAAATCTGGGTGATGCACAGGAAAATAAAATTAAGCAGTGAACATCTAAGTGGAAGCAACCATTAACAAATCAGTTTTCAAGTTATGTGCAGAAGAGGATTTAATTTTAAGAATACCACAGTTATGTTTTGCAATGTAATTCACAAAGGCAGAAGTGAAAGTTTTAAGGTGCCACGTGTATCATGTAAAAGATTGAAATAAATTTTGCCGTTTTGACCTTTCGGATGTTCCTTTTACACAATTCCATCCCTCATGCTCTCCTCTATTTCAGCTTCGGGTGGATGTAACAGAAAGTAAACCATCAAAATACAAAACATGCAAACACTTCAGAAGTACAGTTTTCTGCAAAGCTTGATACAGCCATAATCTTTCACAAATTAAATTCTAAAGGTTAAAAAGAACTCAACACTGAGAGTAAGAACGAAAGAGGAAAAATGTGCCCCCAGGGAGCTTTGAGAATCTGCCTCTTTTTTGTTCTGATAACCTGATTTCCTTACTCACGTTACTATTTTTTATTTTCAGCCTCTGAGAGTTCTGGCTTTTGGGCAAAACAAGTTTATAATGACAAAAAAAAAAAAACAACAACAAATGTAATCACAGTGGTTTTTTTTTTTCTTTTCCCCAAAGTTTGCCTGGAGAAAAGGCCAAGGATTGTCATCAGGGAGTGAGTTTGGAATCTTTAGACTCACCTACCTTTCACAAAAACAACAAAATACATCTCTTTCAGAAGTCATTGCTGCCAAAATAAATTGACTTCAGGCAGTAGGTATTTCAATAGATAATAAACTGGATGGATTAGATGCCAGGGTCGCTATATTAGAAAGCTCAGATGGAAACACAGATCAAAACATCGAATGGCTAGAAGGCATGGTAAAAAAAAATTCAGGCAGAGTGTCTTTGCCTGCTTTTCTTACAATACCATCAAAGACAGAGGGGTCTTTGAACTTTGGAGGGAAAACGTAGGCAAAAAAAAAAAAATGGAATGATTACAGCAGGTGCTATCTGCCTTTTTTCCCCGGTAGATTGCACTGACATTTTCACAGAACCTAAGATCATGTAGGTGCGAAATACTGTAGTTTAAATTAAAGTATCAACTAAGTAACACATCATCGATTAAAATCAAAATGAAAATCTGTCTCTTAATTATAATCTTCAATCTCCATTTTAACTCAGTGTTGAGACTATTTTTTGAGATGTTAGATTCCTTTTTCTTTCTTTGTCTCCAATATTTTTGGAGATTTTATCTTTGAACAGTTAAAATCTCTCACTGTCAGACAGAAGAAGAGAAGAATGCAGCAAATTACAAAGTTCAAAAAATAAAATAAAAATACTACAGACTCAGAAGAATACCTCCACGTAATTGTCTACCAAGCTGAGAGTGATGGATTGCCTTAACGGTTTACCTTCCTTCAGCAGCATAAATAAAACATATTGTTCTTATGGGTGGAAAACAAAAATGTAATTCTACTTGTTGAATATTCCAATGGTCAGCTAATATTTGCCACTGTAATCCCCTTACTAGCTCAAAGGAAGCCAAATAACAGATTAATTGTACACAGAAACAATGGCTCTATTATTTTTGTCTCTTGTATTGAAGCAGATTCCTAGCAGATGTTTCCATTTCTTTTGTTATGAGTAGCACAGACCTCTGTATAAACCATAGCATCAAGCACTCTATATTTGCATTGATGTTTTCCTTTTGACTCTTTGATTGGAAAGCTATTATTATTATGCTCACTTAGTATTTATTGAGCACCCACATGAGTGCACTGCTCAGCTGCATAATACAAAAAGACAGTCCCAATTCTATACAGAGATTTGACTTTTTTAAAAAAATAACAAAACTCCCTTTACTTGCATTAAAAAGGTTATTACCTAAGAAAAGTTTTATTTGTTTTAGTCTTGCATGGTTACCTATTTTACAAAATTAGATCAATTTTTAATGACTCCATTAAATTGCAGTATCTCCATTCAGAAAACAGACCCAATAAAATCCATTCTTTAGGTAGTTAAGAAGCATGAAAATAAAACTTGGCAGAATGCTCAGTCATTTCTGTGAGTATGATTGCAGACAGAAATAAAAAAGAAGCATGCAGTTAAAATCCAGAAGCTAGGATTTTTAAGAAAATGTTTTTCTTCCCAGGGCAGCATATTTTTAAGGTTAAAAAAATCACATCAAAAGGCAAATATCACTATGCGCCATATAAGCAACAAAGTGTATATCTGAATTGACACCAGGCCTTGGGAACAACCTAGAAACTATAGATGCTGAGACTTCTCCTTGTTTGCAGGGACTATAAATTAAGACTATTTACCAGAAGCTGGAGCTCTCAGAGAATTTTCATCTCAGCCATCATTAGTGAAATAAGCATAATCACCAACATTTTTGACTTTCAACTATATTCTCACTCTTTGCAGAAGTTGTTTATTCCTGTATGTTTAAAATTTTAGGATGGAGTGTCTTTTGCACGTGTAGGCAGTGTATAGAAGTTGTCCTTAGACATTCTGATATTAATGGTGGGAAGGTGAACTTGACCCAAATATTTTATCTGGGATTTTAAAATATTTTAAATCCCTTTAAAATGGTCACATTATTTAACCCAGAGACCCAACATCATTTGTTCATTAGAGAATGTATTCAATCTCAGTAATACTTATTGAACACTTACTATGTGTTTGGCAATGAGTGAGTTGCTAGAGATTCAATGTAGAAATGGAAATATGTAATGTTTCCACCTTCATGGAATTTATAGTCTAATAAGAGAGGCAGAACTTAAATAAAATACACACACACACACACACACACACACACACACACAGAATTGCAAGCACTGATAAGAACAATGAAGGAGAAATAGAAGACATGATGAGAGTGCAGCATTATAAAGGATACCCAGTTTAGATTAGAAAGTCAAGGGACCTCTCAGACAAGTTTTCCCCAGACTCTGTCTACAACCCCTTCTTCCAGTTGATGTGTTCAACTCCTCTCACTATGACCATTCTTTAGCCTCATGAAGATCAAGTTGATTGTCCCTCCTTCTTCCCAATCCATCAGTCCTTTTTAATTCACTTTCCTAATTATCTGACTCCTGTTTCATGGTGCGTTATTTCAATATCCCTGACTGTGGGTCAGTTCCACTTGAGGCATTAATATGATAGTGGTTCATAGCGATTAAGATACTCTAGTGAGTAGGAAACAGGTTTGCCACCATCACTTCAATGCCACTCATGATATTTAATGATTCACCTGTATAGCATTCCTGACTCATTCTGTATTTGGAGCTGTCACATTCACCATGATTCTTTACAGATCTCCAACCCCGTGCTTTCCTCATTCAAGATGCTAGTGAAGCTAAGACCAAGCATTTACATATTTTATTATGTTGCATTTAATATGAATCACTTCTGTCTTGTTTCTCTTCTATATCACACTTAGAATTTTTTTCAATTGTGTGTGAGGTAGGCTACATCATCTAGGAATTTAATTTCAGAATAGCTAAAGAAGTTTTATAAAATATTTATTATGGAAAAAGAGCACTTTGGGCTTCCCTGGTGGCACAGTGGTTGAGTCTGCCTGCCGATGCAGGGGACACGGGTTCATGCCCCGGTCCGGGAGGATCCCACGTGCCGCGGAGCGGCTGGGCCCGTGAGCCATGGCCGCTGGGCCTGCGCGTCCGGAGCCTGTGCTCCACAACGGGAGAGGCCACAGCAGTGAGAGGCCCGCGTACCGAAAAAAAAAAAAGAGCACTTTGACTGATGAGGCCAAAAGCCACAGAGGAAGAAGTGGGTGTGTGAGAGAGAAAATAAGAGTGATTAGGTTAAAAGGAGGGACCTCCCCTGCAAGGAGGGCCACAGTTGGGGAGGGGACCAGAGTGACCACTAAGCCACTTTGAAGTTTCAATTCTTATGTGGTGTGAGGGTCAGTTTTATGTCTCAATGTGGCTAGACTGTCATTCTCAGAATACTCATCTGGGTGTTTTTGTGATGATATTTTGTAGATGTAATTAACATATACAATTCAGTGACTTTAAGTAGGAGAGATTACACCAGATAATCTGTGTGGACCTGATCCAATCAGCTGAAAATCTTAAGAACAAAGCTGAGGTTTCCCTGAAGAACAATAAATTCCACCTGTGAATGATATCGTCTGCTCCTGTCTGAGGGGTCCCTCCTGAAGGCTGGCCATGCAGATTTTGGAGTCCTTTCAATAAATCTCTTATTACATATAGTCAATCGATTCTGTTTCTTTGGTGGGACCCTGACTGATATACCTGGGACAAGACATTTTAACTACTGAAATAAAATTGTTTCCACTACTAAGAAGAATTAGAAGAATTTTTAATATCTTAGAGTGACGTGAAAAGTTCAAGGTCAAGCCCAAGGTACTCATCTCGGGGGGCGGGGGGAATAGTTAACCCCACTGAATAAAATTGCAAAGGATGGAGAGCAAAAAACAAAAATTTCATTCTGCTCAAAAGACCTGCAACACGTGCTCCATAGGCTGCCCTCTTCCTCTCTTGGTTTTCTTCTGCACGTCTTTCATTTCTTGGCTTGGAAGAAAAAGCAGGGAGCTTTCAGAAATCTGAAAAGATCTTTTTGTATGGCTGGAAAGCAGCAAGTCAGAAGGAGAGGGGCACCAGGTGAATTTGGAGCTTGAGAGGAGGTGGGATGAGAGCCAGATCACACAGTACATTGTTGGCCACAACGACGATTTTACATTTTGTCCTAAGTGCTAATGGAAGCCATTGAAGCATTTTGAGAAAGGAGTGATGTAATCTAATTTAAGTTTTGAGATCACTCGGGCTGCTGTGTGGAGTGGAAAAGGGACTTGAAAGAGCCAAGAGGGGAGCCCGGGAGTCCTGACAGGAAGCTCTTACGACACTCTAGGTAAGATAGCCTTTTACGAATACATCCCTAAAAAATAATCATGAGCAGAACATTTTATTTACAAAGATGCTCTTCTTAGGAGTGTATATAGGTAGGGATTGGCCGGGCCCCCAAAACAAAGGCCCATTTGGAAAAGTTATTTCTTCCTTAGATCATCAGACTGTGTCCTAAATTCCGTATTACCTGGGCTAGAGAAATCCTCAGTTTGCCCCCAGATATCCAGCTTCACTCTTCCCTACCTGCTGTGTGAATGTGGGGCTCCTATGGACTGCATCACCCCAGGGGGCACCTTTGCCCCTGGCTTTCCAGTGACTGGGTCTATAGGGAGGGGGGGCAGTGATTGCTGGGAGGAGAGGGAGTGGGGAGCAAAGTGAGATAAGAATTGTGTTCTCCAGATTCTCTTAATATATGCCTCAGATAGCTCTTTATTGAAGTCCATAGTAATATCATAGGGTTATGGGCAGGAGAGGCCCTGGCCCTGGGCTGAACATCCTACAGGACCCTGTTCTGCCCCTTGTGTGGCTTCACCCCCATCCACAGAGCAAGGGATCTCTAGGCCCAGGGGACACATCCACTTAGAGCCCAGCCCTTCGTTCAGGACCGAGTTCCTGGTACACAAGTCCCTGCCACTCCCTGGTGGAACAGCTCTGAACCCACTTGTAGGGCCTACATGGGGAAGCACAGTTCTTTGGAGGATGGGGATCAGGGTGGAGGTAGAATTTGGTAACATGGATGGAGCAAACATATATGTGCATATAAAGTGTCCTTTAGCATGAGAAGGAGGCAGGGGTGTGAAGAGAATGTGGCAGGTGTGGGTCAGGGCTGGCAGCTCCCTCCCACCCCCCACCCCTACCCACCCAAGTTGCAATATGTCAGAGCAAAGTCCATGGAGTCTGAGAATCCTAAATGAAAGTCTGGTCTTCCAAGTCACTGTCAAGATATCTTCACTGAGGTAGGGTGATAGAACTTTATGAATTCTCCATTTGTTAACGTGATTTATAACTTAAATATTTAGATGTATGGTTTATAGGCCTCAATGTTTACTCTTGCTCAGGGCTGCACATATGTTAGATATGGAGCAGGTCCACTGTTTTGTCAGAAGGCCTTCTTCATGCAGGTGAGCCTCCACTTTCTGCTTCAGCACCAGGATGGTGACAGCTCCCCATGCTGGCCATTCCTTGTGATCTTACTGAACTCCATGGACACCTTTATAAATAATGCTTACAGTAAATGCTTCTCAATTAACAGCATGATTGTAGCAATCATTTCCTGTCAGGACCCTGACAGGTACAAAGTGTAGAGGCCAGAAGTTGAAAGCACAATAATGCAACATGATTACAGAGTAGAAATTTGAAGTTAGGTGCAAACTCTGTCTGAAATATTAATGGGTTATATATATAATGTGTATGTAGACTAAGTAGTTGCTTGAGCAGAGAAACCCAGCTCTAGAGCACTTGGCTCTCTTTAGCTAAGGTTGTACTATTTAGCCCTGTGAAAGAAAGAAGCCTCCCTTTTCTCTCCAAGGCAACATCCAGTCCATGCTGTTTGCTCTTTCACCTTCTGAAATCTGTTGTAGGAATTGTTGATTGTCCCTTGAAGAGATGAGGCAGACAGAACTCCTGGGGGAATACCCCAGGCTACCAGAACAGGCTACCTGTCTTCTCTGTGCTCCCTATATGTACACAACACCCTGCCTGCAGAGGGGAAACTCTGTAACCCTCAATGACTGGGAAAGAGATTCCACTGTTCTTCCCAACTAGGACATGGGAGGTCAGGAGACAATCCCAGGGCTTACTTTTTTTTATTTGTTCTTGCTTTTACTAAAATATATGTATTCACACAGGGAAATAAATGTCCTGTCAGAATATATGAAAAAAGTTCATAAGAGTTGTCTTTGCATAGCTCTAATATATATTACTTTTATTTTCTGTTGCACATTTTCCTACATTTTCTTATTTAAAAGTCGTTATATTCATAATCCAATATTTTTTTAATAAAAATAATTTCAGAAATTCTTAGCGAGTATCCTAAAAATAGATACAGTGATAAGTAACCCCCAAAATAGGCAGACCAAGAAACCAAATCATCCTCCAAAAGGCAGACAACTTGGTTCTGTTATTTCGACAATGGAAAACTAGAAAATGTTATTAGAGTTTTCAGTAACTCTGTAAGACCAGGTCATGTACCTAGAATAACCATTTCAAGATTATCCACGTAAAAATCTTGGAAATTTTTCTAAGTATTATTAAGATAATGGGGGTCCAGATAGTTTCCAAAGTATTTGTTTTTTTATTAATTTATTAAATTGCACAAGTACTTTTGAATGACTATTATCTACTGGACATTGTTTATGGTGTTGTAGACATAGTGATGAATAGCTAAGTCAAGGTTTCTTCTCTCTTAAAATTTATATAACTGGAGGATAAAGAATAAGTAAGTAAACAGGGGAATGACCAAGATAATTTCATTTAGCAGTGTGTACTGTTAGGGTAAAAATGTTAAGCTATTAAAGAAGGAGAGAAGGAATTGTTATTGATTGTGTGGTCAGCAAAGTCCCCTTACAGAGCTGAAATATGGCTGAGCCCTAAATGGCAAGAAGGAAGCTTCCAGTATAAGGAACGATACATTCAAAGTTCCTGAAAGGAACATGAATTTGTCTTTTTCTAGGCACCGGAAGGACAGTGAATGAGAAAGTCAAAGAAAATGAAGTGTTGGACTAATTCACATAAGGTTTTGGAATCTTTAGTATGGAGTTTAGAAACCTCAAGTCATTGCAGTACATCAAAGCTTTGACAAAGGATAATTGCCAAGCTCTGGGGAACCACCAAGAGCATCTTTTATGCATGATGCTCTTCAGCAGGGAGAGGACAAGAGCAGACTCTGGTGAACCACATAGTGGTGGTGGGGGAAAGGAGGTTGTTATGTATATATTTATGTTCACAGTATGAGAATGGAACAGACTTTTAGCACTTCATCTAGGTTGCACAAGTTGTTTTATGGGATGCAATTGTTATCTACCAGTGTGGTTAATGGTTTGGATAAAACTATGACAGATGACAGATTCCACAAGGGCACTGAATAGGTTACATGTAATAAAGTGAGCCAGTCTGACTTATGGGTGTTATTGCCCCAAGAGTGGATTCATTTCCAGCATTATGCTTCAGCCTCACACACAAATATGTGAAATGGATCAATTAACTATTTTATAAAGAGTTTTCTTTTTATTCAAGGGTATGAATCAGATCACTACTCCTTTACAGATTTTCCCCAGGAGCTACATTTGAATTGAAAAAGGGTTATTTTAAGAGATGCATAACTCCTTCACACTTACAGCCTCAGATGAAATGATAAAGGGTTGGCACAGTTTATATTTTCTCCCCATTTTCCCTCCATGCTCTTTTATTTCCACTTGGTAACTGTAGGCAAGACTTGATCAATGGATATAATAAAGGATATGAGTAGTTTAAGAAAATAAGGCAAGCTAATAGGAATAAAACTGACCATTTTTCATTTTCATAAGTCTGGAAATCCATTTAGGATGCTACTCCTGTGGACCCATGGATGTAGACAGTTTCTCTGCAATTGGTTCTAGATTAATAGATTGTTCTGCTTGCTGAGAAAATATTTGTAAAGATACAGTGATTTTCATACATTGATACATCTTTTTTGATAGGCATATCTAACATATATAATTTTTTATTTAAAGGCAGAAAAATTTGAAAAGGACTAATTCTATCCTACATTATTACTTGATGACACAGTATCAACAGTCAATTTTAAATGACAAGCAATTTGTTAAAGAAATACTGCCACTTGGAAGTACCAGTTTAAAATTAAACCAGATCACTTCTATGAGCTTATTATTTTTTAAAGATTAAAAGGGAGCAGTACTAGGGTTTTTGTAAAAGCAATCATAACTTATGTAAAAGTATGAAACAAGCCACATGAGTTTTTAAAAAGAAACAACATTACATGGATTTCAGGAACCATTTGTTGTTCTGTGGGTCCCTAGGAAACCCATGACTAGGAATGACCATAAAAACTGCAATAAGTGAGCAACTTGAAATGATTAGCCTGTCTTCTCTCATTGCTGAAGATTATGTGAAAGACGCCAAAGAACAAGAGGCAACTTGCTTTATTCCTGGCTGAATTTGAATTAAGACATATGTGGTCTGCTACCAATTGATTGTAAGACCTTGGGTACATCTCTAATCTCTCTCAGCCATAGTCAACTCATATGTAAAACAAGATTGGTGGAGTAGATGATATTTAAGATTCCTTTCATTTTATGCTCTAACATGATATTCCTGTATTTTAAGAACTCAAAAGTCAAATGGTTATATGTATAACTGATTCACTTTGTTATAAAGCAGAAACTAACACACGCACACACACACACAAAGTCAAATGGAGAGAGTATAAATGTTGGCTTAAAGTAAAACCTGTAGGGCCTAGAAGTAATGATACCTGCATTTGTCTGCTAGAGCTGCTGGAACAAAATACCATAGACTGGGTAGTTTAAACAACAGACATTTATTTCTCACAGGTCTGGAGAAGAACTGAAGTCCACTATCCATTTGTCAGCAAGATTGTTTTCTCCTGAGGCCTTCCTTCTTTGGCTTGCAGATGGCTGCCTTCTCGCTGTGTCCTCATGTGGCCTTTTCTCCGTGTGCACACATCCCCAAGGTCTCTTCCTCTTCTTATAAGAACACCAGCCATACTGGGTTAGGACCCCATACTTACGGCCTCATTTATCTCAGTCACCACTTTAAAGGCCATGTCTCCAAATAGTCATATAGGGGGTTATAGCTTCAACCCAAGAATTTCGGGGTGGGGGAATAATCCAACCTATAACAGTACCTTAATAATCATGAAGAATATAAGTACTAAGTGAATAAGAGTTTTAAGGTTGTATAAAATAGGCCTCTGACACCAAAAAACTGTTTTATAATTCTATATTTATAGGTATATACGTCCACATATGTATGGTTACATATTTGTAGTGATTATTGGAATCAAATTAGAATGTACCTCACTAATTGTTCATTCTGAGATTCTTGAGTATTGCTTCCTTAACAGACTCAGTATGTGGTCAGTATGTGGTCAGATTTTAAGACATCAAAAATAAAGACTAAAATAAAACCCCAAACCCATAATAGATAATTCTGTCCTAAAATTAGCCCTTTATTTGCATACCGGATTGTGGTAATGGGAGATGTTTCCCTCTGTAGTATCTGCAGTGAAAATATTCTAGGGGTAAACATTTCCCTCTGTGGCAATCATATCTGTGTGGGGCACTTCTGGACTTATATGGCCCCAGAGGTTCCAGGCAGGGTATCTTTGTTTTGCTTTCAGTATCATCTCTGAGTTTGGGTTTCCCTTTGCTTGAATGCACTTTCTTTGTTGTGCTGCTCTGTGAGAGGCAGTAGCTGTTGACTAAGCAAGCATCATCCAGAGCGCTCTCCACTCTTCCACTGGGTCTGTGGCTTCAGGTCATTAGCGGGCATGCGGTGTCCTCATCTGCTTCACAACAATGAGTCAGGAACAGTTGCAAACTCTCTTTTACTTCAAAGAGGCTTAAAAGAAAGGCCTCAGCAGTGTTCTCAAGCTGCTTGAGGGGAAACTCTAGTTTACACACACTTCTGAGAGACCTGCTTTGGGGATGCAGGGAAATTCTATTGTCTGTTGGACAACATTATGTTTCTCGTTGGTTCAAAGTGATGTTTGTGTTAAAAATCAAGTTGAATGCAGCTTTTAAGAATTGTACAATATCGTGGTCCCCACATATATACAAGAATGATCAAAGGAACTCATCTTTCTGATCAGAACAAGAGTCACAGTGGAGCACCCAGTGGGCAGAGCATTGTTGGTAACAAAAGAGGGGATGGAAAAGATAGCAACTCCCAAAGTTCAAGCAAAACTCACAGATCCTGTTCATATTAAGCTATCTCTCTGGGAATTCTCTTAATTCTGGCAAGCGAGGTTGGCTGAGTAATTATACTTCCAATTTCATACCATCATTAAGATTTACACATTAACTGTGACTCATATGATGTAAATTGCCCTTGAAACATGTCCAAAGTGAAATTTAAAAAATTTATAGCATTGTCCACAGCTGTGATTTAATGTGATGATTCACAGATTGGTACCTGTGAGTTATGCCTAGTCAGCAAGTCCTGCTCTAAAACCCTGAGGAGCATAAGGCAGGAAGGAGCTAAGAACATGGGGTCTCCATTTGGATCACTTGGGTTCAATATAGGACAGCCTGGCTCCATCACCTGTGGCCTTGTGAGTTTCATCAGATGACTTGATCTCTTAGACTCAGTTTCCTCATCAGTAAAATGGAGATAATAATAGTTCCTACCACATAAAACTGTTGTTGTGAAGCTCCAATGAAATGGTACACACACAGCTCTTAGAGTTCCTGGTGCCGAGTAAGGATGCAATAAATATTATATGGCTACAGTTGCTTTGTTATTTAATAGGTTGTTACTGTGTTCCACTCTAGAAAGCTGGATGTATTCAAAAAATAGCCTAAAAAGTACATATAAAATAAAAGATCCCATATCACTTACTGGTGTGATTTGTATGATGGAAACTATGTATGAAAATAACATCAACAAATAAAAGAGGCATTCTTGAAACAGAAGGCATTGCAGACTTTTCAGATTATGTCTATATAAGTGCAAGTTCTTGAACTGACATTCACTTTCATGTTGAAATGATAAATCACTGGTTTATTTTAGAAAAAGAGTGCCCTTGCTATCTTAATAATAAATTCAAGTTTATTACCATATATTATGTTGTCTCTTTATGTTCAAAATCACTGAAACAAACTAACATTGAATTTACAACTATATCTATGTTGAGAATTACCTGGAGTAGCTTAAATGAATTAAGGACACACTCACACCCATGCAGGTTTTGTCAAGGAATTAAAAATCAAGATAAAAATTCCAATTAGTGGGGCTTCCCTGGTGGCGCAGTGGTTGAGAGTCCGCCTGCCGATGCAGGGGACACAGGTTCGTGCCCCGGTCTGGGAAGATCCCACATGCCACGGAGCGGCTGGGCCCGTGAGCCATGGTCGCTGAGCTTGCGCGTCCAGAGCCTGTGCTTCGCAACGGGAGAGGCCACAACAGTGAGAGGCCCACATACCACAAAAAAAAAAAAAAAAAAAAAAAAAAAATTCCAATTAGTAAAATAGTGTACTGCAAAGAGAAATGTGGCTATACTATGGTCCTAGCTACAAATGCTTTACAATTCTTGAAGGCTTCTAAGTTGTGGCAGACATTGCTGATCACCATCATCCACTCTTCCCCTTTCTCCCTTGTTAAAAGAACCTTGTCCCACTGCAGACAGCGAAAGGTCATTAATTTTACCAACCTCTTGTAGCTAGAGCACAGGCACTGATCTCAAAGATCACTCTCCCTCTGGTTTATGAGAAAGGACTTCTACCTTGATAAAAAGAACAATGTTGAGAGAAAGCACACCTTCCATCTTGCTTGTCAAAGAGATTGCCTGCAGAAGGGTAAATTGGAGACAGGGCAGTTATCCTTAGGATCATGGAGTCAAGCTAAGGGATTTTTCAAAGAAGCCAAACCAGAAGCTTATAGATTAACAAATCATGGAAATATGTACTTTCCCAATTCTTAAAATGTGAGATAATGAATCTAAATGATTTAAACCTCTTTTGTCAGGTATTCTGATAGTTTCGATTAATGTAAGAGCTCTTAAGGAGTAGTTATGCTGATAACTGCTTCCATAACCATATAAAGTTGTTATAAAAGCATTAATTTTAAGTAAAATAATCAACATCCTATTGGTTATGGAGAAATCATTCCCTAGTCTTAAATCAATCCTACCAACTAGTAGAAGGAAGAAATTAAACAAAAAGTTTACAATAGAGCAAATTTAATATGTTTCCATTTAATTAAAATGAGGAGAGTAAGAGAGAGAATATCTATAAAGTATAAATAAATTATATTATATATTTATAAACTTACAAGTAACTAAAATTTACCAAACTGTTAATACTGATTACCCTGGGTATCAATTAAACTAAATTTTATACTTTTGGGAAAAAATTATACTCATTCCCACTTTTCTGTGTTATTTAATTTTTAATTACTATCCAAATAAAAATCATGGCTATTTTTATTTTGGAGCAACAGAAATAAAAGCAAGGATAACTCAGGTCTTACCTATTAAACTGTGGTAACATTGGGAGAAAGCATAGAAAGGGGTATTCTCATATACTTATTGTGGAAAGGTAATTTCTGCAAATTTCCTAGTGAGTAATTTCATAATTACTTTGAAAACTAAAAAATATGCCTCTTTTTTTACTGAGAAAAGCCACTTCTTGACCCATGATGTCTTTTCTGCTGCATAGCTTGGAGTAGTGAAAATATAGAAACCACCTGTCTGTTAGTGGATCAACAGGAATTTAATAACATCCATAGAATAGAATACATTCAGTGAGATGTATATGATATAGAGAGATGCTAATGGCATTTTAAAATATATGTATATATGTATGTATATGTTATTTTTACAGCTTCTCTATAAATGCATGTGTACAGGTATGTTTAGGCAAAGAAAAACATTTTGAAAGAATAATCACCAAATTCTTAATGGTGGTTTTAATTAGGCTATTAGGGAAAGGTAGAGAACTTTCCCCTTTTACTTTTACATGCTTTTATTATTTGATTTTTTTTTTACCTTGAGCTTATATTAACTATGTAATTTATAAATTTTTTAAATTAGAAAATGAGAAAAATAAAGCAAGGACTTGTTTCTGTTCTCTTAAATTGTGCTATTAAAACCCAAGAGACTGGGTAAGCCGGCATGTCTGTGTCTGACATTGAATGTTGATGATGTGAAAGGTTAGCTAACATGGTCAGTGTAGTTGCAGAGGACACTCTAAAAAGCTGTGCTGTCCCTGACAAGACACAGAGTACGCAAGACTGCTTGGTGTGTTATTACTCAAAAACATGACACTCAGGGTTATTTGTTTTTCCGCCATGTAATAACTGCATAGATATTCTAGCTTCCAAACAAGATGAATCATTGTCAAACATAATTTTAATTTTCAATTTTAATTACTAAAGTCTTTTCTCAATAGACAGAGAAGTTATCTGTGTCCTTTCATTCTCTACTTCATTCTCAGCATACTCGCAACTTTACCCATTAGTTGGGGGAGTCCAAGTACAAACCCCTCCCTCTCTAAACATGTAGCTGAGTCTCTTCCTAGTTTTCCTCTCATCTTCCATTTCTCACTAAATTTTGCCCCAAGTGATATCAAATCAAAATAATTCCATGAAAAGTCAAAGAAAATCCATGTTTGATCATCAGTATTTTAACTATGGATTTCATTTTTCATTTTGTGAATGGATTGCAATTGCATGGAGATTATCTCTATTCCTTTCAGGTGTAAGGCAAGTTTCCTTGACCAAAGAGTTCAGAGAGAGTTTTTCCCCTTATTTAAGAGTAAACTCTCTGGGAGAAAGTTTATACTCTGTGTTTTCTCTACCAGATCCTTAAAGAAGAGCAGAAGGTCAGGGAACAAATGAATGAATGAACATATGAAAATGTAGCATAGCCAAGCTTAGGTACTCAAGACAGTCTTACTGTTTAGAGGTCAAAATATATGGATAGTATTTCTTCTGTTTTCCTTGATTAATTCAGTGCTTTAAAATTTGGTTTCAAATTTTGCAAGGAAGGCTATTTGTCAGATAAGGAGTCCATACTGGAGCAGAGAGGTAGGTTTCATAATCCATCTTTCCTAAAAGAACTCAGTGTCACCCCAGGCTTCATGAATTCCTTCCAGTCAGCTTCTTCAGGCCTCTGATGTGTGAGGTTTAAAATCAGATCATAGTGTTAAGGGAACACATGGCCTATTTCTGAGTCAGTTGCTGATATTGACCACACAGATAATAAAACTGAAGTCCCCTCTCGCTCACTTGGAATGTACCCATTTTATTTTGCTATCCATTTTGATTTTACCAAAATGTTATAAAGGGGTTTTTATTCCAGTTTCCAGTGATTTCATATTAGCTTTGAATTTGTATTTATAGCAAAATATTTTAAAATCTTATCTTAGAATAGTAGTTTAATTTTTCTTACTTAAAAGCTGGAATAAAGACCTAGGAATGTGTGGACTTAGCCATCAAACATTTATTAAGTTCTATGAAGGATCAGAGCAAGGCATTGAGAAAGAATAATTGGAGAATCTACTTTAGATTGGGTAATATGGGAGAAAAAAATTATAATTATATTCTTATACACGAAATAAGCAAGTAGACAATATTTTTTTAGGTAGATCCATAAAGTTAGGGAGAACATGAAGCCCACATGCAAATGATTTCTTTTTCTGCCAAAATTATGAAAAAATCCATATTAACTAACTTGCCCTGATTCACTGTGTTCAATAGCCTTGAAATGTCTCATTTTTTTTTACCAGCTGTAAGGTCTAATGGAAGCATATGAAATTGCAGTAATGCTGTGAGGGGACATGAGTAGAAGATTTATTTTAAGTCTTGTGTGAAAGCTTGGTTCTTATTAAAGTGGAGGATTAATAACACTCTCCACTAGAGCCAGGCAAAACGCGGACAGGCCTGTGGGTGTCTGAGTGCAGCTCTGCAAAGCCTGCTTCATCTTGACCTGCTCCTTTCCTGTTACTCCAGTCTTAGCCGGTTTGAGAAGAAACCCCAGTTCATGCCAAATTTCTTGGTGGACTTTGCAACTTGGTTATATAGCCAAGGAAAGTAGAAGGGTACCCTGAAACTCCAATTCCTTATCTGACATTAAAAAGAATTCAAGTAATAGTATTGTGGTCTCTCAGATGATAGATAGAAAGACCTTCTCTCTTTAATTGAACTAAATAAAAAATATTGGTCTCAACTTATGTCTACTCTAGAAACTATTAGAGTCACTTTTTTCTTCAGTACTGGATGTAGAAATTCTATGAAATGAATATTATTAGCTCACAAAGGGACAGTCTTAATTATAGAAGAGATTCTAAGAGAACATTTAGATGTAACTTGAAGCAGTAGAGTCAGATGTATCTATTTTTATTTTAAATGTATCTTAGTATGGAAGAGTCCACAACTCTGGATTTCTGCTTCCAGGTCATGCTGTTAGAAAGGTGTTTGCTTTTAGTAATATTTATGTAATGTACAGATACTTTCCTGTCTCCTTATTTATTCTTATATTTCTTTTTATTTTTCTTGCCCAAAAGCCTGGATTATCTTCCTCTCCATTTAGAATTCCTTTACATTTTAGAAATCTAGATCCACCTGTATTACAAACACCAATGACACCAGCCAGGGTGCTGATAGGTTTTACCCAATGACCTATGATAATGGTCTTGTGAGTTAAAAAACTATGAGCTGAATACATCAGTTGTGTATGAATATAAACAAAGACTATTCTATAAAGTTAAAACAGTAGAATTAATTAGGAAATTAACAAATTCACTGGTTTTTAGAGGTAGAAAGATTTAAAGCATAATATAGATGGCATCTTTCAATCTTTTCTTTAGTTGAAGTTTTAAGATCCATAGAAAGAAAACAAGTCAAAGGAATTTTAATCAACTTTTTTTTTAAGAACAAAGTCTCTTTAATTTTACTTTTCTATCCACATGGCAGAGCGACATGAGTAAAACAGTTCTCCAAAAAAAGCTTTAAAAAACAGTTGCTATAAAGTAGTTTTGGTAGCATTTTACATTTACTTTGTACTGCATGTGTCTTCTTCCTGTAACTGCAAATTCTGACTATAAAATGTGAAGTGGCTTTAGAATACATGTTACCCGAAATGTTAAAAAAAAACCTCCTGTATTTCAATCCTGTTAAAGATTAACTTTTCTGTAGAATGGAATCAATCTAGAAAAATTTCTATCCCTTTATTTTGTATTTTTGTTGATTTTTAAATTTTTTGTCTCTGACAGCAAAAAACTAAAAAGGAGGAGGGCTGTAGAGGATTAAGCTAGATCCATGTAGGCAAATTAGGGCAGTGGTAACCCTGAGTGACAGCTGCAGTCACCTTCTATGGCAGCACGCCCCTCCCCTCCACGCACAATTCTCTTCTCTCTGCCCCAGTTCCAATCTCCCCCTACCACTTCTGTGCTTCTTTCTATGCCTCTCTTCCTTTCTCTTCCTTTTGCCTTCATCTTTAAAGGCAAATCTTTAAAATCATCTTAAAAATAACCCAAGGAGAAGTGCTATATCGAAACCACCATATTGTACCCAATATTATTTTCTGCCTTAAGTTGAATCCTGAAATAACAAAAAGGAAGATATGATTTTTTTCAAGTCAAATCAGTCCTAGGGATGTTTTATAATTTTGGAAAGCTTTTTTCGTATTCATTTTTTTTCAGATACTGAATTTGTTAGATGAGTTCTAATGGAGTAATAAATAATTTCCAGGACTTCCCTGGCAGTCCAGTGGTTAAGACTCAGAGCTTCCACTGCAGGGGGCACGGGTTGGATCCCTGGTGGGGAACTTAGTTCCCTGGGGGAACTAAGATCATGCATGCTGCGTGGCATGGCCTAAAAAAAAAAAGAAAATAATTTCCATTTTCCAGGATTTAGGAGAGAGTTAATTTGTCTGGAAGAGAAACATTTACTAATATTTTATAGAAAGCAGTGTATGGTAGTCTAGGTATACACATAAAACAACGAGGCTTTACCAAAAGAATGAGAGGACATCAAATTGAAAATCATTAATTTAGCACCTAGGGATTAACTCTTGGATCTTCAGGTTGTAAGACAAAACACTGCCCTGGACAGGAGGTCTGCCACCAGCCAAATGTGTGACTTTGGACAAGTTACATGCCCCCTAAGGGTCTCAGGTTCCTAATCTCTCAAATGAGACACATGGACTAGATGATTTCCTCAATCCTGAGGATGGAGACCATGAATACTGAAACTACGATACGTTTGGCAACATTCACCATTTCAAGTTGCCAATGGGGTTAACTTTCCACAGACTGAGGTCACAATATTATTTCAATTTCACTGCATTCTTTAATATTAATACAGAGATAGAAAAAAACAGTATCAATGTCCAGCTTCCATTCTTCTGGGAAGGTATAGACTATATAGTTCCCTCTCTTCACCTGTTAGCCATTGTTTTGGTGTTTTTTAGACTGTGCCATATTGGAATCCCCATATGCCATAACAGTAGTCAATCAGGAAATCCCTTAATTGTGCTCTTCTACTTTTATTACCAGTCCTATTCACTTTTTTTTAACATCTTTATGGAGAATAATTACTTTACAATGCTGTGTTAGTTTCTGCTTTATAACAAAGTGAATCAGCTATACATATACATATATCCCCATATCTCTTCCCTCTTGCATCTCCCTCCCACCCTCCCCATCCCAACCCTCTAGGTGGTCACAAAGCACTGAGCTGATCTCCCTGTGCTGTGCGGCTGCTTCCCACTAGCTATCTGTTTTACATTTGGTAGTTTATATATGTCCATGCCAGTCTCTCACTTTGTCCCAGCTTACCCTTCCCCCTCTCCATGTCCTCAAGTCCATTCTCTACGTCTGTGTCTTTATTCCTGCCCTGCCCCTAGATTCTTCAGAACACATTTTTTTTTTACTCCATATATATGTGTTAGCATACTGTATTTGTTTTTCTCTTTCTGACTTACTTCACTCTGTATAACAGACTCTAGGTCCATCCACCTCATTACAAATAACTCAATTTCATTTCTTTTTATGGCTGAGTAATATTCCATTGTATATATGGAATCACTTTTTTATTTGAACTAAAATTTCTGGTGTTATTAGTATCATCTGTGTCTGCAAGTAGATGGTAATATAACTTAATTCAATAAATAACTGGGTAATCAAAATATGCTGTAAATGCTCTATTCATGCAGAAGTGGCAAACATTTCTTTAACAAGATCCAGGCATTGTGTTAACTGTCTTATCTTTAGCTCGTATACTTTCTATAAAACTCTGCAAGGTAGATATTATCATCATTCCCATTTTAACAGATAAGATGTTCAGATGATAAATAAATGTAGGTAGAATTAAAACACAGGGCTCTCTGACTTCTAAGTTTGTAATAATTTTTCTATTTCAAATTTTTGGATAATATAAATTACAAATATTAATTTGACTTTCACATTTCTATTGTATATCTTTAGTTGAGCCCAGATCTGACACTTTGTTTCTTTGCTAAAAGTTTTGACTTAGAAGCCGAATAGAACTAGAATTTATCTTTTCTACCTGAGAGTCTTTTAAATAAGGATGTAAATATATATTTATCAAGTAAATTTTCAGTGAGGATGTGAAGAAACTGCATTCATTTTAGATCATGGCCATCCAGGTAGCCTGTGCATGTGTACTTCAAAAGGATAATCAAGTTGAAAATAGCTTTTATTTCAGACTCTTCATTCACTAATGTGCTAAGTTTTCTCAACTGATTGCAAATATTAGCCCCTGAAAGACAGCAGTCTTTACATCCTTCTTTTATGTTTAAACTATATAGAGTTCCTGAAATTGAAGGGCTCATTCAGTCTGGGGTGCTGAATAGCAATAATTTGTAAATCATTTTATTTCAACGTTATGCCAGAGTCTATAATCACCTTGTCTCTCTGCTAGAAGCCTTTGTGTTCTCAATAGGAAATATTTAAGCCAAGGTATTTTTGGACCTACACTTCTGAATATTATGTGGAAGGCACCAAATGGCTTTCCCCCAGTGGCTTGTCTTGTATTATAGAAAGGTTTGATTCCATCAGACACAGACTAAAAATGCACATGAACTTCTAATTTTAGGTTGTGTCATGAGGACTCATTGTGATATTTTCAATGAGGTTAAAGGCCAAAAACTTCCCTGTTGCTGCAGTTTTCAATTACTTGAAAAGCAGCTAGACCGTGTCCTATACCTTTCTGGTGCATAACCAGTCTCTAATATTCTCTTTTATCCCCATATGTTATTTAACACATAGGGCAAGTTTTGTGTGTGTTGTAAGCTGAAATATGGATCACATTAATATTTTTAAAGGAGTATAGGGCAGCTGGATTCAGAAAAGTGAATTAAGTATTATATATCTAAATGGACCAGGAATCTGCCTTCAACCTGTCCTTCTAAACCAGAGCCCACACTCCAATGCCATAGTGCCACAACCCTGTGTTAAATTCAATGTCCTTGAAATCTCTTACTTTGCCACAGGTGTGCTCTCTATTTGCCATTGTGTTCTAAATCTACCAATTTTGTATCTCTAAAAATCAGGATTTTTCCCCTACCCAAATTCTTAATTGAACCCAGTGTTGCAACTTTCACTGATTTTTGCCTTTTTTTTTTTCTTGTAGTCAATTTTAATGAGGTACTGTTGGTTGTCAACTTTTCTTATCCAACACAACATAGCTAATGCATCCAAATGAGTGTTCTTCTTTGGAATTACTCCTATTAGGGAATATAATAACTCTTGTAATGGAACCCACATGCCGCCTTCCCCAACTGAAGGACACTTATTCTTCTAAAGCACCTATCTGAGCTGGCTTATCAGCCAGATGAGGAAATAAGTATAAACATTGGATGATCACAAAATACATAGCTGGGAGGGGTTTCTTTTTTGTAGTTTCTCACTTTTACCAATGCCTACATAGTTCTATCCCTTGTTTTCCCCCTCATGGTGATAACACAGCAACACCTAAGGTGAGACCTCTGAACCATATTTTGGATATTAGTAGAAGAAGGCTAAAATCACCTAGATGGGATATCTTTTCCCTGTTACTACACATCCCCTTTCTTTTAATGCACTGAAAAACTTAATGACCTAGTAAAACATTACACTATGGACCCTTTGTCATATACGAAGCAGAACATGAATGTTTTCTACAATATTCTTTATATACTAATGGGCTTTGATGGTCCAAAACAATGTGTATGAAATCCTAAGAAAATCCTTAATGGTTTGTGTTTAACTCAACATCTTTTGAACTATGTAATGAGACTCTTTTTATAAGATCCCTGGGCCACTGAATAAGTTAGTAAAGCCTGAGGGCCTAAGCAATCAACAATATTCCTCTAGGTTCTAATCTTTGTTTTGAATTCCACTGACTGGATGGAGCCAAGAGTCAACCAACCAGGTAAACCTGGTGACAACTGACCTGTCTCATAAGAGGAGATGATGACTTCTTTCTCTGAGGATGAGAACACTGTGCTGTGTTACCTGCTAGGTCTGCTACAGAAAGAGCAGTGCCTCCTAAACTCCCTGCTCCTGTCAAGCTGAGCACATAGTTCATCCCTTTGATTACTGGGCACTGATCCCCTGCTGGTTGACCATGCAATGGGCACAACTTCCAGCCAGGCAATCTCCATGTCACTCCATCTCCCACTCTTCTGGGGACAACGGGTTGTAGAAGGCACCATTAGATGAGTTTATGCACGTGCTGTCTGACACAACCAAAAGTTAAAAATCCACAGACAGCTGTAGCTGTAGCTTGAGAAGCATCCCTTGGCTGTCACTATCAAAATATCATACAGAAGACAATAATATCGAAACATTGTATGTTCTTAAAAATGACTGTATATATTTAATATCATAACTGATTTTACATATATCTATGAACAAATTGGTCATAAGTCTTGAATATTATACTGATTTTTGTACTTGTATGTGGTTTCTACAAGGATAAAAGTCAAATAGAAAAAAGGCTGTTGGAAGGAAAAGTCCTACTGATTTAAGCAACCCAGAATGGCATTTCAAACTTAGAAAGGGCCACTGTTACTAGTGATGGAGCAGAGATTTAAAAAGCAGATATCATACAGCAAGGAAGAGTAGTGCCAAAATGAGGCAACTCACCAGGGAAAAGACACAGTTCTTGAAGACTATGGTCAAAATGATAGCACTTGTTATGTCTGTGGAACTGTCACCTAAAAACAATGTGAGGGCAGGAGGTTGAGAAAAGAAGGCCGAGACATGGTTTGAAAGATGAGTGTGGATTTTAGCTTTTAATTTAGACCTTCTCATGCTCTGGGTCACGGTGAACTTGACAGTGTAGTGCTAATTGCCCAAGGAGTTTCCCGATCTTACTTATTCACACACAAATGACATTGCCACTCTAGTAGTGAGAACCTGTGGTGTACAGCTACTTTCCCACCATTTGTAGCTGCTATTTAACCACTGAATTCCTCCTGAGTAATATTTTTACTTGAAATAACTTATTGGATAAGTCTATTTCCTATATCAAGACATCGTCCTCTCTCACAATCTATGCCATTACATTACTTGATATTACAACACCAAAAAACTAAAATTTTGTGTTTTGAATTTAAATATGAAAGATTATTTTTTCCTTTAATTGTCTGTGGTATTATTCACTCAAAGAAATATTTGATAAAAAAATCTGCTAAATAGTCTACTACATAAGATGGGAGTTGGTTAAGGATCTGATTGGCTATAAATAGTATTTTCTTTAGTATTTCTTTCATCTGTTCTTCATGGATAGTGCCCTTGTCAAAGTGAGTAAAATCTGACAAGTTAACAGTTGATTAACCAAGTTTTAATCAGTGAAATATGCTGGCAGTTCTAATTCCTGGTAAGAAGTCAAAAATAAAACCTCAGTATCTCAGTCCATGGAGCTAGTATATTAACCACTGTGGTAACTTCCTATTTATTATGGTGTTTGAGACAAGAAAATACTGCACTGTCAGATGATTATTTTTTTAAGAGAGAAAATAGCCATGCAGCACAACTTTGGAATACTTATTTTTGCTTTGTGTCAAAAGCCATACTATTAAACCCCATAATGGAAGTACCACTACTTCCAGCTTTCATCAGCAGTCCAGAATGTCATGTAATGAGAATTTAACTCAACTAAAGTGACTATTTGACATGCAGAACTGAGTTATGTCATCAAGACTCCACAGGTAGTGAACACTTGGTGACTGATAAGTGGAAGAGAATGTACATTCTAATAAGGGGTCAGAGGACTTCAGGAATTCTACTCTGTAATTACCTGCAGTAGCAGGTGAGACAGCGCATGTCAAATAAGAAAAGTACAATTCTAGCACTGAAGAACAAGGCATCATACCCCTAAAATAAATGTAAAACAAAGAGCTGAAGCCAAAGTTATTTAAAACTGTGTTATTTGGTGATAGGTTTTTAAAAGATTCTCTTTCACTGAAACACACAGTGGAAACTTTTTGTAATACTGATGTTGTAGAACAGGATGAATAAGCACCTCATTGGTGAATCTATTCACCACACGTGTTGTTCAATAGGTGTTTATAGGGGATAAGTATTTACTTCAATAAAGTCGATTACATGTAATAATAGGCCATATGTTTTATGAGATTCCAGATATAAACTTTTAAATACTTTTGCATATTCTCTAATAATAAATGCAGTTAGAGTTTATTTACTTTTTCTGATTTTATGAATAAGGAATGAAAACTTTAATTTGAATTTTCCAATAAACTGAGCATTAGTCCACATAAGACAGTCAAACATCTTTGTATCCCTACTGAAGTGGCACAGGCCAGCAGCTTGCACCCTGAAATCCCCTTTCTAGAATATGTGATTGTATTTGCTCATCTCTGACTTGTGTGTTATTATTTTTAGAAAAGATTTCCTTTATTAACCTGAACACCTTAATAACCAAATAATCAAGCCGCATTATGAATCTCATTGTCTAAAACATAAATTAATTAGGCTCAAATTGTTCTTATAAAAGTCAGCTTTTAAAAGTCAGAATGTATTGTTAGTATAATTAGCATCAGTGATTGTTAAATTTAGAAGCTTGCTAACTAAGTCTATTTAAGGGAGGAAAACATCCTGGAAGAAAGAAACACGTGCTAGAAATACAAAGAGCCTGATACACCACAACATCCAGATTTATCTGTGTCCTCATTTAGGGATTTGTGTTGGAATACCAAGACATTGTTCCTCCTGCTGAGTTCTTCAGTGGGAGCAGGTGGAAACCAAATCCAGCCTCAAGAACGTTTCACCTTTTCAAAATGAAAACTTTGGAACCATTTTCTTTTCCTGGTGTGGGTGAATAATGTGAGGTGGGAAAAGCAGAGGAGAGGATGGGGGTGTTAAGAGAAAGACGGTTAGAGTGACAGGCAGGGGACATGAGGAGTGAACGAAGTTCAGATTGGAACTGGTCCAGTGATGTCTCGGCGAGGACGGACGTGGAAAGGGGTTGATTCCAGAAGAAAGAGAAGGAGAGGTTAAGGCACTGACAGGGGGAGCTGGCTATGTGTATGAGGAAACGCCAAGGGCAACAGCTGAGGAAGGAAAGAGTAAGGTATACTTATGCAGATACAGTTCAAGAGAAACTTTCTCCTGGGGAATTATCAAAACTACTCAAATGATCACACAGAGAGAAAAAAGACCACACAGAAAGGAAAACGTCATGGAGGTGTCAACTCACACAATCACAAACAACATTTTGAAGCGTCTATTGGAGTGCAGTGTAGATTTCTGCAGTGATGAAACCTTGGGGCTCAGTAATTAAAGCTGTATGTTAAGCACATGCATGAACAAAGACTAGTCCCATAACAAGGGAGAGTCAGAGTGAGGGTAGGCCAAGGTATAGTCAAACAATACACTCAGCACCTTCCTGGGCACCAGGGACCAGGAACATTGAACTCAATTTGCTAAAGCTGTGCTGTATTTTTAGAGTGAATTTATGAAATTTATGCCCCTGCCTGAAAATTCTATGATTCTATAATCATTTGCTAATAAAGGTAAAATGAACACCCACAAAACAATTAAAATGTGTTGGGAGAGGGCAGCAGCAAGATGCAGTAGAAGAACTTCTTTCTATTCCTCTTACTGACAACAGTTAAAAACCCTGAAATATATAAATTATATGTATAAAAATAAGTAAAATATATATTTCATATATAATATATATCATATTATCACATATAAAATATATAAAACATATATAGGAGATATATAAAATATATGTGATATATATATATATATATATATATATATATATATATATATATATATATATACATGTGTGTGTATAAGCATACATATATCCCAGACTGAATACTGAAGTCAACAAGCTAGAAAATTATAATATTGTTTCATGTTGGTCCTCAATGTATTTAGCGCTAATAGCTAAGACAATTGTATTATAAATGAGAAAGAGTAAAGGGACTAAAAGGAAGGCAGGGTTTCTAGACTTCGTTCAAACTGGTGAATCGATGACACTAGTAAACTGTGGTAAGTCTTGTGTGGATAGTGTAATGCCTAGAACAATCATTAAATATCTATACAAAGACATACACTGAAAAACACTATGGACAAATCCAAATAACTCACTCTATAGGGAGATGTGATGGGATGAGCTGTGATTGTATCTTTACCATAACTGCTCTCCTGTCTACTGGTAAGAGGGAAAACCAGGGGAGGAATCTTGTGTTCCATCACTTTTCCTCACCTGACACTTTTCCTGTGGGCTGGATCCTTGCTGTGGGGTTGCTGAAATGTTTCAGCAAAGAGGAGTGCATTCACTCTGAACTGGCCTGCAGGGTGATTGTCACAAGTCTTACAAGTTGTTATGTCTATTGCTCCTTAATATTTTCTATATTAGTTAAAAATAATATAAATAAAATAATAATCATTCTGCTTATGTATTATACTTCTACAAACAGAACCTGTGTCGACCTTACTCTATGGGGAGCTGAGCAAAAGGGATTTTATATCCAGGTGATCACTACTGCCTCAGTAATATAAAACAGAGTCCTTCTGATTCAAGTAAATAAGTGCTTTGCCTAACCCCATTTTAACATCTTTTTGAGGTATAATTAATATGAAATAAACTTGCACATAATTAAGGTATAAAAATTGACATATTGCAATTTCCTTTATATAACATTCTCAAAATGACAAAATCTACACATGTAATACAAATCTACATGTCATCTAACACGTTATAAAATGGCCTAGAACTATACACACACTGTCGATGTTAATTTCTGATTTTGACATTGTACTATCATTACAGGAGATGTTACTATTGGGGAAGACAGGATACAAGGTAAATGGGACCTCTCTGTACTATTTTTGCACCTTTCTGTGAATCTAGAGTTATTTCAAAAATAAAAAGACAAAAACTACATTGACAGATAAAAATGACTATATATTATATGGTTCCATCTCTATAAAGTTCTGAAAAAGTCAAATTTGTAAAGAAAGAAAACAGATCAAGGGTTAATGAGGGCTGAGAGTGCTAGACTGGTAGAGGGATTCCTTGTAAATGAGCATGAGGGGATGTTTGGGGGCAATGGAAATGTTCTTTAAGTGGATTGTGAGGATGGTTACACAACTCCACATATTTACTAAAACTCATTAAATTGTACACTTTAAATGGGTGTATTTATGGTATATAAAATATACTCCAACAAAACTTTAAAATGCATTGTCCTAGTGATCATGGAAAAATAAGGTCATGTTGAATTTTTCTTACCTCTTAGAATTTAGCTCTATTGACCATTTGAATTGCATAGTGTCCATGCAGGAGGTGGGCATCCACAGCTTATCTGTGCCTTGAGCCTCTAGAGTCTTTTCCAAAGCACTGGTGTGCACATGTCAAGGCAGATGGTGTAGGGAGGGAGCCATGTGGGATGCACTGAAGGGGATCTTTTCTCCCTGTGGCTGCACTGGTTTAGAGTTATTATCTATTCCTGTTGAGAGCAGTGAAGACACGGATATGAGGATCATCTGTACATCCTTTCCACTTTGCTGTCTGTGGATGCGTATTTCATATGTAGAGGAGGCTATAAAATGGTTGTCATTGCAGAGTGTGTGCTCATTCATCGTCAACAAATCATTTTGTCATCTTTACAAAACCCTATGGGAAAAGACAGACATTCATACAGACAAACAAAACTCCTCCAACCTCTATAATCAGGGTTGACTCTATTTAGTATCGAGTTTCTGTGTCCAGCATGAGAAAATAAGGCCAATGTCACACACTGCAGATTCTGTTCTGAAGAGATTTATTTCTGCCCAGGTGTGCTTCACTTAAAACAAGCAACATTTTTATCCTTCTATTGTTTATTTATTACCCTGAACTGTAATAGTCCATTTTTATGTTCCACTAAACTGTGGAGTGGGAGGTAGGAGGGGTGGGGCTTATCCACTGCATCTCTACTACCTGTGAGAAGACCTAGCACCTACAGGTTACTTAATACATGTTTGTATATTGATTAGTAGTTAGTGGTGAGGCTTCTGTAAGTGAAAATAGATGTAGGGATAAAATTTGGAAATTAGGAACTCTCTGTAGATTGCAAATCTACAACATATTATTCATAAAATAAAAAGTTAAAGTAAATTCTTACAGTGTTAAAGCATCTTAGATTAAACAAAACCTCATCTCATCACAGAGGTAGGAATCTGAACTATTCAAGGGTGTGTGAGCTGGGATAAATACAGTATTTGAAACATAAAGTTGGGCAGTCCAGTAGTTGAGAGTCCACGCTTCCACTGCAGGGTGTGTGGGTTCAACCTCTGGTCAGGGAACTAAGATCTCACATGCCGTGTGACGTGGCCAAAAAAAAAAAAAAAAAACAAATAAGTAAAATAAAATAAAAATAGAAGGTAATTAAGCTAAAAGTGGTTCTTAAAGAAAACAAACAAAAAGCAAGCAAACAAAAAACAATGCAGCGAGTGAAAAGATCAATTTCGTAGAAACTGTAATTTAGTAGAAACTGGCAATGATGATATAATTCTGAAGTAGCCTATACATAAATAAAACTAAATTAAAGCAAAAATCATTTCCCCCACTTAGGTCAAAACTACTTGCTATGGTCTAAATGTCTGTGCCCACTCAAACTCACATGTTGAAATCTTGACACCCCAAAGTATCAGGAGATGGGGCCTTTGGACGTATCTAATCATGAAGGTGGAGCTCACATGGATGGAATTAGTGTCCTTATAAAAGAGGCTCCAGAGGGATCCCTAGCCCCTTCCACCATGTGAGGATACAGCAAGAAAGTGCCTATGAACCAGGAAGAGAGCCCTCACTAGAACATGAGTGTGCTTGTACCTTGATCTTGGACTTCCCAGCCTCCAGAACTGTGAGGAATAAATTTCTGTTGTTTATAAGCTACCCAGTCTGTGGTACTTTCTCCTAGCAGTCTGAACAGACTAAGACACTACCATACTCTATATATCACATGTATAGATTTAGAAGGGGGATATCTTAGTCTGCTTGGGCTGCCATGACAAAATGCTACAGACTGAGTGGCTTACACAGCAGAAATTTATTTTCTCACAGGTCTAGAGGCTAGAAGTCCAAAATCAAGGTTTCAGCCAATTTGGTTTCTGGTGAGGACTCTTCCTCGTTTGTAGATTTCCCTCTTCTTACTGTGTTCTCCTCCGGCAAAGAGAGAGAGAGCTTGGGTGTCTCTTGTCCTTCTTATATGGGCACCAGCCCTATTGGGTTGGGGCACTACACTTAAGACCTCATTTCATCTTTAACACCCCTTCATAGGCTTAGTCTCCAAATATAGTCACATGGGGGTGGCGGTGGTGAGGACTTCAATATATGATTTTTAGGGCGATGCAATTCGTTTCATAGCAGGGGATAAAAAGCTGCAGAGAAGTTTTACATAGTCTTACTGTATTTGTTAAGAAATAACGGTGGAATAAAAAATAATATGTTTGCCAGTGTTGCAGAGCTACAATTAGACAGGGTTAGGATTTGTACTCAGGTCTTGCTGGTTTAAAAGCTAGTTTTCCTACTATATTAATTCTTCTTTTTGGAAATTATAGGTAAATGAGGTAAATGTTCTAGTATGTGATTACTTCATTCCCCATAATTTTCCCTTTAAAAAAAAATACCTGGGGTATTTTATCTCATGAGTTTTTCCTGATAATATGTTCCATGACTCCTCAGCGAAACTTCAAGTTCAGATATAGCTCAAGTGAACAGTTCCCATACATGCTGACAGCCTCCTACCCTTAGCTCCTGCACTTCTCTGTTTTTCTTCTTGGGAGCTTTATCTAGTGTCATGGGAATTTGCTGAGCCCAAGTGCAGGGCAGCCTGTAGACAGCAGAGATTTAATACACCCAGGTGCAACCACCAATAAAATACTCATGAGAATCTTGGCAAATACTGTCTGTGAGGGACCGTTCTGAAGAAGGTTCTACAAGAATCCTCCAAAGGTCTGCAGATGAATTGAGCTCCCGTTGCCCACAGTAGTTACACACTTCTTGTCCATATCCCGACCTCCAACTTGTGCTTCCTGGGATTCCCTCCCAAACACAATCCCTATATGCAAAGTCCTTATCTCAGGATCTACCTTCAAGAGCCCAGACACATCCCCTGGAAGGTGACCTCTCCATCATCCCCCCCCAATCCAGAATTAATTTTTTAAAACTAACTGCTCTCAGAAAAATATCAATTTCTTTAGAGATTAGTTTAAAAATGGCATTACACTGCAGTGTAGATTTTTTAATATTTGTATTAAAATAAAATATTACCTTTATCAGTGATAATGTCTAAATGAAAACTATTTTCTTCTTCATCGTCATCATCATTAAAAACATTTATTCAGGTTGATCCTTCAAACTCTGTTTTTCACCCCAGGAATGTCATTTCCAACATCATCTGTGGCAAATGATTCACAGTAATCTGAATCTTTATCACCCTACTTACATTTGTTTTAGAGTTTTTCACTGCTGTCATGTGCATTTTCTCATTGGTACCTCATAGCTATGAGTTAGATAGGACAGCTAGTATCATGATTTTACACATGAGGTAGAAGCTTCAGAGGAGCTAAGTCAAACTCAGTTACTCTGCTATATTTCTTCATACACACAAAAATACAATAATTTGTAATCCAGAATTTTAATGTTATACAAGGCTGTGTTGTATTGTTTATACTAATTAAATATATTTTTAAAACTGTATATGAACTACTGGACGCATTGTTTATTTCCTGGGTACTCTAACTCTAATTCATATTGCAACCCCTTATGACTCAGAATACTAAAGCAAACCCAATTTCTCCAACTTGGATTTATTGTTTTCTTTAGGGTTAAAGTCAACATTGTTTTTAAGAGCAAGTAATTTTTTTCTGAGATAGTAAATGTCATATCTACTCAATTTACTTTGATATAAATAGGAAATATACGATGACTAATTATTTATTTATATTAAGACTCCTGTCACTCACTCATCCAACTTGTCCTCCACTAATCCTTTCATAGCTTCTGACGAGGGCTCTTCCTCTACCCCTTTGCTTCAGATCTCCTACGAGGACCTCCAGTTGCGTCTGTGCAGGGCTGCTGACATGTGAGAGAGCTGCCAGTTTTATATGACAACCCCTGCTTCCTAGAACCATCCTCATCTCCATAATCCCTAGTCCAAGCCCAATTCTATCCTAGTCCAATTCTGCTTCTCAGCAACACTACGGAGGGGAGTATCTGCTAGCCAGGCCAGTGCTTGGTCCTCTCTTACTGTGGGCAGTTACAAACATCAACTTCTCTGAAAACAGATGAGTGCAGTCCCAGACTGTCTGGGAAAAACTCAATTTTCTACTCATCTTTTCACCTGTGTTTCTCTCCTTTACCTTCATACTACAACCACACACACACACACACACAACACTTCTGACACCAGGTGTATGGGATTCTTTTTCCCCATGACAAGCAATTCTGCAACACCAGCTGGGAGTCCTACAATTTAACTCAGTTCTGACACTGTCTACCTGGAGATCCCACAGGTTAAGGGCTCATCCCAGGAGGATACTCCCCAACGCATGCACGAGAGATGTCAGTCTCAAGTCATAAGTCCTTAGGTTACTGACAACTCATGCCCTACATTAGGGATATTTTGGTATACTGCAGCCATGTTGCATGTAATACAGTGGATCAAATTTGGCTAAAAATTGGAAGTTTCCGTGACCCTCTCCTCAAGTTTGATTAATTTGCTAGAGCAGCTCACAGTACTCAGGGAGATACTTCTATCTACCAGTTTATTAAGGAATATGATAAAGGATACAGATGAATAACTGGATGAAGAGATACATAAGACAAGGTCTAGGAGGGTCCCAAGTGCAGGAGCTTCTGTTCCTGTAGGGTTGGGGTGCATCAACCTCCCTGTATATGGATATGATCACCAATCTGAAAACTCTCCAAACCCCAAACTTTTGGGATTTTTATGGAAGCTTCATCACATAAGCATGAGCCATCATTAACTCTATTTCCAGCCTTTTTCTCTTCTCAGGAGAATGAGGGGCAGGGCTGAAAATCTCAAGCTCCTAACCACGTCTTGGTCTTTCCAGTGACCAGCCCTCATTGAGGAGTCATCCTGGAGCCCCTGCCCCACAGAGTTATCTCATTAGAACAGAAGAGACTCCTATCTCCCAGGAAATGGCAAGGGTTTTAGGATTTCTGTTCCAGGAACCGGGAGCAAAGAATAATATATATTTTCTATTATCACACATAGAAATAATTATGTGCTTAATAAATGGTGTTTGTGGTCATGTTAATGTTATAAACAGAAAGATATATTCAAAGAGAGGCTTTATCGAACATATGAGACCAGTGGGCCATCACAGGATTCTGACACAAGACCATTCTGCAACAAATGTCTTTTCCTAATTCTGCAACCATATTCTGATAAATGGGATGGGAGATGAAAATCCATTTTATAGAATACATGTTTTTATTAATTACACTGAATAATGTAAACAAGGTATTGAAAATCATTGAGCAGACTCCTGATCTCTTAGGAGTTAGGTCGTGTCTCTAGGTCTGATCCACTTCAACTGATAAAAATCTTTTAATATCATTTAATAGCTTGGCTTTGCTTTCATTAACTTTAATTGACTTAAGCTATAGATTGCTATGATTATATAATTTAGAAAGAACTTATTTCAGGAATATATAACTAAAAATATTTTATTAGAAAAAAAGGTTTTATTAAGCAAATCATTCTGGTGTCATGAGTCTGCTTAATGGTGTCAGTAGCATTGAAACTGTGAACTAATGAACCAGAGTAGCCTCAAAATTATGGTGACACACTAGAGTTATTAAAAAAACTTGTGTTTGAATGGTGCCAGGTCTTTAATTGGAAGAATTCTTTTTCGTAAAACTTACAAATGTAGCACATTTTTTCAGTTTTACTTTTAAAAAGTTTTAGGGCTATTTTTTTTTCCTTTACCCATTTGATTACTAAGCTTTAGTATCAAATGCATCTAACAAGAAAGAAGTGGAGTTGAAACTTTTACTTATTATTCCCCTAGTTCTTTTTATACATTTCATAAAGAACAAAGACTTAAGACAGCCAGCATCAGAGATTCATTTCTTCCTAATGTTACTTAGGCTGTCGGGTTTCACTGAAGAATTCACTGAAGTGAAAATCTGATCAAGCAATAATGAGGATAAAACAAGAAATTCAGATACAAAGAAACCTTAGAAAATGGTTAAATGACAATGAAGTACTTCCATACTTTATACAAAAAGACTGGAATAAAATGATTGCCTGATTTGTTAAACAAAGAAACACATTCTGTCAATAAACATTTCTCAATATGTGTATTTTACATAGAGCAAAATTCTTATTGAGGCTGATATGATGAGAATGTTTGTCATTCAAATCTCTTTGGTTTAGTAGATGCCTTCTCACGTGTAAACCTTCATATAAATTGTCATCATGTCTGCCTTTGTTGTCATATCTGATACTTCATGGGGAAGAGGGAAGATAATAATTTCTTCTGTTTGGTTTTTATTGATTCAGTCAATGTTGTATGTTTGTATATTTTCTTTTTTCTGACTCTGGTGCAAGTGCCATTCAAATTTAGAAGGTACTGAGAAGGTAGGTTGATTAAATCACTAAGAGTATTGCTTAATTCTTATGGGAACTTCAAAAGAGAGCAATATTTACTCATTTTAATTATTAAATTCCTAAAAAGTACATAAGAGAAGGCATCTTTATGGTTTGTTAGAATATCATAATAAGACTTGTTCTTAAGTAAGTAAAACTCAGATCTTTCTAAGTACATCTATTCACCTATCAACGAGATTGAAAATCTTCTATTATCAAAAGATCCATAACCCTCTAGTATTAAAATAATTTTCAGTTGTATGAATTCAACTCAGAAGATAACTAACCTTCATAACATTTTTATATCAACTTCAAAATTTTCCTGTTTACTACCCACAACTTGACAGTACCCTGGAAATACACACTTTAAAAGACTCTATTAATGGCACAGAATTAACAACCAAACTATTTTCTGCTTTATTTTTTTAACTATTATGGATTTTTTCTAATTACATTGTATGCATCATTGTAGAAACTGGCAAAAATTCAACAAAAAAGAAGAACTAAAAACACTGATAATCCCACCATCAAGGATACATTGCTCCCTGCTGACTGAACACATGGATTCTTTAAAAAAAGATACATTGTTGACATTTTGTTACATTTCCTTGAATGAACACACACACACACAACACACACACATGCAGTAGAAATTGGATTTACAATTTCATTTTTCAATATTTTGGAAACACTATGTAGCTGATTTATAATATTCATTGCATTAAAATTCATTATTTTAATATGACATAATTTATTCAAATATTCAATAATTAAAACTACTTTCCACTTCGTGTTTTTACATACAATGCTGTGACAATCATCTTTGTACTTAAAATTTGATCCACATTTCTTATATTTCATCAGGGTAAAAAATGATTGAAGTCTCAGGACAAATGATGTGAAATTTCAACCACTGCAACCCATATTGCCAAATTATTTTTGTGATATTTCTTTACAAGGGCTCTGAAATCATTTATAAACTACCAAATATTTCATTATAGTGTGTAAAACCCAAACAACTTTTGGCCTTGAATTTCTCCATTATTCTTGCATGTTACAATGAAACTATACCAAGTACTAATAATTTACTACCATTAAAAATTGTGATAAAAATCTGTGTGGCACCATTTATATATAAATAAATAATGAGACATTTGATAATACTTTTGTATTTGACAAGAATACAGCGTTCTAGTATTAAAATACTGTTCAGTTGTATGCATTCAATTCAAAAGATTACAAACCTTCATAACATTTTGAAATCAGTTCTCAAAGTATTCCTGTTTACGATCCATGGCATGACAACATTCTGAAAATGCACACTATAGAAGACAACAGTTGATCTTGAAACTTTACAGAGTTGTCACATCCTTATTGTTTGAGAATCAGGTTGAATAAGATTAGATGTCAATTTGAATCAAAGAATTCTAGATAAAGCCAAATCATTGCTGGAAACAATGAACCATAACATCGTCAGCTAAATTTTGCTGCCTCAGAAGTATCCTGTCAAATGATGCACAAAGAGACAAGGGACCAGAAAGCATACCAAGATACCCTGACCATCTGTTGGTAGATTATCAAACAGAGGTTGGTGCCAATAAGGCAGTAAATGTAACATCAAGGTCAGCATCTAAAGGTTACGGTACTATATTTTCTAGAACCGTTGTATAGGTTCAGACTCAAACATCCTTCCTGTGCTAAAAATCAAAAAATTTAGCTGCATTGTGCATATTGCATTCTGTATCAAGTATGGAGATACAGCCTCTTCTACTAGGTAATGTGTTACTCAGTTTATTGCTATTGCCTCCCAGGGTACAAGCCTGCATGTTCTTTCTGACCTCCTACATTCTTCATTCTGTCCTGCCCTGGGGTTATGGTTACAGAACAGGATACACTAAAATGTTGAGATCCTCTCTCTAACTTATTAATCTACTCCATACTGTGACCTTAAGGTAGTGCTTGGACCCAAATTCCAGAAGAGAGGTTGTTCTGAAACAAACTCTATCCCCACTAAAGGTAGTTTGACAGGTCTGCTTAAACGCACAACCATTTTGTAAGGTAAAATTGACATACAACATTTTATTAGTTTCATCTGTATAATGTAATGATTTCATATTTGTATATATTGTGAAATGATCACCACAATAACTCTAGTTGACATCTGTCACCATACAGAGTTACCATTTTTTTTTCTTGTGATGAAAACTTTTAAGATCTACGCTTTTAGCAACTTTCAAATACACAATACAATATTATTAACCATAGTCACCATAATGTACATTGCATCTCCATGGATTATTTATTTCATAACTGGGAATTTGTACCTTTTGACTCTCTTCACCCATTTTGTTCACTTCTCTCCCCCCAGCTCTGGTAACCACCAATCTCTTCTCTGCATCTAAGAGCTCATTTGTTGTTGCTAAGATTCCACTCATAAGTGAGATCATATGGTTTTTGTCTTTCTCTGTCTGACTTATTTCACTTAGCATAATGCCTTCAAGTTTCATCCATGTTGTCACAAATGACAAGATGTCATTATTTTTATGGCGGAATAATATTCCATTATATATATATGTATAAAACATTTTCTTTATCCATTTATCTGTCAATCGACACTTAGATTTTTTCTATGTCTTGGCTATTGTAAATAATGCTGCAATGAACATAGAGGTGCATACATGTTTTCAAGTTATTTTTTTTTCTTTTGTCTGAATAAATATCCAAAAGTGAAATTGCTTGGTGGTATTATTTTTAATTTTTTGAGGAGCTTCTATACTGTTTTCCATGGTGGATGGCTGCACTGATTTACATTCCCACCAACAATGCACAAGGGTTCCCTTTTCTTCACATCCTCACCAACGCTTATTACTTCTTGTTCTTTTTGATAATAGCCATCTGACAGGTGTGAAGTGATATCACATTGTAGTTTTGATTTGCATCTCCCTGATGATTAATGATCTTGAGCATCTTTTCATGTGCTTGTTGGCCATCTGTATGTCTTCTTCGGAAAAATGTCTAGTGAGATCCTCTGCCTCCTTTTAAAAATTGGGTTGTTTGGGTTTTTTTTTTTTTTTTTTTTTTGATGTTGAGTTGTATGTGTTCTTTGTATATTTCAGATATTAACCTTTCATCAGATGTCTGGTTTGCAAATATCTTCTCCCATTCAAGAAGAAGTATTTTTGTTTTGTTGACAATCTCATTTGCTGTGCACATCCATCCATTCTTGAAGCTAGGGTAGACCAAACCTTGCTGTGATGGTTAATTTTATGCCTAGTCATCTGGCCAAACATGACTTTGGGAGTGTCTGTGAGAGTATTTCTAGATGAAATTAATGTTTGAATCAGTGGAGTGAGTAAAGCAGATTGCTCTCCCTTATGTGGATGAGCATCATTCAATCAATTGAAGATCTGAACAGAACAAAAGGCTGAGTGAGTGGGAAGTCACTTCATAGCAAAAGAAGTGTGGCAGTGGGCCAATGCTTAGGGGATTCACTTGTTTTACCATATTCCCTGCCATCCGGAAGAAGCTGGCTTGATAGAATGTTTGAATGGTCTTTAAAAGTCCTAGTTACAGCACCAGCTGAGTGGCAATGCCTTGAAGGGTTGGGACAAGATTCTTTCTAGAAAGCTGTGTATGCTCTGAATCAGTGTCTGATATATGATGTTGCTTCACCCACAGCCAGGCTTTGAGGTCCAGGAATCATGGGTATAAATAAGAGTGAGCACCACTCACTATTACCCCTAGTGACCCCACTAGCAAAATTTGTGCTTCCTGTTCCAATGACTTTATGATCTGTTGACCTTGAGGTCTCAGCTCCAAAGGGAGGAACTTCTATCAGGAGACACAGGGATGATTCCATTGAACTAGAAATTAAGACTGCAACCCAGCCGCTTTGGGATCCTTATGCCTCTGGATTAACAGGCAGAGAAGGGATTTACTATGCTGGCTGGAGTGATTAATTCTGAATACAGAGGGGAAACTGGACTCCTACTTCACAATGAAAATAAGAAAGAGTATGTCTGGAATATAGGAGATCCCTTATGCTGTCTCTAGTATTATTATGCCCTAGGATTAAGGTAATGCAAAACTATAACAACCCAATTCAGGCAGAGCTGCTAATGGCCCAGACTCTTTAGGAATGAAGGTTTGAGTCATCCTACCAGGTAAAGAATCACAACCAGCTGAAGTGATTGTAGAAGGAAAAGAGAATACAGAATGAATAGTGGAAGAAGGTAATTATCAATATCAGCTATGGGCCATGTGACCAGTTACGGAAATGAGGACCGTAATTGTTATGGGTATTTCCTCCTTATTTTGTTGTGAATCTGCGCATGTGCATATGAAGTGATATGTTTGTTTTCTTCCCTCTGTATTCCCTTATCATGTAACATAAGATGTATTGGCTTTATATCATAGTGTTTAAGTACTGCTAATTAGTTATGGAATATGAAGGAGAAGAATGAACATTACTCAAGGACTTTACCTTCTCTTTTGGAAAAGGGGTTGGTGTGCTTTCTGTTGTACACAAGATAGTTGTATTATGTTAGGTAAAATTATGACCGTGTTATTGTCCTTATTTGGAGCCTAAGTATGGTTTAAGGAGATGCATATAGGTGCCAAGGTGACAAAGAGTGGTCTTGTGATGGTTAATTTTATGTGTCAACTTGACTGGGCCATGGGGTACCCAGACATCTGGCTGAACATTATGCTGGGTGTGTCTGTGAGGGTATTTCTAGATGAGAGTAACATTCGATTTAGGCAGACTGAGTAAAGCAGATCACCCTTTCTAACGTAGATGGGATTCAACCAATCAATTAAAGACTTGACTAGAACAAAAAGGCTGAGTGAGAGGGAACTCCTGTTTGATGGCTTGTCTCCCAGCATTGGTCTTTTCTGGCCTTTGGACTCAGACTGAAACACTGGCTCTTCCTGGGTCTCGAGTCTGCTGGCTTTCAGACTGGACCTACGCATCAGATCTCCTGGTTCTCCAAATTGTCAACCTCAGATCTTGCAACTTCTGGTCTTGGGAAATAAGGCAGCTTCAAACCCAGTCACCACATACTCTTCTGTGAATTGAGCTTCTGTCCTTTTAGTATATCCAGAAACAGACCTCCTACACTGCCATAATCTTTTTTTTTTTTTTTTTTTTTTTGGCCGTACACTGGCCTCTCACTGCTGTGGCCTCTCCCGTTGCGGAGCACAGGCTCCGGACGCGCAGGCTCAGTGGCCATAGCTCACGGGCCCAGCCGCTCTGCGGCATGTGGGATCTTCCTGGACCGGGGCACGAACCCGTGTCCCCTGCATCAGCAGGCCGACTCTCAACCACTGCGCCACCAGGAAAGCCCATACACTGCCATAATCTTGCTCCAAGCTTGGAGCTGCTTTCATTTCTTGCCTAGATAATTGCAAAAGCCTCTTATTTTTCTTCTGCTTTGGCCCTTGCCTTCCCTCTTATAGCCCTATTCTCAACACAGCAGCCAGAGTGATTCTGTTAAAACATAAGTCAGACCATATAATTCCTCTGTGAAAAACTGTGCAAGGGCTCCTGTCTCACTAAGAATGAAAGCCAGTCTTTACCTGAAAATGACTGAGTCTATCTGATATGGCTCCTCACCATCTCTCTGCTCTCATGGCCTACTTTTCTTCCTCTCATTCTCTCTGCTCACACACCTTCTGCCCCCACTGGCCATTAAACACACTGGGCAAACTCCCATCTCAACATGTTTGCACGTGCTCCTCTCTCTACTAGAAGTTCTTCCCCCAGGTATCTGTGTGGCTTGCTCATAGCCCCTTTTGGATCTTTATTCAAATATCAGCTTTTCAATGAGACGAGATGTGGCCACTCTATCTAACATATACATGCTACTATATATAAAATAGATAACTAATAAGAACCTACTGTATAGCACAGGGAACTCTACTCAATACTCTGTGATGACCTGTATGGGAAAAAAATCTTAAAAAGAGTGGCTATATGTATATGTATAACTGATTCACTTTGCTGTATACCTGAAACTAATGCGACATTGTAAATCAATGATACACCAATAAAATTTTTAAAAATAAATAAATAAATAAAATTGCAGCCACCTTCTGATACTCTGTCTCCTTTTCCTGCTTCATGTTTTCCTTCAACATTTACCATCATCTAACATACTATGCATTTACTGGCTTATTTATTATCTGTTCTTTTTCTGAAATGTAGGCTCCAGAAAGACAAGAGATATTTCCTCTTTTGTTCACTGCTAAATCCTCGATCCCCAGAACCACGCCTAGCACATTTTATGTGCTCAGTAAATACATGTTCTGTGAATGATTACAACTTAGAAATGCTGTATTTTTGTGTGCGTGTCAGCACAGAAATTTTTTTTTTATTGAAGTATAGTGGATTTACAGTGTTGTATTAGTTTCAGCTGGACAAAAAAGTGATTCAGTTACATATATTATATATAATATAAATTTCATATATTTATATATACATCTATTATTTTTCAGATTATTTTCCATTATAAGTTATTACAAGATATTGAATATAGTTCCCTGTGCTATACAATAGGTCCTTGCTGTTTATCTATTCTCTATATAGTAGTGTATATATATGTTAATCCCAAACTCCTAATTTATCCCTCACCACTCCCCCCCTTTCCCCCTTGGTAACCATAAGTTTGTTTTCCATCTAAAAAACAAAGATACAAATGAACTTATATACAAAACAGAAATAGACCCACAGACAAAGAAATGCCCTACTAACGTTGCTATATGCTGAGTGAGTTGTTCACCATCCTTAGAGAAGATTGTCTTATTTAACTCACAGCACACTTTTTTTTTTTTTTGGCTCACTTCCAGAGCTACTATGGTATAAGACACAGTTTTTACTCTGAAAAATCTAGCAAGGAAGAAAAGGTACTTAAAATTGTAATACACATTTTTGCATAAGGACCACAGCAGGATTATTCCTAGGGTGTACACCTCTATCTGAATGCTGACTGCAGGCTCAATTTCTTCCTTCTGACTCAAAAGGCACGAGAAGGAGAGTGTGTTGAAAAAGAATGCCATCTTCATCTTCCTCCTTTTTTCTGAGAAGCTAAAACTCCTCCTGGCTAACGTCTCAAGAATTCCCTAGAACACACTGGCCATCGTTACCACTCATTCTTTAATTTGCCCACAGCGAGCCACCTCTACTTACAGGCACTTTGACCTAGAGATTAGGAGCTCAGTAACTTAGGATCCAGAAAAACCTTGTGTCCCAGGATTAATGGGGCTTTCCACCACTACACTCCCCAATCTGTTGCTTTCTCCCCTCTCCCAACCCAGTGGTAAGCAAGTCCCATCAATATGGACTCTTAATCATGCTCAACCGCATCTCTTCTTATTGAATCTCACAGCTTCTCTTCTGTCAGCTGCATCATTTCCCATCTGAGTTATTGTGACTGGTCTTCTTGGCCCCGGGCTGGTTTGGCTTCTGATCCCTTCGAGATTCCACTTGATGAAAGATGAATTAAAAATTCAAACCTCTGAAAATCTAAAGAGCTGTGACTTCACTGCTTAAAACCCCTTCGTGGCTCACCATTGCCTTCAGGATAAAATTCAAACTCCAGAGCAAAGCCACGTCTGCTGGTGATCAGGCATCTTCCAAAGTCTGCAGACTCAACTTTTCTGACTCATGAAGTTTTACCATCTAGCCATGCTGAAGTATTTAGAGATCTTTGAAATTGCCAATGTTGACATTTTGTGCAGAATATCACTTCTCTCACCCAGTCCCTTGGCTGGTAAATTCCTTCTCATTATTCAAAACTTAACTCAGATGTTATATTCACCAAGAACCCTTCCTGACCTTACTTTGCCTTCTCCTTCTTTGGCCCTCTTTCTTCCATTCTGGTTGGAATGACAGTTCTCCATGTACCCTGTACTCACATTTTTGACAGAGAACTTGTCACACTGTGTTGTAATTACATGAACTCTTCATACTTCATTTCCTATTTAAGTTGCAAAACCTTCGGGGTTTAATGAACTGTAACTTCTCATCACCCATCTGCATCTAAGCTTCGCATGTTGATCCTGGATGTGGCTGGTCCTCTCTCCCCATAATAACCCTTGTAGGTCTTAGAATGACCTTTACCTTGGGTAGAAAAGCTTAGTATGTTTCTAGAATTTTTTAAGCAGGGAGAAAATTAACCTTTTCAGGTAAAAGCACAAAGCCTTTTCTCATTTATTGTATTACCTATGAAATGCATCTTAGTTGATTGTAAAGGGAGAAAAAGAAAAAGTGTTGAGTGTCTGGGGATGCAGCTAGAATTTTGTGTAATTTTGGAGAGAAGCAAATTGACTTCATACATTACTTCACTATATAATTTTAATGGTAACAGACCTACAACATATAACTAGAACCTTCATATTTATTTCTCTGACTTCCCACTAGACTGGGGGTCTCTTGCTTTTATAGGAACTCAGGTTCTGATGCTACTTGTCCCCAGTCAACCACAGAGAAAGCCTTGTTATCTACCTGTTGAAGAAAACCCGTGCATCAGATCCCTGACTCTGATGTTTTTTTCTTCTTGTCACAGAGTGTGAAAAGCTGGAATGGAGCTGCTCTGTGCCTGTTCGCTTCCCTCCTACTCATGCTAAGTTTTACCCTCAGGAATTGCTGCCTTCGTTTCTGGTTTGTGTTCATCACCAAAAATTCAGTGGCTTTAAGCTACCTTTGGTACAAGCCCTCTGACCAGGGCCCCTTGTGATAATCCAGCCTGTAATATCCTCTCCATGAGGAGGTCTGTTTTCTGAGAGGTGGTGGAGAGGGAAATCTTGGCTGTCTTTAAGGAGCTAAAGCATAATATTAGATTGGATATGTTAGGTATTAAATGCATAGACATTATAAGTTATAAGAGTTCAGAGGTTATCATCTTAAAAATAAAAGTTTATGGAAGGTAACCAAAATGAATCTTGCCACGAACGGTGTAAAGGTCACAGAGCTTAAGTTAGATATAAATTTGACATGAAGAAGATGCAATCATAAGAGAAAAGATAGCACATTCAATAAATAGTGATGAAAGGGGATCAAGAAATATACATCCATTTGTATTTTTAGCTACACTATTAGGCCTTTTGGGCATAACACAAAAGAAAAATTGAACAGAACTTAGTGGTTGAGAGCAGCCTTTGGAGTCAGATGCCTGTGTTCAGATCCTAGCTCCACTTTATCCTAAACTTGAGAAGTTACTTATTCTCTTTGTGACTCAATATGCTCTTCTGTAAACTGGGGATAACAATAGTGTGAATTAAAAGACATAGTATATGACAAGTGGCATGTTATAAGTATGCAAGTACCATTAACTATTATTAATTTTATTATTATTATTACAGTTAACATTTCTCCTCAGATATGCCTCTAAAGTGTTTAGAAACTTATTGCTCTTTGAAAATAATAAGGTAGAGAATTTTGAAAACATCTCACAGATTACGATGTTCCTTTAAGAATCTGAAAAGCTGTGATGGCTCAAGGGTCTATTTTAGAACTCATTTGGAGCAGTCAAATCTGTGCTACTTCAGATTTTCATATACAGCATTCTCCTAATTATATATATTGTTAAGGGAAAAAAAGCAACCTGTGTTTCTTTAGGGTCATTTAATAAAATTAAACTAATCAATCAATAAATCTCAAGTTCAGTCTGATATTACTTTGCCAACCAGCAGATTGCCATTGTGAAGTGAGTCCTGGGATTGAGATGAGTACATGGTCCCCTCAGGTTACATCATCCCACTTCTTAAGCTGTTTTATCCATAAAGCCCAGAACATGGTGAAATACTTTTATTAACCATACTTTTGGTCAGGGAAAGAGAATAATGGCTTGTCCTTTGTGGGTATGACTTGAGTGTTTTTTGAATTAGTATCTTATGAACACTGATAATGCAGTGGCTCATAAGCTTATGTTATGTGGTCCCTTCTTTAGGTTGCAACTCCATGCTCTTTAGTTGCTATGGTGACAGTAACGATAAAGGCTGATTGGAAGAAGGTAACATCTTATCTGGGATTTTTGCTGTTGTTGAGGGGGGAGACCACATTCCATGTTGTCCTATTAGACAAGATATTGGGTTACATCCATTTTGATTAGCAAGGCTCACTTTTTTTAGTACAGATTGTTTCAGTGCGGTACTTTATGACTAAACTCTCTAAGACTTGACTTGGGATTTAGCAAATTTAAGATAACCTAATCTCCATCTAATGGGCTTTCTCTGAAAGTAGTTGCTCAGTATATGAGTTATTATAAGAGAAGAAATACTAAATTTAATATCAAAAAGCCAATTTCAGAAGTTCAAGCAATGTACAATATACCTTTTGCATTGATAGAATTATTTAACAAAACTCTAATAACAGTCAGGAAACTATAGGAACTCCAGCAATAAGTAAATGATGAGGGCTTATTTCCTTTTAATTCTCTGATCCCAGATGGAGCAAGGTGTGACTGGAGAATGGTTTAATTGTTCATGGACATCTGTCTTTGGAGCCAATTGAAAAATAATACCTTGGGCATAATATGTCCTCCAGAATTTTTGACATTTTTATATCTTTCACAATCAAGCCTTTGTCAAAAAGTCAGGTAGTGAAACTCCTAAAAACTTATGGATACGTTTAGGGTAGAGGGGAATAAAAACCTGGTAATATATCAATATGCACAGCTGGAAAGCAGATGTTCAATTGAATGATCTCAGTACCTAGAGAAAGCTATTAAACCTGTTACTTACTTAAATGAGAAATTCCCATAATTTATTGTGCTCGTATTTGACTTACTTCTTTTGGCTCCTTTAAATTAACTCTGGAATAATTATTTCTATTACTATTGTTGTGGTTGAAGCCAATTACCATGGAAGTTTGACTCCACGCAATACAGTACATGAGTGCTAAGTAATGCCAAAGGCTGCTGTCAATCAAAGTAACCGGTGAGTTACAAGTTGTTTACTGGGAAACAAAGTGATAAATGCATACCAATGGGTAAAACGTGACATTGAGTGTTAGATACACCAAGTTTAAATAGGTTTATGTTCGTCTCTCAGAGTTCCAAAACGTAGTTTTAACTGAGCCTTCATTATCGAAAGAGACATGTAACACTCAGCTGTGTAAAGTATGGATGACTGTGTGGTTCAAATCTTTTAAGGCCTGTGCGCATTGGAGGGGGGCTGACCCACTCCCATCCAGGCCCATTTTCATCCTTTTTCTGGTTACTGGACAATCACATAAGCTTCCTTCAGCTCCTTTGATTCTAACCAGATTATTGGGCTGAATCGTGTGGGCTCACAATAGTACTAACTTAGTAAACCTAAAAAAAAGACTTCATAGGGGTTTGTATCACCCTCAAAAAAATTAAAGACCACAGGGCTTCCCTGGTGGCACAGTGGTTGAGAGTCCGCCTGCCGATGCAGGGGACACGGGTTCATGCCCCCGTCTGGGAAGATCCCACATGCCGCAGAGCTGCTGGGCCCGTGAGCCATGGTCGCTGAGCCTGCCCGTCCGGAGCCTGTGCTCCGCAACAGGAGAGGCCACAGCAGTGAGAGGCCCACATACTGCAAAAAAAAAAAAAAAAAAAAAAAAAAAAAAAAAAATTAAAGACCACATCTTGCTAGCATTATTTGATGTTACATAGTTACTTTAGGTTCACGTTGCATGACTTCTTAGCCTGTGGTTTACTAACAGGATTCCTTTAAGGGTCCTACCCGAGGGAGGACTAGAAACAGTCCTGGAGTACTAGAAACACTTAATGAGATGCCCAGAGGAACAGGCAAGGAAAATTCCAATTCTGAGAGTACCACTTAACCATGAGTATTGCACACCCCCTCCAGAGGGAGAAAGATCCCTTTTCTCATAGTCTCTTATTAAAAACAAAAATTAAATGCTTGTGAATTGGTGCTCTATGAGTCTAGCTCTGCCATCTCCCAGAACCCATAATTAGATAACTACATTTTAGACAAAAGAGTACTATAGTAATTCACAGCACAAATTCCAGCTAGGGAATAGAAATTGATACATAAAATATGTATCAATACAAATATAAATACATGCATATGTGATCTAAGCAGCCTTCAGTTATTAAAGGCCATTAAAAATACTGGAGCAAATAGCTCCTGGGGATTAAGCTCTAAGAGCCCTTTTTATAATCAGAAGGCAGCTAATCCCTGATCACCTATTTGAATGCTTAGCTTTCCCCAAAATAACATTATTATTTCCCCAATATAACTATTATTTTTTCTTTGTTATGCTACATGAGCATGCAAATATTGCCCAAAAATACCATCCCCAAAAGATCTCAGGATGCTTTCAGACTGAATAAACCTAGAGGTAAAAAAAAAAAAATGCAGCTTGGATTACAGAATTTTTTAAAATGTTAAGTCCAGCTGAAATTCACTAACTCCTTTATTTCAGCTAGTTTGCCATTTCCCATGACTATCTCTCACTTAACTCCTTCCTCAAGTTTCCTTTCCCCTGCAAAACTGCATTGCTAGGTTCAGAGAATAGGTCTTTAATTTTTTCTGACCCCTACCTGTAAATTCCCGACAAGTTCTTAGGCAGATTTTGCATCTTATTTGTCTGCTAAAATGTTATGATCTTGCATTACCCCCACAAGGATGCCACCTTCTGTTTTGACCAGGACCATTGATGGTGATAAGAGACTTTCATGGTTCTGCTGAGGAGGGAACTGAGACATTCTTGAAGAAGTTTCCTCTTCAAGTATTTCCTACACGTGTACATATACTGTTGGTGTAAATGCATATGTGATAAATACCATAAGCGTTAAAAACCAAGACCTATATTTTCCTATTAGATTTCAAACAGAAATGCTTCTGAGCATCTTCCCTATGTTTCCAGTCATAGTTATTTCTTGTATAACAAAAATTGAGGAGTAAAATACTTATATACTTGTACAAATCTGCTTAAGAAAAAGGTAAATGAGATATTAAATGAATAAACAAGGTCCTACTGTATAGCACAGAGAACTATATATTCAATATCCTGTGATAAACCATAATGGAAAATAATATGAAAAAGAATGTATATATATATATATATATATATATATATATATATATATATGTATAAATGATCAATTTTCTGTACAGCAGAAATTAATACAACATTGCAAATCAACTATACTTCAATAAAATAAATTTTAAAAAGTAAAAAAAAGAAGGTAAATGAGTATAAATTTAGTGGAATTGTTTGCATTGCCTTTAAACTCACGGTTCAAATGCTCTATTACCGTATCTTTTATATTAGTGTATAATTGCAGTGAGAAGCATTTTCTTCTCTTACTCCCAACTCCTTTCTTATTCTTACCATTTCTTCCCAAGAAAGATGCTCAATGATTTCTGATTTTCCCGGTAGTTTTCTCTCTTAATCCTAAAGCAATACTTCTTTAAACAGAAACACATTTTGATAATAAGTATAAACAGACTTCATATATACAGATATATATGTTCATGTATATACCTAAATATCTGTATTCACATTTATGACACTGCTTCTGTACACTGTTTGCATTTGCCTTAGAAAACCATTTCAATTGTCATAGAATTATGTACTGATACAGTAAAACTAAAGACCCAAGCAAGGGAATCCCTTGCCATCCTGTGCTTTAGAGCAGGGTTCGCCCACCCCTGGGCCTCGGACTGCTGGTCTGTGGCCTGTTAGGAACCGGACCGCACAGCAGGAAGTGAGCGGTAGGCAAGTGAGGAAAGCTTCATCTGCCGCTCCCCATCGCTCCCCATCGCCCCCATCGCCCCCATCGCTCCCCATAGCTCCCCATCGCCCCCATTGCTCCCCATCACCCCCATCGCTCCCCATCGCTCCCCATCGCTCGCATTACCGCCTGTGCCACCCCACACCTCCCATCTGTGGAAAAATTGTCTTCCACAAAAAAGGTCCCTGGTGTCAAAAAGGTTGGGGACCACTGCTTTAGAGAGTCTCAGGGATCACAAACCCAGGGGGGAAAAAATGTATTGAGGACTATAGACGCCCCTCTCACTCAGGATCAAGCAGTCAGCACCAGCACACAGCACAGTCTGGGACCCTACCTACACTTGCTCTCTGGTGACCAACATCTTTCAGGCTCCAGGGTTACAGTGCTTCACTTCTTTTTCCCTATTTCTTCCAATCAAGAGGTGACCACGTTTGGATTTAGTGAAGGGTTGTGGCTCAATTTAGAGATGGACAGTACTTCAGAGGGCAGGATAATTGAGCTGTGGATGTGCTTAGGTAAGAAAAATTCAAATTAATGAACTTGTCAAATCCTTCTCTCAGATAGTAGGAATGCAAGAGATTCTTGCATGACAAAGGATTGTTTCCCAGGAGTGCTGTGTACCCATTTTCTTGCTTCTGTTCACATTCCAATTCATGGTTCCAGAACACTAAAAAATTATCACATCATGTACAAGGCAGCTGAGAAACTTTTTGCCATGTTAAATAAATCTTATTATTCTTGAATTTGCATGTATATTGTTGTGGATTTAACACGCATGAAGTATGGGACCAATTGTTAACAATGTCAGCTACAGAAACACTAGAACTGTAAATGGTTTTATTAGTATAAACATGTTATATAAAATTTAATTAATTTTGCAAAAATTAAAGTTTTTGTTTGTATAATTTGCGATTCAGTAATTATAAATTATGTTTAGTATAGATAAAATTTTGAATACTTAAGAGAAAATTTACTTTGGATAACATGAAAAATAATATTTGATTTCTCACATTTACTTTAATTTACATTCCTTACATGTTTACGTTTGCTTTCATTTACATTCTGTTAAAAGATTAAAAAAGAAAATACAGTTGTATTCAAAATGTACACCTTATTATCAGTACTGCATTTAATAGTTCTTTATTATAACAAGATTATTTTACTGAAATAAAAACAAGAACAATATATTTTATGGAATAACATGTCATAATTTATGGGATTACCTTATTATTACTCTAGTTCTTATTTAAATGTCACCAACCCATTTAATCATAGCTAGTCATGAAAAAAAGAAAAAGAGTTCAATTGTCTTTATGTTTGTTGGCATTCTGTTATATAAATATCATAGCTAAACCAATTTTTTGATATTGTCAATTTGAAGGTATATTGGTCAAGATAGAAGGATAAAACACTCTTTACTTTGATTTACAATTTTAAAATATTTAGACATAGGATATGTATTCCTTCATTTGTTTTCTTTCCAAACTAATATTCGATGTAGAGTATGATATTTGAAAATATTTTTAGAACCAGTTTGAAAACAAATGCTCAACTTTATTTGGTAATCTTGATTTATTAGGGGTCATAAACCCCTTCACCGTACTTCTGGAAGGCTGCTATTTGGAGAGGCATGAAACAGTTCTGTGGTATCTGCTGTTTTCCCAATTAACCAACCGACCGCAAAATACTGTCTTCAGAATCTTCCAGAATATGTAGTCAGATAAAACTATAACGAATTTGAAGACATCCTTAATTGCAGAAATCATTGAAACTTGATGAATCTCAGAGTCTCCAGAAATACTAGATGTGGCATCTGGTGGAGGGTAGAGGACTGGATGGATGGGAACACAAGGGCAACAAGGGAAGAAAAGGGGCAATGACACCAGTTGTCCTTTACTCCAAGCTAGTAGGGTTATTTTTACAGTAGTTTGCTAATACCAACTTCATAGGTCACAGACTTAAATCTTTGGTTTGTTTAATTTTGCGTTTTTGGCTGCTTAGTATTAGCCTGTCTGCTGCCATATTGCTGGTGAGTCTCCACAGGGTGAAAGATCAGATGGACAGATTAGGGGCTGGTGGTTAACTTGTTACCACTGAGCAGAAAAAAGACTGTTGTAGACTTCTGTCTAAATGTGAGACATACGCCTTAAAGATTATTATTTTATTACCATTTTGTTAATTACTGGAGAGACAATGCTAAGTGTTTTAAAGAATGGACCTATTTCAATTCAATTTATGATCATTTTATACCAAGACAGCAATTTTGCTTTTGAAGTATATCACATATCCATTATAGTTCAACATCAAATCATTTTAGGTTAAAACATCTAATGAAAATCTAGTAATGAGAATAGTCAACTACACAATGTTTCTTCTTGATTTACTGAAATAAATAACCTGGAGTCCTAAAGTTTGTTCAGATTTTTATTTTCTTCCTGAATGTGGACAGTCCTATTTGAATAGGATAATCTATGTGAGAAATCAGCTACACTTCCTTATTACATATGAGCTTTACTTTGCCTTGTTTTCAAAAGGTTTATTCAATCTTCAGATTAGGGTAACATTCTATAAAATCCTAAATATTTTTACTACATAAATAAAAGTAACTAAATTTGTGTATTATTTTCCCACAGAAAAATCTCAAAACCTAAGACATTAAAGCATGTGGCCTTTATCAGCTTGTATGTAATTAATTAGAGACACAGGCAAAAATTCAAGGGCTATCAGTAGTTACCAATACTTTGACTTTCTTCTTTCTAGCCACTGCATTCATCTCTTTCTCCAAACGACCTTTTTCTGTAGCAAGAGCAAATATGGTGCTTTTCAAGGTTATTCTCTCAAGTGCTGTTTTCATTTAATATGATGTAAATGTATCCCCAAATTTATTTCTTCCAGAAAAAGAAAATTTGCACTATCATTAGTGCAATTATCTTCAAGGTTGAGGAACTTAATTAGCAAGATGGGTGTGGCAGAGTGAGCAGAGGAAAAAGAACAGAGAATCATGATTTTTCTTCCTTTTAATTAGAATTGTGAATTATATGATTTAATGGTACCTAGCCTATATAATCTGAAATATTCACAGAAAGTTTGATCATTAATTTGCCTATGTAGAAGTATTGTTAGGGGACAGATTAGGTAAAATATACAGAAGCAGGTTTCTGACTTTTCACTCCCAAATGAATCTCACCAATTTGCCAAAAGCTGAGTTTTTCTTTTATTATGGATAAAGGCCTTCTTTACCGTGGGCCAACATTTATACTTTCTTTCAGACTGACATATGAGCTTTGCCATTTCAAACATTTAAATTTCTTTCTTTCTTGTAAAGGTAAAAATGTACTAAAATAGGCTGAAATATCTGCCCCAAGATATCAATGAATAATACTATGTAGATAATATTTAAATTACATTGCTCTTGATTATATTAAATATTATTTTTCACTATGCTACATATTATTTTAAGTAGATCATCATATGTTTGCTCTTATTACAGTTCACTGTGAATTATTGTTTCCATAATGAATGTTTAGTTCTTCTGCTGATACTTTTCCTCTCCTTGTGAAGTCATAAGTTGAAAGGAAAAAAGGAGGGAGGGAGAAAGGAGAAGGAAGGAAGGAAACTTAAAGATGCTGTTAATTAAGTAAATGAATGTGAGCCAGGAGGACCAAAGTGGCAGTTTGCAGTCAAGATTCTGACACTCAGAGTAACAGATTTAGGAAGTAATGTTTCACACAGAACGCTGCCTGAAACAAATCTATTTTACTTCACATCACATATAAATTCATCAGTTTGGCTATTTGACACCAGTCTATCTAATTAGTACAACCGGGTCAGGTGGTGTCTTTTTTTTTTTTAATTTTTATTGGAGTATAGTTGATTTACAATGTTGTGTTAGTTTCAGATGTACAGCAAAGTGAATCAGTTATAAGTATACAAATATCCACTTTTTAAAGATTCTTTCCCATATAGACCATTACAGTGTATTGAGTAGAGTTCCCTGTGCTATACAGTAGATCCTTATTAGTTACCTATTTTATCTATTGTGCTGTGTATATGTCAGTCCTAATCTCTCAAGTTATCCCTCCCCCCACCTTACCCCTGGTAACCATAAGTTTGTTTTCTACATCTGTAGCTCTATTTCTGTTTTGTAGATAAGTTCATTTGTGGTGATATCTTGATCAGCTTAAAATCTGCCATAATCCTTGTGTTAGAATGTCAGCACATCAGCTAGTTTTCCAACTATCCTTACTCAGAAACTAGGAAACAAAAATACCGCAGTTTAAAAACTTTTGCACTTCTTGTTTTAATGTCCTTTATTATTGTTACCCCAAAGGATAATATAATCCTGTAATTAAATAGAACTTTAGTGTTTGAAAAGCAATCCTTTCTAACATTTGGAACATCATGTGAGATTTTTAAATAAATATGTTGTATGTTCTAAAATATATAAAAAACAGATTAAATGGGAATTCACATATCAGTTTTTCTAGATATTAGGGTTCTTTTAAACCAAATATATTCAAAATTTTTTGGTAGTTCTTTTATCAATCCCAAGAGTACTCAAGTGATACTTCCAACTTATTGGAAGTTCCATTACAAATAGAAATAATAAAGAAAAGTGGCCTGGTTGATGTGACACAGTCTGTCAAAACTGGCATTAGAAATAGAGGGAAATATGTTACTATAACTATAGCAATAGAAGAATTCACACAATTATTCTAAATATAACTTTGGATCAAACATAACAATATAATTCCAGCCTCTGCCAATCTTTCATATCAGTGTAGACAGATGGAGAATATTGGATTTATTGAAAAGTTAAGATAAAAAAGAGTGGGATTGTTTCCAACAATACATGTAGATGTAATTTATATTTGTTAAACCACCATGCTGCTGAAATTGAAATTCACTTATTATAATAGCATTTTTCACATAGGTAACAATAGAAATAATATCTGAAATTCCATAATAATGTGTAATAATGTGTTTTTATTTGCATCTTTGCACAATACTCTAAAATATGTCTAACAGTAATTTCTAAACATTCAGGAATAATACATAATTTGTAGTTGTCTCTTAAAAGCGTATCTGTGTGCTTAGTATGTCTTCATAAAATGTTTTAGAATTGTTTTTCAAACCATGAGCCACTTCCAGAGGCAGACCTTCATTTCATCAGATTTAACAACCACTTCAACTGTCATTTAAATCACAGTGGAAACATACTGTAATGATATTTCTTAACTTTTTTATGTGGCTTACAAGCCAGTGTTAAGAAATATGTTTATAAAATCTTTAATGAAGGAGATGAAATAAGGCCTTTCAAAAATAATAAAAATATGTATTTCTATAAAGCAATTCAAAGTGAATTTGTATTTGATATTTGTCACCCACAAATTTTCAGAACATATTGAGTCAAGTTATCTGATATCTAAAGTATTTTATAACTCTGAAATTTTTTTCTATAATTCTATTTTACAAAAATGTGTTTAGTGGAACTATGTTACCATATATTATTAAAGTAGCATGGTCCAAAAAGTTAGGCACTACTGTATTAAACTGGGAAAACTTTGATACACTAATGAGAATTGAAGCTCCCCCAAAATACTATGGTATGCAGCGTATTCCAAACATTTTGATCTTGAAAGCTTTTTTTTCATAAAAGGCATTTGCAAACTATTTTTACACCAAATGTTTTCAAAAGAATATTTAGAAATCAATCTCAATGAGTAATTATTACTTGATTATTTATACTCTCCAATGAGTTATTTTATTATTAGCAGCAGTAGTAGTATGTTTTAAAGTCATGGATTTCCCATCTTGATCTTGTAGTATTGTTGGGTAGCTTCATTTTTTTCAATAGAATATTTTTTAAGTATTCAATTTTCAAAGGGAATTTATTTTAATAAAATTTACTTTAAATAGTAAGTATATTTACATAAGTAATACAATAAATAATGATGAAGTATAAGACTATACACCTTGCCCAAATTAATCTGATTGACTTCCTAGGTTATTTAAATTCTACCAAATAAATTTATATCTTCCATGACAGACTGACCCATAATAAATAAACCTGATATGTTCTTAAACATGAGAACATTTAACATAAAATAGCTAATTGATATGCATATATCATACCATTATTAATGTGTGTTGTGTAATATTAACAGAACTTCTATTCATTAAAAAGCATTTATGAATCACCTGGCAGTAAGTTAACATTATAATGAATTTGATGGACCCGTTACTTGATTTCACAACTTTTTTGTATCTAGTAGTAAAGACAATTCAACAATAATTTCTGAATTAGAATGATGCAGAGTTAGAAAACTGTATGTAAGGGATCAACTTCTATATAAATTTGTCTTCTACAGTTTTTTCAAATATACCAAGCAAGCCAACTACTGCTCATGATACTTAAATTTCATTATTTTTCTTGTATATAGTAAGATTCAATTATCTAATCATTTAAGTTAGTTATGTATATTTTAGTAATTTTTTTTCCTTCTCTGCTAAAGATGCTATTTCTATCTATGGTAAGAGAAAATACTTCAGGGTCAAGTGTAAGAGATATTGTTAGGGGAATGTTTTCTTAAAGGGTAGCTAAAATTTTGATGAGCATAGAATAAAAGCAGGTGAAATGGTGTTCAATTTCAACAATAATGATCTCACTTATCTCATGAGTTTTTTATGGAAATTTAAGTGCACAATAAGGTGAGAATACTTTGCAAACCTAACATTACTATGAAAGTAGCAGGTATTTTTAGTTTTAGAATTTTAACATATAAACATCTTGTTTGCAGAAATAAAAATGATGAAAAGAACATGGTAACCCACTATATGTTAAGTATTTTATAAAATATTCACAAAAAGAATCCTTAAATTCCTCCACTTTCTTGGGTATGTGGTAGGTTGCAAAATGGCACAATTATTTGTGATCCCTCCCATCAAGAGGTAGAATCTATTTCTCCGCTCCTTGAAGTTAAATTGGACTTGGGCATTATTTTGGTGAAAATGATGTGCAAATTCTGAACCTGTCATGAGGAGGCTATGCATTTTGTTGTATTCTTAGGACACTGTAACCCTTCCATGGGTACAAGCTTAAGTTAGCCTGCTGGATGGTGGGAGGCCATCTGGAAGAGGACCAAGACATCCCAGCCAACTGTCAGCCAGATCTCTGCTGATACAGCAGCTACCCTAATGTACAGATATATACACGAACCAAGAGCATCAGAACCAGCCAGCTGAGCTCAGGTCCGATTGCCAATCCATACAACCATGAGCTAAAAAAATCATTCTTTTAAGTCACTAAGTGTTGTGTGGTTGATCTTACTCAGCAAGTGCCATCTGCTACAAAGCACTTTTGTATTCGTTTTATAAAACCTAGATGTCTCTATCCATAGCACACTAGGAACAATCTTGTTGGAAAAAAAGGAAAGAAAAGAAAAGAAAGCCATCTCTCTTCTCTACAAGAAGATTTATGGAAGTAAATCATGCCCAACTGGAAAGATTTTAAGGATGTTTATAAGTAAGTTAGACATTAATAATACATGGAACATAATATGTGCTTTAAAGTTTTTGACCAGTTGGAAACATCATCATTAACATTTGGTTCCTTGTTCTAAGGCCTAATAACCTCAACATCCTCCATGTATAGAAGATATAGATTGTGTGGAAGGCATGAGCAAGGGAGGGCAGAGAGAAAGCTGTAAGCAGTGAAAGTTTCTGCTGAGTAAGTGACCCTAAAGAGAATATAAATTTAAAAATTACTCTGACACTTTTTTCCACTATTTGGTTATCTGTTTGGCAAATGAAGATACAAATGGCCTTAGACATCATTTAAATACCACTTTAGACTTGATTATTCAACTTTATTATCAAATGTCAAATATTTTTTCTTAAAATCCCCCATGTTTATAAAAGGGAACAAAAAGACACATACAGCAAATGTGTTGTAATTGGCAAACTTAATTAACGTATATTTCCTCCACTCCAGAGGTGAAACTTCAGCCCCAGGAAAGTCCACTGATTTGCAGCTAAATGTATTACCATGTCTGTGCTGAAGCCTCAGAAAATTACATGGAAATAACTGGATCAAGCAATGAGAATTTATGGTCACAAAGGTTATAACAGCTACAACAACAAGGAATGTTTTGAAAAGCAGCTGCCATGCCTAAGGATAAAATATATCCAACAAGGCTCCTTATTACAATTGAAGATGTATATTCATGTCTTGCCAAACCTTATACAAGAGTCCAAAAAAAACCCTTAAAAAGCTATGTGTAGACAAAGGTGGGAAGAGAAATTTTCCACCCATATTTTCTTACTTTATACTTTGTATAATGTTCACCCTCAGAGATGACAAATATAGCTGATGAAAAATTAAAGCAAAGGCTGAATTGTGCAGCCAGGAAGTCAAAAAAAACATTGTCTCTGAATAAGATGCTTTCATCCTCAACTCACGTCTCCCAGGCACATCAAGAATATTTGCTAACAGCATCACAATTTTGCATTTTTGACTTTGTGGTTCTAATGCCCATAATACATTTTCCATAGAAGAGAACAAAGACCCTTCAAATGATAAGATAATAAAGAAAAGGCAAAATCTTATTATTTAAACAGAATGTTGAATAGCTACAGGTAAAAATGTTTGAGAATTTATTTATTTGAGCAGTAGTTTTTTATAGAAGTGTACACATTAGTTAAATGATGGAGAAATCTCACAGGAAGGATCCCACAGCTCTCTTGGTTTTAGCTTTCTCATACAGAAATGTAGATTTCTATTTTCCTCTTGGTTACAGCTAATTTCCCTTAGAATCTAAATCATATGTATTTTCCCAGCTAAAATACCGACTCACTTTTCAATTTTTTCCTTATAATTTGTATTTCAACAGATTGAGCAGGTGTGGTTACTGCTCAATGAAACCCCTCCTGCTGGGATGAGATGGCTGAACCATGTACCATCCCACTTACTTCACCTTGGACACCTTGTTAGAAAATTATAACCACAAATCAATGAAAAACTGTGAAAGCTACTAATGTTTTCTCCAAAACAAGAAAATTAATCTCAGGAATGCAAGAGAGCTATTTTAAAAGATAAAGTTACTACACTAATATGTTAGAGAATAAAAATACAGAAAACATTTTAAACATACTTTAGAAATATCTTATTCATGTAAAAGTTCAACTTCTCTTGCCATGTATATATACATATGTATGTATGCACACATATGTATATATATAACTTCATGGTGATGTGATATGAAATGAAAATGATTAATTTTTAAAAGCAAGTGTAATAACAAAAATTAGATACTGGAAAATTTTCAATACATAGTCTCTATGAAATAATTTTTAAAACTATATTTTAACAATAGGAAAATGTAAAAATCATAACTTAACCAAACATTCAAACTTAGTATAACTCATAGTGTGACAACTTGAAATTATGAGCTCATAAAGTAATGCAATATAATGTATACACAATGATGTTTAATCTGAATCTAATTAAAACTTTAGACTTAACTTCTGGTTAACAAGATATACAGGAGATGAAGAAACAAACATCATAATGATGACATAATCAGACGAAGCTTAAACATGAGAAATGCTACAAAACCACAGGCTAGACGCTTCAAAGGACAATATTATGAAAAAAATAAAAAAATAGTTGGGGAGGAAAATGTTAAACAGACTTAAGAGGCATAGTAATCATTTGCAATATGTGGACATATCCAAGCTCGGGAAAAAAAACCTATAAAAACTATGTTGGCCAAATGGAAAATTTGTATATGATTTGGATATTAGATGACATTAAGGAATCGTTGATTTTTCTAAATATGAAAATAGCATTTTGGTTATGGAGAAAGATGTCCTTATTCTTAGGAGAAGCATGTTGAAATATATGAGTATTATAATTCTGCAGCATACAATGTACAGCAAATGTGTGTGTGATTATGTACACATATTTTCCAAAATGTTAACTATCGCCGAACCTAGATGGAGAGACTATAGGTATTTGTTGTGCCATTTTTTCAATTTTTCTCAGTGTTTAAAGATTTTGATAATACAGGCTTAGATATGACTATCACACATTACATACCATACATGTAAAGATAGTAAATATTTTTTTCAAAAATATCAGTAATTTTTTTAAAAATCAGTAAATTAAACAAATAATATAGCTTTTATTTGGAAAAAATTGTTTTAATTGTGCAGCAATCTATGAGACCTTGAACAGCCGTGTTGTTATGTATCCAACTCTACTGCCTCTTTCGCACCCTCTTACTCTGAAGTTGGTGATGTTCTCCGTGCTGAGATGATGAGCCACTTACTTTTGATCCCTATATGACATGAGGGTGGAAGAGTTAATCAATACTTCCTATAGTTCAACGCAGCAAATCATCTTTCAGAATCATTTGATTCCACGCTTATCTCAAAATCTTCTAATTCCTAGGCTCCCTTCTAAAGGGAAACAGTGGCTATAGGTGAACACAGGTGTCCAAATGGCTCAGAAGGAATCACCCCTATTTAATATCAATCAACTCTATTTATGAGTAGTTGTGAATTTCAGTAACTCTAGTGCTTAAAACTCCATCAAATCTGGATTACTTAATTTAATTTTAAAATGGTGAGAGGCTGCTTTGGAATTCTATAGAGTTCACTTTTTTTCTACCGTAAGTATTTCTCAAGCCTTCAGTAAGTCCCAGGTCTGGTACTAGAAGCTGGAGATAACACCAAAATATTGTTATTTATTGTTTATTTTCTCACCCTTCTCCTCCTTCCGTGCTTCACTCACCAGACTATCCACAGAATCATTATAAACCTCCTTCTTCCCTCATCACTGTACAGAAATGAAATACTTTAAGAAAGGGAACAGTCCTTTTGCTGTGTTTAACAATACAGTTATTATAAGGAAGCAGGAAACTTGCTCCCATCCAGAATAACCGCCTGCGCCTTCCTCCCCAAGGCTCTGAGAGAGGACTGCAGGGGATGGATTACCAACACGTCGTGGGGTGGTGTCAAAGGGCAGCCACGTTAGCAAGTGCTGGCATGAATGGACCCTGTCTGTACTTCTGGGCAGTGAGGAAGCAGATATAACATACATGGCCAGCTTACACGGCTGCTTACCCAACAGGCATGACTCCACTTCCTTCTTTTTTTTTTTTTTTTTTTTTTTGCGGTACGCAGGCCTCTCACTGTTGTGGCCTCTCCCGTTGTGGAGCACAGGCTCCGGATGTGCAGGCTCAGCGGCCGTGGTTCACGGGCCCAGCCACTCCGCGGCATGTGGGATCTTCCCGGACCAGGGCACAAACCCGTGTCCCCTGCATCGGCAGGCGGACTCTCAACCACTGCACCACCAGGGAAGCCCCCCACCTTCCTTCTTGATAACAGAAGTTTTGTCCCTCATTGGGCCTCATCGTGCTCTGGGGGAGGCTCATTTCCTCCCTCGACCTACTGGTTGAATTATGACTGTTCAAAGCCAATTACCACACCATTCCCTTTACCAACAACTGATTTAAGCATGGATGTAAGAAGCAATTCTAAGCAATGGGTTTCTAGCAGATACCTTCTGAGAAACTGCTGGGACTGGTTTTCCTCGTGGATGAAAATGTATGTGATGGCATTAACATTCCATTAATGTTAACTATGCCTCTGACATCACTGATACCTGAAAGAGAGACAGCCAACTTGCAACCCACCCCATGAGGACCAGCCCACGTGCTATAGAGGGAGAACAGAAAGGTGGAAAGTATGCAGTTTCTTGATGACAACATTGAACTGCCGAATTCAACAAACCTAGAACTATCCTACTCCAGATGCATGTTATGTGAAGCAATAAATTTTCCTTCTTTAAGCGAGCTGAGTCACAGTTTACTCTTTGCTGATGCAAGCATCCTAACTGATGCAACTCTATATAAGTGGAGGGGATGATAAAAATTGTGCAGCTTAGAAGCGTGTGTTTTAGCATTTGGACAAGGTTGGGTTATCTGCTATCAAGCAAGTAGAAAAAAGGAAGTAGCTGGGACTAAACACAAGATCCACACGTTGGGTCAAAAAAAAGACTTAGTGGATGGGTCAATTAGTGACTGTCCTGGGGAGTAAAGCTGGTCTGCAAATTAGATCAAGAGAGAACATCTCTGGACTCTCTGTCTGAAGCCTGTCCAACTTCAGCCCATGATCAGCACCAGGGATGTCAAGGTGAGATAATGAGATACAAAGAGGTTGGAAGATCACACAAATATACTCTTGTGCAGGTAACGTTCAGTAACAGAGGAAAATTAGGCAGAAGCTCATCATCCGACACCTCGGTTCCCAAGAAGCAAGGGCTCAGGGAAGTCCTGCAGTCCATGGTAGGGGACTCTGCTATTAGATAGAGTAACCAGCTGAAACTTCTGGGTTGGAACGAAGGCTTATGTACTCAGTCAACATGGAAATACTATGGAGGGTTATGAGTTATGATCTGGGGAAAAAACATGTTGTCAAGCATCTTAAAAAAGGGATAGGAAAGATGAATAAAAACTTATGAGTGTAATATGTGAAAAGTAAGCTATGCCAAGTATTACTCCCATCTTAAAGAAAGAGAGATTAGGATCAATACACAAGATGAGAGAGGAGATGCCATTGACCCATGCTGTGATGGAGAGATAAATGGTCATTCCATGCTGTGCTGGGGCTGAGAGATACAGTTTCCAGAAAGTGAAGTCAGAGGCGTAGTGGACTTAGTTTGGTTGTATCTGAGTACATTGAAGGTAGCCAGCTGGGGGTGGGATGTGAAGAGACTGAATGAAAGACACCAGTCCTAGACTGGAGAGTCCAGCGTTGGCAGCAGAGAAGGCTGCCTCTGTTGTTCCAATAAGGCAAAATCTGATTACGGCAAGCCCTGTAGACCCATCTAAGTACTCCCTGCGGGGTCCAGAGGCTCAGGCCAACTGCAGCTACAGGAGCTTCTGAAGCATCCCAAACACCCATATTCTTTACCCGTAGTTGTAGGTATCATGTCCAGTTGACAATAAAGGGGATACAGGCAACAATGCTGGAGCCCCACGAACATCAGTGAGGTGCTCAGTGATTCAATATTTAGCCTCAGAGGCTGTGGGACACATAGTGCTGATGGTTCATGGAGGTGGTAGACTGTCCCTATTTATGTAATCTCGGAGCTCAGGAAAGAGGGGGAGCTGGGATGGGGAAAACCTATGCAGAGGAGAGGTCAGTGGAGGTGGAAGCAAGCAGCTATGATAGATAGATAAAGGCTGGGAGAAAAGCAAGCTGGAGCTCTGCCCTGTGCACTTTTTATTGTGAATTCGTAGCAGATTGCCTGACACACAGCAGGTGCTCAATAAATAATTGTTGGATGAATGATTTAATTAATCGAGGCTGTTTGGTAGCCCATTATGATCTAAGCGTTATACTTCACAGCGAGAAGTGTGTGTTTATTGCTTCATTCCACAAGCTGACCTCAAGTTTCCTGGCCACTGTGTCTTCCACATTTTAAACCGACCATATTTCTTACTTTATAAAATTAAATAAATGCTAATGTGATAGCAAAGGAATGTAAACAAGTGTGCTTAGACAAATTCAATGTGACTAAAAAGAAATGGTAGCAGGAGGATGAAAGTGGGCCCAGTTAAGATATATTTGCTTTTGTGCCACAGATTCTATGCTTTTCTGAATAGAACCGTTAGATGCTAAGGAGATGGGGACTATTTTTGACTCAGTTTTTTTTTCTTTTTTTTTATCTTGGGGAAATATATTTTCTCATCGATATTTTATGCTGTTCTTTTTTCATACTTTGCTTTTGCAATGCTTCCTTTAAAGACCTTTTGTTCCTTTTTACTTTGTGCCATTGTTTATGTTGAAATTTGTTGCTGTTACTTTTGCATTTATATTTCACAGAGAAACAATACTTAACACTATAAAAATCCCAGAACCGCATCAAGATAAAAGAGGTGATTTATAAACACATAATAGTCGTTTCTGATACTTTTCATCATTAGTCAAGCTGAGAGAACAAATTGGAATTTGTGCTTCTGGTGGGCTTTCTGAAGGGATCCTCAGATAAATGTAACCAAAGATGAAAGATAATTCCAATTAAAAGATAATGGATATTATACACAATTACAGCTGTGGCCAAGTCAAATACTTTGAAATTGCATGTCTTTGTGTGAGAAACCACAGTGTTAAATAAAATAATCAACAGGAATTTATTTCTTTCTTTGCTCTGATCTACTCACATGCTCATTTCCTATTTTTGGTAGCAAGTGACAGTTCCAGTTAAATAAAAAGACACCAAAACTTTCCAACCTAGAGTAAAGACTAGCATTTAAATTAGTAAAGTATTAAGGTTATTTAAACTCTTCAGATTATAACATCTAATTGTATTTATGTTCATTTAATTTCCCTTATTTAGAGCCCCCAATTGGAAAGCTTCTGCATGGGAAATAATGTCTGATCCTGGTGATGATGCCTCTATAAATTTTCTACGTGCTAAATTTATCTTAGCTAAATATCACATCTATGAGGAACTATGGCAAAATAGACAATAGAAGAAATGATGGGATTCTCACTTTAAATGCTATGCTACCACACACCAGTTCATAGGCCTGACACCTGAGACACACAGAATGATAGCAGAGAGAAGACAGTAAAATTAGTAAAACAAAATGAGTAAAACAAGTGTATTATTAATTCCAGCAAAACCACTAAATCTAATGACTCACCGCTATGACTGTGTCAGGAGCAGATCTTAAAAAAATAATCTTAAAACGACTGTCTTTCTTCCTTGATAGCATGTTGACCATCTGATATTATTAATGATAAAGTGGGTTTCTCTATGGACAGGGAAGATTTGTTATTTTAGCATATAGTTTCATCAAAAAGAGAAAAAAAAGCAAAAGCAGAAATATGTAGATGAAATACAGAGTCGGGGATTATCATGAGTTATCACTTCATGCTTGATTCAATTTGAAATCTCACAATCTTCTCAGACTCCAAGGCAACTGAACCCTTTGTCCCATGGATTATCTCTAGGTACCATGTAAACATTTGCCCCTGAAGCTCAGTGACTGGTAGCTGTAGTTTATCAAAAGTTGTCACCCTAGGAAAATCAATCAGATCACTGAGCTCACCTCATTTTGTCCTATTAGGGTTCTGATGAGTCAGGTGAGTGATAGGAACTGCTGTATCTTTCCAGAAACTGGTTATGTGGAGATATGCCTATTAATCTAATGCCTGTGTGTTTGTCCAGTTCATCAATTTCAAAACCCATGGAATGGTAGGGAGGATTTGAAATTAGAACTGGCTAACAAAACACTCCCCAGGGCTTCCCTGGTGGCGCAGTGGTTGAGAGTCCGCCTGCCGATGCAAGGGACGTGGGTTCGTGCCCCAGTCCGGGAGGATCCACATGCCGCGGAGCGGCTGGGCCCGTGAGCCATGGCTGCTAAGCCTGCGTGTCCGGAGTCTGTGCTCCGCAACAGGAGAGGCCACAACAGTGAGAGGCCCACGTACCGCAAAAAAAAAAAACACTCCCCAGATTGGACTTGGAGGACATTTTGGGAAAGGATACAAGAGGGCCCCTAATGTTTATTGCACCCCTGCAAAGTATACAGTTAACGTCCCTTAATGTTTATTGCTCCAGCTCTGAAAGAACACCATTAAGTCCGAAGCATCACCTGATGGCATTCTCATCCAGCCACACTCCCTGAGCAAAAATGGGACATTATGTAACACAAAGAGAGCAGGGTTGCTCACCCAGCTGCATTCGGAGAACTGTATCAGGAACCTTCTTTAAACAAATCCAATAACATGATAGTATGGCAGCCTACGTCCCCCGTATGCCACCATCCTATAAACTCTGTGGCAACATGAACAGAACTGTATTAATATTCATGATTCATGGTCTTAAAAAAAAAAGAGGGAAGAATGAAAAAAAAATACCACCACTATATGCTCTGCTGTATCAGTGTATCTAATGAGAATAAATTAAAACCCAGCTGAGACATGACCCTGAAACCTTTGCTTCCTCTTAACTGTCAGTCTGACTTTCCCTAGCACTGTGATCAACTGCATTCTAAGTGCAAGCTGACACTGGCTCAACATTCTGCAAATACAGGTAAAAATGGGAGGGGAACTGCCTGAAACTCAATGCTGATGGCACCTGGTTCTGCCCCATTACCCCTCACCTGTGTAGCTTCAGTTTCATGTAGCTCCAATTTCATTTCTTTAATAGCCTGGCTTTTGATAAGAATCGTCTCCTCTCTGCCACTCCCACTGCCAAGTTCCCTTCGTGGTGTCATTGCTAACTTCTCATACAATGCAACTTCATTTCTCTAAGAAATTCCCAGCAGTGGACTTTAATAGCAGGTCCATCGGCTGTTAATCTCAAATTTTCCAGGATGATTTCGTTACTAGAACTAGTCTTCCTCCTATTTCCAGTGTGGTCAATAGAGGCTTGTTTTAGAGGCGCTTAATTCTTTATACCCTAAGGGTATTGTGCCCCAAATCAGACCAAACAAGAGACACTTTTTATTCCCTTATGATATCGACATCATTTTAGGAGAATGCCTGTCATGGGTCCTCTTTGTTATTCCTACGTAAATCAATAAAAGCTCTGAAAAATACAGGAAGATGTTCCGGCTATGTGTTTACAAATATTAGATGAGAGGGTTCACAGATAGCAGATCATCCATAAGCTGGTTCTCAAGGCTGTGTTGTCATATGCTTCATGACTTGTTTCATTACCTGCCACTGATACTCTATGTTGACTATTTCTTTCTAAACCCCTCATAAACAAAATCCTTAATGATACATAGCCCAAGTGAATTCATTTACCAAAAAAATAGAGTGCAAGGTTATATATAAACCAGAAACCCAGGTGCCTTGCTGCAGGATTTCTATAAAGTATAATAGCCTGTTGGAGTTTATTATAATTCCTAATTGGGTCAGCGCTATAGATAGAAACCTAGCCAATGCCGATGTAAAATTATTCCTAATGATTTTTAAGAATGGTAAGTAGCTATTAAAATCATGATAATTAGGACAGATGACAAAGAGTAAATGACAAAATAAAGCACTTTCCAGGTATACAGTTTTTGGATCTGATACCCTTCATGGATACTACCTTAGGCTAAAATAATTTATCACACATTTTTAAAATAAATTTATTTATTTTATTTATTTATTTTTGGCTGTGTTTGGTCTTCTTTGATGTGAGCAGGCTTTCTCTAGTTGCAGTGAGAAGGGGTTACTCTTCGTTGCGGTGCACGGGCTTCCCATTGCGGTGGCTTCTCTTGTTGTGGAGCATGGGTTCTAGGCTCGTGGGCTTCAGTAACTGTGGCTCACAGGCTGTAGAGCGCAGGCTCAGTAGTTGTGGCTCATGGACTTAGTTGCTCCACGACATGTGGGATCTTCCCAGACCAGGGTTCAAACCCGTGTTCCCTGCATCGGCAGGTGGATTCTTAACTACTGCGCCACCAGGGAAGTCCCTTATTGCACATTTCTCATTGACTATTTAAAATGAAGGCTGTGCCAGTTCTTAACATGTAATCTTAAGGGATTTGCATACAATTTTTATAGAACATAATATTCTTTCTTTCTAATTGAACAGTATAAATATATCACCATTTATTAGAAATGAAACGGATACAGTCCAAGGAGCTATTTTTTACCAAGAAACTTAAAATCTAGTAGGAGAACTTTTTACAAGTACACAAATGACTAAAGTACAAAATGAAAATTTAAAAAGTTTTGTGACACCCTTTTTTTTTCTTTCAATATGTTGTTAATAAATGAGATATTACTTAGGGTTTTGCTAATAGTCAGAAAATAGGCAGAAAAATATAATGGTACACACATAAAAGAAGCTAATTTATCATACACATAAAAGTTCAAAGCAGGTGTATACCTTGCATGTAGAGATTCGGGGATATAGTATCTTCCCATCTAATGGATCTACCATCCCTTAAGACCTCATTATCATTTGCATCTGTCTTTAGAAGGGGAAAGGAAAGTGCAGCCTGTATACTTGTGTAGGGGAGGAAAAATAATTTTTCCTCTGCCTTTCTAGGTTCTTGCTTGGTCTGATAATTAAATTGATATAAAGCAGTCTAACGGGAGAAACACAAATTTAAGTTTGTATGTATGGCAGTCCCGTAAAAATATGAGACTCAAAGATAGTCAGGCAATTGAGGTTTATATACCATTCTGAGCTAAGAAAATAGATAAGGTCTGGGGTTTCAAAGGAGAAGAAGACAATTCACAGGAAGATGAGAAGGGCAAATATTTGGTAAATAAATGCTTGCTTTGCCATTCAGGTAACTCTTTCAGGTTAAAAAGTTATCTGTGCTATAACCACTTTTCCTGGTACAGGCCCCTTTTACTAAATTATTTTAGGCAGTTAAGGGGAGGTAAGAAGATTATCCTGAGTCTGCTGGGTCTGGATTGCCTTCAGCTCACAAGCCAAATGGTACATTTTGGGGTGGCATAATCTGCTCTCTCTCACCTGCTTTTTAAAAGCCTTTAGACAGAAATAACACATATTGCTTTCATTCATATTCCATTGCTTCGAATTCAATGACAAGGATACAGCTAACTGCAAAAGAAGGTAAAAAATATTGAATAGATCCTAGCTGTGTCCTGAAAAAAGAAAATGGATTTTAGTGAAGTGCTAGCTAGTGCTTCCTTTTATGGTATTGGGAAATTGAAAAATCCTACTGGATCAACTTTCATCACTCTCTGAATAGGAATCTTTAAAGTAGGAATCTAAAAATTTTAAAAGTGAGAAGACAAGAGAAACTCCATAAAGAGCAGACCTGAAGTTGAAATCAGAATGTCATGAGTGTAAACAAAGTATTATACATAATTGTATTAGACACTTGGGAGGTGAGTACTGTAAAGCAAAGGAAGCAGACAGGAGAGAATACCAAATGTTGGGTTTTCTGGTTGTGAATGGCGGAAGAGTGAAACAGTCCTTATTGGTCATAAGTAAATAGCGAATATGACAGAGAACATGGCTCAGACCAGAAAGGAAGGGACATGAAATCAACATAGATGTGAGAAATCAAGATAATCAAGGGGAATAGTGAAAAGATGAAAATCAAAGGCCTTCTAAGACAAAAGTTCAGTGGTAAATAGCTAAAGAATATAAAAACGAGTCCTCAGAAAAAGAATTTCAAGGCAAGAAATTGGCAAATAAGTTATTTCTATTGTTGCAGTTGTGAGTTGTTTTTTTTTTTTTTTTTTTTTTTTGCCAGTGGGTGAGTGACTGGAGATAAGAGATCATTTGAGGAGATGACACTAAGAACTTGAGAGTGTGGGATGTTAAAGAGGCATCAGTATAAACATGGAAGGTTCTGATGGTGGCAGAAAGAAGGGCTCCACCAGGAGAAAATGGTAGCCAAAAGCAGGGTAGTGGGGAGCAAGGAAAAATTTCACCCTGCCCTTGATTTTTTATTTATTTAGTTTTTTTGTGGTACGCGGGCCTCTCACTGTTGTGGCCTCTCCGATTGCGGAGCACAGGCTCCGGACACACAGGCTCAGAGGCCATGGCTCACGGCCCCAGACGCTCCGCGCCATGTGGGATCTTCCCGGACCGGGGCACGAACCTGCGCCCCCTGCATTGGCAAGCGGACCCCCAACCACTGCGCCACCAGGGAAGCCCTGTCCTAGATTTTTTGAGTTGAAAAGAAGTATAACTTAATGAAGATGGTTGTGAGAAATGAAGTTATGTTAGAGGCAATGTTTTGCCACATTACTGAAAATAGGGTTTAGAAATGGAGTTATAGAATATGTGACAATGGATTTTAGGACCCATATTTCTGTTCACCGAGGCAGTAAATATATATATATTTTAGTAAATAAATATTTTAAAACTTCAGGACAAATACTTTAATTTAGATGTAAGGTACGATTATTTGAATCATTTCTCTGAGAGCTCAAAAATTGGAATCTTAACTAGTGGGGATGGTATTACATTTAGAAGCAAGGTTAACAAGAAAGAACAAAATGTATATCCATAAACAGTGTTTATGTCTTTAAATCTACTCCCAAATCATAACCTTAATTAGTATACTTTGCTAAATAAAAAATGTTTATTGAATGTAGTTATTACGGCAAAATCATGGTGGGCAAAATTTAGGTTTATTTTTATTTAATAAAGGCATAATAAAAATAGCTGTTAGTTATCTTTAGCGCCTTTAAGATTGGAAATGTGAAGAGCAGTATAATAGACTATTTGGCTAATTAATTTTTGTTTCCATAAACTTTAAATGTATAATTATAGTCTTTAGTGGTAGCACATGGAAGGCTCAGAGGAGATTTCCTTGATTAGGACACACTTTGATGGGAGCAGAATGGTGGGTTGCAGGGGTTGGAGGGTCTAGATCAGCTATATTCTGTAAGTAGCATTTGTATTGAGTGCATTTCAATCAGTAACTACCTAGATATTCATAGAAGTAAAAATTAGAGCTCAAATTCATATAACATAAGGAGGAAAGAGAAATGTTTTATAAATGTTTTCTGGTATCTGCGGGCAAGAAAGCTCATTAGAGATGACAAAAAAAGAATAAAGAGAGAAAGGGGGAAGGAGGAAAGAAAGAAAGGTATCTCATTTTTAAGAAACATGTAGTTTGTCTCATTTTAGAAAACATTACACACACAATTATATGTAAAAGCCACACTAAGTTGGGTGGATAGTAATTTGATTTTCTAAGAGAAGTTAAATTTTAGAAAGTGCAATAGCTGTTTGACTGCTTTTTGTAGTCTATAATAAAAGTTTACTATAAATAATTTACAATCAACCACACATTACTCTGTCGAATAGGCACTCGATAAATACTTATTGAATGAATGAAAGATAGGTACAATGGATCTTCTTTCAAAGAGGATAAGTAGAATGGGAAGAAGATTATGAAATCTATCTTACACATTATTATTAGTCATGTCCTTTCTTATCCTTCAGAAAACATTTCACGATTCCTTTTATGGCAAAGCAGAAATTAGATTTATTATTTTTTAGTATTTTTACAGTAAGAATTGCTGTGGGAAAAAAGAACAGACATAGATTCCAAGTCACATCATGTTGGTTACTTAATAATAAAAAAGAAACCATCATATGCAACTGAAGCATGACAACACAGGCTCAAGAATATGAAAGCTGCCTGTGGAATTCCACAGAGATCCATAGAAAAGCTGAATGTACTTTCTCTGTCTCGATGAAGTTAGTAAAGGACTGACTTCAACACTCAGTGATTAACAAAACCATGGAGTTGCGTAAGAAGAAGAAAGCAATGTCACAAGCAGACAGGCAGTCCCAGGGCAATGCTTTGGTGTAAGGAGGTCAATAGAATCTGGGCCGGACAATGGCACTTCAATGACATTTTTGTGATGATTCTTGGGAGACTATACAGGAATTCATTTTCTTTCTCATGAAAGAATATAATTTGATATATTCGTATCCTTTTTTATTGTCTCTGCTCCCTTCTATACTTCTATATCTAAGTTCATTTCTTGCTCCCTTTTCTACATATTAAATGCAAGTCACTGGAAATGCCATAGCTGCCCCATTTTCTCCCAGTCTCAGTGCTGCACTCGGGGCTGTGTTGCTCATCACTTACTCATTTCTGAGGTCCTCAGGAGGCAAAGTAAGCACATTTTCATCTACCAGTTTTAGGATTTTGCTGCACTCAAACATTTACTAATGTTACATTTGGAAATGTGTATTTGTTAGCTGCTGGTAGTCTTTGGCGGTCTTATTACAAGTGTCATTAATGCATCATAATATTTGGAAGAATCGCTCTGCTTCGAGGTATTCAGGTTCATTAATGAACATTATCCATCTGACACATTTGGTAAACACCAGAGCTTCAGAGAACAGCTCATCAGGGATAAGCTCAGCCCTCTAGGCTCACTTGGAGAAGCTCATGAACTCACTACTGTTCACCCTCATTAAGCTTGCGATGCAGAGAAGAAAAAAACAACACTGAAAACTGCCAATATTTGTACTTGTGAGTTTAGAAAGTCTAATGTCTTCTTTTGTTGTTGTTATGGAGATTGTTGGGCAAGAGAGAAAGAAATGTTCTGTGCAAGTTCTGTTTGCTTCTCTTTGGAAAATGTCAGCATGACCTTGAAATTGAGTTCAGAAAAAATTAAAATAAGGTTGAAATTAAAAAAAAAAAAAAAAACTTTCTATCTAGTCCCCAGGTTTTGGGGAAAAAAATCTGGAGCATCTTTCAGGGCACAAATATTATAAAAAAAAAGCCAGAGAAGAATTTAAACATTATTTTTCTCCTAAATGACATTTCCTCTTATATGTTGATCTGTGGAGCAGAAGGCATGAGCCACATCACATATGACCCATACACTCTGATCCTTGGAAATATTCAAAGAGACTGAATCAAGGCCAAGTTCCCCAAAGTTACATGATCCCAAGGGTATACACTTTTGGACCCTTCAAATAAAATAGCTTTTCCAAAAACATAAAAGATGTTTTTCTCATCACTATGTAAATTATAGAGTAAAAAATATTTGAGTATCTGTATAATTGTTTTGTACATGAAAGATATGTAACCATATCGTACAATCTACCTGGGAATAGGAGGATTTTAAAGACCAATCATCAAAAATATCTTTAACAATTTAACTTCCCATATTTATTATTTCAAAAATTTTTATGTTGACTGAGTCTAGCACTTGACAAGAACATTACTAATGTCTCTTTGAAGTCATAAATAGTTCCCTGTTAAACATGTAAACTCAGTAAGCTTGCTCATTTTAAAGATATGGGGAGACTCAGCCTCCTGAAACCCCTGAAATCTCCATATTCCAAGTGTGCCCACTGAGGCCATTCAGATATTTGGTCCTACTGTAAAAATAAAAGTCATTTATATTTCTCAAAAGACTTTCTAAGTATCATGAAAATGAAAAGGCAATGTAGTTACTGACAAAGGAGTTGGAATCAATTCGATACCCGAAATTACATCCAAGAGAACTTCGATTCTTATTCGGATCAATAATCTTCACTTGTCAAATATTTATATTCTTTATCTTCTCTTAGTTTTAATTTGGCATTCATAATAAATTCAAAATAATTATAAATGGGTGAATAAAACAATTCATTGTATTAACAAAAATAATGTTCATTATGGTAATTCGATAGTTTTCCAAAAGCTTACAAGGAGGTACCACTGATCCTCATTTTTCATGGATTCCATATTTGCAAAAACTTATTTGTAATCCCCAAATCACTACTCATAGGGTTTTCATGGTCATTTGTATTCTTGCATAGAGTAGCGAAAAATTTGCCCAACGCACATGTTCCCAGCCAAGGTCATACAAGGCGATGCTCTGCCACGTTTCAGCTCTTATTCTGTCAACAAGTGTCCTTTCCAAGGTCTATTTAGTGTCAGTTTTTCACATTTTTGAGCTTTTTTTTTTTGGTGATTTTGCTGTGTAAAATGATCTCCAAGCATAGCACTAAAGGGTTACCTAGTGTTCCTAAGCCCAAGAAGGCTATGTTGTGACTTTCAGAGAAAATATGTATCTCAGATAAACTTTGTTCAGGCATGAGTTATAGTGCTGTTAGCTGTGGATTCATCGGTAATGAATCAACAATACATATTAAATAAGGTGTCTTTAAACAGAAATATAATACATAAAACAAGGTTACGTATTACTCAGTTGATTAAAATGTTGTGACCAGAGGCTCACAGGAGCCTACCTCTGTATTTCCCCTAAGAGCAGTGGTTCCGTATTCACTAATTCACTGTTCATGACAATGTATAGAACATCACTACCACAAATAATAAGAATTGAATATATATATATATATATATATATATATATATATATATATATATATATATATATATAAAATTTTGTAAGTCCTCTTAGGTGAAACTGGTACTGTTGATATGGTTATTTTCTTAGGCAATGTACAAATTCAGTATTCATCAACCCAAAGTCTTTGTATGTCATGTTATGATTCTTATAAGAAACAAGTGCAATATAATAAAGATTCTCTCAACTTTTCTTTGGTTACCTAAGCATTCCAAAGAATGTACATGCAAACTAATGAGGATTATCATTTGGTAGGAATATTTCTTTTGCAAATATTTTGGTTGGGTTTTGTTTTGGTAAGTCACATTAAGATCTTATTGTTATATCATCTTGATTAATTAAGGGTTCTTCCATATATTCATGTTTAAAAGCATAAGATAAAATATTTGTTGTATATAACTATACTGAGTCTGTCAATGTGTGTGTATATATTTATATCACATATATATAACATATATATAGTCTTATTTTTTCTTTGCAGAAAGAAAAGTCATTTATGTATATATGTAATAGTATATATATGTAAAAGTGTACATGTATATGAATACATACATATACATCACTATTTTAAATGTTGTACAATTTCTTCAGATAAATTTGAAGATAATTATACATTTGTTATAGAAATAATCTAAAGAAAATAACTATTTCAATGCTGTTAAGTACCCAGAATTGAGTTAAGCATTAAGTAAAAAATAATTTATTGATGATACTTTATAACAATCAGAAGTTTACAGATACAACTGATTAAAATAACTTCACTTGCAAAACACAACAAAATGATTATTTCAAGACTCTGAACCAAGTTATAAGGGACTTCTGAAGTTTTCAAAATCTAGCCAGCAGTTCGTTGGGAATTACCATGCACTTGGACTTGATGCTGACATCAATAGTCAGGAAGACAGATATAGCATCAAATGTTGAAATAAACAAATACATAAGTAATAATAAAACTGCGTTTAATCAGAATATATCTGGAAACAAAAGCCCAGTGAAGGGCATGACAGGAACTGCCATGAGTTAGAAGAGGTAGCGGAAAAAGAAGTGTCTAATGGAAAGACTAGAAGATTCTTTAGGTGAGGCTCAGATTGAGAGGGGCAGCTTGGATCAGGCGCAAAGAAAGGCATGGAGTGTTGACAGCAGTGGTGGTTTGAGCACAGAGTTTTAATCTTGGCAAGCTGGAGATTTCATGCCTCTATGCTTTGTTTGCCTTTGAGAGGGACCTTTACTTATCTCAGACACTCTTGCCTGGAATTCTTACTGTAATTCCTCATCCATAGTTGGCCATTCAACAAGCAACAGAGCATAAGAAGCAACACTTCTTGTTCCAGAAAGGTTTCTGGGTAGTTATACCATCAGACCTGTCAGAAAAACCAAGAGCACTGATTTAAATCCTTCGGTGTGTTACTTAATTACCTTTTTAATTAGGATAAAATGTCTTTTCACCCTCTCCTATTTGAATACCGCCATCCTTGCTTTCAGGGCCAAGTTATAAATACACTGCAATGAATAGCTCTCGTCCCCTCCCCTCTCTTTCCCCACTGAGCCAGCTGCTCCTGTGTGTTCAGCTGTCAGGATCTGTGCTGCAGAGACGCTCCGAGGGCTCCCTAATAACTCGGGGAATCGGTGCCGCTCATCGCCGAGGCTGACAGCTGAACACAGCTCAGGGGAACTAAATGTGCCAGAGGAGCAGAAAGAAGAGGGGAGATTGATTCTTTGAGATGCAAGGAAAAAATGCCTACGAAAATAGCCATGATCCTGCAGGCTGCGTGATGCGGCTGAGCACCGGGAAATGTGTTGGTCGATGTGGGAAAGGGAAAAGAAAGCTCCAGTTGGAAAGCCGAAGAAAAAATAATAACAAGGAACACTTGATTTATTTCTTTTTTCTCGTGGACAGAATTTTTAAAAAACTCCTTGGTCTGCTGGGACCCAGAACTGGGAGACATAGATGACCAAAGTTGGGGACTGTTTGCCCAGCCCTGCCACGGAGCCAGATTTCCCTTTTAGGGAAGAGACTATCTGTTTAAGAAAGAAAGAGCCTGCAAGTAGCTCTCTGCATGGTCTTTCCGAGAGCTTCTAGAATTATAAAACATTCTAACAAGAAGAATCCTGAGATACAATTTTTAAAATTATGTTTATTTGTGGTAAATAGACATAACATGAAAGTTGTCACCTTAAACATGTTTAAGCATACAATTCAGTGGTACTGAGTACATTCACATTGTTTTGCAACTTTCATCACCATCCATCTCCAGAATTCTTTTGATTTTGCAAAACTAAAACTCTAAACCCACTAAACAATAACTCTGTAGCCTCCCTCTCCCCCTGTTCCTGGTCGCCATCATTTTACTTTCTTTTTCTTTTAATTTTTTAAAATTTATTTAAAAAATTTTTAAACATCTTTATTGGAGTATAATTGCTTTACAATGCTGTGTTAGTTTCTGCTTTACAACAAAGTGAATCAGTTATACATATACATATGTTCCCATATCTCTTCCCTCTTGCGTCTCCCTCCCACCCTCCCTATCTCACCCCTCTAGGTGGTCACAAAGCACCGAGCTGATCTCCCTGTGCCATGTGGCTGCTTCCCACTAGCTATCCACCCTATGTTTGGTAGTGTATTTATTCTGTCTGTGAGTTTGACTGCTCTAGGTACCTCATATAAGAGGAATCACACAGTATTGGTCTTTTTGTGACTGGCTTCTTCCATTTAGCATAATGTCCTCAGGGTTCATCCGTGGCATAGTATGTGTCAGAGTTTCATCTCTTTTTAAGGTTGAATTAATTATCTATTCATTCATCCATGTGGAAACTTGGGTTGCTTCCACCTTTGGCTATTGTGAATAATGCTACTGTGAACATGGGTGTACAAATATCTGTTTGAGATCCTAGTTTTAATTCTTTTGAGTATATACCCCAGAGTGGAATTGTTGGATAATAGGACAATTCTATTTTTAATGTTTTGAGGGGTCTTCATTACTGTTTTCCATGGTACCATTTGAATTTTCCACCAGCAGTGCCCAAAGCTTTCAAGTTTTCTATATCCTTGTCAATATTTGTTATTTTCTGGTTTATCTGATAATAACCCTCTGAATGAGTGTGAGGTACCCCAGATCCAATTTACTCTCATTTCTTTTTGCAGATCAAAAAACGTTGGGCCAGAAAGGTTGTTTCTCTCTGCATAGTTAGTAGCAAGGCAGGGATAAAAACCCAGGTCTCTTGGTCAACAACTTCAATTCAAGTTTCCAAAAGTGGCGCAGGTTGTGTTTTGTTTTGTAAATGACAGTCAACAATGCACCCAACCACACTAGGACTATCCCTTAACTTACTCTATTTGAACACACACATCTTTCCAGACCATGGTTCCATCCCCCTGAAGTGTATCCAGCCTCAAAAGGGAAATGTGGGCACATGAAAAAGACTCAAGAGGAGCTACAATTTAAACACAATTCAATGGGTAATGTTCACAGTGCACCTAAGTGTTGAGAAGCTGTAGAATGATGGGAGCGGGGGGCTGGGAATCGGCAAATCTTCCGGCAATTCTATATAGCGGCTAAACCTGGTATTATAGAGTCTCTTATATAGGAGAATATACAGTAATATTGGGTGAAAATTGTAGTTGATAAATTGTGAGAAACCAAGTTGCAAGAAAAATGTGTACCATAAAAATTCATATTGTTATTGTTGTTAATGTTTATTTACAGGAAAACAGAATGTATAGATACTAAAATTTTATTTTATGGTTTTGAGACTCGTTTGTTCAACCAATCAGTTGAATATCTGCTGCATACCAGGTGCTAGGGAAATAGCACAGAACATGACATAAGGTCTCTGCTCTCTTGGAACATGATTTCAATGAGAGATAACTTTAGAGAAGAAGCAAATAAACAAGATAGACATTGATTGTGGCTAATCGGAATCTCAAATTGGTCACCAGTGAGCAAAATATGGATAGCAGATGGCCAATTTTGTATGGCTTGTAAGGCACCTTTTTTTTTTTTTTTGTGGTACGCGGGCCTTTCACTGTTGTGGCCTCTCCCGTTGCGGAGCACAGACTCCGGAAGCGCAGGCTCAGCGGCCATGGCTCACGGGTCCAGCCGCTGCGCGGCATGTGGGATCTTCCCGGACCGGGGCACGAACCCGTGTCCCCTGCATCGGCAGGCAGACTCTCAACCACTGCGCCACCAGGGAAGCCCAGAAGGTACTTTTTTTAAAGTGTAAATTAGATGGCATTAGGTAATCTTTCAAAATTGGAAATCTTCACATAAAAATCCAAATTTCTGGCTTTTCTTGAGAAATTGAGAAATTTGGAGAAACTTGGGATGATAGGCAAATAGAATAGTTATAAAAGGCATGCTGATGAAATAATTTTATAACTAACATTTGAAATATAAGAATTAACTAGGCTTATGCAGTTCTGAGGAAAGAGCGTTCAAGGCAGAAGGAACAAGAAACTCAAGTCCAGGAAAATGGCAGAAGCTGGGATAAGGTGGGCCAATGAAGAGGTTCAACTGGTCTACAAAAGTCGAAGCTGTAGGGGATTCCCTGGTGGCACAGTGGTTGAGAGTCCACCTGCCGATGCAGGGGACATGGGTTCGTGCCCCTGTCTGGGGACATCCCACATGCCGTGGAGCGGCTGGACCTGTGAGCCATGGCCGCTGAGCCTGCGTGTCCGGAGCCTGTGCTCCACAACAGGAGAGGCCGCAACAGTGAGAGGCCTGCCTACCGCAAAAAAAAAAAAATAGTGGAAGATGCAAAGCCAGAAGAGAGTTATAGGGTGATATCTTTCTTTTTCCCTGTATTTCCAAATACATCGATATAAAGATACATATCACTTTTATTATAAGAAATAATATTTTAAAAAGATGAAAAAAAACCTTCTTGGTGAATATCTGTTTTAAATAAGATATAGAATAGGGGGAAAGGTAAATCATTGAAAAGCAAGATTACAATTTTGTCCTTCTTTAATGTAATTATGACCCTAAATTGCAAGTAATTATCCATCTGTAGACTTGGTTGCCACTGTAGAGGAAACTTGGGAGATGAGATTGGATGAGTTATCAAGGATTACCTGCGAAAGTAGCAGGAGTTAGTAATGTACCAGATGTCACATTCTCTAGGTAGGCCACACTTACTGATCTATAAAAGGTAAAATCAAGCTCTGCCCTCAATCACAAAATATGAATGTATTGGGTAATTCTTTGGGGGGCAAGAACTTTTGATTTGAGAAAAATTTGAATTTTCTACCCACCAAAGATGGAAATGTTTTAAGTCAGGGAAAGAATGGAAACAAAGGAAGGGGAAACATAATATAAATGATAGTAATTCAAGGGAGTTATGGTAATAAGCTCACCGATATTTAAATAAAACGGGTCTCTGTTCAGGCCCAAGTCGCACATTGAGCCTCCATGTGATTGATGGCTGGGTGAACTCAAAGCTCCCTGGCTTGAATCTAAAACCTCTTTTCCACTCTCTCACTTCGTCCCATGGACATATATACACTACCAAATGTAAAATAGATAGCTAGTGGGAAGCAGCCGCATAGCACAGGGAGATCAGCTCGGTGCTTTGTGACCACCTAGAGGGGTGGGATAGGGAAGGTGGGAGGGAGACACAAGAGGGAGGAGATATGGGGGTATATGTATATGTATAGCTGACTCACTTTGTTATACAGCAGAAACCAGCATACCATTGTAAAGCAATTATACTCCAATAAAGATGTTAAAAACATAAAAAAATTTTAAAAAAGAAATCTCTTTTGCTGTAGCACAGCTCTATGGTGATCTAGAATTATACTTCATTCTCCCTTAGACTCATCTATGAAGCTCACCCATAATCACCTCTAAAACGGAACCCATGAAACCAAGAGGGGGACAGTCCAAAAAGAGAAAAAGAGAGTCAAAAGGAGTATTGAGGTAATTTGGACTGTGTAGCTTTTTCAACCTGGAATTTTCTCTCAGAAGTTCATTTTTTGTTTTGTGTATCTGATTATTTTGCTCAAGTGTGTTTTCTTATAATTTTGGGAAAGAGATAATTAGATAAAGAGTTAAATTGTAAACAATAGACATCAGAAAATTTGTAGAACATTTCTGTCATAATAGACTCCATTGTACATAGAGACTTCTGAAGGGTACCATTGGCCTCAGAACTTAGTAATGAATTATTGAAATAGTTCTTTGAATGGAAATAATAGAGTCTCAAATTAGTGCAAAGGTACGAATCCAAACTATGACTCAATCTGAGTTTGTGGGGTTGTTTGAAATAATATGATCTTAGATCAGTTTAAAATATACATGTGAATTCCTATATATTCTTAAAATTAACCCTAAAGCTGACATTCAAAATATAAAAAGCTTATGCCTGGATAGGTGATGAAATATGACTCTCTCTTTTAGAGATAATCAGTCATTAAAGCTTAATTTTAAATCAATTATAAAAATAAATAGAATTCTGTATAAGTGTTCAACCATTCATGATCAAAGATTATTTTCCAATACTATTTTCTCTTCTTGTTCAAAGAAATCACCAAATCCTACCAAGTCTGCATTTTTAAAATGTCTGGTTCTATCACTTTTGCTTTATCCACTCTACTACTGTCCCATCCATGAACAAGTCATATACCTAAGATATTGCTTACATATGACTATACTATTCATCTATTCAAAGTCCTTCAACTTCTAATTTGTGGTGGGGGAGAAAAATAAAAGGAATATTTAGCCTCCTGTATAGAATAAGACCTGCTGTGACCTAGCTTCTGTCTGTCTCTCTCCCTAAGTCTCATCTTTGGTCATCTCTCCTCAGACACTCACATTCCAGGCATATAGAATTAATCCACAACTATTTTGTTGCCAGCCCACCTTGTACTAGGCTAGGTATGTGGTGGTTCTTTCCCTCAAATGCTTTATTCTAGACCATGTAGGGAAAACAATTAATAAATGTACATTTCATATTTTCAGAAGAATGACACTTCAAAAATAAATGACAAAATAATAGGGAATTTTCAGTGGGGAGAGGAATCCCTTTGAAGAGAAAGTCATAGAAGTTCTCTTGGGATGAGTGATATTTGAGACAAAATATGGAGTTTGAGAAGGACCAGCTGTTTGAAGCACAGAGGACAGATCATTTCACTCTGGGGGGAAACAGGATGAGTCAAGTCCCTAAAGAAGGAAAGAGGTGACTTGAGCAGGATGAACAAGGTGTCCTATGTTGGAGATGCTCTTAGAGACACAGGGAGTTGCCATATCACCTAAAGAATTTTAGGCCATGATGAGGAATTTGTGTTTTATACTAAGTGGGGATGGCTTTAAGCAAGGAAGTGACAGGAACTAACTTTTCCAAATCTCACTGTAGCCACTGTGTAAAGGATGCAATGGCTCCAGAATATAGCAGGAACACCAGCTTCAGGCTCCTGGACTTTCTTGCTCCTGTAATTCAAAGACTATTTACAGCCAAGAGACTTTGGCTTTAAGTCCCATATCATTCCATTACCCAAGTGGATGGTCTGGGGACTGCAAACCTGGAAGAGAGAGCAGAGCCTGAGGAGGGCAGTTCTGACTGGACCTGCAGCGTGGACTCTGAACCTTGGAGCTCTTGGACTATAGCAGCCATGGCTGTCTTCATCTCAGCTGGATACCATACTTAAGGCTTTGCATTTCACAAATCTCTTAATGGGTTAGTGGAGAAACTTTCGTAATGGATTAGTGGATAGTAGTAGTAGGTCAATAACAGTGGCCATAATTAACTGAACCCTGAGCACAAGCTAGGTATTTGTGATGAATACCTTTATCATCGCTAATGCTCTTCACAACCCTACAAGGTAGTTTTCCTCATTTTAGAAATAATAAAATTTGAGAGTCCAAGATGTTGACTCTTAAGTGGCAGATGCAGCATTCAAAACTCAGTCTTCCCTGTCTTTAAAGGCCACTTTCTTTTCATTATACCGTGTCAAAGAGAAAAGGTTTTGTTAGGATTTGTGTTGTTGTTGTATTAGAAGAGAAAATAATTTAGTACTTTTGTTCCCACCCCTTAACCTCTATAGCACTTTGAAAGCAAAACCTCATCCACAATGTTCAAGCAAGAAAAATAAACAAGTAAATACAGTTATGGGAAAAGTAGAAAAAATTAACAAGAAACTTGAAAAGGAAGAAAAAATCTTTTCTGACATTAAAAAAAAAGAGGAGGAGGTCAAAAAGCGGTTTGGCCTAATTTGGATCTCCCTGGATGGGCAGCACCGGCCAGGAAGAAAATGCCTGTTAACGTAGATGAACATCCTGTTTCCCTCCTGAAGTTGGTAGAACCACATCATTGCAGCCACACGGAAGGGCCAAATGGAGAACAAAGACCAAATCCTTCACTGTGTGAAGCCAAAGGCCAACTTATGCTCTCAAATGGCTCCACAACTGGTCCTGGCCTTTCCGGTCATGAGAGCAGTCCTGACAATGCAGGGATGAAGGCTGTGTGCCCTGATGAGAGATGCTAAGGGCTTTCACCACCTCTAAGTCCATTTAGCACCTAAAGGGTGTGCAGCCTATTTGGATGCTGGAGAAAGCAGCTTTTAGACAAGGCACTGGTCCCACAAATAATATACTGAGCTTTGTTTTCTATCCAGTTCCATTCCTGGCTCCCAATCCTTATATTTCATTATGGAAGAATCAGAGCAGGAGAGTCAAATATAACAGCAGATATTACTTTTGCTGAGTGCTGAGGGCTGCCTCGGGAGAGGAAAAACAGGATTGACATTAGCATACATAGGCAACTGGTGACACAGGTTATTTATTTTGGCAAGGGAAATTTTTTTTAAATTTATTTATTTTACTTATTTTATTTTTGGCTGCATTGGGTCTTTGTTGTTGCGTGCAGGCTTTCCCTAGTTGTGGAGAGCGGAGGCTACTCTTCATTGTGGTGCACTGGCTTCACATTGCGGTGGCTTCTCTTGCTGTGGAGCATGGGCTCTAGGTGCATGGGCTTCAGTAGTTGTGGCACACGGGCTCAGTAGTTGTGGCTCAAGGGCTCTAGAGCACAGGCTCAGTGGTTGTGGTGCATGGGCTTAGTTGCTCCGTGGCATGTGGGATCTTCCCGGACCAGGGCTCGAACCCGTGTCCCCTGCATTGGCAGGCAGACTCTTAACCACTGTGGCACCAGGGAAGCCCAGCAAGAGAAAATTATAATCAATGGAATGGGTATGGGCTCTGGAGTCAGACATAACTAGATTTTAATGTGGAGTTCCCAGCCATCTTATGACGTTAGGTAAGTTAATTGAATTACACTGAATCACAATGTCAATACTGACAAAATTAGAAATAATAAGCAGTTTAAAATTTATATGAAAATGTACCTAACACATATATGGTACTCAATAAATATTTGGGGTTTTTTCCCTTATTTGAATAGTTTCTTGCAGCAAAAAGGGGTTGAGCCATGAAAGACTGCTTATTGATCCATGGCATGTTGAAAAAAAAAAACCCACTAAGGAACCGTGTCCTTCACCAATTTGTTTAATATCTCCGGGTTTTAGTTTCAACATCTTTCAGGAAAACTATCTCCCCAGAAAGCAATTACAGAACAAAGGATAAGAATAATTATGATTCTCATAATCTCTATTCAGAGATCTTTACTCATAGAGTTTGAGAAAAATATGTTGATAAAGCCAGGTACTTTGATTATTATAATGTATTCATATTTGTATAGAGCCTAATAAATGCCAAAAATAAGCACCAAAGAGATATTTGAAAAGCAGTGCTATTCCTTTGGAAGTTGCTCCTTTCCAAAATGTAAGACGACTTTGATGTTCCCTTAGATTGCTTTTTGTTAGAATTGTTTTTACATAGATATGTACCTATCCAATCCTTAGCCATTAGTACTAAAATGTGTTTTCTCTCTGAGATATAAATGATGTTCAAAGGCCAATCACTGGGTACAAATGTCACAATCCTCAAGATTGATTTATCATTTCTCCAACCTTCAACAGAATTTTGAATCAGTAATACTTGGAGACACCAAGCACATCAAATATACTAGTGTAATGCTTAAAAAATCAATAAATGGTGGTCTTGTGAGTCTTGTTATGTCTAGTTTATTGATAGAGTTTTTATTATACCTGTAATTATGGTTCAAAAATACAATTTGATGGTCTTAAAAAAGGTATTAACTTCTAAATTATCTTAACCGTAGGGCTTTAACTTTTTCCTTTTTTTCTATTGCTCTATTGTTTAACATTTTCTACATCCAAAGCCACAATATGGCAGCTGAGGTCCAGGGGCTGGAGTGGACCCCCTTATTGTGAAAGTCAGATAGGTCCACCTATCTACCCAAGGAAGTACTAGGAAGGGCTCTTTTAACTCAGAACTTTATGGAGATAATCAAAGATGGTATTGAGATTGATTCATCCCACTTTCTTTAATGAGATAGTACTTACATACAATAAACTCTAGATAGTGAGTATGATTTCTGGTGGTCTTCAGTTTCTTCTCACCAGCAGGTTGGTGACAGTTACCAGAGGCATGACTAGGCCAACTGCTGTGGCTCAGTTTTACTGCTCTTCTGGTTCTCCTACTTCTTAGATCTCTACAAGAAATGGACTGTCAAGAACATCTGCTCTGTATTCCAATGCCCTTATTGTTATTTCATATGAGGACTAGAATTTATTTTAAAATATCTTGGCATAGGTTATTTATGTATGTGACAGCTATTTGGAGATGGTCAGCTGCCCTAATCATAAATTCACTCCAAGGGGCAGTCAATATCTAACTAGAAAGGACACTCCCAGGTGCCGTTTTTGTTGATCAAACATGCTTGAATATTGTCCATTTCCTATGGTTCAAATTAATATAATCACTTCAGCAATTCATAACTTTGAGCAACATAGAGGCTTAGCTGTTTAGCTTAATCCATCTTCAAAGAGGGGTTTTCACTGGTAAAATTGGTGTCTTTGACATGTATGTTAATGGATTTTGGAAATCATCTTTCTCTAGTAAAATTAATGCTATTCAGTTATGTGGACTGGCTTAATTATTTCAGAGACAAACTACTCTCTCATGAACAGAGTATAACATTCTAACAAACCCTTTAGGGCATAGCCACAGGGATGATGCCTGAGGCTTGATCCTTTAATGGTCTTGTGTCCAGCCATTGGTCTCTAGAATATTGTTATATCTGCTTCAAGTTACCCTCCAATGCAAAGTATGATAGTAGAACCTACAAATATAGGGGACAGAGGTTTCATTCCTCTTATAGAGTAAGTTGTTTGAAATGTTCTATGCCTACTTGCCAACACATGACTGTTTAATATATGTCTCTGTGAGTGGTCGAATTTGATCTGACACTTGTTTACATTATTGGTTGGTTAGGAAGCATGGGAAATGGTGGCAGCTACATGATCACCTAAAATATCCTAACAGTTGTACATAACTGAGTTTTCTTAGGTCACTTTGTGACACAATATCTTAATCTTCTATATGTGTCCTTGATTAAAATACATTCTTTGTGAGGTAATTACTCATGGGTCTCTGTGGAAGACTTTCCTTCCTCCCATAAGGCTGCCCTGTGCTGAGTGTCTCTGTGATGCCATGGTTCATCGACTCTAGGCCAAGTGCTCTGTGTTAAAGTCATGTGGTTTGTGTCAGCTCTCACTGGGATCAGCATGCTCTCCGAGAGGATTTCAAACCTTTTCAGCTGGAAGAGTCACTTATTGCTTAGGGCCAGGACTCCAAACAGACATCACCTTATCAATTTCAACAGGGATATGGGGTTGTGGTACTCAACATTGGCATTACTATACTCCCTGCCCTGAAATGTGAGGCATTACTGCTTTATGGCTTCATGTCCAATGTCTTGCAGGAAAAGCATTATGTGTGTCCATTCTCTAAATCCTACTTTACAACCTGTGTGGAAGCGAGGCACGACTGGCTGTGATTTATAATGTAACATATTATCACATATTAATTTTGGAACACAAATGCCAGAGTTTAGGGTTTCCTGGAAAACAGATCTGGAGACACTTGAATCATATCCACTGGTCATTGAGTGTGAGCTGCTCTCATAAAAGGTGTGTAATATTGGGCAAGGCTGCTTCTTTTTGCCAAAGACAGTGCCCCGGGAGGGACCTGGCCATGAGCTGTCAGCAGCCAATACTCTCGGGAACTTGAAGAATAAGGACCCCTGTTCTAAAGGCTGGTCAGGTTGGCACATCACAGAATCACTTTCAATTTAGGCTGAGGTTTGGACTATTCTCGATGAGTATTAGGTAACTTTCTTTTCCTGAGAATGTCCCTGTGCTCTGGACTTGACTCTATCTCAACTTTGACCTTGATTTCTCCAATGCTACCTTAATTATCTGGGCACCCCACCTCTCTTCATAAATATGAACCCTGAGAGGACAATATTCATCAAGAGAATAGTACAGTCTCCCTTTCCTGTTCAACATCAACCCAAACTGCTTCCAGCACTAACTAATAAGGGAAAGTGTAGAGACAAACCACTGTTGAAGAGAAATCTGTTAATTTTATTTATTTATTTACTTGCTGTATAGTAATCTCTACCTCCTCCAATGTGAAGATGGAAACAAAAGAAAATACAGAAGCTTCCAACATGGAGCCAAATGCCATTGAGGAATAGGAGAGGCTAAAATAAGAGATTGAAATAATTCAATATTTTACATAGCTTAGTAAGTTAAAAAATGACTTAACAACTGAGAAGAAGTGATCAAAGATGAATTAACAACTGGAAGGTTACAATTGTACCAGAGGGAAGAAGGAAATGATAGTGGGGAAAGAGTTCAAGAAAATGTTCAATTATTTTGATATGATATTTCTGGGACACCAGGAAAAGCAAGAAAGAAGGAGGTGGACTGATCAAAGGGCGGGTGAAGTGACTTCTGCTACTCTTAGGCTAATGAGTGTTCTCTGATAGCGTTCCCCTATAAGACCATCCTCAATTTCCTCAGGTTTATGAGACTCCACATTAATGTAACTCCTGCCCAGGGACAGCAAGAGTGGGATTGAGGACAGCATTAAGACCTTCAGGAAAAATGTCATCCTTTAAAATAACATAATTTCTCCAAAGTTTCTAGATGACATTTCTAATTTTGACCTTTTACTTAAACCACATGCAGGCATATCTTGCCAATTTTCACCTCACCAATTCTACTTTCATTTAAAGTGTTTTTGAAATGCAACTTTCACCATGAAGTCTTCCCTCATAAGAATTTTTTTTTGCAGTTCTAGCTAATCTAAGCATGCAAATATAGTGACATTCTCACTTATCCCTGCCTTGATTTCATATACCCAGAATACGTGCTTATATAGAAATCTATCCCTTAGTTTTCCTCAACCAGTTCACCAATCCCAGAGCTTTACAGATAGCTTTGATGCCAATGAACTCCTGCAGAATAAAAAAAAATGCATAATAATGACACAGTTTTTCACTCAAAATTACATCTAATTTGTGAAAGTATAGTCACATCCTATACAAGAGTACACACTACACAAAAGTCAGAGATTCCTGTGAGGGGCCACTAGTCATCCCTCAGACTGAATTTATTCACATCTATATCTATAGCTACCAGTATGACTATTTATAACAATCTCTAGCTCTGTATCTCATCTACATCTACAGATATAGAAATAAAGATATAAAAGGAAAAGAGGTGACCCAGCATCTTTAAATAAAAGGGAGCAGTGATTTTCACAGATTGTCTCCATGCAGAAGAAAGTCCCCATAGAGAGGTCTATAAACAGAATGGCAGTGTAGTCATGATACTTTATTCAGAGATATCAGTGTTTATTTTTAAACAAAAAGGAAGGCTCTCATGGAAGGCTCCCATTAGTTTTGGGAGCTTTGGCTCCCACCACCTTTGGAAGCTGTGATTATTTTCATACTATTCTGGATCATTTCAAAAAGAATGAAATATAATGAAGGGCTGCTCTTACAAACACAAACTTTGTAGGATCCTTTGCACTGGCAGCTTTGGAAATTCTTCTCTCAGGGGAAGTAAATTTAAGTGGAGCTGCACTTGAGTTCAGTTTGTATTCCCCTCTCAACTACCATCAATGCAGCTGAATCAGGAGCTAGACCAAAATTCTTGAGACAGCTTTTTACAAATCTAAAATAAAAGAAGAAAGTGTTATTGCAGACTGAGGTGAAAGAAATCTTGAGATAAGAGGGACAAAATCCCCGGAGGGAGGGAGTTGAGGGCAAGAAATAATGAAACAAAAACCTGCAATACCCAAAGCAGAATATGCACATTGTAATCTTTGTTCTTTCTTTTAATTGTTTAGGCCTGCAAATATTTGATGTGAGGTTGCTTGGCTTAAGAGGCAAGGTAATTTTTTAACAGATATAAAATAAACAACCCAGGTGATTATCATAATGTGGGAATGCCAGTTAGGGTAATATATTTGGAAGCCGTTGTAATTAGAAAACTCCCCAACAATGGACCTCAGGCAGCAGACACTGGGAGAGTCCTGATCATGCCTTATTGCTTAGGCATGCAGCAGGCCACTACTATATCAGCATTTAATAGCTCAAAACAATAAGATATATTTGTAAGAACCTTATTCAGCAATGCTTCTCTACTACCAGTAGCTAGATCTTTGCTTGGGCTTTGACTTTTCAATAAATAAGAGGCATTTTGACTAGTTAAAATGTGAAAGTAAGTTTCAGAGCTGGTTGCTGGATTTGAGCAATTTCAGGAAAACAGCTCTCTTGAAGATAATAGTGCAATCTGATATTTATGAAATGCTACTGAAACTTAATAATCAAAATGGAGTAATTAGAAGTGGAGCTATTTATCTCTTACTTACCTTCATGCCTTAACCCAGGCCCACAATTCAAGCCATACAAAACATTAAATTCTTTTCTGAAAGCCCTAAGTGCTATCAGATGGGGGTTTTAACACAGTACTAAGAATATCCATGGGAGCATCATTAAAGTTGCCCAGAAAGTGCATCTTGATGCATTATTTCTAGTCTGACAGCTCTGCTCTGTGAAACACAGCCTGGTTCACATATGCATGTCAGTACCATTGCAGACTTCCCTCTGTTGACCCAAGATACCACTGCGCAGATCTAAATTGCGTCTACACAGCAAGAATCTGAGCTGTTAGATAATAGACCCAGGGTTGTCTGATTCCAGAAAGATTTTCCAGGGTACTTCCACAGGCATTTTTTAAAAAAGAAGAAAACAACCACAAAGAATTTGGTCCACATTTTATAAGCTGACTAAGCGAATCAGTGTCAGATTTGTGATGGTAAATGTAAATTTTGCATTTTGATTCTCATCTATCACAATACAGATGTGCTAATTTTATGGGTCCATAGTGGGTAGTGCACCAAATACTGTGGATATAAATGTAGAACAGATCTGGGCTCCAAGAATTATATTAACATATAGAGATGCACAAAATACATAAAGTTAAGACTTGGATGAAGTTAAGATTTTAATAGATTTAAGACTTTGGTGTGAGCCAGATCTGAGATTAAGACGTGGTGCTGCTGGGTAATAGTTCTGTGACCTTGAGCAAACTGCTTCATCACCATAAACCTCAACTGCTTGGTCTGTAAGATGGAATTAACACCAAGGGCTGCCTCAGCAGGTGATTTTGTGATTTAAGTGAAGTAATTATGTAACTCATTTACTATAGAGCCTTGCTGATAATAAATGCTCAATTAATGTTAGCTAAAACGTAGGTATTTTAACCAGTGATTTAAAAAGAAACAAACAGACTTTGTGTTTGAAGTTCTGAATATACAACAATCACAAAGGTCCTAGTGAGAGAGAGAGAGGGAGAGAAGTGATGGTTAATGTGTGTTCCTCTACTAACTGGCGGCTTTAAGTTCCACTTCATAGGGCTGTTCAAGAACATAATAACGGGCCACAAACACAACCGCCCTTCAATAACATGAAGGTGAGCCGTACGCAGAAGGTGGGCGGAAGAACTACAAAGGTGCAGTGAAGCACAATGGGAGGAAACATAAAATAGTTGCTGATCACTGGGAAGGAGTAACAGCAAGAGCTGGCGGGGACCAGTCAGAGAAGAGGTAGCTTAGAGGACGGGAGACAACTGAGCTTCCCATGAGGCAAGTTCACTGAGCTCTAAACAGCAGGCGACTGGGCAAGTCCTCCAAAGGATTTCCCCTGTCCTCTGGTCTGGGGTGCTGTCCAGGTCAGCGGGTCTCTCTCCCTGCGGTTGGTACATAGATCCAGACAACAACTAGAGACAGCCCGGAAGAGTGAAAAGAGCAGAGCCTGTGTGTTTTCTCACAGCTCTACTACCTACAAGCTCAGTGAACTTGGTCAAGTCACTTGACCTCTGTGGGGCTCAGTAACATGGTCTATAAAATGTGGCAACATTGTCAACCCTGCAAGCAATCAATAAATGTTAGTGTCCTCTGATTTCCATCTCAGCCCCAAGTCGTCTAATATTTGGCTTACTTATATGTATATGTTTTTATTTTAGTACAGGATCCAGCCCTTAAAGCACCTGGGGATTACTAAAGTGAATCTGTTGATCCTTTGCCACGGGGACCAAGTAGATTTCCCTTCTCTGTCACAACAGGAAATCATCACCACCCATCACTCCGCAGCAATCATTTCAGCTGCAGCCGAAACTGGTCCCACTTTTTATCTCAGGATTACTTTTGTGCCAGGGAACTCTCTAGAGCTTCAAAATTCCTGGTGCATTTAACGAATTTTGCTTTCAATCCAGATACCAGATGCAGACTTTTAAAATGCTTATTATTTTTTTACATTGTGGCAACCAAACTTCAGGTCTTTTAAAACCTCAAAGAAAGCCTGCTGCCATTGGGTTTTGCCCTTATCCAAATCGGCATGTACTTCCTGACCATGGATCAGGTCACAGATGAGTTTGGAGCTGCCAATCAGCCACGGATTCATCAAGCATTTTAAACTGCTGGTGCCGCAGTATAGAAGCCAGTGTGTGCCACAGATAACGGTATCATTTGCATAGTTACAATCAGTTAGCAATAGAATGCCTGAGAGGCAGAGGGGATGCGTGGCAAATACAAAGTCACTTTCAGATTTGCATTCATTTCGGTTTTAAATGGGGAACAGAGGACCTGACTGAAAGGGACATCACCTCCTGTGCAGCTTGATTCTGCAGTGCCTGTGCCTATAGAGCGTTTCAACTCTTTGAAAGTGCTTTGTGATCTTCCTGTGAGCTATTCTTCTCAACAATGTCTGACATACCTAGTAGGCATTATTATCCATGATTTAGTGAAAGGGAAGTGAATCTAAAACAGGTTGAATGACTTGTTCAACCCTCCAGGAAGTCACAGCCGAGGCAGAGGAAGAACCCACAGCTTTGTACTGGCTCCCCATCTGTTGCTAAGCCCCTTTAGCTGTGCTTCCTACCTGGACCCAGTAATTAGCCCAACTAAGAGCTGCCAAATAAAGACATTGCATTGATTTTTCTTTTCCATCATGTTCCATCTTTTGAACTTACTCATTTGACTTGCAAAACAGTGTAAAAATTACCCCCTCCAAAAGAAAACCCCAGGAACAATTAAAAAAAGAGAGAGTGAACTGGAATTCTGAGGGCTGAGAGAGCACAAGCAGTTAATGTTTCTAAATGCTGTGGCTGGTGCTGTGAGAGAGGCTGGTAAACCTTGAGGGAATTGTGCTCTACTTAAATGACAGGTACCAGGCATCTGATTGATACTCTCTGTAAAGTTTTCCCCATTTACATCATTTTTCCTTGGCACCTATGATTTATGGAATATCCCTGTATTAATTAGGCATATGCTAGTATTTTGGAACAAGAGGCAAGAAGACAATTCTCCCGCATTTCATTGCATAATATATACAATTTATGGAAAAGACATGATTTTAGAAACTGGGAGAAAAGGTTAAGCACCTGCTTCAGGTACCATAATAGAAAATGCTGTCAGAAGGAGATAGCCATCCCCTACATATCAAAAAACCAAAAAAGGAAGTCAGTTCTTTAGTAGGAAAAAAAAAGTTAGAAACCACAGCAGTCCCTGACCCAGCAAACAAAAGCAGTTGATAAATGCACCTGTTAGCCTATCTACAGCTGATCTAGACTTTTCAGGGGGGCCTTATCAAGTTAAGATCTTGTTGGAGAGTAATGAACACGAGGAAAGATGCTGGTCCTCAATTGCTCATCATTAGAGTTCTTTACACGGCTTGAGTGGGAGCAGGGACTAGGATAAATCTGTGCTTTGAACTCCTGATAATTGGTGTTCAAATCTCAGAATCTGGGTATTCCTCTTGGCTAAAGTATCTGCCACCTGGCTGGATTGCTCCCTACATTCCTATGGCGAAGACAGAGCGGGCAGGCTTTCATCCTTGCAAAGGGAATTCACAGAGTTGGGAGACGTAGGAGCCTGACTTAGTGTGCACCCCGAGCGGTCTCTTTGTACCTCAGTTTCTCCCACATGGATTAAGAATGACATTCCTTCTGGAGAGGGCAAGGGAGAACACACAAGAGGGGAGTTTACTTCTAATTAAAGGGCCACCTAAATGTAAAAGCAAACCTACCTATTGCAGAAAGTTAGCAAAGTGAATGAAACATTTGTTGAATACCGACTTGGATGTAATTGCTAGGCATTTTACAAAGGATATTTCTAAACATCACAAGAAACCTGCAGAACAGGTAGCTCAGAATGACCTATGTGGGCAGCTGAAAAGCCAAGAGTGGCAAGGTCTCTAACTCTGGGGTCAGAGGGCACTGCTCCCGAGGTCCTGTTTGAATTTGTTGGGCGATTCATAGGAAATCCAAAGTGAGTTCTTCCTTCTGTGATCTGCAATCTCTTAGACTTGTTCAGTCCTCAATCAATTTTTATGAATACGGTTACCTCTGGGGACTCCTTCACGTTCAGATCTTCCTTATGTGTGGTATTTTCCTGCCGGTGTGGCATCCTGGGGCATCCAGTCATCTAACCACAGGTTGACAGACACCTTCCTGTAAGTGGGAGCATTTTTGTTCTCTTCTCCAGCTCCAGCCCACTCCATCAGCTCCAGATTCCTTCTGTTAATCCCATGTGCTCTTACAGATGGAATACTTCTGCTCATATCAGATAGGTCCTAGATATTTTATTATTTTAGGGTGACTCATTTAAAGATTGTGGCAGCCACAGAAATGCAGGATCAGGTTTTTCTAGTGTTTCCAAGATTGTACAAAACACGAGTGGCAATGATTACTCAGCCTAGATTAGGAAGGAGTCTGCTGATGAGGGACAGTCCAGGGGGGCTCAAATCATGGTTCAGTCTGTGGGCAGCAGGGGGATGATTATACTACAGTGGTCACTTTTTTCATCATAGATTTATCTTTATCTAATTTGCTTAAGAGGAACTCTTCAAATTTATTTGTCCCCATTTTATACATGTTCAGTCAATGTAAGATCGATAGGATACTCTGAACAAGGGACAGTTTTTTACTAAATCTGTCCAAGACATGCACATATATAAAATATAGTACATTTCCCAAAATAGAAAGTATGGCTGCATCAAAATAAGGTGATTAAGAATGTAGGTTCTGGAGTCAGTTACTCAGATCCTTAGCTGTGAGTTCTGGGGAAATTTAGTTCATTTCTTTAAGTCTTTGGCTTCCTTCTGTGAAAACAAAATAAAAATAGAACTTATATTATAGGGTTGTTTTGAGGGTTAAATGTGATAATGTATATAAAGCACACAGCACAGCTTCCAACTCGTACTAAACACTTGATACTTGTTTTTACAAGTACCTCTGTCCGCATGCATACAAAGCCCACACACAAGGCAAGGAGTGCAGCTCATCAGTAGGATAGACACTTCCTATAACGAATTTACTCCATTAGAGGAGATATTACTGTCCTTATCCATGAGGGAAAAGCAGAGACAGATTAAAATGGCTTCCCCAAGCTCACACGGCTGGTTATTGATCAAGTTGGAATCAATTCAAGATTCTGATCCCAGCTTGCCTCCATACAAAGGCTCTTCAGAGAGCTACGCTCTGCTTCTAACAACGTAGCCCTCTCTGCTATAGATATAGTCAGCATGAACAAAAAGCAAAGGCATAATAAAAAAGCTTCATGGAAACAACTTTCAGCTTATTCCAAGTCCTTTTCCTACAATTCCTCCTAACTATTCACCCCCTGATTATCTCAGAGGATAAATAGGCAAGGATAGTTCCATTGACCTGATTTTTACTCCTGCACAGTTCCCATGCCCGCAGTCCTAGATGGATAATGTTTTCAGGGAGTGCCACATCCTTTGGGAAATGATAGATTTAAAGGAGATTCTTGAAGACCCAAATGTGTAAAATCCAAAAGAGTGAGTCAGTAAGGGCAGAATTTAAGCATCATAACTGAAGAGGCAAGGAGACACTGGATATGCGAAGAGGAATTTTTGGTTTTAGCTGAGGAACTCTTCTAAGATGCTCGAATCTCTTCCTTTTCAGGAACCACCCTGCTCCACATAATGCTTTCCTTTTTGCAGTTTGTTTGCTTTATTTTGCTTTTTTTTTCCTACTGTAAAATTTGACAGTAAAATAGTTCAAGTATTATTATAATCACATACAAAGAAATCAGTCACTCTAGAGCTAAGCTTTTAAAATATCAACTAGATAAACAATCTTCTTTTTTAAACCAATAAACACACATAATTCTGAGTTGCCCCATGAAATTTTGTGATATTCAGTGGAAATATATTTCATTCTATAAATGAAAATCAGTGTTAGACAACATTCCAAAAGAGACTTTTATATGTAAAGTTAAATAAATATAAAACAGTTGATAAATAGTATAATTTAATAATAGGCAATATAGTTCACATAAAACTAATAATGAACAACAGGACCTTTTAAACATATCACAGAACCTTACCAGGCTGGTTCTGCATAAAGATGTTAACAGTGTAGCCAACAGATATTTCATGTTCTAGTGGATGAGATGCCTTGTATATCAATGTATATTTTCAGGTCTTGTTTCTACCACTTGCTACTTACATAAATTTGGGCAAATTTATAAATCTCTGTGCCTCATGATCTCATTTGAACACACAGTTAAGGATAATTTCTACTTCCGGGAAGTAAGGATTAAAGAAGTAGTTCATGCAACGTGCTTAAAAAATATCTGTTATAGTCAATGTTTGATAGAACTTTTGCTGTGATTACCAATGTTACTATGATTAGGCACATGGTAGTCATGCATTGATTTTAGGGTAACCAAATTTGTGCAAATAGAAGTCTTTTTTTTTTTTTTTTTTGTGGTACGTGACCTTCTCACCATTGTGGCCTCTCCTGTTGTGGAGCACAGGCTCCAGACGCGCAGGCTCAATGGCCATGGCTCACGGTACCAGCTGCTCCGTGGCACGTGGGATCTTCCTGGACCGGACCACAAACCCGTGTCCCCTGAATCGGCAGGCAGACTCTCAACCGCTGCACCACCAGGGAAGCCCAGAAGTCAATTTTTAATGGTGTTTTCTATAACAAGGTTTTTAAAACAGTTACCATAAAATTGCTGGTTTGGGGTCATCCAATGGATTGAGGTCCATCTGGGTCTAATCACCCGCAACCTGGGTAAGCATAGGTGTAAGGATGCTGCTTCCAGAGGCTGTGGGAAAACCAAGTAATACAACTTATAAAGCAGAAATGCATAAGATTAAAAATGTTCTTAACCTTGAAGAGTGTTTTTAAGTTCCATTTATATCTAGTTATTTTGATTACCCATTTTCACATAAATCTTATTTATATGTAATCTAAGTTTCAATAAAATGTGCAGTGGTTCTTGTTTTCCCATTTTATACAGATCTGTATCATCCTTATTGACTTTACTTAATGAAAAACTGGTTTCCCAGTGTCATTAGTGTTGATCTTGATGAGGGCAAAAGTGACTGTTAACTCTCAAAATCATCTGTAAATATTTAGTCACTCCCATTGATACTATGAGAAATAGATCAAGTGCTCTTTTTCTTTCCTGCAATAATAGCACTTGACTCTGTAAATGGAAGAAATCTGTGTCCTCGTGGTTTAAAAACACAGACACTAAAACAACAGCAAAAACAAAGTAAAACAAAACCCTGGATATCTATGAGACTTCTCAGATATCAATAAAAGAATAGGGCATAAGAATCTAAAAATAAATCTTTGTCCTTTGTCTTAAGGTATTATTTTGCATCATTGCTAACAGTAGACATCCAAAAACTTCTGAAAGAAAGTGTGGCCAACATCACAGCTACTTGCCAATATTCCCCAGGACTCCTTTCCTTCTGGGCATACAGTGGGATTGACCTACAGGACACTTCATCATAAGGTGTGGTCATAGGACTTTCTCTGGTTACTTGAGTGTTAGCAAAAGTAAAATATTTCAGTCTGAAATATTTAATTACCAATGTTGAATCTCTAATTCTTTCTTGCCCTTTGAGGTTGGTTGTGGAAGAATTCTTGTATCAATATCAAGATGTTGAAGGAGCTCAAATCATCTATTGAGGGGGCTGCCGTGTACTCACAGATGGCTTTGAGTGACTGGAAGCTACACTTTATTTTGTTAAGCTACTGAGATCTGGGGAGTTGTTTAACCAAACCCTTTCTGATTTATTGGCCTAGCTATAAAGTATTCATGTCAATTTTCTCTTACTAAAAGCAAAGATTTTTTAAAAAGTACTCAAAGACTTCAGTATCAACATGTGGCTGACTTTTGTCCAGACATGTGATTATAAGTGAGAGATAACAAGAATTAATGACATAAAATTTAGCCAATAATTTTACCTCCTCTCTAAATTATCAATTTTTTAAAGATCAAGGGCCAGTGAAATGGACAATTACTGTTAAGCCTTCTCAGACTATAATCTCTAATAGTTTCTAGTAAACAAAAGAAAATGGCTGGAAGGAAACTCAATGATATAGTTATTCATATTATTTTTAATAAAATTAAATTGTTAAATCCCTAAATTATTGTAAAGGATATATAAGAAAAAGACGATTGAAAGGAAATGTACATATGTCATAAAGAATTTCTATTAGAGTGGAATAATTCTGAATTATTTTTGTCACATTCCAGGTAAAATATGTTTTTATAATTGGGTCACATCGCCTTTTTTCTTTTTGTTTTCTTTTTCTTGGCTTAAAACAACACATTTTTTGGCTCATAATTTCTGTGGGTCAGGAGTCTGAGCCCAGCTTAGCTAGATTCTCTGCTTCAGGGTCTCACAAAAGTTTAATCACAATGTTATCCAGGAATATGTTTCCATCCGACACTTGACTGGGCAAGGGTCTGCTCGTGTGGTTGTTGGCAGTATTTAATTTCTTGTGGACTCTTGGACTGAGGGCTTCTTGTTGGCTGTTGGTCAAAGGTCACCCTCAGTTCCTAAGACCTCCTTCAATCCTTCCCAGGATTTGTCTCATTAGTCCCAAGAGATCCAAGTTCCACCCGCTCTGCACCCCAGGAGGCTGACTTCTCTGGAGTGCATCAGCTAAGCTCCTCTGCCTTCCAACTTCTGGCTGTGTTTGACTAATGACAGGCACCAGCAGAAAATGTAGAGACAGAGAAGACTGAGTTTGTGTTTCTATTTCCCTGGTTCCCTCCATGCCAGGCATTGAGTTGGCTAATTTTTTCTAAACAAAATTCAAAGCATTTTTAATCAGGGGCCTTCAGGTCCAACTGTTGTCTCTGGATCCTGGTAACTAATTCCTCCCCTTGCCACTTAGACAAAGAGTAGTGATGGCTTCCCCAGTTTGTTAGGCCTGGGAGGCTTTACCATCCCTGTTGGTTTCCCTTAATTTGCTCATATCTTTGAAGATATTTCCTTATTTATACTCTCCCTATTTACCTCGTTTCACTGTGCACATGTTTGTCCAGGACCCTGATACAACCTACTTTGTGAAAAATAGCCTAATTTTAAATGACTACTCAGTAGCATCAATCACTTTCTTCTCTCTGCCAATTATTTTACCCCGGGTTTTTATATAACATAAAATTTATTATCTTAACCATTTTAAACTGTATGGTTCAGTGGCAGTAACTACATTCATATTGTTGTGAACCATCATATCTGGAATTCTTTTCATCTTGCAAAACTGAAATTGTACCATTAAACTGTAACTCCTCTTTCCTCCTTAACCCCCAGTCCCTGGCAACCACCATTCTGTTTTCAGTCCCTGTGATTTCAACTGCTCTAAATATCTCGTATAAGTAGAATCATACAGTTTTTCTCTTTTTGCTTATTTCACTTAGCATAATGTTCTCAAGCTCCATGCATATTATACCATATGTCCTTCCTTTTCAAGGCTGAATAATATTCTATTGTATACATATATCACATTTTGCTTATCCATTTGTCCATTCTTAGACAACTTGGGTTGCTTCCACACTTTAGTTTTTGTGAATAATGCTACTATGAACATGGATGTACAGATATCTCTTTGAGACACTGCTTTCAATTCTTTCAAATACATAACCAGAAATGGAATTGCTGGATTATATGTTACTTCTATTTTTATTTTTTTGAGGTACTACCATACTGTTTTCCAGAGCAGATATATCATTTTTCAACCCCATCAATAGTGCATAGGATTCCAGTTTTCCACATCCTCACCAGCACTTGTTGCTTTCTGGGTTTTAGAGATTTTTTTTGATAGTAACCACCCCAACAGGTATGAAGTGGTAGATCATTGTATTTACTCTTTGAATTTTCCTAAAGATTAGTGATGTGTGTCTTTTCATGTACTTATTAGCCATTTGTATATCTTATTTGGAAAAACGTCTATTTAAGTCCTTCATTCAATTTGAATTGGGTTGTTTCTTTGTTGTTTAGTTTTAGGAGTTCTCTCTATATTCTGGATATTAATTCCTTATCAGATATATGATTTTCCAATATTTTCTCCCATTCTGTGTGTTGCCTTTTTGTTTTGTTGATAGTGTCTTTTGATAAACAAAAGTTTTAATTTTCATGAAATCCAATTTGCCTACGATATTTTTTTGATGCCTGCACATTTGATGTCGTATCTAAGAAATCATTGCCAAATCCAAAGTTGTAAAGATTTTGCCCCATATTTTCTTCTAGTTTTTATAGCTTTAGGTTTTACATTTAGGTCATGGATCAATTTTGAGTTAATATTTGTATACAGTGTTAGGTTAGAATCTATCTTCATTCTTTTGCCTATGAATGTCCAATTTTACTAAGACCGTTTGTTGAAAAGACTGTCTTCTCCAGGTTGAATGATCTTGACACACTTGTCAAAAATAATTTGGCCATATATGAACGTGTTTATTTATGGATTCTCTAGTCTATTCCATTAGTTTATATGTCTATCTTTATCCTAGTACCACACTTTTGATTGCTGTAGCTTTATAATAAGTATTGAAATAGAAAGTGTTAATCCTCACATTTCATTCTTTTTTTTTTTTTCAGGTTTTTTTTTTGGGTATTCCAGGGTCCCTTGAGAATTCATAAAATTTAAGGATGGAGTTTTTTATTTCAGCAAAAAACGTTATTGGGATTTTGATAGGGATCACATTAAATCTGTATGTAGATCACTTTGGGTAGTATTGATGTCTTAATAATCCTTGAATATAGAATGTCTCTCCATTTATTTATGCCTTCTTTAATTTCTTTCAGAAATGTTTTGAATTTTTTTATTGTACAAGTCTTTCACCTTCTTGGATAAGTTAATTCCTAATTTATTCTTTTTGATGCTGTTGTAAATGAAATTGTTTTCATAATTTCCTTTTTGGATTGTTCATTATAAGTATATGGAAACACAACTGAGTTTCATGTGTTGACTTTGTATCCTGCTACTTTACTGAATTCATTTATTACTTCATTCATAAATCATACCATCTATAAGCAGAGATCATTTTACTTCTACCTTTCCCATTTGGATGCCTTTGACTTATTTTCCTTGCCTAATTTGCTCTGGCTAAATCTTCCAGTACTATGTTGAATAGAAATGATGAAAGCAGGTATCCTTTTCTTTTTCCTGATCTTAGAGGAAAATATTTCAGTCTTTCACCATTGAGTTTGACTTTCCTTGAGGGTTTTATCGTATCTGTTTTTTACATTGAGGTACTTCCCTCTTATTCCTAGTTTTGTGAGCATTTTTATCCTGAAAAGATGTTGGAATATGTCAGATCCTTTTTCCATATCAATTGAGATAATCACATGGATGCTTTTTTTCCTACATCTGCTAACGTAATATATTACACTGAGTGTTTTTTGTATATGGAATGATCCTTTTATTCCTGGAATAATTCCCATTTTGCCATGTATATAATCTCTTTAATACACTGCTGAATTCATTTTTCTACTATTTTGTTGAGGATTTTTGCATTTGTACTTATAAGAAATATTAGTCTGTAGTTTTCTTGTAGTGCCTTTAACTGGCTTTGGTGTCAAGATAATGCTAGCCTCATAGAATGAGTTAAAGACTCTTCCCTCCTCTTCAATTTTTTGGAAAAGTTTGAGAAGAATTAATGTTAGTTCTTTTTTTGAAGTTTGGTAGAATTCACCAATAAATCCATCAGGTTCATGGCTTTTCTTTCTTGTGAGATTTTTGATTACTGATTCTGTTTCCTTACTCTTATAGGTATAGTCAGATTTTCTATTTCTATGTGGTTCAGTCTGAGAGGTGTTATATTTCCAGAAATTTTTCCATTCTATCTAGTTTCTCCAATTTGTTGGTGTACAATTGTTTGCAGTACTCTCTTTTAATAATTTTATTTCTATAGAATAGGTCATATCCCAATTCATTGATTCTTTCACCTGCTTACTCAAATCTGCCTTTGAATTCCTCTAACAAATTTTTTATTTTACTTATTGCGCTTTTCAGTTACAGAAGTTCTTTTGGTTTGTTTTTACATTTTCTATTTTTTGACATTTCCATTTTGTTCATACATTGTTTTCTTGCATTTTTAATGTCTTCTTTTAATTCTTTGAGCATCTTCAAGACAGTTGTTTTAATGTCTTTGTCTAGTAGATCCACCATCAGGCCAGTTTTTCAGGGATAGTTTTTTGCTTTATCTTTTTCCCTTCAAAAGGTCCATACTTTCTTGTGTCTTTGTATGCCTTGTGTTTTTTTAAATGAAAACTGGACATTTGAATCTAGTAATGTGGTAACTCTGGAAATATGATTCTTCACTTTCCTCAACAGCCATTAAGTTCTAATTTAGGTGTTAGTCATTTACTAAACCAATCTCCCTCTTTCTTCTCTACACAGACTACATTTCTTAGCTTCTATCTACTATGGACAGAAATAAGGAAATAACACTTTCCCCAGTACTGTATTTGGGCTCTGGTTCCAACCACTTGCTAAGTTCTGATTGATTTCCACCCTGGCCCAAGGGCACTGATTCTCCCTTCTCACTCCCCACCAAGTGCTGCTTGACTGCAGAAGAAAGTGAAGCCAAAGCTGGAAAGAGCCTGGTCACTGGATGTGACTGCATGGAATCATGGATGGACTGTACATGAATAAGACATAAGCCACTATTTTGCTGAACTATTGAGATTCATGCATTTATAAGACCCAGAATCTAGTCATCTGATTAATACAGAGAGAAAAAGACAAGTTCACAGATGTTTTGTAACTTTTTAAAAATTTTGTTTTGTTAATTGTGGTTAAGATTGCAGTTTGATGAGAACTGGTTCTCTCTCCAACATGGCCAAAGCCATTATCCTGTAGGTTCATCTCCACCCAAGATGTGGGTACACCCCCACCTGGGCCATAGGAAACTTTAGCAGCTATGGATCAGTCCTCATGGACTCAGAATCAGACTTAATATCCACTTCCTGAATCTTGGATCCTCTTGTCTCCTTCCCTCATCACATTACTGAGTCCTTTACTACTTTCTCTCAGCTTCTTCTAGAGGTGAAATATTTGTTCTTCATGACACAAACTTCTGAACTGATCCTTACTAGCTACTGTAAGTTCTCTTCATCACGAACTTTTCCAAGACCTCAGACCTCTGGCTGCATTTGCTGAAGATCTGGAGCTAGCCTACCGGTCACCAAGGTTTATAGGATCAAGACAGAGCCTTCTAACATGATGTTGATTGTCCGCATATTCCAGAATCCTCTTATTTCTTTTTTTTTTTTTTTTTGGAGATATTCCTTTCTCCAGGGCTTTGGTTCTATCCACCTGCTGAGCACTCAAATGCCTGACATCCCAAAAGACACACTAAGTAACCCTGTACTTAGTGAGCCAATAGAGTAACCTGCCTATTTGATGACCTGCCAAGCAGAGGAACCTGCTTTCTGGTCCTGAGCTCCATGTTCACCTAGTCACCTAGGGTCCCCAGTTGCCATGTCTGGGACTCTGTATCACTCTATGCTCCAGATTTTTCAGGAACTAAAGTCATACCTGACCTTCAGTCTTAGAGGCTGGATTGATTGATTGATTGATTTTTGATTTCCCTGATCACAAGTTGAGTCCTCCCTCTTGCCTGCCTGAATACACTTTGAGAGCTGGAAATAACATCATAGGTCCAGCTGGAAAATATGAGAATAGAAAAATAGAAGATTCTGACTCTGTCCTCCTGAAGCCCATACTCTAGTTGGGGAAAAAGTTACAAATGCACAAACCAACCAGAAATGCAGAGTGACAGGAAGGTAATAGTAAAGTGTTTGCCAAGATAGAACAAACCATTTGGATTGGTCTAATAAGCAACACGTAGTCATTGCAAATAAGTTCTTGAGGAGCCAAGGAATATGTGAGACAACCTCATTTATGTATGTTGAATGAGACTGACCTTGAATGATTTGCTTTATAAAATACACCTTATTTTTAATAGATTACATGTATTATATAATATAAATATTGAAGACGATCTAAATGATCTGATCCGGATATTTCCCTACTGACTGGCACTGCTCCTTTCCACTTCTTGTAGGTGCCTACTTGAGACTGAGATTCTGGGAGGTGGGAAGTGGGACTTCCTTACACGCCTCAAGACCCTAGGACATACATATTTACACACCCAGTTTTCACTTTGTCTGTGTCACTCTATCTGCTTGAACAGCATAAGATTGTAAACCACTTTAAAATTGAAACAAATGAAAGTCCATCACCACATCTCAAGGTGCAGACTCTGCCATATCAGGTAAATCACAATTTCATATCTGCACATACCTGCATGGAATCAAATTACATGTAGGCCCACTGGACTCTCTTTCAGCAACCTCTTCATAATCGTCACTTCATTCAGTGGGTTCTTCACTACCACTGACCCTTAGAATAATGGTACATACTCAGTGATTCATTTCATGTCATAGCCTGGGAATCAAGAGTCAAAAGAAACCCCAGACTTCAGTTCAAACTGTTTTTAACCTCTGTCACTCGAACCATCCTTGGGACATCCTCTGTGATCTGTCCCTAATAATCTCAAACCGCTCCTCTCTCCCGATGGAAGCTCCTGATTTTTCTCCTTTAAAGACCTTTAGCTCACTTGAAATTTGCTCTATCTTTCTCACTCTGTCCCCCACCAAAATCACTTAGCATCAGGGGTCAAATCCTTGGGCCATTCTCAGCCACATGAAATTCAAATTACCATGGGGCTTTTGTTTCTTCTGAGATAAATCCCAGCAAAGTCAACCTTTGCTCAACAATTTAATTAGAGATTAAGACCTATTCCCTGATGTAAATGATTTTAGGAAGGCTTTTTTTTTGGTCATAGTCTAGTTCTATTTATTAAGTGTTGAAATACACAGAACCCCCCCCATACCCTCAAATATTAAATTTAAATATCACTGCAGTTATGTAAGGTTTGCAAGTAATAGATGTCATCTTTCTTCTTAATACTATGCAAATCTGCCTCATACGTTTGAAATGTCCTCAGAATACAGGAGATATAACAAGAATTGAAGAGAACTCTGTAACCTTAACTTTAGTGGTGGGAAAAAGTACTTGAATGTTGAGATGTGTAAAACCGCCCCCAAAATAACCTTTATATTCCCACTCTCTGCAGAAATATTTCCTAAAGCTTAGTAGAGCTAGGTAGAAATGGGCTCAGGATTAATTTTGACCTTCTGTGGCAATGCATTTTCAAGCCCAAGAATTTATGTGTGCAGAATATTAAATGTCAAATGCAAATATGAAAATGGAGCTACACAGTTGCAGATCGTCCCTAATTGATATTGAACAGGCTATTCCCTTTAAATGTTAATGAAACTGTTGTAATTACTAAATGACCAAAACAGCTCAGAAGCCAAGGTTCACAGCTGTAAACCATTACTTGTAAATTACTGGCACAGGACTGCATTAGCAGATGGCTCAGTCCATGGAAGAAATCTTCCTCAAGATGCTTTTCTTCCACACCTGGGCTTAGGAGCAAATTAGATGAGCATATTAGAGAGGGCCAGAGTGCCTGTTTGGACATGTCACTGGAGATAAGCACCTTCTTTGATCTTCTTATTTTTTTATTACATTCTTTGTGGAAAGTGCTGAATATCACAGAACACAAAGAAAGGAGGAGAAACTGACAGAGCTTATACATGTTGCACTAGGGTTCAGATATGCACATTTCTGCTGGCTTTTAAGGAGCAGTGGGTTTCCTAAATTCTGAGGCAGATGGACATGCTGGAATGGAGGTAAATACTGAAGTGGGGGAAGGGAGAGATTGAGAGAGAGAGAGAGAGAGATGGGTAAAAGAAAGAGAGAGGGAGAGAGAACACATGAGACCTGCTAACAAGCCAGTGGCAGAAAAGCAATTAGAAGAAAAATAGGGCATTTGAATGGGCTTGGTACCCTCAAGACAGAGAACATCTATAAAGCTGTGTAAGCAAAACTATGCAGTAGAAACAAGTGATATCTTTATTAGAGAAGGCCTGTGGCTCTTCACAGCTTTGTTCTGTAAATTCCATACCAGCTTTGCAAACTCGCTGAGGTTATTAACTTTAGTGAAGATTTTTTTTAAAGAGTTGGGTGAGTCCTACATTTGAGGCTTTCATTAATATGAAAGAAAGATTAATTAAGACATCTGCCAAGAACAGGAGGAAGAAGGAGTTTTTCTGACAACATACAAGGCAAACTCTCCTAAAAATGAAAGGATGGATTTTTTTCGTGTCATGAACTACTCTGTAGAGAAAATGTTTAAGGGATAAGGTGTTGACAATCAAACTGGAGTGTACGGGCAATTCCCATCTTCTGAACTGTCTGAATCCCAAAGTGGTATAGAAAGCAGTTGTTAGGATTTCAAAAGGCATCTTCACAGATAAAGGATGTTATAACTGTTTCTATGTTTAGAGGAAATATCAAATAAATCTAACAACCTGAGCTTATGTGGCAGAAGGGACAAAGCATGGAGGTGTGGGGTGTGAACCAGGACATGGGTGAGAGTTGCTGTGAAATAACCAGGTGCAAAAAATTGAGACAGAATTTGAGAAATTTGCCAAGGTAATGCATAATACTGAACTTTCCAAGATATTTATGTTTTATGTGTAAAACCTATGAGATCAGAATAATCAGAGTTAGAATGGACCCATAAAATCAGGGACCAATGATCAATGTGCTGATACAGTGTCTTGAGTCTGGATTCTAGGATTAGGAAGTACTGCATTTCAAGAGGCAAAAAAAAATGATGTATGTCATTCTTAAATCCCTACTGTATGCTAGTAGTAGTATTAGACATGGGGGTAGCAGAATATGGGGCATATGAAAATATAAGACAAATCCTGTCCCTCCCCAGTGAGAAATGGAACAGTAAAGAAACATTATCATATAATATAACTGGTGCTATTTACTGGGAGTCCAGTGCATTCTTTCACATAAGAGGAACATCTAACCCAGACTTGAAAAAATCAAAAAAGATTTCTTGAGGAAGTGGCCTCTGAGTTGAAACCTGAAGGAGAAGTAGGTATTAGCCAGTTGATGACAGAGGTGTTTGTTTTTAGCATAGGAAACATTTTTGGAAAGTGTGGTTGTAGGACAGAGTAGTGGCAGAATTTTAAAAAGCTCCAAAAAGCTAGAATATGATATATGAAGGAGGTGAGAACAATAGATAACATAGGAAAAGTGAGCAAGACCTTGTGTGCCCTATTAAGAAATCTTGACTGTATTGGAGAACATTGGAGAATCTTTGAAAGTTTCTGGAGTTAGATTTGCACTGTAGAAAGCTGACTCTAAGGGCTGTGGGGAATGGACTAGAGAGGGACAAAACTAGAGTCAGGGAAAGCAGTATTAAGTCATTTGTAGTAACATGAGGAATAGATGATAGAGTCCTGGACTCTTGACAAGGGACATAAAGAGAAGTGGTTGGATTTATGAGAGTTTTTTAAGATGCAGAAAAGATAAGATTTTATGTATTTGGATATGAAAGGTATGAGAGAGAAAAGCTCATCCAAGATTTCTATTTTAAGCCACTGGGTTGTTGATGGTACCACTGATTCAACTAGACACCAGAGGAGGAAAAAAAAGAAAAAAAAGAAAGTTTGAGTAAGAAAAGATTAAGTTTTGTGATTATTGGATTTCAATTTCTGTGGCCTATCCAAGCATCCACTGGGGCATTAGATATGCAGCTCTGGGCTGGGGAAAGAGATACTGGAATCAGTAACATTTGAAAATAATTGAAGCCACAGCAGTTGATGAGATCATATAGAAAGAGTAACAGAACTTTAGTGAATTAGAGTAAAAGCTCAATTACTATAACAAAAGGACACTGTGATATGCTTGGAGAAAAAAGAAGTATAGTTTTCTCTCCAATGACAGTCCCAATGTGAAAAAACCGAGCTAGTAGGAAAGCTCAACTCTACATAGGTTCTTAGGGACACTTCTCTCCAGATGATGTGTCATCCCATAGGTGTCATCAGCAGCATGGCCCCTCTGGATTCCAGCCATTTGTACCAATTTTCATTATAAATGGAGAGAAAAACCATTAGCAGACCATTAGTGCTACTCCTTGAGGTAAACTTCTGCATGATTCATAATTTTTGCTGTGTGTAGTTAATATTATGCATGTTATTGGCCTTTCTTCCATTCTTACCAGTATGTTCCCATTTGCAAAACAAAAAAGCTAATAATCAGTAATAGTCCTATAAAAGATGTTAACTGTTTAGTCATTGACTGATCTTGCTCTAACCTTAAAATTTTGTGATTACTGACCTCTGTTGCATTTATTTTAAAACCCCCCAAATTATCTAGTTGTTGCAAATATCAACATTACTCTGGTGTATTCACTGCTGTATGCATTGTTTTTCTTTGTTGCTGTTATATGCCTTCATGTTAGCAAATATGAAATTCTGTGAAAAAAAATCTCCTTTGATCTTTTAAAAACAATATCAACAACAGAACGCTCCCTCCTTCTGCAGCAGGAAAAAAATTGCTTGTTCTTAAGAACTTTTCCATCAAGAATTTAGTAGAAGCAAGTATACTTTATCATTTTGATGTTTTTGCTAATGTCTCCAAATAATTTATTTTGAAATCACAATCACTTCTATCCGTTTTCTTAGAATTCTTCTGACACACTTCATCACGCATTAGTGATCAGAAATGAGATGTAATTCTTCAATCCCTGCCTGCAAGACCGGAGTAGGATCTCACTGTAAGTTGCAGAGAGTTTTGCCCTAACTCATGGATTGTGCAAGAATGATCTGCTGCTGGGTTTGACTGATTGTAGATGGTTTGTGGTGTGGTGTATCTGAAGGCTACTGAATGCAACTTACGATGCTTGATAAAAAATCTTTATTCTTTTAGTATTAAAAATAATAAGAGAAAAGAGAGTCAATCTACAGCTGCATGTTAGCTTACAGATTTGAAGAGGGAAGTTAATTTCTTCTTTTGAAGAGGGAAGAAAAGTTCTCTGTGAAGGAGGATAAAGATTATCTACTGAGAGCAAAAGGGGCAGGACAGGGTTATAAATCAAAGGTGTAAAGAAGTTAGATTGTCTTCATGGAGAACTAGAAACAAAGGTTTTTTGAGAAAGTGAGTGGTCCAGATAGCTGGTCGTTCTGGAGTACCTAGTTATAACTTTATAACTATTGTATCAAATTATTCAATCACAAAATAGTAGAGATGTATTATGAAAGAAATCTTTACAAACATTTATGTCTTCATTGCTCTCATGCATTTATAAATGAAATTAAACGCTGCTTACTGAAAAGTTTGAGCCATCCAAAATGTAAGATCCAAATTTTACAATATGACAAATCCATTTTCCCCCCAAGGAAATGTCAGCAAGAATCTGATATTCAGCTTAAAAGCATGGAACTGTCATATTTTTAAATTGAAAGTATACATGTTATCTTTGACATCTAATTTTGATATTTTTGGTTACTGTGTTTAGGTTGCTTTGCATGCTAATAACCTCATTTATGGAGACATATGAGTGAAATCAATGTTCTCATAAAAGGCTTTGCCAGGTGACTGTACATTGTCAAATATAATTGAATTGTCTGGGATTTCTTGACTTGAAATCCTGGAAAGCCCTTTGTCCCAAAGTCATTTGGGTCAAAATGTGCCACAGTGATGCTTTCTGTGTCAGCAAGAAGAGGATCACAAATCCAGATTTTAATATTTGAGCGGTTTGAGCAGAAGTAACCTTGGGAAGGATTCTAGTTTTTCCAGGGATCTGTAAATATCTTCCCACAGAGAATTTGGCAAGTCTCTATTACCCTCAATGCAGACTAAAAACACGATTTTTCTAGCATTTATAACTTTGAGATAGTTTCCTGATTCTAGTGTTTGGTTCAGAAATGGTGACTTGGATACAATAATTTGTCATTTGTTGTGGTGGTGGCTTGAGGTAGGGATGGGGGTGGTGTGTTTGTTTTGTTTTGTTTTAGCAGCATCTGTAGTTCAAGGCTCTGCTTTGAATGAATTACCTCATTTATATTGTCAAAAATAGCCTTTCCCTAGTCAATATATGGATCAACTCCTCCTTGTCCAGTAGTTCTGAGTGAATTTTCCATTATATCGCTTTGTCTTCCACCCGTCCCCCTCCAAAAAAATTAATAAAGAAAAAAAAGAAGAGAAGAGAGAGAGAAAGGAGACAAAAGAAAAAGGTAAAAGTTTCCCAAAGTGCAATCAAGCACTCAAAGTTTTGCTTTTGGAACATGTAGTAAAGAAGTTAATATTCCTCTTTCAACCTTTGACAAAACATGCCGAAATGAGTGATTTAAATCGTTGGCTCTGATAAAGCTGATCTCTCCATGGCAGTGGACGAAGATTCTTTCAGAATTACTGGCAGTCTCTTATGCCATTGCATGCCGGTATAGAAGGCAGTGAGTCATTATGACATGTGGAGTGCCTTTCTTCAAGAAAGCAGCCAACCCAGATGTGTTGCCAAGCATTGCAGGTGCTCCACCTGTGCAGAGAACACCAAGATTTGTTTTCCAGTGGAAGCTTTCCCTGGCAAAGAAGATTTTCACCATTTTGAAGACATTGATGTTATTTTCAGGTTCCAAAATGGGCTTATAAAATGTAAATTTTTCTTTGATGGCAACAATGTGCACACAATAGATGAAAACTAGGAGCTGGCTTCACTGAGGGGCACCTATATTTTTGTCCAGTTGCATGCAGAATGCAAATTAAACAGCTGCCAATTTCTTTAAGGGTTGCTTTAAAATAGTGGAACACATATCAGTATTTCTGGAATGGATAACATTTGTTGACAAAGGTAATTTTCCTTGAGAGATCAAAGATGTATGATGGCTGAACATGACTCCACAAAAGTCTCTCCAATATGGCAACTTATTTTGTTTGTGAGAGAGAAAAGTAAACTTGTGATGCTCTAATATATGAATTCTCAGTTAGGAAATCTAAGTTCTTATAAATATCCAATCCTAAAACTTAAGCCTTTTTCTTATAGAATGGATTCATATCACCTGATGTCTTTACTTGATGGCCAGTTATAGGATTCTCCTTCCATTTGGTTAAATTTAACACTGGCTTTTTCCTCCCATGAGTTTCAAAAATGTGATATGATAGTAAGATCAAAGGATACATTGGTGCCTTCATTTTTTTAAATTTATATTTGCTACCTTGAGCTGAACTTGATGTCCATAATCATAATGGCAGGATACATTTTAATATATATTAATAGACGGTATTTTAAAATTATAACATACAAAGATTAGCTAATTTACTTTTAAAAAATCATGATACATCTACTATGAGTCAGGCACTGCTCTGGGAATTGGGTAGAAAGCACTGAACAGAAAAGACCAAAATCCTTTCCATTGCAATTTACATAGTAATGTATCACCCATGTTTGCTTCCTAAGTAGATATAACAGCATGCTGTGTTACTCAATATTTGCTTTGAACAAAATAAAACACTAATAACATAATTTAGAAAATTCATGCTAAAATTATTTTTTATAATTTTTAAAATAACAACAAAGAGATTAAAGGAAAGAATTTTTTGGTTTCTTTGTTAATTTATGTGATAATTTTTGTAGCTGGTTCCCAACTCCCTGAAACCTCCACCTGAATCTTTAGTGTCTCAGAGACCTCTTTCATTCACAAACAGGTACCAAAAAAAAAAAATTAATTGTTGTAAACAGTTACCATATATTCAAAGTAGAAAAGGAAAGCATATTGTTTATTTCAAAGGACTGAAAGGTAGTACTTTCTGAGCCTCACCTCAGTAGCAATATACTTATTTATATCATTATACTTATTTATATTATGTTGTATCATAGAGCTTCTTTTTAAACTACTATATATATATATTTTTTACATTTCTTGAGCATATGAAAGACTCTTGTTAGTAAAATCTTCATGTTACTTTCCATGATATCAGTTTAGTTATCATCTGTCTCAGTCAGCTTGGGCCGCTAGCACAAAATACCATAAACTAGGTGGCGTATCAACAACAGAACTTTATTTTCTTATAGTTCTGGAGGCTAGAAATATGAGATTATTGTGCCAGCACAATGGAGTTCTGTTGAGAGCCCTCTTATATGTTGCAGATTGTTGACTTTTGTGTCTTCACATGATGGAAAAGGAGCAAACTGGCTCTCCAGCCTCTTCTTATAAGGGCACTAATCCCATCCACAAGGGCTCCGCCCTCATGACCTAATTACCTCCCAAAGGTTCCACCTTCAAATACCATCACATAGGGGATTAGATTTCAACATATAAATTTTTAGGGGACACAAACATTTGATCCATAACATCATCACAAAGTTACTTATCTTTGGAAAGGTTTTTAATCTTCTTAAGTTGCTTCAACAGAACAGTTTTCCTTTGGAACTAACCTGAGTTTTCCTCTCTGTGTAACCTTGAAAATATGTATGAGCTAAACTATTCTGTTTGCTGCCTTAAATTGTGGAAACTCTTTTATTGTGCTGCAAAAAAAGGATAAGTACAATTAGGCTTCTAGGACAGTGGTCTCCAATTGGAAAGTAGGAAGCCAAACAAATAGGTGTTAACAAACATCTGTTGTTTTGTTTGCCTGGTGCAGCAATTCACCACATGTGCAACACACTCCCACTAATTCATTCTAGCAATTTCCCCAATACTAACGAGATGATTTCAAAGGAAGCTGCCATCTTCTTACAGATTCTGATACCCTGTCCATGGTGATTATTGCTAATAGAGTCAGCATCTGAGTTAGACAGGACCAACAAAAATCCTTCCCTGGAATTTATGAACCTGGGACAATATGCAAGAACCCTTAGGTCCTCTTTGGTTTCATATGTTAGGTACTCAAGTGTGGAGACAGCCAGTAATATTGTGTCTAGCAGGGGAAGTCAACAGAAAGAAAGCAACAGAGTTAAGTGGGTAATACTTATCCCTGAGCCCTCATTACAACTCTATGAGATTGGTTATGTTAGTCAATAAATTATTCTTGTTTGCTAAAGGTAGTTCAAGATATGTTTATGAAACTTGGAGCAAAAGTGTCCTGATCATATAATAGTTCATTGATTTTCAGTTTGTAAGGTTGATTAGTTACCTCATTACTGATAGATTAATTGTATCAATAAAATAAGCCTCATGGAAATGTTCTTCAAGCCTCCTTAAGACCTTTATCCCATTGATCCCAACCTGAGTGGAGTGGATTCAAGAGAAAAAGGAAGTGACAAAGGTGAGAGCATTGATAGTTTTTGAGGTGTTTTGTCATAATGTGAATGAGAGAATTGTGTTGTATGTAGAAGGGAATAGAAAGGCCAGTGGAGGTTTTTGTTTTCATTTTTGCTTCTGCATTATGGATTTTTCTTTTAATGTACACAAACATAGAGAGAATTGTATAATGCACCCACAGGCATTGTTGTTATCAACATTGGGATAAATCTGTTAAGAGACAGATTCTTAGGAGCAGAAAAACAATAACAATGTTTATATGCTAATGAGAAAGATTGAGAGGAAAAAATGTAATGATGAAGCAAAGATAGGGAGAATTCCTAGAGAGATTTCCTTGTGTAGATAAGAAGGGATGGGGTCTAGTGCACTTGAGGAGGAGTTAGCCTTTGTGTGGAGCAAAAGAACAGCAAAATCGTTCTTTTATGTACACAGTGCAGATGGGATTTAGATGTGGAAGTTCTCTTCTAAGTGCTTGCATTTCCTAAGTGAAATAGAGTAGAGGTCAGCAGCTGTGAATGAGAATGAGTGAAGGTGATGGAAGTTTAGGGAGAATGTATGTATGGTCCTCTGGGAAAGTGAATGGTGCATAGTCTTGGGAAATATAGCCTGGTTGCCCAGCAACATTAAGGGCCCACTTAATCATGAATTTAAAGTGGGACCAGTTTGCATGACAGTGTTGATCTCCAGCCACATTCAGCTGTGGTGAGTGCAGGCTCAGAGTTTGTATAAGTAGGAAGGTGGTCCAAACAAGCAAGTGCAATGAAGCAAGAAGGTGAGGGCTGTTGAGAACTAAGCAAGGGAGAGAGTATCATGATGGAGGTCAAATCTAAGTTGAGTAAAGAGAGTAAAAATGGCCTGATGGAGGTAAAGTTAGTGAGAGAAGGGAATTTCTAAAATAACTGTGTGAAATATTAAATGAATCAAAAATCACTGGCTTTGAAAAGAAAACTAACAAAAAATTTATAACAATAATTTTCAAAGGTCTTTGTGATTCACGTTTTAAGTCATTGTGCTCTTTGTGTGTTTTGTTGTTGTTGTTCCTGCCTTTAAAATGACAAGATAAAAAGCCACAACAACTCATACATTTGGTAATTTTCTCTTTAATATTATTCAATATTATAAATGGTACAAAAAATTAGATATCGCCACACATAATAAACTGTATACTCAAACTTATGCAATGGTTTTTTGAGATCTCTCTAGAAAGCAGACATCACCCAGAAGGAAATTGGAAAAAAGAGGGTATTTTTCTTCTTCACAAATATTAGGGGGCTGGGGGACTCCATACTCCCTAGCTTTCTTCCTTCCTTCCTTCCTTCCTTCCTTCTTTCCTTCCTTTCTTGCCTGCTTTCTTTTTCTTTTTTCTTTCTTTCTTTTTCCTTTCTTTCTTTCTTTTTTCTTTCTTTCTTTCTTTCTTTCTTTTTTAATACTTCTTCATTGTTGGCTGTAGTTAAGAACAAGTTGTGGAGTCAGATTGCCTGAGCCTGTATCCTGGCTTAGCCACCAAGACAGAATTTATTACCTTAGGCAAGAGACTTAACAAATTTAATCTCTTTTCCATGTATAAAATATGCTTAAGTGTATCAAAGTCATAGTGGTTAGGCTAATTAAGTATAATTACATTCTATGAGATACCATCCAAATGAAACACAGACTATAGCACCTGGAATATACCAAGAAATTAATACATGTGTTTTGTTTTTCTTTATTGGATTTATTCATTCGCTGTAATTTTTGGTGTTACTGCTGCTGAAGTCTAATTGTCTAAATACCGCCTGATGGTAAATCACTAACCCAGTTCAAGTTTCCTCTGTACCAGGAAGTATTCTCTTTGCCCAACCCATCTATCAGATTTAGAAGCCCTGTTTCTAAGCTCCACTAGTATGACTTCTGCCATTCCTCTCTGCCATTATTTTTATGTATACACTCCTTTCCTAGAAGGAAGAAAGATTTCTACAGGAGGAGACTGGGTCTGATTTCTCCAACTCCCCACCACCTAGCAGAGAGCCCAGCTCACATGTACTAGCTACATTATAAGTGAATACATGTGAATAGAATTTGAATTCAAGGTGAGAACATTTCATGGTTCAGGCTATTTATAGTTAGGGGAAGAAGTTTCATTCATTTTACTTAGTATTAATCATTGCTGTTAAAATTCATTTGTGCTTTACCTGCTTAAGTGTCTGGAGGTTTTTTATTCTGTTTGTTTTTGATCTGTCTTGTTTTATCATCTGTGTCTATTGCAAAGTTCTCCTCTCAAGCTTTTCCCAGGCCTGGGCCTGCCTTATAGTCTATTTCATCACCAACATCCTACCCTACACCAGCTATTTTATTTTATTTTATTTTATTTCATTATCTTATTTTATTATTTTATTTTATTATCATGAGGGCCTGCCACTGGCCACCTGCTTAATATCTTCCTCTCAATCTTCCCTCCTTAGAGCTTTGGAAAATCTACCCCACATTTTTCCCCACCAACGCTTGCCTTCTTGTGGAAGTTCCTGCCACAGCACAGCCCACCCTTCACACAGTTGTTTCCAAACTCTGATCCTTTTTTTTTCTTAACATCTTTACTGGAGTATAATTGCTTTACAATGGTGTGTTAGTTGCTGCTGTATAACAAAGTGAATCAGTTATACATATACATATGTCCCCATATCTCCTCCCTCTTGTGTCTCCCTCCCTCCCACCCTCCCTCTCCCACCCCTCTAGATGGTCACAAAGCATGGAGCTGATCTCCCTGTGCTATGCAGCTGCTTCCCACTAGCTCTCTATTTTACATTTGGTAGTGTGTATATGTCCGTGCCACTCTCTCACTTCATCCCAGCTTATCTAAACTCTGCTCCTTTTGACATAGGAATTCTCAGAGTTGCCTCAGAGGTCACCACCAAGGGAAACAATCAAATATAGGAGCTCCTCTTGTAACTATTTTATATATTGGGAATGTAAGACTATTTTTTTTTAAGAAAGAACAATAGTAGAAGAACATTTGGTAAATATTTCTTCACATTATTTTCAATGTCAAATAATATGTACCTATGCTTTCAGGACATGTATTATTAATGTTTAAATATTTTAAACATTGATATTAAAACACAGGTAATATATCCCACCTCCCATCCACCTTACTTCTTGAAGTTACACAATTTCCAAACTGTGGCATCAAGGGTTTTCATAATTTAAAACACAACTCAAGATGTTTAGCAAAGAATTTATATACTTTGCTTTTATTTGTCACTATTTTAAATTTAATTAGATGTGTCCATGAGGAAGTACATAGATATGTGTATGTATATATGCAAATATATTTTACATATATTGTGAATCCACAAAAGAGCTGCCATCTGACTGCAGAACATATTTAATAAGGAGCTTATAAACATGAAAGTTAAGTGGAATTATAAGTGATTTTTATTGATTTTTTAATCTTTTTAGAAAGAAATACCTCACATAAAAATCTTATCTGAGAAAAGTAACTGTAAATATAGACAAGGTTTTTGTTAAGGCTAATTTGAAATCTCAGCTTAAGTTTTAAAACAAGTTGAGACATCATAAGTTAAGACTATTTATTGCTACAGATACAGTCATAGTCCCCTTCCTGTAGGTCACTCAACCATCTAAATGACATGATGAATTAATACCAACTTGAAGTAGTTAAAGTTATAGAATGTGGCCAATGGTTTCTATCTTAGTTAACTACCCTGGAGCTTATCATGTCTTTGACTGCTCCCTCTCGAAATTCTTTCCTCCCTTGACATCTTTGACATTCTCTCTCCTAGTCTTCTGGCCCTTTATGTTCAATTCATTTTTCATGCTTTCTTTAAAATGTATGCATGAAATGCTGAAGTTCCCCTGAGTTATTTTCAATATACTTAATCATACTTGGAGATTTCATTTGCTTCCATGATTAAACTACCAATGTTTTATGTTCAGGACTCATAAATATATTAATAGATTTAAAACCTGGTCCTCTACTTTTTATTTATACTTGCCTATCTCACAGACAGAAGAAACTTGTTCATCAAATTCTTTTTCCTTCCCCTATGAGGCATCTGGGTATGCCAAATTCCTCAGTCTCCTACAGAGTCAAGTATGAGCATGCAACTGACTTCTGACCAGTAGAATGTGTGTTGATGCGATACATGCCTCTTTCGGGTGTGCCCCCTGAAACAGTCTTGCCTGTATCCTCCCATTGTTTGTTCACCCACGTGCTCCATGGAGAAGGTTCTAAGGATAGAGGAGGGCAGACTAAAGGATAGAAAGAGCCTTGGTGCATGAATGGCTGCATTGAGCATAGAGCCTCCCAAACACCCTTCATTAGGCTGTGATATTGATGAAGTAGAAACTTTTACTGCTTAGGCTAATGAAATGGTTATTTATTACAGTAGTCAGCCTACTCTAACTAATACACATTCTAACCTAATATGTCTGATCTTGAACTTACAGCCAGTCTTCTCTTCCTATTTTTCTCTTATTCAGATTCCTAAGCATGGCTTAGAAACATATTGTCCTCACCTGAATATTTATCTTTGTGGTTCATTATTCTCTCCTCTCTTTTCCATCATCTCAGTATTTTGCCAGTGTTATTCAGAGAGCTCTATGATCTCCCAGCCCCATACCCTACTCACACAGATGACTCTCACACCTGTAATACCTCCAGGGGTACACCCCCTCCACTCCAATGAACTGGCTGACTCCTACTCAGCATCAAGATTCAGCTTATATGTCATCACCTATGAGAAGCTGACCAGTTGGCTAATATACCCTCTTCTATGATTCCCATCATTCTGTGCTTATTTCTATTGTAGTAATTATCATTTTATATGTTTCTGTCTTTGTCGAGACTGTTTTTGTAATCTAAAATATTATTTTTTAATCTTTTTGTCCTTAGCACAAAGCACAAGGCCTAGCCCATAGCATACATTCAGTAAGCATATACTGAAAAAAAAGCATAGTATGATGAAGTTTGCAGCATAGATGCGTTAATTTGCTTCCATAAACATGCATTGGCCATATACACAGTACTTGGTGCTTTGAATACTAAACTTAGATAATATATGCCTACAGTTTACACATAATTGCCTAACATAGAGTAATATTTCTTTTTTTTTCTTGTTTTTTTATTATTTTATTTATTTTGATTAGTTTCTGCTTTATAACAAAGTGAATCAGTCATACATATACATCTGTTCCCACATCCCTTCCCTCATGCATCTCCCTCCCTCCCACCCTCCCCATCCCACCCCTCCAGGTGGTCACAAAGCACCGAGCTGATCTCCCTGTGCTCTGCAGCTGCTTCCCACTATCTATCTACCTTACGTTTGGTAGTGTATATATGTCCATGCCTCTCTTTCGCTTTGTCACAGCTTACCCTTCCCCCTCCCCATATCCTCAAGTCCATTCTCAGACCTACTAGAGTAATATTTCTATAAAACTTAATTTTAATTACAGTTCTGTTTAAAGGTTAAAAGTTGTACCGCAGAATTACACACTTTAAACAGCACTGGCTCTGGTGCTTAGTAAGAGCAATGAATTTCTCTAATGTTAAATCAATTTGGCACTAGTCTTACTGAATATTACTTCAATATGTCTCTTAATTCCATCCCATTTTCACCATTCCCCATGATACTGCCTTTGTTCATAGTGTCCTCACGTGTTATCTGCTTTGTTTCCCAATATTTCTAGCCTAGATTTCCTGTCATAATATCATCAAATTGACTTATCAGAATATCTGCACCTGAGTTTTCTAGTTGTATCACAAACTTAACATGGCTTTGAACTCATCATTTTCCCTGCTTCATTCCCTTACGTCTTCTCTTCCTCTCTTGGATTCCCCAGTTTTGGTAAATATCATCAATTACTGCTAATCTTCCCTGCCAGAAATGTGGAAGTCCTTGTCAGTCGGTCATCTAAATGGTTCTCTAATATGTTTCCTGTTCCCTAGTTTCTCTTTCACTATCTACGTTTATTTCTTGCTTAGACTAATGCAATAGTTCAATCGCAAGCACCTACAAGAGTTCACATCCCTGCACCAATACACCATTTACGTTCTCTTAGAGTGATCTTTGTAATATTTCAATCTTGCTGTCCTCCGTTGGCATAAATTCCTCCCATAGGATAAAGCCCCAGTTCCTTAGCTCTGTCTCATCTAGATCTCTATCATCTCATCAAGCCATTCTCTCACTTTGCTGTGTATTCTGACTATATCAGTGGTTTGCAGCTAACTGAATATGTAATGCATTCTTGTGCATGCACACTCTCTTCTGATTATAATACCCCATCCCTTCTTTCTTCTAACTTTAACTCATCCTTCCAGAAGTTATAAATATAAGCAGTCCAAAATGGAATAGAATGTGACACAAAATAATATGTTCCCTTTCACTTGAAATATTTTAGTAACTGCTGGAAGATCAAGCTACCTCAAATACTTCCTTGACTTCATCAACTGTCAGAACTTATTAACCTCTCAATACACCATAGCAGTCATAATAAGGATTATTAATAACTTAATATTTACCCATAAACTTTGTTCTGAACCCAGAATTCACTTTTTAAACATTTAGCCGAGATTAACTTCAATCAGCAACACGGAGGTTGATATTTGAGGGCAGTATAAAGTGATAAAAAAAAGATGACTAAAATATGTATGTATCTGTATATGACCTTCACCTCCATCGGCCTGAACAGACAGAGGTAAAAGAAACTTTTTTCCAGCATAATCAGTAAACATAAATTCTGCTCAAAGCTCCAGAAATAGATTTGTTCTGGGTCAAAAGTAAGTTGCAAGAGAAAATAACAAGGTAAACACTAATAGAATAAAGTAATCAGGCTCCTACAGTCATCCCCAGAGTATGTGTGTATTTATATATACATAATCAGTTCAACTCAACAAATGTTTACTGGCCACCAGACAAAATGTATAGAATATCCAGAGGCAGAACTTTGTAAATTTGGCAGGTAGATAGACTGTATATTCTTTAAGGATAATGTCATTGGTTTCCTGTCTGAGTGTCTGGGGTGAGTTGAGCAGAGGCCCTATTTACTCTCTGAAGATGGGCGTGTAGCCAATCCACTTGGCTATGCAAAGAATGGAGCTCAACATATATTGAATAGATCACATTACATTTTAATTAAAGCATGTTTACACTGCTTATATTTCCATTCTTAATATTCATGCATCAGGGTGTTCAATATCTATGCCAGTGCATTTATTTATTTTTCTTAGCATTTTATAACAGTATAATTCAATGTATCCAATGACAATATTCCTGAGAAAGCAGTGTATACAATCAAACCATGTTTTTACTTAGACTCCCACCGTAACTTTAGTGATGATTAATCTTTTTCTTTCTCTCTTTCTTTTTCTTTTTCTGTTTGTTTTTTGTTGGCCATGTCTCGCAGCATGCGGGATCTTAGTTCCCCAATGAGGGATGGAACCCGTGCCCCCTGCAGTGGAAGTGTGAAGTCTTAACTGCCGGACCACCAGGGAAGTCCCAGTGATGCTTAATCTTAATTTCTAACAGATTTTAGTTGGAAGTGGCTCCTCACATGTCACTTCTGGTCCCTGTCAACTTGCTTTTAACCATGGCTTTCATTATTATTTCAAAACGAATTGTTTACACCTCTCATTTTTTTTATTACAAGTAATCAGTGGCATCACCATCAACAGTCCAAACCATGCCGTAGAAATAGTATGCTTTGTAAAGGAGAATCTATATTTTCTCATTATATTACAAATGTCAATAAAGACATCTTTAGATTATTGTTTTATCTGTGAAATACAATCTAAGTAGTATTACTACTCAAACACAGATTCGAGTTGCCCTCTTCTGTTCAGATTGTTGTGCCCTAAGCCCATCCTATTAGACATTTTTGCAATATCAGAGAAATTTAAATTATCAGGATATCATAAATTTGTTTTGAAATCCCATCTGGTTTACATGATCAGTTTTCCTACTAATGTTTGCCATTTCCTTATGAATTTTCCTCTACCCTAGAGCTATGCAGTTGCCTCCTACCTGACAGCAGGCTGAAAGGTTTCCTGTTCTCATTCTATGTCTCTCCTCCCTGTTGCTGGATCCCTTGGAAAAGACAGTATCCAAATGTCAGATAAATGAAGAGTTTTCTCTCCTCCCTCTCCTTTGGCATCAGGGGTAACTCCTGAGAAAACTCTGTCAAGGAAGCCACGGTATTCTAAGAACTGGAAATGTTTCCTTCTCTCTCTCAGCAGAGTACATGTTCTGAGCCATCCAAAGGCTCCCTGCCAGCTGAGACATCATCCTTACTCAGGACTCCCTCCCCAGATGGCCCTTTCTGCCTGGCAGGGCCCACTGCCCTCCACGTCTACCGTGCCTGAGGTGCCCTGTAACATATAAGTTGCTACAAGTATCTAAGACCCCTCTACTCAGAGCACTCTGCCTCCTTTTCTTCCTTTCCTTTTTTTTTTTTTTTAACTTGTAGGAAGATGTAGAAAGTTATAGAAAAAAAAGTCTATTCTTTTTCTGCCTTCGGGAGAGTGTGGTAAGCTATCCTGTATGGCCCACTTATCTCTGAGCTTTTTCTCAGGCATCTTCCCAGCTGAGAAGACAGTTGGCTTAGAGAGGAGGAATTCTCAACAATTTCATTTATTTTTGTTCTTTTTCCTTCTCAGAGCAGTAGGAATGACATTTGGCTTCATTTTCTTCCAATCGTTCAGTAATTATTTCTTGAATAATGACTATATGTGTGGAGAAAATACAGGCTCTGGGAATAAAGTGGTGAAGAAAAGAGATCAAGGCTCTGCCCTCATAACTTTGATAATCTCAAAACAAGAAGAGGAGCAAATCAGTTTAATCATCTCTCCTGACCACTGAACAGTGACCTCATCGCTCCTATATCCCCAGTTCTGGTCAAGGAGGCCAGAAGGAGATGGAGGACCCAGATGTTCCTTCACATAATGATGGTGCCTTGGTCTGTAGGTGCTTCTTATATAAGAGCATTTGTCCAGACACTCCTAAAATAATTCTTAGCCACTTCTATTTTCTGTAATCATATGCAAATCATATTGAAAATATCAGAGCATGATCTGACTTCCCTACTTCAATTCACTCCTGTCAGTGAGGAAGTTTTATAAAATGCATGAAAATATATATAGTGACACAAAAATACAAAGCTAAATATCTGTAGTTAAGAAATGCAAATTAACCACCATATTATTTTCCTAGCAGGAGATTCTAACTAATATGAAATTTTATGAGGCATCACAGCACCCATAAAGTATGGAACATAAATAAATGAATCCCTGAACAATGTGGTATAAATTTAATGTTACCTTTAAATATGAAAAAGAAGCCTGTGATATATATCTCCATTAAGATCTTGAATTTTTCTCACTGGTTGTCACTAATGCCCTATTGAAATGCAATTGAAAATTAATATATCTGGCCGTAAAAAATATGATCATTAAGGAAAGTTCATGCATGATATTTTTATAGACTTTCCAAGTCTCTTGAATTCAGAATATGGGACAGATGGTCACATGGTGAATTGTTCTCACTCACTAATGCTTTCTGCTGCTTCACTGATTTTTGATCTTCAGATGACTTCAGTCTCATTCAGAACGTGTGGCAAATGAAAGATTCCCAATTGTCTCCACAAAAGATAAAAAATCTTAATACTTCCATGACAGAAAATTATAAAAATTTCATAGATCTAAGCCAGATCAGAGCCTTCATAAATTTCTAGGTCTTTTACAGGGAAATTTTAAGTTTATATGTAAGAGTGAAAATGATTTTTCTGAACATGTAATATGCTCAAATCCTAATTTTACTAATTTTTTCATTTATTCAGTTATTCATTCCATTCTTATTCAATAAAGATATTCATTTAGTTATTTGTTCACTTATTTAGTCATAACTTTAGATGTATTTGTCTGCTCAGGCTATCATAATAAAAATGCCACAAACTGAGTGGTTTAAGCAATAGACAGGTATTTATCACAGTCTGAAGACTAGAAATCCCAGATCAAGGTTCTGGCAGATTCGGTTTCTGGTGAGAGCTCTCTTTCTGGCTTTCAGGTGGCCTCCTTCTTGCTGAATCCACCCATGCCCTTTCCTCTGTGGTTTGTGGAAAGAAAGAAAACTTGGTTGTCTCTTCCTCTTCTTATGGGGACATAAGTTCTATCAAATTAGGGCTCAGTCCTTATGACCTCATTTAACCTTTATTACCTCCTATAGCCCCTATCTCCAAATACAGCCATGCTAGGGATTAGGTCTTCCACATGTGAATTTTAGAGTGACATAATTCAGTTAATAACACTAGGATACCCATTTTTCATCATTATAAAATAAAATAAATGTTACTTTTGGCATTTCATGGTAAGACATGCACTTTTTTATTCTTCTCATTGCAAACAATTATTAAAAGGTAGATATTATACCTGCTGAGTGGCCCAATAATTACTGGTCCTGAATTGGCATAATTTTGAATCAATGGCAAACACAGGTGGTAAATATCACATATACAAGTTTCAAAACCAAATGGTCGATAGTGTGGTTATGAAGAAAAAGCACATGTTTCCTCATGAAAGAAATCAAACTACTCTTTATTATCAGTCTTAAATTGAGATGCTGTTCATACTGGGTCCTTCATACATGATACCAACAAATCAGGTATTTCATGACAGGCATAAGTTTTATTATACAAATGGTAACATTGAAAACAATTACTTATGAGGGTCACATTGGTTAAATACCAATGCTTCATTGCTCTTGGTCACAGCTGATTGGATGAGGGTTGTGGTCTGGTCTAAGGATAGCCAAACTGAGGGTTAGTTGGGTTAGTCAGAAGCCCATGATGGGCCATTAACAAATCTTTACACTCACACAGATTATGGTGATAAAATGGACCATTCTTTCTCTTAGAAATTTGAGCTCAAGTTTCTGATCAAGTCTACCAGTTGGTAGGGGCACAAAATGATAAAGACACAGGGAGAAGCAGTGAGTGTGTGTGTGTGGGGTGATGGGCGGAAGGAGGAATGGCAGAGCTCAGTCAGTGCAGAGACCTGAAGCAGATTCTCAGGACTGTCTCCTGTAGAGGTGTGCAATAAAGAATGGAACCTTGCCAAAGAGAAGCCAGGCCTTTGCTTCTGCTCCTGCAAGGTCATCTCTAAACCCTTGGATGCCTTGCCTCAAAAAAGTGTCTCTGTTTACCTAGAGGCCTTGGGCCATCATCCTACAGAGTCTAACAGTGTAAATTATGGTGATTTACCTTGTGTCACAAGGGTATCAGCTGGACTTTCAGAGCAGCTGGAGACTGAGATCAGCCACATGGTCAGTCATCCATGTCTGTATGATGGGACCTCAATAACAACTCTGGACTCAAGGCTCAGGTGAGCTTCCCTGGTTGGCAGTCTTCCATGTGTATTGTCCCACCTTGTTTCTGGGAGAGTCAGTACTGTTTATGACTCCAAGGGACAGGACCACTGGAAATGCCTTGTCTGGAACTTTCCTGGTTCCAAAATTTCCTGGCACACTTGTCAGGCATCTTGAACAAGGCCTGCTCGTAGGTAGCTTGAATTCTTCTGAATTAAAGGTTGCATGACCTTTTCCAGGTGGGGCCCAGCCATTGAATGCCTCCCTTTTGTGTTTCCACAGATGTCCCTACGTGAACTCTGCCACTTGAACATCTCTAAGGGAGTATATAAGAGCATAACAAACCCACCTTTAGACTTAAAGAAGTAGTGTCTAGTTTAGATCTCTAGTTTCTTTAAGTCACATTTGCAAATATGTTGCAGTGAAATACAAGTATCTGTAGGAGAGATTTGTTATGGTCTATGGCCGCTGCTAAGGAAATATGAGAATAAGAAACCCAATAGGAATAGTTGTAGAACAATAATAAAAAATTTGCTGTAGAAATTTTGTTCTTTGCATTTAGAGAAAGGTTATTCTAAGGTAGCTGGTAAGCTTTGTAATAAGAGAAATGGTTTTTGGGGTATCCTTGTGTTTGCCCTGCAGCTACTGTGATGCCTGCCAAAGTTTTGTGCATTTTTTTTCACATGGATGCTCTCACAGAAAAATGTCTGTCCTGTGACTCATTTTCTTGGGATCCAGTTCCTTGCTTTTCAAGGAAATAGGTTGCTAATATGATAAATTATCCTCGCTGAGTTATTTGGTATTGTTGGTTTAATACATAACCACTCAGTAATAACATTTATAATTTGGGGAAGATCTTTCATAATGTGTATCCACGAATCAAAGAAATATCTCTAAGGGCAAGCTTTTAGATAGAACAGTGGTGGGAATCTTTGGCTGCAGCAATTTTGGAAAAGTGTTAGGAGACCTGTGTTCTATTCTGCCACTAATGAACTGTGAGACTTCGAACAAAGGATTTGATCCTCATCCGTATCCTCAACTGTAAAATGAGAGAACTAGTACTACAATCTTATACACAGGGGACCCTGCCAATGACGAACAGCATTTTCTCTATGGAGGGTGACCATTATATCCAGGTTTGTCAGGGACAGTGACAAATTAATTTATGCTTATGCCCCAGCATATTTATTAATTAATAATTAAGTGTACCCCCTTCACATGCTAAAGCAGTCCAGTTTGGATGCTATCTAAGCCATTTTTGTGCCAAGTGCCCAGTTTATAGGAAACTTTCTCCTTATTATTGTCGCGATAACCTTGTAGAGATGAGCATAGGTAAGAATTACCAGTTCAAGCTAAACTTCACCCCAGATTAAAAACCAAACTCTCCACTGCCTGGCATAGGTAATAATATCTTTTAAAAATTGTTAAAGTGACTGAGTCATTTTACCCAAAACATCTTTATATAAAAGTTCTATATCAAAAATAATTCGATTGGTTTTAGGAAACCAATATGATATTTTTCTCTCATTCTTTACTCTTTCTACCTCCTATCCTTCACTCCTGCCAATACTGTAAATCACAAGGGAGCAAAAGTTATCTAACTCTAATTATGTAGGTTTACATTGTCCTCAATTCATTGAAATCCTTCCTTTCTGAAAATCCCCTCCAGCCAGGAGACTCCAGTGAGCATATTCATGTTTCAAACAAATCTGCCTTTGTTAATCATCAAAAGGTATTTTCTTTAATAAGTGAAGTTCGGTGGGCCCTGCAGCTGTGTTGTTTATTTTATAGCAAGCACAAAGACAATTTATTTTTTAAAATACTATAATTAGATTAGTGTTCTCTTTACTGAATCATCTGTAGGAAAATGAGAGTGTGTTTCTTTGAATGAATGAGCAGTCACATTTATTTTTATTAAATCTGAACTTATCCTCTGAGATAGCTGAATTTAATTTTATGTTCTAATACATGTAATATTCCAACTTTTTTTCAGATAAAGCTCTGGTTGCCCCAAAAAGGAGTTTGGACCAAATTGAATCTTCTGATTCCAGTTTTATGAACTGCATTAAAATCTCTCTAGGGTGCAGGATTACGTTTGTGTTGAAGAATGACTACATTAAGGTATGTATTTGCATACATAAACAAATATATCCAATGGTTATCTATGACCTGTCACTGACACAGGGAGCATCATGGAATATAATAACATTATACCTTTGTTATGACTTTGTATGTCTTTACTAAAAAGTTTTAGAAGTGCTGCTTATAAATCAAAAAGATTAATTTCCAAAATAGAAATATTTTTAAAGTTTTGGAGACTGGTTTGTCAACACCGCATCTATAAAATGGCTCCTTAGATCTGTCTAGACCATGATTAAATCACCCAGGGAATAAGGCATCACCTCTTGACCAGACACCCTTCCTTTTCACTTTGGCATCACCAATAAGGAAAGCATTTTCCTCTCTATGCTCTTTTCATCTTAGTTGATAAAAGCAATTTTTGTGATACTATACCTTTAACAAGGGAAAACTATTCTAGTTCTCTATTGCTGTGTAACAAACAAACAAATTAAGTAGCTTAAAACAATAATTTTTTATTGCCTTTCCTGGTCTGTGGGTTGACTGGGTTTCGCTGGGTGGTCTCTCTTGGTGCTTCTCAAGCAGTACAGTGACATGGTGGCTCAGATTGGAATTATCAAAAGTTCAACTGGGCTAGACATCCAGGTGGGCTTTGCATCCCACTTAACTGACTTTTCAGCTGAGATGGTTTGGAACAGAGCAGGAAACTGGCCAGTTAATCTCTCTCTTCTTTACCCTTCTTCTCTCCTTTCCAAGTGCCTTTTCTACATGACCCATTCAAATGGCTAGTTTGGGCTTCCTCATGCCATGTCCATCGCAGAATGAATGGACTTCTTAAATGGGAACTAGCTTCGTCCAGAGCAAGTGTTCTCAAAGCCCAAGGCAAATGCTGCATGGCTTCTTATAACATAACCTTGGACGTCATTCAGCATCCTTTCCACTGCCTTTTATTTTTTGTACAAAGACCATCACAGGCTCAGTGTGGGAGGGAACTTCATAGGTAAGTCAAGGTTCATTGAAATGTGGTGAGGTGCGGGCAGAATTTTTGTAAACAAACTACCACAAAGCAAAACAAAATATGATGTTAAAATAAATTTTGTTATAATAAAGAATAAATGTCATCCACTCCTCAAGCCTATATTTTTTTATAAAAAGTTTCTTTCAGAATTTTAATAGGTCTGCTTTTACCTCCTTATAGTAATGGTAGGCACTTTTTCCATTTGTGTTTAATTTTATTATTTTTCTCTTTTAATTGTAGTGTTGTAATTATTTACTGCTATATTCCTTTATAAAACATATTTTTTATTTTAATAATGTGTGTTAAACAGGCATTTATGGGATGTGCTAAGGATGTACACAGCCTCTGACAGAATTATTAGTCAATTTGGGGGACATAATTTATTTGAGTCATGAAGAATTCGCACAGGCAAACATGCAAGCAGTAATACAATTTGCTGCAAAAAATATTTTTTTGAGAAAATATCTTTATGATTTTTGAGAAAATATCTTTATGTAAATATCTTTACATTAAGATCTAAAAAAGGAATGTATCACTTTCTCAGTGGCAGCAATAGGTTCTAGAGTTTTACCCTAATTTTGAATCATAATTTTTCATATCTATAAAAAGAAAATAGAGGTTAATTCACTTTCAAACCATATTTTTGGACATTAGGATATCTAATTTCTATTTATTAATTTCTTATTAAATCTCTACATTTCTTCATATTTAAAAGCATTAGAGATCTAAGGAAATATATTATTTTAATTATAATTTCCCAGGAATACATGAAAAGTCTTCTTACCTAGGTGAAAAAAGTACAAATTCTACTGAATAGAAAGTTATTAATTTCAGAAAAATAAAATGGAAGCCTATAAACTACACAAATTATTCAGTAATATTTTTCTAAAGTAGCTTTATTTTGTTTTTTCTGTTCTGAAACATTTTCTTACTATTTAAATCAATATATTTAAAATGTATGCAGTCACCATTTCATTGTAACTTCCTCCCAAAACCATTTGAGCTGTAAACACTGAAGATTACCATTTAAATAAACGGTTAGAGTAACTTGTAAAAGCAACAGTAAAAGCAATACAAAATATTGGGATCTGTATTTTTCCACAACTAAATTGATCACAAAACTGTTCTGATTGAGATTCATTGTTTTAAACTTGATGTTATAACCAAGAGAAGTTTCATGTAAGGTATTCTTTGGAATTTAGGAATAGAAAATTTATTGTAAACCTTTTAGATATGGGCCATCAATCTAAAAATAAACTATGTAGTGAAACACTACACACAAGGGGAAACAAAAAGAGGTAGTAAGTTAAGGAGAAAAAAATCCTTGAACTATATTAAAAAATAAAAAGAAGAAGGAAAAGCCAGAATAACAATTCAAAAGAAAGAAGGGTAGAGGCAGCCATAGGGAAATGTTTTAATGGACTGAGTAAGGGAGAAAAAAATTTTTTCAATGAAGAAATTCTTTTTGAGAAGTTCTAATAAAAGGGGAAAAAAGAAACTTTTTACAGGCCAATTTAACATACAGAAAAAGTGTTGCAGAAAAATGGAATCATAATTTCCAAGCCAATTTTAACCTTAAAGTAAATCACAGTATTCTAGATTAGATCTATCAAGCAAGGTTGAATATTATTCCTTTGTTTTATACTCTATTCTTCTACAACTATATTCCGGTATCTCCTTTGCCTACTCTGAGAGATGATTTTTATTGACTGATGGCCTCAATGATTTTTTTCTCTAAAATAATAATAATAATAAAAATCTATTTGTAGATAGATGTGTGAGATGACATTTTCATGAACATTTTCTCTCTGTGTTTTCCATTCCTAGATGAATTCGTACCAAATTTGTCCTGAACACTGTTCAATGAATAACATTATCTTCTATCTTTTGGCATAGTTCTAATTTCTTACCAGAGTGATTAATTTTAACAGGCTTTTTTGTCTGTTATACATTTCAGATTTCCATGGCAAGATGCTATGGTAGGAATGGGCAGAATGGAGATGATGGTGGTGATGGTGAGGTTGTTATTGAGTGATTAAAGTAAATAACAAAACATTAAAGTGACAATTCATATAGAAAATTTTTAGGAAAATGTTTTATTATTATTAAAGGGAATGAAATGTTAAAAGCAAGACAACAGGCCCACAATAGAGTTACTTATGCTAAGCCCCACCCCCACGATACCAACTGATTCAATTACAGTTTTGGCTTTCACAGACATGGAATCTTAAACCAGCCAATCAGAAACCACCTGATCTGTACTAAGGTAATCTGCCTAATAGGTCCTTACTATCCCCTAAAGGAAAGTAACCTTGCAATAACCAACCTGCGTTTTTACCTAGTACATGACTTCCGTGTTCCTGTTCCCTTCTGCCTATAACAGTCTTATTTTGTACAGCTCCTCGGAGATCCTTTCTACCTGCCAAATCGGATGCTGCCCAATTCGAATTGATATTTGTTCAAATGAACACTTAAAAATCTCAATATGCCTCAGTTATCTTTTAACAGGGTATTTTCAGTGCTAAGACACATAATTCAGAAATGATAATGAGTATCCTGTGTTCTGGATCAAGTGGAGAGGCTTATGTGGGAAGACGTATTTTCCAGATAACAAATACCTAAAACTGTGTCTTATTTCAGCCCACAGTTGCTTTGTGTTGAGCCTGACATTGTCTGTGACTCAGTTCATTCTCTGCTTGGGGACTTGCTGCTCTTTCCTTAGCCCACAGGCTGAAGCTCTACCTTGGGGCATCTTTGAAATGTGTCTTTTTCCAATTGTTCCACGATAACTCAGAATACAAAAGCTGCCTAGGACTCCTGATCTTTTCCTTTCCCATCACAACCCCTCCCTGTGGGATGTTTTATTATCATGAGCATTGATCTAAGTTGGTGACTTATCATTCTCAAGCTTGTTGGCTGTGATCGTGTCTTGCCCATGGGTAATTCTGAATAAACTACTCAGGAAATCCATTTTGTCGATTCAGATTTCCTCCTATTCTTTCTAATAAGGTTGAGAATCCCTGAGGGAAATATGCAGTAATTATTTTTGGCAAAAAATATATTTTTTTCCTTTTAGTTATCCTCTGAATTGGGGAACAGTTGGGTAATGTCTCTGTCCAATTAATTATGCTTCAATAAAATATTGATGGCTATAAAATAATAATCTATTTTATCAGATGATAAAATAATTTTCTAATTACCTTAGCTCCTGGATGATATAATACTTTACAAATAATAAGTCCTAAATAAATGTTGAATAAATAATTATTTTTTCATTTTAAATAATTGCCTTAAGCAAACTGATTTTTACTACTTTTTCAAGCCCTTTAGAATGTATGCTTAACTGACTGACCATTACAAGGTTATATTTTATTGTCATCATTTCTCATTTATATTTATATTAAATTCTCATTGTTATTGGTTACTATAGCTTTTATTCAAGTTATTTTATTATAAAAACAATTGCATGCACATTGGACAAAGTTTTTAGTACAGAAGTTCCTTGGAATCTGCTGGAGGATTGATTCCAGGACCCCTGTGGATAGAAAAATCTGCAGATGCTCAAGTGCCTTGTATAAAATGGCATAGTTATTTGCATATAACCTACTCACATCATCCCATATACCTTAAATTATCTTTAGATTATTTTAATAACCTACTCACATCATCCCATATACCTTAAATTATCTTTAGATTATTTTAATACATAATACAATGTAAATGCTATGTAAATAGTTGCCAGCATGAGGCAAATTAAAGTTTTGCTTTTGGGAACTTTCTGAAATTTTTTTTCAAATATTTTTGATCTGTGGTTGGTTGAATATAGGAATACTTAATATGCAGATATGGAGAGCCAACTGTATCAAATTTTTAAATCACCCATAGTCCCAAACTTAACACCCAGATATAATTACATTGAATATCCTCATATTTTTTTCAGAGCTATGTTTGTGTGTGTGCATATGGATGGGTGTTGATGTTAGTACTGAAGCCCAGTTGGATGTCCCTCTTTTTCCCTGTTTGAATTTTAGAGATTTAAGAAAATTCATTGGTAATAGCTTTTATATTTTGCATTTTTCCTGCTGTTTCACAAAGCACATTTTCCACATTATTAAATATTCTTCCAAATTATGGTTTTCCTTGAGTGCCTAATATTCTATCCTAGAGATTACCATAATTCACGTAAACATTCACTGGTTATTGACCATTGCTACTTCAAAGTTTTGATCTCATAAATAATGCTATGACTAAAATACCTGAAAACAAATCTTCTAGTGCCATTCTGACTATTTCTTTAGGAAAGACTCCTAAAAGTGGAATTAGAGGGAGCGTCCCTCTTCAGGCTTTTGTCACATGTTGTCAAAGTATTTTCCAGAAAGTTTGTATTCAGTTGCACTTCCACCAATGGCAACATATGAAAATGCCTATCTCACTGCATCTCATCCTTACATCCATAGATACTGATCTCCACCAAGGCCAGGGCTGTGTCTAGGTTCTCTCTTGTGTCTAAGAACCAGGACAGTTAGACACCCGTAGTCACTCAATAATTATTTGAGAAGAAAATTAACAGATATTTAAATCTTTGTAAGTTAAAAAGGCAGAATGTTCACTCTTTTGAAAAATATCTATTGATACCTAATATATACAAACACAGACCTGAAAATGTGTGATTGCTGTTCTTATGGGACTTGCAATCTGATGTTGAAATCATTATAGTTTTCATTTGAATTATTGTATTACCAGTACGTTTTTCTCTTCTGTAATGACATTTTCTGCATTATTCCTTTTGTGAATTATCTGTTCATGGATTCTACTCATTTTTCCATGAGTAATTTGGTATTTTTGAATGCTTTTCTAAATATTCAGTAAGAGCTCTTTAAATATTATTAGCTGTTTGCCATATTTGTTGCATATGGAGTTGTACTATATTTTAATATTGAGGTTGATATACCAGCTAGCTACACCTTCTTGGGAAAGTTAATTACTCTAAATCTCAGTTGAGATTGAAATAAAAACTACCTCAAAAGATCTTTGTGATAAACAAATTGGATAATTCATATAAAACTTTTAAGCATATGATCTTAAATAGTAAGCACTCGATATATAAATAATAGTTTTACTGTTACTGACCAGGGTTCTTGGCCTCCTCAATCAATAGGAATTGATCAGAGGCCAGACAAAAAATTCAGGCAAGGCTTTATTGGGGCCCCTGCTGCAGCAAGGCGGAGTGAGAACAAACAATAACTTTCCTTGCTTGTTGGCTCCCTGGTGGAGGGGGCGAGCTTGTTCCTTATATGGGATGAGGGAAGGAGTGTGTCCAGGAGTCTGGCCGGAGGGGTGGCTTAGGTAGTTTGCCCACCCCTTAGGTGGTGTTGTGTGCAGGGGGCATGCACAGTACCCTGCTTTTGCTCCAGGCTCTTCAAAAGGTTTTTTGGTCTCTTTGTATCTTTTGTCCAGAATTTGCCCCAACTGCTGCATGCATGCAGTTATTTTTAGTCCCATAGAGTTTCTTTGTACTTTTTTGATCGAGAGATTTGTCCAGGTGCAAGCATAGCAGCAAAGGGCTCCAGGTTCCAGCCTATTTCATTACTATTAACAACATTATTGCTATTTCTATTGTTCCAATAAGACTTGCTCATACAAAGACCAGCAAAAAATTAACCCATACTTTTTTCTGTTTGTAACTTATACAAACTCTCTCAGGTTGCAGCTCCCTTCATGTCTAAGTAATTTTTTTCAGGGTATCCCTACATCAAAAAAATACCACTAAGTAATTAGGTCCAAACAATTTAAGAAGTATTTATGTCCTACTAACAACTTAGCTGTTTGAAAAAACTCACCTAAATTGAAACCATGTTATAATTTTATTCTTATATAACCATAAATACTAATGGGATGTGTGTGCCTGCTGAGTACTGTACAACTTCTCAAATCTGAGATTGAAAATCACTATGCTCACTTCCTGACATACAGTGTATTTGCTCCTATTTGCTTCTATCACAGGAATTATTATGATAAAAAGATAGGATGCCAATGAAACAAATGCAACTCAATCTAATGAGAAAACTGTGTGTCTGGAATTAGTAGCTTGTGCCACATCCAACAGATGTCAAATACTGCTATGTTTCCCTTGAAATTTTAAAATATCCCATGGTGCTCCTGAATTGACCCTTTGCACCTAGGGTGATTTGGTACAACATTTGGGACCATGGGGTTATACGTTTTACATTAGCTTTTGTTTTCTTCTTTATATATAATTCTTTATTTGTAATTTACTTTCGATAATTTAAGAATATAATTTTTCATAGCAATACTTACCAACATCATTGAAAAGGTTTTCTTTTTTGGAGCTTTATATTTGCTTTATCACATATCAAAGTAATACAGAGACCACATGCATGAGAGTCACACTGGGTGCTTGTAAATAATGCCAGGCTTAGTCAAAATACCTTTGGGTAGGATCACAGAATCTAGATAATTTAAGCAACATTGATAGTTAACACTTGGTAACCCTAAACTTGAGAATAATTTTCTTGGGATCTGCTTCTGGGTTATCTATTCTATTCCACAAATCTTCTGTTGAGTTTAGGTTGATTTTAATTGCTCTAGCTATAGAACATGTTTCCTTATCAGAAAGGAAAATTCTATTCCTATTACTCTCATTTTGTAATGGCTATTTGCATAAATCACTTGTTCCATCGGTATTTTCTATTTTATTAACTTAGAATAGTATTTATATCTGTTAACTATTTTCTATATTTACTATCTTACAACTTAGATAAATTCAAGCTGAAGTGCTCTCTAGTATCTAGTGCAAAAAGACTGTGATGTGTTTTATGGAGAAAATATGTGTGTTAGGTAAGTTTTGACCAGGCATGAGTTATAGTGTTGTTGGCTATAAGTTTAATGTTAATGAATCAACAATATATTTTAAATAGGTTTACCTAAACAACATGCATAAAAGGAGGTTATGTATCGATCAGTTGATGAAAATTTCATGACCAGACACTCCTGACCCTAACTTCTGCTTTCCCCTCAAAGCAGTAGTTCAGTATTCACTAATTTGGGGTTCATGATGACGTTATAGAACATAATTACTGTGACTGTATAATATTTCCATCATAAAGATAAGATAGACCTACTTAACTTCAAGATCATAGAGATTACTAAAATAGAGTAAAATTCTTAGGAAGTGATTCATCTTGAGTACTTAATACCTCTGTTTTTAAAATAATTAATTGTAAGTCTATAGTCTTTACTTTTTAGTACTGGCTGTGCTGGGTCATGAAATTTCTGAAAATCTAGCAATGGACTATTGTGAGCTTGTATGAGCTGGCTCCTGCATACCACTAAGTTCCCTATATCTGGGGAACTTGGTAGACAATAAATTCACTCATTTACTAACTAACTAAGTAAATACATCAATAGATAAATAAACTATAGTATGTTAGATAAAATTAAGTGCTAAGAATAAAAAAGTGAAGAGGAAAGAGTTATGTCAGAGAAAGCAAAATTGTTAACGGCAATGGCCAGTAGATGTGTAGATGAAAAGTTAACTTGTGAGTTAGACAGGAGGGAAGTGAGAGAACTAGCTCTTTTGATATTTGGGGAAAGAGCATTCCATAAAGAGACAAGGTTGAAAGCAAAGACACTAATTTGAAAGCATTACTGGTGTTTCTGAGGAGCCCAGAACGGCTGGAGCAGAGTGGACAACGGGGTCAATAATAGATAACATCAGAGTTATATTAAAGGAGGCCAGAAAAGATGGACTTCATCCAAAATTTCAACTTAACAACTTCATTGTAAGACTTTTACTTTTACTCTGAGATGAAAAGCCTTTGGAGAGCTGTTAGCAGGGGTGGGGGATGAAATCTAGTTGTTTTTTTTTTTTTTTTACCACAATCACACTGTTCTGTGTTGGAAATAAACTGTAGCCAGGCAAGTACAAAATCAGGGAAACCAGTTAAGTCACTATTATTACTTTCCAGACAAGAAATGATGATGGTTTATTCAGGGATGGTAGCAGTGCAAATGGCAATAAGTATTCAAAATCTAGATAGAAAGTGAAGGTAAGAATAGCTGCTGGAATTGATTTGGTGATGAGATAAAAAAGAGGAATCCGGGATGATTTCAACGGTTTTAGTGTGAGCAATTGGAAAAGGGAGTTGTTATTAAATGAGAGAGGAAAGTTTTGGAGAATCCAGATATGATATGGAAATAACAGGAACCCAGTTTTGAAGATGTTAAGTTTGAGATTCCTATTAAACATTTAAGTAGAGATGGTAAGTCGGCATTTGATATATATAGTTTTTTATTGAGAAAGCATTTTAAGCTAAGTTACTAGCATACAGTATGGATGAAATAACCTATAATATAAGTATCAACAGTAAAGAGAAGGACTGTGGGATATGCTTACATTTAGAGGTTATGGGAATGAAAAGAAAAAAAGACTAAGAAGATGGAATCAGAGATAAAGGTGGTAAACATGGAGGGTGTTGTGTTGTGTAAACCAAGATAAGAAGGAGTTTCAAGGAGAAAAGACATAATACTGTGTCATGTGTTCCTATGTGTTCTCATCAATAAGGATTGAGAATTGACCATTGGGTTTAGAGATGTAGGATGTCATTGGTTAAGAGCATTTTCTGACATGTTGAAGTGAGTGAAAACATTTTAAAATAGGTTCAAGAATGGGAGAAGGGATATTGGAGATTGTATATATTGAGAAGTTTTTCCAGGGGCTTTGCTGAAAGAGTAACATGGGGCAGCATTTGAGGGGAATGTGAGGCATATTTTCTTTTATATACTGAAATCGTCTAGCATGGGGATCATGTAGAGTGGGAAAAAAGTGATGATGCAGGAAATCAAGAGCAGAATTATTCTAGCAATGTCTGTGTGTAGATGAGAGAGCATGAGATCTAACACACAGGAAGGGGCATTAGCCTTAATGTTTATGTTTCTACCAGTAGGAGAGAGGGTGTAATATAAAGTAGTGGTGAAGGCACAAGTATTGAAGGTATAAGGGTGCTTGTGAATGTTCTCTTCAAAATTCCCAGCTACAAAACTTGCAAGGCCATCAATGAAAGGCCATCAACAGAGTTTATTGGTATTATGTCCTCATATGTACTGCATCTTTAATTAAAATAATAGTCAATCTTTTATCTCATTTAATTTTCTTTGGCCTCTGCGAATAGCATTTCCTTTTTGATATTTTGTTACTTTATTGTTTACAACTATCTGATAAATCATTGCTTACTCTGTTTTTCTAAAACTTGTTTGTGCCATTTTGTTGGAATATGTCTTTTTTTAAGAAGTTTCTAATTGGACTTACATTGAACTGAACCTGAGCGCCTTTATTTTTGACTAAGAAAGTTAAACGAATCATGTTTAACATAACGTCATATTTTATTTTACCCCTACTATTTTATAGTTTATGTAAATAATCATTATGTCTGAATGGACCATTGTACATATTTTCATCAGTCATATAGATAGTATATATCTTGAGTTTCACCCTACTGAGGGTTATGTTTAAGTTCTCCCCAAAATATGCCTTAAAAACATTTTATAAATCAATTAATCAAGCATAAAATGAAGCTTTGGAGAGGCTTCTATGTAAAGAAAGGGATTTATTAGTCTTTCATTGCTTCCTTCAAACATAGAGGCTTTCCTTAATCTAGAATTTTAGACCTAGCTAGTTATTAATATATATTCATATTGTGTATATTATCTTTGAAGCATGTTAATTCACTTCTATTTGTTATAAAAACTGGATTTGCAATTGTGATTTAGAAGCTTATATTTATCTCTCATTAATTTTAATACTTAAATTCCACTTTTTTTTCTCTATTCAGCAATCTGATACACTTCCCTAGTCTCTGGTCTTGCTTTATCCCCTTCCAACAACTCTTTTTACATAGATCCTATTCTTTTCTAGGCAAATTTATTCTTTGGTTGTTAAGATATGGTTACTATTGTGCATTGAATTTTTAAATTTTAATTTCTGAGTGATAATAACTAGTATAAATTTTAAAAAGCTATTGGTATTTGTATATTTTTCTTACATTCTGTCACCTTACCAAGTTTTTAATTAGTCCTAACATATTTTCATAAAGATTCTTTTGTTTTATTATGCAATTGTATTATCTGCATATAAAGGTAATTTTGTCTCTACTGTTCAAATATTTATAATATTTTCAGGTCCTCTTACTACATTAGTCAGAACTTTAAAATTGAATAAAAATGATCTAACTTGTTTTGATTTAAATGGCACTGGGTCCAGTATTTTTATTTTTTAATCTGACAGTATTCTCATTTTTTCCTTCCTAGTTGTGATTCATCTTTACTCAGTTGAAATGTATTTTAAATGATTTATTTTAAAGGCTAATACTAGATGTTTTTATTATTATTTTATTGTCTTGCTCTTCTGAAAAATTAATTTTTGACTTCACACTTAAAAGTAAAACAGACTGTCTACAAAATTCAAGGGCCTCAATTTTTTCCACCAAGACTTTGAAGATGGTTTCTCAATTTCTTTGATCATTTAATATTGCAGAAAACTCTGTCAGTCCACCTTTCCTTCTCCCATACATTTCCCTTCTTCCTTTGTTCTTTCCTACTTCCTCCCTCCTTTCCTTCCAACTCTTTGTCTGTTGGGTCATTCCCTGCTGATGGGAGATTTTGACTATTTCATTAGCCTTTCAATTTCAGAGTTTTGCAAGAATATATTTCTGCTAAAATACTATTTTACTTATGTCTTCCTTAAATATATTTAGAATAATTCTATTGCTTAATCTCATTAAGTTACACAATAAATTCATAAGTATTCATATTCATGAATATGAATTATGAATTGTCTTTCATTTTTTATTCCAGTTGTATAGGAATACATGTAATTTTTAGATGTTTATCTTTGCTCTTTTTCTTTCAAGTTCTCTTCACCACTTTAACCAATTTATTATCTTTACTTCTCTGATAGAGCTTTTCAAATTTTTCTCCAAATTGCTAGCATAATTTTATTTTTCATTTACATGCTTTAGTGATTCTAATAAAGAGATATATTTACTATTAAACAGTGTGATTCCTTACAATTCCTAATTCTCCATCTCCTCTCGTTGGAATCTTATCTATGGCTGTTCTCCTTTCAGCTTTCTGTGCCTGTTTCTTTAAGACCCCATCTTCTTTGGCCAGGTTCAGTTTGGCTCACAGCTATCCAGGAATGTATTCTGGTTTTTGGAGTAAATAATTTTTAGTTTTACTCTCCCTGTAAGTCTTCAAAGTAGATTCCTTTTCTTTCTTTTGAAATTTATTTTGGTGATTCTTCAACTTGCATTTTTTTTTCTTTCTTTTTTCTGTTTACCATTCTTCAAAGTAAAGAAAGACTAATTTCCTCAGGACGTTTCACATCTTACAATATGTAGAATTCTCTCACGTCCACTCCATGGCTTCAATATTGCCTTTCTCAAATGTGCGGTTGGGTGGTATGCTTATATACATAATTTATAACCCAGTTCCAGAAATCTAGCAGACTTCAATCCATTGCAGTTCTATTGGCTTGATATGAATATAATTGGCTCTCTGACACTTAAAAGAAGATAGATGATAAAAAAAAAAATCCTCCAAACCTTCCCCTGCCAGGCATTACTTTCTCCTTCCCTTTCCCACTATGTGTAAAACAGTGATCCCCAACACTAACTACTTTTAGAACATTTTCTTTATCCTCTCCTAGTATGCATCCCACCTCACGCCCCCTCCCAGTATGTAATGTGTTACTACTAATCACAACTTATATATTTTTTAAAAAAAATTGTATTGGGGTATAGTTGATTTACAATGTTGTGTTAGTTTCAGGTGTACAGCAAAGTGAATCAGTTATACATATACACATATTCACTCTTTTTTAGATACTTTTTCTATACAGGCCATTGCAGAGTATTGAGTAGAGTTCCCTGTGCTGTACAGTAGGTCCCCCACTTATTTCTTATCAGTTATTTTGGTTCAGCTAATGTCAGACACTATTCTCATGATAGTATTTTCTGGCATAAAACATGGGTACCAATTGAACTGGGAGTGAATGACATCCTAGCTTTCTCAGAAAGAGGTAATCATGGAGCAGCTAAATAGATGGAGTTCTGCCCATTGTCTAGATTGCATGGAACTTGTGTTTTTGAAACAGACAGCAACACAAAGGATATGCTTCAAGCAAGGCAAAGGGTAATAGAAGGCTATTTTTCTCCCAGTTTTAAGGAAGGCAATTATATATAACTCCCCTGCCCCCACTTAATTTAGACATATAATGAACATAGACTGGAACCTTCTTTAGCCTATTGATTTCCAAAAGCGAGAGGCCTACTGGAGAAATCTGTAACAGCAAAGCATGAGAGAACCATAGTATAGGGAACCTGAGAAGTAAAAGAAGTGCAGACCTCCTTCCAGCTCTTCATAGACTTTAGACAACATAGAAGAGGACCACTACAGTGCCCTTTCCTCCAAGTGAAGGATCATGGAATTTAGCTTAGGATTCAGAAGGCTGAACAAGGGGTTACTATACCAAGCAATGCAGCCTCACAACTAAACAGAGGCTTTTTTTTTTTTTTTTTTTGCACGACTTCCAGAAGGGTCAAAGAGTGCTTAAACTTCTCATACATAACCTTCTCTTATGACAGGGACACTGAGGTGAAGTGAGTATTTCTTCAAGGAAACTGTACACCGTCTCCTCTGTGAAAATCACTAGCATCAGACTGAACCTGGGAGGACAGGAGTGGTGATTAAAGATAGTTCCCACACCATGTACATCTGGCTAAATGAGATCTCTGACTTGACTCTCCTTTCTCTCTGCCCCCAACTCTTGAAGACTTAAGTCCAAAAGGTGAAATGACGTGGAGGTTGGCTGAGATCTCTCTACTGTTCAAAGTACTAAAGTGGAAAGAGGAGAGAAAGAATAGGTCCAATTCCCTGCCCAATTCCAAACACACTCAACCTGCGCTGGGAGGAAAATTTCTATCAGCTATGAGACAGAATTTAATATGCACTGACTAAGTTTAATGATAGCAAAATATTAGAAAGTTCTGGAATATTTTGAATATAAAGTATTGTAAAGGGAAAATCTATATAGCATAGTTAAATAAAATATTGGGGGAAAAGTGAAACTAATTCATGTAAATAATCAATCTGAGACTCCTCAATAACCAGTTACATTCAGTTTTAGAAAGCTTATATGTCTATGTTGAATAACAAAGTTTTCCAAATATTTTCTTTATAGTACCAGTATGTTCTTTGTATCAAATATATAATTGTATTTCAGTCTCATATATACGTACATATTGTCCAGCCTCACTACTCCCACAGGTGTTTTAGAAAGTCTTCTATAGGTTCTTACTAATATGTACAATTCAACGTCTTTTCTAAAGGTAAGGGTTCTTTCTCTTCTTTCAAAATAGACAAAAGGAGGCAAAACATCTGGCAGACGAACTTATATAAGCATATGAGAAGGAGGATACAGGTTTATGAATACATGAGAAAAGGTCACTGACCAGGTGAAACATTTGTGAGAATTAGACATGGCACTGTAACATTTTCAAAGCAAGTACAATAGGTGGACCAAGAAAGCGTTCAAACACAAAAGTCAAAAAATAACTTATAATCAGAACCACAATCAATCCTGGAGGGCATGCAAATGTCGACCCAGGAAAATGAACAATATTTTTCCTTTATGAACCAATATTTATCAGGTATCCAGTCTGTGTTGAGGACCAGACGTGGTATTACAACACATCTTTCTGGCCCTAGATTCCCCTTCCAGGCTCTCCTTCCCTGTGGGGAGTGATTCAGCAGAGAAAGGCCAGAGTAGGGCCACTCTGCAGGCTAAGGGCAGTAGTGCCCTTGGGGCAGGTCCTCACTGCAGTCTAAACAAGAGCCATGTTTTGTGCAAAGGAAGTGCCTTATGCTATAGAGCATTCTCAGAGCAAGAGTTATGGACTGGGTAACTTTAGTCAAAGGAGATATTAGGTATGCAGGTACCATGATGAAAATATCAAGTCCATAATTCTTAACAACTTAATCCTTTTAGGTGGTGTGAACAGAAATGGAATAGCAGTCCCAAGAATGTTTTCCTTCATGAACTAGCTCCATGACCTGAGGCTGCTCCATTGAACTCTATGGTATTCAGTCTCTGAGTGACAGGACAAGTGACACTGTCCTGCAAGATAACTTTCAGCAATTTTTGGAGGAGAGTAGAACACAATAGGTGGAGAAAGTACAATATATTTTCTTTTGCTTCATTTAGATTTCTATAGAAATCTACTTTTTAATGAAGGATTTTGAAGTCCAGTGTTTCCCAAAAGTTTCAGTGCAGTTTTACACTTTAATAACTTCAGAAATTTAAGACTACAAATCTATTTTGCAAACTACATTTGAAAGTTTAATTAAGTATAATTATTATGTTTTCTGAGAATGTTGAATAAAATAGTTTTTCATCTAAAAGTTTTGTTTTAGTTAATGTTTGTCTTCTTCAGTGGGAGAGACTAAAACCAAATGTTAATATTAAAAATTTCATCAAAATATTTAAAAATCAATAAAGGCTTATTAAATGTAAATCTTTTCAAGTGAACTTTTATATAAAATTTAGCATTTGTGCATCAGAATTTACTAAAGCTGCATCTGCACTAAAGCTTCTGGGACAGTGTGTTCATGATCTAGGCAGCTTTTTCATGTTCTTCTAATGGAGTCAAAGCTTTGCAGCCTTTCTTGAAATACTTCTTTATTTAATATATGTGTAACATATTTTGCAGCATTCGTGGCAAAACTCTCCATTTTCATAAATTCTGAAAAATGTAGTTTTTGTTAGTGGGTAAAACTAAGTCAGGCTGAAAGTATTAGGGTGAAATTGGTACAGATGGGTGTTAGGAGAGCAAGCTGGGGCACAGGGCGTGGGGTGGGGGACAGAGGATGTTCCTGGGAGACGTGAAGAGGGAGATGCCAGGCTGGTCAGCATAGGACAGCTGTCGGAGGTCACCAGGCAGAATCACTAAGAAACCAAGGACAAGAGGGAAAGACAGAGGAACATGACAGTCGTCTGGGCCATGTCAGAAGAAGGTGGTTTTGATTGATGTACACTTTCCCTGTGATGTGCTTTGTGCTTTAAAATAAATTTCTCTACATTTATTTTCTCAGAAGAAAGCAAAAATTCTTATCTTTTTCACATAATGACAATTTTAAGTATTGACTGAATTTCTGAAAACCAAATAAGACTGGAACATCTGGTCCCCTATATAGATTAAATTTCCCCCGAATTTTACATATGTATATGTATGTGTGTATATATATATATATATATATATATATATATATATATATATATATATATATTTCTAGAAGTAAACTGTCACAGGGCTAATGTGCATATACATAAGACTTAAGCCATATCATACATAATTAACTAAAGCAATTATGCCATATAGAGAGAAAGCTAATGGGTCCTACACAATTGTATAGTGTTATCAAGAATCTTACGTTAAAATTAACAACCACATGTTAGAAAATTATTTTCCTCCTCTGAAATATTTTACCTAAGCCTCCCTGATGTATTTCCTAAATATTTATGATATCTTTCACTTGAAACATGTTTACATATTCCTTCTTTATAGATAAAGCTACATTCTTTTAAATTTTGACATGCATGAAGGGATTTTAGAGAATGTGCCGGTTTCAGAAGATGAGATTACTTTGAATTCTCCTATAGAATAAAAAATGCACTATGTACAAGGCAGACCAAACTTTTGATAAATGACCATGCTGAATCCAGTTTGACTGTCACCTCCATGTCCTTTTCTCTAACTATCATACATCTGATATTGACATTTCTAGGGCAAATTCTCTGACTCAATATACTCTGGGTTTTTATTCATTTTTAAGGGGAAAAAATGACATACCCCTGATACTGTTTTGAAGGGTGGTTTTTAAACTGAAGAACCTCAAGATTCCTACCACAATGGTCACCTATATCAATTAGTAAAGGGCTGAAGCGAAGTAAATTATTGAGAAGCAATCCGTCACTCTCATTTTTGAAATGTCAGTCAAAAAGTATTTATGAAGGATGACTTCATGTCTAGAACTCTGCTAGATGCTATGGGGGGAAAAAGTTCCAGAACACAAGGCTTCTACTGACTAGGAACATAGGATCTTTCCAAGAAAAGTATCGTCCCACTTATTTTCAGCTAGTCAGCTCTGGTACGGTTACTATGATTAAAACCATTTACATTGAGATATTGCTCGATTCCATTTGAAGCAAGAAATGACAGCCTTAGCAAAAAACTTACAAAAGTTAGCTTCTGGGCAAGGTTGTGTGTGAACAATCTGATACATTTAGTGTTTTATCCTTAAATCTTAATATAATTCTTAGAGGAAGTGGTTCCCACACGTCTAGTGTTTCACAACTGAGATAGTCTAGCATTTTTTTTTCCTTTTCTATTTTCTATATACTTTTAAGTTATATAAATAATATACATTTATGGTAAAAATAAAAAGATATTATCGAGAAAAGATATCTAAAGATTATTGTTTTTATTTTATTTTATTATTAATAAATTTATTTATTTATCTTTGGTTGTGTTGGGTCTTCGTTTCTGTGCGAGGGCTTTCTCTAGTTGTGGCGAGCAGGGGCCACTCTTCATCGCGGTGCGCGGACCTCTCACTATCGCGGCCTCTCTTGCTGCGGAGCACAGGCTCCAGACGCGCAGGCTCAGTAGTTGTGGCTCACGGGCCCAGTTGCTCCGCGGCATGTGGGACCCTCCCAGACCAGAGCTCGAACCCGTGTCCCCTGCATTGGCAGGCAGATTCTCAACCACTGAGCCACCAGGGAAGCCCCAGATTATTATTTTTAAAAGTTGACTAACACCTATCTGTAGTAATTTCCTCTGGCTGCCATAACAAAGTACCACAGACTTGGTAGCTTAAAGCCTCACCACTTTGGAGGGTAGAAATCCAAAATCAAGGTGTTGATGGGTTTGGTTTCTTCTGAGGTTTCTCTCTGTGGCACGCAGAAAGCCCTTTTCTCTCTGTCTTCACAAGAGCTTCCCTCAGTACTTGTGTGTACTAATCTCTTAGAAGAACCCATTCATATGACCTCATTTTACCTTAATTACCTTACAGTTACATTCTGAGGAATTGAGGGTTAGGACTTCAACATATGAATTTTGGGGGACTCAATTCGGCCCATAAAATCATCTATATAGGGCCTCCCTGGTGGCGCAGTGGTTAAGAGTCCGCCTGCTGATGCAGGGGATACGGGTTCGTGCCCCGGTCTGGGAGGATCCCATATGCCGCGGAGCGGCTGGGCCCGTGAGCCATGGCCGTTGGGCCTGCGCATCCGGAGCCTGTGCTCCGCAACGGGAGAGGCCACAACAGTGAGAGGCCCGCATACCGCAAAAAAAAGAAAAAAAAAAAAAAAAATCATCTATATAAATAGCTGATAGATAAGCTAAACATATACATATATACCCCCCTTTAACATATGATTTTTATATAAATATAAATATTTTTTAAACTATGAAATATTTTCCTAATGGCTCAATATTATACAGCTGGATTACTTAGCACAATGTATTGACCCTGTTTCCCAATATTAATCATTTGAGTTGTTTCTAGTATTTTTTCTGTTTAAATATTGTCATATGGACATTCTTCTATATGCACTTTAACATAATTTCCTATTAATTTTCTTTTGATAAATGGCTAGCAGTGAATTCTCTTTGTCAAAGAGTGTGCTTTCTTTTTCCCCTTAGGGATTTTTTTAAACCTTTTTTTTTAATGTGGACCATTTCTAAAGTCTTTATTGAATTTGTTACAATATTGTGTCTGTTTTACGTTTTGGTTTTCGGGCTGCGAGGCATGTGGGATCTTAGCTCCCCGACCAGGGATCGAATCTGTACCCCCTGCATTGGAAGGCGAAGTCTTCAGCCACTGGACCACCAGGGAAGTCCCTTCCCCTTAGCTTTTTATACTTCCTGAACACTTTGCATCAATTTTCACTTCAACAAGTATGAAATACAAATACCTCTTTCCTATTGCGGTGCCAGCTTGTTGTTTCTATCATTCCTTTTTTTTTTTTTTCTGATAAACAAATGATAACTTACTGAAGTTACATTTGTACTTGTTGGAATCGACTTGACCCTGGGAGGGTGTGGACATCTTTTTTGTCATGCTTTATGCCCATGTATACTCTTCCTCTTGTGAATGCAGGCCTCATCTGAGACCTCCCACCTCCTATCACCGCTAAATATAATTAAAGCTTATTATTTTCTTCAGTGAATCACTGAGCGGAACATGTCGCTCCAGTCACTACCAGGGAAAGTTCTGTAAAGTTAAATAACCCGTCACTTGCCTTACATTGTATGCCCTCCTAGTGACACCTGTAAATTCTGTCTCACCTGGGATGTTGGACCCAGAGTGGACACACTGCCTTAACAGAAATCCCACCAGGGCTGTGGTTCAGTAAGTGTTGTGCTCTCCCATATTTTCCAAATATTAATTATAGTTGTTATTTTTAGACAGTAGTCTTTCCCTGCATCTAGACATCTGAAATATTTCAGCTCTAATACTTTAATGCACCACTGGTTGCACACTGTGAGCCAGTGTTTGACATTACATAGTTTCAGGTTTATGTGGCCAATAAAGCAAAGTTTTAAATATTTTACCGTCTGTTCCTTTTTGTCTGTCCTACTCATTTCTCTGCCATCCCTCATTTATATTTTAAATGGAGATTTGTTCCTTGGAGACTTGGAAAAATCGTCTAAAAATGATATCATAGATACTTGGTATGTCTCTCAATGATGGCTTCTCAGAAATAAGAGAAAAATAATTGATTTCCTCAGAGATACTGACACTTCAGTTCACAGGCTGTTCTTGGTTTGTTTCTATTCCATATTGAATTCATCTGGGTGTTCTGTAGGACCAACTTAAGTGTTCCAGACTGCTGACACCACATGCCTTAGGAGAGTCTTCTTTTTCCAAACTATATTTCATAGATTCGGAATGAGATGAATTATACAGCACATTAAACAAAGTGCAAGATTCAAAAAAAAAAGAAAGAAAGAAAGAAAAGAGAGAGTGAATGCAAGATGATTCCTTTGCTTTGGAAAATTTAACTTTACTTACCAAACTATCAAGAACACCAGTGCCCTCATCACCATCATTGTCCTACCCCATGTTTACCACAGCTCTTAGCTGCAGGATGATTCAAACTCTCCGTATGTTTCTGGCCAAGGTCTTTACAGCAGTCAAAGCTCCCTTAAAAAAAACAGTTTTAAGAAAACACCTAAACATTTTCTAGGAGAGTCGCTTAATCTGTCATCCTTTTTTTGTTGTTGTTGTTCTATCTCATTCTACTCTTGGACACATACCAATTTAAACTTCACTTCCTTACCTTTAGGTCTTCATAATAAATATCAACTTGTAGATGTAGAGTATAGAGTGTTCCTCCAACTGTAATGGCAACACAAGTGCTTATTTCTGCTCAAGATGAAGAAAATATTCTTCAAACACTTGCTGAATATGTCTTTCATTCAACAGACCTAATTAGGTTCAGCTGCTTAAGGTATTTGCTTCAAAGAAGATATTATATTTGCTTAATTGCATTTAAGTACTAAACACTCTAAAGGATAATGTTTCTTAAGAATGGAATATTTTCCTCCTAACTAGTTAGAGGATAGTTTATGAAACAAGGGTTAGGAGAAATTTACAACCAGTTTGAGTGATAGTATTTTTTTTCTGGTTGTTGATATGAGCTACTTCTCCTCCATACATCAAATATTCCATATTTACTTCATCAAATTTGATCTTGAATCATATAGACTCCATAAGCAAAAGAAATGCATGGTTAATTGCTCAGTCCAAAGTGGGTCTTGGTAAGCAAAATGACAACAGTATCACAAAAAGAAACCCAACCACACAAAACTACTCTTTCTGGATGTTTGCATAGAGTAATTCTATCATCACTCTACAGCGTTTGGGTTGTAATTAAGACACAGATCCAGCAAATCATTCTTAGTAAGAGTAGTACTGTTTCATTAGAACAAAATGAATTACCAAGTAATAAATAAATAAAACAAAAGTGAAATAAAACAAAACCAATTATTTTTGTTTTAATTTTCAGCTGAACAAATAAATAAGCCAACGATGGAAGCAACTGATGTCTAGAACTTGATAGTATCAATCCATCACCCTCTAAAAACTGCTTCCCTTTGGTATAGGAAGCTTTAACTCTGACTCCAAATGAAGTGACGGCAAGATACCAAGTTTAAAATTCTCTGTCAACGGCTGTTTTACTAATTATCCAGATTCCAAGGCAATCATACAACCGTAATCATTCACCTCACGCCTGGAAACATAAGTCTTGTTCTTTTGATGAATATTTATAAGACAGTGTAAAGCAGTCTACTTTCTTTTCCCTTCAGGCAAGACAATTTGGAGTTCATCAATATGTATTACCAAGGACTTTTATAAAAGGCACTTCAAAGAAAATTCATCAGGCATTCCTTTTGTCTTCATTTCTGTTAGACTGATACTTCCTTTTGACAAGTATCAATAAATTATTCTCTGATGGCTGGAAACTTGATGTCTTATTCAGAAACTTCCTCACACAGCAAAATCTGGGCTTTGAGTTTCAAGTGAAATTATTAAGATCCCACATCTAATTGAAGGACAGACAGAAGATATGCAAATTAAAAACAATAAAACAAATGTGTATATAGTCACCCTACAGCACACAGGATGGAGTTTTACCATAGTTGAGGTTTTTCTTCCTCTACACAACTTGTAACTCCTCTATTTGCCATGCAAACATATTTAGAATTCCCTCACAAGTTAAAAAAAAAATTGCAAGCCTCAGTTCCTGGATAAATGGAAGAACCACACCAAATTAAAACCAAACTAATATAGATATGGAAGTGGAGAATGACAAAGCTGTCTCTCTCTATGAGACTGATTAGTTTTCTTTTTTGAATATTATTGGTTAGATTCACATTTCTGTAAGAGGATGGTGAATAAATGCAATTGTCTAAAATAAGAATGAAAAGAAAATCTCTGTCCTATTTAATGAGCTTTGGAAAAGGATATAAAAATCCTTTTATTTGCATCCTTTCTAAAAAAAGCTTAGTTATTTTATTATTCTGGCACAAAGTATTTGTAATATGGGCCCACAATTGATATCTATTTCTATAAATAAACACATAAAACAGCACATTGACTAAAGAGTTCATCTTACTTTATGGCTTTACTCACTCTTTACAAAGTTATTGTGGTAGTTATAAAAATATTTCCACATTCTAAGAAATTGTTTTGTCATTACCTGGTACAATATAAAATAAAATACAGCATCTAATTTAAGCTTAATTTTTAAAAGGAACAAAGGGACAGCTTTTGAGCTTGAATACGCATTTTGCAAAACAACCGCAATATTAATCAAACAGCCATTCTATACAACCTCATATGCACTATCAAAACATATGTTTTGTTTGTGAAAATGTAATCCACAGTGAGTAAGTAATTTGGAATACAGAGTTAATTTTATAAAAATAAAGGAAAGAAAGAAGGAAAATACCATAAGCAGAGTATGTGTGGCAAACACAATGCTATAGTCTCTGAGTCCCTAAGAGCAGGGATATATTATTCCATGGCTTAATAAAAGTCATCAAATACAAGAATATTATATTCAAATAGTTTATTTTTAATATTATTTTGTAAGAATGATGATAATGTTAAGTCTGTGGTGCATTTTCTAACTTTTCACTCCAAATACACCATGGAAAGTGTTGTTATGTTCTCGACATAACGGCTATTAATTTCTACATGTAGAAGTAAAATAGAGAGGATACAAGATCAATTATTTCTGATAATATTTCTTATATTCCCACACACTCATTTTAAAATAAAATCTACCCTGAGTGCAATATTGTCTATTGTTATGTAACAAATGACTCCAAAATGTAATGGCTTAAAACAGTAAACATTCATTTTCTTATTATGTCCATGGTTTAAGAAGCAGGAGCAGCTTAGCTGGATGGTTCTGTTTTAGGATCTCTCGCGACTTTGCAGTGAAGGTGTTGGCTGGGGTTGCAGTCATCTAAAGGCTTAAGCAGCACTGGAAAATCTGCTTCCAAGCTCACTCACAAGGATGTTTTCAGGGGGTCTCTGTTCCTCACAGGATGTTGCCTGGAGATCTCAGTTTCCCACTGCATGGTTCTCTCTATAGGGCTGTTTGAGTGTCCTCATGACATGGCAGCTGGCTTTTCCCAAATTGAGTGAACCAGGAGAGAGAGGAAGGAGAAAACTACAATGCCTTTTTCGTTCTATCCTTAGAAGTCACCCAGTCACTTTCACCATATTCTATTCATTAGAACAGGAGAACAGGGCTTCCCTGGTGGCGCAGTGGTTCAGAGTCCGCCTGCCGATGCCGGGGACATGGGTTTGTGCCCCGATCCGGGCAGATCCCACATGCCGCGGAGCGACTGGGCCCGTGAGCCATGGCTGCTGAGCCTGCGCGTCTGGAGCCTGTGCTCCGCAACGAGAGAGACCACGACAGTGAGAGGCCCACGTACTGAAAAAAAAAAAAGAACAGGAGAACATAACCAAGTCCAATGTACTCGTGAAAGGAGGTGAATTAGGCTCCCCTTTTGGAAGGGATTATTACCAAAGATTTGTGGACATAGTTTTAAAAGTCCACAGATGTGCTCATGGTATGTGACTCTCACAATTGCAGGTAATGACAGTGCCCACATATCATGAAAATACATCAAAAATTCAAATTTTATCCACTAGGGAGATTTGGACTGATTCCCTCAAATTAGTCAGGACAGTATTTTAAAAATGTAAAAGTGCCATTAAGTAAAATGTGCAATTGATATGTGATCTTCGTACCATATAAGACACTTAATTCACTCATTCATTTATTCATATATTAATTTTAAAAATATATTTACAAGGACAAGCATGGAAATGCTCCTGTGCTGTTTGTCTGGAGAGAAAAATAAATGTTAAAAGCCTTTACCCTCCAGGAGAAGATAATAAGGACTCATGCAAATTTGGGAAGAGGAGGTGGCATGATAAACTGTTTAAAATACTGAAGGAAGCCTAAAGATGGAAGACCAATTAAGAGGCAGTGAAATAATCTGGACAACAGACAAGAATTAAAACTTATGGTGGAGGTCATGGAAAAGATAAAAAGGAAATGGATTTAAGAAACACAATGAAAAAAAAAGTATCCCTTACTTAAGAAAGATTTACACTGTCTTTTCTCTGATTGGTTCTTGAGAAGAATTTATATATCCACTTCACAGCTAAAGCACCTTCTTTTGCAATAATGAAGGGAAAGTCGTGTTAATTCCAGATCCATGCTTGAGTATTCAGTTCACTCATGGCTTCTGGTAGAAAATGCACAACCATAGCAATGCTCACACAAGCAGAGGGAGCGTGAAGGAATAAGAGAAAGTGAAAAACCATTATAATTAGAGCATTCCTATTCTTTTTTCATCTTACATGGTTAAATTAAATGTAATCTGGGGGTAAGCTTTTCTGAAGAGACAGATGATACCAAAACATTAGTCAAAGTTTTTGTTGGTGGTGTTTTTATGGGAGTAACTACATATTATATATTTTCCAACATATTCCCTGATGCACTTTGGAATAAATTGAATGATACAATGGAAATATTTATATAGAATAATGTCGGGGAGAAGGGAGAATCTGACACACAGATTCCTATCTTGGTTCCATCACTACCCAGATTTGTGATCTTGGACATATTCCTTAAAACTTCTAAAACTTCTTTAAAGATAATAATTGAAATTCACTCAAAGACTAAGAGGCTTCAAAAACATAATTTATGTGAATACAAAGGACAGAGCCTGACACTTAGTAAGCTCTAATAAATATCTATGACTAACCTTATCTTATAGATAATATTATTAGGAATGCTTTGATAATATGGAACTAGTTGAGTTGAACTGGGAAAAGGAGTTGTGAGAATGTTCCCTGAAGCTCAAATGTTGACAGTCTCAGTTAAGTGGCAGCAAAAGTCTTCTTTGAATTGTCTTTTGGGATTCACATTGTTCATTCACTGAGATTGGATCCATGTTAGCAAAAGTCCATTGGTGTCCTGGAGCCTTCACAAAATTGCTAAGAGAAAAGACAGCAACCACTTCAAACCAGCCCTTCTGAGAGCAGATGAGGCAAGGAGCAGAGATAGATAATTTTGTCAGTGGGAGATTTTTCTGCTGTTAGCCAGGGATCTGAAGCCTTTGAGGGTCTTGATGATATCCAGAGAGAAGATTTTGGAAGGCCTTAATCCCAATGAGAATTTTGGACACTATCTCATAGATACTGAAATCTGCATTTAAATGGTTTAAGCAGGGAGTCATATGGGCAGCAGTGGCCTGATGCTGTGTGACTAATACATTGGCTGCATATGGGTGACCCCAAAGTGAGGGAAAACGCAAGCTCAGTGATGTGCCACTAACAGGAGACAGAGAATTGAACAAAAAGGAGAAGGACTCTGTATTTTGAGACTGTATTTCTAGAAGAAAGTAAATATAATTAACAGAAATAGATAAGGAGGTGTTATGGAAAATTCTAAAATAATGGCTTTGGTCATTTATTGTCCACCATTTTTTGAAAAATGGTGGACAATCAACCCTCAAAGTAGCCCCAAGTTTATCAGAAATTATCTTAGTAATTGATTCCAAAACAGAAGGACTTTTACTAAGAAATATTTCTTCATGTAGAATCTATTTTTTCATAAAATATCAATATATCAGATATATTTCCTATTAAATGAAAGCAGATCATAGTCTAACAATCTTCAAGAATTAGCATTCTTTCTTCCTTTTATAGCCAAAGGAACATTAGATGCCTTTACCTTTGGGTCACCTATTTTACTTTTAATTTTTTAAATATTGTGTTGACAGCTGAATGATTCTCAAGCATATAATGCATTAGGTCAGAGTGTTAAACATGATTTTGAAAGCGGTTATGCAATATTCCTTTTTGACATGTCAATAAATTAAAATGATAAAATAAATGTTTTTTATAGTGCCTAAAAAATAAAACCATAAAAACATTCACAGGATGGATAAAACTCTGTTTATGTTTTTGTTTTTGTTTTTGCGGTACGCGGGCCTCTTGCTGTTGTGGCCTCTGCCGTTGCGGAGCACAGGCTCCGGACGCGCAGGCTCAGCAGCCATGGCTCACGGGCCCAGCCGCTCCATGGCATGTGGGATCTTCTCGGACTGGGGCACGAACCCGTGTCCCCCGCATCGGCAGGCGGACTCTCAACCACCGCGCCACCAGGGAAGCCCAAAACTCCATGTTTTTAATGAAAAGCATTCCCAATTACTTTTTATCAGTTTTTGCTTGTTAACAAATAATTCTATTGGCACTTTCTAGTATATTTCTAGAAAGTTAGTACACTATAATCATTGAGTTATTACAGATTTTTAAGTTTCAAATATTCTATTTTTTATTCCTGATGAACACTAAATTATATAAGACCCAATATTCCATTAACATATTATTTTGAACATGATTATCACTGAATAGCTATTAAAGAACTCTTCTCACTGTGCAAATGAGACTTCAGAACCACTCATTTAACATGTTTTTCACAACTTCAGGCCATTCCAAAGATATTCAAGTTGCTCCACCCATATATAAATGTATAATTCATAATTTTATAGCTAACTTGTTTCAAGTGTCAAAAAATTCACTATTAGTGTAAAATGTCATTAAATATATGTCAAGTCCCTTATATAAAATGCATGTAACTTCCTGTATACTTTAAATCATCTCTAGATTACTTAAATACCTAAAACAATGTAAATGTTATGTAAATAGTTGTAAATGCTATGGAAATAATTGCGGCTGAACTAAAGATTCAAATTTTGCTTTTTGGAACTTCCTGGATTTTTTTCCAAATATTTTTGACCCACAATTCATTGAATCTGTGGATGTGGAACCTGTGGACATGGAGGACAAAGTGTATAGTTGTTTTGTCATTACAGATAGGAAAATAAGGTCATCCATGACATGACACAGAATGCATTAGCCCTGAACAAAATGTTAGCACTGTACATGAAAAGAATAACCAGTATACACATGTTAGGCCTTCATCACAATGAAAATAATAAGCATACCCATCGTCCAGAAGTTTCCTCAAGCCCCTTTGTAATCTCTCACCTTTGTCCCTCAGTGTGTTTTATCCTATCCCCAGGCATACACTGATGTGCTTCCTAGCACTACAGATCAGTTTTCATTTTCTAGAATTCTATATATAATTGGAATCACACAGTATTATTTGTCTATCCACTTTAACTCAGTATGATAATGTGTTTGTGTATATTGATAGCACCTTCATTTATACTGTCGAGTATTCTTCTATATATATATATACCATAGTTTCTTTACACATTCACCTGTTTATGAATATTTGTTTTTTTCCAGTTTTGGATTCTTACAAATATGGCTGCTACAAATATATGTGTAGAAGTTTTTGTATGAATATATTCTTTTATTTCTTTTGGGTATTAATACCTAGGAGTGGAATATCTGAATCATATAGTAAGTGTATGTGTAACATTTTAAGAAACTCTGCCAGACTGCTTTCCAAAGCTGTTCTGCCATTTTAAATATCAATTCAAAGAGTATTACAGTTCCACTCTCTCACCAACATCCGGTATGGTGAGTGTTTCTGCTTTTAGCCATTTTATTTTGTGTGTAATGGTACCTTAGTTCACATTGATAAAACAAACACAATAGACTGATGGCTTAAACAATAAATATTTATTTCTCACCGTTTTGGAGGCTAGGAAGTCCAAGATCAAGGTGCCAACCAATTAGGTTCTTGGTGAAAATTATTTTACTCCTTTTCAGATGGCCACCTTCTGGCTGTATCTTCACATGGCCAAGGGAGAAACCATTTCTCTCCTCTCTTCTTATAAAGACACTGATCCCATCATCAGGGCTACCCTTCATGACCTAATTACCTCCCAAAAGCCCCACTCCTAAATATACACTACACATTGGGATTAAGGCTTCAATTTATGAATTTGGAGGGAGAACACATTCAGTCCATAGCAAGTGGTATCTCATTTTGATTGTAATTGTTCACTTCCCTAATTACTAATGATGTTCTTTTTCAATTTCTAAAAGAATTTGTATAGATTTTATATTATTTCTTCCTTACACGTTTGATAGAATACATCAGTAAATCTATATAAACCTGGAGTTGTCCCTCTGGGAAGGCTTTTAACCTTAAATTTGATGCCTTTCATGGATGAAAGGGTTATTCAGATTATCGGGTTTTTGTTGAGAAAGTTTTATTACTATTGTCTTTCAAGGAATCTGTCCATTTCACTTAAGTTGTTTGACTTATTGGCAAAACATTGTTTGCAAAGTTTCTTTATTATCCTTTTAATATCTGTTGATTCTGTCATGACAGCATCTTATTTCTTCTGTAATCTGTTTCTTCTTCTTCTTTTATCCTGATAAGTCTGGATAGATGTTATCAATTTTATCGACTTCCTCAAAGATGTAGCTTTTGGGTTTATTAATTTTTACCTTTTTTTCTGTTTTTTACTTTCTGATTTTTCACTCTGATCTTTATTATTTCCTTTCATTTACATTGGATTTACTTTGCTCTATTTTTTAAATCACCTAACCTCTTAAGGTAAAAGTGGATGTTACTTATTTGACACTTTCTATTTTCTACTATAGTCATTTAGAACTGTAAATTTCTCCCTATGTAACACTTTTGTGGCAGCCAGCAAATTCTGTTATGCTGTGACTTTATTTTCATTCAGTTCAAAATATTTTGGATTTTACTTTTGATTTACTTTTTGATCCCCAGGTTATTTAGAAGTATGTTGTTTAGCTTCCAAATATTTGGGAACTTTCCAGATCTGTTATTAATATCTAATTTAGTTCCATTCTGGTATGAGGACATATTCTGTATTATTTAAATCCTTTAGATTTATTGAGACTTGTTTTATAGTTCATCTTGGTAAATGTTCCATGCACAATTGAACACAATATGCAATCTGTTGTTTTTGGACAGAGTATTCTAAATTTGTCAATCAGATTGATTTCATTAATAGTATTGTTCCGATCTTTTATATTCTTTCTAATTTTCTGTTTACTTAAGTTCTCAGTTATTGAGAGAAGAGTACTGAAATCTCTGACTTTAATCATGGAATTACCTCTCTCTCCTTGCAGCTCTATCAATTTTCCCTTCACATGTTTTGAAACTCTTATTAGATGCATAAACATTTAGGATTATTCTGCTTTCTTGGTATACTGACCCTTTATAATTACGGGATGATACTCTATATCTCAAGTAATATTATTTTCTCTGTAATCCCCTTTGACTGACATTAATATAGCCTCTTCAACTTTCTTTGGATTAATATTAGCATGGTATAGTTTTTTCGTTCCTTTTACTCTTAATTTATGTTTTTATCTTTAAAGAGAGTTTCTCATAAGCAATGTATAGTAGGATATGGCTGTTAAACCCAACTAACCATCTCTGCCTTTTAACTGGAATATTTAAACCATTTAATGTGATTGTTGATATTGTTAGGAGATTTATTGTGAGGAACTGGCTCACATAATTATGGAGGCTGGGAAGTTCCACTATCTGCTATCTGTAAACTGAATTACAGTGGTATAATTCAGTCCAAGTCCAAAAGCCTGAGAACCATATGAACCAATGCTGTAAATCCCAGCCCAAGGACAAGAGAAGATGGCATGAGATAGCTCAGACAGTGAGGCAGGAAAAAAGGGTCAAAAATGTCTTTCCTCCAACTTTTGTTCAATTAAAGCATTAATTGGGTTGATGTCCACCCACATTAGGGAGGGCAGTCTACATTACTGAGTTCACTGATTCAAATGCTAATTTCATCCATAAACAACTTCACAGACACATCAAGAAATAATGTTTAATCTTGGCACTTCATAGCCAGTGAAGTGACATGTTAAACATCACATACAGTGTCTTGTTTTTTTTAATATCAATTATACAATACAGTATTATCAACCAAAGTCATATGACAGACACACACACACACACACACACACACACAATTAGTTCTCTTTCTCTGAAAAACTCTAACTCGGTATATCATTTTATTAGTTTTAAAGATGGCCTCAAACTATTTGACACTCCTCCAGCTAAGACATTAAAAGGTGAGGTCGGATTCCCCAAACATTAAATACAGCCTGGCCTTAGTAAATTACTTGTAGCTAGTAGTATACAGCAGAAAAAATGACACATGATTTTCCAAGGCTATGTCAGAAGAAGCCATGCAAATTCTGCCTCATTTGTTGGAATGCTCCCTCTTGGAGCCCTGAGCTCCCATGCAAGACACATGACTACCCTAAGACTGCCATGCTTTGAGAAACACCAAGGCACATAGTGGTATTTCATGTGGACACTCCAGCCAATATTCTAGCAGAGCTCATTCTTTGAGTCATATGAAGCCAGACACTGTAGATGAGACTAAGTCTCCAGGTCCTTCTAGCTATTAGCTTTCTTAGTTTCCCCAATTATTTAGGTCTTCCCAGACAGAGTCTCTGACATGGAGCAGGGACAAGCCAGCCTCACTGTGCTTATATCCAAATTTGTGACTCAAGAAATCAGTAAACACAATAAAGTGATCATTGTTCTATGCCACTAAGTCTGGGATTTTTTTTTTAACAAAATGTAACTGGTGGAACAACTTAAATATATTCAATAATACACTCTTAGACACACCCAAACACTCTTCATAAAAATTCATATTATAATGTCTATTGATATAGGCTGATACCATGATGCCTAAATAATTTATATCAAGGATTGAATTGTCATGGCCTGAGTACTCAGTTTTTTGATAGTCTGGCACACCTAGTATTTCCAAAATTCTGCTAATCATGAATAATCATGGATATAGTAGAATATATAGATTTATAGGCTCTTCTTTTGAAGATTCTGATACACTGGGTCTGAGGTAAAAACTGCAGGGAGCTGCATTTTTAGCAAATACTCCAGTCATATTTGGAAACACTAGCTCAATACAAGGTTAAACTTAAACTATCAGAAGCAGAAATTATAAATCAATTTTCAATAGGCCATTGAATGTTCCTGACACCAAGATGTTGGTCAGGATTGCAACCATCTGAAGCTTTGGCTATGTTTGGGAAAGGCAGTCTCATGCATGCAGTCTTTTCGATCTCCCTCAGTTGCATAAAGACTAGGCCTTGGTGCTCTGCCATTCTTAGCTTTCATCCTCTTAATTGCAAAATGGCTGCTGTGCCTCAAAAAAAAAAAAAAAAAAAAAGACTAGGCCTTGGTCCTGGAACACTTCTTTACCAAGATATAAAGAGCCCACACAGCTTATGACGGCTTATCACTTTGGTGGGAATATCTTTCCTTGTTTCACCCTCAAAAAAGTACTCTTTTGTTTCTGCTTAAAGCACATGCCTCATATGGCATTTAGCCAACTCCACTGTTATATCTGTCCTCTAGGGAAGGGGACGGGGTCCTTCCACTGTGGCACAAAACTAATCTTTCTCTGTCTTTTCTGTATGTAAACAGCACTTTGTTCCATCTACTACTTGACTGAGTTGTGTTTTCCTTGGTGATTCCGGTACCAAGATGCAATGGGTAGAAATGTTTATGGTCCTCCCCTGGTTTGGTAACCAGTACATGGTACTCTACTCGACAGCTAGTGTTGAAGAATCCAATTCTACGTTAGTTCAATCTCATGCTTGGAAATCTAGTCGTAGTTTTGGTAGAAGGCCTCAGTTCCTTTTCAGGTGGATCTCTCTAGAGGGCTGCCTGACTATCCTCACAGCGTGGCAGCTTCCTTCAGAACAAGTGACCTAAGAGAAAAAAGATGAGTGCCAAGTGTCTTTATGGCCTCACCTCAGGTGTCAAATTCCCAGAATCTTTTGAAGCTCAAGCTCTCTTCACTTTGGTCCTCTTTACTGTCAATCTCCTTGAAGAATATGAATTTAATTTGCATCATTTCCACAATACCATAGTGGTTAAAAGATCCACTCTATTAAATGTGGGAGGGGATCACACAAAGAAACACCAAACAAATCCCAGGAATGGGAATCATCAGGTTTGAGGTTGCTTACATGCAGTCAAATCATAAATGTGGTTGGACACACTGAAAAAGCTATGCCAAAGGTAATTTCAAAGTCAGTGTGAATAACCTATCCAACAAAGTCCATCAGCCGGCTCCTTTATCTCTCTTCCCTAATGACTTTCCCTCTATTTCAGTAACCCCTTGCTAGGGCCACGTTCTGGGTCTTATCATTATTAGAAATGTTCCCCTTCTCCACAAGAAGATTCCCATTAGCATGCAAGCATGCTCTATTATCTCTTGTACTTTAAAAAAAAGACACTCCTTTGAAGTCACAGCTTTTTCAAACTACATCTTCCACTTTTATGTTCTTGTTTATAGAAAAAGTTATCAGAAGACTTCTGTATCTGCTGTCTTTAATTCCTTAATTCCTATTCTTTTTATAGTCTTCTCCAACCAACATCTTATCCCCAACAACCCACTGAATTTCTCTCACTGAATTCTTCAGCTTGAATGATTGTTTTCCCTACCTTCTCTTTTTTGAGCTCTCGGCAGCATTTAAAACAAAAGATGCTCCCTGCTTTGTGAGTCACTGTCTTCACTTGGCCACAGGGATAACACACTCTCAAGGTTTTCCTCCTATTACGAAGATGACTTTTTCCCAGTCTCCTTTTTGAGATCGTTCTTATTTTTCTTATTTTAAAAACTCTAAATATGAATTCTGCAGACCTCAGCCAGTGCATCTCTTTTCTAACCACACGATGTCATTCAAGTCCCCCTTTATCTCTAGCCCCAAACTCTTCTCTTGCCTCTACACATATTATTACACTATCTACTCAATAGCTCCATCTGAATGTTTACAAAACACAGAAAATTAATGTGGGCCAAAGCAGAAATGTCCATCCTCCCTCTTCCAACTAACTCTTATCTCAGTGTTTCACATCTAGATCAGCAGCTACATGACTTGTCCCAGCAGAATGACTTGTCCCATTCTCTCTACTGTACATTGTCAAGTGCTTTAAACTTTGCCATCTTCAGAATAGATTCTGAATGCAAATGGTTTTCACCTCTGTACTGCAAACATCCTAGATCATCCCACCATCCTCTTCACCTGGTCTCCTGCAGTAGATGCCAACTGATCTCTGTCTTTCTTCTTTCTCTCCCTGTAGACATTCCTCCAGCTAAGAACCAGGAAATCCTTCCGAAAGTGTAAATTAGATCATGGTACGTTTCGGCTTAAAACATCTCAACACCCTCCCATTAACACTAAAGTCTACTGTCTAAATTCCATGGCCTGTAAACCATTCCTTGCTCCAATCTGTGCCCATATCTACAGTCATACTCCAGCCACACTGGCCTTCTTGCCATTTTTCACCCATTTGAAGCTTACCTTGCTTGCTATTCTGAGTGCCTGAGAAAATTTCCCCCCATATTTTGAATGTCTCCTTACTTTTTAAAATTAGGTCTCAGGTCAATTATCACCTCTGCAGAGACCCCTTCCCTTACAGTTCTAACTGAAAGAGCCCACTTCTGCCCTAGGCATGTTTTTAAATAATACTTATTATATAAAATTAATAACATGTAGATTACCACTGTCCCCTTTCTGACATTCTTCCTCCCATTACAGTAAAATCTCATACACTCTACTGGTTCTGCTTTAAACATACTTCTTTCTCAGTTGTCGGTGCTACTTTTTAATCTTGTTCAAACAATCTCTTAATTTTAACATTGTCAGGGTTCTGTATTTGGTCATTTTCTCTTTCACTCAAGAAATCTACTTGTTATTCTCATCCATTACCTTCGTTTAAATTACCATTAACCTCTACTTTTATCTATGTCTTTGTCTTCAGTCAAGATCTGTATATACCAATAGAAATCCACAACGATTTATTAGATTACTTATTAATCAGGTCGATTTAAATTCACACAGGCACCTTAAACTCCATATATTCCAAACAATGCATAATCCTACATTTTTATCCTTTTTTTTAAAACTTAATCACATTCTATTTCCTCTACCTTTGTTTATGTCACTACCAAGTTTTCATTTACCCAAACCATAAAACTTGGAGGCACTCTTCATTTTCTCTTGTTTCCACACCTGTCAAAGTCAATCATTTGACACTTTTAAGACTTTCCACTGTTCCCTATTTCTAATTCCAGTACATAAATTCAAGTTCTTGTCCATTTTTGCCCGGACAGTGATAAGAGTATATTCCTTTATGCTCCTTTGTTGGTTGCCTACCCAGCAGCCATTACTGTATTCTTTCCCTTTTCTGTTTTCCTTTTTTAATAACATTCATAATTGCCTTTTGAAAGCCAAGTCACCCCATTGTGTAGCTACCCCCCAATACAGTTCGGATCAATGTGACTACCAGCTCTAGACATTGCCTCTGACTGACACAAACCAATATGCATGATCTCATCCCTCACACTGCAGTGTTCAAGTTGAGCTAATAAAAGCAAAACTTAGAATCACTGTTTAATCTTTGTGGGAAAACAACTCTCTTTCTCCTCAGATGTGAAGGAGTAAATATGTAGTGCCAGTTAATGATGAGAGCCATTTTGTACCTTGAGAGGAGCCAGTCTGAGGAAAAGTCAAGTCAGGGAGGAGGCCAGTGTGGACTCAGAGAGGAATGGAGCCTAAGCCCTGACTGAACCCATGCAGAGAATCCACATTAATACTGGTTAGGAGCCAATTAATCATCTTTAAGCTATAAATTACCTTAGACTGATTTTCAGTTACTTGCTTTCAGTCTGATTGACCTCACATATTTCATAGTTACCATAGGACCACAGAAGTGATCATGTCCTCATCCTCTTACCAAAAAAATCTGATTTTGTCAATTTTGTCACAGCTAAAAATTCTTCAGTGGATTCAGGTTAAAATACAAACTTTCTAGCATTGTACATCCTACACTCCGGACATAACTGAATTCTGCAAGTTCTCTCAACATGCCCTAGTTATCATGACATACGACTTTCAACAGTGCTGTTTACTTTGAAAAAACCTTTTCCTCCTTAATGCCCATCTTTAAGCCTCATCCTAAATATAACTGCCTCTGTGAAATCTTGTTTACCTCCGAGCAGAGTTGCCAACTCTCTGCTCTGTATTTCCCAGTCAGATTTCTGATATGACTAAATTTACATTCGTAAATATCTCTCCTGGTATGGTCATTATTGACTTTCTTATCTTTCTCCTTATCTAGACCACCAGTGGTCTACCTTATTTATCTTATGTTCCTACAACATGTGTCACATGCTCCATTGTTGTTTCTTGAATGAATCAAACAGACAAGGACCTTGCCCCCAGTAAAATTTACATTATAGAAGTAATATGAACACAAGTCTACAAAACCAAGGTTAAAGTCCTGAGGGAATTGTGCAGAGGAACTGACTCACAAGAGGTGGTTCTGACTCTTTCCAGCTGAGATAATTTAATAAAAGTCCTTTAAGATAAAATATAGTGAAACCCAAAATGGACCCTTCTACCCTTATCCTCTATATAACACTTTCTCTATCTGTGATAATTTTGAAGTGAAGGACCACAAAGAGAGCTAAAATAGGTAAAATGCACTCTTAATGATGTGACCTCCTCGGACAAGGGACCTCCTAATCTCTTACATGGTAGCAACAGGTTCCCTGATAAGACAGTTATCTGTTCAACCAGTTTAATTACATGCCAAGAAAATGATCTCTATTGTCTACCTTAGACTATCAGAATGCAATCTAATGAAGGAAAACTTTAAATGACCAATATCCTAGTTTTTACTTTTTTTTATATATATGTTCTTGTTATAAATACCTTCTGCTTATCCAGGTAACCTTTATTTGTATTTCTGACTGTAACTCTATATGTTTAAATTTGTTTGGCATAGGTATAATAGCTTTAAAATCAGTTCTATGCCATTATATTTTCCATATCAAATGGAATCAGCAAGTGAAGAAAATAAAATGGTGTAGGAAAATGAATGAACCCTTATTCATGCATTTGTATTACCCTCCAATAATCTATAAAAATATAATCTTTAAAATTGTTTCAATATTTACATTATTTATGTACGCTTTTATGGAACTATATATATAGTGTATGTGTATACACACACACACACACACACACACACACACACACAAACACACAAACCCTGTGAGCCTGAGAATTAAGAGTGCATTCAATGGATGGACCTAGAATCTGTCATACAGAGTGAAGTAAGTCAGAAAAAGAAAAAAAAAATACTGTATGCTAACACATATATATGGAATCTAAAAATAATGGTCATGAAGAACCTAGAGGCAAGACGGGAATAAAGATGCAGACCTACTAGAGAATGGACTTGAGGACACGGGGATTCGGAAGGGTAAGCTGGGACATAGTGAGAGAGTGGTAGTGTATATATGGACATATAAACACTACCAAATGTAAAATAGATAGCTAGTGGGAAGCAGTCATGTAGCACAGGGAGATCATCTCAGTGTTTTGTGACCACCTAGAGGGGTGGGATAGGGAGGGTGGGAGGGAGGGAGACACAAGAGGGAAGAGATATGGGGATATATGTATATGTATAACTGATTCACTTCATTATAAAGCAGAAACTAACACACCACTGTAAAGCAATTATACTCTAATAAAAACGTTAAAAAAAAAAGAGTGCATTCAGATATTGTGTTTTGAATAAGGGACATTTGCTATGCAGGTGTTTTTGTAATTGTGAGGCACTGGGAGAAGTCCCCTTTTCAGTGGTGCTCAGAGTTACACTTCGCACTGTGGTGTGGAGAGCAGCCCGGTGCTCACGCACAGAGCTACAATGTGAAACATGGGGGGAGGAGTGTACGGTGCAGCCTCCCTTCAAGGTGTTTTTCCATCATTGCCACCATCGCTTCCCTCCCCTGACAACCCTCTCCATCACCCTGTTCTCCACGATCTATCTTAGAAGGTAGGCATTTCTACATTTGCAGTTTTCTTGTTTGAAATCCCCATCAAAAAGTATACATTCCATTTCAAGAGTGTGTGTTCTATAACTATAGACACATTTTAAAAAAAAGAGTATGTTCTGAAATGTAGGAAGTGTCTACATTTAATTTAAAATATATTTGCCTCTTGCTTTCCTATTATTTCCAACAATTCAGGAGAATATACATTTGATTCCAAGGGCTCTACATAAAGACCTCTTTCACAAAACAAGTAAACATTTTCCATTTCACCACCATTTCCATAACTTAATGCATAGACTTAACCAATTTTTGTATATCCAAAGTAGAGTTTTTCTAAGTGTCTTCACTTATTTCATCTCTTTCCTTAGACATTTTTGGTAATGTGGTAGGTTAAGGCAGAGGGCGGGATCCCTCTGTGTCCTGGCACAGGTATATGCTATGTGGTCAGAGACATGTCTGTTTGATTCCCAACTCTGTCACAAACAAACCCTGTAAGCAATATGGCCAATCACATCATTTCTCTGTTCAACAATTTCTCCAAATAAAACATGGCAGCAATTGTGTATTTTTTCAAGTCTGTTTGGCAAAGAACACTTTAAAAGGTATATAAAGTTTCTAGTCCTGCACCTTACATACCGTGGGTATTCTATACATATTAGCTTACTTTCCTCATATTTCTTCTCCTTTACACATATTTTGAGCCACTTAGACACTGAACAAGCCTTTTCAAAATGTTTGCAATAATGCAGAGAATTATTTCTGAAAACTTGGCAAGTTCTTTGTCACACATTTCCTCTATCTTCAAATCCCACAGTAAGATTATAGTATGTATTTTCATTTAAAAGCATGATGAGGTAAGAATTATGAATAGATAAAAGTCAAATTTCTGTTCAATCTCTCTTCCTGGATTTCCTATTGGATCTGTCTTGAACTAAATGCTGACTTAAAAAAAAAAATCTATGATTGTTTCCATCTGCTGTATGTTCTTTCTTCAATCAGAAGTCTAAATATCTTCCCTGAGAAATACTACAAAGTGTCTAGATATTAAGCTTTTTGCTTTTGTTTAGAACTTTACAAGTAATCTATCATCTAAAACATTCTTCTGCTTAAATATGAGATATTAGAAGAAAAAATCATTTTACTAAAGGACTTAGAGGACTTTCTTTAAAAATTATAATGAGCTTTCTCTCGTGGATCATTAAGAAAAGAATCTATGTAAGAGTCAAATGAGCAGAGATGATTTGGGTTTTATATAGATTTAAGTAAAGGCACTGCATGGAAAGTTCTAAAAGCCTTTTCCATTTCTGTGGCAGACACTCTTGGTTACCAACTTAATAGCCATCGACCCAACAGAATGCTGAGTTTGTTACATAAAATTATCTTACTTTTCAGTAAAGGTTGCAGCCCTGCCCAGCTGATGGCAGGTTAAGGAGTAAATCTTAATTAGTATAAGCAAATCTATGTATATTGTCAGTGACTGGTGTAGAAATAGATGTGACCCAATTCTGAATCATGAGAAATGAGATTCCATTGGGGTTGGAATAGTATGCCCATACTACTCAAAATCATCTATAGATTCAATGTAATCCCTATTAAGATTCCAATGGCATTTTTACAGAGTTAGAAAAAAAATTCTAAAATTTGTATGGAACCGGAAAAGACCCCAAGTAGCCAAAGAAATCCTAAAATAGAAGAACAAAGCTGGAGGCACCATAAATAATCCAATTAAAACTGGGCAAAGGACCCAAATAGATATTTTTTCCAAAGAAGATATTCAAATGGCCAGAAGATACATGCAAAGATGTTCAACATTACAAATGATCAGGAAATGCAAATCAAAATCACAGTGAGCTACAACTTCACATCTGTCAGAATGGCTATCATCAAACATACAAGAGATAAGTGCTGTGGATGATGTGGATTAAAGGGAAAACTTTCACACACTTGGTGGGATTGTAAATTGGTATAACCACTATGGAAAACAGTATGAAGTTTAATCAAAAACTAAAAATAGAATTACTATATGATTGAACAATTCCACTTCTGGATATTTATCTGAAGGAAATAAAATCACTATCTGGAAGAGAGATCTGCCTCATATTTATTGCAGCATTATCTACAATAGCCATGACATGGACACACACATGTACACACATATATACAATGGAATATTATTTAGCCATAAAAAAGAAGAAAATCCTGTTATTTGAGACAACGTGGATAGAACTTGAGGGCATTATGTTAAATGAAATAAGTCAGATGGAAAAAGGCAAATAGTGAATAATCTCACTCATATGTAGCATCTAAAAAATAAAAAACGGGCTCATAGAAACAGACAGTAAATTGGTGTTTTCTGGGACGACGGGGTGCGGGGACAAATGTGTAGAGGTGGTCAAAGGGTAAAAACTTCCAGTGGTAAGATAAATAAGTCCTGGGGATGTCATGTACAACATGATGACTATAGTTAACAATAATGTATACTTGAAAGTTGCTAAGAGAATAAATCTTAAGAGTTCTCACCATACCAAAAAAAAAATCATAACTTATGTGAGGTGACAGATGTGTTAGCTAAGCTTATTGTGGCAATCATTTCACAATACATACATATATCAAAACATTATGTCGTACACCTTAAACTTACACAATGTTATAAATCATTTATATCTCAATAAATCTGGAAAAGAATTTTAAAATAATTGCTTGGTAATTATTACCTAAGGCCATGATGTGTGGGTTCCTCATGACTAAGAGGGGACAAGCCTCAGAACAAAGGTCAAGAGGCTGAGGATGGTGGCATGAAAGACCGGGAAAATCTGGCTCCTCACCAACATTGTTCAGCAGCAGAATTAACTAACCTTGGAAACTCACTTGAGGACTTATTATGTGAGAGAAATATATACATATATATGCTAATTATGGCTGTTACCTGAAGTTGAAATTATCCAAACTGATACAAATGCTAAGAATTATACAGATATGTACGGACAGCATAAAAAAGGAATTGGGAAAGGGTATATGCTCTATTGCCTGCATTTATAGAGGGCTGACAAAGAGCTATGAGGACTTTCCCCCCCCAAAGATTTTATTTATTTATTTATTTATTACTATGTGGTCTTAATTATTTATTTATTTATTTATTTTTGGCTGTGTTGGGTCTTCGTTTCTGTGCGAGGGCTTTCTCTAGTTGCGGCAAGTGGGGGCCGCTCTTCATCACGGTGCATGGGCCTCTCACTATCGCAGCCTCTCTTGTTGCAGAGCACAGGCTCCAGACGCACAGGCTCAGTAGTTGTGGCTCACGGGCCTAGTTGCTCCGTGGCATGTGGGACCTTCCCAGACCAGGGCTCGAACTCATGTCTCCTGCATTGGCAGGCAGATTCTCAACTACTGTGCCACCAGGGAAGCCCTATGGGGACTTTTGAATTACCTATCAGCAAATGGTAAAGCCTTAGGTAAGCGCCAATTACTGAGTGAAATCCCAGGCTATTAATATGCCAGAAAGGACATCCACTTGAGTAAAGGACATCCACCATCTAGAGATGATACTCTAGACCGGAAACTCACCTTTTTCCTTTTGGGACTCTGCCACCATATTATTATTACTACGCCTGCATCTTTGTTGTCCCTTGCACAAATATTCCATGATACCATCATAATTTTCAATCATTCTGTGATTATGGGAACATGCTGGATAATTTCCAAGGCCAGAGAGGAATGTGTTGTTTCCATTAGCCTCTTCTTGCTTCATGTTAAAGGCAAGATAGTTAACTCTGGACTATCCTACAGGATCACTATCAAGTACTATTTCCAAGATCTTCAAAATTCATTTATTAGGCACAGACTAAACCATTAACAAGCGACTGGTCAATATGAGATTTCTGAGTGAGAAAATTAAAATGCATATGGTAGTAAGTCAAGATCCCCCTCAATTTATATTTACTGACAGAATATGGGGGATTGGGAAAGTAAAACACAATGCTAGTAATGGCTCTCCTTGTGACAAACTCTCTGCAACTGACAAGTATACAGAAAATAAAGGCAGCAGTGCATTTTTCATTAGAAGTCGATAGACTGCGATGCTGTCAAATGTTAACTAGCTTACCTTCTGTTCTTTGCAAAAAGGTTAATGGATACAGCACATTTTCCAATGTGACTCTGAAAAACAAAGAATTACAAATAGTATGTAGTGGTATTTGTTTTTCTTCTTTTTTAGCCTACCCTATGTAAAATCTAGAGGTTGAATGCCACATCAGAGCTTTCAGCTATCAAACAATTGTTAGTGATCATCTGTGGAGGCGGGGGTGGGAGCTAGAGCTGTAGTGGAGGAGTTGTGAATGAATTTACAGTAGTTGGTGTGTGATATTAAGGATGAACCTTTATACATTTAAGAATCAAACCTTTAACCTCAACCTTTTGTAGGAACATGCTCTTTATTTACCATTTGTCTAGTTTTTTCAAAAATATTTTACAGCTATGTATTATAAAAAATGGTATCATTTATGCCAGCGAGTATGACTAACCTATATGTAGACACTAAAAGAGCACACTTAATTTTCGTCACTCCTGATAAGAATGAGAACATTATCAACAATACCCCCCGTCCTCTGCCCAGGAAGTGAACATTGAACTGTATTTCTAATTGACCATTCCTTTGATTTTCCTCAGAGTTTAACCGCATATATTGTTCTCCTAAATATGGTTTAGTCTTGTGTGTTTGGATATTTTAGTCAGGGAAACATACTGTGTATACTCTTGTGTGCTTTATTCACTCAGCTTTTGGCTTTGGAGATTTACTCTAATAGATGGTTCATTTAGTTATCCTGCCTCTAGGAATTTGTTGCTAGATGCACTCCTTTTTTAAACATCCTTGTGTACATTTACTAGTGCACTTGAGAGTTACACTAAGGTGTATATCTAGGAATCAAACTACTAGATTTCAATAGTTGTGGGAATTCTTATTCACAACAACAAATAATAAAATTTAATCAGAGAAGTGAGAAAATACAGAAACAAAGGAAAGCAGTCAAGCAAGACAAAATAATAATAGTTTAGCCATAAAACAAAGTAGGACCTTTAGTTCCCCTCAAGGGCTGCAGATAATATTCTGAGTCATATTCTTGAGTTGTTTTGCAGATACTCAAACTCCCACCAGGTGGAGGAAGTTCACTACATGCTGACCAGTAGCACATAGACCCAAGACAGGTTGGAACCAGAAGGATGATGATTGAGATTCCCCAAATACCACCTGGCTACCTCACCATGAACCAATCAGAGAACTGAGCACTAGTTGGTCAGGTACCCCGCCACCCTCTCCCGCTCCTTGCCTTCAAAAACCCTTACCCATCTGGGAGTCTCATTTGAGCATGAGCTGCCTCTTCTCCCCACTTGTCCCCAGATTGGGCACCTTGCAATAAACACTGTACTTTCCTTCATTACAACCTGGTGTCAGTAGATTGGCTTCATTGTGCATCAGGTGAGCAGACCCAAGATGGGTTTGGTAACAGTCTTTCCAATTTTAGGTATTCCTACCTATGAGTGTGGTGTCTCTCTCTCTCCATCTATTTAATCTTCCTTAAATTCTTTGATTATTTTTCAATAATATTCTTCAAAATGAGATTTCTGAAATTCTATTACTTTAATTTCTATTTCTAAAATATTTTATGTGTATAAAACATGTATATAAATATGTTTAAGTTCTTATTGTAAATATAAAGTAATGCAATTAATTTTTATTGATATATTTGGCAAACTTGATATACTGCTTTATTAAATCTAATAATTTTAGACTATAGACCAGGAGTTGGCAATTTTTTTTCTGTTAAGGACCAGATAGTAAACATTTTAGACTCCAAGGGCCATATGGTCTCTAGCAATTATTCAACTTTGCCATTGTAGCATGAAAGCAGCCATTGACAATACCTAAATGTTTCTAATAGTTCACTGACATATGATATTTGCTGCAGGTTTGCATTTTTTCTATTTCATTTATTTCTCTTATTTTTATTCCCCTTTGCTTCATTAGTATTTATTGTTTTTCTTTTTCTGATTTCATAAGTTGAACACTTAGCTTACAAACCTGTAGTCTCTCCTCTTTTCAAATATAAACATTTAGAGTTACAAGTTTTCCTTTGCCCTTTTAACCATATTCTATATTTTTATACTTTATTTTAATTATTATTTTATTTTCTAATTATTTTCGGATTTATTCTTTGACAAATGAGTCAGTTGGAAATGTGTGTTTAAATTTCTAAATATATAGGATTTTAAGGTTACCTTTTAATATTGATTTCCAAATTTGGAGCATTGTAGTCAGACTGTTTTGTATTATCCCAATTCTTTGATCTTTTTCATTACTTAGTATGCAGTCAATTTTTGGAAGATTCTAAGTGTGCTTGAAAAAAATAGTGTATTTTCCCATTCTTGTGTGAGGGGTTCTATAAGTGTATATGAAATCAAACTTTTTAATTGTGCTGTGAAAAAATTCTATACCTTTACTATTTTTTCTTAATATATCAATTAATAGAAGTGTATTACAATCTTTGCCTAATTTCTTCTTGAAGTTCTGTCTAATGCGTAAATATATATATATATATCTACAACTATCTATCTATGTATCTATCTATCTACCTACCTATCTACATTTTTAGATGTGCACAATGTACAATTGTTAGGTCTCCCTGTTGAGTTGAAGCTTGTATCATTTTTTCAGAAATGCTTTTTAATAAAAGTATATATATATATTAATATACACACACACATATATATTTTAACATAGCCACCACAATTTTTAAGTAGTTTGTATTTGTCTGGTATTATTTTCCCCTTTCTTATAATTCCAAACTTTCTACAAGTTAATGCTTCACCTGTATCTTTTACAAACACTATGAGACTAAAATTTTAAAATCAATTCTAAACATATTTGTTTTTAAGTGTAGCCCATTTATACATACTAAATTACTGACAAATTCTGTATTTTTGAGTTTACATATTTCTATAATTTTCTCCTTGAAAAAAAGCAATGATTTTTTTCCCTTCAATTTTTCCTCTTCTGCTTACCTTAAGCAAACACCTATTTCAAATAATTTAATGATCAGCTTTGAAATTTAGTATACCATATAATGTAACAAGGTCTTTAACTGTGTCTCTACCCTGCTTTACCCATTTACTGAAAAGTAAATGTCTTTACTTGCTCTTTTCCAAATTATACCTTTCCCAGTGTTTTACTTCTATCATGTTTTATCTTAACACTAGGTCATAATGTTATTATTTTATAAAGTCAATATTTTTTAGATATATATGTTTCTTCTTTTGTTTCACACTGTCCTCCTGTAAAATCTTTTCCTAAAGTTTTTGGGAGGTCCTTTAACAAAAATGTCTTGATTAAAAATCTACAAACAATAAATGCTGGAGAGGGTGTGGAGAAAAGGGACACCTCTTGCACTCTTGGTGGGAATGTAAATTGATACAGCCATTATGGAGAACAGTATGGAGGCTTCTTAAAAAAACTATAACTAGAACTACCATACAACCCAGCAATCCCTCTACTGGGCATATACCCTGAGAAAACCATAATTCAAAAAGAGTCATGTACCACAATGTTCATTGCAGCTCTATTTACAATAGCCAGGACACAGAAGCAACCTAGGTGTCTATTGACAGATGAATGGATAAAGAAGATGTGGCACATATATACAATGGAATATTACTTAGCCATAAAAGGAAATGAAATTGAATTATTTGTAGTGAGGTGGATGGACCTAGAGTCTGTCATACAGAGTGAAGTAAGTCAGAAAGAGAAAAAAAAATACCATATGCTAACACATATATATGGAATCTAAAAAAAAAAAAGTCATGAAGAACCTAGGGCTAGGACGGGAATAAAGACACAGACCTACTAGAGAACGGACTTGAGGACACAGGGAGGAGGAAGGGTAAGCTGGGACAAAGTGAGAGAGTGGCATGGACATATACACACTACCAAATGTAAAACAGAGAGCTAGAGGGAAGCAGCCGCATAGCACAGGGAGATCAGCTTGGTGCTTTGTGACCACCTAGAGGGGTGGGATAGGGAGGGTGGGAGGGAGATGCAAGAGGGAGGAGATATGAGGATGTATTTATACGTATAGCTGATTCACTTTGTTATAAAGCAGAAACTAATACACCATTGTAAAGCAATTATACTCCAATAAAGTCGTTTAAAAAAGTCTTCATTGTAAATTCTCTCAATTTTTATGAGATAAAAGAAAAATCTCTATTTCATCCTTTTTCTTGATAGTTTTGCCAGGTACAGGATTCAAGTTATTTTTTCCTCAAGACATTGAAGGTATTATTCCATTCCTTTCTGACTCATATTGTTGCTGACAGGAAATCAGCTTTCAGTCTAATTGTCATTCCCTAGTCAGGAATTTGTCTTTTCCTTTTGGTGACTTTTCATATCGTTTTTCTTTCTTACATTTACTTCAGTTTTACTACAGTATTTGTAAGTATAAATTTCTAGCAATTTATTTTGTTTGGGATCTGTTGGGCTTTTGAAAGTTGAGAATTCATACCTCTCTTCAGTTCTGGAAAATTCTGTCTACCGTTGAATTTTCAAATAGTGCCTAGTACTCTGCTCTCATAACCCTCCCTGCTAAATCTCTTTCAAGAGGTTTTATTAGATGAGTACTTGACTTATTTACTTTAATCACCTTGATTCTAAATCTCTCCCCATTATTTTGCATCTCATTTTTTTTCACCATGAGACATAATCTTTGACAATTCTTTAGACCTATCACCCAGTTCATGGACATGCTCAACATCTTAATATTTGATTGGTTTTATTCAGAGAGTACAAATATTGGCCTCAAACCCAAAGGAGGGCCAGCTTAAGGGATAAATTCTCAAGAGACATTCTTTCCTCAAGAAAAATTATCTGAAAGAATTAATTCTGATGATATATATGAAAAAATACACAATGCATTTTCAAAGTGTCTTCCTTAAATACCACTTTACCCATTTCCTTCTAATTTACATCCAGTTTATTTAAACCTTTTCAATTCTGCAGTTAGCCTTTTTACTTTTTCAGATTATGTACTGCTCTGACAGAATGGCATACACAAATTTTTACTCTATCATTTCTAAATTCAGAGAAATATTTTTCAATTATCTTTATTTCCCTTACCAGCTTTGTTGACCCTGAAATTACCTTAACTGAGTAAGTCTTCTTTAGCTATTGTATTTCCTCTTGGTTATTTGGCTTCTCTAATATTTTAAGGAGTGCTCCTTGTACATTTCATCTGGTTGGGTTTCTGGATAATATTATTTTCTTGTTATCTTTTACATCATTTTTAATGCATTGATATAATTAGTTATACAGGAAACACTAAAATCTGTAATCAGTTTTATGTTTTATTACTAATGTCTTATATGACATTGAGAAAAAAGTCCCCCCTTATTCCATCAAGATCCCCAACTACAAATATCCATTAGAGATTAATATTTGGGGTTGAAAGTCCTTGATTAAGCCTGAGCATGAAAAGATATTAAATGATCTGATTCATTAATGTTGTTTAAAGTGTATGACGCCTTCTGCAGCAGCTTCAGTGAATTAGTACCCAGCTACCTGAAAAACATCAACTTACTCCATATGGTGTGTCTAGGACTAGAGAGAATTCCAAATTTTATATTCTATTCAACTTTACACTATGCCTAAAAGTTCAATGTAGGAACACATTTAAAACCCTGCCCCGACCTTTTCCAGTAAAAATGCATTTGTATGCAAATTATACTGTACAGTGTACACCTGAAAGTGTATTGCTTTGCATTTTTCCTAAGCCCCAGCAAAACAGTTAAAGGATGTCTGAGGGATGTTTGATTTGAAAATGCTTTTGAATAAGAATGTACAATAAACTTAAAACAATTTCTTCATGCCTGCCACAAGACTGGTATCTGGTATAAAACTGGCTCAATATTCAAAGGCATTGTTTTCACTGACTTTATTAGTGTATATATGATGGCCCATGGCATAATTTGTTCTACATGCACAAGGCAACGTGGAATGTACATACTGTTACCAATATTTTCCATAAAGTGGTGTTTTCTTATCGGGTCAGTAATGAAAAGATCAGAGGCACTGAGTGTGGAAGACTGGAGCAATCACTCACCTTAAAAACTACATGATTTAAATCTTTTCTCTGCCATCCCCTAGGTGTATAATTTTGGGCAAGTTTTAATCATCTCTAGAACTTGATTTCCTTATTCATAAATGTATTAAAATATTTAAAATTAATAATACTATGTTAAATAGTGTAATCTAAACTTTTAAGTTGATCTTTCCAATCAAATATTCATTTAAATTAAATTCAGGGGCAAGTCCTCTGTCCCTAGACTAAATCTGATAAAGATGTGGCTGAACTTACTTACATTATTCAGTCGAATCTCTCGGGATTAGAGGAAGAGAGAAATGCTGATATACTTCAAGTTCTCCTTGTTTCCTTAAATAAAAAGGAGCACACCTGTAAAAATATGAAGGTCAAGCCACATGTGGTATGCCTACTTATTAATCTGTATCTGGATTATATTTGTACTGATATTATGTTTAAAAAGTCAATTATGTTTAAAAAATGTTTATGTTTAAAAAATCAATATTTAACATATATTCCAGTTAAATTTTCTTATGTGGATTTTAAATGATTTTTACATAATTGAGCAAAGAAATTTGTGGTCATGGATATCACTCTGTGTTGATTTTGGTATCTGCTGTCTGTCAAATTTTATTTGTGATTAAAATGAATAAAAAATAAGAATTTTATTAAGATATTATTGTTCTCTGCACCATAAGCTGGGGAAAAAAGGCCTTTTTTAGAGATACTTATTAAAAACATAAAACAATCAAGTATATCTCTTTTGCCTTCAATATCCATAAGTTTTTTGTTATGTTCATAAAGATCTCACGTGAAGCTGATGATTTTTGTATTTAAAAAATTCTTTAAGCAATAAAATTAAAATTCCATTAATATCCCAAAAAACACCACTTTAGATAGTGGCCATAAATTTTCATCTCTGGACTGTTATGCACTCATATGCATTTCTTCCCAAAGCCAACCCCAGTGTATTGAGGTACACAAAACATCAGGCAAATACATCAAAAGAAAGAATGGCCATAATATACAATAGTTCTCTTTTTTAATTTTAATTTTATCTCCAGTTCATTCTTGTTCTTATTGCATGCTACTTTTAAGCTTCTTCCTCAGAATTATGGTGTAAAGGCATTCCATAAAACAACTGCTTGGAATTGTTATATATCACATTTTCAGGATACAATAAGTAGTGTCATTACAGTCAAGATGAAAATTGATTTGGGGTGTTTCCTAGTAAAGAATATAGTCTTTAATTCTTCAAGGACTCAAAATTCTTAGTGAATGTGAATGTCATTCCTATAAGGATAGCTTCATGATGTTATACTAGTGGCAAGAAAGAGAAAAGATATCTTATTTTCTTTTCAAGCTTAATTTAAATGGAAAAAAAACTTGGGGTGGAGTTTTTTTTTTTTTTCTTAAAGAATCTGAATTTGACCTTCACCTAGCTATCTTCTATTTCTATGTTTATTTGTATGTACAATGAGATAACGTGCAGTCAAGAGATGTAATTCATTTTATAAACACCCATCAAAGAAAAATATAAAATTAGAGATATAAAATATTACTCACGACATCCACAGCCATGCACACCACACTTGATTTCAATTCCCACCCAACCCTGCACTTTTTCCTTTGCACACTCTATGGTAATAGTTAATTTATTTGCCTTTCCCATTAGAGTGTATGTTTCTTGCGATCAAGGATCTTTTTCCATTCCTTGGTATGCCTAGCTTCTGGGTCTCTACTTCAAATAAATTGGGTGTCTAATATGACTTTTTTTTTGATAATGAATAAATGAGGGAGGAAGAAGAGGGAAAAGGAAGACAGAGAAGAAAATATGAACTACGTAAACCGTGGTAGAAGCGTCTCCCCACGGAGGTATGCATAAGACACTCCAATTTAATGTTCTTTGTAAATTAACATTTCCACACATGCATCTGTCAAATAGTGCAAAACAAGTGAGCTGCAATGACTAAAGAAGTTTAAATCTAGTTGGTTTGAAAAAAAATAAACACATAGTTTATTCAAAACAAATATTTGTTATTGGGTTTTAAAAAATAGATGCTTAATTGTTATTAAACACCTTTTTTTCTGGGTATTTCTACTTTCTAGCTGCAGAAACCTCAGGCAAATAGTATAACCTCTGTGACTCAGAGTCCCTACGAGCAAAATGAAGATAAAAATATCAGTCTTCCCTATTTTAAAAAGTCATGAGAATCAAGTAAGTTAATGTGAAATAAAGTGATGGTCATGTTCTATTAAAAACATTTGAAATGTTACTGCCCAGCCACCTAATGGTTTATAGTCTTAAGATTTCCTTTATATATCTAAACTCAGATAATAGACTTTTGATTGTGAGATAATATTTGATAAACCTTGTCAAGTAATTTCTTCTTCATTAAGTTATTTCATTTTCAATTTTAATTTAGTAATTTATTATGGTTTTAAGTTTATAACAAGTGTTTCATCAGACATAGTTATAGAACAGAGAGCCAACATTAGGCTTGCTCACAAAATCACACCTCAGAGGGGTTGAAAAACTCCTCTGACATCACATGAAATAGTTTCAAATCACAGAAGATTTTATACAATTCAACAGAGAAATCAAAGGCTCAAAGAGAGACATCAGAAGACAAAATGAGTTGAAAATGCAATTATGAAAGGCAAGCTAGCAGATATTCCATTTATCACATAGCACATCTGTGTACCTGCTGCAGGTTACATATGCAGAGCTGTCATACGATATTCAAGAAGTAGGAATTTTGAACATAAACATAGGTAAACCTTAACGAGTATATGTATATTGGCAGAGTTTTTAATGGACTGAGGTATACGGAAACATTAAAAAAGAAAGATCACTTATATGCGGAATCTAAAATATTAATACAAATGAATCTATTTACAAAACAGAAGCAGAGTCACAGACAGAAAACAAACTTACGGTTACCAACGAGGAAAGGGAGAGGGGAGAGGGATAAATTAGGAGTATGGGATTGACAGATACACACTACTATATAACAAAATTAAAAAGCAACAAGGATTTACTGTATAACACAGGAATAATGTTCAATATCTTATAATAACCTATAATGGAAAATAATCAGAAAAAATATATATATATAACTGAATCTCTTTGTTGTACACCTGAAACTAACATTGTATTACAAATCATCATACTTCAAGTAAAAAATAAAATAAAAGTCATTTAGTAATCAAAATAAGAAAGAAATGAAACAAAAACTAAAGTGAGCTTTTCACACACACACACACACACACACACATATACAAACATACATATACATATTAGCCTTAATGTTTAGTAAACAGGCTTGTCAAGGAATTCTACTTGTACTTTAAATCTCTCATTGCATATGTACATATACACACAGACAAAGTAAATAAAATACATGTTTTTCATATACTGTCAGCACCCCGGCTGCATTTACTTACTAATTTACTTACTAATACGTGAAGACAAATAAAACACTGCAAAGTCATACTCTATAAACCACATGTAAAGAGAAGAGAGAAGCTTGGCCCAGCATCTAGAGTCTGAGGCCTCTTAAAATAAGTTGTGAATTGCCCTTTTTAATCAGGACACCGGGGAAGAGAATGATTCCTTTTGAGTGTGGGCACTTCAGAATTCCTGGTGTCAAGTGGAAACCCACAAGCCTCAGGAACCAGGCTCTTCTCCCATGAAGAAGTTTCAGTGCATGCACATTAGATGCTTACATGCTCTTGAATGCAGCCTATTATAAGGACCACAAAGAAGAGATCAGTGAAGAGAATTTCTCACAGAAATAGGCATCACCCCAGGAGCCAGTTTTAGGCTGGGAGTAATAGAAAGATAAAAAAGAAAGGTTGTGACCTTCACTCTTCATCTCCCTACAATTTGATGGCTTGTTCTTGATATAAATCCTTCTAGCTAAAATATAGACTTAAAAAAAATTAGAAACACCAGACTTCAGGGACGTGTGAGGAGGTAGGGGGATTCCTGTAGAGCAGGACTCTGATTACACAGAGGGGGGCAGCTCTTTTTTCAGAACAAACTTTATTTTGTAAGATTTACTCTCAGAGCTCTCTCTCTATAGCAATTCACGCTACGAGCTCATCAATTAATTCCAAATATTTTGGAATCGAGGAGGATAGTACTGTTGAAATTGGATCTAAAAAGTTTGCTAATTTTTTCTTCCTGTACGCTGTTACCTTTATGCATTTTCATCTTCCTCTCAGGTGAAAATTCTGAAGTAACCTACTAAAGGCACTGAAGAAAACCAACATTCTAATCTCAGGAGCATCCCAGTTATTACACAAAAAAATAATTTATGTAATTCCTACTTTGCTCATTATCTTTCTTTACTTTGCATGTAAGTATTTCTTTAGCTATTAATTACCCTGGTGTATGCATGCTACTTAAATCATCTTCATACCAACCTGCCCCTAACTCAATTCTCAGTGACTTCGGCTCAGTCCACTGATGGCAATTCACACAAACCAAAAAAAGAATGAGAATCATGGCCTCTCCAATTTTAGCCCAATTCATGGAATGGCAGAATTTACTTCACAATAGACCATACACGTAACAGACAACCATAATAGAAACTCACAAGGCCAGAATCTACAGGACTCTCATGAATACACAAAAGGTAAGTTTTCCCTAAATGAAATGAGGGTTCTGAATCATTCATTTTAACTGTACATGTACAGTCAGCATTTTTGAAGAGCTAACAATAATCTGTACATATTTCCCAATTATCTGTATATCTAACCTAAGTTTTCTAAACCTCTACCTTCTTGGGTTTTCTCCAGATAATTAAAATAATTGTCCTCCTGTTGCTTTACTATGTTCCAGACATTGTTCTATGTGCTCTTTAAAAATAATGATCTGGTAACCATTTTGCTAATTTTCATATGTCCCTTGTATGAGAAGGAAGCAATGCTAGGACACCATGAGAGATGATCTTGCCCATCTCCCCTTTAACAACTGATGAAATTGGAGACCCTAGAACAGAAACCTCATCACTGCAGGCTGCACAGCTTATAAACAGCAGAGCCAGATGACTCAGTATCCCAGCTCCTTTCCTGTTAGGGTAGGTAACCTGCTGCTTGGAAAGGAAGTCCTCTATGGAGGCCACCATGGAGGTTATGGATCTGACGCTTAGGGGACCAGCAAGGAAGAATTATGGAGTTTGGAGAGAATGTATTAGATGGGGAACCTGAAAGAATCATGGGAACTAGAAGAAAAGAAACAGCTGGGTGTAGTATTAAGGCAACAAATATTAAAATGATTGCCTTGAGCCAATCACTTATTATCTCTGAGTACTACGCATTTACTAGAGTTTGAATAAGCCAGTAAACAGAGGACATGTATGGGTCAACTTATTTTGTCCATTTTTTTTTAACAGATGAATAAACTTAAAAACCTAGCGTCTCTAAGATTACAGAGTTAATTGTGGAACTGGAATGCAAAGAATTTTGCAAAATTATGATGATAATGTCTACTTTGTCTAAGCCTTAGGGCTGTTTGAAAAATTAAATAAAGTATACAGAAAACACCATTGAAAACTGGTTCTTATCCCCATTTTGCCTGAGACAGAGGGAGTATTCTCGGACACAGAGCTAAAAGTGGGAGGTCTCTGGCAAACTGGGACAAGATGTCAATAATGCTAGGTACAGTGTGTATTTAATGTATTATATCAGTTCATATTTACATATATAAACATATATATAACAGTTCTGTGGACAGAGCTCAAGGATATTTTGAGTTGAAAAACGCAGCTTGTACCTCAAACTGGAGGGTATCTGCGATTCAAACCAAAGAACTTTGTGTCCTCAGGGCTAAAACCTGAGAATAATAGCTCTGGCATGGCTGAGAAAGTGCCAACAGATAGGAAAGAGTTATAGATCCAGGGGTAGATAGAATAAAGGAAAAACACAGTAAAAGGGAAGTTCCAGCAAAAACTGCATTAAGCCAAGCCAGGGTGGATTTATCTTAAACTGGGCATATATAATTTAACTCCTTTTTGCATTTTAACTTAATTCTGTTATTATTTTGGTTTACTTTTAGACACTTCTGCAGTAATAAAAAGAATGAAGAGAAGACACAGCAAAAGAAACTCAAAAGCAAAATGTTCAAATCTTTATAAACCTTACTTTTCTGAAAAGCAAAACTAAAAATTCAAACATAGCAAAACAGGACGGGTTTGGTTTGAATGTTCATTTGATCTCATGAAAGTTAGGTATTCTTTTATAATTATTTATATCAGAGTAAATGGACTTCCAGCATGGCTCAAGAGGAGTGAAGTCTAGCCTCGAGTCCACTACTAGAAATGGGAATAACATTGACTCGATCAGTTTTCCTCTGAGAGCTTCATTTGCTTCCTCTGTAAAGAAGGGCCCTTGGACTAGAAGACCTCCAAATTCCTTTCCAGTTCAAAAACGCTGTAATTTTGGAATCACAAAATTCAGATTCCGGTTATTTGGCTCTTCCTTTACATTTTTATCTCACGCTAGAAAGGCGACATCCTTGGCCACCCAGTGAGATTGGGAGGCGAGGGACAGGGGTAGCTGATATTTCTACAGAGACCGTGAGATCTAACCAGACAGATCTTTTGAATCCAACCCCCAAGACTTACTGGCCAGAGAACCACAGGCAGTGTAACCTTCTGAAGTCTAAGGCTGCTCATTTGAAAACGATGGTCATAGTAACTCACAGTGTGACTGTGATGACTGAATGAGACAGTGTCAGAGTGTCTGGCACATGGTAAGTGGCCCATAATTTTTCTCCCTTGCTTTCCTTTTGGGTTATCCCGACATAATATGTAGCTTGGAGCTAAAGGATCAAAACATAATAAATGACTTGCAAAACAGTCAACTTCTGCTCTCCAGTCCTAATGAGTATTTATCCTCAACCCCAACACACAGATTATCCACTTGTGATCATCCCGACCTGCCTTCCTAAACCCCAGATAATCTCTTTTCATAACATTTAAAACTAAAGTGAAATAAAGAATACAGAAATGGAATCTACAGCACCACTAAATTTCCCTATTGAATTTCTGTAAATACTTATTCCCAACGACTCCATTGCAATTTCAGTAATTAGTACAAATGATTCAAACAAAAGCATTTTTGGCTCCATGACAATGGATACAGCTACGATGGTTATTTGTCGTATGAACTGCTATACGCCACTTCTCCTTTTTTTTCTCCCCACAGTGATGTTAATTTGTCCCGGTAGCAGCAGAAGAAAGCGGTTGTCCGATCACATCAGCTACTCTGCTGGCAAAGAATCACTTTAACTGTTCTTTGAATTTATATGGAATGAATCAGAAGAAGATTCTGTTCTTGAGTGGTTCAGTTTACTCAATATCTGTATTTATGTATCCTTAATATACATATGTATCTTCAAAATAATTATACAACACACATATGCATGCATATACTTACACAAAGGTAATGCTTAAAACATAAATTATGTTGTCAATCGGTGCTGATTTTATTCGAAGCACACTGGCATTGTTAACACCTAGTACACGGTCCTAATTTGGGGAATCATTCTCAAAAGGGGCTGAACGAATTCCAATTTGCAACACCAAGTAGGCTTATAAAGAAAGAGTTATCATTTTTTTAATGAGTGGTGCTCTGACCCCTTCATTCAAGGTCAGACCGTGAAAATGTTAAAATGACACATAAGGCAGGAATATTCATTTGACACCTAGGTATACACACACACCCATCTTTGTTTTCATATAAGTTCCTGGTGTGGCAGAGACTTCTCATTAAAAGAAAATTTTTGTGGTTGACATCTGTTACTAGCACCAAAGCACCTGTCTGCTTTTACAACATACACGGCGTTCGATCCAGAATGCCACATGGGTATCCACTCTCTCCATAGGCTTTGGCACCCTGAACTACACACCCAGGATCTGTCCCTCCTGAAATTAGATGACTAACTTGCAGTCTGTTTTATCTATGTCCACGAGGCCTTCAGGCAGATTTGTGGATACATGTGCTGGGAATGAACAGTAGCTTTGTTTCCTCAATTCTTCCTACAACATCACCTGGCTCCAGGCTCTGTCTTCTCTTGACTGAATTGCCGCAAGAGTGCTCTGATTGGTCTGCCAGATTTGAGTCCTGCCCCTTTCAAGTATGTTTCCCACCTTGCAGTCAAATCTGGTCCTGTCTCTCTTTTTTTTTAAAAGCCCTTAGGATAAAGTTCAATACTAGTAACATGACTGAGGAGTCCCCGGTGTTTTGTCTTGTTGCTTCTCTGCCTTGTGAGCTCTGCCCTGGCCACACTGAGACACCAGCAGTGCCCAGGACTTGGTGTGTATATTCTTGCCTCCCGGTCTCTGCACATTCTATGCCCTCTGCCCAAACTGTTAGCTCTCCCCTGCCACCTCCCTATCCACCCCTAGAGCTTCATTCACCCCTTGGCTTCTCTCCTTTAGGTATTAATGTAGCTATGACTCCCTCTAAGAATCCTTTCCTGACATCTTCCCAACCTCTTCTCAAGAGCTTATGATTTGTCCCTGTGTGATATCACAGATCAGTTACTCACATAGGGGACTTGCCATATCGTACCATAATTTCCAGTTTGCTTTTCTGTCTCTCCCATAAGATTTTCTTATAAACTTCTTGAGTGTAAGGACTATATATTATCAACAGTGGTGTTATATCTCAAGCAGAATAACCAGCACTTAACAGAGGCTTAATAAACATTGATAATGAATAAATAAAAATAATTAAGGTTAGTTATGACACAAGTCATGTGCTTATGAGATGTACTTATTAATTTACTTCCAAACAAAAATCCCATTGCAAAGCTAGGAAATATGCTCTATTTAATAAATGAGTAATAGAAAAGATTTAAATTGTTCCATGTTGAATTATAAAACTATTTATCCTCTAAATAAATACTTTTCAATTCATTTTCACTTGAAACCCTGTCACTCAATTTCACCAAATGGAAAACAAAGCAAGAAAAATAAAATATAATTTCACAGCATTCTTTTCTTCTTTCTATTACAAGGAAAGTAAATATGGAGAAATTAGCCTTACGCCTAGCTTTTGCCAGTTACTTCTCATATAACTCATTTAACTACCCTATTTCAATGACTTCACTCAACTGTTCTGGTTACCGACTGCTGCACAACAAATTACCCCCAATTTAATGGCATAAAAATGATGATCATTTATTATAACCTCTCATGGTTCTGGGTGCTGACGTGGCTCAGCTAGTTGGTTGTTGCTCAGTGCCTCTCATGTGGTTTTAGTCAGATGGTGAGCTTGAGTTATTTTGATGGTTTCCTCATTCATATGTCTCATGATGGATGCTGGCTGTCAGCTGCAACTTCAGTGGGAGCTGTTGGTCAAAATACCCATAGGCAGCCTCTCTACCTGGACTGGGTTTCCGCACAGCATGGAGGCCAGGTGCCAAGAACAGTTTTAAGTACTGCACAGCCTCTTTTAACCTAGTCTCAAAAGTCATGCTGTCTTGTTAACCCTGGAAAGAAGTTTATAAGTCCAGCCCATATTTTAAAGAGAAGAGACTTGGACTCTACCTCTTGATGGGAGGAGAGTTTAAAAACTTGTGGGCATGTTTTAAAACCATCAAATTTGCCTAACCACTAGTCTCCAAACATTCTTCTTTCTAATGGACATACTACTTCACTTATCCCTCTCACTACAGGCTTGCTTCCTCAGCATTTGTTCATCTATTCCTGCATGTTTGGTTTCTTTCTGTGAGGTAAGCTCAGCATGTTGGAGCATGGGCACTGGCATTTATAATCATGTGTCCGTGTGAACATGAAGATGCTTCATGTGCTGGATCTGAGAGGATACACACCAGTGTGTTCACGTGTGTGGAGGGATGCAGATGTTCCAGGGTGAACTCTTCATTGTCACTGTGAACTCCCCTTTACTTTTCCCTGTTAGAGTTACTGATGTGCATAAGAAAAGCTTTAAAATATTTCTTTCTAGTTTGGGAATTGTAGTTTTCTTCGGTTATGGTTTATTTTTTCTGAATCAAAAGTGGTTGATTCTCTTTGAAAATATTCTGTTTGGGGTGATTAAAAAATATCTATTTGAAAATAGATCTATTTGAAAATAGATCATGGTGAGAGTTGCACATTGTCAATGTAACTAATGCCACTGAATTGTATGCTTAAAATGGTATTAATTGGCAGATAATGTACATATAGCTATACACACACACAAAGATAATTTTAAAAATTAGTAACTTTGTACACCAAAACCCATTGAATTGTGCAGTTTAAATGGGTGAATTTTATAGGATATGAATTATATCTCAATAAAATTGTTTTAAAATGTTCAAGGGAAAGATATGGATACTGCTTTTCACTTCCCAGAATTCTAGAGAAAGGTGCTTGGAGTCGTATTCTATTCAACGTTAGAAGAAAAAATATATATATACATTATGCAACCAACATGTTTATAAACAGTGATATGGGGCATACCGGTTACTTTATCAGCCTGTTACTTGAGTACTTTTTGCCAGCTTTTAGTTGCCAAAGATATATTTTAGGTCTTTTGTATTTTTGTCTGTTTTATGGACAATTATCAGAGGCTCTTTATGCTCCCAAACTGGAGGCACTTTATCTGTGCTGACACTAAGTGAGCATCACATATACATACAAAGGACACTAGCCCTAACCTAACAGATAGGAAAGATAAGTCAGGCAGTGAATAGTTATAGATGACTTTAGGCATAAATTCTTTTCAATTTTGTATAAAACCCTTTCCTTTGTTTTATTTCTAATGACTTCCATCATTAAAATTTTTGGCTCCGAAGTGAAAATGTGGGTGTGGAATCAGCATATGGAAAAATATATGTGGAACAAAAAGTAAAAATAAAACACATGTGGGTGTGGAATTTTGTGTTTTGATTTGCTTTCATTTCGGGCTGGGCCCAAAGAATAAAAAAAGTTATCTGGCTTCCCTGGTGGCGCAGTGGTTGAGAGTCCACCTGCCGATGCAGGGGATGCGGGTTCGTGCCCAGGTCCGGGAAGATCCCACATGCCGTGGAGCTGCTGGGCCCGTGAGCCATGGCCGCTGGGCCTGTGCGTCCGGAGCCTATGCTCCGCAACGGGAGAGGCCACAGCAGTGAGAGGCCCGCGTACTGCAAAAAAAAAAAAAAAAAAAAAAAAAAAAAAAAAAGTTATCCCATCCAACCTGCTACCTTGAGTGAGGCTCAAAAAAAATCTTTTCAGCAGCCTGACTTTCCAAATGAGCCCTGGCTACGGATCACCCGATCAAATTTCTGAGTATCTTGTTCCAATTCTACTCCATCCCATCCCATCCCATCCCATCCTATCAGGGTCAACCACCCTCAGTCCTTCCTTCCATTAGACCTCAGCTTGTCAGTAAATAGGAACAATTGCACTGGTCTGATTAACCTAAATAGGCTCTTTCTGCTCCTTTACATGGCTGTTCAGAACATATAGAAAATGTGTCAGATACCCAAGGTCCAGACCATAGATTACACTATTATAAAGATCGTACAGCACACACCTGAGTCTCTAGAAAGTAAACAACTAAACCAATGAAACATCTTAAAAAACATCTTCTCCAGAGGATGTAAGCCAGCATAAACTACTCAAAAAGCCAAACTTTTAATAAATGAACAAAAAGTACATTATCTAACCAATATGCCCCATTTTACTATTTGGTGGAACATACTGATTACACACTATTTAGTCTTGTCTCTTTTAATGATAAACTTAATATAACTTCAATTAAGTCATATTCTCTAGAATTGTGAAACAGAAATACAGTTGTCTTAGTTCCTTTGGGCTGTTATAACAGAATACTATGGACCGGGTGGTTCGTCAACAACAGAAATTTATTTCTCACAGTTCTGGAGGCTCTAGTTTGTGATCCAAGTGCCAGCAGATTCAGTGTCCAGGGGAAGCCTCTTTCTTGGTTCATAGATGACCATCTTTCCAAAAGGCATGGTAGAGGGGGTGAGGGAGCTCTCTGGGATCTCTTCTACAAGGGCATTAATCCTGTTCATGAGGGATTCACTCTCATGACCTAAGCACTCCCAAAGGCCCCACCTCCAAATGCCATCACATTGGGGATTAGGTTTCAACATACGAATTTTAGGGGGACACTAATATTTATATAACTGTCCAGTTATGTGTGGGCTCCAAGCCCCAGGAAGGCAGGCACAGTAATCTGCTGTACATTCCCCAAAGTCTCCTTGTTTACATCATTAATAACCCCATGTCAGGGAACTGCAGGTCTGGGATAAATATTGAGTTTGGGAAAATAATTTCTTTCCCATTGTCAAAGTGACAGTTGACACCTCCAAATGCATTCATACAGTTGATAATGATACCTCAATTTGCATTAGTAAATAACACACTTCTTCAATCTACATATTCTGCATTCCCATGTAAGGTAGCATTTTCCTTTCAGAATAACTGTTTGCCTCTCTTCTGTGTAACCAAAAGATATATCCTGATGAATTCCCCCAAATAATGGTAATGGCATGTTCACCTATAAAAAATAAACAAACAAACAAACAAAAACAAACAAAAAAACCTACCAGAAATTCAACAGATAAAAATGGTCTTGGTGAAATATGAAAAAAAAGAAAATTGTGAAGTCACTCACTATAGGCCTCACACTAGGTCTGCAATAGACAAGGAACAGAAAATAAAATTTTCAGAATGTCCTCATGTTCATGTCTCCCAAGGAGTGTTTTCTAATATTATAGAACCTGGGAGAATATTCTCAACCTTATCATGCCTATTTCCCCCTTTATTGCAAATATTTGACATCTCTGCTGTACTGAAATGAAATTCATAGATATTATAATCTACAATTCATACAATTTCAAAGAATCAATATAATGACATGACATGTAAAAAAGGAAATAAGAGAAATGTAATTTATCACAAGGTAATGTATAGTTTACCTATAAATGCTTGAAAACTACACTAGAATACAAAATAAAGTGGTTATATACTTGCATCCATTAGAAATAACTTAAATGAAAGAGCCACAAAAGCTTACTGATTTAAGTGTGTTTTATTTGCTGCACAAATTCCACTGCAGCAAGAGTGTTGGTAATTTGATTTTCTGTTATATGAGAAAAAATAATTTATCAGTTCTGAACAAAATAAAGCACAACCTTCCCTGGATTTACACAATATTTGCATTCCTGGTAATTCAGCATACATTTTGATCATGCCAGAAAAAAACAACTTACTTTGTGTTGATATGTACAAAAGAGTTATGTTCTAGTCTCACAAAATTAAAATCTGTTTCTGACTCACAAAAATATCTGATAGGATATTTCAAAATCCTGTAAAAATTGAGACAATTTCTCAACATGCTGGTTAGCTAGCAACCCAGATCACTCCTCCTAAATGGCTGTCATTCCTCCAAACTTGGGAAAATCAAAAATGTCTTCATAAATGCCCAAAACGTCCTTTAGAAAGAAGTACCGCCCACCCTGAGAACTACATTCTAGGTTTTCCAGAACGAGTTACTCTTCCTATGTGAAGCTGTGCTCTGGACTGCCCTGGTCCCTTGGTGGATAGGGTGTCCTCACCCTGCTGACCACCAATGGTCTTAGTTTTGGGTTTAGATTCTCCAGAGCATGGTCACATGAACCCCGTTAGCTGGTGCATCTGGTGTCTTTTCATGCAGCCTTATATATTTCAAGAAGGTATCCTCTCCCCTTTATGGTCCTTCCTAAATGTCAACAAGGAAATCCATGGGAATTTCCTCCTAATTTGGAACTCTAATTCTTCCTGAAGCACATGTCGCTCCTGTAGCTCTGAAGCTCCACCCATGGTCACTCACACCTCATCTTGAGGCTCATCCTCCCACATGCTGGATGCAGTGCACTAGATGCACCAGATAAGTTGCCCCTTCTCTTTCTGAGATCATGTTCTCATTAAAAAATAGACTTCATTTCAACTCTGATGTCCTCCCCGTCCCTTAATAAGGTTGCACTTATTTTCCCAACAGGACAAATCCATGTTTACTCGGGATTGTCAAGGCGAGGCATTGGACCCTCAGTGAACTTTCAGTTTACTCAGAAAACACTGGATTGAATACTGAATCTAGGATTCCGGTGACCAGTACTGGCCAGAAGCTTCCACTCCAGGAATATGCCCTCAGCCGTCCGTCATGTTTCTGAAGTCAGCAGGGGTGGGAGCTTTGTACCCGCCAAATAAAATGTCACAACTTATCATGTTTGGTCTGTTCCATGTTTTTTATTCTCTTCCCTCCCTAAGCAACATCTAAAAACAATCAGTCAATATATAAACTGGGAAAATGCCATACGGCTCTCGGGGCTAGTCTAGCCTTAGTTTGCCTAAGCCTAAGACAACATTTTCCTTCGAAGAAAACTCTGCTCATAATGATATAAGAAGAGAAGAGGAACAATTAACCATCCACAACAGCATTTAAGTTTGTCATGAGGCACATTTATGACAATTAATTGATTTAATGGATTAACTCTGGAATAGCAGTTTAGTTATAAAACTTCTGCTATGTAGTTTAGGTAGAAATATTTTTTGTTAACTGTGACAGAAAAAAAAAAACCCACAACAACTATTCTTCAAACTATTATTTTCCCCTATATCCTTTATTCCTTTCAGTTATTTTCCTGCTTTCTCTGGGGAGAAATTTCTCCCCTCCACCATACACACACATATATAGCTTTGTGAGTAAACATAAATAAAGACCAGTCATATTGTCCACTCCCTTTGTCCTGTGATTTGAGTTTGTGACCATTTGTCAGTTTGTAGTTGCTGCCTGCTGGCACGAGCAAGTGTATTTCTTAATCTATTTCACACGATTATGGCCCAAAGAGAGACCACTCTGTTTTTCCATAATTTTGCTAAAGAGGCCTGTGCTTTTCAGGGTGGAGCTTAGAAAGAAAAGCAGCAGGAAAGCCAAGTGCACTTAATGAAAACACAGCCCACAGCTCCGAGTTTCACACATCGGTGAGGCCCCGGCAGCTCTGCCGTGCCTGCAATCCCAAGGTATCAAGCCTCCCTGCCAATGCTGTGGGCACAAGTTCACAACACATTAAAAAATGAGACATTCTCATTACGTGGCAGTCTACTCAACTGAGTTATCAGGGGATCGAAATAAAAGGATTTCAGTCATCTTTTCTCAAAAAGAAAAAGCCAGGGCACCCGTTAGGAAATGAATCAGGATTCCTACACTGTTTTTTATTTTTTTTCCAATAGTATGGAAATGGTGATAGAAATAATAATTCTAATTATTATTTATAAAAGGCTTAGTATGTGCCACACACAATACTTATTTTTTATCTGCATTAATTTTATTTTTTACCTCCATTCTGCAAGAAGGATCAAGGTAAAATTCAGGCAGAATTAAGAGAGTATTTTGGGGAGACAGGGTCCTCGTTGTCTTTAAATTATATCCTACTTTTAACAAATTAAAATTTTAGTATGCCTGAAGGTTCATCTTAGCCTGATAACATCTACAAGGCTATATTTTAAATTCTGTGTATGAGTTTGAGAGCCAGTTTCACTTATGCTCAATGCTTTAAATGATATAACATTTTCAACTTTTTGGTTTAGGTGATTAGATAGTCCATTAGGGGAGAATTGTTAGACTACATATATTCACATGATCTAAAAAGAAGTCCAAGCAATATAATAATTGCTTCATTTCTTTAAAAAAAATCCACTTGACTTTTAATTGTAAAGAATAATGTAGTGGCTTAGCCTAAGAATTTCACTTGCACACATTTTCTTTTGAAATGAGAGTTCCCTTCAGTATGGTATTTGAAGTGTCTTTATGCTTTTTGGGGTAATTTTATCCATTTAAAATTATAATGATTATAAATATAAAAATGCAGCTTACACGGGTAAAAAAATCTTGAAATTAAAATCTTAGATATAAAACCAAGGACAGTAATAATATGGAAACCATGATGGGGGAATTGCAAATGTAAAAATAATCTGAATTTAAAATGTATTTTCTAGTCTCTTAAAAGCCCATTCATCTTTCAAGTATTCAACTGTAAAGTATTTTATAATTTTGATGTGTCATATTAAATTCTTTATAGAGTTTTCATTCAGGATTTCTGTAGGTGATATGTGCACACTGGGTATTATTTCCACTCCTGAAAATTTTGGAAAACTTTAAAATTATGACAGAAATAGTACTTTTTGAATAGTTCTTCAAATCGCATTTTCCAGAGTTCAGAATAGGGAAGGTTCTGCCATCTGGGGCATTCTCCAGACAGCCATAGCAGAGGGCTTCTGCCCATTAATTCTTGCCCCCAGTTCATACAGAGAGAGTTGGAGGGAACTGAGAATAAGAAATCGCCCATCCAAGTCCCCATCTCGGCGCTATCATTTGATATAGTAATTTCTGGAATATATTAGTGCCCAAGTAATTGAGAATCTGTACATGGCGTTCAAGGTTGAAGAACATTTTACTACTTTGGAAGCCATCTGTCTTACTCTGGGATCCCCCAAGAACAGAGACTTAAAATTCTCTTGTGCAGGTGTAGCTTCATAATGTGATACCATGCAACAGGACAGGGGGAGTAAAGAGGAAGCAAATCAGAAGGAAGGAAAGCCAATCAAGAATGTGTCACTGCATTGGCCGACCACTTCTACAGGCCACTGGTGCTTACTCTGACCTGGACCTTCTGAGGAACCTTAAGAAAGTCTTCCCTAAGAAGACGGTTAAGAAACCATGGTTATGAAACCATCCACACAGGAGTCCAAAAGAGGAACTATTACCAATAGGTTTCTGTCTCCCACTGGTCAAGATGCCCTAATGGACATCCATACCCTCACACTTGCAAGTCATATATGGGTGAATGCCAACTGTTTTCTTCAGCAGGTCCTATGAGGCAGCATCTGAGAAGCCCTAGGACAGGAAGCAAGAAGTAAGCCCTCTACCAAATGCTCACAGGTTACATCTATTAGAAACTGGTTGAAGCCTGGACATAACTAGTCACCACTGCAATGGCTGAAGTTGAGGCTAAGAGGACTTGAAGTGATGCATAGGAGTCCAAAACAATTGTTAAGTGACTCAGTTTCTTTCTTACCTTTAACCATGAGCCTACTTAAATCAAAGATATCAACTGCAAAAAAGATGACAATTTGCTAACATTCACGTCATGGTAGTTATACATCATTTATGTGTAAAGATGTGGCAAATAATCATTGCCAATTGGCCCTAAAGATGGATTATTAGTATCACAGGACTCAAATATAATATAACGATACACTATGAAGAAGCTTGTGCACTAAAGTACGACGACTGAGACATAGTGTGATGCCCTCATCAAAGTAATATCCTTTCTGCATGTTTCATATTTTACAGATATTGTTTAGTTTATAATCTGATTAAAATATAAGATCAATTAAACCCATTTTTATTCCCATATAACTTGTTTTTCTCCTACACTTTATGAGTTTTTGTTTTTTGGGGGGTTTTTTGTTTTGTTTTTTTAGAATGAGACAGCAAGAAAGTGCACAGAGAGAGAGAGAGAGAGAGAAAGAGAGAAAGAGAGAGAGAGAGAGGAAAATTGCAAGTTCTTGCTTGGGATTTTTTTCTTGGAAAAAGTGTTAAATGTGAAATAGCACCATGAAACACTTCACAGTCCATTCAGTTTCTTTTGGAAAATAAGAGCTGGATTGAAATGAACACTTTAGAAGATATTTCATTTCTTGGCATTTAAAATCAATATTTTTCTCACTGTCATGAATATTTGGGGGAGAAACCCAGGCAGCTATTTTTGTTCACTGTAATTGTGGCTCCACTGTAGGTGAAGATGGAACACCTTCCTCTCATTATTGAGAGTTCAGTGGCCCTGAGCTAAAGGCTACGATTCTTCATGTCACCACTGTGGTGGCAAATACGAATTCCCGTTTAGTTTCTAGTAACCTCATTTGTCAAGAAGACTGTGTTTCAAGTTTATATAGATTCAAGGCAAACAAAAATGAGACAGCTAAATGCCCCTTTGCTCATAAACTGCATTCACCAATTAGAGGGAAGTTAAACTAATGAGAGATTAATTGTACAGACTACTAACTTATTTCAAATTTATGTTTTAAAGATGTACAAAATTAATTTAATTTTCAAATTGATTCTCCATTAGTGATAGTGTCAACGTGCTGCCGATGTAGAAGAGCACTTATATGAACCACATCCCAAGCGAGGGAGATTTTAAATTCCTGAAACTTTACTGTGAATGTGAGAGTGAAAATAACGTTAGCAGAATGTTCTGCATGGCAGTTTAAAAAAGTATTTTTAAGTAAAAGCTTTGAAATTGTTCTCAAGTCTTCCTTTATGCTTTCAATTTTAGCCTGAGTTGATCAAGAATAAAAAAAAAAAAAAGATCATGCTTTGAGAAACTTTAAAACTGTCTCAATCTTGAGATGACAAGCCTTTCAAGCCAAATGACTAAACCCCTCTGACAGGGAGAAGTGCACCCTGGGTCCCTCAGTGCCTCAAATAAACTCCAGGCTTCTTACTAATGCAGCCACATGACACTGACTTGTGTGGCTGTATAAACCCTTTCTGAGCTCAGATCATTCTCTGTTATTTCCCATTACCTTGCCTACCATCCAAAAATGCTGAACTACAGCTTCACATACAGAATCTGATGCAATTAAAAATTCAACAAAATCAAGGACTTGCTAATGATGCAACAGAGTGACAATTATCGTGACAACTCTCACTAAATCCCACCAAATCCCCACTATGCTCCTTTTTCTCCCATTCTAATCACTGACACAATAGATGCTACTCTCTTCAAGATCATAGAAATTCACAGACAAGTCATAATCAACATCATTTATTTATGTCATTTCAGCACTCAGAGGTTTCATATTTTCTCAGAACCTATCAGATTTAGCTTACATTACCTAAGTTTCCATCAATATCCAATTGATTTTTCCAAGTTCTTGATCAATATTTTTTCATTTTTTTCACCAACAAATTGATCTAAATTATGCTTCAAACGTGTATATTTGCATGACAAGATGCAACAGGCAAAACAGTGAAAAAATAAAAATCTTATAACTTCTCTAGTATGTATTTCACCGGCTGTTTTAGACATCATGTTTTATTGTCCAGATATCTGAGGAAATCTGCAAATATTTTCCTCTAATACCATTCTTGAATACATAAAAACTTCTACAGCAAGTAAAATCTCATGTCATTTTTCCAACTATTCTTATTACTTTTACACAGAACCAAAAGTCTAGATCCAACCTGATTAGTATAGCTTAAAATCTATTCCATCTTGCAAAACATGCTTAATCTAGCTATGAATGAACATTAGTACATCATCTGATGTCATGGAAAGGACTTCCGTGGTCCACTCTCAAACTTCAGTATATATAAAAGCACTTGTATCTTGCTTCTGGGGTGATGCCCAGGAACCACCATTTTTACTAGCCACTGTGGTTTAGACAATACTTGAAAGAACTATTATTTTGATTACATTTACATTGCACTCTATTTTCTTTGAATTTTTTTTCCTTTTTCCAGCTTCACTGAGGAGTAATTAACAAATATAATTGTGTATATTTAAAGTGTTCAGTTTAATGATTTGATATACACATACACTGTGAAATGACTACCAAAATCATGTTAATTAACACATCCACCACCTCACACAGTTGACTCTTTTTGTGTGTGTGGTAAGAATGCTTAAGATATACTCTTAGCAAATTTCAAGTGTACAATACCATATTAACTGTGGTTATCATGCTGTGTATTAGATCTTCAGAACTTATTCTTCTTATAACTGTAAGATGACCTACATCTTCCCATTTCCCATTCTCCCTAGTCCCTGATAATCATCATTCTACTCTGTTTCTATATGATCTTTTTTTTTTTGATTGTGTATATATGCCACATTTTCTTTATCCATTCATCTGTCAGGGGATACTGAGGTTGTTTCCATATCTTGGTTACTATGAATAATGATGCAATGAACATGGGAGGGCAGACATCTTTTTGAAATACTGACTCTATTATCTCTTCGATTTTTAGTAATAAAAATTAACCACAGGAAAATGTTGTAATTAGCTTGAATCTGGAATTTGATGTGATTCCATAAACTAGTATCTCATTGACAGAGTACTTGTTTTCTGGGGTTGGGGGTAGAATATTCCTACCATTTTAATATTTTATCTTTAACCATCAATTATTATACTTCAAAACTTAAGTCTACTGACAAATGTAATGTGAATTTGAACTACACTGATAAAAGTTCAGTGTCTCGAATAAGGGAGTTGATAATTCCTTTCTTTCTGCAAATATCAGACTTCGCCCGGTGTACTGCGTTTGGTTCTAGACACTGAGCTTTATGAACAGTGACAAGTTTATAAACAATCAGAGGAAAGAACCAGTGAAGCTGAGGAAACATCAGCAGAGACATGATTAGTTATTTGGGCTCTTAGATAATCAGCCCTAATTGCACCCTTAAAGTGACATTGCCACTGATAATGTGGCTCAAAGATGGACATTAAGAACAATTCATGCCAATCTGGGAGTTCGGTTTTTTAATGAATTTTACCTATTCCTATTATACAGCTTCTAAGCTCTAACAATTATTTTGAATTTGGTTCTCCAAAATTTTGGTGATCTGAGGTAAAATCTATTTACTTTAAAAATGAGGAATGTTTGATGGAATTTGGGCCTTTCTTTTGTCCTTTAAGAAGAACAGGGATCCATTTATTCCACACTGTATGTCAGAATTCTGAGTTACATACAAAGAAGTCCTCTCAGGCCAGCTTAAAAACAGAAGAGTCAATAAAAGGATATTAGGAAGCTCACAGGGCCAGAGAGCTGGGCTGGGTGTTACCTGATGGTGACTGCCCTGACTTAAGCCTCATAGCATGTTATCCTCTCACCGCTGGGAGTATAACAACCCCATCGTTTACTCTAATATAAAAGGCACTTGAGACCTTACGCCTCAGCTCATGACCACGCAACTTCTTCCCCAGTCACTCACTGCCCAACAGAAGTCTTCAGGGTAGACCTGACAGGTAAAGCCTGGATCCCATGTCTGTGCTCGAGGCTGGCAAGGCAGGCACTCTGGCTTCTCCTTGGTTGGGCAAGTAAGACCATAAAGCAGGAGTTCCCCCAATGTTTGAGGGAAGATCTGAAGGTGATGGGAAGGCTGAAAATGTGAGGAACAGTCACTATAAAATTATATTTATTGATTAGTATGGGCCAGGTTTTTGCTTGGCTCTTGAGTATGGTATATACTTTTATATACAGTAATTCTTAGAAATAAGACTAAAGGTTAAAAGTTACAAGAAAACAACCTCACCTCAATACCAGTGAATAAATTTCTAATGTTACTTGTACTAAAAGAAACTTCACATTATAAATCTCATTAAAATTTGTTTGAAGTGAAAACCAAATCAGGATAGGGACTAGAAAATGTTGGACTAAAATTTATTTGTAGTTTCAGAAATCTCAGAAACTTCAATAATCAAGATGCTTATCAATAAGTGACTTTTATTATTTCAAGCTAAATATAATAGTTAATCAAAATAGTAAAAATAAAAAGTTCCTAAATGTCACTAAACAAATACAGAACTACCCATAAAGTCAAACTGAGAATCAATGAGCTCCTGATCATCAAAATAAATTGCAGTGCAGTTTATAAGCCTTTATGATAAAAAGGAATACAAAGCCGGCTAAGCAGACAGCCACTCAGAAAAAGCAGATGTCGATTCCTATTCTACTCACACAACCACTTTTTGCCTGAACACAAAAAACTCAATCACAATTGCGGTTATATATATCCAACAGTAAGGGTCATGTGCAAATCACAGTCCCTCAGTAAACTCATCAAGCAATATAAAGAGTGACTGGGTCTCAAGACTAAAAAATAATAATACATAATAATTGTATAGCACTTACTGTGTGATAGTTAAGGTTCTCAGAGTCTTATATGTGTTTACTTATTTAGTCCTTGTAAAAAAAAAAAACTTCATAAATATTATCCTAATTTTATGGATGAGGACAAAAAGATAGAGTCAGGTGAAATCATTGCCCATGATAGCTAACAATTGGCAGAGCTAGGATTTGAACAAAAGAAGTTGGGCTCCCACCTCTGGTCTTGTTTTCATCACAATGCTCTATGTTCTCTAACTAAGTAACTAACTTATAAACTGACTCGACCTTCCCCCAAGGTATGCCATGGTACTTTAATATCATGAATGAATATGTCACATCAGCCTGAGACTAATCTCCTCCAGGCCTTGGCAGCTGTGTATGGTCAAAGGACAGGAGAGGGAGAGCCCTACTAACTAATAACGGAGTAGGATCAAAAAAGAGGCTCACTGTACCCTATGGTTTCCAAGGTAAAATTGTCAAGTTATCTCTTAATTATCTTTACATTGAAGAACAAGTTCTTGTGGACGCTTACAAGTGCTTTCAGTTGTCTCGAAGTAAAACCTTGCGTCTCTCCAAAGCTTTAGTAAACCCTGATATACACACAGAGGCATGTGTGAATTCCTCATGGACATCTAGGAAAGGGTTGAGCGGCAATGCATGGAGTGGAAATAACCCCACCAGAACAAACTTCAGAAATTAACCCAATTCAGCAAAGACAGCTTCCAGACACAGAGAAAGTTGGAAAGCTGGGAACTGATCCCTGCACCCTGCGCCCCCATCCCACAGGCTGCTCCTTAGAGTTTGGAAGGAATATAAAGTCTGCTCTTGTTCAAAAAGAGTCCTCAAAGGACAGAGTCACTTAATTGACTTCTGAGTTACACTTTTAATTAAGTTTATTCTAAAATGAAATGAAAGGCCTCAAGAGATACAGTGCTTCCTGTTTTTGAAAGACAGCTCAACAGATTCTTGAAGTGCTAAGAACTTCATACATCCAATCTCTAAAATTCTGAAAGCCTATAAATAATTGGGAAAATTTGTGTGTGCCTTTGTGTCTTTTAAAACAAACACAAAAATTGTTTTTTTTTAACCAATGAGGAGGATTCAAATTCCAGGAGGAACTAATAATGATATCATTTTATTCGAGAAAACATCATACATTCTAAAAACTATATGCTTGATAGGCATCAGAGGCTTCAAAATAGACCTTCTTCGTTAATGTTCATCATCAATCTTAGATCCCAGTAATGGCCTAATTAAGTGGTATAAATATAACCCAAACGTAACTTTGCATTCCTTCTTTTAATTAAAAAGAAGGAAACTATAATTATTTCAACTCCAGTTTAAAGTATAAACAATAAATACTTCTCAAAGAAAAAGACCCTTTGAATGACAGAAACAGCTTGTTTAAATTTAGAAACAAAGCTGTGCCTGTGAGAGAGAATCAATGTTCCCAAAAACATAAGCCCTTGAATACAACACACTGTGAGAGAAAAAAACAAGGAAGAAAAGTACGAAATAAAAAAATAATTGGATTTTTCAAAACAGGCATGACACTGATCTTAAGAAGCAAGTGTCCTGCAAATACCTAACCTAAGGAAATGTTGGTAGGAATCATCAGGTGGCTTTTAATCCGGGATATAAAAGTAATCACAGGGCTTCCCTGGTGGCGCAGTGGTTGAGAATCTGCCTGCCAATGCAGGGGACACTGGTTCGAGCCCTGGTCTGGGGAGATCCCACATGCCGCGGAGCAACTAGGCCCATGAGTCACAATTACTGAGTCTGCGCGTCTGGAGCCTGTGCTCCGAAACAAGAGAGGCCGCGATAGTGAGAGGCCCGCACACCGCGATGAAGAGTGGCCCCCACTTGCCGCAACTAGAGAAAGCCCTCGCACAGAAACGAAGACCCAACACAGCCATAAATAAATAAAAAAATTTTTTTAAAGTAATCACATACAAAAGGCAACACACACACACACACACACATACACACACAATATCTGTAAATGTATTTATTACAAGTGTATGCCCTAAACCATGAGGTCATTTGTAAATTATTTTACATTATATTTTATATATATATATAAATTCAGGAACTTTTTATAGAGGCAAAACTGAAAATGTGAATTGAATGTGAAATTTCTAGTTTTCAAAATACCCTTCTTCTGATTCTATTAATATGGTGGACTAGATATATTTTTTTAATTTCCTAACGTAAAACACCTAGAAATGAAAATGGCCAAAAAAATCAGATATTCTTTAGATATTTACCTGAGATTAAGCAAAGTTAGAGAAAACTCTAGAATCCAAAAGTTAAGAAAGAGGTGAAAACCAAAGTAAGTAAGATTATGTTGATGCTTAGGGTTGATGAAGAAACTCAGTATCAAAAAAACAACCCAATTAAACAGTCGGAAGACCTGAATAGACATTTTTCCAAAGAAGGTATACAGGCACATGAAAAGATGCTTGACACCACTAATCATCAGAGAAATGCAAATCAAAACCACAATGAGTTATCACCTCAAAAAGTCTACAAATAACGAATGCTGGCAAGGATGTGGAGAAAAGGGAACACTTGTACGCTGTTGGTGGGAATGAAAATTAGTGCAGCCACTATGGAAAACAGTATGGAGGTTCCTCAAAAAACTAAAAATAGAACCACCATATGATCCAGCAGTTCCATATCTGGGTATATATCTGAAGAAAACAAAAACACTAATTTGAACAGATACATGCACCCCAATATTCATAGCAGCATCATTTACAACAGCCAAGATATGAAAGCAACCTAATCAAAAGATGAATGGATAAAGAAGATGCCATATATATATAATGGAATACTACTCAGCCATAAAATAAGAATGAAATTTTGCCATTTGCAACAACGTGCATGGACCTGAGGGTATTATGCTTAGTGAAATAAGTCAGACAAAAAGACAAATACTGGATTTTATCAATTATATGTGGAATCTAAAAAATAAAAGAAATAAATGTATATAACAAAACAGAAACAGACTTAAGAGACAGAGAACAAACTAGTAGTTACCAGTGGGGAGAGGGGAGGGGGAAGGGGCATGATAGGGGTAGGGGATTCAGAGGTACAAACTACTACATATGCAATAAATAAGCTACAAGGATATATTGTACAGCACAGAGAATATAACCAATATTTTATAATAACTTTAAATGGAGTATAATCTATAAAAATATAGAATCACTATGTTGTACACCTTAAGCTAATATAATATTGTAAATAAACTATACTTCTATTTTAAAAAAAAGTTCACTAGAAGATGAAAAAGCAAGTCTCTTAACTTCCAGTGCATTTGAGGGAATATAATAGAAAAATAATAATAAATACCAATTTAAAGGAAGAACCAAAAAACTAAGAATAGAAAATGCAGGACTAATGAAAAATACAAAGTAGTATCATTAAAAAAATTAAAGTATACCAATAATAACATGAAATGTGACTGACTACACTTGCCATTAGATATTGGAAAATTTCTGCTATACACCATTCACAAGAGACATACCTCAAGTATAAAATCTACAGTTTGATGTAGAAGTAAAACCTCACAAGATTAGTACAAATAAAATCAAAAAATTACAGTCCAGTTTTTCAAGGGAAGACACACAAAATCAATTCCAAATGGACTGCAGATGTAATTGTGAGAGATAAAAATATCTATCTCTTTCTATTTAAGATTTTAACATAGAAAAATGTACTCATGATCCTGGGGTAGAAAAATATTTCTTAAAGAAGACTCAAGAAAGCACTAACAATAAAAGAAATAACATATAAATTGAATTTTATTAAAATTAAGAACCTCTGTTTATCAAGAGAGGTCATCAAAAGAGTGAAAAAGCAAGCTAAAATTAGAAGATATTTACAAGTCATATATCCAACAAAAGACTTTCCTACAAATGGAAGACAAAAAAAGATAATCCAGCTACAAATGGCCAGAGACTTGGAAAATCATGTTCTAAGGAGAATGGTTACACTTCAATAAACATAATTCTTCAGTATCATTGTTCATTAAGGAAATGGCCATTTAAATCATGATAATATACCTATCAACACCCACTATAATGGCTTAATTTTTTTTAATTGATAAGAGTTATGACAATGTGGAGCAAAGGAGCTATCATATACTGATGATGGGAGAATAACTTGGTAAAACCATTTAGGAAAATTCTCTGTATCTATTGAACTTACTCATACCCTATTACCTAGCAACTGGATTCTTAGGTATAAACCCAAGAGCAGTACCCTCATTATGTATACCAAAAACATGTACTGAAAATGTTCATAGAAGCATTATTCTTAATACCATAAAACTAGGAACAACCCAAACTCTGTCAAGAATAGAATTGACAAATAAAATGTGGTATTTTCATACAGTGGAATACTATACAATACTGCAAAAAGAAGTTACTGTTATGGACAGAAACACGAATCAATCCCACAAATATTACATTGAATTAAAGAAGCAAAATATTAAAAAAATTACTGTATTGTTCCAATAATATAATGGTATAACATATTGTTCTAATATATATAATATATTATTCCAATATGTTAAAAACAAGTAAAACTAATCTACAGTGACAAAAGTAAGAATAGGGCTTGCCTTTGGTGGGAGTCATGGCTAGGAGGAAACATGAAGCACCTGGGATGCTGACACTCTTATATCTTGATCGGGATTGAGGTCATCAAGGTGTGTTCACTTTGCAAAGATCTATCAAACTGCAAATGTATGATTGTGCATTTAAAATATAATACTTGACACTCTCTCTTGCCTTCCATACTTTGATGCCTCCCACCACCTGAACTCGTTGAGAAGCCAGAGGGAAAGGAGAACATTGTTGCAGTGGGTGGAATGTCAGCCTGCTAAAGCACTGAGCAAGGCCAGGAACCTATCTGAAGTGGCCAAAAGGGAATAACCAGCTCAGGGGCAGTTCCAAAACGCACACTGGAGCTTAGTTTATAACAATGAAAAACTGGAAATAGATTGAATGTCCTTGATCAAATGAATGAATAAATTACATATAAAATAAGTATACAATGGTATATCATATACCATTGCAAATTAGAGGTGGATGAATCAGGAATAATGCACAAAATAAAGCACAAGAGGGAACTTCAGAAAGAAAATACAGGATGACATCGATTTTCTACCTTTTTAAAATATATAAGACTATTTTTTTATTATTTGAGGATACATTCATATAGCAGTGGAAGTAAAATGCTTAAGAAAAATAAATATCAAAGTCAGAATAGCTATTTTTTCCTGGAGAAGTGTGGAATGTGATCATAGAGGGCTTAACCTAAATTTGTAATATTTTATGTCCTAAGCTATGGGAGAGCTACATAGATGTTGGTTGAATCACTCCTTACACCCTGGTAAATATCTACAGTATTTCATAATAAAAAGCAACAAAAAATTCTGGGCTCATAGAATATCCATCTTATATAGCATTACTATAATTGGGAATAAAAAAACTAATCATTCCCATAAGGTTAATTCTGACCCATCAGTGAAGGAACAATGAGTGGGCCCCATCAATACAGCACATTCTTGAGTTGTTTATTCCTGGATTAGGGACCAGTTTTGGATGCCCTTTTTGTGAGCAACTATGTGTAGTTGTGGAAGTTATTTGGGCATAATAGGGCAGTATGTGGCTTTTGAACACAGCAAAGATAACTGCTCCACACAGAGATTTAATCCTCAGCTTTGACTCATCAGCTTAATAATCTCAGAAACTGAACTCGCTTTAGTAAATGTATATATGCTTCATGATGTTTTCTATTGTGAGATGTTTATATCAACTTATATACATATTAAAGATATCTACCATCAAATGACTATTCTGATTTGTATTCCTTGAAAGTTATTTAATATCTGTTTTCCTTCTGAGGAAGACCTTTAGGTATTCTTGCTTTCTAATTATTTAAAGTTTTAGAATTTACTTCCTTAGTTCATATCTTTATCCTTGAAATAATACCTAATAGAGCTTTCCTTTATTTTGCAAGCATAACAAAGACTATATGTTGTGTAATCCTGGAGGCTTTCTGATGAGTACTGCATAAGCTGAGGTCCATTTAACAAATATGATCTCATGCACTGTCAGCATATGTGTACTCACTCTAATTAAAATGCAATAACAAGAAATGCACGGCAAGTGAGTTTTAAACCTCTACCGACATATGAAATAACTTTTCCCTTCCAGGGTCAATTGAACCACATTTCTCACTTATTTTGCCCTATGTCTCCACATAAATCTATGATACTAAGGGGGAAAAATTCCCTTTCTCATTACGGAGCAACACTGTAATAATTTAATTTCATTGCTCAAGCTAAGGACTTTTAAATGTTACGATTTCTATGGCAATCTCCGTTCCATTTATTATACTGAAGAATATATGCAGGCTTTTAATTCAAACTGCATCCATAATATTATCAAGTACAAGCAAATTGCAGCTAAACCAATCACAGCACGGCAATTCTTGAATTAACATTAAACAATGAGAATAATTTCAGAAATGCTTCCATGTTTCTCTCAACATGGAAGAAATCATTTCAGTGCGTCTCGTGATCACTAAACCTCAAAATTAGAAGTGGAAAATTTCAGGATCCAAATACTTGGCCTCAGAATTTATGAAAAAATAGCTGGACTTTGGATATTTTTCTTTGATTAAGGTTGGCATTTGTTCAGCTAAGCATTTAGATATAAGCAGATTTTCTTCCCTCCGACTGCTGTTTGCATGGCATGTGCAAATAGCTTCTCCTCCACAAACACCTACTGCAGCTAAAACATTCCACTGTCTAGAATAACCTGAAGAGTGAAGTTACTCAGATAACGGTGTTCTTTATAACTGTGGAAAGCACTTTCACTTACATAGATAGAATTTTCTGTAAAGTTTTCATTCAAATATTTGATATCGTATAGACACATCTTTAGTTTAAATGGACAGAAGAAATCATCTCGGTTTGTTTCCTGAGAGAAGTAACAAGATAGTTAAAGTTTTTTGTTGGTGTTACTGGACATTATATGTTATTTACTTACTCAAAGAAGAAACTTCTTACGGCCTTCTTTCCTTTTTTTTTTTTTAAATGTGGCCTCCGCGCGAACCCTTGGGGTCCGCAGCATCTTCTCTATCCATGCCGGACCCTGGGCGGGAGCCAAGCAGAGACCGGAACCGGAAGCGAAGGCACCGCCTTCAGTACCGCCCCCGGAGATACCTGTTTCCTTATGGGGTTTTTTTTGTTTTTTTTTTCCGGTACGCGGGCCTCTCCCGTTGCGGAGCACAGGCTCCGGACGCGCAGGCTCAGCGGCCATGGCTCACGGGCCCAGCCGCTCCGCGGCATGTGGGATTCTCCCAGACCGGAGCACGAACCCGTGTACCCTACATCGGCAAGCGGACTCTCAACCGCTGCGCCACCAGGGAAGCCCTCCTTATGGTCTTTTGACGTCGGTTTATAGTCTCTCAAACACAGCATTTTTTTTAAAAGAATGAAAGAAAAACATCAGTGAATATATTCAACCTAAATGAGTGTTGATACATTAAGTAAATGTCACCAAAAAATAATAATGGTTTTAAGGAACAGGATGGAGAAAGACTATTATATTTCTTTATTCTTTACCCATGTCAATGAGCTATTCTTCATCAGCTACTTGTATATTATACATTAATAATTTTAAAGAGTCTGGTTTTTTACATCTAGTAGAAATACAATATAAGTGGTTGATAAATTAAATTAAAAGGTAATGAAGCTTTCAAAGTTTTAAAATTTATTACAGAAGAAAACATTAACAACAAGGAAACAGATTGAAGTACAGGCTAAACTTTTCTCATATGTAATTCTTTCTTTTTGCTTTGTAATTGAAGTTTTTGGAAAATAAAGGTTTTTAATTAGAAAATTTGAAGAAGACAATTAAGTTAAATTGAAGATAATTGACAATACTTAATATTATGTTGTAATCAGTAGGGCGCTCCTATTCAGTTGTGTCTTGTTTCTCTTTTGTTATGTCTTTCCTGATAAGATTCACTTAGGTGATTTTATTTTAAGGTGATAAATTGTGCACATAAGGTGTCTTGTTTATCTATGTAAGCACTACACTGGCCATATTACATCCTGATTACAGTAGTATCTAATATAAATGATTCACATATTTCTCCCGTTTTCAAAGCACCATGTTAAAGACTGAAAACATGCAGAAAAATTAGACATGGTGCAGCTTGTCTTTCATGGATTTATAATATATCAAGAGAAACAAATTTCTAATGAATTGATATATGTTCTAATATTTTGAGCTATGTTCTATGGAGTCACTAAGGGTGTTAATTAGTTGAGGTAGGTTATGGAAGCCTTTCAGAAAAGGGCATATGTGAGCTAGATCTTGAGGAACAAGTGGGAAGGAGGGATTTAATGCTAATGATAAAGTTTCCTGAAGTTCAGTCATTATGGATCACATCCAAGAGCTATGTTAACACCTCTGTAAATAGTTATTTCATATTTTCCTCCATATGATTCAAGTTTTATTAAACTTTAAATAAATATACTTAAAAATAAAACTTTGTAGCACTTCCCATAATGAAAACAAAACAAAACAAAACAGTATCATCTGCCACAAAGAGAAGGTGAAGTTAAAAAATAAGTATGTTGAAACAGAGAAAATTGTATTTGATGTAGCTTCTCTTGTTACCAGAGGAATTCAAGACAAGGTACTGAAAGAAAATAAAGACTCATTTGAAGAGATAACAAAATGATTCTGCAGAGATCACACTTGTGTCCCCCCAAATTCATATGATAAAACCCTAACCTCCAATGTGACAGTATTTGGAGATGGGGCTTTTGGGGGGTAATTAGGTTTAGTTTAAGTCATGAAGATAAGCCCTCATAATGGGATTAGTACAGTTAAGGTAGAGACACAGGAAAGCTTGCTTTCTCTCTCTTTCTACCATGCAGGGACACAGCAAGAAGGCAGCCATCTACAAGACCTTCACGTTCTTTCCTTTTTAATAAAGTTCCTAGTCATTCCATAGACAAAGACAAATTGGTGATCAGAAATTAAGCAATGACAGTATTTCACAAATGTGAACAGAAATATATTAAATCATGGCATTTATCTGCTCACTACTTTGATAACATAGATCTATTTTTAATCCTGAATAATTTAAAAAATTACTCTACATTAAATATTTAACCTATTCTAAATGACCCTGTCCTAAATATATCAATTAAATGCATACATTATATGCAAGATCACTTTTATTAAACCAAATTAAATATTGAACTAAATTTAATAATTAAAGTGGATTTCATATTAGATCAATTTAACACACAGTGTAAAAAGTTCAGTTTGTGCAAGAATGAAAAGGTAACAGAAATAAATACTGGATAGGTTTAAAGAAAAAGAAACGACTATAAATATAGTTAATAAACTATCCAACAGGTAAATTGTTAAGGTAATAATAATTCATGTGGCATACACATGTGTGTGTATCACTGTGCTGATGTAAAGATAAAAAATATTGTTACTAAAGTGGACCCTTATTCTGGAGAAATATACCAAGATATTCATGACTTCCTAGAATTCTCAGGCACCACCATGGCATATACTTCCCCTCATAAAATGCAGGCAAGTAGAACTGAAAACCCTAAATTACCTCCTCAACCCCTAATGAGAGCTACCACGTTCCTAATAAAAGATGAGTTTAGGTGGTGTCTGAGCAGTTAACTAGCCTCACTCTCCAAGCTTATTCATTCATTGAAAATAAAAATCTTTATTCAGCATTTGATTGTGCTGATCACTGTTTTCGGTCCTGAGGATATAGAAATGAATAAATCAGAAAAAAAATCTCTGCTCCTGTGGAGTTTCATTTTAGTGAGGGGTGGGGTAGTGAAGGGGACAGCAGAGAACCAAACACATAGTGTGCAAACCACATGAAGAAAAATAAAGCAGGATAAGGAGGACAGAGAATGGCAGGGAAGGAAATGATATTTTATTGGGGGAGGTAAGACAAGGCCTTTCCAAGAAGGTGATATTTAGGCGTAATGAGATGAGGGTGTAAGTGTTTCTGACCTGGAAGAAGAGTGGTTAAATCTCAAGTCTGAAGGAAAGGAAGTGACTCCTTCTCATACTTCTTACCAGAGACTTCCAGGGTTGTATACAGACTGTCCCACAGAGGAATATTAAATCTGAATATTCTCCCTGGCAGTCCAGGGGTTAAGACTCCACGCTTCCACCGCAGGGGACGAGGGTTCGATCCCTGCTCAGGAAACTAGATCCCACATGCCTTGCAGTGCTGTCAAAAAAAAAAAAAAAAAAAAAAATCTGAACATTCAGGAAGTTTTAAAGATCATAGACATCCAAGGAAGGTCTCAAAATCCTAAGTCTTTGTGCAACTATCAATTTAGAAGTAAGTTCTTTTTTTTTTTAAGTCTTTATTGAATTTGTTACAATATTGCTTCTGTTTTGTGTTTTGGTTTTTTAGCCGGAAGGCATGTAGGATCTTAGCTCCCCAGTCAGGGATCGAGCCAGCATCCCCCATAGGAAGATGAAGTCTTAACCACTGGACGGCCAGGGAAGTCCCTAGAAGTACACGTTTTACACACCCCAATGAAATTCAAAATATAATTGCTTATATGTAAAATTTAAATCAAGTGTAGACTCCAATCACTGATATACAAGATTAATGCTATCTTCTGTTTAACTTAAAGCAAACTACAGCCTGCTGTTCATAACTTTTCGAAAATGCCACAGTCCTTTTTCTGCCTTTAGAAGGAGGTCACATTGAAATTTCTTTGATGACTGAAAAGCTTGCAGGACCTTGGAGTCCTCACTCTGACCATTCATTCCTACTTATCTTGCACCATTTGCAGAAGTAAAAGGTGTAGAAAAATCACACTGAATTTACACTAAAAGCAAGATGTGAGCTGAACACTTGAGGCTAAAACTCTAAAATAAAGCTGGTTTTTAAAAATTATTTATTTACTTTTTGGCCACATGGCATGTGGGATCTTAGTTCTCTGACCAGGGGTCGAACCCACACCCCCTTCAGTGGAAGCATGGAGTCTTAAACACTGGACTGCCAGGGAAGTCCCAAGTTGTTTTTTAATAAAATCAATTTCAGTAAATTTTCTGAGTTTTATTCTTGGGGTCTATGATTACTTGGTTTCTAGTGAGTCGATTTCATTACAAAACAATTATTTGATGTTATAATTTCCATTTCTTTTCATTTCAAACTTTAGGAATTATGAAAGGAATTAAGCCAACATAATTTAGCTTAAAAAGTACAAAGTTGGGGTGGCTCAATATTTTACACGTGTTCTCTTTTCCACTTCATTGTCATAGCTCTGCAAACACATACTGCCTTTTTGCCTCATGGCGTAAGTCGAATAGTGAAAGTTAAAATTCTCTCAGTCCAGAGCTATCATGTGAAACCTGCTTCCTCGGGAGATGCCTCCTTCCCATTGCCTTGACGTTTTATCTGGCAAAGAACCTCTAGTAGAACGTCCATTTGGTGGCTTTGTTTGTCCTTAACTAAAATAGTGGGAAATCAAATTGACTCTAGTCAAAAGCCACTTACTTGCCTTGTAAATGTACTGCTATCACTGTAAGTTTCTTAAGGTCTTGAGACAAATTATTATTCTTTTCTGGATCCTCATACTTTAAAGAAGTGTCTGAAATACTATAGCAATCCCCACAAATTGAATTCAACTAAACCAGAGTGAAATACCCAGAAGCACATGCTACCTCTACCTCTTAAATCTCCACTGTTTGCCCCTGACATGATTTGGGCCCAACTTTATTCAATAGCATTTGTCTTACTCTATGTATCCTAGTATTCACGATTTTATCTCAATAAAAAGAAAATGAAAGTAGTAAAACATGTCCTAAATCTAAATATACCTTGGTTATTGCTCCCCAAACTGTCCTCACTTTTAATTTCCCTTGATGTCACTTGCAAGAAATTAAATGCATACCTGTCTATAACTTACACTCATGCTCTTCACTAAGCTTTCTTGATAAAGCTCCATTCCTAAGAAAATAAAATAGTTTAAATTGCATTTAGGTGATTTTCCAGAATAACCATTCTTTTTTTTTTTTTTTTAACGTCTTTATTGGAGTATAATTGCTTTACAATGGTGTGTTAGTTTCTGCTTTATAACAAAGTGAATCAGCTATACATGTACATATATCCCCACATCTCCTCCCTCTTGCGTCTCCCTCCCACCCTCCCTATCCCACCCCTCTAGGTGGTCACAAAGCACCGAGCTGATCTCCCTGTGCTATGCGGCTGCTTCCCACTAGCTATTGGTTTTACATTTGGTAGTGTGTATATGTCCATGCCATTCTCTCACTTTGCCCCAGAATAACAATTCTTGATATCAACTTATTCTCAAATGAAAAAATAAAAGAAGGTTTTATTTAGAATTCAATTGCAGTGTTCCTGATCATTGCAGGTACATATTTTTAAAAGATAGCTTTCAGGCATTCTTTTCTTCTACTGTACTCTTGTAATATGCAAGACAATATTATACACATAGGTACTAAAACACACCAGAAAGAAGATTTATTCATGCAAATGTGAAGTTGAAACAATTGGCCCTCCTTCTGAATTTTTTAAGTAACTATTAATTCCTCTACTTGATAATATTTTCACAATACTTTAGTACTATTTAGCAGGGGCCACCATTATTTTTGATGCAAAATCCTTAGTTTAGAGAGATCTGAACTATCTATGCTCTGATTCTAATATAAGTCATTGATTGGAGGAGAAGTGAAGCAAGTTAGAAGACACATGTAGGCTAGGGGTGGCCTTTTTTTTTTTTTTTTTTTTTTTTTTTTTTTGCGGTATGCGGACCTCTCACTTCTGCGGCCTCTCCCGTTGCGGAGCACATGCTCCATACGCGCAGGCTCAGCAGCCATGGCTCACGGGCCCAGCCGCTCCGCGGCATGTGGGATCTTCCCAGACCGGGGCACGAACCCGCATTCCCTGCATCGGCAGGCAGACTCCCAACCACTGCGCCACCAGGGAAGCCCCCTCTCACGGTTTTTATAGACAATTATTCCTAGTGAGGCCTAAGATCCAAGTTCTTCCAGGCAGGCACTTATTCTAGAAGTGAAATACTAAACATTTTACTAAGGAAAATCTTTCATGATGTCTTCCTCTGTTTCCTTTTGCAGGTGTACACAGTTTGAAGGGCATAAATGCACCTTCGGCCAGGGGAGATGGAGGAAAATAATGGCTGTACGTGGTGTAAGCCTTGCTGATTTCAGAACAATTGGGCCCATTCTGTGTGTCACAGAGCTACAGGGATTCTGGTAGGAGATTTTCACAGCCTCATAAGAACTTAATAGTAATCAAAGAGGTTTTCCTTCTTCTGCTAAAAGAGAAAAAGTAGGGGGCTTAGAGGCCAGGGGAAATCTTTCACCTGAGTGTGAGAGGGGACCAGTTTCCCATTAGCAGGCTAGACCTGCTGGACAAGTTCATTAACCGTGAATGCTTTGTTCCTTCACAGAATGTTTTGCAGCCCTGATAAGCTTGGCTTTGAGTGCCTCCCGGAGGAGGGCAGACTCAGTGTTGGGAACACAGCAGGCTAAGCCTGTGTTCCAAGGAGAGTGTACAGTTGCTAATAAAGTGTTTGGATTTTTCTTTTCGTCTTTTCAGGTGCAGAAAGCTCTGGTGACACTGATGTGCCGCCTGAATATTTTGATCTCTGTCTAAATCTATGCAGTTTTTTGTGCATCTAAAAATAGGTCTTCAACAGAATGTATTACTTAATATGTATTCAGAGAAAGTAGAAGGAAGAGGAGGGCATTTTATCAAAAAAGTTAAAAGTAAGTGAATCTGCAGTGACCTTATGCCCAAAAGATATAGAATCATAGGATCTAAAAGCATTGAATAAGACCTCAAGAGTCCAGCCTCGCATCTCATTCCAGTCACCGCCTCAGGAGCTAGCTTCCTCCTGAACATATCAAGTGAGAAAGGAGGGCCCACCTCCCAAGACAGCCTCTTGATTTTTGGCCATTCCTAATTATTCCATCATCTAACCACTGGTCTCAACTCTGCCATCAGTGGCCTGTTAACACAGGTCTGATTCCTCAGCCATATTTGTTTATCAAATTTTGAAAAAACACCTTGTCTTCTGTGAACTTTTCTTCAGACTAAATAATCCTACGTTTTTTGCACTTCTTATATGGTTTCAAGTCTTAAAAACTTTGTGCTAGCATATTATTTAGGATTAGTTAGCACGTTAGCACTTTAGTCAGTTGCAAGTGACTGAAATCCAGTGGAAACTAGTTAGGCAAAGAGTGAAATGTATTATAGAAGCACTGGGATGTTTCACAAAATCCAACAATTTTGAATCAGTTATCTTCTGGATATTCTTTTTTTTTTTTTTTTTTTTTTTTTGCGGTATGCGGGCCTCTCACTGTTGTGGCCTCTCCCGTTGCGGGGCACAGGCTCCGGACGCGCAGGCTCAGTGGCCATGGCTCACGGACCCAGCCGCTCCGCAACATGTGGGATCTTCCCGGACCGGGGCATGAACCCGTGTCCTCTGCATCGGCAGGCGGACTCTCAACCACTGCACCACCAGGGAAGCCCTGGATATTCTTTTGACAGTAAAGATTCTTTTAAGATGTGATGAAAATGGCCTCAATAATGTCTGACCAGTTCAAATGAAAGTCTATCTCTTATGTCCTCTTTTCTAACCTGTGTCTGTTTACTAATGCAGCAGTTCTTAGCTCAGCCAGTGCAGGTGTAGAGGGTGCTTCCCGTGGAGAGGCAGGTGTTCTCCCATCGCCTGAGCGGGGGCTATGGATGCTACCTCTCTTGTCAAACACAGACTGTTCTGTACTATGAAAAATTATCCTGCCCAAAATGCTGACAGCAGGCCCACTGAGAAATATGGTTAATGTAGTCAGAGTTTTTGGAAACCACATCATCATTTCACATAAAATTTCACTAAGTCAAATCTCTTTATTTTATAAATTTTGCACTTGAATTGTTTTAATCAAAGTGCAGGCCTCGGGGCTTCCCTGGTGGCACAGTGGTTGAGAGTCCGCCTGCCAATGCAGGGGACACGGGTTCGTGCCCCGATCCGGGAAGATCCCACATGCTGTGGAGCGGCTGGGCCCGTGAGCCATGGCTGCTGAGCCTGCGCGTCCGGAGCCTGTGGTCCGCAACGGGAGAGGCCACAACAGTGAGAGGCCCGCATACTGCAAAAAAAAAAAAAAAAAAAAAGAGAGAAAAAGTGCAGGCCTCATATTTATTTTAATTTTACATCACTCTTGTTATTGTTCACCATGTGTTCCAAGCTACTATTTATTACCTTTTTAAAATTTTAATTTTGAGTTAAGTCCTAGGAGAGGCACTGGAAATTACTGGCTACATCATGGGCTAAATCAGATAGATATAGGTTTAAGTACTGACTCTACTACATTTAAGATGAATGACCAAAGATAGCCTAACCTCTCAAATCATACCTCTGCCAAGTGAAGAGCTAATGGTTAGCTCATCATTTGGTTGTGAAAATAAAACGAGAGAGCCTAGGATAAAATTTCCAATGCACAGTGGTCATTACACTGGTAGTAATTATTATGATTATTGACGAATTTCATGTAAATGCCTTACACTCACCATGTTATTCACACAAATGCTATCATATACCTGTACTCTATCCTCCTCTCAGGAGGCCTCCACGTAGAATGATCTTTTTCCATTGATCACCATCCCCAGAAGACTTGCTTAACATAAGAGGCAGCTGTTATGTTGTCAATTATTTTTAGCATCTTAGGTCATAACATGTGTCTGTTTCTTGAGCTTCAGTTCCATCTAAATCATGCCATGGCATTTCTAGTCTCAAAATAATTCTCTAAGTAGAGAAGGAACAAAATCTGTTTCAAGTAACCCAGGATTCACTATTTTTCCAATGAAAACTAATCAGGAGAGTGGAGTTGCAAGTTAAAAAAAAAAAACAAAAAACAAAACAATCATTCTGCTCCAGCAGATATTTTAAAGTATTCACAGAAATCCTAAAATTTTGGCATAATTATCAACTCTTCAAATGCAATCTTCAAATGCAATCATTTACATTCCCACATCAAAGTTTATTGACTAGGCAATTATCTGTGGATCCAAATAAATGATTAATTTCACTAAGCCTTGAGGCAACACAGATCATTGCTAGAGCACATGGTTCTCCTTTAACTTAGGATCTAAATGAAAGAGACATATGTTAAATATGATTGGGGGGGGGGACAAAAGAAGAGACCTGTAAATGATGCTCATATTTAAGGAAAAATTAAATAAAGAAAATGTTTAAAGGTCCAAGTGTATCTCTCTGTCCTGACTTGGCATCTTAGAACCAATCAGAGTCCTTAATTTGGAAAAGCCATAAGAATATAGGCTAGTGACAGGTTCCTTAACCCTCTCATGGATACAAATGCTGGGTGTGCAGCAATTATCACATCTTTAAGGAATGCCCCATTTGGGTCACATAGGAATAAGTGCTCTTTCCTGTGTCCTGAGAACATGGTATTACAGCAGTGCTCCATGTAAATATTGCTTACTAGCCTAGTTGAGGGTATGGTCTGGAACAGAGTGGAGGCTGTAGGAGCAGCCTGTTCCGCCACATTGCATATGGGTACACAGGCATGGTGTCCCAATAGGGAGGCACTGACAGCAGCCCGGACCCTGCGTCTGTCTAGAAAAATGCACTCCCAAGAGCTATGAGTGCCCTCAGGTAATTCCATCATCTGCTCCTTTCCACGGTAGTGGTACCCTCATTATTTAAATTTTGCAGGAAGCCATCAAACAGTATACATTGAGCATTTCCCATGGGCTGGGATCCTGGGTTACAGAATCCAAAGAGTCACAGTTGCCCATGAGTTAGCGGAAAATTAAAGATTTTAGAGTTTTCCATAATAAAAAGTATATGCACTACCTCTAAGCCACATCAATTAATTCTTTCTGATATGTATATTATTTTTTACATGTAGAAAAACGTGTGGAGAGTGCTATAGGATTAGAGCTGAAAGGGATGTTTTAAAAGTCAATTTAATTGTAGTTCACTTTTGTCAGGTCCATAGTCAATTAATAATTATTGAGAGACTATTGAGGGTCTGTTTCTAAGTACTCTTGCTGCATTTGATTCTCCCCACAAATCTAGGACACAGATTGTTTTCATCTTTACTTGATGGACAAAATAGAAAAAAAAAGAAAAAAAAAGAAAACTGCTCAGGACAGCAAAGGAACGTACTTTGTCCAAGATCACAGAGTAATATTTCTAGAGTAGTTATTTTAACAGTCACATGCTACATGATATTAAGTATGTGTATATACACATATATTTTTGTATTTATATGTACAAATAAAAATAATTTCACTTGATGTTTTAAAACTTAGCTTTAAAATGTTATATATGTATATATATGCATATATAATAAAATTCTATCTGTATATATTATGTGCATATTGATATTAACAGTATTTGAAATAGTAATTATAGTAATAACTGAATATAGTGTCTTCAAGTTTTCAGAGTATTTACACATGTATTATATTAAATGTCAATAAAAATAATACTATTGTTAATAATGACTTTTTATTGGCAAAAATTTTGCTAGGTACTTGGGCATATGTAAATGAATCAAAGCAGATTTTATCTTCACATTCTGCAGATGAAGAAATGAGGAATGTGAGACCTAAAATAACTTTTCCAAAATAATAGGGCAAAAAAGCAGCAGTACCTAGCCAGGTCTTAAATCCAAATTTTCCGGTTCTAAAGCTCGTGTGCACTGGAATATATGTGTGAGTAGAAATTTGACATGTTATGGACCTTCTATATTTGATCACCTTATATTTGATCACCTTTCTCAACCACCAGAAAATGTATCAGAAATTATTATAAACCTGAAAAATAGCTGTACCACTGAAATGTTGTAGAAAATGTTTAAAACTCAACAATGGCACAGGCCCTAGAAATTTCAGTTTCTTCTGCACAGACTAGTCACAAACTTTCTGTTCAGGACTGGAAGCTGTAACATTCTTAGTCAGGTTAACTATCTGCATGTGAAGCCAACCCAGAACCATGTACCCTTCCCATGCCACCTCCACACAAAAGGTCAGGAATGCAATATTTTTGTTTATCCTTTCTTTTATAACATTAAATCACAAATTATTGCACAAACAAGTAACAGAAAGCATAACATGTTACTAGTTTAGATTTAGAATACTTCTTTATGTCTATGAGTCTGTTTCTGTACTGCAGAAATTAACACAACATTGTAAGTCAACTATATTTCAATAAAATCTAAACAAAATTTAAAAAATAGAAGACTTCAATATATAAACATCAGAATGTAAGTACTAACGAAGGTGGGTTGTATTCACCTTTTATTGGCTAACAAAAACATGAGGTGCTCTAATACTGAAAACCGTGACTTGAGCTCCATCTTTATTTCAGTAGAATTGGATATCTCCCTAACAAGGTCAAGTAACTTATTGAATCATGGCATAATCATTGCAAAATTAAAAGTTGATTAACAAAACATCTATCACATGAGAAGTCACATGCATCGCATTCATGTTCTGCATTGAACTGTTTTCACAGACAGGTTATTTGAACAAAGATTTTAGAGGAGCATTCTAACATCAAGGAAGGAAAACAACCATTTAGATAAATACCTGACCTGTCCTGGCATGCAAATTAAGCAGGAATAGAATAGTGGCACAGAATGTAATCTGGCTATGGTCTAGTTGGAACTGCATCTGTATTTTGATGACAAATTCAGAGGGAGAGAAGACAGAGTAACTGCAAGCTTGGCTTTTCTTTGGTGTGCACTAGGATGCCTGACTTCTACAGTGGTGGTAGGGTTTTATATTTTCCAGAGTGAGATCTTTTAAAAAGTACCATTATGCAAGCAATTAAGATTAAAGTCAAATTCCCCTTCACACTCCCTAGTAACATGCTTCTGTATCCAAAAGATAAGAACCTGAGAAATGGCTCAGTGGCACAGGCCAGTGGGCCTGGAATCCAGGACTCTGTTTCCGACAGAGATGGCAAAGAGTTTTATAGAGGATTGCATGGCTACCCTCCATGACATTAGCCTGAAGAAGCAGGAGATGGATATTAAGAACACGTGATGCCCTTTACTCATCTGTTATGAGTCTGACATCTAAGGATTTATCAAAATCGTTTGTGAACTTCTACATTTTTTTGGCCTCTGATGTCTTTGTTGTGTTAGGCAGCCTTGGACCAGTAGTCAGAACATCCTTTGTTTCAGTCCAAACTCTTTCACCTACTAGTTGAACGAATGGCAAATCTATTTTCTTCTCACAGCCTCATTTTTTTTATCTGCAGAAAAGCAACAACTACCGTCCTGCCTATATCATCAAATTTCAGTTATTCTAAAGAAAGGACAAATGAGAAAACCTGAACATGCAAAGATCCCAATGTAATAGTAACGTTCTAATTACCTTACAGAATCCAGAGGCTTGTCCCCAGAGGATAACTGCTGACTACTTGGAAGAGATTTTCTGCATCTAAAATTTGGAGTTCTCACTAGGCTGCCCATCTTTCAGATAATTAAGAATGCAAAATAAGAGCAGAACAGTGTTTATTCTTGAAATTGACAATTGTTAATTTATCTCACCCAGGGCAGTACCCTTTCATTCTTGCCTTTAGTTTCTAAAATCAAAAATAATTTGTTCAAAAACAATTATTAAATACTATGTCTACAGGCTCCTCTTCTAATAAGTCATTTTTCTATTGTTTTATATACCTATGCACACTGCTGTTTTTAAAAATAGAGCTCATTTTTAAAAAATATTAACAAACTGTTTCTTCCCTCACATGTTTATTTCCCCTCAAAAAATTCCAGTAACTGAGTAAACAATAACAGATCCTTCCAGAAACCCTGTTGCTTTTCTACAAAGAGAAGATAAGAACTTTACTGTAAAAAAAGAAATCTGAGAAAGGAACAAGTCAGTTTGTGAGAAAAAAGGGTTAAAGAAGTAGAAGTATCCCCTCAAAGAGGAATACGTGATTTGATCAATTTCCAAAAGATTCACAGTGATTCATGTCATTCAACAAATTTTCAGAAATTCAGATATATTGAACTAGTCAACATGTATTTTTGCCTTCCCCAAAGCAGTTCCTGATTTGTAATTTTCTACCAGTTATCCACACTTTACCATTTCTGACATGACTGATCTTTCCATATTAATATGTTCTTTACTAGATTTACAATTTTGCTAATACAGCTGTCAGGAGAGTGTTGTTGTCAGATGTGAGGGTGGAGAGGTCAGCAATTTCAGTAACATCGTTTTTTTAGTAAGATCATGAATTTATAAAGATGGTACAGAACCATAGCCAACTCTCCCAGATAATTTAAACTGGGATATGTGATAGGAGACGGTGGTGGAACATTGCAAATAATACATCCCAAAGAGCTCAAAGAGAAGATTTTTTAAAAAGGAGGAAATTAACAAATTCCTAGAATGATGAAGACTTTTCTCCTTCGAAAAGTTAGCTCATTTTGAAAGAATAACTCCAGAAATTCCCTTTGTTCATCTTTACCTTTAGCAAGACCACTACTCTTTTACAAGTCAAGTGCAGTATTTTGCCTCTAGTGATTTACTCTGTAATTCCACTTTGCTAATGATCATTTCTCTCCACTTTCATTGAAACATTTATGAAGTAAACTCAGGAAGATAACAGCTGAATTCCTTAGAAACCTACACAGTACCTACCATCTTTGAAGTTCCATTCTATCAAGCTATCTTGTGTGATGGGTGCATACAAAATATCTAAGACAGGGCTTACCTGTTGGCGCAGTGGTTGAGAATCCACCTGCCGATGCAGGGGACACAGGTTCGTGCCCCAGTCCGGGAAGATCCCACATGCCGTGGAGCGGCTGGGCCCGTGAGACATGGCCGCTGAGCCTGCGTGTCCGGAGCCTGTGCTCCTCAACGGCAGAGGCTACAACAGTGAGAGGCCCGTGTACAGCAAAAAAAAAAAAAAAAAAAAAAACAGATATCTAATACAATTAGACTTAAAACCTACTAACTGCTTTTTCTCATCTTATAATCATTCTCCAAGTAGCATTTGGCATCATCATCTCGGTTCCTTCATTCATTTTAAGACCAAGTCCCCAAAACATTATTGGTTTGTAATTGTTCTGCCCAGTGTTTAAAATATCCGTAATTGTTTTACATTTGAATCGAATTTATTAACAGACATATGGTTATAGCAGAGAAAACACTCCAGCTGGTGAAACCCTAAGCTAAGCCCACCATAATTTGATCATTTGCAAATCATTGTCACTTGAATGTTTTCTTAGTGCAGCTTAGTTATGACTCAACACAGTCCAGAGTACAATGCACTTCCTGGGAAAAGAAATTGAGAGCTCTCAGTACAAATAGGGCGAGCTTTGTTACGTGTGTACATCTCTCCTGTCCAGCTAAACATCTGCTAATAAATGTGTTTCCAGTCTCAATGATAGCTTTTGCCTTCATTATTCAAACCTGGCATAAAATTTACATCAACTGAGAATTCATGTTATTTACTTATTGTTAACTATTACGATCCCATTAAAATTTTAGCCTATAATGCCCTCTGGAAAATTAGAAATGTTTTTAAAAATAAATGCACACATAAGACAGAGAGACATTTTGCCTTTTTTTCCCAGAAGCTCTTGACAGGTGGTCACCTTGAAATTATGCTGCAATAATACAGCCGATTTTTTAAAAAATAATCTTGATACAGAAGGTAATCAAGAGCTCTTGGGAGCCCCCTCTGCATTTTTCCAAGCAATCTTTTCTGCAGTTTAAATGTGTTCATACAAATCCTAAATGACATAGAAAGCAATTTTTCCCTTCAAACGATGGAGATCAGTCATAGCATTATAATTAAATGTCACAGACTGGCAAATAATTATCTTACTTAAATGGTTAATATAGGAAAAACCCATTAACTATCAGTCCTGAATATTTAAACATGATATTAGCGACTCTATTGATATAATTAAACTTAAAAGCAGATTTTGTTTACCTGACCCCACTTGCCACTGACACATCAAGTTCGAGAATTGGTATTTAACTAGAGATCACCAAGTCCAATGAATTTAACTCCACTCCAACCCTGCCCTACTTAGATTAAGTCTTCAAATCTAAAAACCTTATAGTCTCTACTTGCCAAGAAGAGCATCAGGGTCAACTTTTTCCATGTGAGTGACCTAGTAAATGTATGATGAGTAACAGCTTCCTTGCCATGGTCTTTCTTTTCTAGCTGTTTCCTACTGCCTTGGCAGATTCTTGGAATTTAACACAGGACCTGTTCACCTCTTGCAAGGGATAAGGGCTAAACTAAGCTCATAGCTCACTCCTGGCAGCCAAAAATCTACACAGTTCCTATCATTCAGAATGTTACTTAATTCTGCAAACCTGCTGAAAAATCCAGTAATTGGGATGCAATGTGGTACCACACTGTCAAATCCCTCTCTCAGCATCCTTTCCCCCTTTGTTATATTGGAGACCATTATCATCCAACTCTCTTGCTCAGGGTGGTTGCTTTCCTCCCCAAGAGCATACACTTCTAGAAAGAAAGAAGGAGCTTGAGAGTCATTCCCTAAAGTCTGGCTCATAACCATTTCTCCTCTGACATGGCCCAGGGCCCTTATGCAAACCTGATGCTCACATCATGCCAGGGGCATCCCATGTAAATGCAGGGCAGATACATCAGTTAGACAGAAGGACCCTGGTGAAGGAATATGATACAAACGGCCCGTCCCAGGCCATCCTTCCAACCTCGATGCCACTGTATTTGTTAAGGCAAAGGATCAGCAAATAAAAACCAAAAGAACAGAAACAAAAACATTACTCAGATAAAAGCAAAAAAAAACATATTTTCCCTTAGTCAATACTGCTGAAGAGTTTGTATCAATCCACAGGGGAGGAAAGTTTGGAAGTTAAAACCTGAACCATCTGGACAACACTCTTACAAACATGTACAATGTATGTGTTGCAGATACATTAAACAAGCGAGACTCCTGGGTATAAGAGTAAAACAATGGGGCCTCCCTGGTGGCGCAGTGGTTGAGAGTCCGCCTGCCGATGCAGGGGACACGGGTTCGTGCCCCGGTCCGGGAGGGTCCCACATGCCGCGGAGCAGCTGGATCTGTGAGCCATGGCCGCTGGGCCTGTGCTCCGCAACGGGAGAGACCACAACAGTGAGAGGCCCACGTACCGCAAAAAAATAAAAAATAAAAAAAAATTAAAAAAAAAAAAGAGTAAAACAATGTTTTTTGTTTTTTGTTTTTCTCTCAACAACTCTCTAAAACATATTTAGTGGGAAAAGTTTCTTACCTATCCCTGGATGAAAACTCCCAGGGTACCTAACTTTTTTGATCAGTCTTAGGCAACAAAAAGTTCTATGGTTTAATCATAAATCAATTTCAATGCAGTTATTGAAATATCTAGTCTTAAAATCAGTAGAAATTCTGAACTGGGTTTAAAGTTAAATCTTTTCTGCTGTACTCTACCTGGACCCGTATCAAGCAGTAGGTCAGAGAAGAGGGTTATGGTCCTTCTCTCTTTTCCTGCCTTATGCTTCAACCCTCTCCTCATCTCACCCAGCAGGTGTCTGATCACATTCCATCTGGACAAATGGGAAGGGAGGAAAGGCAAAAGCAGACAAGTTCTTGCTTGATGGGTATTTTGTTTAGTTAACTTTGTACTCCCCAGACCTGGCATGTATTTAAAGTTGACTGCGTATGTGGTGGGTTTTTGGAGATCTCTTACCTAAAGTCCCTTTGGCACAGTTAAGGCAAACTCCTCAGATTGGCCTGTTAGAAACTCAGTATAATTTTCTCTTTTTACTAAGGTTTCTTTCTTCCTATGAGCAGTGCTCCCGGACAGGACTCAGAAAACCCTATGCTGCCTCTCTCTCCCTCTCTTCATCTCTCTCTCTCTCACTCTGTGTATATGTGTGTCTGGCTGTATATGTGTGCATGTGTCTGGCTGGCTGGCATGGCCCATACTGTACACAGAAAGCACACACAGACTATTACTTTAAACAAACTTGGGTAGGACAAGCCAAGCTCTGCACAGCAGCAAACTTTATCATCACTCTCACCTCCAGGGCAACTAACCAGGTCATGTCTCCCAAGAGAGAGGCAAGCGCTAATTCACCGGAATAGCCACATTTTAGGAGATATGTAAGTCCTCCTAGGAATCCTGGTAAAGTCTTCTCACTAGACTTGAGGTGAGTGGAAGTCACAACACAGCTCTTGTCAAACAAATCCTGCTCCCATATTTGTCCCTACTTCCAAAATCCAAAACCTTTTATAACCTTGTTATAGATAGCTGGTGCTGTGTCAGTGTCCCCAAGACCATCTTCAGGCTCTCTGATTCATTTGAAGGACTTGTAGGACTTTGAAACAGTGTTATAATCACAGTTACAGTTTATGACAGTAAAAGGATACAGATCCAAATCAGCAAAGTGAAAAGGCACATAGACCAAGTCCAGGAAAAAACTGGTATAAGCCTCCAAGTGTCCCCTTCCAGTAGAGTTGCATAGGGACATACTTAATTCTCCTGATAATAATGTGTGACAATACGTGGTAGTACTGCCAACCATGGAACTCATTCAAGCCTTAGCCTCTGGGATTTTATTGAGGACCCAGTCACATAGGCATGTAGCACCCATATGACTGACCTTAGTAGCTACTCAGTCTCCCATCCCCCCAGACGTCAAACTGACACAGCGTGGCCCAGAGCCTCAGGTATACAAAAATAAGTATTCACCAAAGTCACTTTGTTAGCATAAACTATCTTATAAAACAGATGCATTATGACCCAAAGCCTGAGGCATGCTGAAACACTATTATTTGGAAGGATATTCCAAGGGCTCAGAGATTATATCCCCAGGAGCAAGTCAAGGGTCAGTCTTCCCGAAGACAGAATTTTCTTTGAAATGTGTAGAGTATGAGCAACCCAAACCTGCTCAGTTAGCCCTTACTCTCACAGGTTCCATTAAGATTGAAAATCGGTTTGGGCTGCTACTCCTTCCTCGAATTCAAATCTGAGGGAGTTATAGAAACCAGAGAGAAACACAGATCATAATAATTAACAACACAACAACAACAAATTTTATTTAAAAAAATCCCTAGGGAAATTCTGCCATAAACTTGCCATAAATTAGTAGAAATGTAGAGATTTGAGAGGTTGGTGGAAGAGGAAGACTCAAAGTCAAAGCCACAGGTGGCTAGAGGTAGCAGTGAGAATATACATTGGAAGAAATGTTTCTTTTTAGCTGTTCCCAACCCCCCCGTTGCAAACTCGATTGACTCTTCATTCTTGAGAACGGGAGGAATGGTCCAAGCTGCCAACTGCAGAAGGATAAAATTGAGTAGCACCAGAACCCTGCTGAAGTGGGGACTGAAGAAAAACAGGTGATGATTAAATACACGCCCTCTGAGTAAATCAAGGAAATGAAGACTGAGAATTGACCCCTGAATTTAGCAACAAGGAGGTCACAAGTGACCTTCACGTGAGCACTTGTTTTGGGGGATAGGAGATAGAGCTAAAGTATGGAGAAGAGAGGCAGCTAAAATTGATTAAATTATATTTAAGAAAGAAGAGAGAGACAGAATTCAAGACAAATTTAAAAAAAAAAAAAAAAAAAAAAACCCTCTGCCTAAGTGTGACTCTATGAGAAGGAAAGACCTCAGGAATAGCTAGAAAGAAAAAATGGAAGTATCTATTCGTAGAGAAGAGGGAGAATCATGAAGGAAATAAGGGAGAATCACTGAAGCAATGTGCCTGGGTAGTACCCAAGTGGAGGGGTTGAGCTTAGCTAGCAGTACATACTGTTCATTTGTGGATGGTTAATTTGGGTTCCCTAAAGATAGAGACAGAGACAAGAATTTCTTGTAGGTAGTTTAGTTGTTAGGGCATCCTAGGAAGCAGAAGTGAGGAATTAAGAAACATGAAACAAGGAAGGTTAAAATAAATAAATCAATGAAGTGTATGTTATTAAGCCAGTTGCCAGTTTGGGAAACTGGAGCTCAGACTCTCTAGGGGCCACTAAAGATCCGTAGAAAATGGACATCAGAACTGTCCCACTGAGGGACATGGAAGCGGGTACATCCCATACCCTCTTGGCTGTGGGTTGCTCCTCTAAAAGTTATCTCCTCTGTACACCCTATCTTGAAGAAAGATGGGCTAGGAATTTAAAGTTGGGGAAGGAGGGCAATATGAAGGACAGTTCAAAAGTCGTATGATTAGATAAAATTGTTATAAGGAATTGGAAACAGGACATAGTTATGAGAGAGTGAAATCCTTGAAATTAAGATTATGGAAATGTTGCCTTTGCTAGTAATGAAAAGGACTAGTGTAGCCATCCATCCATGGAATTAGATGGCGAAAGTGGGGTGGGAGACGTGATCACTGAAGTAGAGGTCAAATTGAGAAGTCTGTATTGAAAGATTATTCACTTGAATGATGGAATCTTGAAAAATGAATGCAAGAGGTCACATTGGAGAAACTGACAGTGAGCCAGGAGCTAAAATCTTCAAATAAGTAAAAGGAGCAGCCTAGGAGATGGTTGATGCTTACAGCAAGAAAGAATGATGCAATCATGTACCCAAGGGTTTAAATATTATTTAGAATTCCAGGAACATGGTGGTAATAAAAACCATACTGACATTTTTTTGGTTTTATTATAGTTTTTAAATTCTCTATAGATAATGAACAACTTAATTACCTGGACCTGGAGAAGACTGCACCCCACTCATTCTGATACATCTCAGAAAGTTGCAGTATATATTGAGGATATGAGATTTCTAAAATTTTAGTGACACTAAGGGTAGGGAGAATGTTCCAGAAGCAGCAGTAAGGACTGAGAAATATACCTCTATCACCCCTAGCACAGCAGTATGAGGAGTATAGGAAATATCATTTGAAAGGGCTGCACAAGAGGGAGTACTCCAGGGGCCAGCCAGGAAAAAAGAGTTGAAGTACAAATTAGTGATGGCACCTTCCAGAGAGAATAGTGGGTGATTTTAGGATCTGAGATTGTGGAGAAGGTATTAGAAGGACTTGAGAGGGTTGAACAGGGGCCAGTCAGGTATTAGTTAGAACAAGAATGTGAAGGAACGTTCAGAGAATTAGTTGAAGATTTAGGAGATTTTGCTAATTACTGACTGACTTCCGGAGGGTACAGTGAGATTGTTTCAGAAGCTGGAGAAGGTGAAAATGGTATTAGTGAAGTAGCTGCCAAGAGTTATGTTGGAATTAAAGTCTTAGAGTTGTGGAATCATCTAAAACCATAAACCATTAAAGAAATCTAAAACTTTTAAAGAAATAGAATCAGTAGCTTGAAATCTACTCACAAAACAATAGTAATAAATCAGATCCAAAATGTTATAGATGAAGTCTGCCAGTCTTTAAAGAAGCAAAGTATCCATCCCTGCTTGATAAGCACCATTACAGAGAGCTGAAAAAGAAGAAAGTTCCCCCCAAAGTCTATGTGAATTCCATACTAGAAAGAAGCGTGTAGGCAAATCTCACTTCCCAAAGTAGCTGAAAAAATCCCATAACAAAATTAGTAAACTGCATCTATCAATTATTTTTAAAATTACAATAAGGCAGAATTTATCAAAGGGATGCAAGAAATGTTAATGACATGAAACTTATTCACCATGTTAACAAAGGAGAAAATTAAAATCTTATAATCATCTCTCTAGATGCCCAACATTATGATAAAAATTCAACATACTTTTATGATTAAAAAATGGCAAACTAGGAATAGAATGGAATTTCTTTAATCTGAAAAAGGTAATCAAAAGGCTACAGCAACTTTTATTCTTAATGGTACATCATTACATGCCTAACAAATACAAGGATAAGCACAAGTCTTTGGATGCAATCACCAAAATTATTTAATTTTGTTTTACAGTCATCTCTTGGCCCTTTACTCTTTCATGTGAGTATTAGTCTGTTTTTTGAGATTAGATTTTTTTTCAAAAAATTCCAATTCAGCATTTTAAATGAAATTGTGTTGAATATATAGATTTGTTTGAGAATTGTGATCTTTAAAATATTTATTCTGCTTAAATATGAACAGGAACTATCTCCTCTTTTTCTAGATCCTCTGTTAAGCCCTACAATAATGTTATGCTTTAAAGTTTTTAAACAACATTTATTAGATTTATTCTTTTGTACTTAATTGTTTTTATTGCTATTGTAAATGACATATTTATTAAAATTCCAATTTCAATTTACTATTTCTGGGTATAGAAAAAGTATTAATATTTTGTATACTAATTTGTTTCCAGCGAAGTTTCTAAACTTCATTAATTCAAATGATTGTCTATAGATTTTCTTAGATTTTCTGTCTAGACGATCATAACATCTATATATAAGGAGGGTTTTATTTCTTCCTACCCAATCCATTTAGCTGTCATTTCTTTCTTTCTTTTTTTTTTTTTTTTGTATTTTGTATTGGGTATAGTTGATTTACAATGTTGTGTTAAGTTTCAGGTGTATAGCAAAGTGATTTAGTTATGCATATTCATATATCTGTTCTTTTCAGATTCTTTTCCATATAGGTTATTACAGAATAGTGAGTATATTTTCCTATGCTATATGATAGGTCCTTGTTGATTATCTATTTTATATATAGTAGTGTGTATATGTTAATCCTAACCTCCTAATTTATCCCTCCCCACCACCTTTCCCCTTTGGTAACCATAAGTTTGTTTTCTAAGTCTGTGAGTCGGTTTCTCTTTGGTAAATAAATTCATGTGTATTATTTTTTAGATTCCACATATAAGTGATATAATATGATATTTGTCTTTCTCTGTCTGACTTCATTAGTATGATAATCTCTAGTAGCATCCATGTTGCTGCAAATGGCATTATTTTGTTCTTTATTATGGCTGAGTAATATTCCAGTGCATATATGTACCACATTTCCTTCATCCATTTATCTGTCAATGGACATTTAGGTTGTTTCCATGTCTTGGCTATTGTGCATAATGCTGCAATGGGGTGCATGTATATTTTCAAATTATGGTTTTCTTCCTGATCTTGTTGTATCCATCTGGTAAGTGTGGAGTAGAAGCAGGTGGTCTCTGCCTCCCCCTAAGATTTCTAATAAGAAGGATACTAGCTGACCAAATGGATGACAAATATCCATGACAAATAAGAACAAGAAAGAGGATATATGTAGTTGAAGTTTTGATGTGTTTGTGGGAGGAGGTGAGCTCAGGGTTTTCTGTCATCTTAATCCCACCTTTCAAACTCTATTTCTTTTCTATGATGCTACAAAATTCAAAGATATTCTATTTTTTCTTTCTTAATATAAAAGTAGCTGCTAAGAATCTAAAAGTGTCAGGCAGAATTTTTTTATAGTTTTATGGAGCTGGAGAAACCAACATTTGAATACCAGACCCATCAAAAATGAGTGACCCTTATAAATATTTCAAGCTTTCAGTTGAAACTTATGAAATGGACAGATTCAGGTGATAGACTCTGTTGGCTTTCCAGAATAAGATTGAACTATCTCTGAAGAAATATGACATCATCCAGAGCCTCTACAATGTTTCATGCTCATTGTCCAGCATTCACTAAAAAGTGGCCATGTGTGCTAGGAAATAGGAGAAAATTACTGAAACCCAAGAGAAAAAGAGGTAGGCTTTAAAACATATCCATAGATTATCTAGATATTTTATTCATCATAGAGGAAGTTTAAAATAATTATGAACAAGATAATATAGAAAAATATGGATAATTTTTCCAGATAATTAGAATGTATGAAAGAAGAAAATAAAAAAACCTGAAAAGTAATAAACTGAAACTAATACTTAAATGGAAGGATTTACCAGCATATTAGATAGATAGGAATGGAGGGTTTGTAAACTAAAAGGAAGATGATGATTAAATATTGAAATAAGTCAGCTTTAGCACTTTTACCATTAGTGCATAACATAAATTTTTAATATGTGCTTACTTTACATTTGAATGATAGACATGTTTTAAACTTTTCAAAAGTTTTACTTGTACAGTGTTTGGGAGTTCCACTGAGATGCCCAAGTGGGTTATCCCAGGTGAGCCACACAGACCAGCTGATGTAACTGAGAGTAAGGGGAATCTATAAATGGATGTGGGGCCTTCCCTGATGGTCCAGTGGTTAAGACTTCGCCTTCCAATTCAGGGGGCACAGGTTCAATCACTGGTCGGGGAGCTAAGACTCACATGCCTCATGGACAAAAAACCAAAACATAAAAAAACCAGAAGCAATATTGTAACAAATTGAATAAAGACTTTAAAAACAGTCCACATCAAAAAATCTTTTAAAAGAATAAATAAAAAATAAAATAAAATGGATGTGAACAACGAGACATGATGGGTATCTGTTGTGGCCTTGGGACCAAATGCAACAATGGATGTTGTTGCTTATCCTATTAACACTGCTCTTTTAAGGATTCCTAGAAATTGTAACCAACAAGAACCTTGGAGAAGCTGCAACAGGTTGGAGTAGACTGAATGTAAGAAGTGAGTGCATATGAGTAATTCAAGGTTGAGACTATAGAAATTATTATTGATGATTTGCCCATACACACTTGAATTCCTTTAACCAGGTTGATGTGACAGTTATCCAGCTGCTAAGAGTGCCCCTGCTCACACCTGCAAACTTCTCTGAGGATTATCACCTCTCCAGAAGTGCCTAGAAGTGATAACTGCCCCCCCCAAGGGATGTCATAGCGAACACCTGATTGCTGTAAGAAGGTACAAAAGTCCTACAAAAACTCCAGTCTCTTGCCTCAAGGTATGTGTGAGGGGATTGATACATTCTGGGTTTTTTTCATTTATGTACCAGAGCTTCCCAAATGATTATGCTCATGCTGGATTTCACCTGAAGACTGTCCTCACTTCATTCTTCCATTCCCTGTCCTATTTCTTCAGGCTCTAAAGGGTTCAACCTATAAATCAGTTGCACAAGGATACAGCATAACTCGGTTTATTATGCTTCACTTTATTGCACTTCACAAATACTGCGTTTTTACAAATTGAAGATTTGTGGCAGTCCTGCATTGAGCGATTCTATCAGCACTACTTTTCCCACAGCATTTACTCACTTGCTGTCTCTGTGTCACACTTTAGTACTTCTCACAATATTTCAAACTTTTTCATTATTATTATATTTGTTATGGTGACCTGTGATCAGTGATCTTTGATGTGTCTATCGCAAAAAGGTCATGACTCCCAGAGCCTCAGTTGATAGAATCTCATTCTTTATATGTTTAGCCCAGTGTTTAGCCAAAGGCTCAAGAAAATGTTCCTCCTTTGAACACCCGCCTTCAGGCTGGCACACTGCCCCTTAAATTTCAGCCTCCTCAGCATGATCACTGCCAGCTGTTTGGGTTCAGCTTCTCTGCACCACAGTTTGAAAGTACCCCTCGCAGAGTTTATCTTGTGTTTCTCACTTTCAAGGATCAGAGCTCTGAGCTATCTATTGTCTAATATCTGAAAACAGATACTTCTTGTATGTTCAGTTTTAGCGTTTGTTGTCACCAATATAATTCCCATATTTGATATTTCATCATGACTGAAACCAGAAATCTCTTATTATCTATAAAGAAAACACTGAATCTTGACTACTACTTCATAGCATTTATAAAAATCAATTACTGATGGATTCTAGATTTAAATATGAAAACTAAAATAATAAAACTTCTAGAAGAAACCTGGGAGTGGGCGAAGTTCAGTATGTGTTAAGCAAAAGACATGTATAAGAACTTCAGCATTATTGGTAGCATTTCCAAACTGTAAGCATCTCAAATTTTGATTAACAGTAAACTAATTGTGGTTTATTCACCGGAGTGATGAAAAATCACAACTTATATATTCAAAAATATGCATAAGTTTTACAAGAAAATAGGCACTTATATACTATATGCATACTATATATTCCATTTATTTCAAGTTGAGAAATGGGCAAAAGTATGTATGCAGTAATAAAAATAAGTATGGTTATTGAGATATTCACCATTTGAAAAGAAATAAAAACTAGAAGAGTACATGCTCTGGAGTGCTGGTAATATAACTTGATCTGGACAGACAGTACACAAATATGTCAGCTTTGTGAAACTCAACCATACCTGCAAGTACAATTTATGTACTTTATATTATGTACCTTGTACTTCAATAGTAACAAACATAAAAACAGATAAACAAGACAAAGAGTCATTCTTGGTCAGATACCTTCTTACAGCTCCTGGCCATCTATTCATTTACTAGTATCTCAGCTCCAGCTTGGATTTTGACACTCAGAGATATCCCTTCATTTCTTACTAGATAATCCACAAGTGATATGTACTATATATTATCTAGGATTTAAAAAAATATTTATTAAGGGAATGGTTCATTCTTGCCTAGCAGTCCATTATTTCTGGAACACAAGCTGCTTGTGAGAATATAAATTGATTTAATCTGCCTCAAATATAATTTGACAGTTACATCAAAAGCCTGACAATGGGAATAAAAAAGAAAAAACAAAAGCCTGACAATGGTTCACCTCATTCATTTTTTACATCTCCTTTCACAATCCCACTTTTAGGAATCTTACATTGAGGAATTATTTGATTATGTGTCTAGGTATGCACATTATCAAAACAAAACAAGGTACAGCTAGCAACAGGCACATTACCAAGACAGAAAACAAATCCTGAAAACGGCCTAAGTGTCCAACAATAGAATATTAGTTACAGAAATTATGATATATACTTAAAGTCAATGACGAGATTGACATTAAAGTGATGATGTTGAGCTATATTCAGTGACATGATTTTTCATGATGTATTGTTGTTAGGAAAGAGCATTGAGCATCATGTATTATATTAGTCCCACTTCATAAAAAAGTGATAGAGATACATATTAATGAAAGATATGCACAAAAAGGCTGACAATAGTACTTCTGGGTGGTATGCATTTGAGAAATTTTCTTGGTTTTTTGTTTTGCATGTTTATGCTTTGTAATTTTTATACAATGATTTAGACACAAATAATTTTATAGCTGACACCTAAGTGCTAATGTGTTGATTTATTTTTTAAGGGTAAATATTTTTTAAATAAATATATTAAGAAGAAGAGCATGATTCTGTAACCCCAAATCCTAAAGACCCATATGTAATATCTTAATGTCAGGCCCATCAGACTCAGTAAGTTTGGTTTCTGCCCTCTCAAGACAAAATAAATACATTAAAGAATACAAGCTGAATATAGCCCACTGAATTATGTTAATATGAGTAAAAGTTTACCTTATAACTAGTCTTACTGTTTCCAATTTATACACTGCATTTCACTGTGATTCCATGCTGTGTGTTTCCATTGCTTTAAATTTTCTCACTTTTTTGGAAACCTATAAATTAAGAATTAACTAACAATTTAAAACTTTTGTGCAGTCACTCTCTGTGTACTAGTGTGTACTGTGTTCTGACAAGTTTTGGATAGATGAGAAAGTAGTGAAACGTAAATCAAAATGAATTCATTACATCAAAGCCATGTGGTGATCAAAAGTAATTAATTAAGAGAAGTAAAAACTAACAAACACACAAAACAGAGATTGTTTTTTCATCAGACTTTTACTTAGGAGAAGTTTACAAGCCTGGATATCTAGGAATTTTATTAAATTATCTCTTAAGTGGAAGTCTTATGAGGTCATGTTGAGGGCAAGGGTAACCCTCTATATTATTTGTGTGTATATATACATACAAAATCTATTTATGTATGCACAATTAAGGCTCCATGGGGCATTTTTTTACTGAACACAAAATAAGGAATTTTAAAAATTTCTAAATTACCTCCATTTTCACAAAATACAGAGAATAGTGGGTGCTGTAAGTCCAGTGTATGCAGCTACCTACTCATCATAGCTGGCTTTGCTGAGATAGGTCATTGCATCCTTTCAGAACTATATATAAAGCCTGGTCTAGAGACCACTCTCTATATAACAGAACTAGGAGATATTTAAAGTATCTTCCAACCCTGAGAGTCTGAAATCTTTGGAAAAGCAGAAGACATATTTCCTTAATGTATAGACATCCCTTTTGGCCAAGAGTGCCAGTGTGATGTCATATCCCCTCTCCCTCTAGAAGGATGCACTGCTTTTCTTCATTGGTCCATGTGTTGCTCTACATCTGTGTTCTCCAGTGCATCACTGGCTGAGAACCACCCAAGAAGGAAAGCTCACTAACAGCTCACTGATCTGGATTTCTTATGGAAATCTTGGGCTGGGAATAGTCTTCCTGAACTACAAGATTCAACAGGCTTTATCATAAGCTCACAGATGGCTCCAGAACCACAAAGGTGTCTATTTTTAAATATATGAATTTTATTATGTATGCACCAAAGTCACCATCCATGTACAACAACTTCTATATGCTTAATTTTTGATGATGCTTAAAATCTTTGTAAGACAGTGTTGTGGAGTTGTCCAAAAATATGTTGTTTCCAATATCCGAGTCCTATGTTGTTTTCTTAAATACAGCTATGGAGGGCTTCCCTGGTGGCGCAGTGGTTGAGAGTCCGCCTGCCGATCCAAGGGGACACGGGTTCATGCCCCGGTCCGGGAAGATCCCACATGCCGCGGAGCGGCTGGGCCCGTGAGCCATGGCCACTGAGCCTGTGCGTCCAGAGCCTGTGCTCCGCAACGGGAGAGGCCGCAGCAGTGAGAGGCCCACATACCGCAAAAAAAAAAAATAATAAAAAATACAGCTATACAGCTATGGAGAAGGAAAGGAAATAAGATTGGAATAAGGATATATCCAATAACCTCTCTCATGATTGTCTGCAGCACTGTGAAGGCTATTCAAGTAAAATAAGAAGATCTGGCAGCCCCTGGAAATATTAGTGTAAGGGTAATGTCAGGCCAAAGTTTCTATGAACCTGAAATAGTGCTCACCTTCTTCAGTGATTGGAACACAAACATCGATTAGGAAATACCCTTTGAAAAGTTATCGGATTTGTGAGAAAAATTTAAAATAGAATTTTATTCAAGAAATCAAGAAAACAATATTTTCCTCGTACCAAACCTAGCTGAAAATCCTCAATATCCTGAGAAGACAGACCATCATGATCATCTATCTGATCAGACTTTTCTCAACCTCCACCCAGAATTCCTACTTAATACAGATAAAGCTAAGAAAATAATAAACGAGTACATTTCACTTTCTCATTCTTTAGGAAGAAAGGAAATTGAGGAATTTGCCACTTAAGTGTTTTCCTAACTACTGAAACTGCATTTGAGTTTAGTTTTACAAAACACATTTTAAAACTTTATAGATTTCTTAATAAGTTTTCTTTGCCGGGACATTCTTTCATTTCATAACAGTTACCACCATATACTCGTAGCAGAGATTAACATCAGATTAATATCTGATGTTTATGATCATGTTACATTTAATCACATTCCACTAATATTTAAGAAAAGTCAGGTCTAATTCCAATTCACACCAATCACATCTTCTCTATGTTGTGGAAACATGATGGAAAGAAGTTAGAATATGTGGACTTCTTTAGCCCAGAGCACCCAGTTGAGTGATATAAGCGCTCATCCCAAATATAACAGAGCTAGAGAAGTGAACAGGGATTCACTTCATTGTGATTTGCACAACACACACACTGGCATGAAAAAATTAGGAAGTATTCACAGATAACTTCCTAGGAGCAGATGTAGCACTTACATAATTCTTTTACGCACCATGCAGCATCACAGACTTGACTTATAAATCCGATCACCTCTTCTGTATTCCATGGCCTTGTGCTCCTAACAAACTGTACTTGACCTGGAGAAACTAGAGTAATCCTTTTTACAGTTCACATTATTTTAATGGTATAACAGGCAAAAATCTTCACAAGCAGGAGCTCACACATTTTTGTGATTTATAATCTCGTCTTTACATGACAAGATTAAAGAAATATTGCTTAAGAAGAATGTAAGGGTTTATTCCCACAGAGCTCAGGAAAAGAAAAAAAGTCCAGTGTTTGAAATTAAACCATTTAATGCTCTCCTTTATAACCAACATTATTTTTGTAAAAGACACTATATTCCCCAGTGTTTGTATAAAACAAATAAGACAATTTTTAGTTTCTCTCTCTCTCTCCCTACCCTTTTTCTTCTCTATTTTCTCCTCAACATGAACGCATTTTTTATGCAGAGACCACGGTTTTAGACAGAGAACAGTGGCTGGGAATTTAGAGGCTTAAAAACACTAGACTTGGGGCTTCCCTGGTGGCTCAGTGGTTGAGAGTCCACCTGCCGATGCAGGGGACACGGGTTCGTGCCCCGGTCCGGAAGGATCCCACATGCCGCGGAGCGGCTGGGGCCGTGAGCCATGGCCACTGAGCCTGTGCGTCCGGAGCCTGTGCTCCGCAATGGGAGAGGCCACAACAGTGAGAGGCCCGCATACCGCAAAAAAAAACCCCAAAAAACAAAAAACACTGAACTCACCATTATCACTGTGAGATTTCCCTTAGGTTACTTAGCATCTGTGTGATTCAGTCTCTACCTTTAAACGTGGAATTACAATGCTTGTTCTTATTTATTTTACCAAAATATGGTAAGGGCTAAATAGTGTTAAAGAGTTGGGGAAATACAATTGCTGCATAATCAAGAAAGGGTATTTTGGAATGATTATTATAGCACATCAACTTCTCATTGACAGCTAATAAATCATTTAGCATGTTAGTAACAAAAACTACTAATTATGCTAAGTGAACTGTTCCCTGATATAATTCTGTACTTTATTTCTGGTAACTCATTTAACATGGATAGTCCCTCCTTCTTAACACTCAGTGCTTTGCCAGCATTTTCTTTAATCTTATTAGATCTCTTTGATTTAATTGAGAAGTCACTCTAGAAGAATGTCATTTTTCTTGCGTCTCTTCAACAAAGTAATATAATTAAGATTATGCAAAACAGAGAAGATTCCCTGAGTGCCAGGCAAGAGTGAAGGCCTGTGAAATCCCCAAATTAGGAATTGCTGTAGTCAACATAAATAATTGACATTTAGATGACCTAATTAAAACAAATTACATCTCTGTAGGGGAAACTTATGGTTTCAAACACAGGATATTCTTGAGAAATCATAGACACAATATCCAAGATAGCTCTGCTTTATATTTTCTATAAAAATCATGCAAAACTGAGTTTATTCTCGACAAACTAATGTTCAATGTATGGGAGAATTGTGGAAATTTGAAACTATATCAGAAAGAGAATATTCTTAACTGCTGTTAAGGCAAAATAACATAGCAGTTGAGTGGGACAACTGTAGAGCCAGACAATAGACTCTTAGATCATGTCTATACAAATTCCTTAATCTCTGTGCCTCAGTTTCATTGTCTATAAAATGGGTACCTCCTGGGCTTTTGTGATGATTAAATCATTTAATGCATGTAAAACGTCTTGAAGAGTGCCTAAAATATAGTAAGATTTTGATAAATCTCCAATTTATGGTAATTTTCACTTTTTTTACATGCTCAGGTACTCTGATGATAAAGGGAAAATTGAAAGCCTTGTAAAAATAAAATAGGTAATTGACCTTAATATTTTTTCAATTAATTTACTTTCAGAATTCCTTAAGGAAAAAAAATTATATTTTTCCCATGAAAATTACACTCTTATTCAAGGAGGGCTTTATTACCTCTTCTTCTCATAGAACAACACATTTTTATACAAACTCCCTCAGACATTCAGAAATGTGCTCTCATTTTGGAAATGTATCAGTTATGCTCTAATGCTCTAACTGCTTTGAATTTTGCTCATTGTGTCAAATCACCTTTAATAAAGAAATAGAATTATAGGTGCTGACACCATACGGAAAAAAAGCACATTCAAATTCTTTTTATAAGGAATTTGGTCCACTCACATTAATGGAACAATATCTACCATATCTCCTGATGAGAGGATTTTTTAAAGCAAAGGACCTGCTGATAAAACTTTGTTAAATTTTTATCAAAATCTTATTTCAAATGCCCATACCAAAGGCACTTTTGTGTGATATAGTATCTACAAAATGATGAATTAAAATGATTATCTGTTGAAACCTTATAGGTGGGGTATTTTAAAATATTGCTTTCTCTTGTTGAAAGCAGAAGGTGGTTTTTGGTGAAAATGTACCAAAGTCCACTTATTCTATTGCAAAATGTAAGATGCAAAGCAGATTGTCTTCAATAAAGCAACAAATCTCTACAGCATGGTGATTAAGAAGAACTTGTGGGGCTCCCCTGGTGGCTCAGTGGTTGAGAGTCTGCCTGCCGATGCAGGGGACACGGGTTCGTGCCCTGGTCTGGGAGGATCCCACATGCCGTGGAGCGGCTGGGCCCGTGAGCCATGGCTGCTGAGCCTGCGCATCCGGAGCCTGTGCTCCACAATGGGAGAGGCCAAAACAGTGAAGGGCCCGCGTACCGCAAAAAAAAAAAAAAAAAGAAGAACTTGTGAAAGTTGTACTGCCTGAGCTCAAAACCCAGTGCTGATTACTAGCTGTGTGCCCTTAGAAGACTTATATAATGTTTCTGTGCCTCAGTTTCCCCCTCTGTAAAATGAGGAACATAATTGTATTGACCCAATGGAATTGTTGTGGGGATTAATAAGATGACACATGTGAAACATTTGGGGTATGGCACACAAATACTCAAAAAGCTTTGCCTCTATCATCATGGGTATGTGTATTTTCTGGTCAGTAGCTGGTATATGTGTTTTAAATATTATTATGGAAATCAATCCAGCAATGCAACAACTCACTAATTTTAGGAATGTTGTCATTGCACATCATTACTCTTAACTGTACATTTGGAAACATTGGTATAAAAAATTGTTTTCTTTAGAAACCCATCTACATTAAATACTGATTACTACAAGATTTTAGAAAGTGACTGAGTACCCAAAACAAATGAATAACAAATGTGGTACCTTCAGGTTATGTTTACAGGTTAAAGTTTTCCAAAACTTCCTTTCTTACTGGAGTGTTTGTTGTTTTAAAACTCACAGCCAAGAGAAGGAGAAATGGGTGAGGCATGAACATTGAGAGTTTAGGCTTCCTGAAAACCTAGGTCACTGTCCAATCAGAGCAGACAGCTTTATTATTAATTCCTTGACCATTATTTAGTTACTCCCCCTAAAAGAATGTTGCTCTACTCTTAAGGAAAGTAATAGCTACCATTTTGTTGGCAATTATTAAATATTAAACACTATTCTAAGTGCTGTAAACATTATTTCAAATTCTCTCAACAATTCTCTGTAATGGTAAAGAAAAATCATAAGAAGTCAGATGGGAGGGACCTTCAATACGGCAGAGGAGTAAGACGTGGAGATCACCTTCCTACTCACAAATGCATCAGAAATGCATCTACCTGAGGAACAACTCCTACAGAACACCTACTGAACCCTAACAGAAGACCTCAGACTTCCCAAAAGGCAAGAAACTCCCCACATACCTGGGTAGGGCAAAAGAAAAAAGAATAAACAGAGACAAAAGAATAGGGGTGGGACCTGCACCAGTGGGAGGGAGCCATGAAGGAGGAAAGGTTTCCACACACTAGAAGCCCCATTGTGGGCGGAGACCGCAGGTGGCGGAGGGGGGAAGCTTCAGAGCCGCAGAGGAGAGCACAGCAACAGGGGTGCGAAGGGCAAAGCGGAGAGATTCCCGCACAGAGGATCAGTGCCGACCGGCACTCACCAGTGCGAGAGGCTTGTCTGCTCACCCACCGGGGTGGGCAGGGGCTGGGAGCTGAGGCTCGGACTTCGGTTGGATCGCAGGGAGAGGACTGGGGTTGGCGGAGTGAACACAGCCTGAAGGGGCTAGTGCACCATGGCTAGCTGGGAGGGAGTCCGGAAAAAAGTCTGGAGCTGCTGAAGAGGCAAGAGACTTTTTCTTGCCTCTTTGTTTCCTGGTGCACGAGGACAGGGGATTAAGAGCGCTGCTTAAAGGAGCTCCAGAGACGGGCATGAGCTGCGGCTATCAGTGTGGACCCCAGAGACGGGCATGAGATGCTAAGGCTGCTGCTGCTGCCACCAAGAAGCCTGTGTGCGAGCACAGGTCACTATGCACACCTCCCGTCCTGGGAGCCTGTGCAGCCCACCACTGCCAGGATCCCCTGATCCAGGGACAAATTCCCCAGGAGAACGCATGGTGCACCTCAGGCTGCTGCAATGTCACGCTGGCCTCTGCCGCTACAGGCTCACCCCGCATTCCGTACCCCTCTCTCCCCCAGGCCTGAGTGAGCCAGAGTCCCCGAATCAGCTGCTCCTTTAACCCTGTCCTCTCTGGGCGGGAACAGATGTCCTTGGGCAACCTACACGCAGAGGCAGGGCCAAATCCAAAGCTGAACCCCAGGAGCTGTGCGAACAAAGAAAGAGAAAGAGAAAGAGAAAAGAAAGAGAAAGAAAAAGGGAAATCTCTCCCAGCAGCCTCAGGAGCAGTGGATTAAATCTCCACAATCAACTTGATGTACCCTGAATCTGTGGAATACCTGAATAGACAACGAATCATCCCAAAATTGAGGTGGTGGACTTTCAGAGCAACTGTAGGCTTGGGGTTTGCTTTAGCACCTAATTTGTTTCTAGTTTAATGTTTAGTTTAGTATTTAGAGCTTATTATCATTGGTAGATTTGTTTACTGATTTGGTTTCTCTCTTCCTTTTGTTTTATATATGTATATATATTTTCCTTTTTCTGTTTTTGTGAGTTTGTATGTGTATGCTTCTTTGTGTGATTTTGTCTGTATAGCTTTGCTTTTACCATGTGTCCTAGGGCTCTGTCTGTCTGTTTTTATTTTTGTTCTTTTGTATAATTTTTAGCGCTTGTTATCATTGCTGGATTTGTTTTTTGATTTGGTTGTTCTCTTCTTTTGTTTTTTATTACTTTTTTCTATTTCTAATAATTGTTTTTATTTTAATAAATTTATTTTATTTTCTTTTTCTTTCTTTCTTTCTCTCGTTCTTTTTTTTTTTTTTTTTTTCCTCCCTTTTCTTCTGAGTCTACTGACTGACAGGGTCTTGGTGCTCTGGCTGGGTGTCAGGCCTGAGCCTCTGAGGTGGGAGAGCAGAGTTCAGGACACTGGTCCACCAGAGACCTCCCAGCTCCATGCCATATCAAATGGCAAAAGCATTCCCAGAGATCTCCATCTCAATGCTAAGACCCAGCTTCACTCAATGACCAGCAAGCTACAGTGCTGGACACCCTATGCCAAACAACTAGCAAGACAGGAACACAACCACGCCCATTAGCACAGAGGCTTCTTAAAATCATAATAAGTTCACAGAAACCCCAAAACACACCACCGGACGCGGTCCTGCCCACCAGAAAGTCAAGTACCAGTTGAATCCACCAGAACACAGGCACCAGTCCCCTCCAACAGGAAGCCTACACAACCCACAGAACAAACTTCACCCACTGGGGGAAGACATCAAAAACAACGGGAACTACAAACCTGCAGCCTGCAAAAAGGAGACTCCAAACACAGTAAGTTAAGCAAAATGAGAAGACAGAGAAACACACAGCAAATGAAGGAGCAAGGCAAAAATCCACCAGACCAAACAAATGAAGAGGGAATAGGCAGTATATCTGAAAAAGAATTCAGAGTAATGATAGTAAACATGATCCAAAATCTTGAAAATAGAATGGAGAAAATACAAGAAACATTTAACAAGACCTAATAGAACTAAAGAGCAAACAAACAATGATGAACAACACAATATTGAAATTAAAAATTCTCTAGAAGGAATCAGAGGCAGAATAATTGAGGTAAAAGAACAGATAAGTGACCTGGAAGATAAAATAGTGGAAATAACTACTACAGATCAGAATAAAGAAAAAAGACTGAAAAGAATTGAGGAAAATCTCAGAGACCTCTGGGACAGCATTAAATGCACCAGGATTCAAATTATAGGGGTCCCAGAAGAAGAAGATAAAAAGAAAGGGACTGAGAAAATATTTGAACAGATTATAGTTGAAAAATTACCCAATATGGGAAAGGAAATAGTCAATCAAGTCCAAGAAACAGAAAGAGTCCAATACAAGATAAATCCAAGGATAAACATGACAAGACATATTAATCAAACTATCAAAAATTAAATACAAAGAAAAAATATTAAAAGCAGCAAGGGAAAAGCAACCAATAACATACTAGGGAATCCCCATAAGGTTAACAGCAGAACTTTCAGCAGAAACTCCACAAGCCAGAAGGGAGTGACAGGACATATTTAAAGTGATGAAAGGGAAAAACCTACAACCAAGATTACTCTACCCAGCAAGGACCTCATTCAGATTTGATGGAGAAATGAAAACGTTTACAGACAAGCAAAAGCTAAGAGAATTCAGCACCACTAAACCAGCTTTACAACAAACGCTAAAGGAACTTCTCTAGGCAGGAAACACAAGAGAAGGAAAAGACCTACAATAACAAACCCCCCAAAATTAAGAAAATGGTAATAGGAGCATACATATCAATAACTACCTTAAATGTAAATGGATTAAATGCTTCAACCAAAAAACATAGACTGGATGAATGGATACAAAAGCAAGACCTGTATATATGCTGTCTACAAGAAACACACTTCAGGCCTCAGGACACATACAGACTGAAAGTGAGGGGATGGAACAAGATATTCCATTCAAATGGAAATCAAAAGAAAGCTGGCTTAGCAATTCTCATATCAGACAAAATAGACCTTAAAATAAAGACTAATACAAAAGACAAAGAAGGGCACTACATAATGATAAAGGGATCGATCCAAGAAAAATATATAACAATTGTAAATATTTATGCACCCAACATAGGAGCACTTCAATACATAAGGCAAATACATAAGGCAATACATATGGCTAACAGCCATAAAAGGGGAAATCGAAAATAACACAATAATAATAGGGAGCTTTAACACCCCACTTTCAACAATGGACAGATCATAAAAAATGAAAATAAATAAAGAAACACAAACTTTAAATGCTACATTAAACAAGATGGACTTAACTGATATTTATAGGACATTCCATCCAAAAACAACAGAATACATTTTCTTCTCAAGTGCTCATGGAACATTCTCCTGGACAGACCATATCTTGGGTCACAAATCAAGCCTTGCCAAATTTAAGAAATTTGAAATCACATCAAGTACCTTTTCCAACCACAACGCTATGACTAGATATCAATTACAGGAAAAAATCTGTAAAAAATACAAACACATGGAGGCTAAACAATACACTACTTACTAACGAAGTGATCACTGAAGAAATCAATGAGGAAATCAAAAAATACCTAGCAACAAATGACAATAAAAACACGATGACCCAAAACCTATGGGATGCAGCAAAAGCAGTTCTAAGAGGGAAGTTTATAGCAATACAATCCTACTTCAAGAAACAAGAAACATCTCAAATAAACAAGCTAAACTTACACCTAAAGCAATTAGAGAAAGAAGAACAAAAAGACCCCAACGTTAGCAGATGGAAAGAAATCATAAAGATAAGATCACAAATAAATGAAAAAGAAATGAAGGAAATGATAGCAAAGATCAATAAAACTAAAAGCTGGTTCTTTGAGAAGATAAACAAAATTGATAAACCATTAGCCAGACTCATCGAGAAAAAAAGGGAGAAGACTCAAATCAATAGAATTAGAATTGAAAAAGGAGTAGTAACAACTGACACTGCAAAAAATAAAGGATCATGAGAGATTACTACAAGCAACTATATGCCAATAAAATGGACAACCTGGAAAAAATGGACAAATTCTTAGAAAATCACAACCTACTGAGACTGAACCAAGGAGAAATAGAAAATATAAAGAGACCAATCACAAGCACTGAAATTTAGACTGTGATTAAAAATCTTCCAACAAACAAAAGCCCAGGACCAGATGGCTTCACAGGTGAATACTATCAAACTTAAGAAGAGCTAACACCTATCCTTCTCAAACTCTTCCAAAATATAGCAGAGGGAGGAACCCTCACAAACTCATTCTACGAGGCCACCATCACCCTGATACAAAAAGCAGACAAAGATGTCACAAAAAAGGAAAACTACAAGCCAATATCACTGATGAATAAAGATGCAAAAATCCTCAACAAAATACTAGCATGGAACCAACAATACATTAAAGGGATCATACACCATGATGAAGTGGGGTTTATCCCAGGAATGCAAGGATTCTTCAATATACACAAATCAATTAATGTGATATACCGTATTAACAAACTGAATGCTAAAAACCATATGATCATCTCAATAGATGAAGAAAAACCTTCTGAGCAAATTCAACACTGATTTATGATAAAAAAAAGAAACCCTCCAGAAAGTAGGCAAAGAGGGAACTTACCTCAACATAATAAAGGCCATATATGAAAAACCCACAGCCAGCATCATTCTCAATGGTGAAAAACTGAAATCTTTTCCCCTAAGATCAGGAACAAGATAAGGCTGCCCACTCTCGCCACTATTATTCAACATAGTTTCAGAAATTTTAGCCACAGAAATCAGAGAAGAAAAAGAAATAAGGAACACAAATCAGAAAAGAAGAAGTAAAACTGTCACTGTTTGCAGATGACATGATACTATACACAGAGAATCCTAAAGATGCTACCGGAAAACTATTAGAGCTAATCAATGAATTTGGTAAAGTAGCAGGATACAAAATTAATGCACAGAAATCTCTTGTATTCCTATACACTAATGATGGAAATCTGAAAGAGAAATTAAGGAAACACTCCCATTTACCATTGCAACAAAAAGAATAAAATACCTAAGAATAAACCTACCTAAGGAGACAAAAGACCTGCATGCAGAAAATTATAAGACACTGATGAAAGGAACTAAAGATGATACAAACAGATGGAGAGATATACCATGTTCTTGGATTGGAAGAAACCACATTGTGAAAATGATTATACTACCCAAAGCAATCAACAGATTCAATGCAATCCCTATCAATCTACCAATGGCATTTGTCACAGAACTAGAATAGGAAATTTCACAATTTGTGTAGAAACACAAAAGACCACAAATAGCCAAAGCAATCTTGAGAAAGAAAAATGGAGCTGGAGGAATCAGGCTCCCTGACTTCCGATTATATTACAAAGTTACAGTAATCAAGACAGTATGGTACTGGCACAAAAACAGAAATATAGATCAATGGAACAGGGTAGAAAGCCCAGAGATAAATCCACGCACATATAGTCACCTTATTTTTGATAAAGGTGGCAAGAGTATACAATGGAGAAAAGACAGCCTCTTCAATAAGTGGTGCTGGGAAAGCTGGACAGCTACATGTATAGGAATGAAATTAGAACACTGCCTAACCCATACACAAAAATAAACTCAGAATAGATTAAAGACCTAAATGTAAGGCCAGACACTATAAAACTCTTAAAGGAAAACAGACGCAGAATACACTATAACGTAAATCACAGCAAGATGCTTTTTGACCAACCTCCTAGAGAAATGGAAATAAAAACAAAAATAAACAAATGGGACCTAATGAAACTTAAAGCTTTTGCACAGCAAAAGAAACTGTAAACACTATGAAAATACAACTCTCAGAATGGGAGAAAATATTTGCAAATGAAGCAACTGACAAAGGATTCATCTCCAAAATTTACAAGCAGCTCATGCAGCTCAATATCAAAGAAACAGACAACCCAATTCAAAAATGGGCAGAGTCCTAAATAGACATTTCTCTAAAGAACATATGCAGATTGCCAACAAACACATGAAAGGATGCTCAACATCACTAATCATTAGAGAAATGCAAATCAAAACTACAATAAGGTATCACCTCACACCGGTCAGAATAGCCATCATCAAAAATCTACAAACAATAAATCCTGGAGAGTGTGTGGAGAAAAGGGAACCCTCTTGCACTGTTGGTGGGAATGTAAACTGATACAGCCACTATGGAGAACAGTATGGAGCTTCCTTAAGAAACTAGAAATAGAACTACTATATGACCCAGCAATCCCACTACTGGGCACATACCCTGGGAAAACCATAATTCAAAAAGAATCATGTACCACAGTGTTCATTGCAGCACTATTTACAATAGCCAGGACATCAAGCAACTTAAGTGTCCATTGACAGATGAATGGATAAAGAAGATGTGACACATATATACAGTGGAATATTAGCCATATAAAGGAACAAAACTGAGTTATTTGCGGTGAGGTGGATGGACCTAGAGTCTGTCATACAGAGTGAAGTAAGTCAGAAAGAGGAAAACAATACCATATGCTAACACATATGTATGGGATCTAAAAAAAAAAAATGTTTCTGAAGAACCTAAATGCAGGACATGAGTAAAGAGACAGATGTAGAGAATCGACTTGAGGACATGGGGAGTGTGAAGGGTAAGGTGGGACAAAGAGACAGAGTGGCTTTGACATATATACACTACCAAATGTAAAATAGATAGCTAGTGGGAAGCAGCTGCATAGCACAGGGAGATCATGTCGGTGCTTTGTGACCACCTAGAGGGGTGGGATAGGGAGGGTGGGAGGGAGACACAAGAGGGAGAGGATATGGGGGTATATGTATACATATAGCTAACTCCCTTCGTTATACAGCAGAAACTCACACACCACTGTAAAGCAATTATACTCCAATAAAGATGTTGAAAAAAACTACAAAAAAACAGAAAACATGTTTACCCAAACACTTGAATGTGAATGTTCATAGCAGCTTTATTCATAATAGCCCCAAACTGGATGTTAAAAGAAAAAAACAAAAAACAGAAGTCAAATATAAAGAGAAAATGTAATTCATTTTTTTAATAATTAATTAGGAGAACTCCCATTACCTGGTTAGCATGTAAAACTAAGTGATCAATTTAAATGCAATCCAATCTGATTATATAAACACCTGCTGTAGGGCCTCATCTCTAGCTGGGGTAAAGTGTTCTCTCCTCCTGGCTTTTCCCTAAGATGAGGTAACAGAGGAGTGTGTGGAAGACTTGACCTTGCTGTTTTGGGAGGTGGCAGAATGTCCTGACCGTGGACTAGTCCCTGGGTCTACACTAGTGGTTATCTACTGGATTCTAGGGCAATGCTTCCTGTCACCTGTTGACTATTAAGTGTTCCGTCTGTGGCTAGTGCATTCATGGTCCTTCATTTTGGGCTGGGCAACACTCCTGGAGTAGCCTGAACTCCCTTCAGCTCTCCTGATTGTGGGTCCAGAGGCCCGCAGCTACCCCCACATCCTGAGGTCCATCCAGCCTCCAGTGCAGGATGGATGCAGGCATCTGGCAAGCCCACTGGTTTCTAGTCAGCATGCACCCCACATAGGAGGCTGGAAAAGGCCAACCAGATCCTCTCCCAGCCTGATGACAGCATCCCACTCTTTTAAGTAGATTGGGTTGCCTGTGATGTTACAGGTTCCTTCTAGAATTCCAGAGGGAGAATGTGGAGAGAGCTCTTCCCATGCTAGATATATCCGGGAACTTATCTAACATAGGTCCTCTCCAGCCCAAAGAAAGGAGATTAAGACACATTGACTTGTTTCATCCTCCCACACTCTCTGTCCCCTCCTTTCCCTCCTTTCCAGATCCTTCAAGACTGAGAAATTCTATTTTACCTTCTGCATATCATACACTCTATACCACAGAAGAGCAAACTTTATGGTTTTGTTATTAGAAGCCATTGTTTTTCTACACTTTTGCAGAACACTTTGACCTGGATTGCCTCCAGGTTTGGTTACTGATGTAAGAGTGAGGGGGAGGAAAGGATTAGTAAAGGAATACAGCACATCCCTCCCACAAAATCTGGGTCACAAGCATATTGGTTTGTTCAAGCCTCAGCTACCAGTCTCTCCTGGTTAATGTTGAGAAGCTGAAATAAAATCTGATCTAAAAAGTAAAATTGGGCCTCCCTGGTGGTGCAGTGGTTGAGAGTCCGCCTGCCGATGCAGGGGATATGGGTTCGTGCCCCGGTCTGGGAGGATCCCATGTGCCGCGGAGCAGCTGGGCCCGTGAGCCATGGCCACTGAGCCTGCGCGTCTGGAGCCTGTGCTCCGCAACGGGAGAGGCCACAACAGTGAGAGGCCCGCATACCGCAAAAAAAAAAAAAAAAAAAAAAAGTAAAATTAATTTCTGACAAAATGCTATGCACTTTTACACTTGTAACATGTTATTAATCCTAGAAATCTGAGGTACAAAGGAGCTAAATAACTTGCACAATCCAAATTCCCAATTTTCCCAACTGCATGTATGCCTCCTCTGACTTTATGAATAAGGCTGACACCTTGGTTGAACACTTAGTTCTCTTTCTTTTGCAGAAACACCCAATAGTCTTTGCACAACACATTTCCCTATAAAACTTGACCAACATATCTCCTGATGATCTGATGAACTTTCTTTCAGAACTTTCTATAAATATGATGTAAAATGTAAACATAAAACATCATTAAATATATTATATCTCCACTGTCTCCAAGTTAGTTTGAATGTGCAATTAGATACTGAGTCACATTAAAATTGTACCTAATGCTATAATGTCCAAGGACGAACACTTATCTCAGGGAAGATAGAAAATAAGTCTTTAAAGTCACTTTTGTAGTCCAAATTCATTCAGTCAACAAGTATTTATTGGATTCCCATTTTGTCCTAGACATATTTGAGGCACTGGGATTACTGCTCTAAACAAAACAAATTTCCTCATGGAGGGAGGTCTGTATAAACTTCAAAAGGGTCTCAACACAGGGGAGGGAGGGAGATGGATAATAAACAGATTGACACATAAATATAAGTGCTATGTGGAAAAATAAACAGGATAAGATAGAAGTGGTAAGGTGTCTATTTTAATACAGTATTGGTGAAAGCCTTTCTATAATTACCTATAGGCAAAGCCATGAAGAAAGTGAGAGATGAGGAATTCAGGTTTCTAGGGAAAGTCTATTTTAGGTACAGAGAACCACAAGAGCACATGCCTGAGTGGGGAATAAGCTAGATGTATTCAAGGAAGAACACAGCCACCCCTGTGGCTGGAACAAGGGGCACCAGGGGAAGAGTTCGCACCGATGAAGTGCAGAGACATGGGAAGGAGATTATGGAAGGCCTTTAGAGATGTCTCCCTTCATTCTGTGAAAGGAGCAATGCCACTGGAAGGTTTTGAGAAGAGTGTCATCTACTGATTTCAGCTGCTAGATGAAGACAAGACTGACTGTGGGAGGGCAGCAGTGGAATCAGGAAAGGCTGTGGAGAGATGACTGCAATAGCCCGGGAGAAAGATGATCACAGGATCAGACAGAAGTGGTAAGGTGTCTATTTTACATATAGTATTGGTGAAAGCCTTTCTACAATTACATGTAGGCAAAGCCATGAAGCTATGAAAGAGGATCATGAAGGTTGTATAAGAGAGAGTCATACAAGAAACAGAAGAATCTATTAAAAGGCATTTTCTGTGGGTAATTTTTTTTCACCAAACACTTTATGGATATATATTTTTAAAATATCATGTTTACTTTTTTCCCCTTTAGAAAATAACTTTTATTCAATACAGCATAGGGATTAAGGCCACAGGATTTCAACTCTGTCAAAGTTTTAAATCATTCCTGGATCACTTCCTAGCTCTCTGACCTTGGACAGGGTACTCTTTTCTCCGAACCTCCATTTCCTTATCTGCAAACTGACAATAGTAATGAAGAGAGGTTTGGAAAGTGTTCAATGTGGCAATGCATGTAAAATTATACAGAAAATGTTTGATGAATTTTAGCTCCTTATGACACCCTCCCCCTTATTTTTGGAAATTTGGAAAATATGGCAGTGTCCACTGAAAAAAAATGCACATTATGTTCTATTCTGCAGATGTACTGAGGGCTTAAGCCTGGGAGACACCCCTACAGATAGCTCTGAGGGCCTGCTCTAAAGAGGTAAGGGAGGAACAGGGACACAGAGGAGTTTTTGCAAAAAAAAAAAAAAAAAAAAAAAATGTTGTTGGAACATCAAAAGATTACTCTTAATTAAAGAAAAACCAGACATCTCAAACTAATGAAGTTAGCACTTTTCTATGTATGGGAAGATGCAAAAGTCTGGGCTTAATGAAATCATTCCTTTGATATGCACCTTAACTAACTAGGGCCAGTATCCTGGGTTATTTTCCATCCTGACTCCCCTCAGGGTACACAGTCCAGGGTGTCTGTAGTGGCTGATGGCTTGATGGCTGCAACATCCTTTGTTTCCTGATATGGCAGGTGACTTGCTTTCATCCACAGCAATATAAAGAAAGCAAAAAAAGATCAGGGAGGATACTACCCATGTCTTATGACTCTATAAATATATATATATATTTTAAAGTCTTTATTGAATTTGTTACAATATTGCTTCTGTTTTATGTTTTGGGTTTTTTTTTCTTTTTTTTGGCCGCGAGGCATGTGGGATCTTAGCTCCCCAACCAGGGATCTAACCCGCACCCCCTGCATTGGAAGGCAAAGTCTTAACCACTGGAATTCCAGGGAAGTCCCATCTATTAATATTTTAGCATGACCTGAATGTGAACAAAGTTAATATATTTTATTTTCTTTACAGGTTTCAGTGTCTTCTTGGTAATAGAGCAACTTTTTTTTTCTTTTTTTTTTTTTTTTTGCGGCACGCGGGCCTCTCACTGTTGAGGCCTCTCCCGTTGTGGAGCACAGGCTCCGGACGCGCAGGCTCAGCGGCCATGGCTCACGGGCCCAGCCGCTCCACGGCATGTGGGATCCTCCCGGACCGGGGCACGAACCCATGTCCCCCGCATCGGCAGGTGGACTCTCAACCACTGCGCCACCAGGGAAGCCCTAGAGCAACTTTTTACAATCAATTTCTGCATATATATTAATTAATTACCAGGCTCACTCCCACAAACATGGAAAGTAAGAAGCAAAATAAGGTATAGATCTGCCACAGCCAGAGAGGCTTTGCCTCGTTCCAAAAGAGTAGTAAAAGACTGATTTAAAGTGAATGGAGATTAAATGTAAACACAGCCTAGGCTAAATAAAATACAAAAATGAATTCTTCTCAGTGTGCTATTCATTCAAATAGAGGATTTGAAATTCAATCAAATGCCAATGCAAAGCCATATAATGCTTGAATGACATTAATTAGCTGAATATTGAGCCCAGGAGCAAGTGAGGCTCACCCACTGAATATGTACATAAGATTTTCCTACCAAGGAGAACCACAGAAAAATATCTGGAGCGGCTCCCTCCTCTTATTTACATTCTGGTCCCTATTAACATTTTCCTGAGAAAGAATTTCATGCAAATAAAAGCCTTCCAACTTAATAGCAAACTGATAATAAAGCCAGCACTTTCTTTTGTGACAAAATGCCTTTAAAAAGTGTCTGAACCATGAAAGTATTTAAGAGACTATGATTTTAACCAGACTATGTTTTAAGACATCAATTGAAAAGGAGGATTTCAAATATTCCCTTATATTCTATTCTTAATTCCAGAGAACTTTATAGTTTCCAGCTTAACATCACTATTTGACAAATACTAAATTCACATTTCTTAAGCTTTCATCAATTCTTTTATTAGCTTTGTCTGTTTTTGACATTTTTTGTTGGTTTATGTAAGGTGAGATCATGAAATTTTACTCTGATTTGCATCTTTTTATTCCCAAAATCAATATTATGAATCTAATGAGGTAGCCAATCTAACAGCTTTGATATCACAAGCCTCCTAGGTGTTTTAAACAAATTCATCTTCACCATTCAAATTTAAGAATGCATAAGCAGTTTCAATATATTTGGATATAAAAATTTTTCTATACTAAATGTGCATTTACTTTGAAAATTCACAATAAACTATACTATTACTGCCACTTTCTTACATATGTTATATTCTATCACTTAACAAATCCATCCTTTTTTGAGCTTCAGCACTCCTTCACAGATAAATCAGCAAAAGGCCAGAAAATAATCAGTATAGCAGGAAATAAACTGGAAATGTAAAGCTCATGATCTCTAACACCTTTTTGACTATTATTATCTGACCTTTTGCTAGTCACTCACCCTTTTGTAGCCTCATTTCTACAGTTTGTAAAATTGAGAATGATAACATTGTAGTTACCTCCCAAAGGGATTGGGTAGAAAAAAACTGGTACAGGGGCTGTAAAATAACTTGCAAGCCATAAAATGCTACATAAATGCTTGATAATAAAACAGTTACAGAGCCCCATGGTTTAATATAAAACTAGTTTTTCAGCTAAACTAAGTCCTAGCAGAAGCAATTAAGATCGAATAGGAAAATATGCAAAGCTCCTGGTCATAATTAAAAGGGTTTATTTGTTTGAATTGATTTTATGGACTAATGGGTAGGTGTCTGCAGACTGTGTGATCAAATGCGTGGAGTAATACAGTCATCACGTGGTAGAAAAGACACTTCAATCCAGCAGGCTGAAATCAGAAGCTAGAAGGCATATCATTCCACAGCCCCATGGGTTTATTCCTCTTTAAATGAGTTTGTATGTGTGTGTTTTGCCTAATAGCACTGTTTTATGGTAAACAACCAGAAGTGGAGGAAATAGTTCTGACATATTTTTTACCCGCCCTAGCTGAACAGGTTCATTGTGCTTTTGAAATTCTAATTTCATTTACTTAAAACTAACACTGTTTATTTCAAAGAATCTTCCCCCAAATTATGATTTTACTCTGGAATTTAATCACAACTAGATGTTGCCTGACATAATTTACGTAACATACAGAAATACCTTAATCATTTTCCAGTTTTCCTTTTTGCTCCTCAGAAGAGAAATGAGAATAGAGGATAGATCTTGTCACCTATCACAGAAGAGCTTTGGTCTTGGTCTCAGAATCACTTGCTAACTTAATGTTTTTTGAAAAGTATAAGCCACCTTAAGAATAATAACAAGTCCTTAATCAGGAGAAAGAAGACACATTAACTCATATAAAGAAACTTTAATATGTATTATTAGTATGTAGTAAGTCGTATAGAGTATTTTTACTAGAATTGATACTCCAGAGCCATCACTAGATGAAGACACAAAGGAACATGCTACAACTCCAACTTTTTATTTATTAACTGTGTATCCCTGAACAATCACTAAACTTTTAAATTCACCAGTTTCTTCATTCATTCAACAAAGATTCATTGAGACCTGCTATGTGCTGTGCATTCTTCTAGGCACTAGAGATTCAGTGAACAGCAGAAATAAAAGTCCTCACCCTCATGAAGCTTGTATTCAAGTACACATTGGAAATGATACCTCCCCTGTCTATCTCAAAGGGCCATGACAATCTCAATATGATAACTTATGGGAAAATGCTTTGTAAATTATTAAGTTCCACGGGAATATGTTATTCCCATGATTATGGTAATTATGTTATTACTAGTAATATTAAGTGCTAGATACAAAGTCAGGTTTTTAAAGATAAGTAATAGGTTTCTGGCATGAGTGGAGGTAGGGGAAGAAGATAAGGCATCTAGAAATGGGACAAGCCAAGGACAGACCTTGTGACTTTATCAGGTTTTCCAAGAGCAACTAATAGTCTTCTGCTTTTCTGGTATATACAATGTAAGGAATGTGACGCTGTGAGACATTAATTTGAGAGAGTGACATTAGCAAGGCGCAAGACGGCAGAGTAGAAAGCCCCAGCCATGTGTCCCCACAGAAACACCAATTTAACAAGCATCCATGGAAGAAAGAGGGGGCTTAAGAATATCTAAAGGGCTACTGGCAGAGGTAATGAAGGAAGGTCTCAACTCCCTTCTAAACTGTGCACGTGATCATGCTTCTTCTTCTTCTCTCTCCTTCTTTTCCAGTCTGAAGTTACAGAGAACAGCCATGAATTATACATTCCAATTGTTTTGTGTTGAGCAGCCTTTGAGTCTGTTTTGGGCAGTAGGAAGTAGAGAAATGAAGGAGAAAAATACAAATGAAAGCATACAAATAAAATCTGTGCATACTATGTTGGAAGAAAAGCAACATTAATCATGTATTTATTTATCCAACCTCTCGTTCATTGAACAAATGTGTATTGAGAACCTATCTTATGCTAAGTGCTCAGCACAATGGAGAATATAAAAAGAAATAAAACCTGATCATGGCCCTTGGGGAATTTACAGTCCAGAAGAGAAGTATCCGTATTAGATTTTCTTCTAAATACTTCAAATCTGAAAGATAAGAGAATCTGAGAACTTTAAAAATAGAAAGCCCAGAAGAGTAAGTTATGCTTTGAAATAATTGTGTCTATATTTACTCTAATCATAAAATATAAAATGTCAAGGTAATTTATTCAACGTGCATGAAAGAATTCCTGTTTAAATAGCATCAGTGTCAAGCACTGGTTGGTTTGTTGGATGAGGTGACCTTCAAACCTCTTCTTAGTTCCAATCAAACAAACTCTTCACTGAGTCCCCTGTGACAAGATACTCAGTCCATTTCCAAACACTTAAATCTTTTCTTTCATGTTGAATAAAAGCATACATTTTTTCTCATGCTATTATTTCGAATAAAATAATCCATAATAGGACTTCCCTGGTGGTACAGTGGCTAAGAATCTGACTGACAATGCAGGGAACACAGGTTCAAACCCTGGTCTGGGAAGATCTCACATGCTGTGGAGCAACAAAGCCCATGCGCCACAACTACCGAGCCCACGTGCCACAACCACTGAAGCCCACGTACCTAGAGCCCATGCTCCGCAACAAGAGAAGCCACCACAATGAGAAGCCTGCGCACCGCATGGAACAGTAGCCCCCGCTCACTGCAGCTAGAGAAAGCCCACGCTTGCGCGTAGCAATGAAAACCCAACGCAGCCAAAAATAAATAAATAAATACATACATACATACATTTTTAAAGAAATGGAGCTATCTTGTAAAAACAAAAAATAAATAATTCATAATAAATGACTCTTGCTGATATATATATATATATATATATATATATATATATATATATATATATATATTTCAATTCCAAGCTATAATTTTTTTATTCTTAAATGCTCCTTCTAGCATCCTGGATTAGAGGTTTCAATCTCTACCTTTGAAGAAAGGCATCTCTTTCCTTTCTGTCCTCTAGCATCTTTTAAAAAGAAATCAACTTAAAGTCACATGATATTTAATTTCTCATTAATTTTCAGTACCTCACTACAAGTGTATGTATGATTTTCAGACTCACAGTATTCAACTGAACTTTTAATAAATCCTTTTTACTAGCTACACTTGAAAAAATAATCGCAAGCTTCAGAAAAGTCTGCATAGTAATTTACATAACATTTCATCATTGTTTTCAATTTTCTGGGATTTTCCATCCTTTTCATCCTATGTCCTTCTCCTTTCAACTATTCATGAAGTTTTATCACCTGGAGATAAAGCAATTTAAGTTTGTTTTTTTTCCAATTTGCTCTTTTCTGTATTCACAAGTTTCCCAGGTTCTAGAAATCCATAGCATTCAAGCTGAGCATACTTTTGTGGTTCAGCAAAACTAAACATTTGCCAATTTCAAGATAGTTGAACTTACCCATTGTTTTCCATATGATCAGGGAAGAGTAGGTTCAAGTGAAATATTTTATTTGAAAGAAACAGGAGGACATGCCAAGGTGCAAAAATTCCATGTATAATTCTACATTAGACATATGTATTCAGAGAGTAAATGTACCCTTTCTTTGTCCAAAATTTCGTTAAAGAAAATACAAAACATACAAAATACTGTCAGCCCTAGTACTTGCAATGATATGGACATAAACAAGAAAACAAAATTTAACAACAAGCATAATTTTCACCTGCCATTGTTGAGATTGTCCATCTGAGCTCTGGATCCTGAAAGATCAACATCAATATTAAAAGAATACTGTAAACAAAGTCTAAATGTCAACCCTTAAACCATTCCCTTTTTATGTTTTTCTGTTGCAATTGTAAATTCTGTCATTATGAAAGCAAATGATTCATTGCAATTGTGAGGCCATTTTAATCTATGAAAGCATCTGAACAATCAACAATAATGATGTGTTGTGAATAATGCAGCTGAAAATTGTTTTGGGGTGAATTCTTAGCAAGATATTTTTGCCATGTCCCAGGCTTCAAAGGGATTGAGCTGTAATGGAGATTATACTACTTTTCTGCAAACTCTCTTCAAGGGTGGAGACTATTTGAGTATCACCATACTTATCACCATTATAAATCAGCCCAAAACACAATTCCCTCCCCTTTTCATGGAAAATAGAGTATTAATTCATTGCATTACATCAGATGAAATTGGTTCCTTAGAGAAGGGCACGTAAGCTATATCTAGCTCCACATGTGAAGTATTGATACCTGTGAGTTTTAGGTCTGAAATTTTTGTGTGAGAACACCTCTCAAAGAGTAGTTTTAAAACACTGTAAAGATTCTGTACTAAGTGCCAGGAAATCTAGCTTTTAGTCTCAGCTTTACTGATGTCTAGTTGTATGACTTGATATTTCGAATCCTTTATAAATTTTTTTTTTAAATCTGATTGAACGGGACTAGCCCAGTTGTTCTCAAATTGGCTGGACATTAGAATTAGTTGGCAAGCTTTTAAAAAACATAGATGCCCCCAAACTTCCCCAGACATGTTAAATCAGAATTTCTGAAGGTGGGGCTGAAGCATTAGTATTTTCTTAAGCTCTCTGTGTGATTGTAATATGCATCTAACGATCACTTTCAACTTTAAAATGCTCTGACATTTTATGAAACTTGCCCTTTGAGAACCTCAGCATGTGTTTCAAATGAGTTCTGAGGAGAGAATTTCCAGTGTTAGGTGTTGGTGTTTGTTCTATCAGTTGCATTCATAATGTAGGCTGACAAGGAAAAAAAAAAAAAAAAACAGCAAGCAAAAAAATTAACAGGGAAGGTAGACAGGCCATGCAAACGAGAGCTCAATTACAGAAGAGCTGTCTCCAGGAGACCAAAGTCATGCTCTTTAACATTCTAAGTGATTGGTTTGTGCAGTGAACCAAATCTGAGCAGTTCCAATGTTTGAAAATGTAATGAATTATATAGAAATACTAATATACCCTTCAAGGTCATGAAACAGTTCCTTGGCCTTAGGAAACATGTAACTTCTGTGAGCTCATTGTAGGTCAATTTGATGGACCTCTTATAACCTTAAGATTCACCTTGCTCTTTTCTCTGCATTAAAATATGTTAATACCAGCTTTGGAATCAAACTGATTCATTTTTTTAAAATCTGCCTTTCTTAAACTTCCTTTTCATTTGCAGAATCACCAAAGAGTTGTTCAATATTACCATAGTTTCTAACTCTGAATGAAATTAAGCAAAGGACTAAAGTATGAAAAGGTCATCAAAACAAGAGACTATAAAAGAAATCTGAGAATAGCTATACATTGCTAAAATTTAATTTAAAGTGAGTCCTGAAAATGTGTAACGGTTAAGGATTGAGTTTCAATCCTCAGTCACATGTTTAATGAATTTTCTGTATCAGCTATCTCTAACCAAATTAGTGGGAGTGGGAGAGGGTGGGGAATTTGCTCATCTCTATTTCTTTTTTCTTTTCATTTAGAAGGGTAAGCTGTTGAATATCATATATACAATGTGGTACATAAAATGTGGTTAATACTGCACCTAACATACAAAGTCTACAATGGATTATAGATTTACAATGGATTTTAGATCTACAATAGATCTATGGATCATAACGTAATAAAAGAGGCTGTACAGAAATTATGAAGTAAATCTCTGGGACAATTTCAGAGTAAGTTTGAAAAAAGTCTTATTTAAATTCAATATATACTTTTCATGACATAGATTTCTTAAATTTGTTTTTAAAAACGTTTAAAAATATAAGTGGTTTTAAAATAACTTTCAGCAGTGTGAGTCCATTAATTTCATAGTGGTTGGTTCTAAGTTTTTAAAAGAATTCTATTCCACCTCTGACATTTTACCAAATAGTTTTGCTGCTTTTGCTGAAATTGTGCTACTCATCCGGAATCTCTTCCAATTTCTGTGTGGTTAAATAGAAGCAAAAACTAACAGTAATTTAACTTATTTTTAAAGACGTGGGTATGAAAGTCTTAAATGGATCCAAATCCTTTCATAATTAGACTAATTAAATTCTGCTTGGGTCTAAAAGTTGTGTTTTAGCCCAACTCTTTTTTTTGTTTGTTTGTTTCTTGGCTAACATGTTTCACAGTCATTTCAAATGGATTAATCATCCAATCTGGTATTATACAGTTCATTCAGAATTTTAAATCTAACCGTCATATCTTATTTATTAATAAAAATGAGAGTAATCTATTCCCAATTAATCTTTAATCTCTAAAGTGTTGCAAAGACAGACACTTGGAAAATTCTCAGTTGCAAGGTTATTTTTAAATGTTTGTAAGTTTGTTAATGAATCCCATGATTATCTACCACATTTTAATGAAACTGATCTAGTTCTGCTGCAACTTAAGGTGGCCAAGTGTATATGAAAAATATGTCCCATCCATTCACAATCTATCAATCTTGATCTCTATTTTTCTGTTGGCAGAATTTTAAAGCTGAAACTGTATTTAATAGTAAACAGGATCTGTTTTCAAGTCTATTCTTTGAGACCTAACTTACTTTTGTGTCTTGGATAAGATGTTCACACACTTATTGGAGTGTATTCTGTTTGAAATAATCAGTCACTCAAAGACTTATTATTAATTGTGTTATTAATTCTGTTAAAAACATTCATTGATTTGTGGAGTTTCTCATAAAAATTCTCAGAGACTACATGTAGTTTATGAATAATGCAATGAACTGCTAAAACACCTGGAGCAATTTTTTAAGTTAGCTGTAAACCGACATTGCCAACAACCCATAGCTGGCAGCCCCATCTGTATCAGAAGTAATGACCCCAAAAGAGGGAATATCCTTTTTCACAAAATAATTTTTAGAAATTTCAAATATGGACAAGCCCTTCATATTTATTATCAGTAATTTTAAAAATAACATTTCCTCTATGATTTTTTCATTCCATATGAAACTTTTAAATGCCAGCTTTAAAGCCTCATTATCCAAAGGACGTTTCACCCACTTACAATGAAAATTCATTTTGACTACAGTTCACCTCACAGCTAATTTTTGACATCTTCTGCTATCTCATCAATTATTCGTCAAACACTATCTTTGCTCAGTGGAAGAGAAAAATTATTTCACTTGGATTTCTTTGGTCTGCATACCAAAAACATCTTGTATAGTTGGTAAAATTAATTTTTCCTCACTGCGGTGAAGGGTACCATTTGTAATCATGTATTCACATGTACAAAGCAAGCAGAAAATTATACTTAATTAAAAAGATTTTTAAAATTTTTCCAGAGACATTTTTAATTTTTACAAAATTTTTCTTTAAATCTTGGAAATATGATATATGCCTGCTAACTTTGTCAACATTCTTCTTTGTAAAATGGGTTTTTTTAGTTTTGTTTTTTTGTTTTGTTTTGTTTTGCTTTAGATTTTAACAGGCTGATTGCTTCATTGGAAAATAATGTGTGGGCAGAGTGCATGTTGGTTCATTTGCAGACCAATCTACAATATCCAATTTCAGACTGATATTTAATATTTTTAAATGAGTTAAATAAACATTTTAAAAGAGTTAGAATTACTGTGAATGCAACAACCACAAGCCAATGAGTGTAGATGTAGTGTATTGTTCTCAGCACTGAAGTATCTAGCTTTCTGGTGCTGACTCTAAATTCTGGCGTCACCTCCAGTCATTGTGACAATAATAATTACCCACAAATTTTCCAAAAACAAAACACCTTTAGGGCATGGTGTTATTCATATTGAAAACCAATGCCCTAGACCTTGTTTACCAAAAATGGCACTTTCTAGAGACATCTTATTTTCAAGCACACAACTCTCCAAATACTACCTCGTATGTGTCCAGGTTACTCCTCTGGAATTCTAATTTTGGAAAAAGAATCCTCATATCAAGATCTCAAATCCCCTGACTCTATCATCTTTACTTCTTTTATCACCCCTCTCATGTCATCTCCCCTTCTGGGTCTAGTCACCTTACATTCTACGACCCATCAAACCTTCTCAATTCTGCTGTGACATGCCTTAATTAAATCACAACCTTGGTTAAAGCCAGCTCTCCATACAACCAGACAGAATGGTCTTAGCTTAAATGTTTGTTTGTGAATCTTAAGGAAGAACCTCAGGCTCTTTGGTAGCTATACTAAATTTTCCTAATCTATTCACTTTTATTTTTCTAGACCGTTTACCTTCTTTTCTTCCAATATCTAATCCTGCGCAGTCTTCAAACTTGTCTGATTGCTTGATTGCTTCGCTTCTGGTTTCACTGAGACAAGAGAAGAAATCAGAAGAGAAATTCCACATTCCTCCAGCAGTGAGTCTCCCCACCTTCTTAGAAGTGCACTCCCTGCTTTGCCTCCTGCCACCCCTGAGAACTGTCTGTGCTCTGGACTCCATCTAAACTCACTAGTCAAGAACTTTGGTCCCTATATTGTCCTTACGTTTTGTTTATCATCAATTTTTACCTATAAATAAGATCATTTTAACCAGCATTTTAACAAAACATAAAAACTCATATCTTATTTTAAACAAGCAAAAGTCTCTTAACCCTACCTCCCTTCTAGTTTGGGTCCCATTTCTCTGTTCCAATTTACAGAGAATTTTCTTTCTTCCTTTCCTTTCCTTTCCTTTCCTTTCTTTCTTTCTTTCTTCCTTCCTTCTTTCCTTTTCTTTTTCTTTCTTTCTTTCTCTCTTTCTTTCCTTTACCAAGCTATCAATCCTTTATTTATTGATTGATTAATGTTTTCGTTTATTTATTTAATTTATTTTGCTTTTTATATATGTCACATAAGCTGTATTTTCTTTTTCTAGAATATATTTAAAACAACTTCATTAACTCAGTCAAGTATAGTGCAAAATATATGGGCTTTGGTGTGATTTTTTAGTCATAAGACCTGCTTTAACTTGATAAGTTTTAGAACTAGTAATTCTATAGTAGCCATTCTAAACCTTTTTTTTTTTTTTAACTGTTTCTGTCTTCTCTTCCTTCATGCTCCCTTTTTTTTTCTCCTGAGACCACTTCAACCCGGCTTTTTTTCATCCTGCCACAGGAGGTGCTCTTACCAAACTCAACAAAAATCTCTGTATTGCCCAATGCAATGCCCATTTCTCATTTGTCAGCTTTCTTGACCTATAAATGCTATTTATATTGTTGATTAGTCTCTCCTGAAACTGTTTTCATTTTGCTTCTCCCTGTTTTATCTGCATCTCTAACCGAACCCACATTCTCATCTTCCTGTGCAAGATTTTCTTCATCTTCCCAAGCTCTGACTAGTGGATACCCAGGGCTCAATCTTTGGTTATCTCCCCTTCACCCCCTAAGTAATCTCATCTACTTACATGCCACATGTAATGCTACTTATTGCTACATTTAAGAATCCTGCCCAGCTTTCCCTCCTGAACTCTTTAACCAATTGCCTACTTAACATCTCAGCTTGGATGCCTAATAAACATCTCTAATTTAACATGTGTAAAATTGGACTCATAATTTTCCCTCCCCAAAGAGTTATTCCTCCCATTTTCTCTGTCTGAGCAATAACACCATTCTTTCAGTTGCTACAGCCAAGACATTAGAGTCATTCTTCTCTTCTCTATTTCTTTCACACCTCCCATCCATTCCATTAGAAAATGCTTTTGACTCTAATCTCAAACATATATTCAAACTGAATCACTTTTTATCACCTCTAAACATGTAGTTCATTTCATAAAATGAAAAACTCTGCATCTCCATTAGTTCACTTTACTTGCATTAGAGAGCACTTTAAAAACTTAGTGGCTTAAAATAAGTGTTTTATTATAATTTTAAAATCTGCAGTCAACTGAAAGGAGTTCTACTGACCAGAACACAGTTCAGCCAATCTCAGCCAGGCTCACCAACATCTCTGGAGCCTCAGCTGCGAATAATGAGTAGATGAATCTGGTCCACATGATTTCTCATCTTCTAGGCAAGTTAGTCTGGGCTTGTGATGGCAGCTGGCAAGGTTCCAAGAGAGCAGAAGCATACAAGGCCTATTGAGACCCAGGTATGGAAATCAGGAATCACACAATGTAACTTTGCTGTATTCTATTCGTTAAAGTAAGTCAAAATTCCACCCAGATTCATTGTGAGGAAGAGCTACAAAGTGACACTACAGAGATATGTGGATCTACATAGGTGAATGATTACCACGTTTTTGCACTGAATCCACTATGTCATTTCATTCAGAATGAGGTCCCAAAGTCCTATCTCTGGCCAGCAAAGGTTTTTGTAATCTGGCTATCCCTTACTTTTCCAACCTTACCTCTTCTCTCTTTCTTCCTTCCTCACTGCATTCCAACTACACTGAACATCCTCCCATCTTAGGTTCTCTTCATTTATGGTCTTCTTCTCAACCTGGAATGTTCTTCTCCCAAATCTGTGGGCTCTCTCCCTCTCTGTGTTTACATCTCTTCTTCAATCAGAGAGATGTACCCTGAATCATTTTTTAAAATGCCACCTGCAGGGCTTCCCTGGTGGCGCAGTGGTTGAGAGTCCGCCTGCCGATGCAGGGGACACGGGTTCGTGCCCTGGTCTGGGAAGATCCCACATGCCGCGGAGCGGCTGGGCCCGTGAGCCATGGCTGCTGGGCCTGCGCGTCCGGAGCCTGTGCTCCACAACGGGAGAGGCCACAGCAGTGAGAGGCCCACGTACCACAAAAAAAAAAAAAAATGTCACCTGCAACCCCTCCAGTCTCTAAAGGTGCTTTATCATTCTTGATAATACCTATTATTTCTTTGGTTTTAGCTTATTGTTTGTCTTCACTAAAGGAATGTCTGCATCGTAAGAGCAGGGGCTTTGTTTTATGGACACCTCATCCCCAGTAACTAGACCAGTGCTGCTCAATAAAAATGTAATACAAGACATGTATGTCATTTTAAATTTTCTAGTAACCATATGAAAAAAGGTAAAAAGCGTTAGGTGAAATTGATTTTAATAATATTTATTATTTAGCCTAATATATCCAAAATATTATCATTTCAATATGTAATCCATCTTAACAAGGGTTAAGGTATTTTATTTCACATTCTTTTTTTTTTCTTAACTGTCTTTGGAACCCGTTGTATATTTTACCTTTATATACATCTCAAATCAGATAAGTGCTCAATAGCTCCATGTGGTTAGTGGCTACCATTTTGGACAGCCCAAATCCAACTCATTGTTAGTGTTTCATAAGTGTTTAGCCATGATTGTTTTAACTCAAGCAGTCTAAGCTCAGGTAGGCCAAATTCAATTGAAGGAAAGCCCTGTGGCAAAACTGAAACTACTAGTTCCATAACTTTATCAGTTTAAGGCAGATCTTATTACTTTCTCTACTTCTTTATTACATTGTCCTTGAAGCTTTAAAAGCCTATTTCCCCAGCTTGATCTCAATGTTCTTGAATGCTTTACTATTTCTCTACTTTTCTTGATTTCATTGCTCTTAACTCTTTTAAGTCAAGAGTAAAACATTCAAGACCATTGAGACAAAGGTAGGAGATCAACAAGAAAAAAACAAAAACAAAACCACAAAATACCTCAAGTCAATTTGTATCTTTGTTTCTCTGTTCACAAAAGTAATATTTTTTCTCAGCATTCCAATTAGTTGTTTTGGCCAGATGTTTTAAAAATCAATACCTTGCCTTCTTTCCCATCTCTTTCCATTGTAGGGTCAAAAACCCTGTGATGGACAGAGATTCCTCTGAGCCATATTCACACCAGCAACTAACAAACACAAGTTTTCCCTGTCTCCAGGCAATTACACTTGCAGTTCATTTTGCCTGAAAATTGTGCCACCCCCCTTCATCCAGCTTTACCCTTCAGATGTCAGATAAAAATAACTTCTCCTCAGAGATGTCTAGATTAGACCACCCTCCCTATTATACATGCTCACAGCACTCACTTTCCTTCATAGCACTTATCATGATGGTAAATACATAATCATTTGAGTAACTATACATGAAACACAGAATCATGCTGTATCCCTGTTATATAGTATAGTTACTGACACAAAGCAGATGCTTGAAAATACTGAGGACTGACTGCAGTAGGTGAATAAATGTGGTGGTTGAATACAACAGAATGGGAAAATTTAGAACTAGAAAATATTGCTAACCTCCACTAATGCTCAGCTCCTTCATTTAAGATAACAATTCTAATGGTGACAATGGAAAATCCTTCAGAAAATTAATGAAGCAGTGAATGGGTGAATGACTGAGTAGTGTGTGTGTCTGTATGTCTATACACACATACATACACACAGGAGAATATATTTAACTTACTTGACTGCTTATTTGTACTTGCAAAGTTCACTAACTTTTGAGTAAATATAGTATAAGTGGGGAAAATGCCACAGGGCAGGGTGCAGGGCACCAAGAGAAAAGCTGAGGAGATGGCCTGGGGATATGGCCATGCCTCATGATTAAGCAATTGTGTAACCTCCAGGCACTCTGGACTTTTAAGTTCATTCTTTATAAAATGACTTAACTGGCTTTAATCTCCATGAGCCCTATTTTATCAATTTTAAAATGTACTTTTTTTCCCCACATTATAACTTCTCTGACATCAAGATGCATCTTATAATCAATGGCATTTTACAGCCCTGTCAAGGGTGGTTGTGAGTGACATGAACAAAATAAAAATCATCCCTTAATATCTTCTGGGAAGACCAAGAAAACATGAATACCAATAGATTCACTGAAATACAGGGACTTAGAGGCATAGAATTCTGTAATTCTAAGTTATTTCTTTTAATACCCATTTCCTAAAATTTTAAATTAAAAACCATATATAGAATAGCATTTCTTGCTTGGATCACTGACTCGATTCCTGTTAATTATTTTTTAGGTCAAAATACCCAGGATGTTTAGGCTTGTAACGGACATAGAAATCTTTACAGTGTGTTTTCATACATGGCTAACCAAATGCTACTCAAACATACATATTCACCTGAAGACATTCTTTTCCAGTTGAAGAAATAGTCCTCAACCTGGAATCCTCCAAGTAAGAAGCTTCATTCCCCTCGGCCTGATCAGCATACACACTGTGAAAACCTAGAAATAAATGGTTTGCCACTTTTCATATCCTTTCACATCATGGTGGATTTTCATTTTTTATGAGTCTGACAGCATGTATTTGTTCAAACCATCATGGTATATCTTGATAAATAAACACCATATTTATTGGGCCCCTCTCCCTACCTCAGAAGCCTTTGGGAGGTCCTTCACTGTTTTATCATTTCTTTATTTCTTTTAAAATTATTTTGTGTTTCAACATTCTGCTCATGGTCAATTTCAGTTAATCACCCTAGGAAATGCTCTAGGAAAAAAAAAAAAAAAAAAGGCGGATGTACACATTCTCCCAGACCCAGAATTTTATAGACAGAGCCAACATCTGGACACATGTGTACATGCCACCTCACCTCCACAAAGACTTTCTTCATTGGGCTTTGTTATTGCTTTGTCTTAATAGGAAATGCTTTTCTATAAAGCATTTTGAATTCCTCTTCTTGGGTTAAAAATAACACAATTTTTAATCTCCTCTTTTATTCCCAGCATCATTTTGCTTTAAAACATATTGATTAAATGTCAAGTCTTCACTTAAAACTGGCTTTTGGACAATTTTTGTTGTGCAGCTACTATTATTTAAGCAGAGGTGTTTGCTCTTACAGTCAAATGAAGGCAGCGTGAGCTGTGGAGATTGTGCATTAGGGAGAACAGCTGATGGATTACAAATCTCTGCATTTCACCAACAGAAATGAATTTGAATCCATCAGTTTTATTCCCTTCTGCCAAATTGAGGAAGTTCAGTTCATGCAGATCTGTCAAAATATTACATTAAACACCTAGGTGAACAAGATAAATTAATTTAATTTTGCAGTTTGCCTTGATTGGGTTAGGCTACTCCTAGGCACAAAGCAAAAACTCCCAGGGAAATTGAGCCTCGTCAGAGACACGATCATGGCAGCGCCAGCCCTGCTCAGCTGAATAGTCAGACAAAGTGTTAGAAATCACTTTGACCAGGGAAGGGAGGTGCCTGGACTTTCCCTGTGACACCCATGCCTGTCTTTTACTTAACACCTATCTGATGTTCCCGAAAGAAAGTAACCACAGTAGTGAATAAAATTAAAATGAAAAAAGGCCACTGCGCTTGCAGTGCAGAGCAGATCAGTCAGGGCAACCAAAATGAAAGGGAAAAGGGAACAATAATCCTGCTGTGTGGTTATATATCACCTTTCATGGAAACAATGTGAGAATTCTCTATTTTTGCAGGCCAGCTCCCCAGAGGGCTTTGAAAGCAATTCAGGAGGGAAATAAAAGGATTGCAGAACAGATTTCAGGCTTGAATGATAAAATGGACATTCTGCAAGACAGATTTTACTGAATTGATAACTGGATGATTGAGGCTGTCACACATAAATAAATTGAAAAGGGATAAAATCCAAAAGAAAGCAGAAAATTTTGAAAGGATATAAAAGTACAAAGAGAACCGGATGATCTTGAAAGAGGGTTAGAGAACCAGCCTCTATATTGAGAGACAGTCAAGAGGATTCAAACCTGGAAACTGAGGAGCCACTGGCAGGTATAATCAGTACTAAAATAAGAGATCCATACATTTCCGACACATTGCAGTGCTAACCCTGCACAGCTGGAGAGGGTGAAGCAGTTAGCAAATCATGGAATAATTACATTGATTTAAGCAATAGTCACCCTGAAGTCTAGTCTTCTTATTCCATCTTTTCTTTTATGGAAGGAGGGGCCTGTGGATGGACCACTACAGAGGTCCAACATCATGCAGGATCTGGGCTTCTGCTGAAGTTTTTCTCAGGTGTCTCTTATGGGAAACCCTTGGCCCTACAGGATATGCATCTCATGGGCTGTATCTCATTCCCTAAAGAGTAATAGAGAGATGCCACCTTGGCCAGTTCTGTGGGTCATAACTTAGACCTTGAAGGAGGCTGGAGCACTGGCTATGACAAGAGAATCTAGGAAGGCAAGTGGTTCCACTGGACACCTTTCCTCCTCCTGCTTTTAGAAAATGTCCATCCAACTTACTCTCTTACTCACTCTCCTCAGTGTCTTACTGGAAACACTGAGGAGTTGTGGTCAGGGCATTCTTGTCCCAAAAACAGTTGGCAAGGAAGAGGAATTGGAAGATGCCGGATGAGATGTCCAAAGCAGCTGTTTACCATGGGCAAGGAGATGTGCCCTGTCCCATGTGCCTCCATGTGATCCCAAGTCTTAGGGTCACCTTCTTCCTGGAAGAGGTGGCCACCTTCCTTCTTGTGTCCAGGGAGCTCTGGAGAGGCTGTCTTACTGTGTGGGTCAGCTTTCCCAGGAGGCATGCCATATACCCTTTCTCAGCAGGTGAAGACACCAAGGAGAAAGAAAGGCAACAGTGTCCAGAAGTAAATGCAAAATAGACTTTCAGCCCTCTCACATCATCAGCTTCTCCTCTTCTTCTGCAAATTCAAAGATCGGTGCGTCAGAGCACCACGTTACACTTGCAAACATTAATAGTAAGGATTTTGCTGTTTCACCTTGAGGCTGAGTCTGGTTGTCACACTGAGGGAAGAACCATAAGCAAATTTTTAGAACAAGTTTCTAGGTAGCCCTATCTGGTAGAAAGTAATGATTTGTTAGTGCTGGTGGTATCTTATGCTTTCCTTATAAAAGTGGTCTATGAGCATCATCTGACACTGGATTTCTTTCTGTGATAGGAATGTGGTACATTCCTGTGTATGGGTGTACATTAAAGTGTATATGGACACACAGGTTGTCATTCTGGAAGGGCAATATACTGTTACTTTATAGTAATGAAAGGATGCTATTGCAGTGAGCCACCTCCGACAAAATTTTAGGGTCGAGTACAGTGAAGAGTATGTGGCCTAAGTGAACAAAATATGCTATTTAGAAAATGAAAAATGGGCACAGTTCAAAAACAGATGCAGCTCAAATCTTAACCCTACCAGTGAGCTTGGCTAAATTATATTCTCTTGCTTTGTCTTCATCTCTGAAATGAAGATATTAATACCCACCTGTATAGGTTAATGGCAAGATGAAAAATTATGTAAGTATAGTGGCTTCACACAGCAGGCGTTCAGTACATTGTAGCAACTATTATTACTAAGAAACAGCACAGTGTAGAACAAAGAGTAGGGGATTTCAAAAGGAAGGAATTGATTTGAAGTCCAGTTTGACGTTTATCAGCTGGATAAGTTTGGGAAAAATTCTTAACATCTATGACACTCTGTTGCCTTACATGTCAAGTGGGCATAAAAATAATAATTTCATAGGATTGCTATAAGTAATAAACAAGATGAGATAAGGGAAGTGCTGACCTGGGATAGAGTAACTGCTCAAAGAATGTGAATTCCCTTGGTCCCCTGCCAGGCGACCAAATAGATCTATTTTTGCATAGTTTGTTCTTCAACAATAAAAAATGCAAAGCATTTCTAACCAGATATCCAGAGAGCCTTCCTATGATTACCCCTAAAATAGCCGTGGTATGCCCTCAGAATGTTCAATTACACAAAAAGTCCTATTCCTTTTGTGAATAGGAGATTCCAGACTCCTCAGGAAATTTCTGTCACTTACAAATCGTTCTTTTCTCTTTCTGCTGGTTTGTTTGTTCCCCTCCCTCCAACTTTGATAAAGCATCTGCTATACTTGAGGCATGACCTAGAAGCTGGAGTCCAAGGGAAGGGAAAACCTGTATCCAATGAACATGCACTCCCCTTAAGGTTAGACACTTCCGCTAACAGTGTTTCCCTTCACTTCCCCGCCTCATAAAGCCTCTATTGTGTTGACTTCTCTGCCAATAATGCCCTGTTACTCCTCTGTCATCCATTGATTGCATTTCCATTGTCCTGGCCTGATACTGTGCTAACCCAAGCACTGATGCCAGTGGAGGAGGATTCATGCCCAGAGATCCTTGGAGCCCCTCTCTCGGCAGCCTGGCTGGGATAGAACAAAATTTCAGCATCAGCTGCAGCCGTAGTTCACGGCCCTGTGAGCATGTGACAACTCACTCTTTCATTCAGAACGCTTCTCTGCTCTCGGCTTCTCTTAGATTTTCATTTGCCTGCCTCCGGGATTCAGATGCTTTCGTAGAATTGATGCAAACCCCTGGGAAATTTATTTGTCCTCTGATATCATCCACGCTAACGCTCCCCTCCATTAGCTCAGATATCAAGAGTTGACTATACATAGAACTGAGGGGGATTATAAAAGCACTTAAAATCTAATGAGAGAGAGTGGAAAAACACTGAAGGAATTTTTTTAAAAAGGAAAGAGAGAGAAGCAGAAAGCAAGCCACAAATATCTCCATAAATCAACTTATAATGTCTCAGCAAAACACAAGAATTAAAGAGGATATGTGATAGAATTACTGGTACATGCCCCTAAGTCTGGGTCAGGGTCCCAGTGCCACCAGAGGATAGCAAGTTAGAATATTATGAAAGTGGGTCAGGGTTTAGGCAATAGGTTCTATGGCATTTGGGGGAAGGAAAGTCAAGCAACTGTCATTCTAGTTGATGCTGAATACCTCTGAAATGAGTTCCTTACTTAAAAAGATGGTTTTTAGACTGTAACTCATCTTGAATCCATATGAAAATCAAAGTACAAGGCAGGGCGAGTTGTCAATATTAATAGTAGCCCAGCCATTGTGTATTACGAGCAGTTCCATCTAGGAAATTAGCAAGTAGTGCCAGTTCATAACATAAGTACACAGACCCATATCTTTTGTTTGTTTGTTTGTTTTTTTCGGTACGCGGGCCTTTCACTGTTGTGGCCTCTCCCGTTGCGGAGCACAGGCTCCGGACGCGCAGGCTCAGCGGCCATGTCTCACAGACCTAGCCACTTCACGGCATGTGGGATCTTCCTGGACCGGGGCACAAACCCGTGTCCACTGCATCGGCAGGCAGACTCCCAACAACTGCGCCACCAGGGAAGCGAGACCCACACCATTTTGATCATATGGGTCCCTGGAAATGCAAGAATAGCTCTCACTGTTCTTGGTGGTTCAACCTCATTGATATTTCTTACTAGCAGAGTAGAAGTAACCACAGGCCCACCAATATCATGAAAGAGAAGGGATTTGGTAATTTCCAATTTCCCTTTTAATATCTGTTATTTTTTTATATAACAGGATAGGGCATTAGAGTGGTTCATTGCAAATTAAAATAATGGTGCCCATGAGAGCAGTGGTTATATAACCACAGGATTAGCATGTTGTTCAGATTCCAGGTGAATTTTTGTGATAAGTGATTTCGTAAATACTATTTTCTCTTTCCCCAGTCATGGATACAAGCCAGTTCACATTCACTGGGAGGGTTGTAAAGCATACCTTCATAACCCCTTTGGATATTGCCAAAAAAGGGTATATCTGACTATTTTCGTAAAGCCATTCACCCAAGATTTAGTAGAAGTAAACTTAATGCCTGATAAGCAGGTCCATCACCACAGCAATGACCTCATTACTGGAATCATAAGAAGGTGATAAAGGCCTGTATATGGTAGTGAACCATTTGCAACAAAATTCTCAGGCATTGATGATTCAGTGGCAGAATTCTTGTCTGTCATTTGCAACAAAATCAAAGTGTCACTAACAACTGTTAACATCTGGTGATTCACTACACAGAATGAAATATTCAGATAAGGTGAAAAAAAAAGCAGCTGATCTTAGATGAGACACTTCATTTGCAAAAAAGGAGGTATTAAAATTATTAAGATTCTCTGGATATCGGAAAATACAAATCTGGAGGGTCTATCAGAGTCCTCATATGGAAAAGAAAATGAATTTTTAGAAAAAACTAATTCCATTGTCATATCTCCTCCAAGATGGTTTAGGTAACTTCTTTCATAATCCAACCTCATGAGGTAAAAGGTGGCATCAAGTAAGAGGAGTAGGGTGATCTATCTGAGTTATCAGAGTGTGTTCACTGTATTTTTACATACACAAGAAGATGTTTTCCTTAAGAAAAGGAGAATGGAGTATTCCTTCTGTGCCCTCATCCCTGAATAAATATCAAGTGTTGGGAAAGATCCAGAGGCTCAAACCTAGAGGAAAATATGTCTCAGTAGCATAGTCTACCTGGTCTAAGACTAGAATAGTGGAGTAGGTGGAGATAATTACAGAGGATTTGGCAAATACAGAACGAATGCAAAGAGAGAGCAAAGAGAAATGCACCATGTACTTATAAACTTGCTACAAAGGGAGTATAATCCCTTAGCAAACTTCACCCTGGAAGACCACTCTTGTGAAACGAGGAAAGTTTGTGTCAGTCATGTTGATCCTCTTGGCAGTGATCTCCCCAAAGTAGTCTCGATTGTATAGTATCAGCAAGAGACACAATGATCTCCATAGCTGACTGGTCATCTATAAGAATATGGCCACTGGAGGAAGGCTGAGGACACTTAAGCAACTGCTTTGGTGGGAAGAGGGTAAGTAACTGCAATGTTGTGACCTGAGGAGTATAAAATGCATTAGCACGTGCACGTCAATAGTCTCAAGAACAGAAAGATAAACCATGCTGGGTCTGGAAGCAAAACACTGGATCTTCTCAGAGCACAAGATATTGTTTTCCTGGGATTTTTTTCCCACTAAATCTGGGTTTCTTTTAATTTTTTAAGTGGATACTGGTATAGAGTTGCATGGTAATGAATAGCACTTTTTGTGTTCATATTATTTTAAATGCTTCTGAATTTTTTAAATTAAACTTTGGTTTTGAGATAATTGTTGAATCACAGGCACCAGTAAGAAATGACACAGAGATTCCTGCATCCTGTACCTGGTTTTCCTCAATGGTTAACATCTTGCAAAACTGTAGTAAAGTATCAAACACAAGATATTGACATTGGCACAGTCAAGGTACAGGACATTTTCATTAGCAAAAGGATCCCTCATCCCTTTATAACCACTTCCTCCATGCTCCCCCTCTCCTGTCCTTGGCCCAAGCAACCATTAATCTGCTCTCCATTTTTACAGTCACCGTTTTAATATTATAAGGATAGAATTATACAGATTGTAATCTTTGAGGGCTGGCTTTCTTTTCATACAACATAATTCTCTGAAAATTCATCCATGTTATTGTATATATCAATATTTGTTCCTTTTTATTTCTGAGTAGTATTCCATAGTATGCATTAATCGTCTAACCATTCAACATTGGAAAGACATATGAATTATTTCCCTTTTTAAGCTATCACTAATAATGCTTCTGTGAATACCTGTGTATAGCTCTTTGTGTGAATGTACATTTTTCTTTCTCTGAAGTAAATATCCAAGAGTGAAAGTTCTGAGCAATATGACAATTGCATATTAAGTTTTATAAGAAACTGCCGAACTGTTTTCTGGACTGGCCATCCCATTTTACACCACCACCAATATATGAGTGATACAACTTATCTGTATCCTCATCAGTTTTTTTTTTCTTTTCCTCATTCTGGCAGGTGTATAGTCATATTTTATGGCTTTAATTTGCTTTCTCTAAGGAATAATGATGTTCAATCTCTTTACATGTCTTATTTGCCATCTGTATGTCCTCTTTGGTGAAATGACTATTCATGGTTTTTGCCCATTTTCTAATTGGATTGTTTCTCTTCTATTGAGTTTTGGAAATTCCTTATATATTCTAGATACTAGTTCTTTGTCCAACAAATAGTTTTCAAATATTTTCATCAATCTTTAGCTTCTCTCTCCATCTTTTTAACAGGGTATTTCACAGAGCAAAAGTTTTTAAATTTGATGACATCCAATTTATCAGTTTTTCATATAATGAATCATGCTTTTTGTACCAGGTCTAAGAATTCCTTATCTCGCCCTAGAATCCAAAGATTTTTTTCATCCTTTTACTTTCAAAGTACCTATATTATAGTATTTGAAGAGAGTGTTTTGTTGATAACATGTAGCTGATTTTCCCCCCACTCTGCCAACCTCAGCTTTTAATTATGTATTTATATCATGTACATTTAAGGTAATTGTTGACATATTACAGCTTAAGTCTGGCACTTTGTTATCTGTTTTATGAATATTGCTTGTGTTTCTCATTTCTCTGTTCTTTTTTCTTACTTTCTCATGGGTTAATATTTTTTTGAACTTTCTTTTATTTATTTTTTTAGACAGCAAATTCTTATTAGTCATCCATTTTATACACATGAGTGTACACATGTCAATCGCAATCTCCCAATTCATCCCACCACCACTCCATCCCCCCCACTGCTTTCCCCCCTTGGTGTCCATATGTTTGTTCTGTACATCTGTGTCTCAATTTCTGCCCTGCAAACCAGTTCATCTATACCAGTTTTCTAGGTTCCACATATATGTGTTACTATGCAATATTTGTTCTCCTCTTTCTGACTTACTTCACTCTGTATGACAGACTTTAGATTCATCCACATCTCTACAAATGACCCAATTTCGTTCCTTTTTATGGCTGAGTAATATTCCACTATATATATGTACCACATCTTCTTTATCCATTCATCTGTCTATGGATATTTATGTTGCTTCCATGTCCTGGTTATTGTAAATACTGCTGCAATGAACATTGGGGTTCATGTGTCTTTTTGAATTACGGTTTTCTCTGGGTATATGCCCAGTAGTGGGATTGCTGGGTCATATGGTAATTCTATTTTTAGTTTTTTAGGGAACCTCCATACTATTCTCCATAGTGGCTGTATCAATTTACATTCCCACCAAGAGGGCAAGGGGGTTCCCTTTTCTCCACATGCTCTCCAGCATTTATTGTTTGTAGGTTTTCTGATGATGCCCATTCTAACTGGTGTGAGGTGATACCTCATTGTAGTTTTGAGTTGCATTTCTCTAATAGTTAGTGACGTTGAGCAGCTTTTCATGTGCTTGTTGGCAATATGTATGTCCCCTTTAGAGAAATGTCTATTTAGGTCTTCTGCCCATTTTTGGCTCGGGTTGTTTGTTTTTTTAATATTGAGCTGCATGAGCTGTTTATATATTTTGGAGATTAATCCTTTGTCCGTTGATTTGTTTGCAAATATTTTTTCCCATTCTGAGGGTTGTCTTTTCATCTTGTTTGTAGTTTCCTTTGCTTTGAAAAAGTTTTTAAGTTTCAATAGGTCCTATTTTTTTATTTTTGTTTTTATTTCTATTACTCTAGGATGTGGATCAAAAAAGACCTTGCTGTGATTTATGTCAAAGAGAACTCTTCCTATGTTTTCCTCTAAGAGTTTTACAGTGTCCGCTCTTACATGTAGATCTCTAATCAATTTTGAGGTTATTTTTGTGTATAGTGTTACGGAGTGTTCTAATTTCATTCTTTTGCATGTAGCTGTCAAGTTTTCCCAGCACCACTTATGAAGAGACTGTCTTTTCTCCATTGTATATCCTTGCCTCCTTCATCATAGATTAGTTGATGATAGGTGTGTGGGTTTATCTCTGGGCTTTCTATCCTGTTCTATTGATCAATATTTCTGTTTTAGTGCCAGTACCATATTGTCTTCATTACTGTAGCTTTGTAGTATAGTCTGACATCAGGGAGTCTGATTCCTCCAGCTCCGTTTTTTTCCCTCAAGAGTGCTTTGGCTATTTGCGGTCTTTTGTGTCTTCATACAAATTTTAAATTTTTTTGTTTTAGTTCTGTAAAAAATGCCATTGGTAATTTGATAGGGATTGCATTGAATCTGTAGATTGCTTTGGGTAGTAGAGTCATTTTCACAATATTGATTCTTCCAATCCAAGAACATGGTATATCTCTCCATCTGTTGGTACCATCTTTAATTTCTTTCATCAGTGTCTTATAATTTTCTGCATACAGGTCTTTTCTCTCCCTAGGTAGATTTATTCCTAGGTATTTTATTCTTTTTGTTGCAATGGTAAATGGGAGTGTTTCCTTAATTTCTCGTTCAGATTTTTCATCATTAGTGTATAGGAATGCAAGAAATTTCTGTGCATTACTTCTGTATCCTGAAACTTTACCAAATTCATTGATTAGCTCTAGTAGTTTTCTGGTGGCATCTTTAGGATTCTCTATGTATAGTATCATGTCATCTGCAAACAGTGACAGTTTTACTTCTTTTCCAATTTGTATTCCTTTTATTTATTTTTATTCCCTGATTGCCATGGCTAGCACTTCCAAAACTATGTTGAATAATAGTGGTGAGAGTGGACATCCTTGTCTTATTCCTGATCTTAGAGGAAATGCTTTCAGTTTTTCACCATTGAGAATGATGTTTGCTGTGGGTTTGTCGTATATGGCCTTTATTATGTTGAGGTAGGTTCCCTCTATGCCCAGTTTCTGGAGAGTTTTTATCATAAATGGGTGTTGAATTTTGTCAAAAGCTTTTTCTGCATCTATTGAGATGATCGTATGGTTTTTATTCTGCAATTTCTTTATATGGTGTATCACATTGATTGATTTGAGTATATTGAAGAATCCTTGTATCCCTGGGATAAATCCCACTTGATCATGGTGTATGATCCTTTTAATGTGTTGTTGGGCTCTGTTTGCAAGTATTTTGTTGAGGATTTTTGCATCTATATTCATCAGTGATATTGGTCTGTAATTTTCTTTTTTGGTAGTATCTTTGTCTGGTTTTGGTATCAAGGTGATGGCAGCCACATAGAATGAGTTTGGGAGTGTTCCTCTGCAAATTTTTGGAAGAGTTTGAGAAGGATGGGTGTTAGCTCTTCTCTAAATGTTTGATAGAATTAACCTATGAAGCCATTTGGTCCTGGACTTTTGTTTGTTGGATGATTTTTAATCACATTTTCAGTTTCAGTGCTTGTGATTTGTCTGTTCATATTTTCTATTTCTTCCTGGTTCAGTCCTGGAAGGTTATAGCTTTCTAAGAATTTGTCCATTTCTTCCAGCTTGTCCATTTTATTGGCATAGAGTTGCTTGTAGTAGTCTCCTAGGATGCTTTGTATTTCTGTGATGTCTGTTGTAACTTCCCCTTTTTCATTTCTAATTTTATTGATTTGAGTCCTCTCCCTCTTTTTCTTGATGAGTCTAGTTAATGGTTTATCAATTCTGTTTATCTTCTCAAAGAACCAGCTTTTAGTTTTATTGATCTTTGCTATTGTTTTTTGTTTGTTTGTTTGTTTCTATTTCATTTATTTCTGCTCTCATCTTTATGATTTCTTTCCTTCTGCTAACTTTGGGTTTTGTTTGTTCTTCTTTCTCTAGTTCCTTTAGGTGTAAGTTTAGATTGTTTCTTTGAGATTTTTCTTGTTTCTTGAGGTAGGCTTGTATAGCTATAAACTTCCCTCTTAGGACTGCTTTTGCTTCATCCCATAGGTTTTGGATTGTCGTGTTTTCATTATCTTTTGTGTTTAGGTATATTTTTTTTCCTCTTTGATTTCTTCAGTGATCTCTTGGTTATTTAGTAACATAGTGTTTAGCCTCCATGTGTTTGTGTTTTTTTTATGTTTTTTTCCCTGTAATTGATTTCTACTCTCATAGTGCTGTGGTCAGAAAAGATGCTTGATATGATTTCAATTTTCTTAACTTTACTGAGGCTTGATTTGTGACCCAAGATGTGATCTATCCTGGATAATGTTCCGTGTGCACTTGAGAAGAAAGTGTAATCTGCTGTTTTGGGATGGAATATCCTATACATATCAATTAAATCTATCTGGTCTATTGTGTCATTTAAAGCTTGTGTTTCCTTATTAATTTTCTGTTTAGATGATCTGTCCATTGGTGTAAGTGAGGTGTTAAAGTCCCCCACTATTATTGTGTTACTGTTGATTTCCTCTTTTATAGCTATTAGCAGTTGCCTTTTGTATTGAGGTGGTCCTATGTTAGGTGCATATATATTTATAATTGTTATATCTTTTTCTTTGACTGATCCCTTGATCATTATGTAGTGTCCTTCTTTGTCTCTTGTAACATTCTTTATTTTAAAGTCTATTTTGTCTGATCTAAGTATTGCTACTCCAGCTTTCTTTTGATTTCCATTTGCATGGAATACCTTTTTCCATCCCCTCACTTTCAGTCTGTATCTGTCCCTAGGTCTGAAGTGGGTCTCTTGTAGACAGCATATATATGGGTCTTGTTTTTGTATCCATTCAGAGAGCCTGTATCTTTTGGTTGGAGCATTTAATCCATTCACTTTTAAGGTAATTATCAATATGTTTTTCCTATTACCATTTTCTTAATTGTTTTGGGTTTGTTTTTGTAGGTCCTTTTCTTCTCCTTTGTTTCCCACTTAAAGAAGCTCCTTTAGCACTTGTTGTAGAGCTGGTTTGGTGGTGGTGAATTCTCTTAGCCTTTGCTTGTCTGTAAAGCTTTTGATTTCTTCATCGAATCTGAATGAGATCCTTGCTGGGTAGAGTAATCTTGGTGTAGGTTTTTCCCTTTCATCACTTTAAGTATATCATGCCACTCCCTTCTGGCTTGTAGAGTTTCTGCTGAGAAATCAGCTGTTAATCTTATGGGAGTTCCCTTGTATGTTATTTGTCATTTTTTCCTGCTTCTTTTAATAATTTTTCTTTATTTTTTGCCAGTTTGATTACTATATGTCTTTGCGTGTTTCTCCTTGGGTTTATCCTGTATGGGGCTCTCTGCACTTCCTGGACTTTGGTGGCTATTTCCTTTCCCATGTTAGGGAAGTTTTTGACCATAATCTCTTTAAATATTTTCTTGGGTCCTTTCTCTCTCTCTTCTCCTTCTGGGACCCCTATAATGTGAATGTTGTTGTGTTTAATGTTGTCCCAGAAGTCTCTTAGGCTGTCTTCATTTCTTTTCATTCTTTTTTCTTTATTCTTTTCTGCAGCTGTGAATTCCACCATTCTCTCTTCCACGTCACTTATCCATTCTTCTGCCTCAGTTATTCTGCTATTGATTCTTTCTAGTGTATTTTTCATTTCAGTTATTGTGTTGTTCATCTCTGTTTGTTCTTTAACTCTTCTAGGTCTTTGTTAAACATTTCTTGCATCTTCTCGATTTTTGCCTCCATTCTCTTTCTGAGGTCCTGGATCATCTTTACTATCATTATTCTGAATTCTTTTTTTGGAAGGTTGCCTATCTCCACTTCATTTAGTTGTGTTTCTGGGGTTTTATCTTGTTCCTTCATCTGGTACATAGTCCTCTGCCTTTTCATCTTGTCTATCTTTTTGTGACTGTCTCTCATGGGTTATTTTAACACTTCTTTAGGATTCCATCCTGATGTATTAATACTATCTTTGAGGATTGAATTTTCTTAGTAGTTGATTTAGGTATTACAATATATATACATAAAATCATAGTCTAACTTTTTATGAAAATTTATTGCATCTAATCATCTTGAGAGAAATTCATGTTTGTCAGTCTATATCTAATTATATCTAATTAATATCTAATTAGTATCATATCAAATGTTACCCATATATATGCTGTCTACATAACTATGAGTACATATGTACTCTTCAATATTCAATATTCAAAATATATTAATCAAAAAACAACAGAACTGAAAGGAGAAATAGATGAATCTATAATTATAGTTGGAGATTTAAACACCTCTCTTTCTCAGGAATTGATAGAACAAGTAAACCAGCAAGCATATGAAAAACTTAACACCTTCAATCAACTTGACCTTTTTGGAAGAATATAGCAGAACACACATTTTTTCAAGTACATGTGAAACATCAAAATAGACTACATTCTGGGCCATAAACCAAATTTTAACAAATTATAAAGACTAGAAATAAGATAAAGCAAAAGTTCATAAATGCATTAAATTAGGAATCAATACAAAAGGATATCTAGAAAATCTCCAAATATTTAGAAATTAAATAATATACACTGAAATAATTCTAGGTTAAAGAGGAATCCTCAAGAGGAATTAAAAATATTTTGAACTGAATTAAAATGAAAATACAACCTACGAAAGTTTCTAGGATACAACTAAAACCATCCTTAGAGGAAAAAGTTTATAATTAAATGCTTATTTTGGAAAATAAGTAAAGTTAACTATCAGTACTCTTAGCTTCAGAAACTAGAAAGAGATGAAAAAATTAAACCTAAAGCTAAAAGAAGAAATGAAATAATAATTGTAAGAGCAAACATGAATACAATTTTTTTTAAAAAACAAAAAAATAAAGCAATGGAAACAAAACTGATTCTATAAAAATATAAATAGAATTGATATCTACCCCCATATACTCAACAACATAAATGAATCAACCAATGTTGTAAAAGATACAAACTACCAAAATTCACTCAAGAAAGAAGAAACAGAATATCCTGATATCTATAAAAGAATTTAAATTAATAAAAAATATTTCACCTAAGAAAACTCTCAGCCTAAATGCCATCACAGGCAACTTCTACTAAATACTTGGGGAAGAAATGCAACCACAACAATACAAACTTTTCTAGAAATTGAGGAGGAGGGAATACTTCCTAACTTCTCTTATAAGTTCAGCATTACTCTAATAACAAAACCAGAGAAAGATACTACAAGAAAACTACAGACCAATATCCCTTATGAGCATAAAGGCAAAACTCCTCAACAAAATATTAGCAAATCAAATCCAGGAATATATAAAAAGAATAATAGATTACAACCAAGTAGGGCTGATTTGAAGAATGTAGGCCTGGTTCAGCTTTAGAAAATCAATTAAAATAATTCACTAGATTAGCAGAATAATGAAGAAAGTCAAATAATCATCCCTATATGTGGTAAAAAGCTTTTGACAAAATTCAACATTGATTCATGATTTAAAAAAAAAAAAAAAAAAACCTCAGGAAACTAAAAGTCTCTGAATGCTTCCTCGATGTGACAGATGGATGTTACTTAAAATTGAGAGTTTTCATTATAGTATTTAAAGATGAAAGACTGAATGCATTCCCCATTAGATTGGGAATAATGCAAGGATGTCCTTTCTCACAACTTCTATTCAACATTATACTGAAAGTCCTAGATAGAGGAATAAGACATGGAAAGAATAAAAGGCACACAGATTGGAATGAGAGAAAGAAATATGTCTGTATTTACAAACAACACGTATATGTAGAAAATCCTAAAGCATCTTTAAAAAGCTTCTAAATATCATGAGTCAATTTGAAAAGTTCACAGGATACAAAGTCAGTATACAAACATCACTTCAATTTTAATATATTAGTGATGAATAATTGGAAATTGAAATTTAAAAATACAGTAAAAGGCTTCTCTGCTGGCTCAGTGGTTGAGAGTCCGCCTGCCAATGCAGGGGACACAGGTTCATGCCCTGGTCCGGGAAGATCCCACATGCCGCAGAGTGGCTGGGCCCGTGAGTCACGGCCATTGAGCCTGTGCGTCCGGAGCCTGTGCTCCGCAACAGGAGAGGCCACAACAGTGAGAGGCCTGCATACCACACACACACAAAAAAATACAGTAAAATTTACAACAGCACAGAAAAATTATATACTTAGATATAAATCTAACAACATATGTTTAGGATAAATATGCTGAAACCTATAAAACAGGGATGAAAGAAATCAAATAATATTTAATAAATGGAGAGATATACAATGTTCATGAATATTGAAGCCTGAATACTATTAAGATATAAATTGTTTCCAAATTGATCTACACATTCAACTCAATCCAAATTAAATTCGCAGGAGGATTGTTTTGTAGATATTGATAATCTGAATCTTAAATGCATATGGAACAGCAAGAAAACTGTAAGAATCCAATTAATTTTGAAAATGAAGAACAAAAAAAGGAAGATTAACACTACCCGATTCAAGATTTAATAAGAAATTCCAGTAATCAAGATGGTGATAAGACACATAAGTCAATGGAACAGAGTCCAGAAATATACCCACAGCATCATAATCAACTGATTTTTGAAAAAAGTTTAAAAGCAATTCAGTGAAGAAAGCACAGTCTTTTCAACAATGGTGCTAGAAAAACTGTACATCTCTGTGTCCAGGGTAAATAATGAACTTTGACCCACATTCTATTAACTCAACATGGATCATAGACCAAAACATAAAACACAAAACCATAAAACTTCTGGCAGGGGCTTCCCTGTTGGCACAGATGTTGGGAGTCCGCCTGCCGATGCAGGGGACACGGGTTCGTGCCCCGGTCCGGGAGGATCCCACATGCCACGGAGCAGCTGGGCCCATGGGCCATGGCTGCTGGGCCTGCATGTCCGGAGCCTGTGCTCTGCAACGGGAGAGGCCACAACAGTGAGAGGCCCGTGTACCGCAAAAAAAAAACAAAACTTCTGGCAGAAAATATAGGAGAAAATCTTTGTGATCACAGGTTAGGCAAGGAGTTTTTATATAATTTATCGAGTGTTTAGATAGAAGATACTCTACCAGAATGAGAAGGGAAAGCAAAATATCAATGGAATACAAATGGCAACAAATGAACACTACTGTATTACAAATGAATAAAATATCCACACTGAAGTGAGTAAGGAAGGTAAGAACTAACCTGAGTTACTTTGGGAATCAATACTTTGACTGGAGACTGTCAGTCAACAGCAGAAAGAACTGTAAGAAAATTTTTTTACTATATTTAGCAGATTTGTTTCTCCCAGGGGTGTGTACAGGTCAGCAATTCTGAAACTAATTTTTGTGAATACTAGGTTTGAAAAAAATAAGTGAGTATATTGCAGATAATGAGAATCAAGTTTCTTACTATAGGAGAAAGAAGTTACAATTAAGAATACAGGAGGGCTAGAGTAAACATATGGTATTGGACTGGAATCACAGGTCTAGTATGAACTCATGGTTTTATACCTGACATGCTGATATTTACAGAAATAATTTAAGGGGTATGTGTGCACGCATGCATGTGTGTGTGGCTGGTTTACTATATAGACGTGCATTTCCAAGTTTTATCCACTGAGAGGGTCTAGATACAATGAGGTTTTGGTAGCAATGAGCACTCCTTCCATCCAGGTCTTGATGTCTAAATACCATCGTCTAATTAAAGGAACCAGACATCTTTGACAAAATGGTTGATTACAGGGCTGGAGAAAGAAAAAGCAAGATGACACTGGAGCATCTTGTGTTGGCATAAAGTAAGGAAGTAGTCAAATTGAAAGTTCATAAAAACCAATCTGAAAGAGCCCCTGTTGACTAAAGCTCGAAAATTCTGAGAAATAAAATTAACCAAGATAGCATTAGATTATAACCCACAGATAAAATAATACTAAGCATTCCATACTGATATAAATAAATACTGGCACACATGAATAAAGGAGGGGGAAGTAGTAGGTCTTCCTTACAGATTTTTAAATTAATAAATATAGAAAGAATAAGGGAAATGGAAAACCACCATTGGAAAAACACAGTAAAAATTGTTGCAAACAAGATCAAAAGATGGATGCTAAAACTAACGGGCAAAAATTGGAGGAGAACCAGATATTTTTCAGTCTCAAATTATCTTCCCAGGATATTTATTAGTTCAAAAGGAGAAAATAACAGCCTTACAATGGAGACGCACAGCAGACACCACTTTAACCAGGTGATAAAGGTTAAACAAGAAATATCAACTTCATGTACCCGTCATGTACACTTTGTAAGTGTATGTACAAGAACACATAATTTCTGTGACATTCTTGCCAAAAATGCATAACTTAATATAATTATGAGAAAATATTAGTCAAATGAAAACTATAAAGCATTCTACAAAATAACTAACCAGTATTATTCGAAAGCATCATAATCATGAAAGACCGGAAAAACTACACAACTTTCACAGATTGGAAAAGACAAAGAAGACATGAAAGTAAATGCAATGTGATATCTCAGATTGGATCCTGGAATTGAAGAAATAGATTAGCAGTAAATTGGTGAAATCCAAATAAAATACATAGCTTAGTTAAGAGTATTGCATCAAAGTTAATAATTTTGAAAATTATACAAATATTATGCAAGGTGTTGGGAAGCTGGGTGAAGTATATATGAAAACTCTCTGAGTTAATTTTGTAATCCTGCTCAAAGCCTAAAATTATTTCAAAATAAAATTTTTAAAAGTTACATAGTAAATTCCACTTATAATATTGCAATCATACTGTTATTGCATATAACACTAGTTCTCAGACTCCTTTCTTGATCCTCAGGATAGTATGATATGTTTCTAGCCCTTGGGATAGTACAATATTTTGAAAGTTGTTGTCATAGGTAGTGCGATGATGACGATAATTCTATGTGAAAGAATTAATCAGTTCATTTCTTCTTTAAGCTTAATATGACACTGAGGTGAATATCTTCTAAAGCAAAGGTAAGAAAATAATTTACCTACTTCCCTCTGGTTCCCCCATCTTTCTGATAGAATAGATTCTATGTAAAAGACCTCACCAACTGTGGGAGGAAAATACGATTGTTCTTATATTCTATAGGGTCACATGTGGCACAAGTTAGAAAGAAATTTAGAGGTCAGGTGCAAGGTCACAGAACTAGTGGGTTTACTGAGCACCACCAGTCCAAGGCTTTTTTGACAATCCTTTGTTGCATCCCACATAGTAAATTTTACACAGCATGTTAAAGGTTTCAGTTGGATTGTTTAAATGAAAGTAATAAAATTCGTAATTAATTTTAAATTTAGTAAAATTGAAAAACAAGGGAAATATTCCTTCGATGAAATTTCTTTGCATGATGTCTCAGATTGTTTTGTCATCACCAGTTTCACTGAGAATATCACCCTGTTGGAAACTGTGATCTGAACAGATTAAGCACCTTTCAACCTGAGTAATTACCTCCCAGGGCTATAAACCCTCTGTGTCCAACACATAACCAAGCCTTGTCATTAAAATATAAATTACCTTTCCCTTTTTGATCTATTTTAAAAGAGAATTGCGGGCCTGACAGCTGACTGGGAAGCAGGGGATAGAAGAAATCGGAGTAGAGAACAATGTTGTCCTGGAAAGAAGCTTCTCCTCCCCTAAAAATGAGCTCTGCTTTGAGGCTTGGGTTAGGAAAATGTTGGGGATTAAAGCAATAGATGGGGATGGAGCTAGGAAATGGAGAAACAATTAAAACAACAGCTGCTTTGCATCCCTTCCACTCTTTGGTTTTTTCTTATCCACCCTCAGTGATGAGTTTTGTAGCCCTAGTTAGCTACAGAGCAGAACAAACTAAAACAGTCACTATGGATATTTTTTCTTCCAAAAAAATTTCAGTACAAATAACTTCATGACACACACATCTCAAATATTAAATTAACAGCCTTTTCTCCTTTGCTGCCACCAAGATCCCCCAGTTGTATAGAAATGAGGATTGGAAAATATTGCCTGGTATACCTCTTGGGCACCCTGAACTTCTGAAAAACAATAGCTACAACAGATGTTTCTTTCATAAGATCTGTGTTTGATCTTCTAAATAATGTTTCACTACCAGGGGCTTGGCAAAGGGTCAGGAAATGTGTATAATTCAAGGGGAAAATATGGAAACAAAGAAAAAATCCCATGATACCCTCAAACAACTGCTAGAAATTCCGCTGATCAAAATATGGTTTATGTTACAGCAAATAATCTTTATTTTAAATGTCTAATTTCCAAAGATACTTAGGTTTTCAGACAAAGGCAGGCAGCCGTTTGCAATAAAAGCACACCATTTTGTTTTGAAGACAATAGTAAAGTCCTAAGACAACAAGCCACATATGGATGTCACATATGGATGTTCTCCCTAACACTGATTTTTCAAATCAGGCTTTGAAAATCTAGTCTATGACTTCTCCAACCTGACCTTCAGAAGTTTGTTTAAATGTCTGATTTAACTTTCTTCTTATTTATTCCAGGTATTCCTTTTGGGATAAGAAACAATCAGTTAATTACTCGTAATAATGATCCACAGACTTGAATAGCACCACTCAGTTATTTTCTTTTAAAAAATCTCCCCTTCACACACACACACATATTATTTCCCCTAACTTCTAAAGCATTATTCAGGGATCCTTTTCTCTTTCCTGTGATCACTGTGAATATTAAAACCTGCATTCTTACTCTTGAAAATACACTGAGGAAAGTTTTATTTTTCTTGAATAGTTGTCTAGAACAAACATGGTCAAAAAGTTCAGCCTAATAAGCCTGCATTGTATTCTTCTTCCATTATAAGTACTGTTAGGTAAAATAATTCTCTTCATCATGTAAATTCAATTGCACCTTTATTTGGTGTCACTTAGAAAGTTACAATCATTAAAACACCAACTCTCAGGGATCAGATTTCTGGGAAAAAAATGTGTCTGCCAGTGGTTTGAATTGACATACAGTGATGCCATACTTACCTTAGGAAAGGAGTACACATAGAATCTAAGTGGTCTGTCGTGAAAAGCATTTATACATATAAAATATGAAATTCATGGTTACAATTGGGAAGAATGCCAAATCCATGAAATAATATCTTACCCATCTTTGTATGAACCATTCACAATCATAGAACAAATCCAGCATAAATCAAAAACTCAAACAATTTTATGTGAGACCAACAAGAGATTTACAAAGTTATTTCAGTTTAGAGTGAAGCAAATATGCCCCATACTCAAAAGTCACAGTGTTAAATGTGAAATGTGTGCTGGTATTCCTTTCAAGAGCCACAGAAATGACTTTTCCCTGTTTCTTTCGTAGGACTAATCTCTCGATTTCACTATTATATATTTTCTCTTTTAATTCTAACTCCTCCAAAGAACCTATGTTTCCCTTAGGTGTCACTCCAAAGCAAAATCTATTGCACTTCTAAACCATGGAACATAGTAATTCCTTAGCCATGTAGCTTTTAGTATCTGAAATGAGATCTCAGGAGTGAAATTCCTTATACTCAAGATGAGCTTCCTTCTCAAACTTTAGGTATAATAAGATTTGAACTTCAACTGATGAAAGTAAATGCAATTGTGATAAAATGAATTTTTTTCAAATAGTGAGAAATTCCCTATAAAATAAAATCCCATAGGAATCCAAACCCCAAATAAGAATTACTGGTTTTCAAAGAATTAACCCATCTATCTACAACTAAGTGAAAAATGGTGCTATGTTAAAAGATGCAAATTCTTGTTAAATTTGTCATCATATGTCACTGTTTTGTACGTACCAGCTGTTTTTTGTGTGTGCTTCTTTTTTGTTTTTCTTAAATTTTGAATTGAGGGGAGTATATTTTGAATGTGGCTAAATTTGACAGAATGCCTCCACTTAAGTTATCTTTGTTTTTTAGGATGATTTTCTATTTAATAGTGAAATGAATAGATAGCTTTACTCATATTTAAATAACTAATTTTAAAGAAGGGAAAAAAAGAATTTATTCACCTTCAATGTTTGATATAAAAAAACTTTTATATGGTAGATAAAGATTACTACATTTAATAAGTTTTCCCTTAGGTGTCAATTATTTTAAACCCAGATTTTACTTATTTCTATAAGAATGTGGTGGTTATTCAGACCATGAATACCTTTCAAGAGATCAAAGGACTTTAGAAGACTAATGTATGAATTAGAAATAAACTTTTTTTTTTCAGTGATTCTGAGAAGAACCCTTTCAATTCAAAGGCAGCAGAGCCCACTACTGGCCTAGTTGTGGAAATTTTTCTCTAGTCAAATAATTGGATGTTACTTGGGACTAAATTTATGGGATAAAAGCCAAGTCTAAGAATATAAATAACACAAATTTTCAACTAGCTTTCAAAACCTAGTGATTTACTGCAATACAGTGTGATGGTATGTTTAAAGATCAACATAAGGATGCTCTCATCACATATGGCATCTTGAAGATATACTTTTGGAAATCTGTAATTCTTCTGGACAACTAAGGACCAACTGTGATGTCAGTCAAGTTGCTGGAATGGGAGGAAAGTCTAAATGAAGGTCTAGGAGCTTTGGGACCCTCTTCTAATTCCATGGAGTATGTTTTACAAATGGAGTGATCAACATGAACTTAGTCAACAAATATTTAGCTTTTGTTATCATTCCAGAAAGAAAAATGGCAGAAGAATTTGTCCTAGCTCTGGCTTTTAATGGAGGGTGTCTTAGTTTCCTGTGGTGGCTGTAAAAATTACCACAAACTAGGTAACTTAAAGCCACATGCATTTATTCTCTCACAGTTCTGGAGGCCAGAAGTATGAAATCAATAATACTGGGTCAAAATCAAGGTGTCAGCAGGACCATGCTCCCTCCAGAGCCTCTAGGGGAGAATCCATTCTTTGCCTCCTTCAACTTCTGGTAGTGGCTGGCCTTCCTTAGCTTGTGGCTGTATCACTCCAATCTATGTCTCTGTAGTCACATTGCCTTCTCCTCCATGTTTAAACCCCACTGTACCTCTGAATTATGAGGATGCATGTAATTGCATTCAGGACCAGCCCACATAATCCATGATAATCTCCCCAGCCCAAGGTCCTTAACTTAATCACATCTGCAAAGACTCTTTTCTCCAATAAAGTAGCATTCACAGGTTCCAGGGATTAGGATGTGAATATTTTGGGGGGACCATTTTCAGCCTACCATAGAAAAACAAAATATATCTCCTAAAAATTCACAGTTTGAAGCTGATCTTTGTCTGATTTGTGGATCTGAAAAATATCCAAGCCAATACTTAATTTAAGATTGTCACAAGGTAGCACATTTAGATACTTGATATAAATAAATACAAATCCTCTTTAAGGGAATACACCCTTATACAGGAGACAAAAGTATCTGAATGAAAATAAGCTCTCAGGAAAGAAAAAAAAAAAGCACAAGGAAACAACAAGATAAAAATATATAGAAAAAGCAAACATCAAAATTAGATCCACAAAAACTTCAATACAGTAAAACTCATCAAAAATGTTCCCACAATTCAGACCTAAAAATATTAATGACTGGGTCCCAGGACCCCAAAACATAACTGGCTAGTTATAATGGCTCACCCCAATTATTTTATTAACTTTGTAATAATACAAAGCTGTATTTTTCATGATAGGTATTTTGAGCACTACTCATAGCTTTATGGGCTGCATTCAACTAGAATTTCTAGATCCAGAATAAAATAAATATGTCTAGTATGGCTAAAGAAATAAAAATGGGAATCAAAGTCATGAGGAGAAAGAAAAGAAACTATCAAAAATTATAGAGAATTTTTTAAAATTTCATAGAAATTTTAGAAATAAAAATATAATACTTGAAATTTAAAAGTAAATGGACAGATTAGATAGCAGATTAATAGAGAATAACAATAGCTGCCTCTTAGTGAGGTTTACTATATGCCAGGTACTCTTTTGAGCATTTACATTAATTGACTAATTTAACATTTATAACAATCCATGAAGTAAGTATTATTATTTATTTTATTTTACAGATAAAAAATCATAAGGACAAGAGATTAAGACATTTGCTTAACTTGTATAACTACTGAGTAGCAGGACTAAGGTTAAAACCTCAGCAGTATGTCTGAGAAGGCCACTTTCCACTAAAATATTTTGCCAACTTGATTAGCCACAGCTGAAAATATAATTCCAGAACTGGGAAACAATCCAGAATTAATTAACCAAATTGTAGAAACAAAGAGAAGGAAAATATGAAAGAGAGATGAGAAACAGAAAAGAGAGTAAGATAGTTTAACATATATCTAATTGGATTTCCATAAGGAGGGACTAGAGAAAATGCAGGGAAAATAATATTCAAATAGACAATTTTTGAGAAGTTCCTCAAATAAATAAAAGAGATGAGTCCATCTCCATCTATGCAGGAATCACAATCAATTCCAAAAAGGACCAAAAAAAAGGAGGGGGGAGGAAAAAAAAGAAGAAAGAAAATGAAAAAAAGAAACCCACACATAAACACTTACTAGTAAAAATTCAGAGCACCAAAGAAAACTATCATTCAAGAATGAGGGTGAAATAAAGCCATGTGCAGACAAAAAAAAAAAAAAAAAGTGTACAACAAGAGCAGAAATTCAGCAGAGGAAATTACAGAGGTTATTATTCTAAGAGATGAAAAATTATCCTAGAAATAGCTCTGAAAAGTAAGTTGGAAAGCCAAATTTAAAAAATGGAACATATGTTAGTTAATCTATACAAGCATTGGTTATATAAGTAAGTAATAATAATATCAAATTTGTGGTTTTAAACACATCAAAATAGACCTGAAATAATAATCAACAACTTTTGACAACAACAAAAATGAAATAAAGCACTTTAGATTTTCTGGTAAGTGTGAACTGTGGTTTTCAGACCAACCCTCCTATTCAGAATATATGCTAATTCATATATCGGAAGAACACATAACAATAACAACAAAAATCTGTTTAAACTAATTGGAGAGTGTCTAAGGGAGAAAAGATCTGCAGGTCCATAATCCAGGAAAAAAAGAGTTCTAGAAAGGTAAATTTGGTTAAATATGGCTTTTGGAGACCCTTACAACACAAGGTAATTGTAGATTCCAAAAGTGATGAACTGAAAGCTAAGAAACTGAACAAAGTTGTTTTGCAGATATATAGAGTAAGAAGACAAAAATTGAAATTCAATGATAGACAAAGAAGAGGAACCTGGTACACACCAAGACTTTTGTGAGGACTCCAAAACACTGAAATAATCCTTCACAGGGACTGAAGCCAATATCATATTGGACTAAGGTGGTCAAGAACTATTATTACACTTAGCCTAGCTAATAACCGAAAGCAAAAGTAAATCCCTCTGGGGAAATATATCCATACTCTCAGACTGTGTATACTATTTTTTTCTGATGAAGTCAGAAATAATCAGACATTCAAAAAGATATTTTTTTTACTGAAAGCCAAGAATAAAAACAGATCTTTAAGTATCTAGAAAGCATATTAATCTGACATGAGTTTTTAAATCACATGAGAAAAGTTCTTGCAAAATAATGGAAGTCATTTAAATCTAGTTTCTCCACATATCTCCCTAAAGCATGCAGATTATCAAGGCAAACAAATAAAACCACTTATAAACCACTCTATCAAATAAATGACAAAGAACATAACAAACTTTAATTTCTTTATAATTAATGAGATAAATATCTAAGATAAGCAGAGTGAAATATGGTAGTCAAGGCAGAGAAAAGAATCAGGTTAAATTGTGCAGAAAATAGATGAGGTCAGTGGAAGCCATGAAGATGAAATCGGTCAGTGGAAGCCATGAAGATGAAATCATCCTAGAAAGGGAGAATCCCAACCTAAGAGAGAAATAGAAGTCTGATACCTGGCAGACATAACACTGACAACAGGTAAATCAAAAGGAAGGAGGCTAAAAGTGTATGGGACAATGGCAAGGCACAACTTCTGAGGGAGAGAGAGATGGTGGAAAATAAGGGAAGATACCTTGAAAATTTGAAGAATAATAAAAGAAGATAACAAGTGGTGAAAACCATGTGTTCTAGAGACATAAAATAGGATTACAAAACCAGGAGACACACCACCAGCCTCTTGGTTTGGAACCAAAAAACAAACAACAAAAGTGACAAAAATACCATCAGTAAAAAAATACTGCAATTCAATGCACCATGTAAAAAGATTTTTTCTGAAGTCAGAACTCAGTCAGTCCTAATCAGTCAGTCCTAATCACCTACTAACATAAATTCACCTCTTACTCCTTCTTAGGAAAGCTTTTTTTAAAAATACAAATTATAGAAAAAAAGAAGAATATCTCTATAAAGCTAGTATACGAAGAAAACAGAAAACTGGAATAAAAACATTTTGGATGATGAAACCATGCTCTTTTTGCTCATAACCCCCACCTCCTGCCCCTTCTCCTTAACACACACTCTCACATAATAATAAAAAAAAGAAAACATAGGAACATTCTAAAACAACACTTCACTCAATTAAATTTTTTAAACAAGCAATGACAGATTTGAAAACATATCAAATCAGAAGTTTAATAACTCAAAAAGAAACAGACAAAAAGCAGAAAAATGGGAAAGTGTTCACCAAACTCAGAAAAAAAAGATGGAAAAAAAGAGGAGAAGTATAAATAAGATTAAACTACATGATGTCTAAAGGAAAATAGAATTGACTGAATATACTGTAATAGGCATTGTGAAGGTTAATAAAACTTGTCAGGAAAAATGTGATAAATATGGATGGTAAGCAAAGAAGATCCAACAAATGTATAATTGAAGTCCTTGAAGAAAACCAAAACAACAACAAATGGATATGAGTAATAATTAAAACTATGATCTAATAAATCTTCCCAGAAATAAAAGAAAACCTGAACCTACTTATTTAAAATGTTCACTTTGCACCTAGAAAACTGACCCAGAATGTCAACCCCAAACATGAATACACAAAATAAATGAATAATAAAAATTGAAATAAAGAGAACTTAAAAAAATAAGACAGTGCTATGCCCACCTCTATAATAATAAATACAAGAACTTACAGGATATAGAGAATTTCAAAGAAAATGCAATCTACCAAAATTGAACACAGAAAAGATAGTATTTAAAAGATTAATTTCCTATAAATAGAAAAAGTTATAAAATAACTTGATTATGAAGAAAGACCAGGTCCAGATGGTTTCACAAGGGAATTCTGCTAAGCTTTTAAACACTAGATAATACCAATGCTTGTTAAAGTGCTTCAAAATATAAGAAAGAATCAATTGTAGCATTTATAGCTAACCTGATAAAGATACTGCAAAAAATACATAATCATGGACCAATTTCATTAGTGGATATCACTAATCTTAAATAAAATAATAACAATCAGAATCCAGTAGCACTTTTAAAAAATGCTTCATTGTTATGTGGGATTTACTCTAGGTATTAATGGTTCAATATTTGAATGATTCAATATTAGAAAATCTATGAATATAATTTACAATATTAATAAATATGAAGAGAAAATGCTACAATTATTTCCATAGATGCTGAAAAGATCTTTAACAAAATTCAACACACAACCCTGATTTAAAAAACACTCTCAATAAAATAAGAAATTGGTTACTTCCTTAACATAAAATAAACATTTTATCAAAATAGGAAATTGTGTATATTTCTTTAACACCATAAGATATCTATTTTTCAGTGCATATAATAATATCTATTTTTACTACTTTTTAACTTAATAAATAATCTTTATTGACATTCTCATTAAGGTTTTTTTAAAAAGCAAATATTCCTATAGATCCACTACTATTCAACATTGTTTTGAAAGTACAGACTGCTATAATCAGACAAACAATAACAATTAGAGACATAAAAATTATAGATGTATAAATATATACAAAGAAAACCCAAGAATATTGATAAAAATGACCAAAACAATACAATAATTCAGTAAGTTAGCAGGTTAGTAATATACAACTAAAATACCCAAAAAAATCATATATAGAAGCAATAACAAGTAGGAAGAGATGATAGAACTGTTAACTCATTCATAAACACAGTGAAGAATATTTAATACAATTAATAGTAATTATTCTAAAAATCATACTAATTTTTTAAATTCTTAAAGAACAGGAAAGTAAACAATTGAAAGTCATCTGTGCTTTAATAAGATGATGCAACATCATAAAGATGTCAATTCTTCACAAGTTAATATGTAAATAATCACAATCCAAATAAGACTTTTAATTTCTAGCACTATAAAAGCTGATTTAAAAGTTTTAATCTTACCCACATTGATCTATACATTTAAATCAACTCCAATCAATTTCACAGCAAGGTTTTTGGGCAGCATAGACAAGCTAATACTAAAATTTATACAATAAGGTTTAGGTGCTAGAATAGCTAAAACAATTTTTAAAAAGAAGAATAAAATAGTAGAAATCATTCTACCCATTATTAAGGCCAGCTATATAGCTACAATAATCAAGACAATGTGGTATTGGCAGAGAGACAGACAAATAAATCAATGAAACAGAATACAGAGCCCAGAAATAGTCCCACACAAATATGTCCAAATGAATTTTGACAAAGTTACAAAACCAATTCAGTGAAAAAGGATAGTCTTTTCAACAAATTGTGCTGGAACAATTGGATATCCATAGGAAAAAATGAACCTAAACCTAAACTTCTCATGTTATACAAAAATTACAGTTTAAACATATATTGATTGTCAACTCTGTGCAAATTTCTATGTCAATGACTATAATACATGTGAGCAAAACATAGCCCTTGACTGGCAGTAGAACATTATGAAAAGAATAAGTGGGCATACATAAATTACTGTTAAAAAAGGAAAAAAACTTAACTCAGAATGGATCATAGACCTAAGGGTAAAATATAAAACTATGCAATTTATAGGAAAAAATAGAAGAAAATCTTTGAGATCTAGGGCTAGACAAAGAGTTCTTAGACTTGACATCAAGAGCTCATTAAAAGAAAAAAAGATAAGCTGGACATCATCAAATTTAAAGACTTTTTGTTTTGTATAATACCCTGTTAAAGGACAAAAAGACAAACCAGATTGGGGCAAAAAAATTTGCAAACCACATATCTGTCAAAGGTAGTCTCTAGAATATATAAAGAACTCACAAAATTCAACATTAATAGAACAAACAGTCTAGATGGAATATGGATATATTCGTCAAGGTTCTCCAGAGAAATATAACTAATAGAATTGATTGATTGATTGATTGATCATAGGAATTGGCTTACACAATTGTGGAGGTGGAGAAGTACCATTATCTGCCTTCTGCAAGTTTGACAGCCAAGAAACCCAGTGGTGTAATTCAGTTCAGGTTTGAAGGCCTGAAAATCAGGAGCTCTGATGTCACAGAGCAGGATGTTATGGATGTCCCAGCTCTAGCAGAGAGAGAAAATCACCCTTTTCTCCACCATTTTTTTCTATTCAGGCCTTCAACAGATTGGGTGATGCTCATCCACGTAGGTGAGAACAATCTTCTTTTTTCTAAACCAACTCAAAGGCTAATTTCTTCTGGAAACAGCCTCCCAAAACCACTCAGAAATAATGTTTTACCAGATATCTGGGCATCCCTTAGCCCGGTCAAGTTGACACATAAAATGACCCATCACAATGAACGAAAGACATGAATAGGCATTTCATGAAAGGGATATGCAGATGGCAAACGACACATGAAAAGATATTCAACATCAGTAGCCACTAAGGTAATGCCAAGTAAAACCACAATAAGATATCACTACATACCTATGAGAATATATAAAATTAAGAAAAAAACAAAGTGACAACACCAAGCTGGCAAGGATTGAGAGAAACTGGTCACTCATATACTGTTTATGGGAATGTAAAAAAGTGCAGACAGTCTAAAAAACAGTTCAGCAGTTTCTTAAAAAACTAAATATTCAGTTACCATACACTCTAGCAACTGAAATCTTTGGCACTTATCCCAGTTAAATGAAAACTTATGTTTGCAAAAAAACCTGTACATGAATGCTCTTATCAACTTTATTCATAATAGTCAAAAATTGGCAATGAATCATCTGTCCTTCAACAGTTGAATGGTTAAACAAACTGAAGAATATCTATACCACGAAATATTACTCAGCAAATAAAAGAAGCAAAGTACTGATGCATGCAGCAACTTAGATGAATCTCCAGGTAATTAGGTTGAGTTAAGAAAGCTAGCCCCAAAAGATTACATGCTGTGTGATGCCGTCTCTATAAATTTCCTGAAATTATAAAAGTATAGAGATGGAGAATGTTACAGTGGTTGCAAAGGGTTAAGGACTGAGTTAAGGGCTAAGGAGAAGGAGGAAATCATTGTTATAAAAAGGCAAAAAGAACAACAAAAAAAGGCAACACTAGGAATCCTTGTGGTGAAGGGACTCTTCTATATCTTCCTGTATCAATGTTAATATCCTGCTTGTGATATGGCACTAAATTTTGAAAGATATTATCATTGGAGGAAATGAGTAAATGACACATGGGAGTTCTCTTCATTATTTCACAAAGTTGTATATGAATCTACAGTTATCTCCCAAAAAAGTTTAATTAAAAAATAAAAAAACAAGGAAAGAAAAGAAGAGAAAAGAAAAGATAGATTGGGAAAATCTTACACAGAAGAGCAGTAAGGGGAAAAATAGCCCTGCCAGATATTAAAACATACTAACAAAGCCTGTATAATTAAAATAGTGTGATCCCCGTGCACAGGTAGACTCATGATCAATGAAACAGAAGAGAAATGGCAGAAATAGATGCAGGTACATTTGGAAATGCATGACAAAGATACTATTTCAAATCACTCAGGAAAGGAAAGATTCAGGGAAAAAACTATGTTTGGGTGGCAACTGGATACCCAGCTGGGAACTAATTCACATCATACATAAAAATAAATTCCAACAGGAGTAGCTATCTAAATGTAAAAGCCAAAACCCAAAAACAAATAGAAAAACAAACAAGAAATCCAAAAAACAGCCATAAAAGTGCTATAGAAATATGAGGAACTGTTATAACTTGGGGATGGGGAAGCCTTTCTAACGATGATGCTATGTACATCAGACTATAATTAAAATTTTTGTTTCAAAATAACACCTATAAACAAAGGAAAAGATAAGTCACGAACTATGACATCTTAACAGTAGGTATAACCAACAAGATATGAGTAGCCTATATACATAACAACAATAACACAAAAACAGAAAAATGACCAAAAGCCAAGAACATGTCTTACATGGCAAATAAGCATGAGAATATGCAGACCTTCATCCGTTTTTAGGAAAATACAAATTCAAATTACAATGAGGTACCATTTTGTGAGATAGGTAAAACTGAAAAGTCCAATAATACCAAGTCTTTTCTATATCTTGGGGATATAGAAAAGACTAATTCATTTCCTGTGGAAGTATAAATTGATACAAACACTGTACAATTAACCAGGTACATATTTTGACCCCCAGTAATTTCCCTTTTATATACCTGAGAGAATCTTTTGCATTCCTTTCTATGAGGTTGATTAGAAGACAGTTCACCTAGTAATTACGAGTGTGACTTTTGAGGCTAGATCATTCTGGTTTCCAAATCTACTTCTAACATTTCTAGGTCTAAACCATGGGCTCATTACTAAAACACACTGTACTTCAGTTTCCTTACGTTTGCAGTAGGGATAATACTGGTACATGGTGTTTTCCTCATAGGTTTGCTCTGAGTATTATATGAGTGAATACTTGCTAAGTAATTTTTTTTTTTTTTTTGCTGTACGTGGGCCTCTCACTGCTGTGGCCTCTCCCGTTGCGGAGCACAGGCTCCGGACACACAGGCTCCGCGGCCATGGCTCGCGGGCCCAGCCGTTCCGCGGCATGTGGGATCTTCCGGGATAGGGGCACGAACCCGTGTCCCCTGCATCGGCAGGTGGACTCTCAACCACTGCGCCACCAGGGAAGCCCTTGCTAAGTAATTTTGAAATAAATGATGATTATGATGGTTATGGAGGTGATGATGATAAAGAAACAGGTGGTAGCTGTACCAATTGAAATAAGAGAAACTGGAAACCCCTCAACTGTTCATGGACAGAAGAGTGGATACATGAAATGCAGCAACAAAATGAATGAGCTATGACTACAGGCATCAACCTGAATGAACTGCATAAAAAAATCGAGTGGGTCTTCCCTGGTGACGCAGTGGTTGAGAGTCCGCCTGCCAATGCAGGGGACACGGGTTCGTGCCCCAGTCCAGGAGGATCCCACATGCCGTGGAGCGGCTGGGCCCGTGAGCCATGGCCACTGAGCCTGCTTGTCCGGAGCCTGTGCTCCACAACGGGAGAGGCCACAGCAGTGAGAGGCCCGCATACCGCAAAAAAAAAAAAAAAAAAAGAGTGCAGCATGGGGCAGTTCCTGGCATAGACTGGTGTTGCCTGAAAACAAATGCAGAGTTAGCAGCTCTCATGTCAGAATACCTTTGAATTATGATACAGCATTAACATGACTATGAAACCTCATCCACTTTCTAAGGAGGGTGGCAGGAGAACAGGGTAACTTGGGGTTCTAAGAAGACATCCAAATTCTGCTTCTATCCTCTTGTAGCAGTCAGGCAGTTTCTTTAAGACCAGGGTTGAAATGGGGTGATCTTCTGAGAACCACGGGACACACCAGAGTAGAGGGCAGAATGGAGGGAGAAAGAAGAAAAACAAGTCCAAGGAGCCTAAAAAAACGAAATGAGGGAGTCTGAATCAGAAAGTTTCTAAATTGTAGGGAACAGAGACAGTAATTTTTCTACAGATCAAGGAAGTAAACTGAGAGTCTGGAACAATTGCCTAGAGTCAGAACTGTTGTTGACAATGTGTAGGGTGTTTAATGATGGGATAGAAAAGGTCTCATTTAGGATGGATGTAAGCCACCAAATTTATCTGAATAATTCAAGGAAGAAAGGAGTACAAGGGGAGAATAGCTAAAGATATAAATCACCTATGTAGTTATAATTTCCCAAATGCACAAGGTCAAGAACAATTTCACTAATGTTTTACTTCATTTTGGTCAGATTTTTAGCACCAAAAAGACAAATGTTCTTTGGAAAATATATGGATTCTATTGGAATGACATAGTTGTCACAGAAACTCACAGGTTTTGTTAATTCACATAATATTAAGAGAAGAAAGTGCAATTTAGAGAAAGCTAGCATACTACCTTTCAGTGTTTAACAAAACATTCATGGAATGTCCAGTGCATGTCACTGCCAACACAGTAATAGCTGTACCTTGGTATTCAACATCTTGATGCATGACTTGGAAGCAATGGCCATATATGGCTATCCTATTAGGACACATACTCATTTTCCTATGCACAGCAAGCACAGTATAACATGTGAAATAACAAGATAAAATCCAAACATGGCAACAACCCAAAACACATCAGCATCACTGAAATAGAGACCACTGTGATTTCAGCACTGTTCCCTGAGGAAGCTGTGTGTCTTGAATAGGGGGCTTTAAAATCCCATAAAGAAATTCTACTAAGGGCAGCAACGTGGCTTCATCATTACTGAATGAATGATAGGCCATTGGTCTTTTCGCATAAGAATGCAGGTAAAAGCCCATTCCACGGAATGTCGAATTTCCAGACACTATCCTTAATACGTGCCTTTCAACCACAGCATGTGAGTCTAATGAAGCATAGGTGCTGTGTTATTGTATATTTTGGATACATGAGGAAACCAAGTAACTCATTTACGTAATAACATATTTCATGTGCAACTCACCAAAAGCTAACCTCACAAGGATCACTATATTCCAACACAGCATCACAAGCTCATGTAATTAGATAGAGCAAATATCACTCTATTTTTACAGGGGTGGAAATTATGGTTTGGCGGTTACCTGCTCAAGATTAAACAGTTAATAACAGTAAAGATTTGCTACAAGTCCTTTGACGCCAATCTAGTATTCCTTTGATTTATAAAATGTTACAGCAGTAGGAAAAACATGTTTGTTTTTGCTAGAAAAATTAGACATAAAATATTCTGTATATTTTGAGTGTTTTATTTGTAACATTAAAATATGATTTATAGACAATTTATTTGCAAAATTGGCACAAATTGACATTAATTTTCCATTAAAATAACACTGAATGGGAAATTATGTTAATAAAATGAAATTAGGGCTAATAGATTTTAATAACAGAAAGTAATGACTTCATTGTTCAAAATCACCTTAAAAATAATGTATTTTTTTAAGGAAGAGTATTGCAACTAAAGAACTATCTCCTGAGGGCACATTTTATCTGCAGTCTTCTAAAGTAGCTAGAAAAACGGTACAGATGAACCTATTTCCAGGGCAGGAATAGATACACAGACATAGGGAATGGACATGTGGACACAGAGGGAAGGGGGGGATGGGACAAACTGGGAGACTGGGATTGACATATATACACTGCCATGTGTAAAATAGATAGCTAGTGGGAACATGTTATAAAGCACAGGAAGCTCAGCTCGGTGTTCTGTGATGACCTAGATGGGGGGATGGGAGGGAGGTCCAAGAGGGAGGGGATATATGTATACATAGAGCTGATTCACTTCATTGTACAGCAGAAACTAACACAACATTGTAAAGCAATTTTACTCCAATAAATAAAATAAAGTAGGTTGAATTTTCTCTGAGATTCCAGGTACCTCTGGGCCAAAATACAGGGTAAGAGTCTTCTTTACAGTAAACTTCCAGAATAAAGGAAATTACAAGATACCCAGTAGTCAGTGTATAATTGGAAATACAACCCTCAAGCTTCATAGACAAAGATTTCAAACTCAGTAATAATGATGAAAGTAGTACAAAAAAGATTTGAGATCATTAAGATTTATGTGAATAAATTCAACACCTAATCGTCGATCTGCAAAACCTTCCAGACACAAATCAAAAAGTTCTGTCATACATAGTTCTGTCATTCTAAGATGAGAATTCTCTGAAGAATCATCTCCATCTAAAGCTATAAGGAAAACTCCCTCCATGAAATAGAAGAAGATCCAGTCAGTTGATATTCTTTTGAAGTTATCAATAATGGAACCAGCAAATAGGCTTTAAACTTGGAAATTCTCAAACTGCTTTAATTCTGTTAATCTCCAAAGTGAATTTCATGGGTACTTAGATTCCAAATTCAAATCCTAATTTGTTCTCCATACTGTGTCTTACATATATGGATGGGTATTCTGCATATAGTAGTTACATCCCTGTGTCTTAAATACAGAAGATATAATAGAATACTTACTATTGAGACATAAAGAAGAAAAAGTATGCTCCTTTACTATAGGGAAAATTGTGCCATTATGTAATTAAGTATATAGTAAATGACTTCATTTTATGATCATGAAAAATCAGAAAATTGTAAAATATATCTGTCCATGTCAACAAAAAAATCACTGCATGATATAATAGGAAAATCACTGGGCTTGTGTTCAGAATACTATATCCAAGTCCCAACACTACCATTTACTAACTGTGAGAATTTAGGCAAGAAATTTAATCTCTCTAAACTTCTTAGTTTTTATCTAAGGAAGTGAGAGGAATAGTACCTAACTTGTAAGGTTGTCATTGTAATTAAATGAAAATCCACATAGAAAGCAATGTGTAAACCACTTAACATTATGCCATGTAAATTTCAGTTAAGCGTGGCCCTTTTAACCAAGCGTTCATTAAACAGATAAATAGGAGAAAACCTTGACTGAAATTAAGTCCCAGGCATGACTTGAGAACAACAGAGGATTGGGTGTGTAGCTAGATCAGTTATATTTCTACCTAAAACTTGCCATTCAATAGCCCTAGAAGTAACAGGAAGCTAAAGACAGTTATTTCTTATAGTCTTCCAAGTTAGATGGGGTGCTGGGAAAAAGAGGAGTGCAAAGAAAAAGAGGACTGCAGAGTCGACAATCTCATTACCTGAATTATAATTGAATAAAGACAATTCCATTCAAACGGCTTAAGTGCCAATTAATTCAGTGACAAATTTAAGCTGTGATTCCTTAAGGACAAGGTGAAGCTCTAAAAGTAGTGGTGTGAAATCCAGAATACAGTGGCTGTCTGCAATGCCTGCTGTGCTGAAGCTCATAAGCTATTATTAATTACTAAGAAAAGTCAAAATTGAATCTAGAAGAAAATGCTTTTCATGGGATGTAAATGTTAGTTTATATTCTATATTGTTTTGCAAATAATGTATACAAATATTACATTGTTCTAAAGGGCATTGACCACGAAATAAGTGCGACATTAGTTATTTTTAAAAATTTGGGCTTCCCTGGTGGCGCAGTGGTTGAGAGTCCACCTGCCTATGCAGAGGATACGGGTTCGTGCCCCAGTCCGGGAAGATCCCATGTGCCGCGGAGTGGCTGGGCCCGTGAGCCATGGCCACTGAGCCTGTGCGTCCGGAGCCTGTGTTCCGCAACGGGAGAGGCCACAACAGTGAGAGGCCCGCGTACAGCAAAAAAAAATTAAAATCTCTGTTTTGGTAAATGAGGTGTGGCATCTAATAAAAAATTGAAAAACTAAAAAGAGAATTTTAAACCCTTTAATCTAAGTCAGAAGTTCTCAAATCTAGCTGACCATGAGTATCGCCTGAGGAGCTTTGTAAAAGTACCACTTTATGGGCTTAATCCCTAGAGCTTCTGATTTAATATGTGTGGGTAAGACCTGGGGAACAGCAGTTTTAAAAGCTCCACAGGACACTGAATATCTGTGATCTCCACATAAGATGTATGGCCTTTACATAGATCCTAGAGCTTTCATGCATTTAGACCTTTTAAGCATTGTCACCAGAAGCCACTGAATAGGCAGAGTGGAATTGTGACAAATAATATTTTAATTTAAAGAGACATAACACCATGCTATGCCCTAATCACTCTATAATTATTCTTATTTAGTTTCTCCAGACACTACCTTAACAAGCAAGAAGATTAACATTCTCCTCTATTCTGTTGACCTTCTGACCAAATCTTACCATAAACACTAGCTCTATACGACATTTGTCAAAACCATCAAAATCATCATCTCTCCTTACAAAATCTCAGCTGATCAGCTTAGCTCATTTATTGATCTGGCAGTACATTTTGAAGAATATTTAACCTGGGAGACCAATCAGAATGGAACCATCCTCAAAGGTATTAGATTTGTCAGGAGTCAAGTTAAAGTTTGCATGGCAGTGATGAGCAATTCATTGTTGTCTTGCTCCAACTTCTCCAAAACTCCTGGTCCTGCTAGTAAATTCTTTGCACAATAGAGCACAAAATTAGCAGTGTTCTATATAAATACTGTTAGTTTTGTCTTTAGGCTGTTTTACATCCTCCACTCATGCAAACATTCTGTAGCCCTCCATAGAGAATACATGTCCAGTTCTGTATCCTTCATAACACATGTACATACCTGTTATCTAAAAACTTGGTCATGACACTTCAGGCAAACCCACTCCAGATGATTTGCTAAACTGCTCTACAACTCCTGACAAGAGCAGTGCTAACATACTGATTTTTACAACATTACCTGAAGTCTAACTCACTAACTACTCATTTATTTTGTTTTGTTTTGTTGTTGTTGTTTTTTTTTTTTTTTGAAGTACGTGGGCCTCTCACTGTTGTGGCCTCTCCCGTTGCGGAGCACAGGCTCTGGATGCACAGGCTCAGCGGCCATGGCTCACGGGCCCAGCCACTCCGCGGCATGTGGGATCTTCCCGGACCGGGACACGAACCCGTGTCCCCTGCATCGGCAGGCGAATTCTCAACCACTGCGCCACCAGGGAAGCCCACTACTCATTTATTTAGATTATAAGGTCTCCCCTGATAACAAAATAGTTGATTAGAAAGCTAAATAACTGGTCTACTTCTCAGGAAGTTTTAAATTGTCATAATGTCGTGTTTGCTTACCAGACAATAAAGTAAATTTAAACATATATACATGATTTTAAATAAAATATATAGTATATACAACATAATATTACATTGTACATATAATATTTTAGACCACTTATTACTAAATTTCATAATATCAAAACCAGCAATAACCAATGGAACTTTCTACAATGATGAGAATAATGAAAATGTTCCATTCTGTATGAACCAATAAAATAGCCACTGGACATGGAGCTATGTGGCTACCACATTGAACCTTAGTAATTTTGTAAGACTACCACTTTATGGGCTTCCAATATGTCTCATGTGTTATATGTGACTAATACAATTGAGAAATTTAATCTTCAGGTTTATTTAATTTTAATTCACTTAACTTTGATTTTAAGTAGACACTTACGGACAGCTAAGATTTAGATAAATTATGAGTTTTTCAAATACAAAATGATGAATGCTGTAATTGCTTATATTATGTATTTAATAAATAGCTTGACTTGTCAAGAAGCACCTATAAAATGACAATATGTACTCTTAGGATTTTTAAACAAATATATATTAAAATGTAGATTATGTAATAATATGAAAAGTTGATAAGCATATATAATATATATACATACACATTATTTAAAATACAGTGTCCGAAGTTCTTGCATTTCATGGTTTAAAAGTCACCTACCTTCTTTTTATAATTTTGATGTGTTGTTTCTAAATTATAACTTAAGAGTCAACATGATCAATCAAAGTACTTCTCCTCAAATAATGAATTGAGGGATTTGTGAATAATCTTATTCCCAATGTGTATAAAGCATAACTATATTTTCTTATTTTAACATTTTTCTGTTCTTTTGAATACTAAAGACATCCTAATGTGCTATAAAAGAATTCTGATGAAATGTACAATATGTTGATATAGTAAAGAGAATCATAAAAGGAATTACCAGAATTAGTGCCATTCATACACTCCTGATTAACTTATACTTCAACAGCAGTCCTTAACAGTGTTCCACTATTGGTATTAATTATTTAATTTAGGACTAACAATAAAACGGATTTTAAACGAATATACAATGGCCAAAATCATCGTACTGGTTTAAAGTGCTTGGGTGATTGATAAACTGACTGACTGAGTTATGCATTATGCTTCTAACTATTTGTTATTCACTCAGAGACTTCTAATATGGCTCCAATTCAAAGGAGAAATTTGGGGGGAAACATCCTTTTGTTTGTTTCTCTTTTAAAACAGTAGTTTCAAAAGCAGAATTTTTAACAAGGCAATCCCCCAGGAGGCACCTTTAAGAACATCTAGATAGTCTCTATCCACTGGTTAGGAAATGCTGCTGCCTCCAGTTTATGATTCACTTGGTTTGCTACCCAAGTACCTTTAGATACGCTCTGCACAAGAGCATCAACAGGTGCCACAGAGCAATGTGCAGTAGCGGTCTTCCTTCTCCCTCTTATCGAGACGTCCACAGCTTGGAAAGGCACATTCTTGGCTATGGAAGCTTTCCAGAAGATAAAAAGTATCTCTTGGGTCAGGTCACATTTCCTAGCATTTTAATTTTATTTTTATTGACTTTATGGATGAAAGAGACCTGAGAGTACAATTATTTTTATAGGTGAATCACTCATGGAACAATTCCAAGATTTATCAGGATCTTGAACAAGTGTAAAGAAACAAACCAAAAAAAAAAAAAATTGCAAATTGCATTGATGCTATGTTTAAAAACCACATCATATAATTTGTGAGACATGGAATACTTAACAAAGAAGTTTTGAAGTAAAGGGTTTCTGGGAAGATGACAGACTAAAAGATTATACATATTTCTCTCTTTTCCCAATTTCAATCCAAGCACTCTCCACTTCTCCAAATCTGGGACTTAAAGTACAAAACTATTTTTATTTAGCTAATCGTAGAAGCCTAAAAATGGGAGTAAACATTTTAAAGCCTTATGGTGAGATTCAGGAGTGGGCAGAGAAATTTAACATGTTAAATATCTAAATATCTCATTTTATTGTGAAGGGAATTTGAGGATTAGGTGTATTAGTTGGGTGTGGGGATAGACTTGGTTATTTATATCCTTAAAATGAGAAAATGATGTGTTGGATTATGAATATTATCTATACACAGGTAAGCACTAATGGAATAAAAGTTAGAGCTTTCAAAAATTAAAATATATATATAAGAAAAGAAGAAATGATAACTTAATTCAAACCAGCAGGATTAAAAAGAATTAAGAAAAGGAGAAAACAAAATAAAACATATAATTTAAAGAGACATAGATTAAATAAAGAGAGATAGATTAAATCAAGTACATCACTTGTTATAATAAATGTGAGTTGGTAAATTCCTAATTAAAAAAGACAATTGTGGGACTTCCCTGGCAGTCTAGCCATTAAGACTCTGTGCTCCCACTGCTGGGTGGGTGCACGGGTTTGATCCCTTGTCAGGGAAACTGCATGCTTTGCAGCGCAGCCGAAAAAAAAAAAAAAAAGACAGTTGCCCTAGAGTTTCAGAGTTGAGTATTAACTTTAAAAGAAAAAAGCATATTTTAAATATAAAACTTTTTAAATATAAATCTGTGAGAGATAATATTATTTGTTATTCTCAGTCAGATAACCATATAGAAAATGCAATCCCATTGTACTTTTTCCAGTGCATATTCTATTGAAGTATTATTGACTTAAAATATTATCTTAGATTCAGGTGTACAACATAGTGATTTGATATTTTTATACATTACAAAATGATCAGCACAATAATTCTAGTTACCATCAGTCACATATAAAGTTATTACAATATTATTGACAATATTTTCCATGCTGTACATCTCCCTGACTTCTTTATTTTATAACTGGAAGTTTGTATCGCTTAAACTCCTTTGCTCATTTCACTCATCCCCTCTGGCAACCACCACCAGTTTGTTCTCTGTATCTATGACTCTGTTTGTTTTGTTACATTTGTTCATGTGTTTTGTTTTTTAGATTCTACATATAAGTGAAATCACATTTTGTTGATAGTGTCTTTCACTGTGCAAAGCTTTCTAGTTTGATGTAGTCTTATATATTTTTGCTTTTATAGCCCTTGCCAGAGGAGATATATCCAAAAATATATTGCCAAGACCAATGTCAAAGAGCATACTGACTATGTTGTTTTTTTTTTTTTTTTTTTTGCGGTATGTGGGCCTCTCATTGTTGCGGCCTCTCCCACTGCGGAGCACAGGCTCCATACGCGCAGGCTCAGCGGCCATGGCTCATGGGCCCAGCCGCTCCACAGCACGTGGGATCCTCCCGGACCAGGGCACAAACCCGTGTCCCCTGCATTGGCAGGAGGACTCTCAAGCACTGCACCACCAGAGAAGCCCCTGCCTATATTTTATTTTAGGAGTTCTATGGTTTTGGGTCTTACATTTAAATCATTAATCCATTTTGAGTTTATTTTGGTGCATGGTGTGAGAGAGTAGTCCAGTTTGATTTTTTGCATGTAGCTATCCAGTTTTCCCAGCACCATTTATTAAAAAGATTGACTATTTACCATTGTATATTCCTGCCTCCTTTGTCCTAGATTAGTTGACCATGTAAGTGTGGGTTTATTTCTGGGCTTTCTATTCAGTTCCATTGGTCTGTTTTTGTGCCAGGACTGTACTGTTTTGATTACTGTAGTTTTGTACTATAGCTTGAAATCAGGGAGCTTGATACCTCCAGCTTTGTTCTTCTTTTTCAAGATTGTTTTGGCTATTCGGGGTCTTTTGTGTTTCCATGTAAATTTTAGCATTATTTGCTCTAGTACTGTAAAAAAAAAATGTCCTTGGTATTTTGATAGGGATTGCATTAGATCTGTATATTACCTTGAGTAGTATGGTCATGTTAACAATACTAATTCTTCCAACCCATGAACATAGTATATCTTTCCATTTGTTCGTATTGTCTTCAATTTTTTTCATCAACGTCTCATCCTTTTCTCAGGTCAGGTCTTTTACCTCCTTGATTAGATTTATTCCTAGGTATTTTATTCAGTGCATTTTTGAAGTCATCTTAACTCTACTATAATAGTGTAATTTCAAATAAATAAAAACTCTCACTTATGAATATTTTAAAATATTTTCCTCTTATTTCTTCTATATTATATTTAGAACATTGTCTATTTTTGAAAATATATGTAGGTAGGTAGGCTATGTTATCTATATTTAAGGATAATAAAGGAGTTATTAAAATATTTTTGTAGAAAGTAGACATTACATATGACAGGGTTGAAAATTCTGAATTAGATAATCAGGAAAGAAAGAAAAATAAAGCCATTTTTGTTGAGAAAAATAACAAGTATATAACTAATTGACTATAAATTGAAGAGGTATTTTTTGTAACCATTTGGCCTTTCCCTTGTGCTGATGAGGGATGATTGGAAAATAAGAAGGCAATTTAAAGACCCTGGTAAATTCTGGATCATGACTGCAGTTAGATAGCCACTTTTTATTTGCTTTTCTTACCTTCAAACAGTCCTGCATTAAAAATCTTTTAAAAGTTGGATACTTTCTCTTTGCTTGAAATTCTACAGAAAAATTACTCTATAAACTCAAATAATTACTATTAGTAGGACTATTAGAAATCATGTAGGCTGCCTTCATATAAGGAAAGAGATTCAACATTTAAGGTGTTTCCCAAGAATATACAGCTTTTGAGGAGCAAAGTCATGATTCAAACTCAGAAATTCTATTTTCATATCTGCTGCTCTTTCCACTCCACTGGACTTTCTCTTCTCATGATGGCAGGCAAAGAAAAAAGTCAAAGTACAGTGATGACAAATTTAAAATAAGTTCAATATCTCTTTCTATTTGTGTGTATGTGTATGTGTGCACTTAAGAAAAACTTTCCACATAAAAATAAGAAAGTGCAGTAGAGCAAAGAAGCAAGTCTTGCTGGAGCAGACAATTAACTTTTTTCCTCCCGTACTATGTGGGGGTTTTGTTTCTTTTCTGTTTCTTGGTAATATGTTGATTTATATCAACAATGGCTTCCTGTTCCATTTTGTCTTTCATATCAACTATTAAAATTAGTCATAAATACTGAGTGAGCAGGCACTTCAGATCTAGTCTACATCCAATCCTCAACTTTTATGGATATGAAAATTCAACAACTTTTGCTCTAATATCTGAGATTTAATTATGCATAATTTTATTTACATTTTAGAATGGCTACTATTTACTGAAAACCACATAAGATCCAGGAAGAATCTTTGAATGTAACTTAATTATCAGCAGTAATTACACATGGAAAAAATGATGCTAGTTTATTTTGAGAGGTAGCTCAGCACAGCACATGTGGCTGATCACACCCATTGTCTTTGCTCAACTGAACATGAGCTATCTCATCTCTACATTTTACATCATAAAGCATCCTCAATTTAGAGTCACTGCAATATTTTCTGTTTTCATGTTGTCTCCACTTAAATGCTCCTCTTGGAACATATACTTTCAACAAATAAAAAATGTATCACCTTGGGTAAATGATTAAAAGAAAAATACGGGATCTTAAGAGTGCTTTTCAAATGGGTCTAAGGACTGAAATATTACCTATGTACTTTTCCTTTCTCACTCCCTCACCCCTGTGTGGGATGATCTAAGGTAACTTAATGGTTACTATTATAATTTGGATGCTAAAAAGTGAACATACACATTATTATCCTTACTGTTGAGTTATTTTTATACATATGAGTTTTTGCAAAGTACAGTAAAAACAGTACTCCAAACTTTAGAACTGTGAATATATATTTATATAAATTCTTGTAAATAAAACGTTCAAAACTTTCACAAACACTCTTATCCTATGAATAGTTAACTCCTAATTAACTGTTTTTCTTTATTTGGTGAAGATGAAGAAAAGTGTGTTTTTGTGTGTGCACATGTGTATATTGGCTTTGAGTTACAGTCATAGAAAAAGTCAAAGATGTTTCACAGAAACAAGAAGCAAGGGCCTTGTATCTTTGTTATGAGTTAGCATTCCATATATGGCTTTTGAAAACTCCTATATTGACTTTGTGTCCTAATTCTGGTGAAGTTTTCATACCAGTCTAAGTTCTGGGGCCAAAGTTTATAGGCACTGTAGTAAGTATAATAATTCTTTGACACCAACAGAAAAGGAGTTAATATACTAGGTTGACAAAATTTTAGCAAACACACAAAACAAGAGCCAAGTCAAGATTGAAGCAGAGATTTATTTCAGAATTTTTTTTAATTTGGGGAGATGTTTTTCTACTCTTCACCTAAATATATTATTTTAAAGATATACACATTCAAAAACAGGAATCTATGAGTACTGGCTCCACCCAGATAAAATTATTAAAAGCATAGACTTTGCACTATTCTTCCCTCAGATTCACTTAATTGCCTTAAGAGATCTGGGAGAAAACTGTCATTGAACCAACTAAGTAACAAGTCAAGTCTCTGGAATGGAATATTCTAGTAATGACTCACATTGAGTTTGCTGTAAGTCCAGGTACATGTAATTTGTAAATAATTCTCCCAGTCACATAGTAATCTCAGGCACACAGTCAAAATACCTGTTTTCAAAATAATGTAACCTTTGCATTTCTCACTCTTCACAGGGTAGTTTCCTCCTCATAGTCTGTTTCAACCACATTTGGAAGAACAGAAAATATAATTGGAAGATAAAATGTTTTTCTTTAAAGTAAAAAAGGTTATTGTCATAGACCAAATCTGAGATGGAGATGTGCATGAGAGATTTTTATCTGGGAGTGTTCTTGGTTGCAAACCTTGTGAGGGAGTGAGGACTGAGTGGAAGAAAGTGTGGATGGAGATTCAATGTCAAAAGAGGAGTCAGCAGATTCCATGACTTGCTGTGGAGTTGGGATAATCCTGCAGAGATGTCCCAAGGGAGCCATGAATTGTAGCCCATACAAGACCCTGTCTTTGAATGCGGGCTGCCCCCAGTGAGAAGGTATAGCCTTGGGGGAGGCAGCTCTGCTTGGGCAGGGGGGAAAGACTCAGCTGTGAGCTGTCAGCATCCTCACTTCCAGCAGCTGGGAAATGAACACTTGGATCCTGAAGGATGATCTGTGTGGTGCACCTCAGCAGCCACTACATTTAGTAGAAACGTTGTAGTAGCAAATCGGATCCCAACAGCACATAAAGGAATGATGGGTGAGTTCAAGGAGGAAAAATCGAGTACCTTGTTAGAAAGCTTCCTCTTTTACTTTCTTTCTTTTTTTTTTTTTTTTTTTTTTTTAGCACTGGTGTCCTTACCAGTTCTATCTTTTGTGAAGGTGGTGGGATGGGTAAGGGGAGATGTTTGGACAATTCTGGAGCCACTATTAGTTGGCTTCACATTCTCTAATTTATGCATTGAGGTACACCCCAAACACTGTTTACTGGTTAATGCCCCTTGGTGTTTTTATCTATGGATTTTTAATATATACAGAACTAACAGAGTTAAATTAGAAAAATATCTATAACTGAGAAGAAAATACTTTCTAAAAACTACACTGCAAAGTAGATTATTTTTAAGAGTTCATTGTTTAGGGGATGAAGAGCAATATAAATTTAGAGACAATATTTATAAATATACTTATGTACATATATAATGAAATACCGTAATATGTCATAGTATAATAATAATAAAAATGAAAACTGTAATATCAAAATAAGAAGCAGATAATAAGCAGTTTTCATTCAGCATAACACACCTAGGATATGTTGACCAGTTGCAATCAGAGCAAACTATTTTCAGAAAAAAATCGCTTGTCTTATATCAAAGAACATACTTAAATAAGTCAATAAATATCAACTATTACACATAATTTAGATTTAAATTAAAACAGATAAATCAAGGAATTTACAGCTGCATCCTATTTCTCTTTAGGAAGAGTTATTTTTATGCTAAGTCTTCATCTATCTGTGGGCTACCTAGAGAGATAATGTAGACAATTTAAAGCTTATGAAGCTGAGGGGGGAGCTTCAAGATGACAGAGGATTAAGACGTGGAGATCACCTTCCTCCCCACAAATGCATCAGAAATACATCTACATGTGGAACAGCTTCAACAGAACACCTATAATGCTGGCAGAAGACCTCAGACCTCCCAAAAGGCAAGAAACTCCCCACATACCTGGGTAGGGCAAAAGAAAAAAGAAAAAAAAAGAGACAAAATAATAGGGATGGGACCTGCACCAGTGGGAGGGAGCTGTGAAGGAGGAAAAGTTTCCACACACTAGGAAGGCCCTTCGCAGGTGGAGACTGTGGGTGGCGGAGGGGGGAAGCTTCGGAGCTGCAGAGGAGAGCGCAGCAACAGGGGTGTGCAAATCTCTTGCATTCCTATCACTAATGATGAAAAATCTGAAAGTGAAATTAAGAAAACACTCCCATTTACCATTGCAACAAAAAGAATAAAGTACCTAGGACTAAACCTACCTAAGGAGACAAAAGAACTCTATGCAGAAAATTATAAAACACTGATGAAAGAAATTAAAGATGATACAAAAAGGTGGAGAGATATACCATGTTCTTGGATTGGAAGAAGCAACACTGTGAAAATGACTATACCACCCAAAGGAATCTACAGATTCAATGCAATCCCTATCAAACTACCAATGGCATTTGTCACAGAACTAGAACAAAAAGTTTCACAATTTGTATGGAAATACAAAAGACCCCGGATAGCCAAAGCCATCTTGAGAAAGAAAAACAGAGCTGGAGTAATCAGGTTCCCTGACTTCAGATTATATTACAAAGTTACAGTAATCAAGACAGTATGGTACTGGCACAAAAACAGAAATATAGATCAATGGAACAGGATAGAAAGTCCAGAGATAAACCCAGGCACATATGGTCACCTTATGTTTGATAAAGGTGGCAAGAATATACAATGGAGAAAAGACAGCCTCTTCAATAAGTGGTGCTGGGAAAACTGGACAGCTACGTGTAAAAGGATGAAGTAAGAACACTCCCTAACACCATACACAAAAATAAACTCAAAATGGATTAATGACTAAATGTAAGTCCAGAGACTATCAAACTCTTAGAGGAAAACATAGGCAGAACACTCTATGACATAAACCACAGCAAGATCTTTTTGACCCACCTCCTAGAGAAATGGAAATAAAAACAAAAATAAACAAATGGGACCTAATGAAACTTAAAAGCTTTTGCACAGCAAAGGAAACCATAAACAAGACGAATAGACAACCCTCAATGGGAGAAAATATTTGCAAATGAAGCAAGTGACAAAGGATTAATCGTCAAAATTTACAAGCAGCTCATGCAGCTCAATATCAAAAAAACAAATAACCGAATCCAAAAATGGGCAGAAGACCTAAATAGACATTTTTCCAAAGAAGATATACAGATTTCCAACAAACACATGAAGGAATGCTCGTCATTAATCATTAGAGAAATGCAAATCAAAACTACAATGCGATATCATCTCACACCCATCAGTATGGTGATCATCAAAAAATCTACAAACAATAAATGCTGGAGAGGGTGTGGAGAAAAGGGAACCCTCATACACTGTTTGTGGGAATGTAAATTGAAACAGCCACTATGGAGAACAGTATGGAGGTTCCTTAAAAAACTAAAAATAGAACTGCCATACGACCCAGCAATCCCACTACTGGGCATATACCCTGAGAAAACCATAATTCAAAAAGAGTCATGTACCACAATATTCATTGCAGCTCTATTTACAATAGCCAGGACATGGAAGCACCTAAGTGTCCACAGATGAATGGATAAAGAAGATGTGACACATATATACAATGGAATATTACTCAGCCATAAAAAGAAATGAAATTGAGTTATTTGTAGTGAGGTGGATGGACTTAGAGTCTGTCATACAGAGTGAAGTAAGTCAGAAAAACAAATATCGTATGCTAACACATATATATGGAATCTAAAAAAAAAAAAAGTCACGAAGAACCTAGGGGTTAAGATGGGAATAAAGACCCAGACCTACTAGAAAATGGACTTGAGGACATGGGGAGGTGGAACTGTAAGTTGGAACAAATTGAGAGAGTGGTAGTGTATATATGGACATGTATACACTACCAAATGTAAAATAGATAGCTAGTGGGAAGCAGTCGCATAGCACAGAGACATCAGCTCGGTGCTTTGTGACCAGCTAGAAGGGTGGGAGGGAGGGAAAAGCAAAAGGGAAGAGATATGGAGATATATGTATATGTATAACTGATTCACTTTGTTATAAAGCAGAAACTAACACACCATTGTAAAGAAATAATACTATAATAAAAATGTTAAAAAAAAAAACTTATGAAGCTTACATAACCCTGACTTTCATAAATGTCAAAATGGAGCACGGCTGTATCTCTTCTTTGATTCCCTTCTGTGTTATCTGACCGGAAACACCTGACATCAGTGTCCTTTCCAATGTCTTTGTTTCCCACACTATTCATTGGATTTTGGTAGTTTCCAAATTACTGAATGCCAGATTTTGATTTGCTAACTATCAGGCACCTGATATTAGAAAAGAAGCAGAAAGAAAATGCAATTTCCTTAAGAAGAAACTGATACATAAAAATTGAGCCTGCCCTTTCTGGCAAGAAAAGAATAATTGTCTTTTTGAAAACACAAAGCCTATTATTGTTAGTATGGGTTGTCATATAACCTTTGGAATCAGGTGTAATATAAATGCATTTCAGTAATAAATAAATAACATTACTATGGTTACAATATGGTTCTCTGATGAGAGACAATATCCTAAATCAATTCTAATGAAGCAGCTCAAGGCTTTATGGTAACACAAGCTGCAAAATTCATTATGATGTCTTTCCTCTCCTTTATACTCCATAGTCATCTTGTCACTAAAATCCAGTGGACTCTTAATCTGCAATACAGCTTATAACTACGCCTTTATTTACATCCTCACTGCCCTTGATGTGTTTGAACCTTTGTCATTTCTTACCTGGACTTTGCAGTAGTCTCCTAATGGACAGCTTCTCATCTCTTTCTCTTCCAAGGTAGCCCTCGTATAATTTAGTAAATCAGAGATCAGGTGTCTTTTAGTCCTTTTTTGTTTCCCAAAATCCGTTAATCAGTATTTATAAAATGAAGTTCAAAAGTTTTTAAGCATATAATTCAAGGCATTTCCTCAGCTCTGTGATTTCAACTGATAGCATTTTCTTTATTCTCCCATCATGGCCACTCCTGTCACACTCTCTACCCTGATCACACCGAGAAAATCTATGCATTTTGTACATGATCCCAAAGTTGAGTATGGCTTTCCTTAGCTATATGTCTTTGAGACTATTCAAGGTTCAGTTTAATACTTCTCATCCATTAGTTTTTCCTTATATCGAAGAGCAGAATTCTGGTGCACTTCACTGCCAACTGATCACATCTCATTTACTTTTTGAGTATGAACTTCATCACTCTGTCTTGTAATATAGATTATAAATGCTTTAGCATAATTATACTTTTATCTTAATATTTGTAGTCTTCTTTCTCTCAGAATACAGAATTTACTTATATGTGAGATGTAGTACCTAAAAGTGGTAAAGAACATGGGTTGTGGAAATCATCTTGGTTCAAATCCTGAATCTCATATTTAGCAGCATCAGATATTGAACAAATTATTTAACTTCTTTAAAACTAAGTGTGATCCCAATTAAATGGTTGTGTTTGTAGTACCTGTATTAGAGAATTCTTATGAGGGTTTATTCAACACATATTTATTGAGACACTGCTTTGGTCCAAGCATAGACTAGGGTATACAGTGGAGAAAAAAATAGTTGTGCTTTCCTCCAAGGGTTATTATAAAGATTAAATGAGATAATGAATATGATAAACACTTTACACTTACATTTTAAGTGCTAAAAAAAGGATTAGCAGTTAATAATATTGTTGCTCTAATTTTTTATTTATAAATCTTCACCCAACATTTATTGAAAAACTATAGATGCCAGATCCTGTGATGACTCTGGAAAGAGAGAAATAAGCATGTCTCTTAAACTCTAGAGCTTAAAGCATAATAGGAGAGCAAAGTAGTATGCGATCAACATGGTGCAGAGAGATGGGTATTGATGTACCGAGTATTATGAGAACACAGGGATGGGATATAATCTAGTGCCAGTGGAGGGGTGGAGGTTGGAGAAAGACACTTTTGTCAACTCTTTATGGTCTGAGAGAGTTTTTTCCATATGAAAAAAGAGAGAAATACCTTCTAGGCAGAGAGAGGAGCCTGTGCAGAGGAAGGAGACATGAGGGACCATAACATAAATAAAGACTTACATGTAATTGGATAAAACTAGAAAATATGGCAAGGGCAGGGAGGCCTACAGGAGCCAGATCATGAGGAATTCTCAGTGTCATGCCAAGCAGTTTGCACTTCATCTTGAAATACATAAGGAACTTTTGAAAGATTTTAATCAGGTTAATAAAGTGAAGGGATTTGCATCATTGAAGCATCATGCACTCTAGTTGTGATATGGAGAATGAACTCAGGAAGAAAAGGCTAAAGGCACACAAGGAAGCAAGGGGTATTATAGTAATTCAGGCAAAATGACTGTACGTGGGAGGTTTTCAATAAATGTTAGTTGTATAAACCAGCAATTTTAACAGTTCACACTCTTCAAATCCAAAAACAGAATCTCTACTATTATTTTATCACTTAGAATTGACTCACAGCACAGCTGTCTGTTCTTAAACATTTAGGATGTATTCACTAAGGGCTGGCCATTTTTCAATATGTTATATGGTGATATGAAAAGACAGAATTATAAAATACAGTCCTAGCCTTCAAGAAAGCATATTACTTAGACACTAACCTAGCACAAAGGACATAATGGCAAACATAAAAATAAATAAATAAATAAATATACACATAATTAATAATAATAGATTTTTAAATGCCAGGCCTATTTGAAATACTTATTAAGTGAAAAAGAGATTGTTACGGGCTGCCCCAGTCACGGAGGCTTCATGTGGACTGACCAGGAAGGAATCTGGTTAAGCAGATTTAACTTAAAACAAAGAAAGTAATTATTTTCATCTTGCTTTCTGATTATTACAACTGAGAGAATTTGGTTAGGAGGACCACATCATAGTAGGAGTGGAGATAATATTAAGTAATTCCTGTTACCTTTGACATTTGTAAGGCAGACATTATGAGGAACATAGTTGGGTATTTCTTGATCAATCATCTTAGTCACTTCAAAATACCAATTAGCCCTTGTAAATGTTAATAATATAAGCCATAAAGAACAGATGGCCGCATGATCAGAAAACAGCTGCTGTTTTCCGTCAAACCAAAAGATGTGAGCACTGTTTCTAAACAAGTGCCCAGCAGAGAAATCGTGGTGATGAAATTTTCTGCTCCAAGCCCAAGCCATAGATCTTCTATCTAAAGCTGCTTAAAGGCATTTACGGGTGCTATGGGCCATAATGGTGTTGATGATCTCCAGGGTGTGGAGTGCTCTGAGATAAACAGGCAGGTCACCTTTGGCAGGCCTGCCAGCCAGCCTGGGGGATAATCTCTTCAAAGCTCAGGATAAGCTCCCTGGCATCATTCTGTTCTCTGCTCTTAGGATCTTCAAGAGCTTAGGAACCAGGCTGAAGAGACACTTAATCTAAATGGGCTCCAGTGTTCCACACAAATGGGACCATTGCCATCAACAAAGACAAAAGGAGGCTTTCCCCGAGTTTACCGGGAATGGCCATTTATGCCCCATACGCTGCCTGCACTGGAGGTTTGATTTCCATCTGCTTGATCTTCTTTCACTCTTCCCCTCCCTTCCCATCCCCCCACCTTCCTCCTGTGCCAGTAGAAGCAAAACAGAGAACATGTGTCAGATTCTTTGGTAATAAACTTGATTGATAACGTTAAAAGAATCCACTGAGCACAGATGCCTTCTGAAATATTTTTCCTTACATTTGTCTTCTAGAAATACGCGTATTACGTATTCTGACTCATTTCTATATACTCACAGACTAAACTCTCAAATGACCATAAATATCAAATTGTTAAGTGTCTAAAGTACCTGTGTACGATTTATTGTGTGTTTGGATGGGCAAGGAATTTAGGCACATACTTGGAGTCAGAAAAGGCCAGGTTTCAGATGCTTGCTGACAGCAGAAGTCCTACAGAAGGCATTTGTAGTTCCATCTATCTGGACCTGTGGCAAACTTAAGTCAAAGCAGCTGATATGCTGGCTCATGGAAAATGAACTTTCTGGAACCAGCAGAGTATTTGTCCACAGTGAGATCACTTAACATAAGTTCATAAAATTTTTGAAATTTTTCTCTCTGAGGATGGAAGGGAAAGGGTCGGGCAGGTACTCTTGAGCAGAACATGCCTGCTCCTGGGTCGAAGACCAGATGAATGATCCAGAGTGGATCATGTTTCCACAGGCAGAGAAACCCTCCAGCCTCTTTCCCTTCCCCAGCTACCGACAGGCCCTCCACACCTCTTATGCATAGAGATTGGCTAATTACACACGAGAGTTAATTCCATTCCTCACTGGCTTAAAGCCAGACCATATTTCCAGTTTTGTGTGGAGTTTGGCATGGACATTAACTTGTGTTCTTAAGTAATGGGATCTAAACACCAATAACATGGACTTCTTCCATGCCTGGCTCTTACCAATCTCCCTCATGCGATCTTCATCTTTTTCTCCTTCCTGCTGCTTGATACAAACAGCATGATGACCTTGAGAGCCCAGTGCTGAAGATGAAAGAGATACAAGATGGAAGAACCCTGGGTCCCTGAATGACTCGCCTTTATTCTTTATTAGGGTTGTTGTAGTTCGGTTTGGTTCTAAGAGTTTTAGCTCCTAGAGTATGACCCTTACCCTAGGAATGGTTCTTACCTGGAAACTTTGGCTTTCTTACCAGAGTACTCAGTGAAGTCTCTCCACCCCAGCTGTGTCAGAACCCCACCATCTCTCAGTACTTCACATCCAGTGGCAGCTCTGTTCAGCCCCTATCCCTGCGGGACCCTCTCTCTGCAAAGTCTAGGAAGTTTCTCCTGTTCGTGTGGAGCCCAGTGCTGGAGTGAAAACCAGGAGGGAACTAGTGGACATGCACAGAGATGTCTTCCTCCACCCCCATGTCCCACACAAAGCTTTCACTTCCCTTGTGCCCTGCCCTGTAAGTTCCTCCAGCAACTTTGAATTATAATATGTGGCATTTACATCTCAATAAAATTGTCACTCTGCTTGGACTCCAACTCAGTGTACCAAAATTACTCACCAAATACTCTGAATATCACTGAAGCATGTCAATCTACGTTATTCCTTACTTCCACATCACTAAAAGTAATTCACTTGTGAGATTCTAATGCTTTATTTTTTATACAATCTGTGTTTTCACAATTTTATGTGCATCTATTTTGCTAGCAAGTTACAAAAATCGCCTGAGATTGTTTATAACTTCAGGAGAAAACAGTAGTTGCTTTAAAATATCTGTTGTTTAAAATGTGGCAAAAGCACGATATAAACAATATGTTCAATTGGAAATCACAAGAAAATGGTTTGTTAAAGATGTTTCTCATAAAAGCAGGGAGTTTAGTGGCATTTCCAGGCATGATTTAACTTGAGTGTAATGGGAAAAGAAAGAGGCATTTCTGATATTCAGAAAAGAATAAAGAAGAGTCCATAAGTAAAAAATTAAAAGTTGATTTAAAAAAAAAACAAACATGAAAGTAGCCATCCTGGAAAAGAGACAGAATATAACTTTATATGAATGTGTCCTGTTAAAGAAATATATTAATATTGTCTATCAGACACATTTTTACAATGAATGTATAGCATATAATGAAAATGTTTTTTAAAAGGGCATGCAGCCATATATTGATACTAGAAAATTTTGATAATAAAAACAAAAGAAAAATAGCTAAGATGTAAAAACATAGTGTATTAGATTCCTTGAACAAAATTTTATAAACTTTCTGCTGTCAATTAAAGTAATAACAATGGTTAGATTCACTTTGTTATAAAGCAGAAACTAACACACCATTGTAAAGAAATTATACTCCAATAAAGATGTTAAAAAATAAATAAATAAAAAATTTAAAATTAAAAAAATATTAAACATATTGATTATGTGATAACTCAAATATCTATTTAGACACTATAATACATCATCAAACTCTCTGGTATATGTTGAGTTAAAAAATATATTCCCACCAACAGTGCAAGAGGAATGTAAATTGATACAGCCACTATGGAGAACAGTATGGAGGTTCCTTAAAAAACTAAAAATAGAACTACCATACGACCCAGCAATCCCACTACTGGGCATATACCCTGAGAAAACCGTAATTCAAGAAGAGTCATGTACCACAATGTTCATTGCAGCTCTATTTACAATAGCCAGGACATGGAATCAACCTAAGTGTCCACTGACAGATGAATGGATAAAGAAGATGTGGAACATATATACAATGGAATATTACTCAGACATAAAAAGAAATGAAATTGAGTTATTTGTAGTGAGATGGATGAACCTAGAGCCTGTCATACAGAGTGAAGTAAGTCAGAAGGAGAAAAACAAATACTGTATGCTAAAATATATATATGGAATCTAAAAAAAATGGTTCTGAGGAACATAGGAGCAGGACAGGAATAAAGAAGCAGACGTAGAGAATGGACTTGAGGACATGGGGAGGGGGAAGGGTAAGCTGGGACGAAGTGAGAGAGTGGCATGGACATATATACACTACCAAATGTAAAATAGATAGCTAGCAGGAAGCAGCCGCATAGCACAGGGAGATCAGCTCGGTGCTTTGTGACCGCCTAGAGGGGTGGGAGCGAGACACAAGAGGGAGGGGCTATGGGGATATATGTATACGTATAGCTGATTCACTTCATTATAAAGCAGAAACTAACACACCATTGTAAAGAAATTATACTCCAATAAGGATGTTAAAAAATAAAGAAATAAAATTTTAAAAATTAAAAAAATATTAAACGTATTGATTATGTGATAATTCAAAGAAAAGGTTATTGAATTTAAGTTATTTAAATTAACAAGTGATGAAATTACTTTGAAAATGTTAAAATTATCCTAAATTTTTTGTTATTTTTCTGTCCCTTCGTTCTTATTAATACAATAGCCATGGTTCAATTAACTGATAATTTCCAATAAAACCTTTATTCTTATGATTCAAAAGTTGAACAAGATACTGGAACTCAAAAGAGGCCAATGGGCAAAGCTTGCATTTTAGCTGTCTTAAAGATTAGTTTGAGAAAACTCAGCTAAATTGTATACTTTTGATGTCTCAGCTTTCAAGTCAGTCCAGACTCTGAGCTCCAGTCTAAATGCAAGGATATTGGATACTTCCATTTCAAAGCTTTTCATTTCTCAGGATGAGGTGTTCAATTTTTGAAATGTAACATTCCAGTTCCCTCACGATCAAATGGTTTTTGAAAAAGAACAGAAGATTCTGAAACATTGTTATAACCAAAAAAAAAAAAAAGGAAAAATAACTACAAAGGAAGAGATCCTTGCTTAACCAAAACTAAAAGGCAAAAGGACATTTTCCAAATAGTTCCATCCAAGGACAAAAACCAACAGAAAAACAGAAAAACCTTTCAGCAGGGGCAAAACACTGCAAATAAAAGACGTGTCCCAAGCCTGTGTCTCAAAGAGCTAAAGGTTATGTAAACTTTTTCATATAACTCACTGAATATAGAGATACAGAACCACTCAGCAATAACAGTTGTGTGCAGGAAATATGAACTGTTAAAGACTATCATTATTCTTGTATATATGTTAATAATGAAGGGAAATAGCTGATTTCAGTTAAAACACAGCAAAATTTATAGTAAGGAAGTGCTATGCGAGGTGGTGTGTGTGTGTACATACACATAAGTCACACACACAAATATGTATGTACTTAATTAACTAGCATAAAATTAGTCAACCCATAGCTCCTGTTTTCAGTTAGTCCTTACTTATTCAGCAAATGTTTGTCCTCCGAGGAGCCAGATGCTGTGTAAGGCATTGAGGATACCTTGAAGAATACAACATACATGATCCCTCACTTATGGTCCCTAGCAGTCCGTTAGGAAAGATGGACAATAGTCACATAAACAAAAAGATACAAGAAATGTTTAGGTGGTTAAAATAAAGAATAATAAGTGCCCCATAAAATGAGGGTTTTCATGGTTGCAAAAGAAGGCATTTATGGAAGCAATCTCTGAGTCATTCAGGAACTCAAGTTCCTTCTATCTTGTGTCCCCACCATCTCCAAGGCCCTGTCCTCATCTGCATGGCTGAAGCTGGATGTGGGCATCTCCTTGTTCCGAATCAAGAGAAAGGAAAATAGAGGAAGTCCAGGGAGAGGGACTTCCTTTTAGGCAAGTGACCCAAAATTTGCTACTCACTTTCCCTCACATTCAGCTATTCACACTGTGCCTCAGGGGAGTCTGGTCAGCCACGTGCCCAGGAAGGAGAAAGACTTGACTGGACAATGAGCTGTCAATACTGCCCCTTCCCACTGCTGTCCTTTCCAGAATCCCCTCTCCCAGCCATTCACATTGTATACTATCTTCTCTTTGCAAATTGCGGCATGACCATATCTTAAGCAATAATTTGTTATAACTTAGCTATTTATGAATCTTCTTTCCATGATTCATCATGTGGCAGGGGCAGAGGTCTCAATATGTAGATCTAAAAGATCTGTCTGCAATGTACAGAAAAAAATAGGTGTCAAATTAGAAGCCAGAGTACCAGTGCTTAGAGAATCCAAGTGTCTCTTCTTTTTTTTTTTTTTTTTTTTTTTTCGCGGTACGCGGGCCTCTCACCGTTGCGGCCTCTCCCGCCGCGGAGCACAGGCTCCAGATGCGCAGGCTCAGTGGCCATGGCCCATGGGCCCAGCCACTCCGCGGCATGTGGGATCCTCCCGGACCGGGGCACGAACCCGTGTCCCTTGCATCGGTAGGTGGACTCTCAACCACTGCGCCATCAGGGAAGCCCCCAAGTGTCTCTTCTTCTGTTCACAACTCATCTTCAATTTATATATACACACATGTGTGTATAGTATATATATTTGTGTACATGTTTAAGTATATACACAAACACAAACACATACTTATACATATAGGCATTAACCAATATATAAATTGAGTTTTCTCCATATAATTATTCTTAAAATCCACTCCTTAAAATTTATAAAATATTTCTCCTTAGGAGAAAAATGATTATAAATGAGGGGGAAAGTCCTAGTCTATGATAGAAAAGCATCCTAATGTCTAATAAATTAATATAAGGCTATACTATTAATATTTGTGAAGGGAATAAGATGAAATACCCTAACTAAATATGTTTTTCATGAATTTCCACAGGGAATTTATAAACCTTCCCCTTCCTCCCCTCCCACGACCCCCTGCCCACCATAATGTGAACTGGGGAGTGCTCATTTCTCTTACTAAGCTCATACCTGTCAACCACGGAGAACAAGGACCAACTCTAAGCTGCTGGGGTGCCCTTGGCTTTGGCCAGGGGTCTACCTGGACTGTGAGTGTTAGAAGGGCTGGGAGTCAAGATTGTTCTCTAGGGAGCTCCAATTAGGCCCTGTGGGTCAGGATTTCCTGGTAAGATAATATCATAGAGAAAATTTCCAGTCTTCAGGGCCTTCTCATTCACACTTCATCTCTCCTTCTGAGACCCCCAGAGATTAGCCCATTTGTATCATTTTTAAATTCGACCCACATACTGTTTACAGCTAGAGTTTTGGTCTGGTCTATCCTGTAGGTGAACACATTCAACCACCACTATATTTATGACATGACCCTTTAGAGGATGACAGTAGTGGATCAGTAAGAGGTGAGATGTTCTTATGCCTCACGCCCTTCACTTTCTCATTTACACTCTAAGGGTAAAGCCCAGGTGCAGTGTTGTTTCGGTGGGGTCCGACTGTACATGAGAGATTCAGAGAGCTCTACGTGCAGAGTAAAAATAACTGGACTAGGATGATCCTAGACATTTCGCCGTAAGAGTGGGCATAAAAAAGGCTGAAGTGAGTTAAGTGGGACATGGTAGGGAAAGGGAAGGCAGAGGCCACAATAAAATGTAAGAAGGCATTGAACTAAGACTAAAATTTTTTTTTAATTACAGTTATAGGAATATGTGAAAGTTTTACAAATAAAGGATATGCATAACACACTTGAGTATATTTTGCTGAATTTTTACATTCACATACTTAAGAGTCACCCAGTATTGCATTGACATGTCCATGTATCTGTGGTAGCCATGTGGAAACAGCAAACACACCTACAAAATCATATTACTGCAGGTGGGAAAAAAGTGTTGAAAATAGAAGAAACTATTTTCAGTTTATTTAAAAGGTTGTGATGAAAAAAATCTTTAACAAGCAATATATACATTTATGTATAACTTGAACCAAACTTTAGGCATCTTATTAAACTACTAGTTCTGAGGTTTTTACTCTTTAATTAGGTTTAAGTGCTTCTTAGCATAATCTTTTCAAAGGAAATTGCCAAGCAAGAAATAACTATAGGTTATCTGAAAATATCCTTACTCAGAAGAATAAAGCATTTTTTAAATTTTATTTTATTTTAATTTATTTGTTTTTGGCTGTGTTGGGTCTTCGTTGCTGCACGCAGGCTTTCTCTAGTTGCGGAGAGTGGGGGTTACTCTTCGTTGTGGTGCATGGGCTTCTCATTGCAGTGGCTTCTCTTGTTGTGGAACGTGGGCTCTAGGCATGTGGGCTTCAGTAGTTGTGGCGCTCAGGCTCAGTAGTTGTGGCACACAGGATTAGTTGCTCTGTGGCATGTGGGATCTTCCCAGACCAGGGATTGAACCTGTGTCCGCTGCATTGGCAGGCAGATTCTGAGCCACTGTGCCACCAGGAAAGCCCCAAAACATTATTATGTAGTGCAGGGTTCTCTACTTGTGTGGAATCCATGAATGTATTGATATCAAAAAATCCTTTTTGATTCATTAACTCCATTGTTCAAAATATCGTCAGAGAAATGTGACCCTACTTATTTGTTTAGCATTATTTAAAAGTAAATACATTTTATCAGCTAAAACTTCTATGATTTCTACTTATTAAACAATACCAGCATCTTCTAGATCAGGGTTCTGACTTTAACTCAGGTCTACATACATCTACAGAGGTTTTCTGTTGAGTGTCTGAAAACTGATTTAAGAAATCCAGCTTTCAGATCCTCAAATTTCATATGTTCTCTTTGCAAAAGTGACCTGCCAAGAAAGGGTCAAACCTCAAGTTCTCCTTTCCCACATCTCCTTTCAGAATCACATTTCTCCCACTTGGAAATAAAAGATGTACCCCTCGCTCAGCTGGCATTTTACGATCATGTGAAAACCTCTAGAGTGCCAGACAAAGGAATAATTTTTCAGCTCCTTTAATAGAAGCACATGCTCCAATAGATTTTACTAAGAGATGCAGTCTCAATAAATTTTAGTTTTATTATCAAAATTTCTTACTTAATATGCTTTGATCAAGTATATATTACTAATAATGGTTGTAGCAAGCAAGACCATTTAAAAAAATGGCCACAGGAAGTTAATAGAAACAATTAAATTTTCAATCCACACTTTTTTTTTGGATTATAAGGAAATGATAGATGATCCATAAAAAACTTCCAAACATTAGAGGATATTACTTTAGAATAAAAGTCTGTGAAGGAACTTGGAATTGAAACATAAGTTCAGGGAGACAAAGGAAAGATATAAAAATTCCAACTATTTAAGAAGCACCTGTTCATGTATTGTTTAAATGAACAGTGGAAGATAGCAAATCACTGTGTTATTTGTACTGCATTTGATGCGCTTAAAACAATACAACAGTTTTATTTTAAAATCTCAATATTTAGTGCATTCTGACCATTATACCCTTTAAAATTATCTAAACTTATATTGCAGATATTAAAATATCAACCTTAAAAATGTGCAAGAAGATAATGTTCAACATTCTTTTACGGAGTATGCAAAGAAAAAAATTATTTGAGGACCACTTCCCTACATTATTCTGAATTATTGAGGCTCCAATTTGCTCATCATTTGTTCGTTCGTCCAATCCAACATATACAAAGAATTAGTAAACATCAGTAATTGGGAAAAGTGTGAGGGATTGGGAGTATGGGGTTACCAAGAGATAACATAAGAGTTCTTGGGCTTCCCTGGTGGCGCAGTGGTTGAGAGTCCGCCTGCTGATGCAGGGGAAATGGGTTCGTGCCCCGGTCCGGGAAGATCCCACATGCCATGGAGCGGCTGGGCCCGTGAGCCATGGCTGCTGAGCCTGCACGTCCGGAGCCTGTGCTCCGCAATGGGAGAGGCCACAACACTGAGAGGCCTGCGTACCACAAAAAAAAATAATAATAATGATAATAAGAGTTCTTAAAGAGTTCACAGACTACTGAGAAAATTAACAAGTAAAATGTTAATACATCATAGTGTCATAATGAAGATAAATGAAAGCTGCTATGGAAACAATAGGAAGGACACCAAATTCAGGCTGATGTGGGGTGGGCAGTCCGAGAAGACAATCAGATTTCACAGGTTGTATGGCGATCCCTTTGCTGAATATTATAAGATAATTAAAAGTTACCCAGATGAGGTACATGTACACATATGTGTGTCGCAAGCTGGATAATTGAAACAGATGCAGCTAGAAACTGTAAACTGGAAGTCAATGTGTGTGATGGAATAATAATCTGGAATATTCACTGTGGATTATCAACAATTCTTCTCCTAGCACTGTCCCAGCAGCATCTCCCACTCAAAACATGAAGACCGGCTCACCCAGCTAGGAATTATTAGGCTGAACAAATAAATGCACCAGATTTCCACTTCCAGCCTGAAGTAACTGTGAGAAGAGTATAAAACAGAATAAGTTTGAAAGAAGACACCATCAAATTGAAAGAGTCCTTTTCTGGCTCGCACACCAAGAGCAGGAATGTCCTTCAACCTGGGAGGAGAGCATGTTTGGAGAGGAGAAGGGAGTTAGATGTACTGTAGGATCCACTTTGCCCCACCCTCAGATAACCTAGGAACATGATAATTTATTTACCAGTTCTTCACATTTGTTGATTTAGCAGAATATGAATTCAGAATTCGGGAGTAGTATCTCTGTACTTCTGGAACTCTACCTCACCAATGCACCCCCTGACACAAGGGCATGATGAGGGGGTATATACAGGGAGGTGGGATGGGTCCAGGAAGAAAGAATTCCAGAGAGAACCCTGCTGAGTCTCTAACTCCTCTTTGATGAAATAAACAAGGATACTGAACTTTCCAATGGCCCCTCAGGATGATGAAGTGAGTGGAGAGAAAAACTCTCTGGGACTTGCCAAGGGCACTGCACAGCATATTGGGGGTGAACCATTTCCAGTAATAATCTAAGGAGGTTGGCCCACCAGTTCCAGGGACCCAAGATGGGTGTGACATCAGTATCCCTAGGGAAACCAGTTTGGAACCCATTCAGATCAGATTTCACACACAATGCACCCTGTATCACACTCACCCTGGTGCCCTTTGAATAACCCCCTGAGGGATGTGGTCAGGGGAGAAGACATATAGGAGTCACCCTGATTATGACTGTATTTCAAACAGGAATTGACTGAAAAATGTGTGATTTGGACAGAGCAACCTGGAAAGGGTCTAGATTAAGTTGTCTGTCATTATACAGAATTCCAAGAGTCAAAAAATCAAATTGAGTTATTGAAATAAAGAAAGTTACATTTTTGCACATCAGAGTTTGTAACTTGGATATTTATAGCTACTGCACATGAAAGGCCTTGGATGTCAGATTGAGGAGTTTGGGTTTTGTCCTGAAGGCAATGGGAAGCAATTGAAGAATTTTAAATAGAAAAATGTGAGAAGAAGAATTGAATTGTATAGAACTCATTCAGGCAGCAGTGTGGAGAACAGATTGGTGAATTAGGGATCAGAGAGATGGAAACCCAGAGGAAGGAACACAGCAATGAGCCTTTTGACCTACACATGGACAGAAATAAAAGGAATAAACCAAAACAGTGGAGACAGAATGGAGAGGATTCATTTGGGAGTGTTTACATGGCATGTGTCTCCGCCCACCTCTGCCCATTCAACCTCAGCAATTGGGTCATTGGGGCAAGATTCTGACCACAATGCCACCTGTAAACCGCCTCCATTTCAACCAGTGTGCTGCTCCTGTACTGTCTCAGCAGCTCCTGAATTCATGCCTATTTGTTATCACATTTTGTTTTATTTCACTTCTACTTCTTAAAAGGTAATAAGTTACCATCTATGTACACTCACACTATTTTACATATACTTACATTATGTCCACTGACCATATACCATAGCAAAAGTCCATGTATAAAGTCTTTCAAATTCAAACTATAGAATTTAAAACAGTATTGTTTGGCTGAGTGTATCCTTCTATCCTTAAAACTCACTTGCTCTTTCATAAGAGCTTCCAGCAGAATCGCATTTGAGTTAACAGCCTCTGAGAACAGAATTCCTAGGTTCAAATCCAAGTTCTAAAACTTATTAGGCTCATGATCTAATAAGTTGGCTTATCTGTCTGGCCCTCTTAAAATCTGTAAAATGGGATGATACTACTGTCCATTTCATTAGCCCATTTAAGGCATTTAGTACAGGGTCAGGAACAAAGAAAACACACAATGATGCTAACAATTGATTGTGTGGCAAATTTGACATTCCTTAAATGTGTTTAAAGTTTTAAGTTGCACAGAGCACCAAGAAGTTTCCTCACCAAAATCTGTCTGATGCTAATATATATTTAAACAAGGTGAACCTCATGTTAAAATCTGTGGGTATGAAAGAACAAACCACCACATAATTTACACATTTCTCCTTAGTCTTCACTTTGCTTTGGCCAACTACATACAGATATCTATTTATCTTTACACTACTCTAAAACATTTTCTAGAAGGGCAGGATGGAAGCTGTCCTCTGTATTTTCTGTGGTGCCGAGTTCAGATGTAAGCATTCAATTTACAACAATAATAAAGGCTAGATAAGAAATAATCCAAATGGAAAGAAGACTTGCCAGTTGGGTTATTTCTACTGAGCAGAATGTTTATTTTTTCATAGAACAAATTAGAAGTTTTCCAGATGGTTTATCTAAAGTATTTTTCTCTCCTCCAAGCAGAGGATAAATTAGAAGTGTTCATAAAAGGTCATTCCCACCTCTCCAAGAAGTACATTTTCATAATTTAAAGAACTAAAGTTCAACAACATATCAAGTCATCTCTACTCAACGTAGGAGTTACGTCTGTCTATTACAGGTAATCGTGTAATTTGAAATTTGTCAAAAAATATTTTGAAGCCAATAATTGTCTTTTGTGGCTGTCTCTTTGTTGGAAGCACTAATCTTCAACATAACACTAGCAAAAGAAATGCATTGCACTAATTTGCCAATAGCAACAAAGGGAGAATTTTAAAATTCAACTTGCTAGATAGAAACGTCTAGGTGGGCACATGATTTGTCACATAACAACACATTGTCAGGGTATTATCAGAGAGAAGAAGGGTTTTGTCCCCGGTACAGCATCTTCAGATTAGGTAAACAATTTATTTCTACTTCGATTCTCCTGAGATGGTGAAGAGGGAAGAATTTAATATTGAGATTTTATCACTTGTCAAATTAAGATAGCTGCTTTTGTGAGATGGAAAATGAATCAGAAAACAAAGCTGAGGCTCCAACAGAAACTCATCTCAATTCTGTGATGCTCTGCAGAGAGCCCTTCCATCTGCAGTTCCACAGGACTGTGGGCTCTGGAAGTAGGAGGAGGCCAGGCTCCCCACCTGCCAGCCAAGCAGAAGTCAGACCTCCATGGGGCCCCACGCTGACCAACCTGCTATGAGCTTCTGTCCTGGTCTTGAACACATTATAGACTTCTGGTCCTGATCATGTGGTCCAGCGATAGGAGCAGGGAGGTATTTCCCAGTAATCACGCAAGCAAAACAAGATGAGTCCAATAGAGAAGCATTGTTCTTTTCTTGATAATCGTAAGGCAATCGTAATTTTAAATAAAGAGATATTGCGGAGGTATTATAGAGCCACATCTTTGCTCTTCCCTTGTTTGAGGGGATCAGTTGCCCTGAAAGTAAATCTAATTTTTGGATAGTGGAGAATTTACTTATGGTTTAAAGGGGAATATGGGTCAAGTGTGATGGAAGATGATTTAGGGTCGTCTCAATATCTTCAAGTCTGAGATTCAGGAGAGTGAAGACATAGTAGCATCATCTATGATCCTTAATAACTATGAAACTTGCTCAATGAAATTAAATTTCTAATGTAAGTTGCTATCAATGTACCAATTCATTAAAGTGATAGATGAGTAGAATTATTCAGTCTACAATTAGGGAGGACTAATCTGTTCCTCATTATGAAAGTTTCCCCTCTCGCTCTACTAAGACTACGTGTGGCAATTTATTGGCATATTTTTATGATTCCTGCTTTATTAAAAATAAACAATGTTATAGCTGTAACACTTAAGTCCAAATATCCAGGGGAATTTTAACGACTCTTATCACATCTCATGAATAAGTTTGAACATAAACTCCAAGTCAATAAAAAGACTCTGTAAGCCCCCTTGCAATATTCCAGCTAGGAGGTGATAAATCCTCTAAGGGTTATTTAGCTCTATTAGAAAAAAGATGTACATTTTTTTGCACGTGAATAAAAGAGTCACTTCAATGTTTTACCATCTTCCCTTGTTTCTCATTCACATTAAAAATGAGAGAAATCAGAGTTTCTTAGCTTTCCAAATAATTTGGCATAAGCAGAACCAGTCTGTGGTTGTTACTATGTGTGTTGGGGAAACCATCTCAGGATGCCTTTCTGAATCAAAGCACTGGGCTTTCTGGGGAGGGCAACGTGCCTGTATATGCTTACTCAGCAGCCTCTAGAATGTCAGCCTTCACCCTGAGAGGAGGGGCCATTCTCATAGTCTCTGCCCTAAAACCATTTGGGGGAACCTTTCTTTGGGAAGAGATTTTATTTTCTCAATTCTTGGATTGCTTCTATTTGATTTCTTCACTTCCGGTGGGAGGATCCAGGGGAAAAGCTTTGCAAGGGGAAGTGGGTGGGGGAGGCTTTGTCCACACTCATCCATAGGACACCCCTCCCACCTCCCCAGGGAGTTCCAACGTGCATTTGTGTGCATGTGTTTTATAAACTATTTTATTTGAACAAAGTACTCCCCAGCTGATAAAACAAACATATTAGCTCTTCTACATTGAGTTTTGGACTCGGATAGTTGCCAAAATTGCCAGTGTAATATATTATTGTCCCTGGTGAGAGGAGAAAAAGAGATCCCAATGTTGAAATCTTAATATTATTGTGTTAGAATTTAAGGAGGTCATACTGTTTTTTACAGGGAGAGCCAGAAATATGTTATTTGTCTCCACTGTTTCATTAGTTGTACTTACTACCTTGTTTAGGGTGGGTATGTAAAATTTAAACTATGTATGTACTATAAAATCTATACTATGTATGTACTATAAGAGCTACATAGGGCTTCCCTGGTGGCACAGTGGTTGAGAGTCCGCCTACTGATGTGGGGGACGCCGGTTCGTGCCCCGGTTTGGGAGGATCCCACACGCTGCAGAGCGGCTGGGCCCGTGGCCCATGGCCGCTGAGCCTGCGCGTCCGGAGCCTGTGCTCCGCAACGGGAGAGGCCACAACAGTGAGAGGCCCGGGTACTGCAAAAAAAAAAAAAAAAAGAGCTACATACAATTAGGTTCTAAAAAGATTGCTTTTCTTTAGAAAGGCTTGTAATAATTTGCAGAAGGGAGTTTCCCACAATTCAAGTTCTTCCTAGGAGTATAGATGAGGTTCTATATTAATAATTTAGTTTTAGAATATCTCTACCCAAAAAAATAAGTGCTCATTAATTATCAAACCTTGTAAGAAGTCCTATAAACATGTAATTGTTATTGTCATAAGATAGTATTTAAAGGATAGACTAATGAAGGCAAAAATAACTGTAAGGGTCCCAGTGTGACCTCCAGCTGTTCAAAAGGAGACACCTGACCCACCAGCTGTTCAAAAGGGGACACCTGACCCACCAGCTGTTTAAAAGGAGACACCTGACCCACCAGCTGTTCAAAAGGAGACAGCTGACCCTCCAGCTTGTCCAAAAGGAGACACCTGACCCTCCAGCTTGTTCAAAAGGAGACACCTGACCCTCCAGCTTGTTCAAAAGGAGACACCTGACCCTCCAGCTTGTTCAAAAGGAGACACCTTACCCTCCAGCTGTTCAAAAGGAGACACCTGACCCTCCAGCTGTTCAAAAGGAGACACCTGACCCTCCAGCTCTTCAAAAGGAGACACCTGACCATCCAGCTTGTTCAAAAGGAGACACCTGACCCTCAGGTGCTCTTTGGGAAATGCCAACTTTGCTGTTTAATGGCCTCAAACAAATGTGGGATAACTTTATTAGCAAAAAATAAGTCTATATCAGATGCCAAAATATGGCATCACAACCAAGGCCATATGTTTGCATTAAAATAATAAGCTATTTTTGGTTATATCAGAATGTTTTCATTATTTGTATAATTTATTTGTTTTGTCATCTGCTAACATACAGTAGCAGGAAAATAGTAGCAGTCACCAAAAGTTAAAGAAAAAAATGATTGGAGGAAAACTTCAAGTTCAGTATTTAAGTGTCAGGTAAAAACCTCCAATATTTCATTTTATCGAGAAAAGCTGGACCAAATTCATAAAGCTTTAGGGTTCCTTAAGAGTATAGTTTGAGAACCATAACTCTAATCTTTTTGCCACATCTTATAAATGAAGTGAGCAAGCCCCAGAGTGGTGAACAACCTACTTAATGACATCTTGTTATTAGCAAAGCTAGTCAGAACCTAGGTCTCCAGCTGCCAGTCCAGCTTCCTGGCTTTCTTTTTCCCGCTGTGTCAGGACTTATTCAATGTGGAAACTTGTACGAGTTTTTCTTAATTTTGTGTCCATTGTTGGCTCAAACTTTAGATGCTGAGTTAGTCTCACTAAGTTCTCATATGTCTGTAGCAGTTTGCATGCCCCTCACTATTAGTGCATGAGTGTCTCCATCATTCCACATCCTCACAACAGTCAATGTGGGAGAAGCTATTAATTGTCTTTTCCAAAGTCCTCCATCCATCCTTTTGTCTTACTAATTTTGTTTGGATTGACAATGAGTTCCAGGGGCAATTGTTCTAAGCTGATTCCTCTTTGCTAGATACACGATTTTCCAGCATCCTTGCAGCTACGGACTGGTCATGTGACATACTTCTGAGCAGTGAGATGCAAGAGGAACTCTTCTAGGAATTATTTCATTTTCCCATAGAAAGAGACAAGCATGCAAGGAGACCCTCTTTGAACATCCTCATCTCTCTCTCTGAATGTTGTCTTGTGACCATATAATGCATAGAATATCAGCAACCACCTTATCTCCTCAAAGTGACCACTTTAAGATGAAAAGCCAAACAAATGAGGAAGCCAAAGGAAAGAAGGTGGCCTTGATGGCATGGCTGAATTTCTGTACCAATCGAGAGCCACTCACCTCTACACTCATCACTGTGTAAGATATTTTGATGTCTTGGTTGCTTAGACCAATGTTAGATAGATATTCTGTTACTCAAAAACTAACAGAAAACATGAACAGACATGCCTGCAATTGCATGACTTTTCAATTAGTCATGCCAATGAATTTAAAATGGTATCTCACTTCTTGTATTAATTTGAATACCTCTGATAATTAGTGAGATTAAACATCTTTATCATACCATTGTTAACCATTAAAGCTTCATGTCCTGTGAATTTACAACCATTGCCCATTTTTCTATTGAAGAATTGCTTCAATATTGTGTCACTTACCTGTTAGTTCTTTGTATGTGTCCTTTGTTAAACAAATAAAATAATTAATTTTAATAGTCAAATTTAGTTGTTCTTACAATATGTGCTTTTGGAGTCATGCTTAAAATGTTCTTTCCCATCCCTTGGTTATAAAGGGATTCTTCTATATTTTTTCTATTTTTTTAAAGCTTCACCTTTCATATTAAGTATTTAATCTGGAGGTTAGAAGTTTAACTATGGGGCTTCCCTGGTGGCGCAGTTGTTGAGAGTCCACCTGCAGATGCAGGGGACACAGGTACGTGCCCCGGTCCGGGAAGATCCCACATGCCGCGGAGCGGCTGGGCCCGTGAGCCATGGCTGCTGAGCCTGCGTGTCCGGAGCCTGTGCTCCGCAACGGGAGAGGCCACAACAGTGAGAGGCCCGTGTACCGCAAAAAAAAAAAAAAAAAAAAAGTTTAACTATGTTCTCAGGCAGGGATTAAACTTTATTTTTCTCCATACAGTTAGTCACTTTCTCCATATCGTCTATGGGACAGCCTATCTTTTCCTCTCTGATTAATGGTGTTACCATGATCTGACAAGATTACCATTTAGACAGGAGTCTTTTCTGTCCCAATGGTCTAAGTAGTATGTCTTAGTATTTGGTAGAGGGTGTATCCTTCTTTAATATTAACTAATCATGAACATGTATTTTTCTTTACTAATTTTAGGATCAATTTGTCAGTTTTCTCAAAATTTCTACTGCAATGTTGATTATAATGGCACTACATTTGTAGATTAATTTGAAAAAATATCTTTATATTTGTAATTTATATCATTTATAAATGTAGTTTAACTCTTCATTTACACAGTTTTTATTTACTTTAGTTGTTCCATTACTTAATTTATTTTCTTTACTATTTAGTTATTCCCTATTTACTTATCTCCTCTAGTATTTAGTTTTTTTATTTCTTTTAAAGCATTTTAGTTTTAGTGCATTATTTTATTAGGTTATTTCTGAAATACTTTATACTTTTAATTCTTTCATGAATGTATTTCATTTCCTATCATATTTTCCTGCTTTCTATTCTTGGTTTAGAGAAGCAGTCTTAACTTGTAAATTTACCTTGAATTTTACAATATTGTTGTATTCATTTATTAGTTCTAATTGTTGAGGGACTGTTCATTCTGATGAATATTATATGTAGATAATTTGCAACTGTAAATAATAACCATTTGTCTCTTTCAACTTTTACAAGAGATTTCCCTTTTTATTTTTCTTTTTAATTAATTAATTTATTTATTTATGGCTGTGTTGGGTCTTCGTTGCTGTGAGTGGGCTTCTCATTGCGGTGGCTTCTCTTGTTGCGGAGCACGGGCTCTAGGCATGCGGGCTTCCGTAGCTGTGGCTCAAAGGCTCTAGAGCTCAGGCTCAGCAGCTGTGGCATACGGACTTAGTTGCTCCGCGGCATGTGGGATCTTCCCGGACCAGGGTTCGAACGCGTGTCCCCTGCATTGGCAGGAAGATTCTTAAACACTGCACCAACAAGGAAGCCCTATTTCAACTTTTATAGCTATTATTTCTTTTCCTTTTCTCATCTTTGACCAATACCTCTAGTATTAAATTCAATAACAGCTGTTCTAGTGGATAGCTTTCTTGTATATCAAGATTTTACCAGACTCAAATAGGTATGACAGTGCAGGGGAGAGCTTGAAGTAAGAGAACTCCCACCAAAATAGCTCTAAAATATAATAAGCTAGTTTGCCAGAGTTTCATGGATGCTGGCAGAAGATATAAAACACTAGGGTCAGACACAAAGGACTTTATTATCCATAACAATAGCAGTAGCCAGAGTAGTAACATAATCAGTAGTTCCCCAAGCCCCAAATCCTATAGGGTGTCATAAGTGCTGGGTGGAGCCTCCATACACAGTAGGGTGCTGCAAAGGGGAGGAGTCCTGTGCTTTTATAACAAGCAGTTAGGAAGACTGCATTTTGTCTGAAGGGAAACCAGATCTATTGCAGGATTATGTGACCTACTCTGGCAAGGCATTATCTCACTTTTTAGAATTTCAGGCTACAACAATCCTGCAAATAGCCCAAGTGAAAACATGGTCAGTTCCTTCCAGTTTTGGGTTTCCCAGCACTGTGTTATTGTTGACCTCCAATGGAATGATATACAGTGAAATTGTCTGCTAAGTATGATGCTAACTTAAGATTTTTGTTAGATAGAATCTGTAATTTCAGGATATTTCCTCCTATTTCTTTCCAAGAGATTTATCATAAAGAGATATTGAGTATTTTTAAGTGCTATTGTTTTATCTATTGAGATAACCGAGTGATTTTCTTTTTTAGGCTATTAATATGATAAATTATAGGTATGTGAATATTCTCATGTTTGTAGGATAAATAGTGCTTCATAACAACATATTTTTATATATATGCCTGGATTCACTCAACTAATATTTAACTTAAGTTCTGGTATCTATGTTTAAAATGAAGTGGGACTATAATTTTCTTTTCAAGGACTATTTGCTCTAAAAACTAAGGTTATACTAGCCTTAAAAATGAGTTGGACCATATTCTCTCACTTTCCTATTTTGTGCAACAACCTACCTATCTCTGTAAAGTTAGGTAGAACATACCTGTACAACTATATGGGTGTGAGTATGAAGAGTGCATGTTTTATGGGATCTTGGTTTGTTGGGATTTTGTTTGCTTACTTTGTCTTTGGATTTTGTTACTGAGGAGCTCTGATTACTATTTTAATATTCTTTAATGGTTATTAGTAAATTCAACTTTTATCTTTCTCCCTGTAAAACTGTACTACTTTGTCTAAGTTTAGAATTTATGGATTTGAGCATAATATTTTTTAATGTCTCATATCATAGTCTTTTTCTTTCTTTTGCAATATGCATAATTTAGGGGTTGTTATTTTTATATTCTATTCCACTGAATTTTATTTTCTTCTTGTTTCTTTGGGCTTATTCTGTTGCTCTTTTTCTCATGTCATATTGAATACTTAGTTCATTTGTTTTTATTTATTCTCCATTGTGTATTTAAAGCTATAAATTTATCTCTAAGTACTGCATTAGTTGGGCCTCACAAATTCTGAAAAATAATGCCATCATTGGTGTTCAAGCATAAATATTTCATTGTTTCCTTTATAATTTTCTCTTTTACCAAAATGCTGACAGTTTTAGTTTCTTGACATAAAGAGGTTTTTTTATTTTGACACTCTCATGTTGTTATTTATTTTTTAATGTCATTAAATTATTGCCCAAAAACATAGACTAGAAGATGGTGGTCCTTTCTTACTGAAACTTCCTTTGCGGCCTAAGAAATTGTTGATTCAACATCACCTTAAAAATAAATATATTCTCTGTTAGGTATAAAGTTATTTCTATTAATATATATATTGGTACCAATACATATAGAAGTATAAACTTAAGCATATTAATCAAATCTTGTCTTTTTTGTCTGCTAGATCTTTCAAATATTGATACAGTTGTGTTGAAAACCTCTAAATACAATTTTTTTATTTATCTACCTCTTCTTACATTCCTGGCCTTGTTTCTTTACCTACTTTTATCTATTATTTATATATTTGACATATCCTATATCAAAGGATATATTGTTAGTATATTTAGGTTCATGATCATTTTATTTCTTTAAACTATTGTTTCCTTTCATATAGAAAAGTCTATCCATTTTAGGATGGGAAATATATTGAAGAAAGACTATCTTTCCCAGGAAACTCAGGACCATAATATGTAGCTTTTAGTAGTTTTTAAAAATTGTTCTTTGTACTTTTCTTTTTAATGTAATCAATGTCACTGATTATGTAAATCATTATAATATTGGGGTGGTATCACCTCCCAAGCTAATCAATACATATATGGAGCATGACAGAGAGATGGATTTTGAAAGTAATTCAAGAGTTAAATCCAATTCTGTAACTATCACACAGGGTTTCAAATAGTCCACAACCCTCCTTTGTAACACCTTATATTCATTTCTAAGTGCTATATCTTCCTCCACTGTAGTTATCCCTATAAAAGAATCTTATAAGTGCTCTTATCGAGGTTTATATAGGCTTGGTCTGATGGCTTTGAACAATAGTGGCAATTTGCAGTATACTAGCTTCTCTCTCCAATTCTCAGAAAAATCAAAGCATACAAAAACTATTTCTCCTGATGCAGTTTAGGACCAAATGAAAGAAAAAAAAGAGTTTGTCCAATCTAAGAAGACTACTTTTTACTTCACACATTTTTAGTAAAAAAAAAAAAAAAAAAAAGTTTCTGATATTTATTTCATGTGTGCTTTGTTATATAAAGACAAATGAGAAAATATATACATTTTTCCACTTTAATATTTCATGGCATATTTATTTGGAGACTTTAAAGAATAAACGTTCTGTCTTAATCAGACTATGAATTAACAAGTATGATAGATTTAATTTAAATGCACTGTAATCAAATATTTGGTTTCTATGTCTTCACTTCTCCCGTACAGAATACTTCAAATAACTTTATAATCTTGGAACATGGATAAATCATAACTATCAAATATTATTTTCTAAAAAATAAGATCAACTTGGGCCTCCCTGGTGGCGCAAGTGGTTAAGAGTCCGCCTGCCGATGCAGGGGATACGGGTTCGTGCCCCGGTCTGGGAGGATCCCATATGCCACGGAGCGGCTGGGCCCGTGAGCCATGGCCGCTGGGCCTGCGCATCCGGAGCCTGTGCTCCGCAACGGGAGAGGCCACAACAGTGAGAGGCCCACATACCGCAAAAAGAAAAAAAAAAAAAAAAAAAAAAAAAAAAGATCAACTTTAATTATCAAATGGACTTTCAAGAATAAGCATATTAAATACCTGAGATTTCAATCATCTTATGGAACTGAATTACTGTTACTTTCCATGAGTCTCTTCTTGCTAGAATTTTGAAGACCTACAAACCATAAACATGTAAGCTCAGTTTAATAAAGATCTATCTGTCAGTGGAAAATTATTTACCAATAACTACTATTCACTTATCAAAAAATTGAGTACCTAACATATGCCAGTTAACAAAAAGCTGCATTTTGACTCCTTGTCCACAAGAAGCTCACACTCTAGTAGAGTTCAAGGTATGACCCTGAATAGTATGCATACATTCATATGTGTAGCAGGGTGATTCATTGATAATAACCAATGCTTTCTTTTCAAATTTTGTAATTCCCTTCTGCCTGGTAACCCTTTCCCCACCCCTCTATCACCACATGGAAGCAGGTAGGGCTCTCCTTTCCCATAGCCGCAGAGAATGGAGGTGACAAGGAAAGGGTTTAGAGTCAAAAAAGTCTTAATCAAGGATCCCCAAAAGCCAAACTCATGTCATAAATAATGAACTTGGAAACAATGGTGAAATAAGAGTCAGGTTTCTTTTAGCTCACTAGTTTTTTGTTTGTTTGTTTGTTTGTTATCCTATACTTGATGAAACTTCCATGGCCTGAAAAGTAAAGTGAATATTCTAAAGAAAGCAAAAGAGTTGTAACTGACTGGGATGTCTGAAAAAGGAGCTATGATCACTCTCTAACATACCAACAAAGGGCTATTCTTTGTTAACAGGAGTTTATGGAAGGTGATATTACCATCTAAGTATGGAGAATCTTAATATAAAAGAGTTGATTTGGACCTGCTTCCCATCAGCAACATTGGAAGGTAAAGGTAACACTTTCTTAGAAGTTCTCCATGTCACCATAGTCAGAAAATTAGAGTAGCAACAAGGCACTGCATGACATGTCAGGTGTAGAGAGAGCCTGAGGCAGCACTTTCAGTGTCTCCTACTGCACAAAATGACTTTGGAAAGCAGCTGAAGTTTTATGTGCCCTTCAGAAGGGAACACTAGTTGAGAGTGAGAGTTTGTGTGTCAACAGACCTGAAGGTGTCTTGGGGAATTGACAAGGGGATGTCACAGAGGAATATGGTATAAACCAGAGACGAATTAAATGTTAATGTGGGGCTTCCCTGGTGGAGCAGTGGTTGAGAGTCTGCCTGCCGATTCAGGAGACACGGGTTCATGCCCCGGTCCGGGAAGATCCCACATGCCATGGAGCGGCTGGGCCCGTGAGCCATGGCCGCTGAGCCTGTGCATCCGGGACCTGTGCTCCGCAACGGGAGAGGCCGCAACAGTGAGAGGCCCGCGTACCACAAAAAATAATAATAAATAAATAAATAAATAAATAAATAAATGTTAATGTAGACACTCAAGAGGTGTCAATAAGGACAAACAAAAATAATTGAGGACCAGACTCTGTAGCCCCCTGTTTCTCAACCTCCCCTCCCAGCACTCCCTATGCCATCATAGGACATTGAATATCCAGAAGCTTAGATGGTATACTAGAGCAAAAGAAGAAGGAAAACAATCTCAAGATGAATGAGTTTAAACCTGAAACACACTAATATATTACTGAGAAACTCTAATACCTGAGAAACTGGAATATATTAATCTTCCTTTCTTGAGGGATAATTGGTATGGGGGTTTAAAAGAAAAGCAAAATTCTGGAAATATAACTTTTCTGCACCTATAAAATTTATGGACATTTAGAGAGTTAAATAAGAATGAGTTTTCAAAGTGCTCAATATAGTGTCTTCTGCCAGAAACTGTGACAGGTCTGAAATTTGAATTTTCTTCCAAGTTTGCTTGACACAGTTATGTGGAGGGTAGAAGACAAGATTCTGAGCTCATTGATGAAAAACTGTTTATTACTCACAACAGTAACAGTGGCCAGAATATCAGCATTTTTAGTGCCAGTTCCCTGAGCTCCAGCTCTCATGGAGTGAAGATAATGGGGTCAAATGACCCCAGCTGTGGCTTGCATTACAAGACAGCAACTCTGATTATAAAATCCTCCTTTCTGTCAACCAACAGCAAGATCATTTTACACTATACTATACTATACACTTTATATACTGTAACATAGGGCCTCCCTGGTGGCGCAGTGGTTGAGAGTCCGCCTGCCGATGCAGGGGACACGGGTTCGTGCCCCGATCCCGGAGGATCCCACATGCCGCGGAGCGGCTGGGCCCGCGAGCCATGGCCGCGGAGCCTGTGTGTCCGGAGCCTGTGCTCCGCAACGGGAGAGGCCACAGCAGTGAGAGGCCCGCGTACAGCAAAAAAAAAAAAAAATATATATATACTGTAACATATATACACATATACACATACACAGTAGATATCAATATCTTCATACCCATGTTCTTTTTAGCAAGTACAACCCTCCTTCACCAGTGCCACATTTATTAACTTTTCCATGTTAAACCAATCCTATCTCAATAGCCCTTAAAAAAGAAATTTCAACAAAACCACCTTAATCCCGAACGATTCGGAATTGCTTTCCTTAGGAAAACTTTTCTTTTTTCAACCTTATTTGGAAGTAATATTTTCTTCCTTACTTGTGTGTGTGTATGTGTGTGTGTGTGTCTGTGTGACCATGATTGTAGAAAGCAATACATTTTCAAGAGAATTAGAAATGTATTTAGATGTCAGCTTCCAAACTGCTTCATAGTTTTTTGGATACAGTCATACAAACTAAAGGAAACTAGAGTCAATAAAATGCTATTTACTCCCTAGAGTAACAAGACAACAAAGAATGCAACAACAATATGATTATTTCTACCATAGTGAAGAGTCTTAGCACCACGGCAAACTTCTCAGATCAACAAAATGTGTTTACTTTTAGGTAGATCTAAACTCTATTGACACTGCCAAACATTTTTGTAATAAGGGCTTCCCTGCATTTCTGCCAGGAAAATTAAAATGTCATTTGATTCACTACATGGTAATTTCAAAAAATGTTGGAACTCTTTGCATTTTTTAGCAAGGTTTTAATCAATCCAGTTGAAGTCTACAGCTTGCCTAGTGATGCAAAAAGTGAGGTACTAAACATATCCCAATTTCCTGTTTGAATCAGTAACAATAATTGAGTTCTCAGTATATGCCAGACACATATATTATTGAACCTTCACAGCATATAAAATAAATATATGAGAGTAGGTTCTATTATTATCCTTATGTGGGAAATACTGAGGAGTAAACAGAGGAGGAAATGATTCAAAATAGAGGCAGTGACGTATCAGTGGGGGACATGGGAGATGTGGGGAAGCTGTCTGCCTTAGTTCAATATACAATATACACAATGTAATGAATAAGGATGTATGTATTAGATATATTTATACAAGTGTAAAATGAGGGACAGCAATGTATATATAGAGAGATGATAGATAGATAGATAGATAGATAGAGATAGATTGACAGATAATGAGAGGCTGCATTGCATATAGAGAATTTGAGAACAATAATAAAAACAACTAAAAGCCAGTCTGCTTTATATTATGGACATGCACTGATAGTGATTAAATATCCTTCCCAGAAAACATTTTTTTTGTTTAAAAAAAGTCTAAGCCTAAACAGTTGCTACCATTACGGCTGAGATTTAAATTAGCTTACTTTTATCACTTGCTTTTTAATAAAATGTATTCTACATGGTGATTTTAAAGATGAAAACACTAATCATGTTTGATGTGCAGTAAACCCAGGAGTACCATTATACCATGAATAAAGAACATATATTACACATTGCTTATAGCCATTCACAGCAAGTGAGTTGTTGGTCTTTTTCTGAAAGCATTTTTACTCTTTCCCTGAGAAACTAAGATCATGGTTATCTTTTCTGTCTGTATCACATAAGTAAATACATACATACATGAGGCGGGATTGGGAATTGGATGGATGTTTGAGAGCATTTGGTATTATTTTACTACAGGATTTTGGACTATCCAAGCCATGACATACAAAGCACCCTTTTCCTCCTGGGTTCCTGAAGAAGATACTGAAGAAAACCTGGGAAATGAGACGCTTCATTACTAGCTAGACCACAGCACAATTCCTCCTAAACGTAAGTGCTCATGAATCATGATGGAAGTAGGAGGCTCAGGGTCCTATCAAATACAAAACTACAAGGTCAGTGTGCCTCTTTCAACTATGAGTTAGCTTTTCAAAGATGACAATAACCCTCCTCTCTAAATTTTGGTAGTGTATAAGGATTACAGAGATGAGAGGTCTGGGAAGAGTCAACTGATCCCAAGATTAACTGTAGAGGCCACACATGGCAGAGGACCCCAGGGCTGTACAGCTGCACCCAGTGGTGATAAAAGGCAAGATTACTGAAGGGCTGGAGTGGAGCCTGCATGGCTATAAAGGAGCTGCCTCCTGTCTCTCCGTCTCTCATTATCCTCCAGCTCGTGGCCTCCCGAACAACCTCTGATATCTATAGGTTGACACTCCCCAGCCATAGAGCTGATTGGTCTGTGTGAACCTTATAATAAAGGCTTCTGTGGTTTTCCCAGGGTCTTTGACTTCCTTCTCATAACTGTGACTATTTATACTTACTCTTGAGTTATCCTCAGATGATGTCCCCTGACTTTCTAAAGGACTAGAGAGAAAGGAACTAAGCCACTTTTGTGCCTTGTACCATATCTAGTCCCACTGATTCCAATTCTGTCTGCTCTCTTTAACTTTCTGTGTCTCTGAAGATGAGGACTTGGATCACAGAGCACACACTGGTCCATCTATGGCCTGGAACACTTTTCCTCTTATTTTCTTCATTTATTATGCTGCACATTTGCATTTTATCACTAAGCAGTTCACTCCAAGTTGCAGTACAAGATATTTTGAGGATGATCTACACAACTTCCCTTCCCTGGGAAACTTGCCTCCCCATTCCTATGGGAGAAAGCTCCCAGCAGACGTGTTTGTCCTCTGGGATACCATCCCCTGGGCACATCTGATAGGTCCAGGGTGGGCAGCTGACCCAGCTTGCCCAATGACAGTCCCTTCCTCTGAGATCTGTGGTTGGCAGGAAGAGATTATATTTTCAGTGGGGAGTGATTTCTAACATTTATAGGCTATAAGGGGAACTTATGTTTTGCATAGACACTGGGAAACACAGAAAACTGGTCTTCAGAGAAACAGAGAGACACTAAAGCAGGAATGCAGTGAGTTGAGTGAGAAAGAGAGAGAGACAGAGAAAGTCCAAGCTCTGTGAGTGACCATGTGTGCCCTGATAATTAATATGTGCTCAGAGACTGGCACAGCCCTGGCACAGAAGAAGTGCTCAATAAATATCTGTTAAAAGAACACATGAACAAATATGAAAAGACTCCAAACAGCTCTCCAGTCCCTGATTCCAATATTTTCCTAAGGTCTATGAGGAACCCATTTTATTCACACATAGGCTTTTTATTTAAACTGGATCAAGTTTTATTTTCCCAAAAGACCAGAAAAAAAAAAGAAATATAGTTTATTTCTATATACCTACTAAGGTCACACTCTGCTAAAAAAAATCAGTGTGATAACATTTACAAATCCCTTTCAATTTCAAGTCCATGGAATAGGCAATTTGCTTCTCTATGACTTTGCATATTAGCATCAAACATTCCCATACCTGACTTTAGCACATTTACCTCCAGAGGAACCATACTGGAAAAGTCACAGACACACACACACACACACACACACACACACACCTTTATGATTTATGTATCCACTCGTTATTCCTTTAGAAGCTAGAATGATATTGTGCAGAGACAATGTGACCCTGTAATCCTCCCTGAACTGAAGATCTACAAAATGGTGTTTTTAAATGATTGGAGAAGACAATTTAGGTGATGCAAACAAAGTTTAACACTCCATGAAGAAAACAGTCTCTTTTTGGAGAACTGCAAAATGGGGCAGGAGGCAGAAAGCTTTGTTAGGTTAAAGAATAAAGAACAAAGAAGAGAAAAATAGAAAATTTCTGATTGGCTGGAGCCAAACTTGTCTGGGGTGAGAAGGCCCAGAGTTGGCTCAGTGTCTGGGGACTGGTTGACTGAATACATTGCATTTCTGATCAAGTGGAGCATCTAGAGGGACATGAACATGATCTAAGTTTGAGTTTGCTAATGTGGCACCCTTGGCAGGAGCGGCTCCATCTTGAACCTAGAAAATTATTTCAGCAATGGTCACAATACTGTCCCATTTTACCTCTGATTAAATGCTTTAGGCCTATAATAAATATCATATCCACCTTCTTACCTCTTCTTCATTCTTACATATAGGCCATATTGAGCATCACATGACAGACTAGGGCAGTGGTTCTCAGCTAGAGATGATTTTAGCTCCAAGAGCACATTGGCAAAGTCTTGAGACATTTTGGTTGTCACCACCCAGGGAGTGGGTGCTACTGACATCTAGTGGGCTGAAACCACACACCTTACTAGGCACAGACAGTCCTCCACAATGAAATTTTATCTGTTCTGAAATGCAATACGGCCAAGGTTGAGAAACCTTGGTCCAGGGAACACTTACCCTGAAGTCCCAGAATAGAGTCAAGTTAGCACAGGTGTACTATTTGTGACTTAAACAGAGATAAGATGGCTGGTAAGACCTCCATAGATGGGCTGAGGTGAGATAACCATTAGCAAAGTGCTCTGACAAAATATGCAAGGCCCCAAGGAGTAGTAGCATAGCTGATAAAGTGGTATCCATATAGATGATGGGAAAGTCAGATGGTGGACAAGCCTCAAAACATGAGTATTTCCAGTGTTCTTTGACAGAGATCCCAACTGAAGTGTTAAAGCTTCCTGAAGCTTTGGCTCTATACCACCACCAGAGAAAACAAAGCTGTGGGCCACATCGGTAACTTTGCTCTCATTCAACGCACTACACTCTTCATCAACAGCATCTTCAAACATGAATAGCAAATACAAGTGTGCTTGGGTCTATCCCAGCTAAAACTCAGGCAGAAAGCAATGTCCAGGGCAAGCTGAAACTGATGAGAATAGAATTGTAGGCAGGAGCATACTGCAGCCATCCCGAAAGTATAAGCTTTTAAAAATCCTCTACCTAATTATTAATGCCATGACATAAAAATGTGGCCAGAGCCTGCAGTCTTTGTTCTGAGTGAATTCCATAATGTTGTCTAAAATTTGAGCACACAATTAAAAATTTAGCATACCAACTCATGTTAAAGACTACAGGTAACTTCAAACTGGCAAAGAGTTGGAAATAAAAGATAATTTAACAGCGTTCTAATCAGTAAACATTAATTATTTTTCCTTAGTTCTAGGTTAATTTTTAGTTAATTAATGTAAACACACCTACGATTACTTCCCACACAATGTCATAACATCATTAACCCATTTTCTTAGCCTGATGGATGTTTATCACCACAATTTGACTACAAACCTAAACTAAACTAGGTCTTTCTTTGCAGCCCCTACATCAGAGATTTTCAGACCATAGGCCACAGGGCTATTGTAATGTATCTGTCAATCTATCTATTAACACAAAACACAGTCTTTAGAATAATTTATGTTCTTTATACTTTTTTTCTCTATATGAGGTTGCTGATGTAGTTAATAAAATAAATATTTTCTTTGAATTATTTAATTAAGTCTAATGTATTCTCAATCAATAAATGGTAGAATTACAATTATTATCAACTAGACACCTTTTTATTATTTTTAAAATGAGGTCTTATCTTCAAAATACTAAGAGGCACTCTCTTATGCTTGGAGAGCTGGATTTCTGTTTTTATGTTCCTTGTATTTATGTAAAAAAAAAGTCAGTTAACCATGGGATATTTCTTCTGATTCCACAATTGCTCACTGTGGCATCCATAGCACAGCTGTCCAAATCTACCTTGGAATTCATATTTTCCTTCAAGATAAAAGTTTAGTGTACTTAGCTGTGGGCTTTGTTGATCCATTCCTCTTGAACTTAGTTTGGGCCCATAATTACATGTCCAATATAGAGAAAAATGTCAAGAAAGAAACAGATTTCAATTTCAAGCTTCAGAGGAGTTCTGATAATAAAAATGTGGTGAAAATGATGAAAATTACCTTGACTGATGCACCCTTGTTTTTAGGGACAATGTCCTATGCAGTGGTTGAGAGAAAGGATATGTGTCAGTTCTGAGATCAGGCCTTTACTGGGGAAAGTTGTCATTTTACAAGAGTAAAAACTCTTTTGATGTAGGAAAAATGTCCAGCCATGCTACTTGCTATGCAAAAACAGTGGGATTGCTTTATGCATGCCAGAAGCAGGGCAAAGGTACAACACACCCACTGCTGGGCTCCATCAGCATCTTTTGTCATAATACATGGCAAATGGACCAGTAACTACCCACTGCCAATTAGAGTGATGATGAGGCAACCTAAAATAGTTAGGTGAGCAGACTAAGTGCCCCTGTGGTTTGCCAATTACCTAAATTATCTGCAGTAGTTTTAGTGCACAGCTACCATGAATACAAATATAAAACACTCTAGTATTCAGGGGAGTTACTCCCTGCTTGGTGTCAAAAAGCAAAGAGAAAATATGCAGGATTTACATAAGCAGAGTTCTAGCAACTGTGATATCCAGTGTCACCCAGATGAAATACTATCCTGCATTTTTTTTTTGACAATTCTGTTTCCTCTAGGAAGGGCTCCTGAAAGGAGGAAGCATCAATTCTGTGCTCAGTGTCACCAATCAATTGTACAAATCGTTCTCAGTGATCTTCACTAAATGGACATTGTAACAGATCTATGGTGGTGAAAGAAGAGTTGGTATCAGAAGACCTCAACTAAATAAAACGACTTTTGCCAAAAGATGGTTCTGGCGACTTCTATTCTAACTCCACTTTTCCCATAACAATCATGGCACCACCACTTTGGGTTTGAGGTGGCAGCTATTGCGGGGGTGGACTATGCCAACTCAGTAAGCCACTCCAGGAACCCAGTCAGAAGAGAGCAATGCTTTGGACCTGCCATCAGCTTATGATTTAAGGGATTAAGTGTTGCAGAGACCCAGCCAGGAGGACAACAGTGAGAATTTTAGTTCTAAGGAAGCCCTGTCTATTCCTTGCTCTTCTGATGTGGATCCAGCCCTGTGGCTGACAGGGTCTTGGTGCTCTGGTCTGGTGTCAGGCCTGAGCCTCTGAGGTGGGAGATCTGAGTTCAGGACATTGGACCAAGAGAGACTTCCCAGCCCCATATAATATCAATCAGCAAGAGCTCTCCCAGAGATCTCCATCTCAACACTAAGACGTAGCTCCACCCAACGGCCAGCAAACTACAGTGCTGGACACGCCATGCCAAACAACTAGCAAGACAGAAACACAACCCCACCCATAAGCAGAGAGGCTGCCTAAAACTATAATGAGTTCACAAACACCACAAAATACACCACTGCACATGGCCCTGCCCACCAGAAAGACATGGTCCAGCCCCACCCACCAGAACACAGGCCCAGTCCCCTCCCCCAGGAAGCCTACACAGGCCACTGAACCAACCTCACTCACTGGGGGCAGACACCAATAACAATGGGAACTATGAACCTGTAGCCTGAGAAAAGGAGACTCCAAACACAGTAAGTTAAACAAAATGAGAAGACAGAGAAATACGCAGCAGATGAAGGAGCAAGGTAAAAACCCACCAGACCTAAAAAATGAAGAGGAAATAGGCAGTCTATCTGAAAAAGAATTCAGAGTAATGATAGTAAAGATGATCCAAAATCTTGGAAATAGAATGGAGAAAATAAAGGAAATGTTTAACAAGTACCTAGAAGAACTAAAGAGCAAACAAACAATGATGAACAACACAATAAATGAAATAAAAATTTCTCTAGAAGGGATCAATAGCTGAATAACTGAGGCAGAAGAACAGATAAGTGACCTGGAAGGTAAAATAGTGGAAATAACAACAGCAGAGGAGAATAAAGAAAAAAGAATGAAAAAGAATTGAGGACACTCTCAGAGACTTCTAGGAGAGCACTAAACACACCAACATTCGAATTATAGGGGTCCCAGAAGAAGAGAAAAAGAAAGTGTCTGAGAAAATATTTGAAGAGATTATAGCTGAAAACTTCCATAACATGGGAAAGGAAATAGTCAATCAAGTCCATGAAGCACAGAGAGTCCCATACAGGATAAAACCAAGGAGAAACATGCCAAAACACATATTAATCAAACTATCAAAAATTAAATACAAAGAAAAAATATTAAAAGCAGCAAGGGAAAAACAACAAATATCATACAAGGGAATCCCCATAAGGTTAACAGCTGATCTTTCAGCAGAAACTCTGCAAGCCAGAAGGCAGTGGCAGGACATATTTAAAGTGATGAAAGGGAAAAACCTACAACCAAGATTACCCATCAAGGATCTCATTCAGATTTGATGGAGAAATTCAAACGTTTACAGACAAGCAAAAGCTAAGAAAATTCAGCAGCACTAAACCAGCTTTACAACAAATGCTAAAGGAATTTCTCTAGGCAGGAAACACAAGAGAAGGAAAAGACCTACAAAAACAAATGCAAAACAATTAAGAAAATGGTAACAGGAACATACATATTGATAACTACTTTAAATGTAAATAGATTAAATGCTCCAACCAAAAGACATAGACTGGTTGAATGGATATAAAAACAAGACCTGTATATATGCTATTTACAACAGACCCAGTTCAGACCTAGGGACACATACAGACTGAAAGTGAGGGGATGGAAAAAGATATTCCATGTAAATGGAAATCAAAAGAAAGCTGGAGTAGCAGTTCTCATATGAGATAAAATAGACTTTTATATAAAGACTATTACAAGAGACAAAGAGGGACACCACATAATGATCAAGGGATCAATCCAAGAAGAAGATATAACAATTGTAAATATTTATGCATCCAACATAGGAGCACCTCAACATAAGGCAAATGCTAACAGCCATAAAAGGGGAAATTGACAGTAACACATTCATAGTAGGGGAATTTGACACCTCACTTTAACCAATGGACAGATCATCCAAAATGAAAATAAATAAGGAAACACAAGCTTTAAATGACACATTAAACAAGATGGACTTAACTGATATTTATAGGACATTCCATCCAAAAACATCAGATTACACTTTCTTCTCAAGTGCTCATGGAACATTCTCCAGGATAGATCATATCTTGGGTCACAAAACAAGCCTTGGTATACTTACAGAAAATTGAAATTGTATCAAGTATCTTTTCCGACCACAACACTATGAGATTAGATATCAATTACAGGGGAAAAACTGTAAAAAATACAAACATATGGAGGTTAAACAGTAAGCTACTAAAAAACCAACAGATCACTGAAGAAATCAAAGCAGAAATAAAAAAATACCTAGCAACAAATGACAATGAAAACACGACAACCTAAAAACTACAGGATGCAGCAAAAGCAGTTCTAAGAAGGAAGTTTACAGCAATATAATGCTACCTCAAGAAACAAGAAAAATCTCAAATGAACAACCTAATCCTGCACCTAAAGCAATTAGAGAAAGAAGAACAAAAAACCCCCAAAGTTAGCATAAGGAAAGAAATCATAAAGATCAGATCAGAAATAAATGAAAAAGAAATGAAGGAAATGATAGCAAAGATCAACAAAACTAAAAGCTGCTTCTTTGAGAAGATAAACAAAATTGGTAAACCATTAGCCAGACTCATCAAGAAAAAAAGGGAGAAGACTCAAATCAACAGAATTAGAAATGAAAAAGGAGAAGTAACAACAGACATTGCAGAAATGCAAAGGATCTTGGGAGACCACTACAAGAAACTATATGCCAATAAAAGGTACAACCTGGAAGAAATGGACAAATGCTTAGAAAAGTACAAACTTCTAAGACTGAACCAGGAAGAAATAGAAAATATGAACAGACCAATCACAAGCACTAAAATTGAAACTGTGATTAAAAAATCTTCCAACAAACAAAGGCCCAGGACCAGATGGCTTCACAGGTGAATTCTATCAAATATTTAGAGAAGAGCTAACACCTATCCTTCTCAAACTCTTCCAAAATATAGCAGAGGGAGGAACACTCCCAAACTCCTTCTATGAGGCCACCATCACCCTGATACCAAAACCAGATAAAGATGTCAAAAAAAGGAAAACTACAGACCAATATCACTGATGAACATAGATGCAAAAATCCTCAACAAAATACTAGCAAAAGCAATCCAACAGCACATTAAAAGGATCATAAACCACGATCAAGTGAGGTTTATCCCAGGAATGCAAGGATTCTTCAATATAATCAAATCTATCAACGTGGTACACCTTACTAACAAATTGAAGGAGAAAAATCATATGATAATTTCAATAGATGTAGAAAAAGCTTTCTACAAAATTCAGCACCCATTTATGATAAAAACCCTCCTGAAAGTAGGCATAGAGGGAATCTACCTCAACAGAATACAGGTCATATATGACAAACCCACAGCAAACATCATTCTCAATGGTGAAAAACTAAAACCATTTCCACTAAGATCAGGAGCAAGACAAGGTTGCCCACTCACAGCAGTATTATTCAACATAATTTTGGAAGTTTTAGCCACAGCAATCAGAGAAGAAAAAGAAATAAATGGAATCTAAATGGGAAAAAAAGTAAAACTGTTACTGTTTGCATATGACATGATATTATACATAGAGAATCCTAAAGATGCTACCAGAAAACTACTAGAGATAATCAATGCATTTGGTAAAGTAGCAGGATACAAAATTAATGCACAGAAATCTCTTGCATTCCTATATACTACTGATGAAAAATCTGAAAGAGAAATTAAGGAAACAACCCCATTTACCATTGCAACAAAAAGAATAAAATACTTAGGAATAAACCTACCTAAGGAGACAAAAGACCTGTATGCAGAAGACTATAAGACACTGATGAAAGAAATTAAAGATGATGCAAACAGATGGAGAGATATACCATGTTCTTGGATTGGAAGAATCAACATTGTGAAAAGGACTATACAACCCAAAGCAATCTACAGATTCCATGCAATCCCTATCAAACTACCAGTGGCATTTTTCACAGAACTAGAACAAAAAATTTCACAATTTATATGGGAACACAAAAGACCCTGAATAGCCAAAGCAATCTTGAGAGAGAAAAATGGAGCTGGAGGAATCAGGCTCCCTGACTTCAGACTATACTACAAAGCTACAGTAATCAAGACAGTATGGTACTGGCACAAAAAGAGAAATATAGATCAATGGAACAGAATAGAAAGCCCAGAGATAAACCCATGTACCTATGGTCACCTTACCTCTGATAAAGGAGGCAAGAGTATACAATGGAGAAAAGACAGGCTCTTCAATAAGTGGTGCTGAGAAAACTGGAGAGCAACATGTAAAAGAATGAAATTAGAACACTTCCTAACACCATACACAAAAATAAATGCAAAATGCATTAAAGACCTAAATGTAAGGCCAGACACTATAAAACTCTTAGAGGAAAACATAGGCAGAACACTCTATGGCATAAATCACAGCAAGATCCTTTTTGACCCACCTTCTAGAGAAATGGAAATAAAAACAAAAATAAACAAATGGGACCTAATGAAACTTAAAAGCTTTTGCACAACAAAGAAAACCATAAACAAGGTGAAAAGACAACCCTCAGAATGGGAGAATATATTTGCAAATGAAGCAACTGACAAAGGATTAATCTCCAAAATATACAAGCAGCTCATGTGGCTCAATAACAAAAAACAAACCACCCAATCTAAAAATGGGCAGAAGACCTAAATAGACATTTCTCCAAAGAAAACATACAGCTGGCCAAGAGGCACATGAAAAGCTGCTCAACATCACTAATTATTAGAAAAATACAAATCAAAACTACAACGAGGTATCACCTCACACCGGTCAGAATGGCCATCATCAAAAAATCTACAAACAAAAAATGCTGGAGAGGGTGTGTAGAAAATGGAACCCTCTTGCACTGTCAGTGGGAATGTAAATTGATACAGCCACTATGGAGAACAGTATGGAGGTTCCTTAAAAACTAAAAGTAGAGTTACCATATGACCCAGCAATCCCACTACTGGGCATATACCCTGAGAAAACCATAATTAAAAAAGAGTCATGTACCACAATGTTCATTGCGGCACTATTTACAATAGCCAGCACATGGAAGCAACCTATGTGTCCATCAGCAGATGAATGGATAAAGGATATGTGGCACATATATACAATGGAATATTACTCAGCCATAGAAAAACACTAAATTGAGTTATTTGCAGTGAGGTGGATGGACCTGGAGTCTGTCATACAGAGTGAAGTAAGTCAGAAAGAGAGAAACAAATACCGTATGCTAACGCATATATGTGGAATCTAAAAAAAAAAAAAAAAAAAATGGTTCTGATGAACCTAGGGCCAGGACAGGAATAAAGACGCAGACATAGAGAATGGACTTGAGGACACGGGGAGGGGGAAGGGGAAGCTGGGACGAAGTTAGAGAGTGGCATGGACATATATACACTATCAAATGTAAAATAGATAGCTAGTGGGAAGCAGCTGCATTGCACAGGGAGATCAGCTTGGTTCTTTGTGACCACCTAGAGGGGTGAGATAGGGAGGGTGGGAGGGAGATGCAACAGGGAAGGGATATGGGGATATAGGTATACATATAGCTGATTCACTTTGTTATATAGCAGAAACTAACACAACATTGTAAAGCAATTATACTCCAATAAAGATGTTTTAAAAAAACTACTTTTGCCAAGGAAAAAAATTATTTATGGTGGATATAGGGAAATAAAAAGAAAGAAGAGGCAAACAAGAGATTGGGATTCCTTCCATTCCCTAAAATTACAAAGATCATGAAAGAAATCAACAGCATCCTTTGTGGCAAACACTTAGGCACAATCATGAAGTCCGAGAGATAGCCTTGTGAAAAGACCTCATTCTATAGGACCTCGACTTTGGCAACAGCCCCGCTTACATTATCAGTGGAAACCACTTTCAATTTCCACTTGTTCTCACATCTGCAGTCACTAGGAACAAGGAGAGTGCTCAGTACTATTTTAAAGGCAATGCAAGGTTTTCTAATTAAAAAAAAAAAAAAAAAAGATGCTAACTTACGTGTTTAACATTTCCCCATTTTTCAGAAAATTACGCATACACTTGCCTCCGAATACAGCGCTGGGTGTGAATACACAGTCTGATGCCCTTATATTCATGTTCACTTAGACTCCATAACAGATTAGTACGTAGCAAATGATTTCAGAAGAACAGTGTCATGCTCGCTGGATAATACGTACAGTGGCTGGGCTTAATGTTAATAGCAGCAGTCAGAAATCTGAGTTATATTGCTCCGGGACTGAACTAATATGTGATCTTTGACAAGTCACTTAATCTTTCATCTTTTTTAACTGTAACGATAGTTTATCTAAATTATAATAGCAGATAATAATACCTTGCTTGGAGTAGTGTGGTAAGACGTGATTAATTGTCATGCATGGAGCACTTTCAGGTCTTTGGATAAAATGTATTACTAAAGTGCACGGCATTAATATTATTCACCCATTAACAATGTTTTTCTGTGTAATGGTCCAATATACTAGCAGTTTAAGACACATTGGGGATACTGTGAAGGTGGTGTCATAGAATGCTAAGCATTTTACTGCTCTTTGCATACATCTGTGTTGTACAAACCAGTCTACTTTATAGAATATTCAATATAGTTACTAAATTCCACACTGACTGTTTTATTATGCTAATTGATAATCTAGTGTGTTCCAAGGATTAAAGAAAAATGAAATTAAACTGAAAAATCAAAGGGTAACAACTTTATAATGCCTCTTTAATTTAGCAAAATACAATTAAAGTCACACAGTGATAGAATTGGCTGTGAATACTAAGATGACTGTAATTGACAAAGTAAATGTTACAGAGCCAAGCTGAATAAAAGCAAAGAAAAATGCCAATAGGGTTCAGCGCCATGGGATATCTATGTAGGCTTACAAAATTGAACTAGAAGACTTCTGGCGATGTCACTGAAAAGATTCTGAAGAATGCTTAAGTCACTGGAAAAGGTTTTTCGAATCAGATGAAAACGCACATGTTTAAAAGTAACACAAGAATTCGTTATTGTCTTTACTAAGAGGAAAAACAGGATGCTGAGAAAGAATCGGACTTTACTAAGCTTATTTGAGTTATTTGATATTTATAAACACATAGGACTCCATAGTGCCTGCTTTAAATAAAAACACATGCACAAAAGTAGCATAAGCATCTGCCTGCTGACATACGTGCACACACAAGAAGTCTATGAATACATGGTTTAAAAATCCAGTTGAATTAGTAATTCTAGTGAGCTTCCAGTATAAAACCGACAGGATCGGGGCTCTCCCATTATATAATTCTACAATTGAAGGTCTTCACATGATTACAGCTTGACTGGAAAAAACGAGTAGACTTAGATAATGCTGGGGGAATGGTAAATTTTTTCAAAGTCTTAGGTCAGCAATGCATAATATCTTTAAAATACTTATAAAATTCCCCTTCTAGGAATTTAGCATTCCTAAGGCTGTATCCTTGCATTCTCAAATTTTTTTCACCAAAATCCTGGTAAGGCAGAGCAACCTTCATGAAGGGGAAAATATTTCTGAAGAGTAAGATTCTAACTTTTAAACTAAAGCAAGTATCAATGTTATATTTTACTATTATATGCTTTGTTTTAGACATAAGTAAACTTTTTCCCAAATCTTTGAGATAAAATTGACACACTAAGATGGTATATCGTGTGGATCCTACATCGGTCTGTAACCTTCAATAGCATATCACAAGCAAAGATACAAATATATAAGTAGAAACTGTGAAAAAAATAGCATGAGGTAAATGAACAAAGGACAGTGATAGAAAACAAGTCATTGGGAATAATTCTTATTTTAATAGAATGTCATCCTTGAGGAACAGGCTTGTGTGAGAGTGGGGAGTGGCAAGGGTAAGTTGATTTGAGACCTTTTCCTATATATATATTCACTCTTAAATAGCTTATTTACTATAACATTGTGAGTTTTAAGAGCACATGTCATGTTTTAGCAGAACTGACTACCAACCTTCCCTATGTGATAGGATTATGGATGATTTTTTAATAAACTCTCTTTCTTGAGTTTTTACAATGTTTGTACTAGTTTTATGATTAGAAAAAGAAAAAAGCTATTAACATTTTTTGGCAGAATAAAGGATGCCGTTGCTTCTTAAAACATTGAAGATTGTTCCAAAAATTCCAAATTTTCTCTCATCACTGATAAAATTTTAATATGTGGAAATTACATGATCAAAATACAAGAATGATACTTAGGTTTGCAAACACTAGAATCCCAGAAGCGCCTACTGTGTTTCATACTTTTGAACAACACATCTATAGCTTTCATAAGAATCAAGAAAAAAGTTTTTAAAGCAACACTTAGTGTCTCCTGAATCTATCACTTAGAAATTATTTCACTCCAAAGTGAAATTTCAGGGAGGCTGCTCCCAACAAAAGACAATAAAACATTCTAGATTCAGGACGACACTTTTATAAAGTAGCTATATATCTTCTGAACCTGGGTGCCAGAAATAGCAGGAAAAGTATTGATAATGCAAAATTCCTCCTCCACACCTACACAAATGAATGTTCATCATGCTTGCCAAGAACATCAAAGGGAAAATGAATTCCTACTCTCCTCATAATATTTCTAGAAAGGAATCATCATTAGTAACAGAAATAGTGCATAAGAGTAGGACCATGACAGACAAGATTTATGTGCCAGTCTGTTTATATAAGTCTCTCCTCAGTTGGATTTCTTCAGAGTCTCACTCACCTCTTCCCTAAAAGGTAAACATATTGGCCACAAACACCCATTCACTATGGGTCACCCAACCAGAACAACCTCAGGAACTCTCTATAATACGTAAATTTAGTGGATATGCACCACATTTTTTCCAAAAGTTTTAATCTCTCATAATATATTTTAAAATTTATATTATAAATTTCTGCTAAAGAAAAATAAGAATTCATTCCTCTGTATGTGGCATTGTACATTTGACTAAATCAATACTGGGCCCTTGGTATTTCTTAGAAATTACTTTCTGGTTACAGTAACCAGGATATAGTCTGGTTAGAGTTGTTATTCAGATGAAATGAGAATACATATAACTTTCTGGGAATGCATTACAGCTCTGTAAAATATGTTATTATGTAAAAAGTTGAAGCAGCATGCTAGTAAGGTAAGATATTTTTCATCAATCATAGTAATGTCCTCATTTAACAAATTCTATCAACTTACCAATAATTCATTCTCTATAATTTTTTATTAGCTGTAATATTATTAGCACCCACTGGAAATTAATGAAAGAATAATGTGTCACTTTAATGGGCAATGAAGTGCATTTTTAAGAGTGAGGCATTACGGTTATTTTCCTGGACTCTTATTTATGGTTTCACCACTTACTATCTATGACCATCGGCAAATTAACTGGACTCTAAATATCAATGTACCCAGTAAGAATCATAGGAGTGTCACAACAATTAAGTGAGATAATCTATGTAAAGCAGTTAACACAGTAATTAATATATACTAAGATCTCATTTGTACTTATTATTAGAATTCATCTTCAAAATAATAATTTTTCAAAAAAGAACACTGCCATCTTGCAGACTTCAGGGAAACTGCTATTAAAGAAACAGAAATAACAGTTGAATTTTGGTAACTATAAAAATATAATTTATTTTGTTTTCATTGCTATATTGCCATTAATTTAGGGTATCTTTTATTTCTAAGAAAGGTAATTTAAATTATTAGGCTTCTGGATAAGTAATTTTAAGGTTTTGTCTTCACACATCTGATGATGTTGGTTTCAGTGAAAATGTTAGTTAGATTTCATTTTTTACCTAAACGATGATAAAGAACAACTAAATCTCTTAATTTTCACTAATCATTTTGGAATCTTCTAGAAGTTGAGGTATAAAACATATTGTCTTACTAAACAAACAATGCTGAGACATTTTACATCCTTAAATAATGCACCAGATATTTAATTTTAAAATGTCTTTTTAAAAAGAAACTAAGCTCTGTTGTCATAGAAAACCATCTGGTCTTTGTCCCTGGTTCCTGGCATACAGTTTCCCAAATCCTTGGAATTTCTTAAGCAATAGGGTGATAGGAACATCTTTTGTTCTAATGAGGGGACTCTTGGTGGGTCCCTAGATAATTTCAGGATGGAAGCTAGTGGCCAGAAACACCATCCTTGATTAGAACTTGGAACTTTCAGCCCTACCCCTGACCATGAGGTTGGGGAAAGGGACTGGAGATTGAGTTAATCATATTACAGACAGAATGCTTGTGTCCCCCCAGAATTCAAATGTTGAAATCTTGAATGTGATGATATTAGGAGGTGGGGCATTTGGGAGGTAATTAGGTCATGAGGGTGGAGCCCTCAGAAATGAACTGGTGCCCTTATAAGAAAAGATACTAGAACCCTTGCTTCCTCTCTCGTGCCCTCCACCATGTGAGGACACAGCAAGATTGCAGCCACCTGCAAACCAGGAAGCAGGCTCTCTTCAGACACCACATCTTCTGCTGGCACCTTGATCTTGGATTTCCCAGCTTTCAGAACTGTAAGAAATACATGTTATTTAAGCCACCTCATCTACAGTAATTTGTTATAGCAGCCCACACTAAGACAATCATCGATGGCCAAAGATTTCATCAATCACGCCTACATAATGAAACCTCCATTTAAAAAAACCCTAAACTACTGGATTCAGTGAGCTCCTGGTTTGGTGAAGACATTGATGCACTGGGAGGGTGGTGAACCACTACTCCAGGGGACAGAGGTTCCTGTGCTTAGTACCCTTCAGACTTCACCTATGTACCTCTTCATCTGGCTGTTCATCTGTATCCCTTATAATAAACTGATACATGTAAGTTAAGTGTTTCCCTGAGTTTTTCAAGCTATCCTAGAAAATCAGCAAAACTGAAAGGTGATATAGGAACCCCTGACATTGTGGCCAAGCTGGACAGAATTACAGGTAACCTGGGACTTCATACTTAACAACTGGTGTCTGAAGTGAGGGTGGTCTTGTGGGACTGAGCCCTTAAACCTGTGGAGTCTGATGCTAACTATGAGTAGTTAGCCTTAGAATTGAATTGTAGAACACCCAGTTGGTGTCAGAATTGGCTGGTGTCAGGAGGACAAAAGAACCTCTCAAGAGATCTTGATTTAATGTCTCATAAATTTATCTGATTGTTTCTTTTAGTTCAGAACAGATTGTTTCCCCCCCTTCTTTGCTTAAAAATGTTGCTATTTCAATAGAAAATGACATTAATTTTGTTAATATTAAGATTATTTATATTTGTATAGTTTGGAACGGTCTTCTAAAGTCTTTCAAAATCAAAAAAGCTTAAAATTCCTCAAGTCTGTTTTCTTAAATCATGGAAATTTCATTTGTAAAAATTCCACCTTTCAAGTTGAGATACTGTGTCTGTATAATATCTGTCTTTTACTCCATTGGTTAGTTCATATCTATCTTATACTTTAATCACTGCTTGAAAATTTTATTTTTTCCTGAAAGTTTAATATACTTAACATCAGCTCAATAGTGTTATTATATGATTTGAATTATGCATGTGTATATATATATATATATATATATATATCCATAAACTTTTTATATATGTACATAAAGGTAAGCAGAATTACCTTGAAATTTTTATATACATAACATTCAAAGGGAAACATCTTTTTATTACTTATATAATTGCGATGGTTACATGATAGCATTCAATACTGTTACATGATAGCATTCAATGCCTGTGGTGACAAAATAATAAGGATGATAAAAGGTTTATTTGACTCTGTATTGCTTGATTAATTTGTAGCAGTTGTAGAAGCAAATTTTTGTTTGCTAGGAATAGTAATAATGTTGTAAACCTCTATTTTCTGGTAGAGTTAAGTTAGAAATGCTTGAGGGGAAAAAATGTCCACATTAAAATCAAAAGCTAAAACCAAAAGGTAAGTGAAGAAAAGCAAGCAAGCAAGCAAACAAATAAACAAATAGGAAAAAGCCTATGTCAGTTTGGGTATTCCCTTTACCCAAGCAAAAGCCTTAACAATGGTGTTTGTAGATTTTGAAAAACTCCTTTTAAAACAAAACTGTTGCAGCTTACCTAAACTGTTCAAATTGTAATTCTACATTTCACATATCAAGGTAAATGTTTATCTTAAAGTTACTTAAAAATTAATATTAGGATTTTTCCCCTGTAATAACACTGCAGTGTTTTTTTAAATAGCTATAGAATTATATTGTTTAAAAATACTCATAATTATTTATTTTAAAACTTATTCTATACCAGAAAATTATTTCTTTCCTTTCTAGCTCCTCCACAAACTACAAAATGAGAATGCCCCTTCTGAAATAGTTACCACAACTGAACATGATTATTTTGGAATTTCACTACGTCTGTAAGAGTTTAACCAACCCACTCCCTCATGTGACCTTGATCCCATTCTTTACCATAACATCATTTTAAAGTTCTAGCAGCTGCATCATTTTGTTGGGGTCAATGAAAAACACAAGTCATTTTCACCTTAACTGATGTCTTGTCAAATTTCTCTCATTAGAGACTTATGGGATTGATTTTTTTTTAACCTAAATGCATAACTTTACAATTATCTGTACAGTCTTACTTTAGTCCTTTGGGATGATTTTACATCTTAATTTTATCATCTATTGTATTGGACATAGTTCCCACTTTTGTGTCATCTAAAAATATGAAAAACACACTATATTCTCATCCAATGTTTTCAAAGCCCTGAATTTTATTTACCTCCACTTGAAACTCTTCGAATAATTCTTGAACATTTCAAGACTTTTTAAAAAATGTTCCTCTACATATTTTTTTCAAATATGAAACAGAATAACCAAGGCCATCTGACTCATCAGTAAGTTCTCTCCAAATCAGCATCATTCTATAAATCAACAGTTTCTGAATATGAATATCAATAATATACAACCAAAAAAAAGAATGAGGTTAGGAAGAGATCACTTGTTCTTAGTGTATTCATGACTATTTCTATCAACCATATATGTTATTCTAAGGTCTCACAGTCCTACAACTTCATCCTCTGCTCTAGAACATTAACAAACATCAATATTAACCTTTATGGAGTGTGTTCTCTGGAATTCATATCTCTATACATTTTTAATGAGATAATTCTTGATCATTTTTCATTTTGGGGGAATTCTCTTCTTTCTATGATTTTCCATGATTTCTCCAAAATTATAGGCAAATTATATTAGAGAATATATCTACAATGCTTTTATAAATGTGAGAGATTTAAGAGTCAAGGGATTGCTCAGCATTTCAGTGCAAAGGAATAAATAACTCACAAAATGTGGATTTCTCATAATAGAGTTCAGGATGATTAGAAAGTCCTTGGACAACAGCCAGGGGTGGTAAGAGGGTGTCAAAGCAGGGAGAAGCTGGGCTTTGAAGACTTCTTGAGAGGGGAGGGAAGTACCTTCCACTGGGATTGTTAGAGCAATCGACAGTCATTTCAGGAAAGATGAGAAAGAGCAGTGAATATTCATGTCACTGAAAATTAGCTTGAGGTCTACAAGCTGTCACATTGTCCTCTACACCTTAGGACTCGGGAACTGGTCCAGTTACAGATCCATCCCAGAGATGGTATGTGTGTGTGTGTGTGTGTGTGTGTGTGTGTGTGTGTGTGTAGTAGAACTGACTGAAATCAAGAATGATGATTCACCACAATCAAGCTGCCATATAGATCTAAAAGGCAAAACCTATCTATTTAATTGAATAGTTACTTATTAAAGACCAGGGTGGGACAAATGAAGTGTGAAACCCTGCCATCAGGAGATATCAGTCTAGCAGAGGAGGCAGACAGCAGAAGAGCTAGAGCATTATAATTCTAATGATTAATGAGGGCTTACTCTGTTGCTCGAATTTCACATTCATTTATGGACAGCTGAGTACTACAACCTCCACTCCTGCACAAGGTCAGGGATTTGTCCTCTTTGCCATCACATCCCAGTGGCTGGAAGAGTTCCTGGCTCACAGTATGGCCTCAGTAAATGTTTATCCTAATTGATTAATGCACGAGGAAATAAGTCTTATGAAATAAGTATTATGATAACAATTTCAAAGATTAGGAAACTGATGCTAAAAAAGGCTGAGTAACTTGCTAAGAGTATATAGCTAGCAGTAGGTGCCAGAGTCAGGATTCCAAGGCTAAGGACACTCGTATAAGATTTCCTATTTCAGTCACACATTTGCCTTTTAAATATCATTTACAAATAAACACTTTGAAACTGATATGTGGAAAAACAGGTGTGGTCTTTACTTAGTATGAGTCAATTTGTACAGCTGAAATAGAGAAAAACATTAATTGTCATTCGATCCACCTAAAATGCCAGTGCCCTTAAAAATAGGGCCATTAGTAATGCAAATATGCGGTCCCCAGGATTGTGAAAAGCTTGCTTAACCAAACAACTGGTCTCATGAGGCAAGCCTGCTTCCAGAATTCTTTCTGGCTGGGCTGCTCTCCATTTTCATATAAATGGCCAGCCTGCCAGCCCCTAAAGAGCTAAATATCTATAGCTTGTGACCAAAATTCTGTAATGAGAAAACCCTGTGTACTGTATATTCAAAGTCTCCCACTTTTCACGTACTCTGATCACTACATGTCGCTATTAGGGCATCGAAATGGCCATTTTAAACCTCATCAGGACTAGGTCTTGAGGATACAGACCTGTCATTTCTTTTTACTGGAAATACATAAAGCAAATATACGGGTGTGGTAGAAGCAACCCTTCAAGTTGAACAAGATGAAAAGAATATTTTCTTGAAATGGAAGTTTTCCAGGGCTCAAAGACATTTGGTCAGCACTTCTGGAAATCTATAGGAAACCAGTTAAATTTATTTTCTCTGCAAGTCTCATATTATAAAATAAGTTATAAATTAAACCCAAAATACCAATCACATGTTGTCATCTCCCTTTCTCTTGTTCTCTCATTTATTTGTTTTATTAATATCCTCTTGTTTTTAATGGCATCCAGAATATTTGTATAATACATCTTTCTATGATAAACATTGATTTTTAAAGAAAGAAAAATAAGTTAAATAAATGATATATGCAATAACATTTTTCTCATTTATAATGTTAAGTCAGAGAGATACATTTTTTCTGATATTGATTTAATGGGGATGAAAAATGCTATAGTTCTTGTATTGGTCCATGACTCGTTCTTCTTGCCAGAATTAAGAAACCAAGGCCAATTCAAACTAAACAAGTAAAACTTAATGAAGAATACATATAAAGCATACTTAGGGTTATAATTAATTTCACAGTAAACAATTTAACTATTTATAAATAGTAAAATATGTTATTGCTGATACTCATTTTACTTTGGTTGTCAAATAGCATCATTTAGTGAATTGATAGGTACTATAAATGTTGCTATCCCCTAGCTCAGGGGCCAAAAACTTTTTCTATAAAGAGTCAGATAGTAAATATTTTAGACTTGGTGGGCCACATATGTTCTCTGTGTTATATTCTTCTTTTCTTTTTTTTAAAGAATATATTTTAAAACATTCTTAGTTCATGGACAGGATCTGGCCAGTGGCCTACAGTTTGCCAACTCCTGCCTACCTGTTCTAGCTTTGTCCCAACATGACAAAGCTCTAAACCTTTTGCTGATATTCTTTTTTTTTTTTTTTTTTTTTTGTGGTACGCGGGCTTCTCACTGTTGTGGCCTCTCCCGTTGCGGAGCACAGCTCCGGACGTGCAGTCTCAGCGGCCATGGCTCACGGGCCCAGCCGCTCCACGGCATGTGGAATCTTCCCGGACTGGGACACGAACCCGTGTCCCCTGCATCGGCAGGCGGACTCTCAACCACTGCACCACCAGGGAAGCCCTGCTGATATTCTTACCTTGGTTGAATGGAGAAGGAAAGGTTTGCTAAGAGGTGAGAAAAATAAAACTTTTCCAATTCAATTGCTTTTTTTTCCCCTTTATAGTTGCATGCCCAAATGTACAATTCACTAGTATAGACAATCGTAGGGCCTGCTATGTGTCAGCATAGGGGCTCAGGGTTCCCCCAACCCAATCGCTCAGAGAGCAAACTCTCAGTAGTATAAAAACTCAGTTCTAACAATACATACAAATGAAAGGGCTGCTTTTATAGTGAACTCTGTGTATGTGCATGTGTGTGTGTGTGTGTGTGTGTGTGTGTGTGTACACGAAGTCCAGCTGGTCTGAATCTGTCCTTTCATTTGGCAAATGATCATTAAGAACTTGCACATCTCAGGCAACATGCAAGATCTAGGGGATCCAATGGAGCTCAAACCTGGAAGGCATGTGCCCCTGTGGCCCTTGAAGCAGAGAAGGGGAGATAGAAATAAACATGGAAGAAAATAAACAAAGGAAGTGATGAGTACCAGTGTCTGGGTGAGGGTAAATTACTTTTTAAAGTACAAAGTCTATCAACTGATTATTAAGCTCAAATATAGTAACCCCTCCAGGAATATTCAATTCAGGTCAACAATATTCACTCAAATTGAGGTCTCATATGTGGAAAAAAAAAGGGATTTTTTTCATTTTGAATTAATGTATCCATTGCTTTCATTCTGGAGTGCTAAATAGAAAAGTCTGGGAAAAGTTGCTGATTTGCTTATAATAGTAAATATTACATAAAAAATACCAGCCTCGGGCTTCCCTGGTGGTGCAGTGGTTGACAGTCTGCCTGCTGATGCAGGGGACATGGGTTCATGTCCCGGTCTGGGAAGATCCCACATGCCGCAGAGTGGCTGGGCCCGTGAGCCATGGCCGCTGAGCCTGCACGTCCAGAGCCTGTGCTCCGCAACAGAAGAGGCCACAACAGTGAGAGGCCCGCGTACTGCAAAAAAAAAACAAAAAACAAAAAAAAACCAAAACAGCCTCTAATGTGAAACTTATCAAGAAGAAATAACAACTGTCATGGAATATCAATATCTCTTTTTAATAATCTGGTACTCTTCATAACTTTCACAGAAAGATCTTGGCAGTTTACCCTAATTGTCAGCAAAAATGTAATACCCAACAGAAAATTCTATTGAGAAAATTTCCTAAATTTTATCAAGTGCATAATGCATTTACCAATATATTATGAAGTATTAGTAAAACAGTCCTTCAAGTTAAATGCAGAATATTTGATATCTCTAATTTCACATCCTGTGTTTTCACATTTTTGCTAATCCACAAAATACAATAACCTATAGTATATCTCTCATTGTTATTGCAAATTAGCAAGCTTCTATAACATTATATTTCATTTCCTTACCATTAGTACATTCAGATCATGCGACTTATTAAACTTGGCATTCATTCTAAACTGATTTATTTTGCTTTCCATGTCACTATTTTAAATTTATTTTAAATATAATTTTAATTAATCAAAATAACTACGTAGAGCACACAGTTTTTCTGCCATAAATCCTGCCTTGGGGACTTTATTGAGTTCTTGAGGTATCAAGTTATATTTCAAGAAAGTTTTGATAAACCTCATAAGAGAAAAAGTTGGAGAAAAGCCACTAAGATCAGGTTTTAAAATGGGCCTTCACAGAGAAAGCAAAAAGATTAAGACAGTTTGACAATGAGGAACAAAAGGCTGGAGCAAGCCAAGTCTTCTCAAATGCAATGAAGTTTAGAGTAAAAGAGTACACAGTTCTATTATTCACAAATTTGGATTATGGCTGGATATGGCTGTTAGATATAAAATGGAATGGAAGGAGAAATTGCAAGAGAACTAGGAAAATCTCTTTGTCTTAAAGATAATATAAAATAGGCTTTTATTGATCATTACTGTATATGAACATAGAATAAGATTTAATTCCTGGATTTTTAGTATGTCATAGGGATTTTCCCTTTTTCTTTCCCTTCTGTTTCCTTGAGGAGAGATTTCCAGGAGTCAGTCTTTACCACCACTTCTCACTTATTTATGTGAGTGGTAAATCTGGGGGGAAGACATTGAGCCTGCTCAGCTCTGGCCCACCAGGGTTGTTTTCTTGTTTTTTTCCTTTTTTATTTCTTTTCTTTTCTTTTTGGCAGCCCTTCCTTGTGAAGCTGACCCTTTCCTCTCCTCTGTACCCTAGGATCACAGAGAAGACAATGCCTTGTTTTGGGAGGTCGCTTGTTTTCCAGTGCTGCCTGTGACTGGGTGGGTGAATCAATCTCACTCAGGGATGAAATAATAGCCAAATCCTCCAATCAATTATTTCTCTGTCCTCTTGTGTTTCAATTGGTTCTGAACTGACAGAAATGTTACTTACTTGTCCCATAGAGTCCCAACAGTAGAGGGCGCCCCACTGGATTCAGCATCAGGAAAGCTGGGTTCCAAGGCTGATTTTACCGCTAACCTATTCTAGCACCTCAGGAAAGGGCTGCCCCAACTTCGCCAAATTTTATTTTTCTGTAATGGCAAAGTTTGCACTGGCTTATTCCTAAGGTTCTTTCTACACTTGATCCATAAAATTGACCTAAAATGATGTCTTAATCGAGAAATATTTTATTAAAATTAAGACTTTTTATATAAATAAAACAGCTATTGTTAACTGGCTACTTATTATGTGATAGCTATTCTGCCAAACATTTTATATTCACTAGCTTACTTTTAATTTTCACAACAATCCTGTAAGGTATCAGTCTTAATGCTTTTCTACAAATAAGGAATCTGAGTTTAGGAATCAAGCATATATCCCAAGGTCATATAGCTATGAAAATGTAGATTTGGGATTCATCTAGGTCAGTGTGGCTTTAAATTTCACATCGTTACCTAACAAATAGTCTTACATCAAGATTTCTTAGTATATCTTTTATATACAAGATAAATGAATTAAAATATTCTAACACTAGTCATATGATTTGTCCCCGAAAGCCCATTGTCATTTTTCCTCTGTATATTTATCTGTACACACGTAATAATATAGTTTTAAAAATTCACAGATATATATGTACTATATATTACATATTAATATATATTATTTTATATACTATGTTATAGATTAATATATTTATTTTTATATAAAATATACTACTCTCTATGTTATATATTGTGAATATATATGTACACACATACACTATTTTTTTTTAGTTTTCTGTATCTTCAACATTTTATTTAATCAATGTATACAACTTTAAATTATGTATTATAACTAAATTCATAGATCAAAAACAAAGAAAAATAACTGTTCCTCATAGTTTACTGTGGGTGTCTTAAATCACAATTTAGCTTTAGATCACAGAAAAAAAATTGATAGAAAAACTACTAGTACTTTCTCATTTTATCAATTTATCTTCCTCAAGTATTAAATGTCTTTATGTATATAATTTTGTTTAAAAAAGAAAAGACCTGGAATCCCCAAAATGACTAAATCTAGTAAAATTGGAGAAGCTATCAACTTCTATTTTTTAATAAATAATAATTAAATTTCACTTATAATTTTTAGGTTTTGCATGAATCACTAATTTTCTTATGCACTCCAAGTCAATGAAAATATCCCCTTAAGAATTTTAATGTTTCCTAAAGCAATTAAAATATAGTACTTGAATAATGGCAAGCTTAATATCCTCGAGAAAAGATAGAGTGACTTAGTTTATATTTCCTTTTATGTGAATCCACTTTGGATTTAAAGGTAACATGATCTGTAATTAAAATGCCTGAAACAAGAAAAGACATCATAAAAAGTTTTGTGAAGCATCAGCCTTCCAAGAATCATTATAGACTTAAAGTCAACAGATCTGCATTATCCTGCAGAAAGACCCAACATTAAAAAAAAAAAAACAACACAAAACAAAACAAAAAAACCTTTTCTCCACAGTGTAAAGCCAATGAGAAGAGTAGAGTATGACACACTGGACTCCCATTTTAACTCTGACACATACTACTTGTGTGACCTCTGAAAGTGGACCTCTACTGGTGTCAGTTTCCTTTGGTCTGCCCACTCCAAAGAGTCATGTGAGGTAACCGACACAAACTTCCTGCAACATACAAAGAGCTCAACAAATCATAGCTATTATGTGAGTGAGGATGTAATAGTGTATTCATATATTTCCAAACAAATGCTAATAAAATCTCATATTTTCTCCCCAGATAATAAGGAGTTATCAATAGCCTGATTATTCAAGCCCAAAACAATCTATTCCATAAAAAAGCATTAACACATTTATAGTCTCCCCTTTGTCCTAAACTTGTACATTAGCTCTCTCTATTTGTTGTATTATAATGAAGTCACTCCTTAAAAATAATAAAAGTAAAAACAACACTGTTATTGCCTATATCTGAAGAATCAAACTTCAAAAATATGATAGATGTGAAATACTATAAACGTAACAGTGTACTACATTACATTGAAGCATCTCTAAATATTCATGTGCTTAATAAATGTTTTCAGAGTAATATCTGTTATGGTATGTTCCAAAACGTGGTAAAGCTGGTCATCGTAGAAAAAATGGTTATCTTTTTCATAGACCTATATAAATCCATCCATAAATAAGATATCTTTTACGGGCTAGTGTGAAAGATTTTGGACTTCTACGGCAATAATAAGGTTTTATATACATATATATCACCTTCCCCAGGGAAACACATTTTTGATGTATACTCATTACTGACCTGACTAGAAAAAATAGTATCAAAGTTTCAATAAAGAATTTTAAAGACCGATATTAGAAAGCAATATTGAATTGTTACACCCCATTTCCAGGCACGCAACTTGTCTGATTTTACCCAAAGCGTGTTACATATCTGGGATTCTAAGTCTATTTAGAATATGCTGCAGTTTACACCTACCAGGCATACTTATGTCTTTAACTAAATTAGTAAACAGTCTGTAATGTTCCCTGTGATTTTTCTGACCTGAGAAAACTATAAATATACCTTCCAGTTGTCTGTCCACAAAATACACACCTAACATGTTTTGAGGCATGACAATTTATGAAAAACAGAGATATTTATAATTCTAAACACCCAAGCCACATTCTTTAGTGTTTTATTTTTCCTTTTGGCATTTACAAAATAATATCTATTCAATATTTTTCTGTTATTTTCACAAATCCAGGCAGATACAGTTGTGTCCCCTTTGTTGTCGAAAAGCTCATTTAATTTTTTAAGTACCTGTTTGGGGGTGCATATTCTCTTGGAGAGTCTCAGACTTTCTCAAATACTAGGTTAATATATGTTGTAATATTTGGTATGCCTTCCGCTGTGCATCAATTCTCAGAGTGATAGTGAAATCTTTTATAGGATTGGTTGAAAATCAAATGCACATGGAAGTAATTTGTAATCTATGAAATCTCTCTGCCCTAGTGTCACCCACCACGAGGGAACACGATAGGTAATTTCATGACTGGAGAGATACTGATGATGTTAAATCCAAGTTACTCTTAATCTTGAACATTCAGTTTGTGTGTATGTGTGAGCCTACAGGGAATGGTTGTTGGAAAATGACCAGAGATGGATCGTTTTGCAGAAAAGTCTTCATGTTAGGGGTGAAAAGACCTAATCTTTGCAGTCAGATAAACTGGGATGCCATTGCCAGTCCTGCTAAGTACTACCTACTTATTAGACATGTTACTGTTAGTTTCATCACCTATAAAGTAGGGATATTCATTCCTACTTCATAGCATTGTTGGAAAGATTAAATTTCATATATGTGTAAGGCTCCTGGCACATAAAACTTCTGGTACATCATTATCTTTCCATAACGTTCCTGTCATTCAGTCCTCCTTCCCTTTCTACATCATTTAAATTAATTTCAGCCATTAGTTACTAAGACTTTGTATGGGGCTTCCCTGGTGGCGCAGTGGTTGAGAGTCCACCTGCCGATGCAGGGGACACGGGTTCGTGCCCCGGTCCGCGAAGATCCCGCATGCTGCGGAGCGGCTGGGCCCGTGAGCCATGGCCACTGAGCCTGCGCGTCCGGAGCCTGTGCTCCGCAACGGGAGAGGCCACAGCAGTGAGAGGCCCGCGTACCGCAAAAAAAAAAAAAAAAAAAAGACTTTGTATGATAATACAGTAGGCGCTAAGGATGCTGCCCTTAAGCAGCTTAAACGCTAGTGAGGGAGGTACCCATGCAGCCCATATTCTACATACACAAACAAACAAGGACACACAACTAGCAGCTCTTTGTGTTAATGGTGTCATTTTTGCCCTTCCATTCCCTCTCTTCCCACAAACTGAACCCTGACTGGCCATCAATCATCAGACCCCATCAGATCTACTCCCTGTAAATATTTTGCATCTATTTTATTCTTTGCATTCTCCTGCTGGCCACTATTCCATTCTTTGTGCTCCTCTGCTGGCCACTGTCTTAACTTAGGCTCATAGTAATGCAGGTATTTCAAGAGTTTCTCAACAAGTTTTCCTTCCTCAGCATTTTCTAATGCATATTTTGCAACACTAGCTTGGTTATTATCATTCAACACATTTATTTCCTTCTTCTACTTTCTAAAACCTTTGACTTCCCCATGCCAAACAAAGCCCATTTGTTTAAATCAGTAAAGACCTTGACCTCTTCCTACAATTCTATCTTCTTCTAACCGGCCAATCCATTCCAGGTCATAATGATAATAAATGTTCCTTAAGCATGACCTGCATTCTTTTGCTTTCCCCCTATTTCTCAAGTTGGAACTACCTTCAGTGACACATCCTTCTCTCTTCACAAAGTATCATCTTGTCAAATCTCACCCAAACTTCGCAATACTGATCTGTATTGTTGGCATGAATCTTTCTTCCTTATTCTCATACCTATGTTATGACCTCCATAAGTATGAGCTCTCTTAGAAATATGCATGCATGTGCCTATATATCTCGTCCACTGGAATGTGAGATCCTGAAGGACAGGAAATCTCAGACCCAGTTATGGATTTCCCTAGGCCTTAGAATAACACTTTGCTTTTCTTTCAAGAGGCTTAAAAAGAGAGTCTCTCAAAGGGAACTGGGTTCAGCTTCACTTAGGCAAACTGTTCTCACTAATTTATCTTGCATTTCTCTCTCATTTATTCAGATATTACAATACCTTTTTCAACTATTTAACGTAGTTCCCTAACCCTTGACTAGTGACATTCAGTCCCATACTCCCTTTTATTTTACACAGTTTAACAGCTTCCTTTCATGAGTGGAGTATATAGTCATCTTCCCATACTGGTTACAGAGAAGCCACATAATGTTATTTGCCCAATCTGGCCTTTGTGAAAACCTGAACTTACAGTAGAAATTTCATACACTGACTGAGTGAACTGACCACAGCTTAGAATATACCAGATATCCACAAGAGAAAGTCATAAAGTCATAAAGCAGTCATCTACAAGTTGGGTATTCCCTTTAACTAGTGCTGCATAGCAAACTACTCCAAATCTTAGCAGAGGCTTAACACAATGACAATATTTATTTTGCTGGAATCTGAAATTTTGTTTTTTTACACACTCTACTTTACTTAGCGTCAGGTGTGTGGCTTGAAGACCGGGGGGCTGGAAATAAATGAAGGCCTACTCATTTACCTGGCTGATCAACTGGAATTTTACTTGAGGCTGTGGTCAGAGCACCTTTAGATGGCCTTTCCAAGTGACTTCCTCACAGCATGGAGGCTGGGTTCTAAGGGCAGGCATACTAAGAGGAAGATGTGGAAGCAATAATGCCTTTTATGATCACTTCAGAACTCCGCCCCATTTCAGCTGTAGTAACAGGCCTCTCAGGTTCAAAGGGTAAGACACAAAGGACCCAGAGTTTGGTGGAGCAATGCCAACATCATACTGTTATGAAAGTTATGTGGATGGGAGATACTGGTGTGTAATGTTTGGAAAACACAATCTTCCATATTAAGATTGAAGATGACATATACAGCAGGCATAATCCTCCTGTCTCTTGATAATGTTCCTAGTGCATATTATGGGATGTGGGTTGCTATGATAATGGTGAGGAGGAGACTAAGATGATCAAATCTATTGCCCTGTAGAGCAGAGTTTACTCTCTGGAGTCGGCATTAAGACATCTCATAGCTAACTATAGATATTAACAAGTTCTAGGGTACCTGTTTAAGGATGCAGATTTCTGGTAACCAGAGATATAAAACTGGTAGGTCTGACCTAGTGACAAGGTATGTGACACACACCTTCAGTGATTCTGAGGTGGTTGATTCAGGATCTACACTTTGAGAAAAACTAGCTTCTTCTATGGTTTCAGCACATACCATATAATAAAGATAATCCATTTGTATGAGTCTTTTCAATACACAACCAGCATTGTAAAGGGATAGAGTGGAGGGAGGGAAAATGACCAGCTGTGCTGATATTTTATTTTCTCAGCCTTACTGCCGTGGTCTTTAGAAGCCAATTAACTGGTACTTGCCAAATAAGATGTGGGATGTGGGAAACAGAAATTGTTAAATATGGTCAATCTCTATACATATTTCTTCATCTCAAACTTCAAAATAATTCTGCATTTTACATTAAAAAAAAAGCTGAAGCTTAGGGAGATGAAATTGCATTCTGTCCGAAAACTTGGGAGAGGTAGGGGCCAGGATCCAGTTTCTCTAACTTCAAAGACGTCACCTGTTTGTCCACTAGCCTTCAATGATCAGCATAGGTGGAACAAAATCTAAAGTTGATTGTGTGTCCTCCATCACTTATGTGAATAATTTACTTAAAATCAGACATCCTACAAGGATCATGAAAAGGCTTTTCACTCCCAACAGTCTAGACAGTCTCTGATAACACTTGCCATAAATATGTTTCATCCCAAAGTCATCTTGTCTCCACAATGCAGCACTGAACATACAGGTTCGCCCAAATACTCTCTGAAATGGTTTACAAGATAAAACACCCCTCTTTCTGAAAAAGATTGGCACCTCTTTTAGGTAACCCTGTTCCCACAACTGCAGATGAATCAAGTTGACCTTCTGTCTGGGCAAGAATATAAGTTTCTCTCTTAAACCTTCTCAATTTGGGAACCACTTTTCCTTCTTAACTGTAAGTTTTTCACTTTAGCACACAAGGTAGATGATCTGCACTGCAGGAACCTGTGAGGATTCAGTCATGAGTTAACTGACACCCAACACAGACCAAAGGCTCTCCTAAGACTTATGACATTGGAGGCAGAATAATGGGCATATTAACTCTCCCTTCTCCCAGCCTCCAGGCGTTTCCCTCACTATCAAGCTTAATCATCAGGAAGTGGAAAACCTTGGCCATTTCCTTTTATCCCCTGCAGAAAGGCCTTCTCTGAGCACAATTGAATGTTATGTTCTCAGCCTGCAAAGTGAATCAATATCAGAACGGTCCATTTCAGTAGTCTTTTTGTTTCTTTCAGACGTTGTCCGCTTCATTATTCAGCACCTCTTACAGAAGGAACCTCATGATAAATTTCTCCTAAAATTTGGTCCCAGGGAAAGGTTTGTTTCTAGACATGAATGTGTTTGTTTTCTTCTGTCAGACGAGAAAAAAAGAAAATGTGTAAACCAATGTGTTTATCTTCTTGCTTTGCCTGCTAAAAATCTTAGAGCCATTTTGCGTGCCCAACTATAGTAATTCACTTATACCAAGAGCCTGCTGACATCCACTTGGTTTTCTTGCTCCTTTTGGAAAGTTTCTTATCATCTTGCACTTTTATTTGTATTACTTTTTTGGTTACAATTTTTTTTTTGGTTTAAAGAGTAAATTATAAAGAATGCAGAGTAGAATAAAATAACTAGAGATAAAATAATTTAAAACATCTCCCAAGATGATGATTCTTCACCCTAGCATTTTGTTAATTTTCTTTCAATAAAAGTTGCAGTAACAGCATTTTCTGATTAGTTCTAGCATGCAGGTATTAGAAACCCAGAAAGCCTTTTTTTATTCAAAATTACTCCTTTCACCTCTTATCAACACATTAGGGAAATCATGTCATTGTCAAGTGTTGCTGTCAATCATCTGTCAGTTACCAAGATGATGGCAAATAGCGTAGTCATGTCACATCTGGACCACTTTTAACCTCTTTATTTCTGTAGCCCAGATCACTCTGACTTTAAAATAAGGATTACACTTCTCTTTAGATTTCTATAAAGTACTGAGGTAACAATGCATGAATAGTGTCCAAACCTAGACTTTCATAAATTCATAGGTATTGATATGGGACTAGTACTGCTTTACAGATTGTTCACCTAAACAAATATCTCTTTTAATGAGTAAGACAACATGGCATTTAGTGGATAAAGCAGAGACCCCAAAATGTGAAAAATTACACTGAAATGTATCTGTAAACCTAAAACTAGAAGTGAATCTATTCATATTCTCTCCAAATTTGTGACACTAGTATCATAATGAATAATTTAGCGGCTTAGTCAGGAATTTCCCTTGTAACCAAGACTTCATTTTAATTGGTCAGTTCCCTAAAATATTACACATGTTTAGAAAGGTTACAATCTTCTCAACTGGGTCACTTGAAAGTACTTTACTGTTCACTTATGTCCTATAAACATTTTCGTATAATTTGCCTGAATTACACATAATAAAGGGTTGCTTTTCTTGTGTTCAGACTGTAAAGTCAAAGCAAAGGAAAAGCACCTTTATGGAAAGGTTTTCACCTTCACCAACTCATTGTCTTTACAGGACTAAGAGCTCTAGTGTTCAGGGTATGTGACTGCTCCCCCTCCCCTCCACAGACACACTTTCAGAGTGTGATTCCCTCCTCTGATCACGATGCTGAAATGAAAATTTGGTCAAGTGTCTCCCCCACAGACACGGATGTAAGCACCGTAGGGACCCCGACTACGATTTATAGACAGAGAACTTTACAGGGCTTCTGAGATTCTTTGTGAGAAAACGGTACAGTGTTTGCCAGATACTTCCAATTGCTTAATGGAGTTTTACAAAGTAATACTTTTCATAAACAGCCCTGAAATGAATATACACCACACACGTGCACACGTTACGTAGTGGGGATTTGGGTTTCACATTTTAAATAAAATATATCCATGAGCATCGTGTGGGCTTGGAGCCCCTTCAATGTCTTCTTCTCATCTCCAGAAATATCAGGTCGTGTGTACAAATGGATAAGGGGCTGTCCCTTCAAAACAGACAGCTATTACTACTCACAGAATGAAGAAGCCTATTTAGTAGCAAATTTTCATTAACTGGAAATTAATTCACATCAGTAAAGGTGGTATTTAACATACACTATGATTTCCTTCCTAGTTACATGCCACTTCCAGGCAAGCATGAAGAGTAAACGACATGGAGGAAGATCATTTAAAAATAACTGGTCACGCTCTCCCAAAAGATGCTGAAGATGACCAGGGTTCTGAGGTACTCATTAGACTCCACCAAAATGTGTGATTAATACAGTAAATGAATAGCATTATTTATGCCCTGGATGCTAAAAGGCAAACACCACACCCAAAATGGCTTTTTAAGAGATTAGGCTGCACTAATCTTAATCTAGCATCACTTTGTTTACAAAAATGAAAATCTGTATTAAGGGACATTAGAAATACATGCCCTATGGGACTTCCCTGGTGGCGCAGTGGTTAAGAATCTGCCTGCCAATTCAGGGGACACGGATTCGAGCCCTGGCCCAAGAAGATCCCACATGCCGCGGAGCAACTTAGCCCATGCCCCACAACTACTGAGCCTGCGCTCTGGAGCCCGCGAGCCACAACTTCTGAAGCCCACGTGCCACATCTACTGAAGCCCGCGAGCCACAACTTCTGAAGCCCACGTGCCACATCTACTGAAGCCCGCGCGCCTAGAGCCCGTGCTCTGCAACAAGAGAAGCCCTGGCAATGAGAAGCCCTCGCACCGCAACAAAGAGTAGCCCCTGCTCACGGCAACTAGAGAAAGCCCGCGCGCAGCAGCAAAGACCCAACGCAGCCAAAAATAAATAAATAAATTTATTTTAAAAAAAGAAAAAAGAAATACATGCCCTAGGGATTTCATATTGGTAATATTTTATTATGCACATAATAGTAAAAAACATTTTACAAACTTCATTTTTAAAATAAACTTTTCCTATTTTATAATGCAAATGGAATGAAATAAACTTCTGCAGTTTTTTAAAACTTATAAAATGAATTACTGGAATCTATGGAGAGCTTCCATCTTTAAAAAAACATATACTCTTTTCAGTTTTACAGCATGTCCTGCATTACACACGGTAATGCATCTCTGTCTCATTTCCTTCTAGGAAGCAAAACATAAATCATGTACCTGTTGCTCTAGGCTGTGTGAGATCAAGTTTCCAGTGTCCATCTTCTCATTTCCCTCCATACACTGTGATACTGAGGACAGTTATAAAAATACATTATACTCATTTCTCTTTAGTTGTTAACTGACTGACTAGTAGTTTAGGTAAGATAATTCTTTAATTTAATGAGATAGATTTCTTTTCCAGCTCCTAGTTTATGGAGGTCCACCCACAGAACTGCCTGATCAACACTTCTTAACTTTTGGAAACTCACGCCTTCACTCATGAGCAAGACATGACTACCACTCTGAAAAGCTTCTGAAAAGTGAGGAGAGTTGTAAACAAATTCGGAGAACTCACATCTGCAAATTTGCTAAAATGTATGATGGGCAAAAGGGAGATTTTCTGCATCAATGTTTAATCGTTTAGAATTAAAGCTATACACATCCATTTTCTTTCTAGAAATATAAAGCCAGAAAATATAACTATCAAGTAGACTCCTCAGAAGAGAAATTTCCTTTAGGTGCTAAAACTTGCCTACAAATTAGAAATGACAAAACATTATAGAAATCATAGACGCTAGGAGTAGGGAGAGACCTAATAAGTTTCTGATGATGAGGGGTAACAGTTGATGAACACCTGCCATGGGCTGGGTGTGATGAAAGTGCTTTTACATAGATTTCTCTTTTAATACTCATAAGAAGCATATGATGAAAATATTATTACTGTCCCTATTTTATGGATGATCAAAGTAAGGCTTAAGAGAGGTTAAGAAACTTGCCCAGGGTCACACAGCCACCATGAGAAGTGCTTGGATGGATCCTAGAGAGCCTGGCTCCAGAGTCCAGACCCTGTCACACTTTTATTGAAGCAGACTGGGGAAATTACATATCCAGAGCCATCCAGCCACTTAGGGGCACAACCAGAATTAAAACCAAGGCCAGCCTGGCACTTAAAAATAATACTTCTTGAAGAAGGAAAACAGAAATAGACCCACAGACATAGAAAGCAAACTTATGGTTACCAAGGGGGGAAGGCGGGGAGGGATAAATTAGGAGGTTGGGATTAACCGATACACACTACTATAAATAAAATAGATAAAAAAATTAGGACCTAGTGTATAGCACAGGGAATGATACTCAATATTTTGTAATACCTATAAGGGAAAAGAATATAAAAAAGAATGTGTGTGTGTGTGTGTGTGTGTGTGTGTCACTGTGCTGTACACCTGAAACTAACATGACAGTGTAAATCAACTGGTCTTCAATAAAGTAAAATTTTAAAAAGGAAGGAGCCAGAACAGATGGCATTGCTTATCTGGCCCAAAAAGCAGAAGTGACCCCTATACAGGTGCTCTCCTTTGAGTCTCCCACTTGGACTGGCCTACTCCCCCCTACTCTCCATTCTCTCCCCACCCATTCTCCTTGTACCAAGCCTCATAAAATACTCCTGGGTGGATTACACTGGCCAAGCACACCACTGCAACGCTGGCCTGGTGCATGTAAATTGCCTCTCAGTGGGTGGCTATTATATTTATATTGGTTTAAAATGTTTCCATTGCCAATCCATTATGCTGGAATTCCCCCTTGCTGAGGGCAGCTGTGTTATTCTTTTCTTTGACTGAAGCCCAAGAACTATCTCTCCAACTCCTTGGGAACCAACCCTTTAAGAGTAAACATCTTGAGTCCAATGGGGCCCCTTCTTACCCCACTAACACTTGCTAAATCAGGAGCTTTCCCCTCCGGCCCCAATCAGCTCATATTGCTCATTTTCCAAGGAGATAGAAATTGGAGTGGAGTGAGAAAGTGATGTGTTGCCTGTTTTTGCAGAGAGTGAAAGGAACACACTGGGAATAACACTTGTATAAGTAATTCTGCTTCCTTAGAAGGTAAAGTATTCAAGCATCACCACAAAGAGGGTCCAGATGGTTTCGGGTATGTCCATATGAGCACCCTTCAAGGAAAATGTAAGTTTGCAAGTGCCCCTTTCAGAACAGATCTCCTAGCAAACATTTATGGCTATCTCATCCTCAAAGTGAAAGTTCATTTGTCCAGCTGAGAGTTCAAAATTAGACTTAAAGTCAAGAACTAATTGAATATTAGTAATATGCATTTTTATGTATAATTGAGCCTAATAATATGCATTATTTCAATAATATGCATTTCTATTTATATGGTGATACAATAGCATAGGAAGCAAGTTTACAAATTTAATTGTTCCCTTGAGGGCCAGGTTTAAGCACTACAAACTGATGACTCTCAAGTTAACCTCCCCTACTTGTCCTGCAAACAAAGACCCTTGGTCATAGGGAAAATAAGAGGAAATTTGGAAATATTATTGATACATGTGCAAAGGCAACCCCCCAAAAACCTTTATATGATAGTGTGTCCATTTTATCATTATTAATTAAGGATTCATACCTAAGAATGATACTGTTGCAATAAATACAAATTACAAATAATAATTCTCCCTGTTAAAAAAGGGGGGGGGGCAAAGAGATTACTCTCCTGTCCTTTTTTCTTAGGGCATTTACTTTAGAAAACTTAAAATTGTAAGTACTTTCTTCCATCTTTGAAATCTATAAACATATATCCTTTTGAAAACGATAGGCTTTGGCATCTTTAAGACCCAGGAATGCCTTTCTCGAGGACTCAGGAACATCCAGGGAGGCAGCGCCCCTACCTCCAGTGCTCAGTTTCTGGGGGGTTGAGGATAAGGGAGGGTAGGAGCCTAACTTCAGTGGGCACCTTGCTCCAAGTTGCAAAACTACCTACTCACATAAAGATATGAGAAGTACTACCTGGCTAGTGCAGGAAGGAAGGATTTTCGGGAGGAAAGTTCAATGGGAATTTGGAAATTTTTCCTTAGGGGCACAAAATTTAAACTTATATCACTATGGAAAGATTAGCACTGTTGAAATTGAACTCCCTTGGTGAGAGTTGTAGCAGAACAGTATCTCCTGTTAAACTTACTGTCGGATTCCAGCTAACTCAATCTCAATTTCTTTGCTTTTTAAAGCCCCCCAAAGCTTTATAAAATGCCACTGATATACTTTCTCTTATGACACGGATCGGTACAGTCATATAGGAAAGTATTCCTGACTCTATCTCCATGAGATTTCAAATAACAGTGTTGCCTTCTTATAATATTTTATTTCAAACCAGTAAAGTCTTTAGTCATAGAAATCATAGGCTGCCCTGCTCAACCTTACAAAGCAATAGGTCATTTTCCAACACAAGACAAAAACAAAATGCAGCAAAAACCCAGTGTGTTGTAGAACTGGATTCCTATTTTTTTTCCTTCTCTTTATTTCTATATCATTGTTGTTCATCTGCCTCTTTTTTTCTGCATTAAGCCTTTATGCATTCTATTTTATATCTTTGTACAACAATTCAACTTTTGTTTTACATACTGAGCATATTGATTTATCTTATTTTATTTTTTGTTGGCTTCTTTTTTCACATTTGTTTCCTATATAATATTTTCTAACCATGCAGGAGTTTCTTTTATACCTTATGCTTTACACTCTTTCTTTCTCTCCTTGATTCCATTTACCTTTACTCATTTTTACACCTTACTCATTATCCCTTTTTCCCCTGTTATGAGCCCCCAAAATTCATTTGTTGTGTACCCCAAAATTGTGTACCCCCAAATAAATATGTTGAAGTGCTAAGCCCCAAGTAACTCAGAATGTGGCTATATTTGGGGATAGGATCTTTTAAAGTAAGATGAGGTCACAGGGGTGGGCCGTAGTCCAATGTGACTGGTGCCCTGTAAGTAAAGGAGATTAGGACACAGCCCATACAGACTGAAGGAGGACCAAGTGAGGACACGGCCAGAAGGCTGCCGAGGAGAAAGGCTTCAGAGGAGACCAAACTTACTGAAGCCCTGATCTTGGGCTTCTGGTCTCCAGAACTGTGAGAAAATAAATGTCTGTTGGTTGAGCCCCCCCAGTGTGTGCAATTTTGTGATGGCAGCCCTAGAAAGCTCATATACCCTCTGTTTCCATGTTTCTGCCTCTTTACGTTCTTATTAGAGCTCATCCTTGTTTTTTGCATATTCAGAGCAGCAGGCATGCCCTGGGGCTCCCTCACTTTTCTTCCTCCTATTTATTCACTTATCTTCTTCTCTATTAATTAACACATGAAATATTAAAAAATATTCAAAAGTGCTTTTATTGCTCTGTGAGGGTTTCAACTTCTCTGTAATGTAGTTTCATTGTCTGGAAAATGGAGAGGATCAAAGGATTCATCTCTTACAGGAGGTGCAGAGATTTGACATATTAACCCATCAAATGCTGAGAACAGTGTCTGGCACATAATAAGTCAAAGCAAATGTTGGGTAGTGGTGTTATCATCATTGTTCTTTCACCCCACAAGTATCCACTGAGTGCTGATCCAGGGCCAGGAACTAGATTCATGAAGCTCATGGACAAGTGGGAAATACAAGAGAAAATAAAAACTAACCAACAAATCAAGAAGTGCTGTCAGATTGTGATAAATGCTATATAATCGATTCTAAAAGGTGATGTGATACAATGAGATGGGGTGGCTATTTTAAATCAGGTGCTCTTTGTAGAAGTGACTTTAGTTCTGAAAAAAAAAAGAAAAAGAAAAAAGAAAAAAGCCAGCCCTGCAAGGCCAGGTGGAGTGGAGAGAGAAGTAGTGAGGATAGTTGGTGCAGAGAGTCTACGCTGGGCATGAGTTTGGTGATTTTAGGAAGCTGGGAGAAGCCTCCTGCTTCAGAGCAGTGGGTAAGAAGGTGGCATGTACAAAATGATGTCATAGGGAGGCCCAGTTCATATGAGACTTTATAAGCCGCTGAGGCTTTGAGAGGTTAAGTAACTTGCTGATGTCACCACTGCCTGCCATTTTGTAGAAAGAGCATGAAAGGAGTGGGACTCAAGAATGGAACCCAAGGGTCAGTGCCATCAGGTCTCTCTCTCTCTCTCTCTCTCTCTCTGTCTCCACAGCTTGTGTCAGCATTGTTCTGCATCCGATCTTCATTCTCTCCTTCCAGTCTGTTGTGCTCTAAAAGGGATATTTCAAGGAGAATTCTACTTGGCCCAGCTTGGGTCTCAAGTTCATGACTCACAAAACCACCACACATCTATCCCTGTATTTGGGGGAATGACAGCTCCATCCGGGATCACAAGAGTTGAAGGAGTTTTCCAGAAGGAGGGTGCCAGAGGAAAGCAGTACATTTCCTCTACAGTCTACAGGGAAGCTCCTCCTGGGAAGCAAGTGTGGAAATGTGTGGTTTGGGCTGGCCCTTGGGCTGCAGAAGGGAGCTTGTCGTGCGGGGGCTGGCGGGAGACCAGGAGCCACAGGACTTGTCCAGCTCTGGGGAAGGGCTGCTCTGGCCAGCCCCCTTTTTTTGTCTCAGCCTGAGCAGGTTTAATACAACCCGTGAAAAGGTATCTCAAGTAACTTTTTTTTTTTTTTTTTTTTTTTGCAGTACGCAGGCTTCTCACTGTTGTGGCCTCTCCCGTTGCGGAGCACAGGCTCCGGACGCGCAGGCTCAGCGGCCATGGCTCACGGGCCCAGCCGCTCCGCGGCATGTGGGATCTTCCTGGACTTGGGCACGAACCCGTGTCCCCTGCATCGGCAGGTGGACTCTCAACCACTGCGCCACCAGGGAAGCCCTCTCAAGTAGCTTTTATTCTTACACCCTGGTTCTGCAATTTCTTCATGAATAGGTGTGGTAATTTTATTAGCAATTCCAAAATTTGGGACTTTCCCAGACACAATCACTGTGAGTTTTCTGGCTGCTCTCCACCCCTCAGCCATAAGCTAGGAGTGTTGAGAAGGTGGTGGGAGCCCATGAGGCACTGAGCTGCGAAGAGATTGTGGGCTTCCCTGGAGGCAGAATGCTAGGACCCCTGTGCTCTACAGAGGCTGCTCTACTGCAGAGGCACAGCCCTGACTGAAAACAGGTACCAAAATATACACTGTGCCTTCCCTTTTATTCCAGTCCTAGGAATTTACCGTGAGGAGACATTCCACAAGTCCGTCAAAGGATATATGCAAAGATGTTGTTTACAGTAGGAATTAATTTGGGAAGAAAATGGAAAAGGGTATTTGGAGTAGGGAATCTGTTTAATGTGTTGTCCACCATGGAAGGAAGGTACTCTACTCATGCCTTCAGTAAGTGTTTATTCCCTCCCTCCAGGAGATAGCTACTAGAGCATCTTCCCATAGCACAAAAATCCCCCTACTTTTAAGTCCATCTCTTGCTCCCAATCCACAGAGATAGGCTGCCAACAGCTATTCAGTCCATCACTCATTCACTCACCAAAGATATGTTGGGTGACTCTGTTGCAGATGATAATGACACCAAGAAACCACAGCTCTGTTCTTTTATGATTAAGTCCAGTGCTGCTATGTATATTTTAGAATATGCCTTTAGTTGAGCTTATGCAGGCTCTATTGTGTATATACCTAGGAGTGGAATTCCTGGGCATAGGGTATGCCTATGTTCAACTTTAATATATAGTAGGGCAGTGCTGCAAGTCACAAATTTAATTTTATTTGTGATTCAAGTCACAAATATAATTTTAAGTTCTTAGTAGTTACATTAAAAAAGTAAAAAGTCACAGATAAAATTACGTTGAGTAACATATTTAACTCAATATATATCCAAAATATTCTCCTTTTGACATACAGAGTTAATATTTAAATGTATTAATGAAATACTTTACATTACTTTTTTCTAAGTTTTGAAAATTCAATATATCCAATAGATATATAGTGCATCTCAATTTAGATCAACCGCATTTCAAGTGCACATGTTATTAGTGGCTACTGCATTGGACTGTGCAGTTTTGGAGGGAAGGGATTTTGGTCTCTATTATTTACTACTGTGTAAAAGGAAAATTTTACATTTACTTCAACACTTGCCTAGAATGTAATAAAATTGAGTGATGTGTTTCACCACAACCAGTTCTAACCAGCTGAAGCTGATAAACTGCTAAGAACTTTGAGTGACCCAGAAATGCCAGCCCCTCACTCGACCTAAATGAAGATTTTTCCTGATCAATGACCATGTTTCCAGAACTAAATCTGATTCATTATGAGTAGAGAGTAACACAGGTGACACCACATGGTACAAGATAATGAGACAGACATAAGCAGGGTCTTTACAATTTTGTAAACATGGAGTCTTTATCATTTAGGTCAGTCATTTTTCAATGTGTTGAGTGCACAAGAATCACCTGGGAAGCTGATTATAAGTTCAAATTCCAAATTCTGGAAGATACACTTTTAGCAGTGATTCTGATGCAGGAGGTCCAAAGCCCACATTTAGAGACATACTGCTGTATTTAAGATATACAGTTCTTAGATACACAAAACCTAAGAAAGTTTTGAAACAGGTAAAGAATATTCAAGTTGTTTTTTTTTTAAAGATCTCTCTTGTAGAAATACTTAGCATAGATATCACAGGGTGAGATCTGGAAGTAAGGAGAACCAATATGAAGCTGCTGCAATTGTTCAGGTAAGAAATAATAAAAGCCTGAAGTGGAGTACTTTTGGCTGGAGATAAGAGAGGGTGCATTCAGAAGACATGAGGACTATCTGAACCTAGTGTGCTCTGGAAAATGAAGTCAGGAGGGAAACATGGGAGTTGGGCTGCAGTTACTAGACAGACCATTGTGCTGTTATGCATCAAGATAAGAAATATTAAAGGGAAAGTGGAAGAAGAATGTTTGTCCATTGCAATGCAGAACATGAGTGTGCTAATTGAACAGGCTGTAATGTCAGTTTCTCTCAACCCATCTGCCCTTTCTGGCTAGCATATTAGAAATGGAGTGGTTAGACTTAGAGAGCAAACTTACTGTTACCAGGGGGGAAGGGAGGGGGAGGGGCTAGACTGAGGGTTTGGGATTGACATGTACACACTGCTGTATTTAAGGACTTACTGTAAAGCACAGGGAACTCTGCTCAATGCTCTGTAATAACCTAAATGGGAAAAGAATTTGACAAAGAATAAGATACATGTATGTGTATAACTGAATCACTTTGCTGTACACATGAAACTAACACAACATTGTTAATCAACTACACCCCAATATAAAATAAAAAATTAAAAATAAATAAATAAAATAAGACCAACTTGCCCCCCACTCTAGGCAAGAGACTTTCAAGACACCTGAATACACACTCTGCAATTCCATTTTTTTTTTTTTTTTTTTGGCGATACGCGGGCCTCTCACTGCTGTGGCCTCTCCCGTGGTATATGGGATCTTCTCCGGGACCTGCTCCGCAGTATATGGGATCTTCTGGGACCGGGGCACGAACTCCCGTACCCTGCATCAGCAGGCGGACTCTCAACCACCTCGCTACCAGGGAAGCCCTGCAATTCCATTTTTAATGATGTTGCTCCCCTATCTCATTGTGAAAACTGGGAAGTAAAAACAAAGGCTTCAGGCCATGTGCTTCTCGTCCTACATCATCAATTATTGTCAAACATAATATACAATGATTTAGTAAATAATTGGCCAAGCCTACAAAAAAAAAAAAAGAAAGAAAGAAAGAAATGGAGTGATTAAACAGAGAAGCAAGAGTTGTTACCTCAGAGATATTTAATACTCTGACCCATGAAATAGCCTAATATACCCATGTTTAATATTTTCAAGTTAAAAAAGACTTTTCTAATCAGAATAACTGTATATCTCCTTTTCTCAGAGTTTCTCCATAACTCAAAAGATATCTGATTCCTCTGAGGGAATATGGCCACCAGAGAGACTTCAAACAAAGAGTATTCAAGTTAAATAGACAGAGATTTGGATGTTATATCCCTCCTGGGCTTAACAAGAAACACTTTAGATTTATCAGGGATTAATGATAAAGAAACTGAAGCCAGGAAAAAAAAAAAAAAAACCTTGCAGGGTCAATCAGAACCCTTGATATCATGGAATGAAGTCTTAGTCTTGCCTTAATCCTTTTTAGAAAGTTCTCAATGAAAGAACCTTTCCAGGGCTTCCCTGGTCGTGCAGTGGTTAAGAATCCACCTGCCAATGCAGGGGACACAGATTCGATCCCTGTCTGGGAAGATCCCACATGCCACGGAGCAACTAAGCCCATGCACCATAACTACTGAGCCTGTGCTCTAGAGCCTGTGTGCCATGACTACTGAGCCCATGAGCCACAGCTACTGAAGCCCATGTGCCTAGAGCCCATGCTCTACAACAAGAGAAGCCACGGTAATAAGAAGCCCAGGCACCGCAACAAAGAGTAGCCCCTGCCCACTGCAACTAGAGGAAGCCCGCGCGCAGCAATGAAGACCCAATGCAGCCAAAAATAAACAAAGTAAAATTAATTAATTAAAAAAAAAAGAAAGAAAGAACCTTTTCAGGCACCGTTAATTAGAGATTCCTCAGCCAGATGGATGCTGTTGGACTATTAAAATCAAAATTCTGACATCCAGAATGAGAAAAATTAGAGAATCAGTCCCTCTTCAACAAGTTATATGTGTGTCCACTGCCCATTATGATAACCTGTATTTCAATAATATGTTACACCAATGCAATAGGCCTTTGTTGAATTAAATTGCTTTCTTCTCTCCAACACTTCAAAAAGTACATAACAGAGGCTTCCCTTACACTTGCAGAGAGTAACTGGGAATGGTGTGAACACTGAACCGCCTCCCTCTCTGAGCTTTCTATTTCTTGCTAGGGTGGGATCCAAAACCTAACTTCTATGGTCTATAGCTCAGATTTTTCCATGATTGCAAGAGCTGCCTCCCAGTGCCTTTGCTTTAGAATTCCTTTTTTTTTTTTCTAATGTGGATGGTATTCCTGTTTTAATCTAAGTTGTTTTCACCCTAGGATTCAGAACTGAAATATGTTTGAAATACATGCAATCAGCTCAAAGACAGTGGACTAGAATAGACCACGTACTCTGTCTGGCTTCCAGATACCTACCCAAATCCTTTCTTAAGGATTCGCCAATAGGTGACATTAAAACCAAAAGGAAAGGTTTCTCTAATGCGCGCTGGGCATCAAAGAGCAGAAGTGGGGCTTCCCTGGTGGCGCAGTGGTTGAGAGTCTGCCTGCTGATGCAGGGGACGCGGGTTCGTGCCACGGTCAGGGAAGATCCCACATGCTGCAGAGCAGCTGGGCCCGTGAGCCATGGCCGCTGAGCCTGCACGTCCGGAGCCTGTGCTCCGCAACGGGAGAGGCCACAACAGTGAGAGGCCCGCGTACCGCAAAAAAAAAATAAATAAATAAATAAAAGAGAGCAGAAGCTTTGATAGCTTGGTGCCAGCACAGAACTGGTGAGAACAGCAGCAGCAACAACAGTCCTTCCTGTAGCAACACTAACGTCTCTGAGATTTTGGCAGTAAGTTACAGTTTTGGGGACCAGCAGTGATAGAACACATTGTTCAATGAGACAGAGCTGGAGAGAAAGGAAATGGAGTTGTCTCCCTGGCCACCCACTGGTCCTTCTCTCTCTGACCTCTAAATATTAAAGTACTGAGGGCTAAGGTACAGATCAACTTCTCTGATCATTCCATAGATGATGATATTTGGTTTATGGTCTCAGCCATGCCATACCCCAATGATTCTCAAATTTATACACCTGGCCTACGCTTCTCCCTAAACCTCCTGATTTGTATATCCAAACTGCTGTTTGGTATTTTCAACTGAATATCTAATAGGTATTTCAGACTTACCATATCCAAAATCAGATTTTGATGTTTTCCCTCTAAATCTCCTCCTTCTACACTCCTCTCCACTCTGTCCTTTGAGTTCTCCACACCAAATATTTTAGAGTCACCACTGATTTTTCTTCTTGTCCCATCCCATATCCAATCCATCAGAAAATCCCCATAGTTTTTATCTTCAAAATATACCCAATATCCACCCCATGTCCATTGCTACCACTTGGTCCGAAACTCCATGATGTCTGCCCTGGACTGTTCTAGCTTCCTCGCTGCTCTTCCAACTTCTAACACTGCCATCTTAAATGTACTTCTTGATAGAGCAGCCAGAGTGATACATCTAAAACATGCATCAGACGCTGCTTCTCCATGGATGAAGCTCCTCCAATGGCTCCCCATACAATTAGGATGAAATTCCGAGTCTGTGCACTCACTGTGTCCAGCCTGTAGCCCCATGCTCACACTGTCCTCTCCAGGCACACTGACCCCTTGCTGATCCTGAAATACAGCTGCTCACTCCCAACTCCAGGGGTTGGGACCTAGCAGCTCCCTTTGTTTAGAACACCCTTCTGAAAAATATTTACATGACTCTGTTCCCCCAACTTCCTCAATCTCTGTCCACATGTCACATGATGGAAGTGGCCTCTTGAGCACCGTGCACCAAAAAGCAGCCCTGCTCCCACACTGACTTTACCTTCCTTTCTCCATCATTCTGTCACTGGCTGACTTACTAAATACACATTTGCTTGTTTAATTGTGGATTGTTTGTTTCCCCCAGTGGAATGAAAACTCCAAGAGGTCAGAACTTTGGTTTTTTCACTGCTTATCTCCAGGGCCTAGAACAGCAATGCTTAGAACACAGCGGGCTGTAAATATATATGGAAAGAATGATCTGTGGAAATAGAGTGGTGGTTCACAGGTCTGCTTGATCATCAACTGATGTAAGGAGTTAAAGATGTATGTATTCCATACATAACAGACGTATGTATGTTAAAGACATATGGCAAACATAGGTATGTTTGCCAGTGGCAAACCTGGTAATTCAAAATTTCTGGGAGTCATGCCTTAAAATCTGACTTTTAGATACTTCCCAGGAGATTACGATAATCCTTGACACTTAAGAACCATGAAACCTAAAAACTAGTTCTCAGAGCTCCTGGGAAATAATAACCTCTGAGAACCCCTGAAACTTCTTGGGAAGAATTTGAGGGAGCTGTAATTCCCAAATATAGTTCAGGCCAGAGTCAGAGAGATACCGCTTTACAACTGATATTTTTGACGCTGCTCTTACCTCCAGGCTGCCCCAGAATGGGAAATGTGGGTTACCATGGAAAGCGAGTGATTCTGATGAAACATCACATTTTGCTAAGAAACTTCGGGCTAACCCCCTTCTGTCTTTCTCTAGAGACACCAGGACCACCCACAGCCAAAGGGGAAATGTAGAAACGCTCCTGCTTTGTACTTACAAGGAGGTAGAAGGGAAGGGAAGTCTTGATCTGCACAGCACTTTAGATAAAATCTATGGGTCTTATTCCATTTGGTCCGAGGTGTAGTAATTACTCCTGGGTGTGTGATGGAGTCAGGACCACCACCTTCTGGGGGCAGATGTCTCTAATTGGACGTGTGGCCTGGAGAACATGGTAGAATAGCCCTGGGCCTCCCCTCTCTCCTCTGAGGTCTTCTGACTCCAAGGGCCTACTGAGTCCAGGGCCTGATCTCAGCCCTTCAGAAACTTAAAAGAATTGCCCCAGAAGTACTCTTCTCTCCTGAAACTGATGGGAAGGGTATCCGAGTAGGTAGAGTGAGTGGGGGCAATAACAAAGGGACAGAAGCTTCTTGTGGATAATCTCAGCCAACTGACATGGACTGGCATTTGGAATCTAGAAAAAGAAATAAATGCTCACTCATTCATGCTCAGTATCTCTCATCCGGGCTACAGATAGAGAGGGAAAGGCTCACTTCCATGAAATGCTTTGCTGTCACTTTGCCTTGAATGGATGAGGCCAATTGCATTAGGAGAGGACCCATGGAGCCTGCTGATGTTTTCATCTATGGCAGGAAGAGTAAAAATGATGTTCAGTTTGAGAGTGCCTTACGTACTATAATTATAACACCAGTTTACTTGAATCCTGAAAATATCCTTTCTCCATCTAAACCCAGACTGCGCTGAAAATGACTTGCCTTTTTCACCCGCCACCCCCCGATTCCAGCCGACCAGGTGAGCAGGACTGCAATTTCGCAGTGTTCCTCTGGGGCGGTAATGTGGACAAATGTATGCAGCAAGATTCTTTTCAAGAAGATTAAGTGAAGGGGAAAGTTTAACACTGAGGCTCAGCAGTTCTGCCAGGCTCTCTCTTGCAAACAGCCATGAAAAAACATTATGTAGGAGGGAATGAGTTGATGCTTGCTGTTTGCTACAGGGCAACTCAGAAGCAGCAAAGGAAACCACAGACCAGGCCAAGGATTGCTGTGTCTTAACTAGCTCCCCTGGGGAAAGTGGCCCCCGATATTATCTGGGAACTGAATGGAAACTGGTAAGCACATGGCACTCCTCCATAGGTATAGAGTGTTTTTCGTATTCAAAGCTCTTTAATGCTTCCCCCAGGAGCCTTGGGAAATAAGAGCGGAAGTGATTATATCCTCAGTTTGTGAAAAGGAGAATCAAAACTGAAGAGTCAAGCAAGTTGCACAGAAAATAATTGGAGTCAGTGTCCAACCAACATCAGGCCTCAGGGTTTCCTGGTGTTGAAACCAGAGCTCAGAAAAACGAGGCCCAGAGCCTGGGTCTGAAAAGCACATACCAAAGGAAGCAAGTACCCAAGTACCGCCTCATAATTAAAAGTGACTGGACAAAATTCAGTCATGGTGCAGAAGAATGCAGGCAGATTTAGAACTGAAATGACTTATAAGTGGCACTTCACTGAAAATTAATTTCCTATAGCTTATTTCTGTAGGCATATTGGCATTTAATGGACATCAGTATGCATTAATAAGAAAGCAGAGATGAAAATCAAGAAACCTCTGGATGCCTGAATTTGTCTGTAAAGAATCATTGCAATATTTCAAAAGGAGCTCAAGTTAACTTGAATTAATAAAAGCTGAACTCTAAATCTCCCTTCCTTCATATCTAGCCTTTTCATTTCTTTCTTCCATTGAACTCTTTTTTTCTTCAGTGCTTTTGGCAAAAAGAAGGAAATTTGGAGGAAAAAAAACCAAGTTAGATCATCTTTTACTCAAAGAATATAAGAAATTTTACAGACTACATACCAAGCACTCCTATTTCTTGCTATGACAGAACCTCACCCATGAACCAGGATGTGTTCATTCATGCTTCCTTTGATTCTTGGTTACTAAGAGAACTCCAAAATCACACCTGAAGATATATATGTGTGTATATATATATACACATATATATATATGTGTATATATATATACACACCTGGCAACCGATGGGGGTGTGAAGAATGAGGGGTGAGAGGTCAGACTGCGTGTGTTCAATCCTGGCTCCATTACTATGGACCTGTATATCTTTAGGCAGGTAAGTCTCATTATCCATAACTATTAATTGGAGACAATACTTCAAGAGATTTGTTGTTTCATTGTTTCCCTGAAAATTATAAGGAAGAATATGTATAAATAAATTAGCATAGTAATGGATGGAAAGCAAATATTCGACAAAGGTTAACTTTACAATAGAGCCTTTTGGCTTCCTCCATCTAACAAATTACACAAACTTAGTGACTTAACACAAATTTACTGTCTTACAATTCAATAGTTTAGAAGTCTAAATAGGTCTGTCTTGCTGGGTTAAAATCAAGGTGTCAGCAGGGCTGCATTCCTTTCTGGAGATTTTAGGGGAATTCATTTCCTTACTTCCATCTTTGAATAACATTACATCTCTAGTAATGTTCCATCTCTGTGTCTTTCTTCTGTAGTTGCATATCCTTCTGACACTCTTGCGCCTTCCTCTTTCATTTTTAAGGACCTTCGTGATTACATTGGACCTGCCTTGATGATCCAGAACACTCTGCCCATCTAAACTCATCCCCATCTCACACTTAGCAACTGTGTCAGGTAGAAGAATTACCTTCCAAAAGATATCCATGTCCTAATCCTTGTAATGTGTAAATGTTACCTTCTATGAAAAAAAAGGACTGTGCAGACCTGATTAAATTAAGGATCTTGAAATGGAAAGGTTATCCTGGATTGTCAGGGTAGCCTCTAAATGCCATCACAAGTGCCTTTATAAAAGGGGGACAGAAAGAGATTACATGCACAGAAGACGAGAAGGCAATGTGACCACAGAGGCAGAGATTCAAGTGATGTGGCCACAGGACAAGGAACACTTTCAGCCACCGGAAGTTAAAGAGGCAAGGAATAGATTCTTCCCTAAAGCCTTGGGGGAAGCACAGGACTTCCAGTACCTTGGTTTCATTCCAGTGAAACTAACTTCAGAATTCTGGTTTTCCAGATCTGTGAGACAATAACTTCTCCTTTCCGAAGACACCCAATTTATGGTAACGTGTTAGAGCAGCCACAGGAAACTACTACAGCAAGAGTGATTCCATCTGCAACCTTAATTCTCCTTTGCCATAATCCCAGGTTTGGGGGATTAGGACATGGACAACTTTGGGGGACAATGATCCTGCCTACTACACGCCTTTAACCCACCAGCTCCAAAAATATATCCCTATAGTTCCCTCCACCCTCTTTCACATAATGCATTGTACCATGGCTCATGCCTTTAAACTCTATAGCTTAGTGGTTGAGACCGTTGCTTCTGGAGTATGTCCATTTCAACACTTACTAGCTGTGTGACCCTGAGAAGTTACATAATTTAGTTTTCTTACTGATAAAGCAGAGATAATATAGTACCACTTCATAGGATGGTGAACTGATTAAACGATATAATGCATGTGAAGCTCTTAGAGTATTGTTTTGCACATAATAATCTTTCAACAATGTCACATAATATTATCATCCTTTTCATCACCATCAGCAGCAGCAGCATCTAGGTACCAGAAGGAAGATGGGTATAACAGTCTTCTACTACACAGTAATAGAAACAGTGGCTTAAAACAATAATCATTTGTTATTTTATAATCATATGGGTTATCAATTTTTACTCAGCTTGCTTGGGCACTTCTTCTGCTGGTCTCACCTGAGCTCACTCAGGTGGCGGCACTCAGCTCAGTGGGCTTCATGGTCCCAGACAAGTTTATTGCCATGTGATGTGATTGATGTGATGCCTACAAGGTGTTGCAGCCTCATGGAGACTAGCCCAGGTTCCTGGACACGGAAGTCTCAGGACGAGACCTGCGTCTTGAGGCCAAGGCTCAAAACTCCCAGTTGTCATGTCTGCTACATTCCGTTGGTCAAATCAAATCCCAAGAACAGCCTGAATTCAAGAGTGGCCAGACAGATTCCACCTCTGGATGGGAGGAATAGAAAAGTCAGTTTTCAAAGGGGTGTGCAGAGAGTGATGGGAGGAATTTGTGGCCGTTTCTTGCAATCTAGCATCGTGAGCTTCGGGAAGATAGTCCTGGATCCGAAATTTGCAAATGTGTGAGCTTGGACAAATCGCATAAACCCTGGTACAATAACAGCATCTGAGGGCCTATTATGTGCCAAACACTGTGCTAAAATCTGGAGATATTAGGAGAGCCTGACACATGCTCCCTCATCTAAAGAAGGTAGTTTATAAAATTAGGGAAATATTTATCTTAAAGTATTGGTGTGAGGAGGACAGAGGTAATGTCTATGAAATGTCTAATACAGTGCTTGGTAGTACCTGGGCACATAGTAGGTACTCAATAAATGAGAGTGATCATTATTATTTAATTTGCACAAGAATGTCCAGATTTCACTTATAAATGGGTATGGAAGCACATGTTATTTGTATTAGTCTGCTCAGGCTGCCATAGCAAAATACCATAAACTGGATGGCTTAAAAAAACAAAAATTTATTTCTTACAGCTCTGGAGGATGGGAAGTCCATAATCAAGGTTCTGGTAGGTTTCCCTCTGAGGACTTTTTTCTTGGCTTGTATGCAGCCGCCATCTTGCTGTGTGATCTTATGGCTTCTTCCTTGTAAGTACTTGTGGAGAAAAAGAGAGAAAGCTCTCCACTCTCTCTTTTTCTAAGGATATTAATCCCCTCAGGTGGGCCCCACCCTCATGACCTGATCTAACCCTAATTACCTACCAAAAGCCCCATCTCCAACTGCCATCACACTTGAGGTTAGGACTTCCACATATGAATCTGGGTTGGGGGACACAAGCACTCAGTCCTTAACACCATCCAAAGCCTTTCATCTTTCAGGCCCAGAAGATAAAAAGCTGCGATATATGCTCTCTAGTGGCCTGGAATTGATTTCACAGTATTGAATCGGAGCCATCTTTTAAATAAACATTTATAATCAAAACTAAAAGTGCACGTCCAACCTCAGGTTTTTTCCGTAAATACAATCGTATGCATAGGGTGCAATTACCAGAGCTATAAACACATGATGCATTAATTCACTCTTCAACAAGGACAGGTGTTTAAATGCCTTTCACTGTCCAGGGAGTGGCAAAGCCTGGATAATAACTTTAGTCTCAGACACAGCTTATTTTTTTGTTCAAAGGCTTATTGCAAATCCTGGGTGTCAGAATCAGGCCATATAAAGAGAGAATGGGACTGAGAGTCTGACCACCTGGCTGACACACCCAGCATTAGCGCTAACAAGCTCTGCGACCTAAAGCAAGCTATCTAACCTATCACAGCCTCCGTGTCTTAGTGCACAATAAATGGAAGGACGGGCTCAGTGTTTCTGCACCGTGTGCCATGGAGCCCTGGGGTAACACAGACCTGCAGCAGGAAGAGGAGGCAAGGGCAGCTTGAGAGCTGTCCACATGGACTCCAGCTCAGCACCCCTCCCTTGTCTAAGCCTCACTAAGTCATTTGAAGAAAGGGTCCAGTGTAGAAAAAACTGGTAGATGGTTTGGGGGTGAGTGGGCTAGAGCAGAGAGTTCCAAACTTTAATGTCCTTACAAAGCAGCTGAGGACCTGGTTGAAATTCAGATTCTGATTCACTATGTCTGGGGTGGTGCGTTTCTAAGAAGCTCCTACCTGTGGCTACTACTGCTCATCCCCAGACCACGCTCTGTCTAGTAAGAGATTAGATTATGATGTGAATCTTTTTTTTTTTTTTAAAGAAGATGTTGGGGGTAGGAGTTTATTAATTAATTAATTTATTTTTGTTGTGTTGGGTCTTCGTTTCTGTGCGAGGGCTTTCTCCAGTTGCGGCGAGCGGGGGCCACTCTTCATCGCGGTGCACGGGCCTCTCACTATCGCGGCCTCTCTTGTTTCGGAGCACAGGCTCCAGACGTGCAGACTCAGTAATTGTGACTCACGGGCCTAGTTGCTCCGCGGCATGTGGGATCCTCCCAGACGAGGGCTCGAACCCGTGTCCCCTGCATTAGCAGGCAGCTTCTCAACCCCTGCGCCACCAGGGAAGCTCTGATGTGAATCTTTAAGTCTAAATTTTTCTTTTACTAAAGAAACACATTTCTAGGGCGGGCGCATGAGTATCAGATGAGAGGCAAATGAAGCTGTGGAATCTTAGGGATATTCCAACAGATCTCCCATCCAAAGAAGCTTTTCCTCCAGAAAGAACAGGTCTGAAATTACATTTAGAGGGATAGGTCCACCAGGATTGACTTGGGTGAGGTTTGTGTGTGCCTGCACCTCCACGTGGAATCCAAAGCAAATCTCTTCAAGGGTTGAGTGCAATGCTATTACCGTTTCCACTGTTCTTTTCATTTCCTCAGTCCTCTGTACTGCCTGTTTCCAGGTGAGATGGGAAATAGAAAGACCAAAATACCAATAATAGGAAAGGATTTTCTTACAGTGTTTTCGGTCCAGCTGGAATTGGGAAGGAACAAAAAAATCTCACAAGCAAAGCAAATCTTGAGGCCATCCAATCTGGCAGAGCCCCGAGTGACTGACTAAGAATCTAATGGGGAGAATATCTAAAGTTTCAGGCCCCTGAAGGCTCCCCATCATTCATTTCAATACAGGAAATTTCCAGTCCCTACAGCTCTGGTTCCCCAACAAGTTGGGTAATTAGCTTGCTATCTGCCCCGTCGGGGAACTAGTCTTAACACTATTATGTTCAGAGGCACACACCTCCCTGATGAACCATATTATTAAAGGTTGCAAAGATAATGCAGAGATGAATAGTCTGCAAAACCACATGAAAAGTGCCAAGATGAATTCAATTATATTCTGGAGACTAAAGAATAAATTGGAAATGAGGCGATTTCTTATTCAAGAAGACTTCCTCCCAGTTCTCTCTGAATGTAAACACACAGCTCTCTGCTGAGGATGGGGTCACCCACTGCTTGGGGAAAGCAGCTTGAATTTTATTACCTTGGTGATCCCTGGCAGCGTATACACTTCAGGAGGTGCACACTCTGCTCCCCCTTACTTTGTCTCATGTGCTGGTTTCCAGCTCTCATAACATTTTAATTAAATTTGGGCTTGTCTTTCTCTCTCACCTTACTCTCTGCATCAAAGGAGAAGCTTTGCACATGCCGCCTGGCTGGGGTCCCTGCAATTCTTCCATTCTAAAAGCAGGCTGCTTTGCCAGACAAGGAGAGCGGCAATTAAATCAAAGCAGGGGTAACCTGCAGCTATCTCTCTGAGGAGCTTCTCGGAGAGATAGCTGCACATAACTTCAATGTGACTTACATAGAAAGGTAATGAATTCTATAATGCAAATTTACGTACAGGTCAAACAAGAAATGGCTTTGCATTTGATAGTACACTGGGTATCAGGTAGTTGTCACACAATGAATAATTCACCTTGCATCGTCACTTGCTATGTAAATGATAGTCTATGTATATTAACGCACTTAGCACTTAGAATAAAATGGACAGCTGGGGCCAAATGAATCTCTCTCAGGACATATTACCATTACGGCTCCCCAGTGAGTTTAACTCTTCATTTTGAGGATGGTAATGAGCATATTAATTGAATAGGGCATGGGATTCATTGGGATTCATTTTGATGAAGTCAGGGTTACACAAAAACAAGGGAATAATTTTAGTACTTCTTGATGGCATTGACATTGGCACAGTTTGGGTTAACAGTCATGACTCACAGATCAATCTGGTTGGGAATCAGTGGAATTCAGGAATATGACAAATGTTGTCTATTTTCAAGTGGCAAACTCTACTTACATTCATTTTCTTTAACTGACACTTGGCCACATGAAAAACACATTTAACCTTCTAACCATTCAACCAGATTTCTTGATTTCTTCCAAAGCAGCTATTCATGGATCTTCTGCACTAACATTTACTATCCATTTGGATACCAAACCTATGGAAAGGAAAAGTCATTTTCTCACTGTGTTTCATAATCAAATCATAAAAAAGAAATTTCCCTGATGTCTGAATTTTCAAACCACTATGAAGTTCCAACCAGTACGAAAAAAATGTTTCTTACTGGTAGTGTTAGGCAACGTCTCTCACCATATGTTTATTTTTGTTGGACTCAGGTGTGTTTGGGGAAGTTATTTGAACACTATTCAGCACCAGGATTTAGATTTTTTTTTTTTTTTGCGGTACGCGGGCCTCTCACTGTTGTGGCCTCTCCCGTTGCGGAGCACAGGCTCCAGACACGCAGGCCCAGCGGCCATGGCTCATGGGCCCAGCCGCTCTGCGCCATGTGGGATCTTCCCGGACCGGGGCACAAACCCGTGTCCCCTGCATTGGCAGGCGGACTCTCAACCACTATGCCACCAGGGAAGCCCAGGATTTAGATTTTTGATAGGCTGGGTGGCCCAAGTGGAGACAAAGTCTAGGGAGAGCACACAGGAGGGGAGACGGCCCCTGAGCAAGTATTCCCCATAACAAAAGCATCTGGGCATTAGAAGCCATACTCAGCCCCAGGACCACAGATAGAAGAAAGGAAGAGGGGTGGTTTCTAGGCGCTTGTGTCAGTCTTGGCTCAGCCAGAGAAACAGAATATCAGTAGGACACATATGAATTTACACAAGGAATGAGCAATTGTGGGGACTGGCTAATCAAATACTAACATCCATAGGGTGGCCATGAGAAAAGGAAGATCTTGAGCAGAGAGAAACCTGAGGAAAACAAGCTGAAGCTCATCATCCACTCATGTAAGCCAGGAAAAAAGATTCAAGGGGAAGGAAGTTTCAACCGCTACTTGGAGTCTTGGGACTCAGTGAAGACCTAAGCCCTTCCAACTGAGGGCCTTTCAACTAAGTCAGTTAGGCCCACCAAGAATAATGTCCCTTTTGATTCATTAAAATAACTAATTCGTGATTGTAACTGCATCTGCAGAATCCCTTCGCAGCAGCACCTAGATTAGAGTTGATTGACAAGAAATGGAGGTTTATGCTACAACATGACCACTGTTTCCCCCCAACCTGCAGCCCACCCTACCCAGAAACATGCTAGAAATGGAGTTCTGGGGACTAGAGTTCAGCCTAGCCAAGTTGACATATCTAAAAGTGGTCGCAGAGTTAATACCAAAACTTGTCTAGAACCATCAACCCTGAAAGTGTGTCTTCTGCTGGGGAGAACTTGGTGGTTATATAAATGGAAGAGTTGTGTTACCAAGTGCACAAGCAGCTTTGGAACTCAAGCAGCTTTGCTGTGGGACTCTCTCCTGCACTTAATTCATTGAGCATCTCTAGGAGGGATTTTCCTTCCGATGTTGCAAGATTAATGCCAAGAGGTAGAGCCACATGGCTCTGGTTCTGCTGCCATTAACTGGACTCCACTTCAGACAGAAGTGATGGTAACAGCAGTAGCAGCAACAGGAATGCTTTGCTTTGACATGGCTCCTCTGCGCAGCCAATGAGATTGGAGGACTCAGCTTCAGGGACAAGCGGTGATGATGGATTCATGAACATATGTTAGCATATCCGAGATAGCAAGGAAACACTTGATAGAGTAGGAACCATGAAAGGCTGGACATTCTAGAGTCAATTTTGTGGGGAACTGGAGCCATTTGAATTTGAGTAGTGATGTAACTGGGACTACAGTCGTCCTTTCCAGCCACTGACATCTTAGGTACTGATGTAGCAGCTGCATATTCATATTTATATACCAAGAGTCCATGGAATGTTCTAGGTCGCTGGGTCACTGTGACAGGGTGATACTAAGCCAGGGCCCAGTCTGAGGTCTGGAAGACCAGAGCCAATGGACAAGCAATCAGAATCAGGTTGTTAGGGTGGGATTGAAAATAGAATCAGAATCTCAGGAGAGGTAGACAAAGGAAACCGGATATATGACAGGCAAATGGTAATCTAATAAAACCAAACCCAGAAGTAAATAGGTTAGAAGGTAGAAGCCACTCAACGGCCAGTAAGCTAGTCACGGAAGGTCACAGAAACCTTGCTACATCTGGAAACATCTCCATTTTCCCAACTGATTTGGCTGCAGAAAAATAAACGCTGTCTTTCCTGGTCCACCTGGTTTCCTTATGGAATTCTAACCACAGCTTATTCTTAACCCCAGGTGCTCCTCATGTAAAGGGAAATCGAGAGTTCTTAGTGGAAATTTCAGAGACAAACAAGGGATAATATAATAATCCCAACAGGGAAGTAATTAACTTGTCATCACTTGAAAGAAAACTACCATTTGGCTAATTTAAGTTGATTTGAAAACTTAAAAATCAGCATAGTGCTGCCCTCCAACCTCCGCCTGTGGAAACTTATATCATCGTTAATCATAAGTGCAAAGCACTAACAATATAAACATACAATTGAAAAACAATGGATTAGTACTTTATTAAGATGAAAATGAGAAATCCAGAATCCTTTGAATTTCTTGGGAGGAGAGTAGACAGGAGAGATGGAAAACCCAAAATATGAAAGTATTAAAGGTGGTTTTATTAAAATGGGAGTTATGAAAATTCCACTTAGAATTCAAGAAATGTGTGGATCCAACATAGGAAGTACATATATCTATATTTCATATTTTCAAATATAAATCTGTAATATGTATCTGTAACGTGTGTTTGTTTTTCTTCTGGCACCTCATAACTAGAACTGTCAGTAGCATGAGAAAGAGGACGCAACAGGTATAGTCACAAGACACAGATTAAGATGAGAGGGGAAGAAAGAGAAATTGAGGATACGAGAGTGAACAGGGAGGGAATTAGGACAGAGAAAGAGCAGGAAAAGGCAAAATATAAGGAGGAGTCCTGTAGAGGAAGTAAGGAAAAGAGGGAAATAAAGATGTGAGAGAGGAAAACAGGAAAGACAGAAGTGTCGTAACATAACATGGTGGAGAATATTTCCAGAGAGCTCCACTGGATGAGTGGATTGTTCAGTATGGCTGAAGCACTAGCTGGAGTCTAAAAAAGAAGAAGAAAAGAGTAAGAAGGGAGAGAGAAATAAAATGTACCATGATTAAGGTTGAGACACCCTACAATGTCTTAAAGGAAAACAAAAATGGGGGCTTCCCTGGTGGCGCAGTGGTTGAGAGTCCGCCTGCCGATGCAGGGGACACGGGTTCGTGCCCCGGTCTGGGAAGATCCCACATGCCACGGAGCGGCTGGGCCCGTGAGCCATGGCCACTGAGCCTGCGCGTCCGGAGCCTGTGCTCCGCAACGGGAGAGGCCACAACAGTGAGAGGCCCGCGTACCGCAAAAAAAAAAAAAAAAAAAAAAAACTCACTCTCTCACTGTCCATCCCCCATGTCCCACAGCCTCTCCAGCTATTGCCATATCTGTCTACTCCTCAAGAGGAGATCAGAGACTTCTTTCAAAAGTGCATCCAATCATGTTACTCTTTCAAAACCCTTCCAAGCCTTCCCATTGCAGTCTCAACATCTTCAACGTTTGATCTACAAAGTGTTACCTGATCTGGCCCCTATGTACTCTGGCATCCACTATATGCTTTAGCCACGTGGACCTTCTTTAAAGCTCCTTGAACACCCAGTGCCCAGTTCAGTCCTGCCTGAGCTGTTCTTCCCTCGGCCTGAAAGTGTTGCCTAGACTTTCATATGCCATCCTTTAACTTAAATGGTACATCCTCAAAGAGGTCTTCCCTTTGACTAGAAAAGAAATTACGCTAAATCACAGCACCCTCTCCTTCTATTATGACTCCTTTAAAATAGATTTTTTGCATGTAGATGGTGGTTGAATGTCTGTCTCTCCCACCAGAAGGCAAGAAAAGTCACTGAACATTTTACTTACCTCTGTATCTACATAAATAAATGTACAATGCAGCTTAGAAGCAGATCTTATAAGTACAGGAGTAGGTGCTCCTACCTACTTAGTCCAGGGATTTTTAGGTTGGGAAGCTTAGCAACACCTGGAAAATTCATCATTTATGGCAAATGTGTTCTGTAAAGGGCTAGATAGCAAATATTTGGGGCTTTGCAGGTAATACAGCCTCCTTGCAACCACTCAGCTTGGCTTGTAGGGCGAAAGCAGTCATGGATAATACGTAAGTAAATGAGCATGGCTGTGTTCCAACAAAATGTTATTTTGGACACTGAAATTTGAATTTCACATGTTATGAAATATTATTCTTCTTTGTAAAAACTATTCTTAGCTTGGGGGCCATACAAAAATAGGCAGAGGGCTAGATTTGGTCTGTGGGCTGTAGTTTGTCAACCCTGATCTATGTTAGAACCACTTGTCATCAAGTCCTCTTCTTTCCCTTCCTCTCCTCATTGTCAAAACAACCAAATGACAATGACAGCAGTAACAAACACTGCTTCCCAGAGAGAGAAAATATTCTAATCATGCCATGAATACACATCTGCACACATGCAAACACACACACACACATGCTGCTTAAGTTCCTTCAAATGGCTTTCCATTTCTCTTATATTAAATCAAAATTTCTCAACAGGACTTAGAAGGCTCCTGGAGACGTTAGCTGAACCCAGACCCCCAGTCTGTGCACTGGCCATGCTGGATACCTCTCACATTGTTGCCCTAGTGCAGCTCGCTCAGCTCCAGGGCTCCATGAGGCTGCCCTCACATTTTTCTCCCGGCCCTTCCCTAACTAGTGATGGCTACATGTTTAGGGGAAACATCCTTTAGGGGGTGATGCCAGTTGCCTATTCTTTGTTCTCTGGAACCTGCCCTTTCCCAGTGCAGCAGGCTCTGTACGTGGCCTACTCGTGCCCCTATCTCCTTCCTCCTGTGACCTTCCTCTTACCTGGCGGGGCTCACCTCCCACCAGAGGGCTAGAAACCCACTTCTTAATGAGTTATTTTTTTATTCCTAACTTTTTTTGTTTTTTGGTGCTATTATAAAAGATACCATTTTTGTTTTTTTATTTTTCTTTCCATTTCTGACTGTTCACTGCTCTTATACAGAAATGGGACTGATTTTTTATTGTTGTATTGTATTGGGCTGAGTTCAGGCCTTTGTGGCTCCACATCCGGCTCCCCACATCTCACTGCCTACTGCCCCATCTCATCTCCTTGGCACCAGGACCAGGGCCTGGGGACTGTGTTACTGGGTTATCACCTGGAGCCTGACTCTGAGTCACCAGCCCCTTGCTGTGGTCTTCCTCTCCCTAAAAGGAGGATTGAGACTCCTGCCCTCTCACCTTTCCCAGGAATGTTTAAGATGAGTGAGTAATGTAGCAAGAGTCTCAGTGCACTGGCATGAGTAGTTTGACGTGGCTGCGACCAGTCACTTTTTTTTTCTAATCCAGGTGTTGTCATATAATTGCAAGGCTATGGCCATGTGATCTTACTGTGGCCAATGAAATTTGTTAAGAAAACCATTTTGTGGTTTTGTTGATATTTGTTCATAGTCCTTAGCCTGAAAAATTAGACAATAACACACAGCACAGATACAGTGATTTTTCATTTTTAGAGTAGTGTGTATCATTTGAGCTTCAGAATAACCATGAGAGACTTTAAAGGTTAAAAGGTGCCTTAAAAGCGTCAGGTACCTTCCACCAAATACTTAAAACAATAAGTGATGGAATTAAAGTCCATCTTCTGGCTGCCAGTCCAGGACCTTGGCTGGCCCTCCACCCAACTAATATTGACAAGCTAATGGGGACAGAAACTAGAAATTCACCTTTAGTTATTAAATGGGACAACATGTATGTATCGTGGTCCATATGGAGAAACTAGCTGATAGTCACTTATCTATATAAAAAAGTGAAGGGTTATTTAAAAGTAACAAATAGAAAAGCAATGCTATGAGGACTAGAAATGCAAACTATTGTGCACAATTTTCTTAGTTCAGGAATTACCATTGACTGGGTGGCTTATGAGCAATGGAAACTTATTTCTCGCGGTTCTGGAGGCTGGGAGTCTGAGAGCAGGGTGCCAGTGTGGCCAGGTTCTGGTGAGAGGCCTCTTCCAGGGCTGCAGAGGGCTGACTTCTCATTGTACCCTCACGTGGCCGAGTGGGAGGGTTAGGGAGGAAGCGAGCTCTCTTGCGACTCTAGTTCCATTCACGAGGGCTCCATCCTTACGGCCTCGTCCAACCCTAATCACCTCCTGATTACCAGCACATTGGAGCAGCGTTTCAACATACAGATTTTCGGGAGACACAAACGTCCAGCCCTTAACAATGGTTGCAAGACACGAGGAATTAAAAAAATGAGAAAAAGTATTTCTGAAATGTTCAAATTTGGAGAAATAAATTTTGGTAAGTTAGAAAGTCCAGAGAAAAGTTTTGCAGTTAGGAAGGACTTGGCTAATGAGGTAATGAATGTAAAATGAACTGGAAAATAAAAATTTAGCCTTTGTTCTAATGCAGATGTTTTTATTGTGTATGTGTATGTGTGTGGGTTAAACCCTGAGGAGACCCACTTGAAGACTGAAGTGGATACAGTGTGCTCCATGCAGGGCCCTTCTTCCAGGCCTTTGTCACCCCCTCCCATCCACAGGAAGAGCCACTGTTGCTGACTCACAGCTGGACCCTCATTGAGAGTTGCCCTCTGCTGTCAGGAAACTTCCACTGGGGTCAGGAGCCCTCCCCTGGGGTACCGGGTGACCTGTGAATGTTACATGCTGGAATACAAAGGTCTAGCCCTTTTGCCTAAAGTTTTAAGGTCATTCAAGCTCCAGAGTTTCCTCTAGAATATTGTCTGAGTCTAATTTGCAATCAAATCCTAGAGCCAGGCAGTTCTATCTTCCTCACTTGCTTAAAAGGATATCTCCAGAGAGTATTTCCCAGCAAGTCTCTGGTATGCAATTGTCCCTCTCAGAGTGCATTTTCAGGAAAACCAACCTAAGACAAAGGTTAATTCTGAAAAAGTAGAGCATGTACATATATATATATATTTTTTATCTACTTGGCTGAAATTTTTATTTCTCAGGAGATGAATAAAACACTATGAGGGAACTGCTAAACTTGGTTTATTTCTGAATAAATTTTGAAAAAAGATAACTGGTTGCTGAAATAGAAGGCATGAAAATGAGAAACTATAATATTCCATCAGATATTTTAAATAGAGATTTTTGAATACAGAGAAAAAACAAATGTACCCTTTGCTCTGAAACTTCATAATAATAATGATCCCAATTAAGAAGAAGGTATATTCAATGAAAACAAAGAAACAAAGCAGCCTCAGAAAGAGTTGTGATGAACTTGGTTTTATAGAATGTATGTTGCATTAGGACAAGAGGATCACAAAATAAACAGACATAATACTAAACCAGAAAGGTTTAAGCCTAAGATTATCTAAGATATGCAAAAGAGTGATAAAGGAAACTAAATTTTTTGGGGGTGGGGTAATTTTTCCTACTAAGCTTCTAAGCTTGGAAATAAGCTACAGATCATTCCAATATTTACTTTACCAACTCCTTCTCCTCCTACATGTATGCAGTTCCTGAAATGTAATAGCTGCTTAATAAAAGGTAGAGGAAAAATGGAGGGAAGGAAGAAAGGAAGGAAGGGAGGGAGGGAAAGAAGAGGAAAAGAAAGAAAGAAAAGGAGCAAATGCTGTAACTTAAAAAGACAACAAAGAGAGAGAAACATTAATTGATCCTCTTTTTTTATTGTATTTGTATTTTTTTGTTTGTTTAGGAGAATAATATTTGGTGTGATAAAATACTGCTAAAAAGAAATTGAAGTCCAATAGAGGCAGCATAATGGAAAAAAAATCATGCTTTATTTCTTGAGTCTTTCAGAACTGGGTTCAAATCGTAACTTTATTACTTTGAGCAAGTTATGTATGAATAGTTTATAAATATTTTCATGGATAACTTGGTGATTATTAAAAATAAAAAATATAAAACTATATACCTCAATAAGAATATTGTTAACTCTGTATGTGGCGAGTTATCCTCTATCATCTATTCTTCTGTCCATACATCCTGTTCACTGCTTAAATTCTTCTGTCTGGTGTGTACCTCTCCCATCCCTGCTCTAGAATCTGTTGAAATGATGTCTATCCATCAAGAAAAATCTTTGCCTTTGCTGACATCTTCTACTTAATATGATACCTTTCTACTTTTACTTAAATTTTCATTTATACTCAGTGTATAGTGTTAATATTTTACCTTATACCTTAACCTCCAAATCAGCATCTTCCTCATTTTGCATCCTCAAACATCTAGGAAAGGCCTATGCACAAACTAGTGTCTCAAAAAGTATTAATTCTTTATAGAAACAAGAAAAAATGTAATAGGTATTCCATCTACATTCAGAGAGTTAAATTTTCTCCTCAAATTTATACATGAAACTCTGATATCAAAGATTGTCATACGTTCTATGGAACAGCTCATACTTACTTAAAAAATTATTTTAAGAGATATTCTTAAAATAATAATACCTTAAATTTTCCTGAAGGCCATGAGAGAGAGAAAAATATATTCTCTTTTTGAGAAAGATCAGATAGTTGTGTATCTGAAGGTCAAATGCAGACTAAAGTTATTAAATATCTATCACCCAGGAAGAATGATTGATTTTTCTTATTTCTGTTCACACTGGTACTATAAAAGTTTAGTTTTTTTTTATTTTAGTAAGATTATAAACTGTAATTAGTACTTAAAAGTGTAAGGGGAGGTATTTGCTTCTAATCCACAAAATGTAAGACTTACAAATTCAAACTACTGACAAAATGCAAATGGTTATTGGCTGACCTGTGGGGTTTTTTATTTTACTGATCAACTTTGGAATGAAAAGAAATAATACATTAATTTAATAATTGTCCATTGTTGAGACATCATTAGCCATTTAGGACTCTGAAGAGATTTAAAGGTCAAGAGCACAGCTTTTAGTTCACTAGCAAAAATGATGCTCTAAATGATATCTTGATGACCTATAAAGGTTAATGCATTTCCTAAGTAAGCACTTTAGACCATTGTTAGTGGTAGAAACAGCCCTACTAATGTACAGCTATCAGAGCACAAAAATTTTTAAGATATGTGTCTTACTTGAAGCCCTAAAGGTTAATTAAATGAGGGTGTATTTGAATTAGGAGGAGACTTTCCTTTAAAAACAATATTAAACACTAAATATTGTCAGCATAAGATACATGAACAATGCCAGCACACAATTGAAACCAAAAAAAGCTTCCTGCTGAAATATCCAGCCCAGAAGAGCAGTTTCTCAGGCAGTGATGAGTCTTCACAATGGGATTTATGAGCTAGGGTCAGCACTTTGAATTATACTAACCAGCAAGGGGAGCAGACTCCGGGATAATCTAAGGGCAAAGACCTTGGTGTAATAATTACTCTGAACTTCCCATATGTATGTAATCCAAATAAAAGCCATAAAATACACATCATGTAAAGACAACTGATGTTAGCAGAACAAGAGAATACAGTCAGTGAAGCCCATCTGAGAAATTTGACAGTGAAAAGTCACACCATTCTAGGACCCAAGAACCTAGCCCACTATGTGGCTGAGCCAATGTTTCAGCCTCGTTTATTGAATTTTGGTTTGCTCTATGTTTTTAATATATTTCTCCCATTCATTTCTTGCTGTGTTTGCAATGTGCTTTCATTTATGTACTCCCTTTATCTATTTAAGTTCTGGGTTTTAGATAGATTGTTGTATGTTTTTTCCTTGCTTTTCTTTCTTTCTTTTTTTTTTTCCCCATGTACTGTGTTTTTTATTAGTGTGGGTAAAATTTTATCTCTACTCTATGACTTCTGTTTTTATTTTATCATTTCTAGGGTGCGCATTCTCTTCCTCAATAGCTCACTCTTCTGATCTCTTCTGAAGGCAGTTCTTATTGGTACAGTCTCGCTGAAGTCTAGTGGTAATATTTTATTAAATGTTACTTTGAGGCTGAAATCCCCCAGAATTAGCAGCAGGTAGCCCAGAATCATTACCAGTCTGAACATTTTCTGTACTGAGAGGATAATGATAAAAGCAAAGCCTCAGTTGGAGGTTTACCACTTATTACTTAATCCACAACCCCCCTGCGGGTATCTTTTGGTGTCTTCAAATGCCCACCCAAGGGTTGTACAAAAGCCTGAAGCTAAAATACATAAATAGTTTTTAAAAGGTCCTATTACACAACATAAGCTTTTTGCTTTAGAAGATTATTATCTTACTAACAAGAAACCCCAAGTAACCCAAGTATTTGAAAAACTGTGCACACCACTAAGTGCCCATTCTAAGTATTTTGAAAACTCTTCCTAAAATATTTTTCTTACTTTAACTGAGGACCAACAGAAATGCTTCAAATCGCCATTTAATGAAATGTTTAAATAAGGGTAGTGGGAGAGTTTTTAAAAGAAGAACTGTCTCCAGACATCCTAAACTCTGTAAGTTGAGCCAGCCAAGCACAAAAGGCCAAAGGGCTGAACATCACCCTAAGCAAAATGGTGGCGAAAATACCAATATATACAAGAGCAAACCATTTGTACTCTTAAAGGCACTTGGTGTCCCTAACCAGCAAAGTAACATAAATCCACTTCTCATAATATGTGGACTTTCCAGATTTTCTTTTGTTAAAAAAATATATGTATATGATGGGTAGCCAGGTTTTGAGATCAAAATGAAGAAGTGAGTGGAACCCAGATGTGCTTCAAGGCCCCAGTTCTCCTTCGTCAAAGATGCCAAGGAGGGTGTAAAGACAACAATCACTGAGTGAGAAACTGAATCAACTGAAAATGGAAAAACAAACGCTTTCCCCATTTAAATTCCATTTTCAGATGACTACGGGAAGGACATTTAAAAAAAAATCACCTCTTTAGAAGACAAAGCTTTAATTTCCAAGTAAAATATGCATGCTCTTTGACATGTGTCTTGCTTTATAAGGAGAGCTGAGCCATCTCTCAGCTTATCCACAGGGAGACCTGGGGAGTCCTGGGTGATGATGACCAAGCACAGGATGCAAATTGGAAGCGACCTGGGCGAGCATCGGATTGTACAAATTAACTTTGTGGAATGTGTTCAACAGTGCCACGGTGTGGGGTGTGGCTGGTACTATGCTAAAAGTTCTGCATGCCCTAAAGAACAATAAAATACAGCCCTGTTCCCAAGGAACCAATGAGAAAAAGAAGAATTTCCTGAAGAGAAAAGGAAAGTTACATATAACTATGATACGAAATAAAAGAAACATGTGTTTCAACAAGAGTAAAGTCGCCTTCGACTGGAGTGATGACGAAAAGCCTAATGAATGGAAGAAATAACATTTGATCTGTATGTGAAAGCATGAGTAAGAGGGGTTTTTCTTTTTTGGTTTCTTATAGCAAAAGAAATACACATTCATGGTAGGAACTTTAGAGAGTATAAAGAGACAAAAAGAAGAAAACAAAAATTCTGACCCCAATACAGCCACTGTTAACATTCAATTAATGTAATTTAAGACACTCTACCATTAGAACTGATAACATGGATATTATTGACATGGAAATATGTTCACTATTGTTAAGTGAAGATACATGATTGAATTGGTTATTTATACATTCATGCATATATATATACATACTCTGAATCATGTATGTGACGGTAGAATTAAACTTGTGTTGTATTTTTTAATTAACTACTTACTATTTTTTACTCTTAAAATTTTTTTTAAAGAGGAGGGCTTTTAAATGCATTTTTAACTTAATAAAATACTTGACAAGTTTTAATGTCCTGGTAGGTTAAATAGAACAAAAATCAACATGATAATATCTGCTTAATTATCACCAAGTCACTGAGCAAATTCAACCACTTATGATAAACGTGGTTTACAACTTCAAGCAAACAAGAGTCCTCTACAGCAAATATTCTTATAGTTGTGCTTTCAGAGAACAAACATATGTAGTCTCAAGGTTATAAGCCAACAATTCTTGAGGAAAAAAAAATTATTAAAGTAGAACTATGAATTCTACAGCGAAGCCCTTTGTCCTTTGTGATAAACAGAAAAGAAGCTCAACTTGATGATGACAAGATACAGGAAAAGTATAGATTTAACTTAATATTTATGGTAATGGAATGCAAATATTCTTTAACCTTCTTCCTTATCTTTCTAAACAAAGGGTAATAGCCAAGTAAGTCACTGCTTTGCATTCTCAGAGACTGACAATGTAAACAGATTATTAAGCCAAAATTTTCCACTAAGCACTATTTGAAAATTACCACATATGGTTTCAACTATAATTTTAATCAAGACTGAATCAAAGTATTTGGGGCTTTGTAATTTTCTATCTCCATAATACATACTATTGAATAAAATGGTATTTTACCTAACAATATGGCAAAAACATCTATTCCTACAAAGGGATTAACATATTATTTTAATGGTTGCATTATAGTCCATTCAAGGACTAAATCATGCTTTAATTAACAATTATTGTTGGACATTATCAGTTTTTTCCAACTTTTTATTAATACGAATAATGCTTCCGTGACTGTACTATTATGAAATACTTTCTACATGCATGCATATATATTTGTGCATTTTCTCATATTAGTCTTAGATAATCACTAAAAAGGGGAAATTTTGAAAAAGGATATGCCTACTTTAAAGGTTATCCTTGAGTATTGCCCAAATACCTTCCTGAAAATTGTGTGCCTTTATGCATATAAATCTTCCAGAAGGGTGTCACAGTGTCTATTTTTCTACAAACTTTTAAACACTGGGTATTACCATTTTTCAAAATTATTTCCCAACATTTGAGTGAAGAGTGGCATCCTATTCTGTTTTAAATTGCATTTCATTTCTAGTGAGGCTTTGTTATTTTTGAAGTTATATATGGGTCCTATTTGGGGTCATCTGCACTTACGTGGATTTGCCTGTATTGGCAGGTTGGATTACAGCTTCCTGTATTCAGAGCCTCCCCCTAAGGTGCTTCTCTCTGTGGGAGAAGTGTGCACCTAACCGGTGAACTCAGATGTGGGTTCACAAATTGCTCTGAAAAGAAATTGGAGTGGAAGTGACGTGCCTCTTGACTGAAATTTTAAGAATTAGCTCTTTGTTTATGTATTCTCCTTCCTTCTGCTGCTAGACTGATATCCTGGAGAGAAGCTGAGCCTGGGAACAGTTGCTTTTGTGGAGAAGCTGCTCCTGAGAAGAACCACAATTGTCCCATAATGAACATATAATGTGAGTAGAACTAAATTTTTATTGCTGTGAGACACTGATAGTTTGGTGTCACTTGTTTCCTTAGCAAGGCCTTTGTGAGTAATTTAAAAACTTGAACTCAAAGTGAGAAATAATAGTGAAAAGAACCCCAAATATGTGGCATTCACTTCAGGGCTAACAAGTAGTCAGTGAATAAACTGTTATCAGAGCCCAATGGATAGCAACCCAGTTCATGTAATGGTAAAAACATTCAGCCCTAACTTGGAAGTCACACTGTGGACCAAGGGAGTGTGTTACTTGGTGAAGAACTTGGAAAACAGAATGTTAACAGTGTGCCTTAGTTACTATTTGGTTCATTCAGCCTGGTACTTATAAAAGGAGATGAATTATTAAAAGAATTTACTTGTTTTCCACAGAGAAAAGGGAGTCTAGAAACACTTCCAATGCTGGAAGATGCAATGAGTTTCTATCACCAACCAGGGAAAGATAAAACCCAGAAAGCCTTTGAGTGACAAAGGATAATTAAAACTCAGCCTCATGGCAAGGCGCAAATCAAAACTATTGAAACTGAATTGATTTTTAGCACTCAGTAAATTCAGGTAAAAGAGACTAGAGGTATGGCTTTCCCAAATCCCAGCCTGATAAACTCAAGGTTCCCACAATTAAGTGTGGAGAATCAAGTCCTGAAAACATTGTGGATGTTAAGTCCCGGCACATTATGCTAATTGAAAGCAAATAAACAAGAAGTTGACTATGTTTTTTAATTGAACTGCCAAAATTGCTGCCAACCTGGCCTCAAAGAGATTATGACTACTTAGGAATTAAAATAACCCTAGAACACTTATTAGATTGAGACATCTTAAGGAACAGATGTTCTGTAGGGCAAAGGAAACAACAGAATAAAAAGAACCTATGATGGGGAGAAAATATTTGCAAACCGTATATCTGATGAGGGGTTAATCTCTAAAAAATGTAAAGAACTCATACAGTTCAATAACAAAAAGCCCCCTAATAACCAGATTTTAAAATGGGCTAAGGACTTGACTAGACATTTCTCCAAAGATGACATACAAATGGCCCACAGGTATATGGAAAAATGCTCATTGTCACTAAGCATCAGGGAAATTCTAATTAAAACCACAGTAAGATATTTTGTCAGGATGGCTATTATTTAAAAAAACTCAAAAAAAAAAAAACCTCAAAACAAGAAGTGTTGGTAAGGATGTGGAGAAATTGGGATCTGTACACACTGTTGGTGGGAATGCAAAATGGTGCTGCCACTGTGGAACAGGATGCGGAGGTTCCTTAAAAAATTAAAACTAGAACTACCGTATGATCCAGCAATCCCACTTCTGAGTATAAATAGTTGAATCAGGAACTCAAGGAGATATCTGCACGCCCATGTTCATTGTAGAACTATTCACAATAGCTGAGATGTGGAAACAACTTAAATATCCAGCAATAGATGAACAGGTAAAGAAAATGTGGTCTATACATACAATGGCCATTATTTTGCCTTTAAAAAAAAGGAAATTCTGCAATATGTGACAACATAGATTGGCCTTAGGGACATTACGTTAAGTACAATAAGCCAGACACAAAAGTACAAGTACTGCATAATTCCACTTACGTGTGATATCTAAAATATTTAAATTCATGAAATCGAAGACTAGAATGGTGGTTTCCAGAGCCTGGGTTACTTGAGAGGGGGGAATTGGGAACATTTAATCAACTTAAACAGGCAAATAGTGATGAATTAACTCCAAAGATCTGCTGTACAAGTTTGTGTCAACAGTCAACAATCATGTACTTAACTTTTGCCAAGAGATGGATCTCATGTTGAGGGCTCTCACCACAATAAAAAAGAATAATAATAATAAATAATATACCAAAAAAATGTTCTTTGTAATCTCTGTTGTCCTTTACAGAAATAGTTAAGGAGGAAAAGAGAAAAGGAAGACACTCCTAGAGAATAGAATCAAGGACCACAGCGAACAATGAGTAGATACTCCCAGGGAGGATAATGAAGTTTCATGCAAGAAACATTGCAACATCTGTCCTGTGGGATTTCAGCTGTGTCCTGCCGTGTTGTCTCATTTCTCAGTGGGAATTATACTGTGGGGTGATCCTATCCCTGCTCCATCAGTGTGTGTATGTGGAGAATAAGGGGTGGGGCATATAATTAGTATTTAGTTTGCATGTTACCAGTTTAAGAGGAACCTCTTCAAACCTGATACAGGGGCAATCTGGCATCTCTCAGATATCGAAAGTTTAAGCTCGTTGCTGTAATTGGCTGCATGCTGGGTTTTCTCCCTTCAGTAGGGTGGCAGCTTAAATTACGGTTCACTCAAATTTGGCACCCCTCCTCAAAGGGAGATTATAAACTCTCACTCTCTGAAAATCAGGGATGGTTATGTGATTTGCTTTAACCAATGAAATATGAGTGGAAATAATATGAGTCACTTCCAACAGAAGTTTTAATAGGAGATCATGGTTTGGAATCACTCTTTTCCTTTGCTACAGCAGCATCAAGTTTCCAGAAAGGTTCCCTATTAGCCTAGATCCTGTAAGGAAGACTATGTAGAGAAGAACTGTAACTACCTCATGACAGACATGAAGCATAATGAGGAATAAACTTTGGGCTATTTGTTTCTTCAGTGTAACCTAGCCTATCCTGATTAACACATGTGTTATCTTTTTTTTTTTTTAAGATGTTGGGGGTAGGAGTTTATTAATTAATTAATTTATTTTTGCTGTGTTGGGTCTTCGTTTCTGTGAGAGGGCTTTCTCTAGTTGTGGCGAGCGGGGGCCACTCTCCATCGTGGTGCGTGGGCCTCTCACTATCGTGGCCTCTCTTGTTGCGGAGCACAGGCTCCAGACGCACAGGCTCAGTAGTTGTGGCTTACGGGCCTAGCTGCTCCGCGGCATGTGGGGTCCTCCCAGACCAGGGCTCGAACCCGTGTTCCCTGCATTAGCAGGTAGATTCTCAACCACTGCGCCACCAGGGAAGCCCAACACATGTGTTATCTTTTGCTCAATTCATGATATGTGTTTGTTAACTGACATATATAACTATATATGTATAGTTTACAATGGCAAATAATGGTTCCTTTTTGTCACTAATTTTTTTAGTTATTATAGCCTAGAAAAATGTTTACTTTTTTATTTTCATGTTGTTCAATCTCTCCATTTTTTCCATTCTGTGTATGTGTGTGTGTGTGTGTGTGAGAGAGAGAGAGAGAGAGAGAAAAGAGGTAGAATTGATACATTTTACCTCACTGCCATAGTGTATGTAAAAATTACAAATATTACCCCAAAATTTTGCAGTTATTTCAAAAATATATCTGTCTTCAATTCTTCTAGGAAATAGTCTGTTGAAGATCTAAAATGCTAGTTTATTTAGTTATTCAGTTGTCAAATGCCATTTATTAATTTTTTCTCCCCCCACTGATTTGAAATGTTATCATCATGTGCTACATTTCGACTTAACTTGAGTCCAGTTAAGTAGACATCCAGGTTCTAGATTTACTGTTCTATTCCATTTATCTGTCTTTCAGATACACAATATTTTAGTGACTGAATTTGTGTACATTTTTACATCATGTAAACCAGACACCCTCATCATGCCTATTACTACTCTGGTTTTTCAAAATTGTATTGGCCATTCTCATCCACTAACCTAATAATTATTTTTGTCAAGTTCCCTTCAAATTTCATTAAGAGAATGATTTGCCACACAATTTTTAAATTAATTGGAAGACTTGACATCTTTAAATATTGAGACTTCACATCAAGGAAGATGGATGTCACTTTTCTAACTCACGTCATCTTTTATTTTCTTCCTTAGTAGAATTGTCTACTCTGCCCACAGAGTTATCCCAATTAGGATAAATTTGTCTATTTTTTCATTTAAAAAAAGATATTTTATAACCAGCTTACTAAGATTTTCTATGTTTTTAAGTTTTTTTCAAATAAATCTTTTGGATTTTTCAAGTAGGCAATTACATAATTTTAAAATAATGATATTTTATATTAATTTCTAAAAGTGATATATGATTTTACTTTAATTGAATAATTAGAATTTCCTAAATAATGTTGAATAATAGTGAACATGCTTGTTGCATTTGTAATTTTAATAGTAACACTTCTGGTATTGCAGTTTTTAAAATAACAGGGACTGTTGGTTTCTTAGTGAAACTCTTTTTATGTTAAATAACTATCTCTTGAACCTTAGTATATCTGTATATTCTGGTTTGTGTGTGTGTGTGTGTGTGTGTGTGTGTGTGTGTGTGTTTGCGGTACGCAGGCCTCTCACCACTGTGGCCTCTCCCATTGCGGAGCACAGGCTCCGGATGCGCAGGCTCAGTGCCATGGCTCACGGGTCCAGCTGCTCCGCGGCATGTAGGATCTTCCCGGACCGGGGCATGAACCCATGTCCCCTGCATCGGCAGGCAGACTCTCAACCACTGTGCCACCAGGGAAGCCCTCTATATTCTGTTTTTATCAGAAGTGGGTATTAAAAGTCTCATCATTGGAGAGGATTATAATGTGTTCATATTATCAACTAATAGGTTGATTATTTTAACTTCTTTAAGATATATTCTAATATCTTTGAATTTTAGGAGCAGATTCAATTGTCTATAATGCATTATTAGTTTAATACCTTACTGGTTTCAATTTGATACATGTTATCTAGGATTTTTAAAATTTTGTTAACAAGTCAGCTCCATGAGGACTAGGATCCTCTATTGTATCTCTACTACAATTTATAATTAATGAATGGATGACTATATATCACTAAATGAGATTGTTTTTTTATGTGTTTGCTCTCATTGTCAAATTACATTCTTCTAATACAGAGACTTAAGGAACACCCCTGAACATGGCAGATTAAACTGATGTAACTGATTCCACTACCCTAGGCTCTGCTACAAAAAATGAAAGTGTGATGGATAAAGCATAACTTTAAAAATATCCATTCCATTAAAAGAAAAAGAAAGAAAGAAGTAACATCTCTGTTTCCAAGAGAAGAGGAAGCAAAAGCAGTGTAGTAGTCCTGGGAATGAATTACCTGGCCACTCACAGGGCTTTTTATCACAAATAGATTCCTAAGAGGCTAGAAGCTGGGCCCTAATGCCCCACGGAATTAGGAGATGTGACCTCAGCCCAATGGGAGGACAGACAGGGAACCAAAACGGATCCACCTCCAGAAGCCAGGAGCAAACAAGAGGTTTCTCTTCTGTTTACAAGTAAAGAAGGGGTGAGGAGGCTTGCCTGTAGCTAGAGCCTTGAGTGAAAAGAAAAAAGTCAAAGCCTCACCTTCGTCAAGCTCATCTGTGAAGTCCAAATCTATTTTACCTTTGTGATTTAGCTATAGATAAAGAAATTAATATTTTTAACTAGTCCAGGGCCACTGTAAATTCATGGAGCAGACATAAGCTCAGCAGCGCTCTGAAGGCACCCGTGCACCCCACAGGGTTCACAAGGAAAGCAAATCAACAGCATCAAAGTAGAGTTAAAGATCCAGGAGCCCACAAGAGAAAAGCTACAAATTACATAAGAAACAAATTACAAAGTGGAATCAGCAGGTACCACAAACAGGATAATTAGCACATGACAAACTTCAGATTACAGAAAAGTTGGAAAAAGACTATAAAATAATAATGATTAGAATTAAAAAAATAAGGGAACTGAAACTATAATGAAGAACAGGACACTATTAAGAAAATAAAGGGTGGATTTTTTAATTGCCATATACAATTTCTAGAAACAGAAAACATAACTGTTGGCTCTAAAAGCTCGGTGCATTGGTTAAATACCAAAATAGGCACATCTGAAGAGTAAAATTAGTATATAATTAATGTATATTAATATATATGTGAATATATTTTTTTCTCATTATATTTGATTATTAGATATTCTGTAATTTTTATATTCATTACATCTTGGCTATAAGTTCCTTCAATTAATAAAAATAGCACAATTTGCCAAATATTTAGATAATATACAAAAGTGCCTGACATTATTTATATGAATTACCTAATATAGCAACTTTATGAGATAAAAATCAATATTATTTCCATTTTTACTACTGACGGAAAGTAAGTAGTGGGAGGCTAAGTGACTTGCCCAAGGTCACACAGCTAGTAAGAAGTAGAGCCTGGTTCTCCCCCAGGTCCCTGGCAGAATAATGACCCTCTCCCTCCAAAAATGTCACAGTCTCCACCCCCACAGGACACTTCGTAATTACCAACTAGGTCATGGTTTTTTTTTTTTTTTTGCGGTATGCGGGCCTCTCACTGTTGTGGCCTCTCCCGTTGCAGAGCACAGGCTCTGGACGCGCAGGCTCGGCGGCCATGGCTCACGGGCCCAGCCGCTCCGCGGCATGTGGGATCTTCCCGGACCGGGGCACGAACCCATGTCCCCTGCATCGGCAGGCGGACTCTCAACCACTGCGCCACCAGGGAAGCCCCATAGGTCATGTTTTGATACGTCTCTTTATATGTTATTCTTCAGGTATTATACTCTAGCTTTACTACATGAGAGTCCAAGAACATAGCTTATTCAATTACCACTCAGAAAATTTTTGAGTGCTTAAAAAAGTCCATATATATGATATTGATTATAGGTGTATATTCTGATATCCTATCTACCTGATCTCCTTAGGTAATTTTCAGGAAGTGTTTATGTTTATGAGTGGTATGATGAATAATATCTTACATACCTAAAAATGTCTGTGTGTGTCTGTATCCTCAAGTGAGTAATCATTGGGCAGTAAACAGAATTATGGGGAATCAGTCTTTTATCTTAAGAAAGCCATTTGTAGCACCTGTTGCTTAGAGAGCTGTGTTTTTATCAAAACCCACTTCTGTTCCTCCCGGCAAACCTTTACAAGCATTCTGGGCAGTTAACCATGGCTATGGGAGTAATAGAACACCAGGGAAGTGATGGAGGCCCCACCCATGCTTGCCCCAGAAACACCTCTCAAGCTTTCCTGTCTCTCTTTCCCCATCTACTGACTTTGAAAAAAGACTCTGAAAACCTAGAAGAAGGTGGAGCCCCAAAGAGAAGTCTGAGTCTCTGAATGAGTACAGGGAAGGTCACTTACTCAGAAATACCTGCTGGGTTTTACAGAACCAAAAAGTACTTTCACTCTGTTAAGCCACGGAGCTATGGAGTATTGTAACAGCATCTTGTGTTGTTCACCATAACCAATCTAAGATAGTTCCTTGGATCACAGGTTTTATGCTAATGCTATTCTTTCCTTTTCAAAATCCAATTCTTATTAAATTCCCCCCTTTATCCTTGTAATTTAGGATATATGTGGGTATATTTTTCATTAATTCTGTCTTGCACTCCCTGAACCCTTTCCGTATAGACACACAGCTTGTGGTTGGCATAAGACTAAGCCTCCGAAGATGTCCACATCCAAATTCCCGAAACTTGTGAATACATTACTTTTTTAGGCAAAAGGGATTTTCAGACATTATTAAGTTAAGGACCTTGAGATGGGGAGATCATCTTGGATTATCCGAGTGGGTCCAATCTAATCCCAAGAGGCCTTAAAATTGGAGAACTTTTCCCAGCTGTGGCCAGAAGAGATATGACAAGAGAAGCTGGGTCAGAGAGATGTAAATTTGTTGGCTTTGAAGGTGGAGGAAAGGGCCATGACATGAGCCAAGGAATGTGAGTGGCCTCTAGAAGCTGGAAAATGCAGGGAAGAAAGATGCTCCTCTAGATTCTCTAGAAAGGAATGCAGCCCTGCTGGAAACCTTGATTTATCCCAGTTAGACTCCTTTCAGACTTCTAACATACTGAACTATAAAGTAATAAAATTGTGTTGCTTTAAACCATTGAGTTTGTGGTAATTTGTTTCAGCAGCAACAGAAAACAAATATACAGGTCTCTGGTCATCTCAGGAAATTTTATTGTGTTATTTATTTTATCACTGCTTTTCTTCTTTTAATTCTATTGCCTCCTCTTAAAATTCAAATGACATATATTGGATCATATAAATATAACCTTCATTGCTCTTATTTCTCTCATTACCTTCCATCATTTTTTTTTCTCATCTGAGTTCCAGTCTTCTAATGTGCTAATTATGTTTTATTGATATTGATAGAGCTTTCCTTGGGAACAATTTTAAAAAATGTTTTAGTTCAGCACTTATTGTTTTAAAGCTCCAAAACAGTATTACTATATCATGATTTTCTTTTGTCAAACTTTTGTGCAACATTTTCTTGGGTCTCACTGAGAATCTCTACAAGCTCTAAAAAAATGTCTCCAATTTCCCATAATAATTGGAGAACATATGTTCTGAATGCTCAAAATGGTTCCCCTCTTTTGGACTGCTAAATTTTCAGTATGCCAATTTATTTTTCTCTGCTTGCTCATCCTTCTGGAAGTAGATATAATGATTAGTTTTGTTATCTAAAATAAACAAAAATCATGAGAAGAAAATACTTAAGCTATATTGTGATTTCTCCTTGCCTAGATCGTAATCTTGGATTTCCTACATGGTCAGGATGGAGTTGTAAGTGGTGGGAGATGTCTGAAAGGTATGGAGTTCACCCTTGTTTAAAACCAATTTATCCTTTTGTTTCTCTTAGCCAGCTGGAGCCAGCTGGACATGGCAACCCCCTTCAGTGGCAACATGGCAGGACCTACCCGGGTATTGCTCAGAAATCTGCCCCTCAATATCCATATACAGCCCACACTCCTCATTTTAGCTTTGAAAATCATAAGAAGCTTTGGATGGAACTACCCTCATTTTGATCTGAAGACACTGGGGAGAGGGTATTTTAGGTGTGAAGAAGAGAGTTCTTTGCAGTAAGGGATGGGCAACATATTGGAGGAGCAGTACGGACCCTGGGTTTGACTGGCATCATATCATCACTTTCTACCTCAAAGGACTATTTAAAGAGCCATGAATTTTCCTTTGAATTTCAGATGTACTACTTACTACTACAGATGTAATGACCATTGTTGATTAAAGAGGAAATAATACCAGTTAGTGGAAATGGCATTTTAAGAAATACTTATTTCTCATAATCAAATTATATTATCAGAGACCTGGACATTTCTGGGTGGAAGAATAATCACATGTAATGAACAGCACTGTGATAAATGTTTTATGAATATTATCTTATTCATTCTTGTTTAACTCTTAATTAAAAACCTATTGAATAAACTTTATAGGATGTATTACAGAGAAGATAACTGAAACTCAGAGGATTAAGTGTTGTTTAAGAAAAAATAGCTATAAATTAGCAGAGCCAGGATCAGAATTCAAACACAGATTGACCAACTCCAAATTCAGTTCTGAAATTGAAGTACAAATATATTTAGTGGTAAACAGTTTCAGGATGACATGATGTCTGTGTATAAAGGAAATAGTATATGTTTTAATTGAAACATCCATGGTATAAATGGCATCGATGGGTCCTGGGTGTCCCCAAACTCTATCAGTGTGTCATGTGAGGCTACCTATATCACGGAAGTTATGTGATTGATCAAGAATCTTTTGCACTTTTTAATATAAATTACATTTCTGTGATTTTTCACGATGTAATTTCTTCTGTGTGTAGTTCTTTTTCATGCTAAATTTCACATTTCCTTGATGTGGTCAGTTCCTACGAATTCAAATCAGTGGAATTCAAATGGGATTACATTTCTTTCATCTAAATAATTTATCTTAAGAAAATGGATGTGAGGAGAGTGCCTTAGAAATAGAAAGCATTGGATACATGGAATCTGCTCTTGGCTTCCAGGAGTATAAAGGAAATTGCACAATAAATCAATTTTTATGGATGCTATTGACTTGCAACATTTGCTGCTTTTAAAAATTAATAGCTGAAATAATGAACATTCAAAAAACTCTCTCCACCATCAGTTTGATTAGTTCATTGATATGAAGTACAGATGACAGATGCAATATTTGAAACTAGATCTTCTTACAGTCCAATCAGAGGAAATCCAGATAGAGACCACAGTGGTCAATATGGCCTTTCAATTTTTTTTCAGTTAATTTGTGCAAAAGAGCCCTTTACATAGACATGCTCTATCCAATAAAATGAATGTTTAATTATTTGTATAAATATTATTGTAAATGCATAATAGTGCCTCCACAGTCCAAGTGGCATCATTTTTTATTAACATTGCATTACAGTAAAACTGGTAATAAAGTGCTGCTCTGAAGAAATTGTGCATGGGATTTTTAACATGGTGCTCAGCCAGGAGACAAGTTTATTAAAGTTACTGAATTATGTAGTGGAAAAAATGGAGTTACTAAAATCCTACCCATGGAAACTGCAACAAAACTGAGAAAATGAAATGGTTACAAGAAATTAGAGGCCAAACTTTGTGATTTCTTTTACACTAATGTGAAATCCATTCAACTGTCTATAAGCCACATGCATTTATCCAAATTAATTTCCAGTAAATTCACACAAACGCATGAAAACAAGTGATAACATTAGGCAAAAGGGTACATACCAGAACTTCAAACCCAGTTAGGACTCTAGAAATATAAATACTCACAGAGACGCCCTTGAGGATCTCAAAGAGTCTTGAAAGCAGAAGAAAAAGATGAAGAAGCATGCAGTTCTCATTTGGATCTTATTGAAAGGGGCCTTGTCATTCATCTACTGTTTTACAGACTTGAATAACTTGACATACCACCCTGAACTTACACTGAGGCTGTTATTTTAAAGGACAGAATTCTTAGAGCATCTAGGTGAATGTGTGTTTTATTAAAGTTATATTAGTGGGGGCTTCCCTGCTGGTGCAGTGGTTAAGAATCCGCCTGCCAATGCCAGGGACACGGGTTCGAGTCCTGGTCCGGGAAGATCTCACATGCCGCGGAGCAACTTAACCCATGCGCCACACTACTGAGCCTGCGCTCTAAAGCCCGTGAGCCACAACTACTGAGCCTATGTGCCACAACTACTGAAGCCCTCACGCCTAGAGCCCGTGCTCCTCAACAAGAGAAGCCAGCACAATGAGAAGCCTGTGCACTGCAACCAAGAGTAGCCCCCACTCGCCGCACTAGAGAAAAGCCCACATGCAGAAATGAAGACCCAACCCAGCTAAAAATAAAACATAAATAAAATAAATAAATTTATTTTTAAAAAGTTATGTTAGTCTGCCATTTGATCTGTATGAGAGTAAAGCACAGTGTTTGAGAGCTTGGCTTTGGAGTCAGTCTAGTTGGTTGTGCAACTCAGCCATTTGTTGTGTGAGTCTGCACAAGTTAATTAACTTATCTGAGCTTCTCCCATCCTTGGAGGGCTGATGCAAAAAATAAATGAAGTATCGCTGGAAAGTATTTAGCAGATGGTCTGACTTAAAATGCACACAATAAATATTAATAATTACCACTAATGTTTTATTTTAATTTGAGCTCTATCTATATAACACTACAGTAAACCCAGAAACATAAGCTGGCAGATAAACAGACCACAAGGGAGAACTTCCTTGAGGATGCAACTGGGTAGATGTGGTGAAGCATTTAAGCAAAACTGGTTGTAAAGGAGATGAATAGCTCTTGGAATTTGAGGTGAGGAAAGAGTAAACTGGTTTCAAAATCTTTCATTACTCTTTGGCATTGGAGTGGCTTTTTATAAAACACATTTTTTCCTATGTTTCTTACATAAAAAATGTTGTAAACTGGGAGTTCATGAAGAACTTTCCCAGTCCACCCCAGTTAGAGTGTTCAACAAAACTAAAGACTTTTGGGCTTCCCTGGTGGCGCAGTGGTTGAGAGTCCGCCTGCCGATGCAGGGGACACGGGTTTGTGCCCCGGTCCAGGAAGATCCCACATGCTGCGGAGCGCTAAGCCCATGAGCCATGGCCACTGGGCCTGCGCGTCCGGAGCCTGTGCTCCGCAACGGGAGAGGCCACAACAGTGAGAGGCCCGCGTACCGCAAAAAAAAAAAAAAAAAAAAGTCTGGCACAAGCAATTGTGGTTTAAAATAACAATTATTTTTTTCTTCTGTCTAATGAAAAAATTACTTCATCAGTTTACGGAACGTGTTGGACAGAGCTGTAGAATTGTCCAGAGTAGCCACCTTCCTCCCTTACATGCTTTTCAATCATGTTCTTTGAAGTTGATCTTTCCCACACCTGGACGAAATTGCCAGCAACTCCCAAAGCTTTTCTGATTCCTTTCAGAAAGAATAACAGTTTCATTGCAAAATTTAAAAATCTCATCCAGTCTAACAGTACAGTTTAATCTATTACACAATTTAAACGATCTTTCCCCAGCTGGGGCCTGCCTCAGCTGTGCATCCTGCAAAGAGCGAGGAGAGCGTGCTTGGCATCTAAATTCTCAACACCAGCCTCCCCACTGCTGTCCCTTCCAAAGCAATGTGTTAAAAGAGGAGGGGTGGCAGGGGAAAAACTCCCCAACGCCACCTGACTGGTGGAGTTAGCGCATGGCTTCAGGGCCTTGTGGGCAGCAGATGGACAGCTGCTTTTTCTCTCTTGGCCTGGTTGGATGCCTCTGAGGTCCTCCTGCTACAGACCTCCACCCACGGCTCTCATCTCCCATTGGTGGAGAGTACATCTGTTTCTGGAGAACTTGATATCACTCTCACTCTCTCTCTGTCTCAGCCATGTGCTATGCCCTAGGTTTTAGGGTGTCTTTATGTCCCCAGATTCCAGGGAACATAAAGCATGCTTTCCAAGAGATTTGTTTCACATGCCCCCTCTTTTGGCTTGAGACGGTGTACATTCCCCTAACCTTCCCATGAGTAGCTGGAAAGGGGAACTACTACAGCACTTCAACAACTCGTTCCAAGAGAATTCAGGTCTGTATTAGTTAGGGTAGGCTAAAAAATGATACCAAAGAGAATACCAAGTTTCAGTAGCTTAAAAAGTTTATCTAGCTCTCCCGTATCAGTGCTGGATGGGGTTTAAAATAGATGGCTGGCTTTCCGCCAGCTCGTCATTAGCAGACGCTTTCTGTCTTCAGCTACACAAACCCCTAGGGCCTCATCGTCTTCTGCATCCACACTGAAGAAAGGAGAAGAACGTGGTGAGATACATCCACTGTCTCAGAAGCCCTAGCCCGGAAGTGGCACAAATCTCTTCCATCGGCCATTCCTTACCTGCACGAGAGCCTGAGAAACGCACTCCAGCCACAGAGGAAAAACAGTGATGAAGGTTGGGAAAAACAGTTTCACAGTGCCTTTTAGCATGCTCCCCCAACACGAACACTTAGGGATCATGCAGGGATGCTTGTACCTGTGTTGTTACTAGTTTTTTTTTTTCTCAGAATTTTGAGCCACAGTAGAAACTGAGACAAAATGTACCCTTGTAACATTTCTTACTCAATGATTCATTGAGTATCCATTCTACACCATGCACTTTCTATCTGCCAACTCATTTATTCTTACAATTCTTTTGTTTGTTTGTTTTTGTTTTTGTTTTTGCGGTACGCGGGCCTCTCACTGTTGTGGCCTCTCCCGTTGCGGAGCACTGGCTCCGGACGCACAGGCCCAGAGGCCATGGCTCACGGGCCCAGCCGCTCCGCGGCATGTGGGATCTTCCCGGACCGGGGCATGAACCCGCTTCCCCTGCATCGGCAGGCAGTCTCTCAACCACTGTGCCACCAGGGAAGCCCTCTTACAATTCTTTGACATAGGTATTAGGCTCAGAGAGGTTATTTGACTTATTTTAACTTAATTAAAACAGCCAACACAAAGAGGAGCTGAAATTCAACCTCCATTTTTCTTGCTCTTATGATAAACTACCTCTAAGCTACCCCCTTTCAATCTTAACACTTTATCATATTTGTTTATTTTTGGCACTTTTAATTTCCCTTTTAAATTCTGACATCAAGGATATAAATAAGAGGAATATATATATATATATATATATGCATGCATATATGCCGTGTTTATATGCAATACATATCCAGTCTACTGATTATAACTGAAAGAACATGGAAATAATAACTCTGAAAATTAAGATTTTTTTTGATAGGGAAAATTATTTCTTCAAAAATAGTTACTATCCATGCACTATATCTTAAAATTTATTATTGAAAGAGAGACTTCTACAAGGGAAAACACTATTCTAAAAATAATAATTTGTTAATTAAAATAAAGGCAGTTACATCTGAGTATGAAAAAAACAAAAAATTTGACCACTCAATTTCTAATATATTCAAACATTTACAAAACCTTTAAGGGGAAAAAAATACTAGTATTCTAGAATGATTTTTGACTTGCAAGGGAATGTTAGTCAGTGTTCAGTTACAGAGTAATTGGAAGGACTGAGGGATCAGATTCTATACTGAGCTTCAGGGAACAGCTCCTAGATCACCATCAAGTGTTTACAGAACTGTAGCCTCTGCCATGGTCCGGACACAGAGGGGTATGTGAGGGGCCACCACAACTGCTGCTTCCAAGACAAGGCCATCACCCGTGTGCTCTGAGCCAGCCACGTGCTGGCCAGTGGACCCACACCTTGACACCCATGGATTTGGAGGACGTGCATTCAAACCTCTGCTGCGGCTGGTATCAAAACCCTCTACAAAGGCACTTGTCAGCAGAAAGAGCAAAAATGGCAGAAGTGTGGCTTCTGCTTCAGGACATTGGTATCTCCCTTTCATGTTTCACCACAGATCCTCTGCTTAGTGAAAGTGCCATCCTTTTTAGAAGCTGAGCCATAAAGGAATCTGGCTTTAGCCTTTGGCTTCCATAGAATCATGTCGCAAGGAGTGGGTATGAAGGTGGGTAAAGCAATGTGCTGTATCTACCATGGAGGGGAAGAAGGCAGTTCATGGAAACCACCAGGCCATAAAAATACAAATTGGTTTGAATATTGTTTTCACGTGGAAGAAGAAAGATAATTATTGCTGGATATTTTACAAGCAGGCACTGGCATTCTGATTGCGTGTTTTAAATGTACAACCTTTCTTCAGATGAAAATATTACTCCTATTTGGAAAAGTCTTGACATGATAAATAAGGAGCTATCCAATGAATTCAATTACAGCCGTTTTCACAAGGACCCTTGAATGGGTCATGCTACGATGCATTATTTTTTTCCATTCCAAGCAAAGTAATTAATTGTATTCATTTGGGAATAGTTTTGTCTGGATGAAGAATATAATTTTATTCAGAAAGTTTATTTCCCTTTATTTAAATATGTGTTAGGCACTGAGATATCTCTTTTAATCTTTATAACAACTTTCAGGGATGGAAAGTAGGAGCCCTATTTTGTAGTAAGAAATTGAAGCTCAGAAAGGTTAAGTGATCTGTCTAGAGTTATACCACCAGGAAAAAAAGTCCATGGTAGGGTGTGAACCTGGTTCTCTTGACTTCTCTTTAATATTAGGCAATTGCCACACACTTGGTGCTACCCTGTGTGTTTAATAACTGCTCACAGATTTTCTTTCCACCTGTGTTTTTTGCCAGGCTTCCACATAGACAGTTGCATGGCATCTGCACAGTATGACACCTTAGCTGGTCCTGCTAGCTACTGAGGAAGAAAGGCAGGGTTCTGCCATTCCATTAAGAAGACAGAGAGGGTGGCAGCACGGAAAGAGCTGAGACAAGGTCTCCCTAATTCTAGTGTAATCAGATAGAGAGCTGGGATCTAGGAAAACCAAAGCTACCTATACAAGAGTGGGAAGACGGGTGAGGGAGGAATGAGAGAAGGGAATAAAATTTCCATGGAGCTGCTCTAGCTGACATCAACAGAAATTCTGCCACGATGGCTAAGCAAGGAGGAAATGAAATGGAGCAAGGAAGAAGGGCTTCTACGTACAATAGGGCTGCCATTCATACCTAAGTAGTTGCGTAAGCCAGTGAGGTGAGTTAATTTTGGTTATGATGAGCTTGTCAAACAGTAGAGAAAGTCAATAGTGGGAAAGATTATTGAATCGTGAGTTTGAATCCTTAGAGATTAATAATAATAAATAGCATATATATATATATCAGGTCTCAAGGTACACAGGTAATTACAATTTTAATAAAAATGTATTTATGTAAATTCATGGAGAAACCACTTTGTATTAAGATAAAATGGAGAGCTGTATCCTAAATGAAGTATAATTCAGCTGATTTTTAAGATGCTTAGATAGAATTCAGAGTAGAAGTAACAAGTGTCATCAAACACAAAGATATTTTAAAGTATTTTATAATTATTATGTAGCTATATCGATATATACTTTTGGTGAAATTATGGGTTTAACCTTTCCATGTTGATATCTTGTCATTGTAACAACTATGAGCAATGTAAATAAAGGGAACTCTTTACCAGGTATGGTCGATATTTTTGAATTAATTCATTTCCAGTGATTTTTTTCTAGTATTCTTGTTTACTTATTCAACAAATATTTATTGAGCACCTTCTTTATGTAAGCCACTTCTAAATCAACCAAAATAGTCCAGTCAGAATGCATGGAGATCTAATCAGCAACTTCATTTTGGAAAAAATAGTATTTCCAGGAACTCTCAATTTTTATAACACACTTAGTATCTATGTGTAATAAGAAAACAGAAGTGTATATTATACCAGTGTGACAGTATAAACTTTTCTATCCACAGGGAAAAAAATCTCTTCACATTCAACACTCCCCACGTAGAGATATTTGATCATTCGTGCCTTTGTATTTTTGTTCAGCATTATTAGTTCAAATAAAATTATATTACTACACTAAGCAAATCTATCTGCATATAAAGCCCAAGACGGCTATCTGTAGTCTCTATTCACTTACAGGCAATAGGAAATACTCTAGTGGAGTTTAACTCTTGACTTGGTGCACTGGGAATTTGTTTTTAAAACATTGAAGGTCTATCCATTTTTATCATGAAACAATGAATTGTTGAAAAATTATTTTATGACATTGATAGTTCAGATATTTTTCAACCAAGCTTTAAAAAGCTACCTTTCTATTTGAAATAATTTTTCACTTCAGATAATTTGTAATCACAAGTAATATCAATCATTATTTCAAATTTATTTCAAATTTAGCATCACCTTTGATATCAGAATAATCATATATATTTTCTAATGACCTATCTTTTTTTACTAGTTGCCTGATTTTATTGGTTTACAAACTATTTGATAACTTTAGTCAGCTAATGTTATTAGAGGAAAATAGAGTCCAAATAGCTATATTTCTACACAGTTTCTGGTTATGAACTGAAAACTAACCAAGACATAAACTGAAAAATTATGGACAGTGGATCTATCTGTAGGGGGTTATTACTGCATCCCTAAAGGTCTCATCTGTATGAGAGCAAACATCTTCCTGAACCGTAATGAGACTCAGTGTAAATCTCTTCAGGGTCATGTTTAACATCCTCTGCCTATGGAAAGCATAAGATTATCTGCAGCACTGCTCAGTTTCTTTCTGTTTCTAGCTGAATTAATTCTGCTCTATTGCACGGTTGAGCATCTGAGTGATTTCTAAAACAATAAATATGATGATCCTCAGGCTCTGAGAGGCTGACTTTAACTTTCCTGAAACTTAGAAAAATAGTGTATATTAATCATACAGGCAAAAATTCACTAGGTATTTATTGAAACAAAAAAGAAAAGTTTAACAACTTTACAAATCCTACTGTATACCCTGCTGACTCAGAGCAATGTTTAATAAATATGAAGACAAGAGAAGCTAGCCAATATTACTCAGCCATAAAAAAGAATGAAATCATGCCATTGCAGCAACATGGATAGACCTAGAGATTATCAGACTAAGTGAAGTAAGTCAGAGAAAGACAAATATTATATGATATCACTTATATGTGGAATCTAAAAAAAAATGATACAAAATGAACTCATTTACAAAAGAGAAATACAGTCACAGCCATACAAAACAAACTTATGGTTACTAAAGGGGAAGGGAGGAGGGATAAATTGGGAATTTGGGATTAATAGATGCACATTACTATATAAAATAAACAACAGGGACCTAATGTATACCACAGGGAACTATATTCAGTATCTTGTAAAAACCTTTAATGTAAAAGAATCTAAAAAAAATATATAGATAGATAGATAGATAGATAACTGAATCACATTGCCATATGCCTGAAACATTGTAAATCAACTTTACTTTAAATAAATAAATAAATAAAAGATTTTTTTTTAAAAAGCTAGCCATCTACAAAATTTTACTCAGCTTTTACTCTTGGGTATTGTAATGCTAATCAATAAGAAAGTGGAAACCACATTTACACCAGTAATGAGGTAGTGAAAGGAAGTAAATAAAAAAGAAAAGAGTTATATTTTTCTCCTTGAAATAGTATACAAACATTGTAGAACAGAGAAATATTGCGACAAGAAAACTCTAGGTCTACATCTCTTACTTACTGTAAGAAACATTTTATATTCAGGCAGCCGTACAAGGTAGCATGTAGAGAACCAAACATGTTTTATAAAAAGTGTTCCATTGAGCAACAGACTATGCATCAGGAAATGTACACACACACACATACATACACAAACACACAAAATATATTCAGCTAAGTCATAAAACACAGAGGGACTATATTATTTTAAATTGATAACTACATAACTATAATTCCATTCTGCCAATACTTGAATGAGTAAAACTGTCAATGGGACCACCAGAGAATAAGAAATACAGGTTAGAATTTGCTTTCTAGTCACCAATAAACTATGTAAGTGAAAAATTATAAAGAACGAAAATAACTTGCATGACAAGTGAGAAGAATTTTTTTTGCATGCCATGTCATCTAATTGGATCTATTACTCCTGAAAGCCTCCAGAGAGACAGAAGTGAGGACTGAAGTAATTTACAGAGAGGCAAGGTACAGGTCATCAGGTAGCACGTATTCACGGCTGTGACTCAAGTTACAACCCTGCTCCTTCACACAATATGTGCTCTGCTAATATCTGTTTTCCTCACCATGAGATCCAAAATAATACTCTCACCCTTTTCCCAGCAGATGGTCTGAGGATAAACAGATGAAATGTTCACCAAGCAATGTGAAGAGGTTAAATCTATAGTAATGTAATCATCCTCTATAAATGCACAGCTATAGTTAAGTTAGCAAAAACTAGTAGTTTTCTTTATGGATTTATTATTCATATTTAACATAAGGTCTAAGTTCTCACAGAAAACTGTCTCAAAATATTTTAACTTTCTTTTGAATATTTATCTGATTTTTACTCAACCTACTAATACTTCTGAGAATATTTAGTTTACAGAGAAAGTAGTAGAGATTGATGACCTTGATCTGAAAAGTCAGAGAAATACAGAGGAAGAGGGCTGAACTTGGAGCCCACATTCATACTCACATTCTGAATCATTTGTATTGTCCTAAGCAAGTTTTTAATTGGTCAGACTCAGCCTTCTTGTCTACAAAATAGAAGTGACAATAGCTACTTCACAGTGTTGCTGTGATGATCTATAACAATCGCAGATACCCAATAAGCCATTGGCTGCATCATATTTGGGTGTTGAATTTGAAGATACTCCAGCATAATCAAGGCATTAGCCATTGTCAGTGAATGTAGCCAAGGGTTTGAGTGTTCTGTCCTAAAGAGTCATGTGCTAACATTCATATGTGGGAAACCTGGAAAACATCTCCCTGGTCTGTTTCCCCTTCCATATTGAATCTGTGGTAAATTTTTAACTTAAAAAGTCTATGATAAATATAGCAAATCCAAATCAAAATGTAACTAGGTGTTAAGTAAGTTATTGTTTCACAGAGTGCTTTACATTTATATTAACTTCTCATCTGGCAAAGTATCCTAGTTTAGACCACTATGGCCGAGCATAACTCTCCAGTACCCAGGGGAAAATGAAGCATGAAATCTGGTCCAGTAGCTTTTATATTTGCTTATCAAAGAGTTGATTCAGAATTGAATCACTTTTCATCCACATGAAATCTCTGGTCAGTGCTAGTCTCAGATTAATTTGCAAACATTCAAATTCATATTTAAATGTTGTTGTCACTGTGACAGTTGATATAAAATTATTAATTTCATGTACAAAAATATGAAAATATTGAAGGCACAGATTTTGTCTTGTGTGTGTTTATTTGTGTGTATGTGTGTGTGTGTGTGTTTGTGAGTTTGTGTGTATGCATATTTTCCCCACATTCCCATTCTATGAAAGAATAAGTGGGAAGATATAGGTCGATTTATTTTTTATTTTGGAAAAAAATGGTCAACAGTGGGACTGACTGATAGTGTCTCAAAAAAAAACATCCTCTGCTCCGTATCTTTCATTTCCTTACCTGGACCATGAGAGCCTCTCAACTGCCATCTTTACCTGTAATCTCCATATGAGTGTCCTTGCCCCTTCACCCTTCACCCCCTTATGTACACACAGTGATTTCAGGAAAATGTTCAGACTTACACACAAGCACCCATTGCATCCACCACTAGGGCTGTGAACCCTGCCAAGGCAGAGGCAAGTTCTCCTCAGTCATTCTTTGTCTTACTGTCCTAACACTGACTGAACGCACACCTACATTGAAGTCATCCCTGGATGGGCCATGTGCCTACATTTTCCTTGCTGTACCCTCAGCCTGAAAAATCTCTAATTTCTTCTCCAACTGACAAATTCTTGGATATCTTCTAAGTCAACGCCTATACCTCCTTTTCCAGGAAACCTGCCCCAAACCCTTGCACACTTAGTGCAGACCTGATCCCTAATCACTTCTTTGTGCACCTGCTGTATTTTCTACTTATCCCCATTATTATTTCTATGTATGTATGTCATAATATTTTAAATTAATTCAGCACTTGTCAGGAACCAGTCACTGTGCTACGTACAATTGGTGAGACATGAAAGAGAAACAGAATAAAAGTGGACTATAAAAGGCACTTTGTATAACAGAGTACTGAAATCAGAGTGGAAACAAAACCCACCTTAACCTCTCTCTGTATATAAATATAAATATATATATATTTATACACACACATATTTCTTTTGGTCTGTCTGGACAATGCAGAGCCTAAACGGGCCTTCTAATGAAATACATGCCCCTTGTTCTGGGATTTGAGTTGTGTTAAATAACTGTAGCAGGTATGTCTCACCTTTCCTAGGTAGAAGTCTGATTTACTGATGTTAAAATTTAGGGAGGATATAGGGATCTAACAAATGTCCTTGATGCTAAGATGCCAGGAGCTCCAATTGAAGACTCTCCCAGTGGAAGTGGGTAAGTACTCTGTGATATACCAAAGTATATCAAGAGTCCACACACAGGCAAGATCACCAGATTAGGCCTTCAAACTGGATGCAAATTTCCCTTTTATAGGCTCACTTCTGTTTCCCATTGTAACATCCTAGTTTTTATAACGGAGTGTAGTAGAAGGTTGATGTGGAAATAGACCTTGGAAAATGGGGCAATGGAGGAAAGTGTTTTAACCCATAAAATTCCTTGTCACAATTGTTTATTTGAACTGTGTCTGAGATATTATATTCCTTAGTCCTATGTTGCTGGCAAACATCCTACAGCCTCTAATACATACTAAGATTATCTAAACCAAAGACAGCTCTAGGGGACAGAGAGTTCTAAAAGGCTTTCATCTTCGCAGTCATTCCGTGAAGTGTGTATATATTCTCTCTTTTTTATAGATGACAAAAACTGAGATGATCAAGTGAAGATTACCCAATTCACTGTGTTAGTAATAGTACCAAAATTTCAACACGTGTCTGTGTAGTTCAAACCCTGTCTTCTTTTCCACTTTTTAGTTATTCATTCAATATATGTATATTGTGTTCTGACATGTCTTAAACACAAGTAGACCCTGAGAATGCAATGGGGAACCTTCATACTTCCTACCCTTCTGGAAAATTTATAAACTAGCATGAGATATAGATAATACATGGATTTTTAAAAAATAAAGTATTACAAATTGTGCTATGAAGGAAAAAATTAAAATGAGTTGCTAAGATTGAAAAAAAACCAGCACAGTGCAGATCCTAATTTACATAGTGTGTACAGGAAAGGTCTCCATAAGGCGTTATTTAAACTGAGACCCAGATGATAAAAGAGAGCTGAGCAGAGGGAGGACATCACAGGCAGGGGAGACATACATATGAGGAGAGAAGAACTTGACAGGTTGTAGGACCAGAGGAAGACCAGTGTGGCTGGAGTACAGTCAATGCCGTGAAAAGCAACAGGAAAGGAGCCTGGAGCAGAAGCCAGGAGCTGGATCATAGGTGGCCTTGTAGGCTGCTAATATTAGACCCCTCTGGAGCGCAGCTCAGATGCTCAGGGCCAGTGCTTCTCAAACTTTTATATGTGTTTAAATCATCTGAAGATTTTATTAAAGAGTCAATTCTGGTCCACTCGTTCTGGTGTGGGGCTGAGATTCTGCATTGCAAACAAGCTCCTAAGTGACACAGGTGTGCAGGGCTCTGGACCACATATTGAGTAGTAAGGCTCTAGGGCCCACTTTGTACTCTACCTGGGAAACCATGCAGCCATTCTGATGCACCCACAAACCTGGAAGCGGGAGGGCATTAATACTCCTTGGGACAACCCCTAACCAGTGGGGACAGCTAATGTATTCAATTCTCTCCTCTCCCAGCCCTCAAGAGTGTCCTCTACAGGGCTCCTCAGAGCATCCCAGTGGGATAGAGACTCAGTCGCCCACTGTGGTGACGAGCTCAGTGGCATATCCTTGTTTAATCCATCCCTCCATCTCTGTTGTACCCCCTCCCAACCCTCCACTGATCTCTGGGACTCCTGCCCAAAATAAACTCCTTGCATGCAAGGTCTTGTCTCAATCTCTGCTTCCCGGGAAAAACAAGCTAGGATACCTCGGCCCTAGGTCAGTGATGGCAATAGCACCCATTCAGACCCTTGATTAACTTGTAATGTCTCTGAAGTGAAGGATGAGGTCTTATCTCTGTCTACCCTACAGTTAGAATCAGACCCAATACCTGCAGGAGCTCAACAAAAGTTGCACGATTCAAAATAACTTATTCTAAGCTTATTCAAATTAGTCATGGATTTTTGCAAACTGTTCAAGAAGATTACAAGACAGCAATATAAGAGAAGCAGTATAGTACAGTGGCTTAGAATAGGACTCCAGGGTCAGATGGCCTTGTTCAAATGCTTGCCTTTCTGCCTTCTAGCTGTGCAGACTTAGGTGTGAAATGTGTTTTCCCTGTACCACATTTTCTTCATATATAAAATGGGGATGATGACAATGGCACCTACCTCAAGGTGTTCTATGAAGATTCATGAGTAAATATCTTTACAGCACTCAGAGCAATGCTTGACCCATAATGAATGTCATATACGCGTTTGTTAAATAAAAATTAAAAGACACAGACCTACTACAGAATGGACTTGAGGATATGGGGAGGGGGAAGGGTAAGCTGTGACAAAGTGAGAGAGTGGCATGGACATATATACACTACCAAACGTAAAATAGATAGCTAGTGGGAAGCAGCCGTATAGCACAGGGAGATCAGCTCGGTGTTTTGTGACCACCTAGAGGGGTGGGATAGGGAGGGTGGGAGGGAGGGAGATGCAAGAGGGAAGAGATATGGGAACATATGTATATGTATAACTGATTCACTTAGTTATAAAGCAGAAACTAACACACCATTGTAAAGCAATTATACTCCAATAAAGATGTAAAAAAAAAATTAAATGTATAGGTTAAGGAACTCATATACATATTTGTTAAATGTCATATACATTTTTGTTAAATAAAATTAAATGTATCTGTTAAGGAACATCAAAGAAATCTTAGAGTAGTTCCCAACACTGGTTTTTAGATTAATACTGGGTTGGCCAAAAGGTGCGTTCGGGTTTTTCCATAAGAGCTAACAAAAACCCAAAAGAACTTTTTGGCCAACTCAATACTATTGTAAATATAAAAATCAAGTAAGACTCTTGCCAAAAACAGATTACTAGGACCCATCCTGGACTTACTAAATTAGATTTTGTGGTATAGCATGAAGATTCTGCACTTTCAGCAAGTGGCCTCAGTAATTCTGTGTATAATCAAATTTGGGAACCACTAGATGACTGCCTTTCCACCTCAGAGTTTTTTCAAGTAACTATGACATCAAGGTATCACGGATATGTATGCATTTTATAAGTTAAAGACAAAATGTGAATTAAATTTTACTGTTCTCAAGAAGTTTGCAGTCTTCTTTGGGGCTTACTGAAATCCTAATTCAGGTATTATTGGTTGATAGTATGATTTGTGTACTTAAGAGAGGTTGATCAATTTGCCCAAGATCATACAGCTTGTGAAATGCCAGTACTAGGATAAGAATCCTGAGTTACTCCAGACTCTCTATTATTTTCATTATATCATGCTGTATACCAGATTAATTTTAAAACAGTAAATAAGCACATGAGTTTTTTTAGACTTAAATTCCAAATGTTAAATACAAAATCTACTTTGTACGTTCATGAGAGTTGTTAGCTTTCAAAAGTGCCTCCTTAATGTGAAATAAAGCATAAAATACCAAGCTAGTTTGGATATGCAAACAGTTTCATTTTTTAATGGCCGATAATGGCCTGTAATCAAAGTATAGCTTGTTAGGTAAATAAATGATTACCTTGTTAGCTGGAAGTTTAAACATGGACTAATTCATTAATCTGTAAATTGTTCAGTCAGTTTCCACCTGCCTACATAGTCTTAGGCTGTGTTTATGCATATGTGGGCGTAAGGGAGTGTTGGAGACCTGGGTAAATTCAGGTATGAGACTGGAGATCCCCTCCATCCTCAGCCAGCTCCAGGAGTCAGTGGTAAGGTAGCTACCCAGCTCAGGAACGAGAGAAGGATCACTAGATTAACCAGCATCCAATGACAGGTGTTTATTACATGGGAGGCAAGCTTCTGGGAATTTGGTCTTTTTGTTTCTAAGTTCTTCCTTCATTTTTGTAACTAGGTTCTCACTCTTAGAAGCACCATGACTGTCCTATGCAAGTTTGCATGTATCTGTCGGCTCCTAAATATGCCATTCTTTAACTTCCATCATAAAACTTCATACATTAGAGCCTTCAATTTACATTATGCCTAAAAATTAACATTAATACTGTAAGGCACCTGGAGACTAACAGAGGAGATAAAAATGGGAATAACATTCTGCTTAGAACTTTAAAATGCTCATTGTTTTCAAGTGAAAAATTTACAGTAAGTGAAAGAAATATACCTTGATTGTGACTGTTTTTAAACTTTTTCCCCATGTAAGTTTCCAACCTGAAAACATAAAAACATTTTACCTATTTTACTAGGACCCAGTGATGTCAGTGGACAAGAACTCTGACACGGATATCAGGTCCTCCTATTGGCCAGGTACCATTCAGGTCCTCTCATCAAGTGAGCAATGATTTTATCTTTGGCATTTTGAACACCTTCTGGACAGGGACAGGAAAAGAAGAAGCTGTTCATCCCTATGCCCCAACCCCTCACCCAAAAAGTCAGAAATAGAGTGAAAGCAGGCCCATTAAAATTAATGACGGGGAAAGCAAGCAGACTGAATCCAATCTTTTCATTAAATTGCCTAGATTCCATTACTCTAATTGGGTTCTGAGTACCCTAAATATATTTGAAGAGTGACTGCCAGTTTCCCACAGTCCTCTTCTTTCAAGGTGGCCGAGGTATTTCCAAGCCTGGCTGCTGGGTGAGGGCTTGCCCAGCCTGAGTATCTGGAGGCTCAGATAGGAGAACCCAGAAGAGGCTCTGCTAGGTTTGTCACCACCGGCCACAGCTTCATTCACCGGGTAGGGGGACGGTACTAAAAACAACGGAGCAGACAGGTGTCTAAACAGAATTCATAAAATGGAATTTAAGCTGGATGATGATATTCACAAATGCTAGGAAGGATCTTCACACAATTGTTTAGAACCGGATACGCCTTATGATAGGAAAGATTTTTCGACTTTGCACAGTGATTGCTTTGTATCTACCCCAAAGTTGTAGTTAAGTGATCTGTTGATGGAGTAAAACACTCTGTTCTTCCCTTCGACAAGGGTTGTTTTTAATCCATTAAAAAAGATGGCTCTGAGCTTCCCTGGTGGCGCAGTGGTTGAGAGTCCGCCTGCCGATGCAGGGAACACGGGTTCATGCCCCGGTCTGGGAAGATCCCACATGCCGCGGAGCGGCTGGGCCCGTGAGCCATGGCCGCTGAGCCTGCGCGTCCGGGGCCTGTGCTCCGCAACGGGAGAGGCCACAACAGTGAGAGGCCCGCGTACCGCAAAAAAAAAAAAAAAAAAAAAAAAAAAAAAAAAAAGATGGCTCTTGTATTTTTATGTAAAATAAGGCCACTGCTCTGTCACTATAAACTTGATTCACATGAGCTTTTTTATGGGTCTCCATGTTCATAGCCAAGGAGCAAAGCCTGTTTGGTGGGAGGCACTGACATTTTGATTGTAGGAAGAAGGAAATGGCAATAATTTCTCAGAAACTGGGCAGGTTATAAAAGAGATGTAGAAACTGCGACCCAAGCTGATACTGTAACACCTTTAAAACACAGATGGTCGGCAGCACTCTGATAAGATGCCCCCCACTGCATAAAAGTACAAAGACTGAATAAATCAAATGCCCACTATTGCGAGCCAGCAAGTGCATGGAACCATTTCCCCTGTGTTCCATCCCTTGTTCTTTATGGACACAAATTACATGACCTCAGGCAAGATGAAGAAGCTGTATGTGATAACCCCCCAAAACCCCCTAACCTTTTCAAATTCAGTAAGGTATTTTATGATAACAGCTCTCCAGCTAGATATATACGAATTGCCTGCAGCACCAAATCATTGTTCCGACTAGCTGCAGACTTGCCCTATCCCCATAACTCCGACTTTTGAAAAATGTAGGAAATGTGGATTCTAGAGAATAAACATAATGACTGTTAAATGTCCCCAACGTCATCCTTGAAGGTGTTACCAAGGAAAGTCCATGGCACAGGCATAAAAAGGATGGGCTTATTTAGTCTTTCTTTAAAATAAGAGACCAAATAACTAATAAAAATTATGTATTAAGGTTCCTTCAAGACAATGATAGAATGGTGCCATCCATTGAAATGTTCTGGAAAACATCTCATTATACATCCTTCCAATGTCTTCAGAATGCATTACTGTCTGTAGTCCTCACTTTGTCTGTAGCCCAAATACAAAAAAGAAAAGCAACCAATATATCATAGCAGTTAAGAGCATGTTTTGAAGTCATGCAGACCTAGGTCCAAGTTCTAGCGCTACCATTAATTATATGTACACAAACAACTCACTTTCCATCTCTAGGCCTCGGTTTCTGTGAAATGCAAATAATATTAGTACCTACCTCACAGGTTTGTTGTAAAGAGTAATTGAAGCATTGCATGTGAAGCATATAGCTCATAAAGAGACTTTCATAGTAAGCCCTCAGGAAATATTAGTTATGATAATTATTATTAGCTGGTTGATATGAAGAGTAGTCCTGTCATTACAAATTATTTGTTAAAATACCAGATATTTTTCCCCACTAAAATCAGAACAGTCTGGTAAATTTTAAAAACTTAGTCTGGGTGAGGAAGAGAGTTTATCATTGAACAAGGGTTATGCTCTCGGCTTAGTTACAGAAAGGACTTGAGAAGTGTTAAAAGAATAGTAAGAGAAAAAAGACATTAAATAAGAAAACTCTTACTCTATATTCCTCACCGCTGATAAATTATACCACAGTGGAATACACAGTTCTGTGGGGACAGTGCCACCATAAGTTCCTATTGCACAAAATCAGGCAGCACTTACTTCTTTGTTCTCCCCCCTCTCTACCACAGCCACCACCATGTTAAATGGTATGGTAGAGTAAATAATTTGTCTGGTCTTTGCCCTGGGTTCTTGGCATGGCTCTTCCAAACCCTTGCAACATCCTGAGTGGTAGGAGTGGATTTGTTATGCTAATGAGGTGACTTCTAGTGGGCACCTTCAGGTTAGGCACTGGGCACCAGAAAGACCAGCCACCTGATTAGAGGTTGGAACGTTCAACCACTTGATCTCTGGGGAGAGGGGGAGGGGGCTGGAGATTGAGTTCAGCCATGTGGCCAATGATTTAATGAATCATGCCTACATTAAAAAAAAAATCCAATAAAAAGTCTGGAGGAGGAAGTTCAGTGAAGCCTCCCAGTTGGTGATGACGTGGATGTGTTGGGAGGGTGACGTGCCCTGATTCAACAAGGGGAGGGCACAGAAGCTATGTGATGTTTCCCAGATCTCACTCTAAAATGTCCTTTATAATAAAACTGTAATCACAAATATAGCATTTTCCTGAGTTCTCTGAGTCATTCTAGCAAATTATGGAACCTGAGGAAATCATGGGAACCCCCAAATTTGTAGCCAGTCATTCAGAAGTGTGTGTGGCTTGGGGATACTCTGAGAGCTGTGGCTGGTGTCTGAAGTAAAGAAAATGTGGAGAACTCTGTCCTTATCCTGTGGGGTCTGTGATAACGCTAGGGATTTAGTCAGAATTGAATTGCATTATGTCTGGTTGGTGTCAAACCAAATATTTCAGTAATATTAAATTTCTAAAAAGTTCTAAAGAAAAATGATTTGAATGAAGAAAACTATGGAAATCTCTAAATAGTTGTGAAAGCAAAAAAGTTAAAACTTTACCTTACATTTACCCCTTCTGGAAATAAAAACTGCACAAATAATGAATCCAAGAAGTGGGTGGATTACATTCTACAATTTGTATGACTAACTTGGCAGATTTCCATACTTGTAACAGAATACATACCTCTTTTATCAATAGATAAAGAAAGAATTTGACAATCTGAAAGTGGAAAGAAAAAATAAACCATGAAATAAATATAACTCAACATATACTATGGCCAGACTTTACTTAGTTAATGAAGTTTAAGAGAAGAGAATCCATTTGAACTCGAACCTGACACTTGATATACTTTGTCACATAGAATTTGTGCCACATAAGATTAGTAAAATAGCAATATAATCACACACGCACAAACTCACTCACACACACACGCACACACACACTTGGTATTCTGGCTAATAATATTTGTATAATCATAATACATGTAAATAATACATAATACACATACATAATACATGTAAATCATGTAGAAGTTACTTATTGGTTTTCAATTTTTAGACTAACCAATACACATTCAGTACTAAATGTTGGAAGCACATTAGAATTGCTTGAGTATTTTATGCAAAATAGTAATTTACAGGGCCAACACTAGAGATCCTGATTTAATTGGTCTGGGGTGAGGCTTGGCATCAACATTTTTTCTAACACCTCTGGATGATTAACATGCAGCCAGGGTTTAGAACCACTGCAATAACAGCATGATAGACTTAATTATACAGAATGAAATGTACAGATTATAAACCTTGATGAAGTAAAAAAAAATGGCAATGACACAGCTGATAGAGGTGTAGGAGGAGGGTAGAGAATAGTGATGAGCAGAGGGTAAGTTTACTAGTACTCAACATGGAAAGAGTCAATAGTATCTATTTAACATAGATAGATAAAGAAATAGAAAGTGAAGAACAATTATTTAAAGTTATGAAGATAACCACCAGAAATATTTAAACAAATAAATGCTAATTAGGAAAATCTCTAAGTTACAGTGTAGTAAAGGATGTCGGAAGTAGACGAAGTATTTAAAATCGATTAATCAAGAAATTGAAGCAAGATATCTGCACCCCCATGCTTATTGCAGCATTACTTACAATAGCCAAAATATGGAACCAACCTAAGTGCCCATAGATCGATGAATAGATAAAGAAAAGTAGTATATATATATATATATAGATAGATAGATAGATATAGATATAGATATACACAGTGAAACATTATGAAGCCATAAAAAGAAGGAAATCCTGCCATTTGCGACAACATGGAAGGACCTTGAGGGCATTATGCTGAGTGAAATAAGTCAGAGAAAGAAAAATACCATATGATCTCACTTTTATGTGGAGTCTAGAAAAACCAACAACAACCAGAAAAAAGAAAAAAAAAATGAGCTCATAAATACAGACAACAGGTTCGTGGTTTCCAGAGGTGGGTGTGGGGAATGGGCAAAATGGGTGAGATGGTCAAAAAGTACTAAATTCCAGTGATAAGATAAGTAAGTTCTGGGGATGTGATGTACAGCATGGTGACTGTAGCTAATAATACTGTATTTATATATGAAATGTGCTAAGTGAGTAGATCTTAAAAGTTGTGCTCTCACACACACACACAAATTTGTAACTGTGTGGTGATGGTTGTTAACTAAACTTACTGTGGCAACCATTTTGCAATATACACATATTTCAAATCATTGCATTGTACACCTAAAACTAATACAGTGCTATATGTCAATCAGATCTCAATTTAAAAAAAAGAAATAGAGGCATAAACACTTTAGAATTATGTTTGTATTCAACAGAACAGCTAAATACATAATAAAAAACATGGCCACTCCTAGAAAATGGTTCTGGAAAGAGGTGAGAAGGAGAGGGGAATTTTGCTTTTAATTTTGTACCTTCAGTGAGGTGTAATGATTTTTAAACTGGGTGCATGATCTGAATTTAAAATTATTGAGGCATGAACATATATACACTACCAAACGTAAGGTAGATAGATAGTGGGAAGCAGCCGCATAGCACAGGGAGATCAGCTGGGTGCTTTGTGACCGCCTGGAGGGGTAGGATAGGGAGGGTGGGAGGGAGGGAGACGCAAGAGGGAAGGGATGTGGGAACAGATGTATATGTATGACTGATTCACTTTGTTATAAAGCAGAAACTAATAAAAAATAAATAAATAAATAAATAAATGAAATGATTTTATTAAAACAGTGTTTCTCAAAGCTGCTTTCTAACTTTACAATTAAAGGTTACATGAAAATTCTGTAATACAAAATAGGGAAAACATCAGGCACACTATTATATCAATCTTTTCTTTTGAAAGCCAAGGCCAGAGTTTAACCATCACTCCATTCTCTTGGTTAACTCACCAAGTTAATATGACAGTTTTTCAGTTAACTTTAATCAATAAATGTATACTATAATTACATTATAGCACTTGTTCAACTCATTCTAGATACACTATTAAATACTTAATATACTCAGTAAGTAAAACAGAAACACATTTTACTAAAGCTGTCAGATTTTCATAAAGGATTTTTAAAAGAAATCAATATTATTTAAACTACCTCTTCATTGATGTACAATTTCTATAGGTCAAGTCCAAATAAGTGAACACTTTTTTCTACACTACGGTTTTGTCTGTTGTTCATTCTTCCCCTTTCAGTCATTATGGTCTAAAAATACTATTTTCTTTAAAAGGAAAAAACCCACAATTTTTATGATGTGCCTTTGAGTTGACAAGTACTGCAGAGTACTGAGGACCCAGTAGATCTTCAGGTGATACTGATTAAAATCCTTTCAAACCAGACAATTCTCAAGGTTAGAGTAAATAGCTCACATCTGAAATGACACAAATCCTAACCTGATTTTTTTTAAGTATTACTTTCTCTGGCCATTATTTTTATTATTAATAATAGCAACCTATGGTTACATGGGGTATTATAAAGTGCTCACAAAGAACTTTGAAATATATTACCTTAGGTGAGCTCACAAATAGTACATAAAATTGATATTATATCCCCATTTTAGAAGTGATGAAACTGAGACTTAGCATAATAATTTTCAAAAATTCTACAGCTTTTAATGAGAACACAGGAATCTCAGCCACTTCTGCCCCTCTCCCCCAGCGTGTGCTTCTTTTCTGAACTCAATGGCTTGGAAGAAATCACTTGTTTTGCAACTCTGGTGTAGAGATCATTGAATAGTTTAACCAAAAGAAGATAAGACCGTGTTATCTGTCCTCATTAAGCAGTTACAATCTAGAAAAGAGCTATATCCCGGCAAATGTTCCATCTCAGAATGACATGGAAAGCAAAAATGACAATTTAACTTCCTATTTATACAGGAATATTCAACTTTCTTAGATTGACTCTAAGGTGATTTGCCTTACAGCATTTAGAAATACATTTCAGTGCAAAAAGTATAATTGTTAAGCATTGACAATATACAAAGCATTCAGCTAAATATGTGTTTTATGGAAAATTGGTTATGTTTTGGCCTGCTGCTTCATAGGCCTCCACGCACTGAGGCTGAAGCATCCAGTAGCTGGGTGATTACAATTTCAAGGTTGAATTGCAAAATGAGCATTAAAAATTACTTCAGCTGCAATGGTTGTGATAGCCAAAGCTTTTCTTTGCAAGAGACAAAATTTATGAGAGACAAATTCTAGAAACTTCCTTTTAAATATCAAGAACCAGAGGCTGGCAACCTAAGAGAACAAGTTTTTCTAATAAGATGGATTAAGGAAGATACTAGATGCAAAGTACTTGCAGCTTCATCTGTCCTAGGAGGTTAAAAATCCTTTCTGGGATGGGTTGAAGGCAAATCTGGTGGCAAGACGGTGGCGGGAGAGAAAAGGAATCAAGAGAGTTGTGATTTGCGATGTGGTGGGGCCTCTCTTTCCTCCTTTTCTTGGACTTGAAACCCCAGTCTAGTGGTGGGATGGAAAATAAGACCCAACTCCCAGGAGAGAGAGGTGGCTTCTTCATAACTACTCCTTGATGGGGAGCAACTGACTGGTGTCAACAAAAGCCAACATGGAGGCCTGATCAGCATGAGGAAAAGAATGGACTTATAAGAGGAAATAACAGGACACAAGTTAAACCAGCAGCACAGAAAACAGCACAGGATATGCGGAGGACAGAGACAGTATGTCAACCTCATCTGCCCTGTGGGTGAAAGAAGAAAGGGAAACAGCCTGAATCCAAATACATACATAAAAGACTGAAGGTGCAGGATTACGATAGTTTTAAAATATTTATGTTTTGCATAGCCATCAGGAATAATAATAATAAATAGTGATTCAACAGCAATTTGAATTGAGTTCTAGAAAATAAAGTTGTTTTTCTATACATCTGAATGTGGAAATTACAACCAGGATACATTATCAACGGAAGATACAGTAAAAGTAAGTAGATACTAAATTAAAGGCTATCTAGAAAGAATAATCAATATTTAATTGTTTAAAGTAAACTAGGGTATGAAACATCAAATCCAGAACTTACATATGAGGAAGTCAAAAGTATCTATGTGTGGACATTAATGAAAGGCAATAGAGAAAGTCGGGGCCTGCATCACCTACTTCAATTTCTTGTTAGAATCTAAAAAATGTTATATTCTCATATCTTTACAGCATAAGCTGTATCATAACAGAATTCTGATTTTTTAAAATGGTTTTCTGGTTTAACAGTGATTCTTTTTAACACTAAATTCTCTGAATAATTCTTTCCTTGAGAGTTCAATAGCTGAAAGATTGATTGAGTCAAAACATTTGAGAAGGTGCCTATGTCTAGATTTGTCCCACTCCTCTCTCTTTAGCTCATTTGTCAACAGCCATACTTGCCTTGCGATTCTTTAAAGAGACTCCTGCCTTAAAGCCTTTCTGCTGGCTCTTCCTTCTGTGGCCTGGAATGCTCTTGCCATAAATGTCCACATAAGTCACCTCTTGCAAGTCCTTGTTCAGATCCTGCTTTGGATGCAGCAATCTGACCCTCCACTGGGCACTGCTGATGCCCCTCATCCTGCTCTACTTTTCTGTTTTTAATACCACTCATTACCTTCTAAAAATTATGTAATTTACCCATGCATTACTGGTTTACTGGGCACTTGATGCTACCTACCCTCGAATGTAAGTTCCAGGTTGGCAGAGAACTTTGTCTTCTTTATTAATTGATAAACCCCAAGCACCTACAACGGTAGTTTGCACTCAGAGAAGCCACTCAATAGATGCACATTGAACAAAGGTGTTCACATTTCACATCCAACCTCAAATATTTCTTACATCATTTCATCTTCAGAATATAAGAAATAAGAGTTAATCTCTCAAGTTCTGAAGATCAAAAGGGCCTGATGGGTTCAGTGACTCCCCTAATTTCTAGACTGGTTCTTTCACACCCAGTGAGCCCTTGCTTTGGAACATTTGTTCTAAGGGTCTGCTCTCGATCTCGATCCACCTGGTGTTTTTACTTCAGAACGTGCTTTTGTGCACACGACCCCATCCTCCTAGTACGTCACTTACACAAACTCTGAGCACTGACCAGAAATTAATATAATGCCTCCAGATTCCTAAGGCTCTTAAGCTCTTTTGTCCATTTCATTTCACACCTTTTAAAATTCTTACATCCCCGTCCCCACCTTGGTCTCTCAATGGTCCATCAACCCCCAATAACCAATCCTGTTTGATCCACACCTTTGGATGACAGTTTTATTCTCTTCACCCAACTATTTGCCCTCCTCTGACAGGCCCCCTTCATTCTCTATATTATAGGGAGGAGTTTGCAGCAGATACGTCCATGTTTCCATGCCAACAGGGGTCATGCACAACCTCTATCTCTTTATCCCTAGGAACTTTAAAATCAGTCTATTTTTACTGAACCCTAACCCTGACAGCTAATAAAAGACACATTCATGGCTAAGGAATTTATTTTGTTTACCTTACAACCCCATGAGGAAAGTTTTTAAAATAATTTCAGCAAAACACTTTTCCTCAAAATGTCATTAATTACATTTAAAATTTCAATGCTTTAAATATTTTTTTCTTATTTTTGATGAGGACCATTTTTTAACATATTTATTGGAGTATAATTGCTTTACAATGGTGTGTTAGCTTCTGCTTTACAACAAAGTGAATCAGTTATACATATACATATGTCCCCATATCTCTTCCCTCTTGTATCTCCCTCCCTCCCACACTCCTTATCCCATTTTTAAATTCTTTATTGAATCTGTTTTATGTTCTTTGGTTTTTTTGGTCGAGAGACGTGGGGTCTTAACTCCCTGACCAGGGATGGAACCCGCACCCCCTGCATTGGAAAGCAAAGTCTTAAGCACCAGACCGCCAGGGAAGTCCCAATGCTTTAAATCTTGACATATAGGAAAAATGTTATATCAGTTTAAGAACTCTATGTCCATTTTCTCTTGTCTATAGCCAGTGAAGACTGTGAACTTTTAAAATCTCTGAATTCTAACTTTTCAGACACTTAAATATAGTATCCATTCTAACTTCTCTTCTGTGCCCTCAATAATCTCACTTTTGGGACCTTTCCCCCTCAGTCTGGTTTTTCAGCTGTTTAATAATCCTTCTAACTTCCCTTGACCCTGCACTACAAAGTCTCACCATGATCATTTCAATGTTGCAGCTATTCTTCAGACACTTCTGGAGGCAGAAAAGTAATTTTTTTACAAGAATGCAATATATCAGATCTCTACGTTAAGGTTCAGCACATATAAAAAGGCTTTTTTTTTTTTTTAAGAAAATGTCTGAATGGCCTTGATGATAAGAACAGAAGTGATATCATGGCACTTAATATCTGAAATATTAAGAGAGTTAAATGAATCAAATCATATATGTATATATATCAATACATGCACTACATACACACACACTCATACACACACATTAAGGGGATTAAGGAAGGAAAAAAGAGGAAGCGGAGCTGCGTTGCAGTCTTCATTACAAAATGATATCCTCATGCTATCTGTGGTGAAGAATTTTCTTTTTTTTTTTTTTTCTTTTTTTTTTTTTCTTTTTGCGGTATGTGGGCCTCTCACTGTTGTGGCCTCTCCCGTTGCGGAGCACAGGCTCCGGATGCGCAGGCCCAGCGGCCATGGCTCACGGGCCCAGCCGCTCCGCGGCATATGGGATCCTCCCAGACCGGGGCACGAACCCGTATCCCCTGCATCGGCAGGCGGACTCTTAACCACTGCGCCACCAGGGAGGCCCGAATTTTCTTTTTTTTTTTTTAATGAATGAGCGGGATGAAGAGAGAGCAGGGCTTTGGAGTTGTAATTTATTTCAGAGACAGAAGGATAATTGTGCTCTCCAGCTCCGTAAATCTCAGTCTTAGTTGAGTTATAGGCAAGTACCGGCAGGACAAACTGAATAGTTGAATGCAGGCAGTGTAAACGATAAGAAAGACATTTGAATAAGAAACTATTAAGTTCAAAGATTTGAGAAAACTAACATGGCAGTGTTCTGGCTCAAACATACAATCAGACCCGTGAGCTTCCACAAAACACAATTTCTTGGTTGTTACTTGACTATTTTTCATACTGATAGATGTTTTGCCCTTGGGGTGCACTGCTTTGCACATAAAGAATGATTCTGCCTTGTTCCCATTAGTTTGAAAGAAAAGACAGTGACACTGTGTAGAAGAGAGTCCAGTATGAACATTATATTCAGAACATACCCACTTTCAAAAGCCCTATTCCAATGATAAAGAAACAGAGATGATATTTTTTTGTGCCTGAATTTGTGATCCCTGCAGTATGAGGGGAAAGACATCGAATGTGTCCCCTGAATACCAATGAAGTATTGGAAAGCAATGACATTCTAATCACTGCCTCAAATGTCAGTGCAAGGATGCTGTGGTAGCAGCCCCAGTACATAAGTTAACGGCTTTACTGTAAAACCACAAGGGAGCAATTAATGGAAAGCTGTTACTAACCTTCATGAATTCCATTGCTCAAGTGCCTAGAGAAAAGGTCTAATTATATTTCTAACCTTTCCCAATGGGCCATGAATGACTCTCCAAATATAGGATGTTGTGTAAGAAAAACTAGGATGAAGACATGAAATTGGCATATAATTGAATTTCCTGATACAATGCACCCATAGTAGAACAACAAATCATACTGGTAACTTGATTTTCAGCAGTTTCTCATTGAAACAAAAATAATAAGTTCCGTGAAAAGATATATGATTGAGGAGAATGGAGTAGTCAAACATATACAACTGCATGTGAAAGATATAGTATCAGAATATTACATTACATCTTAAGTAAAAGCATAACAATTTAAAAGACAAGTATTATATTTGAAGGAAAAATTAGGATGAACAGGGAATGTGAGACTTAGGAGCCCATTCAACAATGTGATTAAAGGGAACCTGGTGGGCTTCCCTGGTGGCGCAGTGGTTGGGAGTCTGCCTGCTGGTTCAGGGGACACGGGTTTGAGCCCTGGTCCGGGAGGATCCCATGTGCTGCGGAGCGACTGAGCCCGTGGGCCACAGCTACTGAGCCTGTGCTCTAGAGCCCATGAGCCACAACTACTGAAGCCCATGAGCTACAACTACTGAAGCCCGTGCGCCTGGAGCCTGTGCTCTGCAGCGGGAGAGGCCGCCGCAATGAGAAGCCCGCGCACCGCAACGAAGAATGGCCCCCGCCCACCGCAACTGGAGAAGGCCCGTGCGCAGCAATGAAGACCCAACACAGCCAAAAATAATAAGTAAATAAAATAAATTTTTAAAAAAAGGGAACCTGGTTAGCCAAGTATTTTCATTTTGCAAAAAAATTCAATAATTAGAAACAACAAGAAAATGTTTGCTTATAGCAGAGAAAAATTAAAAGTACGATATCCCTTTTTGGTAGCACATATTTCAAGATGATGGTATATTTATTTGTTGTTTGTTCTAGGTAAGATGTTAATTGCAGTGTGGAAATTGATATTTTTATAAAGTCAAGAGACCTTATTCATTTAAAAAATATTCATTGGGTTCTTTGTGAAAGGCAGCTATATTGAGGAGGACAAAATCACTACCTTCAGGAGACACACAAGGTATGTAGAGACTTAATACTAAATATATGTATAAAACAAAGACGTAATGGGAACTCTATGAGCGTTTGGCAAATCTAGTGATACCTGCTACAGAGCAGAAATACTGTGAGTCCAGAAGATGGGGGTAATCAGAGAGGCTTCCTGGAGAAGCTGGGGCTGTTGGCCTTGCTGGCATTCAGTGGGGAAGAGGCCATTCCCTAGGTGGTCCTTACTTATTATTCTCCTTGAGTATGAGAGGGAAGAATTATTGACTCTGTATTTCATCAAAAAAAAAAAAAAAGCTATAGACCTTACAACAGCTTACAAGGCCCTACATGATCTCCTCCTCTTCTCCTTTCCCTCCTATGTCCTCCTCCCCACTCCCACCTCATCTTTGACTGCTTTCCTCATTGCTCACTCTGCTCCACTCACATTGGCTTCATCCATAAACACTTCAGAAACTCGGGCACCACTACTGCCCCAGGACATTTGCACAGCTCTTCACTCTGCATGGACCACTCTTCCAGTAGACATGGGCATGGCCACTTTCTGCTCCTTCTCAATACATTCTCCCATGACCATACTATTTAAAGTTGCAACCAGCACTCCCAGCACTGCCCCACACCCAGCCCCCTCACCAGGCTCTAACTTTCCCGTTTCCTTAGCACTTATTACCTTCTAACATATGTGGGTATGTGTGTATATATAATATAACATACATATTATATATGTATATATAACATAATACCAACACATATGTTAGAATATATATACATATATATACTTGTTTATACATATATACACACTTACTTATACATATATACACTTAAATTATTATTAATTTTCTCTCTTTCCTGCTGGAATATAAACTTCACACAAACTGTTGTTCACTGATGTATCTCAAATCTCTGGAAAATTGTCTGGCACACGATAGATGCTCAGCAAATATTTGTTGAATCGAATGTTTGAAAGTAGTACCCAGTAAGTAAATTTTAAGTTGTAGATACATTTTGTGACAGAAATGGATAAATGTATTTTCCCAATTTAAGAAACAGTATCTTTTCTCTTTATCATATTTATAATCTGGAGTCACAGTCATCTATTTTTAATTTGGCTTTCAAACATACTTAATCTCAGTCTTTTTTTTCTGCTGAAAAATGTTAATGTAATTGTGGTTATTTTAAATGTATTATTTGGATAAGATTAACAGGAAATGGCAGATGGATAAATACCTGCAAATGCTTTCTTTGCTTTACTTTAAATTCCTCAAGTCACTTCTACAAATATGAACCATGTCTGATCATTTGAGAACATGACTGTTTTGAGAATAATTTTAAAAATATGATAACATAGATCTTTTCTGAATTCCTCATAAATTTTGACAATACAATTACACTTAAAAAGCAGTATTATATTGATATCATCAACATAGTTTTAGCAAATTTTATTTGCCTTTTCATCATAGGGCTATAGTAACTTCAGTTTTTAAAAAGTTTGAGCAGAAATAAATAAATTTTTATTTGTTTTTTTATCTTCTAGATTATGCATACATACATATATGTATTCCTATATATACTCATTTATTTGTTTGTTGATTTCATGGATGTCTGCTGTGCTTCACCCAATAGGGAACACACATGATGAGTAGTGTAATAAACATGAGCAGATATCTATTAAACCAAGTAGCATGACATTTAAACAGTAAGGAAATAAAATTTCTAATGTAAAATCAGTAATTGGTTTGTTTCACCAATATAAGACAACAATGAGAAGTGTGACAATGCTTTATGCTCCAACTCTTCAAAACATTTCCGGATGACAGTAGTTGCTCAATAAATCCTTGTTAGATAAGAATGCTGTTTAGTTTACATAGAGTGTTTTAATGAAGATGGTTAGTTCACTTGCCTTTTAGATAAGAAAGTGGAAATGAACTATGTCAAGAAATTAGACTTAATTCTTATTCACTTATTAATTTTATAAATATTTATTGATCACCTATTATGTTTCAGATAATATGCTATTAACAAGATAATTAAAGCAGGCTGAGTAAGTATTAGAATACTGGAAAAGAGGTTGAACTTTATGACAGAATTTTTAATCGTAAAGCAAGACATTATGAGTAAATATAAGAAATATATAATAATATCCTATATCCTTCATGATCTCACAAGCCATTTGAGGATATAAAATTTATACATAAATAACTATAATACAAGGCAGTAATGATGAATGATGCATTAAGAAGAAATGAAGAATTTCACTGAAAGTAAATCACAGACTCACTTTGGGTGGCTCTGTATCTGGTTCTCTCTATTCAGTTCCACTGTCCATATTTCGTTCCTTACACCAACAGCACACAATAGTTCTCCAAACTTGTTTCCCTTTTTCAAAATTATTTTGACTATTCCAGGCCCTTAGCATTTTCACATAAATTTTAGAACCATCCTGTCAATTTCCACAAATAAAGCTTTCTGGAATTTTGATTGGGGTTGTAATAGATAGACAAATTGGGGAAAATTAACAACTAATAATATTGACTTTCAATCCATGAACTCTACATTTACTTGTCTTCTTTAGTTTCTTTCAGCAATGTTTTGTGACATTCAGTGTACAGGCTTTGCACAAATTGTGCTAACTTTTTAAGTTAATTTAAATTAAATACTTCATATTGTTGATGCTATTGTAAATGGTATTTTTTAAATTTCGATTTGCAATTGTTACTTGCAATTAGAAATTTAGTATATAGAAATCCTATTTGCTTAATATATATTATTCTTGTATCCTGCAATTTTATAAATTCCTTTCTTTGTTCTGGTAACATCTTTGTAGATTTTTTGAAATTTTCTACACATTTTGCATAGAATTAGTATTATTTCTTCCTTATGGTAGCTAAGGCTACCATAACAAAGTACCAGAGACTGGATGGCTTAAATAACAGACATGTATTTTCTCACAACTCTGGAGGTTAGAAATACTAGGTCTAGGTACTAGCAGGATTGATTCCCTCTGAGAGCCTTGAGAGATGGATCTGTTCTGTTCCTCTCTCATTGGTTTGTAGATGGCTGTATTCTCACTGTGTCTTTACCTTTACTTCCTTCCGTACATGTGTGTCCAAATTTCCTCTTCTTATAAGGACATGAGTCATGTTGGATTAGTGCCCCCCACCCTCAAATAATCTCATTTTAACTTATTTATCTCTGTAAAGACTCTACCTCCAAATAGGGTCACATTTTGAGATACTGGGATTTAGGACTTCAGCATATGAATTTGAGGAGAGGGGCATAATTAGCTCATCACAAGCACTCTGACTAGAAAATGCCTACATATGTTTTACTCTAAGCTCTTTGGATCTGTGAGTCATTGTCTGTCATTAATTTTGGTGAATTATTAGCCATTATCTCTTCTAATATTTATTCTGCTCTGATTTGTCTCTTTTCTCCTCCTGTGACATCAATTTCCTTTTTACTGTGTCATTTTGTATTTTCCAACAGCTTTTGGATGCTCTTTTCTTACTCTTTTCCCCCTTTGTTTCAGTTTGTGTGATTTCTTTTGATGTATCATAAAGTTTACTAATTTTTCCCTCTTCTGTGTACAGTCAGCTGATAACTCATTGAAGGAATTCTTCATCTCTGACATTGCATTTTTCATTTTTAGACTTTCTACTTGACACTTAGTTATAGTTTGCATCTGTCTGCATAAAATTCCCATCTCTTCATGCATACCTTTTCCACTAGATACTTTAAAATATTAATCATAGGGCTTCCCTGGTGGCGCAGTGGTTGAGAGTCCGCCTGCCAATGCAGGGGACGCGGGTTCGAGCCCTGGTCTGGGAAGATCCCACATGTCGCGGAGCGACTGGTCCCGTGAGCCACGGCCGCTGAGCCTGCACGTCTGGAGGCTGCGCTCCGCAACAAGAGAGGCCGCGGCAGTGAGAGGCCCGCACGCTGCGATGAAGAGAGGCTCCCGCTTGCCGCAACTAGAGAAAGCCCTCGCACGGAAACGAAGACCCAACACAGCCATAAATAAATAAATAAATAAAATTTAAAAAAAATAAAAATTAAAAAAAAATTAAAAAATAAAATAAAATATTAATCATAGCTATTTTAAAGTCTCTGTCTGAATGTTCTAATATCTGAGCCATCTCTGGGTCTGGTTCTGTTGATTGATTTATTTCTTGACAAGGTTTGTTTCTTTTGCTTACTTTTTTACATGCCTCATAATTTTTGATTGAATGCCATCTAAGAGAGCACTATAGACGGAGGTAAATAATATTTACACCCAGAAATGAGCATGCCTGTCAGACTTAATGCGAGAAGGGGAAAGGGGGAGGCTGAAGAGTTGAATCAAATTAGCAAATAGTGGTACTAAGTTTGGGCTTTGTTGTTGCCATAGTTACACTCACTGCACTTCAGTTGTTGGATCCCTCCACACATGGACTCTTGCTACCTTGGAGTTAGACTAAGGTGGAGCAACTGTCAGTGTTCCTGCTCTGTCCTGAACTTGCTGCAGTCCCTGCAGAGCAGAGAGGGTGTCTCTTCATGTTCTCTCCTCTCCTTTAGCCCTAGACTGCTTTTCCTCATTTCTCAGCATCCTGGTGGAAGCAAAGGATGATTTTCAATTCTACCATTTCAGCTTCAGTCTTGAGCATGTCTTGTGCACTTAAGCTTTAGAGATAGAACTTTCTCAGCATTCCTCACCTGCCTCCTTGATGCTAAAATGCTTTTAATTGTTGGGGAGCCTCAGCATGTGTAACTTTCCTTCTCCTCTCCCAGAGGCAGTAGAACTATAATTTCTATGTGTGTAAGACCCTGGTCCCATTTTCTACCTTCAATGGCAGATAGCTTTTACTCTTATCCTTCCCTCAGCAGCACCCCTTCTTTGGTCACTGGAGGAAGCAGAAGAGTTTCCTGCCCCTTGCCCAGCAGCAGGTAACTTTTGCCTCAAGTAAGAGAAGGGTCCAGAATGCAAGTGTATTTCATGCCTGTCCACAAGTGGCAGACCACCACTAGGTAGTATTACCATCTGTACCACCAAAGGGGCTTCTCTGAGATCTTCTGCCCTGCTTCCCATCCTTCTCATGAGTATCCCTTGAAAGTCCATGGAAAATAGGGGTGAAGAACTACAGACTCCTCTTGTGTCTGGGGCTCCCACAGATTCAAGTTGTCATGCTACCACACTCAACCTTTTAAAATTCATTACAATTCTAGTTGTTTCCTCTGACCTTCATCCTTGTATGGCTGCCATCTCTTCCTCGTGTGGTGGCAAAGGTTAAAGTTTGTGTGTCTTACTCTCTTCCAAGGGTTTTGTGGAATTCAGGTCACCTAGTTGTCTTGCAACCTCAGCTGGATGACAGGCTCAAAAAAGTGATGATTTTACACAGGCTTTAGCTTTTTCTCATTGTTGGAGGGGAAGTAACATTCTCTGTGGCCCTCTACGTCCTAACGAGAAGTTGAATCTGTTCTGCTCAGATTTTAAAGGAACACTGACAAAGAATTCATCCAGAAGAGATGAAGGTAGAAAAACAGACATTCTTCTACCTCTTCCCTCTCTAGGTCCACTGCAACCTCCAGGTCAAGACATCAAAATAGTCTCCACATAAGTCTCCAATTCCCACTTCTACTCCCTAATCCAATCTGCAAACAGAAATCAGAATAATGTGTTGTTTTAAATGCACGTTAGATCAAGCCCTTGAATTGCTTAAAATTCCTCAATGGTTTCCTATTGAACATCAGATAAAATGTGAAATCCTTACCACGATCTACAGAGCTTTGCTCACCTTTCAATGGCCCACATCTCGACCTTCCCTCTTGTTACTTTCCTTTCACGCTTTCCTTCTGCTTTTGAGTTCCCTTGGTTCCTGTCCTCTCCTAGACTCTCCCTTGATGTTTTGCCTTTTCTCTGAAACTCTACAACCTACTACTGGCCCCCAAACACACACACACACACACACACACACACACAGACACACACACACAGATGCTTTATATGACTGGCTTTTTTTTATCTCATCCTTCACATCTCAGCTGAAAACCAGAGAGGCACTTTCTAATCATCTTTTCTCTCTCTGCTAACATTATTCTACATCTTTGCACATTGTTTCTTTGTGACACTCAACAAAATGTATTTGTATAACACTTTGCTTTTTTGCTTTTTCACAAAGCAAACTTTCCTTTCACTTTCCTCTCCATGGTAATCTTCAGGAGGACACAAACCATTTATATCTTGTTGACCACAGCCTATGCTGAACCTAAGACAACGCTTTGCGTACCACTCATTCAATAAATATATTTTAAGTGTATTTAAAAAGTGTGATATCTGATCATTATATATTATTTCAGATTATATCTTGTATGTTAAGTACATCCAAATAAATTATTGTATTATTATGTATTAAATATTGAGTATAAAATATCTAGATAAAGTTAACAATGTAAATACTAGTGAAGCTAGACAAAGCTTCAACCAAATGATAGAATAGAATCTAAAAAGCTAATCCCTCAGAATCTAGGTAGACTGGTACTTAAATTACCCAAGTGAGTTTCTAGCCATTCCTTAAAAATAGAAAATCTTTATGTAAAGAAATATGCAGGTGAATGTAATTTTCTGGGAAAAAGTATCCAGGGATATAAATGAAGTCGGTGTGCAACCTCCTACTTCATAAGAGTCTGCTCTTCAGGAATTTTTCAACTTTGTTTTGCAACATCAAATAGCTCAGTTATTTTGAGTAAGCATATGTACTTTCAAGTGGTTTTTCAAACTGAATTGGCTGAGTCTTTTAAGGTTTAGTGCTCACTAAATGTTATATAAAACCAGCAAAATATGGATAGTAAAATTGCAGGGACTCACCAAATTATTAACATTTTATTCTTCTGTGAGCAAGAAAATAGCATCAAGTATATTTATATAAGGTAGAATGGCGTTTTAGAATATATGTCATCCACATGCCTGAAGTGTGCTCAGGGATATATTGAAAACTTGGTTTAGTCCTGTTGACATATCATAAAATAGGAGATTAAAATAATGTTGACTAATACATCGAAACAAGGCTCCTCATTAAATTGGCCCAGTGGCCTAAAGGATCTTATATCTGTAATTTATTCTGTGGCATCATTTTAAAGTCTTCCAATAAGTAGATTTTTTTAAAATCTACCTTCAAAACACCTTTATGTTAATGCTATGAGTAAGCATGTAACATTTTATCTTCAAGGACTTCTTTCTTTATAAAAAGCTGAAAAGAATGAGAAAGGAATGGTTCAGAAGACCTGTTCCTTAAGAGGACTAACTTCTGTGACCAGATAACATAATATGAGGCCAATTCCACCCATGGCCTAGTTTAGACTTAACTATTTAAATCACATTATTAAAAATAAAATAAAATATATAAAATGTTTACGTGGTATTTATCTGGAATACAATATTTCTGAAGTCATTAAAACGTTTGAGACAACAGCAGATAAAACACACTTTCATAGTGAATTAATAATCATATGCTGCCCTTTTTGCCTAAAATATATATCTCAACTCTACAAAAAAAACTGCTCTATTAAAAAATGGGCAAAGGACTTGAATACATATTTCTCCAAAGAAGATATACAAATGTTCAATAAGCACATGAAAACATGCTCAACATCACTAATCGTCAGGGAAATGCAAATCAAAACCACAATGAGACATCACATACCGATTAGGGTGGCTACTGTCAAAAAAACAAAAACAAAATAATAATTAAAAAAAAGAAAATTACAAATGTTGGCAAGGATGTGGAGAAATCAGTTGGTGGGAATATAAAACAGGGTTGCAGCTTTGGAAAAGAGTATGTATGTCAGTTCCTTAAAAGATTATAAGTAGAATAACCATATGATCCGGCATCCCCCCTTCTGGGTAGATACCCAAAAGTATTGCAAGCAGGGTCTGGAAGAGATATTTGCACCCATGTTCATAGCAGCATTGTTCACAATAGCTAAAAGGTGAAAGCAACATAGGCATCCATCAATGGATGGCTGAATAAACAATGTGGTATATCCATATAGTGGAATATTGTTCAGCTTTTAAAAGGAAAGAAATTCTGACACATGCTACAACATGGATGAACCTCAAGGCCATTATACTAAGGGAAATAAGCAAGTCACTAAAGGATAAATACTGTATGATTCCAGTAATGTGAGGTACCTAGAAGAGTCAAATTCATAGAAACAGAAAGTAGAATGGTGGTTGCCGGGGGATGGGTGAGGAAAGGAATGGGGATTTACTGTTTAATGGGTACAGAGTTTCAGTTTTGCAAGAAATGGAAAAGAGTTCTGTGGATGGATGGTGGTGATGGTAGCACAACAATATAAATGTACCTATTGCCACTGAACTGCACACTTTAAAATGATTATGATTGTAAATTTTATGTTATATGTATTTTACCAAAATTAAAAAAGCACACAAAATATATATAAATATCATTTTAGTGTAAATTCTTCAGACTTATCTAAACTTTAACATTGTGTCCATTTTACTCACCATCCTATCTCTGATTTTAAGCACACATTAGGCATTCAATAAATAGTCTTCATTTAATTTGAAAACTGAATGGATTGTATATGACCCTCCCAAGAGTTTTATCATTTGCTATCACTGATACTTAAATAGAAAATGTTGCTATTACTATCATACCCAGTAGTTCACTATCATCAAGTCCTTTCAGAGACACAGCAAAAAACTTTCTATATTGTTGCTTCTCCATTTCAAGCAATTATGCACACATAAAGATAGGCAAGCAAAGACCAGCATGATTTCTATGGTGACCCACGCTTAGAATTAAGATGATGGCCATTGTGTGACCTTCTCAAGTGAGCGATCGATAAATAATACAGCTCTTTAGACTGTCACACAGTAAGCCTACCAATTTAAGCTTGTCAGGACCTTCAGAAGTCAAGCTACAAGTTAAAAACGGGGGCCTGGGAGCTAAGAAGAGACTCAAAGGGAAGGATAATTATAATAAAGAAGGGAAGTATCAGCAAAGCAGAGAGGTAAAAGAGGTTATAGAACTAATATTTAGAGAGCATCTAAATTCTGGGATTATCTAGGCACATTTCTGTATGTCATCTCATTTCATCCTCACAAGAACCTGGCTAATGGTAACTGCCGTTTTCACAGATGAGAAAACCGAGATCCAAAGAAGTTAAAAGAGAACGATACCTTTTAGGTGACAGGAAATAAACACAAGTCTTAATGATGTAAACTAGTATTGTTCCACAATTACGTGAACAGTGCCACTTGACAGATGGTGGTCAGAGAGCTGAAAGGACTTTGAAGATTTATTTATTTATTTATTTTTAAATTTACTTTATCGAAGTATATTCAATTTACAACGTTGTGTTAATTTCTGCTGTATAGCAGAGTGATTCAGTTATACATATGTGTATACTCTTTCGTATTCTTTTCCGTTATGGTTTATCACAGGATATTGTACATCGCTCCCTATGCTGTGCAGTAGGACCTTGTTGTTTATCCATCCTCTACACAATAGTTTGCATCTGTTAACCCCAAACTCTCACTCCGTCCCATCCCTCCCTCACCACCTCCCCCTTGGCAGCCACAAGTCTGTTCTCTTTGTGAGTCTGTTTGTCTTTTGTAGATTGGTTCATTTGTGTCATATTTTAGATTCCACATATAAGTGATATCGCATGATGTTTGTCTTTGTCTGACTAATTTCACTTAGTAAGTCCATCCATGTTGCTGCAAATGGCATTATTTCATTCATTTTTATGGCTGAGTAGTGTATTCCATTGTATATATGTACCACATCTTCTTTATCCATTCCTCTGTCAATGGACACTTAGGTCGCTTCCATGCCTTGGCTATTGTGAATAGTGCTGCTATGAACATGGGGGTGCATGTATCTTTTTGAATTATAGTTTTGTCCATTGAATTATAGTATATGCCCAGGAGTGGGATTGCTGGATCACATGGCAACTCTATATTTAGTTTTTTGGGGAACCTCCATACTGTTTGCCATAGTGGCTGCACCAATTGACATTCCTACTAACAATGTAGGAGAGTTCCCTTTTCTTGGATGAATATTAAATCATTCATTCACTTATGGTTCTGTAAGAATATATTAAATCATCACCACATGGCAGGCACCTGCGGGGGGATGCTGACCTCCCCTGGAGAAGAAGCATGACTTCTACCCTCGTGGAACTTACAGACCAGTGTAGTGGGCGATTCGGAAGGATAAATCAGGGTGAAATGGTGACCACAAAGTGACGTGTGAAAGAGGGATTTTAAATTATGTGATAAGTATTTCAAAGCAGTAAGTGCCTTCCATCTGTACCTGTGTTCAATGACCATAATGATAAAAAATAAGCGTGCTGAACATAAACGTTTATACAAGTATATAAAGGAGGGAGAGCACCTCCAGCAGGCAGGAAGCTATAGTCTCTGCCTACGCACGAACAGAAATTATAGCACAAGCCTTTTTCTAGAAACCTGATTGTTACAGAATAACTCAACCCTTAAATATTGAGAAACGTGGTCCCTAAAATCTGAAAGGTTACACAGTGATTGCTTTTATACTAGGATTTCGGTTCTCCTCTCATCTTGCATTCGTTCCGAGTTTACTTTTCCTGTCCTCTTCCTCCATCTCTTCCCACTTTACTTTTACAGGAACAACAACTTCACCCTTACAGAACTCCAGAGAGTTTTCCCTACACAGAGGCAGTAACAGGCAGCTTTACCACCAAGTGAGGTGGAAATTTTCTGTCCGACAGGCTGGTGGGAGAGGCCCCTGGAGCCTCAGAAGATGGACGAGGCCTCTCTGTGTGCACTGCATTGCTTAGTAGCAGCTCACGGAGGAAGCATTCATTTTCTCCAGGGCCACGGCTACAGAGCACGCTTCTGCAACCTTCTTAAGTGTTCAAGTCAAACCTAGGTGTTCTGGCAAGTCTGGCTCAGGGAGTGGAATGATGAGCTTAGGCGTGCCAAGCAGAAAACTGACTTTGAAGCATTTCTCACATCTCCTTCTTGTCCTTATTTGTCTTTTCTGAAGTGGAAAGTAAAAAGGAAAGGACAACAGTGTGACTATTACAGGAGAGGTTGGAGAAAGAAGGACTTTCAGGGGAGAGACACTGCAGGAAGGCAAAGCAGGAAACGTGAGCCTTCTAGCCTGTGGACACAGGCTCACTTTCTGTCCTACCTGGCCCCCTGCAAGGATCTGCAATAATATAATGTCTTGATCTTGCCTCTGTTGCCCTTTGTGGGGGGGGATGGATATGTGAACTTTTCCTAAATACCGGCAGTCATCAGATCACAATGTACACGACCTTCCTACCTCATAATGACATAATGAGTGTATTTGAGACAGTATTCTGGGTTTTCATGAAATCCTGTAGAGTTTTAGAAATTTAATAATTTAGACTGTAGGTATGATAGACACAGAGAGTGAATGGTTTTTAAAGGTAAATTGATAACTTTTCCCACATCCAAAAAACATGAAGGTCATTTGCCCTGGTCAAATGTGGTTGGCATTTTTCATTGGTCACATGATCTGAGACATAATTTTGTGTAAGATTATGTAATAGTAACACCCTGCACTTTAACACATTTGCTTTGAAACCTCCATTAAAATTTCTAACATACCGCAACCTGTTGTGTATGATTTTATGAAAACTTTATTTATGAAGTGTATAATTTTGGAAGAAATTTGTTAAGTGAAGTAATAGTGAAATACTGCTTAATGGGATATTAACTTGGAACATATTTTTAAAGTTATTACTTTTGCTTAGGGTGTTTAACCTATAAATTACTATAGCAACTTAGATATATAGTACGTAAATTAGTTTTCTATAGCTGCTGTAACAAATAATCACAAATTTAGTGGCTTAAAACAACAGAAATGTTTCATTTCACAGTTCTATAAGTTAGAAGTCCAACACAGATCTCACTGAGTTAAGATCAAGGTGCCGGCTAAGCTGCATTCCTTCCTGGAAGTTCTAGGACAGAATCTATTTTATTGCCTTTTCCAGGTTCTAGAGGCTACCTGCACTCCTGAGCTCATGGAATTTTCACCTGCAAGGTCATTTTCAAAATCAGCAACAGCAGGTCCAGTCCCTCTCACATGACCATCTCTGTGGTTCTCTCTTCTGTTTCTTTCCCAATTTTAAGAAGTCATATAATTAGATCTAGCCCACCCACTAATACAAGATAATCTCCCCATTTCAAGGTCAGATGATTAGCAACCTTAATTGTACCTGCAACCTAATTCCCTTTTGCCATATGAAGCAACATTCACAGATTCTGGGGACTAGGATGTGGACATTTGCAGAGGGAGGGCACTATTCTAATTATTTATAATTAGATAATTATATATTATTCTATAATAAGTATATATTATTCTAATTATAGTATCTAATTATTTATAGCAGAATATGAGAGTTTATTATGACTATCCTAGGTCTAATATACTGTTTATGTACCTAAGATATGGGTTAAATAATATATGAGACATAGGATTATGTTTTCCATACATTAGGATATAATCAATATTAATTTGAATTATGCAACATTATTTGTGCATTTCCCTTATGTATCCCAGTCAAAATCATTTTTCCTCATGATGTATTTATCAGTGAGAATATACAAGAGAATAAGAGAAAGAGAAATAAGTAGAAGCCTTAAATTGTCAGTTTCAAAGAGCTGAATGCTGCCTGACTTAAATCACTGCCAGGGAGTGAACCAGCTGTCACGCAATTTGGGACAAATCAAAATGTCACTAGCCAAATCTGAGCTCCAGGACAATCTCACCAAGACCAACTGAGACCAAAGGCTGGAACTGGCCCCAGGTTTTTGCAGGAAACCATACCCAAAATGTGTGTTTCGTGAGTCCTGAAAGTCCCCAGGCCAGACTTGGCTTGCAGAATGTGGTGATGCTTTAGTGTCACTCTTTATACACTGAGCACTAAGGAGAGTGATACATTTGCCAAACAGCTACTTTGTGCCAGGTACTTCTCATAGGAGTTACATAATCTATTGCTATTAATATCAATATTTCAACATTTTATTTGCATAAGTTGGAGTACGTAATTTTGTCTTTTCCACAGCCCTCAAGACAGACATCTTTGTCCACATTGTAAAAATAAGGAAATTGAGGCTCAGTGAGTAATGAAGTTGGGATTCAAATACTGACTGTTTTGATCCCAAAAGTCATAGCCTTTTCCTTACATCACATTGAGTCTCCAACCCAAAATCATGACACATAGCTAAAAACAGGAAACAGGAATAGGAGTTACATATAAATTTAAGTTGCACTGAACATAATTTTTAAATAACAACTAACTTCAAATAATGTAGTTCTAAGGTTCATGTAATTGGAAATTTCCAGAGTAATCTCAAGAGTTAATCTCATCCCTATTTTACTTCAAGTCTCTAATAGGATGAGTGGGGTAAGCCAAATAATAGCCTCTCCAAAATGTCCATGACCTAATCCCCGGAACCTGTAAATATATTATGTTACATGGCAAGGGAAAATTGAGGTTACAGATGGAATTACATTTGCTAATCAGCCGACCATACAGATTATACTGGATTATCTGGGTGTACACAATGTAATCACAAGTGGCCTTCACTGGGGAAGAGGGAGGCAGAAGTGTCAGAACCAGAGAAAGATCTGACTGACCATTGCTAGCCTTGAAGATGAAAGGGGTTCATAAACTAAGGATTGTGGGAAGTTTTTAGGAACTGAAAAAGGCAAGAAAACAAATTCCTCCTTAAAGCCTCCAGAGAGGAATGCAGCCTCGCTGACACTAATTTTAGCCCAGTGACACCTATATTGGACTTTTAACCTCCTGAACTATTAGATAATAAATTTGTGTTGTTTTAAGCCACTAAAGGTTTGTGGTAATTTGTTACAGCAGCAATAACAAACCAATACAGTGGGTATTAATTAAACCCACTGAGGGACAAAAGAACCAGGCACCATAAAGGGGCTTTGGAGGCTTGTTCACTATTTCCGTGACATAGAAGTTAATTTATGAAAGAGAAAATAGCATCTATGTGGTGGTTCTGGAACTAGCTGAGGGGAGAAAGGAGAAGTAGAAGGACATCAGTTAGACTCCTTGGGAGATTTTTTAAAATGATCTTCCTTTGGATGTTATCATTTACTAATTTGTTTAGCCTTTTAAAATTTGTGTCATAATCCCAATTAAAAGAAAGTATAATTTTCTTTGCATTCTGCGTAATCAAATAAGAAGAGATGAATACTTGAAAATAATTAAAATAAAACTATTTTTAAAGCTGACTTCCACCTTTAGCATTTCACTTACTTTTCAGATCTTCAGAAATGCTGGATTTCCAGTTTTCATGCTCTCCTTCACCAGAAATAACTCAACTAGATGTTAACAGTACAAAGCTGGACTGTACTTCCCAATAAACTGAAAAGCAAAAATCCAATTCAGAGTCTTTCTCCTTATACTTCTCTATAAAGGTATATTTTCTGTCTTCAGGGAAATCTTGAATTATTTTTTAAATTAAAGAGAAATTATTTCAGAAAAAATCTTTCTTCCTTTAAATAGAAAAATAAGAGTCGAGCAATGCCTACCTCTAAACTATTGGAAGAGACAGAGACACTGTGGACTGTTTTTATCTTAATAGTACCATTAGTGGAATTAAGTAATTGTAAGGCATCACAGCCTAAATTTTAAGGTTCAACAATTAAGATGGGGGTTCCCATTGTGGTAAATCATTGGTGAAAATAACAGAAGATGCAAAAGAATGGGTGATTTAAAACAAAAGAAGAGTTCATAAAAATTGGGGGGAAATAGCCTCCCGGTGGAGATGTATCTGGCAGTGCTAACAAACATCTCCACAATGCTGATTTCCCTCGTGGAGCTCTCTGAGCACTAGGGCTGGGCAGCCGAACCAAAATGGATGGCAATAATTAGATTCTGATGAGTGAAGGATCCACATGAGGGCCAATATTTCTGGAGGAGTTACTGAAAGGAGAGGAAATCACCAGGTTTCACAAGGATGTAAAATGGATGCAGAGCCTCTAAAAATATTTTAAATTACTGGCTTCTTCCCACTCACCTAACAGCACATTTAGAGGGGGGAATGCACACAGAAAATGGATCACAACTGGAGAATTTTAATATGTGCACGCTTCCAGTAGTAAGATTCAGGGTCACCCAGAGCTATCATTCAAAGTCAGTATCAGACCATTTAATTTTCTGCTTCAGTTCCTTCCTGCTTCTCCCCCTCCAACCCCAGCCTAATGGTCACACACCATCTTCTCATTTTGCTGTCTTTCTGCTTCTTCAAAGCGCTGTTTGTACTCCGAATGGAGTTTTATGACTGATGTCTCCAGGTACTGTATCTATTCCCCTTAATGAAACCCTAGTTGTAGTGAGAGCTAATAGCTCAACAAGCATTTTTATAACCTTTTACAAAGAAAATGTGTAGAGTGGACATGCACATACTTAGCACTCAGCTTGGTAAATAGAAAATGGGATATGGGTGGTACAGTTAAGGCTGTAAATGATTTGTGGTGACTTTCACATCAGCCGGCTTTTTTCTTCCTCCCTTACTGGAAGCCCCAGAATCCATTTTAAGTTAATTCCAAAAGCTAAGTCTGAAACAAATTGTATAGTGACAAGTGAAAAATGTAAGTGGGAAAACGCTGCCAGGGGCTATAGTATGCCAATGCGTTAATCCTCTTGGACAAATGCCCCGTAAAATGTATGAAAACACACCCATGTGCCTTTAACTAACTGCCTGGGCAGTTTTCTTTTTGCTTCTTTTGATAATCATATCCTGATGCATTTGATATTACAGTTGCTCCCTATACTTCACCATTTCCTCTTACCCACATCCATTTCCAAGTTGAGAGACTTCATTTTTTTCTCTTTCATTTCTTTTGTTTTTCCACCGATTCTGTTTCTGATTTTAGCATTTGTGTCTAAGGATCAAGCTTGTTGGGTTGTAGGTGAACAGACACAGGTATATGCAGTAACTGAACTAATAATATGACAGCTGTTTCTGCTATTAGCCCAGCAGCTGTCTTACTCAGTTCATCCTGGTGGGAAAAACTAATAAACCTTAGGAGTTTAAAAAAGAGAGAGAGAGAGAGAAAGAGAGAGAGAATGAAAAGAAAAAAAAAGAAGAAGAAGAATGAACATGCTTTTAGAGCTACTGTTCTGGGAACAGATTGAATAGAGAATGGTTGAGATCAAAGAATCATTCATTTAGACTGTGAAATCCGGTAGCGGTCCATTTGAAGGACAATTTGACCTCTGAAAGGGAACTGGTTTTGTGCTCCTCAGATGCATAGGCATTTTCAGAATTCTAAACTTTGGGGGAGCTTTTCCGTCCTGTGAGTAGTTCATTAGCTTTTCAACTGCAAACAACTGATCTATTTCAACACACAAATCACGAAAGAACATGACTTTGAAGTAGGTAGCTAATCCCATGATATATCTATCATTGCGTATCAAATAAAACTCAGCTAAGGACAAGCATCCAAGTACAGGTGTCAATTAATAAAGGATGAATTGAGATGGCGAGTCCCACAGTCAAGATTACATGGAAACGATGACATAATAGTAATTAAATTAAGACAGCTTAGGTTACTTGAAATTTTTTCTGAGATATTAAGGTCATCCTTTAACACTAGATTACTTTTCTAGCAATAGTAGAGTATTGCAACATACAGTTGGATCACAGCAGTTATTTATCCTGATATGTATTATAATTATTTAATGATAATTATCTGAGTAACAGCTACCATTTGACTGCCTAGTAAGTACCTTATGTTTTATTTAACACTCACAAAAACCTAATGAAGTTGGTGTCCCACCCCAATTTTACAAAAGAAGAAATGGTGGCTCAAAGAGTTGAAATAACTGGAATTCAGTCACAAAGAGAGTGAGTGGCAGAGCTGGGATTCCAACCTAATTCCATGAGATTCAAAAGCCCATGCTCCCTCCCTTCCACTATTGGACCTCCTAGTATGATATTGTTACAAGTTGAATTGTAGATTCCCTAAGAAGAAAAATGTTGGAATACTAACTCTCAGTCCCTTATTTGAAGATAGAGTCTTTATAGAGGTAATCAAGTTAAGATGAAGTCATTAGTATGGGGCCTGATCCAGTACGACGGGCATCTTTATAAAATGGGGACATTTGGACATAGCGACATGCACACAGGAACACCATGTGAAGATGAAGACAGAGACCAGGAGGATGTGCCCACAAGTCAAGGAACTCTAAAGATTTCCAGCAGATACCCCCAAAAGAGAGAGGCATGGGACAGATTCCTCAGAAGGAACGAACTCTGGATAACTTGATCTCGGATTTCTAGCCTCAAAAACTGTAGGACAAGAAGGACTTCCCTGGTGGCACAGTGGTTGAAAGTCTGCCTGCCAATGCAGGGGACACGGGTTCGTGCCCTGGTCTGGGAAGATCCCACATGCCGCGGAGCGGCTGGGCCCATGAGCCATGGCCGCTGAGCCTGCGCGTCCGGAGCCTGTGCTCCGCAGCGGGAGAGGCCACAGCAGTGAGAGGCCACAGCAGTGAGAGGCCCGTATACCGCAAAAAAAAAAAAAAAAAAGGCAAGTCAGATCATGGCCCCTCTCTGCTCACCGTCCCACACGGCCTTCAGGTCTCATTGATGTGAAAAGTCAACCATTACATAGGCCCAGCCAGACCTTATGTGCTCTGCACACATGGTTCTCCTCTCCCGCTTTCTAACCTCATCTGTCACTCAGTTCTCCCAATCACTCGGCTCTGGCTGTATAGCCTGATTCTGAATCTGTGAACAGGAACACTCCAAGTATGAGCCTGCAGCAAGGCATTTGCTCCCGCTAATTCCTCGGCCAGGAATTCTTTTCCCCAGATGCCTACATGGCTTGCCCGTGAATTTCTTTCAGGTTTCTGCTCAAAAGTCACCTTATCAGTGAAGCTTTTTTTGACCTCGCTATACAAATATCAATCCCCACCCACACCAGGGGGGCTCTCCATACCCTTTCCTTTTCTTCCTATTTCACCACAACACTTATTTTTACCACCTACATCCCCTCAGAAAACAAGGACGGTGCCTTTTCCCTTAATTTCTAGTTTCCGTGGCAACTGGGTGACACAATGACAAAAGCTATATTCTTCAACAAACTTTGACAGAAGCTCTATGATGAAATTCATAATTTACACCTTTCTTTTCAATTTAGACCACAGTTCTGAAAAGACTGAGAACCAAGAAATTGTGATAGTAAGTAGAAGTAAGCAGAGAATTTACTAGAAAACAGAATTAACAGATCAACAATTAAGCACAATATTGAAAATTCAGCTTTTAAAAATTGAGTTGATTGTATAAAGAAATGTTCTCTCTTTTTCCATAGTGAATTAGATCAGCCAAATAAAATAATTTTAAATATAATCTAATTTTAAAATACCTGGAGTCTCCTTCTGGAACAAAGTACAATCAATGAAAACCTAAATTTGATAAACAAAGGTGTTCATTATTAATATTGCAATATACTTCATAAGTTTCTCACTCTTACTTTAAAGAGTGAACTCACTTGCATGAAAATGTAAAAAAATTTTTAATACAGAAACACACCTGTTGTATAACACTAGATTGCTGCAATGATTATCACTGAAAGAATATGATTCACATTAGTAAAATATTGCACAGAAATTCAAAGTGAAGTCTTTCTTAAACAAAATAAAAACCTAATTTAAATATTAAATCTGACTTAAAACTAAGTGAAAAAAATAATTAAATAGAAATGTATGTTTGTTAATTAACAATTACTGAGATTCACTCTATAGATTCTTCTGTGTACTATATTGTCTCCTAATATTCAGTCAACTACCAAATCTTCTTAATTCTACCTTCTAATTGTCTATTAAAGCAAAAACAAAAACCTTACAGGAGTTTTCTTTCTACAAATGTAGACTCTCTTCATTGTAGAAAATTGAAAACATACAGACTAACACTTTTTGTGTTTCTATAGACAAGTTTTTAAAACTGAAATAAAGATCCAACCACCTAAAGAGAATATACATTTTTATTTTTACTTTTCTCGGCAGGTGAATCAGCTATTTTTGACTGGTTGCACTGCTTCTGATGATGTTTCCAGAGGTAAGCCTCACCCCACCCATTTTCTTTTGGCACCTATAGTTAGATGCAAGGGCAAAAATTGCTATGGGAAGAAGGAGGACTTCTGGGGTAATTAACTAAATGGTCTGCATTTTTAAAAGAAACAAAACAGACAACAACAAATGAATTTTTTTTTTTTTTTTTTTTGCGGTATGCGGGCCTCTCACCATTGTGGCCTCCCCCGCCGCGGAGCACAGGCTCCGGACGCGCAGGCTCCGGACGCGCAGGCTCAGCGGCCATGGCTCACGGGCCCAGCCGCTCCGCGGCACATGGGATCCTCCCAGACCGGGGCACGAACCCGTATCCCCTGCATTGGCAGGCGGACTCTCAACCACTTGCGCCACCAGGGAGGCCCAACAAATGAATTTTTGTTGCAGTTTTTGGAAGCACACTCTGATCCAGTATGAGATATTTTACATTTTAATTCTATTTAAATGAGACATATTCATGAGAAACTGATTTGGAGAGTGATTCAAGAATCAGACGATGCATTCATTCATTCCACAGTCATTTACTGAGTGTCTTGTCTTTGTCAGTCACTTTGTGAGGCTCTGTGTGTACAGCAGAAGATATCCAGGAGCCCTGGGACTAGTGGCAGCCCCGGGAAACCAGCAGGAGGTGCAAGGCCATATGACAAGTGTTAAGATAGAGGTATTTGCAGACAACTAAGGATGCACATATCCAGGCTTGAAGGGATGGGGAAGGATTCAGGAACAACTTTGAAGGTGGCTGTTCCGATCGAATTAGCCCTAATTTCTGAGATGAGAGGCAAAATAGAATATCCCCCTTTATATGTTTAGTAGACTCTGATAGTTGTATAATACTTATCTCTAAGGTCCATTATATTTCTCTGTAGGAGAAATAAAGTCAAAGTGGAAGGAGGTTTCAGAGGAGAGAGAGGAATAGGGAACGCAATGTCCTAATTTGGGATGTACTTGGAGAATGAGGTCAGATTTCACAGGCAGCAATGGGATAAGATACTTCTTGAGAAGCAACAGTCTGAATAAAGTTGCATGGCATTTGTAGCAGCGGAGCATAGTATCTGAGCAGCATACAGTCTTCTCTGTAAGCAAGTCAGATATGTTTAGGAGAATTGTGAAACAGAATGTGTGCAAGGGCCTTATGAGCCATATTCCAGATGGCCTTCAATCAGGGTTGTACTCAATTTCATGAGCAAAAAAGATGTATTAAAGAGAAGTAAATGTGCAAAGATTTGCCCTAGAAAATAGAGCTTTAAACACATATGCCCAAGTCACATATTTTTATTTTCCCAGTAGAAATGATTAGTGAGTTTGCTTGTAAACCAGGCACTTATTGTAGGAGAGTACTGGGAGAAATCTCTGACCTCAAAAAGCTTATAATCTAGTTAGGGAACAAGCTACTAATACAGTATTGATTAAAGAACAAGAGTTAGTACACCTGAAACTAACACAATATGGTCAATCAACTATACACCAATAAAAGTAAAAAAAAAAAAAAACAAGAGTTAAAAATACATAGCATTTTATACAGCTACAAAGCACTATATAATTAATTGGCAAGCACATAATATATATATATATATATATATATATATATATATATATATATATATATATATATCCCTAAATATTACTTTTAGGAGAAACATTCTAGAAGGCCTTCAAAATAGTGACTAGTCCCACTCATGCTGTATATCCTAAACTGTTCCAGGAATTTATTCATAACAAGAAATATGACAAGATAACTTGAGATGATTTAACTTCCATCTTAATTGACTTTCCTAAGTAAATTGATCAGTAAAGAGAGGAAAACTAATATTTTTATTTTCACATTTTACTGTTTGTCTGAAGTTTCATTTAAGTTATTTAACTTAATCCTCATGACCACAAGGTAGGTGTACCATTATCATTTTTCTTTTCAGATAATTGAGGTCCAGAGTGGTTAAGTGATTTGTCATTGATAATACAGCTACACAGTGGAAGGGGAAAGGTTCAAAATCAGGCCCAACTCCCCAGTCCTTCTCTCTCTGCTATAGTGGTCTTCGCAGTGGCAGATAAATGGAAATTTGATTCTTGCTGATGCAATATAAGGCCTCTAGAAACCTCAGCCACTTGGCTCTAAAATTTGTTCTTTTATAGTAAATAACATTTACATGAGTACAATGCTAACTACATTTCCCAACCGATAGAAAAAGCACACTTTATAATATTAACTCACATTAGAAAAAATTCAATTTATGGCATAGTAAGAACATAGTAAAGCTCACGTTTGTTCTTAATATGTTATAGTTGTCACGTTTGGGGTTTAGATATCTGCCAAAGGACTTATTTTGAATTCCCAACTGTAATTTTACTGCACTATTTCAACAGTTGTGAGTTTCATATATTTTAAAATTGTTTGATGCCATTTGTGGAATAGCCTTCCGTTTTAAAACATAACAATCTGTCTTCAATTTTATCATGTGGCCACTTATCAGTGCTATTTTAAGCATGTTATTATTTAATTTCTTACATATATTTTATTTTAAAGAGTGTCTCCCAAGTTTTTCTTCCACTTGCAAGTTTCCCTCTATTTAGAGAAAAATTCAAAATTTAGTGAAAATCAATATCATTTTAATAGAATATATTCCTACACATAAAAACTAAGGTGGGTGGAAATGGGGGACTGAGATTTAATTTTTTTCACTTGTTATATACATTTAAGATGCATGAAATACAGATATCATAATTTATTGCAGAAGGGAAAATAAAGTAGACTTTTCCTGAAGCTTGTTTGTTTCATATCCCCAAAGCAACTCGGGTAGCTGGTGCTCTGACTTTCAGACAATTATAACAATGGCATTATGCTTCTAGAAGCAAAGGTAAAAACATTAAACATTCATTAAAATTGTTTCTTTTTCAAAGTTTCCCCTTTTGGTAAAATCAAATGCACTATAAAAACAAAAATAGTTCCACAAGGCTAAGTAAGTTGGAAACTCCATTCTGAGTCTCTCTGGTGTCTTCCGCCTACTTTCTTTACCTACAGATTATAGTATTTAGGTTTCAAGATTAAAGTGAAGATTAGAGGTGTACCTGTAAAGCATCTGGCACAAAAGCTAGCTCATGGCAGGTATTCTTGTAGCATCTGCTATTCCTTTTTCTATTTGCATTCTGTATATTAGGATGGAACTGTAGGTCCTGCTGCACCAACTTGGGTCCACAATAAATAGGCATTTATTTTTACTGCTCAATTTTATAATGACTCCTGGACTGGCCTATCCCAATCAGCAGGAAGGCCACTTTCCTGATGCCTTCACCCCATGCAAGCACAAACGCAGGTGCCCACACCACCACCATTACCCAGAGGACCCCGGGGTAGATCACTTCTCCAAGTACTCAGCCTCAGATTACTCATCATCCAGAGGATGCTGGTTAGTTGTGCTCATTTACCAATAGGTGTGTTTCCCCCCACAGCTGCTGCTGTTGCCAGCACATAACAGCACCGTTTGCAGGATGGCTGAACACCTGCAACAGCTGCCCTGGGGTGAAGAATGAGGGTGAGGCCAGAAGGAGCCTTTCATCAGAACTTAACTGAGCCAAGGGGAGTGCTAAGCCAAGGATGTTGTTGGAGTCTCAAATGGCACGTGTATGTAATAAGCAGTGAAAGAAGGGCTATGTGATTCTACCCCCAATGGTGACGGACCAAGGATAATCACATATTTGATCAAATAAAAGCCAGTCACTTTACCTGCTTGTATTTTGAAAGAGTGAAGAGAAAGAGAAAGAAAGAAGTGAGAAAGAGTGAAAGAATTGACCCAAAGACTTTTGCCAGAGGTAATTTGGGGAATGATGATTTGGACAGTGGCTTCTGTGGGGGGATGAGATGTAGAAAAGGGTTATGCATGGAAGAAGAAAGGAAATACAGGGTGGAAACTGAGATGGAGTAAATGCAGAAAATTGGAGGATAGAAGACTAGGCTAAATATAAATCCCTCCATAACCCTCAAGGACTTTGTGGGGTATGCTATGTTTCTCAAGACACATGAGATATCGATTTGAGTGTATTCTATTTAAATATTAAACACCCAGGTTCTGTGAGCAGGCTAGAGACTCACACAGATAATCTCTCTCCACAAACTGGTTGATCAACAATACTCTGGTTGACCATTAGCCATGAAGACTTAATAAAGATCTGCAGAATAAATGGATTGTGGTCTAGATTAGCAATTGACTCCTAAACTTAGCTGTTCATCAGAATTACCTAGAAAATTTATTGAAAATAGATTTATTGGCCTTAACCGTGGAGATTCTGACAATGTAGTTGTGGGTTAAAGCCCTAAAAATTGGTACTTTTTTTAAACATCTTTATTGGAGTATAATTGCTTTACAATGGTGTCTTAGTTTCTGCTTTATAACAAAGTGAATCAGCTATACATATACATATATCCTCATATCTCCTCCCCCTTGCGTCTCCCTCCCACCCTCCCTATCCCATCCCTCCAGGTGGTCACAAAGCACTGAGCTAAAAAAAAAAAAAATGGTACTTTTGGTCCAAGCATTTCTGATTCCATTTTGGGAACAGCTGGGCCAAGGTACAATGCAAAAATCTTCCATTACTGAAGTTCCACGTCTCTGACCAGAGATCAGATGACTCCAGGCAACACTAAGAACCCATGGTGTAACCCCCAGTGCTTCAAAGTCAGGTTGGGAGAATCAGCTGCCCCAGTCCATTCTCAGAGATCACTAAATTATCTTCAGTCATTTGTTGGTAAAACCAATGAGAGAACCCAGGAATTTTCTCTAGCTGGTCCCCTAGAGTAGAAGTCAGATGAAATTCAAAGTCAACCCCCTAAACACTGGGTAAAGATATATGGTTACAAAATAAAACATTTCCATTGTGCATTTTTACTAATTAATAATAGAACAGCCTATGTTTGAATGTGTCTACATGTAAGAGAGCAAAAGCAGTAGGAATTTCATACCCTTTTATGTTTTACTTTTTCTTGCTTCTCAAGAACAGTAAAAGTCAAATGTAATAGGAAAGGAAAAAAATTCTCAAGTATCTCTACAATTTTGTGGAATGAGAGATGGAAAAATACATTTTTATTTATGCCTATTTATCCCTCTGACCTTAAACTAATCCTGAAGGGTTTGAGCAAAGAGCCAGCAACATCAATGTGCTGGACCAACAGGTGATTTTAATTTACTTGCTATAAATTGTTGGAGGGAACCTATGCTAAGTCCGTTCTCATTAATTCATCTACAGTCTCCTTTCCTGGAGTGAAAGTTGCTGATGGCACAGATAGGATCCAGAATGAAAGGCTGAACTAAGCAAAATACGGAATGTCAGCTTTTTGTGGGCACTACTGGGGTGCTCTCCCATTGGATCCAATACATCAAAAACCCTCAGGTCTACAGAAACCATAAAATAATGCTGGGGGAAATTAACATGGTTCCCAACATTTTGTGCAACTGAAAAAGAAATAAAACGTACTCGTTCTTTTTTGGATATTTCTAAATAGGTAAACTTTATTCTGAAATCTCCAAAACTTAGAGCATGAGGAGACTGCCTCATATTATGAAATGGGTGTCGACAACGATATGTTCCTATCAAGCTGTCCAGCTCTACCAATCTCGGCTAGCAGGAATTCATTCCATAAATGATTATTTCTCATTATATTCAAGACACTGCATTATTTAGTACTGGGGACAAGAATGAATATGATATGGTCCCAGTCAGGTTCAAGGACCCAAAAAGAAGTAATGGCCTGAAGAAATCCCATAGAAAATGTCAAAACTTTGAAGTATTCTGTCTGCACTGGATCACCCATGCGTGGTTTAATCTCTCTTCTCATTTATCTTCACTGGTGTCATATAAAGAGTAGTCTTAAGTGTATTTGCTGCCTCAGTTAGGGGTACACAACCCAACTTAATGGACAGGAGAACTGTTAAGTATCGAGGGATGTAAAGCTTCAGCATTTATTAGGAAAAACTGTACAGCTAAATATAAATTCAGAGTTAGCCATAGTACAAAAGCATGCCAAATGCTGTCCCCAACTCCAACATCTAAAACACTGGAGTCTAATTTCCCACTGCCGTCTCTGTTTGCCCCAGTGGAAGAGGCAGTACCGCAAAGTTATGAACGAGCCCCAGGGTATTAGAGAGAATGAGTTCAAATCTTGGCTTTGCTTCTAACTAGTTATGCAATATTGGTCGAGGGCTTACCCTCTCTAAGCTTCAGTCCCTCACCTATAAAATGGAGACATTAACAAGTACTCCAACATTTGAGGATTATGAAGTAATGGCTCTAAAGTGTCTGCAGAGGCCCTGGTACTTAATCAGTGGTTAGTACATGGTAGCTAGTCAGGTTATAAGTGCCTTTACCATGTTTTTTACCATGTTTATGCCAACTTATTCCTGGCAAGCCCCATGGCAAGTCCTCAACTTCAGTACATTTTATTTCTAACTTTGAACAAGGAGCTTTGGCCTCTGTCCTTGCCCAGGTGGCCATGACCATAATCATCGCTCCAGAGATTTTCTGATCCCAATGCTGGTCACGACTCTGCATCTTTTGCACAAACTCTGCTGCAATGATAACCATCTCCAGGGTGTCCCGCTCATCAGAATAATCTGTTCTCTCATGAAAATTACAATCTAGGAGTTATAAGAAGGTTAGAATCAGAAAAGAAAGAAGTTGACCAGCCCAGCTAGGGTGGTCTTCTTGGAAGCAAGTGGCATTTCAACTTGGCTTTCACATGGCTGAACTGAGAGAACCATACATCTGGACTCAGGCAGTAATATCAGCAAAGGGAGTAAGGCATAAACAGGTGAAACATGGCCAAATGGTAGAAGGGACCATGTGTTTTGTTCAGAAGCAGTCTTTGGAAAACAGTCCCTAATCCTTTATTGAAAACCCTTGAGGTCAGATAAGTTTTGCAATTAGAATTTTTCAGATTTTTTTAAAAAAAAGAATGCAGTTCACATACTCTATATTAAAACACACTGAAGTACCTGGTAATCAAATACAGTCGTATTTCTACATCAAACATGCAAATATTTGCACAAAGTGACATACATAAAAGACATAAATAGCCTCATGTCAGTTCAGATCAGCTTTTGCCACCAAATGAGTTATGGAAAAACATTCGGTGTTCATAAATTTGAGGTTTCCGTATTGCTGGGGCTGTAGAGGGAGATGCAGCTTGAAAGGTGGGTTGGGAGCATGTTATGAGGTATGAATGCCTGGCAGGGGAGTCAGCTTTCATCAGAAGCTGATGGGACAGCCTTACGAATCACTTCACACACTCAATTTTTTAGTAATTTTTTATGCCTTTTCTGAAAATATAATTGTTGTTTCTACTATATCTTATTACATGAATTTTTTTCTCTTGGCTTTTACTTTAATGTGTTAATCTGTCAATCAAGTCCCTCTTCTTATTCTATGACATGCAACAGAATAATTCTAAACTGTAACTTAACTATAACTCTTTCTATTACTACTTTTAATTGCCAAAGCGTAAGACTGATTCCTTTTGGTGTACAATTCTATGTGTGTTGGCACTTGTAGAGGTTCGTATAATTATGACCACAATGAAGACACAGAACTGTTCTATATCACCCCAACAACTGCCTCATGTAGTGTTTTTTTTAAATTATACATCATCAGGAATTGTGTGAGGGCTCCACTATCTTACCTCCTTGAATCCCTCCACAATGCAGGAAAACTATGGCTGTGGGTTGCACCTAGAATCAATAACTGTTGTTGGCCAAGATGCATGTGACCTCTACTCCTTTATTGTAATGGGTCCCATTTCCTGAAGGATGCAGTTCACAAGGGCATTTGTTTTCTAAAAGTTAAAGTGAACTGAATTTTTTCCAGAAAGTTACTTTAAAATATTGGTTCCCCACTGCCTTTTGTGTGTGTGTGTGTGGCACACGGGCCTCTCCCTGTTGTGGCCTCTCCCGTTGCAGAGCACAGGCTCTGGACGCACAGGCTCAGCAGCCATGGCTCACTGGCCCAGCCACTCTGCAGCATGTGGGATCTTCCCGGACCGGGGCACGAACCCGTGTCCCCTGCATCGTCAGGCGGACTCTCAACCACTGCACCACCAGGGAAGCCCCCCCACTGCCTTTTTTGAAATACAAATGCAACTCTATTCAGGTGGAACTTTTCGTGTGAGTCTTCTAGCTCCTGGGTTTTTTTAAACACACCTTCCCCCCATCAGACCTCCATAAGCATGTATTGTTTAACTTCACATATAGCCTCTACAAGTTATTTAGATTCAACCTATGCTATTAAAGAAAGTGCTACTTGCCTTTAGGATGAGTGGATACTTAATCTATACCTTCAGCTGTCGGATAAGTGGTATCTGTATTGTAGCTACAAAACTGATGTGTGATTGCTCTGTGGGTCTGTAGGTACAAGAGAATAACTCAGACATGAAAATACTGAGCCTCTTGATGCTATGCTTTAGTGGCTCAAGGCTCCCCATTGCATAGAAATCAAATGAAGATTCTAATTTGTGTGCCCCTCAACTCACTGTGCTCTAGTCCCAGACATGTCGGTTCCAAAACTACTCTTTACCAGACTGCTCCAGCTTCACAGCTCTTTTCTCTCATCCTATATCTCGCACATCTTAGGAAATGGCTTAAATATAAACTTTAGAAATGAAGGTGCCCAGCTCAACCTTGTGAAGTTTTGGGAACTAACACAAACTAACCAAACCAAAATATAACTTAGAACCTCCAGTCAAAAAAAAAAAAATTGTGTGAGAATTTGGGAAGATTAAACACATTTCTCCTTTTTATAAATATGTTCAAGCTTCAGAGTATTCTTTTTTCTTTTCTGATGTAGTTAAAAATAACTCAGGGAAGAAAGCATTCAGTGAATTTTTGAATTTCTGTGGGAGGGTACGTGAAGGAGCCCTTTCAAGGAAGGACAGCTGAAAGGGAGACACAGAGTTTGAATGACCTTATCTCCTGGTACAGGGCTTTATTTCCCTTGAGCGGGACAAAATGACACTAGAACTGTATGTTCTCTACCAGTAGAGTTCTTGTCATAGATTTTATATTAACAAAAAGAGCACACATTTTATAGGCTGTGAAATTATCCAGTTTTACCTCTACAAGGCAACTGGGAGAGGAGTTTACAGGTGGAGAGGATATCATAAATGAATACTGGACTGGAAACATCACAATTAATTCCATAATTATTTTTTATGAAGTGCTTGCTGAAATGACTGCTAGATGAAATGAGCCCCAGCAATGAAGTAGAGTTAGCAATGTCATCTCTAAGAGGGGGAAGAATGTAAATCTTATAACAGTTTACAGATGTTTTTATTGAAGATCTCTAATCCTAAAGTTCTGACAAAAATGAGGCCACCCTGGAACTGTACAATGGTGGCCTCTGCAAGGCAACAGTTTCCCACAAGTAGCAAATCCTCATTAATCCCTTTGGAATTCATTGTAATGACACTAATCGTGTCAGACTCATTGGGTATTAATATAAATGTTGTATGTAACTCCATAGGAATCCAGAACAAAACTCTTCAAGTAGCCTGTATCCATTCTCCTAAACAACAAAAATTGGGTTACAGCCTAAGTACCCAGTTATTGTACATAGATATGTCACTCATTATAACATCTCTGATTGAATACATTTATACCAATGGATGTGCCACAGGTGAGCAAGGAATGATTAGCAATTTACTGTTTTTCAGTAAGAACGAATGGACTCAGGAAAACAAAATAATTCCACACTAGTTCTAAGTCAAGTTCCTGTTATTCTGCCCTCCTTTCTAAGGCACCAAGAATGATACTTCTATATATATATATGTGTGTTAGCATACGGTATATGTTTTTCTCTTTCATATATACACTACCAAATGTAAAATAGATAGCTAGTGGGAAGCAGCCACATAGGACAGGGAGATCAGCTCGGTGGCTTGTGACCACCTAGAGGGGTGGGATAGGCAGGGAAGGAGGAAGACGCAAGATGGAGCAGATATGGGGATATATGTATACATATAACTGATTCACTTCGTTATAAAGCAGAAACTAACACACCATTGTAAAGCAATCATACTCCAATAAAGATGTTAAAAAAAAAAAAAGAATGATACTTCCGGAAACGATAAATAAGCAACAAAGGTTCTTTCAGTGAAAACCCTCAGAGTGTGACACAAGAGAGATGCCTTGCTTCTCCAGTGATCGAACTTACTATTAGTCCTGTGTTAGTGACTGAGTGTGACCTCCTTTCAGGGCTGCTATAACAGCTCATTCCTAGTGGTTCCCTTACAGTTTGAAAAAAAAATTGTATTTCTCTCTTTTGGGGTGCCCTGAGCTTCCCAGGCATGGTGAAGTTGCTCAGGTCTACTTGGGAGAAAAGTATTCAAGAAATGGAGAGCAGCCACAGAAAGAAATATGGAAAGAGGAGGCAACTTTCACATATGTGTGCCCAGGAGGCGCAGTATCTCAGAAAAGCCATCATTGGCTGCATCTCTTTTGAGATGGCTTGATTTTGGACATTGCAATTGTGTTAGGGTCTCTGGTCATATTTGCATAGCTATTTCAATTAACAGTGACATTATCCCAGCCACCCTCTGTTGGAAAAAAATAATCAGATGCTCACTCTGCTGCATTAAGGGATATTACATTGATGATGTCAACCCTGCCAAGGAGAATTCTTTGATTTAACAAATAAATGTTGACTGGAGTGAGAGGTCTAGTCCACACGAAGCATCCTGACCAATGCACTGCTCAAATTTATGGATTCATCCTCTACCTTAGCGTGAAGTAGAGAAGTGTTACAGAAGAGCTCCAACAGAAATGTGTACACTGAAAGTATGAGTCACGGAAGACAGGCTGGAAACACTCTTAGATCGATAAAATGAACGGAGATCTCTGGGTGGACACATTTGCACTGCACCCACAATATTATTCTTGGTTTGCTAGGAAGAAAGCAATTTATTCTGTCATTTTCTGGGGGCTTAGAGCTAATTGGCCTTTCATAGTTATGTGATTCTGCAAATGAGCATAAAAGTGAGAGCTGACAAAAATTCAAACAGGAAATCTGAATCTGCTTATTTTCATAAGTATCTTATAATGGTTTGTAGAAAGGGACGAGATTTTGATTAGAATAGCAAATTTCTTCATGCAAAGGGAAGTGCTCCAAATTACCCATCACTGTAACAAACAGAAAGATTGCTCTTCATTCAGCCTGGATGAAAAAAAAAGAGAACATTCTTTCCTGAATCCCACCCTGCACACCCACTCCAGACCATCTATTGTGGTCCATCAGCATTGTCATCGGTGGGCGTTCCTCAGAGTATATGACCTCTCAGAGCTCACCAGCTCTTTGTGGCTTTTCCCACCTCAATCCACTAGAAAGGATATGCATAATACATCACATCCTAGAGACAACGAGAGAGTGTGTCTACAAATGCAGCAGCAGGAGGAAAGAAAAAGAAAGAAAAATAACTGAAACTGCCACACAACCTTAATAGAAAAGCTGGAGAAGATTAAGCTCAACAGTAAAAAAGTCTTGAAAGCCTGAAAAGAATGTTAAGGTATTTTCACAGTGTCTGGCACAGAGAACAGAATGAACATAGTTGAAGGGAAAGGGAAAAGAAGCAAACCAGGGCCAACACGAAGCACCATTTTTCAGGCACACAATATACGGGGTGAATTTGCTGAGGCCAGCAGACTGGGGTCATTAATGAAACTGAGTCCAATCTAGGCCAGAAGCTAGTTTGCCTTTCAGATTTTTTTGGTTTAGAGTAAATTTCTCCTCTCTTCACTTCTTCTCTTTCTTTTCTGTTTCTCTCTCTTAATGACCAATCTCCCCTCTCCATGGCTACCCATGGAACAAAATTTACAGGAAAAGCTGCAAGTCAAGCAGACCCATCTGGGATTTACACTACGTGTTTACGCATTTTGTAGAACGTGGCAGGCACTGGGTAAAAGCTTACATTTCCAAAAACCAGCTCTTCTGACTGCTGGTCCTTTTTGCCATATTGAGGCACTAAAGCTCCTTTTTTTTCTCCCTAGGCTTGAGCTTTCAAAGTTATTTTCCACTCTGACGATTACAGACAGCTCGACAGACAAAGAAAAAGGGGATTTAAAATAGGCAGTCACTAGTAATATGTACTTTGCTCTTTTTGACCAGGAAAAAGAAGCCCAGGTGTCACATTGCCATTTCTTAATCCTCAATGTCAAAAAAAAGAAAACCGCTTCTGGAAATGCATACATAAAAATGCATTTATACTGAAGAGATAAGAAAAAAAAGTGACATATCTTGCTCACAAACAGTGCCCTGGGTTCCTACAGGAAAATGGAAGATTAGAACAAAAGAGAGTGATGGTGAGCGTGGAAATTTTGAATTTGTAATAAGAACAATATAAAAATAAAAGTAAGAAATGTGCTTAGAATAAGTTTGCTGTTGCAGAATGTATATTCTGCGAAGTGATTCTACAGACAATACTTTCCCTTGCAGACCTTCAGCCTGTCAGCTCCTCTGTGATCTAAGAAATCTACTGCCTTGGTTTCCATCTTTATATTTTAAATTGCTGGTCTGTTAGTTCTCTTTCTTTCTTTCCTTCTCACTTTACATCAAGCTTGTCATATTCAAACATCTAAAAATTCCAAAAAAACAAAGTTAAAATGTATTCAATTTTATCTTATTTCAGAATATTATGGGGGACAGTTGACCAAGGACAAGGTAAAGTGCCACTGGTATCAAATTTCAGTGGTGAATAGGAAAATAATAAGGTGATTCTGGGTTCATAGATAGTGAACTAGTTTCAGTATTATTCATCTTTCTCAAAATCATGTCATGTAGTTTTTAGATGTGTTATTAAAAACATAGTGTTTTTAAGCATAACTTTAAAATACTAATAATGGCTACTATACATATATTAAATCATTTTGTTGTATGCCTTAAACAATGTTACACGTCAATTATATCTCAATAAAACTGGGAAAATACTCAGGTACTTATTAAATAAAAAGAAATAATAAATACTAATGGCTACTATTTATTGAATGCTTACTTTGTGATAAACAGAATGCTGTGTGTTTTACAGAAATAATTTCTGTTATTTATAAGTGTTCTGCAGAGTCTTTGTATCTCTTGTCTTCTTACAGAAAGGGAAACTGAGGCTTATGGAGATTGCATCTGGGCTGAGGTCACCCCACTAGTGATTGGCAGCTGGCATCAAAACCCAAGGTTCTCTGAGTTCTAAATTAACACTCCCCAAATCATGTCATCTTCCCCCAGTTCGCTTCCCAGGAACTAATTATTCTGCAGGGTAAGGTACAGTTAATGGGTTTTTTCCTCGTAGGATGAACCACAGAAGGTTTCAGTAATGGGACAGCGATGTCCCATAAATGAGTCAGCAAAGAACCAGGAGGCAGGACAGAAGTCTGATGGACCATGGTCTAAAAACAATCATAAAAATTTTATCAAAGACCTACAGCATTGGCTTCAGACACATAGGGTAGTATGACGTGAGCTACCTGTCAATAAGGAACTTAAATTCTCAAATGTAAAACTAGCCTAACATGGATATGAAAAAATAGCCTAGATAACAGTAATGCCTAATATAGCTGGTCTGGTCAGAGAATAAGAACATCCATACATGTATAAACTAACACATCTTTAAGCATCAAAAAATATTGTTTCTAATATTCAATGTTTGATGGGATCCTAAACTCTATTACACACTTGCCTGGCTTCATCAACATAGCTTACTGCACGTCATTTTTCCTTTCCTTGGTGGCTTGGGATCCTAACTCTGCATATCAGTCACTGTCCTGAGCTGTGGGAGCACAGTGCTTCCAGGAGTTATTGTGTCCTGGAAAGCAATCTGCCTGGACACCCACCAAGTGGTCCCCAGTTTCAGGACTTCTAAGGTTCTTGTACCCATGCATCCTTCCTCTCCATCAGTAGCATCTCCCCATCAGATGCTACTCTCATTGTGACTTTGCTAATCCCAATCTGCCATTCCCAGTCATCACATGTTAGACCTGTCATGACCACATCTCTAGGTTATTTGTTCAGCTTTATCTCCTAGGTTTTTTTTTTCCCTTCCCATTAGTGCCATTCTCTATAATTATTATCTTCCAGCAATTCAGAAGTCTATTTAGGTTCTAAGCACAAATATATGCTCCTTCACACTACCACCACCACTATGCATTGTCTTTTCCTTTACTTGCCTGCTTAAAAAACAATAACAACAATGATCCTTGTCATGCTTTGAACCCAACCTAGAAATAAGAATCTCCAAGGAGACTTCTGATACCATTTCCTGAGTCCAGGGTAGAAATCATCAGACTTGTTTCTGGGCCACCCTGACACTGGGTGTATTTCTAGCTATACCACATTGAATAGAAGGTAATTTTTTTGTCTATAAATCTGTTCTCTCTACTAAACTATAAGCTCTTTAAAGTTTTTATTCACTTTTTCACGCCCAGCACTTAACTTACGGTGTGCCATGGAGTATGTGCACGATAAATATCTGCACACCTAAGAAATGTGCCTTGGCTTTTATATAATTATGTCCCTCTCCTCTGCAGTCAAGTAAGTGAGTGCTGGGAGATTTGCTTTAGCACTGCTATTCAAACCTCTGCATGAAGAAGGTGTGGTTATTTGTAATTAATTGTGGGCTGCAGAACGCGAATACGTTACAATAGACTTTCAATACGAGGAGAAATTTCATGAAATAGAGCATCTTCGTGAAACAGGGAAGGCTTCAGGGAAGAAGTGAAACTTGAACTGGCCCCTCTCAGATGGTGTACACAGATATGTGGTGCAGTTCTGGCAGCAAATGGCTCGTTTATGGGGCTTATGTAAAGTGGATCACTCTGTCTCTCTGTGAAGTTGTTATATTACCTTGTTGGTCTATTAAAAATAAAGTGTCTACCATAATGTTAAAGCTTCTTTGACTTTAGCTGAGTCCCTCAGGTTTATTGAGAGGCAGAAACAGGGCCACCAAGCTTGCTCAGAGATAAGCTGAAGCAGAGGTAGAAATAAAATCAGCCGTGGAAGTAAAAAACAATGTTGGGGTCATTTGCAAAAGCTGCGCTCTTCAGCCCCTGGTGTGCAGTGGGGAGGAGAGAAGGGCTCTGATCTTTTTTTCCAAGTAGCTCTCGTGCCCCTGGTGGTAAGACTGGGGTGCTGGGATATGACTCCTTTTGCTACTTAAAAATGGCCAACAAATAATGCTGGACTAGGTTCTCTGACCTTGGCCTCGACATCTTGCCAGACTCTCAACCTCTAGTCAACGTATATCTCTTACCAAACTGCATTATTTTTTTAGAAGTTGAAAGCTTCCATTTACTTTTCTCAGTAAATTTCCCCTTGACCCCAGATTACACAATATTACAAAATAAACCAGTGCCCATTATCAACTAGTTTAAGAAATATAGGAGGAAGAAATAGAAAGGTTTTGTTTTCATTATCTAACCTTGACTCCAGCTTCCTTCTTGATGCAATTTTCTGTTATACTATGCAGAATTTGAAGAAGCCTTTCATGACAGAAACCTCAAAAAAATGTTACGAACTGAAAAGCAGTTCATCAAAAAGGACAGTCAGAGGGTGCACCGCAGCAGGTTATAAATGAATCCCCATCAGTAAAGGCACAAACACAGAAACCACTTACGTAAAACACCAACCAAAAGCAGGAGACCTTGGAACTGCGTGTTACAATACTCAGAGCAATTTGTTTCATGTATGTGTGCCAATGTGTCATACAAAATGAAGCTGCAAACCATACTTCTAAGTGATCCATTTCATAAAGCCATTCTATTTAGGATCGTCATGCCTCCTTCTTTTTATCTTTTCATAAGATGATTTCCTTAGTATTAAAAGGCAGGACCTGATTTAACATTTTGTTTACTTTAACCCATTTTAGTGATACATTAGCACTGTGTTACCAACTTGAAGCGGCTTTCATTTGGAACCAACTGCAAAATGTTCTTATTTTAAGCCTCTCACCTTCAAATTCCTTTCCTACATTTCTTTCGCTTTGTTTTTCCGAGGGAACGACTCTCCATGCCTTCTTGATCAAGACAGGCAACCTAAGGGCTGAGTGGGCTTTAATTTCTACGCCTCTGGCATTCAAACCTGATTTGCACTGTCACATGGAACTATTTGGTATTCCGCATAAAACACTATTTCTTTCTCTGCTTTTTTCTTCCCTTTTCTAGACAACCAACTGCTGGGAAATTATTGTCAAAGTCTGAAAATGATTTCCCAATGATTGCTTGTTAGTACAATACAATTATTTTCTCAGTCCTGGTCTCTCTTCAGCTCCCTTCTGGGGACCAGAGACTCCCCCAGTGCCTGTAGCACACAGAGCAGACACACTCCAAACGCGCAGGTCTCTCCACTCCTCTCTGTAGGGGCACTTAGTGGGTATCTCAGGGAGTGAACAGGAGGCGGGGAGGCAGGTGTAAAAAGACAAAGGTGAAAAAGGAAAGCTGTGAATTTGAAAAGAAAACAAGATGATTCTTCAAAGAGTTTAAGGGCTAATTTGCTGATAAGGATTAACCACGAACATGAAGCACAACCTCTTTTGAGTGCCCACTGTGTGCAAAAGGGTGTGACATTGGAGGATAGAAGAAAACAAATGGCACCCTTGCCTTCAAGGTGCTCACAGTGCAATCAGAGGGATGGATATGTGAGCAACCAGCTGTTCTTCAAGGCCAACAGTTAAGGGTTGTACGTATGAAATGGGCTAAAATGAGTCCATTGGGGATGCAGGCTAGTAGTGATTTATTCTGGGGGGGGGGCAAAGATGGTGGGGGGATGTCAGCACTGTTCCCATTTCAATAGGTAGAAAAGTTGAGGAAGGGAAAGAGAAAAGTGGGCAGATCTTAAAGAGAGAGAATAAAATGATCTGGGGGTGAAAAGAGAAATGGGAACAGAAAAAAGGGAACAAAATGGCAAGAAACAGGGCCAGATTTAATTTCCAGAGAATTAACCTAGGAAATACTTCTAACACGGGAGGCTGTGAATCTAAGGACTTTCTCTTAAGTGCCAAAGGCATAAACTAATCTATTTAATTAGAAAAATATACGTGCATTGCAGTCTGAGTAATTTCCCAGAGGAAAACTTGTTTCTTTTATAGTTAAAGTTTTTGTTTAAATCCTCCCATCCCCCATTCTCCTCGCTCTACCTCGGAGCCCACACCTCTCTGGCAGGTACTCACTCCTATGCAATTATTGTCAACCGGGATGTGGATATGACCCTTCCAAGATCTCACATTTGTTTTTTGGGTACTGAAATAGAAACACATTAACCTAGATATACCTGGGCCCTCCAGCAGGTACTTTATAATCAGAAAGAAAGAAAAAAAGAAAACTCAAAAGGCAATTTCTCAATGACTCACCAAATCTTCAAAATGGCAACTAATTCAATAAATCTTAATATCTTATAAGATAGTGAAAATACCAAAATAAAACAGAACTTCCCTAGTCAATTCACCACCCCCTTTCAATAAGTGAGTAGAGTCTAAGAATATTCTCTCCTAGAGCAGTAAGGCAAGGTGCTTAGTCTTTCTTGTACCTGTATTAAGAGGAAAATAGATTTTGGTGGCCTGCAAACTGAAACAAGATAAGCTCCTTTTTAAAGATGCCACAGTCAGGGCTGCAAATAGAAAGTTGAATACATTATCGCAATTTTGCTCCTGAGTAAGGAAGTTTGAACATATTAATTGAACCAACACAACAATTTTTTCAAATAAGATTAAAATGCTTTAAATATGCTTCTTGTGTTTTCAGTGAAAAAATGAAAGGGGTATATGCTAATTTCTAATCCATTTCCACCTAGTTTTGTACTTCTAGCTCTTTCCACATTTACGTATATGGGATAGCCTCAGATAATAAATACCAAATGGAGTATGATCAATTCAAAATAAAAACACTTTACGTAAGAATGAAACCAAAGCATGCCAAAGACGTAATGGATGGGAAAGGAAAGGAAGTAAGGGTACTGCTGAAACCCTGCAAATACCAACACTTGGTAGTTGAGAAACACGTTTTTTAAATCTTTGTGGTGGCCCTAAGAAAAATTAATAAAAAGTTTCAAAACCAGCTCAACTGTATTTTCCTTTCCTTTAATTCTAAAAACAGAAATGGATAATTTGGGGACAGTGTAATGTGATCCGTAATCTGCTCTTGGGCCCAATGAACTTTATTTACCTAGAGACACTGTGTGTCCACAGTCAAACCCATAACGTTATTAAAAACTGTGACCAACAGTTCATTCCAGGTAGGTTTCCTCACATCCAAGTGACGGGAGCTTGAACCTGTGTTTTGGTGGTTAAAGTATCTCATTATAAATAAAAGATGGAGTTTAAATCTCAAGGAAAGCTTTCTTAATATCTATTTTTGCACCGAATATTAAATACACTTCAGCATACTTTTATGAACACCTATGACTTAACGGTTTCAGAAACATGTATGTAATTGTTCTGTTTTTATAGGTTCTTTAAATGCATGCACCATAATTCTTTACACATTCTGTATACATATGTGTAAGTAAGTAACCCCAAAACTCAATGAATATATTTCTAAAGGTTAACAATGGTGTGATGAAAGCTTTATTTTGACCTGCCTTTACTATCATTTACTGCTTCATGCAAACCATAAAACTGGTCTTATAACTAACAACTAGATCGTCTAAAATGATCTTACCCTAGGAATTATACAAACACAACTTGCAAGTTATTTTTATATCAAATCAACTCCAGTTTGAAATGGTTTCCCCACTTACTAACAGGGATGCTATGCTCACATAAAAGGACTGATATCCCACAAACGTGCTGCCATGTGTTTTTTCCTGGAAAACTCAAAGTAGGATCTGTCAGGTATATCTGCTAGTGTAACAAACATGTCACCCAGATTTGCATTGGGAATTAAAACATTCTGTAGCCTGACAAAAGGCTGTGTGTTTTTAGCAACCATGACGAGAAGAAGGCATTGCAATACTTAGATGTTGTGAGTTAAAAGTCTCTCATCAGACAGCTTGAAAAAGCACTATAATGCCACGATGGAGCTTCCCTGAGCGGCAAGCCGTGATGCAGAGAACCGTAGCTGCATCTCCACCCCAGTCATCGGACAAGCCTAATTCTATCTCCTGCAAACCCGACATTGTCTTTTATTCTTGCATTTACACACCACTTATACTGGAACCACGAGTGTAGGAAAACGCATGTGTAGCTGGTGAGAAACGTCATTGATATTAAAAGTCCAACTCACATTTCTTCTAATGTCAAATGTGAAACAATGTTATTTATAAAATAAGACTATGATCACTGTGTGATAAGCAAACAATAATGTTAATTAGCTTACAGGACAAATCCATACAACTTACCTCCATTATTTTAATAAAAAGAATAGCATTACTAGTTTAAATGAGGAGCAGGGCTAAGAATTTCTCCATTTATATAATATACTCTTCATGCTCTACCCTAAATAATTTCACTATATTAGTCCATTTCTTAGTTTCAAAAGAATGCCCAGCAAATAACTCTAACAATATTTTGTACACTTCAAAAAGGATCTGCACCTATTTGAATCATAGATATGTGATCACCAAAAGGAATTCTCTTCTGCATAAAAGAGCAGAAATACTGTAATTTACACACTTTTGTTTGAAATGCCACAGACTTCACTTGTTTTTCAGGTCATTAATGGAAAACAGGCATCAACTTATTAGCAGTTTCATAAAGGCAGTCTTTTAGAAATATTTCCTATCACTTAATTCCATGTGTAATCCGGTCGTGTCATTAGTCCCACAAGGAAGGCTTTTCTGTAGAAAAGGTGTGACAGAAACCAAATAAAGTGCTCATCACCAAGGGATAGAATTTAACTTGTACACATAAAAAACAGATTGCCCAGCCAATGTTCTAATAACTTTACATTTTAAAACACAATGTCCATTAAAGTTATTTATTAAAAGGGTTCCTTTTATTGAGTAAGCATAACCGACATGCTAGATTCAACTCTGGTACATGAAATACAGTTTTCACCTAAATGTTTCTACACCAGCATGACGAAGGGCAATGAACCACATTCATCATAAGGAAATATTAGTACATATATTCTTCAGTTTCTATGACAAAAAAAAATACAAATCATGAAATGACAGAAGCTGCCACTCCCAAACTACAATTTAGCACTTTTTTTGGCCATCTTATTATACGAGACTACTATTTTCATTTATTCCTTAATAGTGCCTATTGCTACACTTAACAGTGCTTACTGATGTGTTTAATAGTGTGTACTGATATGCTAAGGATCATAAGTACATCCTTAAAAATCAGAAGCCAGACATATTCACATTCTACACCAATAAGCAAAAACTGAATGCATCCTCCATGCCAGACATTTACCTTCATGTATTTAATCCTCACCTTCAGCCTTGAGAGTTGAACTTCTTTATCCCGTTTCCAAATGAGTAAAATGAGACCAGAGAAGTTAAGTAGCATATCCAAGTCACACAGCTAACAGTGTTAGAGAGAGAATTTGAAAACAGATCTGACTGATGACAAATGATATTGCCAATGCTTACGCTCAATGCTATAACTAATTCTTCAATCACTTTCTCCAAAATATGACTAATGTGAAAGGTGGCTTTACAAATTAACATTTTTTGATGTTCTTTGAAGATTTCTCCCTCTGTATCCTTCTTATTTAATACACAAAAACTAAAACTCTACTCATAGACAACGTGGCCCTGACAGTCCTCCCCAAGATACGCGTGACTCGATTCTGCCCCCCTCTGTGGGGTAGAGGAAGGTATCCAAACACACCTGGGCGCCACCTTTCCCAAGGAAACTCCATTTTGTCATTAGCCTTCCCAGAGGGGGCACCTTTTTATAATCCACACTCAGTCACCATTTGCCAACAAATGCCATCAACATACTTTGATTATTTTCTATAACGGGATTTAGGAATTTAGAAATTCATTAACATGTTCTTTTCTTTCTGATTTCCAGTTTTCCTCCAGGCAGAAAGAAGCTTATTGGCTGGCTTGCTTGCTCTCTGACAAATATAATATGCTCAAAATGCCTGCAAGAAATCTGACTATACAATATTTTTAAATTAAATCAACAATTTAGCTTGATTCCTAGTTTCTTTTCCTCAAGTGAATTTTCTTGTCATTTACACGGCTGTTTCATTTTTAAATAAATGCAACAGAAAGCTGCCCTCTAAAAGCTCTTAGAGCTGATCAATTGAACGAGAAAGTACGTTTTCCTAATGTTAGAACACAATGGATCTCGCTTAAAATTGGTCCCTTCTGTTTCCAACTTTAAGAAGCCTCAAAGGCTATCATGTTAGGCCAAGCTTATGTACTAATCATACATTCCATTCTTGAGAAAGCCTTACTATGAAAGAAGAATCACTCCGATTTTTATAAAACAATCACAACAAATTTCTTTCTGCCTTCTTCCTTCCCCAGTAAAAATGAGAAAACAACATCATGATGAAAAGAAAAGAGGCTGGATTCATAGATAGACAGGCTCTGAAGAACAAAAGATAGCTAACAGTGAAAGAGAATTCAAATAGTGGGATTTGATGTTCTTTTTTAGCTGTCCCATTAAATACTTTTTCTTCCTTTTTCACATTTCAATTGTACCAAATATGAAAAGCCCTCATACAAAAGAAACAATAAAATGCTTGTTAACCTAATAACAGAATGCCAAGAAGAGAAAACCTATCCTACCACAAAGTGTAATTGAGATTGCCTGCAACACAGAGAGTTTGTGATCAAAACCTTGGGGAAAAAAAAGCCATCAGTAGAAATGATGTTTCCACTGTGAGCTCATGGTTGCAGCAAGGCTACAAGACCAGGGACATAAAGCCCTATTAATTGTACCTCCCAGGGGTCACCAAACATCTCTGCCTGTGAGAGTCCCGATTTATGCCTTTTATCCAGTATAATTATTAGTAGAGTTCCTTTAGCTCCAAAAGTGTCCCATTTTGGACAATAAATTATATAGTTGCCCTCGGCTTACCCCTACTCCTTTTCACTTCCTTCACCTTTCCAAAAATAAAAGTAAAAAATAAATAACCCCTAAGGGCAAGCCGCTTTAACTCTTCAGGGTATGTGAGAGGGAAGAAAAAAGTTATCTGTTCCTTAAGCTCAGCTATTCATTTGACTACCTTTCATTTTCTTAAAGCAGGGAAGATTTCTAGTCTGAATTAACTTTGACGTGGTCCCATTCATCCATGAAATATTTGGGTGAAGAATTACCCCCATCTCTCTCCACCACCCTCTCTCCCTTATGAATTTCTGCCTAACACTAAGCCGCAATGTTGAGTTCACTTATTAAATTCTATTTGAAATTTTCAAGGAATTATACCTCACATGAGGACTCCTTAATATAATTGCTATTTCTTTAAAAAAAAATCAGGTGTTCAACATACGTTATTCAGCCAAGAATAGTAGTTCATATCGGCCGCAAGAAAGGCTGAGCACCTTACAGCAAGAGCCCCTTAATCAAAAAGCAATCTTTGGGGATGAGTTAGTAGTACTTTGCCTCTGGCGCTAACCAGATCCCCTAGTTTCATTGTATATTTCCACAGGAGTCTAATGATGAAATACATTAGATCTCCTCACAGGTGAAGTAGAAAAACACTTAAAAGCATTGCCTTCTGAGTGTCACATGGTCCTCTAAAAACAAGGGGAGGAGGTCAACAGCAATGACAGCATCCAAGCCAACACTGTATTCAGCAGCTAAAACTTCAACAAGGAAGGGGGAAAATTCCCCCTTTCAGAGGAATATTCAAAAGGAAATTCAGGATGTGCAATTGTGAAGAAGAGCAATACAAAACAGTTTGGTTTTTTTCATGGGTGAGGTTAGGGGTACAAATCTTTGTTTAAAAATAAAAAGCTTACCTTTTAGCCCATGAGATGTCCTTGACCTTTACCCAGAAAAGCTTCAGAACTGCAAGGAAAAAAAAATTCATTTGAGGAAAAATATCCTGGAATTGGAGAATAAAGATCTATAAAGACAGAAGCATCATTTCGTGGGTAAGAATACAGAAGGATGTGGGTCTTCATCATCTGCACAAAGAGGGCATGGATTGCATTTAATTGAATTATTTTATTTATTTGTATTTTATTTATTCTCACGTAGGCTTAAAAACGTAATGCTCACACATATGCAGACACAAATAACCTAAGTTTTCTCTCTTTTAATATATATCCTTACATAAACACAGAAGCACCCTCACACACGTCAAGTTTTGTAGCACATGTGGAAGACACAGTATCTCTCTTGCCCAAACTATGGTCTCATGACCCCCACCAACATGGCAGAGGCTCCAGGAAGAGGAGAGCAGGTAATATCTTAGATTTGCTGTGCCTTCAAAAAGGCTGCCACTTCCTTTGGGTTCTCTGCAAGTAGCCTCAAGTCAAACAGGTAAAAACAAATCATGAATCAGGGTGAAAGCCTATAAATATGCCTTATTTGTTTTTCTGTTGGTTTTGTTTTTTGTTTTGTTTTTAACCTGCACTGATTTGGGGGAAGTAATTAAGTGTTTTGGCATAAAAGATCTCCTGCTGGGTGATAGGCTACATGGGAAAGGGAAATTAGACAAAAGGTATTGAGTAATAACCACAAATGACTTTATAGCCCATTCTGTTTGAATGTCAATAGAACTCAGAAGCAAGATTTGCAGAAGATAATCAGCAATGACTCCCCCAAGTATAATCGGGAATTGACTATAATTAGCCATTTGTAAACTCTTACCTGCCACTATGATTTCTTAGCTTCGTGGGGGAAAAAAAATGGCATTGTGATCTAAAAGCTCCAAATTATGAATGGAAGAAATTCCCAACTATAAAAGACATTTACTATCTTTCCAAAATTTATCAGCATTGAATTAATTTGGCAGATTCTTGATGACTTTGCCCAGTGATGAAGTATGCATCACATAGCACTATATGTATTATTGTAAGCTGCTTCAAAGCTTTTGAGGAATGAGAGGAGGGCAAAAAAGTAAATAAATATAACTACACATTGTTTAAATAATGGTTGTATAAAGAAAAATTATATTGGAAATAACCGAAGAATAAGAAAATAACTTGAAGTACAGCAAAAATACATAGTCTGTCACGCTGGGCTTTGCACAAGAAGATGAAAACTGTGTCTGGATGTGTTTCTTTAATAGTGAAATAGTCACTTAGGAGAAAGTGAAGCCAATAAGAAACAATAATTGTTTTATACAATATTAATTTGGTTACAATGACTTTCCCCCATGTACCCAGGCTAATGAGCCTAATCAAACAAGGAGCTGCTGAAAACAGCCTAATGGGTTTGAAATTACAAAACTCTTCCTTCCAAATTTAGATATGGAGTTCTTTAAAGGGCCTTTTTTAAAAAAATTATTATTCCAAATTATAATCCATAAGGAAAGATTCTTCAGTCTATCAGAAGTCATATTTCCTAAGGTAGATTGAGTCTATATGTTATCAAAGTGCCTAAACCATAGTTTAAAAAATATTCAGTCAGTAATGGATTTTTTTTTTAATGCAGTCACTTTACCCACATGATATTTCCCACATTATAATTCCTGGGTGTGCTGGGCATTAGGAAACCCTGAGTAAGCCACCTGGATGATTATTAAGATACTATGCTAACGAAATATATTTCCCAACAGGAGGTACTAATAGATAGCCAGCAGCATAAGAAAAGCATCAACATGAAAAATAATAAAAAGACAGCAAGTGTGTCCAGGCTAAATGTTGCCAGTTAGTAGCTAAAACATTGCTGAGTTACAATGATCTGTTCCTTGAAAGTCCAAAGGTTTAAGCTGGTGACAGATATAATTCCAAATTGTATTCAATGCAATTTGACAAATACCTCTTGTGCATCTAAAATATGCCTAGTTATATTCTGTGGAACCTAATAGAGATCAATTCTAAAATAGGAGGATTCACCCAAACCAGGGGTTCTAGATATTTGGAAATAGAAATCATCAGGATCAAAAGTATATACATAAACATTTTAGAAAAAAATAGTCACCAATATTTAATTGCAAGCCATCTTTGAGCACTAGATTTAAACCTTATTGGTAAATATTGGAATTTTCTAAATGCCAGACTATTTTGAAATTTCACGAGAGACGAGACCCGCCCTAGCGAAAGTAAAATTAAACCTCCCTAGGGACGATCCTCTTAGCTAGCCCTTCTTGTTCTTTGTCAGCACCTGCCAGGTGCATGGCTGACCAGAATCCCATGCACCCTTCTTTTTGTCCATGTAGTTAAAGGTAGACTCACATCAGCTGGTTTGCACAGTGACCCAAGGAGGGCAAAAGACCCAAAGCCAATGGGTCTCATCCAGACGTTCCACGGAGTATCTATATCCTCTGGGCAAAAAGAGTCTTTTAGAAGCTGAGTCGGGGAACCTGGGATGGTGGGTGTGAGTGAGGGTTAAGTTAGGGAGAGATGGTTCTCTGCTCTCCATGGCAACTTTGTACCCTGTCATCCTGAACTTTTTCTCCTATTTTTTTTTCTTACATCTCCTTGATGGTAAACTGTATTCTCTGGAGGATTACCCTGTGTCTGAGCAGATCTGGAGGAATGGCTCACAAAGCCGCTAGAGTTTTATTGCATGAGAGACTAAGATACTAAGATGTTGAGAGTGAGTTATCCTTAGAAAGGGAGCATCACACAAGTTATGTCCAAAGACAATTCTTCAGGGTCGGAAGTGAGGTTTTTACTTATTGGTTTTTCTCCTGACTACAGCAGGAGGGGATTCCACTGGCCAGATACCACTCGATCCCAGAGACAGACCACCTAACTGGAAACCTTGGAGAGTGATTTCCTCGGGGGAAAGCACCAGCACACAATCTCCCTGATGGTGGTGCAGGCAATAGACTGCTGCGTGAACAAAGGTAGAAAGCCATCTTTCAGAATCAATGATGCAGCCAACTCCAGCCTGGAAGAAAGGGGTGGGAGCAGCAATCCAATTCAATTCAGAAGCCTTAATTCAGTGCCCAGGCCTCTGCTAGGTCAGTGTCAGCCGCTTCTAGACCACAGAGACCGTCAGGCCCAGAGAGAGCAGCCCTGGCACAGAGGGCACGGCCATAGGGACAGCTCAGGAGTTGGCTCCTCTGTCAGCAGCAGTGAAAGCAGACACTGCAAGAGAGGAGAGAAGCAGCAGATATGAGGAACGCACTGGGAAGCCCCAGGATGACGGGAGACGAGCAGTTAGGAGTCCCCCATTAAACTGACGTATATGCCTTATAGAGAACAGACTTGCGGTTGCCAAGGGGGAGGGGGGGAGGAGAGGAATGGATTGGGCATTTGGGATTCCCAGATGCAAACTCGTATATATAGAATGGAGAAGCAACAAGGTCTCACTGTATAGCACAGGGAACTATGTTCAATATCCTGTGATAAACCATAATGGAAAAGAATATGAAAAAGAATGTGTATATATATATATATATATGTGTGTGTGTGTGTGTGTGTATGTATAACTGAATCACTTTGCTGTACAGCAGAAACTAATACAACATTGTAAACCAACTATACTTTAATAAAATACATTAGAAGAGAAAAAAGGATATGTCTTGCTCTCCTCCAAGGAGCCTTGCCTACCCTCCTTTGTCTGGGTTAGATTTGCTTCGCATATGGTTTAATAACAGCCAGCACATCCCTTCCCATAATCTAATTGTTAATTGTTCAACATGTGTGTTTGTCTGCCCCTCTGGGCTCTGACTTGCTTGTCCATCTTAGGAGTGGTATGTGGAATTAGACACACGCTCATGCTTAGCAAAGCTGCTACTATCAGACAGATGTTTGCTGACTGAATCAGTGACTTAACAACTTGCCTCAGAAAATCTCTCTCCTTACACAAGAATGTAGTTCATCTACTTTCATGACTTTATCAGCCATGATCTCTTGGCTTGCTCAGTGGAAAAATCCGGGATGAGGGAACAGAGGAAAAGATTGGGGAAAACCCAACACTGCATCTTCTCTGAACCTGGTTTGCCACTTTTTTTCAATCAAAATTATGATCCCTTTGTCCAAGTTTGTAAGGGGAGGAAAGAGAGGCTGCAGGATGTTAGTACGAAGGGTATCAGTAGAGATACCAGAAGGTCCATGAAAGGGCCAGCTCTGATCAGCTGGGCCTCCCTGACAGCCCACAGCCTGTGGTTTGATGGTGTGTTTCGCTGGCTTACGAGAAAGACAGTTGTCTTAACGTTTGGAGAGTTCTCCCTAGGTAAATATTTATTCTAGATTTGGAAAGCAATTAAACATCACATTCTCACGAACATGATTTCTCCTTTTTAAAATAAGCATTCTCACACGAGGCTGCAAGAAGGCCCCATCAGAGTGACTGTGGTTCCCTCCCAGACCACTAACCAAATAGATGGTGTCATTTTCTTCACCGCTCCGTGTTAAATTATTTGGCAGAATCAAATCAGGCAGGAAGTTCGGGTCTCTGTCTCATTAGGAATGATAATAATGATACATCTGCCCACAATGAGAAATCACTGCATCCAACGCAGAGGGTAGGCCTGCCTGACACTGTATGACATATTTAGCTTTGCTGAACATTTTGCTATTCAGAAACTAAACAACGGGCTATACTGCTTACGTCTTGGGAGAGAGGAGCGTGAGGACAACTAGAAAACCTTGGCCCAGGATTTCACACGTGGGCGACAAGGACAGCAGAGAGCTTGCGGGGTATGCAGGTGGGGCTCCCAAGAAAAGGCTGTGCAAATAACAGCAATTCTTCAAACACTGTGGCTTCTACAGCTTAGTTTCTTTAAACACACTCACAGGGGGAGCTAATGGCTGCCTTAGCGCAATTTTGTCAAAAACGAAGATAACAGAGTAGAACTGAAAGAACTTCTAACTTAGACGGACTGAAATCTCAGCCCCTGCCTGGACTTCCTGCTACTTGAATTGGGGCAGCTTCCTTCACAGGCTTACCCTCAGTCACTACACCTGTAAAGTGGCACTGATGTTAAAACTGCCCTGGGTAGTTATGAAATTTTCATCAAATGCTGCCTGTGAAAAAAATACTTGGAAATATGAAGACTTCTAGAAATGTCTGAGTTAATACATTTATGTCACCACCTGATTCTAGATAGATTTTCCTGTAGGTTTTAAGGCAGCTAAATCAGTATATGTAACATGCCTGTCACTTGGCAGACAAAAGACCTGGACAGTTGACTGCATTTTTCATGTTTTATGTTTCATGTTTCATCCAGATGTTTTGGCACTTTGGAGCCAGAATAATTCTTTTCTTCCCGATGCATTTGATTTCTGTTAGGGCTGCCAGAATTCTGGCTGACTACAATAAGTCCCGTTAGTTCTTATCTTTTGTGGTTCAATTAATGTACCCACTGAAAAATCAAAGGGCAATTATAAATTTCTCTTTTGGGGAATTCTGTCCTTGTGTGAGGTGGTGCTAATGATGGCATGGGGGTGGTGACAGAGTGTCGCTTCAGAGTAGCTGTCTTGGATATAATGAAGGAATGGATCAAGCATGGCGGAAAAAGCAGTGAATCGACTACAGATGGAATGAGGGATTTGGTAAAAATATAAAAATCTCAAGAGGAAAGAGAAAAAGATTTGAGTCTATGTTCATCGACAGATATGCATATAAAGTAACTGTCCTTCATCCTAGAAGACTGAGCTGCTATAATCTCGGTTTCTGTGGCTAAAAGCCCAGGGCACACAATTGAAAGCTATGCTTTAGTGGGTTGCTTCGAGTTGCTATTTACATTCTGCTGTCACCTGGGGCCCCTCCTCCTCTCCTCCTAGGGCACATGTCGCATTTGCTCGCAGGGCAAACCCAGAAGCCAGGTCATCTGTTGGTGGCTGTTTCCTGGCCTTCTGTTCCACTCCACCTCTGGAAGGCTTTCTTCTGGGAATTCTTAGAATTTCATACCTGCCTCCCATGATTTGCACTTTCCCCCATTTTAAGCACAAAGTAGGAGCTCCATGTGTATTTGCTGAGCCTTGTAGTGAATGAATGAGTTAAAAATTTCTGCTGACATCAAATAAGACTCAGCACCTGTATCACAGTTAGCATGATTTTTGAATGAGTAGATCTCAGTGCATGGTTATCCACTCCTGAATTTCAATGGTACTAGTTAACACGCTTTACTAACTACAAACAACTCAATGCATATAAAATTTAACTAGTTAGGCTTTTGCAATGACATCTCTTTGTCATTCTCTCCTTTGATAATCTATAAGTGTCTTAAAGTATATCAGTGGGGTTACAATGCTCATTCAGGGGGAACCCTGCCCGCCCGCCCAGCCCAGTTCCCAGGACAGAAAGAAGCCTTACTTCAAGGTTACTCTGGAATAGGGATCCAGGGTTCTGCTAACTACTGGCCGCTGGCCAAATCTGGCCAGCATAGCCTGTTTTTGTATGGCCTTTGACCTAAGAATGGTTTTTACATTTTAAAATAATGACACGTGACAATTACATGAAATGCAAATTTCAGCATCCATAAATAAAGTGTTACTGGAACAAAGCCGTGCCCATTCATTTATGTATCGTTTGTGGCTGCTTCTCTGCTATGAATGCCGAGTTGCAGTTGTGGTAGACACCTTGTGTCCTACAAATCCTAAACCCTTTACAGAAAAAGCTTGCCTATCCCTGCTCTAGAACATGGCAATAGTTCAATGTTGGAATTTTGTACAAACAATGGGAATGTTTGTCTGATAATTACGTGTGCAGGCAAAGTTTGCTTCTGTCTACATGAGGTTATTTCAGGAGCCCTAGTTTTCTAATAACCTCTGTGATAATGGAAAGGCTATGATTATAGATCCCTTTCTTTTTTCTTTGGGGGAAATATTATAGGGCCCATCTCTAACTCATAGGGCAATTTTGTACAAATTAGCCTCAGGCATCCTCTGTGGGCAGTGAATTAGAAAAAGCAACCCATGCATCCAGGCAAATCCAACCCTGTCCATGGTGCAGGGCTGGGTGTTTGGGGGCAGTGCACAAAAAACACACCATAAAGCAGAGCCTTGATTATCAAGGAAACCATATCAGACAATCTTAACACTTCTAACGTGACTGAGTGGGCCACTATTTTATAAATGTGCTCGTCATATACTTTCTTAAAAGGATTTTGATGGAGAAATTGTGGAGACAGCATGAATATGAAAGGGACCTCCGATTCTAGGATCAAGACAGGTTTGTGGATGGAATTCAGAAGAAAGAATTGTCACCCTCCCTCATCCTGCCAAGGGCCAACCAATGCTGAATATCCAGATATACGGAGCCCATCCTTACAAACACGTTAGAACTCCCTGTGTTTTTTGAGAACTGGGATCCTTTAGAAATCAACAGTAAGGCAAGTTGTTGTGAATATATGATTTGATCTTTCAGTTCAGCCAATGGCTTGCTAGGCAAGTGACTGCTATGCAGAGCTTTGCAGCAGAACCTGGTGAGGGTTGTCATTTCAGTCTCTTATAGAGGAACGGCACGCACCCTCCCACCAGTGAGTGAAAATAAGAAAGTTGGCAGGTCAAAAGATTATCATAACGTAGAGCCTTTCCATTCGCAGTGGAGATCGCAGATCTGGCCACTTGCTTTCCACTCAATCAATAATAAACCCATTTCTCATTTTCCAAAGTGGGATTCGTTTTCTCCGTTAGCCGTGCAGAATACCACAGTGCCTGGCGGGATGTCCAAGAGCGTACCTCCCAGCTTGGTCCTGGACCAAGCATGCTTCCACCAGGTTTAGTCAAGTTTGCGTAAACTCGTTTATTTCCAGATCCAAACAGCTTATTGCAGTCAAGGAAAAGAATGCCTGATCCAGGCAAAATAAAAGCAATTTAGGTCTTTCCCAGGACTTCTGGTTTCTGGGCTGCTGTTCGTATCTCCTCCTTTCTCCCTTAGAGCCAAGTAAACCTCTATTGCTTACAACTGGCAAAACATATTAAAAATAAAAAAGCAGTTTTAATACACAAGTGGTCAATGAGGCAGCCTTTAAGGAAAAACACTGCTGATAAGATAAACAGCTTGTGATGTCCTTAATTATAATATTTCATACTCATTTAGCCATCTCCACATCACAGAGCTAACAAAGTGGATTTCAAACAGGAAATAAGGCTCCTTCCCACCAGCCCAGAGACCTAATTATAAAATAGCAACCTACTTTTCCTGTAGTGAATACGGGGCTCTTTTTCTTTTTTTTCCTCCTCCAACAGAATTTATTGAGCTCATTACCAGGCTGCTTATGAAGTGATTTGAAATGAGGCAACATTAAAGCATTCCACAAATCCCTTGTACTTAGTCATCCTGGCACTTTATTTGAACTCAGAGCACTGATACGGAATAACTGCCGAAGCCTCACACTTCTGTCTCTATTATCTGACAGGAGGTCTGGAATCCAAAAAAATGATTTATCATCAGACTTTCTTAATCATCATGATAATTTGTCGGAAAGAATCTGGTACAATTCAGGCAACACCAGAGGGGCTTGGCTGCTAGAAACAAGGCGAGTGCCGTATGTGTGCCTTATAGGAACAGATTCACATTAATCAGGCAGTGAAAGGACCCAAGGCAGTGTATGTAAGTGTGTATTTTAAGAAAAATTGACAGATAGGCTTCAAAGAAGCAAAAGCACTGAACTCTCCACATGCTATTAGTACAACTCTAAATTCTGTTCTTCTGTCATGCAAGAGGCAGCTGTAGACTGACCCTCCTTGGGTTATCACTGAGGCTAAAACAGCATAGTTAAAAACTGCATCTGCCAAAGTTTCAAAGAGGGGGAAAAAATCTGCGAAGGACACAAAAGCCTGTGGAAGTTGACTATCTGGTGTATGAAAATGCTGCCATTTTTGCCTTTTATTGTCTCTTTCCCTAACTTGCTGAACCAGGAACGAATCCAAATCTAAAGAAATGTCTCCTATTAAAGAGCAATCGTGTTTTATATCTCACTGGGTCCTATATGTAACCTGATGTACAGTCTGCCTTCGAAAGATGTCCATTTTTAAGGAGAAGATTCATGGAGGAGAGGGGATGTGTGTGCATGTGTGCCTATGTGTGCGTCTGCGTGGGTGAAGGGGGAACAACCCAGCCTGGAAAAATAATGAATCCCAAATGCAGTTCTCTCCTTAGAGAAAGGCTGTGTCTTTTCAGCTATAGCTACTATTAATCCTTACTATATTTCTTACCACATTCCACAATCCAGTGGCCAGACTTATAGGTTAAATGTGGTTGTTTCAAGGAAGCATTGAAAGAAACTTCTGAGCCATAGGAAGAACTTCTGGTTTTTCTAGGTTAGGCTTTGGAATAGTGCTGCAGCATGATAACAACTAGTCCCATTTGAATAGAATACCAGAACATATGGTATCTTCTGTTACCCAGGACATCTTCAACCTTGACAGTTAAAATTCCAAACCAAATGCATGACATCTGAACTGAATACATGTCCTTCAGATGACTTCCCTTAGGAAAGTTATTCATCAAAATCCCTTAAGAAAGTATGAATGAATCGAGGGCCCCTGATATAATATTTTCCTCAGAAGAGGGAGAAACCTGTCACTAGGCATAATCTCCATTATGCATACCTGTACTGAATGTTGACTACATGCAACACTTGGGACTAAGTTCTGCAGAAGCTTTTTTAAAGTAAATCCCATAAATTCACATCCATAAGAACTTCTTTTGACTCAAAGCTCCAGAATTGGAAGAAGCAAACATAGGATTTAACATCTTCCATAGATGAACTCCAAGAGGATCATACCCCAACACATGTGTACCATTGATGCATAACATGTATCACCAATAATGCTGAGACACTGTACCTGGATTAGAGAAGTCTCCTTTACCTAGGTTTGTTTCCTGGAGTTCCCCTCATTCAGCCTTTTAACAACTTAGTCTCATAAGTTTTAAAATACCCAACATTAGTGACTTGCATTTCTACTCATATTCACTCATCCAATAGTACAACACAGCTCAGATCTCAGCATCATTCCACGCTGTTCCACTAAGAACTTGGATTACTCTCCACTTCTCCCACTAAGTCACTCCTACCAGACCCACTATTCATCATCAAATGCTTTGATTATTTGCCCCCTCTTCTCCCAATTTACCAGGTCTTATTCTGGTTTTGTTAATTCCCTACCTAGGCTCAGTCCCATAGGAGTCATGGCAAACAAAGTAATTTGAGGCAGTGTTGCACAGTGATTAGGAACAAGGACTCTGGAATCAGAGTGCCTGGTTTATATTCTATCTGGATCTAAACTCTGTCTCTACCACGAATTAGGTCTGTATGATCTTGGGCAAATGACTTGATTTCTTTGCCTTGTACTCTCCACCTGTAGGAAGGTAATAAATACTTCAGTGTGCCAGACACTGCGGTAGACAATGAGGATTAAATATTGAAGCTGTTGAAGAATTTTAAGTAGAGAAATGATATAATGTATCCTAGCTTCTTCCATGACCAGCTGTGTGACCTTCCTCTCAATACCTCAGTTTTCTCAACTTTAAAATGGAGTTAGTAATAGTGCCTCCTTCATAGGATTGCTGAGAAGATTGAATGAGATAATAGTAAGCTACAAATAAATCTTAGCTATTTGTAGTAACACATGCCCGTGATATAATCTTTTGCACTACTGCAAATGTTGTAGAAAAGCAGTCTACGTTCCCTAATTTTAATTGTTCCCAATTCACTTATTGAACCCTCAAAATTCAGTTTTAATTATTCGTTCATTCATTTATGGAAGTATTTACTAAATAGCTCATAAATGTGAGTCTTCTACCAGGTGACGGCGCTACAGTAAAGAAGACAAACGTGGGCTTCCCTGGTGGCGCAGTGGTTGAGAGTCTGCCTGCCGATGCAGGGGATACAGGTTCGAGCCCTGGTCTGGGAAGATCCCACATGCCGCGGAGCCACTAGGCCCGTGAGCCACAATTACTGAGCCTGCGCGTCTGGAGCCTGTGCTCTGCAACAAGAGAGGCCGCGATAGTGAGAGGCCCGTGCACCGTGATGAAGAGTGGTCCTCACTCGCCGCAAGTGGAGAAAGCCCTCGCACAGAAGACGAAGACCCAACATAGCCATAAATAAATTAAAAAAAAAAAAAATAAGACAAACGTGATTTTTACCCTCTTGATCCTCACCAGTCAGCTCAAAATAGGCTTTCTAATGATTATTCACAGTCTTTTCCTTCTTGGCCTTTAATACAATATTTAATATTATTGAACAGCCCATTTTCATGAAAATATCAAGTTCTCCCATTCCTTGGCATCCATGAAACTATATTATTTGGGGCCTTTTATTTCTCTATACCTGCCTTCTAGCCCCTTTCTGGAGCCTCAGTTTCTCACAGCCTCTTAATATGAGAATACATATCCCTCTGTCCCTGCGGCATCTTCCTCCTCAAAGTTCCCTATTGTCAGAGCTCCTATTGTTACTTCTTTGCAAATGACTCTTTATCCTAGAACCACTTATCCTCTGACCACTTTCCTGATTTCATTCCATGCTTCTTAATGTCTGCTTGTCGTCACTAATGGGGTGCCCTGACAAGTCCTCCAACTCAACATATGCTAAGTTAGTTTTCCATCTTTAACAAACACCCAATACCATTGCCTAAATTTCCAAATTTTTGTCTCAAATACCTGAGGTTGAACCCTCAAAATCATATTTCATTATTTAACCCACACTCTTCATTTTTAACTGATTTCATAGATTCTATATCTATAGAATATTTTGCATACCCTCCTGTCTTTTATTTTTTAATATTATAGTCACTATCCTGGTTCAGGCTCTTCTTTACCTCTCACTTGAACTATTGTACTAGTCTTCTAACTATCCCCACACCACACCCCTCAGTTTCTTTATCTCTTGGTCCATCACACAAGCTATTGCAAGATTCAGCCTCATCAAGATCTACCTGGGCTTTGCATTGTCTTTTCTGAAAATGTTATGGGTTCTCCATTGCCTAACAAAGCATGTCAACGTTGTAAGCCTAATATTTCATGTCTTCTGTATTTTGGCCACACACTACCTTCAAAAATAAGGTCTACATTTATATAACTCCATAGAGTTTGAGAAGCATTTTGTACCTACTATCTTATTTAATCTACTACTCATAAGATGTCTTATGATGTAGATATTATTACAACATAAAAGCCCTACATTATTAATAAATCGGAAAAGTCCTACAGATGGGGAAACTAAAGACCAAAGAGATCTGAGTTTTTCTTGAGTTACATAAGTATTTCTGAACCAGAACATAGGCAGATTTGATGAGAGGATTTTGACCTAACAGTGCAATCATCACACATTACTCTTGCAAATAATAATAATAATAATACCTCTCATTAATCTCCTTTGTGAAGCACAAAATATGGATTATTAGAAACCATGGAAAGAAGTTGATTAAAAGGAATTAAAAGTCAGTAAACCTGGGTTTAAGTTTGGACTCTTTATTAATTTCCTAAGTCCATTAACAGCTGTATGCTTTATTATATTTGTCTGCAAGACAGTCTTATAATTCCTGAAACGCTTTTGCTTTACAAAGAAATAATGATGAGTAATGGAATTACAGCCATTTTAAGTATTTAATTCTAAAGCTTGTAGTTATCTTCTTTCATATGAGTCATCAAAGCTTTTTATAATCATTAGTCATCTGTATTATCCCTATTTCTACAGCTAGGCAAGTGTAAAGTCAAGTACTTTCTTTAAGGTCAGATACAATGCCATTCATTTTTAGATGAAGACTACTCAGAACCCTCAGCCCACACACCTACGTAACATTTTTATTTCACAGTAATCTCTAGAACATCTTTAATGGAGAGAAAAAGGGCAGCTTCATAATATCAACTCACAGTTTATGTTCCTAAATAAAGCAACCAAATATTTCACGTGGGTAAAGAAGACACAGAGTCAATGGCTCAAAATATCAGAATATAATTTTTAAGAGCAATTATAATAAATCTTTGGACTTTCTACTGAAATTCGATATTTTAGCACTCAAATCTATATTCCTCACAATTCACTGTTTTCAAAAAGAAAAGGAGAGAGAGAGAGAGAGAGAGAAAGGAAAAATGAAAGGAAGAAAAAAGACAGATGAAAGGAAGAAAAAATTAAAGAAAGAAAGACAACAGCTTTAAGAACTGGACGGTAAAAAATCGCCATGGTAACACACAATGTGCGATGATCACAGTTCATCACTAGAATGGGGAAGGGGTTGCATTCTCAGCTTTGTAGTCAACAGAGCCAAGCAAAGGAATTTTGAAGAGGCAATGAAAGGTATTACAGCTACTCCTTTCAGGATCAACTGATCGTGTTCTAGTTAAACACTCTGTAAAATCTTTTTCAGCTCAGAAAAAAAGGCTCAGGAAAATAACTCCCCAGCTGTTTTCTGCTGATAACTTAAGAGAGGTAGATGAAAACTATACCTGTGTCCTCCAGGAATTCTGATGACCAGCCCATGCAACGCTGAATACAAACTTAAAATATCATTTTTAGTTCAGAAGTATTCTGAATGTTTTTAGTTCTTTGTGTATAAAGGTATATCCTTTACAAAGACTCAAAGTGGCCTGTTGTTAGTCCCAATTTGAAAAAACAAAACCAACCTGGAACAAGAAGGGAAACCAAACTTAAAAGGAATCAATGATAAATTTTACACAAAATTAGTATAATCAGAAAAGGAGGGATACAGATGATTCATTGAGATATGTGTTTGCATGTGGCTTATCACCCAGCATTACTTACTGTACTCAATTTGAATGTATGTGTTTGATGATACCATATAGATCAACACATACTTCACTTAATTTTATTGCGAGAAAACATACTCATGGTACTTAGTAAATACTTAACATGTCTAGGTTTTCTTTCCTTTATCCACCTCCTTCCAAAATGTAAAGTAGAAGTCAGTTCATGACTTCAATTTTTACTCTTTGGATCTAAGTTTAATCTAATAAATTTCTAATCACCTCATATGGAGTTGGTGGCAGAATAATTTTTTCCCACACTTTCTCATATACTTTACTTCTCATCTATTGGATTGTCCACCACCATTTTGAACCAGATATGTGTCAAAGTGTTTCTTTTTTCTGGTTAATTGAAAAATAGGAATATTAATTCAACAAACAACCTGAACCATTGAAAGAGCTCATGGAAACATTTTTTATTTGCTTTAGAAATTAGAGGAAATAACTTCTGCTTCTAAAGAATTATATCATTTTCAGTTGTAAGAAATAGTTCACTGCCCAATTTCAGATATGGGTCTGCCAACATTTAGAGTGAAAATGCTTTTTTTTAAAAATGAGACATGTTCTGGTAGAAACATTATTCCAGTTTGACATAATAGCTAACAAGACTTCAGTCCAACTGTGACATTCTTTACTACAGCTGAAAGAAAATGTTTGCATTCAAAATAGTCCCTTTGTTGTTCATAGTGACAACATAGACTCAGAATGCACTTTCTATTACTACACTTTATTCCTTGAAGTTTTTGTTACTAAGAGAAGTCAAAGCCCTGAATATAAATTTTAGCTTTTGGTACACGGGTTTCTCCTGTCTGGTAATATAGAATCATTCTTAAGACATAAGCAACATCCATCAAACAGACGTAGTTAGGAGTGGATGTTTCGTAATGTCTGACAGTTACAGTGTACTGCTTAATCTTGTTTAATAAAGCATGAACTTGTTTCAGCAGTTAATCTGAGATTTTCATGGGTTTAAACACTTACCATAAATAGTTTATTAAGTGGGAATACTTTTTTTTAATTACTGTGTTTAGATCTTGAATGTTATGAATAGACATGATTTTTCTTAATTTATAAAATCATTATTGGGAAACTAGCTATATTGGAAAAATACTGGAAAAATATTAGATTTTTTTTCTAATTTTAGTATATGTTTTTAAATATGATCTACACTGCTAAGAGCTAAGAAATATGGAATTGTATAATGGGTATAAATGGCACTATTAGGTAGGTTTTTTTAAAAAAAAATCAATGGATTAAAAATCCATCTACACAGACAGGCCATCAACAGGATTAATGTGGTCAAATGTCCTTCTGGCAAGAAATCAACAGCTGTGTGAGAAAAGACGGGTCCTTGGGTAGCTCAATGTCACCACAAAGATGCTGAGATACACAGATATCTCTCGCATTATGGGATCGTGTATTTTTCTATCCCAACTGCCATGTGTATTATCAACTTACTGGGGGTCAGCACAGAGGAAAATGCTTAGCCACTATAGTTTTTATAAAACATAGAAGTACAAAGAGTGAAAAAGAGATGGTGAGTTTAGCTGATAGAATAAGGAGGTAGAATGATAAATGCAAAGGTAAATAAATCACTGAGAAATCACACATGGGGTAGGTTCTGTCCAGAATTACTGCTGTGCCTGAACTAGTGACCCATTCACTGTCTACCTATAGGAATAAAGATCACCTTCTCTTCCTTCATCTTCTTTTCCCCAGGTTATCTTTCTGAAAGTTTTAAACTCTAACAACCACTCATGGTCTATTGAATCCCCTTATTCTTTCCCAAGTCTAATAATTCCTTTATTCATTCCAGAGTTGGTCTGGGAAGTGGTCAGGAGTATTGGTCAAGCTAATTCAGACAGCCCTCATTGCAGCAGGCCCGGCTCTCTGAAGGGCCTGCTCTGCACAGTCAGCAGTGAGAGGCCACAAGACAAAGGCTCTCTATCTGCAGCCACATCTCCCTCCATACACCCCCAGCCTCCACACACATAATGTCAAGAAGCCATGGTGGCTTCCCTGGCGTCACAGTGGTTAAGAATCCGCCTGCCAATGCAGGGGACACGGGTTTGAGCCCTGGCCCAGGAAGATCCCACATGCCGCAGAGCCACTAAGCCCATGTGCCACAACTACTGAGCCTGCGCTCTAGAGCCCGCGAGCCACAACTACTGAGCCTGTGCGCCACAACTACTGAAGCTCACACGCCTAGAGCCCGTGCTCCACAACAAGAGAAGCCACTGCAATGAGAAGCCCATGCACCGCGAGGAAGAGTAGCCCCCGCTCGCCGCAACTAGAGAAAGCCCGTGCGCAGCAACGAAGACCCAACAAAGCCAAAAATAAAAACAAACAAATAAATAAATAAATTTATTAAAACAAAAAAAGAAACGAGGGAGGAGGTGAGAAGCAGGCGGGAGAAAGGAAAGATGGCTCTTCTCACGTGTCAGAATGGATTCTATCTATGACGTCAAGCTCTTGAGCACTAGGTATCAAAACCTCAGGTTTTTGATGGAACTCACAATGGCTGCATCCCTGGCTGCAGTAATGACATTGCCTAGGGCACTGAAGCATCCACTTTCCATTCTTTGTCACTGCCCTCCCCCACTCCATCAAGAACTTAATTGCTGGACTCTGGCTCACTCAGGCCGGGCGGGAGGGAGGGGCACGGAGTGCGGGGCGAGCCTGCGGCGGCAGAGGCCGGCGTGACGTTGCACCAGCCCGAGGCGCGCCGTGCGTTCTCCCAGGGAAGCCGCCCCTGGATCCCGGGACCCCGGCAGTGGCAGGCTGCACAGGCTCCCGGAAGGGCGGTGTGGACAGTGACCTGCGCTCGCACACAGGCTTCTTGGCGGCGGCAGCAGCAGCCCCAGCGTCCCACGCCCGTCTCTGGGCTCCGCGCTTTCAGCCGCGACTCGCGCCCGTCTCTGGAGCTCCTTTGCGCGGCGCTCTTAATCCCCTCTCCTCGCGCACCAGGAAGCCAAGAGGGAAGAAAAAGTCTCCTGCCTCTTCGGCAGCTCCAGAGTTTTCCCGGACTCCCTCCCGGCTAGCTGTGGCACATTAGTCCCCTTCAGGCTGAGTTCTCGCCGCCAGCCCCAGTCCTCTCGCTGCGCTCTGACCGGGGTCCGGGCCTCAGCTCCAGCGCCGCCCGCCCCGGCGGGGGAGCAGACAGGCCTCTCGGGCTGGTGGGTGCCGCTCGGCACCGCTCCTCTGTGCGGGAGTCTCTCTGCTTTGCCCTACCCAGATGTCCAATTGGTGATAGGTTCGGAGAAAAGGAGAATATAGACCAGAGGACCTAGCAAGGATGATATCTGTTTGCCTTACATCACTCAACAGAAACAAAGACAACGCCTTTTGGCCCAGCAGCAAAAACAAAGGAAATTCCTTTTGGGGGATGAATTTAAGAAAGTGAGCAAATAAGTTTATAATGCTTTAACTCATCTTTTTGGGGAGCAACTAAGCCCGTGCACCACAACTACTGAGCCTGCACTCTAGAGCCCACAAGCCACAACTAATGAGCCCACGCACCACTAGCCTGCACGCCTAGAGCCTGTTCTCTGCAACGGGAAGCCACTGTAGTGAGAAGCCCGTGTGCTGCAACTAGAGAAAGCCCACGTGCAGCAATGAAGACCCAACGCAGTCAAAAATAAATAAAAAGCTGATTAGAATTATCTAGTATAACAATGTGGCAAGATAGAATGTTGATATATAAAAATCTATTGCATTTTTATACACTAGCAGTGAACAATCCAAAAATGAAGTTAAGAAAACAATCTCATTTATAGTAGCAACAAAATAATAGATAAGTAGAAATAAATTTAGCAAAAAAAGCACCTAACTTGTACAGTGAAAAATACAAAATGTTGAAAGGTATTAAAGAAGATCTAAAAAAAAAAAAAGAACTTAATTGCTACTCAGCCAAACTCACTTTTCCAGCTTGCAGAAATATTAAAAACTAAAAAATTCTCTTATTGTGGGAGGGAGGGCCATTAGAGAGAAAGGCTCATTCTTACACTCAGCTAGTAGGGGCCCCTTTTATTAGCACACTTAGGGGTACTTCTCAAGGAACACATATAGAGTTGGTCTTTTTTTTCACTTACAGTATAGAAACTTCACAACTTTAAACATGGTGGAGAAAAGAGTGAGTGGCCTTGCAGAAGAGGGGTACTAGGGCGGAGGGGTTAGAAGGAGGGGCTCTGAAGTTAGGCAGATCTGGGCTCCAATTCCGCCTGTGTGTGCTCTTGTTACCTCACTTAACTTATAAGATGAAAAGAACAGAATCAAACTCATTGAAGGATTTTAAGTGAATATAAAGTGTTTAGCCTTATTTCTGATAGCTATTGTCAATCAAAGGAGATCAGAAAGAAGTACAGTGCTCTAGCAAGGGTTGAGTAGAAGCATTTCCATTGGAAATGAATGTTGAGTGAGCTATCATTAATTAGCTAGGCATTTCCTTCCTTGAAATATGTATATCCTTGCTGAGTATATGGAATACAGGCTTAGTCAAATCAGATCAGACCATGTCATTCAGGTCATCTGAATTTTACTGCCTGTCATTTCCAATCACGCTTCATAGTAGGTGCCGTGAGAAGAGCCTCGTCCTGGGGCCGCATACAATTCTGAGATTACTGAACCGCCAAGCCCTGCGACCTTGCTCACATAGCCTGACTCTGCCTTAGAGACAGATTACCTGATACTTGTAGAACTGATGCCTGGATTTAATGTTAATACAAAGTACATCTCTGCCATCAACTAAATTTATGTGTCCTGCCCTTTTCCCCCAGACGTTTAAAAAATGGGAACATATAGCTAAGAAAAGGAGATCAAACTAAATTTAAACTCTAATCATGGTCTCCCTATAATCTGCTTCTATGTCTACTGTTAGATTTTACATTTTACATTTGTTTACATTTACATTTTACATTTGTTCTCTGATGCAAGAATACAGTTTTTCTCCTTTCTTTCCACCTTTGAAAGAATTATGGAAACAAAGACTCATTTGCTTGTATGTACCACCGATTCCCTTTCCATGTAGTCTGCACAGGGCCCAGATTGCTGATAGCCTCTGTGTATAGACCCTGGTAGTTTATTTTGATATTCTCTGAAGGGCCAAGAGAAACAGCAGGGTGATTAGTACATTTCTCCTCTTCCCTCTCTCCCACGCCCAAAAGTTGGCTGTAAAATTTTCAGGAGAACATCTCCATCAGCTTAGAATGTTTTGTTGGGTTTTTTAAACAAGATTTCTTCTTTTTTCCTCATGTAATGTTTCTATTTTGAAATCCAGGATTCCTACCTTATCACTCTTCAAGAGCAGTAAGTCTCCCCCAAACTCCCCTCCCCTCTGAGCTTGGAACAAAAATCCAATGACTGTGCTATATTTATTAGGAGTCCTTAATGTGTTTTAAATGTTAATGAAATGGGAAATGCCCTCAGCCTTCTCTAAATCTAGTATTTCAGACTTGTTTCTCACGATTGGCAGAATTTGCCAGCTTTGTAAGACAACACTGCCAAATTTGGAAAGACCTAGGACCTCAAATTATTGATACTTTCAACAGCAAATATATGCAGGTCCCATTGCTTACAAGTAAGCTTCAAATGAGACAGGTCAAGGGGTCATAAAAAGTGGAAAGCTGGGCTTCCCTGGTGGCGCAGTGGTTGAGAGTCTGCCTGCCGATGCAGGGGACACGGGTTCGTGCCCCGGTCCGGGAAGATCCCACATGCCGCGGAGCGGCTGGGCCCGTGAGCCATGGCCGCTGAGCCTGCGCATCCCGAGCCTGTGCTCCGCCACGGGAGAGGCCACAACAGTGAGAGGCCCGCGTACCACAAAATAAATAAATAAATAAAATTTAAGAAGTGGAAAGCAGGAAAGGCATGTGACTGAGTTGAGGGCCAAAACACACAAAACTCAGTACCTTGTCCAGAGTTTAGCTCACTGACCAGGGCACTCTGACGCTTTCATAGTCCTGTATTCACTGAGGATTTTGTTTAATGTATTTGTTTATTTGTTTGGGCCAAGACAACCATTAACTGAGAATCACAGAAATTAAAAGCAAAAGCTTATTTTTTTCCTATTGTGAAGAAAAGATTATGATTTCTCTTCACATTTTCTTTCTTTCTTCTTTAATCAACTCATTTTATATATCTCAGGCAATAAAACTACCATTGCTCTGGGAACGGTATTTTGCTTTTTAATAAGTTTTATTTTAATATATTAGTTGGGCAGTGTCATAAATAGCCCTCTTATTCCTAGGGTAGGGGAATCAGCCATGATTACCCGAAAAAAAACCAGAAAGAAGTGGTACAGATAACATTTCTTTTTTTTTTAATTTTTAAATTTTATTTTTGCCTGCGTTGGGTCTTTGTTGCCGCTCGTGGGCCTTCTCTAGTTGCAGCGAGCGGGAGCTACTCTTCGTTGCGGTGCACGGGCTTCTCATTGTGGTGCGTTCTCTTGTTGCGGAGCATGGGCTCTAGGCTCATGGGCTTCAGTAGTTGTGGCACATGGGCTCAGTAACTGTGGCGCACGGGCTTAGTTGCTCCGTGGCATGCGGGATCTTCCAGGACCAGGGATCGAACCCGTGTCCCCTGCACTGGCAGGCGGATTCTTAACCACTGCGCCACCAGGGAAGTCCCAGATAACATTTCAAAAGGAGCCTGTGGCAAAGTGTACATTGGTTTCAGCAACAATTCACATTTACAAGTGAGGGTTGTAAAACAAGACCAAAGGAAATCTTGCAAATGCAGACTCCTGAGATGACATATGTCATGACTGTATGGCTCAAGTTTGACGTTATCTGGAAAAATTCCCTCACCCTAATTGTCTTCTAAGCTGTGAAGTTTCTGTTGTACTGCGTATATTGACAGCCCTTCCTCTTGGATACCTTGATGTTAATGCAAGAAATGACTTTTCCATAAGTAACTTTGCATTCGAAGAACCTTCTGTAGATGATTCAAAGAAACTTGGTACCTCACGGAAGACAGTTTAATGACCATGGACTTTACGTAATCTTTCCTTCTCTCAAAGAGCGCAAAACATAGGGCCCAGGTCAGGCAAAGGCAACTGAGGGAAGGTAAGTTGTCAGTTATGGCCCTTAGCTCTTCAAAGAAGATCCAAAATATGAGGGGATGAATATTTAGAGGCTCCACGGCATCAGAAGAGCCAAATGAAGCTTAATTACTGACTGTTAGGGAAATACAAGATAATATTCTTCTAAAACAATTCACAATATCAGTCACAGCTCCAAAGAAGGAAGTGGCCAAACTTTACTGCATTTGGCTGTATTATCATGTGCCAGAATCACCTATTATCGTAGAAAAACTGACTTTCACAGGACAGAGGGGTTCGTGTGTTAAAAGAACTGTGTGCAGAGAGGACAGGGACGACAAAGTTTGGCAAAGTCCAGCTCATCTTTCCGATCATAAGTGCAAGTGATGGGTGGCACTAAAAAAGAAAGAGAATGGTAGATACCGGCTAAATGTTGGAGAGTAGAAATACAAGAATATTCAAAGCAATAAATTAAGGACCATGTACAAGGTAGACTAAACTGGGTGAACAAATTACAGTCCAAAGGCCAATTATAGCCTCTGCCTCTTTTGTAAATAAAGTTGTACTGGAGCTCAGCAAGGCCCGCTGATCCCCGAATGAAATAAAAGGGGATAAATGGCTAAGGTTGACAAAGAAAGTGATGAGTTACTCCACCCACTTTCCACTCAGAGCCATAAAACAAAAGGAAAATAAAATACCATGTCTAATCAGAGGAATACACAGAAGAGAATCATCGGTTCATAAAGATGATTCCAACAGAGAGAGGAGAAGATGGCGGAAGAGTAAGACGCAGAGATGACCTTCCTCCCCACAGATACATCAGAAATACAGCTACACTTGAAACTGCTCCTACAGAACACCTACTGAATGCTGGCAGAAGACCTCAGACCTCTCAAAGGCAAGAAACTCCCCCCATACCTGGGTAGGGCAAAAGAAAACAGAAAAAACAGAGACAAAAGAATAGGGACGGGACCTGCACCAGTGGGAGGGAGCCGTGAAGGAGGAAAGGTTTCCAAAAACTAGAAGACCCTTCGTGGGCGGAGACTGCGGGTGGCAGAGGGGGAAGCTTCGGAGCCGCGGAGGAGAGCGCAGCAACAGAGGTGCGGAGGGCAAAGCGGAGAGATTCCCGCACAGAGGATCGGTGCCGACCAGCACTCACCAGTCCGAGAGGCTTGTCTGCTCACCCGCTGGGACGGGCGGGGCTGGGAGCTGAGGCTTGGGCTTCGGTCGGAGCGCAGGGACAGCACTGGCGGAGTGAACACAGCCTGAAGGGGTTAGTGCACCACGGCTGGCCAGGAGGGAGTCCGGGAAAAAGTCTGGACCTGCCGAAGAGGCAAGAGACTTTTTCTTCCCTCTTTGTTTCCTGGTGCGCGAGGAGAGGAGATTAAGCGCGCGGCTTAAAGGAGCTCCTGAGACGGGCGCCAGCTGCGGCTATCAGCGCGGACCCCAGAGACAGGCCTGAGATGCTAAGGCTGCTGCCGCCACCAAGAAGCCTGTGTGCGAGCACAGGTCACTATCCACACCCCGCTTCCGGGGAGCCTGTGCAGCCCGCCACGGCCAGGGTCCCGGGATCCAGGGACAACTTACCCGGGAGAACGCACGGCGCGCCTCAGGCTGGTGCAACGTCACGCCAGCCTCTGCCGCCGCAGGCTCGCCCCGCCTCCGTGCCCCTCCCACCCCCGGCCTGAGTGAGTCAGAGCCCCTGAATCAGCGGCTCCTTTAACCCTGTCCTGTCTGAGAGAGGAACAGACGCCCTCAGGCGACCTACATGCAAAGGCGGGCCCAGATCCAAAGCTGAACCCTGGGAGCTGTGTGAACAAAGAAGAGAAAGGGAAATCTCTCCCGGCAGCCTCAGGAGCATAGGATTAAATCTCCACAATCAACTTGATGTACCCTGCATCTGTGGAATACCTGAATAGACAACGAATCATCCCAAATTGAGGAGGTGGACTTCGGAGCAACGATATATATATATATTTTTTTTTTTTCCTTTTTTCTCTTTTTGTGAGTGTGTATGTGTATGCTTCTGTGTGAGATTTTGTCTGTATAGCTTTGCTTTCACCATTTGTCCTAGGATTCTGTCCGTCCGTTCTTTTTTTTTTTTTTTTACTTTTAAAATTTTTTTCATAATAATTATACTTTTTATTTTAATCACTTTATTTTATTTTATCCTACTTTCTTTTATTTTATCCACTTTCTTTTTTTCTAGTTTTTCTCCCTTTTATTCTGAGCCATGTGGATGAAAGGCTCTTGGTGCTCCAGCCAGGAGTCAGTGTTGTGCCTCTGAGGTGGGAGAGACGAGTTCAGGACATTGGTCCACCAGAGACCTCCCGGCTCCACGTAATATTAAAAGGCAAAACTCTCCCAGAGATCTCCATCTCAACACTAAGACCCAGCTGCAATCAACGACCAGCAAGCTACAGTGCTTGGACACTCTATGCCAAACAACTAGCAAGACAGGAATACAACCCAACCCATTAACAGAGACGCTGCCTAAAATTATAATAAAGTCACAGACACCCCAAAACACACCACCGGATGTGGTCCTGCCCACCAGAAAGACAAGATCCAGCCTTATCCTCCAGAACACAGGCACCAGTCCCCTCCACCAGGAAGGCTACACAACCCACTGAAACAAAATTACCCACTGGGGGGCAGACAACAAAAATAATGGGAACTACGAACCTGCAGCCTGTGAAAAGGAGACCTCAAACACAGTAACATAAGCAAAATGAGAAGACAGAAAAACACACAGCAGATGAAGGAGCAAGGTAAAAACTCACCAGACCTAACAAATGAAGAGGAAATAGGTAGTCTACCTGAAAAAGAATTCAGAATAATGATTGTAAAGATGATCCAAAATCTTGGAAATAGAATAGAGAAAATGCAAGAAACATTTAACAAGGACCTAGAAGAACTAAAGAGGAAACAAGCAATGATGAACAACACAATAAATGAAATTAAAAATACTCTAGAAGGGATCAATAGCAGAATATTTGAGGCAGACGAACGGATAAGTCACCTGGAAGATAAAATAGTGGAAATAACTACTGCAGAGCAGAATAAAGAAAAAAAGAATGAAAAGAATTGAGGACAGTCTCAGAGACCTCTGGGACAACATTAAACACACCAACATTCGAATTATAGGGGTCCCAGAAGAAGAAGGGAAAAAGAAAGAGACTGAGAAAATATTTGAAGAGATTATAGTTGAAAACTTCCCTAATATGGGAAAGGAAATAGTTAATCAAGTCCAGGTAGCACAGAGAGTCCCATATAGGATAAATCCAAGGAGAAACATGCCAAGACGCATATTAATAAAACTATCAAAAATTAAATACAAAGAAAACATATTAAAAGCAGAAAGGGAAAAGCAACAAATAACACACAAGGGAATCCCCATAAGGTTAACAGCTTACCATGTTCTTGGATTGCAAGAATCAACATTGTGAAAATGACTATACTACCCAAAGCAATCTACAGATTCAGAATCTACAGATTCAATGCAATCCCTAGCAAACTACCACTGGCATTTTTCACAGAACTAGAACAAAGAATTTCACAATTTGTATGGAAACACGAAAGACCCCAAAGAGCCAAAGCAATCTTGAGAACAAAAAATGGAGCTGGAGGAATCAGGCTTCCAGACTTCAGATTATACTAAAAGCTACAGTAATCAAGACAGTATGGTAGGTACTGGCACAAAAACAGAAATATAGATCAATGGAACAGGATAGAAAGCACAGAGACAAACCCACGCACATATGGTCACCTTATTTTTGATAAAGGAGGCAAGAATATACAATGGAGAAAAGACAGCCTCTTCAATAAGTGGTGCTGGGAAAACTGGACAGCTACATGTAAAAGGATGAAATTAGAACACTCCCTAACACCATATACAAAAATAAACTCAAAATGGATTAAAGACCTAAATGTAAGGCCAGAAACTATCAAACTCTTAGAGGAAAACATAGGCAGAACACTCTGTGACATAAATCACACCAAGATCCTTTTTGACCTGCCTCCTAGAGAAATGGAAATAAAAACAAAAATAAACACATGGGACCTAATGAAACTTCAAAGCTTTTGCACAGCAAAGGAAACCATAAACAAGACCAAAAGACAACCCTCAGAATGGGAGAAAATATTTGCAAATGAAGCAACTGACAAAGGATTAATCGTCAAAATTTACAAGCAGCTCACGCAGCTCAATAACAAAAAAACAAACAACCCAATCCAAAAATGGGCAGAAGACCTAAATAGACATTTCTCCAAAGAAGATATACAGATTGCCAACAAACACATGAAAGGATGCTCAACATCATTAATCATTAGAGAAATGCAAATCAAAACTACAATGAGATATCATCTCACACCAGTCAGAATGGCCATCATCAAAAAATCTAGAAAAAATAAATGCTGGAGAGGGTGTGGAGAAAAGGGAAACCTCTTGCACTGTTGGTGGGAATGTAAATTGATACAGCCACTATGGAGAACAGTATGGAGGTTCCTTAAAAAACTAAAAATAGAATTACCATACAACCCAGCAATCCCACTACTGGGCATATACCCTGAGAAAACCATAATTCAAAAAGAGTCATGTACCAAAATGTTCATTGCAGCTCTATTTACAATAGCCAGGACATGGAAGCAACCTAAGTGTCCATCAACAGGTGAATGGATAAAGAAGATGCGGCACATATATACAATGGAATATTACTCAGCCATAAAAAGAAATGAAATTGAGTTATTTGTAGTGAGGTGGATGGACCAAGAGTCTGTCATACAGAGTGAAGTAAGTCAGAAAGAGAAAAACAAATACCGTATGCTAACACATATATATGGAATCTAAGAAAAAAAAAAGGTCATGAAGAACCTAGGGGTTAAGATGGGAATAAAGACACAGACCTACTAGAGAATGGACTTGAGGATATGGGGAGGGGGAAGGGTAAGCTGTGACAAAGTGAGAGAGTGGCATGGACATATATACACTACCAAACGTAAAATAGATAGCTAGTGGGAAGCAGCCGCATAGCACGGGGAGATCAGCTCGGTGGTTTGTGACCACCTAGAGGGGTGGGATAGGGAGGGTGGGAGGGAGGGAGATGCAAGAGGGAAGAGATATGGGAACATATGTATACGTATAACTGATTCACTTTGTTATAAAGCAGAAATTAACACACCATTGTAAAGCAGTTATACTCCAATAGAGATGTTAAAAAAAAAAAAAGATGATTCCCCCGATAATCATGCCAAGATTACCAGGCTGCAATCTCAGAAATTTGAACAAAGACATGGCAGGACAGAAAAGAAAGGGTGTTCCCCAGGAAGTCATACAGTACAAGCACATAGTTCATTTCACAAACATTTCTTGAGCCCTTATTCTTCTAGGCCCTGGGCTGAGAAGGCACTGGGGATCTGAGTGACTAGGACAGATTTCTGATTCTGTGGAGCCAGAGGACAGCTGCAGAGTGGATGGAAATGGAACGTGGACCCACCCAGGCCACTTCTCCAGCATTTTAGGGATTAATACAACGAGCATGCTTCCTCTTCGTGACAAGTCTTCATTCTTGTCACTGTCAGAAACATAGTGCTGGCTCAGCAAGCCTTTCACCACAAGGGGCATCATTCAAACAAGAAATCTAGATTTTCTGTTCTAGAAATGTATTGTCAGAAAGTGCCAAGAAATGGTCCTACACAGAATAGGTTTTCAATGAGTGCCTTTTAAACAACTGACTTTTCAACTGAACTCACTAATTTTATTCCCATCCTTATAATACAGCTCTCCAAACCATCTTTGGCTCTGCAAGAAAGAAGTATCTGTTGACCTGTGTTTTCTTGGCCCTCTAATACAGAGAGAAATAATGAGAGGTTGGAAGACATAAGATGGGGAGGGAATGATAAGGATTTGTGATATTTGTAGACTCATTATTGGGCTGAAAAATCTCTTTCTAAACCGTGGATTACCTTTGATATTCCATGCACTAGGGCTACCTTATTATTACTCTTTAACTGCAGTTCAGCTGGAAGAATTACAGAGGTTCTGGAATAGGTCTGTGCTGTTTTCCCTCTCATGGTGGAAGTACCAACTCGTACTATTGCTAGAATAACTTTCCCCTCAAATTCCATTTTCATGTTCTACCTCCCTGAAAACGTATGATGGATCTGTGATACCTATTATTGATACATTAAATGCCAAAACCTCAGCCTCACATAAGTCAATCTGCTCTAATCAGCCCCCTCCTGTCCTCCAATTTTATCTCACACACCATGTACCCTGTGCTTTACTCAAGACAGCAGCTTGCCATAGCCCGGGTGGAGAGGTTCAGCTCGGCCCCTTGAACTTTGCATTGTCCTGTACACTTTCCAGCTTCTCTTCTGAGGGCCATTCTTCACTCCTTCAGAATCTGGCTTAACACTAACTTCTTTCAAGAACTTTGTCATACTCTGCAATTGTCCCTCTCAAAATGCCCCTGATTTTCTTCTCTTTTCTACTTGATGTTTTACTAATATACATATACATACCCTGAAATATATATAATAAATATATATTTATACATATTATATATATTAATATATATTATATATATGTACCCTAATTGTCTTACTCTCCCAAAATAGATTGCAATATCTAAAGAGCAAGAGCCCTAACACTCATAATCCCCACCCATCACCATGGCACCCAGCACAAGGACCTGCACATCACAGCCTGACTGACCGACAGACAGGATGGCCCACGCTGTATCACTTGACCATTCCCACTTCTCCTGAGTGTATTTTCTGGTTGTGTCTTATAGTCTTGTCTAATTAATGTTTTGTTGTGCTCTATTGAGGTCCTAACACACTGCTGAAAATGAGACATGGATATGAAATCATTATCATAGAGGCACTTACGCATTTTGCTGCAGGAATTTTTATTTAAACAATTTTTTGTGCTTGTATGTGCTGTTTTGTCTCATCATCCATCATGTTTGATAGTAAGCCATTGCCTCTGCCTTTTCTTGATTTGCACAAGAGCTCAGTAAGATATTCTCAGCCTGATAGAGATATTCAGAGTCTTGAAATAAATAGGTTCCATCAATATTGGTGATTGCAGACTAATTCAGATGTGTTTTCCTGCAAAATATAGCGGGCTTTGTTTGAAACTCATGTCAGATTATCCACGTAAGTGTTGATCCATGGCAGAGACGGGCACTGGCTTCTCAAAATATCTTTCAGCTATTACCTATAAATGCTTGAAAGAATTCACAAATGCAGATACCTTGTTATGCATGCCGCTTCCCGAAACTGCCTCTGAGACACCAGATGGCACAGTGAGAGCTGTACAAGTGACAGATGATAAAGTATATCAAGCCACATAAATTAACCTCATCATGCCCATAGTATCAGATGCCACAGGGAAAATCAGGAGGACCAGGGAGCAATGGCACTATATTACCCACAGGGATGAATTTACAATCCATCTGGGATCTCTCATGTGAGGATGCAGGAACCCCAGATGGCCAGTGAATTGAACATTTGTGTATGCAGGGGTTGTTTAATCTTTCCAGAAATGAACTGACACTTTGGTCAGGAAGGATGCTTTAGCCAGCATCAAAGCCTTGTTTCACTCAGCTCGGACAGCCTCTGAATATCATTAGAAGGAATATCCCCAGGCTTCCCGCGCCAGCGTACCATGATGGTTCCAGGCCAAAAGTGTGAGGGAGGTACCTGTTTCCTGGATGTGTTTCAACCCCAGGCTAATGAGGCCGTTCTGTGTGTGATGCTACTAAGCTTTGTAAAGACATCAAGAGACATCCTAGGAGACAGAACAACTGCCCACAACTGAGTTATGAGAAGATGAAAGCATTCACAACCAACTGGAGAAAGTACAGAGAGAATCCCTAAAGGGTCATTTTACTCAAGCTTGTAAACTGGGATTTAGGTCTCTACTGGCATCACTACTTCTAGAAGGTAAACCAGTTTCCGCTGAGCAGTTCTAGAAAGAAGCAACTAGTGCAAAATCATGTTTGCAGGGGGAGTTTAGAACAGTTCTTAAAAATGGACTGACTGAATGGGCAGAAAAGAAATAGAGACAAATTAGGAAAGGGTGACAGGTAAAATGTTCATAGGAGCCAGTGCAGAGATGGCCTGGAAGAAGGTGAGAGCACGTTATGTTGAATGGGTGAGGTCCAGAGAGCCTGTATCTGGAAGGAGTTCTGTCAGGGGAAAGCAGCAGTTCAGACCCTGGCTGCCCACATGAGGAAGGCTGGCATCAGTCTTTAGAAACTAAGTACCAGAATAATCCTTGAAACTAAAGAGAGCTAGACCCAGCAGATCGCACTAGGAGAGCGAGCAGAGTGGTAAGGAAACTGGGATTACATAAAACCACTGATGCCAGAAGGAGAGAGTGAGTCTCAGAGCACAGTTGATGATCCAGGCACACAGTAGGTCTACAGCCTCGGATTGAGGCAATAGCCAGAGGCCAGGACTTCTAAGGAAACTGTACTTCAGGACAGAGTTGGCCCTGGGACCTTGGGCCGGGGCTAAGCCTACAAAAGAGAATTCAAGTCAACTCCTCTGGAAAGACTTCTTCAACCACCTGCATTCACTTTGATTCTCTGCATCTCCCTATAGACATTGGTGGTCACCCTTATCCCACCATTGTTCCTTGTCTCTACATATTTTTTCTCTGGTTTCTGTGACTCCTTGAAGGCAGGAACTAGTATTTGTATTCTAAGTGTCTGTCACATAGTAAATACACAAGAACTAAATTTTTGACTCAACGGATGATCAGGGACTGATGCAAATTCCCAAAACCAGGATTGAAGCAGCAGGCCCACCTGCAAGGCTGGAGGACCACGTGAAGCCATCACCTACAGAAGGCTCAGCACACCGTAGCCATCTTGGGTCTGTAATTAAGTTTTATGGAAACACAGCCACACTCCCTTGTTTACCTGTTTTGGGGAATCACTGAGGCAGAGACCACCTGGCCCACAAAGCTGAGTATATTTATTACATGGCCCTTTAAAGAAAAGTTTAGTGACTCCTGACCTATGGAACTAGTGAAAATACCAAGGCCTGGGCCCAGGTGCAGGCATGAGTGTTGAGTGTGCGTGATTTCAGGCATGTGTGCGTGTGTATGTGTGTGTGTGTGTGTGTGAGAGAGAGAGAGTATTTATGTTTTTCCAGGTGAATATGTTTTTAAAAGCTCCACAAAAAAATTCTTCTGTACAGAATTTACAGAAGAGAAACACCCAATGCCAGCCTAGATAGAACTACTTCTAGTAAAATTTGGAGGTTTAAATAAAGTAACATCATTCTGGGGACACTAAGGTGTCCTCCAACACTCAAATAAAGCTCCTACTGACCTGGCCACTGTGGCTGACCTTCCAACAGGAATTATTTCCTGTTAAAAGGCAGGTGTTTTACTTCTTGGGGACGTTTTATATGAAATCATTTATATTTAATGGAAAATACTTTTTCAAAAAATTAACTTTGGTTACTCCACAGGGCCAAAGGAGACTTTAAGGTATAAGAAGTGATTGCAGGAAGTGAATTCAGAAAGAAATTGAGCATGCCGTGCCGCTGGAGGGCTGATCATCAGGGGTCCTGGTGATAAAGGAGATAGAGGAAGGAGAATGAATGAAAGGACGGAATTTCCGACAGTAGGACCACCCAGGGCCATCCCCTAGTTTTAAGAAGTTGTGGGTCTAACAAAAAAAAAAAAAAATGATACAAATGAACTTTTTTTACAGAACAGAAACAGACTCACAGATCTTGAAATCAAACTTACAGTTACCAAAAGGGAAATGTGGGGAGAAGTGATAGATTAGGGGTTTGGGAGTAACAGATACACACTACTATATACAAAATAGATAACTAAGAAGGGTCTACTGTATAGCATAGAGAACTCTACTCAGTACTCTGTAATGACCAATATGGGAAAAAAATCTAAAAAAGAATGGATATGTTTTTATATATATATATATATATATATATATATATATATATATATATATATATATATATATATATAACTGATTCACTTTGCTGTACACCTGAAACTAACACAATGTTGTAAATCAACTCTACTTCAATAAAATTTTTTTAAAAAAGAAGTTGTTAGATCCCTTGTTGCTGTTTTATGGCTGTTGTTATTCTAATCCATGAAAAGCCTCTTTTCCTCTACCCCCAAAGTATATCTCAAATCTTTCCCCTTCTCTCCATCTAACTTGAGACATCCCCACCTGCTCACCCGCCTGGGCTCTAAGCTATCATCGTCTCTCTGATGGGTCTGTAGTGGTGCTTTTCACGGACCAATCGCCTCCCAGATACAGTAGCCTGCTAACAGTTCTCCCCGCTTCCATCCTTTCTACATTCAACCCACGGCCCATCATGCAGCCTGGGTGATTTTTCTAAACAAAATTCACATCATGTTTCTTCTCTGCTTAAAATCTCCCCTTGACTTCCCAATATGCTTAGAATAAAATCCAAACTCTTCATCTTAGCTCAATGAGGTTGGATACTGCCCAAGGTCACATAGCTAATTTGAGATGGAGCCCTATTTAGATATTAAGCAACCAACTGTTTTCTGGCAGGAGACCAACAGATACTTTGCTCTGCTGGTCGGGAATCCACTTGTTCTGGCACCTGTGCCCACATCTCTCTCTCCTCTCTCCACGCCTGTCCCTGACCCAGTACGCCAGCACCTCTGGTCTTCTCCAATCTACTCATCCCATCAGAGAGAAACAGATCCTTCCTGGTCATGGTGTCAGAGATGAGAGGGAAGTAGATGAAATGGAAAACATAAAGAGAAATAAACATTTCTTCATGATAGTAACAGCAAAAGTTAATAGTGAAGAGGACTGAGCCCCCAAATGGAGGGTGACATAGGCATGATTTTTATTGAGATGTGAAAGACATATCTTGGTGTGTATATACTTCCACACGGTACTTCTTATCTACCCATATATGTCCATTTCACAGTAAATCTTGGATATCCACCCACTTCAATTAGATGGTCATTATGTGGGTCACATAACTGTGCAAGTCTGGCCACAATGAATCAAAGCCCATCCCAGTCAGACATGAGGGAGGCCAGTGGTCCATCATGGGGCCCAGCTCAAGCACTCTACACAGCGGGAGAGTTGTACACTGGACAAACCCTCCTAATCAGACCCTTTCTTGGGAAGTTAGGATACAAGAATAATAAGACATTACGTGGAAAAGGAAGACTGGTGGAGTAGAAAGACTCTTAAAGAGAAGGTGGTACACATGAGCCATGAGAAAGCGAGAACAGAGAGGCAGAGGAAGATATTAGGCACAAGAATAATAGACTTTCGGAGCTTCTGAGGGATTCTGAACAATGCTCCAGTTCTCCGGAGGGCTTGCTTGTTACAAGGCTTTGCACACCTCCTTACTTCCAGTACAGTACACAAACATTGCCTGGGTGACTGGAGGTCACATGATGATGGCTATGTTTCCCTGAATAAGCCCAACTAGGAGAGAATTCCCCAACCTCCCATAACTCATTTCTTAGACATTTCATGTGAATTTTGTGCAGGAGGTCTGACATGTTTCATAGGTACCTCTTTTTCCTGTTTCCTTGATTAGAAAAATGGGTCAGAATATAAGTATGTAAATTTTCAAGCGTAAATAAATCATCAGCCAACAAAAACATTCAAGTCCACATCGATTATATTTTGCAATGTCTCTTTTGTTTACCATAACATTTGCATCTATTTTAAATCAATAAGTCTTATGTAGATTCTACTATTAACAGGCAGAAATTGCAAAGATGAAATGGGATAGATGAAGGTTTCCAAATTAAAGTTAGCTGCCAGGTTGCTTACTTGATACTTTTATGTCTCACCATCTAAGGAGCAAGCTGGGTCCCTCCTTATGTTAGTCTGTTCAGGTTGCTATAACAAAATACCACAGGCTGAGTGACTTAAATACAGAAATATATTTTCTCACAGTTTTGGAAGCTATAAGTCCAAGCTAAGGACATCAGAGGGTTAGTGTTAGGTGAAAGCTCTCCGCTTGGGTTGCAGATGGCCACCTTCTCCACGTGTACAGAGAGAGGAAGAGAAAGCTCTGGTGTCTCCTCTTATAAGGACACTAGATCTATGGGATCAGGGCCCCACCTTTAGGACTTTATTTGACCTTAATTGACTTCTTTAGAGGTCCCATCCTCCAAACACAGCCACACTGGGGGTGAAGAATTCAACATGAGATTTTGGTGGGGACACATTCGTTTAGCCCATAACACTCACTGCAAAAATGGAGGGCTAATACCTTTGTCTAAGATACTTTCTATCTTATGCCTTTTTGTGGGAAAAAAATGTTTTTAACAGGATATTAGAGTGATTTTTCAGTAAGTATTCCATTATTAGTATTTCAAAAGATAAGCAACTTATATAAACCAGAGTTCCAACAACTCTCAAAATAGATTTCCACCCTGAGATCTTTTTAGCATCAATACTGTGAAGATTCTTTTTCTCGGAGGTAACCTTGGACTAATATGACTGCTCTAAAAATAAGAGAATCAGAGGTTCTGCTTTTGTCAGACCTTTCCTGAGAGCTCGTAAACCTGCCGCCTTCGCTCAGCTGGACGTTTTGCTCAATGCCAAGATTATGTCAGGAGTTTTTATGTAAATTCTGGAATTTTCATCACAGATTTAATGTGCTAAACCCTATTCTGGCTGGTGCCTGTAGTTCTGTATCTTCATGCTCACAGAGAAAATCTTGAATGCCTATTTTCCCAAACAGAGAAAGACAAAATGCTTTTTATTTCTTTTAGAATGGAACAGGATTGTCCCATTCATTTCCAAGTGTTTTTCTCCTTCCCAGTTTGGATAAGGCACATTTACCTTATTTTCTTGATGTTTCTTATTCTCTTTTCAAGTTCAAAATATAGGCAAATAAGAGCCATGGGGAATTTCGATATTTTATTTGATATAAAATCATAGCTTATGTAACCTTCAACTTTCTCACAGGAGACAACTAGAAAGATCCATTATTGGAGCCTCCAGTAAAATAACCTTAAATCTGTCACCTGAACACAGGCCTTTTCCATATACCTATTCCATACACAATTTACTGGCAAATGATCACATAACATCAATCAGTTTTGACCTTTGCCATTTTTGGTTTTCTCACCTTCTTTACCATTCTGATTTACAGGTTGGTCTGCCCACAAACCTTACTTCTTTTGTAAATATGCACTATCCTAACAGGACCTCTTATTTGTTTATTTATCAAAAATGTATTTAACATTCTGAAGGATTCTGCCATACTCTGAGATTAGGAGAAATTCATCAGTTAGGCTTCTCAGTCATAATAAAGAGGACAAAAGGACTTTCCTTTCACCAACAGGTAACTCTCATGGTAAGATAGGTATCACTCCCCCATTGTACCTACAAGAAACAGATCTGAACCGGTTAACTTTTCCCAAATGACACAGTAGCTAAAAGCTGAAGTCAAGGCCAAGGCTCTTCTCATTAAATTATAGCTGTTACCATTTAAAATCCAAAAGGAAAAAATCACCACTTTTCTTAGAAAACTGGCTGCTTTCTCCTTGTTCAGAGACAGGATCAGGTCCCAGCTTGGTCCTTTCTCAGTGTGTGCATTTTCTTGGCAATGGCAGCCTTGGCCCCAGGGGAGAGCAGTGCCAGAGCACAGGCCACTGGAACAGGCACCTGGTGTAGGCTGGGGCACGTGCTGTGGCAGTGTCACCGGAAGCTGGCTGAAGACTCAGACAGTTTTCTGTCGGCTTCCTCTGCACTGTTGGTGAGCAACCTTGTGCATGCACTCTTCACAAGCAAAGTCTTGGCTTCTTAGAGCCCTCTGGCAAGTCCCACTGGTTTTCAAACCAGCTATAGGGGACTCGTCTTCCCGGTGTCAGACCCCAGAGTTGGGGTGCCTAATATGTAGCTCAAACTCCCCACTCCCCAAGGAGGATCTCCGAGCTTGTGATATCCCCTCCTCTTCTGTGTCCCTGGCTAAGGGCACGGGTCCCCACCTGACTGCTTCTCTTCCCTTGCTACCTGACACCCTGTTGATATTTCCTTATACCCTTGGTTATAGAAGAGCCTTTCTGCTCTTTATCAGCTTGTTGTCAGCTAAAGTTGCTCCACATTTAGATGTATTTTTAATGTGTTCATGCAGGGAGGTGAGCTCAGTGTCCTACTCCACCATCTTGATCTCCCTCCTCCCCTGCCGCCCACCTTTAAGGGAAAGTATCATAAATACGCCTCTTCTCTAGTCAGGCCTTTTTGCTTACAAGCATCAAGGACAACCTCAAGTCACTTCCAGCAGCAGCAGTTTACTTTCAGGATATTTACACATAGATTAAGCTTTCCTTCAGGCTCAGAAAGAGCAAAAACGGCAGTGTGTTTCTCTGGCGGTAGGGACCATAGCCAAAGGAGTTCAGGAAACTTCACTCTAGGCCAGCCCTGCTTTCCCCTCCACACAGCCGCTCTGCTTCCTTTGTACCCCATGTGTGCCTTATAGATCATCTGTTTTCCTTTTCATAATCTTGGCCCCCTTGTGATTGAGCTGTGCACATTACCTAGGATAACAGGTTACAAGATGTCCCCACAGGATGCCATGTCCTAATCGCTGGAACCCATGAATGTTACTTTGCATGGCAAAAGAAACTTTGCAGATGTGATTAGACTAAGAATCTTGAGATGGAAGATTATCCTGGATTATCCAGGTGGGTCAAATCTAATCATGGGGATCTTTATAAGAGGGAGGTAGGAGATCTAAGGTGTCACAGATGTAGAATACAAACTTATGGTTACCAAGGGGGGAGGAGGGGAAGGATAGACTGGGAGATCGGGATTGACATATACACACTACTATACATAAAATAGGTAACTAATAAGAACCTACTGTATGGCACAAGGGAACTCTACTCAATACTCTGTAATGGCCTGTATGGGAAAACAATCTAAAAAGAGTGGAGATATATATATGTGTAACTGATACATTTTGCTGTACACCTGAAACTAATGCAGCATTGTAAATCAACTATACTCTAATACAAATTTAAAAAAATAATAAAGATACTAAGGTACTGGACTTCCCTGGTAGTGCAGTGGTTGAGAATCTGCCTGCCAATGTAGGGGACACGGGTTCGAGCTCTGGTCTGGGAAGATCCCACATGCCACGGAGCAACTAGGCCTATGAGCCACAACTACTGAGCCTGTGCTCCACAACAAGAGAGGCTGTGACAGTGAGAGCCCCGCGCACCGCAATGAAGAGTGGCCCCCGCTTGCAACTAGAGAAAGCCCACGCACAGAAACGAAGACCCAACACAGCCAAAAATAAATAAATAAATAAAATTTAAAAACATTAAAAAAAAAAGATTAATTGGCATCAAGAACTCACAGAGGGCTTCCTTGGTGGCGCAGTGGTTGAGAGTCCGCCTGCCGATGCAGGGGACATGGGTTCGTGCCGCGGTCTGGGAAGATCCCACATGCCGCGGAGCGGCTGGGCCCGTGAGCCATGGCTGCTGAGCCTGCGCGTCCAGAGCCTGTGCTCCGCAACGGGAGAGGCCACAACAGTGAGAGGCCCGCGTATAGCCAAAAAAAAAAAAAAAAAAACCAAGGTACTGACTTCAAAGACAGAGGATAGGACATGAACCAAGGAATTCCAGGTATGCAGCTCTAGAATCTGGAAAAGGCAAAGAAACAGATTCTCCCCTTGAGCCTCCAGAGGGACCATGATTCTGCAGACACCATGGTTTTGGCCCAGTGAAACCCATTTTGGACTTCTGACCTCCAAACTGTGAGAATAAATTTGTGCTTGTTTTAAGCCACTAAGTTTGTTATAATTTGTTTTCAACAACAATAGAACACCAATACATTCAGCATGGCTTCACCTGCCTATTGCTATACAAGAGAGTTTAGCCTCAGCTTCCATTGCTGATGAGCTCCTTGCCTTGGTGTTCCTTGGTTTAAATTCACAAGAGAGTTTCTTCCTTTTGTTTGGTTTTTTTTGGCTGCACTGCTCGGCATGCAGGATGTTAGTTCCCCGACCAGGGATTGAACCTGTGCCCCTTGCAGTGGAAGCGCAGAGTCTTAACCACTGGACCTCACTGCCGGGGAGTTCCCCACAAGAGAGTTTCTTACAACGAATTTAGTTTGTTGTGTATTTTTGTCTGTGTATGTCAGTACGCCAGGTATTATCAGAGGTGGCTGGCCAGCTTAAGGATCAGCTGGGCTGGGGTAGAATGATCATGCGTCAGCTGTGGCTGAGAGAACAAGACCATGTGATAGAAAACATGACTGCTTAGCTAATTCGCTTTCATCAAGGGCTGAGGATGGAGCATGGCCATACAGAAGAGGCTGAAGCAGAGCAGAACATTTCCACTGTAACTCAATTCTTGTTGAAAAGATAACTTGTTAGCTTTGTGTTTCCAACATAGATGTGCCTAATTGATTATCCTTCATTTATCTTGAAAAGAGAAATGTTCACTGAGATAAGATCCCAGGAAGAGACAGGTTCTAAAATTCGTGCCTGGTTATTAGCCAACAACCCCTTCCCCTTGAAATAAAGTCTGAAGGCCATGATTTTCTATGAGCGCACATATCCACAGGAAGCTTCCAGCTCACAGTTGGCGCTGTGAGGCAGCCTCAGCTCCCAGAGCAAGCTGGAGGTTTCGGCACACAAATCGTTGGCTGTATTTCTCAAATAAAGCTGCAAGAAGAGACCCTCTTCCAGCTTGAGTGTCCTCAGGGAGCAGAGAACACTGAAGGTTCCTAAAAGGCAGCCCCCTCCATGGGAGTTAAGTCACCTGCCAGTTTAGTGATTCACTTCTCAAGGGAGAAAGCTGATTTATTTCATGAGTAAGTAAATACTGTTTTTATTTTTATTTACCAAAATATTTAGAGCAAAAGAAAATGTCCTTGAAAGGTTACAGAGGAGACTTTTTTTTTCTAAATCTAAAAGCCAGCTGCCAGTTTCCCTTTCTACTTCCTTTTCATTCAAGATTACACTAGAAATACTTCCTCTTTTTTTTTTTTTGGTAATATTTAACATCATACAATGGGTCAGTATCCATGGCGGGAAAGCAGAATGTGTGGATTATAGAGGTCTATGTATCTAATCTTTTAAGACAGTTATTCCTTTTATTATTTCCAACTGAATAACTAATAAAGTTGCTACAACCAAATTATCACCATTTGCACATTTATTAGTCATTATATTCTTTAAGAAGACAGCTCCTGAAAGGATAAAATAGCAAATAATTTAACTTAATGGAAAAGATGTGTTCCTGATACACCTTTTTTACTATGATTTTAAAGAACTGTATTTTAAAATTACATCTGGGTAAATTTCCAAGGGGACAGTCAAGTGAACATAGAATAAGGTAATTTAGAAATACACATATTTCTGGAAAAATGCCAAATCAAGCCAAAGCATCAAGAATATATTTACATATATTGTGAATAAAACTACCTAGATATACACATTTAGTGTATTCATGTGTTGTGTTGTACATATTTCTGTAAAAATGTATTTCTATAAAATAATGTCTATAAAATAACCTTTCATTCAGATTTAAATTATATATATCCAGAAATAAATATTAAGTATAATAAATATAATCATTTGTCTGAAATTTGGTCTTAAACTATAAATTCCTCTAGAAATGCAACAAATGTCTTTTCAGATTCCATCTTTTAAAATGTCAATCCTTAGGGCTTCCCTGGTGGCGCAGTGGTTGAGAGTCCGCCTGCCGATGCAGGGGACGCGGGTTCGTGCCCCGGTCTGGGAGGATCCCACATGCCGCGGAGTGGCGGGGCCCGTGAGCCATGGCCGCTGAGCCCGCACATCCAGAGCCTGTGCTCCACAACGGGAGAGGCCACAACAGTGAGAGGTCCGCGTACCGAGAAAAAAAAAAAAAAAGTCAATCCTTAAAGAAAAGTATCTAATTGTGTTTTATGTCATAGTCCAAGAGGAATAATTTAAGTTGACTCTGGAATTTTAAAAATTTCATTTATAACAACTTGATATCATTTCACTTAACTGTCCTTCATTCTTCCTCATTTCTAGAATGCCTCGTCTAATTACTAAAAGCATTGACTTTGCACCACAAAAAATTTCCACAAGAAAAAAAGTATGGAAGTGTCCAGGAAGGGCACTCCATTTTATCTCCTACAAAGTGGAACTTGTTTTCATGCAGTAAATGTCCAAAGGCACATTTATCCAACTTTTGCAAACTGAAAATGTGGCATCATTAGAAAATGTCACTACAACAGGGCAAATGACGGTCCTAGAAACAATTCAAGTAGTCTCTCATCTGCACACCATTTAGAGAAATATTTAAATCTCACTCTTTTTCACCACTAAGTAAGGAAACCAGAGCTTTTATTTCAGCCTCACAATTTAGAGTACTTAGTTTGTCTTCCACTTGGAGAGCAGTAGATCCTTTTCTTGAAACAAGAATTAGTCTAAGGTAAAGAATCTTAATTTGGAGAAAACCACTGAAGGGTCTCACCCCCGGGGGACTCAGTGGAGAATGGGGAACTGATTTCTCCACAAACCCCTGGGGAAGAACACAGTCTGGTGGCTAATTTCTCTTGCTGGTCTGCTAAATGCCAGCCAGGATCAGACGTCTTCAGTATCAGATACTTGAAATAGCAGGACTTTTTTTTCTAGGGGAGAATGTGAGGGGCACTGTGAGGGAATAGTGCAGTCCCTGGGAGGAACATTCATCTCTCTGGGTGGAGCAGCAGATCTGAAGGTGTGCCATATGTTCAGATGTGACCAAATAATATTCTGTAGAAATGATGCTGGAACCAGGACAGAGAGGATGAAAAAATGTAAAGGCAGCAAGCTCAATCTGAAGAAGATGGAACGTTTTATGCAAATTTATTTTAATACATTGCTCAGTTGTGACCTTTCCTTCTGATACAATGGTTCACAGATGGGCTCTGGAGAAAATATCATCAAGCTTTTGGATGGATGGATGATGGCTATCACTGTGACATCCTGGAGATGCTGAGGATGTAATCTTGTTCAAGGGCAGAGTGTCTCCAAACTTCAATTGCTCAAGCACATATTGTCAGGAAAAAAGCAGGATAACTGAAAGTTCCTAATATTTTAAACCATTGTGACCTCAGAGTTCGTTCTTCCATTGTGTAATAATGAGACGGTTAAAGTTTTATTAATAAAACAATTAAGAGCTGGTTCTCCCTGAATGGTTACCAGACCACTGAGTTTCAGTTTCATTAATCTCTTTCTTATTTCCCAATTATTTTCAACCTTTGAAAAACCATTCAATAATTATTTAGCTACAGTTTTTTCTACTGTCACCAGTTAATCTTGGGAATCTAGAAAATAAAAAATATCTATCAAGAAAGCCTAGAGTCAATCATGTGTAATATATACATAAGAGCTAAATAAGTGCCAGACAGCAATTCTTCAGCAGTTGGAATGAGTTTTAATTCTGAGGTAGCTGGATAATTAAATGTTAACAGACAGTGGGAGTAAACTGGCAAGCTTATGAAAGAGCCAAGGACTTCCCTGGTGGCGCAGTGGTTAAGAATCTGCCTGCCAATGCAACGGACACTGGTTCGAGCCCTGGTCGGGGAAGATCCCACATGCCGTGGAGCAACTAAGCCCGTGCGCCCCAACTACTGAAGCCTGCATGCCATGACTACTGAAGCCCATGCGCCTAGAGCCCGTGCTCCACAACAAGAGAAGCCCCTGCTCACCGCAACTAGAGAAAGCCCACGTGCAGCAACAAAGACTCAATGCAGCCAAAAATTAATTAATTAATTTTAATAAATAAATAAAAAGAGCCAAAAATGCACATAGCTCTACAATGAAGAAAGACCCTTTGACATGCAGGAAATAAAAAGGGAAAATCCCATAGGAATGACTTTACCCGAAGGAGACAAAAAGAGAAAAAGACAAAAAGATGTGTTAAGGAGTATGAATTATCTTTTGCCTGTCTCCCATTTCCTTAACTATGAAATATTTTCTCAATATAAAGGGTACAAGAAAGACCCTGAGAGGGCTGTTGTTGGCAAATTTCATTGTGTAACAAAAGAGAAGAGAAAACATTTCACCGGAACTTTCTCTCTAACTATCTCTATTTACATACTCCTGTTCCTTATGGAATAGAAAACTTGTTAGTGGAGATAATGCTTTCTTTTGGTTGGTTTCATTTAGTTCAAGTTGTTCAACTTTATTCATATTCTTTTAGTTTAGATTTAGCTCAGTTGTGGTAACATATATGAAACAGAAGCAGGAAAAAATCGTATTTTCTCAATAATGGAAGTTCTGAAATTTATAGCTATAAGTGGACTTCTTAAGTCTGGACCAAGTACGTTGAAACTGTTTAAGTGTAACATTTCAAAGGGTCCCTCCAGTATAGTTACTAATACTGCTGAAGTTGCCTCTTTGGGCTGCTAAAGCCGGTGACCTGAGGAATACAGGGCAGATATTGCAGTTGTCAGCCATGGAGTCCTCTCCCCAGCCCTGCCTTCACTCCCAAACACACACATGCACACGCGCACATGCACACACGCACACGCTTATGCTCACTCACTCTCATTCTGTCTCTCTCTGCCTGTGTCTCTCTGTCTCTTTTTCTCTCTCTGTTTCTCTGTCTCTGTCTCTCTCTCTCTCTCTCTCTCACACACACACACACACACAGCATCTTCATCTCTTGGACTGTAGCTAAAATGCTAATATGTTGACTAATAAGTAAAGGCAGAACCAACTCACATCTCAGTAACTGAGTCTCATAAATAATAACTACACCTAGAAATAGAAGAAAAACCCCGAAAGTCTATTTTCCCACAGTTCTATAGCATGATTCCAGTGCAGCTCAGGAGACCAATAATCACAAACTTATCCTTTTTTCCTCCCTACAGGTTGGTTTAAGAATAAGTAGAGCATTGCCCATTTACACAACAAAGGATCTGGGGGACATTCCATTGGGATCACTGAATGGGGAGTTAAAATCTAAAGTAATCATTTATCCAGAGAAATACATGAACTAATGAGAAGGAAGCGTCTAAGCAGAGGAATGTGTTGGGATTTTTTGTAGAAAATATGTGAAATAGAAATTTTAAAAAGAGAAAGAACACAAACTACAAAGAACCCAGGAAGAGAGGGGCATATGGAAAACAATACTGATTGGGAATGAATTAAGTAAAAAAAAAACCTCAGAGAGAATGAGTCAGTTCTCCATGTATGCTCAGATCTCCATTCTGGCATGGCCACATCCGAGTTGCTTTTAAAGAGTTGCTTAACCTCTCTGTGTCCCAGTTATTAATTTATAAATGGCAATAATCATTCTACCCCATTTAGGAAGTTGTTGTGAGTAGATGATCACATAGGTAACTATCTAGTGAAGTGTATATCCTGTTTTAGGTTGTACATTAAGTTTCTGTGTCTGCATTTTTATCTTAACCTCTCAGGCCTTGGGTTTCTCATCTGTAAATGGTCCCAGGAACATAGGATTTCCTTTCCAGTTCTAACAGTCTGTTCTGTCAGATCATCAGCAGAATGTCTTATTTGTTCAAGGTTCTCACAAAAGTGATTGCCCAAAAAGGATGAACCGAACCGCTCTTTCATTCAACACAGGCTTGTCTAGTGCCTATACTCAGGTTATGCGATGTCTGTAGATACAGCCTAGAAAAGGGAAGACCATACATGGATGCCCCAGCATGGAAACTCCAGATGCTCAGAGAAGACAGAAAGCAGGGGTTCCCTGCAATGTGAACAGCTCAAGTGTGGTGTTCTAGACAAAATGCCCCTTGAATCAGGGTCAAGTACATACATGCATCACCAAAGCCTATTCAGGCAAGGGTTGTAATTCTCAAAATAACTCAGATATAGTCCTACTCACTGATTCTCCGACTTTCCCCGTGATCTTGACTTTGTTAACTAGCTCCATTAACACAGGTCACTTCACAGTCTACACCGGGAATGTGGGAGGTGAGAGTATGAATGGAACTGATTAATTCTTTACTTAATCATGCACTATCTTTCCAACTGAACTTTTCCTATTCACATTACTCCAGTTTCTTTCAGGAATGAACTTGTTCTGTGGAACAATTAGCCTTCTCCTCTGTCTTGCTATATTTAAGTGACTCTGTTTTATAACAACTCTGTAAGAAAAAATGGTCCTCCCCATCCTTTGGTAAACTAAAGACGAGAAAGCAGATTAAGTTTCTGAATATAGAACAGTCCCAGCACAAATAAGAGCTGCCCAAACTCTTTTCTGTTCCCTGACATACATGCAGAGAACATTCTGCCACATTTCTTGGGGATACCAGGCCAGTTCTGAGGCAACCATTATTCTCTGATGAAAAGCTCCTATGACCTCTACCTCAGGCATTAAAAAACTTATTTATTTCTCTCCTCATTCTTCAAAAGAGTGAGCCAGCTTTGCAAACTAGCAGGTAAGAAGTTAAAATGCATTCCATTCAAAAAAAAATAGTTTTAGGGGCAGAAATTCTCTTTCCCTTATGAACTGACCCACCTTGTTGGAATGAGAACACATCAGATGCCTAGACTTGAAGACCAGCCATTGAAATCCAGGAGAAAGTTAAGGAATGTGGGAAGTGTGGCCTTGGAGGTGTAAGTTTAAAGCAAATCTGCATAAGTGCTTCATAAATGATAATGAACCACTTACTGGTCTTGCAAAAAGCACTAATGAAATAGCTACTTTCTGCTGCATTGAGTCTTCAGCTATTGTTAAACGTGAGCAATTTAACTTTTCAACTTTACTCACCAATAACACCTAATTATGTTTTGGAGTTGGTAAAAGCAGAATGATGAGGTTGGCAGGTAGTCAATCTCTAGGACCTCCAGTACCCACTTTTTATGGCTGTTTGTTTGCTTGTTTATTTCTTCTTCATATACCAAGATCTTCATGTTCTTTTTCTCTATCTTTGTCAAAGTCTGCTTTTAGGAACAGACCTGACAAATTCAATTTTACTAATATGCTTATAATTAATAACAGCTTCAAAGTCCTACCCATCTAAGGGTATTTTTGTTTTAACAAAAACTATCATCTTAGGGCCTCCCTGGTGGCGCAAGTGGTTGAGAGTCCGCCTGCCGATGCAGGGGATACGGGTTCGTGCCCCGGTCTGGGAGGATCCCATATGCCGCGGAGCGGCTGGGCCCGTGAGCCGTGGCCGCTGAGCCTGCGCGTCCGGAGCCTGCGCATCCGGAGCCTGTGCTCCGCAACGGGGGAGGCCACAACAGTGAGAGGCCCGCATACCGCAAAAAAAAAAAAAAAAAAAAACTATCATCTTAGACCATAACGGCAGTTGTTTAAGTGAAGGGAATATCAGAATCACGTGTGGAGCCATGCCAACGTGTGGGCTCTCAGCCTTCAGCTCAGAGATTCTGATTACAGAGGTTTTGACTGTGGCCTGGGGAACTTGTGTGTGTGTGTGTGTGTGTGTGTGTGCATGTGCATGCATAGGTTCTCAAAAGTCTCCAAAAGTGATCTGATGCAAGCCCTCAGTGGTAAATTACAGGCTAAAGGAATGAAGCTCTAACGGTAAACTTCCAGTCACTAATCTGTGGTTGGGGTAATTTTGGTTGGGCAGCTGAAGGTCCCTTGACATCCCACCAATTATAGAACCACGTCTTCTACCTTTATGTTAGACTAACTTGCTAGATAGGAGCATAGAGAAATAGATTAAAGATAGACACACTCCAGCTGGTGTTTCTCCAAGCAGTTCATGTCACATGCATTGGAATCTTCCAGGGTGGTGTATAAACTGCAGTTTCAAGAGCCTCACTCAGACCATGATTCAGAATATCTGAAGGCAGAACTGGGAAATATGACTTAGAAAAGATGCTCTTTAGGTAAATAAAGTTTGAAGAACCATTTATACAGGAGTTAATGGTTTTCTCAATAACTATATTCTTGTGGTTATTATAAAGAATATATAAATTATATAACGGCCATTCAAAGATAACCCATTATTAACATTTTCCATATATTCTCCTACTAGTCTTTCTTTCCTGTGGCGTATACATGATTTTATATCTATTATGGTGTTAATACCATTTTAGAAACCTTTTCCCATATAATTGGATAGCTTGCAAAAAAAAAGTAATTTTAATGGATATATATTTTTCCATTATATAAATAGAATGCATTGCACTAAATTAATCCCCATTGTGGACATTTAAGTTGGTTCCCAATTTTTCCTATTAAAAATAAATAATAGGGCTTCCCTGGTGGCGCAGTGGTTGAGAGTCCGCCTGCGGATGCAGGGGACATGGGTTCGTGCCTCGGTCCGGGAAGATCCCACATGCCGCGGAGCAGCTGGGCCCATGAGCCATGGCCACTGAGCCTGCGCGTCCGGAGCCTGTGCTCCGCAGCAGGAGAGGCCACAACAGTGAGAGGCCCACGTACCGAAAAAAAAATAATAATAAATAAATAAATAAATAAATAAATAAATAATTTAATGGATATCTTTATATATACATCTTTGCTTTTCCTCTAAATCCCAGGAGGAGGATTGCTGTAGGAGTGGTTTTGCTAAGTGTTGAACGTTTATCCTTGAACTAAGAGAGTATTGTGACCTGCTCTTTGTAGTCACAGTATCAGCAACAGTTAAGTATAGGTGATTGGAGTGGCATTAAGGATCTTCTGGAAGGACAAACTATAGTATTTTTAATACCAAACAACTTACCACGCCTTAATGATGGGCCTGCAGGACTGGAGCCCAGAGAAGTGCCTTAGGGTGGCCAGCTGTCCTGGTTTGCCTGGGACCGTGAGGTTTTCTGGGGTGCAGGAACCTTTCAGTGTTACACCCAGGAAAGTTTCAGACAAACTTGGATAATCGTTCACCCTAGCCATCATCTAAACTTTGAGTTTATAAAGTATCAGCAGGAATTTTAGCTGAGTTGGGCATGAATACAATATGATATGGTGTGAGCACTCATCATTATACTTTTCTTCTACTGGAAAACTGAAGAGAATCAGCTATAACTGCTCACCATTTATAAATTATACAACTACATGGGTGAGGTGAAAAAATTGAATTAGGACCCTGATATTACCAGCTGAGGCAACAACACCACCGGCTCTATTGCCAAGCCCATCTAGAATCTACACTGCGGTAACAATGGTTTTTATTTTTTTAAAAACATCTCCATTGGAGTATAATTGCTTTACAATGGTGTGTTAGTTTCTGCTGTATAACAAAGTGGATCAGCTATACATATACATATATCCCCATATCTCCTCACTCTTGCGTCTCCCTCCCACCTTCCCTATCCGCCCCCCCGAGATGGTCACAAAGCACTGAGCTGATCTCCCTGTGCTATGCGGCTGCTTCCCACTAGCTATCTATTTTACATTTGGTAGTGTGTATATGTCAGTGCTACTCTCTCACTTTGTCCCAGCTTACCCTTCCCCCTCCCCGTGTCCTCAAGTCCATTCTCTAGTAGGTCTGTGTCTTTATTCCTGTCCCGCCCCTAGGTTCATCAGAAACTTTTTTTTTTTTAGAGTCCATGTATCTGTGCTAGCACATGGTATTTGTTTTTCTCTTTCTGACTTACTTCACTCTATATGACAGACTCTAGGTCCATCCACCTCACTACAAATAACTCAATTTCATTTCTTTTTATGGCTAATATTCCACTGTATGTATGTGCCACATCTTCTTTATCCATTCATCTGTTGATGGACACTTAGGTTGCTTCCATGTCCTGGCTATTGTAAATAGAGCTGCAATGAACATTGTGGTACATATCTCTTTTTGAATTATGGTTTTCTCAGGGTATATGCTCAGTAGTGGGATTTCTGGGTCATATGGTAGTTCTATTTTTAGTTTTATAAGGAACCTCCATACTGTTCTCCATAGTGGCTGTATCAATTTACATTCCCACCAACAGTGCAAGAGGGTTCCATTTTCTCCACACCCTCTCCAGCATTTATTGTTTGTAGATTTTTTGGTGATGGCCATTCTGACTGGTGTGAGGTGATACCTCATTGTAGCTTTAATTGGCATTTCTCTAATGATTAGTGATATTGAGCATCCTTTCATGTGTTTATTGGCAATCTGTTGATTAAAGACCTAAATGTAAGGCCAGACACTATAAAACTCTTAGAGGAAAACATAGGCAGAACACTCTATGACATAAATCACAGCAAGATCCTTTTGGACCCACCTCCTAGAGAAATGGAAATAAAAACAAAAATAAACAAATGGGACCTAATGAAACTTAAAAGTTTTTGCACAGCAAAGGAAACCATAAACAAAACAAAAAGACAACCCTCAGAATGGGAGAAAATATTTGCAAACGAAGCAATTGACAAAGGATTAACCTCCAAAATATACAAGCAGCTCATGCAGCTCAATATCAAAAAAAGCAAGCAACCCAGTCCAAAATGGGCAGAAGACCTAAACAGACATTTTTCCAAAGAAGATAGACAGATTGCTAACAATGGTTCTTGAAAAGCCAGCCTTCTTTCACTTGGCTGCATCATATTATGTCTAAGGATTGAGAAGAGCTTGAAAACTCACCTCTTCTCCTTACTGGCCTGCTGGCTTTTCAACTCATTTAAAAGCAATTCTTCATTTCTCATCGGCTCTTTATATTACTAAAAATTCACTAATGCCAGGCAATGAGGTAGAGATCTAACTTAAAGAAATATAAATAATTAACTAGCAGAGTGATGGAATTACTTCCATACTTCCCCTAATGCACGGTGCAAATGCCTTCATTTCAATTAAGTGTGATGGTCAGGATAGGGGTAAATGCCCCCTTACATTCTGCATAACAACCCAAAACATTAAAGAGAACATTATCTCTTTTAGAGTCAGTAATGCCCAGAATGTCAAAAACCCAGGAACTATATTCATATATAATACCAATCTTTACCTTCATGTTTCATAACTATAAGATCACACAGTTGGCACAATATATTGATGATTAAAATGATATGAGTTTTTAATTATTGAAAGAATAGAAAATATATATTCAATTCCAATTATCTTGACTTTCTTCAGAACTGGATTTGTCTATAACTTATGAGGTGTTTTATTGCATGTAATTTTCTGAAGCAAATATGCACATTTAGGAGAACTTTAAATAGTGTAGAATAAAATCTGGGTTAGATTATTGTCTTATTAAGTCTCACTCTTTACTAGGAGAAACCCGAATATTTTACTTTGCAATTTAATTAATTAATTCATTTATTAAATATTAATTGATCATCAAACCTATCGATTTCTATTTGTTTGCCCTTGTGAATTGGTATCTTTTCTTGTTTCAGTCTCTTATTGTCATATTAGGGATGGAGCAGAGATAAATGCACATGTTCAATTAGCCATGTTTATGCATAACTCACCCAGACAATAATCCAAATAATCCAGTGACTTGTGAAGGTAGTGAGATCCCCATTAGTTGATAGGTACTATCAGAGAAGGAGAATGTTTTTCAAGAAAGTGATGTAAGGGAATCACTAGCTCGCTTGGAAAATTGTAGAAGGTAATTCTATAGTCAGTTCAAGCTCTCACTATGATACTCTGTTGAACAGCTGTGTGCTCCTGAGTGTGCACTGGAATGCTAACATTTGTGTTTATTTTCTAACAAACATCAGCATATAAAATATTTGCTAAAAACCTATCCACAATGCCTTATTTGTCATTTCAATCTGAATGATACTCAGATTATTATAACTGTTCATATTTCTGAGTACTGGACAAATTGTCATCTAATATGCTAAAATTTGGGACATATTTGAGCCATATTTGGTAGGATTGCCCCACTGTCTTTTCCTGCATTAAGACCTCTTATTTAAAACACCATGGTCTATCAGTGCTTGCTATCCATGTCGCAGGACCTTAAACTTCATTGCTATATATCAGTGGTAGACAGTTGCAAGGAAACAATATTTTGAATTTAATATTTGCAGCATAGTATTTGAAAAAAATAAGACTTGTATTATACTTGCTGTAGTAGATTGAATAATGGCCCTAAAGATGTCCACATCCCAATCCCCAGGACCTAGGAGTGTGTTTTATACAGCAAAAGGGAATTAAAGTTGCAGGTGCATTTAAGTTTGCTAATCATCTGACTTTAAAATAAAGAGATAATCCTGCATTATCTGGGTGGCTCCAGGGTAATTACAAGGGTCTTTAGTTAGAGGAGGCAGAAGAGGCAAAACCAGAGAGATGGTATCATGAGAAAGACCTGAATAGCCATTGTTGGCTTTGAAGATGGAAGGAGACAATGAGTCAAATGCAGACAGCTTCTAGAAGGTAGAAAAAGCAAAAAAGCAAAAAGAAAAACAAAAGAAAGAGGATTCTCCCCAAAGTCTCCAGACAGGAACCCCGTCCTGCTGATAACTTGGGTTTAGCCCAACAAGATTCATTTCAGATTTCTGACCTCTAGAACTGTAAGATAAAAAAGTTTATTGTTGGGCCTCCCTGGTGGCGCAAGTGGTTGAGAGTCCGCCTGCCGATGCAGGGGATACGGGTTCGTGCCCCGGTCTGGGAGGATCCCATATGCCGCGGAGCGGCTGGGCCCGTGAGCCATGGCCGCTGAGCCTGCGCGTCCGGAGCCTGCGCGTCCGGAGCCTGTGCTCCGCAGCGGGGGAGGCCACAGCAGTGAGAGGCCCGCATACCGCAAAAAAAAAAAAAAAAAAAAAGTTTATTGTTTTAAGCTGATGGCAGTTTGAGAAAGCATCAATATAAAACTAATATACTTGACTAATAAGCAGGGTTTTTAAATATAAATAACATGGGGACAGGAGGAAGGATGGCTATTATTCTATAATAGTTACACAACATCGACACAATTCTCCCTTTTGCATCTATGAGTCCCTCAGCATCTGTTGCTCTAGTGTTTGTTGATTACTTCCCTTTATCTCTTATACTTACACTCACTAAGAAAAGAGCTTCCATTCTGGTTGACCATACACTATCTCAGCTTAGGGTTCCCCACCAGGGCAGGGCTTTTTAGGTAGATCCACAAAGTGGCTTCCCTGGGTCAGGTGACAGCCTTTGTACGGCTAGCAAGGACCATAATGGAGAATCATATGGTTAGGCATGGTAAAAATCTAGTGTAAAAGGAAAAGGGGGTGATGTTATTGACCAGTATCTCACATGGTCTGCCACATAAGCATCCAAAGCTTATCTAGTGTATCCCTTGAACTTCCAATTCAGCTACATATAAACCATCTAAATCATAAGAATACTATTCTTTATCTTAGTCCTAAAAATGTATTTTTTAAAAGGAATTTTTCTATTTCCTCTCTATTCCAATTCAGCCTTCAGCAATGCTTAGTATAAGGATGTGTTTGATGACTTTTTATAAAATTAGTCACAAGAACTATAAGGTCATTTCCTACTGAAGAATAAGACTCGGCATTCTCCTTATAATATCATATTATATTCTCAACAGAGAATTAATGACCTGCCCCCTTCTGTTCTCTCCAGATTAAAGAGTCCAATCTTTTTGACCTACCTGTCATGCTTCTCTGAGACAGTTCATCATAGTGTCTGAGACAAGAGCCTCCAAAGTAGATTCTCTGGGTTCATATTTTGGCTTCATGTTTTACTAATAGTATAATCCTGGGAAAGTCATCTAATCTGTGCCTTAACACGCTTATCTATAAAGTGAGAAATGATATTAGTAATACCTTCCTGTAGGATGCTTATAAGTTTTAATAATGAATTTATTTATGAACTACTTAGAACATTGCATAAACATAATAATAAACAGAGCTATACTGTTTAATCCATTTCTTTATTTTGGCTTTTCATCTCCGGCACTTCCTCCTCTTTTATTTTCTGAGATAACTAGTTTGTTTCAATAAAATAGAAGGGTTCCAACTTCTTGAATGAGGCTAAAATTCTGGGATTAAGATCAGTTATCAACGTCCTGAAAATATGTTCTATGACCAAAGACTAAACAATAAATGCTATATACTTATACTGACCAAAATGTACTTTGGTCAGCCATCTTAAAATGCATTTTGATGATCACACAGGTAAAAATATCAATGTTTCCATACAAATCACCATGAATATTAGAAAAAAAGAAGGCTGGCTTAGTGGAGAAAAGCATGGTGTATGAGACACACAGACTGGGCCTAAAAATTATCCCCACCATCGACCAGCTGTGTGACATATCAGTTAGGGTAATGCCAGCCGCTATAGCAAATAGACCTCAAAACGCACAAGAGGTTTATTTTCCATTCATGCAACAGTCCAAGGCAAATGCTCCTGCTTGTGAGGTGGGTGGCTTTCCTCCTTGTGATTCAGCCCCTTCCATCATGAGGTCTCAAAAAGCTCAGGGCTTTGTTGTCATCTGCACCTGGTTGTTGAAAAGGGAAAGAGTATGTACACAGGGCAAGCCTACTTTTAAAAACCTGGATACGTAGATGGCATAATTCGATACCACTCTCATTCCATAGACTAGAACTCAGTAACATGTACACATCTCACTGCAAGGAAAGCTGGGAAATGAAAAATACTTTTTTTGCCCCCAAAAGTGGTATGTTTAGAACAACTAGAAATTTCTGCCATGGCAACTGAACCAGTTGCTTTATTTGTTATAGCCTTATATTTGTTATTTGTAGTAACAAGAGTTATAGTAGTAATACTTCTTATGCTACTGGGTTACCTTGAAGCATAAAATGTGCCTGGCTCTGGTAAACTGCCTTTAAAAAACAGTAGCTATTATTTTCAATATTATTTCAAGGTGAATATACTAATAACATTAGAACAATATCTGAAGTTTGTATACAAAAATAGCAGATTTTTAAAAATGTCTTAATATGCTACTATTTTGGCTGTATAATCTGGATTTTGTCGTGGCTCCCTTAACTCTGTTACCAATAAAACATTGATCTGATTAGAGGTCATTTGTTAACTTGTTTCTACTTTTCAAAGGAGTGAACCATTCACTATGAAATTTTATTCTCCAAGTTATTTACAAAAATACTAACCATTCACTATGAAATTTTATTCTCCAAGCTATTTACAAAAATAGTAACAGAAAAGTCCTTAAAAAATGAATCTGTTGACATAATACCATGTTTTTACTGCTTGAAATAAGAATCTTGTGAGTTGAGGCATCGGAAATTTCTGTTTTACATTGATTCTCATTTTATCTTTTTTTTTTTTTTTTTTTTTTTGCGGTACGCGGGCCTCTCACTGTTGTGGCCTCTCCCGTTGCGGAGCACAGGCCCCGGACGCGCAGGCTCAGCGGCCATGGCTCACGGGCCCAGCCGCTCCGCGGCATGTGGGATCTTCCCGGACCAGGGCACGAACCCGAGTCCCCTGCATAGGCAGGCAGATTCTCAACCACTGCACCACCAGGGAAGCCCTAATTCTCATTTTAATATGAAAATTTGTAGTAGAAGTCACAAAATCTCTGGGTTACAAGGATCTTATTTGTCATCTCATCCTGCCCTTATTTAACTAAGGCTACCTCCATGTACCTTTACAATGACCCTGATGAGCTCTCATCCAGTTTAGGTCGGAGCACCACTGCCTGCCCAGGTCACACAGCCATTCCTGGACAATTCTGACTGCAAGAAAGTGTCTCCTTATAGTGAGTCAAAGCCCTGCAACCTGGTTGTGTCTACACATTAGATCAAGTGACACACATGTAATTACTCTTCCAACTGTCATTCTTTTAAATGTTTAAAGACAGTAGTAGTTTTTAAGTAAACCTCTTGTATTCAGGTTAAATGCTTCCAATTCCTTCCATATTTCTCATACTAGAAGGCTTGGAAGGCTTCTTCATCATCATATTGTTTTCTATGGACTTATTCCTGTTTGACATAAACCTCTTAAAATCCATTCTTCAGGACATATGTAAATGTCTGTAGCTGTCTGACTAGCATAGAGTTGTGAATTTTTGTACATTCTCTCTGAGTAAGGCTACACTTCAAATATTGCTGGGCGAGTCCACATTAACATTTACTCCAGCAGTCGTATGAAGTAATGTTAGCAGATGCTCCATGACTCCACTCCACAATTTCATCAAGGACAAAATTTAGAAGGCCAACATTTAGGAAAAAAAAAGAAGTAGTAAGTCAATAAATTGAGAATTGTGTCTATAATATTGTGTCTCGAAGTGGCATATTCCCAGAAAAAAAGATCTAGAAAACTTATACACACACTTCCACTAAGAAATTTAGGAAATAGCATATATTGTACTTATTTCTTGGAAACTCACATGTTTCATTGAATATTAAATGCATTGAGCAAGCATGTTTAACTTAGTTAAAACTCATTTGACAGTGAGACCCCTTCGAGGTATTCAATGCCAGTTAGTATCTCAGGAATATTCTTTCACAGAAAACTGTGCACAACACTGGTGCACTCAATACCAGCGTTAATATAGACAGAGGGAACAGATATTCTAAACTTTCCACCCACCCATTTATTGCTTCTATTTATTTAAGAGCATACCACCCAAACAGATACAAGTTTATAGATCAATGAAAACAGTGTAATCCATATTTTCCTTACTTATCAGGAAGATATCTTGTATAGCACAGTTCATAAAGAGAACGGAAGATTTTATATGACTTATCTAGTATTCCCTTCCTTACTCATTCAAAGAAGAAAATCGAAATTTTCTGACCTAAATTGCCTTTACATATTTATTTTGGATTATCACAGTATGTTGTATCGTGTGGGGCTGTTAAATGAATGTGTGGAAATTGTGATTTTATAAACTCACTTTAAAGGCTGGTTCTCTTAATATTTTCTGACAGAGAAAAGAAAAACATAGGGAGGGTAACTTTTGTTTCAAACATGAACGAGAATTCCTTTTAAAGCAAACATCACAATAGAAAGAAAAGGCTAATTCACAGAATCCTGGAAGATTACACATAAATATTAAATGGAAGCCCAGTTCCTACACCCTTGAAATTTGAAAGTTTATTGCATTCCCCTCACATTCCTTTCACATGTAGAAATTGTTTCCTTTACCTCTCAAGTCCGGAGGGCCACAACCAACCCATGCACAAAATATTCCTATTTATTTATGATACTGAACAGGCTAAGATGAAAAACACTGCCCCCTTTATGCTATGGATGGCTGATCTTTTGATCTTTACCCCCTAAGAGAGTCCTTCTGCAAATTCCTCTGAAAGCATTTCCATGACCTGCTGAGCTCCCATATCATTCTATTTTTAAACGCTTTGCTAAACTCCTTCATTTTTAATAAAATGTAACTGTTTCCACTTTGGACCACTGAGGGGCCAAAAGTTCTTCCCAGGTTCTCCCTGTTTTCACATCTGATTTCACATAAAAATTAGACAAGTTAAATGGATGAGAGCAGTAAAATTCCAGGGTACTCAGAGGAATAATGCCTCAGGCAAATTGCACTTAGAGGAGAGTGTCGGACATATGGTGTTTGCTAATCAGAATCGTTTGGGTCAAGGAATAGTGTTGTGAATCAGTGGCGAAAGATCTACGTTTGTTAAGGGAGGAGCCTCGTTTTTCTCCTTTTTGTATCTCCATCACCTAGTCTCTAGTCTGGAGCAGAACAGGCACTTGGTAAATGTTCATGGCACTTGGTAAATGTTTGTGGCACTGAAGTGCCTGTGTCATAAAAGTAATTACAGTGCTGAATGACAGAAACGTGCCGAGGATATTCCTCAGTCAGAGGAATGTCAGGGATGCCTTCAGTTGGAAATCACAAAAGACACTGGATATCTTTTTGAAAAATAAGTCCCATCATCATACTAAAAATAGATTCACCACTTATTCAACAGTGTTTTTAAAAGTGTTTTATAGAGTTCTAAAAATGTTTTATAAATTGTTTACATTTAATACTCACAAGAACCCATAAAGGTAAGTAGTATCATTGCTGTTATCATAGGAAGATGCTGAAATTCTGGTTAACCATGGTGCCCACGGGTACAGTCCTAGAGCCAGGATTAAGCAAAACCATGACTGACTCCCAAACTGAGAACCTTCCCACAGCCCTGTGCCAATTTACACACATGTATAACCTCCCTCTTTATCAACATCACTCACCACTTTTCACCAAGGATGAATCTACACTGACACATCATAATCACCCAAGGTCCACAGCTTATCTTAGGGTTCAGTCTTGGTATTTTACACTCTATGGGTTTGGACAAAAGTATAACCATCATTATAATATCATACAGAATGTTTTCACTGCCCTAAAAATGCACTCTGCTCTTCCTATTCATCTCTCTACCTTACCACCCTTGGAAACCACCGATCTTTCAACTGTCTCCTTAGTTTTGTCTTTTCTAGAATGTCACATAGTTGGAATCATACAGTATGTAGGCTTTTCAGATTCTCTTCTTTCACTTAATAATATCAATTAATTAACAATGTGAACTTAGTAATATGAATTTAAGGTTCCTACATGTCTTTTCATGGCTTGATAGCTCATTTCTTTTTAGTGCTGAATAATATTTTATTGTCTTGTTGTACCACAGTTTATTTATGCATTAACCCACTGAAAGACATTTTGGTTGTTTCCAAGTTTTAGCAATTATGAATAAAGCTGCTATATTCATCCGTTTACAGGTTTTTGTGTGTACCTAAGTCTTCATCTCATTTGGGTAAATACCAAGGGGCATGACTGCTGCATTGTATGATAAAAGTATGTTTAGTTTTCTAAAAAACCTCTAAACTCTCTTTTAAAGTGGCTGTACCATTTTGCATTTCCACCAGTATTATATGAGAGTTCCTGTTGCTCCACATCCTGGCCACCATTTGGTGTTGTCAGTGTTCTGGATTTTTGGCCATTCTAATTTGCATGCAGTGGTATCTCATCGTTATTTTAATTTGCATTTCTCTGATGTTGTATAATATGGAGCATCTTTTCCTGTATTTATTTGCCATCTGTATATCTTCTTTGGTGAGACGTCTCTTAAGGCCTTTGGCCCACTTTTTAATCAGTTCTTTGTTTTCTTTTTTCTTTTTTTTTTGTGGTACGCGGGCATCTCGCTGTTGTGGCCTCTCCCGTTGAGGATCACAGGCTCTGGACACGCAGGCTCAGCGGCCATGGCTCACGGGCCCAGCCGCTCCACGGCATGTGGGATCTTCCTGGACCAGGGCACGAACCCACGTCCCCTGCATCGGCAGGCGGACTCTCAACCACTGCGCCACCAGGGAAGCCAGTTCTTTGTTTTCTTATGGTTGAGTTTTCAGAATTCTTTGTATATTTTGCATAATAGTCCTTTATAAGATATGTATATTGCAAATATGTTTTCCAGTCTAGGCCTTATCTTCTAAAATTCTTGACATTGTTGTTTACAGAGAAGTTTTTCATTTTAATGAAGTGTAGCTGATGAACTATTTATTTTATGGATTGTGTCTTTAGTGGTGTATATAAAAAGGCATCACCACACCCAAGGTCATCTAGGTTTTTTCCTATGTTATCTTCTAGGAGTTTTATAGTTTTGCCTTTTAAATTTAGGTCTCTGATCCATTTTGAGTTAATGTCGGTGAAGGTATAAAATCTGTATCTAGATTCATAGTTTTGCTTGTAGATGTCATTTGTTCCAGCCCCATTTGTTAAAGAGATCATTTTTACTCCATTTTATTGCCTTCGCTCCTTTGTCAAAATCAGTTGACTATATTTATGGTGATCTGTTTCTAGTCTCTCTATTCTGTTCAATTGTTCTATTTGTCTATTCTTTCACCAATACCACACTGGCTAGATTAGGAGCTTTATGTTAAGTCTTGAAGCTCAGGTAGTGTCAGTCCTCCAACTCTGTTCTTCTTCAATATTGTGTTGGCTCTTCTGGGTCTTTTGCTTCTTCATATAAACTTAGATTAGTCTGTCAATATACATAAAATAACCTGCTGGGATTTTAATTGGGATTGCATTGAATCTATAGATAAACTTGGGAAGAACTGACATCTTGATTATATTGAGTCATAAACGTGGAATATCTCTCCATTTATTTAGTTTTTTCTTAATTCAATTCATCAGAGTTTTGCAGTTTTCCTCATACAGACCTGGTACGTATTTTGTTACATTTGTACCTTTGTATTTCATTTTGGGCGTGCCAATGTACATAGTTATCATATTTTTAATTTCATATCCCACTTGTGCATTTTTGGTATATAGGAAAACAGTTGACTTTTATATATTAACCTTGTATCCTGCAAGCTTGCTATAATTGCTTACCAGTGTTAGGAGGGTTTTTTGTAGTTCATTTGGATTTTCTATGTAAATGATCATGTCATCTGGGAACAAAGACAGTTTTATATCTTCATTTCCAATCTGCATGCCTTTTATTCCCTTTCCTTGAGTTATTGCATTTGCAAGAACTTCCAGTGTGGTGTTGAGAAGGGACATCCTTACTTTGTACCTGATCTTAAGTGGGAAAGCTTTGAGTTTTTTACCATTAAGTTTGATGTTAGCTGTAGGTTTTTTGTAGATAGTCTTTAGCAAGTTGAGAAAGTTCGCCTCTAGTCTTAGTTTACTGAGTTTTTATTCCTAATTTTTGTCATGAATGGGTGTTGTATTTTGTCAAATGCTTTTACTGCATCTATTGTTATAATCATGTGACTTTCCTTTTTAGTCTGTTGACATAATGGACAACATTATTTTCAAATTTTAACTAGACTTACAAACCCGTGATAAATCTCACTTGGTTGTGGTATATAATTCTTTTTATACTTTTTGGATTCACTTTGCTAATATCATGCTGAGGATTTTTGCATCTATGTTTATAAAAGGTATTCATCTGTATAGTCTGTTGTTTTATTTTTTTTGTAATGTCCTTTTCTGGTTTTGGTATTAGGGTAATGCTGGCCTGATAGAATGAGTTAGGAAGTATTTCTGCTGCTTCTATCCTCTGAAAGATATTGTAAACAATTGGTATAATTTACTTCTCAAATGTCTGTTAGAATCCACCAGTGAACCCATTGGGGCCTGTTGCTTTCTGTTTTGGAAAGTTATTAATTATTGATTCAGTATCTTTAATAGATATAGTCCTAATTTGGATTGTCCATTTCTTCTTGTGTGAGTTGTGGCAGGTTGTATCTTTCAAGGAATTGGTTCATTTCATCTAGATTATCAAATTGCAATTTTCTCTCTTTTTTTTAGTATATCAGTCATACTTTTTTGTTTACTTTTTTTAGTGATTGTCCTAGAGTTTGCAATATACATTCATGACTAATCCAGATCTACCTCACATAACACTATACCACTTCACATGCAGTGTGAGTATCTTATAAAAACAAAATAATCTTAATTCCTGCCTCCTGTCCCTTGTATCTTTCTTGTCATTTATTTCACTTAGATATAAGCATACAGCATATATACATATACATAAGAAATATATGTAAACATAAATAATCAAATACATTGTTGTTATTATTATTTTGAACAAATTGTTGTCTGCTAGAGCCCTTAGCATATTCATCATAGCTGGTTTAAATTCCCAGTCTGATAATTCCAACATCCCTGCCATGTCTGGTTCTGATGCCCTGTCTCTTCTAATTGCAGGGTGTTTTTTGTTTGTATTTTGGTATGCATTATAATTTCTTTCTTGACTGCTGGACATAATGCACTGGGTGAAAGAAAGTACTGTAAATAGGCCTTTAGTAATGTGGTGGTGAGGTATGGGAGAAGGGGAAGTATTCTGTAATTCTATGATTAGTTATCAGTCTTTTAGTGGGCCTATGTCTGTGGACTGTGAACTTCACAAGTGTTTCTAGATTTTTCCTCTTCCCTTAGATGGGGCAGGATGGCGATAGTGGGCTTGAGTTGGGTATTTCCCTTCCCTAGGTCAGTTAGGATCTACTAGTACACCAGTGGGTTAGGCTCTTGTTAACTAGTTTACAATGAGGGCAGGCTTTTCAAGAACAGAATGCTCTGAGGGAATTCCCTGATGGTCCAGTGGGTAGGACTTGGCACTTCCAATGCTGATCCCTGGTCAGGGAACTAAGATCCATGGCACTGCCAAAAAATAAATAAATAAATAAAAAAGAACAGAATGCTTTGGCATATTTCAAAATGATTCCTTTTCCCCTCCCCCTGCCAGAAACCTGAGGGTATTTTTCTCTAAATCTCACAGTGTTGCAAGGGGCTCCCCTACAACTGGGATGCCAGGGAGGGAAACTTCAGTAATTCATTACTGAGACTTCAGTAATTCATCAATTACAGTTCAGGTTTTCCTACCTCGGCACTAGTTCCCACAAGTTTCTCCCTATGAGTCTTTGGTAAGCCATGATGCCCTGTACCGACCCATGGATCTCCTCAATCTTAGGGGCAGCAGTTTGCCCTGTGTCCTTCCCTCTCATAGGGATCCAAGAAGAGTTATTAATTTTTCAGTCTGTTCAGCTTTTTACTTATTGTTAGGACAGAGTGGTGACTTCCAACCTCCTTATGTGCAGAACCAGAAGCTAGAAATTAATTTTTTCTTTTTTACTTAACAAAGACTAATTATAAAAATTAACTGTACTGGTAAGTTCCCTTAAAGTTTTAAGTAACATCTAATTTCATCACCACATGAATTTTGGCAGGGTGTCTGAAAAAAAATGGAAAACTATCAAGTTCATTTTATAAAGCCAACATAATGCTGTAACAACCTAACAAAAATATCACAAAAAAGATAATTGCAGACCCCTCTTGTATATAAAAATAGATATGAAAATTCTAAATAAATACTAGCCATAAAATTTAAGCATCAAAAAATTTTATCTTATGAATGTGAGGATCATTTAATATTAGAAAAGTTTATTAATATACCATTTCAAATCAATCAGCCAAATAAGTAAAATCATATCATCTCAATGAGGAAAAAACATGGATAATGTGCAAACTTCATTCCTCAATTTTAAAAAAGCCCTCTTTAATAAAAACTATGACTAGAAGAAAAGTTTCTTTTAATTATTTTTAATTATCACAGCCTCACTATAAAAACTTAACAACACAGAAATCTATATGTAAGAAGTGAAAGTTCCCATCCCTAACCACACCTGCATCTTCCATTTGTCACCTCCCCAGAGATGAGCACTAACAACAGATTGTGTGTATCTTTCTGGAACTCCTTAATGAAATAAATAATGACCCTGGAGATACACATACGTATGTCTATAATATGTTTTATTTTTGTAAATAAAACTTTATATACACCCAGTTCAAAATAGAGACAGAATATTATCAAATTACACACCAAATACATTACAAACAATGTCACAGTGTAGAAGTGTCCTTATGCACTGATGAGAACAAAAACCGGTAACGTGAAGGGTAAACACACTTTAGGTGTTAAATGTTTCTAGTGATTACCAAATCGCCTTTCAAAAAGTTTGTGTTGATTTAAACTCCCACATGCAGTGTGTAAGAAAATTTTTTTTCCCAAATTCGCCAATACTGATTAGCTTCTGTGTTCAGACAGAGTACAGCTATAGAGAGATGTACTGGGTTGAAATCCAGACTTCATTACCTTTGAGCTGTGTGAACCTGAATAAGTTACTTAACCTCTCTGAGCCTCAGTTCATCATCTGTTATAATGATTGAGATTATTTATAAAAAGTTCTTATCTTCATCTTAAATTTAATTATTTTGTGGGAGAGCTTCATATATATAGGATGTTAACCCTTGGCCTATTACGTATGCTCTATTTTTTAATCCCTATCTATAATTTCTCATTTATTTTCATTTTTTTAGGTCATATTCTTAGTACCTATTTTAACATTTTTTAGAAAGTTCTGTTTACTCCTACATTGCTTCTGGATTTCATGTCTTTTTTGAGAAGACAGCATATCCTAAAATATACGTAGATGTAAAGCGCTCATGATTTATTCTAATTCTTTTATAATTTAGTTTGTTATGTTTAGGTCTTAAATCCATTTGGCATTTTATATAAGGTAGAGAAGTGCCTGTTTTATGTTAGATTGATAGACAATTATTTCAACATTGCTTATTCATTTATTTGGTAGTCTCTATTTTCCCATTGATTTGGAAAGCTAACATTGTTTCTCTCTCTCTCTCTCTCTCTCTCTCTCTATATATATATATATATATATATATACATATATATACACATATGTACGGTTACATACATATATATAACCATATACATATGTATGTTTTTATAAACACCCACACACACATATATTTCTAGACACTCATTTCAGTAACACTGATACATGTGCTTTTCTTGCACCACCAGTGCTACACTTTCAAAATTATTATAGTTTATACACATTGGCTCTTCATAAGGCAAATACCCCCTTTTGAAGTGTCTCAACTATAAATTATACTCAAGCACTTACTCTGCCAGATGAACTTCAGAATCAGCTTATCAGTTTACATTAAAGTCCTCCTGGGGTTTTTATTTGTAATGCATTGAATTTATATATCAATTTATGAGGAATCAATTATCTTTGGAAACTTGAGTCCTTTTAACTATGAATTAGTAGGTCTTACAAATAATTTAAGCTTTTTATAATGCCCTGGACTAAAGTTTTGCAATGTTGTTCATATACATCATGCACATTTCTTGTTAAGTTTATTTCTAGTTAGTATTTTTTTTTTTGCTGTCATTAATGGGATCTATTTTTCATTTTCTAATTGGTCACTCTTGGAAAATTCAAAAAAGTGATTTATTTATGCAGGTGAATACTAACCCATATCTATCTCCAATCAGTGAATATTAATCTTAAGTCAGCATACTTAATAGTGAAATACTAGACACAGTTTCAGTAATAGTAAAGAAACAACTGGCTGACCAACCACTATTACCATTGCTATTTCACCTTGTTCTACAAGTTCTAACCAAAGCAATAAAGCATGAAATAGGAAAAATAAAAAGGAAAATTCCAATGAAGGGATCTGGGTGAAACCTCGTCCCACACGTGAGCAGGTCGTCCCTTGTCTAGGACTCCAAGCCAAAGGTGAGGGGGGGCTGAAATGCAGCCATCGTTCTGCTCAATACATTGCGACCTCTGGGGTGAGGTTGCATCTGCCCTAAAGAAATTCTTGGTTCTACTTTCCATAGAGGATCTTTCCAGGAACCAAGCCAGCCACCCATGTAGAGACATCTGCCTAGATAAGGTATTTTTTTCTTTTATTTTTGCACAAAAGTGACTTAATAATGCCATTTGCAGAAACATGGGTGGACCTGGAGATTATCATACTAAGTGAAGTAAGTCAGACAGAGAAAGACAAATATCATCTGTTATCACTTATATGTGAAATCTTAAAAAATGATACAAATGAACTTATTTACAAGACAGAAATAGACCCACAGACATAGAAAACAAATTTATGGTCACCAAAGGGGAAGTGGGGAGGGATAAATTAGGAAGATGGGATTAACAGATGTACACTACTATATATAAAATAGACAATCAGCAAGGACCTACTGTATAGCACAGGGAAGTCTACCCATTATTTTGTAATAACCTATAAGGGAAATGAATCTGAAAAAGAATATATATATGTATACATATATATGTATAACTGAATCACTGTGCTGTACACCTGAAACTAACACAACATTTTAAATCAACTATATTTCAAATAAAAAAGTTGAAATGTTTTAATTTTAAAAAAACTAGAAAAAATTGGACATGCACTACAGAGGCTCATTTAACCATTTTTTTGAGTGCCTCATATGTGCCAAGTAAACTAATGATGGTAGAGATCAGGGTTGGAAATTCCAGACAGGGGGTGAAGTGGTAGACAGACCACAAACAATAAACATAATAAATAATTGTATGTTAAAAAGTGATAAATTCCATTTTTAAAAAATGAATGAAGAGGCGATAACCCTAAATGAAAGTCATTCTTAAAAACACAAATAGCCAAGTTGATGTGGAAGCATTCTGTTCTCCTTCACGACCACCCTGTCATCTAGTTTCCATTCCTGAGTGCCACTGACCTTTCATACAAAATGACCTTTTTGTGGATTCTGGCCGTTGTACTTTTTGTCCAGCCCCTGAAGACCTCACACATCAAATGGAGCCTCTCACTCTATGATGATAATCGGCCTCAAACAGCTTTATCAATAGCCCTTCCAGAAATTAGAACAGACAATGACATCTATTTTCTGAAACCCTTATGGTTCTCACGACCATTTCATTACCTGAGGCATAGATCTGCTTGAAAATCCTGCTATGATAGCTGGAGCAAAGCTGCCTAATGCCCTTCAGGAAGGCTGGAGCTCGGGGTCTGATCCTGGTTGGAACGGTTAACAGCCCTGTGAGTTGTGGCTGCCAGCTGGTTGCGACTTAACTTGCTGTGAACAGGGGTTGTTAAATGACTCATTTAAACCTGAGCCAAACACCAAATAAATGGATATTATATTCAAGTGGGCTGGAGGAGAGGAATGGATGATATGTTTGCTTCCATCTCAATAATTAGGTTGATCAGGTCTTAGGTAAACAAGACAACTATCGTGTGTGCCGGCTTCAGGAAACAACAGCACACATTCTTTGCAGTGTGTAGAGCAGAAGATGCTGTGATGTTTCATTTCACTAAAGCCTATCACACAGAACCTGATAGCCTTTTCCACGACAGCAGCAAAATACATAGGTCTGGGGGAAGTGGGTTAAGCAAATCATTTCATGATCATACTTTTACTGAGAGTTGACAGAAAGTCCCCTTCAGGATCTGCCCGAAGAACATCCAACTGAAAATACTTTTAAACATTTTCTATCAGTGCCAGATGAAATAATAAAATAATAAAATAAAATTGAGGATTAACTTCATCGTTCCCCTTGCAGAAACCATTTTTTTTTCAAGTAGTTTCAAGTACGTTTGCAAACCTCAGAGAAGCCGGCTCCAGGCTGGCAGTCTTTGAAGGTTTGTAGTACACAAGGTCCTCGTAAGCATGAAGATGTCTTGTTTCTTGTAAACTCTATTTTGAAAAAAAAACCCACTGACTTTACTTTGAAGACTTTTTGCATCAGTCTCTGGAGGCAAAGAGGGCAGCAGTCCAGAATTTTCTTGGCCATCAGCACAAAGGAGGCTGCACATCAGTAACAAGGAGAAACGGCAAACTTCAGCAAAAACAAAGACCTGTCCCAGTTTTAAAAGAAAGATGGAAAGAAAGAAAACAGGACATATGATCACCTAAGTCCGCTGCCAAGTATATGAAGTAACTCCAAAAAGAGTGTAATAATGTTCCATTGGAAATGAGAAACTACAGTTACAGCTAGAAAATTGAGAGAGATAAGTTCCATAATGTTGCTGAGTGCTAATTGCGGATGGTCAGTGGAGCGGAGGCCATTGAATGAAGATAGGCCTGGAGTAATGGCCATCAAGCAGATCTGTCAGCACCGGTCTCAAGACTAAACCATCTTTTTGTGAGCTCTGTATGATGGGGAACCACATAGTACTGGAAGCCAGGGCTTCCCAGGAGCACGGAAGGAGGAAGAAAGCCTTTTGTGACCGTCAGATGTCGTGAACTGGTTTATTCCATTTGAATTTAATGATTGGTGTTGACTTGAAAGGAAGACCAGATGGTTGTCTCCCACTTACATAGGCACCAATCACAATGGGGGAGCAGGCTGCCCAGGGGGCAGGGGGTGGGGAGGACTGGTCCCTGAACGTGTTCCGCAGATGTGGAAAGTGCTTATGTTCTGGACCAGGTTATACATAAACTTCCCAAGTTATACATAAACGTGTTATCTAGTCCAACAACTAGGCAATAAAAAGTCACTCTGTATTTCACATTTCTCTTGCTTTTTTTTTTTTTTTTTTTTTTACGGTACGCGGGCCTCTCACTGTTGTGGCCTCTCCCGCTGCGGAGCACAGGCTCCGGACACGCAGGCTCAGCGGTCATGGCTCACGGGCCCAGCCGCTCTGTGGCATGTGGGATCTTCCCGGACCGGGGCACGAACCCGCGCCACCTGCATCGGCAGGCGGACTATCAACCACTGCGCTACCAGGGAAGCCCTCTGTTGCATTTTTATTCTTTCTATCTCATTGCTCTTGGGGCAAGACGATGCTTCTGAGAGCCATCTTTACAGCCTTTGTTTGTTTTAAGGTCCAAATATTTGATATAAGTCAAAGGCATGTTTCTCTCTTGTTCACAAAAGATCATTCATTTCACTGGATATTGGAGATTCCAATAGCCTGCTCTGATATTATACTCTGGAGAAAGCTACAAAGAGAACTTTACCCTGAGACCTATCTCTTTTTTGCAGTTATGTTACAAGAAAACTTATAGGAAGTATTATGATGTTTATTACCATTGTATATTATGGGAGTATTTTAGGAGTTAGTTCTAATTTATGTTCCTAATGTAATCAATCTTCTTAGATTTCTCTACTCCTAAGTCTCCCCATCTTATCCTATACAAAATAATGTCAAAGGGGAACCTGGCAATCTCTGAGTATAAAAAAAATATCTAAACTTGAAACCTGACTCAGAAAATAATCCAGGTCACCTTATTCTTTGAAATGGGACAGTTTGAACAATCTTGGAAACAGCAGATTGTCTCCAGTCTGATGACTTAAAGAATTATTGATGGAACTGTTGATGAAATTAAGAATGAGCATGATTAAATTTCAGGAGCCAGGGCTCTGCCACAGCCGGGCCTGTGTGGAACCTCAACAGAGAAACAACTGTCACTTGCATCCTCAAGAAGATTGCTTGGTACACAAGGTCAAAGCCAGTCAAGAAATAAGGGACTGTCTCAGATCAACATGACTCAACTCATAAAATGTTACTGCTCACTAAAGGTGATACGGCAAAGAAAGAAAATGAGAGTGAAAATTAGTAAAAATTGATATCATTGACTATTGCCTTTTCATAATCACAATTCTTAAAATGCTCAACATAAGGTACTGGTTCAGGAAAAAAATGGCTATTGTCATGCTTTAGATATTTTGTAAACACCATTTGCATTTCTGTTCAAAGCAGTTTGCCTTTGAATCTATACCTACAAACTGAAATGCCTGTGCACCGGGCTGTGTTGGAAATCAAGGTCCTCCCTCTGGCATCTTGCAGAGGGTGTGGCAGTTCCCTCCCAGTGGTCAGGGACAGAGGCCCCTCAGAGCACATCTGCTTTGGCTTTTAAGCTTTTAGTTGGACACCTGGTAGGTAGGATTACCATTAAGTACAACAGGACTAGAAGGGGAGCAGCGCATTTGGAAGAGAAGTTATGACTGATTTTGAGTTGCCCTTGAGACACCCATGGGGAAGGTCCAGCACACAGCTGCAACTGCAAGAGGGCTAGCCATCCTGACTCTCCTCTGACCACTATAATTTCTCTTCTGAAGCCCATTTGCTTGCCCCCCACTCATGACCCACCCCAGAAATGTACACATTCCATACCATTAATTGTGAGCATTCCTTGTAACCTATACTTCAAGTCAGACCACTTAAAACATAACCTATAATTGCTGAAAAATCATTTTTTATATGATCCACTTAAAAATAAGAAACAATCTTATTCAAACTATATCACTGCAAAATTGGTATTTCAAAAAGATTCTCCATGTGATATATTCATCAACTAATGGAAAAGCCAACAGTCAAATCATGAATCACCAGCAAAATGAGCAAAATGTTCTACTATATTCAAAATGACAATTGTTTAAAATACAAACATTAGAGGATCCTAGTTATTTCCCTCTCTCTCTCTCTCTCTCTCTCTCTGCCCCCTCTCTTCCTCTCACCTATGCATCTATATCTATCTATATATTTATCTACCTATAAATAATTGATGACATCAAAATTTATTTTCAGAAATAATATTACTTTATGTAATCAATCACATGCTTTGTGTCTTATTAAATTTTTAAAAATATGAAGTTAGGAAGATATATAGTTTCTTTTAAAGCAGACCTTCTTAAAATTACAGGTGAATTTAGATAGTAACACTAGGAAGTTGAAGGCAGCAGATTTGTACTGGGGTTGAATTCAACTTTCTTGCTAAAACTATTTTTATTTTGTAACAAAATTCCTTATGGGGTTCCATGGAATGACCTGTAATTTCACTTCCTAGATGACAATAGCTCAACTTTTTAAATTAACACATAAAATATGCAGCACAAATCACTCTCTCTATATAATATAAGCAAATTTGAACTATAACAAGGGCTTCATTATGAAGGCTGATTTTAGAGGATTTTAGCTCTAGGGGACGTTAGAGATTTTGAGTACATTTAAGCTATGTGGCGTCACTGTCCTCAAATTTAATTTTCCAAAAGTTATTGACCTGAAAAGAATTCACTAATTCACTTTTTCTAATTAGAGCTGGACTCCATTCCTTTGTTGTAGACATTTATATTTAATTATATGAACAGTTGATAAACACACCATTTCAAAGCACTGCAGAATGAATCATTTATTTCTCCCTTGCTCTCCCAGAATCTTATCTTACCATAGCATCGTTTTTCCAAACACACAAACTCCTTTTAGTATTATTGTATCACTGTGATACAGTCCAAATTGAAAGGTCCCTCTACCAAACCACACACATGCATATTTTTCATCGTGTTTTAGAAGAGTCAAGTGCAGTTGTACACGACAAAGAAACAAGATAAAAACCTGAAAGCTCTGCTAGCGCATGCCTCTTTGAGGTGCCTAATTCCCCACCACTTCTCCAGGACTTGGTCCAGTCTCCTTATAAGTTGTCCAGCCCTTGAAACTTCCATTGGCTCCCTTGGGTCTCCACCTCTGGCTCTGTTATGTAGTCTAACACATTTTACTCTTCAAAAACTTCCCCTGACATTCAGCCCCAAAGTTCTTTAGTCTCACTCACAATTAAGACTCCCCAGGACTGACCTTTGTGGGAAGTACAATAAACCATTCCTTTCTCTCCTGAGTGCTAACACTCGTTACACCCTGTGATTCCTCCCCTAACTCTTGGATGTCAGTGAAAATATTAAAGTGCACTCAAGATACACATTTCATTGCAGCTCAGCTCTTTGAAGATAACAGTTCTTAACCTTCAGAAACCAATTCAATCATTGATCCATTTGTTGAACAAATATTTTTTGAGCACCTACTGTGTACTCAGCATTGTGTTAAGCGCTGAACCTAAGGGACGTAAACCTGTCACCTACCCTCATTTACACTATTCAAAGTCCACAATTGTCTGCCATATCACTCCTAGTAATAGGCTTAGCATGAATATCATTTTTCCTTTGCTGAAAACTTGACAATGTCTTCAGGTAGCAAGTATTGTATCTCAACTTGTGAATGCAAGCTAGACCATTTTAATTCATTTGGTGCAAGGCTAGGCCATTTGGAATATTTGACTCCAGATATATTTGACTCCAGTTTGAGATGTCTTTGTTCTCTTGTCTGACTGTGAACTGCTGCATTCTTTACTCCTAAGGTATGAAGACGAATTGTTTGGCGTAGCTTTCTTTAGGAGGGAACAGAAAGTCAGAAAGGAATTCTTTTTAAAATCATCGTCCTAATTTCTCTGACTGCTTTTATAATAGATGCAATTAAAGCCCTTAAAATGTATTCTTTAAACTGAATGTCTCAAAGTGAAAAAAAAAAAAAAAAAAGCCTCCCTGCCAAGACAGAAAATGACTCAGTATAAGAGGACACCATCCAGGTACCCTTACCAATATATTATTTTTTACCCAATGCTGAGAGAAAGATTTTTGTTCAGAAATTGGTAATATGTAAATGTAATTGAAACAGAGATAGAAAGGGACAAAAGGACACATAAGAGAAATGAGAAGGAAATGAGTAAATATTTGTAAAGCACTAAGAACACTCTGCTCACCCAGTAAGCACTATATTTGTGTTTATTAAATAAGGAAAGAAAAGCTGCTTAAATGAATTTTTTTTTTTTTTTTTTTTTTGCGGTAGCACAGGCTCCGGACGCACAGGCTCAGCGGCCATGGTTCACGGGCCCAGCCGCTCCGCGGCATGTGGAATCCTCCCCGACCAGGGCACGAACCCGTGTCCCCTGCATCGGCAGGCAGACTCTCAACCACTGCGCCACCAGGGAAGCCCATAAAATATTTTTAAAACAAAAATAGGGACACATAGTTTAGGCTCCTGCACTTTAGCGTGGGGCGGGGGGCTAGTTACTTTCCCCTCCTGAAGAGGCAGGAGAAGAACCAGTGGAGTTAAAGCCCAACCCTTGTACCTCTCAGTACTTGGTAGCATTGAAGCTGTTTTTGTTGAATATCTACACTGTCTGGAAAGCTAAAATGTTTCATTCATGGTTCTGTAGATTTTTACTAGTGTGTAGGAAGATTAAAACGGGGGAAGGAAATGTTGGAATTTTAATTAGATACTTCATCCCCCTCAATATGGAAGGAATTAATGTTGCATCAGTTACAAGATTATGTATTTCTATTGTAACTTGTACGGACCTAAAAGCAACCACTGGAGTTATAATTCTTTCTGTCTTCAGTACACAAATTCACTTGCTTTGGCTCATTAATCAAAACCACCTGGTAATATAAAACAAATTGGACAATTAAAGAAATGCTAAAAACTCATAGGCATTAAGAACAGAGCACGTGCTACTGAAAGATGGCCCACCCCCTCTGTCAATGTGCTGGGGAATCTGCCAGAGAGAAGCAAACACCATGTTCTTTATTAGCATCCATCATCACACGACCTAATCATCCAAGTAGTATTCAATTTCTATAGCAGGATAAAAGAAACAGTGCCAGGTATCTGCTTCAGAAACTGCTGTAGCCTACAAAAATGAGTTCACATTATTTGCATTTTTCTATATACATATGTACTTACCAATTTCAGGCCATATATGTCCCTGACGCTTAATTATCAATAAAAGTCACTCCTTTGGAAAGAACATTTGGATATTCACAACTAAGACACGCAGAAGATTCATATAATGTTATGTATAACTTCACACACATGTTACCAATTATTTGAAATATACTTAACAGAAAATATACTGTAAACAAAATGCCATGAAAGCACACATGTTTCCTGAATAACTACATTTGTCTTACAAATCATGAATTCCCTTAAAATCTGGCCAAATGATGCTAAATTATCAAATGAACTAAATGACAAGACTGACATTGTTTTCAGAAAAGCAATATTCTAGGAGATAGCAAACGAATTCCATAAAGTGAGTTGGTCTAAATCCATGTTCAGTAGCAGGAAGGCAGGCAAAGCCTGGGATCAGAGGAATCAAGATGGCTATAGATCAGGGACATAAATGAGAAATTGATATTGTCTCTCTAATGTTAAATCTTATTTTTCATAAAAGTCATGATATTAAACTGTTGACTCTTAAGCTGCCACACCAACTAAGCTTACTTTTGTTTCAAGCCTTCACAGCCAAATTCTTGTCCTTTGAGAAACAGCAGAATGATTTGCAGGTTTTTGTAAGGGTCTCCAAATCAGAGCCCTACCTAGCCACACATGGAACATGTTACATGTCCCATCATTGGAATGAGCAAAATCATCAAATTTTCTGGCTTTTTAAAATATGGTATATACAGAGGGTCAAGACTCCGTTACTGTGCTAGTAACCCTGACCTATCTTTAACAATGTATTGAAAAGTTTTTATTTCATTAATTTATCCACAAAATATTTATGAAGCACCTACTATGTACCAGACACTAGTCCAGATGCTGGAGCCCCAGCATTGGGGAAACAATAAAGCAGACAAAAGTCATTGCACTCATAACATAAACATTATTGAAATTATCATAATACTGATATTATCATATTATATCATATTACCCTATTATATTATATATTATCATAACACTCAAATTATAATAAACATTGGGAGAGCAAAGGGAGACACAAAAGAATATACAAGATAAACTTACATGGATAATTTATGAAATAGTGATAGATGATGGAAAAGAACAGAAAATGTGGGAAGAGTTGCAATGTTAAATAGGATGGCCAGGGAAACAGTAAGTGCAAAGTCCCTGAGGTCGGAACATGTTGGTGTGTTCAGATACCAGCAAGAAGTCCCAAGTGACTGGGGCTGAGTGAGGGGAGGGAAGAAGATGAAGTCTGAAATGGGGGCAGGGCAGGGTTGGGAGTAGAGAACAAATCTTCCGGAGCCGTGTAAGCCTCTATATTGTCACTCTAGCCATATACACATTTGTGCTTCCCAGGACACCACTCATACACAATTCAGCATGAATTATGACCCTGAACTTTACAAACCGGTCGTCCTGCCAGCCATTGTAAGGTCTTAATATTTTTGCATTTTCCAGTAGTTGGAAGTAGTTATTGAGATCTTGTACGACTATGGCAGTGGTTTGAAGAGTGTAAAATGTAAATAAAATATCACATCTAACTCTGAAAGGGTCACAATTTACATTCTAGTCTGAAAATGCCCTTACTAAGCATAGTACCTCATCCCTAAGTTATATTAAGGCCACCTTGAAGTCACAGTTTTAAACATCTGTGCATTAATTTAAATCTTCATGTGATTATCAATGTGAAATCCTCTCATTGTTATTTTACCTGCACATCAATATAACCTATTTAAATTCGTGAGTATCTTCTCTTGAAATTGGAAAATGGCTATTTGATGTGGAACACCATCAACAGGTGATTAGACCAGCCAATTTGGTCGATGGAGATAAGCAATTGAGCTGAGACTTTCATCTAGCACAGCTGTGGAAATATCCTGTGTAAACAAGGTCACACGAGACCCACACTCCTCTGCCAATACTCAGGGCCACAGCAAATAGGTCTAAGAGCCATCTCACTCTGGCCCTTTTCCAACCCAGTGATGAATCCGTTTATCAAAATCACTGCCAGGTAAACGTTGTAAGACCTTGACCAGGGTATTCCTTAAACTTTAAGAGATGGAACACTTTGTAATGTATTTTCTAAATTGAAAGTCACTTATCCTCTTAGCACCCCAAGAAGGTTTATGAACCAAATGCATGCTAAGAAATATTTTGAAAAGAACCAGTTAGGATTTAGATGGAAAACGTAAACACAGTGGATTGCGGTATACTCCCAATTCTATCTAAAATAGATTTTCAGAATTTAAAGTTTAGGGTCCTATTTACTCAAGAAAAAAAAATCGGAAGTACTGGAAATGGGAAGCAGTAAAACTCTAGGATTTCATCCAACTATTGCTTGGAAATGAAAATTCCCCAATGGGAATAAGTCTTTGAAATGGGACATCTGGGTTTTACTAAGTGGATAATTAAAAGTCTGAGATCCTGCCTGGAAAATGGACAAAAGCTCAAATTACCAAGATAGGTGAGACATTCCCCACTGCCTTTATCACAGGAATGGCAGGGGTCCAGGCTCTAACAAAGCAAGGCAGGGAATGTGTGGCATGTTAAACCACCCAAGGATAAAGAGGACTTTGAAAGCTGACTTCTAGGGGATATTTGTCAGAAAGCATGCTATACTCCCCACAGCTAACGAACCATCCTCTGTTCCAAGTCCAGCACAGAATGACTAATGCTCAGCCAGGTAAATCGTCATCCTCTTCTCTTTCCTGACTCATGATCAAGACTTGGGCTTTCCAGGGCAATGGTCAGGCACCAGCTCAGAATGAAAGTCACCATCTAGATGTTCACCTGGATAGCCCCCTAAGGTATATAGATGCACCTCAGACTCAAATTCAAATAGAAGCAGTCTGACTGTGGTTCATTCTGAGAATGGATAAGGTTATAGGGTACAATACTGAATTTAAAAGAGAATCTGATTAAATATGGACTTTGGGGGGTCTTCCCAAACCAGCTCATATAGGACTTCTCCCCATATTCTATATAACTTGATTATTTTTTCTTTCACATTTTTGTTTAAAGAACATTGGGTAGAGCATCTAGCTGGGTTGAAGGATTAGTGATAATAGACCCAGAAGAATGTTCAGGAAAAATTGTCACTGTATCACCATGGTTCAGAACATGTCTCATAGTAATGACATTCTACTCAGCAGGTTATTCCATCCAGGGGGACAGTTTATAATATCATCTGACAGTGAACATTAGTATCTTTAGGGTCTTTGCATCACAATCCTCCAGGAGGCCATGAAGAATCATGGTTCAAAGCTTGAAATATCACAGTCCTCACACAATTTTGTAAAATAGTAGGAAAAGTATAAAGTATAATATTATGGTAGAAATGTGAGCACTGTGCCATGCTAAGAAAATGTTTAGTTAGTTAGTAAGTATAAATTAGTTTAATTTGGCACCCAAAGTAAGAATTTCCCAAGGCTAAGCACTAATGCCCAACATTAGCATTTCACAGTTAGAATTCAGAAATGTTCAGCATTCATCCTAATGTTGCAAATCTTCTAGGAAAAAATATTTTTGACAATCAAGTCTATTTCAATCTCATGGTAAATTCTGACAATGGTTTGTTCTTTTTACTGTACAATAAAAAGGATATATACAACCTGAAAAAATAGATTAGAAAACAAGGGAAGAGGGTTTTCCAAGTTTGATCTTGTCCTTTCTAATGTCTGTGACATTGAGCAAGATGCTGAAGCTCTCTGGGCTTCAGTTTTTCTTTGTACAGGAACAATCATGTGGCTATTTTGTTTCAATCATGTTAAAATTTTGACTAGAAGTTGTTCAATATTTTACAAAAGGCAGTAAAAGGAACAAACCATCTCACTAGGCCAAGGCCACAATACCCTCTACAACCATCTGCCTACCTTTGCCTGATGCCCTAATCCCACTTTTTAGGCCAGAAGTTCCTGGAGGTAGTTAAGCAAGACCAAACGTTTCTTTGCTTGTTTTCATGTTTATCAGAACACTGCAAACATCCCATCTGCTACGATTTGTCAGTTGATCAGGTACCTCATTGAACCATCCTTGACCTCAGGCCCTGGCCAGGAGCAAATGGAGGGCAGAACAATAGAAAGGTGACCTACCCACCTGCTTTCCAAATGCCCTGCCAGCTGTGGATATGGATAGACGAGGAGGAACATCTGGAGTCTGTTGGGCACACACTCTCACGGAGGAGGAGATTGCCATAAGCTACCGCCTCATTAGTGATCCCAGCGGGCATGGTGTCCTCGCGCCCTGTGTCCATTTCATTACCCCGCCACTATGCTCACATCACCACCTCCCCCTAATCCCATCCACCATTATCCTTCAGGTCATCCCTCTAAAGAGTCTAGTGTCACAGGGCTTCAGATCAAGAGCAGAGAGGCTGGTAACCCTGGACTCAGAAGTGTGGGCTGGACCAAAATGATATTCATCTTGTGTCCTCTTTGCACTAATTTTAACTCATTTACTGCTATATCCACACATGCCTTAAACATAGGACAAAGAAAATTAGGAAAGAAGAAGCAGAAAATGAGAACTTATACTTTCAAATTGAAGTATTTTGGTGTCATGTTTTAGCTGCTACCTCAGATGGCTATTAAGGATAAAACCATATTGAGAAGCTAGAATAAAAACTGTGAACCATCAAAGTCCATTCCTTTGCTTATTCTTTTTGCTTGAATAAATCAGCATGTAGTTTTTGTATCCAGTTGCACAGCCCTTGCATAATCTATCAGATTCCGAGAGATTAAATTTCTTCAAAAATCTTATTATCAAATTGATCAATTTTGTAATAGAATATAAGTGGTTGTACTTTTCCCCTCCATTGAAGGTATCAAAGATAAGAAAATAGTTTTTACTTTTAAGAAAAGTAACCAAAACATAACTTCTTAACAGATGCTAAACTTCATCTAACTAGACTCTGAACATAACATCTTGAAATAAATATTCTGACAAATAAAACGATATGATGGGCTTCCCTGGTGGCACAGTGGTTGAGAATCTGCCTGCCGATTCAGGGGATGCAGGGGACACGGGTTCGTGCCCCGGTCCGGGAAGATCCCACATGCCGTGGAGTGGCTGGGCCCGTGAGCCATGGCTGCTGAGCCTGCGCATCCGGAGCCTGTGCTCCGCAACGGGAGAGGCCACAACAGTGAGAGGCCCGCGTAACGCAAAAATAAAATAAAATAAATAAAATAAGTAAAACAATATGATACATGGAAAAATTATGAAAACTCAGTAGATATAAAAATATCTTGACTCATAAAGCTCAATGCTGAGGTCTCAATATCTTTTTTGGGTTTAAAAACTCCAGAACTAAACTATGGTATAAAATGAAAGGAAAGTACAAATAAACCTTTTAAAACATTTTGGTTTTTTTTTTAATATGACTGATACAAGGACTAAATGCAATAATCATGAAATGTCAAAGCACAAAATGTGGTTCCAGCATGTACAAATAATCTAATCAAGGATAGGATCTCCGAGTCCGCCATGATGCTACAATGTTATGAATTTCCTGGTGAACCATGGCTATAATCACCTCCGACCCCAATTCTGAACCCAACGATATAAATACTGAAGATTCACGTGGTGCTTCGTGAGTTTACCTCATAATTTAAAGCCCTTGAGGAAATTCAAAAGAAAAGTTAAAAACCCATTCTTTAACTCACAAATGGGTGGCTTTGGCCTTTTTTCTGCTTTTAGTCATGAGAAATTTCCACAAAAAACGCGTGGCACTCTGCTGGTGCTGCCTGCAGCCTGTGTAACAGGGAGAAGTGTGATGTCTGTAAAGGATCCCTGGGGAGTTCCCTCGGAAGAGTTCGCCTAAGTTCACAAATTCTCTCATGTACTTCTGTAAATATCAGGAAGAGGTAAATATGAAGAAAGAAAAAAAGTCACCAGCATAGTAAAAGGATGTTAATGAGGAAAAATAGACTGGAATTAAGAAGAGAGAAGTTTTAGCCTAAATATCAAGGGGAAAAAGAATTTCCTGATAATAAACTCACTAGATTAAACTACAGAATGATTTTTAAAAGACATAATTTTAAACCCATTTAAAACTAGATATCTACAAAAACAATACAAAAGATTCTTTTAAAGTCTCCATTAGCCCCTAGAGGAGAATATATCTAGATTATACACATATTTTTATAATTTAGCATTTTCTAGGATATTCTTTGACACTCAAAATACCTAATATTTAGATAGTTCTTGTAATTTGCCAGTCTTTGCTCTAAGCACTTTAGATACATTAACTTATCTTATCCTCACAATAATCCTATGAAGTAATTACTATTACTAAGTCTATTTTAATAGGAAATTGAGGCACCAAGAATCTAAGTAACTTGCCCAAAGTCACACTGATTGAGCAGTAGAAAGATTCAAACTGGGGGTATGGCTCCAACATCTCTTGTGTAGAGATTTGCATAAAAATATCTTGGTTTAAAATGTCAAGTTATTATATAGCTAATTCATCTTTCAGCAATTGTCATCATTTTACATGGTCAAATGAGGCAAAACTATGAAATAGGTGAAACTTGTATACTTTGTACCTTTCTATGTCCTTTTTCTGAGTCCTGTCCCCACTTAGAGAATTCTTCCTATAGTCCCTGGCAACTAGGATCCTCTTTTTTTTTTTTTTTTTTCTTTAATCTTTTCTCGTAAGAAAACCTGCTGACAGAGACTTCCATGATGGCACAGTGGTTAAGAATCCTCCTGCCAATGCAGGGGACACAGGTTCGATCCCTGCTCCGGGAAGATCCCACATGCCGTGGAGCAACTAAGCCCATGTGTCACAACTACTGAGCCTGCACTCTAGAGCCCGTGAGCCACAACTACTGAGCCCACGTGCCACAACTACTGAAGCCCACCCGCCTAGAGCCCGTGCTCCGCAACAAAGAGAAGCCACCGCAATGAGAAGCTCGCGCACCACAACGAAGAGTAGCCCCCGCCCACTGCAACTAGAGGAAGCCCGCACGCAGCAATGAAGACCCAACGCAGCCAAAAGTAAAAATAATTTTAAAAATTAAAAAAAGATATACATTACCATCACCCCCAAATTTCCTCATGTTCCTTCCAAGTCTCTAAACTCTGAATGTATTTAAAAGAAAAAGAAAACCTGTTGACAGTTGTAAAAATGATGTAATAAACATATTCCAATGAACCGCAAGTGACCAGAGGCTCCTAGTCAATAGTCAGTGCCCAATAAGTAGCTATTGAATGACTACTGAATGGTAAGGCATTGCCTCTCCCAAAAATATCTTAATGACTTTCTAGCACCAAAAGTTCTAGGATTCAGCAGTTGATGGGCTTAAAACCTTCACACTGGTCTTTGCATAATTGAAATAATAACTTCAGAGTTATGTAGTACAGTTTTGCAAAGCTAATCTCACTTGCCTATGCTCAAGTCAGTTTCAATGAGGGAGGAGGACAGACAGAGAAAGAATGGATGGTATTTGCCAAAGATGAAAACAAAGGCTAGTGTGTGCTGTGACGGGAGTCAGGGGAGGGGAGGCAGTGTCTGGGGCAAGGGGTGGAAAATATGAGAAAAGACAATTCTAAACTCTGGAATTTCAACACCTAGGTGTTCCACAGAAACCAAGAGACAGCTCAGGGGGAACATCTGCCAGCTGCTTTCAAATGAAGGAGAATCATTCTTCCAATGAGAAAATAGTGATGAAGGATCATCTTGGACTGAGAATAAAACTGAATTTTTACAGTGCCAACATCAGGCTTATTTCTAAAACCTTCCCTCAACATTTGTATATGCACCGGGAGAAGGAGAAGGAGAATCAGGAATGCGGTTCCTCGGAATTAAAAGCATATTGGAAAAATAGTTCCGTTAAGCATGTGCCTAATTTCAAATACAGAAGTTTTATTAGGTTGAACCATATAAAGCTGACATTTCTATAAACCAAAAATGGTCACATAGATGCAATTTCTATTTCTATTTCTATGGTTAGACCTAAAAGAGTATGTCATATTAATCAGTAGGTGGCTGTAAATCACAGTAATACCTAATATTTTTAAGTTGTGTTTGTTATAAAGTGACTTTCCAGTGGTCACACAGCTGGCAGATGGAAAGCTTTCTGACTGGCAAAGTCTCCCTTTTAATAGACTGTAAGTGCCTTCCCTAGAGCATTTATCCATTCAACAAGTACATTTGAACATTTACCATGTGCCATGCATGGCACTGAAGGTCATTTTTCAATGTGGAGGAATCACCTGCTAATTTTTACCCAACTGTTGGCCCCCAAGAGCAGTCTGGGAAGCCCTGAGTTTGGCCAGTATGAGTCAGATCAAAATTGTAGGAGGGAATGAGTGGTGATAAGAAATGACAAAGAGAAGTTGCAGACCTGATGATGAGATTTATCTGCTTTTTTCAAGGAAACAAGTGTATGATTTAGACCCCATGACAAGCAGAGACAGGAAGGCAGTCTGGGCAGACACAGCTTTAAAGAAACCCACCTAGTCCTGCCTTGTAGTCATAGCTTTCTCACCCAAAAAAAGTCATGTCAGGGGACCGTAATGCAAGGGTGGAAACAGTCCTTTCCAGGGCTGTGGGATGTGGGCCTTGGACCTGCAGCAGCATCATCTGCTGCTAAAAATACCTGCAGATTAAAGATACACACTCCCAGGCCTCACCCCAGACCTTCTGAACCAGACATTGCTGGGGCCCAGCAATCTGAGTTTTAACAAGCCCTCCGGGGGGCTTGCAGACACAAAGGGTTGAGGAACTCTGTTTTAGGGGAAATGAGAGATCCTGCCAGGGGTTAAGAAGGTGAAGACAGTGCAGGACCCCACAGGGCAACATAAGAATGCAGTCTATCCAGTCAGAAATACAAATCCTGCTGAATTTCCCATTTTCATATGAAAACATAAACACTCTGTCTGTGAGCATTTAGTCAATGAAAAATACAAATAAAGCAACAACTAACACTCACTGAGCACTTCTTAGGTCCCAGGATCTTGGCTAAGTGCTTCACAAAGGTTTCACTTAGTCCCTAAAACAACCTTATCATAGAGCAGGTATTTACAGATAGAGAAACGCTAGAAACCCGTGAGAAGTGAAATACTGGTAGGTTAAATAACTTCCCATTTTCCTGTGCATCTAGCAAGTCATGGACCTAACTGCAAGTGAAGCAGCTTGACTGTACTCAGCTATCGGGTGTATTTCACAGGACATCCTAAGGTATCATAGCTCTCATTCCCAGTATGAAAATATGCCCATTTATCCATACATTTTTTGATCAAAATATTGTAGCACCCACAACAAGGTGAGAGGAAAAAGGGTGTATGCTCTCTTTGCTGACTTCCTACCCAAACCAAATACTTTTTAGTTTCATTTAGGGAAAAAGCATCCACCAGAGAACAAAGGATGTAGCTCCACCTAGTGGATGAATGTCTCCATTTATCTCAAAAAGCCTTCCGGTTGTGCAAAGAGCCCTGTAATGAAAATAGAAGCTACTCCTGACAAATCACTACAAAGCGAGCAAGCCCAGCTAGGAGTGGAGTCTCGGTTCAAGAAGCGGGCTCAGCTGTATTCCTCTCTGGTCATGACCTTTTCCTGTGAGCTGTCTGTGCCACAGCGCATTCTGGAGGAACACAAGAAAGGACACGCCCAGCTAGGAACCCTGTTCTCCCCCCATCTCTGTGCACTGCTTTCTGAATCTCTAGACGCAGAGAATGCCAGCCTGACTCCTCTGGGTCTTGCTGTAGGAATCGGGAAGAAGGATTATGCCTGTAAAACGGAAATGCTAATTCCGTGTAACCACACGGACCCCATTAGGCTTCACTGAATAAGACACACCTTTCACTGTCTGCACACTCTCCTGAGAAAAGGAGAGAGCAGGTGAAGAAATGGGACACAGGACAGTGACGCAATTTACCTTAGTTCCTTTAGTGACAGGAAGATCAAAATGACAGATTTTACCAGGCTTAATCTGCCTCTCCATCCAGATCCATCAAGAAAAGGAGCATTGCCACTGGCATATGCCCCAGAGGTTGTCCAGATAGTTCAGGGAAAATTTCAACTTCCTGCGATTTTGTGATCTGTTCCAAATAGATAAAATTCCAATCTGTTTTTCCAAGCCACCCACAGCAGCAGCCTTTTCCAAAGTGCAGGAAATATTTGTATACGGCAACGGGGCTCTATGCTTATTCAAGCTTAGGAGACAGCGGCTTAAAAAAAACAAACAACAACAGCAACAAAACCAAAGCCTGTTGATTGAATTCAGAGCTTTCTATACTAGATGATACATCTCCAAGTGAAAGGTAGGGTCCCCTCCACTTCCTCAGGTCTCTGGCTCTTTCTTTCTTTTTCTGGCAGAGCACGCAGTGGGGTGGAACACACACGGCACACCCTAACCTAACGCGTGCTTATCACAAACCCTACTCTCTTAGTGCACGGCTGAAAATGAGGCACCCAAACAGGCTGTTGGGGTCAGTGCGGTAACTTCAGAAACCAGGATTTAAGATATCCTAACTAGCGTGTCTGTGAGGAAAGCTAAATATCCCTTGCCATTTTGCAATATAATTACACGTATTTTCTTCTTATTGGCTGGCTCCACCAGCCCTGGGAAATGAGCTCTCTATCCAGCCTTTGTAGACAAGAAAGAACCATCTCTTGCTCTATCTCCTCCTCAGCACACGTCTCTAAGTCTGAGTGTCCTGCCCTCTGCCCGTTCCAGACTTCTGGAAGCCCGTCCTGTCTCCAGGGTCTGATTCTTCCCATTAGCAATTAAGGATGCATTTGGTGGCCTGGTGGACAGAGATTCTGAGAATTCAAAGAGACCTAAGGCACAGTCTCTGCTCCCCAAGAACCTAGATTCTTGTCTCTGGGATTGCTTCTTATCTGCTCAGCTGCTGGCTCTGTTCTCTGATTCTAAGGACTGAAGATGTTAGATGGTTCACCCGCCCCCTGCGGGTGGCACCCAAGGGGTCCCGCCCTGGATCTTCCTGTGGTTTCCCAGCACACCTGCAACAGTCACCTCTGCCACTACTTTTTCCCTGATCAGGGCTTGACCCACTGTTGGAACTGCTCTTGGAGATTTTTGCTTGTGTTTTGCATTACCCCTCCACATCATTGGTGCTCTCTCAGAAATGGCAAAGACTGCTTTTACTGTTTCTTCCCTTTTTGTAAAAATAAGTACCAGAGAGAGAGAGAGAGAGAGAGAGAGAGAGACAGAGAGACAGAGGCCCCAGTCACCTGCATGCTATAAGTTGTCTCTTCAGTTCTGTAAAGCCAGGACACAAAGAAGCTGTCGCCCAGTCACTCTGAACAGGCTCGCAAAGATGTGGGACCATCCTAACTATAGCCTGAGGCAGTGGCCTCACAACTTTTGCACGCTCAGCTCAGCCAGCCAATGGGGAGGTCCTCCCCTGGAGAACCCCTTTCAATACCAGAGTTCATATTTATCCTCGCAGCAATCCTTCTCCACCCCGCCCAGCACCCAGACAGCAGCATTCCCTTTTATCACTCTAATTTGACAAAAATGTGCTTCTTTCAAGATCACACCCCAGAGAGAAGGAAAGAAATCCTATTCTTCCTCTCCTCTCCTCTGAGCGGCATCATCCGTTTTCCCTGGGCTCAGAAGACCAGGTTGTTAATGCAGTCGTGGGCTTGCGCAGGAACAGAACTCCCGTTTATAACCTCACCTCTGGGGAAGTGGCCGTGCCTCGAGCACAGATTCAGGCACCCAGGGAAAGACCCCTATTCAATGATTGAAGGGATAAGTCTAAGGGTCACTCTGCCTTCTGATATATAAACTTTCAAAATGGAAGTTTATGAGTTGGGGACTTCTTTCATTTAGGCATTGACCAAATGATCCACTGAAAATAAAAGATTGAGGGCTGTCAGAAAGTAAACTTTGTTATACAAGACTGCAAATGTGAGATGGGGACAGGAGAGGCAAACTACAGTTCCCAGGAGATAGGTGGTAGACTGCCCCATGCCAGAGGGCACAGAAGGCTGACCTCTGACATCCTGAGTAACTACCAGCTCTCATCTTGCCCCTTACAAGGCTTGGTCCTTTCTCAATGTCTGAATAATAGGAAGTGCCAGCTTCACACCTTGCTTTGAAAGGATACTGACTCCTGCCTTACATCATCTGGAGAAAAAAAAAAAAAAAAAAAGCTCCAATCTAAATTCCTTCCAAGGGAAAATTAGATACTTACATCTCAGTTGTTGTTTTTTTTTTCTCTCCTACCAATTATGTGGACAGAGATAAAACACCCTTCAACGAGTGTCAAGAGTTCATTATTCTTAAGAATAGCTACTAAATTCTTTAACATGGTCTTCAAGGCCCTGGAAGACCTCATACTTCTTACTGGCCTCCCAACCCTTGGTCATATCATTCCCCACGCCAGCTCGGCTGGTCCTTTTCAGACCCTCCCAGGTTCCAGGCTACTTCCTGCTTCAAGGTCTTTGCACAACTATACCCTCTGCCTGGAATTCACTTATTCCTCCAAAAATCGTCCATAGCCCCCCTCAGCCATCAGTGCTCAGCTCAAGTGTCTCCTCCTCAGCAACTCCTTCCCCAACCACATCCTCCGCTGGGCTCCCGCACCCCGAACCCTTGCCGTGTACTTTCACAGCCCTCTTTGCTTCCCAGTACTTTTCATAATGAAAAGTGAGTAATTTATTGGATAGTTGGCTGATTCATGCCCACCTCACCCCACCCCACTAGCAGAAAGAATTGCAGATAGAGGCACCCAAATTGAGAAATGAAGGAAGGAACTACAGGGCTTTAAAACAAATTTGAAAGAAACCTCCCTTTGGTCACAGCTCCTACCGAGAGGCAATACCTCATAGAATCAAGAACACAAACTCTGCAGTCAGACTGCCTGGATTGCCATCTCGGCTCTGCCACGTGTCAAACCTGTGACCTGAGGAAATTTGCATAACCTCTCTTTTTCAGATTGCTTCTTTGTAAAAATGAACTATTTGTACTATGTAACCTCCGAGCTCTGCTATTTGTTTTCAGTTTGGGGGTTACTTTTAAGCTTTCAACCAGATGGTAGGCTACCTGAGGCCTTGCAGACTTGTAACTCTTACCAGGCCAGACAGGGTTCTCTGTCCATGGTTTGGATTGTGGGATTTCATTTCATTCCTTTAAATGAAGTGTAGGGGAGCAGTCTGCTTTCAGTGATGATCCAATGCTCTGTATAAAGCTGAGGTCTATGGATTGAGGTCCTCGTCAATGTTTTGGAATATAAGTACTATTTTCATTGCCAAAGCTGTGATCACAACATGATCTTCACAGAGTAGAGATTAGGAATTTTTTGTGTAAAAAATTATTTTGGAGTCATCTTATCTATCTTTCCTTTCATGATGTTCCTTTTCTCTCACAAACTCAGGAACTTGGATCCATCAGTCTCAGTGGGACAGTATCCAAAGTGCTCATAGGGTGTGAGATACATACACCATCTATACACACACACACATATATACATGTATACAAGTGTATGCACACTCACACACACACATGCATATATGTGTAACCTTACATTATTTCACCCTGATTTTATTTACCAGAAAGCACCAACAATCTGTTGAGAGCACTGCTCAGCATAATCATAATGAGAAGGAAACAAATTCTGACATTACAATCACTCAAACTTCAATTTCTTCCTAAATTTTAACACTCAAAGTGCCTTCATGACCAGCCACATCTACTCAAAATCCACAACATGAAGTGAAAGAAGAGAGAAAAGTGTGAGTGAAGCTCATTCTTTTTTCTTTTTTTCAATTTTATTTATTTTTGACTGCGTTGGGTCTCCATTTGCTGCGCGCAGCTTTCTCTACTTCTGGCGAGCGGGGGCTACTCTTCGTTGCAGTGCGTGGGCTTCTCATTGCGGTGGATTCTCTTGTTGCTGAGCACGGGCTCTAGCCGTGTGGGCTTCAGCAGTTGCAGCACGTGGGCTCAGTAGTTGCAGCACGTGGACCCTAGAGCACGCGGGCTTCAGTAGTTGTGGTGCACAGGCTCAGTAGTTTTGGTGCATGGACTTAGTGGTTCCGCGGCATGTGGGATCTTCCCGGACCAGGCCTCGAACCCGTGTCCCCTGTATTAGCAGGCTGATTCTTAACCACTGCACCACCAGGGAAGTCCAGAAGCTCATTCTTATGTATCCTAATTGGTTGTCTCCTGCACAATCTGATGTAAGAGGGCAGCCCCACAATGTGGAATGTTGTTCTCACCACCTATTTCTGGTCTTTCCTGTGCTTTTAAAACATACAGATATGCATAAATGTACAGAATGAAATACAACAACCTACATAGCTATATCACTAGAAAAGCAGGGAGACAGTGTGGAGGTTTTCTCTGGGTGCCCAGCCCAGCTGTTTCACTTTGGCCACCATAGGATCAATGAGGGTGTGACACCATCACATCTTCCCCTTGGCTGCAAGGGATAAGTCGGCCGTGTGACGATTCGGGATGGCCCAGGGTCTCACACGTCCTCAGTCCGTAAATTCCACTAGCCTGCATCCCTCCACATTCGATGCACATGTTTCCAGCTGTTCATGGTGCTCCAAGAGAGGGGCAGGAACAAAGACTGGGCATATAATTGCTACTCAAAATTGGCTTCAGTCCAAGTTTGGCACCTGAATCATATGTCTCCTCCAGTGAATGATTCCACCTGACATGACTGTAAAATAACATTTGATTGTATTTGTTTCTAGTTTTCTACCTTAGAGTTTAAATGATTTTCCTTACATGTCATCCCCAAGTTCACGAGATAATTTATTACCTGATATCTACAAAGTGACTCCATTTACTATTATTATAACCATGTCATTCTTCCAAAGCTTCACTCTGGAATATTATGACCAAATAGCAAGAACACAGTTTTAACACACATAAAAATGATTACCATGCATCTGTGCAAGTATTTCTTTCCTGCACTGAGGTCCACAATCAATTCTCTTTGTGCATACTACACAAAGGGAGTAATAATTTAACACCCCTTGATTTTGTTTTTCCTTTTCCTGAAATCTATTCAGGAGGCAGTAAAGGCCTCCAAAACCTCAGCTTTGTGACAAATCTCTGCAACAGTCCTCCTGCAAAAACTCGAACAAAATAATTAAGGAGCTGCTTAAGCAACCATTTGCCACAAACCAGATTGAGGGATTTGAAATATATACAAATATTTTTAAATAACCCCCCAAAGGGGAAATCCGTACTCATAAGTGAGGGCTGAGGCAGCTCCTGCTGCCAGCTCTGCATCCTGGGAGTACATATGAGTAAATATAAACAGGTTCCAACGTTTTTTTATCTTCCCTAAGGTATCTGAAAGAAAGGCTCCGATTTTAATGGCTACAAATCTGGGGCAGAGTCTTTTCTAATAAGATTTCATAATCTTCACAGCACAATACTCTCTATGTTAGAGTAATCCCACGACTCATAATTCCCCAGCAGTTAGTGTGCCAGGGTGAACGTCTGAGTCTCAGATAACATTACGGCTGTGGTTTATGCCCCGATTGATAACATAGTCGATGGAGGCAACCTGTCCCAGAGAAAGGATCCAAAAAGCTTTGCATAGTGTTTAGGATACAGATAACCTCCTGGCTGACATCTACTGAGGAAAACCTTTGATGGATGAAAGAGGCTGTGAGATTCTGTGCACCCAGATAGTGCTGGTGAATTTCTTATATATCACTCTTTAGACAATTATAGCACTTCAGTCATTTTATTTGGTCACAAACGCTTAACTGATTTTTATAACAATATGTTTTGTGGACAGTATTTGATAAAGATAATGAAATCACTTTATGCTAGATCCCAGGACACAGGCCCAGGAAATGATGTTAAAAGACAATATTTCTTTGTTATGCGTCATATTAGGTCTGTCCTGTTACTGGAGCTTGAGTCTGAATGTTCAAGAACCTCCTTGACCAATACATCTTCCACAGAATTCCTTGCTGCTCAAAGTATGGTGAGTTGACCCCAGCATCAGCACCCCGGGGAGCTTGTTAGAAATGCAGAATCTCAGGTCCCACCCCACACTTACTGAAGCAGAATCTGAACATTAACCAGATCCCTGAGTGTCCCTATGCACACTGAAGTTTGAGAAGTACTGGTCTATTACACCTTAGAGCAAGTTGCAGCCACAGGCTGGAGCCAATAAATAATAGAAAGGAAAAGGATGTGGACACCATGAAAACAGGTGCTTTCACATCTCTTCCCTCTAGCATCCTTTCCAAAGAAGTTTGGCAGTGACTAGCAGTCTTAGACAGCAACTTAAATGGCTCCAGTGGGTCATGGATTACATGTGAAGTAGTAAACACATGGGAGGGTTGTGCAAAAAAGGAAGCAAAGGCACTTCTAGAGAACCTGATAAAAGAATATCCATGGTTTAGACTGAAAATTCTTAAATTGTTTCAGAGCAGTTTAATGAGAGTGGAGTGTACAGAGCAGAACTCTCCATCCCCTGAAATTTATCAGCTTCTCAGGTGTACCTTACCTATGTTCATAACTTTGATCTACCATGATTCATTCCATTCCTAATAGGCTTCACTAGTCCCTAGAGAATATACAACTAAAAGAATGAGTTATGACACACAAAAGGCTAACAGGACATACCTAAAGCAAAGAGAAAGAACAAAAAAGAGAAAAAAAGAATATATTATTTGGACTCTGACTTCTGATACACTTGTGAAGTTTCTGGTTATAAAGAATTCGAGATCAGTTGTCATGTGCACCCTCTCTAGAGATTAATCATGACTTGGATAGGCTCTTAGCTGATTGAACTGAACATTAAGTTTTTGAGCTGCCAAAGGGACTTCTTTAGACAACTTTAAAAGATCAATAACCAGTGTAAATGGCATGCTGACTAACCGCCTCTCCTAAAAACCAAGGTGAAAGTGCCATGTGCAGAATGCTGGAGATCAAATTGGACAGCACCATGCAGCCAGATGTTTCCAGAAAGCTCTCCCAAAGAGAGAAGGCTTTACTGAGGAAGGAGTCTTTAACCTCCAAGTGGCAGGTTTCTGGAACAGAAACTACTGGATTGTTCTGTTGTTTGCTAAAGGGACGATTCAACTTGACTCTTTCCTTGTGATAGCAAAAGCTATCAGCTTTCGTGTTTTGCAGGAAATGAAAAATAATAGAACTGAACTATTTTATTTTTGATGTGCTTGGGTCAATCCAGAACAGCTCTGGGGTTCTATCACTATTTTGCGTTCCATTAGGCCAGCTGGCAGCAGAGCTGGATTCAGCACGGTGCTTTCATAAATGGATAGAAATGTCTAACATGAATGATGGGGCTCAAATCTTTTCCAAGCTATTAGATTAACATACCAAAGGTCCTTCAGCCAAACTAAGTCATAGGGCCATAAGCAAAAACCCCCAGAGAAATGATTTTTGTTGTTTGTTGCCTTTTCCTCTAGCATTGTTTTACTTGATAAAATTGAATAACTACATCTAAGATATAGCTTTATGATGTTGACACTTTACAAAGCACTGTCACATACTCTTTTCTTTAACACTCAGAGCATCTCTGTGAGCAATATGTTAACATCCCTGTGTTATAGATGAAGAAACTCATTTCCCAGAGCTCTGCTCAGCTCTCATGGGTAACAGGTGAAAGAGACGCTGTGTTTCCTCAACAGAGAGAGGTCAACACTATACTTAATTAAGATTAAGAAGGAGATATGTCAACAGTCTCTCCCTAATCCCACTAGGAGAAATTCAAATTTTACAGAAAAGTATAGAGAGGCAAATGATAAATAAAGAATTCAAGCCTTCATGCAGGGTCATTTCCTAGAGTAAATCACTGTGAAGAGTTTTATTCCCTTATCTTAAAATGCAACTCCTCTCTCTAGACTTTCAAGTCCTATTCATTGCTCAGAATCTAATGTTAAGTCCTTCCTACTCCTTGAAGCCTTCCTTGCACACCAGACAGAAGTGAATGTTCCTTCCTTCAAACTTAGATGGCAGGAATATTGATTAGACATGGATCATGATATCCCACCTTGTGTGACTGTTACGCATGTGCATGACTAGCCCGACTATTTCTGGTGAAGGCTCTGAAGTGCAGGAACTGTTATCGTATGGGTGGAACAACATAGCCTCCTGTGCAAGTCATGGACTCTGGAGTCAGCCATGTCTAGATGCGAATCCCAGTGTCTCCCAGTGTCTTTCACAGCCGTGGAGCCTTCCTTGTACCTCTCTGAGGCTGCTTGATAGCACAATGTCTCCCATTTTCACTAAAGCATCTCCGGTTATCAGCATGATAATATGTAAGTGCCAAATAGTTTAAGTGTTAATTCAAGGCATGGGCAGCTAACATGCTCTCAAGAATGTGGTCAGTTACTGTTCTAACCCAGAGAGCCACATCCCAGACGTGGCTGCTGTATTTCCCTTTCCTATTAAGATCTTCAGCCAGGGCAGACCTCTTGGTAGTTTACATGCTAATCTTGTGCCATTATCCACCAAAAGAACCTAAATGTTTAGCATAGGCATGTAGCCTTAGGTCATTTTGCCTCATTTTCTTGTCTGTAAACAATGGTAAGGACACTTGCCTTTCAGAGGCATTGTGTGGATGCTACCGATATATTAAGTGTAAACAATTAGCATCTCATTCAATAGAGTTCATTCACTCTCTTTCTACTAGACAATTGTGTTACACCTTCCCATCTTTCCCTAAATCTCCAGCATCTTCTCTCTCGCCTCACTATCAGCTGATGAACTTGCTTCCCTGTCCACTAAGAAAGTGGAAGCAGCACAAACCAACTTCTGCTCACACAGCTGCCACATCTAATGCCCCAGGTTGCATCTGAACACCCACAATCTGGATTCCATCTTGTTACTTTGGTGATGGGTCCGTGCTCCCAGCTAATGCCAGCCTTTCACGTGTTCTCCAGATCCCACCCACTTCCATCTACACAATCTCATCCCTGCAACCACCACCCTTCTCTCTCCTTAATCATCAGGTTTTTTTCCCTCCTTAGAGGATCATTCTCATCAATGGTAAAAGTGCCAAAATTTCCCATGCTGTAGCTTTGATTCCAATGAATAATCACTTTAAAATCCCTTACTAGATCCTACCAATTCCAGCTACAGCTCCATTTCATGTTCTCATCTACAACAAAAATACTACAAAGACTTATCCATACTTCTGTATCTAATGCCTTATCTCCTTATCTGGAGGCCATTCAATCAGGCTTTTATCTCTAGCAAATGGCTCTCCTCAAGGTCTTCTATGGTGTCCTCAATGTTAAATAATTAAATGTCAGTCTAATTATCAAGGATTAGAATTATTAAAAACATATGATACAGTTGGTCACTTGCTATTTGTTTTCTTTTTTTCCAGTTTATTGAGGTATAAATGACAATAAAAATTGTATACACTTACTGTGTACAAGGTGATGGTTAGATATACTTACCACAATCAAACTAATTAATGTATCCATCAGTTCACATAGCTGTTTTTTTTTTTTTTTTTTTTTTTTTTTTGGGTCGGGGGAACAGCTAGGATCTACTCTCTTAGCACATTTCTAGTATACAAGTAAGTATTAATAATTATAGTCACCACACTGTACATTAGATCTCCAGAACTTATTCATCTTGCATAAGTGAAACTTTGTACATTTTGACCAACATTTCCCCATTTCCCCCACTTCCCAGCCCCTGGTAACTACCATCTTACTCTCTCCTTCTAAGGGCTCAACTTCACTTGCTTTTTCTTGAGGTGCTTTATTTCACTTGGTTTGAGTCACCACACATTTAAGACTGTCCTTCTACATCGCTGGTCACTCCTTTTCGATTCTTGGCTGATTCTTCCTCTTCCTTGACTGTCACATGTTAGAATGGCCCGGATTCAGGCCTCACAACTCTCCCCTATCTTCACTCACTCCCTAGGTAATCTCATCCTATCTCCTTTCTTCAAATAGACATTGATATGCTGAGAAGTCTCCCTAACTTACATCTCCAGGCAGGACTTCTCCCTTGAATCCAGGCTTATTTTTTCCATCTGGCTTGACATCTCTTGGATGCCTAGTAAGTGTCTTAAACTTAACATGTATAAAAGTCAAACTCATCATCATCTCTCCTATCCTTATGTCAGTACGAGCAACTCCATCCTCCCAACTGCACAGGCCAAAAGACCTTGCAGTCATCCTTGACATTTCTCCTTCTCTCATACCCCGTATCCAATCCATCGACCAGTCCTATGGACTTTTACTTCAGAATCCTGCTTTTCCTGATCTGGATCATTATCATCCTGTCATTAACTCTATCCTAGGTTATCGTGAAGTCTTTTGACTGCTTTCTCTGCTTCTTCCCTGGCCTCCATAGACTCATCTCTCTGCACAGGAGGAAAGGTGATCCTGTTAAAAGCTAAATCCGACATTGTCATGGCTCTTCTCAGAAAGCCAAAATTCTCAGTAATCCATGAGGGCCTATAATCTGACCCTACCACCCCTTGGCCCAGTTTCTTCAACCTCATCTCCCTTCCTTCACCTCTCTCATATTGCATTGTCCCTTTTACTGTTCTGACAAGCCCAGCACACTCTTCCCTCAGTACCTTTGTGCCAGCTCTTCTCTCTGCCTGAAAATGTCTTCTCCCAAATTTCCTCTTGGCTTTCCTCCTCACTTTGTTCATGATGTTCATTTTATTCATCACATGACCACAGAGGCCTTCACTAATTCTACTGTATAAAAACTTCTCAACATTCTACAGCCCTCTCCCCTGTTTCTCCAAAGCCTTTATAAGCATCCGACGTAGGATATACTTACTCACTTATGGTTTCTATTTCTCCTCATTAGACTATGAACCTTATGGGGTTTCTCCTCAGTATCACTGGTACACAGTAGGTGCTCAATAAATGTTTATTGAATGAATGAGTAGCAACTACTCCATAACTTTCATTGTTGCCACCATCATCATCTCCATTGTCCCCCAAAGCTAGACCAACTTTCCCAGAGAAGTACATGGTGGTTCATTGATGACAGCATACGTGTCAGTATACACAGTGATAAGCATAAATCTCTTCTTCCTTCTAGGTGTCCATAGATCTATAAACCCATGATTTACACAGAAGTCAGTCCAGAGTATATTTTTTAGCAGTGAGAGACCTCCTTCTACCCACTTAACCATTATTGAGGATGATGATGATTTTGATGATTTTTAAGGCAAACAGAACAGTACTACACTCTGAACAACACGTGTGGAAAATTGGTTTTCTCATTCTTTAGATACTCTGTAACAGTTACTTGGCCTAAAAATGGTGAAACTAAAACTTTGGACCCTAAAATATAGTTGTCTAATATAACAGTATCATTTTTTTTTTTTTTTTTTTTTTTTGCGGTATGCAGGCCTCTCACTGTTGTGGCCTCTCCCGTTGCGGAGCACAGGCTCCGGACGCGCAGGCTCAGCGGCCATGGCTCACGGGCCCAGCCATTCCGTGGCATGTGGGATCTTCCTGGACTGGGGCACAAACCCGTGTCCCCTGCATCGGCAGGCAGACTCTCAACCACTGCGCCACCAGGGAAGCCCCCAATAGCATCATTTTTATACTGTTCTTAACAAAAAAAAGTAATGCATATAAAAAATAGTTAATATCCTCTCTGTTCTGGCTCCCATTTGACTGCTTCCTGCCGTAAGAGCCCAATGTGAGAGATAATACAAACTTTTCACCGTCATTCAACAGTTATTTCACTCAGGATCTACTGGGCCACAACCCTTTTCTAGCCATATTATGTCATCCTCCACATTTGTTTCATTTTCATAAAGTCCTATTAGTAAATTCTTCAGGATCCCAAGTAACCATAACGATTAAGTACATAATAATTGTAAATTGAAAATCTACATATGGGATTAGCTCAATTACTCATTTTGTGAATAATTCAATTCCCCAAAGAAACTCGCATTCCATTGCTGTGTTATTTACTCTGGAATTGTAAATTCAGCAAGACTTGATTCATGTGGGCTCCACCAATTTGGAATTTGAAGAAATTCAGACAAGGTGAACACTGAAGGTTATCTTTGATTAGGATGTTCTTCTTAATGCAGATGAATAAATTAATTTTGTAGCAAAATATAAATGGGACAAATACTTGAGAATAAACAATCTTGCAGAGCTCTTGGAAATGGGAATAAGATTGGTTTTTTTTAAGATTTTTTTTTTAATGCAGACCATTTTAAAGTCTTTATTGAATTTGTTACAATATTGCTATTGTTTTTTGTTTTGGTTTTTTGGCCGTGAGGCATGTGGGATCTTAGCTCCCCGAACAGGGATCAAACCCTCACCCCCTGCATTGGAAGGTGAAGTCTTAACCACTGGACCACCAGGGAAGTCCCAGGAATAAGATTTTTGTTTTACTTTGTTTTTTTTTTCAGTTAAAAATACTTAAATGTTCATTCAGTTACTTTAATTTCATTTAGTAAAGTAGGATCCTTTCAACTCTGATTCAATGGTTCCCTCAACTCTTTGATTTTATTATTTTAGGCTATAAGTACATCTATTTAGCACTAACCCTGTAGCCTACACTGAGTTATAATTATTATATGAGTTGTAGTAGTAGTTTAAAACTAATAAACTGAATCACCATTAAAATAAATCTTGAAATTCAACATGCTTGCTATATTACACTTGTTCTTCCCCATCTAGTCTGAGTTAGTTTTGTTTTAGTACATAAGAATGCTGTATATGACAGGAGACATTTTAAGGATCGCTAACATTTTTTGAACAGGACAATTTAGGAGCAATTTACCTTTGATGAAATTTTGTTTTCAATTTAAAGTAAGGATATCTTTGTGAATTTGCTTTTTTGTCTTTGAGACATCAAATTACTTGCTCAGTTAACGTTGTTAATACAAAATTAATTATATTCTATACCTACATGAAAATTGCAAATGTTATATTTCACTGCAAGAATCATTAGCTATATATAAAAGTCAATACTCTGTGTGAGTTCAACAGACTTTCAAAACTGGTAACTAACTTGGAAGACATTGCTTTAACCTTCTTGTGTTAAAAAAAATTGCAAAATATTTCTCCTTTTTGACCCTGAATATTTATTAATTCACTATTTATTGGCTTGTTTGTTGTTTTCATTACTTGAAATGCCTCAAGGAGCCATCAGACCCACAGATCAAATAATTCAGGCACAAATCATATGAATTAAAACTATCTCAGCAGACACGATGTTGTTATGTGGGAAAAAAATTATATTTTGCACCTGATGGTCAACAAACTAGCAGTTTGCTTTCCAGAAGGGAAGGGAACTTCAGTGACAAGTGTCTTCTGAAACCTTCTGCGTCTGCTTCCCTGAGATTCAAAAATGGCCTTGTACGCTCTCTCTGAGCCTCAAGGCTTGAAAGTCATCCAAAAGCCAGGGACCAATCTAAAGTAGATTGGCTTATACCCAAATTTAATGAAACTTCCTTAGAGGAAACTGATTTCCCTCATTATCATTTATGTAGATAATATGTGGAATTAATTCTCCTTTACTTAGTTATCATTACATCAAGCAGACAAACACAGATATAATGTTATTAAAAGTAATGGAACGAGTTCATCCACTGTTAACTTTAATGGTCTGTATCTGCTCAGCTGTCCCAGAGAAATGCCTCTGTCTCACCGTTTTTGCAGATTAAAGGTCAGGGCTAAGGTTACCAAATTTCATTCTTACTAAAGAAGGATCTGCTCTCTCTCAGGCCTTACTCCCTTGGAGCTCTGAATGAAGCTAGGCTAGGAGCAGACATAACTGTTCTAAAGACTTCTTTCCAACTGTGATGGTAACAGACACAAGAACATATTTCCATATATTTATTTTGCAAAGTGATTGCAAGTTATTTTGTTTTTACAACAAAATTATAACGAGACACACATAAGACATTTAACATTTATTATAGATTTTTCCTTTCTGGGTGTTGGAAGTAGTATTTGTTAATATTCAACAGTCATATGCTTATTAATATTCAGAGTGAGTAAAGGCTGGGAAGGTAACACCTTTACATTTTGAGCATCAATCTTGTTGTTCATTTTGCTGAAGTAAAACCTAATCAACCTTTCTTTGCTGCAAAAAAGCTTTTACTAAGCATCTTTCAGCTATGTAAAAAAGAGAATTCCAGAACTGTAAGTGCAATGGAAGGAATATACACTCACACCCTCACATATTCATACATACACACTTGCATATATGTAATATAAAATATGTATTATATACTTATATGTAAAACATGTAACAGACCATCACAGAAACATGTGCTTACTCTTATTTTACTTTCATTAATTCAACAAGCATTTATTAAACCTCTACTCTGCATTAGGCATTATGTTAGTACTGAGAATATAAAGATAAACATATAAAGGTTTGTGCCCTTTAGAAGTTATGATTGAGGAGGGAAGGTAGACTTAAATAAATATCAATAACTATAATTACCTGAGAACTGCTCAACACACAAAGAAGTTGTTGGCTAAAAAAAATTAAGAAGAAGAGCAAGACTGCTGGACAAAATGTAGTAACAGGGAGCAAATTTACCATCCTGTTTGAAAGAACTAAAACACCAGACAAAATATGTAAAAACGTGGTTGTCAACACATTAGAAATAAAGGGAAGTGACCTCCAAAAAAGACATGAAACAAATGAGGGGAGCCTTATCATTGCTCCATCTTACTTCTCAGAGAAAGTTCCCAGGTTGTGACACAGGGAGAGGAAATTCAGGCAAAGCCCATCGAATACTCTGAGTTAAAGAGATAGAGCTAGGAGCTTAGGAAAGTCAAGATGATTGGTGTTTGCACGGCCAGATACTGAAGAGGAGAGAAATGCACAGAAAGAGAGCTCCAAAGATCTGCAATGGTCCCTACCATAGCAAGTAGTCCATTTGTTACCGACCCTACCATGTTGGACACCAACAAGGGTCCTCCCTTCCAGTGTCGCTCTCACCAGTAGAAGGAGACCAAATTTGGTTCAGAAGAAAGACAGCTTTATTCTTTGATCAAAGAATGGAGAAGTGTAAGCTCATGCTCTAGAGCAGACACTCTTCCTGCAAGGCCATCTTCGGGGCTGCATTGTAGGATTCTCCTCAGCAGGGAGGAAGACAGAGTTCTTGCAGTTTGGGTACAGCTGTGCCACTGACAGCTCCATACCACAGTGCTGGGTGCATCGTCTCTGCACACGGCCCACTGCCACCACCTTGAATTGTGGTGTCGTGTACAGCATTTCTATACACAGCCTATGCAGCTATTTTGCACTAGGAGCTCTGGTCTGACGTGCCAGGTGTGAGGCCTCTGCACACAGCACCCTATGAGCAAGTGAAACTAGACTAAGCACAAAGGAAAAATAAAAGATTGGACTTTATTACCCAGATCCTATTTTTACTACCTAGGAATTGTTAATGGGCTTTGCCAATGACACACTCATGTGAGGAAACTACCTGAGGCCAGGGAAAGAACCACCCCGATGGATTAAAGTCAATAGTACCAAGGAATCATTTAAGACCAGGAATCAGGCTTGTCCCCAGTGACCGAAATGGAAAATTTTATAATTCCTTGGCATCGGTTAGAGAACTAAGAAGACTGTTGCCTCAAGAGTGGGGGCAAATAAACATTGCTATAACCTCACACAGCAGAGCTTTAAAAAGACCCCAAAGGTCTAAACTATTGTCAAGTACTTTAACAGCACTTGAGTACAAAGTTTGAGAATATTTTTTAGAAATACAACAATACCCAGCAATCACAATGCCTGGCACCCACAAAAAATTGTCAAGTATGTGAAGAAGGAGGAAAATACAATCTATAATGAGAAGGAAAACCAATCAAAACTAGTCCAAATACGATACAAATGGCACTAAAAAGTTATTATAACCGGATTCTATGTATTCAAAAGGTTAAAGGAAAGACTGAAGATTTAATAGAAGATATAAAAAAGACCTAATTTGAATTTCTAGAAGTAAAAATTACCATGTCTGCTTTGTAAAATACACAGGATGGAAATATGACAGGTGACATTTCAGAAGAAAAGATAGTAAACTTGAAGATATAGTAATAGAAATTATTCAAAATGAAACACACAGAGGAAAAAGACTGACAAAAAAATGAACAAAGGATTAATGAAATAGACAATTTTAGGTGACCGAGTGTATGAGCAATTGAAGTTCCTGAAAGGGAAAGGACAGAAAAATTTTTTTGAAAATATAGTGGCTTAAATTTTTGCAAACTTGATGAAAACTATTAAACATACATATCAAAGAAGCTTAACAATCTAAGCATAAAGTATATATAATTAAAACTATAGCCTGGCACACATAAGCCAATTACTTAAAACCAGTGATAAGAAGGAAATGTTAGAAGCAGCTAGAAGAAAATAATTACATGCAGAAGAACAGATATATGTATGCAAGCTGATATGCTGGAAATAATGAAAGCAAGTAGACAATAAAGCAACATCTTTAAAGTATTAGAATTCTCTATCCTACAAAGATATTTTGCAAAAATAAAAGTAAGTTAAGGACTTTTTAAAAAATTAAGACTTTATTTTTTAGAGTGGTTTTAGGCTCCCAGTAAAATTGAGAGAAAGGTACAGTGATTTCCCATACACTTCCTGCCCCAACACATGCACAGCCTCCCCTGTTATCAATAGCCCCCACCAGAGTGGCACATTCATTACAACTGATGAACCTACACTGATACATCATAATCACTCAAAGTCCATGGTTTACATTATCATTCACTCTTGGTGTTGGACATTCTATAGATTTAAACAAATGAATAATGGTCTGTATCCATCATTATGGTATCACACAGAGTATTTTCACTGCACTAAGAATCCTCTATGTTCTGCCCATTCATCCCTCCCCTCCTACTTCCAACCCCTGGCAACTACTGATCTTTTTACTGTTTAGGACTTTTTCAGACATGCAAAAGCTGAAAGAATTCACTATGAGCAAAGCTGGACTACAGTTAGTGCTGAAGGAAGTCCTTCAAGCAGAAGGAAAGTGATACCATATAGAAACCTGGATCTACACAAAGAAATAAAAAGCAATGGAAATGATAAATACATGGGCAAATATAAAGGCTTTTGTTCTTATTACTTAAATATCCCCAAAAGATAATTGACTGCTTAAAGCAAAAATAATAATGTGTTGTGGGATTTATAATATATATAAAGTAAAACATATCATGTTACTAGCACAAGCTATATACTGTAAGCACTACAGGAGGCTCTTCATTGTCAAAACAAAGAGTTATAGTTAATAAATCAACAAAAGAGGCAAAATGGAATCATAAAATATACTCAGTCCAAAAAAAGAGGGAAAAGTGAACAAGAATACATGAGACAAATAGAAAACACATAGCAAGATGGAATATTTAAACTAAACCATATCAGTAATAACATTAAATGTAAATAGTCTAAACACTCCAATTAAAAGGCAAAGATTATAAATTTGGATAAAAGGGTAAAACAACTATATGCTGTTTAACAAGAAACTCACGTTAAATATAAAGACAGAAATAAGTTAAAAATAAAAAGATGGGCAGGGGAATGTCCCATTCAAATCAAAGGAAAGCACTAGTAGCCATCTTGATATTAGGCAACATAAAAACAAAGACTATGGCAGGAACAAAGAGAGTCAGATTATAATGATTTAAAAAAATCATCAAGAAACCATAACAAATCTTAACACTTACACTTCTAGTAACAGAGTTTCAAAATACCTGAAGCAAAATATGAAGCTGCAAGTAAAAATAGACAAATCCACAATTACAGTCAGCAGTTTTGACACCCCTAAATCAATAACAGCAGGAACAAATAGAAAATCTGTAAACATATAGAATACTATAATAACAACATCAACCAATCTGATATAATTAAAAGTTATAGAATGAACTACACCCCCCAAAAAAAACTCCAGCAGAAAACACCTTGTTTTATTTTATTTTTGTGTATGTGTGTGCTAAACTGAAGTTTAAGTAGTTCTTTTCTTTCTCCTTTCCCTTTATTAAAATACAATCTCTGGTTTACAGGGACCCTAGAAGACACAGAAGTATATTGATACAGTGTTCTAAATTTTATACTTCACGTTTTTTTTTTTGTTTGTTTTATACAACAGGTTCTTATTAGAAAACACATTGTTTTAGGTGAACCTGAAACATACTGGGCCACAAAACAAATCTTAATAATTTAAAAAGATTCAAGTCATTGAAAAATATGTTCTCTGACAGTAATGTTATTAAATCAGAAATCAATAGTAGAAAAATATCTGGAAAATCTCCAAGTATTTGGAGACCATATAACATACTTCTTGGAATCAAAGAGATATCAAAAGGAAAAGTATTTTGTACTGAGTGAAAATGAAAACACAACATATCAAAATTTGTGCTAAAATAGTACATAGAAAAAAATTTATAGCACCAAGATCCACTTTAGCATTGTATCTTAAGAAACTAGAAAACAAAGAGAAATTAAACTTAGAGTGAGCAGAAGAAAGGAAATAATAAACAGTAGAAATCAAGAAAATGGAAAACAGAAAAGTAATAGAAAAAAATCAATAAAACAAAAGCTTCCTTTTGAGATCAGTAAAATTGATAAACTTCTAACCATAGTGATAAGGGAAAAAAACGAGGACACAATTTACCAATATCAGGAATGAGAGGTAAAATTAATACCAATTAAACAGTTATTAAAATATAACAATGTAATGTTATAAACAACTTTACATCAATAAATTTGACTTGTTTGATTAATGTACTCACTCCTTGAAAAATACAACTACCAAAGCTCACTCAAGAAGAAATAAATAATGTGTATAGCTCAACATCTATTAAATAAGTTGTATTTTTCATGAAAAATCTTCCCACAAAAAAAAGTCCAGGTACACATGATATTGCCAGTGAATTATGCCAAACATTTAAGAAAAAAATAATACCAATTCTATACTCTTACAAAAAATTGAAAAGGAGGGAATATTCTAACTCATTCTATCTGGCTAACACTACTCTGATACCAAAACCAGACAAAGATAATACAGGAAAAGAAAACTACATACCTCTATACATAGATGAAAAAATTCTTTATCAGAATTAAGCAAATCAGATGCAAGAATTTATAAAAAGGATAATATATAATGACCAAGTGGGGTTTACCTCAGTAATGCAAGGTTGTTTTCTCATTTGAAAGTTGATAAATGTCATTCACTGTGTTGACACACTAAAAAGGAAAAACAATATTGTCATCTCTGTAGATCAACAAAAGGTTTTGACAAAATTCAAAATCTAACATCTATTCCTGATTTTAAATGAAAATGAAATTTCTCATCAAATTGGCAACGAAAAGGAATTTCCTCCACCTGATAGAGTATCTATAAAAATAAATAAATAAACTACAGCTAATAGCACAGTTATTGTGAAAGACAATGCTTTACTTCTAATATCAGGAACAATACAATAATGTTCTTTATCGCCATTTCTATTTAACATTGTACTAGAGATCATACCTAGAGAATAGGAAAGAAAAAGAAATAAAAGTCTTCCACATTGGAAAGGAAGAATAAGACTGGCTTTATTCACAGATGACGTGACATTTACCTGGAAAATCCTATGGAATCTACAAAAAAAGCTACAGAACTGAAAAGTGAGTTTAACAGGTTGCAGGATACAAGACCAACATACAAAAATCTATTTTCTTTCAACATAGTGCTAACAAGAAGTGGTAGATGGTATCAAAAAGACAATGCCATTTACAATGCAAAAGTAATTTGAAACGCTGAGATAAACCTGACAAAGAATATACAACATCTGTACACTGAGGACTATAAAATATGGCAGAAATCAATTACAGAAGACTTAGATACATGGAGAGGTACACCGTATCTATGACTGACAAAATGACCTAATGTTCATACAAGAATGCAAAGGACCTAGAATGTAGACAAACCATTTGAGAAAAGAAGAACATTTGAAAAGAAGAACATACTTGAAGGACTGAACCATCTGACTTCAAGACATTATAATGCTATAGTAAAAAAGACAGTGGAATACTGGCATTAAGATAGACAAATGGGTCAATGGAACAGAATGGAGAGTACAGAACACTGTCAACTAATTTTCATTAAGGGGGCAAAGACAACTCAGTGGAGAAAGAACACACTATTCAACAAATGATGCTGGAACAATCAGATATCCATACGCAAGAGATGATTCATACTTAATAGACCTTAATCTAAATTTTAAAACAATTTATTTGGAAATGATTCAGTAGTTTTTAAAAGAGTTATACATATACTTATCACACAACACAGCCATTTCAATTCTAGGTATTTACTAAAAGGAATAAAAGTAAATGTCCATATAAAGACATACATGACTGTTTATAGTTGTGTTATTTGTAACTGCCCCAAATTGAAAACAACTCAAATGTCTATTAACAGGTAAATGTATTAAAAGATTGTAATGTATCCATAAAATGGAATACTACTCGGCAAGAAAAGGTAATGAACTATTAATACACCCAACAATATAAGCCAGTCTTAAAATAATTAAGCTAAGTAATAGAAGACCAAACAATGTACATATGGTGTATGTATGAATTTATATAAAATTCCAGAAAATACAAAGTAACCTATAGTGACGGAAAGCAGATCAGTGATTGCCTGGGAAGATGGGGCAAGGAAAGGGTTGAGTGAGGTGAGGAAATGATTGGTGATGATGAATATGTTCATTATGTAATCATGTTGATGGTTTCATAAGATTTTAAATGTTCAAACTTATTAAAATGTAAACTTTAAGTGTAGGTAGTTTATATCAATTATACCTCAACAAAGCTGTTAAAAAGAGAGAGAAGGTGGGGCTTCCCTGGTGGTGCAGTGGTTGAGAGTCCGCCTGCCGATGCAGCGGACACGGGTTCGTGCCCCGGTCTGGGAGGATCCCACATGCCACGGAGCAGCTGGGCCCGTGAGCCATGGCCGCTGAGGCTGCGCGTCTGGAGCCTGTGCTCCGCAACAGGAGAGGCCACAACAGTGAGAGGCCCGCGTACCGCAAAAAAAAAAAAAAAAAAAAAAAAAAAGAGAGAGAGAGAGAGGACACAGAAGGTTTTGTAAGTTCAAAATTTAAGGGGAAATGTAGATCAGAAATGCATCCCAAAGTTAGGCAAGTAGAAGTCAGTTTCTAACTTTCCCCACAACACCAAAAGAAGAAAAGAAAAAAAGAAGAGAGAGAAATTCTAGAAGGAAGTGGTTTTCAAAATGTTGAAGGGCTCAGATATGTCATTTGGAATATAGTAAATAAAGTCAAGCCATTTGACATTTTTCAGGCCCTGGTGATTTTTAGGAACACAGTTTGATCAGAATGATGTGAAGGCATGTTAATGTCAGCCTTAAGATGTAAATGGAGGTTATAGGAGAGACATGGTCAGAATTTTTTTTTTTTTTTTTTTTTTTTTTTTTGCGGTACACGGGCGTCTCACTGTTGTGGCCTCTCCCACTGTGGAGCACAGGCTCCGGATGCGCAGGCTCAGCGGCCATGGCTCACGGGACCAGTCGCTCCAAGGCATGTGGGATCTTCCCAGACCGGGGCACGAACCCGTGTCCCCTGCATCGGCAGGCAGACTCTCAACCACTGCACCACCAGGGAAGCCCGATCAGAACATTTTGATGAGGGATGAAAGGAAAGGGATTAGGGGATGGGAGTCCAGGACTTTAAGGGGGAAGTAGAGCCTCAGGGAGGGTGTTCTGGGATGCAGATACTCAGGTGTGTTTGACAGCTGAGGGCAAGCAGCCTGTGGAGAGGCAAACTGGAAGCCTTAAGAAAGGAAGAAAGGAACAGATGAAGCAAAGTTCTAAATTGCAGGTTGCTATGAAATTAAGAGTAAAAATGGATCAGGACACTTCAGAAAAGAGGAAACACTTGTCTTCCACAGAGAAAGGAAAGGAGAAATAAGAAAAGAGAGATGGATAGAAATCTGGGGCAAATGTGTCAGAGGAAAAGAAGAATTTGTAAAGAGGGGTGTTCATATAATGAGAGTTCCTAACCGCTCAGTGAAAAAAAAGGTCACAGTAATTAGCTAAGTTGTACTAGGAGCTTTAGAGGAGTGTTAGAAATTTCAAGTAGTTGCTATAGGATAATCCAGAGATAAATAAAATGTTGGCAGGTAATACTGAAGGCTCAACCAAGTTTAAAAACACAAATTACTGTAGAGCCAACAAATAAAGAGATATGATTTTCTTTATTCAGAGAAAACAAATGGTTAGTTTGACCAAGAGTTGGAGGTTAGCCAGTGAGTACAGCCAAAGGTCAAGAGGGAACAGAACTGTGGTTGCTTCTTAAAGTGTATTTGAAATGGTTTCCTCGGTTCTGACACATCCATCCATTCACTGAAAAAAATATTTATTTAGGATGTGGTAGACTTGTGCTGTGAAGCATACAAAAACAGTTATCTTCAGTGAAGGTTAACAGTATATAATCAGTAGGAGAATAAATACATTTATTGATTCCTGTTCTTTGCTGTGGACATTAGCCTGCAATGGAATCACAGCATCTTAGAGCCAGAAGAGATTTTAAGGGTTATAATGTTCAACACTATCATTTTATTAATGAGGAAACAGACATAGAAAAGGCTGGGGATTTTTCCAAAGGTAATAAAAAATAGAACAAAATCCTTTGGGGGCCTCCCTGGTGGCGCAAGTGGTTGAGAGTCCGCCTGCCGATGCAGGGGATACGGGTTCGTGCCCCGGTCTGGGAGGATCCCATATGCCGCGGAGCGGCTGGGCCCGTGAGCCATGGCCGCTGAGCCTGCGCGTCCGGAGCCTGCGCGTCCGGAGCCTGTGCTCCGCAACGGGGGAGGCCACAACAGTGAGAGGCCCGCATACCGCAAAAAAAAAAAAAAAAAAATCCTTTGGATCACGGTATTTTAACCACTCACCAAAATTATTTTTCAAACTTCCTAATCAACACTAAAGGCAAAATATTGGACATTATATCTAGACACACCAAAATATGTGCATTATTATGGAGAAAATATTGGTTAGGGAACTCTGCTCTAATGAAGAGTATAAAAATATATACACTAGCAGTGGCCGTATCACCCACCATCTTCAAGGAACTTGAATTAAGTAAGTTTTAAACTTAAGACAATACCACACTAGACAATACTTATTCTTAGCATACCCCAGCTCTAATACTGTTCTTTTACCTTTATAACTGAAAATATATGACGATTTCTAATAAAGCTATTTTACTGCCTAGTTTTTCCAATCTCTAGCTAATTTCCTCATTATAAGGTAAATGTCATATAAGAAGTTGGTTTGGACTAGAAATTCTGGGTTTACAGCAACAGAGAAGACGATCAGAGAGTTATTCCCAAACGGAAAATGAGATATATGTTTCTCGAGGCCAAGAACCATGGCTTTTTGTTCACTGCTGTATTATCCAGCACTTAGAACATTATCTATCATATAGTAAGTGCTCATAAATATTATTGAATGAATTCATAAAATGAGACACAATTGATCCTATTGGAAGGTGTGCATGGTATCCAAAGTAAAAAAGCAAGGGCAAGTGTGGATCATCTAGGTATCCAGGAATGCAGGGAGTCTAACCTAGCATGTGCAGGTACAGGAAAAGACAAACTTCGATATTTGGTACAGCAAACACAGCTAAGAAGATCCAAGAGCAGGAGAGGTAAGAGTTTATTTTATGACTCATGGGTCATGAAGAGTAATCTGTGGCACACAGAATATCCTCTGTATGACACAGGCAGCAAAGATGAATTAAGGGAAGAATTGGTAAGGTAGGAAAAGTTTTGGATTTGGGGTCAGAAACATCGGGTTGGTATTTTATTTCTGTTATTAATCAACAGTGTGAACAGAGCAATTTGCTTGACTCACTGCTATTCTATACCCACTTTCTTGCTAACGTCACCAGTAGCCAGTAGCCACCTAATTGTCAAAACAATGACAGGGTGGCTTAAACAACAAACATTTATTTCTCACAGTTATGGAGCCTGGGAATTCCAAGATCAAGGCTCTGGCATGGTTGCTGTCTGGTGAGAGCCTGCTCCCTGTTTCATAGACAGTCATCTTCTGGCTGTGTCTTCATGTGGCAAATAGGGAGAGGGAGCTCTCTGGGTCTCTTTTGTAAAGGCACTAACCCCATTCATGAGGGCTCCACCCTCATGACCTAATCACTTCTAAAGGCCCCATCTCCAAATACCATCAATTAGGGATTATTGTTCAACATATGAGTTTGGGGGAACACAAACATTCTGTCTATAGCATCACTCTAACCTTCAATTCCTTCTCCTCTATTTTCTGTGTTGTATAATGGGGCTGTCTAGTGACCCAAACCAGGATTGGTCCTAGATGCCTCCGTTTCCCTCACCCTTATATATTCAAGCAATGATTTCATCTCGTTCTTCCCCTGTTAAAGGTTTTTTACATCTTCCTTTCTTTCTCCTATGCTTACTGCTACCCAGGTTAGACTAACCTCTTCTTCTAGTGCCTCTTCATGTTACTAAGACTTCCACCCACCTTATTCTTTCCATCCATTCTCCACTCAGCTTCCAGAGTGATCTTGTTAAAATGCAAATCTAATCTCAATATTTTCCTGCATAAAACAATTTTATTTCTTCATAACTAACTGACTACATTTTACAGTAGTCCTGGTATAATGATTAATAGTGCCTCCTTTCACTATGTACTTTATATATATATATATATATATATATATATATATATATATATATATATATATATACTATATGTTACATATATTATATATAATCACCCTACCCGTACCCCAAAGGGTAAAGCCCAAACCCATTACCATTATATGCAAAAGGCTTTTATGACATGAAACTTATTACCCCTTTAGTCTCATCACATTACCTCCTCTCTGTTCTGGTCATATTGAACTACTCACTACTTCTGCATGTGCTCGCCTCTTTTGTGTGTTTGTGAAGAAAGCCATCCCCACCAGAGTCACTACATAATCTCCATTCTTCCTTTAAGACTCAAATCAGAGATTTTCTGTGATGCCTTGCCTGAGCGCCATGACATCTCTGGGAAGAGTAGACCACTCTCTCTAGTGCATTTGCTTCTTTTATAACAGCCACTTAATGTCTTTCTTCCTTTCTTTTAACTGTGTCAGTCTTTATGAAATTGTGATTCCTTAGAGGTCAGGAGCTACATCTTATTTACCTGTAGTTTCTCAACACATAGCACGGTGCCTGGCACATAGAAAGTGCTTAATACATGTTGAAAGAGAAGATGATTGGATTAATGAACATGTCAGAAAGTTCTAGTGGATGAGAGAATGGACATGAGCAGAATTTTAAGGTCAAGGCAGTGAGTCCACATGGCAACCTATACAGGCTTATTTCACCCCCTGTGTCCGAGCTTTAATCTCCCAATTCAGATTCCATTATGTATAGAAGTCTTTGGCTTTGAAATATTACCACCGGTAAAGCTGCCCTCTGGCACTACTGGATTGCACAACAGGAGAGCAGGGAACCAGCTGCCTGTAGGATTTTTTTTTCAAATTCTATTTTCAATTAAAACAGTAGGGAATTTCTATTTAAATAATTTTTGCTTTGTTAGAAGCCTGTAACCTGGAATGAGTCCATCTCAAAAAATAAATAAATACCATCAATAATTTGAATTAGGAAGCTTCACTTCCACCCACATAAAGATGCTTATTCCTGTAGCAGAAGTTCATGACTTCTTTTCCCAATGGTTTACTTCATTATTTCAAAGTTCTATAGGCTTTATTCCAGGAAGATCTTTGACTCCTTAAATACATATCAGAGAATCTTCAGGGGTGGACTGGTCTTTAGAGATACCTAGAACAGCCTCTTCATTTTTACAGATGAAGAAACTGAAATCTAGAGAATGTAAGTACCCAAGGTCACACTTCCTGTGAAGCCAGGTCTTTCACCTCTCACCTAGTTCCCTTTATCACCCCCATCATATTAGAGTCAAATAAAACCCATTCAAATGAGGCAAGATGAATATTAAACCCCAAATACTGCTTAACTCTGCCATTATTGGAAGTCTTGCATGGCCAGAATCTTGCATCTCAGTGCTCTACCAGTCATTTTCCAAGAGACTAGTGTGGAAAAAAATCACATCTTTTACCATGTGTATTTCTAACATGCATACTTGTCCCCCTCCTCCATGCAATCCTCTCTAAAAAGAGCAACACTTTCTGCTTCATTTCCATCTACGAACTGAAGTGGCAACTGAGAAATGACTCAAAGAATCTTACAGTCCTTTAGTGTATAAGGCACTGTGACTTATATGAAATATTCACCATTCTTTTAACTTCACTACCCTGGGTTCTACCATCCTTCTCCATCTTTAAGGTAATAATTATATAATGACCTCACCATCAGGTATTTCTTGGGAATTAATGATCAACTGAAGTTAATGGCCCATAGAATAGCCATGGTCCATCAACTCCACCCAACCTGTCATTAATCCCCAGGAAATGTCCTGCTTCCCAATTGTTATTGCTTAATTTAGACTCTTTTCATTCTCATCAAGCCTTACAATATTGCTACCTCCACCAAGAAGCTTTGTGTTTTATTTTATTAGTCCATATCCTAATGGTTCAGCAAGGGTTATTTCCCTAACTGGTGATCAAATAAAATTAGAATGGACCTTATTAAAAGTTACCTTGGAAAAAAAAATGTTACCTTAACAGCCATTAAATATCTCCAGGCTTTTTAATATTTTATACACCTTTATACATGACTTTTAAATCAACAAATGGGATAGGGTACTGTATCCTTAAGATTACAACCCCCAAGTCAACCTCCAAGTCCCTCTTAGCCCTCTCCTTTCTTCATCTCACAGAATAAATCTAATCACTTTATTTATTTTTACAGGTTACCTTCCCCATTTTAAGTGGTTTTAAACTCTAAATGGTGTCATAAGTTGTCTACAACACTAGATGTTACATATCCCTTACAAGCATTTTCCAGACATTATACAGCCCACAGCACTGCCACCTCTTTTACTTGCTGTACAATTCACTGCAATGCTTCATTTCATTTAGAGATACACAAAGCTTTGCTGGCCCTCTTTATGGTTCATTTCCTTCTTCCGTTTGATGAATGGAGCTACAGCAGGGCTGAGAGAGGGGAGTGTAAGGCACAGAGAGAGAAGTCTAGGGGTAGCATGTAAATATCCAGAGCTCTTTCAGCACCAAAGCCAATTTCAAAAATACAGCCAGATCCCTATTATGAAAAAGCATATACTGTCAACAAATAGTATTTAATAAAAATGGGGGGAAAGGATACCAATATTGTCATATTTTCACACATGTACAAAGCAGAGCAAGGAAAAACTGGGGAATGGGGGAGGGACAGGGACAAATGATTCTTGTTAATTTCATAATAGTTCTTTTAGTGCAAGTAGAACACAATAAAAAATATTAAGGATTCAAAAACCAGTATAATGGGACATAATAGGCATCAGAGGTCCAGGAGATATGAGCTTCAGTCTTACATCTGCTAGTAATTAGTTACATGACCTTTAACCAATTATTTATTCTCTCTGGATCTCAGCTTCCTCATCTAGAAAATAAGGTAGTGAACTAGCTAATGTTCTCATTTCTTCTCAACAGCAACATTTTATGATTATTTGAATCCATAATCAACTGTTTGAATAATCAACTGTCAGAATTTAATTATATCTAACATGGATTTTTTTCAAAATAGTTATTTTCTTTTACTCCAAGCTCATATCTGTACTTACATGTTTACTCATTTATCAAATAATAGATGACATTCTATTAGAACACATACTAAGCCAGGTAAGCCGGTAAACCAGGTAAACAACAGTGTTTTTTTTTTGGTTTTTTTTTTTTAAAAAGGTACATGGAAGGAAGTATACCAAGTAGCTTACCATCTAGTAGGGGAAACAAAAAATGATATTAATGATGATAAATGGAGATAAGTAGGAAGTGAAGAGGGTAAAAAAAAAAATAGACTTGGAGCAGGAGGTAGTTGATAAGCTAAGACTAGAAGAAACTGGTTGTATATTCAAGTCCAAGGTAGCCAGCCTCACTGGGAGAAGAGGTGATCTTGGCAGGCGAGATCAAGTTGGAGATCATAGTTCATAGTAAGCAGTTTGAGTCTTATTTGAAGTAGAATAAGGAACTATTGGAGGCTTTTAATAAGTAATTATTAACTAGAAAATTCACTGTTGACCTTTCCAAAAAGAATATAAAAATAGTTTTATTCCACCAGAGCATTAGTAATAGAAAGTATTTCTGTTAACCAAGTTTGAACACAACTCCTTTTAAAAAAAATTTTATTGGAGTATAGTTGATTTACAACATCGTGTTACTTTCAGATGTACAGCGAAGTGAATCAGCTATACTTATACATATATCCACTCTTTTTTAGATTCTTTTCCCATATAGGCCATTACAGAGTACTGAGTACAGTTCCTTGTGCTATACAGTAGGTCCTTATTAGTTATCTATTTTGTATATAGTAGTGTGTATATGTCAATCCTAATATCTCAATTTATCCCTCCCCCTCTTTCCCCCGGTAACCATGTTTGTTTTCTACATCTGTGACTGTACTTCTGTAAATAATGAACACAGATTTTTTTAATTACACTTTTAAAGAATACATGAGCAACTATCTTAGGTAAATGGCTATGATAATTAGCTGAGTTATACCTTCTATGTCAAATTTCTACTTATGCAAAGAAACCCAAGTGCTGCTTTTACCTCCAAAATGTGAAATAATTCTCACTATGATATATTTCACTATTCTTTGGAAAGGATTTGGAATTCAGTATAAACTGAATGGATTTACCAAGGGAGAAGGGACATAATCTGTACAGATGTGCAACTAATATAATGTTCAAAGACAAGGCTAGGGACCAAGAGCCATTGAGGACATTAATGAAGAAAGGAGGGACTGTGTTTGGGCAGCCAGATCTCACTAGTGACAGCAATAAGTGAGCTTACTTTGGGTTTTAGAACTGTTTGGCATGCTCTAATCTACTACGTGAGATATAATCTTTACAGGGAATTGATAAAAGCCTCAGCATTGGGAACTTTTAGACTCAGACCGGGTAACACATTAGGAAGGATTTTCAAGGAATCAGTTCTGCACTGGGAAGAAACTGAATTCCATGATATGTTTCATCCTTATACTTTTCTACTGTTCAATAAAATTTTAAAGAATAGGGGAGGGGGAATTATTCAGAATTCTTTTTATCCTCACATATACATGGTTTTAGTTTTTTCAAAGTAAGTTTTTCACTGTACTAGTACAACTAATAACAGTGAAAGTATAACTTGTATTATACACTGCAGTTTTAGATGTACAGTGGGTAAGATGACATCGAAGAAATAGATGCAATTTTCAGTTGACTGGATCTTAAGAAATCATGAGTTTTTAGTGAGACAGGGAAAATAATTGAGCTTTTTTGCAGCTCAGACTTTTCAACTGTAAAAATGGGAGGACTAGGGGTAAATCTCTATACAGCATGTTTACATATCAATCAATCTTTGATCTATGTTTATAACATATTTATAAACATATCACATGTTTATAACATAAATAAGTAATAAATGTATGCATTAATAATAAATATATGCATACTGTTCATCAAAACCCTTTCCCTAGCAAACTAGAATTGATTTAAGGGGAAGAGAGAATATATTAGTTCTCTCTTTTTTTTTAGCTTTCATTTATTTATTTATTTATTTTTAAACATCTTTATTGGAGTATAATTGCTTTACAATGGTGTGTTAGTTTCTGCTTTATAACAAAGTGAATCAGCTATACATATACATATATCCCCATATCTCCTCCCTCTTGAGTCTCCCTCCCTCCCACCCTCTCTATCCCACCCCTCTAGGTGGTCACAAAGCATGGAGCCGACCTCCCTGTGCTATGTGGCTGCTTCCCACTAGCTATCTATTTTACATTTGGTAGTGTATATATGTCCATGCCACTCTCTCACTTCGTCCCAACTTACCCTTCCCCCTCTCTGTGTCCTCAAGTCCATTCTCTACATCTGCGTCTTTATTCCTGTCTTGCCCCTAGGTTCTTCGGAAATTTTTTTTTTTTTTTAAGATTCCATATATACGTGTTAGCATACGGTATTTGTTTTTCTCTTTCTGACTTACTTCACTCTGTATGACAGACTCTAGGTCCCATATACCCTGAGAAAACCATAATTCAAAAAGAGTCATGTACCACAGTATTCATTGCAGCTCTATTTACAATAGCCAGGACATGTATTAGTTCTCATAACTGAAAAATGTAGCGAGTAAATTCAGGCACAGTTGGATCTAGGAGCTCAAAGGATGCTTTCCTAAGAAGACGCTCTGCATGGGTATAAGGTGGGGGTAGTGCTAGGCGAAAGGGAGGGACAGAAGGAGATACCGCACAAGTGAAAACAGCAAGACCCACTTCCATTCAAACATAAATGGGTTCATACAAATTAGTTTCAAGTGCTAGTAAGAGATCCAAATAAGATAGAAACTGATTTCTCTTTTTCTAAACAATCCAGATGTAGGCAACCCAGAAATGTCTTGGAAGTGCCTCCATCATCTGGGAGCCAGGCTACCTCCAACTTTCTGCTCGGCCATCCTTATGGTGTGGCCTTTGTCCCCATTTTCCAGGATGGAGTCCCAGGCAATATTCCTATATTCCAAGCAGCAGGAAGGAGGAAGGAAGAAAGGTGGCAATGGGACTCAAAACCTTCCTTTGACAGAAATTTCCTGGAAGCAACCACACTAGACTAGACTTCCACTTACTCTGTGGGCCATGCTCAACTGCAAGGCATGCTGGGACTTGTAGTTTTTTCTCCAGGCAGCTATGCATCACCTAAAATTCGGAGGTCTTTAGAGGGAAAGTAGGCATATTGGAGTAAGAAACTAAGTCTTTGACATAACATTGATACAAACACCCACAGTAAAATATGTGTGTCATGAGATCAGGCATTTTTGTCTGTGTTGCTCACTTAAACCCAGATTGTGAAACAGTTGTTGAAATATAGTAAGCATTCAATAAATATTTGTTGAAAGAAAGAATCAGTGAATGCATATGTATGTAGTAAAACAGGAACAATGTGTTAAGGTAGTGCAGGTTCACCAAAACTCCTTTGTAGATTGCAACAGCATTATAAAAAAACAAAACAAAACAAAAAACGCTTAAAAGCAGCTTCTTCATCTTCCACAAATGATTTGAATGGAACAAAATGAGCTGTGAAGTCACACAGATCTGGATTGAAGTCACACATTCACCACTTACTAACTTTGTGAACTTGGAGGGTTGTTCTGGTCTCATTGACCCTAGAGATGTCAAATATCATATAATCTAAACTTGCAAGAGAATTTAACTGAGTTAACATATGAGAAAATACAGAATATATTACCTGACACATAATGAGCCCTCATTAATAGTCACTTCTCCATTTTCAATTAAATTCTGTATTCCTGAATACAACGTGGCCAATTACTCTCCAAGATTATCTTCAGAAGAATCTGTGCTACTCTGTTATCCTTGGATGGCGCTGTTTGGTCCTCACAGCATATAAAAGCAGGAACTAGATACTTGAGTTCTACATGTTTAGCCCAAATCTCTCTTTGTTATATTTTTAAGTGCAAATGTATTAAAGCTAAAATCCTCAAAAGGAACCCAATAATAAACAAAACCCTTAAAAAGAATGTTAAACATTGGAAAATGTCTCTGTTAATCACGGACATATTTTTGCTCTTACATATATATACACGCATAAAATAAAGCATTTATTTGGTTATGAATTACAGCTTGCCAAGGTTCAGTGTCAATTACCAAAAAAAAAAAAAAAAATCCAAACTGGAAAAGATAAAAACAACAGAGCTTTGGAGAAATAATATAACATAACCTACTTACTTAAAAGTACAAACACAAAAAAGTCCACCTAATTTTTAAAATCATTACTTTTTTTGCTTTAGTTGATATACTTCTAAAAAGAAAAAATAGATAACCCAAGCTCAGTTAATATACATGTTATCTTTTAGGAATCATCTAAAGAAAGATTTGTGGCAAAGATAATCACTAACGGTTGACTTTACTGGAAAAACTAATTTTGAAGTAGGTCAGGAATTCCTTCAAAGCAGTAGATACACTTAAAAACATCCAACCTGTCAACTGCAAATCGAGTAACAGTGTTGATCCTGCAAAATTTTTTCACTGTCACTCTGAAGTGAACTAAGAAGAACCAAGAAAATGGTCAGTGCCGTGAAAACTATAAATTGCTTTCAGGATTTATATTTTCCCATCCTTCTAAAAGTAGCATTTAATAAAATAATCTGGTTCTTAGTCCAATTCAATCATTATAGAAGAGAGAATCCTGAAACCCAATTTGCTATTATTTCTTTACTGAGTTTTAAGCACCTATCAACCTTAGAACCAAGTCTTGTTATCAGCAAAGGTATGTACCCATAAGCCCAATAAGTATAATGAATTGATTTATTTTTATTTTTTTAAACATCTTTATTGGAGTATAATTGTTTTACAATGGTGTGTTAGTTTCTGCTATATAACAAAGTGAATTAGCTATATGTATACATATATCCCCATATCCCCTCCCTCTTGCATCTCCCTCCCACCCTCCCTATCCCACCCCTCCGGGTGGTCACAAAGCACCGAGCTGATCTCCCTGTGCTATGTGGCTGCTTCCCACTAGCTAAGTATTATGAGTTTTTGAGGGAAAACAACAATGACCTGCAGCGGAGATGTTATCCCTTCTAAGCCACTTGTATGGACAGCCCAGAAAATGACATGAATCCCTGGGAATTTGCTTGACCTGAGTTTGTGTGGGTTTTACTGTTGTTTTGTCTCTTGATGGAGAAGAGCAGGCAGGGAGCTGGTATTTGTTGAGCACTTACTCTGTACCATACACTTTCCAAAACATTATAACCTTTTATCCTCAAACAACCTGAGCCACTAGAAGTTCATATTCTCACTGTACATTGGAGAAATTGATGCTCCAATAGACAATCCATCTAGAAAGTGGCAGAACCTGACTCAGGCAGGGATTGGGTCTTTTGCCTCCTGTCTTTCCAATAAAGCAGCTCAAGGACACAACTTCACCAGTGTAGAAAGTTAAGGACAGCTAGGAAGAAGATACACTCTGCCAGGAAGAGAGAAAGGTCCCTGTCAAAGACAGGTAATTATTTCAGCAGATGGCCAAAAGTAGAGAGCTGGCATAAGCAAAGGAGTTATAAGAGCTTTAGTTTAGCAAAGCAAAGTTTCAATTTTTCACGAATTCTTCTTGTCTTCCCTCTCATGTATCCACAGCCACCACAGATCTCAAACCTCAACCTGTGATCCTAGAGATATTTCAGTGAGCAAATAGTTACAAACATTTCACTACAGACTTGCAGCTAAGGGAATAAAAGGATCAGGTTTCATTTTGGCAGGTCCCTTTTCTGTGGCCAGAATCGTAGTACATACAGTGGTGATAACAACATCTTTCTCTTGTTGAGAACTTAGGAGGCATTATGCTAAGGGCATTTCAAGAATTATATTAATGAACTTTCAACACTTTTTGAGGTAAGAATGATTACTTCTCCCTCTAAAAGGTGTAGGCAATGTGGCTTAGGAGGTTAAACAACTCAGCTGAGTTCCCACAACTGGTAAGTGGCAGTTTGGAGATGAGAAATCTCTTATGTCAGATGCCCAGATTAATGCACATTGGTGCTCTGTGTCCCCATCCCTACTCAGTCCTCTCTGTCTCTCCTCCCTGACCCTCACCTCCTTTTCAAAGATGGGTAGGCACCATGGAAATTATGATTAGAAAATTTTGTCAAATTTATACACTAATTATTTTTCTATAATTTATAAATTGTATGTAATTTATACAAAACATCTTTCTTCTTTCTGCGTCTCCTTTTAATGACATCAGCTTTTCTCCTTTTACCACCTTTCCAGGCCCTACATAGTCCAAAATGTGTTCATGATATTAAAAATGTTTGTTAAACCCAAAGGTAAGGTAGAAGTTTCATTCCCAGTCTCTCTTAAGCAATATGATTCAGAAACAAAAGAGACCACTCATGAGAGAGACAAAAATCTTTTCCTATTCATTTTCTTTGTTTATCTCCTTGGAATATTTTCCAATTTCTTTGTTAAAGGAGTGTCTTAGTATCTTTCCCCCTTTTATTACGTTAGCACTTTCTCATTTATTTTCAGCCTTCTCTTGTTATCAGCATTTTTTTCCTATCTTAAAAGAGTTTTCTGTCCCTTAAGACTTTATAAGACAGAAAAATATAACTCTATGGAGACTTTGCCTTATTCAATTTTTTACTCAGCTTGCATGTCTGAATCAAATCATTCCAGTGTTAATTGTTTGGAAATAGTAGTTTGCTAGATCACAACTAGAAAAAAACTTGATGGGTTCGACCTTGTTCCTCAGGACATATATCACCAAATCTTCTTTGGGAATTCTATTTTTTAGAGAAGGTAAAAATGGAAGCATCCTGATGAATTTTTTTGGCATGTCAGTTCAGTGGATGGGTGTCAAGATGCGGAATACACTTGTATTTTTCACAGTTGCTCTGGACGCTGCCGTTCTGTGTTATGAATCTCTAAAGTAATGAAGGAAGCTGGCTTCTCCACATTTCACTTGGCAATCTCCTTTTTACCTACAGAGTCCTTCTATATATACATCAGAGGAAGAAGTATCCACTAACACCTCCAGAACCTTTTAAAATCAGAACATTGTGTGACTTCAGAAAATGTAACTGACAATTTTTAAAGCGCATAACTTGGGTAAAGAAAATACCTGTTATTGATAGGAACTTTTCTTGTTTTTCCTGCCAGTCATCCTGATGACTTGAATTACTAACAGGATGGGTTCCTTTTAACTGCTGAAAATATCCTCTCTAATTTGCGTTTAAAGGCGTTTCTAAATAACTTGTATTTCCTATTCACATGTGGAGAGTAAATACTCTATAGAAACTTGAGACTTGCTTGCAAAATTAAAATAAAGCAAGTAATGTTTCAATGATATGACTTCCTTGATTATTTATTTCTTACCAAGTGAAATGGAGGACAGTTATATCTCAGGCACTCCTGTAACACTGAAAACACTTAAGCATCCAAAGTAAAAAAAACTGTTGTAGGTGGGACGTTTCCAGTTGTATCTTTGACATAAATCAACCGGAAAGCCTCAGGAAACAAGACTAGGGTATTAGCTCATGGTTTGGAATCATCTAGTCAAAGGCCCTAATACAGAGCTTCTAGAAAGTTAAATATGGACAGCAGGTAGTTTTAGCTGTGGCAGATCCCAGCTGGGAAAGAAGGAAGATTCTGTTGTTGTCACGGATAAGCTGATATTTCTGTCAACCTTGCCAGCTACGAAATCCACGTTAAATCCTTGCTATACAGAACAGTCATGTTTTTAGGATTACTAGGGGAAGATCAGAGCCCTAAATATTCACTAATTGGATTCCAAATAGATGATCTGATATCATGACTGTAGAGTACCAACTTAGAGGGAGAAAATGAAATCTATCTGGCCTTTTCTCTCATGAAGAGGAGCTCCCATTTTTCAGGACCTGGGACAGTAGTAACAAAAATAACAATTGCTTTTTTTAAATAAGAGGATAATTAACAGCAGCTTAAAACCTCCTTTACAGGGCCCTGGGTTTTTTGGGGTTTTTTTCCCTAGCCTGTGTGCCCCCATGTTCTCTAGTCTTCAAAGATTACATTTTATCTAAATGTATTCCATATTCCCAAATAATGGTTCAGAACCCTATCCTGCATGACCTCAAGAGTCTAATATTTTGCTAGATCCTCATCTCCACTGAAAGTCTTCTTACATGTTCAATAAACAATTAGTGAAGCAGAAAGGTATACTGTTCTGTACATAGTAATGGAATACAAAAACAGTTTTCCAAGGAATAATTAAAAGCAGAGTTTAAGGACTATTTCTATGTCATTCTCACTGTCCTGCTTAAATTGCCCTCCACCCCATCTCTAGGTGGAATACTTGCTCTCTGAGCTCCCAGGAGCCATCGTACATTTCTCTATTACAGATAGTACTTACCACAGCGGAGTATGGAGGTTTACCTTTATGACTCTCTTCCTACCAGACCCTTCAAAGCATGCAACATGTTCTGTTTCGTAGCCCTGACATCTATCAAAATTCTTAGCATATCAACAAGGGTCAATAAATATTTATTATTAAGATATTTTATCTTTGAAAGGGAATCTTAAGAGAGTTAGAAGTTTAGCTGATATAACAAATGTAGCCAAGTTCTTATTTGTGATAGACTTGAGTTCCTTCCAATTTGGTCTGCCCAAAGACTAAAATATCATAAATATCTCCCTTTCATTGTTAGAAGACTCTTAGGGGGCAAGTTTGCCTCAGTGACTTGGGTTTTTCACATGAATGGGGGAGTCAGAACAATGTGAGTGACTGTACTTACTGATCACTTCCTATGTGCTAAGTATGAGAAAGAAAGTGGAAGCAAGAGAGAAAGAAACTGACTTAAGTCACTTATCAGCACTGTGAGGTAGATGTTGAATATGAGAGAAAATAGATCAAAAAAATAAAAGGATTTACTAGACAAGTTAGACGTTTTCATGTAATTGAGATTCTAAGTAATACACTTTTAAAAACTAAAAGAATCACATTTTAAAAAATATTTTTGCTATTTGAAAATCTTAAAATCTCAATTTGTTGTTGATTTATACCTCATATAAAAACCTGCTTCAGGTCTATTTCCTTAAGCATCCATTGTATAATCTGCATTTTAGATATTTTTAAAGAGAGGAACAAAATGTTTATGAATGAAATTACATTAAAGAATCCCATCTCATCTTTTTCATGGTCGCAAATGAGTTTACTCTCAGCCCTTCTCCATTTGAATGTAAATCCTCTAGTTCACTAATTTGTTAATATTTTATATAGTCTCAGAACCCTTACTTTGGACAAAATCTTACTATAATCCTTAAAAACAAAAAATTGCCCACATGGATCCACTTCCCCAGGCTGCTGCTAAGGCTCAAGATAGAGTTGAGAGCCATTTTCCTAAAGAGCAAGTTGATTCCTGCAAGAAATGAAGCTCTTAGAAAATCTTCAGGTAATTAAATATCAAGCCCAGTCTTATTGACATTTATACATAACATAAATAACTGAGAAAAGTTTATTCACTCTAATTAGTTTATTTAAATAACTCCTATGTTTCTATGATGATGAAAATAGACATTGGTTCCCTTGTGTCTGTAAAAGGTAAAAATGAGAAAATGAAGCACTGATTGAAAATTAATGTGTTCAATTATCCTTCTTGTTTTGATTCTTCTAATTTTGTTTGATTTCCTGGGATTGTCACTGTGATACAGTCTCACTGTGCTAAGAATACACAAAAACTCAATGTCAGGATACACAAATAGTAACTCTATTGCAAATACTAATGCACAATTTACATTTCACTCTACAGTTTACAAATTTCTTTCACATGATATTTGATCCTTACCCAATCCTTAGCAGCAAGCACCCCTATTTTTCAGATAAAGAAACTAAGGTTCTTCAGTGTGACTGACCATAAAACAGCCAGTTATAGTAGACTCAGGATTAAATTTTTAATTCCGAGAAAGACAAGTGCTTTTCTACTCTGTATTGTTAGAGAATAATTTTCAAAAACTTAAAATAATGACCCGCAGAAAAACATAAAATGAACACATGCCAAAGGTTTAATATAACTTGTTAATTAATGAAGTTGCCAGTAAGATGTCAAAACCAGTCCAAAGATCATTTAAGAATCTAGATCTACAGAGGCAATTTAACAGTTTGCTGAGTTAAATACAAAACTGGTTAATGTCCAACATGGCCAAAACCCAAAGCATTTGGGGTTATCTGTCTCATTACCCAAAAAGAATTTAAAACTCTACCAGACCAAAATCTTCAAGTTAACTACTGCTGATACATACTTTAAAAATAGCCCAATAAATAAAAAGTCAAGCTCAGCTCCATTATGAAAGAATACCCAGTATTCTCTTTTGCTTATTTTTGCTTATTACATTTAAGATAATTTTTGACAGTATATTATAGATGCTTTACTACAGACAGAAGAAAACTTAAAGACACATTGCCATGAATTTTCAAATAATGGGGAATTGCCTATGAAATGTTGAGAAATTATAGTACAGGGCAAGCTTGGCCTGAAGGCATCAGGAATAGTACCTATTAATTTTCAGTGAGGGGATCAAGGGTGTCTGCCTAAAAGGAAGAATTGCAAATAATGCTAGGCTTGGAAAATAACAGCAACAACCATAAACCAAAAGTTTGTCTTTAAGAGTCCATTTTCATTTACTATTTCACAAGGTTTCTGCTCTGTGCTGAGAGAAGAAAGTGCTCAAACAATAAAGTCCCTGCCTGCCCTCCAGGTGGTCCCTGTACAGAGGGGAAAATAGTTCTTCAGCAGTAATCTGGCTATGGTAACAAATAGTTAAGCTCCTGGGGAAGCGTAGATGAAGGGCTCCATTTGGGAGAAGTGGTGAGGGGACTAGGGAAGCCTGCCTGGAGGAAGTGACCCCTTGTGCACTGGTTTGAAGGAAACATGGAAGTTATCTGAGAGAAGGGAAGGGAGTTCTACGGGGAGGAGATGCATGGGGTGTTAGAGTGTTCAGTGTTATAGAGCAAGGAGTGAGGGTGAGGTGAGAAATAAGAAATGAGGTTGGAGAGGTATCAGGAGAAAGACAAGTTAGGGGCTTCTCTGCTCTGCTGAGAAGATCCCTTCATCCTGCAGGCAAAGGAGCCTACTGTAGGATTTTAAGCTGAGAAATACAGTGGGTCTCTGGAGGAAGAATGAAGAATGGACTTAAAGGGGAAGGGAACAGAAACAGGAAGACCAGTTAGGAGACCGATGTGGTTCTAAAATAATGAGGTGATAATGGAGGTAAGAAGAGTGATCCAAGACTGTTACAACAGGTAGGAGAAGATGTTATGTTTCCTGGGGATGCTCACCTGACTAGCTCTCTCACAGCTTACTCTGTCTCCGTCTTTGACAACAGAGGAAATGGTTTTCTGCTGCATGGGATGGCTTAGGTGGAAGAGAACCAATGCCAGGTCTCTCCTGGGAGCCAGCGGAAGCAGGGGTCAGGCTTCCCTGAGATTCGTGTGCAGTCCTGACGGTGCCCCGCCATCACGGACAGCTCTGGCTCCACCCTCACCACTCTGCTCCCTGCTGCTTCCATCCCTGACCTGAAGCCACAGACATTTCTTTCTTTTCTTCACTTTTTAGTTTTCACACTCTGGGCTCCATCAATGACTTCTGCAAGGAAGCACTTGTTCATAAAAGAGCCATCCATTTCCACACTGCAGTCAAAGTCACTTTAGCAGCTTTATTCTGCAGTTTCTTCACAATTACCCATTTCTTTCTCAGGGCCAAAACAGTTTAATCGGCTTTGAAATCCAAATGAAACTCTCAAGCACTTGCTAGGTACTTCATTTTGAAAGTAAGGGGGTCCAGGAGAAACATATTCCTTCAGATGAGTAAGAAAGATGGAAAGCCCCTTTCTCCACCCAAATCCATAAGCTCTCTCAGCCTCAGTTCTTCCTCAAACTTTTCTGTCTTGACATCGCCAAGGAAAATGCAATTGCCAGCTTGATTGTTGTTTGTTTTTTGGTTTTCTTTTCTTTCTTCTTCTTTTAATTCTTTTCACGGTACTTATCCAACTCAACAAGAGTTACTCAATAGGTCTCTTGACATTCTGAGCTGAGTTGTGCCGAAGCGAAAGCACACAGACCCAGCTGAAATGCAGAAACATCCCATGGGTGCTGAGAACCTCAAAGATGCTTTCTAATTTTGTATCCTTCAAGGCTTGAGACCTTTAATTAAGAAAGGATATAAATATAACAAATGTAGATGAATTCCCTGAAGTTTAAGATAGGGACCCCAAGATCATGCCAGGGATAAAAACTGTGCCTTGAAAATTCTTGATTGACTCCTCTAATGAGAGCCTGAGATCTCTCCCTCATAACCCCGTGCCTGTCTCCTGATTAATTTCCTTCCAGTACTTAATCTTCAGTGCATGACACTTTAACCACTAAGCTTATTATTCTAAAAATAGTATTCTAGCTGTGCCATCTTAGCAGATACACATGTGACGATCTCATTTCTACACCATTTCCTTAGGTGTTTAAATGTTAATATCAGACTTGTACAAAATGTAATAAACAACCATGCTAACAGAGATAAGTAATTTTTCAGCCAGCTCAATTTCCTAACTCCTATATGCAAAAGGACTTTCACAGATTTTTCCACTCTGAACCCTCACTGGAACTGATAAATGTTCTTTTATGGGAACAGTGAAGAAAGTCACTATGTTTCCATCTGAGAGCAGGAGTGGCTCTCTAGCTATACAAACTGATTAAGGTAGCTTATGCCTCACCACCTTGGGCTGTGCCTTGTCAGTGAATTTTTATGAGAACTTCTAAGATAAAAATAAATTATGGAGGATTTTTATCGAGACTCTAGGTTAAGAAATTCATTATGCTGGGGAACAAGGCACGAGTCAGGCATAAAGACAAAATCAGAGGGAACTATTTAGGTTGGGTAATAAAATGAGATTTATGTCTCAATCCTTTTCTCTCTCTCGGCAGTGTTAGGTGAATGGATACACAGGAAGACATTTCAGTTCACATAAAACCTTTACTAGGAGAAGGAGACATCGTAACACCTCACTGTAGTCTATTGAAAGCACGGCACTTCCAGTCATGAATGTGGTTGCCTTGGTGCATCAGATTTTCCTAAGATTATAATGTGCCGCCTGCTATTACCACCTGCTGGAAATACTGCCCTGCTTCTTAGACACACTGCTCCCTCCCTCACAAGCAGAAGACTCAAGTGGCCGGAATACAAGATGAGTTTGGCTCCTTGCCAGTGTGCTCAGGAAAACACACATAATCAATAGGAAAAACACATTGACCTTAGATTTTTCCTTCAGCAGTCCTCTAAATAGAAGTCCTTACCTGACCTTACTTTCCGTCCCCAAAAAATAAAACAAAACAAACAACAACAAAAACTGTGTAAGTTACACATATAATTTTTGAGGCAACATTGTTAAATAAATTTCTCAAAAAAACATATCTCCGTGGCTTGTTACAGCACATGCAACAACTTTTTCTCTTCCTCAATATTGTAACTTTTTAACTCCAGTGGTTCAAGCATGAAACAGAGATCATTTCATAGTCACTTCACAAGTCTGGGAAAGCATAAACAGGTGAATGATATTGTGCTGTCAAGATTTTTTAAATGCTGACTCTAAATAGGTTGCACTGAGCTATTTACACTTTCTTACGTGTTGTGCAAGGATCCTTGAAATTACAGCACTTAATTATGTGACAATTACTTTAAGACAGTCAGAAAGTATCACACGCCGCTGCCTTTATCCTCTTACCAACAACAACTAAATAGAGAAAAAGATGGAACATGTGTAAATTGAAAGATCTTTTGGTTGAATATTGCCTAACATAACACATTTGTTGCCAGGTATCAGTAATGCAACAAAATTCATCCGTGTCATCTCAGGACCTCTGGGTCACTCTTCATCCATTCAGGTCTCTGTCCCTAGCTCAGGGTTGCGTTCTCTCCCTTTGAGTCCAGCTTTATCCTACAGGCGAGATCCAATGCACACAAGATGACTCAGTCAATAACTTGGCTTCTTGGTTCCTTGCATCTCCAGCTCCAAGGACATTCTCTTTCAATGTACATAGCCATCCACTTTATGCCCATATTATAGACGCTGACTCCCCGACTTCCAAAATGATAATTGTAGACATCCTGCGCTCTCATCACAGCTTTGTAACTTTCTAGCATTCTTATACATCAGTATAAATAGACTTTTCTTCAAGCTTTCCAAACCACAGTCGGATCTTCACTTTCCATCTTTGTCAGTCCCTCACCGGTTTCCTTTTCTTATATCCACGAGAATCCACCACCCGCAAAATGCTGCTGACCATATCATCAATTTCTTTTTTCCTATTGCCTTTCTGTCCACCCACTTGGCAAAATCCAGAAAATCCAGTGTCTGCCAAATGAGGCAGATTGTTGCCAACATTAAATAACAGTCACCGGTCTCAACTGGGAGCTCAGAAGGGTCCAGATATTATGCTGTATTTCTCTGGTTAGCACTCTCTCCAATTCTTCACCGGAGCTATTTCAAGCATTCTGGAACTGAGGAGATGATGCTTGTCTGAGATACAGGTGTTGGGATTACTAGTATAGAGATAGGAAGTGAAGCCACGGTATGCAGCTGCCCAGGGAGAATGTGAGGAGTGAGAAGGAAATGGTCCTCAGAGAGAGTCCTGGGTGACATTAATGTAACAGACGTTCAGAAGAAGAAAACACTGACTTTCAGAAGAAACCAACAAGGAATGGCTAAAAATGGAGAAGAAAACAAAACAAAACAAAAATAATAACGTGGCATTAGCTTTGTCAAGCACACTGATCATTTCAAGAAGGAAGGGATGGTGAAAATGTCAAACATTATTGATTGAGCACATAAATACTAAGGACTGACCCTCCAGGTTTAAAGCCAGAGAGGTCATTGAGGACCATGGAGAGGGCATTTCAGTGGGCAAGTGGGTGCAGATGCCAGATTTCATCAGGCTGAAGCCTAAGAAGGGTGTGAGGAGTGGGGGAAGGGCATAATCACGTCTGACAAGAAGTTTGGCCAGGAAGGTAGATTCAGGAATGCTAATTGGAGAGGAGCATGGGCTTGAGATAGAGGGTTGATATTACTAAACACTTACCTTTTAAGTAAGAGTGACTGGAAAGTCTGTGGAAACTATCTGAGATTTCCTCTGTGTGGCCATCAAGTCCTGTTTGTTTAAAAAGACCTTACACTGTAAATCCCTCCATCCTTTGCCATTGCTGTATACGCATATGCTCAAACAGTTTAAAGTGGCTTAAAGCCCCTTGTTAACCTGGCACCAACCTACTTCTCTCCTGGGGAGTCACCACTCTTCCCAGACACTTGCTGCAGCTGCACAGAATGCCTCCAAGTTCCTGGGGTGTTTGTCCCTCCCTCCCTTACCTCTGCGGTTTTGGATACAAAGTTCCATCTTCCAGGATGGAGGATGCCACTATTTTCCTGGCCAACACATACCTTCCTCTCACTGTGTAACTGCTTCCTGAAAGGAAGCCTTTCCCGTTTCCAAAATCAAGGTCAAAGACCCTACCTCCACACTCCTGAAGCATCCTGCACTTCCCTGTCACGCCTTCTTTCACACATTACCCTACAGCTGTGTCTGCCTGTCTCTTTCACTGCATATTTGAACTCCATGAGAACAGAGACCTTATCTGCCCTATTACAATTATATCGCCAGAACCTAGTACATTGCTTGGCGTAGAGTTGCTCAATAAAAGCACATTCCCAAAATGACAAATTGACGCAGTTTAAAGAAAAGTTAAAGCATTTGCTTAATCATATGAGGATTTTATTCAATATTAACTGAGATTCTTGAAGAGTATTTTATCTTTTACTACTATGGCTTTTAAACATTTTCAATGACTTCTAATATTTCTTACCTTACTTTAATCATTTTTTATAACACGTTTCATATTCTAACATACTATATAATTTATTCATTCATCATGCTGACAAGCAGAGCTCCTTCTTTAGAATGTAAGCTTCCTAAGGGCAGAGACCCTTTTTGTTTTGCTCCTTGGTGCATCCCCACATAACCATGCCTTGGAACATGAACAAATAAAGGAATGAATGAAATGTTTCTAGATGTTCTTTTCATTAATTAGGAATCTTATAAGATTTTTACCCTATGTCTGAAAGTATGTAAAATAACTTACATATTCAAATATGATGCAACCTAACTCATTTCTATTTAAAATAAATTCATTCCACTATGCTAAGTGAAATGTCAGACAAAGATAAATATTGTATGATATTACTTATATGTGGAATCTAAAAATACAACAAACTAGTGAATATAACATAAAAGAAGCAGACTCACAGATATAGAGAACAAACTAGTGTTTATCAGTGAGGGGGTGCAATATAGGAGTGGGGGACTGGGAGGTACAAACTACTGGGTATAAGATAGGCTCAGGGATGCATTGTACAACACGGGGAATATAGCCGATATTTTGTAATAACTGTAAATGGAAAGTAAACTTTAAAAAATTGCATAAAAGTTTAAAAAAATTTTTTAAAGAACTAGCAAAAAATAAAGATAAGTAAATAAAATAAATTCAGTCCACCCAAAAGTAGCCTAGCTAACTCTTCCAGTAATTATATTTGAGAATATTGGGGATCAAAGACTTAGCACTAATGTTTTTAGTAGCCAAAGTGGGAAACCTGCAGTATTACATCATTTTTATTTCCCTGATAACAAAAAGGGTAGAACTTTCATCTGCAGAGTCAAAACTGCTCTTGCAACTGTTCTCATAAAGGAATTTATGGCAATACTCCTTGTATAAAGTACACAGAGTCTTACATGGATAATATCAAAAAATTACATTTTCTCACCAAAGGCATAAATAAAATGGCAAGAGGACAATTCTCACATCAACAGAGGGCACACCATTTCATAATTCAGCAAAGGTATTTTTGTAAAAGTCTGATGAAATAGTCTAGACACTCTGCTTTTAATAGTCTAAAAATATAGAGAAAGACAATATTTGTTGATTAAAATGAGAATAGAGGCAAATTAACATTCTATTGTAGAAGTTTAAGGAACAAATTTAAAAACATAGATGGCTTACACTTAATAAAATAATTTTAACATATTGAGAAAGTGGTACCTCTTTATTGTTCAGAATTTGAGAAGTAAAATAATGTACACATGCAAATCACCCAAAATCCTGCCACTCCAAGAGAACTTGCTGTGGTATATACACTTCCATATCAACCCAACACACACACACACACACACACACACACACACATTCCCAGTTAGCTATGTGTAAAGTGAAATTATAGCTCTCCCTGAAGTTTATGAATTTATCTTATATTACATAATTATATGTATTTTATATTTTAACTGAAATAAGATCTAAATAGTCACAATACTTTTTAATCTGGTTTTCTGCCTAATTATAAATACACTATGACCATCATTCACTTCAGGCCAGAGGGCATGTGCTTTTATGCATAGTATATAATATACAGTTGACCCTTGAACAACATGAGTTTGAACTGTGCAGGTCCACTTATAAGCAGATTTTTTTTTCAATAAATAAGTACTACAGTACCACATGATTCACAGTTGGTTGAATCCGTGAATGTGGAACCACAGATGTGAAGGAACTGTGGATATGGAGGGCTGACTATAGTTATACTTGGATTTTCAAATGCACGGAGGGTTAGCACCCGTAACCCCCATGTTGTTCAATACATTATATAAAATATATAGTTTAACTTTCTCACACTTCATTACTAGTGAGTCACTGTGACCTCAAAGTTCTACACTATACAGCATAGAACAATATAATGTGAGCCTGAAAATGTTTTAGATTTGTTTAATCCAACTGACCCCTCCATTCAAAGAAGTAAAGAAGCAGCCATAGGTCTTTGACATTACTTTGTATTTTCAGCACAGATTGTCACTCACCAAAATATTTTACCTGCAAAATACATCTCCGAATAGCTAAATAAGTTTATATGTTGACCAATATGGTCTAATGTTAAAAATAAAGTATGTTCTCAGTCTAAAGGAGAATGCTAACTTTAAGGAGAATGCTAATCTCTTTGGGATAACTAGGTATTTTTACCTATCCAATATCCTTTGTATATCCAATGTCCTATTACGTCAAACTATGGTGGAAATTTTAAAGCCACAGCTCTAATTTGGCACAAAAACATTATGTCAGTTTATATGCATTTTTCCAAAATCATGATCCAAGATCATGCAGTAGCAGACCCAGGTCTCTGAATTGTTTACCAAGTTGTTTCAATAAAAGGTTTTAAAAGAGTAGCGGTAAGATGCTGTTTGTTTTATACAATTTGAAATCATATTTTATGAGCCTATGTCTGCCTGTTAAGATTTTTGCAGCAGTATTTAGCAACAAGTTTACAAATATATATACTATATTATATAATAAGAAATAATAAATCAACTAAAACATTAAAATATTGAGGCTCTACAATCTGGCCACACAGATTGTGTGCCAATGTTAATGATGATTTGATGAACACTGAAATATCCTTGAGCTATTCTGATAATTTCATCAATAAGATGAAAGAGGGACGTCAGTGATTAACATAACTGTGTCTGAATCTAAATCATTCTTCATACAAAAGATTACTTTGAGAAATCCTAGCTCTGTAATTTAGGCTACTGAGGGAAATGTAGCATGTATTTCTAAACAATGTCTAATAAAATGATTGGTCTGTCCATCTGAGATAATAAAGCACCTTAGTCTTATAGATGAGATTGGCTTTGATTTATATGAATTTTGAAGGAATTAATTAGAGCCAATGGTTTGGAGATCATTCCTAATACTAAGAGATACTTAGTATTAGATACTTAGATACATTCCTAATACTAAGAGATCATTCCTAATATTAGTCAGCTCAGGTGGCCATAACAAAATACAATAAATTGCATGGCTTAGAAAACAGAAATCTATTTTCTCACAGTTTGGGGGCTGAGATCCAAGATCAGGATTCCAACATGGTCAGGTTTTGGTGAGAATTCTCTTCCTGGCTAGCAGAAGCTGTGCCCTTACCTAGCCTTTCCTAGGGGAGTGCAAGTAACGAAAGAGAAGAAAGAAATCTTTTCTTCTTCTTCTTTTTATAAGGCCACCAATTGTATTAGATTAGCACCCCATCCTTATGACCTCATTTAACCTTAATTACCTCCTGAAAAACTCTTTCTCCAAATACCATCACATTGGGAATTAGGGCTTTCACATATGAATTTGGAGGGAAACAATTACGTCCATAGCATTCTTCAAAACAGTCTTTGAAGATTCCAGTGGAAAGAAATTTTCTTACAGTGTTTAAATTTTTATTTTGGTAAAACAGAATTGTTGGGTAAATGAAGTTACTAGCTCCCCAGGTGGAAAAAATTTCTAGCACCTAAGAAATATGGAGGTTATTTTAGGGGCTGAGCTTTTGCACCTCATATTGGTTGAAAGGGATAGAGATTTTTTTTTTCTTTTCTTTTCTTTTCTATTTTTTTTATTAGTTTCTGCTTTATAACAAAGTGAATCAGTCATACATATACATCTGTTCCCACATCCCTTCCCTCATGCATCTCCCTCCCTCCCACCCTCCCCATCCCACCCCTCCAGGCGGTCACAAAGCACCGAGCTGATCTCCCTGTGCTCTGCGGCTGTTTCCCACTATCTATCTACCTTACGTTTGGTAGTGTATATATGTCCATGCCTCTCTTTCGCTTTGTCACAGCTTACCCTTCCCCCTCCCCATATCCTCAAGTCCATTCTCAAGTAGGTCTGTGTCTTTATAGGGATAGAGATTTGATTTTCAATAATTCTTCTTAGCATTCACCCCATTCATTTAACAGATATTTGTTGAGTTCTAAAAATGTGCCAAGCATTGTCCCATGCTTTTAGTATGTTTCCTAAACAAAGCAGACAAAACCTCTGCCCTGATTTAGCTTACTTTCTAGGATAGGGCAATAAATGATCAATAAACATAAAAAATAATTATTTTATTAGTATATTAGAAGGTGAGTACTATAGAAAAAATAGAGCAGGGTAAGAAGAGAGGATGTTTGGGGGTATAATTTTAAATAGAGTGGTCAGGGCAGGACTTTCTGAGAATTTGACAGTTGTATAGCATTTAAAGAATATGAGGGAGTTACACATGTGGAGATCTGGAAAACTATCCTTCAAGGCAGAGGGAACCACAGTGCAAATGTCCTAAAACATCAGCCACTCTGTCATATAAGGTAAAGAGGTTATGACAGAAATCGAGAATGGTGGCTCAGCCCAGGATACCAGCTGTGGAAATAGTTCCAAGTGGTTGGATTCTAGATCTATTTAGTAGATAAAGCAAACAGAATTTGCTAAAGAATTGGATGTGGGATGCTGTGGAAAGAAATTATTAAAGATGAACTCAAGCTTTTGGGTCTCAGCAACAGTGGCAATGGAATATTCAACTGAAGCAGGGGTGAAGCAGGTCTTGGGAAGAATATCACAGGTCAATATGATATGATATAAAAAACAATAAATCCAAATCACACTCAGTTAAATTTAAAGTCAAAGCAAAAAGATAGCCACCAATTAAAATTTACTAGAAGACTCTTTGAAGAAAAAAAATTTAGAAGAATGGATACTTAATAAACCTTTATGACTCCAAAGATTTATTACTGTATTTTGCTGAATCTAAGCCAGGCTTGATTTCAGATACACTATTTTATTTACCATATGATAGGAAAAATTTTGACAAATTATTGTCAAACATTGATTGTGAGAATACCAATTTTAAAATATGATATTGTAATAAGTATGATGATGTGATATTAGTAATTGAGTACAGTGTTAGATGTCTATAATACAGAAAGGAATAAAATATGGCCCTTGAAGATCTGAGGTATTTTCCATGTTTGTTTGATGGATTGATTGATTATATTTTCTGAATAAGTATGCTAACAGGCTTGGGATATCTGTGTGGAGTTCTGATACCTTTGTTAGACCAAAAGAAATGTTACTATATGCAATTACATTAAAACTGCATTATTTGAAAAACTGGTTCCAGAATTTTTCTTAAGATGGAAACTCTGTAGAGAAAAGACTTTGATAAACCTCTAAGGTAAAAGGTGAATACTGAGTGTGTGGATATCATCAAGGGCCAAAGCAATGCAAGGCAATACAACTTGAGAGCAGGAACAAATTTGTTTTCCTCCAGCGAGAGAAAGACAGAGTGGGGGTGGGGGGAGGGAGAGAGAGAGGAGAGAAGGAAGAGGGAACAGAAGGGATGGCTGGAGACTGTGGAGAGGGGATTGTTAGAGGAAATTCCCATGTGTTAGAGGAGTGGCTATGGTAGGCAGAATAATGCCCCCCACCTCCACTCCAAAAAGATATCCAAGCCCTAATCCCAGTAATCTATGAGTGTTAGATTACATGGTAAAAGGGGATTAAAGTTGCAAATGGAATTAAGGTTGCTAAGCAGCTGACCTTGAGATGGAGATATTATCCTTGATTATCCAGGTAGGCCCAATATAATCATAAGGGCCCTTAAATATGAAATAGGGTGGCAGTAGAGTCAGTGTTAGAGTGATACCATTTGAGAAAGGCTTAACTGGCCATTGCTGGCTTTGAAGATGGAAGTGGGCCATTGGCCAAAACATATAGGTAGCTTCTAAAAGCAAGAAAAGACAAGAAAACAGATTCTCACTTACAGTTTCCAGAAAAGAATGTAGCCCTGCTAGCACTTTCATCTTAGCCCTGTGAGACCCATTTTGTACTTCTGATCTCCAGAACTGTAAGATAATACATTGTGTTGTATTGAGTTGCTAAGTTTGCAGTAATTTGTTGCATCGGCAATAGGAAATCAGTACAGTGGCCAAATGGCATCTAATGACAGTGATGGCCCTTCTCTCCCTATATGTGTGTGTCATCCATTCCCACCATTGAGATATAGAGTTTATTCCTCCACACTTAAATCTAGGTGGGCCTGCAGTTCTTTGATGGATAGATCATGGCAAAAGTGACACTATGCTAGCTCTAGCCTTAGATTTTTAGAGGGATTGGCAGATTCCACCTTGTTCTCTTCCAATGCTCTCTCTTGGAAGACTCCCTCTCAGAACCTAGTCACAAGCTGTGAAAAGTTCAAGCCATATGAGAGCCACTCATAGATGTTCCCAGACAACAGCCAGCACCAACGGTTTGCCAGGTGAGTGAGCCACCTTAAATATCCAGTCCAGTTGAGGCTCTAGATAACACACCTTAGCTGATATCTCATCACAACCACATGAAAGACCCCAAGCATGAACCTCCCAGCTGATCCCAGTCAACCCACAGAACTGTGAGAAATAATAAATCTTATTTTCAGCCACTAAGTTTTGAGGTAGTCAACAGGAACAGATGCTTATTTTTCAATTTGAAGTTGTTTATATTGCTACGATATAGCTTTCATCTGGTTCCCCACAAATAAATGTTCAGAAATATCTACTCTGCATGTGTATATTCGTGCGTGTATGTGTGTGTGTTTTAGGTATGAGGAGTGTGATTAGTGGAAATTGTGGAAGGAGCTGAATTTCACATCCACATTAGAGGGAAACATAAAATCACATATGGAAACAGAGTAGTGGTAACTATGAAAACACAAGCTCACCGGGAAATTTCCTAGGAACATGTAATTATTTACATGTTTTGTACTGGGGACTTGAGCCACTCTCAAATAGCAGGGAGACATCACCTAACATAACATCTATCCATTTTTTTAAAATAAGAGGCAAAGATAAATTTGATTTGTCTATCTACAGCTCTGTCTTACCTACATAACTTCTGAGCCTAAAACTATGCCTAGCACACGATAGGTACTCAGAAATGTTTGTTGGTTGTTCAGCACAGAATTAAGAAAGAAGATAATGTAAAGAACTTTTCAATTCTTAAGTCTCCATAAACTGACAATAGAATTTGAGATATTCCTACTTAACCTTTTCCTCCATATCCCGAAATATCACCACTTCAAGAATGAGACTAAAAGAAGATGTGGCACATATATACAATGGAATATTAATCAGCCATAAAAAGAAATGAAATTGAGTTATTTGTAGTGAGGTAGATGGACCTAGAGTCTGTCATACAGAGTGAAGTAAGTCAGAAAGAGAAAAACAAATACTGTATGCTAACACATATATATGGAATCTAAAAGAACAGAAAATGGTTCTGAAGAACCTAGGGGCAGGACAGGAATAAAGACACAGATGTAGAGAATGGACTTGAGGACATGGGAAGGGGGAAGGGTAAGCTGGGACGAAGTGAAAGAGTGGCATGGACATATATACACTACCAAATGTGAAATAGATAGCTACTGGGAAGCAGCTGCATAGCACAGGGAGATCAGCTCTAGGTGCTTTGGGTCCACCTAGAGGGGTGGGAAAGGGAGGGTGGGAGGGAGATGCAAGAGGGAGGGGATATGGGGATATATGTATATGTATAGTTGATTCACTTTGTTATAAAGCAGAAACTAACACACCATTGAAAAGCAATTATACCCCAATAAAGATGTTAAAAAAATAACAAAAGAATGAGACTAGGCAACAGAATAACAGTGTGGGTGGGAAACATAATCTACCAATGATCTGTAAGTAAAAGCAAAGAATATGGAGGCTGATGATTAAATAGTCAATATATTGGCACCACTGTTTAAAATATACACTTATATCAATTTTCTTCTAAATTTATTAACAAAACTGCCATTTCTACTAAAAGAGTGCAATGATAAAGTAATTTTAGAGGGTGTTTTATTAGTTATTTCAGGCAAATACCCTAGAGATAGTGCATTCAGATTTTTTAGATTTAGTATTGACAGAACTATATTGTCATTCAAAGTTTCCAGAATTAGCAGCTAGTTGTTATTTTTTTAGATACACACACATGTACACATACTATTTATTTATCCCTTTCTCTGTCCAAAATAGATTTGAGACCATTGAGAATATTATTTCATTGATAATAAAATACAGAACCGAGAGCAATAAGAGGAACCAAATAAATTTCCTATCAAATCTGGTGAACAGACATTGAGGGGCTGAACCTCAAATTTGCTTCAGAGTTTTCTATCCTAACAGTCAGGAGAAGATGATATATTAAACCTCGTTATCAGAAAGGACTGTGAGGATATACTCAAAAGCTCTCAAATTGATTCCAAATAGCTAAGGAACTGTTGTATAATGTATTTGATACAGTCTATATATTATGGATTTGTAAGAAGGTGAATCAATACTAAAATGAATAGGTTCACCATGGATGGTGCATTCACTACAAAGACTTTGGTCTAGGCTGAAGATAAATAGACATGAGGAATGGTCTTCACACAGCAAATTTGATTTAGCAAAGCATGTGGCATAGAGATATATGTTAGAAATGTTGGTACACTAGGTGAGTCTAATGGCAAAGAAAGTTCTGCGGTAAATTCTATTCTGTTGAACAAATTTTGTTAAGGATATTGATAAAATTTGAAAATCATATATAACTAGAATATCAGTTATATCTTACATAAAATAATCAGGATTAACAATTAAAAATAAGATTTTAGCACATTGAACTCACGGGCTATTTTTGTTTGAGGGACTTAGTAATGGCCATATAGGTGTCCTCCAGTCAAATGCAGAGGTCAGGAGAAGGACAAGGAGGATTGAGATCCACATGGAACCATCTGCCCCTCCATCCAACATAAAGCGATAGTTCACTGGGTCCCAAGAATATATGTCAACTAATACTGCCACATGCAGCCAGAGAGAGAAGAGAAAAGGAGCAAGACTTCAGAGATGTAGAGGAGGCGTCTACATGGGTAGAAGAAAAGAGCTCAAGAGAGGGTGAACTTTGTGGTTTTTGAAGTACAAAGACTGTATCCACTAATAACTGCAGACTAAATAATGTCTTAGTGCTGAACAGGCAGATTGAAAAATTTCTCCTCCATTGTGAGAAGGCTTAAAGAGGGTCATTAGAAGTGGCCCTAGGCGAGGGAGAAGGGTGTTCTTGCATTTTCCTCTTAACCGTTACACTGAACATAGTAAATACGTTTATGATTAAGGAGGGATATGGCTAACTATTTCCAGGAAGGAGCCCATGAGTGTGTCTGGGGAGACCTGGTCCTACTTTACTGCAGCCGTTTCTCAACACCTACACTGCTCTTTTGTCCTTTTGAGGTTATTGAAATGGGTGGTCCAGCTGTGGTGATGGACCAAATGTCAAAAGGGAAACCTTTTATGGTATTAACATAAATCCAATACAGAGTGAACAGAGTGTTGAAATGTTATAAACACATTTTACCTGAAGAATAGTTGAGATAATAACTGAAGATGTTAAATCTATGGAAAAGAAGGTACATAGAGACCAAGAAAATCCTATAATATTTAATCAATTGTCAAATAAAAGGCAGATTCAATGTGTTCTATAAGATCCCAGAGGGTCAAACTAGGTCTTCCTGATAAAGGTCATAAGAAAACAAACTTTAATTTTGTGAAATATAACAGTGCTGTAATGATTTAATCACTTGCTTAGGAGATTTGCCATCGTATCAGTCACTACACGAAGTGCTAGGACACAGCAATGCTGAAGACAAAACTCCTGTCCTACCAGCACATTCTGATGGGGGAGACAAGCAAATAAGGAAAGTATAAGCAGTTATTATTGTTTAAAAGGATGTGATCAGGGAGATGTGAGAACCTGTAACTGAAAGAGACCTTTCTTAGTTAGGTGAGCCAGGGAAGGTTTCACTGAGGACAGGATGGAATCAGCCAGCCATCAGAAGAGCTAGGGGAGGTCAGAACAGTAAGGATACAGGGCCAGAAGCATGAAGAGCTTGTCTTGTCCAAGGCACAGAGAGAAGTACCATGTAGCTCAAGCAGAGTGAACGAAGGGTAAGAATGGTGACAGATGCAGTCAGAGAGTACGGCAGGAGCCAGATCCTGAAGGAGCTTGTGGGCTATGATGAGGATTTTGAATTTTATCCCAAGAGTATTGGGATGCCTCTGATGAGCTTCAAGCAGAGGAGTGAAATAATCAGAATGTGTAAGAGGAAAAGAATTACAGAAGACCAGCAGGAAAATTGGAGACCATAAATAATCGTAAATGACTTTCTTGTCTAGACATAAAAGGAAAAGAATGAATGAAGATAACAGAGTCAGTAGGAAACAGAAGAGAAACATGGCAGCCATCCACAAAAATAATTGAGTTAATTCCCACCTGGTGGAACAGACAAGGGTTCTGTGACACGAAGACAAAAGAAAGAACCAGGGAGACCAATGAGTGATAACTGCAGGGCACATGAAAGCGGGCTGAGGAACAAGAAATTTTCTGGGGTGAAATAGGAAACCTTGTCATTCAGCTCTATCACTGAGGCATCCTGGTGAGAGAGGCTCAGCTCTGGGGAAGGGATGAACTACTGTTTATCCCAAAGAAGAAACAGCCAACACTGTGCTGGGAAGGGACGATTGTCTATTTGTTCAGCCGTGCCCTAGAAACATTGGGAGCCCGAGCAGTGAATCCAGAGTATTCCAGTGGTTCATGCCTGAGCAGAAAAGAAAACATTGATAGTTGTTACTTCTGAGGCCAAGTTGACTGTAGGAGGTGGGAGTGGTATGTTATGGACCGAATGTTTGTGTCTCCCAAAATTCATGTGTTAAAACCTTAACCCCCAAAGTGATGGTATTTTGAAATGGGGCCATTGGGAGGTAATTAGGGTTAGATGAGGTCTTTAGGAAGTAAAGGATTAGTGCCTTTATAAGAAGAGACACCAGAGAACTTGTTCTTTCTCTCTCCATGCTCACACAAAGATGAGGTCATGTGAGTGCACAGCAAGAAGGCAGCCATCTGTAACCCAAGGACAGATCTCTCACCAGAAACCAACCCCACCAGCACCCTGATCTCAGACTTCCAGCCTCTACAACTATGAGAAAAAAAAATTTCTGTCGTTTAAGCCATCTTCCCTAAGGGCCATCCTTTGGACCTCACAGTCTGATTTCTTTATGTGGTTGATGGATAATTCTAACTCACTTTGGATGCAGAATGTGGTTCCTAAAGCATATTTTTTTTTTTTTACTGGAGGTTCAGTATTGATGTTGGCCCCAGTATTGATAGGAGTTGATAGGAATAAATATTTCTATTTTCTGTATAGAGCAATTTAGGCCAGCAGAGTGGAAATAAAATGAACTGGATGGAGTTTATGGCATTGGAAATTATCAGTGAAAAAGCATAAAGGGGGCCAACTGGAATAAGAAAGACTTAGGGTTCACATATCTCATAGAATTCTAAGAAATAATCCTTAAGTTTCCAGGACAGGAAAAGGGTGATAAGAGGAGAGCCAAAGTACTTGTCTTTCCCTAGGACTTATGCAAATGAGCACAGTTCTTGTATGACTCCTGATGATCCAGAAGGTAGCCTAAGAGTCAGTCTAAGTGGCTGAAACTTCCCAGGTACTGGTGATGTTAGGACATCAATGAGCCAGAGGAAGTATGAGACATAGAAACTGCAAACTATGACGTCCTAGCTGGAGAGTTACAGTGAATTTTTATGTATAAATTATGTTGTAACAAGATAGAGGGACAGATCATGTTACCAGCAGTGTCTCTCATCTATCTGGCTGATGTGCTTTGTTTGGGTAGCAGTCTGTGGGTGGTGGGATGAGGGCATGAAACTTAAGGATCTCGAGGGTTTCCTCATCCACGTGAGAACTGCAATTGCCTCAGCATCCCATGCCTCACTCTATGTGTACAAGTACATTAATACTACAACAGCTCTATGAGGTAGGTTGAATTACCGATATTATCCCCATTTTACATAGGAGAGGCGATTGCTACTCTTAACTTCTACCTTGGACTGACTGCCTCTGGCTTGACACAACTTTCAAGGAGATTCCTAGAAGTGACACACCCTTTCATGTACTTTATGGTACTCTGGATTCTTGTAGAAAGTATCTGCCTGGCAGTTTGGGGCTACCTGATAGAGAGTAGTTCCAGAAACCAGAGATCCAAAGAATGATACTCAACACCCCTCCAAGGAAAGTAAGCATCTAGGCTGCTAAACTCAAGCTGGGCTATGGCAATGGAGAGAGATAGGAAAAGACTTAACTTGCTAGCTGTGAAACCAAGGACGGTGATTGATCCAGGGGGTGGCATCTGTGGGCAAATTCAAAACAAGGGCAAAGGTTTTGTTCAGTAAAACAAATGTCAGAGAGTAAGACCACCGTTACATCCTTCTCTGAGTAAAATTCCCCTGAAAATTCTAGCTTTTGGATTTAGTCTCAGACTCAGGGGTTTTTTGGGGCATAGGGAGCTGAGGCCTGTGGGGAGCCATTCTCAGAAAGATACTGAAATGATCTCTTGGGGAAGGTGAAATCCAGTGGCAACTCTCTGTGTAGAAATTCTCTACAAAATTTTTTTTTTAACAGAAAATATCTATATTTTCCAAAACAAGAGAAAATATATGAGAAGAGTGGCATTGTTTTACATTAAGTTCTTTTTACATAGATTTACATCACAGTTTTTTTTTAATTCAAACAGTCACAAAAATTATAATTATCCTCATCAGTTCACTCAGTCCCATGTAATTAATTTTTTTATCTTTATCTTTTGTTAGCACTTTTATGAATTTATCAGTTTTCCAATAGAGTTCTGAAAATGCTTATTCATTCAGTTCAGCAGTATAGTCAGTTACCAGAAACGAGTACTTGTCAGAGTCTTTTGAATTCTGTGAAGATGAAACTCTTTTACAGGAACATTTTTGCAAAAACATCAGAATACACCCAGAACTGTCTATAAATGACAAAAGACTTAAAAATGACCATGGTTAAAGATTTGATGAAAGTTCATAATAATGCAGTTGACAAGGAAATTTAGTTATTTCTGAGATATACATTTTAAAGTAATAATTAAAATTATGACTTATAACATTATACCAGAACATGTAAGATTTTTATGAAATTCATGTAATGTCTGAAACATTTATATTAACATATTTCCATACAAATAACCCAAAGAAAGTTTAGTATTAATTTTTTGTTTGAATTTTTTTTTAAATTTTTTGCTTTATAACAAATTTAATCAGTTATACATATACATATGTTTCCATATGCCCTCCCTTTTGCGTCTCCCTCCCACCCTCCCTATCCCACCCCTCCAGGCGGTCACAAAGCACCGAGCTGATTTCGCTGTGCTATGCGTCTGCTTCCCACTAGCTATCTACCTTACGTTTGGTAGTGTATATATGTCCATGCCGCTCTTTCACTTTGTCACAGCTTACCCTTGCCCCTCCCCATATCCTCAAGTCCATTCTCTAGTAGGTCTGTGTCTTTATTCCTGTCTTACCCCTATGTTCTTCATGACATTTTTTTTTCTTAAGTTCCATATATATGTGTTAGCATACAGTATTTGTCTTTCTCTTTCTGACTTACTTCACTCTGTATGACAGACTCTAGGTCTATCCACCTCATTACAAATAGCTCAATTTCATCTCTTTTTATGGCTGAGTAATATTCCATTGTATATACGTGCCACATCTTCTTTATCCATTCATCCGATGATGGACACTTAGGTTGTTTACATCTCCGGGCTATTGTAAATAGGGCTGCTATGAACATTTTGGTACATGTCTCTTTTTTGTTTCTTTGTTTGTTTGTTTTGTGGTACACGGGCCTCTCACTGCTGTGGCCTCTCCCATTGTAGAGCACAGGCTCTGGACGCGCAGGCTCAGCGGCCATGGCTCACGGGTCTAGCCGCTCCGCGGCATGTGGGATCTTCCCGGACCGGGGCATGAACCCGTGTCCCCTGCATCGGCAGGCGGACTCTCAACCACTGCACCACCAGGGAAGCCCCTACATGTCTCTTTTTGAATTATGGTTTTCTCAGGGTATATGCCCAGTAGTGGGATTGCTGGGTCATATGGTAGTTCTATTTGTAGTTTTTTAAGGAACCTCCATACCGTTCTCCATAGTGGCTGTACCAATTCACATTCCCACCAGCAGTGCAAGAGTGTTCCCTTTTTTCCATACCCTCTCCAGCATTTATTGTTTCTAGATTTTTGGATGATGGCCATTCTGACTGGTGTGAGATGATATCTCATTGTAGTTTTGATTTGCATTTCGCTAATGAGTAAAGATGTTGAGCATCCTTTCATGTGTTTGTTGGCAGTCTGTATATCTTCTGTGGAGAAATGTCTATTTAGGTCTTCTGCCCATTTTTGGATTGGGTTGTTTGTTTTTTTGTTATTGAGCTGCATGAGCTGCTTATAAATTTTGGAGATTAATCCTTTGTCAGTTGCTTCATTTACAAATATTTTCTCCCATTCTGAGGGTTGTCTTTTGGTCTTGTTTATGGTTTCCTTTGCTGTGCAAAAGCTTTTAAGTTTCATTAGGTCCCATGTGTTTATTTTTGTCTTTATTTCCATTTCTCTAGGAGGTGGGTCAAAAAGGATCTTGCTGTGATTTATGTCATAGAGTGTTCTGCCTATGTTTTCCTCTAAGAGTTTGATAGTGTCTGGCCTTACATTTAGGTCTTTAATCCATTTTGAGCTTATTTTTGTGTATGGTGTTAGGGAGTGATCTAATCTCATACTTTTACATGTCCCTGTCCAGTTTTCCCAGCACCACTTATTGAAGAGGCTGTCCTTTCTCCACTGTACATTCCTGCCTCCTTTATCAAAGATAAGGTGACCATATGTCCGTGGGTTTAACTCTGGGCTTTCTATCCTGTTCCATTGATCTATCTTTCTGTTTTTGTGCCAGTACCATACTGTCTTGATTACTGTAGCTTTGTAGTATAGTCTGAAGTCAGGGAGCCTGATTCCTCCAGCTCCATTTTTCATTCTCAAGATTGCTTTGGCTATTCGGGGTCTTTTGTGTTTCCATACAAATTGTGAAATTTTTTGTTCTAGTTCTGTGAAAAATGCCAGTGGTAGTTTGATAGGGATTGCATTGAATCTGTAGATTGCTTTGGGTAGTAGAGTCATTTTCACAATGTTGATTCTTCCAATCCAAGAACATGGTACATCTCTCCATCTATTTCTATCATCTTTAATTTCTTTCATCAGTGTCATAATTTTCTGCATACAGGTCTTTTGTCTCCTTAGGTAGGTTTATTCCTAGATATTTTATTCCTTTTGTTGCAATGGTAAATGGGAGTGTTTCCTTGATTTCACTTTCAGATTTTTCATCATTAGTATATAGGAATGCCAGAGATTTCTGTGCATTAATTTTGTATCCTGCTACTTTACCAAATTCATTGATTAACTCTAATAGTTTTCTGGTAGCATCTTTAGGATTCTCTATGTATAGTATCATGTCATCTGCAAACAGTGACAGCTTTACTTCTTCTTTTCCAATTTGGATTCCTTTTATTTCCTTTTCTTCTCTGATTGCTGTGGCTAAAACTTCCAAAACTAGGTTGAATAAGAGTGGTGAGAGTGGGCAACCTTGTCTTGTTCCTGATCTTAGTGGAAATGGTTTCAGTTTTTCACCATTGAGGACGATGTTGGCTGTGGGTTTGTCATATATGGCCTTTATTATGTTGAGGAAAGTTCCCTCTATGCCTACTTTCTGCAGGGTTTTTATCATAAATGGGTGTTGAATTTTGTCAAAAGCTTTCTCTGCATCTATTGAGATGATCATATGGTTTTTCTCCTTCAGTTTGTTAATATGGTGTATCACGTTGATTGATTTGCGTATATTGAAGAATCCTTGCATTCCTGGAATAAACCCCACTTGATCATGATGTATGATCCTTTTAATGTGCTGTTGGATTCTGTTTGCTAGTATTTTGTTGAGGATTTTTGCATCTATGGTTCATCAGTGATATTGGCCTGTAGTTTTCTTTCTTTGTGACATCCTTGTCTGGTTTTGGTATCAAGGTGATGGTGGCCTCGTAGAATGAGTTTGGGAGTGTTCCTCCCTCTGCTATATTTTGGAAGAGTTTCAGAAGGATAGGTGTTAGCTCTTCTCTAAATGCTTGATAGAATTCGCCTGTGAAGCCATCTGGTCCTGGGCTTTTGTTTGTTGGAAGATTTTTTATCACAGTTTCAATTTCAGTGCTTGTGATTGGTCTGTTTATATTTTCTATTTCTTCCTGATTCAGTCTTGGCAGGTTGTGCATTTCTAAGAATTTATCCATTTCTTCCAGGTTGTCCATTTTATTGGCATAGAGTTGCTTATAGTAATCTCTCATGATCTTTTGTATTTCTGCAGTGTCCGTTGTTACTTCTCCTTTTTCATTTCTAATTCTATTGATTTGAGTCTTCTCCCTTTTTTTCTTGATGAGTCTGGCTAATGGTTTATCAATTTTGTTTATCTTCTCAAAGAATCAGCTTTTAGTTTTATTGATCTTTGCTATCGTTTCCTTCACTTCTTTTTCATTTATTTCTGATCTGATTTTTATGATTTCTTTCCTTCTGCTAACTTTGGGATGTTTTTTTCTTCTTTCTCTAATTGCTTTAGGTGCAAGGTTAGGTTGTTTATTCGAGATGTTTCCTGTTTCTTAAGGTGGGATTGTATTGCTATAAACTTCCCTCTTAGAACTGCTTTTGCTGCATCCCATAGGTTTTGGGTCGTCGTGTCTCCATTGTCATTTGTTTCTAGGTATTTTTTAATTTCCTCTTTGATTTCTTCAGTGATCACTTCGTTATTAAGTAGTGTATTGTTTAGCCTCCATGTGTTTGTATGTTTTACAGCTCTTTTCCTGTAATTGATATCTAGTCTCATAGCATTGTGGTCGGAAAAGATACTTGATACAATTTCAATTTTCTTAAATTTACCAAGGCTTGATTTGTGACCCAAGATATGATCTATCCTGGAGAATGTTCCATGAGCACTTGAGAAAAATGTGTATTCTGTTGTTTTTGGATGGAATGTCCTATAAATATCAATTAAGTCCATCTTGTTTAATGTATCATTTAAAGCTTGTGTTTCCTTATTTATTTTCATTTTGGATGATCTGTCCATTGGTGAAAGTGGGGTGTTAAAGTCCCCTACTATGATTGTGTTACTGTCGATTTCTCCTTTTATGGCTGTTAATATTTCCCTTATGTATTGAGGTGCTCCTATGTTTGGTGCATAAATATTTACAATTGTTATATCTTCTTCTTGGATCGATCCCTTGATCATTATGTAGTGTCCTTCTTTGTCTCTTCTAGTAGTCTTTATTTTAAAGTCTATTTTGTCTGATATGAGAATTGCTACTCCAGCTTTCTTTTGGTTTCCATTTGCATGGAATATCTTTTTCCATCCCCTTACTTTCAGTCTGTATGTGTCTCTAGGTCTGAAGTGGGTCTCTTGTAGACAGCATATATATGGGTCTTGTTTTTGTATCCATTCAGCCAATCTGTATCTTTTGGTGGGAGCATTTAGTCCATTTACATTTAAGGTAATTATCGATATGTATGTTCCTGTTCCCATTTTCTTAATTGTTTTGGGTTCGTTATTGTAGGTCTTTTCCTTCTGTTGTGTTTCTTACCTAGAGAAGTTCCTTTAGCATTTGTTGTAAAGCTGGTTTGGAGGTGCTGAACTCTCTCAGCTTTTGCTTGTCTGTAAACGTTTTAATTTCTCCATCAAATCTGAATGAGATCCTTGCTGGGTAGAGTAATCTTGGTTGCAGGTTTTTCTCCTTCATCACTTTAATTATGTCCTGCCACTCCCTTCTGGCTTGTAGAGTTTCTGCTTAGAGATCAGCTGTTATCCTGATGGGGATTCCCTTGTGTGTTATTTGTTGTTTTTGCCTTGCTGCTTTTAATATGATTTCTTTGTGTTTAATTTTTAACAGTTTGATTAATATGTGTCTTGCCGTATTTCTCCTTGGATTTATTCTATATGGGACTCTCTGTGCCTCCTGGACTTGATTAACTATTTCCTTTCCCATATTAGGGAAGTTTTCAACTATAATCTCTTCAAATATTTTCTCAGTCCCTTTCTTTTTCTCTTCTTCTTCTGGAACCCCTATAATTCGAATGTTGGTGCGTTTAATGTTGTCCCAGAGGTCTCTGAGACTGTCCTCTGTTCTTTTCATTCTTTTTTCTTTATTTTGCTCTGCAGCAGTTATTTCCACTATTTTATCTTCCACCTCACTTATCCGTTCTTCTGCCTCAGTTATTCTGCTATTGATCCCATCTAGAGTATTTTTATTTCATGTATTGTGTTTTTAATCGATGCTTGATTCATCTTTAGTTCTTCTAGGTCCTTGTTAACTGTTTCTTGCATTTTGTCTATTCTATTTCCAAGATTTTGGATCTGGGAAACAGAATCTTGGATCATCTTTACCATCATTATTCTGAATTCTTTTTCAGGTAGACTGCCTATTACCTCTTCATTTGTTAGGTCTGGTGGGTTTTTATCTTGCTCCTTCTCCTGCTGTGTGTTTTTCTGTCTTCTCATTTTGCTTATGTTACTGTGTTTGGGGTCTCCTTTTTGCAGGCTGCAGGTTCGTAGTTCCCGTTGTTTTTGGTGTCTGTCCCCAGTGGCTAAGGTTGGTTTAGTGGGTTGTGTAGGCTTCCTGGTGGAGGGGACTAGTGCCTGTGTTCTGGTGGATGAGGCTGGATCTTGTCTTTCTGGTGGGCAGGTCCACGTCTGGTGGTGTGTTTTGGGGTGTCTGTGGACTTTTTATGATTTTAGGCCACCTCTCTGCTAATAGGTGGCGTTGTGTTCCTGTCTTGCTAGTTGTTTGGCTTAGGGTGTCCAGCACTGTAGCTTGCTGGTCGTTGAGTGAAGCTGGGTGCTGGTGTTGAGATGGAGATCTCTGGAAGATTTTTGCCGTTTGATATTATGTGGAGCTGGGAGGTCTCTTGTGGACCAGTGTCCTGAAGTTGGCTCTCCCACCTCAGAGGCACAGCACTGACTCCTGGCTCTTCAATTTGGGATGATGTGTTGTCTATTCATGTATTCCACAGATGCAGGGTACATCAAGTTGATTGTGGAGCTTTAATCCGCTGCTTCTGAGGCTGCTGGGAGAGGTTTCCCTTTCTCTTCTTTGTTCTCACAGCTCCTGGGTCTCAGCTTTGGATATGGCCCCGCCTCTGCGTGTCGGTCGCCGGAGGGCGTCTGTTCTTCGCTCAGACAGGACAGGGTTAAAGGAGCAGCCTCTTCGGGGACTCTGGCTCACTCAGGCCGGGCGGGAGGGAGGGGCACGGAGTGCGGGGCGAGCCTGCAGCGGCAGAGGTCGGCGTGACGTTGCACCAGCCCGAGGCACGCCGTGCGTTCTCCCAGGGAAGCCGCCCCTGGATCCCGGTACCCCAGCAGTGGCGGGCTGCACAGGCTCCTGGAAGGGCAGTGTGGGCAGTGACCTGCGCTCGCACACAGGCTTCTTGGCGGTGGCAGCAGCAGCCCCAGCGTCCCACGCCCGTCACTGGGCTCCGCGCTTTCAGTCGCGACTCGCGCCCGTCTGTGGAGCCCCTTTAAGCAGCGCTCTTAATCCCCTCTCCTCGCGCACCAGGAAACCAAGAGGGAAGAAAAAGTCTTTTGCCTCTTCGGCAGCTCCAGAGTTTTCCCGGACTCCCTCCCGGCTAGCTGTGGCACATTAGCCCCCTTCAGGCTGAGTTCTCGCCGCCAGCCCCAGTCCTCTCCCTGCGCTCTGACTGAAGCCCGAGCCTCAGCTTCCAGCGCTGCGCGCCCCGGCGGGCGAGCAGACAAGCCTCTCGGGCTGGTGAGTGCCGCTCGGCACCGATCCTCTGTGTGGTGATCTCTCCGCTTTGCCCTACCCAGGTATGTGGGGGGTTTCTTGCCTTTTGGGAGGTCTGGGGTCTTCTGCCAGCGTTCAGTAGGTGTTCTGTATTAGTTGTTCCACGTGTAGCTGTATTTCTGGTGTATCCATGGGGAGGAAGGTGATCTCCGCGTCTTACTCTTCCGCCATCTTAACCGGAAGTCCTCTACAAAATTTTTGAGGTTCTGTCTTTCACTGTGCCTTTCCTAAGGACTTCTGTTCCATAAAAACTATAGATTTGCTTTGTTTTGATTTGCTTTGCTGGCTTCTTCCTAAACTTTCTCTGGTAATAAATATTTGTCTCTTAAAATGAACTGAATGAAATTGAATTAAAGAGTGAGATTGGAGGAGCAGAGTTCTTTATTTTCCACATGAGAGAGGAAACCTAGATTACTTTATTTAGGTCTCTTGGAAAGACAGCTGTATACATGAGTTTCTAGTATCCTCAGTGACACACCACATCATACCTTACCCTGGGCAATGCAGCAAAGGATTGTCAGCAGTAGCCTCAAAATCCCTCCCCTACAGACACATACACTTGGAGATTCACTCTTATCACCCACTCCTCCCTACTCTTAGCATCGTGATCTCAGGGCTTTGGGGGAAAAAAAATTAAAGTATCTATCTCTCCATTAAGTTCCTTTCAATATGCTTAGGGACCAGTGACAGAAGGAAACAGCTCTGTTAATGGTTCCCTTGGAACTTCTTTTTGATCTAAACTGTCCTCTTAATAGAGAGCCTACTACTGATAAGTATCTGTATCTCATATCTTCCACCTCCTAGATAGTCCATGGAGTCCCATCAGCTACCCCAGGTAGCAGGTTAGATCCAGATGGGATCTCCAGGGAACTATCTGGAGAGAAAAATAAGTCTAGCCTCCTTTGTTTAAGACTAAAAAACAATGTTGAACACAATAAAATTGGTTAAGATATGTGACACAATACTCCAGGGTATATGCACCTTTAGAAACCATGTAAGTAATAAAATGAATTAAGAATTATGTTATTAATAGTTATTGTATAATAATAAATTAATGGACTAGAAACCCAATATCTTACATTAATTAATATGAATGTGCCAGTAACAGTATACAAGTAAAACACAAAAAATGTAGACAATGCTGTCTTTATATGGATGAATTATAAAGCAAAGAGCACTGTTGAGCTTTCTAGTTTACTTATATTAATTTTGGATATTAGCAAATACAACTTGTGCATGAAAAATTCCATAAAAATGCAAAGCTACCATGAAATAAAATTAACAGGGAGCTTTAGAAATTCATTAAACAGAACTTAAGTAGCAGCATCATTCTTTTGGCTAATACAGGAACATATGCTTGTACATACACTATTTATGATATCATTTGAGACACGTAAAATATAAGTTGAGAGAATGTGCTGCCTTCAATAATTTACAAAGGTAGAAAACAGCAAGGGGAATTGAGAACAAACCTCACCTTTTCTCGTACTGCAATATAAAGATATTGCATCTGTGGCTTCCAATACAGATTCTTAATTTGAGCCCAGACAAGCCTTGCACCATGAAGAGATTAAAGGGGTATCTGAGGGACAAAGTAGAGATGCTGTTTCTGGTGCATAATCATGTTTGCAAACATGTTAATCAAATCCGGGTGCTTGATAACTTGATATTTAAATTTACAAATGATTGGAAATATTTGCCACAGAAAGATTTAAAGTCATTCCTGAAATCCTAATGACAGCCCTAGCAATATGTGTATGCCTCTTGAGGGCCTACTGAGGATAGATGGTATTAAAAATATAATTGGTTTTAAAGTACATTAAATTAAATTTTTTTCCTATGATTCATTCTCTCTTCTTTATAGTCACCTTTCAGGTCATTTCCTGCTTCCGGAACAAGGTATCCATAACTCAAACGAACTACCATATGAATTTACTTATTTTTGTACAATCCAGTCAGTTCCAAAATGTTCCACTTCCATTTAAAATGATGTGTTTTGAAATGAAAAAATTAAACTTTTGAATTAAATAATACTTAGAAAAAGCCATCAATGATATTCGAAATCTGACAAAAGGCACATTGTTGAAAATAAATAAATAAATAGGGTGGAAAGCAATTGGGAAGTTAGTTGAGGTCACTATAAATTTTTTTAAAAAATTAATTTACCAGGTCCATTTTTAGCTCTTTCATGTAGTTTCATACCAGACCTGACACATTACAGTTACATGACAAATAAAAGCATTCTGGATTGAATCAGCAGTCTTAAAATGAGGCATGAAATTTCAGCTGAATTAAATTAGTTTCTAACAGAATTTCCAAACCCCTGTTGTTGAAAAAAAAATGCCAACTTCTCAATTTTTGGTGGCTGCAGCTAGCAACACCACACGGAGTGTTCTTTTAAATGCCCACATCAAAATGGGGTCAAGGGTCTTAGGAATAAATTGGTTGGCAAACAATATCAATGGTGCCCTGGTCTGACCTTGTATATAATTGTTTGCACAACAGAGCTGAAGAGCAGCAACATGGTTAATCTGTGCATGTTTATTTCTAGCCATCCAGGGACCTTAAGGGTCAATATGACTTACTAACGTTCACGAAAGGTTATTAAAATTGTTGTACAAAGTTGATGGAAAGGTGTTATTGCTTTTGTAAGAAAAAAATGACTTTCATGGAACAGTTTTCACCTAATTTTTTATTAGATTTTACTTCCCGTCCTCCCCCTCACCCCTTCAGAGTTTCACGGTTGATAAGAGTTGATTATTTGTGCTGTCTAGTGGCATTCTTTATTTTTTATTTGTATAGGACAATGGATGTGGATCGTACTTTCCAAGACGTAAATTATAAACGAGGTAGCTCTCTGGCCCAGATAGCTCCAAGGCTCCTGCCTCCACAAAGGACACCAGGAGGAAAGCAGTCCATTTGCCCTCAGAATAATGTGATCATGGTAACTGTCCAAATGAAGAGATTTGAATGATACTGGAACTTTCATACTTCTCCAGATTACTTCAGGCAGCCAAAGAGATGTTGTTTGAAAATGCATCAAATGAATTGCTAACCTTTCTTTCTCCCTGAAAATAGAACCATCGCTTTAGAAAAATCCCATAGCCAGCAGCACACCGAGATAGAACAGCACAGAAGTCTAGCAAAGACTATATGTAGGCGTAAAATAGAGGAAAAAAATGGAACAAAGAGAAGGGACAGAAGGCAACAGATTATCACCATCACAAAACATTTATTAAAACAGCATCAGGCAAGGTACAACATAGATATGGTTCCTGCCCACTGGGAATGTAACATCCAAGATGACACTTGAAGAAAAACCCAGTAAAAACAGAAAAAAGTTATTCAAGAACAAACTTATGCAGAGAAAAGACAAGTGAAGAAAACAAAAGTAGGAACGTGCAGAAAAGATGGTTTTTAACATGTTAGTTCAATTTGAACACTATTATGAGATATGACTATAAAGTTATGATCATATGTATCTAATATAATCAACATAATGCTGTCTCATTACTTCACTACAGCATGTTTTATTTCCCACTACTTCATACTAAAGCATGAACCAGAAAGAAGTATCCAATTTAAACTGTGTCTGGTCTTTAGGGAAAATAATAGGGCCACATGATTCTGATTCAAGATTTAACAAGTGCTAGTAGAAGCACTCTATATTTTTTAAGTAAATGAAAGACTCCAAAATTAATATTTTTCATGATTTACTATACAGATCTCTAGATGTATTTTTCTCTTTAAGTAAATTTTAGTAATTCACATTCTCTCTCACTCAGTGCATAATATTTCACATACAAAGAAACATCTATCATGTTTCTATCATTAAAACTCAGTGCAAAATCTCAGAATACATAGCTTGTAGTGAGAAAGCAGTTTTAAGTTTTAATTTATATTCTAGTTTAGTTTTTTCTTTAGGAATTAAAACAAGAAACTGTAATGAGATTCCAATTAAACTAACATTTTTGAACTCTAAATATGTGCCAGAAACTTATAAGTGCTTCCATAGTAAGATCAAAACCTTGGGAATTTTTAATTTGTCACCATGAGGAACAGCCAAGTAAACTATAATTAAGTAGTCGAAAGAAGAAAAAGCTAAGAGAACAATAGTTTCAAGGATTCCCCATGTCTACTTAAGTGGGACCTAAAGAAAACATTCCCATATCTGAGAAACATTTTTAAAAATAATCACAATTTTTAAGTAGGAATATGATTTTAAAATAAGTGTGTAAAGTTAGATTTGCTCCATTCTTCTCTGGGAACTCATATTAAAGCAACAAGGAGAAGAAGAGAGGAAAATACAAACACTGTCCCCAGTGAAACTGAGATGCCTGAAGCTCTGGATCACAAAATAGGTGGAGGTTCTAACAAAAGCACTGAAGTTCAAAGAAGGATGTGGGAAGACCAGGAGAGAGGATGTTTGTAGCTACAGATACCAGGAAAAAAATGGCCAAGTACAAATCTTCTAAGAGAGCTGCAACACCCTGAAGTTTAAAACAATACAAAGCAAACAAACAAAACCCAGTGACTTATTTGCAACAATGGAACAGATTTGGGGGATTAGAAGCAGTGCTTCACCTGACCCCATTTGGCACAAATTCTTGAGAACATGGAGAGTGGGGCTAGCTCAGCCTGGGGGCAGGGTGGGGGCAGTAGAGGTAGAAGAGGAAAGATGTGGCAATGTGAACAGACTCAGAGTGGGTACCATATCTCTTTGTCTCGCTCTGTCTCTCTCCTTCACACACACACACACACACACACACACACACACACGGACAAACACACCAGTCATAAACAGAATTTCAGCTATCCCTGACCCCTCTCCAACATGAACTTCCTACAATAAATGAAAGAAAAAAACTTACCACAGTAAAAAATAAGAAGTAATATGAAAGGAACCAGCAAAAAGGACCTATACAACCATGCCACAAGGGAAAAAATCAGGGAGCATTTGGGGATACAGATGGAAGATGAAACATGCTCACCAAAAAAACCAAAACAAAACCAGAAAGGTAGTAACGAGCAAATGAAAAAGACATCACCCTAAATTTTCAAAACTTAATGAAACAGTTTGCTTTATAAAAGAGCACAGAGAAGAAATATAAGTAATCAGAGAAGAAATTTTCTTTCAGCTAAGTGCACTATATACCTATTTTGGGGGCCAATAAGAGTGAGCAAAAATAATATGATCATCTCCTTAAAGACTCTTAAACCTTTTTCTTTCCTCTCCAGTAGTCTTAGAGATGGATATAATGCTAGTAAACTGACTTTAGCCACAAGAACAAAAGTAACACTCTGTAGGATAGTGGAACAATAAGAGAGAAGCAATCTGGGTCTCTGAATGATCTCATTGAGCTCTGAAATGTTACATAAAAATAAATTTACCTTGTTTTTTTGTTTGTTTCTTTACTTGTTTGTTTATAATAGCAGCTGAGTCCATACTATAACTAATACCCCAAAACAAGTGAAACTTCTATATGCTCCACATGGTGAAATTTCTAACAAGTGGCAGAAAAAGCTTGAATAATTGGAGAGTGGAAAGTCACACATTGTTTTAGATAAGATGACAACACCCCAAAGATATCAGTTCTTCTCTGATTAACCTATAAATTTAACAAAATCTCAACAAAAATGCCAATGAATTCCCTTTGCAAATAAGGATACTGAAATGGAAAAATTAATAAGCAAAATTCTCCATGGAAATTCTGCAAAAATAATGTAGAAAGGAATCTAGAACTATTAGGTAATAAAACATACTATAAATTATCTACTGCTGCTACATGAAGGGGACAAATCAGTGGATCAGAATACAAATTCCATAACAGATTTTGGCAATAAATTTGAATATTTCAAATCAGCGAGGAAAAGATAGATTGAATATAAATCATATAGAGATAACTTTCTAGCCATATGAGAAAAAATAAATTGGACCCATGTCTCACACCTTAAACAAAAATAAATTCCAGGTGACCAAAGATTATTAAAAAATTAAAAAAGAAAACCTCCAAAATATTTGGAGAAAACATTTTTTTAAATAATCCAAGATTGGGAAAGAATTTGCTAAATAAGACTTAAAAAACAGATGCTATAAAAAGAAAAAATTGATAAATTTTACTATAGTCAAAAAATATAAGGTATAAAAGCACCCTAAATAGTCAAATGACAAAAGCAAATATGGCTAATATTTGTAATTCATGTCACAAAGACTAATTTTCTACCATTAAAATTCCTATAAATCAATTAGAAAAATACCAACAACCCTTTAGGGAAAACATAAGCAAATATTCAGTTTAGAAAAAAGATACAAATGACTCGCCTATGAAAATGTGCTAGTTTTTCAACATGAGAAATAAAATAAAAACTGCAATGACTAATAGCTGATTTCAGGTCTGGGGCAGAAAATATACAAGAGGTATCTGGTACACCTGGCTGTGCCAGGAAGCAATGAAATCATCAAGGACTAAATGGCCCATGGCAGAGAGACTTGGGGCCAATCTGAAGGGACTACCATTGGCCAGTATGTAAGGATCTGAGCTTGAAAGACAGTAATGAATGCAAATGATCGAAGCACATAAAATATAAAACCTCAAGAGTTCTTATTGACAGTCCCCTCAGTGAGAGAAAGAGAGGGAATTCCCTGGCAGTCCAGTGGTTAGGATTCTGTACTTTCACTGCCAAGGGCACAGGGAACTAAGATCCCACAAGCCGTGGGGCGTGGTCAAAAAAAAAAAAGAGAGAGAGAGAAAACCTAAAATTTAAACAAACATGAATAGAGCACCACTAGAAATAAGTAGGGCCCCAAATCCTTAGTCTGAACATAGGCAGTTAAAAGGAAATAATTCGTTCTGACCTTCTTTTATGAAGTGTACCTCAGGGAAATTAATTAATCCTAATTGGTGGGGAAAGGTATTCTTTATTGAAGAATTCTAACTAAAACTTGGGGAAGGAAAGGTAGAATTTTTAAAATTACCATTCTACAATTCATCATAAAATAAAATATTCAAGCAATATCACATGGATGAAGTTGTTGGATTAAATGTGAATGAGAAACTTTACAAAGGAGGGATCAGGCTGTGATGAGCTGAGTCCATTGGTCAGCAGTCTGATCATCACAGAAAGTGGCAAAAGCAGCTTTGTATGCCTCTTATTTTGATGCAATATGAAGCATTGCCAACCTGTTGAGTTCAAGTGTAATTTGATGCTGGGTGTTAATTTTTCTCTAGAGGAAAAAACCAGATGAACACCAAAAGGAAGCAAGCAGACAAATCCAGAATGTAGGACTCTGCATAGGACAGATGAACCACTTTCTATAAGCCAATGTCAGTGGGTCAAAAGGAGAGGTACTGTGCTAATTTGAAAGAGAGTTAGGAGACATCAAAACCAAATGTAATGGGTGGACCTTGTATAAATCGAATAACAAACCAATTATAAACGGGCAATTTTTTCTCACAGTTGGGGAAATATCAGATAATAAAAAGAAATTACTTTTTAATAGATGATATGGAGCAATAAATATTCATTAGTCATGATTATGGCATTGTGGTTATACAATAAAATATCTATATGTTATAGAGACGCTTGTTGAAGTACAGAATGAAGTAAAATGATGTTTGAATTTCTTTTAAATACTTCAGCATTGAAAAAAAAGGAAAAAAAATAAACAAGAGCAGGGAAATCACTGAAACAAAGGTGGCAAAATTCTGATAATTGTTGAGTATGACTGATAGTTACATGAAGATTCATTCTTTTTATATCTGTGTATCATGAGGTCCACTTTTCAATCAGTTTGCATTTAAACCTGTGTAAGGAATAGTTACATATAATGCCAAAGGGAGGGTAAACTCATAAATCCTATGTGGAGAATATGGCAGTATTTATCAAAATTTAAAATGAACATACCCAGCATTTATAATCTTAGGCATATATTCTGAAGAAGTATTCTCATATATACAACATGACATTCACTGGAGCATTGTTTGTGATTGATTTAAAACTACCTTAAGGTCCATAACTAAAGCCTAATGAAATAAAATATCACACAGACTGTCAACAAAACGCCCTGTAGCCATTAAAGAAAGAGGAGAGAAATAGGTCAAGCAAAGTAACAGACAAGATAATCTCAATACTAAAAGTTTTAAAGTGATTAAAATAATCAAGTCCTTTTAAGAGCATGGATAAACTTTCCAGAAATTAAGAAAATCCCAAAGACAAAGCAGAAATAAGAGTCCAGGGCAGTAAGCTGAAGCCATTGGCTGCCCTGAGGCACCTCCAAGTCCTATTTGACCTAGAACAGGTTCTCAGCCTCTGATTAGTGACTAGTGACATTTTGAGGCACATAATTCTTTGTTGTAACTGTCCTGTGCATTATAGAATATTTGGAGCATCCCTGGTCTCTACCCACTAGGTGCCAGTGGCACCTTCCCCCCAAGCAGTTATAATAACCAAAAAGTCTTGGATTTTGCCAGATGAATCCTGTGAAGGCAAAATTACTGGCAGCTGAGAATTACTGGTCATTATAGTCATTCTGTTTACTAAGTCCAAAAAAATAAAACACAAGTTAACACTTTAACTAAAAACAGACATGTTTTGGTAGTAGCAGCTGACAAGTAAAAACTTCCCTCAGGAAGAAAGTAACAAAAATGCAGTTTTCAAATAATTCCCAACAGACAAATTTCCAGTAAACAGAAGCTCTCAGAAAGTAAATTAATATACAACCAAATATATGATTAAACAAGATACCATGAGCAAGAGTCACTAGAAACAACAATCCACAAAACCAGGTATAAAATATATACAAATATAGCATTTATCAAATACAAACTATAAACTAAGTATATTTAATATCTTTAAAAAACTAAGAAAGAATTGAAAATACAAATAATTATGTAATAATTATCAAAAAATTACCAGGGAGATTTATAGGAGAAATAAATAAAACTTCTAGAAATTTGAAATTAGAAACTTACTACATAGGATGACAGGAAATTCCACTGAAATGAACATCAGTGAAGTGGGCCAGAGTGGATGAAATTATGCTCGATGCAGCACAGAGAGATCAACTTGGAAAATGTGAAATAGAGCTTAAGATTCATAAAGGATAAAATGAGAATGTCTAACGTACATTCATTAAAATTTTAGAGGGAAGCAACAGAATGAATGGAAGCAGAGTAGATAATGGCTGAAAATTTTCCAGAATGGTTGAAAGACACCAGCCCTCAGATCCATGAACTACAACAAATTTCAAGCAAGTATAGTTCATATTCTGAAATATCGTAATAACAAATAACAACAACAGCATTAGCTACTATGTTGAGTGCTTACTCTATACTAGCTATAATACTAATGACACTGTATAAATTACTTTAATTAATAAGTAACCATTTTAAAAGAGGAAGTCAGATGGAACAGCATTACAGATTAAAGATAATAACATTGAAAGAATCTTACGAGACAACCAAAACAAAATGCAGTGTGTGGATAATGTTTTGTATGTAATTCAAGCAAACCAACTGTAATTATCATATTATTTAATCTCTCTCTGTGGCAAGATTTAAACCCAGACCTGGCTGACTACAACTTTCGCCCCAGAGTTATGCAATGTTTAAACAATGTAAATTTCTGAAAGTTTGCTCTTGTTCTATATTCTTTCTTTCTTCAAATAATTTGATTCTTAAAATGCTCTTTACAGTTCCTACTGAAATAAAAGGAAAATGAGTGTAATGACAACAAAGGACCAAATTAAGTATGTTGGAAACAAAAAAAGAAAAATTTATAAGTAAATTGTCAAAAAATAATCAAACTAATGATAGCAGATGTAGTCGATCATTTCTGTTATGCAAGGAGTTATCTCTTAGAATGTAACATAGAATGCAATGCACTTTGTGGCTCTATCAGAGGTTTTTGTAGCAAAGATATGAGAAATGTATTTTTCAACTTATTATTTAAAACTAGGGTATTAAACAATATGCATAAAGAGACCAAACTTCTCCCTGACTCCACCAGTACTCCACATGAATTCCTAATTTATAAATGACTTTCTGTGAAGAAGAATATTTTACATGCCTTTCTTACAGTTTCAATACCGAGAGAAAGAGAAAGCAAATCTCCTTCTGAATCACCACAGTCTACTTCTGATTTTCAAATCAAGAGAACAAAAATAAATCACAAAATGAGCCTCGGGAAGGGGTTTACACCCAGGGGCCATAGAGGGTGGGTGAGGAGGTAGAGAAGAACCAGGGTCACCATCAACGGACATTGAGGGCCACTGTTTCATACAAGGTGAGGCTAGGATAAGAACAGCGTAGGGAATAAGGAGGTACCAAAGCAGTAATAAGTAGATGCAAGCAAACCAAAATTGGTTCTGAACTAAGAACCCAAAAGATGGGTACTGTTCATGTGATTATTGTGCTGGGTATTAAACAGGTAGCCCTAAAATTGCCTAAGTTGAACTGAGCTAAAACCACTCCCATCCCCCATGAACTTTGCCTCCCTAATAATCTTTTCCTGTTCTAAGTCTCTAAGGTCTTATTATACTTGGGCTAGATCTCTTGAGACCAAAGTTAAAGAAAAAAAAAAAACTATTCTAATACATCTAACTTCTTTACTGACTTTTTTTGGATAAATAAAGAGCCAAACTAGATCTTTTACTCAGAGTACATCTGGCCAGAGCAAAGTAACTGAGTCACAATAATTCCATTTACTAACTTTGAATTCCTTGCCTCAAACTGGACCCTTCTGCTTACACCTTTTAAAAATAAAACCTCTTTAACTTTCTATTTAACAGCCTAGATGGGTACAAATGCACCTTAAAATATTCAATTTGACTACCTTATAGGGGAATTTGGTAGAAAAGGTCAGGTTAGAAAGAGGAGAGATCTTGTTATGAAGGCAGGCAACTTGCTTAGTTTTCTTCTCATATGACTGCATTTGCACTCAGGGAAAAGGAGAGTTAAAGGCAGAGAGGCAGTAAATAGGATTTCTTATTAAAAGAAAGTCAAGAGGAAAAGCAAAGATGTTGTTAAGACTCCCCATTTTGTAGACATATATAAGCTGGCAGGAGAGCATAACTAACACTTTCCATTATAGGTCAGCAAAGTAAATGCACTCTCTGTTGTTGAGACATCCAAAAATTCCTAGAGATCAGAAAGGTAAAAGAGAAGCTGCCAAAGGCCAAGGCCCTGGAATCACGAATTGATTTGTAACAGATTTCAGAAGAATTGGAAGGAAGTAGTCTACTCAGTAATGTCTTGCCTGGCAAGAGCAGGGAAGTTGGAAGAAAGGAAGTGATGTGTAGCCATTGCCTTCTGGGTATTGTGCTAGGTACCATCACATAGGTTGCTTTATTTGGCCCTCAAAAAAACCCCAGGTGTGAAGTGTCCTCCCACTAATGTTTAAAGAAGTCAAATGAAACAGAAAGAAGTTGAAGGATTGACTGAGATTATTCTACAGTAAGTGGTTGAAATACCATTTAAACCCAGGTTGTCTCTAGATAATCTTTCTATGACTGGCGATTTTGGTATTTTGCCTTTAATAAATAAACCTTAATAATGAAAATGAGTGGCTTAGCCACAAATGTGTGAAAAGTCAATCCGTAAAAATGGCTTGATGGTATCTGTTTCAAATAAATTTCTCTTTGATTAATATTAAAAGTCGACTTTGACTGCTACTCCCCTCACTATCTCCAAGTTCACATAAATTGTCCCTTATCATTGACAAAAAAATCCTTTTTGAAAATTACTCATTCATCTATTCAACAAATATTTACTAAGCACCTAACTATTCCATGATTGTGCTGTACATTGATCGGCACAATGACTACAATAACACAAACATGATCATATATATCTTATGGTCTAGCAGGAGTTCACTTAATTATCTTTATCTGAAATATGGAAAAACATATCTTTAAATATTGGCTAATTTATCCCTCAACCAATAGTGTTTTTCTTCTCCATTTACCAATATAGTATTACAACTTCATAGAGGCGCTAAAGGGAACTGAATGGAAGAAAATCAGACATTGTGACTTTGGAATATAGGTGCATGTCTTACCATGAAGCAATTGTCCAACACAAATAACAGAGAATAAAATCAAATTCAGTTATAAAGCTTTCTCAGGTTTTTCAAATTGGTTTTATATCAATAAGATGTGTCTTCTGAAGTAATTAACAGTACTTCTTAACTCTGGATTTGGAATATTCTGTTTCAAAAGTACAATGTTAATAAATGACTACTTTATTGACTCATTTAAGAGAAGTGTCACTAAACTTACATTATCCATCTTAGTTGCACATAAAAAAAGGGATTTTGGCAAGTACTGACACAACTCTGCAGGAGGGAGATTAATGGAGAGCAAATTGGAGAGTAATTAATCAAGCTGCATAAGAAAGTGAAAAGAAGAAACAAAGATGCGAGGTTTGACAGGAAAATTCTAAGCTCTTTGTACTTGACACCAGTCACAAAAAAAAAAAAGAGGCATAATAGGTCTGAAAAGTTCATGAATATGCTCCAATTAGTCTGTATGTGCACTGAAATGCTTTTCAGTTTGGTTCATTTAAATCTGAAATTCCCTTCCCCATTGATGTCAGCTAGTTAGCCAAGATGGTACATTACTGTTATGATCACTGCAGTGCACATAATTTAGATTTATCTCTTTGGGGACTCAACTCCACCCCCTGCTAGCTAATATGCTCACCATGTTTAATGATGCAAAAAATTTCCCTGAGTACAGGTTATTTATCTTTATCAGGGGCTGCGTTTGGCTGGCTGTCTGTTATCAGCCAGAATATTTGTTCCTAAATGGTTGGTTCTCATCCATATTCCAGGGCAATCCAGAGGCCCGTATTTTCACTCAGATTTGCAATAAAAGTGTTTCAGTTCTTCAAATATACCTTAGTAATACTGATTTATGAGTCTGAAATAACTGAAATTATGATTCAGTCTATGAACCCTAAAATCACTGTCATGAAATATGAAATCAATCCAAGATCTGAGAAAGGAATTTCTTTGGGGAAGGTGGAGGAGTGTGTAATAAACAATAAAGGAATACAAATATATAACAAGGAAAACAGTTATAAAGGATTTTTAAGTAATTATGTCAAACATGACCTGAGAAGAAAAACTTAGGGATGAAGAATCAGGTCCAAAGAAACAGAATGGTCAATAACAAGCAATCATCATCATCATCTTCCTAAAATTAAATAAAGAAAATAACATCAAGGGTCCTTGACAAGATAGTGAAAAACACAGGCAGCTTGTTCCCTCCTCTGAACCCAAACCCAAACCCAAAGATGCGCAGGATCAAGGGGGATGTTGGTAGTTCTGAGAATATAATATTTTTAAATGACAAGAAAACTCTAGGAAAATAGAAGATTTTGAAGTACAAGAGCAAAAGGGGGCTTGCAGGAACAGTCTGAGTGTGAGCGGTAATTTCTTAGTTAAGTCTTTTCTCCCCTCAAATGTCTTGGGTGTATCACTGCCCACCCATTTCCCATGCAAAGCAGACACACAGCAATGTCAGCAGCCTAGCCCAGACTAGTTGGTATGGCAACATCAGGGTAGGTATCTAGCTGGCTGTGGTAGGGGGTGGATAACATGTACAGGCAGACACTCAGCCCCGATCCCCCTTCACATCATGACTTCTAGGTAATTCAAGTAAATAACAGGGTCAAAAGGAAGGTTAAAGCAAATTCCCTGAGGCCTAGATGGGGTGTGACAAACAGAGGGTGGTCTAGCCCTACTATGAAGGTAGACGTACTTTGTCCAAGGCAACTCCCACCCACCCCCATATTCCTGAACTCTAAACTTGAGTCTGTTACTCCAGGTAACCAGTGAATTCCTTTTTGTTGAAGAAGTGAGAGTGGATTCTGTTCACAAGTAAGAACTTGATGGTACAGGATTCTGTGCAACCGACACAGTAAGGAAGTGCAGGTGCAGTGCATTAACAAAAAGTATTCGTTTAACAAAGTAGGAGAGACCACAACATGTGTTTTATATAATATAGACATCTCTTGTGTCAGACATCTTTTGTGCCTCACTTCACATCATTTTCTCCTAATTTTTATTCCCATATATTGCCTCAACTGCACTGCCTGTCTTTCATTTCCGCCCTAGAGTATCACATGGGATGCCTATAGAAGCCTGCTCAGTGGTTATGATGCATGTGCAAATACAGCACCAGGCAAAGTTTGACCAAAGGCATAAAGCATCAGTTGGATAAATCCTCCTCTCCCCCACCTTTGGGGCAGACAATTCTGAGGCACCATCTATATGGCTCTTTAGAGGGTTCCTAGCAGGATCAAGCCCCACTGCCTCACAATGGGCAACCATCCTAATAAGACACTTTTTAACACATCCTTCACCCTTTTTCCCTGGGATCACTTACCAAAGTTAACTCTCTGCATGTAAGCCCTTGTCTCAGGTTGTGGTCTGGGCAGAGGGTGCAGGGGGGCTCCAGGCTATGATACCATAACATATGAATATTTGAAAATGCATGCATACAGCATTATTTAGTTTTAAAAGATATATTTCAAGGACGTACAGCAGACTCATTAAAATGGGTCCCTATGTGGGGCGGGAATGAAAATAGGTGTCATGAACCAAGAGCAAACAACAGAACAAAGGAGGGAGGCTCATTGTATGGAGGAGTGTGTCAGGAGCTGAGAAGAGTAAACAGTTTGGTCCCTGGACCCAAGGTCAGAAGGAAGAAAGGGATGCAGGGAGAGAAGAAGGGAAGCGAGGATCGAGGAACCACTCTGTCAGGCTCCATTTTTACCCCAGACTCTCCAGAGAGGTCCCTCTGATGTGCACAACTGCTCAGTCGAGCCCTTGTTGGATATGGTGTTCTTCTGGGCTCAGTTTTCAATGACTGGACTCTTCTCTCTCTCTCTCTCTCTCTCTCTCTCACACACACACACACACACACACACACTCTCTCTCTCTCTCTCTCTCTCTCTCTCTCTCTCTCTCTCTCTCCAACTACTTTTCCTTGTATGGTCGCACCCTCTCTCATACAAGCCTCAGTGTCTCTACGATCCATCAAGCCACCAATAAAGAGATAAATCACCCTACGTCCTGAGACAGCTTACATTCCCCCAGAAATGGAAGGATAGGTAAGAGTTTTCACATTATACACTTGAGGGCATTAAGCCATATATTACAAACTACTATCCACCTCTCCTCAAACCATGAAATTTGGTTAGCATTTTTAAATGAATTATGCTTAAAAAATGATTATGGCTTTTTTCCTGGTCATTACAAACAAAATTCTTTATTATAAGACTTTTCAAGGAGAAAGTCAAACTGGTTGTGACTCTGTAAAATGTCAAGGTCATGAAAAACAAGGGAAGACTGAGAAACGGTTATAGATTGGAAGAGACCAAGGAAACATGAAGGCTTGATGCAACCATCGCTTGCTGAATTGGGTCCTGGGATAGCAACTGGCCTGATAGTTCTGTTTTGCCTTGTCTCTTATTGTAACTCACATAATGACTCAGAATGAAACACCGCCTTGTACTTGGGGTCTCCTCCCTACTGCCCTGTACACACTTCCAACCTAGCATTAAGTGTCCCAAATCCCCTGCAACCTAAATTTTCTACTTTTTTCAAGGCACAGCTCAAGTTGCATCTCTTTTACAATACTTTCTCTGATTAACACAGCCCATGATTTTTGTTAGCGCCCAGAAATTCAAAAAGCAATTCAAATCCACAACATGCATTCTATTATTTAATTGATTGTATATTATCTTTCACTTGTCTCTAGATGTTTCTTGAAGTTATCTCTTGATGTACAAATTATATTTTGAAATCCTTGAAGCCAGAGTTATCTCTTAGTTTTTGTTAGGTGTGTGTGGGCATCAGTATGTGTTTTTCATCTTCTACAGCAACTAATCTATTACCAGCTGTGCAATCGCCAGGTAATGAATTGTTTTCTTCACTACATCATTGCTGGGAAACTTAGCTCATTTGCATTGATATTTGTGAAGGGATTAACTGATATAAGATGGAAAGTAAATGCAGTTTTCAATAAAGTTCTTATTGCCATTTGGTAAAAACAAAATTACGTCCAAATTCTGATGAAAACACTTAAATGAAACAATTTCCACAGGAAGCTATTAATCTTCTAAAACACTGAGACATACAGATCACACTGAAATGGACCTTAGTTGTGTACTCCCTCATTCCATTATTATTATTTTTTTCTCTTTTTTTTTTTTTTTTTTTTTTTGTGGTACGCAGTCCTCTCACTGCTGTGGCCTCTCCCGTTATGGAGCACAGGCTCTGGATGCGCAGGCTCAATGGCCATGGCTCACGGGCCCAGCTGCTCCACGGCTTGTGGGATCTTCCCGGACCGGGGCACGAACCCGTGTCCCCTGCATTGGCAGGCAGGCTCCCAACCACTGTGCCACCAGGGAAGCCCCCTCATTCCATTATTTAGATTCATTCAAATCAGCAGCTGAACTATGGCACATATTTTATACACAAGTGTAATGAGACATTAGTCCACATATTACCAGCGGCACAGGTAATATTAAACAGGGTAAAGGGATGCTGAGAAGCACTTGCCTAGTTACACTGATACATACCCTATGGCTTCCAACTGGATTGTCCAGAGGAAAGCCTACTGTTTCCCAAAGTTACTTATCCCATCAACTCATGTGTTGTCTCCACTTCAACATTTTTCCTGACTCTGCCACCATGGGGTAAAAGATGGGTCATTACAACCTCCAGCTCTTTTCTCAGAGGGTTTTTCATCTCTTTGGTTCCCCAGGTTTATGTTCCTTCCAGAAATGTACACAAAAGGGAAGCTGGAATGGTTGGATTCTTGCCTTGTTATGTAAAACAATTTTGTCTCAAGTTATAACACATCTATAACCAGTATATTTGTATAATGGAGACATTCTGATTTTAGTATCTGTGCTGCCAAAGCAAGCATGAGACATTCTGAATCCACTTTAAATAAGCAAGTTTTTTAGCAAAAGTGAAAAAAATAGACACTTTGCAAAATGTGTATATTAGCATGTCAAAAAAACCCACTAATTGTTTGGAGACTGCAAATCAAGCAAAGTTTATAAATGTGCAGACTTTCATGGATGAGGAAAAAAGACAAGAGTTTAGTTGCTATGAGGGTGTTATTAACCTATTTAAGGCAAGTCCTACATATACAGCTCGGAAAATAACTCAGCTCGTTAACCTGACTATATGCTGGCTGCAGGCAATGATTTATCATAAGGAATGTTGGCCTCTGACTGTGATTTCTACCCTCCTGGGAAATACAATCCACCTTCCGTTTGACAGTCTGATTTGTCTCTCCTGTCTGCCATCTTCCTCTGATAAGGTCAGCAGAACAGCCCTTGTCTGTGGTCTTCTCCAAACCAACTGGAACACACTCCATTCACTTTGGGCAGAGGGTTAAAAAGAGACCATTAAGTTCCCCTCTGGATACAACTGGTAATTACAACTGTTGTGCCATCAGACTCCAGATGACGTATTCTTTCTAAGCTGAGTATGTAAATCAGCAAAGCAATATCACTTGCACCAGCAGATGCTTTTTAGATGACTGCTTAACATGTCAACATACAAAAAGCAAGTGACTTTATATAAAAATAAAGATTTCTGATTTCTTTTGAAAAATTGTAGCATATGTCAAAACTCTACCATAGCCCATGCATCGAACAACCAGGAGGGATGCCTTGCTTTAGACACTGGGCATTCCCCAGGGCCACAGCCCACTCCATTCGCTCTGTCTCCCTCACCCCGAGACTGCGTTTCAGTTGCCAGTTGCCACTGAGTTTGTGATGTGGTTTGTTACATCTAATGAAGTTGACTCACTACATTCTATGACAGTCACCTGAAGGTATTTTTGTTTATGACTCTGCCCGTGACTATAACTACACTGTCTCGGAAAATCAGAGACTCAGCCATTGGACTATAAGGGTCAAGTGGGCAGGGTCATGAAAGTCCATCATCACTGTATTCCAGCAGTTGTGCAGTGCTTGGGACACAGTAGGTTCTAAATAGATGTTGGATGAATGAACCTAGGAACAGGGATAATTTGTTCTCTCTAATTTGTTTGAAATCTCATGCTTGCTAAGTTACTTAAGTACTACCATCATACTCTCCTTGCCCAGGTATTGTGTTATGGGTGGAATTATGTCCCTCCAACATTCCTGTGTTGAAGTTCTAACCTCAGTACCTGAGAATGTGACCTTAGTTGAAGATAGGGTCTTTATAGAGGTAATCAAGTTAAAATGAGGGTACTGGGTGGGCTATAATCCAATATGACTGGCATCCTTATAAAAAGGGGAAATTTGGAATTTATAAGGGCATCCTTATAAAAGGGGGAAATTTGTTTATCCTTATAAAAAGGGGAAATATGCATGCACATAGGGAGATCATCATATGAAGATGAAGGCAGAGATCATGGTGATGCTTCCATAAGCCAAGGCATGCCAGTCATTGCCAGCAAATCACTAGAAGTTAGGGTTGAGGCATGAAACAAATTCTTCCTCACACTCTTTAGAAGGAACCAACCCTATCAACATCTTGATCTTGTACTGCTAGACTCCTGAATTGTTAAGAGAATAAATTTCTGTGGTTTAAGCCACACAGTTTGTGGTACTTTATTATGGCAGACATAGCAGACTAATACGTGAGAGGACTACTTCACCCTAGCCTTGCTGTACTTTCCACCTCCCTGCAAGACCCTGCTTCCCTATAGTGTCACTGGGTCACTCCCTTCCCCTTTATTATTCAATACATGGGAAAACCAATTTGTTTGAAACTCTCATTATCAAGACCTTGTCATCCTTATCTACTTCCACCCAATTCCAAAGTTTGGAATTTCAGAATTCTTAGAAATTCCTGAGACCTTGAGGAATATATATATATTTATATATAGATAAATATATATATATATATATATATATATATTATATATATATACCTTGAGGAATATATATATATGCGCCTTGAGGCCTGAATTCAGTGTTCATAGGTAGATATAATCTGTGAGTCTGTCTCAGAAGTAGTGGAGAGGATGATAATGTTGGAGCATCATGGGGCTGATGAAGGGCAAATCTGTGTATGCCTCTGAGAATTTTTGTTTATTTATCAAAGCACAATTAATATAATTGGGCTGAGGAAAATAGATAATTTCAGCAAAATCTTGAGATACTTTTGTAGCCTTCCTGGGCTTTTTGAATTTTTATTAATCATGCAGACTTTTAATTTTTAGACTAATTTTCATCTTCAAATTATCTGGCAACATTTTAGGAATGTTAAAATTTTGCTTCTGTCTCTAAATGAAATGTCCAAAAGCAAATTGGTCACAGATGAATGTGTCTAATCACTAAATAAATAATATCTTTCAATAGTAAGCTAATTTCCATTCTCCCCAATTTTATCAGTTTTTAGCAATGTTACATGCTAACTAAGATTTATTTTTCAGCTAGTGATTACTTCTTCAACTATTTAGTCATGCTTCTATTTACATCTCCTTTAAATTTCAGCAGCTACCATAAAGATTTTTTCATTTAAAAATATGCCACAAGAATGAAGAAATGGTTAAAGTTTGTTTATGTGAAGACAACATTAAGGTTTTAAGTGTTATTTTAACATTGGAATGAGGAAAAAATAGTGAACCATAATTGTCAGGATCACCTTCATTAATCACAGACATTGCTCTACCATTGGTCCTAAACATCCAATTCAGAATTAGAAAGTGCTTTTTGCTTATTTCAACTAATTACTTTATAAAGGTCAAGAATAGCTCAGTGGTTGATCATTGCCAGTGTAAAAACAATGACAGAGCTATTTTTTCAGTTTAATCTTTGAACAGGCAAAATAAACCTCACCAGCCATGTTTTTAAGTTACCAAATAGTGACTAAAAAATTCTGTTTTTATCATATTCTTGTTTCTGCCATTTAATAAACTAATAAAATGCTTCTAAGATTATTGGAACCTGAATGTAGGTCTGAGCCATGGGAGTGAAAAAATATGTGCCATAATTGGTTTGAATATATCAGTTTTTCAAATCAACCTAAATGGTTCTAGATGAAGCCTAAGTAATAGTTTTCCCAAATTTGACAGGCCTAATATGACAAAATGAAAACTGAAAGTCAGTGTAAGATTCTGTGCCTTTTAGTTAAGTGAATGACATACAAATTATAACTAAACTCTGGATATCTTGAATCTATTATTATATAGTCAAAATCTCAGGCATAATAGTCTTGTAGGCCAGGAAGCTGAGCAAGGATTCAATGATTCAGTGAGCCTGAAGATAAAAAGAAAATCACCGTAAAGTAACCCTTGGATGCTTCCCTGTTCATTTCCCTGGGAAATGAACAACGGGAGCATCATCTTCAATGATTAGGTCAGTTAAAAGAGAGAAATACTGCAAAGACAAAGACGTGTATTCTGGTTTCTACTCTTAAGAAAGTCATAATGTATTCAGGTGGACATATTAATTAGTAAAATATGGACTTAGAGCAACAAGAAAATGTACAAACTAGCAAGTAAAAATAACCAGGTCCTATACTTAGATATCTGAGGAGAATACGGATACTTCAAAGATCATACCTTATAATGTGGCCCAAACAATTTTTTTTAACATCTTTGTTGGAGTATAATTGCTTTACAGTGTTGTGAGAGTTTCAGCTATACATATACATATATCCCCATATCTCTTCCCTCTTGCATCTCCCTCCACCCTCCCTATCCCACTCCTCTAGGTGGTCACAAAGCTCTGAGCTGATCTCCCTGTGCAAAGCGGCTGCTTCCCACTAGCTATCTATTTTACATTTGGTAGTGTATATATGTCCATACCACTCTCTCACTTCGTCCCAGCTTACCCTTCCCCCTCCCCGTGTCATCAAGTCCATTCTCTATGTCTGTGTCTTTACTCCTGTCCTGCCCCTAGGTTCATCAGAAATATATATTTTTTAGATTCCATATATATGTGTTAGCATACAGCATTTTTCTCTTTCTGACTTACTTCACTCTGTATGACAGACTATAGGTCCATCCACCTCACTACAAATACCTCAATTTCATTTCCTTTTATGGCTGAGTAATATTCCATCATGTATAAGTGCCACATCTTCTTTATCCATTCATCTGGCGATGGACAATTAGGTTGCATCCATGTCCAGGCTATTGTAAATAGTGCTTCAATGAACATTGTGGTACATAACTCTTTTTGAATTGTGGTTTTATCAGGCTATATGCCCAGTAGTGGGATTGCTGGGTCATATGGTAGTTCTATTTTTAGTTTTTTAAGGAACCTCCATGCTGTTCTCCATAGTGGCTGTATCAGTTTACCTTCCCACCAACAGTGCAAGAGGGTTCCCTTTTCTCCACACCCTATTCAGCATTTATTGTTTGTAGATTTTTTGATGATGGCCATTCTGACTGGAGTGAGGCGACACCTCATTGTACTTCTGACTTGCATTTCTCTAGTGATTAGTGATGTTGAGCATCCTTTCAAGTGTTTGTTGGCAATCCGTATATCTTCTTTGGAGAAATGTCTATTTAGGTCTTCTGCCCATTTTTTGGATTCAGTTGTTCTTTTTTTTGATATTGAGATGCATGGACTGCTTGTATATTTTGGAGACTTATCCTTTGTCAGTTGCTTCGTTTGCAAATATTTTATCCCATTCTGAGGGTAGGCTTTTTGTCTTGTTTATGATTTCCTTTGCTGTGCTAAAGATTTTAAGTTTCATTAGGTTCCATATGTTTATTTTTGCTTTAATTTCCATTTCTTTAGGAGCTGGGTCAAAAAGGATCTTGCTGTGATTTATGTCATATAGTATTCTGCCTGTGTTTTCCTCTATAAGAGTTTTATAGTGTCTCACCTTACATTTAGGTCTTTAATCCATTTTGAGTTTAATTTTGTATATGGTGTTAGGGAGTGTTCTAATTTCATTCTTTTACATGTAGCTGTCCAGTTTTCCCAGCACCACTTATTGAAGAGGCTTCCTTTTCTCCATTGTATATTCTTGCCTCCTTTATCAAAAATAAGGTGACCATAGGTGTGTGGGTTTATCTCTGGGCTTTCTATCCTATTCTATTGATCTATATTTCTGTTTTCATGCTAGTACCATACTGTCTTGATTACTGTAGCTTTGTAGTATAGTCTGAAGTGCAGGAGCCTGATTCCTCCAGCTCCGTTTTTCTTTCTCAGGATTGCTTTGGCTATTCAGGGTCTTTTGTGTTTCCACACAAATTGTGAAATTTTTTGTTCTCGTTCTGTGAAAAATGCCAGTGTTCGTTTGATAGGGATTGCATTGAATCTGTAGATTGCTTTGGGTAATAGAGTCATTTTCACAATGTTGATTCTTCCAATCAAGAACATGGTATATCTCTCCATCTGTTTGTATCATCTTTAATTTCTTTCATCAGTATCTTATAGTTTTCTGCATACAGGTCTTCTATCTCCTTAGGTAGGTTTATCCCTAGTTATTCTTTTCTTTTTGTTGCAATGGTAAATGGGAGTGTTTCCTTAATTTCTCTTTCAGATTTTTCATCATTAGTATCTAGGAATGCAAGAGATTTCTGTGCATTAATTATGTATCCTGCTACTTTACCAAATTCGTTGATTAGCTCTAGTAGTTTTCTGGAAGCATCTTTAAGATTCTCTATGTATAATATCATGTCATCTGAAAACAGTGACAGCTTTACTTATTCTTTTCTGATTTGGATTCCTTTTATTTCTTTTTCTTCTCTGATTGCTGTGGCTAAAACTTCCAAAACTATGTTGAATAAGAGTGGTGAGAGTGGACAACCTTGTCTTGTTCCTGATCTTAGAGGAAATGGTTTCAGTTTTTCACCATTGAGAATGATGTTGGCTGTGGGTTTGTCATATATGGCCTTTATTATGTTGAGGTAAGTTCCCTCTATGCCTAATTCTGGAGGGTTTTTATCATAAATGGGTGTTGAGTTTTGTCAAAAGCTTTTTCTGCATCTATTGAGATGATCATATGATTTTCCTCCTTCAATTTGTTAATATGGTTTATCACATTGATTGATTTGCGTATACGGAAGATTCCTTGCTCCTGGGATAAACCCCACTTGATCATGGTGTATGACCCTTTTAATGTGCTGATGGATTTGTTTGGTAGTATTTTGTTGAGGATTTTTGCATCTATGTTCACTAATGATATTGGCCTGTAGTTTTCTTTTTTTGTGACATCTTTGTCTAGTTTTGGTATCAGGGTGATGGTGGCCTCATAGAATGAGTTTGCGAGTGTTCCTCCCTCTGTTATATTTTGGAAGAGTTTGAGAAGGGTAGGTGTTATCTCTTCTCTAAATGTTTGATAGAATTTTCCTGTGAAGCCATCTGGTCCTGGGCTTTTGTTTGTTGGAAGATTTTTTATCACAGTTTCAATTTCAGTGCTTGTGATTGGTCTGTTCATATTTTCTATTTCTTGCTGGTTCAGTCTTGGAAGGTTATACCTTTCTAAGAATTTGTCTATTTCTTCCAGGTTGTCCATTTTATTGGCATAGAGTTGCCTGTAGTAATCTCTCATGATCCTTTGTACTTCTGCAGTGTCAGTTGTTACTTCTCCTTTTTCATTTCTAATTCTGTTTATTTGAGTCTTCTCCCTTTTATTCTTGATGAGTCTGGCTAGTGGCTTATCAATTTTGTTTATCTTCTCAAAGAACCAGCTTTTAGTTTTATTGATCTTTGCTATTGTGTCCTTCATTTCTTTTTCATTTATTTCTGATCTGATTTTTATGATTTCTCTTCTTCTGCTAACTTTGAGGGTTTTTTCTTCTTCTTTCTCTAATTGCTTTATGTGTAAGGGTAGGTTGTTTAGTTGAGATGTTTCTTGTTTCTTGAGGTAGGATTGTATTGCTATAAACTTCCCTCTTAGAACTGCTTTTGCTTCATCTCACAGGTTTTGGGTGGTCGTGTTTTCATTGTCATTTGTTGCTAAGTATTTTTTGATTACTTCTCTGATCTCTTCAGTGATCTCTTGGTTATTTAGTAGTGTATTGTTTAGCCTCCATGTGTTTGTGTTTTTTACAGACTTCTTCCTGTAAATGATATCTAGTCTCATAGTGTTATTTTCGGAAAAGATACCTGATACGATTTCAATTTTCTAACATTTACCAAGGCTTGATTTCTGACCCAAGATATGAACTATCCTGGAGAATGTTCCATGAGCACTTGAGAAGAAAGTGTATTCTGTTGTTTTTGGATGGAATGTCCTATAAATATCCATTAAATTCTTCTTGTTTAATGTGTCAATTTAAGCTTGTGTTTCCTTATTTATTTTCATTTTGGATGATCTGTTCATTTGTGAAAGTGGGGTTTTAAAGTCCCCTACTATTATTGTGTTACTGTCGACTTCCCCTGTTTTGGTTGTTAGCATTTGCCTTATGTAGTGAGGTGTGCCTATGTTGGATGCACAAATATTTGCAATTGTTATATCTTCTTCTTGGATTGATCCCTTGATCATTATGTAGTGTCCTTCTTTGTCTCTTGTAATAGCCTTTATTTTAAAGTCTATTTTATCTGATATGAGAATTGGTACTCCAGCTTTCTTTTGATTTCCATTTGCATGGAATATCTTTTTCCATCCCCCCACTTTCAGTCTGTATGTGTCCCTAGGTCCGAACTGGGTCTCTTGTAGACAGCATATATATAGGTGTTGTTTTTGTAACCATTCAGGCAGTCTCTGTCTTTTGTTTGGAGCATTTAATCCATTTATATTTGAGGTAATTATCAATGTGTATGTTCCTATTACCATTTTCTTAATTGCTTTGGGTTTGTTATTGTAGGTCTTTTCCTTCTCTTGTGTTTCCTGCCTAGAGAAGTTCCTTTAGCATTTGTTGTACATCTGGTTTGGTGGTGCTGAATTTTCTTAGCTTTTGCTTGTCTTAAAGGCTTTCATTTCTCCATCGAATCTGAATGAGATACTTGCTGGGTAAAGTAATCTTAGTTGTAGGTTTTTCCTTTTCATCACTTTAAATATGTCCTGCCATTCCTTCTGGTTTGCAGAGTTTCTGCTGAAAAGTCAGTTGTTAACCTTATGGGGATTCCCTTGTATGTTATTTGTTGTTTTTCCCTTGCTGCTTTTAATATGTTTTCTTTGTATTTAATTTTTGATAGTTTGATTAGTATTTGTCTTGGTCTGTTTCTCCTTGGGTTTATCCTGTATGGGACTCTCTGTACTTCCTGGACTTAATTGACTATTTCCTGTCCCATATTAGGGAAGTTTTCAACTATAATCTCTTCAAATATTTTCTCAGTCCCTTTCTTTTTCTCTTCTTCTTCTGGGACCCCTATAATTCGAATGTTGGTACGTTTAATGTTGTCCCAGAGGTCTCTGAGACTGTCCTCAATTCTTTTCATTCTTTTTTCTTTATTCTGCTCTGTGGTAGTTATTTTCACCTTTTTATCTTCCAGGTCACTTATCATTCTTCTGTCTCAGTTATTCTGCTATTGGTTTTTTCTAGAGAATTTTAAATTTCATTTATTGTGTTGTTCATCATTGTTTGTTTGCTCTTTAGTTCTTCTAGGTCCTTGTTAAACGTTTCTTGTATTTTCTCCATTCTATTTCCAAGATTTTGGATCATTTTTACTATCATTACCCTGAATTCCTTTTCAGGTAGACTGCCTATTTCCTCTTCATTTGTTTGGTCTGGTGGGTTTTTACTTTGCTTCTTCATCTGCTGCGTATTTCTCTGTCTTCTCATTTTGCTTAACTTACTGTGTTTGGGGTCTCCTTTTCACAGGCTGCAGGTGTGTAGTTCCCATTGTTTTTGGTTTGTGCTCCCACTAGGTAAGGTTAGTGCAGTGGGTTGTGTAGACTTCCTGGTGGAGGGGACTGGTGCCTGTGTTCTGGTGTATGAGGCTGGATCTTTTCTTTCTGGTGGGCAGGACTACATCCGGTGGTGTGATTTGGGGTGTCTGTGAACTTATTATGATTTTAGGCAGCCTCTCTGCTAATTGGTGGGGTTGTGTTCCTGTCTTGCTAGTTGTTTGGCATGGGGTGTCCAGGACTGGAGCTTGCTGGTTGTTGAGTGGAGCTGGGTCTTAGCGCTGAGATGGAGATGTCTGGAAGAGCTCTTGCCGATTGATATTATGTGTGGCTGGGAGGTCTCTGGTAGTCCAATGTCCTGAACTCGGCTCTCCCACCTCAGAGGTTCAGGCCTGACCCCCAGCCAGAGAACCAAGATCCTGTCAGCCACATGGCAATCTGGAGTGGTCTGCCTCTTTCTTTTGTCTCTCCTTGCCTTCTGTATACAGTGGCCAATTTCAGCTTTCACCAGGGAACTCCAGAAAATTTTGAACCAACAGTGTTACTGGTAAGTTCAGGAGCAAGACAATGATGATCAATCACTCTCACCGCTTCTCTTCAACATTGTACTGGAGAATCTTCAGCAGAAAACTGCTTCCACAACTTCCTCCCCCGGTCCTAGTCGTACTCCCAGAACAGTAGCTCCTTTTTTTCTCATGGGTCAATCCTTTAAATATATGAAGATCTCTGTTGGAGAAGGTCATGGAGAGGATGTGACTGCTGGTTAAGCCCCTGGTCCAAACACTTTGAAAAACAAGAGTGATAGTTGGATGGTTGCTCTCACCTTAGGATGCCACTAAGGACTCCCAGAGAATATCATCCAGAGTCTAGCAACATTATCAAATGAGAACTCTCCAACAATACTTACTTTGAAAGGAACGTCTATGTATTTTGGGGGAAAAGAATGTACAGCAGCATTTTCCAAATGTGCAGAGGCGGAAAAATTAAAAGTTCAGCAAATGTTTAGACCATTGTGGGAGTAGGCTCACTTTAATATGCTTTTCAATTCTGAACACATTGGCAGTGCTCAAAACACATTACAAAAGTAATACATGATAATGGAGTTGGGAATCCTGTAAAGGTTACATAGAATTCAATTTATAAATCAAAATGCCTAAAAATCAAACTTGGGCCAATTGCCTAAAGGTATTGGATTTTCACTACATTGGATAAGCCAAGGATCTTATAACCATGAAAATAAACAGTGACCAATATGCCCAGGGCCTAATTTTAAACAATTTGACTCTCTCAGCTTTTCTTTCTCATTCATTTTAAAACATTTTTTTCCTACAATTTTCATTGAAATCTAAGCTTAGAGACTAGCAAATCTAAGTATTTGATAATGGTCAATTATTTCCAAATGTGAGGATCCAGAAATCAGGATAGCTCATAGAGAGATGGCACTTGTCAAACCACATGATTCCAATATAATCGTCAGCTTGAAATTAAACAAAAACAAACAAGCAAATAAAAGACACTGAAATTTTTAGTTTTAAAACCAGTTGAATTATTTTAAGTTATCTAAGTTATTTTAAATCTCTTAAATATTATTCTTGTGGCATGATTATCAATGGAAATAAACAAGATGTTGATTGAAGATGAATGACTATTTCTTAATTCCCTTTGTATTCATTTGATACCAGTTTGTAAATTTTATTATTTCCTTTGATGGTCAGGTAGGTAAAAGTAGTTTTCAAAAGTTTAAGAAAAAATATACATAAGTGGATCATACAGACGAGGCAGTACTCTCAGCACTTTGCTCATTTAGTCCTCTCAACAAACCTAGCAGACAGGTCTTAGTATTATCCTCATTTTACAGATGAGGAAACAAAGGAGAGAAATATAAATTCAAAAAATCATGTCCATTAAAGTAATGCTTTCAGAAAAGTGAGAAAGGTCACTGTTATTTAGTTAAGCAATGGAACATCTATAGTGCAGTTTGCAGAGTAATAGTGTATAATTTAAGAATTACCAATTTAAACAATAATTGATAATGTTTCGAGAGAAAGTTATCAAATAGACTTAGGTAGTTCTTGCATTTAATAACTTTTTTATTTTCAAAGTTTTGCAATTTATTTGAAAAGAGAGCTTTAGTAAGTAAAATAAATCAGGCAGAGAAAGACAAATACTGTAGGATCTCATGTATATGTAAAATCTAAAAACATACAAACAAACAAGCTCATAGATCTGGAGAACAGATTGGTGTTTGGGGCAAAGAGAGGGGGTGGGCAAAATGTGCAAAAGTGGTGAAAACATACAAACTTCCAGTTATAAAATAAGTAAGTTCTGGAGATATTATGAACAGCATAGTGACTATAGTTAATAATACTATCTTGCATATTTGAAAGTTGTTAAGAGAACAGATCATGAAAGGTCTCATAAGAAAAAATATTCTGTAGCTATATATGGTGACAGATGATAAATAGACTTATTGTGGTGATAATTTCATGATAGGTACAAATATTGAATCGTTATGTTGAACACTTGAAACTAATATAATGTTGTATGTCAATTATATTGCAATAAAAAATAACTTTAAAGGTGGGGAGAGAAAAGAGAGCATTAACTTTTATATTTAAAAAGATGCTAGCCAGGAACGTCATTGCTTAGAATCTCAGATTCAGTCTCAGGCCTTGTCACTCAGGCTGGGAACTCTACTCTAGTCCTCAGGGCTCACCCTGTCCTCACTGAAGCCAAAGTATCTCGGAAGGAATAAACAGCTTCTAGAATATATGTTTTACAAATCAAACTAAAAAATTTCAAAATATTATAGTAAGTCAATTTTAAAATACGTTTGTTCCCAAGAGCGCTCAGAAAGGTAAATTTCATGCTCATAGGATGCTACTAAGATACACAGCAAAGCCCACGGAAAATAGTGAGTCAAGATATTTTGAAAGTAAAACACAGAGAGAAAAGGTTGTCCCGGATATACAGATTATATCTGGCATAGTGCTTTGTACATTTGAATCACTTAAATATTTATTGCATTAAATACATCCATGAATAAAGGAGAATGAAAATGAGTCCCCTTTTCTAGGCAGGAAAATTACAAGTAAAAGTCATTCTGAGAAATTACTCTTTCCCACCAAAATATCTTTATTTTATCTGGAGAACAGGATGCCTAATGTCAACAACAACCAAAATCACAACAAAAATGAACAGAAGACCTGCTCCTCTGGGAACCAGGATCAGATATTGTATAGAGAGAAAACCATTAAGAGTTCTAGTTGATCATGTTGGAGTTATGTCCACTGCATACATAAGAGTAACTGCTTAAACTACAGGTTATCCTCATTCTGATTATTTTTCTAGAATTAAAAAAGAAAGTCACCTCTTTTATTTGCAACCTTATGTATCATATTTCTGAAATGTGTTCTAAACTAGGTTACTAACCTAGTTAAATAATAGGAGCCCTCACCTTCTAAAAATACATTCCAACAGAAACTAAAAAAGTGTTGTAACAATTCATTCAATTCCCCAAAGAAATAATCATAGGTAGTTTTGAAAATTTTTCATCTTTATGTGACTTATCTTGGGCATGTACAATTACAACAGATTTTTATGATATTATGATCTCGAAAGAATATGTGTACATGGAGGGTGAAACATGAGGATCATGTCATTGACCTCCTCTTACATATTTTTGTACTCTCCAAATTTTCTTTAGTGAATATATTTAAATTTAAAATAAAAAATGGATATATAAACTGGATGTATATCTATGTATAAACTGATAGATAGATCTCAGAAGGGAGGAAATCTCTGATGGTCAACATCTCTCCCAGAATAGGTTTCAGCTGCTCTACACAGTCCTATTAGTACACATCTTTCAATCACGTACCCAGGATTTGTGTATATGATTTATTTAAATTGTTAAATGTGTACTACTTTATATTATTATGAATACTATAAAATTATTTTTGACATAAATTAGAAAAATGGCATAAAATAAATATTACTGGAAGTTCAAATGCTTTCACCCCAATGCATCATCGTGTCCACCACAGGGTGACACGTATTCCACTTTGAGTTTCCCTGCATTAGACTGCAAAACAACAACAAAAAAGAAACAAAATAAAAAAGAAGGATTATGAAAGAAAGGGTATGATACTGTTATCCTGGAATTTTCAACACAAAATTCATAACAATTAGAATGCAAGCTAGAACACACACACACACACACACACACACACACATATATATATATATATATATATATATATATATATATATATATATATATATATATATTAGGACTGACCTAGATTTTTTAAAAAATTAAAAAATATTGCCCTAGTCTAAAAATATGTTATTAAATTTCAAGAGGAAGAAGCTGAGATAGCATTAGTTTTATCAAAAATATGCCTGAAGGTATAGTATTTTTTTCAAAACCTCAGGTTGCCTACTTAGTGCCTGGGTTTTAAAATCTATGCCATTTACCCTTTTAATTTTATTCTTTCCATTTTACATTTCTACATTTGCTGTTTTTACTCTCCTTCTTCAATCTGTTACTTTGCAGTATTGACTTAGATGTCAACAAACTACAACTCATGGAGTGAACTTGGAGATTCTCTATCACATCCTTCCTAGAGGAGTTAGTTGCTCAGAGCCATACAGCTAACTAATAGTAAATTTGGGACTGAAGCTCAGGTTCTCTGCCTGTAAATACCGTGTCCTTTAGCATACTACAGGGTCAAGTTTCCTCATATCATTCTGAGTCCTTCTAAAATACACACACATATATATACAAAATGTGTGAGGTTACCTCAATCTAGTTAATCTATTCTGATTGAAATTGGTCTTTGAAGTTATTATTTCATATACACTGTTATGATCTGGTTCATATAAAGCCAGTAGTTTAAAACTAAGTCCTTAACGTCAAGTTTCCTGGGACTAATGTTTTCCTTTGAACTTTGAGGCAGTACTGTGGAGCATATTGAAGTCACATTTTGGTAAACTATTCACTCTGCTTTTCTTCTTCTTATAACTATTTCTGGTTTATTTCATTTAAGCATAGAAGTTATCTTCTGAGAGGTCAGGCACACAAACACCCAGAAAAAAAGGCTTGAATCTTTTGTTTTTACTCAGGGTCAAAGCATAGAGCTCTAAGTAATAGAAATCTTATTAAATGATAATGATTAATTTGAAAATCCCTGTTTCAAATCGAGACATGTATTACAGAGAGAATATTAATGGCCATTAGCGTCATCCATCTAAATGCTTTTATCCGAATTAAAATTTCACTAACCATAGCTGTTTTTGTAGCTAAGAGATTGGACTTAAAACCAGTTATTTGACAAGTCTATAGGAAAGTTCAATGGGGTGTTTAAGAGGAAGTATACTATAAACAGAAGACAACAATTCATCTTCTGTGTCATTAGTTAATTCATTCAACCAATATAGTTGGTGTTTTCTTCCCTACTTTGCACTCAGAAGCAAGGTGCATGTGGTAACAGGCAGCTATGTATAAACAGAGCCACAACAAATTGTAAATGCAGGAACAGAGGCACAGAGAAGACAGTCTCTTTTCTTTAGGTCTCCAAGAATGAGTTGGCAGTTGCCACGTGCAGCCCAGGAGAAAGACACCCCAGGTCCAGACACAGCATATACAAATGGCACACATGAGTGAAGCAATTTTGGGGTTCCAGATTTAGAGAGAAATTCAGAGAGCTTGGAATGCAGGAATTGAGAAGCTCAGGAGGAGAGAATAGGGAACTTGTTTGTGGCTCAGAGAAGCTTATGACTTTTATATGACAGATGTGTGACCTTTACACTACAGAGATCCTGTGGAGATGTGTATACAGCAAATTGATTGTAGCTGGGACTAAATTTATTCAGAAGAGTTCTGATGTGGGGAGAGGGGCAGGACCAGGAAACAGAGCTTTATTTCCTATAAATCTCCATTCTAGCTGATGAAAAAAACAAAGGATAAAACTGTGCCAGATAAAGATAATTTAGTTTCTTCTGGCTTAAAAAATGCCACACATTTGAATCAATTCAAAGCTTAAAAGTTCCTATCAGGGCTGATTCCCCCTTCTAGAGGCGTCTTCTCTGCCTCCTCAGTTCTAGGTTTGCCCAGGACACTGGAGCTTTCCAAGGAGGCAGGAAGACGCGTCTCCAGGGAGCATGCCTTCTTCTGAGTCCTTGCCAACCTTCCCTCAGATGGCTGTGCTGGTATGCATTGAAGTGTGGCTGTTCCTGGTCTTTGGGGGCACATGCCCCTGATCACCTTATCCCAACCCACTGTACCTGATATACCTGTGCCCGCAAAGCTCCCACGCAATTCCACTGGGGCAGGTGGGACGTTCTTGGTCCCTTGCAGCCACACTCTGACCCTGGGTAACTGAGAGGACTATCCAGGTCCATTTGCCTAAATAACTTCCTCCACCATCCCTGCTGGTAGCAGCCCAATGCTGGACAGGGATCTTCTCCAAGAGACCTGCAGTCTCCCCAGGAGTGTCTAGAAAGGCAGACACTAATTCCAGCTTTCCCTGATTCTTCAAAACCTATCTGGATTGTTCCAGAATCTCAAGAGTTGCAGCCATGACGTAGGAACCTGGACACTCAAATCTCAACTCCTTCCCATCTCTTTTCCCCTCCAGATTGCTCTTCCAGTACTATGGTATGAAATGTGGTGCCAATACATCAGTGTCAGAAGCTGGCTTCCTTCTTTTTCCCAATAAAATAGAATAGATAGTCATTTATTTAAGTGAACTCTGAGGCAAAACTAACTTTAAAACAAAAATCTATGACTAATTGTATAGCAGGTAAAATTCTACGATGCTATTTGTTCTGGCTGGACAAAGGTTAAGTGTCTAAAGGCCAAATCTATAAAGGGATATTTGAGAATCTAGAAAACCCTTTGATGACTGAACAAAGTCAAGCTTTCAAAAAAAAAGTCTCACTGAAGGTGAGAAAAGTTCAGTGATTCAAGACTTCATACTCTCTTAATTACAGAAAATCACTAGGAAGTAGGTAGGCTAGGAAGGGAAGCATTAGGTGTGAGTTGTTAAAGAAGCATGCAAGAGATAATGGGACCCAAGTGCTAACACATATATATGGAATCTAAGAAAAAAAAAATGGTTCTGAAGGGGCAGGACAGGAATAAAGACGCAGACGTAGAGAATGGACTTGAGGACATGGGAAGGGGGAAGGGTAAGCTGGGTTGAAGTGAGAGAGTGGCATTGACATATGCACACTACCAAACGTAAAACAGATAGCTAGTGGGAAGCAGCCGCATAGCACAGGGAGATCAGCTCAGTGCTTTGTGACCACCTAGAGGGGTGGGATAGGGAGGGTGGGAGGGAGACACAAGAGGGAGGGAATATGGGGATATATGTATACGTATAGCTGATTCACTTTGTTATACAGTAGCAACTAACACAACAATGTAAACAATTATACTCTAATAAAGATGTTAAAAAAAAAGACATGCGCAGTGGAGTTGAGGACAGAGGCAAAATCTGAATACTTAAAAGGTAGAACTGATAGGAGTTTGGTGACCACTTGGATGTGGAAACGTGGGGTAAAAGAAAGAACTGAGGATTAGCTGAAGGTTTTTAGCATGGACAACCTGGTGGGTAACAATAACACCAGTCTTAATAAGGGATATAGGACTGATGAGTAGGTTGGGGAAACAGAGTAAAACAGGTTTAATTTCAGTTTGGGGTAGTCAAAGCTGGGGCTGTGACACTTAAACTTTGACCAGTAAACATAGGTTGTACGAAGGAACAAGAATATCACAGGATGTAAAACAGTCAACACGCCAGTGTTGGAAGTTGGCTTCTCTTTGTTCTCCAAGTAAAACAGAATGCAACGCCATTCATTTAAGTGATTATAGGGCTACTGTGACAGTAAAACAGCAACCTAGGCCTACAAAAGAAAAGCAGCAAAAAAAATGATGCTATGCAGATATTTCGAAAAGCCCGAACATGGACTATTAAATGCAAATTACTTTACCATTTCTATTGCATCCTAACATTTACTCAAGAAATGCTTCACAGGGAGTTATCAAAAATAAAACTAAATAATAGGCTTATTCATCTTAGCAATTCACCCCAAAGGCCTAAAAACCCAAACCATCATAATTTAAAGCAATTCATGATAACCTGCCAAAAAACTTTGAACAAGAAGCGAAAACCCAAAACTGAAAGTGGGAATGAGTTAACACTGGGTAGGAAACCAAAATAAAATTAGCACTAGGTTTTATTTAGTCTTTTTTTGATATATGGGGCTAATATGACAGGGACTTGAAGCAAAAGAGTTAAGATGAAAGTAGCAATGACACACAGGGAAAAAAACCCACAGTATTTCTCTCCTGCCTGACAGTTTAGTCCCATCATTCATTTCATAAGCTCAGGACTCATTAATGAATGAAATGGAGATACCCAAAGGATACAGTGAAATTCTTCAGCAAAAATTAAATGGAGAAAATGACAAGTTATGGATCCCACATTCTTTCTAGAAGTACATTAGGCTTCCTGGAGCTACACTGGACACAGCTGGCCTTGTAATTTTAAAAAATGCCTTAAGAAAGTCATAGCTTAAAAATCAGGTTTTGAGTTCATGTTTTAATTCTTCTATACTTATCAGAAATAATGAAAGGTTAAATATGTCTATTTTCACGAAATTATGGATCAAGGAATTAAATAGGAGAGGTTTGAATTTGGATTATAATTGATTCTACTGTCTCTCATAGCTTAAAAGAATGTGGCTCTTTTCAAAGGTAGATAGCTTACAGTTTGTGTCTGAGATAGCCCCGAGAGAAATAAATTAGAATCAACTGAGTATAAGTAACAACATCAGCCTGCCCTACCCAAGGCAGAGCTCACAGGCGCAACTCACGTTGTGGCCTGATAAGCCAGAAAGACACTGTAGTAGTTTCCTGTGGCTGCCATAACAAAATGCCACCAACTGGGTAGTTTAAAACAATAGAACTTTATTCTCACACAGCGCTGAAGGCCAGAATCTGAAATCAAAGTGTTAGCAGGGTTGCTTCCTCCCGAAGGCTCTAAGGGAATATCCGTTCCATGCCTTGCCTCTAGCTTCTGGCGGCTGCCAGCAATCTTTGGTGCTCCTTGGCTGGTAGATGCATCACTCCAATCTCTTATCCCTCTTCATATTTCCTTTTCTGACTCTTATAAGGACACTCTCTTCAAATTTAGAGTCCACTCTAATCCAGGATGATCTCATTTCAATTCTTTTCTTAATTATCTGCAAATATCCTATTTCTGAGGTTCCAGATGAACATGCATTTTAGGAGAATACTATTCAACCTACTAAAGATGCTTACCAGGAGGAAAAGACAAAACCAAGAGAAGAAAATTGAAAGACCACTAGAGACACTATTAACAACTTAGAATCAGCAAATTATCATCACCAAAACATATAAACACCAGGACTAAAAGTAGAAGTGGTAGAAGTAGTAGCAGGAGTAGAAGAGGTGTACATCATTACACCACCTAATAATGGGACCCACATGGCTTAAACTCTGATGAAATGATGCCGTCATAAGAGACTGGAGGGAATATAACCAATTTAATGGAACGGATGCACATATTCAGGCAAAGAGGATTTTAAAAAACTTCTCTGGTATAACTTAGTCCATTTCTTCATGCTGATAAATAAATTAATATTGAAATTATAATTTAGTATTTCATTATTAAATAGACACACACACTATTTTCCTAGGAGTTATTAGTTTTTTTAATTTCTAAAACTTTCAATACCTGAATCACTTTGTGTGGGGTCTTCAGACTCCACCAATCAATAGGTATAAGCTGTTAAATATAAAGGAAAATTTCAGAAAAGAAACTTCCCAGATCCAGTTGGAATTTCACTAAAAATTCAATCAGGCTAGACTATCATTCTGTGTATTTAGATTGAGACTTCTACCTACTTGAGGTGGCTATAGCTTATAACCTTAACGTCCTTTAGGAGATTCATTCATTCAACAGTTATTTGTTGCCAATATTTGTTGAATATTTATTTTCTATTAGACACAGTTCTAGGAAACAGAGATAGGCCAGTGACCAAAATAAATGAATGCCCTGTGCTCAAAGTGTCTATCATCAAAATAGAATAAACCTGTAAACAAATACATAAATCATTTAGATAGCAGAAAATGCTATACAGGAAATATGACAGGGTAATGAAAGAGAGACTGAAATGTGGGGTGAGGTTTGGGACCTGTAATATTTGAGCTGAGAAGTAAATGATGCAAAGATCTGGAGAGAAAGCATTGCAGACACAAAGCACAAGCACAGGGTCCCAAAGTGGGAGACAGCTGACGAGCTCTGGGCAGCGAATTCCCACAGAGATGGCCAAAGACCCACAGGTAAGTCTGTCATCAGGTTCACAGAAACCAATCTGCTGAGCTGTGAGAGTGAAACTGGTTTCACAGAGGAGCAGGGTTGTTATCATGAACTCCAAGAGGAAGAAAGGACACACTGGTCCGCAGGCTCCCCCGAGATAGAAGAATCAAAACACGGTAATGATTCAAGTCTTCTGCTCTAGCAAGCGTTGCTCAAATCCAATACTTGGTGCAAAGACACAAAACTCCCTGAAAGTAGCTGCTGTTGGGAATCAGGCTAAGTTTCTATAACAAAGAGTCCCATATATTAAATTAGACTCTTTCTCATATAACTGTCCAGAGGCAAATATTTCAGGGTAAATGGAAGAGTTCTACCATCCTTAACAACCACCTTCCATCTTTGCGTGTGAGGTGGCAGCTCCACTGTTCATTACTTCTCAGGAAAAGGAAGTTAAAGAAAGGGAATGGAAAGCAGCTAGCATAACACAGAAATAGAACAAACTTCTCTCACTGCTATCGCATTGTCCAAAAAGTAGTCACATGATCACATCTAGTTGCAAGAAGCTAGAAAATGTAGTTTCTTGCTAGATAGACTTTTGCCAAGTTTAAATGAATATTGGAGGGCAATTAGAAGTTTCTGACACAAATTAGGAAAAGGTATTTTGTAAAAGAGTTTATAGTCATGACTAGAGGTGGAGATGGAGGTGGGCTGTCCCCAAAGCACTGTCGCAGCTCCTAACCAATTGCTGTCCACTTAAGAGATAGAGATGATGCAAATGAGAACAATGGTACATAGTGACCATCGAATGCGGCTTAAGCAGATCACTGAGACATGGCTGGGTTGGTCAGCTACCCACAGTGAAGTGGGAGCAGAGGCCTATATGAGGTGAGAAGGAATCTCCAAGCCCAAGTGTAGAAGACAGGAAAGCTGGGTTTCCAAGCATCTGGCCCATGGGTGCTAAGCCAGAAACTAGCTGTGACTATTATTTTTATTAATTGCTGTGCCCTTCAGACTGAGGAGAATGTGCTGGGACTATCATTGCTATCAATTAAAATTGTTTTAAGTCTACATACATACAAATATTCCTCTCTGCGTGAATATATTCAGTTCCTGAGGCTAGCTTGCTAGAGTTTGGATATTGGTTTCAGATAAAGAGGGATGCTGAATAAGCCAAATCTATCTGTTCCTGAGTTTTACACAGAAAGGCATCAGATAGCAAGGGATATCTATAATTGTATTACTGGATACCATATTACAAGTCCTACTGCTTCCTTATTTGATAGTTCTTTTTACCATGTAAGATTCTTTATTGTCATACTTTAATTATAGTTCTTATTCTAGTAACTAATATAGTTATAGTTATAGTTCTGTTCTAGTAACTAATTCTAGTTACTAATTCTAGTAACTTTCTCTGGTTAATTTCTATTGCTTTGCATAAAATTACCTATTTCCTGTGCATCCATTGCTCTAAACTGTCAAGAAAGTATTTGACTCTGAAAATTCTTGTGTTTAGACATGTGACTTATGAATTACCTAAGGATGAGCTACACATCTGTTTTTTCTCTTTATTATTACCATCAAGCACTTATAAAGCAACTACTTTACATTATATATTTACACACATTTTGTGAACCTGTGGCATATTCATTGAAAAAAAATATATCTTCCCTTAAGTCATTTGATTAAGTAGAAGAGATTAAAAAAGATATATGGCCAAAAAAAAAAAAAAAAAGAGATATGGCCAATGGCTCCCTCTCCCACCTCAGCATCTTGCTGGCTGGTGCCAGAAAGTGGCAAGATAGGTGAGGTGAATAGATAGGGACTGGTTTATATCCAATTTTGTTAAAATTACATACATAATCTTTGCTGGGATCTGATAGTGGTCTTTATAGGGCTTGAATGGGAATTTAATCTAATTTACTATTAAAATACTAAATAACTGAAATGAATCTCTGTATTAGTCTCAAGGTTTGACAATGACCCTAACGTTGAGATGCAGAGAAAGGAAGGTCTGTCATTGGCTGGGTCAGCCAGCATCTCTTTCCTATATTTTTCTTCTCCAACTTCCCCCTGTACCCATTGGTTCTCCTATCAGATAAAGCAGGAATTTCTCCAACCCTCGTTCATTCTCGGGTAAGTTACACCTAAATTGCACTATCTAAACCACTTTCACATGCTTGTAGAACTCTGCACCCCACATTTACACTCCTTAAAAATACACAGTGAGCACCCATTATGCACCAGGCTATCTTCTAAGCACCAGAGAGGCAGCAATGAAAAGGCAGGCAAGGTGTCTTAGCCCATAGAATTTCCATTTTACTGGTTTTCTTTCTAAATTATCTTTACTACAGAGTTAACCTGGAGTGCTAACCAATAGCTTCCCACATTGATTCTCAAATGTCAGTTGATATATTTCCCCTCCATCACAGGTTCCCATTTTGATAGCAGGACCTGCATGTTTGAGCTCCCAAGCCAAGTCCCATAGTTCATAAGATAATCCCCTAGCTTTCAGCTCCAGTCAAAGGCTCTACTCTAATAAATCTATTTTCCAGTTCTTTCCCATGGCTTGAATCACATCCAATTCTTGCCAGTCTCCTGAGTTAACATTTCGTTAACTCCAAATAGTCCAAAGTTTGGAGGTGAGTATCCAGCAACTGTTAGCCCATCTAGTCTTTGAACATCACATATCTAGGTCCTTACTTTTATACATAAATCACCAGTGGAGACCCACTGATACCTCAAGTAAGACTTGTGAAAGCTGACCATTTTCCTGACCATCCATAGAGATTGCTAAGCCCTCATGGTCTCTATGCCTTCCCTATTTGACTGAACATCCTCTTTCATTTCCCACCTTTGGGACAAACATCTCTCTCCTCATCCTACTGTCTGTTGTTAATCCATTCATATCTGTGTTATCAAAAAGAAAATTGTGGGTAAAACTATAGCAAAAGAAACTCCTGCATCTGTCTCCCCATCCCTTCAAAGACATATACTACACTCTTTTTGTGTCATCCCAGGTTTGTCACTGAACAATGGGATGCAAATCTATGCAATTACGACTGATAAACACCCTGCGTTTCTCTGGACCTTGGCTTTGTTGTGACGTCAATCCTTCTCAAAATGCCCTACTCACATCCATTCTCTAGTAGGTCTGTGTCTTTATTCAAACGTAAAATAGACAGCTAGTGGGAAGCAGCCGCATGGCACAGGAAGATCAGCTACCTAGAGGGGTGGGATAGGGAGGGAGGGAGGGAAATGCAAGAGGGAGGAGATATGGGAATATATGTATATGTATAGCTGATTCACTTTGTTATAAAGCAGAAACTAACACACCATTGTAAAGCAATTATACTCCAATAAAGATGTTAAAAAAAAATGCCCTACTCAAAATGAATGTGCTGCTACATTGGTTCACAGGCAATGAAAAGGAGCAGCTGGACACGAGCTAGCGTTGTATTCAAACCCAACATGTTGGAAGAAGACCACACATCAAAAAAACTAACCTTAGAGTGAAATATCTTAATTTAAATCATATTCTCCCTCCCTCTCTATTTTCCTCTGTAAGTGCACTGCTAACTGATGCTATAACTTATTTCAGCTCCTTCCTTAGTAAAGTGTAACATATCCATCATGTTGAAACTCTTAAGTTACAGGCAGTTTACTCATATTAGATCTCATTAGCAATTACACTAGTGTTCAAAATACATTACCTCATTTGTCTCATAGCCCATATAGTTTTTTACATAATGAATTAGACCAAGTAGTCTCACATGACAGAAGGAAATCTTAAATAACACTGTCCTTACTTTAAGACAAGCTTGACTGAAGCCCATTGAAAGAAACTATAAAATTAATTTTATAGTTTTATAAAATGGATAGCAAAAGGAATTAAATAATCAAACTTCAGGCTATATGTTTGTGGTTGGGGTTAGGCATCAGGGAGAAGAAAAGTAGCCAAAGAAAGGACAACGCCTCGCTCAGTTTGTTTTCTGCAAGACATAAATTCATTATTTGCATAGCTAAGGGCCATGTTTAAAAGTCCAAACTAACTTGCTTGTAGACTTTTCAATTGAGACCATTATTGTCCTTTGAGAAAAACCTTGCTGACTGTAATCAGCCAAGAAATTTACTGCTATTGCACTGATCAATTGTTATGAGATTTTTGAAAGCACAAAACCAGCCCTCTATCCACATGTTTATTTCACCTAAACAAGTCATTTCTTGGTGTCCCTCACACTCCCTTCAAATAGCTCTTTCCAACATTGAATCCAATTTCCTATCTACCATTAGAATCTCTTTCTTCAACCTTCAGACAGACTCAAAAAACACACAGGATTGATAGGTGTTACCCAATCAAGGGTACATTTTAACCTGAGGAGGCAAATCCTAAAGACACTCCCAGAACTCCATCCACGCACCCAGTTACCCTATAAGGAGACTGTGCCTTGTTACTATCAGTATAGTAATTATCTGTCCTCTTTGCAGATCATAACTACTCTCCTCATTGTTCGATCAAAGACTGTCATGCAATGAAACGACCACGGACTGGTTAACTAGTTGGAAGTGCCCCCAGTCCTCCATTTATGGACATAAGAAATTGTGTCACCTAAGGAGTCAACAGAAGATACAAATCTGGGAGCAAACCGGTTCCCAAAGATATGCTCAGGAACCTAGAGGCAAAATTTGACCCAATCATTCCTCTTTAATCAAGGTGACTCTTAATGTGTCTTTTCTAATGTGATAGTAGTTAAAGATAATTTAGCACTGAAGGGGGAAGTGAAATAAGGATTCTGGGTCTATAGGGAAAGAGGTTGTCAAAGAACTCTCACACTATGAGAAGGAATTTTCCTTTTCCTTCTAAACAAGTATCCTTTTCAAAGGAAGCATACTTTCGAGAAAATAAATCGCCAAGATAGAATTAGTCTTTTGAACATGCCTGATCAGAAAGCTCATTTTCCTACCATTTTCTTCTGCTTTTACAAAAATATTTCACATACAAAAAGTTATCTACCAGACGTCACTAACGCACGTGACTTATGTTCAAATTACATATTTTAAACCGGCATAGTTTTTTTAAAAAATTAGGCTTTTGAAAATGCTTATCGCATTTATCGCTGGCAGTTTGGAAAATATTGGCTCCAGTATTCATCATTCAGAGTTGGACTCAGAGAGTCAAGAACTTGCTAAGTTAACTTTTCTTTTTCTCAACTCCTAGAGTTCCACAAAAGTCTCATTAATACATGGTGGGCAATTCAGGGAATCATGTACCGCTGAGTTAGGACAAAACAGAAATGTTAATTCAGAATTTGCATTCTTAAGAGACTTTCAATGTTGCCTTAAAAGCTTAAAAATGACCCAGTTTTACCAAATGAAAAATGCAGTATAGGACATGCTACATAAGTGGTTGGAAACTCATTTCAATTAGTCTTTACTAATGAATTCCTGATATTTAGCCCTCTGCTAGTCACATTTGAAGATCTCTAGAATTACATGAAAGAGCCCCTCTCTCAAAGACTTTGCATTCTACATAGGGAAGCATTTATGCATGCAAAACAAATCAAAATTATATCACAAATTAGAACCGAAGGTGGCAACTGACACTATTAGGGAGGGAAAAGATCAAACTGAAACAAAGAAGATGGAAAGATGGCACTGAGTATCCTTAATGCTGGGAAGGATTTGGCTATTTGGATATGGTTCAAGGATCCCATATGTTCTCTCAAGAGGATTTTTAACTTTGCCTAATTGATCTCCAAGCAGAACTCAGTCCATCTCATGTTTAAGTGCCTCCCTGGCAAAAGAGGACTGTGGCTCCTGTCTGCCCTCAATAAGCAACTCACTCTATGTGGCCCAGAGTCACACAATGAGGTTCCCCTGAAGAAGCAGGCGGGGGCTGCTTTCTGCTAGCCAGGCTCCAATCGTCATTAAAAATAGTAGATCTGCAGTATCCTGAATATTTATATTTTTTCTAATATTTATCCCAGGATTATTGTTTTTAATTGTAAAGTCCCATTGGCTTCCTTGCTTTCTTGGGTGGCAATCAAAAGCACATCAAGGCAGACAAGTGCCTAATGATTGCTTAAATTCATGGCTTACCTGTGCAGTTTCTCAGCATCACCTTGTATGCTTGGACAGCATAGGCCAGAAAATTCATTTAAAGTTCTCTGATGTATTAAGATGCTGAGCCTTCAAGTACCCTCTCCTGTCATTTCCAAGCCCAGTGGATGTGCAGTGATAGATCTATGTCATTTGGTTTCATCATCATGAATCGAGGCCTCCACAAAGACCTCTTCTTCAATCTTTCCTGGGATTTAATCATTCAATTCTATAGTCCCATGTGTAGCCCGTACCCAGGGAGAGCCTGATCCTCTATCCTAATCTAGACAAAAATAACTGCAATAATATATTGGGCACTTATTGCATGCTCATTATTTGCCCATCACTGCACCATGAAATGTATGTGTAATAGCTCATTTAATCCATAAAATCATGCTGCAAAATCACACTTATATCTCTGTTTTATGGATAGGAACCAAGGCTCAAAGAGTTTAAATGACTTACCCAAGGCCACTTAAAGTAGCTGCACTGCATTTCTAATTCATTTCTGATGCTGGAGCTAGCATATCTGTAGGGCATTGTTTAGGGATGAAAACCAAATCTCACTTGTTCTTTCTCTTGCAGAAGAGTGCTTGCCAATTTTCTGTCTATCAGGGAGCACCATAAAACATTTAAGGGAGGATGTTGTTTCTGCTCCATATTCTCTGAAGACTATGGAAAGCCCTTCGAAATCCTAAAATTTTAAACTGAAAGAGACCTTAAACATGAACTAGCCCCAAACCCATTGTTTAAAAAGTGTCCTTAGCATCAAGAAGTTGCTTATCAGGGACTTCCCTGGTGGCGCAGTGGTTAAGAATCCACCTGCCAACGCAGGGGACACGGGTTCAAGCCCTGGTCCAGGAAGATCCCACATGCTGCAGAGCAACTAAGCCCATGTGCCACAACGACTGAGCCTGCACTCTAGAGCCTGCGAGCCACAACTACTGAGCCCTCGCGCCACAACTACTGAAGCCTGTGCACCTAGAGCCCATGCTCCACAACAAGAGAAGGCACCACAATGAGAAGCCCACGTACCACAATGAAGAGTAGCCCCTGCTCACCACAACTAGGGAAAGCCCGCGTGCAGCAACAAAGACCCAACGCAGCCAAAATTAAATAAATAAATGAATTTTTTAAAAAAGTTACTTATCAGCAGAGCAGGATTAGAAGCTATAATTTCAAATCTAAGTGGTTATATTTTTCTTATTACCTCACACAGCTGTCACATTACTTTAAACACTTTTCTTCCTGAAATGCTTAGAATAGTGAAGATGTTACAAGCTATTGTAACAAATAAATTCCAAAATTTCATGAGCTCAACATAGTCACCATTCATCTAACGGTCTGGAGCGGGTGTGTCTGGATAGCAAGTAGCCTTTCTCTGCAGGGTGAATGAGGAAGCAAGGCTTCTGTAGATCTATCTCAGGGTTTCCCTGCTTGTAGCTAGCGGAGGATATGAGATGGACAAGACGTTCTCGCGTCAAAATAGAAGTGACAGAAACTAGTCACGTGGCTGCACCTGGATGCAAAAGGGTGTGGGAAATATATTCCCTGTAGGGCATCTGCATCTGTAGGGCACCAGAAAAAACACCACTCCCTAGAAGGGAGACCAAACATTTTTGAGGGATGGTTAATCATCTCTGCCACATTTTTTCTGCTACATATCTTCTAAATAACAAACTCCAGTTTCAAATGTCTATTGGTGAGCTGAATTTAGAAGACTTCTAGGCCATCCCAAACTTCAAAACATGAGTAGAGTAGATTATTTTTCCCCAACATTTTGCTCCCTCCCTTAAAAGATTCATACAACCCTGCCCTTTGCCATGAGTCTATGAATTGTCTTCCACTATGGGCAGAGAGCACTTCCCAACCCAGTTACGTTGGCTGTGAGAAGATGATTTGCTTTGGCCAGGGAATGTAGGAGAAAGTGATAGGTGCCAGTTCTGTGTAAGGCGTTGAACATAATTTATCTGTTCATCCTCTTGTTTCTTTGCCATCCACCATGAGAAGTACAGGCTACAAGTTGTCACTCTTCCCAGAACAAGTACTTATGAGGAGTTGACCAGAATCCAACCTGCAGTCTGAAAACAACCCCAGCTGATTTCACCCAAACTCTACAAAATCTGGAGCAAGAAAAATAAGTGCTTGTCTTGTAAGCCATGAAGGTTTGGGACCTTGTTATTTAGGTAGCATTATCTCAGCAATAGTTGACTAAAACAATGAGATTTGATCACTCTATGAGTATAGGTAATTAACAGCTGGTCTTCTAGGAGGGAATCTGTGGGCAAAATGACCAGCTTGGATTTTAAGGAAACCAAAGATTTTGGCCAAAAAAAGAAAAGAAAGAAAAGAAAAAGATGTTTGCATTGATGTGCCTAGGAGAATTTCATTCTTTTTAAGAGTTCTAGGAAAAGTATTTCATTGCCTTTTATTATTAGGGGGGAGTAGTTTCTCTCCAGGAACAAGCCCAAGAACCATGGAGAAAAGGTGGAAACACAAATTGCAGAGTTCACTTTTTAGGCCAAAGTGGCACAACAGACATTTCTCAGGGCAGTGGGGAGGACAACTATAGGGAAATGAAACTTCCCAGGACTCCCCTGTGTTCCTGCAAAAATTCCTAACCTCTTGAGCCACGGAAATGTATAAGCTATAAAAATAGAGAATTTTTGCTCTCACTTCTCATAGAAACATTTTTGCATACATAATAGTTAGATCTGTAGCCATATGTTTACCTAATTCATCTGATTCAAAGAATAATAAAATTTCTTTTGTCTCCCCCAAAGCCAATAAGTTACATCCCAGGATAGGCATCTAGGTTCCAAGCGAAGATGACAGGGGGATTGCACGTCAAAAGAGGGAGGTTAGAACTTGAAGACATCTCTAGGTTGGAGACCTGTGGGACTATCTGGCTCCTGGAGAGATTTTTATTAGCATATCAAAAGGTTGGAGGTAGGGCTCAGGCCCATTATGCATCCAAGGAGATCCTTCTAGGAGGGGAGGGGACAGCTGCCTCCTTACCCTTCAGTCCTCACCTATGGAGTGTCTGGATACTCACATAAGACATTTGACCTGGTTTTCATCATTGTGCCCCAAGGATAAGGCCTGAGAGCAGAGGGGCTATTTACTGTGAGGTTATTCATAAGAAATCTGTTTCTGATCCATAACATTTCTTGTGCACATTCAGGATAAAATTAATACAGATGAATATTAAAACCAAATAACAACTAAACCAAAGGTAGAAATAAATGACCTTTGTCATTTTTATAAATTTTCATTTCTGTAAAGTGCTAACTTTGGCTTTATTCTCAGGGCAACTAACGCTAATTAAGCACCTTATTTTTGCCTGCAGAGTCTTGAATAGGAGACAAGGAGACTGGGCATGAACTGAATCTCATATCACAACAGCCAGCAAGAAACTGAAGTGTCCTGCCAGCAACCAGTGCATGAGCTTAGAAGCAGATCATTCAGCCCCAATCAAGCCTTCAGATGACTACCACCCTGGCCAACAGCTTGACTGAAAACTTGTGAGAGATCCTGAGCCAAACCCGCCCAGCTAAGCCACTCCTGGACTACTAAACTTCAAAAACTGTGAAGTAATACTCACTTGCTTTTAATTGCTAAGTTTGGGAGTAATTTGTTTTGCAGACTGGATAACTCATATACACATGTAAAATATTTTTGTGGTGTATGTGACACACCACAAAGCTGACTGTGTTAGCTTTCTACTAGTTAATAATGACGATGAGGCTTATCTCCCAATCAGGATGCTTTTTCCCCTGCACCCTCTCCCTCCTCCACCCCCCATACCATCTCAGAAATCCCTGAAAGCAAGGAGAGAGTGTATCAGAGGCAATATTTGAAAAGATAATGACTCCAAATATTCTAAACTAACAAAAAAGATCACACCATGGACCCAAGAAGCCCAAGAAATTCCAAGCAGGATTGGATAAATAAAAATAGTATTCATGCCTATATACATCACAATGAAACTCCAGAAGGCTATAGCCAAACAGAAGTTCCTAGAAGCATCCAGAGAAGAAAATCATCTTCCAATATGTGATTACTTAATTGTTGGTTTGTTCTGTAGCAACAATGGAAGCCATAAGAGAATGGATTGATTATCAGTCTTCTGTCCACCCAGAATCTACACCGGTTGAAAATATCTTTCAAGAATAAAAGCAAATTAAAAATATTTTCAAACAAACAAAACACTGTAAGAGCAAACTATCAGTACATTTCAACTAAAGGTAATTCCAATGGGTGTACAAGAAGGAATAAAAAGCAAAATAAGTTGTAATATTTAGGAAACTCTTTAAAAACTGAGTGTTAAAAAATGTACTCTATGTACAAAAGAGATAGAATTAAAATATGCAACAATTATATTTAAGTTGGGAGGAGATAAATGGAATTGAAGTATTTGAAGTTGTTTTGTTTTATCTACAATTAAATTTAGACATCGGGATGTTAAGGAGGCATATGTTAATTTCCAGAGTCCTCACTAAAAGAAGAGAAACAGTGCATACATTCTGAAACATTATGGGAAGAAATGGAAAGATAAAAAATAATTTTGAAAGAAGACAAAACTAAATATTCAACAAGTATGGTAAATGGAGAGTACAAAATAAAATGTTGGATTTAAACCCCTATATATAAGCTGTTATACAAATTACAAATGCAATAAGTGCTCTACTTAAAAGATTATGATTTTCAGACTGGGGAAAAAAAAAACTGCAGTCCAACTACATGCTCTTTATAGTAGACAACTCTAAGACATAAAATCCAGAAAGCTTGAAAGTAAAAAGATGGAAAAAGCTATAGAACATAAACCCCATTCCAAAATAAAACTGGTATCGCTATATTAATATTAAAAATAGCCATTAAGGCAAAAGACTTTATTAGAGATAGAGAGGGCCAATTCATATGGATAAAAAGAATGTCTTCACTCAGAATATGTAACAACTTTTATTTTGTGTGCACCTAACATATATTTATCAAAATATATAAAGTAAAAGAAAGAATTTTAAAGAGAAATAGACAAATCCACATTCATGATGGCAGATTTTAATATTTCTCTTTCAGTAACAGGTAGAATAGAAAAAAACCTTAACCTAATGGGTATGTTTAGAACACTGCACTTAACAACTGCATTGTGCACATCCTTTTTAAGCACACATGGAACATTTACAAAAGGTTAGCATAACCTGGATCGTAAGTCTCAACAGCTTCCAAAGGATTGAAATAATAACATAGTATGTTCTCTAATCAAAGTGGAATTACTCTAGAATAAAAAACAGAGACCTATATATGTGAAAATATGTTGAAATAAACAAACTTCTAAGTATTCCATAGGTCAAAGAAGAAATCATGAAGGAATTTATGATTTTAAATCTGAAGTATTTTAAACTGAATGATAACATATTAATATTACATATCAAACTTGTGATGATGCAGTTAAAGCAGTACTCAGGGAACAACTGTTGACTACACATGTTTATTAGTTTTTTAAAAGTTTCAAAATTGGTGAAGTAAACATCTATATAAAGAGTTAAGAGAAACTCAAGAGAAGTAAAATTAAGTTGATAAAGAATAAAGATAATATAAAAAATTAATAAAATAGACAAACAAACATATAATAGATAGGAAAAAATGATCTAAAAGTAGGTTCTTTGAAAACATTAACGAAAGCACAAATAATCATTACCAGGAATGAAAAAGAAGACACCACTTTCCTGCAAATTTCCTTTTAAAAGAACCTATTATGTATAACTTAATGCCAACAGATTTGAAAATTTAAGTGAAATGGATGACTATTTAGAAAAAATAATTTGGCAAAATAGACTTAAAAAATAGAAAATATCAGTTGCTATATAATTATTAAAAACATTGAATCAATAATCAAAAATCTTTCCACAAAGAAAACTCCAGGCCAAGATTACCTCTCTGGCAATTTCTACCACACATTCAAAAAGCAATACTACCCAAACTCATCCAGAAAGAAACTTGGGGGCATGGGATAAAACAGTCTCCCAACTCATTTAATGAGGCCAGCATAACAAAATCTTCATGGACCATACAAGAAAGAAATGTACAGGCCAAACTCACTTATGAACATAGACCTAAAACTCCTAAATACAATGGTAGCAAATGAAATCCAATCTATATAAAATAGATAATGCATTGTGACTAAGCTAGATTTATTCAAGGAATTTAAGTTTGATTTAACATTTGAAAACCAATCAAAGTAAATCATCACATTAACAGATAAAAGGTGGGGGTGGGGCTTCCCTGGTGGCTCAGTGGTAGAGAGTCTGCCTGCCAATGCAGGGGACATGGGTTCTTGCCCCGGTCCGGGAAGATCCCACATGCCGCGGAGCGGCTGGGCCCGTGAGCCATAGCCACTGAGCCTGCGCGTCCGGAGCCTGTGCTCCACATCGGGAGCGGCCACAACAGTGAGAGGCCCATGTACCGCAAAAAAAAAAAAAAAAAAAAAAAAAAGGTTGGGGGGACTCATAGTGTGACCATCTCAATAGGGGCAGAAAAAATAATTTGATAAAATAAAAATTTTAAATACTTACAATTAGATTTTTAAAAATCAAGTGACTAGGAATCAATCTAACACAGATAGGAGAATCTCTGAGGGAAAAAAAATAGATACAACTTTATTGAGAGATCTTAAAGAAGACCTAAATGTTTCAGGAAATAAATCATCTTTAGGGATTAGAAAAAAATCAAAATAAATAAATTTTAAAAATCAAAATAAATAAATAAATAAATAAAAATGACCATTGTCCCCAAACTGATCCTTAGAGTCAATGTAATCCCAATTAAAAACTCAGTCCTTTTTAAAATTTTTTTGCAGAAAAGGAAAAATGATTATTAAAATTAATATCCAAAAAGGGAAAGAAGAGCCAAGATAACAACTGAATAAGAAAACAAACTTTAAAAACTTATTCAATTAGATATCAAAATTCATTATAAAGTGCAACATTGGTACAAATAGAGAAAAACAGGCAAATGAAACAAGATAAAAAGTCCAAGAGACATATTAGTGGTGAGCAATGTGGATAGAACAGACTTTTAAACAAATGGCACTGGCACAATTTGATGTCCACATGGGAAAAAATTAAGTTAGACCATGAAGTCAGACCATACACACAAATCAATTCCAGGGGCATTAAAGATTTAAACTTTAAATGAAGGACTATTAAGCTTTTATATGATAATAGAGGAGAATATCTGCATGACTTCAGGGTAGGGAAAAATTACCAAAGCAAGTCACAGAAAGCACTACCCAAAAGGACAAAACTGGTAAATGTACTACATTAAACTAGAACTTCTGCTCATCAGAAGACGTCACAAAGAGAATGAATAGGTAATAGAGAGAGAAGGAAGAAAACACATACAACAGAAGACTCACAATTTAAACATACACACACACTATTTTGAAATGGGCAAAAGAAATGGCTAATAAATGTACAAAAAGGAGCTTGGCTTCACTGGTAGCCTGCGAAACACAAACTGAAACTCTGGCTCCTGTCCAAAAATGTTAATAGTAGCACTGTTCTTAGGAGCCCCAACTTGAAAATACCTGAATATACACTAGCAATAGAGTGGGTAAATAATGATGGCACACTGAAATGCAATATTAGGAACTACTCTAAAACAGTAAAAATGAATAAACTCTGCCTACATACAACATGGATGGATCTCATAAACACAATACTGAGTAAAGAAGGAAGACACAGCAAGATTCAGACTTAATTCGATAAAGTTTTAAAAATACATAAATGTAAACTACATTTATTTTATGCATGCATCCATACTTCAGTTTACTTTCATGCATAAGTACATACATGACAAAAATAAAAAGAAAGACACAGAAGTGGCTATCACACAATTCAGAGTGAAGACTCATTACATTTAGGGAGGGGGAAAGAGGGTTCTAATAATAAAGGAATGCACAGAGGATATTTCTGGTTGTGGCAGTGCTATATTTCTTGACCTTGGCCATGGAAACATGCATGCTCCATTTCTATTATTTATTAAACTGTTTACAAGAAAACATTTTTAAAACTTAAGTGCAAACGACTGTCCTATGCTTATTTTTTTTCCTCTGGTGGGTCAGTCCTAAAATCTATGCTATTATTCTTCAGAATCTCCACTCGGGATGGCCATATATGTAATACATAACAAGCCAGTAGATTTCTTACAGAGACGAGAAGGAGATTAAAGTAACCACTGTATCAACAGATTCATCCAGGCACTAAAAATGTATTTGTAAAAACCCATATACTCTTTGGATAAGTAATCATGATTCTGCAGCATTTTAAGTTTCCTCCGAGGTAGTTCAGTGATGTGGAACTGAATCATTAGCCAGTCCTTCAATGTGTAACTTTCCTTACCTGTGAAGAGAGGCAGAAAATGAAGTGTCTGGAGTAAAACAGAAAATTCTCTTAGCTGAGTGCTGAGAGAATGGCACAAGTGGCTATTTCTGAGATTTAAGTATCTCCTAAAGGAGTCCTGAGGGATGTGGCAGTTCCTACTTCTCACAAGGTTGATAACTATTACCTGGACATCTTTAAGAAGTACAGCTGGGCCTCCCTGGTGGCGCAAGTGGTTGAGAGTCCGCCTGCCGATGCAGGGGATACGGGTTCGTGCCCCGGTCTGGGAGGATCCCATATGCCGCGGAGCGGCTGGGCCCGTGAGCCATGGCCGCTGAGCCTGCGCGTCTGGAGCCTGCGCGTCCGGAGCCTGTGCTCTGCAACGGGGGAGGCCACAACAGTGAGAGGCCCGCATACCGCAAAAAAAAAAAAAAAAAAAAGAAGTACAGCTGGTGAGCAATGGGACATAGAAGTGTAAAGAGGCACAGAGATCATTCTAAGAACAAATATGCTTAAGGAAGTCCCTCTCCTGCCCTTGTTTAAAACCGTCTTTTCATCACACTTCTCCCTACCTTTTCCGTTAACATATACTGATCTCTCACTAAAAACTGAGCTTTCTTTCATCTGGTCTTTGGGCAGGCAAAATGATGATGAAGAACTGAGGAAGAGAGTGATGCCAAAGGGCATCGACCAAAGATTTCTGACTCCAGCAAAGATGGAGTAACAGGGACCACATATACCCACCGAATTAAATAACTACAAAACAGGACAAAATGTGTGAAACAATGATTTCACAAAGCAGTCTATAGGGAGCGCAAGACTGTGGTCCCTGAGGGAAGGGAAACAAATAAGATGAGCCCTGCTATGGTCCCAGCTTACTGCCTAGAGAGCATCCAGGCCACAGGGCAGAGACAAAGACTACAAAGTTCAGCAGTACATTGAATTAAGGAGGAAGAGATTACAGTTTGGAAAGGCCACAGCAGCTAGAATGTGCTGGACAAAGTAGGTGGGAGGAGGGAGCTGGGCAGAGAGAAGGCTGTGGGGTCTGCAGCAGGGTGTCCCCAAGTCTTTGGCTGAGCACTGCTCGGCACAAGCATGAGAAAACCCACCAGAACAGAGTTGTTAAACAATATGTAGAACTTGCACAGAGAGAGGTAGGAATAGTTTTTGTTCTCACCTACCAGAGTGATAAGTCATGGGGAAGTGGTTGGAATGCTCAGAAAGGATTACCTTAGCAATGGGGCTAAATTAGCACCAGATCAAAGGCAGGCAGCTCAGGGTCTGCTATGTAAAAGCTTAAAAGGAAGCCAAAATGATCCTACTGAGTCCATATAACTTATCTGCACAGCAGAACAAACACCATCACTATTTAAAAGAATGTAATAAAATCCAACAGCCAATAGTGTAAAATTCACAATGGATGTCATCCAATCAATATTCACAATATCTGGCACTCAAAGAATAGTAATACTCTTTACATATTACCATACATGCAAAGATGCAATAAAATATGATCCATAACCAGAAAAATAATCAATCAATAGAAACAGACACAGAAATCACAGAGGTGACAAAACTAGCAGACAGAGATGTCAAAACAACTGTTATAAATACATTCCAAAAGTTAAAGATGCTAGAGGAAAACATGAATATGATGAGGAGACAAACAGAAGATGTTTAAAAAGGCACAAATAAAATTCCTAAAGATGGAAAATACAGTATCTGACATTAAAAATACATTGAATATAATTAAAAGCAGATTAGATACTGTAGAAAATATCAATGAGCTTGAAAGCACAGCAATGGAAACTCATTAAAAATGAAAATATGAAAAGAAAAAAAAAGTTTAAAAAATGAACACGACATCAGAGACCTGTGAGAAAATATCAAGCAGTCTAAAGCATGAAACTGAAGTTACAGAGGGAAGCAGAAAAATACTTGAAGAAATAATGACTGAAAATTCCTTGAATTTGAAGAAATCTCTAAACCCATTGATCTAAGAACCTTAACAAATCACAAGCAGAGTCTATCTAAGGATTTATTTGGAAAACAAAATAAAGAAAGGTGAATGTTTATATATATGGGGCTAAGAAATAGATTTTTTTAAATATGCAAAAGATGAGTTATGAAGGGGAAACAGCAGATTTGCCTCTGCATATAACAAAACAATACCACCGTGTCTACATGATCAAATGTTCCCAAAAGAAAATGAGATTAATAAACTGCAAAGATTAATTCTAATCACCCAGAGGAAATATCTTTAATAAGTGTTTGTCTTAAATTACTTTTTACAGAATCATATCTTGAGACCAAAATATGTGAGAAAGTGATTTATTAGTAAGTGTTCCCAGGGGGGAAAAATGGCAGAGGGTTAGGGAAGGAAAGGAAGCCAGGCAAGGTTACCTGCAGAGGGTAACCTGGGCTCATTCATGCTGGGGACTCTGACCACAGTGCAGGTCATTCTATAGAGTTGTCCCCCTCAGGGTTTGAGGAAGCTGCAGTATTTGTATCCCTACCCTGGTCAGTCAGCTATAGGTTAATGACACTATCTCCTACCCCCTCACACATACCCATCCCTCTGATCACACAAGCAAGGCTACTTCCAGAAGCCTGGATACAGTCCATCTGCAAAGACATACATGCTCTGGTTGTCAGGGGTAAAAACATACTCAGAGCCGGTGTCCACAAAAATGGACACACGAAGAAGAGAAATCTAAGGGTACACTGGTGGGGCACCAGTGTCTTCTGCTACAGTGCTCTTTAAGTTAAACGAAAAAAAAACAGTATGCTTTTAGATAAACAAGCAATTCACAAAAACAAGTAGAAATAATCAATGAACCTAACAAAATATGCTGATCCTCACAAGTAACCAAAGAACTACAATTAAAAGACTAAGGAAATAGCACATTACATTGATCCAACTGGCAACATTTTAAAAGACTGTTAATACTCTGGGGGGGAAAATATACTTGTTGAATACTAGTAGAAATATGGGTTAAGCAGGTAATACAGAAACACACCTTAAATGATATATTCCATTAACCCGGAATTTCCATATCTGTGATCCTGTCCTAAAAAATAATTGCACGTCGGGACAAAGATGCATGCAAAGGTATGTGGAGAAAAATATTATTTATAATAAGAAAAAGTTGAGAAGAACCTGAATTTCTCAATTTAGAATTTGTTTTTAAAAATTAAAATGCATCCATATAATAGAAAATTCATGCAGCCATTAAAATGACGGTATAGATTTGCATTTGTTAAAAAAACGGCATTAACCATCCTCTCTTATATAAACACACAAACACAAGCCCGCACACATTCACCCTGAACTGCTTCTAGAATTGCTTCTGGCTCCACTACATTGTGTCTTGTCTTGAAACATACTCTCAGCAGTTCCCAAAGTGACTCTCCATCTTTGAGTCACTTTATTTAATTACAGGACAAGTTGAAAATCATCCAGAATGATATGATATTTTTAAAAATGTACTTATAATTAAATTAATTAAAATTATTGTGTTAAGAAGTTCAGAACATCCTTGAATAAATAAATGGCGACTCGGCAAAGATATTTCTTGGTAATTCCAAGATTTCTCCTGCTCCTTTTGAGGTCAAGTGTCTCCAGCAGTTCTTTCATTTATCTCCCGATTCTGATTGATTCTTTGGATCCACAGCCACTGCACTGAATAGACAGCACACACAGCAGAAAGCCAACTGCCTCTGCGAAGAGACAAGTTCATTGCTCACTCTGGGGCCCCCTTCCAATCCCGTGAACTGGGGCATTGTGAAAACGCACCAACAGAAGCGCACCTCACATTTGTTCTTCCCTAAAATAATCGTCCTTCAGCTTCTCCAATCACCGCTCTTATTACCGCCTAGCTACCAACACCTGAAATCCCCAGTGTATCAAAGCCCCTTCTAAAGTGAAACCCAGGACGCACTGAGCATGGCTGGACACAGTTGGTATCTGACTTTCTTTGACCTACAGTAGAGTCCAAAAGTGTGTGAATTCTTAGAGCAAGAGTGTCTCCGTTGATGTTTGAATTTGTAATTACGAAAATCATGAAGTATTTTATGTGAACTACTATCAAGTCAAAGCCAGCAACATACTTCATGAAATTGGCTTAGGATACCTATCTCCTAGGTACATTTCTTTTGTTCTTAGTCTCTCAATATCATTTTAACTCTTGATTCTGTAGTCTAGCATATTCACTATTCAGCTATTTGTAATCATAAATTTCAGAAACAAGTATTCTTTGCTCTCCTCTTAGTATGTATCACATAGTACATTATAGTATAGTGCAGTATATTATAGTTTATTAAATACTGAGCCTGTAAAAAAAAGAAAAACAGAGCCTTGTGGCAAAAGATATTGATAAGAGGGAGACCAGGCTGTGAAAGAAAAAAAGACAGAGGCTTTGGAATGCTGATGGAGAACATGCATTTCAAGTACACATTTGGTCTTTGGAGTCCTTGTCATGGGCCTTTAAATCCATATACATAGTTTAACAGATCTTGTCGAAGCAATGACTTCTTCTCCTCCAGAAAAAAAAAGGAAGAAGAAGAAAAAAAAAAAACCAGAAACAGGTTACCTGAAATTATTTGGCACCTACAACTAAAGCTAACTTTGCCTAAAGCTAAATTTTAACCAGAATTTATTTTTGCAATTTCTAGTACATTCAGAAAATAATGAGTGGCACCACCTGCCCATTTATAGAATTGATATCTTTCAATAAAATATCTCCTGCAACAAGGAACAGTATGGTGCCTTGTATGAGTACCAGTGGAAAGACTTGTGTGGTACAGTCAGTTTTCCACGATTTATATTCTAGCTCTGATATTTGCTGTGTAACTTCAGGTAAGTTATTTAATCACCCTGGGCCTTGATACCTCAGTTATACATCTGTAAAAATATTAAACTATCTGTAAGATTAGATCATCAGAGTGAACATTTGTGTATTTATTATGTACCAGAAACTGTTTTAAGAGCTTTAAAATTTTGATTCATTTAGTGATCATAAAAGATAAGTACCCATTTCACAGCTAAGGACTATGAGACAAAGAGAGGTTAAATATCTTGCCCATGGATCCAAGATACATGCTTCTATTCACTACACCTTCTGCTTCTCCCTAGGGTAAAAGTAGTGCATACTTCCAAGGGTTGTTGCAAGAATCACAAGAGACACTACAAGGAATGTACTTGGAATAGTTAGAGTTCAAATATGTACCTATCGTTACTGTTTTAAAACCAGGCACATTTCTGCCTCTAATGGCACATTCCTCACACACCTTTCAAGGGATTTTCAGTGCATCTCAGGACAGCTTATCATTTTAAAATACGACATCAATTTGAACAGTTTCAAAATAATTCATTTCAAGCATGTTTCAAGTCTAGTGTCCCTTGTATCTTGAAATAGGCACATGTACTAATCCATACAACACACATCAACTGAGTATCTAAATAGAATTTTCACAAGTAAAATTAATTTGAAATGCATTTGGAGAGTGTAACATTTAAAGAAATCCCAAGATAAATCCTTTCTCAGAAAAACAGCTCTTTTGAAACAAGAATCATTTACCTTACCTACCCATGTAAATATATACTTAGTAGTCTTAGGGCAGAGAAAAACTAGGATGATGTCAAAAGACAAAGGTAGACACATTGGCTACCCGAGGCCACGGAGCCGTGATGGAGGAATGATGGTGTCACATGGTCATGATCATCAACCAAGCAGCCAGTCACCTACTCCGAGGAAGAGCCTAAGAGAAAAGAAAAATATTGCCATCTAGCTAGCAAGACAAAGCTATGTGTTTCTACAAAAAATAAAAATGAAGAGAGTGAGAAGGTAAGGAGAGAAAATACAATCCCCCGGGTTTGTCATTGTGTCGTCTGCTGACAAGTGTGAAGATTTCTTTGCTAAGGAGAAGATTTCTTTGTCTCAGCCTGAGATACTCAAAGGCACAAGAAGTATAACACTGTCTCCTTAACAAAGGAGAGGACTGAAACACTGAGCAGCATAACCAATAGGCTTAGTGAGTCCAAGTAGAGCACAGCAAGAAGCCGGAGAAAGGAAGCCCAGAAGGAGGTTTACGAGTCCCTGAACAAGACCAATCAATCCTTCAGCACGTGGGTGTCAAGGCCTCAGTCTGTGCACCAGATGCAGCCTGATGGATGGGTATATCTATCCCAAAAGGCAAATAGAGATTGTTCTGCCTCTGGCCTCACACATTGGTGAGACACAGCTCCAGTGTTTCCCCCCTCGAGCTTTCTTCAAATGTATTGCATGTGTCCCACTCAGTATTTCCATTTCTTTGCCTTCCAGTTTTAGCACTGAAAAAGCAAACTTACTTAGATCCTCAGTATACAAGGAGTGTGTTTACTGTCCTTAGACTGCCAGGATATCGCACTCTTGAACTAAATTTAAAAATATATAATATCTCCATTAATTTAACTCACTTGAAAGACAGTAGTAGCCTCTTCTTGTTTCTCACAACATTCGGGGTCAACTTAGCACATCTTGGATCTTCTTCTAATGTTCTCTGAAATCACTTATAAAAGATAGTATTCACCAGTATAGACCCATGCAATGTTAGAGTGTGGCTTGGGCATGCTTCCTGTTCACTCATCACTGGATATAAACCGGGGTTGAATGTTGGCCAAGAGGTCCCAGAAGCAAAGTATTCAACTTTATCATAGAAGGTCAGCCCACAGAGATGTGTCCTTATGAACTAGAGAGAAGACTGAGTTTAGCTCTGCCTCCAAATAGCTGAAAGAGGATTACAAGTATGACCTGAATGGATAGAATTAGGGTGGAATATACAGAGATGTGTGCAAAGAACACACTGCCTTGAGAAGCGCAGAGCTCCTAGCCTGGGGCAGTATAAGTGCGCGTGCCTGACCTTAAGCTTTTGATTGCCAAGGCATGCATTCCAAAGACATCCACCTTGAATAAGCACACTGCCAGCTACATGACACAGCTATTAGAAAACCAACTAGATAAGGAACAAGGCTGCCTCTACCCATATAACCGATGGCTTCAATGACACTGCTTTTCCCTTCTGACTCTCTAGTTTCTGCTCTTAATGTTTTAAATTCACCAATAAAGAGCAGCTCTGAGAACTCCTAGATACCCCACCCTGGGACACTGATACAGGCAGAGTTCCAGGTCCTGCCCCCTCCTTTTCACTCTATCCTGACCTTGTTGTTTAATTTGGGCATTCAGTGTACCCTCTAGGACGTGTGAGTAACAACTTGTTCTTCAAAGTCCCCCAGTGATTGTTGCTGAGGTGCATCCTGCAGTCAAACTAAGAACCGCAAGGGCTGGTCAAGCCACAACATTGGTTCCAGTGGGGGAAATGTCTACGGGGCTCACCGCAAGTAAGACGGGCCTGGGCGAGTGTGCAAGCATGCCTAGCCAACTGCATTACTATCCACAGGCTGGAACCAACACAACACCTGGATAATTTGTTGTGAGAGATGTCCTAGATGTCCCACATCCAACCATGCTACTCAGTCATCTTTCAAAAAGACCAGATACCCTGCTGACCTTTGCCCTCGCTGGCCCCTCTTCCTGGAATGCTCTTCTCTTAGATGTTTACATGGTTTTCTCCCCCTCTACATCCATAACCATGCCATACTTATCCCAGGAATGCAAAGATAATTCATATAAAAATAACCTAATAGTGACATAGGCTACATGGACAATTTAAATTAGAAAAAAGTAAATGATTAGCTCAGCAGTTGCAAAAATTTCTTTGCAAAATTCAAGATTCATGATTTAGAATTATTAGCAAAATATAGTGCTATTCTAGTGGAAGAAAATTTCCTTAATCTGATCAAAGGCATCACTCCAATATTTGCAGCAATCAGCAGTCTGTGCCCAAATTAACACTGAGGTCAGACAAAAGACAAGAAAGCTTTCTATTCTAGTTTCTATTCAGCACTGAGCTATGTATCCTAGGAAATGCAATAAGATAAGGAAAAGAAATAAAAGTTTAAAGATTGGGAAGAAAGACCAAAACATAATTACCTACACAGAAAATTCAAGAGGACTTACAAATAAACTATTAAGGCTTTTAAAGAATAGAGCATTCCTATATACCAGTATAAACAAAAATAAAAAATTTAAGTGGAAAAAAAGCCCTTCCATTTATAATAGCAATCAAAACTTTTAGCTACTTCATAATAAACCTAAGAAATGAGATTCAAGAACTTTATGGAAAAAAATTATAAAATGTCAGGAGAATATGAGTGAAGTACATAAAGTATGACCTAAATAAATACAGCACTGTCACTTGATAATGGATTAGAAGACATCATATAATAAAGATATCAGTTCTTCCCACATTAATCTATATAATCAAAGTATTCAATTTAATAAGCCTACAGAACTTTTCATGGAACCTGACACATGAAAGTGCAGAATTTCAAGAATAGCTAAGATCATTTTTTAAAGAACAAAGTGGGAAAACTATTTCTAACAGATATTAAGATGTTTTTTTAAAGATATTTTACAATATTGTATTGATGCAAAAATATACACATTGATGAATAAAACAGAAAGAAAATTTGCATTATTGTCTATTTTTAATTTGACAGAGCTGACATTACACAGCCATGAAAAAATAAAACACCCTGCTCAAAAAATTTTGCTGAGATAATTGGTTTTCTAGATGGAAAAAAAATAGAAGCACACTTTACACCATAAACAATAATAAATTCCAGCTGAACTAAAGATCTGTACACAAAAATCAACACTTTGACAATTTTCAAAGAAAATGTAGACATCTGACTTTACCAACTTGGTTTAGGTAATTTTAGAGCAGAATTTCCTAGACAAAGTGCCAAGAAGCCTAAGCCATAAAAGAAACAACTGATACATTGAATTTATTACAAAATGTAAAACTTGTTCACCAAAGACAGCATAATCAAAGTTAAAAGATAAGTCATGGACTTGGAACAGATATTTGCAACCCATATAATCAACAGATAATTATTATCCAAAAATATAGGTAAGGAAATCAATAACGGGAAAAAACTCAGTAGAAAAATGAGCAAAGGATAGGAACAGAAAAGGAATTAAAATGGCCAATGAACACATGAAAAAGACTCTCAGCCCGATTGGTAATAAAATGTAAACAATGAGATGCCATTCACTCCCATTTCACACCCACCAGATTGGTAAAGATGCTAAAGTTGGCAAGGGTGTGGAGCAATGGAAATTCTCATGCACTGACATTAGGAGCATGAATTGGTCCAAATGTTTGGAGAGCAATTGGCAATATTGAGTAAATCTGCTGGCGTTCATACCCTATAAGCCAGGAATTCTTTATCTTGAGATGTTTTTGCATATTGTACTCAAAGCAGTGAGTGCAAAAGTGTTCATTTTCTTATTGTTTGTACTGCTCATTGGAAGAAGTATTATCGGTGAACAGGAGAATGGATAAATATATATTATGGCATATGTAGGCAATGGTGTATGATACAACAGTTAAAATGAGCAATGATATGGCATTTCAAATAATCTGTCAAAATATATTAACTTCAAAAACATGTTAACAATAATAAGAGCAAATACAGTGTTTACAATGTGCCTTGTGTTGTTCTAAGTGCCTTACATAGGTTATCTGATTTTCTTCACATTCATCTTTAATATCCACCACAAGCCTGAGAGATCGATACTATTACAACCCCATTTAATAGATGAGGAAACTGAGGCATGGAAAGGTGAAGTGACTCACCTGAGGCCGTACGGCTCGTTAGTGGCAAAGGAGTTTTTCAGTCCAGTTTAGCTCTCAGTTTCATTACCATACTCCTTCTGAACATTTTTTCAAAATTGTATAGTGTAATACCATTTATATTTATTTTAAAAACCGTAAAACCATATCATATAATGTTGAAAAATATATAGGTATGTTATAGAATTATAAAAACATAAATCATATATATTTATAATTTACCATAATGATATTTTATAAAAATTCATAACATAAATCCCACATTCTAAGTGTTTTGCTCTGTCTTTTACCCCTGATTCAAATCTCTCCCAGGTAAAGAAACATGAGGTCATCGGCTGCAACTGAAGACCTCACAATGCACTTCCCGCTTCAGTTCACTCCCCTCCGGCAGTGAACAGCTGTGGTTCGGTAAGGCAGTCACTTCCAGCCTCAGTGTGACCGCAGCCATAGTAGAGCGGGCTTTGATATGTCTGCGACTATAGCAGGAGTGTTTGAAGAGACTGAGAGTGGAGAGAGGTGGGGGTCAAGAAAGGGAAGCCAACACCACCCCTTCTCATATCCCGCTTCAATTCCCCCCTCCACGTCCCAGCTTTAAATGGGCTTGTGCAGTCGAAACCACCAGTTTGGGCTTCACCACAGGTTCAGCCTACAATGTGGACACTTCAAAGACTTCAAAGGTAGGGGACACAGTACTGTGTCTGGAGTGAAACCAAAAATGTGGGATTTAGCAAAGCTTCTGGAGGGTGGTTCAAGGGCTTGAAGTGATTTCCACTTAAATACAGTGTGAGTGAACAAAAAGAGAATCAAAAAATAATAGGCCCGAGGAAGAAAAAAAAAAAGGTCTCATTTTTCTCTTTTGTTAATGTTATAGAAATATCAATCCTGAGGGCTTGGTGAGATTTTATAAAGCCTGATCCATGAATCTGAGCCTGACTTTCAGCAGCAAAATTCAGGAAGCTCTACTTTTATGCTTTTCTACCCAGTTCTATTTTTAAATAACTGATAGGTAAAAAGAAAAGAAAGGAAAATTTAATAGGAGACTAGTCTATGCCAAGTTGTATCCTAGGTCCTTTCATTTATGTTTCATCTCATACTCATAACAACCCTAGGAAGTAGTATGGTTATTTCCCATTTACAAATGAGTAAACTGAGGTTTCGAGTGGCTAAACCAGCTGGTTCCATTAAGGCACAGAACTGAATTCAGTCCACCTTTTTTGAAGCCGCAAAGCTTATGCCTTTCCAACATGCCACACGGCTTTATGATAATTGAATATGAAAATGGCCTAACCTAAATAAGCCAAAATACCGTAATTGCTCCTAGTTAAAAATACTCACTTTTAAATTTATATACAAGCTAAAAATGCTTTTTGGATCTCCTGAAAAACTCACTGGGGGTAGATATTTGTTTGATTTTGGTTTCCTGCGACATGCTCAGTGGTTTCATAAGGTTTTAACTAGTGCCCGTCAAGAGCAATGGTGTGTATTGCAATGGGGGCCTGGGGGGCTCTGAGTCCATTCTCTGAAGGTTTTCTGGCTTCTAGTGTTTGGGTTCTAAACAATTAGGAAAACTAGACATGGTTACAGTGAGAGCCTTTCTAATTGAAAAATATAGGGTTTTTAAAACCAATTTCTCTACGAACTGACCTGGCAAAATGAATATTGTTTAATTTTCATTTTGAATTAAAGAGTCGGAAACCTGAGTAATATAGAGGTTAATGATAAACTGAGCTGAGCAGAGGTTCCTGTGAGAGCCATAGCAATGTATTAAAACAAGAATTATTTTGTACACTGTGCTGTACTTCAACATTGGATCCTCAACAGACTGCAAAATCACTTCCTAGATAATGAAATTATAAAAGAATTTTAATTTCATGTTAGGACTTGTATCACAAATGATTAGGAAAAGAAACAGGGGAGAACATAGTTTTCAAGCAAATTCCTCCTGTGGATAGCCAAACTGGATGGACTTTCTGCCGAGAAGGCTTGTGAAAAATGTTATCAGAGGCAGCAGAAATACTTTAAACATCAAAACACCAATTGTTTAAGGGCAATGTGAATGTATTTAAATGTCAAAGATATTTCAGGGCTGTGATTCAATAGCATTGAAAAGGATCATTTTCAAAACTCTGTGAGAAGAACATCACACAGTTTTTGATACCATGGATGCCATACTAAAAGGGTCCACTGGACCAAGGGCAAGGCATTCTTGCCTGGAATGAGCACACAGGCCTAACCAACACTAGCAAGATCACATTCATGCATCTGTAGAGGTTAATACAATCACGTATCCCTGGAGGTGATGAGCTATTATCTCAGTCCCCATAGAGCTGCTTCCCAAACCGCGGCTGATTCCTCTGTTATAGACCTGGGATTTGGTCTGTATGAAATAACATATATTAAAGCATCCTCAGTGGAATGAAGCAAAAGGAATTTCCTCAAAAACCTAAGGCAACAGGAGCCAACTTTACAGTAGAAAAATGTTTAGGAGTTGCTTTCTAATGGTTGGAATCTTCTCCATCCTCAGGGCTTGGAATTCTTTTTAGCCTCACATCTCAACACCACTGAGGAAACTAGGTGTTCTCCTAAGGACTCCATCACACCAGAATCAGGCATGAAAGCCCCTTCTAATAGGTAGTGGGATCTTCACTGGCCCACAGGAAGAAGTGCCTGCCAAAATCCCAAGCTGATTCCAGTCTGTCGTATGTGTCCTTTCCCGTAACAGGACGCAAGACCGCATTCAGGTGTCAAATATATTTCATCAGAATATTCTTAACTTTCATTAAGTTGAAACAATATGGGTCACAAATAACCATAACTGCTAAATAACACATTATTGAAACATTATAATAAGTATCATGAATATATTGAAACATGTCAAAGGTTTCAACTGGGGAGAACACACATATATATACCCATTGATATATATGTGCATATACGTATGTATGTATATACACACATACATTCATATATATGTATATTAAATTTGGCATAATTTGAAATGTTTGGAAATTATTTGAGGCGGCAAATCAGCAAGTTAATAAATGAGTTTTCATTGACATAGGTATTTTTTCATTCATTAGCTTAAAGAGAAACTTTCTGCAAAATGATACCTAACATTTTTGTTTAGGAAACAAATTTACAGCTGAGTCATCTCATTTTAAACCTGACTTTAAATGTCTTACATAAGTCTGCTCAAAGCTAAAACCTGCCCTAGACTGGGAAAACAAGCAGAAACATGTAGGCAAAAAACATGAAGACAAATGGAGATACATGTAATTTCATGTTGGCAAGTGCCTCTACCTTGGAGTCCATGTTTAAATACCAGCAATGTAATCACGTCTCTAAAATCCGTTATTTTATTCTAAATTCAATTTCAGGTTCTAACCACCTCTAACATACCATTACATGATGTGCAATCCACTGGAAATTCGCACCAAAAGAACTCTGGCGGTAAGGAAAAGGACCACCGTGCTCCTCGAGTTTCCTTCCTGTGGCTTTGTTGCTGACAGAGGGCAGTGTAACTTAGTGAAAAGCCTCATAGCTCCCAAAGCATTAAGAGTGATTCCTATGAAAGGAGCAAAAGTTAAGCAGAAGGTTAATAGCTGGGCTCTGGAGCCGAGCAATTTCAGCCCCATCACTTAGGACCTGAGGGACCTCAGGCAAGTTACGTAACCTTTCTAAGCTACAACCTCCTTACCTCCAAAATAGGGACAACGTGGTGTCCACCTCGTGGGGCTGTGAGGAAAAAGACATTAGTGCTTGTAAATCTCTCAGCTTCACATTGGCCTGGCATACAGCAACCATGCAAATGCTGACTTCTTGCTTTTGTTTTCATTATTATACTAATTATTACTGCAAACATCTCCATTGCTACATACATGAACTCATAGTACCCAGTTAGTTGACAAGATGAAAAAAACAAGAAGCACACATATGATAGGGTAATCTTCTGTTTCGTTCTCACTATATTCTTCCTTTTCGTGGTCAGAGAATGCCTTTGTGTGTTAGCAGAAAAACATCCCTTGATCACTCCCTGGCTTTTGGTTTCCAAAGCTTAAACTCATAGAGGGCTTTCTCAGAGATCTTCCAAGATCAGGCAGGAAACTGAAAATAGTAGAATCTGAGATCTTCTCCCCCAAGGGCCCCGCGAAGGTCTCAGGACCTCATAGAGCAATTGTTTCACGGCACCCAAGGGAAGATGGGTTGGGCTTTCCAGGCTCAGCAAAGATTCCCAGAACCATGAGTGGCCTGGAACAAGCAGAACCATCATCTCTGACCATGAGAATATCAGGTTGACCAAGGTAAGCTGAAAACTAAAGGGCTCTCCTTGAACATGTTGCTGTATATAAAATTCTGGGCTTTCTTATCAACTTACTCAGGAGGGGAGACTCAGTGATGAATGGGACTGAATTACCCACCACCTGGGTGTGGTGGGCACTCAGGAGAATACTCTCTCAGTTCTTAGAAGAGTTATATGACATTTCTTGCACAATCATGTGTGTACACACACATATATACATATATGTGTGTATATACATACACAAATATGCACGTATACATACAGGCACATATATATTTATCAATTAGTAAAATTTATTCTCACTTTGATAATCCTAGGAGAAGATTAAATTCTTAGAGACTAAAGCAAAGAGATGACAGTGATAATGGCATATCTATTCTTCACAGTATTCATACAAACCAGAATTAAACTGATCTAACTTCCAATAAATTTTTCCCCTTCATATTACTGCATTTAAAAATATCATATCTCAGAGGGCTCAGCAAGTCGATTGCTTATTGACTTTCCAGTGGGTCCATATAGTGTAATGAGTCTTTATAACTCTATTTTTAAATTACTTATTGGATTTTTAAGATTAAACAAATCATATGAGAAAAATTACAGTGTTGGAAACTGTGAGAGTTGATCCTATCAAACTATTATCCTATCAAAACTACATTTAAAATTTTTAGAATGAATATTAAAGCACTACAAAGGATGCTTTTAAAAAGGTTTTTACAACAAGCAGTTCTTTATAAATTGACTATCTTTTCACAATTTTACTTACTATAATATGAACTTCTATCCCCATATAAAAGTCTAATGGCCTTCTCTGGATTCGGTACTAAAGTCAATTCCCAATTTGAATTTGTGCTATTCTATAAGAGCTATAATGAGACTTTCCCCAGAAACTTCAAAACAGCAGAAAAAAATCAGAACTTTTGACTACAGTACAGTGTAATCAGAGTATTACTACAGAGGCAAAACTGCTAATGGCTCTCCTCTGTTTAAAATACACCTCTGTCGGGGCTTCCCTGGTGGTGTAGTGGTTGAGAGTCCACCTGCCGATGCAGGGGACGCGGGTTCCTACCCCGGTCCGGGAAGATCCCGCATGCCGCAGAGCGGCTGGGCCCGTGAGCCATGGCCGCTGAGCCTGCGCGTCCGGAGCCCGTGCTCCGCGACGGGAGAGGCCACAACAGTGAGAGGACCGTGTACCGCAAAAAAAAACAAAACAAACAAAAAAAATAACAGAAAAAAATACACCTCTGTCTAAGGTGTCCTGTTATTCTTCAGCTAGAGTGGAATATTTTGAATAGAGCCTGTTATGTTCCAGCTTTGCCTGGGTCCTGCTTACCACACCAGCACAGGCCACTCGCCCACTCACTCTGTCTCCACATGCTTTGTTTCCTTAGCTGGAACACCCATCATTGCCATCTGCCTCGCTCACCTAGCCAACTATCTCCCATCCCTTCTCCTAACCTCTGTATTCTTCTTTAGAGCCCTGCAGACCTCCACAACACTCGTTCTTCACGTACTCAGTTGTTCCACGCTTGACTCCCCTAAGTGGTATATTTATTCACCATTGTATTGTGCCTTAGCACTAAGAACCAGTGACTCAGAATCATATCTGAAGGAGTGACTGTCTTCAGCATGACACCTGAGCCCAGCTTCCCCGTAAAGCCCTCTCTTCAACCACCACACAGACATTGTAAATAAAGTTCCCTTCTCACAGTGAGGTAAAGGGAACCTCACTCCCCACCATGATGATTGTCCGTGCGTTAGACAGGGACTCATGACTATTTTACCCATAAATATCAAATACTACATTTGTTTGGGGAAGGTTTTTTTCTTCACCCAACCAGCTTAGATAAACAGCAACAATTAGCAAATCATATATCTCGTAAAAGTCTAGTATGCAGAATATATATAGAACACTTACGACACAACAATAAAAAAGACAAATAACCCAACTCAAAAATAGGCAAAGGACTGGAATAGACATTTCTCCAAAGCAGATATGCAAATGGCAACAAGCAAGCACAGGGAAAGATGCTCGACCTCATCACTTATTAGGGAAATGCAATTCAAAACCACAAGGAGATACCACTTCTCACACCACTAGGATGGTTACAATCAAAAGGCAATCACAAGTACTGTTGAGGATGTGGAGAAATTGGAACCCTCATACATCAATGGTGGGAATATCAAGTGGCACAGCTGTTTTGGAAAACAGTTTGGCAGTTTCTCAAAAAGTTAAACATAGAATTGTGTTTGGGGCAGACTTGTGTTGCCCCGTCCTCCAAATTCCTGTGCTGAAGTCCTAACACCCAGTACCTCTGAATGTGATGGTATTTGGAGATGGGGCCTTTAAAGAGGTAATTAAGGTAAAATGAGGTCATATGTCTGGGTCTTAAACCAACATAGCTGGAGTCCGTATAAGAAAAGGAGGTTAGGACACAGACAGATAGACACCAGACATGGGCACACACAGAGAGACAACCAAGTGAAGATACAGCGAGAAAGCTGTCATCTGGAAGGCAAGGAGAGAGGCCTCAGAAGAAACCAAACCTGCCAATACTTCAATTTTGGACTTGGGGCCTCAAGAATTGTGAAAAATCAATTTCTATGGTTTACAAATACAAAGCAAAAACCCCCCTCTTGTAAGATTTAAGAATGTTCTTCCATCCCCTACATTTTTTTCTTGATAAAAATTTCCCTTGGAAAACAATAGTACTGAAGTGTGTAAAAGCTTCACATAGAAGACACAAAGCAGAACATAAAGAATAGAACTAAAAGATGTATGGTACCCCAGTTAGTAACCTAGTATAAAGCCTTTTTGGGGTAAACAAATTACCTTTATAGAAATTTTAGAATCAAGGAATCTATATTTATCAGAACAAATGGCCCAGAACTTGAATGAACTATATAAATCAGAACATATTCAGGTTTCATTCTACCTATTTATTGCTTTTGATGAAATTCTCTTACCAAGTCCTACTAAATTTGTGGTTATCTGCCATACCTGGAATAAAATGATTTTTAAAATTCCCTAAATAATATTTGAAATGCATTTTAAATTTAGTGTCTATTTGCTTAGTGTTCTCTATTCCATTTTAGGTACAATGCTAGACTATTATGTATTTACTTTCATGGCTTTCTTTACTTATTTGGCACAGTTTAGTTCAAACTGTACTTGTAAAACCTAAGATAGACAAACGTTTAGGTCACGTTTATTCTGGTCTTTTAAACTGCTCTGTTGTAGTTATACAATAAAACTGAAAAAGATGTGGTTTGAATAGCTGTGTGGATTTCTATTCATTTGTGCCAGGTTCCACATTATATTTATCTCCTTGCTATCACCCAAATACAGGTTTAATTCATAAAAAAGTGGTCTTTGTACTACCCTCTGAGTACATTCTTCTGGCTATATAAAATAACTCGAGTTCCCTTTGCCTTTGTCTCAAAGTTTTTTTGTTTCTTTGTATTCTCTAGTCGTATTTCTTCTATTGCTCAATGAATGGGGGAAAAAACATGTAAGAATTCAATGTGTAAATTCTGAGTCTCAGGTCCTTAGAGAGCCTGTCTCTGCCTCAGGTTCCTTAGACCAAGCAATAAAAATGCTCCATGAGGTGGATGTTTCTAGACTATGTGAAAAGGCCTCTTTTCTCTTGGCTTTAAATTAGAGGATTATAAGAGTCAAGTTAATTTTCATTCAGCCTTATCTATTTGGAGTGGAACATTTCAAATTTAAAACTATTTTTCTTTTCATAAGCCTCTAATGAATTATATTTCAATGTGTTGGAGGGTAAGTGGAAAAAAGTAAAGTGACAATTTATTGTGTCACTTAGCCAAAAGACAGCAGAGGTTTACAGACTATGGTGGAGACCCAAGATTGGGTCCTGTAATAGGATGACTCAACCTGTCATGAGAGCCACGACGACTGCCAGTTCGGTAAATCAGGATGATCACGGAGAAATAAGTCAGATAGAGAAAGACAAATATCATACAATATTGCTTATATGCTGAATCTTGGAAATAAATGATACAAACAAACTTGTTTATAAAACAGAGACAGACTCACAGACTTAGAGAACGAACTTATGGTTACCAGAGGGGAAGGGTTGGGGGGAGGGACAGACTGGGAGTTTGCATACACTGCTATATTTAAAATAGACAACCAGCAAGGTCTTACTGTATAGCACAGGGAACTATACTCAATATTTTATAATAACCTATAAGGGAAAAGAATCTGAAATCTATCTATCTATCTATCTATCTATCTATATGTATAACTGAATCCCTTTGCTGGACACCTGAAACTAACACAACATTGTTAATCAACTCTACTCCGAAATTAAATTAAATTAAAAAAGAAAAGACACATTTATCCCAATGTTCGTTCATTGCAGCGCTATTTACAATGACGGGTCATGGAAACAACCTAAATGTCCATCGACGAATGGATAAAGAAGATGTGGTACTATATATACAATGGAATATTACTCAGCCATAAAAAGGAACGAAACGGGGTCATTTGTAGAGATGTGGATGGACCTAGAGTCTGTCATACAGAGTGAAATAAGTCAGAAAGAGAAAAACAAATATCATATATTAATGCATATATGTGGTATCTAGAAAAATAGTGCAGATGAACTTATTTCCAGGGCAGGAATAGAGACACAGATGTAGAGAACGGACATGTGGACACAGGGAAGAAAGGGGAGGGTGGGATGAATTGGGAGATTAGGTTTGACATAAATACACTCACATGTGTAAAATAGATAGCTAGTGGGAACCTGCTGTATAGCGCAGGGAGCTCAGCTCGGTGCTCTGTGATGACCTAGATGGGCGGGATGGGGGGGTGGGATGGGAGGGAGGTCCAAGAGGGAGGGGATATATGTATACATAGAGGTGATTCACTTCGTTGTACAGCAGAAACTAACACAACATTGTAAAGCAATTATACTCCAATTAAAAACAGAAAAAAGGATGATCACACCTGAGGGCAGCAGTAACCCATCTGCATGGTCCGACTTCCCCAGCCCTGTATGGTACAGCTGTCTTTCTGAGACCGCACACAGAATCTCTAGTGAGGGGACTCCCCCCCACCCCCATTTCCAATTACTCATGTCACCATGGGGGAAGACATATAGGTGCATTTTCTTAAGTGGGATATAATTATGTTAAAAAGATGTTTTAAATCGTTCAAAATGAACATATTCCACTCCAAAATGCCTCGTCGGTGCTGGGAGGACCCAGGCTTGGGGGTGGCAGGGGTTTAACCAGACATCTCCTTTCATCTACAAGTTGGCCTTCTGCAGGAGAGGAGCTTGGGCTGAGGGATCACCATTGCTCTACATGAGCCATCCAGAAAGTCTGAAGACTCAAGGCCTGGGAGGACCCCCTGGAGAAAGGAGTTCAAGTAGGAGTTATGTCTTTCTGTGTTTTGAGCTCAAAAAAACCCTCACTCTCAAGAAGAGAGAGGCCCCACCGTTTTAGTGAACGTTTTCTCCTCCTCCCGTAGCTGCTTTTGTGAACAAGCAGAAAGGCTCCTCGAAGAAACTTTTGAGAGAGTTGTTCTCAGGTTTTAGAACTATGATAAGGAAATGTATTCTTAGGTTGCTTCTGAACAAAACCTACGTTAATTTGTATATGTCTGGCATTTCAACCGACAGCCTAAGGTCTCACAAGTATTTCTGAGGAGAGTACTATATAGTTCCAGGAATCTGAGGGGCTGAGCAGAAGAGATGAGTGAGAAACGGAAGTGGGTATCAAGAGGCAGACCTGCCCGTGAAGCTTCAGTAGATCAAAAAGTTGCCTAACACAAAAATAAGATGAGAAAAGGAGCTAGGGACTTTGGAGCCAGAGAATGGTTAAGCTAATCAAGATTGTCAAAAACCATGCAGAGGTTATTTTTGGCTTCTTCTTGCTCCTTGCATTATTTCCATGCTCAATGTCTTCATTTCATGGATAGGGTTTCATTAGTCATATGCCATATTTATTAAAACCTTAGAAAATGAGAAACCTAACATAGACCTTGGCTACGATGGGGCCGGACCTCTTAAAATGCGACACAACATCACCATCTAGTGTCTAAAACCTAAAAGTTGAGTCAGATGTCACTGACCTATAAAATCACACATGAGCCTCTAGAAGAAACCATTATTCAATAGATAAGAAAAGGAAACTCTGAAAGCTTAAGTGATTTTTTTTTTTTGCTTACACTCACAGAGCTATTAGAAAACAGATTTCTTGACAACCAGCCCAACCCTAGTGATCCAAACCCAATTCAGTGACAAATGAATGTAACAGTCACTTAGTATTCCTATGTTCTTAACAACATCCTGGAATGTGTTGGAGGAAAAAGCAACAAGAGGGGATCTTTTGTATCAGTCTTCACCTCTAATCAACAGGATCTGCCTTTAAGTTAGAATATTTAGATGACAGATGGAATGTTATCAAATGTGGACAACCTGTTAAAAGGAACTTAAATAAATACAGATGTAATTAAATAAGCATTCAATTCATCCTGGCACATAGTAAAACAACAGAAGCATTAGGTAAGGGCAACTTATTTCCAAAAGGGCTTTTTAACAGCCTGCAAGATTCACTACATCACTATCAAAGGAAATGGGTACCTAACCCACATTTAATATTTTGCTTACAAGTAAAAATAAGTTTTTTAACATTTGTTTCTTTTCACCAGCTGTTCTATTTCATCTAAACCTTCAAAATATAGACCATCATAGGAATTTAAAGCAATGACTATGGTGATTTCAGCCATGAACCCACATTTAGTAGCATATTTCTTTATCAGTGACTTCAAGAGACTATGGCTTAGGTTGGAGAAAAGGTGGAAAAGCACTTGGATGGGGTTCTCTCTTTCTTCTCATTCATAGATCCAGCGTCAAACAGATTAACTGTCTCTGCCCCTGCTTGCACCCAAGGTCTTCATTCTTCCTTTTGGCTGCTCCTGGGTTATCAACACCCAGTATTCAGTACAAATGGTGGAGACAGCTCACAGCGCTGGTAATGCTTCTGGCGCCTGCTATACTTTTGATTCTCCACGCCTTCTCTGACCACTTACAACAAAAACCCCTGCCATCAGAGCCCTAGTTTAGCTGGAGTCCTGTCAGGGCCTCCACTGCCCTCCTGCCCCACTTCCACGCTTGCCTGAGGGTTACAAGGTTTTAATCAAAGGCATAAAGCCAGAAATTCTTAAGAAGGGGCAGGGAGCTTATCAGAATCACCTAGGGAGACCTTCCTAATTATAGCCCCACTCACACCTCATCTTTTCCTTACAGAGGGAGTGTTTCACAGCCCTCAAGTATGTTGGGGAAGGAAAAAAGAAGCTGAAACCCACTGGCTTCAAGCAAGGAGAGAGGTGAGGTTAATCTTCTTTTGATTCAGGTTGAAAATACTTCAAAAGAGGGAAATGAAACCTTGTCTCCTAAGGATGAAACTATAATAAAACCTTAATTAATTTGGACCCCATTAATTCAAAATGTGTGATAATTAGAAAAATGGTTAGGTTAAAGTTTACCTTTCCTCTAGCTGGGGAAAAAGTGGTTGAAAATTACTTTCCTGTACCTAGGAAAAATGAATTTGCTAAGCAAATTAATACTTTCAAAGAGAAAAATATTTAACTCATTGGGCAGGTAGTTTTCAGATTATTTGATACTTTTAACACATCAACAAGTGCTACTGTAATTATAAAAAATCTCTAGACATTAGAGTAAACTCTCCCAAGGACCTTTCCTAGACATCACTCAAGGCTTCAAAGTTATCAATTGAAGGTAATGAAATCAAATTTCTTTTCAAACTTTCCACAAGTCTGATAGAGCTTCCCTCCAGTTAGGCTGAATTTCTATGGTTTTACTAAATCTACTGATAAACTCAGAAGGCACCCCTAGCATATCTTACAGCTTGTGAACATCTAACAATGTTCAGATCTTTATTTCAGCAAAGAGTGAATAGACACATAGGCAACACTTATTTAAAAAGTAGGAATTAAGTGTGGGAGGAGCCCAGCTTGGCAATATATACCTACAACTGGTTCAGTATCAATATTGTCTTTAAAATATATATATCAGTGTTTCCTCAAATTGTTTTTTAGCTCCATAGCTTGTGAAAAGGTGTTCATTAGGATGGCGGTTAGGAGAAAGGAAGAGGGAGGAAAGCTCTGTGGCCAAAACATTTGGGGAGGGCTTCCCTGGTGGTGCAGTGGTTGAGAGTCCGCCTGCCGATGCAGGGCACACGGGTTCGTGCCCCGGTCTGGGAAGATCCCACATGCCACGGAGCGGCTGGATCCGTGAGCCATGGCCGCTGGGCCTGCGCATCCGGAGCCTGTGCTCCGCAGCGGGAGAGGCCACAACAGTGAGAGGCCTGCGTACCGCAAAAAAAAAAAAAAAAAAAAAATTGAATTGGAATAAGCAAGTTTGGGGCTTCCCTGGTGGCGCAGTGGTTGAGAGTCCGCCTGCCGATTCAGGGGACACGGGTTTGTGCCCCGGTCCGGGAAGATCCCACATGCCGCGGAGCGGCTGGGCCCATGAGCCATGGCCGCTGAGCCTGTGCGTCCAGAGCCTGTGCTCCGCAACGGGAGAGGCCACAACAGTGAGAGGCCTGCGTATTGCCAAAAAAAAAAAAAAAAAAAAAATTTTGGGAAATGATGGTTTAAACAAGTTAAGCAGGTTGCTGGACAGCAGGTCTTCTAAGAGCCTTTTCTAAGCAAGTCTACTTTTAAGAGAGCGGTGCAGTACTTTCTAAAGTTACTTTAAAAGGAAGTCCTTCTTCACAAAGCAACCTGGGAGCATTATCCCAATGCTCCATGAACACTCTTTGGGAAACACTAAACCAGTTGTGTAGCAATTAATGAATACCCTCAGAATTCCAATAGTTAACCAAAGATTTTCTGTTGCCTAATTATTTCAACCCAGCAAACAGAAATAATAAAACTTTATACCCTATATTATTATATTTATCCACCCTATTCCATTTAAGTTGCTTACAATTGCTGGCTGTACCCTAAGGCTCTATGAACTGAAGTTCCTGTGGTTTGATTTAAAATATTTTAATTAAGTGAAGCTTTCTGCCCCAAGGCTTTCTAAAGCAATTTTCAAAACCTCAGAAACAAGCAAATGTTATACCAATGGCGTTACCATTGACAAACCACAACGGTTTCCAAGCCTTCATTTTTGCTTTGTTTTACTATGCATAGACGTATTTTATTTCAAATCACAGCAAAAAATCACAGAGTTAGGCAATGTAGGACCAAAGTTATGTGCCTTGGGTATGGTGAGAAATGCAAAGCTCACCACAAAATACCTTCAGCCAATGGAGAAGTCATCTAACACAGGGGTGGTTGTACCTCTATCTAACATAAGACTGAGGTCATCAGTGTTTTCCTGGTGGAGAGTTATTTCCAATTTCCCTTCAAAGTATTATGTTTTCATTTTAAGAGTGTGCATATGCATTTTTTGTGGTTTTGGGAGGGACTCAGCTAGGGTTTGAGGAGATATTACAGCAGAATGTCTCAAATCGTTATCTCAGGACCAGTAGCTTCAGCATCACAGAGAACTTAGAAATGTAAATTCTAAAGCATGAGCTTTGGAGACATAAAGACCTACATTTGATGTTACTTAATCTTTCTAAGCCTTTGTGTCTTGTCCATAAAATGATTTTTTAAAATAATATTATCTTTCTTAAAGGGCTGCTTTGAAAAAAGGAAAAATATGATGATATATGTGAAACACTTTCTATGTATTTCACATAGCAGTACTCAGCTTGTGGACAGAACAATTAAATAATTTATTGTCCCACTATTTAGGGGAGAAGGAAAGTCTTGATTTAGGAGGAAAACAAATCTTCTATCTTTTCCCTACAAAGTTAATTCTTGAATGGCTAGTTCAGGCACCCTAATACGCTATGAACCTTTTTCAGAAATGCCCCCAAATTTGTTCAGTGTATGAAACTGGTCTTCCCTAGTCCGGTGTATATATACTTTGACTACAGTGGCTGGTGGACAGGACATTTTGGCGAGCCGGTCACATGGTTTAATAAGAGCAGAACTACAGCTTGCTGTAAGGTAAGAAACAGCAGGGCTTTGCTCAAGGAAGAGTTCCTATTGACTGAACCAGATGAGGCGTTGGCCTCTGGAGCAGAAGAGAATGCTAGCAGGACAGGGGACTATGCCAGGGGCTGAGGGGCAAGGAGACAGTATGATGATGAGCATTCTTAAGAGTCAGGGGCTGTGACCTCTCCACTGTTGTTTATTTAATCTTCCTAACACCCCATGAGGGAGGTCCTACTCTTCTCCATTTTGCAGAACCTGCTGACTTGAGTCCTTATGTAATGGGCCCAAGGTCATGGAGCCAAGTATCCAGACCTCTCTCTGTCTCCTCACCATTGCCTCCTAGCTCTCAATCCTTGGGGTGCTACTAGAGACACTGCACCATTATCTTTAAACTGTTGCCGTGATTGTGTTGTAATTATTGCTGAATTGCTTCTTAGTTTTATTTTGAGCTTTTCAATTCCTTCAAGTACACCATGGAAATGTCTAATATCCCAAAGTGTGCCAAGAATACAGAAAGGATGATAAACACCAGACTAGGTTTTAATGATAAGTTTCTACTCAGGTTATTCTGCCCGTGGGCCTTGATTTTAGAAACCACACTGCTAAGCTTCATCCGCCTTTGATCCTGTCTTCGCTAAAATGAGTTTCTCTAGAGTGAGTTTAAAACTCGTATTTGTATTCTACCTTGAATGCCTACAGTGACCCAAAGTCTCATTTCCCGCCTTCCCCTTTGGATTTCTCCCCGTGGCTTCTGTTTCCTGCTTCCCCAGTCAGAATTCTTAATTGGCTTTATCTCCCCCTCATCACCTCTGGCTCTGCTGGTAACCAGTCCCTGGAGAAGAGCCTTAGTTGTAACAGAGCAGGGAGGGCTCTCCTTCCATTTTCTGGAATAACCAGGGACTGCAGCCTGCACTCTGGGAATCAATTGAACCCACACAGCTTAGCACTTGTGAGGCTTTTTGACCCCCCTGCGTTTCCAATATCATCTTATCAGTTCCCTTCTGATCCAATCCATCACATGAAACTGAAGTATACTTCATTTATTAGCTGCTCCTTTTAAAATTCTGTTAAGACTCGGGGAACGGAAAAAGGCAGAATGATAAACGCTCAAAAATGGAAATTTTGGTCATTTTGGGAAAGGGGTGTTGAAGTCTGGGTACTTGAGGGGTTTCATTATATACTTCAAAGTAAAATTAACACTATTTCTGGGTTTTATTCATGCCTTTTGAAATACATATCCATGCTGGCAGCATCCCGTCTCTTACTCTTAGTAAACTCATATTTAAGACTGATTGATCCTCTTATCTTGTACTAAGACTTCTTGGCCTTTGAAGAGCATTTCCTGTATCATTAAGATTTTCATTTCCAGTTCTTGAATCAGACAACAAACACCACTTTTCTAGTTTTATGGGACAGTTGGGCCCTTGTCATTAGCAAACACTTCAGGTTTCTGAACTGACATTTTGTTCAAGAGGCTATCAGAAGAGCTAATTATTCTGCATCTCTTTGCCTTAGAGCTCATGGCCTTGGTAGAGCGGGAGCTTACCAAAACCCTGCGTTTTTTGGTGTGAATTGATCAATCGGGCCTTAGCCCAGGAAACCCAAAGCACTCCACCCACAGACCCTAATGCATGTCCCCCAGGCCCTGCTTTACTATCTGCCTCAGCCTTGACCTCCCCATACGGACCCTTGAGGTTTGTCAGGTACTTCCTCTAGGACATATAAGTAATAAACTTCTCTATTTCAATTTCTCTATTGGTCTTCTGTAGTACCATGGCTCATCATCCAGCACCCTGTGCTCTACTTAACAAATATTATTTTAACAAACTCATAACATACAGTGACAGGATTGGAACGGCCAAGGTTTCTGGGACACCTCTGTGTCTTTATCAAAAATGCCCTCAGAATTTACCTGCACAAACAATAAGAAGAGAGAGGAAGACAAGGTAAAGCGAGTAGGTTTTTGTAATTATCTCCCCATTAACTTAATTAAAAAGTAGAAAAGAGCAAATTATATTCACAAAAGAATTTTTTTTTTCTGGTGCTCCTAATTATTTGGTTTCAAACAATGACAACAAAAAAACCCCAGCACATACATTGTCCGTTCTAGGAACTAACTCTGAAGCAACAGAATGGAGACACTTTGTTGTAGGAGATTATTTGGCTTCATTTTGAAATCCACCTTGCACATCATCACTGGGGATTTGGAGAATGCTAAGCCCCTCCGATTCTTGACCCAGAAGACATAATGAGGTTTCTTTATGCTGTAGTTAATGTCATAACCTATGTGTTGAAAAGCATTTCTGACACTTCTTCTAAAAAGTTAATCACAAAATCCTAGTTCCCCTGGCAAAGCATTGCCTGAAGACCTCAAACATTTGGCGATTAGGCACCAGCTGCTTTTCTGATGTGCCCTCCTGCTCCCTCTCCCATAGGTCTTAAAAAGGAAGCCTCCAACATCTTAATCCTAACTTCATGTCACCATTTGAAAGATTACCAGGTCCAGATTCTCTTCATAATCTTCAAACACAAAAGTGGGTATTTTCTACCTAAACTGGAGAGAGGGAGAAAAAGACAAAGCTCTCCCTCTGTCCACGGTTCAGGCTAATCAACGTTTCAATCATCTTTAGCCAGCTTCCTGGACAAAACCAGCCAGATCTTTCATTTCTTTATCTACCATGACCTCAAGATGGCACAAAGCAGAGTGCCATGGATTACTTTCCCTATGATTCATGCACTCTTTCTTCTTCATCTTATGTTCACAGTATCCTCTTGTTAACTGAATGGCAGCCACTACAAGATATGTAGGTGACAGCATTCCTGAGAAAGAAAGAAGGAAAACTGCCAGTGTGCAAAACAAAATAGTAGACATTTTTAATGTTCAATTCATGTGCTAAAAGAAACATAAAAAATTCACTCAAGTTATGATCCTTCTCCTCCCAGAACTTCTGTTCCTGATGGGATATTTTTTTCAGTTGTGACTATTATTTTTATTCTCAGTCAATGTTACCTTAACACATCATGGAAAGGTGAGACCCAGGACTTTCAGATGTGAATTTATTGTTGATTTATGTGTCATTATGTTTTTTAATTGATACCTGGTATATATATTTATAGTGCTGTCTATTTCTGTAAAGGCAGCAGCAATATAAGTGGCCTAAGAACATAAAAGTAGAAAGGTAACCTGAAATTAAACATTTCATAACCTCCCAGCCAACCACAGACTAAGAGAAAATGTGGCTTTCAGTTGTGGAGAAAAAAGTCGAGAGATGTGAGGCAGGCCATGGTGGGCACTTTTAGGCACTTAAAGTTGTAACACCAGTGGAGCTATGAGCAACTCCTCCTGACTGCCTCAATTTATACCCACCATTGGCCATTTATCCCACATGTAGGTGAAGTAATTTCCCTTAAAATTATAAAAACGGAGTTATTCTGAAAACTTATTACCACACCACAACTCATTGAGGGGGCGCCAGCTCTTCATTTCCATTTCTATTGGTTTATCTTCATTGACCAAGGAGAGCACAGTGAAGTCTCACCTATCAGCTAAAGCGGTACGTTTTGATTGGGTGCCTATGAATTTACACCTATTTAATTACGATTCATGTACAACCGTCTGTCTCCTGTTAATATCATCTTTCTTGCTTTTGACAAAAAAAAAAATGAAAGAACGAAAAAAAAGAAAAGCCAGAAAAAGCTAGAGCATCTGTAATTTTTGGCATTTTAAATGTTTGTTCTCATTGACAATTCTTTCACGAATAAATGGTATTGTTTTAAAAGAAAGCTTTATTTTTTAGCATGTATTCACTTGGTTTTGCAGAATAGGATCCTGTTACCACTGGGGAACTCTTCTGGGACAGTCATACTTCATGAGCTCCAGGAAAAAGATAACATTGTTATCCTTTTCTCTTATTACTTTAACATTTACATAGAATATTTTACTTGGACATTCTTTCCCCATAAGATTCCTTTTGCTGTTGTTCCTTCATTATTAAGCCATTCTCTATCTTGCACATTGCAAAGGAATTTGCCAGATTTTCATAGTTAGATTCAGACATTCTGATTGCCAAATAGCACAATGAGTACTAATATTTTTATGACACCATTTGGATTTATATTTGGTAAGATTATTCCTACTCATCATTTTATTTCTCTAGTCTTTTGTATACAGTAGCCATTAAAAATCATTTATGGATTAACTGAGTGATTAATGAATGCTTTCAAGCCTATGGTTCATCAAAAATTATTTTGACCTTTTTGTAGAATATGGACCTTCTAGGCTGTCATTGTTTCTTTTTAAAAAGCCTCTCACTTCCTCAGACCTTTATATACTAAAAGAACTTTTAATGTCATCAAAGAAAATACAGGCTTTGAATTTACATTGTAGCTTATCCATTGACTGGTTGTATGATGTTGGAAGTAAAAAATAGAAATAACAATACTTACATAATAAGGTTGCTCTCAGAGCCAGAAATAATGTGCTTTAAGTGCCTGTCACATAGCAGGCATTCTATATGTTGAGATTAGTACTGTTTTTGCACTAGAAAAAAAGTCCAAGAAACCCTGAGCACCTACCATACTCATCAACTCCTTCTGAATAAAGCATCAGTAAACGGTTTCTTAGGTAAGATCCTTGGTTTCTAAGACCGATTATCCTTCCTATATGCCTAAATCAAAGTTATCATCTGAATCAAGGCCACAGTACATGGGTTGGCTAGCAGCCTGTAGCATTACTTAGAGTGAGGAATTTACCCAATAGCAAGACTATAATAAATAGTAACACCTAAACAGTCCTATCAGATCTTCTCTGGGAATTTGAATGTAAGATACCCAGAGATGAGATGTGCAGCAGAGTAGATGTGAAGGGATGTGTGGACAGAAGGTGGCATGCAGAAGCCCTCAAAGAGCCAAAATAAGAGGAGCCAAGAATGGGATAGGAACAGACAGTTTCAGTAGAAGAGGCAGAGAGACGCTGACTCTTGACAATGAGGGAGCAGTGGACAAACCCACTCCAAGGTGTGGCCCCTAGAGTTGCTATTGCTTCTCTAGAACCTGTCAGGTCTCCTAAATGTCCAACTGTGAACAGCCAATTGCCAGTGCTTCTTTATTTCCCATAACAGTTATCCTTTGTTGTATCCCTCCACAGGGTTTGCCTCTGTGTGCTGTGACCAACCTGCACACGACTAACGTGGTAATGGAGAGCAGAAGGTAGGAGAAGCCGGGGGGAGGGGCTGAGCCATGGGAGAGCACCTCATTTCCTCCTCAGCTCTCTCCCTTTTGCCTCCATTCTTCCACCTCCACCACTCAGTTGATTTTAGTGTTGAAGAGGACCTTAAAGGTCACTTAAGCTAATTATCCATAGGGAAATTTGTTATTCAGTTCCTGCCATTGATTCCCCCTGCCTTACTGCACTTCCGTTTTCTCCTTTGGAAACTCTATCTCTCCTCCTTTGGGAAGGATGGTGAGTACAGCTGCCCTGATTCCTCTCTCAAGATGCTGCAGGGGTCTCTAGAAAGGAGGTCCTCCTTCCAGCTTGTGCCTCTTCTCTTCCTGATTCAGCCAAGAAGTGAGCACACATTTGAAGCTCAGTTGATATGATTCTCTCTTCAAAGACTTTACATCTTAAGGGGAGAGACTAAGGTCAGAGGAGCAATTGGCATTATTTTACCACCTCCCTCCCCTTCAGTCACTCAGTTCTGACCGTACTCCTTCCTTCTATACAATTTGCAGTTGGTTTTCCCTCTCTCTGCTGGACTCTTGCTCCAGGAAATCACATGGCTCATTCCATCCAGGTCTCTAGGACCTTCCCCATTATTCTGTTCTCTTACTATATTTCCTGTCAGACCCTGTTTCATTATTGTTCTCAGTTCTTATCACTACTCCAGGTGTTATATATTTATTTGTTTACTAGTGTAATGTCTATTCCCCCCATAATATATAAGCTACACAAGACCAGGGTCTTTGTTCATTCTCTGTAGTACCCCAGTTCCTAGCTCTTGTAGATACTCAATAAACAGTTAAATAAAGCAAGAATTTATTCACTTCAGTGATGATCTGCATTGTGGAGTGGTTACACCAACCAGACCTTTTGGAGTTAACTGGATTTTCTCTGTTCCAAACCTGGTCCATTAGACCATCTTAGCCAACTCCTAGCTCTCTCAGATCCTTTCAATGCATTCCCTTCTTACATAAGTCTCCTAGGCTATTTAATTTTGCTTTTAATGAATGAACTCTAGTGTACGTACTTCTTTATTAATATTTGAATTTCCTGTAACACATTCTTTGTTCAACCCTGAGTAGACAACAAAAGAAACTGGAAACTCACCATCCCACAACTCTCCATCTTAGACAATCCTTTCCTTCTATTATAGATTCTAGTTCTGCCCTCTGGGGCAAAAGCAAACCAACTTAATGCCTCTTCCACTAACAAAAGTTAATAAGATTAAAGTAATCAACACAAAGATTGTATGAATGGTCAATGTTATTAACCTGTAAGTAGTTATTTGCATCCCAAACAAGGCATTTATTAATCCAAATGAATTTAGAGTTTCTAAATGAACATTGGATGATGAGGGGACAATTTTTTAAGCTTAGATTCTTGTTCTCTTTCTTGCCTGCTCCCACTTCTGAAATTTTCCCAACATTTTATATCCCTTCCTCTCTATCTCTCTATCTTCCTCTATTAGGACAACAAAGAGAAAGAAAACTAAAAAAGAAAAACAAAGAGGAAAAAGAAAAGGATAAGTACTAGAGCAACACAAGGTTTAGTAATTTCCATCTGCACATCCTTCTCCACTTATGCCTTTATCATGAGTCTGTGGATATGCACTATTGTGACAGATTATATACTGCACCTGTCTATGCCATAACAACTTGGCTGTATGACCTTATTCAATCAACACACACTTATTATTAAATAAAATATCTTCTACTTCCTAAAAGGTGCAAAACCTTGAGATCTTTAAATTAGAAGAGAATCAAGTTTTTTAACTGAGAGGAACAAGACAGATAAATAGAAAAGTAAGCTGATTTCAGAATAAGTAAAATGAAATAAGAAACTAAGAAGTCTGGAACAGAAAAACACAGTCGTAGACAGATCAGCGAGAAGAGCCTCCAGAGTAAAAGAGGACAAGGTTTTGTAATACTGTATTTACTCCTTATGTAGTTTGCACCTGGGTTATCTTACATCTGTAATAAAGTGGTTTTGACTGTACTAAAGAAAACCAGCCTAAGAGCATGTAGCTGCTGTGATGATTTGCTAACCTAGAAAAGTAAAGGAGAACAAAATGTCCACATTCCTAAGGCCAGAGCATGAAAGAGAAGCCCAACAGGGCCTGAGCAGTCAATTGTCATCAGAAGTGAGTCTCCTCTTTCCTTTGAGAACCAAGCTTTGCATTGCTTCACATCCCCCTAGCATCATTTGCCCTGGGTATCTCTTACTTAAACTGGGCTCTGCTTCCCTGCTTCCTATCAGGCATAAATCACCCCTGCACCCACTGCATCCAATCCTCTCATTTCCTTCAAAAAATTATGCTAATATGAATTCTCTTATTCAAATAAGTTCTAAAACCAATTGTATGGAATTATGAGCTAGCCCACTTAGACCCAGTTTTACTGTTTTGCTAACAATAAAAATGTAGAAAGCAGCAATATGCAACAAAAGCATTGGACAAAGCTTGTTTTCATGTCTATGTCTCTCATATCTATCCTCTTTTTCTATTTCCATAGCTATTGTCTGGTTCAGGCTTTTGTCACCTCTAAATTAGACAACTGCCACTTCTAACTTAGCCTCCTAAATTCCCCTCACTTATAACACTAATATCCTTCAATTCAGTTCTCACAATACTAGGCAACCTTTCTAAACAACAGGCGGAGAATATAAATCCCAGCCCAGGTATGCAGATATAAAATGTTACATTTAAAAACAATGGAATATTACTCAGCCATAACAAGGAACAAAACTGGGTCATTTGTAGAGATGTGGGTGGACCTAGAGTCTGTCATACAAAGTGAAGTAAGTCAGAAAGAGAAAAACAAATATCATATATTAACACATATATGTGGAATCTAGAAAAATGGTACAGATGAACCTATTTGCAGGGCAGGAATAGAGATGCAGACATAGAGAACAGAGGTGTGGACACAGGTGTGGAGAAGGGGGTGGGATGAATTGGGAGATTGGGATTGACATAGGTACACTACCATGTGTAAAATAGATAGCTAGTGGGAACCTGCACAGGGAGCTCAGCTCGGTGCTCTGTGGTGACCTAGATGGGTGGGATGGGAGGGGGGATGGGAGGGAGGCCGAAGAGGGTGAGAATATATGTATACATAGGGCTGATTCACTTCGTTGTACAGCAGAAACTAACACAACATTGTAAAGTAACTATACCCCCCATTTAAAAAAAAAAACACTTCTGGAAGTGGCTGGATAGGTATTTTCATATTTTGGAATTTAGAAAAAGGCATATCAAAGAAGTAAATTTTTAAAAAATCAATATAAAAACAGTTTTGCTGTGGTGTATAGTGGACATAAATAAACAAATCTGCGTTATGCTAATACCTTTACAGGTATTGTAAGATATCATGGTATCTTGCATTCTACTGCTTTCAGTCTCAATATTCAATTTTCTACATTGTTATCCTACTTTTAATGTTCAGATATGATGCAGTGAACTTGCATAAAGTTCAGGTTAAAAATTACTTTTTTCCCCCAAACCCAATTTACTAGTTAGAAAATGAGAATAAAACATCAGTTCTGACTTTAATTTTGCATTTTAATTTTGGAGTCTAGATCGTTTTGGAGCAGAAGTAGCAATATCCTCAACATCCACCAACATTTTAAGCAAAATGTAAGTCAAGAGCTTATAGTGATCATCTTTACCACCACATGGTAGAGACCCCATCTGAGAATGAAGCCTACATCAAGAAAAGCAGAGCCTAGAGAGGGACAGAAACAGATTTCTGCTTAGATTACCAGAGTAGCTAAATCCAGCTGTGAAACTAATTTTTTAGCTAAACGTTTCAGGTGAATCAGGCAATACAATGTCTTTTAGCAATCTGAGCTCAGTTTCTAGCACTGTAACCTGAAGAATCATGACTAATACATGAATCTATGCTTTATAAGATATCAAGGTGAGAAAGGAAAGATATAAAAAGGAAGGAGTGGTCTTCCTCCTATGGAAAATATACACACTCATTAATATTGGGGATTTGGCAGGCTTTCACTGTGGAAGTTGGTAGAGGTTCCTTCATCTAAGCACTGCACCCTGCCACAACTCCTCTTCTAATGGAACTTATCTACCCGCCCTGAGATTCCAGAGCCTGCTCCCATAGCCTTGATGAAGGGGCAGTGAGCTACAGGACTGCCTTCCAGTCAACAGGTGGTTTTACCTGGAGTGGGCACCATACTCAAATTGGCCGATCCAATTCTCTCTCCTGAAAAATTGATATTGTCTAGTGTCTAGTGATGCTTAGACTGAAAGGATATAACTTGGTGTGGACATTATATACACATGCTCATTAAAGAATAATAAATCAAACCAGCAAAGAAAAAACATCTTGCAGAGATAACAAAGAATGAAGCTAAATATCCAATATGTACCAAAGAGACACAGAGAGACAAAACTCCCTTGGTCTCAGACTTATTCTCATTCCACATCCCAGTTATAGGCCTCCTAAGTCCTGGCTACCTTGTTTGCCCTTGTAGTCATTCAATATATTCCCCGCCTCACAGCTTAAGCTAGTTTGAATGGGTGTCACCTACCTGCAACCAAACAATCTCTCTCTGAAATACAGCCCATCTAGTATATGTGAAATAACTTGAGATCCTTTAAATAAAAAGTGAAATCAATTCAAAATATGAATAAAGGTGCTTCCAACTTTTAGATTCAATTTGTGGGTTTTGTGACCTCATCTTTAAGAGAAAATCCACAAAGGCAAATTCTCTTGTGTATGCACTGTTTGCAGGTTATCCATTTCAGGTCCTTCGGTTTAGCTGTTGGGACATTGATGGAAACCATGGAATGATTCAATATAGGCTGGGAAAATGAAAAACCGGTATAGGGGTCATATTTTTAAAGCATGATCTCAGATGTACTTATGGGTACTTGTCACCAGAGTGATCTTTCTAAAACCCTAAACTGATTATGCCATTCCTACTTCAAATCCTCTTTATAAGCACTCCATTTCCTTTCATATAAAATGCAAACTTATAGATGCTTAGTCCTCCCTACCTCTCCAATCCCATGTCCCACTCAATTCTTCAGGCGTACCTTACTAGCACTACCCCAGAGTCTTTGAACACAGTATCCCTGACTCTGGCATAAAATGAGCACACTCTTCTGGGATATAGGGGCATTGCCAAAAGCTGCGCTTGCAAGTGCAAAGTTCAAGTGAAATATTCATGTTCGATTGCATGTATCTGTACTTCTTTTCAATAATATGTACATATTTGTTTTGAGATGTATTTCCCCAGAATTGATAATCCATGATGAGTTTTAAGATTGTCTCACTTGTTTCTCTATCCCTAGTGTCTGTTACAGTGGCTAGCACAGACTAGGTGTTCAAAAACATATTTCAAACAAATGAGTAAACAATAAACTCTTAGTGGATGAAGAACATTATCTATTTTGTGCCCTTATCTATCTCTGGCACAGAACTTGTACAACAGCTTGAGAAGCAGGGCTCTGGTCATTCTGAGCTCTTTGTCATCTCTTAACTCATTCCAATACACTCTTCAAGATACAATTAACTGTCATCTATTTGAAGGATTTCTTCTACTGCTCAAGGGAGGGATACTTCTCCTATGCTCTCCCAGCATCTCTATTATGAAATTTAGTATATTGTAGTATAATTATCTGTCTGCTTCTATGTCCTCCCTGCAAGACTGGAAACCCCTGGAGGTAGTGATTTGTGCTTTGTTCCCCTCAAGAGCACTGGCACCTGGTCCGTGGTAGGCTTGAATGAACATCATGTTGAAAGAATAAATGAGTGAATGATTCAGGTGATCTGGAATAGACACATGGCTGCCATTGTTATGGGTCTTTGCAGGTCACACCAAATGCAGAAATCAGCATAGTGAGGAATTGTAAAGCCTGGGATATGCCTCAGGTCAAAACATCATCTACTATCTCTCCTTTATAAAAACTGAGTGGATGATGAAGTTAAGACCAGAAGCACTTTAAATTCAGAGACACCAACTTTTTAATCATGTTTGCCCCCAGACCTACTATACACCAGGCAGTCCATGGTCTGCTAGGAACTGGGCAGCACAGCAGGAGGTGAGCAGCAGGCAAGCAAACAAAGCTTCATCTGCCGCTCCCCATCGCTCCCCATCACCCCCCATCGCTCCCCATCACCCCCATCGCCCCCCATCGCCTCCCATCGCTCCCCATCGCCCCCCATCGCTCCCCATCGCCCCCATCGCTCCCCATCGCCCCCATCGCCCCCATCGCTCCCCATCACCTCCCATCGCCCCCATCGCCCCCATCGCTCCCCATCGCCCCCCATCTCCCCCATCGCTCCCCATCGCCCCCCATTGCCCCCATCGCTCCCCATCGCCCCCAATGGCTCCCCATCGCCTCCCATTGCCCCCATCGCTCCCCATCACTCCCCATCACCCCCCATAGCTCCCATCACCCCCATCACTCCCCATCGCTCCCCATCGCTCCCCATCGCCCCCATCGCCCCCATCACTCCCCATCGCCCCCATCGCTCCCATCATCCCCATCACTCCCCATCACCCCCCATAGCTCCCCATCGCCCCCCATCGGCCCCCATCACCCCCATCGCTCCCCATTGCCCCCATTGCTCCCCATCGCTCCCCATCGCCCTCATCGCCCCCATCGCTCCCCATCGCTCCCCATCGCCCCCCATTGCTCCCCATCACCCCCCATCACTCCCCATCGCCCCCATCACTCCCTATTGCTCCCCATCACTCCCCATCGCCCCCATCACTCCCCATCGCTCCCCATCGCTCGCGTTACCACCTGAGCCATCCCCCAACCCCACCCCAGTCCGTGGAAAAATTGTCTTCCACAAAACCAGTCCCTGGTGCCAAAAAGGTTGGGGACTTCTGCTATACGCTACTGCTTCCCCACCTCAGTGGGGCTTACAACTAAGTAGTCATGAACAACAAGAAAAAAAGCACATTCTTCTTCCCTGATCCCTTCCTTCAGCTGCATGACCTGATACTCAAAGAGGTCTGGTTACCACTGCCAGAACCTACACCCGATGATGAAGGGATTTCAAACTTTATTTTTAGCACAACCAAGCAGTTAAATGTGTTAGGAAATTAAACACTAATGAATTTGTCTGACAGCCCAAATATTTATCTTTTGCTTTAGAAACACGAAAGGGAGAAAATAGAAGTTTATGCAGTAAGAGTCACGGGCACATAGAATAAGCAGCCAGTGCAGTCTGTACCCTACTCAATGTTAGGGAACCCTTCCAACATAACTGTGTCCTTTATTAATCTGTAACACTTTGGGGAATCTGGAAATTGTTCTGCTGCCAAAGCATAGTGGGGGAAGGAGGAGAACATGCCAGCTCCTCTTTAAGCAAACACAAAAGTGCCATTCTCTCATCCGGCAAAACAATAAGATTAGCTCTTTTATCACTAATTTTTCACTCTCCTCGCCTACTTTGTAAACACAGCGTGGATGACTTTGCTCCTTATCAACTGCAAACTGAATCTGGCTTTGTTGAAGCACCGTCAATCAGCTGACTTTCTGTGCATACATGCAGTGATATACCCAACTGAAAAAAGACAGACTTTCATTTTCCCCAGCAATATCAGGGGAAAAAAAGGTACAAAACAGAATGAAAAACAAAAAGGACTCTTCTGTAGAGTGTAACCTAGAGTTCATTTACTCTGCCAGACAGAATGAGATTAAAAACCAATGAAGGTCAAAGCTATTAACATTTGGATCAGAGGGCATTTTGCCTGTTAGGATCTAGTTAGACTGGTCTTTTGTAATTGCCCAGTTTGTTTCCAACATGTCATGTAAACACTAACATTAGCTAAAGCCTGGGTGGTCTCAGGCTCCACATAGGCAGCTCAAAGGCCAGCTTTATCTTTGATTAGCAGCAAAAACACACAATTCTTTATATACCAATTTAAATAGTCAATGAACCTCTTCATTTTTGCTGGTACAACTTGACTGTGACATTTCCAAATGGACCGTAATTTGATTTCCCTTTAGAACTCTTCTGTTGTACACTTTTTAAAGTATATGACTGACAGCTTCCTTGCACACTAGGCAATTTTGAGGGCCAGCACATTAGACTTAACAAAAAATGCCCTTGATCATCAGGCAAGACTAAGGAAATTTGAGTGCTAATCCAGAAGATAACCTTTTTGATTAAATTACGGTCAGTACACCATGAACAGCTTCTTCCTCAGGCTCTGGCAATGACATTTTCTTTTCTTTTCTTTTCTTTTCTTTTTTTTTTTTACGGTACCCAGGCCTCTCACTGCTGTGGCCTCTCCCGTTGCGGACCACAGCCTCCTGACGCGCAGGCCCAGCGGCCATGGCTCACGGGCCCAGCCGCTCCGCGGCACGTGGGATCTTCCCGCACCGGGGCACGAACCCGTGTCCTCTGCATCGGCAGGCGGACTCTCAACCACTGTGCCACCAGTGAAGCCCTATTGTCTGCATTTTGGCTTGGTTTTCATTCATTGGATTCTACGTCCTGACATGCCTGATCAGTTTTTGTTGAATGTTGGATATGGTGATGTAAAATTGGAGGAAATCTGAATGACGTTTCATTCTCTAGGGAAGATACAAATATCTTCTGGCTGGCAGTTAGACTTGTGGCAGATCACCCTGATCCAATTAGGAAATAAAATCTTTCAAGGCTGAGTATCGGGCTTTGTGAGTTTGTTCTTAATACTATGGTATAGATTCCAGAAATCTTAACTGAAAGCATAAAGTATTTACTGGGGCCCCTTGTAGAATTCACCTATAAAACCATCTGGACCTAATGTTTTCTTTGTGGAACATGGCTAAAATATTAATGCAAATCTCAATGATAATAGGGACTGTTTAAAACTTACTTTTTATCTGATGTCAGTTTTTAATGTATAGTTTATATTTTCTCAGGGATTTTTCCATAAACTCTGTTTTCAGATTTATTGAAAATAATAAAATTGTGTTTAGTATTCTAATTTTATCTTCTGATCTCTGTTGTAGCTGGTTTTCTGTTTTATTCCATATATATGTGTCTTCTCTTTCTCTTTTTTTTATCTTGATCAGTCTTGCCAAAGATTTTTGTACCTTATTCATTAGTCTTTTCAAATGACCAATTTTGACTCTGTTATTTTGCTCTATTGTACCTTTGTTTTCCATTTCATTTTTTTTAACCTACTTTATTATTTTTCCCATTCTACTTTCTCTAAGTTTATTCTGGAATTAATTTTTACCTTCTAACATTGACAACTTAGCTCATTAACTTTTAGCTGCTTTGTTTGTTAACTAATATAAGCATTTAAAGCTACAAATATACCTTGAAATATATTTTTAGATGTATCCAACATTATAAAATAAAATGTTTACATTAACATTCAGTTAAAAGTACTGTTAATTTCATATTTTATTTCTTATTTGGGTAAATTTTTTTAAAGAACAGTTTATTAGGTTTTGTAAGTACAGATTTGCTTATGGGTGTCCCTTTGTTATGGATTTTTAATTGCATTTTGATCAAAGAATGTAATCTAGGGCTTCCCTGGTGGTGTAGTGGTTGAGAGTCCCCCTGCCAATGCAGGGGACGCGGGTTTGTGCCCCGGTCCAGGAGGATCCCGCATGCCGCGGAGCGGCTGGGCCCGTGAGCCATGGCCGCTGGGCCTGTGCGTCCGGAGCCTGTGCTCTGCAGCGGGAGAGGCCACAGCAGTGAGAGGTCCACATACCCCGCCCCCCCAAAAAAAGAATGTAATCTATGTGATACCTGTTTTTGAAATGTGCTAAGATTTGCTTTATTGCCTAATTATGGTTTTTCAAATAAAAGTTTCATGCTTGCTTGAGAAAAATACATATAATTGCAGCTTCATTAGATCCATCTTGTTAATTCAGTTTTTCAAATATTTTATATTTTTACTATTTTTTTAACCTCTTGTTTCCAGAGAGATGTTTTTGAAATCCCCTTCTGTAACAGTGAATTTGTCAGCTTTTGCTTTATGTGTTTAGAGTCTCTTTCATTAGGTAAAATTTCATTAGGTAAAATTCTCACATCTCCCTGGTAAATTGAATCTTTTATCGTTGTGTGGTGATCCTGTTTATTCCCATATATCGTTTTGGTCTTTATATCTACTTTTTCTAACGGTAGTTTAGATATCTCAACTTTCTTTTGGTTAATATTTGCTTGGTTTACATTGTTTCCTTCTTTTACCTTCACCTTTTCTATAATCTTATATTTTATGAATATCTCTCATAAATAGTATATAGTTTCATTTTTTTGTATGCTATCTGACAATCTTATCTGATTGGTGAGTTTAATCCAATACATTTATATATTTGGATTTTTTCTACTATCATATATTTTTTAATTTGTCATGCCTTTTTTGCTGCTTCTTTCTTCTTTTGGACTGTCTGGTTTTTAAATTTTTCTTATTTCATTTCCCCCTTTGTTAATTTGGAATTTATACACACCATTTTTATTCTTTTACTAGTTTTTCTTGATATTTTACCGTAACATTTAGAATAACAAAGTCTATAATTAAAGTATCTCTACCCATCTTCCAAAAATCACTAGGCTAGAGTACTGTAACTTGATTCAAACCCCACACCTAGATTGCATGCTATTATTGTTCATTACTTTGCATATCCTTTGTTACTTTATTATTTTTTATTTTAATTCCTCAAATTATTTCTGATTATTATTTATTGTTGTTTTACCAAACTCTCTGCTTTGTTAATCTAAAAGTGTCTTTACCTTTATTCTTGAAAGATATTTTACTTTATATAAAATTCCAGGTTCACAGTTGTTTTCTCTCAGCATTCTTATACATTATTTCATTTTCTTTTAGCTCCACTTTTGCTATTAAGAAGTCTGCCTTAATTCAATCATTGCTTTGTAGGGGATTTCTTTTTTCTGCACCTGTTTTAATATCTTCTGTTTGTCTTCATCATTCTGCAGTTACACTGTGGTGATCTAGATGGGATTTCTTTTTATTTATTCTGCTTGGTATACAATGTGCTTCTTATATAAATAGACTTGTATCTCTTACTAAACATTATCTCTTCAAATATTTACTTGTTCCCATTCTCTCTATTTTCTTCTTCAGGGAGTCCAATTAGATATATGTTAAACCATAAATCCTCTCTTTTAAAAACTTTTCTTTCACATTTTCCACTTTCTTGTTTCTCTTTGTCAGATTCTGTATACTTTCTTCCCCCATCTTTCTTAGTTCTAATTCTTTCCTCAGCTTTCTCTAATCTATTGGTAAACTTATGCATTTTGTTTTAATTTTGATGATTGTAATTTTTTTCAGAATTTCTTTTGGGTGTTTTACCAAATTTACCTGAACATGTTAGATAATAATTTACTTCTGGCTTTTTTTTTTTTGCAAAAATCATCTTTTATTTCTTTAAAAAATTTCATAAATAATTATTTTAGTATCTGTACTTAATTATTCAAATATTAATAGTCTTTGTAAAGCTATATCTGTTGTTCCTTTTTCTACTGAATCTGCTGTTAGTGGATTGTTTTCCTGTATATTTGGTAATTTTTAATTGCAAATTTCTATTTGGCTAAATTTAATCTATATGATCCCTGAAAGGTGTGAAGGATATACTTCTGCCAGGAATTTCAATTTGCTTCTTCTTGGTGTCTGGGATGCTATCACACTTAGTCTACTCTATTGAACTGGTCCAACTATGGACTCTTCTGTCTATGAGGTACCATAAATTCAAATCCCTAACTTGCATGAACAGGAATATAGACAAACAGGTTTCTTAATCTGTTATTTTCATAGGCTGGCACATGTATTGGCCCATCCTTTCATAGAACTATGGGTTCTTTATGTGTCCTAACACATATATATGTGTCCCAAGCGGACTCATCTTCCCCACCCTACCCCCTTGGCTGAGCCCAAGATTTAGTCCTCTCTCACTCTAAGTGGCTACTAATCTCCAAAATTATGGTTTCTCAGTATTGGTTTTAACACCCCAGGGCAGCTCCAGCTTCTGCATCAGTATTTGTCTACCTGTATAGTTTTAAATTTTCTTCAATTTTTCTGGTTTTCAGAGATTTTTATAATTTCTTTGCGGGCTTAGCAATACATGTTAAATTATATTTGTTATAATTTATTCACTACCTGAGTGTTTTGTGTTAGTGAAAGCCTTTATGGAATGCCTTGTCTCTGATACTGCCAGAATCAGGTGAAATTTTACTACGTTTTAAAATATACTGAGTCAACTAATATTTTCAATTTTTATTGACATTCTCTGGACACTTTAAAAAGGTGGGGATTTTTTGAAGATCTAGTGTTTAATATCTGTTCATTAGACCAATCTTACTCATTTTACTATTTAGGTCTTCTATATCCATATTTTTGTCTACTTGATTAGTCATGAAATGAGAGTGGATAATTAATATCTCCTACTGTGAATGTTTCTGTACATTATCCCTTGAATTTCTTGTCACTTGTGTTTTATTAATGTTGATACTATGTTATTTGGTACATAGATCTTCATTGTGGATTCACTCCTTTATATAAAACACACTTTGTGTTGTTTAATGCTTTTTTTCCCTACATTCAATGCAATCTAATATTAAGATTTTAATCATTCTTTTCAGTGCTTCTTTACAATGTTTTTGTTATCCTTTAATATGCAGTCTTTCTTACTTACTTGGTATTCCTTTCATGCAGACACAGTTGGATTTTAGCCAATTAGTCTTAAATCTTTTTTCCTCTGCTGAAAGAAAGAAATCTCTAAGATGATTATTTTCCCTTTTAGGATTTGATATGGGAGAAAGAACATACCCTGAATCTGGAAATAAATGAGTTTTAGTATTGATCTTCCTCAAATTAACTTTCTGATTTTTTGAAACTTCCATGAAACATCTGGTTACATCTTCCCAACTCTTAGATTAGAAAAATAATACTTTCCCCGTTTTTTTTTGAACTATAAATACAGAGAGGTTACCATGTTTCAAAGTTGTACATGTAAGATACCATAACTTTTAAAATACATTTTATCTTTCCTTGTTAACTGTTAATCTTTTGTAAATTCATGGCCATCAAAGAAATAGTCCAGTAACTTGCCCATTTTATTACATCATAAATCATGGTAGAAAAGCTGAGACCACTTCTCTGAACCGCCAGAAAGTAAGATTGTTTTGAGTACAATGTACTCATAACAAAATAATTTGTGAGTTAATTCTTTGTCACTGATTAAATTGGGACAAATACATTTTGAGGTAGTTCTTAACTACAGATACTAATTCTGATGTCCACTTTTGGAAGATTTTATTTGTATTATCTGAGAATCTTTCATTTAAAAATGTTGCTTTGCCTTCTGATTCCTATAATTTCTCTTTTATGCCTAAGATTTCTTTTACAGTGTTCTCATGATTCATGGTCTCCATCTTAAGTCTCTATTATTCTTTGACTCACAAATATACTGAGCTTGTTTTATGTTTCTGCCTAGAGAATAGTGTATGACTGAGTGTGGCTTCTGGTATACTTCCTAGGTCATTTACTCCAAATTTATTTTAGCCCTTATTTCAATTCTATAGTCCACTGCCATTGTTTTACTCAATAGAGAAGATGGAGCTCGTGAAATTTATTGACCAAGAAGTAAATTTGAAAATACTGACCCATAGGAAGACTATATTATTTTCTCATTATCCTTTCCCCAAGAATGTCTATGGCCAAGAATTTCAGGATAAATATTAGGGGTATAAATTACAATCTGACCAACCACAGTTATCAGATCTAACACAGAAACATTGGAAAGATAACCGTACCTTTGAAAACCTCTAAGCCTGTTATGAATTATGGTTTCATAGAAGGGCACTGTCTAATTTTAATCTACCTTTTTTATGCTGGGCAAAAGAAGACAAGGCAAGAACTTAGAAATAAGTCTGGGTTGTTTCTAGTCAATGCTTTTTTTCCCCGTGAAATATAGAAACTTTCTCTTTTCAAATTGGAAACATTTTTAAACAGATTTTCAGTCAACTTTTAAACAAAGTCACAGGTTAACAATTGAGGGAATTCTGGGTGATCATAGAGTACTCAAGTCAGAAATATTAGACCTGAAAGGATCCTGGGATGTCATTTAGCCCAACCTTCTACACGGTAAATGAAGAAAATGATGAATAATAAAGACATATGTTTGAGGTTACATTTCTAAAAAAAAATTATAAAGAATACAAATTATAAGTATGTGAGTCAGGGTTTAGACACCTAGATCTCTATTACCTGCACCATATCTAGTTTAATTTTCCTGTTACACAAAAAAACCAAAGTCAACAGAGACTGTGAGAATACAGAAAGGAACCATCATCCAAGAAATCTGATCACAACTTTAATCCCCCAACTACTAAGGCTTGGATCACAGATGTTTTCAGTATCTCCAGGGAGGTTGTGCCTAACACTTTTCTCTAAAGCTGAAAATGGGCATGAGCCTGTAGTTTAAAGGAAAAAATTCTAAAATAAATCATGTTATGGGCATTAAGGGCAAACAACATTCTTTTAAAATGAGGCAAATTTTAATTGGATTCCTGAACCTCTTTTCAACAGGGACGCTTCAGCACCATTAGTAAAGCGTCATTCTTTCAGATGACGGAAACCTGTTCGTGTTGGTGGACCCTTGGCACCTTAGTTCCCATGTTTCTGTTAGAGGTTGAAGTTGCTTGATGAATTCCAGAAGCTATATACAGCAATCTACATCTACACTATGACAGAAGAAACAAACAATGATGGCTATTCACAGTAATGCTGGAAGAGACTGTTTTTGCCATGTCTGCTGTTAACTTACAAAGCGGTTCTCTGCACTTTGTGGATGGCCACAAGTCAAACACTTCTGCTCTTTTCCTTAGAATCATTTTGAAACAAGTTCTAAAAAGAAGATAGGAGCAAGAGAAATTTCTATTTATTTTGGAGGCTTAAGCAACATTGTGTAATTAGCGTCTGTGACCTGACTTTTTTTTTTTGTCTTACTTTCCTCTATTCTACCCTTGTTACTTTCTTTTTTTTAGTACAGTCTTATCTATTGTTCTCCCAGGAAACATGCCCCTCTCCCCCATCCATTAAACATGCTCTTTGAGAAGGATCCAGTCTACCATTCACCCTCAAGTATAAAAGACAGATAAGGTTTAGTGTGCCAGCCTCCCTAAGGGCATTGGTTATTTTAGACAAGGAAAAGCAACCCTGTCAAGTATAATCTAAATGACTAAAGTTCTCATGATGGAATGCCAGATATCAGAAAATAGCTGTATATTTCTTGGAAAAGATAGAGCAATATTTCAATACCCCAGAATATAACTGCCTGTTACTAGATCAACAATACTACTAAGAGATAAAAGTTGTGTATTAGTATGTGAAAGGGATCCAATGAACAAAAATGGTTCTCTTCAGGTCTGACTCTGAAAAAGCTGTAACAACAACAACAAAAACAACTTAGGGAATATCATCATTCTATGGAATCAAAGTTCAGTCTCACTCTTTTTATTTCTAGAATGAACAGTCTCAAGACATGTCTCTAATGGGCTTTGAGGTAGGTCAACAATGAGGTCACATGCACTGTTACCCATTTCTGGCTGTGAATAGTACTATATATTCACACGCACCTCTCCCCACAGAGGTCTGAGGTGAAGCAGGCTATATTTTGATATGGTACTTTGGGATATAAAACAAATATGGAAAATACAACCGAAGATATTTAGCTTAATAAATTAGTTCTTCTCTGAACACTCCCTTAAGAAGTAAAAAATATATTAAATATGATATATGTTCTCAAAAACCTTAGTTTGCTGACCCCAAATAATAACTGTATGCATTGTTCTTTATGGTACTTTTATGCAAGAATGCATAAGTAAGTTCCCAACACTAATTCATTAATCCCTGGACACCCCATGGGGGTGCTGGTGGGAAGAAGAGTGAGGGTTGTGAGAAATACATGATAAATGTGCTCTCCTGGAGTGGTTCAATTTCCCAGCACTGATTTCATTTTTTTGCCTGGAATCATAAAATAGTGTGAGTTCTACTGGAACTAAGAGTAGGAACAAGAACAGTCCCTTATGGCTAGCTTTGAACAAGTCACTTTGATCCCTACGTCTGAGGTACAGACATCTCTGAAATAGCAGGGTTTAAAATATGTCCAAATTTCATTAGGCTTTGATGTGTTCAGATGAACTAAATTATTGCAAAGGCACTTGGCCCCTGGAGGTGTTCTCAAATGGCTACCAAAACTTCCTCTTAAAATGTGCATGGAAATTACACATATCCATTGTAACATAAAATTATGAGTGAGAGGAGATAGTGAGTACAATGAAAGGATCAATATACAAAAACTCTAGCATTCCCAAACCCCAGGACAGTGCAGGCTACATAATTTGCCAGGCAGGTACAAAATGAAAATGTGGGGTCCCTTGCTCAAGTTGCAGGAAGAAAAGCTTTTTCCTTTCTTTGGCAGTCTCTTGACTTATTGTCATGTTTTCTGTTGGCTATAAAGTTGCACTACCTTGTGCGTGGGGATACCCCTATGGAGACGGCAGAACCTCAGAAGTGCCCCCAGGCCCCTGCCCAGCAACTCAGTGCTCAAGGTGCAAGTTCAGACCCTCCCAAGTCCAGACCCCACCTGGGGAGGAGGGCAACAGCTGTAGCTGGCAAGGGATGAGGATGCAGCAGGCCAGTAACCTGTCCTGGGGAGGCAGAAAGACAAGGCAGGCACACACACTGAGAGCTCTCCAAGCCTCAGGTGCATGCTCCATTTTCTCATCAGATTTCACTTATTAAAGCACAACACCAAAGATAAGATTATTAAGAATTTCGAGATGGCCACCACAGAGCATTAAACCCTATGTCCACTGAGCTACTGTACCAGTTGCTTTCCCATGAAGCCAGCCTTGCACTAGCAATAATCAATTCAAAAGCTAAAAGATACAACTTTGAGTTACCTGTGAGGAACTCTCTAACCAAAGGTGTACAGAGAAAATTGTGAAATGCTGTAGAAAGACATAAGTTAAGACATGAATAAGTGGAGAGATGTACTATATTAATGGATGGGAGGATGGTCATTAAGACATGCAGTCTTCTCCCAAACCAGTCTACAAATTCAAGGCACTGCCGGTAGGATGTTTAGGTAGAATTAGGCAAATCAATTTTTAAAATTCATATGGATGAGAAAAGTCTGATAATATCAAAGTTAATTCATTTAACGAACAAAAGGAGAGAGGGATTTCCATATCAGATTTCAAGACATAAAGCTTTATTCATGCAAAGAAATAGTGATAGATCAATGAAACCAAAACCTATATAGAAACTTGGTTATAAGAAGATGTCATTATAACTCAGTGGGAATTATGCAACAAATAGTAATGAGACAATCAGATTTTTGTCTACATAAGTATTAATTTAGATTCTTACCTCATAGCATTCACTAAAACAAATTCCAGCTATTCAATATTCTATGTCTCTTAACACTGAGCTCAGGGCTAAAGTTGTATGTGCTAGTTGTCTCAGTGCTCTGTTTTGATGAACACATGGGATAAGGGAATAGAAGTAGCAAGAGAGTATTGGACCAAGAGCCAAGTCGTGAAAACAAAAAAAATAAAAATTCTCAACTGCCATAAAAAAATGCAGGAGAGTAAAGTTACAATATCAATGTATAAGATGATGTTTTAAATCAACACTCAAAAACACTATTCATAGGGAAAAATTGTTAACATTAGCAACTTCAAAATTTGAAATTAGAAAGTTAAGACTCAGACTGGGGTAGATATTTGCAATGTGTCTAATTAATAACAATCAGAATTCAGAATATATAAAGAACTCCTATGCATAAATTCAAAATATGAAAGAAAACCAGCAGAAAGATAGGCAAATGATAGGAAGAGGCAATACACAGGAGAGGAAGCCCATATTGCCAATAACTATTTTTTTAAAAGTACCCGAACTCACTCCTGATCAGGGGATGCAAATTAAGACAATAATGAGACACCATTTCACACCAAAAACTCAGAAGCATGAAAAAAAATGTTGGCAAGGATGTGGGTAGACAGGAATTCTATACCCATGGAGGTGAGATTGTAAATTGGCATAAGTACTTTGGCCATCAACATCAAGGTATCCAATAAAGCTACAAATGCATATGCCCTATAACCTATGAATTCTACTTCTAAATATACTTTGGTTAAAATCTTTGCATATTTGAGCCAGGATTCATATCTACGATATGTATCGCAGCTCTGATTCTAACAGCAAAAAGTGGAACCTACTCATATATCTCCTTCTACCCTTTTGATGAAGTTTTCTTTATTCCATTTTGTCTCAACCTCAGAAGTCACACTTTCTGCTTCAACTATTTTAATAGTTGGGCTCAAATTTTTAATGTGCTTACTTAAATTAGAAAAGTCCTTTTCATTTTCCATATTTCTTTTACAACGTGTTTTCTCATTTCTTTGTTCATCATTGCTTACTGAAATATGATTTATCCCTTCCTTGTCTCTATAACTTCTTACTTTTGGTATATAACTTTTTTCTGACACTTACGGTTGCTGATCAGAATTCAATTACCAGTCTAACGGTCATTCCTTTGTAAAAAAAAAAAAAAAATTTGGTCGCCTTTTCTTTTTTGTTTTTTGTTTTTTGTTTTTTTGCTTTAATGGTCTACTGCTCATTTATGACACAGCTAAAAGAACATTTGTTTTTATTTATCTTCTTCAGGACTTGATACGCTCCATTTAGCTTTCGTGAGGACTCATGTCTTCGTTCAAGCTGAGAAAATCCTCACACATTATGTCTTCAGCGACTTCCTCTCCCTCATTTTCTCTAGTCCTTCCTTTGGAAACCAGTAAAGGTCTCCAACCCATCACAGAAGATACCAAAACCAATTGGAACAGCTGTCATCCACAAACCACCAGCACATCCATACCGATGTGAGGAGCAGAATACCACTCCTGTATGGAACTGGGGTCCAAATTCCCCGCAACACGCAGCTGCCAGATCCTCAGCTCTGGTCTTTGCAGATCCCATATGATGTAAACTGAGCTTCAGCGATTGCCCACTCTTCTCACTTTACATTTCCCCCTCTGTGTCTATCATCTGTGAATATCCCACTATATGTTCCAAAATTAATTATGAAATAAAAATGATTTTAGTGTACTTTAAAAGCACATGTGTGTGTTGGATGAGCAGAAGAATGTGTCCTTCTACTCACCCACTCTATCAGAAAGACTTATACCCAAACTTCTAAAATGCACAAATATTAAAAACCAGATGAAAAACTAATTAGAATTGTGTGCTCTAAGGTACAGTTGAATACCTTATATTTGTGTAGCTGAGAAGCCTTAACCATATGAATGATCCCTGAGGAATTTTCTCTGCTTTGTTCATTGCCATATTAATAGGAGAAAGAGCCAAGAGTCCTCAGATCACCCTTGGGATGGTGACTTACTGGTAAAGCATGGAAAGTATTTTCCCCAATTTGGGGTAAATTACACAGGGTCCTTGGTATTTCCAAGATCCAGCTTCCCATTTCTGCAGTTCATCAGGCTGTCAGGCGTGCCCTGGGTCTGGCCTGAAGGAGGAGGAATTATTAGATTTGCACTCCTTTGAAAGGCCAGGAGTGGACTTCACAGGACACCACTGCAGTGCTGATAGGAGTACAGGCAAGGGGCCACAGGGATGATTCGAGGTGCCCAAATGGATAGGGGTTACAGGGCGTAGGGGAGTATCAAGCAGGTTATTATTAAATTAGGGAAATTAACCTGAGTATTACACAGCAGTTCATATCTATTCTATTAAGGTAGCTCTTCCCATTTGAACTAAACTCTTACTATATGAACTCAGAAACTGGAAAGATTCAGATAAGGAGTAAGAAGTACAGATCCACAGAAATGAAGTGCCTTGCCCATGTCATATGAAAGGAGATGGCCAAGGCTATCCCAGAACCTGGAGTTTATCATTTTTAGCCTCTTCATATGCATAGTAGGTAAGACTTCCAGACTTATCTCTGAGTAAACACTATACCATGGAAGCTCAGTGCTGCTGCAATCACTCCCATTGCTGAATCGCTGTGTCTTCTTTCACGAATGAGGGATAAGTTTCATTCATCCATTATTCATGCATTTTTCATACCTCTCTGTTTTCGTCTTGGATATATGCAATATTACTATAACAAAGTTGAAAACTAATTATAAAGAATTGTACTTTTAAGTTTCTCTCTTGCATATACAAAATAGATATAAAAATATACAGTTCTATTATCATAAAAATTATTTCCCAATATTAATCCTAGCTATCTAATGTGTTGGGGGATTTTTTTACCTTAAAATACAGAAATCACGTGTTAAACGAGCCATATGGGCTATGCAAGGAGATGCCATTTCCTACATGGGACCACACAGAAAGAAAAAAATTAAGCAGGATGTGCTAGGCCTCTGTTAAGAAAGGCAGAGGGGGCTTCCCCGGTGGCGCAGTGGTTGAGAGTCCGCCTGCCGATGCAGGGGATGCGGGTTCGTGCCCCGGTCCAGGAGGATCCCACATGCCATGGAGAGGCTGGGCCCGTGAGCCATAGCCACTGAGCCTGTGCGTCCGTAGCCTGTGCTCCATAACGGGAGAGGCCACAACAGTGAGAGGCCCGTGTACCGCAAAAAACAAACAAACAAACAAACAAACAAAAAAGAAAGGCAGAGGAAAGTGGAGACAAGCAGCATAGTAATCAGCATTCTCCACTGGAACAGAACAAATAGGATATAGATATAGGTATAAGGGGAGATTTAATACAGGAATGGGCTCTTGTGATTATAGAGGCCAAAAGCTCCACAATCTGCTGTCGGTGAGCTGGAGAACCAGGAAAGCCAACAGTGTAATTCAGTCCCAGTCCAAAGGCCCAGGAGTTGGGTGGATGTCAGGCCCTGTCTGAAGACTCGAGAACCATGAGTGCTGACGTGCAAGGGCAGAAGATGGGTGTCCTAGATCAAGCAAAGGGAGCAAATTTACCCTTTCTCTGCCTTTATGTTCTATTCAAGTCCTCAGTGGATTGGATGATGCCCATTGGCATTGGAGGGTGACTCTTCTTTATTCAGTCTACTGATTCAAATGCTAACCTCCTCCAGAGACACCCTCACAGACTCACCCAGCAATAACGATTAACTAGCTATCTGGGCATCCATTAGCCCAGTCAAGTTGACACATAAAATTAACCATCAAAATTAGTGTTCAGTGAGCCCTACTATAGGGCAGGTACTGTACTCAACTCTTTTCTCATTTAATCCTTAAAATGACTTTCCAGTCTTCCAGATGGGGCAAGTGACAACAGATGCTTTGAGAAGATAATGAATATGCCCAGCACTGCACATAAGGTACACGGCTGAATAAGAGCATAAACTAATGGATGGCTAAATCCAAAGCCTCCATTCTTTCCATCCAATCCTGTTACTACCTTAACAGCATCACAAACACGCACACGCACACACACCCATTTGCCCAGGAAGCAAAGAAGAGTTCTTGGGTTTCAACTTTCTCACAATATCCAATTAACCCAATTTGGTTTATCAGGTAGTCCTGTCCAGGAAGACATGGAATCTGACCCCCAGACAAAAGAAGAGTCACCCCAGGGTGACTGGATGGAGAATGTCCGTTTAAATGGAAGGGATGGTGCCAAGGGGGCCCACAGGGCAGAGGTACCCGAGCACCCAGAGGCAGGAGGGTCCCAAACACAGATTTTGCCTTTTTTCAAGTTTTGCCTCCAGTCATTTCTGCACTTGCCACTTCCGCCTACTGTTCTCTCCAGCTCTTCCAGCATTTCCAAATCCACCCACGGCTTAAAGATCCAGATGTAGAAATCTTCAAGGCTCATACCTACAACTCTTAAAAACTTCAACAAAAACAAACTTTCAAGATGAATCTGAGCCTTTTATTTCTTCTTACATGCACTCTTTCTGTTGGGATCATCCAAAGAAATGAAAGAAAACAAGATCAATCCTATTTCGTGTTTGGATTTCAGCAAAGTGTGAGAATTATTTGAGCCATTTCCTTGTCCTATATAGGGAAATATGTTTTCCATGATATGGTTGGCTAGAAACACACAGGTAAAATAAAATCTTCAAAGTACTTCCCCTCAGATCCAGAAATGATGAGCAATTTGACATCCTGTATCCCCCTGACTGCAAACCAGAAACCTCTCTGTCAGAAGCTATTCCTGCAATATTAGACCTCTAATGTTGTGGGAAGTTGTCTGAGGCAAAAGGCAGCCATAATAATGGGATTGTGTTTCAAAAAAGAGCTGGCTGTAAGGCCATGCTGTAAATGAAAAGCATCATAAAAGGAACATTACCACTCTTAAAAAACAGTGAGACTGCTCAAATAACTCATTGCAGGCTATTTTTATGGTCCCCTAATTCCGTTTTTAAAATCAAATACAACTCTAAAAAATAGCTCACTCCAAGTTGGGGAGAAAGCCAAACCACTTCAGTTTAGGAAGAATCTTAAATCTTACCTGCTAAGGTTCATTCATTCATTAATTCATTCATCATTCATTCAAAGAAGCATGTATTAAGCACCAAGTATATGTAAAGTATTGAATTAGATGTCTTAGTATTGAATATATTAATATTGAATAGTACTTCCCATCCAGTATTTTATAATCAAACAGAGGCAATAAGACCTGCACATTTGTCTCTAAAGTATAATAAGAAAGTATAATAAGCTAAATATCCTAAGAGAAAAACAAGCAGGAGTGTGAGAAGTTGGGAAAAAATCAATTTTGGCTGTGGGGATTCTGGAAGACTTCATGGAGGAAGTGGCATTTAGCCTTGGAGGATGGAGACAGGGAATATCCTTGGTAGGAGAGACAGTGTGTGAAAAGGCAGAGCCGCAGAGCCTCAGAGCGCAATCGTGGAAAGGTGAACAATTCCATTCAACCGGAACCTGAAAGCAATGTGAGAGTGAAGCCCAAAAGGCTGGGCATGATCATGGAGAGCCCATCATGCTAGGGCTAGTTGTGTGGCCCGTTGTCCAGTGGATCTGCTGATCAGAAAGTAGACCAGGAAGCTTAAGTTGGCTGCTGTGAGGACCCTAACCTGCTTCTTAGGGGAAGACTGGAAAGGAACTCACAGAGGAAATCTCATATAATCAAAGAATAGCTAGCAAGACATTCTCCCTTTGCCTTGGTTATTGTGATGTTCAAAATCAAGGCTCAGAGTGAGGACCCCTAGCATTTATTTCGTGTACCTCCCTCATTTCTGGTTTCATCTTAGGTTTCCTTAGTCTCCTTTTCTTTTTGTTCCTAGCTCCTCACATAAAAAATATATTTCCTGTTATGTGTTTTAATTATAAGGCAGTGATCATATAACAGATGCAACATGGAGATACAAATGAACGACCAGGTGGAGAAGGGGAGGGTGTGCCTCTAAATGAATCCATTTTCCAGAAGTCATAAGACTAATGCTCTCCAAATACACCATTCTACATATTAGTTTCTGACAATCACTGGCTAACAAGTTCTATGATTTCTACAGCTAGAAATGTTTTTCCATAGGTAATTTTGTACAACCCTTGCTCTATAAGTACAAGTGACACTACTTTATATAGTAACATGTCTTTTAAATAAGAAGAAGAAATGAGATCTCTTAACATGGAATTAGTAAGCAGGCAGGGAAAAACATTTTTTACCCAGTGTCAAAGCAACAGCCAGATCTGCTTCTTCCATGCACCCAAATTAATGCTTCTGACAGCGCTATGATGCACCATCTCAGAGCAAAACATGCCAAGTCAGAGTCCAAAGGGCATGTCCAAATATGACATGACCATGACAGTAATAGTGATGATGGGTAATGAAGCATGTGCCCTAGGATGTCAATGACCTAGGCATCTCCAGATGACTCATCATTCACATCCCAAGTGCGTGAGTATTTTGTTTTCATTAAGGTATAAATCTGAGGACTAAAAATGCAGTCCATTAATGTATGACCCCCCAATACTTTCCACTCACCTCAGCATTGCTCTAGTTGTAAACTAGCAAACATCAAGGACCATATCTGTGTGATTGTATGCATGCTGAAGCATGTTAAAAGTCAATATTGGGGCTTCCCTGGTGGTGCAGTGGTTGAGAGTCCACCTGCCAATGCAGGGGACATGGGTTCGTGCCCCGGTCCGGGAAGATCCCACATGCTGCAGAGAGGCTAGACCCGTGAGCCATGGCCGCTGAGCCTGCGCGTCTGGAGCCTGTGCTCCGCAACGCGAGAGGCCACAACAGTGAGAGGCCCGCACACCACCAAAAAAAAAAAAAAGTCAATATCAAGCCAATGGCCAGGTAGGTCTAGTTAAAACATTTGTAACCATCTGAAGCAGTAAGAATGAACACGAAAATCAGGAAGAATCAGAGCTGAAATTCCTCTAGTCCTGTAAAATACGTGCTATGTGCATTGGGAAGACAGTGGATTATACACGTGGTGGGTTAGTTGTTTTACCTATCGTACAATATCTTAGCAGCTGTTGAAATTGACACAACTGAAAATACATGTCTGTGCTCTGTGTGTGGGAGAGCAGGAAAGGAGTGGGGTGTGACTTCTACACTAGCACGGCCAGGGAGCCAAAGCAAATCCTTACTTTTAAATATAAATACATTTCCTTGAGGGATTTTCTAGTATTTAGCTTGACCCATACATATTCTCCAGCCAATACCTCACTCCCCAAAAAAACTAAGAGGAAAAATAATAAAGGCAGGAAGCTTTCAAATTTCTACCTGCATTAACATACCAGAGCATAATAGCTTTGAAACCATTTCTGCTTAATGAACACCCACATTTGCATTTCAAGAGCACCCCAGGGTGCAATAAAGTCAATACAGCATAGATAATTTTGAAGTCAACCCTTTTCCTTCTCTAAAAGGTCCTTTAACTATAAAAACCAATTTTAATAAAAAGGTATCTGTACTCAAGATCCTCCATTATACAACACACTTCATCATAACATAAAAGTTTTGGCCCGAAGACCAACTTTAAGGAATTTACAGTAGATTAAGGTTGTTATTAGTCATGACTGTGTACAGCAACTTATGTTCTCACAGCTCTTCCAACACGAGGTCAAAACAGGAAACTGAATTAAATTCTGAAGGTTAATTCCTTAGCTGTCCATCTATCCTGGTGAATGCACGAAGAATGGAGTCGAAAATGAAGGTTTTCTCACTAAAGAGACTGCCACATGTATTGAAGAGAAAGCCACAGAGGGAACACTTTTGGTCAGAAGAAACAAGATTAAGTTATAGTACTCTGAACCAAACTCCAGCAATGTCTCTGGTTGTAGCAAGAGATATGAAAAACGAGCGTCATCCATCCCCACATGCCCAAGACCTAAATTGTCAGCACATCTAAAGTGATGAAGCTCAAAAAGAGTGGAAACTCATAAAGCACATATTTATGTCAGATATTGAATTTGTCGTTTATGTTGAATATCATTTGTAATGTATATGGTGACAATAACATGATCAGAGCTATTCTTTTGCATTTTTACAATATCACTTTTTTGGAGAGGCCGTCCTTGACCACCAAAGTAGCTCCTTTCTTCAATCTTACTTCCTGTAACCTGTTTTACTTTTCCTCATAGCACTCATCTCTCACTGACATTTTTATATTTCTTATGTTTATTATGTGTCCTCAACTAGTTTGTAAGTTCCAGAATGGTGAGGGCCCACAGTGCCTAGAAGAGTGACTGGCATATAATAGACACTTACTAAATACTTGTTAAATGAATGAATGAATGGATGAATGAGATAGAACAGCTACTAGGTCAATAAGAGTCTCTATCCCCTCACCTCCCAACGTGAACTCCAACTATGAGCTCCTGGGGAGCAGGTAGCAGAGTGCCTGGCTCCCAACAAGCATTCAGTAACCCAGTAACTATTTTGGGGATGGGTGGTGTATTGGTTTCCTATTATTACTGTAACAAATTACTGCAAACTCAGTGACTTAATACAAATTTATTACCTCATAATTCTGTAGATCAGAAGTCTGACACAGGCTAAAATCAAGGTTCTGATAGAGCTGCATTTTTTCCTGTAGGCTCTGAGTTAGATCTGTTTCCCTGCCTTTTCCAGCTTCTAGAGGTCACTGTGTCCCTTGGCCGGTGGCCCCCTCCCTCTGCCTTCAAAGCCAGCAAAGGCAGGTCAAGTCCATCTCACTCTGAATCACTCTGACCCTGCTTCTGTAACCTCTTTCTTTGACTCTCTTCAGCCTAACTCTTCCACTTTTAAGGACCCTGGAGCTTATTTTAGATCCACCTGGATAATCCAGAATAATTTCCCCATCTCAAGGTCAGCTGATTAGCAACTTTAGTTGCATCAGCAACCTTAGTTCCCCCTTGCCATATAACATACATATTCACAGGTTCTGGGGATTAGATGTAGAACCTTTGGGGGCTGTTTTTCTGGTGGGTTGGTGGGTGAGTGAGTGTGTGAGTGAGTACGCCCATGAACTAGTGAGAAGACTGTTCTGAGCAGCACGGTGGTTGAGCAGGTTCTGTGAAGCTAACCAGGTTTTCTAAAATAGTCAAAGATGGTTTTACTTGAAGGGATGGAACATGGGCAATCCCTGGATCCACTTTTGATTAGAAGAGTGAGATAATGTGAGTTGAGTTTATGGAAAACTAATTAGGAAATAGAGTGTCGGATGCTTCATAGAAAGAAGAGCCTGGAGGCAGCAAAATCAAAACGAAGGCAGATGTGAAGAGGTGTGGGTATTAAGGATAGGGTCTGAATTAGGGAGAGGAAGGTGTGAATGAAAGAGACCCTCAGAAAATGACTGAAGGATGATGAGAAACAAAAAAGAGACACAAGTCCAAGATGTCTACAAGACTGTACCCTTAAGAGATTAATGAAGAAACCAAGAAGTAGGAAGTGGAGCTAGTGTTCAGATATGAAAAGCACAAGCTCAAGGGGACAAGATCTCTAGGTGGAAACGTTTAGTTTCTATCCAACCAGAGTTTAGGTAAGAAGACAGGACAGGAAATCATCACTTTAGAGTCGGAAGTAAATGATGACTCCAGGAGGTTATGTGGCAGTAAAGGAGCTTCCTGTCCTCACTGCAGCCACGACCCCCAAGTTCGTTTTACCCAGAATGAGTCTTACCTGCATTCAAAACTCCATGGTCCATCACTCCATTCCCTTCTGCGGCTCAGACCAGCTCTCACAGACACCTGAGGCCAGTTCTTAATGAACAGTCCCCTGTGTTCTGATTTCTGATGCTCAGTCGTGTCTTGGTATCTCCCTGGACTCCAGCCAAACTCAACTCAGAGTTTGGGTTACTAATTTATGTTCCTGATATCTGACAGCTGCCACAGATGTTCCTGGGCCCATGTTAAAACTCCTGGGGTTCGATCCTTGCTGTTTCTCCCAACTGTAGAATGCCCTCTCTTTGACTCCTCCTTAAACTTTCTGGACTTTTTGCCCATTTCTATTTCTGGTACTTCATTACTGAGAAGCCGGGTTTTCCCACATTTACCTGTACCTCGATTCTATTAACCTCTATCTTCTATGGTATGGAGGTGAATAACATAACTCTCCAAATACTGGTAACAAAACTCCCAACTGGTATGCAGAAGGATGCTGATGTACTCAACTGGGTTACAAGTAAACCAAGAGATTGATGTCCTCAGCCCACTCTCTAGTCACCTTCAAACTTCAGCAGCCTCATCTGGAAACTCCATGGGCTGCACAATTATTATCATCTTCTGCAAGTGTCACAAAGTGAAACAAAAAATTGGAAAGCACCGATCTAGAGTTAAGATTGTGGAGGGGATGAAGAGCAGAAAGAGTAGTCAGAGAGGAAAGAAAGAACCAGGAAAATCGAGTGTCATGGAGGCCAAAGGAGAAGGACATTTCCAGAAAGAGGGGGAGGCAGCTGTGTCAATTGTAGCAGAGAGCAGCCAAGAAGAATAAGGACGAGAAAAGGCCACTGTGTCTATAATTGTATAAGTTCATTTTTCATGGCAAGCAAACAGTAGATTCAAAAAGGAAGTGTAGGGCTAAAGGGAGCTAGAAAAAAGGTCAACTTGATGCTTGAAGAAGCAAAAAAAAATGTTAAAAGTTATCAGGAATGCTTTACTAGTAAGGCCTAAAACTATGCCAGAAAATGTAAGACTATCTTCAACTAGCAATAACATAACTGACAGAAATCATTTACATAACTGAGGCAGCATATTAAGTCAACCATAACTGTCAACATTTGCTTAAGTATCTAAAAACAAAAAGGAATGAGAGGCAAGAGCTTAAGATAAATGAAAATTAATCCAATTCACAATCAAATGGAAATGCCATGAGCCCCAAGAACATTTGTGTGTGGGATTTGTTTCAAGACCCTGAATTTAACAAGCTGGAATTAAGTAGCATAGCGTTCAATAGTTTGAAATGAAAATTTTCCTTTTAATGGAAGATTTTAATTTCATTCAAAAAAAATAAGCAACAAAGCTTCCTTAACTTGCTTAGGCTCCAGAGAAGCAGGTATTTCTTGTGCTATTAAGATAAGCTTTGTAACGGGGTAGGAGGGAAATGGAGTCGTCCCTGCCCACCTACTTCCCAACCCCATCCAGCCTTTCAACACAGATTGTGTTTCTTGCTTGTAAATGGAGGCTTGCAACTGCAGCTTGTGCAAGCAGCCAAGCAAGCATGAGTGAGATCTAGTGGCTTGGAAAGAACCAGCTCATATGTGCAACCTCCACCTCAGTACACAGGAGCGTTTTGCCAGCCCTCAACACCCAGCTGCCTTTCTCTCTGATGGGAGGAGGGATGATAGCGCAGTCTTAGGTAAGGGCTTTGTACTCAGAGAGAACTTAGTTCAAATATGGGCTCCAATATTTATTATGTGACCTTGGGCAGGTTACTTAACTTCCCAGACCTAGACTTATATCACTTTTAATATCTACCTTAGTTGCTTAGAGGACTAACATAAGTAAAAAGTTTGGCATGCAGTTATTTAAGCCAGTTCCCATCCTCTACTTCACCCTAATGCATTCTCAGCTCCCCCCAAAAACCAATGTCCTGCCTCAGCCGGCCCCTTGCGGCCCTGACCTCTGTCTTCCTCATCCCCACCCCAGGTGGTGTGGGGTCATACACACAGCCTCCCATATTTAGGTCCTAGTTCACATTTCAGCCTGAAGATCTATGGATATCTGGCTCCCTGGGGAAGCTAAGTATCAATGGAGACAAAACACCAAGAGAAAGAGAACAATGAAATGACATAAATAGCAATGTCCATTTAACCAGAATTGCTGGGATGGAACCAACGACACCCAGTGATGAACAGGGCAATTTTCAGCTTCCTGAGTAATGGCCAGAAAACCAGAAACGTAGTCTTTTATTATTTGGAAAGCTACTCTGGCTAGCTTATATCTCCCAAGTCACTGCAGTGAACAATGGCACAGATGAATTGAAACTTCAAAAGTCCCCAGTAAACTTGAAGGGAAAAACAATTGTCTGATATACATAGCATTCTTCTCATTCAGCTTTGCTTTCCTCATCTTAATTCAAACTCTCAAAGAATTGATCTAAGACTTAATTACCTAGAAGCAAAGAAAAAAACATGAAAAAAATATTAACTCATTTTTGTCATCTTCTTCCATATTAAATTTATTACTGAAAGTCTCATAATTGAAATAGTGGAAATATAACAAGTAAAATGGTTTGAGAAAAACGTGATTGGGGCAATTCCCATATGGCACAAAGCAAAGCTGCTTTGTTAGACACGATCAACCAATGAAACCAAGCTTTCTGTAATGCTTAGGTTCTTGCCTGCCTTAAAGCAATTTGACAATGTATTCAAAAAACACCTTAAATGAGTAATAAGTAGCTCAAACTCCAAAAAAAAAAAATGATGAAAGAGAATGTATTTTGAATTCTATTCCCAAAACCCAAACTCTTTTGAACCATTTCAATGAGTTAATTAAGAAATCTAGTGGTGATAAACTAACACATTCTCGAGTCCGATTAACACTGTTTAGGACGTAAGTATGATTGATAACTGTTTGGTAACATACAAGGATCTTTCCTAGAGAGAACATGTGATTCTAAAGTAGCCTCTTTGATCATCTGGCTAAGGTTGTGAAGCCAGGTTCAAAAAGATTTATAACTTTGCACATCTTGCAAATAAAAGTAAAACAGAACTATAGAAATAATAAAAATAAAACAGAAAGTCCAAGTTAGTAGGGAGTCTAGAGCTGAACCCCTACTTTTTATAGACGAGGAGACTGAGACCTCAAACTTGCCCGAGTAACACAGCCAGTCTTTGGTGAAATCACAACTTAACAAGTGATCTGCTGGCACTTGGTCCAGGCTGTGGCTGTGTCACTTTGTTGCTGCCACAAGGCTCAGGCCAGCACCTGAGGGTCCAGGGCTCTGCTGAGTCTGCTACCCCAGAACAGTCTGTGTAGGGCTGTGCCATAACTCATTAGTCCATTCAAAGTCTGACCTGCCTTGTCCATCTGTCCCCTTCGGCAGTCACTATGGCTTTCACACAGATACCCCAACCAATCTATGGCAGAAACACAATGGCAAGTCCTCCTTGATTAAAAAATTTTAAAGTGTTACCTGTGCATTATTTAAAAATCAAATTGTACAGAATATTATTAAAAACAAAAAAAGGAAAGTTTTCTGCTCCACTCTGAGTTCCACTACCCTTTGGAATCATAGTTTAGTGATTGGCAGTCATAAATATGTTAAACATCTCTTTCATGATTTCTTAATTATAGACATTAGCTTTTGACTCAGTAATATTAAAGCTGAGAAAAGTAGCTCAATTATACTTTCTCTTCTTTCTGTCCCCATCAGGTTTTATTGGTTAGATTATGTGTAGTCCTTCTACTGCTTAACTTTATCACTTTAGATAATTTAGCTAACACCCCATATATTGTTCCATCTACTTTAAATTATATATCTCGACCTTCCATTTTGTTAGATGAAGAAATTAGAACCCTCTCCTCCCTCCATATCTTCCCACCACGCATCCCTATCTCCTGACTTCTGCCACCTCTACCATTACTTTCACATTGTCAGGGTTTATAACAGTCACCTTTTGCTCTCTAACTATAATTTAGTGTTCAATATTTTGTCTATAGGTTAATCCTAAAAAGTGAAATCCAATAAAAACAACATTTATTGGGCCTCCCTGGTGGCGCAAGTGGTTGAGAGTCCGCCTGCCGATGCAGGGGATACGGGTTCGTGCCCCGGTCTGGGAGGATCCCATATGCCGCGGAGCGGCTGGGCCCGTGAGCCATGGCCGCTGAGCCTGCGCGTCCGGAGCCTGCGCGTCCGGAGCCTGTGCTCCGCAACGGGGGAGGCCACAACAGTGAGAGGCCCGCATACCGCAAAAAAAAAAAAAAAAAAAAAACACACAACATTTATTGATACAATATTATTATGATGACTATTTTTCACTACAGAATCAAGTTGTGTCATTAGACCTGAAGAGAAGGAAATATTGATACATCCTATACATCACTAAACCTAAAGGCAGAATGATGCAAGTGTAAGCATTTAAGAGTACCAGCCACTCCAGTCTAAGAAGTACTAGCATTGCAGCCCACTAAAGAAACACTGGGGGCTTCCCTGGTTGCGCAGTGGTTGAGAATCTGCCTGCTAATGCAGGGGAGAGGGGTTCACGCCCTGGTCTGGAAGGATCCCACATGCCGCAGAGCAACTAGGCCTGTGAGCCACAACTACTGAGCCTGCGCGTCTGGAGCCTGTGCTCTGCAACAAGAGAGGCCGCGATAGTGAGAGGCACGTGCACCGCAAAGAAGAGTGGCCCCCGCTCGCCGCAACTAGAGAAAGCCCTCGCACAGAAACGAAGACCCAACAGAGCAAAAATAAATTAATTAATTAATAAACTCCTACCCCCAACATCTAAAAAAAAAAAGAAAAGAAAGAAAGAAACACTGCTTTTTAATAATCATTTGCTTGTGACAAAAAAAAAAAAAATGCTTTCTACCACCTCAGTATAATCTCATGTTCAGCAAAGATGTTAAATTCACCTAACTGCAGCCAAATCTAGCTGCAGATATCTAAGGCAATATCTTGGATTTTGCATTAACAAATTAATGTTTATAACAAAAGAAATTCTCCAACAATGACAGGTAGCTCTGTATTACACAAAGGGCTTTGGAGCTTCAAGTCCAAATTCTGTTTTTGCAAAATAAATTGCTGTGAAAATGTAGCAATGTATTCCCTGAGCCTCAGTTTCCTCATCTAAAAAATGAGAGCAATGCGCACTGTCACATAGGCACACTGTGAGAATTGAGAATATGTATGAAAAAGTACTGCACCTCCTAACCTGCTATGCAAATACAAGGTATGGTTGTTATTAATAACGGGCACAGGGTGATGCTTCCTATGAAACTGAAATGCAGTGCAGATGCCTAACATCAGATTAAGGCCATTTGGAGATAAAACAATCGAAATAGTATGTGCACAAGTTGGTGCTATATCCCAGGAAGGAATTTAAAACTGCTCAACCAGACATGAAGAAACCTGCTGCTTTAGAGCACTTATTCAATACATCAATAACTTTATGCAAGACACGGACTCAGCAAGGAGCCTCACTCCTCCCAGCCAATCGTCAAGGACAGTTGTTGTAAGAACTACTAAATGGAGCATTTCATTGGTCAAACAAGGATAAAATAAAAATGGGGTTTAAGGTTTTGTGTCAGAGACCTACACCTGAGCCCCAGTCAATAATAAGAAATTAGCTCAGATATCATTTCAAGTCTCTTCAAAGGGAATTTTAAAATGTCCAGGAATCTAGATTGGTTTAAACACCCTTCAGTGCTGCTCTTTGGACAGTCTTCCCAAATGTTCATAACTCCTTTTATCAGTTTCAGCACATTCAACACACAGTCCTCTAGTGTTAGGAGAGTATCACTCCAATTCAAAGGGCTGTGGTGACCAAAGTGTCAAATCAAAGCACCCTAGGGGTGTAAAAGCGAACCTGGGTCTGACTTGGGAATTATCCATGGCACAGGTTACCTCATCGTATTCTGCTAAGAACCCCAAGTTCCAAGCAAAGAGAATATCCAGGAATATCATCCCCCCAACCGAGGAAAAAGAGAAGTTTCAACCTAAGGGCTCCATGGCAGTGTTTAGAATTGCTCCTTCCATGTTTGCCTTTTCTTAAGATTAATACAGACAACCCTGGAGAGACAGAAATCATTAAGCTGTTTCTGGGATCTGCCAAGACCAAAATATGCCTGAGAAATATCTGCATACCAATAAGCCAGTTGCGATCCAGTGCAGGACAATGGGACTCGTTAGGGCTGCAGACCAGCTGAACCCCGGTCATCTCCACTCATATTAAGAGGCTGTCTCTTTTGCCCTTTATGGCAACTGGATTTTTCCTCAGCTGTTGATGAGAAGAATCTCTGTCTTTATTGAGCAGATATTTCCCTCAAGTGTTGCTCTCCTTAATGGCAATTTTACCCTATTATGTGTATTTCCCAGGGAGCCAGGGAATGTTAATGAGTGTCAAGCCCACATTTCTCTCTGTGGCTGGGTTTCCAAATGTGGTTAGAGCAGTGGACTGCTGCAAGCACGCATGCTAATCAGGCTCCATCTGCGCAGAGGCTGCTTGCAGAAACAGACAATTATTTTGCTCCATGCAGGGCTGCTTGGGGAGGGGGAGCAGCTGCAGAGAAGTAAATTCCCAGGGCTTATGATGATTAGGGGCCCCCCAAAGTACACTTAAGTCTTTGAAATAAACACCAAAAAAAAAGTTTCCAAAAAGCATGAAAAGAAAAATCTTACTCTTCAGGTCCCTTCACCATTGATTTCAAAGCCTTTTCCATCAGAGGAAATATTTCTCTCCAACTGATTCGGGGACAAGGCCCCAGGCATGGGGAGCTCTCCCACCAGGTGCTCAGTAGTAGGTGGGTAGGTTTCCCTTTCAACTAAATGAAGAAGTTCTGGAACAGGAAGCCACAGAATGCGATGCCATTGACAGTTGAGAGTGGAGAATATTAAATATCTCTCCCGTTGAGTAATCGTTTCTCTACTGTGGTGTCCCCAAAGGGAAAAGTCATAAATGAATTTCTGATCATCATAGGAATGTTGAATTTACAAACTACCATACATATTCTCTGGTGGCCTCAGTTCCACAAATGGACAAATTTATGGCTCTTTAGGCACTGAGAAACTCTATCCCAAGTAATCATTTGACATCATTATTTTTGAAGTTGAGAAAATATTAGATGACTGTGTTTCTCATGTTTCACCCCAAGCCTTGAAATGTGTTTTGGGGAGTGGGACACAGGTAAGCCACAGAAAATCAGGGGTCATGAAGGCAATCCAATCACTGAACTGGCTGGATTACCTAGAGAGCTGCTCATTTCACCACATCAATAGACATTTGACCAACAGGATAGAGCAATAGTCACATCACCCCTTAACCCTCAGAAATCCTGAATATACTACTTTAGGTGTCTGAAAAGGAGACCAGACCCAGTGGCAAAGTTCTGGCTTCAGTTTGGACACTTTTAAAACCTGGTGTGGGCCGCAAATAGATGAGCTCCTGGAAGGTCAGGGGTTGGCCTGCCCTTGGTCAGTGAGGTGTTTGCTCTGGAAAAGCCAGGGGAGAGCTAGAGCAGAGCATAGGCTACCCTGGGTTCTGGGGCTCTCGGGGCATCCCAGGCACTCATGCAACAAGGCAAAATCCTCACAGGGCACAGCCCAGGCTCTCGTGGCTGCTCCAGAAAGGAAGAGCGTCCTCAGTCTGCTCCACTCTGAACTGCATCTCTGGAGAGGCCCAGGGTCAGAGTAATAGCTCCCTGGTTAGGGCAAAAAGGAAGAGAACAGAGGGGTCTCCTCAAACAGCTGGGTACTTGGCACCACCAAACAGAGATTCGTTTCTGAAATGCACTCAGTGTCAGGGAAGGCTTCCTTGCCAAGGAGACTGCCAAGCCTTCTTCTGAATGACCATGGAGTAAATTGATTAAATTGGCAGTGTTAGATTCACCTCCTCTGGAAGAACAGGCCCCCTGGCTGCTGACACACACACACAAAAATAGGATAAAGGGCAGAAAAAGATCTGCCCACTAACTAGAGAGGAGGAGGCGGAGAGACTGGAAAGATAACCAAGGCCTGTAACCTACCCCCTGCCCCAGATGCCTTGAATAGGAACAGAAAGAAATTAAGATGTGAATTTGTCCTCCAGAGAAAACCAACAAATGGGGAAAGGATCTCAATTTGCATGCCCAGATAGAAATGATAGAAATGTATTGCTCCAATGTTTAGTCTGGAGCTGGGTCAAATGTTCTGAGATATGCAGAGAGGGATGTGATTGCCTAGAGCAAAGCTCTTTGCATGCCACACAGATAACTGGCCACAGGAAACCCTGGCTGTCTGACAGCAGGATGCTTATCTTCATCTTGATCCCAAGGACTCACCTGGCTGTATGCTAACTTCACTTCTAAGCTCTAACCTTAATCCTGAGTGATCCCCAGTCATGGGAAACAATTTTTGTGAAGCTAGAATAGGAAAAAGACAAAACTTTTGTGACCCTAATGCAAAGTTTTTTAAGAGTCCTTTCATTTGAATTGTACTCTGTCAAAGTTTAGAAACGTCTTCCTATTTGTTATCCCATTTAACCCCCAGCACAACACTCAAAGGCAGGTCTCATACCTGTGTGGCATGGATTACAAGTCCCATTTCTCAGGTATGAAAAATGAGGCATGGAAAACATAAGTGAGTTGCCCAAGGTCATCCAGCTTCCTAGTGACAGAGATGACATCAGAATCTAGACCACAGATGACTCTGCCCAGCCTCTCTCTCTGCTAGTACATTATCAACCCATCAGAGACATCCGCAACATGTAATATTCCCTACGGGCAATGAAAGCAAGGGAATAAGTTGAATATCCAACTCCTTATGGCTCTAATTTTGCTTTATGTTATTTTAGCCTCAACTAAAAATAATAATAATAAAGGGGAAAAGCTGGAGGCTACAGCCACCTCCTCTGTGTCAATATTATAAATGCCATTTGGGATGGGCCTGTTCTGCAGGTAGACTTGGAAGTGACAATTGACCACGCAACAGTACATGAGGCAGAAGTGACGTGGCACAGGATAAAGCCCAAATGGAGCAGGGTTAGTCCAGAGTAAGGCACTTTTGATTATTAACTGGTATACTGATCTTATTTATTCATTTGTCTAGTAGTTCTTTTTCTGAAGAACTCAGTGCCTCGTCACATTCACAACTTTCTCCCTTGCATCCCTTGAGGAGCAAGGCCATTCTGTGCTCTCTGATTGCACAGCAGAGGAGTGCAGCCACTATACAGTCCTCTGGCCTTACCCTTTTCCCTCACACATGCCACTAGGTCTTGCTGGAAGGATATGTCAGTGCGGAAAGCAAGTAGATTCCAAATCTCTGTCTGCCTGCTGAATTTTCAGAGTTCGAGCTCCACAGAAGGATGGGGAGTTCTCCTTACCCTTCTAAGTCTAGCAGAGTCTCTTGCCCCTGAAGTAAGAGAGGAGAGCAGTGAAGAACCTGTAAAAACTCAGCTTTGATGAGTCCTATTATTGGCTAATTGTGCCCCACCCTTCAAATTCACATGTTAAAATCCTAAACCCCAGTAATTTAGAATGTGGATGCATTTAGAGATAGGGTCTTTAAAGAAGTGACTAAAGTCAAATGAGTTCATTGGGGTGGGCCCTAATCCAATCTGACTGGTGTCCTTATAAAAGAGGACATTCAAAACACAGGCACACACAGAGGACAGACAATGCAAAGAAAGAGGGAGAAGACAGCCATCTACAAGCCAAGGAAAGAGGCCTCAGGAGAAACCAATCCTGCTGACACTTTGTTCTCAGACTTCTAGCCTCTAGAACTGTGAGAAAATAAATTTCTGCTGTTTAAGGCACTTGGCCTCTGGTGGCTTTGTTATGGCAACTCTAAAAAACCAATACAAGCCCCAAGGAAAGGAACTTTGAGCCTTCCTTCCAAGCAGATGGTCAACCAAGGCCTTAGGTTAAGAGAGACCCTTCAACAAGTGGCTTTGCCCTTCTGTGTCTCCATTTCTTCATCCATAAATATGGATAATAATAATGAATACTTAACCCCAAGTGTTGTTATGAGAATTAATCAAGATAATGAATATAAAGAACCACCGACAGAGCAAGCACTTAAGAATTGTTTGCTATAATTATGACTCAGAATGAAGACCAGACCTTCAACCTTCTTGTGACTCCTCAAAAGGCACCCACATTTGGTAAATTCCCAATAAACAAAGGAATAAATATTCCTGTGATGAACAGTTTCAACAAAAGAGAAACTAAAACATAATATTCATGAAAAATAGTAGGTTCATATAGCTGCCTGAAAAGTTGATGTTTTGAATCACTGACCATCCAGCTGTTAAAACAAGTACGAATAAAATACAGGTCATAGTCTAAGACAAAGAGGAGTCATTCATTTAAAATAAATGGAAGTGGGGCTCTAACAACGTTCACATACCATTTTTAGCTACTGAAACGTACTCAAAATATCATATAAAGTAGAGCACATTTAGACTCAGAAACAACAACAACAAAATATATATATATTTATATATATATAAATATATATATAATATATATATATATATATATATATATATAAATATATATATATATATATATATATCATTATCTAGCAAATGCTAAAACCTCAGAGAGGAAAATAAGAAGCAAGGCACTGCACTTTATTTTGCATTAATATGTGACATTTTCTGCCTCAGGAAAGTTCAGAGCTATGGTGCTGTTTTATTTTTAGGCTTCGTGCTTGCGTGTGTGTGCACGTGTGTGTGTGTGTGTGTGTGTGTGTGTGTGTGTGTATTTCTTTTTTTCTCCATATGCATTATAGTTGGATGTAATGATTGTGAGTAAAGTTAATTCTTAGAAAGGAGCAGTCTTGCCTTATACATATTAATAAATGCTTTCTTTGAGAAGCAGTGACAGCCCTTGATACATTTTTGACGAAAATGAAAGGGAAAAAAAACCTGGCACCACTATTAAGAACACCCCTGAGGTGATGGAGAGCCACATCTTTGATCCATCAGCTCTTGGTCTCAATGCACACACTTATTAACTCACCTGTGCACCAAGAATTAGAATGAGCTCCTTCTCAAGACACATATTCTTAACAGCAGTCCCAACAGACATCCTGGAACCAAAAGCAGGGCTTCCATGTGGGCTGTGGTGTAATTTTCTCACAGTCTCACAGTACAGTTTGTACCGACAGCATCTCTCAGCAGATTAGAGACAGGCAGCATGGAAGTGATCGTTAAAAAGCTTGGCAAGGCCAAAAGGGTGGAAAAAATATCTCGGCTCCAAGCAAAACACTGTCCTTTACTAAGAGAAGGGCATGAGGTTGTGCCTTCCAAATTATTGCCTCAAAGATACCAAACTATCTGAAATAGATACACAGAGACAAATGAGTGCCGACTCCAGATACCCACATTTATATGACTACTGTGCCTTTTCCTCTGAGAGACTCAGAGTGCTTTGCAAACACTGTCTCATTAATCCGCTCCAACTCCCTGAGAGGAAGTTGGGTGATGGCAAGTATTATTAGGCCACTGTAGTTAGAGAAGCAGGAGCACAAAGAAACCCAACTATGCGCTGCAAATGTTCAAGAATCAAATGCTTCGACTCATAGGACAAAAGCATCCGCTACAGCAGGATGGTAATATAGAACAAATACTAAAAAAAGAAAGGGGATGCAAATTATCCTGTAAGTATTTTATCTTCCCTTTGCTGTTTATCATGAGTGTATGAGTCAAGATTCTTGGATTCACAAGAAAACGACGCCACAGTGATGAGAGGTGATTGCAGGAACACTGGAAAGAGGGAGGTGGCCTGGGGAACTGTCTCGTCTGCTGCAGGAGCATTAGGGGTCCCCGGGCTTCTGACTGCAAGGGACCTGGGGATGCAAGCACAGCAGGAGTCACAGCAATCACCTGGCTCGAGGAGTCTGTTTGCTCTTTGTCCACCTAATAGCACTCCTGTTTTCCAAAAAAATATTAACAATAATAGCTAATTCCACTGGTTAGCTATTGCTGCATAACAAACCACAAAAACTTCAGGGCCTTTAAACAGTGATCACTTACTAGCACTCATCCATCTGTGCGCGGGCTCAAGTTCAGCTGATCTGGGCTGGGTTCTCTGGGTAGCTCTTCTTCAGGCTGCAAGATCTGAGGTGGCCTCACTTCCCATTATGGGCCTGGGCGACTCAGGTCTTTGTGCCTCTCCTCCTCCTTGGAAAAGGGGGCTAGCTGGCACATCTTCTTTCCATGGCGGTGGTCAAGAGGGAAGGCAGAAACACACAAAACTTCCAATGCCAAAGGTCAGAGCTAACCATAGTCAATTTCACCCATATGACACTGGCCAGACTGAATCATGCAGCCAAGCCTAAATTTAAGGAGTGGGCTGTGCACTAGCTCCAGGTTGGGGTCAAAACAGGGTGTGGATGAAAAGAGGGGTAAAGACATTTGGGGCCAATAATTTCATCTACCTCTTTAATATTATCAAATATATACCATGAGCCAGTACTGTGATTGGTCTTTTCCTACACGAACTCATTCACTTAACTCTTACAACATGCCTTGAGAAAGATATTATACATATTTAGGAGACAAGGAGTCTGAGGCTTAGAGAGGTTTGGAAATGCATAGATTCCCGCCATCCTATAATGGAATATCTCTTAGGGAGGAGTTCATGTGAAACCCATTCAGAGGTAGGCATCTGAGATGGCAACCTTCTACACGGCCGCCTTCAACAGTGCCCAGACCTTGGTGCAATCAGCTGTAACTAGCATAGCAAGACTGAGATTGCTAAAACGATAAGATCTGAGCCATAGCCCCTGTGCAGAAGAGAACCTTTGGAGTTGATATTCTCAGAAGAGGGCTATGTAATAGGCTTCATAACCTGCCCAGGTAAGTGAAATTCTTTACTGTTTATCAATGCCCCAAAGAGCAGCTTCCGGACAACCAGAGTTGCCCTCAGGGAATCCACTGGACAAGAGAAGCTAATACATAAAAAATAGAAGAGTCACAGATAATATGTAATCAAGTACTTAATAAGGATATCAAGAGTTTTTGAACTAAATCTTTTAAAATGAGTGCAACTGTTTTCTGCCCTCTCCCACCCTTTCCCCAGCTACACAAAAAACACACAAGCATGGGCACACAGAGGCATGCACACTGCAAGAACAAAGACAAAATGTCTGCCTGGGTGAAAGAAGGAGTCTGAAGTCTAAACTTTGAAAAGGTGTCAGGAAACATTCATCAAATGGCTCCTATATGCCACGGAATTTACCTAACAACTTTACAGTTGTTATGAATATATAACATATACAATATATGTTGTTATATATATATCCGTAGTACCATTTTTAGAGAAAAGTAAACTGAGACTTGAAAGAAGTGTCTCACATCCAGGAAGAGGTGGAGCCAGGGTTCACACCCTGACGTGTATGTTTCAGAGCGCACGTTCCTTCCAATCGATTGAGTAGTATTGGTTATTAGAGATAAGCAACATTTTCAGTTTAACAAGCCTTCATTCAAAGTCTCTTCAAACATCAGCCTTGTATTATACTGTCTTGAGGAATGAGAAAAGATTGAGATCACCCTTAAGTGGAACTGGGTGCAACAGAAAATATAAGATGAAGGCGGGTCATGATTTGAGGTTGGAGACGTAGTATGAGAAGAAAAGCGGCCACCACAGGAACATAACTGACGTTTCCCACCCTGTCTCCCTGGCCTGCCTTACCCGAAGTCCTCAGATTTTTTAAATAGTGTTATACCCCCTACAGCTGTATGTGGAACAGGGACTCCAATTATTTTAATTGGACATTTAATAAAACATTTGGACCCTAAGATACTGGATGACTTGGGTACATTTGGGTGCCCTTGGAAGTAACTTGAAATTCTTCAAGCCCGTGAGTCTCTATAATCATCTGAAAAGTCTAAGGAAATCAGACCATAATATTTGACCATGTTGAGGAACCAGACTACTCCATCTCAAACCCAGCATGTGTTTCCACTCACTTCTCTCTCTATCCTAGAGGTTCAAGTGTACACCACTATAAAAAATTAGGCTCTCTTCTAACAATGGAAAGCTTAAATCAATGGGATCCTATTTCTCAGAGATGTTTAAATACTTTTAATAAGCCAGTATAGAAGAAAAAGTCAAATTCTGGGCTTCAAAAACTTTAATGTCAGTCATTGGCTCATTAATGACCCACGTTAAGACAGAAAACAGCAAAAAGAAATGCTGGAGGCAAGATGACCAACTCATTCATTCTGCATCACCGCTATGGTGTCACAACAAGGTAAACGTATAATATAGAACTTCTCCTCTAAACAAGAAGCAATCCTCGCCCTCAAGAAGCTTAAAATCAAGTAGCTTCATTTCATGATGCAGGCCAGTTCACTCTCATAATGGCAGATTCGCTGGCAGTTTCTGGAGGCGGTAGCATGATCTTTCAAAACCCAGGCCTAAAGCTCTGTGTGTCTCCAAGAATAAGTCTCCCATAATATTCACACAGATGATCACTTTCCAGAGTCGATAATAAATTACAGACAAGGCATTAAGACATGAAACCCTTCAAAGCAGTGAAAAGTTCTGGGTAAGGTGAACAGTGAGGAAGAAAACGGAGACAGAAGAAAGCAGCAACTGCATTTGCAATTCATAAAACTAAAAAGTATCCCCTCACTATGAGAAGCCCGTGGCACGTACGAACTTTCAACCTTTCGTTTTCTACTTCATTTTAAACGGTTGACTGGAAGTTCTGACATGTCTTAAGTTAAAAGTATCCTTAAGAAGTATTATTAAAATTCATGGGTCTTTTTAAAGAGTATTGCTCACTTATGGCGGTACGACCACCATGAAATGTGATTTGCCAGGCCAGATGCCCCAGCTGTGATAGAGGCCGTTTCTGCCTTCATACAAGGTCACCAAACACTGCTCACATTTTACTTCACTGCTGTTCACTTCATTTAATTAAAGCCCGAGGCAACAAATAATCTATTTTAAAACAATTCTATAACTAATTTACTTTAAATAGGTATTATTGAAGAATTCAATCCCTACTTGTAGCAGGTTCTTAACTTTTTAGTGTAATGAACTTTAACACAAATCATTTGGTATCTAGGACCCATGACTTGACACTTGTAAGCAGGTGCCCAGATTTATCAGCCTGCTGGAAAAAACAAAAAACAAAAAAACCCCCCACCATTCCTAGTCACTCTCTCCCAAGGAATTAAACAGATGAAGCAAGTTTGGGTAGGCAGATCCATTTTCAAACTTGCTAAATCCACCCAAAGCCGTGAATTTTTATAAAACCATTGGTGATTATCATCATTTATCATGTTCATCTTACAGTAATGGAAATGGTATTAGATGATTAATTATATAGATGTTATGCACTTAAGTGGGACTGGGAAGAAGAAAAAGAGAACTTGAAAAGGCCCAATAACTTCTGAGAGAAAACAGTCTTGGAATATTCTGAGATTGGGAAAGAAACAGTCCTTGGAGACAGTATATTTGAATATGTATTTTATCTAAGGTTTAATGTTCTATACAGTAGTGGATCAGACTAATAGCAAGATGCTTAGAACTAAGAATATCATATTTACTGAATGACCTATATTATATAAATACATTTGGTTCCTCGATTTTAAAATGACATCAGATGCTTTTTGATTTTTAAAGCCCCTACTGGCTCAAAATATAACTCTCATTTCATAGTTATTTTACTTCTTTTTCTACCCCCTACTAAAATTGTTAGGAACAGAAAAACCCCATCACATTGTGAAGAGAAACACCGCCTCAAGATCTAAGCCTTTCTAGCACAGAAATCCATATGCATCTTACTTACTAAATCAGAGCAAGAGCCATGAGATAGGTATGGTCTGCCGCAGCTTCCCTAAGTGACTCACACTGAGAACTCAGGCAGAATTCAGGGACAATGAGTTAGAGGCTAAGAACACACCTATGAAGTGGCTGGGCTCAAAGAGAGCATTCAGTGAATGATAAAATACAGTGCAGAGCCCAAGGTGTCTGTGTTATATATTCATGACACTTTTTTTACAGGAAAATTGAGAAGACTAATCCTGTTTTTCACAGAGATGCAAACAAAGATGGCTGTGGAAAGGCCTGAAGCTGGCAAGGAACAGAGCAGTCTCCCAACTAGTCCACAAGAAAATAAACTGATGAGCTCAACAAAATATTTCAAAGTGACAGGAATGGATTTAATCTAAACAAGGGAGCAAAGGCCACTGCAGGACAGGGGGAAGGGTGTTTTCATGCTGAAGGAGAACTAAATACTTGCATCTTTTCCATCTTAAAAAAAAAAAAAAAAAAACACTACACAGTTATGCATGGGATCTTAAAAAAAATCAATACTATAGTATTGCAACATTCCACATTCCCTGCAGGATCAGCAGAATTCAGTTTGATGCTATACTACTTTCCGGGTACGGGATGATATATGGCTAGGAAAAAGTGAATCTTAATAATTAAAAGGGTGGTGGTGGGATCAACTGGGAGATTGGGATTGACATATACACACTAATATGTATAAAATAGATAACTAATAAGAACCTGCTGTATAAAAAAATAAAATAAAATTCAAAAAAAATCATTAAAAGGGTCTTCATCAAAAATAATAATAAAAAATCTTCCTCTCCTTTACTTGGCAATTGTATGCAGCAATTAATGATGTGTTTGGATTTCTCAATATGTTGTAAAGGCAAACGTTTTGACTCTCCTTGAGTCATTATGATTCTCGTATTACATTATCATTCTAGTTTTAATAACTCCCAAGATAATCTTTTCTAAAGAGAAATACTTTTTTTTGATTTATAGATTAAAACAAAGGAATTTTTATGTGTTTGTTTTAAATAGCTATTTTTTATGGCTAGGGTTTTATTATGTTACTAAAGAACACTTTTTAAAAATCAACCAGAGTGTAAATGGTATAGTTCAAAATCAACTGTTTGGCCTCATGAAAAAAAAAACAACCTCAAAACTACAGTATATTTAAGTCTCCTAAGGGAGACTATCTTGAGGACTCATTTGGGACAAATTCTAGAATGCGGTTGTTAAGGGTATTATGGTTCTCATGTTTCCACCAGGCATGAGATATAACTCTCCATCACAGTAACCAGGACATTTCAAGTGAACCTCGATTGCTGTGTCTAAATAGTTGGAATAAAGAGGAAAGGAAATCTGTGCACTACTTGACCCTGTCAAGCAAAAGAAGATTCATAAGCCTATTATTTTATAAATGCAAGAAAGTGCATATGAGCATAACTCAGCTTCCAAGTCCCATTTATTAAAGTTAAGTGAAATCTTTTCTTTATAGATCTTTTGCTCAAAATATTTTCCTTTCAATTTTTATGAATAGTCATTAGTTTTCGTATTTTAACATGTTGAGACATATTTGGTGGTAGTTTACTAAATAGCATGATTTATTTCACAGGTGGGGAATGTATATCTGTTAAATGTATTCATGGATTTTTCTCTTCTAAGGAACTATATATTTTCCCTCTGCAGAAAGACACAGAAAATCTCATCACTCAGAAAATCTCTCTTTCTTACTCAATACACATCCTCACAGTGACTAAAGGATGCTTGAGTTTCTCAGACAGATAAATCTCTGGGATTCAAATGCCCTGCTTCTTCAAAACTAGGTCTGTTTGGGTCTACCAATGAAAATTGCCTTAGAAATTGTATGAGAAATTTCCTGCATACAGAATGTATGTTGGAGACCATGAGCACATCTCGGCCCTTGCACTGCCTACCCATCAAGTAAAACTGAAACATGGGAGAACCATATAAAGAATAAAACTCAGATTCTTTTCTTCTGTTTAAGGAGACACATAGCTGCCTCTCAATGAGTTAAAGACACAGGTGCCAATCATCTAAAACAAAATTTAAGCCCAAACTATTTAACCAGGACTCTATGATATTATCCATAGATACTTATATATTCTGATGTACATTTATATCAGAATTAAATGCATGATTTTATAAGGTGGGATAATATTGTGAAATATTAATAAAATATTTTCTCCCCCACCAACTTGCCTATTAAAACAGCTCTTTAATTCTGTGTCCCCTGCCTCAGGGGAGGGATATATTCAAAAATATGATTTGGTTTCCAGAAGCCTAAACCCAGGTAAGAGACTCTATTAGGTGCCCAAAGTAGAAGAATATTTTAACTGGGTTGGAGACCAGGGGGAAAAGAAAAAAAAAGGGGGGGTTTGGGTTTCTTGGGGAAGGGGCAAGATCTGAGGAGCTATGCAGACAAGGACAAGCCACATCTTTGCAAAAGGCTTCCAGTGCCCAAGGGCCAAGTGGGAGCAGAATAGTCACCCACATATGCTCACTCTTCATTGGAGGGAGCACCACCCTTCACAGAGGTCCGGAGAGTAGTGACTGCGCAGGGTCCTTCCTGCAGGAAGGGCAAAGGATGGCCCCTCATGAGCAGCAGCTCCTGGGGTGGCACTGCCCAACAGGAGTGATGCCTCCATGTGCCCTGGACATGGCTCATTCCCTGTCTCACTCGCTCTGAGCAAAGTACTACCAGCTCTTAACCTCCCATAGCCCTAAGAGAAGGGCATGGAGCCCAAATGCCTGACGGGGTGGGATGGTGCACCTATCCCGGGACACCATGAAGATAGATGGTGGTTATCCACACCCCTCACGTGTGATTTATTTAGGCTGTGTTAAAATTCATTTGTAGCAAATATTCTAAATTCCGGAGACTACACCTTATCCCCACTCCCACCCAGGGAGCCTGCTGTGTTAAGGAAGAACATCGATTGAGGACTTAACTTTCCACAGATAATCCCAAATGTGCAAAATGCCACGTGAGGATGGGAGATCACAATTTGACCTTATGGAAGATCCCTGTAAAAAAAACGTGGCAACCTATCTTGGGGGCATCACACTGAAGTAAAGGATGAGAGGAAGAGGACAAAGATGCAGCCTCAGCTGTGCACTGCACACCCCAGGTCTTAAAACATCTTTCCTCACCACAGCTGGACTCACCCTCTCCCTCCCTCAGCCATATTTCTCCGGTATATCTGGTGCTTCACTGCTCTGTGACACATGCACCTGTGCAGTTAATAGGCTAAAGTTGGGCCTCCCTGGTGGCGCAAGTGGTTGAGAGTCCGCCTGCCGATGCAGGGGATACGGGTTCGTGCCCCGGTCTGGGAGGATCCCATATGCCGCGGAGCGGCTGGGCCCGTGAGCCATGGCCGCTGAGCCTGCGCGTCCGGAGCCTGCGCGTCCGGAGCCTGTGCTCCGCAACGGGGGAGGCCACAACAGTGAGAGGCCCGCATACCGCAAAAAAAAAAAAAAAAAAAAAAAAAAAATAAGGCTAAAGTTTCACTCACTGAACATCTTTCAAAGAAGAAAAAAGAAATGATTAGGGGATATATTCTTCATGTAGGAAATAAAAAACAGTATCTCTGACTTTACCTCTGAAGGCCTGGTCTTCAGAGATGTTAGAGCCTGTTCAGGAACACAAATACTTAATGACTGAGAGAGATGACATCCACGCAACCACACTTCTACTGCACACAGTCTATTTGTCTCCCGGGGAGCTCTCCACGCTGAATTATTTAGTTTTCATCATTTTTGATTTTGTAAAGGTTAGATGTCAGATGCTGATAATGATATTAGAGAGGATGAAGAAATCAATCTTAAAGTCATTCTGAAGCAGAATGGGAAATGCAGTTTGTCAAGTTGGTCCAGTAAATGCCACTTTTCCTCCAACCCTTAAAGCATTGACTCAAAAATTACAAGTGTATCATAATGTTTCTCTGGGCAGCACTGGCTTTGGGACTTCTGCAGGACCTTTCTTAGGAAAGAGGAGCACAACAGCCAGCCCACTCATTCACTCTTGTTCACTAATTCACTCATTTTCTTGTTCATTCATATTTTGAGCAAGCGCATGTGTCTAGAAGGTTCACAGAGAGACAAATGCCTGAGCTGCCGCTTTAAGATCAAGTAGGCACCTGCCAGATGGCCAGTGGGAAAGGGGGAAGGATTCCAGGCAGAGAGACGAGCATCTGCAAAGGGACAAGGCACAGCAGGGCATGCTGGGAAAACTCCAAGTGCTTCAGGATTGATGGGTCAGAGAGTGCCATGGTTAGAGACCTGAGGGAGATGTGGCTGGAAGTGACAGAGGAGCCAGACCACCAAGAGCCTTTCGTGTCATGCAAAGAAATTAGCACAATCCCTTAGGCCCCAGGGGGGCAAGGTTGAGACAGAACTATTAGAAGGCTGCTGCTGACAGCGGCAGAAAGAACATATATTTAGAATTTGACTCTCTGAAAAATTCCAGCAACAGAGTAAGTGCCGGTTCTTCACTTGACACCACATGATCATAATTTCAGGCTTTGTTCCGCCTCCCATAAGTATGGAATGCTACTTACCTGGTCCACTCTACAAATTTTTAACTTGAATGTCAGTGTGGGACCCAACTGGTACAGACCCTTCTCCTTCACAACCAAATTGCTAACTTGGCAACTTATAAAGGCAGCCAAGAAAATTAACTGAGAAAACTCTGAAATGAACCCTATAGAGTTTACCAAAGAATTAACCTGTACAAAAACACACCAGAAAAGCAGAAACTAACCCACCATTGTAAAGCAATTATACTCCCATAAAGATGTTAAAAAAAAAAAAAAACAGAAGTATCTTGCAAATCTATAAGGTAATTCTGGGATCATCTGCATGCCTTCCTCAGGGGGCCATTGGTGAATTCCCTAGTCAAGAAAAGACTTATAGGAGGGGAAGTGTTCACGTCCCTTCCCAGCAGGCTTCCAGTTCTCAAATGAGAGCTGCCTGCAGTCCCTTCTGTGTCCCGTGCTGCATCACTGCCTCAGAACTGATAGGCATCCCATGTCATCCAGGTGACAGGTCCCTTCCTTGCACTGGTGCTGATGATAGCAGAAAACTCTTGGTTTCTCTCTGGACAATTGTTCCAAGATCCAACATGGAGATAAAAGTTTAAATCAACTGCATTTCTAAAACGTTAGCTATTTGTGCTATGCTAATGAAAGGATTCGTGCAAATGCTAGGAAGTCAGAGCACATAACTCTTGCCCTAAAAGTTCAATATGAAATGCGCCTGCTGCAAATGCCAACCCTCCCTTGTGCCTGTGTACTAGGAGGGCGGCTGAAATAAGCCTTTCTGGCTGTTTCAAGGAAGAGAGCAAATTCTGCTCCGAGTTCAACTAAAAGAGTTTTCCTTCCATTGCCTGAGAGCCTCCATCATAGTTTCTTCCATGGGCACGCTAACACCCACCCTCAACCACAACTACTGAGACATTTTATGTCCCGTAACAGCCTCCATGTTCCCCACGTGTAAAATGGAGAAAGCAGAATTTCCATCTAGCCCCTAGCACTAAGATCACTACCTCGTGGTAAATAACAGAGGAAGCCAAGAATTTCCTTATCTGTGGTCAATAAAACCAGATTTGTTGCCACCAGTAATTACCATAAAAGACTTCTCTATTAAACTCCAAGTTCTAAGTCTGCCCTGTAATTATTTCGTTAGCACAAAAGCAGAATTAAAGGATGAATGAAGTTAGGACACTGACCCAACCTATAGATATGTTATAAACTGTTAAACAACAAGCACCCAACTGCCCACTATCTGAGCAAAACAGGCACAAGTTTTGGCAGTTCCTTTAAACCCCCTGGGGGAGTGGATCCGGGCAAGCAGAAAGCCTTAATCACAGATGCGAACTCTGGCGATGCATTTGATAGCAAAGTCTCTCCCCTTCATGCATGCATTAGTGTGGCAGCCAGAAGAGAAGCAGATTTTTCCTGTGGGCGGAAACCATATGCTTCGGTGGAACAGCAGAGATAAAATTCAACTCTGTCGCAGCCTGCTCTGTTCAATTCCCTTTCCAGCCTCCTCATTTCAGATGAGTTCCCAGGTATGAATTGACTGCAGACCCTTCTTTGCCCCAAGAGCTGGGTTTTGAGACGGAGAGAGGTTGCTGAGGCATGTCTCCACTCGGTTTGATGGATCCATAGAGTGGTTATTTAAATGGGCTGTTGTTCCAGGCTTGTCTGGAATGTCTGTAAAGCATATGACAGAATTCTCCACCTCTTCTGAATTCCCTTTTCTTGGTCAGTTATGAAGAGACAAGTTTCTTTTTTTTTCTTTCTTTTAAATAAATCACACAGCAAAAGCTTTTGTGAGACCTGTCTCTAAACTCCGAGTCTGTGCAAAAGTCAGGTAAGGAAAGCTGTCTCTCTGACAAGCAGTCAGTATTTGATGATTGAGGAGGAATGCTCTTGATACAGTTTACTTTTTTTTTTTTTTTTTTTTTTTTGCTGTACACGGGCCTCTCACTGTTGTGGCCTCTCCCGCTGCGGAGCACAGGCTTCGGATGCGCAGGCTCAGCGGCCATGGCTCACAGGCCTAGCTGCTTCGCGGCATGTGGGATCTTCCCGGACTGGGGCACGAACCCACATCCCCTGCATCGGCAGGCGGACTCTCAACCACTGCGCCACCAGGGAAGCCTGATACAGTTTACTTTTCCTAGAATAAGTGTGCTAATTAACTCAAGGAAAAACTATTTCAGATCTTTGACTCAAAATTCAATCCTCCCCCAATTCTTTGGCTTCAGATTAATTTGTCCGAGGACAAACTCCTCAACCAGCTACCCTCGCAGATTTGAGACAGATAAAGAGGAATTGAGTATTCGCAGGCAGCCCTTCTCTATTAAAAGTCAGACCTGACTACTTTCTTTTCTTCAGACAATGGTGATTCCTTCCAAGGGGTTTCATGAAGATTCCAGAGAGAATTCTCCTACAAATGGGATCAAGATATGCTTTTTAAAAAAATATTTTTTTCAGGCAAAGCATTCTGTCTTAGGAGTTGCCATGAAAGAAGCTAGTTTGAATAGCACATCATTATGAAATCTCCCCAAGCCTATGTTGGTACAGCTGCATCAATTGCCCCAGCCTCTGGACCTTAATTCATATCCATTCCTTACATCAAACTAAGGGCTAAGTTTTAGAGTGTTGATTCTCAGTAATTTGTACTGACTTGCTGACTCAAAAACCTACAAAATATAAACATAGCAAATTTTTGTTTTTCTTTTCCTTATTCGAAGGATAAATATTGATTTTTTTTTTAGCCATTTGAGTAATTTAGGCAAAATTCCTTTTTCCCAAATTAACAAACAAGTGGAATAAAAATTGACTTGCGACTCCCCCAAGCCTCCACTTCCTAAATAATCTGAAGTTCGCAGCAGAACAGCAGTGTCCCCAGACCCGCAGTGCACACCGCTGAGTCCACGTGGGACAGACTCGGCACCCAAGAGCTACATGTACATTTAACAGGGCGTGAGCCAAACAGAATCACTCAGAAAGTAAAGTGCTCTATAATGGAGCAAGTTGAAGATTCTAAAGCACTATGAATGTACGGAATTATGATACAGCTATTGGGGGGCTGGAGGCCTGCCCCCCACACAAGCCTCAAACAGTCTTCCTTAAACTTCCTGAAATGCCACCATTAAACACGTGAGAAGTTAAATTAGCAAATTCTCCTAATGAAAATATTTTTTCAGTGATTTCAATCACTTGGGGAGTCCTAGAATATTTTGAGAATCAAATGAAAGTGGCGGCTCCTTTCTACCGAATAAGGGACGTAGATCCCAAATACAGAATCTTGCATGTAATTTTAGGGGTTCATAAACCCCAGGTTAAGAGACTCAACTCCAGCGTCAGCTGACGTAATCAGATATTTTCTCTCAGTATGTAACTGAGATAAACACATTGACAGAGAAGATGGATGGGGGGAACAGGGGTGGTGATGGAGGAATGAGGTCCATGAGCACGTACGGAGCAAAGGACAGGTTTTCAGGAGGACAGATGGGCAAAAAAGAAACTCTACTTCATACATATCTTAGAACCAACTGGTCACATATGTAATGTGCTTTTAAAAAAGTTCTGTTGTCGGGCTTCCCTGGTGGTGCAGTGGTTGAGAATCTGCCTGCTAATGCAAGGGACACGGGTTCGAGCCCTGGTCTGGGAAGATCCCACATGCCACGGAGCAACTGGGCCCGTGAGCCACAACTACTGAGCCTGCGCGTCTGGAGCCTGTGCTCCACAACAAGAGAGGCTGCGACGGTGAGAGGCCCGCACACCACGATGAAGAGCGGTTCCCACTTGCCACAACTGGAGAAAGCCCTTGCACAGAGGTGAAGACCCAATACAGCAAAAATAAATAAATTAATTAATAAATAAATAAGTTCTGTTGTCATGATTACTATGACATTATTTTTTTCATTGAAGTATTGTTGATTTACAATGTTTCAGGTGTACAGCAAAGTGATTCAGTTATACATATATGTTTATACATAATGTGCATATATACATATATAATGTATATATATACAACTATATATTCAGTTATACATATATTTATATATATAATGTGTGTGTGTGGTGTGTGTATATATATAGATATACACATATATATTCTTTTTCAGATTCTTCTCCATTATAGGTTACTACATGGTATTGAATTTAGTTCCCTGTGCTATATAGTAGGTCCTTGTTGTCTATCTATTTTATTTATAGTAGTGTGTATCTGTTAATCCCAAACCCCTATGACATTATTTTTATACTTATTTTTCAGATGATGACATTAAGCTGAAGAGAGAGTTTCTGCCCAGGCACTCTGTGAATCATTGGTAGGGCAACATTTATATTCCCTGGTTGTTGAGTTAAATCACAAGCAGTCAAGAGGTGACCCTAAAATCATAGCCGGACGAGGAATCTGCCTGTGCTAACCATTTGTGCATCTTAACAGAAACAGCGTAACTGAGAGGGAAGAGAGTGGACATCTTCACTGCACTTCCTTTTTCTAATGAGGCTGTCAGAGTGCCGGGGCGGTAGTAATAGTAGCACTGCATGATGCTGAATTTTATCTGTGAAGGGAGGCTTCTAGGAGTACAACAAAATATTATGTTTGTATGCTTTAGGATAAATTACTGAAGAGTCATAAATCCTGTGTTTTGTATTTTCTTATTTTTTCAGACACAGAAAGATTACCTTGAAAGACATTTAAAATCAGAGAGCTTGGACGAAGCTAAAGGTTCCCTGGAAGTTATGCCCAGGAACTGACATCACAGCATTAACCCTTATCTTTAAACTCGGGTCATCCCTGTTACTGCATTGTCTAAATGTACCAGAAGCTTCTTTTCTTTCTTTTAAAGATTTAGACTTTTAAAAAGAATTTTACAAGTTCAAAGCACAGAGCACTGCAACTCTGCCAACTTCTGATATGTTCCACCTTCCCCCGGCCAGTGGAGACTGAGAACCTTTCAAGACAGAAAGAGTTCGATATGTGAAGAGAGTATGAAAAAAAAATCCAAAGAGGCTCAGAGCAGCAGCTGCCCTCCGTGAGAACTGTGGCTGGGAATTCAGCAGAGAAGGAGAGGCGTGTGCCGCAAATAGAATTCTACTGAGAAGAAAAACCAAGATTCCGTCTGCCTTGTGAAATTCCAGCCCTTGTCGGTTGGAAGTAAAGCCCATGGTGAATCCTTGGCCCTGAGGCAAATACTGAAGGATACAAAATTAAGAGCAGCCTAAGCAAAGTGGGGAGTAACTTTCATGAAATGACAAGCCCTGTTGGACTTAGATAGCCATTGAGAAGTGGAGAGAGTCAAAAGGAATGGATACATTGGGAGAAAGCGATCAAGACACACCTGTCAGAGAGGTGTCACATTGATTTAGACAGACTGTAATCTTTTTCCCTTTTTGAAAAAATACTGATGGAGTGGATAGTTTGATATCCACTCTGAAACTATCAATTTAACAGCCACTGAAGCACAGAGTAACGAGGTGGTAGAGTTTTCCAGTCAGCCTTCAGGCTTGTTGAAAGTTCTACCCATGAAAGAACTTGAAATTGGAGGGAGGAAGGGATGGCTAGATGGCTTTTAAAAGGAACACAGACAGAGAAGACTTGTGCGATTCATCTTTTGCAACGAAGGAAAGTCTAAGACAAGGAATAGAAAGTCTAGCGTGTTGTAAACCATAATTAGAGGAGATGTTAATTGAGACTCCACTTGGAGGAGCAAAAACTTATATTTATTCTCCTCCTAGCTGAAACAGTTTTGTCTCTGCATAACTGCACTTCTTGGATTTTATTTGGGATTTAGAATGCTAAAATGGAATAGAATTGCTCTTCAGACCAGAAAGCCATAGACAGTCAGTACAAAGTAGGTTAAATAGCCCCTGAAAATTCTAGAAAAGGCTCTGAAGCAAACCTTACTATTTCTGCAGACAGGCCACCCCTCACTGCCATGTGGCAAATCTCAAGTAGGGCTGATGCTGCAATCTGGCCCTGCAGACACTGCCCAGTGACAGAGCCCTCTGACCACCTCGCTGAATAATTATAATCCCAGGGGAATGCTCACAAAGAGAAAGTAAGTGAAAAAAGGGAGATTTCAACTCCCCCAGAAAAATATCCTTCACACACTGATTGTGCCCAGGAGAAAACTGCTCCTTCACTGCCTGGAGACAGCGACAAACAGTCTCACCAGGTTGAAGTGTGGCTGGGACGTCAAACAAAGCATGACTCTGGCAGCCTTCTTTAGTTTGCAAATAGAGCTGCTTTCAAGGAGTTCAGCAAATGCTTTTTCCTATTTCTTTCTTTCAGGAACTATAGATTATGAGAAAGAGACCAGAGAACTAGACTTCTACTCTGGGATCTAGTTATCAGCAGCTGCCAGTATGCTTCAACTCACCATGGACTCCCGGAGGGACACCCCGCCAGTCAGGGATCCCACCCTAGCTTTGCTTGGACTTCAGGGGCCAAGGCATCACATTAAACCCACATCTCTGCAAGATCTTTTCATATCTATATGGAGTGAACCCAGATCTCCTGGATTAACCCAAGGCTACATAAGGTCTTTATGTCTTCAGATAGCCATAGGTTAATCCAAAACAAAAACAAACAAACAAAAACCCCAAGAATATTCTATGCATTACATGATCCTTCTCTTAGGTTACCTTTGACTTTCCCTGCAACTGAGGTCTACACCTAGATATTCACCAATCTGATTACTTCCTCCTCAGGGTCGAGGAAGACTGACGGTGTGTGTAGGGTGAGGGGGGTAGGGAAGACAGAGTCTAGTTAACTACTAACCTACGAGTGAAAGGACAGAGATTTCCAACTTCTTTATTTTTCTCTTCTAGTGATGTGCACAGAGCCCAACCCCTTCTTCTGCTACACAACATAACACATAATTTTTTAGAAAGAAAAAATATTTCATCCTGAATCTTTCCTTGTATTCATCCTCATTATCATTGCCTTGGAACAGTGATACCGGATCGAAGGAGGTAGATGCAAGATATCTAGGAATTTGATTTAATATGACTTTTGGACTCACTGGTTGCAGGAGGTGGAGGAGAAGCCTGGAATCTAGGGTGACTTCTAGATTTCTGGCTGGGAGATTGTTTGGATGGCGGTACTATTACAGAGACTAAGATTAAAGAAGGGAAATCAGTTTGGGGAAAGATAACTGTGGTCAATTTTGGAAACTTTGAGCCTGAGGAATCAATGAGCAGGTAAGGTTGTCTGTTAGGCTACTGGATACAGGCTCTGGAACTCAGAGGAGTTGTCTAGTGGAGAGAAGTAGACTTAGGGCTCATCGGCATAAAGGTGGGAGAATGAATGGGATCACCCAGCAGGAATACATAGAGTGAAAACGTGGTTGGAGTTAGAAACTTCGGGAACACCAAAAGTATGGGTCAGGAAGAAGAAGAAGAAACCACAAACAAGGTATATTCATTAGAATAAGGCGAGCTACTCCAAATCTCAGGGTTTTAGCTAATAGAAACTTATTTCTCATGAAATATTTCCAATATATATATTCGTAGTTAGTAGAGAACCTTCCATGTGGACATTTAAGAACTTCAGTTCCTTCCTTCTTGTGGCTTGGCCAGTTGGGGAAAGATATAGGGTAGAGGGTTAGATGGGAGGTTTGGGTGACCAGAATTGGAAGAGACATCTATTACTTCTGTCCACAGTCTGTTGAACAGAACTCCATTTCATGGTCACATCTAATTCCAGGAAAAGCTCAGAAATGTCATCCAGCTGTATGCCCAGGAGGAAAGTAGAATGGACTTCCTTATATCTCCAGAACAGTCAGTGTTTATAATCTCATACTCTACCTACCCCAAAATCAGGGTTTCCTCCCCTCCTCCTGTGGCCACTCTGACCATCCTGCCTCAACCCTCTTAAAAAAAAAGTAGGAGGGAAGGAAGGAAGAAAGAAAGGGAGAGAAGGAGGAAGGGAGGGAGGGAAACATTCTCCTGTACTTTATGACTTAGGTCCATTTGGCTACATCACACTGTCCCTCTCTGTCAGGTGAATTTTGTCAAGAGTGAGGTACCAAGTGGAATCTTTCCTTTTTTCCCAGAATTGAAAAGTAGAGCCTACTGCTGAAAACAAAAAGCACAAAACAACCTGGGAGCTTCTTCCCTCCTTCCCTTTACCTCTTCCCACATTCAGAGTTCAGAATAGCCCCTCTCCCCTCATCTTCCTCAAGGCTGGTAGACAGGAGCCTCATGCCATCAGATCTGGAACTGCAACAACAGCTGCCAGTATTGATATAAAGGAGGGCTAAAAGGGGTACCCAAGGTCTTTTGTGGGGCACAGGGCGGAGTAGAGTTGAGAAGGAACAACCCTCTTGTCATCCTCCCTGTATCAAGCAGTAGAAGAGTGTTCCGAATGTGCTCTTCCTCCTTCAAGATCAGGGAATCTTAATCTGGTTTCACATCCACAAAGCCAGGGACCGATGATTATCTACTCCCTACATATATCCTCTAAAGTCCAAACAGGAAGGTTTGATGATGCAGAACTCTGGCTGGAGTTTGGAGACAGGAGCAAAATAGAAATGGCAGAGCTGAGAGAGGAAGTGGTAGGCAGGATGAGGGGATTGGGTGGACTATATTCTCATCATTTTAGATGGCAAGGAAAAGTGAGTTTCCATGGGTAAGGTGGTGTGGACATTGCAGAAGGTCTTAGTAGTCCTGCCATTCACCCCCAGGATAGCAGGCTAGTTCAATTACTATCTCTACAGATGACTTCAAAGGTGTACCTCCAGGCCTGACCTCTCCTCTGAGCTGCAGATATGTATGTCTATTTCCTTATTCAATCTCTCTACTCAAATGGCCAAAAGGGATCTGTATTAGTTTGCTAGAGGTGCTGTAACAAAGTGCCACAAACTGGGTGGCAGAACAACAAAAAATGGTTGTCTCGCAATTCTGGAGACTAGAAATCCAAGATCAAGGTGCTGGAAGGATTGGTTCCTCCCAAGGGCTGTGAGGGAAGGATCTATTACTCCAGGCCTCTCTTCTTGGCTTATGGATAGTGGTCTTTTCCCTGCATCTTTTCACATCATTTTCCTTCTGTGTATGTCTTTCTCTGACCCCAAATTTCCCCTTTTTATAAAGACGTTAGTCATATTGGATTGGAGACCCACCCTACTCCAGTAGGACCTCATCTTAACTAATTATGCTTGCAAAAACCCTATTTCCAAATAAGGTCCCTGAGGGTTAGGACCTCAACATATAAATTTGAGGAAACGCAATTCAACTCACAAAAAAATCTCACATTTACCCTGTCCGCAGTTGATCTCAGGACCTCTCCTCCCAAACCTGATCATTTCCCAGGGTTCCTCATCACAATGAATGACACTCTACCATCCATCCAGCCAGCTGTGAGCCAAGCTGGCCGTCTCCTGCTTTGTTCCATTATCCTCTGCAAACTTTGTTCAGTGTTATATCCTGGCATGTCTGAATATTTCTAGAATCCATCCACTGCTTTCTTCTATATCAACATCTTCCTAGCCCAAGCTGCCACCATCTCTTGCTTGGTCTTCTGCAACAGCAATTTGATTGGTTTTCCCCCTTCACCTATTGATTCTTTTTTTTGAAAAATACAAGTCTAATTGTGTCACCATCACCACCACTTAAAATAATTAAATGGCTTCTCATTGTCCCTGAACCAAAATTCTTAACACAACCTATGAGATCCACATGTTCAGGGCCTTCACCTACCTTTCCAGTCTTACCCCTTCCATATTCACTTGCTATCTCCAGTAGGTAACTTAAGTTTTTCATGCTTGAGTATGCCAAGCTTCCTTCTCCACACACATGCACATGTTCCTCTGAATACTCTCCCCTTCTGTGGCCTTTCTCCACTACCCTTATTTAGTTCATTCTTATTTTTCATTCATTCAGTCAGTCAGTCAAAATAATTGAGTATTTACTGTGTGACAAGGCGCTGGTCTAGTCACTCAGGGTACATTTGTGAACAATCCATTAATCCCTGCCCTTGTGGAGTTCACAGTCCAGTGGGGGGACTGCAAAGAGCGCGCACCTAATAACTAGATTAAATAGTATATTAGAGAATGAGAAGGGCTATGGAAATAAGGGAAAGGTAGAGAAAGGTAGGAATGAAAGGGGGAGAGTATGCAGAAGAGAGAGTATGTAGGTTATAATTTTAAATAAGGTTGTCAATATAGGCCTTCCTGAGAAGAGGACATTTGAGCAAGGATTCCAGGGTAGTGACAGAGTTATCTGTGTAGGTATCTGGGGGGAAGAACATTCCAGGCAGAGAAAGCAGCCAGAGCAAAGACCCTCAGAAGGTAGCACATCTGGCCTATTTGAGGAATAGCAAGGGGGACAGTGAACCAGAGCAGAGTGAATAAGAGGATGAGTCATAGGAAGTGGAGTCATGGTAGGACTAGGGCTGGGGAGGGGGAAGATCATACAAGGCCTTGTAAATCCTTGTAGGAACTTTGGCTTTTACTCTGGGTGATATGGGAAGGCATCACGGGGTTTTATGCAAAAGAGAACTAAGATCTGATTTACAGTTTCAAGCAGATCAATCTGGTTTGCTCTATTGAAAACAGACCTTAGAGGATAAGGATAGAAGTTGAAAGACCAAATAAGAAGCTGCTAAGTACCAATTTTTTCAGATTCCACATATATGAGTTAATATACAATATTTGTTTTTCTCTTTCTGACTTACTTCACTCTGTATGACAGTCTCTAGGTCCATCCACATCTCTACAAATGACCCAATTTCATTCCTTTTTATGGATGAGTAATATAGACGATCTTACTTACAATGCAAAAATAGAGACACAGATGTAGAGAATAAACATATGGATACCAAGGGAGGAAAGTAGGGAGTGGGATGAATTGGGAAATTGGGATTGACATATATACATTACTGATGCTATATATAAAATAGATAACTAATGAGAACCTATTGTATAGTACAGGGAACTCTACTCAGTGCTCTGTGGTGACCTAAATGGGAAGGAAATCCAAAAAAGAGGGGATATATGTATATGTATTGCTAATTCACTTTGCTGTACAGTAGAAACTAACACAGTATTGTAAAGCAACTATATGCCAATAATTTTTTTTTAAAGAAGCTGTTAAATAATCCAAGCAGGGGATGATGGTGGCTCAGACCAGAATTGGTGGTGGTCCCAGGTATCCGGGGTGCTACTTGGCAAAGGGGCAAAATCAGTGTGCACTGCCACTGGGGAAGATTAGCATGTAAGGTTTACCACATGCATTTCCAGCATTCTTCCGCTGAAGACTCTTCCAGCCCAAAACACAGTGCTCTTTTGTGCCTCTTTCAGGGTCATCTAAATGTTTGGAGTCCTTCATCCCCAGCCCCCAAGTGCCTGGCTTTCTGGACTCACCAGAGGACACCAAGGGTCCTCATTCTCCATCACTCTTCACCACTGCTTACCTGCCCAGCCTGCTAAGCTGCACCACTGATTTGAAAGGACTCTTCCACCTTCTGACTCCCTAACTTTCTTCTCTTACCAGAGCATTGCTCACAGTTTCCTGTTGACTCACTTTTTGCTTTCTCTTCACCTTCGCAGGTCTGGGTTTAGCAGGAACTTCATCTTAACCACACTGTGCTTCTCTCCACGGATGTTCCTGGAGCTGGACCTTCTACGCTGTGTCCCTATTCAGCGATCAGTCTTAGTCAGGGGACGCCTCCCTACACCTGCTCCTTCCGCGGCAGCGGAGGGTCAGCATGCCAGCATTCATTCATTCTTTCTCTGCTTCCTCCCCCATATGTTCCTTTGTCTGCTTTCTTTCTCCTCTCTTGTGTGAAAATTGTCCTGAATTCCTTTTTTCCCCTTTCTTTTCCCTTCCAGCCTCTGACAGTTTCTGCTTATTCATGTCTCCAACCTCAAAAACATATTTGTTCACCTCCCTCCTCACCTTTCTTTGCGAAGACTTGACTTGCCTATTCATCCACCAGCAATTGCCAAGGAGGCTAGATAAGTTAGGGTCTGCACCGAGTTCTTCTGAATGCCTCTTAACAAACCTGGGAGCCCTGAAAAATGAGGCAACACAGAATGCCACCTCTTTCCACTTAAAGGCGGGTGCCCCACAAATAGAATTTTTGTCCCTGTATTCCCAGAAGAGGATTAAGGACAATACCATAATAGTTCATCTAGAACTCTACAGTAAGCAATGTCACCTTTCCAGAAAACATCTATGAACTAGGGAGAACGTAAAGAGGTCTCTCACCAACCAAAATACAGCACAAACTCTAGGCACTAAAGCTGAGGCACGTGACTCATGGTAAAGTCACCTGGGATTTCATCAGCACCCACTTATGCTTATTTTCTGTGTAATTCTCAAGGGTGGGGATCAGATGTCTAATCTCATAGTTAATTAGAAATAGCAAATTTGAAAGAGGGAGATAGACTACCTTAGGCAAGAAAATTTATAGTCTGGAGAAGAAATGGAAGGAAAAAACTGCTATAAAGGTTAGCTCTCGAACTGCATGGAAGTATGGAGGTCACAGGTTCAAACAGCTCTGTCATAGAAAAGCATGCTCAGATACGAGGTGTGGCACTTTGGCAACAATGACCTAAGGGAAAGAGAAGAGAGGTACGGGGATGCTGAGGTAGTGGGACAACAGCAGCGGATCTGAGATTTTACATGAGGGGCTTTAATGGGTGGGAAATGGTTCGGTGACTCACAAGCTCCCATGTTTCATTTGCTCTGAGCCCACGACCCCAAATCCACTGTCCCTGCTCCCCATTCTGGGTCCACTGATTTTCACACCAAACCACGGGCTCCAGAGATAAGAAAGAAAGTATTAAAATGGCCTCCCCTCATGGTGGGAACAGTGTGTCACTCGCCCCTTAAGGCCAGCCAGGGACCTAGGCACCACCACATAACCCACTATGATGTCCTACCCAGACTCTACACCCGTCACTTCCAGCCCAGCCAGCTTTGGTGAGAATCTACTACAAGCCAGGCACTGTCCCAGGAGCTTTCATGAAGGTAATAGCATCTGATCCTCACTGTAACCTATGGGGGAGATATTGTCATCCCCGTTTTATAGAAGGAACTGGGGTTCACTAGCAGAAGAGGTCAGAATGAATTCCGTTCTGCTGACTCAAAGCCTGTGGCTGTTAACACTGTATCATCTACCCTGATGTACAGACAGCCATAATCTATCTCTTATCCATACCCCAAATCACTTGATTGTTCCAATTCTAAATACATTTTCTCTATCCTTTTTAGAGAGCCAAAACTTATATTTTCTAAAGTTTCCTGGTATTCTGTTTAATAAAATATAAAAATGATCCCAGTCTAAAATCTGTAATATAGGTGCTCAAGATTATAGAGATTTAAGAAAAGTTTCTCAACACTGCTGAACTGCAACTTACTTACCTCTAAGTTATTTATATTTAGCAAAGCAACTTTTGCAAATGGCTTATATTTTTGGTGAGGAATTATTTTCAGACGATTCCCAAATGACTTAGCCTAGGTGAGAACAAGGGGCATAGGGTATATCTTATCTCCCTTGACTTGTTTAGTGACATTTCATTTGTTCACTGGAGTATTGGCTTTGTTCGTATGCTAATAATGATCAAAATCAGTAAAAGACTCAGTGAAAACAGTCACACTAATACCATTACAATAACTACCAATTCTGCACCTGATTTCAAGGAGTTTTCTCAAAGGCACTTTAATGAGCTCGGTTGTTTAAGCTGATGTAAGCACTAAGAAGTGGGGAGAGAGGGATCTAGGTGAGTACATACTTTAATAGATTCCTAGACGTGCACCACATGCCAGACTTGAGCATTTCGCATACTCAAGAAATCACATCCTTGGTGATTACCCAGTTGGTCAGAATCTACATTACCCCCAGCACTCTTTTCATCTTCTACTGTAATGGATAATGCCTCAGGCTTCTGCAAGTTTTACTTTGGTTAAAGTAATAATTATTCACATGTTTGTTGAGCAGCTATTTTTCTCTACAACCTGGCCTTCAATCAAAAACATCCTTCCCAAGTTTCAGGAGGAGAAAAGAGTGGCTAGTGAGTTCCCCTTCTTGACATGTATATTATAAATTCTGTCTGTTTTAGTTAGCAGTACCTATGAAGAAAGTTGTGTCTTTCTCAGTATGGACAATTTCCCCAGAGTCTGTAGTAGAAGAGCGGCCAACACACAGGGGCACTGCACAAGGCAGACATTGTTTTCTGCTGCTTGTAAAGTACTGTGACTAGTCATGCGTTTTTAAGCCATCCTTTAAACCCCAAGGAAATGCTTCCTGACCCACCCAAACTGCCCATGAATGTTAACTGAAGCTCCTATTTGAACATAGTAGTCATGAAGATGGAGGCAAAAAGACAGAATAATGAAATGTAGCAGGATCTTTTGTCTGAAAAAATTTTCATTCACCATTCAACAAATATTTCTTAAGCAATTATTCTATGCAAACCATACTCTTAGGCATTGCATTGGGTAACTGGGCCAAGGAGGAAAGTGACAGATCTGTCAATGTGTCAGGGTCCAGCCAGGAGCACAGAAACCACACTGGCTATTTCATTTATTTATTTATTTATTTGCTGTATGTGGGTCCCTCACTGTTGCAGGCTCTCCCGTTGCGGAGCACAGGCTCCGGATGCGCAGGCTCAGAGGCCATGGCTCACGGGCCCAGCCGCTCTGTGGCATGTGGGATCTTCCCGGACCGGGGCACAAACCCATCTCCCCTGCATCGGCAGGAGGACTCTCAACCACTGCGCCACCAGGGAAGCCCCACACTGGCTATTTCAACAGGGTATTTATCATAGGGAATTGGTGACATAGGTGTCGGAGGACTGAAAAGGCCCTTTAGAGGGAAGAATGACAGACTTATTAATTAGAGGAAGTAATATGCACCTCAGGCTGGGGAAATACAGGGAAGAACTTAGAAGCTGGAGGAGGCACCCCTAGGAGCTGGACTCGGATATCTGAGACTCAAGGAGCTGGGGTTGGGATGCTTGAGAAAAAGGCAGGCACAGTTGCTGCCAATGCTTCTGAGGGCCACCAGGAGGTGGGCTCTGGAGACTGGAACCAACTGCTGCTGACAAGGTGATATGCCATCCCTGGGACGTTGCTTTCAGGAACATCAAGCAAACAGGGAGGAGCAAGTCCCTTCTCCTTCCACCACCTTCCCATCTCTCCTCCTGGTGCCCCAATGGCAGAACCTAACTGGGAGCAGACCTGTGGTTTAAGCAGAGTGAGGAGGGTGAATTTGGAGCTGAGTGTGTCCACAGCTTAATAACTGGCACATGCGGTTTCTACTACCAAATCTAATAGGGAAGATGAAGCACGTGGACAAATGTAAAGTTAAAATTAATAAGTAACCTAACAGTTGTATAAAAAATGATGTAGGTGTTCTAGAGAGAACATACTTATTTCCAAGTGGGGGGACCAGAAAAAGCTTTAAGGAGGGAATGGAATCTCACATCAGTCTTGAAACACGATAAAGTTCGAATAAATCAAGAGAAGATAAAGGAAACTTCAAGCAGAAGATACAGGGTGGCAGGAAACCACAGAGACCAACAGACTGAGAAGTAGGCTGGGGAAATACTATAAAGAGCTTTGAATTACAGACTAAAGAATGTTATTTTTATGGGTTTTTAAACACTTGAACACTAGACTCTGCCAGATTGTTTGAAACCCAGGTGACAATATCCAAATTTAGTGCAGGAGGTTGGGGCATCTCTTTTCCAGGGTGACAAGAGCCCTCACGATAAACTAGATTGTAAGGCCCCTCAAAAGTCAAATTTGTGACTTTGTAATTCTCTGTACTGCTCTATAGTGCCAAGCTCCCTGGGAGTAGCCAGCAAATTGGAGAAGTGCTAGGCATTTCACTAAACTCAGTGTGGTGTTTAGATAATTTGGAGTTCATTTTTGGCATGGTCTAAAGGTGGAGACACTTTCCATTTAAATCTCTGCCCAGCTGCTGCATGCACAATGGTTTCAGTGACACACCAGCTGCATAACATCTGTCATTCCTGAACATGGACAAGAATGCCATCAGTTCTGTAAATAAATATATTTATTTCCCTCTTAATGGAAGTTACCACATTCATACAATGTGTCTTTGACAACAAATTCTCGGGGGTTGGGGGTGGGCTGACAGAACCAATTTGGAGTTATTCGTTTGAATCCATGGTCTTACACTGTGGTGTGTAGGTAAACTAGCTCGGGGGAGAAGGGGAAAGCTTTGATTTTTTTTGTAGTGTTCACTGGTTTCTGTGGTGTACATATATTTATATCATGGCCAATCCCAAGCTATCAACCTGACATTGCTAACCTTGAAATTGGGGGGAAAACATGTAAAATTGACTCTCACAAGCCAGTGTGAGCTAGCTCCAGCACAGAGCTGGTAGGTGGAGAAAGAAGTGATGAGATGCAGCCAAGTACAAAGACCCAGAGATAAGGATGATAATTTAGGCTAAGGGAAAGGAGAGACACAGATGCAAGAACCAACAGCACTTCCCGGAAGTATTGAAAGCCCTTGGAAAGGTAATCAGAGCGGAAGAGAAGAAGAAAGAAGTGACCAAAGATGACCAGCCATGGTCACCTGTCTCCCTGGTGGTATAGCTTCCTAAATTACCTGACCACTTTATTGAGAATGAGCATTTTACCCTCCCAAAGTCCATCCTAATATAGTCTAAAGAACTTGGGAAAATAAATTGTATCTGTTAAAACTTCTGAGGCTAAGATGTAAATTTTATGTGATAAATGAGGCATATGCCTAGCTTTTGTTTTTTATTCTAGAGATCAAATGTTTTCCCCATGACTTTGAGAGATGTCCTATTTCTTTGTACTGAATAGGTCAAGAGTACAAATAAATATGTTCTCTAGTATTTCTGATGCATGGTGTGACAGTCCTATGTAGTCTATTGCTAATGGCCTTGTTCACAAGCCTGAGTGTGGTAAAATATTTTATTCAGCCATAAAAATGACTACATAAAAAATTGAATTAATAATGATTAAAATTAAGTATTAACCATTCAATTAACTTTAAAAATAAATTCAGGGATTTTTAAATCTCCTTATGGAGAAAAACAAACAGAGTTAATAAGCTTGACAAATATTTAACGTCATATTCACATCCTATATGGAGAAGAAAAAAGTTAAAATTTGATATCATAGGTTATAAAACTGTCTTATGGCTTAGCTTTTACGACTCCCTTGAGTTGAACTAGAATGCTAATGGAGAGTAAGCTTGTGTTTTCAATCAAAAAGAAGGCATATAAATCAGAGCCAGGAGTCGGTGCCTATTTTCAAGAAACCAATGAGGCCTAATCATTTAACAGAGTTTCTCACAGAAAGCAAAGGATTTGAGTGCTGGCAAGTTATTAAACTATGTGCTATACTCTACTCAAACACAAACGTGTGAGCACACACAGAGAGAAGCAGCAGCTGCAACTTAGCCTACAAAGGTAGGGGCTGGTCACTGGATCCTGCCTTGCAGACAATGCAGCTTCCCACCTCCAGCTGGAGGATCACCATATGCTTGTTCTGCCACCTTGTGTGATGCACACATATTACAAGACGAAACATCTTCAGATACTTGTTCTATTAGCCCTTATCATGCTGTTTTTCTTCCTTGAAAAAAAAAATATGAACTGTCCTATTTCAAGGGTTACCTCCACCAAGTCATCTGTGCACCTGAAGAGCAGTGACTTGACTCCCAAGATGTCCTTACCTCAGTAGTATTAGCTCGTTAATGCAAGGGCTGGCCCACATAAAAACACAAAGAAAAGGTAGGCTTATAAAGATGTGGGCATGCTCTCTCTGGGCTCAGATGACACTTGGTCCAGGGCACTCCCAGGTGGAAATAAGATGGAGCATGGGGGAACATGACTCTGATTCCAGGTCTCCAGGCAACTCATGGGTAGGTAACCATCCTTGGCATTATCCTACCTGCCCCATCCACCATCGTGCAAGCATCGAGGCCAGCTCCCACACGGCAGCTTCACTGTGTTTGCATCTATTCTTAGTAACAGCAGGGATTTGGAACAAAACATTCCAAGTGACTTCCCTGACCCCTCTGACTCAACATACGGGGATCTAAAGGCCAAAAACTGAGCCGCATTTGGAATTTAGAGACACGATGAACTGTGGAGCCTGCCGAGAAGGGGCAAGGTTAGATCTCCCAGACTACTCATTCTGGACAAATCTTTACTGATAGCAGGCGAACGATCTTTAGGCTGGACATGAAAACTTGTCATTCTGATCTGTTTGGGCAAGGGAACTGAATCATATATACCTTGGTTCCAAAGTAAATGTCAAATTTGATTCCTGGCACTACTGAATTCCTGCTAACCCTATCTCAAATACAGCCACACAGGAGTAATGGTTATTTAAATCTCAATACTTGGAAAATATTGCCCCTTTTAATATATTGTTCTCCCTTCTAAGTGCTTTATTTTCTGATAAAATGACTCCTTTGATTATTACAACCATATCCAAAATCTCATCAGTTGTCAAAGATGGTTTACAATGACCCTAATTAGATGTGTTGTGAACATGTGCAGAAAGCACTTCCCCAGAGGGGCTGTGCACCTGGGAGAGCCCAGCTCTGGCACCTGTCGGGCCTGGGTTTGAATCCCACCTCTGCCCCTCTGACAAATGTCTATGATTTCAGTGTAAAAAAGAGATAATAATATCTACGTTGGCAAAGTTTCTTTGAATTTCAGTGGTAATATACATAAGAGCACATGTAAGAGGCACATTGCAGGTGTCTACTCCTAATACTATAAATAGCATTCAGTCAAACGTGGTCAAAAGAGAATTGCAGAGAGAGGGAGACCTGAAATGTATTATGACTGAGCCTTAATGATGCAGATATGCTTAAATCTTATACTTTGATATTACTGAGAAAATAAAGGGTATTTTTCTTCTAATCTTATCATTTATTGACAAGGATTTAACAGGGATGACATGTTATCCTGTGTTTATTATGTTGTGTTATATAGTAAAATGAAGTTCAATTAATGGAATTCCTACTCAAAATTTAACGGTATCATCACTGAAAGCACTATGGTAATTTACTGGATACTTACATGATACTATTGCCAAAGTCATCTGTAGCAGAAGACCTTGAGTTGCTTTATTTGCCAAAGGATGAGGCTGTTGCCCAACCTGATAAATTCTATCCTTCAGAGTAATCCCAACAAACACAGTAGGAAAAGGTTGTAGAAAGAGGTTTTGTTAAGAGAAAGTAACGACGAGCCCGCAGCCTTGTTTGCGCAGGACCACGTTCTGCCTCCACACTTAGGACTGGGTCAGCCTCTTAAGCTCTCAAACCTGGACCTGCTCCAGCTTGGGGGAGGGGGCCCCTTCTGAGCCTCCAAAGGCACCGACGGAACTTCTGAAGGGTCCTGGGTCACACAGCAGTCACTGGTCTCCACAACTCCCAAGATTCCTCACACCCTGTCCTCTCGTGAGCCCCCTAGGGAAAAAGCATCTTACCCTGAGGACATTTACCTTTTGTCCTCAGTTACAACGTCTGAGTAAAAACGCCCTTCTCCAGGTTTTAAGAGCCTACAAGTCTTGCCATTCTTCTCCGAACAGGAGACACAGGGGTGAGGTGAGAGTTGCCTGTTCCCTCTGCCCTTTGGGACCTTCTCCCTCAAGGACAAGAACCAGGACTGGGTCTCTATACCCCAACCTCAACACAGAACCACCTGCAACAATAAAAGACTACTCATGTTTATTGCTTGAATGACCAAATGAACAAACAAACTCCTATGTTAGGCACAAAAAGTTCCAATCATTATCAAAGGTTAAACTTTTCTGTTCAAGAGAGTATTATTTTGCTTAATCTTCTAGAATGACATCTAGCGATCTTTTTAAACAATTTCTGCCACCTGCTTCTATATTTGTTATCATCCAGTTCTTTTCTGTCAGAAATCTTTGTGTTATATTTAACTGAGATCCTAAAAAATATTTAACATCTCCTGATCAGCTTCTTTTAATTAGCACATTGAACTTCCCTGAATGTGAGAGTAAATTGCAGGATTCATTGAAACTACTAACACTGACAGAATTGGAAAACACTAGAATATTAAAACAAATGTGCAAACAAAATAAATTTCCAGAGAACCCTTACAAGATAGGAAAACAATAAATAATGACCAGGAAAAACTACTTCCATTTGCTTCAGAGAAATGTCTGAATCTTTAGGCAAAATAAATTTTTAGAAACCCATGAAGTTTCAATGATGCACATCTACTAATTTGGTTAAGCACGTAATGATGTACACACATCATTATGTACATGTAAAGTGCTTGGCACAGTGCCTGACACATAGCAAGTAAGAGAACACGTTATTATTTTTAAAAGTTGTCTTCAACTTACAAATATTTAAGGAGATGACAAAGACTAAAAAAAATAATTAATGGGATTAAGAGCTGGACTCATTAAAAAAATTGAAGAATCTTAATTTGTTTTGCCTTAAAAGTGTAATTTAGTTGCTGCTTCTATTACCACAAGGAGACAACTAACCCGATCTCCATCTCTATGGAAAAGTGGAATCAGAAAAAAAAAAAAAAAAGGCTTAAATTTTAAGGATTTGTACAAAATAAGGAAAAGAACATATTTATCAATATAAAGATAAATAAACACAAAAACAGCCTACCTAGGATGATTGGAAGATCTGTTTCTAAACACGTTTAATGAGGGTCTTAATCATATAAACTGAAAGTCTCTCCTCGATAACACAGAATTGATTACTATGGAGAATGCTTCCTAATTCTCCATGAAGTTCAAGAAATATGATTGGCATGTAATGAAGCAAGAAGACTCCCAAAAGAATCTTAATTCTTCTCTCTTGTCTAGAATAGAAAAAAAAAATCATATAATCTGAGCATCAAAAAAATTTTCACACCCAGAGGCAACAGAGATTCAAAGGAATTCTGCAAAAGCCTGGACAGCCCTAAATGCTCTTAATTGTTCTGTTTGGCTTCTCTGGAGCACTGGTCTTTGCTGTGCCATTTCTGCATTCCTTTTGTCCATCTCACTCTTGTAAGCAAGAAAACAGAGTTAAGTATTGAAAAGTTCTTTTCAGGTGCTCAAGAGAACAAGAGCCTGTGTATTTCAAATGATGCCTGCCACAGGAATAAAGCATGACAAAGCATTGGCTATACATAATCGTGCTTCCAAGTCTGAGAATGATAACCCCCCAGATTAAGACTTTCAAAGTGTGGACTGGGACCAACAGTTTCAAAATCGCCTGGGGGGCTTCCCTGGTGGCGCAGTGGTTGGGAGTCCGCCTGCCGATGCAGGGGACACGGGTTCGTGCCCCGGTCCGGGAGGATCCCACATGCCGCGAAGCGGCTGGGCCCGTGAGCCATGGCCACTGGGCCTGCGTGACCGGAGCCTGTGCTCCGCAACAGGAGAGGCCACAACAGTGAGAGGCCCGCGTACAGCAAAAAAAAAAAAAAAAAAAAAAAAAGGCCGTCTGTGTTTGCTAAATCAAATACTTGCACTAAAAACAAAAGATATGTGTATGGAAACACACAGGGGAAAATAGAACATGATCTCTGACCACAACACACTAAAACTAATGATATGCTTAAATGAAAACTGCATTCACTGGGGAAAAAAATAGAACTATCTTCTGGAAAACAACTGAGTCAAGGAGGAAATCTGTATAAATAAAGGTAATTTTCTGTATGTTTATTATAGAATTAAAAGGCTATATTGGCATGCTCTGAAGTAAAATATACATTGTAAGGTGTATATAAAATTTACTTGGGGGGGCGGGGATGCTAGGAATTACCTTTTTGAAATAAACTATTTCCTTCAGAGCCGCTGAAACAGAAGAAAAATGAAAAGGCAGAAGAGAGGGCTGCTTTTTGTGTACTTTGATGTCTTGGTCAGAGAAAACAGCTTGTAAACATAAACCTCAAAAACAATACCTATGGACGACTCTCTGAGTCACAGGAGCTGATTTGCCAGGCGTAACTGCTTACAGTGGCCCCCTGTGCGGAGTGATTCAAGACCAGCAGCAGTGTTCCCAGTGTTTGTTCTAAGCTGCTTAAGCGGTGCCAAGTCTCACATTCCAAACTTGGGACCACTTGTTCTCCTGGACCACAGTTTGCTTTGATTTTTTTGATAGGTTTGAGATGGAAACTACAGAATACCAAGAATACAGACCAGTCCGTCTTTCCTCATCTTTTATTCCTCCCGGCTGTAACGCCAAGGACTTTCTTAGTATTTTCTATCATGCTTTCAACCCTCTGTCAGCGGTGGGGTACTCTGATGATCTGAACATTCTAGGCTCTGCAGCTGTTCAGATTGGCTTGGCCGTGGGCATGGACACAGAGAGGTTTTGCCTGTAGACTGCAGCTAAGGCTCGGAGGGAAATGATGGGAAGGAGATTCCAGCGAGAAGTAGAGGGGTGTGTTTTGACTCCTTTGAGGACAGGAAAACTCTTCCTTCAGACCTCTTAGGGTCCCTGACTGTACCTAAAAACTAACTGATAAACACAGATTAATGGGAGAAAAGCATACAAATTTATTCGATATAAATTTTAGGTGACACGGGGACCATCATAAGGAAGCTCCGAAAAAACAATTAAGCCTGAGCTGTTTTGTGCTAGGTTTGATGAAGAGTGGAAAGTCGTGGGAGAACATGCAAGGAAGGACAAAGGGTATGAGTTAAGGGTAGCTAAGTGGGGGGAATCAGCAAGGTCTGTTCCTTGCGCTTCCTCTCAGCGTCTCTCTGTCCTCTGGGGTAAAGATGCTCCTTTCCTCCGGGCATAGGGAAGGACCTCTCACGTGAGGATCTTGTGATCTGCTTCGGGGCAGAAGTGGAAGGCCAGGGAGACCTTGCTTCTGCCCTTTTTCAAATTCCTTTAGCTTAAAATATCCAATATGCCAAGATGTCACATTTTGGGGTGGCACATCCTGATTTTCTTCACACTTTTCATTACTTTCCTGGGACAGGTATTGAAATCTATAGTGACATGCAGTTATAAACTTTAAAAAAATCTTAAACCAGGTATGGAGGGAGACATTTTTCTCTTAGTTATGGAGATATTTGTAGGGTAGGAATAAGCAGGCAGAATTTCAAAAGAGAAGAGCAGTTTAACCTGATGGTTCAGACTGCAGCCTCTGGAGCTAGATCTACTGGGTTCAAGTCCTGGCTCTCACTAGCCTCTGTGCCTTAGTTTCCCCATCTCTGAAGGGGTGAATAATATCTATCGCACGAGGTTGTTATGACATCAATTAAATTAATATTCACAAAATGCTTAAAATGATGTTTGGTACATAATAATTTTCTTATTAATATTTGTTAAATAAATTTAAAGTGGCTTTAAACAGACACTTTGAAGGCTGTAACACTTCCATCTCTGAGCAGATAAGAGGTCAAACTTGTATGTGAGGCACAGTGACTTTAGTAGACCTTGCTTCTGAGCAGTCATCTAAACCTATGAGACCTAGCAGTTAAAATGAGAAAGAAAAGGTAATGCATGACAGAGCCACAAATCTCAGGCGCATTTAGCGCATTTTTCCCGAGATCCTCAATAGGCCAGCTAGTAGTACAATTAAAGCATATTTAGATACAACAAAATGGTAATAAAACACACTAAACTTTATGGAATTCATAGGTCTTCTCATAGGCAAATTTATAGTCAAGGGTTCTTATTATTTAAAAGGTAAAGGGAGGGCCTCCCTGGTGGCGCAGTGGTTGAGAGTCTGCCTGCCGATGCAGGGGATACGGGTTCGTGCCCCGGTCTGGGAGGATCCCATATGCCGCGGAGCGGCTGGGCCCGTGAGCCGTGGCCGCTGGGCCTGCGCATCCGGAGCCTGCGCATCCGGAGCCTGTGCTCCGCAACGGGGGAGGCCACAACAGTGAGAGGCCCGCATACCACAAAAAAGAAAAAAAAAAAAAAAGTAAAGGGAAAAATAATCAAATTAACAATTTAGGAAAAAAATACAAGGAGCTTCAGAAAACAGAAAGACATAATCCTCATAAAATCAGAAATTTAAAAAAAAGAAACATAGTAGAGTTAATTAATAAAGTCAAGCATAGCTCTTAAAGAAGAAAGACAGAAACAGCACAAGAGAAAAACAGGTAAAAAAAACAGTTACAGAAAATATTTGAGAATTATAAAGTACACTATGGATAATGATAAGGAAATAAATTAGGCAATCTCAGCAAAATAGACAATTTTCTGGAAGAAAAATATAAATTACCAAAACTGACTTAACAACAAAAAGAGAACCTGACAAGAGCGATGCTGGTGAAATTATTGATAGAGTTATTAAAGAACAACTCCCATAAAAGGCTTCAGCCCATTAACCAGGGAATTATTTCAAACATTCAAAGAGCAAAGAATTCCCATGTTGAACATAAACAGTTATTGTATTGAGAAAAAGAAAAGTACTCACATTATTCAATGGAGTGAATATATATCCCTGAAGTTAACACAGAAATTAAAATCATAGACCAATTTCACTTATGAATATAGAAGTAAAAATCCTAAATACTGTAAAATATTAGCAAAGAGAATCCAAGGTATATTAAAAAAAATCCACCAATTCCAAGTAGTTATTATCCTAGTATTTTAAAGAAGTTTCAATATCGAGGAACTTTTTATTATATCATATCATATTAGTAGGCTAAATAACAAAAACTAAATTGTTCAATAGATACTTAAAAGACACTTAACATTTATTCCTGTTAATGATATTTTTAAAAAGGACTAAATGGCTACTTCATTAACATTATTAACAAAATCTTTTCCAAATTAATCCCAACATTATATTTCATGTATATATTTTATAGTATCTTTTCCCAAATGCAAGTCCCTCAGAAATACTGTCGTCTAAAATGTTAATGTGCAGTTCTAAAAAAATGGGGGTGGGATGGGGTAGGTATAAGGATTCTTTGTCCAAATAAGTGTGGGAAATGCGGAATTGAACAAAATTTAAACATATTTCTAACTACAGGATGTCTTGGAAACATTAGTATGGTAGTGTGAATTGCAGATCTCAATGGATTGCAACCTTCTTTTGTTCAAAGCACTAGTGCCCTCAGAACCCAGTTTGGGAAATGTTGTCCTAGAGGGTTTCCTTTCATATTCAAACAAAATAAGTAGGATTATCTCTATCACTACTTATATTGATTTAGAAACTCTGACTGGTAAAAGAAGAATGATGAATGATAAAGAGTTAGAGAAAGACAAATACTATATGATATCACTTACATGTGGAATCTAAAAAATAATACAAACAAATGTATATACAAAACAGAAACAGACTCACAGATATAAAAAACAAACTCATGGCTACCAAAGGGGATGGGGAGGGACAAATTAAGGGTATGGGATTAACAGATACAAACTACTGTACTATGTATAAAAATAGATAAACAACAAGAATATATTGTATACTACAGGGAATTCTAGCCATTATCTTGTGATAATCTATAATGGAGTATAATCTGCAAAAATCTGAATCACTTTGCTGTACACCTGAAACTAACACAGTATTGTAAATCAACTATAATTCAATGTAAAAAAAAGACCGATATATAAGCAGAACAAAATAGGGTTATGACTATTAAAGGAATGTGAAAATATAGATCATATGATATAATCATATCGCATAATATAATGATCTACAATTATTTAATCTATAATTATTACAATACTTGTATATTCTCAGTAGCAATAAGACACATAAATGCATGTTCTGGATGAGAAAAGTGGGCTATATGAAAAAATACAAACATTTATGAAAATGGAAGATATTTTAATAAATGAGCAGGCATATGGCATTCCCAAATGGAAGGCTGAATGTTACAATCAAGCTCTCACTTGGATTTTCAGGGACTTAAAAAGATGACTTTAAAGTCCATCTAAAAAATAGAAAGTGAGACCAGGTTTTCTCATACCTTGACACTGTGATTTTAATTAGTAAATTCTTTTGGAAAGCAGTGTGATAAAGCAAGTCAAGAGTCTTTAAATGGATCAACCCAGAAATTCTGTTTTGGAGTTACAGCCAAAGAAAATAATACAAAATATGGAAGTGTTATACTGTATATGTAAAGATGCTCCATATTTCATTATTTATAATGACAAAAATTGGAGAGAGCCTAAATGGTAATAGCTACCATTTACAGATCACATATTCACTAAATATGTGGCAGAATTTATAGACATGAAAACTGAGGCTCAGAGAGGAGAAATTCCTTGTCTCTGATCACAGAGAAAAATATGTGAGCCTGCATCCAAGCCCAATTTCTGGGCAAGCCCATGTTCTCTTCACATCTCACACTGCCACTAAAACTGTGAAAACCACGGACTATTTAAACAAATATCTCTCATGTGTTCTTCAGAGTATTAAGACCCTTCACAAATAAGATGCGAAGATTTTGGACAATGTTCGTAATATTGTAAAATGTAAAGAAGCTATAAGCGTATATATACACTGTAACAACTATAGGGAAAACCCAGATGCCCAGAAAAAAAGGCTGGAAGAAAACACCAAAATGCTAGCAGTTTTTTTGTTAGGGTGATAACTTTGTGGACAATATTTTTTTCTCTTGTTTCCAATTTGTTGGTAAGGTAGTCATATTAATTTTATCATTAAAAAGATAAGCTCATAAACTGAAAAAGGAGTAAAAACATTATAACATACAGGAGTAAACTCCATAAGAGAGGAAAAGCACTGTGTCTAAAACAAAGTTTGTTCCTTTCACAACACTTTGTAGGTACTTGGCACATATTATGACCTCAATAAATATGTTGTGATTAGATTGAAGCATATCCACATATTACATTTAGCTTTCTGCAAGAAACTGAATGCTCACCAGTGTTGGACAAGAAACGAAAAACCTTATCTGATTGAAATTACGAAGGAGATAGGAAAAATACAGTATCTAGTTTGAAATTTGGCTTCAGCATCATAATATATTGCTTTTATAATGCCCAGAGCAACTAAATGCCACAAACACATAATGTGCCACACAGTATCCTGTCTGAAGTTACTTTGGTCATCACCTAAATTTCAGAGAAGAGGTAAGGGACATAGAGACACTATCAAAGAAAGTTGATTTTTTTTTACAGCTAATAACCTGTGCTTGGTGGCAGAACACAGTATCAGAATCACCATTCTGTGTTCAGATAATTTCACCAGGCTTCCCTGCTGTTCCTCCAACACTCCCACAGCTCTCCATCTGCCACCAGCCACCTGCGGTCTCAGACATTCTGATGACCACACAAGTAGGATTCAAAACGTAACCCAGTCATTTGTATTTCATCTTTGATCCTCATCACTTTTTCCACTGCAATACAGAGATTAAAGTCTCAGGAAGGGAAAAGAGGTGACATATCTTTCAGGGAAATTGAATTTTTCCTGTCAGAGGTGAGAACACTTAAGAGGACACTTTATCCCCAGTACAACATTTCCCCTACTTTAGGAAAACAATTTGGCCTGGAATGGAAACAACATCCTCCGGACTCAACTCCCAGCTCTCCTCTCTAGCAAAGTTATTTATTACCATGCGAACACTCCTCCCAGGGTTAGATGCAGTAAGACCAGCACTGTTAGACTCTAGAGAACAGCCTTAACATCTGCATTAAACCTACATAAAATTCAGAGAAACACTTGAGCCCCAGGCAGTTGCTAGCAGTCCCCTTGAGTAGAAGCATCCCCTGGTACCCATAGTAAAGGGAGGGCACTGGGAAGCACCAAATGAAATGGCCCATGAGCTCCCTTTGTTTCCTCCACTCTATTTAATCTTTCACTCATTATCACTCATGGAGGAGCACTGGCCAGGCTAAGATTAAAGAGGTATAGAGTAATGGGTGGGGGACGGTCTCCCATCAAAGAGCAAGAGGTATGCACACAGTGCCATATATACAGAGCAACAAACCTGAGTCCTCACTGAAAAAGAGGTCAAGACATTCCATCTGTGTATGGAAAGATGGGTAGTACTCCAAGAGCTCTTTTATTTTATCTTTGAAAACAAAATGATTCAATAATTTCAACAACCAACTATATGCCTGATACTAGACCAGGCAGTGGGGAAATAATAATGAGCTTAAATGATGGAGTCACTTTACAGTTTTCAGAATTTGGTTAGCAAAAAAATGAAGTGGAGGTTAGACCAAGAGTCAAGGGAGAAACAAATAGAAACAATGGATTGGGCTGAAGCCAAGATGACTTTGAATATATTTTTTGAAGATTCAGGATTACTGTGAGGAAATTCTCCTATGATTGTCAACAGAAGTACTGTGACAAAAGGACCAATAAATAATCAAATTTGGGCTTCCCTGGTGGTGCAGTGGTTGAGAATCTGCCTGCTAATGCAGGGGACATGGGTTCGAGCCCTGGTCTGGAAGGATCCCACATGCCACAGAGCAACTAGGCCCGTGAACCACAACTACTGAGCCTGCGAGTCTGGAGCCTGTGCTCCGCAACAAGAGAGGCCGCGATAGTGAGAGGCCCGCGCACTGCAATGAAGAGTGGCCCCCGCTTGTTGCAACTAGAGAAAGCCCTCGCACAGAAACGAAGACCCAACACCGCAAAAATTAATAAATTAATTAATAAACTCCTACCCCCAACATCTTCTTTTAAAAAAAAATCATATTTATTAGTGTAAAGTACCTATTACAGACTTCTGTACTTATTAATATTTACTCGTTACTCTTAGGTAGACAATCACTACTTTAAAATTTTCTATTCAAATATCAGTAGTGTTTGCATCCTCCTCCTTCCTCTCCTTCCTTCCTCTTCTGGGTAATATGTCTTTCCCTCAGCTCACTCCCTCTACCCCTAGACCAAGACTTCTACTCCCTGAGGTGGACATCACTCAAGTGTTGATCTGATTTAAGCAGTGCACCAAGCTTAAGTTGTGGCAGACAGACTTACACCACCCAGAAGTTGCTGACACCCCAAATTTCCACCAAATTATTGAGCTGATTATTGACCTCAGGGGCAGTAGTCTTTACAAGTAACCATCCTAAAGCACATGAAATTCAGGGAATCATTGTCATTTAACCATATTCTCTGAGCATCAATTTCTACTAGCCCACACCCAAATCGTGAGTTTTATGAGTCATTTTGCACATCAGTTGACTTCTGGTAAAAATCTGGAACCCCAAGATTAGCTCAGTACAAAACTGACATCAAAATCAGAATCCTTCTTCTGTTCTGGGTCCCTTCCACTGTGTTCCTTTCATTTCTTCATTGATGTTAACTTTGTTTCTAAATTAATTTTAAAAGTCATACTGGCCACAAACTGTAACTTCACATTCAGATCAAGTGTAAAGACCTCAGAGATCCCCAACTTCCCTGGGTTATTTTTTTTTTTCTTTTCAAAACAAATGGCACTGTAAATTAAATTGACTTTTTAAATTTAAAATCCCAGTGCACCTCAAACTGAAGAAAAGAAACTATTAGTACTCAGGTAACCCAGAAGCCACATTTGCAATCAACAGAAAAAGCAAATTACTATTGTTCGCCCTGTCAAGGCTGGTTTAATAGGATTTTCCAATACATAAATTAGAGATCTTGAAGAGCAAAGGCTGCATGTGAAAGAGATGGATGTGCTTCAAGATCTGTGATCTGGGCAGCTCTGGTCTACAAACTTAAGAGATTTTAAAGGAGCACCAGAAATGGAGCTAAAATTATTTATAATATAGATATAGATATAGCTATAGCTATATAAATAGCATTCTGCCAGTGACCTATACTCTGGATTTAAAATTGTAACTCAGGAACACTTCAAAATGACTCCTAAAAATAAATGGTAACTTTCACAAATATTTGTGTAACAGTGAAGAGAGTGAAATATTTGGTAAACTAAGCAAGGATTGTCCCAGAAAAGAAGCATGGCCTCTCTGTGCCTCTTGGGGGCTCTTTTGTGATCACATATAATTACATACATGAAGGTAAAGGGTGATATATAATGCTCTCTCTCGAAACCCTTGTAATCTGAGCTGCTCAATTAGAAGATTCTGGGTAATTAACGCAAGGGCAGAGATATTTAACCTGGGGTAGCAACAATGTCAGCACAAGAGATAAGCAAAGGTGTCCTTAAGTCTAGTTAAAATCTTTGTTCAAAACTCTGCACTTACACTGATGAGAGGATATAGCTTCATTCATTTTCTCAAAAGGGAAACATGGATATTACCTTTTTCCCATTTGGGACAAAAAGGAAATGGAGTCCATATACTTTCTGAAAAGGGATTTCCCACATTTATCTTCTTCTCTTTCCCAACTGGCCATGTTGAGAGCAGGGACACAGTAGGAAGCATACATCTCCAAGTCTACGTGAAGGGCTAAGTCAGGCAAAGAAGATGCTTTTAATTAAGAACCAAATGGTACCTTTAATTATCTCCAATGTTTTAAATAGGATGAGTACACTGCCGGTGGCTTAAATCGGAAATCATGGATCAGAAAGGTGGTCGCCACAAAGTTGATATAAATTCCTGAAGCCATCTAGGGGGGAAAGGAGCAGGGGAGAAAGGATCAAAAAGCAGGACTGATTTTCTGAGCATCATTGCATGACAAGCACCCTGTTTCATGTGTATGCTTTACACTATGTGTTATGATGGTATATCTCCACAATGTAGTTCCAAGAAAGATAAAAAGACCATTCAAATTCTTTAAAAAATCAATCTAAATGGAAGACTATGGTTACATTAAACCATAATGTAACAATAGTTAAGTACAGTTGAAAAGACATTTCTCATTTTATGAATTGTTCAAGGTGTTTGTTTAATCTACTGATATGTTTGATAGGCCTAGTATTTGGAAGGACATATTATTATTATTTTTAAGTATGACATTTATTACTCCAGTCTGGATTCCTGGGAAAGCACAAGCTCTCTAGTTTGAACCTTTCCAGAAGCCATGTGAATTAAGAATCATTGCTACTATGTGTCTGCACTTCAATTTAATTGGCATGAAGGTATGTATGGGAGAAAAACTGCCTCTACAAAAACTGCCCACCTACATCTGAAAACTGATAAACATCAACAAAAGCAGTGATTTTCAAATGTTAGTATTTATAAGGGTCGCCTGAGTTGGTGCGTACATGTGTGCCTCAAGTTTTACTATGGCAGATCTGGAGAAAGGCCAAGGAATGTGCATTCTTTTTTTTTTTTTTTTTTGCGGTACGCAGGCCTCTCACTGTTGTGGCCTCTCCCGTTGCGGAGCACAGGCCCCGGACGCGCAGGCTCAGTGGCCATGGCTCACGGGCCCAGCCGCTCCACGGCATGTGGGATCCTCCCAGACCGGGGCACGAACCCGCGTCCCCTGCATCGGCAGGCAGACTCTCAAGCACTGCGCCACCAGGGAAGCCTGGAATGTGCATTTTTGAAGACAGCCCAGATGATTCTGATGTAGATGGCTGGGATCACATCATAAAAATGCTCACTTAATGTTTAATGGTTGACATGATAAAATGACATTGGCCATAATTACTCTTGCGAAGACTATGTTTCAGCTACAAAGTCAGCTAGCTCAATCAACATTGGTTGAATTCATTAATTAATTGACCCAGTGAAATCAAGACTGAAGCAAAAGTTCAGGGTTTCCCTGGTGGCGCAGTGGTTGAGAGTCCGCCTGCTGATGTGGGGGACACGGGCTCGTGCCCCGGTCCAGGAAGATCCCACATGCCGCGGAGCGGCTGGTTCCGTGAGCCATGGCCGCTGAGCCTGAGCGTCCGGGGCCTGTGCTCCGCAACCGGAGAGGCCACAACAGTGAGAGGCCCGTGTACCGCAAAAAACAAACAAACAAACAAACAAACAAAAAGTTCAGTTTGGGAAATAGACTTAGGGCTGCCAACTAAGCTATAATGAAGCCCAAGTCACAGCAACCTAAAATTTGGCTATAGACCCTCCCTACTCATCTGCACTTCAACCTTTCTAACTTTTTCAGAAGAACAGCATCTATATCAACAGCTGTTATTAGAGCAACTGTGACAAATTATTACTTAGCAACCAATTTGGAATTCCCCTGCTCTGCAGGGCTGGGAGCAGTTGCTGTTATGTGAAGAAGGTCAGAAGTTGTCTGCTGCGGCAAGCCACACCTGTACTCACAGCACATTCTGTCTTTCTTTCTCTCTCCTTTGCTTGGCTGAGACTAGCTATTCTAAAATATCTTCCTTAATCTGGTTCTTTGCATTCTGCTTTGCTTGCAGTTTGAAAATCTGTCTCTTTAACCAGTTGATACCTATGCACCAGGTAAAAACTTTCATGGCCTACATTTGGCCTTCTGTAGTCTTAAAAGTCTCCTAATTCCACTTCCAAAGACAGGAATAAAAATTTCAAGAAATGTATACTTCCTGGCAAGAATATGCCTGCCACTGTTCCAAGAGAACCTCCCCCTGGCCTGCTGACTCCTCTCGACAGCCCCAGTCTTGCCTTTCATCCACGTGTCTGCACACTCGTGATTGAGGGAGCACACCCTTCACATTAGCACTAATGCAAAGTAGGCTTGTGCCTGAGGAGATAATGGGCCAGCCCACCTGAAGAAATAAGCCCTCTAAATGCCTGAGGCAAATTGGTACCTGTCCAAGAAACATCTCAGCAGGTAGCAATGGGGCAGTTAAGTCAGACATGGTTCCTACCTTCTTACCCACATTTCCCTCACCACTCTTAAACTTCTCAGAGAAGTGGAATGCACTCCAGCTAAGCCTATCTGGAAACTCTTAACTTTCATCCTCATGGAAAGAAAAGGATTTTGAAAAGAAAATTTAAATGAAACTTCAAACCTCATTAACCATGCCTCCAGGGGCAGGCTACTGGCAATGAATCACAGGCTACCCTGTTTACTGGGAAATGTAAGCTGACACTGGACATGAAATCTTAGAGCCAACCTGGACTCATAGCTCCTGCTTTGGGTGAGAGGGAGTGAAGCCCAGAGCCTGTAAATGGGCTCCTCTGTTGTTGCACCCAAAATGCACCTTTAACAAACATGAGGAAAACTTGTTTTTGTCACTCTGCCAACTCTCCCTCCAAGATTTATTTGTATTTATCAAGCATTTCCATTTTATGTAAGCAAATGCATTAATGAGGAAATAAAGTCTTTCTTCATTTTACTTTCTGCACCAGATGAATTTCTCTGACCTCTGAACTTCCAGTAAATTGCCGTAACATTCAGGAAGGCCAAAGAGTCAAGAAAACTAAGTCTTGATTAGGAAGCCATACATACATATATATACATGTATATATATACACACACATACACACATATGTATGTATATGTGTGTATGTGTGTGTATATATGTATATATGTACACATACACATATATACATGTACACACAGGTGCTAGGAAGGACAATAATCATATTATATGCTTGCATAGTATTTCTTAATTTTTCCAGAGAAACTTCACATCTATTATCCTTCTCAGTGCAAGCATCACCCTTTCTTACCTGAAATATTTTTCAGATATTAAAATGCAGTTGTGCCATAAAAAAGAATGAAATAATGCCATTTGCAGCAACATGGATGGACCTAGAGATGATCATACTAAGTGAAGTAAGTCAGACAAAGACAAATATCATATGATATTGTTTGTATGTGGAATCTAAAAAAAAAGGTACAAATGAACTTATTTACAAAACAGAAATAGAGTCAGAGGTGTAGGAAACAAACTTATGGTTACTGGGGGAAAAGGTAGGGGGGGATAAATTGGAAGATTGGGATTGACATATATACCCTACTATATATAAAATAGATAACTAATAAGGACTTACTGTATAGCACAGGGAACTCTACTCAATATTCTATGATGACCTACATGGGAAAAAAATCTAAAAAAGAGTGGATATATGTGTATGTATAATTGATTCACTTTGCTGTACAGCAGAAACTAACACAACATTGTAAATCAACTATACTCCAATAAAAATTTAAAAAATAAAATAAAAAAATGCACTTGTAATTATTTCTATAGGAAATGTCAAGCTGAAAAGAGCAAATTCCAGTGTGCTTTCTGGTACTATTTCTCTCTTCTAAATTAGATTTAACAAGCAGTCTTCATGAGCTCAGTGGAGAACACCACAGTGATAAGCCTCCCTTTCTTTCCACAATTACCAACATGGAATTTCTATAACCACAGTTTTCCATCTCTTGTTTTCACCAACTTGTCATACAGACAGCCTATCTTTCCCCAGTCTAATTTCCTAGCTGCAACCTAAGTCCACTTTGTCATCAAAGTTCACATTGACTTTTTCCAACACTTGTTCCCTAACGGTAAATGGCATTGCTAGATTTTTAGTCATGGCAGACACATAAATTTGCAACTAATAAAATAACTAGAATAATAATTATTACTATTTATTGAACACTTTGAGTATGCAAAGCTACTCAAAGTATATGCCAGGCACTTATAACTACATGCTGAAGTAAATACATGGCAAAGGAATTATTACACCAATTTCATAAATGAACAAACTGCAGAGAGGTTCAATTACTTATACAGCTTTATATTGTAACTAACTAAAAAATTAGAGATTCAAAATAAGGGTAAAAATACCCATACTCTTAAACATTACACACTATCTCATGAATAGACAGGAGTCCACCTCTTCTTATTATCAACAAATCCTTTCTTTGACTTGACATTACTAGCCACGAAGAAAGCATACCCAGGATGATATTTAACAAGTATATTGTTTTTGTTTTTGTTTTAACCATGGCCATGATTACCACTGCCACTGTTGCTGCTGCTAACACATCTCTTAATTACTCAAATGCTGTTAATATGTCTCTTAATTTCAAATTTTATAAACAATAATATTCAATAAGAAACTCTTAGCCCAATCAAATGTGCCTACACAAACACTCTGAATATGTTTTAGAAATTCTTAGAATAATAATTTTGATATCATTTCTTATTAGTACTGCATTGATATAAATTGGCCAATCTTCATGGAAAGCATCCATTATAGATGCCTACCACATTATTTTGACCTTTTTGTTGAATGCATTTTGTTGCTGTTGATGTGTGTTTTTAAAGTTAATTCCCACCTTCACCCTACCCCTATTGTCTAGGTATTAGACAAAGTGTTTTGCCTTAGTGGAAGTTCAGCAAATGTTTGTTTGATTTGACTTGAACCATTAGAGATACATTCATTCTCTAAAATGCACAGAAGTGTGAAATAATCCATCCAGAGAGCTGTTAATCTGCTAAACTATCAATTAAGGGCACAGCCATCCATAACAGCAATCATTAAAGACTACTAAGTCATTTATCTTGAAGTCTGTAAAACAGATTTCTGTTGGCAGACTTGGACAGCTCAAAGCATCTGCAATATGAATGAATAGGTCAGTAATCCATACATTAAATGGTCACTAAGTACTAAAACTCTTTGAAATGATAGGCCATTAAGGCTAAGTCAATTTCATTTATGGATTTAAAACTCACTTTCAAAATAGTCTCTAGATATGAATTTCTATGATACATCACTCAGGATGTACTGAAAAAGTATGTGTTCATTCATTTCCCCAAAAAAGTATGTATTGGGTACCTGCCATATCAATGTGATACAATTTATGAAATGTACAAGAAAAGAATGTTGTCCTTAAAGAGCTTATAATCTAATTTAAGTGTTATCTAAATAGATTATAACAAATTTTTTTATTGTTTGTGAACTTAAAAAAATTTTTTTTTTACATTTTGACCACCTTTACCCACTTCTCCAACAACACCTCCCACCTCTGGTAAATACCAATCTGTTTTCTGTATCCATGTGCTTGGTTTTTGTTTGTTTGTTTTGGATTCCACATATAAGAAATATCATATAGTATTTGTCTTTTTCTGTCTGACTTATGTCATTTACCATAATGCCCTCAAGGTCCATCCATATTGTTATGAATGGCAAGATTTTATTCTTCTTATGGCTGAATAACATTCCATTGTATGTGTGTGTGTGTGTGTGTGTGTGTGTGTATATCTCAATTTGTTTATCCATTTATCCATTGATGGACACTTTGGTTGTTTCCATATCTTGACTATTGTAAATAGTGCTGCAGTGAACATGGGGGTGCATTTTTCTTTTCAAGTTAGTGTTTTCCTTTTCTTACAATAAATACCCAGAAGTGGAATTGGTGGATCACATGGTAGTTCTATTTTTAATTTTCTGTGGAACCTCCACACTGTTTTCCATAGGGGCTGCACCAAGTTACATTCTCACCAACAGTGCACAAGTGTCCCCTTTTCTTCACATCCTTGTCAACACTTATTTCTTGTCTTTTTGATAACAGCTATTCTAACAGGTGTGAGGTGATATCTCATTGTAGTTTTGATTTGCATTTCTCTAATGATCAATGATATTGAGCAGCTTTTCATGTACCTGTTGGCCAACTGTATGCCCTCTTTGGAAAAGTGTTTATTCAGATCTGCCCATTTTTTAATCAGATTGTTTGTTATCGAGTTCTTTATATATTTTAAATATTAGCTCCTTACCAGATATGTGATTTGCAAATATTTTCTTCCATTCAGTAGGTTGTCTTTTTTATTTTGTTGATGGATCCTTTTGCTCTCCAGAACCCCACTTATTTTTGCTTTTATTGCTTTTACTTTTGGTGTCAGATTCAAAAAATCATCACCAAGACCTATGTCAAGGAGATTATCACTTACATTTTCTTCTAGAAGTTTTAGGGCTTCAGGTCTTATGTTCAAGTCTTTAATTCATTTTGGGTTAAGTTTTGTGGATGGTGTGAGATAGTGGTCCAGTTTCATTATTTTTTATGTGGCTGTCCAATTTCCCCAACACCATTTATTGAAGAGACTATCCTTTCCCCATTATATATTCTTGGCTCCTTCATTGTAAGTTAATTGACCATATATGCATGGGTTTTTTCTGGGTTCTCTATTCTGTTTCATTGATCAATATGTATGTTTTTATGCTGATATCATATTATTTTATTGACCATAATTTTGTAATATAGTTTGAAATAAGAGAGTGTGATGCCTCCATCTTTGTTCTTCTTTCTGGAGATTGTTTTTAGAAAGAAAATTCAGGTAAAGAATGAACTCTGGGCTTCCCTGGTGGCGCAGTGGTTGAGAGTCCGCCTGCCAATGCAGGGGACATGGGTTCGTGCCCTGGTCTGGGAAGATCCCACATGCCGTGGAGTGGCTGGGCCTGTGAGCCATGGCCGCTGAGCCTGCGCGTCTGGAGCCTGTGCTCCGCAATGGGAGAGGCCACAACAGTGAGAGGCCCGCGTACCGCAAAAAAAAAAAAAAAAAAAAAAAAAGATACAAGAATGAACTCTGGACTTCCAAGTCAAGTAATATGGCAGATAAATATACTGAGAATTCATTTCTTTATGAAACATCTAGAAATACTGGACAAAATATAACAAATACCCTTTGAAATGTATAGCTGAGATCATAAAATATAAAGAAAATACCTAGAGACTGAAAAAAGAAAAAGAAAAGCAAATTGAAAACCAGTATAGTAACCTGATGTGAGATATTCAGCTTCCCTTGGGCATTTACTCTTATCTGTAACTTACTTTTAAGTTTAGTCTTGCTTTTAACAACAACCTCCAGAGAAATAGAACCTAGGCCCGGGGCTGTAAACTGGGAACTAAGACTCCTGCATAAAGCCTGGATCCTTGAAGAGCTACACTCCTAGCGAAAGAATAGGCATGATCTGGAAGATAAGCTTAAACAACTGCTCCAAATGCAACACAAAAAAAAGGAAATTAGGAAAGAGAAATTAAGATACATGGGAGACAGAATGAGAGGCTCCAACATATGTCAAATTGGATTGCGAAAAGAGAATAATGAGAATAGAAAAAAGGTAATATTTGTAGAAATTATGACTGAGAATTCTCCAAAATTGATTTTGTAGATAAATGAATCCTAAGACTTAATGACAATAGAAGACAAAAGGTCGTGATTGTTATGACTGCATGTTTATGCCTCGCCTGCAAAATTCATATGTTGAAATCCTAACCCCCAATGTGATGGTATCTGGAGGTGAGGACTTTGGGAGGTGATTAGGTCATTAGGTCTTGCCCCTTCTGTCATATGAGGATACAAGGAGAAGATGATAGTCTGCAAGCCAGAAGAAGACCTTCATGAGAACCCAACCATGCTAGCACCCTGATCTTACTCAGACTTCCAGCCTCCAGAACTGTTAGAAATAAATTTCTGTTGTTTACAAACTACTCAGTCTAATGGTATTTTGTTATAACCACTCAAACTGACTAAGAGTAATAGCTTCAAGCATACAGAGAAAATAACTGTCTGCCCAGAATTATGTACATAGCTAAAAAGTACAAGAGCAAATTAGGAGAACTGACAGGAAACAGAGTATAATAAAAGAATGCATAAAAGATACACTTCAGTCTGTGTCTTTTGGTTGGGGCATTTAATCCATTTACATTTAAGGTTATTATGTATATGTATGTCCCTATTACTATTTTCTTAATTGCTTTGGGTTTGTTTTTGTGGGTATTTTTCTTCTCTTGTGTTTCCCGCATAGAGAAGTTTCTTTAGCATTTGTTGTAAAGCTGGTTTGGTGGTAACAGACTGGTTGAATGTATACAAAAACAAGACCCATATATAGGCTGTCTACAAGAGACCCACTTCAGACCGAGGGACACATACAGACTGAAAGTGAAGGGATGGAAAAAGATATTCCATGCAAATGGAAATCAAAAGAAAGCTGGAGACTACCAAATGTAAAATAGATAGCTAGTGGGAAGCAGCCACACAACACAGGGAGATCAGCTCGGTGCTTTGTGACCACCTAGAGGGGTGGGATAGGGAAGGTGGGAGGGAGGGAGACACAAGAGGGAAGAGATATTGGATATATGTATATGTATAGCTGATTCACTTTGCTATAAAGCAGAAACTAACACACCATTGTAAAGTAATTATACTTCAATAAAGATGTTAAAAAATAATTAATTATTTATTTTTTTTAAAATGAAAGCTGGAGTAGCGATACTCGTATCAGATAAAATAGACTTTAAAATAAAGACTGTTACAAGAGATAAGGAAGGACACTCTATAATGATCAAGGGATCAATCCAAGAAGAAGATATAACAATTGTAAATGTTTACACACTCAGCATAGGAGCACCTCAATACAGAAGGCAAATGCTAACAATAATGAAAGGAGAAATCGACAGTAACACAATAATTGTAGGGGACTTTAACACCCCACTTACACCAACGGACAGATCATCCAAACAGAAAATAAATAAGGAAACACAAGCTTTAAGTGACACAATAGACCAGATAGATTTAATTGATATTTATAGAACATTCAACCCGAAAATGACAGAATACACTTTCTCCTCAAGTGCACATGAAACATTCTCCAGGATAGATCTCATCTTGGGTCACAAATCAAGCCTCAGAAAATTAAAGAAACTTGAAATCATATCAAACATCTTTTCTGGCCACAATGCTATGAGACTGGAAATCAATTACAGGAAAAAAAACTGTAAAAAACACAAATACATGGAGGCTAAACAGTGCGCTACTAAATAACCAAGAGATCACTCAAGAAATCAAAGAAGAAATTAAAAAATACGTAGAAATAAATGATAACCCAAAACCTATGGGCCTCAGCAAAAGCAGTTCTAAGAGGGAAGTTTATAGCAATTCAATCTCACCTCAGAAAACAAGAGAAATCCCAAATAAACAATCTAACCCTACAGCTAAAACAACTCAAGAAAGAAGAACAAAGAAATCCCAAAGTCAGTAAAAGGAAAGAAAACATAAAGATCAGAGCAGAAATAATGAAACAGAAATGAAGAAAACAATAGCAAAGGTCAATAAAACTAAAAGTTGGTTCTTTGAGAAGATAAACAAAATTGATAAACCCTTAGCCAGACTCATCAGGGAAAACAGGGAGAGGATGCAAATCAATAAAATTAGAAATGAAACAGAAGAAATCACAACTGACACCGCAGAAATACAAAGGATTATAAGAGACTACTACAAACAACCATATGCCAATAAAATGGACAGCCACAAAGAAATGGACCAATTCTTGGAAAGGTACAATTTTCCAAGACTGAACCAGGAAGAATTAGAAAATGTATACAGATGTATCACAAGTAATGAAATTAAAACTGTAATTAAAAATCTTCCAACAAACGAAAGTCCAGGACCAGGTGGCTTCACAGGCGAATTCTATCAAAAATTTAGAAAAGACCTAACACTTATCCTTCTCAAACTCTTCCAAAAAGTTGCAGAGGGAGGAACACTCTCAAATTCATTCTACAAAGCCACCATCACCCTGATACCAAAACCAGGAAAAAGATATCACAAAAAAAGAAAATTATAGACCAATATCACTGATGAACATAGATGCAACAAATCCTGAACAAAACACTAGCAAACAGAATCCAAGAACATATTAAAAGGATCATAAACCTTGATCAGGTGGGATTTATCCCAGGAATGCAAGGATTCTTCAATGTATGCAAATCAATCAATGTGATACACCTCATTAAAAAATTAAGGAATAAAAACCATATGATCATCTCAATAGATGGAGAAAAATCTTTCGACAAAATCAAAATCCATTTATGATAAAAGCTCTCCAGAAAATAGGCAAAGAGGGAACCCACCTCAACATAAGAAAGGCCATATATGACAAACTCACAGCAAACATCATACTCAATGGTGAAAATCTGAAAGCATTTCCACTAAGATCAGGAACAAGACAAGGGTGTCCACTCTTGCAACTCTTATTCAACATAGTTTTGGAAGTCCTACCCATGGCAATCAGAGAAGAAAAAGAAATAAGAGGAATACAAATTGGAAAAGAAGAAGTAAAACTGTCACTGTTTGCAGATGATACTATACATAGAAAATCCTAAAGATGTCACCAGAAAACTACTAGACTAATCAATGAATTTGGTAAGGTTGCAGGATACAAAATTAATGCACAGAAATCTCTGGCATTCCTTAACACTAACAACAAAAAATCAGAAAGAGAAATTAAGGAAAGAATTCCATTTACCATTGCAACAAAAAGAATAAAATACCTAGGAATAAACCTACCTAAGGAGGCAAAAGACTTGTACTCAGAAAACCATAAAACACTGATGAAAGAAATCAAAGATGACATAAACAGATGGAGCAATATACCATGTTCTTGGATTGGAAGAATCAATATTGTGAAAACGACTATACTACACAAAGTACAGATTCAATGCAATCCCTATCAAACTACCAATGGCATTCTTCACAGCATTAGAACAAAAAATTTTACAGTTTGTGTGGAAACACAGAAGACCCCGAATAGCCAAAGCAATCTTGAGAAAGAAAAACGGAGCTGGAGGAATCAGGCTCCCCAACTTCAAACTATACTACAAAGCTAGATTAATCAAGACAGTATGGTACTGGCACAAAAACGGAAATATAGATCAATGGAACAGGATAGAAAGCCCAGAGATAAACCCACACACATATGGTCACCTAATTTATGACAAAGGAGGCAAGAACATACAATGGAGAAAAGACAGCCTCTTCAATAAGTGGTGCTGTGAAAACTGGACAGCTACATGTAAAAGAATGAAATTAGAACACTCCCTAACACCATACACAAAAATAAACTCCAAATGGATTAAAGACCTAAATGTAAGACCGGACACTATAAAATGCTTAGAGGAAAATACAGGCAGAACACTCTATGACATAAACCACAGCAAGATCTTTTTTGACCCACCTCCCAGCGTAATAAAAATAAAAACAAAAATAAACAAGTAAGAGGGGGGACCTTTAAGATGGCAAAGCAGTAAGGCGTGGAGATCACCTTCCTCCCCACAAATACATCAAAAATACATATACAAGTAGAACAACTCCTACAGAACACCTACTGAACGCTGGCAGAAGAACTCAGGCTTTCCAAAAGGCAAGAAAATCACATATCTGGGTAGGGCAAAAGAAAAAAAAAAAAAAAACAGAGACAGAAGAATAGGGACAGGACCTGCACCTCTGGTAGGGAGCTGTGAAGGAAGTAAAGTTTCCACGCACTAGGAAGTCCCTTCCCTGGCAGAGACCAGGGGGCAGTGGGGGGAGGTGGCGCAGGAGGCTTCAGAGCCACGGAAGAGAGCTCAGCAACAGAGCTGCAGAGGGCAAAGCGGAGAGATTCCCTCCCAGAGAATCGGTGCCAACCAGCACTCACCAGCCTCAGACGCTTGTCTGCTCACCCACCAGAGGGGGTAGGGGCTGGGAGCTGAGGCTCGGGCTTCAGAGGTCAGATCCCAGGGAGAGGACTGGGGTTGGCTGCGTGAACACAGCCTGAAGGGGGCTAGATCATCACAGCTAGCAAGCAGGGAGTCTGGGAAAAATTTTGGACCTGCCTAAGAGGCAGGAGACCATTGTTTCGGGGTGAGCGAGGAGAAGGGACTCCTTCCCTGTGTGCCCACAGAAGGCAGAGCACTACCTAAATGAGCTCCAGAGACAGGCTCAAGCCGAGGCTAACAGTTCGGACCCCAGAGATGGGCATGAAACACTAATGCTGCTGCTGCAGCCACCAAGAATCCTGTGAGCAAGCACAGGTCACTATCCACATGCTTCCCCCCACCAGGAGCCTGTGCAGCACACCACTGCCAAGATCCCATCCCATGATCCAAGGACAACTTCCCCGGGAGAACACACGGCACACCCCACGCTGTCACACGTTATGTCTTCTGCCACCGCAGGCTCGCCCACATTCCAATTATAACTACCATACCCCTCCCACCCCCTGGCCTGAGTGAACCAGAGCCCCCTAATTAGCTGCTACTTTAACGCTGTCCTGTCTGGGTGGGAACAGAAGCCTGAGGGCATCCTACACGCAGAGGTGAAGCCAAAACCAAAGTTGAACCCCAGAAGCTGTGCAAACAAAGAAGAGAGAGGGAAATTTCTCTGTGCAGCCACAGGAGCAGTGGATTAAATCCCCGCATCAACTTGAGGTATGCTGCATCTGTGGAATACCTGAATAGACAACGAATCACCCAAAATTGAGGTGGTGGACTTTGGGAGCAACTGTAGACTTGGGGTGTGCTGTCTGCAACTGACTTGTTTCTGATTTTTATGTTTATCTTAGTATAGTTTTTAGCACTTGTTATCATTGGTGGATTTGTTTGTTGGTTTGGTTCCTCTCTTCTTTTTTTTAATTACTTTTTAATTTTTTAATTTTAATTATTTTACTTATTTATTTATTTATTAATTTTTTTTTCCTTTCTCTTTTTCTCCCTTTTCTTCTGAGCCCTGTGGCTGACAGGGTCTTGGTGCTCTGACCTGCTGTCAGGCCAGAGCCTCTGAGGTGGGAGAGCCAAGTTCAGGACATTGGATCACCAGAAACCTCCTGGCTCCACATAATATCAATCAGCGAGAGCTCTTCCAGAGATCTCCATCTCAATGCTAAGACCCAGATCCATCCAATGGCCAGTAAGCTCCAGTGTTGGATGCCCCATGCCAAACAACTAGCCAGAGAGGAACACAGCCCCACCCATTAGCAGACAGACTGGCTAAAATCATACTAAGCTCACAGACACTCCAAAACACACCAGCAGACGCAGCCCTGCCCACCAGAAACACAAGATCCAGCCCCACCCACCATAACACAGGCACCAGTCCCCTCCACCAGGAAGCCTACACAAGCCACTGAACCAACGTACGCACTGGGAGCAGACACCAAAAACAAGGGGAACTATGAACATGTAGCCTGAAAAAAGGAGACCCCAAACACAGTAAGTTAAGCCAAAAGGGAAGACAGAAAAATATGCAGCAGATGAAGGAGCAAGTTACAAACCCACCAGACCAAACAGATGAAGAGGAAATAGGCAGTCTACCTGAAAAGGAATTCAGAGTAATCATAGTAAAGATGATCCAAATCTTGGATAGAATGGAGAAAATACAAGAAATGTTTAACAAGGACCTAGAAGAACTAAAGAGCAAACAAACAATGATGAACAACACAATAAATGAAATTAAAAATTCTCTAAAAATTATAAATAGCAGAATAACTGAGGCAGAAGAACGTATAAGTGACCTGGAAGGTAAAATAGTGGAAATAACTACTGCAGAGCAGAATAAAGAAAACAGAATAAAAAGAATTGAGGACAGTCTCAGACACCGCTAGGACAACATTAAACACACCAACATTTGAATTATAGGGGTCCCAGAAGAAGAAGAGAAAAAGATAGGCAGTGAGAAAATATTTGAAGAGATTATAGTTCAAAACTTTCCTAATATAGGAAAGAAAAGGGTCAATCAAGTCCAGGAAGCACAGAGAGTCCAATACAGGATAAATCCAAGGAAAAACATGCCAAAAAACATATTAATCAAACTATCAAAAATAAAATACACGGGGCCTCCCTGGTGGCGCAAGTGGTTGAGAGTCCGCCTGCCGATGCAGGGGATACGGGTTCGTGCCCCGGTCTGGGAGGATCCCATATGCCGCGGAGCGGCTGGGCCCGTGAGCCATGGCCGCTGAGCCTGCGCGTCCGGAGCCTGCGCGTCCGGAGCCTGTGCTCCGCGACGGGGGAGGCCACAACAGTGAGAGGCCCGCATACCGCAAAAAAAAAAAAAAAAAAAAAAAATAAAATACAAAGAAAAAATATCAAAAGCAGCAAGGGAAAAACAACAAATAACAAACAAGGGAATCCCCATAAGGTTAACAACTGATGTTTCAGCAGAAACTCTGCAAGCCAGAAGGGAGTGGTAGGACATATTTAAAGTGATGAAAGGGAAAAACCTACTACCAAGATTACTCTACCCAGCAAGGATCTCATTCAGATTCGATGGAGAAATTAAAACCTTTACAGACAAGCAAAATCTAAGAGAATTCAGCACCACCAAGTCAGCTTTACAACAAATGCTAAAAGAACTTCTCTAGGCAGGAAACACAAGAGAGGAAAAGGCCTACAATAACAAACCCAAAACAATTAAAAAAGGGTAATACAAACATACATATCAATAACTACGTAAAATGTAAATGGATTAAATTCTCCAACGAAAACACATAGACTCGCTGAATGGATACAAAAACAAGACCCACATATATGCTGTCTACAAGAGACCCACTTCAGACCTAGGGACACATACAGACTGAAAGTGAAGGAATGCAAAAAGTTATTCCATGCTAATGGAAAGCAAAAGAAAGCTGGAGTTGCAATTTTCATATCAGATGAGATAGACTTTAAAACAAAGACTATTATACAAGACAAAGAAGAATATTACATAATGATCAAGAGACCAATCCAAGAAGAAGATATAACAATTGTAAATATTTATACCCAACATAGGAGCACCTCAATACACAAGGCAAATGCTAACAGCCATAAAAGGGGATATTGACAGTAACACAATCATAGTAGGGGACTTTAACACCCCACTTTCACAAAAAGACAGATCATCTAAAATGAAAATAAATAAGGAAACACAAGCTTTAAATGATACATTAAACAAGATGGACTTAACTGATATTTATAGGACATTCCATTCAAAAACAACAGAATACAGGTTCTTCTCAAGTGCTCATGGAACGTTCTCTGGGATAGATCATATCTTGGGTAACAAATCAAGCCTTGGTAAATTTAAGAAAATGGAAACTGTGTCAAGTATCTTTTCCAACCACAACTATATGAGACTAGATATCAATTACAGGAAAAAATCTGTAAAAAATTTTAAAAACATGGAGGCTAAACAATATAATACTAAATAACCAAAAGATCACTGAAGAAATCAAAGAGGAAATCAAAAAATACCTAGAAACAAATGACAATGAAAACATGACAACGCAAAACCTATGGGATGCAGCAAAAGTAGTTCTAAGAGGGAAGTTTATATCAATACAATCCTACCTCAAGGAACAAGAAACATCTCAAATAAACAACCTAACCTTACACCTAAAGCAATTAGAGAAAGAAGAACAAAAACCCCCAAAGTTAGCAGAAGGAAAGAAATCATAAAGATCAGATCAGAAATAAATGAAAAAGAAATGAAGGAAACAAAAGCAAAGATCAATAAAACTAAAAGCTGATTCTTTGAGAAAATAAACAAAATTGACAAACCACTAGCCAGACTCATCAAGAAAAAAAGGGAGAGGACTCAAATCAATAGAATTAAAATGAAAAAGGAGAAGTAACAGCTGACACTGCAGAAATGCAAAGGATCATGAGAGATTACTACAAGCAACTATATGCCAATAAAATGGACAACCTGGAAGAAATTGACAAATTCTTAGAAAACCACAACCTTCCGAGACTGAACCAGGAAGAAACAGAAAATATAAACAGACCAATCACAGCACTGAAATTGAGACTGTGATTAAAAATCTTCCAACAAACAAAAGCTCAGGACCAGATGGCTTCACAGGCAAATTCTTTCAAACACATTTTGGAGAAGAGCTAACACCTATCCCTCTCAAACTCTTCCAAAATATAGCAGAGGGAGGAACACTCCCAAACTCATTCTATGAGGTCACCACCATCACCCTGTTACCAAAACCAGATAAGGATGTCACAAAGAATGAAAACTACAGATCAATATCACTGATGAACATAGATGCAAAAATCCTCAACAAAATACTAGCAAACAGAATCCAGTACCACATTAAAAGGCTCATACAACATGATCAAGTGGGGTTTATCCCAGGAATTCAAGGATTCTTCAATATATGCAAATCAATCAGTGTGAAAAACCATATTAACAAACTGAAGGAGAAAAACCATATGATCATCTCAATAGATGCAGAAAAAGCTTTTGACAAAATTCAACACCCATTTATGATAAAAACCCTCTAGAAGTAGGCATAGAGGGAACTTACCTCAACATAATAAAGGCCATATATGACAAACCCACAGCCAACATCATTCTCAATGATGAAAAACTGAAACCATTTCCTCTTAGATCAGGAACAAGACAAGGTTGTCCACTCTCACCATAATTATTCAACATAGTTTTGGAAGTTTTAGCCACAGCAATCAGAGAAGAAAAAGAAATAAAAGGAATCCAAATCGGAAAAGAAGAAGTCAAGCTGTCACTGTTTGCAGATGACATGATACTATACATAGAGAATCCAAAGATACTATGAGAAAACTACTAGATCTAACCACTGAGTTTGTAAAGTACCCAGAAACAAAATTAATGCAGAGAAATCTCTTGCATTCCTATATACTAATGATGAAAAATCTGAAAGAGAAATAAGGAAACACTCTTATTTACCATTGCAACAGAAAGAGTAAAATACCTAGGAATAAACTTACCTAAGGAGACAAAAGACCTGTATTCAGAAAAGTATAAGACACTGATGAAATAAATTAACAATGCTACAAACAGATGGAGAGATATACCATGTTCTTCAATTGGATGAATCAACAGTGTGAAAATGACTCTACTACCCAAAGCAATCTACAGATTCAATGCAATCCCTAGGAAACTACCACTGGCATTTTTCACAGAACTAGAACAAAAAATTTCACAATTTGTATGGAAACAAAAAAGACCCCGAATAGCCAAAACAATCTTGAGAAAGAAAAACGGAGCTGGAGGAATCAGGCTCCTGCACTTCAGACTATACTACAAAGCTAGAGTAATCAGGACAGTATGGTACTAGTACTAAAACAGAAATATAGATCAATATAATAGGATAGAAAGCCCAGAGATAAACGCACGCACATATGGTCACCTTATTTTTGATAAAGGAGGCAAGAATATACAATCGAGAAAAGACAGCCTCTTCAATAAGTGGTGCTGGGAAAACTGGACAGCTACATATAAAAGAATAAAATTAGAACACTCCCTAACACCATACACAAAAGTAAACTCAAAATGGATAAAAGACCTAAATGTAAGGCCAGGCACTATAAAACTCTTAGAGAAAAACATAGGCAGAACACACTATGACATAAACCACTGCAAGATCCTTTTTGACCCACCTCCTGGAGGAATGGAAATAAAAAGAAAAATAAACAATTGGGACCTAATGAAACTTAAAAACTTTTGCACAGCAAAAGAAAACATAAAAAAGACAAAAAGACAACCCTCAGAATGGGAGAAAATATTTGCAAATGAAGCAACTGACAAAGGATTAATCTCCAAAATTTACAAGAAGCTCATGCATCTCAATATCAAAAAAACAAACAACCCAATCCAAAAATGGGCAGAAGACCTAAATAGACATTTCTCCAAAGAAGATATACAGATTGACAACAAACACATGAAAGGATGGTCAACATCACTAACCATTAGAGAAATGCAAATCAAAACTACAATGAGGTATCACCTCACACCAGTCAGAATGGCCATCACCAGAAATCTACAAAGAATAAATGCTGGAGAGGGTGTGGAGAAAATGGAACCCTCTTGCACTGTTGGTGGGAATGTAAATGGATATAGCCATTATGGAGATCAGTATGGAGGTTCCTTAAAAAGCTAAAAATAGAACTACCATACCCAGCAATCCCACTACTGGGCATATACCCTGAGAAAACCATAATTCAAAAAGTGTCATGTACCACAATGTTCATTGCAGCTCTATTTACAATAGCCAGGACATGGAAGCAACCTAAGTGTCCATCAACAGATGAATGGATAAAGAAGATGTGGCACATATATACAATGGAATATTACTCAGCCATAAAAGGAAACGAAATTGAGTTATTTGTAGTGAGGTGGATGGACCTAGAGTTTGTCGTACAGTGTGAAGTAAGTCAGAAAGAGAAAAACAAATACCGTATGCTAATGCATATATATGGAATTTTAAAAAAATGGTACTGATGAAACTAGTGGCAGGACAGGAATAAAGACGAAGACACTGAGAATGGACTTGAGGACACGGGCCAGAGGGGGAAGGTGGAGCGAAGTGAGAGTAGCATCGACATACATACACTAGCAAATGTAAAGTACATAGCTAGCGGGAAGCAGCAGCATAGCACAGGGAGATCAGCTCAGTGTTTTGTGACAACGTAGAGGGGTTGTCTCCCTGTCCAATTGCTAATGCCAGTCTTCACAGTCAGCCTAAGTTCTCTCTGCTCTGTGAATCTTTTTTCCAACTACGTGAGATAACAGGTATGTTGGTTTTTTAAATGTATGCTGTCATGACTCTGAAGACTGACAATAACTTGGGTAAGTGGTGAGATGGTGGGAGAGCATTTCAGGTGATGAAAATACAGTGAGCAAATACACACATGAGGATAGAAGCATACTTGGGTAGCTGTCCACTGGCCTATGTGAAATGAAAAAGACTGATTCCTTGGGAGGACCAATGAGAGGACAGGTTGAAGAGGTGGTTAGAACCCAATTGTGCAGGGACTAAATGCCAGAATGAGAAAGTTGGGCTTTATTCTCTAGGCTCTGGGACTTCTTTAAGGTCTTTGAGTGTAAGAATAGTGTACTCCAGTGTCATTTTCAGAAGATTATATGGCAGCTGTGTATGAGATAAATTAGATAAGCCTAAGAGTAAAGACAAGAAGACAAATAAAGAGGTTTTTAATTATGGAGGACTGAAGCAACAGGAACCTAAACATAGATGGTGGGGAGAGATGAAGAAAGGCTCAGATTTAAGAAACATTACAAAGGAATCACAGGAATAGATTATGAAATTGGAATGTGCTCCTATTCCACTAAGATGTAGACAAAATAAAAGTGTATGAGGGTGAGTAAAGGGAAAATCTGGAAATTTTCAATCATATTTCTAATTGTAACAATATTGATGATGACTGACTTTTTAAAATCTACAAGTCCAACCTCTGGCAATAATCTTCTTTCAACTACACATGAGCACATCTTTTCAAATGCATCTGTTCAATAGAACACTTTTGCCCTTCCCCCAGAAATACCACAATCAGCAGCCTCTGCATGGAATGCAAATTATAGTATTAAGAAGCTGCTGTTAGCTGCTGACAAATCACACAGGGTAGATGGCCACCTTATTTTTCTCTCTGTTGCAGGTAAATAGTGAACTGCAAAATAAAGATATTTTCTTAATTTAACACAGAACCATTGTCCCTTAGTAGTGAGACCTTGACCTGATTTTTATACACTGAATAAGATACTATTAGCATAAGATACGATTTGTGACTGATTAGTCATCTAATTTTTTTAAAAGTGTCAGCCAATGTTATGCTAAATTGCCACCTAATTTTCAAATGAAATATTTGAACTCTTATTTCAACTCCTTAAGTATATGTCTACACAATATAGAATATACTATAGAATACACTAGAATTAAATTTAATAATGTTCTAATTTCTAATCGATTTTATTATGTTCTAATGGATTTAAAGCATAAATATATTTCTTTTCTTAAAAAAAGCAATGTGGGGCATTCATATTGCTAATCCATTAGCATTCACCTGGATTTTGAATACTTAATGAATTATCTTTAATGCACTAGCCCTCATACAAACAAAATATTATTTCTGCCCCAAGGAAATGCTTTCCACTCCACACTGAAGATATCATGCTAAAACAATGTAAATATTAAAGCTTAATGGGTTTTTTGTTGTTGTTGTTTTGTTTTTTTTTTAAGTGAACTCTAGCATTCATTTATTTAAAAAATATATTTACATTTTCTGCCTGTATTACTTCTTGTGGGGTAACTTGAGGTGGATAAATTTGCTTTTCACTGTTGGCTGAAGAATTCCTTTAATTTGCTCTAAACTACCTATCTCGAACTTTAAGGGGGTGCTCATCATATTCTGGGATTTGGTGTTGACTTTTCCTATGTGAGTCATAGTTTGTTTTTGTTTTTGTTTTTAACATCTTTATTGGAGTATAATTGCTTTACAATGGCATGTTTGTTTCTGCTTTATAACAAAGTGAATCAGTTATACATATACATATGTTCCCATATCTCTTCTCTCTTGTGTCTCCCTCCCTCCCACCCTCCCTATCCCACCCCTCTAGGTGGTCACAAAGCACCTAGCTGATCTCCCTGTGATATGCGGCTACTTCCCACTAGCTATCTATTTTACGTTTGATAGTGTATATATGTCCATGCCACTCTCTCACTTTGTCACAGCTTACCCTTCCCCCTCCCCATATCTTCAATTCCATGCTCTAGTAGGTCTGTGTCTTTATTCCCGTCTTACCCCTAGGTTCTTCATGACCTTTTTTTTTTTTTTTCTTAGATTCCATATATATGTGTCAGCATACGGTATTTGTCTTTCTCTTTGTGACTTACTTCACTCTGTATGACAGACTCTAGGTCCATCCACCTCACTACAAATAACTCAATTTCGTTTCTTTTTATGGCTGAGTAATATTCCATTGTATATATGTGCCACATCTTCTTTATCCATTCATCTGTTGATGGACACTTAGGTTGCTTCCATGTCCTGGCTATTGTAAATAGAGCTGCAATGAACATTTTGGTACATGACACTTTGAATTATGGTTTTCTCAGGGTATATGCCCAGTAGTGGGATTGCTGGGTCATATGGTAGTTCTGTTTTTAGTTTTTTAAGGAACCTCCATACTGTTCTCCATAGTGGCTGTATCAATTTACATTCCCACCAACAGGGCAAGAGTGTTCCCTTTTCTCCACACCCTTTCCAGCATTTATTGTTTCTAGATTTTTTGATGATGACCATTCTGACCAGTATGAGATGACATCTCATTGTAGTTTTGATTTGCATTTCTCTAATGATTAGTGATGTTGACCATCCTTTCATGTGTTTGTTGTCAATCTGTATATCTTCTTTGGAGAAACGTTTATTTAGGTCTTCTGCCCATTTTTGGATTGGGTTGTTTGTTTTTTTGTTGTTGAGCTGCATGAGCTTCTTGTAAATTTTGGAGATTAATCCTTTGTCAGTTGCTTCATTTGCAAATATTTTCTCCCATTCTGAGGGTTGTCTTTTGGTCTTGTTTATGGTTTCTTTTGCTGTGCAAAAAAAGCTTAATGTTTTAAGGCACTGTTGTAAGTTGAAAGCATGTAGGGGTGGCTGCAGAGAGAAGGATTTTGATTGTGTCAATATTAAAGTCATATATATATATATATCAGTATAGATAGATAGATAGATAGATATGTATCTAGATATGTAGATATGTGCCAGGACACTCACAAAATGGAAAATCCATGTCCAACTGGAATGCAAAAGGACAAAAACCCTTTCTATAAAGGCTTTTGTTAACACAACATGGAGAAAGCAGCCATCTCAATAAGAGGATGCTAACCTCTGCAAAAAGAGAAAGCGAATTATAGAGATCTTGGTTTAGAGACTCAGAGATGCAGCAACCATTGACAAGCTTAACAAGTAAGAATTCAGCAACAAAGCATGTGTCAAGGACAAGACTCACTAACGTGCATCCATGTTTTCACCTTCCCCATTAAAAAAAAGAATCTGTCTTCTATCATTCAGCTTTTCTTCCTCTCTGATCTCCTAAGGACTTAACAGCATCTCTTTGCCAGACCAGTTGCTCTGGAGTTTCTCTGGAGAGTAGGTACAATAGAGAATTTTAAAAGAACCTTGTGCTCAGAAGGGTCCCTTTCTTGGTTTAATGCTCTGTTGTAGCCGCCTGGAAATTTTTCATAATTTTTGAACAAGGAACCCATACTTTTATTTTGCATGGGGCTTCACAAATTATGTAGCTGGTCCTGAATGCATAGGGTGTAAAAATCCAGGAGCAGCAGCAATAGTTAGCACACAACACACAAACAGCTGGACAGGACAAGCCACACTCAACAGATATCAGTGGCTCACTAGTCAGATCAAGGAAAATTTCCAGGAAAGCCCCGAAAGACACACAGCCTCCTCCCTGTGGCCCTGAGGCCGCCCACACCTTCCCCTACACCTGGAGCCTACTTTGGGAAGGAGGATGGACTTTTGAGAGAGGAGAAATAACAATAATAAAGAGTTTGAACTTTAAATCACCTGAATATTTACCCAAAACATAAAACCGAGATAGCTTTACTTTAGAAATTGAAGTTTTTCCTGCCATTTTCAGGTATAAAGCTCAAAATCAAAGGAACATCACTTATACAAAATAAAATTTTTCTTATATTTTTCCCCCATCTACATCAGCCTTATGTAAATTTTGACCCCTCTATAGAAGGAAAGCAGTACACACTCAGAAAATGAACTGTTTCAGATTCAAGGGCTTGCCTTCCCACACATGAGTTATCCATGAATGGTTTAGGTGTGTAAGTCCTAGTTTGAGACTCTCTTTTGTTAAGCATTCTGGAAAAAGTGTGGTCAGAATACCAGTTGCAGGGGTGTGGGGGGAGACTGTTTTGTCCTCTTTCAGCAATCATCTGGACATGTGGACGTGGACCTCTGAAACAGGGATCTCTGCAGGGATGCTTGGCAGTAAAATAAGGCAATCCAGAAAATATGTAAAATATACATTTCGGAGCGCATTTTTAAAATGTACCAGATGGTTAGTCATTGGTTTTTTTTTTCAAAGTTCCTCATAAAAACATATGAAATACTTTCCTTCTCTTTAGATTAAGCCTACTCAATCATGACAGATGACATGATTTCCCATTCAGGAAAATGTTTCATTACTTCAAAATAGGATAGACGGCTATAAAATGCCCTTTTCTTATGCAATTTAGAGGTAAACTCACTGGTACTACTCTTCCTCTTCTGTTTCTCCCCCATACACACCCTTTCTTCATCAAGAAGTTCCCTGACCTGTTACCCCTCCTCTTTAATGTAGTCCCTTTGGTGGCCTCTTGTGATGTATTTTACTAAAGGAGAAGAGGAGGTCATGGTAAAGAAGACAGAAAACTGATGGAAAGGTATCTACAGGTTACCTGGGAATTCAAAGCCAAGAGTAACTGAGATGATCTCCCTCAGATGTCATAACAAATGTTAAGCCTGTAGTGCTGCACTTCACATTCAATGGGTGCTCTAAGTGTCAGTCACTTCCATTATTTTGCCCTAATCATAAAAGGGGCATTTTGCCAGCAATATCTGTGCTGAGACCTCAGTGCTCTCTCCACTGTCATTTTCCCACACCCACCTGAACCAGACTTGTTAAGAGAACCAGCCACGGATACCCAGGAAGATCTGGAACAAAAGTATGGCTGTGAAAAGTTAGATTACAAAGGCTTTGTATCATGGTTTTATGGTATATGTCACCTTATAATTTATTATAGAGTTTCTCAATTTTTCTATCCATATAAAAGCACCATGAAGACACAGGCCATGCCTGTCTAGTTCATTATCACATCCTAGTACCTAGGATAGCACATAGTAGGCGCTTAAGAAATATGTGTTAAATGAATAGGCAAATCAAGCAAATAATAGATGCTGACATTTAAAATCACATAGCCCAATCCATTTCACAGTGGCCCAGAGAGTTGCCCAAGGTCAATGAAATACGGAACTAACCCTAAAAGTAATGGATTTCTATGTCCCACTGCACAGATCCCTGAATTATGAGCACTTTCTCCAACTGAAATAACATGAACATAATTTTCTTCCCAATTATTCTGGCTGAGGGACATACAAAAGGTTTCAGTGGGTGGAAGATTTACGGCACAGCTTCTGGGAAATCCTAGAAGCACCATGGGGCAACTGCTAAAGGTCTTACGGTAATTAAATCGAGAAGCCTGGGGACCCCTGGAGGCCCACACGGTAGGCAGGAGGACGGCCCTCTTGGAGGAAGGCACTTTCACTGACGTCCATTATATAAAAGATCCTTAGGCAAGCAAGAATGAAAGCAAATACAAGAAAAGAAAATGCCTGTGGTTTCCTGTTGTTTCCAAAGTTCTCATGTACACTGACCTCTAAGGTAGCCTTCAACTTGATTGAATATTTCCCTGTCCTATTATAGCAAAGTGGACAATTCACACCCTAAAACTCGGATATACAGATCTTCCTCAACTCACAATGGGGTTATGTCCCAATAAACCCACTGTAAACTGAAAATATCTTTAAGACAAAAATGCATTTAATACACCTAACCCACTTAACATCATAGCTTAGCCTCGCCTACCTTAAATGTGCTCAGAACACTTATACTAGGCTACAGTTGGGCAAAATCATCTAACACAAAGCCTGTTTCATAATAAAGTGTTGAATATCTCGCCTAATTGAATACTGTACTGAAAGTGAAAAACAGAATGGCTGTCTGGGTACAAAATGGTTATAAGAGTACAAGTTGTTTACCCTCGTGATTGTGACCATGTAACTGACTGGGAGCTGCAGCTCACTGCTGCAACCCAGCATCACAAGAGAGGATCATACCCCATCTCATTAGCCCGGGAAAGGATCAAAATTCAAAAAAGCATGGTTTCCACTGAATGCATACTGCTTTCACACCATGGTAAAGTCAAAAACTATTGGAAGTTGGGAACAACCTATACTACAAAAAAAAATGTAACATCCTTTGTATCCTTATAAGTTAACTAAACCTCTCACAAGCACCTCCCTTTAACTGGGAATTGGGAGAATGGGGGAAGGTAGAAAGGGAGAGACAAGAAGGAGGAATTTTAAACTAATAAAGATTTCTCTGTCTAAGCAATTTATAAGAATTTCTTAAGGTCTCAACCTTAAGAAAAATACTCAACCTCTCAGGTTTTCTTTATGACATCCCCCCCCCCATTTTTTAAGAGAAGGTGTCACATGGGTATAAAGAGTAGCTTACGAGTCCTCAGTGTGATGGGGGTGGGGGTGGGGCTTGATCAGCAGAGGGTCCTTCGGGTCCTGTCACTAGGGCAGCCCTGGGCCCTCAGTACCCTTGAGGTGACTTCTGGGGGCAGCACTGCACTGGAGCAGCAGTTGGAATCCATGATCAAGGTTACCCATCTATGGTTGAGAAGGGCCCCTGGTTCCTGATGGCCCATTCTACATCTCTGTGCTCCCCAATGGGGACCATGGGAATTTTGAGATCCTCTGCAACCCATCCACTGGCCTTGGGGATTGAAAAGTGCAAGATGTATCCCTAACCCATGGCTAAATCACATCCTGCCCCCAGCAGCGTCGAGTTCAATGTATTGCTACTCAGACAGGTTGGCTGCCTCCCCAGGCTACTCCTGAGGAAGTAGGACACAGTTTCCCCCTCTCAGCATCATAGGGGTTCCCTTCTGCTTCCTATTTGGTGAAGACATCCTGAAGGTCAAATCCCTTTTCTCTATCTTATGGATGTATTTGCTCTAAGGAGATATTATGCATTTGCAGTTCATAATGATTGAAGAGGAATGAAAAATACAGTGGCTTACATTTCCAAAAATCTGTGTCCATTTCACTATAATCTCAGAGAGTTCAAAAGGATACAGGCCTGACTCCTATGATTTTGGTCAGTCATTGTTCAAAAATTAAGCTACAATATAAATAAGTAACATAAAATAACATAGGGAAAAAATCTTATTAAATGTAGTACAGTGAACTATATTTAACATCTACAAGTCATAGCTAAGCTTTGGTTTCTTTATAAAATGTGAATAATAACACCTGCTCTGCCTACCTCACCTGGGTATAAGGAAAATACTTTGAAAGCTATAAAGTTCAGAGAAATAAAACTTAGGATAGGAAATCCGTAAAACAAGTTTGATTCTTGAGCCCCAGCCCTATGGCATAATGGGAACTCACTATCAAGAAAAGCCTAACCAGACGTCCCCTGACCTCCCAAGAATCAAGCAGCAGTGTCCTATCACACCGCATAAAGCTCAGTGTGGTATATAAAGGTACTACTGTTGAACCAGGTTTATATGTACTCTTTCTATTCTATTCACAGGAAAAGCCATATTTACATGAGTGTGGTTGAAAAGATTTGCTGTAGAGCAGCAATTTTATGGAAACGCGTGTGTGGGAAAGGTTTGATTGAAGTGCATATGGCAATCCTTTAAGACTGATTTAATAGAAGGAAATGCCTGCCAGCATCTGGAACCCTGGATGGGAGTAACTCGGAGCCCGCGGATGCTACAAACATTTCAGAAGCCTTCTGCTGACTAGAAATTGGACACATTTTGAATCAAATCATTCTGCAGAGCAGGCTTATTCTGTAGTAGTTCTCCCAACATCTGGAACTTTTTGCCAAGAGTGATCATATTTTTGTAATCCCAAATCCACAGCAAGTTATACAAGCTAGGAACTCCCCTGAAAGATGGGGAGGAACCCAGAAAAGCTGGAAAACACAGGGGCATGATGTTCAGCCCAGGAAAGATCTTCTTCTTCCTCACTCCTGGAATTGCTTCAGGGTCCACACACCCCACTTTCTCCCCCATGTATCCATAGAGCAGACTGTCCATTTTACTTTTCATCTAAAATGTCAGCTATGTGTTTTTGCCATGGCTGGATATGCAAAGTTCTAAAAATATATGCATATGAGGAAAATTTGAGCATTTATAAATAACACTTGCTGGTTGTGGCTTTCGGGTGCCTTCTAACTCAGCTAGAACCAGTTGCTCCCATCTCACCAGCTGGATGATGATACCTAACTGGTAGCCTATGCTCATGGTTCATGAGCTGCTTTCTCATGCCTTGCCTTATGGGATCCTCTCAAACGTCCTGGCAACACAGCAATGCAGGCATCACTAGCCCCAGTGGAGAGAATGACCCAGAGATAATACACAGATAACACACTCATTTGGTAAGAAGAGCCGTGATGAAAACCCAGATCACCAAAGTCCCAGATGACTCCTTTGACTTTTCCCATGACTACTCAATCATAGGTGTTTTAAAGTTACTAAGAAAATGACAGGCAGTCATGCTTCTTCCAGCAATAGCCCTTGCAACTGGTAAGTTTTCCTACACTATTTTCAAAAGTTAGATATTTCAAATTCCAAAATCAATGTTCTTACCTATCCTATTCCTCTGTTCACATCATTCCCTGCCAGCCACAGGGAAGATGAGCAGCGATCATTTATCTCATTGCTTAAAAAGGTTCAGAGCTATCAGTTATTTTCATCTCTCAACACAAGATACAGGTGCAGATAGATATTAGGACCCTGGAATAATACTGATTAGCCGTTCCCAAATAAATGTGTAATTTATGAAAATTTAAGATTCCAGCTGACTTCTGACTAGAACAGAAGAAAAAAAGAAATGTTCATCTTATAAAACAAGTTGTGTATGCTATGCTACCTCTTCTTTATCCATTCATCTGTCAATGGACACTTAGGTTGCTTCCAATAAGGGCTATTCTATATCTAAAATGTCAAGGTCAAAAAGGACCAGAGTGGTACCTGGTCTCCCAGGCAACAGTACAATTGCACTAGGCAAATGTATAGGCTCTAGGGCGTCTTTGGGATGGCACCAATACAGATGCCTCTTTTCCACCTTCTAGATTCCTAATAGAATTATATAGAAAACAAAATGTGGACAAGTCTATATTCATAGTGGGCACAAGTCAGAAGGTTTAATCCAATTCTGCCAGATACTAACAGGCCTGGATTGGAGAAAACATAGAAGACCAATTCATGGCCTTCCTTCTGGAAAAAGCAGAAGTCAGTAAGGAAAGTCAGTAGGACAACCTGAAAGGACCAGACAAGAAGCAGGAGCTGGAGGTAGAGGGCTGCCTGTGAGGAACTTCTGGTGACATTAAGAGATGGTGACATTAAGAGATGCTCTTAAGAGTAATTCCGTTATTATCTAGCAAAATCGAAGCATGTATTCTAAGACCCAGCAATTCCTCTCCTAGGCATGTAACCTAGAGAAATTCTCGCACATGTATGCAAAAAAGCATGTACAGCAGTGCTTATAACAACTATATTTGCAAAGTCAAAAACTAGAGACAACCTGAATGACCATCAAGAGAACAATGATTAAATTGTTTATAGTATATTCATGTAATGGAAGACGACATAGCCATGAAAATGAATAGAGTCACACGTATCCACATGGATGAATTTCACAAACAATGCTGAGCAAAAAACTGGCAAGTTTCAGGAGAATAGTTTATTTGATTAACATAAAACATTAAAATATGAAAAGCTGTACACCATTTTCCTTATACATATTTACCTGTATTCTATATATTACTGCACTGTCTTTAGTAAAAGAATAAGATGTAAATGAGAATAATAATTACCAAATTCAAGATAAGGGTACTTCTGGTGGGGGTGGGGAGGTGATAAGATAAGAAAGGATACAGGGAATTTCAACTTATTGGTAATATTTATTTCTTAAACTGAGTGGTGGGTACACAGTTACTCACTATATTATTATTTAGAGCTTGTTGTTATTATTTATTTTATTATTATTTAAAGCTTTATCTCTGTTTTAACATTTCACTGTAACTTCTAGAAAGGAATATTAAAAGAATCATGTACCTTTTTTGAGTATATTTTGCAAAACACACAGTGCCTGACATTATGGATCCTGAGCTATGGCCACACATGATCTAGTTGTGGGTAAAACATGTGCAAAAATGCATAATATCCAAAGCTCATGAATATCAGGCTGTGTAGTATAAGGACTGAGAAGGGTTGCTTGTAAACCCTATAGCCAAGTCCTGGGAAAATAAATCCATAAAACTTTAACAGTAGACACAAGAAATGGAGAGAAAAAAACATATTTCATTACACCTCAAATTCCTTTCTAATGTTTTGAGGATTGAGGCCGGATTTATTTTTCCTCATCTAATGCCTTTAAGTGCCTCATTCCCATAAGCCAGATAAAATTTATGTTTAGAGAGGTAGGGCCTAGATATGACCAAATGAATGCTTCACCCTTGGGTGCCCATATACAAGGCTATAGGAACTCTGTTGTATTTCCAGAGTTTGACAGTCTCATCCTGGGTGGGTTTAAGTATGCTTCGCAATACTCTATCCATTTTTCCATGTGTTAAATAAAGAACCAGGAGACATTTTCTTACCCTCCTTGTTCAACAGTTTTACACCTGCCTGAATGCAACTGTTATGTGAAAAGTCACACCAACATACAGGAAGTGGGAAAGGACACAATATGGGTACCCATCAAGAACTCACAAAATTAGTTACAGAAACATTTATTTTAATGTAAATATATCCTATACTTAATATAAAAACTTTAAGGGCCTCCATCTTCAAGGGAGCAAAAGAGTCAAGTGTATTCCTTGTTTCACCACAGGAGGAAAACTTGGTTAAGTGGCTTGACTCACATCACATGTCAGAACTTGATAACTTAAGAAAAGTATCTCACTTAGTTTGTGCAACAATTATATGATCAAATTAAACTTTATTAATAGTTGTTATTATCATCACTTAATTATTCTCAGGAGCAGAATCCGAATGGAAAATCAAATTGCATATGTGGTTTCTGGCACATGGTCTCACCTCCATCAATGATATTGTGCCCTTACCCCTGTCCAGAGTACAAAAATAAATCCATTTCTACTCTGTCTCCTTGGCCACAGGAGTCCCCAGTAGCAGTGTACAATATCAGCTCACCTTATTGAGAAAATGGTCACGGAGGCTCCTCTTCATGTATTTTGAATTTTTCCATCATTGAAGAAATATTCACTATACATAATTGTATGCTTTCTAATACTGCTTTCCTTCAAATTGGATTTTCCCCCCATGGATTTTCAGGCTATTTCCATTAGGGAAAAGTAAAAACAGTTGTAATTTCAACAATTTTCCATTTTCCTCCTTGTGGGATAGCTCTACTCATTGTATTTGAAGGATAAATAACTAAATGATCTTGAAATATTTAATGTGAAAGAGCTGCCAAGATTTTCAACACAAGAAAGCATATCTAATATGCCACAAAAGGCAGCTTGAAAAACAGAACGCTTTTTAATAGATACATAAACTCCTATTTAACTACTAGCACTTTCCATGTCTTTATTCCTGCCCTATAATGAGCCATTCCAGGTTTATTGGTATTCAACTTGGTTACTAGTGCCACTTAATATAAGCCCACATGGTTAAGGCTTTGAGAAGCGTCACACACACACAAAAAGTAAATCAAACAGGAAAGGAAAGAATCAAAACGGTAATGTAACTAAGAGCCAGTCTGGGGGTAAAACAGAGCAGTGTGTCATCTTAGATTGCAGAGATTTAAACATGCCATGAAAATGCATCAAGCATCCTGCAGTGGGCCAAAGCAACGCTTTTATATAACTTCACATATCTAAGAACTGCAGAAATCCAGAGAGCCGCATGTTTTTTCAACCGGTTCGGGTAGTTACTATTCAATTCATCAGGTTTTCCATTGGCCTAACTCAGGTCTATACATCTGAAGCTTTCCCTCCCAAGAATCAAACTTTGAAGACTAAGACAATTTGAGGGAATGTATAATTTTTGTATTGTAGATTTGTAATGAGAGTGTGATCCCCTCACTCCACATCAGACTTTACTCTTGGAAGAGTGGTTTATAGCTCATCTCTGACCAAAGGATCCTCATATTGCATTTATTTAGAAAGCCAGTCTTGGCCAAGTCCGCGAGCATCAGGAGCTGTGATATCAGCTTCCCCAACTACTAAAAATAAGTCCCAGAAAAGAATGGAGAGGAAACCACATGTCACTTTGAATACTTATTAAAACAATATAAAGAGACTGGAAAACTCATCTAAGTTCTTGGTAATAAGATAGAACCCTATTTGTAGGCTTGTTTTCTGAGAATCACTCCAGGGCATGACTAATAAAATAATGACTGACACAGCACTTACTACGTACCAGGAATTGTTCTAAGTGCTTTACATGCATTAAATCACTTGGTTCTCATAACAACTCTATGAGGTATATTCCACCAATATCCTCATTTTACATATGAGAAAACTGAGGCACAGAGAGGTTAGGTAATTTGTCCAAGGTTACACAGACAGTAAGCAGTAGAGCTGAGAGTCAAACTCAGAAAATCTGGCTCCAGAGTCTGTAAATTTCACTCTGACCTGCTGTGGTACAGAACTAGGTATTGATCAAAATACAACCAAAACTTTTAGCCAAAAACAAAAGCATGAATTAAAACAATCTTTTGATTATTTTTTGGTCATTCCACAACCTGTGAATTCATTTGTTCACTCAACACATATTTATTGAGGATCTACTTTGTGCCAGGCACTATTCTAAGAAATGGGGACAGAGAGAAAAAAAAAGAGTACTTTTAAGCTGCTCAGAGACTACCTGGAAGGAGACGAAAGTGATAAAAGGAAGAGAGAGGGAAATCCAGGGTGCCGTGAAATAAAACACTTACAACACATGTCCAGTGCTAGAACTAAATTGTCAAAATATATCCTAAGCTTAAAAAAAAAAAAGAAAGAAAAGAAGAAAATTTCTCTTCACTGATCTTTTCTAAAAATCGAAATACAGCCTTCCTATGTCCCATCCCCCCACTGCTACCACCTCCAAGAGCCTGAGGTTGACGGCAGCCTTACCAAAAACATTTTTCTTAGCATTGAGTTAGAATTCCAATATTACCCTTATAGTTTTCATATTTCCTTTGATATTCTAAAACCAGTGTGAAAGTTGACTTTAAAAATTATCCATTGCTAGCAAAGGTTTGTTATGCTAGCAGCTTCAGATAATGCAGGTGCTTGAAACCCAGCACAGGAGTCTAACCACTCTACAGGCCTTACCCAGCATGAGTGAAATCCTTACCATTCGTGTGCCAACCCCCCAGCCTTGCAGTAAAGCAGTTCTTTGCAATACGAGATTGTGCAGCTCCCCAGGCTCTTTAGAAACCATTTGCAGGCTGCAGCCAGAGAGAAACCAAAATGGCCTGAACTAGGGGCAGGAAAGACAATTATCCTGGGAGGACAACTTGGGGGCTGGCTTTTCACAGCCACAGACCGACTCTGCTTGAATTAAAGCCATGCCTTGTTTCAAGCCCCCTCTACCTCTGGCTACCTGCTTGAGGATTCAGCTCAAAGTGAGACCAGAACGACTATCTTTCTGGAAGGATTAGGCCACAGCCTGAAGCTTCCTAGACTGATTTTGAAATCCACAGTTATTTCGAAGATGGCTTCTCACATCTGTTCTGCTTCCCTGCTCCACATGAAGCCCTAGATCTCCTCCTCACCCTAAGGAGATTGCACCTGTCATGTACTAAATCATTTTAAGTCTCTTCCCTAGAATTAAATGCAGCTTCATTTGCTGTTTGGATTTTATAATTTTTAAACAGGAAGACAGAACAGCACACATAAGACAGATTGCTTCCTGCCCTCTCCTCCTGCCTTCCACTACTGTAGGGGCTTGAGCCATTTGTTTTTCTTTGTCTCAATTTCCCTTTCTAGCAAATGACCATAGTGCCTATTGATGTCAGTTTATAAAGGACGCTGGTGTGCACTTTTAAGACTATATCTGTTGGCTCTCTGTTTCTGAAATGTCTCTTTTTGAGTTTCTCCCACAGAAATTGGGATCAATTTTCATTTCTTTCTGCTCCATTGCATCATAGGAGTCTATATACCTTCCTGTAATTTGAAAAGTGCTGATCTGGCGGGCACCTCAGTTGACCAGTCATCAGGCCTGAGGCCTAATTTCTTTTCCTCCTCTGGCTCAGGCAGCTCTTACCTCACCTCCCCCTCTTCTCTCTAATTTTTCCAATTCATTCACCAATTATTCATCGATCACCTGTAATTCTGACAGACGTGGGATAGGTGTGAGGGAGCAACAGTGCACATGCTCAGTCCTTGCCCTCCAAGATTTTGCATTGAAAGGGAAGACAGGCAGGGAAACTTCCCACCGTTGACAGCCCCAGCCTGAACCTGGTTCACAGTGTAACCCTGACTTGAAAGAGAAGTTCTTAGACAGCCATAGCCTTACCCCCCATGCCCACTAGTAGCCTCACTCCAGGCCATGTGGGAGCAGGTCCCAGTCCCTGGAGATCAGACCCAGAAAGCAGAGCAAAGTGATTCCCCAGGCTCCTCCTCTAGTAGCCAGAACCACACGGCCCCCATCGACAACTGCTGATGGGAGAGCACTGGTCCTCTCTGTGTGGCTTCATTCTTATCTAGGAGCTCCCCTTCCAGAGTCTTGGAGACCGAGTTGGCCACTGTGTAGCCCGGTTCCCATAATCAGAAGCTTTCATGTAGACTTTTTCCAAAGTCCTTATTCTCATCATTTGCCTGGTAATAAAGTCTCAGTTATGGAGGGGGCTCACTCCAAGCCTCTACCCCGGGGCTAAATCTGCACCCCTGAACCGAGCTCAGAGGGGAAGCAGTGTGCCACCTGGACAAGGGCATCCTGACTCTGCTGGGGCTTCCAAGCTCTTGCCAGTCCCACTGTGCCTGCTAACCACCTCCTTCATATGTACCCCCGCCTTCCTGCTGCACTGTGCTCTCCTGAGCCTTGAGGTTACTCTCCCAGCACTCCAAGTCCAGGTTGTTTTCCTGACACATACTCTTAGGAGAGATGGCTAGCACTTCAATTGGGCCTACTATGTGCCTGGCACTCTCCTATAGTATGTGTGTGCATGTGCACACGCACATACATGCTTTTCAATCTTCACAACAAGCTTATAATCCAGGGCCTATTTTTATGCCCATTTTATAGATTAAGAAACTGAGAGGGCTTCCCTGGTGGCGCAGTGGTTGAGAGTCTGCCTGCCAATGCAGGGGACACGGGTTCGTGCCCTGGTCCGGGAGGATCCCACATGCCATGGAGCGGCTGGGCCCGTGAGCCATGGCCGCTGAGCCTGCGCGTCCGGAGCCTGTGCTCCACGACGGAAGAGGCCACAACAGTGAGAGGCCAGTGTACCGCAAAAAAAAAAAAAGAAAGAAACTGAGACATAGAAGTTACATGACGTGCCTAAGGTTACGCAGCTTGGAGTGGCCGAGCCAAGACTTGAAACCAGACGTTCTGGTTCCAGAGTCTGCACTCTTAACCTCTATGCTGGGAGCCAAACTGCCTTCCCAAGGGAACATTACTTGCAGAAGATCAAATGCCATTACTAGACAAATTATTTAACAAATTCTACATAAACTCATATATTGTTGAGACACATCTTAATAATCTACTTAAAATTTTTCTATCTTCTGAAAAGAATCTGAAAAAGAATAGATATATAGATATATATGTATAACTAAATCACTTTGCTGTATACCTGAATCACTGTAAAACAACTATACTTCAATAAAAAAAATGTTGCGACCTTCTATGCAAATATTTTAAAAGCCTATTCCATGCTCTGAAAAAATGCTGTTGTTCAAGGGTACTTCAGTGTCTTTTATCCTCATACATTATTTAAAAGAAATGGTCTGAAAGGTCAGCGCAGTGGTAGTGTGGCTTAATGGAACGAGTCAAAATGCCTTCTCAGGGAGCTGCCCTTTCTTCTTCTAGCAGGCACCAATGATGTGATCTTCTTAATCAGTCACTACATGCTTTGAGCCTCTGTTCCACACCGCAAAATGGAGACGATAAGGAAAACTCTGCCTACCTGGTATTTTTGCTTTGAGGCTTACTAAGGCAACGTATATGAAAACACTATGTAAATGATAAAGCTTCATGTAAACAAACACAAATTCTCATTAAAGACAAAATGAAAAGACTAAAAAATGGAAAAGTATTTCTTGCTAATAAGAAAAAAGCCAATGAAAAGGCTTCATGCTGAGAGACATAGGACCTAGGTCTTTGTTCTAGCATCTGCCAAGATAGAAAAAGAAAACAGAGAGAGGAGAGAATAAATTATTTCAGAGAAATCTCTTGAGAAACTGGCTATGAGAGAAAGCCTCATGGGAATGACTCTTAAGATGTGCAGCAGTCTGTGAAGTGCTGGAAGAGGGTCAGCCTTCTCTTTCGGGATCTTTGGTAGCTTCCTTCTCGGTGTTTCTTTTTGGACTACCAGCACTAGAGAACAGTGGAAAGAGAAGAAATCACCAGCACAAAGGTAGTTACTGGAGCAGTAATTTCCAATGTCAAAGAACTTCAAACAGACTAGAAGGATGGGAAGAGAGATACCTTGGTGAAGCTAGTTTAAGATAACATTCCTGGAAAACCATAATGCTAAAAGTGGAAGAAGAGACTAGGATTAAAAACAGTTATCTGGGAATTTATATTCTGTAAACATTACTTTAAATCATGAACGTGCTTCACCAGGAAGTCAACATCCAGATGATCCAGCCAGTAGGTCCAGTAGAAGGAGACGGACCCAGCAAGTTTTCAGACCTCAGGGTCTGGATCTGTCTCATCCACTTCTGCATCCACAGTAACTAGCACAGTGCCTGCCATAGAGGAGGTTCCTATTATAAAAAAATCAAATGGACAGACAGAGTCAAGTCCAAGTCCTGACTTTTCCTAATCTTAACTAATCTTGTAACTTCACTTCTCTAAGCCTCAATTTCACCATCTGTAAAGTCAGGGAGTTAAAGAGTCTCTAAGCTCTCTTTAGTTTCCAAAATTCTGTAATTCTATTGTTTGCATTGGAAATCAGATACCTAGGAGAAAATTAAAACTCCCTGGGGCACTGGTCTTTTCAATCTAAGCCTACTAATTTTAAGTATAAGAGTTGGAAGGCTTAGCTGATGAATAAGGCCTAATGTACAAGACAGTCTGTTCACCTTTCCCTTTTGTCCAGTACAAATGAAATTATCATTTCCTGGTGAAACAACTAGAAGAGGATATTTCAATGAGAATCACATCTATCATCACATACAAATAACTCAAAGCACAAACTCTACTTGGAGTCAGCTCTTTGTAGGCAAATGCGGCTCTTCCTATAAATTCATTAACACCAGAGAGTATTTATAACTTGTCAAAACATCATGAACACAGTACTAAACATGAACAATACAAAATGAGCAGCATTAGATTAACCTTGGCCTATGAGAGTTTACAATATAGGTCTTTCTAAATTACAACATGAGATTAATGTGGTATTTGGGGGTCTTACTGACAAATTCAGAATGGCTATAAGCTATCCAATCAATTGTATGGTGACTGGCTATAGCAAGTTGAAAAAACTTAGTGAACTGACATAGACCATTCCCCCAAAGTGCTAAATAAACAGGGATTAAAAGCAGAATTCAGGAAAAAGAGAAGCTGTTACTAGCATTTCAAAATCAGACAAAATGTATGGGATCCTTGCCCAGTGGGTTTTTGCCTGGATTAAATGAGCAAGAAAGATCGGGAGAGACGTACGACCAACCAACATTTTGAGTAAGAAGCAATACCCATGCTTTCCAGGCTCCCCAGAGCAGAATCCCCATCCCTCCAGACCCCAAACTGAATGTCTGTGGCACTGATCCTTCCGTGGCCTTCCCTCTGAACTGAGTAAGCACACAAGTGAATTAGATCGCACCATTAGAGAAATTGGTCCCCAGAGGAGAAAGCACGTTTTATGGTTTGCTGAACGATTCTGAGGCTTCGTATAAACCAAGCGCGGAGACTGCCGAGCGCTGCGCTCCATCTATGAATTCCACACTAGATCAAGGGGTGATAAATACTCAGATAAACATTTGTATTTTATGCCTCAACAATTTATCCTCTCTTCCTCTTATCACACTGTGTTGACCCAACTTACTCAGTGAAAACACACATTCAGAGAATAATTGTTTACCTCTGCTCACTCGTGCAGAGGAGTAAGAAGATTCTCCCCATTTGTTATCCTGGTTATCTTCTCTCCCTCACCCATTCATCTTGATTTTCTCTCCCTCGCTACTGATTTAATGAAAGACATCTTTTTTTAATTTGTCCTTCAAAAATGGTATTGACATAACTGTGCTTTGCCATTTTGCCTTACACATTGTACTGTAAACATGTGTGAGAGAGTTCATTTTCTCCCACGGGGGAAAAAAAAAAGCCTGATAAGGGGGCTAGACTAGCAATGCAGGGGTCAGAAAAGAAGCCTCTCTCCTTGACAGTCTTTCCAAATCTCAAGGACCTTTGTAGAAAATCATGCCTCACTTCCTTGGTTCCCCTTCTCCACTTGTAAGCAAGGAAGTTGAAAGTAGATAGTACTGGGCAAACAGATGAAGCTACATTTGTTATGTACGTTGTGATGACTAACTGAAAAACTCTATATAAAAGTCAGAAATAATAACATTGCTATTAGATTTGTGAACACCTTCACCACAGATGTATTACTCCATAACACTCATAAAAACAAGCAATGAGGTATTTGGGAGATATATGCATATCATTTTATAGGAAGATTTTTATTTGATGTCAAGCCTTGTCATGAGCAGCTCTACCAAATTATAATTACTAGTACTTGGGAGATGTTTTTAAGTGTATCTAGTGGTTAAATCAGTTTAAGAGACAAACAAAATAAAGTCAGTGTGTCGTTGGAGGGAGAGGGAGTCCCGATGCTTTATTATGAAATTAAGAATTACATATCTGAGGGCTTCCCTGGTGGCGCAGCGGTTGAGAGTCTGCCTGCCGATGCAGGGGACACGGGTTCGTGCCCTGGTCCGGGAAGATCCTACGTGCCGCGGAGCGGCTGGGCCCGTGAGCCATGGCCACTGAGCCTGTGCGTCCGGAGCCTGTGCTCCGCAACGGGAGAGGCCGCAACAGTGAGAGGCCCGCGTACCGCAAAAAAAAAAAATAAAATAAAAAAAGAATTACATATCTGTATTCAAAGGGTTCCAATGAATATCTTACTTTTATGGTTTTTAATGTCAGCAGTTTTTATGGAGATAAAACTTGGTCTAGAATATCGCATTTCCTTGAAAATGTTAAAATCATGCCTGCAATACTAACTCTGCATTTTGTTTTGTTTTTACTGTCCATCTTCTTACAAAGATAAAATGAGAACAGCTCATCACCGTGAACCTCATCTTCTGCTAACTCAAACTTTTCCTGGTCCTCAGAAGCCCAGAGAGAATGCAAACACTAGCCTTTAGGAAACAGTTTACTTCTTGCTCTTGGAGTCTGCAGATGTACAGTCTAATTAACAATACATATTTTCCCCTTTAGCTTCTGTTTGAATCTCTAGGTCTCAAACATGCCTCTACAGGGCACAGTGCATAAAGAAACCTAAAAGTACCTAGATGTAGATTGAAGAGCCCAACTAATCATGTCAGAGGCAACCATGTCCAACCCTACCATGAGGTTGGGACCCAAATTTTACCCTCAAAGAAGCCAAAAAAGATAACATGTTTTTTTAAAAATACAGGTATAAATGTCATTATCAATCTCATTTAAAGTTTATCTTTCAAAGCTTCTCAAATTTTTGAACTTCAGTCTATGACTGTATTTATCATTTATTTATCATCCATAATCGGCCAAGTATAAACAGAACCCTTTCCAAAAGCATTAGATAAATTGCTTGGGGGTGGAGGGAATTGTGGGGAGATATTTCTTGAGGCCATTGTAGCTGCACATCAAGAAATACTCAAGTTCCTCAAAACTGGCTTATACCATTTCAACACAATTTTTCATTCTTGTAGATAAAGAAAAATGATGGGCTTTCTTTTAGGTCACAAAGAATCCCACATTATTGGAGGTTTTTTATTTCTGTTCAGAATTGTTTTACTATTATTAACAAATACCATAATTATTAAATACTCACCAGCATTTGATGTTTAATCAGGGTTCCTGAATTCTATTTTGAGGGCTGAATTGTCCCCACCCTCCAAATTCATATGTTGACATCCTAACCCCTAGTATTACAGAATGTAACTGTATTTGGAGATAGGGCCTTTAAAAAGGTAATTAAGGGAAAACATGGTCACTGGGGTGAGTCCTAATCCAATATGACTAGTGGCCTTATAAGAAGAGATTAGGACACAGACAGGCAGAAAGGGAAGACCATGCAAAGACAAAGGGAGAAGACAACCATCTACAAGCCAAGGAGAGAGGCCTCAGAATAAATCCAACCCTGTAAACATCTTGATCTTGGACTCCTAGCCTCTAGAATTGTGAGGAAATAAATTTCTGTTGTTTAAGCCACCCTATCTATAGTACTTTGCTATGGCAGTTCTAGAAAATGAATACACACGCCTCGTCAATGACCTTGAAAACTTACCCAACTTTTCAGCAGAGGGTTGGTTTGGCGCCCTAAGCAAAGTCTACTTACTAGTCCAAGGCTGTGCATAGTTATGGTCACTAGACCAGAAACAGACATCTGGGGTCTGCCTGCTGACACTGGCCCATCAGGAACTTTGAGGCCTGTCTATTCCATCCACGTCTGTCCTGTCACTTAAAACCATCTCCAAAGGCAAGCCCCCATGGCCACGTTATCCTCTCAAAAGGCAGCAGCTTATTGTCCTTCATCTCCGTATTCCCAGGTAGTGGAGAAGCCACCACGTGGGTCGAAAGCAATGGATTCTTAACTGCCTTCCTCTCTTTCTTAACCTAAAACATCAAAGTTATGGCTTCGGGGGATTTGTTTTTCTTTCTTATTTTAAAATTTACTTTTATTTCTTTCCTATTTTCCTCTTTTGGGAACAGGGACTGTTGTTGTTGTTTCTCAAAGACTTTTTCTTTGTATTAATTTGTATCCTCTTGAATCACTTCTGAGCTCATGCATTTTCTAATAAGTGGGGTAGAAATTATTGTGAATCCGTTTGCCATTCTTTTATCCCCTACCCGAGACACACAAGTGAATATTTATATAAAACTAAGCACAGCTTGTTGTGGTGGAGTCAGACTTGTTTGATTTCATTCTTTCTCTGGAGTTTCTCTTTAAGTATTCATGGTTTACTGGCATCTTTGCATCCTTTCCATCCTGGCTCAAATTTCACTTTCTTGGGCATTAATGGTCCTTTTCATAATTGTCTTTAAATAAAACTTTCCACAAAGGACCAAATTAAAACCAGCTAAACAGCTAGGTACCACACTAGGGAAGGCCTCCCAGTGAGATGGCGTGGAGCCATGTCTGCTTAAGGAAGACTGAGATAACTAGGCCTGGAACCCATCACTCCTGGACATAGAAGTGGCTGTTCAACTCAAGAAGTGGTACCTAAGGCCACATTTACAGAAGAGGCCAATTACTGTAAAGCATGTTTAGTTTCCCCAAACACCTAGAAATTTGAATGCGAACCAATTTAAAGCTATTAGCATATCATAGGCTCTTCAGTGTTTCAAACAGTGATAATATCCCAGTTGGAGTGCGAATTTGACTGAGGAATTATCTCTTCCTCAATTAGCATACTTGTGTGAATACTCTGATCAAGCAAAGCATTTTAAATCTGCCCATAAATTTCTTTCACCCTTGGCTCACTGTAACAGCAGTAAGTTAGTATCATGATTCGTTGCTTTTGTTAATCTCCTAAGAAGTGCAAACTTCGGAAAAGTTTTGCTTTACTCATCGGTTCCCTTGGTGGAAGAGACTAACCCAACATATTGCTGAAGTGCAAATTTATATGTCCATCTTGTGAAGCAGAGACTGAGAAACAAGTAGCTTGATTCTAGATGATTCCCCAGTTCTCAACCTCTGATTTTACCACTTCTAGTCACTTCCATTGGCCAGCATGGTGAGGAGCATAAAAATTTCCTTTCCTTTCATAATGGACGATATGCCCAGAATCAGAGAATCCCCTAACCAAATGCAGAAACTTCCAGAAATCATTTCAGCCAATCAAGGAAAAAAATCCTCCGTATAAGTCTGAGGAGGAACTCAAACAATGGCACACTAAAGTAGCATTTCTCATTCCATAGGCTGTATGCATTGCTGATGTACAAGGTATTTTCGGAGGAACACAGGTGAACTTTTCTACTGTGATGTACATATAATTATTTAAATAAAATAGTTATAGTCTCATTAGAAAAATTATAACTGGCATATTAAACCCACGATTTCACAGCCTTTATTTATACTATAATTAAGAGTTTTTAAAGTCAATTTAAAGAAAGATATTAAGTAAATTAAGGGACAAGTGATAAGCAGACAGAGCAAACATTGTGAAGGCAATTGATAAATGATGGAAATTTAGGAGAGGCAGTACAAAAATTCCTTTCTAAGGCATCATACAATTCTTTTTCCTGGTACTGAGCAGGATAAACAAAAATGACTCTATCCAAGCACAGAGTGGTGCAACTGGAGTACAGTGAAGACAAAAATAGTGTTTTTACAATAAATCATCAACAAAGCAAAGGCAGTCCGTAGAGGACATCCTAATAATAATACTGGAAGCCAGAAAAAAAGATAATACAAAGTCCTAAAAAAGAAAATAACTGTCCATTTACTGTTACATGCCCAGCTAAACTATTTCTTAGATAATTTAGACATTATTTAGAGTAACATTTTTGGACTACAAAACTGAGCATAATTACATAATTACATAAATTACATAATTACATAAATCCCTACAAAAAAGGTCTTTTAAAAGATGTACTTCAGGAGGGCTTCCCTGGTAGCGCAGTGGCTAAGAATCCACCTGCCAATGCAGGGGACACGGGTTCGAGCCCTGGTCCAAGAAGATCCCACATGCCATGGAGAAACTAAGCCCATGCGCCACAACTACTGAGCCTGCACTCTAGAGCCCACGAGCCACAACTACTGAGCCCACATGCCACACTACTGAAGGCTGCACGCCTAGAGCCCGTGCTTTGCAACAAGAGAAGCCACCACAATGAGAAGCCTGTGCACCGCAACAAAGAGTAGCCCCCGCTCACCGCAACTAAAAAGCCCGTGCGCAGCAACGAAGACCCAATGTAGCCATAAATAAATAAATAAATAGGGCTTCCCTGGTGGCTCAGTGGTTGAGAGTCCACCTGCCGATGCAGGGGACACGGGTTCGTGCCCCGGTCCAGGAAGATCCCACATGCCGCGGAGCGGCTGGGTCCGTGAGCCATGGCCGCTGGGCCTGCGCGTCCAGAGCCCGTGCTCCACAACGGGAGAGGTCACAGCAGTGAGAGGCCCGTGTACCGCAAAATTAATTAATTAATTAATTAATTTTAAAAAAAGATTATTCACTAAAACATTAAAAAAAAAAGATGTACTTCAGGAGAGTGAAATCAACTTAGAATGGAAGAGGGAATGAAAAGGAATGAGGGATATGCAAGGAGGATTGATAAGCAAAGACTTAGAAGCGTGGGGTAAATCTAAGCATTGACTTTATAAGGTAACAATAAAAACTAATTTCGAGTTTTTAAAAATTATATGAAACTAAGATATGGGACAACAACAACCTGCAAGCTATTACAGAGGTGATGAGAGCTACCGAGTTCTAAGCCTTTTATACCATTTGGGAGGAGGGCAGAACTTTGACTAATATTTGGTATTACTAAGTCAGAAGCACGTGTTAATAACAAGTGTAACCGTTAAGGAATTAAAAAGGTAATGTAGGGCTTCCCTGGTGGCACAGTGGTTCAGAGTCCGCCTGCCGATGCAGGGGACGTGGGTTCGTGCCCCGTTCCAGGAGGATCCCACATGCTGCGGAGCGGTTGGGCCCGTGAGCCATGGCCGCTGGGCCTGCGTGTCCGGAGCCTGTGCTCCGCAGCGGGAGAGGCCGCAGCAGTGAGAGGCCCGCGTACCGCAAAAAAATAAAATAAATAAAATAAAAAGGTAATGTACAGCCTTCCAACTAGGAAGGGGCAGTGGGTGCAGGTGGGAGGGAATAATTAAAAGAAAAACAACAACAACAAAAAAAAAACATCATCACATAGAAGCTAGAGAAGGAGATAAGAGAAGGATAAAGGAAACCACCAACAGAACCAAAGCAGAATCTAAACCAAACCCGGACATTTTGGAAGAGCTACATCCCAAAGCAGATTGCTTCTTTCAAAATGCAAATGGTTCTCTGTTCACGCACGACACACCCTGTTGCTGTCATTATTATCACAACCACTTTTTGTTACAGAGGCTGCCAGATTTAAGCTGCCAGGGTCTAATTAGGAAGTCCCCTCCATCCACAACTGCAGTTATGAGGTTCACCCACCACACGTCCTTATTATCCCAGTTGGTGCTCAGTTTAGCATCGGTTTGGAAGAGCATAACAAAAACCATCTGCCAAAAAGACCTCGCATTCGTGAGTACACACGGATACATTCCAAAACCCTAGAGCTCGTTACACTCTTCTTTATCTTGATCCTGAGTATGTACTGTATAGATCCCTGAAGTCAGATCCTCTTCCCACTATAATTTAGCTGAGGATTCTGTTACATCCGTCTGCAGAAGGAATTTAATTTTTCAGAATGGAAAGTAATAGAGCTCACCAGAAACTGAAATTGCAAGGTTGGAACCTCCCTGCTTCTTAGCATCAGTAGGCATGTAAAAAGAATAAGATTTATGTCCCTAAACCTAAAATATTCTGAAGCAATTGATTTACTTAATATTTTGCCAAATTACCTAGGATTGCAGTTTTGATTAGGAAAGCAAAAGAGAAGTCTGCAGGTGGCCTATAAAGCTAATTTTGAAGATAGCTCTGTGAAGCTCATGCAGTGGTCTTGGAGAATACTAACACCGTGTTAAAAAACGCAGTGCCTTCAGGGTGTCCACCTGCCACAGAATTTAATTTATTTTATATCTCGTCTAATAGACTGAGTCTCATCCATTAGGTAAATGTAATGTGGAAACATTGTCTTGTTTCTCTAAAGAGGAAACCAGCGAAGACAGGAGATTTATTCTCGCAGAATCTTGTGCTACTCTAATTGGGTTCTAATTGGGTTCAAATTCCCTTGTTAAGGTTCAGTGTATATGATACTGCCCACATGCTACAGGATCATGTGTGCTGCTTTAGAATATGTAAGACGGACAAAAACAAAAATAAAATAAAATAGACAATTTCTGTGATGATGAATTTACCAGTCGAACTTAAAATGTCATCCTATAGTTGCCTGACATTCATAGACTGAAAATATGTCTATGTACCGTGTACTCCGATTAAGCGTTTTGAGGTATTCACCAAGCTTGGTAAGGATAATAGACCCAGAACTGGATAATTCAGAGAAATGTTTCATATTAGTGGTGACAAAGAAAGAGCCTTGGAGCAGTAGGCAACCTTTAAAAATAAAACTAAGAAGTAAGTGAATCAAATATGGCATTACAATAGAGAGGAAATTGAATTCCTCTGCACACGATAAGGGTGGCTTCATTATTCACGGGTGTCCTGGCTGTGCCATGACACCGGAGACTGATGAGACCACCCCACCTCTGGAAGATAAATTCAATACACCAGGTATTGTTCTAATATATCCTAGAAACGTATGGAATGTACTTAACAGATGGCAATGGGATAGTATTTTTATCTTCAGACATTCATAACAAAAAGGAACATAATTTGCAGTAAGGCAAACCTGGAATAAGTTTCATACAGACTCACCTTCCCATCTCATTTGGCAAAATTAGAATAGTTTCTCAGGAGGAGGGATTGGAAGCTAAAGGCATTAGGATGCTTTTTTAAGTCACCTTGGTAGAAGTGAGTTCTTCACCATGAATAAAACAGCTGAGAAAGTGCTATCCCTAAGCCTTGTAACAAGAAAGCCTCCAAACATTTGGAGAAATCATCCACTGACAGAAAATTTCAATAAAAGTTCACTGACTCAGTTAGTTTAATCTTTGCCTACCAAAAATTTTTTTAAAGCTTTTTAAATTCTCTCATGGCAACTAATAATTCTTTCTTTCTATTCATCTCTTCCCTGACTCCTCCCAAATTATAAATCCAGTTGAATAGATGGCAAATACCCAAATCTGTACCCACACATTCCCAATTTCAAATATGCTTTCCTGGGGCTTTTCTCTCACCTTTCCTTCCGATTATTTGTCCACCTGATTTCAGCAAACCTCCCCATTTACAAAAAAACAAAAAACAAAATAACATGATGCCAGTCAGATCAGGGATTTCAGTTTGGGGTTATGGTAATCTCTCTAAGATAGAGTTACCTTAAGTCCTGATTTCCAAGTATATAATCTAGAAGTAGCTAAAACAAAGGTGAAAACTGCCAGGGGAAAAATGAAATCAACTTAAATAGTATGAGATACCTCAACAACCACTGAAGCATTTTTGGAGAAAGCTTTGGACAGTAGAGGAAGTTACCTGTCCAAATGATTGTGAATCATCCAAAATACACAGAATAGTTTCTTTGTTTCCAAATGCTAATGTTTGCTCTTCCCTAGTTATAATTATAGGGGAAATCATTGCAGAGGAAGCATCATTGTCTCTGGGTTAACTGTCCCAAATGAAGGACTGGAGAGGCAGGTTTAATTGAAGTGAGTGAAATTTAGGATATACTTAATCTTCTAAAAGTTGAGACGCTTATCTCTTGAGTTCTTATAATTAAGATCACTAAGTAGTAGTTTCTTGCAATGTTTGGTCAGTATTCAACACTTTTAAACCAAAAATTCTACAGGAGGTGGACTTACTTGTGTCATTACAATGTTTTTGTTAACATACTGGACTGAAATACTGGCTCAGATTAGTGGCATAAATTTAAGTTTTTGTTTCATGACCAAAATGTCAAGGAGACCCTTTTTACCTATTGTTTAAGGACAAAATAATTACATCTCCAGCAAGCTGGTGTTTCCTCCTTTCTTGCGTCCTCCTTTCTTACTCCCATTCACCTCATACCAAAAGCTATTAGATTGTCATTTACAATTATATCATTTATTTGGCCTTTTTGTCTGTCCACTGCTAATGCAACATGCAAAAAGTAATGTAGAATAATTATGACATCAAAATTTATATACTGTTACAAAGTTCAGAAAGTCCTTTCACATTCATAATCTCATTTAACTCTCCCAATAATCCTGCGATGAGTTAAATTAGCTTAAAAGACAAGGATTTTAATGTTTAGAAATGTATTGTAACTTTCCCAAGTTTGCAAAGCTATCAGGCAGCCAATGATTCTTGATTCCAAGCCATGTTTTATTTCCTACATGTTTGTTTCTTTAAGGATGTTCTGATTCAATCAAGATTTGAACTAACGAACACTGTGCATCCACTGAATTTTCTCTTCCTGGGGAATAAGATTTACTCCAACTCAGAGTTACAGAGATAATGTTCCTGGGAGAAGTGGGAGCATCTGGATCCTTCTAGGAAATGCTCTAAAAGCTCCTCAGAGAACCTACAGGAACACAAATTCACCAGGAGCCTGGAATCACAACTGCTAGAGGAATATTAAAGGACAAGTATGCAGGAATTAAGTTTGTACATTCCCATGCAGAAGAGGGAGGAAAAGGTACAGATACTGTCAGGTTGAAACTACCAGGAAAATCTTCAAGAAGAACATTCCAAAGACCTACACAAAAGCTCCTTTCCATGGTCCAGCAATAAGTATTTCATATTCAGGTTTCCAAATGTTAATACCATGCAGCAACTTTTCAAGGGGAAATTTGCAGGAAGTAGTTGAGGCTGCAACATCCAGGGTTTTTGGCTTAACAAAACTTGGATTCCGCAAGCGAAGCCCAAGTTTCCCCAAAACTGCCGATACTTCAAGAAAGCAAAGATAACCTTACAAAACAGAAGGAAAGAGGAGGAAGAGGAGGAAATCCACTCAAAGGAACTATTTCAGAAAACCTCCACAGTGTTTGCCTGACCTACGAAGAGGAGGCCTCTCCTCCGTTAATGATAGCATACTCAGCCCAAACAGCCACTTGACACACCTCAAAACAGAAACTCTATGGGCATAGTGTCTGAAAAAGTCACAAATCTGGGACTCAAATTTAGATCTTATGACACTAAATTATATTCTCTTCCACTCTGTATCATAGAAGAGAAAAGGCATGCACATGAAATTACAAAATATTACAGAGAAAAAATTAAATGAAACATTCTCCATTCCCCTCTCCCATTCCCATGTGTTTCAGTCTGCTTGGGCTATCATAATGTATGAATTTGGAAGGGACACAAACATTTAGTGTATGGCACCATGTCACTTCTTGTTTGAACAACTGTGATTGTCCCCTGATGGGTCACCTATCCATCAATTTTTCCTTGCTCTGATCCATCTGCCACGCTGTACCCAGAGTGATCTTTCTAAAATGTAGATCTGGTCATGGCATCCCCATTCTCTCCAAAACACACACACACACACACACACACACACACACACACACAACATGCTTTAATGATTTCTCACTGAATACACATCAAAGCCTAAATTCTTCAGCGTGAATACTCCTTGCACCTTTGCCATACTGGCTTCCCAAACACAGAGCACTTCTAGCCTCTGTGCCTCGCTGGTACTGCCTGCCTTGCCTGGGATATTTACACGCTCTTTTCTTCTGTCTGTTAACTCCGGCTGACATCTCTAAGTTCACATCCCCTCAACAGCCTTTCCTGACCCCATCTCCCAGCTTATTTCTTCTATTTAAGTAATGTGATTATGTTTTCGTAAAGATGTGGAGAAAATGTTATTTCTGGCACCAGAAATTCTCTTAGAAAGGGAATTGCATTTCTTTGGAAAAAAAAATATATTCTGAAAATGACGAGGGTAAAAGGTGAGATGGCAAATGGTCTGGGTGAGGGAAGAACTGCTAAGGTTGGGACAATGGAAGGAATGGGTTATCCTGCACAAGGGTCGGAAGGCGGGAGTCAGAGAGAAAGGATAGAGAGCTGGCACCTCTGAAAGAGCAGATGAAATAATACTCAGTGAGATCCCTCCAGGAATAACCTGAAATTATTGGTACATTCTGCAAAAATGCAAAGAAATCTTGAACTGAGTGGACTTATACTTGGAAACCCATATGGGACCAAATCCTTGTGTCCTAGAGGAGGTGGGTGAAGAAAGTAGACATTGACACAGGAGCCAGACCGTAATAGTGTAAGCTGTGTAAAACTGCAAAACTTTTAGAAGGTTCATATAAACTCAAGCAATAGAAATGGAGAGATAAGGGAATGCTACCTATATACTAGAGCCAAGAAGACCCAACCTGAATTCTAAGTTACTCTTCAATCATGGGATCTTCTCTAGTCTGTCTTTATTATAATTAACTGTGTATATGTCTGGCTCCCACACTAAATTATGATCTCTTGTAGGACAGGGGCCCAGGCTTATTTACCTCTGAATCCCCTTATACAGGAAATACAGCAAAATACTTATAAGCAAAACTCAACAAATGTTTGTTGAACTGAATTGAATTGAATTATTGATAAGAACACTTTCAAAACATTCAGAAACTCCAGAATAATTCATTTCAGGTGCAGTTTTCAAAGGTCAACCAAAGTATGAATGGGGCCTTGGGAAGAAAAGGAAGCAGATAATGTGAGTGTAGGAGTGGAGAAGCCTGGGAAGAGGTGGCAATCAGCAGGGTCAACATGTAATATGAGGCCAATATGCAGGAGACACATCCTTTAAAAGTGACTCCTTCCATTGACTTCCTCAAACTTGAGCCAGTTGACCTGTTGGATCAAATAATTCTTTGTCATGGGAGGCTAGCCTATTATTAGACAATGTTAAGCAGCATCCCTGGTCTCTCCCTACTAAATGCCAGTAACACCCACCAGCTGTGACAAGTAAATGTGTCCTCAAACATTGCCAAATGTCCCCTGGAAAGCAATATCACTCCCAACTGAGACTAGCTAATCTGAAATGTAGGAGCCTTTTAGCACCCACTGAGGAAGAACTGGGTCCCAGCTTCTAAAGGGGTTGGAGTGACTGTTATGAAGACATTTGCCATAAGACATTCAACTGACTTGTTCAGTATACCCTCACTCTTAAATGGTCAGCCTTATTCTTGTTTTTAGCCCCAACTCTGCAGTGCTCATCACTACCTGACTCTGCCCCATCTCCAGCTTGGCGACTCTGTTGGAGTGAACATGACCTCTGCTGGCTGGCTGGTTTGTCCAATGCCTTCTTACAACCACTCATTTTGATTCTCTTAATCATTCATCAATTTGTCATTAATTTACTAAACACTCCATTCAAAACTCAAGCTCCAGAATCAATATTAGCCTGATGCAAGGCCTGCCACTCTCCCAGTTCTGTCACCCTATCCTGGCTTCCTGTGGCTTCTCTGTCTATCTGTGTTCTTATCCTGAATATTAGCCTCTGCTTTGACATTAAAGGGTCAGCATGTAATTTGCAGTACACGCCTCACCACTGGAGCCTATTTCTATGAAACAGGAATCATTGGATCCCACTAAGTATAGCATCAAGATATAGAACAGCATTTCCTTTTTGCATTGTGGATTCTCAATATCCATCAACTACCATGAAGAGAAGAGGAGCCAATGGCATCAAGGAAAACGATGACCATATTTTGGGATTATTCCAGAATCATACCATTCCAAATAAATGTGCACAACAGTGACACTCTACAGTGTAACACTTTAACTAATGTAACTGAGACTTTAGAAAAATAAAAGAAACAAAGACACTGTCACTGTGACCACATCAATCACTTCGGAATGGATGATGATGTATAATGGAAAGAAGTTGGAGGAAGGTAAGAAAACAGGAGGCCGAGGTCTCCATCCACTCAGAAACTAAAGAGAGGTCATTTTTCTTTAAATGCCCAAAGACAAGCCAATGAATAACTCAAGCATAGCTCATGATATATAGGAAATACAAGCACTCAGGATTCCTCAGAAATTTCTAATTCTAATTAGAACTGAGAGAATTGACTCTGAAAATGAGTTATGGTAATCAGTTTCTTATGAGACTTGAGCCCCAAGAAATCAAGAGTTTTGAACTATTAATTGACTCATTTGGTGAGAAAGATACATATTTAAATCAACTTGGATTTCTCTACTGGCCCTATTTTATACAAAGAGAAGAAAGAACGAGGGAGTGGGCTATTGAGCATACAACCCCTGACTGATTGGAGAATAAGAAGAATTTAGAATATGCTTTACCATTAAAGCCCTAAAAAGAGATATAGCTATTTTTTAATCAGATGCTGCTCCAGCACAAGAGCTTTTCCTCATTTAGTTTTCCAACTGCAATAATTAAAAAATATATAAGTGGACTTGCTTTAGTCTCAAACGTGGAATATTTTTCTCACACATACAAACACCCACACTTCTAATCATAAGACAAATCTACCCCAATCATTCTGTCAGTGATTTATTCAACAGATATTTGAGGTCCTCCCCTGTGTGAGACACCAAGAATAGAATAAATTTAGTGTCAGTGTACTTGAAGTCCCACGTCTTCCACATCTACAGTCCATGCTCAAGGGACATTTTATCAGATGGCCCCCAGACCCCACTGAGGGCAATTGGCCAGGGATGATCACCTGACACAAGGTCAGCCAATCCTAAAGCTGGCCAGCAATCTGGCCCCCCAAAAAGATAAGCAGGAACCATGAAATTGCCCTCTTAGGAAATGTAAGGAGAGAATCATAAGAGAGTAAAGTAGTCGACAGTGAGAACGAAGTACATGAAGTAGAGGGCATCAGAATAGCCAAAAGCGCCCTCTGAAAGATGAAGCTCTGAGAAGGCTGTTCTGTGAGTCCACAGAGGGATCCACCTGGAGTTGGAGAAGAGAGGGCATGCACACTGACCCAGCAGAGGCACATGAACCAGACCAGGTGGCGACGAGAGTGGGAAGTCCATGGAGCTGCCTCATTCGTGATGGCTTCCCATCCCAGGCCACCAAAATTTTCATAATGAACTCCCTCTTCCTTGAGGTATCTGAGTGAGTGTCTGTTCCCAGTCCCTGAATGACAAAACGTAGGCTTCAGCCTGGCATGTGCTCAAGATAGCACTTAACCATTGAAAATTAAAAACAAACAAATTTTTACAAATCCAGAAAATTTTACCCCAGTATTGAGTCAAAATTCAGTTTTGATACATGCACTGATAGGTTGGGCCAGCAAGCTGATAATCTGCTTTATATGCAAAATCAGGACACCGCCCGCCCCCCGCCTCCCTCTCCAACCAGCCTTATGTTAGATATTTGGATCTGCTGAGGCAATTCTATTTGCATCTATACATCCCTGTCAGGCTCCAGTCTGAACTGCTTAAATCCCCCATGTTGCTTACCCTGGAGTTATGAACAGGAAATAAAGGCAAAACGGATGGCATCTAAGCTAGCAGGGAGACTAATGTAAGTAAAACACAGTATTGTCCTGTGGAACTTGTAATTGGTTTTAATCATATTTAACATCTGTTTCTCTACTTTACCATATAATTTAGAAGCAGCAGCTTAGACATCTCAGCAAGAATCCATATTTTACATTTATTGAAAGAGGAGCACTTTCCAAGGGATCAAATTGCTTGCCTAATTCACTCATAATAATGCAGTAATTTGGAAAGTCTCTTTTTACTCATGAAAGGCTCTTAATCAGTGGTCCAGCTACTAAGGACTTCCCATCTGCCATCCCAGCAATAGCAACGTAAGATTATCAACCCCATAGAACATCTCAGAATTTTCCCCTCCCTGGACATGTCTTTCTTTCCATTTGACCTCTGACTTGACCTTGCTGCTGAAACTGCCCTCTAGAAAGTCACCAACTGCCTCCCACCCATCAGACTCTGCGCCATTCTCACTTCTTGTCCTCCGTAACTTCCCAGAGCGATGGAACCCAGTCAACTTGAAATTCTCACTTCCCGTTGCATCACAGGGATTGATGAATTCCCTACGAACTATGGGAACTTGGCTCTACCCTTACTCTCTGACTGTCCTATCTCTACCTACTTCAGAAGGAGAGCTCCACGGCCCTTGGTCTAGGCCAGGACAACAGGTATGTTCTCTTTGTTCTGCACAGTGTTTTTAAAAATCTGACTTATTGTTTTATAATACCATGATTCCCATTATAATCTAGATTCATGATTTCTCTTGAAAACTCAGATCTGGTGACACTGGGCCCACTCATTAAAACTGAGTCCCCATGGTCCCCATGCAGCAGGCTCACCTCCTTGGTGCCCCAGGATACCTACCTCATACTCAGTGGGTGAGTATGCACTAATCCCAGGCTCCCCTTCTCATTAAGTTACCTGCCGGGCCCTTGCAGGCTTTTCCCACACCTACTCCCATGGTGCCTTCACCCAACACCCCTACACCAACAGTAGATATTTGCTAATGTTCTAACTTTAGCTTTCTTTTTCCCTTTATTTTTCAGAAATCTTACTCCTTTCCATAGTCTCAAAATTACCTCCTTTGAAATGATGCCTAAGTGTACAGTATACTTGAATCTTTTATCTCTTCTAGCTCCATACCCAAATTGCTAACAGCCTGCTGGTCACCTCCACTCAGAACTTAAATTCACTCACTTACAACTTAAATTCAGCATACCCCAAATTGACCTCATGACTTATTCCATATTTCTCACCACACAGGCCAGCTTCTCCCAAATTCTTTATTTCTACTATTTCTCTCTTCCTCTCACCCAGCCCTCACACCTCCAAATCATCTTGTCATTGTCTCCCCTGCTTCCTATAAAGCTGGTGCTAAGTTGTGTCAGGTGTGTTCCTACAAAGCCTCTTGAATGCCTCCCCCTTCCACTGCCACAGTCCAAGTTTACATCATCATAACTTCATGGGAACTACAAAACCAAGTCCTGAAATAGCTGTCAAACTCCTGTGCTATTTTCCAGCTGGACTGTCACAGTCTATCTCTTTCCTTGAATGTTACTTGCACTCTCCAATTCATTCTACATGCTGCTACCAAACTAATTTTCCAAAGCAAAGCTCTGATCCAGTTTAAACACATTCCATTTTTTTCCCTGACCGCCACCTAAATGAAGAACTTACACAGTATGACCCAGGCTACCCTCCAATATCCATCTCCTCACTACTCTGTAATGAATGCAAATATCATGTTCCGTGCAAACTAGTCGACTCACTGTTTTCTGTACAGGTTTTTCCTTGTACTGTTCCCTCTGCCAGAAGCCATTCCTAACCACGTCTCCCCTCCCTGCCCTTTAGAAGCTTACAGACTCTTCAAGATTCAGGGCACATTCCACTTCTTCCTTGGAAACATCCCTGTGTTAATTTTTCCATAATTCCCATAATAGCTTAATTATGCCATCAATTTAATACAAGCTTTGTTCAGGAGTGACCCAAAGGTCTCTGATTTGGTGTGATTTGTCATTTGAGTTGCATATGCAACAAGGAGGTGAGTTATTCAATTAGAGAATCAGCCCAGCCTTGACATATCTAAAAGGTATTGTCCCTTTCTGGTACATAATCTCATTTAAGTCACGTATAATAACAATGTACTGTGGGGTCGATATTATATCTCCCATTTTACAAATGAAGAAACCAAAGAGATTGTTGAGTATAGCAATATTTGGGAATCTAGGGACTCACCAAGCTTTCTACAAAATGAGGGACTAAATCTAATTCTCTGAAGGCAGGAACCCCTTAACTCAAACACCTTCAATTATTGTGTCCTTGCCCAATCCATTATTCTAGACTGAATTTTCTTAGAGAAAACACTGTGTCTGCTATCAGAGCTATCATAATGCCAAGCACATAGCAGATATTCAATGCCTATTGAAATGAAATGGGGGGAGGAGAGTTAACTTTTTATGTCCAGCTTTTTCCTAAAATTTTGAATTTTAAAGAACTGTATCCACATCAAAGGATGAAGTATGCAATTGAATGAATGCAGTCTCCATAAAGAATCAGGTGATGTTCAGTAGTGCTTCTCAGGGAACAGAGTATGAGACACAAGAAGAATCAGTATCGCAGATCACCCACCTCAGGGCAAATGGGTTAAAACCTCCACAGTGCTCAGGTCCCCTCCCTCTTGACCCAGCTGGTCTAGACAGTCACTGGATCAAAAGCCTTCTTTGCACTAAAGCCCTGGTCCAGGAGGTTTCCTTTTAGCAGGATAGACTCAGCCTGAGACTCCCCATTCTTGCTTCCTTTTGTCATGGCACATTTTCTTATTTAAGTTGTTGGCATTTGAAAAGCTCCTCTGAATAATTGATGACTTTCTGGAAGTGGGCAGAGAGCATTTTTGCCAGGAACAGGAGCCCCATTTGGGGAGCTGGTCAGATTAGAAATTCAGTTTCAAGTCCAAATCCCTTTCAACCTGAAACCTTCTGCCAGCTTAGAAAAGGAAGGCCAGGTCTGGTCAGCACTTGGCAAGGAAATAGCCATTTATAATCAGGAAAGGCTTTTTAAAGCAACAGATATCACTCATTTCAATGAACAAAAGCAGCTCTGGGGATTATTTTCACTGCCACGACTCTTTTGTAGAGCATAATCACTGTATATAATAATGCTACATGGCAAATCTCATGCTGTACATAAGACACAAAGAATCAAGGGCATGGCTCTATTTTATGTGGGTTTTTAAAAGATCATTTACGTATTGCTGAGAAGGTCTAAAGAGATGTAGTTAAAAGTACTTTTTAACCAATGTATGGGGGAAAAAACAAAGAGCAAATGGTTATGACCTCTTTTTTCTGTTTGTGCAGACATTTCTGACACACAGTAGCAACAAATGTTGCCTCTCCAGTCTCCATCTTATAATCATAATAGACCTGGTCAGTAAAAGGGACTTTTTCTTTGTCACCTTTGAGGTAGGCTCCTGGACTTCAAAGTTTATGACCAGTTAATTCCCAAATAAAGACAATCCAGCTGTGGTTTTGACTGCCATTAAACCAGGGTTTCCTTTTTTTTTTTTAATTTTTTAAAAAAATTTATTTATTTTGGCTGTGTTGGGTCTTCATTGCTGCACGCAGGTTTCCTCTAGTTGTGGCAAGCGGGGGCTACCCTTTGTTGCAGTGTGCGGGCTTCTCATTGCACTGGCTTCTCTTGTTGCAGAGCACGGGCTCTAGGCACACGGGCTTCAGTAGCTGTGGCACATGGGCTCAGTAGTTGCGGCACACAGGCCCTAGAGCACAGGCTCAGTAGTTGTGGCACACAGGCTTATTTGCTCCGCGGCATGTGGGATCCTCCCAGACCAGGGCTCGAACCCGTGTCCCCTGCATTGGCAGGCAGACTCCTACCCACTGAGCCACCAGGGAAGCCCAAACCAGGGTTTCTTAACCTTTCCTGGGCCTCAGTCCCTTTGAAAGTCTTGTGAATCTTCTACATTTCTTCCCAGAAATATTCTTCAGTGCATAACATAAAATAAATGGGATTACAAAGGAAAACAAATATATCATAAAGATATCAAGATATCATTTTTAAATTGCAATCTAGTGATTTATGTGCTTCTTTATTAATGCATTTAATAACAAGATCCAGTGGATTTGTCTAATAACTGCCATAATTTCAAAGCAGAGATGAGCAAGCATGCATGCTATTTCAAGACATCTGCGTCAACAGTAATATATGCAGACATTTTGCGCTGAGGTCATAAACACTACTTATTACTATAGTGGTTTGTTGTCTACATTCATAACAGATGGAAATGTGAAATTTTAGTTAAAGGTTAGTGAAGTAACAAATGTAAGTTTTTTTCAGCCAAGTTCACAACTCTTTGGACTTTATTTTCATAAAGAAAAGATGCATTTCCTCTTAATTAGTTCTGTTGGTTCTTCTAAATCCCCGATATTGCTAGAAACTTTATATCTACCTTGAATTAATACTGGTATGTGTTTGTCAATTCAGTGGTCCTAATGCAGAGATGATGAAAGGAGGTGAGGGTAGAGGGTGTTGTCTGTATGTGCAGACTGCAGATCTGTAGCTCTTTTTTCCTTTCATTAGATTAAGTGATGCACATAAATATTTTTTATTGCACATCTTCCCTGTTAAGGTTTTCATTAAGTGCATAGATTCTATATTATGTTAGGATTATCTGATTTATTTGTTTAGACTGGAGAGCATCTCTTTAGCATGCTGTGGTGTTCAGTAAAGGGCTTCTGACAACAAGCAAAGATTTAAACAATCATTTAGTAATCAGCAGGCCTCCTCAAATCACATCTTAGCTCTAAGCCCAGGTACAAACCAGTGGACTTACTGTGAACAAGGCACCCCATTTACTGAAATAATCTATTAAAATCATCCATGGGGTGAAATTCTTATTAGACTCTAAAATAGAGTCTGTGCACAGCCGTGATGCATATTTTCAATCAATTATTCCAAAATGGCTATTGTGTATGGGTTTTTTACTAGATACTGAGGAAGTCCAAAGAATATGAAATAGACTACTTCCTGCTTTCAAGAAGTTGATGATCTAGATGTAGAAAGGGAAAGATCTTGGAAGTGAGAGACAACATTTTAAAGGTTACAGTCTCATCTGTATTGTATTCCAGTACCTAGCTGTCAATCTTTAGGGGCCATATCTTCACCACATTGATCGCAGGAAAGTCAGGTGTTATGTAAGAGAGGTTTTCCTAAAGAGATATTTCAAACCTTGCAAAGTTCAAGACTAATTTCCTGATAGGAAAATTAGTCCTATCAATAGAGGTTTCCTATCAATCGAAGTCCTATAAATAAGAGGTTTTCCTTCTTAGAGTGAATTCCATCATACCCATGTAGTCTAGGGGTACCTTACAGTGATGTTTATCATACAGCCATGTCCCCACAATCTTAGCAACTTTTTTACCATTATCCCTGGCTGGATATTTGAAAACTTTAAAGAATTTGAAAGAAAGCCTGCTTTGCTATTCCTTCTTAGTTTACTCGGGATTATCTCTAATATTTCCCAGAGTTAGTTCTACTCAATGAAAACACAGTAAAATGGTATTTTCTCCCACCTAACTTATGTTATGAGGTTACTACTTTGGAAGGTAAAAAGGAAGGAGGGAGATTCAGAGCCCTAACACTAACACTACTGCTTAATGAAAGCTTGAATAACCTTGCCATTGGCTTTTTATATTGATTCATTAGAGTAAAGTGAAATTAAACCAACACATTTCAACATATGGAACAAAGGCATGGTTCATTATTCTGGTAAAGAGTGAGTGCTATTTCTCTTTAACAACTAAAGAGGCACTTCCAAGTAACAATATCATATACATAGTTTATCATTTACTCGCCCAACAGCTTCGAAATTTTGTAATTTTGGCAACTATCTTTAAAGTTGGAGGACTCCCTTTATCTCAAAATTTGCATACAAAATAAATTATTAATATTTTAATAATTTTACTTAATGCAAATCCGTATGCTATGTAACTGTGTTGCATTTATTGTGTCCAAATCACCATTGAAGTTACTTTGAAATATCATTGGCCCTGTGCACTTTTAAACTTTTCAGATCCCCAACTGTCGGAGTATGTTAGTAGCTTCCATAGTGTACTTGACTTGCACAGCATTTAAGGTTTGCAAAATATTTTCTCCCATCTTATCTCATTTAGGCATTATAACCACTGTGTTCAATAGGTAAGTAGGTTGAAATATATTCTCATTTGAACAAACTGACGCTCATGGGCTTCATTTCCAGCAAGTAATGGAGGCAGAACACAAATCTAGAATTCCTGATTTTAAATCCAGAGACCTTTCTCACCAAAAATGAAAGAAATCAGGTGAGGAGGAATGTAATTATCTGTCAGATGAACAAACCATCACTGTTAGGACCATCCGAAGGAGCGCTCTGAGGTAGAGTGGTCAGGAAAGCTTTACAAAAAACAAACCAAAAAAAGGAAAAAAAAAAAAAAAACTGGTGCTTGGGCTTCCCTGGTGGCGCAGTGGTTGAGAGTCTGCCTGCTGATGCAGGGGACACGGGTTCGTGCCCCGGTCTGGGAAGACCCCACATGCCGCAGAGCGGCTGGGCCCGTGAGCCATGGCCACTGAGCCTGCGCGTCCGGAGCCTGTGCTCCACAACGGGAGAGGCCACAACAGTGAGAGGCCTGCGTACCGCAAAACAACAACAACAACAAACTGGTGCTTGAGCCGACTTTTGAGGGAATCGGGCAGAATTGTTGAAGGGCACCACTTGGCTCAGTGGAATGGTATGTGAGAGAGAAAGAGAGAGAGAGAGAGAGAGGAAGAAAATGTAATAGCTCATAGTTTTTCAAAGAAGACCATTATGGACAAAGCTTCACTGGGGTCACAGATGGTGGCTAACACAGGGGTAAACTGTAGCAAGGATCGCCAGACCAGAGCAGACAGGTTGCACCTCCAACCTCTACTGTGGTAAGGCCTATGTATGCCATGATGCCACATGGTGTTGTGTCATGGAAAGAACACCAGTCTGGGAACTGGAAGGCCAAAGCTGGTCCAAATATTGTCTCTGCCACTTAAATATTCTTTTGGGGAAAGCAAGCTTTTTATCCTCTGAGAGCTTCATTTCCCACACCTGGAACATGACTGCTGCCTTGCCTGGTTCACAGGAAACTGAAGGAGTAAATAAGCAAGCGTTCTATGGAAGGACTTTAACCTGCTATGTAAATGTGAAGGGGCACCTATGAGAGTGGAGTGGAATTCTGGCTAAGGAAGGGGCTCTGCGTGACAATCTACTTTAGGCACTTACTAAAGAGCAAGCAAAAACAAAACCCCTTGTTCCCTTTGTATTGATAAAATCTCTTTGTGATTTTTTTCCACTACGAAATCAATATCTGCTCACTGTGAAAGACATTCAAATAGCCCAGAAGTGAATAAAGTAGAAATGCAATTTGCCCATCTCCCGCCCACCCTCATCCCATTCCCCGGAATAACCACTGTCCCCAGTTTGGTGTATACCCTCACGTAGGCCAGACATCTTCAGCATCATGATGAAGACGGCACAGGGACAAAGCCCAGATGCCCATCCTCAGCCCCATCTGAGGAAGGACCCACACCCTTGACCCTGACCTTGGCCCTGGGCTCTGAAGCATAATGTCAGTGCTAATGTTGACTAGCATCTTGCCAAATGCCTCCGTGTATTTCTGCTGTATTACTCAGCTAGAACTGGGAGTTTCAACTATCTGGATGCCACTTCCCATTTCTGACAAAAAGATGAATGGTTTGCTGTCTTCAGTCTGATTAGTGGCTGTTTTAGCCAGCCTGTGGGACGTGGCCCTTTTTCCTCACAGGCCCTGGCATGTCAGAACCAGAGGAGCCGTGGCCAGCTCGGGCTGCTGCTGTAAACCAGGCCTGTGCAACTTGATGCGGAGAGCCGGACTTCCCAAAGAGAGCCCGGGCTCACTTTGCCAGGGGTGCTCTCAATTCCTGATTTATAATACCTTCCTGGAAAACTGCAAAATCCAGGTTTATAAGTCAAGTATTTTTATTTAGGATTCACTGGCATAATCTGAAAACCTGTTTCAGGACTTGTAAACCTGTGTTAGGATTTGTAAACCCATTTAAGGATATGGAAATTAATTTTTGGACTTACAAAACACTAAAAACAGTTTGGCTACAACTACCATTAGAAAGAAGAGAGACATAAATCAAAAGCAGGCTGCTAAGATTTGCTGGAAGTTTCCATCAATTAAATCCTGGGTTTATAACTTCAGGTGAGTACAGATTAATAAATCCAACTTGTGAATCATCCCCAAAAAAGTACAAGATTTTGATTCCAATTTGAAATATCACAGAGCAACATCACTGTTGATATCCTACTGATACGCTAAACATTTCAAAGCAATGGTAATAATCAATTAAGATTAGAAGGATTTGGTACATAGAACCAATAGGTCGTTGCTGGAAAATCTATGGGAAAGGTGGTCTGCGCTTCTCTCTGCCTTGCCTTGAAAGAGCTGAGGAAGTCTGAGACTACAGACTGGGCATAGGCTGGTGAGAAGAAAATCATTACATCAACTCTGAAATCCCAGGTCACTTTGGCTGTGAACTGGAGATATTTAACAAATGTTCACTCTCCACAATACAAGCCAAACCTCCACATTTTATCTCTTAGATCTCATTAGATGTTATACTTCCTGAATAAAAATATGGCCCAAGTAGGCTGATCACAGCTGCCGAGATTGTTATTACAGAGCAATGATCCTCAACCAGGGCAATTTTGTTCCCCCTGCCCCCAACTCCCCAGGAATATTTGACAATATATGGAGACATTCTTGGTTGTCATAACCGGGGGAGTGCTACTGGCATCTAATGGGTAGAGGCCAGGGATGCTGTTAAACATTCTACAATGCAATGAGTAGCCATCACAACAAAGAAATGCTGGCCAAACGTCAATAGTATGGACTTTGAGAAAACCTGGCACAGAGGAATCTTTAGCACAAGCCGGTACAGAATGACCGCATCAGGACCCTTCCACCTCTGGTTCCGGTGATTCTGCCATTCAGAATAACTAAGACGCTTTTTTCTTATTTAGTTAATCTAAGAGGAGAACATGTTGAAAATTTACAATGTAGTGAATATGATAGATCACATTATGGATATGTTTTGCCACCTCAAATGTGCTCTATATTTGATCAACAGGTCTTCTTCAGAAACTGAAGTTATAGCATTTGGTGAAATTATATGATTTGACCGGAGAGACCAAATATGAAAACAAGTATGTGGATTAGGAAGGAAACTCAAGGCAAGAATTCTTTCAGGTTTTGTTCAACAGTTTTATAAAGCAGCCCCACGTATTGAACTCCCTGGGAGCCTGAGACCCTCTTGATTACATGGTGTTTGGAATAAAATAGAACAAATCCCATGTTCTTTTATTCTGACCTGAAAAAGATTTCTAAATGATCACCTTGGGTGTTCTTTCCCTCTACTTATTGCTGTGTTCTTCCGTTTGAATTACTACTCAGCATCACCTAAGAAGTCAGCTGAATATTGGCCAATTGTAAGAAGACAGTCTCATATTGAGATGATAGCAGCTCTCCTTAGACTTGCCCTACTCGTGGGCCCAGCCATTATAAGAACCTAAAGATGGAGACAGGACTCGACATTCAAATGGTGCACTTGAAGCACACGGTGAAGTATATTGTGTAAATGCAAATGAACAGAAATATGGCATTGTAAGAGCTCAACCACTTGTGCAATTAGGAAGGAAATCAGGATTAAGAGTGCAGCACCCAGCAGAGCAGTCAATTCTGCACAGGGAAAAAAAAAGTTTAAAGAAACTTGGTATGGTGACGCAGGTCTTTGGAGAGTTTAAATCTGAGATGCAACCAGTATGTAGGTAACTATAATCATATCCCACCGTACCTCCTACCCTCTGCAGGAGTATTTCCCCACTGATATTTAGTATTTCCCCACTGATATACTAAAATGCATATTATTCCCCTGACTTAGGCAGTGTTTTGTCCCATTGAATGAACGATGTATGGTTCTAACCCAGTAGCTGCCAAAGTCATTTTTCTCACCATAAGATCCTGAAGCATTCAAGCTACATAGAGTCCAGCAAGAAGAGCCTTCCATCAGATCATTTGGACCACTTATAGGAGCTTTCTGTAGAACTACAGATTGCAAAGGATTAGGAAAATACCGAATTTCTTGGAATTTCATCATTCTATGTGAGACTGCACTAAGCAAACATAAAATCTGATGGCTAGAAGCAGTGACTTCGTTTTGTATTAATTCACCTATGTAGTAGACGAATGCATAAGAAAGGGCTAAGAACACATGTTCAGGACGACCCCAAGAAAAAATTCAAAATAACTGATATTTGTTATTGAAAACCTACTCCTTCTCTCACTGTTCTCCACTTCTACCCAAGACGCCTGCTGCCCAAGATGCTGCATATGGACCAGCTCTCCTTTGGGGGCATACAGCCCATGTCCATAATCTTTTCAAAACTCTTTTCTCTCCAACCACACCTGCCAGAATCTTCATCTACAGCCTTCAGATTCACAATTCATTCAGCAAAGAATCGTTCGGCTAACGTTCATTGTGAACCTAGGTCTTCCCAGGCCTTGCTAGGTGATGGGATAGAAAGGTGAATAAGCCACTGTCTGATACTGAGGTACTCATATCCTGAAGGGAGAGACAGGCATGGAAATAAATAATCCTAACACAACATATCTCACGTGCTGAAAGGAATACATTTCAAGGTACGGTGGTAGTACCGAGGAAGGCGGTGAAATCTCAAATGGTGACGGCGCTTGAGCTAATTCTTGATATATGAGAGGCATCTAGGAGGAGGCAGAGAAGTGTGGGAAGAGACCATTATAAATGAGGAAACCGCAGGGTCAGACGCAGATTCATAAGGAGGCCAATGCTCAGAGTATCCAACAAATGTGGCATGGCTGGAGCAATGGTCTTCAGCCAGGATAGGGTATAGGAGAAGGTGGTATCAAACTCTCCTATATCAAACTACATGACCCACCCAAAAGTACACGGCTGGAGTCCAGGATGCAGGTGAGGGACTCATGAGAGATAAGTTGCAGAGAAATGCTGGAAAAGTAGATTTAAATGTGACAACTAGATAATCCAAAGATTTAATCACTCTCAAGTCCTCAGTAATATGCTTTCTTCCCTGTGTTTTCTCTTGTTTTCTGCTAACTTATACCTATCCACAGAAATATCTCACCCTTTAGGTTGGTATGATAAGTGATACGGACCTCACAATCGTCGCAGTTTCTTAACGGCAGTTCGTCAAATAGCATCCATTAAGGTGGTAAAAAAAAAAGGAACAGAGACGGCGGGCCGTGTCGGCCTGGCCCGGTGGCGTGGAGACCCGCGGCGGCAGCGCCTCCGCTCCGCGGAACCCGCCGGCTTCTTCTTTGTCACTGTGCCCAGCGCATGTTTGCCTCGCATACTGAGGGGGAGCTCAAAGTGACCCAAATTCTCAAAGAAAAGTTTCCTCGAGCTACAGCTATCAAAGTCACCGACATTTCAGGAGGCCGCGGGGCACTGTACGAAATTCAAATCGAATTGGAAGAATTTAAGGAGAAGAGAACGGCCCAGCAGCACCAGATGGGTAAATCAGGCACTAAAAGAAGTCGTCAAAGGTATGCACGGGTTGTGGATATTTACCTCTGTCCCCAAACACTGACCACGCCCTGGCTGACTAGATGTTGCTGCTAAAACCTTGGATGAATCTTACCGCCACCATTCTTTCCTAGGCATGTGACAAAAGTTATCTATTTTGTTCATAGACATTTCCATATTGTAATTATAGAAGAATATGGTATCTATTTAGATGTTAATTAAAGGCAACAGACAGCTTAAAAAAAAAAAGGAACAGAAGAGAAACTAGGGATCTAGAGAGTCCATAAACCATATGATTAATTTCAGGATAGCTCATTATCAACTTTATTGGGAAGCTTTTGTCGCTGTCATCAAGATTTATTCACCTTAAGAATAGTCAGACACAGAGAAGTTAAGGAAACATCACTAAAACATGTCAAACTAGACTGGCTAAATTTAGCACCTGAGTATGGAGTTTAGGGAATGATCCTAGGGATATATTAAATACATACAATATTTCCTCCTGTATCTTCAAAGAAAAATCTTACTTCTGCATATAAACTTATTTCTAGTTTCTCTCAGGAGGGAAAAAACAATCTCGACTGACTACCCAAGTCTTTTCAGTAAAGTCTTTCTGGTCTTGCCTGTATCAAAACCAACAGGAAAGTGAATTTATATGAGAAATAAATCTACATAAGAAACATGAAGGGAGGAGAACTGATAGATGCCTGGTTTCTGATTTGTGGTTTCCGATTACTTGGAGCAATAGCTCCTAAGACCTGATGCATGTAAATCAGTCTTAGTCTCCCCAGGCACTCATGGTGAAGGCTGGAGGGCTCTGCTCAGTGAGTGTCAGCTAAATCCCTCCTGTCTGCTCAAAAGAAACCCCAGTTTATGAGAGAAGGAAGTCATTGATTGAAAAAGGCTCTTTTTGTAAAATTCTGGTGGTGATGTTCGGTGAAATGATAAATGAATAGGTTTTTACTGGCAAACTACAGTAATTAGGCTGTTCCTCATTTCTTTATTGGAGGCAGATCTAGATGTTTAATCATCATCATGTGATCATTTAATTTTAGCAAAGCATTACTATTGGAAATATTATAAGTTTACTCGGCCCCCCTCCCCCTTTTTTTTTTTTTTGCGGTACGCGGGCCTCTCACTGCTGTGGCCTCTCCCGTTGCTGAGCACAGGCTCCGGACGTGCAGGCCCAGCGGCCATAGCTCACGGGACCAGCCGCTCCGCGGCATGTGGGATCCTCCCGGACCGGGGCACGAACCCATGTCCCCTGCATCGGCAGGCGGACTCTCAACCACTGTGCCACCAGCGAAGCCCCCCCCCCTTTTTTAAGGTGGTGATTAAGGGAAAGACAAAGTTTTAAATCATGCCTGTAGTTTAGGGAGAAACAGGACACTAATTTTCAATTTTACATAATTTTAGTACTTGTTTTTCCTGATTTTCATTGTAATATTATGTAATAGTTTAACTGTACTGCATAAAATGTGAAAAATACGTAAGATATTAGAAATTCCACTTTCCTAAGAAAACCATCGTTGTTAATACTTTGGTGAATTTCCTTTCAGCCTTTTTTCTTTGGGGTTTTACTTTACAATATTCACAAAATCGCAAGATTTAAACTAGTATCAAACACAGAAGCATTCCAATAAAGGCAGCAAAATATGGTTATTTTAAAAGCAATTTTGGAAAACTTAGAAAGCATTTTCATACTAATCACTGACCAGGCATGGCCACAGTAAAGAATTAAGTTTTCCTTCTTATCTTTGTGCCTGAAATCAACTAGGGGAAATGAATAAACATAAATTAAGAACTTTGAAAGAATAAATATCTTCAAAGAGCTTGAATCTGTAGTTTCCCCAAAGAACAGATTTATGATCTAAGCCCATTCTTTTCAACTTAATGCATCGACTCTTCCATAGGCTGGTAAAAAGAAGTTCAGTAACAGCATCTTCCGTCCTCGATGATAAGACCTCCTACAAAAGGATCAATAAGACCTGCTTTCATAGCACTTTTTTTCTTATCCCATAACCTCAAAAATCATTTTGTGCCACAGTGATCACTACAGGGAGAAAAATAAAGAGATGTTGAAACTATCAAAGTTTTTCATAGTGAGGCTGGCTTATTTCAAACAGTCACAGCATGGTGGTTAACAGCTCTGGAACAACCAAAGGATGGAAGCAGGAGGAAAAAAGAAGCCAAAAGATCCTCTCCTTTCTTTACAGGGACCTTCAAAGGTAAAGGAGAATAAGATTCATATTCCAGGCATTTACTACCCAATTTGGTATTGCAAATTTCAAACTAGGCTTAATTTTTTAATCCCACTCTTAACTAAGAGATTTATATAAATAATTGTATTATATAAATTTATATAAATAAGCTCTAATTCAGAATTAATGTGGAAACTGTTAATAAGTGGGATAAAAAGGACGACCCAGGTCCAGGTTAGTTTGGGAAACCAGTAAGCAAACTTATTTTTTGTGGTATTTCTCAAGGTCTTTTCTATTCCATGTACACTATGAGTCTGTTAGAGAGGCCTGTAGTATATAGTATTCCAAATTTCTATTTCTATTTTTCCTCATCTCTGAGCTCCACAGACCTCATTTTGAGAAAGTTATTCTGTATGTTTCTGAGCACCCAGATATAGTAGGTCTGAGTTCCAGAGTTGATTCCTTTCAACGTGACTATAAAGGTCATACTTATAAATACAAAGTCATAACTATAAAGGACTTTAAATGGCATGAAACCTTGCAGCATAGTATTTGAGAAAATATACCTGAACTTGAAATCACTGGAGTAGGGTCAAGTACTGTGATACCACTTTTTAGGTTTATGACACTGGACACGTTATTTAGCCTTTGTGAATCTTGGTTTCTTCCTCGTGAAATGGAAGAAAAGCCTTGCCTATCTCACAAAATTGTTGTGAGGATCAACTGAAAGCTCTTCAGAATACAGAGACTGCATTAAAAAAAATGTGGAGAATTGTAATCATGACTAGTGCCTGCTTTACCACTAAAATACATGTTCTTTGCTAGATGTTGGCAAGTAAACTATGAAGGCTCTGTGTGTTGTACAGCAAATTCCTTTCTGAATGTATATTTCTATACCTTCCTTAAAAGATAAACAGAGGCATAATAAAAATGTTAAGAGTTTACTTGAGCCGAAATGGATTTGAATTGGAGTATGCCAAATGGGAAGTGGTTAGGAGCTCCCTGAGGACAGGAACCAGGGAAAGGACTTACATAGAGAAGATGCAGAAGCAAAGAAAATAAATTACCTGATTGGCTAGAGCTTAAAACCTCGTTGGCTGCTTGTGATTAACTGTCCTTAGTGTTTTAATTTCGTGACCTAGAGGCATTTACTGGCTCAGCTTTTGGTTTGCTTCTGTAGGCCTCCTTGGCATGAGAGCCACCTTAGTCTGATGGCCTCCTTGTTTAATTAAGTTAACACCTTACGGGGCAGTTTTTTTCTAAAATTGTTTTCTATGTCTTAATCTCATCTCCCATAACAGATTAGAAACTCCTTGAAGGCAGGGCAGGGGTCTGATATTTCCCTTGACTAAGAGGTTGTTGGGTGGTATTACATTAAGATGGAGAAAATCATCATAGTTGAAGTTCTTCCATAGAAAGTATGCTCCTTCATGCAGATGTACATATTCAGAGTCAGAAGACAAAAGACTAATATCTGCAAACTATTCTGTTAGGATGATGTTTATATACATAATGTATTTAAACAGCAATTCAAATTGGTCAAACCATCTAACATTGAAGGAGGCCTTTGTAACTGAGATAGCTGATAACAATGATTATCAAAAAGAACTACCACCCCCCCACACCAAAACCCAAGGGGGAAATCAAAAGAGGTAAGAAGTAGAAAGTATGAAGCAAGTTGATAAATCTACTCTCTCCAAATAAATAATGCCTAAATTAATTCCAAAATAGCTTGATTACATTTTAAGCATAAGGTCACGAATTCAAAACCAGTGCTTTTCCCAGTTCTTTTTGCAGTTAGAAAAAAAGTCCCATTGGAATGTATCTTGAGATAAAACTATATTTGAAGAGAATTAGAAAATACATTGTTTTCCTTTTGTATTGATTGTGAGGAGGGTTAGAGCTAAATGTTTCAATGGAGATCGTGGATATTAGTTGAGATATTTGCGCTACTTTGTTTTAATAAAAATGTTTCTAATCATTAAAAAAAAACTATATTTGAAATTCTTTGGCTTAAGTTATAATCTAACACATGCTTTCTACAGACAGTGGGTCATGCCCCCTATTGTTTAAGCCTGTCCTCCTCAGACCTTCCTTCCAAAATGCCCTTAACTGAAAGGCAAGTGTGCTTATTCCTGGAAACCTGGGAGCCTACCTCTGGAGCAGTACAGCACAAAGATGAAATTTCTTTAAAGCCTTTTTTTATTCATATTAAAATGCAGGAAAATTGTTCAGTATATTCATAATTCACTTGTGTCTGTGTAATATAAAGTTAACAATTATATTTCCTATCATCAAGGAACCCTAATGCCCCAGGAGGATACGCCAAGTGTGAATGGCACTCCTTGCAGTTCAAGCCGGCATGTACTGAGTAGGAGCATCCCAGTGAGGATGGGAACTCAGCCTTTAATTTCAGCAATCTCATTAAGGCTTCTCTTCCATGTTAATCCAATAACATACTACAACAATTAAAAATACATTTGCTTCCCTGAGAAAGGGAAATTCACACATGAGTACTTCTCATGCAATAATAAAAGAAAAACTTTTAATGTGAGAAACTATAGGGCAGATGAAGAGCTATCCTGGTGAGGCTATTTTGTGACTTCATGCTCCAAGCAGAATACGTGAACTTAATGATACTAATGTTTCTACATTGAACTGAGAAAATTTCTTCTTAATGGTTTTCTTCTTATTGTAACTGAAATTTATGTCAAGAAGTCTTACATTTCTCTAAGGACACATGGTTAATGTTTTTGCCTTCAAACTTCATGAATATACAAACCCACCTAAATCCCATTGTGAGAATGCCAGCATTGTGTCTAGTCTTTCAAAAAAAAAAAGAAATCCTAGTACTATTTCTTTAGTATCCTGGTACTATCGACTCCAAAAGTATTTGACATAAGACACTTAGCCCAACAGCACCTGAATATGGTGTATTAAATGCTATTTATAAAAAGTAAAGCTGTGCTAATGTGCCTATCTTCTCCCTAATGCTTACAGTATTAAAGACAATTGTTTTGTAAACTGAAGAGTCTGTAATGATTTCTTGGGAAGTGCTCCTCGTCAGCATTCCAGATAAGGTTGCTATTAAATTTTTGCTGCTATGGATGGCTTGGGTCATTATACACTTAAATTGAGTTGCTGTCATTGTTATATAATGAAATGAAAGAGCCTTTGGCCTATAGTAATATGGTGTACCTTTTAAAGAATGTGTACCACTACCTAATTTATAAAAATGGGTCTGTTTGCATTATAGTACTAAGCTCCTGGGTGTTTCAAAATGATTTAGATGAAATGTCCAAAGAATTTTCATGTATATCAGAGACAAATAGCTGAGTTTTGCATTAACCTGCTTTCAATAATCACTGAAACTTTTTGAGTGATTACCGGATGTAGCAGATTCATGGTTCTTTTTTCTGTCTCGTAATTTAATAATGTCTTGCTCTGAAGGGAGGATAGGCAAGAACCTGGATTTTTCATAATCTTATAAATAACTTGTTCGGATTAAAGAACAGTCATCCTGATCTCTTCATTCCAAGCATGTTCTTGGAGAATCCTCTTACAATTTTAGAAGGCTATACATTATTTTAATTCTTAAATGGACCAAAGGTTAGTTTAAAAAAGATGAAGGATGACATCACATTTCTTAAGTTTAAGACTTCTTTCTTTCTAATACAGAAAAAATTCCAACTACCACTTCTATGGAGAAAAAAATTTTCTTCTTCCTTTCCCAGCTTTGTAACATCCCAGCTCACTATCTAATTACAGAGAAGTAGGTTAGTCACACTTCTAAAATACTTACTTATAAGTATTACCTATATTTTCAAAGTGTTTTCTCTTTCCCCTTAATTTTTTAAAACATAAAAAAACAGTTCTTTTCTTTTCTTACACTACATGCCTATCCAATAAAAAGATAAGAATTTTGTTAATACTTTAAGATTAAAGACTCAAGAAAAACTGAATTTAAGAACTCAAACAGATGGACAGATTCAGTGATTATGCTGGTCTTTGCTACCTCCAACTCATGGCAATATCAGTTACTTTGTTAAAACTACAAGTCAGCAATATTTAAATGTCAACTTGCATGACAACTTTTTTCATTTATAGTGTTCTCTGAAAATTGAAAAACTCATGCATTTTGAATTGATCCAATAGCTCAAGAATACCTGCAATTCTCATCATTATCCCTTTTCTGGGTCCTTTAACACTTCACAATCTCTGTTCTGCCTCTCTGGGAGAAACAAGTTTTCCTCTCCAATGTATCTTTATCTTCATCTGTGTGCTTCAAACTACAGAGAGAGGATACTCAAATTCGTAGAGAGAGTTTGCTTTAATATGTGGCTCTATTGAGTCTAAAAATGCTGCAATCACAAATAGCCGGCTGAAGATGCTTGTATACTTAAACAGACACATGATTTTTCCCAGCAGTAGAAAGCAATTTATGGCTTTTTCTGTTGCTCCAGAAGTCCTTCAGAAAATGGCCCTTGCAAGAATAATGTTATAGTGTGCAATCAAAGAAGACTTATCTTTAAAGATTAACTGGGTTGTCCAGCAACCTGTAGTCATGACAGCTAATGTTGATCAATAAGCTCAGAAATGGCAATGCCATGGGAACTCACCCCTTCAAGTGAACATGGCACCTAGCTGGAGCATGATGCTGGAGAGTGGACATCATGGTGCAGTGTCAGCCTTTGGGAGTACACCAGGGTGCCTTGTTCAGGTCTGCTCCAGGACCCTGTGTTATTTCACCTTTTCACTAGAGTAATTCTCTAGGAAAACACAGCTTCCTGCAATTCAATCCAGTCTTCAGAAGATAGAACCCTGTTCAGGGTTAGAAAAATGGGCACATCCCAGTCTTCTTTATTTTGGAGACTCTTTCTATCCTATGTCCCAAGTTATTTCTTTAGGATTTAGGTTCTAAGGTGAATTATTTAGGCTTAGTGCTAAGGTCTGGATCATAAGTTAGTGTCATGGCAATGAAATTAGTAGCCAAGTGGCATTTTATGCATGAGATAGCTGCTTTTCTGTAGCCAGTACAAAGACTATGAACACTTGGGAATCTGATTCCCAAAGAATTTTTATTGCATTTTATTCTTCAAGAAACCCAACTTGAACTAAAAACTTGGAAAGAAAGTTGTACCAAAATGTTTTCTGCTCTCAGGCAAGGTACTTATGATGTAATTTTTTTTTTTTTTTTGAGGTACACGGGCCTCTCACTGCTGTGGCCTCTCCCGTTGCAGAGCACAGGCTCCGGACGTGCAGGCTCAGCGGCCATGGCTCATGGGCCTAGCCACTCCGCGGCATGTGGGATCTTCCCAGACTGGGGCACGAACCCGTGTCCCCTGCATCGGCAGGTGGACTCTCAACCACTGCACCACCAGGGAAGTCCTATGATGCATTTTTAATGAAATTCAACACTAGGTAAAATTATTTTAATCATAAAATACTTCTAGAACAATATAAGAGCCTGTTCTGAAGTAATAAAAAAAATCAAATTTTTATATAGTGTTTACTGTTCTAAGAATTTTGTGGATATTAATTCATTTAATCCTTACAACAACCCTCTGGGTAAGTTCTGTTATAATCCCCATTTCACAGATAGGAAAATTGAGACACAGAGAAGAATAAGGTCTCCCAGCTTATGGTGATAAAGCAGAGATTCAAGCTCCACAGTCTGTGTTCTCAAACCTCTGAGACTGAGATTGATAAGGAGGAGATAGAAGGTAAGATGAGACAAGAAAAGCAGGGAAAGTGAGGTGAGGCAATGAGGTCACAGGCCTGGAGTGAAGTGAACCTTAAGGGGAACAATGAGAGATGACTTTCAATGGACATAGGATTGCCAGTCATTGGAGAATTTTCAATACACTATGGAGAGTCATTTGATCAGAAAACCATTATGGGTTCTTGGGCATATGGATAATATAACTTAAGAAAATATATTTTGCAAAGTAAACTATTATAAGGGAGACTACTTTGAATATAACTGAATATACAAACACTTAGTAAAGGTAAACATATGTATTTCCTTTGACTCAACATTTACACTTATGGTACTATATGAATCCTAAAGAAAACCTTACACAAGAGTGAGTGTGTAAAAACAATATTTGTTAACAATAACAAACTGCTAATAGAATTCAACAGGAGAATAAATAATGTGTAGTTTACTCACAAAATGAAATAGACTATAGCTATACTCAACAACATAGATGAATCTTAGTAACATAGAGTTAAAGGAAAACCAAAAGTTCTCATATAACAACAGCATATGGTAAAATCCCCAAATATATATACTATATATTAAAAACTATTTTTAACTATAAGGAATAGATGGGAGGAGGTCAATATGGCAGAGTAGGAGGACACTAAGTTCAGTTCCCCCCCATGAACACATCAAAAGCACATCTACATGTGGAGCAATTCTCACTGAAAACAAACTGGAGACTGGCGGAAAGATTCTTCTACAACAAAGCCTGTAAAGAAAGATCCACACAGCGTTAAGTAGGAAAAGAGAAGTGATCAGGTTAGGACCAGTGACCGTAGGAGGGGACATAGAAAAGGAGGGGGATCACAGGCTTGGAGATCCTCCCTGGGGAGCCATGGGTTCAAACAATACCTTGGGCACCCCAGCCATGGGATCCAACACAGGGAAGACAAGTCCCCTTAGCTGGTTTGAAAACCAGTAGGACTTACAGGTGGATAATAAGAAACTGAGACTCTCTATGAAGAGTGCACACACACTTGATTACTCCAGGGAGCAAGGAGGAGGAGCAGCAGACTGAAACTGCCTGGGGCTCTGGCTGGTCTCCCAGATCAACTGTCCTGTCCGCGTGCACACCCTGGCCATCACCAAGCACCGGCCCTGGCCCCTCCTGCTCCGGCACAGGTCCATAATAGGGTGAAGGCTGCCATTGCAGAGGAAAGTGTGCAGTTGCAGGAGATGGAGCTAGCTAGGACCTGGCACTGCATCAGAACAGGGCAAGGGTAGCCATTACTGGTGCCAGAGGAGGCAGCAAATTGAGAGTGATCTGGAATTCTTACTGACATGCAGGGACAGCCCTAGCACATGCCCTGACCTGACGGGGCACCTGCTTCAAACCCTCTTACTTCAGTGCTGCTGCTCTCTGGGGCAAAGGTGCTATTACTGAGAGTGGGGAGAGCACACACTTAGAAGGGATGAAAACAGCTTGGACCTGACCCTCAAGACTTCTGCTCCAGCACCCTAGGACCCAATCCTGCCCACAACAGGGCAATGATGGCCACTGAGCATAGGAGAAGCCCTGGCTCACACCTGGCTCTGGCTCAAGCCCCTCCGTCTCCAGCACAACTCCCAGCAAGTGATAGCTGCCAGCACACACCACAGGAAGATGTGATTTATGCTCACGTCAGATACAGCTCTCCCACCGAAGTCACTGGGCACACAGAGATCAGGTAGGGACACTCACAGACAAGGACACCCCATCAAGACTGGAATAGGTAAATGTTTCACATAATTTCATAGAGACAAAGTTACACAAAATGAGAAGATGGAGAAATTTCTTTCAAATAAAAGGACAAGAAAACAAAACTAAACTAATGAAATAGATAAATAATTTACCAGATAAAAAGTTCAAAGCATTAGTAATAAGAATGCTAGCTGAACTTGTGAAAAGACTGGGTGAACACAGTGACAATTTTAATAAGAAACTAGAAAATATAAAAAAGAAGCAGTCAGAGCTGAAGAATACAATAACTGGAACTAAAAATACACTAGACAGAATTAACAGCAGACTAGGTGATACAAAAGAATGCAACTGATCTGGAAGATAGAATAATGAAAATCACCCAATCAGAACAGCAAAAAGTAAAACATAATTTTAAAAATGAGGACAGTTATACCTAGGAATAAACCTACCTAAGGAGATGAAAGAACTGTATGCAGAAAACTATAAGACACTGATGAAAGAAATTAAAGATGATACAAACAGATGGAGAGATATACCATGTTCTTCGATTGGAAGAATCCACATGGTGAAAATGACTATACTACCCAAAGCCATCTACAGATTCAATGCAATCCCTAACAAACTACCAATAGCATTTTTCACAGAACTAGAACAAAAAAATTCACAAGTTGTATGGAAACAAAAAAGACCCCGAATAGCCAAAGCAATCTTGAGAAAGAAAAACGGAGCAGGAGGAATCAGGCTCCCTGACTTCAGACTATACTACAAAGCTACAGTAATCAAGACAGTATGGTACTGGCACAAAAACAGAAATATAGATCAATGGAACAGGATAGAAAGCCCAGAGATATACCCACGCACCTATGGTCACTTTATTTTTGATAAAGGAGGCAAGAATATACAATGGAGAAAAGACAGCCTCTTCAATAAGTGGTGCGGGGAAAACTGGACAGCTACATATAAAAGAATAAAATTAGAACACTCCCTAACACCATATACAAAAATAAACTCAAAATGGATTAAAGACTTAAATGTAAGACCAGACACTATAAAGCTCTTAGAGGAAAACATAGGCAGAACACTCTATGACATACATCACAGCAAGATCCTTTTTGACCCACCTCCTAGAGAAATGGAAATAAAAACAAAAATAAACAATTGGGACCTAATGAAACTTAAAAGCTTTTGCACAGCAAAAGAAAACATAAAAAAGACGAAAAGACAACCCTCAGAATGGGAGAAAATATTTGCAAATGAAGCAACAGACAAAGGATTAATCTCTAAAAATTACAAGCAGCTCATGCAGCTCAATATCAAAAAAAACCAAACAACCCAATCCAAAAATGGGCAGAAGACCTAAATAGACATTTCTCCAAAGAAGATATACCGATTGCCAACAAACACATGAAAGGATGGTCAACATCACTAATCATTAGAGAAATGCAAATCAAAACTACAATAAGGTATCACCTCACACCAGTCAGAATGGCCATCATCAAAAAATCTACAAAGAGTAAATGCTGGAGAGGGTGTGGAGAAAAGGGAACACTCTTGCACTGCTGGTTGGGAATGTAAATTGATACAGCCACTATGGGGAACAGTATGGAGGTTCTTCAAAAAAGTAAAAATAGAACTACCATATGACCCAGCAGTACCACTACTGGGCATATACCCTGAGAAAACCATAATTCAAAAAGAGGCATGAACCACACTGTTCATTGCAGCTCTATTTACAATAGCCAGAACATGGAAGCAACTTAAGTGTCCATCGACAGATGAATGGATAAAGAAGATGTGGCACATATATATAATGGAATATTACTCAGCCATAAAAAGAAACGAAATTGAGTTATCTGTAGTGAGGTGGATGGACCTAGAGTCTGTCATACAGAGTGAAGTAAGTCAGAAAGAGAAAAACAAATACCATATGCTAACACATATATATGGAATCTAAAAAAAAAGAATCGTTCTGAAGAACCTAGGGGCAGGACAGGAATAAAGACGCAGATATAGAGAATGGACTTGAGGACACGGGGAGGGGGAAGGGTAAACTGGGATGAAGTGAGAGAGTGGCATGTACATATATACACTACCAAATGTAAAATAGCTAGCTAGTGAGAAGCAGCTGCATAGCACAGGGAGATCAGCTCAGTGCTTTGTGACCACCTAGAGGGGTGGGATAAGGAGGGTGGGAGGGAGGGAGGCTCAAGAGGGAGGAGATATGGGGATATATGTATATGTATAGCTGATTCACTTTGTTATAAAACAGAAACTAACATGCCATTGTAAAGCAATTATACTCCAATAAAGATGTTTAAAAAAAATGAGGACAGTTTAAGGGACCTCTGGGACCATATCAAGCATATTAACATTCACATTCTAGGGATCCCAGAGGAGAAGAGAGAAAGGGGTAGAAAATGTGTTTGTTGAAATTATGGCTGAAAACTTCCTGAACCTGAAGAAGGAAACAGATATGCACATACAGAAAGCACAGAGTCCCCAACAAGATGAACCCAAAAAGACCCACACAAAGACATATCATAATTTAAATGGCAAAAGTTAAAGATAAAGGGAGAATTCTAAAAGCAGCAAGAGAAAAACAAAGAGTCACATACAAGGGAACCCCTGTGAGACTATCAGCTGATTTTTCTACAGAAACTTTGCAAGTCAGATGGGAGTAGCATGATATATTTAGAGTGCTGAAGGGGAAAAAGCTACAACCTGGGATGCTTTACTGAGCAAGTTTATCATTCAGAATTGAAGGAGAGATAAAGAACTTCTCAACAAGCAAAGACTAAAAGAGCTCATCAATATTAAACCAACACTAAAAGAGATGTTATAGGGTCTTCTCTAAGTGGAAATGAAAAGGCTACAATGAGAAGAATTTATAGGGAAAAAAATATCCTACTACTAAAGGCAAATATATAGTAAAGACGGTGGATCCATCTCTTAAATAAGCTAGTATGAAGATTAAAATACAAAATTTGTAAATTCAACTGTAACTTAGTAAAAAGTTAAGGAATAGATGTGAAGATGTAAAATATGACATCAAAAAACACAAAACATGAGAGAGGGGAGTAAAAAATGTACATCTTTTAGAATGTATTTCTATTTAAAACACTGTCAGTTTAAAATAAGTAGACATAGGTCAATATATATGAACCCCATGGTAACCACAAATCAAAAACCTACCATAGATACAAAAATAACCTGGAGAAAAAGGAACACAAATGTACCACAAAAGAAAATCATCAAACCACAAGGGGAAGAAACTAAAAGAAGAAGAAAATAACAGAGAAGAACTACAAAAACAACCAGAAAAACAAGTAGCAAAATGGCAATAAATACATACCTATCAATAATCACTTTAAATGTCAATGGTCTAAATGCTCCAATCAAAACACCTAGGGTGACTGGGTAAAAAAACAAGACCCATCTATATGCTGCTCCAATCAAAAGACCTAGGGTGACTGGGTAAAAAAACAAGACCCATCTATATGCTGCTTACAAGAGACTCAGTTCAGAGCTAAAGACACACAGAGACCAAAAGCAAGGGGATGAAAAAATATATTTCATGCAAGTGGAAATGAAAAGAAAGCTGGGGTAGCAATATTCATATCAAGGTAAACGTTAAAACAAAGTCTATAGCAAAAGACAAAGAAGGGCATTATATAATGATAAAGGGATCAAAACAAAAAGAGGATGTAATGTTCTTACATATATGCACCTAATATAGGATACCTAAATGTGCAAAGCAAATATTAAAGACATAAAGGGAGAAATTGACAATAAAAGTAGGGGACTTTAATACCCCACTTACATCAATGGACAGATCATCCAGACAGACAATAAGGAAACAGTGGCTTTAAATGGCAAAAGATTTAATGCAAGCATTATCAAAACACCCATGACATTTTTCACAGAACTAGAACAAATAATCCTAAAATTTATATGGAACCACATAAGTCCCCAAAGAGCCAAAGCAAGCCTGAGAAAAAGGAACAAAGCTGAAGGTAACACACTCGACTTCAGACTATACTACAAACCCGCAATAATCAAAGAGCCATGGTACTGGCACAAAAACAGACACATAGATCAATGGAACTGAATAGAGAGCCCAGAAATAAACCCACACAGTTATGGTCAAGTAGTCTGGGACAAAGGAAACAAGAACATACAATGGGGAAAAGATGTCTCTTCAATAAATTGTGCTGGGAAAACTGGACAGCTACATGTAAAAGAATGGAGTTAGAACATTTTCTCACACCATATACAAAATACACTCAAAATAGATTAAAAACCTAAATGTAAGACTGGAAACCATAAAACTCCTAGAAGAAAACATAGGCAGAACCCTCTTTGGCATAAATTGTAGCAATACTTTTATGGATATGTCTCCTAGGGCAAAGGAAACAAAAACAAAAATAAATAAACGGGACCTGACTAAACTTGAAAGCTTTTGCACAGCAAAGGAAACCATCGACAAAATGTAGAAACAACCTACTGAATGAGAGAAAGTATTTGCAAATGGCATGACTGATGAGGGGTTAATATCCAAAAATATATAAACAGCTCATACAACTCAATATCAATAAAACAATCTGATTTAAAAATGGGTAGAAGACCTGAATAGACATTTTTTCCAAGGAAGACATACAGATGGCCAACAGGCACATGAAAAGATACTTAACATCGTTAATCATCAGAGACGTGCAAATCAAAACCGCAATGAGATATCACCCCACACTTGTGAAAGGCTATCATCGAAAAGACCACAAATAACAAAGGTTGGCGAGGATGTGGAGAAAAGGGAACCCTCATTCACTGTTGGTGGGAATGTAAATTGGTACAGCCACTATGGAGAACAGTATGGAGGTTCCTCAAAAAAATTAAGAATAGAGCTACCATGTGATCCAGCAATTCCACTCCTGGGTACATATTCAAAGAAAACAAAAACACTAACTAGAAAAGATACATGCACCCCAATGTTCATCGCAGCATTATTTACAATAGCCAAGACATGGAAGCAACCTAAGTGTCCATCAACACATAAATGGATAAAGAAGAAGTGGTATCTATATATATGTGTATATATACGTATATATTATCTATATATATGTGTATATATACGTATATATACATATATATATACACAATGTAATATTACTCAGCTAAATTTTGCCATTTGCAACAACATGGATGGCCTGGAGGGTATTATGTTTAGTGAAATAAGTCAGACAGTGAAAAACAAATACTGTACGTAGTCTAAAAAATGAAACGAATGAATATAACAAAACAGAAGCAGACTCACAGATATAGAGAACAAACTAGTGGTTACCAGTAGGTAAAGGGAAGGGGGAAAGGGAAGATAAGGTAGGGGATTAAGAGGTACAGACTACTATATAAAAAATAAATGAGCTACAAGGATATACTGTACAGCACAGGGAATATGGCCATTATTTTATAATACCTTTAAATGGAGTATAATCTATAAATATATTGAATCACTATGTTGTATACCTGAAACTAATATAATGTTGTAAGTCAATTGTATTTTGATAAAAAATATTAAGGGAAAGATAAATATAAGTTCAGCTCAATGATAATATCTGATGAGGAGACAGGGACTTGCAATAAGAGAACACATTGTGTACAGGCAGGTTACTTTCAACGGTCTATTCCTTGAGTTAAGTGGTGGTTGCCTGAGTGTTTGTTATATTATTAATACATAAATATGTAAAAAAATAAAAATCATTCACAGTAATCCAGATAAGAAGGAAAAGTAAAAGGATAGTATGAGAGAAGAAAATCAGCAAAGAAGGCTCCCAGATAAGTGACTGTGGAAATGGATGTAATGGAAGAATCTCTCTAGCTTCTGGAATCTTCTGACTCCTGATTCAGTCCTCTCTCTACTCTTCCACAAGTGGTTTCCTATCGGAGAATAACTTCTTGATCACATCTTACTTTTTTTTTTTTTTTTTTGCGGTACACGGGCCTCTCACTGCTGTGGCCTCTCCCGTTGCGGAGCACAGGCTCTGGACGTGCAGGCTCAGCGGGCATGGCTCACGGGCCCAGCCGCTCCGCGGCATGTGGGATCTTCCCAGACCGGGGCCGAACCCGTGTCCCCTGCATCGGCAGGTGGACTCTCAACAACTGCACCACCAGGGAAGCCCACATCTTACATTTTTTTGTATTGTTCACAACACCCAACTCAGAGCTAGGCAAACAGTATAGTCTCAAAAATTATACGAATGAATACAACTGCATGGTCAAGCAATGCAGATGCCTCAGAAATCACTGTCTTCCAACTCAAATCCCTTCTAAAACATTCCTGGCACTCTATTTCTGCTTATATACATCCAGTAATGAGAAGATCACTGTTTTGACAGTTTGTTTCATTGTCAAACAGGTGGAATTGCCAGAAAGGTGTTCCTTATAGACATAGCAAATTGATGACTGTAAGTACTAGATCTTCTCTGTAGGACAATGAAAAACAAATCTATTCCCTGCTCAAGGAAACAGCCTTTCAAATATTAAAGTAAAATAGTAACTCCTTGTGACTCTTCCTTTTTTCTAAGATGAGCTTTTCTAGTCTTTATAACATGATTTCCTGGCCCTTTCCTCCCTGGCAACTTCTCACCCAGTACGTTCTAGAACATTAATTCTCTCATGAAAGCACAGTCCCCAGAAATGAGTTCAGTTTCTCCTGATGATACCCGACCAGTGCAGGATAGAAAAGACTTAGCATAACCTGTCCTTACCCTGGAGTCAATACTTATAAATTTGCCATGTGTAAAGAGGTTGGCTTTGGACCTACGAAGCAAGAAACCAGAGTTTAAGGAGAAGGCAAAAAACTCCTTTTCTCAGATGAGCCATTCCATGGATATCATAAAAATAACAACACATTACATCTGCAAAGCATTTTAGAGTCCATTAAATGCTTTCATGTACATTATCTCACTAAGTCTTTGAAGCACTCTCACAGTTAGGTGTTAGTTTCCACATTTTTCAGATGAGAAAACCAAAATCATGGAGCACGCGAGAGACAGAACAAGAGCTAGAACTTGTGCGTTCTCACCCTAGACACTAGCATCTTTCCACAGTAGCATGCTGCTTCAAATAATCATATAATCATTAAATGGCTGGCCTCTCTCTAAACAACAAACTAGGAAACGAATTTTACTGTAGAGACCTAAATACATTATTGATTTTTAAAATCAATAAGAAAAAGACTGCCAATCCAATAGAACAATGGACAATGAATTCATCTGGCAGGTTCACAGAAGAAATACAGATAGCCAATAAACACATTTTAAGATGCTCAATTTGACTCATGGTTTTACAATGCAAATTAAACCATCAGTAGGCTATCATTTTTCACTAACCAAATAAGCAAAAATCAAGAAAAAAATGGATAATGCACAGTACTGGTAAGAGTGTGGGGATAAAGGAAACTCTGCTACTGAGCGAAAGAATAAATGAATGCACTGTGTGTGGAAGTGCACTTCAGTACAGATTTTCGAAGGTCCATTTGGCAAGAACTATTTCGATTTGAATACTTTTGTCCTTTGACCCAGCTATTTTACTTTTAAGAATATGTCCTCAAGGCTTACTTAAGTGTTCAAAAATATCTGTCCAAGGACATTTATTGTTGCATTGCTTACATTTGCAAGTACATGGATACATTCTAAATATCTGTCATTAAGGGGTTATTAACTAAAGCACAGTACATCCATATAATGGAGTGCTGTGTAGCTATTAAAAAGATGAGGTGTGTCCATTTTTAGTCTGTGGAAATATGTCCATAGTGTTGTTTTTTTTTTAAAGTCTTTATTGAATTTGTTACAATCTTTGCTTCTGTTTTATGTTTCCATTTTTGGGCCATGAGGCATGTGGGATCTTAGCTCCCCAACCAGGGATCGAACCCTCACCACCTGCATTGGAAGGCGAAGTCTTAACCACCTGACCGCCAGGGAAGTCCCCTGTCCATAGTGTTTTAAGTGAATAAAGTGAACTGCAGTATAGTATGTAATACGATCCCACTTGTAAAAAAGAACAACACTCATATATGTGGACACTTACTTGCATAAATATTCATATTGTATAGATTATACATATACATACACATGCTTATGAAAACAAAATGTCTTGAAGGACACAATACAAACCAAGCTGTCAACAATGGTTATTTCTGGAAAGTGGAATTCCATAGAATGAAAAATGGGGAATAACAGGGCACTTTTATATTTCTGGCTTCTTGAACAATATGCCATACTCAGGAACAGGTCTGGACTATTTTGTTATGTCTGGAACATTAGAGAAAGTGGTATACAATGGGGTTTCCTTTTGAACCAGAAATGCATCAGTCCCATTACTTTTTATTTACTAAGCAACTACTTTGTGTCAGGCATGACACTAAGAACTGCACGCATGTTATTTAAGATAACCTATACATTAAAACACATGTGAGTTAAGTATTAACATCCATTCTTACAATGAAAGTATGATCCAAACCTCTGATATTATGATCCATTGACCACACCAGGCTGGAGGGGAGGCACATATTTAGACAACTGAAACCTTTTTTGACCTGTATCTAACAATGGTAAGAAAAATCAAATTAGCAAAAATTCAGATTTTAAAGAACTTCAAGAGGAATGCAGTTTTCAAATTCATAACCAAAGGAATAGGAGAGTTGTATATTAAGATTATGGTTTCTTTATCATTGAGGCTAAAAGTTGACCCTATATTCTAATGTCTTAGAAGCATCAGATATTTTAGATTACACGTCACCATTTTCAAAAGCGGCTATGAATCCTGATGAGGTTTTCTGCAAAAAGTTCCTGGAGGATTCATTTACCTGTCCATCAATCACCATCTAGAAAATATGCAAGGGACTTTAGATTCTGGCATGGAATTATGGCAAAAATTATACATATCAATTGTTGATTAAGATTATTATAGATGAGATAACTTGGGGGAAAAAGCAGAGGGTGTGTGGGTTTGTGTGTAAGTGTGTGTGTGAGAGAGACAGAGAGAGACAGAGACACAGAGGGAAACAGTTGAATAGTGTGTCTCAACTATTCATTTCTCTTTAAAGGAGAAAATGGAAGGAGTTGATACCATGTGAAAGCTCTCTTCAAATATTTAGAGACTGTTACTTGAAAGGACAGTTAAATTTGCCCTGTGTCATTCCAAAAGAAAGGACTAGAAACAATGGAAGCAAGAGAAAGATAGGAACTTCCCTGGTGGTCCAGTGGTTAGGACTCTGAGCTTCCACTGCAGGGAGGCATGGGTTCCATCCCTGGTGGGGGAACTAGGATCCTGCATGGCATGTCAGTGCAGCCAAAAAAAAAAAAAAACCAAAAACAGAAAGATAGATCTCAGCTCAATATGTAGACAACATTTTTATATAAAACTGTCCAAATGTAATAGACTGTCTCAGGAAAAGGTGAATTCCTCATCCTTTAAAATTTAAGCACAGTTGAAACGACCACTTGGTGGAATGCTACAATAAACCTTTATGAATTGAATAGTTCCTCAAATTAGATGACTTTGTCTTTCCTTGCATGGTTTTTAGCTCACTCATATTCACTTCTATACCCTGTTTTGCTATTCAAGTATAGCAAACCATGGGAAATCTGAGCATATAGTAATCTAAACATCAAAAATAGAGAAACAGAGAGATAAAAGTTAACATTTATTGATTTCTTACTGTACCAGGCACTATTAGAAATACTTATGCATTCATTCATTTAACTCTCACAAAAATGAGGTAGTTCCTAATCTGACCTCCATTACACAGATGAGGAAACTGATGTACAGAGGGGTTAAGGAACTTGACCGAGGTCACTCAGCTACTATGTGGAAGAATCAGGATTCAAATTTAGTCTGCCAGGTTCCAAAGCCTATATATATAGTCTTAACTCTATGCTAGTGACTAAGAGTGATATTTACTAATTTAAAACAACTGATTATTTCACCAGTCAGAGTTCTATATAGAATATACATTCTTCTAAAAAGTGTATCATAGGGATGAGTCAGATAAAATTATCCAAATACACACAAAATTAAAATTCAATCTTACTTTCCAAATCCCTAAGAACATTTGCACAATACCACATAAACAGAATGACGGTCACTCCCAAAGTCAGAAGTACAGTCTCTTCCATATTTGGTTTAGGGTTGATAGGGCAAGAACATGGGCTGAGCCTCCAGAGAGCTGAACGCAGTCTCAACGCTGCCACCAGAGCACTGTGAGACAATGGGTAAGCCACTTAGCTGCTCTTTAAATAAAAGCACAGGGTTTCAAAAGGTCTATTTAATCCCAAAAGACCCCATAATGTATTTAACTAAGAATTGTTCATATAGTATGTATTTATGGCTTTTGTTTTTCCTACACAGGACCTTCATAATTATTGTAATAACCTTCCTCTAAGCTGGTAAGAAAAACGTAGGTCCCCTTCCTCATGACTCATCCTTCTCTCATGATCCATCAAGGTTTTCCCTGGAGATCTTAGCTAGAAGTTTTGTTTCCCATAAGGGAGAGATTAACTCACAGAGGCGATTATATTAACAAGGAATAACACACTGCATAGCCAGCAAAAACAATTTTAAAGACCAAGAGGAACAAGATACAAAAGGAATTGACTACATAATCCCATAAATAACTTTGAAATTGCCCTATATTACCAAAATTTTACTCAGCCGAAGGACCAGACATTATTTCTCACCAGTCTTTCTGTCTTTCTAACAAATCCGACTTCCAACTTCTTCCATGCACATTTTTTATAACACGCTGACTGTTCACCATATCAAACCACACTAAACCAAACAAAAATGAGATTAAAAGGCAAAAGCAAAATTATTTAATTTCTTATAAGTGTTATATTGTGCATGTTTATTTATAACAAGCTTTGTTACACAGATTATTTGAAACAGCTCACAAGATTACTTACACTAAAATATAAATACAGTTGATCCTTAACACAAGTTTTCAACTGTGGGGTCCACTTATGCTCGGATTTTTTTTCAATGAATGTGTTCTACAGTACTACAAGATCCAAGGTTGGTTGAATCCACAGACACAGAGGGCCAGCTGTAAACTTATACACAGATTTTTGACTTCAAGGATGGGGAGAGAGGGGCTTCACTGTCCAGGCGTCAACTGTAAATGAAAAATTAGGGCCAGGGAAAATGTAAATTGAGATAGAATATCAAGACCCAAAGGAAAGTTAGACTTGCATACATGTTCTATGCTGCTATTAAAATTGAGCTAAAATTTTATTTCCAAGTGTCTGGGTATCTTCTAATAAATGGATTTTAAAAATCAGATACATGGCTTTTTTTTAGTCATGTAAAAAGAAGAATTCAAAGAAGAATTTTTCACAGGACTTAAAACAGGACTGGAAGGGATATAGAAGACAACATTTTCAGTATATGAAACACAGTATATGCATTAATGGGCTTTTATAAGATTTTTTTTTCTTTTGTATAACATCCCTTAGTATAAACCAAGGACAGAATGTCAAACCATAAATTAGTGAAAGTAATTTTGCAGAGTATGAGGGTGGGAAAGGGAGCAGTGGATTGGAATTGAAGCAGGTCTGGCAACTCTCTCTTATACCTGCACTAATCTTTTTGAATGGATGCAGCAAGCCTTAATGGCTACTCATGGCAAGAAAATCCACTGAGGCAGCCACCTGACACAAACCCTTATAACCTAAGGAATGCACTGAATCCTCTGGGAATAAGTCCTAATGGTCTCCACAACGTGGTGACCTGGGGATCTCACCCTCTGTCCCAGGCCAATTGTCAAACCTTCCCCGAAGGTAGAGCTAACTTGGCCGTACGTAATTTCACCCCTAAAAAATGTTTATTTCATTTCCATGTCATTTCTTTTATTATAATCTCACTAATAGGAATGGGGGGTCTTCATAGCTGTACAAAACAGCATCAGGCAGCTTTTGATTTATCTGGTCAACTTCAATTTATCTTATTCTTATGATCTCCAGAATAAGAACACTTCTGTTTGGAACCTTGTCTTACTGAATAGTTTGTGCTTATGTATTTTATATTTATATCTTATATATTTTATTTTTATGTACTAAATCTTATATATATATCTCCTCCAGTAAAGTAGATTTTTTTCTTACAACTCCTACTCAACATTTTCCAACCTTTTACACATTTTTCTAAATATTTTATTTCCCACTTATATATTTCCACCAAATTCTTCTCTACTGATATTCCCCACTTGAGACTCATAAAAAATAAATATATTCTTTCAAATTTCACTCTAATTTAGTCCACTGTTTACGATTGTCAATATGATTCTTATCCAAACTTGAATGCAAGATTCTTATCATTTGAATTGATTTATAGCATTGGTATGCCTCCTCTCAGGTTCCCTGGGAGACATGGAATGTTCTCAACCCTATAAAGAACTTCAATATTTAAAACAATGTTGTATCCAGACCACCCCTTCAAGAGATTTCATCACTGGTGTTCATTTCAGTAGAGAATTATCCATGTAGGTACTTGCCAGAGCAGAGATGGAGTCTTGGCATGAGCCCACCAAGCAGCATTTCCAGAGTGTTTTAAGAACTCCTCATGCCCCATTAGCTTATTGCCCAGTTATAAAATACACGTGCATGGTTTCTCACATGTTGACATCTCTGAAATGAGAAGCTCTTTTGTCTACTGAAAACATCAAATACAATATTTTTAAAACACGTTATTAAATCTTTGGTGAAATTTACAATTAATGGCATCTTAGATTCCAAAAAATATGATAGGGGAACTTATGTCATTCCTTTAGACACAGTGAGTTAATAGGACCAGTCCCGCACAAAAGCCTTTCCTGGTGCATGACAGTTAAACCATACTGTCGGCATAAAAAAAACTTCTTTATGATGGGAGGCCATGCCTCCATACCATTGAAATTTATAAGTAACTTTTAAAATATAATAAAAGGGGGGACAGAACACAGCCTTGCTTTATACTCTTGTGAATTGTTCTCTACTTTGCAGAAGACCATTCATACCTGCCTAGATTCTTGATATAATAGTAAGAGACAGGGGTTGTGCAGGCATCGGTAACCGCAGATGCATATTTAGTTCATGACATTTAACTTTGTCCAGACTAGAGAGTCAAGGACCTTCTCACAGCCCTATGATTACTGAGAACTTTCCCATAAGACGATAAAGAATATACTAGTGAACAGTCAGGAGATTACTGCACAAACTGTTTGTTCCACAAATAAAATACAGACTTGAGAAGCCCAAAAATTATTTAAAGGAGAAATTGTCATTAAATTTGGATGGACATGTCCAATAAAATATGTCCTTTAAGGGATATAGAATATTGCCTTTTAAAAGATGAGAGAAATTTAAATCTGAACCACTCAAAAGGAATGTTGCACGTAGAATTTAATAAAGAAAGGGTCCTTGAAAAGACTTTGAACAATTTTGATTACTGAAAAAAAAATTCTCCTTGTGCTTTTAAAATGCAGCCTTCCAATGCATATTTTTATGGTGGACATAATAAATAGGTGCACCGGTTATATTTTTAAATTATCCAAAGAGCAAACATAGAAATGCTTTTAAAACATGTATCAGGAGGGCACCTTAAAGATGGCAGAGGAGTAAGATGTGGAGATCACCTTCCTCCCCACAAATACATCAAAACTACATCTACATGTGGAACAACTACTACAGAACACCTACTGAATGCTGGCAGAAGACCTCAGACTTCCCAAGAGGGTCTTGGTGCTCTGGCCAGGTGTCAGGCCTGAGCCTCTGATGTGGGAGGGCCAAGAACAGCGCATTGGTCCACCAGAGACCTCCCAGCCCCACATAATATCAAATGAAGAAAGCTCTCCAAGAGATCTCCAACTCAACACTAAGACCCAGCTCCACTCAATGACCAGCAAGCTCCAGTGATGGACACCCTAAGCCAAACAACTAGCAAGACAGGAACACAACCACACACACTGGCAGAGAGGCTGCCTAAATTAATAATAAGTTAACAGACACCCCAAAATCACACCACTGGCCGTGGTCCTGCCCACCAGAAAGACAAGATCCAGCCTCATCCACCAGAACACAGTCACCAGTCCCCTCTACCAGGAAGCCTACACAACTCACTGAACCAACCTTACCCACTGGGGGCAGACACCAAAAACAACAGGAACTATGAACCTGCAGCCTAGGAAAAGGAGACCCCAAACATAGTAAGTTAAGCAAAATGAGAAGACAGAGAAATACACAGCAGATGAAGGGGCAAAATAAAAACCCACCAGAGCAAACAAATGAAGAGGAAATAGGCAGTCTACCTGAAAAGGAATTCAGAGTAATGATAGTAAACGTGATCCTAAATCTTGGAAATAGAATGGAGAAAATACAAAAATGTTTAACAAGGACCTAAAAGAATTAAAGAGCAAACAAACAATGATGAACAACACAATAAATGAAACTAAAAATTCTCTACAAAGAATCAATAGCACAATAACTGAGGGAGAAGAACAGATAAGTGACCTGGAAGATAAAATAGTGGATATATATGGACTTATAAATACTACCAAATGTAAAATAGATAGCTAGTGGGAAACAGCTGCATAGCACAGGGAGATCAGCTCCGGGCTTTGTGACCACGTGGAGGGGTGGGATAGGGAGGTTGGGTAGGAAACACGAGAGGGAGGAGATATGGGGTTATACGTATACGTATAGCTGATTCACTTTGCTATAAAGCGGAAACTAACACACCATTGTAAAGCAATTATGCTCCAATAAAGATGTTAAGCAAAAATAATGGAAATAACTACTGCAGAGCAGAATAAAGAAAAAAGAATGAAAAGAATTGAGGACAGCCTCAGAGACATCTGGGACAACATTAAACACACCAACATTCGAACTATAGGGGTCCCAGAAGAAGAAGAGAAAAAAGAAGGGACTGAGAAAATATCTGAATAGTTTATAGTTGAAAACTTCCCTAATATGGGTAAGGAAATAGTCAATGAAGTCCAGGAAGCACAGAGTCCCATACAGAATAAATCCAAGGAGAAACATGCCAAGAAACATATTAATCAAGCTATCAAAAATTAATTACAAAGAAAAAGTATCAAAAGCAGCAAGGGAAAAGCAACAATTATCATACAAGGGAATCCCCATAAGGTTAACAACTAATCTTTCAGCAGAAACTCTGCAAGCCAGAAGGGAGTGGCAGGACATATTTAAAGTGATGAAAGGGTAAAACTTACAACCAAGATTACTCTACCCAGCAAGGATCTCATTCAGATTCAATGGAGAAATTAAAACCTTTACACACAAGCAAAAGCAAAGAGAATTCAGCACCACCAAACCAGCTCTACAACAAATGCTAAAGGAACTGCTCTAAGCAGGAAACAAGAGAAGGAAAAGACTTAAAATGACAAACCAAAAACACTTAAGAAAATGGTAATAGGAACATACATATCAATAACTACTTTAAAAGTAAATGGATTAAATGCTCCAACCAAAAGACATAGACTGGGTGAATGGATACGAAAATAAGACCCATATATATGCAGTCTACAAGAGACCCACTTCAGACCTAGGGACACATACAGACTGAAAGTGATTGGATGGAAAAAGATATAACATGCAAAAGGAAATCAAAAGAAAGCTGGAGTAGCAATTCGCATATCAAACAAAATAGACTTTAAAATAAAGACTATTATAAGAGACAAAGGACACTACATAATGATCAAGGGATCAATCCAAGAAGAAGGTATAACAATTTTAAATATTTATGCACCCAACATAGGAGTACCTCAATACATAAGGCAAATGCTAACAGCCATAAAAGGGGAAATCGACAGTAACACAATCATAGTAGGGGACTTTTTTTTTTTTTTTTTTTTTTTTTTTTTGCGGTATGCGGGCCTCTCACTGTTGTGGCCTCCCCCGATGTGGAGCACAGGCTCCGGACGCGCAGGCTCCGGACGCGCAGGCTCAGCGGCCATGGCTCACGGGCCCAGCCGCTCCGCGGCATATGGGATCCTCCCAGACCGGGGCACGAACCCGTATCCCCTGCATCGGCAGGCGGACTCTCAACCACTTGCGCCACCAGGGAGGCCCAGTAGGGGACTTTAACACCCCACTTTCACCAACTGACAGATCATCCAAACTGAAAATAAATGAGGGAACACAAGCATTAAATGACACAATAGACCAGATAGATTTAATTGATATTAATAGGACATTCCACCTAAAAACAGCAGATTACACTTTCTTCTCAAGTGCTCATGGAACATTCGCCAGGACAGATCATATCTTGGATCACGAATCAAGCCTTGGTAAATTTAAGAAATTTGAAATCATATCAAGTATATTTTCCTACCACAACTCTATGAGACTAGATATTAATTACAGGAAAAAATCTGTAAAAAATTTAAAAAATATGGAGGCTAAACAATATAATACTAAATAACCAAAAGATCACTGAAGAAATCAAAGAGGAAATCAAAAAATACCTAGAAACAAATGACAATGAAAACATGACAACGCAAAACCTATGGGATGCAGCAAAAGCAGTTATAAGAGGGAAGGTTATAGCAATACAATCCTACCTCAAGAAACAAGAAACATCTCAACTAAACAATCCAACCTTACACCTAAAGCAATTAGAGAAAGAAGAACAAAAAAAACCCCCAAAGTTAGCAGAAGGAAAGAAATCATAAAGATCAGATCACAAAAAATGAAAAAGAAATGAAGGAAATGAGAGCAAAGATCAATAAAATTAAAAGCTGGTCCTTTGAGAAGATAAAACTGATAAACCATTAGCCAGACTCATCAAGAAAAAAAGGGAGAAGACACAAATCCATGGAATTAGAAATGAAAAAGGAGAAGTAATAACTGACACTGCAGAAATACAAAGGATCATAAGAGATTACTACAAGCAACTATACGCCAATAAAATGGACAACCTGGAAGAAATGGACAAATTCTTAGAAAAGCACAACCTTCCAAGACTGAACCAGGAAGAAATAGAAAATATAAGCAGACCAATCACAGCACTGAAATTGAGACTGTGATTAAAAATCTTCTAACAAACAGAAGCTCAGGACCAGATGGCTTCACAGGTGAATTCTATCAAACATTTAGAGAAGAGCTAACACCTATCCTTCTCAAACTCTTCCAAATTATAGCAGAGGGAGGAACACTCCCAAACTCATTCTACAAGGCCAGCATCACCCTGATACCAAAACCTGACAAAGATGTTACAAAGAAAGAAAACTACAGGCAATATCACTGATGAACATAGATGCAAAAATCCTCAACAAAATACTAGCAAACAGAATCCAACAGCACATTAAAAGGCTCAGACACCATGATCAAGTGGGGTTTATCCCAGGAATGCAAGGATTCTTCAGTATACGCAAATCAATCAACGTGATACACCATGTTAACAAATTGAAGGAGAAAAACCATATGATCATCTCAATAGATGCAGAAAAAGCTTTCGACAAAATTCAATACTCATTTATGATTAAAAAAAAACCCTCCAGAAAGTAGGCATAGAGGGAACTTACCTCAACATAATAAAGGCCATATATGACAAACCCACAGCCAACCTCATTCTCAATGGTGAAAAACTGAAACCATTTCCTCTAAAATCACTAAGAAGACAAGGATGCCCACTCTCACCACTATCATTCAACATAGTTTTGGAAGCTTTAGCCACAGCAATCAGAGAAGAAAAAGAAATAAAAGGAATCCAAATCAGAAAAGAAGAAGTAAAACTGTCACTGTTTGTGGATGACAGGATAGTATACATAGAGAATCCTAAAGATGCTACCAGAAAACTACTAGAGCTAATCAATGAATTTGGTAGAGGAGCAGGATACAAAATTAATGCACAGAAATCTCTTGCATTCCTATATACTAATGATAAAAAATCTGAAAGAGAAATTAAGGAAACACTCCCATTTACCACTGCAACAAAAAGAGTAAAATACCTAGGAATAAGCCTACCTAAGGAGACAAAAGACCTATATGCAGAAAACTGTAAGACACTGAGGAAAGAAATTAAAGATGATACAAACAAATGGAGAGATATACCATGTTCTTCGACTGGAAGAATCAACATTGTGAAAATGACTGTACTACCCAAAGCAATCTACAGATTCAATGCAATCCCTATCAAACTACCAATGGCATTTGTCACAGAACTAGAACAAAAAATTTCACAATTTGTATGGAAACACAAAAGGCCCCGAATAGGCAAAGCAATATTGAGAAAGAAAAACGGAGCTGGAGGAATCAGGCTCCCGCACTTCAGACTATACTACAAAGCTACAGTAATCAAGAGAGTATGGTACTGGCACAAAAACAGAAATATAGATCAATGGAACAGGATAGAAAGCCCAGAGATAAACCCACACACATATGGTCATCTTATGTTTGATAAAGGAGGCAAGAATATACAATGGAGAAAAGACAGCCTCTTCAATAAGTGGTGCTGGGAAAACTGGACAGCTACATGTAAAAGAATGAAATTAGAACATTCCCTAACACTATACACAAAAATAAACTCAAAAAGATTAAAGACCTAAATGTAAGACCAGACACTATAAAACTCTTAGAGGAAAACATAGGCAGAACACTCTATGACATACAACACAGCAAGATCCTTTTTGACCCACCTCCTAGAGAAATGGAAATAAAAACAAAAATAAACTAATGGGACCTAATGAAACTTAAAATCTTTAGCACAGCAAAGGAAACCATAAATAAGACAAAAAGACAACCCTCAGAAAGGGAGAAAATATTTGCAAATGAAGCAACTGACAAAGGATTAATCTCCAAAATATACAAGCAGCTCCTGCAGCTCAATATCAAAAAAACAAACAACCCAATCCACAAATGGGCAGAAGATCTAAATAGACATTTCTCCAAAGAAGATATACAGATTGCCAACAAACACATGAAAGGATACTGAACATCACTAATCATTAGAGAAATGCAAATCAAAACTACAATGAGGTATCACCTCACACCAGTCAGAATGGCTGTCATCAAAAAATCTACAAACAATAAATGCTCTAGAGGGTGTGGAGAAAAGGGAACACTCTTGCACTGCTGGTTGGGAATGTAAATTGATACAGCCACTATGGAGAACAGAACTACCATACGACCCAGCAATACCACCACTGAGCATATACCCTGAGAAAACCATAATTCAAAAAGAGGCATGAACCACACTGTTCATTGCAGCTCTATTTACAATAGCCAGAACACGGAAGCAACTTAAGTGTCCATCGACAGATGAATGGATAAAGAAGATGTGGCACATATATACAATGGAATATTACTCAGCCATAAAAAGAAACGAAATTGAGTTATTTGTAGTGAGGTGGATGGACTGAGAGTCTGTCGTACAGAGTGAAGTAAGTCATAAAGAGAAAAACAAATACCGTATGCTAACACATATATATGGAATCTAAAAAAAAAAGAAAATCGTTCTGTAGAACGTAGGGCCCGGACAGGAATAACGACGAAGATGTAGAGAATGGACTTGAGGACACGGGGAGGAGGAAGGGTAAGCTGGGACAAAGTGAGAGAGTGGCAAGGACATTTATACACTACCAAATGTAAAACCAATAGCCAGTGGGAAGCAGCTGCATAGCACAGGGAGATCAGCTCGGTGCTTTGTGACCACCTGGAGGGTTGGGATAGGGAGGGTGGGAGGGAATCGCAAGAGGGAGGAGATATGGGGATATATGTATATGTATAGCTGATTCACTTTGTTATACAGCAGAAACTAACACACCATTGTAAAGCAATTATGCTCCAATAAAGATGTTAAAAAACAAACAAAGAAACAAAAAAATACAACATGTATCATCTTATTTAAGGTTCATAATGCGTATTTGGCTAATTCAAACTAAATCTCTTTGAAAAGAGAATGAGACAGCACAACTGAAGCAAAATTTGGGAGTCAGTTTATATTTTACAGTATTTGTCTTAGGGAAGAAATCGCCATTACAAAACTAAACATAATAAAAATAAACATTTACCAAATTTAGGCACCATACTAAGCATTTTACATATATTAGTTCGTAAAAGTCCCTACAATCTTCCCAAGCAGGTTCTTTATTATTTCCATTTTATAGGTGATGAAACTAAAGTTCAAAAATGATATAACTTGTTCAGCACAGAAGTGTCAGAACAAAGTTTCCAAGCCAAAGGATGTGACTCTGTAGCCTGTGTGTTGAGCACCATGCTGTTGAGAACATGGGGCATTCCTGCTGGGCAAGATGCATGTGTAAATCTCCCAAGTTTAGTCTTGCCACAAGCACAAGGTGGATGAAAAACTATTTCACCTCCAAGAATGGTCCTCTGATTTGCACATATGCAGCTCTTTTATATTCTGAGAAGGGAGGCTCATATGTAACCAACCCAGGACTAAAACTTATTTGTCTTACCAGATTTAATTCCAAAGATATAATAACTAACGTGATTACAAATCTCAGTGGCCTCCCATACTGCAGTTTAGAATGTCATATGGCTGCAGTGCTTAATTCTACTATAAATGCCCTTCCCTTTCAGGTTAACTGCATAACCGATTAAATACTCTGCACAAAGGCAAGGTGACTCCAGAGGGAAACATGCAATTATGTAGTTTCCAAGTAGTAATTATCTAAAATTAATTGCTGTTTTATGGGAGTTTTGATCACACCAAACAATATTTACAATTGCAATTCAATTCCAAGATATCTTCTTACTCTGCTTAGCTAGCTAACTATGAGTTCAGTCATGGCTTCTCATGTTTGGGAAACATATATGACTTATGGTACAGTTAAATGAGTGTTTCATTAACTCCAAAGGGAATTATTTGTACAGGAAAGATATGCAATAGTGTGGAAGAAATAACACTGTGGAACCCAAGGGAACTTATGAAAAATAAAAACCAACACTGGCCTTCCTTATGTCCACTTGGGTTAACATTTCTGACTTTCATTATAGAGTCTGCTGTTGTTATTGGTATAACCTCATCAAGAAAATGAAAGGTTCATTTTCCTTGCTTTTCTCCAATCCTCCATCTCTGTCTGCCATCAAAAGATAAGAGATCTAAGATCCTGTCCCATTTAAACAATGAGTCAACTCAGTCATTTTTAAGTCTCTCAGGATAGTGATTTGCCTGTGTTCCCTCTTTCCCACTAAAATAAAAACTTTTGAAAGTGAGGGCTGGGGCTTATTATCAAAGATCCTTTGTAGTTATTAAGCACAGGAAATTTGTGTCTCCGATGCCTATCACATATTTAATAAGACATATTTACTGCAAATGTTCCCCTGCTTGAAACAAGTGACCATTTCTAACACATATCTCTTTGAAACAAGCATGTGTGGTGAAAACACCACTCAGGAGCATTTACAGAACACTCACTGGTGACAAAGCCCCAGGATACGTGTGTAATCAAATGATACTTGTCTGGGTCTCTGACATTCTCTGCTTTAAGAGGGGCAGCATTAACACCAACAGACATGAAAAGATATGGCTAAGCTTGTGCTAATTTCCACTCCAAGCCCCACACTCCTGAGCAACGCTTATCTGGTTTTCATACCCTAAAAATAAAATGCATTCATTTAGCATGATGACTTTGGATGCAACCTGACTGACAATGTTTCAGTGTTGATGTTTCACCACTGAAGCTCAGAAGATCAGAATCTCCCCCAATTCTTCAAGGGTTGCACCCATTCTGAAGCAGAGAGAAAAGTTTTTACCATTATTCTTTGGGGGAAACAATCTTTGCTTGATACCTTCTCCTCTGCCAATCTCATCTGTCCCCACTCACCCTCCTGCAAGTCACCTCTCTTCACGGTCAGTGCACATCTGTTTACTCCCCCTTATCCTCTACCTCCACGTCCTTTGACCCCCTCCTCCTACAGGGTTTAAAGTGACGAAGACCACACTCCCACTCAGAACCCTAAAGTGGGAGACTAATAGAGCTGTCACAACTCAGCAGTGGACCATCAGGCATCTTGGAATATAAGGAATGAATGGAAATCTGGTTAGACTCTCATGAGTCACTGCTTTTGATCATGAAATAAATATCTTTCAGTGACATGACAGAAGTGGATATCTGTATATACGTGAGTAAAATTTCATGTATCGTTGCTTCCAAGGTGTCACGTTGGGGAAGGTTATAGGGGTTAAACATTAGTGGCTAGGTTGAGTCAATAGATATTTATGAGCAGGCATTTCTACTTCTCAGTTATTGGGGAGAGTGAATGAACAAGACAATGTAGAAAAATAATATTATAGTAAAATAATAATATTATAGTAAAATTAGCATGGACAGTAGTCTACAAAACAATTCAAAAAAAAAAAACTTGTTAGGATGCCAAAGATCCATCACAGGGCCTCCCATGGCTAAACTTTGCTGTGGAATTGATTATTCATTGAGGTGAAAAGGAGTTGCTGAAGTCTTTGACCCTAGCAATGAAACCTGATGGGTAATTGTTAGCATATATTCCAAATACACAGAAATGTAATAATTAAGTGATTGTATATCCATGACTCTCTGATAAATATCCTTTCCAGCTGCTGAGCTAGTACCTTGAGGATCTGTAACTAATTCCAGAACCAATAATTTGTGATCCCTGAGTCATAAGTACTCTCTAGTCCTCAAGTCTCCAGGAAGAAAGGCTTAGCTGACTCAGTATCACCATTGTAGCCTAATATGATCTCTCAGAATTCCCTTGTTCATTCACAGCATAAATCATTGTGTTTCTCCCTAGATTGTGTTTGCTAAACATCCTGAATTCAGAAAAATCAGAAAAATCCCTACAAAGATTTTTTCTAAGGTCTATCTGGGGACTACTACAAATTTTCAATGGAAGGAGGTGAAAATTAAATAGAAAGAGACAGATCAATTGATTGATTAATCGATTGACTGATGTGGTTCTTGCCCCTTCTCCCGGGTAAAGAGATCTCAGCTTTAATCATATAACCCAGTCTTGGAAAGCACTTGCAAAATAAGTTCAAGAAAATCACATTAGGTTCAAAAATTTATATTTTCTTCAAGCCCAGGTATCAGTATTGCCATCCCAAGCATCCCCAACTGATTTCCCAAATATCAGTAGAATTCTGTCAGTGCTTTAGATTCTCCTGCCCCAACTCAAAGACAAGGTTTTCATGAAAAGTCCAAAATGATAAGTAAAATATTATACATTTCTCAGGGGCCCATTGTTTGATTTATTTGAACAGTTCGGTTGAACACAGAATCCAGGGTCTTTCTTTTTATAGATTTCCTCATAAATGGCCTAATTAATATTCTGTCTCTGGGCAGCGTGATTTCATAAATCAACCTCCAAAGAGAGAGCTCTGCTCTTTTCCCTGAAATATCGAGAATGCAATCAACATTCATTTTATAACAATGAGAATATTAATAAATGAATATACAAAATTACATCACCCACTGGGAGCAATACATTGCCCGGCAAAGATATCTCACGAATGAAGAACAAAAGGGCAGTCAGTCCTCAGTGCCAGAGGATAATTCTGATCAGAGCCATGTAGAAGAGGAATTCCCACACCCAAATGCTTATCAGAACTGTCTGTGAGACTACAAAAATGTATAAAATCTGAGTGCCTCTCTAGACTTACTGACCCAGATTCTCAAGAGGTGAGCCCAGGATAGCTGCTCAATGATTCTGATGACCCACCCAGTTAGGGAAGTCATTGATCAAGGGCAGTGGTTCTCAAAGTGTGGTCCCCAACCAGCAGCATAAGCATTTGAAACATCAATTATTGCCCCCCCCCACCAGGCCTCCTGAATCAAAGAGTCCAGGGATAGGGGCCAGCAAGCCACCTGAGCTTTACCAAGACCTCCAAGTGGTTCAGATGCAGCTAAAGTTTGAAAACCATTGACCTAGGGAATTTAAATTAAGCCTCAGTGGATGTGGAGAAAAGGGAACCCTTGTGCACTGTTGGCGGGAATGTAAATTGGTGCAGCAGTATGGACATTCCTAAAAAACTAAAAATAGAACTACCATATAACCTAGCAACTCCCCTCTTGGGTAAAAAAAAATGAAAACATTAATTTGAAAACATACATGCACCCCAGTGTTCACAGTAGCATTATTTACAATAGCCAAGACTTGGAAGCAATCTAAGTATCTATCAACAGATGAATGGATTAAAAAGATGTGGCATATATATGTGATGGAATATTACTCAGCCATAAAAAATGAATGAAATTTTGTCATTTGCAACAACATGGATGACCTGGAGGGTATTATGCTAAGTGAAATAAGTCAGACAGAGAAAGACAAATACTGTATATTATCATTTATATGTGTATTCTAAAAAATGAAACAAATGAATTAATATTTTTTAAAAAAAGAAACAGACTCACAGATATACAGAACAAACTAGTGGTTACCAGTGAGGAAGAGGGAAGGGGCAAGATAGGGGATTAAGAGGTACAAACGACTATGTATAAAACAAATAAGCGACTTCCGGGTAAGATGGCGGAAGAGTAAGACGCGGAGATCACCTTCCTCCCCACAGATACACCAGAAATACAGCTACACGTGGAACAACTCCTACAGAACACCTACTGAACGCTGGCAGAAGACCCCAGACCTCCCAAAAGGCAAGAAACTCCCCACATACCTGGGTAGGGCAAAGCAGAGAGATTCCCGCACAGAGGAGCGGTGCCGAGCGGCACTCACCAGCCCGAGAGGCTTGTCTGCTCCCCCGCCGGGGTGGGCGGCGCTGCAGCTGAGGCTCGGGCTTCGGACAGAGCGCAGGGAGAGGACTGGGGCTGGCGGCGAGAACTCAGCCTGAAGGGGGCTAATGTGCCACAGCTAGCCGGGAGGGAGTCCGGGAAAACTCTGGAGCTGCCGAAGAGGCAAAAGACTTTTTCTTCCCTCTTGGTTTCCTGGTGCGCGAGGAGAGGGGATTAAGAGCGCTGCTTAAAGGGGCTCCACAGACGGGCGCGAGTCGCGACTGAAAGCGCGGAGCCCAGTGACGGGCGTGGGACGCTGGGGCTGCTGCTGCCACCGCCAAGAAGCCTGTGTGCGAGCGCAGGTCACTGCCCACACTGCCCTTCCAGGAGCCTGTGCAGCCCGCCACTGCTGGGGTACCGGGATCCAGGGGCGGCTTCCCTGGAAGAACGCACGGCACACCTCGGGCTGGTGCAACGTCACGCCGACCTCTGCCGCTGCAGGCTCGCCCCGCACTCCGTGCCCCTCCCTCCCGCCCGGCCTGAGTGAGCCAGAGTCCCCGAAGAGGCTGCTCCTTTAACCCTGTCCTGTCTGAGCGAAGAACAGACGCCCTCCGGCGATCTACAGGCAGAGGCGGGGCCAAATCCAAAGCTGAGACCCAGGAGCTGTGAGAACAAAGAAGAGAAAGGGAAACCTCTCCCAGCAGCCTCAGAAGCAGTGGATTAAAGCTCCACAATCAACTTGATGTACCCTGCATCTGTGGAATACATGAATAGACAACAAATCATCCCAAATTGAGGAGCCAGGAGTCAGTGCTGTGCCTCTGAGGTGGGAGAGCCAACTTCAGGACACTGGTCCACAAGAGACCTCCCAGCTCCACATAATATCAAACGGCGAAAATCTTCCAGAGATCTCCATCTCAACACCAGCACCCAGCTTCACTCAACGACCAGCAAGCTACAGTGCTGGACACCCTATGCCAAACAACTAGCAAGACAGGAACACAACGCCACCCATTAGCAGAGAGGCTGCCTCAAATCATAAAAAGTCCGCAGACACCCCAAAACACACCACCAGACGTGGACCTGCCCACCAGAAAGACAAGATCCAGCCTCATCCACCAGAACACAGGCAGTAGTCCCCTCCACCAAGAAGCCTACACAACCCACTAAACCAACCTTAGCCACTGGGGACAGACACCAAAAACAACGGGAACTACGAACCTGCAGCCTGCAAAAAGGAGACCCCAAACACAGTAACATAAGCAAAATGAGAAGACAGAAAAACACACAGCAGGAGAAGGAGCAAGATAAAAACCCACCAGATCTAACAAATGAAGAGGTAATAGGCAGTCTACCTGAAAAAGAATTCAGAATAATGATGGTAAAGATGATCCAAGATTCTATTTCCCAGATCCAAAATCTTGGAAATAGAATAGACAAAATGCAAGAAACAGTTAACAAGGACCTAGAAGAACTAAAGATGAATCAAGCATCGATTAAAAACACAATACATGAAATAAAAAATACTCTAGATGGGATCAATAGCAGAATAACTGAGGCAGAAGAACGGATAAGTGAGGTGGAAGATAAAATAGTGGAAATAACTGCTGCAGAGCAAAATAAAGAAAAAAGAATGAAAAGAACAGAGGACAGTCTCAGAGACCTCTGGGACAACATTAAACACACCAACATTCGAATTATAGGGGTTCCAGAAGAAGAAGAGAAAAAGAAAGGGACTGAGAAAATATTTGAAGAGATTATAGTTGAAAACTTCCCTAATCTGGGAAAGGAAATAGTTAATCAAGTCCAGGAGGCACAGAGAGTCCCATACAGAATAAATCCAAGGAGAAATACACCAAGACACATATTAATCAAACTGTCAAAAATTAAACACAAAGAAATCATATTAAAAACAGCAAGGCAAAAACAACAAATAACACACAAGGGAATCCCCATCAGGATAACAGCTGATCTCTCAGCAGAAACTCTACAAGGCAGAAGGGAGTGGCAGGACATAATTAAAGTGATGAAGGAGAAAAACCTGCAACCAAGATTACTCTACCCAGCAAGGATCTCATTCAGATTTGATGGAGAAATTAAAACCTTTACAGACAAGCAAAAGCTGAGAGAGTTCAGCACCACCAAACCAGCTTTACAACAAATGCTAAAGGAACTTCTCTAGGCAAGAAACACAACAGAAGGAAAAGAACTACAATAACGAACCCAAAACAATTAAAAAAATGGGAATAGGAACATACATATCAATAATTACCTTAAATGTAAATGGACTAAATGCTCCCACCAAAAGATACAGATTGGCTGAATGGATACAAAAACAAGACCCATATATATGCTGTCTACAAGAGACCCACTTCAGACCTAGAGACACATACAGACTGAAAGTAAGGGGATGGAAAAAGATATTCCATGCAAATGGAAACCAAAAGAAAGCTGGAGTAGCAATTCTCATATCAGACAAAATAGACTTTAAAATAAAGACTACTAGAAGAGACAAAGAAGGACACTACATAATGATCAAGGGATCAATCCAAGAAGAAGATATAACAATTGTAACTATTTATGCACCAAACATAGGAGCACCTCAATACATAAGGGAAATATTAACAGCCATAAAAGGAGAAATCGACAGTAACACAATCATAGTAGGGGACTTTAACACCCCACTTTCACCAATGGACAGGTCATCCAAAATGAAAATAAATAAGGAAACACAAGCTTTAAATGATACATTAAACAAGATGGACTTAATTGATATTTATAGGACATTCCATCCAAAAACAACAGAATACACATTTTTCTCAAGTGCTCATGGAACATTCTCCAGGATAGATCATATCTTGGGTCACAAATCAAGCCTTGGTAAATTTAAGAAAATTGAAATTGTATCAAGTATCTTTTCCGACCACAATGCTATGAGACTAGATATCAATTACAGGAAAAGAGCTGTAAAACATACAAACACATGGAGGCTAAACAATACACTACTTAATAACGAAGTGATCACTGAAGAAATCAAAGAGGAAATTAAAAAATACCTAGAAACAAATGACAATGGAGACACGACGACCCAAAACCTATGGGATGCAGCAAAAGCAGTTCTAAGAGGGAAGTTTATGGCAATACAATCCCACCTTAAGAAACAGGAAACATCTCGAATGAACAACCTAACCTTACACCTAAAGCAATTAGAGAAAGAAGAACAAAAACATCCCAAAGTTAGCAGAAGGAAAGAAATCATAAAAATCAGATCAGAAATAAATGAAAAAGAAATGAAGGAAACGATAGCAAAGATCAATAAAACTAAAAGCTGGTTCTTTGAGAAGATAAACAAAATTGATAAACCATTAGCCAGACTCATCAAGAAAAAAAGGGAGAAGACTCAAATCAATAGAATTAGAAATGAAAAAGGAGAAGTAACAACGGACACTGCAGAAATACAAAAGATCATGAGAGATTACTATAAGCAACTCTATGCCAATAAAATGGACAACCTGGAAGAAATGGACAAATTCTTAGAAATGCACAACCTGCCAAGACTGAATCAGGAAGAAATAGAAAATATGAACAGACCAATCACAAGCACTGAAATTGAAACTGTGATAAAAAATCTTCCAACAAACAAAAGCCCAGGACCAGATGGCTTCACAGGCGAATTCTATCAAGCATTTAGAGAAGAACTAACACCTATCCTTCTCAAACTCTTCCAAAATATAGGAGAGGGAGGAACACTCCCAAACTCATTCTACGAGGCCACCATCACCTTGATACCAAAACCAGGCAAGGATGTCACAAAGAAAGAAAACTACAGGCCAATATCACTGATGAACCATAGATGCAAAAATCCTCAACAAAATACTAGCAAACAGAATCCAACAGCACATTAAAAGGATCATACACCATGATCAAGTGGGGTTTATTCCAGGAATGCAAGGATTCTTCAATATACGCAAATCAATCAATGTGATACACCATATTAACAAACTGAAGGAGAAAAACCATATGATCATCTCAATAGATGCAGAGAAAGCTTTTGACAAAATTCAACACCCATTTATGATAAAAACCCTGCAGAAAGTAGGCATAGAGGGAACTTTCCTCAACATAATAAAGGCCATATATGACAAACCCACAGCCAGCATCGTCCTCAATGGTGAAAAACTGAAACCATTTCCACTAAGATCAGGAACAAGACAAGGTTGCCCACTCTCACCACTCTTATTCAACCTAGTTTTGGAAGTTTTAGCCACAGCAATCAGAGAAGAAAAGGAAATAAAAGGAATCCAAATCGGAAAAGAAGAAGTAAAGCTGTCACTGTTTGCAGATGACATGATACTATACATAGAGAATCCTAAAGATGCTACCAGAAAACTACTAGAGTTAATCAATGAATCTGGTAAAGTTGCAGGATACAAAATTAATGCACAGAAATCTCTGGCATTCCTATATACTAATGATGAAAAATCTGAAAGTGAAATCAAGGAAACACTCCCATTTACCATTGCAACAAAAAGAATAAAATATCTAGGAATAAACCTACCTAAGGAGACAAAAGACCTGTATGCAGAAAATTATAAGACACTGATGAAAGAAACTAAAGATGATACAAATAGATGGAGAGATGTACCATGTTCTTGGATTGGAAGAATCAACATTGTGAAAATGACTCTACTACCCAAAGCAATCTACAGATTCAATGCAATACCTATCAAACTACCACTGGCATTTTTCACAGAACTAGAACAAAAAATTTCACAATTTGTATGGAAACACAAAAAACCCCGAATAGCCTAAGCAATCTTGAGAACGAAAAATGGAGCTGGAGGAATCAGGCTCCCTGACTTCAGACTATACTACAAAGCTACAGTAATCAAGACAGTATGGTACTGGCACAAAAACAGAAAGATAGATCAATGGAACAGGATAGAAAGCCCAGAGATAAACCCACGGACATATGGTAACCTTATCTTTGATAAAGGAGGCAGGAATGTACAGTGGAGAAAGGACAGTCTCTTCAATAAGTGGTGCTGGGAAAACTGGACAGGGACATGTAAAAGTATGAGATTAGATCACTCCCTAACACCATACACAAAAATAAGCTCAAAATGGATTAAAGACCTAAATGTAAGGCCAGACACTATCAAACTCCTAGAGGAAAACATAGGCAGAACACTCTATGACATAAATCACAGCAAGATTCTTTTTGACCCACCTCCTAGAGAAATGGAAATAAAGACAAACACATGGGACCTAATGAAACTTAAAAGCTTTTGCATAGCAAAGGAAACCATAAAAAAGACCAAAAGACAACCCTCAGAATGGGAGAAAATATTTGCAAATGAAGCAACTGACAAAGGATTAATCTCCAAAATTTATAAGCAGCTCATGCAGCTCAATAGCAAAAAAACAAACAACCCAATCCAAAAATGGGCAGAAGACCTAAATAGACATTTCTCCACAGAAGATATACAGTCAGCCAACAAACACATGAAAGGATGCTCAACATCTTTACTCATTAGAGAAATGCAAATCAAAACTACAATGAGATATCATCTCACACCAGTCAGAATGGCCATCATCCAAAAATCTAGAAACAATAAATGCTGGAGAGGGTGTGGAAAAAGGGGAACACTCTTGCACTGCTGGTGGGAATGTGAATTGGTACAGCCACTATGGAGAACGGTATGGAGGTTCCTTAAAAAACTACAAATAGAACTACCATATGACCCAGCAATCCCACTACTGGGCATATACCCTGAGAAAACCATAATTCAAAAAGAGACATGGGGCCTCCCTGGTGGCGCAAGTGGTTGAGAGTCCGCCTGCCGATGCAGGGGTTACGGGTTCGTGCCCCGGTCTGGGAGGATCCCATATGCCGCGGAGCGGCTGGGCCCGTGAGCCATGGCCACTGAGCCTGCGCGTCCGGAGCCTGCGCATCCAGAGCCTGTGCTCCACAACGGGGGAGGCCACAACAGTGAGAGGCCCGCATACCGCAAAAAAAAAAAAAAAAAAAAAAAAAGAGACATGTACCAAAATGTTCATAGCAGCCCTATTTACAATAGCCCGGAGATGGAAACAACCTAAGTGTCCATCATCGGATGAATGGGTAAAGAAGATGTGGCACATATATACAATGAAATATTACTCAGCCATAAAAAGAAATGAAATTGAGCTATTTGTAATGAGGTGGATGGACCTAGAGTATGTCATACAGAGTGAAGTAAGTCAGAAAGAGAAAGACAAATACTGTATGCTGACACATATATATGGAATTTAAGAAAAAAAATGTCATCAAGAACATAGGGGTAAGACAGGAATAAAGACACAGACCTACTAGAGCATGGACTTGAGGATATGGGGAGGGGGAAGGGTAAGCTGTGACAAAGTGAAAGAGCGGCATGGACATATATACACTACCAAACGTAAGGTAGATAGCTAGTGGGAAGCAGCCGCATAGCACAGGGAGATCAGCTCGGTTCTTTGTGACCGCCTGGAGGGGTGGGATAGGGAGGGTGAGAGGGAGACGCAAAAGGGAGGGGATATGGGAACATATGTATATGTATAACTGATTAAATTTGTAAAAAAAAAATAAATAAATAAATAAGCTACAAGGAAATATAGTACCACACAGGGACTTTACTCAATATTTTATAATAACTATAAATGGAGTATAACCTTTAAAAGTTGTGAATCATTATGTTGTATACCTGAAACTTATATAACATTGTACATCAACTATACCTCAAAAAAACCCAAAAAATTAAAATAAAAGTAATAGTAATAAATTAAGCCTCAGCCAAAAAGAACCAAAGCATCTCATCCTTATCTGGTCCTTTTACAATTTGGAGGAAACTTAAAAGCAGTTAAACGTTCTAGGAATTCTGAGAGCAAGTGTTTATGGAGGGAGCAGAGTGTAGGTTTGTATTAACAGGACTCTGGGAAGGAGGACACCTAAAGTCAAACTGCAAGAGGTGCACAGATTTCATGCCCAACAGTAGGCAGATCCTGCATGAGAGAGAGAATGTGCTGAACACGCATAAGGGGAACTTTCTGTTTCCTGACATTTGCAGAGACATTTCAAAGAGCTTATAACAATATCTCCTAGGTTAAAGAAATGAAGTTAACTAATTTATTGTTTTATGTATGTGAGTGTCCATCTAAACAACAAAACAAAAGTTCTTTTTTACCATGCTATATACTTGTCCTTCTCCTCACTTCCTTCTGTTCCTGCAAGTATTGCACATTCATCTTCCCTCCTAAATGGCACTTTATATCTCCCTCTCTGACCCTTGTAACTCTGAATATTTCTCTGAGAATCTGAGACTTTAAAGCAGCATTTCTCAACTGATTTTCATTTTTCCACCTCTTGTTAAAGAGGCATTTTTAAACATTTTTTCCTAATCACCCCATGATATCCCCCAGATAGACTTTGTAGCTGTTTATGGACTATATGTATATCTGTGGCTTGCACATAAAAGGGGGGAGTGAGCCTTTTTTCAACCCTCCCCAAGAACTAATCGGATTCCCCTTGGGGATGACATCCCCCTTATTAAGAACACACCTTTTAGAGCTTTAAGTACAATTTTGTTCTGATATACTAGATGTAGGAGAGGTTCCGATTATTTTTCTAAATCAAATTAAATCTAGACTACCAATCAAATTGCAAAGATTAGGCAGAAAATCCAGCCTTAGTGCTTTTGGGGTTTACCCACATTAAGGCTGGTACGATGCTGGAAAACTGCAAAGGGACCCCAGGTTTCAGTCTATCAGGGTTGCCACTGGGATGCTCTCAGCTCTGCCCCCTCCAGGGACTTCAGGAAACCAGAGCAGAGGTTTCTCCCTCTCCTCCTCCCCAGTCCCCCTACCTGCCAAACGTGCATACACACAGCACTCACACTCCAACTCTTTCTACTACAGGGTTGGGCTACTTTTCTCCTCCCTCAGTGTCACTCTCTATTAACCCAGCTCCTCCTTCACTGAGCCTAGACTTTAAAAAATAAAAGCCTTTTAATTTAATCCCCTGATGCAAGACAAACCCAGGTCATACATGGCTGCCCTCTGAAGGAGTACAGATACCTCCCACCCCCTGGGGTAAACCTACGAGCCAGTTTATTTCTCAATTATTGTCTCCTGCTATGTCTAAATTCTAAACTTTTCAGAGGCTGGGCTAGAGATGATTGAAAAAGACAGATACCCCTCCTCCAACAAGCTACTTATTGAAAAAAATCTTGTTTTAGACTAACACCATTCTACATAAAGAACACAGGCTTAGCTTCAGAGGGGCAAGGAGTCTAATTCCACCAACCACCTGTTAATACCTATATGTCTTCTATAATCTTCAGTCCCTTCATCTGTAAACTGAGTCTAATAATAATACCTATTGCAAAGGGTTCTTGTGGAGATTAAAAGAGAACTTGTGGTAAATTCTACCACAGTGCCTGGTATAGGGTAAAGGATCAATACATGGTGGCCTTATCATTGTTGGCACTAAGTCAACCAACTCAAATAGGAGTTTTCTCATTCACTGATTCAGAGCACCTGATCAGGGAAGTGAGTACAGGATGAATATCTTCACCATAAAGATCTCCCCTCCTTCTGCAGAGAAGGTAGTATTTTTGTAGCTCAGGCTCAAGTCATGATGACCTTAAAGAAATGGCCAGAGAGGGATCTGACCTAGAAAAGAAAGTGGAGTAGTTCTTGACTCTACAGTGGCTGAAAGTGAAAGTGAGCTAGGCTGGATGGGCCAGGTGGTAGGATTAGTTATCTTGGGATCCACCTTTATCCTAAACAAACTGTACCCGATTGGCTCGGTAGCTTTGCTCTCATTCACTGGAGTGCAATGTCCTGTCAGCTGAGGACACTTGTCCACTGGCACCTCTTTTGATCGGGGATGTAATGTTGCAAGCTTTGGACTGGCTACCAAGCAACTGAACTGGGAACTGTAAACAGGTATGCAGTCAAATGCTCTAGCCCTGAGCTATACCTCCGACAGGTATGAATCAATATTCATCAACAACTTTTCCTAGGAACTTCCCAACTTTTGTCCTGCTGTATTGCTCTCTCATAACTAATTCAGTCAGCAGGGAATAATTAGCAACCATGGCACACAGGAATGAAGTGTGCAGACTTGTGTGGATGTTAGGCTTAATGAGCTTATTTAAAAAGTAACAAATCACTCAACTTCCCATCAACCTCCACTTAGCGCTTTCTCCTGTAGAATGTGGCAAAAATCAGAACCCATGCTGATGGGGTGATTTAGTCTTGAAATTTGCCATTTGCCTACATGCCAAGAACCAAGACATACAGCCAACTAGGAAAGAAAGCAGCTTTTCCTTACTTTATTACATCTACAACTGCTGTGAGGTTTGTGGGAAATAAAGATTGAGAAAAACTATCAGGGATCATTTCCTTTGACATATTTGAACAGATAATATGTGTATGTCTATCATCCTGACCATTTAATTACATATGAGTTACTCCTTTTATATGGCAAGAAGAAGTTTTAAAAGAGGCTGTCTCTTAAATGTCCTCCTAATCTGTGAAGTCATTTTTATTTTTGTTCAAGCATTACTGATTGGGAAATACTTTCAAAATGCCTTTCCATGTTCATCCTTCCCCAGTGTCAGACAAAGAAGAAATTTCACATCTGCTCTCACAATTTGTTGCAGATGACTCTATTGGGATTCCCCCCCCCCTTTTTTTTTTTTTTTTTTTTTTTTTTTTTTTTTTGCGGTACGAGGGCCTCTCACTGTTGCGGCCTCTCCCGTTGAGGAGCACAGGCTCCGGACGCACAGGCTCAACGGCCGCGGCTCACGGGCCCAGTCGCTCCGCGGTATGTGGGATCTTCCCGGACCACGGCACGAACCCGCGTCCCCTGCATCGGCAGGCGGACTCGCAACCACTGCGCCACCAGGGAAGCCCCGGGATTCTCTTTTTAAAAGTCCAATGAGTTTTGCACAGTCAGGATGCGGGGGAGAGGCAGAGGTGGTGGTGTGAGACATCCCAGGGCTGGCTCTCAAGCAGCTCAGGCTGACTTCCTCTGGGAGAGCTCCCACCCGAAGAACAGGGAAGGTTAGGTTCCTTTTCTTTTACTTTCCTTAATTCTCTCTTTGCTTTCTGTCCCTCCCCCCTTCCCTAGTTAAGCCTCTTACATACCTTTTCAAATCTTATTTTCAGAAAAATAGTTTTTCTCATTAAAGTAAGCCGGGGAATAGAGATGTTTGACAAAATAGCTGATTCACCATTTCAAGTGTCTTTGATTTCCCACACCCTCTCTATGCATTCATCCGGCCCCCGGCTCCACCCCTTCATCACCACCTGCCTGGATGCCTCTTCTTCTTGACGTTCTCTCTCCCTTATAATCCTTTTTGAAAACGTTGTTGGATTACTGTTTCCAGAATACAAATCTTTATGCCTCACTGTGGCCCAGAGTAGCCAGAATTCACCAGCTACTAATAGAAAGCTACTGTAATTTATTTCTTAAATATTAATATATATTTTAAAACATGTATAAAAGACCCCATATTTCTACATTATAATATCATTTTAGGCCTTTAAGTCACAATCACTATACTCCAAATCACATTATCAGTGTGATCCATAATGCAATCTTCTCCCTTTATAATCCAGGAGCCACAGAGGATATTCTGAAAAGTTGCACTGAGTCTTAAGACTAAAGACCAGCCACCCCACAATATGCCTCATCTAAGAGCTTCAGTCTCTCCCGTTCCAGCCATGTAGTGACTATCCAGCCCCCCAGCAGGCTCCCTATCGTGAGCTCCCCCCCTCTACCAGACCTGACTCCACCACCTCCTCTCTCATGCAATCCATTCTCCTGGGATATTTCCACTCCCAAACACTGTCCCCATTTTGCTCCATCGATTCCTAGCAGCTCTATGTTATACCAACACAGAAGACTCCTAAAGATGTATTAATCTATGTGGTGCCATGCAGCTGTACCTTAAGCTGCATGGCTTTCCCATGCTATAGAAACAGTGTATATGAGTTAAGCTAAATTTAAATACGTTATTTGGAACATGTACATAATAGCTCCTTCTTGAAGCCTCTGTGAATTCTTCAGCCTCAAGTGATGTTTCCCTCCTCAAACTTTCTATATCACTTATTTAAGAACGATGATTTGTTTCTAACCTATCTTGTATGAGTCTCTGCCTCATGTTTATTATTCATAATTCTTCAACTATATTACAAATTCCTGGTGGGCAGGAGCCCTGTCCTTTTAACTATTTTATTTCCCACACACCCATCCAGAGCTAAATACATTAACAAATGTATGTTGGCTTAGCTTTTTACCTTGACTAATGTTTCATCTATATTGTAAACTTTGGATGAGAAATAAATTTTATGATTCTAGAAACATGTTTTAGTATTATAGCTTTGTAAAACTATTATTGGAATTAGTCATAGTAATAATCATTTAGAGGTAACTAACTTCAGAGGCCACTGGATATCAACAAAAATAAACTGAAAGTATAATTTACAATATGCATGCATGATTAAGTACCAGCATGATAACAAAACGTGGCAAAGAAAAAAGTGGTGGAAGAACAAACTCTAAACTAAAGAAAAGCCAAAGAGCAGACAGTAAAATAAGTGAAAATTTGTCAACAGACTTCTCCAATAATAGAAGGGTCCTCTTAATAGCGTGAGCAACAATTACTGAGCACTCACTATGTGGCAGATACTGTTTTAAGTGTTTTACATAAGGTGATGTTCACTACGCGCTATGATTTAGGATTACTATCCCCATTTATCAGGCGAGAAAACTGAGGCACAAAGAGAGGAAGTAACTAACTCAAGATCATGAGGTTCATTACTAGTCAAGCTGGGATTTAAACCCACACACCCAGCCCTACGTTCTGTGCTAGTAACTACTGTGTCTTGAGGTGTTGCTACACAACAGTAAACTTTTAGACAGTTTTCTTAAATTTTTTAACCTCTATATTTTCCTCTGGGAGAAATGACCACTGAAAGATCTGAAATTAAAGCTAGAGAAGGTTCAAATGCAGTCTGTTTATACATGCTAAAAACCTATTTTCTGTAATGAAATTAAACTGACTTGAAAATCACTGGTGGTAAATAAATAGGATAATGAATTAAGGAAGCAGTTGAGTCTGGTTCTTACCTGGGAAAAGTGAGTTTGAATAAAAACATATCCAACAAGCATTCACACCACCAGAGATTTTCCATTATCTCTATTGTAACACAATTCTAAAAATATTTCTTTAATAATTTACTTTGCAGCTGTATCAAAAGCAGTATCTTCACTCTGTGCAAACAGTATGTGAACGTTGAGCTAAATTTTACTCAAGTGTTTGGATTAAGCTTTTCGCAAAACATATTGGAGGCTCATAATTAAATATGAAACATTTCAATTTATGAAGTGTTTTTCTTACAACTTTAATAAAGTTTAAAATTATTTTCATTCAATTTACAACTTGATATAGAATAGGCTAATGTTATGCTGTGGTAACAAAAAAATATCAGTGACTTAAAAAAATAAAGTCTTATTTCTTCCTTATGCTACCTGTCTAACTCTATCTACCTCAGAACCTGTCAAGTGGGAGGAAGGGGGGGACTCTTCATTTTTGTCATCCAAGAATTCCATCATTTATGACTGCCTCTCAGCTGAGGTTTCAGCTTCCCTGAGCTGGGGGAGAGAGCAAAAGGAATCACACATCAGCTCTTTAATACATCTACTGAGGAGTGGCTCTTCAATATCAAAACAAGTCTCATGGCTGTGCCCAACTTCAGTGTAGTATCTGCCTGAAGGGGAGGAGAACTAGCATCTTGGTGAGCACAAGTGACACTTTCTAGACATTTTTATTTTCATCAAACATTTTTAAGTATATACTATATTACATTAATTTATGGGTCTAAGAAAACTTAAATTCAGATATTTCTGTTTTTAAAACTTACTGTACAAACAAAAAAAAGCAAGAGCTTAGTAATTTTATAATCTTCTATATGGAAATGAATAGCTTTGGGGAGAAATTTTATTTATTCATTTCACAAATGTTTACTGAATTTCTGTTTGTGTGGGATTTTCTTCTAAATGTTAAGAGCAGTTCAAAACAAATTAAGAAATGAGGCATCTACACCTCCACAGAGCTTAGAAAATAGGTCAGGTAAGATGCCTACATAAAGAAATCAAACAAGATGCTTAATAAATAAATGCTCCCAAAAGGGTCAAGAAAATTGTCAACACATGTGTTCAAAGGTGAGAGATCTCTGAGTAACAATTTTAAAGCTGGAAAGGGCCTTAGATATTTTACAGATGAAGAAAATGAGGCCCAAAAAGGTTCAAAATGACCTGTCCAAAATCACTCACAGTTAGGTAGTTGCTCAAAAGGTAAAACTAAATTGCTATAAATGAATATTACATGGAAAACAAATGCAAAAAAAAGAATACATTCAGAAGTTTAAGTACTAAGATAAGGAATATTCGGGAATCAACAATTAAAATCACAATTTCATTTATAATTTAAAGATTATTAATTGCCGTAATTGACTAACACATTTACACTTTAAAATAAGGACAAGCAGGGCTTCCCTGGTGGCGCAGTGGTTGAGAATCCGCCTGCCAATGCAGGACACACGGGTTTGAGCCCTGGTCTGGGAAGATCCCACATGCCAGGGAGCAGCTGGCCCCGTGAGCCACAATTACTGAGCCTGTGCGTCTGGAGCCTGTACTCCGCAACAGGGGAGGCTGCGATAGTGAGAGGCCCGTGCACCGCGATGAGGAGTGGCCCCCACTTGCCACAACTGGAGAAAGCCCTCACACAGAAACGAAGACCCAACACAGCCATAAATAAATAAATAAAATTAAAAAAAAAATAAGGACAAGCAAATGTTATTTTTAATAAAACCATGTACCTTTAAAAAAATCCATGATTAAACTGCTTTCATACTATTTATTTTACTATCCCAGAAAGTACTAGCCAAAATCTTTGAAAATTGGAACAGTAATTTATTTATTTATTTAGTTATTTATTTATTTATTTATTTTAACATCTTTATTGGAGTATAATTGCTTTACAGTGGGGTGTTAGTCTCTGCTTTATAACAAAGTGAATTAGCTATACAGATACATATACCCCCATATCTCTGGAACAGTAATTTAAATGCTTAGCCTAGTACATTTTCAAAAAGCCAGAGAGGAAGAGAAAATCCAAGATTAAAATTACAGCAACTTTATTAATTGCTGCTCAAAATGCCAAATTTACATGTGATTAAATAAATCTAAATGGTAAAACTGACCACTAAGCATTTTTAGACAAGTTTGGAAAAATTAATTATGTTCTTCATCTTAAAAAAACCCTTAATATTCCAAGCATTTGCCTTTTTGTCAAAGATAATAAATTTGATTAAGTTTATATTAATTGCACTATACTAAACAATATAATAACTAAAAACACATGGAGAATGGGGTTAGCCTTACTCATTGCATCACTTCTAAATTTAAACCTAATACTAAGCATATATGCTTGACTTAGAGACGTTTTCTCATCTTCTGTTTAAAGCTGCTATTCATAAAAAGGTCAGTAGGTTGTCTTTTAAAATAAATCTGTAATCACTACAGACTGTCACTGTATCTAACCAAAGTCATGATGAAAGAAAAGAGGCTAAGGCTTGAGTGCAGTAGCTCAAAGAGTTAGAATGAAACAGTAGATGGACGAATTCAAAGATAGGGGCCAAGACCTGTCCCAATCCCTCAACTGAAACCACCTATTTGACTTTTGGTAGTCGTAACCTTGGCCATCTGAGCATTTCTTAATCCACAGTGACTCTTAGCCATGAGCTCACTCTTTCCGAAATAGTAGAAAACCACCATGAAGCCATGGGTCTTAGGTTACCTTATGAATCTTGCTGGTAAAATTTACAGGACACCACTATTTATTCTCTACAACAGTGGCTTTCAACTTTCCTGCTTCCCCAGCCCACCAAAGCAATGCAAGGCTCCAACTGAAAGAATGGAACCATTTCACCAACGGTTTTCCTGCTAGGGAAGTAGGAGGATGCAGACCTACAGAATATTGATATATCAAAATCTTAGGTTGCTCTTCCCTTCAGCATTTGTTTCTATTCCCCCATCATGACCATCAATTGATGAGCACTGCTTTAAAGCTTTGCAGTAAACTGTCCTTACTAATCAAGTTTGTATTGTAAGCCTGTAAGGCTCAATAAACCGGAAGAACAATTGCTGAAAGAGAGCCTCAAACAACTCTGTTGACTTCTGACGAGCCAGAGTGTGCCCCTATCTTGCCTCTAATCCTCCAGCAATTTACTCCATTTGAGCATCCCCATCGCGGCCGTCTCCTCCATACATACAAATATGCATGCACGCAACACGTACAGGGACAAACTTGAGCGTTCATAAGGCTTTAAAATTCCCACACTTCACCTTCACAAAGACCCCACAAGGAAGGTATTATTGGTCCCACTTAAAAGATGATACAAATAAGGTGCTGAGCAGTCCAGAGTCTGCCCAAGGTCTCAGAACTAGAAAGCAGCAAGATGGGGAGTCCAAACCTCCATCTCCCATATCATATTCAAAGACTGCTACTGCTTCTATGGCAAAGAGGGAACAGGTAGGAGTTCCAGGGTTACAAGACAAGCACAACTCACGTGGACCACTGACGTTATTTAGATGATATTTTACCACAAAAAGTACATTTGATTACATGTGTGTAAGTCATACTGACCCATTTCCTTCCTTTACAGAAAAATGTGGTGAAATAGTAAATCTGGATTTCAACAGGGATTTGACTACTTCTCTGGTCATACCCTTTTGGAGGAAGAAAGACTTAAGTATGGGCTATCAGTGTTCCCAAGTTTCTGAAGCTTTCCAGGAGATTCTGACCCAGTGGGTAGGGGATGGGACCAGGGGTTTGTACTTATAAGATGTACTCCCAGATAATGCTTGTCAGAGAAGTTTGGGGAATATTGGGTTAGGCTGGTTGTTCCCAACCTTGGCTGCATATTAAAATCACCTGGAAAGCTTTAAAAAGTACTAATACCTCAGTCCCATCCTAGAGATTCTGACTTAATTGGTCGGGGATGGGGACTGGACATTTGGATTTCTAAAAGTTCTTCCATTGACTCGAATGCCCTGCAAAAGTTGAAAACCACTAAGGCACGATGAGAGCATCATAAGACAGATCTGTAATAGATTTGATAACCATGCCAAAGAAGATACCAATTAACAGATTGATGCCAACCTGTGAGGAAGTTCCTTTTAATGGTAATTACAGGCTTTGAGCGTGGTCCTTTCATGATCAAGATTTACCAGTAACTTGGATAGAGGCATGCTTAACAGTTTTTTTCTATTACATAAAACCATGAAGAATAGTAAAGAGTTTGGATGACAGAATTAGAATCTAAAACGTTCAACAGGCTGGAGTCATAGGAAAACAACTGTTCTAAACAAGTGACTACATAAAGGCAGAATGGGGTGACATGACTCAGCAACAGGATACTTTAGACAAGCCTTAACGGTTTTATCTGGCATTGAACTCAATATGTGTGTGCAGTATGGTGTGGCTACCAAGAATATTGTTTTCCATTAATGGCAAAATCATATTTAGCATAAAAAAAGTAGTCACCCAAAGTCCATACTGAAATCAGGGGTATCACAGATAAAGAAGGACACAGATAAGACCATGCATTTGCAGAGAGGAGAAAAGAAGGTACCCTACAGAGGAAGAAATAGGGACAAGAGGAGCAGGGACATGGCTACAAGTGTCTGGGGATATCCAAAATATCCCAAATATTTGGATAACCAAATCTGTCCTCAGATTTGGGGAAATTCTCAGCCATTATTTTTTCTCAGTTTTACTGAAATATAATTGATATATAACATTGTAGTAGTAACCATTATTCCTCTGAATAAGCTTTCTGCCCCTTTCTCTCCTCTCCTTCATGGACTGCAGTAATGCGTAAATTGTTGCTTTTGACGTTATCCCATAACTCACAGAGGCTTTCTTCAATTTTCCCATTCTTTTTTCTTTGTTCTCCAACTGGACAATTTCAAATGATCTCTCTTCAAGTTCATGAGTTGAGTTCTTTCTTCTGCTTGATCAAGTCTGTTGTTGATCCTCACTATTGTATCTTTCATTTCATTCCTGGTATTCTTCAGCTTCAGAATTTCTGTTTGATTCTTTTTTATGATTTCTATCTCTCTGATAAACTTGCTGTTTTGTTCATGTATTGTTTTCCTGACTTCCTCGAATTGACTTTCCATGTTTTCTTGTAGTTTACTGAGCTTCCTTAAAATAATTATTTGGAACTTGTTATCAGACAAATCACAGATCTCCATATCTCTGTGGTTGGTTACAAGAAAATTATGGTGTTTCTTGATTTTTCATGTTCCTTGAAGTCTTATGTTGCTACCTTTGCATTTGAAGTAGTAGTCACCTCCTCTAGTCTTTACTGACTGGCTTTGGGAAAGAAGTACCATCTGTCAGTGATGCTGGGGATTCTGAGTCTTTCTCAACATTTTCTATGGACACCCCTGCTCTTGTTTCCTAACAAGAAGAAATTTTTAAAATTTCCTCTATCTATTTTAAAATTTCCTCTATCTATTCCTCTATGAATGCCTTCTCTCAATTCTGAAAAGCCAGGCCAGGTGCAGACAGCCTCCTGTTTGCTTTCCCCCGGGTGGTGCTAAATGCTCAACTTCCTGTGATTTCTTCCAATACCACAGAGTCAGTCTGGATTTCTGTGCATGCTCACTAGCCATCTACAAAAGCTCACCATTACTGCCCTTGGGGCCACACACAGGGAGCCAGCCTCAGGGTTGGGGAGGGGGGTGTGTGTTGGTGAGACACCATGAGTATTCGTCATGCCCATTGGTAGTATCAGCAGGTAAGGCTGATGTGACCCATGGATGGGCTTCCTGATGAAGTCCACAAAGCAGCTAATAGGCATGTCCTTTTTATATGTTCCAAGCCCTGGCTGCTATTCTCCCACCCCATACTGCCCCTCAGTCACACAGCACACCTCAGTTTTCTGGATGGGGCAAGAAAGAAGTGAGCCTCTTTGACAGCATCCTGCACAGCTGGGGAAATCAGACACTCACTTTCATGCTCTCACTTTCCCTTATGGGAGAAATCACAGGACAAGAAGGTCTCTCTTGGTACTGAGTTGTCCCACCTTGGACGAGGGGTGATGCAAGTAAAGTAAAACTATTCCTCAAACCTTCTTCAATGTGTCCAAACTTCAGATATTTTTCCTCCAGTGGTGTATTGGTACTTTTTCACTGCACTCCCAGACTTCTCCAAAAGTACTCTTGTTCATAGGTGATTGTCAAAATCGGTGTTCTTTGAGGGTAAGACAGTAGTAGAAAACGCCTATTCTGCCATCTTAACGACATCACTCAAAACAGCATAATTGTTAATAGACCAAAACTAGAGACAACCCAAATGTCCACTAAAGTAGAATATATAGGATATTATACTGCAATGAGAAAAAAGCAAACTCCTCCACATGCAACAACATGTATGACTCTCATAAAAGACACAATGAGTAGAGGAAGCCCATAAAAGAGTACATACTGTGGTGTTAGAAGTTATAATAGTGACAGAGATGGGACATGAGAAGGATTCTAAGAAACTGGTCATATTTTATTTCTTTATGTGGGTATTTACATGGTGTGTTCAATTTGTAAAAACTCTCCAAGCTGTACACTTAGGAGTTATGCATTTTCATGTATGTATATTCTATTTCAAAAGTTTACCTCCAGGGCCTCCCTGGTGGCGCAGTGGTTGAGAGTCCGCCTGCCGATGCAGGGGATACGGGTTCGTGCCCCGGTCTGGGAGGATCCCATATGCCGCGGAGCGGCTGGGCCCGTGAGCCATGGCCGCTGGGCCTGCGCATCCGGAGCCTGTGCTCCGCAACGGGAGAGGCCACAACAGTGAGAGGCCCGCATAACGCAAAAAAAAAAAAAAAAAAAAAAAAAAAAAGTTTACCTCCAAAAAATAGTATTTCTTTTCTGTACTGATTGTCCAAAGTAACCAACCAGGAAATATAACAAAAAGGAATTAGATACCATTGTGATTAATGATGTGTGAACATTTCCTTATTCTCTAGCTCAGTGGTTCTCAGCTGTGAACAATGCAGAGGGCATTTGGCAACGTCTAGAGTCATGTCTGATTGCCACAACTGGGGCTGTGCTACTGGCATCTGGTGGGGAGAAGCCAGGAATCCTATGAAATATCCTACAACATACAGCACGGCCCCCACAACAAAGAATTATCTAGCCCAAGACAGTAATCATGCCAAAAGTGTGGTCAAACTCCTCCAAAGCTGTAAATTACATAAAGAGAGTAATCATTTATATCTCTATACCCAAAACCCATCAGAGTGCCCGGCACAAACTAGGCTCTCAGGAAAAAAGTTGTTGAATTAATAAACGGATCTCTCTCTCTCTCTTCCTCCCCGACCTCTCTCTCATGCGCACGTGCGCATGAGAATACATGCACCTTTTGTCTTGCATCTTAGAGTACTCTTGCTCTGTTGAGCCTAGGTGTACAGCTTGTTTTGGAAGACCTTGCCTTAAGAAAGCCAAGCAGATCCCAGGAGGTAGCCCAGGAAAAATGATGCATGGGGCCAACCACTCAGACCCACATGCAGTCTAGGATTAAGGAAAATGGTAGAAGACTTTCAGGATCGCACACGTCAGAACAGTAACAAGGAAAAAGAAATTAAATAGGAATTTGAGGTTAAATTCTGAGATGACATTTAAAAATACAATTTTTCCCAGAGAGTTCTCTATCCTTTTAATCCCTTACATCTTTCAGGAATTTAGAAGAATTAGTTATAGCTCCAGTAGGTGAGCAGCTGTCTAAAGATCTAGAATCATAGTTATTTCTCTCCAACTAACAGTCTGCATCTCACATTTTGAGAAAAGCTGACTGAAAATGAAACTTGTCTGGTTTTGATTTTTAAACTTTTTCTGATATTCTGAATGGAGGTCCTGGCCTCTACCATCCACTTTCAAATCTAAGTTAGCATTTAGAAGACATGAGTAGTTAGCAAAGAACCTTAATAAAATGCCTCTCAAACCATTTGTGTGAATTTGGACAAGTCAGTTAACTACTCCAGACTCTGGTTTTCTCATGTGTAAATTAGGTGAATTAGACTAAACAACCTCAAGTTCCTTTCACCTAAAACTTGACGACTCAATGATTTAAAAGACAGAAATTACAAGCTCTAATGAGGTGATATTTTGAGCTTTGCCAAATCGCAGGGTTTTTCTAGGTAGTCCCCTATTATAGCAGAGTGCAATAGCTTCACTTGATTCCACCAACAGCTGTGTAATTAAGCCTGATCTTTCTCCAGCATAGTTCATTTTCTGATGATGGGTCTACAATTAAAACAACTCCCTCCCCAGAGAAGTATACATCACTGTTATACTTTTCATCTTTAATTACACTGGTTGAAGATGAATAAATGCGCCCAAGATCCCAACTGGGAGGGAACAGATTCATTAGGTGGTTGTAAAATGCCATCCAGGCAGCATTTCAGGTTACTGTCTCTGCACAAGGAAGATGGCCTTTGATAAATCTGCTCAAATATACCAAAAATTAAGTCAACTCGCTACTGCCTACCTTTGTACTGGAAATTGACAAATACTAAAGATCTGGACCTTTTGAAGAGATAAGTACAACACCAAAGCCAACGCTAATTTACTACTTTAGTGCTTATAGTAGAAGGGCCAAAATAACCTGTCCACATTTTATAGAAGAAAAGGGAGAGTTTCCAAATTTTCATATTACCACCTCCTTCAGTCAACCTCAATCAGCTCTCTCCTTTTGTCTCGTAACACTAATATAATCTGACTTCATCTATTCATTTATTTGTTTACTTTTTATTGTCTGGCTCTCTTCACTGTGTATGGGGGAGAGGGACATCTGTTTCATTTAAAGTCGTATGACCACTTGGAGCACAGTGCCTGACCCTTGGCACCCATTAAATATTTGTTGATGGAATACATAAATATTGGTTCAGAATATTTCATTTAAATACACTTGCTGGTGGAGGTTTGGGGTTTGAGGTAACTGATGTTGAGCCAGTGTGCCAAACTTGGCATTTCTCTGGCATTATAATTCTCTTAAATCCTTGGTAGGTTTTTGGTTTTTTCATTCCCAGTCAACTCATTGACTTAGTATTCAACTCCATGGATTTGGTTAGGTCATCATTTTCGAATCTAGAACCCACCTGGGAATTTTGTCTTTCAGCAAGAGTCTAGGTGCTCAGCCTATCCACTCTGGGCTCAATCTAATGACATCATCTTGGCTTCTGCCTGGGAGCAATTTGTCAACAAGATGCTAATTGCCCTGTGCCCAAAACTGCCTCTCAGCTATTATGGGAAAACTGGCCTCTTTTATAAGGCAGGAAGGCATAATAGAAGTAGCCTGAAAAGCCCTGGGGAATCAGACTTTTTCCCAGGCCTCCATCTTAGTTCCTACTGTTTCCCACCTTCCTGCCTGAACACACCATCCTGACTTTGTGTGAATATCTTTTATTCAGAGCTCAGGATTAGTATTTTTCAAACCTATAAAACCAGACTCTTATACAGTCTTGGATTCTGGGCTATGGGTATAAAAGGCCTCTCTTAACAAGACACACTTTTCTCCCTCTCTGACTTCAAACAGGACAGCTTCTATTTAAGTTTGTCTCTTTTTGGTAGGACATTATTGAGACTTCAAAATATAGTCCATAAGATCCAGTACCCTGCCACTTTGCTACCAAGCCCCTTAATTAATGCCCCAGCCTCAGTAAGCATGTGGTATGAGCACCAAGATACCAAAGGTGACACTTAAATCATCTGCTTCATTATTGTATCACCCATTTTTCCACCGCCTGAGATAATATTTAAAAGAGCGAATTTTTATCAAAAATGTGAAGCGCTATGTCATCATAATTCTTCCGAAGTCAACTGTTTACCAATGGTAATTCTGCCCCTTGAAAACAGCTCCATGATTGTCAGATTGAGCAGCACATCAGCACCTACACCTGAGTCAGCTCCCCAATTTCTATCCTACTCTAGTAAAGAGAGCTAATTCCAGGCATGGAATCTCTCCTGGACTAACCTGCCCAACTGTAGGTGACTGACCAGGACCCGCTTCATTCCCAAGACACTGTGCTCTCTAACATTGCAAACATCGCCCTTCCTTCAAGCCTAAGCTAATACCACACTCTCCTCTCCAATCACGCTCAAGGAAGCATGGCCTGACAATGCATCCCCAATCTAATCTAATTCCTTCTTTTTTTATACTCCAATAATATGTATGGCCTATATAATTTATTTGGTAATTAATCATACACTGCCTTTTGACATATCTTCCATTTCCAATAACTACTTGAATGTGAGTTCATTTAACTTTTCACATCTTGATGCATCTATTTCAGTGGCATGGAAGGCAGTCATTCACAGAGGTTACGAGCAGGGTTTCTGGAGCCAGATGGCCAGATTCAATACCAGACCCCTTCAGGACACACTAGCTGTATGATCTCTGATTGCAGTTTTTTGAATTTAAAAATGGTTTAAATATGTCATATGGTAAAGATTAAATAAGTTATACATATAAAGCACTTACATTACATGTGTATTTATTTTATAACTAGAAAGTGCATTTTACTTTTTAAATGTTGTGGATGTGTTGTTGTTGTTGTTTTTATCCTCAGATATTTAGTATCATAGAGTTTCTGGTACATCCTTGAGACCTCAGTTCCAATGGTGAAGCTGTGTAAGCTAAGAGTTTGCGATGGAAACAAGCAAGTAAGCAGGATTCCATGAATAAGCACAGAATCCCTAAGGATGGCATCACTGAGCCCTATATTTTGTGCAAAACCTCTTTGCTCTACTTGTCACTGTCAGCTGGTCATGGAAGGCCTTGGAAAACCAAGTTTTGATCTAGGACAAAGGTAGGGCCATCCAATCACAGAGCCATAGATTTTCAAGTCTTGCCCCTGATTGACTCATGCTTGGAAATGCAAGGATTACTTTATAGCATTTAGGTTTTTAAAGTTGTCTCTGAGCTGCCAAAAGCAATTCACACAGTGAAGTAGTAAAACATCAAAAGGTAAAGTAGCTTCCTTTTTTCATTAATTTTCATGCTTAAAAAAGTTTACTGCATCCTTCTGTAATGTCCTTCAACATATTCATTTGTGGTGGGAAGATATAAGCCTACATCAAAAGTGAATATGGAGCTTCCCTGGTGGCACAGTGGTTGAGAGCCCACCTGCTGATGCAGGGGACACAGGTTTGTGCTCCGGTCCGGGAAGATCCCACATGCCGCGGAGTGGCTGGGCACATGAGCCATAGCCGCTGAGGCTGCACGTCCAGAGCCTGTGCTCTGCAACGGGAGAGGCCACAACACTGAGAAGCCCGCGTACCACAAAAAAAAAGTGAATATGCACCATGTTTAGAATCATTAAAATTTCTAAGAATTTTGCTAACAATTTTGGTTGCTTGCCACCAAGTCAATGATGGTGATTCAAATATCCCTCCCCCACCCCTGCATTTCAAATAGTCAGGATTTGCTCAAAGTGTAAGCTAAGGAAGAGAGCAGCATGCATTTTCATTTGGTTTTTGAGTATGATGGATGTTTTAATTGCAAGACCTCTCAACCTTTGGAGTATGATACAGGATTTCCCAATTAGTGTGGCCATGAAAACCATCCAAATTTTTCCCCTTTTTCTTTCCCAGTATGTCTTGTAAGAGCAGTGTTCTCCAGGACACCAGTCTAGACAGTACGAAGTCAAAAATTCATGCCTCCAAAACTTACCTTGGAAATACCAGGTAGCTTGATATAAACAGACCTCAGACAATTTGATTCCAAGCCCTTAGTCTCTAAGTTTTCAAGGAAGAAATGTATTGATTTGAAGAATTCTTTTTATTAGATTATGTGTTTTTGATAACTTTTTAGGCAACAAGAGGCCCTGTCTATATGCATCTCAAGCAAACATTCTTTAACTTTATACATTCTATCAGGACAAGGGATTTTCAAAAACTTTCTGTCCCAAAACAAAGCATGGGAGAGATATAAACTGCTCACATTATTAGAGTGTGATTACCCAGGATAGAAGAATCCCACCACCGCCATCACCTGCCAGGAAGGGGGTGGGCATATCATACCTGAAGAGAGGAGCATGTTTGAAACAACTCAAATGATTCCGGTATAGTCCCCCGTCGTCACACAGGAGCAGGAAGGGATGGCCCCTCTGCTCTAGTTAATAATACCTGATGTCTGCTGATTGATTTTCTCTTCTTCAACAAGTCAATGACTACTGGAGAGTTTCAGCTCTAACAGAATTGGTATACACAAGTAGAAAGCTAAGAAATATGGAGTATATCTTCCCTGGTATTAAATGAATACCATTTTCGAGTAAATAGGTAACCGCCAATAGACAGTTGGGTTTGCTTTGTATTATTAGTATAAAGTTGGGGCCTGATAAAAATTTGTGGTGATTGGAATTCCAAAAGCCGGGAAAACATAAAATACCGACATTGTGAGCCAGTAATAGAAATAACCACTCACCTTTTCATCAAAGGTGAGAAACGATTTATTCAAAGGAATAAAAATGGACGCTGATTTTAATAAGTGGGCTAACAAACTTTTCGTAGTTATTTATCAGGCCATTATAATGCAATCCTTGCTATGAATTCCAAATCCCATAACTTCTTTATTTTTTAATTCCAGAAGGTCAGCAACATAATGGAGCTGAGAGCTTTCCTCTGCTACTAAATTCCCAGAGCTGAGGTCTCAGACTAGATTACTCTATTTTTCTTTTTAACCTCACTGCAAAGTACAAATTACTAATCAACAGAAACGAAATTGCAGTTGTACAATCTTTTTATATTAATTTCTCTGGCTATGTACTGGATTCAATAATCTAAACAACATTTCTCTTAATGCCACATTTTTCCTAGAAATTTACATCAGAAACAAGTCCTCAGGCAATATTTAGGATAATAGATGAGAGTGTCCAGATGAGGGACTACCTAGAACTTTCCATTCTCCCCTCAATCAAAATGCAATTAATAATGAATTCTATGTCTGACAAAATATATGCAGTCTGTCTCAGTCAATAAACAGTGAGGGCAGGGGTTTCTCATAGAGGAGGTGGTTTGTACGATAACAATATTCACTGAAGGTAGGAACATAATAAAAGCTTGTATTTATTAAATTTCTATTGTCTGACAGATGCTTCACACTGTGCTTTGTTCATTAACTCAAAACTCCAGAAAAGCATGTAAAGTGATTATTAGAGTTTCCATTTTTTAATAATATTATTTTAATATATAATATTATAATATAATATTGAGAATATAAAATAATATAATATTATTTTAATTCAAAAGGTATTTAAACAACCCGATCAAAACATGGGCAGAAGTCCTAAATAGACATTTCTCCAAAGAAAACATACAGATGGCCATTAGGCACATGAAAATATGCTCAATATTGCTAATTATTAGAGAAATGCAAATCAAAACCACAATGAGGTATCACCTCACACCGATCAGAATGGCCATCATCAAAATATCTACAATCCCACTCCTGGGCATATACTCAGAAAAGGTGAAAACTTTAATTTGAAAAGATACATGCACCCCAATATTCATAGCAACAGCATTTACAATCGCCGAGACATTGAAGCAACCTAAGTGTCTATCGACAGATGAATGGATAAAGAAGATGTGGTGTATATATAATATATATATATATATATATATATATATATATATATACATATATATATATACATACACACACACACACACACACACACACAGAGTGGAATACTACTCAACCATAAAAAAGCAATAATGCCATTTGCAGCAACATGGATAGACCTAGAGATTATCATACTAAGTGAAGTAAGACAGAGAAAGACAAATATGATATCACTTATATGTGGAATCTAAAAAAAATGATATAAATGAACTGATTTACAAAACAGAAATAGACTCACAGACATAGAAAACAAACTTACAGTTACCAAAGGGGAATGGGAGGGAGGGATAAATTAAGACTTTTGGATTAACAGATACACACTACTATATATAAAACAGATAAACAACAAGGACCTACTGTATAGCACAGAGAAATATATTCAATATTTTCTAATAACCTGCGATGGAAAAGAATCTGAAAAAGAATATATATATGTATATATATACACACGTATATATGAATCATGTTGCTGTACACTTGAAACTAATACAACATTGTAAATCAGCCATACTTCAGTTTTTAAAAAGGGGGAACAAGTATGCTAATTAGCCCCAGTTCACACAGCTGGTAAGTGCCAGAGCCAGTGTTTGAACCCACTACTTCTGGAAACATTTGTGAACTATGATTCTATTTACAATTTTATTTCCAAAACTAAGTGTTCCTTGATATAAGTAAGAGCTTATGCCTTGATTTAAAATCCCCTAATATATTTAAATTCCTGTGAGGTTTTTTGTTTGTTTTTGCTTTTCCCTCCTCTCAATTTTTGCTTTCATGAGATTTCCACTTTGTAGTAGGAGACAAGAGCCAGGAAGTATTTCATTGTGGTTACACTTCTGATAAGGGCACAAATCTTAATTAGAGAAAAATAAATAATTTTCTTCAAGAGTAACGGTGGACAGCAAAGCAAATTATTAATTTGCTTACTTTTCTGCCTCACATAGATGTTGGCTGGCTCTGAGTTTTTAACAATATTCAAACAACTGTGTAGAGGCTGGCACATCTGCTTTGATTTGTAATGATTACTATGTGACATTTTTACTTGTTAAATTATAGCGAAGAGTGCTGCTAATAAGAAAGTAACTTTTATCATCTGTATATCAAATAGATAACTACAAAATCCACCTAGGACATGATTAAGTAGTAATTATTTATGGGCGGTATTTTTCCTGTTTGTTAATGGAGGATCGTAATAACTTGGAAAGTAGCAAATAGGAAGTTTCAGTTCAAATTATGTTCACATTCACAGCATGAGACACTAAAGCCACTTAAGTCTCATTTCAATTTAACTTGAATAAGTCATACATGCCACATAGTTATCTTCTAAAAAGAAACTACTGAACTCATTAGAATTTTTTATTTTTCATAGCACTGAAACTTGAAACTGCCTTAAAAATAATTGTATAGGACTTGCAAACCAAATGCTTTTTACTATTTCACTTTCCTATAAAGAGGTTTATAAATATTGACATAAAATAAATTTAAAAGAAATTCTTCGTCAGACCAGGTTTAATCTACCTTTTGTAGTTACCCACAGCAGGAAGAGCATATAATAAAGGTAATTACAGCTAATAGTAATTGCCCATTTAGTGTATACCCCCTAGTCTTGTATCAATAATCCCACAGGTAAGTACTATTATTTATATACATTTTACAGATGAGGAAAAGTGAGGCTTTGAGATATTAATTAACTTGCCCATAGTCACATTACAAGTAAGTGACAGAGCCAGGACTTGATCTAAATTCCTTTGATTCTAACCCTTTTACTATATGAACTCCAAAGCAATACAGGCTTCTTTTCTGCCCTAAGGAAGCCCGCATTCTTCCATACAGAGCCGTGGCCCCCGCATACAAAAGCTTTAAGCTCATTTACCAAAGCAAAACTTATTTGTAAACAAAGAGATGAATTTGATTCAACTTAAAACATTTGATCCCTGATTTAATAAATGCTTATTAGAGTACCTACAGCTCACCTAGGCCATATGCTAGGTGCCTGGAGTGACACAGCTGAAAAGGACATGAGCTTGTCCTCAGGGCCTTAGAATCCAGTCACAGTGTATGTGGACTGGAACCACAAGGAAGCAACATCTCTGTTCCTGAATCTCTCCTCTCCCCTCTTCAGGGCATCCTGCACCAGCCTATCTCACCTGAAAATGCCCTCCATGACTATTAGCTTACATTTAAGACTTCCATTTTCTCTTTTGGGGTTATTTTCATATTGTTTGGGACTATTTCTGTGGTTTTGTTCTTTTCTCACCACCACTATCATTTCTATCTGAGGCTGTCAGCATGAAGAGCCACCACCTGGGATCACCAATAGGCCCCCAGATTCACTGAGCCATACATGCCCTCCCCTCCTCCCCCAACTCGATGTCTGGCCTCAGCCTCTCACTGCAGGGAGAGCCTAGTTGCCTATCGCAGCCTCCCTGGCAACACAACCCAGAGCGCAGGGGAGTTCATGCCCTCTGGAATAGACCTGAACCAGTGACATCAGGAGACAGGAAGTGTCAGCAGATAAGTTCCACACCCTTCCTTCCACCAAGACTGTCCTGAGCTGTACTAGTACCATAAGGACTCTTCAGAGATACAGTATTACCAAGCTGTGTTTCTCATGAAGCTCAGTAATGAATGCACCACCTCCTTCCCTGCTTAGTTTCCCTTGTCCCCTCACTCTTGCTGACTTGGTATTGCACCTCTCACCTCAGTAAAGCACTAGCAGTTTCCCCTCAGATGCTCTGTTTTCTAGGAATCCTGGGTTAAGACAGTTTCATACTTCCCAGAAGTTCTGTGCAGTTAGTCGTCTCTGGACCAGTATCTCTTCTCAAAAAAGTATCTTCCCAGAACATGAGTGCATGTAAAACATAACTATTTTTCAATATCCCTTTTTTAGAGTCTTTGTGGGTACCCCCAACCCAATGATGAATTTTGGAGTGAAAATTTTATTCACAAATCATTTAAGTAAAAATACTTTTACTGGCATCACGTTTACATTCATTCCTTTGCATAAGCATTTATTGTTTCAGGTTTCTCTTTAAAATTTTTTTTATTTAACATCTTTATTGGAGTATAATTGCTTTACAGTGGTGTGTCAGTTTCTGCTTTATAACAAAGTGAAACTCTCTTTAAAATTTTAAGTACCCTTAAGGAGGTAAAACATTACTTTATTCAACACAGTTTGTATACATTAAATGATCGGATTGATTGATTGGGCTTGATCTAATCATTACATTGCAGGCAGCAAAGGTAGTATACATGCCTGAGTAAAGTCTTCCTACATCCAGCATAGGATCTGAAAAGCTGAGGTGTCAGGAAACAGGAGAGAGATGCAAAAAGATGAGATGGGTGAATAAGGCAGTAATGCATGCTTCATAGTTTACCTAGGGATGAGACCTACATTTACAAAACAATAAAGTTTCATTTCTTCATTTTCAATAATTAGTTTATTTGAGAGGTTTCTGAAACGATTTTTAAACCAGTTCATTACAAATAAATAGAGATTTATAAAAATGAATCCCTTTGCTGTGTCCTCACTGTCATTTGGAATACTTCATTGGCCAAGACCTTCTTGGTCTCTAACAGCTGAAATGCAGGGCAGAACAGAAGAGTAGAGAGCATCTCTAGAGCAAGAAGGAGAACCTTGGGCTGCCCTGGTGGCGCAGTGGTTGAGAGTCCGCCTGCTGATGCAGGGGACACGGGTTCGTGCCCTGGTCCAGCAGGATCCCACATGCTATGGAGCGGCTGGGCCCGTGAGCCATGGCCGCTGAGCCTGCACGTCCGGAGCCCGTGCTCCGCAACGGGAGAGGCCACAACAGTGAGAGGCCCGCGTACCGCAAAAAAAAAAAAAAAGGGAGAACCTTCTGGAGGAGGAGACACTTCTGCTGTGAACAGTCATTAAACACTTTTATTGCTGTGCAGTCTATAAATCATCATGTGACTAGAACCAAATTTTAAGTCCCATAACTAATAGCAGGGTTGTGTCTAGGGGCCGTGGTAGAAATCTGAGAACATGTAGATGGTGATTCACTTGGCATGACTCACAAAGCAACTGTGTGAGCATAAAATTTTAAGAAGATAAATCAAAAATTGCACCCAGTTTGAGATTTCAGAGCCACTCACTGCAATCAGTTACTCTTCATTGATTTATAACTCCCATATTATCCCCAAACTAGTTGTGATGTCAGGTATACAAACTAAGAGAAAGCCTTGGTTTTAGCAGTCAGTTTTTCTTTAAAAACTATGTATTGCTTCTTCTTGAAACAGAGTTCTTGGCCCTTTTTCTCTTTTTTGTGTCACTTTTTTATTCCCTCATTCACCTCATTTTAGCCAGTCTGTATGCTATCGTACTTAGTCTACTCATTTTTCTTGGCAAAATAAGGCTATTGGTCATGCAGTGGCTTTCAGGTGACACAATACTTACTCTGCTTCAAAATTTCTTCATGACCTTTACCTGGAAACTGGCCTTCATTAGGTTTAAGGTGTACTTATACACGTAACCTGGTTTGCTACTTTTGACTGACTTGGCAGCTCATGCACCTGATTCATAGCCTGTCTGCCTTGTGGAATTTCCAGAAAGAATTTTGCTGAGTGTCTTGATTGGACAGAGAATAGTAGTTTCGTTGAGCAGATGTAGAAAGCTGTTTCAGACATAATCGTAGTACTTTCTACTTGATTTCCTTCTAACATTTCAAAATACTTTCACATCTACTCTCTCATTTAGTGTCTGTCTGATGTGGGAAAATGAAGGGAAGCCAGAGTAAAAAGAAAAGAAGAAGAAACTTAAGGGACCCAGGATGGTTTGCTTTACTAGAATACATGGGAAGGAGAATTTAAGAGACCACAAAAAGGAACACAAGTAGAGCTGTCATGCTGGGAAACCCACTAGAAGATGGGAAATACATTAACTTGTTGATGGAGGACAATGAAGAACTTACTTGATTATATTGGAAAGTGTAATCATTCTTATTTGATATGGTATGTTTCAACTGAAAAGCCCAAAGCCTTTGTTCTATGGTACACAAGCTAGCACAGGGATTTGGAGCATGGTCTCTGGTCCCAAACAAATCAGCAGTTTGAGCTCTAACTCTGCCACTTACAAGCTGTTTGACCTCAGACGAGTTAACATGTCTTTGAGACTCAGTTTTCTCATCTGTAAAACTCATCATTTTTCTCATCTTATACTGTAACGAGATCAATGTCATAAGGTTATTGTGGGATTACATACATGTAAAATGCTTAGTACAGTGGTGCATATTAAGTGTTCAATAAATGGCAGCAATTGTTATACAGTAAATAAAAATATTCTTGGCATTGTCATCTTTTCCAAAAGAGCTTTAGGAAAGAATGAATAGATGGTAGCCATAGCCAAACAAGAATCCCCTCGTGGTCAATAAGGAGATTCTCTTTATTGAGTTTCATCAGTTTTCCCTGCCTCTTGGTCAACTCTTCTTCCTCTTTAGGGAAATAAAAATAAAAAGTGATAAAGTAGTTAAATCAATTAGATGATTATAAGATATCGGTGACCAACTCTGGATACCTGGAGGTACTAACTCTACCACTGGCTCTACCACTGAAGAGCAAGAAGCAGTGGCCTATGCACATAGTTGACTCTTATATCAAAAGTTGGTGGTGAATCCAGAAAGGATCATTTAAGTACAGACTAAGGACTTCAACTTTATAGGACCTTTCTGCTCCTTCCCCACTCCACCTCATCTCCTCCAGAATATACCTATCCTTTTCATGGGAGGAGGTGATGCTTAATTAGCAATTGCATTTGCAATAACTGTTCCCATATGGGCTTGAACAACTTGCAGAGGTGCCATCCAATTCCAGCAGCAGCTGCAAGGCTCTATAGGTTCCTACTCAGTCCATCACATAGAAATTCCTTTCAGCAAATGAGGTGGAGTACTGTGGAAACCCTTCTTGGATTTGTATTATTATGTGTATTAATCATGGTCACTCTTGCAAAAAGTTGAGCCCTCCTTCCTCTAAAAAGATTGCTACTTGGGGTCCAAGTGCACAGAAGGCAATGGTATTTCTGTGTTTTCTAGCCTGGGGCTCATCTGCAGAATTCACAGACCTTTTTCCCCTTAAACAACTTAGTTACAAATAGAAACATGGCCCTGCATTTATCTCATTAAAAGAATCTAGTCTCCAAAGAAACTTTATGTGCTTCCGCATCCTGCAAAGACAGGCATGGTGCCTCCTCTGGTTTATAATTAACATTGCCCAAGGACTAAATTGGTCTTTTTTTTTTTTTTTTTTTTTTTGCGGTATGCGGGCCTCTCACTGCTGTGGCCCCTCCCGCTGTGGAGCACAGGCTCTGGACGCGTAGGCCCAGCGGCCACAGCCCACGGGCCCAGCCGCTCCGCGGCATGTGGGATCCTCCCGGACCGGGGCACAAACCCGCGTCCCCTGCATAGGCAGGCGGACCCCCAACCACTGCGCCACCAGGGAAGCCCCTAAATTGGTCTTTTATTTCCAGATAAAACAAGCTTACAAAATAGTGTGTAACAATGAGGTCAGGCTCAGTGCATACATTCCTCTCTCTGAAACAATCATGTGAAGTGAGGCACCAGATACAGGGTTAGGATTTTATTTTCAGTTACTAATTTTAAGTATGACTAATTCTACCCCTGGCTGGGGATGAAGAGGTAGGAGTTAAGCAAGCTCAGGACCAAAATTTTTAATGGCTTCTAAAACAAAATCTTCCTTATAAATTAACATTTGTAATTTTAGTAGCCACGATGTCAGAAGCTAGACTATAATTTGGCCTATACTACTATAGGTTTTCAAACTTCCTATTTACTCATGTATTTCCCAATGGTCATTTAGAACATTCTCTTCAAAGCCAGTAGTAGTATGCCCAAGAAAATTGCTATTAGCTCCATTTCTGCTTTAAATGGAATAGAAACAAGGAAATTGATTTGACTGGAAAATGCCAGTGTTAGAGGCCAAAGCAAGGATCCATATGCCTTAAAGACAATTCCCTCTAAAAACAGATGGGACCTCCCTGGAGAAGGGCCTGCACTGCCTGCATCATCTGTCTAAGGGCCTTATCAACAAAACCCTCCCTTCCGAGAAGGATCTTAACCACGCCAAGAACCCCCCTCAACCTCCTCAGCTTTTCTAGTTTCCAAGCATGGTTTTCTTTCAGACAACACAACCAGCATTTCTCTTCGCTATCTTCTGGGAGCTGCCTTCCCCCCACCCCCACTTCCACTAGCCCTCTCTTCACCTGGCTTTTCCCCCAGCCCTACTACTTGCTGGCTCATTCCATGAAGGGGCTCTCACACCTGTCCATTTCCATGTCCCTGTGCCTCTCTGCTGACTCTTCTCACCTTCCCTTTCCCTGTCTTGATTTGATGAACACACACCACCACTCACCTTGATCGTCCCACTTAGCATTAGTTCTCCTCATCATGCCATCCCAAATCTGCATTCACATCCCTGGCTCAGCAATGGGGTCTCACCTATTCTGGCCCAGGTCTGACCCCCTCCTTGGTGTCAGTTAGCACAGTGCTTCTCAAATTTGCATTCAAATCCCCAGGATCTTGCTGAAAGGCATACTCTGACTCACTATTTCTGGGATGGAGTCTGAAGCTCTGCATTTCTAACAAGCACCTGAGCGATGCTGTTGCTGCTGGTCCAGGAACCACACGTTTAGTAGCAAGGATTTAGCGTCCAAGGAGATGTTGGCATGGAGACTGGGCTGCCTCTAAGTTTGTCTACTTCTTGAGCCGCATAACTCTGGATTTACAGGAATCCTTCCCCTTATATAACAAGTACCACATCGAGCCTTTACAGATTTTGCTCCAGTAATTACAGTGTTCAAAAAGCATCCTCAAAAGAGCTCACTGTACCCACAAGCACCCTTCAGGCCCTGCTCCAAGACTTGTGGAATCCATCAGTGCTCTGGGGGAAAAAAGCTTTTGAAATGGAATTGAACGTGGGGCGCTGTCTAGCATATCAGTGAATCCAGTAAGGGCTTTTTCCCCCCTCTTTCGTTATTCACTGAATTTCTTTTGAGATGTAAAAACAGACTAGGAACAAAATTAAATTTCCAGGTCTTCTTGCCTCAGTCGTTCGCTTCTTGCAAGCACCTTCAAGTGCTGGCCGCTCTGAGCCTCAGTTTGTCCAAACATAAAAGACAGGATTTTCTACTCAACCTTGTTGGAGTAGGATTTACAGTCTCTAGTGAAACCTGCTATGGAAAGATGCTGTAAAAATGTAGAGTGTTCTTTTGATTATGGATCACATCTGCACCAAGACCAGAAACTTTTTTTCAACAGAAGAAGGACTTAGTGTTCTCCATTCTCCACAATTTTTTCCCTCTAATGAGGTATGGAACTACATAGGCCATAATGACTACAGCTTAAAGGGTAGGTTCAGTTACTATGTAATCTCATAAATCTCTCTTAGCCGTAAGTATCAGCTAACCTCTACTTCTGCTGATATTTTATTTACCCTGTAAATCAGCTCTATTCTTTCACTTCACACAAAGGAAGTTGGGAACCCCAACTCCCGCAGGAATGCAGAGGCAGACAGGCTGCTTTGTGTGTGCCCCTGATCCAGGAACCCCCCTGCAAGCAGGCCATCGCCGCCCCCCCAGATGTAGGGGGTGGAGTCCCATCAATCACTAAGGAGGGTTGTGCCAGCGGAGTCCTGGGAGGTGAGGAAAGCACGGCCAGCCAGAACTGAGAATGGAGTCACAGAAGTGAAAACATTAGCGAAAAACAACTGATTGGCGTCAAAGTGTGTATCTTACTTTATTTGGCTTTGCTTTCAATTAACTTCAGTCACACTGGTGCATGTGTGGACACAATGTGAGCAAACCTGTAGTTCCCCTTTAGGGCAGCTTTGCTCCCTCACTGGAGGTGTGTCCCAGCTGGGGTGAGGTGCTATGGCTTCCTCCCTCTCTGGAGCAGGATGCCCAGTGGCTAGGGTCACTGCCCTGTTCCGCAGAGCTGGCCAGGAGGTTTGATGCCCCTCCATTTTTCTTCCTCCACCCCCACCATGCTCCAAGCAAAAGATATGGAAAGATATATGGCATGAGTAGAATTCTAAGAAGAAAGACTTGATGTTAACCTGTTTGTTAGGAACACACAGACAACTTTGATTTCAGTCTATTAGTAGAAGGCAAAATTTCCCCTAATCTGTTTAAAGGAATATCTTTTGGGCACCAGTATAATGAAAGCCAGTACCCTTTAATTTCTTACAGGTCATTTAGTGTCCAATTTCATAGACTTCAAAGGGAGTTTAATCACAAAATGAGCAGAAAGGCATATAATAAAATTATTTACATGACTCCTCACTGCTGCAACTATGGGGAGGGGAAGAGAGAAGATAAGAAAGCAGGGAAACAAATTAAAGGGTAAAGTCAAGGTGGAAATGAATAGCACCGGAGGTCAAAGTGACTATGAGGTCAAAGACAAGATAGAATGTCTCAAGCTCTATGGGATGTGGAGTTTGGTTTTGAGTTAGACTTAGGATGAACTTAGAATTTAGATAAAGGAGCTCAAAATTAAATATCAACAGAAAAAGAAGAAAAGTGAACAATTTTCTTAAATCACTTTTTTTAGATGCTCTAAGTTTTAAATAAACTTTGCCTATAGATTAATGTCTACAGGATGTTTAGTGTGTGCAGTGTGTGTGTGTGTGTGTGTGTCCATGATGGTTTCAGAGACATAAAACTCTGCTTTTCCCATAAGTTTGAATCATTGACTCATGCTATTGCTACATGGACAATTTCCAAACTGAGCATTTTCTAAAGACCAAAGCAAAACTATAACTGCACTCTGCAAAAAAGCATCCCAGATCACTTTCAGCCTGGTTGTCTCCTAACAAGATAAGAAAATTCCGCTCTGCTTGTCCATCCCACACTGAATCCTGATGATTCACCACTCACACACAGCTGCCAGCTCTCTCTGCTTTTAGCTTCTACACTAAATAGTACACTGGAGCATACTGAGTATACTTTCAAATCTACCAGAATGTATCTTTTCAACTGCCTAGAAATTGAAGAAAGCCCATAGTTTTGTATTATTGAACTGAGGTTTGAACCGTTGTGCCAGACCCTTCTTTTAAAGGTCACAATTCTGACTCTATAATCCCAACTTCCTTTGTGTACAGTCCAGTTTAAAGAGGATTTTATGCTTCTTTCACTTTTCCTGTGTTTAAATCAAGTGCTTCTTATATGGCCTTTGCATAATTTTTAAGCTTTGAAAACATTTAACCTTGTTTCTTTATTGGAAGGGGGTAAAAATGCTCATAAAAACAGATGAGGAACATCTCATCTGACATCAGTATTTATTCATCCATGTACTCATTCACTCAACACACTTTTGCTGGGTGTCTATGTAGGCACCTGACACTGATGGGGAGACAAAAGTAGGGTATGTACTGCAATATAACTATATTAAATGGCACCACTGGAAGAAGCTGGAGGAAGAGTACATGGGACTCTGTACTATTTTTTGCAACCTCCCATGAGTCTATAATTATTTAAAAATAAATAGTTTTTTAAAAAAATAGGGTTACCAACTGTCCAGGACTCTACCCATTTTAGCACTAAAATTCCCACATCCTCGAAAACCCCTCAGATCCTGGCAAACTGGGACAGTTGATCACTTTATAAAATGAGAAGCATTGCCTCTGTCTTCGATTATTTCATATCTAATGAGAACGTAATAAATTAGTGGAGGGAAAAATACTAGTCAGCAAAAGTAATGTATGGCACATGTGTGACCTGGCCTAAATCTTTCACCCATGGTAGTTATTGCTAATAGATCACAGACTTCTTTCTTGAGCTCAGACATAGCCTCAGAATCCTTCCCAACATAATGCTTTTCCAGATAGCAACTATTTTTTTTTAAGTCCATAAACTCATTTTATTTATTTGTTTGTTTGTTTCTTTGTTTGGTTTTTGGCCTAGTGACATGTGGAATCTTAGTTCCCCTACCAGGGATCTAACCCGTGCCCCCTGCAGTGAAAACGAGGAGTCCTAACCACTGGACCACCAGGGAATTACCCCCATATAGCAACTATTAATGAACTGGAGTTGGCAATAGAATTGAAACCCATTTGCTATCCTTGCATTCTTCTGCAGTGTCAAAGCATTTTTCAGGCATTTTTGCTTTAATAGACAAGCTTAAGAAGAAAGCTCCAATTTCCAGGCCATGCTCTACTCTTGACTGGAAAAATAAACAATTGTTAAGAGTTGCTATGCATAGTTTTGTATTTCTTCTTTAAGGTCCTCTCAATACTGTACAGGTTATCCCCAAATTAGTTTAGTCATTTATTGTCAATCTTAAAATCACAACAATTTTCAGAGATGCCCTTTAAACTCCAACATATTTCTATGAGATATATACAAATAATATAGAAGTAAATTTTTTTTCAGTGAAACTGGTGATAGAATTTCACAGCATATGGTTTATTTTAACAAAATAAGCACCTTCCCCGACCCACAGCATCTGTGTACTTTTGAGAGTAAAACTACATACAGACTCACACTCATACATTGCTTCTGTACTTCCTCTTCCTTCTACCCATCTTTCAGACAAACCAGTGGGTAAACAACATCTACTCCAATCTTATTAAGTACAAGTGTACTTGATAACAGTGAAGGCTTTCATTCTGATGTATATATACAGTGCTCCAGACTGGAATCTAACCCTGTAACATCTTTCAACATTTAACACAGGAGAGCATAAAAAGGTTTTAGAGTCATAGTGGGATAAGTTCAAAGCCTGGCCCTGCCATTGTCCAACTGTGTGATATCACTCTCCCTGAGCTCAGTTTCTTCACATATAAAATCATTAGAGTAGTCCAGACTCATTGGGTTACTGTAGTAGTCAATGAAACAATGTGCATAAATAAAGTACAACATATAAAAAATAATAGCGTTCATTTATTTTATTATTACTACTGCAGTTAAATTTTTGTTGTTTTCCCAGTAACAGCTGAAATCAAAACCTACTTTTATCACTAGGCCATCAAAACTTTTTTTAGAATTTTAATTTCTTTTTGTTTATTTATATAATAATTAGCTTAGTTATACAATATATCTAAGACTAGTGCTCATATGCCAAACAAATATAAATCATCATATTTCAATAAATATTTTTAAATGTCTGCTCAACATTTAGACTGTGTATATACCACAAAAACACTGTTGAGGAGATGCACACCAGTTGACATAATTGGACCAAATCGGAAATAAATTCAAATTTTAAAGAAAAGATAACAGGTTTTCCTCTTCTAAACTATCAAAGTTTGAACTGTCTCGTATCTTAGCAGCACTTAAGTGGTTAGGTGATAGTATTTGCTTTCAACTTTTAAATCTTTTTATTAAACTAGCAAGAATGAGATTTTTAAAGAAATGAAACACTAAAGGATTGGAATTTTTCCCTCTTCATTCTTTATACTTGTCCAGAACACAAGAGATTTTCCAAAAATGCTGTTGCCAACTGGCTGAAAAGCAAATACCACTGCCCGAAAATCAATTAAATTCATATATTTGGTAAATGGTATAATTTCTAAGTTACTCAATTCATTAAATCTCTAAATATTCAGTACTGTGATGGGAGTGCATATTACAAATAATCTATTATTTGAACCTAGTTTCCTTTGATCTTATTGAGTATTTGACTTTCATGACTAATATACATATATTTTTTAACTGAGTTTATATGCCCAGTATGCTGTTTAGTCTAATTAAGAATCTTGAAATGTGAACTATAGAGAGGTTCTAAAAATAAAATTCAGTCATAAGTCTCTATTATTAATTTAGATACGATCTCAGGTAGCACATACACAAAGGCTACAAAAATAATGTACAAATGAACAGATGAGCAAAATCAATCTGATCGTGTAGGTGTTAATGTTTTCTTCCGACTCTCCCTCCAGTTGAAAAGATCAAAGTGAGGCCTGGAATTATCATTGCATTGGTCTCAGTCATCCCAGTTTCACAGCGTTCAGTCATTCTGTGTGTTCTATATTCAGTGCAGCTGTTGTTGTGGCTCTTGAGATGTTAGACTCACTAATAAGTTATTTTCCAGTCTTTTGGCAAGAATGGGGCTATAAGAGAAATGGCTTGTCTTGATGTGTTCCAGCTGGAAGTAAATATGTTCTCCCATTGAAAAACAGATCATTGCCTGGAGGTTTCCAAATTTTGCCTAACTGAGCACTGGATTAGGAGTTGCCAAGGAACCCAATGGTTATATGTGATTATGGAAACAGAGGGACATACTGATCCAAGCCCCAGGAAGAAGTTAAGAACTCTTTAATTTCAATCCCACGTTTTCTTGCTAACACGTTTTACAACCTTGAAAATGCCACTTAGCCTTTGGCTATGCTTCCAGAGCTACCCTAATTATTTAATATTTATTGAATACTCATAAAGAACTGGCTCCTGAAGAGAACATAAAGCAAAAACAACTAGCTCTGTGACCCCAGTGTTCATTTTACAAGGACACCATTAGCAATATTTCACAGCCTACCACCTTAAAAATGCATTCTACACTACTAAAGATCACTCAATATTTACAGAATATTCATTACTAATTTTTCAACAGGATGAAAGAGAGCAGTTGGAATTGGCTTACATTTTTGACCCAGTGCACAATTTCAAGAAATCCTTAATTCAGAACAAAGTGAAAGAAGACCTTTATTCTGATAACTAGAGTCTGCACTACGAAGATGGACCACGAAAACAGCCGAAATATGGGGGCAGTTGTGAGGTTGTATCTCTTTGGCTTTGACTAAGTTGAGATTTAATGTACTTTTGGTCATTCTGTCAAAGACAAGTTTGTGTTGAAGCCAAGGAAAAACAGTGCTCTCCCTCTGCACTGAGGAGGCTCTCTTATGTTGAAATCACACCCCATTTCCCTTGACACGTGTCACCAACACACTCTGTCCTAATCTAGCAAACTGTGTTTGCATAGACAGCACCAAAGTTGCTATGAACTATTTGGACCTGCCAGTGTGAATAGTCATGGACATCTGCAGTATTCAACATGATACCATGGTGTTGCAGCTTATCCATGGATGTGTATGACTGGTTGGTTTTCCCTGCAGTAAGGAACTGTTTTAAACAGCAAATCATATAGGCCAGGATCTTTAAAATAGTTATGCTAGAGGGTTTTTTTTCTTTCTGTTTTGCTTGAAATCCTTGTTTTAAAATGAGGTTCCATGATTATTTATCCTAGCCTCAGAAGCCATGGGAAAATGTTATATTTGAAGAAGATGACACAAGCTGGGAATCATTTAACCAGCTAAGAGAATCATTTTTACCTATTCTTGGATTCAATATGTAAGTACAATACACAGAAAGATATTTTTGCTCTCATTTCCTCTGCATGCTTTAAATTTTTATAAGAAATGTGCTATGTAAAGATGGATGTGAATAAAGGTAAGAAACAGTTAAAATATCTAAAGTCTCCTAACTACTTTTGTTTTCAAAATTACAACCTTGAAAACCTATCAGTTTAGCCCCTACTACTTCACACTGCATGATTATTTGTGAACAGTTATTCTGAAGTTTACTTTAGTGCTATCTGTAAAAAGAAAATAATAGTAATAATAGATTGCAAAGTCAGTAAATTTATCCAGTGTCATTAGGGAATAAGAAGTTCCCCATAGATACATTTACCTCTTTAAGAGCCCAGACTTTTTAGTGGACATCATTTCACATTTTCATAATGACTTTGTGTTAGCATTATAAAAATAATTATTGTGCTATGTTTTAATATAGTAGTAGTAGTAGCCTCATAACTATTAGATGTACAGGCTGTTTGTCTCTATACCAAATAGCCCCAGGCTGCTCCCTAATGGGAGGCTCTACAGCCTCAGACTTCTCTAACTTTCACTGTGAGCTGTCATTTTTCACTATTTGGATTCTCACAACCCTGCCTCAAAACCACCTTCGCTTTGAAGGTGGAGGTGGGGAAATAAGCAAACTCCTAATAAGTCTGTGCTCCCCACTGGGTCTATTTCCATTGGAAGAAGATTTACCAGACAGCATGCTGAATTACGAAATGATGGAACAATTGAACAGAAAATAATTAGACGTGAGCAAATTATGTTTTCTGCTCATAATGTATACTAGCTGTTATTTCCTACCTGATTTTTGCACAAATTGCTTTCTCTGCAGATTTAATACTATGATCTTGTCTTTACCAGACCTCTTCTGCTTTATTCTACTTCCCTAGTTTCCCAATGAGATTTTAAATCTTAACCCCATACTCTCAAAGTTCTGCCCAGTTTTGTATGGATATCCGGTAGCCCTATGGGTTAGATTTTCTGTTCCAGTGATACAGGTCTTGGATGAAACTCTAACAGTTTCACTGAGTTCAAGCCCAGCTTGTTTTGAACAATAGTTATAACCAGTAGCTAGAGCTTCTAATGTTAAAACTGATCCTTTGCAAGCCTCACTGGAGAAAATATCATGACTGATCTATAAGACCCTGCCATGGCAGAGAATTCAATTCTTAGCCTCTCATTTAGTTCAATGAGCCAAGACAGGCTGCCCCTGACCAACGTTACCACCACCTCAGCACACAGTATAACAAAGCCAAGAAAATGCCAAACTGCTATCCATCACCCATGTGAGAGAAACACTTTACGATCTTTAAAGTGGGCCTTTGTCCATTAATACAGCTCTCTGACAATGCTCAACACATTTATCCACGGTGGATTTGACTCTTGGCTCAGTGAGATCTAAGGGAAGTTAAAAACACAGAAGGGCAATTTTTATCACTTCTTTCTGTGGGAGCCTAGAGAATTTGTTTAGAAATCCAAGTTCTATGGCCTGAAGTACTCAAACTGTCACTAACACACAGCAAGTTCATAGACTGGCAAAGACCACACAGGCCTCTCAGTTTCCCCCTAGGGGAATCAAATCTGTTTGTCCTGCAGCTGTGCAGAGATATATTTTAATAGCAGCACGATGCTTTAAAATTAGTGTCTGTTTCATGACTAATTTTACGGGATTCTGTGCGACCATTAAGTCAATATACTCCTTTGCGGCGTGCAGTACTCACTTCACTTTCAAAGTTAGGGTTCTTTAAAACTGTATTATTTTTCTCTTGCAGTACAGCCAGTTGGTTAGAACTGTTAGAATCATCCTCAAACGATTATATTTTATAATGTGTTTTCACATTGAGCAAAGGCAGAGTGGGAACGTGAGCCAAAAGCTCTCCATCCATATGAAACGTAAAGAAGCCTAATTGAAGGGGTCATATATCCAGAAGCCAACGTGGCTTCAGAGGGCTGAGATCAGAGCCCATCTTTGGTCAACTGCAGAGTGGGCTCTGTCTTCACCTGGGGTCAGTGTGTGCGCCAGGAGTCACACCTGACACTGAAAAGTAGAATAATTATCCATTCAGTACCAACTCCACATCGTGAAAGTCCCACTGAACTATGCCTGGGTGATCAGAAACCATATCTAGGTGACCCCAGCACTCCTCCTGCTGAAGCCCCCTAGCCACCTGCCTCTCCGCAGCCCTGGGCAGACCATGGAAGGGAGCAGCACGGCTCCAGCTCTCCGCTTTCTCATCAGTTGTTCTGTCTCTAAAGAATGGAAAATCTTTCTTTCAACTCAGTCTAACACCCACTCCCCACTTCCCTGCCCTTTTTCTCCCAAGCAATGTAACTTGAGCTGAAATACAAACAGTTGCTCACACTCTTTCTTTTTTTTTTTTTTTTGCTCCTGTTGCATAAAAACTGAAAGAGGTAGACAAAGGTGCATATGAAGCTTGGAGATTAATACCTCTTCTGGTCCCAGCTGTCAGATTGATTTCTTCTTTGTAGCTAAATCAGGTCATTACGCTACAAATCTTTATTCTAGATGAAAGATTTAAATCTCCACAGAATTAGGGGAATTTTGGGGCGGGGGAGCATAATAAGCCGTCCATAGTAATTGGCTGTAGTTTTACCTGGATGCTTGTATGGAGGCTGCTATCAAATTCCGATAAACTTTTCCTGACCCCGTTCACTTTCCGGAGTCCCTGGGAATCCCAGCAACAGACTGCATTGTCCTGGCACTCAGTCTTCGTGCTCAATTATAAATGTCTCCACATCTAAGACATCATGTTTCTACCGAAGTATTTTAAACAATCAAAGAAATTAAAAGACCTTTGCATTGCTTTGTAATAATAATAGTAATTTTTTTTAAGTTTCTATAACTCAAGCATTTGTCCTTGATGTGTTCTGAATTATTTCCTCAGAATTTAAAAAAAAAAAAAAGCAGACATAATGGAAGGCTTAGAGATTCCATTCAGCCGCTTTAAAAGCAAAACCAAAGAACAGCAGTGGCAGCAGAAGTATGAAAAGGCATTAAGTCATCAAAATCACCGTTCAGTGGAACAGCTTTGGAACAGATGTGTCTCCCATCGTCTTTATCCAAAGAACCAGGGAGGGGACATTGAATATATAAATAAAGATAATAAGGCAACCAGCCTTAAGTCAGTGCAGCTTTTAGTCAGGTATTCTTCAGGCAGACTTGTTAAACGGTTTCAAAGCATCCCTTGTAGTTTCTGCATCATGTAGCAACCTCTTATTTTCCCAGTATTTCGGGCGGTAAATGGATGATGGTGAGCACTGAGCCCTAAATCAGGAGACTTATGTTGTATGTGCAGAAAGTGGGAGAGTGAAAACTCATCTGTAGTTCTGATTAGGCTGAAAAAAGCCCCCTTTTGTTCAGGAGCTCCAAGCACAAATCCAGATTTCTGCAGAGCCTTTTGTGTTCAGATCCCCAGGAGGCAGTGATCACCACGATTCTACGTGGACAGCGCCCCAGAGCTGGGCGATGCTGAGGCTCTGGACGTAGGGCCTTTTGAAAATCTCCACTTGCCACACTTTAAATCCTGTTTCCTTACTAACTTCTAGAGAGGTTCTATTTTCAATTGTCTCAAGAGCAGGCTGCTCCTCTGAAGGAGGAAAGGTGGGGCCTGTTAAGGAGCAGGCAGAAATACTCTTGGGTCAACGTACTTATGTCAAAAGTCCTGTGAAAGCTGTTGGGATCCTGCCATAAATGTTTGAAATCCTGACTGAGAGAAAGGCTAGAAACTAGGGCTGACCCTGCTCATAACCTCAAGGCCCCATCTGACAAAATTATCTTTGACCCGGTTCCGTCATAATGTCTGAAATTGCTCCCTCTGAAGACCTCGTCCCTGTTAAGTGCATCCCCTCCAGAAGGTCCCAATTTAAATGCTAATGTTTTGCTCACCCAATATCAGTCATTAGTTTATCACATTAGCCTCAGTCACCCTGGGAAAATGGAACTTGGTCGGGTAAGCACTAAAGAAAGGCAAGGTGAAAGGGATGTTCCAGAACTTGTATGGGGAGCAGAGATATGAATGGGGGTGGTTAAACAGAGTGTACTGGGCTCAGCAGCTAGAGGGACAGGCCATGAGCCAGTAGGTCTCCCACCCCCGTAGAAGCGGGGTACACAACATGCATCCCACAGGAAGGTGCTAGAAGGAAGATTAGGGGATACTTTAAACAAGCTTTATCTTCATCATATTTTTGTCTAGAGCTGGTCCTAGTTGGGGCTAAGTAAATCCAATAAACAAGACAGAAAATACTAACCCTAATCCTAACAAAAAGAGATGGTCAAACAGTCCATATGCCTCCAGAAGAAAGAACTCAATTGGGAATATGAAACACACACTTGGCCCTGGCCATTTAAGACGATCCACTACAAACTAGGCCGACTCTATTTGACAGAAGGACAGCCATTCCCACAGTGGCTTTGGGATGTTATTTGAAAATCAGACTATTTTTTAAAGGCAACATCCATTGTTAGGCTTGTTTTTCTTTCAGTTAATCTAAATGGGAACATCCTTATCTACAAGGACACAGATACCTTTTTGTGGAGCTTTCTGCAATATACAAATGTGTTGCCTGGTAATGATCTTTCCAGTTAAATTAAGATGTTCTGTACTACAAAAGCCTATGAGTACAAAGAACATGGGTTAGATAGAGGGAAGAACTATTTATTAGGTGCCTGAAACACAAGATGAACAGCACAAGATGGCATATTTGTGCAAACCTATTTTTTGAAACATTTAAAATCCAACTTGGGGCTTCCCTGGTGGCGCAGTGGTTGCGAGTCCGCCTGCCGATGCGGGGGACACGGGTTCGTGCCCCGGTCCCGGAGGATCCCACATGCCATGGAGCGGCTGGGCCCGTGAGCCATGGCCGCTGAGCCTGCGCGTCCGGAGCCTGTGCTCCGCAACGGGAGAAGGCCACAACAGTGAGAGGCCCACGTAATGCAAAAAAAAAAAAAAAAAAAAAAAATCCAACTTGTTTTATTAATTTTTTTTAAATGATGCTTATTCTTCACATGTTCAAATATCTCCCAGAGGGAAAAGCGGTCTGCTAAAAAGCTCTTGATCTTAATTCATTTTCAAGCATCTGCAAATTAAAAGAACTGTTGGGGAGATGTTCTACTCATTTATTGGCTGAGAGGCACTTTTGTTTTCAGTGGGAAGAGAAATGTTCATTTAAATTTGGAGGAATCACCTTAAATTCAGGAAAGAGCAATGTCTTCATGTAAATAGGAATATGTGACTTTCCAGATATTTTCCAGTGGCTCTCCATGGGAAGGGAAATTTCAGAATACTCAGCTGATGGGGCAGGAACATATGTCCTTTAAAGTATCTCTGTATTAAAGAAAGTGTCGTTGCACTTATGGTATCACCTGCTGGCGGTGAGGGAGTTTGTTCCTGGGCAAAAAGAAGATGACCTGGTGAGACAGAATTGTGTAGTGTTCATGAAGACAAAGCTTTCTGGTCAAATTGACATTTCCTAGGTAGGTGGAGGCTGGAGAAGTCACCTAATCCTTCTGAACCTCAGTTACATTATCTGCAAAATGGGCACAACAATAATCCCTCTTTATAAGATTGTTGTTCAACATTAAAATGAGGTAATGCCTATAAATGGTAATGAACGTATAGTGCACAGTGCCTGAAATGCAATAAGTATCCAATAAATGACAACAACCTGTCACATCATTATTCATCACTGAAATTTTAATCTTAGACAATGACTATATCAAGCTCATAATATGAACCTTTTTGGTCAAAACATTTTTGTGCGATGAGGGAGGTTTACGGTAGGGAATCATTTACATAGAAACAAGACAAGCATTCTCAGATGCTAGTGTATACTTTTATGGGTGAGTTCTTATGGCCACACATAAAATGTCTGAGTTCATTATTACCCTCAGCTCTGGAAAAGAGCTGAAGATGCATACCCTTAAGCACCGGATCTAGAAAGGAGTCATCAAGTCTCTCTACAATGGTTGCTCCAGAGGCCTCTGAGATACATGTGAATTATCTGTGAACTTATAACAGTTTGTCATCAAGGGGAACAGAGACAATTTGAAAAAGTTACTGTCGTGTGGCTAAACCCTGATTTTCAGCTAGCCTGCTGCAAACATCTTAACAAACAAAATAAATTCCTGATTCAGTCATTCCTCTTCCCACCAAAACCATATTCCATCCGTCAAAGAGACACAATCTCAACACAGTTTGTTGAGTGTTGGCAAAGACATGAATAAACTTTGGTGTCCCTGTTATTTGCTCACTGAGGAAGACAAAGATCAAGGCCAAACATCCAGAACTCCACTTGTGTCTCTTATCAGATCTTAGGGATTTTCCATCATGCCTAAATCATAAAGATCATAAAGTTCATCCCTTATGATTATACATATGAAAAAAGCAGGCCACAGAGAGGTTAGTAATTCACTTGAGGTCAGAAGGCTCATTATATGTATTAGAAGCTGTATTATTCCTGAGAGTCCATCCAGGCCTCTTTGCACTTCCCACATATGACTTAGAAGGAGGACCAGAGGTTTGCACCTCTTCTAATTCCAAAGTACAAGAGTCAAAAGGAAGATCTCCATGCGGAGTTGCAAATCAGGCGACTCTAGTGAAACCAGCAATTTTACCTAATGTTTATTAAAACGAATCAAGCCATGCTATCCTATTAACTTTGCTTAGAATCCTCAATATGCTATGGTCAAATAATAAAATAAAAGAGTAGGAAACTAAGCAATGAGACAATCCAGACCATGCTGTATCAGTGATTAATGCACACCTTGGGTATTGGGAGAACTGAGTTGAATTTCTCTGATGCACTCAATGAAGGCATTAACTGGTACGCTATAATGTTAATAGCCCTGTTGAAGATATAAAAGTTTTCCTCTAACAAGTTGATAGGCCCAAAATAAATCCAATTTTTAACTATAAAGTTCTTATGGTAACATTTTATCATAAAAAAATTACTGCTTTGCAGTTTTCTCCAGTTAACCCAGTTCCTTCCTCATTCACTTTTGTGAAGTCAACACACACACACAAACGTACACACACATAATCCCATTCCTCCATCCCTTCCCCCCATTTCTGCCAAGAATTGAACACTGCAGTACTTTCAATAACACTTCTGCAGAAAGGGCAATTGTGGGGGTTTTGGGGTTTTTTTTTTAACAATTCTGATTTGTGGTAAAGAAGGGATAAGTCAGAAGCCTCTCTAGGTAGAATGAAGAACTACTCAGATACTTCTCAGAGCTGGGAAGGTATGTCTTTTGGAGGTTGAAGAGAATTGAAACATCAAGTGAGAATTTCCCTGTTGTCATTCAGTCTGAAAACCAATATAGAACTGGAAACGCCGCTTCACGCTTCCTTACCCCAGTACCTGCAAAGCTCACATAGCACCCTATAATTCACACAGGGAATGAGACGGCCTGGAGCGTTGTGAGAAGAAGTCAGGAGCCAGGCAAGGCAGGCTGAATTCAAGCTTCCCTGGTGCTGATATGACAACCATTAGCTTCCACTATTTCTGACTTTTCCATGCTTGCTATCTAATTATGTCACATCTTGAAAATGCAACAAGAGAAAATTCTATTTCAGCTCTAATAATAGAAATGGGTAATATTTATCACTTTAACAGATTGTGCTGTGTTGTGAATGAAGACTGCATCTTCAGTCACATTATACAGATGAAGTTGCTTCGGCAATAGTGGAACGTATGGGAATTAGAAAATTAAGTAGACTATGGGAGCAATGTGATTTTAAGAAAGTAATTTAATCTAAATTGTGGTGTTAAATGAAAATCTCATCCATAAAGAAATGTATGTAGGAGAAGCAACTAAATGTCTAAGTAAGGGGGAAAGGCAATTTTAAAATGTTATTTTTAAGTGTATTAGTGGCACTGAATCCTACTCTATTGAAAAATCAGATCATTTTCCCAAACAAAAGCAGAGTCTACAAACTTAGTACTAGCAATATGCTGCATTAGCCAAGATGTCCTTGAACCACAGATGAAAACAAAATGACTGAATTGTACTCTGTATAAACCACACCAATATAGGAGAGCAAGAAGAGACTTGAATGAAGATTTGAATAAAGGTGTCTGAGGACAAATGATGCATCTTCTCTGTATGGGGTCTCCCCCTGTTTTAAGTCTTCAACTGGCTACAAATTCCAGATTTCCACCATGGTCAGTAATGTATTTCCCCATCAGAATTCAACTAGGAAGTTGCACGTGGACACTCACCTGGAGGAAATTAGAAATGCTTTGAGAACATTAGGAACAATCCACTCTTCCCCGGGTCACAGTTAAGGACAGACAAACAATACCAGCCAGTGCAAAGTACAACAGTCTTCCTGGGAGGAGTGGGGGGAATGGGCTTAAATTTGATAAGATGCAGTCAGCCTGCAGCAAATAAACTTCCTGAGACACTAGTGAAGTTCCGGAATTGAGAGAGAACATTATCTAAGAGGAAAAGCAAATGATTAAGTTCTGTGTTAACACGCAACAAACTTTATTGTGCCATTTTGGGCCCTAAGAACTGAGTGGGGCCTAACCAGGTAGCACCTGCCTTGCCAGGACCCCAGAGTCAATTAAATTAAGCCATAGTTCCCTTTAATGCCATCGTCCTCAGCAGGTTCTCTATGAGGCACGTGGGGTAAGTGAGATAACAGAAAAGGATGGACCTCCACCAAAAGGTGGCCACCAACTCATCTTCAACTTTCAGCCACTGCAGCCCTGCTACCTGAATCCCCCCCTACTCACTGCAGCCTCCCTGAATCTCTGGCATAATATAGGAAACAAGAAAAGAGAGCCTCATTATGGAATTCTAGGAAAGAACATCACCACTGTGATACACAGAGGCATTATAGGAGAAAATTGGTAGATGTCTACAACAAAATTTGTAAATGGGTACGTCCTTTTTTAAATCATGCTACCTTGCATATTTTAAATGCACCACGGTTGAAATTTAAATGCAAATTGTCTAGATAGCACATACTGCCAAATATGCCTTAAATAGACAAGGACTATGCTATTTATAACCTACAGAACACCATGAAAAACCTCATTTTCTAAGTGTAAAGTGTGGAAGCTAGGATAAAAGAAAGCGTTTCACTTGATTTATGAGCTTTAAAATATTAAAAATAAGGTACTCCAAATCAAGAATTGTGAATACATACATCACTTTTTAAAATTCTTTTGGGGGTACAAAAGCAAAATATTTGAAGAACATAGAATTATGCCCTACTGCACAATAATCAGATCTTTTCCAGAATCAAACCATTTTCCTAGAATAGGAGGTATTTCAAAGGCTCTGACTGAATGTCTATGAGGAATAGAAAAGAAGCAACACCTTATAAAGGAAAAGAGATGTGGTGGAGAAAAGAAGGCGAAAGAATACAGATGAAACTGCCTATTTCATCATTTTCCCATGGTTCCATGTAGCAGCCGTAAGAACACATGTTGTAGACATCCCATATCAGGGAGTGAAATTGATCCAGGGCCCTAGCTGCTGTTCTATGAAATCCTTCTGCGCTTTGCCCCAAGGATGTACGCCCCACAGGCAAGCTGCCTGCCATTGACCAGGTGCTGCAGACACACTCAGGTGGATAGGTTCCTGCTTCCTGGGAGACATGAGACTACTTTACTGTCCAAGTTGGGCTCAAGGCCAGGACAAACCTTCCTTAGATTGCATAGCAATCTAGGACTCTCCCTCCCAGCATTTTCTTCCTCTCTCTCAGCGTCAGGCTCACCTCCTGAACTGATTCTCCCAGCCTTACATTTCCTTCCACAGGCACCCCTAATAAAAGCCTTGCACATTAAATTCCATTGCTCTCTGCCAGAAGACAGCACACAAGTGACCTAGAAGCCCAAAAGGATTTCTATGTTTCCTACAAGCCCTATCATGCCTCATATATACAGCCTCCAGAGGTTTCTCTCCATTTTCTGCAGAAAAACTGCACGGACTTTAAAAAAGTCCTCCTGGTCAATTTCCCCACCTTGTGAACTATTCACATCTACTTGGAAGACAATCTTCGAGAACACTTTGAAAAAGCGTTCCAAGCATAATGAGGCAGTTTATGCAGAGAGACAGTTCATGCAGTCAAATAAATACTCGTCAAATGTTGGAAGCCAGGTCTTGATTTGGAGTGCTTTATTTTTTAATATTAAAAGCTTATAAATCAAGTGAAACACTCTCTTTCATCCTAGCTTCCACACTTTACACTTAGGAAAATGAAGTTTTTCATGGTGTTCTGTAGGTTATAAATAGCATAGTCCTTGTCTATTTAAGGCATATTTGGCCGTATGTGATATCTAGACAATCTGGCATTTAAAGTTCAACTATGGTGCATTTAAAATATGAAGGATGACATAAGCCATAAGCTGGGCTTCTAAACTTTGGGTTTTTTATGATTGATATTTAAAATAATGTATCAAGAGGTTAATACCCCACTTGAAATTGTCTCTATGTCTCTTTCTACACACAATTGGTTTGACTGTTATGATCGTCAAGATAAATTAGAAAAGAGTTGAGCCAATTGTGCCTTTAGACACAGCTTTAAATATCCCTACAATAGATGAAAACTGAAAAGGTTAAACTAGAAAACTTCTAAGGTTTCTCCCAGCCTTAATAACATAGGATTCTATAATTCTATGGTTTAATGCAGTCAGATATGTTTAGAGTTCTCCCTCCCCAACCATGAGCTCCCTTTACATGAAATCTGAGTACTACGAAATTTCCTTCTCTAAACATTTTCAGCAACCATGACAATTCCAGTTCGAATATATGGGCATTTCTGGGTCACTCCTGTAACTAGCCTCAATCAGATGATCAAGAACCAGCGTTGGATCTGAGAAGGGAAAGATCCCTCTGGCCTCTGTCTTCCTTCTTTCTGTTGTTGTTTTGGGGGGATAAGGATGGGAGAATTAGAAGGGCTTGTATACTCTAAAAACAACGCAACACATTTTCCCCAAAGATCATACTTTCTACAATCAAAAGTTACTTGCAGAAAGTACCTGCTGAAGGGTCCAAACCGTTGAACAGTGGCATCTAAGCATGCTTAGCCATCGAAGTACCCCAACGCCAAAATGCACAACTAAACTCAAACTTTCACTTAACGATGTGAGCATTAAGAACCATGGGTTTAAGTAGGAGAACCCAGCTCCCTCCCTTTCCCAACTATCCCCTCCTTCAAATACTATACACAGTCTGCACCTTCAGAAGTTACCTGGTAATCAAAGATAAATGGGAACAAATTAAATATTTGCTATTATCATTCAAAATATGAGTCATATCACTGATAGTCTTGTTAACTAGTGTGATTACTATTTTATATCTTAGTATCTATTTTAATAACACATATACACATTTTATGCATAAATATATACACACTTGCCTATGTATAATAAAGCTTTGACACATTTACTCTTTAAATCTTGCTCTTCCTATCTTATTTTTCTCCTAGGCCCTTAAGTCCCATAGCCAAAAAAAAAAAAAAGTAAATAAAACTTTAAGAAACTCTCTTACCATAAGGATTTTAGAAACCTTTGCAGGTGAAGTTGGATTTATGAATTCTAAATACCTGTAAATGCAGGAAAGATTTTTTTTCAAAGTCCTCAAATTCTGTTCAAGGTTACCATTTTTTCAACTCTATACAAGTAGTTGTTTTATAAAAATTAAATTAAAACAAACCATTGCTTACTATTTTTCTGTCCAAAAAAAAGTTGCATCTTAGAAATTAATTCAACTGGCCCATATATTTTATAATATGCAGGTTTCTTTTTGGGTTTTTTTGGTTTTTTTTTTTGTCGGTACGCAGGCCTCTCACCGCCGCGGCCCCTTCGGTTGTGGAGCACAGTCTCCGGACGCGCAGGCCCAGCGGCCATGGCTCATGGGCCCAGCCGCTCCGCGGCATGTGGGATCTTGCCGGACCGCAGCACGAACCCGTGTCCCCTGCATCGGCAGGCGGACTCTCAACCACTGCGCCACCAGGGAAGCCCTATATGCAGTATTTTTCATGTCAAATTTATTAGCAATGTTAACAGCATCCTGTTACTCTAGGCTCCACAGGCAATTCAGCTATTCCTTATCTTAATCGTGTGATGATGTCCAAACTCATCAAGCAAACAATGCTTTTTATTTGTTTATAAATGTTATCACCTGTGGACAGTTAGCTTAGTTGATTAGAGGACAGCACTAGTGAAACCAAGGTTAAAAATTCCTTCTTTTATTATTATTCTTAGTATAATATAACTTCTCTTAGTTCTAAGATTAAAGACTCCATCCAAAGTCATAGCCGCTATCTCAACCTTAAGTTGTGGGTCACAATAAGGATTAACATTTTTACTATTGCCTTCATTTAAATAAATATTTTAATTGTAACTATGAACTATTTCAAACATATTGAAAAGTACAGATAATAATATAACACAACACAAAGCATCCTACCCCCCAATTTAACAAATGTTGATATTTGGCAATATTTGTCTCAGATATTTGTAAAATAAATGTAGCAGATATAAAGTGTTAGAGATACCATTCCTTCCTTCCCAAATGCTGATATGTACCCTTCCAACTTATATTTTTAATTTTTAGTATTCTATTAAATCCTGTTTAATTTATCCATTTCCTTATCCTTAAACAGTTATGTTGTTTCCAACTTTTGCTAATACAACAATGATGCACTGGCGTTTTTGAGAATGCCTCATTTCAGAGTTTAACCAGGACACATAACTCAAAAGCAGAATTGCTGTCTTGTAGGGTACACACATTTTCAACTCCACAGATATTGTTAACTTACTCTCCAAAGTAGATGCACCAGTGTATCCTAAGACCAGTAGTTTTTCAAAGTTTCTATGCTCCCATATTGTTGCCAACACTTCACATGATCAGAGTTTCTGTTTTGCCAATCTACTAATTATGAAATGTTGCCCCAATTTATTTTAACTTTCATCACTCCTAATGATCAGTGAGGTTTTGCCACTTTTTGCATATTTATAGGCCTTAACGATTTCTTCTTATATTAATTGACTCTTCATACCCTTTATCCATTCTCTATTGAAATATTTCCTTTTTTATTGCTTTTAGGGTTTTATTTAGTGTGTATTTTCTTTCCTAATCCTTTATTGGTTGCTTGAATTACAAATATTTTCTACAGGTATGGGGCTTATCTTTCCATTTTATGGCCTTTTTTCGAATAGATCTTTTTTATTTTAAGTAGCTAAAGTTATCACTCTTTTTTAGCTTTGTGTTTCTTTCTTTTTCAACTGAAAGTTTGTACCTTTTTTTTTTTTTTTTTTTTTTGCTGTATGCGGGCTTCTCACTGTTGTGGCCTCTCCCGTTGCGGAGCACAGGCTCCGGACGTGCAGGCTCAGCGGCCATGGCTCACGGGCCCAGCCACTCCGCGGCATGTGGGACCCCCCCGGACCGGGGCACGAACCCGTGTTCCCTGCATCGGCAGGTGGACTCGCAACCACTGCGCCACCGGGGAAGCCCTGAAAGTTTGTACCTTTTAATCACCCTCACCTATTTCTTTCTTCCCCCCATCCCCTCCCTTCTGGCAACCACCTGTTTGTTCTCTGTGTCTATAACTCTGTTCCTGTTTTGTGATGTTTGTTCCTTTGCTTTGTTTTTTTGATTCCACATACAAGTAAAATCATACAGTATTTGCCTTTCTCTGTCAGACTTAATTCACTTAGCTTAATACCCTCTAGGTCCATCCATGTTGTCACAAATGGCAAAATTTCATTCTTTTTTTATGAGTAATATTCCATTGCATGTATATGTATGTGTGTGTGTGTGTGTGTGTGTGTGTGTGTGTGTGTGTGTGTGTGTATATATATGTAAAACCACATCTTCTTTATACATTCATCTATCTGATGGGCACTTAGGTTGCTTTCCTATCTTGGCTATTGTATATAATGCTGCAATGAACCTAGAGGTGCATTTATCTTTTCAAATTAGTGTTTTAATTTTCTTCTGATAAATACCTAGGAGTGGAATTGCTGGATATGGTAGTCCTATTTTTAATTTTGGGGGGTGGACTCACCATATTATTTTCCATAGTGGCTGCACCAATTTACCTTCCCACCAACAGTGCACCAGGGTCCCCTTTTCTCCACATAAGTTTTGTGCTTCTTGAATCTTGTGTAAAAGCTTTTTATCCTGACTTCCAACATGATAAACTTACTTTTCTTAATTTTGTTTTACATTTTTCAATTTATCTTTACATTTTTAATCCATGTAGGATTTATTTTTGGTATGGTGTAAGGTAGGCTCACAAATTTATTTTTCCAATATGATTACTCAATTTTCTCATAATAATCTATTATTTTATCTTTCACCACTGACTTGAACCTTGCTCTCGTATGTTAATTTCTCATATACACACAGGGCTGTTTCTAGGCTCCCCATTCTGTTACGTTGATATACATGTGCATCCTTCTGCCAATACAACACATTTTAATTACTATCCCTTTACAACAACTCTTGATAAATGATAGAGTAAGTTTCCTTCTCTTTAATCTTCTTCAAACATTTTTCTTTAGTTATTCTTGGCCCTTTATTCATCATCCATTTAATGTTTGAAACAGCTTGTCAATTTCTGAGAAAATTTAGGATTTAGATTGAATTACCTTTGATTTTGTAGGTTATTTGGGAGAGAATCAAAATTTTAAAATACTGAGACTCCCTGTCAAGAAAACCTGGTATATTCTCCATTTATTTAGATCTCCTTATGTAGTTTTGATAATATTTTATGTTTCTATAAAAGTCCTGTAATTACTATGTTAAATTTAATCTTATGTATTTTATAGTTTTGTGGCTAGAAAAATAGGCTATTTTAAAAATTCTATTTTTAAACCAATTGTATCTGAGGTAAACAAGTACTATTAACTTTTGTATGCAGTTTTTGTAGACAACAACCTTGATGAACTGTCTGGTTACTTCTACTAATTTGCAAGTAGATTCTCTTGAATTTGAACTTTTTAAATTTTTTATTTATTTATTTTTGGCTGCATTGGGTCTTCCTTGCTGCGCGCGGGCTTTCTCTAGTTGCCATGAGCGGGGTCTACTCTTCGTTGGGTGCATGGGCTACTCTTCCTTGGGTGCATGGGCTTCTCATTGCAGTGGCTTCTCTTGTTGCAGAGCATGGGCTCTAGGTGAGAAGGCTTCAGTAGTTGCAGCGTGTGGGCTCAGTAGTTGTAGCTCTCAGGTTCTAGAGTGCAGGCTCAGTAGTTGTGGCGCACGGGCTTAGTTCCTCTGCAGCATGTGGGATCTTCCCGGACCAGGGCTCAAACCCGTTCCCTCAATTGGCAGGCAGATTCTTAACCACTGCGCAACCAGGGATGTCCCTTGGACTTGAATTTTATATGTGTAAAATCATACCATCTGTGACAGTGGTTTCTTTTTTCTTTTTTTTTTTTTAAGCTGTGCCACGCAGATTGTGGGATCTTAGTTCCCCAACCAGGGCTTGAATGTGGACCCTCAGCAGTGAAAGCACGGAGTCCTAACCACTGGACTGCCAGGGAATGCCCTGTGACAGTGGTTTCTTATTTTTCCATTCCCCATGCCATGGTGAACTGCCTAGGACATCCACTACACTGCTAAATAGAAGTGGTGATAGCAGACATCCTAAATTATTCTTGACTTTAAGAGAATGTTTCATTTGTTTCATCATTAAATGTGAGGTTCACATTAAGTTTTAGGCAGAAATCCTTTCTTTAAAGAAAGTTCCCTTTTATTCATAGTTTTCTAAGATTTGTTAACATGAGATGGGCAAATTTTTTCTCTGTTGATATATTAACATGGTAAATTACATTAGATTTTATAAAGTTAAATCATCTCTGTAATCCTAGAATAAACCTAACTGGTATTTATTCAGTTCTGAAGAGTTCTCAATCTCTATTCAAATACTGTCTCTTTCCTCATTCTATTTTATCTTTCTTGAAATATATAAAATCTATATATTTATAGCTATAACATAGATATATAGATATAGATGTAGATATAAATGATACAGAGAGAGAAAAAAAGAGGATTACTGTTAGATGTATGTTGGATCATCAAATCCAATTGCACCCATTCTATTGTATTCTATTGTACTTCCTTTCTTTTTAATTTTTTATTTCTAATTTCCTCACTACATCCTGGTCCATTTCCTCAAGGCTATCCTTAAAGTCATCAATTTTCTTTTTTTTTTTTTACCTTTTCTTTTTTTTTTAAATTTTTTGCTTTATAACAAATTTAATCAGTTATACATATACATATGTTTCCATATCCCCTCCCTTTTGCGTCTCCCTCCCACCCTCCCTATCCCACCCCTCCAGGCGGTCACAAAGCACCGAGCTGATCTTCCTGTGCTATGCGGCTGCTTCCCACTAGCTATCTACCTTACGTTTGGTAGTGTATATATGTCCATGCCGCTCTTTCACTTTGTCACAGCTTACCCTTCCCCCTCCCCATATCCTCAAGTCCATTCTCTAGTAGGTCTGTGTCTTTATTCCTGTCTTACCCCTATGTTCTTCATGACATTTTTTTTCTTAAATTCCATATATATGTGTTAGCATACAGTATTTGTCTTTCTCTTTCTGACTTACTTCACTCTGTATGACAGACTCTAGGTCTATCCACCTCATTACAAATAGCTCAATTTCATTTCTTTTTATAACTGAGTAATATTCCATTGTATATATGTGCCACATCTTCTTTATCCATTCATCCGATGATGGACACTTAGGTTGTTTCCATCTCCGGGCTATTGTAAATAGGGCTGCTATGAACATTTTGGTACATGTCTCTTTTTGAATTATGGTTTTCTCAGGGTATATACCCAGTAGTGAGATTGCTGGGTCATATGGTAGTTCTATTTGTAGTTTTTTAAGGAACCTCCATACCGTTCTCCATAGTGGCTGTACCAATTCACATTCCCACCAGCAGTGCAAGAGTGCTCCCTTTTTTCCACACCCTCTCCAGCATTTATTGTTTCTAGATTTCTTGATGATGGCCATTCTGACTGGTGTGAGATGATATCTCATTGTAGTTTTGATTTGCATTTCTCTAATGAGTAAAGATGTTGAGCATCCTTTCATGTGTTTGTTGGCAGTCTGTATATCTTCTGTGGAGAAATGTCTATTTAGGTCTTCTGCCCATTTTTGGATTGGGTTGTTTGTTTTTTTTTTTTTTTTTTTTTTTTTTTTTTTTGGCGGTATGCGGGCCTCTCACTGTTGTGGCCTCCCCCGTTGCGGAGCACAGGCTCCGGACGCGCAGGCTCCGGACGCGCAGGCTCAGCGGCCATGGCTCACGGGCCCAGCCGCTCCGCGGCATATGGGATCCTCCCAGACCAGGGCACGAACCCGTATCCCCTGCATCGGCAGGCGGACTCTCAACCACTTGCGCCACCAGGGAGGCCCTGTTTGTTTTTTTGTTATTGAGCTGCATGAGCTGCTTATAAATTTTGGAGATTAATCCTTTGTCAGTTGCTTCATTTGCAAATATTTTCTCCCATTCTGAGGGTTGCCTTTTCGTCTTGTTTATGGTTTCCTTTGCTGTGCAAAAGCTTTTAAGTTTCATTAGGTCCCATGTGTTTATTTTTGTCTTTATTTCCATTTCTCTAGGAGGTGGGTCAAAAAGGATCTTGCTGTGATTTATGTCATAGAGTGTTCTGCCTATGTTTTCCTCTAAGAGTTTGATAGTGTCTGGCCTTAAATTTAGGTCTTTAATCCATTTTGAGCTTATTTTTGTGTATGGTGTTAGGGAGTGATCTAATCTCATACTTTTACATGTCCCTATCCAGTTTTCCCAGCACCACTTATTGAAGAGACTGTCCTTTCTCCACTGTACATTCCTGCCTCCTTTATCAAAGATAAGGTGACCATATGTCCGTGGGTTTAACTCTGGGCTTTCTATCCTGTTCCATTGATCTATCTTTCTGTTTTTGTGTCAGTACCATACTGTCTTGATTACTGTAGCTTTGTAGTATAGTCTGAAGTCAGGGAGCCTGATTCCTCCAGCTCCGTTTTTCGTTCTCAAGATTGCTTTGGCTATTCGGGGTCTTTTGTGTTTCCATACAAATTGTGAAATTTTTTGTTCTAGTTCTGTGAAAAATGCCAGTGGTAGTTTGATAGGTATTGCATTGAATCTGTAGATTGCTTTGGGTAGTAGAGTCATTTTCACAATGTTGATTCTTCCAATCCAAGAACATGGTACATCTCTCCATCTATTTGTATCATCTTTAATTTCTTTCATCAGTGTCTTATAATTTTCTGCATACAGGTCTTTTGTCTCCTTAGGTAGGTTTATTCCTAGATATTTTATTCTTTTTGTTGCAATGGTAAATGGGAGTGTTTCCTTGATTTCACTTTCAGATTTTTCATCATTAGTATATAGGAATGCCAGAGATTTCTGTGCATTAATTTTGTATCCTGCAACTTTACCAAATTCATTGATTAACTCTAGTAGTTTTCTGGTAGCATCTTTAGGATTCTCTATGTATAGTATCATGTCATCTGCAAACAGTGACAGCTTTACTTCTTCTTTTCCCATTTGGATTCCTTTTATTTCCTTTTCTTCTCTGATTGCTGTGGCTAAAACTTCCAAAACTAGGTTGAATAAGAGTGGTGAGAGTGGGCAACCTTGTCTTGTTCCTGATCTTAGTGGAAATGGTTTCAATTTTTCACCATTGAGGACGATGCTGGCTGTGGGTTTGTCATATATGGCCTTTATTATGTTGAGGAAAGTTCCCTCTATGCCTACTTTCTGCAGGGTTTTTATCATAAATGGGTGTTGAATTTTGTCAAAAGCTTTCTCTGCATCTATTGAGATGATCATATGGTTTTTCTCCTTCAGTTTGTTAATATGGTGTATCACGTTGATTGATTTGCGTATATTGAAGAATCCTTGCATTCCTGGAATAAACCCCACTTGATCATGGTGTATGATCCTTTTAATGTGCTGTTGGATTCTGTTTGCTAGTATTTTGTTGAGGATTTTTGCATCTATGTTCATCAGTGATATTGGCCTGTAGTTTTCTTTCTTTGTGACATCCTTGTCTGGTTTTGGTATCAAGGTGATGGTGGCCTCGTAGAATGAGTTTGGGAGTGTTCCTCCCTCTCCTATATTTTGGAAGAGTTTGAGAAGGATAGGTGTTAGCTCTTCTCTAAATGCTTGATAGAATTCGCCTGTGAAGCCATCTGGTCCTGGGCTTTTGTTTGTTGGAAGATTTTTTATCACAGTTTCAATTTCAGTGCTTGTGATTGGTCTGTTTATATTTTCTATTTCTTCCTGATTCAGTCTTGGCAGGTTGTGCATTTCTAAGAATTTGTCCATTTCTTCCAGGTTGTCCATTTTATTGGCATAGAGTTGCTTATAGTAATCTCTCATGATCTTTTGTATTTCTGCAGTGTCAGTTGTTACTTCTCCTTTTTCATTTCTAATTCTATTGATTTGAGTCTTCTCCCTTTTTTTCTTTTATTTTATTTATTTATTTTTTTTAGATGAACCCATGGGCTCTTTTTTTTTTTTTTAGATGTTGGGGGTAGGAGTTTTTATTAATTTAATTTATTTATTTTTGCTGTGTTGCATCTTCGTTTCTGTGCGAGGGCTTTCTCTAGTTGTGGCAAGCGGGGGCCACTCTTCATCGCGGTGCGCAGGCCTCTCACTATGGCGGCCTCTTGCTGCAGAGCACAGGCTCCAGACGCGCAGGCTCAGTAGTTGTGGCTCACGGGCCCAGCTGCTCCGTGGCATGTGGGATCTTCCCAGACCAAGGCTCGAACCCGTGTCCCCTGCATTAGCAGGCAGACTCTCAACCACTGCACCACCAGGGAAGCCCCTCCCTTTTTTTCTTGATGAGTCTGGCTAATGGTTTATCAATTTTGTTTATCTTCTCAAAGAACCAGCTTTTAGTTTTATTGATCTTTGCTATCGTCTCCTTCATTTCTTTTTCATTTATTTCTGATCTGATTTTTATGATTTCTTTCCTTCTGCTAACTTTGGGATGTTTTTGTTCTTCTTTCTCTAATTGCTTTAGGTGCAAGGTTAGGTTGTTTATTCGAGATGTTTCCTGTTTCTTAAGGTGGGATTGTATTGCCATAAACTTCCCTCTTAGAACTGCTTTTGCTGCATCCCATAGGTTTTGGGTCATCGTGTCTCCATTGTCATTTGTTTCTAGGTATTTTTTAATTTCCTCTTTGATTTCTTCAGTGATCACTTCGTTATTAAGTAGTGTATTGTTTAGCCTCCATGTGTTTGTATGTTTTACAGCTCTTTTCCTGTAATTGATATCTAGTCTCATAGCATTGTGGTCGGAAAAGATACTTGATACAATTTCAATTTTCTTAAATTTACCAAGGCTTGATTTGTGACCCAAGATATGATCTATCCTGGAGAATGTTCCATGAGCACTTGAGAAAAATGTGTATTCTGTTGTTTTTGGATGGAATGTCCTATAAATATCAATTAAGTCCATCTTGTTTAATGTATCATTTAAAGCTTGTGTTTCCTTATTTATTTTCATTTTGGATGACCTGTCCATTGGTGAAAGTGGGGTGTTAAAGTCCCCTACTATGATTGTGTTACTGTCGATTTCTCCTTTTATGGCTGTTAGTATTTGCCTTATGTATTGAGGTGCTCCTATGTTTGGTGCATAAATAGTTACAATTGTTATATCTTCTTCTTGGATCGATCCCTTGATCATTATGTAGTGTCCTTCTTTGTCTCTTCTAGTAGTCTTTATTTTAAAGTCTATTTTGTCTGATATGAGAATTGCTACTCCAGCTTTCTTTTGGTTTCCATTTGCATGGAATATCTTTTTCCATCCCCTTACTTTCAGTCTGTATGTGTCTCTAGGTCTGAAGTGGGTCTCTTGTAGACAGCATATATATGGGTCTTGTTTTTGTATCCATTCAGCCAATCTGTATCTTTTGGTGGGAGCATTTAGTCCATTTACATTTAAGGTAATTATCGATATGTATGTTCCTGTTCCCATTTTCTTAATTGTTTTGGGTTCGTTATTGTAGGTCTTTTCCTTCTGTTGTGTTTCTTACCTAGAGAAGTTCCTTTAGCATTTGTTGTAAAGCTGGTTTGGTGGTGCTGAACTCTCTCAGCTTTTGCTTGTCTGTAAAGGTTTTAATTTCTCCATCAAATCTGAATGAGATCCTTGCTGGGTAGAGTAATCTTGGTTGCAGGTTTTTCTCCTTCATCACTTTAATTATGTCCTGCCACTCCCTTCTGCCTTGTAGAGTTTCTGCTGAGAGATCAGCTGTTATCCTGATGGGGATTCCCTTGTGTGTTATTTGTTGTTTTTGCCTTGCTGCTTTTTTTTGTTGTTGTTGTTGTTTTTTGCGGTATGCGGGCCTCTCACTGTTGTGGCCTCCCCCGTTGCGGAGCACAGGCTCCGGACGCGCAGGCTCAGCCGCCATGGCTCACGGGCCCAGCCGCTCCGCGGCATATGGGATCCTCCCAGACCGGCGCACGAACCCGTATCCCCTGCATCGGCAGGCGGACTCTCAACCACTTGCGCCACCAGGGAGGCCCAGCCTTGCTGCTTTTAATATGATTTCTTTGTGTTTAATTTTTGACAGTTTAATTAATATGTGTCTTGGCGTATTTCTCCTTGGATTTATTCTGTATGGGACCCTCTGTGCCTCCTGGACTTGATTAACTATTTTCTTTCCCAGATTAGGGAAGTTTTCAACTATAATCTCTTCAAATATTTTCTCAGTCCCTTTCTTTTTCTCTTCTTCTTCTGGAACCCCTATAATTCGAATGTTGGTGCGTTTAATGTTGTCCCAGAGGTCTCTGAGACTGTCCTCTGTTCTTTTCATTCTTTTTTCTTTATTTTGCTCTGCAGCAGTTATTTCCACTATTTTATCTTCCACCTCACTTATCCGTTCTTCTGCCTCAGTTATTCTGCTATTGATCCCATCTAGAGTATTTTTTATTTCATGTATTGTGTTTTTAATCGATGCTTGATTCATCTTTAGTTCTTCTAGGTCCTTGTTAACTGTTTCTTGCATTTTGTCTATTCTATTTCCAAGATTTTGGATCTGGGAAATAGAATCTTGGATCATCTTTACCATCATTATTCTGAATTCTTTTTCAGGTAGACTGCCTATTACCTCTTCATTTGTTAGATCTGGTGGGTTTTTATCTTGCTCCTTCTCCTGCTGTGTGTTTTTCTGTCTTCTCATTTTGCTTATGTTACTGTGTTTGGGGTCTCCTTTTTGCAGGCTGCAGGTTCGTAGTTCCCGTTGTTTTTGGTGTCTGTCCCCAGTGGCTAAGGTTGGTTTAGTGGGTTGTGTAGGCTTCCTGGTGGAGGGGACTAGTGCCTGTGTTCTGGTGGATGAGGCTGGATCTTGTCTTTCTGGTGGGCAGGTCCACGTCTGGTGGTGTGTTTTGGGGTGTCTGCGGACTTTTTATGATTTTAGGCCACCTCTCTGCTAATGGGTGGCGTTGTGTTCCTGTCTTGCTAGTTGTTTGGCTTAGGGTGTCCAGCACTGTAGCTTGCTGGTCGTTGAGTGAAGCTGGGTGCTGGTGTTGAGATGGAGATCTCTGGAAGATTTTTGCCGTTTGATATTATGTGGAGCTGGGAGGTCTCTTGTGGACCAGTGTCCTGAAGTTGGCTCTCCCACCTCAGAGGCACAGCACTGACTCCGGGCTCCTCAATTTGGGATGATGTGTTGTCTATTCCTGTATTCCACAGATGCAGGGTACATCAAGTTGATTGTGGAGCTTTAATCCGCTGCTTCTGAGGCTGCTGGGAGAGGTTTCCCTTTCTCTTCTTTGTTCTCACAGCTCCTGGGTCTCAGCTTTGGATTTAGCCCCGCCTCTGCGTGTAGGTCGCCGGAGGGCGTCTGTTCTTCGCTCAGACAGGACAGGGTTAAAGGAGCAGCCTCTTCGGGGACTCTGGCTCACTCAGGCCGGGCGGGAGGGAGGGGCACAGAGTGCGGGGCGAGCCTGCAGCGGCAGAGGTCGGCGTGACGTTGTACCAGCCCAAGGCGCGCCGTGCGTTCTCTCAGGGAAGCCGCCCATGGATCCCGGGACCCCGGCAGTGGCGGGCTGCACAGGCTCCCGGAAGGGCAGTGTGGGCAGTGACCTGCGCTCACACACAGGCTTCTTGGCGGCGGCAGCAGCAGCCCCAGCGTCCCACGCCCATCACTGGGCTCCGCGCTTTTAGTCGCGACTCGCGCCCGTCTGTGGAGCCCCTTTAAGCAGCGCTCTTAATCCCCTCTCCTCGCGCACCAGGAAACCAAGAGGGAAGAAAAAGTCTTTTGCCTCTTCGGCAGCTCCAGAGTTTTCCCAGACTCCCTCCCGGCTAGCTGTGGCACATTAGCCTCCTTCAGGCTGAGTTCTCGCCGCCAGCCCCAGTCCTCTCCCTGCGCTCTGACCGAAGCCCGAGCGTCAGCTTCCAGCGCTGCGCGCCCCGGCGGGCGAGCAGACAAGCCTCTCGGGCTGGTGAGTGCCGCTCGGCACCGATCCTCTGTGTGGGGATCTCTCCGCTTTGCCCTACCCAGGTATGTGGGGGGTTTCTTGCCTTTTGGGAGGTCTGGGGTCTTCTGCCAGCGTTCAGTAGGTGTTCTGTAGGAGTTGTTCCACGTGTAGCTGTATTTCTGGTGTATCTGTGGGGAGGAAGGTGATCTCCGCGTCTTACTCTTCCGCCATCTTACCCGGAAGTCCATCAATTTTCTCTTAATCAGAATCTAACCAAATATTAGATCCACTCACTTAAGTCTTAACTAATGACTACTTTTTGATATTTCTAAACATTTTATTAAATTCTTTTTCAGTCTGTATATTATATTCTTTTTCATAAAGTCCTAATATTTATGGCTTTTATTACTTCATTTCATAGTTTGTTCATTTCACACATAATTATTTTATAGTCACTTTCAGATTATTTATGTATCTCATGTATCTCAAAAGTTTATTTTTCTGCTTATGGTTTCTGCTAATATATCAGTCAGGGTCCACTCAGAAGACAAAAACCGTATCAGTAATTTGAGTTAGGACAATTTAATATAAAAATTATTAATTAGTAGAGGTGGTTAATAACACAATGGGATAAAAGAACACTAAAGAACACAAAAATAGTAAATATAGAGAACAGCTATTATCTCTAGGTTGAGGGTGGGTGACTAAGGAAGAAACAAGTTTGGAAAAGGACCCTTACACCACTCCAACTCCCATCCCATTAAGCCTGAGGTTCAGACCTCAGCCTTAGAGAGGGTGTGATTTGAGCCTACTGGGTGGCAAAGTTTTCTGGGGTGCTGTAGGCCAGAGCTGTTTCACAGGAAACTGTCCATGAGGTACCAGCAACATTTGCTGGGGTACTATAGGCCAGGGATGGTCTGCTGGAAGCTGCCTGCTGGGGTATGGGCAAGTCAGAGGTGGCATGTAGAAAACTGCCCATTGGAATGCCAGCAGGTGAACTCCACTGGGTCTCCCAAATACTGATAGCTGAGTCTTAGGACGAAAAGAAAAGATGCAAGAACTAGGAGGCAACAAGAGGTAGATTTGGATCTGATAATCAATAATTTGATAACTAGCTGTCTTAGTCAAGTTTGTTTACTCCTTAATTTAGTATGAACCTCATGACAGCTCTATGAGATCAGTACCATCCCCACTGTACAGGATAGAAGCTGAGGTTTACTGAGATGAGGTAATTGTCTACAGCCATCCATCTAGTAAATAGTCAAAATAAGACTAGACCCAGATAATTTGATTCCAGAACCCTCTCTTAACCACTGCACTCTCTGCTTCCAGATTCACCTGAGGAAGGCCAATTAGGAAGCTGGTATAGTGGTCCTGGCCTGGGTTGAAAAGGCAGTCGTGAGAACATTGGTGAGAATAGCTGGGGAAGACCTTTCAGAGTAAGATTCAACAGTTTGGGTTTCCCTCATGGTGCAGTGGTTAAGAATCCGCCTGCCAATGCAGGGGACACGGATTAGAGCCCTGGTCCAGGAAGATCCCACATGCCACGGAGCAACTAAGCCCATGTGCCACAACTACTGAGCCTGCGTTCTAGAGCCCTCGAGCCACAACTACTGAGCCCACGAGCCATAACTACTGAGCCCACGAGCCACAACTACTAAGCCCATGTGCCACAACTACTGAAGCCTGCGTGCCTAGAGCTCATGCTCCACCAGAAAGAGAAGCCACTGCAATGAGAAGCATGCACACCGCAATGAAGAGTAGCCCCTGCTTGCCGCAACTAGAGAAAGCCCGTGCACAGCAACAAATGCAGCCTAAAATAAATTTATTTAAAAAAAGATTCAACAGTTTTGGACCAATTACATATAGTCGTTACCCCAGGATAATCTCAACTTCATATGTTCTATGCCATGACCCATAAGGGCATTTGCATTTTACAGACTGTGGGTTCAGAAAATATGGCCCTCATAAATCTGAGGTATACATAAAAGTCAAAAAATAAATCCTGAGAGAAGCACAGTACAAACTCCAGTATTCAATTTATATGATTTCGTATAAGATTTATAACCAATAAAAATGTTTATACAGAATAATTACACAAACACACACATATACACACTCACACACATATGCCCTCCAGCACAATATTCTTAGGTCTGAGTTTGTTTTTACACATACCATAAATATTCTTAAGGTTAACTGAAAGCAGAACATGTGAACGACTTGGTGTAAATGTTAACTCCTGTTCAAGTTCCTCTTTTGCTTAGCTTTTCTCAGCCTTTTTTGACTTTTAGTGTCAAAAGATCAATATATAATAATAAAAATGACTGAGAGGATGTCTAATTAGGTCTTGTTTATACTCTAGATATCCTCTCAATCACTTTTATTGTTGTATACTTATCTTTGGGCACTAAAAGAACGAACAAACTCAAGACATCACCTCCCCCAGTGTATCCACATCCTAAGCCCCAGAATTTGTGAATATGTTATATTACATGGCAAGGGGGCATTAAGGTTCCAGTTGGAATTAAGGTTGCTAACCAACTACCTTGAGATGGGGAGATCAGCCTGGATTATCCAGGTGGGCTCAATGTACTTACAAGCGTTCTTAGAAGTGAAAGAGGGGGGCAGGAGAGTCAGAGTCAGAGTGACATAATATGGGAAAGACAAATTCTCCCCTGGAGCCTCTCGAAAGGAACAGAGCCCTGCATACACCTGAGACTCATTTTAGCCTGAGACTCTTTCAGACTTCTGACCTCCAGAACTGGAAGATAATAAATTTGTGTTGTTGTAAGCCACTAACTTTGTAGTAATTTCTATAACAACTATGGGAAGTGAACACATCTTGCCCCTACATCTGAAGAGGAGGAAATTTTGGATTTAAAGCCTTAAAATCCCTCTTCAAATAATAATCCTAAGAGTGAATGAATAAATCTTACTTGTCGCACTATACATCCCTTGCCTGCTCAGATTCTAAGGCCTGCACACTGATTTTTGTCTCGTCCATAAGTAAACTGCTCCCTAGGACTAAGTCCTGCAGCTTCACATTCAGAATTTCTCTTTTAAGAAAATGTCTCATTCACTCATTTGATTAGTGAGTGAGTCAACAATCATGTATACCTCTAGCCAGACCTCTCCCCTGGACCTCAGATATCAAATATCTAACTCATACCAACCAATATTTCAACTTAATATGTCCAAAACCAAATTCCTGATGTTCCTACCCACTTTGCAACTTCCAGAGGCTTCTTCACTTCAGTGGATCCAAAGTCCATTCCTCTACTTGCTTTTAGGCCAAAATATTTGGAGTCATCCTTGCCTCCTCTGTTTCCCTCACACTTCCTATATAATCCCTCAGTATACCCTGCCTGCTCTACATTCTGTAACAACCTAACAGGGAAAAGAATTTGAAAAAGAATAAAAGTAAGTAAATAAATAAATGTTCTCACCACAAAAAAGACATGATAATTATATGATGTGATGGAGGTGTTAGCTAATGCTATGGTGGTAATCATTTTGCAATGTAAAAGTGTATCAAATTGACACACTGTACACCTTAAACTTATACAATGTTACATGTCAACTACATCTAAATAAAGTTAGTAAGATACTTAATAAATAAATCACAATTTTTTAAAAAAAATGTATACTTCTCGCAGCCCTCATGATCACCATCCAACAGGCCACTTTTTCTCTTGCCTGAGAGCCTCCAACCAGTCACCAGCTTTGCTCCCTTCAGTCTGTTCTCAAGCAGCAACCAGACTGGTCACATTTAGGACCTAAGTCCAACCCCTTCACTTCTCCAATCAACCACTCCCATCTTTTCTCATGTCACTCGGGAGCAAAAGCCAAAGGCCCTGCTCCCGCCTCTGCTGCCCACTGTCCTCATTTCTGTGACTCTCTGTGGCACTCGCTCAGCTCCAGGAACACCAGCCTTCTCACTGTTCCTAGAACTAGGTAAACACACGCCTGCCCCAGGGGCACGGGGCTTGTTGCTCCCTCTGCATGACTCATTCCCTCAGTGAGGCCTTTCCTGCCCAGCGCATATAAAAAAGCAACACACCTACCCCTCACCCCTTCTCCTGCTGCCTCCTATATAACTTAACCTGTTTTATTTTTCTCCATAGTGCTCATCGCCATCTCTTATATTACATATTTACTCACTGATTTGTTGGTTGTCCATTTCCCCTCAACCCCACTAAAATGTAAGCTCTGTGAAAGAACTGTACCTGACACATAATAGGCACATACACAAATATTCTTTGAGTAAGTAAATGAATGAATGAATCAATCAGTATTGAGCTCCTGCTACATAAATAACAGTTACAGGTAGGGATACAGAGACGAATGAAACACAATATTTGACACTGAGGAATTCATGGTCTAGAGCAGCACTGTTCGACAGAACTTTCCATGGCGATGGAAATAGTCTCTATCTGTACCACCCAATACAGCAGCCACTAACACCAAGTGGCTACTGAGCACTTGAAATGTGGCTAGTGTGACTGAGGAACTGAATTTTTATTTTATGTTAATTACCTTAAATTTAAATGTAAAGGTAGCATGTGGCTAGTGGCTACCATACTGGACAACACAGGTTTAGAAGAGGAAGTAGATCTGTTAACCTGTAACACCGGTAAGAATGCAATGTAATTAGTGTACAGTAGAGACAGGCAAGAAAGTACTCTGGGAACCCAGAGGAGAGAGCCACTAATTCTGCCTGAGTTTAGTTCCCTCCAGTAGACCTCCCAAGAGCTCTCTGTGCTTTTCCCTCACATCACTTGGCATTCCTGTATTTATGATTTATTTGTAATCATTTACTTGATGTCAGTCTTTGTTACTAAGCTATGAGAGCTTGAGCTGTGACCACCCTTAGCTACTGATGAATGCTTTGCACATAGTAGGTGAACAATGGATATGTGGTTTGACTGACAGTTGAGATGGTTATGAGAGGCTTCTTGAGGAGGTGACATTTGAGTTGGATCTTAAAAAGTGAGGAGGAGTTTGCTAGGCCAAGGCCAAGATGGGGTAAAGGGATGGTAGGAAGGGAAAATGACCCATACAAAGGCAGACAAGCATGTGAGTTCCAGCACTTCATTAGTGGACTGGAGAGTGAGGTGTGGTTATAATGCATACATTAAGGTAGATGTACTCACTTCTTACTACTTGAAAGTTCAATTTAGACAGCTTGGTGAGTAAGAAAATCCAAAACACAGTGTGAAATGAAGAGTTGGGCAATTGTTTAGTGAACTGTGACAAAGCAGACTTGGACTTTTTCACATCGTTATCCCATAATAGCCTTGTAATAAGTAGAGACTAAATTTTCTCTAGGTTTTACCTAGATCTAGAATATTCTGATATTTCGGCTCGTGGGGACCTTAGAGATTATTTAACTGAAGCTTTCTTTGGTCAGATGACAGAAGACAAAGTTAGTTAATCCAGAGGTGGGAGCATAGTCCAGATGTGTTAGCTTGCAGTGTGGCAATTACACAGCCCTATTTCCTCCTCTCACACTGACACGGAGTCCCACCATACGTCCATTAATGACCCCTGGTCACCTTACAGAATACACAGGAAGAAGACCTAGTCGTAAGTTCTCTGTCTATGTATGAGAAGAAGCATCAAGGCTGCCTGATATAAAACAAATAATCATTCTAAATCTCAATAAACAGTAAACTTTGACAGAATTATTTTAGTAACACCGTGTGAAATGAATTGCTATTTTCGCAAGCACAACAGGGTGCATGTTCTGTGCAGTATATTAAAATGACAATTGGACCGCAGATCTGGTTTCCCATCCTGAATCGACCACTCTTTAGCTGGGTTACCTAGAGCAACTCGGACAACCTCTCCAAGGCTCCATTTCTTAATTTCTAAAATGCAGAAATTGGATTTCAAGGTCCTTTTCAGCTCTGTGGTTTTCATGTGATTTTGCTGAGTTAGAATGGGAGAAAAAGCAACAGAACATATTCCCTCTTGGACAGAGGTTCATTTATGCTGCTTCTCTGCAGTCAAACCAACAGTCCTAATGACATTTCTCTATCAATTTATAAATCTGTCAAACTACATGTCACATGATGCAAAACTGGAACTAGTATTACATCCTTTACAGTATTCTGCACTTGATGTGTGCTCCAGAAATGTTGTCGACTCACTGTTGCCCCAGCGTCTTACCCACCTTATACCAGCTCTCCAAGATTCCAAGACTCATTCTGTGAGTTTTCAGGGAGTCTTCCTTTGCAAGCCATAGTGCCCTCATCAACAAGTTACAACCAACTTTTTTACACTAAAAATATATTGACTTCCCCAGGTATAGATGTAATAGAGGCTATGCTTTATCCATCTTTGTATTATCTTCCTTTAAAATCTCTGGGGGTCCAGGAGAACAACAAAGCTTAATTCATAACAAACAGGAAGAAATAGAAATAGTTTATTGCTATGGAAGCAATTGTGTCTTACTACATGGTATGCATATACAGGGATCCCCAAACAGAATCACCATGGTTTACCTTTGACTGTTTCCACCACTGAAATAGAAAATTTATTTCCTTCTTTTCAATTTAGTTCCATCTTTCATGCACAAACAAAGGTAAAATTTTTTCTCTGACTAATTTCTCTTAACATACATGATGTTGATCCCTACTTCCTTGGGCTCTCTTAGGCACATACCTAAGCATTCACAGTACATCTCTTAGAATATGAGGATAATCTCATGCAAGCACAATTAAGAACAGATGGTTAAAAACTGCAAGGTAGTATTTGCATAAAAAGATCATCATACTTTGACACTGTAGTTTTGTATTACTTTTAATTGTTTTCCCTGAAAGGAGCACCCCCTCCCTTAACCAAAAGATAAAAAGAAAATTTGGCTTATTTTTTTACTGAAAAGGGAACATTTCATAGCAAAGGCACTGTGGAGAAAAAAGTAACACAAGTACATAAAGGACTAGGATATGCTGTGGATAAAAGTGTCACATCTGCTCAAATGTATAAGAAACTTACCCTGAATCTGATAGACTTTAGCCACTTCAGCTTCTCAGAACCCAGAACAAACCTGAAGTAATCCACAAAGCCTCTGCTCCAACATCATGAGCTTACTAAAAAAAAAAAAAAAAAAAAAAAATTGCTTTCAAAGCAGAGTTCATCCTCTTATTCGCTTCTGCAAATCACTGTAAATTAAGCTTATCAACTTGGTTATCTTACGCTCCCACTGCACCTCTGTCCTGTTTTGATTTACAAATGGAAAGTTGAATAACAGACTAGCAGCTTGTAAACAAGGTGATAGAAACAAGGATAAACTATTAAAAGCAGACATAAAAACTGAAGGAGTCAGTCAATCTTCAACTAGAAAAATTCAACAAAATCTGGACATTACAAAAGTGATTAATAAAAAGAAAATTTAGAAAATAAAAATGGCGCCTTGAGTATAGGCAGCCCTGGATGATCTTGTTTGGTTCCACACGGGAATCTGCCACCCAGACCACAGCTAATTGGACTAAGGCTGGTCAGGTGATATAAATACAGCCAAAAGTCAGCTGAGCACTGAGCTTCAAGATGACCTAGTATGAAAAGATGCATCAGAAAGAAAGAAAGGTCCAGTAAGATTCTTGACAAAAGCAAGGAAAGTTCCAGTCAGATTCCATTTCTAATAGGATTTGGATAGATGGAGAAAAATCAGGCTGTTAGCAATGGGAACTGAAGCTGAAAAGATGCTCTGCGTTTGTGAGGCCAAGAGCAAACCGAAGTCGTGAAGAAATCAAAGATATAAGGAAGCACAGCGCAAGAGTAAGCAATGATGCTGATAAAATAAAAGAGTGAGCCAATGATTTATCAGAGAAGAAATGAGACACAGATTAAAGAGGAGATAAATGGAAGTTCTACTGTCAAAATCCCTAGAACTACCTTTTATTTCTAATCTTGTGCTAATTTCCTGTTCTTGGATTTCTCTGAGACTCTATCTCTTTAATTTCTTTTTCAAAAAGTCCCTAATTACTTAAACTAGCCTGGAAATGTCTTCATTTCTTGAAATCAGAAATGCCTAACATGTCCTTTGTCCATAAACTCTGGGGTTTTATCACTTTCTCATTGATTTGTTAGAGTTCTTTGCACATCGAGTCTATAAATCTGTAGTATATGTTCATCATTTGACTTTTAACGTAATAGTAGACAGCAGTTATTGGGTAGTTATTATGTTCCATGCACTATAAATAACACTTTACAGGAATTAATTCATTGAGTACTCAAAATAACCATCCAATGAAAAAAGTATGGCCCCAAGAGTTTAACAAATTTGCCTGAAGTCATTGATATAATAAGAGGAAAGAAGAGTAGGGATAAACCTGGTGTGTCTGACTCTGGAGCATGCTCTTAATCATTAAGTATCACCATTCCTCTTCTTATTATTACTTTTTAAATTGTGATAAAATACACATAACATAATATTTACCACCTTAACCATGTCTAAGTGTACAGTTCAGTGACATTAAGTACATTCACACTGTTGTGCAACCGTCACCACCAGCCATCCCCAGAACTCTTTTCCTCTTACAAAACTGAAACTCTGTGCCCATTAAACACTAACTCCCCATTTCCCCCCACCCCTAACCCAGCCTCTGGTAACCACCGTTCTACATTCTGTCTCTACGAATTTGACTACACTGGGTATCTCATATAAGTGGAATCATACAGTATTTGTGCTTTTGTGACTGGCTTATTTCACTTAACATACATAATGTCCTCAATGTTCATCCATGTTGCAGCACGTGTCAGAATTTCCTTCCTTTTTGAGAGTAAATAAAATTCCATTGTATGGACGTACCACATTTTGTTTATCCATTCATCTGTCAGTGGACACTTGAATTGCTTCCACCCCTTGGCTATTGTGAATAATGCTGCTATGAATATGGGTGTACAAATATCGTCTTCAGTATGTTCTTGCTTTTAATTCTTTTGGATATGTACCAGAAGTGGAACTGTTGAATCATATGGTTGTTTTATTTTTGATTTTTTGAGGAACTGCTATACTGTTTGTCATAGCAGTTATACCATTTTACATTCCTACCAACAGTGTACAAATGTTCCAACTTTTCCACATCCTCACCAACACTTGTTATTTTCTGCTTTTTTTTTCTTTTTAAATGGTAGCCATCTTAATGGATGTGACGCCATTCTTCTCTTAATTTATGTGTTTGGGAAGTTTTTAAATTTTTATGTAGATAAATTAGCAATCTTTATCTTTAAGGCTCTAGTATCTTGTTTCAAAAACCCTTCCCCATCCCAAGATTATATAAAGATTCATTTCCACTACATTTTCTAGCACTTCTTTAATCCATCTGGGATTATTCATGTGAAGTAGAGACTAAAAAATTCTTCGGTCATAGTGATTGGACTATTGGCCCACTGTCATTTCTTAATAATCTTTCTTTCTCAACTAGTTTTAAATTCCATATTCATTATATGCTAAATACTTACATATATATATTGGATTAAATTTCTGGACTATATATTCTGTTTCTATACCATAAAGACAGTATTGATTACAGTAGCTTTATAGGGCATTAAAGTACCTGGTAGAACCAGTCTCCCTTCATCTCTCTTGTTTATCTAAAATGTTCTAGACTATTCTCACATATGAGATTTATACAGAGGTAAAACAGTTCTACATGTTAATTGCCTACCAAAGATATCACACATTACAGAATAATACAATATAATTAATGTTCATAGTGATGACTCCAAAAATTATCACAAAAACTTTAAATCTGTTTAACAGCATTGACAGAAATAAAGCAGAAAAGAATATGATGTATTTTAGTGATATTTATGTAAAATAGTATAATAAAATAAAATTTTAGCTCTTCAAACACTAAAGGACAGAGATCACTAATATGCATCTATAATAAAAAATAATAATCCTTTAGGCACAGGGATACATTGGTGGAAACTGGGCCAAAATGCAATTAGCACTTAGGTTCCTTAAAGCGTGCTTCCTTGAGAGAAGAGGTCCCAGAACCCCCCAATGACCCAAGGATCATTGCACTTCCTTTCTCATCAAATCATCTGAAGTCATTATATGCTTCTAAATATAGTTTCTCTCCACTCTCAATCAAACAATTGTTGGTTAGTTCTCTCAGCTTGCAATAATAGCTATGATGCACTTCCTAATTTCAAAGAATGTCTACCCACCCTGTCATAGCCTCTCTTTCTTGAGTCATTTCCTGAAGATAGCTGAACTACCACATAACTTGCATTATAACACCCAACATGACATTCTTTGTCTCTTTGCCACAGGTCTAGCATTATCATTTGCACATCATTTGTCAACCATTATGAGGCAAAAATTTCCTCCAAAACACAAATGGCATAAAGAGAGGCCACAGAGGAAAGCACACAAGTGGCAGATAATTTATCTCAGGAGAGCATGGTGGAAGTCTCATTAACCAAGAACATTTACAATACAAGGCACTAACATCCATTCACAGTGTGTTCTGCGAAGAACCCAACATAGCAGAGAAGTAGCAAAGCACCTTGAGCACACAGATATATATTTTAAGAGCATGTTGTGGCCTATAGAGGGCAAGACTGGCAGCAAGTAAATGGCAGTGTTTCAGAAAATAATGGAATCCTGAATCAAGTCAATGGCAGCAGGAATGCAGAGTAAGGCGTGATATCTGGTTGAATATGGTTGAAGAATAAGGCAGAAGATTTCTTAGATAACTCCCAAGATTATTCTTGGGTTACTTCCACATATTCATTTAGTAAATGTTTATTAAAAGAATGAATAAATGAGTGAATGGTTTGTTTAGAACCATATTCACTGCTATTCAAAGTGGGGTCTACAGGCCAGCTGTCACAGTGTTAATTGTTTATTACTAATCCATAACAAGATAAGGAACTTGCTCCAGAAAGTAAGTTAATTAGGTCATGAAGTATATTGTTTAGTTCAGCAGACATTTTTATTGTTACTATGAAGGAAACAGTACATTGATTCACTTTGTAGCATTAGCTCTTAATTTCATCAGGAACCAGCACTTTGATAACATATATGATTCTGGTTGGATCCTGAACAATAGGCCACTAAATTTGATTCATCTGGGGATCCAGAGGTGGTAAAGTCTCTGACAATGTCTGTGGACCAGTGCTAAACAAAGAAGATCTTAGTGACAGGGTGAGGTCTAGGACAGACTTTTGGAACTGGTAATCTGATGGTGCTGAGGAAAGATGCATTTGACTGATATATAGGTATACTTACAGAACACTTCCTGCCTCGAGCTCAGAGAAATGGCTATGCTGATGAGCTATGGTTGGATTAATAACTACAAAATTGCACAAAAGGTAAATTGGATCCCATAATCTAATGGCTGTTTAAAAGATCTCACCTTCCGAACTGAGAGTATCAAAAACTGACATATAAGGGATAAGTTTGGCCATCTGCAGAAATTTTCCTGGTGGTTTGTGAATTTGAAATGGATTTGAGAAACTCATCATTCAATTAGTATGCTTCTAGCTGCATGTATCTGAAAACCTAAATCAAACTGGTTCCCACAAAGAAGGAATGTATTTGCTCATGTAAGTGAATGTCTAGAGGTAAGCTGGGCTTTGGCCTTGACTTAGTAAAGTGACACCAGCCCCATTCCCCTGCATTGCTCTAGGTTCTTCCCTCCTCCATGGGTGCTTCATCCTTAGATTGGCCGAAAAGTAATTCCAAACATTCTGTCCTCACACCCTGACTCTTTCTATGGATCCCTCTTAAAAGCAGAAGTTTTTTTTTTCCAGAAGTGCCCCTCCCCCAAATCTCACTTCATGTCCATTTGCCAAAATTGGAATATATACAAATTGTTTGACCAATCCCTCTAGCTAAGGAAATGGCATGCCAGCTTAAGCCCAGCATCCTAAAACAGACACCAGTGCTGGCTTGGGAGTAAGGCTTTACTGTGAGTCGCTTAGCCTAATTAGGGCTCATCCTTCTAGGTGAAGTCAATGCCCCAAAGCCCCTGCCTACTGTGAAATGGATGACTCAACTCCTACATCCAATACAAGGTCCAACCCAAACCTCATTAAGCAGTAGACAACCTACAGTGTAAATTAGTAAAGGCAAACAATAATTTAGCATGTTATAACATGAAGGATGCCACAGCAATGTTTTTGATAATAGATATTTCCAAAAGAGAAATACTGCCTAAAGAGAATTGGGAGGTTAGACTGTCAGCGTGTCTAACAGTGACCAAAGAAAATCATGTTGTGATTCTAGGAGATGGATTCCAGTAATTTAGGAAGAAATAACGGTAGGGGAGAGAAGGATTAACTCTAAGTTATATTAGCCTGAGGAGACTCCCCTTGGGCAAAACCTAATCTCTTTGCTGTAAATCCTATGCTCACTCACCAAGCATCCTTCTGAATTATTATTTGTCCTTCTGAGTGGCTGATCCCCACAGAAAGGGAGTGACTTGTTAAAGAAATACTCCTGATTTTAAAACTTCTTTCTATTTCCCATGGTAAATGGGCACTGTGGCTAATAAATCATTCTCTTTTGTATTTTGTTAGAGATCCTACCCTGAAAAGCCTGACCACCCTGACAAAATAGTAAAAGTAAGATTTCAAAAGGGAAAAGCTGAGGCCCAGGCACAGAGCCATAACGTCTTTGTCAGGGTGGAATGCCCATGAGGCCTGGCCTAAATCTGCTGCTAACATCAACCTTACAAGGGAACTCAATATCTGAACAGCCCAGAAAACCCACCATGCAGTCCCCTGACCTTTCATTGAATGGAGGGCTCTTAGAGAGGGACTTAAGATTAGGGGTTATGAGCCAAATCTCTACAATCAGTGAGATCTGGGGATAAATTCTGGCTCCTCCCACCAGCTGTGTGACTGTAAACAAGTCATTTAACCTCCAAAACTCAGTACCCTCAATTATAAAATAGTGGATATTTCATAGAGTTGTTACAATGATTAAAAGAGATAAAGTTCACAAAGTGCCTGGCGCATGATTAATAGATCTCATTGTTTTTTTTTTAATATTGTCTCATGTCAATATTATGACTTCTGTGTTTGACAAAGAAGTATATGCTAACCTTGCCCAGTACAGCACTCCACAAGAAATGAAGCTCAATAAATGTGACTAAAAGACACAACTGGAGAACATGGGAGAGAAATGCATCCTGAGACGCCAATGTAATTTGTAACATCCCATCTTGATCTAGATTAAATCAGTGTGAGGCCCCAGCATGGGTAAAGTCTGATTATTATCTGCTTCCTAATCAAGTGGCATTAAAGTATCTTCATGTAGTTCTTACTTATTTCTGAGTTTTTTAAAAAGCAACTAGAAAATACCACATAACATTAATTTAAAAGAATTAAGAGTCTGGAGACTGTGTTCTATGAGGAGTATTTAAAGAAAGTAGACTATATGTAATCTAGAAATAAAAAGCCAGGAGAGAAAAAGTGCAAAGTGTTACCTTGCTCAAATACTTGGAGGACTGTCACATAGAAGAGGGAATAGAGAGAGTCTACGTACTTTTTACTTGTCTGTCTCCCCCATTAGACTAGCAAAAGCCTTGAGGGAAGAGAATGCGTTTCATCCATCATTGTATTCCCAGACATTAGCTTGGTGCTGGGAACACAATAGGTACTCAATAAATGTTTGTTGATTGAATGAGTAGATGGATGGATAGATGATGAGATGAGTGGATGTTGGGATGGAAAGAGGGACAGATGGATAGATATTATTTAAATCACTATACGATGTTAATGCTGGAATGAACTTTAGAGAAGAGGAAGCTGAGGTCTAAAATAGTAAAGGATTTTCTCAATGTCACTCAGCTAGTTTATATAAATGCTGACTAGACCACAGCAGCTATGATATCTAGTCCAATATTCTTTTGACTACCTTCCTTTTTTTCAAATCTGATAGAACTGAGAGTATCACGACAAGAATATAATCCTGATGTGGGACTCAGTTATGGGCTGAGTTTTGTCCTCCTAAAGTTCGTATGTGTAAATATTAACCCCAAGTACCTCAGAGTGTGAGTTGATATAGAGGTAAGCCCTTTAAAGAGGTAATTAGGTTAAAAGGAGGTCCCTAGGGCTGACTCTAATTCAGTGTGACAGGTATCCTTATAATAAGAGGAAATTAGGACACGAAGAGAGGTAAGACCACATGAAGACAACTACAAGCCAATAAGAGAAGGGGTGGGCAAAATGGGTGAAGGTGGTCAAAAGGTACAAACTTCCTTAGTAACTTCCTTAAGTAAGTTCTGGGGATGTGATGTACAGCAAGGTGACTATAGTTAACAATATTGTACTGTATATCTGAAAGTCACTAAGAGAGTAAATCTTAAAAGTTCTCATCACAAGAAAAAAAAATGTAACTATGTGAGGTGATGAATGTTGACTACTGTTTTGTGGTAATCACCTCTTAATATATACATATAAGGCATAGACCAATTTAGTGACCAAGTCGAAGACACAATACTGGTTAGTGGTGAAGCCACACAATTCAAAGCCAAGTCTCCTGAACCCTTCGCTCTCTAAGAATAGCAGAAGATGTTTACTGAGCACATACTATGCGCCAGAGTATGCTATATGCTTTACATTGGTTACCTTATTCAGTTCCCAGGACAAACAAGGGGCTAGATGCTATCTCAATCTCCATTTTATAGATAAGGAAACAGAATTTTCAGGCTAAGGAACTTTCTCCTGATTATATAGCAAGTGGTGGCCTCAGGCTTTGAATCCAAGCCACCTCCTGCCAGAGCCCGCATGTTTAACCACTGCACATCACCACCTCTAATTCATCTCAGTCTTCTCTTCACAAACCTCCTCCACATGTCAGCCTAGCAGAAGGGTAGCTCTCTTCAGCAAATGCTCCAGCTGTTGCTAAAATACCCATCCTCCATACCTCCCACTTTGCAGAGCAGGTGCACAGGACCCACCTCTGGAGTAAGGAACTTCCTGCCCTCTAACTGCAGTGGGTGACCCAGGGCCTGACATCTGTTGTCAATGACTCACGGTCTCTGATTAAACCACTTCGGGGACAGGAGGAGTTTGATGCGACTGTATTTTTTTCACTGAGCCTTCAGTGGATTTCCTCCTTGATTCAGGATCACAGCCAATGTGGAAACTGAAATCCTTTCTGACAACATTTGCTGGATTGCCACAGTGGATTAGTCCAGATCCCCATGGACTGTCTTTTTCTTTGTGCCAACTTGTCACAGTAGCAGAAAGCAAGGAAGGTGACCTAGTGCTTTTAGTCTAGACATGTAGTCATCAGGGGCCCTCAGGTCTCTGGGCAAATTTACGAGCTTTTAAAGCAAGGTCTTGTCTGATAACAAAACAAACACCTGATAATTGACACCCTAAAGATAGAGAGCACTGCAAAGAAATGTAGAACTGACAGTCTTCTCAGCACGTCACTTTTCGCCCAGTCAACTTTTGCTCGGTTTGGTGCTGTCAGCTTCATATCCAGAGCCCTCTTTCTAAAAGGCTAGATCCTTCTCTTTGGCTCCAGAAGTGCCCTCCTTCCCTCCGCTGTCTTTTGGAGCCCAGAGCTGCCCCTGATCTCATCAGCAAGCCCCACAAGGTTGGTAAAAATCCTACAGTTCTTACCACCAAGGCCCTCCATATGCAGAACAAGCGTGCCTAGGGAAAGGCCTGCAAAAGAAACCAGCAGTCAGATACGGGTCTTTGTTTCTGAGATCTTTATGTCCAGATTTCCATTCAGGGACAGAGAGGGCTGCTACAAAGGGGGAAGTGACTGAATAGGGAGTGAACATTCATAGAAACCCTATTTTAGACCATGGATGGTGAAGAGTATCTCTTCTTGAATGTAAAAATATTCTCTACTTCCCAGAATAAGCAAATAAAGCTAAATGAAAGTCAAGAATCTCTCTCTCTCTCTCTCTCTCTCTCTCTCTCTCTCTCTCTCTCTCTCTCTCTCACACACACACACACACACACACACACACAGAGTGAGTCTCTGAAACCACCCATTTTACTTATGAAGTTACTAGAATGCCGGATGATGTGGCAAGGTGTGAATTCCTTATAAAATGCAAGCGGCATGTGCAGTAAAGAGCTGCAGACCCTTCTACCCAGTCACTCTGGCTGCACTGCAAGCCTGGACTCGAGAACTAAAAATCTATCTCAGATAATTGACATTTATTTGATTGAAACAGCAGGGTGCCCTCCATCACCATGGGAGAAGACCATATGGAAGAACAGTTCGAGTGGAGATAATGTTTGTCTACTGAGTGTGCCAATGTGTTTAGAGATTATTCACAGGGCTCTGGGGACTCCACTATGATAATGTTTCAGCCAAATTAGAATCAGATTAATTGCTCTAATCTAATGGAAAGACAATGTTTATCAAATTATTGCTCTTTTCACCACATGATACTGCAGTGTCATTATTCTTTGGGTTTAAGAAAGGAAATGAAAAGACTCTTGTAGCACATCTGCTCAAGAGTTATATGATAGTGCTTTTCCCACTACACACGGGACTGTAATGCAGTTGGCAATTCTGTGAAGTAACCAATAAATTAAAGTAAAAGATCTGTAGTGGATAAATCTGCTGGAGTCCTATGATATCAGTTCATATTTTGATAAGACAATCTAAAGTCAATTAGCTTCTTCCAGATTTGAGAGATTTTCTTCTTCATATTATGTAGGGAGTGTTTTCCTCTATAAACAGGGAAGTGCTTTTTTGAAAAACCTTAAGTGGCACTTACAACAAAATTCTAAAACTCCTCTTCAAAATATCAAAATCAGCCCACTTTTTTCAACACCCAGAGAGGAAGCGGGGCTCTTATCAACTCATAGCTCATAAGCCTCTATGGATTTAGGAGAGAGGGTGCAATCGTCTCTGCCCCCTAGGGCAGAGAGGACTGTGTCAGCTCCTGAGCACTAAAGGAGTTGCCCTCTCGCTATCACCCTCTGGGCCACCATTTGCACCCTTGATAATTCTCAGAGGCTTCTAACACTGAAAAGGGCTCACTTCAGAGAGGTAGAGAGGGCCACATCCGAGCCAGTGGCCTCACAGAAAGGTGCTGGCAATCAGTCCCAACACCTACTAGGCTGCACGCCTGTCTCCAACAGGGAATTTGGGAGAGAGTTAGAGAGACATTTTTCTGCCATCCACGTCTCCATAGGGGGCCCTGTTGGCCCCTGCAGAGCAGGGAGGAAGGATCAAGCAGCACAATTTGTATGTTTACTCTTGTGTGCACACCGATTATTTCAAAATAGCAGCAGCACAAAGCCCTCGAATGTCCACGAAGGCTGTGCTGAGGTAACTGTCAGGTTCCTGCTGGGCCACGTGCCAAGTCCAATCCATTGCCTTTTCTTTTGGAGCTAGTGTCCCTTGCAGACGGATCTTAGCAATTGGGGCTCATCAGAGACAAAGATGGATGTTATAATCTTTATTATTAATTCTACATTTATGGAATACTGCTAACAGGAGGCAGAAGTCTTACCTTCTCCTCCCTTTTGTGTTTGGCTCTTCATATTTCGTGCTTATAAAACACTGATATCATTAAGGTTGGAGACCTTCTGTCTCTCTCCCCCAAAGTTTGTTAAAGCCTTCTACTCAAAATGGCAAACGTACATAATCACACAGGTTGAACTAAGATTCAGGTCCAGAGTATATATTTTAACTTATACTATTGCTAACTTTTCCTCATTTGTACCCTAAAGTCATTCTTATGGCTTGAATTTTTCAAAAAGGCATGATTATACTATGATTACTGAGTTGGTCTAAACCATGTCGCATGTCATTAGAGCCCACATTTGTGGGTGTCAAGACAAGGTTAGGCATATGTGAATAGTGTCAATTGCTCTTATTCGTCCAAGCTCAAACCTTGCTGTGATTTTCATGTTGCTGCCTCAACAATGGGCTCCCCTGTGTTAGAAAGTCATTCCTGAGAAATAAGGGAAGAATATCGTAGCTATATTGATGCTTATTGAAAGCAGTGTATGTTTTCCAAGACAAAGCACAGAGCTGTAGATCTTCATTAATTACAATGCGCTGGAGCAAAAGCAAGTGCGACCACTATAATTAACTATGCAATGCCTATAACACCCATCTAAATGCTTTCATTTCACTATAATTTAACAGTAAGAGCCCGAGAAATTATTTTAATCCTTATTTTTGCAATTCATTTTGGAAAGGTTGTGTGACTCGGTCTGAGGCATATTCATACATTCATTTACATTTTTATTTTAAATGCCTTCATTATCGAACTTCTTTAAACCCTACCCTATCATTTAGAACTGAATTCCAAAACTTTTATTGTAAACCAAGTATTTGTAGTAACATCTGTGGAATTCACACTAATATTGTGAATACGATAGGCATGTATTTTACCTCTTCAGGTGGGAAAAATAAATCCATTCTTAACTAATTCAAAAGAATAACTTCCGCAGTATATTCAAGTAGTTATCAACGTGGGTCAACTTCTAATAAACATCAAAGAACAACCTGCCAATCCACACATACTTAATGTATGCTTATAATGTATAAATATTTAAAGGAGGGTGAGCTGTCACCCTGGCCCACAAGTTAGAGAGGTAAAATAAAGAGTAATGAACAATTTAGAGAACAGTTATATGCTGATTTAAGTGGTTTTGATGACTGTAATTAAAAGAGCAATTCAAAAGAAAGAGAAACTGGTGTTGCTAAAGTGAAAGATTACCTTTCTAGAGAAAGTAGGATTTATGTTGTCCTTAAGAGCCAAATATGATTTCAATAGATGAAGAGAAGGGTCAAAAGAATAGCAAAAGCAGAGCACAAAAGAAGGGCAAGAATAAAAGGCCCACTTGCTGACTGGGAGGATATAGAAAGTAATTGAAAACAGTGTTGGAAAGGTAGTGAGAGAGTAGGGTCCACAGGAAGTGTGCAAAACAATGGACCTAACTCAGTACAGCAGGCAATGTTGGAAGCAGTGAGGGAGGTAACAGCTGTGGGAAGTTGGTAGCCGGAAGGATTGGAAAAAGGAGACCCCGGGATCAAAGAGGTAAGACAAAGACTGGTAAGATTAGGACTTCAGCAAGGAGAGGGGCAGTGGGCTTTCATTCAAGCAAAGTAGGAAACCATATAAGCTGCTTATTTTCAGTGGTCCTTATTCATGGTGAATTATATCTAAGATTCAGAGCCTTCATTACTTCAATGCAAAGCTTGATTCCACTTTTTAAAAACTTGAGTTGCAGTAAGAGTAATAGAAATTACACTGGGTAACGTGATAAACTGCTATCAGATATTCCTACCTCAAGGTAGGCATTTTTGTTTTTCGAGAAAGAGAATTTTGATTAGAGGAAGGCAGGCAGACTGATGGCACTATAAATTTGAGGGAACAGGAAACAGACATCACTAGGGGTGCTCAGGATCTAGAACTGTTTGAGTGAGGGTCCCAAACGCAAAATTCACAGGCTTCAGTTTCAACCAGGGTACCATGTGAGGAAAGTGGACATGCAGAAAATATGAAAAACATTTTGAAAATAAAGGACAAAGCTAGAGTAGATTGCATGAAGGACAGAAAACATGTAAAACCTAACTTCAAAATTATGTGAAGATTGTAATATTGGTGGGGCCACCAACAGAAATAAAGTGGTTATAAAAAGGAACCCGTGGGCTCCCCTGGTGGCGCAGTGGTTGAGAGTCCGCCTGCTGATGCAGGGGACACGGGTTCGTTCCCCGGTCCGGGAAGATCCCACAAGCCGTGGAGCGGCTGGGCCCGTGAGCCATGGCCGCTGAGCCTGCGCGTCCGGAGCCTGCGCTCCACAACGGGAGAGGCCACAACAGTGAGAGGCCCGCGTACCACAAAAAAAAAAAAAAAAAAAAAGGAACCCGTTTCAGAGGTAAGTGAAAGCCTTCAATTTTCCTTTCAAGTGCACTTATGCCGGAGACAGTTGGAAATGCATAACTGGAGCAAGGGAGGAAGTAAGATTACTAATGCAGATTTGGAAGTTATTCAACATAGAGCAATATCTGAAGTCTAGAGAGGTACATGTGGGAAACAGAGTAAATAACATGGCTTTGGCTTTGGAAAACAGGAATAGGAATGGGATTGAGAGTGACATAAGAGCTAGCGAAGAACACAGAAAAAGAGCAGGGGAAGAAAACAGGAAAGCACTTCACTATAGAAGTCAATGAGAAGAGAATTTTTTTTCTAATGGGTAGTCAGCATTATCAAATGCCTAAGGAGTCAAAGTAGATAAAAACAGAGGAAAGTTTTTTAGATCTGAAAAGAAAGAAATCAGTAGTCATCTTTGAGAAATGAGACTCAGTGCACAGGGGTAATACAAATACAAAACAGACATCAAGTGATTAAGGGTTAAAGTACCAGAGAACAGAATGATTTGGGCAGAAGAGAGACAGAGGGAAACAGTAAGAAATGATGTCCAAGAATACAAGGGAGGCTGTAACCAGAGCCAAGAACCTGCTATGTTTGTTTCAAAGGTGGGATGAGAGGAGAAGGAGGGTGAGTGATTTGCTAGAGTGAAGGCAAAGGACATAAAGATATTAGGGTTGGCTTCAATATTGAACACCTTGCCTTTTCTTCACCATATCATTTCTTTCAATCTTCTGCGTAAAATCGGTATGATGTCAATGGAAGGTTTGGGAGCTTAAGAGAGAAAAGACTAACTCCCATGAAGAATGCTTTGGGTCAATGAGAGATGAAAAGGGCTGACAAGCATAGTGGAGCCAGATTAAAGTTGGACCCCATATATATGCTATGCTCTAGATGTATGTGACTCAGTGTCTCCTCTAGCAGTGCCTGGAAGTTAGCCACAGAAGAGAAAGCCCCTGAAGAAACTGTCTGGGGCACAATTAGCTCAATGCAACCTTAAATATTGGAAGTGAGGAAATAAAAGATGCTGGAGAGTACAGGATTGCGGTAGCTCTCCAGGGTATCTGGTGTGGAGGTGCCCGATATATCCTAAATAAGGCAATCTACAGTCATTGATATTAGCATGGGCTTGGGGGAAAGACAGACCTAGTTTTAGACCCCAGCTTTACCACTGACTAGCTATATGTCTTCATGAAAATTATTTAGCTTCTCTGCAATTGGGCAGTAGATGTTCCTAGATCACACTGATGTTGTAAGGATTAACTACTTTGATGCATGTGAAGGGCTTCGAACGACACCTGGCGCATAGTAAGTATTCAGGAAGCAATAGCTGTGATCCTCATGGCTGAATTCATGTTAGTGCATTGAGAGAAGAAAACAAGCAGCAGATGAACACCAGCTGTTAGCAAAAAATGAGAACCTAAAGTTCAAGATCTCAGTGATGTCACTTAGTGAAGTTGATGGGGTCACAGTGGAGTTCTTAGGAGTGGACTATAATAGAAAATATGAGGACTGCAGAAATAGGAAAGAGCTTGCCTATACCTCACATTTCCTTGAGCTGATTGGCTGTGTTAAATCCAGCACTAGGTTATCTGTGTCTGTGAAGAAGCGTAGGACGTGGCAATGGCCGTGGAGGGCGGGGGGGATCCCCAGTGTCCTCCTGTGTCCCTTCCACCGCCAGCTTTTAGAACCTGTTCTCAGTGTCACAGACAAAAGTCACCCAGCCCCCCACAGCTGTTTGATGCCACACTACCTACATACAGGATGGCCCCAAGGGAGGAAACAGGCCAGTTTGGGAAGATTTCCAGGAACATCCTGGAGAGATGGCAGGGCAGAGGAAATGAAAATAAGGAACTACTTCTCTCCGTGTGTGTGTAAGTATCTAACAATCTATACACAGACTAGCAGTTTCTGAGTTTTCTCCAAAACCTTGCTGGGACAGGGCCAGGTTGGAGGAAAGATCAGAAATAAATAAATAAGTAAACTGTCATCTTACTGTCCAACATTTTCAGAAGGGGCTTCTGTTCAAAGCTAGTGTGACATTAATATGAATCTCATGAAAGAAGGTGTTCCAAGGTCAGATAACTGTGAGAACCACTGAATTCAGTAAAGTTAAGTAGCCGTCTTTCTTGCAGCGTTCCTCAGAGCTTTTAATATGTAGTGATGTATTCTAAATCTGAAAAATGAATTCTTTATTTCTAGACCTCTGTGACCATAAAAGACTTTTTTTTCATAGAGCATCTAGAGGGACAGCGGGGAAGTCTGAAGCTGAACCCATCAATAATAATTCAGGTGCCTGCAGTCCCAGAGCTGGTGCCCTCATCTACCACTGAGGAGTGAAAATCACTGGGCATAGATCATATATAGTCAGTGGGGAATTTTCCTCTCTTTCTCGGACAGATATACAGGGTATATCTAAGGACGTGCCAAGATATATCAGACATACTGACCACCATACACTCCTACTGATCTGTGAAGGGGTGAAGGACCGGGACAGAGAAGACTCAGGCAGCATCCTTGGAGCAGACAGCAACTAGCTACACTCATCTAGAACTAAATGTTTGGCACCATTCACTCATACAATCCTCACACAAGAATGGTAACTATTGCCCCTATTTACAGATTTTTTTTTGTAAAAATTGAGTATCATAAACATTAAGGCCTTTCTCCAAGGTCATTAAGCTTGTAATTGGAAACACCAGGATTCAAACCAGAGTCTTCTAATTGTGAGGGCAGTGTGTTTCCACTGCACCAGGCAAACACAATACTGGTGCACAATACTTGAGGACGCAATACTGTTTTTAAGGTTTTTTATAAGTAATGGTCACTTGTTCTTCCAAAAACCAGGATTATGGAAATGGGAGGGGAAATAATAGAATACTTTGCAGATGGTGGCAAAGAGTAGGGGTTTTGTACCTGGGCCCTGGCATCAAATTCCAGGATGACATAACCTTGGCTACTGACAGGTACTTTCTCAAGAAAAGGGAAGAATATGTCTTCCAGAAACTGAAAGATTAAGGCTAAAAATTTTAAAGGGAGCAAGAAAGATCCAGATTAAAAAATCAGTAATTATATTGAAGGACAGAAATCTTAAAAAAGGGAAAAAAGGAAAAGGAACAGCACTAGAATTGACCAGTAATTCACATGGGAAAATAATATGTAATTGGGTTAGAAACAAGATTTGTATTCTCTTTGTACAATACCAAAGCCCAGGGTACTGGATAAGAAATGTTTATCAGTGAGCAGTTTAAAGGCTTGGACATTTGTGGAAGACACAAAATTCAAAAGGATGGTCGCTTGCCAGAGTCAAGATCTAAGAAGCTCTTGAGAAGCTGGAAAAGGAGTAGCTAGGTCTTAAAAGTAAATCTAATTGGGAAAAACGTAATATATTGGACTTAAGTTCCCCCAAACTTAGCAAGTTCATGATAGGGGTATGTATCTAAGAAGCTGCCTGTGTTAAAAAGAACAATGGATTTTAACTTCTAGCACGTTCTATGTGAGTCAACAGCACAATATGGCCACACAAGAAGCTGTTACAGATTATATTCATCACGGTAATTAACATTGTATGCTGCCAAAAATCACGGTGTTCAAAATAATAAAACTGAATTTCACAGTCACTTCAAGTCTGGTGATGCATTGAACAGCTCTTCTGCACAGCTCTGTACCATGTGGTAACTCAGGACCCAGAGCTGCCTTGTAGCCTTGTGATCTGGAGTACATGACTCCCAGGGTGGTCATGAAGAATTCCCTGGGGTGTTCTCATGGGTCGGAACTGCTGTTGCTTTACACCATGTCCATGTTCCCAGCTGAGGCCAAACAAGCTGCCTTTTTACTTCAGCTTTCATGCTATAAATGAGTATCATCCCCTTGTTGTCATGTTTTTCACAGTTTTGTACTTTTTGTTGGCGATTTTTCTATTTGGAATGACCCCTATGTGTAGTGCTGAAGTGCTGTCTGGAGTTCCTAAGCACGAGAATGTGCCCTCTAGAGAAAATAGGTGTGTTAGATAATCTTCATTCAGGCATGAGTTTCAGTGCTGTTATCCATAAGTTCAATGTTAACAAATCAACAATATATATTAAATAAGGTGTCTTTAAACAGAAGCACATATAATACAAAGTTATGAAAATACTGTGACCAGAGGCTCACAGGACCATAACCCTTTATTTCCCCTAGGAGCAATGTGCTAATTCAGTGTTTGTGGTGACTTTATAGAACATACTACCTTCAACGGTGAGAATCAACTCTATAGATTAGCAAAACAATGATGATCTTAGCTGACAATTAGTGCACACTTATCAGGTACCAGGAACTAAGGCAGGTACTCTATGGGGATAATCTTTAATTTCTATAATAATGCCATGAGACCAGTAGTTTACTCCTTTCACACAAGAGAAAACAGAGGTTTGGACTTATCTGAGGTTCTAGGATTCGAACTGCAACAGCCTGACTCCAAAACCTACACTCTTAATCCCTGTGCAGTAATGGGGTCTCACTAGTTTTCCCACCCTGAACTGGTAAGATACTGTGATTTTCCCTGATCACAAACAACCCACGCCTGAATCCTCCAGTGCTTGTTACCGTGTTTCCTCACCTCTTATGCAAAAAAATCACATACTCAATAATACTTGAGTATCAAGTATTATCACCTTTGCATTAGACATATATAAAAACTGGGATGGTATATATATATTGCATTGCTTTCCAAGCCTCAGATGCACAATGCCCATCAACCCTTTAATAATTCATTAATGAGGAGACCAGCTGATGCTGCCAAACAGCCCTCCTTGCAGACCAAAGGAAACAGCACTCACTGCTTACTTCACAGCAGTATCCCCCTCTGCCCCCAGTCACTGCAGCCAGTAGGAAAGGGAAAGGGGCTGAAACACTGCACGACAGCCTTTCCTCCAGGTCCCCAGAACAGTGCTCTCCCTGTGTCCTGTTGCCTCTTTGTTCTCGGGGCCCTGAGTTAAGGGATGGCTCTGTGACTAGGATGTTGACAAGGCAGGACTCATGAGATGTAACCAGCAAGTGCCTTTACTTTGGCCTCCCACTATACTATTAAAATTTATTCAGTGGAGGAAAGTCCTTCCACTCCCCCAGCTGCAACCCTAGGCAATACCATACTTTTCAGTTCACTGTCAGAGTACAAAATGCCTCCAGGCACTGTGGGTCACAAACACAGGCTCAATTTGGTAATCAGATCATCTTGTCTTAGCTTTCCCTTCCTGTCCCTGTCATATACTTCCAAAACCTCATCCTCTTCTTCTTGTCCTGCCATGGATATACTGGGGGAGGTAAGAGAGGGAAAGGAGGGAGAAAGGCTTCATTTGATTAGTAACACTGCAAGACAGCATCGTGCTCTCTGGGCTTATCTAAAGCTCTTATTTTTGAGGCACATTTGAGAGCTCCTTGGGGATTCTCAAGCATCGCCATCCTCTGTGGTCAGTTCTTTGACTCAAACAATGCATCTCCAGTCTGGCTGGTCACCTGATTTCTCCTTCAGCTGCTGGGACTCCACCAGTGACCTAAAGTTCACTCTGTCTGCTGGGGTGCCACCACCCCTCCAATCATCAACTCTCTCTCATGCAGGATTCACACCTTTCATGGGAAATACCCATAAATCCTTTACCTGAACAAATTCAGGGGATATAGGCTAATCCTAGTATATCAGAAACAATTCATTCCTCTAGCATCAAGGCAGCTAGGCAGCTCATCCCTCATGTTCTAGATTCCCCATGCAGAAGGCAAATCCCTGTCCATGGTGCCTGGCTAATTACAGGCACACATTTCAAGATCTCCAGGTAGTCTTGCTGAAGACCAGAAGCAGGAGGCAGGTACCTTCTAACCTTGACGGTAGAGGGGGCAAAGCTCACAACTCAATCAGCACCTTCCTCCAAAGAAATCCTTTACAAAAATTCCCTGTCCACAAATATGAACCCTCTCAACTCTTTTCTATATGCAAAGTGAGTAAAAGATTGAAGAGTCATAAAACCAGGTTTTAAGCACCTACTTTGAAATTCCAAACAGATGTTCTGTCTCAAAACATTCTGGTGTCTGATATCGATCATATCTTGGTACCTTCGGTAAGATTCCAGTTTAACATTTTGTATATCTATATATTCCTTTTCCCAAGACACAAAATGTATTTCCCAACCACTCAAGAATTTGGAAAGCATAGTTCTATGTGGATGCCATGCTGTAAGCCATTTGCAGTTACACAGAGTAGTCTTTAAATTTTTTAATTTATTTTGTCTTCTAAACTCACACAATTACTGTAATTGGAAAAATTATAAAATGAAGCAATAGACTTCTTACATAATTATTTCCTAAAGAGATAACGAAAATTCTTCTCTCAAAAGTAAACCTGCAGGCTTAACAAGGGATGAAGTCCCTTACGTACTGGGTACATGGCCTGCAAAATAAACTAGCACAGCACTTTATCCAAAATGGCTATTAAATTTTGCCTAGGTAGGGATTGTTTTGACAACTTCTATTTCTCAGGGACCAACTCCATTTTTTTCTCTCCTTGTTTCAAGGTCAGTGGTTGGTTCTTTATCTTCATATGCTTATATTAAAGAAAAAACACAAGAATTTTTCATTAAAGCTTAAAAAGGGCATAACTCCTCAAGCAACTCTTAACCTAGAGTCATTTCTCATTTTTTTAAGTTCTTCTTCCTCTTTTTTTAATATGGAGTCAGAGCTAATAATTCTTCCTCTTAAATCTTCAGTTTTAATAGGGTCACAAAAAGTATATGCCATGACTCTTGCAGAACACAACTATTCTTCTTTCCACAGAGAGGTGCTTAAGTCACCTTAGTGGTCTCCTTGTACCCAAAGCACATTAGTCTCCAACTTAAAGGGCAAAGCCCTTGGACTTCTCAGGGAACTTCTGGGGGCACTGAGATACTAATGAGGCTAGACAAGCCTTCACAAGGCTCAGAGTGGTTGCTTATTCTGAAGATGTTTGGATAATATTATTTAAAACCAGCTAACTTATTTATTGGAATATGTACACAATAAAACCTTAGGGGAATATTTAAAGTGTCTAGACACAAAGCCACAAAATATAATCCCAAAGACAAACTGAACCTGATCATGTCACCCACTCCCATTTAATAACTTGTGGTTTGCTTTCCAGTACTTAGAGCAGCAGTCTCCAAAATAAGGTGTGTGCACCCAGGGGATGAACAAGATGAGCCACTGGGGTGCAGAAGTAAAATGTTAGAACTTCTATTTTTAGATATCTAAAATATAAGAAAGTAGTTAAGGATTTCTAATATTTAAGATACCCATTGATCTCAAGGATTTGACAGTGGAGCCCTCAGTCATTCAGTTACTTGAGCACAATACAACACAGTTCCGTGTCCATATCTCAGGCTTACAGGGTATATGAAATACCTTCAACACAGGGTATATGAAATACCTTCAACTAGACCAACCATCGCAAAAGGGATAAATGGCTTAAAGAGATCTTTCAAAGAAGCTGTGGATTAAAGAAAATCCTAATGAAGCCAATGAATAACAAGAAAATAGCCAGACAAACATTTCTTCCATTTCCAGTTTGAATTCTCAGTCAACCACAAGAGGAGGTGAATGCAACAATGAGATAATCAGACCTGTCACCGAGATACAGTTTTTTTCAAAAAATAAGCACAAAATCTGTTCTTTCTACATAAATGAGACAGTGTAAGGCAATAGGGAATAACTTCTTTCCTGGAGAAACCTGTGAGAGAGCATTTCAAAGTAAAATGTTTAGAAATATTTTCTTTGTTATATGATTTTTGCTGCTGGAAATGATACGTATCATCTTTAAGAACTGCCAAATCTAGAGACTTAAACTTCCAATTTCCTAACCTGTTTAAAAATTTCCAGGTGAACAGTTTTACTGGCTTGAACACATTGTATAAAATATGAAAACAAAGCACTTTCAAATTCATTTGCATATTGACAAGCAATTGACAGCAGGGAAGGTGCAAACATAGCACACAAATTAAAACAAAAACTTTTGCATAATTTGTGGATAGTTTTGAAAAATAATTATCGTAATTTGTAAGTGAAACCAACAATGTATATCTTTCACTTGAATCCATGTATCTTTGTGAGTTATCATTTTTGGCTGTGATACCATTAAAACCCCAAATTAAAGAAAACTAATCTTGAAATAATAGCTTCAAACAGCTGTATCAGTGTTAAGCCAAGATTTTCAAATATAGTTAAGCATATTCATTAACATCACTCTCATTGAGCATCATTATAAGGCAGTCAAAAGGTATTATAAGACATTAATAAACTAAAATAAAATGTAATTAAATATTAATTTTACCTTCAGTCCATCTTTTTAAATTTCTATATTTGTACATACTATAATGTATATAGTACTAACACAGTGTTACATGTAGATAATTTATGGAAAATATAGTTAGAACACTCAAATTATTTTACTGAGAGAGAAGATGTACAAGCAGAAAGCACAATTCGGAAGCTAAAGTTCAGGCTCCCTGGTCTGGCACAGTTTCCTCTCATTCTAGTAGCCTCTTTTCCTGTCCATTTCTGCCCACCATCCCCACAACTACCAGCACCATGCTTTGGTCAGTCTGACTAGTTATCTCCTAAACACACCAAGCTCCCTCAGACCTCTGTGTCTCAGCCTAGAATGTTTTGTCCTCTCCCGGCCACTGCAGAATTCCAACTTTTCCTTTAAGACCTAGACCAAATGTCACCTCCCCTGTGGAAATTTGCCAAACATATGTCAGCAAGGAGATCTGGTTTCTGGGGAAAGATGATAAAAGGGAGTGTGGTGACTTTGAATCTCAGTTCTGCCACTTGAAGTCTAGCTACGAGGTAGTGGATCTTCAATTTTCCCACCTGTGAAACGGAGATTCTGTGTTACCTTATATATAGAAAGAGTCAGCAGACCTTTTCTTTAAAAGGCCAGAGAGTAATTCTTTTTGGCTTTGCAGACAAGTCTCTCCTGTAACTACTCCATTTTGCCTTCCCAGCCCAAACGTTGCCATAGACAATACAGAAACAAAATGGCATCGCTATGTTCTAATAAAGCCTTACTGACAAAAACTGCTGATATGCTGGATTTGGCTCGTGGACTATAGATTGCTAACTTCTGCCTATAGAATTGTGATGAAGATTGAAGTAACCCACACAACATAAGTAAGGCCCCTGGCATATAGTGGGTAGTTAGTCTCTTATGTGCTAGGCTTGGGGAAGCATCAGTACATGTGACCCCTGTAGTCATGTGGTGGGGAGATGGATATTAAGCAATCACAGAATATATAAATAAACCCTCCCACCCAACCTCACATGCCAGAGTTAAACTGATCACTGTCATGAAAGGTCTGTGAAATGCTCCTCTGTTGCCTTATCTTGTTTACCATGGTTCTTTGAAGAAAACATAGACGCTGTTATGAGAGTGCACAGCAGTGCTCTGTGGAAATGACACTGCAAGCTGAGCCATGACTTAACCATTAGAGGGAAGGGAAGAGAGAGGAAGTGTGTTACAGGCAGAGATGAACATGAGCAAAGGCCCTGAGGAGGAAAACTGTTTGGCCCACTTGCAAAACAAAATGAAGAGCTTAGGGGCTGGAGAGAGTCTAAATATCGGGCTGGGTAGGTAGGGAGGGCTTGGAGGCCTATAGGACAGGGGTCCCCAACCCCTGGGCCACGGACTGGTACCAGTCCATGTCCTGTAAGGAACCCGGCCGCACAGCAGGAGGTAAGCAGCGGGCAGGCGAGTGAAGCTCCATCTGCATTTACAGCCTCTCCCTGTCGCTCGCATTACCGCCGGAGCTCCACCTCCTGTTAGATCAGCGGCGGCATTAGATTCTCATAGGAGTGCAAACCCTACTGTGAACTGCGCGTGTGAGGGATCTAGGCTGCGAGCTCCTTATGAGAATCTAGTGTCTGATGACCGGAGGTGAAGCGAAAGTGGTGATGCTACTGCTGCAAACACACAGATTATCATTAGCAGAGAGGTCTGACTGTGCAGAGGCCATAATAAATCAGTTGCTTGCAGACTCATATCAAAACCCTATCAGTGAGTGGCAAGTGACAACCTGCATCTGGTGGCAGCTTTACAGTGGAAAGTGAGTTGATGTACTTCAATTATACAGCTGCATCTGGTGGCAGGCTTTAAGTCGGAATCCAGCACTTATTTTAGTCTGCACGTGGCCCACCCATTATTTTATTTACCACTTCGGTCGGCACCTCTTTCCCACACTACGCACTTGTCTCAGTCACAGTTTTGGTAAGCCCACAAGCGAACCCTAGCCAAAATGAGTAAAAAACAAACGTCGCTGGCGGGCTTCTTTGAAAAGGGGGAAAGACCAAATGATGAGACAGCAGAAGACTCTAAGACTGCCAACCAAAAGAAAGCTGCGTTTAAAAGAAAATACCATGAGTCCTACTTAAATTACGGGTTCATTGCAACAGGTGATTCACATTCCCCAAGCCCGCTTTGTATAATATGGGGTGACCGGCTATCCAACAAAACCATGAAACCTTGAAAATCGCTTTGCCACATGGAGACCAGGCACCTTGCATTGAAAGACAAGCCTTTGGAATTTTTCAAAAGAAAAAAACATGAACACAAAGAACAGGAGCAATTACTGAAGGCCACCACTTCATCAAATATGTCTGCACTGAGAGCATCATTCTTAGTGGCTAACCTCACTGCTAAAGCTAAGAAGCCCTTACTATTGGTGAAGAGTTGATTCTGCTGCTGCTAAGGACATTTGTCGTGAACGTTTAGGAGAGGCTGCAGTTCAAAAGGTGGCACATGGGCTTCCCTGGTGGCGCAGCGGTTGAGAGTCCGCCTGCCGATGCAGGGGACACGGGTTCGTGCCCCGGTCCGGGAAGATCCCACATGCCGCGGAGCGGCTGGGCCCGTGAGCCATGGCCGCTGAGCCTGCGCGTCCGGAGCCTGTGCTCCGCAGCGGGAGAGGCCACAACAGTGAGAGGCCCGCGTACCGCAAAAAAAAAAAAAGGTGGCACGTGTTCCTCTCTCAGCCAGCACCGTAACTAGACCAATTGATGAAATAGCAGAGGATACTGAGGAACAACTGTTAGACAGGATTAATGAGTCACCGTGGTATGCAATCCAGGTTGAAGAGTCTACCGGTGTTGACAACGAGGCAACAATGCTTGTTTTTGTACGCTATTTTTTCAGGAGGATGTGCATGAGGATATGTTATGTGCACTTTGGTTGCCAACCAACACCACAGCTGCAGCACTATTCAAGTCTTTGAATGATTACATATCAGGAAAACTGAACTGGTTATTTTGTGTCAGTATATGCACAGATGGAGTGGATGCCATGACTGGACGGCTTCCTGGTTTCACGACTCGGGTCAGAGAGGTCGCTTCTGAATGGAGCCTACGCTCTGTGTCATCCATAGAGAAATGCTGGCTAGCCGAAAAATGTCACCTGAACTTAATAACGTTTTGCAGGATGTGATTAAAATGATCAACCACATTAAAGTACAGGCCCTTAACTCACGTCTGTTCGTGCAGCTCTGTGAGATGGATGCAGAGCACACACGTCTTCTCTTATACACAGGAGTGAGATGGCTTTCTAAAGGCAGATCACTGACCAGAGTTTCTGAGTTATGAGAGCCGCTCCAGAGATTTCTTTTAGAAAAACAGTCACCACCGGCAGCACATTTCAGTAACACAGAATGGGTCGCAAAACTTGCTTACTTGTGTGACATATTCAACCTGCTCAGCGAACTCAGTATGTCACTTCACGGGAGAATAACAACTGTGTTCAAGTCGGCAGATAAAGTGGCTGCATTCAAAGCAAAACTGGAATTATGGGGGCAACTAGTGAACACTGGGATTTCTGACATGTTTTAAACATCAGCAGAGATTTTGAAAGAGACTGAGTCAGGGCCTTCTTTCTCCCGGCTGGTGCACAATCACCTATCTCAGCTTTCAAAAGAGTTTGAGCACTACTTCCCAACCACAGAAGACCCCCGAACTGGGAAGGAATGGATCCGCGACCCAGTTGTGAATAAACAGGTGAATCGACTTTGTCCGTGTTAGAAGAGAATCAACTGCTTGAGATCACAAGTGACAGTGTCCTTAAAAGTATGTCTGAGACAATTTAAAATCTCCATACGTTCTGGATTAAAGTCAAGGCAGAATATCCTGAGATTGCCACAAAAAGCCTGAAAAGCCTGCTCCCATTTCCAGCATCCTATCTTTGCGAAGCAGGGTTTCTGCAGTGACAGCACCCAAAACGAGATTACGGAGTAGACTGGACATAGCAACACACTTCGGGGGTCACTGTCTCCCATCACCCCCAGATGGGACCACCTAGTTGCAGGAAAACAAGCTCAGGGTTCCCACTGATTCTGCATTACGATGAGTTGCATAATCATTTCATTATATATTACAATGTAATAATAATAGAAATAAAGTACACAACAAATGCAATGTGCTTGAATCATCCCAAAATCATCCCCTCCCCCGGTCAGTGGAAAAACTGTCTTCCACGAAACCGGCCCCTGGTGCCAAAAAGCCTGGGGACAGCTGTCATAGGACATGTAAAGGGTTTGGGATTTGATTCTAAGTCTCAGAAGGAAGCCTTGAGTAGTCTGTAATGACCTCATTTGTGTACCCAACATATAGAAGATCGTGTGACTGTCATTATGTATTATTAATAAGGCAGCAAAAATATTTTGTGAACCATTAATAACTAATAAACACCTTTGAAAAGAATCCCTCCTTCAAACTCTCCCCAAAACCCCTTTCAATTGTGTCCTCTGTTTCCTTCTGGGACTGTCAGATGCAAGCCACTAAGAAAGTTGCTTCGGTCTTGGAGCGAAAGGTGGGGCTGGGACACCCTCCCCACTTCCGAGGAGTATGAAGCATGGCAGCAGCCACGGGAAGTGTGCATCACCTACGAACAGGAGGGCTCATGGCCTCCAGGGCACAAGGAGCCCGACCCCCGCACAGCGGTCAGCGTGGCCACCGGTGGGACAGGCAGCAGTGGCGAAGGCGTTCTGTTCCATGTGACTTCACAAGCAAACAGTGGAGCTCAAGAGAGGCCCAGAACTGGTAATCTGGTAATCTAGTAGGTAAAATGTTTCTGATTGCTGGGAGCCACTCTAGCACATTCATTGAACCTGAGGAGGGGGTGCCTGGAACCTCTGATCTATATGTGGGCCAGAAGCACGAGTGACAACCTGGGCTTTTGCTTGGCACCTGGAGCGGAGGGCAGTCTCGCGGGGCTGAGCCCGTAACCCGTGGAATCTGACGCTGTCTCCGGGTGGATGGTGTCAGGATGGAGTCGAATGGTAGGACACGTGGCCGGTGTCGGGCAGTGGTGGTGGCATGGCACAAACCTCACAAACCAGAACTGGATGCAGAACCCCTTCAAAGGGGACCAAACAGCAACATGGAATACCTAGAAGCAAGACCCAGAGAGGGGCAGAGGCAGAAACTGAAAGGGGCAGATGAAGATGGACAGACAGGGCCCAAGCGAGACCGCATAGGCTCAGTAGATGTCTCAAGGTAAATTGCTTTTGCCACATCCTGCTGTTTGTGAACATCAGTAAGCTTTGCCTGTTATCACTGACCTTTACGATTCTGATTAGCTGCTCAGCAATTAACTAGTATTCCCCAGACAGTCTTAACTCTGTAATAGAGGAGAGAGCCACAGCAGGTCTCCGGGGTGGAGGAAGAGGGGAGAGAGCCTGTCGAGGAGAAGGAAATCACAGCGCCAGCTGCAGAACAGTGAGCCTTACAGGTTCCCTGCCCGTGGTTCTAAAAAAGAATAATCCTACAATGAGTTTATTAAACTTAAAAATACTTTCTGTCACGGGCAACACAGCAAAGCTTTCCTCCACTTGCTGTACTGCAAACCTGAGGCCGAGTTGGGTTAGTTACACATCAAACATGGCACAAACTGCAGGGACCCAGAGCTGGGAGATATGCGCCCGCCCCGGCCCTGAGCCCCAGGCACCTTCTCATCTGCCTGATTTCCTCAGTAACCAAGTAGAAGGCTGGATGCCTTGCTGGCAATCAGTCCGGAAATGTTTGTTCTTCTGAACCTTCATTTTAGAGCACCTTCTTTGACTCTGGTTTCAGGCAATAAGATTAGTGGATGGTTTCTCCAACACAAAGCTAAGATCTTGGCAACCCTTTCAAGCACTATTTTTAGGCTCTCCCCACACACACAAGAGCAAGAGGAATCTGAGGCAGAGAGTGTAGACTTACACAAAGAGCTTCAACACAGGGGCTAACACGGAGATCTTCAGTCACTCAGCACACCTCCTCTGGCTCTGCCGTACTTAAAATATGCAACACTGAGTCCACAGGCCTCAGCCCTTGGAGAGGAAATTTCCAATACGATGAGGAAGAAGTAGTGCCAGGGCAATGATGTATAAATGTACTAAGTATAGAGTCAACACACAATTATCCTAATTAAAAAGTGAGACAAAGTGTACACTTATCCTATCAATACCAAGGGAAACTTGCATTTTTGTCTTTATCCACATAGATGCACCACAGTGCCATTTTTATAAATTTCTTTAAGGAAGAACAGAAATTAAGGCTATAGTCAATATTTGTTCATGTCCAGCAATGATGCTAATACAATAGCTCTGAAATTGGGACAGCGCCAGGATGAATTTCATGGAACTGCAGTGGAAAGTGAATGGACTTAGAGCCCAGGTGAGAGGCATGTGGATATAAGCTCATACCAGAGCATCAAACTGGTTACTACCCCTCTTTACAGACAACATTCTGAGACAGCTGGGCCAACGGTGGTTCTATTACTGAGCCCTCGTGGAATGCAGCTCTCATCAGCATTAGTCTGGAAGAAAAGAATCCAAAAAAAAAAAAAAAAGTTATTGGTTACTCTCTAACATTCTTGAGAAGTGACTGAAATCTTGCTCCTGCCTTCATTTCCGTAGGAGTAGGGATGCAAATGAGTTCCTAAGAATGAGAACTGTAGTCAGCAAAGCCAGACTGAGCCAGGAGGCTGAATCGCTGACCCTCAATGCCAGATGCCAAAGCCACCACCCACCAAACACAAGGCAGCAGACATACCACCGGGCATTTTTCTGGCCCCTTTAACCAGTCCCCCAGGCAGGGACGAGACTGGTGTCTCGAAAGGTAGAGATGGAAATGACAATGCAAGGCATTAAGGTTCTTAAGACACAACAAGGGAGGGGTATATATATATAGAGAGAGGGGGTTGGAGACAATCACAGTGTCTGTTAACTTAAAACACAGCATGGGGAGACATCGCCCAGCTTCCTGGAGCAAAACCTGGCCAGTGAGACCATTCACTCCTTGGCTAGTCATAAGCCCAAGGGAGATTACAGAAACGAGTGATGTCAGTGCCATGGGATTTACCCAGTAGCTCAGTTATTCCTGTAACGACCACAGGAGGCTAAGCACTACTAATGGCCCCGTTGTACAGAATGGGAAACTAGCGTGTCCAGAGGCTAAGCCCTTACCCAAGTCCTGCAGCTAGTAAGTGGTTGCAGATCAAAATGCGAATGTGTCTGATTCCAGAACCATGTTTGTCAAACCATGCTTCTACTGCCACAGAGCAGCTCTCCTCCAGGGAGGGAGCAGCAATGCGGGTCCATTTGGTCACTGAGCTTTGGTGAGTATAAGACCCAGTGTGCTTCCTGATTACAATGACACGGTTAGATTCTCTTGTAACAGTGGATTACTTTTTGTTTGTTTCTAAAAGGGAAAACTCTCCTGTTTGCTTCTACTAACCTTCCCACTTCTGACACGGAACGTGTGGGTTTTCCCCAGCAAGCAATTCGGACATTAACTACCCGGAGTTAACACAGACCCCATAAATTAAGGGCTCAGTCCCACAAGACTGCCCTCCCCTCCTCTTCAGACAGCAATCACAAAGCCAGATTATCACCTGTGCTGCTGATCGACTCACTGTAAAGCAGAGGTACCCACACCCTCTGCCTCAGGTTGATAATTTGCTAGAACAGCTCATAAAACTCAGGAAAGCACTTTACTTACTATTATCTGTTTATTGTAAAAGACACAACTCAGGGACAGCCAAATGGAAGGGAAGCATAGAGCATGGTATTGGGGGTGGGGTGCACAGAGCTCCCATGCCCTCTCCCACGGTTTGCCACCCTCCCAGTACCTCCATGTGTTCACCGGTCCAGAAGCTCTCTGAAACCCTTCACTTAGGATTTTCATGGAGGCTTCATTACATGGGCAAGGTTGATTAAATCACTGGCCATTTGTAATTAACTTAACCTCCAGCTCCCTCCCCTCCCCAGAGAGGTCAGGGGGTGCGATTAGAAGTTCCAACTTCTAACCACACGTTTGGTTCCCCTGACAACCAGCCTGCATCAGAGGTTATCCAGGAGCCCCCTAGCCACCAGTAATCTTAGCATACAAAAAGACACTTGTCTCTTTGGAGACTCTGAGGGTTTTAGAAGCTGTAGGCCAGGAAATGGGGGCAGAAATCAAATATATATCTCTTACTGTGTGACATTTTCTTTATTTATTTTGCAGAAAATCCATGCTGCTGTGCTAAGTTAATGCATATTAAATTGTTTTTAAAAATCAAGTCCTTGGTCTGAAAGAGCCTCACGTTAAAACACAATGGGTTTAGGCTAGGAGCTGTGTTTAGGATTAAGATTCCCTTTGCAAGAAACTAAGCCTGAACACAAAAGTTGCTGTTACTAAAAGTCATATTGCCAACAGCTTTACAAGGTCTCTGAAAATGATCAAGTTGACTTAGAAGATAAAGGTTTGCCAGAGAGACGTCCTTGGCAATGCACAGCTACTTGCCTGAAATGAGACACAAGAGGAAACATGAAAATGCAAAGTTTGTGGGAATATAATTTATCTAATGGACAAGACCAACTTATTTGGTATAACAAAGTTAAAAGAATGTGTTTTCAGGCAGCGGCTTCCTGTTATATATCCTATTTCAGAGCAAACTGCTAGTTACCAGACAAACCTAGAAGAGTCAGTCTGCTCTTCCAGAATCATTGACATAAGTTTATCTTTAACAGTCCAAGTATATGGTTTCTATTCACAATTACAGACGCTCAGAGACACCCATGTATTCCACATCTATGTCTCTAGAAGAAGAAAAAACCTCTTCTTAAATTGATTTGCCCTTTGTCACTGTCACAGATATGTTTTCCCTGTTTTGACAGGTAGTTGTAATTCTATTAGCAGGCCATCGACTTCCCTGTGAAATCGATCTGTGTTGGGCTGGCTGGGTCTTCTTAAACTGGCTGATTTATTGCTTCTGCATGTTTTGAGAGACCGCACATGCATGCTCACAAGTGAGCTAAAGAGTCAAGGGGTTGGAGAGGAAGAGGGAGAGGAAAAGAGACACTCTTCTGTCACCACAAAGTATAAAGTATCTAAACAATTGTTGAAAATAAATCATTTCTCGCCTCACTGTTGGCTGTCTCAATGGCAGGTGAGTTGTGACCTTTGGTCGGCAGCCTAGTTGAGATGCCGGCTGATGCCAGCCAGTGTAAATGACTGTCACTTTCCCTTATTAATTTATCTTCCTGCCTCATGGATAAACTAGAAGGACTTGCTCACCTCAGATGTCCTTGATGTCAATCTATCATCTTTGCCTAATTTTCCTCCCGGCTCACAGTAACCAGAACACGAGTGGCTGCCTCCCGGGGCCCCTGTCTCTGCCTGCAGTCTTACCCATTGACAGGAAAGCACCCAGGCCAACTGCAGGAGATCACAATTTGCCAGAGGTCAGAGACAGAAATCACCACTGCATTTTGTTTAAAGAACCACATCAGAAAAGAAAAGAAGGGAGGGGAAGGGAAGGGAAACTTAATAAACACCCTTGTCTTAAAGTTCTATCCCAAGATTTATAACGGAATCAAGCAATGCTAGATTAAAATAGTATGTGTGAAGACCAGGCAACCTAAAAATCAGTTGATTTTTCTGGTACCAAAGAACAAATCATTGCACAGTTATATACCTTTACAAACTGAACATGATTCTAAATATTCCAGTGTTAACTCCATGAACGTAAATATGAATAGTAACACCTCACGAGTACCATTTGTAATTTCACCCTTGAGCAGTATACTGGAGAGGCTAATTCTAAGCAGAATTATTACCAGGAAATACAGTTAGGTAGGCAAATTCCACTTTTGCACCCTTTCTTCTCCATTGATATATGTATAAGGGCTTCCACCAAGATACCTGACTCATCCTTACCGTCTAGGATAGCACTGGAGCTTTCTCTACCTTCTCTCTCCACACCTTCCCAGATGTTAGGCCAGCTAAGTGAAAAAGCCATGTTTATATAAATGATTCACAAGACTTAATGTATTAACTCTCCCAGTAAGATTCTGCAATTTAACCGGGAATTTTTATAGGTATAATACTTTAACCCAAAATAGAGATGAATGGTAAGAACCCTGGGCACCACTGAACACAAATTGGTAGATGGGGGGATACTGGTCAGCAGGTTTACTTTTCAACAGCCCTCAAATGACACTCCTAGGATGGTGCCGGTTCTGAACCACAAATAATAACTCTTCTGCCCTACAGAGCCCTGTGGAAACTGACAGTCCTGTTCTGTGCTGTGCTTTGTCCACTTGGGTAAGCTGAGGATCCTGAGGTTTCCAGGTTAAAGCTGGCCAAAAGAGGAACCTGTGCATGATTTGGAAGACAGAAGCGAAGCAGCAGCCTTTACTCTTGGAAGGTGGTCACAGTCTCACATGGTAGCAAACAGATGCAGATGAGCCAGGTAGGTGCCAGCTTGTTCTCACTTTGCTCTGCTTTGCGTCCAGCTCTTCTTGCCAACTGATGGCCCTGCTGGCCAACAGTGGCCCCAGGAACACCACCAGCTGCTCAGCTGTAGACCCTCAGAGGTAGTAACCACACAGAGGCAACAGTTTCCCAAAGACTTCTCCATGGTTCCACTTTGGCAGCTGGATGAGCTTGGCTTCCCAGATCAGGCAACACAGACTTCCCGGCAAGCTCCAATTTGTCCATCCTGGCCAGCACTTCAGGCAAATTGGTTAAGAACTCCTTCTTGGATCCTCCAACTCCTCTTCAGGACCCTACTTCCCAGTTCCTCCCACATTTGTTTCAGGTCTAATTCCTATAAGAAATCTCTTATTCCCGTAATACTCACAGTGGCCCTGTTGTGAACTAACCCAACTGACATGGTCCCTTGCAGAGGATCTTTACAGAGGCCATGTCCTACACACGCAAGGCCACACACAATGTGCATGATTCACAGCCACAAGCTATTTCCTGTTACTGAGGACCATAATCAAATCTAAACCTACATTATCTGTCTGAGCCTCTGATTTGTGTGATATAATGTACAATTCATTTTTTGAATTGTTTATCATTTTTAAAGCTGAGTCTGATTTTCAATATGTGCCCTCTATGCATCATCTAAATTGAGGTTACAGACTCAGGTTTCAAAAAACAAATTACAATGGCATGATCATCAAGAACCATCTTGAAACCCCAAGCGAAACAGATCATTTTCGCACACATGTCTGCATGCTGAGTACAAAGCATAAGGGCCAGGTGAACTGGGAGGTAAATATTGGACGGGACAGACTGGTCAGCCTGTAAATGCTGCCTTTTGGTCCCATGCTCACAACTGGGCCAGTCAGACTTGGTCAGGGCCAGGTTCATCTGCTGCAGTGGAAAAGTGACTGTTCACAAGAAAGCTGTGAAGGTGACAAGTGCTCTAGGACCCCTCTTAGTGCGACACCTATTTCTGGCACTTAACATGCATGATAACAAGTTGGGACTTCAGAAGGGAGTCTTTTCAGAAGGGAAAACACACAAACTTTGTTCATGAATTTTACCTTACTGTATAGACTGAAGAAAAAAAAATCAAAGAAATGCATCAATATATACCACCGTCAGAGAACTCCAGTGACAGTTTTTTCTTCAGAGCAATTTTTTAAATCCTACCTTTAAAATCTTTGAAGCTAGAAAAAAAACTATAATATGTAAAGCTTTTCTTGTTTGCCATTAATATCAAGTGCTGATACAGTGCTCAAAATTGTACAAGCCATACAGACAAGCACAATATCTGCCTTTGAAAATGCAAAAGCATTTTTCAGAACAGAACTAAATAGCACACATAAAAGAAGCCAGCTTTGGGCCTCCCTGGTGGCGCAAGTGGTTGAGAGTCCGCCTGCCGATGCAGGGGATACGGGTTCGTGCCCCGGTCTGGGAGGATCCCATATGCCGCGGAGCGGCTGGGCCCGTGAGCCATGGCCGCTGAGCCTGTGCGTCGCGTCCGGAGCCTGTGCTCCGCAACGGGGGAGGCCACAACAGTGAGAGGCCCGCATACCGCAAAAAAAAAAAAAAAAAAAAAAAGAAGCCAGCTTCTCTGAAGTTGCTTAGGTGTCAGATTACATCTGCAAAATCAAAATTATATCACAATATTCTTGTCTGATATTTAATTTGCTTTACATCAAATAAACATGAATAATGAGAATGAAATCTCAGCCTAGGAGCTGATAACATCATAAACCATATAAAGGACACTTGGTTAATTTCTGTCATAAAATTCCATCATAAAACCACATCTGCATGAAAAAAGTTTTTGCCAGTTTCTGTCTTCTGCCCTCAAAATAGCCATCCCTGCCAAAGGACATTGAGTTCAATGTCTGGGACTATCAGTTATTAGGGCTTGTCAGCAGTCAGAAATCATTCAAACATATTTCCTGCACCCTTCCAAAGCTATAAGTTAAAATTGTACATTAGGACCTGCTGAACAAAAGGATTTGGGCCTAAATGACAGCAGTCAGGATTTAGGTTAGATAGAAATAAATATTTTGTGATGAGGGAAGTTAAGATATTGGAAAGGGTCATATTGAGAGAAACTAGAGCCCCCCTGCCCCGCCCCCACTGAACCTATTTGAAAAGAAAGATGTATTTTCCTCCAGGATCCATAAATCAAGAGCTCAGGTAACTGTCGGGCTTTGTATATAATAATAAAAAAAGGTTGTATCCATTCATTTCTCTATTGATTATCAATTCCTACAAGTCTACAATTAAATCAGAAAAGCAACATAGGGAGACAGTTCTCATCCTCATTTTCCATGAAATGTGAATCCTTTCACATCTTTATCATCATTTTCCCTTTAATCAGTCACCCATGAATGTGATAATTAACAAGCTTGATAACAGAAATCCAAGAATAACAGAAAGATCTCTGGCCTTTAGGTCAAGAGACCTGGGTTCCAGCACCATCCTATTAGCTGTGTGATCTTGGAAAAAATCAATTAACTGCTCTGGGCCTCAAATTATTCACGAGTAGAATAACATCTGCCCTACGTACCTCACAGGCTTGTCATAGGATCATATGCAATAATGTCTATAAAAGTGCTTTGTAAAACTGTAAAAGATAAATTATGTGATGGTGCCATTATCATTGTAAGTGGCTGTACAATCACATACCCAAATTATGGAAAAGCAGATTTCTCTCAGTTAATAAGAATATATAATGCAGATGCAGTGAATAGTAAGTAAACACCAGCAGGATGGGGCAGGGAATGGAAACCAACTGAAATGTTTACCCAAGTGGTTTTTGAACAGATGGAAACCATGAGGTCTCTGCCATACTTCGTATTCTCTGGGTCTCTTGTGTTCTGAGAGACAGCTTTGTCCCCTTCAGCTTTTCAGTCCTTGATATGGTTTTCTACAACTTCTGCTACACTGAGAATCACTGTGGTAAAACCTGCTGACACCTGCTCTCAGGAGTCTAGACACTTGTTCAACCTTAGAGAACACAGAATATGAATCATGATTCTCTTCAGAATCCTGTCTTTGGCCCATGAGGGTTTATAGTTAAATTCTGAATGTAGGTTGGCCTGTCTTTGCTCTGTGGTACATTGTTAATCTGGGAGGCTTTAAACTTTTTGAAGGCAGTGGCATGGCAAAATAAACTTTCTTATAAACAGGAGACAGCCAAAAACCCAGAGATACCAGAGAAAGTCAGATAGAAAATTCATAAAGAATCACACAGTATTTCTGCAACATGCTTGTTATAATAATTAAAATTACTTCAGGGTGCATTGCAAAATATAAAAGTACTAAATAATAATTGCAAAACCAGCTAAATGTTTGATGACAGATCTGGAGAAAAGATAAGATGTGGCAGATAAGTTCTCTTCTCTTTTGAAATAAATTCTTAAGTCCAAACAGGCATTTAAATTTCAAAACTCAGCTAAAATATTACTTTGGGACATACCCAAGTAATTTATGGCCTATTCTGTGGCTGCTTTCTTCAAGAAACTCATGGAATCTATTTGAAACCTCGACCTGTTAAAACAATATATAACTTGAAATTGCACTAAAGATTTCCAGTAGTTAAAAGTGGCATTCTTAAAACCAAAATGCTTTTATCATAGAATGGATGATTCAAATCCTAAATGCACAACTTCTAATAACAATATTTGACCCATAATGCCCAAATTGGCAACTGTGGGTAAATACAACCAAAAATAATTTAAGAGTTATCTTTCTATTTAATAGACTATTTAGGCTCTTCAATCACCCAAGTCCATTGTAGCATATGATTTTTAAATCATCTAACAGGTTACCTCTCCAACAGAGCTCTGGCTTTGTTATTTTGTTTTGCTGTCTCAAACGTGCAGGTTATAGTCTGTTCCTTATCCTGAGAAATGCGTGTGCTCCTGAAAGCTAATAAACCAACATGTATTTATGGTGCATTAGGTTTTGTACTCTGTGAGGCTGTGGAAGGTATAAAAGGTGGCCCATACACAGGAATCCGTCAAAAATTAAGCCTACGGATTATTAAGTGCTAAATCGTGCCACAGAATACAACTGTGCTTGGAAGTCAGAAGAAAGGAGAACACTAAGTAATGCAATGGTTCAGTATAATCTCCCCGGAGGAGAGGACTTGAGCGGATCTTTGAAAAATAATTTAGGATTCAGAGGGAAGGGTACTGGATTTTCAAATGGAGAAAAGATCATGATCAAATTCTTTAAAGAAATCAGTCAGAAGTCTAGACTGACTGGAGATAAGGGATGATGTTAGAAGGTAATGAAGGATAAACTTAGCTAGGTAGAAATCATTTTATAGAATCTTGATAAGTTGACAAAGAAGTCAGGCTTGATGCAACAGGTAAAAGGGAGCCACTAGGCTAGTGCCCAAACAAGGATATAATATGAAAGATTAGTGTCTAAGGAAGCTTCTGGTGACAACTATATGCATGGGATTGGGGAGGAATGAAACTGAAAGCTGGAATACCAGTTTAGAGGCAGTTATATAAACCTAGATTGTAGTATCAGAATCAGAAAGAAAAGATATAGAACTGAATACCTGGAAGAGAATTCACTGACTAAGTCAAAGCTCTCCCTTTTTCAGATGTGGATACTAGGACTTAGGAAGGTTGTAAGGCTTGTACAAGTTGATCATCTTCCCAGTTAGCAGCAGAGTCAGGACTGAAACCTAGGTTTCTGGGCACCTGGATAATTCTACTAAAGAAATTTTGAAGAAAGAAATTGTAGGACTTGATAAAAGGCTAGTTTGGCAATAACAATAAAGATAAAAAGCATAAAGCTTACTTCTGGGGCTTAGAGTCTAGAGGTGAGTGGTTTAACAACACCGCAGTTAGCCATGAGGAAGTTAACAAAACTAGCTTGGGAGAAAAGCTGATGAGTTAGAATTTGATTATGTTGAATTTCAGGTGATAGTAGAATATCTAGGTAGACATGCCCTACAACAATTGGACATAAGGAACTGCTCAGGGCTCACAGCACAGTCTACAGCTCCTACCCAGACCTCTCTCCAAACTCTCCAAACTCTCTCCCCAAGCCTCTCTCCAAAGTATCATCATATATCCAACCACTCATCTGACACTAGTACCTCCAATTTAGATTGGTCAAAACTGAATTCATTATGTGAACTTTCAGGCTTGGTTAATACTGTTATCCATGCTGTTTATTATTGTCATTGAAGTCAGAAACCTGGGACACATCTTCATCTCCTTCTTTTATAATCCCTCACTGACTGCAGCCAATTAGTGACCAAATCCTGGTTGATTTCTCCTCCTTCCCATTTGTCCATCCTTACTACTGCCATTGTGGCTTAGACCCTTGTCATCTCAGGACTGATTATAGCAATTGTCTCCTAACTGCTTCCATTGTCTCTACCCTGCTTCCCACTTTAGCCTTTCCCCATATAATTATCAAAATGATCTTCTAAAATGCAAATAAGATCATCATGTATTCTTTAATTACTATTCTCATGGTCTATATAGAATCTAAGGTCCTCAAAATCTTATCCTTTTTTCCTTCTTAAGAGCTCCAAACAATGAAAACATATGGAATTGTCTGAAGAGTCTATCTGGTTTGCATCTCAGTATCTTTGGGTAACTCTTTCTGCTTGGAACACCCTTCTCTCCACATCTCCCCTACTCACACTTTCCACCCCTTCCAGCTACTGAACAAATACCCCTATTTCAAAATTCTCAAATGAGTTGTTTCAGAGATCTAGACAGCAGTTAAGGTTCAAGAACAGCTAAAGAAGCCATAAAAAAAAAAGATGAAGAAGGAATGACAAGTACTTTCCAAAATGCCAAGGAAGAAAAGAGTTTTAAGAAGGAATGGGAGGAAATCATTTAAAGGGAGTTAAAAAGTATATTAAAGATATTTATAACACCATTACTATAGCAGTGAAAAACTAAGACAATCCAAATCTTCAAAATAGGGCACACTCTGACATATTGATTTGATAGAATATATTATGCCAATAAAGGGTTAAATATGAAATAAATACAAATAAATTCTCCTGTAAAATAATGCTAAATTAAAAACTAGAAGAAAATGTGGCATAACTCATTGACTACAACCATGTAAAGATATATGAGCTTAAATTAAAAAGCTGAAGATGAATAAACATAGTTACTGAGGGATTAAATAGATTTCTTCTGAAATATTTGTATGTTTCATTTAAATGTTAAATTTTTAAAATAATGGATGTTATCAGTATTAAATTCAATAAAAAAAGGTCAAACAGTTATTTATAAATAAAATCATGCCTTACCTGGGTTTGATAGGTACTACTCAGAAGTATCTATCACTGATTTCTTTTATAAAGCAAACATGCATAACAAAATTAAGTCATAGTGTTTTTGCTTTGTAAGTTCAAATTTTATGTTTTGTGTTTTTCTGAAACAAGGCATACCTTCACTGACTAACATAAATGTTATTTTATGCTTGTGATGGTCCCCTCTTTAAAACACAGAAAATTGAGATTTGATTTTACCAGTTTTGTTTCCTGGATTAAAATTTCCAAAAGTTCTTTATAAGTCAGTTATATGCTAAGTCAACTAATAATCATAAATGGAAGATTTAATTGTTAGAAGTAAATATGTTCAGGGTAACAAGTCCTTTTTTTCCTAACCAGACACCTACCCCGGACCATATTACTTCCGTGGGATATCATGAGGTAGCATAAAGTTTGGGTGTAGATAACAGGCTGAACGAGGAGGCCCAAATTAAAATGCCCCAGGCAGGCGAGGTAAATTAATGAATCAAGTCATACTTCAGAGTACATGCCTATCCATAAGAGGGCATTAGCTACTCAAATCCATGACAGGTTGCTCTAAAGAAATGCCAGCTCAGTGGTGTCACAGCTTCACATCAGGCAGCAGAAGGAAGAAATCCAGACTTAACTATGAAATCTACCAATTTTAAATGTCCCTCAGGTGAATGATGAGACTAGAGAGTAACTGGGGTCTACAGCCCTAGCTGGGCTTAATTACAGCAGGTCATACATTGAAGGTCATAGTTTAGAGACAGGTTTTATTTCACTTATGTAGTATTTCTGAAAATGTTGAGCTTCTACTCTAGGCCAAGCACTGAGCTAGGCAAAAGATTAGTATGAGTTATTAAGGATACATACCTCTGGTCACTCCCCTGAACAAAGCTCACAAGGGAAACCAAGGAGGCCCAATCACAAAACCAAAAGGAGGACTACTGTGTGCTGTGGTATAGAAGCCAAGGAACTACAGAATTCCAGTTATATAAATGTTGTTAGAATTGGAAATTTGGGAATTATTGGTAACAGTACAGAGAGACATTTTGATAAGTCCTATGGACACAGGCACAAGAGCATAGAGTACAAACATAAAAAGGAGGAGAGGAATTAAAGGCAGCAAATGAGGACCACTCTTCTGAAAAGTTTAAATAAAAAGGAGGAGAAACAGATTGTATATAGCTGTAGCATAACATGAGAGAAGAATTTATTTTAAGGATTTTTAAGGATAATAAAAATCAAGGGATTGATATAGAGTACATGTTTAAGACTCTCAATAAAAAAGGGGAAGACTAAAAGAAGGAAGGTTCTAAGGGACACAGCAGTGCCCAAATGGAAACAATAAGTCAGCAGGGTTTGTAATCCTAATATAAAGTAGAATTCAGGCCAAAAAGCAACATTCAAGAAAAATAAAAGCACTATATAATGCTAAAAGCCAGAATCCACAAAGATAGGAGAGTTATGAATACCTATGCCCCAAATAACACATAAAGTACCTATGCAAATCAGAAACTATCAATGATACAAGGAGAAAGAGATGGAAATTCACTTTCAGTACAAAACCAAAGAAAAAATATAAATAAGGATATACAAGATAGAAACAATTATTGGATGTCTCTTAAAAATATATATAGGAAATACAACACTAACCTTGAAAATAAAAAATATATTCTTTCAGAGTACACATGAAAAATCCACCAAAATTGTTGATATGTTAGGTGACAAAGAAAACATCATAAAGTTGCATAAAGTAGAAACACTGCAAACAACACACACTGACAAGAATGCAATAAAATTAGAAATGAAAAGTGCAATTAAAAATAAAAAACGCCTTACAACCTAGAAAAAATTTTTTAATTTTATTAAACAACTCATTGAAAAAGTAAAAAATATAAACAGAAATTATCAAACTTCTGAATAATGTAAAAATGAAAAAGCTACACATGACAGAGTCCGTTGGATATATTTAACACAGTGATCAAAAGAAAATTCATACCCTTGAATACCTACATTAATTAAAATAAAAGAATAAAAATAAATGAATTTACAATTTAAAAAGGTACAGAAAGAATGATGAATAAACCAGACGCAAGCACTAAAAAGGAAGATAAAGGTAAAAGGAGAAATTAAAGATGCAGTGAATTGGAAAAAAAAAAGATCAAAATTTAAAAATCACAGTTCTGGTTCTTTGGTAGAAATTGACAAATTAGACAAATCACTACTTAAATTAATAAAGGAAAATCAAGGGGGTTTTTTTTGCTGTTGAGTTGCATAACTTCTTTATATATGTTAGATATTAATCTATTATCAGGTATGTGATTTGCAAATATTTATTCCCATTCCAGAGATTGCCTTTTCATTTTGCTGATGGTTTCCTAAGCTGTGAAGAAAAATTCTAATTTGATATAATCCCACTTGTTTATTTTTGCTTTTGTTGCTTTGGTGTTAAATACAAAAAAAATATTGCCAAAAAATGATGTCTACAAGCTTACCCTCTATGTTATCTTTTCTTTTTTTAACAACTTTATTGGAGTATAATTGCTTTATATTGTTGTTTTAGATTCTGCTGTATAACAAAGTGAATCAGCTATATGTATACTTATACCCTCATATCCCCTCCCTCTTGCGTCTCTGTCCCACCCTCCCTATCCCACCCTTCTAGGTGGTCACAAAGCACTGAGCTGATCTCCCTGTGCTATGCAGCTGCTTCCAGCTAGCTATCTATTTTACATTTGGTAGTGTATATATGTCAATGCCATTCTCTCACTTCGTCCCAGCTTACCCTTCCCCCTCCTCATGTCCTTAAGTCCCTTCACTATGTCTGCGTCTTTATTCCTGTCCTGCCCCTAGGTTCTTCAGAACCTTTTTTTTTTAGATTCCATATATATGTGTTAGCATACGGGATTTGTTTTTCTCTTTCTGACTTACTTCACTCTGTATGACAGATTCTAGGTCCATCCACCACACTACAAATAACTCCATTTCTTTTTATGGCTGAGTAATATTCCATTGTATATACGTGCAACATCTTCTTTACCCATTCATCTGTTGATGAACACTTAGGTTGCTTCCATGTCCTAGCTATTGTAAATAGTACTGCAATGAACACTGTGGAACATGCCTCTTTTTGAGTTATGGCTTTCTCAAGGTATATCCCCAGTAGCTGGATTGCTGGGTCATAGGGTAGTTCTATTTTTAGTTTTTGAGGAACCTCCATACTGTTCTCCACAGTGGCTGAATCAATTTACATTCCTACCAACACTGTAAGAGGGTACCATTTTCTCCACACCCTCTTGAGCATGTTTTCTTTGTAGATTTTTTGATGATGGCCATTCTGACTGGTGTGACACCTCACTGTAGTTTTGATTTGCATTTCTCTAATGATTAGTGATGTTGAGCATCCTTTCATGTGTTTGTTGGCAATCTGTATATCTTCTTTGGAGAAATGTCTATTCAGGTCTTCTCCCCATTTTTGGATTGGGTTGTTTGTCTTTTTGACATTGAGCTACATGAGCTGCTTGTATATTTTGGAGATAAATCCTTTGTCAGTTGCTTCATGTGCACATATTTTCTCCCATTCTGAGGGCTGTCTTTTGTCTTGTTTATGGTCTCCTTCGCTGTGCAAAAGCTTTTAAGTTCCATTAGGTCCCATTAGTTTATTTGTTTTTATTTCCATTTCTCTAGGAGGTGGGTCAAAAAGGATCTTGCTGTGATTTATGACATAGAGTGTTCTGCCTGTGTTTTCCTCTAACAGTATTATAGTGTCTGGCCTTACATTTGGGGCTTTAATCCATTTTCAGTTTATTTTTATGTATGGTATTAGGGAGTCTTCTAATTGCACTCTTATACATGTAGCTGTTCAGTTTGCCCAGCACCACTTATTGAAGAGGCTGTCTTTTCTCCATTGTATATTCCTGCCTCCTTTATCAAAGAGAAGGTGACCATATGTGCATGGCTTTATCTCTGGGCTTTCTATCCTGTTCCATTGATCTATCTTTCTGTTTTTGTGCCAGTACCATACTGTCTTGATTACTGTAGCTTTGTAGTATAGTCTGAAGTCAGGGAGCCTGATTCTTCCAGCTCCATTATTTTTCTCAAGATTGCTTTGGTTATTCGGGGTCTTTTGTGTTTCCATACAAATTGTGAAATTTTTTGTTCTAGTGCTGTGAAAAATGCCATTGGTAGTTTGAAAGGGATTGCATTCAATCTGTATATTGCTTTGGGTAGTATAGTCATTTTCACACTGTTGATTCTTCCAATCCAAGAACATGGTATATCTCTCCATCTGTTTGTATCATTGTTAATTTCTTTCCTCAGTGTCTTATAGTTTTCTGCATACAGGTCTTTTGTCTCCTTAGGTAGGTTTATTCCTAGGTATTTTATTCTTTTTGTTGCAGTGGTAAATAGCAGTGTATCCTTCTTTCTCTTTCAGATTTTTCATCATTAGTGTATAGGAATGCAAGAGATTTCTCTACATTAATTTTGTTTCCGGCCACTTTACCAAACACAGTGGTTAGCTCTAGTAGTTTTCTAGTAGTATCTTTAGGATTCCCTATGTATAACATCATGTCATCTGCAGTGACAGCTTTACTACTTCTTTTCCGATATGCATTCCTTTTATTTCTTTTTCTTCTCTGATTGCTGTGGCTAAAACTCCAAAACTATGTTGAGTAACAGTGGTAAGAGTGAGCAACCTTGTCTTGCTCCTGATCATAGTGGAAATGGTTTCAGTTTTTCACCACTGAGAACGATGTTGGCTGTGGGTTTGTCATATATGACCTGTATTATGTTAAGGTACGTTCCCTCTATGCCTACTTTCTGGAGAGTTTTTATCATAAATGGTGCTGAATTTTGTCAAAAGCTTTTTCTGCATCTATTGAGATAGTCACATGGTTTTTAACCTTCAATTTGTTAATGTGGTGTACCACATTGATTGATTTGCATATATTGAAAAATCCCTGCATTCCTGGGATAAACCCCACATGATCATGGTGTATGATCCTTTTAATGTCCTGTTGGATTCTGTTCACTAGTATTTTGTTATGGATTTTTGCATCTATGTTCATCAGTGATATTGGCTTGTAGTTTTCTTTGTGACATTTTTGTCTGATTTTCATATCAGGGTGATGGTGGCCTTGTAGAATGAGTTTGGGAGTGTTCCTCCCTCTGCTATATTTTGGAAGAGTTTGAGAAGGGTAGGTGTTAGCTCTTCTCTAAATGTTTGATAGAATTTGCCTGTGAAGTCATCTGGTCCTGGGATTTTGTTTGTTAGAAGATTTTTAATCACAGTGTCAAATTCAGTGCTTGTGATTGGTCTGTTTACATTTTCTGTTTCTTCCTGGTTCAGTCTTGGAAGATTGTGCTTTTCTAAGAATTTGTCCATTTCTTCCAGGTTGTCCATTTTATTGGCATAGAGTTGCTTGTAGTAATCTCTCATGATCCTTTCTACCTCTGCAGTGTCAGTTGTTACTTCTCCTTTTTCATTTCTAATTCTGTTGATTTGAGTCTTCTCCCTTTTTTTCTTGATGAGTCTGGCTAATGATTTATCAATTTTGTTTATCTTCTCAAAGAACCGGCTTTTTGTTTTATTGATCTTTGCTATAATTTCCTTCATTTCATTTTCATTGATTTCTGATCTGATCTTTATGATTTCTTTCCTTCTGCTAACTTTGGGGTGTTTTTGTTCTTCTTTCTCTAATTGCTTTAGGTGTAAGGTTGGATAGTTTATTTGAGATGTTTCTTGTTTCTTGCGGTAGGATTATATTGCTATAAACTTCCCTCTTAGAACTGCTTTTGCTGTATCCTATAGGTTCTGGGTCATCGTGTTTTCATTGTCATTTGTTTCTAGGTATTTTTTTATTTCCTCTTTGATTTCTTCAGTGATCTCTTGGCTATTTAGTAGTGTATTGTTTAGCCTCCATGTGTTTGTATTTTTTACAGATTTTTTCCTGTAATTGATATCTAGTCTCATTGCATTGTGGTAGGAAAAGATACTTGATACTATTTCAACTTTCTTACATTTACCAAGGCTTGATTTGTGACCCAAGATATCATCTATCCTGGAGAATGTTCCATGAACACTTGAGAAGAAATTGTATTCTGTTGTTTCTGGATGGAATGTCCTATAAATATCAATTAAGTCCATCTTGCTTAATGTGTCATTTAAAGCTTCTGTTTCTTTATTTTCATTTTGGATCATCTGTCATTGGTGAAAGTGGGGTGTTAAAGCTCTCTACTCTTATTGTGTTATTGTGTTACTGTTGATTTCACCTTTTATGGCTGTTAGCATATGCCTTATGTATTGAGGTGTTCCTAGGTTGGGTACATAAATATTTACAATTGTTATATTCTCTTCTTGGATTGATCCCTTGATCATTATGTAGTGACCTTCTTTGTCCCTTGTAATAGTCTTTATTTTAAAATCTATTTTGTCTGATATGAGAATTGCTACTCCAGCTTTCTTCCCATTTCTATTTACATGGAATATCTTTTTCCATCCCCTCACTTTCAGTCTGTATGTGTCCCCAGGTCTAAACTGGGTCTCTTGTAGACAGCATATCAACAGGTCTTGTTTTTGTATCCATTCAGCCAGTCTACATCTTTTGGTTGCAGCATTTAATCCATTTACATTTAAGGTAGTTATCGATATGTATGTTCCTATTACGATTTTTGTAATTGTTTTGGGTTTTTAATTGTAGGTCTTTTACTTCTCTTGTGTTTGCTGCCTAGAGAAGTTCCTTTAGCATTTGCTGTAAAGCTGGTTTGGTGGTGCTGAATTCTCTTAGCTTTTGCATGTCTGCCAAGATTTTAATTTCTCCATCGAATCTGAATGAGATCGTTGCTGGGGAATCTTGGTTGTAGGTTTTTCCCTTTCATCACTTTCAATATGTCCTGCCACTCCCTTCTGGCTTGCAAAGTTTCTGCTGAAAGATCAGCTGTTAACCTTATGAGGATTCCCGTGTATGTTATTTGTTGTTTTTCCCTTGCTGCTTTTAATATTTTTTCTTTGTATTTAAGTTTTGATAGTTTGATTAATATGTGTCTTGGAGTGTTTCTCCTTGGATTTATCTTGTATGGGGCTCTCTGCACTTCCTGGACTTGACTATTTCCTTTCCCATATTAGGGAAGTTTTCACCTATAATCTCTTCAAATATTTTCTCAGTCCCTTTCTTTTTCTCTTCTTCTCTGGGACCCCTATAATTCGAAAGTTGGTGCATTTAATGTTGCCCCACAGGTCTCTGAGACTGTCCTCAACTATTTTCACTTTTTTCTTTATTTGCTCTGCATTAGTTATTTCCAGTATTTTATCTTCCAGGACACTTATCCATTCTTCTGCCTCAGTTATTCAGCTATTAATTCCTTCTAGAGAATTTTTAATTTCATTTATTGTGTTGTTCATCATTGTTTGTTGGCTCACTAGCTCTTCTATGTCCTTGCTAAATGTTTTGTGTATTTTCTCTATTTTATTTCCAAGATTTTGGATCATCTTTACTATCATTACTATGAATTCTTTTTCAGGTAGACTGCCTATTTCCTCTTCATTTGTTTGGTCTGGTGGGTTTTTAACTTGTTCCTTCATCTGTTGCGTATTTCTCTGTCTTCTCATTTTGCTTAACTTACTGTGTTTGGAGTCTCCTTTTCACAGGCTGCAGGTTCGTAATTCCCGTTGATTTTGGTGTCTGCCCTCAATAGGTAAGGTTGGTTCAGTGGGTTGTGTAGGCTTCCTGGTGGAGGGGACTGGTGCCTGTGTTCTGGTGGATGAGGCTAGATCTTGTCTTTCTGGTGGGCAGGACCACATCCAGTGGTGTGTTTTGGGATGTCTGTGACCTTATTATGATTTTAGGCAGGTAATGGTTCAGGTTTCTAATGGTTCAGGTTGTGTTCCTGTCTTGCTAGTTGTTTGAAATGGGGTGTCCAGCACTGGAGCTTGCTGGTCCTTGAATGGAGCTGGGTCTTAGCGCTGAAAGGGAGATCTCTGGGAGAGTGCTCGCCGATTGATGTTACATGGGGCCAGGAGGTCTCTGGTGGTCCAATGTCCTGAACTCACCTTTCCCTCTCAGAGGCTCCGGCCTGACAGCCGGCCCGAGCACCAAGACCCTGTCAGCCACGCAGCTCAGTAGAAAAGGGAGGGGAAAAAAAGAAAGAAAGAAAACTAAATAAAATAAAATAAAGTTATTAAAATTAAAAATTAAAAAATATATTATTAAAATAAAAAAAATTTTAAGTAATACAAGAAAAAAAAAAAGATAGAGCAACCAAAGCAATAAACAAACCCACCAGTGATAAGAAGCGCTAAAAACTAAACCAAGGAGAGGAGACCTTCAAGATGGTGGAGGAGTAAGATGTGGAGATCACCTTCCTCCCCACAAATATATCACAAATACATCTACGTGTGGAACAACTCCTACAGAACACCTACTGAATGCTGGCAGAAGACCTCAGACTTACCAAAACGCAAGAAACTCTCCACGTACCTGGCCATGTAGCTGACAGGGTCTTTGTGCTCCTGGCGGGTTTCAGGCCTGAGCCTCCGAGGTGGGAGAGCCTAGTTCAGGACATTGGTCCACCAGAGACCTCCCAGCTCCACGTAATATCGAACAGTGAAAAGGGAAGAGTAATGCAAGATAAAGGTGGAGACAGCATTGACATATACACACTACCAAATGTAAAATCGATAGCTAGTGGGAATGAGCCGCATAGCACAGGGAGATAGGCTCGGTGCTTTGTGACCACCTAGAGGGGTGGGAGGGAGACACAAGAGGAAGGAGATATGGGGATGTATGTGTATGTATGCTGATTCACTTTGTTATATGGCAGAAACTAACACACCATTGTAAAGCAGTTATACTCCAATAAGGATGTTAAAAAAACTTATTAAAAAAAATCTAAAAATAGAACTACCATATGACCCAGCAATCCCACTACTGGGCATATACCATGAGAAAACCATAATTCAAAAAGAGTCATGTACCACAGTGTTCGCTGCAGCAGTATTTACAATAGCCAGGAAATGGAAGCGACCTAAGTGTCCACTGACAGATGAATGGATAAAGAAGATGTGGCACATTCATACAATGGAATATTACTCAGCCATAAAAAGGAACGAAATTGAGTTATTTGTAGTGAAGTGGATGGACCTAAAATCTGTCATACAGAGTGAAGTAAGTCAGAAAGAGAAGAACAAATCCCATATGCTAACACATATATATGGAATCTAAAAAAAAAAGGTTCTAAACAATCTAGGGGCAGGACAGGAATAAAGACACAGACGTAGAGAATGGACTTAAGGACACGAGGAGGGGGAAGGGTAAGCTGGGACGAAGTGAGAGAATGGCATTGACATATATACACTACCAAATGTAAAATAGCTAGCTAGTGGGAAGCAGCCGCGTAGCACAGGGAGATCAGCTCAGTGCTTTGTGACCACCTAGAGTGGTGGGATAGGGAGGGTGGGAGGGAGACACAAGAAGTAGGGGATATGGGGATATAAGTATACATATAGCTGATTCACTTTGTTATACAGCAGAATCTAATACAACAATGTAAAGCAATTATACTCCAATAAAGTTGTTAAGAAAAAAAAGATAATATAGGAGGTAAGCTTGTAGACATCATTTTTTGGCAATGGTTTTTTTTGGATTTAGCACCAAAAGCAACAAAAGCAAAAATAAATAAGTGGGATTATATCAAATTAAAAATTTTCTTTACAGCATAGGAAACCATCAACAAAATGAAAAGGCAGTCTCTGGAATGGGAATAAATATTTGCAAATCACATACCTGATAATAGATTAATATCTAACATATATAAAGAACTCATACAACTCAAGAGCAAAAAAAAAAAACCCTTGATTTTCCTTTATTAATTTAACTAGTGGTTTGTCTAATTTGTCAATTTCTACCAAAGAACCAGAACTGTGATTTTTAAATTTTGATCTTTTTTTTCCCCAATTCACTGCATCTTTAGTTTCTACTTTTATCTTTATCTTCCTTTTTAGTGCTTACTTCTGGTTTATTCATCATTCTTTCTGTACCTTTTTAAATTGTAGATTCATTTATTTTTATTCTTTTATTTTAATTAATATAGGTATTCAAGGGTATGAATTTTCTTTTGATCACTGCCTTAAATATATCCAACAGACTCTGTCACATGTAGTTTTTCATTTTTACATTATTCAGAAGTTTGTTAATTTCTGTTTATATTTTCTTTCACTTTTTCAATGAGTTGTTTAATAAAATTAAAAAATTGTTTCTAGGTTGGAAGGCCTTTATTTTTAATTGCATTTTTCATTTCTAATTTTATTGCATTCTGGTCAGTGTGTGTTGTTTGCAATGTTTCTACTTTATGCAACTTTATGATGTCTTCTTTGTCACCTAACACGCCATTGTAAAGCAATTATACTCTAATAAATATGCTTTAAAAAAAAACTAAACTAAGACAAACATAAAAATCAGAAACTGGTCAGTCGCATACAGCAAACCCCAAGTCTACAGTTGCTCCCAAAGTCCACCACATCTTTTTTGGGATGATTCCTTGTCTATTCAGGTATTCCACAGATGCAGGGTACCTCAAGTTGATTGTGGAGATTTAATCTGCTGCTCCTGAAGCTGCACGGAGAAATTTCCCTTTCTCTTCTTTGTTCGCTTGGCTCCTGGGTTTCAGCTTTGGATTTGGCCCTGCCTCTGTATGTAGGTCGCCCTCTGGCATCTGTTCTTTGCCCAGACAGGAGGGGGTTAAAGGAGCAGCTGCTTCGGGGGCTCTGGCTCACTCAGGCCGGGGTGAGGGAGGGGCACGGAGTGCGGGGCAAGCCTGCAGCGGCAGAGGGCAGTGTGACATTGCACCAGCTTGAGGCATTCCGTGTATTCTCCGGGGGAAGTTGTCCCTGGATCACGGGACCCTGGCAGTGGCGGGCTGCACAGGCTCTCGGGAGGGGAGGTGTGGATAAAGACCTGTGCTTGCACACAGGCTTCTTGATGGCTGAAGCAGCAGCCTTAGCATCTCATGCCCACGCTAGTAGCCACGGCTCGCACCTGTCTCTGGAGCTCGTTTAGGCAGTGCTCTGAATCCCCTCTCCTAGCACACCCTGAAACAATGGTCTCTTGCCTCTTAGGCAGGTCCAGACCTTTTCCAGCACTCCCTCCCGGCTAGCTGTGACACACTAGCCCCCTTCAGGCTGTGTTCACCAGCCAACCCCAGTCCTCTCCCTGGGATCTGACCTCCGAAGCCCGAGCCTCAGCTCCCAGCCCCCGCCCGCCCTAGCAGGTGAGCAGACAAGCCTCTCGGGCTGGTGAGTGCTGGTCAGCACCAATCCTCTGTGCGGGGATCTCTCCGCTTTGCCCTCCACACCCGTTGCTGCGCTCTCCTCCGTGGCTCTTAAGCTTCCCCCCCACCCCCACCATCTCCGCCAGTGAAGGGGCTTCTAGTGTGTGGAAACCTTTCCTCCTTCACAGCTCCCTCCCCAAGGTACAGGTCCCATCCCTATTCTTTTGTCTCTGTTTTTTTTTTCTTTTACCCTACCCAGGTACGTGTGGGGTTTCTTGCTTTTTGGGAAGCCTGAGGTCTTCTGCCATCATTCAGTAGGTGTTCTGTAGGAGTTGTTTCACATGTAGATGTATTTTTGATGTATTTGTGGGGAGGAAGGTGATCTGCACGTCTTACTCCTCCACCATCTTGAAGGTCCATCCCCCCTATGTTTTCTTCTAGGATTTTGTGGCTTCAGGTTTATGTTCAAGTCTTTAATCCATTTTTAGTTGATTTTTGTATATGGTGTAAGATAGGGATCCAGTTTCATTCTTTTACATGTGGCTGTCCAGTCTTCTAAGCACTATTAATTGAAAAGACTATCCTTTCTCTATTGTGTGTTCGTAGCACCATTGTCAAAAATTAGTTTACCATATATTCATGGGTTTATGTCTGAGCTCTATTCTGTTCCACTGATCTATGTGTCTGTTTTTATTCCAAAGCCATACTGATTTGATTATTATAGCTTTGTAATATAGTTTAAACCCCTTAATAAATTTTTCAGTTCAATTATTGTATTCAGCTCTGTAATTTCTGTTTGGTATTTTCTTACATTTTCTACCTCTGTTGAAATTCTCACTTTGTCTATGCATTCTTCTGCTCTCAGTGAGCATTTTTAAGACCATCATTTTGAATGCTGTATCAGGGAAATTACTTATCTTCTTTTCATTAAGGCCTGTCTCTGCAGTTTTATCTTATTCTTTTGTTTGGAACATATTTGTCTGTTTCTTCATTTTCCCTGACTCTCTGTGTTGGTTTCTGTTCATTAGATAAAATAGTCACCTCTCCATCTTGATGCAGTGGTCTTATGTAGGAGATGAAACTTATAACCTGGCCCTAGCTCTTGTTTGTCTCTCGAACCTTTGTGATTGTTCAAGTTGCCTCCTTTGTTCTTAGAACTCCCAGAAGTTGAAGCTGGGCCAAGACCTGTCAGTGTCCCAAAGGGGAGGATATCAGTCAGCACCTGATGGGAAGCCAGACATTTAGGCAGAAGCTTTTAAAGAAAGACTGGGGGCTGGGCATTTTTGTCTCTTCTCTCTGCACTGAGCCTTGGGGGGATAGCCAGTTAAGAACTTTTTCTTTGTTTGCTATAGTCCTGTGGGGTCCATGACCACAAGCCCTACTGGCTACCAGAGATGCACTATCAAGTGTTTCATCATCTGACCTGCAGCCATAAAAGCTAGGTCACCAGAGGTGTGCACAAGCTCCTTCCAGGGAGACACCAGTGACCTGGAGCAGGGCAGAGGGAGAATGTGGAGACAGTACCCACCAGCCTCCCAGGTCTCAGGGGAGGATCATAATCATTTATAATAATTATTATTTATTTATTTGTCATTTACAATAATAATCCAGTGTGCTAAATTAGAGCCTGACCCTCAGGCAGCAACTTTTAAAGTGTGTAAATAGGCCTCTTTCAGGGGCAGACTGGAAGATAGGTGATTCTGTCTGCTCTTTCTGTGTTGCGCCCTGGGGGAATAGCCATACCGAGTCCTTGTGTTCCCATTAATAACTGTTTATTTCTTTGCTATAGTCTTGTGGATCTCATGGACGTAAGCCCTGTTGGGTTCCAGAGCTAGATGTTTGGGGGGCCTGTCCCTCAGGTGCAAGTCTTCAACATTGGGATGCTAGATGTTGGGTCCAAACCCTTCACTCCTCAGGGAGAAGCTGGGAGTTGTAAGTTCCCTCCTGATTGTTTGTCCCTGTGCCAGGTGTAGGGTTTGTGGCATAACTTTGCCTTAGCCTTTCATGTCCATCCTAATGTAAATATCTTCTTGTTTACCCCATATGTAGGAGTCACTCAACCAGTTTCTGGATTTCTTTCAGAGGAAATTGCTCCATATATAGCTGTAGACTTGGTGTGCCAGCAAAAAGGTGAGTTCAGGAGCCTCCTATGTTGCCATCTTGAACTGGAACTCACAGAGGACTTTTTAATATACCTACACAGCTCTAGGGAATCAATGACAAAACTATCTCACAAAACTAAAGAATTAATCAAGGTAGGAATATATAGAATTAACATGCAAAAATCAGCAACCTCCTTATACACAATAATAAACAGAAGATATAATGGAAAAGAAAACCCCATTTACAACAGCAACAAAAATGATAAAACACTTGAGAACAAACTTAGCAAGAAATGTTCAAAACCTATATTAATAAAACTACAAAGCACTCCTAAGTGGAAAGACATCCCTTGCTCTGGTTAGGACATTTCAACATCATCAAGATGTCAGTTCTCCCCTAAACTTAATTTATGAATTTAATGCAATCCCAATAAAAATACCTACAAATTCTCTTCTAGAGCTAAACAAGGGACTCTTAAAGTTCATACGGAAAAATAAACATGCAAGAATACTTGGAAAACACTGAAAAAGAAAAGCTGTGAGAAGGTACTAACCCTACGAGATATTAAAACATACTGTACAAGAGTGTACTACTGATGTGTGGACAGACCAATTAAGCAGAATAAAAAGTGCAGCAACAAGCCCAGCTACATATGGAAATTTAGTATATGATAAAGGTGGTATCTCAAGTTACTGGGGCGATGAAAAGATAAAATTAAATCCATTCCTGAAACATACATTAAAACAAAATGAAACAACACAAGCACTAGAAGAAAACACACGAATTCCCCTATAATCTTGCTATAGGGGAAAACTTAACGAATAATAACTCAAAACCTAGATGCAATAAAGAAAAATTGATATTTTTACTACATGAAAATTTTAAAAAACATTTGCTTGACTTGAAATATCACAAACAAAATCAAAAGACAAATGACAAATTGGGAAGAAAATTGGTAACATATATCACAGGTAAAGGGCTGATATCTCTGATATAAAAAGAAGTGAGGAAAATAATGAACAAAAATTCTACAGAAAAGTAGGCAAGAGACATGAACAGTCAATTCACCAAAAAAATAAAGATTGTAAAATGACTCTAAACATATGAAAAGATGTTCAACTTTACTCATTAAATAAATGAAAATTAAAATTACACTGAGCTACCATTTTACCATCAAATTGGCAAAAATTCAAAAGCTTGACAATATACTCTGTTCATGAAGTTATGGAAGAAAAGCACTCTCATACAACACCAGAGTAATGAAAAATGATACAACCCTTATGGAGAGGAATTTAACAGTATCTAACAAAAGTGCAAACACATTTACCTTTCAATCCAATGATCCCATTTCTACTATTTTTACCAAGAAGTTACACATCAACAATATGAGGTTATTCATTGCCACATTATTTGCAACTGAAAAATACAAGAGCCCAAACATAAGAGATTGAATGAATTAACTATGGTACAAAAATGCAATGAAATATCACACAGCAGTGAAAAGGAATAAGGAGAATATCTATGAACTGATATGTAGTGATTTTCATATCAGTGCAAAAATGTGTATACAGTATACTGCCTTTAACTAAGAAAGAAGGGAAAGCAGGAAACGTATAAGAATATGCTTGTTTTTGGAAAAACTATAGAAAAGATAAAATAGAAAACAATGAAATTAGTTACCTACAAAGAGGTTGGGGCAATAAAATGAAAGGAATAGAGGAGGGATTGAGTATACATGATTATACCTTTTTGTATACTTTTGGAAACATGTTAATATTCTATATAGCCAAAAAAATAAAAGTTAATCAACACAGATGGGGAAAACAACAAAATTAAATGCAAACAGAAAGAAGTGATCCAAAAAGTATTTTAAACAATATAAGCATACTGTGGGAGAATTAAAGAACTAACCAAAGTTACTTTTGAACACCAGCCATGGAGTAAAAGAACAGCAAACAAATCTGGACCTCATCTTAGTAGGTTTGTTTTTGTAGTGGCAAAGGTGTATGAATTCTTAAACTATTTTATGTGCGTTGAAGGGATAAGCAAATGAGCAAATGCGTTGATGTTGCCAGAAGCCAGAGTTCTCAGTGCAGAAGAGACAGGTAAATACAGAATGAAGAAAGGCAAGTAAAGAGCCTTGTGAATTTGGATTAAAAGCAGGGGTCTCAGCAAGAGCTCATGGTTTCTAATACACAAATACACACAAGTTCTGCACGAGCTCCTTGAAGAAATACTGATTCCAGGTCTGGGGCAGGAAGAATTTAAGATCAGCCTTAAACATCTTTTTTATGCCAGAAAGTAAGAAAGCACTCAAAAAAATGATGGAAGCATGTCAAAAAAAACACAAGAGCCAGCTTGAAGGGCCTCCCACTGACCCAATCTGGGTCAATTTGAGATGGAAATAATTACAGTAAGAATTATAATCTATTGAATACAATAGGAATTCATGAGTCCATACTGACACTAGATGACAGTGATAATGATGATGATGACACATACATACCTAAATACATAAACTTTTGTAACGTACCTTGTTTCAATATTAATTTTTTGATTATTAATAACAATGGATTTTAGATCTGTTTCTTTTTTGAAATATAAACCAATGTCCTTTCCCCATAATTTGATCATCATAGTACACCTATGATGGCAAAACTTTATCATATTTATTGCAGCTAACTTTGCAACTTGTCATTTTCCTTTTTTTTTTTTTTTCATATTTTATTTTTTTATTTTTTTTATTTTTGTTTTTGTTTTTGTTTTTTTTGTTTTAAAAAATCTTTTTTTTTTTTTACAAATTTAATCAGTTATACATATACATATGTTCCCATATCCCCTCCCTTTTGCGTCTCCCTCCCACCCTCCCTATCCCACCCCTCCAGGCGGTCAGAAAGAACCGAGCTGATCTCCCTGTGCTATGCAGCTGCTTCCCACTAGCTATCTACCTTACGTTTGGTAGTGTATATATGTCCATGCCGCTCTTTCACTTTGTCACAGTTTACCCTTCCCCCTCCCCATATCCTCAAGTCCATGCTCTAGTAGGTCTGTGTCTTTATTCCTGTCTTACCCCTATGTTCTTGATGACATTTTTTTCTTAAATTCCATATATATGTGTCAGCATACAGTATTTGTCTTTCTCTTTCTGACTTACTTCACTCTGTATGACAGACTCTAGGTCCATCCACCTCATTACAAATAGCTCAATTTCATTTCTTTTTATGGCTGAGTAATATTCCATTGTATATATGTGCCACATCTTCTTTATCCATTCATCCGATGATGGACACTTAGGTTGTTTCCATCTCCGGGCTATTGTAAATAGGGCTGCTATGAACATTTTGGTACATGTCTCTTTTTGAATTATGGTTTTCTCAGGGTATATGCCCAGTAGTGGGATTGCTGGGTCATATGGTAGTTCTATTTGTAGTTTTTTAAGGAACCTCCATACCGTTCTCCATAGTGGCTGTACCAATTCACATTCCCACCAGCAGTGCAAGAGTGTTCCCTTTTTTCCACACCCTCTCCAGCATTTATTGTCTCTAGATTTTTTGATGATGGCCATTCTGACTGGTGTGAGATGATATCTCATTGTAGTTTTGATTTGCATTTCTCTAATGAGTAAAGATGTTGAGCATCCTTTCATGTGTTTGTTGGCTGTCTGTATATCTTCTGTGGAGAAATGTCTATTTAGGTCTTCTGCCCATTTTTGGATTGGGTTGTTTGTTTTTTTGCTATTGAGCTGCATGAGCTGCTTATAAATTTTGGAGATTAATCCTTTGTCAGTTGCTTCATTTGCAAATATTTTCTCCCATTCTGAGGGTTGTCTTTTGGTCTTGTTTATGGTTTCCTTTGCTGTGCAAAAGCTTTTAAGTTTCATTAGGTCCCATGTGTTTATTTTTGTCTTTATTTCCATTTCTCTAGGAGGTGGGTCAAAAAGGATCTTGCTGTGATTTATGTCATAGAGTGTTCTGCCTATGTTTTCCTCTAGGAGTTTGATAGTGTCTGGCCTTACATTTAGGTCTTTAATCCATTTTGAGCTAATTTTTGTGTATGGTGTTAGGGAGTGATCTAATCTCATACTTTTACATGTCCCTGTCCAGTTTTCCCAGCACCACTTATTGAAGAGACTGTCCTTTCTCCACTGTACATTCCTGCCTCCTTTATCAAAGATAAGGTGACCATATGTCCGTGGGTTTATCTCTGGGCTTTCTATCCTGTTCCATTGATCTATATTTCTGTTTTTGTGCCAGTACCATACTGTCTTGATTACTGTAGCTTTGTAGTATAGTCTGAAGTCAGGGAGCCTGATTCCTCCAGCTCCGTTTTTCGTTCTCAAGATTGCTTTGGCTATTCGGGGTCTTTTGTGTTTCCATACAAATTGTGAAATTTTTTGTTCTAGTTCTGTGAAAAATGCCATTGGTAGTTTGATAGGTATTGCATTGAATCTGTAGATTGTTTTCGGTAGTAGAGTCATTTTCACAATGTTGATTCTTCCAATCCAAGAACATGGTACATCTCTCCATCTATTTGTATCATCTTTAATTTCTTTCATCAGTGTCTTATAATTTTCTGCATACAGGTCTTTTGTCTCCTTAGGTAGGTTTATTCCTAAATATTTTATTCTTTTTGTTGCAATGGTAAATGGGAGTGTTTCCTTGATTTCACTTTCAGATTTTTCATCATTAGTATATAGGAATGCCAGAGATTTCTGTGCATTAATTTTGTATCCTGCAACTTTACCAAATTCATTGATTAGCTCTAGCAGTTTTCTGGTAGCATCTTTAGGATTCTCTATGTATAGTATCATGTCATCTGCAAACAGTGACAGCTTTACTTCTTCTTTTCCCATTTGGATTCCTTTTATTTCCTTTTCTTCTCTGATTGCTGTGGCTAAAACTTCCAAAACTATGTTGAATAAGAGTGGTGAGAGTGGGCAACCTTGTCTTGTTCCTGATCTTAGTGGAAATGGTTTCAATTTTTCACCATTGAGGACGATGCTGGCTGTGGGTTTGTCATATATGGCCTTTATTATGTTGAGGAAAGTTCCCTCTATGCCTACTTTCTGCAGGGTTTTTATCATAAATGGATGCTGAATTTTGTCAAAAGCTTTCTCTGCATCTAATGAGATGATCATATGGTTTTTCTCCTTCAGTTTGTTAATATGGTGTATCACATTGATTGATTTGCGTATATTGAAGAATCCTTGCATTCCTGGAATAAACCCCACTTGATCATGGTGTATGATCCTTTTAATGTGCTGTTGGATTCTGTTTGCTAGTATTTTGTTGAGGATTTTTGCATCTATGTTCATCAGTGATATTGGCCTGTAGTTTTCTTTCTTTGTGACATCCTTGTCTGGTTTTGGTATCAAGGTGATGGTGGCCTCGTAGAATGAGTTTGGGAGTGTTCCTCCCTCTGCTATATTTTGGAAGAGTTTGAGAAGGATAGGTGTTAGCTCTTCTCTAAATGCTTGATAGAATTCGCCTGTGAAGCCATCTGGTCCTGGGCTTTTGTTTGTTGGAAGATTTTTAATCACAGTTTCAATTTCAGTGCTTGTGATTGGTCTGTTCATATTTTCTATTTCTTCCTGATTCAGTCTTGGCAGGTTGTGCATTTCTAAGAATTTGTCCATTTCTTCCAGGTTGTCCATTTTATTGGCATAGAGTTGCTTATAGTAATCTCTCATGATCTTTTGTATTTCTGCAGTGTCAGTTGTTACTTCTCCTTTTTCATTTCTAATTCTATTGATTTGAGTCTTCTCCCTTTTTTTCTTGATGAGTCTGGCTAATGGTTTATCAATTTTGTTTATCTTCTCAAAGAACCAGCTTTTAGTTTTATTGATCTTTGCTATCGTTTCCTTCATTTCTTTTTCATTTATTTCTGATCTGATTTTTATGATTTCTTTCCTTCTGCTAACTTTGGGATGTTTTTGTTCTTCTTTCTCTAATTGCTTTAGGTGCAAGGTTAGGTTGTTTATTCGAGATATTTCCTGTTTCTTAAGGTGGGATTGTATTGCCATAAACTTCCCTCTTAGAACTGCTTTTGCTGCATCCCATAGGTTTTGGGTCGTCGTGTCTCCATTGTCATTTGTTTCTAGGTATTTTTTAATTTCCTCTTTGATTTCTTCAGTGATCACTTCGTTATTAAGTAGTGTATTGTTTAGCCTCCATGTGTTTGTATGTTTTACAGCTCTTTTCCTGTAATTGATATCTAGTCTCATAGCATTGTGGTCAGAAAAGATACTTGATACAATTTCAATTTTCTTAAATTTACCAAGGCTTGATTTGTGACCCAAGATATGATCTATCCTGGAGAATGTTCCATGAGCACTTGAGAAAAATGTGTATTCTGTTGTTTTTGGATGGAATGTCCTATAAATATCAATTAAGTCCATCTTGTTTAATGTATCATTTAAAGCTTGTGTTTCCTTATTTATTTTCATTTTGGATGACCTGTCCATTGGTGAAAGTGGGGTGTTAAAGTCCCCTACTATGATTGTGTTACTGTCGATTTCTCCTTTTATGGCTGTTAATATTTCCCTTATGTATTGAGGTGCTCCTATGTTTGGTGCATAAATATTTACAATTGTTATATCTTCTTCTTGGATTGATCCCTTGATCATTATGTAGTGTCCTTCTTTGTCTCTTCTAGTAGTCTTTATTTTAAAGTCTATTTTGTCTGATATGAGAATTGCTACTCCAGCTTTCTTTTGGTTTCCATTTGCATGGAATATCTTTTTCCATCCCCTTACTTTCAGTCTGTATGTGTCTCTAGGTCTGAAGTGGGTCTCTTGTAGACAGCATATATATGGGTCTTGTTTTTGTATCCATTCAGCCAGTCTGTGTCTTTTGGTGGGAGCATTTAGTCCATTTACATTTAAGGTAATTATTGATATGTATGTTCCTATTCCCATTTTCTTAATTGTTTTGGGTTCGTTATTGTAGTTCTTTTCCTTCTGTTGTGTTTCTTGCCTAGAGAAGCTCCTTTAGCATTTGTTGTAAAGCTGGTTTGGTGGTGCTGAACTCTCTCAGCTTTTGCTTGTCTGTAAAGGTTTTAATTTCTCCATCAAATCTGAATGAGATCCTTGCTGGGTAGAGTAATCTTGGTTGCAGGTTTTTCTCCTTCATCACTTTAAGTATGTCCTGCCACTCCCTTCTGGCTTGTAGAGTTTCTGCTGAGAGATCAGCTGTTATCCTGATGGGGATTCCCTTGTGTGTTATTTGTTGTTTTTGCCTTGCTGCTTTTAATATGATTTCTTTGTGTTTAATTTTTGACAGTTTGATTAATATGTGTCTTGGTGTATTTCTCCTTGGATTTATTCTGTATGGGACTCTCTGTGCCTCCTGGACTTGATTAACTATTTCCTTTCCCATATTAGGGAAGTTTTCAACTATAATCTCTTCAAATATTTTCTCAGTCCCTTTCTTTTTCTCTTCTTCTTCTGGAACCCCTATAATTCGAATGTTGGTGCGTTTAATGTTGTCCCAGAGGTCTCTGAGACTGTCCTCTGTTCTTTTCATTCTTTTTTCTTTATTTTGCTCTGCAGCAGTTATTTCCACTATTTTATCTTCCACCTCACTTATCCGTTCTTCTGCCTCAGTTATTCTGCTATTGATCCCATCTAGAGTAATTTTTATTTCATTTATTGTGTTTTTAATCGATGCTTGATTCGTCTTTAGTTCTAGGTCCTTGTTAACTGTTTCTTGCATTTTGTCTATTCTATTTCCAAGATTTTGGATCATCTTTACCATCATTATTCTGAATTCTTTTTCAGATAGACTGCCTATTACCTCTTCATTTGTTAGGTCTGGTGGGTTTTTATCTTGCTCCTTCTCCTGCTGTGTGTTTTTCTGTCTTCTCATTTTGCTTATGTTACTGTGTTTGGGGTCTCCTCTTTGCAGGCTGCAGGTTCGTAGTTCCCATTGTTTTTGGTGTCTGTCCCCAGTGGCTAAGGTTGGTTTAGTGGGTTGTGTAGGCTTCTTGGTGGAGGGGACTACTGCCTGTGTTCTGGTGGATGAGGCTGGATCTTGTCTTTCTGGTGGGCAGGTCCACGTCTGGTGGTGTGTTTTGGGGTGTTTGCGGACTTTTTATGATTTGAGGCAGCCTCTCTGCTAATGGGTGGCGTTGTGTTCCTGTCTTGCTAGTTGTTTGGCATAGGGTGTCCAGCACTGTAGCTTGCTGGTCGTTGAGTGAAGCTGGGTGCTGGTGTTGAGATGGAGATCTCTGGAAGATTTTCGCCGTTTGATATTATGTGGAGCTGGGAGGTCTCTTGTGGACCAGTGTCCTGAAGTTGGCTCTCCCACCTCAGAGGCACAGCACTGACTCCTGGCTCCTCAACTTGGGATGATTTGTTTTCTATTCATGTATTCCACAGATGCAGGGTACATGAAGTTGATTGTGGAGCTTTAATCCGCTGCTTCTGAGGCTGCTGGGAGAGGTTTCCCTTTCTCTTCTTTGTTCTCACAGCTCCTGGGTCTCAGCTTTGGATTTGGCCCCGCCTCTGCATGTAGGTCGCCGGAGGGCGTCTGTTCTTCACTCAGACAGGACAGGGTTAAAGGAGCAGCCTCTTCGGGGACTCTGGCTCACTCAGGCCGGGCGGGAGGGAGGGGCACGGAGTGCGGGGCGAGCCTGCAGCGGCAGAGGTCGGCGTGACGTTGCACCAGCCCGAGGCGCGCCGTGCGTTCTCCCAGGGAAGCCGCCCCTGGATCCCGGGACCCTGGCAGTGGCAGGCTGCACAGGCTCCCGGAAGGGCGGTGTGGACAGTGACCTGCGCTCGCACACAGGCTTCTTGGCGGCGGTAGCAGCAGCCCCAGCGTCCCACGCCCGTCTCTGGGCTCCGCGCTTTCAGCCGCGACTCGCGCCCGTCTCTGGAGCTCCTTTACGCGGCGCTCTTAATCCCCTCTCCTCGCGCACCAGGAAACCAAGAGGGAAGGAAAAGTCTCCTGCCTCTTCGGCAGCTCCAGAGTTTTCCCGGACTCCCTCCCGGCTAGCTGTGGCACATTAGCCCCCTTCAGACTGAGTTCTCGCCGCCAGCTGCAGTCCTCTCCGTGCGCTCTGACGGAAGCCCGAGCCTCAGCTCCAGCGCCGCCCGCCCCGGCGGGGGAGCAGACAAGCCTCTCGGGCTGGTGAGTGCCGCTCGGCAGTGCTCCTCTGTGCGGGAATCTCTCTGCTTTGCCCTACTCAGGTATGTGGGGAGTTTCTTGCCTTTTGGGAGGTCTGGGGTCTTCTGCCAGCGTTCAGTAGGTGTTCTGTAGGAGTTGTTCCACGTGTAGCTGTATTTCTGGTGTATCTCCATTTTCCTTTTAACAAAACTTTATCATATTTACTGTAACTATTTTTCCTAGTTTGTCATTTTTCTTTTAGTAAACAGGAATATTTCATTTTTATAAACTCCTTCTGACAGTATATGTACATTAAGAAAAATACTTACTGTGTTACATTCCTTAACTCTTCCTCAGGAAAAGAAAATAAAATGTCCCCCCAAATCCCTAGAAGGCACCACTGCTGCTGAAATGGAAGAGGAAAGAGACAGAAAAGAGGGAGCCAAACTGTGAGGGTTAATGAGAGAGGAGTCCTACTCCCTCTGTCGAGCGTTAAACCATTCAATTGCAGTAAAGAAGGACATCAGAAGAGAAAAATGTGATCTTTTTCCACAGAGAAATTAATTACTTTCTTAGATTTGAAACCTTTCCAGTGAAAAATTTCCTGTTGCCCAGAAGCCCCTTTCTAATTAATGATATCTTTAGTTTCTCAGGTAAGCTCACGCTGCACAAATCCCTTCTCAGCTTATAAGGGAAGAGGCTTTTAAGGTGTGAACTGCAGGCTGAAAGAACAGGAAAGTTACACAGAGGAAATGAACTGACAGCTGGAGTCCAGGCATCCCACTCTTAACTCTTGGAGCCAATGAGGGGCTACAAGAATCTTTGCCCCTGGGCTCAGTGGAGAGGAGTGTGTGCTGACTCAAGGCTCCAGCGCATTCTTGAAAACGCACTGCACAGTTAACTTCCAGATTACTGAGGACAATTGTAGAGATCAATAGAAAACACCAACCTCTAAAGACATTTCCTACAGCATAATGTGAAGAAGTGGAATACATGAAGCAGTGAGCCACAGAAAATCAGGTCTTAGCACTAATTAGAAAATTTTCTAAGCTTTCTCTCTCAAGAAAATCAGTTCATCAGTTACAGCACCAATTTGAAACATGGTTTACAAATTTTCATTTGGGCTGAAAAAAATTACAGCCGGATAATGGTCTAAATAAAATTGTGAGACTGATTAATTACTTACTGTTAATAAAATTGTGACAGAAAATTGATTATTCACTAGTAGTTAAAAGCTGTTTTACACATGTCAGAATGAAGACTGGCTATGAAGCAGAGAAAATAAAACTCCACTAGAGTATCTTGTTTAATCAGAAAGGGAAGAAAGGAGCTTACTACTGTGTCTCCAGAAACATAACTTCTTCCCTTAAACTGTGATTTTATAACATTTACTTCCAACAACTTATTAAATGCTCGCCTTGTGATTAGCTATTAATCCCAACTAGCAAAGCAATCTTTTTTCTGTTATAGCTTGATTTTGTTTGACCTAGAGTACAGATGCCCCAGAGCACTATGATACATATGTATATCTGGCAGCCTGTGTTTCTTCTCAACTAAATAATTTAGAGGTTAATTCTGCTCTTCCTGTTGCTGGAAATTCCTGCTTAACCTCCACGCAAATCCACCTGTCTCATTTGAGTTTTGTATGAGTGATCCGACTGTTCACACTAATGTGAACATTGCCCCTGAAAATACACCTGCCAAAAGCTACTCTTCTTTTAAATAAAAATCAGAAAATATATTCTCCTTGAGCAGAACAATTGGACCATGTTTTCTCCTCACTCAAAGGGATACAGCCTTATAGAAATAGGCAGCCAGCATGTTAGCTGACCCATCATCTTTCTTTAAAGGAAAATCACACTTCCTGTCCTGAGTGATTGGTTTGACCAACCACTACCTATAGGTCTATCATCCTCCTCATGTGCAGACTCAAAATGTGGTAAAATGTGGATCTATTTCCTTGCCTTTCATTCTTTCTGAATGTTAGTTAAAGTTTTAATACTTGTTATAATAAAATATGTAAATACAAGAACAGGATAAATGAATAAATAGGAATTGTAAATATATGTTAGGACCAACTAAATATCTGCAAGAGTACATAGTTGTATTCTAAAGTCATATGAAGATTTGCCTGCTAAACATTAGGCAGACTGGAATACTAAATTATATGCCTAACAAAAAAGAAAATCTTCCAAAACCCCAGTGCCTGAGATGACCACTGTTAACATTTGGCGTATATCCTTTCTGATTTTTCCATTCTTATATATCTTGGGTTTTTTTTGTTTTACAGTAGTGGGTCTCATACTATATAGCCAGTTTTGTACTGTGTTTTCTATACCAGTAAACATACATCTAAAACATCATTCTTTATAGATGGTTTTTATGAATTTTATGAACGCCCTAATTTGGTTACCCAAACCTTAAAAGATTTTTAGATGCTATACCTGGATCTATTTTTTTCATATAATTTTGACTTCATGATTGCTTTATGATAATTAATGCATACCAGGCTCCACTTAAAGCCTAGTATTGTATCAAAACATTAGCTTTTAGAGGAAACTATGCAACATAATGTGAAATCCAGCTAAATACTTTTTTTTTATTGAACGACAACAGTTAGTTCCTCAGGTTCATCTGCTATCAATTAGGGTGATAAGCAGGCACTCAAAAGCTAGTTTTTCAATTATGTTTTCTACCTTTCAATCGAAATGTTCCTCTCGTTGCATATTGTGTAGTAATTTTGAAAAGGCTTCATCTTAGCAACCAAGAGATAACTTTAAAATCAAGAATCTAAACCAATTAATTCCTAACATTAATTACTTCTTTTAAAACAAAAGGTACTTTAAAGTAAGTGACTGTAAATATACTTTTTATCCCACTAACAGTCCTTATCTCTTTTCCCCCAGCTCACAATTCTGTTGACAACTCATGCTCAGACTCAAATCATCATTCAAATCATACTTAAAGCATAATTCTGAGCTCTCTTTGTACATGCTAATTCCACAACCACCAGATGTAAAAGCCACACAGAAATTCCTATAGAATATTATTAGCTTGCAAGGAGCAGAATTAAGATGCATAGAAGTATCTTCTATAGCAAGTAAATATTTTGGTTTTAATTACATTATTACCTTGTTTTATGCTACTAATTACTACAATTTATTGTATAACCGACTCTGAGAAAAAAATATTACCAGAGAAGTTCTGCAGTCTTACACTGAAGATAGTATATACTAATGATTTTGATTTTGCCTAACCCCTCTGTTCCCTTAAAAATACAATGTAAAATATTTTTATAATAGGTTTGATAAATCTTTCCTATTTTCCCACTAATATATAAAGTTATCATATGCTACAGTTATTTGTTGATTTATTTCTCATAAATCACAGGGCAATAAAAAAAATTATATTTTCAAGTCTGGGACAATGTATTAAGCTGTCTTTATTCCCTAGAACCCAGGCCAGGACTTGAAAGTTAGTAGGTGCTCAATTAATTTTACTAACTAAATTAATGAATTAATCATATAAAGCATTCATTTCACTTAACATAATATAAGCATTATTGTTAAATACTAGCTAGTATCTATTTCAGCCTCTATAGATTAAAAACCTGCAGCCTTAGAGCAAAAGACTGAACATTAGAAATAATAACAGTTTGCTGTAGATTGAAAACAAATGAACTCATTCTGAGACTCCGCAGTCATTCATAAGCCACTTGAGGGGCCTGCCCTCTTGCAGTTTATGACCCCAGTCAAGGCTTTCTAGTGAAATAAAGCCCTGTGCTCGGGGCCTCCCTGGTGGCGCAGTGGTTAAGAGTCCGCCTGCCGATGCAGGGGATACGGGTTCGTGCCCCGGTCTGGGAGGATCCCATATGCCGCGGAGCGGCTGGGCCCGTGAGCCATGGCCGCTGGGCCTGCGCGTCCGGAGCCTGTGCTCCGCAACGGGAGAGGCCACGGCAGTGAGAAGCCCGCATACCGCAAAAAGAAAAAAAAAAAAAGCCCTGTGCTCACTCTGGGGCCATCCATTGTTCTCTCTGTAATTTGTACCAAATTGTAAAGGTTATAAATACTTGCCGGTGAAGCTGCATTCATTCACACTTAGGTGCCTTTTTTTAATAACTACGAGACCAGGGACTAGTATTTACTTACTTCATAATAACCTAATCGTACATACCTTTGAACTCAGGATGTTCTTCAAATGTCATGATTTATTATGTCCTTCTTGGTCACATAATAGTCAACCTCGTCAAATTCAACTAGGCCAACGTCACTCTTCTAGGAGTAGTAGCTAGCAATAAAAAGTGAGGAGTTATTTCTTACATGAAACTATATGCATTTAAATTTTTTTCAGATTTAAAAAACTAATAAATTATGTTGCAAAGGACAATAAAATGAGTGAAAATAAGCATAGTTAAATACATAAATTTTCTCTGCCTACCACTTCTAAGCCTATTTTCTTCTTGTTGTTGTGCTTTTTGTTTAATTTTTCTTGAACTAATGTGCCCTCTAATGGTTGAAATAAAAATATAATCAGAACCATAAAAGAAGTGTCAACTTACTAACTGCCAGGAATATTTATTTCTATTCAATAAATACTTCTTTGACTTGAACCTATGCCTTCAAGATTAAAATGGATATGTCTTTAATAAATAACAAGAAAAATATGCATTTTGTTTATTCTGTAAGATAGATAATGCAAACGAGGTACAGCAAACAGACCTTGTCAAACAGATTTAAGTGTTAGTTCCTATGAAAAAAAAGCATCAAATATTTTTAATGATATCTATAATTAAGTCTTGCATCTGCTGAAGTTGAAATACAGATTGGGGTTATACCTATTCTAATATTATAATTTAAGCATTTAATTTAAAAAATCTGTTAGTCCAAAATAGATTATTTTGGTTCTTCATTTTTACTTCTCTAACCTTAAATGAAAGTCTGCCCCTAATCTCTAAAAAATATAAACATATGTACACTGAAAAAGTTAAATACAGTGCTATTTTTTCAGTTTACCCGCAGTGTACATGCTCTCTTACTTTTGGTTCAGCTGTAATAACAAAGTAATGGAAATGTAGTCATTACCCAGTTAATGTGACCAATGGCAATAGTCCACTGAGCTAAGGAGATTCAGGGAGAAATTGCTTGAATGATTTAGCTTCGCCTACTAAATTCAGGAAAGTTATTGTAGTTTTACAACACAATTTATTTCTAACAAGAATTTGGTCAAGACAGAAAAACATATATACAGAAAATTTATTTAATTCTGTCTATCCAGAAGAACAGAATTGAAATCAAAGGCATAAACACAGACTACAATGTTTAAAGATTTTCTGCCTTGTTTAACCATTATTGTTAGTACTTTAGATAATTTGCTTCTTATCAAAACGTGGTAGCATGCTCATAACATGGAATTTGCAAGTCCCTTCCAACTGTTAATGCAAAAAAAAAAAAAGGGGGCAGCCTTTTCCCTGCCTCAGAAAGTAAAGACATTATTTTTCCTATTATAACCATGGGGTAACTGTCATTGAGGCGAACTGACCTACCAAATACTGTACAAAGACAGTGACAGAAGCAAGATTAGAATTTAGAATTATTTATGCAGTTTGCTGATTTTGGCTGGTACTTTGTGTGCATAACAGGAATGTGTTATTTTGTTAGAGGAAAAAAATACATCTTCCTGAATTATATTTCTGTTTTTATCTTTCAGCGCTAGTTTTATAGGGAACATTCTGTATTCGGTATATGTTATTTAATTTTTCTTATTTCAAGTGAATACAAAATTATTAAAAGGGCTGAAGTTTGAGGGACAGGAAACCTGGGTTCCAGTTCTGTTTGTGTTCCCAAGGAACTTACACAATACATGAAAGAGGCTGATCCTTGATTGCTCACCCTATAAAGAAGGGGATTGAATTAGATAACCTCTGATCTCCCTTCTAATTTAAAACTGGAGGGTTCTTTTTTATTTTAATAGCAAGATGGAAAAATTCTATTTTTGCAAAATGGTCAAGTACAGTGATAAACTCTAAAAGAAAAAAAAGTTTATTATCTTAAAAAAGCTAAATAACATCTTGCAATTTTAGATTATATTTACAAAATGCTTGTTCAAGACCTGCCTCCACAACCATGGATGCTGGATGTATGAGAGGCAGAATAAGGTGATGATTGAGACATGGACTCCGGAGCTAAAATACTTGGGTTTGAATCCCAGCTCTCTTGGTTACTAGTTTTTTGACTTGGGACAAGTAATTTAACCTCTCCAGATCTTAGTTTCCTCTTCTATAAAATAGGGAAGAGAGTAGCAACCTCATGGAGTTACTGTGAGGATTCATCATATTTTTGTAAATAAAATGCTCAGAATAATGCTAAGTACATAATAAGTGATAAAAAAATGTTAGCTATTTTTAGAATGGCCTATTTAACTTTTTCCCTCAGTCATAATGGCAGAACACTAAAAAGGCAATTAAAACTAATTTTAATGACTCAACCACCTGGCAATCTTAGCCTCTATTTTTTATAATCAAGGTGCTCATAAATCCTAGTTTCCCAGTTCATACCTGTTGCCCTGGGGGATTATGAATAGCAACCTCTTTTACTCTCAGTGTCCAGATTTGGACCATAAAGTATGTAATCACCCTAATTATAATATGGATTATTCAGCAGTTCTCCTGTACAATTAGGAAAATAAATTAGATGGCCTTTGAGGTCACATAAAATATGAGGAGTTTTGTTAAAATATATTGGTTATAAATGGAAAGAAATATTTGAATGTTCTAAAAATAAAGTCTAAAATATTATAAAGAGCTACTAGCTTTGGTCAAGATGACACAATTTGATGGCTTTTTTATGTTTAAATAAACAGTTTGAACTTACATGTGGAGGGCTACTTTTATTTCACTTGTTCAAATGCATGACAATCTCTCTGGAGCTGGGCCCTCATTCTCCTTCGGTTCTTCCTCTCTTCCTCCCTACATGCTTTCACTCCCTCTTCTCTCCACTAGATGTGAGGCAGTGTGGGGAGTGGACAAGCAGGAAGAGCTTCTCCCCTTTCCTTAAACTCAACCATTAAATTAAGCTTCCCCAAAAAGCTGACCAGTCTCCAATCCTAGCCTCGTGAGCAATTGCTCCTAAACAAATATTAACTGAACTTCTTAAATATGGGGAAGAAAAATAGATTTGGAAGAGTCCTATGTCATTGCGTGATAACTACAGAATGACAATATCAAACCCGAGAAGTAATAACATCTTCATTTAGCACATTACTAACATTTTAAAGTATTTATCCAACAGCATGCCCACGCTGCACCTCTACCTTATTATAATTATATTTAACGTTAAAAGGAACACCACCTTAAACCACAAGTAGAATTTATATATTAAGTCCTCAAAATAAAGCTAGGCTTTGGTGCCAGCCCATTTACCAGAAATAGTACAAAGAAGGATGCATTCCCTGTTTAAAGATTTGTCTAAAAGAAGCCTTGTGTTAAACAGGCGTTTGGTCCTGGTTAAGGCTGATGTTCTCAAAGGTATCTGCCCCAAAAGAAATGCCAGTTAAAGAGTATGGAACCCCCAAGGGGGAGGAAGATGGCGGAAGAGTAAGACGCGGAGATCACCTTCCTCCCCACAGATACATCAGAAATTCATCTACACGTGGAACAACTCCTACAGAACACCTACTGAACGCCGACAGAAGACCTCAGACCCCCTAAAAGGCAAGAAACTCCCCACATACCTGGGTAGGGCAAAAGAAAAAAAGAATAAACAGAGACAATAGGATAGGGACGGGACCTGCACCAGTGGGAGGGAGCCGTGAAGGAGGGAAGGTTTCTACACACTGCAAGCCCCTTCGCGGGCGGAGACTGCAGGTGGCGGAGGGGGAAAGCTTCGGAGTAGCGGAGGAGAGCACAGCAACAGGGGTGTGGAGGGCAAAGCGGAGAGATTCCGGCACAGAGGATCGGTGCCCTCAGGCACACACCAGCCCGAGAGGCTTCTCTGCTCGGCCGCCGTGGCGGGCGGGGCTGGGAGCTGAGGCTTGGGTATCGGCTTTCAGTCGGAGCGCAGGGAGAGGACTGGGGCTGGCGGCAGGAAGAGAGCCTGAAGGGGTTAGAGCACCACGGCTAGCCCGGAGGGAGTCCGGGGAAAGGGTCTGGAGTTGCTGAAGAGGCAAGAGTCTTTTTTCACTTTCACTTTCGTTTCCTGGTGTGCGAGGAGAGGGCATTAAAAGGGCTGCTTAGGGAAGCGCCGGAGACAGGCGCGAGCCGCGGGTAAGGCGTGGACCTCGGAGACGGGCGTGGGCCGCCGCCGCGGCCCGCCGCCGCCCGCCGCCCGCCGCCGCCCGCCGCCGCCGCCGCCGAGGCCCGCTGCCGCCGCCGCCCCCGCGGCCCGCCACCGCCGCTGCCTGCCGCCGCCCGCCGCCGCCGCAGCCGCGGGGCCTGTGTGCGAGCGCGGGTCACTGTCCGCCCCGCCTTCCGGGGGACCTGTGCACCCCGCCACTGCCGGGGTCCCGATACCCGGGGACGGCTTTCCCGGGAAAGCGCACGGAGCGCCACGGGCTGCTGCAACGTCACGCCGGCCTCTGCCGCCGCAGGCCCGCCCCACACTGCGCGCCCCTCCCTCCCCTCTGCATGAGTGAGCCAGAGCCCCCGAATCAGCGGCTCCTTTAAACCCGTCCTGTCTGAGCGAAGAACGGACGCCCTCCGGCGACCTACGCACAGAGGCGGGGCCAGGTCCAAGGCTGATACCCGGGAGCTGTGAGAGCAGAGTCAGGGAAATCTCTCTGTGCAGCCTCGGAGGCAGCGGATTAAAGCTCCACGGTCCATTTGATGTGCCCTGCGTCTGTGGAGTGCATGAATGGACAGCGAATCATCCCAAATGGAGGAAGTGGACTTTGAGGACAAGATTTAAGACTTTCCCCCCTTTTCCTCTTTTTACAACGAATTATTCCAAAGTAAGGAGGTGGACTTAGAGAGCAAGATTTCAGACTTCTTGCCCTTTTCCTCTTTTTACAACGAATTATCCCAAATTGAGGAGGTGGGCTTGGAGAGCAAGATTTTTGATTTTTCCCCCTGCTCTCTTTTTGTGAATGTGTATGTGTAATCTTCTGTGTAAGATTCTCTCTGTATAGCTTTGCTTCCACCATATGTCCCAGGGTTCTATCGGTCCGTTTTTTTTTTTTTTTTTCAATAATTACTTTCTAATTTTAATAACGCTACTATATTTCATACTTTATTCTATTTTACTTTACCTGCTCTTTCTTTTTTTCCTACCTTCCCTTCCTCCCTCCCTCCCTCCGCTCTTCCTTTCCTTCTTTCTTTTTCTTTCCTCCCTCCCTCCCACCCTTCTTCTTTCCACTTTCTTTTTCTTTCCTTCCTCCCTCCCTCCCTCCTGTCTTTCTTTCTTTCTTCCCTTCCTCCCTCCCTCCCTCCCTTCTTCCATTCACTCTTCCTTTTGCTTTCATTGCCCCCTCCCTCCCTCCTTTCTTTCCTTCTTTCTTTCCATCCTTCCTCACTCCCTCCCTCCTTTCTTTCTTTCTTCCTTCCTTCCTTCCTTTCTTCCCTTCTTCCTTTCTTTCCCTCTCTCTTTCTTTCTTCTACTAATTCTTTCTTTCTGCTTTTTCTCCCTGTTATTCTGAGCTGGGTGGATGAAAGGCTCTTGGTGCTGCAGCCAGGAGCCAGTGCTGTGCCTCTGAAGTGGGAGAGCCAACTTCAGGACACGGGTCCACAAGAGACCTCCCAGCTCCACATAATATCAAGCAGCGAAAATCTCCCAGAGATCTCCATCCCAACACCAGCACCCAGCTTCAGTCAACGACCAGCAAGCTACAGTGCTGGTCACCCTATGCCAAGCAACTAGCAAGGCAGGAACACAACCCCACCCATTAGCAGAGAAGCTACCTAAAAACATAATAAGGCCATAGGCACCCCAAAACACACCACCAGACGTGGACCTGTCCACCAGAAAGACAAGATCGAGCCTCAACCACCAGAACACAGGCATTACTCCCCCCCACCAGGAAGCCTATACAACCTACTGAAACAACCTTAGCCACTGGGGTCAGACACGAAAAACAACGGGAACTACGAATCTGCAGCCTGCAAAAAGGAGACCCCAAACACAGTAACATAAGCAAAATGAGAAGACAGAAAAACACACAGCAGGTGAAGGAGCAAGATAAAAACCTACCAGACCTAACAAATGAAGAGGTAATAGGCAGTCTACCTGAAAAAGAATTCAGAATAATGATGGTAAAGATGATCCAAAATCTTGGAAATAGAATAGACAAAATGCAAGAAACAGTTAACAAGGACCTAGAAGAACTAAAGATGAATCAAGCATCGATTAAAAACACAATACATGAAATAAAAAATACTCTAGATGGGATCAATAGCAGAATAACTGAGGCAGAAGAACGGATAAGTGAGGTGGAAGATAAAATAGTGGAAATAACTGATGCAGAGCAAAATAAAGAAAAAAGAATGAAAAGAACAGAGGACAGTCTCAGAGACCTCTGGGACAACATTAAACGCACCAACATTCGAATTATAGGGGTTCCAGAAGAAGAAGAGAAAAAGAAAGGGACTGAGAAAATATTTGAAGAGATTATAGTTGAAAACTTCCCCAATATGGGAAAGGAAATAGTTAATCAAGTCCAGGAGGCACAGAGAGTCCCATACAGAATAAATCCAAGGAGAAATACACCAAGACACATATTAATCAAACTGTCAAAAATTAAACACAAAGAAATCATATTAAAAGCAGCAAGGCAAAAACAACAAATAACACACAAGGGAATCCCCATCAGGTTAACAGCTGATCTCTCAGCAGAAACTCTACAAGCCAGAAGGGAGTGGCAGGACATAATTAAAGTGATGAAGGAGAGAAACCTGCAGCCAAGATTACTCTACCCAGCAAGGATCTCATTCAGATTTGATGGAGAAATTAAAACCTTTACAGACAAGCAAAAGCTGAGAGAGTTCAGCACCACCAAACCAGCTTTACAACAAATGCTAAAGGAACTTCTCTAGGCAAGAAACACAACAGAAGGAATATACCTACAATAACGAACCCAAACCAATTAAGGAAATGGGAATAGGAACATACATATCAATAATTACCTTAAATGTAAATGGACTAAATGCTCCCACCAAAAGACACAGAGTGGCTGAATGGATACAAAAACAAGACCCATATATATGCTGTCTACAAGAGACCCACTTCAGACCTAGAGACACATACAGACTGAAAGTAAGGGGATGGAAAAAGATATTCCATGCAAATGGAAATCAAAAGAAAGCTGGAGTAGCAATTCTTATATCAGACAAAATAGACTTTAAAATAAAGACTATTAGAAGAGACAAAGAAGGACACTACATAATGATCAAGGGATCGATCCAAGAAGAAGATATAACAATTGTAAATATTTATGCACCCAACATAGGAGCACCTCAATACATAAGGCAAGTACTAACAGCCATAAAAGGGGAAATCGACAGTAACACAATCATAGTAGGGGACTTTAACACCCCACTTTCACCAATGGACAGATCGTCCAAAATGAAAATAAATAAGGAAACACAAGCTTTAAATGATACATTAAACAAGATGGACTTAGTTGATATTTATAGGACATTTCATCCAAAAACAACAGAATACACATTTTTCTCAAGTGCTCATGGAACATTCTCCAGGATAGATCATATCTTGGGTCACAAATCAAGCCTTGGTAAATTTAAGAAAATTGAAATTGTATCAAGTATCTTTTCCGACCACAATGCTATGAGACTAGACATCAATTACAGGAAAAGATCTGTAAAAAATACAAACACATGGAGGCTAAACAATACACTACTCAATAACGAAGTGATCACTGAAGAAATCAGAGAGGAAATTAAAAAATACCTAGAAACAAATGACAATGGAGACACGACAACCCAAAACCTATGGGATGCAGCAAAAGCAGTTCTAAGGGGGAAGTTTATAGCAATACAATCCCACCTTAAGAAACAGGAAACATTTCGAGTAAACAACCTGACCCTGCACCTAAAGCAATTAGAGAAAGAAGAACAAAAAACCCCCAAAGCTAGCAGAAGGAAAGAAATCATAAAGATCAGATCAGAAATAAATGAAAAAGAAATGAAGGAAACGATAGCAAAGATCAACCAAACTAAAAGCTGGTTCTTTGAGAAGATAAACAAAATTGACAAACCATTAGCCAGACTCATCAAGAAAAGAAGGGAGAAGACTCAAATCAATAGAATTAGAAATGAAAAAGGAGAAGTAACAACTGACACTGCAGAAATACAAAAGATCATGAGAGATTACTACAAGCAACTCTATGCCAATAAAATGGACAACCTGGAAGAAATGGACAAATTCTTAGAAATGCACAACCTGCCAAGACTGACTCAGGAAGAAATAGAAAATATGAATAGACCAATCACAAGCACTGAAATTGAAACTGTGATTAAAAATCTTCCATCAAACAAAAGCCCAGGACCAGATGGCTTCACAGGCGAATTCTATCAAACATTTAGAGAAGAGCTAACACCCATCCTTCTCAAACTCTTCCAAACAATTTCAGAGGAAGGAACACTCCCAAACTCATTCTACGAGGCCACCATCACCTTGATACCAAAACCAGGCAAGGATGTCACAAAGAAAGAAAACTACAGGCCAATATCACTGATGAACATAGATGCAAAAATCCTCAACAAAATACTAGCAAACAGAATCCAACAGCACATTAAAAGGATCATACACCATGATCAAGTGGGGTTTATTCCAGGAATGCAAGGATTCTTCAATATACGCAAATCAATCAATGTGATACACCATATTAACAAGTTGAAGGAGAAAAACCATATGATCATCTCAATAGATGCAGAGAAAGCTTTCGACAAAATTCAACACCCATTTATGATAAAAACCCTGCAGAAAGTAGGCATAGAGGGAACTTTCCTCAACATAATAAAGGCCATATATGACAAACCCACAGCCAACATTGTCCTCAATGGTGAAAAACTGAAACCATTTCCACTAAGATCAGGAACAAGACAAGGGTGCCCACTCTCACCACTCTTATTCAACCTAGTTTTGGAAGTTTTAGCCACAGCAATCAGAGAAGAAAAGGAAATAAAAGGAATCCAAATCGGAAAAGAAGAAGTAAAGCTGTCATTGTTTGCAGATGACATGATACTATACATAGAGAATCCTAAAGATGCTACCGAAAAACTACTAGAGCTAATCAATGAATTTGGTAAAGTAGCAGGTTACAAAATTAATGTACAGAAATCTCTGGCATTCCTGTACACTAATGATGAAAAATCTGAAAATGAAATCAAGAAAACACTCCCATTTACCATTGCAACAAAAAGAATAAAATATCTAGGAATAAACCTACCTAAGGAGACAAAAGACCTGTATGCAGAAAATTATAAGACACTGATGAAAGAAATTAAAGATGATACAAACAGATGGAGAGATATACCATGCTCCTGGATTGGAAGAATCAATATTGTGAAAATGACTCTACTACCCAAAGCAATCTACAGATTCAATGCAATCCCTATCAAACTACCACTGGCATTTTTCACAGAACTAGAACAAAAAATTTCAAAATTTGTTTGGAAAAACAAAAGACCCCGAATGGCCAAAGCAATCTTGAGAACGAAAAAAGGAGCTGGAGGAATCAGGCTCCCTGACTTCAGACTATACTACAAAGCTACAGTAATTAAGACAGTGTGGTACTGGCATAAAAACAGAAATATAGATCAGTGGATCAGGATAGAAAGCCCAGAGATAAACCCACGCACATATGGCCAACTTATCTTTGATAAAGGAGGCAGGACTGTACAGTGGAGAAAGGACAGCCTCTTCAATAAGTGGTGCTGGGAAAACTGGACAGGGACATGTAAAAGTATGAGATTAGATCATTCCCTAACACCATACACAAAAATAAGCTCAAAATGGATTAAAGACTTAAATGTAAGGCCAGAAACTATCAAACTCTTAGAGGAAAACAGGTAGAACACTCTATGACATAAATCACAGCAAGATCCTTTTGGACCCACCTCCTAGAGAAATGGAAATAAAAACAAAGATAAACACATGGGACCTAATGAAACTTCAAAGCTTTTGCACAGCAAAGGAAACCATAAACAAGACCAAAAGACAACCCTCAGAATGGGAGAAAATATTTGCAAATGAAGCAACTGACAAAGGATTAATCTCCAAAATTTATAAACAGCTCATGCAGCTCAATAACAAAAAAACAAACAACCCAATCCAAAAATGGGCAGAAGACTTAAATAGGCATTTCTCCAAAGAAGATATACAGACTGCCAACAAACACATGAAAGAATGCTCAACATCATTAATCATTAGAGAAATGCAAATCAAAACTACAATGAGATATCATCTCACACCAGTCAGAATGGCCATCATCAAGAAATCTAGAAACAATAAATGCTGGAGAGGGTGTGGAGAAAAGGGAACACTCTTGCACTGCTGGTGGGAATGTGAATTGGTACAGCCACTATGGAGAACAGTATGGAGGTTCCTTAAAAAACTAAAAATAGAACTACCATATGATCCAGCAATCCCACTACTAGGCATATACCCAGAGAAAACCATAATTCAAAAAGAGACATGTACCAAAATGTTCATTGCAGCTCTATTCACAATAGCCCGGAGCTGGAAACAACCTAAGTGTCCATCATCGGATGAATGGATAAAGAAGATGTGGCACATATATACAATGGAATATTACTCAGCCATAAAAAGAAACGAAACTGAGCTTTTTGTAATGAGGTGGATAGACCTAGAGTCTGTCATACAGAGTGAAGTAAGTCAGAAAGAGAAAGACAAATACCGTATGCTAACACATATATATGGAATATAAGAAAAAAAAATGTCATGAAGAACCTAGGGGTAAAACGGGAATAAAGACACAGACCTACTTGAGAATGGACTTGAGGATATGGGGAGGGGGAAGGGTAAGCTGTGACAAAGCGAAAGAGAGGCATGGACATATATACACTACCAAACGTAGGCTAGATAGATAGTGGGAAGCAGCCGCAGAGCACAGGGAGATCAGCTCGGTGCTTTGTGACTGCCTGGAGGGGAGGGATAGGGAGGGTGGGAGGGAGGGAGATGCATGAGGGAGGGGATGTGGGAACAGATGTATATGTATGACTGATTCACTTTGTTATAAAGCAGAAACTAATAAAAAAAAATGGAAAAAATAAAAAAAAATAAAAAAAAATAAAAAAAAAAAAAAGAGTATGGCAGCTTGAGAAATGACAGTTTCACGTCCCTGGTTTAACCGACCAAAAAAGGGGAGAGCTTAATAATATAATACTGTAAAGAGGGAAGAAAGGAGGGTGAAAATGTACCTCTCACGATTAAAAGGGGAGATCAAGAATTATATGACCTAAAAATCTTGGAAGGTTAAATTTGAGGAAGGGAAACATTCATCTCAGGCTAATTTCAATGATCCGTTCCACTTGATTTTCCTGTAAGGAAGTCTCAGATATAATATGAAAACATTCTCTTTAATGCATGCCATAGAAAAGAAGGTTTATTTGACATCTGTGAAGTGTCATTTGATCAGTAACACCAACACAGAAAGTGTAGGAGAATGTATTATTAGGGACAACAATATCTAAAGAGCAACATACTGATTCACAAAATGAACTTCCCAATCATGACATTACCTCAAGTAACCTGGTGTTTTGACTGGTTTCACTAAGACTATTTCTGCTTTTCCTGGATGATCTGTCCTTATATAAAACCATTTGGAAGGAAGCAAATGCAGTTCTGGGCAGTGAGGTCCCAGTCCCGGTTCCCACTTATGAAGTCCCTGCAGGGCAGGAGTCCTTCTGTCCCTCAGACAGTTCCTCCTGCGGCTGGCCCCGAGCAAAGGTATGTTACAATTTTAGAGACACTGAAAGGCTCCAAAAATACCTCCCATGAAATCCAATACTGATAAATTCTCAGTTGTATGGCTTTTCCTGTACCTCAAATGATTGATTTCAGAAGGCCCTTATTAAAATATTAATATTTACTGGAAGACGTAACATTTTATCGTCGACTATGATAGCAACACCAACTTTGTAATTTCATAAGCTCTTTGTTGGAAAAGGATTTGAAAAAATGAGCTTAGTTTTCATTCATTCAAACGTGTATTGTCAGTCTACCAAAGTGAGACTAATTGTTGGAAATCTCAAAATAAATAAAACAGTGTCTGGTGGGGAAGACGGACACATACCCAATCATTTTATCTAGTACGTGATGAATCTTAATAAGGTATCATTTGATAACAAGGAACAGAAACTCAGTTGGTCAAGTTAAATAAAGAAGGTATTAGCATAAAGAGTTAAAAGTGTCTAAAAAGCAATTGCAGCCTCAAGAGGGACTCCAACAGGAATTGACAAGCCAACGAGAACCAAGACAGCTCACCACTCATCCCCTATTTTTTGCACATCACTTATACATGCTTTTCCCTGCAATTTGCCCATTTTACTACCTTTCCTTACAGATCAGCTCTCTTGGCTTACACATATGACCACATCAACCCTTGAGCCCATAAGACCTTACGCATCCAACACCCACAGCCAACTAATTCACTCTCTCTTTCCATCCCCATATCAATTCCTTAGAAAGAGAATCTGACCTAATCCTACCCTAATCCAAGAATAGATTCTCTTTTTCTAAAAATGTATGGATGATGAGGAAATAATCGCCATCTCTAATACAATAAGGTAATTTCAAGGTGAGTCTTGAAGGAAAGGTAAGCATCTTCCAAAGAAACAAAGAGAAAAATGCAATCCAAGCAGACAGACTGTCATGTTCAAAGGTATGGATAAAGCAAAGCAGCCCATATAAAGACGCATGTATAAGGATCCATGGGCGGGAAGTTTTGATGATGCTGGGAAGATAGCCAGGAACTAGATGACAAAGTACTTTTTATGCTTTGCCAAGGAATATGATTTTTATCCAATAGCTGAAGGAGGTGTGGTGTCAAAATTTTTAACTGGAGGAGAAACTAAAGCAGACCTGTGTTTTAGGATGAAGACAAAAAACAAAAAAAACAAAAAACCCTCTAACAGCAGGGCAAACGATGGACTATAGGAAGACCAGGCTGAATGCACCACTCCAGAAGCTATTTCAGTAATTCAAACAAGAGACAGTGTAGTTTCAAAATTGGACCATGGCAAAGAGGATATAGAGGAGAGGAACGATTCAAGAATATTACGAAAGCAGAATATAAGATGAAGTAGAGTCAATTCAGAAAAGCAAAGAATCACAAGCTTTGATACAGGGAGAAGGAAAGTCTAAACCAAACCCAAGGCTGGTGCTAAGCAATGCACCAGACATAGGAAAAGAACACACGGGAAGAAGGGATGGTAGGCATGGAAGACACCCTGTGCATTCTTTCTGATCTATCCTTAGGGTAGCCTTTCCTATGGTCTCTAAATATCTTAACCCACATAAATAAAGGCAGACTCCAAATCTTCAGGATGTGAGCACAAGGGGCATCAAAATCATTGGTAATTCAAGCATTAATCAAAGGTATACTCGAGTTATCCTGTCCTTTTATTAAAATGTCTGTCGACTCAGCCTATCACATAAAAGGACAAGAATTCATTCCTGGTGAAGTCTTAACCTGCCAGTGCCGGGCCTTGTTTCATTATGTATTTAACTAGAAGTTTTCATGGTGCTGTTTTCCTTTCAATTCCAAGAATAAGAAGTGAAAAATGAGAAACGCAAACTTCTCAGATGATCCTATGACTTTGAAGCCACATATCTGAGTACAGGATCGCTTGCTTTTTTGCATTTAGAAGCCCTGGGAAGCAACATTATCAGACTGATTATGAATGCATATATTTTCATAGGAATATGCAATCTTGGCCAGCTCAGGGCAGGACACTGAAGTGACTAAGTATCAAATTAAAGATTATTCTTTTTTGTGTGGAATTCACTCCAGCAAGAAATTGAACAAGGGGATTTAAAATCCAGAAACATTGGGACCACCTCCTGAGACATTATTAATTATTAGTGGGCCCCAGTTTTCCAGTTTCTTATCTCCCTATACACCCAATGCTCCCATTGCTTTAAATTATTATCATTATTTGTTAAATGCTTTCAATGTGCTTGGTACCCTGGCAGGCACAGAAAAAAGTTACCATACCTGCCCAGGGGCTTTCTACCTAAATTGCACAGTTATAAATTAAGTTTGAAAATGGGTTGTAGTTGTCAGTTACAGTCTTTTCTAAAGGCTTAGAAGCAATAGAACAAAACTAAAAGTATATAAGTTCAAACAGCTCCTTCCTCTCCCGCCTTGGGTCTTCTTTATATTCCACAGCCTGGTCTACTAACCCAGAAAACAATATCACAGAAATATGACAAATGTCGGTAATGAGAGGCCATCAAGAGCTCAGAGAAAATGATCAACACTTAGAAACAATCTTGCGTGTCTGACTTCTCACCCTGCTCCCTGCTGTCCCGGGAGGGGAGCCTGTGGTTCAGAAGAAATAGCAGGTGAGGAGAGTTGAGCGGAGGAAAAAGCCCCGGAGCTGGCTTCCTCTTCCCTGTCGCTACCTCAGGCGGTCTAAGCTGTGACATCGCTGGCAGTGCCCTCACCCCTGTCCCAATCCTCACTATCCTCCCAGAAGCCCGTTCTTCCCAGACATCTACTCCAACTCCCGTGACAAATGTCTAGAGAAGTGGAGTCTGAAACTTAGCCTCTGACTCAGGTCCTTCTATATTTATATATCTGTGTTTCCCTAAAAATCTACGTGTATAAAAGAAGAGAAAAATGGGGGTACCCTTTCACCTCTATTTGTGCCCTCCACTCCCATTATTACTAATAAAAACAATCCTTTCTAAGAACCAAAACTGCTTCATTTGCCTCGAGGTCAGATGGGAGATGGGGCAAAGGCAGTGAATAAGGGCTCTATTCCACCATCAGATGAAGAAAACCCAGACAAAAAGCACTTGAGACAGACATGGAACAGGAAAACAGGCAGACCAACCCTTAGGCCAGTGAAGAAAGTAATTGTAGGGGGTTGGTGGAGGGGAGGGGGTATTAGGAAATGGCCTGAGACTACAGAGAATGACGGGGGGTTTGCTCTACCAGAAAGTCCCCCACGCTGTAACCCCACTGCCATTGCAGCCACCACCAAACCAACAACACCCCCCAGATCCCAGCCAAGCCTCTACCAGTGGCCTTGGGATCCACCACCAACAGTTCGTCATAGGGCATTCCCTGCTTCCCCCATCCAGCAGAGAAGAGAGGGAGGAGCTCTGCTAGACCACACAGAGGGGAACCATGAGGTACACTCAGAAGTTCCATCACTGAAAGTCATTTCCTGACACAACATCATTCATTCCACATAGTGAATTATCCAACTTTGCACACATACATTTTTCCTTTGACATACATATTCCTTGAAGGCAAAGCTCTTATCTGAGCATGAATACAGTGAACAGTGCATATGAATACATTTCCAAGGGATAAGTACTCATATCCACTTCATCATTGTCTCCTGGCTTTACCCTCTGCCTTGATCCCCACAGAGCCAGCTCCTCAGTCACTGCAACCCAGCAGAGCACCACCAACTATGCCCACTTCTACAATTAACGAAGTCCAACTCTGCCATCTCTGGCCTTCTCTCCTGTTTTCTATCTGTATTCATCCAGTCCTGCATTCCCTCCCCCATGCAGGTGTTGTATACACATTCATTATTGATGTAAAGATTATTTACTGAGTGCCTACTGTGTACAAGACATTGTGCTGAGTACAAGGCATTGTTAAGTTTGGAGTCCCTGGAGTTTCAGCATTCCATTCAGGTCTGCTCTAACCCACCTATTTCTAAAATGTCAACTAGGTCTTAATCCACTGATGCAATATGAACCTAAGTTCTTATTCCTCACACTCCTGGCATTTGTCTGGAGATTCTTGAATGCATGCATAGTTCTTTTCTTACTGATCCTTTGCAGTCTTATTGTTTGGACCACCAAAACCCTGGCCTATTTTCTCTGAATGAACCTCAGTTGTTCAATCATTCAAATAAATGAAATTGCCTTCAATAAAAAACTCAGTGAAACTGTGTTTTACAGGGATTGTATGAAAGTAACTTTAAAATCTTTATGTCCAGAGATAACTCTGAGGAGGTTAAGGGAGCAAAAGGAAATGAAAACTGTGATAAAAGTAGAATAAAATAAAAATAACTAAAATCCTGAGAGTAAGAGGTTCAACTGTGCCACACCTACTTGAAAACACAGATTTTCAGGAAAAAAAATATTGAGGCAGAGGTGAGTTTTCACTTGACAAAAAGATTTACAGTATCACTTTGCAGTATGAAAAAAGTATGGTTCAATTAGTTAAAAACAGGATATTCGTAATTCTTTTCTGGTATATATGGATATAGCAAATCTGTAGTATTTGCACACTAATCACTCAATATAAGTTTGTTAAATAATGGACGCCCATTTCTCAATTTTTAGCTCCCATTTCATCTTAAAAACCTTGCCAAATCTCTATGAAAATAAGAATAACCAGGTGGGAAGCATACTTTAAGAACAGGTTAAATGACTTAAGATTGGATCAGTCCTCTGCTTTCTCTTAGCTGCCCAGACAAAGGCTAATATATGATTGTCAGATCTGGAATCCATAAATGTCATAAGCACAAAGCTGGATAATCTATATCAATGTGCAGGAGGCAGGGGGTGAGTACAGAAGACAGGGGAGAGACAGGCAAAGAGATTACATTGAAAGAAAACACTTTATAATCATAGTTTCTAAATGTTGGTTAAAGAAATGTTTTAATCTTATTGTAATGTATTTTTTCCTAGTTTTTGTACTGCTTATATTCTTCCTATCCAAATTACTGCTTAGATGTTATTCTTCTTTACCACTAAATTCCCTTTTTTTCTTCCATTTCTTCTACAGATCTTTTACTCTATTAAGGTTTTCTCATCCTTGCCTCTTCTCCCCTTCTATTAGTCTATGTAATCTAGTCTTCAACCATTTTATTTTTTTCTAATTTTTTCTTATCTTAAATCTCGTTTGTATACAATCAGGTCTATAGACAACTGTAGAAGCTAATATAGGATGCTAAAAACAAGTAGAACTATCATCATCCTACTTTAAAAAAAATTTTTTTGAATCAGCTTTTTGTTTTTACTCAGGGAGGAGTCTACCTTTCTTTCTTTTTATTGTTATAACCATCTTTACTCAGTTTAAGGTAAAAATGTGAAGCAACACTTCCAACAAGAGCCCAAACCCTAAGCTAGAAAGCCCAGAGAATTCACGGTCTGAGAAAACTTGCGGGTGACTCCACTTTTGATAAGAATAGATTTGGGTCTGGATGAAGTCACCGATGTGCCTCTGAAGAAACAAATGTCAGCGCGACCTATTAAAGTCAACCCTGAGCTAGGTAGCAACAATGAGCTGGGGATTAGCATTGACAGCTCCCTTAATGTGATTCTTTTGGACAGGGATTAATTTAATGTGTTGCTGTCAAATGAAACAAAAAACGAGATGGATTTACTAATGACTCTATACCACACACTTTTCCACCCCTGATCTATGTCAGAATGAATCTGACAGCAAAAGAAAATAATTTTTAAAATGAAAAGAAGACATTGCCTTCTCCAGACACTCGAGAAGGAAGTTTTTACTGGGCTCCCAGGAAGGGGGATAAGGGTAGGGTGCGGGGCCAGGTGAAGCGATGCCACGGGAGCCGTCAGGCCACCACTCCGACCGAAAAGGGGAGCGCCAGGGCGGGGCGTGGGGTCCGGCCCCCAACTATGGCACAAACTTACAAGATGGCCTTAATTTCTTCAGGCCTCGCCTACCTTCCGTGTGAAAGTAAACGGCTGTATTATGAGGCTTCTACATGTCCTCTTAACTTTAAATTTCGAATCTCTGAAGGGGGGCGGGCGCAAGCCTGCCGGAGCATTAGCCTTGTTGCAGAGACAGCTCTGCAGAGAGGCTGTGACAGAGAGGGGGCGAGTCAAAGAGCGAAGGTTGATCTCTAGCAAAACGGTTTGCCAAGTCAAGTGTTAAGCCTCCTTAAAATAATTTGGATTCTTCTTTGTTCTCTCTAACAAAGAAACTTTAATTCGCAGTTCTCTGCGAAGGAAGACAATGCAGACAAGCCATTTTCAGGTGAAAGGTGTCTCGTCAATTAATAATCATTGAATAATCACTAAGGATTGGCAGGAGCTTTTCATCGAAAAGGGTGCTCAGAACATGAAACTGCATCCATTTACAGTGCAGACCGTTTGGGTATTATTCTTCCTTGTGACTGTTTTGTTTCTACCCCCTATGAGGTACATACGTCCCTAGTCTTATGTATCTGTGTATATGCCCGTAAGTTGCCGTTAGGTTGGTAAATACCAGCGACCTCCTCGGGTCTGAGTCAAGCCTCATTGACAGGGCCGCCCCACCGCGGAGCTTGAGCCCCGGCGCTGGGAACCGTCGTCCGCGCCGGGTTCCTGAGCCCTGAGGCGTGTGGTTAACTCAGCACTCACCGCGTGCAGCCCCAGCCCGCAGCCCTCAGTGATGCAGGCCGCGAGAGGGGGGCACCCCGCGATGGCGTGGCTAGGGGACCTTGAGTGCGATGCACGAAGAGCCTTTGCGCAACGGGGAGCCAAGGGATGGGACGCCTCTCACCTCGCCGGGGTCTGGGGCCGCTCTCTTCTCACTCCTCTGCCCAGACTCGGGCTAGAGGCCCCGGACCGCGCACCTGAGAAGCGCTCTTGCTTGGGGAGGTAATGACCGCTCCCCGCCCGGCCACCTCCGCGGCGCGCTCCTGGCGCGGCGGCTCCAGCCCGGCCCGGGGCCGCGCGTCACCAGCCCTGCTAGTCCTTTTTCCCGGGCGGCCGGCGCGAACCGGCCAAAGCCCAGATCCCGGTCGAGGAGCGGTGAGAATCCTGGCTCTGCCACTTAGCGCGGTGACCTTGAGCGGTTACCCAACCTTTTAAGGTCGATGTTTTCCCACCCATTAAGCGGGACCGAAGATGCTGTTTCCGCGGGCTCCCTGTGGGATGAAATGAAAGGATGGATGCCCAGCCTGGAGCTCCTAGTGCCCTGCCCCGTCTTCGTTTGATTCCGATTCTTCTTTCCTGTGTTCTGCCTTATTTTTTCTCTGGCTTTTACTATCATTTTTCATCGTGTGTTTTCCCTTGGTTTTGTCTCCCCAGTTTCTCGAAGAATCCTTTCTTCTCTTCTTTCATTTCTCCCTTTCCTCGCAGACTCATTATTGTAGTCAACAAATTCATCAAAGATTTGTTTCCACTTCCTACACCCTGGGCTCCCCAAGACAAATGCCCATAATCTCCATCGGCCCCCTCCCCGGGCCACCCCAAATAATCGGGCAGTCAAGGAAGGACTCGGCTTACTGTGTAAACACAGTCTCAAGAAACAAGTCCCCTCGCCCTACTTCCAACCATTAAATTTCTCCTCTGTGGGACCCCTGAGACCACCGCTGCCCTGAGGGCAGGGGCCGCGGTGGCTTCTTTGTCACTGTGTCCTCGACGCTGGGCCCAGAAATCTATTCAAGGGCTCAGCAACCGTCCCCAAACGACCCGCGAACGGAACCTGTAAGCTGAAACCGGAACCCAGTCTTGAATTACTCGTCTTGAATTTTTACTAACAGACAAGCAAATTCATACATGATGTTCCATACTTATATGTAAACATAGTTTTTAATCTTCAAATACGCTGAAAGATACAGCGTAAAAAGAGCACAAGATACACTCAAGTGGTTTTTTTTAAGCATGTTCTCTAATTTTTACCTATAAAACCGCGATTTAGATCAAGTTCTTACTTATTGAGTGGTTAGAAGAGGAAACTGAATTGCCTAAAACCTGAATTGCCTAAAAATGAGCTGCATTTATGCTCATTTATTGAAACATTTTAAAGATGCCTGAAAATACATTATTTCTTTATAACAAAAAACCACTCTACACTATCATAGTATATATAGTATAAAGAGTATAAATAAAATACCATAAACTATAACCAAAATTTGTATAAGATTTTTTTTAAAAGAAAAAAGCTAAAGCTAAAGAGAGAATTTTTGATTACTTGCCAGTTACCTCAAACAGAAAAGTATCAAGTTTCCTTTGAAATTATTTCTCATTTTTATTAAAATCTAATTGAAGATCACTCGTAAAATGTGGGGGGAAGGAAAACAAGTAGAGAAATATCAATTCTATGCTTAGATTTTTGAAAGAGTAAAAGAACCACAGTACCACCTTGTGGGGACGTGAGATTTTTTTTTTTTCATCTTCTCTATTATGGTTGTTTTATTTCCCTCTACTATAGACACTCACACACATTTTAAATAAAAATAAATAAAGCCATTAACAAAAACTTGGGTCTATGTGAATAAAATGTAATAATATGCTTTCTCTATTATTTTAAACACACTAGCATGTTTATATGAAAATAACTTTTAAGTTTTATTAACAAGTTAAACATAACAATATGTGTATGATATTAAGAAATTGTGCTTCTAGTACTACAAATAACTCCAGAAATCAAATGGTAGGCACAAAACAGTAAATATAAAATTATGTGACATCCTAAAAGAAGAATAATTCTTTAAAAAATTGGTTTAAATGTCACTATTAAATACTATTCATGGGTTTTTTAAATGTAGTTCTTTGTTCAGTTGCTTGGACCCGGAAAAGCCACATTCTTAGATAAATACAAAGTAATGTCTTATTTTTTTAAGTTATTTGTCTCATTACATTTAAGATTGGCAGAGCAGCCAGACATTTATAGAACCCATATTTGTTGGTTTAACAAAACTGTTCTAGTCACCTTCAGAATATACAAAGGGCATAGATCATAAGGCTTGGAATTTAAGAAGTAGGATTATAAGACTCCAAAGCCAAGAAATGCAAAATAAAAAAAATGTTTCTCTTCTATTGTATATCTGGAAATATCTTACATGACACAAATGTTTCCTGCTCAAAACGTGTTTTCTGTAAAGCAAGAGAGGATTCCGGGGTTACCTGTAGGCATTCTTTATTCTCTGTGCTTTAGAATCACAGAGCTGGTATATCCCTCTGACCTTCAGGAAGGACTAAATCAAAAGCATCCCGGGAAGAGACCAGTGTATTTTAAACTGTGTTCAGCAGAGCCCTAGGGGCTGTCAAAAGATTATAAGGGGAGGGGAACACCGAGAGAAGCCCCTCACTCCCAGCTTCTACCAACTGACTCTGCTTTCATCGTTTTCACATACAGGAATTCTGCCTATGATTGAGCTTAAACAACAGACTCCATGTCTCTAGAAATGTTAGAAAACCATTAATCTAATCTTACCTATTTTGTATAAGTCTAGTAAAGAACTGCCGTAAGAAATGTTCCGATGCCTCCTGCACGTTCGTTAACAAATGCACTTTAAGAGCAGCCCACGGTGCTTCCACATACCGCATTCTCTTTTTTCTTTAGAAAATAGTTCATTACAAAATGTATACAGGTTGACTGTTAAAAAAAAATTAAAACTGAGGTATTGATATATCAAATTAAAAATCTCTATATCTCAACCCCAAACCACTCACTTCCCAGGAATAACACAGTTAACATTTTGGTTTGTACCCTCCAGACACTTTTTCTCTGTGGGCACACATACAAGCTTGTGTGGGCAAACACACACCCACACTGAGTGTTTGTTTCAAGAACACAGGATATCGCCTGTGTTTTGTCCCTCAATAACATAATATCTTTCCTATGTCAGTATCTATAGCACTACCTCATTCATTATCCAAAGTATGGATGTATACAAGTTATCTAATCTCATCTCTATTGTTGAATATTTGGATTTTTGCTTTTATATTGTATATTTGCAGTTGCTCTTCCTTCTATCTAAAATACATTTCCTACTCTCCACCTGGCCAACATCCGTTACCCCAGAGTAACAACACTACCAACCTATAAGAAGCCACAATTTCAAAATTTTAAAACACAATTTCTCAATACAATATAATTCTCTACCCCAACATTTTAAACACAATAAAACGGGGCTTTTTTTTTTTTAGCCTATTAATTTATTCACAAGAAAACAAACCTATATCCTTTTCAGATTTTCCCAATGCCTCAAGAATGGAATCTATGCTTTTTGGAGACCAATTTGATTGTGTCTATCAATATTTAAAATGTGCCTATCTTTCAGTCCAAAACCAGAGTAGCTTTCTACAGGCATATTTACACAAATTCACTAATTCATTCAACACAATTATTGAGCCCATCTAAGTGTTAGTCATTTTGCTAGGTTCTTATGGAAATGCGGTTAAAAGAAAGAAAAAAATAAAAAAACCTCAGGGAAATTATAGTGTACTGGGATAAATCTACACTGGATAAATAATCACATAGTATATTTATCATTTATAAATTGTGATAAATAGTAGCAGGAAAATTACAATATAAAAAACTGCTTTAACAGAGTTTTCTTCTCAAAGAGCTACAAAATGTTATAAAATCTCTCAATATATTTACCTTTTTGACCTAATCTTTGGTGGTTATCTTTCTAAAGCATCCCAATATGTCCTTTCTTTTTTAAAAAATATACCTCAACATATAGACTAGCCACTTAAGTCTAATGAACCTCTGAGATTGACAAGTCACTGCTTTCAGCTCATTTAATAATTTTAATCTTTGTCCCAAATGCGTTATTAAGATACTTAGGCCTTTGTTTCTTACCAGCCCTTTCATTTTTCCATTGTGAATTCATTTTTCAAATAAGGATAAAATAGGATATTCAAATGTTAAATAAATACTCCTGCTTGGATTAGGCCAAGAAAATAGGTGAAGCTAAATTTTTGGCTGACAGTGCCAACCCTGAATTATTCAAAATCATTGCTGATAAGATGGTTTAGAAGAGTCCAAATTCAGTGTACAGAAGGTAGTGTGGGTGTGTCAATGTTTAAGGTATGAAAGTCTGTACTTTAATACATGAAAAGGAATGTATGAAAGCTAAAGGCCAACATAAAAAATAAAGTGTTTCCCACTGTATTGGAGGAGTAAAGCCTAGAAAAAAGGTATGGCCCTTACCAATGGTTTAGTTTTGAAGGATGTCATTTGTGATAGTAGCAACAGATCCCAAGATGAAGCTGAGCCATGAATCCACAGAAAATTTAGACATGTCTAAGTATATCTACAGGACAAGTGAGATTTGGCCACCAATGTTCTCTTTATGAAAGAGCCCAAGGGTGCTCCTGGAAAATAATTTATCTTTAGGTTAGCAGAGACTTTAGGAGTACCAGTTTGACACAAGTAAGTGTAACAAGCTAGTGTCAACACAGAGGGATGATTTGGGTCGTTTTAGGAAACCTATGTGAGACATGTTTGGAGACTTCCTGAAAGCACTGGTTAGAATTTAAAAGGCCAGAATGACTTCAGAATGGACCAGGGAGAATGGAGGGGAGGTGATAACCAGAGAAATACTGTATTGTTTCTGTTAGTGTGACCTTATGACCTTTGACCCTATTTTTATTCTGTGTCTCCTGCACCCTGAGGAAACATGGATTAGATCGCATAACACTACAGGCCTAACTAGAGAAAGTCATTACAAAGCTGGCACTGTGCCAGGTTCTTGTTTTTTTCCAGTTTTGGTTGATTTCAAATTTTGGAAGCAGAGTTCTTTCCTATTTGAATCATGAGAAGAACAGGTAACAACTGAAGAAAGATTATTTGAGGGCTCATTAATGATACTAACTGGTACAAATCAACATCTTGAAACTACGGTTTTAAAAAACAAAACAAAACAGAACAGCCCTGGCCTCTAGGGGTTGGGGCAGGAATTGACTGGGAAAGGGCATGAGGGAACTTACTGGGATGATGGTAATGTTTTGTATCTCAATAGGGTTTAGATTATATAGATGTATTCATTTGTCAAAATTCAACAAACGTACACTAAAGACCTGTGCATTTGTCATATGTAAAATTTACCTCAAGAGGAAAAAAAATGTAAAAAATACTGAACTCTTGTTTTTTTTGTTTGTTTGTTTTTGGGGTTTTTTTTTGCGGTATGAGGGCCTCTCACTGCTGTGGCCTCTCCTGTTGCGGAGCACAGGCTCCGAACGCGCAGGCCCAGTGGCCATGGCTCACGGGCCCAGCTGCTCCGCGGCATGTGGGATCTTCCCGGACCGGGGCACGAACCCGTGTCCCCTGCATCGGCAGGCGGACTCTTAACCACTGCACCACCAGGGAAGCCCTGAACTCTTGTTAATGAGTGCTGAACTATTTATGAGAAAATGTACCAATGTCTGCAATACACTTTCATCAATAAATACATCAAAAATTAAGATGTATTAATGGGTGGATAAAAGACTAAATGCATGGACAGAGATGTGATAAAACAATAAAAAAATGTTGATACAATCTAGGTGGTAAATACATAGGTGTTTGCAATAAAATTATTTCAAGTGTGCTGTATGTTTGAGATTTTTCACAATAAAATGGTGGGGAGAAAAATTAATTCCTTGCATCTAAGAAGGTTTGAAGTCTAAAAGGGACAAGAGAAGGCTAAGATAGGAAGTGTCTATGCCACATTTAAAACCAACAAAGAGCCAGAATGGGATAGGAATAGGTGAGATCAGTATGTCAGCTCATATTTTCCCTGCCTCTGACTCCCTGAGCATCCCGCAGCACCCCAGGTTACAGTGATTCTCTTACCTCTTCCTGCTTATCCAGATATTCCATGTTAGGCAGTCAGTATGAAAATAGATACAGTTGTGCAGTATACAACCTCCCACCACCCCTGCCAACTCATACACACATCATACCCCAAAACATAAGCTTAGAAGCTGACACACTTGCCCATATTCCCAGTCTCATCACTGGCTTCCAGGTTGCTACCTGAGCCTCTTCTGCCCACAGTCATGCTTGGGATTGGTGCCCCTGATCTGATGACCAATGGGCTTCTGGGATTACCAGCCCCTTTCAATTTCAACTCTGGGAAGTTCTAATTATAAGGGTGGAGTTTCTGCTTTGGCTTCTGTGATCACTCTCCCAGTTTGGTGCCTGAGGCCCAGGCTATCACATAAATAGATGATGACTGCTACACCAGAATGACCCCTAGAATAGATAGCTAAAGGAGAGGACACAAAGGGTCCCTGACTTGGAAGGCATGAGGCTCAAAAAAGGGTTAAGACAGTAGAAGCTACATCTCAAGAGCCTGGGTCAAGCCACACAGTTATGCAACCAATATAGTTAAGTCCCTACGATGTGCTAGGCACTGTGCCAGGCACTGAGTAATCCAGTGGTGAACAAAACAAATATAGTCTCTGACCTCACACAGCTTACAGTGGTGGGAGAGTTAGTAAATAAACACTAAAAAACAAATACCTATACATATATCTATTAGAATTTATTGCAAATACTATGAAAAATAGGGTTCTTTGATAGAATATTAAGGAGGTCTACTTTAAACTAAGTGGGGAGAAAATGTCTCTCTGAGGAAATGTCATTTAAGTTGTGACCACATGAAGTATCAGGGAGCAGAGATAGTCAAGATGGAGAGGAGAAGATGTGAAAGTTTCTGAGACAGAGGAATATTAGAGGAAAGGGAAGAAAGGCTGTTTAAAGTGGAGCAGCGTGAGTAAGGAGGTATAAGCTCTTAGATAAGGTTTCAGACAAGTGAGCATGAACCAGATCCGTGCGCTCCTGATAAATGTGTCAAGGCCTTTGGATTTTATTGCAGTACAATGGGAAACCCTGGGTTCAAGGCAGAGATTCAAATGAAGTCTTCCTGAGTGCCACGTGCCCCAGATATGGCTCCAATTCTGGGTACCAAGTCTTCTGGGATAAGACAAGAATGTCAGCTCCAAGAAGTCAGGGATTTTTATCTGTATTGCTCACTGCTCTATTCCTATGCCTAAAAGAGCAGGAACTTAGTAAACATTTGTTGAATCAACAGTGCGTCTCTAAGAACAACAGGACTTCTATATGATTGCAGATTTTATTTCAATGGCTCTGCGCTCCTTTAAGCAACTGTGGTTTCATCGTCACAGGCACTTTTTACTGCTTCATAGCAAAGAAAAGCTTAACTTTCTAGCACGTACCCCAAGAGTCAAAAGGTTTTTAAAATAGAAGTTAATTTATTTGGTGTTTTGATTACAGAAGTCTTGTTGAGGGAGGGAGAAAAATGGTTTCATATAGTCTATATAGCAAGTATTAGGAAACTTACAGTTGCAAGTGAGAAAAAAAAAGCAAACTGTGAAGGAGTGGCAGGAGAGTGTTGGTGGAACAGTTGGAACATAATGGTTCATGTAAGTAACAGTTCAGGGGTAGATCTCCAGGCATCACTGAACCCAGATGCTCTGGATTGTCCTTAGGATTCTGTCTCTCTCCATCCACACTCCAATTCCCTTTACAGGCTTTGTTCTCAAACAAGCTCTTCCTAAATGGTCACAAAGATAGCTACGAGTAGCTTCAGGTATAGAGACTACGAGTCTAGCAACCCAGCAGAAGGAGAATGCCTCTTTCCCATGGTTCTAGCCAAAGTCTATTGGCTCTGATTGACCTGACTTGGTTTACACATCCATTCCTGAACCAATCACTGTGGCCAAAGGGATATACAACTCTTCATGGCCATGCCTAGATGATGAGCCTACCACTGAATGGAGGAGTAGTCAACCTCACCTGAAACCCAAGTACAGAGAGTGGTCAATCTTCAAAGGAAAACCAAGATGCTAATGCCAGAAGAATGTTAGGGAAGTGAGTGTTAGGGAGACAATTAAAAGGCAATGCAACTACAGAGTGTTAAGAATCACTTCTACATGCAGAGAAAATTAAAGGCAGAGAATGACTAGAATTTGGTTTTTTTTTTAAAGGAACGCACATATTATATGAGTACAAACCTTCAAATAACAGACAACGCACATAAGCTTTCTGTAATGCTTCCTCAAGTTTTGGCTGAGTGCAAGTTTCAGGTGAACACTCCAAGCAATGCATGCACATGAAAAAATCATAGCTTTTAATTTATATATGGTAGAGAATTTATGTTTACCCTGACATGTGACAGGAAGGCAGTAACCATTTACAAGAATTTTATGCATGTCTAAGAAAGCTTTAACTTAATATATTTTTAAATCGTTGAAAATTGCCACGATATGGAAAGCTTATTTCAAACTGACAATATACTATTCAGTATAGTATTAAGAATTATTTGTTTTGGACCACTTATTGACTTAATCAAAAATGTATTCAGTTTTGAGCATTTTTATACTTAATAAAAGACTTTAAAAATCTTAAGTAAAATATGGCTGAACCAAATATGAGAGTATTAAAAAATGTTAACCTTAATGAGATTAGTGTAATAATAAAATACACCTTGAAACAAACAAAATTCTACAATAATGAAAAGTCATTCTTGAAAGAGAATTCTTGAAAGAGAATAACTGAAACTGAAGAGGGGAAAAAAAGAACTAATTAAGTAGACCAATGAGATATGCAAAATCAGTAAGCAGCAATCAACATAGAAAAGTATGACAGAAGAAACATATTACAACTCTGAGTCTTGCAATGCAAGAACTAGGAGAAAAAATTAAACACATTGTGTAAAACCAATAACCTTCTATTAACAACTGTTAAGATTTGCAAGAACAGAGACTTCCCTGGCGGTCCAGTGGTTAAGAATCCGCCTTCCAATGCAGGGGACGCGGGTTCAGTACTTGGTCGGGGAACTAAGATCCCACAGGCCGCAGGGCAACTAAGCCCATGCACTGCAACTACTGAGTCCACACACCACAACTACTGAGCTCACACACCACAACTACAGAGCCCATGCACTCTGGAGCCCACGTGCCACAACTAGAGAGAAGCCCGCGTGCCAGGACAAAAGATCCTGAGTGCCGCAACTAAGACCTGACACAGCCAAAACTAAGTTAAAAAAAAAAAAAAAGATTTGCAAAAACAACACACATTTGCAGAACAGCATCTAAATATAGCTGGAAACAATAAAATAAGCTCAACTTCAAGCTTTCATGAGGGCAGACAGGTAAGACTAAGTAATCATTAGTCTTATTCATTGCTATATCTCTAAAGCCTGGAATAGTGCCTGGCACATAGTGGATATTCAATAAATGTTGTTCAGTTGAAGAATGACATACATAATCACTCTATCCAGTTATTTCCATTATTTAAAGTGAACAATTTGGTGGATCATTTTGTGATCTCAAAATGAAACCAGTTAATCCAATATGTATTTATGTGAATGTGAATCTACAATCAAATATACCCAGAAAGATTCTGCCAGTCATATGTTGGGGTATATAGTTTTCAGGCCTGAAAAAGATACAAAAATCCTACTCATTATTTGTATTTTGTAGACTTGCACTGCCACAACCAAGATTCTACCTGGATTGTTAGGAGAATAACAAGTTCTTAGTTGGGTTTCCCCTAGAAGCAAATCCTGAAACAGGGACTGAATGCAACATAGCTTATTTAGAACAGTGACCCTAACAGGGAAATGGGAAGATGACATAGAAAATGATAGGAAGTCAATACACAGTGTATTATTAAGCCAACTACCCCAGTGGATGCTACAGAGAAGCTCTAGAATTATTCCAGCAAAGGGGTGAAGAGCCTGGGAATTTATACGTTTACGCCACAGGTCCACTGGATTAAGGGCCATCACCTGAGGGACATTAATTCCCATTCACTTTCAGCCTACCCAAGCATGTGGACAAAATGGATTTTGGCAACCCAACACTAGCCCCCCAACAGAGATGTAGTTGCTGGCCCCTGGAAGTCAAGCTGGCTTGTGTGGAAGTAGTAAGAGAATCTGAGGGGATAAGTTGGAGCACTCACAGTGTCTGCTGCACCAGGCAAGTAACAGCAATTGGTATGTAAGCAGAAGAGGCCCTAGAATACAGAGAGGATATGAAAGTAAAATATAACTGTAACTTCTTAGCACTAGGCTAAATAGCCTTTAAAGGCACTATAGTATAGCGGCCACTACTGTCTACGCTCAATAAATCACTGTTGTTGATGAGGGAGTGAATAAACAATTTAGGACTCAACTATTCAGAAACAGATACACCAGAATACCACACACAGCCATAAGAGCCCAGTTACACTGAGCTTTGAATATTAATTTATTTTCTAAATTTCACTCTTGACAACCTAGCTAAGAGGGGAGAGCTTCTATGCAGAATTTTTTCTTCCATAAGAGATAGTCACATACTCTGCTTTAGCCATAAAGTATCAAGAATAAAAGAACAGATTAAACCTTAACGATTTTCCCTAATATGAACACAATTATACAGTCAATAAAAAATCTAAAGTAAAAAAGCATCTTGAAAGAAATAAAGTCATTTAACTTCTTGTTCTCCACATATCCTAAATCACCCACATTCTTTCTCAAGATCTAATGGCATTTAAAGGCTAAATTTTTAATCCAGATTTCACATCTTAATATGGTCCTACAGCTAAATTTTGTTGCTTTCAGAAATCATTTGCATGCCAGTTCAATATGCTTCAACTGGAGGTGAATTATCAATTCTGATGATATCTTTTTTAAATAAATTAAGCTAGAGACACAGGAAATAACACATTCGTTGTTTTCCCAAGGGGATCAATCTGACATTTATTAAAGTTGATATGAGTCCTTTAGAAAAAGGTAGAAATCAATTCTGAGCAGGAAAGTTAAGGTAAGCAATATTATATGAAATTGAAACCAAAGATGACTCCATTTTTGTTAGTTTAATAACCACCATATGTCAATTCAAATATGCTATTGTTTTTCTTTTAATGAAGATGGTTTCTATTGATTAATAAACTTTTGAGTTGTATGCATATATGAGGAGGTGTAAAACTTACTCTCACTTATTGATCAAGAATTGCTTAATTTGATCTCGGAATAAAATTGCCCTTCAGGCAGTGAATTGCATCCAGTTTGGATCAGGATAATGACATACTAACCTTAAGCAATTGCCGTTTATCAAGGAAACTGGTAGTATTTACTAGAAAAGTTAAAGAAATTTAGAGATTTAAAACTCTAACATAAACTGAATGACAATATTTGCTATTTTTCATCCTCCCAAAATTACCAATTTCTATTTAATGGCGTACAGTATAACAATATTACATTTAATGCATTCACTATAGTATGACCACATTCCTAAACATCCTTGAGGATTCATTCCTGAGGATTAATTGACCTTTCACTCTTTAAAATATTTCACTCTCCTTAAATTTCAACTTCAATTTCTTCTCTCTGAAACCAAAGAATCTCACCACACCAGCCCCAATTTAAGCATAATTGGCCTTAAATCAGTAGTAAATGATCAGATAAGAAAAGAAAGAGAATACTATTAGGAAAATCATAGTGATGCAATCCTAAAGTATAATTATCTCATTAAATAAATGAATAGAAAAGGCTCCTTCTTCCAGGGAAGGCCCATATTCTTCAGACAAATAAGATTAAAGTTAATCATTTGTCTTAAGGGGCCCCATTATGCCCCAAAGAAATCTAATTATCTGATAGCTCAACAGAAGCCTAGAACTGTATTGTCTAGCAGCTACAATGAGTAATATAATAGAATCTAGCTCAAGAGCACAACAGAAGCCTAGAATTAGTAATCTAACTCTGTGCTTTCAGGCAAATAGGCTTTGGTGATTCTACAAAGACCCTCTAGGACCCATTAAAATAAGATTCCTTGGGCTCCCCTGGTGGCGCAGTGGTCAGGAGTCCGCCTGCCGATGCAGGGGACGCGGGTTCGGGTCCCGGTCCTGGAAGATCCCACATGCCGCGGAGCGGCTGGGCCCATGAGCCATGGCTGCTGAGCCTGCGCATCCAGAGCCTGTGCTCCGCAGCGGGAGAGGACACAGCGGTGAGAGGCCCGCATACGGCAAAAAAAAAAAAAAAAAAAAAAAAAAAAGATGCCTTCCTATGGTTACAAAGCTAGTTGTTGTCTTTTTAAATAGTGCTCAGGTTGATAAAATGCTATTATAGGACACTAGTGAGTTCATCACAACAAGATCAGTTTCTTTAAATACACCACCCCTCTCAAGCCTCCTTTTGTTAATCTACTGTAATTGTCCCCCACTTAACTAGACTCCCTTTCTCCAGCCCCTTCCTCGGAAGGACTAGCATACGTTACTGGCTTTTTAGTTCATATGGTCACTAGTGGTTTTGGCTAGGAGGAATCAAAAGCCTAATCATCCCTTGAGCGAACCACTAAAACTGAGTCACTGAATTTGCAAAGCCAGAGATTACAGTCAAGATCAAGGTATCCTCACCAAGGTGAATTTTTGTCCCATGGACCCTACTGGAAACAGTCTTCAACTTTAGTTAAAAGAAATGTACTAGAAATCAGGACAGAATCACTACCATTAACTTTCTTCTTTTAAACAACAGGGAAATGGGCCCAAGATTAAAATGTTATCAGTAATTTTCAGTTCTTCAAAATGAATGATTAAAATTATTTATTAAAATATATGCTGCTGCCTGTACGTGACCTTAACGGTTCTCAACTCCTACTGGGCTGTGAAATAGAAACTCGGGCTGCCTCAGCCACATCTTAGACCTACTGGATCAGAATCTCCAGAAGTAAACTCACTGACTGATCTGGAGGCTGTGACTAACTTTTATTGTCACATCATGTCATCTATTTCTATGCCTTTATACAGTATTTCGTTCATATTAACATTTTTGAACACCACATATTTTCTAGGCACTGTACTATATAGTTTCACACACCATTTGGAATACATTAAGATTTAGAGATGGAATGACATTTTATATTTAACAACATCGATATGATTCACATCCCTATTAACAACAGAAACAAAATATTTTAATATTGATAGGAATACAGCATAACTCATTTAACTCAATACTGACAGTTAGTATGGCTAGTCAGGCTTCAAATATTAAAGACTTACCAGATTACTTCTTTATTTAACAATTCAAGCTAACACTACCGGCATGGGTTTAATAATCCATGCAAAAATTTCTGCACTTCAGGTAGATTCCATTAAAGAATAGTTGTCAAAATTCCACTTCCTGAATGTCTAATACTTCTAATATTTCTTCAAATATCTGAGCACTCAATACTGATTTCCCAAACCTATCAAATGTGATAGAGCAAGTAAATACTGAAGATCAAACTAAACACCTTTGGGGTATGATTTTCTGTTTATACTTCCCTTAACTTTCTGAATGACTCTGGGCATAACTGAAATATCCTGTTACTTTTCCTGTACCATGTGTTAAAGTTTAAGTGCGTTATGTAATTGAATTTTTAGAAGATTAATTAGCATCTGGACAGAAATTTAACACAACTTTTCATTAATACCTTAATCTTGATAGTACCAGTTTCCCCCTCAGAACACTTTGAATTCCCAGAGATGGCTTCTAAATACGGAGCCTCTATTTACTTAATGGAGCTTTGCGCCCCTGAGAGGAGCTCTGTGGGGTGCTGGGGAACTCAGAGGAAAATGTGAAACTGGCTGCCTATGACTAAGAATGCAAACTAGGCCCTCTCAGCCTTGCAGGTTTCAAGCGCTATATATCCCTTACCCTGACTGCAACTTCAGCAGAATGGAGTGGTTTGTTTGTCGAAATAATGAATAGTAGATGGCATCCACTTTAGTGGAAAGTTTTAATTTGTGATTCCCTGAGGCTGTGTGAAATGAAACACCCTTATTTATTCCCATAAATGAAGCCAAATTGCTTCTGGTATTTCTTCTGAAAAAGACCATCGAGGAACACTGATTTGACATATTAGCCTGTGAATAAAACATTTAATGAATGTACTTTTGTAGTGAAGAACACTATTTCTATGAAATTATTGCTGAAGTATGTTCTTATCTGATTAAGTTTCTACTTTTAAAAACTGATGCTGAGGGGCTTCCGTGGTGGCGCAGTGGTGGAGAGTCTGCCTGCCAATGCAGGGGACACAGGTTCGAGCCCTGGTCTGGGAGGATCCCACATGCCACGGAGCAACTGGGCCCGTGAGCCACAACTACTGAGCCTGCGCGTCTGGAGCCTGTGCTCCACAACAAGAGAGGCCGCGACAGTGAGAGGCCCGCTCGCCGCAACTGGAGAAAGCCCTCGCACAGAAACGAAGACCCAACACAGCCAAAAATAATAAATAAATAAATAATTTTTTTTAAAAAAACTGATGCTGAGGTACATCAGGATGTTTAAGCTTGCCTCCGAAATTCAGAAAATAAAAATGTCTATCTTGATTTTACGTCTGTTTTAGTTGAAATATCAGTTACTACTGAAAGCAATCATTAGTGCCCCAATAACACCTTATTATTAAATTTTAATAAACAAACAATTCAAATGGATTAAATAGTAGTGAGTGTTGGGAAAGAAGAACTAAAGTTTACCCTTGCAAAATACAAAAAGAGAATTACCTTAAACATTAGTAATTTTAAGATTGAAGAGAGATTTAAATTGACCAGGAGAACAAAAGCACCTTCAAAACTCTCAAATACTTAAGAAATCTCCATGATAAATAATTTGGTATGCTGCTTTTATATCAATTTAGCTATTTATTAAATCTTCCCTCAATGGTATTACAGGAAATATTTGGTTAACAAATTCCATCCTCCTACGTACCTTCACAAGAATGTGGTGGTATGAGCCCCTGACCTACCCCGCCCCCTCCTATTCTGGACTCAATTGTATACTGCAAGGAACCTTACCTCCTCACATGTGGACAACCCAACCTACCCATCTAAGCCCATTCACACACACTTCCCACAAATAGGTACGCCTTGGCTAACCTTCAGGAGGCAAGACCCAAATCCAATGGACACTCCTGAGTTTTTCTCATGTTTAGCTTCTTGACAGTATGCAACGGTGAAACATCCTTTTACCTTGATTTCCACAACATCATAATTTTTAGTTTTCCACAAACTTTTTGGCAGTTCCTCTGCCTCCACCCATGCCTTAAACATTTTATCCCTTAAGGCTCTGTTTTAATTCCTATTCTTTCTCACTTTACACATCTTCCCTAGGTGATCTCATTCATTTCCATGACCTAAATTATCATCAGCAGGCCAGTATCTATTTCTCTAGCACTGTCTTTTTCCCTAAGACTAGCTGCCTACTTGATAATTACTCTTGGAACTCTCTCAGGCACCTCGAGCTCAGTGTCTTAAACTGCTCTTTACTCTCTTCTCCCCCAACCTTGTTCCAGTCTTCCCTGCTTCTGAAAATAGCACCCTTCCCATCTGAGTTGCACGAGTAAGAAATCTGGAAATCACCCCTTACACTGCCCTTTCCTTTGCCTCCTTCCCCCACATACCACCAATTCTGTTTGCTCAGTATCTCTCATATCCATTTATCCATAACCCCTATGGCCGCTGTCTACATTGTTCAAACCACTGTTACTTCTGTTACTACCACAACAGCCTCCTAACTTGGTGCTCCTCAAACTTTTTCATGTCATGGCACAGGTTGAAAATGATAATATCGTAAGATACGCTGGAATAAACTGGAAAAGATTCTAAAGAATCTATTTGGGCTTAACTGAAAAAAAAAAACATTGCTTTTCTCACACTGTAATTTTGAAAAATAAATAAATATAAAGCATTATAATGTTAAACATTGCAATTTTATAAATATCAAATATATTTTTCAAAATTTTAAGAGGAATTTTTTATAAGTTTTCCTTCATAAATATAACTTTTTAATATAAGCTTTTATAATTGAAATGTCTACTATCAATCCTGACCAAGACTTTTTAAAGATGAACTCTTCAAATTCCTGATAGGCATTCTCTAAGAGAACTTATGTTCATACAAGGAAATGAAAAGTGTTTAAATATTTTTACAACCATTTTAAAATTTACAACAGTTGAAATCATATTTTAAAACTCTAACAGCTCTTCCTGTTATTTAAATAGCAAATATAATGTTCAAATTCCTTCCAATAACATGAGTGGATTTTGAAACCAGCTGAACTTTTTCATATCAAGTATTTCAAAAACAATGATGGTAATTTTATCTGCAGGACACACGGGCACCATCAAATCAGTTGCCTTGCAGCCAGCACAGTGGACAGGAACAAAAAAGAACATCAGCTTCAAACAGAAATGTCAGCTATGTGTCATGTCAGAGAATGCCTTGGAGCTACACCTCTACCCCACCTTTCCAAGCCCTCTCTGACCATCCACACTGCGGGCACCTGGAACAAAAACCCTCCCAGCAGCCCCATGGACTGTGAAAGACCTAGAATGAAGATGTGGGGAGTAGAAAATACAGAATAAACCCAAATATCAAAGAAATGCAGGAATTTGGGGAGCCACTCTCCATTCAGCCACTCACTGAATTGCTAACGGGTTGGCTATCTTCTGCGTACTGCAGTTTTGAATATAATGAAGCAGAAAACTATTTCTGAACTTCCTGGAAAGAATAATATTTGATTGGGGTGGACTAGCTTGGTTCTGGAACAGGCAGTAAAGACACACTTTCTAAGAATGGAGCTCAACCTGAATAGACATGAATAATGAACAGATGTTGCATTCCCAGCAACGATTCCCTGCTTTGCCCCTCTTAAAAGTCTCTAGATTTTTCTTCTGGTTAGCAGCTCCTCCTTCTCAAAGCTCATGACTCTTTGAGTCCTGGATCTAGGATAAACAAGACATTTGCAATCTTAAACGCCTGTCCCCATTCTTCACTCAAGGGTACAGTTGCCAAGGGCTTGAAGTTCCCTGCTCTTCTGAAACAGCTACCAAAAGAGATGCTCTCTGTCACTGTACTGGACAACGTGATCTCATATGAAAAATGAAACTGCTAGAGCATGCATTCTTAATGGAGGTGATATCATTTCCCAGGGGGTGAAAACTGGGGAGAGAAAAAAAACTTACTCTCTTTAGGTATAAAGCATAAATACGCATACAGTACATAAACATATACACAATATATATGTGGTATTAAAATGCTGGGGGGCATGAAGAAAAAGTCTTAAAAGGCTCCTTAGGGGATCAATAATGGGGAAAAAAAGTTGACAATCTCTGTTCTAGAGCAATGGCAAATACCAGAAAAAGCAGAAGACAATAATGGAAACTAAATTATTGATGTTATCATTGTTTATGAAACAAATGACACCTGAAGCCTGTTCTAGCTCTTAGCTTCCCACTTAACTAAGCCAATAAATCCTCTTTATTGTTTAAGCAATGTTACCTTGAGTTTCCTGTTACTCATCACAAAAGTCCTATTAACAGATAAAATATGGAACTCTTTCTCTGAGGTATTATATTGACACATGGCAGTGCAACAGAATATTAAAGTGAAACTATTTTAGTCTGCTTCTGCTAAGCCTCCATGAAAATAAGTGCCAGATACCTTCATATCCCAAATGAGCAAAGTAAGATGAGAGTCCCACTTACAACACGCAAAGAGATGGTGAGAAATGGATTTCAAAACTCTTTGCCCTCATCCCCTGGGTACTATAAAAGGGTTAAAACTGAAGACAGAGTTGAAGGTTAGAGAGTAGTTATTAGGACACTGACATGAGGATGGGTGGTGGAGAGTCCTCAAACTGGGAGGGAATTCAAGGAGACCAGTTAAGTAGCCTGATGTGTATCTCTGGAAATTTGTGGCAACGCAATCGACTAGTGACTGAAGTTGACATGAAATTGCGAGGTTCAAGCTTCCATCTGTAACTCGTGAAAGTTAAAGAAGTTAAAAGGAATACAAAGTCAAAACTGAAGTAAACTTAGACAAATTCTCCTTCCTCATTTCGCTGGATTCAAACTACATTGCTTAGGATTCTTTGATTGCAAGTGACAAAAATATAGGTTGAATCAGCTTAAATGAAAAATGGTAATTTATCGGTTCATAAAGTCAAAGCACAGAATGGGAGGGGTAGATTGGACCTTGGGGATGACTAGAGCCAGAGACGTAAGCAGGGCTGAGAGCTGGGACTTTATTATCAGAAGGTAGTGAAGAGGTTCCAGATAGGAAGGAAGGAAGGAAGGAAGGAAGGGAGGGAGGGAGGAAGGAAGGAAGGAAGAAAATCTGCAAGCAAATAGGACAAAATTGATTTTAGATTACTGTCAATATCAGAAGTCCAAATCGGTGCATAAAACACAGAAGGAGAAGTACAGTATTGGGGTAGATGCTCAAGATCATGTAGGAAATTCACTTTGAAATGCACCCAACAAAATAAGACAGATGTATGAGTGGATGGATAGACAGATACATGATAAAACAGGTATAGTAAAATGTTAATGATAGCATCTTGGTGGTAAGTATATAGGTGTTTACTGTAAAATTCTTTCAACTTTTCTGTATGTTTGATATGTTTCTTAACAAAATTTGGGGGGAAAAATCAAGCATAACAGCATCATGGCTGTAGTGATTAGTCCCTTATCAGCAGGATTCTAGTCCTAAACTGAAGGTATAGAAAACAGATCTTGCACTCCAGGGAAAGTGAGGACTGGCAAAACCTATTCATTCAGCTAGAACATATAACAAATATTTCTTGAATTCCCACTTGGTAGCATCCATTGTATTAAGATCAAAGTGTTAAAAAGAGAAATTAGATATGACCTGCAGAGTGAAAGGACAAGGTTAAGAGGTGACCATCCTAGTTTGGGAATTTGAGTAAAAAAAAAATGACAGGTAAAAATGGTTATCCCACTGATTTAATATGCTTCTATTTGGTTAATAGTGCACTAAGCATCACTTCACATGTAGAAATAAAGCTCTGATTTCTCACTTGGACAACTGAGTAGATGATGGAATCCTTCAAGGAGACACAAAATGCACACGGAAGAATATATCTGTGGTGGGTAATAACTTCTGAATTCACTTTTGGAATCTTGAAGTTTGGGTGCTTATGTTACATCTAAATAGAGATGCCCAATAGGTCTGGAATTCAGGAAAAATTTGAACAGTGGGAGAAATGAGGAGTGATCATCACAAAAGTGGTCAAGACCCTGGGTAAGATCATCCAGAGATTGTGCTGTGAGAAGAAATTATTCTTTCTTTCATTCTCTTACCCGTTCACCAAACTACCATTGAGTGTTACTAAAACTACAAAAAATGACAGAATGTTTTCCAGGAGTTCATAACTTCTTAATTGCCAAATTCAATGACCTATTTGCAATCCCAAATGAGTTAAACTTACTTCTGTGCAGCATTTATTTGGTTGGCTATTTCTTAACTGAAAAGCTCTCCTACAGTGATATTCCGATCACCATTCCCCCACTTTTTTGCCTATTCCTTTTCGGTCTCATACTGAGACTTAGAATTTGACATTCCCAGGGTTTCATCCTTGGTCCTTAAACCTTCATCTCTAACTCCAATTTTCCCAGTTAGGCTTCAGGTCAAACTGACTAAAGTTTAACAGCTAGTTTAAAACTAAAAATTGTGTTGATAGTATTGATGCAACACCGGCATTACTTTCCGCCTTATAGATATTCGGACTTAGGTTCTACTAGCCTGTGAGAATCGTAATTGTTTTACTCTGAGCCTATTTTCTCACGTCCTGAAAATGGCAACAAAAATATTTAACTTGCAAGGCTACTGTTAATGATTAAACTATAAATGTAAAGCATCCAGCACAGTGCTCTGCACTCCGACACGTACCATTAACACACCCCATAAATTCAGATGAACGACAAATTATGCCAAATTATAAGTATCTACCTTACCTAATATTAACTTCTGTTCGTGAGGCTACATAGTGTTAATCAGGTTACATGCGCTGGCTCGCTGTGTATTATTTTCTTTAGAATCTCTCATAGCATCAGGGACTGGCTCAAAGTAACAGTAGCAACCGCTTCCTTCCAAACACATTGAGGGAAACACATTTTCCAAGGCTTTTTAAGAAATAGTTCAGTTTACCTTAGGGGTGAAACTGAAAAGTAAGCTTCGTCACAAAAACTCAAGCCAACACTACCGTCCGTCTGCAGGTCTCTGAGGGAAGAGGGAGCGGGGTCACAACATAGTTCACGAAGCAGAGTACAAACCGAAGGTTTTATCTTTCCCGCTGGTTCCTAGTGGACCAACCATACTGATAGTCCATCGTGCTCTGCGTCACTTCCGCTAGCGCGTTTTAATTACGTCACGCGCCAGCTCTCGCGGTATCTTCCGGTTGCTGAGGCCCTTTAACAAAGGTCTCGCGAAATTTGTCCAACGGGTCCAAGCTAGCCTCTCACCCTCCCCCACCCCACCCCCAACCCGTCTTTCCTTTCTCAGTCTCTGTCACCAAACTCTCTCTTGCCCTCCCTTGAGCTCACCGCCCACCTCTGGTTTCCGATTTTAGGCCGGAACCGGAAGTTTGGTGGGCGGGGCCCGGCGGAGGAAAACGCAGCGGAGCCGGAGCCGGGACTCGGCTGTGGCCGCAGCCCCTGTCCCCGCCACGGACCGCCGTGGCTCCAGGTTGAAGGTCGGTCCGGAGGCGGGTGGGCGCGGGTCTCCCCCGGACTGTCCGGGCCGCAACCTTCCCTGGCCCCCCGGGTTCCGCAAGGGATCATGTCTACAGCCTCCGCCGCTTCTTCGTCCTCCTCGTCTTCCGCCGGTGAGATGATCGAAGCCCCCTCCCAAGTCCTCAACTTTGAAGAGATCGACTACAAGGAGATCGAGGTGGAAGAGGTAAGCGAGGCCCGGCACCGAGCCTCCGGCCCGGCCCCGGCCCATCCAGGTCTCTTCCCGGTCCCGACACTTAAGGCGCCTCCTTGACCCCTCTGTTTCGCGGGGTCCACCCGGGTGTCCCCACACTCCACGGGGAACGGGTGTAAAGGGGACTCTCCGCGTTCACCTGCTCCGGTGTAGCTCTCTTTTTTCCTCACTTCGGCACTCTTGAGTTTGAATTTGATATTCCGGTGCCTGGATTTGGGTCATCTCAAACAGAGAGGGATGAACTGGTGCGGTCGTGTGGTCCACCAGTTCTCGAACCTGTTCAGTAGTAAAATTCATCAAAGGCCATGGCCGTTTTGGAGTTTTGGTTCTCTAAGGCATAGTGTTGTTAAGGGCCAAGGATTTTATTGTGTTCGACTTCCAGCTCAGCGTCTGGCGCCCAGTGGGTGTTCTATGGATGCTTGATAAATTAATACATCCCCAGGTCTAACACAGTTTTTCCCCGAGTACGGAATGGTTCTCAGCTTAGCCGATTCCATAGAGCAGTAGTCGTAATACTAAATGTTTTGCCTTCAATTAGACTACTTTAGGTTAATTTCACCTTTAGTACTGTAGACTGCTATACGATGAAAAGATGTTTCAAGTAGCATATTCTGAAGAGATAACTAATGATTTCGGTGACAACCAGAATATATCAGACCAAAAATCGCTGTTAGAAAACCCGAATCCATTCTTTATTCTGCAATAAATTAAATTATTTTAGAGCAAAATAATAATGTGCCTTTAATACACTGCTTTCCGAATTCACAGAGATTGGTTGTAAAGTCCACAAAATTTAGAAAAGTAAAATCTGTATATATGTAAAGATACACTTTAGAAAGTGTTAAAACTTTGGTTGAAAATTGTATCTATTATTTACCATTTGTTTATCATTTTTAAAATGTACTAAGCACCTTACATTACGTACACCAAAAAGAACCCTGTATGTCCTATATTACAGACTCTCAATTACCTCTACTTTAAAAATTCAAAATTATTTTTAGGTGGTGGCAAGCTAAAAGTAGTGAGATAATTATCCTTCAACAAATAATTTTTTTCTATGCATGTTTTGGAAGAATAGTGGATTCTTTAATCATATTTTTACTTGAATAAAATAACATTAAAGGTCACTGAAAACAACCTCATTTTACAAGATAGTGTAAGTGGGAAGAGCAAAGCCTTTGGAAGGAGTTAGATGAAGGTTCAGTATATCAGCTATGCCACTTATTAGCTGTATGATTTGGAACAAGTCTCCTGACTAACCTTGTTGAGCTTTCATTTCCTTAACTATAAAATAGGGATAATAATTTCTATTTCACTTTATTTGTATAACAGATTTTATTAGGTAATACATGCAAAACACCCAACACTGCCTGACACACATTACTAGGAAACTGAGTTACAGAGAGGAACAGTGACCTGCTTTAAGGTCACATGGCTAAAAGAAGGACCCATAGTTTGGAAAGAGGGGGGAATTTGTGTGTGTGTGTGTGTGTGTGTGTGTGTGTGTGTGTGTGTGTGTTCTATTGAGGCTATGATAAATTCCTTTTTAAGAATTAGATAGTTGATCCAGCTTTCATGGCTAACATTCTTTCTTTTTTAAGAATGAAAATTTGGTGAGTCAGTATAAAAGAATTACAGTTTTTAAATAAGCATTTATGTCTGCTCTGTGGTGAACTGCTATGCTTGTAGACTACAGATTGTCATATAATAATAACTTGTACTTCACGGTCTTCCAAATGCTTTCACAGACTTACATCATTTGGTTTTTACCACCTTAGTTTTCCCACACTACTTTCTAAAGCATTTTACATTCTTGGTTACTAAGGTGTCATTTATCATTTTACTGCTCTTCCTCCGAAGCCACTTAACTTCTGACTGAGGTTCTGTTTCCAAAGACCCTTCCTTCAGTTTAGATGATGTTTCAACTTTTCTTTGGTATTTTTAGGACATTCCTGAGGAGTAAATTTTTGTTTGTAGCTGAAGTTTTCTAATGTCAGGCAGTCATCTAATTTTATTCTTCTCACTTTTTTATTACACAGTTTAATTTCATGTTAAAGATTGAATTTAGACTTTTCTAATGTTAAAACTGTTACATAATTTTCATCATATTCTTTATTTTCACATTAAAACAGTGTTATATAATCTAGGGTGCACGGCACTCAGTAACTATTTCTTAACTTAGATTCTGCTTCTAGCTTAAAATCATGAATAAGAGAACAGAGAAAGGTGACTAAAAACAAAAAGTATTTTATGTTGCTTTCAGTATTTTATGTGGTACCAATATATTGCATATAAATAAAGAAAATCATATTCTATTTCTCAAATAAGTGTAAATGAATCAGCATTATATCGATTCAGTTGGAAACTATGTAAGAAAAATACTCCAACCATAGGCCAAATATGCACTCATTTCGTAGGTGCATATTTTTAAGTCATCAGCTGATTTTACACCTTACATTTCTAATATCTCTACTATCATGACTCAGTAATATCAGCGTGGAACTTCCTAAATTCAATTCTGATATCAAATTATGTCAGGTCTCAGCATCAGAAACCTATGTAGGTCCTTTTTTTTTTAAAGTCATTTAGCTTTTGTCATTGTGGATCTGAGTGTAGAGACTGTTGGAATAAATTGTGAGGTATGCACATTGTGGACTAGCTTGCAAGAAGTGGTGAAGGCAGTGTGGTGTGGTAAAAAAGTGTACCCAGTAGGCTGGGTATTTAGAAAATGTCGATGCCATACGGATTTTGCCGTAATGTGTTTCATTAACTTTGAGCAAGTCACCTTATTTTTTTGGGCCTCTGATTTCTCATGTAAAATAAGAGATTGAACAAGATCATTTAAGGTCTCTTCCAGTTCTAAAATGAAAACACATTATTGTTTGCAGTATTTATGCTGTGTTTCCACAGTAAGCTTTAAGGACAGTGATCATGATCTCTTGTGGACTGTAGTTTGTGACTAACGAATCCTGGTTAAATAGGGCAAATGATACCCCCATTTTACAGATATTGACAAATGGTCATAGAGTTTGATTTGCCAGAAGCCTCGTGTCTAAGTAAATGGTAGAGCCAGGAAATGAATTTGCAGTTTCTCACTCCTGAGTCATTTGCTCTTTCCATTTGGATTTACGGGGTCACTTTGGTTCTTTCTGAAGTACTCTGTAACCAAACCTTATTGTAAGAATGGGGAAACAAAATACTGATTTCCTTTATAATAGTTGGTCTTGAGCATTTAATGAACAGTGTCTTCTGTGGATAATACTGCTAAGATTATGGAAGATGAACAGAAGGATCCTAGGATTCTCTCCTTAAAAACTTTGACTTACTGTGAGACTAGATTTTCAGGACCACAAATTTAAAACTATGAATGTAATGTAAATTGAGCACTTAACCCATAATTTGAAAGTAGAGTTTATCACAGAAGGCTCCATTGAGTGGAAAAGATTTTGAAACTACATTTTGAATCAAGTAAGCATCAGAGATTGGGAAAGGTACTAAGATGAATTTTCTTTGCAATTATTCCTCTGCCTCGAATGCTCTTTCCCCCAGAACTTCAAATGGCAGACTCCTTCTCACCATTCAAGTCCCACTTCAAATGCTACTTCCTTAGAGAAGCCTTCCCTGAGCAGCCTAGATCTTTGTCATTTTTGTTATCCTTCATGGCACTTAGCAGTAACCAAAATTATATATCCGCCCAGCAAAGTTTAACCTGTCTTATTCCGACTTGGAACTCCAATGCCTAGCATCTAAAGGTTTTCTATAAATAGTTGCTGAGTGAGTAAATGAAGTTACCACAGCATAATCATGAGAATTTTAGTGTCCATCTGGTTCTCTTATATGGTCTGGTTCTTTTATGTGATATAACCAGAGGTTAAGATAAGTTAAAGTAGCATTTACACTAAAAATGAAATCTGATTCTCTTTGCAAATGTTGATTCCATTACAATCCATTATACCTAGCAAATACTTTGGTTTAGCCAGGGGTAAAAGACGCTGCAAAGAGTGAGGTGCTGAGAGTAAGCCATGTATTGGTGGGCCTTTACTAAAATGCTAAAAAGACCGTATTTAGTATGGTTGCTTTTTAAAGGGGAGACCCACAGTGTTGATGTCAAGAATAGCATATGGGCAAGGCACATATAATCATTGCAGCATTTATATCTTCTTAAGCTTCATTATGGAGACATGCAAAGATTTTGTTTTAAAGGGAAATATAGGAAGAACTTTGGTAGTGATGTACATTTTGTAATTTTACGTTAAAGTATATGGGCAACTGAAAACAGAGAATACCTAACTTAGAGTGGCCTGAATAAACTGATTCTATAGATTTGTTAGTCAGTATTAATATTATGAACATCTAAAATTATTAATACGCTCTTCCACGTGAAGCTTCGTAATTACTGTATTCAGTAGGAATCTGTAATTGTTACCTCAGTGAAGAGGTAGCCACAGCGGTAACTTTTATATTGTGCATGTGTAGCTTAAAAGATGACGTGGGCATATTATTTGAAAGAAGGGCCTATTAAACAGCTTGGATGTCTTATGGCTGGTTTTAAAAGACTGCATGAAAAAGTCAAAAGAAAGTTTGCATAGTCAAAGCTTTACTTTTAGGTTATCAAGTCTGTCTTGTCAGCAGATGGCAGTTCTACTCTGCCACAGTTTATCAATAGATATTGAAGTTCTGAAATAGTGGGAGGCTCCAAGTTCTAACTAATAAATGTTAAGATCTGTGCTTGTTCTGTCATGTTCCAAATTTCTAGCCAGAGTAGTGGCAGCACAGCCAGGGTCCATTCACACAGACCACAGAACAGGGCCAAAGCAAACTGACAGCTACAGTCACTGAACTAAAAATAATGTGACTTGGGCACAATTAAGAGTTATTTCATAGTAAATTAAGAGCACACATGCTTTTCCATGTAGTTTTAGTTTAGGTGGTTTTTTGTTTTTAAAAACCTGACTTGAACAAAGGAATGGAGTAGTCTTCCGTCTTAAAGAAATTAGTTTTTAAAGGAGTTGCTTTCTTTAAACACATACACCAATTTCTGATTTTGGTTTTTGTGCCTTTTAATACTAATTGCATGGAAATATTCTATAATCATCTCTCTTATTCTTCTGTACTTTTTATTAAGAAACTAAATTTAAATCTGCTTTATTACATGAGACTCAAGTTGTGGACCCAAAACCATGAGGGCTAAACCATAGGGGGAGAGCTACATATAATAAGAGAATTAATCTGAGAACATTTTAATTTAGAAAACATTCGTAAATTCAGAAGGAAATATTTCTAAATTGATTTCCCTTTTAAAACCAAAGTTCTCTTTGCGTTCCTCTGTTCTGTTTTTACAGCTGAGGGATTGTGAAAAATATCTGCAATATTTATTTCTGGGTTCACCATTTTGGATGGATGTGTGTGTTGGAGGGGATACTTGTAATTTGGATGTGGACCATTTTTTACACTCTTGGTGAAAACTGATCTTTGGGGAAAGCTGTCAGTTCAAACTAACTGTTAATGATAATATGTCAAAGAACCTTACTAAGATATGAATGCAATCCAAAAAGCATATTTGATTGTGAACTTGAAATTAGGTAGTAAGTAAACAGTGACTTCCTTTCAGTGTTTTGTGGTTTGAATATTAGTTTTTTCATTGTTTACCTCAGTTGCCATTGTGTCGCAGTTTGCCATCTGTGCCCCTCTTTTCTCTTGATCTACCATGTGTCAGGAAAAACATTAGGTTGCTCACAAGAATTCTCCTTTTCCTTTCTTCCTGCCCAAGATGTCATGTCCATATTATTTATGGAAAACTTCAGCAAGAGAGGGCTCTCTGGTCTATGTCATGGTTTCCAGTGAGGTGTCCTGTCTCACTGTTAATTATGGTTTTAATATAACCTAAGACAGTAATTCTCAAATATCACAATCACCTGAAGGGCTTGTTCAAACACAGATTTCTGGGCCCGACTCTCAGACTCAGTAATTCTGGGTGGGAACCTGAGAATTACATCTTCTCAAATTTCCAGGCAATGCAGTTGCTTCCGGCCCAGAGACCACACTTGGAGAGCCATTGGCTTAATGCTTTTGCTGTTTTTATGTCTGCTTTCTTCTTGAAACTCTCTTTTTTTGGCTTCTTGTGGCACTTTCCGGGTTTGCCTGCTACCTTATTGACTGCTGCATCTCAATTTTTGCTGGTTCCTTCTCCTCTGTGTTCTAAATGTCGAAGTGCTTCAAAGCTCAGTTCTGGGACCCCAGTATTTACATGTTATTTTTTGGTCACAGCACCCAGTTGATTGACTAGAAGTACCAGCTAAATGCTGATGACTCTCCCAAGTTTTCATCTCCTGCCTGACTTCTCCCTGCCTCATGTTTCCACTTCTTTCTTGATATCTCCGCTCGGGTATCTAATAGGCATCTTAAGCTTTATATGACTAAATCAGAACTCTGTGCTGTTAAAAAAAAGAAAGAAAATCTGCTTGCTCCAGTGTTTCTTATCCTTCATTAAACTGGTGCTGAGTCTAGACGTTATCCTTGATTCATCTCTTTTCCTGTCTACCTGTCCTGCCTGCATGCAGATCATCAGCAAGCTCTTTTGACTTTACCTCTAAAACCTATCCCAGATCTGCCCATTTTTCTGCACTACCATCAACCTTGTCCTCAAAGCTCTTCTCTTTTGCTTGGGCTGCTTTTACAGCCTCTACCTGGTCTCTCTTTGTATATACGCTAGCTTCCCTACAATCCATTCTTCACACTAGAGCCAGAATGATTTTTTTTTAATGCAAAATCATGTCACATTCCTCCTTAAATTCCTCTAATTGCTTCCCATTACTTAGACTGAAATCCAAACTCCTTTTCATGGTGCCAAGAGCCGTTCAGGATCCAGAGTCTGCCTGTATCTCCAGCTTTATCTTTTTTTTTTTTTAACATCTTTATTGGAGTATAATTGCTTTACAATGGTGTGTTAGTTTCTGCTTTATAACAAAGTGAATCAGTTATATATATACATATGTTCCCATATCTCTTCCCTCTTGCGTCTCCCTCCCTCCCACCCTCCCTATCCCACCCTTCTAGGTGGTCACAAAGCACTGAGCTGATCTCCCTGTGCTATGCGGCTGCTTCCCACTAGCTGTCTATTTTACATTTGGTAGTGTATATATGTCCCTGCTATCTCTACCTTTATCTTGCATCACTCTTTCCTTTTCCCACTCACACCAAACACTCCAAGTATTCCTCTAGGTCACCACTAAAGTATCACCTTTCTCAGTGAGGCCTTGCAGGACTATCCTGTTTAAAACTGGGGTGGGGGTAGTGAACGCACATGTACACACACACACACACACAATTATGCTGCTTTTCTTCTTAGTGCACTTATTAGTTTCTAAAATATATCTTTTTTTTAAATAAATCTTGATTCCTCTTTATGTGTCTCCCTCCACGAGAATATAAGTAGTTAGAGCAAGGATTTTGGTTTGGTTTGTTCCCTTCTTTATCTGGAATTCATAGGATAATGCCTAGTCTATAGATGGGGTTCAAATATTGTTGAATAGGAAATGAGGGGGTTTTTTTTTCCCCTTTAGGGCCTTTACATTAGTTGTTTCTTCTTCTTTGCTTGGTTCCATGTGTCATTCAAATATCAAGTTAGTAACCTCCTTAGATGGCATTTCATACTATGCAGCCATAAGTTTCACCAGTCTCTTTGTCACATTATTCAATTTTTTGGTTTTCTACACAGCATTTATTTTACAAGCTGATATTTTTCTTATTCATCTTTTTGTCTATTGACTGTCTTTTCTTTCCTCTCCCCACCCCCCTTAAATTGAAAGTACATTCCTCATAGATCAGGGCCTTTGTCTTATTTACAGCTGTATCTCTTGTATCCCAGATGGTAGCTGGATATAGTAGACATTCAAGAAATATTGGTTTAAGGAGTAAAGAAATGAAGTTCATCATTCTCTGGGCATTAGCCTCACTTCACCCCTCAAAAGCAGGAGATCTTACCCATTTTTCCCTGCTTGCAGACTAGGCCTTCCCCTTTGGCTTTCATTGATCCTCTGAAATTCAGCTGAGCTCTGCATTTAGCTCCCTGTATTTGAGCTGTCTACCATCCAACAGCCTCCTTCCTGCAGTCAGAAGACTCTTCAGTTTTCAGTTACCTTGTTTTTCTCTTGGCAAGAGTTTTTCTGTATCATTTCCCTGTACTGTCCGGGCTGAGAGAACCTGGGTAGGGCCTCCCTCTGACTGTCTCCCTTGCCACACTTACTCATTTGCAGCTTCCCATGTTGGCAAAGCGTATCCTGTGAGGCTGCTTCCTCCTGGGGATCTCAGTGAGAAGTTGGGAGGGAGGGGGCGCGGGAATAGGTCTTTCCTGCCCTTGAAGCCCTAAGTCTGTCCTGAAAGCCGCCATCATGGACTCTCACCTTTGGCTCTCTTCAGCCGGAAGTGTCTTTTTAAAAAATCTCAATGCTGTTGTTTTGTCTTGAATTTATTCTCTACCTCATTTTCATCCCACAAAGGCAGGAATCAATTGTTTTTATATTTTTTTCTTTCACTCCTAATATTTATGCCATTTGAAAAAATGAGAAGTCACAGTTTGATTCTGTGATATGGTGATTTATAAGAAATAGGTACTTGGTCATTCAAATGATCAAAATATATTTCTCATATATATATTTGGTCTTTGTCTACAGTTCCTGGCTCACAGCTCCCCAAACACTCTGATTTTCATAAGTGAAGAGAGGGATAAAGATGTCTCAAGGTTAATTTTGGACCACACCTAAGGATGGGGCTGGTTGCCAGGAGAACCAAGGATGTGATTAGAGGGTTGGAACTTTCAGTCCCACCGCTCTGACCCCTGGGGAGAGGAGAAGGGCTGGAGGTTGAATCATTCATGGCCCTGTAATAAAGCTCCATATAAACCCAGAAGGACAGGGTTCAGAGAGCTTCCAGGTTGGTGAACACGTGAGGATTGGGGGGAAGTGGGGCACAGAGAGGGCATGGAAGCTCCGTGCCCTTTCCGCTTACCTTGCCCCGCTGTTCCTGAGTTATATCCTTGTGTAGTAAACTGGTAATCTAGTAAATAAAGTGTTCGAGTTCTGTGAACCACTTGAGCAAATTAATCAAACCCGAGGGAGGGGGTCATTGGTACCTCCAGTCTATAGCCGGTTGATGAGAAACACAGGTGATAGATAACCTGGCTTGTGACTGGCCTCTCAAGGGGGAGGGGTTGCACCCTGGTAGAACTGAGCCCTTAACCTGTGGGATCTGATGCTCTCTCCAGGTGGATAATGTCAGAATTGAGCTGAATGGTAGGATGTCCAGCTGGTATCTGAGAATTGCTTGGGAGTGTGGGGAAACCCCCCTCCACACATTGGAGCTGGTGATCAGAGTCATTAGATACACAGAAATATAATTCGTGAAGCATTGACTCTGTGCCTCTAACCTTTGAATTCACAGCAGTTATTTTTTCTATCATGTATTTCAGTTTATGTGTACAACCTTGGGCATCTTGGACTTACTTTATTATCATTTTAGATCTGTTGTTTCACCATACATGTGAAATATAATATGGCCCTAATGTGAGTGGAGGCTTCTTAAGTACATGGGCTCTCATCTTACATGAATATGCCTGTTTGTATTTCAGACAGTTCAAAAAATTGCTTTCTTAAACAAAAGGGAGGAAGCTTATCATGTCCTTGCTTGCCCACATTTTTTTACCATAGTTTTACGTTGCAAACTCAGAGTCAGCCATCATCTCAGCTCTAGGTGGCATTTGTGCATCACAATTAGTCATGCACACCTTACACAGTTTTTACAACAGATGTATGATCCACAAATGCAATGTTTGGAATCCCTGCAGGGACATTTCTGAGATTAGGAAAATGAAACAAGAGGAGACCTACCGAGTACCAGTTGCTTTGATGTATTTGTAAATATATAATTGAAGAATATATTAAATTACTTCACAATCATTATTTCATAGTAATATCAATAAGTTGGCTGGTCTCCATCCATGCTTTCTTAGCCGACATTGTCATAAAGTTGAAATTCATTTTAGGACCTGTTTGCTATTCATCGTGGCTAATTGTGAGAGAAATGAGGAATATAGCTCCTGAAACTGATTCATACCCAACTCCAGGCACTTATTATTCTTGTGTAGCATTGAAGAAAATGCCTGGTTTTGTCGTTTGAACACTGTAGATATTCGCTGAGGAAAATGTAAGCAGCTCCCTTTTACTGTTGAGAAAGCAGAAGCTCAAAGACATTAACTTGCCCAGTATTGGTAGCTAATAGGCAGACAGAACCTACATTTAAACTCAAGTCTGTTAGGTTCCAGATCCTAGGTGTGCTTTTTCTGTTATTCTGATGGTACCAGGTTTAACCAATAACCATTCATGTTAAAGTAAATGAATGACAGGTCCAAATAACTGACGTTGGTTCCTTTCCCTCATGAGAGGTGTGGAGGAGGGCTAGAGCCTAAGCAGGAGGTCCCTGAGCACCCAGGGCTAGGAATGGAAAAAGGGAGAGTCACTAAAGGAAAGACAGCCCAGTTTCTTTTAAGTTAATGACATACACAGGCTGAATATAGAGTGAATTGGTTATTACATACTCTAGGCTTCAAATCCTGGCTTCTCTGACCCTGTGATCTTGGGCAACTTGCAACCGTCTGACTCAGTTTACTACTTACCTTAATGGAGGAGGATTAAATGTGTTAATGCATGGAAGCACATAGACTAGTACCTGGCACATGATAGGCATGCAATAAATGTTAACCATTTGGGTAGTTTTATACATTAAGCAACATGAGAAATGTCCATACTGCTTTGTGTAATGTTGGAAGTGGAATTTGAGCTATGGCTAGAATGGCCATCCATCTCAGTTTACAACTACTGTCCTGGTAGTTATAAGCACCCTTTTTCTTACTCTACAAGGAGTCCCTATACATGTAAGTTTGCCTAAAGTGAAGACTCCTCCTCCAAGAGAAGATATAACTGCTCCTTTCTGACATATAATGTACACAGATATATGTGTACAAATCAGGATCTCTCACATTCTGGTGTTAGACTTCCTGGCATCAGACTGCACTTGCTCTTTACTAGCTACATAGCCTTGGGCAAGTTAGTTGATTTCTTTAAACCTAGGTGCTTCATCTGTAAAATGAAGATACCTCTAGTACCTGTCACCTAAGGTTGTGTAAATGATGTAATGTATGTAAAGCACTTAGCTTAGTGCCTACTATATAGAAAGTACATCATAAATCAGAGCTGTACAGGGAATTCGATTTTTTGCTTAAGGAAGTACTTAGATCTGTTGGAAGTTGAAAGATTGGAGTAGATGGCACCTGACTAAGGTCATTTACAGTGATAATGTAGAATGATTTTGTTCTATCTAAAGCTGTTCTTCTGTTGTTGTTTTAATATTTTGGCAAATTTCAAACATTAATAAAAGTCGAATAGCCTGAGAGAGGAATGAATTCATGAGCTACCCATCAGCTTCAACAATAATACAACCTATTGGTCAATTTTTATTTTTTTATTTTTTTATTTTTTATTAACACTCAGAGCTCTTTTTTTAATTAAAGTATAGTTGATTTACAAAATTATATTAGTTTCAGGTGTACAACATAGTGATTCAATATTTTTATAGCTTATACTTCATTTAAAGTTATTATAAAATAATGGCTAATATAATTTTTATTTTTAACTTTAAAAAATAACTTTAATGAGATATATTTTACATATCATAAAATTTACCCATTTGAAGTGTACAATGATTGGTACAAATTTGCTAAGTTGTACAAACATCACCAGAAATCAGTTTTCAAACATTTTCATCACCTTGGTGTAGGATTCCTCCTACCCATGTACAGTTAATCCCAGTTTCCACTCTTAGCCCCAAACAACCACTGATCTACTTTCTATCTCTAAAGATTTGCCTTTTCTGGACATTGTATATAACTGGAATCATACAATATGTGATCTCTTGTGTCTGGCACCCGAGCGTAGTGTTTTTAAGGCTCATCCAGGTTGTAGCATGTATCAGTAGTTCATTCCATTTTCTTGACAAATAATATTCCATTGTATAATATGATACTATGTCTTGTCTGTCCTTCACAGTGGCCAGTTTTTTATCATCTCTATTTTTATCCTTTCCCCTTTACTCCCTACCTCCACTGAAGTACTTAAAAGCTATTTTTTAATTTCATAAATATGCGAGCTTAAAACATTGATTATATGTTTCTGCTTTTTATTTATTTTTTTCCAAGCCATCTTCTCTCCATCCTCTCATTCATCTTGCCTGTTTTAATTTGTTTTCTGTCTCTAAGAGTCTTTTTTGTTTGTTTTCAGTTTTGAGAATGAAGAGATGTCTAGACCGTAAACTTTCAAAGATAGAGACAGTACCTTTCATTATCTCCTCACTCAAATGAAAATTCATACCTGCTCAGTGGCAAATCCAGATCGTGATGATTTCTAAAAATCTTCTTTAATAAATCTTTCAGATTGGCTTCAGTGTTATGCATTAGGCTGTTACTTGTTTCTGATTCTTGTGAGTTTTTTTTTTTTTTAAGGTCGTTGGAAGAGGAGCTTTTGGAGTAGTATGCAAAGCTAAGTGGAGAGCAAAAGATGTTGCTATTAAACAAATAGAAAGTGAATCTGAGAGGAAAGCTTTTATTGTAGAGGTAAGTTGAAGTGTCATTTCTGTTGTGTAGTTCTTCACCTAAGATACTCTGTGAATTTAATATTATGAAAAAAAATGTTTCTCGGTTGTCATTTCTCTGTATACTTGAACATCAGCAGTTTGGTTGAACCAAAGGGAATGCCATAGGAACATTTTTTTCATTCACACTCTTAATTCTGATTAAAAATTAGGGGAAAAGAGACTTAGCTACATAAATGAGCTCATCCCTGAATTAAAATACAGTCTCTTCCATGTAATTCAGATCTATTTCAAGGCACAGAATTTAAATTTTAAAATAGAAGAGAAATGGTAATCTCTCCCATTATCTAAAATTAAGAAGGGAAATTTTATGCATTCATTTTTGACTGAACATTTTTAGAAATTCGAACGAGATTATTTTAAGGAAAAACTATTTCAAATTGTTTTTTCTCATTTAGCACGAAAATTTACAACTCTCTTCTCTTACGTGTTTGATGATGGAGGAGAATTTGATAATCATGATATTATTGTATTACCAGCTTCATTCTTTTATGCTGTTTTATATATTAGATCACAGTATTTCAATAAATCAATGGTTTTATCACTTTTTAACTTCATTGGCCAATAGATAAGTGGTCTTTACCTTATAAACCTTCTGAATTTATATCTGTGATTTTATTGAATTATAATTTCAAAATATACTTCATGATACTTTTTAAAGTATAACATGAAGAAATGAGAACTTAGTTGTGAGATGAAGTGGATTTTTGTAATTAGTTGAATGAGTTGAGAAATGCTGATGAATGGTTTGATGTCATCATGAAGAAAGATGATCTATAGTAGTATGCTCCAGGAGTCTGGCTTTATCTTGCCTTATTCACAGTTTTTGTTTATGGTTTATATGAGGTCATTGATCATATACTGTTGTATTGGCAGTTTCCTAAAACTAGGTAAAAATATGTGTTAAAGGCTAGCAATCCAGAGTCAAAAAGATCATAATAGCTTGGAGAAAAAAAGTTTCTCATCAAAGTTATGTATACATGTAATTTGTTGATAAATTGTCAAATGGTTCCCACGTATTCTTACTAAAAAAAGAAAACGTTAATCCCCGTACCTCCTCGCATCAAGTTTTCTACTTCTCAGAGGCAACTACTTTGAGCTCATCCCTTAGTTTTATATGGTATCCCCCAATCCAGAGACTCACACCTTCTCTAAAGAAGGTATTATTATATTTCTATCTCTGTATTTATCTCTATATTAAATGTATATCTCTATATTTAGGAAGGTATTACACCTTCTGTAAAGAATCAACCTCTAATCTTTGAGACAGTAAAGAGGCAGTCACTAAGCTGTTTGACGTCAGGGCTGGAGGGAATCTTTGGTCTAACTTTTAAGCAATCTCTCTGCTCTTTTATTAGCTTGTATGAATAGATACCTGGTACTACCACCACTCCTCCACCTTTGGAAGGTTTGTGAGATAAATCTGGTTGCTTCTCACTTTTTCTCATTTCTTTTAGGTCTGCTCTGTCAGTTATTGCTAGTCATTTGCTGTCCAACTTCCACAAATATGTGCTGTTTTCTCATTTCACATTCTCTTCATCCTTCTGAGTTTATGCCTTGAAAAAAGTACCTTTACCTTCTTAGTGGTATTTGAGGAGGGAACAGGAATAAATGCTTGACTAATCTGCTATCTGAAGCTCAGTAGTGAATCTTAATGAGATGAAATATAATAAATAGTGATATTAATTCTGTTAGGACTGAAAATCTACAAATGTTGGCTGTAGAAAAATACAGCTTTCTAAGTAGCATGTAGTAAAAAGGTTTACCTTAGTGGACTTCATATGTGCCAGCAGTATAATGTAGGTAGTAGAGAAGGAAAGGAAGAAGAAAGGGGGAGAAGAAAGAGAAGAGAGAGCAAGGCACAGTTTGGGGGCATATGTTAATAGAAATTTGAGATGTAGAGAAAGGGGAATGAGTACAGCCAAACCCCTCACTGACCTCCATATGAATCATTGGATTGGATTGGATTGGATAAAACTGGAAGTAAGGAGACCAGTTAGGAGAAGGCTGTAGTAATTACTACAGTGGCTCAGGTTGGAATTGCTAAGGCAGTTGTAGTGGGAATGGAGAAGAGGGAGTTAACTCAAGAGATGGAAGATGGAAGGAAGAGAATGCAGATTTTAAGTCAGACCGAAGTTCAAACCCTGGCTGTACTGTTTCCTAACTCTAGGGTATTTAGCAGCTCATTTAACCTTCTCTGAGCCTTATCTTAAAGGTACCTCATCTTTAGAATGAAAATGATAATACCTACCTTGCAAAGTTGTGAGGATTATGCAATATCTGTAAAGTGCCCACCAGTGCCCAGCGTAGAGTAGGTCGGCTATTCATTCAACCATCACCTTTGAAGATGATGATGATGATGATATGGCTTCTTCTGCTTTGGATAACTCAGCTCAGTGCCATCTCGGGGATGGCATCCTAACATTTCTGGGCAAAGTTAATTTCTTCTTCTAATTTGTACTTATGCCTTGTACATGACTCCTGTTAGAGCACTTGGCACATTGCTTTAATTATTTGTGTACATGTCTCTCCCCCAACTAAACTGTGAGAGCTCTGGTCAGGGATTCTGTGCCATTCTGGGCAGGCACTTAGGACCACAGTGCCTGCTACATAGGAAAAAGTGATTGCTGATTGATTACACTAATGTTTTGTACAATGTTAAGATTTGAATGATACTGTGAGATCACTTCGTTAAAAGTTAGCACTTTTTAAAAGAAACCTTAATTTGTTACAGCTTCGGCAGTTATCCCGTGTGACCCATCCTAACATTGTAAAGCTATATGGAGCCTGCTTGAATCCAGTAAGTTTGTCACTTTTTCATTATACTCTGTCTATAAGAAATGACGTGGCAGATACGTGCAGCTGCGTAGTTTATGAAGCTATTTTGATCTGTCATATTATTTCCAAAAAAAAATTGTATGTGTTTCTAATCTGTTAGCAACAGAATATAAGGGAATAGTTGTCTTAGGTGGTCTTATCCAGTAACCTCATCTTCTTAGGAGGCTTACAATATCCTATGACAGCACCTGTTCATTTGCACTGGGAAAAGTCACCAAATATCTCATGATTCTGTTTTTATATACATCTCCACTCTTAGACAGTGGTCCCCTAGAAGACAAGGTTTTAGATCATAGATACCTTTTATTTCCTCTAGCACTATTCACATAGTAGGGGACAAAATAATGATTTTTAATGCATTTATAAAATCAAAGGTTGAACTAAGTTCTCTCTCAAGTTCCCTAAGATGCTATAGCTCTGTGGTTAATTATTCTGGCATATGTTTCCTTTAGGTGTGTCTTGTGATGGAATATGCTGAAGGGGGCTCCTTGTATAATGGTGAGTGTCATTAGACCTGTCTTTATCAAGTAGAGTGAAATAATTGAAAAGCTTTTAATATAAACTATAAGTTACTTAATGTTCTTCACAGTTTATCCTCAGAGTCCCAAAAGGAGGTAATTAAAAAAAGAAATCTGCTAAAGATTAAAAATGAAAAGACAAGATGCTACAACATTAGTATGTGAAATTTAGAAGTCTAAGGATATCAATCTTTTAAATTGATGGTACTCTGCATAATGTTAAAAGCATTTAAGTAAAGTCAAACTTGCTTTTTAAATAGATTTTAAAATATCTTCATACTTTTAATTTTTTCTTTTTGCCCTCTCTTAGCTTTCAGTCTCCTCTTTTAGAATTCTTTAACCACAAATCCTTATTCTTTATTTTGCTTTTTTCCCCAAAAATAAAATTGTGAAAATTCACTTCACAGAACATTTTTTTAAATACAACAGGTTTTTATTAGTTATCTGTCTTATACATGTTAGTGTATATATGTCATTTTGATAACAATGAAAGGAAACTGTATCGTTTAGTTACCTTTATAGAACAGAGCTAACCCTTTCACTGTAAGAAACACCAAACATATATATAAATAGTCTCTTATCACACCATTTATATAAAATAAATTGTAGCATTTTATTTTTTAAATTAATGTTATTTTATATAAACTTTTACTTATATTTACTGCTCATGTGATCATCATCGTTAATGGCTATCTGATACTCCCATGTTTTATTTGGTTGAACTATTTCTAGTTTTTTGCTATTACAGAAAGCATAATTGTAAACATCTTGATGCACATTTTGTTTCCTTCCATAGTATTTCTCTGTGTCTCTCTTATAGTAGTATGTCATCACATTGCTTATAATTTATAGTATGGTGTGAAAGACTGCATCTGTCAATATGAAAAAACGTGGTAATGTATATTAATTTTACTTGAATGTATGTATAACAGTTAATGGAATCCTATTAAATGTTAGGTACTTGTGTGGTAGTTATCCATTTGAAATCATTAACTATTTCCATCTTTTTATTCCGAAAAGAATGAAAAGCAGGACCGATGGGAGCATGTGTAGGAAGATACCCCGTCGTGTGTTCTGATAGTGCTTGCATTCACCTTGTGTCTTTTGTTATATGCAATAAAGTTCTTTTTAGTTTGTGCCTTTCTTTTGCAGTGCTGCATGGTGCTGAACCATTGCCATATTACACTGCTGCCCACGCAATGAGTTGGTGTTTACAGTGTTCCCAAGGAGTGGCTTATCTTCATAGCATGCAACCCAAAGCTCTAATTCACAGGGACCTGAAACCACCAAAGTAAGTTCTAATAATGTGGTGTCTCTCTCTCTTGCCATCCCCTACCCACTCCCTAATTTAAGCTGGTCGTCGCACATCAGTTTTTCTTCTCTCATCCCTTTTGGCTTGCTCAAGAATGTTTGTTTTTTATTATTTTAAGATTATTTCTTTTAACTCACCTTCATCATTTGGTCATTTATCTAAGCTTGCATTTTAGAATGTTGTCTTTAATGGCATTTTTATTTTAGTTGAATTTTTATTTTTAATAACTTCTACCTTAGATTAGTGTAATTCTAGAATCTGTTCGTCTGTAAGTCCTATTTTGTGCCCACGGTATGTATTGTTTTCCCTAAATAGTTAGTTCCATGTGAGCAGAGACAAGTCTGTCTTGTTCCCCCACTCTATCCCTAATAAGCACAATGTCGACATTACACAAAAATATACAGAGTGGTTATTATTTGCCTTTTCAGAGGAAGGCAAAGGGCATTGCTGGCACATCTGAGTAGAAATTGAAAATATTCTGAATTTCTCCATATTGAGGATCCTGGGACTTTGAAAGAACTTCAAAATTCCCTACATAAGTATTTTTAAAACTTTGTGGATTTTTTGTTTCTGTGGGTACACAATTAAAGAAAACATACATATTTTTGTCCCCATTTCTCTCTAATTTTTTTCTTCTCTGTCCACCTGTGAGAAAGTAAAAAGTCCCCATATGCTCTTTCCCCTCTACCCCTGGCCACCACATCAGTCCTCAGATAAGAGGTATCCCTAGGAAATCAGTCTCAAGTATTCCATTCTCTTGATGCCGGTTTAAAGCATTAAAGCATCCCTTCTGGGTATAACTTCTCACTCTCCTATCTAATCTGATACACTCTACATAGGTTTCAACTCTTGGAATCACTGTTCTCGCTAGTGTACCTTATTTCCACCTCCAGGCTTAAACTGATTTCCCTTTCCCCAGGTCCCTGGTCAAATAATGTTTAAGCCCTAGATTTATGATACTTTTATTTTTTTAACTTGACTCCTGAGGTTGTTGTTGCAGCTACCTGTCTTGGCTAGTAAAGAAGAAAGCACTTTTTTTTTTCCCTAGTTTTGGAGATTGTGTCCTCCATAACCCCCCTTCCCCCCCGCCATTTAAAAGAGTTGAATTATCAAAGCAAACTCATGAAAATCATAGTTCTTATCCAGCAACAAATTGGCTGGTTTAAAGGATACAGGCAAGTAATCAGGCACAGACAAAGCATCCTTTTCCTGGAGGAGCCAGAAACCATTAGATGCAACTCCCGAAAGTCACCCGTCTGCATTAGGGCCTTTTTGGCTTTGGAATAACTGATGAGTTATTAAACAGTATACTTTAAAATATCTCACAAAAAAGTTATTTTAGTTTTTTAACACCTTTTATATTCCATAATTACACAGCTTAAACAGCTACCTCCATTCTCCATCCAACCATACCCCATAAATCCGTAAATGTTAGGTTTATTTAACTGACGTATTTAGACAGACCAGATACGTCCTACCAAAATCATCTACAGAGGGGGACTCTCCTTTTGATAATAAATACCATTAACATATTTAGAAGAGGTCTGGTCTGTCTAGGTCATTCATTTCTCTTTGGCATCCTTATGGTTGGACTCATCCTGTAGTGTTGCACATTTCCTGTGGGGCAACCAGCATACAAATTTGGCTTTAGAATTAGAATTGACTTTTCAGAATGTACTGGGGAAAAGAAAATTCTTTGAAATGACTGTACTTTCATATATAATTGTATATACAAATACATGTACTGTATCTTATTGTCACTGGGAAACCTTTTGATTCTGTGGTCAGGAAGAGTTCCTCAGAATGGCATATAAAGAAAGGACCTGATGATGTGGTTAGGTGTTTTATACAGTATCAGCTTGCACTAGTGCCCCTGTTTTATTTATCTTTTGCAAATTCATCCACAGTCTTATGAGTAAAGGAGTACTAATTGTAGCAATAATAATATAAAAGTCATTCAGAAAAATTATTGTGATATTTTGAATGTACCAGGATGAAACAAGGAGGTCAGTTACAGAATTCTTATCTTGGGTTAAAAGTAGTAAGAACTTAACAACAATGAAACAAGGAAAAATCTTTTGTTTGTTGAAGTGCATGTAATTTGCATTTAACATTCTTTCCACTTAAATTATCATAGAAGTATTTGTAGCATTATGGAGGTGTGAATAGTAGTTTATCTGGCTTATCTTAGTCATGTTGGACTAAAAGAAAACTAACTTTCTAAGTAATCTCTCCAGTTAGAATTTTGTAACAAAATTATATACAAAGAATTTATTAACTGTAATTATAATGAATCCCCAACCCGATGTTGAATATTACTACAATGTGATGATGCAAATTATATTACCCATCTTTATTTCTGTTTGTCATCAAAAGGAAAACCTGAATAAGAGTATGCTACTTGGTGATTATATTTGCGTAATTTAGCACCTAGAAGAGTTGGAACCTTAAGTTCAGAAAATTTTCTGGAAATCTTTTATTGGGTCATTTTAATCATGATAGGGTTATACTCTTACCACACACACATACTCTAAACATAAAAATGGTTTGGGGATTGAACATTTTTAGAAACATCTTCAAAATAAGGACATTAGAAATAAGGACAGTTGTTTTCTTTCTTCTATATTGGTTTATTTTTACTTTACTTTCTTTAATTATGTATATGTTGTTATTTTAAAAAATGTAAAGTAAGTCTTTTCTGCCTCCCATTTCCAATCCTCAGAGATAAGCACTGTTTTGTTTTTTAAGCATGCATAGATTACACTATACATAATGTTGCTTTTGTCACTTACTGGGACCTTTTTTTCATATTACTGTATACAGATATTACCTCTTTATTTTTAATGGATAAATAATATTCCTTACTACCTCTTAAGTAAAGTGAGTTATTAAAATAGAAACTCTTCTTGGCCTGATGGGCAGTCTTAGACTGGGAAGATTTAATTTATAGAGCTGTTTTTAGAAAATACAATGCTGCGCAATCAGTTGACATTTTTGTCAGGCCCTGTAAGGCCCTAAATTCCTAAATTGGTGCTTCTCAGCTTTCCCCCCTACCCCCGAACCCCCCAGAACAAAGTTATGAGGTATATAACCTGAGTAAGTCTGAGAGTAGGGACAGAGCTTAAAAAGCCTTCTTAAGGAAAGTTGCATAAGAATTTTGCATTCGACTTCCTGTGTTATGCAATTTGTTTTGAAGTCACTGTTAGGATGTTAAAGATACTTACAGCTGAGTAAAAATGTTGGTCCAGGGAGATGTGCTGGCTTTAACCCGGGGCTCTGTTGGCTCCCTGCCACTTATCCCAGCATACACTAATATATTGGCAAAATTTCCTACCTTATTTTGAGAAGCACATGAAATTTAAGCCATGATATGTATGCATTTAAAATCTAACATCCTGTGTGTGCTCACAGGGATAGCTTGGACTCTTATACTCACGTGATAAGAATTTTGACACTCCAGCAATATGGCAAACCAGATAAACTGAAAAAACATCCTACAGCAAGCACCCAGAGATGCTACATATTACAACAAACATCCTTTTACATGCATAGGTGATCTTACAAGAAAATAAGGGAATCATTAAGCCAAAAGATGGAGAGAACTGAACCCTGAGTGGGAAGCCAAGGGCCCTCCTGTGAGCCTCTGCCAGTATCAAGAATGTAGAGGCCCAAATTTTAACGGCTTCTGTTTAACGTGCTGCAGACCCTTTGTTGTGCACCAGGTGAGGGAGCAGAACTGAGACCTCTGCCTAAGTTCAGTATCTTGGACGGAAGAACTAAAAGAAAAGTTGACTAGAAAAAAAAAGTCCGTTTTCTGACTAGACAAGCTTTTATTTTTTTAACTGAGAGTCTCCCCTCATGCTGTTGTGAGTTTGAATTTGCTCTACTTGCCCAATCAAAAAAATCCCAACAGGACAGGTTAAAAGTGCTTTGGGATTGGTGGTGTCCCAGGGCATTCAGGGTGACTAAAACTCTATTTAAAAGTCATATACTTTCAATTCAGGTCTTTAGGATTTTTCCAGGTTAAGATCAATCAAATATGAAGCCACAGTAAAAATTACCACACCCATAAGGATGCAAGTTACCATGAGTAAAAGTCAGCATAAATAACACAAAATGGAATAAAACCCTCAAATAGTAAGACTCCAGATATCTGGGATTATCAAACATGGAGTATAAAATATATATGCTCAAATTATTTACAGAAATGAAGGAATTAAAATGTGCAAGGAATGAAAACTATCAACATGACCAAAAGAACTAAATAAAACATTTAGAAATAATTAAAAATTTTAAATGGCAGATATGAAATAGGTGACGAGAGATTCAGTGAGCTGTAAGATATATCTGCAGCTATCCAGAATGCAACACAGACAAATAAATGAAAAAAATGATAGGTTAAGGAACATGGGGAGAAGGAAAGGGAGGGCTAACAGCATAGAATTAGAATTCCAATAAAAGAAAATAGGATGGGGAGAGACTACTTCAAGAGGGGTTAGCCAGGAATTTTCCAAATAAAAGATATGAATTCTAAGCAGGATAAATGAAAAGAAATCTCCCCTATGACACACCATAATGAGGCTACAGAACAGCAAAAACAGAGGGGAGATTTTTCAGTCAGCAAAGCGATTACCTGCAAAGGACTGACAGTTAGACTGAAGTATACTTTTCAGTAGCAACAATGGAAGCTAGAGGACTGGAATCGTAACTTCACAGAGCTGAGAAAAAATAGCTCTCTACTCAGAGTTGTGTACCTGCCCTAAATTACATTTAAGATATTGTGAAACAAAACCTGAGTGAATTTATTGTAAGTAGACCTTCATTAAAGGTGTTTGGGGAAGAAAGAAAATGATTACATAAGGCGAGCATAAGATTCAAGAAGGAATAGTGAAATAAAATCAGTAAACATACATTAAAATAAATGTTGGCTATATAAAACAGTAGTACCTCTTTTGCATTTAAGAGAAGATGGTTGGAAGGGATTCGAAATAAAGAATTGTTTCTACTGGTTTGCAGAATAACCCACATGCCTATAAGCCTTTTAGGTAATGATGTAGAGAGTGATTTACATTTTTAAATGTATAATTAATTTTTAATAATAATCTAGTAAAAATTATCTTTTATGCTCATGGTTCTTTTTACACTTTCAGATTGCTTTATATATTTCAGTTCTTATAGGAGTACCAAGTTGCACTGGGATATGGAAAACCTAAGACTATGAGTACCAGTTCCCTAAGAGAATCTGACAGCTGAGTATAGTAGTTGTTTTAACACTAGCTGCTGTAGCCAACGTGAGGCTTATCACAGCAGAAACTTATTTCTGACTCAGGTGAAATCCAGAACATATTCCTGTTTGACAGATGACCTTCCATATGGTCATTCAAGGGCCTAGTTAGGCTTCCTCCATCTTGTACTTCTGCCATCCTCCAGGACTTTGGGGACCTCTGCATTCAGCCAACAGGTACAGAGAATGAAGCTGATGTATGAGAGGTTTGTGGAGCCAGACCCATGGAGTGACCCATGTCCCTTCTACCCACATACCAGTGGCCACAACTCAATCTTAGCCACACCTACCTGCAAGAGAGGCTGGGAAATGTCTTCTGTTCTCCAGAGGAAGAAGGGATGGATTTGGTGAGCAGCTGGTCAGTCCCAGCCACATCTGCCTGTGGTTTCTACTACTCTTACCACACAGGTAGAACCACTTACTGCCCTTTGCCTGTTAAACATCTTGCAGTCACCACCTGGCTCACAGTCCAGGATCTCAGGATGCTGTGTAGTCCTCTCCAGCAGGTCTGGATGCAGCTCCTCACGGTCTGGAAACAAATGAATTAGAAAGAAAAGTTATCTGTCACCCCCCACTTCACCCTTCCCAGCACACGTACACACACACAAAACGGTAGAAGAGAGGCCCATCAGTAAAAGGCTCCATTGGGAAAAGGAAACAACAGAAACATACAGCAGCTACTGGTCTGTAGCAATGAAGTCCTGCATTTTCTGGTCCCTCTGCCCTGGAGTTGTGAGAGGTTTGTCTTTTGATCAGACTCTGATCCTGCCCTAGGAGAGGAACTCCTTCTTCCATTGCTTATGACCCCTAGCTTCACCCTCTTGTAGGCTTCTCCTTGTCCATTCTCTGTAGCAGTGTCAGGAGTCGGTGTTGGGCCATATACTCTCCTCAGAAGCTGTCCAGCTTTCATAGCCTGCTTCCTGCTTCTGCGCATCTGGGGTCCTGAGGGCATTGTACGACAGTCAGAAGCTTCTTTATTCCAGGCCTGTGGTTCCGCTGGCAGTATAATTTCCTCAGACGTGGGCTTTTGATCCCCCGGGTTCCAGTCAGTTCCATGTGCCTGTGACTAATACTACCACAGTTCTTTCTTAGACAGAATCTTGAGCCTGGTTTATTTGATTCCTGGCCTCAGTGCCTTTTCTCAGCTAAATGGAGGCATCTTGAAGCCATGAAGCTGAGATGTGAAGTACTTTTCTCTTCATTTGTTCTTTGCTGCAATGCTGTTAATGGGCCTTTGTGAATCTCATTTCCTGCCGTTTGGAGTCGAAGAAGTCAGCTTTTCCAGTCCTTTAAAGCCACAAATCATCACAGGAGACAAACTTTACCAAATGTTTTGCCACGTCATTACATGGATCTCTCTTTACAGCTTCCGCTTTCAGTGTTCTTGCTGCCTACTGCTAAACCAATACCAAATATATTAGATTTTTGTTATAGTAACACCCATTTCAATACCATTTCTCATATTGGTTACAGTGGCGCTGTTAGATAAGCCCTGAAGTCTCATGGCTTAAAGTACAAAGTTTGTGGGCTTTGCTCGTAAAGTCCAAAGTGAATGTTCCTGATTCACATGGTGGGTCAGGATCCCAGATTCCTTCTGTCTTGTAGTTCAGAATCCTGTGCCTTCAGTGACATACGGGGAAAGGAAAAGGAGTTTATATATGTGAGAGTTCATATGGGCCGGGCTTGGAGGTGAAGTACATCACATTCTATTGACTAGAATTGTCATATAGCCATACGTAATTGCTCAGAAGGCTAAGAAATGTACCCAGAGAAGAAAGGAAATAGGGTCAGTGAACAGCTAACCAGTCTTGCTATGTTAGGCTAAAGACTCATTTCTGCTCACTGCAAAGCAGGTGAGCAAAGCAGGTTTGCAAACTTCAGGACCATCATCCACAGTAAGAAATACTTCACAATCTATCGTGTGTACATATTAATGTATATAGAACTGAAACTGAACTTTCCTGAAACAATGTTTAATCTTAGTAGTTGTGATGCACTTTGATATTTTCTATTTTATTTTTTAAATGCTGTCATAGTCTACTGAATTGGTTTTGTGATGTAGGTTTCCAGATCTGTGATCTAGAATTTTATGACTAGGTTTCTGCCTGTAGCTTGAAAAGCACTGGTTAAGGTTAAGTATAGGGGGCGAACAATTTATGAAAGTATTGATATACATCCACTCCCATTTCAGGACACCATAATGTTCACTTGCTAGATGTTTTTTAAACCCCATGTTTTATTTTGGCCCAGAGAGAAGCATAGTCACGAAAAATTATGGAGATAGAGATGGAGACATCAAAATTTGGGTCTAGCAGTCTCCCTAAGAGAACTAGGTTAAGGTCAATTTTTTGCTGATATTCCTCTGTATTATTAAGCTGTTATAGGTGAGTGGGTAACATTTCACGGAAGTTGAATGGTGACATTTTGCTTAACCTTTTCTGTTTCCACAAATGTCTCTTCTTTTATTGTAGAATCAAATATTGGTCTTATAACCTTTTATTTTTTAAAACAGCTTGCTGCTGGTTGCAGGGGGGACAGTTTTAAAAATCTGTGATTTTGGTACAGCCTGTGACATTCAGACACACATGACCAATAATAAGGGGAGTGCTGCTTGGATGGCACCTGAAGTTTTTGAAGGTAAAATGGCAAAAGCATGATGTGACTGATAATCTGCCTTATTACTCCATGTAAATCCAGTGTGTTTATGGCTTTGCCCTGTTTCCATGGTTTTATTTCTGCATAGTATATAATTATAAGATATATACTAAAGTCTAAGGAGGTATTAAATAAATATAGCCTTAGATCTTGAATCTCACAGCAAGATTTAAGTTGTCTAGCACCCTCTATGAAGTTCAAGCATATGTACGGTTGATCCTCATTCTCAGGTTCCATAACTGCAAAATTTCCTACTTGTATCCTAAAATCAGTACTCATAATTCTTTCATAGTTATTCACAGGCATGCACAAAGCAGGGAAAAATTTAGTCACCCAACATACACCTTCCCAGCTGAGGTCAAACAAGACAATGCTCTGCCCTGTTGTATCAGTTCTCATATTTTATCACTTTTGTGATGTATTTAGTGCCTCATTTTTTTTCCTTTTTTTGTGCTTTGTGTTGATGATTTCACCATTTAAAATGGCCTCTACGAGTAATATTGAAGTGCTTTCTAGTGTTCCTAAGTATCAGAAGGCTGTGATGTGTCTTACAGAGAAAATACATGTGCTAGCTAATCTTCATTCAGGCATGAATTACAGTGCTGTTGGCCATGAGTTCAATATTAATGAATCAACAATTTATATTAAATGAGGTGTTTTGAACAGAAACACACATAAAACAAGGTTATGTATTGATCAGTTGACTAAAAATGTCAACTGATCAGTATAGGAGCCCAACCCTGTAATTCCCCGAGGAGCAGATTATTCAGTGTTCACTAATTCAAGGTTCACAGCAACTTTGTAGAATAATACTGGGAATAATGAGGATCTACTGTGCTTTGTGTTGGTTTCCTAGCGATTAAGAATCAGCAGTTTAAAGTTTAAATGAGCGTGCCTTAGAAAGAATGCAAGGACCACAAGTAAAGATACTAAGGACCTTAAGTAAAGGATAAGCTTATGCTTACTTTGTTTTACGTCTCTGTGTCTTACTGAAGTTCTAAAAGACTGGTCCATAAATTGTATATGAGGTTTCTATATAAAAACATCAACTTAGCTTTTAAATGAGAAAAGTTGAACTGAAGATGTGTGATTCATAGGTTAGGAAGTATGAAAGCCCATAAAATTCAGAAACATTTAGTAATCAGATTCTGATTTTGACTTATTTTTGATGAATTTAAAATTTTTTGTTCTTTGTTTTTAGCCACCAAGAGAAAAAAATTTGCTATGCAGCTGACCACTTGAGTGGAGCTATTTTGCCACAAAATTCAGTTAAAAAGTTAGTGGACAAGCAAGTGTTAAATTATATAAAATTAAATAATGCCGCCTGTTTTCAAGTTTGTATACAGAATGCATATAGTTGGCATTGTTTTAAAATTATTTGTTTATTTCATGTGCCTTTCTTTGAGTTAAAATAACACAGTTATTACTGTAGTATGGAGAGCCGTAAGATTTGTTTATACAAAAGAACCCAGAAATAAAAGTTGCTGTTAATTGTTTAGAGCAACAAAGCTCAGACTGTTAGGCTATATAGATTTCTTCATTTCTGAAAGATGTCAGCACCTGTAGCCCAAATCAGATTGTAAAGTCATTGTAACTCTTACAGTGCCTAGTGCCTTTGTAAAGTACATGCATAGCTATTGCTGTAATAATTGGTCACTGTTATAGTGGGTTGTTTGTGGGTTTGGGGGGTTTGTTTGTTTGGCTATTTAATTGTGCTGATTCACCAGCCAACTTAGTAATCATATAAATTTTGCTGCATAATCTGCTTACTGTAAATTTGTATTCATAGTTTTTCCTGCTTACAACTTATTTTTTTTTTTTTTTTTTTTTTTTTTGCCGTACGCGGGCCTCTCACTGTTGTGGCCTCTCCCGTTGCGGAGCACAGGCTCCGGACGCGCAGGCTCAGCGGCCATGGCTCACGGGCCCAGCCGCTCCGCGGCATATGGGATCCTCCCAGACCGGGGCACGAACCCGTATCCCCTGCATCGGCAGGCGGACTCTCAACCACTGCGCCACCAGGGAGGCCCTACAACTTATTTTTAAGTTTGCAAATTAATAATTTTATCTCACCAGATATTTTGAAAAGAAAATCTTAACACTAGATTAGAAATTTTTTCTGCTTTGATGGTAGTATTATCCATCAAGAGAATGGGAGAAGAACATTTAAGATTAAGAAATTATAGAAAGGAGTGTACAAATGTTTTATACTTTGCCCCAGAGAAAATGTAAGTCTAAATAAATAAAAGATAAGGTCTGTGTTTCTTGATGAGAAGGTAAAAAATGACCAGCTTTCTAAAGTGGATTTTAGTGCATTATTAATACTTAACTCATTTTAAAAATGTATTTATTGCAAAGACTTGAGGTCTTCAGAAAGAGTAATTTCTCAGCTCTACATGTGGCATTCTCTTGTTTTTGTACATGATGCTCATTCTTAAAATTTATGAAAGCAGTTGCTTCTGTTAGTCATGTGGGAAAAAGTCTTGAAATTTTACTACCTTTTTTTTCTAGGTAGCAATTACAGTGAAAAATGTGATGTCTTCAGCTGGGGTATTATCCTCTGGGAAGTGATAACACGTCGGAAACCCTTTGATGAAATTGGTGGCCCAGCTTTCCGTATCATGTGGGCTGTTCATAATGGTTTGTGGAATTTTTTTCTTCAATATATTTTATATATTTTATTCCTATTTGGAAATTGTTTCTCCCCCAAAGAAGACCATTTATCCCTAATATTAAAATATACAATTTCTTATTACCAGTCTCCAGCCCTCCCCCCTACTCTAAAAACGGGCAAGGGCTGGGAGCAGTCCTGGCTTTGCACAAAGGTGAGAAGGTTTGCTGGCTGTGCTCATTAGGGAAAGGTCATCAGTAGACAGCCAGAGCCAACTACCTCGGTTGGCTCTCTAGAGGGGACAGAGAAGCACTGGACTGGACTGTCTTGGAAAAAATAAAATTTAAAGATTAAATTAAAATCTCTCACATGGTTGAGATAATTAGGGAGCTATTGCCTTTTTCTCCTTAGGAAGCAAGTGTCTCATTGAGGAGAGAAAGCAAAGCATAATACAGTAAGTCCCCTACATACGAATGAGTTACATTCTGAGAGCGCGTTCTTAAGTCCAATTTGTTCATAAGTCCAACAAAGTTATCCTAGGTACCCAACTAACACAGTCAGCTATGTAGTACTGTACTATAATAGGTTTATAACACTTTTCACACAAATAATACATAAAAAACACAAAAAGTAAAGAAAACATTTGAAACCTTATAGTACAGTATCTTGAAAAGTACAGTAGTACAGCACAACAGCTGGCATACAGGGGCTGGCATCGAGTGAACAGGCAAGAAGAGTTACTGACTGGAGGAGGGAGAGGAGGTGGGAGATAGCAGAGCTGAAGGATCGTCAGCAATAGGAGACGGAGGGCAAGCTGCAATTTCACTCACGCCTGACGTTGACGGAATGCACGTTCGCATCTTTGAAAGTTCACAACTTGAAGGTTCCTATGTAGGGGACTTACTGTAGTAAGTGTTGTTACTTAAGCTATTCATAAAGGCAAAACACAAAGTGCTTCACAGAGTCTTTCTTTTTATCTTCTCATTCATTCTTATGAGGCTAGTACTATTACTGCCTCACTTCACAATTTTATACATTAGGGAACTGAGACCTAGAGTGGTTAAATAGCTTGCCCGAGGTCACAAGGTTAGTAAGTGGTGTTGCTGGGATTTAAATCCGGATCTTTCTGGCTCAAATGCCTGTATTTTTAAGTTACATTGATTTATGGACACAGTGTCCTTTCATCCCTCCTATTCCTTTTATACCTGTAGTTACAATGTTTCTGACCGCTCATGATATTAGAATATATCCTCATTAATCAAGTTACTTCCCAGGTGCTTTGGGAAAATAAACTTTTCCTGAAGGGAAATGGCTTAACCTTCTAACTTTTAACATCACTCTCTGTTGTTTAATTTCTATCACTTGATTATAATTATTCGGATTAATGGCATTTTTAACACACTGTTCCACACATGATAGAAATAAATATCTGCCTCACTATTTTGATCATTCATAGACATGTCAAGCAGTAATCTGAGTAATCTCAAGTGTGTTTACCAGTTTCCTATACTACCTTTCATTGTACTACCTTTATTGTCATTGTAGAGAATGCTAGAGCGTTGACCAGGACAGTTCGTTTTCTTTTTCTGTCAGTTGTCAGTAAATAATTGAATGTCCATGAAGTGAATGAAAGAACTAACTTATTAATTGATAAATTTACAAAGATTTCATTATACTTGAGGCCTTCTTTAAGTTAGAGACCTTACTAATGATATTACAGTCTTGTTAATTACACAAAAGTTGGCAGTTTTCAGCTTGTGAAATGATTGATTCACAGCAACCCTAAGACCTGTCTTCCCACAAAAGAGCCATTTGGAGGTCAGTGAGTATAACACCATAGTTGATGACTTTTGACATATGGAAGATGATTTTTCAAACACATTTGAAATTGTTACGATAAATCTGAAAATATAGTTCAAATAAGATTACCTCAAGCCACCATTTTATTCTTAATAAAATACACATTAAGCCATTATTATTTGTTAAAAGTGTTTATAGCAAATGAAATATTATTAACTCTCAGTCATAATGTATATAAAAATTTTAATTTGGCTTCTCAAAAGGTGTAGCTTCTGCTTTATGAAAATATAATGTTAATCCAAAGGACAAAAAAATAAGGTACTTCTAGTCCTCCTAAAAAAATCTTAACTTACAAGATCTGTAAAATAAATAACACTTCAGAAATGCATATTTTAAAAAAAACTTACACCATTCTTTGAGTAAATACATTCTTTTCTCCCCTCCTCTAATTTTCAATTGTAGGTACTCGACCGCCACTGATCAAAAATTTACCTAAGCCCATTGAGAGCCTGATGACTCGTTGTTGGTCTAAAGATCCTTCTCAGCGCCCTTCAATGGAGGAAATTGTGAAAATAATGACTCACTTGATGCGGGTATAATCCTTCTTTTGAGGGGCTTTGGGTTTAAGGGAATTTTATATATACTGACTTACAATGGGGTTTTAAAGTAAAGGGACAGTATTATTCTTTTTTTGCTTTATACTTATCTGTATTTTCCACGTTAGAATGGGTGTTCTTTACTCATATAATCAGAGGAGGAAACGTTATTTTGAAAAAAAAAAAAAAAGAACTAGTTCTTTATAATTGAAAGATGGCAAGACTAGGTTTCTGGACCTGCTTTTTCCTTCTGCTTAACTTAGTGGACAGATGTGTTTTTTTCTGGGCCTGTTGCCTTATCTGTAATGTGAGAGAAGTTGAATTAGGTGATCTCTAAAGCCTTTACAGGACTTAGGTATTTTATGGCTCTAATACTTGCTAAGTTTTAAATTTTCTTTAGTAGAGATCTTTATCAAGCAGTCACTTATGTAGTGCAATAGAGAGGTTGCATTCCCAGACACATTTATCTAAGTGATTTTTACCTTTTGGTTTTTCATTGCATATTTTCAGCTTTTCATTTGCCATTAAAAAGTTAAACTTTTTTCTAGGCTCTGTAGAATTTTGGAATTAGAAGGATTGTTTTAAATGATTATTAGAATTTCCTAATCTATAAATCAAACACTTTTAGAATTATTTGAATAATTTTAGGCCTCTGGTTTTTGGTGCACTAACATCTATCAAGTGGTACCTTGACTTTAAAAAGTTTATGTACTTATGAAAGTGCTTAATTTCAGAACAATTTGCTAAGTAGAAGAATCTTTCAATCTCTTTAAATATAGATTAAGTACTTTCCTAAATGGCCAAAAATTTAGTTTTTTCATTTTATTGAAAATAACTTAGGCAAACCAGCTTGAACTAATCTGATTAAAGCTTAACTGCATATTTGGATACTAGCTATAAATAGAATCCTAGGACCTGAAGATACATTCATAAGAAGACAACTCAGATACCTTAAAACTTTGGGTTACGTAAATTGTTCACGTTTTAACTGTGCTTTTATGTGCTTTGTCTAATTTGAGAAGAAAACCTTCCTTTTTTTCCCTAAATTCTAATTTTCACCCGACAAATATATCCAGTATTTTATCTCCAGTTCATAGAGGGACATTCATACTCTATCCTTGATATTTAAAATATAGGTTCTAACAAATTATGGCATACCGTTTCCGTTGTCAGACTAAGTCATTTCAACAATTTGGAGATTTACATCACTGCTGTGAGACATAAATGTGATTCATATAATTATGAGGAATGATACTACTGTATTTCCTATGTTCCTCTAGAGGAATATTGGCAGTTTTCTTTAAGGCTATCTAGACTGTGTAAATAGATATGTAGGTAGATACATGGCATTGATAACAGTGGAAATTCAGAAGAGCAGCACATTGTTGTCTTTGTAAAATCAAAACCTTAGGTATTTACAAATTCAGTGTATCCCTTAGTGAAAATAAAGCAGCAATTTTTGCTACATTCAAATCTCGAAAAGGAAGTAATTCAAATGTGCCTTTCAAGTTAGTTTTCACAAGGTTTAATTTGTATTAAAGACAGTTTCAATTGTTGTTTACTTTTTATATATATAGTACTTTCCAGGCGCAGACGAGCCGTTACAATACCCGTGTCAGTATTCAGATGAAGGGCAGAGCAACTCTGCCGCCAGTACAGGTAAGTGGATAGAGTAGAACAGGAATAACCGAAAGTTTTGTGTCTCTGTTCCCATGAAATTACAATGAAGACGCAATGAATGATGTCCTCATTTGCATTTTAACTGCATATTGACTGCAGTTTGAATTTCCAGGTGCACCCTTCTTCATGCAGGTACCCAGATTAAAGAGCTGCTGAAGACCTGTTTCCATTCTTGAAATTCTTACGCAGTTATATATAAAAAGATGGGATATCATATTGCTGTGAATGTCATTCTTTATTTGAAAAATAGTTCTTAGATACTGCTAGATCAAATAGTATCAGAAATTATTGTAAATATATATATATTATAAATATATATATCATATATATAAATATATATATGTCATATGTATATATATACATACACACATACATACATATATATATAAAACAACGTATTTCCTTTATCGTGAACACCCTACTTTTTGGTCTTTGTAGAACAATCTACAGAGACTCTTATTTAAGCTGTGTTTTAGTTCAGGAGTTCCTCAGCTTCATAGTTTGTGGTCATCAAAAAAGATAGTAGAGGGACTTCCCTGGTGGTCCAGTGGTTAAGAATCCACCTTCCAATGCAGGGGATGCGGGTTCGTTCCCTGGTCAGGGAACTAAGATCCCGCATGCCGTGGGGCAACTAAACCTGCACGCTCCAGAGCCCAAGAGCCACACCTAGAGAGTCCATGTGCCGCAGCTACTGAGCCTGCGTGCCACAACTAGAGATAAGCCCGAGCGCAGCAACAAAAGATCCCACATGCCACAACTAAGACCCGACACAGCCAAATAAATAAATAAATGTTTTTTTAAAAAAGCTCCCCCAGCCCACTCTCCCCACTGCCTGTATCTGCCCTACTCTGCACTCTCTTCTGTTCCTGTGGCTGAACTATCCGTGCGCCTAGCCAAAGGCAGACCTGTCTCCTTTGTGCAGCAGATCCCATCTGTTCTTCCTAGCAATTCTTCCCTGTCTCTTACATCATCAGTTTTAGCCTTTCTACTGGGATCATTCCCAGAGCATAGTAGTCACCTCTTGTCCATGGTTTCACTTTCTGTGATTTCAGTTACCCCTGGTCAACCGTGGTCCAGAAATATTAAATGGAAAATTCCAGAACTAAATAATTCGTAAGTTTTAAGTTGCAGCCATCTTGAGTAGCATGATGAAATCTCACTCCATCCCACCTGGGACGTGAATCATCCCTTTGTTCAGTGTATCCTGCCCTCTTGGTTGTCAGATCAGCTGTCGAGGTATCACAGTGCTTGTGTTCAAGGGACCCTTATTTTATTTAATAATGGCCCCAAAGCACAAGAGTAGTGATGCTGGCAATTCGGATATGCCAAAGAGAAGCCATAAAGTGCCTCCTCTAAGTGAAAAGGTGAAAGTTCTCAACTTTAGTAAGGAAAGAAAAACAAAAATCATATGCTGAGGTTGCCAAAGATCTGCAGTAAGAACTTCTATCTGTGAAATTGTGACAAAGGAAAAAGAAATTTATGCTAGTTTTGCTGTTATACCTCAAACTGCAGAAGCTACAGCCACAGTGCAGGATAAGTGCTTAGTTAGATGGAAAAGGTATTAAATTTGTACAATAAGGTAGTACAATTCGAGAGACCACATTCGTGTAACTTTTATTATGGTATATTATAATTGTTCTGTTTTATTTTTAGCTACTGTTGTTAATCTCTTACTGTGCCTAATTTATAAATTAAACTTTATCATAGTTATATATGTATAAGAGAAAACACAGTATATGAGGGTTCAGTACTATCCAAGTTTGCAGGCCTCAACTGGGGATCTTGGAATGTATCCCCCCAGGATAAGGGGGGACTGCTGTAGTCTGTATTTGTATTTCTCTAGCTTCTCTCTTTCCATTCTCTCTTGTGCCCACTCCATTCAGTCTTTTATTATAGCACTACTCCAGAATTGCTCTTGTCAAAGTCACCAGTTATTTTCACATTACTAAAATCTAAATGAATGATTTTTCAGTTCTCATCTTTTTTGATTCTCAGCAGCCTTTGACACAGTTCATTACTCTCTACTTCTTTCAGCACTTTGAGTTGATCTCTAGGATACCATACCAGCCTGGGTTTCATCTTACGTCTCTGGTCACTTGTTCTCATGTTTTCCTATGCTGTTTATTCCTCATCTTCCCAACCTATAAACGTGAGAGTGCTCAGGGCTCAGTTATTTGGCTCTTTGCTTATCTATCTAAATTCATTTCCTTGGTAATCTCATCCAGTGTCATGGCTTTGTATACCATGTATTTGCCAATGTTTTGCTCCATCCCAGACCTGAACTCTACACTCATATATCCAACTACTTGCTTGATATCTACTAGGAACTCAAAATTACCATTTCCTAACTGAGCTCACTTCAAAGTCATTCCTCCCGTGGTCTTCCCCATCTTGATTAATAGCCACTCCATTCTACTAGCTCAGGCTAAGAATCTTAAAGTCATCCTTGACTATTTGAAGACTGGGTGTTTTGGTTCCCTTTTTGTGCTATCCTTAAATTTCATTTAAAATGGGTTTGTTTGGGTATCTTCATGAGCTTGATTTTATTTCTATTTATGTCTTGCTAGTTTAGAAAAGAATTTAAGTTGCATCTTATTGAATGAAACATTTGTATTATTCCCAACCTGTAGTCATAAATGTTTCTGCTTTCCTAGGCTCATTCATGGACATCACTTCTACAAATACCAGTAATAAAAGCGACACTAATATGGAGCAAGTTCCTGCCACAAATGATACTATTAAACGCTTAGAATCAAAACTGTTGAAAAACCAGGCAAAACAACAGGTTTGTTTTGTTACTAAAAGTAAAATCTTTTGGTAACCTAACCAGTAGTCATGAGCATTATACTAACAAGTTAATTGTTTGTCCTCTTCCTCTATATAAGTCCTGAATCTTGTTCCTGAAACAGACAGGCAAGCTTAAGAGTAGAGATGTGTAATGATTTTCTCCTAGAATTCACTACCAGTCAAATCATTTCCTCTTCTGATGATTGCTTCCTTTGCCACCTGTGCAGCTCCTGCCTTACAGTGATCCCTAACTTGAACAGTTGATGGTTACAAATATAAAATGTGTATTCCTTCCCCAGTTAAAGGAATTGTCCTAGATCTCTCATTTCACATTATCCAGATTTATTATATTTTTGCTATTATTGATTTTAAAGAGTGACTTTATTCATCTTGTCCGATGCATTTAGGTTAACCAATATTTGGGGCATTTAACTCTAGTGACCAGCCTGTCCTAAAGGCCAGTATCTGCAGCTTGTTCTCCCTCAGCCTTACAGCTCCCTCTCCCTGAAAACTTTCTATTTCTTTCAGAACAGAACCCCTAAGAATCCCAGTTGGTATATTCCTCCTTCTAGGCTGTCCAGGATTTTTAAATATAAAGAGCTTTAGTGATTCAAATTGACCTGTATTTTTAACAGAGCGAATCTGGACGTTTGAGCTTGGGAGCTTCTCGTGGGAGCAGTGTGGAGAGCTTGCCCCCAACCTCTGAAGGCAAGAGGATGAGTGCTGACATGTCTGAAATAGAGGCCAGAATTGCTGCAACCACAGGTAAAAAAAAAAAGTCTAAAGAGGAGTGAAAATGGTAGTTTCAATTGCTTCAGTAGTGGGAATGTCAGTGGTTTTTTTTGTGCGTGTCCTAAATTTTCTTTAAAGTAGGAAGTTAGTTTACAATATACTTCCTATGCTTCTAGCAAAAAGTGTCTCAAATTCCAAATAAGGAAAGCATGATTTGTAAAATTATTTGGATTATAAAATACACCTTCCTAATTACAGATTTTATCAAATGGAATTCAGCTCAAACACAAGCTGAAAATCTAAGTGAGAAATTGAAATTTTGCCAAAACCAGGATGTTTTGGAGGATTTTGAGTGATTCTACTAGAATTTTGTGCTGAACTCAAGTAATAGCAAATGTTTTGAAATTAGCAGGAAAATGTACTCCAGATCCAAATATAATTTGGCCTTACTACCTGCTGCTGCTCCTACTTTCAGTGCCAAAAAGTCGCTAAGTTTATGATTAATTCTTTTAATTATAAAATAAAAGATAGCGGTAATTTTATTTGATCTTGAAAAAGCTAGCATTTATATTCCATTTTGTCAGAAAGACTGGTCAGCACAAAAATAATTACATGTTTTGTTACCTGAGTGAGCTTCTAACCTATTCTAACCAGGTTCATTTAGTAATGCTGGGTTAAATTGTTTTCTTTCTGATTCCCCCAGGGGTGTAGAGGAACTGATTACAAATACATGTCTATTGTGGAAAATATGGAAATATAAACAAATTAAAATACCAGTCTTCCATAATTGTCCCACTCAGAGATAAACAACATTTTTATGTATTTACCTCTAGTCTTTTAACTACATATGTGTATACAAGTATATTTCCAAGTGTATTAGCTTATTTTTTTTTTAACTTAGCTAACCAGGTTTTTGGGTTTTGTTTGTTTGGTTTTTTGTTTTTGTCCTCTTTTTTTTAGGTCTTTATGGTTTTTTTATAAATAGAATATTTTCATTTTGTGTGAAGGTCTTTTCAGAAAGAAGTTGTCCAGTGGACCATCCTAACTGTACTTGTCTTCAACTAATTGCTTATTTTATCAGTTAGCATTAGAATCAGTTAGATATTACAGAATATCCAAAATAACAGTGTCTTTAACATATAAGCTTTATTTCTCACACACAAACAAATCTGGAGGTAGGCTCCATGATCATTAGGTAACTGGGTTTCTTCTGTCTCTCTGTGTCATCCCCATTGTGTGGCTTTCATCCTGAAGGTTACTTTGTACTCCATAATGGCTATTACAGTTCCAATCATCACATCCACAGTCCTGGCATCAAGAAGCAAGAATTAGGGGAAGGGCTCATGCCCAGGCTTTTTTAAGGAGCTTTCCCAGAAGTCCCTCCTAATAACTCCCACATAGATGTCATTGGCCATAGTGATAGGGTCAGATGGGAAGGAAGAGCCCTGTGGCTCCATGGGAAGGAAGGATCTGCAATCTTTTATCTAGGAGCATTGCTGTCCTGAGTAAAGTTGGGATTCTGTTGCGCTGGTGACCAGGAGTCTCTGCCACACAGATCGTTTAGAAACGATCAAGTTGAATGGAGGTCACCAGCCACTGTCGAGCTTTCCTGGCCTCCATGAGTCACAAGCGTTTCTGTGTGGAGTCGGACTGTCGCAGCGTAGTGTCCATTGAACAGTGTACACAGGAACACATGCTTACACTTCGGCAGCCTTTTTCATTTCAGGAATATCATTCAAGTTAGACCTGCCAAGTAGTGATTGCTACCCTAAAACAGGAAATGCTCTGTAATGTAATAACAGTAATTTTATATCTGCTCGTGTCAGTTTTTTAGTCAGGTACTGGTTTATAAGTATTCTTTACAGAAGTGTTATTTCACTAGATTAAAGATAACCACACATTTGAATTACCCTATCCTTTCTCTGCCTAAATGTAAAACAGATGGTTGAACATCCATTGGTGAACTGTCTTACTTTGAAAGGTTCATATTTTCCAGCCTTTCAATACTTTTCAAGTTTAGCAGGAATATACCCTAAACTTTGGAAACTACAATAAATATTCAGTTTATCAGAAGTATGTTTAAATATTTACAATTATAAAAGCATAAACATTTCATACTTTGATTCAGTAATTATCATTTAATCACTGAATTTTACTTTATAGCACACTTCAAGAAGCACCTAATCGGACATACATTCCTGTGTTTGTTCATTTAAAACAAATATGGTAGCTTATTTCTTTTTAACTCCTCTTTTCCTTCCCAGTTTCATCCTAGACCCCCCATTGCACTTCAGTGGTTTCACTTAGGTAGATTATTTCTATGAACATGTTTGAAATCTAGCTTTCTCATTACCCTGCAGCTTTGTTTGTCTCGGCCCTATTTTTTTTTCCTGCTAATTAAAGCCAGTATGTGAAACACCTTGTATTGGTAGTTGTTTGCTCCTTAATCACGCCTTTTCTAAGCATGGATGAAAAGTTAGATAGTTCTGCATGCCATTCTGCATGAAGTGTTATTAACATAACTATTTGAAAAGTATTCTGTTTTTGTTCATCGTTTCCTATTACTATTTGTAGTTGTTTGCATGTATACTGTATATATGTGTTTTTGCAGCCTTTTCCAAGCCTAAACGGGGCCACCGTAAAACTGCTTCATTTGGCAACATTCTGGATGTCCCTGAGATCGTCATATCAGGTATCATAGACCACCTGAGTCGGTCTAATAGCTGTGGAACTGGAATAATGATCCCTGGTACTTAAAAAATGCTTCTTGCTCCAATTTGATAGAACGTGAAAATAGATGCCTTGCATGCAGCCATTAGGGAGACAGATTAAAAACTGTATACGTTTATGTACACTGAAGTGGGCTTGGCAGGAAACCTCACATCTCCAAAACTGAGGATAAAATAGAAGGTAAAGTGAACGTTTTCACGGAAGGGAGCATACCAGTCCAGAATTCTGCCAAGTTTCTCTCATCTTCTAAGTGAGCGGAAGAGCTGAACCCAGACCTTTTTTGCACCCAGCAGAAAGAGGAAACAATCCTTTAAAACTATTTGTTGTCCTTCGCTCCTTTCCTTCCTTCGTTACTACTTTGGGGCTCCCTCTAGGCGTTCTATCCCAGCCTCTTTCTGTTGGGAGCAAGTGAAATAGGAAGTTGAGAAAAGAGTTGCTAAATACCATTTCGCCTTAACCTAGAAAACAGAAATGAAGTAAAACTAAGTGAGATTTGCTGTTTTGTTTGGTATCCTGCCAAAGAATTATGGTCAGTTTTGATTCCTGTGTATCAGGAGAATCTTCTTGCAGATAACGTGTTTTCATACCTAACTCACACACGGTACCTCCGTGTCTCATATTGGCAAATTGCTTTTATTTCTTATGGTGATCATTTCACAGATGCATCTAAATCACCATTTTCAATAGAAACTTAAGTGGCATATGTGACCTTCAGTATTGGTTAATATATGTTATCAAAATCATCATTTATTTACCCTTCTGCTTTAGGTTTTCCTCCACCTCTTCCCCTGAAATTTTGACAGGGAAATATAGTTTTCCCCACACAATCATGGGCGTAGTTAGGTGAATGCCCCAGCACACTGTCCTTTGCCTGTGATTGTGCTTTTAGCATAGTATTAGATTATATCTGAATGCCTAGTAGTTCTTTTCTCCTCCAGTAAACTGAAACATGAGGATAGAGACCATGCCTTTGTGATTTATTATTGATGGCACCAGCAGTATCTGGCTCAGTGCCTCACACATAGTGTTTAGTAAATATGTGCCTATTACATAAATGAACAAACCATTGTTGAGCTCCAGCGGCTAGGAACTATGATACATGTAAAATTTGTATATAACAGATATGTGTAAAATATAAGTTATACAGTTCTTAGGGGCCATTTTGTCTATACAAAACCATTTTATTTCTAGAGTAATTAACTTTTATTCTAGTTATCAAAGTGGTTTACTTTACAACATTTTCACTGTTGCCATTCAGAGAATACCGTTAACCCTTTCTTTACATAGTAATTTTATTTATTGAGTCATGAGCTGCTTTCAAAATTAGCAAAGTACTTAGGAGCATTTTACCTCTACACTGAAAGGTCCCAAGTTTAAGGGAATAATATTCTGATTGAAGAAGTGGCAACATTTAAACATACATACTGCTGAGCTGTGATTATCTTAAACGTTTGAGGGAATCAGGAAAATTTAGGCAGGTGGCACAATAATCTTAATCCAGGTCTTATGGGTAAGCATTGAGAACAGATACACCCACACATAGTGGGTGAAATAGCCAATGGTGTACAAGATAACGAGGGAGAGAGAAGAGGAGAAAGAATAATAGTCTCAGTGGTTCTCCTCCAGGGTGCACTTGCCCCCCAGGGGACACTTGGCAACATCTGGAAACATTTTTGATTGTCAAAACTAATAGGTGCTCCTGGCATATGGTGGCCAGAAGGCAGGGATGCTGCTACACGCTCTGCAACGTCCCGGGCAGCTTCCCACAGCCAAGAATTATCCATCTGGAAGCGTCAGCAGTGCCAAGGGTGAGAAACCCTTGTTAGATGTGCTGTGTGGCCTATAAAGTAGTTTAAAGCACATCATCTTAATTAACCTTCGTAAGTCTTATAACTAGGTTATCAGATAAAATTATAGCCATTTTACAGATGAAAATCTTAGATCTGATGATGTTGAATGGTTTTCCCAGAGTCACACAGCCAGGATCCCACCCTAGGTCTTCTGATGCCAAATTACATCCGTGTTCTCTTGTTTTGTTTGAGCCAGAGAAGTTAGAATAGTTCTGCCTTGCACTTCATTAGGGTTCGTATTAAATTTAAGTGAGCTCTTCAGCCAGGAGACGCTTTTTTATGACATTGGATACTTACGGAGTCAGGAAAGCTTAATTCTGCTCTTAATTGCCAGAGTAACAATGCCGTTCAAGTGGAAATATTATTCAGTAACACATTTTATTAAATATTCTTGTTGGGTTTTTTCCCAGATATTCAAACATTAACCTGATCAGTTTCACTTCTTTAATAAAAGGATGCAAGCACTGGAATTGAAACAATTGGACATAAAAGCTAAACATTAATTTGTTCTTAGGTTATATTTTTAAATTAAACATAAAGATATAACCCGTGCTTTGGGAATATCTCAGATGTCTTACATGGCCATTTTAATTGTAAAGGAGGATGAAATTTAATTCCCCCAATTTTTTAATACCTTCTAGAATTTTTTTTGCTCAAGGTTGGTTTCCCTACAAGCTCTGTGGTTATATTACCAGATACTTCTAGATATATCCAAACTGGCATTAATTAGCATTGGATCCCATTTGTAAGCATTTTTTTAAATATAGCTGTACTTTTTATCTTATCTGTTTTGGATAAGTAGTTTCAATAATAATTTCCTTTGGCCAAGTGCAGGATACTGTCTAATGTACCTCTTGGAATAAACAGCCTCTTTTTAATAGGAGTGCTCATTTAAGCATCACATAAATTTTTATGTGTATTTATTGGCAGTGTACAAATGTATCTTTTCTGAAGTGTTTGTTGTTTCTTGCATTTTTTAAAACCTTACCAAGTTTTAAAAGTTTTTAAATGCACACTATTACTCTAAAGATTTTTTTAATACATTTTTATAATGACTAAAATGCCTAACCTAGTCATAGGGTCAGTAAATTTAAATCTTGTGTTTTGCTTGATTTTCAACACTATTATATACTCTGTCACCAACAAATGAGGAAGAACAAGCAACTTACAGCTAACACCAATATTCATCAGTTTAACAGTCTCTCAGGTCGTGCAAAAATGGACCTTTAATACCTCAGGACTTCCTCTGGATCAGACTACACAATTTTTTGTACCCCTTCTACCTTGACCCTGGCTCTAAAGAGGTATTGGCAAACTTTGGTATGGATAACCATTCTTTCCACTTTCCCCTGCCCACAGAGAGTGGCTGTAGATCGATCTGGCTTCTTTTTACCAAGCAAGACACATAATTAAGAGCAAATTACCAATAGAGTATGACATCTTGCTAACTCTTCATTTGTGAAGAAGGTCCTGCCCAATAACGGTGTGCTACCTAAGCAAAGTTAATGTAAATGTAGAAGTCTCTTGCCCAGAATTTAAACCATTTGATCTATAGTTTTCTAATCCATTTGTTTATTGAACATTATAAGACTTCCAGGAAAGGAAATAGGCTTTCTTAAATGTTTTCCATTAAAACTTGGAGTTTTAAAAGCATAATCCTTTCTCCTTTTCAACCAGTACATTTTAATTTGTATTACTTTTATTTGAAGAAAAGAGAATGGGTGGCATATTATTGGATTGCTTTAAATATTTCTATTTTTTTTTCCTTTAAGACTTTAATAAGAACATGGATTTTTGTTTATTCAGTTCTTTTACTTGGATTTTAGAATGCTTTGACCAAAGAGCATTATGTACTGTCTTACGTACTGTTCTTAAGGATTTGATAAAGAAGATTGAATATGCAAATGTTTTGAGTCAATCTTGTTAATATATATAAAATATTTTTGCTCAGGTCCCTGAATTTAATTGATATTTCTTGTTTATAATATTCTTGAAGCTGAAAAGAAACTTTACGAATCCTTATGATTTCAGCTGCATTTAGATCTCTTAACTGAGAAAATTTTAATGACTATTCACTTTTAATTTCAGTCAGGTACATTTAGCTCTATTGTATATTGGGTATTTTCCAAAAGTAAGTGTTAATATATAGTTAAGTAGAATAAGTAGAATATGGAAAGGGCCAAACGTAATATTTAACAGAAAGTAAATGGGTAGTTAGCTTTCTAATACCTATGTGTTGTTTTCCTCCTTCAGAAGTTTCAAATATCTTAGGTAATTTAAATGGGGGGGCCGGGGGTGGAGGGGAGTGGTGAGGACCTTGTAGAATGCTGGGCAGCTGGAGGCTGAGATGCTGTGCAGAGACACCTGGGCACCACTTTACTTTTTCCATCAGGATGGAAATAAAACCTTCTAATACTATATTTGGTTCAAGAACCAGTAGGTACTGTTTGTAAACATTCCTATAACTGTATGTACGTAAATTATTAGTGCAATTCTTCCCCTTTTTAAATAGTGCAGCGCCAATATGAAGAGACATGAGATAAGAAGAACTGAGCTTTTCTAGATCTTCAAGTTCCTACCTTGCACAGTGTCATTAACAACTGTAAACCTTTATTTAGGGACACTGAGGCCCAAGGAGAGCTCTACTGAGATATACTATTCCTGATTCTGCCAAGGGTAGCCACCGCACCTTCAGCAGAATTCTATATTTGTGGCTAATTAAATAGGGAAGTGCATCTAACCTAACAGTGAATAAATATTGAGGTAGTCTCTTTGCACCATATTGTGGTCTACCAAGAACACTTTTTTTTTAATCTAAATAATTCAACTCTAACCTAATAAAGTAGGTTTATTAGAAAGCAAAACTCATCAATAATAATTGCTTTCCTTTGGTAGGGGGGAAAATACCCCACCCTAAAGGAGCCTTTATTCTAAAAAACCAGCCAGGTACTTCCCTGGTGGTCCAGGCAGTCCTTGGCCTTCCAATGCAGGGGGTGGAGGTTCGATCTCTGGTCGGGGAGCTAAGATCCCGCATGCCTCGCAGCCAAAAAACCAAAACATAAAAAAAAAAAAACCAGAAGCAGTATTGTAACAGATTCAATAAAAAGACTTTAAAAATGGTCCACATCAAAAAAATCTTAAAAAAAAAAAAAACCAGCCAGAATTGTTAAAACTAGTAAAGGAATATGAAACTTGTGCCAACTTTAATATATACATATATATTTTTAACATCTTTATTGCAGTATAATTGCTTTACATTGTTGTGTTAGTTTCTGGTTTATAACAAAGTGAATCAGCTATATGTGTACATATATCCCCATATCCCGTCCCTCTTGTGACTCACTTTGTCCCAGCTTACCCTTCCCCCTCCCTGTGTCCTCACGTCCATTCTCCATGTCTGCGTCTTTATTCCTGTCCTGCCCCTAGGTTCCTCAGAGTCTTTTTTTTTTTTCAGATTCCATATATATGTGTTAGCATACAGTATTTGTTTTTCTCTTCTGACTTACTTCACTCTGTATGACAGACTCTAGGTCCATCCACCTCATTACAAATAACTCAGTTTCATTTCCTTTTTATGGCTGAGTAATATTCCATTGTACATATGTGCCACATCTTCTTTATCCATTCATCTGTCGATGGACACTTAAGTTGCTTCCATGTCCTGGATATTGTAAATAGAGCTGCAACGAACATTATGATACATGACTCTTTTTGAATTATGGTTTTCTCAGGGTATACGCCCAGTAGTGGGATTTTTGGGTCATATGGTAGTTCTATTTTTAGTTTTTTAAGGAACCTCTATACTGTTCTCCATGGTGGCTGTATCAATTTACATTCCCACCAACAGTGCAAGAGGGTTCCCTTTTCTCCACACCCTCTCCAGCATTTATTGTTTGTAGTATTTTTGATGATGGCCATTCTGACCAGTGTGAGATGACACCTCACTGTAGTTTTGATTTGCATTTCTCTAATGATTAGCGATGTTGAGCATCCTTTCGTGTGTTCATTGGCAGTCTGTATATCTTCTTTGGAGAAATGTCTGTTTAGGTCTTCTGCCCATTTTTGGATTGAGTTGGTTGTTTTTTTGATATTGAGCTGCATGAGCTGCTTGTATATTTTGGAGATTAATCCTTTGTCACTTGCTTCGTTTGCAAGTATTTTCTCCCATCCTGAGGGTTGTCTTTTTGTCTTATTTATGGTTTCCTTTGCTGCGCAAAAGCTTTTAAGTTTCATTAGGTCCCATTTGTTTATTTCTTTTTTTATTTCCATTTCTCTAGGAGGTGGGTCAAAAAGGATCTTCCTGTGATTTATGTCAAAGAGTGTTCCTCCTATGTTTTCCTCTAAGAGTTTTATAGTGTCTGGCCTTACATTTAGGTCTTTAATCCATTTTGAGTTTATTTTTGTGTATGGTGTTAGGAAGTGTTCTAATTTCATTCTTTTACATGTAGCTGTCCAGCTTTCCCAGCACCACTTATTGAAGAGACTGTCTTTTCTCCATTGTGTATTCTTGCCTCCTTGATCAAAGATGGGGTGACCATATGTGTGTGGGTTTATCTCTGGGCTTTCTCTCCTGTTCCATTGATCTGTATTTCTGTTTTTGTGCTAGTATCATACTGTATTGATTACTGTAGCTTTGTAGTACAGTCTGAAGTCTGGGAGCCTGATTCCTCCAGCTCCATTTTTCTTTCTCAAGATTGCTTTGACTATTTGGGGTCTTTTGTGTTTCCATATAAATTGTGAAATTTTTTGTTCTAGTTCTGTGAAAAATGCCATTGGTAGTTTGATAGGGATTGCATTGAATCTGTAGATTGCTTTGGATAGTATAGTCATTTTCACAATGTTGATTCTTCCAATCCAAGAACATGGTATATCTCTCCATCTGTTTGTATCATCTTTAATTTCTTTCATCAGTGTCTAATAATTTTCTGCATACAGGTCTTTTGTCTCCTTAGGTAGGTTTATTCCTAGGAATTTTATTCTTTTTGTTGCAGTGGTAAATGGGAGTGTTTCCTTAATTTCTTTTTCAGATTTTTCATCATTCATATATAGGAATGCAAGAGATTTCTGTGCATTACTTTTGTATCCTGCTACTTTACCAAATTCATTGATTAGCTCTGGTAGTTTTCTGGTAGCATCTTTAGGATTCTCTATGTATAGTATCATGTCATCTGCAGACAGTGACAGTTTTACTTCTTTTATTTCTTTTTCTTCTCTGATTGCTGTGGCTAAAACTTCCAAAACTATGTTGAATAATAGTGGTGAGAGTGGGCAACCTTGTCTTGTTCCTGATCTTAGTGGAGACGGTTTCAGTTTTTCACCATTGAGAATGCTGTTGGCTGTGGGTTTGTCATATATGACCTTTATTATGTTGAGGTAGGTTCCCTCTATGCTTATTTTCTGGAGAGTTTTTATCATAAATGGGTGTTGAATTTTGTCAAAAGGTTTTTCTGCATCTATTGAGACTATTATGTGGTTTTTATCCTTCAATTTGTTAATATGGTGTGTCACATTGATTTGCGTATATTGAAGAATCCTTGCATTCCTGGGATAAACCCCACTTGATCATGGTGTATGATCCTTTTAATGTGCTATTGGATTCTGTTTGCTAGTATTTTGTTGAGGATTTTTGTATCTATGTTCATCGGCGATATTGGCCTGTAGTTTTCTTTATTTGTGACATCTTTGTCTGGTTTTGGTATCAGGGTGATGGTGGCCTCACAATGAATTTGGGAGTGTTCCTCTCTCTGCTATATTTTGGAAGAGTTAGAGCAGGATAGGTGTTATCTCTTCTCTAAATGTTTGATAGAATTCACGTGTGAAGCCATCTGGTCCTGAGCTTTTGTTTGTTGGAAGATTTTTAATCACAGTTTCAATTTCAGTGCTTGTGATTGGTCAGTTTATATTTTCTATTTCTTCCTGGTTCAGTCTCGGAAGGTTGTGCTTTTCTGAGAATTTGTTCATTTCTTCCAGGTTGTCCATTTTATTGGCATATAGTTGCTTGTAGTAATCGCTCATGATCCTTTGTATTTATGCAGTGTCAGTTAACATATATTTTTAAATTACATATTCAGTTTACCCTGAAGCAGTAGTATAATCCTGCAGTGTACAGTGCTGTGTGAATTTCTTAAATCTTCTGTATTTTACACATAAGGATAGTGTCCCATAATTTTTAATATTCAAAACTCATGAATATCAGAATTTCCAACATTTTGTTTAAGAGATGTCTCCAGGAAAATGTGTTGATTTTTACATGAAGAGAGTCTTCAGGAAGTTGAAACATAGAAAAATGTAAGTAGTTAAGGTAAGGAAACCAATAAGAAAAACCTCAAGAGTTACTCTCTGGGACCTAATCCAGCAGTCTCTGGAGGGACTCTATGATGACTTTCAAATACCAGCTCAGGAAATCAGTTGTACTTAAAAAGAGCAGCGTTCTGGGGCTTCTGTGGTGGCGCAGTGGTTGAGAGTCCACCTGCTGATGCAGGGGACACAGGTTCGTGCCCCGGTCCGGGAAGATCCCACATGCCGCGGAGCGGCTAGGCCCGTGAGCCATGGCCGCTGAGCCTGCGCGTCCGGAGCCTGTGCTCCGCAACAGGAGAGGCCACCACAGTGAGAGGCCCGCGTACCGCAAAAAAAAAAAAAAAAAAAAAAAAGAGCAGCGTTTTGAAGAGACGGATTTTGTTTTAGTGTGGTAGAAATGATCGACCTATCAGCTGCCATTCCAACCACCCTGTTTGGTGGGGGAGAGGCTTAGGGATATAGTGTATTCCTTTTGTTGCTCTTACTAAAAAAGTTATTCTTAAAAATATCATTTGTTCCCTACCCGAAGTCGTGAAAGTTCCAGAATTCATTACAGAATAAAATACTTAGGACATCATTTACAGGTTTCATATTCCTTGATTAAGCATCTGTTAACATCATATTGTCCCTCATTTCTACTTCTTTTTTCCCTGTATACTGCCATGTATAATATAGTTATGCACATATCAAAGAACCCTGAAAAAAGTGTAAAGTTAGTGAGTTTCTAAATTAGTGTTTAGTTACCAAAAAATTCAAAATCAGTCTAAATTTACTGAGCACACACCCAGTAATTTTCATTTGCGATAATAGGAGCTTGATGTTTTTTACATTCATATTTCTAAATTATGACTTAAAACTTGATATTGGAGCAACAAGTATTTGTTGATTGCAGTCCTTTTTTGCTTTGTCTGAACTGTTTGCCAGATGGTTTCTGCCATGGTTATGCTAATGAAAATGCATTACCTAGTATTGCTTGCTTTGACTCATATTGTAGCTTGAAGATTTCTCATTCTAAGGCATTTGTTAACTGTCAGCTCTCCTTTACCCTACTTAAAAGCTTTTATTCCCCTTTCCTCCTTCCCTCACCTAGATTGGAGCTTGTTTTTGTTGTTATTGCAATGGTGATGTACTGATTTTTAGACACTGCTGGGTGGTTCCCCAGATTCACAAATGTTGCTAATCTGAAAAGAGAATTCCAGACAATTTTACAAGCCTGTCTCATCTAAGCTAATTTTAGAATGATTGTGTTGAATGAAATGTGCCTGAAATTGCTTATTAGTCATGGTGGTCGGGATCCTTTTTGTCCTCTGGAAACAGGGATAATTAAAAGTTCTCACAGAAATATCTTAATGTGCCTGATTCAGTAAATGTGCAGTTTGTTGTTTTGTCAAATTTAATTGAAAGTTGGAGCTTGGAATAAAATGAAACTCGAAATAAATTTGAGTTAAGATTATGCAAAGAATTCTAAAACATAGCTTTAAATAGAAAAGAGTTATACTTTCAAGGTGGCTGTAAATTTGAGTTTTTCTGTTCACTATACGTATTATTGCATTAAACATTATTCTTCTGTTGTAAGGTCCTTTTAGTTTATGTACAAAATACTACGGTCACCTTGATGAAGATGCTAAATTATATTGCTGATTGGTTTAAAATAAGGTACTGAAGGTTATGGAAATACAAAATTTTAAGAATGAATTCTGTCTGCTAATCAGGCCACAACTATTAGAGTACAAGATCTGAGTGCTGCCCACTAGTTGAGAAATTACATAATACAGCTTTCAGAGTCAAAAGAATTTTAACTTTTTTGTCAGCTGTTTCTCATAATATTTTGGTGTTTCCTTTTAGACAGCTGATCTCTCATCTTAGAAGATACTGTATAAACAGCCCTATTCCCGTAAAAGTGCTGAGTGAAGCTGTTGTTTAATTCATTCCATTTTACTGAAGACTTACATTTGTAGAGTTCTTTCATAAACTGATTTTTAATTTAATTATTTTTAGCATAGAAGTTCCTGGAGCAGGATTAACACACTAGCCCATTTCAACAAGCTGTGTATTTGGGAATGGAATGAGAGTCATTCATCTCCACTAGGAAATTAAGAGTTGTTGTTCACAAATAATAAATTACTAGATTCTGACAGAGACTAATGGGATTAGGTAAGTGTGACTCAGTGTAATAAATGCAAGCCTAAGCATCCTTTCAGGCCCTGAATCAAACCAGGTCCTGCTGTTGGTTAAAGTCAGTCATGGCTTACAACCTGCTAGCTGTCTTGCTGTAGAAACTGTAACGTAAGGCCCTTGAAATAGATGCCGTCATCAGCCTCAGCCCCCAAGCATTCATCTGTTTAAACACATGACAGAAGATGGTAGAAGAGAATTCAGCAGCTCTTCGTGTAGTAGGAGTGGTTATTGTATCAGGGCATACTTTGTTGTAGGCCAGCAATTTTTGAGTTAAAATACTATAGCTGTTTCTCTTCCTCTCCTTACATCTTTCTTTCACCTTTTTTTTTTTTAGGCAATAAACTCACTTATTTTTCTCACAAACATTTTGTGTAGATCCAAGGAGCAACAGATTCCAACTTTCTCCTGTAGCAGTTAAACCCTTATTGTCTCTTCGAGTACATTTCAGTATTTTACTTCTTTTATTTTTTAAAAGGCAACGGGCAGCCAAGACGTAGATCCATCCAAGACTTGACTGTTACTGGAACAGAACCTGGTCAGGTAAGACTTAATATTTGAATTCTCTGTCTTTGAAGAATAGTAATGGGCAGAAATCAAGAATTAGCTATAATATATATATATACTCTGCAAAATTAGTTTTATGAGTTGACCTAAAATTATGATAGAGAAATTCATTATCACCAGAACTTAAATACTTAAGGGAAAAAAAGTATAGATGCCATTATTGATTTAACTTGAAGGAAAATTTGTGAAAATAGGTTGATTAATTCAGTAGTGCTCTATGTATGTTATATGGTTTTTATATATGCTTTAATAAGGAAGTATTCAATTTTGTAATTTAACAATTTGTCATTAACATTGTCCTCTAAAATGAATCATTAGTATTATCTCCTTTTTACTAATGAGGGGAATAAATATTTCCCCAAAAGATATCACTCCTCTGGGATCACAGGCACTGACATACTTGGTGGACTCTTAACATCTTTTAATTTGTCATATCCCCTAGATTTATATTTTTGTGAAACATCCTTAGGACAGTATTTACTAAGCAGATGGATAAACTCTAGAAAGTCTTCTATCCCAGTTGTTCAGGTTTTTATTCTTCATCTTTATATTTCTAGATATTCTTCTAAACGCCCCTTACCTCTTTGCAGATGACCCAGACAGTGCTATAATTTAAGCCATTTCTGACGAGTGCAGAGTTTTAACCAACCAAGTATATAAAAGTAGCAGTCATTGCTTTTTCTGTTACTCAGGTCAATAGACTTAACATATATAATTTATATCACATTCTTAAAATGAATTGAAAACTAATTATGAAGTTTTGTTGTTGCTTTCAGTTTTGCTGAAATAAATATATTTTAAGACTATAGCATGCATCTGAAGTAATAAAAATACCACATTGTGGTCCATATTCATGAAAAATTATAGGATTATATGTTACAAATAATGTGATTTAATTTCTGGTAAAATGTATTAGTACTTTTCATCTAATAGGTGTTTTATTATTTCAATTTTATAACATACTTGAAATTTTAGAGGTTCTTTGTAGTCATTAATAAAAATTTGAAAACCTTTTCTAGCCATCAGCTAACTTAACTAACAAAACCACTTGAGATATTTAAATGATAGATAGCCTTGATCTTCATTTATATCTGGAAATATTTTTATTTCTCGCAATACCCATACACACACTCAAATACATATATGCACACATACGTACATATAATATATATACATAATACATATTAATTTATTATATAGTTTATGATATTAAGTGACCTTAAATCTTGGTTTTATTTATTTAATAGCAGCTTTTTCAGTATATCTGCTTTCGTGAGATCCCAGAACTTTTGAAGGAAGTTTCCTACTTTCTCCCCCTCAAATACTTTAAGTATTAACCAGGGCATTTAGTAACAGATAGCTTGACATCTGGTATTTGCTTTGATTCCTTAGAGGCTTGATGAGCTCAGCCTTTTTAATGCTATTTACTGTTGCCATTGACATTCCAGTTATGAGAAACTCTAGCCAAGTATTCTCCCTTTGACTAGGAATGAGAGGCTTGCTCTAAGACAGTTCAGGAGCATCTGCCAGTGCCAGCGCTCTTCTCTGTATTCTATATTAAAGGCACTGCTATATTTCAGGATTGACCTCACCATACCAAGCCTTACTTATTTCCTCACAAACTCCGTATTACTTGAGACTTCGATCATTACCATTTTCATCTATAAAACACTGGAACTGAGGCAGACTTTGATTGTGGGACAGTCACCTGCATGAATTGTCATGGACTACTCCAAGAGATTCAGAGTGAGGGGGAGTTTGATATGGTGGTAAAACCTGTTCTAAAACAGGTGCTATGTAGCCATTGTCTAGCCAGTTTTTAAAATTGATCCGCTCTTTCAGAATTACTTAAGTATTACAAACTTAAAATGCCTAATATCCAGTTTGGGGTGAGAATGACAAATGGTAATCCTCATATATACTATGAAAACGTTTTCCCCTGAAAATGTTATGATAAATGACCATTAAATCTTTTTAATTACTACTGAAAATAACATTCATCATTTGAAGAAGAAAAGTATGCATAATCTGGATTTTCCAAATTGAAGTATAGTTCTTTTTAAAATCTGGCTAAGCAGTGATTAAACAGATGCATAGCAGGTTTTTGTTTGTTTGTTTTGGCCATGGAAATTGATAAAGAACATAAAAGTATTTGCCCGGTCAGTACAATCATCAGAGGAAAAGAGAGAGCTTACTAATGAAGTTTACTGTCACATCTCATAGGGGAAAGTGATCTGATGAGAGTTTCTACTATGACTCTTGATTCGAGACTGATCTTAATAAAATCACTTAAACTTTTCATCTGTCAACTAAAATTAAATTGGTTGTTTTTATACTGCCATTTCTATTGAGAGGAGGAATCGTGAATGTAGCAAGCTTCTTAATTAAAAGTGGTTGTGGGGCCTCCCTGGTGGCGCAAGTGGTTGAGAGTCCGCCTGCCGATGCAGGGGATACGGGTTCGTGCCCCGGTCTGGGAGGATCCCATATGCCGCGGAGCGGCTGGGCCCGTGAGCCATGGCAGCTGAGCCTGCGCGTCCGGAGCCTGCGCGTCCGGAGCCTGTGCTCCGCAACGGGGGAGGCCACAACAGTGAGAGGCCCGCATACCGCAAAAAAAAAAAAAAAAAAAAAAAAAGTGGTTGTGTAAGTATTCATGTAAAAGATTGCATCCACACAGCATACAACTCACTTTTAAATTAATTGATTAAGGTTTTTAATTAATTCAGGAAGCTCATTAAGCACATGTAATGGATTTGGCCTCCATTTGAGAGGATACTGAGAAAAAAGCTGCCCCTGATGTCCAGGAACTGATCTGATACTAAAGCCTTGGTGTTGTTAGAAGCTGGACATAAAGAATGTCTCAGAACACCAATAGACAAAGTGACTCTGAGACCATAATAAAATGAGACAAAACAAGACCATTTTACAGTGTTGTCTAAGCACAGACAAAAACAAGGTCACTGTGCCACCCACAAAATACAAACATTGCCGTCTCCCAGTGGATATGAGTGACTGATGCTTCTTTACCAGATGCAGCTTTACCCTGACTCTAGACTGCCCTCCCTGTAGAATTGCCACTGCTTGCTGACAGTAGCCAGTCTAGAGTGAACGCCTCTTTCTTTGGAGCCTCCTCAGAATCATTCAACAAAAGCCCAGATCCTCTAGTAAGCTCTTTCTAAAACCCTCTTATACCCCAAAGTGCCCCAGGGTGAGCACTTTGCTTTACTGCAACAAATACTGAACCCAACTAACTCCACTACCAGTGTGTTTGTGGTAGCCTTTGGCCAGGGTGCATTGACAGTACCAAAAAGGCCCAGTCTCCCAGGAGCTTATTTGGGCAGATCAGACTTATGCCCAGATCAACTAGAGAACTTCAACAGTAACAGCTGCCTTTTCTTTATTGTGCACCCATTTCAGGCCTTTAATGTCAGGCCTTTAATGTATATTATTTAAATCTTAACCCTATAAGTTTGGTACTTTTTATTTGCCCCATTTTGCAGATGGGTAAACTGAGGGTTAGAGAAACTTACCTAAGTCTTTACTTCCCTTACACTGGCCAGTAATTGCCATAACCAAGTTTTGAATCCAGATCTGATTCCAAAAGCACACAAACTCTATACTCTATCACTGTGTCTTGCATATAAAACTGAATGCAGTGCAGGGTAAAGTAATCCTAGACCTCTTCAGTTTCAAGTGTTTTGGCTTCAGGTGGTCTGCATCATCATTAATTATTTAAATATTGTTTATTGATGATCATTTTTTGTTGTATTGTTGAGCAAGGCTAACCCACCTTGATAATAAATGTCTTCTTTTTTTTTAAATTTACTTATTTATTTATTTTTGGCTGCATTGGGTCTTCGTTGCTGTGCGCGGGCCTTCTCAAAGTTGTAGTGAGTGGGCACTACTCTTCGTAGCGGTGCGCGGGCTTCTCATTGCAGTGGCTTCTCCTGTTGCAGAGCACCGGCTCTAGGCACGCGGGCTCAGTAGTTCTGGCTCGCGGACTCTAGAGTGCAGGCTCAGTAGTTGTGGTGCACAGGCTTCAGTAGTTGTGGCTCGCGGGCTCTAGAGTACAGGCTCAGTAGTTGTGGCACACGGACTTAGTTGCTCCGCGGCACGTGGGATCTTCCCAGACCAGGGCTTGAATACATGTCCCCTGCACTGGCAGGAGGATTCTTAACCACCACGCCACCAGGGATGTCCGATAATAAATTTCTACAGATGACTGCACAGATTTATTTTTTATAATACCTCTGGGTGAACCTTTCTGTGTTTCCCTAAAATTATACATTCTCATGTATGCCTGCATACCTGTTCTGGAATTGTATCCAATATGGATCTGTTTTCAAGATTTCTCTTGGAGAGTGCTGCAGTCAATGAAAATTTCAGCTGCAAGATAATGTGATTATGATTATTTAAAGAACCGGACATACTGATTTCTATCTAGACTTTAGAATCTACTTTTACTGGTCAGATATGTGGCTTTGGGCAAGCCCTTAATTTCCCTGAGCTTTAACAACCTTATCTGCCAGTGGGGACCATAACATCCACCCCCCAGGATTCTTATAACATGTGAAAGTACCGGACACACAATAGATGCTTAGTACATGTTTATATACCTGTCCCCCTTAGTGTGCCTCTCAAGGGTCTTACAGCTTATTCTCACTATAATGTATCACTATAGAGAAATAAAACAAAACTAGCACTTGGAAAGAAGTAAAATCCATTAGCGTTCTATTCTTGCTGTATCATAAGAGAAGCTTCTGTCAGGGATCATGGAAAGTATTTGCATTAAAGGCCTTATATCACATATCAAAAGCTGTATTATCATACATTGTTGTTATTTATTTAAGGAATATAATTTATCATACTACTTCTTTTGTTCATTCTGCACCTCCTTTAGGGTAAATAATTTTCTGTTAAAGCTCTAAATCAGAAGCTTACATAATAGTCTTAAATAATTCCTGGCTCATAGGATACCTTCCTATTGGAGAGTTTAAAGACCGTATAAGAAAAATAAAATTCTAAAATTTCCCTTGTAATGAACTATGGTGAAGCCAGAATTAGATTGAGTCTGTAATTTTGGATTAGGAAGGATGTTTTTAATATACCCTGTCATGTATAGATTTAATTAATCTGCTTATCATAATGAGGAAGTACCCTTGTAAATCCACATTACTTACTGATACCCATTTCTTTTTAATAGTTATGTTGTTCAGATGTACTTCACAGAAATATCATATAAATCAGTATTTAATCTCTGTGTTTTGTGCTTCTATAATTTTAGCAACTAAGATGATTTCTGAGGGTTTTAAATAGCTTTCAAATGTCAATCTAAATAGTAAGTAACCCTGGCCATAGATTCTTGACTTACAAAAATAGTTTCCCAGTCTTTCAGGTGAGACATAAAAAACAAAGCTTTATTTTTGTTTGTAAATAACTTCCAATTCCTCTTTATAAATATAGAGATAAAGTTTTGGTCAAAGTCCAATTCTGGTTCATGTCTACTGATGGTAATTTGCCCTGCAGTTTAAATTTGGCTTAGTATTCTTTTGCTGCCTTAAATTGCTGTGTGGCATTTCTGTACTCTCATAACCACTTTCGTAGCCAATCCTTGTGGTAAGTCAAGTATTTCTATATCTCTTAAACTTTTCAGTTTCTTTGAGAATAGAAAAAGTAATTGTAAATGTCTGGAAGGAAAGAGCAACCTAAATGAGTTTTAATAGTTTCAGAGCATTTATGGCCATCAGAATTTTATCAGTAACTTTTTTTAAGTAGCTACTATAAAAATAAGACTTCTTTCCTACCAGGTTGCCAGCAGTTTCATATTTTTTCAAAATTATCAAATATTATCTGTTCTTATGTATGCTTTGTATTTTTCAGGTATTCAAAAAATAAAGTTATGGCTTATTTTTAAATATTTCTTTATTTTTTTAAAACACAAACATGTTAGCATATTATATTATTCATTGAGATACTCATTCCTTAAAATATAAAGACTTATTTAGTTAATTTATGGATTTAAATTTAACTCGTAGCCTTTCTTATAGCTTTAAAGAAAGACCAGTTTTGAGACTTGACCTAAAAATATGAGCATTATTTCTTAGTTTTATAGTTTATGGGAAATCCGAAGTAGAACAAACGAGTGTGCACATGAGGTACCAAGAGTTTCTTAGAACGAAAGAAATAAAGTAGCAAAGAATTCTCTTAGGAAAAGTTTAAGTTGAAGGAATATGATAATTCATACTAGGTCCAAGTAGGATCATTTGTTTTAATATCACAAATGTTCAGTGAGGTTTTTTTAGTATACAGAATTCATTCTTATATTTTGTAAAGCTAATTGTATGGTATCTTGTTTAATTTCGCATAACTGATACTGATTCTCACATGTCACAAATACTTATATTTAAATATTAACGTAAAATTAGGCTGACTGAAACCCTCTTCTACCATCACTCTGAAGAGAAATTGCTCTGTATTTACAATAGAAATCATAACTGTGGTCATGACAGTGTACTCTTATTAAATCAAGACAGCTTTCAGACAGATAAGGTTAAAGGACTCTGAAATAATGTCATATCTGTATTTGCTTTATGGAGATTAATAGCATTCTAAAAATAAGAGAGTTGTATATTTCATCACCAGTTCTCTGTGGTGTATGTTTTTATTCTTATTATATATCAGTGGTAAATAAGCCTAAGCACCAGTCTTACATCTGAGTTCCAAAAGCTTGTATTATCATTTTATTTAATGAGTATTTATTATTATGGTTATTTACTATATTATATGCTTTTTATTCATTGTATGGTGTATCCAGCAATCTCCTAAATCCTGGGGTAACCAGTATAAAAGTACTCATAATCTCTGCCCTTAGGAGATATTAATGCTTTTGAGGAATCACAGACTTTGACAGTAATATAAAGCATTTCAGGCTCAAGTCGAAGTTTATGTATGAACAGACTATAAATACACCCAAAAAGAAAAATACCTTTGTGACAGGGCTTAGTCACTGAAGATGTTTTATAAAAGAACTGTAATTTTGGACTAGGAAAGGAATTGTTAGGTGCTACAAGTCTACTTATATATTCCCATCTTGTATTTACACCAACCTAATTATCTGCCATTTAATGAGCATTTTTTATCCGTTTTCAAAAGTGTTTCATGGGTGCTTGAAAAGAATGCATAGTCTCCATTTGTTAAGCATAGGGTTCATAAGTATGTTTAGATCAAGCTTGCTTTTTATGGAGGTCAGGTTTTGATGTGAGTATGTTTTGGTTTTTGGTCCCTTTTATATATCACAGAGGAGTATCAAAATATCAATATAGTTTATATATCACAGAGAAGTATCAAAATATGATGGTAAATATGTCCCTTTCTCCTTTATTGCTTTATCTGTTTTGAAGTTATGTATAGGCACAGCATTTACATTTTGAATTGTTACATTCTCAGTTGAACCACTTATCATTATATCTCTATCTCCAGTATTTTATTTTCCCTAAAAGACTCTCTCTGATATTAACATAGCTACATAACTTTATTTGGGGTAGGTTTTACCTGAGTACCTTTTTTTATTCTTTAACTTTCTGTTTTCTCTGTCTGTGAATTAGAAATGTCTCATGAACAGCATTTAATACAGCCTGATAATCTGATTTTTTAAATATCTTAACTAGAGAGTTTAATCCATTTACATTTATTATGGTTACTGATAAATTTGCTCCCTCTTATCTCTTATTTCCCTTTTTTCTCCTCTCTCGCCTTTTTTTTAATTGAATAAATATATTTCTCATTCCATTATTTTTCTCTCCGGTTTGGGAGTTACATATTACTAGTTTTAGTAATTGCCTTTGAAATTTTAACACTCATGCCCAATGTAAAGTAAATATCTTTACCCTCATCCTGAACAGTACAAGGATTTTAAAATCTATTTTCTTCTTATGTATGCTATTGCTATTCAGATTTTAGTACCATCTTATCTATTTGAACGGTAATTCTATAAATTAGTCATTATTCCATTGTTTAATATTTTCAGTGTATAGATTCATCCTGTTGTTTACTAGTATTCCTGATTGTAACTTGGCCCTTCCATCAGGGAAAAAATTTTGTCCCCCTAACATATGTGCTTTAGAAATTCTTAGCGTTAGAGTCTATGGATGGTAAACTCAGTTTTTGTTCATCTGAGAATGTTATTTTTACCCCATTCTTCACATTTTTGTTTGACTTAACAATTCTAGGGTGACAGTTGTTTTCTTCCAGCAGTTTGAAGATACTCTACTTTCTTCCTTGTCTTCCTTGTTGCTTTTGAGGATCTAACTGGTATTCTTTTGTGGATAATCTTTTCTCTCTGGCTGCTTTTTTACTCTATTCTATTTGTCTTTGTTTTCTAGAATTTGACTATAGGATGCCCTGTGTTTTAAGCCAGTAATATAGGTTTTCTCTTTTTTTTTCTGCTTGGGATTTGTTGTGGTTAGGATTTGTTATAGCTTCCATCAAGCTGGGAAAGTTTTTATTGATTCACAGTGGATACATTTTCTCCCCTCTACCCAGAGCTACTACCCAAGACAGACAAATTTACTTGCTATTGCTTTTGTTTTGTTTTGTTAAAGTTAGTTAGTTAGTTAGTTAGTTAGTTAGTTAGTTAGTTATGGCTGCATTGGGTCTTCGTTGCTGCACACGGGCTTTCTCTAGTTGCAGCGAGCGGGGGCTACTCTTTGTTGCGGTGTGTGGGCTTCTCATTGCTGTGGCTTCTCTTGTTGTGGAGCACGGGCTCTAGGCACACCGGCTTCAGTAGTTGTGGCTCTTGGGCTCTAGAGCGCAGGCTCAGTAATTGTGGTGCACGGGCTTAATTGCTCCACGGCATGTGTAGTCTTCCCAGACCAGGGCTCAAACCCGTGTCCCCTGCATTGGCAGGTGGATTCTTAACCACTGCGCCCCCAGGGAAGTCCTGCTATTGCTTTTGTAGGGTAGGGTTTTTTCCCTAGTTTACTGAGAGTGAAGCCTTTCTTGGGTTTTGGCTTTAAGCAGGGGGTTCGCCAATCCTACTCACATCCAACAAAGACGCAAGACTTTATGCCTGTTTCTCTGAGTGCATCAGGCAATCAGAACAAAAGCTACAGACCATTGGGGTTCAATTGAAATTCCCAGGGCTAGCAGCTTAAGCACTTGCTAGACTTTATTTCTGGTCTCAGAGCTTTTCCCTTACTTCCTTGCAAGCTTATCAGTTTTTTAAGAGGTATTTTACGTGAGTGCATATAAATTTTTTTAACATGTATATTTATCTAATATTCTTAGAGGATTTATTTGTTTTTTGCAAGTGTTTTGAGACCTCTTCTGATAGAAATGGAAGTCTCTCCTGTGTCTTAGAATGGAAATTATTGTTACTTTTGTTTTCATATCAAAATCACACTTTGTTCCTCCTGTCACTTCTTGCAGGTGAGCAGTAGGTCATCCAGTCCTAGCGTCAGAATGATCACTACCTCAGGACCAACCTCAGAAAAGCCAGCTCGCAGTCATCCATGGACCCCTGATGATTCCACAGGTAACCAGTTTATCCTCATTATACTTATAAAGTTGAATTTAGCATGTTTATGTTCATTTAATCATGTCATTACTCTAATGCTTACAAAGGCAGGCACTATACAGTAGTTTAGATTTTCCTGTTAATAAGATCACATATTTAGCAGTAAATTTTAAAATGCCTTTTTGAGTGCTAAGACAGAGACTACCTTCCCCATGTGTTTTTTCCCCCAGATACTAAACATGTATTTTGAAGATGGTTTGTTTGGGGACTTTTTTCAAATAGGAAGATATTCTATTCTTGATATTTCAGTCTGATTGTCCTATTACAATCCATCCTTCTCAATGATAGTAGTAAATTCTCATCTTTTGATAACTAAAATTAGAATGGTAAAATAATCATCTTCATCTCAGTCTTGTTTTAAAAATACAAGATATTATGTACCTTGTTAAGAAAAACATTTCTTACCATTGAGCTTTTGAATCATTTTTAACTGAGAGGGAGACCTCATTTCAGTTACGTAAATATTTTGTTAAATAGACTTTTAAAAGCCTGGTAAGAGTTATTAAAACTCCCCAACATGAAAAACTAACTGGTCAAAATCAAAATATTAGTATTAAAACCTGCCTGTCTGAAGGTAGTAAGGGAATAGTTTCATTATGAGTAAGCAGGAAATTATGTGCCATAACAGAATTAACTTTTCTTTAGCATTAAGGGGATACCTTGATAAATACACAGCAATATACTTCTGTAAAAATTATTTATATGTTACTATGTCAGAGAAGGAAGATGATCTCTTAGATCTTGGAAAATTAAACAATTTGGGGTTTCATATAAGATCAGTTATGTTATTAATTGTGGCAATTAAAGAGTCAGCTTTCTGTCTTTACAAACTAAAATTCTGCTTACAAGTATTTGTAGATCCTTGTCATGGTTTAGTCAATTTCAGAATTTAATTTAAAAAATTAACTGGGTGGCTTTTCTCCGTGTCATGTACGATAGAACTATGTTTAGCCTTGGGTGTACTCACTAGTTTTAGTAAGTTTAAATTCATTGGCGGCAAAAACTCCTAAGTTTCACCATCAGCACAGCACAGCCTAGGATTATCCAGAACGTTCACCACTACTCAGCACGTGTGCAGAATTTATCATGATGTACTTCTTCTCAGAGGTGGGCAGGGAAATGCTCTGGACAGATTTGATCATTAACATTCAGGTAGTGTCAGCTCTTTTTGGTTCCTACATCCTTCGGTGAGGGCATGCTCGCCCAGACATTACAGAATTTGGCGGGTCTCCTCACTTCAGCCTGGACTAATCTAGACACGCCAGTCAACGTGTGGCAGATAGTGAATTCATGAGGGAAAAATCAAAATTCTCCTAAGTCCCTCTCACTTAACTGCTGCATTTTGTTTCTTTTCTGGGACCTAAAATACCACAAAATAGCAATAGCTAGATAATCATACATAGGTCCAAGTAGCAGTATCAACTGCATTTTGACTTTGCCTTGAAATATACTGCAAATGTGTGGTTATCGTTTTTAAATATTTTGAATACAATTTTAGAAGTTGAGAATCTGGTTTAAGTTTATAATTAATGAAGTTCAGCTTTGCACTGTTTCTAAGAAAAATATTGATAGTCAAGCTAACAGAATAAATTGTAGGAAAGAGACATGTAAAACCTTTTTCTTTGAAGGCCCACTGACCCAGAAAAAAATTAGAAGTGCATACATAAGTTAAAACAACCTAATTAATTCGATTTTTTAATTTAAAAGGGCAGAGGTTTTTGTGCTTTTTCAGAGAAAAAGAGCACAATGATTTAATAGTCATAACACATAAGTACTCTTGGGTTTCTACTTAGAATGTATTGGGGATAGAGAAAGACATACATACGCAAGAGCAGCTAGTGAAAGAGATGCCGAGACCCAGTAGAGGGTCCCACAGTGGGCGGGGAACGGTGCACAGGGGGATCATTCACTCACGAGTTTGTCCTGTGCTTAGTACTTTGCAAAGATAGAAATATAAGACATGCCCCATTGCTTGCATTCTGATTACAGTTACAGTACTGACACATTAAAAATAAATTCATCATGCTGTATAACAAACTACTACACCGAATGTTTTAATAGTTATAAATAAGCATAATCCTGGCATAGTCTGTGACTTTTTTGTAAAATAGTGAGATTAGTCACTGTTGTTCTTTAGTCATAAAGCAGATAGGAGAAGACAGCATTCCACATGAAGGGAGCACATAGAGAATATGAGATAGTTATAAGTACTGTGTTTAAGGGGCTAGAAAAGAGATTGCACCTAACTTAACCAAATCAGTGTGAATCTGGATATTTAGGAAAAGAGGTTAGATTTGATCAGCAATTAAAAAACAAACTTTTGCGGCATAGCCTTGCTATCTTGTAACTAGAAACTGAAAGCTAAATTTCAATTTAAGTGAGAAAGTAAAATCTCATGTCTTGGTTTCAGAGAACAGATGAAATTCAATAAAGGACCTTAAGTTTCCCACTCTCAAAGGGCTTTAAAATTGTTTGAGTAGCACAATCCTTGGACTTTTTTTTTCACCCCCAGAATACTGTGAAACACTGATATATTTAATTCTGAAATACATATTGGATATAGGGGACTGATTTAATAGGAAGGATATATCAGGTATCAAAGATTTAAGAAAGAGCGATAGGAGTGGAAATATTAAGTTGAAAAAACTCTTTCAAGACACTTAATGTTTCCAATAAGGTCAGGGGGAAGTCACTTTTAATCAGTTTAGTTTTGTGGAAAGCAGTGTTTGGTGGGAGCATTATTTGAAACTATTGCAAGGGGGTGGGGAGAGGTTTCGTCGGAGAAACAAATGTATTTCTTATTTAGCCATTTCAGAAAAACCTTTCTGTTAATATATAACTTTAGGGTAAAGGCTCTCTTAGGCAATCCTCTGTTATTCCTTCTTTAGTGCACTCCAGGATTTGATTAACATTACTTTTTTAATCTGAAATGTAAACTTGAGTATTTAAAATTGCCCTCCTTTTCCAATTCTTCGTTTAGTATCAATAACAGTAATTTTAAAACAATAATAATAACCACCACCAGCACCATAGGCTAGCTAGCACTGCATGGTATTCCTTACATGCATTATCTCATTTGGTCTGATTTAGCTTCGCTTTTGGAGTTATTGGCAAGCACATTCTTAATGGCCTTTAAAAAAAAAAACTGAAGCTAGAATATCCGTCAGCAGTAAATTAGGAGGTTACTGAACCGTCAAACTGTCTTGGATTCCTATTGCATTTGAGGCAGTACCTTGCTGTCGTCCTGACCTTGCCTGCCTTCATCCGCACCACTCTGTCAAGGAGTCGCTTATAGAAAAAGGGCTGAACGGCTCACTTGTTTAGCTCGCTTATTCTCTATTATAAACGATGGGAAAGCAGCTGCTTCTGAAATAGGAAAGTCCATATTACGTCACAGTGATTCTTCCTGCTTCTGGAACTGTTGTACATAAATGTTAATATTGGGAAGCAACCATCCCATGCTTCTCTTGCAAGTTGTTATGGCAGTTTTACCTCTTCTGAAATATAAACAAAACCTGTCTGTTCAAATAGTTTGATAAAATTGGCTGGTTGTTTGAATTAACCCTTTTAACTGTTTTTGGCATGATACTGAGTCACAGTTTCCATACTGTCAATGTGTGTAACATACTCCCGTCAATAACATCTCTCATTTTCTGCAATGATTCTCATTGGGAGGAGTGGGATGGGCAGCTCATGTTAGAATCTATACCAATTGAAGGTGATCCACTGGAAGAGAAAGTGCCTCTTGCTTTCCCCCTTTCCCTGTGAAGGAACACTGATGTTGCCGGAGCTGACACAGCCTTAGAGTAAACTTAGCATGATCAAGGAAAGAAAGAATGTGGGATTTGATTACGTAGAGTCAGTTACGACTGAATTTAAAATATAAAGGTCCCATATCACTGTTTTTGTTTTTAATTAAACAAGGGCTTACATGCTTTAATATATTGTATTCTATTCAACTTATAGCCAACTTAAATTGTAGGTGTGAGAGTATTCCAGTTATCTGTAATTGGATGTCCTCTGTTTACTTTTAGAATTCAAAAATTACCAGTAGCAATAACTTTTATTTTACTCTAAGAAAAACAATACCATTATCTCATGCATGCTTTCTTGTTTTTTGTTTCTAATTATTTGTAACAGAAAATAAATAAAATACATCCTTTAATTCCAGATACCAATGGATCAGATAATTCCATCCCAATGGCTTATCTTACACTGGATCACCAACTACAGGTAAAGGAGTACTTTCTCAGCAGAGTTTACTTTTTCCTTTTAGAGAAGTTTATCTTTAAAGCTGATGGTTGTGTTCCTGTCTGTTATTGTATATTCATTTATTTATGCTTTTAGTTGACCTCCTTAAACTTTTAAAAATCAAGCTGAAATAACTGATTCTCAGTTAAGTCAATCAAAATTAAAATTGCCAAAATCACTGTTCCTGTTCTAACAATCATCTTAAAATACTCATATCTTTGTTCAAGACTGCCAAGAATAGCATTTTGCTCTTTATTTTTAGTGCATTAAAATGTAAAAGCCATATAAGCTCATTTCTGCTTAATACTTTGGCATGTTCATGGTGACTGAAAATACAAGTAATGTACTTCATTGTCTCCTCATGCGTGTGACAACTATAAACATCTTTCAGTATAATAAAGTCTGGCAACCTGAAATGTAAAAACCAGGGGCCAAGAGTACTCTACTCGTGGTTCTCTGTAACAACAAGAAAGTGTTGAAGCAGCAAGTGTAAATTTAAGATCTGAGTTAACGCTGACAAAAGGGCACTGAGATTTTCTAGGCCTGGTTTAACACTTATTTTTAAAAGATCATTGCTTTAGTGCTATAAAAATATATCACAGTCTCTGTCTTAACTCTCAGCTAGATATTGAGTTTGATTTAATTATGTTTTAACATTCCTGATTTATTTTCAGCCTCTAGCACCATGCCCAAACTCCAAAGAATCTATGGCAGTGTTTGAACAGCATTGTAAAATGGCACAAGAATATATGAAAGTCCAAACAGAAATTGCATTGTTATTACAGAGAAAGTAAGTTATCTTTTATGAATAAGAATAAATCATTAGTATTTTGAGTTTAAAATGTGTTAAGGTGCAATATTGTTTAAAGACATGAAAACTTAATAATTTTTAGAATTAATCACTAAGCATATTTCTAATGTGGAGATTTTCTCTATGTTTAAGTTTTAAGTACCCTTCGGCTAATTTTCCCTTCAAAACTCATCTCTTTTGACTATTTCTTATTATATTAGGAAAAATATAACTAAGGGAAATAAACTAGTGTTCATAACCATGTGTTTTATGTTCTCAGAATTTTAAAGTTAAAAGCTGTTTAGATTTATTGTTATAAAGATGTATTGTTTCTTTGGACAAAGGTAAAATAATTTGGTTTACTAACGTTCAGTTGTGCTTTATCTTAGAAACATATATGTAGATATATTCTTGCCAGGTGTATGTTTAGGAGAGTAGAATTACTTATTAGAGGGCTTTATTTCATATCTATGAGTGTTTTTCTAGGGAGCTTTGTACTTACACACATTTTTCTGGGAGATACAGAGACTGCTTTACTCCCCTTTTAAAGAAATACAGTCCCATTTCCATACTTCTCTATTTGAGATTCTTTAAAAAACAGTATTTCAGTTTTCTTAAATGTGACCTTCATGAAATAACCTATGAAGCTGATTTATGGTGGTAGGTAGTTTTTTTGCAGTTTACTAATACAGTGATGTAGAGGAATTCAACTTAATATTTTAAAGGCTAAATAGGAGATTAAATATTAGAGTCTGCAAACTGTAGGACTAATTATGGAATTCTGTGGCACTTTATGATAAGAAAAAAATGATTTCTTATGTCTCAATATGTATTTCTTATACTTAACCTATAATTTTTTCATACTTTGATCATTTGAAAGAGGAGTTCTATGCTAGAGAAAAACAAATGGTGAATTGTGGGCACTGTAAAAAATATGATGGTTTAATTGATTTTTAAATACTTTAAATAAGAAATGTTACTAGTAACGTTTTGTTTGAGGACTTTTCATTACTTATTCAGTTATTTCCAGCAGCCTCACTTTAGGAGCTAATACATAATATCCCCCAAAAAAAAGGCACTTAAAGAAGTTTATCAGGCTGGGGGCTTCCCTGGTGGTGCAGTGGTTGAGAGTCTGCCTGCCAGTGCAGGGGACGTGGGTTCGAGCCCTGGTCTGGGAAGATCCCACATGCCACGGAGCAGCTAAGCCCGTGCGCCACAGCTACTGAGCCTGCGCGTCTGGAGCCTGTGCTCCGCAACAAGAGAAGGCCGCGACAGTGAGAAGCCCGCGCACCGCGATGAAGAGTGGCCCCCGCTCGCCGCAACTAGAGAAAGCCCTCACACAGAAACGGAAGACCCAACGCAGCCAAAAATAAATAAATAAATAAAATTTTATAAAGAATCCGCATGCCAATGCAGGGGACACAGGTTCGAGCCCTGGTCTGGGAAGATCCCATATGCCACGGAACAACTAAGCCCGTGTGCCATAACTACTGAGCCTGCGCTCTAGAGCCCGTGAGCCACAACTGCTGAGCCTGCGTGCCACAACTACTGAAGCCCGCATGCCTAGAGCCCGTGCTCCACGACAAGAGAAGCCACTGCAATGAGAAGCCCACGCACAACAAAGAGCAGCCCCCACTAGCCACAACTAGAGAAAGCCCACACGCAGCAACAAAGACCCAATGCAGCCATAAATAAATACATAAATTTATTTATTTAAAAAAAAAACAAAAAAATTTATCAACCTATAAAAGACTCTGGTTTTTCCCGAAAACGTTTGCAAGAGTAAGTGGTATTTTGTATTCTTCTCATTATTTTAAAATAGGAAGGAGATTTAGGTTGGATAGCACCTATTTTAACTAGCTTGCAGACGTTTTGTTAGCTACCACTTTGCACTGTAGTTAAATAGGATTGTGGTTTCAGAATATGAATACGAATACGTGAGTATAAAAGTAGAATGTGAGGCTTCCCTGGTGGCGCAGTGGTTGAGAGTCCGCCTGCCGTTGCAGGGGACACGGGTTTGTGCCCTGATCCGGGAAGATCCCACATGCCGCGGAGCGGCTGGGCCTGTGAGCCATGGCCGCTGAGCCTGCACGTCCGGAGCCTGTGCTCCGCAACGGGAGAGGCCACAACAGTGAGAGGCCCGCGTACCGCAAAAAAAAAAGTAGAATGTGAATGATTAAAACTTCAAGTGTTACTTTCAAGGATAGCTAGATAAAAGCCCTTCCCAGCCTTTTTTTCTTCCTTCCTACACAAAAGGGATACCAAATGAAATTTTCTGCCACTTTTATTATACCATTTTATCTGTTTTCACTACTTATCTAATTACAGTTACTTATTAAAAGGATTATGGTATTTGTATGGTTACTCCAGAAGAACGGATGATAGTTTCCATTCCAGCCCATAATTATATTTGAATAGTGTACCTAAGATGCATAATGATAGACCCAGAAAGAAGTTCTGATTAATTGAGCTTCCATCATCAGCTATTAAGGTATGAATATTTCCATCCTGTGTAATATGTGGTATTTGTTTTTAGGCAAGAACTAGTTGCAGAACTGGACCAGGATGAAAAGGACCAGCAAAATACATCTCGTCTGGTACAGGAACATAAAAAGCTTTTAGATGAAAACAAAAGCCTTTCTACTTACTATCAGCAGTGCAAAAAACAACTAGAGGTCATCAGGAGTCAGCAGCAAAAACGACAAGGCACTTCATGATTCTCTGGGACCGTTAAATTTTAAAATATGCAAAGAAAGACTTTTTTTTAAAGGAAAGAAAAACCCTTATAATGACAATTCATGAGTGTTAGCTTTTTGGCGTGTTCTGAATGCCAGCTGCCTATATTTGCTGCATTTGTTTCATCGTTTATTTTCCTTTTCTCATGGTGGACACGCAATTCAACTGTCTCCTCATATAACATGGGGGCATCTGTACTTGAATAAGCAGCAGTTCTCAACTTCAAAACAGATGCAGTAAACCGTGGCTGTATATGCATGCTCGTTGTGTGAAGGCTAGCCTAACAAAAGGGGTATCAAACTAGCTGCTATGAGCAATCATCGTCTTTTTTTCGAGGTGGAACCTCAAGAATGATTTTGTTCTTGTATCTCATCTCAAAAAACCAATATTTTTTTTTCCAAAAAATGGTATATACCAAGATAAAGACAGGGTATTATAAATCTAGAATAATTGGTGGTACATTTTAGAAATACAGAACCTTTAGGGATAGTTGAGAGTGAGGACTTTGATGCCAGCCTCCTTGGATCAGTACTGAACTTTATCCATGAAATATTTAAAGGTAAGTGGCGGCTGCTGTATTTAATAAAAGCATATTTCATTAGACTAAACTTTGTCTATGATACATTGAACAAAATGGAACCCTTTTTTTTTAAAGGTATAAAGATTTTTAATTCTGTGATTGCGTGGATGTGTGCTGAAACTGTAAAGCTTTTATGACTCTAATATTAATATCCCTCAAATGAAATTAAAAGGTAAATGAACATGATCATGAACATGATCAGCTTAAATGATCATTCCTTCCTGCAATGATTATTGGATTGTTCTACTGTATATTTGAAAAACTGAAGAGAAATCATGGAAAATGGAAATAATTGCTCCAGCCAAAAGGCTTGGGCCTAGATTTCTTTTACAATACCAAATGAGCAAAAAAACTGGCAAATCAGGACAAGTTAATGAGGAAGTTAAAGGAGTAGATCTAAATTCATCAAGTATCCTATTATCGATACTGGAATGATTGATTTTCCTTGCAAGCGCCCCTAGATGCCTGCTGCCTTTCAACACTTTTAAAGGAATTTCACTTATAAATAGAAAATTTATATTGTTAACAGTAACTTTGCTACCAACTTTGAAAATAAAAGTAATAATAAAACTTCATTGAAATAATAAACTATATAAGCTCTATTTTTTCAGTTGGTATTAAAATTAATTACATTTTGATACCAGTACAAGGTGTCTTTTAAGTAGGGATGTCATCGACCTCATTTTTATAGCATTAATGTTTTATGAAGAGAAAATTTAAAATGAAAGCATAATTGCTGTGATTATTAGAATTATATCGTGATTGTATTGTAGTTTTGCTCTATTTCAGATAAGCAAGTTGATCTAAGAATTTATCAAAACTATTCTTAAAAATACTAAAGCAGGTAACTTTTTCTTCCATTATTTTTTCTTCTTCCCACTGAGTTTTATAATGTATTCCTTGTGTATACAAGCAATAAAGGTAAAGGACAGTTTGTACTAAACTGTGTCATTTTTAGCTTCTTCAGAATCTATTATTAAAAAGTTTCTGGTAAATATCGACCATCACTTCATTTAAATAAAAGGAGATTTTCATTCCCAAGTAATTTAATTACCTAGCTGAAAGTGATATTAGGCTTAATGTATTAATAGTAAAATAAAATTGGCACAGAAAATAACTCTAAGGAAAAGCTTCACTCTTCCATAGTATTGCTGCTTGTCTGTACATCTGTCACTCCACCAAAAGGGACCTAGTCAGTGTTTAGAGACTTTTCTAATTATCCCAGAGCATGAGGTAGCCAAGTGTGGATGCTAAGGCTGAACTTTTCCATTAGGATTTAGCATTTTAGATTTCAGATTTTATTTCTAGTCACGAATGTGTTTTTGCTATACACTACACACTTAAAGGGAAAGTTTATTGTTGTTATTACTACATGCAATCACTTCATTAAAATATCCCAAATAAGTAAATGGAAGAAAATAGTAGTTTTAAGTCATGATGCCAAATGCAAAAAAGCCTGTTGAACACTTGCTCGTTTGTTTACAGCATGTTCCTGGGGATTTTCAGTACTGTAGCGGTCCCGTACACTGAGTGCAATTCAGCCTTACTTGGTTTTTAAGTACTTGCCAAGCTCATATTTTTTTAAGTCCTTATTATCCTTGATGATGGGAGAAAAGGATAGGAGGGATGATTAAAATCCACAGCCAGTTTCATCAGTGTTCTCACCCATCAGCCCTTCAAACAGAGGTGTTAACAAGGAGCCAAATCCGGTCTTACATTTATTCTAACCCTCGTTTTGGGGGGTGGAAATAGCAAACAGACAAACAAGTATCTAAGAGGCCCCAATCTGAAAAATTCACAAACAATCCTTGAATAAGCCCTAATTACATTTTATTTTTACCTCCAGGGAAGGAAAACAAAGCTTTTATCTAACTTACAGGGAAATACTCCTCAGCAGTAAAAATAGCTTTTTTGAGTCAAATAAAAATCAGTTAATAATATTTCTTATAGCAACATAGCATATTGAAGAGGTCTGTTTAAAAGTTGTTTACAAATGTTTGACCATTTTTGGTGAAGTATTTTAGAGCATCAAATGTCTTTTTTTTTTCTGCAAGTTTCTTTTCTGTTCCTAGTTTCAGCTCCTGCCTGTAGCCAGATCACAGGCCTTCCCTGTGAAACTCTTGTTTCTTTATGTAAGTGTGTGTGGTTTTCAGTGGTCAGCTCCTTTCTTCAAATGGTAGGAAGTTCTACTTCTGTCATTCAGAACATGTTATGTAAAATGATGTGATGCAGAAATCCTTGTGCATACTGTATAATTGAAGGAAGCTTTTTAGATTTATTTTTGTTTGTAATAAAATTCAGATTGTTACTCTAAACTTGGTCATAAAAATGGTAAATGATTTATATCAGCAAATGAGCTGTGGGGTGTTCTGCTCAAGCAGCATGTTTACATTATACAAAATCGAATAAAAACTGAAAAGTCAGTAATCGTAATACTCAATGCTGTTGTAACATAATCATGATTTTTGAGAGGCTGGGTGATTGGCCACTTATTACATCATTTCCTCCAATTCTAATTTTTGGTTAAATGGATTCTCTTCACAGCTTCAGTGAATCCTGATTTGTATAAAGTATAACACGGTGTACATCACTACACTTCTGCTCATTAGAAACCTGATTTCTTGTAGTCTATCTAAATTACATTAAGTATTTCATTTCTTTATCAACCTACTAGCCCTCTAACCTACACATCTGTGCACACACACATTCTTATAAACTCTGCCTTCACTTTAGTAAATATACCTGCTTATTCACTCATTCCTCAACAAATATTTACTGGGCACCTGTGATGAGCCAAGCTGCTGTGGCTAATGCCAAGTGACATGTCCATTTCAGTCACATGGTAGTTAGATGGTGTTCCCATTTCACAGGTGGGAAAATAGGCTTCTAAAGGTTAAGACTTGTGCCTGAGTCTGCTTTTCCATCATCATCTGATTTCAGCAGAATTACATGCCTGGAGACTCAGCAGCCACTATCAGCCCACGTGAAGGAAAATGGAATGGCAAACAAAGGAAGGGGAACGTGAGGTAACTTTAAACTTGCAGGCACAGGGACTTTGTGCCCACTTTTAAACCCAACATTGAGACCCATATTTGTCTTTTAAAGCCAAGTCTGTGTTTTAAGCCACTTGGCTGTGCTGTAACTTAAAATGCTCACTAAGTCCCGAGGTGCTTCAGCTCTTTCACTCACTTATTGGATGGGTGGGGTTATCTCCAGTCTTCCGCCCCACCCTGCACCCACCCACACACCTGAAGGACGCGCTGCAAATGGAAATACCGGTTGTGGGGCTGTGCGGCTTGGTCTTTAGACTCGTTTTCCACTCTATAGGAAAGTGAGACTTAGCCCAGGTTTTTTGGTTGTTTTTGGTTTGTTTTTTGCCCCTTTTGTGGGTGTGGGGGTCTTATTTAAGAATAATTGGGGTGTAATTTTTATACGGTAAACTGCATCCATCTAAAGCATGCAATTTATTGAGTTTGACATATTGTATACACTTGTAAAACCACCCAGCAGCCAACATCCTGATCATTTCCATCACCTCCAGAAGTTCTCTCATCTCTTGCCATCTATCCCTCCCTTCACTCCAAGCCCCAGACACTGGTCTGCTCTCTAACAATATAAAATAGTTCTCATTTTCTAGAATTTTACATAAATGATACAATATGTCCTTTTTCTAAGCTTTTTTCTCCTCTCGAAGAGTTAACTCCTTTGAGAGGTTTTTTTTTTAAGAATTTTTTGATGTGGGCCATTTTTAAAGTCTTTATTGAATTTGTTATAATATTGATTCTGTTTTATGTTCTTGGTTTCTTGGCCACGAGGCATGAAAGATCTTAGCTCCCTGACCGGGGATCAAACCTGCACCCCCTGCATTGGAAGGTGAAGAAGTTTTAACCACAGGACTGCTAGGGAAGTCCCAGGAATTTTTAATTAGACCATTTTTAGTGATGCTTGAAAACCTTTCAGTATCAGTTTTTGAGGGCAAATGTAGGTTTTAGAGGGCTGTAGATATGTCCAGTTTGGCCTGCTTGATTGTGCAATGTTACCATCTTCTGAAACATTTAAGATCACTTTATTTTTATTTTCTTACAGAACCTTAATTCTTCACTCACAAAATCCCTTGCATTTGTTTGTTAAAGTAAGTATATTTGTATATGTATTGCTTCAGGTGTTAGAAATGTGAATGGACATGGCAAGTAACATTAGTAAGTACTTGGTGGTTTTCAGCAAATATGCTTCATAAATGTAATTTTTTTTAAGTTTTCTCCTGTTTTTTTTTTTAGGTTGTAGCTGCTTTTTGCTTGCTAAAAAAAGGAAAGATTAGGTTGATTATACCACAAAACAATACGCAGAAAAATATTTTAAATACCAATGAAAACAATCTTCTTTAAAAAAAAGTATTTGACATGGTATCTCATTCAGGTGCCTACCAGTGGTCCTACCTGGTATAGTGGTGCCCATAGAAGTAAGTAAGAGTGCATTGGCAGAGTGTGTACTGCTTACCACTGGGACCTGCACTCCTTTTCCATCAGTGGCTAATCACTGCTCTCAGTGTATCTTAGGCCCCTGCCACAAGGTCCCACTAAAACTTAAAACTGCTGTTTAAATGACCTGCCCTTGATGTCAGTTTTTTCAGTGAAACTGTTCTGAGAAACAAATGGTTATTTAACTTTATCTGAGTTTCATGGTACTTTTACATTTCCAAGTAGTGAAATGCATTCTTTATTCTGTCATTTAATGGTTAGTGATATCTTATCAATGCCATATGGCAGCAGGATAATTGCTTTAAAAGCACCAGAAATTATCGAACAAATGCTGAATATTTATCTTCTGAAAAGCAAAAGTAATTCACAAAATGAAATTACCTTTCAGCCTTATTGCTTGGGTCTCTCTGTGGATACCTGCCTCTTCTTTAGTTATTGCAGGAATGACGATATTAGTCATTGATTGATACATTTACTAAATTCAAATTAGAGACTACAGAAACCTGAAAATGTGTGCAACTTTTTCTGTGGTTGAAGGAAAAACGGTGATACTTCTTCCTCAGACACTCTAGAACCCTTCTGACTTTTAATCAGTTTCCTACAAAGATACTTAACTAAATATACATCTAAAATGTGATGAGCATGACAAAAGAACAGAGAAAAAACTAGAGAGATACCTCAGTTTTAAAGCTACTTCAGCTTATTCTCACATTTACAAGGCATCAGATGAGTCTGTTTTTTCCAGTATTAGCCATGCCAACTATCACAGTTAAAACTACATGATAGGGCCTCCCTGGTGGCGCGGTGGTTGAGAGTCCGCCTGCCGATGCAGGGGATACGGGTTCGTGCCCCGGTCTGGGAGGATCCCATATGCCGCGGAGCGGCTGGGCCCGTGAGCCATGGCCGCTGGGCCTGTGCCTCCGGAGCCTGTGCTCCGCAACGGGAGAGGCCACAACAGTGAGAGGCCCGCATACCGCAAAAAAAAAAAAAAAAAAAAAAAACACTACATGATACTAACTTAAGTGACTTTCTTAAAATCAACAGAAATCATGTGCAACAGTCCCCCTTTATCCACAGGGGATGCGTTCCAAGATGCCCAGTGGATGCCTGAAACTGCAGATACTACTGAACCCTTTTTTTCTTATACATACATACCTGTCACAAAATTTAATTTATAAATTATGTACAGTAGGATATTAATAACTAATAATAAAATAGAACAATTATAACAACATACTGTAATAAAAGTTAAGTGAACGTGGTGTCTCTCTCAAAATACCTTATTTTACACATTTAATGCTTTTCCATCTTAACTATGCACTTATCATGCTAGCACAAATTTCTTATTCCTTCTTTATAATTTCACAGATAGAAGATTTGTTCCTACCATAGATCTTAGCAACCTTAGCATATGATTTTTTTTTCCTTATTAAGTCAGAAACTTTCACCCTTATCACTTAGAGGAAGCAATTTATGGCTTCTCTTTGGCATATCCGAATTGCCAGCATCGCTACTCTTGCACTTTGGGGCCATCGTTAAGTAAAATAAGGGTCACTTGGGCACAAGTACTGAGATACCGCAACAGTCAGTCCGACAAAGGAAATGGCTATTAAGTGACTAACATCACAGAGGGTACACTGGAAGGACAGGTGACTCAAGTCCCCGGCAGGACAGCACAAAATTTCATCACACTACTCAGAATGGCTCGAAGTTTAAAACTTACGAATTGTTCGTTTCTGAAATTTCCTATTTAATATTTGGGGCTGTGGTTGACTTCTGGTAACTGAAACCACAGAAAGCAAAACCGTGGGCAAGAGGGGAATGCTGGTCGTTTTTGAGCAGGTCTGTAAATCAAAAAGTACAGGAAATCTGCATTTAATTTCCTTCCTTGCCCAAACAAGGGAGTGCCCGAGCCAGTTTTGCTGCCTGAAATGTTTAAACATTGCTATAATTGTTCCTTGGAACTTCATTTAGGATCCGAACAACCTGCCATTCCCCTTAAATAAGAGCCTGTCACAGTGACACGTGGAGGTGGTTGGTCGACGATGTGATCAGGTCTCAGCCGACGGTTCCATGCAAGAGCATGAGGCACATCCACTAACATGGGACAGCCACGTGTGCCCCAGATACAGGGCTTTGGCTCTGTGGGGAAAAGAGATCTTATTTTACACTTAAAAATAGCCAAATGGGACTTAAATATGTGTTACTTAAAGATTTCCTTTACCACCTTTGTCCCAAGAGCTCTTATTCTGCTGGCTGTTAGGAATGAGACATTTTATTATCCATTAAAACATGATACTTCATCCCACAGGACTGTCCTCTACAAACTGACTTCAAGAACACATGGATATGCTGCTTTAACTTTTCCTTGGTGAATAGCCATCTATTTTTTAAGTGATTTTTTTTTTTTTTTTTTTTTTTAGTATAAAGAAAAGGAGGAAAAAGAAAAGAGCTGAAGTAATGGGGACAAGGTCAGACTATTGACTGATATAACCATCTCCAGTTTGTGTTCTTCGTAATTCCAAGGCAGGCATGCCAGGTATAGATGTAGTGGTAATAGGTACATTTCTGCTTTGTCTTACGTCAGCATTCATCAAATCACTCCTCAATGTAGGGAAGACGCTGCAGTCATCAAATGAGCTTTGCCTTGGAGCCTGAAAACGGGAGGGTTGTAGCTGGCTGTGTGGGAGCTGGCAAAGACCTGGGAGGCAGACTGGCTCTGGTCCTGGCTGGACGCCACCTTGCTGTTGGGAGAACTGGGAGGCTGGGCCCCAAGTTTCATCATTGGTAAATACGGGAATGGCCTAAATCCAATTCTAAATGCCTGTAATCTTAGTATTTAATATTACCTTCCCCATTCTCTGCTAGGGCTGATTCATATCTTCTGTCACATTATACCTCAGGTGTTGATGAGAGAAGAATGATTCAAAATGTTGGGGAAAATAGAATTGAATGTTTATTTGTGGATTCCTTCTTTCAGAAAAGATTCTAAATCCTCTGGTTTACAATAACACCAGTGTTACCATAAATTCTTCATAGTCCTTTAGAAAATGTTACCTGGATTTAGGAATCAGTGAACGTTCTGGGAACAAAAGTAAAAGTCAAGCTCCCCATGCAAGACCCCTAGGACTGCAGGGAGAGCCCTGGATTGGGGACAAATGGCCGCTGTTCTGCTCCAGAGACGCGCTTGCAAGCTCAGCACAATGCGAAGAGTCTCTCAGTAAAATGGCACGGTAGCATTCCCAGATACAACACGTGACCCATTTTAAGTCTTGCTGTATTAAACCTGAGTGACGCTGAGAGAAAAAGCTGCCTCCAAACATAAGTGGAAATTGAACTTAATACTCTAATCACCATAAATTGTAGTGATTATTTGTGTAAAACCATAAATGTACACTGTGACTAAATGAGTCATTTACGGAATATCCTTTCCGTTATTAACTTGGCATAAATACTAATCCCTAAAGATTAAGTTGAACACTAATCACTTGGAGTATTCAAGGACCTTTTGTAATCCAAGTATCCTATTTACATATGGTAATTTCCCCCATGGTAGCTGAGTGGGGCGGCTCGCTGCTATGTAAGCAGTAATGTATGACAAGGATGCTGTAGCCAGGAACAGGGTTTTCGTCTCTTCTCCCAGTCCTTCCCCCTTCACTCCCAATTGGAGCTTCATTAAAACTCTTTAAAAAAAAAATTCCTCACAACTTAGCTCTGCTTAACAAGAGGGCAGAACCAACCCTGAAATGCTGACACCTCCTCTACTGCCTGCTGGGTGGGCTCATTAAGGGTCCTGATTGGAGAGCACCTCCACAGCGGCCTGGCCATAGGTCAGAGGCAGGAATTCTCAGAGCAAAGAAGCAGAACACACCTCAGCAAGTAAATCAACAATTTGCCTGACTTTTAAAATGCATTTTTAAAGGTGAGTTTTAATTTTTTAAGGTAAAATGTGCACATAGCTTTAAATCAAATCTATCTTCTACAAGATGAACAGCTGCTGCCCCACCCCCTGCTCTCAACCCATTCTAAATATTTGCCCCATATTTGTAAATCATATGTTATAATAACTGCTATTTCTTGATTTATCAAATTTGCATACCAAAATACTGACTTTGTATTACGGTTGGCGGAGGATTTAGCTGCGTTACACACACGGCCCTCGGTTTCCCCTACTCTTTTATCCCAACATAGCAGATCACAATTTTGGATTAAATCAGCCAAAATTACATTATCATGACTATGTAACTATTGTTCACTGCTGAGCCAAGTAAAGTATGACTATACTTACATTGCCTGTCTCTAAAAAACGTTTCTCCTAGTACTTTTTTTCATTTGCCTATAGATTTATCACCTTTTTAAATAAATGCTTCAAACAGATGTATCACCCACACCCATCAATAATTTTTCCTATTCTCAAACACAGTTACAGGTCCATTTCCCCTGTGGAGCCAGCATTCTCCCTGCGCAGTTCAGCTCCTCCAGCTGCTGCAGAGGCTTGGTGCTTTCCAGGCCAGTGCTGAACTGTCATCCTGTGAGCACCCCCTTCGCTGCTTTCTTGGGCTGGATCCCTGTTTCCTGGACTTCATGTCTGTCTGTTTCATGATTTACTCCCTCATTTTGCTGAAGTATATCATCCAACACCTTCAGGAAGAACACAAGCGAGGTAAACTTTTTGATTCATTATGTGTTTGAAAGCACCCAATGACCCATATATTTCTCCCCAGGGTGCACCCTGTTCTATAATCTCTGCATCCCCAGAAGACTGGGTACCTCCAGATCAAAGGACCCTAAAATGTCCCTCTTGCCCAACTTTTCTGGACCATTTTAAGCTAGAGGAACTGATCTTTTCAGCATTCAAGGGTCCCCACTCTTAGCGTGTAAGGAAATTCTTCCTGCCTTATAGTTACATACTTCTTTTTTCATTATATCCTTGGGCTTTTTCTGTCTAAGGACGTGGATTGGGATAAGGGGAGGGAGGAGGCCTAAGAACTCAACTGCCTGAAATTGACTCTCCTTGGCCTAGGAAGGCTTGGCAGTTAAAGAGAGTGTAAGGTAGTATCTCTCGGGCTGCCCCTTGTCCAGACGTTGGTGCCCCACCTCACCGTGGGCCACACATTCTGGGGGCTCATACACAAAACACCTGACCCTGAAGAGTCAGGATTGGCCAGTCTGAGAGAGAGGAGTGAGCTGTAAACCTATGAGAATATCCATACCATTTTTTCCTAAAAGAGCCAAAGCAATTAAGGTACTTCTGACAAGAGGGAAAGGTTTTCTAGGGTGTGGCTCAAATTAAGGGGAAAGAGGGGGAAAAGATTTATGTAAAAAAAATTATGTAAAAAAGATTTCTAGCAACCACTGTCTCCACCATGCTTCTCCCTTGCCTGCTTCCTTCTATAGAAGTGGGAAACATAAGATTTGCATTTCAAGCTCTTGTTACTGCTTGGAGTGGCTGAGTGACCTATATAAGGCCAGTGGGCAGTTGAAGGGGAAGACTGCTAGGAGGCTTCTGAAAAGGCCTTCTCTTTCCAGACAGCAGAGGCTTGGAAGAAAGAAGGCTTTTGCTCCCATATCTCCTTCCTGCATAGGACCCAGTGAGGACCTAATACATAGAACTATCATATGACAGTGGTGACTGAGAGCCCACATGTCAGGATGATGGAGCTGAGGATGGGAATGACCCTGATGGGTTGCCCCACCAACCCTGAGATCACACTCTCCAGACAGCAGCAATAAATGTCCCTGTGCAGTAAGCCACAGCAACTCGAATTTTCAGCCACTTGCAGTTGAAAGCTTGCCTAAACGATGCCTACATAGCTTTTCCTACCACCACGCTCAGCCATGCTCCTCCATGTGGCTCGGCTCAGTCCTGTCCACAGACGGGGAGTGTGGGCCATTCAGGGACTCAACATCAGGGCCCCCTTAACTGCTTATAGGGCTCTGAGCTTGTGCCCTAGTAGGAGGACAGCTTCCCCTTAGCGCTGGATTCCTGCCTTGATCTTGGCCATTGCAGATGCTAATCCCACCAACCCACACCATGGAATCTGGACCCTGTTAGCAGCTGACCCAAACTTCTTGGGCTGGCCAGTTCCTGCTTATCTGACATCCAAATATGGTCTGTTCCCAAATGCCCTGTTCTGGAGCTCATGACACCCTGTCACCTCTTGCTGGAACTTTCCAAGGTCAGCTACTTGCCTTACCTTCTATTGGGCACCCTGCTCTCTGTACACCAGGCTCCACCTGCCTGGCTGAACTGCCTTCCTGACCTTCAGCTGAATTTGCTGACCTTTCCTCTCCCAAACCCCAACAAGGTGTCTGGCCCCATGTCCTGTCCCCTGAGTAGAATCACAGGCGTCGAGTAGATGGTGTCTGAGCCATCTGCATCCCCGATATGGTTGCTAGTCTACATTTAGTCCCTCCTCCTATTACCCACTATAGTGAGATTATGGACTGCTTCTACATTTTGAGGCAAGCAGGGCATAAATGCGCTTTATAATATACCAATGTATATAAAGTATATAAAAATACCAATATAAATACCAATAAGGTTAATTAGAAAGTTAATAGAGGCAAAAAGTAGCAATGGCTCAATCATGTCAGTTTTTCTTAGCTGAAGAAAAAATCATCCAAAAGAAGTATTTTCCATTTCTAAGTATTCCTCAGACTGTCCCAGACTGTCCCAAATTTTAGCTTTTTCATAGCAATTGTTTTTAATTAAGTTTTAAGTTAAGTTTTTAACTGCTATGAAAATTAAGTTAAAGCTATAATGTCAGGGAATGTTCTTTTTTTTTTTCTTTTTTTCAGTGGGTGATGATATTTTCAAAACAGCCTAGGCCTTCAAGAAACTATTTTTCTCTCTTCGATCAATGGGAAAGCACCAGGACAATCAGATCAGAGTTCCTGAAGCTACTGTGCCTCAGAAAGATAGGTTCCGCTCTCAGGTGTGTTGCCGGAGCCCACTCCCCAGGTGGAGCACCATTTTCCCGTGTCGGACGTCGGCTGGCCTGTCCTTTTTCTGCCCGTGGCCCTGTGCGGAGGGGAGGTCCCGGCTGCCCCAGCACACACAGCTCCTCCTGTTCTCTTTCCCCTTCCTCGGGAGGTATTTGTTGCCACTGCAAATGCCAGCCACCGTCCTGAGTGTGTTACAAGTATTAACCTGCTCAGTGTTCACGAACTTTCTGAGGTAGGCACTGTCACCCCGGTTCACACGCGAGGAGGACAGAAGGCACGGAGAGGTGGAATCTTTTGCCTGAGGTGACCCAGCTAGGGAGTGGCCAAGGTGGGGTTCAGTGGCAGGCAGCTTGGGCTCTTAACATTATGCTGAAGTCTGAACATCACTCAGGGAGACAAAGGCCAATGTTTTGAAAAAACGTATAAGGTCCCGAGTAATAATGAAATGAATATATTTTAAAAATCAAATCCTCAGAGGCTTCCCTGGTGGCGCAGTGGCTGAGAGTCCCCCTGCCAATGCAGGGGACGTGGGTTCGTGCCCCGGTCCAGGAGGATCCCACGTGCTGCAGAGCGGCTGGGCCCGTGAGCCATGGCCGCTGAGCCTGCACGTCCGGAGCCTGTGCTCCGCAACGGGAGAGGCCACAACAGTGAGAGGCCCGCGTACCGCAAAAAAAAAAAAATTCAGATCCTCAAGAGAGTAAAAACTGGACAAGCACTTGCAATGCGAGCATTAGATGTCCATTAGAACTATAATGTCGTTATTAAAATCAGTTCTAAACTGATAATTTCGGATTAAAGAACTAGAAATGTCATTTAAAAAGGAAGGAAACTATCCTAGAAAAGTATGTCAACATTTTCCATTTTGTGCTCTTTCTGAACAAAAGCAATGGTGAGAGGCTCGTTCACCATCGAGAAGTCTGGAACACTGAAATATGATTAGTATTTGATAAGCATGGAGATCCTGAAAAGTGAAGACAAGGGACAGTATCTGTGGGTGGGTGGGAATGAACATCTTCAGGAAAAGAAGAAATGTTAACTGAGAACTCTAGGGAAAGCTCAAGGAGAGCCACCTAGAGTCCTGACTCATGGCTCCTGAGAGCATTCCTGCTTCTACCCCCAGGCATGGCACTGGGGACACCAGGACAAAGGCGTGCCTGCCTCAAGGGGATCGCAGGTTAATGGAAAAAAAACAAACTGGTACAACAGGCAAGGACCACCCATTGTGATGTGAGCATCATGGTATGAGGTCAGGGTGCTAGAGGGAGCTCCAAAGGGGGACCCTGTGGGTAACCTGGGAACTGGACAGCATCTGGGAAGAAGTGATGCCTTAGCTGAATGCTGATGGTTGCAGAGAAGTGGGCCAGGCAAATATAACAGAGAAATGGTCCAGAAGTAGGAGTAAGATGTTCAAAGGCCTGAAGCAGAAGAGATTGTGGTACCTTTTGGACTCAGAAGTACTGAGGGCCCTTCCTTATGGCTGGAGCAGAGGCAGGGTGAGAGGCGAGCCCGAGGAACCAGGAAGGGACCAGGTCATGATGCGCCCGCTTGTCCCTGGAGGGATGTGGACCAAATTGACAGCCCCAGGGAGCCTTAGTCCAAGTCACTGTCATCCCTCACTTGAGCTGCTGTGGTTGCATCCTTCCTCTGCTCCCGTTCCCCTGCAGTCCATTCCCAGGAAGCAGCAAGTGTAAGATTATATTGTGACTGCCCTAGCTTAACTCACTTCATTAAGATCTGAGACAATTTACATGCCTACAGATCCTTACCTCCTCCAGGCTGCCGATGGCAATCACTCACTAAATGATGCCGTGCACTCTTTATGACTCTGCAGACGTAATCAGAACAAATGGGTCCAAGGTAAGGGGACAAGATCTCAGCCTAAAAGACAGAACAATGCTCTAATGTAAGCTCTGTGAGAGCAGGACCACATCCATGTTCCCTTTGGTATCCCCAGTGCCGCCACAGGGTGAGGACACACTGTTGACTGAATGTGTAGTAAGTGAGACTGACAAGGGTGGAATGGGAAGCCTGTGAGGTCGAGAGTCACTCATCACTGGAAGTAATCAGGCCAACATTGAATGTCCACCTGCCCAAGACGCAAGAGGGGGAAGCCTGCCCTGGTAGGACCCCAGACACATTGACCGCAGAGATCCCTTACAATTCTGGGATGGTTTGTGGTCTTTGATGACCCTTGTGAGACAGCAAATTCCTCCAGGGCAAGAATTGGGAATGAAGAAAACAGTGCCTCTAGAGATAAGGGCTACCAAACATAGTACTTTTATTATCTCTCGTGGGAAAAGAAAAGCATTCAAAATGACTCAAAACTGAATATGATGAAAGAAAGTGAAATTTGGGATTTTCTCAGGAGTCTAAGTTTAAAGATAAAGGAAAGCTTCACAGAAAGCTAGCAGCCTGAATCTCAAAAAGATATTTGCACACCCATGTTCATGGCAGCGTTATTCACAGTACCCAAAACATGGAAGCAACCTAAGTGTCCACCCATAGATGAATGGATAAATGTGTGTGTGTGTGTGTGTGTGTGTGTGTGTGATGGAATATTATTCAGCCTTGAAAAAAGAAGGAAATTCTGCCAATTGCAACAACATGGATGAACCCGAAGGACATTATGCTAAGCAAAATAAGCCAGACACAGATAAATACTACAATACAAATATTTTCTTATATATGGGATCTAAAATAGTCAAACTCATAGGAGCAGAGAGTAGGATGGTGGTTGCCAGGGCCTTGGGGTGGGCTGGGAGGGGAATGGGGAGATGTTGGTCAAAGGATACAAACTTTCAGGTATAAGATGTTTAAGTCATGGGGATGTAATGTATAGCATGGTGACTAAAAATAATATTGTATTGCATACTTGAAATTCGCTAAGAGGGTAGATCTTAAGGGTTCTCACACACAAAAAAAAATAGTAAAGGAGAGAAAGAAAATAGTAACTGTGCAAGGAGATGAATATGTTAACTGGCTTTATTGTAATGATCTTTTCACAATATATACATATAGCAAAACATCAAGTTGTATACCTTACAACTTTTATATGATTTTAATTTTTAAATTATACTTCAAAAAAGTGTGTATGGGGAAGCTAGAAACCTGAGACTCCCATATAATTATGTTTTGCTTAATGGGCTTTTCTTTAGCAACTGCAGAAACTTTCATAATTTCCAACTGGAAAATTTCAAATATTATTTTCATTGTGGTAAAACATACATAACATAAAGTTTACCATTGTAACCATTTTTAAGTATACAGTTCAGTAGCATTAAGTCCATTCACATTATTATACAACCTCACCACTATCCACCTCCAAAACTTTTTCATCATCCCAATCTAAATATTTTTAAATAATAATATTTTATCAGCAAATATGTTCAAAAGTTGGAGGTAAGCTATTAATCAGCAATTAGCTTTAAAAAAAAAACAGGAAAACCAATAGAATGTTATTTTTTGCTATAATCAAATGAAGTTGCTTTCAAAAGGAATAAAATAGCTGAATTTCCTGAGTAGGAAAAGAGCTTTCAAGGTATTTTCTATGTTTATAAACTGATTTAAATGTCATTTATTTGAGTATCCAGAGATTAAAAACCATATAGATTTCATGCCTATCAATCACACTGGTCAATAAAACCCCCAACATCTTCTATTCCCCGTCAATACATGAAGCTTTACAAGCATAAGTTCTCCTGGAAAATCTTAAATCATCAGCCTCCGGTAATTTGGTTACTTGCTTTATTTGCACCTGTTTGAACTACAGTTGCTTTCACAGCAGGGGTATAATGAACTCCACGTGCGCATAGCAGAATCTCAGAGATAAGACTTGAAATCCATTAAAAATCAAAGTCATTTTTGACAACAGAGCTACTTTCTATCTCTTCTCCAGCTGACCTCACGGGGCCTCTCCACGCAGATCTGCTTGCATGCTGGTCTCCGCTGCCAGAGACCAGTGCAGAGGTGGGCCTGGGCCACAAAAATCACAGACACCCAGGGTGCTCCATAAGACAGCCCATGACAGTACCTGACGAGCATGCACAGCGGGGCCAGTCAGACCGATCATAATCAGCTTCATATTGTTTCATTTTACTTCCTCCATTTGCTAGAATCACCAAATTCAAAAGATTACTGAGCAGCAAAGGTGAATGAAGCAAACAGCTAATATCAGACACCATTTCAAAAGCAACTGCCTGGATAAAGCCTTTAATAGAATTTCCCAGTTTACACCTCTGAAGATGAAGGCAAGTTACCATGGAAACAAATAGTCTCTTTAAAGAGAGACAGGCTCCTCTCCTGGTCTGAGCTTGTTCCAGAAGGGAGGAGGGTGGAGGGAGGTGGGAAAACGCAGGCCAAGCATCAGCGACTAGAACAATGAAGGGAAGTTTTCTTCTCATTAAAATCTTACCAATGAAATAAGCTTGGAGGGTCAGCACAAGACAATTTTTTTTTTCTTGGCTGTGCTATTGAAAAAACCTCATCAGATATTTTGAGACACTTAAGCAAAATGACATTTTATTGGTAGTTTCTTTAATTTTTTTTTCTTTATTCAATTAGTGACACATGCTGGTGACAAGTGACACCTTCCAGTACCTGACATAAAAGGCAAAGGGGACTCGCTTTTCCTGGTCTTCTATCACCAACACATACCGTCTGAGGTAACACGCCATTGGCTGCTTTTCTCTGCCTCTTCCCTGTATATATATATATATATATATATATATATATTTGTGTGTGTGTGTGTATACATACATTTAAAAGAATATATACAAAAAACCTAATTTAAAAATTGGACAAAGGACTTAAATAGCTATTTCTCCAAAAAAGATATACAAATGACCAATAAGCACATTAAACGATGCTCAACATCACTAACCATTAGGGAAATGCAAATCAAAGATACCACAATGAGATGCCACTTCACACCCACTAGGAGAGCTATTATTAAAAAAAGAAAAAGAAAAAAACAGAAAAGAAGTATTGTTGAAGATGTAGAGAAACTGGAAACTTTACACACTGATGGTGCAGCCACTATGGAAAATAGTAGGATACTTCCTCAAAAAATTAAACAGAATTACCATAAGATCCAACAATTCCACTTCTGAGTATATACCCCAAAGAATTGGAAACAGAGACTTGAACAGATGTTTGCATACCCACGTTCATAGCAACAGTATTTACAATAGCTAAAGAGTGGAAGCAACCCAGATGTCCATTGATGGGTGAATGGATAAACAAAATGTGGTATAAATGTACAATGGAATATTATTCAGCCTTAAAAATGAAGAAAATTCTGACACATGCTACAGTATGGCTGAACCTATAAGACATTATGCTAAGTGATCTAAGGCAGCCATAATACTGTATGATTCCACTTACATGAGGTACCTAGAGTAGTCAAAGTCACAGAGAAAGAGGGTAGAAGGGTGGTTGCCTGGGGCTGAGGGGAGGTGAGAGTGGGACGCTAGTGTTAAATGGGTACAGAGTTTCAATCTGGGAAGAGGCACAAATAAAAATTATATATATATATATATATATATATTTTTTTTTTTTTTTTTTTTTTGCGTTACGCGGGCCTCTCACTGTTGTGGCCTGTCCCGTTGCAGAGCACAGGCTCCGGATGTGCAGGCTCAGCGGCCATGGCTCACGGGCCCAGCTGCTCTGCAGCATGTGGGATCTTCCCGGATCGGGGCACGAACCCGTGTCCCCTTCATCGGCAGGCAGACCCTCAACCACTGCGCCACCAGGGAAGCCCTAAAAATTATATATATTTAAGGCAAAAAAAAAAAAATCTGGGAAGAGGAAAAAGATCAAGAGATGGATAGTAGTGATGGTTGTACAGCAATGTGAATATACTTAATGCCGTAAAACTGTACATGTTAAAGAGGTAAATTTTATGTGTATTTTAACACAATAAAAAATTTTAGATAAATATATATTTATATATATATATGTTCAGGAGTTCTTTTGTATACACAGATGTTTTGTATATGTAGATGTACAGGGATTTTGTTTTTGCTCTTGATTGCTTACTTTTGCTAAAAGAATTATGCTACACACGTATTCCTTATGTAACAAACCCCAAACCTTAATGGTATAAAACGACCGTTTAATTATGCTTTGAATTAAGGATTCTGTGGATCAGGGATTTGACCTGGGCAGAGAAGGGACAGCTGTCTCTTCTCCATGGTGTCTGAGGCCTCCTCTGGGAAGACTCAAAGGCCGGAGCAAGAATCATCTGGAGGCTTCTTCACTTGACTGTCCTGCAGTTGCCGTTGGATCCTCCCTTGGGCTGTTGACCAGAACGTCCACATGTGGGCTCTCCACCTGGGCTGCTCCTTTGAGCTTCCTCATACCACGGCAGCTGAATTCCAAGGGCAGCGTTCCACAAGAGCAGAGCGGAGTACATGGCTTTTTCAGCGTAGCCCCAACAGTCACATTGCATCGTTCGGTATACTCGGTTGGTTGATGGAGGGGCGATGCCATTGTGCCCGCTTTAGAAAATACAACCTGCCATAGCACACTGATTCGTCTTCTACCTGCTTTTACAATATCTCACTGACAATCCCTAAAGGTCAGTAAAGAGGTAATTTTTCAATTTTTCTCATTTCTTTATAATGACAAAATTACTTTGAATTCTAAAAGTAATATAAGTATTGGAACAAAAACTTGGAAAACATAAAAATCTATTCACAATTCCCCCCCTTCAACCAATCATGGTAATCATTTGTAGACTTTTTATTCCATAATTTCCTCATAATGTTCATTGAGTTTATGTTTGTTTTTTAAAATTTCCCCTTAGCACATAAGCCCCCAAATTCACATCTCAACATTCAGCTATCTTCTTTATTTTTCTTGTGTGGACAAAGCAAAAATAAGAGTAGGGTACACCACGGGATAAGGTCTTCAGGTAGGAACTTGCTTAGTCTAATCCTACTGACAACTACTAGGGAAAATCACATCAAGGCTTCAAGTCTTCCATCTTGTTTCTAAGGAGCATAAAGCAGAGACATAACACGCTAACTCCAGAAAAGTCATGTCATGAGTGAGCTGTGCCTTCCGCCACGCTTGTGTAAGGAGCAGGTGACTGACCTCGGTGCAGAATACCAGCTGGTGACCTTTCACTGATTTCTACTACAAAGGCTTGGCTTTGGGGTTTCAACAAAATACGTGGATCTAGCAAGTAAAGCTCAGCAGAGCCTGTGTCTCCCAAACTCAACTCCAAACTATCGCTGGTTTTCATTGGCCTGCTGTGAAATGAGAAAAATAACAACAGTGGGGTGAGTTTTTCATGAAGCTAAATGGATTCAATTTTTTAAAAGCTGGACTTTATTCAGAGATCATTCCTCTTTTAAAAAGGTCAATATTGGGAAGTCCCTGGTGGTCCAGTGGTTAGGACTTGGTATTTTCACTGCCGTGACCCAGGTTCAATCCCTGGTCAGGGAACTAAGATCTCACAAGCCACACAGCCAAAACAAAGGAATAAATAAAATAAAATAAAAATAAAAATGTCAATATTTTATAACATAATTCTGAACATAGATTTTCTTAGCATTCCTAATTAGCAAAGTAAAAAGTTGGCAAATCTAAACTTAGTTTCAATCATCTGACTGATCTGTGACATCCCAAATTCTGAGAAACACTGATCCAGTCTCCTTATGAAGAGCCTTTGGGTGTGATGTACATTACTTGTCAAAAGGGATTATACTCTGAGGTTGGGGAAAAAAACTGCTTGACATGGGAAGAGGATGCAAAATTCTGGGCTCTGCTTGTGATGGTCCAGTTGTGTGACCTTGAGCACATCATTTATGCTCAGAGCCTCTTCAGCCATCAAATCCAGTCTACAACGCTGGCTTTCTCCTCCACAGAGCAAGTGGGGGTAAAAGGCTTAACTGTGGAAAGTGTAGAGAGCTGTGTAAGTGCTGAGTGTCTTATTGCTGCATCCTCGGAGCTTTCCCTCACAAAGGCTGCTAAGTGGGTCCTGTAATAGCTGGTGAAAAACGTGAGGAGGGACATCCCAAGTATTTCCCTGGGAGTTCCTAATTTTAATGAGAAGAATATTCTCTAATTAAAATGGCGCTGCAGAAATTTTTTTAAAACAAATTGCCATCTAATTTCCCTTTGATCTGTTTTCTCCACTTGGGTTGCAAGGTTTTACAGAATTTTCCCCAAACGCTTGGAGTCCGCAATAATTTTATTTCATTCTGATTAAACTTCAAAGGAGAAAACACCAAGCCACCAGAACAAGCTCAGCTTTTTTCCACTTCATTTATTCAATAAGCATTCTTGGGGCATCTGCAACGTGCCTGACATTGTGCTGAGTGCTGCAGATACAAAGATGAATAAATACGACTCAGCCCTTGCCCTCGCTGGGTTCAGTGTTTCCGGGACCTGATCAAGCCACAGACAAAACATTGTAATGCAATGGGATGACAGTAGAAACACCACCACACAGCCATCTTCTGGAGGGTCTTGCGGGACCAAAGTGGTGGCCCTGGCTGAGCTGACACTTTAAATGAAGCTTAAAGTGACTAAAATTTAATCAAAAGGGGGCATGAAGGACATCCCAGGCAGAAGAGACAACAGGTCCAGGGGTGGGAAATGGCATGGCCTCTGGTGTATGTGCACGTATGTATGTGATGCATGTCCATGCATATGTATATGTATATGCATCCATGTATGTGTGCATCCCTGTGTTTGTGTGTGTGTGATTGCGTTTCCAGAATAGGAAAGGGCTGGAGGCTCTACTGCATGCCACGGGAACAGGCAAGTTAACCTTAAACAAGCTGGCAGCAGCCTATATGCGCTGTGGGTCTCCGGGAAAGAGATTCAAAAATTTGCTTTAGACAACCTAGAAAGAAGAATAAAACACTCCTACATGGAATGTTCAATTAAATTTGACTTTAATGCATGTTTTGAATGCACGCCTTTTGGAGGCTCTGCAGACACCAGCGCTGACCCTGGAAAGAAGGACCCGAGCTCTCCTGTAGAGGTGACGCGGAGGCACGATCCAGGGCCGCTCAAGCCTCGATGTCCACGTGAGTCACTGGAGATCTTGGCAGGGTGCAGATTCTGACTCAGTGGCCTGGATTCTGCGTTTCCATCCAGCTCCCAGGTGACGCGAGTGCTGCTGGTTCACGGAGCACACTTTGAGTAGCAAGATCAAATGCACCTGTTGCCCGATGGCCTGCCAACCTAGACCTGCCACAGGGGATTCACTGCCCTCAGCTCAGCACAGAGACCTCCAGAGGACCGTGTTCAGATCCCCCCTGCAACCGGGCACAGGGCCCCATCCAGCAGGAGTCCAGGCCCTCTGGTCTGAGAGACCACAGACCTAGAATTGAAGGGTGGAAGTGGGGAGGAAGGAGGCAGAAATGGTGGGATGGGTCTGGCACTTGCTCAGAAAATAGGCCCAGAGTGCTCCTGTGACAGGAATTAAGTGAGACACTAGGGCCACAAGAAAAGGAAGCAGGAGCTCAGACAAGGGCCCAGGCAGAGCCTCAGTGTCAGGGCAGTGAACACTGACCATGTGCCAGGGACTGTCTTCATGCTTTACACAGATGTCACATTCATCTTCACCCAAAGCCCTTGCAAAGCAGACCGTAAATCCCTGCTCACAGATGAGGCACTTGAAGTTGGAAGCAGTTCAGTGAATCACCCGACCACCCAGCAGGCACACAGTGGAGCCACAGCTCACACCCAGCTCTGCAGGATCTGAAAGCCCAGGTCTCCCAGGGACCACACACTGCCTGCTTTAACGATGGACGAGATCCAGGCCCTGTGCCTGGGCCTAAGGGGCCCTAGGCTAGGGTCTTTCGATGTCTGAATCCAAAAGCAAGTGACGTCAGCTGTGAGTGTCAGGCCAGGAGGAAGCAGGTCAAGAGAAGTCGGCATCTGAAGAAGACCCGGTATCTGGAACTGGACCACGCTTGGACAAAGAGGCCCAGCCCTTCTGGTCCTGAAGGAGATCTGCCTCCATGTAGGCCAGCCAGGGGTCCAACACGGCCCTCATGGTCTTGGTATGTGCAGAGGTAGACAAACTGGTTAGTGGGCATCTTAAAGCCGTCTTGGACAGAAATCTTGGCAGAAATGGAATATGTACCTGAGAAGAAGGAAGACAGACCACTAAATGGGAAGGACTGTCATCCGACAAATTGTCCTGAACATAGGGATCAGTAATTGGGACCTGCTGTTACTATTATCATTGCTGTTATGTGGTGCTGTTTCTGTGCATTGCTGCAGAACCAGCCAGCGATATCCTGGGAACATTCTCAGGCATAATTAGATAGGAAATATTCCCAGCAAACCAAAGTCTAAAGGAGTCCAGCGAGGTAACTAAACAAACCAGCTGAAGCTTCATGCTGTATGAGGGAGGGGCATTCATCCCCCAACGTTTTGTAGTCACTGATATTCAGATATCAGGGTGCAGTTTGCACGTGGTCACTGCTTATGCCCACTGCTTCCTCCTCGTTGGGCTATCACAGTTCAAAAATTGTATTTCTAAATGCCAGGAGCCTTCCTATAGAAAGAGCCTCAGACTGGAGCTGAAAGACCCACTCTCCTCCTCACTGACACTCTCTCTTTCTCTTTGCCCTCGAAATGGAGATGACTGCACCTGTGCTACCTGCCTCAGGACCAAAGGAGATGCAGTGAGTAGAAGGAGGTAAAGGCTGCCGAGCCCTACACACAGAGAAACTGTGATATTACCCTGACGATGTCTTGCCATTCTATTCTAATTTGGGAATGAATTCTTTATTAATGTTATTATTGTTCTAATATCTTCTCTGTTTCTTCTAAACTGCCTCGATCCTTTGAGGAACAAGGTAGCATTTACTAACATACATATATCCATGAAAGTCTACATGGAACCTAAAAACAAACTTATAGATAGATCTTATGTATAGATCTAAATACACCTAATATATATATAGACATATGTATGTATGTATACAGACATATATATGTGTATATATACAGCTACACACACACACACACACACACACACATATATATATATAATTTTTCTTCTGTACTAAACTCAAAGGACTACTTGTTAAAGCAGGTGAGACGTCTGCACAATTAGTTTAAAAGATTATTATTTAAAAATGGAAATAGCTTGGAACAGATGACTAGAAATCATTCCTCGCTGCAACTCAAATGGAGGAAGCTGTCTAATTCTTGGAAATTTAGACATTCTTCTAGTAATTTAGCACAAAAATGGGCCTGACTCAATCTGTTCTTCACATTTTGGTAATGTAAAAGGACATAACGGAATTTTATTTTAATGGTAATTGCAAACTCATGCAGAAAATGTAAATGCACATTTCATGATTAGCTTACAGCATAAACTATGGCTTCTATTAATGTATTCCAATTTGTAATTCTTTTCACAGTATGAGCTTTGAAAGCTGTGATTAAAATTAATTAGGTTAAGTAAAGTTTATCCCCCCTGAGCACTGCTATTGGGAAAAAGCAAGAGGAAAATGCGAACTACATCTGGCTCTGCAGGAAGCTGTGTCTTCACACAAAGTAGGCTGACTTCTCTTCTCCCCACAGAGGTTGCATGCTGTTTATTGGGCATATCTCAAGCACCATGTAGCTCCTCAAGGAGCTGATTGAACCATTAAACTATTCTTTGCTGGCTCACAAAACCACATAGGCTGACTACCTCGTCTTCAAATAAGGATATTAGGTAGATCCATCGATGGTTTAAACACAATACATCTTGGGGGGAAAACACATACATCTGGTAAACCTAAGGTAATGTGGCCACCCGGAATTGAGCACCATAATTGTGTGAAAGAGGTGCCAAATGAGGGAACAATAATAAAGATAATAACTAATCCACAATTGTACAGAGCCCTCTGCTTTGCACAGAATTGTCTTGAATATTACCTCACTTGATCTCCTCAACAATCCTGACAAGAAATCCTTACTGTTGTCCCATTTCACAGATGAGGGTACTGAGGTTAAATGAGGTACCCAGGATCCAAGAGTGCTGGAGAACAGACCCAGGTCTTCTGAATTCCCATCCTGCACTCCTTCTATGGCTCAGCTCTACAGCTACTGAAAACAAAACTAAACTGAACTTTTAACCTATACCTCATCTATGTTTTCACAATGGGTTGAAATTCATTACCAAGTTTCCTAGGACATGAACTAAGGCAAAGTTTAACAACTCCGGAATGGTGTTGTACATCCCAGTAAGCAGAGCATAAATCTGGAGGGCCAAGACAAGACAGAGTGAAAAGCTGGCACAGCGACACTCTCTTCTTGTTGAAGATCTTGGTTAGAGTTCTCCAGTCTTCCCTAACTGTCCTTTTGCTTAATACCCAGCCACTCATGCCACCCCTGGCTCCTCTTGTTTCCTTGGGCACAATGGAGTCCCAACTCTGGTCCAGGCTGGGAAATACAGATGTGGATGACACACGCCCTGCCTCTGGCTTTGCCTGACCCATGAGTCATGATGGACCCTCATCTCCGGTGACTCATTCTTCCTGGCTCTCTGCACTGCCTGACCTGGCTTCTTCCAGGGAGGACTAGATGGTCCTATCTGTTAACTTGTGATGATGTGTATTAACATGGCACTGAGAAACTCCTTCCCTGGGTAGTTTAAATGACACCTCCTCCAGTGTAGTGAAGAGTAGCTTTCAAGTATGGAAAAGTGGGTTTCATTCATAGTTCTGCTGAGGCCCTTGAGTGAAGCATTTAATCTCTCCTCTGTTTTTAAAATCAGTGCTTTTGTCTACCAGCACAATCTGATAGAAATTCTGTGATAATGGAAATGTTCTACTTCTGTGCTTTAAATATGGCAGCCACGAGCCACAAGTGGCCATGAAGCCCTTGCAATATGGCTAGTGCCAGTGAGAAACCATCTTTTAAAATTTCTTATTTAACTTTAATTAGTTTCAATTTAGATAGCCACATGTGGCTAAGTGGCTGCAGTGTTGGACAAAGAAAGCCAATGACCTCTTCAGCCTCCTTCATCACTAGAGATCTATATAAAATAAAATCTAAAGGTGAGAATTTCTAGCTCATATGATAGTAGATAGTGGGAAAGATGGAGGAGTGGATGTAGACCTAGGAATGACCCTTATATCCAGCGGCATGGAAAACTACAAGCTCCCGGAGATTAGACACAAAATAAATCTTTGCTTTTAAGTTGGAGGATGGTGTAAGAAGACTTTTTCTCTATTGCCAGTTGAGCTTGGGCCAAGGAAGCCCAGTTCAACCAACAAGTGAGCAGGGATGACTCTTCAGAACCATTTGCTTACAGAGGTTCCCAGTACTCTTTTTTTTTTTTTTTTTTTTTTTTTTTTTTTGTGGTACGCGGGCCTCTCACTGTTGTGGCCTCTCCCGTTGCGGAGCACAGGCTCCGGACGCGCAGGCTCAGCGGCCATGGCTCACGGGCCCAGCCGCTCCGTGGCATGTGGGATCCTCCTGGACCAGGGAATGAACCCGTGTCCCCTGCACCGGCAGGCGGACTCTCAACAACTGCGCCACCAGGGAAGCCCTCCCAGTACTCTTGTTCTTTCCTCCTGTTGCCTGTCAGTAAGGATCTGGTGAATTCCTCTCCCTTCTACCCAGCTATGAGGAATGCATTACCCGGAAACATGTCTTAGTTCTGCTGGGGAATGACATTCTATTAGAGCTGTCGAGCAACAAATAGACTAAACAAACCTGTGAACTCCTTTACTAAAATCCATTCAATTCAACAAACAGGGACAGCACTGAACCAAGGCTGTAGAAATACAAAACATGAGACATGTATGAGACCTGGCCCCTGACCTTCAGGCAGGAACTGTCTAGGGGATGAGTGAGAATTCATGGCCCTGTGCTACTGGTTAGAGGCAACAAACTATTATGGGAAATTTATAAACAGGCTTAGTTTTTTTAATATATATATTTGTAAATATTCCCTATGAGCACAAAACACTTGATACGTTTCTAAAATTAGCTAATGCAACTTCCCTGGCGGTCTAATGGTCACGACTCCGTGCTTCCACTGCAGAGGAGTGGGGTTCGATCCCTGATCGGGGGAACCTAAGATCCCACGTGCCGCATGGTGTGGCCGAAAAAATAAATAAAAAAATAATTTAAAAAATTAGCTAAAAGTGCGTTTACAGACTATTAACTCTCAGGAGGAATTCTGAAACTATCACTTAAATACATCTCCCAAATTTTGTGTCTCAGGAAATTGGTGCATTGGGGGGTAAAAGTCTGAGTTAACTGCAGCTGAGTCAAGGAGAAAACCCGCACAGAGGACAAGGCCAGGTGAGCATTGCTTGATATTCTAAGGAAGCTGATTCAAGGGAAAAACCCCACGTGCTGAAACCAAGGAGTCTCCAGAAACAAAGGATATTTCCCTGAAATTCAGGAATTAAATGAAGGATTGATGTTTTACATGATAGTTCAATTAAAAAAACAAACAGCCTGTGCTTAGAAGTTGGAGAACACAGTTGGGGTCAGGGGGAGGTGGGCGTCCTCCAGGCTGGAGGCCAGGTGGATCCCTGTTAAATGGAGGGAATATCTTTGTTCTCAGACCTTTCCCTTCCCCACACAAAAATGTCCATATGTGGGCTTCCCTGGTGGCGCAGTGGTTGAGAGTCCGCCTGCCGATGCAGGGGACGCGGGTTCGTTCCCCGGTCCAGGAGGATCCCACATGCTGCGGAGCGGCTGGGCCCATGAGCCGTGGCCGCTGAGCCTGCGCGTCCGGAGCCTGTGCTCCACAACGGGAGAGGCCACAACAGTAAGAGGCCCGCGTACCGCAAAAAAAAAAAAAAAAAAAAGTCCATATTCCATCATAGAAGCATGGAAGTCAGAGGTCAGGAGATCTTGGGGAGTGTTTTGTCCAGCCCCTACATTTCATGGCAAGAAAACAGAAGTTCAGAGGTTCGCATAGGCTCTGAGCTGCGATTCCCAGCTCTGTCCAGCCTTCCGCCAACCTGACAAACTAATCCTGCTTGATGTAACCCCTCCTGGTTCAGGAAATCTTCAGCTGTGGGAGAACCCCTTCAGCGAACCCCGAATGCTGCTGTTTGGGTCCTGCTTTCCCACTTCCCAATCAGCAGAGCTGGACTGACTTGGACAAGGAGGTAGAGGTTACAGTTTCCAACTTTGAGGTCAAACATCACATTTCCGCAAGTTTCTAGAACTGGCAACTCTGAGCAAATTACTTAACTTCACTAAGCTTTTGTTTCCTTTTTAAATAATACGATCAACTCATAATGCTTTTATGAGGAACCAAGGGCAGCAGTAAAGCCTTTATAAAGATTAAGCACTCCATAAATGTCAACTTATTTTATACTACTATTACTATCAAAAGTTGACTATTGTGAACTTGTACGATTAGTCTGGGGCTTTAGAAGCAGGCAGACTCTACTTCTGGGGCCTTGAGGGCATGACCTAATAGGTCTCCTAGCTCAGCTTCCCTCTGCAGTGCGGGGCGCGCACCTGTCTCTCAGGATGGCTTTGGGGATTAAATGGCACAATGTATGTACATGAACCAGTAGCGCTTGTGTCTAGTAGCTGCTGGAGAGCTGCTCCTCTTTACTTCAGCAAATCATGACAAGAGTCCTCTCAGGAGAGTCAGAAGATGCTGTAACACAAAGCAAGAAAGCTACTGGCCTCTGTGTCCAAGGTTCTCACCGTGCATGGCTGCGGTCTTCTGAGATGCCTGATGACGAAGGTGTAATTTGCGAAGAGAAACATGGCTCCTTCTCACGCCTGACTCCCCTCCTGGCAGAGGTCTCCTCCATCTCTGCGTTCATGACGGGGCTTCAGGAGAGGGTCCACCTCATATGTCCTATTTCTGTTTCAAAGTTTGGGAGATGTATTTAAGTGATAGTTTCAAAATCTTTCCTGAGAGTTGAGTCTGTAAACGTACTTGTACCTAGTTTTTAAAACTTTTCAAGTGTTTTGTGCTCATAGGGAATATTTACAAATATATTTTAAAAAACCTAAGCCCGTGGGACTGCACCCACTCCAGGGCATAGGTGTGATGACATAAAAATTATATTTTAATTTCTCATCCTTTTAAAATATCTGTCTTTTTGAAAGTCCTATAATATACATGATGTATTAATACAGTAGTGCATATATATACTGAAATCAATATTCATAGTGAGGTGTGTGCTTAAAATGATTTTACAGATAGGGGTGCCTCATCATCAAGTTTGGAGACCTCTGCCCTAGAGGTCAGCTGGGGATGCAGGACACACAGTGAGGCCCAGCCAGCCCCTCAGAAGATGAGGGGTAGGGGGCTGAGCTAGGGGAGCCCATTCAGATGTGCAGAAACTCAGATCCCTGGAGAATTTCAGAGATCAGAGAAGGGCTGAGCAGGGCAGGAAGTGGTTCTGACGAGGCCTCCACCCAGGTCAGGCAGGAAGGCCCCGGCCCAGGGCCAGGGCTGAGGCTGGGGAACAAGCAGAACCCTCTGCTTGTATCTGCTCGGGGAGCCATCACTCGGTGTAAACGCAGCATGACCTGTCGGGTGTCAACCCACCTCAGGGTGTGTGTTGTCCTCTGAATGAAGCTTTCTCCTGGTAAATGCAGGCTGTGAATGGCAGGGGTCTCCCTTGACTCTTTTCATTGTTAACTGGCCCATAAGCACATCCGGGGCTGGATCTTTCCCATTTTTTGTTTTTGTTTGGTTTTTGTGTGCTTTCTATTTTCAGCACTACTAAGGGAGAGGGGTCCTCCACTTCCTGGGGGAGAAGAGAGGTTGGCTGATTCGCTTTACTGAAATCAGGGTGTGGGCATTGGAGTGCAGAGAGGCAGAATCCCAGGGAAGCAGAAGCAGGATGCTAGAAAGCGGAGAACACCATATGGTTTACAAAGGGGCTTCACACTCAGACCTCACAGCCGCCTAAACCCTGGGTATTGTTAGATTCCATTTTTCTAAGAGAAAATGGAAGATTTAAGCCACTTCCCCAAAGTTGAACAGTGAGCTAGTGACTCAAATAAGCCTTTAGACTCCTAGGCTGGTGCTTTTGCCCCTACCTTGAATCTCACAGCGTTTCAGTGCTTTGGTCGGGGTGATCAAATTAAATCAAATTAAATTAGGAAATTGGGTTGTAAGTCTGTGCATAAAATGTTCAACTTATAAAATTTCTGTGAGGAGGATGTTGGTTCTCGGTGATCATTGCCCAGGTGGGTCTGTCTGTGGGTCCAGAATCCTTCCCAGACTGAATCTTGCTTTTTGTAACCACTAGGTGGCAGTGCAAGCACAGCCTTCCAGGGTCCCCTTACCAATGACGATCCAGGGCGGTGACAAGCGGAGTTTCCTACACCAGGCCGGGATGAGTCATCCCACAACTCCGGTGTCGTGGTATCAGTTTCAGTGTGTCTGATTATCTGGAGTTTTCTCTGTGCTCTCCAACCTCACCAGAGGCTGCTCTATCTGCATAGACATACCTGCTGTGGGACCTTCTACTGAATTAAGTAGAATTAGTGAATGACGGAGATGCTTAACGGGGCTGCCCACCCTTTGAATACTAAGTAGTTGCCATCCTTCTGAGTAAGCAGGGCTGCCCGGGATCCTAGAAGGAAAATTCCAGGTCTCCTGTTCTGTGCCTCAAAACCAAATCCTCAGGCTATGTAATAACATCTCGGTCACTTTCAGTTGCGACCAGTTACAGAGTAAGTGCTGCTAATAGGAAATCAGAGACTCGGAGGTGGTGAGCTAATTTCTCCCAAAATGCAGTGTGTAACATTCTCATTGCAAAGAAGGGCATCTTTGGGGTGTGACCCAGCCTGCCTAACTCTAGAAACGGGCACCCTGCACCCAAATTAATTATATTATTAATATTAGTTAATGCATATTGAGCACACAGGAAGCACTGTGTTACACACTTACTATAGATGACCTCCTTTACTCTGACAATGGCTAACAGAGGTATATGTCATCATGATCCCGACCTTCAGATGAAGAGACTGAGGATTAGAGAGGGGACGTGATTTACCCAAGCCATGGAATTTGCATGAGGGTCTCTCCAATTGAAAGCCTACCATTTGTGTTGCTCTGTGAGTGGTGAGCACATTCTTTTTTTTTTTTTTTTTTTTTTTTTGTGGTACGCGGGCCTCTCACTTCTGTGGCCTCTCCCATTGCGGAGCACAGGCTCCGGACGCGCAGGCTCAGCGGCCATGGCTCACGGGCCCAGCCGCTCCACGGCATGTGGGATCTTCCCAGACCAGGGCACGAACCCGTGTCCCCTGCATCAGCAGGCGGACTCTCAACCACTGCGCCACCAGGGAAGTCCCAGTGAGCACATTCTTTAACCATGTATAGTGTCTCATCCCAGCTCTGCCACAGAAGTGGACTCACAGGGCCCCCGGGTTCTAGTGTAAATTCTTTGGCGAGGTGGAACAAGATGCAAAGATGCCCACCCAGCTGGGACAGGTGGGAAGTCCCCAGAGGCCTGGCTCAGCCGACGTTCAGCTAGACAGGGCCCATCCCGAAGGCGAGGTTGGCCTGACACAGGCAAAGACAGAGGTAGTCCAGACAGTGAGGCAGGTGGTTCAACAGCAATGCAGCCAACATGGGGCCAGGGATCCCATGGGCTTGTCTAGACACATGCTTCCCTAGTGCCTTTTATCAAACCCAGCTTGACCAAATGGCAATCCCTGCTTCTCCTTTGTGCCTCCAGATGGAAACCCTACTTAAGTCTTAGGATCAGTTTGGAAGTAAGATAATGCAAGGATCTTGATTTCACTCTGGAATGGCACATTTCCTCTAGGTTTATTTCCCAAAGGCTTGATCATGATGGCGCTTCCAAGGGTCTGCATGAAAATGAGAACCCGAGGACAATGTGGTGAGTTTTTCATAAGACGACATTTATTACATTGAGAAGACAATCCCTGATTTTGAGATTCTACCCTTCCTATTTCTCTATGGTTAAAATGTTTCTCTTAGGAAGCAGTGGAAGTTGATTTATATCTTAATAATGTTCCCCGGAAAAATAAAAACTTGACAAACCTACAGAGCGCTCCCCTTTTCTTCTTCTTCATTAAGAAATTTTACAGATTAATATCTGGGAACCCCAGCTCTGGGTGGTCCTCAAACTTCGCTCCCCTGAGCACCTTAGGAGCGTTTCATATACTGCCATCTAGTGGTCATCCCGGCTCACACTCGCTGATTCCTCCCTTTGAGAAAATAGTGTGTATGAACACAAGGTGTGTGTGTGTGTGTGTGTGTGTGTGTGTGTGTGTGTGTGAACTCAATTAGATGCCGACAAGCAGAGATATGTTAGCATGGAAAAATGCAGGTTTTGAAAACTGTGTAGAAAGATTCAGAGTGAACAGCCCTCCTACTCCAAACCCACGTGGGCAGAATTGAGAGCAGTTGTGTGGGATTAGCACTCTATTTTTTTCCAACATCCACCCTCCAAAGGGCAGCAGCACAGAGCCGTTCGTGCTCAGGAGTGCAGTCAGCTAATAGGACGTGAGAAGTTGAAGAGGAGAAGCTTTCAAGACTAAACTTGAACCAAATGTGTTCCCAATTTAGCTCATACCTTTTGAACCACAGAGGCATCCCTTCCAACTCTGGGAGGACCCATCAACCTTTCAGAAACGGGTGAGTGTAGATTTCTGCAGGCGCCTGGCATACTTGGGAGCGTGGCAGGAAATGTGGGTTTGCAAATATCAGACAGGCCTGACCTTTGGAGTGACCTCTGTGTAGAGGTGGCTGCCACTAGCAGCTGGTATATCCCACCTCTGTCCTTCACGGCTGCCGCAGCCTCTGGAGTTCTCTATCTGCAGCCTCCTGCTGACCTCCTCCAAGCTGGCTGCTCGTCCTGTAGCTCGTTTCAGACTGCTAGAGGGAGAGAAAGGGGAAAGGGGAGAGATGCAAAAGTCACGTCTAGGGTAGACAGGAGACGGGATTGCTTCCTTGGAAGGCCTGCACAGCCCTTCCAAACCCCAGAAGACCTTGTGTAGAAGGGCCTTAAACCACATGGTGTTCTGTAACTCACCTGAGTTGTCCTGAATTGAGTCAGGGGATTCAGGTTCTGGACACTGGTGCACGAGCTGACAGGCTATAACTTGCTAACGGGTTGTATTCTGAAAGGTTACATGTATATTAGCTCTACTTGAAGTTTGAAATACATTTACACATAAAACCAATGAGCTACAGTGCTTAGGTTCTCAGGCTGGCTCGGAAAGCCCATGTAACCTCTTCTGTGTTTCTGAGCTGCACGTTGGACCTCCTTTGAGCCACCTGAGCTTTCGCTGAGTGGGGCACATGGTGGGGATGGGGAGGTTCTGCAGAGACTTAATCACTGATTCTTTTAATAATGCTCAGTAGAAACTCCTTGACACATCAGAAGAGGACCCAGGGGGGGAAAAACTAGAAATAAAGAAATAAATCTGAATATAATTAATCACATTTGCCGAGGGGATGTATTCAAAGAATGCTTAGATAAGACAGCAGCCAATAATTAAAGGAAGAAATTGCAAGGGTACAAACGGACTTGCTACGGTGCCCTTGCTGCCCGGGCTCTGGACACCCAGGGCTCACTTGTGCCCCTTTCAGTCTTCTCAGCTGTCTGTGATGCCGGACAGCTCTGCAGTCCTTAGGTCTGGCTCATAGTAGGTGCTCAATAAGCATCTAATGAGTAGAACTGCCAAGAGCAGGCATAATCTCTTGCATTCATTCTACATGTAGTAATCAAGTGTCTGCTGCCATGTGGGTGTGTGCTAAGTACTGGATCAACAGAGGGCTGGGAGGTTGGGTCCCTGCTTTTGTACCTTGTGGCAGACTGAATACTGGCCCACCAAAGTGCCAACATCCTAATCCCCGGAACCTTGAGTATGTTGTTACCTGACATGGAAAAAGGGACTTTTCAGACATCATGAAGTTAAGGATCTTGAGATGGGGAGATCATCCTGCATTATCCAGGTGGGCCGAATGTACTCACTGAGGGTCTTATGAGAGGTCACAGTGATGCAGGCCCACAAGCCAAGGAATATAGGAGGCCATAAGAAGCTGGAAATGGCAGGAAACGGATTCTCCCCTGGATCCTTGAGAAAGATCACTGCCCTGCTGACAACTTGTTTTTACTCTGGAAAACTGCTTTCAGACTTCTGACCTCCAGATCTGGAAGATAATAAGTTTGTGTTGTGGTTGTTTATTTATTTATTTATTTATTTTTGGCTGTGTTGGGTCTTCGTTGTGCGCAGGCTTTCTCTAGTTGCAGCGAGCGGGGGCTACTCTTCATTGCAGTGCAAGGGCTTCTCATTGCGGTGGCTTCTCTTGTTGCGGAGCACCAGCTCTAGGTGCGTGGGCTTCAGTAGTTGTGGAGCGTGGGCTCAGTAGTTGTGGCGCACGGGCTTAGTTGCTCCGCTGCATGTGGGATCTTCCTGGACCAGGGCTTGAACCCGTGTCCCCTGCACTGGCAGGTGGATTCTTAAGCACTGTGCCACCAGGGAAGCCTTATGTTGTGTTTAAAGCCACTCCGTTTATGGTAATGTGTTACAGCAGCAATAGGACATGAATATAAGCTGAATAGAGTTGTAGCTTATTAACTATTTTGTATGAAGTATCACAGACATTAAAAAAGTAATCCCAATAAATTATGATAACAGAGAAAGTATGGAATGTCGATTCTCTCTTCACAGGTTAGCTTAATAATTCATTCTTCTCTTCGGTAGTCAGAGTACCTGTCTGAGGCTGTACCTCTCTGGGGACGTAGGAATTCACTTCGCAGCTTCCAACATCAGGTCCTGAGGCTCCAAATGCTTATGAAAAACATTTTGATATAAAATCCTTCCCTATAAATAACAACTTTTACTTAGGAGGGATAGTGTTCCTTAACTGACAGTGAAGTTCAACTTGGATTTTTGGCTACAGCACCCTAAAAAAGAGAGAGAAGATCTTATTTGCATCCCATTTCTCCAATGAGGAAACAAGCACAGATCTGATCAAGTTTGCTTCGCCACCCACGAGCAAGAATATGAGCTCAGCTCTTTTGACATGTCAACCAAGGGCGTTCCCTTGGCCTCGGCTCTTTGTTTTAAAGGCATTAAGAAGGGGGGAAAGAGGTGCTAAACACGCAGGCGAGGGGCAATAGTCGGCTTGCTACAGGGAAAGGAGAGGAATTCTGGAGAAACACTAATAGAACCTCTGGAATAAGAGAGCCTCCAGTTTTTAAATTAAAAAGAGGGGGAAAAATTGACAATCGGATGAGTTTCATTTTGAAACTCATTTAACCCGAAAAGTCAAAACGAAACTCCAGGGGTGCAAACCCACAACAATCAAAATAAAAACAAGTTTTCACAAGCCCATTGCAAAGCTAAATATAGGTTTTTCAGGTAGACCCGCTCAGCTTCAAATTCATGACTTTTGAGAACTATTTCAAACATTATTTGAAAAAAGAATGTCAATCAAAAGGAAAATAGTTTCTCGTGGGAGGTAGGGTAAGGCTGGGCTTGTGTGTGTGTGTGTGTGTGTGTGTGTGTGTGATGGGGGAGCATTTCTCTGACTTAGCTCCCCCCCAAAACTGTCGAGCTGGTTTTAAATACCATTTGTGGTCGCCCGCTCTGGCAATATGTTCTAATTGTGGTCAAAAGAAGCTGACTAAAGGTTTGTGTGTTTGTTCCAGGGGGAAACTGTCAAATGCCAGGGCCTTAGTGGATGGCCCTCAGTCACTTTATTTCTCACCTGGTTCACTGGTGCATCTGTGTGACCCTCTCTGCGTTCTGACATCATAAAGAACACAATTCACATTGGAAACCAAAGTACTCTGGCTACAGCAGGGACAGCGCGTAGGGCCTTTCCTTTTCCTGCTCCTCCGGCCTCACCTCTGTGCCCAGGAGGAGGTGGAGAGAGGGGCTGGAATCACCTGGGGCCCGAGGGTTGCCCCCGAAAGAAGGCCCCTCGGTTCCTCGATGTGTAGTGAGGGCTCTGAGCCAGGATTCTGAACTGCTCAGCAATTTCTTAGTAAGACGTGAGCACCAGAGTGTCAGCTGGAGCTTTAGGCTTTTATCTGTGGTGGGCTGTTTTCCTTCCACGGTTGTTGTGGTTTACCGTCTACCTGAGTGCTCAAAACTGCTTTGCAGAATCCAGTGACTGAGCTTCAGATTTGGTACCACGCCTTCCCCGCCCAGCTGTGGCCCCTGGGACACACGTTCCACTGTGCGTCTCCTCCCATGCCCTGCTGTGTTTCCATCGGGAGGAGAATCATTAGTGAATAGGCACCCACATTGTCAGATGTTCAGTGTGTATTTCCAGGAATGGTAATTTGGGGAAAACTAAGATAGGTCCCCAGACTGCTGTACCAAAGATGATTTCCCCAAATGGACAGTGGAGATCAATCATTAGCACCATGCAGGCCAAGAAAGGACTCGGGACCTCAAAAGTCTTAGAATTTTGGGAACCATGCCTAATTTATGCTCAGTAAATAACCATGAATATGTAAAAAAATTTTCAAAAATAAAGTCACAAAGATATTTATTAGGAGTTTACCTATAATAACAAAAAAATGGGAAAAAATCTAAATAGCCAATAGGTTATTGATTGAATAAATTATGTTATACTCGTATTTTTGTCACAATCAATGACTAGCAATTGTTGCATGCTTACCATGTCCTGGATATTATGTATTAGCTTTATGTGTGTTATCGCATTTAGTCCTTAAAATAACCCCAGGAACTTACACTTAGAGAGGTAAAATTCCTCATCCATGAACACAGTGCTAATATAGTGAGATAAACAGAGTCCTCCCAAAATTCATTTCCACCTGGAACCTCAGAATGTGCCCTTATTTAGAAATAGCATCTTTGCAAAGGTAATTAAGGATCTAAAGACAAAGTCACCCTGGATTCACCTATGACTGGTATCCTTACATGAGAAGAGAGAGAGCGATTTGAGACACAGGGCAGAAGTCTACAGGAGGGTAGAGAGGGGGGAGGGCAGAGACTGGAGCAATGTGTCTACAAGCCGGGGAACGCCAAGGGTTGCTGGCAGCCGCCCGTAGCTCACAGAGAGAGGCGTGGAACAGATTCTCCCTCAGCATTCCAGAAGGAACCAGCCCTGCTGACACTTTAATTTCAGACTTCTCACCTCCTGAACTATGAGAGAATAAATGTCTGTTGTTTTACGCCACCCAGTTTGTGGTAATTTGTTATGGCAGCCACAGGAAATGAATACAGATAGTGAGTAGTACACACAGGGTTTGAACCCAGGCTGACTCCAGAACCAGAGCTCGCCCACTGTGCTGTGTAGACTCCAACAGGCTTAACATTGTATGTTTAATGTCACGTTTGGGTAAAAAGTTTGAATATATGCATAGAAAAGAACTGGAAGAATATACAGCAAAATGTTTATTTCTGGGTAGCAAGACTCCAGATGGATTTTAATTTTCTTCTTTTTGCTTATCTTCTTTTTCCTTTTTCAGCATTGAAGTGCAATACTTTTCATAGTAAGATACACACTGAATGATGTAGGAGTGAAGGGGCATCGTGCTACAACTTACGCTCAAATGGTTCAGGCAAAAAACCAATAAATATGTATCTATGCAGAGAGAAAATGATCAAGCAAATGTGGGAAAATGTCAACCATTGGAGAATCTGGGTAAAAGGTATATAGGAATCCTTTGTACTATTCTTGCAGCTTTTCAGAAATTCTGAAATCATTTCAAAATTTAAAAGTTACCCCCCGCCCCAAAAAAGAGTCCTAACATGGAAGATATTCAAAGTTGAAACAGAAACAACTTTATAAACATAATGCCAAGACACGGCCAACTAGTGTATTCCAAGAATCAGAAAAATTTATTTTGGAATAAAAGCAAGTGTTTGCATTACAGCAAAGATGAGTCTCAAAGAAAAAAAAAAAAAAACAGACATAGAAAGAGACAGAGTAAGAGGTGATAGAAGAAAGTAATACCCAAAAAAAGTCCCTGTTGAGATATTGCTGTGAGGCTAGGACAGCTGGACAGCCCACTCCAGCCCTCCAATGCCATTTCTGGCACATACTCAAGACCAGTGATTTCAGGCCAGGCCTGAACAAGGAGCCGGAAGATGCTGGTTTGCCCAACCTGTAGGGGAGGAGTGTGGTCTAGATCATCTTTACAGTCCCTTCAAGTTCTGATGGTGGCTTTCAGTCGCTGGTTACTCGTTCCCCAGAGGGTGGTCGTTTGTTAGTACTGCATATACGGGTTACATTTTTAAAATAATATGGATAGACAAACTAGAAAAGGATTTCCTGGCCCTTTGGAAATGTAAAATTATTGACAGGCCACTTGATATTTTTATTTTAGTAGAACAGAAACTCTAATTGCGTGCCAATTTTAAAGCTCACTTCCAATGGGCGGGTCTAGTTTACCATCTTGGCAAATACAGGGAAGAGTACGTCCATAATTTGGACTTAGCTAGAAGGGAAAAAAGTCACATTGCTAAATGGCTTTATTTCAGAGGGTCCCTTTCTCTATCGTTAGTTCCTATAAACATCTCTGACCATTATGAAAAATAACTCAGCGTTGTTGGCAACATTTTACTTGTGTACAAGATATTGTGCGACCAGGCTAGTTCTCATCCGTTTGCAGAAACCACTAGTTCCTTCCATCCCATGGTGGGTGAGGGGCAGGGTTGGTATGAATGGGTCTCGCTTAGAACTAGCCCCACCCTCGCCCTCAAACAGCACAGATAAATATATGGTTTGGCAAAAGCATATTGAATACATCATGTGCGCCTAATTGAGTTGAAGAATAATAGGTCCATTTTTATTCCATTCTCAAGTTGTTGCACGTTCAACATTCCTTCCTTACAAAGGTTTGCTAATTGTTCCAATTTGCAGTGCCAAGTAATTTGTGCCTAGTAATTCCATAAATGTTTGCATTTCTGGGTACCTACAAAGCAATGCCTCTTCACAGTGCCTCTAAGTCACCTTTTGGAGGGAAAGGATCCCACAAAGATCCTTTGACCTGATGTCATACGTGCGTATGCTCAATGTCCCCAGAGCCACGGAGAGTAGTGCCATGGTGCCCAGGATGCCACCACAGACCATTCAGAGAGAATTACCAGCCAGTGGGAGGGTGTCTGAGTGGGAGGTTTGCAGTGTGTATAAATTTTTTTCCCGAATGTATTTAAAACTAGTTTGAAGTTCAGATGGAAGACTCCCTTTTTAGCCTTTCCTCTATGGAAAGAAAAGCAGATTCTTGGTAAGATTCCAGACCGTCAGCCCCACCTCCACGTTAAGCATTTTGACCTCATTTCTGACGGTTTTATGAACGTTTTCTGCTTTACAACATCCTCATGGTGTACAAAGAATGCATCCCTTTGAGTCCTAAACCTTCCTTTTCAAGGGTAATATCCTCCCAAAGCCTGGCCATGGCCTTTTGGATTTTTGTTCTTATTTGGGGGGTAATAGCAATAGTGCTTACAAATTGATGCATTAAAGCATGATGTAGCAATGATAATGAACCCTGAGTCCAAGGACAGTATTTAAGCCCTTTTTGTTCAGTCAACCTTAACAGGTGAGTATCTGAGGAACTGGTGACACTGATTAAGATGCTTGCATCCATCCTGGACCACCAGACTCACACTCCTGAGAGGAAGGATGGAAGCCATCTACTGAGTTTTCAGCTGAACTGATGATAAAGCCTTCCTTTTGGAAATGACACTAAAACAGAGTTATCCTTGTCAAAAATGGCCAGTGTATTTGTGATTTTGGTGGAGACTGTTTTCATATTTGAACTCTGTGCACTTAACCCACATGCATTCTTGTGTTCTTCCAGTCCACCTTATAAAGGAGGTGGAAACCAGATCCTTGCAATTCCTTGCCTAGTAATAGCACACAAGGATTATGTATATTGTGATGAATTCCAATTTTTCCATTTCCAGCACAAGAAATCTAGGGTCAGAAAGGTGGTTTTCCTGAAGGCTTACACACTGAATTCATGATGCTTGGGGCCAAGGTCTCTTCCAAGGCTACCTGCTTCTTAGGGACCTCAGGTAGTACTGACGCCTGAACCTGCAGTCAGTGTAGTCACCAGGTGAGCAAATATGCCTTGGGTTTAGGGTGGCGGCTCTCAGACTCTAGTGTGCATAAGAATCACCCAGTATTGGGGGTGGGAATGGTTAAAAAGGTAGGCTCTGGAACCCCTACTCAGGTATAGACTCTGCAGGATAGGGGGCATGTGCATTTTTAAAAAATACTCTGCGTGATTCTGATGCCACGAGAAACACTGTCCTATAAACTCTGATGGGGAATATCTGGACATGTGCCTTCCTTCATCGGTTTTTGGTTTTCGTATTTTCCACTCAAAATTCTATTATTTAAAATATTTTTTCCTAATATGCAAACATTTAGGACAAGAAAAGACTCTCAACATCATTGTCACTGGGGAAATGCAATTGAAAATTCCAGTGAGTTACTACAGCACACCCATTAGAATGGCTATAATCAAAAAGACTTATAATACCAAATACAGAGAGAGGATGTGGAGAAACTGGAACCCTGATGTACTGCTGATGAGAGTATAAAATGGTAAAGCCACTTGGGAAACAGTCTGGCAGTTTCTTAAGAAGTTAAACATATACTTATCATATGATCTAGTAATTCTGCTCCTAGGTATGTGCCCAAGAGAAATGAAAACAGATGTCCACACAAAGGCTTGTACATGAACGTTCATGGTAGCATTATTCATAATCGCCCTAAATTAGAAACAACCCAAATGTCCACCTACTGGTGAATGGATAAACAAAATGTGTTATAGCTATACAATGGAACATTATTCAGTCTTTTAAAAAAAGAACGAGCTACTTATATCTGGTACAACATGGATGAATCTCAAAAACATCACATGAAATGAAATAAGCCGGACACAAAAGACCACAAATCACACAATTCCATTTAGATAAAATTTCTAGACAAGGCAAATCTATAGAGATATAAAACAGATCAGTAGTTGCCTGGGGCTGGGAGAAGGATTGACTATGAAGAGACAAAAGGGAACTTTCTGTCCATGTGGAAAAGTTCTAAAACTGGATGGGAGGAATGACTCAGAACTCTATAAAGTTACTAAAAAATCATTAAACTACAAAGTTACCATGGTTGAATTTTAAAGTATATAATTTTTATCTCAATAAAAGGTGTTTAAACAAACAACAGGCTCTCAAAAATGGCAATTGAATGGTACAGGAGTGAATGAATCAATCAAAAAACATTTCAAAGTATTTAGGAGATGGTGTTCAAAGAAATATATCTACATATGATTAAGCCTTCCGCACATTGTTACAGCCTAACGTGAGTCTCATTAGTAGGTGGCTTTTTTCTTTTCAGCACGCTTTGAGTCACAGTTTCAGCCTCAGCGTTCACCAACTTATCCCCAACTTTCCAGCTGCTCTCAGCTTTTCTCAGCCTTAACCACCACCAGTCTCTCCCTTTAGGCTAACAGGCAATTCTGGCAGTTTAGCTTTCTTAACAGGCAGAAAGGACCGTCTACCAGTCCCTCTGACTCATCTGCTTTCTCTTCCGTGTGGCAGGAGAAGAAAAAAGAGTTTTCAGTCCCATCATATGTCTCCGTGTCAGCAATTCAATTGTTCCCTTAGCAACCATAGCTTTTACCGCCGGCTTTCTGATACACACTGCTTTCTCAAAGAGCTCAGGCTCACAGATTATCTGGTTCATGCCAGAAGCAGTTTTCTAAAAAGGCCAATATCTCTTCTAGAGCCAGCTCTTTTTAAAACAATATTCAAACAAAACATACCGGTTTTAGACAAAGGTGATAATGGGGATAGCACTGTGAGGAGATGATGCCTCTTAGGAACATTTGGCTGAGATAAGGGAGGGTGAGAAGCCCTCGCTCCCTGCTCCCCTCCGGGTCGGTGGATGTCGTGGGTCACAGGGGAAATCAGAAGCGGAGGAGGGAGGATCACACCGGGTGGGAGCAATCCAGTGAGTTCCCTTTGCTGATGGAACAATCGAGGCATTATTTTTGCATTAGACGTTTTCCAGATTTTCCATTTTTCAATCTGACTACTTATGGGAGCATACTGCCTTCAATGTATTCCTACATCCAGGTGAAAACTAAGACCAAGGGATAGTTCAGAAGTGTGGTTCCCTTTATTATTCCATCCATTATTTATTTTCCAAGAGAATCTGTAATTTTTTTCCCTTTAAAAAAAAAGACACATTGGGACTTCCCTGGTGGTGCAGTGGTTAAGAATCCGCCTGCCAATGCAAGGGACACGGGTTCGAGCCCTGGCCTGGGAAGATCCCACATGCTGCGGAGCCACTAAGCCCATGCACCACAACTACTGAGCCTGCGCTCTAGAGCCCGTGAGCCACAACTACTGAGTCCGCGTGCCCAGAGCCTGTGGTCTGCAACAAGAGAAGCCACCTGCACACTGCAACAGAGTAGCCCCCCGCTCACCGCAACTAGAGAAAGCCCTCACGCAGCAACGAAGACCCAGTGCAGCCATAAGTAAATTAGTTAATTAATTAACACATTTCCTATGTCAGCTGCTGAGTGAGAAACAAGGGTGTCTCAGACGTTGGATATCATGTGAATAGTCTCTCAAGAAAATTCCCAAACACCGTGAGAAGGATTGGGAATTTACAATATTCTATTTCATAGGTCCACCTACAGGAATAAAAACCACTCAATACTAATGGTAGCAGTGGTAGTTTCTTCTTTAATTAGCAAGAGTGAAGAGGTATTTTATCACTATTTAAGAACGCTGGGGGCTTCCCTGGTGGCGCAGTGGTTGAGAGTCCGCCTGCTGATGCAGGGGACACGGGTTCATGACCCGGTCCCCAGTGAGAGGCCCGTGTACTGCAAAAAAAAAAAAAAAAAAGAACACTGGCTTTTCAGCATTTCAGAACACCTGTACTTCAAACAATTGATACCAAAGATTTTGCTGAACCTCTGCTCAATATGAAGTGCACTAGGGTTGAATATATTACTGACAAGATTTTGGTACCTACCTTATTTTAATATATGTACATATTTGGGGTGGGTTTTTTTCATTTTATTGCCCTTTGCTTTATTGCACTGTGCAGATACCACGCTTACAAAATTTTTTAAATTTATTTTAAAATTTATTTATTTTTAAATTTAATTTAAAATATTTAAATTTTAGGGGCTTCCCTGGTGGCGCAGTGGTTGAGAGTCTGCCTGCCAATGCAGGGGACACGGGTTCGTGCCCCGGTCCGGGAAGATCCCACATGCCGCGGAGCGGCTGGGCCAGTGAGCCATGGCCGCTGAGCCTGTGCATCCAGAGCCTGCGCTCTGCAACAGGAGAGGCCACAACAGTGAGAGGCCTGCGTACCGCAAAAAAAAATAATAATAATAATAATAAAAAAGGAGGGGGCTTCCCTGGTGGCACAGTGGTTGACAGTCCGCCTGCTGATGCAGGGGACACGGGTTCGTGCCCCGGTCTGGGAAGATCCCACATGCCGCAGAGCGGCTGGGCCCGTGAGCCATGGCCGCTGAGCCTGCACGTCCGGAGCCTGTGCTTCGCAACGGGAGTGGCCACAACAGTGAGAGGCCCGCGTACAGCACACACACAAAAATAATAATAATAATAATAATAATAATAATAATTTTAATTTAAATATTTAATTTAAAATAAATTTATTTTTAAATTTATTTTATCGAGGTAACACATGACATTAAGTTTTATGAGTACAACATCTACTTCTGCATACACTACAATGTGAACAAACCAAACCAAACAAAAACAAAGGTGTGGCTACAGAGAACAGAGTAGTGGGGTTTTGTCTTTTTTTTAATTCCTTCTATTTCAACTTTTCCTTTCAATCAGTTCTGTTCCTAATTTAGGCGGTTTTCCTTGATATGAGCCCAAATTAAGGAGATTTCCCTGTATATATACATATTTTTCAACTATTAACACAGGAGCTATTGACCCAGTGGACTTATAAAATAGGAGGCAATCCTCTGGCATGTTTTATAACCCTCAAGGATAGAGATTCACAGTTGTAAACGTGTTACTGCAGGTCCCAGCTCTGTAGCCTGGACGTCCCCAAACTAGTCCGTCAAGCCATTTTAAGAGGTTGTATTTAAGGCCAATCCACTCTCCTAGGGTTTCCCCAAATAATACAAAGTCACCAAGAATGAAACACTCAGAACCACAAGTTAAGGTTCTAAGTCCACTCCCAAAGCCTTAAGGATAAAATTCACAGGCGATTTATCACAAATAGCCTGAAGGCAAACACCTCCAGCCTTCCCCACCCACCCAGAAAAAGAGGCGGCTCCTTTTCAGTTCAGAAGCAGTAAAGGGAGTCCTAACAATTGGAGTCTGCCTTGGAGGAGTCAATAATAACATTCTGTTTTATTCTGACTAAACAAGAATAAAGGTCTTCCTAATTCCTCCATATTCTCCGAAGCCTGTCACTTTGAGACTTAGGTAGGTAAATGAGTTTGGGTCTGAGCTGCTGTAGCTGAGCTGCTGAAGAGCAAGGTTTTCCCTCTCTACCATCTCTGGGCATCAGTTTCCCCGCATGCTGAAACAGTGGGGTGGGATATGAATATCCTCCAGGCCCTTCCATGGCTATAATTTGTGTTTCTATCTCCTTCCTCTGGGCCTGGACTGTGGAATTCCATGATTTTCTGTGTGTCTGCCCCAGCTGCCTGGACCCTCTCTGGAGCCCTTTCTTCCTCTGGGAACCGGGCAGCTCTCACGTGCATTGTTCAGACATTCTGGTCCACACAAGCCTTTCTTCTCACCACCACCCAAGTCCGAGTCAGAGGTGTGAAAGGGAAGAAGGAAAAGATATACACAGACACGTAAGTATATGTAAGTATATGTATCCATAAAACTATGGGTTCTAGGCAAGTCCAAGGCCCGGGGTAGCCCAGAGCTTAGTGCTCTGAGCGTCACAAGGTGACTGTCCTAGGCAGGAAATGACCCGTCACATCCTGTTCTGTCTCAGGGCGGTGAGGGTGCCTATCACACATCCTGTTCCTGGCTGGGGAGGTTTGCCTGCCACAGCCTTGCTTTCTAGGCTGGATGGCCAACTGGGGAGCCCTTAATGGCAATTTCTGCATTAAGTTATAGTGCAGTTTAGCTCAGGGCTTGGCACGCCACCAGTTCAGTCCCATGTATGCAGCCTCCCCAGTCCTGTTACAAGAGCCACATGCTGACAACCTGTCCTCCCAGTGGAAAGTCACCCTGAGTTCAAATATAGTGGCAGAGTCTAAAGCCACTCTGCTATCAAGGCAGGCCGATCATCCTACAAATGATCCTATTAGTCCTAAGGTTTTGGACACTCATTCAGGAAACAAGAAACAAAAGTCTCTCCATGCTCTTGTCTCCCTACCCTTTTTTGGTCACCCACCCCTTTCTCTGGCCCATCAAAAACAGGTCAGTGCCAGATGATTCCCATGGCAGCCCCACCTGGTCACACAGACTTCAAGGCTGTGCCTTGGAGTCGTTTTTTAAGGGAGTGAATGGAGGATTGATTGCTGTGTGACCACTGAGGTCATACAGATGTTCATTGGAGAAATGGGTTTCTGGGCTTGGGGGTGTAACAAGACGGTGACAGTGGGGAACAGGAAAGGGGGCAGGCAGGGGCAATCAAAATAGGAAAAGAGGGCTTCCCTGGTGGCACAGTGGTGAGAGTCCGCCTGCCGATGCAGGGGACACGGGTTCGTGCCCCGGTCCGGGAAGATCCCACGTGCCGCGGAGCGGCTGGGCCCGTGAGCCATGGCCGCTGAGCCTGCGCATCCGGAGCCTGTGCTCCGCAATGGGAGAGGCCACAACAGTGAGAGGCCCGTGTACTGCAAAAAGGAAAAAAAAAAAAAAGAATGTTGTAGTGATTATGAAAAATCTATATTTCTTCATGTGTGTGGATCACTCAAGACTATTTTTGATCCAGGTATAGAGGCCCTGCCTGCACTGGGAAAGAGCATGCGCTTTGGAGCCATAAAGACTGAAGTTCAAATCCCAGCTCATTCACTTCTGAGGATGTAGCCTTGGGCAAACCGTTTACCCTCTCTGAGCCTCAGAGAGGCTGTTTACTTACCTGTGAAATAGGGACAGTGATTTTCACCTTGCAGGGCGTATTATTGTAGTTGGATTAGAGGCAAGGTAGAAGAATCAGCTAACACAATGCCTGGCACACAGTAAGTAGTCAATAAATGATAGTTGCTGCTGCTATTGCCATTTTTAATAAAATTGATGACATTAAAGGTAATAAAAAAAACTGAATGATTCAGAGAGGTGCAGTAAGACACTTTGCCTGATGCCAGGGAAGTTAATGGATTAGGCATATGGATAATCAAAATGTGCTGACTGGCCATTCTTAACCTTCTTTCCTCCTTGTCCCTTCACCCTGGAGGCACGAAAAGCTAAATAGTCACTTTTCCAACCTCCCTGGCAGCAAAAGATTGCCATAAGACACAGTTCTGGTCCAAGAGATGTGAACAATGATCTTCTTCCCTGATAGAGACATGGCGAGTGATACTCTTCCTTTCTTTCCTCCTGCCTTGAATGTGGATGTGATGCCTGGAGCAGAGGCAGCCATATTGTAGTCATGGTGTAATAAGCCACATGGTAGGGATGTGAGGAGAGAACAAGAAAAAGGTCCTAGGTTCCTGTTGACATCATTGAACTGCTGCACCAGCCGTGGGCTACCTACTTTCAGAACTCTTAGTCTTGTAAGAAAAATACCCTTCTATTTGTTTAAGTGACTCAGATGGGTTTTCTGTTGCTTACTGCTGAAAACACTCTTAGCTGATAAAGAACTTTGTGATAAGCTACTGAAATACCTTGCTGACCTAGCAGAAAAATCAACAGTCACTTTGACTCTCAAACTCTCAAGAGCATGAGCTCTGTAGGCATTAAATAATCCTAAATATTTTAATGAAAATGAATATATATCTAGGAATGTAGGATACACACACATATATTTATATAGTAGCTTATGAAACCTGGGAGGTTTGCTTTAGATGCAATTCTCAACCTTTAGTGTGCATAATCACAGTGAAAATGCCCATACCTGGACTCCAACCCTGGAGATTCTGGCTTCCTATTCCTGGAATGAGTTCAGGGCATCACAAAATTTTAAAGCTGAACAGGTAGCTGTGAGGCACAGGGCTTAGGGAGAACTATGCTATAGCCTTCCTTAGCAGGGATCTAAACTCAGCAAATCCTAGGTACTAAAGCCTTCAAGAGTCAGACTGGAAGGGTAAAATAACCCTACAGGCAGTGTGGCACAGCTTTGCTATTTTAACTCAACAGAATAATTCCTCACAATTACAAAGAGTTATCAGGTTTCATAAAACACAGGATTTATATGCAGTCCTCTATTGCCAGTTACTCAGGGTTCCTCTTTAATTTTGCATAGCACCTGGTATGGATAAACCAGCATTCAACCTGCACAGGGATCAGAAATAACAGAACTGCTGCCTTATGACCTTATTTTAGTAACTCAAATGACCATGATAGAAACTCCATAAGATAGGATGGGGCTCACCAGTTAAGCCTGATGTATTCACATACGGACAGACTAGGGCCCTTCTGATGGGAAGGCAGCCAGCTAACTCCTTGTCTTTGGAATGTTACTGTAATGTGATATAAAGTGCCCACATGGTAAGATCAGAATCACTGACATTGCTGACACAACATGTTTACTTTGAATTGGTAATTTTTCATATTTTCTATGGTTTCTCTGTCAGAGTTACATATTTGCTTATATTTCCTGAATAGATCTTTAAATGAGATCTTTATACGTATAAATAAATATGCATAAGGTCTCGAAGGTTGTTTTCTGTTTTTTTTTTTTTTTAACCCAGCAGCAAATTTTTTTATGGACCAAATCTATCGCCTTGTCAATTAAACTTCTATTCTCGTATACTTGGTGGCAGTTATTGATAGATCATCTTACATTTGTACATAGAGTACTGTGTATATTCCTTTGTCAACCCACTTCTGAGATATAATTGCTGGGCTTCACATTTTCATACCTGTTGATACAATTTACAGCAGCCCATCCTCACATTGCATTTTTAGTTTTTACTACTAATAAAAATTGTATAACTTTCATGAGCCCTAACTGTATACCAGACACTGTACTATACTCTTTACATCAATATTTTATTTAATCCTTACTACAACCCAATGAAGGAGGGTACTGTTGTCATGACCATTTTACAGATGAGTCAGCTGACTTTGGGAAGTCAAATTACTTGTCCTCTCACAAAGCCTGGAGCTCATAGAGCCAAGCTTTGAATCTAGGTAATTCTTTATCCCAAAGTCCACCCTCTTAACCACCATGCTATGTTAGCACCATTTATCATCCATGCTTATCAACCTTATTTTTCTTGGGTCATGCTGTAAGAATCTTTTAACGGTTATTCTATCATGAATCACCGTCATCAAATCTGTCAGCCATATTCTGCTACAGCATCATCTTTAAAATCTTTTCAAAACAGATATGGTCATGGGTCTGAGTTTTACTTGTTTCTGCGACCGCAGTTGTTCTGAGTCACTTCCATGGATGCTGGTGTGATAGAAGAACACAAGTTTTGTAGTCAGATGCTTTGCTTATGTGACCCATGCTGGACATTTATTCCCTTTAAGTTACAGTTTGGAACATCTCTAAAGGGGAAGTATTCATGCTACCTTCTCACTCCCCAGGATTATGTGATGACCAAACAAGCTAGTGGGTGTGAGAGGTGCTTTGAGAACGATGGGGTGGTACACACATTATTATTATTTAATTGAAATGCACTTTACTTACCATATTTTATTAGTTTCAGGTGTACAGCATAGTGGTTCAGGTTTCTTTTTGCAAGTTATGTCCCATTTTGACTTATTACAAGATACTCACAGCATTATTTTATAGAACTTTCTTTTCAATACAACGTTCCTGACTAATTTCACTCCAATTCACAGCCACAAAATCTCCAACTGGCCTTCAGCCCTGCCTGGTAACCCTACCCCACTCCACATCTGTGAGCTTTCCCACTCTCCAAAGTGACTGTTTCACATCTTCTCTCTTCACATCATACCCACCTCAGTTTTAGTTGAGGACCTTGCCTCTTCACACTTCCTCCAGAAAACTGAAGCAACCAGAAGGGCCTCCCTTGTCACATCACCACCAAGACGAACACCCTATGTCCTCAGGGCTTCCTTCCCATGGTCACCAAGGATCAGGGGTCCTTCTCTCCAGAGACCAGCCGTCCTCTGGCTCCCATCTTTCCTCATCAGTCTCAGGGACTTTGTTCCTCCAATTATTCCTTCTCTTCAGCACCATCCATTTCACTCCCTCTATCAGAGTGCAATCCTGTGCTTCCCATATTAAAAAGTAGAAAGGAAAAACACAAAATAAAACTTCCTCTACCCCACATTTTCACACAGCCACTGCCCTATTTCTCTGCTGTCTTTCACAGAGAAATTTCACGAAGGTTGCTTACTGTCTCTGCCTCTACTTCCTCTTCTCCGTTTCTCCCCTCGGCCCCTTCTGCCTGGTGCCTGCTCCACGGAGCGTCAAGCTGCAGAGTCAACACGCATGCCCTGCCTTCATCCTACCCCTCCTCTCAGAGTGTACCACTCCCTCCTTGTAGACCACTCTCTTCTCCTGACTCTGAACACACCCTCCCGGTTCTACTGCCCATTTGCTGGTTGCCTCTTGTCCAGCTCTTTCGCCAAATTTGCTTCATTTTTCTGACCTCTGAGTGTTAGAGTGGCCTAGGGTTTATGCAATGACCCCTTCTCTTCCACGTCCTCATGCATCCTTTAAGGAGTCTCATCCAGCATTCTGGCTTTATATAACACCTGTATATCAGCCACTCCCACTCTCTTGCACCAACTATTTGGACTATTTGGCATTGCCATGTGGATTTTAGGCAAGCACCTCAGACTTACGGCCAATCAACATTCTTGATTTTCCTTCCCAAAGTGTCTCCGCCAATCTTCTCTATCTCAAGGAGTGCCATAATGATGCCACCAATTGGTGCCATTAAATGGTACCACTTGCTCATGACAAAAATCTAGAAATCACCCTTGCTAACTTTTTTTTGCATCATCCCCCACATGGAAACCATTAGCAAAATCTCTCAAGTTCATCTCTAAAACAGAGCCTGAATCTATCCATTTCTCCCCATCCCTCTGCTAACACATCTTGAGATAAGCCATTTACACTTCTTATGTGGAATGCTGCAATAGCCTCCTAACTGTTCTCCTTGCTTTGCTCTTATCTTCCTTACTTTCTCTTTTTTAATACACACACACACACACACACACAGAAAGGAAAGTTCTCCCCTACAGCTGAATTCCAGATAATAAAGTGTGATGGAATCAGAAATTCAACAATGGATGCTAAAACTTGTCAAGTTTGATGAGCAACAAGATATTTACACAGAGTCTCAAAGAAATTCCCTGCAAATCAGTTACTAATTACAAAGGGAGAAATAGTATCTTTATAGAGGTGAGACCTGGGGAACATCACCTTAACCAAGTGATCAAAGCTAACATCACTAGTATAGGGACAAACCACATCATGTGCCTCTTGATATCATGCACTGAGGTGGACATCACAATATTTCTTTGATATCCTGCCAAAAATGCACAACTTGAATCTAATCATGAGAAAAAACTCAGAGAAGCCCAAATTGAGGGACACTGTACAATACAAAATATTTGTTCTGTGTTCTTTAAAAACATCAAGGTCAAGAAAGACAAAGAAAGCCTGAGGGCTGTTCCAGATTGAAGGAAACTAAAGACACAAGACAAAGTACATGCAACAGTTGATCCTAGATTGAATACAGGACCTGGAAAAAGAAGTAGCTTATAAAGTACATTATTGGGACAATTAATGAAATTTCAATGTGGACTACAGATTAGAATAATAATACTGTATAAGTATTAAATGTCCTAATTTTCAATGAGTACAGCAGTTACATAAGAGGATGTTTTTGTGGTTCAGGAAATATATTTTCGAAGTGTTTAATGTTACAAGAGTGTGATGTCTCTGCTTTATGTTCAAGTGGTTTGGGGAAACATGCATGTATTTATAAGAATATACAGCTAGCTTGCTGTATCCACCAATTCCACATCCTCAGATTCGAAAATATTCAGAAAAAAAATTCCAGAAAGTTCCCGAAAGGAAAATTTGAAGTTACCATGTGCTGGCAACTATTTATATAACATTTCCATTGTATTTACAACTATTTACATAGCATTTACATCGTATTAGGTATTATAAGTAGTCTAGAGATGATTTAAAGTACATGGGAGGATGTGCATAGGTTACATGCAAATACTGCACCATTTTCTATAAGGGACTTGAGCATCTGCAGATTTTGGTATCCATAGGGGCTCCTGGAACCAATCCCCCACAGATACAGAGGGACAACGGTACAGAGAGAGATAATAGTAAATAAATAGGACCAAAAATGTAATCAACTGGTAACTCTGGGTAACAGTTCATAGGAGCTCTTACTAATTTTGCAAGTTTTCTGTAAGTTTGAAATCATAGCAAACTAAAAAGTTTTCAAAACACTATACATATCTGACCCTGTCATCTTCCTGTTAATTGCCCCTCCAATAGCTTCCCAGAAAATTTATAATAAAATTCAGATCCTTCCCCTGGCTCACACAGCCCTGCGTGACCTGGCCCCTGCCCGCCTCTCAGAGTTCACGCCCTACCATTCTTTCTCACTTACCTTGCTCGGCCAGGTCAGGTGTCTTTCTGTCTTTGAAATTTTCCAAGCTCATTCTCATCTTAGAGCCTGGAAGCTGTTTCTCTACCTGGAGGGCTCTTCCCCTCAACTTTGCATTTTACTTGGTTCTTCCTTGACAGTCAGAAATGGGCTTCCAGGTCACCTGCTCAAAGAGGCCTTCCCTGAGCAACCCCTGTCTCTCTCTCTCTCTCTCTCTCCCTCTCTCACCCCACCCAGAATTTAAGTCTCTGCAAAGCACTTACCATTCCATGTGTTTCTTATTTGTTTGTGTGTTATCTTATGCCCCCACTGAACTGTCAACCCACCAGAGGTGGTATTTTGTCACATTCACAGCTACATCCTTTGTGACCAGAATAGTGAACCTGGGCGTGTCTCATGTATTTTGATAATGCCATATGTTACTCCCACATTGAAATGTCTCCTACTAGTAGAGAGACTCTCCTCATCAGTCATGAGTACCCTTTCCTATATAACCCCAGGGTTTTCTGTCCTGAGGATCATTCCGGTCACACTGAGAGCAATAGATATTTTGTTTCATTTCCTATTTTCTAGGAAGCCAAAACTCATTAAGCCCCTTCCCCATTAAGACGCTTGGGGACCAACTAGGAGGACAATGGGTATTATGTCTCCTACACTTCCCAGAAACGATGCCTGCATCTCATAAATGGCAGGACCTCAGTATGCAGTGATTATTTTTATCCTCACTGTTTTGACACAGCTGATGAAATACCTTCACATGCCAATTCCTAAGAGCCATACAATAGCCAGAGTTGTCCTAAGTTGGAACCGGGAGAGAAGTTTGATCCTGCTGTCTTCTGCCAACTCCGAGTGGGGTCTCAGATTTGCCATTTGACTTCTCTCTGGCAGCTGCCTCCCTTTGAATTTAGAAAGCGGCTCTTTCAACTTTGTGAATGAAGCATGGGTCCAACAGAATCAGAAACATGGGCCTCCTTCCTGCTGCTAACCAGTCTTCACAGTTTCCTGTATTAGTCACATTCGTGAACAACAGAAACTCTAAGGACAATGCCATGTAACAGAGACACTTGATCTGATCCATAAAATTCATACCTGTTGTCATCTTTCATCCACTCCAGGAGGCCTGTCGATAGGATTGCCCTTCAAAATTGTCCCCAAATGCTCAGGAATATTGTATCTCCCTGTTAACCCACAGAAAACGAGGATGGGTGGAACGTGTGCTGACCTAAAACCAGTCTTTCTCGGTGCCTGCGATCTCAGAGAGGTTGGTGTTGCTGCAGATTCGCAGGAACAGGTGTGCATGGAGAGAGGGTGCTGCTCAGAGGCACTGCTGGGCAGATGGCTTCATGACACCACCTAATAAAAAGCAGTGACTCGCTGCGGCCTGAGGGAAGGAAGTTTAGAGTCCTAAAGAAGAGACAGGCACTTGGACACGTGTGCATGCAGAGATGTGCAGATGGGGAATAAATGACAGGACGGGCCAGGTAAGAAGATGCTCGTGTTCCTCTGAGGACGGCCAGAGAGCTCCGCCTGCATCCGGTTTACGTCCAGACCTACGCTGCATGGGAGCCAGTGTGACCAGCAAGGTGTCATGACCAGTAGTCATCATTACAAATTATACAAACCCACGATGAAATAATGGAGGGAAATAGGCTGAAGTGGATCTAGACGGGTACAGTGTGGTGGTAATCTTGCTTCCTATTAATTGCCAGCTGGTGACCTTGGGCATTTTAATTAACTTCCTAAGTCTCAACCTACTTATCCATAAAATGGAGGTAATAATAGTATCCACCTCATAGGGTTAATGTGAGGTGTAAAGGTCAGGATATATAAAAATCCTAAGGCTTGAGAAGCACTGAGCTTGCCCATTTCTGGACAAAGCCTCCACCAATTCCAAAGGTAATAAATCAACCGCATGGTATCTGTCACCCTGACTTCTCAGCCCCTGCCCAGTCTTAACATCTGCCTCCAAAAACCCAAGTCAGCGTTTTTAGCGGTTCTTCCATAAGCTGCTGCTTCTTCCATAAGCCCAATCTTTCAACCCAGAGGCAGTTCATTGGATTTTATGAACAAAAGCAAAACAAAGATGAGAGACCATCCTTTATAACACTTAGGAGTGTTATTCACATGTCAACTGATCTGAGTCTCAGTCACAACATATCATTGTCACTATTGAATAATGTCATAGGTAGATAGGAATTCAGTGCACTGTGCTAGGCTAGGGAGTCTGGTGATCTCCATTTGGGAAGTAGACAAGGAAAGCAAGGAGTTAGATCATAAGATTCTCCTGCCTAGTTCCGCTGTTTTCTTGCTAATGATGCTTCAATTGTCCTGCCCTTGAGGTTCAATGGCCAGTAAAAGATTTTAAAATAAAGTTTAAAATGACTTGTATTTGTTGGGGCTTCCCTGGTAGCGCAGTGGTTGAGAGTCCGCCTGCCGATGCAGGGGACACGGGTTCGTGCCCTGGTCCGGGAAGATCCCACATGCCGCAGAGCAGCTGAGCCTGCGCGTCCGGAGCCCGTGCTCCGCAACAAGAGAGACCACAACAGTGAGAGGCCTGCGTACTGCAAAAAAAAAAAAAAAAAGACTTGTATTTGTTGCATAAAGACATTTCCAGAAAGGTTAAATGTATTGTTTGAGACTGCAATTAAAGTTCACAAGTTTCTTAAATCCTGAACCAGTACATTGTCTAGAAGTAGTATTAGTAGTAATAACAACTGTAGATAGCAATTAACAGGATTGAGGTCACCATTTCTTCACAAATATTATTGCCAGATATTAAGAGCCAGATATTATTTCCATTTTTACCTCCCAGAAAACTAAGATCTGGCCACTGATATGGTGACCATGATTGAAACCTCAGCAAGAGCTCAACCTGTTAAGCCACCCAACACACACGCACACACACACACACACACACACTGATATTAAATTTGGGTTCACTGCCAGATGGGCTAAAAATAAGAATAACTGCAGTCAAATGCAACCACATCAGAGAATTCACACTAAAAATGTCACTTTCACAAAAGGAATGCACTGAAAGGTCAGATGGAAATTTCCCCTTCCCACCCCCAAGTGCTCAAAGAGTGAATAAATATATAGCTCGCTATTGGGGCGAGTATCTTCAAGGAGGTAGCTGTGGGCAAGAATCAGCACTCCTCTGATCTGTAGAAACGGTTTTAAGAAGAAACATGAAAATAAGTGCAAGGATTCAGGGAGGTGGGAGTAAGGTGATTTTCCACCACCTGAGGTCAAGTGTAGGGGGTGTAATTTATTTCCTATATAAACCTCAAAGTCAATTTTCTAAAATAGAAAAAAAAGTAAAAGGGGGGTTGCTTGAACTGACTCTCTGGCCCTTTGTTCTCATTGTTTGCATTACCCATCCAAGTTAACTTATCACTCAAAAAAAGTGATGAGAAAAATTAGACAATGTCTTCAGAAAGTCCACACCGTTCTAATGGTCATTCACTTTTTTTCTCAGTAATTTTGACTTTGTTAATAAAGCTTAGGCAATAGAATTGTACTTTGAGGTAAATATTAAACTAGACCAACCCACCAAGTGGGCAGCCATTCCTTTCCAGGAAATGAAGTGAATAATTAGAAAAATGGAGAAACATTTTCCATAGCCCTTGCTTCCTGCTTTCCCTTTCTTCTTTCTGTGTAATTTCCTTTCACAAAGTACTTTTTATGATGCTAGTTCTTAATGAGGAGCCTTATCTCTTGCCCTGAAATAATTGACCAGGTGAAGGGAGTTCTCTGTTTCAATGTTGCCTCACCAAGCATGGCCTTTGTCTCGTTCCCTTTTTTCTATGCTCTCTTTCAAAGGAGTTGACCGAACATCTCGAATTCATTATGTTAATATAGAGCAATAAGAATGTGTTCAAATTGTTTCATTCGGCCATCTTGTATGAAAATCCTATCCCATAAATGTTTTCAAATGGCCATTTATCTATAATTTAACATTAAAAGCATTAAATATAAGATTAACCTAAATGAGGTCTGTGGGGGAAAAAAACATCAGCTTAGTCAGAGTCTAATCTATTTCTTATTTCAGTTAAACATGCATTGCCTTCCCTCCTCTTCCTCCTCAAATTTTCCATCTCCACAGGATGGATACTAACTCTGAATGTTTGAGGATACAGACTTACGTACAGCAGTTTCCCTTTATCCGCAGTTTTGCTTTCCGCGGTTTCAGTTACTCAGGGTCAACCGAGGTCCGAAATATTAAATGGAAAATTCCAGAAATAAGCAATAAGTTTTTTTTCAGATTTCCTTTTTTTAAAAAATTTTTTATTTTATGCTGGAGTATCGTTGATTAACCACGTTGTGTTCGTTTCGGTTGTAAATTGCACTCCATCCTGAGGAGCGTGAAGAAATGTGATGCTGTGCCCCTCTGCCCTGTCCGGCTGTGGTGAATCATCTCTCTGTCCAGCCCATACCCACACTGTATTCTCTATCCACCCATTAGTCATTTAGTAACCATCTGGGTTGTCAGATCAGCTGTCGTGGTATTGCAATGCTTGTGCTCAAGTGACCCTTATAAATTTTATTACAATTAGTATATTGTTATAGTTGTTCTATTTTACTATGAGTTATTGCTGTTAATCTCTTACTGTCCTTACTTTATAAATTAAATTTTATCATAGGTATGTATGTATAGAAAAAAAATGACATATATAAGGTTGAGGACTAGCCGAGGTTTCAGGCATGCACTGGGGGTCTTGGAACGTATTTCTCTCAGATAAGGAGGGGCTACTGTATTTTATTTTTGTAACTTTACACTAACCCAACAATGAAATTTATAGCATTTACAAGGAGCCCTCCATGTTCTAATCAGTTGCAGCTCTTCCACTCTGAGTACCAGCACCAGACGTTATGTTTCCCACGAGCCTTTGATTAACACAGAACCAATGCTTCAGACAGAAACTGAAAAAGCAGCAAAGACGTGAAGCTTTTTTTTTTTTTTCCAGCACTGATTTCATGTTGGTCTAGCAGAGAGAAATTGCATGGAGAAGTTGACTATCATCACATGGCTGGTTCTTTGAGACTGATGTGACTTTTCCACTTGAAGGATTCTAAGCATTCAGAATGTCATGCATAACCTCAAAACATCCCAAGCCTGGTTCTCAAAGACTGGGCTCAAGGAGCTCCACCTTTCAAAATCAAGCTGAAGCTGGAGGTCTGGGAAAGTCCACAGCTGTGATCTGAAACAACCTTGTCCGAGGTATGTCAGGAAAGAAACTTCAAATGGCCTAGAGAACATCGAGAATCGCTCGTGCTGTTTCAGAGTAAGGAAATATTAGAAACCCCATTGCCATGATTTGGAGGCTAGAACCTCCTGGCCATCGACACAAAAACTTCTACGAAATAATCTGACCATTCAAAACAAGCTTTTGGTGAATTCAGACTTGAGCATTGCTTTTTTCATAATTCAACCTGAAATTGTTTTTCATTTGATTCCACTTTTCAAAGAAGAGAGGAGTCTGGGATTTAAAAAATGTACCCTTCAAGCTCTACATTAAAACAAAGCCACATATTTTACTAAAATACGTATAATCAAGACCACGCAAATCTCAATCCTTGTTTCTAGGTTATGACTACGTTTGCTTGTCTACCTGTTTCTGGCCCAAGCCCTTAATGCCTGTTACCAAAGGATAGGTAGAGAATAGGTGTGCTTGCCTGAGGACAGGGAGGACCATAGCCCAAGGCCAGGGAACCTTAAGACATGAAGAGAAGAAAAACTGGGAAAGACAAATGCCCAGTCTTAAAGCATATGGTCAGACTCAATATATAGCCATTATTTTTAGCACAAGAATCTGTGTTACTGCAGCTCAATAACAGCAATCCCTCTGTCTATACTAAATCAGATTAATTATCTTCATGAACTCATCACCACTGACTGCTGTGTTTTCTCTATTACATGCTCTCCTGCCTCCCTCCAGGTCTTTCCAATTCTTCCTTTGCTTTACCCTTTTTTCCCTATTCCAAGGCCAACGCTGTTATTACACTAAACTTGACCAATTCACCATTACCCTAGTTTGTCTGCCTGCCTCTAGTCTTTTTCCTTGCCCACTCCATCCTACATCCCATCCTTGAGCTATTTTCCTAAAACTCCATGTTTTCATCATGTTAGCTCCATGGGTAAGAACAAGCAAGGACTTCCCATTGTCCACACGATTCAGTCTAGTGTTCCAGAGCCCTTCCCCATCCCCCTCTGTCCTCCTTCCTACAGCATCACCTGCCACCTCTCCCTTGAGGGAACGGCCTCCCTCCAGTAGTCCGTTAAGATGTTGTCCATTGAAAGTCTGTCATACTGAGATTCTCAGTGGTCATTCTGATGGGAAAGGAGGGAAGAGGACACCTGAATCACTTGAAAGGGGCTGAGCTGGGAAAGAGCAGCCATTCCTCGGACTTAAAATCCATCAGATGTCTTTGCTCTGCAAATGAGCTGAGAGTAGAGATGCCTCCCTCTCAGACTGGGAAGGGGGATTCCGTGGGGTGTTGCGTTGGGGCAGATCTTGGAAACAGATCCTTCTGTTGGCTAAGGCTGAAACTGGATTGAGGCACACGGCTCCACTGCCCACAGGCTCCAGGAAAGGCAAGTCTGATGTTAGCTCAGCTGCCAACCCAGAGTCATGGATGAAGACAGACCCAGGCATCACTACCTTAACACACCGTGAGTGAATGTACTTCAGGCAAACTTCTCAGCGGCAACTCGAGGGCCATGTCCTCTGGGAAGCCTTCTCTGACCTTATTTCCTGTCTGTATGACCTCCCCTGAGCTCCCTTCGCATCCCACAACGACCTAAACCAGAGCTCTGAGCTCACGGAAGGCAGTTCTCTGTTTTCTCACCTGTCTCCTCCCCTCCCAAGAGAGCTCATCACACAATGTCTGGTATGTGGAGCAGCTCAATAAATGAAGCCTAGCGGTTCTGAAAGGAAAAGCCAGAGGAAGAGTAAAGTGGATTGGAAGCTTTTCATGTGAGCGGGACTTTGTCATACGCATCTTTCCTCCGCAGACCCCAGCTCAGGGCTGCATGCAAAGAAGGCACTTGCTGAGTGAGGCAGTGATTGATAAGCAAATGCCATTTTTTTTTATATTGGAGTGTCCCCTTCATGTCTTTCTCAGATCAAATGTGAAAGCCCAACACTGTTACTACTGTAATTCTAAGAGCTTTATTTTCAAAACTAATGGTTAAAATTATGCCAGTAAAATTTCCACATGTGCAGCTTTAGTGCAACTGTCTTAGAGGGCAGATAGATATATTTCACCTTCTACATCATGGTGCACATGACTTTGGAGGATTTGCAAGGTTGTCTGTGACTTGATTTCCAGATAGGGCTGCAGCAGCAGCGCAGCAGCTCCCCTACTTGGACGTATTGCTGGTGAGGGCGAGGGGTTTGCCGTTGCCTTTTTGTGTACACATTTCTCTCTGATGCACACGTGCTCTAATTTAAAGCACAGCTTAGACTGCTGGTTGGGGAAATCTGGCCTGCAGGGTCTGACTTCAAAAACAGAAAAAAAAGAGAACTCCCAATCCTTGTTTCCACCCTGGCCTTAACTAGCTCCTATTGTGTCCATATGGCAGGACATATGTTTCCCACTGCACAAATTTAAAACGTCTGAAAATAATATTTTCCTGATTGAGCAGCCATTAGGGATGAGGCAGCATTTCCTGAGTGAAAGCCTCAGTCGGTGGCGAATCTAAGAGGAAGGATCCCAAGGACAAGGTCACGGCTCACTGTGGCTCAGCTCAAGTCCAAGAACAACCTATGAGTCCTGGGGTGGGAAGCACAGCATCATCACGTTGCCCCCAGCCCTCCCCGCAGGCCCCCAGTTCTCTGCCTGGAGTATGAGCTTCATAATAAAAAAGAACACACCATGCACATTATGTAAAAAGCAGTATTGAAATACACATGTTTGAATAGATTAATTTTTGTGATCTTATCTGTGTTTTCCATCGAGTAGTTTTTAGGCCTTGGAGAATTGTGGGAGAAAAAGTGGAAAACCTTTCCCATAAATTACCCTGGATTGGGCAAGGACGGGGGAAACTGACAGCTCAGATGAGGAAGTGTTACTGTTTTGCTGATGGTGTGGCCCTGTAATGCCCTGAGATTCTGGAAGGCAATTGGTTGGCAAGGAGATGGAAGGGCTCGGGTAGGAGATGTCTGGAGTCTTTGGGTTATGAAAGGGTAAAAGGCAGAGAGAAGGATAGTAAAGCCCAAGACGGCCCCATTAATAATGGACGCTGAGCTGGGCAGCCAAATGCAGCCGGAGCAGCCCATAGGAGGCCTGGGGTGAGGGCAGCCTTCTCACAGAATTCCTGAGTTAGGGAACTCTGCAGAGTCAGCAGGCAGCCACCCTTGTGCAGGAGTTTCAAGTAAGCCAGGAGAGCTGCCCAGGGTCCAGACAGGAAGGAAGGAAGGAGGGAGGGAGGGAGGAATGGAGGGAAAGAGGGAGGGAGGGAACGGATACGGGGAAAGCCTGGAAGGAAGGACCACATTCACACTTGCTTCAGAGCAAGGGCATGTGTGCTCTCTCATCTAAAGTGTCACCTGACACTTCAGAACCCCCTCCCATCCCTCAGTTTTCCTAACATACCAAGTATTTTTCTTACTTGCCTTGTTTTTTTCCTCCCCGATGAGAACACTAATTCCATAAAGATAGGCAACAGTGTTTATTGGGTTCCCAGCGCTGTGCCCTCTTAAATGAAGTGTCAGCAAAACTGCCCTCATTCCAGGTGGCCTCTCATGGCCTTGAGCTGATGAGGAAGGTACAATAATCAGGTGCAGGAGAGGAGGCCAAAGAGGCCAGCAGGAAACTCCTGAAACCCTGGGCTGGCAAGGAGAGACTCCTGTCCCCAAAGGAGGCAGCCTCACGAGGCTCCCACGCGGCTCCCACACTCCGTGCCCATCAGCCGAGCTCAGGCGACACCCTGCAGCCACACTACGTCCTCCTATTCTCCCAGCCCTAGGAGGCGTGCACTATTTTTAACTTTATATTTTATATAAGATAACTGAGGTGCAGAGAGGTAAAGAATTAGGTTGAGCCATATACAATTGTCATTGTGTACCTAAAAATTATCAAATAGGGACAATATCCTATAGTTTGACCTAACTGCATGCTCAAGATCATTAAATTTCTTAAGCGGCACAAGGCAGATACAAATGCATGTCTGTCCATCTAACTCCCAAGTTCAAGGGCAAAGCCATTCCAGTTGGAAGGACACCATGGGGAGCCCATGCCCTTAGATCTTGTTAGAATAGTCATACAATGAGGCCTCGGAGAGAGAAGAGAGGATTGGGAATAACTGCCTGTGTGAGCTATAGCCATATGGTCTTCCTAAAATACCTCAATTTTAAAATGAAGACTCCTTATTCAGCCTTAAAAAAGAATGAAACTCTGACACATGCTCCAGCATACATGAACCTTGAAGACATAATGTTAAGTGAAACAAGCCAGACGTAAAAGGACAGTGTATGATTCCACTTACATAAGGCACCTACAGTAGAGAAATTCATAGACAGTAAGTAGAATAGTGGTTGCCAGGGGCTGGGGGGAGGGAAGATAGGATGGGATCCAGAGTTTCAGTTGGGGAAGATAAAAATATTCTGGAGATGGATGGTGGTGACGGTTACACGACAATGGGAATGTACTTAATGCCACTGAACTGCACACTTAAAAATGGTTAAAATGGTAAAATTTATGTTGTGTATATTTCATCACAATGGAAAACAAAAAAGAAGGCAGTTCTTGCTTCAGTTTGGATCTGTTGAGTAATAAGCATTGTTGGATACTTTGATGCTAAAAAAAAAAAGACTATTATTTCAACTTTATGCCTTTGTGACATAAAGCGTACATGTGTATGCAAATATAGTTGTGTGTACTCTATGCAAATACTGCTACTACTACTAATAAAGATAGCTAACGTTTATTGAACACTCACTTCTTGCCAGACTCTGATTAAACGCTGCACATGTATTATGGCATTCCAAGTTCACAGGAACCCTGCAAAACAGGTACTTGGATCATCTGCTTTGTTTCATATGCACCGCCCTATAACACATTAGAGTCCAGTCACCTTTTTTCCTTCTGTGTGGAGATTCCCTGGAGAACTCCAAGAACAAAAGACTGTAAAGAAAATGGATTCGAAGCAGAGGCTTGTCCTCAATAAATTTTTGTTAAGTGAATAGCCACATGACCTAAGAAGAGTTCCTCGGGTTTTCTGATTATATTACTTAATGTTTGTGCCATCAGAGGTTTAAATAAGAGGAAGTGAGAAAAAAAAGAAAACATCACGGTGAAAATTTCTGCCAAAATGCATTCTGATATTTTTACCAAGTAGAAACATGACTAAATATAGTCTGCAAAAGCTGGCTATATTTAGAAATGGTTTTTTTTTTTTTTTTGGTTTGTTTCACCCAAAGTGTAGTATCGTAAAAGGTCTCAGCCTTTTCAGATGAAGGAAATTTCATGAAATGGTTTTGGGGGAGTCTGGCTGTTGTTTCTGTGGGTGATATTATTGCCCCTATCTACTCTCAGCCCAGGCTCCTTAGAAGCAGGACCGTCTACAGTTTGACCACAGGGCATTTTTAGTTCCTTCTGGCATGACTGGAACTGGGTTAGGATAGTCAGCTAATAGTTCTAATTGTCACACTTACTGCACAGAAACTGGGGGGGAGAAATATGATTGAAGCTCCAGTCACAATCCTCCTGGAAAACGTGTGATGTCTGTCAGCTCGTCAAGAGTTAAGCAGCATATCTTGCACTTTCAAAGCCCGTTGTTTTGCAAGAAGTCTTAGGTGCAAACAATGAGACAAAAGCACGCTTTGTGAAAGACAATGACATCCATTCAAATGCCTCTCATTATATGCTCCGATTTTGCAGAGCCTTGTATCCAGAATTATCCTGTTCTATTAACTAGTCTGGTATAGTCTCAAAAAAAAAAAAAAAAGATTTTTTTTCTTAAATGTGGAGTTAGTGGGTGGAGAAAAAAGTTAAAGCAGAAAGATATCTCTTTCAAGTCATTCAGTCCCAGCGTTCACTGGTCTTGTCACACGTCCCTTTTAGCTCTTTATGGGAAGAGCTCAGATCTTCTCAGAAGCGTAGATCCCCAAGTGCGCACTTGAAGTTTACAATAACTCACTTCTCTACAAATGGAGTAATCTCCACAGTAAGAGACAAAGGGAAATGTCTGTTTCTTTTCTTCCCTCCTTCCATCCTTTTCTCCTTTCTTTTTCTTTCTTTCTCTTTCTTTCTCTCTCTCTTTCTTCCTTCCTTCCTTTCTTTCTTTCTTCTTTTCTTTCTCTCTTCCTTTCTTTATTCTTCCTTCCTTCCTTTCTTTCTTTTTTGCTTTCTTTCTTTCATTCAACTTGTTGAACACATTTTGTTAAAAAAGCCCTGGAAATTGGGGAGGAAAACATCTCATTAGTTCTCTGGTCCACTCTGTTTCTGTCTCCTTCAACACATTCCTCAGAGATGAATTCCATCAGATCTTAACTCTGGTGAACAAAGTCATGCCCACCACTTCCCAAGGAGCTGAGCCGACAATTTATGAGATTTTGTGGTCAGGATATTTAGGCTTTTGGTCTGTGGTTCAACCTTATTGCAGTTCAAGTTCATAGGGCTCAGGGTGGGAGGGAAATGGATGGCAGGAAGGTGATCTCAAGGCAAAGCTGAAGGCAAGGAGAGGAGGCGGGGAGGGACTGGCTGATCACTGGCTGGGGGCCCTGGGTTTGTGTGAGGGGAATGATGCTCCAAGGCTTCCTGGATGGGTGGGGGAGTTGGGTGCAGCCTTTGGGATGGCCCTGCCAGTGGACAGCCCATCAGACTGGGGAACTCTGAACTCAAGACCCTTTACAACAGCAGTCCCAAACCTTTTGGGCACCAGGGACCGGTTTCGCGGAAGACAATTTTTCCATGGACCAGGGGCAGGGGGATGGTTTGGGGATGATTCAGTCACATTACATTTATTGTGCACTTTATTTCTGTTATTATTACATTGTAGTATATAATGAAATAGTTACACAACTCACCATAACGCAGAATCAGTGGCAGCCCTGAGCTTGTTTTCACTTGCCACTCACGGGTAGGGTTTTGATACGAGTCTGCAAGCAGTCGATCTATTATGGTCTCAGTGCAGTCAAACCTCTCTGCTAATGATGATCTGTATTTGCAGCCGCTCCCCAGCGCTAGCATCACCGCCTCAGCTCCACCTCAGATCGTCGGGCACTAGATTCTCATAAGGAGCGTGCAGCCTAGATACGTTGCATGCAGTTCACAGTAGGGTTCACCACACTCCTATGAGAATCTAATGCCACCGCTGACCTGACAGGAAGCGGAGCCCAGGCGGTAATGCGAGCGATGGGGAGCAGCTGTGAATACAAATGAAGCTTCGCTCGCCCGCCATTCACCTCCTGCTGTGTGGCCCAGTTCCTAACAGGCCATGGACAGGTACCAGTCCCTGGCCCAGGGGTTGAGGACCCCTGCTTTACAAACTTCATCAGCAGGAGCAAACATAATCAAGCAGCCACAAAACAGGATGCTCCGTGTGAAAAGGTCCAGGTTGCTGGGCCACCCTGGCCCTGCCTATCACGGGGGATAATTTCCTCCTGCAGTAACATCTTTTCACCTAAATAATTAGAGATTGTATTTATCTATCTAATCACTGTGCTAGTTTCACCAACCTGCAAAAAACAAAAGAGGTCGTATTTACAATGAGGCCTAAATGACAAGGGCTTCAAGCCCCCGTTGCTTCCAGTCTTTCCTGGAGTAGCTTTCCAAACATTTCAGAACTTCTCCAGAGCTGTCTGCATGTATCCATGAACAAGTCTTCATTATCATCCCGGCGCAGTGGCTGCAGAAACCCCAACAGAGCCTTCTATGCCAGATTCCCTGATCGCTGGCCCACTCCGGCAGCCTGCTTGGCCAGCATTCCGTAATGCTATGGTTAATGCTGTACCATAAGGCTACCACCGAGCCACCTGTTCACTGACCCTCATGACTTTCTGTCACCACTTTCACCATCTCCTCCAACACACAGCCACCCCCCTTCACCAACCCCAGGGTAGGCCTTTGACAATTTGCCTGGCTAGCGTGGTTTCTGGTGATAAGTGGAGATGGTCCTCCCTCTTACTCCCTCCAGAGAAGACCCACAGCGCCATTGCTTGGGCCCCAGATATCACAGCGCTTCGACGGAATATCACAGCTCTTTCAGTTGCCATGTTTGCAGCCATTTCCCCAAAGCTCTCCCTTGGCAGCAGGTGGCTGCTTCTGCAGAGCTGTTAGTATCTTTCCCCGTATCAGCCCTCACAAGGTGACCAGCTCATCTCTTCAGACCCGCCCTTCCTATGCTGAGCCTCTCGCCAGAGGCCCTACTATCCTCTCCCTCAAACTTATCTGGGACGCTGCAGGCCAGCAGTCAGTTTTATGTCTTCATTTCTCCTTTGTAGAGCCAGGGGTGGGTCCCTCCATCCCTATGTAAATTTCTGGTGGGACAGGGCTCAAACACAAATGGCTATAGTGGTGGGGAGAGATAATACTTTTAACATCTGAGCCCCAGACGCTGAGTTAGGCCACATTATCCTGATGTGAACACAAACTGGATCAGATTCTCTCTGTGCCTGTTCAGACTGCGGTGATCAAATGTCTATGGCCATTTATTCACCCATTTATTGATCCAGCATTTATTGAACACCTCTTATGTGCCTGGCACTGTACTAGGCTTTGGAAACAGAAAGATAAATAAAACAGAGTCCCTTAACTCAAAGCAGTCTACGAAAAAAGACAGATACATAAGTTACTTACAATGTAATGTTGTTATGTTCTCTGTAATAGGGCTAGTCCATGCTATGGAGAGCAGAAAAATGGAAGATTCCTTCTGTCTGGCAGAATCAGGGATCTCAGAGGCAGCTTCTGAGAACAGAAGACATTTAGGCTGGGTATTGAAAGATGAATAGGAGTGCCTTAGGAAGGGAGGTCTAGCTAATTCCAGAGAGAGAGCTGGTAATGAGCATTGGCCGAGAGGCATGGAATTTCAGGGCTTACTTAGGAAAGCATTGGAATTAGGTGTGCTTACGGCACAGGGACAGAGGAGAGACTGGAATAGCAGGAAATGAGGCCACTCAGGCTCACTGGAGCGGCTCACAGAGCAGTTAGTATGCCCTTCTAAGGACCTGTGCTTTTGTTCCATTCAGAAAACATTTATGAAGCACCTACTAGACACCTGACCTTCTGCTGGGCACCAGGCGTAGAAAGATGACTAAAGCATGGCCCTATCCTTTAGGAGGTTAAGCCACCCGGGGAGACAAACTTATAGAGATAATTTCAATATGATACTAGGGCATGCATAAACATAGGATGCTCTGGGGCACACAGGCTGGAGGGAGAAAGGGTGGGAGCATGTCGGGGGTACACTTGCTGAAAGCATTATTGCTGAAGTTTAATCTTGAATGATGAGTGGGTATAACCCAGGATGAAAAGGGAGGAAGAGCTTTCCAGGCAGATGGAAGAAACACAGTGAGGAAAGGCATAGGGACACCAAACAGCATCATTTATTGTTTTTATTTACTTTGGAGGAGGAGATAAGCATCTCAGTGTTGCTGACATAAGAAGTGAGAAGTTGGAAGTGGCAGGAGGTAAGGGTGGGGAGAGAGGTAAGAGCTAGGACACTGAGGGCCTGATATGCCAGGCTAAGGCCTTTAGACTGTGTCTAAAGGGAGGAAATAGGGAGCTATAGAAAAGTCTTAAGCACATAGAGAATGGACTTGAGGACATGGGGAAGGGGAAGCTGGGACGAAGTGAGAGAGTGGCATGTACATATATACACTACCAAATGTAAAATAGGTAGCTAGTGGGAAGCAGCCGCATAGCACAGGGAGATCAGCTTGGTGCTTTGTGACCACCTAGAGGGGTGGGATAGGGAGGGTGGGAGGGAGACGCAAGAGGGAAGAGATATGGGGATATATGTATATGTATAGCTGATTCACTTTGTTAAAGCAGAAACTAACACACCATTGTAAAGCGTTTATACTCCAATAAAGATGTTAAAAAGAAAAGGGAAAAGTAAATAACAATAAAGTGGATTTAAATTTCTTTAAAAAGTCTTAGCAGAGGAGGGACGTGATCAATTTTGCATTTATATAGATCACTCTAGTGGCAATAGTACAAGGCTATTGCGATGTCCAGGCAAGAAATGAGAAAGCCCTGAAGGAAGGGAATGCACAGGGAGATGACTTGGTTGTTTGTGTTGATATCTTCTATTGAGCTAATTTCTAAATGACGCTATTAGGCTAAATGTGACACTTTAGGTCCCTATCTATTGTTAGTTTCTACCCCCCCCCCCCCGCCGTGTAGCTCCTAGACAGAAAGAAAGTGACTGCCTTAAGAGTGAGTCTAGAACCCATGTTCAGAGCAGCACTAGTCACAATAGCCAAAGGTAGAAGCAACCCAGGTGTCCAGCAACAGATGAATGGATAAACAAAGTGTGGAATATACACACAATGAAATATTATTCAGCCTTAAAAAGGTAGGAAATTCTCACACATGCTACAACATAGATGAACCTTGAAGACATTATGCTAAGTGAATAAGCCAGACGTATAAGGGCAGTGCGTGATTTCATTTATATGAGGCACCTAGGATAGTCAAATTCATACAGACGGAAAGTAGAATGGTTGTTGTCAGAGGCTGAGGGGAGAGGGGAGAATGGAGAGTTAAATTTTTAAAGGGTACTGCATTTCAGATGAAGAAGATGGAATTTTTCTGGAGATGGATACAGGTGATGATTATACAACAGTGTGAATGGACTTAATGCTACTGAACCATACACTTAAAAATGATTCAGATGGTTGGATTTATGTTATGTGTATTTTACCACAATTGAAGAAAAGAACACTGAAAGAAGATAAAGCTGTGCAGTATTTATGGTAGGTATCAATGTTTTTCAAATAATTAATAGAAATGAAGAAAATCCAAGGGGTAGGATGATACTGGCTGAGTAATCCAATTCATGGAAAACCTTCTCAAAACCAAGAATGACCTCTGACATCTACCTTGAACTGTGAGATTTACTAACTCTAAAATATAATCTTGCACCAATTCTTAAAAAAAAAGAGTCTAGATCAGCCAACCACATTTTTTTAAATTAATTTTTATTGGAGTATAGTTGCTTTACAATGTTGTGTCAGTTTCTACTGTACAGAAAAGAGAATCAGCTATATGTATACATATATCCCCTCCCTTTTGGAATTCCTTCCCATTCAAGTCACCACAGTGCATTCCACCTGTTTTTGTAAATACAGTTTTATTGGGACCCCATCACACCACACCCGCTGCATTATGTATTGTCTGTGGCTGCTTCTACTCAACCACAGCAGAGCTGAGTAGCTTCCACAGAGACTGTCTGACCTGCAAAGTCAAAAATGTTTACTATCTGGCCCTTTATAGAAAAAGTTTGCTTAACCCTCTTCTAGACATCTGAATATGGATTGTGTATTGGATTGCTTTGTGCCAGTGTTAAATTTATGGTTATTGGTGAGAATGCTCTTGTTCTTAGGAAAGAAATATAAGGGAACATTCCAATGGTAGGTGATAGATAGACAGACAAGCAGGCATGCAAGCAGACAGACAGACAAATAGAGACAGAAAAAATATGGCAAAATATTAACACTTTGTGAATTTTGCTGAAGGGTAGAAAAATGTTAATTGTATTATTCTTGCAACTTTTCTAAAGTTTGAAGACTGTCACAATAGAAGAGGAAAAAAGGAATTAATCTACCTCTAGAGCTGAATTCCTTCTGTCCTCCGCAGCTTCTTGGACACTGGTGATTTTATGACTTTATAAGATTGCAGATTGGAATAAAGTATTAAAACCAAGTACAAGATCATGCCCTCTCTGCCTTGTGAGGGGTGTACACCAACCAGTCACAACCCATTTGTTTCTGGATTCTTTCTGGTGTTAATTTCTTCTTCTTTTGGATAATTGTGTTTTGGACTCTCCACATGCCGTACAAGTCATGCCAGCAAATCCTCTTGTGGATGGGCTATAAAAATAGCAAGTAAGTGGCATAATTTCCCTACTTGTATTTCTATAGTCACACAGAAGTGGAATGATTCTTCTTGTGTTCCACATGCCACTTTGAGTCTCTACTTATCCCAATGTTGGACTTGATTTCTCTTTGCTATTTTTTGTTTTAAGGTCTAAAATTTGACCCCACAGCTCACAAGCTAATTAGGGGTATACAACACATACCCAGAAGGAGATACTGAAGAACCATTAACAAGAACATACAATTTCATTCTCTATCTTAATAATTCCACTGCTTGAGACATAGCCTAAAGAAATTTCCAACACAAGCTACAAAGTAACGTGCACAGGGGCTTTCTTTGCCGTTGCTGGTGGGGAACTGAAGGTACTCTGGGAATCAGTGGGGGATTGAATAGGTAAAATGCATAAATGTCCACCTTGGAGCATCCTTAAGAAACACAGAGTAGGTATGTGCATAGCAACGTGTGCAAAGCAAAAAAAAAAAAAAAAAAAATGGTGCTTGGTGAAACAAATGTGAGAAACAGAGTGATAAATAACAACACAGAGGTACATGCAAACAGACTAGTACACATTTTACAAGAATACTTAAAAGCTAAGCAATACACATTAAATATTTTAGAATATTGCTAGTGGAAGAAGGACCTAGGATACAAGAGAATATATCATTAAACTGAACATTTCTTAATTCTTAAAAAGAGAGAAGGGCATGGCAGCACCAATGATGAAGTTTAAGGAAAAGAAAAAATAACTTCTAGGAAGAGCCAAGTACCAACATGCCATATGTATGTGATGAATGCATGAAGCAAAGAAGTAACCAGAGCAGGTGGTTATGGGGAAATCTTCCTGGAAAATGTGACTTTTAGGCATAGTGCTTTATCTCTCACCACCCCAACACTTCTTCTGTTCATCCCACAAAATACTGCCATCACATAAACTAATAATACTTAAGGATAACACTAACTATATTTGGAACATTCAAAATACAGGGACAAACTACACTTCTAAATAATTTACACACATTATTTAATTTAACCTCCACAAAACTCTTCTGAGATAAGGATTATTATCATCCTATTTCACAGATGGGGAAACTGAGGCTTAGATTAACTTGTCCCAAATGACATAGCTAAAATGTGGCAAAACAAGATTGATATCCAGTCCTGTTTCACTCAAAAGGCTGTGCTCTTAACATCTTTTCTGGTGAAGACACATAGCAGATGCTCAAAACAATGTCATGACACACAGCAAACTCACACACAAAAAAGTGTTGCTTAATGCCAAACTAAGGAAGGCAATATCATTTTTAGAGCTTCCTTCCAAATTTGAAGCCACATAAATGGCAGCCAGAACAAATTCCTGTTAATTAACATGCTTGTTACAACATGACAGGTAGCCCCAGCCTTAGATCTGTCCAGGTTTACTCATTCATTGAAAAATTTTGATTTGATCAAGAATCCACATTGTGCCAGGCACTGTTCTGAGGTTACAGCAGTGAACAATTCAGGCTAGCTTCCTGCTTTCATGGAGTTACACTGTAGTGGAAGGGGACTGAACATTGACACAAAAATGAACAAGAAAAGTTTCTGAAAATAGCTCAGAAATGAACAGTTAGTGGTAAAGTCCTATGAAGAGCGTAAAACAGGGATGGGACATGTCTTGGGGGCTGCTTAAATTGGCTGGTCAGGGAAGGTGATGTCTGTGCTGAGATTTGAATGGCAATAATGAATCAACCACGAGATAATGGGGGGAAAGAGTATATCATGTGCTCTATTAGATGATGCAAAGTCTTAAAGCAGGAAGCTGATTCAAGGAAGAGAGAGAGAAGGCTGGTGTGGCTGAAGGTGGAGAGGAGTTACAAAGATTCTGATGATTGCAGAGAAAGGCAGACCTTAGGTCGTGGTGGACTTTGTAGGCTAGGGTGAGTGTTACGATGCAACTTAAATGTTTATTAGACCACTCGGTTCTGGGTGGAGAACAGATTGTAGGGGCATGACTGGGAACAGAAAGCTCATTTGAGGGCTTGTTAGGAAGCCCAACCAGGCTTCTAGTTTTGCTATAAAAGAGTAGCTGATATTGTACTCATGCTCTTACCATAAACAGTTATAAACCCTGAACAAATACAACAACTCTTTTCAGACATTGGATGGCAACCAATGCAGAGAAGCACACAAAGTGCATCTGACATTCACCCTAAGAGCACTTTCCAAACTGGCACCTAGAAATCAAGCCCAAATAGAAATCAGTGATGGTCTCTCAGGGTATAGGAAATAACAGATGGAAATTTGAGGCTGCTGGAATGGCCAGAATTTGAGAGGTACTAGAAAGGACCTCTCACACAGAAAAAGAGACTTCAAAATTTGAGTGATGATTCCTTATGTTCTTAGATGCCCCCTTGTGATGGTTAATTTTACGTGTCAACTTATCTAGGCCATAGCACCCAGATAGTTGGTCAAATGCCAGTGTAGATATTGTTGAGGAGATTTTTTTAGATGAGGCTAACAACTAAATCAATAGACTTTGAGTAAAGCAGATTACCCTCCATAATGTGGGCAGGCCTCATCCAGTCAGTTGAAGGCCTTAAGAGAAAATAGACTAAGGTCCCTGAGGAAGAGGGAATTCTGCCTCCAGACTGCCTTGGGAATTGAAAAGCAACATCAATTCTTGCCTGGGTCTCCATCCCTCTGGCCTGCTCTTAGATTTTGGACTTGCCAGCCCCACAGTTGTGTGAGTCTCTCAATCCCTCTCTGTCTCTCTCTCTCTGTCTCTCTCTCTCTCTCTGTGTGTCTCTCTTTCTCTCTCCCTCTCTCTCTCTCACACACACACACACACACACTACTGGTTTTGTTTCTCTGGAGAACCCTGACTAATACACCTCTTAAGCTGTCCATGCACAAGGTAGCAGATATGTAATAAGTCTAGAGAACAACCAGTCCAGCTGGAGCACAAAGGAAGGAACTATTAAGGATTTTCCAGATAAATAATGGAAATAAGGATTATTCAGATGGCCGAACCATATAGAAACTATAGGAAGTTGTAGGGATATTAATCCATCAAGTTCAAAGAAAATGAAGCCAATGAAAAATTGAGGCAATTATGTTTAAATAAAAGAATGTAGCTTTCTGACTCAGCAGCAAACAATAGTTACAAAGTCATAAAATGAAAATACTAAATATGGATTTAACCATAATTGTAATACAAATATATGGGGGAGGTGGGAGGGTAAAGGGGTTATATGAAAGCTAAAACTATTATCTGCCATAGTAAGTCAAAAGATAATTAAAACTATTAAGAGGTAGCTATATACATCTATTATTTAAAGGAAACATACAGGTAAATATCAAAAGAAACAGCTAAAAGTATTTAATATAGTTGCCACTGTAATTTAATATAGTTGCTGCTGCAGAGTGGGATTGGTCTGTGTAGTGTATGTGGCAGTATTTTTTTTATAACCTTTTAGTATCATGTGAACTTTTAAACTGCACAATTTCATTACTTTATTAAAACAAAACACGCAACAAAGCTACCATTTACCAAACCAGGAAGGACTTTGAAAGATACAAGCAGATATGACAAATGAGTCATGCTTTTTCCAATTTATTCAGAGCCTTGAGGTGTCAGAGAAATACCCCCTTCCTCCAAGTGTTATATCACAAAATTTCAGAGAATTTACTGTCTATTCAATAGATAATAAAAGGATTTGAGGCCCATAATTTTAAGAAAAGTTGGGAAAATCTGTAAAGTCATAAAGCACATTTGCTTGCTATTTGGATATTTACCAAAAAAAAGTGTGTTCACAAGAAGCCACATTTAAAGAATTTTTAACTAGTTCAAATCACTAACTACCAACAGAGTTAAATTCAACAGTTACAGGTGAAGTTTTACAAACACAGGCAGGAAGACTAAATAATACTGATAGGTTACACAGAGCTAGCTGTATATTAAGAATGACTGGGGAAGATTTCAGATTACTTTAGATATGAAAAAGAAGATTAAAATCAAAATTCAACTTCACCTTTTAAAAAGAACCACGTACAAAGAACATAACATGATGGAGGAAATTGCCCATGGTTTATGTGACAATTACGTGAAGCCAAGTAAGCCTGGTGTGCATCAGACTCTGACGCTGATGCATCACCTGCCCTGGACTGTTATCTCAGCTAAGGCCGGGGGAAAAACTATAAATTTTGCCAGCACTTACCACTACTATTTTCCTGATTCTTGTCTCCAACTTCACTGTTATTATTTTCTGCAGTAATATTCAATTACAGTACTTGATTTGAGGAGATTCTAGAAAATTTGAAGAAAGATTCCAAGATGCTGACAGTTTGGTAAATAATCCCTAAGAGAAAAACTAAAAGATCTTGATCACTGATGTCAGAAGTAAGATAAGAGAACATACACATTTTTTTCTTCAGTTTGTATCCAGACCAACAAAAGAACATAGGCATGTGATCTGTCAACATGTAACTAGAGGTCACTAATTTTTAATTAGTTAACTTTTGCTGCTTTGTCCTTCTACTCATTTCCCAGACTAGGTTCCCAACGGCTTCCTAATAAGTTAGTCCTAATGAAATCAAATAAATTCTAAAAGGAACCAGTCTTCTCTCTCCTAGGATTATCTCTAGGTCATTAAAGACAGTTGACAGAGCGAAATCAAGATTTAATCTGTACCAGCCAGCTCAAATATTATTAGTTTTCAGGTTATTACATTTCCCTGAACAAATAGCACTCACTTTCTCGCCATCTTAAAATTAAGCGGTGCAGGAATGACTTTGAACTAGACAGGGGATTTCCACATTTTCACCATCTTCACTTTTATAAAATTCCTCAGTTTTATCCAGCTGTACTTAAAAAATCCAGACTCTGACTCTAAGAAAGGAAAGAGTAGAGTATTATATTCAGTAGACATTTAAATTAAAATTTCACATAGTATAGGCACTGTTCATAAAACTACATATGAATTTTAGAACTTTAATTCGTTTATCATTTATCAAAAAAGTTGGAGAAGAAGGAAGAAGAAACAGATAAGGCTAGAGATACGGTGACTTGAATCAGGATCTTTGGAGAAATAAAAATGAAAAGCATCCAGTATATGTTTTGGAAGTCAATGAATAATAACAGGTAGCAAGATGATGGCAAGAGAGGTGGCAAGGACGACTCCTAAGTTTTTAGCTCAAGTGACTACGGAGGTGGGGTGCCATTTACAGGGATGTGTAGACTAGGGTCAGGTGTAAGGCTGGGACCATTTTAATTTTGTGGGCATTTTAATTTTAAGGTGTCTAGTAGACTTCCTAATGAAGATGGCAGGTAGGATGTTAGATACGTGACCTTGGAGTTTCTGGGCCAGGTCAGAGCCACTGGTACAGATTTGGGGTTCACGGATATATAGACAGTATTTAAAGCCATAGGTCCCAGGGAAATTACCTAGGAACACAGTGTAAATATAAGAGGACTGGGACTGAGGACCTAACCCTCAGACATGTCACAGTTTAGAGGTTTTACAAAGAAGAGGCAAACGAAACCAAAAAGGCGTGAAGAGAGAGGAGGAACACCAAGAGTATGAATGATGTCACAGAAACTGAGAAAAGAAACTAACACTTCCTGCTGAAAGAAGGGGTAAAATGAGAAAAGAAAATGACCTCTCACTTTGGCTACGTGAAAGTCAGTAGGTCATTGGTGACCTTGACTAGAACCTTGACATGAGTTCATGGAATAGAGGGGACAAAAGCCTGAACGGAAGGTGAGGAAGTGGAAATTGTGTCTAGAGTCAGATCTTTCAAGAAGTTTTGCTGGGAAAGGAGACCCAGAAATGGCATAGTGGTGAGAGGGAACTGTCAGGCCAAAAGATTTGCTTTGTTGAGGCTGTTGTTTTTACTTTTTATTGCAGATATTTTCACACTTAACGTATGAAAACCAGAGGATAAATATTATTTATGTGCCTTCATGAACTCATCACTCAACTTCAACAATTAACCATTTTATGCTTGTTTCATCGAATGCCCCATTTTAATTTTTTTAAACATTAAGATATAATTTACATATACTAAAATTCACTCTTTTTGGTATACATTTCTATGAGTTTGCATAAACACATACAGCTAAATAAACACTACCAAAATCAAGGTATAGAACAGTCCTACCACCCCTAAATTGTCCCTCATGCACCTACGTAATCACGCTTTCCTTTCACCCACAGACTCTGGCAACCACTGACTAGCCTGTTTCCTGCCACCATAGTCTTGCCTTTCCAGAATGCCATATAAATGGAATCATACAGTATACAGCCTGTATGATCTGCCTTCTTTCACTAAGCATAATGCATATAAAATTCATCCATGTTGCTGCATGCATTTGTAGATTGTTCTTTTTTTATTGCTGAGTAGTATTTCACTCTATGGATGTGCCACAGTTTGTTTTTCCTTTCAACAGTTGAAGGACACTTGGTTTGTTGCCAGTTTGGGGCCATTATGAATAAAACCTCTATAAATATATATATATATATATTTGTGTGTGTGTGTGTGGTACGCGGGCCTCTCACTGCCGCGGCCCCTCCCGCTGTCGAGCACAGGCTCCGGACGCGCAGACTCAGCGGCCATGGCTCACGGGCCCAGCCGCTCTGCAGCATATGGGATCCTCCCAGACTGGGGCACGAACCCGTGTCCCCTGCATCGACAGGCGGACTCTCAACCACTGCGCCACCAGGGAAGCCCTAAAACCTCTATAAATATTCATGTACAGGTTTTGGTGTGAACATGTTTTCATTTCTCTTGGTTAACAGGTAGGAGGAGGATGTCTCGGTCTTATAGTAAGTATATATTTAAATGTATAAGAACCTGCCTAACTGTTTTCCAGAGTGGCTTATCATTTGTAATCCCTCCAATAATAAATGAGAGTTCTGGTGCTTGGCAGCCTTGCCAGCTGTTGGTAATGTCATGTTTTTTTTAAATTGAAGTACAGTGGATTTATTATATCATATTAGTTTCAGGTGTATAACATAGATATTCAAAATTTTTATAGATTATATTCCATTTAAAGTTATTTTAAAATATTGGCTATATTCCCTGTGCTTTGCAATATATCCTTGTAGCTTATTTATTTTATACATAGTAGTTTGTACCTCTTAATCCCCTACATCAATCTTGTCCCTCCCTTGTTCCTTCTTTCCATTGGTAACCACTAGTTTGTTCTCTATATCTGTGACTCTGTTTCTGTTTTGTTATATTCATTTATTTGTTTCATTTTTTAGATTCCACCTGTAAATGATAACATACAGTATTTATCTTTGTCTGACTTATTTCACTAAACATAATACCCTCCAGGTCCTTTCACATTGTTGCAAATGGCAAGATTTTATTCTTTTTTATGTCTGAGGGTAATGTCATTTAAAAAAATTTTTACCCAATTTAATACATGGGCTTGCAGTGGTATCACATTGTGGTTTAATTTGCATTTCTCTAATAACTAATGAGGCTGAGCATCTTTTCAAGTGCTTTTTTCTCTGTCTATGTGTTTTCTTTGGTGAAGTATCTTTTACCCATCTTTTATTTGGCTGATTGTTTTCTTATTATCAAGTTCTGAGAGGATTTTTGTTTTGTTTTGTTTTGTTTTTACTGTACTCTGGAAACAAGTCCTTTGACAGATATGCATTTTGTAAATAATATCTCTTGACATGTGGCTTATTTTCCATTCTCTTAACAATGTCTTTCACAGAGAAGAAGTTTCATTTTGATAAAATCTGATTTGTCAATATTCTCTTTTATGAATCATGCTTTTTGTGTCATATCAAAAAAATAGTTGCCAAACCCAAGGTCACAAAGATTTGTCTCTATGTTTTCTAAGACTATAGTTTTAGATCTTACATTTACATCTATGATCTACTTCCAGTTAATTTTTGCATAAGGTGTACGGTATGCATTAAGATTAATTTTTTTTTGCATATAATGTTCAATTGTTCCAGCACCATCCATTTCTTGAAAAGATTATCCTTTCTCCATTAAATTGCCTTTGCACTTTTATCAAAAAAGTTAACCATAGATGTGTGGTCTCCCTATACTGTTCCATTGATCTATTCATCTATCCTTCCACCAATTTGATACTCTTTTAATTACTGCAGATTTATACTAAGTTTTGAAATAAGGAAGTATGGATCCTCTTTGTTCTTTTAAAAACGTTTTTAGCAATTCTAGTTCCTTGGTCTTTCCATATAGATTTTAGAATCAACTTGTCAATTTTTTTTAAAGCCTGCAGATTTTCATGGGGATTGAATTGAATCTTTAGCAGTCCTATGACCTGCACTTGAGAACTTTTCCTAAGTGATAAGGATGGTGATCCAATGAGCCAGAGCTTTTCTGTGACCCTTTGGAGACAGAACCATGTCCTGTATGCAGCCAGGTCACTAGAAGGCATAAAAGACTTGAGTTATTTAGTAGCCAAGTTCACATACAAAAAGCAATGCCCCCGGTGGAAAATCGTACTAAAGTTGCTTTCGTTTTACTCTCCAGTGTTGCCCTGGATCACCATTCAGAAAAGGGAGCTATTTAAATCAGTTCTGGATTGGAACACAATGCTTACTGGGAGGAAAGAAAGTAGATATATTGCCCTGAAAGAAGAGAAAAGAATGAAGACATGGAAAAACCAGGAATCCAGGAATGTAGTAAATAGAAATTATGAGAACTTAAATAGGAAAAAAGAAATGAATGAAAGAAAATAGACCAAACCATTGAAACCAAATCAGTTTGGTTTCAGACAAGGAGAAAGTGCAGTAAAGGAAGCAGGGAAAGAAAAAAATACAGACAATGTACTACACGGTTTTTATTGCTCTGCTTTATATGAAGATTTTCTGCCAAAATATTAAACACATGCAATCATGATTTACATGCTGTGTATAAAACTAAATAAAATATACGCAACCTGCAAATAAATGGTCATTATATTTTACTTGTAATCAATAATGTCCCGTGATAGAGGCATCTGGAATAGCATATTTAGACACTATTTTTAAAAAAATCAATTTATTTTATTATTTTATTTTTTGGCTGCGTTGGGTCTTCATTGCTGCGTGTGGGCTTTTCTCTGCTTGCAGTGAGCGGGGGCTACTCTTCGCTGCGGTGCGCGGGCTTCTCATTGCCGTGGCTTCTCTTGCTGCAGAGCACGGGCTCTAGGCACGCGGGGTTTAGTAGTTGTGGCACATGGGCTTAGTTGCTCTGCAGCATATGGGATCTTCCCAGGCCAGGGATTGAACCCGTGTCCCCCGCATTGGCAGGCAGATTCTTAACCACTACGCCACCAGGGAAGCCCTAGACACTTTTTGAAAGGAAGAAACAACAAATGTTCTTTGACATATGTAGAACAGATATTAGTGTATTACTCATATAAGCGTGTGACTTTAACTTTCCACTTTATTTTATTTCTGGGGCATTTTCAAGTATTGTCCTTAATATACCTCTTACATGGTGGTATGGAAATACAAGCTGTTTGAGAATCAATTGTAAGAAATTAGGGGGAGTGAGTTATATGGAGTGGTGCCTATTTTTAGCTTCTCAACCCTAAAACTACACATCTGATATTTAAAAATGAAAATCAATTACAATTCTCTTGGATGCCTGCCTCAGCTCCTGCCTCACATGTGATCATTTTGGCCACAGCGCTGCTCTCAACATGTCTTTACATGACAGATTTTTTTCTCCCTGTTTTCAAGCATCACCTACTTCCCCACTCTCTCTGGACCCCTCCAGGCATATTGTGGTCCAGCCCTCATCTCACGGCCCTATAATTATGTTGTGGGCTGGAAGCAGGATGGAAAGATGGCAACTGTAGACATGTCTGCCAGCAGATGAGTGAAAATGTGTCTTCACTTGTCTTTATGCACTGGGAATATCTCTGATGGAAAAGAAAAAAATACACACACACACACACACACACACACACACACACATATATATGACCTCTGTCATGCTGTCAGGGCAGCCAAACCCATTGTGATCTACTATGTAGATGTCAACTCCTCCACTTTCTAGTGCCTGGAGACAGACTTAAGCTCAGGAATCAAATGCAATCTAAAGTCAGCTCTCTGAAATCTAAGTGAATTGCACTTATTTTCCTCCTTTCTCCATTTATTAAGATTATCTGGAAATTTTCATCTGTTTCTACTTATAGAACCTCATTCTGTATTTTATCATTTTGAAGTTTCGCCTAATCGCCACCAGGCAATGGCTCAACATAATATTGCTGTAGCTTGAACAGTCACTTCTAGCAAGATGATTTGTCACCTTAATGATCCTGTGACCTTTAGGAATAAGGAATATATAAACACTCACTGTTTCCACTAGAAACAGTGTTCCCTTCCCCCTTAAAAAGATATATATATATATATATATATATATATATATATATATATATATATAGCATGCTCACATATTGAATATAAAGTAATAGAAACCCCATTCTAAACTTGGAAGAAACTGCCGTGCATTTGTGGTTATAATGTCTTAAGTTATCCATTGAATTTACCCATAAAATTCTCTGTGACTGCAGTGGACTAACCAGCATGCTCTCTGAAAATACACTGGTATAATTTCTAGTAAATATGGTAGATTTAGCTGACATGGTCAGGCCAACTTCCTACTAAAAACACCTAGATAAAATAAAGCTGTATGAAATAAAGCAAAAAATATTTATTTAATGAATAATTGAGTTCAAACTAAAGAAAGTTTCCGGGGGCTGAAAAAGAAGCAGTCGCCAAAACCTACAGTGGTAAGAATTGTAGCCAACGGGCCCTGGCATGGACTTTTTGGGGCTTGAGACTAATATTTTAATGCCTTTACAGGAACAGAGAATGACTGTGTGTGGAGCCCGTGGGCAAGGGTTAACAAGAGACTCATAGGGTTTTGATGTAAGACCATGCAGTCTACAGCACAGAACCATGGACCATTTGAAAAGGAGCTCCTAACATGCTACTGGGCCCTGGTGGAAACTGGTTTCTGACCATGCAACCAGAAGCTGGATAATATCAGACTCAACAGGGCCTAAAGTTGGATGGGCCCTGACACTCCATTGTAAAATGGAAGCGGTATATCTGGAATCAGGCTCAAGAGGGTCCAGAGGAGGTGACCAAGGCCCCTATGGCACCTTTCTCTGTTACCTGCCTTCCCCTCCTCAGTTCATACCTATGGCAACATTTGAGGCAGGGGTCCCCTATGACTCGCTAATGGAGAAAGAACAGTTTGGGCTTAGTTTGTGGTGGATTGGCTTGGTATGAGGGTACAGGATGAAAATGGAATGCTTCTGCACTACAGCCCAATGCAGGGTACCTGAGAAGGACAGTTGGGAAAATTGCTCTGATGAATAGATTCAGACGATGCACTTCATCATCCACTCTGTGTAGAAAGAGAAGAGTCCCAACATAAAGATAAACATGAACTCCTGGGCAATGGAGGATGGCTGAGCTGATTAGTCAGGGTCCTGGAAGGATTAAGACTGAAGTATTGGCCAAAGGAAGACTGGAACAGAGACATGTGGATTGACCTGCATGAATAGGTTTACAAAGTGTGAGCGCATCCATTTCTGTATGAGAAAGTACACCAAAAACAAGAGACAACCAACAAGTTGGAGGACATATTTGCAAATCGGTATGCCAAAAACCCTTGGAAAATCCTACCTTGCATGCCAAGGCTGTCAGATATTTATTTGCCATCTTATAATTCTTCCTTCCTCTGGGAGGAGATCAAACACTGGCACTAGCATTTTTAGAAGCACTGTACACAAAGCCCTCGCCATTTCATTCCAGGAGGTAATTCATACAAAATACAAGCAGAGAAAGACTAAGGGCATGTCATTCTCACATCTCACTCTTTATTCAGAAAAGTGGTGTATGCTTGATTCTTTATAATATATTTTCTATTAATGAGAGCCCACTTCTCAGTGCCCTTAATAAGAAAAAAACAGTTATAATTGGATTCCATATCTGCCAATCATTCTATCTTATAAAAAAGAAATCCAGACACCTTTCCTGACTAGAAACAGGCGCAAGGTCATGTCCACAGAATGACAACGTTTCTTTTATTTTTGTTTTTTTCTTTGTTTGTTTGTTTGTTTTGCGGGCGTCTCACTATTGTGGCCTCTCCCGTTGCGGAGCACAGGCTCCAGACCCGCAGGCTCAGCGGCCATGGCTCACGGGCCCAGCCGCTCCGCGGCATGTGGCATCTTCCCAGACCGGGGCACGAACCCACGTCCCCTGCATCGGCAGGCGGACTCTCAACCACTGCGCCACCAGGGAAGCCCGACAACGTTTCTTTTAATCCACCTCTTTTAAGATGACATGGGGCAGACGGGCTGGCACTTAAGTATGCAGAGTTTTAAAATACAAGAAGGAACCTGAGTAGCAGAAGCTGAGAAAACATTGTAGTTAGTAGCTGTTATGATCTAATATTATCTTGGTTATAAAACAGAAGAGATTGGTATGAAAAACCTTTGAGTTGACATTTGTCTCCTGTGTTCATTTGTATCTCACAGTTTTATAAAAGAACCAACTAATTAATTTGTGTCTGACATAGAGAAGGGCATCGTTCCTGCTTTTGCCAAGTAATCCTAAAGTATCCACATAACCAACAATGTATCACTGCCCAGAGTACTTGAAGATCTCTTACAAATAAAGAAGATTTAAAAAATCCAGGGCTTCCCTGGTGGCGCAGTGGTTGAGAGTTCGCCTGCCGATGCAGGGGACACGGGTTCGTGCCCCAGTCCGGGAAGATACCACGTGCTGCGGAGTGGCTGGGCCCATGATCCATGGCCGCTGAGCCTGCGCGTCCAGAGCCTGTGCTCCGCAACGGGAGAGGCCACAACAGTGAGAGGCCCGCGTACCGCAAAAAAAAAAAAAAAAAGAAAAAAGAAAATCCAAAAGAGAAGATGGGAAAACAATTCACAGAAGAGGGAAACCTGAATGATCAAAAAAACACATAAAGAGACATTCACCTTCAATAGTAATCAGAAATGGAAATTACGACAGTGGCAAAATGTTACTCATACTTTACTGAGTATTGGCAAGGTTGTGGGGAACGAGAATTCTCATAGTTCTGATGGGTATGTAACCACCTTGGAGAGCAATTTAGTAATAGCCAGAAAGTGGAAGCTTTGCACACCACCCTAGACATACTATCGCACAAGTGCGCGAGAAGACATACACAATATTTTTAGTCTCATTGTTGTCATAGAATAAAAAGTTGGAAGCAACCCAAATGTCCGTCAGTTGGGGAATAGAAACATAATTATGATGCATTCCCAAATGGAAAACTCTGTTGTAATTTTAAATATGAATGAACTAGTTCTACAAGCATCAAAATAGGTAAATCTTGAAAACAGCATGTTGAGGGAAAATACGATTTATGTAACCATTTTAAATACCTGAAACAGCACTATATGCAGCGCTGTTTGTGAATCCATACATATGCCATAAATATGAAAGCAGGGACAAGAAACAAAAACCAATTTTAAGAGAGTGGTTCGCCCTGGGAAGGGAGAAAGAGATTTCCATTCTGTATGTAATTTGTTTCTATCTTAAAAAGAAACAATCTGAAGCAAATAGAGTGAAATACCAACATTTGTTAAGTCTGGGTGGTGTATACTTTTATGATGGTTTGAAATGTTTTGTCATTTAAAAAATAAACATATTTCAGTGGATTAATTAAAATCGGAAATAAAGCAGAGGAGACTCCAGGCCTGCGCCAGGGTGACTGTGCAGCTCACCCTGGGCCAGGGGACACCGGTGGAGCTCAGGAGAGCCAGGCCGCCAGCGCAGGGTGGGTCCAGGGCCCCGGCTGCGGCCGCAAGTCAGCCGCGGGCAGCAGGGGACCTGGGAGGGGAGTAAGGCGCCTGGGCTGGGTTGGGTCGTACTCAGCTGGAAGGGGGCGGAGCTGGGCCCTGAGCCTTGGGCTCTCGGGTCCAGCTGAGTCCGCACTGGTGAAAGGGATGACATTTGGGCTGAGTGTCAAAAACCCTCCAGGGGAAGGTTTGGGGGCTGACTCATGGGCACCCTGCTCCTCCCCCGCCCCCCCCCTTCCTGCATCTCTCTCCTGCCCCCTCCCACCCGCCTCCCCATCCTCTTCCTCACTCAGGAACCTCTTTCCCTTTCTCCAGGTCTCCATCATGGTCACCTCTGTTTTGCCTACGCTATAGCATTGGCGTCTATATTAACGCATTCGCTCTATTTAGTAAGAGGCTGAGGTTCCTCGTGGTAACTTAAAATAAATTGGTTATTTTCACATCACTAGAAATTAAAATAATTTAAAAACTTTTTGTGACTTCTAATAGATAGACCCTCACTCTAGCCCTGCTCAGCGGTCCTTGAGGGAAAAAAGGGGGCTTTCTCTTCCAGTATACTTCAGGTCTTTTCTAAAAATAGTCATCTGTTAAACATCTACTGCGTGCCAAACATTGTGTGGGCTCAGTGCTTTACATGAATTATTTCATTTAATTCTTTTTAAAAAAATCCACAAGCAATCCTATGAGGGAGCTGGATTAGCTAATCCCCATGTTACGGGTTATTTCCATCTCATAAGTGTGAAAACTAATGTTTGAAGAGCTTAGCTAACTTAGGTAAGTTCTAGAAAATGGCCCAGCAGAAAGTTAAATCCAGTCAGCTTCCAGAGCTCAGGCCGTGAGGGAAGAATTGTCCCTGATGGGAAGTCTGGACAGGACTCTTGAGCATACTATTTCACTCAGTATTATAAGTTCCAGGAGTTCATGTTTTCTGGTAAATTCAGGACTTTGTGCCTTCTCAGTGTAAGTGCTCAGATGATTCAATTTTCAACAACAAAACAGAATCTTATTTTGAGGGTGTCATATCACCCTCAAATATGGAAAGCTCTATTATAAAATAAATATCAAACATCTAAGTTGGGACTTCCTTGGTGGCGCAGTGGTTAAGACTCCGAGCTCCCAAGGCAGGGGGCCCAGGTTCAATCCCTGGTCCGGGAACTAGATCCCACACGCCTGCCACAACTAAGGAGCTGGCGAACCACAACTAAAGAACCTGCAGGCCGCAACTAAGGAGCCCGCCTGCCACAACTAAGACCCAATGCAACCAAATGAATGCAAAAAAAAAAAAAAAAAAAGACTCTGGCCTTAGTGATGATGAAAATGATGATGATCATCATCATAGTTGAGGCACATTATGAAGGTCTCACATTAAAAAAAAAGCATCTAATTAAAAAACCCATTTCTCTCTGTCTCTCTCACACACACACACACACACATGCACTCACCTTCGGGCACCCACATTTCTGGATCTACTAACCTAAATCAGCAGGCTAAAGGGTTTCTCAGGCTCCCCTCAGCATTAAGGATGCTAATTGCTACCCTAGCAGCTACTGGAAGATCAAAGAGCTGCCCACAGAGCAGAGCTGTGCTGTTTCATCTTCCACAGACCAAACGCTAACACTGCCCACGCCCCCCCCCCATCCATCTCCCCTTCCGAGCTGCCACACTGGACCAATTCCCCTTCCCCTTCCCCACATGCTCTCCCCGCCTCTAAAATAACTGTGCCAAAAATAAACACTCAGAAAAATGCTTGCGGAATGAATGGAGAAAGGTAACTTCACTGTTATTATGTTTCCCTTCGAATTACCATGGTTTTGTCTAGGGATGTGCTTGTTTGTTTGCGGTAGTGATTCAGAAACCCATCACAGGGAACACTGCTCGGTCTTTCTCCCAGGAGCTGGGGCAGGAATGCTGTGGCGTGTCATCCCGCCGGCCCTGAAGGCTCTGGACCCAAACCATGCATCACCACCCCATCACCCTGCCCCTGGTCCTCAAGTGTGGCATGAAGTCAGAAGGCTTTCACTCAGGACAGTTCTGCATTCTACTGGCGAGCGGGGCTACGAGAAAGGGTCCCCTTTCTGGAGCAAGACATCCCCCCTTGGGGGCTGGCACAATGGAAGGGGTCTTCTGTCACGTATTGCAAAGTGGAGTTGGAACAACCAGAGAGATTCGATCCCCCTCATGATGCAAAATGTCTGACCTCGAGTGGATGAATGAGGCTCTCTCCACACTCTCGGGGCCTCCAGAAAAGCTGTTCCAAGCTCCCTCAAGAGGAAAAATGAGATGCGACTACAAAGCAAGCCAAGGAGCCCGTCGGAGTGGAGTGAAGAGAGAGAGAGTCTCAGAGGAGGGTCTCCCTAGGGAGCCTGGGTCAAGGTGACTATGAGTGAGCTGTGCCTTGTGCATCAACTCATCAGGTGCCCCCAACCAAAGATGGCACCTTGTGCACTGCAATGGACAACTTGAGTCTTCAGGGAGACGTCGTGTGGCACCGAAATGGGTCCCACTCCTGCAGGGATCTGCTTCCTCCTCACCCTCTGGACAAGGGGCCTCTCCCCACTGCCATCCTGGATGGCAGATCCAGCCCACGTTCACACTTGGGTCCCTGCCCTGGGCTCCCAGAGTCAGCTGAGCCCTGTTCCCAGCCCTATCTCCTCTGCCAAAATGTGGGCTTCATGTCCTAGGTTTCCAGGCCCTCCTCACCATGCTTAGTTCTCTTACTCTGTTCTGGCCTGTAGAGATTTTAATGTTATTTTTCCTCCCTCCCTCCCTCCCTCCCTCCTTCTCTCTTTCTCTCTTCTTTCCATGGTTTTCCCCCAAAGAAGTGCTTCTAAAACCCATGCCCACCTTTCCACATCGGCCTCAGTCTCTCTGGTTTAGGGTTTGTCTCCCCTGGACCTATCAGTCTCCTAACAGTTCACCAGCCCTCAGATCTGCCCTCTCAAGTCTATTGGAAACCACGGCCAGGTGCAATCTTCTCTAAGCATGGTCTGTGCATTGCACTCCCTTGCTCAATGCCCTCAATGGCCCCTATCAAGACTTTATTATTTATGCTGCGTCAAGGATCCCTGTGGGGTGGTGTGTAAGGGAACAATCAACCTTGAGTTCTAACTAGTGCAGTCTTTCTATCTGGACAGCTGGGCCTGGCCCACAGAGGTCCGAGCTGCAGAAAAGTCCTAAGAGCCTGAGAACAAGATACAGACTAAACGACCTGGTGCTGGCTTTTGGCCACCAAGATCGAGTCCCCCAAGCTGTTGCTGGGTAGGAAAAGGAGGTACCCCGGGGGCTAGAGATTCAGGACGCACATGTTTGTTCTGGGAACAGCGGTTAGATGATATGTGAATATATACAGTGCAGAGTCAACTAAATGGTCTTCCATCCAAAATTCCTCATCTCTACCCTCCCTTCTAGTGCCAGCTTCCCGGGATAAAAAGTGAAGGGAAGATAGGATGAGGAACGGGGCGAGTGCACGATGAGAAACAGCCGAGCTGCCGTCACAGACGCGATCATCCGACAGGACCATTCCTTCACTGAAGTCAGCGAGAAGGCAGGGTCGTCAAGTCCTCACAATGGAGGTGGCAACCTGAGTGCCAGAGGCAGCCATGAGCAGTGACATGAGCACTTCAAGCCCAGGCCACTCAGAGAGTCACAGGAAAGACCAAGGCTTAACATTGAGTTCCCATGTGACACACCCCAGGGATCCCTTGGGTGGAAAGGCAAGAGTATATGGAGGCCCTTCTCCAGGTGGGATCTGAGTCTGCTCCATTAGATTGACCGCCATCCCTCATTTACATACTCAGCCCAGTAACCTGAGGGTATGTTGGTTGTAGTTGAATAACTTGTAAACTGAACAAAGAAAGTCCCTTCTCCTTAGCTAGCATTCACTTTTGGTCCCTAATCCACAGACCAAATATGAACTGTTCAACCCTCATTGAACACACCCGAAACACCACTGCTGCCATGTTTTTGTTCATGCTATATTTGGTTAGGACGCCCTTCCTTCCTCCACTTCTCTGGATTTAGTTCCTAAAATTGTATGCATCCTTTAGGGCCCAATGCCACCTCTTACAGGAAGTCTTCCTTGATTACCTCAGTTCTAAGTGATTTTTCTCTGCTGAGTTCATATGGCCGTTTCTACTTGCATGACGACTCCTCACATCCCACTTTGTGATGGAGCTATTCGTGTGGGTCTCAGGTCACAGTGACTCCAGGTGGCTAAATCCCATGGGCATTTTTAGTTGCCATCTTACTTGATCTCTCAATAGTATTTAATGCTATTGAATATATTCTCCTTTTTGGAATACTCATCGCTGTGGCATCTGTATAGACATCTGGGGTTTGCCTGCCTGGCTTCTCTGCCTTCTTCAGGTAACAGCACTCTGACTTTCTTTTCAGGAACTTTCTGGCCACGAGTTATGGGCAGGATTGATTCCAGCCTCCAGCTCAGAGACTAACATGTAACCTGAGCTGCACCAACAAGAGTGATACGTCGTGTCTTGCTGAAACCAATGAAAGAGAGAGGTTTTCTTCACCTTAGGTAGGATGTAAACCTGAAGCTTCTGGCAGTGCCCTGATCAGGCCACCACGTAGAATGACCCACTCAGCAAAGAACTGAGCAATGGAGAGAGAGGCAGGCTCCTGAGGACCTGTTTAAGTACTTGGATCCAGACACATCTGGCTAGTCCTGAGTTTAGGTTATAAGAGTCAACAAATGCTTCTGCTGCTTCTCCTTCCTTTTTTCTTAAATCAATTGAAGATGGACTTCAGTGGCATGTATTTGAAATATTTGAAAGAGTCTAGTTCAGCCTCCAGGACAAAACAACCTCTTGGCTCTCCTCCTGCTGGGATATTCCTGCTCAGTATCCTTTGCAGATGAATCCTCCTCCACCCAGACTTTAAATGTCATAATCCATCAAAGACGGGTTCTAGTTCCCCTTCTCTTCTGTTCTTTATGTCTCCCTTGGCAATCTCAGCCACACCTCTGGCTTCAATCACCATCTCAAATTTGTAGCTTTAACCCAGGTCTCTCTTAGGACTCCAAATATATAAATTCACCTGTATACTCAGTGTGTCTTCTTGAATGCCTCAAAAGCATCTTGGGCTGGTCACATCCATCGTGAAGTGTGACTTTTTCTCCCCAGATAGCTTCCCCCTCTGTTCCTATCACAGCAAACAGCACAAGACAAAAACCTGGGGTCATCTAATCTATCCTCCACACTTTAGCCATTTTAACACAAATTAGATCCAGTCTCTTTTGTCTAAATGTTTCCAAAACCTTCCTATGGCTCATGGGATATATCCAGAACCAGGAACGTGGAGCCCGAGGCCCTGCCCAGTGTGGTTCCCGCCCATCTTGTTTCTCAATGCTCTTCGCTTCCTCCCCGAGCTCCCTCACTCGGCCTCTTATCACTTCCTCAAAAGTGGCATGCTCACGGGGCTTCCCTGGTGGCACAGCGGTTGAGAGTCCGCCTGCCAATGCAGGGGGCACGGGTTCGTGCCCCGGTCCGGGAAGATCCCACATGCTGCGGAGCGGCTGGGCCCGTGAACCATGGTCGCTGAGCCTGCGCGTCTGGAGCCTGTGCTCCTCAGCGGGATGAGGCCACAGCGGTGAGAGGCCCAAGTACTGAAAAAAAAAAAAAAAAAAAGTGGCATGCTCAGGCTCCTTCCTCAGGGCTTTTGCACTCACTCTTCCCTTTGCCTGGAACCTCTCCCCCATCTCCAGCAAGTTCACTGCCGTCATCCTCAGGGCTCCGCTAGAAGATCCGAGAAGCCGTGCCTTACTCTTCCAGATTGCATCAGGCCACCATAACCCACTTTCCTAGCATCCGGTCACTTTCACTCCTCATACTCATGATATCAGTTTTCGTCTTTAATTCCCCAGGAGACAAGCTTCAAGGGGCAGAGACTGCATCCATCTTTCTCATTCATGTTTCCTTAGTAGTCAGGCCTGCTGAGGGATGGCCAGTGGGCACCAACGAACATTTGGAGAAGAAAGCGCTGGATCCTTGATGTCTCCCGCTACATGAATAAGCTCTTGGAGACAATGAGGAAGCAGGTGGGTATGCAGGCGGGCAACATCAGAGCAGTGAGACCGCTGGTGATGAGGAAAGAGCGTGGAAAGGGGAATTTCCAAGGGAAATAGCACCCCAATGGGTAGATAGAAGCCTGCAGAGCAGCAGGGGGAGACCATCCTAATTAAAGTCGTGCTGATAAAGGGGAAGTAGGATGAGACACTAACATGGGACAGTGAGTTTGTCGAGAGCTCTTTGCCTGGCTGCGCTGTTTCGTTGAGAATGGAGTGGAAAGTCCCAGGTGACATTTTCTAATGCAGATGCGTTTTGAGGATGAGCATTTATAACTTCATCAAAGAGCTTCTAACATGTGTGTGATGTGTATCATGGATAAAATTAAAGATGTGGTGTGGGCTCGTCATGGATCATTCTCTTATGTAATTTAAGGTGTGTGCTGTACACGCTACCGTCACGCGTTAAAACCTTAGAAGGAAATGTGACCTGGAACTGCTGAAAAATTCATAAGGCAGGGGCAGAGAAGCATCACTCTCTGTAAACTCTCGGTGCCAGGAGATTTTTCTGTGCTACCAAACAGTGCATGTCACCTGGACACAGAAGTCAAGAACAAAACATGAAAGGTTCATTTTTTAAAATTTAACAGAAATGTGTTGGGCAGTTAATTTATGCCATTTCTGGGACTTTCTAAGTCTATGATCTCATTTAACTTCTTTGTGCCTCAGTAAAATTGGGATAATTAGGTCTGTTAGGAAAAGCAAATAGATAATAATACATTGAGGGTCTTAAAAACAGTGCCTGGTCCAATATAAAAAGTTAGCTGGTATTATTTTCTAATGTTTTATTATAACTATATCTGGTGTCCTTTCTAAGAACTGAGGTTACAGTTGTGAAGAAGACAGATGGGACTCTCATGAAGCTTCTATGCCAGTTAAGGTGGAGGCCAATTAGTAAGTAAACTAGTGAACAAGGTCATTTCAGAGAGGGATAGATGCAAAGAAGGGGATGGGGTGGGGCATTCCTGTGGGCAGAGGCCACTTTCAAAGGAGCCGACAGGAAAGGTCTCTTTGAAGAGGCGACATTGGAGCTGGAACCCGAACAGTGGGAGACAGGAGAAGAATCCTAGCAAAGGCAGTCCAGGCCAGATGCACAGCGAGTGCAAAGGCCCTGAGGCAGAACTGAGATGAAGTGTGAGAGGCAGGAAAATGCAGTGTGTCTGGGGTATGGTGAGAGAGGAAGAAAGTGGTATGAGATGAGATCAGATGTGATGAGATGGAGAAAACCATCAGCACCAGGCTGGACTGACCAAGGAACAAATGGCCAGAATCATGACGGAACATTCCTGCTTGTAGGAGACTACAGTTCAGCAGAGTGTGACCCTAAGGTACGCAGGAGCCAGGGCCCTGAGCTTCGAGGAAAGAACGGCTGAGGCAGAGCCTTGCCAGGGTCTTGGCCTCCAAGGAACCATGGTCTCAAGAAGGCAGGGCCTCTCTGCTGGCCATCAGTCTCCCTCCCTACCTGTCACAGGAAATAAAGCGAGTTGCTTAACCCGTGTCCATTCCCTCTCTCTTCCTCATTGGCACAAGGTTGAGTTTGCTCAAGGCAGCAACAGTCCATCCCCAAGTGAAACCGGATTAGTCTAACCCGGTCAGAACCAGCCTGCAGCCTGAAGCCTGTGGTGAAGGGGTGCTTAGATGCCCAGCCCCAGGGAAGCTTCTCTCTTAGGTGTGAGAACCAAAACCAACGGCTCCGCACCCAACCTGGACACAAAACTGCAGCTACTCCCTGCTGTCGACACTCACAAAACTTGGCGCTATCCCACTGTCTTCCTTAGAATGACTGTACTTTTCCAGGATTGTCTCACCTGAGTTTCAAAAGACTCATGAACTCTTCAGTGGAAAGAATCAACAGTGCTCACCCTAAGCTTCTTTCATGCCTTCTCTCAAAATCCTTACCTTGCTGTTTCCACTGATCTTACGTTTCATCAACTTCTAATTCTCAGTAAAATCTGATGTCACCTTCCCTGCCTTGAGACACTGCCCCACCTCTGTCGAGGTGTGTTTTCTGTTATCTAAAGGTGATGTTGGTAATAATGCTCGAGAAGCCGGCCTTTGACAAGTCTGTCGGTCAGCGGAAACGTTGCCAAATGTAACCTGCAAGTAAACACATACAAGTTATAGGTGTATTTCAAAAGCTAAAGATCTCCAAGGGGATAAAGAGGTCTGATTTAAAAGAGTGCAGGTAAACATGTATCAACTTTTGGATGTCCCTCTGAAATTTGTTCAAATGCCTTTTACCAGAAAATCAGTTTATAAATCTAGTGCAGTTTCCAGAAGTTCTCAATTAGAGAGAGACCAGAGGCCACAAGTCTGTTTTAAAACAATATTTTCCTTAATATTTGAAATCATCCATTATGTAAGCTCTTATCTTTCTTACTAACAAATAAAAGATACTACGTCATTAATTGATCTTTATTATTTTCTGTGCTATTAGGATCAGAAAGCATGATAATATCCTATTTTTAAAAAATCTTTTCTGTATTTGGAGTTCTGGACAACGGTTCACTATTATTATCTATATATAATCATTCTTTGGTTGATAAGTAATTCATTAAATTGTTTGATTTAATCAATAGACCAGGCTCCATGGTCAATGGACTTAGCAGGTTTTACATTTCTTTGTAAAATGAAGCAAATTGTCACCTACTCTTCTGTGAAAACAAAAAATTCAAGAGAGAAGTCTTGACAACTGCTTTTACAATATGCAACAAACTCACAGCTTTGAGTGTTTTACTCTGCGAGGCAGACTCACGAGTGAGAGCCTGGGGTGAGGGAGAAAGCACGGGAGACTGTGGGCCGAGGTGCAGTCCTGGGGCCACCGCTACCCAGGGGCCAGAACCCAGGCCGGGGACAAGCACGTTATTTAGATCATCTTATCACCAACACTCTGTGAACTAGGTACATGCTACTTAACGTGCCTTTACTGAAGAAGAAGTTTAGGCACAGAGAAGTTAAATAATACACAGAAGATCACACAGCCTAGTAAGCGCCAGGACCGGAATGCAAGCCGAGGCCATCTGTCAGAGCCTCTATGAAATAACACCTGTTAGTGGAGGTGCCCTGGCAGAGGCAGAGGAGAACAAGAGACAGCCAAGTGAGTCAAGGCTGGGAGCCTCTGGGGAGCCGGTGAGTAGGCTGGGAGGATCGTATTACACATTGCATCAAACTCCAGGCCAACTTCGAGGAGCAGAGATAAGATCCTCCCTTGTTTCCAGCTGTGAGACTTGGGCCAGACCCAGAAGCTGCCACCCTTTCCTGTAGCAGTCTCATCTTGAACATTCAGTGTCAAGGAGGTCTCGTTAATAATGCAGGCTTGTAACACAAAGCAGGATGGCAGGTTTTTTTTTTTTTTTTTTTGCGGTACGCGGGCCTCTCACTGTTGTGGCCTCTCCCGTTGCGGAGCACAGGCTCCAGACGTGCAGGCTCAGCGGCCATGGCGCACGGGCCCAGCCGCTCCGCAGCATGTGGGATCTTCCCGGACCGGGGCACGAACCTGCGTCCCCTGCATCGGCAGGCGGACTCTCAACCACTGCGCCACCAGGGAAGCCCAGGATGGCAGTTTTGAAGAGATGCCTGCCACTGCCCAGCTCCCCTCTCTGAACACAGGCAGACGGAGGGTGACAGCAAGACATCCAAGATGCTAGATGAGCTGAAGGTAGCCAGCCACCAAGAGGGTGGGCTGTGGATTCCATTAGGATGTAGTGAAGAGTAAGGTCCAAGGAGATTGAAAAGCTGAGGACATGAGGATGTGGCAGAGATTGCAGAGACATGTCAGTCAGAAATGGGCTGCCTCCTGAAACGAATTAAAAGAAAAAGGCAGAAGAGAGAGCAGTAGGTAAATACCGGGGAAGGAACATGAAGAAAACAGTGTGAAAACAGAGCAGGGATCACAAGAGGTGATGTTGTAATGCAACAGGACCGTAAGGGGCCTTAACGGGACAGACCTCCCCAGGCCCTCTGCCTGACTCTTGTCTGTAGAAAACCTTCAGTTAAAGAATAAATTTAATCAGAGAAGTGAGAAAATACAGAAGCAAAGAGAAACAGTCAAATAAGACAAAATGATAATAGTTTAGCCATCAAACAAAGTCAAGGACATTTAGTTCCTCCTCAAGGGCTATAGATAATACTCTGAGCCACGTCCTTTGAGCTGTTTTGCAGATACTAAAACCCGCACGAGGTGGAAGAAGTCAACTACATGATGACCAGACTGTAGCCATGACATAAGCTGCCACAATTCTGAGAACTGGCTTCAAGGAGAACAAACCGATCCTGGAAGCGAAGACTAACTGTACTTAAAACCATCGGGGCTTCCCTGGTGGCGCAGTGGTTGAGAGTCCGCCTGCCGATGCAGGGGACACGGGTTCGTGCCCTGGTCCGGAAGGATCCCACATGCCGCGGGGCGGCTGGGCCCGTGAGCCATGGCCGCTGAGCCTGCGCGTCCGGAGCCTGTGCTCCGCAATGGGAGAGGCCACAACAGTGAGAGGCCTGCATACCGAAAAAAAAAAAAAAAGGAAAGAAGGAAGGAAGGGAAGGAGGGCAGGGTGGGGAAGTTGTGCCCCAGGGCAGCTATGCCTGGCTAGCCAAACTGACCACCTTCAGGAAGGCTACATGCAAATGGCTTCCTGCCTCTTCTCGCCTCTCCACCTCCTCTCCCAACACACAGGCAGCAGCTCCATGCCTCCTGCTCAAACTACAGAAGGGGGCCAAACAACCCAGGGCGTGCATAGCAAAGCACTAAGGAGGCTTCGGGGAGCCTGCGCCCCCACACCCAGGCCTCCTGGGTCATCCCAGTGCACTAGGTCAGTCTCTACGGCTGCCCTGGCATTGACCTCTGAGCCTTGGGAGTCTTCAAAACCCAACCCAACCAGTGAGCTGGTTTAACACACACTCACAAGTTCTCCACTGCTCAGTGAGCCCAGTGCCACACCAGGAGCTTGACGGGGCCTCCTCTCTTCAGACAAATACTGCCCCTGCTCCCACACTGGGACACCCCTGCTATTATGGTCAAAGGGAAGAGGGCTAAACCTTGTGCTTCAGTCAGCATAGGCTAGTTCATGCTGCAGTAACAACTCCAATAGCTCAGCGACTGAAAAACAGGTGCATTTCTCACTCACACTACATATTCATCAGCGGTTGGCTGAGGCTCGATCCTCCTAGAAGAGCAGCCACCCTGTATCTATGGTAGAGGGAAGGAGAACTGCGGAGTTTCTCACAGTGGCATTTCAATACTTCAGTCTGGAAGTCACACACACGTCAATCACCTTCACACACATGCACAGTCATTGACTGGAAGAGTGACTCGCACCCTCCCCCGGCCCCCGCCCCAAGGGGTCTGGGAATACAGTCCTGCCACAGGTCGGGAGGGCAGAGAGCTGGAAATAGTGACCCCAGTCTGGAACTGAGCCTTAGACGTGCGACCCAATTAATCTTAAGCCCCTTCCCCTTAGCAAAGTGCCAAGGGCTGGACACCCTCCGCAGAGGAAGTGTGGGAGGCCCAGCCGAGAAGGATGGAGGTGCTCTCTAGTCAAGCCTGACGCACGGGGGGACCCCGTTCCATACTTTCATATCTGAGGCTCCTCTCCTGCTGTGCAGTCTCAGCTCTCCTGAGGCAGGTACGGCCCAGAGGGGGACAGTGCGGAAGCAGGCCTGCAGGCCTGCCGTCCTGCCATCCCAGCGGGCGGAGGACGGACTTCTCCACGCTGCACTCCCAGGAAGGGTCTGGTGAGATCGGCACTGCAGTAAACAACAGCAACAAAGGGGCTGGCTTGAGGATGCACTTTCTTTTTTAAAAAAATAGTATGGACATTTTCCCCTCCCTCATTTCAGGAATGGAGCACCATTGTTCCTTACTAAACAGTCCGCATGTCAAAACTGCTGGGATGGGTTTAAGGGGAAGCAGGGTGGAGGGGGGCAGGGAGGCAGAAAGGAAAGGGAGGTGTCCGGAGCGAAGCACAGCCAGGCAGGGGGGAAGGCGGTGGCCGCGAGCAGACAGGCTTGGCTATGGGGAGAGCTCAGGATGTGGAGAAAGAGAAGGTCAGAGAGAAAGTGCTCTTACCACATCCCTTCTCAAAGACATCCCAGCAGCTGGAAAGGCGAATTCGCTCTTTAGCAATGGTTCCTGCTTCTTCAAAAGTGGATCAGAGGGTCTGTGACTGCGTGAACCAAGAGGAGGACGCACATGGCGCCTGGGCTGAGGATCCCCACCCCTGGGACAAGGCCAATGCAGAACACTTAAGGCTTCCAGGAGAGGAAGACATTTGGAAACCAGAGGTCCCAGGGGAGCTGGTCACTTGCACTGACTCCTAGGCCAGGGTAGATAAGAGTGCGGGGTAGCTGAGGAAAACTGAGAGCTAGATGTCTTAAAAATATCAAAGGAAGCTCCATCTAACTTTTGGTCTAGACCTCAAAAGAGCTGAACCAGATGACTTCTGCCAGATCTTTTGGTTTGGGGGTTTTGTTTTGTTTTTCTGTGCTTGTCCTATGACAAGCTGGGTGGTCACAGCTTTCCCGGGTTCTGGAACCTTCTGGAACCTACGTAACCAGTATAGGCCTCAGAGGGGAGTGGAGAAAGCAGAAATATTAAAATATAGAGAAAGAAAGAAAAAGAAAAAAAAGGAAGGGAGGGAAGGAGGGAGGGAGGAAGGAATAGAGAAGGAAAGAAAAGAGAAAAGAAAGGAAAAAAGAAAGACACCACGCCCTTCAGTTCTCTTCACTGCCCACCCAAAAGCTGGTGATGCTTCCCCACTGCTCCCCAAGTAGCCAGACTGCACTCTCACTAACCGGGGCCATATCTTTCTTTTTATTTATTTATTTGTTTGTTTGTTTGTTTATGGCTGCATTGGGTCTTCGTTGCTGTGCACGGGCTTTTCTCTAGTTGCCGCGAGCAGGGACTACTCTTCTTTGTGGTGCACGGGCTTCTCATTGGGTGACTTCTCTTGTTGCAGAGCACGAGCTGTAGGCGTGCGGGCTTCAATAGTTGTGGCACACGGGCTCAATAGTTGTGGCTCGCGGCTCTAAAGCGCAGGCTCAGTAGCTGTGGCGCACGGGCTTAGTTGCTCTGTGGCATGTGGGATCTTCCCGGACCACGGCTCGAACCCATGTCCCCTGCACTGGCAGGTGGATTCTTAACCGCTGCGCCACCAGGGAAGCCCAGGGTCATATCTTTCTTGACCTAAGCTGTGCTCTAGGCCCAGGGACAGCAATCAGAAATAATCAGGTTAGATCAAGCCCATGCCATCCTGGAGAACGGGTACAATGATCTCCGCTGGGGCCTCCCCAGTAACTTTCCCTCTCTGAGCAGGGGAAACACACGGGCGGCTGCTGAAACACCAAGGGCGGCTCAGGAAAGATGCGCGACTCTCTAACAGAGGACAGCCGGAGGGCGGTTAGCCAAGAAGGGGGCCGACAGCACAGGGCAGCCAGCAGGCGCGAGGCCGCGACAGGCTGGCTGGGGAATGCCCCCACCGGCGGGGTGAGAAAGCTTCCGTGGCCGTGGTAGTCTTGATGAAGAGATGACTCGCCCTGCAGCAGCATCCTGAGGGCTGCCCATATCCGCCCACGCGCCCGCGGCGGGCAGGCGAGTCCCACTCTGTCATCGTCTCAGTGGGCAGGCACCGGGCACACTTCATTACCAGGGAAGCAGAATCAGATCACATTCCTATGCCAGCTCCCGATTTCATTTGTGTTGTCTTTTTTTCCTTTCTTTCTTTTTTTTTTTTTTTTGGTCCTTTTCCATAACTCAGTTGAATGGATCCGAAAGATGTCCGGAACTGGGTTATCATCAGGGATTCAGAGATAAGGAATTTCATTCATGCATCGTTTCATTGACAGAATAAATATTTATTGAGTACCTGCTGTATACCTGGCACTGTGCTTGGTGGTAGGGAGATTCTCATTTTTGTGTAGCTGTTGAGATTTGGACAGCATTTGCCATCCTTTTCTAAGTTGTGGAGGGAGGGGCTGTGATATTTGGACACCACAATGGGGCAAACTGGAGGTGATCCCTGCCCAGAGGAGGCCACCTGGCTCCTGGGAGCTGAAGGGATTGGTTGCCATTTCACAAGTGGGTTACTCTGCCTTAGAGCTGGGCTTTTGCATTGTTTCTATTAATGAAGTATAAGGTGGTGCCTCTAATCCGGTCCTGGCAATCTCCTCAAATGCCCTCGAGGGAAATCTTCCCTCCCATGGCCTTTTCTTTCTCATTTGAGTTTCGAGGGCTTGTCAGAAGGGAGTTTGTACAGAGAAATGCTGGCCGTTGGGTTAGCCACATCATGAAGGTAAATGATTTAGCATACTTTTTTCTGCAGTCGGGAATCTCAAGTCGAGCCTGTAGGAATCCTTTAAAGAATAGGTATTCAGACTCTAGTTAGTGTTTCTCATAATCATTAATACAGGATTATTTAGAAAACTGACTGGAATGAATATTCCCAAACTCTTGGTCCTCCTGGACAGAAAAGCCTCCCTCTTCTTTGACTGGTGAGACTAGGAAAGCAGCTTTCACAGGGCATATTTCCTATATTAAGAGAAAGAAAGAGAGAGAGAAGAAAGAAGGACAGAAGAAAGGCAGGAAGAAAAAGGAAGGAAGGAAGGAAGGAAGGAGGAAAGAGAAGGAAAGGGAGAGAAAGTCCAAACCACACATTCACCAGAGGAGGAGACCAAGGCCCAGGAAGGCCACAAGACTTACCAGGCTCACACAGCTTCACAGAACTAGCACTGGAGTACAGGTGGACTTCCCGTTGCACACCTAAGTTATCTTCTCTCTTTAGCCAGAGACACCAAGGCCTTTGACTTCAGCCACAGGTTTTTAGGGAACACGTCATATACTGGGTTTTGCTTACCTTTTATTTAGCAATTTTCCAAACGAACTTCTATCAGACCTCTGCTGATTTGCTTTATTTAATCAGAGAGATTCTCGAGGAAGAGAGCCCCAGATAAATATTTTTATCTGGCTAAAGATAAAGACAATCTTCTTATGTCACAGCTGAGGTGCTGTGATGAACCCCGTCTGGTGGACTCCGGTTGTCTCCTAGTTGGGGGCGGGGCACGTAAAGCAGGCAGCCTGGGAGAGGCAGCTGTTAGCACTAACACAGCCCTCACCTTCCTCCACAAGAGTGTAGACGACAACCTTTGTGGCTGGGAGAGGAGGGCTAAACCAACACATATAATGACAAGATCTCATCAAAACAAATTATTTCCTTTTCACCATCACCTTAGTAGTCAACTTTTCCATTATTGCCCAGCTTTATCTTTCTGTCAGCATAAAAAAAATACCATCATGAGGTAAAATGTGCATGGTATCCACACAAAGGCATACCGTCAGGAGGTTTCACGGCTGTAGACGTGCCCTCGCGTTCCCCCCGTTTCCTCCTGCTTGGTGCTCACATGCCGGTGCCTGGCAACCCGGTGCCTGCTGTGGTAGCTTACCCGGGGGGGGCGGGCAAGAGGCGATAGACCAGGCAAATGCCCGGCAAAAGGGCAGATCCGGCCAAGGACCGTTATCAGATGAGGTGGAGGGGTGTGAGGTGACTCACTGTGAAAAGGCATTATGCATGTATAACCATACTTCCCTTTATCAGAAAGCGTGCCCTTGAAACGCTGCGTCTAAACCAAGTTCTGCAAATCCAGTCTTGTGTTCAAGGAGTTGGAGAAACTTGCAATTCACACGATTCCTCTAAAGCATCCTTTATCTACCAAAGATAGCATTTGTTTGTTCATTCATTTGTTCATTCCACAACTATATATTTTTTCAGGACTTTAGCAGGGCACTGGGTCAGGCACTGGGAATATGGGGGAGGCGGGGAGATAAGACCTTTCCTGTGCTTGTGAGCTTCAAATCATTACACAAGCATTACCAGAGAAATACAGGTGTTCTAATTGATTTTTTTTTTTTTTTTTTGCCAAAATGGGTCTTCAGAAATATCTGCTTATCAGCAGCCTAGTGACTAAATAGAACTGTGTTCTCGGGGCACCTGTCCCTCCTCCCTGACCCATCCACGGCAGTTTGTTCCTCCAGGGCAGGATTTCCAACCTCTTTCCCCAAATGTTTTCATTTTAGTTTTGCTTTGATCCAAATCTTTTCTTGCCAGCCTATTCGAAGTACAATGTGATCCGGCAGCTTGAATCCCAAGTGCATCTGGGAAAATGACCCTTGGGAGAGAGAGAGCCGCTTTGGAGATAAGAGCACCTAGTTTGGGAATAAAGATCATTTGAGACGTCTCATTAGCACATAGGTCTCTGCCTGCTTATGGTCAGGTACCTAAGAGAGTGACAAGAGGGTAATTAGCAGGAGGTTGAAAGATCAAGCACCAACGTTGATCTGGCTGCCGGGCTGCTGAGTGTCTGATCTGTCGCCAGTGGAAACCAACATGAGGACCTGATATGATGCCGTCCCTGGAGGGAAAAACCAGCCACTTAGTCGAAAGCTGATTTCACCTCTGGGGTCGGGTAGGGCAGTAGTTTGTCCCTGCTGAGATTGATACGGGTGCGTCTCCCTGCCCCACCATCTGACACCTTCCAGAGTGTCTGATTTGCAGACTTGAGGTCACACAACCCATCTCCTCTGACCCAGGGGCCCACTTTACAGCCAAGGAGGTGCCACGCTGGCCCACGACCTCAGGATCCAGTGTCCCTTTCATACCCTGCACAGTCTGGAGGCTGCCAGCTGGGGAGGGTCAGAAAGGCCTCTACAGGGCCCACGTTATGTGCCAGGTTTGGCATAAAGTCTCCCTTTAAGATGCACAGTATACTTTGGACACTTTGAATAGGGGGCAGAAGTGGCCCCTCTTCTCACGTATCTAAGTGACCTGATTGGGAGCTTTGTGCTTCTTATTTCTTAAAGGCACAATAACCAGATGCAATCAGAGCCTGACAAAAACCTGGTCACCGGAGAGACAAGGATTCTTGGGCAGCAGGGGGATCTCAGGGTTACCCCACAGGACCAGCAACCTAGACCAGCAAAACTGCCATCTGAGAAGATGAGCATCAATCATGCCTCAGGGTAGCATCAGGACTGTAGTTTGTCCAACCAACCTCCCTGTTGTACATCTTTTTTTTTTTTTTTCATTTAAAGGAATTGAGAGAAAACCAGCTGAGTGTGAAGTAAGCCATCACCTTGAAGAATCAGTGATGGGCCAGAGTGAATTTAATATGGAGCATGAGTGAAGTTGAGCAATGTAAGGGGTGGGTGGGGGCCAAGGCTGTTGGTACCTCATCCGTAGGCCTTCAGGGTCCACGTGCCCTGTGCACACCCAGTGCCTCTTACTGCAAGCGCCTGCTGCCGGGAGCTTCGTCTGGACTTCGCGGGTGCTTGAACTTGCGCAGGGCAGGCCAGGGGCGCTGGGGGATTGACGCACTTGGGAACAGGCCTCAATAAAGCACAGCAGGCAGTATGACTGGGAAAGGGGTTTGGGGAACATATAACAGAGAAACCTAGCGTCCAGGAATGGCCTCTCTGAGACGTGAAGGATGAGCGGGGATCAGCCAGACAAAGAGAAAGAAGACGAGTGCTGACAGGCACAGAGATAAAGGGAAGCCATCGTGCCTACAGGGAAACGGCAGGAGCACAGAATGGACAGAAACAGGCAGGGGTTGTACCAGAAGGGTCTTAGCATCCTTGTTTTGGAATCTCAGTTATTTCCTAAGAGCAACAGAAACCCACTGAAGGGTTTTTTTTCACAGAAGGTGACAAGATCCGACTTAGGTGTTGGGAGATTACTCTGGCGTAGTATGGAGAAAGGTTTTGAAAGAACAAGGCTGGAGACTGGGAGACCAGGATTCCTTTTGGCATTTGGATATATGAGTCTGGTGTACAGGGACATGGTGTGACTAATGATACAGTCATTAAAGCCCACTGTACAGGGCATAAGATGTTCCAAAAGGAATGTAAAAAATGAGAAGAGCGGACAGCCCAGGCCTAAGCCCCGTGGACACAAACATTGAAGGAAAAGGTAGGGGCCTAGGAGACCCCAAAGAAGACCAAGGAAGAATAGCCAGAGAGGTACATGAAAAACTGAATAGGATGGCAGCTAGGGAACCCTAGGGGAGAGAGTATCTGGCCAGCGGCATCTAATGTTGTTAAGAGGATAAGCAAGATTAGTCTCATTCACCGCTTCTGACAAAATAAAATACACCCTTTTAGGAAAATAATTGGAGGTGTGCCTCGAGAACAATAACCCAACTCCTGAGAATTTATTCAGAGGAAATAATTCAAGTGGAGGGAAAAAAACCTACTTATGTAACTATGATGATATTATTTATAATGGTAAAACAAACAGATAGTAAAAAACCTTTCATGCCTCTGATAGAGAATTGACTCAGAAAATTATGAGCCATAAACTTAATGAAATATTTTGCAACCATCAAATATTATAATTATGACTGCCATGACAGCACATTAAAATGTATATAAAATAGCATCACGTGAAAAAACAAGATGCAAGGTTCTATGTAAAAAGTAAATATGCACAAGGGTAAAGACGGAAAGAGCATGGAAAATATAAATACTTCAAATGTTAGAGAAGGAGGGCCTCCCTGGTGGCGCAGTGGTTGAGAGTCCGCCTGCCGATGCAGGGGATACGGGTTCGTGCCCCGGTCTGGGAGGATCCCATATACCGCGGAGCGGCTGGGCCCGTGAGCCATGGCCGCTGAGCCTGCGCGTCCGGAGCCTGCGCTCCGCAACGGGAGGGGCCACAGCAGTGAGAGGCCCGCATACCACAAAAAAAAAAAAAAAAAAAAAAAAAAATGTTAGAGAAGGAGAATTGTGAATTTTTAAAATTATTCCCAGTATTTTTGTTACACTCTTTATAGACAATACATTACAATCAGGAAGGGAAAAGAAAAACATACTACAGAGCAACTTTACAATAGGTAGAAAAACCTCGTACAACACCAAGCAACGTGCTGTCTGGGTAAGGATGAGAAAACAAAACATAAATTTTGCCACCTATAGCAGGGTTTTGTGGAAGTGTTTATTGCTTTCTGGACCAAAGAGGGTCAGACAACTGACTATATACTTAATGCTCATCTAGAGAGAATAAAGGTCCAAATAACCCTTAGTGTGAAAACTGTTTACTCTTGGAAGCCATGAAAATAAAAGGAAATTAAGTGAAACGCAGCCTGATATTCACTAGATTCATAATATTCACTATAGATTCTACACACTCTCCCGCCTACAGGGAAGAGCAAGGGAATTCACATCTTTTGAGGACCAGCGTGTGCCAAGAATGCTGCTGGTCACTTACACACAATGGTGTGCACCCCCCCAAGGGAGCGTGAGGACCCCCGCATCTTCTTACGTTCTCCAGTCAACAAGCATCAAAATCCACAGAGTCTGTCCCTGCTTTGTTCACCCCCTCTCAGCTCTCAGTGGGGAATTCAGTGAATTTCAGTAACCATCTCGTACAAGTGGACAAGAGTGGAGACATGGCTTTGTTTCCCCAACTTACTAAATTTCAAAGTCCCCTCTTCCCTTTCCATTTCACCTCCTCCTTTCTCTCCTCTTAGCTCTGCCATCATAGTTCTGAAATTCATTCATGCGTGAGCCTACGGCTGAATCTCTGTTGTGTAATGTTCCTTTATTCTAGTAGCTAATCTTCTTTTCATCTCACCCACGTACAGCATTTGAGCTCCATGCCTATTACAACGTTGTGGGACATCGGGGCACTCCCTTCCAGTTGACTTCTAAGGAGGATTTCATTTCATCCCTTGATAATCACATCCTGGGTCTATTCACTTTTCTAATATTCTATTAGAATGTTTATAAGATGACGTGCTTTTAATTGTTTCCCTCACCTCCAAGGTACAGAGAGTAAGTTTCTCTAATGGCTTTGTAACTCCCATGCTTTATTTTTTATTGCTAATGGACTCTCCAGTCATATAAAATGACTGATGAGTGCAGTCGGAGAAAAGCAGAAAAATCAATACCTGCCCAGACTCCACATTAGTTAAAAGCAAGTGAGGAGCTGAGGCTGGCAGACAATAGAATTTGCTCTCACTCTTAAGTATCTGAAAGAAGGAAAAATTAGCTCAGATGGGCTGTAAAGCTCTCAACAAAGGAGACTTTTCTTTATAAACACAGGGTGTTGGAACAAGAGAATACCAAGGTAGGTTGGGTGTTCCTTAGACATCTGTTGTGCTCACTGTCTCCAGTAGAGGGCAGTGGTAGACACAGACGCTGACCCCCAGGCACCACCAAACCGGTGCTGCCTCTCCCACGCGCCTCTCCTCCCCTTGCAATAGAAGGTCATGCTGCGGTGACTCGGACCAAATCCAAACCACACCCTTGCGCAGACGTGGTCATCGTTAGCAGAGCCTCAGAGACTGCAGGTTCTCATTTGATAAACTAGGGTCTGAACAGCAAACGTACTAAGCATTGTACACGCATCATCTCGAGTCGTCACAACAGCCCTATGATATGGGTACTATGATCATCATCATCTCCATTTACAGATGAGAAAAATGATCCCCAAAAATGGTCAGCTTGCCCAAGGACACCCAGCCAGTGGTTAGAGCTGATATTGGAAGTGGTTCCAGTCTGCAACCCAAGAGCCCAGCCACCATGCTATGAATGGCTGGCCTTACAACCTGTTCTGGTCACATGCACCATTAATTATCTTGCTCTGGGAACTTACCTGACAGCAGGAACCTTAGGTAACTCATGCTTTCATCCATTCACAGCTAGCAGAGGGCTTTGCACATGGTAGGTGGTCAATAAATAAGTCTGATTCATCATTCAAAAGTGCTTTAGTGTGTCTTTTGATGGTATTGTGATGGGTGGAATAGGTTCAACATACTCCTCAGTTTGTCTTCATTCACGATCTAAGGCAGCAGACAGCAAAGACGCAGATGAACCTGTTGAAGACACAGACAAGTGAGAAATAAACTTGAACTAATACCCACCTGGATGCAGTATTTAGGTCACAAATATAAACCAAGGACAAAAGGCTAAGGTGATCTTCTATGCCTGTTTCTTTAACCTTCCCACTCTGCTACTCCCAGGTTTCTTAAAAACTTCCATTAAAGTCCAGATTAATTAGAACTTCAGATCACTGTCTCCAGAATTTTCTGCCAGCTGCCACCCCCAGAGCAGAGTGGGTGTGGGTGGATTTCTGCTCCCAGCTTTCCCTTTCAATATTTCAGCCAACTACCCATGTCATGGTATCTCTCAGGGTTTAGTACCACTCATCCCAGAGCACTCGCCCTCATCACCATTCCTATCAAAGGCAATGAGACTGGGACTTCCGTGGTGGCACAGTGGTTAAGAATCCGCCTGCCAATGCAGGGAACATGGGTTTGATCCCTGGTCCGGGAAGATCCCACATGCCGCGGAGCAACTAAACTTCTGTGCCACAAATACCGAGCCTGTGAGCCACAACGACTGAGCCCACGTGCTGCAACTACTGAAGCCAGCGCACCTAGAGCCCGTGCTCCGCAACAAGAGAAACCACAGCAATAAGAAGCCCCCGCTCCCGCAACTAAAGAAAGCCCACGCACAGCAACGAAGACCCAGTGCAGCCAAAAATCAATCAATCAATCAATCAATTGAAATTTTTTTTAAAAGGCAATGAGACTAAATCCATGCTTACCTATAATTTCTCACCCCTGTTAGGACTATGTAGATAAGTACGTTTTAATGTGTCTACATGTCATTCCTTTTATCACCTCTATTACTAGCAGGGCTTTTATACTAATTAATTAATGCAGTGCTGTAGCCTTGATGGTTAACCAAGGTAATCATGGATAGAATTCAGGACATATTTTTATACTTTAAAGAATTAAAGAGCATTATATTGTAATGATGTCTAGAAATAGTAAAGAGCTCGAGAGTAGAAAATTAAATGACTGTTTCTTAAACTGGGGCTCACAGATGATTTCTCAGAGGTCCTAGAGTTCTCTGGGAGAAACTTCTGTGTTGTATTTTTAGTATATTTCATGAAAAATTAATATAAGCATATTGTGGGTTATGGTTGCCTTTGAGAGGCTGTAGGACGTAGTGGTTAAGCAGACTGCCTGTGTTTACATCCCCACTTTGCCTTTACTGGCTGTGTGACCTTGGAAATTCTCAGCACCTCAGTTTCCTCATTTGTACAATAAGGCTACTTCGTAGGGTAGTGGTAAGGGTGACATGGATTGAAACATATAAAGCACTTGGAGCAGCATCTGGTACACAGTTAGGACCTTATAAATGTTAGCCACTCTTTTAATTATTACCAAAAAATGCCTTATGGTTTCAAGGTTTGTGTTTGCCTGTGTATTTATAGTCACATAGTAACCAATACTACTTGAACTTCAGAGCTAAGAGGGGAAAAAAAAAGGAGCCTGGATACATAAATGTGGTACATAAATGTTGTGTTCACATTTAGTGAAGTCCAAATGCTATCACAATATGCTATACGGTGGTGGATTTTTAAGAGTGTGAATGGAGAAAAGGAGTGGGAGAATTGAGTGACTCCCAAAAGCTCACAGTGGTAGAGAAACACTGAATTCAAAAGAATGTGTATTATAGTGGACAGCGCCATATTCCATGGCAAGAGGCATTATGTGCTCAGCAAAATCTCCTCTGTCAGTATGAATTAATGGTGTGAATTTAAATTTTCTTTACATTTACTTTTATTTTTACTTAATTTATCCATTGCTTTTTAGAATTGTATAAGAGCTTTAAGCAGGAGTTAATGTCTCCTTTTTGTTTTACATATATAAATAACATTATTCTGGATGAATACTGGGACTCCAGAGGATTTTTTTTCTTTGAAAGAATTTCTAAACTTCCCAAGCTTAAAAACACTGTGCCTAATTGTTTTCACAGCCTTGCTGTTTGGTTTGGCTGGTGGACCAGCAATGAACCAAGCTCATTTTGGACCAAGTTTTGCTCTGCCTGTAATATTCCCTCCTTTTCATGTGACACTGGAAGCATATATATCCCCCAAATACCATAACCACTCCCTTATTGTTATTATTTACTTACTTAACTTCAAAGTCTCTTAACTTTGAATGTTTAAAAATGTTCTCAAGGCTTAAAATAGCTTGTCCTACACACTATATTTATTCAAATATGCAAACATACACAAACAAAGCAGCAAGCAGCAGCACTGTAGAGCATGGTCCTGAGGAAACAGTCACCTGCACATCCAGCAGACCCTATGCTTTCCATGAGGAGAATTCAGTGAGGAAAGCCCCTGAAAAGACTTGACCTCCAGCTCCAAGTGGTGTGAGAGTTTGGCCAGAGTTGGGCTGAGGTAAGAAGTCCAAGGTCACAGCCACTCTGGGGCCTTCCTCATGCTTCACAGTTTGCCTCCACTTGGAAGGCCCCCAGCAATATAAAGGGATGGTCCACCTCCAGTTTTTTCTATACCTTTCTGCTTTTTCTAATTCTCCTACCACGCATGCATACCGAGCGTTCTGGTGCTGCAGAGGAAGAATTGTATTTACAGAGGCCATGAGGTTTTAATTAACTGGTCTAAATTGTTGAATAAATGCCTGCATCCCTGGGGATCAAACCCCAGCTGAACAAGAGGAAAGAAGCTAAGTGTATCAACTGAGACAAATTCCTAGGAGTAATGTCTAATTAGTGGCTCTTTCTCTACCCAAGAAGCAAAGGACTATTGACGTCACCCTAAAATTTAAGAGTTTTCATGAGATCTTGAAGGTAGATGTATGATCAGTCATTTTCAACATGAAGAACACAAGGCAGGAGAGCTATTCAAATTAGTTCACAACTGGGAAGAAAAGGGGTTCCAAGAACCAAGCCAGTTGCCCCGAAGGCCCAGCTACACCAGGTGTTAGCCATTTGGCTGCTACATCCTGGGGGGTGGTCCAGGCAGTCCCAGAGGAGGGCAAGGGAGGGATACCCAAGGGGCTCAGAGCACAGCAATTTACCAGCCAATGGAGAAATATTACACTACTTTATAATAGCTACGACTATAACAATGTTTGCTGGCTAACTCTCAGCTTGAATTTACCATTCCTTGGGTCCCAAGCTGGAGAAACAAAGAGTCTGGTCCTCAGCCTTCGCTCAGGTTAGGAGTTTAGAAATTTGCTTATTTTCCATTAGGGCATGAGGACAGGAGCACTTTCAACACCAGGCAGTTGTGACTAATTGATTAAAGGTGAAGAAGCAGACCTCAACATGGCGAGGGGGTGGGAGTGTCAGAACCTACCTCCTTTTGAAGACAAGATCTTAGATTTCCGCTGATGTGTCATCTCTCCTGGACAGACCGTGGGTTTTAAACCACATTCGAAATGTACAGTTAGTCTTTCAGTGAAGGTTTCCTCTTAGACGGGAATCAAATTCCAAAGCATTTGCTTGGTGGATTTTTTTAAACGCATGTTCTCTAGCTAATATCAAGCCAGTCGCAAAAACAAATGCTCATCGACCAATGGAGGATGCAGACCCGTATTTTTCTGGGGTCGTTTTAATTTGCCGCCAGCCTAGGGCATACCGTTTTTTCAACTCTTCTGCCAACACAGCCATTTTAGGTATAAAGGGAGAAGTCAGTATATTCATGAAAGGGAGAAGCCAAGGTAAGCTTCTGTGTGAAAGCAAAGTCTGTGCTTTTATGAATGGGAGGGTGGGTGTTCCAAAGATAATTGCTTTTTGATCTGAGTGATTGAAGGAAATGACTTTTCTGAACGAACCTTGCACAGAATTCAGTCAGTCAGGGCACAATTTCTTTCACATGCCACAGTTCACCCATCAATCCCACCCCCAGATCCCCCGCTTCCCGTGTGGACTCTGCCTGGTGCGCAGAACAGCCCACACCCGCTTTCCAACTAACATCAAAGAGTGACAAAGGAGAACAAACAAGCTCTCACCATATCTGAAGCTGTAAACTAAAATCATTATCCCCATTCCCTTGTCGCCCACAGAGTTTTCAGTCCAGGCAAAGTTTTTAAGCTTTTTTAAATGAAGTTCTTCGAGGCAGGATGTTTGAAGCAGTCATCCAAGCTTGTCATTTAATGGAAACTGTGTGCAGGAAATTGCCAAGATGGAGATATTTGAGTCAAGCAGCCCTCTAACTGGAGGGAGGGAAGTGAAGCAAATTCTCCCGTCTACATCTTCTGAGTTCTATGGGGGAGGGTTATTAAGAAGACCAGCCCTCCCCCGAGAGGATGGAGGATTGGGAACACTGGCTTTACCTTGGAAAATCTCTCTCTCTCTCTCACACACACACACACACACACACACACAGACACGCACACACACACACACCCCAAATTGCAGTTTGTCAGAGCTACACATCACCACCTCTCCCCTTCTGCCACTCCCTGGGAGAGAAGGAGGAAAGCAAGGCTCAAAAGCAGGGCCTAAACCCAGGTCTAAGAATAAACTGTACCAGATCTTTCTGGTGACTGTAATTGTCCACATTTATGATCCGAGAAACAGGTTTAACTGTCTTCTGGAAATTCTTGTGTTGTCACCTAGACAAAATGACGGCCGTCTCATGCCCTTATCTGGGCTTGGCTTTGCCAGACATTGTGTGTGTGCTAATGAGCGGGTCCTCACACCCGCCTTGTGAAGGCAAGTGAGGGGCCCATTCAGTGGCCCTGGGAGGTGGGAGTGAAAAGCTGGCACTTTGTGGCCACCACCCCTCCTTCCATGGCAGCCAAGGTGCCCAGCTGAGGGGCTCCCTTGAGCGCTGAGCCCGAGCAGAGGAATTGTGTGTTCTGACATCCTTTGCTAATGACCCCAGATGCCACGCCATTAAAAAAACCCTATAGGTTTTTCCTCTGATAGCAGTTTTGAAAGGAGAGAAAGGGAAATGGGTGTTCAGTGAATGCCTCTTCTATACCAGGCAGTGGCCAATTTAATTTTCCCCAGAGCTATTATATCATTTTCCAGATGAGGAAACTGAGGCTCACAGAGAGATGAGATGGATTAGGAAAAGGGGATTAGGTTATAGAGGAGAAAGGGAACCTCCCATCCCTACCACCAGAAAACAAAAACAAAACCCAACTCTGAGGTCCAGGCAACTCACACTGACCAGACCAAAAGTACTGTTTTCCTAGTAGCACCAACCAAATCTAGGCTGGCACACAGAAGGTGGTGGCGACCTCCCAGGATCTCCGCCCTGTCCTTTATCCAGTAGATTCTAATCCTAAAGGGAACCAGTGACTGTCACAGTCTACCTGGCATGGCTGTCACCTGTGTGTTCCTTCCTTACACCTCTCCAGCTGATTTCTCTGTCTTGTCCCATTTCCCTTTTTTTTTTTTTTTTTTTTGCAGTAGGCGGGCCTCTCACTGTTGTGGCGTCTCCCATTGCAGAGCACAGGCTCCGGATGCGCAGGCTCAGTGGCCATGGCTCACGGGCCCAGCCACTCTGCAGCATGTGGGATCTTCCCGGACCGGGGCACGAACCCACGTCCCCTGCATCGGCAGGTGGACTCCCAACCACTGTGCCACCAGGGAAGCCCCCATTTCCCTTCTTAATCACAGGATCCGTCACTCCACGAAATCCAATCCCTAGCTGATTACTTGCCTGGCAGACAACTTTTAAGTACTCTCCATGGCAGCCTGTAAAGCCAGGACAGTAACCCCCAACACTCACACCTGGAGCTTTTGCACAGTAACTTGTCAGTGGTTTGGAAAACATTAACCCCACCATAAAGACGCAGATAAAACCCTGTCTCCCCTCTCAGTTCTTTTTTTCTTAACTCAAGCACAAATCTTCCTGCCCACTAGAAAGCTGATATTTTCTTTTCGATAACTATAAAAATTAGCAACTTGGATGCACTGGGGAGAAAAAGATAAACTGCATATGTTCTTGCTTCTCTTTTTATCTAACCGAACGGTACAGTATTCCTGGGACGCAGATGCCTGCTCTGTGTAAGTGATCGTCGTAGAGGGCTTGGCATCCCTCATCTATCACACTGCCCTCTACGTATCTACGGGGCTTGGAATAATCAAATCTGGGGAGCTGTATACCTTCTTGTTGTCCAAGTTCATTTCACAACACATTGGTTAAGCTGGATTTTTAATATGTCACCCAGGTCAATGTCAGTGAGCAGCTCTGAAGGCCTAATGAAGGTGTTTCAGTAGACAGAAGACTGGCAAGGCGGTGCCATGTTCCCTAGGGGGCTCTCCCTGAGCCATTCCACCCAAACCTTGTAAACACACACCCTTTCTTGCTGACCTCCCGTGAGTCAAGGCTGTCCGTCATTCCCAAGCCAGCAGTGGTTTTATAAAATGCACAAAGGGTAATTACAGAAAGACCCCCCCCACGAATATTCACATGTAATCTTTTTTTTTTTTTTACATCTTTATTGGAGTATAATTGCTTTACAATGGTGTGTCAGTTTCTGCTTTATAACAAAGTGAATCAGTTATACGTATACATATGTTCCCATATCTCTTCCCTCTTGCGTCTCCCTCCCTCCCACCCCTCTAGGCGGTCACAAAGCACCAAGCTGATCTCCCTGTGCTATGTGGCTGCTTCCCACTAGCTGTCTACCTTACGTTTGGTAGTGTATATATGTCCATGCCTCTCTTTCGCTTTGTCCCAGCTTACCCCTCCCCCTCCCCATATCCTCAAGTCCATTCTCTAGTAGGTCTGTGTCTTTATTCCTGTCTTACTAGAGTCTGTCATACAGAGTGAAGTAAGTCACATGTAATCTTACCCTAGGACTTGAACCCAGGCTCCCATTTGAACCGTTTCCTACATAACTTCAAGCTGGCAAACACAATAGTATGCAACTGCTTGGAGGGAGAGAAGGAAGCAGGGGTGGAGGCGGGAAAGGGGAAGTTCAGACGAGCACAGCCCTGATCTTGAAGATTACTGTAAATCCTTTAGCACTGTTGAAACAATTAGATCACTTGATTGGCCTTAACGTTCCAAATCCCATAAATTAGCCTGGTGGGCACCTCATACTGTTAAGCAATGCATTATACTGTTCCCACACCAACGTCTGGCTGAAGGAGAACAGACCAATTTTAATTTTAGCGCTAAGAAATTATACCTATTCCAGGCCTTGTGACAACGTCTATAATGATACGTAGAAATGTGGTTTTGGTTAACATTTTATTTTTAAAAATTACTTTTGCTTTAGACATCACATGAATAAAATTTTTAAACTGCACTCCATTTCAAAAGTTGTTTTCTTCCTCAAAATTTGGAAGTAGGTATTTTGAAATGGTAAATTTCACTCAAGTGTTTTTTTTTTAAACACCATCTTTTACAAGTTGCAAATACTAATACTTCTGAGATGCAAATATTCACACAGCATGAAGTACTGTGCTATCTACCACTGTCACACTAAAACAAATAGAACATATGGTCCCTGATGTTTTATAAGTCTCCTGAATTATAAAACCAAATAAACAAATAAGCACGTATATCCATCACAGAGCCCATAAAGCTAAAAAGATGCATGTCAAGTTCATTATTAATTCTCATGCATGTCTCAAGAAAGATAGATGAGACAGACAGAGAGAGATACAGAAGAGAGAAAGGGAGAGGGAAGCAGAGAAGGCAAAAAGAGAGAAAGAAGAAAGTACAAAAATCAACCCCTGGGGCTCCAGAGCAGGGCTGCCGCTGGGGGAAGTCGGGGGCTCCTCGAGGATGGGGGGGAGGCACCTTTTCCCATTACATCCCAGGATGGCAGAGGAAGCAACAGGCTCTGACAAGATGGGACCAAAGATGGTTGATTATGTCACAGTCATCAACCCTAAAATAATACTAACTATGTGCCAGGCACCTTAACCACCTAAATCTTCCTAACAACCTGTGAGATTTAAACCCATATTCAGATGAGTTTAAATACAAGGAGTCTAAGGAACTTGCTCAAGGTCATGCAGCCAGAAACTGGCAGAGTCAAGATTAGAACCCAGAAGACAGGCTCCAAGAATCCATGCACTTAGCAGCCACTGGGCTCTGTTGCAAACACTCTAGAACTCACCCCACTGTGTGCGTCACTCCATCAGGCCGATAAAGGACCCTGCCTAAAGACATGCTCAGCCTTTGGGTCACCTCTGTCCGTGTGATACAGTCCTCTGACCTTGCTTTGGCACAGTTTTTAGCTTCTTGGAACTAGATTTGAGTTTTGGGAACTACCAGAAATCAGAGCCATGCATGGTAAACAGGGTGAGCTCTGGAAAATAAGTTTTTAGGTGAACAACAGTGGATGATGGTGAAGTAATGAAACTATTTTCCTCGTGTGGCCCAGGAACTGCTTTGATAGAACCAAAAGAGGGGGTCCACGCGTGTTACAGGCGATTGTGCATTGTTGAAATTCACATGCAGGGGTCATTTGGATCTTTCTGAGAAGTTTGCTTGTTTTGATCACTTTCCAGGCAATTCCACACTCTGTCACTTCTCACTGTGTCTGAGGAGCGTTTCCTTTTAAGTATAATATTTATCTCTAGTATAGTCTTCTGTAACTTTAGCTCTCCCACACAGGCATCTAGAATACTCTTGTCTTTCCTGATAAAAAGTAGTAGGTGTAATGACTTTGGTAGGACTGAAATAGGAATCCTGATTTTTTTTTTTTAATAAATTTATTTATTTAATTATTATTTTTTTAAAATTTTTGGCTGCGTTGGGTCTGCATTGCTGCACTCTGGCTTTCTCTAGTTGCGGCGAGAGGGGGTTACTCTTCGTTGCTGTGTGCGTGCTCCTCATTGCGGTGGCTTCTCCTGTTGCAGAGCACGGGCTCTAGGTGCATGGGCTTCAGTAGTTGTGGCTTGCGGGCTCTAGAGTGCAGGTTCAGTAGTGGCGCATGGGCTTAGTTGCTCCGCGGCATGCGGGATCTTCCCAGACCAGGGCTCGAACCCATGTCCCCTGCATTGGCAGATGGATTCTTAACCACTGTGCCACCAGGGAAGCCCAGGAATCCTATTCTTTTAAACACTGATATCTCATGAGAGGTTTACCAGAAAGAAATAAAACGACTTCAGTGGCCAGACCCCACAGGCTGCAGTGCTTGGGGAATTCCCAAAATCCAAAGGGTCAGTATTGCTGGCTCCAGGACTTGAATTTATTAGTTCATGCAGAGTTAACTAATTAGGATGAGAGGAACTGACTCACACTAACTCTACACATTAGAAACTGATGTATAAACCAGACTAGACATTTACTTATTTGCCATGGAGGAATTGTCCTTCCCATAATTAAACAACCTATTGTGACCAAACACAGTGTATTTCTCCAGTGCGTTAAAACTGATTTCTCTTTCTGGATTTCAAGAAGGCTCTTGATCATTTGTCACCATTCCATCACTTCAGACTGTAGACATTACGATAGATTAAGCTACTAATCCTACATTAGGTTATTTGTTTCAACCATTTCTTCGTATTATCTTCTATGCTTGGTCATCTCAAATGGACTGGCTATTTCCCAGCCCATCTACAACTCACCTCTTGATTTGGACAACCATATAGTATTTCTCAGTTAATGATCTATGTTCCTTATTTGGTGTGTTAGAATTCACTTGTATATTAGTACTAAGTTTAAATTAAATAAAAACAAAAGTTTAACTGTTCCCTCCTCACTAAAGACAATTACAATAATAGCTGACATGTGTTGACTTCCTACTATTACCCAGGCTCTGCTATAAGCACTTTGCAGGTATTGACTTATTTAACCCTCACTACCCTAGGAGGTAGCTTCCGTGATTCTCCACATCTCACAGATGAGGAAACTGACCTGAGAAATAACTTTCTCAGGGTCAAAGGGTTAATAAGTAGCAGAGCTAAGATGCAAACACTGTTTGATGCCCACAGTCTTAACCACAACACTAAATGACCCTCTTAGACTCTTTGCGACTTGGGTGTTATGACTCTTACAGATGAAAACAAAACACACACACAAAAAGGAAGCAGCTGTTTTTCTCACTTGCCCTGACTCTAGCCAACTGTTCTTCACTTTTTTGCATTTTATCCATGCAGAACAAAGCTATATTTGTAATTAAACTCCAGATAAGTAAGTACCTGTTTTTAGCAGGGCCAAAAATTTGAGAAGGTTTAGCTGTAGCTGATAAAATATTTAAATCCAGTGATGTTTTGGATGGAATGTAAAGACTCTTTCCTGTGTTATCAAAGCCTTGGGATATCCATAGATCCTTCCATTCTGCACTTTCCCAGTTGTTCCCTCACAGACATCGCAACCCTCTCCTCGAGTTTCTGGGGCCCCCAGCTGGGGACAGCTACACCTGGGCGTGAGAACAGGGAGCATGATGGCTGCAGGCAGGACAAGCAGCTAGATGAGAACAAAAGATAATGGAACTATTGGGCAGCTGTAACGATTGTCCACTTCTGACTGAGAAATCTTAGGCAGGTCAGTTAATTGTTCTGCCTCCGTTTTTCTCCCTCTGAAATGGCATTAGCAGTACTTGCTTCTGCCCACCTCGTGAGGGGAGTTTTGACACTAAAGAGGCAATATTTAGAAAAGTTTTTTGCTCTCTTCAGAGTGTCCAAATAGAATCCAAATTTGTTGTGTATTTTCTACTGCTGAACACCTGCATGAGACTATTTTTAAGCTACTTTCTTTTAGGCTTCTTATAGCAGCAGGTAGATTTGGACAGTTTGACCTTGGCCCAGCCTTAAAAAATTGATCCAGCAAAGCAAACGGCCCGCGTTGGTGATGGCTGAAGTGTGGTGGGAAGGACTTGGAGTGAGGATGCTTGGGTTTGAGTACTGAGTTCAGGCCCTGCCATCTGAGTTGAGTGAAATGGAAGCAGTCACATCCTCTCTGGGACTCAGTTTCTTCATCTGTAAAATGGGGGCTCTGTTTTAGAGTTGTGATGAGGACATAGGGGAATGCATATGAAGGGGTGCCATGATTGCACAAATCTAACTCCTAGTCTACTTCTCCTTCGCTTAGCATTGGAAGAGACCTCACACATTGCCTGGTCTCATCCTTCCATTTACAGGTCAGAAAACTAAGGCTCAGGGAGGTCAGATGACTTCTTCAGGGCCTTGTCTCCTGACTCCTGTTCTCACTCTCTCTCTACTTTCCCTGGTTTTCAAGTGGCTTCTTACTACAGAAGATGCAGGGCACCTCTGTGGACAAGCAGCTTCTGAAAGGACACAGAGACAGAGGGCACCCTCCCAGGATACTAGTCAGCTTGTACCTCAAGTGTGAAGAAGAAAAGTCTACACTCAGATGTCAGCCAGAGCTTGGAAGAAATAGATTCAGCCATTAAAGTAATCCTCGTACACCTCAGTGAGTAAATACAGTCACCCATATAGGAACGAGGTAGGAATAAAACAACAGGTGCTTTGAGAGGATTACATGTATTTGTTACTGGGGACATGCAAAAGCCGTTTCCAAGCATTTATTATTTTCATTTAACATTTATTCAATAAAGAGTGTTGCAGAGCACGCTCTCATAATCTGAGCCACTTTTGACTTTGTGCACAGCTTTTCAGATACCTGCAATTTCTTCCTCTTACTTACAAAGATGTTTATTGAACTACAAGAGATAAGTAAACACCTGGAGAGATCCCAGAGGAAACCTGTTGAGTGGTTCCTCTCCCTAATAGAAGGGATCAGATAGATACCTGAACTTCAGTGTATCCCAAAATACTCCAGCAGAAGGAATTAAGCCTTTAAATGTCCATACTACTGCTAGACAGAGAGAAGCAGAAAATTTCAGGGTTGGAAGAAACATTATGATGGAGTCTGGATGCCCCAGGATTTTGTTAAAATGTAGATTCTGGATCAATCAGTCTGCAGGTGGATTCTGAAGTTTTGCGTTTCTAACAAGCTCCCAGGTGATGTTGACACCGGTTTGGGACCACACTTTGAGTAACAGCTCCATTCACTATGCACCTGTTCTTAGCTATTATTGAATAAAGCAAATAAAGCTTTGCAAAGTCTTTTGGGTGCTTGTGTTAAGAAAAAATATAAGTTGATCAAGATATCACTTATATGTGGAATCTAAAAAAATGGTACAAATGAACTTATGTACAAAATAGAAATAGAGTTACAGATGTAGAAAACAAACTTAATGGTTACCAAGGGGGAAAGGGGGGAGGGATAAATTGGGAGGTTGGTATTGATATTTACACACTATTATATATAAAAGAGATAACTAATAAGAACCGACTGAATAGCACAGGGAACTCTACTCAATACTCTGTAATGACCTATAGGGGAAAAGAATCTAAAAAAGACTGGATATATGGATATGTATAACTGACTCACTTTGCTGTACAGCAGAAACTAACACAACATTGTAAGTCAACTGTACTCCAATACAAATTAATTTTTTAAAAAAAGGTTGTCTCTAAGTAGAGGAGAAACAAGCGCTACCTCTATCACCAAAAAGAGATAACTGAAAATCCTAGTTAAGATTAAGGAGTTTGCAATTTAATATATCACTTTCTCCAAGGGGATCTACCTTTGAATCAGGGCTGGAGGGAAAAGAGAATGCTGAACACACTGTTCCTCTAATAGCGCCATGGCAGGCCCAAGGGGCGGGTACGTGGGAGACATATCTGGGGGAATGTGCCCTTTCTAGCACGCCACAGCACTTTCAAATATTCTGACTCTGTCTTTTGAATCCTATACCTGAAATAACCAAAAATAAATATCTGTATGTAATTTTGTAGACATTTCAGCCAATTTCCAGGTGTAGAAGTTTAACTTAAAGGACTACACTCACCATAGTTTAAGCAACTTTGTGTTTCCCATGGTATTTAGCACAATGCCTTGCTCAAAGTAAAGCCCTAATAAATATATTTTGACAGGGGGAGAGGGTGAGTAGAAATATATTCATAGCCCTGGGAGATATGGTGACAGGAAAAACTACTAGTTTTTCATTGGTTCCCATAGGCAAAATTACTATATAAACTGGATAATTCAATTATTTTGCCCTCAATCAATTGTTCTCTTGTAATTAATCCAGTCTGAAACTTTACTGAGTAGGTCCTGGATTCAGCCTCTCTACATGAGAATTTCTGGTGTTTGGGGGCTCATGTAGCAACCAGTTTGTCACCTAGGACCATAAAAATTCCAATACTCTAAAAAAGGTCTTGGGGCTTCCCTGGTGGCGCAGTGGTTGGGAGTCTGCCTGCCGATGCGGGGGACGCGGGTTCGTGCCCCGGTCCGGGAGGATCCCACATGCCGCGGAGCGGCTGGGCCCGTGAGCCATGGCCGTTGAGCCTGCGCGTCGGGAGCCTGTGCTCCGCCACGGGAGAGGCCACGACAGTGAGAGGCCCACATACCGCAAAAAATAAATAAATAAAATAAAAAATAAAAAAATAAAAAAATAAAAAAGGTCTTCACACGACAGTTGATCCAATGTGACAGTAGATCAACGAATGTAAAGATGTATTGACCTGTAAAGGACTCTACAGTCACTGAATAAATGATATAAAGTTATTTTGATTACGAACAAATTTATTTCAACTTTCTTTTTTTCACCGAATATTTGTTAATACATTGAATTCAAAACACCAGTGTTTTTTCAATTGAAGAACTTCAATCCTAAGATGACAGATTAGAAAACATTTTAAATCACAAACCTTTTTATTAAACATGGGGGGAAATGAGTTAGGGTGAACTCAACAGAAGGTAAACATAGAGTTTTCAAACTGCAATTATGTACAGCTCAGTCACAAAGCCCTGTCCACTTTTTTTTCCAATCAGCTTTACTGAGGTGTGAGTTAAAGTGTGCAGCTTGATGAGTTTTGACAAACATGACTGCCACTACCACCAAGATGTAGAATACTTGTCTCATCCCCAAAATTTCCTTCAATCCCTTTATGATCAATGCCCACCAACCTCGACAACTACAGATCTGCTTTATGTCACTATGGTTTTGCCTTTTCTAGTTGTTTATATAAGTGGAATCACACAGCAGGTAGTCTTTTTGGTCCCGCTTCTTCCACTTAGCCTGTTGCTTTTGCGATTCATCCTATGTTGTTGTGTCTAGCAGCAGTTTGCTCCTTTTTATTACTAAGTAATATTCCATTGTGTGGATATATCATAATTGGTTTATGCATTTGGCAGCTGATGGACATTTGGGTTGTTCCTAGTTTGGGCTTATTGTGAACAAAACTTCTATGAACACCCATGTACAGGTCTTTGGGCTGGACATAGCTTTCATTTATCCTGGGTAAATACCTTCGATGTGGGACTGGTGAATCATATAGGAAGTATATATTTAACTTTATAAGAAACTACCAGACTGTTTCTCTGAAAATGGCTGTGTCATTTTGCATTTCCACCAGCAGATTATGAAAGTTCTAGTTGCTTTACATTTTCACCAAAACTTGGTAGTTAGTCCTTTTCATATTTGTCACTCTAGTGTAGGTGTAGCAGTTATCTCGGTATCTTAATTTGCATTTCCCTAATGACTAATGATGTTGAATACCTTTTTTGTTCCTATTGGTCATTCACATATCTCCTTTAATTCACAATTGTTTACAATGGTTTTAGAGTAAAGGTGGCCCCACTTTAAAGATCAATGGACTAAGGCCACAGAAAGAAAATGTAAATGCTCACATGTATGCCACAGAGCTCCTGAGACAATGTCCTTAAGGAAGAAATGAGAGGTTTTATTAAACAGAGTTAGGAAAACTGATATGTGTGAATTTCCATGAGTACATGTGCTAGTCTTCCTAAATAGAGAGAGAGAGATTTTTAAACACAATAGTATAATTTTCAAGTGAGAAAAATATTAAATCCTAAATTAAATGAGGGGAAAGAAAATACCTTAAAATGTTCATTCACAATTTTTAAAAATCTCAGCTTTAGGTAAGATTTTGACATAAAGTGAATATAGCATGGTAGTGTAGAGTGTTGGCGGTAAAGCCAGACAGTCTGGATCCAAACCCTGGCTCTGGCACATATGTGCTGATAAGCCAGGTTGTTGAGCACTCTTGAGTCTAATGTCTTTAATGTATGAAATGTATAAAATGAAAATAACAATATTATTATTATAAACAGTAATAATAAACAAAGGTTTGTTGGGATAAGCCATGTATTTAGAATGGTGTCTGGCATGTAGTAAGTGTAATGTAATAAATATTAGTCATTGTCATTATTATGATGTTATGATTATTATATAGACACTTGAAAGCATGAGATTGAAATACGTAGCCACTGAGCTAAACAAAAAAACATGTAATTTTCTCTATAAATAGACCCTTTACAAGATTGACACGAGATCAATCCAGGTCACCACTGGTTGGAATGAGGTCTATTTGCCACCTCAGAACACGTTTAAGGAAGACTCATTTCTGCAAAACCACCCCAGGGAATATGCTAGATGAATTGTCCTCCTTTCTAAAAGGAAGACTTCACCTCTTCCAGTACTAAGACAAAAGAGCTGAGAGAATGGTTTCCTGAAAACAAACCCATAATTTGATGTTCTTCAACCCAAATAATTAGCCAGTGACTCCTAAGGAATTTCTTTGTAAGACATTCTGGATATGAGGCCAATCACTTGCTAGAACAGCAGCTTCTAACCTTAGCAATATTAAGGTAAAAATAAATTAATTAAAAATTATTATAATCAATTAATTATAAAAAAATTATCACCAATGATTTTTATTTTATTGAAATATAGTAGATTTACAACATATTTGTTTCAGATGTACAGCAAAATGATTGAGTTATATGTATAAGTGTCTATATTCTTTTTTTACATTCTCTTCTATTATAGGTTATCACAAGATATTGAGTATAGTTCCCTGTGCTATACAGTAGGCCCTTGTTGATTATTTTATATATAGTAGTGTATATATTTTAATCCCAAACTCCTAGTTTATCCCTCCCCCCATTTCCCCTTTGGTAACCATAAGATTGTTTTCTATGTCTGTGGGTCTATTTCTATTTTGTAAATAAGTTCATTTGTATCTTTTTTTTTAGATTCCTCATATAAGCAACATCACATGATATTTGTCTTTCTCTGTCTGGCTTACTCCACTTAGTATATAATCTCTAGGTCCATCCATGTTGCTACAAATGGCATTATTTCATTCTTTTTTTATGGCTGAGTGATATTCTAATGTGTATATATATCACATCTTCTTTGTCCATTTATCTGTTGATAGACACTTAGCACTAATAATTTGATACTGTATTTAAATTAATATTTTAGTAATCATTTCATTTTCTACCTACTTGTGAAAAATAGTACACATATATGTAGGGCAGTTATTCATTAAACCAACTAAAAATGCTTGCTGAGGACTCTTGCAATCACTCCAAGTACCCCCTCGGGGTCTAGGGCTCACAGATGGGAAACCTCTATACCAGAACATACATGCAGATTTTTTCAACCTTGGCTCTCCTGAGGGAATTCCCCCATGTTGTGTTCAGTGACATCTTCTTGCACTAAGATCATAACAATTTCACCGAGAGTTTTGTGTTTATCGTGTAGAATGTGTGTACAAGCCACACAGCGTTGTAAAGGCCTCTAAGCCCAGGAGAGACAGTCCAATTTCTTCAAATACTTAAATGTTCTCTGTGTTCTTGACTGCGGTTTGTGGTATCTTCCTTCTGATTCTAGCAGGATCCTTTCTGTAACTGGTCCTAACTGCTTCCTGTAAGGATGCAGATTGCAGAGACAGTTCCAACTTACTCAGTGAAGGCCCTCCAACTTCTGGACTTCTTTTCTTCTGCATGACAAAGATGAGACTTCTTCTCTATACAGATCACAGGTGCATCTGTACAGGTGTGAGTCCCTTGTGAACCCCTGGGAGAAGCTATGACTTGTGGGGTCAGGTCCCACTCATTCATCTCCTCTTCACGCAATGGTGGAAAGCCAATAGCGTTAACACAGGCAGGGAGGTGAGTCAGCAACGAATTGTTCTTATGCAGCAAAGACCAACTGGTGGTTCGCTTTTTTAGTGAATTCCAAAAATCTGGAGTCATTTGAGTCCAAAGGGGGAACTTGTGAGAGTAGGGGCAGGGCAAGGGGAACAAGGTAAAAATAGAAGCAACAAAAATATGCCTTCAGTGTTTGCCTGCTCATTAGACCAGCACTGAGCCAGTACTCCCATGGCCTGAATAACTGATACTTTTTATAAGTAACTGAAGAGCTATAAAAAGCTTAGCATTTAAGAAAACAACAAACAGCTGTGTCCAATGAGCAAGAAAAATCTAAAGAAAGAGCCTGTCTGAGTGGCAAGAGGTCACACTGCTTCAGGAGGAAGTGCTAAAACATCACCAACATTTGCTGCATCAGTGTGTTTTCCTGGCTGGTCATACTACTCTTCCTTTCATCTCAGTGCCACTTCCCCATTGAAATAGAAAAACAAATGCATGTCACCAGAACGCTCAACAATATTTCCTGGAAACAGCGTTTCTTTTCTGGGCACTTAACCGTGGGTTAGGCAGCGGTACCCATGAGGGGCCCCTGGTCAGCGGAGTGAACCAACACCTTATGCAGTCAGGCTGAGCCTCACTGCCCTGGGACCCCTGGGCTTAGTTCACATGTGTCTTGAGGTCCCACACAGCTGTCCTTCACTTTAACGGAAAATGCCATCTGCAGGAACCACAGCTAGCAAAGGGCACCAATAACCCTCCCTACTTCCTCTGGTAAATATCCATAAACTCAATAATGAGGCAATTACCAGTGGGAGGCAGTATGGTAAAGGGATCAAATATATGGGCTTGGGGCTCTGAATTCCAACTCCTGCACTTACTCCTGGGTGACCTTGAGAAGTTAACTAACCTCTCTGCACCCCAGTTCCCTTAATAGTCATTAGTAACCCAAACAAAGTCACCTTCCCCTAGCCTTCAGCTGAGCCTTTGGTGGGCTTGTTAGACAATGGTCTATGATGGCTCTAAGAGGGCATACAGCCATCTTTCCTAATTTCCAAGCTTTAGGTATCTTTTCTTAATGGCATATAATAAATGTTAGTTGGGACAAACAGTAAGTGAATAGGAAAATGCAGACCTAGATCCAACCATTTCAATAATTAGGTTAAATTTAGGTGGATTCAACACTTCTATTTAAAAAGCGGAGATGGTCAGAACAGATAAAAAGTAAAACCCAGGGTTTCCCTGGTGGCGCAGTGGTTGAGAGTCCACCTGCCGATGCAGGGGACGCGGGTTCGTGCCCCGGTCCGGGAAGATCCCACATGCTGCAGAACGGCTGGGCCCGTGAGCCGTGGCCGCTGAGCCTGCGCGTCCGGAGCCTGTGCTCCGCAGCGGGAGAGGCCACAACAGTGAGAGGCCCGCATACCGCACACACCAAAAAGTAAAACCCAACTATGTATTGCCTATAAAAGATATACTTTAAACATAAGGATTCAGATCAGTTGAAATGAATTGGATGGAAAATGTGTGTCATGCAGACGATAAGCATAAGAAGGCTGGAGCAGCTATAATAATATTAGATAAAGCAGACTTCATTACAAAGAGTTTGCCATAGGAAAAGAGGGACTTCTCATAATTCAACAGAAAGACATAATAATTATAAATGTATATGCACCTAATAACAGAGTTTAAAATACATGAAATAAAATAGGCATTTAAAGGGAGAAAAGACAATTCTATAATCATAGCTGGAGATTTTAACACACCCCCCCACAGCAATTGATAGAGTAGCTAGACCAAAAACTCCCTAAAAATGTAGAGGATTTGAACCATACTATTAATAAATATCAGCCATAGTTTTCTTTTCCTTTGATACACATTTTCGGACACTTGCAAAGCTGCCGGTTCTGGTTCCTTACCAGCAAGGAAGCCACGCAGTCCATTATCCCTTCAAAAGGCACAGAAGTGTGGATGGTATCATACTTGGAGGAACCTTTCAAAACTTAGTCTGTGAAGAAGTGTCTGGATGCTGCAAGGTGGCTACATCTTGTTGTTTTTCTTTTTTCCCCTCTTCAGCCTGTTTTATATGAACCAACTCTAGAATCACCCGTCTGTTCCCACAGCCATCCTGCCATCTGCTAGGCTTGACAGCCATTGCCGGAGCTTTCAGAATCCTTCCCTAATATATCTGGAGTGTCGCCACCACAGATGTTTAGCCATCCCATTTCATACATACTGCCTAGGGCAAGACCTCCCTCCGTATGAGGAGAGTGTTGGAGGTCATGTGGAATATTAAAATCCTTTGAAACCCTCCGTAGCAAAAGAATTTACACTTTCCTCTGCCCCTTAGGTGAACTCTAAACAAACATAGCCCTCATTTATCTTTATTAGCAACTACTCAGATAAAATTGAAGATTGTATTTGAAAGAAAAAATAAATAACAAAAAACATTGAACTTTTGAAAAATGTAAAAGATCAGGTTGTACCTTGAAAATATTTGCCGCTGCTTCTTTTCTGCCTCAGGCTGTGAGTTACATTGCAGCCTTGCATTCCATGGAGTGCCTGCAGAGTGAGATACGTGTGCTCCAAGGGCCTTATTATCCCAGGTGAACTGGGCAAAGACTTCCCCAAAAAAGCAACTTATGTTTCTTTCACTTGAGGACATGGACCTCAGGTAGATAAAGTTTCAGTTAAAAGGTCTGCCTGCAGAGAAGTAGACACTTCCAAGGTTTGTGGATTTCACATGTGTTGGCATCTCTAACCACCATAAATCTCCTTTCCAGCATTCCATTCATCCCAACAGCCCTTGCTATGCCAAGGCCATGATGGAGGTTAGACAAAGTCTAGGGATTATGGATGTGGGACAAGAAGGGGCCTTTGCAAAGGTTTTCTTTAAGACCCATGATTTAAATAGCCCATTCAGGGGACTTCCCTGGTGATCCAGTGGTAAAGAATCCGCCTGCCAATGCAGGGGACGCGGGTTCGATCCCTGGGCAGGCAACTAAGATCCCACATGCCTCGGGGCAACTAAGCCCGCACGCCACAACTACTGAGCCTGCACGCCTCAACTAGAGAGAAGCCCGCACACCACAAGGAAGACCCACTGCAGCCAAAAAAATTTAAAAATTTTAAAAGAAAATAGATTCATTAATTAATTAAATATTTTTTAAAAATAGTCCATTCAGTCATAGGCTAGGGCAACAGAAGATCATGGCATTGATAGAGGTAGAGAAACCATTTCTGAATAGTGAAGGCTTCTTGTCTCAGGATGCCCTCCCAACAGAGCAGTAGCTCCCAGAGAGAAGAATCTACTATTTTCAAGCCCTTTTGCCTCTAATCCCATTGGCAACGTCGGTATTCTCTCCTTAAGGAACATTCCTAGCACTTCGTCTCCCAAATGGCAATACCACAGCCCAGTCAGCTGCAGAAGACGTGGCCATCGATCACAAGATCTTTCCCCACCTTTAGGATCTTGTTCACCTGGACTCTTCCCCATGATATGGCCTGTTAAAAAGGAACACAATTATAAGATTCTCCCCTTCCTCAACAGAGTATTATTCTTTGCTCAAAAAGAGAATCTGGTTCATTCCATGATTAATCTTTTCAATGCTCTGGAAGGGCCAATAGGTGACAGGCATGAGGGGAAAGCACTTCCACGAACACATTTTTTACTGGAACTTGTCCTTTTGCAAAGCTCTTCTGCCAGATTCCATTAGGAAATTGCAAGCAGATTCATTTATCCAAGTGCTTCTCTCTCTCCTCCTCATAAATATATAGACATCACATGGCAGAGAGGGAGAAGACGCTGATTCTCTTGCATGGCATACCCTGCACAGCAGACGTGTAGGCAAATGCCAATACTGAACACGGTAGTGCGTGCATATATGCATATGAATATAGATCATGTTATTACTCCTTGGCAATGAGCTTCCAAGTAGCTACAGAGGGGAGGGAAAAGTCATAATCAATACAGCTGCACTTCAGAATGTCAACTGAAGGCAGACAATGATAAGAAGATGGGCAAGGCTGTCCCTAGCAACATGAAAATAAGAGCCAGGACCACCTAAGGATTGATTAGGGACTGGGCCAAATTCCAGCCCTAAACTCATCACAAATTATGCTAAGAGCTCCCCAGGGAAGGCTCCAATTGGCATTTTTGAGCCACACGTCCCATTCTTTTGATAGAGACATCAGGACTGCCTGGGAGACTATCGGAGAATAAAAACGCAAAGCAAAAGATGAATTCGGAAAGGGCTGCTCACCCTTCCAAATTCTTTCAAGTTTCCCGAGAAATCCTTCAGCTCCTTTCAAGCAAGCTGATATTATTATTCCACTTTGTCATTCAGGTCCCTGATGAAGGGACCTGATGAAGGGCACAGCCAGCGCGCAGAAAGGTAAAGAGAACAGTAGATGAAAATGTCAGCAGACAGGTAGGAAGGCTGCAGCATGGCAGAGCCTTCCAGCTGGAATGAGAGAAGAACCAGCCCCCAACCAAAACCTATTTTTCAGGGAATACACTTTAAGACTGTTTTCCTTCTTCTTCCAGGAACACTTAGGTCTTGTCTTTTTGTAGACAGAGACATACACTTAATCACAAGCATATTGTATGAAAGAAAAATGTATAGACCTTCTAGACCTCCAAATATATAGCAACGGTTCCAATTTTCATTACCAGAAATAACCAGAGGAAATGAGAAGCAGGTGCGGGAAGGCTTCCCTGAGCGATGCCAGGGCTTCGTTTTAATTCAGTCGTGTATGGGCTGCCACTACCTCCCGGCCCTGCTGCTCACATGCTCAGAGGTCAGGCTATTAAAATCAGCCAGATACACACAAATTCGTTTCTTTTAGACCCCAGCTCTACATGCCTTGCCAGCAGAACACTGCACCAACTTCTTACAGAAGCATCACTGTGTCTCTAAGGTAATTGAGGTTCTTCTTAGGTGACACAAAATGTTTGGGGCATAGCTTTGGGGAACTCAGAATTCATCAGAAGAGAAGTGCTCATATACAAAGCATGGAACTTCTTTTGGGTGGGTGGTAGAAATCTAAAATAAGTTCCATATTTCTTCTATTGGTAAAGTAAATCTTAATGGAGTATGGAATATGTGGCTTGTTGGTATTGGGAACTGTTCAGATCACATACATTTTTGATAATGGCCTTTGTTTGAGGACTACTGCCTGGTGAAGAGGAAGGACGAGGTAGATCTGAGGATCTACCTTTTTTTTCCTTTTCATAAATAACCCACATTTGCTTCTTTTCCGTCTTTAGGTAGCCCTTTTAATGCTTTGAAAATTTAGAGCTGCCCACAAACTAAAAAGAGGACATTAGCATCTGCTTTGAATATATCTACCAGAGACCAAAGCCCACAGAGAAAGAATAACAGTTAATTTACTGGACAGGAGTCCATTGCAAGTGCCTGTTGTAGGATAGTTCTTTGTTAGTTTACAACACAGCTCTGGGATGATCACATATGGCAGTTTCAGTAGAGAAAGTAGGGTCAGGAATGGACTCAATCCCTGGTTATGCCACGTCCTGGTTGCTGACCTTTGACGAGTGACTTAACCTCTGTAGAACTTAATTTCCTTATCTATAAAATGGGGGGTTGAACTAGATGATTCCCAAGGTCATCTTCTGTTATAAAATTTAATGATTCTAAGTCTCCAGCCCTCTTGGAAAAAGCACCTCTGGCTATGTTTGTATGAATTGACTACACAAGCACTGTAATGAGTTAAAAAGATTTCAAAGTGACAAACTATTATAACTGACACTAAGAGGGTAGCCATGATCCGAATGAATGAATTTGTTCATAATTCATCTCCATGGAAAGAATGGAGACACCACAGGGGTCTTTAGCTATGGTAGACTGTTTGGGACCAGGCCTCAGCAAAAAATCTCCCACAAAGAAAGGTCAGGGCCTCAACTTCAGTGCTTAAACTCACCTCCCCTGGAATTTCACCCACTGGATGCCCCAAGAATGCCAACTCTCCCTTCCTAAGCCTCTAATCCAACAAGGAGACAGGCTGTGACTTCGCATGTGGATGTATAGAGCTCCTGGACAGATAGAAATAAGTTCTTGCTGAAGGGATGGGTAAGGACACTGGCTGGTCAGGCACTTTCAAAGCCAAAATGCTCATCTTTTGTGCCTGAGTCAGAGATAAAGGGCCTCACTCCAGAAGTCTGATACCTTCCTAAGACCTAAAATTCATCCAGAACCGCATTTATTCTTGGGTCTCCATTTCTGCTCATCTTGCTCTTAAACTACGGTAACCCCAGTGTTTTTCTCTCCCTTGACTGCCTAGGTTCACCCTGATTTACATCATGGACTTCTAAGTGTTGGAAACAGCACTGACACAAGTATGTACACTGTACTCACAGCGGGTGGGTGTACATGGACACACTCACACAGGTGCACACTTCCTTTTCAAAGATTTTTGTCAAAAAAAAAATTAAGCTCCTTGGGCAACCTCAAAGTTAAAGTCTTTAAGTGTTAAAGTGTGGTATTTGCATTCACAAATACTAGTGTATTTATAGGGCATTGTACCAAGATGATCCAAAAAATGTTTGCTTAGTTGAATGACTCTTTTTTTTAGGTTAGAGTGTCTCCCTCATTTTAAAATAATTACTCCTTATATATGTGAAATATATTCAAACTTTTTTAGAACTCTGAACTTTTCTTCTGGACTTAATAAAGAAAATAACATTGACTACTGTGAAGTTTTAAATGAACCTATTACTTTTGGAATAAGTTATCTCTGGCTGATAGATAAGCAGCTGTTATGGGTTGAATTTTGTCCTCCTCCTCCAGATTCATATGTTGAAGTCCTAACCTCCAGTCCTGAGAATGTGATCTTATTTGGAGATAGAGTCTTTGCAGATGTAATTAGCTGAGATGAGGTCATAGTGGAGCAGGGTGGGCCCCTAATCCAATATGACTGGCGTCCTTATAAAAAGGGGAAATTTGGAGAAGGACACATATAGGGAGAACATGATGTGAAAATGAAGGCAGAGATCAGGGTGATGCTTCTTCAAGTCAAGGAACAGCACAGTTTGCCAGCAAAACACCAGAAGCTAGAAGAGAGGCACGAACCAGATTCTCCCTCACAGCACTCGGAAGGACCCAACCCTGCCAACACCTTGATCTTGGACTTCTAGTCTCTAGGACGGTGAGACAATAAATTGTCTGCTGTTTAAGCCTCCACTTATAGCACTTTGTTATGTCAGCCATAGGAAACTAAAACAATAACCAAATTTGGGGGTTTTCTTCTCTAGGCTTGTTTCTAAATTATCTAGACCGAATGCCTCTAACAATTTGTATACGTCTGCTTTGTTCATTCTACTAACCACACACACACACACACACACACACACACACACACACACAGACGGCCATGTCCCTACACGGAGATAAGTGTCTGGACTCAGCCCTACTGAGAACGGTTGCTGGGAATGCCCCTGAGACCATGCCATAATGGTAGACGTCAACAGGGGTTGTGTTTTCTTACTCTTAGTCTTGAATCAGTAAAAGACGAAGAAAAAAAGCACACTTGCGTATTCACTGGTTTAGGCCCAGTCATGATTCCTTTAAAGACGCTGCCAATAGATTTTAGTCATTCTCTGGCAAAGGTTTCTCTTCAACCACAAACACTACACATAGTTGCGGAATGAGTCACCACCTTGAGTAATCTAATTCCTTGACCAGTACATGCCTGCAGCTCACAGCACACAGTGTCCTTCCTTGTGTATTTTGTTTTGCTCTGTTCTCGGGAGCTTCTTGAATACTTTCTTAAGGGTACAGTAAAGGATTCACTCTGAATCCTCAGCTTCCTCAGCAGCCTGTGACCTGCCTAGTCATCAAGAACCAAAATGTTAAGTTTTATTACGCTTTCTCATATCTTCAGTTAAGCTAGAGGGGGTATGATTACTACAAAAAAGCAGTAAGTGTAGGTTAAAAAAAAAATTTTTTTCCCCCAAACTGGAAGCCGTTTGCTGAAGAATCCAGGGGAAAACCAAAAGGGAACGAACTGAAGGATGATCCAGGGAAGATGGTGAAGCGGAGCCCACACCATGTCACCAGCCAGGTTCCCACAGAAGCTCAACTTACATCACCAAATAACACCCAAGAGTTATTTCTGTCAATAAAGTTTAAAGCAAATAAATCTCTGAGCTTATTTTTGCATGTTTTTTTTAAAAGTGTTCCTTAAAGATATTTTCCAGTCCAACATATTATAACCACAACCAGGAAATATTTTTTTCTCCAAGGCTGATAGATTGAAACATTATGAATATTTATAACCTGTTCTTTTAAGAAGAATTTTTTATGAGTATCTGGTGAGCACTTTTTGAGTTTTTTTTCTCTTTCTCTTCCCATGAGTGGGTACCAATATTATGGAAATACAAATTGGAGAAATGAAACCATCAACAAAATGAAAAAGCGACCTACTGAATGGGAGAAAACATTTGCAAATTGCATATCTGGTAAGGGATTAATATTTAAGATACATAAGTAACTTACACAACACAACAGCAAAAAACCAAATAATCCAATTTAAAAATGGGCAGAGGACCTGAATAAACATTTTTCCAAAGAAGACATACAGATGGCCAACAGACACATGAAAAGGTGCTCAATATCACAAATCATCAGGGAAATGCAAATCAAAACCATAATGAGATACCTCACACCTGTCAGTATGACTATTATCAAAAGAACAACAAGTAACAAGTGTTTGCGAGGATGTGGAGGAAAGGGAACCCTCTTGCACTGTTGGTGGGAATATAAATCGGTGCAGCCACTATGGAGAACAGTATGGAGGTTCCTCAAAAAGTTAAAGATAGCACTACCATACGACCCAGCAATCCCACTCCTGGGTATTTAACCAAAGAAAATGAAAACACTACCTTGAAAAGGTATCTGCACCCCCATGTTCACTGCAGCATTATTTACAATAGCCAAGACATGGAAATAATTTAAGTGTCCATTGATGGATGAATGGATAAAGAAGATACTCACACACACACACACACACACACACACACGCACACACACACATACACACACCACACTGGAATGTTATTCAGCCATAAAAAATAAAATCTTGTCAAAAAATAGATAAAATAAAATCTTGTCATTTGCAACAACATGAATAGACCTTGAAGGCATTATGCTAAGTGTGGTAAGTCAGAGAAAGACAAACAGCACATGATCTCACTTCTATGTGGAATCTAAACAAGCAAACACACAAACAAAACCAAGCTCACAGGTACAGAGCACAGACTGGTGGTTGCCAGAGTTAGGGGGTGGGAGGTGGGCAAAAATGGATGAAGAGGGTCAAAAGATACAAACTTCCAGTTATAAAATAAATAATCCATGGGGATATAATGTACAGCATGAGGACTATAGTTAATAATAGTGTCTTGCATATTTGAAAGTTGCTAAGAGAATAGGTCTTAAAAATTCTCATCACAAGAAAAAAAAGTTCTGTAACTATGTTTAGAGACAGAAGTTAACTAGAATCATGGTGGTGATCATTTCACAATACATACAAATATCAAGTCATTATGTTGTACACCTGAAACTAATATAACGTATGTCAATTCATTATACCTCAATTTTTTAAAAAAAGAAAGAAATTGGAGAAATAAAATACTTTAAATTCATTTCTACTATGCTGGTCTACTCCATAACCAAATGCAGAGGGAGAAAGACACATCTTAAGTGTATGCTGTAAATGAGGAAGCTTTCAGAACAAGCTGAAGAGTGGCTGTTTAATAGTATTATTCATAACTTATATATGCATGGCAATACACAACTCTCATAAAACTCACTTCACTCTCAAAACAGCCCTGAGAACTAGATATAGGACCATCAAGGAAACAGAAGTTCCCAGGTTCCATGGAAGGTGGTGGAGCAAGGACTCTCAGCTTAGTGCTCTTTGTTCAGCATTCTCTAAGGCAACTTGGCCCACACCGGATGCGCAGCCATCTGCCACAGAGAATTCTCTAGTTAACGTAGGGTGAGACTTCTCTCCACCTAAGGACAGCGAAGTGAGCCACAAAACTTCTCTGAGCTTCTGTTTTCTCATCTGCAAAATAAGGACAATGTCACCCGTCCCCACAAGATAAGGTGAGAGTAAAATCAAATGATGCCAGCGAAAGAAGTTTAATAAACCATAAGTGTTATGCACATGTTATACAAAACCCTTCTCCCGTCCCGGAGCTACATCACAGAGTGAATAAGGACGCTTATTTACTGTTTGACCTTCGGAAAGTTTCTTAATATTTCTTTTTTTTTTTTTTTGGCGTCGCGCGGGCCTCTCTCTGTTGTGGCCTCTCCCGTTGCGGAGCACAGGCTCCAGACGCACAGGCTCGGCGGCCACGGCTCACAGGCCCAGCTGCTCCGCGGCATGTGGGATCTTCCCGGACCGGGGCACGAACCCGTGTCCCCTGCATCGGCAGGCGGACTCTCAACCACTGCGTCACCAGGGAAGCCCAAGTTTCTTAATATTTCTAAGGCTCAGCTTCCTTATCGGTAAAACAGGAATATGACAAGGACCTTGCCCATGAGATTATGGTTGAAGCGTAGAGGAGATAATCCATGCCCAAGCACTCAGCACTAGTCATTGCATGGACATAGCCAGTCCTCAGCAAATGTTGGCTTTCATTAGTAAAGCTGTGTTTGATCCCAGCACTTTACCAGCTCAAGTATAAGCAAACAGCCCCAAATCGTGTCTATCCAGGCTCTTTGCTCTGATGGCAGTTTCAACTCTATTCTCTCAAAAGACAGTTTTGGATGAGTTCCACTTACCCTTTGTTTTGCAAAATCAACACCTCCGGTCCACAACAAACTTTCAGCCACTGAACATGGTTTGCCCTCCTTTTATTCCTACAGCATAGGATTGGGTTGGACAATATTTACCCCATCCTGATAGGCAGGGAACAGAACCGACACACTCCTCACCTTGGTGTTCCTCCCCAGAGAGGGGCAGTGTGACAGTGTTACTTCAAAAGTTATTTGGTGAAATTGAGTTATTTGTAGTGAGGTGGATGGACCTAGAGTCTGTCATACAGAGTGAAGTAAGTCAGAAAGAGAAAAACAAATACCGTATGCTAACACATATATATGGAATCTAAAAAAAGAAGAAAAATGGTTCTGATGAACCTAGGAGCAGGACAGGAATAAAGACGCAGACGTAGAGAATGGACACAAGGAAGGGGGAAGGTTAGGCTGGGACAAAATGAGAGAGTGGCATGGACATATACACACTACCAAATGTAAAACAGATCGCTAGTGGGAAGCAGCTGCATCGCACAGGGAGATCAGCTCGGTGTTTTACGACCACTTGGAGGGGTGGGATAGGGAGGGTGGGAGGGAGACGCAAGAGGGAGGAGATATGGGGATATATGTATATGTATAACTGATTCACTTTGTCATAAAAGCAGAAACTGACATAACATTGTAAAGCAATTATACTCCAATAAAGATGTTAAAAAAAAGTTATTTGGCAGTTACGGAGCCAAGTTTTATGAAACACAGAGGAGAAGAAATTATTTTATGTACTAACTAGGAAAAGTCAACTCTAGCTGTCAGTGAGTAAAGGAATGTAAAAAGCAGCAAAGCACCTGACATATAATTGGCACATAAGACAAGCTGCGCTAGAAGAGAAAAAGTAACAAGGTGTCTTCTGGATTGGATTGATGTCTGATCATGGCTTTGAAGAATGTTTTAACAGGAAAAGAAGAATAAACACCAGCACAAACTAATCTTAAAATCTCATTCGTCTCTGGCTAGGAACACTACTTCTTAATTTAATCAGGTAACTACATTTTTCTGTAACTTAGATCATCTGAAAATATATATATATATATATATATATATATATATATATATATATCTTTACGCATTGCCTGAGGGTCATATAAATTACACATATCCACACTCACATGAATGGAAGCTGTTTACCTGTGCTCAGGTACGATGGCAGCGCGTGAGCCGTTTCCTCAGACTTGCTTTCAGGGAATGTTGAAACCCTGAGATGTTCCAGTGATTTTCAGAGGAGAGAAACTGAAACTCAGGAACTAGAGGCAGATGGAGACATCCTGAAATCCTTGCCATTTCCTTGTTCCTGAGCACTTCAGAAGTAAATGTGTTCATCCTCAAACATTTCATTCTCCTCTTAATTCTTCCCTCTGGGTGGTCTTACAGGGTCTGTGTTTCATATCTTAGACTTCCTACCCTGTCTGCTTTGTTTTCTTCAGAACGTCAACATTTGAACACGTGACTCGCTATCTTATGGGAACTTGATTCAGTCCGTGAACATTTATTAAGTGCCTGCTACCTAAAAGGCATGTACAGGGCACTGGGGTTGATACTGTAAACCCCCAGACATCTGCAAACAATATCAAGGTACCAAGCCCTGAAGATGTGAATTTGAAGAAAGCCTAACTCTTGCACTCTAATATGTAGACAAGTGAGAGATGGAGGGAGAGAAATAATTACAACACAACGTGAAAAGTGCAAAACAACCAGCTGGTCTGTGGGTTTCCCCCCTTTTCTGACCTTCCTGCTGAAATTTGTGAACGGTCGTGGTGGCGATGTCCGGGATCCTCCTGGAGAAATGGGACGCTCGAGCTCCAGCCCCAGCGTAGAACCCGGCAATGGATGGAAATCCAACCCATTCACGAGGCACCCCCATCTCCCCATATTCCCACAGAGCACATGTTTTTTCTTTCTCATAAGAGCCGTCGATTTTTCCTATAGCTCTGGAAAGAGCCTTTCACTGGGACCTCCTACCCTTCCCTCAATTCCCGCTCTAGTCTCGTTTTTTCTCCCTGCCCCCCACGTCTCTAGGTGTCTGTGACTTCCTTCCTGTTCCATTGTTCCAATGCTGTCATCCCCTCATCATGCTGGGCCTCCCCCAAATGACATCGTGGAAACGGCCGCCTCCCTGGAATACAAGAAAGTATGTCTTCTGCACTGTGGGAAGTTACAGTATGTTACACTGAAAGAGTCTGACACCATCCTATTTACATGTTGCATTTTTAAACTGAAAGCAAGCATGTATAGATAAAATATTTCTCTTTCTAAGACAATCAAAGTGCAATTTGAAGAAAACCCACAAGGAGCCTTTACCTTTCTACACTCATGAATTTGACCCAAACGAAAGCATGAGGAAAAGAAAATTATATAATTGTGAGAACTTCCTCTCTGTTTCAAGACCTATACATTCCTGGAGAAATCAAGAAACAGAGAGACATGCAGGAGGCGGGCTGAGCCAGGGGTGAGCATTTCTCTCTGTGGCGGCCCCCTCAGGGGCTGTGGCTTTGGATGCCTCGTCTCTAACTGGGTGAGACAAGAATGCCATTGCTGCAGCTCTCACCACAGTTCTGGGAATGAAGACTAGCAATGTTCCTTTTTTTTTTTTGGCAGTACGCGGGCCATTTTTTCTTTTTGCGGTACGCGGGCCTCTCACTGCTGTGGCCTCTCCCGTTGCGGAGCACAGGATCTGGACGCAAAGGCTCAGCGGCCATGGCTCACGGGCCCAGCCGCTCTGCGGCATATGGGATCTTCCCGGCCCGGGGCGCGAACCCGTGTCCCCTGCATCGGCAGGCGGACTCTCAACCACTGCGCCACCAGGGAAGCCCCGCAATGTTCCTTATTTTTACATCCCAATATAATCTCTTTATTCAAGGCCTACATTTCAGAAGGTCTCAATTTGATATGTGGATCTTGGAAAACCCCGTCTAGAAATCAGGAAGACAGCCGGGGGCGCCCAGGAGGTTGAGCCGTGCTCCCGTCTGTGTGGCTGTGAGGATGCTCTGACCCGTGGCTGGAGGCCAGGCGGTCGGGGTCCTCCCCCGCTCCAGGCAAGCTAGGAGGCAGTGCTGCGGCTCCAGGCCTGCTGGGGCTGAGCCCAGACTCTAGAACCTCACGGACGGCAGGCAAACCCCGGCTCCATCACTGACAATGTGATTTTGAGCTGGTTACTAAACTTCTCTGTGCCTCAGTTTTCTCCCTGTGAAATGGGGAAGACAAAAGAACCTCATGGGGTCCTCATTGGGGTAAAGTGAGTTAGCATTTATGGGGTTCCCAGAGCTGTGTTGGACATGTAGTAAACACTACACGCATGTTTACTAGTAAGATGCCCAAGACTCCAGGGGAAATCCAATTAATGGTAAAATGGTCTCCTTTATCTGGACATAAACTATGAAATACCAGCACTCGATATACTTACATCTCAAGTCACATAATGCCAGATCCTAAAGACAGGTGTTTTCTTTTTTTTTTGTGGTACGCAGCCCTCTCACTGTCGTGGCCTCTGCCGTTGCGGAGCACAGGCTCCGGACGCGCAGGCTCAGCGGCCATGGCTCACGGGCCCAGCCACTCTGCGCCATGTGGGATCCTCCCAGACTGGGGCACGAACCCACATCCCCTGCATCGGCAGGCGTACTCTCAACCACTGCGCCACCAGGGAAGCCACAAGACAGGTTTTTAAAAAGGCATAATTCCTGGTAATACTGTAACCAACAAATAAAACAGAGGTAGCAACACAATACATAGGATACCACCGAGCCATTTCAAGGCAAAAGAGGCATCCACCCAACAGGAACAGGGTTGTGCCCTTGCCCTTGTGAGTACATGCCCTTCAGGACCCAGGTGTGTATGTGCTTCCAAAAAAATGACCCCACTGAGATGGGCAGACTTTCTCCCCAGATTCCTGGGTTCAGAGAAACGCACAGTTCACTAAGGCAGTTTGCTCAACTCTAATTAGGAATCTGATTGCTGGTTGGCCTTGCACAAAGGACTTTTAATTAGGGCTGAGAACGCTTAGAAAAATCCACTTGGCAAGTCGACTCCTTCCCTCTATCTCTTTTTTAACATCTTGCCAAGATCATAAGGAAAGGGAGAGCTTAATTACAGTTGGTGTATATATCTTTAAGAAAAAAAATACATTAAGTGCTTTAAAATAGGCTCTCTTGGCTCTGTGATCACAAGGATTTTACTCACTTCTTATCCCTGATTGGTCTCATTCTCAGTTACAGATGAATCAGACACATTTTGAGCAGCTTTAAGATTTGCTTTTCATCCAAAGCCAAGTAGGCAAATGGCAGTGAATTCACAAGCTTTTCCAAATGATCTCATAGGTTCCTCCGGCTCCCCTGTGGGGACCGTGTGACCCCTGCAAGGCTGTTATCTTAAACACCCCCGGACTGCTTGTGTATCAGGGGGTGAGGCTGGCCACGTAGGGCTGGGCAAGGCACTCCACTTTCTAGAAGGCGAATTTCAGGACCTTAATGTGTGCATGTGGTAGCCGTGAATCGAAAAAGAAAATAAGCACAGAGAAGACTCTCAGCCAGAAATGTGGGCCTGGAGGAGATGGGGTGGACACAGAGCCTTGGAGATGGATGCTGTCCTGAAATCAGCATTTCTCAAGGCATCGGTAGAGCCACCCTCTCATTATGTCTCCCAGCCTGAAAACAGGTGACCCACGCTCCCTTTCAATCCATTGGAACCTGGCCCTGGCAGCCAGTGACTTTCTAATTATTTATATGAGCTATCTGACAGTACAGAGTGGCTGAACCGGTGTAATATATGCGCAGGGAGGCTCTGTGAACCTCAGATCAGCCCCTCGGATGCGTGAGATTTCCCGACTGAAGTTCACGTTTACCGCTCCTTTAATCTCTGCCTTTTTTTTTTTTTTTTTTTTTTTAACAAGCCTTTGTGCCTCGGTGCTAAGGATCCCTTTCATCTAATCTCAGGCACCTGAAGCTCTGCTCTTGAATTACATTTCTTCACTTATATTTATGTTTGATGCAAAAATAAGAAAGCGGGTAGAAGCATAAGACGCTGTCACGTACGTCTGAAAGGGATCTGTCGATCATCCCGGAGCCCCATCCAGCCCTTTCACACTTTTTCTACGTGATGCTTCTGTGCAGACTCTTGACTTTGGCTCCGTGGAAATGATCTTAAAATTCAGGCACAACCCTCTCTGCTGAGCTTGTGCGGCTCTTGGTCAATAGGGCTTTTAAACTCTTCTGCCTTTTGACTTAGACAACTGGTGAGGGGTGGAGGGTTTCCCAAGCCCTAGGAATACGTGCCGGCTACCCGAGTGCCTTCCAATACAGACATCTTTCTAAGGTCGCCCTGGCTCTGCAGTGGCAGCCGCGACATATACATTTCATGATTTTATGGCAAAATGTCATGGACTAAAGCTCCTTAATATCAAAGAAAGTATTGGAGGGGGAGCAGCTTTCTAATTCAAGCCAGGTGAACTTCTAAGATATGGGGCTGATTTATCACGCCATATGTATGCCTCTCCTGGACATTGCTGTTACCCCATCTTAAAAGAGAGATCAGACATGAATTTATCACCATTACGTTCTTCCTGCTTTTAAAAATAATCAGGTTTCTGTGTCACCTTCCTTCTCAACTGCCAAGAACATGCTCCAGAACTTAGCATTAGCTCTTCTGACGAGTTGGAGAGGGAAATGTCATTATCCTTGTTTTACAGATGGAGAAATCTGAGGCTCAGGGGGACTGTTTTGCCTAAGGTGAAAGTATTGTTTTAATCCTAGACTTTTATTCTTATCTCTTCAAATTTCTTCCTGAGGGTGGTAATGAGCTTGGAGGGTTCATCAGGACTAAACCTTGTCTGAAGACTTGTTTATAAAATTATTTCAATAAAATCCGCAATCAGATTGGCTGGGGTGTGTCTTCAAACCAAGCGGCTTCCCTAATGAGCACACTCATCAGGGAGGCACAATCTCCTTACCAGCCGGCTGCTTCTCCCACGTTTTATCAAGGCGGGCGGAGGAGGGGGTCTGGTGTAAGTTTATTAGTAATAAAGACTAGAGCCCTAGGAGCCTTTATACAAGAATCTGGTTTCTTTTTCATTTCTTTAATTATTTAAAAAGTTAGGTTGGAAAATGTTTGTGGAGCAGCTAATAATGTGACTTCAGATAGGGATGGGTTGGCAGGTCCGACCCATTAGCTCTGAAAAGCCTTCGGTGAGTTGCAGTCTCCTAATTCCCCTTCCTTGTGGTTGTGCTATTTGCCCCTCTGATTCCTATCTGCCTCCCCAATTCAACTCACACACTTAAGTTACGTATACAAAAGACTGAATTTTCAAAGTAAAAAGGAACCCAGAAGGAGGATTTTTATGTTTCAGAGCCCAGGGTTTCCAAATATTCATGGGTCTGGGAGCCACCATGGATGCCTGTTGGTCAGGAGTTTGTCTTCCATATTTTCCATATTTGTGATGTTTTGAAACATAGGTTCTCTGGTCATTTACAACAGGACAGCACCACTGAAGACGGGAAGCCAAATTTTGGACCATTGTGGGGCTAGGTTGTCAAAAGGGCCCTCACCCCAAGGTGGGAAAGTACTCCTCAGTCCTAAAGATCCACCATTGCCCGAAATACCTCTTTTTGTGGTTTATCCACCTTTTAGCATGTTATAATAGCACATATTTATTTCATTTTAATATTTAATTCATTTTTATTGATGAATTCCTTAGTTGGATGTATCTAAATTTTTTTATCTCTTCAACAGTTGATGGACATTTGGATTGTTTCCAGTTTGGGGCTATTATGAATAATGCTACTATGAATAACTGCATACAAGTCTTTGTGTGGATGTATGTTTCATTTCTCTTGGTGGATTCTACAAGTAAAATAGACGGTCCTCTTTTTAAATGTCCATCAACTGGTGAGTGGATAAACAGAATTTAGCAGATTTCAAACTTACTTATGTTCCCGAATGGTTTAACATAACAGAAATCAAGCCACCAGGACCTAGAGAGGTTTTGAAAGGAGTTTTGTTTGATAACTTTGTCAATTCCTTCTCAAAGTTATTGGTTTTTTCATATGTATAATTTATTTAATGAATTTTAGCAATTTCCCCCAGAAATCGTCCATTTATTAATATTTTCACATGTATTAACATACAACATTATCTTACTCCATTTAATCTCCTTGCAGTATGTTCATATCCATTTTCTATTTCTAATATTATTTGTTTGTATTTCCCTTTTTTCTGGATTCAAATGGGTGAAAAGTATTTCCATTTTGTTAGCCTTTAAAAATAGTAAAACACTTGATCAATTATACTTTATTTTCTAATTTTTAAATTTCTGTGTTTATCTTTCTTGTCTATTTCTGCTTATTTGGATTTGTTTTATTCTTCTATTTCTAATTTTTTTAGTCATATGATTAGTTTTTTAAATTTTCATTATTTCTGGTTTAATATTGATAGTATTTGAGACCCTAAGCATACTTCCTGGTACTGACCTGGCCACATTCCATGAATGCCTATGTATAATTTTCAAAACTTTCTAAATAGCTTGCAATTATAGTTTTGATTTTCTTCTTTTATGAGATCCTTATAAAGAATTATTTACATTTCTAAGTGGTTGAGAGTTCAGATTTTTTATTCTTATTTAAACTTGTGTAGGTTTTTCTATCTAAAAGATAAAAGTTTTCTTTGTGTTCTTATGTATTGTTTTGCTCAGGGTTTCAAATAATACTTTTTAAAAAGGCCCATTTTTGTTAGGGACCAAAATTCAATATTGGCCTATAAATCAACTTTAATAATTGCAGTATTTCAGACTTTGGTGTCCTCTTTTTTGGTTGTCAAAATCTGGTATTTAGGTCTCCTAAAGACAATTGTTTTACTGTCAATTTTTGTTTTTTAATGTTTAATGCTGTGCTTTCATCACATGACTTTTATCACTGTAATATTTTCATTCTGCATTATACCTTTTGTCAATATAAAATGCCAAATCGATCCTTTATCACAAGGAATGCTTTATGATGAATCCTACTTTGTCTAATTATTACTGCCATTCATCTTTTTATTTGCATCTCCTTGATAAAGATTTGGCTATTGTTTTATTCTTTTAACTATTTAGAATTAATTTTAACACTTACTGATATTTTTCCTGATTTCCAAGTGAATTCATGTTCATTGCAGAAACACTGGCAACTATAGAAAAGCACAGACACACAAAATCATCCATTATCCAGTATCCAGAGTCTTCTCTTTTTCCACCCTCTTCTTTTAAATTTTTCTTTGATATGTTCAAAGAAAGCAGAAGAGCCTACATCGGGGCCTACAGGTCACAGGCCAATTAAACCAGAAACTGGATCCTTCCACAGTCCAGAGCATGGAGAGACAAAGTTATCAGGAAACCAGCTCTCGTTTCTGCTTCACTTCTTGAAATTCAAAAACAGTAAATCACATTCCTCTCTTGTCTACTGTGGGAGCGGAGAAATAAAGTGATTAGATTGCCTAGGATTCAAAGCAAGAATGACGTGAATCTGCTGCAGTCAGGAGGGGAAGCCAGGCAGCTCCCTTGTGTCAGGAGTTCAGAGAAGGTGATTCCAGCGGGTGCCTCTGAGAAGCAAAATCTTGGTTTCAGCATGGGCCTGGGGCATGGGTCGGTGTATACGTGTGTTATTGTGTATTTGTGTGTGTGTGTCGTGTGTATGTTGTGTTTTGTTGTGGTGTGTATGCTGTGTGTGCATTGCTGTTTGTGTGTGTTGTTGGTGTGGGTGTTTTTGTATTTGTTCATGTGTTGTTGCTGGGTGTATGTGTTTTGTGTGTTTGCATGTGTGTATTGTTTTGTGCTGTGTTGTTTTTTTGGGGGGTGCACAGTAGCAGAAAGGGTTTGGCAGTCCAGAGGCCCTGCTGACGCTAAGCAGATAGGCAGCACAGCTGAGTCGTTTTCTTCTAGAGGTCAAGAAACTCTGGGTCTGGGACATCCCTGGTGGTGCAGTGGTTAAGAATCCGCTTGCCAACGCAGGGGACACGGGTTCAAGCCCTGGTCCTGGAAGATCCCACATGCCAGAGAGCAACTAAGCCCGTGCGCCACAACTACCGAGCCCGCATGCCACAACTACTGAAGTCCGCATGCCTACAGCCCATGCTCCGCAACAAGAGAAGCCACCGCAGTGAGAAGCCCGTGCTCCACAGGGAAGACCCCGCTCACTCAACTAGAGAAAGCCTGCACGCAGCAACCAAGATCCAGCACAGCCGAAAATGAATAAATAAATAAATATTTTTTTAAAAAAAAAGTAAGCTTTAAAAAAAAAGAAAGAAAGAAACTTTGGGTCTTAGATCTGCCTCAAGTCATGTTCTGGCTGAAAAGTAAGGTCCAGAGCTTAAGCAAAAATGTGTCCTATGTCAAAGGATCTGAAAATAGGCTCTTTAAGGAAAGGTTAAAAGGATTGAACCCTGGGCTTCCCTGGTGGCACAGTGGTTGAGAGTCCGCCTGCTGATGCAGGGGACGTGGGTTCGTGCCCCGGTCTGGGAGGATCCCACATGCCGCGGAGCGGCTGGGCCCGTGAGCCATGGCCGCTGGGCCTGCGCGTCCGGAGCCTGTGCTCCACAACGGGAGAGGCCACAGCAGTGAGGGGCCCGCGTATCGCAAAAAAAAAAAAAAAAAAAAAAGGATTGAACCCTTTAACATAAAGGAAGAAAAGATTAAGTGGCTACTTAATTACTACAATCAAATCCATGAAGATTCTCTTAAAGAGAGTATTCAGTTGTTTTCCACTTTCTATAGAAGATAGAAAGGGTGAAATGCAATCCACTTAAAACAATGGAAAGATTAAGGAGTTTCTCAGCCCTCAGATTTGTACAATGTGGAACAGTCTGCAGGGAAAGATTATAGAATTCCCAGCCCCAGTGATCTTTGAAGAGAAATAAATAGCCCTCCAGAATGCAGGGGCCATGAACTACTGGAAACCAGCACAACCTCTGGGCCAGGCAGACCTGGGCTAGAATTCCAGCTCTGCACAACCTCCTAAAGATTACCAACCTCTTTACTCTTAGCTTCCTCATCTGTAAAATGGACATAATGACGACTGTGACACAGATTTTTGTTGGATTAAATCAAATGACAACCTATATAAACCTCCCAGCCCAGTACCTGGTATGTAGCAGGTACCCAATAAATGTTAGTTTCCTCCCCCTTTCAACTGTCTTTTGATGAGCAGTTAATCTTGTACATCCTTTGACCACTAAAGAGAACCCTACCTCAATTCCATTCACTAAATATTTACTGAGCACCTCGTTTATATAAGGCACTAGCGTCGACCCTAGGCCTCCCAGCACCCACTCACCTACCTTTGGTATGCCTCCAACTTTTGGGTGTGACCCCACCCACTCACCCTCTCAATCCGTGCGATTTTGCTGGAGCTTACTGGGTGACACGTGACCCAGGCATTGCCAATCAGAACATCTGATCGTTCTGTCAAGAGGAATTGGTTCAGGAAGGGGAACGTGACCCAGTCAGAGACAGTGAGACCCAAGGGGCTTTGCTTGAGCTTGCTGGACAGCAGACACTCACTTCTCCCAAAGCCCGGGAAGCCCGGGAGGCTGAAGCAAGTACACCCATCTAACCTCCTCAAGAGCCTGAGAATCACAGTACACAGAGGACAGCAAAGCTGAGTTTAGAAACAGGGAGAAGCCAGCTCAATCCCCAGACTTTTCAGTTACGTGACCCAATAAATTCCACTTTTTGTTGAAGCCAGTTGAGTTGGGGTTTTATGTTGCCAAATGCATCCAAACTGATATAGGCTATTATTAAATAGCCTATTTAATAGCCTATTGTAATATTATTATTACAAAAATAAATAAGACAGAAAAGCTTATACATTGTAAATGTTTACAAAAATAATAATAGTACAGGGCAAAGTATTTATTATATACTATTTATCTAGGGCTTACTACAGGCCAGACACCATGCTAGTGCTAAATTCTTTGCACACATTGTTTTATTTAATCCTCACAACAGCTACTTTTATGGAACGAGCAGCATTTGACTTTGAACTTGAGAGATGGGTAGAAACTGGACAGGTGTGAGAGGAGAGTAAAGAGGGTAAGTGGGGCTTCCCTGGTGGTGCAGTGGTTGAGAGTCCACCTGCCGATGCAGGGGACACGGGTTCGTGCCCCGGTCTGGGAAGATCCCACATGCCGCGGAGTGGCTGGGCCCGTGAGCCATGGCCGCTGAGCCTGCGCGTCCGGAGCCTGTGCTCCGCAACGGGAGAGGCCACAACAGTGAGAGGCCCGCGTACCGCAAAACAAACAAACAAACAAACAAAAGAAAACAGGGTAAGTGGAAGAGGGAACAAATGGTGACAGAAAAACGCAGGGACAGTTTGGGAAGCAACCAGCAATCCTATTCACTGGGGCTTGGAGGACACGAAAGACAGTAATGGGAAATAGAAGCGAAAAGGCAGACTGAGGTCAACTCACTGGGAATTCAGGAACACCAAGGCAAGGAATCTGTGTTATTAACATGAGGTTTTTCAAGCAAAGAAGGAAGAGACCCCCAATTTACTCTCACATAGCTTAGATTTTATCTGGGGAAAATATTCTTATGAAGGAAATAAAGATTGTCTCCAAGGTGAGTACAGAAGAGGGGAAATAATTGATGTGTAAGTATTCACAACTTTTGCCCCATCCCTAATCTTGATAGAGACTGACTCTTCCTTTTGGGTCAGCAGTCAGGCGTTCTCAACTGTGCAGAGTCTAGGTAACGGGGAAAACACAGCCAAGACTTTCAGAATCTGAGAGGGTAGGTTGGTCTGTAGAAGGAAGGGTTTAGGTGATGGGCAAGGGAGAGGGATTCGCAAGCCTGAGCTGGAGCTTGCAGGATTGGAACTTGAGGAGGGAAAAACGAGAGATTCTCAGGGAGCTGTTGCCATCCATGTGAAGGAAACTGAGAGAGATGGGAAAGAGGGTTTGTAGAATGTGGTGCTGTGAGGTTTCTTGGGAGAAAAAGCAGAGATCTGAGGCACGTCCTCGTAATTACTTTTTCACGCCCAGGCTGCAGACGCTGGGATTTATCATGGGGAAGAAGAGCTAGTTTTGATCCTTACTGAAGAGTATGACTGGCTGACAATGGGGAAGAGGAAAAGCATTTTGTGCTCAGCTTGAGGAAAGACACTGGATGGATCTGCCCAGGGAATGTGCTGGGAAGCAGCCTACCTTGAGAAAGAGGCACCAAAAAAGAAAAGTGAGGATGTGCGAGTATGTCAAACCTATGTGAGGGGCTCCTCCAAAAGGTAAACCAAGAATTGCCATATGATCCAGCAATTCCACTTCTGGGTATAGACCCAAGGGGATTGAAGGCAGGGGCTCTAACACACACCTGCACACTGGCATTCACAGCAGCACTATTCACTGAAGGCAAAAAGTGGAAACAATCCAAGTGTCCGTCAACAGATAAATGGATCAACAAAATGTGGTATGTACAATGGAATAGTACTCAGCCATAACAAGGAAGGAAATTCTGCTATATGCTGCAACATGAGTGAACCTCAAAAACACTATGCTAAGTGAAAGAAGCCAGGTACAAAAGGACAAATAGTGTAAGATTCCACTTATATGAGGTACCTAATATAGGTAAATTCATAGAAAGTAGAGTAGAGGTAACCAGAGCCTGGTGGGGGTGGTGGTGAGGAGTTATTGTTTAATGGGTACAGAGTTTCTGTTTGAGATGATGAAAAAGTTCTAGAAATGGAAGAGTGGTGATGGTTGCACAATACTGTGAATATACTTAATGCAGCTGAATTGTACACTTAAAAAATGTTAAAATGGTAACGTGTGTTATGTATGTTTTACCACAGGTTTTTTTTTAACATCTTTATTGGAGTATAATTGCTTTACAATGGTGTGTTAGTTTCTGCTGTATAACAAAGTGAATCAGCTGTACATATACATATATCCCCACATCTCCTCCCTCTTGGGTCTCCCTCCCACCCTCCCTATCCCACCCCTCTACATGGACACAAAGCACCGAGCTGAGCTCCCTGTGCTATGCAGCTGCTTCCCATTAGCTATCTATTTTACATTTTACCACAGTTTTTTTAAAGCCACATGTGATGTAAAGTTATCGATGCTAGACTAGGAACTGGGGGTTGTCTACTGTCCCCAGACACAAGTCTGGATCAGAAGGGAGAGCTGTCAAATGCTGTTCTAAGAAAATTAATCAATAGCCATGAGGGAAAGAAGCTTGGACCAATGCCAACCACTGGCCTAAGGTGTGAACTTTCAAACCAATGAGGACATGGTAATTCTAAGAGCCAGACAGAGGGAGAATTGAAGGGATTTTTAATTGCTGGATGGGGAGAGAGGCATTGGGGAAGCCAGGCAGTTTTCATGGCTTAGGCATGTTTTTTTTCCTTACAAAATATTTGCTACAGTGGTTGATTTCCATTTTTTAACAAACCAAGTATTTCCTTCTGAATATCACCTAACTTTACCTTTCTCAACTGCTGCCATAAATAGAACTCATCAACCACAAAGTCTCTAGAAAATTGTCAACCTCAGCCAATAAATAGCACTCAACCATATGGAAAAAAGTGGGCAGTCATGACTCAGGCAAAGTGACTCTGCTTTTCTGAATGGAAAAAACATTCCACATTTTGATCTTGACCAAGAATGTTACTGAATGCAGCTCTGAGGTCTGTAAATACACCTTTTTTTTTTTCTTTTTCTTTTTGGTACTGCAATGTTTCCTATTGCATAACCATATGCTTTGACAAAGAGACAAATGTCACATTCTCATCTGACCAATATAAAAGCCATCTTACAACCTATTTTTCAGGATCTCCTCTTTTACTTATGTTTTTATCACCTTACTATTCCTGTAATATATCTTAAATCTTTACACAGAATCCAAAGCAAAGTACACACTGAAGTAAAAACCTGAATTCCTAAAGGTTCAAAAACGGTGGGTTGCCCCCTTAGATACAGCTTAGATTTGTTCTATTATCAAAGGGCCCCTGGAGTCTCTTAACCACAAATGAAGTTAAAGCAGTTAATCTGTTTAGCCCACTTACCACCCATCGTCACACAGTAGCAGAGCAGAGTCTTCAGAGACTGGGAAAGGGGGAAATATGTTTTGATAATGAGGAGAAAGGTCTGACACTGAACCAGGTCAGTGCTAAAGAGATGGGCCAGACTGAGGGCCGCAGTGAGAGGCTCTGGGCAGCTCACAGAAGCAGAAGGACAGAGAGAAGAGAGGATGAGAGTGCTCGCAGCTGATATGATACCTTTGCCTTCTTCAGGCCACGTGTTACATGCAAAAGGAAACTATCTGGGCTGTACCAAACTAGATCACTTCGACAGCTGGAGATGGGTGATATTCTTCTCCAAGGCATCTATTTGCATCCACTGATCATTGTGGAACTTTGGGGGCCTTATAGGAAAAATACTTGAACCACGTCCACTTCAGGAAGATGCAGATATATTCACTCCACAAATATTTACTGAGTTCTTCCTACCAAGCCGGACACTGTGCAAAGTCCTGAGGATAAAGCTGTGAAGACAACAGCCCTGTCCTTCAAGAGCTTACAATCTTAGTGGAGGAGAGCACAATAAATAAGATAATAAATAAACAAGATAAGCAATGACCGTGAGAACTACAAGGAAGGGAAAGAAGAAGAGTGAGGAAGTAAATAGAAACTGCCGAAGGCAGTTTCAGGTAGGCTGTTCAGGCATGTCCTTAGAAGTGTGTAACATCTGAGCTTGATCATCAAGGATGAGAAGGAGCCAGCCAGCCTCCCCATGGGGAAGCTTCTCAGAGCAACGCAAGTGCCAGGCCTGAGAACACGTGTTTGAGAGAGAGAACAGAAGCTGGAGTGGCTGTGACTATGATATAAGATGGTTTGCAGAGCTGGCAGAAGCCAGATCTTGAGGACCTTGTAGACCACGTAGGGGTGGTCAGAAGCCACTGAAGAGTTATAAGCAGGAGACTAACATGATTTTATTTACATTTTTAGATGATTGCTCAGACTGCTGTAAGGAAATGGAGGTAAAAGTGGAAGTGGATTACTCAGGAAGCGACAATGATAATCCAGGTAAGTGATGATGGCAGCTTAGGCTAGGGAAGTGGTTCTCAAAGTGGGGTCCCTGGACCATCAGTAGCAGCAGCAGCACCTGACAACTTGTTAGCAATGCAAATTCTTAGGCCCTACCCCCACCCCACTGAATCAGAGACTCTGGGGTGGGACCCAGCCATACATGTATTAACAACTCCTCCAGGTGATTCTAATGCACACTGAAATTTGAGAACCTCTAGATTAGGGGTATGGAAATAGAGAAGGTGTTACGGGTTGAGTTTTTGTGTCTCCCTGAAGTTCATATGTTGAAGCTCTAACCCCCACACTGTGGTTGTATTTGGAGATGGGGCCCCTAAGGAAGTAATTTTAAGGTGAAGCAAGGTTATAAGGATGGGGTCCTGATCCAATAGGATTAGTGGCATTATAATCAGAGACCTTTCTCTCTCTTCCCCTTTCTTTCTCTTTCTCTCTCTCTCCCCCCAATCTCTCCCTGTCTCTCTTTCTCCATACATGCACAAGGAAGAGGTCATGTGATCACAGAGGGAGACGGCAGCTGCCTACAAGCCCAGAGAAGAGGACTCAGAATGAGATCTGTCTTTCCAACACCTTGATCTTGGACTTCTCGGCCTCTAGAATTGTGAGAAAATAAATTTCTGTTGTTTAAGTCACCCAGTCTGTGGTATTTTGTTGTGGCAGCCAGAGCAGACTAAGACAGAAGAGAAGAAGTGAACTGCAGTGGGAATAAATTTTGAAAGCAGAACTTGGCACTGCATTGAATGTAAAGAGTGAGCTCACAGGGTTGCTATAAAAGGCATAGCTGTGAAATCCTTCTTAACCAGGAGAGGAAGGAGTTAATTCAGAGTAATAGTGAGTACATCCCCCTCATACTGAGACTCTTCGAAATATGAGGAAGAAGCATGATTTGGCAGCCCAGCATCTGAACCCCCTTCCTAATTCAGAATATCACCTTGTATGTGGGTCCTAGTGGGAGACACAGCCCTGTATCCCCCTATAGACCTTGAAGGAGGAGTGGTTTCCCTCTCATAACTCATTGTCATCCAGGGCTTGGGAACATGACCTAGGCTCAGACAACCAGATGCCCTCTAGGGACTTGCCTCTGGAAGGAGCATGTTCATGGCTTTGGCAGTGGAGTCGAGGCTCATTGGAAAGGACGGTGGGGATCCAGTGACAGCATCCCAACCCATGACATGACCTTGGCCAAATTATTTCCCCAGATGGTTTTCCCACCCTTCCCATCTATTTATGAGCAGGAAGATGCTTCCAATAAACTCTTTTTCTGCCTAAGTTAACTAGCGTTTTCAGCCAAGTTCCCTGACTGTCCAAGAGAGGAACTCTATAAAGACTGGACTTCTTGTGTGTACATGGGGGCTGAGAGCCCTTAATATCTGGTTACTAATTTAATTATTTGTACTCACAGGCTGCAGCCAGAGACATCTGGGTTACAGGGAGCCAAAGGCAATAGCTTCAGTCAGTTGCTTCCCCAAACTGTGTCTCTTCATCTAAGTGCACAATCAACAGGTAACTGAGACTTTAAATAACAGAATTTCCATTTTTTTTCTAATATCTGACCCCATGCCTCATCTTCAAGCCAACTGCCCCATCTCACTGATGACGTTGTAAAGGCCTCCCGATTATCCCTGGCCTCTGGCCTTCTCCACTGCAGTGGGTCATCCTAGAGCACTGCCCTGACCATGCCATGCCCGCTCAAACATCATTAATAAACTGTTCAGAATAAACTCCAAACTATTAGTTTGATATTCAAGGTCCCACACAATTTTGTTTCTCCCTATTTTTCTAACTTACCTTCTAGTACTTTCCAATATATACCTTATACTTTAAAAAGGTTGGCCTATTTGTTGTGCCCTGGGCATGCACCATGTATTCCCACCCTGGCCTCCTCTGCCCCATTCTAGAATGCCTCTCCTCTCCACCTTCTCTCCAAATCTTTCCCACCCTTCCAGACCCACTTCTGTCCCCACCTCTCTTGGGAAATCCTCCTTGAACTGCCTTACCCACAATGATCTCTCTCTTCTCTAAATTTTTTTGTGTGTGTGATACGCGGGCCTCTCACCGCTGTGGCCTCTCCCGCTGCCGAGCACAGGCTCCGGACGCGCAGGCTCAACGGCCATGGCTCACGGGCCCAGCCGCTCCGTGGCACGCGGGATCCTCCCGGACCAGGGCACGAACCCATGTCCCCTGCATTGGCAGGCGGACTCCCAACCACTGCGCCACCAGGGAAGCCCTCTTCTCTAAATTTTTAAACTCCTACTGTTCATGCCAGTCATCTGTTGCTCTTCACGCACTGCCTGGCATGATTTGTTTCCTTTTCCTGAGCTTATGCCTTACTGCATCAACCAGATTATAACCCCATTTAGAGCAAACGCCACTTTCTACACAGTGATTGACTGCTATGATTACGCGACCTCACGTCTCCTAGACTAGATCATGGAGGATGATGGAGAACATGATGGAAACATAGATAAGCAAGGATATAATAAACAGGTCTCATTGTCTGCCCAATCCATAGCCCCTTCTAGAGAATCTTCTGCATCCCTCTATACTGCATGACCCTCCTCCAACCCACTGTAAGAAAAGCACGATATGGCCTGATAAGGCACTTCCAGATGAGAATTTGCCTGAAGAGACACAGAGACTGTTGTCAGCTGGTGGTTGTTACTGGAGCTTGGAGAGTGTGATGGAGAGCTGGACTGGCAGCTGTGTTGGATGAAGTAAGCAAGATGACTATGCGAAGGAAGCTGGCTTAGATGAGAGGTCAAAAGAGGAGATTTTCAGAGACAGAGATTGTGCAGCTCCTGGAAATGGAGAGAAGGGCTCAGCTCCTGGTGGTCTCCTGGTTCTTAGGTCCCGTCTTTCACTCAGCAAGGTCTGGCTGTATTTCCTGTCCATGAGATCCCCCTTTAACATTTCAGGAGACTGGAGCTAGGTGGAGCAGGTTTCTGGTTTTTGCTTTCAAAGGAACTTTGGCTAGAAAAGAGGCAACACAGGCTGATAATAATTCTTACCCTCCACTCTTTTTTTTTTTTTTTTTTTTTTTTTGCAGTACGTGGTCCTCTCACTGTTGTGGCCTCTCCCATTGTGGAGCACAGGCTCCAGACGCACAGGCTCAGCGGCCATGGCTCACGGGCCCAGCCGCTCTGCGGCATGTGGGATCTTCCTGGACCGGGGCACGAACCTGTGTCCCCTGCATCAGCAGGCGGACTTTCAACCACTGCGCCACCAGGGAAGCCCACCCTCCACTCTTGATATTACTCCCAGGCAGGGGTCCTTGGGTCCTGCCCCTTCCCTTCTCCTAGGACTGTCACAGCAAAGCGTGACTACTAAATTCCTAGCATGGAAAACCAAGAGGCAATTGCTCAAATGCTGTCAAAAGTGACATTCAAGTTTGAGTGACAATGATGGCTTTGGTCCTGTCCCCATCCACTTCTCTATTTTTAGTTCTGCTCCTGCTCTCTGCAATTACAATGCCTAGCGCTGAAGCAGTTGCCAGGAGTTATTTAACAGGTACCTTGCCCTTCTTTGGAGACGGTGCTTTGATCCTGAGCTTACATTCTCCTCTCAGTGACAGAGACTTCAAAATGTGCCGTTTCACGAAACATCGAGCCTCTTCTGGTATTTTCTTTGAATGATGGGCTTGAGCCCATGGATTGATCATAGAAATTGGAGCTTATCATAAATAAATTTCCCCAAACCCCAGTGTCTTCAGCAAGTCACTCTCCATCTCTAAAATGGGACTAACATGCCCAAGCTTTCTCAAAGATGCCAGGAAATAAATCAATATAACAGATGGAAAGTGCTTTGTAAATTAACCCAAATAGTATTATTATTCTAATTATCAATGCCCATTTATCTTCAGGTAGATCATTCAAAGTGTAAATGTCATGAACAAAGAACTACGCAACACTCAGAGCTGTGTTGGGATGCAGGGGGCTACTTTGGCTCTCCTACTAAAGGATGCTGATGGGCATGCCAGTGGACATGCTGTAGTGGCAACTCATGCGTGCACACGTATTTCTCTAATATTTGAATTTTTTACATTAAACACAAATGACTTGTCCCATGAGAAAACCCTATGAGTGAATTAGGATCAATCAAGGGTAGGAAAATTGGGGAGGGAAGGGATTAGGGAAAGAGTTTATGCAAATAAGAAAAATGTCACCCTTATCTGAAGAATGACAGTTTGTCTGATTCTTACTCCAAAGTGGATCTTCAGCCTTCAGCATCAAGAATATATCACCAAGAGTTACAGATCAGGTCCCCCAGAAACCTACTGGAATGCAGGAATTTTACTGGGGAGTCCTTTGGGGAACCACACCTGTGGGAGAGTGAAGGAAGCTGGACTTGGGCTTCATTCTGTCACAACAAAAGCCTCATTGGACCCCCAGGATACTCTTAAGCTGGGTTGACCCTGTAGACTTGTCCCAAATGAAGCCAAGAGGCAGGACTCTGTCCCCACCCTGTCAGTCACCGGGTGCAGACTGCCCCCAGGAAGCGTTAAGATGGCTCTCTTCATCTGAGGGCAATTTCTGGGAGGTCTTACTCAGCCATGAGCTGGGGAATGAGCTTGAAGCAGGGGCTGAAGCAGGGGCTGCAAGGATCTGGGCATAATGCAGCGTCCATCACAATGGGCCAGAGCCACCCTTGTGCTTCATGTGTCAGTGAAATAAGCAACTAATAAGGAATTCCCTGGGCTTCCCTGGTGGCGCAGTGGTTGAGAGTCCCCCTGCTGATGCAGGGGACACGGGTTCGTGCCCCGGTCCGGGAAGATCCCACATGCCGCGGAGTGGCTGGGCCCGTGAGCCATGGCCGCTGAGCCTGCGCGTCTGGAGCCTGTGCTCTGCAATGGGAGAGGCCACGGCAGTGAGAGGCCCGTGTACCGCAAAAAAAAAAAAAAAAAAAAAAAAAAAATAAGGAATTCCCTGAAGAAAAGGTGGTCTTCACAACAGTCTTCTTGTCCTTCCAAGGACACTCTGTAGGGGATGGAACATATCTCAGACTAACTGGTATCTGGCCCACAGGGCTAACAGGAGAATCTGTGGCAGAGACGCAGAAAGCTCCAGACACTACCCTGCGCCTACACCCCAGACAACACACACACACACACCGCTGTCTCTTTAACCCACGGACTTGCATCTCTCGTCACTGTTATTTCACTCTGAGTGAGGTCTTGGACTTAGCCCAGCTGAAAGGATTATTTTTCCTTTTCAAGTTTGCTAGTTCCTTTAGTACATACACCTAAGAGCTGACGGTATTATTATTTCAAAAAGACTTATGGCTATTAGCCTCAAATTAAAAGGTTATTATCAGAAACAACTTGGAGAATTAGAAGATCAAAAATAACATCTGAAACCTTTGCAATTCCCCCATTAAATGATAGGACGTGCTAAAACTTATCTACACATCATTTTGCAGGAGGAAATCCTTCCAGGCTTTCTTAAACTTTTACACATATTTATTCCTTGTAACATTTTTATAAAGTTCACTGGAATACATTGCAAAGAAAAACACCCTTGATTTTTATCAAAACTATATTTTTCCTTTAATTTCTGAGGAAGGGCATTCTCTCTCACCTAATGAAATTCTAAAGTGGCAGCTCTAATGGCCTCTTTGTCCCGTCTTGCTGATTACCCTAGCACAGAAATTTATCAGTTCAAGAAGATGTATTAACTTCCAGGTTAATTCAAAAATTGTATTCTATGTTTTTCGTTCACCCATAATAGACAATGTGTCTGGTTATTATCTGCTAAGAGGATCACCATTTAAGCTTTTCCTGGATGCTCAATTCTTCTTTGTACATTTGCTAGGATTTTTATCTTCAGCCAGGAAAAAATGTATGTTGTCCTACATTAATGGTTTGGCAGATTATAAACAACCATGTTCCTTTCTCTTTTTGATGGTCTTCAGATTTTTTTAAGTGACTTTAACAAGTTCTTTGGGTCTCCCCAGTCCTTTCCAACTTATCACAGTCATATTGTTGATGTACCTCATTGATGGATGAATAACCATTTATCTTTTCTGCCTGAGTATGAAACCAGTCCCTGCCTGCACTTGTTGGTATGAGCGGGTTCTCACCAGTGTGTGAAGTTATATAAATTACAGATACCAGTCATACCCAGCATAACTGAGTACTGGACCAGTGAGGCTTCCAGCAGTTCCTGTGTGAGGAAAGACTGCAGCCTGACATCAAAATCCATGTCTTTGTGCAATCTATATATACCTGGACCCAGTTCACCTGGTATAGGAAGAAAGAGAAATCCACTTACTTTGGTATTTTCCCAGCTTTCCTAAATTAAACTTGATTCTATATTTATCTACCCATTCATTCATTCATTCATTCATCCATTCATTCATTTAACAGGCTCATATACAGCATTCACTAAGGGCAGGGCACTGCTCTAAGTACTTTAGGGTTGAATGCATTTAGTCCTTACAATACTGTATCAATGGTGCAGGTCTGCACACACACACACACACACACAGACAAACACACACACAAACACACACACAAAACGTCCCTTACCCCTGATGTGTGTCTACTTCTTTGTCTATGCCTCGTATGTGATCACGAGTTATACACTTATTTATGTGTTTGTATCATCCCAAGCTGGATTATTGGCTCCTAACAGGCAGGAACTCTCTGCAGACATTTATCCAAATGCTGTGACTTGCAGGGACTTCAATAGTTATATTCCCTGCCCGGCAAACTGTTGAAAAGGGTGTCACTTGCTGATGCTGGAGCTTCCTGACAATAAACTAGCTGGCTCCCCCTTCCTCTTTTCCGGGGTGTCTGTCTAAACAATCACCACTGCCGCATGTACTGTTGCTTCTACACAACACACACCCGCCCCCACTCAGATAACTCAGCATGGCTGGGGATACCTGGAAAGACAGCATTTTTCCTGCCAAATTGCAAGACCGTGGATGAGGGCTAGAGCCATAGAATTTGCTCCTGTGCCTGGGCCTGGATCCATCACAGCCGGCTCTACCACAGCAGTGAAACTCTATGGAGTTCTTAGTGCAACACTCTGGAAATTAGGGGCTTGACAAATGGTTTTGCATGATGCTGAAGCTGAGGATCAGGGAACAAAATATTCCCTGGAACAAAAGGGCACATTGTGAGTGAATTCACCTTTTATTACAGGCTGTCTGGCCATCAGATCCCTCTGTGCCCAGCACGTAGAGAAACGAGACCACAAACACGAACACAGGACTGGACACGTAGAGACTGGGACCATGGCACCAAGCGCTTCAACACCAAAATGTCTCTACCGTGCAAAAAAAAAAAAGGTCCTTAATTTAATAACCAAGTTGGGGAACTATGAACAGACACAAAGGATTAGGAACTCACAAACCAGCCTGAGCAAAAAACCCCGACAGATTCCAAGCTCAATAGCAAGTGTTTATTCAAAAACACTAATTAGCAGGCAAAATGTGGGTTCATGAAACAGTACTCTTCAGCAAGTGAGGAAGGATGGAGCAGGTAGGGGGAAAAAGAGTAAAAGACAATTTCCCTAGTGAGAATGATGAGAGAATTTCTTGCTCAAGGGCAAGTTTTATAGAAAATCATGATCCAGTGCTAACAGAGGAGAAAACTTTCCAAGGAGTTAATGGAGCAGTTAGAGAAATTCAGGTTCAGTAAATCATGAGGACTGGGAGTATTGATCCAAACATTCTGGTGGATGAAAATATGGAGCTGAGCTGCTGACCAAACTATATAATAGAACAGCTCTTCCAAAGAGGCTGGGGATTTCAGCTGCTGAGTCGATGCTGGAGTCTTGCCCATGCAGCTCTCCCTCCCAAGCTGGTTCTCTTAAGAAATACTTCCCACTCTATCCTGGAAATTAGTCGACTAACCTCCCACTCACATAACTGCCCTTCTCATCTCTGATGATTCCCAAATCCACAGCCTACAGCTCTCATCTGATCTCCAGGGAATCGGGCAACTCACTATCACAGCTAATTAGACACTCATCCTGCCCAGTGGTCTCATCACCGTCACCAATGAGAAAACCAAACAAAGCAAGCGAACAAACAATAAATCCATCCCAGCCTGTCTGCCAGCCTCAAAAACATGGATTTACCTGCGATCCCTCCCACTTTTTCAGCTCCTCTACCCAAGTTGCCAATAATATCAGCATTTAACCTTGGCCAGTTATTCCAGTTATTTCTCTAATTCTGTTACGTCATCTGGAGAATGCGAATAATAAGAGATTGAGGTGAGGACTGACCAAGGCCATGTGTGTGGAGCATTCAGAATGATACCTGGCATTTCATTATACACACAAACCATCATTTTGACCAGCATTGTCATTGCATGAAAATATTTCTTCACTTCTCTCCCCTATACACTCCATCAGCATCATATCAATGCCTTCATCGCCTGAGCCATTAGAGTTTGAGACATTAATGTCCCAAACCTTTAGAGCCAGGAGACTCCTAAGAGAAATCAAGACCAGTCCTTGCTGCATGCCACAATCTGCTGGGAGCTTTAAAAAAAAATACAGGGGACTTCCCTGGTGATGCAGTGGTTAAGAATCAGCCTGACAATGCACGGGACACAGGTTCAATCCCTGGTCCAGGAAGATCCCACGTGCCATGGAGCAACTAAGCCCATGCACCACAACTACTGAGCCTGTGCTCTAGAGCCCATGAGTCACAACTACTAAGCCTGCGTGCCGCAACTACTGAAGCCCACTCGCCTAGAGCCCGTGCTCCACAACAAGAGAAGCCACCGCAGTGAGAAGCCCTTGCACCGCAACGAAGAGTAGCCCCCACTCGCTGCAACTAGAGAAAGCCCGCGTGCAGCAACGAAGACCCAACACAGCCAATAAATAAATAAATAAAAATAAAATAATAAAATAAAATAAATTTTAAAAAATAATTTAAAAAATACAGATCCCAAGTCCCGCCCCCAGACTTCCTGAATCTGAAACTTGGAGGAAGGTGTACATAGAAGCAGTTTTGTGGTTTTTTTTTTCCCAACAGCTTCTCTGTGTCTTCTGCTGCAAAGTCACGGATGGGAAACACTATCTAAGACAATCCTATTGAATGCTCTCATTCTACAGATGAGGAAACTGAAGCAGAGAGAGCTTTAGAGACCGGATCAAGGACACGGAGCTGGGAAGCAGCAGAGCCAGGAGGAGCCCAGATCCCGTGATTCCCAATCCAAGTCCTTTCAGGCCAACCACCGTGGCTGCTCTTAGCCTTGTGGATGCCATAGCTCTCTCCCTGCTCTTCTCTACCTCCAGTGTCTCCCCTTCTAAATACTTGGTCTACATCAGCCTCTGTTCAAGAACCTATAGTTGTTCCCCAGGGCAGGGCTACTACCCCTGGGGAGTGTGAGCTGTAGGCAAATATATTTTGCAGGGTCATGTATATATAAATGTTTTGTTAGAAAATTAACCCACGTAAGGCACAGTGATTTACTGGTGAAGATTTAGAGCAATGGGTACTTATTTATTGCCCAACGTGAAAATTCTCATCTTCTTCATCTCTTGTGAATGACAGTTAACCCAAATCAGCAAGTCAGCACCATTCTACCTGTCCAATGTCACGCAGTCTTGCACAAGAAATAACTTGCTAGTCAGTGTTAGTGGGAACCTATGCTGACCAAGTTCATCTCCTGAGTTAGGCCTGACCTTTGCTCTAGGATCCCATAGGTATGAATGTTAGAGCTCCTCTGGATATCTGGTCACCCTTACAGGCTGGATAATGAGTAGGATAGTGCTCTGAAGGGGAGAAATAGGTTCTGGCTTGGACACCCTGTCCAAATAGCCCTGCAGGCTGGGGACTTCCTTCATGGAAAGCCATCCAAATCGTGGGGATCTCTGAGGTGTGGGGACCCAAGATGGGGGTCTTGCCCATGGGTAAAAGCAGTACTACTGTGTCATCAGCTGGTTAACAGATGGAGATCTATGGATGAGTACTTCAGAGACACTTTTCATAGCTTCATATAGGTGTCTGGCCAATTGAATTATATGTTAAATAAGTAGGGACTTGGAGGCATTAAAAATTAATAGAAAATTGTATGAATAATGAATCTGTGGTGGTGTATAAAATGATCATACATTACCTCCAGGTTACACAATGCATCCTTGAAATGGTATGAGCTATGTGACCTTATAGTATTCTCACTGGTGGCCTGAGGTGAAGAGGAACAAAGGAGAAAGTAAATAAAATCTGGTCCGGGTGAAGGACAACATTCAGCTGCACAAGTTACTTATTCCTTGAAGCAATGCGCCTAAGGGTCTCTCCACACCCCCTCCCTGTGGGAGACATGCCCCACAGCCTTGAGCCTCTGAGCCCAAATTGCAGATGATGAGGCTGATCGGTGCCTCCTAGGATAGAAAGACCCCTTAGGATACAAGTAGAGCAGGTTAGGTCAGCCATCTTGGAGCCATGTCAGCCAGGGATGTGGTATGAGGAACTGCATGGATCTGGTCTGGCCCACAGAGGATCAGGCAGGGGGAGAACCAAATTGAAGGCCATGTTCACCAAACTCCACCCCTTGCTCCTCCCCTCCCCAAGCCTGCTTTGGGGTTTCCCAAGGAAAGAACCACGTCTGCCTCCAGCCTCCCGAGGTCATGTTCCAAAGGTTTGGTAGTCTCCCATGCTTCCTTCTCATCCTGCCAGTATCCAATTACTTGGTCATCACACACACAGCACTGGAACATTTTGGCTTACAGAGTTTTAGATAATAGGTTGGCTCAACAAGAAACAAAAAATAACAAAACAAAACAAAACAAAACAAAAAAAGGAGCACTTCCGGGCAAATTAGAGACAGGCAGAGCCTGGTAACACAGGTGATGGGGTGAACATTTACAAAGTCTGCCTCCCAACACTGTTTCTTTGATGCAATTCTTTTTTGCCCTGAAGGAATTTCATGGTAATGAAATCTGTACTCAAAAATCAAGCCTTCCTAACTAGAGATACCTTGGGACTGTTTGCTCTGTGCTGTGTAGCTGTGTGTGGCGTGACCCTGTTTCTGAGTATGTGTTAGGGGGATGGGGGATGTTGCTATCAATGTATGATCTAAGTCTGCTTTGAAAACTGATCCCAAGGGGTAAATTAAGATAGGGATCTAATTTGATGAGACATTAAAATCTTCTGACCTGTCTTATCTAACAGAATTCTGGTGCTTGTTTTCATTATAAAGATCTGGGGTAATAATTTTATTAAGTGCTTTCATTCCCCCCCCCCCCAGATTTCTAGCGGAAAGTCAAAGATCCTGATTTACAAACAGAGGTTTCTTAAGTACTATTTTTAGAACAATGCTGTACCAGATTTATAAGGGTCTTGGGGGGAGAAACTACAGTCACTTTCGAGCAAAGTAGCATTTCACTGCATAATAATGAATTACTAATTGCTCTTTGTCATCACTTTTTATGCAAATTGCCCTGGAGCATTTGCCCAATATGCATTTTACATTTCAACAAAGAAAGTGGAGTCTTGACAAACAAGAAGCAAATACCCAAGCAAAAATAAAAATATCAGCTATAAAATAAAACTGCTTAAGGTGCATTCTCTATGGATATAAATTTTTCTATTATATCATCCCCATTATTAGATTTATTTGACCAATAAGATTCCTTTGAATCTAAAATAATGGTTTATGAGTCAGGCAAAAAATAAGTTTGTGTGCAAAACCTGCATATTTTGCTCATCGTACAATTTGCAATGGAAGTTTGATGTGAAAATGATGTTCCCAGCAGAATTTAAATAGACCAAGTCAAATCAAAATCTAGGTTGTCAAAGGAATCAAATTGTATCAAAGCATTTATTACAGGCACAAATCTCACTATTTTAGAGGTTTCAGTTATTCTAATGGTTCCTATTTTCATAGAGACAGTCATCAGTGTTATCAAAAAAGAAACATGATTTTGCATGTCACAAATAGGTAGAGAGTTGAAAACATATCTCAAGGATGTGTGTATTCAAATTCCAGTCTGGAGATGGTTACTAGTCACTATCACGGTGACACCAGGCAATAGAGGGGAAAAAAAAAAGAGAAATGTGATGTATATGTTTTCTGGGACCTTCAGAGAAATCTAAAATTCAAACCTGGGCTTCTAGGTCATTATGAAGATATATTTATCAAGGTAAGAGGATAGAACATATTTTATTTAACAGTCTGTTAGTTTGATCTATACCATTTAAATATTTAAACATATGGCACGTGGGCCTCCATTTGTACTGTTGCCCCAAGCCCCCCAAATGTTAGAGGCAGCTCTACTTCTGAGAACCACTCCTCCACTGCCAATTCCCCAGCTTCCATCAAATCTGTACATGCTCATTCTAAAAATAGAATACAATTGACTTTAAAGTCAGCTGACTTCGAGGGCCATCACCTATGCTATTGAGTAAATCCACACTTTGCAAATCGAAAAATACATTACATGACCAGGTCCTGTTTACAAAGCAAAAGAGGATTTCTTCCCAGATGTACAGAAATGAACAGTTGCCTTATTTTGACTTTTTTTTTTTTTTTTTTTTTTGCTGTACTAGGGCCTCTCACTGTTGTGGCCTCTCCCGTTGCGGAGCACAGGCTCCGGACGCACAGGCTCAGCGGCCATGGCTCACGGGCCCAGCCGCTCTGCGGCATGTGGGATCTTCCCGGACCGGGGCACGAACCCGTGTCCCCTGCATCGGCAGGCGGACTCTCAACCACTGTGCCACCAGGGAAGCCCAACAGTTGCCTTATTAAATGACCATTGTAGAGTCTAATTTCCAAAGTAGTATAATTCCCAGAATAATAATTAATAACAGGAAGCCTGCTTAATTCCACACTTCTAAGCCATTTACAGCCCTAAAGTCATTAGTCCACAGTCACTTCTTCTGAGCTGGATCCACAAGTTATCCACTCACTTTTACAAGCGCCCAGCCCCAGGCTCAGAAAAGTATTGCCTAAAGTCACTGAATGGGGCTTCCTGGTGGTGCAGTGGTAGAGAATCCGCCTGCCGATGCAAGGGACACAGGTTCGTGCCCCAGTCCGGGAAGATCCCACATGCTGCGGAGCGGCTGGGCCCGTGAGCCATGGCCGCTGAGCCTGCGCATCCGGAGCCTGTGCTCCGCAACGGGAGAGGCCACAACAGTGAGAGGCCCTAGTACCGCAAAATAAATAAATAAACAAATAAATAAATAAATAAAGTCACCGAATGAGTCAGGGGACAAGTGAAGCGCGGAACCACTCATGGGCCCAGACACCCTCCATTAGGCAACCTGATTACGAGATGAAACGCTGGTAAACGTGAGCTTCTGTACCCAGGAAATGCACTGTGAAGGGTATAATGAATTTCTTATACTGTGTAGTTTATGTATAAATCATATTAAAGCATGCTGAATAGGACATTATCATATTTCTATTTTGCATTACAAAAGTAACTAATGTAAGCTGCAAAGTGTACTTTTAATCCATTATTCATTGCTAAAAGTAGTCAGACCAGTATTCAAATACCATAAAAGACTACCAGGATAAGCAAATCTGCTTTTCAACGGATGAAGATGAAACAGCAAGCTTTTAAAATCAATTTTAAATTAGTCAAGCTGTATTTATCAAAATTTATATCAAATCTATGCATTCCTAGTTCAGTTGGAGGAATTATGACAAACCATAACTTCTTCCCCCCAAAAGATTATAGTTCTCCAGTCTAGCATCAATATAATTACTTTCATTATGTGTGATTCTCTGATATTGTCTGTTTTACCTCATTTTTAATGCTCACATTGGGTCAAAACATATCTTTAGTTTCCTTGCTCATTTGGGTTCAGTTCTGTACATTCTTGTTTTCCACAGGGAATGCCTCAAGTACTTAGCACTTCTACAAATGTTTCCCCAGCACACAAGCAAGGAGTTGGGGTGTCTCTATCAAGCCCTGAGCACCCCATCTAAAGTACCCCTCAAAGGTCTTTCTAGTCAGAGTTCAAAATCCAGCAATCATAAAAGAAAAGATTGAGGGTTTCCCTGGTGGCGCAGTTGTTGAGAATCTGCCTGCTGATGCAGGGGACACGGGTTTGAGCCCTGGTCTGGGAAGATCCCACATGCCGCGGAGCAACTGGGCCCATGAGCCACAACTACTGAGCCTGCGCGTCTGGAGCCTGTGCTCCGCAACAAGAGGCCGCGACAGTGAGAGGCCCACGCACCGCGATGAAGAGTGGCCCCCGCTCGCTGCAACTGGAGAAAGCCCTCACACAGAAACAAAGACCCAATGCAGCCAAAAATAAATAAATAGATAAATAAATTTATTTTTTAAAAAAAGAGAAGTTTGATACAAATTGATACAAAAGCAACATAAGCACAAAACACAAGTGACAGACTAAGAAAATGTTTGCAACCTAAGTCACAAAAGGCCAAGCCCCTTAATGTTTAGTGAGTCTTAGAAATTGAGAAAAGTCCAACAGTCCAACTGAACAAAGAACATGAGCAAAAAATTTACAGAGGGAAAAATATAAATGGTCCTTAAATATGGGAAAAGATGTGCAACTTCACTCATAAAGTGCAATTCAAATTAAAGCTCCATGATGATATCATTTCAAAATGGCAAAAATTTCCCAAAGTTTGATAATATAATTGTTGACAGGGCTGTAGTGAAAAAAACACATATGCTGGTGGAACTACAAATTAGAGTAAACCTAGGGGATGACAATAGGGCAATCCCTAACTAAGTTACTTGCTTTGACCCAGTAATCCCTCTTCTGGAATTTATCCTACATATAGATTCACCTGCACACTTATGAAATGCTATATATTCAAGGTTATTCATTACAGTATTATCTGTAGTAGTAAAACTTGGTCCATTAATAGATGTGATGGTTAATTTTATATGTCAACTTGCCTGGGCCACAGGGTGCAGATATTTGGCCAAATGTTTTCTGCGTATATCTGTGATGGAGTTTCTGTTTTTTGTGTTTTGTGTTTTTTTATGTGCTCATTTATTTTTTTTTAATTTTTATTACAGTATAGTTGATTTCCAATGTTGTGTTAGTTTCTACTGTACAGCAAAGTGAATCAGTTATACATATACATATATCCACTCTTTTTTAGATTTTATTCCCATATAGGTCATTAAAGAGTATTGAATAGAGTTTCCTGTGCTATACAGTAAGCCCTTATTAATTATCTATTTTATATATAGTGGTGTGTATATGTCAATCCCAATCTCCCAATTTATCCCTCCCCGCCCTGCCCCCACTTTCCCCCCTAGTAACCTTAAATTTGTTTTCTATATCTGTGACTCTATTTCTGTTTTGTAAATAAGTCCATAAAAAAGAACAAAGTAATGCTGTTTGCAGCAAAATGGATGGACCTAGAGATTGTCATACTGAGTGAAGTAAGTCAGACAGAGAAAGACAAATATCATATGACATCACTTTTATGTGGAATCAAAAAATGGCACCTGTGAGCGTGTTTTTGGATGAGACTAACATTTAAATCTGAATAAAGCAGATTGCCCTCCCTAATATGGGTAGGTCGGTTGAAGGGAACAGAACAAAAATGCTGACTCTCCCTTCCCCTCCCCCTCCATATAGTAAGAGAGAATCATCTTTTTCTTGTTTTCAAACTGAAATATCTGCTCTTCCTGGGTCTCGAGCCTGCTGGCCTTCAGGTTGGAACTACACTGTCAACTTTCCTGGGCCTCCAGCTTGCCAACTCATTCTGCAGATCCTGGGACATCCTTTTGGATTGGTTTCTCTGGGAAACGTGACTAATACACTAGGGAATTGATTACATAAACTATCATGCACATATTAGGAATACTACTCAGCTATAGAAAAAGAAAATGGGGATGATCTTGGTGAGATCCAGGGCATATTAACTAAATAACAATTATATGCAGAACAAGATGTATTATATACCAACCTTTACATGAAAGGGGAGATACGGATACCTATTTGTAATTGCTTATATTCACATTAAGAAACATTGAAAAGAAACACAAAATTAGTAAATAAAATTATTCTTTTTGGGGTTAAAGTGAACCAGGACACATACTTGTAAAGGAATACACTGGACACCAAACTCCACGGATGCTCACATGCCTTGTATAAAATAGCATAGTACTTGCATCCTACACACATCCTCCCATATACTTTAAATCATCTCTAGACTAGTTATAATATCTAATACAATGTAAATGCTATGTAAATAGTTGCTGGCACATGGCAGATTCAAGTTTTGCTTTTTCAGAGCTTTCTGGAATTTTGTTTTTTGAATTTTTTTTTTTTTTTTTTTTTTTTGCGGTATGCAGGCCTCTCACTGCTGTGGCCTCTCCCATTGCGGAGCACAGGCTCCGGACGCGCAGGCTCAGCGGCCATGGCTCACGGGCCCAGCCGCTCCACGGCATGTGGGATCCTCCCGGACCGGGGCACGAACCCGCGTCCCCTGCATCGGCAGGCGGACTCCCAACCACTGCGCCACCAGGGAAGCCCTTGTTTTTTGAATATTTTTGATCTTTAAATCCAGTTGCAGAACCTGAGAATATGGAGGGCGACTGTATGGACTAGTATTGCTCAAAGTGGGGTTCAGGGAATAGTGCCCATCCAGGAACTGTTTGTCACTGAGTTTACAAGCTACAATTGTCAATTCCACATCATTGTGACCCTCAGTTTCTGAGCGGAATTAGGTAGAATTTTTTCCCCACTCACTCAAAGTCATTACCTTTAACTTACCTTTAAGAGACAATGCCCAGATGGAAATGCTATGCTGATACCTAAATGCTGTAGAGCAGCTTGGTATAAAAAACTCTCTTCCCTTTGTTCCCTTCTCTAATAAGAGGTCCTCATCACCAGCTTAGACAGTATCTAATGGAAGTTGTTTCCTAACTCCTTGTCTTGTCTAGGAGTGGCTGACCAGCAGCTAGTTCCATTTCCCTTACTCTCCTATTATGATCACCATGCATCACCATCAACACAAAGGAAGCTGAAAAAGAAATCAAATAGAACCTAGAACATTTTCATCCACTTGGGAGATTACAATGATATGGCCATGATTTCCAATCACAGATTGGTAATTTTCACGGTTTTCCGGGAGATGAAATACTGCCCATCCCAAACTTAAGTTTTTATCCTTTGAATCTAGAGAGTCTATATTTCTCATTGTAAAACAATGGTTCCCATGGGAACAAAGTATCAGTTTCTCTTAGCAACCACTGCAGCTTCTATAGCATCGATAAACTTGGTATCAACATGAAACTACTTTTACTAAGTGCTTATTATTACTGTAAAACCAAGATTACCATAGTATAACTGAAAAAAAAATCTAAGCAGGATACAAAATTACATATAAATTGTGGTAAGTATGTGCAAAATAACATAAGTATAAAACACAAAAAGGTCTCGGAGAAATAAACTAAAATATTAACTCTTTCTTTCTTTGTGTCCATGTTTTCTAAATTTTTGTTTTGTGCACAAAATAACTATCACGCCAAAGAAAGAGATAACTGTAAACACAATACAATTGAATTTTAACTTAGAGATGGAGGAGGTAAGTATCATATAAGTTCTACACGGTGTGTCACAGCATTTTCTTCTCTCTCTGGCTTCATGACTATATCACTGGATGTCAGTGCCAATCACTTAACCACTGGCCTGCAGATTCTTTCCATGAAAATTGATGTCTAAGTTTCTTTTGAACTCTAAAAGTCAAAGACTTCATAATTTTACTTTTCCACAATAATTTAATGTAGAGCGTTGCCCCAATTTTGGAGCAGGTTTTGGAGGGTATAAAAATCACCAGGAAAATAAGAAATAAAAAGTGCTGACGAGGATGTAGAGAGAAGGGAATCCTTGTACACTAATGGTGGAAATGTAAATTGGTGCAGCCACTATGGAAAACAGTATGGAGGTTCCTCAAAAAATTAAAAATAAAACTACCATACAATCCAGCAATTCCACTTCTGGGTATACATCTGAAAGAAACAAAATCACTATCTGGAAGAGATACCTGTTCATTGTAACATTACTTACAATAGCCAAGACATGGAAACCACCTAGGACCAACCAATGTTAACATGGACAGACCTGAAGGCCTCATGTTAAGAGAAACCAGTCAGACAGGGAAAGACAAATGCTGTATGATCTCACATGTGGAATCTAGGAAGACTGAACTCATAGATACAGAAAACAGATTGGTGGTTACAAGAAGTGGGGAGTGATGGGTGGGCAAAATGGGTAAATGTGGTCCAAAGGTAGACTGACAGTTATAAAATAAATAAGTTCTGGGGATGTAATATACAACATGGTGACTACAGTTAACAATACTATTTTGTATATTTGAAAGTTGCTAAGAGAGTAGATCTTAAAAGTTCTCATCCAAAGAAAAAAATGTATAACTATGTGAGGTAAGAGATTTTAACCAAACTTATTGAGGCAAGCATTTTGCAATATATACTTATATAAATCATTATGTTGTACATCTTAAGCTAATACCATGTTATATGTCAATTACATCTCAATGAAACTGGGAAATATAAAATAAAATAAAGTAAAATAAATAAAAAATAAAATCACCAGGGGAGCTTCTTATAAACTGGTGCCTGGGCTGCAACCCCATAGATTCCCCATGAGCAGGTTAGACTAGGGCCCAAGCATCTGCATTTTTATCATGGCTTCCAGGAGATTCTAATGTAGACCACATTTGGACACTAATCCACGTTCTATGCACAAGTCTTGAGACATAAACATTATCTAAGAAAAGAAACCATTTGGCACAAGAGAATGAGTCTTCCTTGAGATCATTCAAAACTACGTGGTACAATTGGAACTTGGGCAGTTTTTGTCCTAAAATATTTCACTCAGACTCATCTGTTCTCCCCTGTCACCTTGTTATATTAATCCTTGATCTCGGCTCCATCAGTATTTTTTTCACCTTTTGAAGCATCACTCTGCACCACCTGCAACATCCTCTGTGACTCATCACTGAAACATAACAGACTCCCTTCACACGTGGGGCCTGGCACTTGGAAAGGCGCGTGCTCTTCTCTCCACGAGGAGGCCTGCCTCAAGTTCTCGAATAGAAACGATGCTTGCTTTGTCAAATGCGACAGCAGCGGACCTGCCACTGGTGACCACTGGTGGAAAGCTAACAATAAATGTTAGAGACAATGTAAGACAGACTGTGTGTTATATATAATCCTCCATATTCAGATGTTGACAAACTAAACCACAGAACCAGCAGGCTTTTACTGGGAACTTTTCTTGTCCCGGGAATGTGAAACTAGGACCCACCTGTGAGCAGAAAGGAAAAGTCCTCCCTAAAAGTCCTCCCTAAAAATTCTAAATTTTTAGAATTCACAACAGAAATGTCCGTTCTAGATGTTTATTGTAGAAAGACAGTTTTTAATTTAATAACCAGGAGAAAACACTCTAAGGACTACACGGTGTTGAGTTCTGATGTGAGGCTGGGAAAGGTGTTCATGTCTTGTTGCTGATTATTGTTCTACATTAAGTTCTATTTACTTAAAAAAAAATTTTTTTGCCCACTCCTAAGTTTTTTTTACCAAATTACATAACCATCAGTCATAGATGAACGTCCCCGTGGCTGCACATCACTGCCCATCTCTGATGATGTCGAAGTTTTCAAGTACGTGCCAAACATTGGATGGGAAAAAAAGTGTTTCATTGTTGCTTCTCTCTGTCTTTACATGATTACTAATAAAGTTGATCAGCTTTCTCAAGTCACAGGCCATCTGTTGCCTCTTTTGTGAAATGCCATTTAATTGCTTTGCTTATATTTCTACTGGATGTTTCCTGTCTTTATTTGCATGTAGACGTGCTTAGTATACTCTGATGTTGGTGCTTGGCCATAGGTTCTCTTTAAACACATCATGGGTTTAACAAAACACAAGGTATGAAAATTGGTGCATAAAACACAGTGGGACATAATGAAACACATTTCAAATGCATCCTTACCTTTACAAAAAGATTATTTACATCCGCTTTGAAATAAGAATATTCCCTTCAGCATTTAAAATATCATTAGTTTGCCTGGTAATATTTTATTTCTCTATCTGGGTGCTGGTTATATGTATGGGTGGTTCACTTTTTGAAAATTTGTGGAGCTGTAAACGCATGGTTCGTGCCCTTTACAATAAGTATATTTTAGTAACAAATTTACCTAAAAATTCATTAGATTTATATTCTAATGTGCATATAACTTTTCATGGATGTAAGTCTGCTATACCTTTTGAAGATGGCATGTTAGAAATCTCAGCGAGGGAGGGAAAAGGGAACTAGATAGAATGAGTTCTATGAGTTCCAGTGAGGCCACAGGAGGTGAGAAGGGAGACCCAAGTTAAGGTAAAGTGTAACCCAATGTCGACAGGATGGCATGGCCGTCTAATATGGCCTTTTTTAGGGTAAAGTCAAACGTCAGAGCTGACCATTTTTATTAGTCTCTCTCATTAAAGAAAACTAATAAATCAAGATACAAATTGGGGCCCGGCAAAGGCCGCGTAGAGTGGAGCTGCTGCCGGAGATGCCTAACGGTGTGTTCTGAGGAGCGGCCAGCGGCGCGATGGAGCGGGCCAGGGACCGTTTACACCTGAGACGGACCACAGAACAGCACGTACCAGAGGTAGAAGTCCAAGTCAAACGGAGAAGAACAGCCTCACTGAGCAACCAGGAGTGTCACCTGTATCCAAGGCGATCTCAGCAGCAGCAGCAAGTACCTGTGGTGGATTTCCAGGCGGAACTGAGACAGGCATTCTTAGCTGAGACACCAAGAGGTGGTTAAAGCAGTATTGGAACACCCAGGTAGCTGATTCCAAGAGAGCAAACAAAACAAAACAGGCTCCATCTACTATTCGAAGCTTCCGCCCCAGCTTGCATTGTTTGTAGGAGAACGTGCGTCATACCTTTATCTGTAGCCTTCCCTTAGGTCTTAAGGATCCTGAAACTTTCCTGTGGACATTGGATTTGGTGGAACAGCAATCATGACTGTGGGAAAGAGCAGCAAGATGCTGCAGCACATTGACTATAGGATGAGATGTATCTTGCAAGATGGCCGGATCTTCATTGGCACCTTTAAGGCCTTTGACAAGCATATGAACTTGATCCTCTGTGATTGTGATGAGTTCAGGAAGATCAAGCCAAAGAATGCTAAGCAGCCAGAGCGTGAAGAAAAGCGGGTTTTGGGTCTGGTGTTGCTGCGTGGGGAGAACTTGGTTTCCATGACTGTGGAGGGACCACCCCCCAAAGATACTGGCATTGCTCGGGTACCACTTGCTGGAGCTGCAGGAGGCCCTGGGGTTGGTAGGGCAGCTGGCAGAGGTGTTCCAGCTGGTGTTCCAATTCCCCAGGCTCCTGCTGGATTAGCAGGTCCTGTCCGAGGGGTTGGGGGGCCATCCCTACAGGTAATGACCCCACAGGGAAGAGGCACTGTCGCAGCTGCTGCAGTTGCTGCTACTGCGAGCATTGCTGGAGCCCCAACTCAGTATCCACCAGGGCGTGGGACTGCACCTACACCTGTTGGTCGAGCAACTCCACCTCCAGGAATTATGGCTCCTCCACCTGGTATGAGACCACCCATGGGCCCACCAATTGGGCTTCCTCCTACTCGAGGGATGCCAATAGGCATGCCCCCTCCAGGAATGAGACCCCCTCCACCAGGAATAAGAGGTCCACCTCCCCCAGGAATGCGTCCACCAAGACCCTAGGATACTATTGATCCTTCTTAGTCACTTTTTTTTCCTGCAATGTGTCTTGTGAAATGTGTGGAGTGTTTGTGAGCTTTTGTCTCCTCTGCGGCATTAATATTAGCTAATAAATGCATAAATTGAACTGTGAGGTATTGTTGTAAAAAAAAAAAAAAAAAAAAAAAAGATACAAATTGGGGCCACGAAGGTAAAAATAAGTCTCGCCAAATGACTGGAACTCCATTCCCAAGAGATGTAGTGTGAAATCACAGAAGATGGGATTTGAATACTGAACTGGCCACTGCCTGCCCGTCTGAGCCCTCGTTTACTCATCTGTAAAAGGGAGATAATAGAAGCGACTTTGTGGGGTTGTTGTGAAGATTAAGAAAAGAACACGTATGAAGTACTGGTCCAGGGTCTGCCTCAAATAAGAGTAATTATTATTGCTCCTGTCCCAAGATGTGAAAATTTTGAGGAAAAAATTGTGTTTCTGTTTGGAATTACTTAAATTTTTTTAAAGGCAAAATTGAATTTTCTTTTTCCATGGAGAACTAAAAATACTTTCAGGACCAATATATGATTTCTATGTGATGAAAGAGTGTGATCTGGTGTTTTTCTCTTCCAGTTCTTGAGAAAGGTGTGGAACATGCAGGCTTCTAAGTAGGTACTGACTATTGGTGCTTAAGCTCTTAGCAGTTAATATAAACCCTGGATTTACATGGCTTTCAATTTCCTTTACAACAGTTGCCTGAGTCGGGTTTATCACCCTTGTCCCAGTGCACTCGGGAGAACAGACAAGGTGAACAAAACAATCAAGCTGGTGAGACTGTCTTAATGTGAAAATGTTGGAGCAAAGCACAAGCTTTAATTTTTCTGCCCAAATCAAAATCTGATGAAGTTGTGTTTAGACACGGCTTGGTTCTAGACCTCAAATTTACTTGTGTATACTCATCTAAATACCTGAGGATTCAGGTGGGGTGTGTTTTTTTTTCCTTTAAATTACTTTTATAGTAATCATACGCTGTTTGGTTAGCATCAGATAGATCTCTATCTACAAAAAGCTTTCTTAATATAAGCAGGAATCTGTGAACATAAAAACCCTTGAAAATCATACTGGAGCCCAGATTAAACCCACAAATACAAGAAGGTCCGGGGTCGAGGGACAGCCTCTCCTCCTTTGCCCTTCTGTTGTGATTGTTGAGACTTGGTGAACTGGAACAAAATTGACAAGGGGCAAGCTTGTCATTTCAAGTCTCCCAGATTAAATTGACATCTTGTTTTTAATTTCATTTCCTTTTTTATTTAAAAAAAGAACTTGTTATTCACATCTTGAAATTACGCTAAAGTGTAACTTAACTGTCCTCACACTACCTCTCTGCCTGGTTGCTCACTGGACAAAACACAAATGTGTTATCAAAAATAGCCTCTCAGCCATAAAACAAGAATGAAATAATGCCATTTGCAGCAACATGGGTGGACCTAGAGATGATCATACTAAGTGAAGTAAGTCAGACAGAGAAAGACAAGTATCATATAATATCACTTATACGTGGAATCTAAAAAACAAAAAATGATACAGATGAGCTTGTTACAAAACAGAAATAGACTCACAGACACAGAAAGCAAACTTATGGTTACCAAAAGGGAAAAGAGGGGGGTAAGGAACAAATTAGCAGTTTGGGATTAACATATACATACCGCTATACATAAAATAGATAAACAAGAAGGTCTTACTGTATAGCACAGGGAACTATATTCAGTATCTTGTAATAACCTACAATGGAAAAGAATCTGAATATATATAACTGAATCACTTTGCTGTACACCTGAAACTAACACAACATTGTAAATCAACTATACTTTAATTTTTAAAAAAAGTTAAAAAAAAAAAAAAAAAGCCTCAGTGCAGGCAGCCCAACACAAACATAAGCATCGGCGGAGGAGTGGCCTAAGGAACGAAATAACCATCATCTGGGAATCCCCTACCCAGTGCTATACAAAATATCACCAAGATCTTTATACTCAAGTCCACTGCAGGTACTGGAAAACAAAGGCAGGAATTTAGTCTATATTTTAAGAGGAAATTATTGGGGAAATGGAATTAGTCTTTGATATGAGCAAAGATTCCATGCTAACAGTTCTCTGGTTGCTAAACCTTGACTCTATCATTTAGTCTTTGTCATTCACGGCAAGACTTTGTGACTCAATCTTACTATCTATGACACAGGAATAACACAAGCATGCTTTATCTTCTGCAATTGTTGTACCCTTGAAAACTGTGTGAACTGAATTGTGGAAAATAAAATTACAATCTCTAATTATATTAGGAGGAAAAAAATCAATATTTTAGGAAACCTCAAGATGAATCCTTTTGTCAAGTGAAGAATCCTTTTATACCTTATCTTAAAAAATAATTTCCATGTTTAGTATTATATTCTTTAAAACTGGAATGTATTTTATTTTATTTTATTATTTTTTTTGCGGTATGCAGGCCTCTCACTGTTGTGGCCTCTCCCGTTGCGGAGCACAGGCTCCGGACGCGCAGGCTCAATGGCCATGGCTCACGGGCCCAGCCGCTCCGCGGCATGTGGGATCCTCCCAGACCGGGGCACGAACCCGTGTCCCCTGCATCGGCAGGCGGACTCTCAACCACTGAGCCACCAGAGAAGCCCTGGAATGTATTTTAAAAGGGAAAGTATGATGATTTTTATGGGCTTTATGCTATCGGTCAGACCCGGGTTGCCTACCCCTTGGCCTCTAAGGACGTTTCTAAAAATATACTTTGTTTCCTGTTCATCTTCAAGCTGCAGCGCTGGAGTGAGAATGGGGGTGGCCACGGAGGGATCTGTTGTGGAAGATGATACTTTAGGGAATAAAAAATAACTCTGTGTTCCTGGGAGGATTAAAGGAATGGGAAGTAGAAGCAGAAGCTGGAGAGAAGGGATGAAAATAAGAGGTAGGGCTAGGGCTGGTGAAGGAGTTTAGAGCAGAACTGGTAGACAGCTTGACATGCTTGGGAAGCCTAAAGATGAGAGTGATTAAAAGGTGGTGAAGGAAGGGGACGAGGACAGAAAGTTGGAGAGAGAGGCAAGGACCCAGCTTTGCAAAGTCTTGTGTACCGTGATATGATGCTTGGATTCTATTCTAACCTCAGCGGGAAGCCATTAAGGGCTCAAAGCCCTAAGGGTGACATGCCACAGTTGACTAGAGGCAGGCAAGACTGGAAGCAAAGAGACCATTTAGAAGCGACTGAAGCTGCAGTGGTCCAGGCAGGAGAGTCTTCACTGAGGGAAGGGAGTGGCAATGGGTGGAAGTGGACAGACGCAGGATAAAATCTGAAGACAGAATTGTCAGGTGTGACTGAAAGACTGAATATAGGACATGAGGGGATGGAGAATCAAGGATGACTCCCGGGTTTCTGGAATGAGGGACTCAGGGCCATTTGCTCTCCCCGTATTTCTCTGTAGTTTTTGGACATAATCTCGTGATTCCCATTATTTCAGCTCTAACTATATTCAGGATTCTCCCTCTCCTGCCCCAACCCCTCTCCTGAATTCCAGATCCATATTGCCAACTGCCTGCTGTACATCGAATGCCAATCCTCTTCCTCTTCTTCCTCAATTCCGAAACTTGAGAACTTAGGTTGTTTTAAAATTTTACTTCCTTCTCTATCACTCCCCAACATCAAGTCAGTTTCCAAGAACTGAGAGACTTTGCCTCCAGAAGAGCCATCGGTTCTACCCCTGCTCTTTTCCTCCCACCCCTTCTCCAACCAGGCCTCCTCCGCTCCTGGCCGGACTCCCGTGCGAACTTCCTTCCTGCTTCCTCACTGCCTCTCCTGCTCTCTCAATCCATCCTGCACTCTGCTTCCAGACTGAGCTCCCCAAAGTGAGAAATTCAGTCATTTCACGCCCAGGCTCAAAAGTCATAAATGAAAAAAAATGAAAAAAAAAAAAAGAAAAAAACGAAAAAAAAAGAAAAAAAAAGTCGTAAATGGATCGCTATTGATGGAGGAATTAGGTGCAAACACCTTTGTCTGGCATTCAAGACCCTCTGCCACATAAACACCAGCACATTTTAGGGGTATTGTCCGCAGAGGTGGCACGACAGTGTGAAAACATTGGGAGAGGACAGACAGAGGGGTGGGTATTGGGGGGCAGATGAGAGAAACTGAATACGAGGCTGTGCCTGGACTGGCCATACAAACTGAGTTGCTCCTCTTCGAGAAGGCCTTTCACAAAAACTTAGTTCATGTCAGAATTAGACCGATCCCGGCTCAAACTAAGCGCCTCAAGGAAACTGCGGTTGACAGGGGGCTGCTTTTTGTCTACCTGGCACCTCTTTCTCTTTCAAGATGGGACCGTGCCAGTCATGGTTTTTATTTCCCTTTCTAAACTGATGGGCCCATGGCATGGGAACGTGACCCAGTAGGGCCGATCAAAAGCTTGATATACGGATCCCGGAAGAGAAGGTGTTGTCGCCCCTCCCCAGAGATGTTGAGCAGGGAGGTCCACGTGAGATCTTGGAGCTGCTGGGGACCACCTTTTCCGTGGTTTCACAGAGCAAGCACTCGCTGGAGTGCGAGACCAACAAAGAGGAGAAATGCAGCTGACGGAGAACCAGAGACCATGTGACTGTGTCCTGGACTTCCCAGTTACACAAACCACACAGATGTTATAAGAATGGTGACAGAAGAGGGGAATGTAAAACATTCCAACCCACAGTCCTTATCATAGTGAGTCAAGGTTTCATTTCACTTAAACCTGTCCTTTGCCCTTGGGATGCTCCTTGTCCAATGCCATCCATCTCAGCCCTGTGTCTCTACCCAAGCCAGGGAGGGCCCGCCGTGGTTTCCTTTTACCTCCCACCTTGCGGGGGACATCTGTGCAGGCAACACTCCTAGTTCCTCTCTGCCCAGCCCAAGCATCCCTGCTGTGCTGGAGCTTTGGGAAGTGCACGTGGTGAGTTTGCTGGCTCTATTCTCTGTCATCAAACTGCCGCCCACCCACTGTTCCTCAGTGGAGTATCCCAACCCTAAATAGAATTAATTGTCTCTACAATATACTGAGCCTTGTTCAAGGTAAAGGATGGTACTATTCCACCAGAGCTGGCTACAAAATGTAACCTCAGTTATTTGAGACTAAAAGCAGGAGCGTTGTGTGATGTGTCCACACATACAAACATCACTCCACAAAACTCCTGAGTTAGTAAAGTTTGGATTATCTGAGATGCTCACAATGGAATAACAGTATGTGTCTATTTCAGGTGAAGACCAACGATTGCTTTGAGTTACTCATGGTTTTAAATAAACTAATAATAGACTGGAGCAATTTTATCGCATTCCATTATACACGTGGGCCAGGTTGTCTCTGTATCTTCCTCTTTAGGTGAACAAAGCATGAAGCATGCTGTTCCATCACGACTGAGTCTTTCATAAGCCACAACAGTTACTGTTGTGGAATACTAAACGTGACCCCAGTGGCCTGGTGGCATTAGTGCATCTTCCAAAAGTGCTCAGTTTTCTCCTGGGAAGTAATTTCATCAGTGATAGGCTATAACTGAGGAATTTCTGATAAGCAATGAGCACATATCGAATCCAGGCATATCACTTAAGGTTTTATGCTGTTAGCAGAGCTATAGCAGGGGCTGCCTGTTAAAAAGCATCTGTGAAAAGCAGATTATGGAAACAGGAGGCTCTATTCAAGTGGAGGCAGCTCATCCTTTAAATAAATGTGTTTTTAATCATAAACTGTCACTGTTCTACAGACCTGTTTTTCCTATTAGCGTGTTGGAGATAATGTTAATGAGATTTAGTGTTTTAAGGGCAGTTAAAGTCTTATTATGAAAGGCAGCATAAAAGGACACAGCAGGATTCTTCTGAAGCTGTGAGTCATTATTTATCTGTGTGAAATCTGATGGCACTTAAATCTATATACGAATCATCTAAGCAACAAAAACTCAGGCTTAGGTGACGACACACGATGTGTCCCCAAACACTTCTCCTCTTTGTTACTTTTCATACTCCTGAGAAAAAAAACAAAAAAACCAAGGTTGGAAGTTTGAATATCAGGGGGAGGGGGTCACAAGTCAGTATTTCAGAAGACAGCTCACTTTTGTCATATGAATGTAACTGAGGTATTGATTACTGCGTTTATCCACCAGTAGCCCCCCTAAAAAGAGAATGACCTATACACAGGGGCAGCTGAAGGGGAAGGATTGGATGACCTTGTTCCTTGTGACACCCTTCCCCTCTCCCCAGCCCCCTCTCCAATTTGGTAATGACTGATTGTATCAGACGTGGGCTACTAACCCACCCAAGGCAGCCAGTCTGGCCACCTGATGTCTGGCCATCAACCAGACCGATCAGATTTCTTCTCGCACAATGTTGAAATAAGGAAGACTTAGTAAATAAGATAACATGCGACAGGAGTTTAAGCTGAAAAGATGTATGTAAAGGTGTCATAAAGAAGAGTCAGGGCCTTAAAAAGGAACAAATGAAATTTGTTCCTGAAATTTTTAGGGAACAGAAATTATAGGCATAAGCGGGTGTCTTGGTTGGGCCCCTCTCTGAGACTCAGCTCGGCTGGGATGTGAGAGGGCAGATCTCATCTCTCCCATAGATCCTCTGCACTCAGCTGCATTGCCTAGTTTTCCTGGGGTTGCACATACCCGTGTCTGACAAGACAGAGGAGGAGAGAGGAGAGTAACAGAGGCTACAACGCAGGGAGCAACCTCGGAACCCCTGAGAGGAAAACAAAACAAAACAAAACCTCCTAAGCAATGAAGAAATCCATTGGGCTAGAAAGGTGGGCTGGATGATGCTAAGAGGGCTGGGTATCAGGAGAGAATTGTGGTTTGGGTACAGTCTGAGGGTCTACCTGAAAGCTACAAGCTCTCCTTCCTAATCTCCCCTCCCTCCTCCAGCCCCTCCCAGGAGGGGGTGTGTGTAGGCATTTCCCCAGGACAGAGAAGCACATGAGTGAATGAGCAGAAGCCCTGGCGTGTATCAGAGGGCAGGGCTGGTCTGTGCCACCATGGGGCAGCGTGGGCTGTGCTGGCAGGAAACCTCAGCGAGGGCTAGACTGGCAGCCAGCACAGCAGAGGGCAGAGCCCCAGAAGCTGTGATGCCTAATTTTAAGTGTCAACTTGATTGGGCTAAAGGATGCCCAGGTAACTGGTAAAACATTATTTCTGGGTGTGCTTGTAAGAGGTTAGCATTTGAATCAGTAAACTGAGTAAAGAAGATCATCCTCCCCAATGTGGGTGGGCACCATCCAATCCATTGAATGTCTGAATAGAATAAAAAGGCAGAGGAAGTGTGAATTTGCTCTTTCTCCTAGAGCTGGGAGGCCCATCTTCTGCCCTTGGACGTCAGAGCTCCTGGTTCTTGGGTCTTTAGACTCCATCTCAATTATTCCACTGGTTTTCCTGCTTTACCAGCTTGCAGATGGCAGACTGTGGGACTTCTCAGCTTCCACTAACCGCATGAGTCAATTCCTATAATAAATCTCTCCTAATATCTATCTATCTATCTATCTATCTATTATCTATCATCAATCTATCATATATTATCTATTTATTATATATCATTTATCATCTATCATCTATCTTTCTATCATCTATCTATCATCTACCACTTATCATCTATCTACTTATCTATCTTCTATCTATCTATCATTTATCATCTAGCTATCTATCATCTATCATCTATCATCTATCTATCACTATCATCTATCTATCATCTATCACTTATCATCTATCATTTATCATCTATCTTCTATCATCTATCTATCTACAATCTATCTATCATCTATCTATCAACTATCAATCATCTATCTATCTGTCTTCTAGTTATCTATCATCTATCTATCACTATCATCTATCATCTATCTATCACTTATCATCTATCATTTATCATCTATCTATCTTCTATCTATCATCTGTCTATCTATCTACAATTATCTATCATCTGTCATCTATCTATCTATCATCTATCACTATCATCTATCTATCAACTATCAATCTGTCTTCTATCTATCATCTATCTATCATTTATCATCTATCTATCATCTATCTATCACTATTATCTATCTATCATCTATCTATCATCTATCATTTATCATCTATCTTCTACCTATCTATCATCTATCTATCATTTATCATCTATCTTCTATCTGTCTATCATCTATCTATCTATCATCTATCACTATCATCTATCAACTATCAATCATCTATCTATCTGTCTTCTATCTATCATCTATCTATCATTTATCATCTATCTTCTACCTATCATCTATCATTTATCATCTATCTATCTATCTGCTATCTGTCTATCATCTATCTGTCACCTATCACTATCATCTATCTATCAACTATCAATCATCTATCATCTATTTATCTTCTATCTATCTATCATCTATCATTTATCATCTATCTTCCATCTATGTATCATCTATCTATGTATCATCTATCATCTATCTTCTATCTATCATCTATCTTCTATCATCTATCTATCTATCTATCTATAATCTATCATCTGTCTACCTATCCTCTATCTAACTATCCTCTATCTACCTAACTGTCTATCTTGTTCTTTCTGTTCCTCTCATGAATCCTGACTAATACAGAAGCTAAATGAGCTGCCTCCCTACGCACACTCTGAGCAGAAGCAGAGCTAATGTTTTGCCACCTGGCAAAAGAAGACTAGGACTAAGGCGGCAGCTAAGTGGGTGATGTTCCACAGAGATGACAGAGGAAGTGGAGGAGATGAAAGCCCGTCACAGAGAACTGGAATCTCACCTTGCTCCTCCCTGCCTTAAAGTGACTCCCCCCACCCCGCCCCAACAATGCAGGTCTGGTCCCCATGGTCACTCTCACCGAAATAAGAGGCACAACCAAAAGCAGAATAAACCAAATCTGAGAGCCAGGGAGTCTAGAAAGCAATCTTTGGCATTTTCTCAGCAATAAAGTATGAGTTTCCGTTTTTAATTTTGGGAAATTTCATATTGTGCAATTTACTATTTTTCCGAGAGCTGCCAGTACTATTTGCCGTCCATTTGGTATCTGGACCAAACCCAAGCATTTACTTGCAGAGGCTGCTTTCACTGGTTTGGGCAGCATTGTCTATCGGTTAGGAGAACAAGCTCTGGAGCTAGACTTCACGAGTTCAAATCCTGCCTTGGATACTTTTTTTTTTTTAAGTTTTCTAAGAGAGTTTATTGTAAAATTTTCATCCTAATTTGAATTTTTTAAAACATCTTTATTGGAGTATAATTGCTTTACAATGGTGTGTTCATTTCTGCTGTATAACAAAGTGAATCAGCTATACATATACATATATCCCCACATCCCTTCCCTCTTGCGTCTCTCTCCCACCCTCCCTATCCCACCCCTCTAGGTGGTCACAGAGCACCAGGCTGATCTCCCTGTGCCATGTGGCTGCTTCCCACTAGCTATCTATTTTACATTTGGTAGTGTGTATATGTCCATGTCACTCTCTCACTTCATCCCAGCTTACCCTTCCCCCTCCCCGTGTCCTCAAATCCATTCTCTAGTAGGTCAGTGTCTTTATTCCCATCCTGCCCCTAGGTTCTTCATAACCTTTTTTTTTTAAGATTCCATATATATGTATTAGCATATGGTATTTGTTTTTCTCTTTCTGACTTACTTCACTCTGTATGACAGACTCTAGGTCCATCCACCTCACTACAGGTAACTCAATTTGGTTTCTTTTTATCTGCCTCGGATACTTGAAGGGGGTACCTCTTTAGGAAAGCACTCCACTCCTCTGTGACAAGATTCCTGCTTCCCCAGGTAGTGGTGAAGATAAAACAAAGTGACCAGCCCTCCTGGTCTGCCCGGGATGGAAGGGCTTTCCAGGATGCTGGACTTTCATTGCAAAAACTGGGAAAGTCCTGGGACAACTAGGATGTGTCGGTCACCCAAGGATAAAATAAGCTATTGCAGGTAAAGCAGTAAGAACAATGGGTGCTCAACAAATATTAGCCACTGATATTAGTGAACCCACTGCAAATGTGACTATTGCAATGGTCATTGCTTCCCCTGAACTTGGAGGTCTGGGACGAGTGTCCTGGTCTTTTCTAAAAGGGAAGATGTTTCTCCAGAGCCCTGGAATCACTGGAAACAGGGTAAAGACGAGGGTGGTGTGCCTGCACTGAAAGCAAAGTCTGCACACAAAGGGAGGGTGAGCCAGACTCTAGCCTCCGCTTCTGGCCTGAGATAATGCTGGAAGTGCCCCTCATGCTCCCCTAATGCCCTCCCCACTTTGCGATGGGTCCACCTGAGCCATGCTGGCTGTCTGGCTGGTCTGCACTGGAGATCTACAGACAGAGCTTGATCTACTGAGAGAAGACTTCTAGTCTGCAGAGTCAGATTTCCCCTCAGGACACCCTAAGTCTCCCCAGGAGTTCCTAGTGAATTTCTGAAAAATGAAAGGGCCTCCTGGGAGGTTCCATTTCTCGCAGACCCTTCATACATTTTATCCCTGAGGGGCTTGTAAGTTTCTTCATTGTCTGGTCTCAAATATAGGGGAGAATGGTATACATGGAGGGGCACTTTAGTGCAGGGCTTAGGTACTTAGGGATTCTAGGCTGCCTGGGAGTGATCACGGGCAGCTTTTCCTCTTTAAACCTCGGCTCCCATATTTACCAAGTTGAGATAATAATTGCTAAGATTTACGAAGCACTTACTATGTGCTGAGAAATTGACATACAATATCTTAATTAATCCTCAGGACAAATCAAGGGGTGTTCAATTTAGGAATCCCATATTATAGAAATCTGAGGCACAAAGAGATGAAGTAACTTGTCCAAGAGCACACAGTTTGCGAGTGCAAGAACCAGGTTCAAATTCGGGAAGTCTGGCTCCAGAACACTAGCTTTCAACAAGGTATATTCTGACTCTATGCCCACCTCACTGGGTTGTTGTGAGAAATGAAGTAAAACATACAAAGATGCTTAACAACTGACAAAGGATTAATCTCCAAAATATACAAGCAGCTCATGCAGCTCAATATCAAAAAAACAAAAAACCCAATCCAAAAAATGGGCAGAAGACCTAGACATTTCTCCAAAGAAGACACACAGATGGCCAACAAACACATGAAAAGATGCTCAACATCACTAATTATTAGAGAAATGCAAATCAAAACTACAATGAGGTATCACCTCACACTGGTCAGAATGGCCATCACCAAAAAATCTACAAACAATAAATGTTGGAGAGGGTGTGGAGAAAAGGGAACCCTCTTTCACTGCTGGTGGGAATGTAAATTGATACAGCCACTATGGAGAACAGTACGGAGGTACCCTAAAAAACTAAAAATAGAATTACCATATGACCCAGCAATCCCACTACTGGGCATATACCCTGAGAAAACCATAATTCAAAAAGAGCCATGTACCACAATGTTCATTGCAGCACTATTTACAACAGCCAGGACATGGAAGCAACCTAAATGCCCATCAAGAGAGGAGTGGATAAAGAAGATGTGGTACATATATACAATCGAATATTACTCAGCCATAAAAAGGAACGAAATTGGGTCATTTGTAGAGACATGGATGGACCTAGAGACTGTTGTACAGAGTGAGGTAAGTCTGAAAGAGAAAAACAAATATTGTATATTAATGCATATATGTGAAGTCTGAAAAAACTGGTATGGATAATCTTATTTACAAAGCAGAAATAGAGACACAGATGTAGAGAACAAACGTATGGATACGAAGGGGGAAAAGGGGAGGGTGGGATGAACTGGGAGATTGGGATTGAGATATATATACTATTGATACTATGTATAAAATAGATAACTAATGAGAACCTACTGTATAGCACAGGGAACTCTACTCAGTGCTCTATGGTGACCTAAATGAGAAGGAAATCCAAAAAAGAGGGGATATATGTATACGTATAGCTGATTCACTTTTCTGTACAGCATAAACTAACACAGTATTGTAAAGCAACTATACTCCAATTAAAAAAAGAATTTAAAAAAATTATCAAATTTAAAAAAATACAAAGATGCTTAGCATATAGTAAGCACTGAATAAATATTGGTTTTATTTTTTTTAAGGGTGGAGGGCTGAAAAGATAGTCAAGATAAATGGTTCAGCATCAGCATAATCTTCATTCACATACAAGAATAGACAGTGAGTCTACTAAGCCAGCCTGATACTGTTAGAAAAATTTAACCAGTATTTATTGATCATGCTCAGTGACTATCACTATACAAAGAACTTGGGGTGGAGCTGTGAGTGAAACCAGACACTGTTTCTACATTCCTGAAGCTCACAGCCTAAAGAAAGAGATTAAAATTGAACAAATCATTCCACTCCAAAAAGAGGAAACAAATGAACAATCCAAAAACTAAATTAAGAAAACAATTCCATTTACAATAGCATCAAAAGAAAAAAGTACTTAGGAATAACTTAACCAAAAATGCAAAGACTTGTACCCTTGTAAATTGCAAAATGTTGCTGAAAGAAATTTTAAAAGACATAAATGAATGGAAAAGCATCCCATGTTCATGGATTGGAAGACTTAATACTGTTAAGATGTCAATACTGCCTAAAGTGATCTACAGATTTAATGAAATCCCTGTTAAAATCCCAATGGTGTTTTTTGCAAAAAATAGAAAAATCCATTCTAAAATTCATATGAAATCTCAAAAGACCCTGAAGAGACAAAACAATCTTGAAAAAGAAGAATAAAGTTGGAGGTGTCACATTTCCTGATTTCAAAACTTAACTATTGAGTTGGCCAAAAAGTTTCTGAAGATGTTACAGAAAAGCCCAAACAAACTTTTTGGCCAACCCAAGACAAAGCTACAGTAATCAAAGCAATGCTGTACTGTCATAAAGACAGACACAAAGACCAATCGAATAAAATAGAGAATTCAGAAATAAACCCTTGCATACATGGGCAAATGATTTTTGACAAGGGTACCAACATCATTCAATGGGGAAAAGATAGCCTTTTTAACAGATAGCATTAGGAAAACTGGATATCTATATGTAAAAGAATGAAGTTGAATCCTTACCTTACACAATATACAAAAATTAATCCAAAATGGATCAAATACCTAAACATAAGAGCAAAAACTATAAAACTCTTAGAAGAAAACATAGGGGAAAACTCCTTGACATTGGATTTGGCAATCATTTCTTGGATATGACACCAGAAGCACAGGCAACATAAATGAAAATAGATAAATTGAACTACATGAATTAAAAACTTCTGTTCATCAAAGGACACAATCAACAGAGAGAAAAAGCAACCTAGAGAATGGGAGAAAATATTTGCAATTTATATATCTGATAAAGAATAAATACCCTGAATATATAAAGAACTCCTACAACTCAACAACAAGGAAACAAATAACCTGATCAAAAAATTGGCAGAGAACTTGAAAAGACATTTCCCCCAAAAAGATATACAAATGGCCAACGAGCACATGAAAAAGTGCTCAAGGTCACTAATCATAAGGGAAATGCAAATCAAAACTGCAGTGAGATACCACCTCACACTCATCAGGATGGCAACTATCAAAACACAAAAACAAAAATAACAAGTGTTGGCAAGGATGTGGATAAACTGGTACCTGGAGTAGTCAAATTCATAGAGAAAAAAGGGAGAAGAGAGGGTGCAAAGGGCTGAGAGGAGGGAAGAAAAGGGAGTTGATTCTGGATACAGAGATTCCATTTTGCAAGATGCAAAGAGTTCTGGAGCTGGATGGTGGTGATGTTTGCACAACAATGGGAATGTACCCAACATTACTGAACACTACACTTAAAAATATTTAAGATGGTAAATGTTATGTGCATTTTACCACAATTTAAAAAATACATTTAAAAAGAGGTGTGGAATATAAACGTAATGAATGCTGCAAAGGATTGGGTCCAAGGTGCACATAAAGCAGCTCTGACCTGGGTGTGTGTGTGAAAAGTTTCACTAAGTGCAGAGCGGGATGAATAGGAGTTTGCTGGGGAAGAAAAGAGGCAAAGAGAACAGCATATGCAAAGTCCTTGTGAGGTGAGGGATCTTCATTCACTTGGGATGCTTTATTAATTATCCACGAAGTACAAACATTTGTTTTCACCTGGTTATTTCTCCTTTTTTTAAAAAAAAACTGAGACATAACTTACAAAGATTGCACAAATCTTAAATGAACAGCTCAATAAATTTAGTACCAACACTTTGAATCAAGTAACCGTCAAAAGGAGTATTGTCACGCTTCCTTTCCTCCTTCCTGGCCCTTTCCCTGGAGGCAGTGGTGGGGCAGGGGCTGAGGAGACATCACCAGGGAGCTGGTCCAGATGGAAGGAGAACAAAGAAATGCGGCAACTAAATGCAACCAGGGATCCTGAATTGGATCTTGGACCAGAAAGGGAAAAGACGTTGTTGGGACAGCTGGTGAAATTTGCATAGGATCTCTGGATTGGCTGGCAGCAGTGCTGACTTCCTGATTTGGATGTTGCATTGTGTGTAGGACAGAGTTGTTACCTTTTGAAAATACCCTCTGATGTATTTAGGGGGTGATGGGCATCATGCTGAAACTTGCTTTCAAATATTCAGAAAAAGAATAATAATAATGGGTGTGTATGTGGATATCTATAGATAGAAGGGGTGGGGGAAAAAGAGAGCAAGAACACACAAGTGTGTCAAAATATTAACAATTGGGGTATCTCGGGGGAGGTGATATGGGAGTTCTGTGTATTAATCTTGCACGTTTCCCAAAAGTTTGAAATTATTTCCAAATAAGTTATTTTTCAAAGACACTCTCTATGATTGAAAGGAACCCACAGGTGAGGTTGAGGTCAAAAAGGAAGAGAAACATGCCGTCTATCACTGAATTTGAAACAGGAAGGTTTGAGAGGAAAAGAATTTTTAGTGTTTCGTTTCTGTTCTCTCCAGAGTGAAGTAGGCTATCCTGAAATTAACCCACTGGAGATTATAATACACTAATAAGCAAACGTTCTGATTCAGTATCTGCTTTGGATCGCACGAATTGGTCATCAGGTCTGGGAATCTGGGACCCCTTCTCCGGATCACGGCCCAGCACGATCCTGAGACATTCCTAGACCAACCTTCACACCGCCCTTTCCAGCCTCAGAAAATGAAGGATGGAGGAGACCTACCAAGAGGATTTGGCTGGCGATGACAGACCCGGGCAAAGCTGTAAATCCAGAGGGTGCTGAAGTGAAACTGGAACAAACACAGGGCCTCGGGGTTTTCATCCATCTGCAAAAGCACCCAACACCCCATTTAAGTCTGGGCACGAGTCACCGGGTTTCCACACACACCTACCCTCTGAAGTGCAGTGAGGTGAGCCTGGGTGTGCGGTGCTGAGGGAGACTGCTTGTAGGAAGCATCTCCGGAAAATGGAGAGACAGATGAGGTCCAGAGCTCGGTCATCCACACAGGCACCGTGCCTGACGCATCCATCTGGGCGCAGGACAGCTGTGCTGACCAGTTCTCCGCTGTCACCAGCGTTCAGGTTGGATGCCCTTGTGTAGTTATATCACATAAACAGGTTTGTTTTTAAAAACAGATTAGAAACTATAAGTATAGTCATATATTTTTTGGGGAAACTGCCATAGAATGAGTGAACTCAGCTCTGTGCCCCTCAAAAACTCAGAAGCTGGATTGAGGAAAAAAATTTCAAGTTCGAGTACATTTGTATTAGAATAAAATCATCAAGGCTTTCTTTTCATAGTCACCCAAAAATTGTCAGATTACTTCTGTCTACAGCCAGACTTTTTCAAGGTTCTTAAGCAAAGATGTAATGATGGGTGAAAATAAGCAGTTTATTGACCACAAACATCTTTTTGAGGTGGGCAAAATGAAGAGATGGATATTTAAATTTTATTTACTCATCTATCTATTTAAGAAAAAGCTAGGCATCACCACAAGCTCTGAGGGGGGAAAAGAGAACATTGTTAGAATTACTTTTTTTAGAAAGGGGAAAGGAAAGCAATAGTAGTATTATTACTCTTATTATTATTACTCCTATTGCTATTATTTTGCTTATTTGAGCATTGAACTCATCACCTCCTTCCCTGTTTCCCAGGTGAAAAAAAAATCCAGCTCTCAGCCTCAGTTTTCTTACTTCTTATCCCCAACTCTCATCCTGAAGCTTCAAAATCTTACCATTGTCCTTTCTTTGATGACAATCCACTTAGGTTTCAGGTTCCACTTTTCAGAGTAGATATCTGATAACCCTCTTCTGTCCCCAAATTATGCTTAATGCTCAAAATGAGCACAAATGTCTGCCTTTCTCCTGTCCACCCACAGCTACTCCCACCTGCCCGGAGTTCTGGATTCTCGCTGTGTTTCCTCCTTCATATCCAGTGCTCCTGCCTTTATCTGCTCCATCCTTCCAGCCTCTGAGAACAGCTGTGTTGGGGATGGGTGTGGGCAGGACAGGAATGGAGCAATCAGGAGGGGAGTTGGTCCAGAGACTGGACCGCCCAGCCTCTTTCTTCGCACAGGTTCCTACCTCCCTGTCTCTCCAGGGACCCACTTCTCCCATTCATTCTCCCTCCCCCTGAAGTGGGTCTAGGACCTCCCTGCTGTCTCCCTGGACCTTTCCTTGTCATGGGATGCTGTTCTCAGATGCCTTCTTGAGAAGTCCGCCTTGCTTTCCTTGATGTGTCAGTCTCTGGACCATCTCCCCTCCTAATCGCTCCATTCCTGTCCTGCCCACACCCATCCTCAACACAGCTGTTCTCAGAGTTCCAGCCCTGGCCCTCCTTCCTGTTCACTCCACCACTTTCCAGAGTGATTTTTCCCTCCCCCTACATCCCAGGATTGGTTCGTCCCTCTGGTCATTCCTCTCTCTCCCTCAAGTCCCTCATGCAAATGACCCCTACGTCTTGAATATCTTTCAATCCACGCCCTCCTCCTGGACTCAGCCCCACTTGCTGCCTTGGTTTGGGCTCCCATCATCTTGTCCCTGGATTTCTGCTATTGTCTCCATCTCCTCAGGCCCCTTCATGCTGCCAAGGCTGTGTTCTTTCTAAAACCCAAACTGATTATGCCTCTTTGACAGCTGGAAACTGGTCATTGAAAGCCATCCAGCCAGACTTTCCAGTATCTCTGGGCGACTCTGAAGACACAAGATAAACTCAGAGGATTTTCCTGCAGTGTATTAATTTTTTTAAAACATCTTTATTGGAGTATGATTGCTTTACAATGGTGTGTTAGTTTCTGCTTTATAACAAAGTGAATCAGCTATACATATACATATGTCCCCATATCTTTTCCCTCTTGTGTAATTTTAATCATAGATTTTGAGTGTGGGAGAGGAATTTTTTTTTTTTTTTTTTTTTTTGCGGTACACGGGCCTCTCACTGTTGTGGCCTCTCCCGCTGCGGAGCACAGGCTCCGGACGCGCAGGCTCAGCGGCCATAGCTCACGGGCCCAGCCGCTCCGCGGCATGTGGGATCTTCCCGGACCGGGGCACGAACCCGCATCCCCTGCATCTGCAGGCGGACTCTCAACCACTGCGCCACCAGGGAAGCCCTCCCATAACTTTCTGATCTCCTTTCTTGACGTCATAACGTCTCACTCCTTCCTAGCACTCCAACACGTGGAAGGTTTGGTCTGACCAAAGTCCAGCCTCTGGGGATCCTTTTGTGTTGAACGTCCAGCCACTTTCCCTCCTCTCTGAATCCTTCCCAGCCTTGCCGCTCAACTCAAATTCCACCTTCTCGGTGAAAACCTTCCTCGCTGTTTCAGCCCTCATAAATTTTTTTCCTCTTAACACCTACAACACTTAAGTTCTTATTAGAACTTAATTACACACATCTTGAATTTTATAACTTTTATTGGCTTTCTTTATTACAGAAGTAATACATTTATATTAGAGAAAAAAATTAAAAACCAGTTAAGCAAAAAGAAAAACCACTCATAAGCTCTTCAGCTTGAGGGAACTACTTTAACACTGTCTGTATATCCTTCCACACCTTTTTCTATGGACGCTTAGACAATTTTTCCACTTTGGGGATAATACTGCTTTGCAATTAAAAAAAAAATTTACTACTAAAGCATTGAAATACCAGTATACGTACTTCTTCAACATCATTTTTGATGAATCCATGATATTCAATTTTATATATGAGCCACCACTTATTCAGCTAATTCTCTGCTGTAAGGCATTTAGATTTTTCTATTTTCTTTTTGCTTTTATACCAAAAAAATCTTTCTGAATAGTCAACATTTTCAATAGTATAAATTCCAGTAAATACAATTTCTATGTGATAATTTTAAATATTAATTATGAGTAATACATGAAATAATTAATAAAAGTAATTAAATATAAAATCACTGCATTTGTCAACTGTTTAATTTATGTTAGCTTTGACTCCCCACCTAAATTTAAGTTCCTTAAGGATAAGATTCAGTGTTTTCTAATTTTTCATCTCTCATCGGCACAAGAGATATTCAATTGTGCATGAAGAAGAATTGGTCTATTTCACTTAAATTTTATGTGGCATCAATTCTTCATTGCAATAGAAGATCTTGGGCTATGTTACTATAGATAATGATGTAAGAACATTTTTTCTTCTTAAGGACTATTTCCAAAGTCCTTCTTAGGAACTGAGGTGATCTTGGGGGAGATAAAGATGGGATAAATAAGAGGGATGTGTTGTTAAAAAGCAAAAAGGCTGCCAGCCAAATTTAACAATAGCTAGAAGTAAAATTTCTGCATGATCCTAGTTACTCCAGAAAATTACAGTGCTCTCTAGTCTGGAATACACTGATTATTTTTCACAACTTGTATGAGATTTTATACAATGAGAAATAACTCTTCCTGGCAGTGGCATGTCCACAAAGACTCTAGCAGCAACTCTCAAACTTCCTCTGCGCTGCCCAGCAGTCCTGCTACATCGCCCTGCACTGGTCCACTTTTTCTCTCTCCTCCAACTCCTACACCCATCCCTCCTTTACCATCAGCTGGTCTCCTCGCTTCTGAGTCCCCTAAGAAAACAGAATCACTCAGACAAGGACTCCCAGCATCTCCTACCACCCCATACCAGCATCCCTGAGCATCCCCACCTGAGCTGCCTTCCCTCCTCTTGTGGGGATGAACTGGCCCCACCTGACTCAAGTACTTCACTCCAAAAGTTAACCCCTCTCTCTTGGCTTCAACAGTTTCCCCTCTTGACTGGATTATTCTCACCAACAAGCCCTGATTTCTCTCATTGCCCTCTACCCATGTCCCCCTTTTGTCTTTCACAGCAAAGCTCCTCTAGAGAGTGGTCCATATCCATTGCCTCTACTTCCCCTTCTCCCAGTCTCTCTCAAATCCACTCCAGCCAGGGTAAGTCCCTACCACTCCCCTCCGTCAAAGACACCAATGCCCTCAGATCATTAAAAATCAATGGTATGTTCTCATCAGTAACACCCATCAGCAGCACTGACACAACGGATTACCCCCAGATTTCGAAACATCCTATGTTACTTGGCTTCTAGGATGCTACACTCCCCTCTCCCCTTCTCTCTCACTGGTGCTGTTTCTCAGCTATCTTGGCCAGATCTTCATTTTCTTCATCTTCTGCCCTATAAATGTTGGCATGCCCCAGGTCTCGTCCTCAGACCTCTTCTTTTCTTCACCCATGTTAACAGATTCTCTATGTTGATGACACACAGATATCCATCTCTGGTCTGGACCTCTCTCTTGAAGTCTCAATTCCCATGTTTAATTGTCTACTCGCCGTTTTCACTTAGATGTCGACAGGCATCTGAAGTTTACTTTATCCAGATGCAAACACTTCAACTTCCCCCCATACCTGCTCCTCCTGTAGCCTTCCCCATCTCATGAAATGGAATCTCTGTTAATCAGCTATTTAGGCCAGTCTAGGATTTCCTTTGACTCCGCTTTCTCTCACATCCCACGGTCGAATTGTCAATAAATCCTGTCTAGTTTACTTTGAATATATATCTAGATTCCCTTTATAGCTATCGTTGCAGTCCAAATTACCATCACCTCCCTCTTGGTCTATCTCAATAGCCTCCTAAGTGGTCTCTATGCTCCCTCTCTTGTCCTCTCCTCGACTTAGCAAACGAAATGATCTTTTAGGAGTTGAGGCCAGGTCATGTTCTCTCTCTGCAGAAACCCCTGTAAATTTCACCTGAACTAGAACCTACTGGCTAGCCCTCTGGCATCATCTCCTGCTACTCTCCTTCTTGCTCTTCTGCATCAGGCATTGTGGCCCCTTTGGTGTCCCTGGAGCATGCCAACTCCACTCTACCTCAGTCCACTCTACCTTTGCACCTGCTCTTCTCCGTATCTGAAAAGCTTTTCCCCAGGATAGCTGCACAGCTCACCCCCTCACTTCATTCGTATCTCTGCTCAAATGCTTCCTCATCAGGGACAACTTCTCTGACCCAATCACCCTATCTAAGAGTGGCCCCACCCCTGGCACTCCTGAGCTCCTATTTTATTTGATTTCATAGCACACTCTTCACCTCCAGATATTACAACATACAACTTGACATATATATACATATATATATATATACACACATATATATATATAGTCACTTCATTTTCTGTCTCCCTCCCCCATCCCATCTCATCACTAGAATGAGAATTCTGCATGCCAGCTTGTAGAACAGTGGCTGCCATATATAGGCGGCTCAATAATTTTTGAACAAAGCACCACTCAAAGCTATCCAGATTTCACCAGTTTTCCCAGGTGTCACCTGTGTAGTACTGAGCTGGGGTATTATGGTTTAGATATACTTGAAAACATCTGGTTTTGAAATCATAATCCTCAGCCATAATTCTGAGGAATTTGCCCAATGAGTAGAACTCAGTTTCTTCTTAACAGAACTTCCTTCAGTGCGCTGGCTCCTCCTGACTTTGGTACCCTCCCTCTAAACATCTCACTCCGTTCTCTCTCATCTGATGTTAACCTTGTCCTGCTGTGTCTCATTTAAGGTACCACATTTCAAATTCTGCCTAAGAAAAACCATTATATCTTCTCAACATCCTCAAATCCTATAAGAGGGTGCTGGAGAGCAAAAACATCAAAGACTTGGGAACTGCTCACTTCTTTCTTCTGTCTTCCTTTGCTCATCTTTTTGTTTCCTGCATATTTTAATCTTTCCTATTTTATTTTATAAAATCAAGGAGATTTATAGGGATAAGGTTTACTGACTTCAATGTTATGGTACAAATTATTGTCCCTGGAAATCATATCCTGCCTTAGAAATGCATCACAGATGAAGCCCATATTCTGGATCAGCACACACATCTCATTATGTAGGAAAAAAAAGTATATCAGGAAATGTTGAATGTTGCAGGCACGGGAAATAAATTGACCTCTACACAAGTTACCGCCATGAATACACAGAGGGAAGGACCTGCGTCTGTTTCACATTGTAAAAGCCTGAAGTGCCCAGAGCAGCACTGCAAACCCAGGGAATGGCTGGCAAATGTTCACGACGAGAGTGCTAAGGCCGTCCACAGCCTAACCTGTGCAGCAGTTCTGGTAAAAGTGTCCAGTTCTTGATTTACCATCCTAATTTCATGTAATTCTGAATATGCTTTAGAGGCTTTAATTCAAATTACCCACTTCTAACTTTGAAAATGCAATAACTAACTCCCTACCAGACTTCCAGCTCCTCAAAGGCAGAGATTTTGTCTTATCGACAGCCACAGAGGCACGTGATTGCACTACTGGATGTGACCTTAGAGATCGACCTGGCCTAGTTCAACCTCCTTGAATGACTAAATAATACAACCTATCATAGTTGCATTTGTTTTTTCACCTCTAATTGCTGTCCCATTCCATACTTGAGAATTTCAAACTGAGAAAGCTCCAGTCTGAGTCTTTGGCAAATAGACTAACTGAAATGACCTAATAGCCTTTGTTGTATCCACCTGGGACCAGAAGCAAGGTGGCAAAATGGGCTTGTGGTACCCCCTTCCAGCCCCTCTCCACACCCCACGGTGATGCACCCAACTCCATTCACAGCTGGGCGGCCACGGCCTGTTTGAAGAGAAATGAATTTACTGGACCCTCATAGGGATCTTCTCAAGCCTGGATCTTGTGAGAAAAACATTTCTTGGCCCTACAAAAACGCAAAAAGTTATCGCATTGACACTCACATGTTTACAAGAATGAGGAATGCAGAAACATCACCGTTCATAAGACTATAAGAAATGGTCCCGTCAAGGCAGATCGGGGGTCATCAGGATCCTATGCCCTTGCCCTGAGGCCAGGCAGGGACCTCACAAGCAGGGCGATTTGTCAAAGGGGGCACCAGACCCACAGTCAGGAGACTGAGGACCCCTCCTACCTCTGAGACCTCTGTTCATCTGAAAACTGGAGATGCTAGCAGAGGAAAGCTCCCAGGGTGGGTCTCGACCTACCCAACGAATCTCTGCAATGGCCTCTTCCGCTTCCTTTCGGCCGTCGCTTAGCTTTCCACGCAGGCGTTCAAAATGGGGCCTTTTAAAACTCTGCCCTCAAACGAAGCAACACTCAGAGCAACACTTTGGCTGATATCGCGAGACTCCCAGGGCAGCGCTTCACTGCTTCCTCAGCATAGGCCAGGGCCCATCTTACGGGCGGGGGATGGGGGGAATTTATGATCCTTCTCTCAGTTGAGCGAGCCAAAGTTTTATAATATTCATTAAAGATCAGCACCACATGTAAGAATACGATACTGCCTGTACACAAGGGGCCCAAGTTATAGGTGTTCAGGGAACGTGGCCTCGACAGGCATAAAGTGGCAGGCACCAGCACTACGCTAACACAACCTTCTTTTATTGCAAATGTTCCTTCAGTCGAAGTCCTAATTACTTTCTGTAAAACCCTTACCACCATCAAGCTTTCTTCCGACTGGGCAGCCACACTATGGCCTTAAAGTGCAGCAGCAAAACCCTGGCGGCCTCCCGAGTGGGCGGCAGGGGGGAGGATGGAACCCATCAGGAGCTGAGGATTTGCAGCTGGGAGGCAGGCTTTTCAGTGAGCTTCGCGATTGCTCGCGCCCCTTCTAAAACCCTGGCGTGGGGACTTAAAGGCTCCCTCGGTGGGACAGGCCGAGGCCCTCCTGGAAAGGATTGAAACGTCAATATCAGTGTTAGGTAAGAAGCTACTCTTCCTCGCCCCACCCCCTCCCAAGAGGGGGACCGGTCAGCTTCGAGGGGCCCGTGGAGCATCTTTTCCTGCCCCTCCTGGGAAACGCTAGACAACCCCGGAATCCCAGGTCTCGAGGTCTGGCTCCCGTTCCTGGGTCTAGTGCCCTGGGCTCTGCCGCCCCCTCCCCAGGTGCCACACCAGCCCTCACCTCTCCCCCCACCCACTAGCTCCCCAGCCCTGGCCTTTCAAGGCCCCTGCGAGTCGCGGGCAAGGCCGGACCGAGCCAGGCGGCCGGTGGGCCCTGAGCAAGGGGCTCTCCAGGCCGCGCGGCCGCACAAAGCGGGGAGTGCGGCGGCGGCAGCGTGAGGCGCGCCCCCTCCCGCGAGCGGGCCGAGCGCGCGCCCGCCCCCCGTCCCCCGCCCCAGCCCCCGGAGCGCCATTCGCGGAGCGGCTTACGCTAGTCGCCGGGCGTACGGCGCCCCAGCGGCCGGGGAGGTGCGCTGCCCGGCTCCCGTAAAGTTATTGTGAATGGGGAGCGGGTGACGTCAGCGCCGAATGTCAACAATGTAGCGATTGAGAGTGTGGGCGTTCCGGGGAGAGCGGGAGCCGAGCGGCCCGGAGCAAACAGCGCCGAGCAGCCGCCGCCTCAGCAGCAGCAGCAGCGGCAGCAGCGACCGTGCACGCCCGGGCTGCGGTCGCAGCAGCGCTAACGCGAGCGCCCGCCGCCGCCCTAGCCACCCCGCCTGCCCACTCCCTCTGCCGCCGGGCTCTCGCTTTCTCCCCGGCCTCCCCTCGACCCTTCCCCTCCCCCTTCCCGGCACACTCGGGGGGCTGGGAACGTGCTGCCATGTGATGCGCGTCCTCTCCGAGAGCTTTCGGTGACCCCCCTCCCAGGCTGCGGACCGGGAGGACGCGGGGAAGAGGAGGCGGAAAAGGACGCAAAGTTCTCTGGCGAGGTGAGTCCCCGGCCGCGGGTCCCGGGCCCTGGCGGCGGGCGGGGCAAGTTGGCGGGGGGAGCGGGCGCGCGGGGCAGGAGGGGAAGCGTGGGGAAGCGGCGCGGGAAGGGAGCCGCGGCCGCCGGGCGCGCAGCCGCCCGCCGAGCGCCCTGCCCGCTTTTATGGCATTTTCTAGGAACGGTAAGGGGGTGGAAGCCGAGACGGCGGACGCGCTGCGACGACTGTGCGCTCTCTCGCCTGGCTGTTTACGGCGGGCGAGGCGGCATTGTATTTTGCTCGCGTCGACGGGTGTTTTGGAACAGCAGGGGGAGGAGGAGCAGAGGGTAATAAGTCAGGCGTGGGGAGGGCGGGCTGGAGGGAGGCGCGCGTCCGCGCGAGCCGAAGCAGCTGTCAGACCCACGGCTCGCTCCCGGCCCCGCGAGGCCCGGGCGCCCCGGCCCCCAGCGCGCGACCGCGGTGCCAGGCCGGGCGGCCTCCTCCCTGCCCGCGGCGTCCGCGCCCGGGGCTGCTCCGCGAAGCTTTGCGCTCGGCTGTCAGTCGCCGCCGGGTAGCTGGGACCACAGCGACTGGCGGGGCATCAAAGCCCAAGTTTAGGGTCCGGGTAGAGGCAGGCTGCTGGCTCGCGGCGCAGACCTTGGGCTGCGCGCTGGGTGGAATCACTACTACCAATGACCGGGTTATTGAAATGCGTCCCAGGGAGCTCAAGCCGAGGGGCTCGTGCCTTCAGAGAGGGAAATCTTGCACCTTCCTCCCCCAAGATTCTGCATAAAATCAAAGTGCAACACACACCCTCTTCTCCCTGCCTACACTTCAGTCTGCAAGCCCCAGAAGCTCCACCTAGGAGAGGAGTTTATCCAGGGGACACCTCTCCACCTACCCCACGCCGAGGCGCCCTGTGGGGTCTCGCACTTTTCCTCCTCTCACTGGGTGGGTGCTCAGGAGCCGAGCGCCGATGGAGAGGGAGGCGGGCGGCGCTCCTGGGCTACGCCAGCTGCGAGAGGGGACTCGAGTGAGCATCTCGGCGACCTCGGTTTGGCCGAGGATTTGCAGGAACTCGGACCGTGAGAGGAAGCCTGCAGGGCCGGGTGTACGCGTGTGAAAGGGGTCGCGCACCCCTGGCTTCGGGGGTCGTGGGCGCGCAGGGTATCCCCAGCATCCTCTCGCGTGTAGGGGAGTTTGATAACTTGGGGGAAGTTCCTGCACAACCGCTGTCCGATGGTTTTGTCTGTGGCCCGAGAAGGAACAGCGCCCGCAATTTGCCTGTCCGGTCACCGTCGTCGCCGCGACCCTTGGGACCTGGGAAACAAGAGGGACGAGGGCGCCTCACCCCCGATTGAGCTGCACACTCCCGGCTGTCGGGCGGGCGGCGGGACGCGGCGTTCCTCGGTTTTCACCTTCACTGTCTAGTGCTGCAGTCTCTGACTCCCTATGTAAATTTAATCTGTTGAGTGTGTTTAACTAAAAAGGGTAATTACTTTAGATAAAAATTCTTTCCTGCCTAGTGCGAACCTTGGCGGAGATGATGCCTAATGAGATATTTTGCTTTTGTCTGTTTAGAGTAAAATTAGAGATGTTAACTCTGATAACGGTTTTCTCAGATCATTTAAATGTAACATGTAGGAAAGTCATGTCGAGCTGCGAAGGCTCCGGCTGACATGAAAGAAGCTGAGCGGGAAGGGCTGCCTCTCCTTCGGTGGAGAGGCTCTTTTGGTAAGGCGGCGGCGTCTTGCTTAAAATGTGAGACTGCCTCCACCCTGGTGCTCCGGCGGCTCGCAGCTCGCGAGTAAACGGCGTTTTTCCTTCTTCCAGGTAATAGTAAACGTGAGTCAAAATGACATCTTGTTAGAATTGGTCTTTAGTCTGTAAGAGAGATTGCTAAATAAGTGCTGCATTCAAACTGCTCCCGTGAAAGGTCTGTCAGCATTTCCATTATAAATTCAGGTTTTCAGGAGTTTATCATTTCGCCCCAAAACTTTGAGTGGCTGAAATGTTTCTCCCTCCTAGTGTTCTGCCTTTAAAAATGCATTGATTGTCCACTTCCATCCTATTTGCTGTTCCTGAAACTTGAATATCATTCAAATGGGGGTCCCAGAAATGGAAAACACAACCATGGAATAAAGTACTTTTGTTAGAACATACTTTATTTGTGCTGAATAATATTTTCATTTTGGATTTTGGAAGACATTACGTTTGCCACTTGGTCATCATAAATGTGTTCATTCTTTTGGTGTCCGTCAGTTCTGCAGGTGGATTGAAATGTCAGTTCGTGTTGTATATGCCAGGATTACGTGGAAGAACATTCTCGTCATATATGTGTGTGTCTGAGCTCATAGCTAAATTATATGCGTGCTTGTTAGGTACCTGTCAGTTCTTTGTATGTTGCATGTGAGGATCTTCCATAGAGGAGAAGAGGTAAGGCAGAAAGGGAGGGAGGGAGTCAGGGACACCCACACCCCGCAAGTCACTTTTCAGTATTATCAGTGCCTGGAAGAGAGCCATTCTTTTGAGTTGTGCCTCTGACTCAGTGTCTTCAGGCAAGTCCCTTCCAGTCACTCACCTCTGTCTGCAGTGTGAGGGGCTTAATTATTTGCAAACTACTCTGACATCCTTGGATGAAAGGCACTGCATAAATGCGAAGTATTGTTCTGATATGGAATTTAATGATCCATTACAGTTCATCAGGAAAATGCACTTTGCAGTGGTAGTCAGAAACGTTTCCACCTGATGGAGGGTAATAATAACTGCCTAAAAGTAGGTTCAGATTACAGATGAGACAATTAACTCTAGCCATGTGCTCTTCAATTTGTTGCAATTCATTTTGTGATCAAAGTGAGTCTCAGAGAGCCAGATGGTCAGGTTCACGTTCACATCTCTCCTAGGCCAGCGCTTCACTTCTGAGCCCACTGTCTGCACAGCCAATGGGGACTTACTCATTAGCGCTTGTGAGCTGTTCCTCAGAACTTGTGATCGAGGCTCCTGTGATGCCAACAAAAGGACTCAGGCCGATCTGTATTGTTGGGAGCAGTTTAATTTTACTTGGATTAACTCATGCCTAGTGTCTCTGGTATGGATCCAGCCTTAACAAGGGGAGAGAGAGATCCTAGTGGCTGTCTAGCTCAGCAGGGCTGGGCTCCACTGCTCTACTTTTTGTATACCTCAGATTTCAGGGGGTACGTTGTCTGGCTTCTTGTAAATGTTGGCTTATACTCAGTTAAATAAATACCCTTCCTGTCTGGCTGAGGGGTTGAGGAACAGGACCAGTTTCATGGGCATGTGACCTGCACTGTTGCACAGGGCCCCTTCCCCCTCTCAGAAGGACCTCACACGTGGTTAATCTTCTGCTGTTGTCTTCTTGAGAGCCTTAATAATCCTTGAACATGGGGCCCTTCATTTTCATTTCTCGCTGGTCTCCGTGAGGAGGGGGCACGACGTGGAGTGGCAGGCAACCACTACTGTGTCTCAGTTCCTTGTCGTCGACTGTTGCCAGGCAGGAATGGGTGGGAATACTGGCTTTGTGTTGCCACATCTTCTGATTTTTCCGAGGGAAGCTGGATATCAGGGTTTTTAATGTGGAATCCCCTAATTTTTAAATATTCACTCAAACATTTTCTAAACGCTGGGTGGGAACACTGTAAGCTCCAGAGCTGGCCTGCAGGCTTCCCGGCTCCCACTGCTGAGTGAGCTAAAACATCTTATTGTTTAATATTTCTGTATCTGGCGATTTTCTAAAGGCCTGGTGCATAGGGAGACAGTTTGTGAGTCTCCACCAAGTGAATGGTTAACAGCGGTCAGGAAAATTGAAAAATGCAAGAAAAACAGAACTCTAAATCAAAGGAACTCAACACTGATCCCCACTCAGGGATCGATAGCTTTCTTTTTAACAGAGAATACAGCGTGAAAGTCCAAATAATTAATATCGAGGGCACCGTATAAATCCTCTGCAGGTAAATAATCCATTGCTTTTGGGTCACCTGCCGTCTATGTAGTTGTTATTGACCAAATGGTGTAACATGCCTGTTTAAGGCCTAAGGACTCCTCCATGAGAATTTGACATTTGCGAACACCCACTAAAACAATAGCTGTGATTTATTGAATGTTCACCACGTGCCAGAAACAGTGCTGACTGCTTTCTCTGCACATAATCTTGTTAACTCTTCAAGGCAGCCCTATGAAGCAGGCATTGTGCCCATTCTACAGAAGAGGAAGGCTCTCGTTGGAAAGAATTTCATCAGAATGCAGTGTGTGTTGTCCTGACTGTCTAAAGGTTATTTCCCTGTCCTATATACACAATCCAGCCCTGAGTCAATGACTGGGCGTGGGGTAGGGGTCATAGCATACCGAGAACCCAGTTCTTACCCTCACGTGCAAGGAACAGGGAACAATGCAATATGCAACGTATCTGTCAAAATCTGCGATTCAGACAGCAAACACCGCATCTGCTTCCCTGTCTCCTCCTTTCCTTGGCGGGATGTTGAAGAGGCTCCAGTGACATAGGACCCTATCAGAGTCACTAACAGTTCAGAAGTCAGGGCTCCTTGCAGAAATTGGCATTACTCTGGAAAAGAAAATAAGAAGCTTTTGGCAGAGCTGAAGCCGAGTTAGGGAAAGCAGCACCAAGGCCTTGGTAATGACAGAAAATCACTCCTGTATTGTCGATGACAGCGTATAACCCATTCCTATTCCATTTTTAAATTTTATGTAAATATTTACAAATTGTCCAAGTCCAAAGTGAAACCTGCTGTGAATTAAACATTTTGTAAACTCAGATTGCCCAGAATATTACTCATCTTTTTTGGTCTGGGATGATATTTAATAGAAAAGTAGCTCTTTCTTTGTCAATTCAAGGTTTTTACTTTTCTTCCCTTTTCTTTTTTTTCTTTTCGTTAATTTCAAATGGCAGTTTCCCTAAAACTGAAACTTACTCCTACCATCAGTATGCTACTCAGCTTCCCTAAAGCTGGAAGTCTCCTTAAAACCACCAGGATGTCCTTTTCAAGGACCCTTTCTTTTCTAAAGAATATGGAAATTGAACCTTATCCTACTAATGGCACTACTTCAAAAATCAGGCAGGAATGTTGCCTTTGTTTTTCCTTGAGCTATTTTTTTCCAAAATAATAAATCTCCCCAATCTGAAAGCATTTCACGTGCTTGTTCATTCTAGTCATTGGAATTACAGCCAAAATGTCTCTCAGTCTTCCCCAGTGACCTCATAATCACCACTTCTCCAGCATATTCCCCTGGTTAACGTCTCTTTTGTTCCTCAGCCTGATAATAAATTGGCCTTTGGTTCTGAGATGTGTCACTTGCTTCCCTGACCTCTTCGTTCCTCTCCTGGTGACCGTAGGACACTGGCGCTGATGCCCCTGCGAGCGGCTGCCTGGTTGCCGGTTCCCTCTTCTGCTCGTGTCAGCTTTCATCCTCTCCTTGCCCAAGCATTTAAATCCTCCCCTTTCCAGTCCTCCCATACTTCTCGTGATTTATCTCCATTTGTTTCTGAGCCTGCAGCTGGCATGTGGACAAACTCCAGGTTAGTCGCAGAGGAAAACTTCCTGAGTTTCCAAGTCCGTTGTCAAGTTTAGTCTTGCGCCATCCTTTTGTCTCTCCCCTGCGATTGCTTCAGGAGTTTCCTCCGGACTCTTCACAAGTCTACTCCATAGAAGGCTTAGCTTGGACTTTCACTTTGGAGTTTAAAGCTGGGAGAGCCCCACGTGTTTACTCCCGTTCTTTTTAAGTAGGGAAACAAAGTGAAGGTGCCGCTCAGGAAGCTTGCTTAGTCTCCTAGTCCCAACAGATGATCTGCAGGTTTTATTTTCCTGTATTCTCCTCAGCAACAGGAGCTCATGGATGCCATAAAATGGGCCAAGTGTCCAGAAACGCCATCCTTTAGAGGCAAGCGCCTCATTCATTCACTAAACAAACGTATACTGAGTATCTCTTACGTGGCAGGCGCAGTGCCAGGTGATCATGGTGCCAGCGGGGAGCAAAGCCAGTCCTGGCCCTGCCCCCATGAAGCACCCCATCTGGTAGGGGGGATGGCATTTATCAGACAGCCACAGATAACTTCTTGCAAGTTCTGGGAAGGAAAGGTATTTTATGCACTGGAGGATGTACTGGGGAATGTGACCTGGTTGGGAGGTTGGAGCTGCCCTCCTCGAGGAATTGTGGAGTGAGCTACACTGGGGCCTGTCTGAAACTGGAGGCTAGCTCTCCCAACCCTATTAATTTACTCCTGTCTGTGGCCCTTTGGAGTATTGCATAAACCATGCTATAACCCGTGGAGTCATTTTGGCAAATAATGGTTCCTGTATACAGAGTCCAGAATTGATTTATTTACCTGTGTCTTTAGAACCTGATAAAAACAGAACTGTTAATTGCCAAGAATACTGTTCGCTTCTATACTTGGAGAAAATGCAAGTTAGCATTCTTATTTTGGACATATTGAGGGTTGTTTTGACAATATTTGAATGATGAGAAGCTACACAGCCATGCCCTCCCAGTTGGCTGATGTGTGTGGGCCCCAGGCGAGGGTCTCTAGTGAAAATGTGAGTCCAGCTTATCGGAAGCCCCTGCCTACCCGAGAGTGGGAGGGTCTCCAGCCTCTGCAGACCGAGGATGATTATATAGACCATTCTCAGCACAGTTTAGGAGTGCAGACAGTGTCTATTCAAAACAAATTGCCTTTAGTGTGTGCTAAAACCCCTCTATTTTCTTTTTCTCTGATGGTAGCTAACCTGTGTTGGGAACCTCCTATGTGTGTTACTGATATTAACTCATTTAATCCATATAACCACCTAGAGGCAGGTGTGATCATTAGAAGGTGAGGCACAGATGTCATCCAGCTAATGAGTAGCTCAGCTGGGATTGGACACTAGGTGTCCGATGCTAGAACTTGTTCTCTTGACCACTGTGCTCTTCTGCGTCCCCTTTTCCCTTTTGCTCTCTACCAGGTCTCAGAAGTGGAAATATAGGCCATCTCACTCTGAAATACTGGATATTTTATTGACATCTATCTGAAAGATAAAATTGAAAAATAATTTCTCAGTGAACCTGAGTGAATGTATCTGTTGTCTTTCATCTGACTCACTTTCTAAGAATTTCATTCCTCACTTCTAAGTGTCCATCTGGGGATCAGAGCATGGAAGTGATGACGTGTAAAGACAAAGGAAGAGCTAGACACAAAACATGAATCCCATGACTCTGGTCCCAGGGTTTTCCTGTAACTCATGCTCCTACCCTGTTGTTATGCGAATAATTTGTTTATAGCTTCCTTCCTTCCTTCCTTCCTTCCTTCCTTCCTTCCTTTCTTTCTTTTTGGATGAGGAAGGAAAAGGTGTAGGAAACCATTCCTATAACAGGTAGATTATTCTACTGAGGAGGAAGAATTTCATTCAGAGCCAATTCCATTAGAGTTCCTAACTAGAAATATTAGCTGCTAGTAACAGATAAAAGCAGGTAACCTTTGCTCTCATTCTAGTCAATTTTAGGAAGAGATTATCTTGCCAGATTAGCATGTTGCAACCTTCAACAGGAGATTTGAATGGTTTTAAAGGACTCCGCTAGGCAGTTGATTTGACAGTGACCCTGATTACCCCAGGTTTGCAGGGTCACTGTTTAGAATGCTGACTCAGCTCTGTCCTGGGCTGGACGTGCAAGTTGTCATCTTTAGTCAAGCGGCATTATCCTTGGAGCTGCTGGAACATTAAGCGTACGCTTGAAGCTTAATTTGGGAAATGATCAAGCGTATGAATGTACTGTGCTTATTTTTCAGTATTTAGTTCAAATTTTGGAGGTGGCTAAATGGGGAGATGCTTAGTGTGTCACTGTTGGAGGTTTTAAGTGATTAAAAAAATCAAGCAGATGAGTGCATAAAGATTTCTATGCAAACAATGATGAGCTTAAATTAAAGCTGCTGATTTAGTATGAGAATTACTTGCATTGATTTGTAGAACATCTATATAGGTTCAAGCTTCCATATTATGCAAATGAATGAGCCCCGAAGAGTCAAACTGTGAAAAAAAATGAAATTAACTATAAAAGACATTATTACCCATTCAGCAAGAGGAAAATGTAGACATACTTAGCATTAACCCTTACTTTTCACATATCTCCTTGGGAAGATCTGCATCAGGGTGACGGTCCTTGCTGCAACTGTAAAGAAGCCAGCAAGGCTCACTCTCAGTTCTCCCAGTGGCCGCTTTCTGCCCTGACTTCTTCACTCTGTGCTTTGCTGCCGTTAGGCCACCCAATGCCCTTAACCAGTCCCCTCCTTCCCTTTCAAAACCAATCTCAGAAAAGGATTTTTATGAAAACCATATTACTAGGGTATAAATAACTGAGCATACCTAGTGCATTCGTTCTTTCTGAAGCATCAGCTTATTAATAGGAGAAAAAGCCAAAGAAGTAAAACCCTAGAGATGGGACTAGTAGAATTTCATACACTGGTAGGTACCCTGGTGATGGGAGGGAATTTCTGAGTGAAGAGAGGGCTCTTTATAAACCCAACCCTGGAGACAGAGAATATAGACAAGCAGATTAGAGCATATAAACCACTGTAATATTGAAAATACGAAGGGCAAACCTAAGTGTCCATTGACAGATGAATGGATAAAGAAGATGTGGCACATACATACAATGGAATATTAATCAGCCATAAGCAGAAACGAAATTGAGTTATTTGTAGTGAGGTGGATGGACCTAGAGTCTGTCATACAGAGTGAAGTAAGTCAGAAAGAGAAAAACAAATACCGTATGCTAACACATATATATATATGGAATCTAACAATAAATAAATAAATAAATAAATAAATAAATAAAAGGTTTTGAAGAGCCTAGGGGCCCGACAGGAATAAAGACACAGACATAGAGAATGGACTTGAGGACATGGGGAGGGGGAAGGGTAAGCTAGGATGAAGTGAGAGAGAGGCATGGACATATATATACTACCAAACGTAAAATAGATAGGTAGTGGGAAGCAGCCGCATAGCACAGGGAGATCTGCTCGGTGCTTTGTGACCACCTGGAGGGGTGGGATAGGGAGGGTGGGAGGGAGATGCAAGAGGGAGGAGATATGGGGATATATGTATACATACAGCTGATGCACTTTGTTATGCAGCAGAAACTAACACACCATTGTAAAGCAATTATACTCCAATAAAGATGTTAAAAAAAATAGAAGGGCAGGTAATTTTTAATGTGATAATATGTTTGTCAGCGAGCATCACCTTTCTCTTGCCAGATACTGGATCTGATTGCATAAACCCGGGTAACGAGATGGTATGTTATTTGACATTTAAACGGAGCTTCAGGGGAAAACCACTTGGTCTATGATTAGGAATTTTTGTCAGTTAGTCAGTAGCAGTGAACCCGAAATACTCTATTATCCTTAAATGTTGAATTTTAAAAGGAAAAAAAAAAGAGCAATGGATTTCACTCATCTGCCTCCCCAGCCCACAGTTTTATTATAAAATTGAGTTAAGTCTATTTCAAAATTGGCATGCCCCGTGCGTTTAGCACGGTTGGTGGTGACATCTGGACATTTGGAGAAGTTGATTGATTAATGAAGCCATGCTTCTTTTAGATAGAAGTGTTGCAGGCTGGATACCCAGCTGTGAAGAGTCTGAACTGCCCTCCATTCTACCCCTCCCCGACGCAGACGCTTCCAGCAACCATGCTATGTTGAGTTGATGGCGCCATCTAGCGCCCGTCTGTGGAAATGTCCTGCTGGACTCTTACCTTTCTTCCTTTGAGGTCGGATCTCTGAGCAGCTGGGTGACGAGTTCCGCCCCTCCTCTCGGAGTACACTGTCTAGTGGAGCGCCTCTCCCTAATTCCTACTTTTCCTCTGCCTTGTGTTTAGTTATGCCTCTGTGCCTTCCTCTCTCCCTGACTCCAGTTCTTTCTGTTCCCCTCTCCCTGGTATCCCCTCTTTGTTAGCCCTTCTTCCTTTCTTTTTTTTTCTTCCAACTCTTGATCAGCTTTTTGGAGCATACAAAACAAACAGTACTCACAACTGTAAAGATTTTTCTAATGATATGTTACACCAAAGTAAGAGAACGTCATGCATCTTAAAGTGAAATTAACCATTTAAATCATGCTTAGAGAACCAGGGTAAAACTAAACAGAGTCCAAAAATCTCATCTAGAAGACTGTCCGCCATCTTCCTCTAATTAGACGTTTCCTCAAACAGTCAATCAAGAATTTTTAATTGGCTTTGGAAGAACTACTGTTATAGTATTATTTTCTCTTTTTAAACTATAAATGTAACCTCTCACTCATATTTTAAATTTGAGACAGCCTTCATGGAATATTCTGAACATAGCGTTTCTATGGGAAAATGTGTTCTGAGTTCCAGACAACCCATTTTCCTCTTAGATTTTTGGCTCTGGTATTAAGTGAGAGAAGGGAGATGAAAGATGTATAGGACTCAGTCTGAGATGTGATTACACCAGAACGTTTGTGGGATCTGAGTTTGTGTTCAGGTTTATGCTCCCACATCAAACAATAAATTTTAAGTTTCCACTTATGTTAAGCATCTCGATATTGTGGGTTTGAAAGTAAGTCCCCTCTGAAAAACAGGAACTGTGCTTGTCTGTTACCAGTTTTTGTGGTCGAATGGGTAACTATTTTGATTTTTTTCAGAAGGGAGGAAAAGCAGTTAAATCCAGTTAAAATTAAAACCGGTTAAAATTAACTGGCTCGTGAGATTTGAACGCAGCTGTTCCACACATCACAACACGGAGAGTGAGCTGTTTATTACCAGTCTTCATTATTATTAGTTGTGACTACTGCTTTTTGAGCGGCGGCATAGATTGTGTCTATTTTGGGGTTTAACCTTGGAAAATAGGAACTGCGAGGGAAGAGAGGTTCCTGTTGGCCGATTTGCATGTACCTTGTTTTTGTTTTGGCCGGGTAGGTGTGTGCACCTTCTGCCTGCGAGAGTCATTCAGCATGTCAGCAGTTTCCTACCAGCAGCGAGTGCTGACTCATGCAGCTGTTACAGCCCTCAGCTGGCCCCTCTGTAATCTGCCCACAGCACCAGCGCTGCCTTGGAGAGCACCTCAGCCATTTAGCTGCTGGGAGGCTATTTTCAGATCTGTGGTCACTGCCGACCTCGGTTCCCAGGTAGAAAACTGGGCATATTTCTGCCTCGGCCGAGACTGCATAAGCATCACAGCATTTCTGGGAAGCCCCCAAGAAAACCGATTTTTACTTCCTTTTAATTTTTCTGGGACTCTTTTGGGGCCAGGGGAAGGGGGATGAGAGTAAAGGGAAGGGACTATGCTGTTATTTCCTCCGAAGCACCAGAAGGAACCTTCCTGAACCATTAACTTAGGCTTTCCTGGTGTAACCCAGACCTGACCCACTTCTCCCTGCACGAGTAAGGAACGTGTGCCCGGAGCAGGGAAGCGGGCAGGGGGGTGCTCAGCGGCCAGCCCCACTTTGTTTTGTGTGGTTCAAGTTCTTAAGTAATGACAGATTTTGTTTATATCTGTTGCATGTTATTAAGGTTAAAAAAAAAAAAAAAAAAAACCCAAAACCCCAAACCTGACCTTGGGTCATATTAAAGCTGGCATGTGTTTTCAGAAATGGTTTTGCTGTTTGTTTTTGGAGTTCAGTTCTGCTTATTTTCATCGGAAAGTGAAAATGTTACTTTTTTGAGGTTTATAAATAAACTTCCTTTTGCAGATACAAGTTGATCAGAGCATCCTAAGCTATCTTGAGAAGGATGATTAAAGTGAGATCCGCTGCGGAAAGGAAAGCTTTGCACTCCCTTGTGGAGTTTGCCTCCTTTTTTTTTTTTTTTTTTTTTTTTTGGCTTCAATAAGCATGCTGAAGCTGCTTTGACCAGTAATAAAGAAAAAGCCAAGCCACAGTGACTGTGTGTAACATGATGTTGATGGAAGTTCTTGGTTTCCGCCGATACAAATGACTCATCAGTATCAATAGAATTGTGACTTCTAATAATAACACAGTGCAAGACCTTCAAAACATGTGGTTTTAGCCCTAGCTGTTAGTGAAAGGTTGGAAAATATTAGTTGGAGCTTTTTTTTTTTCCTGATCTCTTGATTTCACCCAAGTATAAAGTTGTTTTTTGTAGGTGTGACGATCACACTATTGTTTTTTCATCTTACTGTTTTTAGTTTCATTATGACCACGTTGCCAAACTCAGATCATTTCATCGTTTAGAAATCTGTGCAGTAAGCATCTCCTGTCGGGGCTGTGTTTTGAGGGAAATGTGGCTGCAAAGCAAATCTTCCCTGAACAGAGAAAGGAAAAAACTGGTCCAGGCTCTGGTCGGCCAAGCTGCCCGCCTCCTACACAGCGTCTGTTGTGGTGGGTTGTGGGACCGCTGACTAGACTACTGCCGTGTGAGTCAGTGTCAGAGGATTCCCAGAGGAAGGGTCACAGAAAATGCGAGTCACAGGAAACAGCCGAGTGGAGAAGGAACAGTTATCACAGGGAGGAGGGTGCTGCCCTGTTTCCACGGCTGCAGGGCTGCCCAGAGACCCTTGAGCATCACAGGGAATTTAGGTGTGTGTTTGTATGTGGCAGCCTATCTATCTACTTGCATCTCTGTGCGGGAGCATTCTTGTTGTGTTGTTCTGTTTTGGTTTGTTTTGCCTGAAGTTTGGTCAGACCAACAGCGATCACTCTCTTAGCTCTGTACGGCAGAGGTCTTACCCAAGAGCCTTTCCTTTTTACATTCTGTAGTGAAAGCAACTGAATTTCCAGACTATGAGACCAGCATCTGCATTTACATTTATAGTTATTTTCATTCTTAACGCTTCATCTTTAGACATGTTCCATCACTTGTCTCCGAGCTACTAGAGCCAGTGGCCGTTGTGCCTTGCTTGCTACATCAGCCTTGATCTGGGATATAAATGCTCTATAAAGAGAAGTGCAAAATAAGGACGTCATTAGTTGAAATTCTGTGTCGGTCTCGCCTCTTTCACACTGCCTTTTAGATGGATCTTTTTGTTGTTGTTTCCTGCCATCTTCTCAGCATTTTCGATTTTTAATACTTATACTTCCCTGTTACTCTTTTTACCCTGGTGTCTTGCTACCTGGTAGAGTTTCCTTTCTGGGCCGCTTGTTCTTTCTCTCTCTTGGCAAGTTTTGCATTTCTTCCTCTGGGTGAACACTCACCTCTTCTCATTTGCTCTCGTAGATTCTTTTTGCTCCTGCCTACATGCCCACACCCTTTCTCACATCGTTCTTGGACAGACCCAGGCACGTTGCACACATATGCACGCACTCTATATACATATATGTAACACCCGTGTGAACACACGTGCACCGACATGGTTCCCCTCCCTGACCCTGGCCTCTTGCTCACGGAGGCCCTGCACTGGCCTCGGGTCCTCCTGTTGCCATCCCTGCCCGCAGCTGGTTTCTGGGAGGGGTCTTTCAGGCGAGAAGAACATTGGAAGGGGACCCTGAACTGGCTTCCCACCTGTGTCTAAGAATGCATCCTGGAAAGGAGGCTGGGTTCTGAGGAACCAGGAAAAAACCCAAGGGAGGCCCCAGCTTCGGGAGCCAGGGAGGAAGTAGGCCTGGACTCAGGGAAATCTGCAAAGGAGGACAAGACGTTGAGATGGCTTTGCCACCAGCCTGGAGTTGGAGAATCCCCACGGGGTCGGAAATGCATCAGGATGGGGTGGGGTGACTGGGGATACTTAGCGGGAGGAGGAGGCTCAGAACTTAGGGTGTGAAAGAGGATAGGGATCTTCGAATTGCCTTCTTGCTGTTAAAATGCTCATGCAGCCTGGTTGGTCTGGGGGAATGGGAAGGAGATCCCAGGGGACACACAGTCTTCCCTTGTGGCCTTGAGCTGTCTCCTGCCCCCATCAAAGAGGCCTTCCCTGACCCTGTGGAGTGGGGAGAACCATCCTCCTTCCCAGGCACCCCAAGCCCACTCCTCTCCTTCTTTTCTCCATAGCTTTTATCACCCTCTGGCCTCCTGTATGTATTGCTTGCTTGTCCATCTGTCTCCCTCATTATGAAATCAGCTCCAGGACTCAGGGGCCCTTGTCTCCTTTCGTCACTGTGGAAGTCCAAGGGCCTGGAAAAGTGTCTGGCCCTAAGGGGCTGCTCATTAAACATGTATTGTTGAATGAATGAATGGACTTACTGACTGTCTGTGAAAAATCACCTATGGCTTCTTGCCCACTGAACACGTCCAAAGTCCTCAGCACAGCCTGTAAAACTCCTTATAACCTGTTCCCATGCTACCATTTCAGATATATTTTTCATCAATGTTTTCTTCTCACTCAACTTTTGTTAAATATCTTTCGAACTGATTTATGTTTTTATTTTGTACAGTTTCCTAATGTATGAGTTATATGTGTTGGCTCTGCAGTTCTCTTAATTTGTCCTAAACTTTCTTCTTGCACAAATCAAGAATTACTTATCGAGGGGCTTGCTCTTTGCAGCGAACTCTGTTAGGCCCAGGATGTGGTGTGTGAAATACAGTCCCAGTCTGTAGGGAAGTTACGTTTCATCTTGGAGGTGACATATATAAGCATGAAGCATTTGAAGTACAGTGCACAGCAGGGTGTGATCAAGGGCCAGGATGAATAGTAGAGGTAAGTGTGGTAGGTGTTGGGGAGAGAAGAGAGCTGGCGAAGACTGGACGACAGGAAAGCCTTAAAAGGAGGAGTTGGATCTGTATATGTCCTCGAAATATTGTGGGATTTGCTGAAATGGTCCAAATTCCCAAGTTGATATCCTTCGAGATTTTATAGATGTCAGGTTCATCAGCTTTATTGTTCCATATCAGTCATTGTCAGTATACTGTCCTTTTCTTGACCACTCCCAAATTAGACCTTCTTAAGATATAATTAATGAAGAGATATGAAGGATTCCAAGTGTAGCCCTAGGAAATTCTTCTATAATAGTACAAAAAGTTTAAAATGTGTGAGGAGGCCTTCACTTCTGTTGTTTGAAAAAATTGTGAATAGAACTTCCGTTCATTAAACCATGAAGAGTGAGAAAACAAGCCCAAAGTGATTGATTGATATTTGTGGGACATTTACGGTACTGGTCCAGCATATGTAAAGAACACATGAATCAATAAGAAAAAGCCAGACAACCCAATAGAAAAATGATGCTGTACATTCATATGCTTAAACAAGCACTTCACAAAAGAAACCGAGACAGCTCGTTTAATAATCAAACATATGCAAGTTAAAATCGTACTAATATACCATACCCTCTGGATTGGCAGACACTTACATATCTGACATACCATGTGTTGGTAAGGATGTGGAGGAATGGGAGTTCTTATAGATAGTTGGTGGAAGTATAACTTGATACAATTACATTGGAAAACAGTTTCTTACCTAACCAGGTTCAACCTGTTACTAACTTACAATCTAGCAATCTTACTCCTAGATATACATTTAGGAAAATGTCTGAACTCATGTGCTTCAAGAAACACTGACCAGAATGTTCAAAGAAACATTGCTTATAAGAGCAAAAACTGGAAACAACCCAAATACTCATCAACATCATATTGAATCAACTGGTCTTGCTGTACTTAGGCACTGGGATACTATTTGGCCATGAAAACAAGAGCCAATAACACCACGTACAGGAGGGTGTGGAGATGTGCTGAAGAGCAAGGATCTGCCTGGGTTCAAAATCCAGGTCTGCCACTTATTTTGTGACCTTGGGCAAGTTTCTTAATCTCACTGCAGCTCAGTTTCCTCATCTGTATGCTGGGGAAAATGATAGGGTCTACCTGATAGTGTTGTGAGGAAGATTAAATGAGTTAATATTTTTGACACGCTTAGGAGAGTGACTGGCATGTAGTAAGTTCTGTGTAAGTGTCTGTTAAACAAAAATGCATGAACCAACATGGATGAATCTTAAGAACATAATGTCCAATGAAAGAAGCAAGACACAGAAGACTATGTACAGAATGATTCCATTTATGTAAAGTTCAGAAGCATGCAAAACTAAGTAGATTGTTTAGGGATGTATATATAGATGTTAAAACTGTAAAGAAAATAAAGGGAATGATTGCCACCCAAAAAGATCAGTGTAGTGGTTACCTCTAGAGGTGATGGAGTGGGATAGGGTGGGGAAGGAACTCTTTGGGGGCTTCCAAGTTCCCAAAATGTTTTATTTTCCAGCCTGAAAAGTGGTCCCAATGATGTTCTTTTTTATAATTATTTTTTAACAGTGTGTGGGTTTTTTGCATCTGTGTATACATATTAGATAATAAATATGAAATGGATTTTGTGACTTGTTATTTTCTGAAAATATTTCTCATTTGATTTGTTATTTTTAAATTACCTCAGAAAATGCCAAGCCCAAAGCAGCAAGATGACATTTAACAGGAATAAACGTAAATTCCTACATTTGGGTTAAAAAAAAAAACCTATTCAAGAACAGAATTTGCACACCTGCTTGGTACCAGTTTCTCTACAAGATTGTGAGCTGCCAGTGCAGTGTGGTCTTTGGTGCTTACAGAAGGTGAGACTTCCATAGAGCCAGGTTAAGTGAACCGTGCCATTTAGATGGGGCAATGCAGTGGTCTTGCTCAACTATTCCCAGGCCTGGCTGCCCCATGTAGGGAATACTGTGCCCCGTCCCAAGGGACTATTTTAAGGAAGATGTTGACCATGGAGGGAGCATCCTCTGTGATCAGGATGTTTAGGGATCTGGAAACTGATCACTTCTAAGAGTAGCCAAGGAAGTGGGGAAGTTTACCTTGGAAAACAGGAGATGTAGGGGGAGAAAGGGTGTCTCTCTTCCATCATTAGAAGAGGAAGCCAACTTTCTTTGTTGCTCCACAAGTCAGATCCCTGCAGCGTCTACCGGTGCAGGCAGTTTTCAGGTCCTGGTGGCTGGAGATGCCCAAGCAAAAGCTGTGGGGTCTCCTTTAGGCTTGACTGGAGCCTCGGTACCCGACGTGTGGTTCCTGGACCAGCACCATCGGCATCACCCAGAGCTTGTTAGAATGCAGAATCTCAGGCCCACTCCACACCTATGGACTCACAATCAGCATTTTATCGGAATCTCTCCGGGGACTCACTCACACATTAAAGTTTGAGGGGCACTGGGTTCATTGTTTCTAAGGTCCTTCTTCATAATTCTTAAGATTCAGTGATTTTATTTAGTAAACTATAAACTCAACTGAAAATGACCAGTTCATAGGATAATTTAAATTATCAATTTAAAACGCCTGACTATAGTTAATAACACCGTATTCCATATTTGAAAGTTACTAAGAGCGTAGATTTTAAAACTACTCGTCATAAGAAAAAGCAAATTTGTAAATATGTGTGGTAACGGATGTTAACTGGATTTAGTTGGGTGATCATTTCACAATATATTGTCACTATGTTGTAGACCTGAAACAAATGTAATGTTATATGTCAATTATATCTCAATTTTTAAAAAGTAAAAAAAAAATCTTAAGGTGTTATGTATACGTAAAGCAAAACAAATTTTTGTTGCTGAATTAGTTTGAAATTGATTTGTCCCTTTTTCCCCTAAAGGAAAAGTTAGCTTGCTTATGTACTGGGGCAGCTTATAGCAATTAAAATGTAATATAATAGTGATTTTTTTTCTTTTTAATATATAGGATGAGATTCTTATTTTAAAATTATGTTAATTTCTTCAAATTTTTTTCTTCTGTATTCTTTAAAATTTCCAGAGTGGATTAAGGTTCTGAGTACCTGTTAAGAATACTCAAAAGAGACATTTAAATAATAAAAGCATCTCATAATAGATTGATTTTATATTTAGCCTTTTCTTTTTTTTTTTTGCTTGTGCATATTCCATATTTTGACCTTATAGGAATCTTTGAAGTCTGAGTATTTTACAGTGATTCTCCACAGTGCCCCGTATCTTTTAGATTCTAGATCTGATATCAGGCAAGTAAAATAGTTTTACCTTTTCCCCCTCAAAAGACCATGACTAATTTAAGCTCATCTCTTTTTTTTCCTTAAAGATTTTGCTACTCATCCTTTTAACTGATGAAGTTCAGGTGGAAACCATGATTCATTTCATCCTTTTCCCTTTATGTAATTAGTCATTTATTCTTTTGATGTCCATAGTAAAACTAATACTTAACATGATAGTCATAAGATTCCAAAATAAAGAAGTAAATGTAAATGACTTACAATCAGATATAAAGTATGCTTCACTGTATGGCAAAAATGAATAGGGAAAACTTTTCATGAATAAAAGATGTTTTTTAAGGCCGCGTAACCATGAGTTACTTGGTTTAAGCACATTATTTCCAGATCTATTTTCTTTTGGCATATAGGATAAAGAAACTGTACTTTGATGGTTGGCTTAGAAAATATGTGGTGTATATATGTCATCTAGATGAGATAATATATGACAGATGGCTTTATAAAATGTAAAGTACTATAGACATTTTAATAACTTTAGTGCATTATGATTCTGTTTTAATTTTAATTTAGCAGGGTTTCCCCTCCTTTTATAGGATTGACTTAACATCTAAATTCCATCTTAGTGTGATTCTTCAGGTTTTGATTTCTTTATCCATAAATGACTACGAATAAATGTCACCACACGTTATCATATTAGTAATTGTGAGGTGGAAAGCTAGACTTTTTGCTACCAGCTTGCTTGCTTGTTTTGTTCGTTCTTTCATTCATTCATTCATCATGAATATACACTGAGCACTTCCTGTGTTCAAAGCTCTGGGCTGAGTGCTCTGAGAAGACATAAAATGAATAAGACAGTCCCAGGTCCAAAATTTTTTATAATTTATAAATTTGTTTTTAATAATTTTAGCATCTTACTGAATTTTAGATTGATCACCATTTTAAATACTGAGTCGATAATGAGATTGATGTTGAACTTAATAGCTGTTAAAAACACAGTTGCCCTTCTCTAATGATTAGTGATGTTGAGCATCCTTTCATGTGTTTGTTGGCAATCTGTATGTCTTCTGTGGAGAAATGTCTGTTTAGGTCTTCTGCCCATTTTTGGATTGGGTTGTTTGTTTTTTTGACATTGAGCTACATGAGCTGCTTGTATATTTTGGAGATTAATCCTTTGTCAGTTGCTTCATTTGCAAATATTTTCACACTGGTCAGAATGGCCATCATCAAAAAATCTACAAACAATAAATGCTGGAGAGAGTGTGGAGAAAAGGGAACCCTCTTGCACTGTTGGTGGTGGGAACAGATACAGCCACTATGGAGAACAGTATGGAGGTTCCTTAAAAAACTAAAAATAAAACTACCATATGACCCAGCAATCCCACTACTGGGCATATACCCTGAGAAAACCATAATTCAAAAAGAGTCATGTAATGTACCACAATGTTCATTGCAGCTCTATTTACAATAGCCAGGACATGGAAGCAACCTAAGTGTCCATCGACAGATGAATGGATATAGAAGATGTGGCACATATATACAATGGAATATTACTCAGCCATAAAAAGAAATGAAATTGAGTTATTTGTAGTGAGGTGGATGGACCTAGAGTCTGTCATACAGAGTGAAGTAAGTCAGAAGGAGAAAAACAAATACTGTATGCTAACACATATATATGGAATCTAAGAAAAAAACAATGGTTCTGATAAACCTAGGGGCTGGACAGGAATAAAGACGCAAACATAGAGAATGGACTTGAGGACATGGGGAGGGGGAAGGGTAAGCTGGGACGAAGTGAGAGAGTAGTATTGACATATATACACGACCAAATGTAAAATAGATAGGTAGTGGGAAGCAGCTGCATAGCACAGGGAGATCAGTTCAGTGCTTTGTGACCACCTAGAGGGGTGGGATAGGGAGGGTGGCAGGGAGACGCAACAGGGAGGGGATATGGGGATATATGTATATGTATAGCTGATTCACTTTATTATACAGCAGAAACTAACACACCATTGTAAAGCAATTATACTCCAATAAGGACGTTAAAAAATAAATACAAATACAATTAATTTTGCTAAAAAATAAATACAATTTAAAAAATAAATACAATTGTTAAAAAAGAAATACAATATTCTTCAGTTTTTAAGAGCAAGGTTTAGGAAGATTACTGCATATTTCTATAAGGTTTACCTGATCTTAGATTTTTTCAGAATGCTTTGAAATCACATATTCCAGTCTAGCCTGTGCTGTTCAGTTTGGTAGCCACTAGCTACATGTGGCTTTTGAGCACTTGAAATGTGGCTAGTCCAAATCGAGGTGTGCCGTGCGTATAAAATATACACTGGATCTCAAAGATTTAGTATACCAAAAAGGACAAAATGTCTCTTTAATAATTTTTTATGCTGTTTCCATGTTGAAATGATAATATATAAGTTTAAGTAAAAAATGTTTTAAATTTTACCTGTTTCTTTTTACTTTTTTTAAATGTGGCTACTAGAAAATTTTAAACTACATATATGGCTCACATTATATTTCTATTTGAAAGTGCTAGTCTGGATTCCAAAGCGTAGCGTGATTGAGAGCGCTCAGAGAAAAGAGTATCAGAGCTTAACACAGAGAGTTGTAGAGATGAGATGCCACCGACAGAATCCACTTACTCGAAGAAGAAACCGCAGTCTGTGCCTTTGTCCTACTTTCAGAGATGCCTGCTTTCCTGAACACACAAAAAGAGCATCGGTGTAGCAAGCATTTATTTAGTGTCTACAATGTGCAGAGCATTGAGGGCGATTAAAATAAATATCACACAGGTCCCTGCCTTTAGGAAAAAATACAGCCTACTGTGGAGACCAGATATGAGCCTATGACTTGTTAAATGATGATATGAGAGATAAATAGCTATTCAACACTGATCCAAGAACTGTCACAAACACGTGGTAGAGGCACTCAATCAAAAAAGAAAGAAAGTTCACCATGGCCTGGAGGGGTGCCCCACAGAAGGAGTGCCTTGACCAGGCACTCAAGAGTTGGTAGGATTCCACCAGGCAGAGGGAAGAGGACGTGGCAGGGTAGGAAGGGAGTAGCGTGGGAACAAGAGAGAGAAGATGGGAAGGCACGAGGCAGTTGAGAGGTCAGCTGAGTCTGAGGATGAAGGAGTGTGAGGTCTAAGTAGTGTAAATGTTGCATATCCTTAACAAAGTTTGTAATACTGTATTTCCAGTTGCATTTATACTTACATGAGTATACAACCTTATAACTTAAAGAATTCTCGGTAAGTACAATATCATTTAATATTTCAGGCGACAGTGATAAGCATTTGCCTATCCTTTTTTTTTTTTTTTTTGCTAAAAGTATACTGTTATGTCATTCAGTCTTTGCTGTTGGCTCCATTTTATAGAAGTAGAAGGCAGAGAAGCCAAGATTGCATGATGAATGATAAAATCTTGAATTTGAATCCAGCTCTTTAGCTCAATTTTGCTATGCTGAGCCACTCGAATTTTCACACCTGTTATTCTATTTGCTTTGCCTGTTTTTGAACTTTATGTACATGGAATCATGTAGCATGTACTGTTTTGTGTCTGGCTTCTTTTCATTCAGTGTTTGTGAAATCCGTTCATGCTGTTGCCTGTAATGGTCGATTTTTTATGCTTGGAGCCAGATACTATTCCATTGGGTGAATATACCACTGTTGGCTCTATGTGTAGTTTTCAGTTTTCTGGCCATTATGAATAGCACTGATGTTGAACATTCTGGTACGTATCTTCGGGTGAACACACAGTGCATTTCTGTTGGGCGTATATGTAGAAGTAGAATTACAAAGGCAGCTTAGTTATTAAATTATCTTGGAGATGAGGCTGAAACTTGGCTTTGTGAAGAAAAGCCAAAACTGCAGTTAAAAACTGCAAACCTTTTAAAAATGGAAGTACAGTTGATTTACAATGTTGTGTTAGTTTCTGGTATCCAGCAAAGCAATTCATACGTATATTCTTTCCCATGATGGTTTATTATAGGATATTGAATATAGATACCTGTGCTGTACAGTAGGACCTTGTTGTTTATATATAGTATTAGTATTTTACTATTTTATATATAGTAAAAAACTGCAGACTTTTGTTACCTCAAATACTATATCAAAATAAATATTAAGGCAGCCTTTACAAAAGGATCTAAGGTGGAAGAATTTTTCTGCTTTAACACATTTTCTGAAGGAAGAATGAAAGTAGTAAACTCTTTCATCTAGATAGAGTTTGAAAGGGGTAAGACATTAAAAGACTGAATTTGTATTACTAAGGTTTCTCTTACAGTTACACTTTTCTTTCTCCAAGAGAAGTTCTGTCAAATGAGTAGTGGATAATTAAGATGAGATTGTTACCAGGACGGCATTATCCTAGGGTATAATGAGGAATGAGTACCTGGGGTTATGTTTATTGGGGGATGAGGAATTGGAGGTGGGGATAAATGGTAGGAAATTAAATCTCCAAATCTATAATGATAGCTACAGTTCCCCAAACGTTACTGAACTTTCCTCCAATCCTCCGTCTTTTTATTAGGGGAATCTGCAGGCAATCGAATTTGCATTCTTGCAAAGAAGGCAATTACAAATTCCCTAACCTGTTTTTAGGAAAAAAAAAAAAAAATGAAGGCAGACATTTATCCATAGGCATCCTGTGTGAAGGAAGGGTAGTTCTAGGATTTGCCAACACAGAAGACTTCAGTGTCTACCTTTGCAGCTTCTTAACATTAATGCTGATCATTTAGAGATGGGTATTTTATATTTAGACTGACAAGAGTTGTCAACCTTAAGCAGACTGGGCAGAGGAAGAAATCCTCCTTTTTCTCTGTGCTCTGACTCAGGGTGGCCCTAGGCAAGTTACATGGCAAATGGAAACGTGGCCCAGTGGACAAAGACCGTTGTTGCTATTATCGGTGGTTTTAGAGCGGAGAATAGGACATGAACTTACGACATAGTGCTTAGGGACTGAAAGTTTCATACCTGTATTGCTGTGATGGACATCTCTTGCGTTTTCTAGAAAGTCCCTCCTTGTTACTGTGATGTCGGTGAAGTGTGTATTTTGGATTATGGGTATATGTTTAAAAGTCACATTTTTCTTTAACGTCCACTGATGAGTTCTTTAGGATTACATGTCAGGGTTCGGGTCAGAATTTGAGCTTATTCAATTTTTCCTCTCGCTTTCCAAATTAAATATCAAATAAGAGCATGATGGGGGAATCAAGTTATTTTCAAGTCATATTGGAAGAGCAGGTGTGTTCTCGCCTGATTTACAGTGCAGGTGCATTTTAATTTAACTCCTTAAGATGGTGATTAAAGAATTATTCAAGTAGAACAGAGCAAAGTTTTAAAAATGACTTGTGAACAGTTGCTCTTATTTTTTCCCTGTTTTCTCCCCACTTGACTTATAGGACGTGAATTTCTGAAGCAGCCCCCTCCAAGAATACTGCTCCAAATGTGTGAATTACGCTCATTCAGTAAGATCCAGCCTTTTCATTGGTAGGACAATGTGGAGGTCACAGGGCCCTGGGTCTTGTCTTTGTCAAGCCTGATTGTAAGGCAGGGAACAGTCCTCCCTCCTTTTGAACCCAGTGACATATTTCCATTGGTCATTGAACACCAGGGGGAGCAGAACTACAGACCCCAAAGTACCCCCCCCTCCCCACCGTGGGCTCCCACCCTCCACCAGAGGATTTGCTGCTTTGGTCCTTTAAGTGCCCCGAATATTTGATGGTGAGATCATGCTCTCGGGTAGCCAGTTATCAGGCTTGTGTGGGTGTGTGTAGAGGGGTCTCCCCTTAAGCTTAGCATTAGGTCTTGGTGACAGAATCTAAATAACACAGGTTACTCATCACGAGTTGAAGATTTTCCCCTTTTCACGGTGATGCTGCTGATATAATTTTGTACGTTGGCTGGTGATGTGTGCGTACTTTGTGGCTGCCGAGATGCAGCTGGAAAGTGTATGGGGGTTGTGTGCTTCCTCTGAGGCTGCTCCGGGTGGTCAGGTGGGGGGCGGCCGTGATGAAGGTACCGCACCACTTCCTGCAGCGTGTCTTGTGAGCGCTGTAACCCACTCCCTGAACCCGGGTCCCACTTCAACCCTGGTTCTCCCCTGCGTACTTTATCTTTCGCTGCTTCTGATTTGCCTGCTGTGGGTTTATGACTAAGGTTGTTGTGGTTCAAAATTCCCTTTTTAGCTATGAAAAATCTTTCAGGTTACTTTGTGTTCCCATCTCTCTTCTGTTGCCGTGGACTTTCTGGATTTTGTCAAAATGAGTGCTAAAAAAAGGTCTTAATATCGTCTAAGAGTTAGATAAAGGTGAGGTGGATCATACAATCCCTCATGAGAGCAAACATAAGATCAGCTCATGTTCTTGGCATAGTGAGTAGGTGAAGATGCATTTTATGTTGGAAGCTGTCAGTTATTTAGCTCAGTTATGGGAAAGCCCATTTCAGAATATTGACAGAGAATCACTGGGCTTGGAAGGGGTTCAGTTATATCGGTCTGCGCTTCACCTACGGGTCTTTTGAATTTCTGCATCGTACGGTCCTTGGAGCTGGGAGAAACGTGAGCTGCTCTTGAGGGGCTTACAGTCTCACTGGCAAGGAACCAGTGTTTACTAATACGCCTGACAAAGTGATGATCTTATTTCTTTACATGATCTTATTGTCTTTGAGAAAACTTTATCAGTGAGGTAATGGTATACCTTTTTCAGAGAAAGAAGCTGAGGGCCAGAGACCTTGAGCACTCGAGCACTCACTTAGGGGAGCTCGTAGCAAAGAGTCAGGCCTCTGGCTCTAGAACCAATGCTCTCGGCAGTGTGTGGGCTGCCTCTCACACTTGGTCGTTTAAAGAACAACTTGAGGGCTTCCCTGGTGGCGCAGTGGCTGAGAGTCCGCCTGCTGATGCAGGGGGCACGGCTTCGTGCCCCGGTCCGGGAAGATCCCACATGCCGCGGAGCGGCTGGGCCCGTGAGCCATGGCCGCTGAGCCTGCGCGTCCGGAGCCTGTGCTCCACGACGGGAGAGGCCACAGCGGTGAGAGGCCCACGTACCACAAAAAAAAAAAAAAAAAAAAAAAAGAGCAACTTGATTTAGGGACATCCAGAAAGTATAATGGAAGTTCAGGGACAGGTGCAGCTGGAGTAATTGGAGAAGAGCCACTGGCTGGGTGGGAATTATCCCTGAGCCTTGACGATCGGTAGAATTTGTATCAAGCAGCCGGGAGGAGAAAGGGTCTCCCGCCCAGTATAAGCTGGATGAGGGCAGGGACGACAACAAAGGGAGAAAAACACACCGGATAGACCCGTCTAGCTGGGAGCCATCAGAGGTTAGCACCGAACCAGTGCTCACTGCGCAAGGCACTCTTCCAAGTTCTTTACATCTGTTAATCCTATCCTCGCAGCAGCCCTCTCAGTAAGACATTATCAACTTCGTTTAAGGGTTTAGGAGACAGAGGGCAATGAAATGGTGGCACTGGATTCAAAGCCCGGGCGTCAGGCCCCAGAGCCTGAGCTCTGGGCAACTCTGCCCTACTCACCCCTCATTACTAGGCGATGCAGGTGATGGGAGGGTTCTTGAATCGCTGGGGACAGTGATGGAAAGGTCAAAATGACAGAGGTGGTGATTGGAAGATCAAAATGACAGCAGCGAGTTGGCCAATTTGGGAAGAAGAGGAGAAGCAGTTACTCTGAGCTAAACGGGATCTGGTCAGTACCAGCGGGTAGCAAGAGACAGAGGTGAGATTTAACACATCAACAGGCCTTGGAGGATTGGAATTGAAGATGTAAAGAAGGCCCTATGCTTAGGGGACTGGGTAGCATTTCTGCTGTTGAAGAAGTGAGTGAGGTCACAAGAGAGGCTCTTTTGTATGAGGCAATCACACAAGGGGAGGAAATGAAGGCTTTCGAATGGGTTAAACATGCAGTAGAGGTACCATGTGCTAGAAAGATGGTTCACTGGAGAGCTGAAAATAAGGGAGAGGAATCCAAGGCAGGGGATAGGGATGGTTTGGGGGTTGTCTGCGAGGAGAGAATTGATGCCCTGCAAACAGATGATTTCTCAGCACGAGAAACCCAGGGCCTTGGGAAGCACCCTTGGTCAAGCAGAGGAAGGAAAGAGAGGAGCAGTAGCCAAGGAGGAAACAGGAGAAGCAGTTAAGCCAGGGGGGAGAGGATAATTGAAAGAGAAAATAAAAAGCTGCTGAGCAGTGTCAGCTGTCGCAAAGAGGTCAGGGGGACAAAGAGTGAAACGGGGGCATAAGGTTTGACAAAGGGGACGACCATTTGTACCCTGCTCAGTAGGCTTGGTGGAAATCCAGGGGAGGTGAAATCCAGCTGGACTAAGGATTTTGGAGTTCTTCCTCAGCAGACCTTTTCTAAGCACTAAATTTACAGGTAATTCAGCTCACTGCAGAGTGAGAGCTTCGTAAATACCACGGGGTTGCCTGAGACTGCATTTTGTTAACACTGATCTGTCTGGCCTAACATACTTTTTTTTTTTTTGCGGTACGCGGGCCTCTTACTGTTGTGGCCTCTCCCGTTGCGGAGCACAGGCTCCGGACACGCAGGCCCAGCGGCCACGGCTCACGGGTCCAGCCGCTCCGTGGCATGTGGGATCTTCCCGGACCGGGGCACGAACCCGTGTCCCCTGCATTGGCAGGCGGACTCTCAACCACTGCGCCACCAGGGAAGCCCTAGCCTAACATACTTTGTCTTTCAGTTGCATTCATTCACATAGCTCCCGGGTGCTGACAGAGGAGGTGTTTAATTGATCACTGCCCACTGAAGACATCATTTGGGGGCCAATTTGATGTGCCCTTGAACCAGAGCAGGTGAGGCAGAAGACTGTCTCTTGGGAACCATGCTTTAAAAGGTCACCCAGCTGCCCACCACCTGCCCCACTTCCCAGGGCCATAGACTCATTTATTTCTCAGCCTCTTTTGAATACAGTGTTTGTTACAAGGACTCCATATAGTATCATAGCACCGCCATACACAGGGCTTCTTTTCATTTTAGGGTGCCCTTGTCATATAAAGTCCAAATGATATGAAAATAACCCAATTTTTTCTAACTTCTCAGAAATCCTCAAAATACCGAACTGTGTCATAGATCTTCCAATGCCTGTGTCCCCTTTGGTGAGAATCCAGGATTTCCCTATTTCAGCACTACAGCTGTGAATTGTAAAGCATTTCATCCACCACCGTGGCATTCACAGTTATTTTTATTTAAGCTGCCAGATTTGGAAGTGCACCTCACTTTAGCATTAGTTTAAAAATTTTAGGGAGGAGAGAAGAAATTTGCATTTACAAATGATCATGGTTTTTATTTTAGCTTTTGGCTGGAAGCCTATTTGGTTCTTTCTTCTTCCAGCCAGTTTTTCTTGGTAACGATAACTTGGTGCATTCTGATTTTAGAAAATATGTCTCGGTGTGGAAAACTCACAAGACTTAGGAGGATGTAAACGCTTTCTCTCCCAGCCCCTCCCCACCCCCAGTGTAGATTACTGGTAAGTGAAACTTAAAAGAGAGTCAACTCAGGAAAGTCAGACCCCGCCTCCCACCCCTTCGGGCCCCTGGCTTCTTTTTCTTAGTGCCTTTCTCTGTCATCATTAGCATCTTGACTCAGAAGTATGAGAGGGGAGAAAAATGAAAGTCAGGTCAACTTTGTTTCTTATCCACAGTTTTGGTAAAAGTTTAATTGTCTTTGGTTGAACTCTTGGTAGTTGGTTTTTGGAGCTGTCTGGGGTTTCATTTATTCTCCAGTTCTCTTAGTTTTCACGTATAAATATAATCTAGAGTTCATTGTTCTTAATGAGAGAAACTGCTTAATAATTTACTTAGGTTAGAAATCTGTTCTGATTACCCGAAAATTTTCTTCTCATCTATTTGGTATCTTTTCATAAGAGTTTGATTATATTAGCATAGTCGTAATATGTTTAATAAGATTTAATCTTTCATTATTAAAGTTCCTAAATATATTACTATGTTTTATCATGATGAACATCAACCCTCATTGTTTAGAACTGTGCTTCATTAACCATTTTGTTTGAGTCATGGACTGCTAATTTTATAAAATACAATAAAAATGAATTACTAGAAAAATGAAATTCAAAAGACATAAAAACAGAAGCCTGATTAAGATTTTAAAAAAATTGTTACATTCAACAGACATGAAATTACTCCGGCAAACTGCTATAAAGTCTCTAAACTCTACTTCCAGTTTCTGGGTCTGGGGGTGGTCTGCAGGTCCCACTTTGAGTCCCACTGTCTGGATGGAATACAGACAGTTAGGAGGCTGAAGATGAATCCTTCAACTTTAGGACATACCCTCAAAGTAGGTTTTGGTAGGATCGTCATCACCATATTTCTTGGATTTATATTTATCACTCATAAAAGTCAAGTTCAGGAAAAAAAATCCTGTTTATTTAAAGCTTTTCTACTTAAAAAAAAAGTCACAGGATAATACATGATTGTTAAAATGTTTCAAACAACATAAAGGTGAATATTGAAAAGTTCATTGTCTTTCTCCCCACTTCTCAGATTATTTTTTTTCCTTTCTCTGACTGCAATATATACACCAACATATATATGTATGTATACATATATAAGATAATTTTTCTCTCTCTCTAAAAATGAAATCATAAATAGTACTCTGCAACTTATTTTTTTTACTTAATATTATGTCGCAGCATTTTTCCTTATCAATAATCATAAATCTAATGCCTCTTTTTAATATAAATTGAATGTCTCTTATGTTATAGCTGTACCATAGTTTCTTTAAATATTCCTCAGTTGATGGGCATTCAGGAACATCCTAGGTTTTTACCATTCCCCAAAACACCACAGTTAAAATTCTTGTACGTATATTCTTACTTCCTGACTTTGATATTTGAAGGATAGATTCCTAAGAGCTGAGTCAAAGATAATGCCATTGCAAAGATGGCATTCCAAAAAGTTGCATCCATGGAGTCTCCCCAGCAAAATATGAAGTACCTGGTTACCTCACCACAGCTACAGAATTGGAATCTTTTACAGTTTTCCCACTCTGATGGATGGAAAGTGATTCCCTAGTTGTTTTGGTTTGAATATCCCTGATTACCAGCAAGATTGTGCCTCTTTTCATATGTTTAAGGGCCTGTTGGATCTTTCTATTTAATTTGGGGGACAACCTACAACAGATTTCACTTGATTGGGTCTTTTAAGTACCAGTTTTTCTGTGTGTGGTGTACTCAGTGATTGGGCTTTATGTTTGGTTTAGTGGGATAGAGGAGATAGAAAGATGAAAAAGATACAGTGTTGAGTCTTGTTTTGTTTTGTTGAGTCGGCTTAGGTCTCATTTTCTTTCTCTAACATTTTTTTTTCTACAAGATCAGCTTACTTACAGGAAATCCGTCTCTGTCTATTTGTGTGTAATGTAAAAAGAGCCCAGGGTGGGGCATCTTTATGGCTTGGCATACTGTACATCGTTATTCAAGACTGCCCAGGGAGTGTGCATTCACATGTGTGCATTCTTTTATTGAAGTAAATTTACATAACATGAAATTAACCTTCTTAAAGTATACAATTTAGTGTGCAGTCATCACCTCTATTTAGTTCCAAAACATTTTCATCATACCTATTAAGAAATCACTCCCATTCCCCTCATTTTTCATCCCCTGGAAACCACTAATCTGCTTTCTGCTTCTATGGCTTTACCTCTTCTGGATGCTTCGTATAAATGGAATATGTGACTTTTGGGGTCTGGCTTCTTTCATTTAGCGTAATGTTTTTGAGGTTCGTCCACACTGTAGCATGTACCAGATATTTCAGTCCTTCTTATGACTGGATAATATTCCATTGTATGCCACAAATATACCACAATTTGTTTACCCATTCATCAGTTGATAGACATTTGGGTAGTTTCCACCTTTAGCTATTGTGAATAATTACACATGTAAATTTAGACCCCAAGTTAGTCATACAAAGGGAGGTATGAGGGACAAGCAGGAAGGCAGCTGAAAAGAGCCTTCCAGTGGGTCTTCTAGAGCTTTCCCCTCTCTCGGTGATTGGTCACTTACAGGATCTTGAGGAGGCTGAGTCAGTCTTGGTGTCAGATTGGCAGTTTGTGTACATTCAGCTTTAAACTCTGGGTTCAACCAGAACACAAGGACTCCCAGTAGATCACATCCTCTGGATTTAAAGAGAAACTTGCTTTCCCCCCTAGGGCATGGTTGCGTATTTCCCCCCCTCCAGGCACCGGGTTTCTGTAGCCTTAGTGGATGCAGTGACCAGAAGGTGATATTTGTGGTAGTCCCCTCCATGGCCATTCCCTCTGCCCCCAGCTTGGAGCTTGTGGAGTAGGGTGACCAGAGGGAGGAATTGTGCCCATGATACATAAGGGGGTTCAGTTCCCAGCTCAGCAATCTTGGTTGAGTTATTTACCTCCCAGTTTTCTCCTCTGTAAAATGGGGTTACTAATACTTACGTCCTAGGGCTGTAGAGAAGAGTTAAGTGGGATAACGTATAAAGAGCACTGTTAACAGTGCCATGTGGTAGTGCTTGATGCATGTTCATTTCCCCTTCTCAGAGCTTCCTTCTTCTCTCCCGTCCAACGCCTCTAACGTTACCTCCCAGTGTGTACCGAGAACAAAATGAGCTCATCATATGCATGGCATGGTTCCTAGCACCATGCCTACCACATAAGTAAACACTCAGTATAGATAGGTCAAAGGATACCTTACCTTGCAATCTGTATTTCTTATTGAGAAAACACCATCTAGTTGATTACGAGCCATCTAAACTGCTTTAGGTGGTAAAGATTTCATCTGGGTTTATTGAGTTCTTCTTCTGAAGCTTTGTATTTATTACCCCAGACATATCAGGCTAATTACAAGACAAGCGTGTTCAGGAGAGATAGACTATAGCCACGATCCTGGTGTGTGAGTTAGAAATTTAGCATCCTGTTAGCACACACACATTAAAGAGTGTTATGTTTACATCAAATTGTTACATCCCAAAGAAAATGTCATGTGGACAGTGTCAAATCATCTCTCTGAAGCTGACACTTCTGTCTGGCCTTTGAAAACAGTTGTTCAGTGCCCTGTTTTGAGTACAGTTTGGGTGCCTTCATTTAGAAGTCCTGTCTTAGGGCAAATGGAAAGTGATTTTAGAAAAGATAGTTGCGAGGAGAAGGAACTGTCTTCTGCCACCTTCCCTCTCAACAAGCGTACTCTGTAAGGATGCAGTCGACCGCCCCAACATGCCTGCTGAAAGGAAATGTTGAAAATGTCCACTTGGGACTTCCCTGGTGGTCCAGTGGTTAGGACTCCGTGCTCTCACTGCCGAGGGCTCGGGTTTGATCCCTGATAGGGGAACTAAGATCCCACAAGCCATGCAGTGTGGCCAAAAAAAAAAATGTCTTCTTGTCATCGGTGCCAGTATAACTGAAGGAGAAAGAGAATTCATGTTTTGTCAGAAATGAAGCATACCTTTAGTTCCAGTCTTTTGTTTCTCTGACCAGATCTGTACTGATTAGAATAGCAAATCACTTGCGTAAGATTTGCACATAAATATCTGAAGAAGCATTTTAGACTCAGCTGAAATTTTGAAAGCATTTAAGAATATTTATAACACTTATATTTTAAAATTAAGAGGTCTAACACGCAGCTGTTTATTTGGCAAATTCATCCCATGTGTGTGCTTTGAATCTACCCCCAAACCCTTACTGAACTTCCAGACATTTCCCAGGAGCTACAGGTAGATGCTGGAGAGAGGGCAAGTAATCAGGAGCTCACTGGGAGGTAGAGACCAGGAGACCCCTAGGCCCCAGCTTTCTGGGGACTTCTGGAGGGAAGTGCCTAGATTGTGGATGTGTTCATCCAGCCCTCCATCTTCATCCCAGACCCCAATCTCAGCTGCCTCCAGGACGTGCAAACTGAATCAAGGTTGTGCCTCTGCAAGACAATCAAAGGTGTCTTTTGTTGGTCCTGACATCTCTTTAGTACAAGGTCCCCCAAATTTTAGGTTTGTGATACCAAAAAAATGCATTTATGATATGAAAAGCTGGCACTCATTAAGTAGAGTAATTCTTTTAAACTTTATTCCTCTGTTTTGAAAAAGTCAAACTAGAGGAAAGATGAAAGAATATAAGGAACACTTCTATACCCTAACTTTACACTCAGTGATTATTAACATTTGTTACCGTATCTCTCTATGTATACTTTTGTGTATCTGTATTGGGGGAGATTATTAACATCTGTTACTGTATCTCTCTACGTATACTTTTGTGTTATCTGTATTGGGGGAGATTATTAACATTTGTTACTGTATCTCTCTATGTATACATTTGTGTATCCGTATTGGGGAAAGGGGCTCATTTTTTTAGGGTCATTTGAAAGTACGTTGCAGACCTCATGACGTGTTACCCCTAAACACTTCAGCATCATCTCTGAAGAATAAGAACATTTCCCTCCATAGCCACAACAGTATTGTAGAGTAACTCTCAGTTGAAAACTTCAGACAAAGGGCAAAGAATATAAAGGGCAGAGATGGAACAGTACTGAGATTGAACTTGAAAAGTATAAGGAGAAGAAAGAGAGGGAAATCATTCAAATTCCTCTTTGGTTTGTTAAAGGATACGTTTTGTATGTACCAATGAACCACCCAATTGATACAGAGTTTCCCTGAATATTTCTTTAGTTTAAGGAGTTTCTCCCGGTGCTCTGAAGTGTTTAAGCTCTTCAGCCTGCAAATGCATTTCTTCAGCATCATTCGTCTAAAACCTGAGAGGTCACATCTACTTAGACTTGGGTGGTTATGGGCAAACTTCCAAGGGGATTTGCTGGTGCCATTGCACTGAGAACATGGACCTTCAGTTATTACAGTCAGAGATGGTTATTAATGGGCCAGAGGAGTAAACATGGAAGTCCTTTCCTGACGTTTCATTTAGGTGTGTCTAAAAGCTGATATACGAGCACACTATGTTGAGACATAATTTTACTGGCCTGACAAAAATGTTAAGCTTGATGTCATCCCAGACTTCTTGCAGATTTAAGCCTCAGGTTTCAGTTCCAGGAAAACAGCTACTCTTTTAAAGCTGAACAGCAGGGACTAAGTCCAGTGGATGGTGTATATAAGCATCACTGATTTGTGTCTTCTGTAACAAAGATACACATTTTCTGGATACCATTAGCTCATAGAACGTTAAATAAATTAAAAGCTTTCTTTGGACTGTGTCCCTGAAAACATCCGTCTTTGGCAGGATTTAATATTTTACGAGAACTATGTTTGGGATTTATTTTTCAAATTTTAAAAAAGCTATTCTGACTAAGCTTTGGGATGGAAACCATATTAAGCTGTCTCTCTGGATAAGCACATCCTGCATCATCATGTCAGGTATGAGACAAAGTGTGTTTCCTTTAACAGCAGATATGTCATAGACATGTTTGACCCATGATTTTTCATAAAAAGTTCCATTTTCCGTAAACCCTTGTGTTTACCCAGTACGTTGAATGTGAGAACTGGCCTCCCACTGACCAGGCAGAAGGGTAGATGCATCCCAGAGAGTTTGAAACTGTATATTTTATCTTTCATTTCCTTTTTCTTTTTACTCTTTTCGTATTCAGTGGCCATGGAGATTTCTAATTTTAAATTCCTATTTACATATTAAATTTACAAGCTACGACTTTTAGGATAATTTTTGTACTACATTCTGTGAGCACATTACAACAGTGTTTAATGTAAAATGCATATGTAGTTCCTTTGTGTTTCAAAGCCACACTTTTCTTTGCCTAGTTTAACTGTCTCCTGTTTCCAATTTGTGTTAGAAAGTCCTGTGTGAAACGTGAACCCTGGTTTATACAGTTACTGAGGATGAATGCACGTCCCTTGGGATAATAGCCCTTGAGCTATCTTTACGGTGATCTTATGTAGAATATTTGAATCTTTCTCCTCTGATGCCAAGTGCTCACTTTTCACATGTAAATTGAAGATGGCACTACTTGAACTTGGCCATCAGCACGTGCCTGTAATGTTGATCAGCGTCATCATGGTTTTTGGCCACTCTGAGAATTTTTTTTTTTTTTTTTTTTTGTGCGGTACGCGGGCCTCTCACTGTTGTGGCCTCTCCCGTTGCGGAGCACAGGCTCTGGACGCCTAGGCTCAGCGGCCATGGCTCACGGGCCCAGCCACTCCGCGGCATGTGGGATCTTCCCTGACCGGGGCACGAACCCGTGTCCCCTGCATCGGTAGGCGGACTCTCAACCACTGCGCCACCAGGGAAGTCCGAGAATTTTGTTTTTAAGAGGCAAGTTTTATCAGGACGAACTCAAGAGGGAGGATTGGATTTATTCATCATTCATTCTTTCCATCAGTAAACATTCATTAAGTGCCTACTTTGTGTCAATGCTGTTGAGAAAGGAACAGGATAAAACTGCTGTCCTGGAATCATGTGGCAGGTGCCATGAACTGATACTAGCTGTACAAGAGCCACTTGAATGGTCTGGGATGGGGGTGTGGAGATGGGAAGGGGCCCCACAGAAGGGTGAGTTAATGAGTAAAGACATCTCTGAACAAATGAATCCCACACTGAATACTGAAAGAATTTGTAATAAGTTCTCCCAGTGGGACAAGGGTAGTGGAAGGGGCATTCAAGGCAAAAGGAGTGTACAAAGCTGTAGAAGCACAGAACACATACCACATTTTGTGAATTTCAGTTAGCTCAGTATGATTAGAGCTTGGGAACGTGGAGGAAGATCAGGCTAAAACATAAACGGGAGCCTGAGTGTGAAGGATCCTCCATACTATTCTAAGGAGATTGGCCTTTGTCCTGTAGGCAGTGGGGAACCACTTCTGGAACTTCAATGAAGAATTTTCACGATCCAGTTTGTGCTTTAGAAGTATTGTCTCACAGCTATGTAGAGATGTGACTAAGGGAATGGAATCAGGGGATCACTTCCTATGCTCCTACAGCAGTCCACGGGAAAAGCGATGGGACAGTGGCAGTAGGGGTGGCGATGAGGAGCTGAGGGTGCTGAGAGCCAGTTTAGAAATAGAATCCTCAGAACTTGGTGACTGATTGGATATAGGTATTGAGAGGGAGGAATGAACTGCAGACAACTCCCAGGTTTCAGGTTTGGGTGACTGCATGGGTGATGTCATCGGTGTGTGGTGTTCAGTTAAGTCATGACGCTGGTGCTGGGGGTGGGTGAGATTAATGTGAGAGATAGAGAACAGAGAGAACCAAGAGTAGAAGCCCTGGGAAGTGGACATTTCAGGAGGAGGCCAATAAAAAGAAGCCTTAGAAGGAATGATCTACAGGAGGAGGAAAACCTGAGGATAGGGCGTCCCAGGACTCAAAGCAGGAGTTTCCAGAGGGAAGGAGTGGTCAAGAGTGCTAAGCATTTCAGAGAGGTTGGCACAGGTTCCAGGATATGTCAACTTGTAGGTTTGTGTAATCCTAAGGAGAACAGTTGGTGAGCAATAAAAAACAAGAAATGAGACAGTCCACTCGCACTGCTCTTGCAACAAGCTGAGATGGGAAGGGAAGGAAAGAAAGAGGGTCCATGAACATTTTTAAATCTTAATTTTTAATAGCCAAGACATGCAAGCAACCTGTGTCCATTGACAGATGAATGGATAAAGAAGATGTGGTATGTATATATACAATAGAATACTATTCAGCCATAAAAAAGAATGAAATAATGCCATTTACAGCAACATGGATGGACCTAGAGATTATCATAGTAAGTGAAGTAAGTCAGAAAGAGAAAGACAAACATCATACGATAGCACTTCTATGTGGAATCCAAAAAAAATGACACAAGTGAACTTATTTACAAAACAGAAATAGACTCACAGATATAGAAAACTAACTAATGGTTACCAAAAGGGAAAGGGGCGGGAGGGGTAAATTTGGGATTAACAGATACACACTTTATGTATAAAATAGATGAACAACAAGGTCCTACTATATAGCACAGGGAACTGTATTCAATATCTTGTAATAACCTATAATGGAAAAGAATCTAAAAAAGAATAGATGTATATATATAGCTGAATCACTTTGCTGTACACCTGAAATATTGTAAATCAACTATACTTCAGTAAAAACATTTTTTTTAAATCTTAGTTTTTAAGTTTGAAAATCTCGAGCATGTTTGCATACTAGAGGATAGATAGGATCCAGAAGAGAGGAAGAGGAAGGAGACGATTAATGGAATGATGTCTCTAAGAAGATCTGAGGACCTATTAGCTGGAATACATGGAGAGATTAGCTTTGGACTAGAGAAAGAATAACTCTTCTTAAAAGACAGGAGCAAAGGAGGAAAGGGTAAGTGTGCCTTTGGGTAAATGGAAGGAGGAAAGGGAAGGTAGGACTTGAAATTTGAAAGTTTGAGGAGTGTGGTGTCCATGACCGTGAGCTGCTCACATCTGCAGCTGGAGCATAGTTTACTGATGGCCCAGTTGGTGCCCCTCTGGAGCTACCTCTGCATTGATACTAAGACCACGCTGAGCCCCGTGGTCTCCTCCCCATGAGTGAAATGCGGGTTCCCATTGCAGCCTCATTCCCGTGGGTTGCAGGATTTTCCTAGTGGGCCATGTTGGCTTGAGAACTCCCACTGGCTTGACCAGAACTTTCTTGGAACTGTGCTGCAGTCTGAGATTTCCCGTTCATCCTCCTCCCTTCCCTTTCCCTGTCCACACTGTAGTCTGATGGACCTCTCATCTTCCCGGAAAATCATTTGTATTTCTCATCCTGTCTTGGTGCCTACTTCTCAGTAGACCCAAACAAATGCAAAGAACGTTGTCACAATTTGTGTATTATTAAGATCATGTTAGCTGCTTGTAAAGATAACCCCTCAAACCTCAAGGTCCAAAATGGGTGTTAATGAATAATAAGTGATGTTCCTCCTGGTTGTCCTTCCGAAATCCAGATGACTTCCATTTTGTAGGTTCTCCATTTCCCATGCATGGCTTCCACAGTTACTGGGCTCTCTGCATCACATCAAGAGAGGAGGAAAGAACATGGAGGATCCCACTTGGAAGGTTTTTACGGACCAGGCCTGGAAATCAGCGTAATCCCTTTTGTTCACATTTCATTGGTAGAACTCAGTCACACATCACAAACTAACTGCAGGGGAGGCTGGGAAATGTGATATAACCTAGCTCTGTGCTAGGAGAGGAGGCTGTAAGTCTGATGAAATAGCCCCTCTAGGAAACAGGAGGACCAGCTGAATCAGGGGACCTGATGCTGTGCAGCCTGGAGGACCAAATCCCACAATTATATGATTTTTTTTTTCCAAGCAGCTTCAGCATTCAGTGACCTGTGAAGGAACAGAGAAAGCAGGTGGTTGGGTTAATTCAGAGTTTAGAGGTTCTCCTCTTATTTCAAAACCGAACAGTTTTAAAAGGAAGAATAAGGCACGTTTCCACTGGTAAATGTCTTTTCGGAGTCTCAGTACCTTTTGGATTGATGGGAGAAGGTCTTAGTCACAAGACATGGTGCTCTGTGGCTTCCTGGGTTTAGTCTGGGACCTGGCCAGGATTTGCCTCTTCCTTCTTGATTCATGCTGGGCCCTTCTGAGGCTGGGCACTCAGTCAGAGAGTATAACTTACAGAGAGAATAAGATGATTTTTCAGACCCTGTGAGTCCACCGGTCCTTCAGGTGAACCATTTATCTTGGGCCTTTCTCCAGTGTGGATGCGTGAACCCTGCTTCTTGCTAGCACCCTCCCTTACCTGCTCTTCTGGTGTACCCAATACTTTTTGCCATTTTTGCTTTTGCAGATTCTGCTCATTGTGTTTTCTCTGCTTGAAGTCTTCTCTCTTCTCGTTCCCTTTAACCTTTGCCAAGCAAAATCCACGACATCCTGTCTTCTCAGGGCCAATTCACATGACACCTCCTCCACTATCTCTCCCCATTTACCACAGCCGAGCACCTCTTTTCTCCTTGGCCACCGTTGGGTCTTGGTTTCATCATTCAGGTGCCATTGGGATGCCTTGGAGAGTAGACACTTGTGTATGAGTCTTTCATCCACTAGATTGAAAACTCACTGATGATGGGACTGTGAATTTCTAGTACCACCTGCCCCAGCACTTGTCTTGCACAGAGTAAAATTGTAATAATTAATTGTTGAATGGAAATGAATAAATCTGGCTGATGGTGGAGAGGCGATAGCAGACACATAATGAGGTTCAGTTGGGAAAATCAGTCTTGTGTGGCCACAAATCACTTGAAGAATATAAAGTATTTTAAAAAAGAAAACCCCAAACACCTCAGATAATGTGACTGAAGAGAGGGGATGGTCTATATTGACTTCTTACATCTCCAGTGATGATAGGGATATTGTTTGTATTATTTATAGGCGCTACACAAGGGGATATATTATGGTTCTGAAATCTGTGAAGGCTGTTTCCACCCATCTGTTGTTGGAAAAGTCAGTCGATTGGGAACCCACTATTTTTAACAATCTTGACTGACTTTGGGGGGTTCATGGAGGCAAATTGAGACTTTGGCTGGCTGCAGGGAGTCTAAGGTATATGAACCCTCAGGATGGTAGTTTTGAGTTTGAAACATTACAATAGCTCCTTCAGGCCTTTTAAAATGTAGTAAAGTTCTTGTAAGTGGAAGATAATGAGTTGACAGGAGACCTCTCTTTACAGCCAGAAAATATCAAGCTGTTGTTCCTTTGCTATAAATCCCCTAGCACATTGGTTTTTGTTGGTACTGGTTTTTATTGCTTTTGCAGTTGTAGTTGGTTTATTGTAGGATAAAAGTCCAAGAAAAAAATAGGGCTTCCCTGGTGGCGCAGTGGTTGAGAGTCCGCCTGCCGATGCAGGGGACACGGGTTCGTGCCCCAGTCTGGGAGGATCCCGCATGCCGCGGAGCGGCTGGGCCCGTGGGCCGTGGCCACTGAGCCTGCGCGTCTGGAGCCTGTGCTCCGCAACGGGAGAGGCCACGGCAGTGGGGGGCCCGCGTACCGCAAAAAAAAAAAAAAAAAAAAAAAAAAGTCCAAGAAAAAATAGTTTTTAAATATAAGGTACATACTTTAAATATAAGATACAGACACTCAGTATAAGTTAATATACCTTTTTTTGGCTGTAGGTCCTTTTTTTTTTTTTTTTTTCTTAAAGCCGAACATATTGTGAATTCGCAGAGGTGGAGAGCAAGCAATTAAAAACTGCTCTGAAATCTCCCTTCGTCAATTAAGTTTGCCGGGCGTTACACCATTCGGTGATTCAGGCCTTATACACAGCAGGTTATTTTATCACCACTTCCTTAGAGCAACAGGTCTGGCTGCTTCATTTTATCAACATGATTTAATATATCAGTTTTCTTTATGTTTGATAAATATATATATATATTTTAGTTTTTTTTTAATTTAATTTTTTTTTTTTATTTTTGGCTGCGTTGGGTCTCTGCTGCTGAGCGCGGGCTTTCTCTAGTTGCGGTGAGCGGGGGCTACTCTTGGTTGCGGCGCGTGGCCTTCTCATTGCAGTGGCTTCTCTTGTTGCGGAGCACGGGCTGTAGGGCATGCGGGCTCCATAGTTGTGGCACGCGGGCTCAGTAGTTGTGGCTCGCGGGCTCTAGAGCACAGGCTCAGTAGTTGTGGCGCATGGGCTTAGTTGCTCCGCAGCATGTGGGATCTTCCCGGACCAGGGCTTGAACCCGTGTCCCCTGCATTGGCAGGCAGGTTCTTAACCACTGCACCACCAGGGAAGTCCCAATGTTTGGTAAATATTGTCAAGAAGTTTTGAAAAGATCTAGGAAGACACACACACACAGTTATTTTTTCACAAATCAATTATGCTCTATACCTAACTGAGCCATTCTGTAGGGAGCATTTATTTCTATTCACCAACTATTTGCCAAACTCTGTGCTCAATATTGAGATTATATTCTATTGATTTGCTTCTCTCTATATATTTTTCTAATATGTCTTATCTTTTGGGTTTTATTTCTGGCCCTAGAGTCTTTTTTTTTTTTTTACATCTTTATTGGAGTATAATTGCTTAACAATGGTGTGTTAGTTTCTGCTTTATAACATAATGAATCAGTTATACATATACATATGTTTCCATATCCCCTCCCTCTTGCGTCTCCCTCCCACCCTCCCTATCCCACCCCTCCAGGCGGTCACAAAGCACTGATCTGATCTCCCTGTGCTATGCGGCTGCTTCCCACTAGCTAGCTACCTTACGTTTGGTAGTGTATATATGTCCATGCCTCTCTTTCGCTTTGTCACAGCTTACCCTTCCCCCTCCCCATATCCTCATGTCCATTCTCTAGTAGGTCTGTGTCTTTATTCCTGTCTTACCCCTAGGTTCTTCATGACTTTTTTTTCCCTTAAATTCCATATATATGTGTCAGCATACAGTATTTGTCTTTCTCTTTCTGAATCCCACTACTGGGCATATACCCTGAGAAAACCATAATTCAAAAAGAGTCATGTACCAAAATGTTCATAGCAGCCCTATTTACAATAGCCCGGAGATGGAAACAACCTAAGTGTCCATCATCGGATGAATGGATAAAGAAGATGTGGCACATATATACAATGGAATATTACTCAGCCATAAAAAGAAACGAAATTGAGCTATTTGTAATGAGGTGGATGGACCTAGAGTCTGGCCCTAGAGTCTTTTACTTAAGCGCTTTTAGCTGGTTGTGATTTGTTGCTAAAGTACCTGCATTTAAATTTTTATAAATGTATGTAGATATTTTGAAAACTATTTTTTTAGGATGCCAAAGAGTAAGACAAAAATAAATATGTATTGCACTACTGTGTACAAATGGTCTTTCAGAGTAAGAATTGTTTGTATGTTGAAAGCAACTTGTGCAATGATAGCTTTTAAAGAATAGTTCAGCAGTGATGTTTTCATTTATTTCTATGTACATATTCTGTTTGACCACAGAAGTCCTTTATGATAACTAAGGCTTCTGTGTGGCCAATTTTCGGTCAACTATGAAATATATGGTGTAGCTACTGCTGTGTTTTCTCTTTCTAATACACTTGGACTTGTCTGTGAGATGTATTAAAAATCGTTATTTCAGTTTGGGTTGCCCTTCCATTCACTAGCTTGGCTAGGAAAGAAGAACTCTGCAATCCGTGATGAAGAAAATCTGTTGGTACAGCCCCAGGCCAATTCTTGGTGTTTGATTCATGAAGAGTGTGGCACTTTCCCTCATGTAGCTACCAGTTGTTCGAGCGGGCAGGGCATTAAACATCTTCAAGTTCAATACCATCTGATGCAGATGCCTCCTCTAGGGATCCCAGTTTCGTTTTTTTTAATTGAAATGTAGTTGATTTACAATGTTGTGCCCAACTTTGCCGTACAGCAAAGTGACTCAGTTTTACACATACATACATTCTTTTTTTAATATTCTTTTTCATTATGGTTTATCCCAGGAGATTGGATATAGTTCCCTGTGCTATACAGTAGGACCTTGTTGTTTATCCATTCTAAATGTAATAGTTCGCATCTACCCACCCCAAATTCCGAGGAAGGGATCCTAATTTCTGTGTAGCAAATAAATCTAACAATTCTCACAGCAGATCCTCAGTTATCTGAATAAAGACAGCACCACGATCTCTGTAAGTCATCTTTTTCCAAGCTGTTTATGCTAGATTCCCTTTAGTATTCCTCAAGTGGAGTTCCTTCCTCATCCTGGTCCTTCCTCCTCTTTAGAGTCTCCAGTTTATGAGAAGGTGCCTTAAAATGTAGTGGGCAGGGGCTTCCCTGGTGGCGCAGTGGTTGAGAGTCCGCCTGCCGATGCAGGGGACACGGGTTCGTGCCCCGGTCCGGGAGGATCCCACATGCCGCGGAGCGGCTGGGCCCGTGAGCCATGGCCGCTGAGCCTGCGCGTCCGGAGCCTGTGCTCCGCAACGGGGGAGGCCACAACAGTGAGAGGCCTGCGAACCGCAAAAAAAAAAAAAAAAAAATGTAGTGGGCAAAATTTAAAGCCATTCTCCATGAGTAGTTTTTGTTTTTTTTTTTTTGTTTTTTTTTTTGCGGTATGTGGGCCTCTCACTGTTGTGGCCTCCCCCGTTGCGGAGCACAGGCTCCGGACGCGCAGGCTCCGGACGCACAGGCTCAGCGGCCATGGCTCACGGGCCCAGCCGCTCCGCGGCATATGGGATCCTCCCAGACCGGGGCACGAACTCGTATCCCCTGCATCGGCAGGCGGACTCTCAACCACTTGCGCCACCAGGGAGGCCCCATGAGTAGTTTGACTGGAGCCAAGTATGGTGGGACTTGGACTTCTCTGGTCTGAGAACAGTGTCTTTATTCATGCAGCCAAAAGGGCACTTTGGCAGCCCTGTCACACCGCCTCTGTTGAATCAGGAAGTTGCCACCTCTATGGACCAACTGGGCAGAACTTCACGTTGGAGCCTCGTCAACTCGACCGTATTCATTTGAGGGCCCATTTCTAACCTTGCAGGAACTTTTGAAATTCTGTTTCTGGCATCCCTAGTGTTCCGTTTTCATACCAGTAGGTCTTCTGTATCTTTGTGATTCATCAGTCTTTGGTGAAATGAGCCAAACTGGTGATGATGAGTCATCCTCTGTCCAGGATGATATATCCATTGACATTTGCTTTGGTTAGAGTCTTACTGTCAGTCATCTGTGCCTGGGGAAGTTGAATGATAAAGCTGGAAGAAGGCATGCTTTCTAATCATTTCAAATTTTACTCTTTTATTTTAGTATTTATTTATTTAAAAATTAAAAAATTTTTTTATTTTTGGCTGCATCAGGTCTTAGTTGCGGCATGCAGGATCTCTCGTTGTGGTGCATGGGCTTCTCTCTAGTTGTGGCGTTTGGGCTCCAGAATGCGTGGGCTCAGTAGTTGCAGCGCGCAGGCTCTCTAGTTGTGGCATGCAGGCTCAGTAGTTGCAGTGTGTGGGCTTAGTTGCCCTGCAGCATGTGGGATCTTAGTTCCCCGACCAGGGATCAAACCCATGTCCCCTGCATTGGAAGGCGGATTCTTAACCACTGGACCACCAGGGAAGTCCCCAAATTTTACTCTTAAGGAAAGAGATTTTTTAAAATATTAAGCTAAGTAGAAAATTTAGATTTTATTAGCATGGTCTCATACATCTTAGGAGACCTAAAACTGTCAGAGGAAACAAAATGGTTTACATCAAAGCCTGGTTTTGACTTTCCCCTTGAGGGCCCATAGGTGTGGGATGTGGGATACTGGTGGTTTGCCCAGGACTGTCCCAGTTCACACCTGTGTTCTGGATTAATTAACAACATCCCCTTTCACTCTTGAAAATGTCCCTTTTAGACAATACATTATATATTCACCCTAAAGCTCTGCCGCCGCTGAGTTTTTTTTTTTTTTAAACACATGGTGCTTTTTAACTACCTCTCTTTGGTTTGGGCCAGAGACCTTCTCATGTTCCAAGGAATTTTGATTATGGAAGGTGATGTTATAAAGTCTTCAACCAGTTTGGCTGGAGGGGAAAAGCTGTCTGGCACCAAGTTGTGTTAATCTTTGTGTTATTAAATAAGGATAACTGGCAATCTGAAAACCAGTGCCTCACATTATTTGGGCTTTAAAATACTGCGGTGTAGATGTTTGTCTAGGCCGGCTACTCCTGTTTCATTACAACATAGTGTTGCTTACACCATAGTGGGAAATTTGACGCTAAGCACTAAGTATTTGAACAGAGTAGAGTCTAAATAAATTATTTCCTTTCTTTCTTCCTTCCCCCTTTCTTTCTTCTTTCTGTCCTGAAATCTATGGATTGTTCTTTCCCACCCCTGGAAAAACAGGTCAGAGAGTGCATCTCCTGTCACTACGGTTATCTTCCTATATTAGTAGATTTACACTGTGTGTCCTCAGATCAACCTGAATAACGTCTCTAAATTGTAGAACAAAACTACTTTCCATTAAGATCCTAACAATTGTTATAAAGGCTACTGCCTGGGGAGGTTTTTCTCACATGCTGTGAGGTGTATTGCGCTGAGGGGAAAGTTGCATCTTCATTAGTTACCCATGACTTAGTCCAGGTGTCACCTCCTAAGTTAGGAAGAGAGGGGGCAACCTCACACCAAGTGCCCTGGTGACACATTTGGTTTTTAAGGGAGAAAAATTCTGAAACCGAAAGAGTTTTCTTTTTTTATATGACTAGCAAAATCATTGCAAGACAAGTCAAGCAGGTGCTGGGTATGTGCTAAACTATTTAATGGTTTTCAGAGTACTGAAGGGCTATTTTTAAGTGTTTCTATATTATTCTCAGCCAAGCTGCTGGATGAAAAGTACAAAGGGCTAAAAATATTTACAGTTTCAGTACTGTCTGTTTTAAAAGAAACCATCCTGTGTGATTTTTTTTTCCATTGGTAGGAAAAGCATATTATGGCTTAGAGAGAAATGGTCACAAGCAGTTTGTCCAACACTTAGCTTTTTAGGCAAAATAACCATCAAAAGGGCAGTAAGTTGGGATGTAAATCATTAAGAATTTAAAAACCAAATTGAAGAATGAAAACAGAGGTGATTACAGCTACTTTTACTATTATAGTACTGTTACTACTCTTTTCCTACTGTTAACTGTAGTTCCAATTGAAAATAGTATTGCTTATTTTCAAAACTTTGTGTATGTAAGGAAACATTTTAATTTGTTAGGAGACAAGTTGGGCTTGCATCTCAGCTCCATCCCTTGGATATGTGATCTTGGTAAGTTGCTTTTCCCCTGTGTCTCAGTGTACCCATCTGTAAAATGGGGATAATAGCAGTGCTTGCCTCCTAATGTTATTGTAAGGATTAGGTGAGAGGACACTCTGCTGAGGGTAGAACCTAGTATATAGTAAGTGCTCAGTAAACATTGGCTACGTGTATTTTTGACCTTTTTAGAATTTATTTTAGTTTTTTCATTGTGGTAAGAAGAAACACATAATATCAAATGTACCCTCTTAACCATTTTTTAAGTGTATAGTTCAGTGGTGTTAACTGTGTTTACATTGGTGTGTAAAAGCTCTCTAGAACTTTTTCATCTTGTAAAACTGAAATGTTTATTATTTTTTAAAAGCTCATTTTCCTTCACAATAAATTCTATAGCTCTGTGGGCATAACATAAGAATTCAGGCTCCACTGGGGTAGGCGTTTAGGCTGTTCTGTGCACTTCTGTATCCCAAGTGCTATATCCCAATGCCTGGCCCAGAGCAGGGGCTCAATTAATATTTGCCAAATAAATGAATAGATGGATGGATGGATGGATGGATGGGCAGGGAACAGTGCCCTGGGAACAGGGAACAGGGCAGGAACACATCATTCAACATACTAGGTGTGTTTTTGAAAAATTATCTCTTAAACAGTAAACCCATTTTTATAAGTGATCTTCAATACACATGGAAAACTGACTCCTTAGGAAATGATTTTTAAAACAAATAACTATTTCTTAATTGTTTATAAATTCTGATTGGGTAGGTCAGCTTTTCTTGAACTGGAAAAAAAAAAACAGTGTACTGAATGGTGACATGGTAAAAGAGAAAAGGATATGTTAAATGATTTGTCTAAAATTTGAGCAGGATTCACTTTAAGTGCAAGCCTTTTTTACTTTCATTCACATCTGGTCGCCAGACCTGCTTTTTCCTTAAGGCATATGTGAATCATCTTGTTCTTTCTTTTAGAAAGCAAAACTTCAGGTCTCAATCAGTATTTACCAAAACTGGTGGAACACTACCTTTCCACTGAGAGTGTACATCACCTCTTTTTGCATCTTTTGAAAGAATGTCAGCTGAACATCCTCTAGAAATGGCCCAAACTCTGTGGGTGGGAAGAAAGGAAGGAAGAAACATGTCTGTCACTTAGAACCTACCACCTATGGAATAAATCGTAGTCTTGTTCTGTGAAGTTTGTACTTAAGTTATCTACTCTGCTGGGAAAAATGTTAATTTTTGATAGAGTTTATTTCCTCCTGGGTAAAACTGTGTTACTTTTTATTGCCCAACCTTAGATTTTGTTTTTATAACACATTAAAATGTTCCAATGAACATTTTATTTTGTATCTAAGGGTTACTCTTAGGTATTAGGCACAAAATGTGGCTTACACAGAGGTTCACTACCGTCTCCCAGGGGGAGGGGACCTGCATTACCACAGACTTTGCAGTCCTGGGAGGAAGATGATGGGAAGCTGTGTCACCTGCCCAGATTTTGGGGGGGTACCATCCCAACACAGCGCCTGGCTGTAACCAGGAGCAAAAGTACATCTCTCCTTTCAGCTGACAGTTGGCAAACCCTCACTCTGTTCCCATGGCAGAGACCGTCCTCCAAAAGGTGCCATCTTGAGTCATTTCCATTGTGATTCTGACCTGTTTTCTGAAAAGTGACACAGGAAAATGATCTTACCTAGTCACTCTTTCCCAGCCCACAAGACAGAGCTTGCCTCTGAATCAGAGACTGTAAGTAAACCTTCTGAAAGGTCTCCATTATTTCTCTGAGTTGTTAATATTTTTGTGTTTGAATTCTCTGATAACAGGAAAGTGTATAAAATCTTGCCCGTTTTTTCAATTCCCTTTTGATTCCATACCTAAGTAGGAACAGAAACCAAATCAAAGGCAGTTCCATGGTCTGGACTCTGAGGACAGGATAATAGTGAAGCAGTCAGCTCATCCTACCCCTCATCTGCCCTCCCACGGCTTCCTACTGCCCAGAGAATCCAGCCTCCTCCCCTACGCGGTTCTGCTGACCTGGCCCCAGCCAGGCACTCCAGTCTCATCGAGCCGTTTTCCCTTCATTGACCTCTCATCAGCCACTCTGACCAGGGGCCAAGCTCTTCCTCGAGGCTGCTGATTCTCCTGAAAATACCCACCCACCCCCCACTTTTCATTTTGCGAACTCTTGCTCATCCTTCAATCTCATCTTAATATCACTTCCTCCGAGAAGCCTTCTCTGATTTCCACCAACCTTAACGAGCACCCCCCTCAGTTGTTCATACTTTCCCTCCTTCTATCTTTCTTAGCCCTTATTAGAATTTTAATTACATATTTACCTCTGGGTTTGTTTATTTGATGGCTTTCTCTCCCATTTGACAAAAAGCCCCATCGGGGATCGTGGCTGTTTGTCTGCTCTTTGTAACATCCAGTTAGCCCCCTTTGAAGCATAAGGTAGGAGAAAGTGACTAGGAAAATCTCAGAATGAAAAAGTAGGTAGAAGCTATACTTTAGAGGAAAGAAAAATTCCTCTAAGATCAGAAAAATATAATTTAAATTACCTTAATGCACTGATGATGTCAACACTGCTGTTTGAGAGCCCTTAATAAATTAGTACTTGCCCGCATACATGTTTGATGTGCTGTAAAAGTCCTCTATAAATGAGACTAAGAAAAGAGTCTCTTACTTTTTAAACTGTATCCATGTTCTTGTTATAATAGTAGCATGCAGGCTAACCATTTATACGTGGTCTTTAGTCTTTTATCATAAAAATAAAAACGGTAAAAACATTTTTATAGTAACTGACATTTGAAGTCCTTTTCCCATTTGTAATACCAAAAACTTGACTCTCAAATGGGCATCCTAAATTGAAAAATACACTTTTCATGTGTATTGAAAAGACATTTTCATACAACTTTAATGTTACGTTTCTTTTGAATACTTCCACGTGCTATACCTAACAGTTTCAGTGTAAATCCTCGTTTTCCTGATCAAATTCAGTTTAACTACCACACTGGTGTTTGAGCAGAGATACCCTGGTGTTTGAGCAGAGATACCCTGGAGTATCTGTGTTCTCAGAAAGTTTGTTATGAAGTATGATTTTCTGAATCAGATTGTACTGTAACAGACTTGGCCATCCTTTACTTAAATTATTCCTTCAATAAATCCATTTATATCTAGTTTATCTTTCCTAAATCTGAATTTTAATAAGTACCCATTTTTTCTTGAATTGGGGTTAACCCTGCAAAGAATAAACCAAGTAAATGATTTTTTTTTTCAATCTGTATTTTTTAAGAGAATGTGTTATTTTGTTTCAGGTGAGCGTACGTTAGTTAATTCACTTCCCTGCATCCTACAGCCAATAGGGAGGGGTCGGGGGAGACAGAGGGAGCTCAACACCAACATAACCGATTTTCTCTTTTGCCTGGAAGCTTGTTGGAACCTGTCTTAAAGAATTCTGAGCGGACGTTGAAGGATGAACATGAGGTTTTCACTTTAGCTGGAGAAAATTGGTTTTAGTGGAGAACAATAATAATAAAAGTGGGACAATTATATTTAAAGTGGATATTTTATAACTTTTGGAAATTGATCATTTCCACTGTACACACTACACTTATAAAAGCACAGTAATTTAATTTTTACCTACTTTGTGCCGATTATTTAAACGTCAAGAGAGTATAGTAGAGGCATCCTAGGTTTACGTACATTGAAGATTAATTGTAAGTGAGTGGTTCCTAGCTTTCACCTGTCTAGTTCAAGTAAAGGACGCTCTGTTCATTCTGTTCCAGCAGTAATCACTCAGACTCAAGCGACCAGCTTTCACTCCAGTTGAACTTCTGTCACTTCTCTCCCACTCCTCTCCCCTCGATCGCTTCTTGAGCTGTCACCCATTCTGCTTCCTGGTGCCTTGTTATTCTCTCACTGCCAGTCTCCTGTCATGGAATGAGGATCTAGGCCTGAAGACCTCGGAAACAGATTCCTGGAGAGCAAGCCTTTGGAGATTTTCGTCAACTCTATTTCCGCCTCCTTAAAAAAAGTTTTTTAATCTAAAATACTAAACAATTTTAAAATTCAGACTTCTCTTATTTCAAATTCAAATTATTTCTAGTCCCCTCATAGCTAAGGCTGAAGTTCATCTGTGTAGGAATGGAGCTAACTAAACTAGTGAATGTAAATGAACGTGTAAAGATGCGCTTACCTACTTAAGAGAACAAATTACTTTCAGCCACGTAGAAACGTCTACTTATTTTTCCAAATGAATTGTATGTAAAGGAAGAGTTTGCAATGTTTAAACAATTGTTTTTACCAGTTTTTTTTTTTCTTTTTTTTTTTTTTTGCGGTACGCGGGCCTCTCACTGTTGTGGCCTCTCCCGTTGCGGAGCACAGGCTCCGGACGTGCAGGCTCAGCGGCCATGGCTCACGGGCCCAGCCGCTCCGCGGCATGTGGGATCTTCCCGGACCGGGGCACGAACCTGTGTCCCCTGCATCGGCAGGCGGACTCTCAACCACTGCGCCACCAGGGAAGCCCTTCTACCAGTTTATTAAAAATCACTAGAATCTGTTTTCAAAGCAAAATTTTATTAGCGTTGTTTATCCTTCATGGTTCTTGCTGGGTTATAATTTCAGCAGATTAAGGAAGATTAGCTAGAGCTGGAAGGACCTGTGAGAGTAGGTGAGGGCCCAAGGGAGATAGGAACAGCTTCTGTGGAGGAGTCAAGTCCAGAGGGTGAGCATGCCATGTGTCCGATATGCTACCAGACCGTGGTCCCTAGAGCATGGCAGCATCTCTGAGGCACAGTCCAGAGCACACACAAGGGCAGGTTTATGTGTTTGTATGCACCTGAGTGTGGGGTGAGAGGAGGGTCCTACTAGGTGGGCAGTAGACACCCATGGAGACCCCAGAAGCCATTGATATTGCTCTGTCCAAGTAGGCAGCAGTATTCACAAGAATTTTGGATCTAGCCATCATCCAGGGGCTCTGGGGCAGAGCTGCAAGTCCTAAGAGGGAGGTTGGAGAGATCACAGAGCCACTGCTTGACTTTCCTGAGCTTCAATTCCTGATTCCGTAAAATGGAAATGATAATAGTAATTATCTCACGGGGTTATTTTGAAGGCAAATTGAAAGAATGTATGTGAAGACCCTAGAGTAGCATCTGGTGCACAGTAAGTATTTAAATGTTCGTTATTATTATATTTACATAAAATAATAAAACGATTTCTTTTTAAATGTCCCATAACTGAGCTTTATTATTCCTCAATTCGGTTATTGCAGTCAATGAAATTTTACTACATTACATGTAGGTGATTTCTAGAGGTATTGGGGAGGCAGTGGGTAGGGAACTGTTTCCGTAGTAAATCTGTTCATGACAAAGGAAAGTATTTAAATGCTGAGGAAAGAAAGTTTCATTTTTTGGACAAATCCTTATTTTTGCTAAGTTCATATAGTTGGTACCCAGCGGTACCAAACTGTAAAGTTCATGGGAAAGAGGATGCAAAATTTACTTTAGAATGTTAGGGTAAGTGTAGAAATAAGAGATAAACATTATGTAAAGACCATAATACTAGTCAGAAGATGTCTCCAATGAGAAGATGTTTTCTTCTGTTAGCAGGACAAAACTTTCATGACCTAAAAGCAAAACATTAACAAAAACAACAACTCAACAGTCCAAGTGGTTTTCACTATCTTGATCATTAAACATGTTCTCCAAAGTCTAAACTACAGTTTGTTAAGGGTTCATTGAAATTATACCAAAACAAATCAGTTTAAAAGTCAAATGGAATTACTGACATCACAGAAATCATAATTTCCCTCTTAAGAATTGCATAAGCTGGGCTTCCCTGGTGGCGCAGTGGTTGAGAGTCCGCCTGCCGATGCAGGGGACACGGGTTCGTGCCCCGGTCCGGGAAGATCCCACATGCCGTGGAGCCGCTAGGCCCGTGAGCCATGGACGCTGAGCCTGCGCGTCCGGAGCCTGTGCTCCGCAATGGGAGAGGCCACAACAGTGAGAAGCCCACGTACAGCAAAAAAAAAAAAAAAAAAAAAAAGAATTGCGTAAGTTTTCATAGCTATAAGTGATTTTAAAGATGATCTTCATGACTAGTTACATTTTTTGAGGCTGTAGAAGTCAGGTATTTGCCCAAAGTCATCCATCAGGATTCCTGAATTTTTCAGTCTTATAAGTTTGGTCATACTCTGAACGTTAACTGTCCTTCACTTAGATAGGTCACAGATAATATACTAGGAGTGTTTCCTAGTCACACTGTATAGATAGAATAAGATGCACTTTGGTCGATGGATTTTTAAATATTACAGAAGATAGATTGATACAGCCACTTTGGAAGACAGTTTGGCAGCTTCTTACAAAGCTCATCATAGGCTTATCATATAATTCAGCAATTGTGATTAGAGACATTTACCCAAATGAGTGGAAAACTTATGTCTACACAAAACCTGCACATGAATATTTATAGCAGCCTTATTCGTAATTGCCCCAAACTAGAAGCTACCAAGGTATCCTTCAATAGATGAATGGATGAATTGTGATACATCCATACAGTGGAATATTATTCAGCACTAAAAAGAAATGAGCTATCCAGACATGGAGGAACCTTAAATGCATACTGTCAATGAAAAAAGCCAATCTGAAAAGGCCACATACTCTATGATTCCAGCTACAGGAAAGGCCAAACTACAGAGACAGTAAAAGGTGCAGTGGTGGTCAGAGCCTTGCAGGGAGCAGAGGCAGCCTGGATAGGTGAAGCACAGTGGATTTTTAAAGCAGTGACACTATTCTGTGTGGTATTGTAATGGTGGATAGATGACACTGAGCATGCGTCAAACCCATAGAACAATGTAACACAAAGAGTGAAACCTAATGTAAAACTGTGGATTTGGGTTGGTAATAATATATCAATATTGATGCACTAATTGTAACAATGGCACCATACTAAAGTAAGATGTTAATAACAGGAGACACTGGGAGGAGACCTTTTTGCTCTATAATTTTTCTATAAACCTAAATCTGCTCTTAAAAATAAAGTCTCCTGGGCTTCCCTGGTGGCGCAGCGGTTGGGGGTCCACCTGCTGATTCAGGGGACGCGGGTTCGTGCCCTGGTCCGGGAGGATCCCACATGCTGCGGAGTGGCTGGGCCCGTGAGCCATGGCCGCTGAGCCTGCACGTCCGGAGCCTGTGCTCCGCAGCGGGAGAGGCCACAACAGTGAGAGGCCCGCTTACAAAAAAAAAAAACTAATAAAAATAAATAAATAAAGTCTACTAATAAAAATACCTTAAAAGTCACTTTTGAAAAATAGACCATAGTCAGCTGCAACAGACTAATATCCCAACAGAAAACAAACCAACCAACCCTGGATATAACTTCTGTTATATAATCTGCCCCTATCTTGTATCTCTGGTCCTTTTTTAAAATTTCTTTTCACTTAGCTCACATTGTATCTCATTAACCTTTAGCTAATAACGAATGGGCAGTTGAAAAAGTAAAAGGTAGTTTTATTGTTTATTTATAGTTCCCCGTGGCAAACACGTCAGGTCGTAGCGGGCAGGTCGGGGCAGGAGAGCTGCCGTCAATGTGGCTGACATCTTCCTGCTCACATCCCACCCCTCTTTCCTCCCTAGCTGGGTGCCACCTGACCGTTGGCTGCAGACAGGAGCTAAGGGTGAAAATGGGGTAGTAGTTACTGTGCTTTTAGTATTGTGCTACTGTGTTTTATTTTTACAGAATCTCCTTTAAACCTCACATTTTGTAGTTGAGGAAATGAGACCACTGGTGGAGGGAAGGTCCATACGCACGCAGTCTAACTGCGTACCTGCCAGGCGAACGTGAATGTGTATGACTGTCCCAACCTGCCCCCCCAACCGCCTTGGGAGTAGGTGAGAAGGAGAGCCATTTGGAGAAGCTGGTCCTGGCCCAGGTGCCATTGAAGTGATCAGATAGCTGGACAAGGTTGGTTCTAGCTGAGGTGGATACCACCACCCTACACACCAGCAGCTGCCATCAAGAAGTCTTATCTCAGCACTTTTAGTCCATGATTAAGTGATACGTGATTATCACTTATACATATGTATTATTATGTAGTATGAGAACCATATGTGCATTTAGTCAATTCTTAATCTCCAGTCTCATAGAAAAGAGTGATAGAGTTCAAATGTTGTATCTGTTTGACTTTGGAAGTATATTATTTTGGTGGGAGTTAGCAGCTTTAACTTCTTAAGTTTGTTTGGCTGGAGGTGATATTAACATTTGGGTGTCTTTTGCAGCCTGCACATGTTTACGGTGTGGAGAGAGGGACTTGATCCCTAGCAAGGTAGAGCTAAATGTGGTAATCAGTATTTACCCCAGCTAATCCACAGAGCTGGTAATCTACATGCTGAGGATTAGTAGCTGATTTTATGGAAACCATGGTTTTGAAAGTCAGTTTGCTTTCTCATTTTGAGATGAATATTTAAGAATTTTGAACCGTGTCTCTGCTTATTCAATTTAAGAATTTTGAACTATATCTCCTCTTACTTAATTTGTGATTCTTGTAAGATTCCATTATAGTGGGGGATGGGAAATAACGCTTTTTCTTGTGTTCTTTTTCTTAACATAAGAATTTTGTAAAGCAGACAGTCGCAGAGTATTTTACAAATCTTGACTAAATATCATGGAATGCATCCTTGACCAAAGCACAGTATTTTCAAAATGTTTGAAAAATTCGTCATCACATAAATAATATTTTAAAATAATACCATTTAGGGCATCCCTGGTGGCGCAGTGGTTGAGAGTCCGCCTGCCGATGCAGGGGACGCGGGTTCGTGCCCCGGTCTGGGAGGATCCCGCATGCCGCGGAGCAGCTGGGCCCGTGAGCCACGGCCACTGAGCCTGCGCGTCCGGAGCCTGTGCTCCGCAGCGGGAGAGGCCACAACAGTGAGAGGCCCGCGTATCGCAAAGAATAATAATAATAAAATAAAATAAAATAAAATAATACCATTTAAATTAAAATTTTTGAATACAGTTTACCTCCTTGAAATATAAAACATTCCTCAATTGATCTTAGAATTACTTTGCAACCTACTTTACATTTTTTATGAGGCAAAATAAACTTTCCAACTTCTTAATAATTAATAAGAATTATACATTAAAACATAACATTTTTCATTTACTCTAAAGTGTTTCAAATTAGGGACTTCCCTGGTGGCGCAGTGGTTAAGAATCTGCCTGCCAATACAGGGGACACGGGTTCAAGCCCTGGTCTGGGAAGATCGCACATGTCGCGGAGCAACTAAGCCCGTGAACCACACCTGCTGAGCCCATGCGCCACAACTACTGGAGCCTGTGCGCCTAGAGTCCATGCTCCGCAGCAAGAGAAGCCACCGCAATGAGAAGCCCGCGCACCGCAACAAAGAGTAGCCCCTGCTCGCCGCAACTAGAGAAAGCCCGCGCGCAGCAACGAAGACCCAACACAGCCAAAAATAAATAAATAAATAAATAAATAATTTTATTTGAAAAAATATATTATTAAAACATAAATAAACAAAATGTTTCTCATTAAACTTTTTTAAACCTAGTACGTAACTAGTGCAAATAGAACTTTTTAAGGTTACGACATACCTGTGACCTATAAGATTAATTTTTATGTCTTTATTTTACTTGGCAAGTCTGCAGTAGTAGTAGAGGTTTGTTCTGGGGTTGATCCATGTATTTGTTTTTCTAGTCATCCCACTAATTGAGCCTTATATGGTGTTTTTTTTTAATTTTTAGAAATAGAATATACTGTATAATATATGTATGTGCTTATATATTTATGATAGAAAAACAAACATGACCTTTGATCCTACTGGAGATAACCATCATCTCTCAGTCATACAAAAGATAAGGTCCATCTCTTAGTTATATAGGTAAGATTTACATCTTAGTCATATGTAGTTACAGATATAAATATGTGCTTATTGCCAAAGATTATTGAAATATGTACATCCACGCATATAGACTTCTGGAAGCAAAAAGAGAATCATAATGTTTTATAGAGTGGCTGTATCTCTTTAATGTGTCTCCAGGATCTTGCTGTAATTCTAGAGCCAGCACCTGGTTCAGGTTCACCCATGACATTTTCAGTTGATCTTTCTCTTGTTTTCTTTTCTAGTTGACCTTCAAACAGAAAGTTCATAGCCTCTTCTCAGCTGTTAATGTGATTTACTTCTTCTGTCTGGAAGTCAGGATTGTTGCTGAATTCATTGTTTGAAGGGGATTGAGGTTCTTGGCTTAAAGCCAGACTGTTCCCTGCTAACAGAAAACTCAATCCACCAACCCTAATTTCAAAGATTCCTGGGTGTGTGGCCCGTGGACATCTTAGACCCTGGGTCCAGCGATTGTTAGGCTGTTCCTGGCACACCTCATATGTCCTGGCTTGTCTACTGATTATAATCCAAGTATTATAGCGCTGATCAGTGAACACCCCAGTCAGTGGCTTTCAGTCGGAAAAATTTAGTGCAGCAACTAACCTGCTGTTCCTTATGCTTTAAAGATAGTATTTGAGTTAGTCCTTGTTTAACTTTGCAATTCTGATCTTTGTATTAAGATGTGTAATTTTTCTTAATTTTCAAAATAAGGAGTGCCAGTGTGGGCTTCGTAGAGCCCTAAGGCCACAGGAAGTACACTATTAAACATAAGTGAAAAGGAGACATCTGATGAGCCCCACATATGGCAATATTACATCTCTTACTCCATCAGGGAGGAAATAGGTCATTGTTTCTCACATTGTGAGAGAGAGCTGTCTTGCCACGGAAAAAGGAGATTAAGTATTAGTTTAATTAAAAGCAATTTGCCCGACCCCCAGATGTAGAGAAAAAACTAGTGGTTACAGTGGGGAGGGGGAATGGGGTGGAGGGCAAGAGAAGGTAGGGGATTAAGCGGTACAAACTACTATGTAGAAAATAAATAAGCTACAAGGATATTTCTTAAAAGGCAGTTTACCAGATTTGTTGTCTAATGAGTTGACCTGGAGAACATTAGCACCAATGGTTTGAAAGCCATCAAGAGCCTCCCCCGAGCAAGAGCACGCTGGTTTCCTTAGATTCCTGTCTTTGTGCCTTTACCACTCTCACCTCAGTATGAAGCAGTGGGAAGGCAGAGAAAGACTTTTAGAATCAGCTTATTAAGAATGAATTTTTCTTTATAGATATTAGTAACCTAGAAGGAGAACTACTTTAAATAATCTTTAAAACATATAATTTCAGGTGGATGCCAGCAGTTGTGCTGTTGAATGGCTATGCAAATACTCTAAGAAATTTAATATTTTATCAAAAGGCACAACTGCAAAACCGAAACCCACCGACCTGTTTCTATGGTAACCACTGTTGAAATGTGTCTAGCCAGTATGTGTCTTTCCATAATTTTTCTCTGAGAGTTTCAGGGAGTTCATTCATTTTACTTTCCTAACACTGACCAGATCGATAGATACAGAGATATAAATATGCATATATTTTTCAATGGGGATGTGAGACTATTACAAAATTCCCTTAGATTCATATAGAATATGACTTCATCCTAATGCATAAATATTTTTGGCTAAAAGAGAAGTCCACTATTTTATAAATTTAATTAAACTAGTGATGAAACCAGGTAAGTACTGATTTCTAAAAGACAGATGGTTCCAGCTTCCTAAATGTTCTCTGGTATTTATAGGTGGAACTGTGGGCTTCAGCACGTGTCCCTTAAAAGTAAAATTCATTTGGGTGTCTCTCCAAGACCCACCAGGCCATCAGGCTCCACTGGATGGAGTTTTGACTCGGATCTAATTAACCCTCCTGTGGCCCGTCTTCCTTGTCAGAGGTTGTATGTGGTAAATACAATGGGAGTCACAACTTATTTCTTCAGCGACCTCAATATTTCCCAACAGGGTCATTCAGAAAAGCTGACTACGACGTAACCAAGGGATTCCATTGCACTTTATCCTTAAGATAAAATGTACTACTGATTTGTTTTGAGAACTTCCCCACCTTTCTCTCAAGGCCTGAGTGTCACAAAACAAACAGATGCGGCCAGGTATTCTTGTGATGTGAAATGTATGCTCACTGAGATGTGAGCATCTCAGTTAACACATACAGTGTGTTAACATTACAGCAGGGCTCATGGCATTTATCTAGTCAAGTGGCAAGAAAGAGATACTGAGGAAATGAAACTACACTGGGCCCCATAGTAGGGGAATCTCACTTAGTTCACAAGGATGATGGAAAAGCCAGGGTGTTTCCAAGCCTGTTAGACATGGTTGCTCATGATAATATGTAATTGCTTGCTGAGGAGGAATGAGTATTTAACTTAAGGCCCTCTGTCTATATTTTCAAGTTCTCCCAGGCTCCTCAAATAAGGGCATTGCCACTCCTGGGTCATGGGGAATGGCTTTGCAGTTTCACAGATCCCATTGCTGTAGCGTAAACACATGTAGTCTTCAGTTTTCTTTTAATTGAAGTATAGTTGATCTACAGTGTTTTGTTCGTTTCTTGTGTACAGCAAAATGATTCCGTTTATATATATTCCTTTTCAGATTCTTTTCCATTATAGGTTATTACAAGATGTTGAATGTAGTTCTCTGTGCTATATAGTAAGTCCTTCTTTATCTATTTTGTATATAGTAGTGTGTATCTGTTAATCTCAAACTCCTAATTTATCCTTCTCTTTCCCCTTTGGTAACCATAAGCTTCTTTTCGATGTCTATGAGTCTATTTCTGTTTTGTAAATAAGTTCATTTGTATCATTTTTTAGATTTCACATATGTGATATCATATGATATTTGTCTTTCTCTGACTTACTTCACTTAGTATGATAATCTCTAGGTCCATCCGTGTTGCTGCAATGGCATTATATCATTCTTTTTTATGGCTGAGTAATATTCCATCGTATATATGTTCCACATCTTCTTTATTCATTTATCTATCGATGGACATTTAGGTTGCTTCCATGTCCTGGCTGTTGTAAATAGTGCTGCAATGAGCATTGGGGTGCATGTATATTTTCAGATTAGAGTTTTCTCTGGATATATGCCCATGAGTGGGATTGCTGGATCATATGGTAGCTCTATTTTTAGTTTTTTGAGGAATCTCTATACTGTTTTCCATAGGGGCTGTACCAATTTATATTCCCACCAACAGCGTAGGAGGGTTCCCTTTTCTCCACACCCCCTCCAGGATTTACTGTTTTAGGCTTTTTGATGATGGCCATTCTGACCGGTGTGAGATGATAACTCGTTGTAGTTTTGATTTGCATTTCTCTAATAATTAGCAATGTGGAGCATCTTTTCATGTACCTTCTTGTAGTAGCCGAACAGTGACAGGTCCACAGTGTCCAGTGAGCTGAAGAAGCATAGCTTCACAGAATCCAGTTCTCCCGTTTTCTGGAATCCCAGAGTCTTTCCTTTTTGCTTCATCCTTTATTCCCCCTGTATTCAGGCTTTACCACTTCTTTTCTGGGTAAACACAGTAACCTCTTTACTTTACTCCTCCCGGTTTCCACATATGGCCCCTTCATGTATCTTCCATACTGCCAGTCAGAATGATCTTTCTAAAGGCAAAACCGAGTCTTGTGGTGACTTGCTTACAGTCTTTCAAAGACTTCTCTTCCTTAGCTGAGCGCATTTCCTTCCCAGGGGACCTAACATCCCAGAGTGTCTACGACCTACATACCTTTCCTGTCGGCATCCTTTTCCCCTTCCCCTCGTTCTGTGCTCTGGACCAACCTTTGCTTTCCCAAAAGCTTTGTGCTGAATGCCTGAATTCTGCAGGCCTGAGCTCTCCTCGGGCCTCAGGTATACATCTGTCCTAGCACTGTTTTCTAGTGGACTTACTTTCCTCACTAGACTCTAAGCACCTTGCTTGTGTTTTATCCAGCACCTAGCCCAGCACCTGACACATAGCGCTCAATATAAGTTTATTATATGAATGAATGCATGAGTGATCAGATCACACACAAAGCAGAGAGGAAGGAGACGCTGCATTTAATGAGTATATGAAATAGCCTTGAGTTGCAGTTAATACAGATTTCAACAAGAGTGAGGCTGGCTGGTTGATCCGGGTGGTCACCCTAAGGACACAGCCCTGGGGGATAGCCACAGGACCAAAATCAGTTTTATTAGTTCTGGAGAGATGTGACTTGCAAGAATTGACTTATGATTAAATGGATGACAGATTAATTCATAACTGAGATCTTTTGACAGTGAGAAAGAGAGAGATCAGGCAGCACAATTGATGGGGGTCATTTGCTCAGACCATATCCTCTTGGTCAGTAAATTCTCAGGGGACCAAATATTAGCACTGGCTAAGTTCTAATAGGAGGAATTGAATTCTTTCTAATTGTCCTTCAGGGATTTTCCATCAAGCTGGATTATCTGGAAGAATGATTCTTTTCTTTTTTAATTTTTATTGGAGTATAGTCGAGCCACAATGTTGTGTCAGTTTCTGCTGTACAGCAAAGTAAGTCAGCCACACACATACACATATCCACTGTTTTTTAGATTCTCTTCCCATATAGGTCATCACAGAGTATTGAGGAGAGTTCCCTGAGAATGATTCTTCTCTTATGGAAGTTAAGCAAGTCTAGAACAGTGACTTTCACACAGTTCTTAATAGCAGTCAGAGCTGCTCCTTCTTTGTAATCATGATAGCTAATATTTATGGAATGTTTACTGCTGCATGTCAGGCACTGTTCTAAAGGCTTTATCTACGTTGGCGCAATTCTCAAAACCCTATGATGAAGTTACTGTTATTAGCTCCACTTTTACAGACTGGGAAACTGAGACAAAGATGTTAAGTGATTTATCTAAAGTCACCTTGTGAAGGGAGCTGGGATTTGAACCCATGCAATCAGACTCCAGCACCTATGCTGACCAACCTTTGGAAAAATGCAACCAGCCCGTCTTGTGGTTACTTTACAGTACTTCATTTAATTCTCCTAGCACCTCTTGCAAATGAGGTGTGTTAACCAAGACCTTCTTGGTTGCGAGTAGCAGACTAACTTGAGTGAAAAAGATTTAACTGTACTTTGTAACTAAGCTGTCTTTGTGTCATGTGACCAGCTGTGACACTGGGTATCCCAGTGGGTATGGAGAGGCAGTTCTTCACAGAGGAAGAGGAGCCGGTGATGGACAAACAAAAATCACACTAGGAATCGGAAGTTGAGAGAGGTTAAGTAGCTTGGCCAGGGTCACTCAGCTAGGGAATGGCAAACACGGAATTCGGAGCTAGGCTCCCGCCGCCAGAACCAGTCTGTGTTTGCTCTGATTTGTATGAACCCTGTGCATTCCACACATCCTTCTTCTGTCTTCCGTCTCCAGCAGGTTATGGTATCATTGGCCGAGATAGCTTTTTCTCTGCTTCATTTTAGTTCTAAGGACACATTGTGGTCACCTCCCGTGAGCCTGGCTGTCTCCCAAATGTAGTGTGCATTGCTTTATTTAATCCTGAACTGTCTTTTAGAATAGTTATGTAAACAGTTAAGTTCATCTAATCATTTTACTACTTTCCACTTCAGAGAGTGAAGTTTTTCTGACCAGGCCCCAAATTCTAGAGAAATCTTTACTGAAGCCCTGTGACCAGACCAGAGCTTTTTCAGGCGAAGGTTTATGCAAAACATTGGCCTTCATGGAAATTTGGTTCTTGCTCACTTGGGTCTCAGTTCATGAGAATTTTCATCAACTCAAGCAGCAGGTCATAGATACACGTACAGGTGTGGAAGGTTAGCTTGTGATCTTCCTGTCGCCTCGCAGCCCTACTGTACAGATTTTTAGCAGGGAGAGTGCTCTTTGGAAGATGCTCTGTACTTTGCACTTCTGAATCTGTTTATGAGAAAATGACGGTATTTTTCAGTGTTTGCACCACCTCTGACGGACGCTCTGATCCTTGATGTGTTTAGTTTTTTACGTGTGCTCATCTCTACATCAAAAACAGAGGAAGCCACAGGAAATTGCTGCCTGTATTTCCAGGAAATGTAACTACCTCACCTGCTCCCCGATCTGCACAGCCCAGAAGACCCCACCGTGGGCACTGGCATCGCTGATGAAGGTGGTGATTAGGAGCTGGGGAGTATTCTCATTCTGCTGCTCTGCCAACAAAAGCCCCAAGAAGACAGGCTCTTCAGACTCATGGGTTAACGCTAAATCTGGTCCTCTAAACACTCCTCTGACCAGGTAAATGCATGCATGAAGTGAGGTATAATTCCAAACCAGAGGGCTGGTGGGCCTCACTCTTTCTGCTCAGGTGTGGCACCTCCTGCCTGGTCCACAGGGCTGGGGCTGGCACTCTCACTGATCACACAGAAATGAAATAATCCTGGGAGAGAGCCTATTGATGGACTCGGGAGGTCTCAAGAGCGTGAGGTGATGGACTAGGAGGGCGTTATGCTAAGTGAAATAAGTCAGAGAAAGACAAATACTGTATGATATCACTTATATGTGGAATCTGAAAAAGACAACGAACTCCTGAATATAACAAAACAGAAGCAGACTCACTGATACAGAGAACAAACTAGTGGTTACCTGTAGGGACAGGGAAGGGGGAAGGGGCAATAGAGGGATAGGAGATTAAGAGGTGCAAACTGCTACGTATAAAATAAATTAGCTACAAAGATATATTGTACAACACGGGAAATATAGCCAATATTTTATAATGACTACAAATGGAGTACATCCTTTAAAAATTGTGAATCGCTATATTGTACACCTGTAACTTATTTAATATTATGCATCAACTATACGTCAATAAAAAAAAACAGAAAGACCAAGAGGTTACACTGAACACCAGCCATTCCTTAAAGAATTATGATAATATATACACACTACTATATATAAAATAGGTAACTAATAAGAACCTACTGTATAGCACAGGGAACTCTATTCAATACTCTCTAATGACCTATATGGGACTAGAATGTTAAAAGGAGTGGATATGTGTATGTATAACTGATTCACTTTGCTGTACAGCAGACACTAACACATCATTGTAAATCAACTGTACTCCAATACAAATTAATTTTGAAAAAAGAATGATGATAATGATAATAGCTAATATTTATTGAGTGTTGACTGTGGTATGCCAGACATGTAACTTAGGACCTATGCGTGTTATTTAATTCAATCCTCACATAAATCCCTACAGGGACTTTCTATATTATCCCAACTTTCAGATGAGGCACCTGAGACTCGAGAGCGTGTTTAATATCTTGTCCAAGATCACACAGCCAGTAAATTCAAACCCAGACGTATGTAATGCTACGCCAGCACTGTAAATAGTTGAGTAGATATTACTGGGAGTGCAGCTGGGCTGGCAGTCTGTATGCACAGGCAGATGGGAGCAGACAGGGTCCATCCAAGCAGGCTGAAGGCCGGTACCAAGGGCAGGCTTTGCTGTAGATCTGCCGTAGTGACACAGGGAAGAAAGGAGGGGCCGGTAGTCCAATAAATCCTTTACCCCGGGGAATTTATGTGTCTTCTGGGTGCTGGCCAACATCCTGAGTGCAAGCAACCGAATACAAAAGGGTGACTCCTCACTTCATCACGGTCCCAGCTTCTTAGCATAGCTCTCTTCTCTATTTTCACTTATAAATTTACATTGTGATTAAAACAAGTATGAGAAATTGATGTTGTTTCAGCTTCTCCGTGAGCTGAAACAAATTTTCGTTTAAGCATGAAATCTGCCATCTCACGGGTCAAAAAGAGGCTCTGGAAGAGAAGCATCCATAAATATTTGAGGCTTAATGAAGGCTATCTAGTTAATAATACCCCACATTATTACAGAAAGGTAACATTTGACTCCAAAGATACACCCATTAAAGCTGGTACAAAAAGTTGGAAAATGAGGCTAGGAATTAATAAAAGATATCAGGAAGACCATTTGTGGACTTGCTAGAGACAGGCCGTAAGTGTGGTTTTGAACTTTCTGGCAGCTGTCATGAAGATGGAAAGATACGTGTAGTAGACATTGATTTTCAAAACTCAAAAGGAGAAAAGGTCTCTTAGAATTTTAGCAGAAAAAGAGTTTGCACCTCTACACAGGTGGTGGTTAGTGTTGGTTTAAAACTGTTAGCATGCAGCCCCCTGTACCCCTCTCTGCATTCTGCTTATTTTTCGGATTGAAAGCCCATGTAGTGTGATTTATCACATGTTTACTTCTGGAGTACTTCAAGACTGATAATCTGGTTTGTGTATCATCCATGTCTTCCTTTCTCTTTCCTTCTGGGCCTGTTGTTCATCTCCTGGACATTTCTTTTCTCATTAGCATTTCTGCTAAATGATAAGCAGAGAAAATACAAATAAACACACAGCTCTAGCAATCAACTTTGCTATTTACAGAGGTGGTTTTAATGCTTTTTTAGCAAATGGGGATGTCAAGAGAGATCTTTCCCGATTGTCTTAGAGCTCAGCCCGCTCCTGTGTGTGCTTAGTGAACCCCACCTGAGCTCCAGGTGGAGGGCAGGCAGGGAGAGAGACCTACAGGGGGAAGTTTGACCCCATCATACCCGAGATAAAGCCACTCTTGGTGAACTGACATTGAGCAGAAGAGGTGGAAACTTGTGTTCGTTTGCTAGGGCTGCCATAACAGAGTACCAGGGCTTAAACAATAGACATTTCTATTTCTGTTTCTAGGCTGGAAGTCCTAGATCACGATGTCAGCAGGGTGGATTTCTTCTCAGGGCTTCTCTCTTTGGCTTGTAGATGGCTGAAGATCACATGATCTTCCCCCTGCCTGTGTCTGTGTCCTAATCTCCTCTTCTTATGAGAATACCAGTCAGATTGGATTAGGGTTCCCCCTGGTAACCTCATTTAACCTTAAATACCTCTTTTTAAAGGCTCTGTCTCCAAATACAGTCACATTCTGACTTACTGGGGGTTAGGATTTCAAAAATTCAGCCCAAAACAAAACTGATTAAAACAAGATGTTGCATTACCTAGATTTCAAGAATGCGAATTTCTCTCTTCTCCAGTTAGAAAGAATTGAAGGTCCTGCAAGGCACCCTTGTTGTAGATTTGTGCCCTTGAAAGGCTTGGATCACAGTCAGGGTTTTTGTATGGGTGTGTTTTTTCTTTTGGATCAAATATACTGTGTCTATTGAAAGTTTGAAGATCAGTGCATTTCCTCCTGTTCAGAAAATAATAATGCCAAGCTTTCACCAGAGTTCTTTTCATCTCCAAGGCTCTCTTAAATATTGACTAATTAAGTAAAAATGGAGGAAGGCTGGCTAAATAGCCTCTCTTTGAGGACCAGTCCAGTGGACTTAGAATACACAGTGATTTGCTGTATCTTTGAAAGCAGAAGCAACTAGAAATCTTTTATTATTGGCTATCATAGCAAATGGCATCTCTTATTATGTTTAGCAGCTGACATATCAACTTGCATTTTAGTTGGTTGTTATACATGAAATAGTAGGATATAAGTAGACTAAAAATGAGAATTTACAGCCCTGGGACATGGGATATCTGACATCTAGGTGTTGCCATGACAACTCATCTGGATGTTGCTTTGTAATCTTTTAGATTAGGTTCCAGCCCAGGGTCACTGGATTGGAATTGGAGCGGGGATTGGTAACTGGACGTGAATGTTGTACTTTTACTAAGTGGTGTTTGAATTTGCAGTTTGGTCATCTTGCTAAGATCAAGTAGAAACGACACTGAGGGAATATTTAAATTCTTCAGAACCGAGACAAGGTCACATTTGTCAGCAAGAATATTCTGATGGAGTGGTCTGAGACTCAGCAGCTGGAAGACAGGATTTCCTGTCCTTGGTCAGTGGATAAAAACTATGCAAGCATCCCTTAATATATGTACACCCCGAACAGTTCTGTGTAAATGAAACACTGGGAAATTTAACCTTTTTTTATAATTGTCTTATGTTATAAAATTGGAACTGAACATCTCCGAGAAAGCAGTTTGGCCTCAAAGCAAAGCACGGCTGCTTTCTAGTGTCCCATATCCTCCATCTCAGCCGGAAATGGCCCGGAGGGCGTGGAATTTGGATCAGGCAAGGGAACTGGGCAGAGTGAGGAAGGAAGCGGTTGGAAAACAGGGTGCCGCATGCCTCACCCCTCACGTTGGCCTTGACCACGGGTACCACACCTCCCCTGTGACGGGGGGGGGGGGGGGCGCCCAGACATGCTCGTCACCAGGGAGGGTCAGCGCAAGGGCTCTGTGCTGAAGTCAGATCCCAGTTCTGCCACGAGCAGTGTGACCTTGGACAAAACACGTCTCCGCTCTGGGTTCCCCCTAGGAAATGAGGAGACTGCGTTTCCTCTGGCTGTCAGGTTCTGCAGCTCATCATCGTGGGGGGAGGGGCAGGTCGCCACATGTCTCTTCTTTGCCGTTAAACCCACATTTCCATCATCTCTTTGCAGCAGAATTAGCCCTCCCCGGTTAGTGGACCTCTGGATAATTAAGAGGGAGCAGAAAGGTACCCCCCGCCCCGCCAATCCTCATATATTTTATTTTATTTTTTTTTTATTTATTTATTTTTTTTGCGGTATGCGGGTCTCTCACTGTTGTGGCCTCCCCCGTTGCGGAGCACAGGCTCCGGACGCGCAGGCTCCGGACGCGCATGCTCAGCGGCCATGGCTCACGGGCCCAGCCGCTCCGCGGCATATGGGATCCTCCCAGACCGGGGCACGAACCCGTATCCCCTGCACCGGCAGGCGGACTCTCAACCACTTGCGCCACCAGGGAGGCCCTCATATATTTTAGATTTAATTTCTGAAGCAAAGGCTGCCATGCAGTGAGGAGACGATGAAATCCCGAACAGAAGACAGCCAGTTCCAGCGAGTTTTTCCAGTACCGCTGTTGTCAGCATCAGCATCAGCTTAGCCGATATTTACTGAGCACGTCTATATATAGGAGACCGTGCTAAGCACTTTGTATACATACGCCATTTAACCGCATGACCAATACACGTATGTGTCTGTATGTGAAAATGTAAAATGGCGCATTTGCTATGTAGCAGGTATTACGTCGAATCCTCACAGTAATCCAGTGAGGGAGATCAGTTAAGCCTCACAACAGAGGTGGTGTCATCAATTAGCTCTGTTTTTACAGTGAAGGAAACTGAGCCAAAGCGAGTTAACTGGTGGAGCAGGGATTTGAATGCAAGTGGTATGGCCTCGGAGCCCTTTCTCATAATCTCTCTGCTGTGGTTCTCTACACTCACATGATACAGCCGTCACCTGGGGAGCTTTTGAAATCTATGGATCCCCGGACCCCATGCCAGACCAGTCAGAATGTGTGGGGTTGCAGCCTGCACCTGGGTATGCTGATAAGCAGCCCAGGCTGAGAACCACTGCCCCAGATGGACCACTAGGGTCATGGGACAGGGAGGTTGTGGGCAGCCCCGCATCTAACAGGTGACTGGCCAAGGCCTTGCATCCAGGCTGCTCACTCTAAAGCCAGGTCCCTTGATGGCACAATGGGCAACATTCCAATTATTATTGTTGCTCTTAGGACCTGTATCTACCATCATGTCTGGTTTCCCTTTCCTAGTCTAAATCTCAAAGCCTCAAATTCATTTAGGGCCTTTTAAAAACGGTGTAATTGGAACTTCTCTGGCGATCCAGTGGTTAGGACTCTGCGCTTCCAGGTTGGAGGCCTGGTCGGGGAACTAAGACCCTGCAAGCTGCACGGCACGGCCAAAAAATAAATAAATAAAAATAAAAATTGGTATTAGGCCACATTATGATAATCAAAGAAGATGAACCAAAGGAGTGATTTACCACTTAACAGTGTCAGCTAACCTGGACTGATCACCATCACCATCTTTAATGTCAGTTGTTGTGCTTCACGGGTAGAGTCTGGGACAGTGGTTCCAAAACCTTGATGCACATTGGAATCACCTGGGGATCTTTAAACATCACAGATGCCCAGCTCCCACCCAAGACATTTGATTTTATGAGTGTGGAATGTCACCTGCACAGTGGGCTTTTTAAAAGGCCTCCAAAGTGATTCTGATGAGCAGCCGTTTGAACCAGTGGTTTAAGAACTTGGTCTGTAAGTTCACAAGGGTGCTGACTATGGAATCAGCTCTGGGGCCTGAACTCACTTTTTACCTCTGACAGTGTCTTACCACCGTCCTCCTTTGCATTTTAGCCAGCATGATTAATTTGCATTTAATTCTGCTCAGTTCACTCCCTGACTCCCAATTCTACCTCGCTGTCAAATGATGGTTTCTCCCCAAAGGTGATTCTTACGCTTAGGCTCTTGGAGTAATAGTGGTGACATGTCTGTGGGGTATCTTTGTAAGGTTCTCTCTTATTTTCACTATGAGATGTATTTCTTTTGAAACTGTTTTACATTTTAAAACATTTTTGTGATTTTTATACACATTGCTTTTTCCTTCCAAGAGTAAAATAAACAACTTTTCCGCATAATGCTTTATAATAATAAACCACTTACGAGTCTTTTCCCAAAATAGTTGACCATCAGATTCACTCATGGGAGATGGCTGCCATGCCCGCAGTGCTTAACAGTTGATAAAATCTTACAGATAGAAATATGGTGCAAATTTTCTCCTTTGGAAGTTTAGAAAAGTCCGATTAATTTATCCACTGGCAAATATAGTGGGATTATAAAGACGTATTAAAGCAGAAGTGTACATTTGTTGGCAAGTTTGCAAATGTATTGGATTGATCTGGAAATTCATTTCGCAGTAAGTACTAGGTCTCAAACTGAGATTTTTTAAGGCAACAGAGATGTTGTTTGGTGGGTAAGAGGATTGATAATTTGCAAGCGGAATTTGCAAATTGATAATTTGCAAGTGGAACAGCTTTTGGCAAAGGCTGGGAGATGGAGAATTGAGCTAGGCTGGTGGGAAAGGTATAAACTGGGTGTGGCAGGTGATGAGGAAGGACTGCTGAGATGGGGCTGGTCGTTGTATGAGATTTCATAGCAAGAATACTTGGAAAGAGCTAAAAAACACATGGTATCGCGGTAGGAGTTTCTCTTTTCCTTTGTGTGGTGGTTGAAGTCCAGTTGGTCTGTAATGGCATTGGTGTTCTGGATCACTGAACAAAAAGGCTGGTAGTTTGGGTTGGTTATTATGCTTTTCTTGAGGGTGAAGCTTTTGAAATGAACTCTGCTTCTTTAGGTTGAAAATTCCTCATTCTGGTGTCTTGTCTACATCTTGCTGCTGTAATCCCCGAGAAGAGAAAAGGGGTTTAGGTCGCCTCTCTTTTGAAATGAGCAGGGTCAGAGCAGGCAGGGGGCTATCACGGTTGTTTCTCTTTGTTCCAGACTTAGAACGTGTGAGCAAGTGGTTCCACCCCTCACTTTGTGAGCTGTTTTCCTCCGATATTTCCTAATTTTTCCCATGACGTTCCAGCCTGTTTCTTCACCAGATTGTAAGGCCTGAAAGACCCCATTGTTCTACAGGAGTCTGAGCTGGTGCACGTTTGCTGAGCTGGCCGGGTGGGGTCTGCGTGTGGGTGGGACATGGCTGGGGATAATGCAGATTAGAGGATGTGCAGAGTGTATTCCTGACAATGGCCAACGCTTTCTGCTTAGCAGGCATTTAGAGAGGGCCTTTTTCTTCATAGAAGGTGCCGTACTTTTAAAATATTTTTCACAAACTATGTCTTTCACTGCGCTGATTGAGAGAAATGGGGACGTTCCATTAAGCTAAGGAAAGTTTCTTAATGGTAAATCAAATGAATGAAGGCCTTATCCAAACTTCACTTCATCTTCAGATAAATGCAAACTTTCGTTCTTGTCACACACACACACACACACACACACACACACACACACACACACACACACACACACACACACACACACACACACACACACACACACACACACACACACACACACACACACACTCCTGATGGCCTGCCCAAGATTTATGTGAGCTCTTGATCCATTTTCACCTTCTCACCCACCCTGAACAGATGTCTAGATTGCAGCCTTTCTCTTCCACCCCATTCCCGATTCCTCTGAGCTCAACTTTTTTTTATTGCACCTATCACCTTATAACAAAAGTAATTTATTATCTTTCTTATTTGTGTTTATTATCTGTCTCCCCCCCATTAGACTCTAGATTCCACTAAGGTAGGGGATTTTGTCTATTTTCTTCACGGATTATCCCAACTCTCAGAACAGTGCCTGACACGTAGTAGGTGCTCAGTAAATATTGTTGAGTGAATTAGTGAATGAACAGCATTAAGAAGTGAATGATGTGTCTCAGATTTGGGTCCTAGCCTTTTAAATTCTAATTTACTAGTGAATCTTAAAACATTTTCTGTGGTTTTGTTTTCCAGCTTCCCTACTTTTTAGGATAATGAAGGGTGGTATCTTCTCCTAGCTGAAGTTTGGGAATGACTTGATGATCCTTAAGTAGTAGGGGCAGCAGAGTATTGCTCTTAGATTTACATTTTGACCTCAAAGGCCCTACACTAACCATCTTCAAACTCTGGTCTGCAGAAGTACCCTGGAGTTATTTAAGGGGCTGTGCAAGCATTTAATTTGCATTTTATTTTTAATATATTTAGAGCAATTTTTTATAATCATGATTTTAAAACATGCACACTTAAATGTGTTACATACCAAATTTTCACACATTGCAACCACCGACGCATTGAATTGGACTGTCAAATTAACCTTGAAATTGTTTTCTGCTGTTTTGGCTTCTATATTTGAACGTGTTATAAATGAGTTGTCGATAAGGAAGTCTGTACCAGTATTTTTCAGATTCCAGCCTGATTACAAATTGAACAAGTGAATTCCTCCTGTTAGATAAATACAGCATGCTCAGTTACATGCCAGGCAGGGCTAGGGAGCCTCCACTGGGTGTACGCTTCTGTGTGGGTTAAGTGGCCAGTTGTACAAGAAGTGAACATTCTGTTTTACGGTCCTGTATCCCCACTGTACATTTTGGATTCTCCTTGATTGATTATTAAAGAAGTCAAGTAATTGTCAGGTCATCGTTAGTAATTAAAATTTGAAATTAAAAAAGTCTTTTTTTTCCTTTTTAAAAAATTTTTTATTGGAGTATAGTTGCTTTACAATGTTGTGTTAGTTTATATTGTACAGCAAATGAATCAGCTGTACGTATACATGTATCTCCTCTTTTTTGGATTTCCTTCCCATTTAGGTCACCACAGAGCGTTGAGTAAAGTTCCCTGTAATATGCAGTAGGTTCTCACTAGTTATCTATTTTATACATAGTATCAATAGTGTATATATGTCAATCCCAATCACCCAGTTCATCCCACTCCACCCCTTTCCCCCTTGGTATCCATACATTTGTTCTGTACGTCTGTGTCTCTATTTCTGCTTTGTAAATAAGATCATCTATACCAGTTTTTTCAGATTCCACATATATGCATTAACATACAATATTTGTTTTTCTCTTTCTGACTTACTTCACTCTGTATGACAGCCTCTAGGTCCATCCACATCTCTACAAATGACCCAATTTCGTTCCTTTTTATGGCTGAGTAATATTCGATTGTATATATGTACCACATCTTCTTTATCCATTCCTCTGTTGATGGACATTTAGGTTGCTTCCATGTCTTGGTTATTATAAATAGTGCTGCTGTGAACATGGGGTGCACTCATCTTTTCAAATTAGAGTTCTCTCTGGGAAATGGGATTCACGTCTGCCTTTTTTCAAGGTTTTGGGTTAGTTTGAGGCATATCACGAGATTACAAAGCGAATTGCTAAAGAACTGTTATGATTTCCAATTTAACTGTTCCTTGCTGTTCCCATCCACTCATTTCCAAAATTTGGATATGGAACTTTCCCAGAGTGAGTTCTAGTGGCAAAGGATACAGTGTTATTCATGTCAGTTTTGTTTCCCAGTTTCAAATGGTAAGCAATAAGAATAGCAGATAGCAAGAGATTCACCTGAAAACTTGTCTGCATCTGTTTGGTCTCTGGGTTTAGAGAGCAGGATTCAGACAAGGAGTCATACCTGTAGTGACCTGGGAATATCAGGATTCTCTTAATACAGTGCAACCAGATACAAACACAGCAGTAAAACGTAGGCTGCATCAGTTTTAAAAGTCAGTTCATAAGCCAACTGCTATCTGAAAGCCCCACTCCCTGCCATCTCAAAAGTGCCACTGAATATATTATAGGAAATAGTTATGTTGTATTTTATGGAACATTTTAGAGACCTCCTTTCACAGCCTTCTATTGGGTTGGCCAAAAAGTTTGTTCGGGTTTTTCCGTAAGATGGTAAGTGCAATGTTAATGCACTCAACACTGCTGTCATTTGCTGTTCTGTCTCCCACACTGTATTTGAGCCCCTTGAAAGGAAGAATTGTGTCTCCTTCCTGTCAGTGCCTGGCATTGCCTGCCACGTGGGGAGTCCTTCGTACCTGTTCCTTAAACGGCATTGGATTCGACCGCAGAGGGAAGTGAGCTTGGAAGGAGTAGTACAGCCTCGCACTAAATACACAGTCAGTAACTTTTCACACGAAGCACAGATTTTAGCATTAAAAACATACTGGATGCTTCCATGGTTCCTTCACCTTCATCCCTCATGGACAGTTATTTACAGTTTTCTGAATTCTTTGATGACCTGTCTTTTGACTCGGACCCTTCCATGCCATCCCACTGCCATGCCAGGTCGACTGTTCTGATTCCAAGCCTCATCCTTCTCTTCTTCCCTGGCCTGGACTATGGAAGCAGCCTTGCCAACTTCTCCCAGACCCAGTGCTCCCTCTGGTTCTCCACATTGTTGCCGCATTTATCTCCTCATAAGACACATCCCAGCAAGTCATTGGCCTACATTGCCTGCAGGATCAGATGCAAACCCGAGCCGTCCAGGACAGTGTCCACAGGCCACACGTGGCTCTTGAGCTCTTAAAATGTGGCCAATCCACATTGAGATGTGTTATAGGTATAAAACCCATGCCCTATTCTAAAAAAAACTTAGTATGTGGCTGGAAACTAGAGATGATCATACTAAGTGAAGTAAGTCAGAAAGAGAAAAACAGCTACCACACGATATCACTTACGTGTGGAATCTAAAATATAACACAAACAAACTTATCTAGGAAACAGAAACAGACTCACAGACATAGAGAACAGACTTGTGGTTACCTACCAAGGGAGAAGGGAGGTGGGGGAGGGATGGATTGGGAATATGGGATTAGCAGATGCAAACTATTACATATAGGATGGATAAACAATGAGGTCCTACTGTATAGCACAGGGAACTATCATCAGTATTCTGTGATAAACCAGAATGGAAAAGAATATAAGAAAAAAAGAATGTTTATATATAATATGTATAACCGAATCACTTTGCTGTACAGCAGAAATTAACACAACACTGTAAATCAACTATACTTCAATACAAAATAAATTTAAAAAGATAAAAATAAAGAGTATAAAAAAATGTAATATATCTCATTAATAATTTTCATATTGATTACCTGTCAAAATGGTAACATTTTAGATCTGTTGGGTTAAATACATATCATTAAAATTAATTCCTCCTGTTTCTTTTTACTTATTTATTTATTTTTTTTTGCGATACGCTGGCCTCTCACTGTTGTGGCCTCTCCCGTTGCAGAGCACAGGCTCCGGACGCGCAGGCTCAGCGGCCATGGCTCATGGGCTCAGCCTCTCCGTGGCACGTGGGATCTTCCCGGACCGGGGCATGAACCCGTGTCCCCTGAATCGGCAGGTGGACTCCCAGCCACTGCGCCACCAGGGAAGCCCTCTTTTTACTTTTTTAATGTGACTACTAGAAAATTTGAAGTTATGTGTGTGGTTCACCTTAGGTTTCTGTTTCTCAGTGCTGGTCTAAGCTGTATCATGACATTTAAAGTTTCTTATAACTTGGCCTCAGTTCCCTTTTCAGCCTCAAATCCCAGCCCTTCCTGCTCTCCTCAGAATTTCTCATAACCCCCAGAACTCACCACACCTATTTATACTTATGGGTTGTTGCTGTTGGTTTTTTTTTTTTCACATTCTGTTCCTTCATTCTGAGCTGTCCTTCCCTTTCTTTGTTAGCTGTCAAATTCCTACTCAGATTTTTAGGACCTGACTTAATTGTCCCATGCTGCTGCTGAAGTTACACCCCGTCTCCCCACAGCAAGCTCTTGGTTGGTACCTCCATTGTTGTGCTGGCCTTGCTGTGCTGCTATTAGGTGTCTTCTTAACTAGGCTTCTCCAGGGAAGAGGCTGCGATTTATTCCTCCAGTGACCCCTGAGGGTGTGTACTAGACATTTAATTGACATTTATTAAATTAATATATGAATTAACTTCATCCTACTGCACAAACTGCTATTATCGCATGCATCCACCTTTGATCATCTGAACCATTAGCCATGCAAAAAATTGGATGCTGAGGCGGATAGCACTGGGCCTCTCAGCCATAACCCTAATTTCAGACTTTTGTGTTCAATAAAATGGCCTCTTTGTTCTCACTGGTTGACTTATGGCAATTTAAAATATTATACATTTGAATTTATGAAATCTATGGATATTGTGTAGACTGAGAACACAAAATGACATAAACATGACCACTTTTACTCTTTTGTTTACAGGGATTTCATATAAGATTTCATTTGATTGAAGATTTCACTTCTAAACAAGTTTGATAGCCACTGTTCTAATCCTAAATTTCATTTACATTTCCATTCCAAAGGTTTCTTTCTGGTTTGATGATGTGGTTTGTAGTATCACAGAAGTTTACACAGAGCAAGACTTTTCAACTCTGGCTGCCCAATAGCTGCAGCTGGGAAGCTGTCAAAAATTCTGATGCCCAGGGTCCCCACACCCCCAGGGATCCTGGTAGAATTGGGCCGAGGGCACCGGTAATTATGTAATAAATTGATTCCTGGCTCCAAAGAGCCAGGTAAACTATGAAAATGTTGACGCTGTGAATTGATCATTTTTCTTTCTTTTTATTAGTGATATTGTAATCATGGTAATTCATCTTAAGTTTGTACTGTGATTTGGGGGTTAAAACAGCATTTAATGGAACACATCTTCTGTAGACAATTTAAGCCTTCTGAAATTGAAAGTTTTTTTCTGTCATTCTCTAAAGCCTACATGCAGCAGAACTTTAATGTCCCTTATTCGTAGAAATAGCAAACAAAAGACCTATCTCAGATTATGAAACTAGGGCTGACAAAGACAGTGGGTGTAAGATGTCTGCTCAGGCAGTGGCCTCCTGGCACCCTTGTTACCCTGAATAAACAGTGCTCCCCTGACAGAGCCTCTGTAGCTCTGCCATGTTGATAAAATCTGACATTCTGCTTAATCACTTTTTAGTGATATTCTTCCTTTTGTTCTTGGTAGGTGAGAAATCAGCTTTTTTTTTTTTTTTTTAAGGTGTGGGAAAGAATTATCTTTAAGTTCCTAATTCAGTAAAATGGGCTGGTAATGCACATATAATTCTTGTAGGGATGGGAAGATTATCTAATTTCTGTTTATCAAATGTCTCTCCTTAAATTTTTAAAAAGTTATAAAGTACCTGAAATCACGTGAAGGAGAAAATCTGGGATAAATACTTTGGAGACCTTGCAAGAAAAGCATCTGAATTCCAGTAGTCTGTTCCATGTCATGACTGTATACTATTAAAATGCCAATGTCAATAAGCCTAAGTTTTGCAAATTATCAGTTTGTTGAAAAAGGCTGTGTGCTCTTCTTCTGAAGCATCATCTCTTTCAGTTTGGGCTCTGGAGGGAAAGAAGAAAGAAAGAAAAATACACACTTGGGATCGAATCCTTTAGGGCAGAGAAAGGAATAGAATCCTTTCGTTGACTTGGTTATTTGCAGCCGGTATGTCATCTGGGTGAGACTGATGTAATGCGGATTGAATGTTGAGGCAAATTTAGGGACGTGTGTGTGTGTGTGTGTGTGTGTGTGTTTTAAAGCCCCACTCCCAGAATTTGGAGTGAGTCTGAAGGGCACAACAACAACCGCTGGATCTGTCAAGAATGTACCTATTTTTAACATCCTGGATCAAGTGTCAGCTCTCAATGGGAGATGAGGAAGGGGGTAGGGACCGCGTTCGACGGATGCGGATGGGAACCAGCCCTCTGGCGTGTTTACAATACAGCTGTGCATTCTTAATGGCTCTGCCACTGCCGCCAGGTAAAGTTTTCTTTGCACGTGATGAATGGCAGAGAATTCTTCAGCCGAGGGAACCGAAGGAGCTGGGAGGCGGAAAGGGGAAGGGCAGAACGGAAGAGAGAGAAAAAAGAAACACTCGGCTCCAGAGGGAGATGGTCTGTGCTTTGCAGTTGCTTGTGTGGATAGAAACCAGATGGTGAGCTGGAACCGCACTTGCTAGGCTAGCTGGGGAGCCAAACATATGGTTAATGGTCGGGAGAAACAGCTCCCGGAGCCAGGGCTTTGCTGACTGCTTCATATTACAGATTGTTACAGTGTGTCATTACATTGCCAACCTAAGTGCTTAATACCCACTGCGGGTGGGCGGGCGCTGGGCATCCACTCACAAGAAAGATTTGAGCTCTTTGCTGGCTCTGAATGCAGAAGTGACATCATAGGGAGGCTTAAAATGTCTGGTGTTGGGAGGTAGGGAGAAGGGTAATTTTGTAGTGGAAACAACATTTTTTTCTTCCTTTTTTTCCTTAATGAGCCAAGCCTTCACTCCACTAAACTCTAGTGTGTTTATGAGGACCTTTTTATATGAGTATCTCTCTCTCTCTCTCTCCCCGTCTCTGTCTCTGTCTCACACACACACACACACACACACACACACACACACACACACACTCCTCAGGCAGAATTCTGAGCCCCAGGCCCTGTCCCACCCCCTCCACTTGCACTTGGATGCCCCATCCCTGCCCTCCCAAGCCCCGCATTTGAAGTTTCTGTTTGGGGAGCTTTGGGGCCACAGCAGGCCCATGTTATCTAAGGAACTGCTGAGCCCATTCATCTGCTTTTCACGGCCCGCTTCCTTTTATTTTTAGCCAAATCCGTCAGGCCTGACAGGCGGGTAATTCGAGCCAGAGAAAGGGCAGTGCTCCAGGTCCTTTCCACAAAGCAATTCTTCTCCTCCCTCCTGGGAGGGCTCCAGACTTGGCCTGCTTCAGGCAGATGGATTTGTTGAGTCATGTGAGATCATTTACACAAAAACACAGTGAGGCAGTGGAAATTGGAGAAAAAAAAAAAAAAAAAAAAAAAAGGAGGGTGGGGACAGGGGAAAGAGGAGGGGAAGGCAGAGGAGTGTTCAGGGAAGCAGCTAGACTGAGGAATGTGGAGATTCATTTGTGTATAAGGTAATGTCTAGCTTACATGGCGGGGTGGAGCCAGGCTGCAGAGGTGCCGGACCCCACTGCCTGTATTTAAACGAGGAAGGAGGTAGGGGGGAGCTTCCTTTTTTTTTTTTTCTCTTAATTTTTCAAGCAACACCCACCAAACAAAGACCACACTGTTGACAGCCTTGGGTTCCAGTAGTGGTAAACTACCACCAAGATGGTTTACAGATAAAGGAGTTGGCTCTGTGATGTAATACAAGTTGGCTTTGTCCCGACTCCAGCATGACTGAGGCAGCAAGGCAGGGAGGAGAGGAAAATTGCAACAGGACTCTTGGTTAATGGTTTCCAGAGATGATGTAGCAGGGCTGGAGTGGAGGAAGGAAAGTGGGATATGGTGGAGAAGGACTCCGAAGTGGCCCATAGTTGCGGTCCGTAAAATAAAGTCATTACGGTGGCTTCCCTTGCTCAAGAGGCATTGAGCAATGGTTCTGAAATGCCAAGGAAGCTATCATTTTTCCCTACCAAGGTATTCATTTTCTCCTTGCTTCCGGAACACGGGGAAAAAAAAAAAAAGCCCAGCTCTTATATCACTGTAAGGAGTATTAACATTTCGTGAATCCGTTTTGTTTATTGTTTCTACCACAAGCCTTTAAAACATTCCATTACAAAACTGTCTCCTGCTCATTCATGAAATTCTTTTCCTCCTGCTTCTTCAGATTTGCTTACATGCATGCACCGTGCTTGGATGGGGATTTTTCCTTCTTCTGTGGGAATAAAAGAGTTCATGAGAGAATGATGAGTGGATTATTGAAATATACATTCTTACATCAGATATGATGAAAGTATGCTATGTAGAGAAAGGGAATATTTTGAAACAGGGACAGAAAATTAGAAATGGGAGAATTCCAAAATACGCACCACGATGATTTTCATTATGGTACCTTTCTGCAATTCTGCATTTATTTACTGTCCTACTAGGCAGCTGTTTTTTGAACCTCTCCAGAATGTAGGTCAACATCACCACGGTTCCTCATATTATGTTGGTATTTTGAGAGTTGAAATATCTTGCCATTTGTTTCCCCAGACCTAGGTCTACTCAGGTGACATGTATGGTTTTAGTAATCGTGGAACTGAGCTCATGAATCCTTTCTGTTAGCACTCACCCCCGAGTTATGACGGTAAGCACGCAGATCACACCTTTACCTGGGATAAACAGAGCATTCGTGATGGTGCTGATATATGGTCTAAAACTGAAGCTGCCCCCCTGTTTTCTAGGCAGCCCTAATGATCTGACTCTGCATAGTTACAAGGCAGTTTTCATTTATTTTACTCGAAGGGAGAACTGGTACGTTTTTGTGGTGGTTAATTGTACACATTTTGACTGCGTGATATCCACATTATCATAATGAGATTAAGAATTGTCATTATTTTAAACCTACACACATCCTTGAGTGTTCCTTCTACAACAGAATTTCTCAGATTCAGCACTGTTGACATTTTAGAGCAGATAATTCTTACTGTGGGGGCCGTTTTGTGCCTGGTAGGATATCTAGCAGCATCCCTGGCCTCCACCCACTAGATGCCAGTAGCACTTCCTCCGGTCGTGACAACCAAAAGTGTCTCCACGCACTGCAGGTGTCCCTGGTGGGTAGAATCACCCCGACTCAGAACCACCTGTCTGTTCTTACTTTGGTTTGGAGGTTCACCCTCTACCTCCTAGTCTAGGTGCTCAGTCTGAGATGGACTTAAAGGGTATAAAATAACATTTTTCCTCCTGCCATTTATTCTAAAAGTGGGAACCCCAAGTTAGGTACAGTTTTCGAAGGCTCAAGCAAGGGTATTTTAGGGAAGAAATTTTCCCACCAGACAACCTGGCGTTTTGTTACACAGGACAGCCTCCCTCTTGGGCTTCTGGCCTTAGCAGGTGGAACCCTTCAAGGCTGCGCTTTCCCAGGGCTATTCAAGAGTCAATGGCTCCACTCACTGCGCCTGGGGGTGTTGACATATGGAGAAAGGGAACTTCTCTTCCGGGACCGAGCAGAGCCCCAGGCCACCAGTTCAGTGGCTCTCACCAGGCTCACCTCCTTCCTCTCCAGCCCCAGAAACGGGAAGAGGCAGGACCACAGTTCTTTCTTTGGAGCAAAGCAGACATCCTCCCCATCCCAGTGGCTGTGGTCTCCGAAGCTGGAACTCTCGTTAAGCAAGGAATGTGGAGCTCTCCACAGGCTAAGGCAGCCATAAATTTCCTCTGTTTGTTTTGTGAGGACTAGTGTCGACTGCTGTAATGAGATCAGAGGATCCCCCGGGGACCAGGCCTCCAGGTCAGCGGCTGGAGCCGTTTTCTGTGGCTGTTCTCTTGGCTGCTGTGGGAGGCTGAGGCCCCTCTCCAGACCACGGGTGTGATGTGGGGATGTGGTTGCATCTTAGTCTCACTCCTCGTCCTCGTTGCCTCTCTCGTGCTACCAAAACGTCAGTGTGCGGTCATCCAGCTCTAGATCATCGAAAAGTTAACGTCAGCCACATTCCTTTCCTCAGAACCCAGGACAGACTTAGCTAGCTGGGTACAGAGAGTGCAGGGAGGTGACTGCTTCCTTGGGGTAATTTGCTGCGCTGCTGATGCTGGCTGAGGGCACATCTCTCAATGCCTGGCCTGACCCTTAAGCGCTTCTTCACCCAGCATCACCCTGCTATGAGGAAAAGTCAGGGTGCGGGTCACAACAACACAGCGTATGCTACAAAGAACCTATTTCTAGCTCTTGCCTGAATTACAGCCAACTGGCCACAGAGGGGACGGCTGGATATGGCAGAATGGAGTTTAGGGAACCCCCAAAATGGAATTTGTGGCAGAACGGTATCCTGAGCTGGTGCAGCCTGGCCCCCATCCAACCCCCAGCCCCACTCCACCCACCCCCAAAATCCTTAGGTATGTTGGTTGAAATAGAAAATAGTAAGTGCATCGTGAGCTCGAAGGCAGGAAAGGGAGATACCCAGGTGCCAGAAGACACTGATGCCACAGACCTGGCCATAGGGGCCAGGTTCTAGGGGCTGTGGTGTTTATACTCCCACAGGAACTGTGGGCCCAAAGCAGCAAGATGAATTCCCTGCAGAGTCTGAGTGTGAGTGTTCGGGACACAGGGCTGGGGAGATGGGCATCCGGTGTTCTGTTGTTTGAATGGCTGTGGGTTCCCTAGTTACGCTACCTGCATGGTGTGGGAACTTCAGTTATTTTGACGCTAAACTCATGTGAGAACACTGAGGGCCCCATGGCCCTGGCAGAAGCAAACTTTAGGACACAGGGTGCCCTGACGAAGAACAAGCCACACTGCGGAGAAGCTGGTGTTGGAAGGGACAGGATGGGAGCCTCAGGGAAGCTGAGGTCAACAGAGAATCCCTGAGACTGCTTTCGACAGGGGCCCATCGTGGCAAATTGAGCTTTCTTCTGAGGATTAATGAATGTTTCTTCCCAGAGGAACAAGGCATCACACCCGGTCTGACTTGCTAAACACATGACTTTCGCCGTAAGCACTCTGCTCACAAGCACTCTGCTCACAATAAGGCGATCACCTCTCCCTACGACCTGTCTATCCTCAAGGTATTATTGAGACTATTTAAATCCCTTAATTAGAAACCTTTTATTGGAGAGATAGCTGGTCCCCTTGAGCTTCTGGAAAGAGATACCTTCATAGTGATTTCCATCGTCTTCCTCTTCAGTGGGTCATTCTGAAGTCCCCCACTGACTAGGCTTTCTGTTGAGTTATTTTAGCTTCTCACCAAATCACAGGAAATGTGTTTGCCTGAATTGTTCAGCAAACCCCCCGAGGGAGAAGGAAGCTGAGATTGTTTGAAGGTCTCTGGGATTCTTTCAGCATAACATCAAAGAAACCTGGGTAAGTCAGTCATGGTTAGTAAACCTTTGTCCTAGAGGAATACAAGTCCGCCTTCTCAATCCGAAGTGGACAAATGGAGTAGGGATTTGCCTCCACCTGTGGCCAGCCACTAGGTACACTGCCGGCAGGGACATGCACCGTTGGCAAACATGAGTTGAGGATGCTAAAATTAAGGCATGATTCTTTATTTATTAGTAGGGTGATGAAATTGCTTATGTTTAATTTTTTCTTCTGAAGCATGCAAAGAGTGCCCAAATAGTACCCTGTTGACCTAAAAGTGATGCCACACTTCTTAAGAGAAAACTCCTCAGTATTTTATTCTTAATTTGAACCTGTTTTTTCATTTAGTCTCAAAATATTCTGGCCAAGTGAGTAGTAGATATAGATATTGCCATTAAAGCATCAGAAGAACATAAAATGAGAAGAAAAGGCTCAGTTGGTGCCAGATTGAAGGAAGATCTTCCTAAATGTTTGTCACCAGCCATTTAGCCTGCTATAGCAGAATACCACAGACTGGGAAGCTAAACAGCAGTTTATTTCTCACAGTTCTGGAGGCTGGTAAGTCCAAGGTCAAGGTGCCAGCCCATTTGATTCCTAGTGAGGGCTCTCTTCCAGACAGCTGACTTCCTACTATATCCTCACATGGCAAGGAGAGGAAGAGAGAGAGAGAGAGAGAGAATGCATGCACACGTGAGCTCGCTGGCATCTCTTCTTATAATGGCACTAATCCCATAATGGGGGCCCCGCCCTTGTGATCTCATCCAAACCTAATTACCTCCCAGAGGCCCTGCCTCTAAATATCATCACACTGGGAATTAGGCAACATAGGAATTTGGGGGGGACACAAACATTCAGTCCATAACAACATTATAATTAAATTTTGCATATATTGAGTGCCTACTGCATGTAAGGCAGTGGGATAAGTGCTGGTTATTTGGGCATAAAACAGACAAAACTCTTTCCTTGAAATACTTGTAATCCAGTAGGGTAATTGAGAGGTGAACACCTATGTACAATTACAAGCAGAATGAGGTGGTGCTGGATGGTGATGGGAAACAGGAAGAGGAGAAGAGCCTCATCTTTTTTTTTTTTTTTTTTTTTTTGCGGTATGCGGGCTTGTCACTGCTGTGGCCTCTCCCATTGCGGAGCACAGGCTCCGGACGCGCAGGCTCAGCAGCCATGGCTCACGGGCCCAGCCGCTCCACGGCATGTGGGATCTTCCCGGACCGGGGCACGAACCCGTGTCCCCTGCATTGGCAGGCGGACTCTTAACCACTGTGCCACCAGGGAAGCCCCGAGCCTCATCTTTTTTAACATCATGCATACCGTACTTCCTTCAAGTTTTCATTTAATCCTCAAAATAATCTTAGGAGGTATAAAGAATTTCCCCAGATTTTACAGATGAAGGAATAGAGACTCAGAGAAGGTTAGTGCCAAGAGGCAGAGTTGACATTCACACTGATGTGGCTCCTGAGCATCCCTGGTTTGCCCACTCTTCCCACTGGACTCTGTGCCCAGGGAAGCCACAGCAGTACAACCCTAGAGGGTCAGGAGACAGGCTGGGAGCCACCAGCCCTGGAGATTTAAAGGGACAAAGAATCCCCCAACCGACATGAAAGGTGTGCAATAACAGATACAACCTGACCGACCCAATCCAACCCGTACGGGATTTCTAAAGTATTAACCTCAATTGCCAGCATTGAAAAAGCATGTGATTTTACGTAATCTCTCAATATTTCTGTCTTTCTTGAATATCAGCTCTGGGGCCTCGAACCTCGTTCCTACCTTCTTGGAGCTACACCTGAGTGGCAGACTCTCCAGTCCCCCTACCCCTCATTGTCTTCTCTGGCCTATTCCCTCATGTCATTCTTTCTTGACCCCTTAGGCATCTGAATTTGTGTTTTCTGGTTTAAATAGCCACCCAGGCAAGAGAAGTAGGCTGAACCAGGCCCCCTCTTGGGAGCTCTTCTGTACTGTGCCTTTAATTAAGATACTCGTAAATCACTGAAACTGATCTTTTATAGAGAGACAGCGCTGAACTTCGATATCCTGACTTAGGATTTGACTCCGTACGGGAACCCCCAGCATACATGCCAGAAGCGGTCATGTGAAAGCAGCTGACACTCTACCCTGGGCACTGTACAGCTAGCACTCTACTACTCCCCGTCTGGCTCTCAAGGCAATCTTTTTTGCGTTACCAAGAGTGTCTCTCTCCTTTGTAATCCTTTCATTTCCTCTTCCTTATCACAGTTTCCTGTTGAAATATAGCTCATATGCTAGTTAGTATTTCGGAATATTAATATTCAAATTGCCTAGCCTATCCCCTTCCTTGGGGAAGAAGACTTCTGATGATGCTCGGTGGCCAGATGCTCTCTCTCATCCTTCTGGCTAGGGTCGTGTGTTTTCTGTGGCACGCCGTGAAGGCAGGGCACAGGGGAGCAAGGCAGGGTGGCCAACGTTGTCCTGTCTCTTGGGGCAGAACCATGGTACGGCATGTTTGCTGCCTAAAGCTGCGGGTGACAAGGGCACAGAGGTCCTGAAGAACCAGAGCCACGTGTCTGCTGTAACCCTGAGGATGGAGGAGGACCTTCAAGAAGTTCCTCAGGGAGCATTGCTCTGGTCCCTGTGCTGCTTCTTCAGGAAGAACGGAAGGAGACAGCCACTTGGGAGGTGTGTGTGCATTCAGGGTAGGGGACAGGGGTCTGTTTGCTGCTTCACCTTTGGATCCTTTCGTCCCAGCACCACACCCCTTATTGTGGAAGGGAGGGATCGGACTGTCTGTAATGAACTGGTTTTACATTTTCCAGTTTTGCACAAGGAGATTCCACTTGAAGGTTGTCAGGGCTTTGCTTCAGAGACATGGGAACTACTCCAGCCCATGAAATTTACTCCCCCGCGGTGGAGGATATTAGGGCTCTTTCTCTCATCTGTTCATGTGGTTTCCCAACTCCTAAGTCCTAGATTTAGAGAATTTCCTCTAGACTCTTATCATCTTGCCTGCTCTCCCTTTCTTTCCAAAACCTGTTCATCTTTTTATTCCCTTATTCCTTCCCCACAGGGTCTTGGGTCCTCACGCTCCAGCCCTTCGTTTAGGCTGCTGGATTCAGTGGTGGGGGGAAGGGACTGGAGGCCATTCCACAGGCTGACCTCAGGGTGTGTTATATGTAAAAGCCAGAAGGAACTTGGACACTGTGAGGTATAAACGGCTGGCTCCTGTTGATGTGTTTCCCATAGAAGTGCCTGAGCTACCCAGCTTTGAGTTGTATCGCAAAAGGCTTCTAGAATGAGCATCTTTGTAGGGATTGCGGGAGTTGGAGTGGGGAGAAAAGCCCAGCTCATCATATTCCATTGATTGGTAGTAAGTATTAGTTGTATTTTCAAGGGCCAAGAAATAGCATAGTACACACACACACACACACACACAGCCCTTTGACATGTTTAAGCTTCTCTTTAGAGTAAGGAGAAGAGAATAAAGTTGGCTTATGCTGTTCTCACCATATACCTCTCTACTCCGTTATCAGTGATCCAGGTGACATAGGCTTTTCTCTATGGTAGGTGGAGACTGGTGGTAAATAAATAGTGGTGAAACAGGTAGGCCCAGGCTTAACTTTACTCCAGCTCCCACTTGCTGACACCCAGGACCTGAGAATGTATAATCCCAGAGAAGCCATAGGATGTGGCATTGTCATCAGAAGCCTGAGTCTCTGGGTCCCTTCCGCAGTGAGGACCAGCCGGCGAGGGGCACTCGGCCACATCACTGAATCTGTCTCCAGGGCTCTGTTGGCTCGCCTGCCCTTTGCTTTTCTCCTTTCTTTGTAGCCTTCACCTTTTCTTTTCATTCTCTCTTTGCTCTCTTCTTCGTACACATCCCCTGTCACCACCTCCCTGCTTACCCACACTTCTTTACCCGCCTGGAAAGACGAATTGCATTTCATTAACCTTTTAGATGCCTCAGCTTGACCTTGGGCTTTGTTGAACCAGCCCTGTTAGGAGCGACTGAGTGGAGGTCACGTGTTGGTCTCTGGGATGGGCTTTCTCCAGCCACCCTTGAAAAGCATCTGTGCTTTCCTTTCGCTTAGTATCAGGAGAATCCAGCTTCTTGAACCATTTAAAAAAAAAAAACACTGAAAAATAGAATAAAGAAGAAAACTCCCTCAATTTCACTATGGTAACTGTGGTATCTTTTCCTCCAAGGCTTTATACTTAAGAGGCAGTCTCATTTTTTAAGCTGTGGATTTTTCTAAGCTTCTTCATAAGCTGAATTGGCTATAAAACAACGAGGTTCTCTGTGTTTCAAAGGAAATCAAAAGAACTTCATGGAATAAGGCCGGTCTTCTCTGTTGCTGTCCAGAAGCAAACAGACCCAATTTCTAATTCTGTCATCCATTTGCTGAGGTGTTTTGTGTTAATGATGGTCTTTGAGTGTGTGTATGTGTGTTTTATTGGGGGAGGTTTTTTACTGGTGGTCTTTGAACATATTTTGATTCTGTAGTATCTTTAAGGGAAGTCACTTCCAGCCCAGGGTCTACTGCCTACTATAGCATGACTAAGAAGAATTCTTTTTCCTCTCTGCATCTGGTTTCCTAATTAGGAAAACTACCACTCAGATTGACCTCAGTACTAAATAAGGGTATTAATATAAAAGTGCATTGTACAGTTTTGAGCGCTGCATAGCTGTAAAGTATTCTTAACAGTATTTTTTTTTAAAGATTTACGATCCTGGACATGAAAAGATTTTCCTCTTTTAAGAAAACCCTGAGGGCCATTTGCAACAATTATCAACATTGTTTTTAAGGTCCTACATTAAGAGTCATGACATCATCCTAGGCTCTATGAGTGAGAGCAAAGGAAAAAAATCTATTCATAATATTTATTAAGAACTTTCTAGGTGACTAATATTTCCCTTGAAGAGTTTTTATTCTGACTTCGTTATAGAACCAACATACATGAACATGAGACAAGAACACTTGGTGAGGGTGGGGAACAGGAGAGGATCCAAAATTAGTTAAGTGCAAACTATATAAGCAAGTTCTGAGGGAATGGGGATGGTGGAATGATTGGAGCTGGGTGGGATTTCCTTGGGGAAATTATGTTCAAGAATCCTTGTCTGTTTGTTATTATCTCCTTGTGCCCACCTTTCCTGTGTTGATACCACTGTGTCCATTTGAATGGAATTGTGACATCAGGCATCTCTGCCAGGCTTTTGGACAAACGTCCCAGTTAAAGTTTTTAAACAGATCAAATACATATGTCAAAAAGGAATTAACATGTATAGAATTCTACTTTAAAACCCAGAAATTCACTAGCACCTGTTTCTGGAAATTCAAAGGTAAAAGTTACATGGAGAATTTTCTTTCAGTCACTTTAAGGTTGGTTAGAATTAGATGTTGAATTTTCTTGGCTTTGAAACAGTGATTACTCAAGCCTCATGTACAGATGAGGGCGTTTGGATGTAGTTTAGGCTACAGAGTCAGAATTCCAGGGTCTCTCCATGTTGTACATCATTGTTAAAATATGTCATTGCTATGACTGAATGTGGTATTTACTTTGGAATCTGTGTGTCTCAAATAGCCAGGGAGTGATCTTCAGTTTCCTCTCCCTATCTTCTGATTTATAATAATATTGTATTCAAAGAATAGTAATGTGTGTGAAGTAGGAGTTTATCTTTTGAAAATGTATATTGCAAAATCACTTTCTTAATGGTGCAAGTTGTTAATATGGAGAATACAGCCTTGGACTTCTGTGCCCTCGACTCAGTTAGCAGATATGCGTCTTGTTCTCCGACAGACCAAGGCTGGCTGCTAAGAGCCAGAGGTGATGGTAGGCTAGTGGGATTCTGAGTACTTCTTCCTTTTTCTATTGAGCATTTTCTATATTGTTAATATAGTTAAAAATAATATATTTTTAAAGCACTGCCGTTCCGCTTAAACCTCAAATTCCAGTCTTTATGGAAAAGTTCATATATATAAATCCTTCCTAGATGCAACCTGAAAAAAATAATACAGAAATAAGGTGATTATAAGGCACCTTATATGTTTTGTTCTCCTCTCAAATCCACCCAAAAACATCTTTCAAAGGAAAAGGCTACAAATCCAGTTATGTGGTTGAAGATATTTTCTTTCTGTATTTTTTCTTAATATCTGACAAATTAAGAATCCTGGAAGTGAACAATGACTGTTTAATTCTAAAATGCAATTCAAATGAATCAAAAAACCTACCTAAAGAACCAATAGTGTGGATAAAAACGTGGACCCTTATTTCCTTAAGGGTCCTTTCCTTATTGAGGAGACGTTGGGTCATCTGCTTCGTTAGGCCCACAGTACAGAACTCCTGAATTCTTTTATGGTACAACTTCCTCCCAAAAAGCTCTGTGAAAGGTTCTAGCTCTTAAGCCCTGACAGTGGTACAATCAGGCTCTAGCAAATGCTGGTCTGTTCCTTTTTTTTTTTTTTTTTTTTTTGGCCATGCCATGAGGCAAGCAAGGTCTTAGTTCCCTGACCAGGGATCGAACCCGCGCCCCCTGCAGTGGAAGCATGGAGACCCTAACCATTGGACCGCCAGGGAAGTCCCAACTGGTCTGTTCCTTTATTCCTGTGGGCAGCATGGAAGGCATTTAGGTTTGGCATACATGCTGGATCCTTTCCCTTCCTAACGAGGCCAAAGCCTGCACTAGAAACCCTTATATAACTGACCTCTCTGGCTTACCGGTCACTATATCCTCAGGACTTGGCACCTAGTAAGTACTCAAAACATAGTTATCGAAGGAATGAGTGTTCTTGTCCCTGTGTATCTGCAGTCACTCTGAGCATATAATATCCAGCTTTTCCTTGGACACTGGCGTGCCCAGTGTCTGTGGCCTCAAGACTCTTGATTGGAGTCTCTAGACCTGCACTGTCCAGTACAGGAGCCACTGACCGTTCCATGTGGCTATGTACATTGAACTTTAATTAAAATTACATAAAATTTAAAATTCACCCCTCCGTTGCACTAGCCACATTCCAAGTGCTCAGTAGCCACATGTGGCTAGTGGCTACCATATTGAATAACACAGCCATGGAGCCTTGCTATCATGGCAGAAAGTCCCACTGGACACGGGACCACTCTGGGCCTTCCTGGACACCGGCTGATGGATATCCTCTTTGTCTTTGCAGCGCAGCTGTCGGCTTCAGGAAGCGAGGTCTACAGGAACAGGTGAATCTTTAAGAGCTGCCTTGCATTGTGACATGTCTGATCCCTTGCTGCAGTCCCTACAGCATGAACAAGGTAAGAGGTGCTTTGGGGGCTCATTCTTTGTGTCTTTATGGTACCGTGATTTATTACCCTGGGTATGTGATAACTTTCTGTGGCATGAGGAGGTTGCATCTCCTGCCAGAAGCATTCCAGAGGTTGGCAAGCAGTGCTGACAGGTGGCGTCACAGGGACTGGTGGTGGTGTAGTCTTCCAGAAGTGTCAGCTGTGTTTATCAGAGGCCTCTGAGCAGCTGAAATATTGGTTGTTAGTGTAATTGCCTTGGCATGACTATTGGAAGATTGAGGCTCTGGAGCCAAACTACTTGGGTTTAAATATCAGCTCTTACAGATACTAGCTTTGAGGACCTTGGGAAAGTGTCTTAGGTGCTCTGTGCCTCAGTTTCCCCATCTGAAAAACGTTGATGATAATGGTACCCACCTCACAGGGTTGTTATAAGGATGAAGTGAATTAATATGTGTACCAGTGTTTATTATAGTCCCTGTCTACATTATAAGCATTTGATCAATGTTTGCTGCTGTTCTTCTTGGTGTTGGGGACACTCTTGTCCCTTAGACATTGTTGCCAGAGAGTCTTGGGTGCATCTGCAACATTTCCACTTTATTCCCCGATTGATTCAGCATGCAGCAGTTGATTACCGGATGGGCACTCTGGGGATAAACGATGAATGGGGCTTAGGTCTTACCTTCAGCAGGTGACAGACAATTTGGGGGGCACTGTGGCTAGTGTGAGGCGTGTCCCAGAAGCTGTGGAAGCACAGAAGGGACACCCAACTTTGGGGGATCTGGATAGGAGAGTATAGAGGAGGTGACATCTTGAGTTGGATTCTGTACCATACATGATCATGTCTTGGACACAGAAGTAGGGCACGGCATTCCAGGTAAAGGAAACAACCTATGTAGAGGCACAAAAGCATGTGAGAAAGTCTGATGTGTGTCGAGAACAACAGAGTTTGGTATGGCTGGAGCAGGATTTCTCCATCTTGACACTATTGACGTTTGGACCAGATGATCCTTTGTAGTGAGAGGCTGTCTTCGGAAGTGTTTAGTAGCATCCCTCTCCCCCAACCTCAGTTGTGACAACCAAAAATGTCCCCACACTTTGGCCAGTGTCCCTTGAGGGGACGAAAATGCCCTGGTTGAGAACACCTGCACTGGGAGAAGATGCCAGATGTGAGCCCAGAGAAGGAGGGAAGGGTTGCATTCTGCGAGCCACTGAAGGATTTAAAACAGGGGAGAGACATTTCCAGAGACTGCAAGAAGAGGTAACCGTGGGTTGTGATGGAGTTGGACAGCGCTTTTAGATGATTTGGTCTTAAAAATGGATTATGGAATTCCTAGGCTTTAGAAAGCCCATGTAGCTTGTTGAGATTGTTTTACTAACATTCCCTTTCCAGGGGTAATTTTTCTCATGGCCCTTTGTTTGGCCTTCTCATGGGCACGGCTGCTTTACCCCATCAGAAGAAACCAGAAAAAAGTAAGCAATTGTTTCTTGAGAGATTTTCATTTGGCTGAGCCAAGCCAAAAGAAGAGGAAAACTTTGCTGACCTTTTCCCCCTCTGGCTTCAATACTTACCCTCTTTTAAAAATCTATCTATCTATCTATATTTTTTTATTGAAGTATAGCTGCTGGACAATATTATATAAGTTACAGGTGTACAGTGTAGTAATTCACAACTTTTAAAGGTTTTACTCCATTTATAGTTATTATAAAATATTGGCTATATTCCCCATCTTGTACCATATATCCTTGTAGCTTATTTTATACCTAGTAGTTTGTACCGCTTACTCCCCTCCCCCTCCCCCCTTCCTTCTCCCCACTGGTAACCACTCGTTTGTTCTGTATATTTGTGAGTCTGCTTCTTTTTTTGTTATATTTATTAGTTGTATTGTTTAGATTCCACATGTCAGTGAAATCATACAGTATTTGTCTTTCTCTGACTTATTTCACTTAGCATAATGCCCTCCAACAGTCTTTGAGGAGTGAGCTTTTGGAATCCTAGATGGGCAGGTCTTGTTCCCCAGAGTCATAAATCGAGGACGAGAAGGAGAGGAGATCCATCATGGCAGTCACTGCAAATCCTGGCTTCTAGCACTGACAGTTTGGTGTAGTGAAAAGACAGCTCTTGGGAAATCTCAGATTGGCAGGCTCAGTATGCTGTTTCAGCCCTGCCCTAAGTTTCTCCGGGGCAACGCAAGACCTGATGTCATGGTTTGGCTCCTGACACACAGCTGGGAACCAGACTCCTTAGAAATTTCAAGTGTCTCAGTAGGTGTGTCTGTTGCTTGGGAGGTTATGTTCTGCCCGAGTGACCCAGTGAATGCTTTATTTTATGTTATTTTAATTTAAAGTGGTGATTAAGCATGATGTGTAACCTTCATAGGTCAGCATTTTTCGTATGGTTTTCTTGGCATAAGACAAAAAAAAAAATAGGTCACCCTCTGGGGAGGAAACAGATCTCAGCACAAATAAAACTAGATAGTCATCTCATCAATTACGATATGTAAGTTAGAACGTTGGAAATATTTTTGTGGGTGTGATTGATTTTCTAAGTAGAAGTGTTCCCGGAAAGCTGGAGACATTTGAATCGTACACTTTGCACTTCCTTGGACATACACGGTAATCACTCTCTTTCCTTCCCCAACCCCAGCTAGTTGTGGGACAGTTTAACCAGGGAGCTGTCCAGATGGGGAGGGGGCTGGAGCATCCTAGGGTCCAGTGTTGTTCCTCTGATGCACCAGGGCAATTCTGACCACAATTAGGCATTGACAGCTCTCTTTTGGGTCAAGTGGAGACGATACCCTCTAGAAAACACGGGAATGGCCACAGGGCACTAGGAATTGGCAGTTTGTCTAACTATTTTAATGGGATAACCTGTCAGTGAACTGCTGGCAGCCAGGTAGAGCCTTCATTCCTCACATTCTGGAACTTCAGTCTGTGCCTGGATCTGGGAACACACCAGGAAGGGGTGCAGTTCCGGCCCTCACACAGCCAGCATGCTGAGGGCGTTCCCAGCCACAATACTCATCGTGAACGTGGCGCCCTTTCTGGAGGCTGGTGTACATGGGATATGTCAGGTTGATACCCAACCTGTAGGTTTATACAGAGTGGATACCCTCACATCTATTCACCTTTTAAATATTGTAAACAGACTTTAATGGTTGTACATTCTGGGCTTTATGCTCTAGCCTTACATGTTAAAGAAACTGTGGGTGCACACATTTCCCCAGGGTGCTCTTTCTCCCCGGCCCTATGCAGACTTGAAGACCATCTTTCCAACTTTCATATACTCTCCTTGGATCTTTTTCCAGGAGCTGATTTTCCAATCTTTAATATTATCAAAAACTTTAAAATTAGAATTTAACTTTGAATTTTGTCCAAATTCTTTACCCTTTCTACTTTCTTGGTTATTCTCTTGTTAATAGGTATAAATATTTATTACATATAATATATTATAAATTTGGTTAACAAGAAGGATTCATGTTTTGTATGTATGTATGTTATCTGTATGTTAACATGCTGTAAAGAGAGGGTTTTAGTGTGTTACTTAGAAAATCATAGCCAAATGGGAGGCAAGTTAAACAGGATGGGATTTGGGGAAGGCAAATGGGGCAGAATGGCATACATTCGGTACATGCCACTATATACACAAAAGCACACTTACAGGACCAACATTCTGCTCTTGAAAGCAACCTTGGAATTACAATCCTAAACTCTTTCCCTCATGGCCGTCGTTCTCATGAAGGCACATCGCATGCTGTTCTCTGCCTTGACTTTGTGAGGACACTCCATCTGATTGAAAAATAATTGATTTTTCCGTTATTGCACAGAATGCTCTCCACCCTGCCCCCACAGTGAAAGTGAATCTTCTTGAGACCTGTTTCTTCCCTGTCATGTTCAAATAAAGCCAAATCTGATTGTTACTGCTTTGGACAAGCGCCATAGCATCAAATGAAGGAGGGTAGTGTCTTTTATCTCTCTTGGTGGGTGGATGCCACTGTTTTGCTTACTATATGCCCGACAGAATTTTTTCGCTGAATATTTTCCAGTCTTCAACACCATATCTTACTGTGCCAGGTTTGTGGCAGCTTCACCTTTACACTCAGATCAAAATCTCTACAGTCGACAGAAAAGTAACACTGAAATTTAGTTTCTGCCTTCATTTAGAGTTTTTCTTCCTTTGCAACTCTTTAATATGAAGCAGGGAAGTCCAGAACTCACCACCGTTGGTTCTCCCACCTAACACCTGGCAGACACATAACTCAACACTAGGTCCTTCAACACATTTGTCATGTACCCACTGTGTACCATGCACCATGCTTGCAATTCACTAGTGAACAAAACAAAGGTCTTTGCCATCCAGAGCCTCTGTTCTGGCCAAGGGGAGGAGTCGTCTCACCCCAGAGTTTAATATTTAAACATACACCTAATGTTAAAACGTTCTCCATTTGAATCTTTTTCTATTTGAAGAGCAAGCTAACAGAGTTACTGGACGCAGGATAGGATTTGGTAGATATTAAACATGTAAGATCTCTCTCCTCCCCTTTCTAGGACACTCTGGGTGGTTTTACCCAATGACCAGTCTATATTTAATGAGTCTCCACTGCTTTTTTTCTGAAGGCAAATGGCCAAGTTCCCCTCCTGGCAGGCTTTGGAGAAATACCACACCCTTCGAAAACCAGTGACATGGAAGAAAATACAGATAAAACTTAAATGATCTTGGAATAAGGAGAGCCTTATTAACTTCTAGTGGCAGAAATGATAAAGGAAGAAAATGTATTTGTTTAAAACCTAAAGCTTTCTTTCCATCAGAAGATATTCTGAACTATCCAAAAAGACAAGAGACTAGCCAGGCAATATTTATAACATACATGACAGAGAGTTAACTTAGCTGATGTATGTAAAATTCTTGAAAATTAGTAAGATAAGAGTGATTCCTCGAGCTTCCCTGGTGGCACAGTGGTTGGGAGTCCGCCTGCCGATGCAGGGGACACGGGTTCGTGCCCCGGTCCGGGAAGATCCCACATGCCGCGGAGTGGCTGGGCCCGTGAGCCATGGCCGCTGAGCCTGCACGTCCGGAGCCTGTGCTCCGCAACGGGAGAGACCACAACAGTGAGAGGCCCACGTACCACAAAAAAAAAAAAAAAGAGTGATTCCTCTAATAAAAATGAGCAAAGAACAGAAAGATAAAACCAATACAGGAAGAAATATGATCAGCAAATAGCATATAAGAAAATATCCAATCTCAACAGTTATCAAAGAAAGACAAATTAAAATGATGAGATTGCATTTTCTACAATTGATGAAAATTCATAAAGGCTACTCATCAAAGGTACGAATAGGACTGGCAGGCTATCTCATTGACAGTTAATGAAAGAACATGTTTCTCAAAGGGACTTAATGTGTATCAAAGCCTCAAATATACACACACCTTTTGACTCAGAAACTCCTATTTCTAGAACTCAGTAAGAATTGTCATAGATGTGTATAAAAATTTAACTGATATTCATCACATATTGTTATAATAGTAATTTTTTAAAAATAATAACCATGGTACATCCATACAATAAAAATGACAGGGAGAGATGGAGGAATATTTGATAATATAGAAAGGTGTTCTCAATAAATTGTGAAGAAGGCAAGTTACATCATAATATGTACAGTATGATCATTATTTTGTTTTTTAAAAAAGATACATGGCTACCCACAGGAAAAAGATTGCAGGTACACATCAAAGTATTAAGAGCGTTATCTTCTTTTTGCTTGTATGTTCTAAATTTTCTTTAGCAATATGCATTCTTTCATACTAAAAATAGTGTTTTGAAATAAGACGTGAAATTATCTTTAAGATATGAACTTCACTGTAGTTTTAAAATATACATGATAAAAAAGACTGTGAGATATTGCCCAGAATTCTGGCAATGGTTTTCGGACAGGTACATGGTATTCATGTTTCTTATTTAAGAAAATATTTTTCTGTGAGAAGAGACACCTGAGAGGTCTCTCCATTCCCCCACGCATCTGGAGAACACACTGAGGAAAGGGCGGATGAGAACAGAGTGAGAAGGTGACCCGGAAGAGAGCTGTCACCAGGAACCAACCCTACTGGACCTTGATCAGGGACTTCCAGCATCCATAACTGTAGAAAATAAATGTCTGTTGTTTAACAAATTTTTCTCTATATTTTCAACTTTCTTATAGTAAGTATTTGTGTATATGACTGACAGTCAGAAAAAAGCAAGCATTTTAAAATAAATACTATTTTAGCTGTTTCGCATTTGAGGTACAACTGGGTGGAAACATTTAGTGAGTGGATAAAAAAGAGAGCCATTGGTCAAACAGAGATTTGAATGTGGGAGTCATTCTCTTTGACAGATTGCCAGGAAGAGAGCATTTTAATGTACTGATGTATTGGAAGCAGTAGTAAGTAGAGAAATGCTCTAGAAAAAGACACTGCCCTTTGATGCAGTGGCTCACATTTTTTTTAATGGCTGTTAACATCCTCTTACTCATTATATCCTCTTATTCAAGATATTGCTGATGTGCCCAAGTTTAGACCAGTGGTTTTCAAACTGTGGTTTGGGGACCCCTGGGGGGCCCGTTCATGGGCCACCTGCAAGGTCAAAGCTATTTTCATAATAATACTGAGACGTTGTTTGCCCTTTCCACTCTCTCTCAAGTATACAACACAGTTTAAGAGGCTACATGACATGCTATGATGTCATCCCTCTGACGGCTGTTGGAATGTGTGGTTGTGTCTTCATGTTCCAAAAAATGTCTCAGCTTTGATTTTTAATACGGTAAAACATCGATACAAATAACTGATGTGAACAAAAGCTCTTTAGGGTCTGCAGTAATTTTTAAGCGTATCCTCAGATAGGAGTCTAGACTGTGCCTGTGTCCTGTGTTCAGCAGTCAAAGAAGCTGGGCCCTGGGTCCTGAGCAGGAGTGCCCTGGACAGTGTAGCACATCTGTGCCGACCTCGCACATCGTTAAGGAAACACTGCCCTTATTCCTTATTTTTAAAACTTTATTTTTATAGAATTTGTGTGGTTAAATGAAACATGGTTGGCACAAGGCTGGTGTAGCACCTGGGTTACATGTAAGTCAAATTCTGCTGAATGTGGGGTGTATGGAAATGAGAAAATTAGACCTCCAGTCTCTTCCTTGTGCATCTCACTGGGCAAGTCAGTGAATTTTTAGGACAAACACGGGAACTCAGTTCCCTTCTAAGAGATACGGGAGGGCAAGATTAAGATAATCATAACCTAGAGGATGGTCAGTTTGGCATGAAGTAGGGAGAAGACAAACTTAAAAGAATTAACTGAGTATGTTTATGCTCATTTGTCTTTAAAACGTGTGCATGTATAGAACTTGTGTGTGTAAACGTATGTAAAACATATACCTGCTATTTGAGAACTGCTTCCTGAGTTAACATAGAATTCGCCCTTTATACAGTCATTTCTACTGCAGGAGCAACATCAGTGCTTCTGTTTCATTCCTTCTGCTTTACCAGGAACGCATTTCAGTGGGTCCTCGAGTGTGGGACTTACCTCTGCTTCTCAGAACAGCACACAGTGGGAAGGCATCTGAGAAGGCATCTTCACGGTCTGGGGTGTCAGTTGAGAATCTGAACCCTTCTGTACAGAGAATTTGGCTTTAGAGGAATGATTCTGGGGAGCCAGGAGACCGGGGGCCCCGCTGCAGTATTCACGTGGGCATGGCAGTGCCTTGACCTGAGGGGCAGGACTCTGTAGCCTCACTTACCAGCCCATCATGTCAGAAAAGATGAAGGAGAATCCAAACAGGTGGGAGGGAAATTAAGGCTTCTGAGCAGAAAGGCTGGACTTTTGGTTTAAGACTATCACGGCCCAGAGCGGGAGAAGGAATACACATGACTGTAATCTAATTTCAAGTCTGAGAGGCCGAGCTGTGAATCATGATAAGCTCTTTGAAATATGGCCACAGCTACTGACCGTGAAACAGTTTTCACTTGGAAGAAAGAGGATGCTCGGTCCCACTTCGTTGTTTTTAGTGGCACTTCACACACATTGTGATTGTCAGTGTGGGAATCTTGGTCATCCTTATTTCTTGAGGGCTTAAAGAGATGTGCCTAGGATTTTCTTTGGGGTTTTTTTGGTTTTTTTTAATTTTTAACTATCAAACTGGCCTACCAGCCTTCATGTTGAGCTGTAATGAAATGCTGACTGAACTGGCATGGTCTCGTTCGGCAGCACCGTGTTGAACTTAGCCCACACCAGCCCGCAGCATCATTAGACAGGTCCTTTGGACACATGATGTGGGCGGTGACCTCTTTCGTTGATGCTGGTGGTGGCTGGGTCCCCTTGTAACAAAGAGGCCAGTGGATCCTGGCCTTGTGCATCAGGCAGAGGGATGCGCTGACATCCTTCCTAAGTCCTCAGCTGTGCCCCTTTCCTCTCAATTAGTCAGTCTTAATGGAGACAATTAAGTTACATCCTATTTAGTTAATCGGTGGTTGGAAACGTGACTAGTTGCTCAGTTAATCTGTGGCTTGTCCATCTTTAGAATATTAACAATCCTCTCAATTTGCCTGATTTTGTGAACATATCACCTCCACCAGTGCAGTTGCTGTGTATGAGGGGAAATTCATAATAGAGAGATTGCTTTCAATCCCAGCTTATTAATTTGAGTACCTAATACTTTGAATTGCCTTTTTCCCCTCTCTTTTTGTGATATAGAGGCCTTATAACATGGAGCTGTTTGCTGGCATTTTTTCCCCTGCTTCTTGTTATCTTTTATCTCTGTAAAAATAAGCCCAGCATTTTTGTCTTCTATAAGATGTTTGCAGAGAATGCTGTGCTTTTGAATATATGTACATCCTTGGCTTTATGTTTTAAAAACCTCCTACTGTTCAATAAAATTAATAAATGTACTAGAGGAGAGATGCCTATTTAGAGTATGTAAAACTACATAATTTGCAGAAATCCCTCAGTAAATGCTCAGAAGACATGTATTTCTCGTCTCTCATAAATGACAATGTTTAGGTTTAAATGAAAACATTTAGATTTGATTAATCACAGTTTATATGTTCCGCTGGTTTATTTGGTTTTCTTTTTTTATGGAATAATTTCGCAACGTTTTACCACCCTCAGACTTTAATAAAGTGACATTATCTTGAGAGGCTAGTCTCAATTAGATATAAATATGAGCAATCCATTAAGATAGCCAGCTCTAGCCACAGAGGTAAAGTGTCATCACATGTCAGTGATCAAGGAGCTCCTGTTAATTAGAACAGTAGGAAAACTGCAACAAGTTATTGGGGAAGAAAACAACAATTAAAACGATGGGTGAAATTAGCAATATCTGCATCTCTTGTTATTTCTTAAATCCAACCCATAAACAATTTGTTGTGACAGCTGTAGGCTGGGATTACGGCATTTCGCATGAGGTCTGATTATAGCTAAAAATAGACACGTGTATTGAAGATCTGAAGAAGAATATTAAACAATTGAAATTTTGTGAAAGACTGATGCTGTTTCATTGTAGTAATTTCCCCAAAGGCACATTAGTAATGCTGCTAAATACAGACTTTAATAGACTTTAATAATGTGTACTTCAGAGGCCTGATACACAAAGGAATAATGTATAAAACATTCATTATGGAAAATTGCAACCTTTTTTATTTAATAAGAAGTCTGTTGAAACAAAACCGTTGCACTGCCTATGGCATTGTGTTCCTGAGTGCTAGCAGGCTGAAGAATAATTGCCACCTTCTCTTACATTTTTTTCACCTATTCTGATCAAGTTACAATCATATTTACTTATCTGTTCCATGAATGAAAATGAGGATTAGAAAAAGGAGACTTGCATTGGATGGCCCCTTGTTCACGTGTGGTCCAGCCTCTCACTACCTGTGTAATCTTGGGCAAGTACCTTAATATCAAACTCCACTTCTTCATTTGCAAACTGGGGGTTGTTCTACTTACCTTACAAGGTCAAGGTAGGAGATGTGAAATGTTGGCAGGGTGGAGGCTCCATGGAATAGGCACTCAAATACTTCCTATCATGATTACTTTCTACATCTGTTTCTCTTTGTATCGCTTATTTCTGTGGGTGACTGGTAGGGGGAGGGGGGAGCAGCTAGGGGGTCGAGAGTAGGAAAAGGCAATAAGAAAGAAGCCTCCGTAAGCAGCTCTGTTGCCAAGCCTTGCATTGGATTTCAATTTGATTTTCATGTGCTGCTGCTGAGAGCCATGTTGCTGAAGAAGAGGGAAGAGTAAGAAGCAGATGCTATTGGAAGAACAGTGGGGCATTTATCTCTTTTAATGAGATAACATCGTTAGAGTGACAAAGTGCAGCGAATCGATACTCGAAATGGACTGGTGCTATCTTCCCAAAGTGCACCGACGGTTACCCTTCACAGCCTTAGAATCTGCTGAATCACGAATTCTGTCTTATCTGTTATTAGAGCCACTGACTTTGATCTCACAGAATAGATCCACACCTTCAGGATCTTCCCAGGAGCAGGACAGCAGACTCATTGGATAAATGAGAAAAATCCGGGGTGATCTATAAGCTGCCCTGTAATTAAGGAACCTCGGAGGAAGGCGGTTGGGCTTTTTTTCCCTTTGACTTCTTTAACTGGCTGCGCCCCCTAGCCTACTCTTCTTGCTCTCATTCTGCTTCTTGGTGTGGTGTCAGAAACACTAATCATGTCCGGCTGTGACACTAACAGCCCTGACATTCACAGCAAAGAGACAAGAAGGAGAGAGAGGCCGAGAGACTCGGAGGGGGAAGGTGTGGAAAAGCAGCGGGGGAAGGGTTTTTTCTTGCACATAAAATCCATCGCTGCAACATCACCAACGTTCTGGAGAGATTACATCCAAGGAAAACTAAGGAAGGAGCAAGATGAATTCTAATGGAGATAAAATTGGTCAGGGAAGATTTTTTGCTACTATTTTTTCCCCTCTTCTTTTAGATTTCAGTATGTAGCCTATATGAGAGTGACTGAGGCTGTGATTTCTTCTCACCCAGAAAAAAAAGGCATTGAAAAAATTTCCCTCTTATCAATTGGGAGTTTGGGATTAATGTATACACACTACCATATATAAAATAGGTAAACAGCAAGGACCTAGTGTATAGCACAGGGAAGTATACTTAATATCTTGTAATAACCTATAATGGAAAAGAATCTGGAAAAGGAACATATATATGTATGTATGTGTGTGTGTGTTTATAACTGAATCACTTTGCTGTACACTTGAAACTAATACAACTTTGTAAATTAACTATACTTCAATAAAATTTAAAAAATAAAATTAGACACAATTTCTCTCTTCTACTATCCCAGTTTTTCTCTTTGAAACTAAGCAAAGTTGAGCACGAACCTCAGCAGGAAGTGTGTGCTCTCTAAGATTTTTCATTTTGTTGCCAGATTCCCATAGTGTAATCTGAACAATGACCGCCTCAGGAAAGGAGTCATTGGTGAGGGATGTTTTCTGACCGTGACAGAGCTGGCCAGGGGACTCTTTATTGAGTGTCATCCTCTGGCCGCCTTACCCTTAGCCTCCGCAGCACCTGCCCGCTGGGGAAATGATGGTGTGCCTGGCAGTTCGAAGCAGGCTGCCTGTGGCCAGATCTTCCAAACACCTTTGAGGTTTCTCTCTCCCTTGAGCACTTTCTCCATTTGGAATCCTTGTGGCGAGTGGTGTCTGGTCTCCATCTCGGATCAGTCAGGACCTGGAGACCTGCGGCTGCATCTCACATATCTGTCTGGAATCCAGATGCTATGATCTAAATTGAGCTCTGAGCTCAGGCTGAATCATCCTAGCTTTTCTATAAACAGGAGAACCCAGATGCCAGCTCAGCATTTGAGGTATTTTGAATTACAACTCTGTGTCTTAACACAGATATCTGTCCTTTGACTATTTCATCATGCAAGGAAAAAAAGTAATCAAAAAATGGAAAATGGTGTATTGATTCCATGTTAGTTATCCTTCCACAAAAGAAGTACATTTTTTGGGTCTATATTTGAGGGCAGACGGTTTTACATGGTGACATCTCTTCAGATTAATTAAAAATAATATGAATTGAGAACTTTGGAAAGAACTGAGACCTCATTTTGCAATATTCTTGTCTTTAGTACCCAAGTAAAATTTTACACACTTGGGCCACTTGGGAGAAATGCTCCTCTGAATTTGAAAAATAATTGTTTTAACTGAATTATAGCATAATTTAAACTATGTATAGCAACGTTTACATTGTGGCTTATTTAAAATTTCTTGAGGAAATTGCTTTTCTACTGGCAGAGGAGAGTACATTTGTACCCTGGGGAGGATTTGGGGGAATTACCCCCAAATATCTTCCTGTAAATTCAAATTTTCTTTGAAGTTCCTTTTTATCCTAAAAATTTACATGGATGTTACATTGTTCTCTGTGATATGCCTGTGGGTTTTTTTTTTATAATGTAAAACAACTTTAAAAATTACTTGCCAGTTAAATTACTTCATTAAATCTTATATTAGGTAATTTAGCTGTTAATAACAAATAAGCCCTCAATATTCAGTGGTTTGACACAATGAAAGTTTCCTTTCTTGCTAAATTTTGATCCAGTGTAAGTATTTCTGATAGGTGAAGTGCTTTTATTAAGCGGTTATTCAGAAATCCTGAACTCAGCCTCCTGCCATATTCTGGCCTTACCATCTGTATTAGGTTTCTAGGCCGCTGTAACAAAGTGCCACAACCTGGATGCCTTATATAACAGAAAAGTATTGTCTCGCAGTTCTGGAGGCTAGAAACCCAAGATCAAAGTGTCAGCAGTGTTGGTATCTTCTGAGGCTGTGAGGGAGGGATCTGTTCCAGGGCTCTCTTCTTGGCTTGTCGATGGCCATCTTTTCCCTGTGACTCTTCACAGCATCTTCCCTCTATTCCTGTCTGTGTCCACATTTCCCCTTTTTTATAAGGACACCAGTCATACTGGGTTCAGGCCCACCCTCTTTCAGTGTGACCTCATCTTAACTAATCACATCTGTAATTATCCTATTTCTAAATAGGGTCATTTTCTGAGAGGCTGGGCGTTAGGATTTCAACACGTGAATTTCCCGGGGGAGGAGACAGTTCAACCCATAATCCCATCTGTAAGGCGTATGATGATTGTCTGCATCTAGCTGGTGGCAGGGGAAGAGAGCATGAAGAAGGAACACTCCTTAATCCCCATAGCCCTGAAAGGAGTCCACATTTTCTCTTCATATTCCAGTGGTAAGAACTAGTTACATGGTCCTGCCTGAGTACAAGGGACCTAGGAAATGTAGTCCCTGGATGAGTAGTGACTGTGCTAGGCGGCTCCTAGCAGGCATGTGCACAAGGGCTACCCATCTTTCTAGGAAAAAAGTGTCACGTGTATGCTGTACTTCCACTGCTCCTGAGAGCGTGCTCATCAGAGGGCACTGAAAGAGATCGTATTAGAGTTTGAGAATCCCATTCTAGCATGCTTTTCAATTAACACTCCAAGTATTTATATGTAAATGAGTGCCTGAGGTTGCTTACTATTTTGTTTTCTTAAGGATCTAATAGATTCTCAAGAGAATTTTATTTACACTATTAATGGGCACTATTTCCTCTTATGAAACTAGTGAAATCCAAAATAATGAGGTTTTACTTTTCGCCAGAAGTATAACTTGTGGTTAGAATGATTTCCTACAGTACAGTAACTTTTTTGTGTCACATGTTCTATTATTACTGAAAAATGATATTCATCCAAGAGGGGAACAGGGTATTGTGAGTGCAGAGGACAATTATATAACCTGCTGTGCTTATCTCAAATGGCTAGACTTTAGTATTTAATTATAAAAGTCTTGTCTCTCCTATCAGGGTAGTCATTATTTCGAAAGTTGAACGTGGGTTTCATAAGTGACTAAGTAATTGCTTTGTATGTTCCTTTGCAATTACAGTAAGAAGTCATGAATTCTCTACATTTAGAACTGCTAAAAATTATTTAGATTTGCCTGTTGAATAGGTTTATCTAAAAAAGGACTTGGGAAGAAATTTCCACTGTGAATTTTTGGCTTCTCAAAGGAATTTGTAAGAAATTTTCCATGAAAAAGGTAGTGATAGTAATTTGAAAAGGATTAAGTAGGTACAGTCTGAGAACTTGGTAGGTAGTGTGGAAACACATGAATACTGAACCATAATATTTAAGATTTTAGTCGTGAAGTCCCATGTCAAGAAACGATTCTCTTTTCTGTTTTATTGTTCTGTTATTTTAAAACATGGACGTTATCTAATGACTTAAAACCCATCAGTGCTACTATAGATTTCCCTTTGATCAAAAAACCTGACAGTGGTGTTTCAGGCAAGATAGTCATTTAAACAGTAACCTTTTAATTTTTAGTGGTTTTAGTTTTAATATGTCAAAATAAACTAACACAAATATTTGAATCATTTTAAGAATGAACTAAGTCCTCATTCATTTAGATGTTATGAATTCAGATTTTGGAGTAGGGTCTAGGATGAAGTTTATCCTTTGTAGATATTTGATAAGTAATTATTATTTGAACTGTTAAACCAATATTACCTGTCCAGATATAGAAGATCCAGTATTTGAATTTGGATTTTATTGATTTCAAAACCCATGCACATTTTCATTCTGTCACATTGCCTCACAGGAGAGTATTTGTTGGATTGAATTCAAAATATATTATGTGGATTTGCAAGGCTAAGAGTAAATGCAACATCCCATAATGAATGTTTTAGTTCTTGAAAGAACAAGCCCTTTGCAAATGAACGAATTAATGTAGTGGCTGGAAATTAGTTTCATCTCATCATGAAAGCAAGTCTGTAGAACTTTTACTTGCTAACACTTTAGTAGACTACCACTTCCTAAATAAAGGAGCAGCCTCTGATGCAGAAAATTTCTTAAACATCCATTATGTGACTAACTTAGAGTTCTTTAGAACTCATGTTAGTTTCCTTAAAACTGGTTTCTAATTCATACTCTCACACTTGCCCCCCTTTATGAATGTGCTCAGGTTATGCAGGCTTTATTGATTTGTTGAGACCAACACAGAAAAGGCAACCTTGAACCATAGGTGGGCCTGGCCTGAGGGCAAGATAAAGAAAACCTATCTATTTTCCAGTGAAAAGCTCAGCTAGAACTGTAAGATAAAAGAAGGGTATATTCCTCTAAAAACATTTCACCTTTTCACCTTTTCTAGCAATATGATAAGCCTGACTTCTGTGAAAAGGATGATTTAAGAGTTTTGAGGGGTGATTACATCATTTTCAGTTTTATTCCATTTACTCCATTCGTGGTCTCTGCTATATGACTGTGGCCAAGTCACATCCTCTGTTTGAAACTTGGGGTCTCCACGTAAAAGATGAAGCCATGGGAGTAGATTAGGAATCGTTAGCCTGGTGTCTTAGCTGAGGTTGGCTTCAGGGGCTGTCTGTAAAATGCTAGGAATTGGGTCCAATATGTGGTGTGCATATGCATTTTTCTGGAGAGAATGGTCCATAGGTTATTACATCAGATTCTCCAAGGCTTCAGCACACAAAGAAATCAATAGGCCAGATGATCTCAGAAGTCTGTAGAGACTCTAGCTTTCTAGTTTTCTCTAAATTATATTAAGCACAGGCTATCGTGGGCAGGGTAGATGAGAAAATTAATGCATTCTATCTCCTTTCTGCAGTGTGACCTGGAAGGGAAATTTGGAGTGTTTTTATTGTAGACAACTGCTTCTCTCTTCTGTAGGATGAGTGTTCTGTGTGCAGTAAATGTTGAATAAATGTTTGTGGAGGATGACAAAGTTCTCTTATTAGCAGAAGAGCAGAAATAGTCTATCAGTTTGAAGTGAGTCACTTTTTGGTGATCAGTGAACCTTTTTTTCAGGCCTGAGCATTTCTTTTTTTTTTTTTTTTTTTTTCTTTTTGCGGTATGCAGGCCTCTCACTGTTGTGGCCTCTCCCGTTGCGGAGCACAGGCTCCGGATGCGCAGGCCCAGCGGCCATGGCTCACGGGCCCAGCTGCTCCGCGGCATATGGGATCCTCCCAGACCGGGGCACGAACCCGTATCCCCTGCATCGGCAGGCGGACTCTTAACCACTGCGCCACCAGGGAGGCCCCTGAGCATTTCTTGTAGTTATCTGCAATGGGTGTTTAAAGAACCATTTGAAATAGCACTTAACTTATTTAGAATCGCAGACACTTGGAGAGTTAGTGCCTAAAGGATGTTCAGAGTTAAGAGATCGATTCCCAGCAGTGAGGAAGCAGAGGCCCAGAGGTGCGGTGATGTACAGCAGTGCTCCAGCTTCATTTCCCTGGCTGGTGCACCTACAGTATGGTAAGCATGTTGTCCTGACAGAGAGCCTTCTCGTATGTGTCGTGGCTCAGCAGATGAGCCAGCCTGAAGCAAGAGCCCTATTGCTCAGCAGATAAACAGATGAGAGAATCAGGAGGGCACTCCGGCACCTCGCTTTTGGGTAGGGAGGAAAAAGAATTAAGCGGCATCCCCTGGCCAGCTGTGCAGTTTGAATCTAATGGAAGTCCACTCTTGAATGTGACTCATGCAGTTCACTGTATTAAAACAACATACTGTTCTCCAGAAAATCCCAGTTCGATTAAAACAAACAAACAAAAACACCATTTCTTGGCTGCTTGGATATGCCTTTCAAAAAAATCAGGGATGTTTACTTACATTATTACGTCTTTCCAAAAATTGTATTTCATTTTTATCCTGTTGGTGGATTTTGAAAATTGGCTATTGACTCCTTAATATAAATGTCTACATGTGTGTTTTACAACCATTTACTCTCTCAACTTTTGTTTAAAATGTAAGCATCTTGGCTGCTTTCCTTGGGAACTTTGTAAAAAGAGAATCATCATAGTAGGCCACAGTTATACTATTTGTCTTCAAAGTTGCTATGAACAGTCACTATTAGGATTTACTCTCCAGGTCAAGTCCACAATTCAAAGTCAAGAGCAGGCCAAATGTTCAGAGCTAGACTTTGGAAACTGATTTCATTTTATTTATTTTTTCATGCTAAAGACATACTCAGAGGGCCTCCTTTTGTTGCGTTATTTTTTCATTTTTAGGACCACCAGTCCTTATTATAGCTATTTAACATGAAACTTTCATGATTGTAATCACTTTTCAGAGTTGTTTGAGCTGGATTGGTAGTATGAAGTAACCATACACATTGTTCAGTAGGAACAGAAAACGTAGTATAAACTATTATTACCTGTTTCTTTGACTTAGTTTCCTAGGATGGGTTTTTATAAACTATCGGTGTCTCTTGTAGTCATGAGTGAGTAGACAGTATGGCACATGGTTTTGTACCATGTATATTTATGTATTTTTGATAGATATAAATAAATTAGCACCCAGGTACCAAATAATGAACACCCTCAAAATTTGAATTTCAAGGAACAGTAGCAGAAAATATCATCACTCGAAACTGAAACTTTCAGACATCAACAGAAAAATGGCTGAGATTAGCTATGTGTGAAATTCCCAGAAGGTAATCCACACTCAGACAGACCCATGGTGTGTGGACCCATTTTTTGATATCCCATCAACAAAAATCAAAATAAATGTAGATACTTAAACAAGTGAACAAACAGCGTTGCTTGGGGTGGAATAATCTGATATCAGGTGCCTTTTGAGGTGACACAGTATGAAGGACACAACACCTGGAAGGTATTATTGCCAAAAATGTATAATCAAGCCTCTAGACCTCATTCCAGTTTAAAGGAAGTACAGGGGAGTTGAGAAGGAAGTTAAATACCACTGCAGGAAAAGAAGGAGATCAATTTTGTGGAAAATTATAAATAATAACTGTTCTTGACTCCTCCATAAGTCAATGTCATTTTTTTGGAAAAAAAAAAAAAAGGTGGAACTGGGACTTCCCCTGGAGGTCCAGTGGTGAAGACTCCATGCTTCCACTGCAGGGGCACGGGTTCGATTCCCGGTCGGGGAACTAAGATCCCTCAAGCCATTCGGTTCGGCCAAATACATAAATAAAGGTTAAATTTTAAATTTAAAAAAAAAGAAGGTGAAACTATTCTAGATTAAAAGAAGCTAAAGAACCATAAAGCCAAAAACAGAAAACAAAAAAATGTAGATAATGTTAATTAAGTAATTAACATTAATGTTTAATGTTAATTAAACAACATGTTAGAAATTATAACATGCTCACATCAAAAGCAAACAACCGGCTGCTGGTCCCTGTGTCAGCCACCAATAGGAGTTGGGGAGCTTGAAAATTGTAGAAATGTCCCTGATTATTATAGACCAATGGGCAGTTATATGTTGCCAGTATATTTCAAGTCCAAAGGCTTAAATACACCAACCCAGGATGACTTGGGTCTCTTGTCAACACCTTCTGAACTTGATATTTTCCCAACAGGGAGACTCTTGGCTTCAGCATTGGAGACTGGCCTCTGCTGTCAGCTCTGCTGCTCAATCTGTGTGACCTCAGCCGAGGCCCTTAGCCTCTCCAGGCCACAGCATCCTTGGCTCCAACATGTACACAAAAGATACTTCAGAAGATTGTTGTGAGGGGAAAATGAGACCACTCATGTGAAAGGGCCTAGGACAGATCTTGACCCATGGTAGGCTTTCAGTGAAAGTTTTAATTTAAAAAATAGGAATCATCTGGCAACAGTATTATGCTCTTCTGGGAAATTCTATTTCTCAGTGTAAGTCGATAAGTAAACATTCCAAGTTATCTGTCCGTCTGGCTTTTATGACTTAGGGTGGAACCAGTCATCTCTATGTGACATACAAACGATTTCTTTCTCGTGCAAAGCTGAGTCCTCAGGGGGCCTGGCCTCCTGGCCACCCATGAGTTGATGGGAGTTAACCCCCCCAGAAAAGGCCCCCTCCGCTTCACTCCTGCAAAATGGGTGTTAGTCCATGTCAGAGCTTTGTAGATTGGGTTGAAAAGTTAAGTGTTTTGTTTCTGTCTTTTTAACAGGACCAAAGAGCTAAATACATGCAAGTACTGTAGCAAATGACAGAGATATGAATCCCACTCACAGTATATTTTTTAGATGCTGTTAACTGGGTTTATTTTTACTTTGACAGATACTTCCGTTTAGGGGGTGCTTTCCACAGACAGAGTCTATTGTGCAATCGAAAATTCGGTAAATTTTGCCTCTAGATTTCCTCCAGATCTCTCAGGTGACCACACCCAAGCCTCAGCATGGCCATGTTTTCAATTAGAGACTTGAGTTATTACTTTAGAAAATGATCTTAGTTTCCCTCAGGAGGTTTTTGCTGGCTGTTTGTCATCTTTTTTATATAAGGACATTGTGCTTAATATAGGGGAAGACCAACCATGTATATGCAACAGACTTAACTTAAAAGTGGCGTAACTGTGTCTGTCTGTTACTTTTGATCTCACACTTCATTAGCTCCCTAAAGCCAACATGTCCTTAATGGTTACGTGTTTGTACCCTGGGTGTCATCCGACCTGGGTTCAAATCCCACCTCTGCCACAGAGGAGCCTTGAGACCTTGGGCAATCTCCCTAACCTCTTTCTCAACCTATCATCTCTAAAATACTGATGGCAACACCTACCTCCCTGGGCTCCTTTGAGGATTATGTTAGGTCATGCCCATATACACTTAAACGCTTGTTGTCTGGTGAGCACTTGGTAAATGTTAGCCCTTGTGATGGCTGTAGGGGAGGGGCAGTGACAGGGTTCTCAAAAGTGACTTCTCTGTTTCAATTTAATAAACTCTTGGGATTTCATATTTGCCTGCCTGTCTACTTCATGATAACCTTGAAAGGAACTGACTTATTTGGGCCAAGTTTGATACACTGTATTTTAAATTTCTAGTACGAATACCAGCTCCAAATACTGACAACCATTTGTATCATCTTGCAGCTATTGCACTAAAAAAATAAAAAGCTACTGTTTATAGACACCAAGGGACATCTGGAGGGTGACTTCAAATGTTACAGTAACCTTGCTCATATTCAGGGGAATCACTGGGAAGCACTTTGAGGGGGTCTAGAAAACACTGTGAATGGAAGCTGCTCTCTTGGTTTCGGCTCCAGAGTTATGTGAGTGGTTTGACTTAAGGCTGTTTGAGTTTGGTTTTGTTTCTTAAGTGGAAAAACTCTTTTGTGTCTCTCTTTTATATTAATTCCAGAGGCTGAGTCAGTGGTGAGTCCAGCAGTTGAATTAATATGGAAATCATACTCTAAACTAATCCTTAGGATTACATCCATTATGTAACACTGAAGTGGGCTAGAACAGAGAAAATTATAGTACTGTTGCTCTCTTCACTTGAAATATGGTGGAGGGCCGGTCTTCTCTATGAAAGTACATGCTGCGTAAAAAAGTGGTTTTTAGTAGGGGTTTTAAAAGAGGAGAAAGGATGTAGGTTCTTATTCTGTGTCCCTGTCCAGGCATCAGTAACACTGAGGAATTTTCCAAGCTAGCTCCCAGAGTGAACAAGAACCAGGTGCATTTGCATAATCATCATAAAAATTATGTTCTGTCTGCATTGTTAACATTGCACAGAATTAGACACAGCCTTTGCTCTCTAGGAGTTTAAATTAAGATGGAAGATACTAATGTGTGTAGATATTAAGACAAATTTATGTTCACATTTTATAAGCCTTATGGATGGTTCTATTTTGTGCTTTTACAGACTTCCTCAACCCAGGTAACCCATGCATGGGTATCATGTTATGTTGGTTCATCCATAGGATAATGTTTTTTTTTAATTAGAGAACTTGTGTTTTTCTTGACTACAAAACTAATACGGGTTCATTTTAGAAAAATTGGAAAATAAAATATAAAGAAATCAACAAAATAACATCTAATTCCATCACCAGGAGAAAACTATCCAGTGTTATATCATAGTGACATTTTTAATGTATCTTTTGAAATGTATCTATATATTTTACAAAATTGAGATCTATATATGCAGTTTTGCTTTGTGCTGTTTTCACTTGACCTATCTTTGCATGTTTTTGTATTAAATATTTTTTAAAACTTACTTTTAGTTGTGTTATAAACATTAGGATAATTTAAAAGTTAAGAATCCAGCTTCTGGTCCTCTGAAACAGTCATTTAATGGATAAAAAGTCAAAGGATCATTCTAATTGTTCAACGAGCCCATCCAGACCTGTTTCCGAAACAGAGCTATTGTTCACCTAAAGTGGAAACTCAGCCGGCTCTGCATGTTTCCTCAGGCTGGGTTGCTGTTCCATGTCTATCTTTCCTCACTGACTTATCAGCCTCCATGCACACATGCACGTTTGTTTATAGCAGCCTTCCTGATATGCAGCCACGGCGTGGGGTTTGGAAAACTGCCCAGTTACATACCATTCATACCGGCTGACGTTCAGCTTCTGGTAGCAAATTGGGGACTCTGAACTCTTTCCATCCCTGGAGAGCTCAACGTAAAATGCCGCTGACCACAGAGCGAACACAGTCACGAACTCTCTGAGTGTTTATAGTCAGGCACACCAACGAAAAGAGGCGTCTTGGCCAAAGCATTGTGACAGGATTGGGGTCACTTGTAAAAATCATCAACTCTCTGTTTGCCACCCCCTTAGCTCTACCATAAACGACTGCTTGTATTCATACCCCTTCAAGCTCAAGATGATGTTTCTTGAAGCCCCTCGGAAGCAGGTGGAGTCTGAAGGGGTTTGCAAGGAGTGACAGAAACCAGTCTCCACCTCCTGGAGGATGGATGTGCCCCCCGGAATGGGGCTCACCCCTTGTGTTAGGAAGCATTGCCTCGTCAGCCCTGAAGGCATCCCTTGCTGTAAACTCCCTCTGGTCCTCCCACTTTCCCCCAGGAACCTGCTCTTCTCCGTGCCTTGTCTGTTTCTTGTGGAGGATAAGCATCAGAATAGAAAGCCTCGAGGGGCTAAGTGGTAGGGAGGGAATGCAAAGGGCAGATGAAGGGAGGTTATGCAGAGTGGAAAGATCGCGCTATGCTGGATGAGATTCAGAATGTTTCCATTAGCTCCGCGAACGCTTACCTTTTTTTTTTCTCCAAAAAAGATTTGTTACTCCTTTACATCAAACAACCTTCCTTATATGCAGGACCCTAAAGAGGAAATATTCACAGTAACAGCATAGCAGGAAGGGGGAGCCTTGATAAAGAAAAGACGTTAAAGCGACATTCATTCTATTTACAAATATCTCCAATGAGCGTGTTTCAGTGGTTAATCAGAGCTTTCTTGCTTGGCACTTTCTAAAATGATATCATTATCTTGCTTGCTATTTCAGCAGTTCCAGGAATACCTTGCCTGTGGGTCAGGGTACTTGGTTTCCTATAAACAACTCATAAAACTCCTTTATAATTTCAGAAAGGCAAAAAAAGAAGAAATAGCTGCACGAGTGATGCAGACAACAATTAAACTGGCAAGATGTCTCTCTTAACACAGATGCTGAGAGAAGGCATCCTCTGCTACCTCTCAGGGTTAAATGTGGTTTATTTGTTTCCCCTCAAACCTTGCTGAATTTAGTCTCTTAGTAGACTGAGGCACCTTTGGAACTCCCATGGGAGACCAGGAGGTACATGCTTAATTGCTTCATGGATGATGTGAAGTCTTGGAATGAAATCTAGCCGTCACTCATTAACTAGCTTGGCTTATTAAACCTTGACAGCTAACAGAACTCAGCCAAACATTCTTGATTATAGGCAGCTCAAGAGCCCTGGGAGTTGGTCCGGTTGAATTGTACAGCAGAGTGAGTTACTATAGTACCTCCGTTTCATCTGTTTGAACTTATCCTTCTGAAATGTCAGGATGACAGAAGACGATTTGCCAAATGCTTTTCCTGCTTTCACTGATGGCAGTAGGAACAAATAAGTGACCATTTTCTTAATTGGGATACTCTTCACTATTATGGACTGGAATTATGAGATTTTGTTCAAACTTTTTGGCTTGCTTAAATCTATTTATGGTAGACAATAAGGGATACGCATGTTATCAAGTACATTCAAATTTAACAGATCTTGCTTGTCACAGCAGAGACCTACAGTCGGTCAGCATTTTCAGGCATGGACATGTAAAGAAGACACAAACTCAACAAAGGATGTTCTACCGCAAAATCAGTGTCAACATAAACATACATCAGGTTGATTGATTTGCTGTTTGCTCCATACCACAGATCAGATAATGTCTCTGAAAGCAAATACCTTCAAAGTGTTATACAACATTAGCCATTCTTATTTCTCTGAGTAATCTCACCCTGAGGAGGTAAAGGTAGGTCTGGATTAGTGAAAAGCATTCTGTATGTGAATACATACATGTGCATACACACACTTCATGCTCTGGGTGTAATGTCACATCTAAAGCCAACATTTGGAAGGGTAGTGGCTTGCCCTGCTGTTGCTGAGTTGGGAAGAGGCAAAAATGAAGCTACACGTGTTTGAGTTGTATCATGTTTCCTGGTAAAGATTTAGTTAGAGATTATTTAAAGGCAAGGAATTCTTAGCCCCATTTGTAGAAGATGGAATGTTGATTTGCCTGCCTAATGGACCCTATTACTAATTCACCTTGTGAATTCATAAGGTCACAGTTCCATGAAACTGATATTTTGTTGAAGGCCTGTGATGTGCCAAGCACCACACTGGCTCCTGGGACAAGGTGAGGGTGAGAAGTGGTACAGAGATAAATAAGGCATCACTGTCCCAGGCGTCCCCTGGGAGGATCAGCACCTAAACCCATAATCAAAGGCAAGGTGAGAAGTGCCGGGAGATGCCTGCCCTCAGCGGTGTGGGCATGCAGAGGGCGAAGCAGTTCTGCCTGGAAGAGGTAGGAAAACCTTGATGGAGAAGATGACATTTGAGCTGCATCTTAAAGAATGAGGAGGAGTCTCCCAGGCAGAGAAAAAGAGGAAGGGGATTCCAGATAGGGGGCACAGTACGTGACAAGCCTGGAGGAAGGAAGAGAATTGGTTATTTAGAGATTGCCAAGATGTTTCCACTTCTAGTTTACTTGGTTGGGGGCGGTGGGGGGAAGGTGTCTTTGATTCAGAGATGAACCGATCAATAAGAATTTCATTGCAGTGGTGATTAAAATTATATGTCTACGAAACAGAAGGCTGCTGTCAGCATCAACCAAAAAGCTGAGCTCTGGCTACACCATCAACCGGGCTGTACTGTTGTAGCCTGGAAATGAGAGATTCGAAGGACAACTGGTGGTTTTGAAAAGAGCCCCAGAGGTCCACAAGTAATGGTCTGTAGCCCCATCTTGAAGCTGCCCGTGGCAGTAATGGTGATCCCCAGCCATGGTGGATCGGAGTAGTCACCCTGCTCATTATACAGGTCACAAGAGTGGTTCAGAGCCCAGGCCTCATGGCCAGAGAGACTTAGGTACGAGTTCTGTCTCTTCTGCTGTTTACTTACTAGACTTGGGGCAAGTTTCTTTCCTTTCTTTAAAAATAAAGTTAAGCTTTTATATATCTATATAATGCAAGTTAGTGCATGAGTGTGATAATAGCACACACACTTTTTAGACGACCCCTTTTTTAAAAATTTCCTTTTTGCTCCAGATCACTCACTTCCTTATTCCCTCTTCACCACTTTTAACTGCCCAGGTAGTCTTCCCTATTTCTCTGTGTTAATATAATCAGTTACATAAATGCACAATCATACAAACACACCCCAGCACACAAGTGGGAGTGAGGTCATTTTGTTTTACAGAAGTGAAAACATATTATATGGAGTATGCTCAAAGAATTAGTACAGCTTTAAGTTAATAACTTCAGGGTTATAATTGCTAAACACTTACAAAAGAAACATTTGAACATTTAATTATTTGCATTTATTTTACTTTGTGAATTTTGAATGAAAAATTTTGCTTTTAATTTTTTGTGTGCAGTGGTTTCTGTTATGTTGCATTTTAATAAGAAACAGTATTTTAAAATATTAAATGATGAACCTTTCATGTTGTTTTTGTAAGTATGTAGCATTTATACTTATGAAATTATTAAAGTTTGAAAGCACTACATGACTTTTGGGACTCCTCATTACATTTTTTTACATCCTGCTTTTCTGAAAAAGCCATGTTGAAATCTCTTCATTCAACTGATAAAGCTCTATCTCACTCTTTTTAGTGGCTGCATATTATGCTATAGTATAATTATTATAATTTATTCCACCGTTACTCTACTGATGGACATTTATCTTGGTCCTGCCCACCCACCTTTTGGCTGTTATCAACACTGTAGTCATAAACATCTCGGTACACAACCTTGCAAAGAAGTATTGGTATTTCTATGGCATTGGTTCCCAGGAATGGGACTGCAGCATTGAAGAGTAGATGTACATCTGACCCTTGAACAACGTGAGTTTGAACTGTGTGGGTCCACTTATACTCGGTTTTTTTTCAGTTGTAAATACTGCAATATGACATAACCTGCAGTTGGTTGAATCCACGGACGGGGAACCACGAATCTGAAGGAACCGCACATACAGAGGACCGACTATAAGTTATGTTTGGGTTTTCAGCTGCAGGAAGTATTGGTACCCCTACCCCCCAAGTTGTTCAAGGGTCCACTCTAATTTTAATTTTAATGGATATTGCTGTAAATGGCTCTAGTGGATTAATGAGAATGCCTTCAGTTTTAGAGTATTTGAAAAGAACATTCATACACATTATCTTTGACGTTCACAGTAACCTTTGAAGTAGGCAAATACTATTGTTCCCATTTTACTGATGAAAAAATGGAGGCACAGAGAAACTAAGTGGTTTCTCATAGTTACTCAGGTGGAAAGTACTTGACTTCAGTCTAGAACCAAGTCTCATCCTGAGGAAGCCCCATACAGTCTTTCCTTACCTACATGTTTGGACTTGATAGATCAGTTAGATGAAAAGCTTCTAAATTGATTGAATTAAGCAAAGGCCACGTAACCTTTGGTTATGCCACCAGGAGAGAGCAGTAGTTGAAATACATTTATTTTCCTAAAATCCGCACCCCCAGCCTCTTTTTTTTTTTAAGAATCAATTTTATTTATTTATTTATTTTTGGTCATGTTGTGTCTTCATTGCTGCACGCAGGCTTTCTCTAGTTGCGGTATATGGCGGCTACTCTTCATTGCGGTGCGCGGGCTTCTCATTGCGGTGGCTTCTCTTGTTGTGGAGCACGGGCTTTAGGCACTGGGCTTCAGTAGTTGTGGCACGTGGGCTCAGTAGTTGTGGCTCGCTGGCTCTAGAACGCAGGCTCAGTAGTTGTGGCGCATGGGCTTAGTTGCTCCACAGCATGTGGGATCCTCCTGGACCAGGGCTCGAACCTGTGTCCCCTTCATTGGCAGGTGGATTCTTAACCCCTGTGCCACCAGGGAAGTCCCCCCAGCCTCTTTTAAGAGCCATATTTTATTTCTTTTGACATTTATAATGTCTTAATTGCAGTTAATAAACTTAAAGTTTGGGTTTATTTGTTTGATCATTGAAATCTTTATAAAGGTTTGATGGTTACATTTCATCAATGATAAATTTCCTCTTATATTTAAGAAAAAATTTAAAAACACACAATAGAGTGTATTCCAAGGGTTGTAAAAGAATGAATATTGTTTCCTTGGTTCCCTGAAAGGACTTCTGTGTTACATATTCTGGGTCTGAGAAAATACCTACTGCCTAAGGCTATTTTAGGGAGTCACAAATGCAGACCATTTAGCACACCATGTAGCTCACAGCAAGGGCTCAGTACACGCATGTGCATGTGTGGTCCGCATGGAGCTAGGCTGACTCTACTGATTAGGAACATGTTACAATCTAGCAATGTCTCCCAGAAATACAAGGGGTGGGATGTGTTTTTTAAATAGTTTTCATCAACACCATTGCTGAAATGCTATTCAGCTGCTCTGCATTTTGTGCCCAAAGCAAGTATTGATGCAGCTTCTTAAGAGTAGAAGTCAAATTATAGGACGGCTCGAGCTTCCCTGGTGGTGCAGTGGTTGAGAATCTGTCTGCTAATGCAGGGGACACGGGTTCGAGCCCTGGTCTGGGAGGATCCCACATGCCGCGGAGCAACTGGGCCCGTGATCCACAACTACTGAGCCTGCGCGACTGGAGCCTGTGCTCCGCAACAAGAGAGGCCGTGACAGTGAGAGGCCCGCGCACCACGATGAAGAGTGGCCCCCGCTCGCCGCAACTAGAGAAAGCCCTCGCGCAGAAACGAAGACCCAACACAGCCAAAAATAAATAAATAAACAAATGTGGGCTTAAAAGAAAAATTATAGGAAGGCTCATGGCATTTCTAGGTACCATGTTTTTGAGTGACAAGTGTATAAACCACAGTGAATACTTTTGCCCCTGCAAGGGTCTGATTGAGAGGAACAGCAAGAAGAATTTTAGTTTCTCTTCCTCCAAGCGAACATTTTTTTTTAGCTGTCTTTTTTGGGAGATGGGAAGGAGTGGTTACTTAAAACCAGTAGTGTGTGTAAATAGGAGTGACAAGTATGGTTAGCATTGACTCGCTATAGCTAATGGACAAGCCCCCGTAAACGTGGCTGGGGAGACATCTGTGAACAAACAGATTGTTTTCCCTTCAAAAATGTTAAGAATCTTTCTGTTTCTGGCAGGAACAGCTGTAGAATTCAGCTGTTTGTAACTTGATGTCTGAGCGAGGGCTGATGTTTAGATGTGGTATATTAATATCCAAAATGTCATTGTAGATAATAGTAAGGTGGTGAGGTACGTGGAATGAAGCCAGGAAATTCAGCTACAGCTGACATTTCATCCTCTCCGAGGTTTGTAAAAAGGCCACAGCTAACTTTGCATTTCCCCAGGAAGAAGTGCGGAGGTTTGGTTGGTATAACACCCTGCACGTTATTTAAACACAATGTTGTTCACTTTCTCCTCTGTGGAAAGTGGTTATACAAAGTGCATCTGTGGCTGACTTCATGCTGGTGGGCTGCTCCTCTATCTCCAGCCCTTGGGGCAAGGGGGAGGCCAGGTGCCTGCTCTGGGCTGAGAACCAAAGTGAACACTTCCCTGACCCTGCCCAAAAGTGGCTTCTGGCATCTTTTCTTCAGAAACAGTTTTTCAGTAAAAGAGGAGCTGTTTCAGGGCCAATGACTGGAAGGACTACCCAAATTTTCGATCCACAAGACTTTCTTATCAGCTTTAGAAGAGAGCATGTGATGTGGAATCTGTTAAGTGTGGCATCCTTCCTAGTGAGGAAAGGGAGGCCCAGAGACAGCCTGGGACAGCCCTGAGCCACAGCTGACACGTGGCAGAACCAGAGGTCCTGACACCTCCTCCTCCATTGCGCTCCATAAACTTCACAGGGCACGAGTTGCATGAGAGTTCATAGGACGTGTTTTACTTTTGAGCGCATTACATTTCACCAGAGGTGCAAGATGCTGACCTAAGCAATGGAGTTCCAGAGACCCAAGTTCTCATCCGAATTCCACTTACTACCTGGAGGATCCTGGGGGTGTTAATCCCTAGCTCTCAGTTTCCTTGTTTGTAAAAAAAAAAAAGGGGGGGGTACTAATAATAGTTCATTGAGTTATCATGAGAGTTCAATGTGATAATGGGTGAAAAGCTGGGTGCAAGGCCTGGTATACAGTAGATGCTCAATAGATGATAGCTTCTGGGGGGCTAGTGCTGTGCTACACACTGGAGATATAAAGAAAAATAAGATACCATTCCTGCACTCAATAGTGTGCAGTGCAGCTGGGAGGGCAGACAGATTTAAAAAGCAGCACGTGTTCAAAGGAATGATAACAACGAGGCCCATGAGCAGTGCAGACTGGAGTGGTTTGGGAAGCCTTCAGAATGGAGCTGTTTCACAGATTTTCTGAAGATTAATAATAATTTTTAAAAATTTTATTGAAATATAGTTGATTTACAATGTTGTGTTTAATTTCTGCTGTACAGACTCAGTTATACACATATATTCTTTTTCCTATTCTTTTCATAGGGTTTATCACAGAATATTGAATATAGTTCCCTGTGCTATACAGTTGGACCTTGTTGTTTATCCATTCTATATGTGATAGTTTGAAGATGAATAATAATTGTGAGACAGGCAAGGAGTTTTCAAGAAGAGCGAAGAGCATACAGTATGCTAATGTATGGACCCATGAGATAATATTTTAATATCAGCATGTTAAATTAACATATTACTATTACCATAGAGCTGCAGTTGGTTTACAATGTTGTGATCTGAAGTGTACACACAGAGCGGCCAGAAAGCACAGTAGAAAGGGGGCTGTATTCTGAATGGCTTGGAGGCTATTCTGTGTAGGGATGGGTCAATACTGAAAGATTTTAAAGCTGGGAAGTGAGAAAGTGGCATGGATGTATACACACTACCAAACATAAAATAGATAGCTAGTGGGAAGCAGCCTCATGGCACAGGGAGATCAGCTTGGTGCTTTGTGACCACCTAGAGGGGTGGGATAGGGAGGGTGGGAGGGAGAGAGATGCAAGAGGGAAGAGATATGGGGATATATATATATATGTATAACTGATTCACTTTGTTATAAAGCAGAAACTAACACAGTTGCTTCATTTGCAAATATTTTCTCCCATTCGGAGGATTGTCTTTTCGTCTTGTTTAAGGTTTCCTTTGCTGTGCAAAAGCTTTTAGGTTTCATTAGGTCCCATTTGTTTTTGTTTTTATTTCCATTTCTCTAGGAGGTGGCTCTAAAAGGATCTTGCTGTGATTTATGTCATAGAGTGTTCTGCCTATGTTTTCCTCTAAGAGTTTTATAGTGTCTGGCCTTACACTTAGATCTTTAATCCATTTTGAGTTTATTTTTGTATACAGTGTTAGGGAGTGTTCTAATTTCATTCTTTTACATGTATCTGTCCAGTTTTCCCAGCACCACTTATTGAAGAGGCTGTCTTTTCTCCACTGTATATTCTTGCCTCCTTTATCAAAGATAAGTTGACCATATGTGTGTGGGTTTATCTCTGGGATTCCTATCCTGTTCCATTGATCTATATTTCTGTTTTTGTGCCAGTACCATACTGTCTTGATTACTGTAGCTTTGTAGTATAGTCTGAAGTCAGGGAGGCTGATTCCTCCAGCTGTTTTCCTTTCTCAAGATTGCTTTGGCTATTTGGGGTCTTTTGTATTTTCATACAAATTGTGAAATTTTTTGTTCTAGTTCTGTGAAAAATGCCATTTGTAGTTTGATGGGGATTGCACTGAATCTGTAGATTGCTTTGGGTAGTATAGTCATTTTCACAATGTTGATTCTTCCAATCCAAGAACATGGTGTATCTCTCCATCTGTTTGTATCATCTTTAATTTCTTTCATCAGTGTCTTATAGTTTTCTGCATACAGGTCTTTTGTCTCCTTAGGTAGTTTTATTCCTAGGTATTTTATTCTTTTTGTTGCAGTGGTAAATGGGATTGTTCCTTAATTTCTCTTTCATATTTTTCATCATTAGTGTATAGGAATGCAAGGGATTTCTGTACATTAATTTTGTATCCTGAAACTTTACCAAATTCATTGATTAGCTCTCGTAGTTTTCTGGTAGCATCTTTAGGACTCTCTATGTATAGTATCATGTCATCTGCAAACAATGACAGTTTTACTTCTTCTTTTCTGATTTGAATCCTTTTATTTCTTTTTCTTTTCTGATTGCTGTGGCTAAAACTTCCAAAACTATGTTGAATTATAGTGGTGAGAGTGAGCAACCTTGTCTTGTTCCTGATCTTAGTGGAAATGGTTTCAATTTTTCACCATTGAGGATGATATTGGCTGTGGGTTTGTCATATATGGCCTTTATTATGTTGAGGTAAGTTCCCACTATGCCTACTTTCTGGAGGGATTTTATCATAAATGGGTGCTGAATTTTGTCAAAAGCTTTTTCTGTATCTATTGAGATGCTCATATGGTTTTTCCCCTTCAATTTGTTAATATGGTGTATCACGTTCATTGATTTGCATATATTGAAGAATCCTTGCATTCCTGGGATCAACCCCACTTGATCATGGTGTATGATCTTTTTAATGTGCTGTTGGATTCTGTTTGCTAGTATTTTGTTGAGGATTTTAAAATCTATGTTCTATGTTCATTAGTGATATTGGCCTGAAGTTTTCTTTTTTTGTGACATCTTTGGTTTTGGTATCAGGGTGATGATTGCCTCATAGAATGAGTTTGGGAGTGTTCCTCCCTCAGCTATATTTTGGAAGAGTTTGAGAAGACAGGTTTTAGCTCTTCTCTAAATGTTTGATAGAATTCGCTTGTGAAGCCATCTGGTCCTGGACTTTTGTTTGTTGGAAGATTTTTAATCGCAGTTTCAATTTCAGTGCTTGTGATTGGTCTGTTTATATTTTCTATTTCTTCCTGGTTCAGTCTTGGAAGGTTGTGCTTTTCTAAGAATTTGTCCATTTCTTCCAGGTTGTCCATTTGGTAGGCATATAGTTGCTTGTAGTCATCTCTCATGATCCTTTGTATTTCTGCAGTGTCAGTAGTTACTTCTCCTTTTTCATTTCTAATTCTATTGATTTGAGTCTTTTCCCTGTTTTTATTGATGAGTGTGGTTAACGCTTTATCAATTTTGTTTATCTTCTCAAGGAACCAGCTTTTAGTTTTATTGATGTTTGCTATTGTTTCCTTCATTTCTTTTTCATTTATTTCTGATCTAATCTTTATGATTGCTTTCCTTCTGCTAACTTTGGGTTTTTTTGGTTCTTCTTTCTCTAATTGCTTTAGGTGTAAGGTTAGGTTGTTTATCTGAGATGTTTCTTGTTTCTTGAGGTAGGATTGTATTGCTATAAACTTCCCTCTTAAAACTGCTTTTGCTGCATCCCATAGGTTTTGGAACGTCATGTTTTCACTGTCATTTTTTTCTAGGTATTTTTTTGATTTCCTCTTTGATTTCTTCAGTGATCTCTTGGTTATTAGTAGTGTATTGTTTAGCCTCCATGTGTTTGTATTTTTTACAGTTTTTTTCCTGTAATTGATATCTAGTTTCATAGCATTGTGGTCAGAAAAGATACTTGATACGATTTCAATTTTCTTAAATTTACCAAAGCTTGATTTGTGACCCAAGATATGATCTATCCTGGAGAATGTCCCATGAGCACTTGAGAAGAAAGTGTATTCTGTTGTTTTTTGATGGAATGTCCTATAAATATCAGTTAAGTCCATCTTGTTTAATGTATCACTTAAAGCTTGTGTTTCCTTATTTATTTTCATTTTGGATGATCCGTCCATTGGTGAAAGTGGGGTGTTGAAGTCCCCTTCTATGATTGTGTTACTGTCGATTTCCCCTTTTATGGCTGTTAGCATTTGCCTTATGTATTGAGGTGCTCCTATGTTGGGTGCATAAATGTTTACAATTGTTATATCTTCTTGGATCTGTCCCTTGATTGTTATGTAGTGTCGTTCCTTGTCTCTTGTAATAATCTTTATTTTATTTTATTTTATTTTATTTATTTTTATTTTTATTTTTTTTTTGCGGTATGCGGGCCTCTCACTGTTGTGGCCTCCCCCGTTGCGGAGCACAGGCTCCGGACGCGCAGGCTCCGGACGCGCAGGCTCAGCGGCCATGGCTCACGGGCCCAGCCGCTCCGCGGCACATGGGATCCTCCCAGACCGGGGCACGAACCCGTATCCCCTGCATCGGCAGGCGGACTCTCAACCACTTGCGCCACCAGGGAGGCCCAATAATCTTTATTTTAAAGTCTATTTTGTCTGATACGAGAATTGCTACTCCAGCTTTCTTTTGATTTCCATTTGCACGGAGTATCTTTTTCCATCTCCGCACTTTCAGTCTATATGTATCCCTAGGTCTGAAGTGGGTCTCTTTAGTCAGCATATGTATGGGTCTTATTTTTGTATCCATTCAGCCAGTCTATATCTTTTGGTTGGAACATTTAGTCCATTTACATTTAAGGTAGTTATCTATATGTATGTTCCTATTACCATTTTCTGAATTGTTTTGGGTTTGTTATTGTAGGTCTTTTCCTTCTCTTGTGTTTCCTGCCTAGAGAAGCTCCTTTAGCATTTCTTGTAAAGATGGTTTGGTGGTGCTGAATTCTGTTAGCTTTTGCTTGTCTGTAAAGATTTTAATTTCTCCGTTGAATCTGAATGAGATCCTTGCCGGGTAGAGTAATGTTGGTTGTAGGTTTTTCCCTTTCATCACTTTGAATATGTCCTGCCACTCCCTACTGGCTTGCAGAGTTTCTGCTGAAAGATCAGCTGTTAACCTTATGGGGATTCCCTTGTATGTCATTTGTTGTTTTTTCCCTTGCTGCTTTTAATATTTTTTCTTTGTATTTAACTTTTGATAGTTTGATTAATATGTGTCTTGGCATGTTTCTCCTTGGATTTATCTTGTATGGGACTCTCTGCACTTCCTGGACTTGATTGACTATTTCCTTTCCCATATTAGGAAGTTTGCACCTATAATCTCTTCAAATATTTTCTCAGTTCCTTTCCTTTTCTCTTCTTCTTCTGGGACCCCTATAATTCGAATGTTGTTACGTTTAATGTTGTCCTAGAGGTCTCTGAGACTGTCTTCAGTTCTTTTCATTCTTTTTTCTTTATTCTGCTCTGCGGTAGTGATTTCCACTATTTTATCTTCCAGGTCACTTATCCGTTCTTCTGCCTCAGTTATTCTGCTATTGATTCCTTCTAGAGAATTTTTAATTTCATTTATTGTGTTGTTCATCTTTGTCTGTTTGCTCTTTAGTTCTCCTAGGTCCTTGTTAAACGTTTCTTGTATTTTCTCCATTCTATTTCCAAGTTTTTGGATCATCTTTACTCTCATTATTCTGAATTCTTTTTCAGGTAGACTGCCTATTTCCTCTTCATTTGTTTGGTCGGGTGGGTTTTTACCTTGCTCCTTCATCTGCTGTGTGTTTTTCTGTCTTCTCACTTTGCTTATCTTACTGTGTTTGGGGTCTGCTTTTTGCAGGCTGCAGGTTCGTAGTTCCCGTTGTTTTTGGTGTCTGCCCCCAGTGGGTAAGGTTGGTTCAGTGGGTTGTGTAGGCTTCGTGGTGGTGGGGACTGGTGCCTGTGTTCTGGTGGGTGAGGCTGGATCTTGTCTTTCTGGTAGGCAGGACCATGTCCAGTAGTGTGTTTTGGGCTGTCTGTGAACTTATTATTATTTTAGGCAGACTCTGTGCTAATGGGTGGGGTTGTGTTCCTGTCTTGCTAGTTGTTTGGTATGGGGTGTCCAGCACTGGAGCTTGCTGGTCATTAAGTGGAGCTGGGTCTTATCATTGAGATGGAGATCTCTGGGAGAGCTCTAGCCAATTGATATTATGAGGGCCCAGGAGGCCTCTGGTGCACCAGTGTCCTGAACTCGACTCTCCCACCTCAGAGGCTCAGGCCTGACACCCAGCTGGAGCAGCAAGAGCCCATCAGCCCCATGGCTCCAGAGAAAAAGGAGAAACAAAAAAAAGAAAAGAAAGAAAGAAAAATAATAAAATAAATAGTTATTAAAAACTTAAAAATTTAAATTATTAAAATTAAAATATAAAAAGTAATTTAAAAAGAAAAGAAGAGAGCAATGAAACCAATAAACAAACCCATGGATGATAACAAGTGCTAAAAACTATACTTAAAAAAAAAACGGACAGACAGAACCCTAGGACAAGTGGTAAGAGTAAACCTATACAGACAAAATAACACAAAAAAGCATACACATACACACTCACAAAAAGAGAAAAAGGAAAAAATGTATATATAAAAGGAAAAGAGCAACCAAATCAATAAATAAATCTACCAACAAACAAATCTACCAATGATAGTAAGCTCTAAATACTAAACTAAGATAAACATAAAACTAGAAACAAATTAGATGCAGAAAGCAAACCCCAAGTCTACAGTTGCTCCCAGAGTCCACTGCCTCAATTTTGGATTATTCGTTGTCGATTCATGTATTCCACAGATGGAGGGTACATCAAGTTGATTGTGAGGATTTAATCCACTGCTCCTGAGGCTGCTGGGAGAGATTTCCCTTTCTCTTCTTTGTTTGCACAGCTCCCGGGGTTCAGCTTTGGATGTGGCCCCACCTCTGCATGTAGGTCACCTGAGGGCATCTGTTCTTTGCTCAGACAGGACGGGGTTAAAGAAGCAGCTGATTCGGGGGCTGTGGCTCACTCAGGCTGGGCGGAGGGAGGGGTACGGAATGCGGAGTGAGCCTGCAGCGGCAGAGGCCGGCGTGACGTTGCACCAGCCTGAGGCGCGCCGTGCGTTCTCCCGGGGAAGTTGTCCCTGGATTCCGGAACCCTGGCAGTGGCCTGGTGCACAGGCTCCCCGGAAGGGAGGTATGGATAGTGACCTGTGCTCGCACACAGGCTTCTTGGTGCTGCAGCAGCAGCCTTAGCATCTCATGCCCGTCTCTGGGGTCCGCGCTGACAGCCGCGGCTCGCGCCCGTCTCTGGAGCTCATTTTGGTGGTGCTCTGAATCCCCTCTCCTAGCGCACCCCAAAACAATGGTCTCTTGCCTCTTCGGCAGGTCCAGACCTTTTCCTGGACTCCCTCCTGGCTAGCTGTGGCACACTAGCCCCCTTCAGGCTGTGTTCATGCACCAACCCCAGTCCTCTCCCTGGGGTCTGACCTCCGAAGCCCAAACCTCAGCTCCCAGCCCCAGCCCGCCCAGGCGGGCAGTGAGCACTGGTCGGTACCAATCCTCCATGTGGGAATCTCTCCGCTTTGCCCTCTGCACACCTGTTGCTGCGCTCTCCTCTGTGGCTCCAAAGCTTCCCCCCCTGCCCACCCCCTGTCTCTACCAGTGAAGGGCCTTCCTAGTGTGTGGAAACTGTTCCTCCTTCACAGCTCCCTCCCAGAGGTGCTGGTCCCGTCCCTATTCTTTTATCTGTGTTTTTTCTTTTTTCTTTTGCCCTACGCAGGTATGTGGGGATTTTCTTGCCTTTTGGGAGGTCTGAGGTCTTCTGCCAGTGTTCAGTAGGTGTTCTGTAGGAGTTGTTCCACGTGTAGATGTATTTCTGTTGTATTTGTGGGGAGGAAGGCGATCTCCATGTCTTACTCTTCCGCCATCTTTAAAGTCCTCTGTGTTTTCTGTTTTTTAATTCAGTCAGACAGTCCGTCTTTTAACCAGAATATGTAGTGAATTTCTATTGTTTACTAGATTGCATTGATTACATTTGCATTTTTAGTCAAACAAAAAATTATAATGTATTTGTATTCATTTCGATTGTCTCATTTTTGCTTTCTATTTGTCCTACTTTTTCTGTGCTTTATTTTTTTCATTATTGCCTATGTCTGGGTTGAATGAGTTTTGCTTTGTTTTTATTTTTATAGTTCCATCTTTTTTCTTCTACTAGTTTGGCAGTTGTACACACTATTCTCTTTCAGTGCTTACCCTAGAGATGTTAGCATTCTGTTTAACTTAATGAAGTCTCACTGTACATAGTGTCTTCCCTCTTCTCCCAAACAGTTCAGGAATCTTAGAATTCTTTAATTCCGATCATACTTTTTCAACCTAGTATGCCATTGTTGCCCAGCTTTCATTTTTATCTTAGTTTTTTATATTAGACATTAGTACAGTTTGTATATAGTCAGCATTTTTTTTTTTTTTTTTTTTTTTTTTGCAGTACACGGGCCTCTCACTGTTGTGGCCTCTCCCGTTGCGGAGCACGGGCTCCGGATGCGCAGGCCCAGCAGCCACAGCTCACGGGCCCAGCCACTCCACGGCACATGGAATTTTCCCAGACCGGGGCACGAACCCATGTCCCCTGCATCGGCAGGCAGACTCTCAACCACTGCGCCACCAGGGAAGCCCAGCATTTGTTTTATATAGTCTGTGTTTATTTAAATTTAGACATATGTTTACTGTTTCCTTGGCTCACCATTCCCTTTCATCTCAGATCACTTTGCTTTTTTCTGAAGTATGTCCTTTAGAAGTTCTTTTAATAAATGTTTTTGAAAATAAGCTTTCTTATTTTTTTGACTGCAAATGCCTTTATTTGCTCTTGCTTATGAAAGGTAGTTTTGCTGAGTATACAGTTCCATGTTTAATATTATTTTCTCTTAATGTTTTAAATACATCTTCCCCAGATTTCTCTTCTTCTCTCGAGAAATCAACTATCAATCTAGTTATCACTTACTTGTAGATAATCTGCTTTTTTCCTCAGGCTGTCCTGAAGGTCTTTTTTGCGGTACGAGGGCCTCTCACTGTTGTGGCCTCTCCCGCTGCGGAGCACAGGCTCCGGCCGCGCCGGCTCAGCGGCCATGGCTCACGGGCCCAGCCGCTCCGTGGCATGTGGGATCCTCCCGGACTGAGACACGAACCTGTGTCCCCTGCATCGGCAGGCAGACTCTCAACCACTGCGCCACCAGGAAAGCCCTGAAGGTCTTTTTTGATGATGGTGTTCTGCAGTTTTGCCAGGTTTTATCTGGGTGAAGACTTCTATTTAGCATCCTTGGCATTCATTTGGCTTTCTGAATTTGATGATTGATAGTTCTGGAAGATCTCAAGTATAATCAGTTCTAATGCTGCCTTTCCCTTCATTCTCTGTATTATCCTTCATACTCCACTAACTTTTCATCTTTCTTTCATATTTTAATCTGTTTTTCACATCTCTGTCCAAGATTATGTGTAATTTCTTTATATCTAGCTACCAAATCACTAATTCCCTTTTCAGTTGTGTCTACTTTGGCATTGGACTCACCCACTGAATCTCTAATTATAGTTATTCTCATTTTTAGAAGTTATTTTTGGCTCTTTATCAAATCTGCCTAGTCATTTTTCATATCTTATTCTTTTTCCAAATTTTAAGATCCTGTTTTCTTTCTTTAAACACATTAAACATATCTGTTTTATATTCTGTATCTGATACATACAGAATCTCCATCCTCTAAGGGTTTGATTCTGCAGTTTGTTTTTTCTTTCTCTTGTCCTTGGAAGCTTACTTCTTTTTGTGCTTTGAGATTTTTGATTCTATTCAATTACTTGGAATTACTGTGAATTCAATTACTTGGAACAACATGTATGAAAACCCTTTGAAACTCAGATTTAAAGTTCATTATTCTAGAGAGGCCTTGAATTTGTTTCTGGTGTATGTTTGGGGGCACTGCCACCCTAGGACTTTTTTTTACCCTAAATGTTTGTGTTTGGGAGAGGATATGTAATTTCTGATCCCAAACAGTGCAAGAGCGGGCTTGGAATTTTCTGAAGAAACTTTTTCTTTTTTTCCCTCCTCTCCCATCACTATTGCTTATCATTTCTTTCTTCTGTTCCTGGGGAGATTTTTTTAAATTTACCCAGCAAGGATTTGACCTTTCAAGGGTATGGGCTTCAACCCTCACACCCTGTGCATGCATTAGGCTTGTCTCCTGTCCCACAAACACCTTGGGATTAGCTTATGTCTCCAGGGTACATGCCAACTCAGGGATTACTTACCTCCCTGGTTTCTGTCTCCTTGTCATTTCCAACCTTTAACAGTTGCTGTTACTTTCTTTCAGTTTAGCCATGAATTTTTAAAAGTGTTTTTAATGCTCACCCCAGCATTTTTAGGTGTTCTACATGGATTTGCCATACTTTGACAATCAGAAGTCCTCTTAACTTGAAAGTTGAAATGTTTCCCAGAAGGGGAGCAATACTAAATTAGTTAGATCCTGAAATCTGTGGATTTTACTGAAATCAAAAGTTGACTTTGATTTTTATTTTCAAAAAAGTAATAGTTGGTTTGTATAAACATTAATGTTCATTTTAAAAAAATTTCCCTCTGAAATGGAATTATAAAAGATTTTAAGAATCTGCCACTCATTCATTTACCTTTCAGCAAATACTTGTCGAGCTCCTACATTTTGCTGGGCTGTTGTCTGTGCTGGGGCTACATCAATGATTAAAATAGACAAAAAGCATGCCCCCATTGAGCTTACATTCCAATTGAAGGAGACAGACAATTAACAAGATAAATAGGTAAAGTATATACAGTTGATCCCTGAACAACTCAGGTGTTAGGGGCTCCCCCCACCACAGTTGAAAATCTGTGTACCTCCATCTCTGCCTCGAAAACAAAGGAATTGATAAGTGGCTGACTCAAAGGCAGGAAACTGAAACAGTTTGGATAGAATCAGAACTCAAACCCTAGTTCTTTTGATTCCACATACTGTGATCTCTAATTGAACACAAACTTTTCCCCACACTTAGTTAATTCAAAGATCTCTAAAGTGAAAATATGTACTATATTTATGGGGAAAAATCTGCGTATAAGTGGACCCACGCAGTTCAAACCCGTGTTGTTCAAAGATCAACTGTAGTATGTTACAATGTGATAAGTGCTGTAGGGAACAATTAGGCAGGTAAAGGAGGACTCGGAAGTGTTATTATTCTTCTTCATTTTTAAAAGAATATATTAAAGATGGTTAAAGAGGGGCCATTTCAATTAAAGTTTATACAAGAAGTTGCTTAAAACATTCCACTACTGCAGTATTGTTAATTCTAACTTACATTTGTAAATGTTAAGTTGAAAATGATGTATACATTTGTAGATGTTCCCATATTGGAAAAATAAGTTGTTTTTTATAATTCCTTGGGCACTTCTTGAGTAAGAAAGGAAATGATTAGAAAATATTAACCACAAGGAAACTTCAACACCAAAACTTTTTAAAACCTCAGGTTTTAAAAATAGCTTTAAACGGGAAAACGATCATTTCTACCCATTAACCCCTACAAGGGATAAAACAAACAAAATACTCACCAACAACTAAATACCAAAGGAGGCTAAATATCTGTTATACTTAACTCACTCTGGTTGGTTCTGAAAGCCCCAGTTAGTGAAGTTATAAAAGGCCATTCATTTCTTTAGTGTGAAAACTGACAAACAGGGCAGAAGTAACCAGAAGGGAACAAAGAGAGCAGTGGAGACCTTTGAAGACAGCAGCGGTGGACACCAGGGTGAGAAGCAGCAGGCATTGTTTGAAAAGAGACCAAGAGCAGAGGACCATTTGCAGCTCAGTTCCCACGAGGGCATGACCATGCTCTGCTACAAGCACATCAGCTGAGAGACAGAGTCTATTGTCAAACAATTGTAGTGGCTACCCGCAGGAAGTAGGATGAATGTCTGGGTTAGTGTCCTGGCACCAGTGACTTCATCCGTCCTATCTGTGCAAGTATCAAGGAAGGGTTCAGAATAATAAGAGTTATCGCAGAACGTTATTCAGGACTGAGCTTTCTATCATTAGGGCATCATCTGAGACTTTCAACTTTTTGTTTATTGAAGTATAGTTGATTTACAATGTTGTGTTAGTTTCTGGTGTACAACAAAGTGATTCAGTTCTCTATATATTCTTTTTCATATTCTTTTCCATTATGGTTTATCACAGGATATTGAATATAGTTCTTTGTGCGATACAGGAGGACCTGGTTGTTTATTTTATGTACAGTAATGTGTATCTTCTAATCCCAAACTCCTAATTTATCCCTCCCCCGACCCTTTTCCCCTTTGGTAAACAAAAGTTTGTTTTCTATGTCTGTGAGTCTGCTTCTGTGTCATAGATGAATTCGTTTGTGTCATATTTTATATTCCACATGTAAGTGATATCACATGGTATTTGTCTTTTTCTGACTTACTTCACTTCACATGATAATCTCTGGGTCCATCCATGTTGCTGCAAATGGCATTATTTCGTTCTTTTTTATGGCTGAGTAATATTCCATTGTGTATAGGTACCACATCTTCTTTATTCATTCATCTGTTGATGGACATTTAGTAAGACTTTAAATTTTTAGTGTTTATGCGGAGTATAAAATTGAGGACAGCAGAATATCTATCTTCTTTTAAGAACAAAAAAACTTTTCACAGCGAGAAAAGAGCCATGTATGAACCAGGAAGAAGTCCTCACCAGACATCTAATTGGCTGGGGCTTTGAACTTGGACTTATCAGCCTTGAGATCAGTGAGAAATCAATGTTTGTTGTTAAAGCTAAAGGAAAAAAAAAAACTTTTGAAAACATGTAAATCAGTTTAATGGTTTTTCTCATTGTAAAAAGTAACAGATGTTTATTGGAAAAAGAGCCAGAAAATCTTTTTTTTTTTAAATCACCCATACCAGAGAGAAAGCAACTTTTTTTTTTTAATGTAGACCATTTTTAAAGTCTTTTTTGAATTTGTTGCAATATTGCTTCTGTTTTGTGTTTTGGTTTTTTGGCCGTGAGGCATGTGGGGTCTTAGCTCCCCGATCAGGGATCAAAACCCACACCCCCTGCATTGGAAGGTGAAGTCTTAACCACTGGACCGCCAGGGAAGTCCCAGAAAGCAGCTGTTAATACCGTTAAGTATCTGCAGTTCCCAAGCTGTGTGCCAAGGTGCACTGGGACAGCACAGCAAATTCACAGGGGTGCCACAGAATATTTTCCATCATCAAGGGAAACACATCTGTCCAACACTGTGTTGAAGGTAGTTCACAGTTTCAAAATTAGATTATACTACATTCCTTCTGATGACATCATACCTTTGCAAAAGTAGGTTTTCAGAGATTGCTGAGTTTTTAATGACAAAAAGTGAAAACCAGCATGGGATAGGAAATGAGGATAGTCGTATCCCATCTGATTCCAAGATTTTAAGTTTTGCTTGACCAACAGGTGCATACATTCTATTAATAAGTTATTAGGAGGTTATTTAAGAAAGAAAAAATAGGTCTTTTAATTTATGTGTTTTTTTTCCGAATAGCTACTAAGTCATTAGAGTATAAACACTAAGTTGTTTGGATCTAGCTACTGAACAAATAGCACTGTTAGATATCTGTTTGGGCCTGGAGGCATTGTTAAAAAATTACTGATACTCTTAAGAGCTTCCGGAATCATTGGGGAACCTCTAATATATGTCCTTCCAGACTTTTTCCTATGTATACCATACATATTTTAGAAACCTTTTTTTTTTCACTTAACAATATCTAGTAGAAATCTTTGTATTTCAGTTAATATGGGTCTATATCATTATTTTCAAAATTGAATGGCATAATAGTTTTCCGTTGTTTGACTACATTATTTTATTAACCAATCCCCTAAGGTTAGAAGTTAAACAGAACTTTCGTTTTATCATCAGTGGTGTGGTCAACCCCTTTGCACATCTTCTTTGTTTACATATCCAATGATTTCCTGAGGCTAGATTCCTAGAAAGGAACTTGCTGGGTCAAAGAATATGCACTTTCTTATGCTTTTGATATCCAGAGAAAGAGAGAGAGTGAAATTGCCCTTTCAACGAGATTGTGCCAGTTTCTTTCTACCAACCGTTTATAAGAATACCTCAGTTGAAAGAAGTGAAGCATTGGAGAACTCCTAACCATCAGAACTCAGATTTGTGAATCGTTCAAAGGTGTTCCTCTTCCCCAACTGTTAAATAAACTTAGTGCCAGTGAAAAAGCTGGGTAAGTGCATTCTGGTCCAGAGCTTTTGGGAGCCTCTACAGGCTGAAGTTCCAGCTAAAGTCAGAGGTAGCTGATCGCAACATCCGAGCAGATACCCACTTAGAGAACAGAAAAACCATTTGTCCAGAAGCTTCTTTAGCTTTAGGTTCACTAACTAGTTTTTCAAAACGACACTGTACTCCCCAGAAAGTCATACTGCACTGCATAGCTTTCACCCTACCTCTGGGCGGGGGAGGGAGGCAAATGGCCAAAAGAGAACTTGACATCAGGAATTTTTTTTTTTTGAGAGGACAGATTTCAGAGTATTTTGAGGGTCAAATGGGACGCTTCCTGTTCCATGGATCATAGCACATATATTTTCACCTACAGCCACATGTGTATCACATTTTGAACTACATTCAGTTTAGACAAATGAGCTAGTATTTTCAATTGTAAGTTACCAAGGAAAAACGTGTATTATGTATGTAGGCTCTGATCATGAGGTACAAAAATATGTGGTACATTTTGGAAGTATTTCTCTTCTAAGTAAACCCTGGAGTCCTTCAGCTTTCTGAGAAACTGTGTTGTATAGAAAGACTCATTCCCCAAGCATCATGAATGGCTAAGATTTTTGTAATTTCACATGATGGTCATGTGTATTACTTTTTTTAAAATAAAGACATTATCCACCTTTGATCTTGATTTATAAAAGTTTTAAACAATTCAATTTGGTAATTTTATAAACTCCTATAAAAATAACATTCTAGATTAAAGCTGTTTGAAAGATTAGTGCTTAGATTGCTGATTCTAAAAAGGTGAGTGGATTCTTTTAGGCATTCACACTTTACTCTTTTCAACTTGAAGTAAAAATTAGTGGGACAAGATGTTAAGTAGGATGATCCTACTTAAAGCAGAAATGTTGATAGAGAAAAATTAAATCTGTATTATAAATACTTACAACTTCGTTGCCTTTACCTGATGCCTTCACTACATACCAACAAGAAGCTATTTTCACTCATATCAGAAGTAAAAAGCCCACCTTGGCATGTTTATCAAACAATTACAACATGGAGGACCTTTCCCTCTTTGTGTGGATGGCAAATATCTGAACTGTTGGAAGCCTCCATGTGACTCCACTGCCACAAGATATTTCCTTTTAAATCCCCACTGGAGAATTCTCCCAAAGTCTGGTGTGTATGTATGTGTCAGCTTTAGGGAAGTTGATTGTATTAAGAGAGAGGTGAGTTTCTGCATTTGTGACTGGTATGGTTAGGAAAAATAAGCACCTAGTTGCTGATCTGCTTCCAGAGCACTGGACTTGTGTACAGACTTAGGAGCCACATGTCAAAGAGTGTACTGTAATTATGTAAACCTCATCTGTCATTCCCAGAGCAGGGTTCCTTCAAGATAAAAGAATGGGCAACATCAGTGATGTGTGGATAGTTCCTTAACCCTCCAGGTTTTTAGTACAGAATATCACGATCATTCTTTGCTTTCTTGTCCATAGGAAATGAAAATCCATGTTAAGGGACAGATCTCTGGTCTCTGAATTTTTTGAGATAACCAGGAACATTATTTCTTTTAACCCCGCACCATTTTTATCAGATCTTTACCAGATTAATAAATTATCTGATAGACAAGAGCATTAGTAACTTAAATAAATCCAGTCCTTAACACCCATTCATTCATTCAGCAAACATTTATTGAGCTCCACCAATTCTGGGCTCCAGAGATGAGCAAGATAGATATGGTCACTACCCTTAAGAAGTTTGTGATTGATTCGGAAGCTTTTGAGAAAGCCAGTGGCTGAATATCAATGAAGAAGTGCTGCAGAGATTCAGGAAATCTTTTGGATTAGAGTCCCTGGCCTCAGAGAAGCTTCCCTAAGGAGCTCTTGGTTGGTCTGAATCTTAAAGGGTGAGTAGAAGTCAGAGTACTACTACTGTGAAATCCAAGTAGAGTACATTTGTCTGGCCAGATGCTCCACTTTTTCCAATGCACATTTTCAGACCTATAACTGACACCCAGATGCTAGTTGGTACCACTACCTTGTGGTCCACTAACCACTATTGGATATTCATCTGTTACACTTAGCAATAAAAAGGTGAGATTTTAAACATTCTGGTGTTTCTTTTCTTTTTTAAGAATAATGCCAACTGATGATACTAGGGCCATGTTACCTACATGTAACTTGATCGTTTTTTGAGTCAGCCCTTGAATGACTTTTTAATCAGTCGTGTAACTATGCCTAATAATGATACTTTGTTTATTCACATATGTAAATAAGCACATGTGTATTTGATTGTTTATATTTATCTAAATGAATTCAGAAGTTAGTCGTCTGTGATATGGGGCAGATATGAGTGGTGGTATCAGTTCTCCCATTTGTCAGATTTGGTTAACAGTAGCTGTATTTACCTAACAGATTAAATATTTAATGTTTATGGAATGCTTGTGTTTCATTAGAAATATCATGATTATGGTCGATCATACAGTTTGCAAATCATTAGTACCAATCATAGATGAAGACAGCCGCGGAAAAATCACATTTTCAGACAAATCATGACTCAGATGGCTTTAAGTTTTTTGAATCCCAAACTTTCATTACAGGGTTTTTTGGGTCACAGCCCCTCAAAAATATCTCTTTTAATTCCTCCCAGTTAAGATCATCCCATCGTCAAAGGGCAGTGTGATAATTTGGCCGCTTCTGGTGAAAACCTGAGAGGAGTAATCCTTCTCTAAGGACCAGTAAGTGGTTTGATTCAGGACTCCAACTTAGATGTTTGCTCCATGGGGTTCCTTTGTCTCTAGAAACACCAAGTCTGAAGAACTGTACTCTGGCTAAAAGTTGGCTTTTTTGGAATGCTGCACAGAAGTTTCTCGTGCAGAGGGGGTGTTTGTCTTAGGTATACTGACACTATGCTTTTGAAAAGTCTGCAGTACCAAATTCCCATTTGGTTTATTTTTAGCTTGAGTCTACTCTGCTAGTAAAAATAAAGCTATTTTTGTAAGTGCTGCTTGTAGTACTTACATCCACATTTTAAAAGAATTCACAGAAGACAGTCCAGAACTGTGTGCAATGTGCAGATTGTTGCAGAATTGTGCTTTGAATAAATCTTTTTATGATGGCTGCATTTCAGCTGTACCAAAGGGTTCAGCTCACATGATTCCACCCCCACAACACACACACACACACACACACACACAAAGGGCTCATGGCCCCTTACTTAAAGTACTTAACTTATTTCATTTGTGTATTTGTCCAGTGTGTCTATGCTGACTGTCCTTTATGCATTGTCTGCAGCTTCACGCGCACACAGACAATGAACAAATCTCTATGATGACAGGTCCCCTTAAGAGACAACGGATTGCTCTTTTAGGGAGTTGTGTGTTTCTATGGCAACTCCCTCTCTAAAACTTTGAATTTTATCCACATATATTTTGCAGATACCAAAAACAAGCTTATGTTTAATTTAGAGACGCTTTGAGTTTTGAAGAAGAGGAAACTATAGCTCATCAGCAGATGTCAAGAGCACGCACACTTTGTTTGAAAGCTTGTTGAAAAAAATTTTGATTCTTTTTGTGCTTGACACTTAAGCAAAGGCCAACGTTCCGTTCGGATAACCTTTTATTGTCGATTTTTCATGCTTCTTAGGGGTAACAGTCACAAAGAGATATGAAATTTGATGAAACTAAAATGGAGCCAAGTAGGCGCTGTGTGTGTGTATTGGGTCTGTCCCCTTCCCAGTTTTGTACATTATAACGTACATTGAATTAAATTTGCTTTCATCATCCATTTCCTTTTCTCCGTGTTGCTACAGTATCTATGGGTTCTCAGTCACCGGCTACATCTGATCTAGAGAAAATAGGTTATGTCCCTCTTTTGAGAGGAGGACCTCTCAAAAGCATGGTTCAATGCTTTGTGTTTGTTAGCAGTTGGGATTCTGGAAGAGACGTGGGCTGTTTTCCTGAGTGATAAAAACCTATATAACGACCATTTCCTAATTTTGTAGGATAATTCAGACAACGTAATTTGTGAAGTCTGTGAGTTCTGTGTATGTGAGCTTTAGTTTGCTTTTAGTTGTCTTTGCTTTCAGGGTGTTTTGTTTCTTTTTTTATACTGTTGTGTATTTTCACTCTTTTGCCTTTCTTTCTGAAACACAGATTCAGTTTGTTAAAATCAAATCAGCTCTGTGGCTGGTGCTGTTTTGCTTTTCTGCATGTGCTCATTGTTCTGCGGCTTGTTTTGTTTACTGTTTTTGCAGACCTGATTCGCCATTGTCCTTCCCTTTCATTCTGCTAGACCATGGAGTTGATTTCCCAACGGGGAAAAGACTGCCTTTTCACTGGGTAATTAGTTATCTCATTTCAAAAGGACCAAGCTTCTCTGAGATGACTTTGTCACACTTTAAATATCTGCTTGAGAGCCCATTTAGCTCCATGCTCATCCATGTGGTAGAAGAAACGCATGGTTAGGCACCGTGGAAATTCTGAAGTATTTGAAAGGCAGAAGATGGTTAATTAGACCATTTGTACTCAGCTATTGAGGGATTATGAGTTAGTTTATAGCGATAAGAAACCAACGTAAGAGATAATATTTTTCAGTCCCGTGAGGAAGTGGTAGTGCTGTTTATTCCTAAAGTGTATTTACGTATTTTCATTTGCTGAAAGAGGACTCTCTGGCACTTGACCTTGAATAATTTTCTCATCATGTCTTGCTAAGTAAGCAAGCACACCCCCCGAGAGCACAGGGTAAACTGAATGCCGCAGTCTCCCTGTTATTACCTCCCTGGGATATGGAAAGAGAGTAAACGCTAGATTCTTCGCTGAAGGTGGGGCATGGAGGTAAGATTGCCCCTCAGCAGGGTCCCTCCGTTCACTGTGCTTCTGGGTCTTCCCACACCCCCAGACCAACCACCCGTCTCCTGCTACTACACACCATGAACCCCTCTTCAGGCCCCTGATCCTGTGCAGCCCCGTCTCAAGGCCACTGTCCTTTTCCTATCTTGCCCTCTTTAATTATTTCCTTCCGTTCTCAATGAGTTACCACCATGTGGCTTCACCTTTCAACCCAGGTTCCAGGTCAGCCCAGGCCGTGCCCCCTTACCCGCTACACCCGGCTCTTTTCCTAGGGGCCACTCTAAGCAAAGCGACCAGAAAATATTCACCTGGAAAGGACAGGGAATGGTCATTTAATATGCTCAGAGCATCTGTGCACCAAGGCATTTTAGAGCCCTGTTTTGTATCAAACTTGATGTGAACAAAAGCTCTAAGATGTTAACAGTTTTAAAAAATATACTTGTTCATATTTTCTTCTGTTGCATACAACTCAGATGGTCTGGCTCCTGTGTTACCTCCTCAGCTTCATCTTGCTCCAGGCTCACCTTCCTGGTCTGTTCTCCATCCGGGGACAGTTCTGAACGTGTCATATTCCATCCTTCCACTTTGTCACTCCCGTGTTCCCTCCGTCTGAAAGGTTTCTCCACCCTTTATCCCCAAAGCTCAGCGTCGCTTCTTCAGGGAGGCTTCACCTTCTCCTTTTCTAACCTAGGTCCCCTGTTATGGTACCTAAGTCCCATGGGCCTTTCCAACAGAGCACTTATTACAGTTGCAGCTTTATCTTTATTTACATGGTTATTTCATTAATGTCTGTCTCTGCCATTATCTCTAAGCTCCTCCAGGGAGGCCATTCCTTGTCTCCATGACAGCACAGGAGTGGACACATAGTAGGCACTAAGTGACTACTGCTGAGTGACCATCTACACCTATCTCTGGGGACCCACCCAGTGGCCCCTTTCTTGCTAGTATAACCCTGAGTTGGGTGAAGTGTTTACTCTCTTCCAGCTGCTTTAGGGCACCTGGCCCCCGCCCCAGCCCCAGTCCCGGATCCGGGGTAGGGGAGCAAATTTTGAGTTAATCTAAGCAAATCAAAATAGACAGAAAGAGGGAAAGAACCTAGAACCTTGATGATGTTGGAGGGCTGCTAAATAAATCAGTCCTGGGACAGCTCCACCCTATCCAGGCAACTCTTTTGTGCAAGACCCTCGTATTTGTTTAGGTCAGTTCAGAGTTTTCTGTATCTGAAAATATCCTGATACAGAGTGTCATGAGTGAATGAACCCATGAATAATGAACAGCTTAATCTCACATCTTCACAAGCCCCTTTGTAATGCAGTTTTCTCTCTCTTCGTTTCTATGAAGTGTTAGGCTGCTCTAGTGAAGATGTCAACCAGTACTGAAGCCCAACTAACTCCTCTATGTTTAGAAAACTGTTTCCTTCCCCGAAATGCCCCGTACCCTGAACTTGAACTCATGTTCTTCTTCACCTTTCACCCTTTGGCTCCACACTTTGTTCATCACTCTTCAGGGCAAGCTCTTCTCTGAGGAGGTAGAGAGTCAGGTTAAGTCATACCCAGCGGTTTCCTGTTTGTGAGCCTTGAAGCTCTTGAAGGGTGCGGGCAGGTTTGACGGAACCTGGAGATGTTTTCAGATGCTGAGCTGATTCATCCCCTTTGGTAGTTAATTCTCCCCCAGCTACCAGACCAGCTCTTCTCTCTGGATACTGCCCAGTTTCTTTTTGCGTGGGGATGAGGCTCTCAAGATCTGCCCATTCTGTACGTGCTGTGTCTTTTCTGGGTTTGGGCAAGTTGCATTTTAGCTGCCAGCCCCTGCCCTCCCCCCCTCCCGCCCACCGACACACGCGCACACTTCTCCATTGTTATGGAACGTTTCTACACAGGAGAGGAATTCTGTTTCTTAGCATTTTTGTTGGTGGTGGTAAGGCAGAGCTTTAAATGATCCCTGTAAGTCCGCTGCCTTTCTTGTTCACAGACCTCCACCATAACCTAAGAAATGCAGGGTCTTAAATAAATACCACCTGTAGTGCCTACTTGATCTCCTAGAACTGTGGCAACGGAGACGAGACCATCATCCACTTTTGTAAAATGCGTTCCTGGTAATAAACCACGAGAGGTGGACAGCCAGGTAACTGATCTTTCAGAGTATTACTTTTGGCCATGCCATGCGAAAAAAGGACTGAATTTGTACTTGCTTTCTTTTTTTTAATTGAAGTATAGTTGATTTACAGTGTTGTGTTAGTTTCAGGTGCACAGCAAAACAATTCAGTTTTATATATATACATATATACGCGCGCACACACACACACACACACACACACACACACACACACACACACACACACACACACACACACACACACACACACACACATATATGGCTATTCTTTTCAGGTTCTTTTCCATTATAGGTTATTACAAGATACGGAATATAGTTCCCTGTGCCATACAATAGGTCCTTGTTGTTTATCTATTTTATATATTGTACTTGCTTTCTTAAACCAAGATAGGAATGATCCACTTTGGCCCACCACCCTGGGCAAGTAACACACTCTCCAAGATTCAGAAAATAAGCCTAACCACTTCAAAAGGCTGTTATGAGAGCGGAGCAAGGTGTACGGTGAGAGCGTTTCTTATGCCTGGGGAGGTGCCATACAAAAGTATTCATATTATAAGGCTACAAAGACAAACCCTTGTGAAATATCTTCTCACACTGCCCAGTACCTACCTCAGTTTCCCTCCCTACCCCCAGAGATGTACAGAAGCAGGTCATCATCGTGGCTTCACGTACAAGGGGGGGTTAGTCACCCTGGAACCATTAGCCTTAGTCACCTGCTTCTTCTGATAGCAGAATGCCCCTGCTGACCTCTGAATTTGGTTTTTTTAAACCTTGGTGATTTATACTGAAAATATTAAAAGGGCAACTGAATTAGCTCTTATGAATTAAGTGGTACATAAGGTTCCCAATGCAGGAATATTATATAATATATTTTATAAGATAATGAAGTGAAAGGAGGATACGGTTAAGAAATTCTGGGTTATAATTCCATCTGACTTTATATAATACCAGCTATTCATCTCCTTTTTTCTGAGTATTTTTGCCACCTCCTACTTCCTACCACTGCACTTTGCTTAGCCATCGTAACTCTCTTCCAATAATATCTATTGATCTATCATTGTTACTTTAATGGAATTGTGCATTAAAAAGTGAGACCAAAAGCAACAGAAATTTCTCTACACACACAAAAAAAGAAAAAAACTATCCTCGTAGTTAGTGATGGGGCAACTTCCTTGTTATCTGAGAAAAAGGCTTTATACAATATTGACAGTTCATCCACGTCTTGTTCTGATTCGGTCAGCCGGCATTTTTGCACACCTGCTGTGTGCCACTCATGGATCTAGATGCGAATAAAACAGACAAACGTTCCTGCCCTCTTGGAGCTTATGTTCTACTGGGGGAAAACAGAAAATAATCAGGAAACAAATAAATTCTAGTATGTTTGGAGATGATAATTGCTATGAACAAAAAAGATAAAAGTAGAGCAGTGTAAGAGGAGTGTCAGTTTGGGGACAGGGTGGGGCTGCAGTGTTACATTAGGTAGTCAAAGCAGACCTCCTGTGTTTTTGGTCTTTTGCTGTTGTAGTTTTTACAGAATGTTGTAATGATTTAATATTGCAAATGAATCATCTGCATGAGTTACATATTGCCTGAAATGAAAGCCTTTCAGCTGAAGACTAAATCTGGTTGCTAAATGCTTGAGAAAGCATGGGAAGCTGCACTGGCCCTTGTCTGGAATTCTCAGGTTCTCTGAGTTTAGTGTCCTTTGCCAAAAACAGTATTTATTTTCTATAGTCTTCTAGTGGAGCGTATCTCTGACACCTACTGCCATGTGTTTATAGTTAAACATAACTAGCCATCTTTCCTGCAAGACCAAAAGACTCATCCACAATGTTTCCCTTTAAAAGTTCTAAGAAGGCTCCCCTGGTTGGCTTTCCAGCCTGTAACAATGATGGATTTTGCAACCCGCTCCTGGATCAGCCATGTAGGAAAAAAAAAAAACCAAAACCTAATGTCGTGGATAATTCTCCCCTTTAAACATGTGTTTTGTGTTTTGGTGGTGGTGGTTTGGGGCTGTTGTGTCTTAGGCATGGTGCTTATTACATCCATACAAGTTACAGATCACAGACAACCCCGCCCGGAATGGCACTGTATATATGATCTCCTTGCTCAGAGCTGCTTCTCCCCACGTGACCTGCTGTGTGACCTGAAGCGTAGATGAGCCTCCTTCACATTCCGGAGTTTAGTGTATGTGCACCCTCTCCCTTGTCTGGCCTCCCCTTGGCTTCATGCTGCCTTCGTTTTCTCCTGGAAGCAGCTGAGCCTTGGGAGGGGCTGGCATGTGGCTCCTCCATCGTCTGAGTCTCTCCAGGGCAGGACCATGTCAGGATAAGACTTGTTTTGCCTCCTGTCCAGTACCAACTAGGACAGTGCTCTTCACAAGGTAAACTGGAGCTCGGGCCATCAGAGTGAATGCATTCTGAGCATTGGCAGATGTCCTTCCATCCCTCGCCTGTTGTTCCCGGTCACTCACCAGATTCAGAGGGGGCGGTGATGCGTGGAAGCAAGGCTGGAGCACTAAGAGAGCGGGTCCTCCAGAGGGGCTGGCGGCTACCCTGGCTCATGGCGAGGTCTGAATCTGCCACTCATATTCGGAATTGTGCAGTGCTCTTCTGTCATCTCCTAGGACAGAGTGACCTTGAGAAGGTCGCATACTCTCTCTAAGCCTCAGTTTCCTCATCTGTGAAAGGGGAAGATTCGTTCTCAAATGACTTCAAGATTGCCTCCACTTCTCATGCTCTCAAGGACACTGTTGACTGCCCTTCTGAAAGCTGGCCTTCTTGACATGCTCCACTTCTTCACTCTTTATCCTTCTCTAATTCTCCCCGTGAATGCATTTTACTCATGATTCACCTGAAATACTACGTTCGTGTTGGTATCTCTGAGTAGGGAGTTGGACTATTGAGAAAAACATGTTGTAGCCCAAAGTCTCTATTTCAAAAGAGACAAGAGAATGGAATTACATGTTCTTTTTAGGCTGTACAGGCTCCATTGACCACAATCAAACTAGATACATATCCAAGCAATAGAAAGGTAGTAAGTGTGAAATCTCTCATAAAGCGAATCCTAACACAAAAGCAGTTACAACACTTAAACATACATTGCATAGTCTACTCCATGAGTTTTTCAAAGTTTGTCATACGAACCTTGATGAGGAAAATGTACTCCAGTGGTTAAGAAAGCATTCTTTTTCTCTAAATCCCCTACCGTAGAGGGAGCGTGTTTCATTTTCTCAATGCCTCGTGCCTGGAAATTTTGAAGTGATAGATTCATGGTCTAATAATAAAGCTCCACAGTAAGAATATCAACATGGAGAGAGATTGGCATAAATACATTAAATCACTTGATTTTAAAGATGAATCCTGTGTCAGATTGCTATTCACATAATTGCCACAATCTAAAATTAATCTTTTAGTATTTCTTTTCTAATTGTTACCAGTGTGATAAACTTTCTTCTTTATATATATAGTATAATTTAGTATATATATTTATAGTATAGTATAATTTACTTTATAATATAATTATACGTATATGTGTACTACATATATATATTCTAATTTACAATAAATGAGGGTGTAGTATTGAAATAACTTTAAATAATAGGAATCAGATATTCCTACTGCTTATTTATTCAGAATATAAATTACCCAACAAGGTCTTATATAATTTATTTTGAAGAATACATACTTAGAAATAGTATTATTCCTATTTAATTAGAAAAGAATCTTTATCTTAGAGGTAAAATGGTCCAAAGCCACGTAACATATGAGAGACTAGAACTAGAAGTCACTTCTTTAGTATATGATTCATGTCCTTAAATTTATGTCCTTAGGATTCATGTTATAAATTGATACCAGTCATCTTATATGAAATGCTCATACTCCGGAAAATTATATTATTATAGATATACACTTCATATACCTGTCTCTCAAAGAAGAGTGGAACCAATTCCTCTGTCTTTTATATAGGGGCATACTTAATAATGTACATATTGATGAGAGTCCATCTTATTTTAAAGATTTTATAACTTCTCTCATTAATCGACTCTACTGTTTAATTAGATCTGATGCCAGAACACTTGTCTAACTTAAATCTCTCATGCTGTAGCTCAAGTCTATTTTCTCTCACTCTCCCTAGGATATTAAAAGCAACTAATCACCATTATTCATAATAATATTCATAAAGTCCTCCATATATTTGAAATGTTAGCACTATAACTGACAGTAAGCATAACTCCCAAATATCGGTAAATTTTAAAATAGAGAAGAGAGACCAGCTCGTAATAAATGTAGATGACATAGTATTACTTAATTTTGATGAATGAACAATACCGTTAACTAATGTGACTTAGACTAAATGAAAAGCATTCATCTATTAACTCATTCACTTAAATATTTTATTAGGCACCTACTTTATGATATTGTGCTATGTTCAGAAGTACCCAAGAAAAGATAAATCATAGAGTTGAGATGATTTCAAGGCAAGGGATTTTTAAAAAGTAGAACTTATGAGGTATATTTCTCCGAAATGTGAAGCTAGAATAATCCAATCTTAAGAGGATAACTCTGTCCTGTCTAATGAACCTGTGATATTTACAGCCATATCTGGAGGCATGGCTGAAAAAAAAATAGTATAATGATTAGAGCATTTCTGTTTATTTTTACAGCCACCCACTTATTAAAATCTGTAGTAGGGGGGCTTCCCTGGTGGCGCAGTGGTTAAGAATCCGCCTTCCAATGCAGGGGACACGGGTTCGAGCCCTGGTCCGGGAAGATCCCACATGCCGCGGAGCAACTAAGCCCGTGCGCCACAACTACTGAGCCTGCGCTCTAGAGCCCACGAGCCACAACTACTGAAGCCCATGTGCCACAACTACTGAAGCTCGCCCGCCTAGAGCCTGTGCTCTGCAACAAGAGAAGCCACCACAATGAGAAGCCTGCGCCCCGCAACAAAGAGTAGCCCCCGCTCACTGCAACTAGAGAAAGCCCGCGTGCAGCAGCGAAGACCCAATGCAGCCAAAAATTAAATAAATGAATTAATAAATAAATTTAAAAATAATAATAATAAATAAATAAAATCTGTAGTAGGCATCAAACTTCTGCTCTCCATGGTCAGCCCCTTCATTTCAGTGTTAATGTGGAAGAGGTCCCTGTGTCTTCCTGTGCATATTTGGACACATGTGAGCATCAGTCAGTGTAGGACTACAAGAGGTTTATCACTAGAAATAAATTACAGAGTCATGCAGCATGAAAATGATGTGCCCGGGAATGCAGAACACGGGGTTACCTTCTGCCGTCTTCTTTTATCATAGACGGCAGAAGCACAAAGGAGAAAGAGATTTATTCTGAAGCCATTTGACGCTGACCAAGCAATTTATAACAGACGAAATGCTGATTTATTGCTGCAAAGGAAATAATGGGTGTTCTTGCTCAAATGCCATTAACAGCTTTATTGTTTCAAGTGCAAATTATATTCAGCAATTTGTTAGTCCCCTTTGGAGGCGAAGATGAAGTAATTCAGTGTAGGCTTTCAGCAGAAAAAGGACAAAGTAATTAGCAAACTGTAAAAGAATTCATTCACCAAGGTTGGCTGAGATTTGAATTCTCCGTCTGAACTGTCAAGACATAGAAAATGTTGCATTTACGAAATACAAGGTGATGCAAGTATTTGTTTAAGACAGAAAAGCCATAGGAGGGCTCTACACAGTGAAGAGTACAGCCTTCTGTAGGTGTTACTGTTGGTGCCTACTACATGGTGACACTGTGCTAGTGCTTGTCATCAAAGGGAAGACAAAATGGAAAAAAAAAATTGTCCCTGCCCTTGGGGATTTACTGACTGATGGCAGGAAGAAGATAATTCAGAATTAATTAAAATATATTACGGAAGAGGATCAGTATTTCAAGTATTTGAAATATATTTGATACAAAATATATTTTTTGATTTTGATTTGATACAAATCAAATTTTTTGATTTGATACAAATATATTTCAAGTATTTGATACAAATATATCAGTATTTCAACCACGTGAAGTGGTTCCAAGAAGGAAAAGATGACATTCAGAAGGTGAAATCTGAGGTCAGTTTTAACAGATGCCTAAGATTTCTGTAGCCACAGTTTGGGTTATGAAGCAGTTCCAGACTGAAGGGATGCCAACAAGTGGAAAGACCTGATGGACATTGGTAGGCTCTCTGCTACCTAAGTTGTTACAGGGTGACCATAAATTCCAGTTTGCTTAGGGTGGTCCCTGGGTCTGTGTGTTGCCTAGTGGAATGCTTAATAGGGCCCTCTTTCACTCTTAAGAGTATCCCAGTAAAATGGTAAATTATATAGTGACCGAGGTGGCCATGAGAATGTCCACTCTGCTTTCCTGCTTTAAGGGAGCACAACTGACTAACATCACTAGCTGTGGCCCCTCTGGACCCACCACACTTTGGTCCCTCGACCATGCTTCCCAGGGACTGCTCCCAGCCAGGACTGTACAGAGTTGGAGCACTAGGCATGCCCATTCCAGCAAGACAGGGGGTCCTCCACTGAGCAGCTTTGGCTCAGGACTCCCCATTGGCATGGTTAAACCTCTCTTGGAACCGTGCTGCACTCTAAGACGCCTTCCATACAGTTCCCCTCCCTTCTCTCCTGCACAGGGGCCACACTGACATCTCGGTCTGCAAGCTTTCTGTGCCAACTCCTGTTGCCCTCTCTTGCATGTCTTATCCCATGTTAGTGTCAGACCTCAGCAGACCTGAACTCATGCAGCGGCCCTAGTTATTGATAAGAACTAGCTATTGCATGAAGATAAGATGAGAAAGAAAAATTGGGACCATGTTGTAGGCAACTTTGAAAAGCGCTTTGACCTTAATTCAGTGGACTATGAGGCTTAATTATTAAGTATTTGGTGCTGTTAATGAAGAGAAAGATTGCTGAAATAAGGAGATCCGTTAGGAAGGTCCAGCAATGATCCAACAAGAGCCTAAATAAGAATAGTGCCTGTGCTGACAAACACTGGCGTGGCTACGAGAGACATTGCAGAGGCAAGGGCTGTGGGTTCGGAGACAGTGGCAGAGAGAGGAATCAGATTATTTAATCACTCTGTGCCTCAGTTCCTCATCTGTGAAATGGGAACAGTACCAAGCCCTACATCACTCATAGAGTCATATTGAGAATGGAATGAGGGAATTCCCTGGTGGTCCAGTGGTTAGGACTCCAAGCTTTCACTGCCGAGGGCCCGGGTTCGATCCCTGGTCAGGGAACTAAGATCCCACAAGCCGTGCAGCCCGACCAAAAAAAAAAAAAAAAAAAAATGAAATGAGTTAATACATTCAAAAAATTTAGAACAGCGCTGGCACTTAGGAGTTCAGTAAGTGTTCCTGTGTTTGCGCATTGCAGCACTGTCCAGTAGAATTTTCTGCCATTGTGGAAATGTTTTCGGTCTCTTCTGACCAGTACAATAGCCACTAACCACGTGCGGCTGTTTTGAGCACGTGAAATGTGACTAGTGTGATTGAGGAACTGAATTTTTAACTTCATTCAATTTAAACTTGAATAGTCACATGTGGCGAGTGGCTACCATTTAGAAGTATCACCTACATCTCAAAGTACTAAGTAACTAATAGTAATTGCAAAATGAGAGTTGACTCTTTTATTCACAAATGCCTGTTGTACTGCTATGACTTACTTGTTCGGAAGCTGGTGGGCTTGGTTGCTGATGGCCAGAGTCGGGGATAACCAAAGAGAGGGCTGTGATCCTAATCAGACCCTGATGAGGTGATCAGAGCAGTGAGAAAGGAAAGAGGAAGAGACGGAATGTTTACACTAACCCTGCAATGAGAAAAGCACCGTAGGCTTGAAGGAGAGCGATCGTGTCGTGGTTTCTGCAAGTAGCTAATAGGTGGTTAAGACCTCCCGTTAAACGGGATCTGGACTGTCCGCTGTCCCTTTCCCAGGCCAAAAGAGAGGAGGTATTGCACTGCCTGCTATTATGCTTGCCTACAAGTACTAGCCAGGATAGCGCTGTTACTACATAAGGTCACAGCTGCGGACTCCTGGTAGTTCAAGGACAGCACTAATTGGAACTCTGAGGGTCGTATTAGAAGGAAAGGCGGGGCTTCCCTGGTGGCGCAGTGGTTGAGGGTCCGCCTGTCGATGCAGGGGACACGGGTTCGTGCCCCAGTCCGGGAGGATCCCACATGCTGCGGAGCGGCTGGGCCCGTGAGCCATGGCCGCTGAGCCTGCGCGTCTGGAGCCTGTGCTCCGCAACGGGAGAGACCACAACAGTGAGAGTCCCGTGTACCGCAAAAAAAAAAAAAAAAAAAAAAAAAAAAAAGGAGGAAAGGCACACAGATTTCTTGATATTTGTAAGGGCAGGATAAAAAGACATTGGTGTGCCTCTAGATCCAGAAAACAGACTTTTGAAATACCACTGTTTCCCTCCTCTGTGTCCCCTTGCCCTGCTTGGGGAGAGCCGGCCTTTCCAGTTGCAGGAATACATCACTGGATGGATGGGGAGTTTGTGCTGGGCTCACTGTGGGCTGCCCCAACGTCGTTGACTCACCAGTTGAGATCTTTGATGCCATCAAAACTCCAGATGCCTCGGTTGATAAGTAACCTGTATGAATCGAGGTCTTTCTTTCTCTCAGGAGACAAAACGAAGGAGGCAAATGTGTAGCACGGTAGAAAGAGGAAGGACTTGGAGACCATCCAGAGAGCAGATCATAGCTCTGTTCCTTGCTAGATCCGTGACCAGTGCTAGTTATTTTAACCTCAGTGTCCTTATCTGTAAAATGGGAGTGCTGGTATTTTCTGAGTTACTTAGAAGATTACATGAGTTTACATGAGCCTTTTACATGGAGGTGCTGGAAAAATGTTCATTCCGTGCCCCCTCCCATATCTCTAGTCTCCTCATTTTCCTAAGTTCCCGTTCGTTATTGTTCCAAAACCCGTGGGACTCTCAACTCTGTTGAACCCCGACTCCCAAATCGTACAGGCTCATCATTCCCACGCGCTCAGCCTTGCAGGAGTGACCTTTAACAGCCCCTCCTCCCTCTTGCTGTGACTGCTGTAACTCCTTTCCTGAGTGTTTCTGAAGTCAGAGCCTTCCTGTTCTGAGCACTTTGGGCTCCTCATCTATCAAATGAAGAGGATGACTTGGGGAGCTGAAGGCCCCTCAGCCCCAGCATTTGATAGGTTTCTGTACACAAGACCACCACCTGATTTTATTCCTTTTTAAAAACATTTACTTGTTTTTCTCTTTATCAAAAAACACTACATTTTTTAAAAGATATTTTCAAAAAGAAGCAAGTAAGGAAGAAATTAAAGCACTCATGATATTACCGTCCCTGGAAACTCCTGTGTGTGCGTCCTGACTGTATCTTACAGTCCTGAGTGTGTGTGTGTGTGTGTGTGTGTGTGTGTGTGTGTGACAAAAACCTAATCATTCCCACTTTTTGGTAACATCCTTCCTAAATATCCTAATTTCTTGAATATTTTTTTCCAGGTCACTAAATATTCCTCTACAGCATCACTTCAAATGTCTGTCTAGAATGCCAAGTATGAATGTATTCTGATTTATTCCTGGACATTAAGGTTGTTTCTGCTATTTTTCCCCACTATTATAAACAAGGCAGAACATTATAGAAAGAGCAGCAAATAGCATCCATACGCATATAACTTTTCACATATCCTTGAAATGGAATTACCAGATCAAAAGGCATGCACATTTTTTTTTTTTTTTTTTTTTTGCGGTATGCGGGCCTCTCACTGTTGTGGCCTCCCCTGTTGTGGAGCACAGGCTCCGGACGTACAGGCTCCGGACGCGTAGGCTCAGCGGCCATGGCTCAAGGGCCCAGCCGCTCCGCGGCATATGGGATCCTCCCAGACCGGGGCACGAACCCGTATCCCCTGCATCGGCAGGCGGACTCTCAACCACTTGCGCCACCAGGGAGGCCCGGCATGCACATTTTTAAGGGTTTTGGTACCATACTGTCAAGTTACCCTGCTGAAAGGATGGATCTATTGTCTCCTCCCATCAAGGCTCATGAGGCGTGGACCACTTGGTTCCTGATGGAACCAGTAGTCCTACTTGGGGAAAAAAATGAGAGGAAGAGAGAAAGAAAAATAATGCTTTTCCCTCCTCAAGTCACCTATGTTTTTAAACTCTCCTTGAATAGGTCGTCTCCCTGGCTCACGTGGGATTCTTATTTATCACCCACTAGCTTCCTCTGCTTCCTCTGAGTTGCCACCTTTAAATCAACGTGCTGTTCCTTTGAAGCACCAACCCTCTGGGAAAAGCCTTTCTTTCTTCTTCACCTCGGTCTCATCAAACTGGAGAATCTCATCGGAGCCTCTTTCTTTCATCTCATCTCATTTTGCAACAATATTTTCCCTTTTCTCTGTTATTGGCCTTTTGTTTTACTGCTTTAATTTGACATGTGGGTTCTTTGTATTACCGTTCTGGATAATTCATGCCAGTCTAGATTGAATATTCTGTAAAAATGTTTGTGAAATATTGTTTTGTGAAAGATGTCTTACAGACTCAAAGGATGAACCGAAGAGAAAAAGCTGAGCGCTTGTGGTAACTACACAACTTGAGTCTTGTGATTCCAAGGGCTCAGGAGGAAACTGCCTGTTCTCTTCTCCAACAGCATAAGGATGAGCACAATTTTGATTTTTTTCTTAAAAAAAAAATCATCTTTTTCTAAAAAACAAAATATGTCTCTCTGGGACTTAGGTTGTGGCTTCAGTAGGTTGATCATACCACGTTTCATAATTTTTTAAAGCTGTGAATACATAGGTTCCTTACAAGAAGACTCTGGGGGTGAGCCTTGCAGTTAGAGAACGCACCCGCCTCCTGCCCGGGATCCGGGGCACTGGGGAGCAGCTAGAGAGAGAAACAGCGGCTCTCTTAGTGCGGTGTTTCAGCAGCTTGTGGGAAGGCTTATGGTGGAGTGATGTGACAAGCTGTGAACAGCAGATCAGAGAAAAACGTGCGATAATTTAATTGAGGAGCTTGGGAAGAGGACAGCTGAAGAGCAGAGAGCAGGGACGTGGCAGAAAAGGGCACCCGAGGAAGGGATAAATTATGAAATAGCGTTCTGAACACAGCATGAAAAGCGTGCTTCCTCATTTCTCTGGCAGCTTGGGTCAATTTCCTACCCTCACATACTTTGCAAAAAATGAAATAATTTATTTTTATTACTGCCCCATTCTTGTTACGGCAATTTTTAATATCACATAGAGCAAGCCACCCATTTCTTCTAACGTCCTCATTTTTCTGGGTTTGGTATTTACTATTTCTGCCATATTCTACCCTTTTGGGAAAAATTCTTTTTTGGTCATTTTCTTTTCTTTGTTTTTTTTTTCAAAGTAACGGTAGAAATGTGAGACTGAGGACAAGCTATGGTGTGTTCTCTTTGACTTATATCTTTTGGTGGCTTTTGAAGGTCTTTTTATTTCTTCTACTGTCATTGGCTCTGAATTCTGAAATTTGTAACTCTTCATTCCCAAACCACTTTTTTGAGCTAATTTTATACGTCATTTCTTATTGGTCACGCTCTGATTCACATTATTTAACATGATCCAGGCTTTTAGTAAATCTCAACACTAATATCCTTCCTGGGTGCTTAAAAAACAACAAACAGAACTCAAAAATGGTTTACCTGCAAATATTAAGGTATTTGATTATTCACGTTGAAATAATTCATCTACTAATTTTTTCAGTTTTCCATTTCTTTCTGTGTTGAGACCAGTTGTCTATTTAAGTATGGCCATCTAGTTTAAAACAAGGTTTCGCACGTGTTGCCCATCAGCTTTGGATCATGGAGCAGTTAAAGCCATTTTAGACCCTTCTGTCTTTATATTTTATCTAGAAAATTTTCCACTTCCACAAACACTATCTAACTTAATTTCTTCTTCCCTTGGATCTTCACCTAGAATCTCCACTGTAAGAGATTTAAGGTACAGATGGGGGGGCCAGTTTGCAGGAGGAAGGAGGAGAGGTCATGATCCCCGGGGTGGTACAGCCATTTTTATTGGTGATTCGGTCTGCAGGGGGCATTGCTTCTTCCATCTTGATGTGTCTGGTTGGTAAAAATCCTGGTTGGTTACCGACAGAAGTGCTTTGTAATCAAGGATGCTAGCGCTCTGGGAAGTTTCAACATGAGTTTGTTTCTGCTTCTTTTACAAAATCTGTGTTTGTTCACCTGCACTGTAGGTGAATGGGAGACTCAACTGGCCACATGGAGTGTGCCAGGAAGGCACTGATTCTGTGTGACAGAATCAGTACCCCTCTGTATAAAATCAACTTCAGTCCTTGAGGGCAGATACTGCTGGAAAACAAGGATTATCATACACACACATACACACACACACACACACACACTTACTCACAGTCATGCACACACACAGAGTCATGACTGGGTCAGTACACCATGACTTAGAGTTGAACACAGTGTTATTGCATCACTTCTGTGTTTCTGTGGAATCTTCTTTGGTCACACGTGGCAATATGAGAATATTGCTTTCAGCATAGCAGAATTTAACCCCAAATTCAGTACCCCTAAATGTATCTTTTTAAAAAAATCCTTCATCTTTTAACTTTTTGGAATTCTCCTTCTGTGCACTTAAGTCTATACATAGAATTTTTTTTCAGTTTCTTTTTTTTAATTTTTATTGGAGTATAGTTGATTTAAAATATGTCAGTTTCTGCTGCACAGCAAAGTGAATCAGTTTTGCATATACATAGATCACCTCTTTTTAAGATTCTTATCCTATATAGGTCATTGCAGAGTATTGAGAAGAGTTCCCTGTGCTATACAGTAGCTCCTTATTAGTTACCTATTTTATGTATAGTAGTGTGTGTATGTCACTTCCAGTCTCCCAATTTATCCCCCCCCCCCACCACTGGTAACCATAAATTTGTTTTCTACATCTGTGACTCTATTTCTGTTTTGTAAATAAGTTCATTTGTACTATTTTTTAAGATTCCATGTATAAGTGATATCATATGATATACATAGAATTTAATGTAAAAATTTTAAAACAAAGTTTTAATGTCAAACTCTTATTTAAGTTTCATTTGTTCCTGATTCCATGATTGAAATTCCACAGTTGAAAATTTGTTGGAAGTCAAAGAGAAAAGGTCACAAAATGGCTCAGCCAGTCACTCAAGAACATTGTCAGTTTCCATCCGTTTCTCCCCAGCTGCCTTCTACACACACCCTATTTTCTTGCTTAAGCCTAGGTGTTTTCCCTCTATATGCAAATCCATTCATGTCCTTTTGGAAGATTACATTCTTTTTTCTTGGGGTTATCATTCCTTGTAACTTGGTGGGTCCCAATTAGTCAAAGGGAGACTTAATGATGAATTCATATATTTCAATATGAATTTGATTTCAAGTCCTGGCGCATCAGTCATATTTAGGAGAATGTCACTCCCTGCACTTCTGAGAGGATATACTTGCAGAAGGAGACCCTCTAGGGACCTTCTGGGAACCTTGTCAGGCATTTCCCATCATTCTGAGGGAGCTTGGATTGTATTTTAAGTGTCTTGCACTTAAAAAGTTTTCTGTGTGAACCAGTTTTATAAAAAGCTGACTGCGTGCTGCTTTTGTAAACCCCTTTTCTCCCTATCCCTCACATCTTCCTAAGTTTATCTCTAAATGCTTCATATCACCCAAGCACTTAAACAAGATTGCAGACATTTTCATCTAAGCTAGCAGCAGTTAATTACCTATCTTTGTCTGCATTTCAGCACTTAATACTATTTTGACAGGGCTTGCATGCGCTCTGTCTTTCTGGAATTTTTTTAAGTGCTCTTATGAGTAATTTGAGAAATTCCAAGTATAGATTAGATGAGCTGTTCTTTCCTTTGTTGGTTTTTAAAATTTTTTTAAACATTTAAAGAGGACCCACTGTGTGTCAGGCAGCATGGTCTCACCACTTCCACAAACACTATCTAACTTAATTTCTTCTTCCCTTGGATCTTCACCTAGAATCTCCACTGTAAGAGATTTAAGGTACAGATGGGGGGGCCAGTTTGCAGGAGGAAGGAGGAGAGGTCATGATCCCCGGGGTGGTACAGCCATTTTTATTGGTGATTCGGTCTGCAGGGGGCATTGCTTCTTCCATCTTGATGTGTCTGGTTGGTAAAAATCCTGGTTGGTTACCGACAGAAGTGCTTTGTAATCAAGGATGCTAGCGCTCTGGGAAGTTTCAACATGAGTTTGTTTCTGCTTCTTTTACAAAATCTGTGTTTGTTCACCTGCACTGTAGGTGAATGGGAGACTCAACTGGCCACATGGAGTGTGCCAGGAAGGATTACTGGTTTATTTATGGCTGTGTCTCGAATATTTGTAAGAAATTGGTTTTATTGCTCTCCTCAGTGGGGCTTACTCACCCAGTCAGCGTATAAATACCTCAGGCCTGTCATTCCAGAACAGCTGGTGTTCCCGGAGGTGCTTTCCCTAACTCGAGGAGTTAAACCTGCCCAGTTGCAGCAGGCCTAGCTCGATGTCCCTCTCCTGGCCTGACACCACCTTCCTCCTTTGGGGGCAGGCCCTGTTTGCTGTGCCTCACTTAACCTCAGGGGTCATGGTCTTATTTCCACTCTTCTCTTGGCACCAAACTTTCATTTTTCTCTCCTTTCTTCTTCCCTCTCTCCCTCCCTTCCTTCTTCCTTCCATTCCTCCAGTAAACATTTGTTGAGTGCCTACTGAATACCTAGCACTGTACAAAGTCCCAGGAATCCAGAGCTAAATAAATAGACCTTTCTTTGTATTGTTCACAAGGGACAAACAGGGGCAAACCATAGGTATCAGTTTTCTTAGATGAAGGGGAAAATGTTATCTTTAGCTGAATCAGCTCCGTATTTCTAGGTAGGGCTGCCCACAGAGTAGTTATGGGGGAGTATGGTCTAGCATGTAGATTTTTCAGAACAACATTCATCCATCAAATATTTATTGAGTGCTAAGTGTGCTGAGTTCTGTGCCAGACACAAGAAAATATAAAGCTAGGTGAGACGTGATCCCTTTCTCCAAAGACTCGTGTGGTAACCGAGGGGAGAGCGCTATAGAGTGTATGTTAATGGCATAGCGGACCACCAGGGCACGCTAGGGGTTGAGATTAGGAGCCTAGACCCAGGTGGGGACAGAGGTTTCATCCTCGGCCATATTCAGAGTGCCTGAGGCAGTGCCTGACGACCAGTAGGCTCTTTGTAAGTGTTTGTTGACCAAACAACGGGTGAGGCCTCAGTCAGGGCCTATTAAAGGGGGTGACATTTCAGCTGTTCCAGAAAAGATGAGGAAAACATTGTGTAGCCGAAGGAGCACATTCTAGAGAGAGGGTGAGCAAAGGTGGAAGGTGTGGAGGTGACTGGGGGGCTCACAGGAGCCGCAGGGTGCCCCAGAGGATGGAGTTGGAGAGATGATTCCAGAAAGGGTGAGTCAATTTGAAAGCTTTGGCCATTTTCCTTTTGGTCAGCAAGACAGGGAGACTTCGATGGTTTTTGAGCAGTGAAGTTACACCAGTTCTGGGTTTAGAACCAGCCCCCTGGGGCCCTCCTGCCCTGCCCAGGATGTTCTCTTAAGTGGGAAGAAACTGGGGAGAGGAAGCCTGGGGGAGGGTTGAAGAGGGGTCCAGCCATGCAGTTGGCATAGAAAAAAGGGAAGCAAACTTGGGAGGAACTGCAGGCACGTTCCATGTCAGAGAGGGGGCAAGGGTGACTGTGGCTTTTAAAGGACCCCATCCCCCCTGCTAACTAGCTGTACAGACTCTGGCAAGTCCCTTTATCCCCCGGTGCCTCAGTGTCTGCATCTGTAAAACGGGCACAGTTGTATATACCTGGTAGCATTGTTGTGAGAATTAACTGAGAGAATGGTGGTCTAAGCACTTAGTGTGGTCCCAGCCTGCAGTCATAACCAGCATTTACTGAACTCAGACCAAGGCTTTACATGTACTTACTTAGGCCTCACAAAACCTCATGAAGAAGAAAGGGTTATCATCCTTACCCCGCAGAGGAGGAAACTGAGGTACAGAGAGGGTAAGTAACTTGCCCAAGGTAGCTTGCCTTGTAATGGGCAGAGGTAGGATTTGAAGCCGGCAGGCAGGCTCCAGAGGCTGGATGCTTCAGTGCAGGCTTCGCTGCCTCTAGATGTTAGCAGTTATTAGTAGCCTTTATTTAACTGTCTCAGTCCTATTCCCCAGCTCCCTGGCTGCCGAGATTTTGTGGGGAAGAGTGATGGGGTGTCCGGTGCCTTATCTTTCTAATCATCTCGCCTCGCATGCCACTGACCTGTCCCTATCCTGTCCCTGACTGGTTCCCTCAGGACTCTTGTCCAGGCACGGAAACGAATCGGATAAATGAATCTGCTATAAATGTGGGTAGGGGGAGAGATGAATGAGTTACCTTTCTAGAAAACACATCTACATTTTAACTAACTTGCAACTAGCCGAGTGACCAATTTCAAGCCAAGAGGGAATTGTTGAGCTGAGATCACACTCTTTGGCTGACTTAGCCTGCCTCTGCTCATGCCCCAAGTGTTACTTATAAAAATATCTCTTCTGGGACTTCCCCGGAGGTCCAGTGGTTAAGACTGCGTGCTTCCACTGCAGGGGGCGCCGGTTCCATCCCTGGTCCGGGAACTAAGATCCTGCATGCCGCATGGCGTGGCCAATAAAATAAATAAACAAACAAACAAACATAAATAAAATGCCTCTTCTTTGCTTCCTTTTTATTCATAACACTATTTTTCTACTTATGACAGTCATTGTAGTTCATTGAAGACACTTTAGAAAATAAGGAGAAGCAAACAGAAAGAAGCTTAAATCTCTCAGAATAAATCTCCCTACCTAGCAGTAACCACTGAAGACTTTATAGAAACTGTGATTCTCATCTTTTACTCTCTATATGTACATGAGCTATATCTGAATATAAGGCCAGAAGGGGGTTTTGTTTGGCCAGGTATTATCCTTTATAAAAGTGGGTGTCATCTTATGTTCAAGTTCATACAAAATGTCTCAGATAATGGACATTCTCTCTATAATTTTATTTTGAACAACAAAGTACTATTTGGGCAAAGACTTATCCTGAAATCACCTCAGTCAGTGTAAGTCTTAGGTCTTTGTAGAAGTCACCTGATGGAATTGCTCTAAAAGTAAGTGATGAAATTCAACAGAAATTTAGCCATCCTACCTGAAAGCATGACCTCACAGCCTGGGTTGGATGCCATTAAAAACAAGTCTTTTTAAAGAGCACTTTTAAGAGCAATACAGTAAGTGGTTATGTAGTGGAGATCACCTACAGATGAAATGATAACACCAGCTTTCTTAATAGGATGCACATGGATATTTCTCACTCAGGATCAAATTTTCAGGGACAGCATCGCCTACTGAGTCAAAGATTCTCTCTCTGACAATGAGAAGTGTTGGATGATTAGAAAGGAATTCTACCAATGATGGAGACATTAAAGATGAGTGCAAAACATTTGGATAACGTTTTTGCATAAAATATGATTCCAAAAAAATTTACAAATCAATCTATTATTCTGTTTGTAATACGAATATGAAGTATCATAAGATCATTATTTCATCACATTCCTAAAAGCTTATAAACTCAAGTTAGCAAAACTGTTTTGTTTACTGTTTTTGTATTCTCATTGATAAAATGGGAGATCTTCTTTTTTTTCCTCAATATTTATTTATTTATTTTGGCTGCGCTGGGTCTTAGTTGCAGCACACGGGGTTGCGGACTTCTTAGTTGTGGCATGCATGTGGGATCTAGTTCCCTGACCAGGGATCGAACCCGGGCCCCCTGCATTGGGAGTGCAGAGTCTTACCCAGGGAAGTCCTGCAGATCTTTTATTTGAGGCTACCTTATATTCAGGTATATACGGTAATGTGTGTACTTCCATTTTTAAACAAAAAATAGGGTCACACTACATGTTTTGTTTCATAATTATTTTTTATGCTTTACATAATTATGACCGTTTTCCATGACTTAATTTTCTTAACCAGCTCATTTGTAATGGTTACATTAGAATAGTTGGATCAGCATTTATTCAACCAATCCCTTCTTGCTAGATATGGAAGGGTTTTTTCCCACTTATTTACTGGTATAAATAATCTTGATGAATATCTGCATAGATAAGTCTCTAAGTATATCCATGGCTATTTTTATGAAATTAAATTTCTAGAAATAGAATTGCTGGGTCAGGGCCTTACAAATTTTTAAGGTATTTAATATAAATTGCTGAGTTGCACCCACCAGTAATACTTTCGTTATATCTTAGAGAATTATTCAATTATTGTCCCCTTGTGACAGTGCCTTAATTAATTCTTAGTAACTCTTTAGCAAGATCTTTTTTTTTTTTTTTTTTTTGCTGTCCAGAATGTTTGTTCCGTCTCCCTCCTTCCTTCCTCACTGCTTCGTGCCACTGGTTTAGTATTAAATACAGGTTAGAGGATTTCATGTCTATTTCATTGTCCAAAGCTATTGATTGAAAATGTTTGCTCCCCCTGGGCTCAGTGAGGTGTCTGGGCAGCACTGTGTGATATATAACCTCTTTCCTGTGAATGACGTTAAATCATTAGAAAACATCACTGAGTCTTATGAGATAGAGGACCCATATGATTTTTCTTAAATTCTGTAGAATACTATTACAGTACTTTACCATAATGGTGCTCTATTTGTTTCCATTTGCATGTGTTGCTAATCTTTATATTATACAGCTTCAGAAAATAAGGAAGCTTGCAAAGCCTTCATTATATCGGAGAGAGACTGCTAGTTGGCCACCAGGGAGTCTACTTCTCCTTGCTCACCAGTTAACTGATTCCCTTTTGTAGTTGAGCTGCTGGCCAGAAAACCACATTGCTGCTAGCTAAAAGGCATGTTCCCCAGCCTCCCTGACCATGTGGCTAGGTTATGTCCAATGATACGTAAGAAGTGTGTGTTTGAGTTTTAGGAAGTCTTAAAGGGGATGGGCCACACCCTTATTCACCCCTCCCTCCATCTTCTTCCTTGGAACATAAGTGTGATGGCTGGAGCACCAGCACCATTTTGGACTTAGAGGAGGAGGACCACATCATAGGACTGATGGAAAGGAAAGCTGGAAAGAGGGTGACTCCTGAAGAATGAGGAACCTCCATACGGTCCTTTCTGCCCCTGGCTTCTTTTCTATGAAAGAGAAATAAATTTCTCCGTTATTTAAACCCCTATGTGTGTGTGTGGGGGGGGTCTCTTACCTGGAGTCTGGCTTAATCCTGTCCGAAACAATGATCTTATCAATTGGATGGCCTTCTGTCTTCCTATTCTCTTTCCTATATTCATTTCCTTTTTCTTGTCTCATTAACTAAAAGGGATTCCTTAGCAGATGTAGAGGCCCTTCACCCATGGGGAAGTACAATGGGTATTGTTCATATGGCAAATAAGGGTGGCGTCAGAACACTGCATTACACAATCATCTTTCCTATGTTCATTTACATGTGCAATTTGAGGCTGGCTGGTTTGTTGAATGTCCCCTCCCTTCCTCCCCTTTTCCCCAAGAAAAGCAGGGAGAGAAGTCCATATGCAGAACTCACCAGAACTCTACTCTATCAGAAAATAGGAGGGGCAGTGGCCACCTGGAGTATGAGGCGGCAGTGTGCTGAAACTGACAGCCCCGAGCCGTGAGCCTGTGTCTTCACGGGACGTGTCACCGTGGCTGTGAACCAGCTGCGAGCAGCATGGGTCTACCTCTGCCTTCACCTTTCTTACTAACATGATCTGTGAGTATTTGTTAGGTTTATGCAGCTGTTTCACCCAACAGCTCAGGGCACACAGTGGTTTACACAGAACATTACTGTTATAAAGCTGAATCGTGAGAATCGTGGCAAGGAATAAATAAAAGAAGATAGAAAGACGAGAAAGGGTGGAGAAAAGAGAGAAGATCAGAAAAATTCCAGATTTCAGCCACGGACGTACATTAGCGCAGTAAACAGACTTTTTAAAATCTGGTGACGTAGCAAGAAAGGCCTTTGATGCCTCTTTTTCAGTGAAGTCACCTTGAAAGCAAACAAGGAAGCCAAGTAGGCATATCCTGTTTATGCATCTTCTTAAGTGTGTGTGCAGGGGAAGCTGACGGAGCCGATAGAGTATTCCTTCAAAAATGCAAACCCACTCCTGTTCTGGTGCCGCCTACTCGAAGTCGGCAGGATTAACTTCACCCCACCAGTCTTCCCACCCTTGCTTTCTTATTACTAGATCATGCAGTGGGTGAATTAATACAGGCATTGAAGTGGGTTACGGGCACCATGTTTTATGTCCTACTTCGGTGTGTTTCATTTCCTGATAGCACTGTTGAGGGTTATTATTTAGTAGCAACGGGTTGGTGGAGCTGGACGGGTGAGCCTAGAAAAGGATTCCTTAGATTAAGCTCCTAGGAAGTGTCTTCTGGTACGTTTAATGAAATCACCTCAATTATTCATATTAGCATGTAGTCTCCAAGATATGGTAGTGATTTTTCAAGGATTTTTCAAGAGAAAGGCTTAAGTAGATCCCTTGTCTCTACCCATTATTATCCTTGCCCGTATGTCCCTGATGATTTAAACTGACTTTCACTGCCCAGTTCATCTCTGTGTTTCTCCCACTTGTCTCTCCGATTAAATCTAGAATGAGCCTTTGGTTCTGCAGATGTGTGTCCTGGGCTTCATGGCATCTGTATATGGGCAGTTAGAGCAGAAGTCATAGCATCATAGACTGTCAGGCTCAGGGACTCTCAGAAGACGTCACCACCTCTTACGTTTCATAGTCACCTCCCGGAGAGGGGGGATCGTTTGTCCCCGTGACACGGAGTAGATTTAAGCCTCGAGCCCCTTGTCCTTCCCACTGTCCCACCTGGCTCTGCAAGACAGTAGCCAAAGCTTATTAGAAGTCTGGGCATCAGGTCCTTCCTGGTTTAGAATTGTCTTGGCATATATCATTCTGATGGGAAGGAGCACCAGAGAATTATAGAATCCCACAGGCTTCTCCAAGATAATTCACTTTCAACTGTTCTCAGTAAAAGCCGCATAAAAATGTCCAACAAATCATAGAAAAAATGAGCTCAAGGAGTGGTGTTTAACCACAAACTGGACTAAAAATCTGTTGGTCCAGAGAGAGAACTATGTAGAAGGTATTTTCAAAAGTGTGACAAGTAGTAAAAATGAGAAGAAAGAGATGAAGTGTCCCGTTTGGTCCCCATTGTCTTTCTGGGAAGGAGCCGAGAAATGGTGTGGATCCTGTTCTCCTGGGCCCACCTTCATTTTCAATTTTCTCAGAATTTGTTCCTTTGAAGTTCAAGCTGGTAGATTTATGGCATCTTTAGACAGTTGAAAGCCATCCCATTTCACTCAGACACACGTGCTTTTCCTCAGTCCAGCAGGAGCATCTGAGTGCTCTGCTTGGGTATTCGCAGAGAGAGAGAGAGAGAGCTGCTTTACCTCTCTGACAGCACCTAAGTGTGGAGAACACGGCCCCTGAGTGATTTACTTCACTCTCCTGGCAGCCGAGGAGGAGTTGAATAAAATGTTGGTGTGCGTATTCCTTAGGTGGTAGTGTGTCTTGCGTTTGAAACGGCATGTGGCAGCCAGACCAGCCTGGTCGTCTGTCTGTCTGTGGCACGTTGCTCTCCTCGTGGCCTCACTCAAGCGGGCGTTGTGTGTGTGTCACGGTCTGGGGTCACAGGATGACTTGGCATACAAGAACTGCCTCATTTGCAGAAGGGGTCCAGTTGCTCTGCAAGTTCCTGTTTAAAATAGGAATCTGGTCTAGGTTTCTGCATATGTATCAGCTCTGTGCCTAAGGCCAAGTCTTTCTCACACGCTAGTTTCCTTATATCCTGTTTCTTTGTAGGACACTTAAAAAAAGTAACATGACTTAGTGCTCATTGTGTTGGAGGGCCTGGCGACCTCTTTCTTCTGCTTTTTGCTGCTTCTGTAGAGCTAGTTGAGTTACTTTTCTTTTTAATCTTCTGAATCTTTAGATTTTTATAATAGAACGGTCCTGGTAATATTAAGTGTCGTTTGCAGTCACCCTGTTCATTGCTATCAGCTTTGCTTAATTTGGCCAGCCATGTCCCCTTGCCTTCCTATTTACTGTGGCCATCTTCTGTTATCCCGTGTGTAGGAGGCAGGAAAAGGGGGTGGGTGAGGGTCAGTGAAGGAACATTTACTTCTAGGGTGCCTTCTATGTGTAAGGCATTTTATAGATTGAACCCTTATCAAAACAAACATATGAGGTAAGAATTGCCATCCCCATTTTGCAGATGTGGCAGTAGAGGCCAAGAAGAGTTAAATGATTTGCCAAAGGCTTTTCATCTCCTACTGCAAATGATCAGGATTTGAAACCAGGTCTCTCTGACTCCAAAGCCAGGCGTTTCCTACATGGCCACATTCACATGACGGTTGCCTATGTTAACAGTCCTATTTATCTATAGTAGAACTGATCCTGAAGGTGTCAAAAAAAAAAAAAGAAAAGAAAAAAGCATAAGAAAGTAAGATACATACCTCTGGAAGTGAAGAAACACAGCCTGAGCAATAGCGACAGCAAAATGTAGTGAGACTTACAGCCTTGGGACTGTGTCTGCAGGACTGGCTGATCACAGGAAAGGACGGCCTTCTTTACAGGTGGTGTCTGTGGAAGAGTAACTAGTCTTAAAGGGATTCAGGAAGCTTGGGCGACGTGAGGAGAGAGAAAAGAGCAGGGTCAGAGCACTGGAAAGCAAGCAGCAGCCAAGATGAAAAGTAGGGGTGATCAGCTGGCTGCAGCCAAGACAAGAAGCCCCGGAGGAGGGGGCCGCAGGCCCACTGGCAGTGGAATAGGTGGGAGCGCATCATGGAGACTCTGCATCATCAGTGCCCCATTGGCCAGGAGACCTGAGTCGGTGCATAAATGTTTGGTGAATGAGGGAATCGACAGGAGGAGGGTTAATGTAAGAGAATACGAGGCTTCTTGATCATAGCATTTCACCCTCTATTTTAAAGGTTGTTTGTGACCAGAATTCTCATCAACATCAAACATTCAGTAAAACTTGGAGGAAAATTGTAGCCTGAGGTCATGGGTGCAGAAGCGGCATCATTTTCTGAACTCCTGGTGCGGATTCTCAAGATCTGATGTGAGAGAGAGATGGGTGGGTTGAGGGGATGAGGGGGAAACAGAGCTTCACTGTGTTGAGGATGAACAAGCCAGAGCTACCGTTTCGGTTGGCTGTGTTGCATTGGAGGACAATGACAGCAACAATACGGAAAATTTTTGTACAGTGAGAAAACTTTGAAGGAAGGCAGGGCTGCTTGCGTAGCCTTCATTCCTTAATTTCAGTCTCATTTTCGCAAAAAGGTGGCCACAGCATGCTGCCTGAGAGGTGATGGTGTTACAAGGGCATCACTCCACTGGGAGAGGAGACAAATGATTCAGAAGTAAGGGTGCGGCTAAACTTATTGTACAAGTGTCAGTCTCAGGACCTGTGTATTCCACATTTCATACTATCTGCTCTGTGTCTGCATCTGTCCTACATCCCAACAATTGACTGTTAGAAACCCAAGGCCCCAGGTCTCCACATAGCCCACCTAACTAAGTTGACAGGAAGGAATTGACCCAGCTTTTCCCCTCTCCCTCAAAGGCCTTGACCAGTGCTTTGCACAAGGCTTCCATTCAGCCAGAGCACGCAACTTTCAATTTAGACATAAACACCTCTAGCAACCCCCCGCCGCCTCTCCTTTCAGTTAAGCAGATCTGAGCCCTGTAATATCAAAAGCTTCACTTTGGGGGCCGCCATTCTGGAGATGGTTGCCACTCAGATTATCCTCCTGTGCACTGTCTGTCGTGCTGCATAATTATTGCTCTCCCAGCGAAACGTGACCTCGGACCCCCGACCACCTGAACTGTGAGCCCAGCTCCACCGTTCATTCCAGGAAACTCCTGCCTCCCGGAAACCCATCCACCAGGGAGGACTCCTGCCTGTCCATGCTTTTGTAACAAAAGAACTACCCTTGTCTCTCTCCATGCCCAGATGGATACTTTCCCCAAACAGGGCAGTGATGTGCATCATCAGAAAAAAGAAAACTGTATAATATGAAATGGTTCTAAACAAAAACTGGTTAAAGGGCTTCCCCGGTGGCACAGTGGTTGGGAGTCCGCCTGCCGATGCAGGGGACACGGGTTCGTGCCCCCGTCCGGGAGGATCCCACATGCCACAGAGCGGCTGGGCCTGTGAGCCACGTGTCCAGAGCCTGTGCTCCGCAACGGGAGAGGCCACAACAGTGAGAGGCCCGCGTACCACAAACAAAACAAAACAAAACAAAAAACTGGTTAAAAAATGAAGGCACGTGTTTAAAGCGTTTGGGGAAAACTACATTTCTGTAGAGGAATTCTTTTATTTCCTCCCGTCTCTCTACCTTACATACTGAATTGTATCTTAACCCCAGAGTTGTTACTAGACTTAACGTCGGTGAGGGTGTTTGGCAGTGTTGCAGGTGTGCTGACAGCGGAAGTGCTTAATTCTGGGTTCACTGAATTCTGTTGTGTCATCCATCCCGAGCGGGCCGGTTACGTCTCTCCTGGGTTTACTCTTGCATTGCATTTAGGTTCCCTTCCCGATTTCCCCTAAGGACATAAAGAAAGACAAGTCCTTATTTATCGCAGTGGCCACACTGGTCGTGAAGGAGGAGAGGGCAGAGGACGGGGTAGGCAGAGGTGATACAAAGAAGGAGCAAATAGAGTCTTCTGGGAGCCCTGAGAAATCCCGCTGAAGAGATGAGAAATTAACGGATTTGCATTTGAATAGCCATACAAGCAATAACTATTGTAAAAGGGGTCATGAGGAGGTGTACTGCTTATCACCAAGGGACCGATCAGGGTTGCCCATTTTCCTGCAGTGGCCAGAGCATGTCATCCTGGAGGAAACGTGCCTGAACTGGGCCTTGGTGGGTAGCCAGGTAGAAGAGGGCATTTGTGTGGGCAAAGGCATGGATGTGAGCAGGGGAGGAGGTTAGGGCAGAGGGAAAGTGAGAAATAAGATTGGAGGGACAGGTTGGCCACCAAGTTGTTGAGAGCCACGGATACAAGCTGAGTTTTGAGTTGCCCCTGGAAGCCCTGGAAGGCCATTGCAATGACTTGGTGGTGGTGTCCCTGACACATGGGTGGGGCAGGAGCAAAGCTCAAGACCAGTCAGGAAGTTCTTATGATGGTGTAGCCACGGGCGGAGGGACCAGAGGAGGGGGAAGGACCTTGCACAGAAATGGTGACAGTAGGAGTAGAAACGTGGAGATAAACTCTAGGCACGTATCAAAGAGTCATCAGTGGGACTTTGGTGAATCCTGGCTACAAATATTGGCGAAGTCAGGACGGAACAAGAGAGAGAGAAATCAGAGAAGGCCTAGGGGCTCTAAGTCTGGATTCCTGAAAGAACGGTTGGTGAACATAGGCAGGTAAGATGTGTGGCCTGTATATAAGGCAGGCTTGTTCTCATCCTTCCATTAGATTTTTTTTTTTTTTTTTTTTTTTTTGCTGTACGTGGGCCTCTCACTGTTGTGGCCTCTCCCGTTGCAGAGCACAGGCTCCGGACGCGCAGGCTCAACGGCCATGGCTCACGGGCCCAACCACTCCGCGGCATGTGGGATCTTCCCAGACCGGGGCACGAACCCGTGTCCCCTGAATCGGCAGGCGGACTCTCAACCACTGCGCCACCAGGGAAGCCCCCTTCCATTAGATTTGTTAAAAAACCGTGTAGGGGCTGTGACCAGCTTTATTGCATACTACAAGGACAGTATTCTGCCTTAGGAAGGAACAGATGAAGACCAAGTCAGGTTAACCTCCGTAACAGTGCACATACCTGTTCACCCATTGCTTGTAGCTGGAACTCATAGCCACGTGGAGAGGAGTGTACTTTACCTCTTTGACTGGGTGAGGTGTCTAGGATGTAGATAACTTCCTCTCTCAACCACTGACCCCTCTATCATATCCATGCTTGCTGCTCGGTCGTAGTAGCATGTTTTCATTTACTTTTTAGTAGCCAGCAGTGTGCCTAGTTGTCACCAAGCCTGGGTGTGACCGTGTCTGTCATCAGCAAGAATAACACCCCTCTTGACCTCCTGGGGTGACTGTCATGCCCCCAGAAGCAGTCTCTGAAGCTCTGTTTCCATTTAATTTAGGAAAGCAGTCCCTTTCATTGGCTGGCATTACAGTATTGCCAGCTTCATTTTTTGGTCGCTAGCGAAGGCAGCTTGCTCTGCTTGCGTGGACTTCGCATTCTCTTTGGCGTGGCAGCTGGCCCACTGACCTCATCGTTTGGATTCCCTGTTCCTGTAGCGGAACCAACACCACAAAAGTGAAATGCTGTATTTTCCACAGAGTGACCTACATGTGATTGTCTGTTTACAGTGACATAATGCTTTACACGCTAGTTCATCCCTCTCAAAGTGGCCACAAATGTGGTGGTTTGAAGGGTGAGCTCATGGGTGGAAAAAGGTTGGAGACTCTCCATACTAAAGGGTTAGAGGAATCACCACAGACTGTCCTTTTGGAGCTCACCTATCTATTCAGAAGTATTTGCTGAGATTTGGGCCATTAGAAGCAGAAGGTTTAGTACCCTGATGGCTGCCCCTGGGTCTCAGCAGGTTCATGTCTTTGAACTACTTTGGGAGAAGCTACTGCATTTTGGAATTGTTACAAAATGAGGAGTCGACTGCACAAAGGTGACCCTTTCTTTTGAACCCAGTCTGCAGTGTTCAGAGGCGTGAGTGTAATCACCAAGAAGAAAATGACGCCTCAGGGGCTTCCCTGGTGGCACAGCAGTTAAGAATCCGCCTGCCAACGCAGGGGACACGGGTTCGAGCCCTGGTCCGGGAAGATCCCACGTGCCACGGAGCAACTAAGCCTGTGCGCCACACCTCCTGAACCCGCGTGCCACAACTACTGAAGCCCGTGTGCCCTAGAGCCCAAGTGCTACAACTACTGAGCCCACACACCACAACTACTGAAACCTGCATGCCTAGAGCCCACGCTCCGCAACAAGAGAAGCCACCGCAGTGAGAAACCTGCACACCGCAACAAAGAGTAGCCCCTGCTCGCCGCAACTAGAGAAAGCCTGCTGGCAACAACGAAGACCCAGTGCAGCCAAAAAAAAGGAAAGAAAGAAAATGACGCCTCATACTCATCTAGTTCAGCAGCTGACACGTGGGTCTCCAAGCAGCCTGTGAATGTGAAAAGGATCACCTACTCTGAATTCTTCTAACATTCATGTCTGTCATCCACGTATCACAGAATCCATCTTCATGTGTTGGCTTTCAGGGTCAAACTTCATTATTACTGGTAAATGCAAGTAGAATCAGCTGCTTCCACTCCCTTCTCCCCAGTGGTCATCCTGAGAACCTTCTCCTGGATTTTCTCAGGTTGGGCTAGTTGGCATCTACGTGAAGGTCAGTCTTCTGCTCAAAGGAACAGCTCTTCCCGTCAGAAGACTCTGTTAACAGTAATAATAACATCTAGCAGTATGTGTGTCTGAAAACATTTTTCATGTGTATTACCTTATTTAACATTCACAAACAACTCCATGAACCAGGAAGTATCAGGTGAACTCTACAGGTGAGAAAACGAAAGTTCAGAGATTTACCCCAGGTCATAAAGCTAGCCAGCTGGAGGGCCAGGATTCTAACCAGATCTGTCTGCATTCAAATTCCGTGTCCTTACACCTTCGCATTCACATGAGAAAAGCCTTTTGTGTCTGGGGTAGGGCCTCTGGGTGTTCCATTGTGGTAAATCAGGGTGCTGGATGGAGCTGGTTGTTCACAGTAGATGGTTGACACTGGGATGAAACCACTGGAGGCAATAGAAGGGCACTGGTTCCAGACTCAGTTGCTGTCAATTCCAGTTCTGCCATTTTTGGTAGCTGTTGTAGCCTTAAGCAGGTTACCTAACCTCTTTGAGCCTCGGTATCCACCTTGGGAAATGGGAATAACAGAAGCACACGCTCTCAAGGCTGTAGAGGCAGACCACAGAGGTATTATGGGTTCGGTTCCAGACCACTACAGCAAAGGGAATAGCACACAATAAAGCAAGTCACACTAATTTTTTAGTTTCCCAGTGCCTATAAGTTATGTTTACACTATAATGTAGCCTGTTAAGTGTGCAATAGCATTATGTCTAATAAAACCATGTATGTACTTTAATTAAAAACTACTCTGCTTCTGAAAAATGCTAACCATCATCTGACAACACAGAGTTGCCACAAACCTTCAATTTGTAAAAAAGGCAATATCTGCCAAGTATAATAAAGTGAAGTGCAGTAGAACAAGGTGTGCCCATATTGAATGAGACCACATACGTAAAAGCACATAGCGCAATGCCCGGCACAGAGGAAATGCTTTGGCAGTGTTAGTGCTGGGTCAGCATCCACTTCATTTGTGGGACCAGTGCTTCTGACACATGGCTTTCATGGTCAGGTTGACCCTCCTGCTGGCTACGGATTTAAACACCTGAATACTGGGCTGGGCTATTCAGGTAAAGCAGACCTGCTTTATACTAGATTTCCAGGCACCCTGCCATCCCTCTGGACTCAGTGTTTTAAGACTTCTCACTGCATCTCGTCCACCAGCAGGAACTCCACCAACTCAAGGTGCATTCTAAGAAACCTCCCCCCCAAGACTTAGGGGGATGACTACCTTATACCACCAGTCATTTGTATACTAATATGGACTCTCTCCTCTGCCTTCCTCCTGGCACCAAACGACAGGGGAGTTTGGTGATGACGAAGAATGAGAGGGAGGGAGAAGGATGGGCCAGGGAGGGGGTGAGGAAGAAAATCTGAAGAGCTCTCTGGGCACCTGTGGACTGTGGCTGGAGCAGTAGAGATGGGTGAGCTGGGTGAAAAAAATCCGTGGGGAGTCAGAGAATTTTCCTGGTTCACAGCTTTGTTTTGGGTCAGCTCCATACAAACTTTATTTTCAATAGCTCCGTAAATGTAGCCTACCTAAAGACAGCTCCTGCGCCGCTCAGTTTTTATGTGAATGGCAACTTCTTATCCCGGGAAGCACAGTTATTGTTGTCCCTCGGTATCCACGGGGGATTGGTTCCAGGAATCCCTCAGAGTCCCTTAGAGAAAGTGGCATAGTATTTGCATCTAACCTACGCACTGAGTACTTTAAATCGTCTCTAGATTACTTATAATACCTAGTACAATGTCAATTCTGTGTAAGTGGTTGCTAGCGCATGGCAAATTCAAGTTTTGTGCTTTGTGGAAGTTTCTGGAATTTTTTTCCCAAATATATTCAGTCCGCGGTTGCTGGACTCTACAGATGGTGAACCCGCAGATCCGGAGTGCTGACTGTAGTAGTCTTCATTTTCCAAGGCATGTGACTCCCCAGAGAGGACATTCTGCCTGACCAAAAAAATCTTCCAACACAACACCTTGACCACACAGCACAGCACTGAGCCGAGCCAGGGTCTGTAAAACATCGGGGAGAGAAGGCCAAATATTTGCTATCCCACCCGTCTTCTTTTGTTACTCTAATAATCTCAAGTGTCTGGAGCTCATTGAATAACACTGCATTCTTTATGACTTTTGAATGTAAATCATCCATGAACTAACGAATGGTATCTCCCCAGCCTCCCCAAAGCCCTAGTAAGTAACGGAGTGTTCTTTTAATTGTATGGTTACCAAAGGGGAAGGGGGGTGGATAATTTAGGAATTTGGGATTAGCAGATACACACTACTGTATATAAAAGAGATAAACAACAAGGACTTACCGTATAGCACAGGGAACTGTATCCAATATCTTGTAATAACCTATAGTGGAAAAGAATCTGAAAAAGAAAAGATATATATGTGTGTGTATAACTGAATCACTTTGCTGTATACCTGAATCTAACACAACATGGTAAATCAATTATTTGTGTCTTGTGAAACCTGAGTAGGTACAGGAACAGCCCTGGCCCGCTTCCCACCCTGGCACCTGAGGCTGGCCCTAAAGGGACGTGCTCTTGAAGGGAAGACAGCCACCATGACCAGTTGTAACTGAGGCTGGGTGAGAGGCTCACCACCCCACTTCCCCTCAAAAGCAGGGTCCACCTTCTTCTCACGCCTGAGGCCATCACCCCTAGAACCGGCCATCCTCACCTGCAGAATGGCAATTCAGCGTCTCAGACACAGTTCATGTTTTCTCTTGGAAGCAGCTTTGGTTGTTGTATGGGCTGAAAAAGAGGGAAAGTGTGTTACTTTTTTTATCTAACAACTTATAGCTGTGTCAACACGTAAGACAGTCTGTCAAAGCTTTCTGCTTGGTGTTGCCTCTGTGAATTAATTTTGAGCGGCACTTGTGAGCAGTAAACACTTTTGCAGCGTGCACAACTCTTTGTGTGGGAGGAGGTGCCAGCAGCTCGCTGTCCCCACCGTCAGCGGGGAAGGGAACAGAAGATGCCTCCCCCCTGGCCAGTCAGGTTGGCTGCGGCTGGAGGAGCAGAAATGGGATCCACGCCCACCTTGTGACTTTTCTCTCTTTTGACCAGTGGGCTGTTAGATCTTCAGACTGGAGGACAGCCTTGACGTATGAGTTGAGAATCTGCAGAATGAAGCCTGGTCCGCACGTTCTGTTCCAGGCAGTGCACGTCGTCTGACCGCCCCCCCCCCCCCCGCTTTTTTTTCATTTGGTTCTTAGCAGGGAACCAGTTTTACCCTCAGTGAGGTGGATGCAACTCTTCTCTTTCCTCAAAAGTGAGCAGCAGTAGAGCGGCATTCCTTTTCAGACACAAACTTGCAATTTCTCCTAAACCAGGCATCTGGCCACCTGTTACTATTTTAGAATTGGTTCTAGAATGTATGGGCCGCATCACTTTTGCCCCTAAATTGTTCAAAAGAAGATACCACCGTTTAAGAGCAGGACATAAAGCACGCAGCACATGTGCCAAACACTGAGAGATACTTCTCAGCTTCTACATTGTATTACTGTGAACTTAACGTATTCTATGGAACCTTATTCACACAGGTAGAACAGCCACTCACTTCACTCAGGTCAATACACACACAAACACACACACACACACGTATATATATATATTTATATTTATGAAATGTTCATTTTTACTCTTTTGTTTCTCTTTGTTTAAAGATCTTCATTCTTGGGCTTCCCTGGTGGCGCAGTGGTTGAGACTCCGCGTGCCGATGCAGGGGACACGGGTTCGTGCCCCGGTCCGGGAAGATCCCACATACCGCGGAGCGGCTGGGCCCGTGAGCCATGGCCGTTGAGCCTGTGCGTCCGGAGCCTGTGCTCTGCAGCGGGAGAGGCCACAACAGTGAGATGCCCGTGTACCGCAAAAAAAAAAAAAAAAAGAAAAAAAAAAAAAAAAAAAGATCTTCATTCTTTCTGCTCTTCGCATCCCCTATCCAAATAGTCAAGTCTGCATCGGGGAGCCCCCAGGCCTGCCCTCCTGCTGCCCTGTCTCTCTGACAGGGGCGCTGGGCTTGCTCTGACCCACATTTCTGAGATGGGTTCCAGAGTTCCCCATCCCTTTAAAACCTGGAAGACTCTGTTGTGCATAACACTCCCATTCTAGCAGCTACTGAAGTCTATTTTAGGTTGCACAGCCCCGGAGGTTTGTGTGCTTCATATGTTTACATAGGACCTGCTGTAGAAGGTCAGGCTTCGTTTTTTATCTGAAAATTCCTTTCTTCAGGCTTTAGAGTGGGACCCGCTTGCTCTCACATCCTCAACTGTGTTGACTAAGACCTCGATCAGCCCCTGTTCACATTCCTCAGATGGCAGAGTGGGGTCTGGACGCTCTCTCTCCCCTCCGCTTCCCTGCGTTCCTGCCTCCCCAGAGCCCGGCCCCCCCGCTGCTCTTGCTATTTGTGGAAAATGCTCAGTAATCGAAGGTGGCTGATTTGTCTCCTTTCATTCCACAAGTGAAGCTGTGGCCAGCAGAGGGTGGTAGGGGCGAATGAGATGGGTTTTCACCCGTTTGGCATCATCAGGTCGAAAGAGATTTCCGGGGGCCCTGTGAGAAGATCCTGCCGTTTGTTAGGGCAAGAGGGTCTACGTATAAGGCGCAGATCCCTCGGTGGACACCTCTGTGACAGCGCAGGCCTGAGGTCACCAGGGGAGCGTGAGGTCTCCATGGGTCCCGCAGGTGAAGCCTGGTCTGCGCATCCTGCTCACACCCAGCCAGTCCACCACCTCTGACCCCCATTTTTTTTTCACTTGGTGCTGAGCTAGGAACTGGCACCCAGTGATGTGGATACAACTGTTCTCTTTCTTAAAAAGTGACCATTTGGAGAGGAGTGTTCTTTTTTCAGAGGCAAACACCCTGTTTCTCCTGACTGTCTCTCCAGGGGGAGGGGGGAAGGTTTGCTCTCTGTTCCGGACTGTCAGAGAGATATTAGGGAGAAGTCTATATCACGCCAGCCTCCAAAGGGTTAACTAATGATGTTTTTAAAATGGGAATCATCATGAAATGTATGTAACATAAAAGGCAAATGCAAAATACTTAAGTGACAGGTGGCATCATTTGAAAAGGATGTGGGAGCTGATCCCAGAACTGCCATCATGCACAGCTGCATTAATTTGCCTAATCACTGGATGCTGTAACCAGTGTCTATAAATAAACACACAAACTAATCTTTTGATTATCCTTTTTTATGGCACGTTTTCTGCTCCCTTCCTTCTTTTTTCTCTCCGTCGTGTCTTTTCATTGTGATTAAACCGTATTTCGCAACTCTATAATTCCACAGATTCTTCTGTAACTGCTATTTTAAATAACCAAAATTACTCTGGACGGTTCACAAAGGGAGTAGTACAGATGGCCAATAAATGTATGAAAAGATATTCAGCTTTTTGATAGTTTTTAGAAAAATGCAGGAAAAAATATCAATGAACTGTCACGTTTAAGTATCAGATAGGCAGAGGTTAAAATTATTATGAAAACTCCTGTGTTGCTGGTGTATGCAGCCTGTGGGCTGGTGTAGTATTTAGGGGGAAGGCATCTGGCATGACGTGTCCAAATGAGAAGTGTGCCTATCATTTGACTTATCGAACACACTTCTAGGGATTTGCCCAAAAATAATATTGGCAAGACAGGAAAGATGTATTCTCAAGGATTCTTATATCAGTGCTGTTTGCAGTTGTATGAAAAAAAATGTGAAAATAGAACTCATCAAAAGGAGACAGATGAAATAAATTCTGGTACGTAAAGGAATACCATGTATCCATTAAGAAAGATCATATAGGTCTGTATTTATTGCTGAGGACAGAGGTTAATACCTTGATGTGTGGAAAAAAACAAGTTACAGAACAAGAAACATAGTATGTTTTCAGTTATCTGAAACCAGTGCTTCTCAAATACGTATATGCAAATGCAGATTCCGATTCAGAAGGACTGGATTCTGAATTCTGGAATCTGAGTTTCTGAGCCTATTAACAATTCCCCACTGTCGCCAGTGCTGCTGGCCTGTGGACCACACTTGGAGTCACAAGGTTCAACTGTACAGATCCATCTGTGTGCCAGTAAATGCTGGGAATAAATGCGTGGAAGATTCCACAAGGTGGTGAATCTGGGTGATTTTTACTTTCATCTTTGTGCTTCCCTGTATTGCTTAATACTTTATAATGCATCTCTATTGGCTTTACATAAACAATAGAAGTGATTTTTAAAATAAGAACTAGTCTGTTGCTTCCATGTGCCGGCTGTTGTAAATAGTGCTGCAGTGAACACTGAGGTACATGTGTACAGGTAAACCTATTTGCAGGGCAGGAATGGAGATGCAGATGTAGAGAATGGACGTGTGGACACAGTGGGAGAAGGGGAGTGTGGGATGAATTGGGAGATTAGGTTTGACATGAAAACACTACCATGTGTAAAATAGCTAGCTAGTGGGAACTTGCTGTATGGCACAGGGAGATCAGCTCGGTGCTCTGTGATGACCTAGATGGGCGGGATCGGGGGGGGATGGGAGGGAGGTCCAAGAGGGAGGGGACATATGTATACTTAGAGCTGATTCACTTCGTTGTACAGCAGAAACTAAGCCAACATTGTAAAGCAATTATACTCCAATTAAAAAAAAAAACTAGCCTGTTAAAGACATGTCTATTTAAAAGAAGTTGACTTCAGATTTACCTCTCAAACATTTAAGGGAGGGGCAGACCATATAGGCCAGTCATTCTTAAGAAGGCTGGATTATCAGAATCACATGGGAGACTTTTCAGAAACACAGTTTCTCAAACCTGACCCCCAGAAATTCTGATTCAACCATCCTTAAGTGGAGAAATCAACATTTTTTAAAGTTCTCCAGGTGATTCTGACACAGACCAGGTTTGGCCACTGATCCAGCCTTCAGATTCTTTTTTTTTTTTAATGATTTTTTCCCTTTTAATTAATTAATTTATTTGTTTTTATTTTTGTCTGTGTTGGGTCTTCGTTGCTGCGCATGGGCTTTCTCTAGTTGCGGCGAGCGGGGGCTACTCTTGGTTGCGGTGCGCGGGCTTCTCATTGTGGTGGCTTCTCTTGTTGCAGAGCACGGGCTCTAGGCGTGCAGGCTCAGTAGTTGTGACATGTGGGCTTCAGTAGTTGTGGCTCACGGACTCTAGAGCACAGGCTCAGTAGTTGTGGCACACGGGCTTAGTTGCTCTGCAGCATGTGGGATCTAACTGGGCTGGGGATCGAACCCGTGTCCCCCGCACTGGCAGGCAGATTCTTAACCACTGTACCACCAGGGAAGCCCCGGCCTTCAGATTCTTAAACATCAGATCTGGGGCTCAAGCATGCATTAAGAGGAGGTTTCCACCTTCTGTCCTGCTTACTTCTCCCTTCAGAATCGTTGTGCTTTGGGCGTAGGGGGATGATATTGACACATAGACTTCTATTTCAGGAGCTGTTTCTTGAAGTTTTCCCACCAGTCTCCTGATAGGCTATCTTACTAGCCTTCTGTATTACTTTCCTAGGGCTACTGTAACAAACTGTCACAAACTGGGTGGCTTCAAACAACAGAACTGTATTCTCTCATGGTTCTGAATGCCAGAAGTCCGAAATCAAGGTGTCCCACTTTTCTCCCAAGGCCTTGGGGAGAATCCTTCCTTTCCTCATCCAGCTTCCGGGGAACCTCTGGAGGCTGCAAGGCAAGTGACTGCATACCTCCAACCCTGGCCTCCATCTTCACATGGCCTTCTCCTCCGTGTCTTCTCTTGTCTCTTATAAGGACACTTGTCTTGGATTTAGGGCTCACCCAGTTAATCTGGAATGATTTCATCTCAAGACCCTCAACTTCATTCTATCTGCAAAGACCCTTTTTCCAAATAAGGTCACATTCATAGTTCCAGGAGTTAGGACATGGATGTGTCTTCTTGGGGGGGCCACAGTTCCACCCACTACATCTTCTATGCGGATCAACAGCAGTTTTGAAATTAAGCAAAACATTCAAGGTTTACCACTTTATTTTTTTCTGAGGTTGAGTTTTTGGTTTTATTTCCCTTTTTCAGGTATAGCTATAGGAAGTTCTTCCATGAAAACAATTGAACAGTTGCCATGGGCAGTGTCTACACTAGCGATGCAGCTGCCTATAGAGCTCAGGGTTGTGTCCGGGTGGTTCCCTTTCTTGTCCAGCAGTCCCCCAGCCATCAAAGGGCCTAGGAGAGCCAGGCACATCCACAGTCTCTCTAAGCACATCCACACTGCTTGCCTGCTCTGTGGTGGAGACATGATCCAGCATTCATCCTGGCATGTGGAAGTTAAAGATATGTTTACTGAGGAATAACCATAAGTCTCTTGGCTGTTGAACTGGACTTGGAACAGGTTCAGGGCCAGTTTTCCCCACCCCCACCCACAGGGAGAAAGATAAAAGTAAAGGCTAAAACGAGTCTTAGCCAGACATCCCATCTTACTGCTTTCAAGTGGTCGTTTCCTATAAACCTTTTTTTTGGTTGTTATCATTCTGGTAAAGGAGGGTGACCTGTGTTTGATACTGAGACTGAGACAAACCTGTCTTTTTTGGTGTTTCACTAACTTGATTTCTTTGTTCAGTACAAGCTACAGCTTTCTCATAGTGGATTTCTCAGTTGAGGAGGAGGTTTCTCAAAAATGCTTTGCCAGTGTCTGGTCATGCACGACCCCTGGGCATTCCCAGCCAAGTGCTTTGAGTCACAGTCCCTTTAAGGCCCAGACAGAGATGTGCATTTTGCCCATGATGTGCTACTCCTGGACTTGTGTCATTTCCCAAAATATACAGGAGGAGAACCAGATTAGTAAAAGGAAACCTTGTTCACACATGTGAGAGTTCCGCTGCCCCAGAATCAACCTTTACACTGGAAAGGTCCAGCTTCTGTTACTGGGAGGTTCATGTTCATTGAACCCCAATTAAACCAATTTTACAAATAAGTTGGTGTCCTCACACCAGAAATAGAGATGCAAAAGGCAAAATTAAAATTACTAACTAAATAAACAACACATGAGTGAATATATTTGACCTTCTTTTCTGTTTGCTCCAGGATACCTGAAATTTATATATATAATTTTCCATTAAAAAATAATATTTTTAATTAAATAAGTGATGAATGACCATTGATAAATGTCAGACAATAAAAAAAATGAGAAAGAGCAAAAAGAAGAAACTCCATATTCCTAGAGATTCCTGGGGATGGTTGTACAGTCATAGCCCTGTTAGCTAACCTGATTGGGACCACAAGTTTTCTAGTTAGTTGAAAAATAGGTTAAAGGGTGAATCATTTAAAAAAAAAAAAAAAGATACTACATAGCCTAAGGAATGTATTTAACTTAAAGCTACACGTGAACAGTTATTTGCCAATCTGATGTGAGCCCAAGGCCTTTTCTTGAAGAGTGGCTCTACTGATTGGAATTCTGTGTCATCTTCCATGCATGTTATTGCAAGATTTTCATGTTCAGTCTCTTTAAAGTGGAAGAATTTTTAAAGACACTCGTCATGCAATCTGAGTGCAAAATCATTGTAAATTTTTACTGTTTCTCCAGTCTTCAAGTTATCTTACTCATATCTAATTCAGTAGCAGATTTCCTTCAGCAACTTGCTTCTTTCATTTGATTTCACTAAACTTCCAGAAGAATAACTTTATTTTCACACTCATATTTCATTAGCCAACATGATACTTTAACATATATATTACGTATACATAATATATCTATACATATATATTCCATAATTACAATAACAAGTATAGTGGCATTAACAGTTTAAGCCTGAAGTTCCAAGGAGGGAGCTGAGTGCTCCAGGGTGCCAGAGGGCAGCTTTCAGCCTTCATTTGACCATGCAGTGTCAGTCAGTATATTTTATAGAGGAGATGAAGTCCGATTAATCCATCCAGTCAGTTAAGGGCCATCCGTTAAGAGACTTTCTACTGGATATATTCTGACTCACTCCAAGAAACTCATAGGTAAAAACCTATTCAAAAAGCAAGTAGTCTTAAAATGGTTTGAAGAGTTCTCTGCCAAATATAGGGACCCACTTAGGGATATTAAGCTCAGTACCAGGACTTAAGATATTTGAAGAAGGCTCATAGTTATGCAAATATTTGGCTTCTTCTGAAGGGCCAATAAATGTATCAATGCAGATATTGTGAAGTAGGCAAGCTTTGTTCTGAGAACCTTGAACTTAAGAGAATTGGTTTGCCTAATGGTTTATTCTGATAAGGTAGTATTTTTTTCTTTTGATTTCAAATGTGTACACCATAACAAGTGCTCACAGAGTTTGATCCTTACTGGGGTAGAGAAAGCAGGTGCTTCTATTGTGTTCTGTGGACAAAGAAACAGACCCAGAGGCTGTCTGTTCCTCATCATGAACTTTCTATTATGATGCCTGGTTTAAATTCCTTGCCATCTCTGTGGTCCTCCCCATTTTTAGGGTGCTAGTAAATAAGCCTTATTGAGTGAGCTCTCCAAGGGGCATATCTGTCTTGTCCATTGATATCAGCGATATCTGGAGTAGGTGAATGAATGAATGACACAGGTCACACAGTTAGCAAAAGGTCGAATTATGCTGACAGCAGCGTCTTCTGACTCTTCACCCTATTCTGTTACATCAGGATTTCCTAGTGCTGTGCTGGCTTTTCTGGGTTTTTAATGTTCCCGAGACCTGAGCAAGACCCATTTACCTGGACACAGACAGGCTGTAACAAAAAATATAAAGCAAGATAAGCAACTCCCAGTTTTGACCGACGCAGTGTTTCAATAACAGGCAAATCATGTATGTTTTCACACACATGTCTGGGAGTGTTAAACTGCGGCTTCATGATTATCTAGAAATGTCCAAGTTAGTAGTTTTCTTTTCAAGGTGAATGGGCATCATATTTTAAGAGATTGTTTTTGCCAGTAGCTAAAAGTACTAAACGTTTGTTATTTAAAACATTTTAACCCACAAAGAATCTTCAGTAAATGTTAATGATATCTTTCTAGCAACTTTTGCAGTTATTGGGTAATATCAAATTCTGAATATTTTCAATAAATAATTGGGTTTCCAGCTGCTGGATAATGTTATATAGTTTCAGAAGGTTGTTTCTGCAGCTGTTTGTCTATTCTGTATATCCAAATTGGAGGCTTTTTTAGTTTAAATTGATAGCTCAGTAAACTTATATCACAAATCAAGTGATAGGTTGACCTATCATTAAGCATTTCTCTGTAATGTGTACAATATTTTAAATAATGAATTTTGGACATTATATTAATGTATTTAAGTTTATTTTTGGTATGTGTGAATTAATCATATGTATGCTCTTCATTAAGTCATCACATTTTAGTTGTTGATTGAAACAAACCTAATTAAGTAAGGGCAGTAAGGACTGGGCCCACAGGAGACCCTGGAAGGATCATGACTTAATCACCATCACTAGACGTAGCTACGTGTACATGACAGGTAAAAATTCAAACAGTGCCTACAGCATAAATAGGTAAAATATCCTAAATGTCATATGCACATAGAGGCTTATAAGTATCACATAAAGCCTTACATGTAAATAATGTTTTTACATGTCACATGTTTGTACAAAGGGTAATTAATGTAAGATAAAAGAAAATAGTTAATTTAGGTAAAATGTTCTGGACATTTGCTATGTACCTGGGACTGGGCTCGAATTTTGCTTTATATGTATTATCTCCTTTAATCTTCACAAAAACCCTATTTGGTAAGTACTGTCACCCCCAGTTTATAGTATTGGATTTAGAGGAGTTAAGTAACTTTTTCTGGATACCTTATAGGCAGTAAATGGCAAAGCTTGGAACCAAACCCAGGCCTGCTTAGGCCCCGGAGCCCACACTCTCAGTCACTGTACTGTGCTGCTACCTGTTTGGATACCTGCAAAGAAGAACAAATGATCCGTTGTTTGTTCCACTTTTATTTTAGATACTTACAGTGACCCTCTTGGCTTAACATTGTCAGCTTTTCTTAAGAGTACATATTGGTCTTTCCATGACAAATCAATGAAATGCATATCTTTGAATTAATGAGAATGTATTAACATTAATGGGTTCATTATAGCTCTTGGGTACTGATCATTGATAATGCCAGTATTAACAGAAGTCAAATACAGATACAATGAAATTATTTATCAAAACTCTTATCAGCTGTGTGGCTCAATCCTTGAAAGGAATAAACTCCCCCACTAGGATTAGGGATGTACTTGGATGCAATAACACAGGCTCCTAGAAAGCTGTTTTAATCACTGGAGAGTAATTTTTTCCTAACTTGCTATTCAAGTACTTAAAAGAGTTATTTATTCATGGCCCTTTCGTCTTGTCTGTATTCTTCACAGAGCAGAAAAAGCCAGTCAGTAACAAAGAAAAGTCAGCTGTGTGAAGGCACTGCCCCTCTTCCCTTTAAATGATAGATGCTTCTCCTTCTCCTTCAGGTTTCTTGGTTAGCATTACACTCCTGGAAAATGTCCATAGAATGTCTTCAAAAATACTTGAAAAGCTATTAGCCTGAATTTTAATTGCTCTAAGGAACTTTGTCTATTAGACTTAACTATCCTTAAACATAGCCATATAATAAATGAAACTGTAAGAATCATAAAAGAAAACTATTATAGTCAATAATAAACACTGCAGAGTACTTTAATGTATAAATGTAGACGCTTGTAAACATGGGATGGACTAGGAGAAAGTGAAGGTGGAAAAGACTTTAGAAGAAAGAGCCTAAACGTAGGTAAGATAAAGAACAATTGTTTGGCAGACCAATCACAAATAATGAAATTGAAACTGTGATTAAAAATCTTCCAACAAGCAGCCGCATAGCAAAGGGAGATCAGCTCGGTGCTTTGTGACCACCTAGAAGGGTGGGATAGGGAGGGTGGGAGGGAGACGCAAGAGGGAGGAGATATGGAGATATATGTATACATATACGGATTCACTTTGTTATATAGCAGAAGCTAACACAACACTGTAAAGCAATTATACTCCAATAAAGATGTTAAAAAAAAATCTTCCAACAAACAAAAGTCCAGGTCCAGATGGCTTCACAGGTGAATTCTATCAAACATTTAGAGAAGAGCTAACACCCATCCTTCTCAAACTCTTCCAAAAAATTGCAGAGGAAGGAACACTCCCAAACTCATTCTATGAGGCCACCATCACCCTGATACCAAAACCAGACAAAGATACTACAATAAAAGAAAATTACAGACCAATATCACTGATGGGTATAGATGCAAGAATCCTCAACAAAATACTAGCAAACAGAATCCAACAACACATTAAAAGGATCATACGCCATGATCAAGTGGGATTTATCCTAGGAATGCAAGGATTCTTCAATATATGCAAATTAATCAGTGTGATACACCATATTAACAAATTGAAGAAGAAAAACCATATGATCATCTCAATAGATGCAGGAACAGCTTTTGACAAAATTCAACACCCATTTATGAAAAAAACTCTCCAGAAAGTGGGCATAGAGGGAACCTACCTCAACGTAATAAAGGCCATATATGACAGACCCACAGCCAACATCGTTCTCAATGGTGAAAAACTGAAAGCATTTCCTCTAAGATCAGGAACAAGACAAGGATGTCCACTCGTGCCACTATTATTCAACATACTTTTGGAAGTCCTAGCCATGGCAGTCAGAGAAGAAAAAGAAATAAAAGGAATATAAATTGGAAAAGAAGTAAAACTGTCACTGTTTGAAGATGACATGACACTATACACAGATAATCCTAAAGATGCCCCCAGAAAACTGCCAAGGCTAATCAATGAATTTGGTAAAGTTGCAGGATACAAAATAAATGCACAGAAATCTCTTGCATTCCTAGACACTAACAACGAAAGTTCAGAAAGAGAAATTAAGGAAACAATCCCATTCACCATTGCAACCAAAAGAATAAAATACCTAGGAATAAACCTACCTAAGGAGGTAAAAGACCTGTACTCAGAGAAGTAAAAGACACTGATGAAAGAAATCAAAGATAACACAAACAGATGGAGAGATATACCATGTTCTTGGACTGGAAGAATCAATATTGTGAAAATGACTACACTACCAAAAGCAATCTACAGAGTCATTGAGATCCCTATCAAATTACCAGTGGCGTTTTTTATAGAACTAGAACAAGAAATCTTAAAATTTGTATGGAGACACAAAAGACCCCGAATAGCCAAAGCAATCCTGAGGGAAAAAAATGGAGCTGGAGGAATCAGACTCCTTGACTTCAGACTATACTACAAAGTTAAAGTAATCAAGACAATATGGTACTGGCACAAAAACAGAAATACAGATCAATGAAACAGGATTGAAAACCCAGAGATAAACCCACGCACCTATGGTCAACTAATCTATGACAGAGGAGGCAAGGATATACAATGGAGAAAAGACAGTCTCTTCAATAAGTGGTGCTGGGAAAACTGGACAGCTACATGTAAAAGAATGAAATTAGAACACTCCCTAAGACCATACACAAAAATAAACACTAAATATAAGAGCAGACACTATAAAAGTCTCAGAGGAAAACATAGGAAGAACACTCTTTGACAGAAATCACATAAATCACAGCAAGATCTTTTTTGACCCACCTCCTAGAGTAACGGAAATAAAACGAAAAATAAACAAATGGGACCTAATGAAACTTAAAAGCTTTTGCACAGCAAAGGAAACTATGAACAAGATGAAAAGACAACCCTCAGAATAGGAGAAAATATTTGCAAACAAATCAACGGACAAAGGGTTAACCTCCAAAATATATAAACAGCTCAAGCAGCTCAATACTAAAAAAACAAACAACCCAATCAAAAAATGGGCAGAAGACCTAAATAGACATTTCTCCAAAGAAGACATACAGATGGCCAAGAGACACATGAAAAGCTGCTCAAAATCTAATTATTAGAGAAATGCAAATCAAAACGACAATGAGGTATCACCTCTCACCAGTTAGAATGGGCATCATCAGAAAATCTACAAACAACAAATGCTGGAGAGGGTGTGGAGAAAAGGGAACCCTCTTGCACTGTTGGTGGGAATGTAAATGGATACAGCCACTATGGAGAACAGTATGGAGGTTCCTTAAAAAACTAAAAATAGAATTAGCATATGACCCAGCAATCCCACTACTGGGCATATACCCAGAGAAAACCGTAATTCAAAAAGACACATGCACCCCAATGTTCATTGCAGCACTATTTACAACAGCCAGGTCATGGAAGCAACCTAAATGCCCATCGACAGACGAATGGATAAAGAAGATGTAGTACATATATACAATGGAATATTACTCAGCCATAAAAAGGAATGAAACTGGGTCATTTGTAGAGACGTGGATGGACCTAGAGACTGTCATACAGAGTGAAGTAAGTCAGAAAGAGAAAAACAAATATCATATGTTAACACATATATGTGGAATCTAGAAAAATGGCACAGATGAACCGGTTTGCAGGGCAGAAATAGAGACACAGATGTAGAGAACAAGCATATGGACACCAAGTGGGGAAAGCGGGGTGGCGGGGATGGGGGGGTGGAATGAACTGGGAGATTGGGATTGACATGTATACACCAACATGTATAAAATAGATAACCAATAAGAACTTGCTGTATAAAAAAATAAATAAAATACAAAAAAAAAAAAGAACAATTGTTTGGGACTTCCCTGGCCGTCCAGTGGTTGAGACGTCGCCTTCCAGTATGGGTGGTGCGGGTTCAATCCCTGGTGGTGGAGGTAGGATCCCACATGCCTTGTGGCCAAAAAACCAGAACATAAAACAGAAGCAATATTGTACCAAATTCAATAAAGACAAAAAGGTCCACATCAAAAAAAAAATCTGTAAAAAAAAAACAAAAAACAATTGTTTATTTCTGCTTGGTATGAAAAACAAAATAAGGGAGAAGTGTATGTTGATTCAAAATACAAGTAAAGACTAGAACGCTAAAATCAAGAATGTTGAAAATGAAGTGCAAGAATTAGGAAGAATCAAAGAGATTAAAGAAAATAGAAAAATCAAAGCTAACCACATACACACCCTCTAGAATTATCTCTTTAGTCTTTGGTGGGATTCACACATTAGTCCATTTGTTCATTAATTCTGTAAGTATTCTTGAGCACCTCTTGCTAGGGCTCAGAGATGGACAGGAGAGCATAGTCCTTGCCCTCAAGGAACTTACAAAGGAGTGGGGGAGACATTTAAGTGAGTGATCATCATGAGAATGACAACGGCTGTTACTGCTGAAGTGCGGGATGCTGTCAATTGCAAAAGAAGCAAACCTAACCCGGACAGGGAGGGTCCAGAAAAGTTCCCAGAGGAAATGCTGTCCAATCTGACACCTGAAGGATGAGTTAGCCAGGTCAGGGGGAGGCGAATGAATGACTATGGGAATCCTGAGGTGACAACACCTGGTGCTTTCAAAGAACTGAATTTCAGGACAGCTGGGACGTAGAGCAGGGCAGGAGCAGTGGCCTAAAGAAGAGGCTTAAGAATGAGCAGCATCCTGAACAACGTTGGAAGCCATATTCGGGCTTCATTCTAAAATCAGTGGGATGCAGGGAAGTGGTATGACGAGGTTTCCGTGTTGAAAGATGACTCCCTACATTGTAGAAGATGACCTGGAGAAGAAAACGATGGGCAGCGAGGAGACCAGTTTGGGGACTGGCAAGAGGCAGTGAGAGCTTGGACTCTTTGTCTTGTTTAACCTGCTGAAATGGAATCAAGATGGCAGACGTTCATAGAGTGATGATGTCTGAGAAGGCAGAGTCTGGACCAGTTGTAACACGTTACTTCTCTTACCTTACTTGTATGTGATTATTTTGCAATATGCAGAGGTCTTTCCTGAGAGGTATCATACCACCCATTGTTACTCACATACTTGCATCCAGTCGGCAAATATTAGTCACCTGCTGTATTCCAAGTACTGTTCTAGATGGTAGGAATACAGCATAGCACAAGAAACAAGATTCCTTTTTTTTTTAAACATTTTTATTGGAGTATAATTGCTTTACAATGGTGTGTTAGTTTCTGCTTTATAACAAAGTGAATCAGTTATACATATACATATGTTCCCATATCTCTTCCCTCTTGCATCTCCCTCCCACCCACCCTCCCTATCCCACCCCTCTAGGTGGTCACAAAGCACCGAGCCGATCTCCCTGTGCTATGCGGCTACTTCCCACTAGCTATATATTTTACGTTTGGTAGTGTGTATATGTCCATGCCACTCTCTCACTTTGTCCCAGCTTCCCCTTCCCCCTCCCCATATCCTCAAGTCCATTCTCTAGTAGGTCTGCGTCTTTATTCCCGTCTTGCCCCTAGGTTCTTCATGACCATTTTTTTTTCTTTAGATTCCATATATATATATGTTAGCACACGGTATTTGTTTTTCTCTTTCTGACTTACTTCACTCTGTATGACAGACTCTAGGTCCATCCACCTCACTACAAATAACTCAATTTCGTAAGAAACAAGATTCCTGCTCTCGTGGAGATTGACATTCTGTTTCAGGAATACAAACTATAAACCAGCAATCCTGTTCGTCAACAAGGTAATTTCAGAGAGTGATGTGTGCTAGAAAGGTCATAAAATGGAGCAGTGTGATCAGGAGGAGGGCAGTTGTAGGGATGTGTGTATAGGAAGGTCAGGTAATGCCTGACATGGGAGAGAAGGCCCTTACCATGCTAAGGGATGTGTGTATAGGAAGGTCAGGTAATGCCTGACATGGGAGAGAAGGCCCTTACCATGCTAAGGGAAGGGCCTTCCAGGCCAAGGCAGAAGAAGATGCAAAAAGCACTGGAGCAGACAGGACAGGGGTGGTGGAATGGCCCTCAGGCGGAAGTAACTGGAGGGGGGGGAAGAAGAGGAAGACGGGTATGACTGAGAAGAGAGGGCCAAGCAGGGCTTTGCAGGCCTTGGATTCTATTCCAAGAGCAGCGCAAAGTCTAAAGGAAAGGTGTCAAGCAGGAGAGTAATCGTAGGGAGAGTGGTAACAAGAATTCCATTTCAGCCATGTAATATTTGAGATGCATGTTTTGGATATACAGTTCAGATGCTGAGTGGGTAATTGGATGTGGAAATCGGGGAGGAGGTCAGGGCAACATATAACAGATTTGGGAGCCCTCAGCCTATGGGTAATAGAAGCCATAGACCCGGGAGTGAGTGTAGTTAGAGAAGAGAAAAATTTCAAGGTTGGAGCTCTGGAACATGCTAACATTTAGAAGGGGAGCCAGCCAAGGAGCTGTGGGGGGATGGGTCACAGGTGAGGTGAGAAGGCCAGGTGAGAAGCCAGGGCAATGTGATGCCATTAAAGCCACGGGAAGAAGTCGTTTCATGGAGGAAGTGGACCACTGAGTCAAGTGATGCTAAAACGTCATGGAAGAGGAAAAGAGAAAGTGAAGCATGGAATGGGGAAGGTAGAATCCTTGGGGACCTTGATCAAAGCAGTTGCTCTGAAAGAACACAAAACCTACTTACAACAGGCTAAGGAGAGAATGAGAAATCTGAAAACAAGCAAGTCTAGAAAACTCTTTTGAGGGTCTGCCTTCGAAACCAGGGCGGAGAAAGGGAGTGGTACCTGGAGAAGTTACGGAATCAAGAAGGGATTTTAAGATGGGAGATAGTAAACGTGCTTAGATGCCAGTGGTCCTGGAGAGAGAGACATTGATGTCACAGGAAGAGTAAGGATAAATGCAGGGACAAATTCCTTAAGTGAGAGCACGGGCATAGGATCCAGCACTCAAGAATGGTCATTGAATCCTTGTAGGAGGAGGAAGAGCCTACAGGAAGCCCAAGGATGGGACACATCACCTCTGTGTCCTCAATAAAAAGGTGGACAGTAGAAAACAGCCAAGACTGAAGACATTTCTTGGGGGTCACTGAGACAAGAAGGGTCTAGGTTCTACATTTGTTTTGGGGTTTTTTCCACTTGTCTGGAGAGGTGGCGGACGTTCTCAACTGCCCCAGCCTTTGGTTCTCTCCCTCCAGGCTACGGGAAGGGAAGAGCCCACCTGATGACCAGGTTGTGTGTTGCACTGGCCTCCTCTCTCTGATCTCTGGTAGTCAGACCGCCTCCCGAAAGCCAGGGGCAGAGGAAGGATTGGACAAAGAGTGTTTGTGATTTCTTGGTAGTTCATGTTCAGTAAATAAACCATGGAGGTGTAGCCCCCTGTCCACTCATCTGATTGGACACTTGTTGACCTCTCCTTTTTATGCCAATTATAAGAGAAAACAGCTCTGGAGTTGAAATGTCTCCTCTCTTCTTCTGGGGTGGTAGGGGTCAGCCGCTGGCGCAGGTCAGCTTAGTCAGGGCTATATTCTATCCCAAGCAAGTGCTGTCTGTCTTCCCAGGAGGATATTTTAAATATTATTATTGTCACTGATAATGAGTACCAATCATTCCCTTCATTATCTCAGGTTAGTGACACTTGACTAACTCTGTGTCATCTCAAGACATCCCCCAGGTGAGGGGGTGGTTTCAGAAAAAAAGGAAGTGAACTGTGTCTGGTTTCATTATGAAGCTGGGACCTGTATCTGTCCTCATGCCCATGGGCAGGACACAGCGCAGAGCAGAAATCTTGAAATCTCTTTCATCATTAAACACCCTCTTGTCTTAGATAGTTCTCAGTAGGAGAACTAAAGAAATATGGTAAATATTTATTCCGAGCTTCCTCTCGGAATTGACCAAGCAGAAGTCAACGCAGCATACACACAGAGCCAGCTCCTAAAGGGTTTTGTGTATTGAGTTAGTTTTCACCCTGACTTCCCACTGCTTTGGAAGCCTACTGCAATTTCAGGATTACAAAAAAAAAAAAAAAAAATCTCTTGAGCGCAGAGTTTTCTTTCATGTGTTCCTTTGCCACTGAGCAGATAAACAGAAGAAAGAAGAAAAAAACGAGGAACTCAACCTGAGAGAGCTGACATTTAATAATACAAATCAGTGTCAAGACCTACAGTTGTATCCAAAAAAAGAAATCACAAATAGAGAATGTGGGAAATAAAATGCAGTAGCAATATATGAAAAATCCTCATTAATTAACTTCCACAAGCTCAATCCCAGTCAGTGAGGTGAAGGCTTTGCCCAAAACATTAACGAAATTGTGATTGCATTGTAGGACTAGGAAGGGGATAGATAGTCTGTTCAGGGAACAGATAGTCTGTTCCTCACTGTTAAAATGAGGCTGAATTTGAGATTTCATTTTGATGGACATATTGACAAATGTATCGTTGGCTATTGCATGGTATTAAATTTAAATGGTTATTGTTTTTAACTTAGAGCTTTTTTTATTTCAAAAGACAATGGCCCAGGACAATGGTAGTGAGAACATTTGAAACCATGTCCTAAGTGACATTTGAAGGAACCGGAAACAATTACCTGGAGAAAAAAAAATGGGGTAAAAAAAGATGGAGCCGTGACTGTTCCCCTAACACGTGTGTAGGTGTTATCCTTGCTCTGGTTACCCTGGAGGGCAGACCAGTGTCTTTAGGTTACAGGGAGGCAGATTCGTCAGAGAGAGAACTCTCTAAATATATATGCAGTGATATTGTGCATGTAATTGCCCAAAACGGACTTGGCTTTTTAGGAGACAGTACCTTTCTTCTCATTGGAGGTGTTTAATCAGAATCAACCACTTGGTGGTCAAGCCTTTGCAGGTGAGTTGTGCCACCCAACCCTGAAAACGCCTCTCACCCTGCTATAGTGTTGATGGGTGGTTATTTCATGGCACGTGTAGGTTTGCTTTTCATTAACCATCTACTGGATTAAAATAATGAGCTATTCAGGCCAAATAAGAAGAGGTGACCACTTCTCCAGAGAGGTACCTGAGGATAATTTGATGGAATAAATATCTATGAAATATTCTCACGTTTCTGAAACTTTGGCTTCAAAACATGAAAAAGGTCTTTTTCTGGTCAGTCCTTACCTCAGGGAAGAGGGGAGAAATGTATTGACTATAGACAGAGGCCAATGAGCCCTGTTTTCTTCTCCCTGTTCTGAAGATTGGGTGCTTTAGGAGGAAGCTCTGGAGAGAGCAGGAAGCCCAAAGTTGATGGAAGTTCATGAAGCGAAAATGTTGGTGCAATCTATGGTTATAATACAGGATAAGTCTTAGACTTCGAAGCTTACAGCCCCAAATTTGGAAATTTAAAATCTAAAACTGAGGTCTTTTAAAGCAGATTTTGATGATTAAAACTAGGAAACTTGCTCCATCCTTCACTTTTCTTCTCGTTCAGTTGGTAACAGTAGAATTGCCACCCCCATCGACAGATGAAAGGACTGAAAAACAGGAAGCAACATCAAATAGTTTTAAATTACTTTGGGAAACTCCTGAAAGTGGGTGTAACATGTATGGGCCTTTAAAAATGAATCATATTTATGCATTTGATGTACAGCTACTGAATTATTTCTCACAGTTCAGCCTAACATTCATTGGTGTTTTGCTTTGCCTGGCTACACTTGGTCCTTCCTTGGTGTGTCTAACTGCTGTTGGGTTGGTTCCCACTGGTACCATCAAGTTGATAAACTAGCTGCTGGTAAATGTATTGCAAAGTATGGAAAAAAGAAACCACAAGAGATGAAAGAATAGGGTGATTTTTTTTAAAAAAATGAAAATTTTCTCAGTTAGCCTGTAGGAAGACACTGATGTGTTTGGCTGCAGAGCAGCTAGATGGGCAAAGATTTAGCTACCCACTTTGCACATAGTCTCCCCAAAACAACAGTGAAGGAAAACCTTTGTTGTGTAAGCACGTTGATATTCTGAAAGCCCCTTACATCCACCTCCGCTTCCTCACCCAGAGGGTCAGGGTCTGCAGCATCAGAGTGCCTAATCCCCAAGTGGCCGTCTACAGGCTACACAGCCCTGATCTTGATGACCCCCCGGGAGGCCTGGCCCTAACCTTTGTACGGCGTGGGACAAGGGCACAACTGAAGCTCACGTGCCATATGTTTAAATATTAAAACGTTGTCAATCAAGCTAACAGACTGGTTGTATGAAACATGTTCTATCCTCTGCCATGACTCCGTGACCTTTCAGAAGGCTGGCTTTGAGTTTAGAATTCACAGGCTCCTTGGAGCGCCCGGCTGGAGCGTGGTGGCTCAGGGAGAGCCAGTGGACACCCTGCCCTTCTCTGCTGCTCCTTGTCCTCCCATCCCCCAGCTCCTCCCTCTCTGCAGGGACCTGGATGCATGCACAGGGCCCCTCCCCGCCCAGGCCATGCAGCCAAGGTACAGCCGCATCTCCATAAACAGCTGCCACTTGGCTGTTTAGTCACCATGCAGGTGGCGTAGCCCACTCTAAAGAGGATGGACTGAGGTAGAAGTCCTGCAGTGACGCTGGGAGCTCACTTGGGTGGGAACCTCTGAGGCACTGAACGGGCGGAGGGGGTCATGAGTTCGAGGCAGGGGCAAGGGCAGGGGTTCCTTGGCCTGGCTTTTGGGGTTGTGCTGCCCATGGGGCAGCGCTGTGGAACCTGCTGCGTCTCTGTTCCCTCGTGATGGCAGTAATTTCCCTCCCCATGGAGGCGGCTCCTGCCTAGGGCCAGAGCAAGTTGGTGTACCGCCGAGAGGGGCACCGCGCTTCCGGCCGTGGCAGGCACAGGCTCATGACTGAGGTTTCAGTAAAGATTCTGCCTGAAGTCTTGTGTGTCCAGCTTCTCCTCTGAGCTTTGTTCCTGTTCCCTTCTGCACGCCCCTCCTCTTCACACACACCTAGATCTCTAACTCGGGACCCGGATTTGAAAACTGCTCTTGTTAACAGACCCACAGACATAGAGAACAGACTTGTGGTTGCCAGGGGGAGGGGCAGGGGGAGGGACGGATTGGGAGTTTGGGATTAGCAGATGCAAACTATTATATAAATGATGGATAAACAACAATGTCCTACTGTAGAGCACAGAGAACTATATTCAATATCCTGTGATAAACCAGAATGGAAAAGAATATGCAAAAGAATGGATATATATGTATAACTGAATCACTTTGCTGTGCAGCAGAAATTAACACAACATTGTAAATCAACTATACTTCAATAAAATAAATTTTTAAAAAAACTGCCCTTGTTTAGAGCCCATCACTCAGCCCCTCCTCTTACCCTCTCCAGAATAAGTGACTTAAATAAAATTGCAAGGAGTCGGAACACTTCATGGCAATAAAATCACAGGCCCGTTGATACCTGAAGATTGTAAATCAGAAGCCCTGCGAGGTGTGTGGTTTCCACTTTGGCCACTTTCTCAGTCACTGATTAAGCCACTTAACCTCTCCATACCTCCTTGTCCCCCTCTACAACCACAGAATAATAATTAATACCTGTTTCGAACTATTTCAAATGGTTGTTTTCAGGGCAAATTTCTAAGTACATATACGAAGAGCAATCAAAATATTCCATAACACCCCCTCCCGTAGAACTTCATTTAACTCTCCAAGAGCTTTTTTATATTACCAAGAAACATGATTCGGATTTCCCTGAGTTGACAGAAAAGCGTGAAATCTGTTTCTAACAGATGTTCTCCATGATCCCCCAAATGTAAACATGTTTGCAAGATGATTGTAAGACAACCTGTTTACACAAGGAAGTACTTAAAAAAGCAAACACAAAAGCATCACCCAGAGCAGTCATTGTGATCAAAGTGCCGTCAATTATTAGGGTGTAAAGGGAACTGATGACTCAACTTAGCACCACCGCGGTCTCCAGATTTCAGTTTCATAACAGAGTTTCTTTTCAGGAATATTCTTCATTTACACGCAAATCCGATTTTCTTTCTAAAATGTTTCTCGATTTTTGTCAAACCGAAATAACCAGGATACCTTCAAAAGATGATACCCGTATCATGCTCAGATGAGCATCGTGCGGATACGCTTTGCCACGGAGAACTGGTTCACTCCCTGGGATCTTGGTGCCCAGAAAAGAAACAAGGTCTTCTGCACAGTGACTCCTGGCTCTCAGCTCCTAAACCTCCCCAATTAGTCAGACACAGCATAGAAACTCTCAGACTGTGTGATGGTAGGAAATAACTTTCTGAATCAATCAAAGTGTGATATTTTGATCCTTTCACATGCCTGGGTATTCTGGGCAAATGCATGCTTAAATCAGTGACTCACGGATCAAGATGCAAAGTAGTTCTCTGACTGCTGGCTGGCTGGAAATCAGTTTTTAAACCTGAAGCAAAATATAGTCTAGTAAAGAATAAAATTATAATTTGTGTCAAGTTTAGCAGTTTTTTGTGAATATAACCACCACTGTCCCTCAAAGTAATGTACGTTGGGAATCTGTCCTGAAGTGGAAAGGTGTAGATAAGATGTGTCTGTGTGAAAACCCATAAGAAGTCTCTGCTGATAGAAAGGTTCTTTTGTAAAGGTTCATTCAGAACTCCTTTAGGATGTGGCTTCCTATAGAAACGAAACTTTAAATTCTGTTGCTCTGGGAATGGTGAAGCCAGACCTGGTGGCATCCTTACCTGGTGATGCCCACTTAAATAGACCCCAGAGGTTAGGCTGAGGACTTGACTTGTCTTTATAACACCACTTCTGTGGGAGATAGGTTTATGTTTCACCGTGCATCCTGGAGTCCCAGAAACATATCTCTCCAAATCATTATATGGCTGTCAGCAAGAGTAGGAATGCCACTAAGACTATGGCCCCAAAGCAGGAGCATCACCCAGTGCCTAGGGAGAGGGACAAGTAGTGTGGGCTCTTGGTATTTGCAGTGCAATTTCAGGGCTGGGTTTATGTGCTGTGGTCTACCTGTGCTTTAGAATGCTTAAAAATACTTAAGACTGGCATCCACACACACACACCCCAAAACGCACAAACAATTATTAGAACTAACAAACAAGTTTAGGATTGTAGGATAAAAGGTTATAGGATAAAAGATCAATGTACAAAAATCAATTTTATTTCTACACACTAGCCATGAAACACTCTGAAAATAAAATTAGGAAAACAACTCTATTCACGACAGCATCAAAGAGAACGAAATACTCAAATTTAACAAAAGAAGTGCAAGACGTATACACTGAAAACTACAGAACACTATAGAAAGAAATTAAGAAGACCTTAAATGAAATGGAAAGACAGCCAATGTTCATAGATCAGAAGGCTTGCTATTGTTAGGATGGGAATACCACCAAACTGATACACATACATATTCAGCACAAGCCCTGTCAAAATCCCAGCTAGTTTTTTGTAAAAGTTGACAGGCTCATTTTTTAAAATTTTTATTGGAGTATAGTTGATTTACAATGTTGTATTAGTTTCAGGTGTACGGCAAAGTGAATCAGTTATACATATACATATATCCACTCTTCCTTTTTTTTAGATTCTTTTCCCATATAGGCCATTACCGAGTATTGAGTATAGTTTCCTGTGCTATACAGCAGGTTCTTACTAGTTATCTCTTTTATATATAGTAGTGTGTGTGTATATGTCAGTCCCAGTCTCCCAATTTATCCCTCCCCCCTCCTTATCCCCTGGTAACCATAAGTTTGTTTTTTACATCTGTAACTATACTTCTGTTTTGTAAATAAGTTCGTTTGTACCCCCTTTTTTTTAGATTCCACATATAACTGATATCATATGATATTTGTCTTTCTCTGTCTGATTTACTTCACTCAGTTTAGCAATCTCTAGGTCCATCCATGTTGCTCCCATTGGCATTATTTTGTTCTTTTTTATGGCTGAGTAATATTGCATTGTGTATATGTACCACATCTTCTTGATCCATTCCTCTGTTGATGGACATTTAGGTTGCTTCCATGCTAACAATCCACTCCTGGGCATATACCCGGAGAAACCATAATTCAAAAAGATACATGCACCCCAGTGTTCACTGCAGCACTATTTACAATAGACAGGCTAATTTTTTTGGTTGTTGTTGTTGTTTTTGTTACGCGGGCCTCTCACTGTTGTGGCCTCTCCCCTTGCGGAGCACAGGCTCCGGACGCGCAGGCTTAGCGGCCATGGCTCACGGGCCCAGCCGCTCCGCGGCATGTGGGATCTTCCCAGACCGGGGCACGAACCCGTGTCCCCTGCATCGGCAGGCGGACTCTCAACTACTGCGCCACCAGGGAAGCCCCAGACAGGCTAATTTTTTAAATTGAAGTCTAGTTGATTTACAGTGTTGGGCAGATAAATCCCAAGGGGCAAAGGGACGAAAGGTAGAAGGGTGCTTTTGGAGGGAAAGCAAAGAAATTAAATACAAAATAGAGGTTGTTACTTTGATGGTAAAGAAAGAAAATCAAGTTTAATTTTTTAAATTATACGAGTGCACAAAGGGCCAAGAAGGAAAGTGACAGGGATAGAGAGGGGGCAGCAGGGTCCATGACAGCAAGTCAAAGAGCAGAACCCAGGACCCTCTGGGTAAGACAAGTACGAGAGAGGCTGGGGAGAGTTCGAGGGTTCCCAGCGCGGCCGCTGGCTTGGGAGAAGCACAGCCACATTCGCAGCAGCTCCGACCAGAAGTCAGGTGGGGATGTTCCTGAAGCTAAAACAAGAAAGGTCATTCCTCATCCAGAGACTAAAGTGTCACCAGAGGAAGTCACCCTGGGGTGCTCCAGGGACCAGGATCCAGTACAGAAACCTATGCGCAGAGGGAGCTCTTGTTGGAGTTCATTTACAGCAAAGGATTTTAACCTGGGGTCCCCCCCATGGAGTCTTAGGCTTCAAAGGGCCCTTGAACCCTTCCCGTTATGTGGAAAGGCTTTGTGTTTATTTGTGCCTCTTTTTCTGAGGAGAGAGTTATTAGGTCGTTAAAGAGCCTGTGATGGGAGAAAGGTTTAAAAAAATTAGATGTTTCTCTTAAAGGGCCAGGCTCATTTTCTGGCTGTGTGATAGATTGTGTTGAATGGTCTGGCGCTCCTAGTTTTTGGAATAAAAATGAATTCTTAGCGAATGATCTTAGTGCCTGCAGTGCTGTGTGATTCTGTCCTGGCATTTGATGGAACTTGTTAGGGGATTAGGTAAGACAGGATGTTGGTATATTTGAAGTCATTAAACCAAGAAGGGACGGCGGAAAAAAAAAAAGAAATCTTGGTAAATACATTGTGGAGTTAAACTAAATGCTGAATAGCTAAGGGACATTCTTTGTGCTTTGTGCCAACACTTTTGAACCCTTAGAAGCAGACTCCCGTGGCAGAGACAGCTCCATCTAGATACAGTGCATCGGTAAATGCCTATCTTTCCAAGAAATACTGTTTTATTTGTCTTTTTAGGGAGGAGGCGTGGAAGGCCTTGATGTCGTGGGTTGTGTAACATTTTTGTAACCACATATAACTAGTGTAGATCCTAGAGAAGCGACAGAAGCTGCCTTTTCACCTGGTGACCAGCATTCTCACAGTTCTGATTTCAAGACTAGGAGAATAATGAAAAATATGTCACGGGAGACCTCGTGTACGAAAGGTTTTGTTGGATGAAGTGTAACCCCCAAAAGTTTATTTTCCACTTGTCTCTTCCTTCAGACTTTTTTTTTTTTTGGTGTCCTTCAATGTTACTTTGAATTTACTATTCAGGAAATACTCACTTTAAGAATGTATTGGAGGGCCTCCCTGGTGGCGCAGTGGTTGAGAGTCCGCCTGCCGATGCAGGGGATACGGGTTCGTACCCCGGTCTGGGAGGATCCCATATGCCGCGGAGCGGCTGGGCCCGTGAGCCATGGCCGCTGGGCCTGCGCGTCCGGAGCCTGTGCTCCGCAACGGGAGAGGCCACAACAGTGAGAGGCCCGCATACCGCAAAAAAAAGAAAAAAAAAAAAAAAAAGAATGTATTGGAAAAGCCACTATACTACAATAAAAAAATTTTTTTTAAAGAATATTTAAAAAAATAAAATTTTATTAACAAAAAATGTATTGGATGGGTAGTGATGATGGTTGCACAAGATGAATGTGCTTAATTCCACTGAACTGTACACTTAAAGATGGTTAAAATGGTCCATTTTGTGTTTTGCATATTTTACCACAATAAAAAACTGTATTGGATAATACAGAGGGAAAAACCATTTGCCTTTTGAGATGGGAATTCCAAGTATCTTTATATGTTAAATGTCAAGCCCTTTCCTGCATATGATATGAATATGTAAGTAACAGGCAAAACTTGTGTGGGATGAAAATGCTCAGTCAAGTGCTGTGTGGTCCCAGCTCTGCCGCTCGCCGGCTGTGCGACCCGCGACCGTGTATCCAGAGCCGACGATGAGACCTCAGTAACTGCTGCCTTCTCGTTCTTTCCTTCCTCTCCTCACACTTCGGTTTCCTAATCAGTAAAATGAAGAGGTTGGATTCGGTGATCTCCAAGGTCCCTTGCCGTTTTGCTGATCTGTGGTTTCTGAAAAAAAAATTTTTTTAAGGTCTGCAGAAGAGTATAAAATCCCTATGGACAAATGTAGTCCCCTTGTTGTACACACAGCAGCTTCCGCTGCTTCTGACTTTCACTCTCCTCCACTCCCCATTCTTTCTCTTCCTCATCCTGCCAAGAATCTGCCCTGAGCTGGGAAGTGGGCAGAGAAGGGGGAAGGACTGAGGTGGCCCGAGTCAGAGGGCTGGGACGGAGAGCTGGGCGGTGGATGTCAGGCTGGGCTGGGGACTGAGCAAGGCTGGAGTCGGCCCGGACGGTGCCACGTGGTTGTCGGCACAGTGGGATTCAGGGCCACGGCCCAGGAGCCTCCGAAGGGTATGTGACCACAGCAGGATTAAGCCCAATTGATTTTTATACAAGGCAGATGGTGGCAGGAATAGGAGCCTGTAAATCCAGAGGGAGAAGCTGAGTTTGTCGTGTAAGGAACAAGGGCAGGAAGCCGAGCCTGGGGGAGAAGGAGAGTCTTGTGGGGAGAGGGCGGCTGTGTGGCCAGAGCCCAGTCAGGGTTCGAGCTGGGAGCAGACGGCTGTCATAAACCGTTGCCATGGGAATGACTCTATGCTGAGTCCTGTGAGTCTCCTAGCGAATCACACGACCTGGGATCATCCTGGGGACCCTCGATGCCCGGGAGTTGGGGGGGTGGGGGTGGATGGAACACAGAGAGACCAGTTACCATGGTAGTAGCAGTGGGCCAGGTGAGAAGTGATGCTGATGGCGGCAGAGACGGAGAGGAGTTGACAGATTTGAGATATAGTTTGAAGTTAGAGTCAAAGCGCTTGCCGATGGAATAGTTGCTAGAAATGAGGGGAGAGAGGAAAATCAAAGGTTTTTGGCTGGAACAGGTGGGTCAAGGGTAATGGCTTTTCCTGAAAGGGTGCATCACTCTTCTTAGACACCACGTGCATGTCCTGTCTTCAGGGTACTTGGCCAGACTTGCAGCCCTCTCCCCTGAGGCGGCAATCAGCTCTGTGTGGACCCCGCCAGCCTTGCATGGGGATGACCCAGCAGCACCTTGCCTTGCGTGAGACCCGCCTGGCACCCATACCTGTGCGACCTGTAAGTCAAGGGCCACCTGCTCCTGCAGATGAGGATGGCAGGCGTGCACAGCTCCCCACACGGGGAGGAATTTGCAGGTTTTGCTAGCTGATAGATGAAGCACAGGCAGAAGCAAAACTCTCAGATGGGGTGAAAGAGGCAGAGATCCCTCAAAAGCCCAGACCAAATGTTGAATCTGGGAAGAGTCAAGGCATTATTTTTTTTTCTTTTTAAAAAAATTTTTATTTTATATTGGAATATAGTGGATTAACAATGTTGTGTTAGTTTCAGCTGTACAGCAAAATGCTTCAGTTATACATATACATGTATCTATTCTTTTTCAAATTATTTTCCCATTTAGGTTATTACTGAATATTGAGCAGAGTTTCCTGTGCTCTACAGTAGGTCCTTGTTGGTTATCTGCTTTAAATATAGTAGTGTGTACGTGTCCATCCTAGACTCCCAATTTATCCCCCCCGCCCCACCTTTCCCCTTTGGTAACCGTAAGTTTGTTTTCAATATCTGCTCCTGTTCTGTAAAAAGTTCATTTGTATAATTTTTTTTTAGATTCCGCATATAAGTGATAGCATATGACATTTGTCTTTGTCTGACTTACTTCACTTAGGAGATTATCATAATCTCCAGGTTCATCCATGTCGCTGGAAATGGCATTATTTCAGTCTTTTTAATGGCTGAGTAATATTCCATTGTATATATGTACCACATCTTCTTTATCCATTTCTTTGTCGATGGACATTTAGGTTGCTTCCATGTCTTGGCTATTGTAAACAGCTCTGCAGTGAACATTGGGGTGCATGTATCCTTTCGAACCATGGTTTTCTCTGGATACATGCCCAGGAGTGGGATTGCTGGATCATATGGTAGCTCTATTTTTAGTTTTTTAAGGAACCTCCATACTGTTCTCCATAGTGGCTGCACAATTTACATTCCCATCAACAGTGTAGAAGGGTTCCCTTTTCTCTACACCCTCTCCAGCATTTTTTGTTTGTAGACTTTTTATTGATGGCCGTTCTGACTGGTGTGAGGTGATATCTCATTGTAGTTTTGATTTGCATTTCTCTGATAATTAACAATGTTGAGCATCTTTTCGTGTGCCTCTTGGCCATCTGTATATCTTCTTTGGAAAAATGTCTGTTTAGGTCTTCTGCCCATTTTTTGATTGGGTTGTTAGTTTTTTTGATATTGAGCTGCATGAGCTGTTTGTATATTTTGGAGATTAACCCCTTGTCAGTCACATCATTTGCAAATATTTTCTCCCATTCTGTGAGTTGTCTTTTCATTTTGTTTGTGGTTTCCTTGATGCCCATCTGAGTTCTCAAGAAACTGCCCTTTACTAATTGACGGGCAGCCCCTACACACACGCCCATCTCCACTCCTGCAGATGAACTTAGTCACTGACTGCCTGATTTCATAGATGGTCTTTGACCTAAGAATGGAAAATATGGTACATGAGCCCTAAATGCCACATCAGAATCTGCTTTGGGTATTTTCTATTTGGGCATTGCCAGGGTGGTGCTGGAACCACCCTGGAACCCAGAGCGAGATACCAGATACAGTGTTTTCACTGCTGTGTCTCATGACAGAGGACAGGTATCCTATGCTTATAATTCACCTGGAGAGAATGATCTGGGTCATTTTTAAATAGATACCTGATAGTATTTTTAAGAAACTGCAATAGAAAAAAATTTTTAATTCTAATATGCTTCATGAAATATAACCATTTTAGTGCTAACAAGCTAGTCAACTTTACACACAAATAATTAAATTGCTAAAGGACCTGCAGCTTTGTCACTTTACTTTGACATTTTAGTGGTAGCACGTGGAAAAGCGATCATGTTTCCTTTGGGGAGAGGGATGTAGTCTCCCCAAAGTGTAGTGGATGGCAGTGTTGCATAGGATAGGGGTGGCCTTTGGGGTCAGATGGCCGTGGATAAAGATTAGATATCATCCCCTCTCATCTCCTCCGCTGTGACCTTGGGCAAGGCACGTTGCCTCTCTGAGCCATGGTTCTCTCATACACCAGGTGTGCTAATAATACCCGAAAAATTCCTAGCACAGTTCCTGGCACGTGGAAGTTTTGAGTCAATGGAAGGTATTATTATTAGTATGCATAAATACAAGCCAGTATTCCATTTTTTACCTTATAAAACCTACAGAAACCCCCAAATTATTTCAGGTTGTGTATTTTCTTTTTTATTGAAGTATAGTTGATTTATAATGTTGTGTTAGTTTCAAGTGTACAGCAAAGTGATTCAGCGATATTCTTTTCAGATTCTTTTCCCTTATAGGTTATTACAGAATATGGAGTGTAGTTCCCTGTGCTATAGTGGGTCCTGGTTGGTTATCTATTTTATATACAGTAGTGTGTATATGTTAATCCCAAACTCCTAATTTATCCCTCCCTCCCTTTCCCCTTTGGTATCGGGTTGTGTGTTTTCAACACTTGTTTCTTTTTAGCTTCTTTTCAGAATTGTCAATGGCAAGTTGTTCTGATTGCACCATCCTCTTAGGGAGGGGTAGGAATCTGAACGAGCTCTCCACTATATTTTGGGAACGTAAATACCTTGAGTATCAAAGAAGTGAATTTTCTAGCTGGGGTTCTCCAACTAGAGTAACTTGGTCCCAGCATCTGAAATGTGTAAGTGGAAACTTTCAGAAATGTTTTATCTTAATTAATTTTCTCCATCCTTTCTGAAATGGCTGCTCCCCAGTTCTTTCTCTGTTGCAGCAAAAAAAAGCACATTTCCTCACATCACCTTCCCATGCTAGCAGAACAAAACACAAAAGCCACAAGATCTATGATTCAAAGGTCTTCTGCCTCATACAACTGACTGTTGAAATTCTGTTTGAAATGTAGATTAAAAAAAAAAACCCTCATCTCTGTAGTTTCCAAAAAATTAACGTCAATGGACCCTTTTCTTTTTAAAGCCCTTCTGGTCATAAAATGGTGTGTGGCTACTCAATTTAGTGCTTCTGAATATGAATAAGGACTCCAAGGCCACTTACAAGTTAGCATGTTTATTGCGAAAGCTGTCACCAAGTTTTTAGTAATATTTTTATACAGCATGAGACCAGCAGAACATTTGAGATTTGACCTTTTCCAGCAGATGGTAGTCTCGAAATGCAATTTGTAATTTTAGAACCAAGTTTTGAACTCTTGTTTTCTGACCACTGTACTTTCTCTTTCTACTCAACCCAGAGGGAAAAATTGATGGAATGTGTGTATGTCTGTGTATATGTACAAGAGTTATTTGTTAGCCCTAAAAACCAATAGTGTGGCTTTGCACAGAGGGACCAGAGTGGCATTTTAAAGCTCAAAAGTCAGATTGGCCCAATGGTGTCATCCAAGTACAACCCCATTGGGATGCTGAGAAAATCAGGTTATTTTGCTTGGTGATACTTTCACCTCAAGAGAAATAATATAAATACAATGGAGAGAATTAGCTTAAAAACACTGTTTCCCGGCACGTGATATCCCTGTTCTCTTAAATTTTGGCAAACCTGGATTCAGGTTCAAACAAAAGCATAAAACAATTCTGAATATTTTGTCTTTTCTTATTATCAGTCTAAATCCAAGTAAGGTAGGAAAAGGTGATCAGGACAGGAGAGAACTGACAACAGGATACAGGAAGCAATACTGGAAATCGGAAAACCAATAAACCAAACCACTTTTCTGTTTCTTAGAAATAATGTTGCTGGTATTCGATTTGTGATGTAGATAAAAATAGCTCCACCTGTAGTTTCCTGGGGAAAAGCAAAGGGGGCTTTGCTCATCAAATCCCATTCAAGCCACTGTGAAAATCTTAGCTAAGAGTTGAGTTGTAGGGATAAAGAATGCAATCAGCCTTACTTATACACGAAGTGTAAGTAAGGCTGATGATGATATGGAAAACCTGATCATTTCACAGCTAATTGGTATAAACGTCCCTTGCCCACTGCTTGCAGATGGAGACCCACCTGTATTTTTTATGACTGTTGCTGTAATTAAATACCATTTACTTTTTCTTAGCTTAAGAATGCAGGCCCCACTGACTTTTTCTTTTAAATAAATTTAAGTTTGTGCAAGAGGTAATTACTTACAAATGATTTCCCTTATCTGGGATATGTTACTTTACTTGTAAGTGAATGAATAGTAACCATTCAGATATCTCTTTTTTAAACTTTCCCCCAGTTTTCCTAACAGTAAATATGAAGAAATGAAAAAGCAGTGCTTTCATGCTTAGTGTAGCATTACCATATCTCCTCACCCACCTTTTTCCTAAGCGCAGTCTGGTGAACCACTTCAAGATTTTGTGAGGTCTTCGGAAATCAGTGTAGCTGAGAAACACCATGAAAGCAGAAGTGTCCATGAGAATCTTTTTTTTTTTTTTTAAAGGGCTTCAAATGCTTGGCTATTTATGTATGTATGTATGTATGTATGTATGTATGTATGTATGGCTGTGTTGGGTCTTTGTTTCTGTGCGAGGGCTTTCTCTAATTGTGGCAAGCGGGGGCCACTCTTCATCGCGGTGCGCGGGCCTCTCACTATCGTGGCCTCTCTTGTTGCGGAGCACAGGCTCCAGACGCAAAAGCTCAGCAGTTTTGGCTCACGGGCCCAGTCGCTCCGCGGCATGTGGGATCTTCCCAGACCAGGGCTCGAACCCGTGTCCCCTGCATTAGCAGGCAGATTCTCAACCACTGTGCCACCAGGGAAGCCCCATGGCAGTCGTATGCACCATTGTTTTGAGATACCTGAATGGTGCCCAGCACCCAGGAGGTCAGTAAGTGCTTGTTGAAGGGATGATTATGTATTGTCCTCTGAGCTTCTGGGGTCCAAAATACAGCCACGAAAACTAGTATGTGAAGCAGCCTACAGCCGCACCATTCAATAAGGTACCCACTAACCATGTGTGCCTATTTAAATGTACATTAATTTAAATTGATTAAAATTAAAAATTCAGTTCTTCAGTCTCACTAGGAAGATTTTAAGTTCTCCATAGCCACATGTGGCTGATGGCTACCATTTTGGACAGCACAGATATTGAACGTTTTCCACATTACAGGAAGTTGTATTAGACAGCCTGGTAGAATATCATTAGTAGAAGCAGAAGTTAGTGGCCCCAGTCCTTTTGAAGTGAGATTCCCACGCGACATGATGTACACTCATACGACAAAAAGTAACCCTTTTAGATCTCTCCTCCAACACTGTAGGAGCTCAGTCAGGAAAGGTGGGTGGCCCACAGAGGTGGCCATCTCTTTGAAACTGGTAGCCTGACAACAGTGGGACTGTGAGCCAGACTGACATTCCAGTGGTCTACACTTATTTGGCTACACTAGTTGTTAGAATTGTGAAATATTTGTACCAGTTACTAAAGAACTGCTGTTTCAAGCTCTTCTGGGACCTCCTTCCTATGCCCCAGAGGCCCTGGCTATTGGCCTAGGATGCCCCCAACCTCCCCTTAATCCAGCAAAATGAGTTAGTTAAGGCATGGCCCATGCATGGGATGGGTGGCTGCTCAAGGACCCTGCCCCAGCACTGCAGATTGGTTAAGTGCTGACCTTGGCCTCCAGGAGAGACTGCTTCCTAAGAGTCGTTGTTAAAGCTGCCCCATCACTACCATGGCCAAGGCACAGATCACAGAACCATTAGTCTCAAGAAGCCTTTTAAAAGCATCTCACCCAACTCCCTCATTTTACTGAAGAAATCAAGTCCAGAGAGTCACTCAGCTAGTTTGTGGCCATTTCAGATATAAAACTCTCCTAACTCAGTATTTTTTGTTTTTTTGCTCTGTCTTCCTGTTGTCAGTTTCCTTAACTGTGAAATGGGGATTTGTATCTCTATGCCCCACAAAGCTGTTAGTAAAAAGAATATAATGATACCCATCATGTTATGTATGTCTTAAGAGTTTGCAAAATCTCTCTTGATTGCATTCTCATTTGATCCTCACAGGAACCTGTGAAAGGTGTCGAGCTCAGAGGCAGTGAATGACCTGACCTTGATAGCAAAGCTCCTGTGAGCGGCCGCGGTCTGAGTCTCTTAGGGCTTAGGAAACTATAAACTCTCTTGTAAATGTAAGATAACATAACCACATGGCATTACTAGTTTTTAGCTTGTGGTATTTTGCAGTTCAAGATTTAGTGACATTGAAAGTGTAATTTTGTTCAAGCAACGCTTTTTTTTTTTTTTTTACTTTGATAATGTGCCAATTGCACAGACTTTGGTTCAGCATTAAAACAGAAGTGGGCTGCTTCAAAGTATATTTTTTTAAATGAGAGAATCCAAATTTGTAATTAGCTTTAAAAATGCTAGTTTTGCAGTTTGAGTAGCTAAAGAGCTTCTGGTAATCATTTCTGTCATTAGTGGTGGTTTATTTTGTTTTTTTATTCCCCCCCTCCCCAAGTAATTAGGCCCTTTGGAAAATACAAAGTATGTTCTTTCTTTGAGGGTGAGTGGTCATTTCCTCTATCACCACCTTATTTTTCACACCCTATAGGCCTGGTGTACTGAACAAATTAACCATATATCCAATTGTGGCAAAGAAAAATCACCTAGAAGCCATTCCACCCACTTGACACCTAATTATCAGGAGAATGCTATTTTAAGTATAAAGAGAAGCCACAGTGGAGGAAATGGTCCACTTCTTGATACACCCTTGGTCTTTTGATAGATTTGATAGAAACACCCCTTAGTTTTAGAGAAGATTGTTGAGAAGATAAATTTAACTCACTCCCAAAATAAAAATAAGTTTCCCCTCTCTTTTTCTCTCTGTGAACTTCTGCCATTGTGTAGTATATACCAAACTATGCAGAAAGGGAGTTTCTACATAAGGGAAAGAGTGGGGTTATTTCATCCCATATAACAAAAAATCTCTCTTCGATGTTCTTTTATTAGTGTATGAAAATTGTGGCCTTCTCTACATCAACTATCCTGTAAGGTTAAATATGTAAAGGGAAGAGAGAAAGAACATTTATTAGAAAAAGCTATAGAGGGAAAGGAACTTGGGCTTGTGAACCCTGATTTAGCATTACTAATTTGTGGTCACATTTGGGAAGAATGTGTTCGTACGTTTGGTTGTTTTTAAAATATATATTATGTATGTGTCCTCATTCTTCTCCGTGTATACCCTGTTTTGTGTTAGATATAGCAGACTCTCAACTCTCCATTGTATTCTGAGATACAACCTCCCTCCTGTCCATATAGGACCTTCGAAGTGTTTACGATTATCTAGAATTTTCTTGGATTTTATTTATGCCATTTTCCCTGCTTCTTGAAGATACTGTTGGAGGTGCTGACAAAAAAAAAAAAAAAAAGCGTAAGGGTAACATTTGTGATATATAGCCAAACTTAGAGTCACTGAGTCTTAGGATTATCTTGGAGTCGCTCAAGACACTAGGCTTGAAGAGATCTTTGAGATTGCAAACCTTTAATTCCTCCAGACTTACTAGGGTAGAAAGAGGATTGATGAGCAAGCACATACTTTCGAACTTCACCGCCACCCGTTTCTGTACCCATGCGCTCAGCATTACATGAGATGATGCATGCAAGGCACCCGGCACCAGAGTTGACACATCGTAAGAAGCACTCGGGAGGGTTAGCCATTATTATGGATTCGTCTGATTTGGTCTTCACATCTCTTTCTGGTCTCTGATGGCCATGCTGAGGAGCAGCCAAATGTCCAAAAAATAGGAAAACACCAAATGGAAGGGAAACACAAGGCCTCAGTCTTCCAGAAACAGAATTTATCAGCGCACAAATAAAAATGATTGTTTCTCTTCTCACGATGATGTGCGGATTACTTCGACACTCCCGCTCACCCTTTTCCAAGTGAGGACCCTACGGACAAGGGGCAACTCCTCCCTTGCCCAGATCTGACTCCGTCTAGTCTAATGAGGGCAACTTGATGGTAAACTTACCTTATTCCCATTTCTCTCTTATGTGAAAACAGTGAGGTCTTCACTGTCTTCTGCGTAAGGAGAACAAAAATACAATCTAAGTTTGGTTGTCCCTGATTAGAACTCTGTTAAGATGTGTGATGGGCAAGTGTATTTTTTCTGTGTCTACGATAAAGTGGGTAGTTAAATCAATTAACCAAACACGCATGCTGAGGCAGGAGTGTAAGTTGGTGCAGCTTTTCTGAAAAGTCATCAAGACCCTTAAAGCTCATTTGACCCCGTAATTCTTTTTCTAGGAATCTACCTAGGAAAATACTCAGAAATTCAAACAATCTGATATTCAGATATGTCTTTCAAAGTGTTATTTGCAATAACAAAAAAAAGAAAACAATATGTAATTCCAAAAATGAGAGAAATAATGAAATAAACAAAACCCTTTTCTACAGGGTGTAATATTACATAGGCATTGAAAAGCATGTTTCTGAAGAATTTTTAATAACTTGGGAAAATGCTCACATTCATAAAATATTGAATTAAAAAGTAGAAACAAAACTCGGACTGTTTTTGTGTATCTGAAAAGAATACTGATGCACTATCCCTTATCCCCAATTCTGAATCCTTTTGGTTCAAAAATCACAAAGGTCTCTTGGTGACTTCTTTGGTAGAAAAACCTGATCTGAACTCATGTGAGGCTCTATTTTATCTGACTAAATAAGAATATGCATCTATTTTGCTGCAGAGATTTTTAATGGGTTTGATTATGGGGTGCTGCTCCAGATTCCGATGGGGCATCATGTAATAAATGGTAGTTTAGCATTGTAATACTCTTTAATATCCAAGCAGTTCTGAACTCTGAAGTGTATCTGGCCCAGGAGTTTCATTTAAGGGGTTGTGGACCTATACAACAAAATATCATGAACGATTTATCAGTGTCAAGGTTACAGTTGATGTTTATTTTTTCTTTATTCTTTTCCGTAAATTTTTCAGATGTTCTGTAATTAGCATGGATTAATTTATCCTCAGGAAAAAATAAGTACTATTAATTTTTTAAAAAAACATATTCAAGGCATCAGAGAATCATCTCATTTCAATCAGAATTCTCGAATTTATCATTTGCTTCCTGTATCTTCTTGTTAATACAACCATGTGTTTTTTTTAAATATATAAATTTATTTATATACTTTTTTTTTTTTTATTTTTGGCAGCACTGGGTCTTCGTTGATGCACGGGGACTTTCTCTAGTTGTGGCGAGAGGGGGCTACTCTTCGTTGTGGTGCACGGGCTTCTCATTGTGGTGGCTTCTATTGTTGTGGAGCACGAGCTCTAGGTGCGTGGGCTTCAGTAGTTGCAGTGCGTGGGCTCAGTAGTTGCAGCACTCAGGCTCTAGGGTACGTGGGCTTCAGTAGTTGTGGTGCACGGGCTTAGTTGTCCACGGCATGTGGGATCTTCCCGGACCAGGGCTCGAACCCGTGTCTCCTGCATTGGCAGGCAGACTGTTAACCACTGCGCCACCAGGGAAGTCCCGCACGTATGTCTTTTAAATCAAGGTGTTGTGATTTGTTGAAACAAAACATTCATGAGATGCAATAGAGAGATAACTGATTGGACGTTGACCTATGTCCAAGCTGCCTTGGGGTTCAGGAGAGCACCCGGTGAGGGCTGTGCTTCCCCCTGGGGTGAGCCCCAGCATTGATACCTGGATTATTTTATAGTATTCTGTTTAGGTGGACCAGTCCAGAGGCGCACAGTAAGTTAGAGGTCATGAAAGCAGGGGAAGGGATGGGGTATAGCGGGATAACAGGGGAAAGGGGATGACGTTAACATGCAAGGTTTCCTCTGCTAATGGACAGTCTTCTTCCCCAATCAGGTGGACACTCGCTGACCTGTCACAAGGTTGCCCCACAGAGCTTTGGGGTCCATGTCTGAATGGATTGCCGTAGCCTTCTCTTCTCTCCCTTCACCCAGTTCCCTGCATCCTAAGACTTGAAGCCAGCACGGGACCTGGAAAAATTACATGTAAGTTTTGACTAAGGTTTCTTTCCTCCAACCAAAGAAGGCTAAGAATTTTCTGAGTTGATAATAACAAGGTGTCTTGAGAATTATAATTGAGGAAGGGAACGGGGTTAGAATCTGCATGTTGGTGGTTCCCTAACTCAGTGGATCTTACACATAAGCTTGCTTCAGAATCACCTGGAGGGCCTGTTAAAGTCCAGCTTGCTGGGCCTTGTGCCCAGACTACCGGACTCAGGAGACGTGGGGTTGGGGGGTAGGTCTGGAAATTGGCTTTCCTAACAAGTTTCCAGGCAATGCTGATGCAGCTGCTCCAGGGACCCCACTTTGAGAATCACTGCTTTAACTCAAGTGTGACTGAAAGAGGAATGATAAAGGTAGAAAAGTGTATGAAACTTCACTAAATGAAGGTAGTGGTGCTTTATTTAATACATGGACTCATCTCTCGGAAGAGAGAATGTTAAGGTCTTCTCAGCACGGTCACCTTTGAAAGTCCAGCCAAGTAGATGTCATTATTCTGTGCCAGAGGCGACTCCAGAGTGCCAGACTCGACTCCAGAGGCGCGAGTACCAGCCACTCTTTGCCCTTGGCTTTCAACAGGGTTGACTAACAGTGCTGTTAACAGGCTAAAATGACAGCTACAGTCCTTTTGCAGGTGTCCTCATCATGCTTTTAGATACACTCAAAAGAGAAAATCTTATTCCTCCTAGACTGGGAAATATATTGTTCCCTTTCAAAGTGAATCATCCCAGTATGATCCTTCCTCTCATACACTTAAATGTGATTTGATTTACAAATCACATATGGGAAGGAAGGTGCACCTCTAATAAACAGTCCAAGCCAGCAAGTCCAGGGTTTTGTGGGGTTTTAAATTCTTAGGACTGACATCTTTGGAAGGTCAGCATGTTACCGTGTTAGCTTTGGAACAAGCCGGTCACCTCTCTGCCGAGGACAAGAACACTTTATTCCATGTTAAAAGAATAAAGTAGGGCCTCCCTGGTGGCGCAGTGGTTGAGAGTCCGCCTGCCGATGCAGGGGATACGGGTTCGTGCCCCGGTCTGGGAGGATCCCATATGCCGCGGAGCGGCTGGGCCCGTGAGCCATGGCCGCTGGGCCTGCGCATCCGGAGCCTGTGCTCCGCAACGGGAGAGGCCACAACAGTGAGAGGCCCGCATACCGCAAAAAATAAATAAATAAATAAATAAATAAAAGACTACTGGAAATTAAAAAAAAAAAAAAAAAAAGAATAAAGTAGAAGAGTTTGGCTCAACAAATGCACACTAGGGTATATGGGAGTGTACACGCAAATGTACAGATGTGCCTGTGAACCTATATGCAGTTTGTATATTTCTAAGCTTTCAATGTAGGAGTTTTACACAACATGTTTTCTTTGGTTTCATTGAGTCAATGTTGAGTGTAAAAATAGTCTGAGTGATGCTGTCCAGGAAATGTTTGAGAAATTTCTGGGCATTTTGAATCTGTGGATAAGCATTGTGATTTATAACATTTTACTTCAATGTGGTAAATGTTATCATTCAAAGTTGCACTTAGGGCTTACAGTTCTTTTATGATAACTCTCTGAAATTGAGAATAATCACCTTTCATAAAGCAACTCCCAAGCAGATATGTAATGAAGGAGCATTATCTATTGACTAAACGTTAACAGAGCCAAAAATCCCGGAGATAGATTTAAGTGTGTGTGTTCATCAGACAAATAAGACCAAAAAAGCAAGAGGTGATGAAAGAGTTCTAAAAGGAATGAATCTGGAGCTGTCTTCTGGGAGCCGCCCAAAGGACTGGTAACAGGGTTGGAATTAGGGCTGACAGAGTTGTGAGCGATGTAATTACCTATTATCACTACCTTTACCAACTGTAACGTCTCCTTCAAGCACTAATGGGCTATTCCGTACAGCATTCTGGGAAGTTTCAGTTCATGAAGCATCTTCATGAAGAAGTAAAAGAAATGGGTTGGATCGAAGGCTCCTTAATCTCCCCCCTGCTTTCCTGCTTTGGCATCTGGGAGTGTCCGCGTTTACACTGCAGGTTTTCCTGATAGATCACCTTTGATGTCAGTCAGTTGAATAACTACGAGCCAGTACGGGTAGAAGGCTGCTGTAACACCTCAGGCAAGTTGGAGCTGCAGACTCCTGCCGGCCCTGGTGCCACCTGCCTGAAGCTCTCCCTGCAGCCTTGGGTGAAACACTCAAGGCACCAAGTGCCTAGCGCATCTCTAGAAAAATATCATGCAAGTGGAGGTGAGGGGTATGTGGGACCCCACGGTGCTTTCCCTGCAGTTTTGCAGTCAACCTGAAACTGCACTAAAACATTACGTTTATTGATTTTTAAAAACGGAATACCAAACGGTATGATGATTCCTCGAAAATGTAAACACAGAACGACCGTATGATCCAGCAGTTCCACTTCTGGGTATAAAAGAAGTGAAAGCAGGGTCTTGAACGGGTGTTGGTACACTCATGTTCATACGGCATTATTCACAATTGCACAAAGGTGGAAGCAACTCAAGTTTCTATCAGCAATGAATGAATAAAGAAAATGTGGTATATACATACAATGGAATATTATTCAGTCTTAAAAATATGAAATTCTGACACATGCTCCAACGTGGATGAAACATGGAGATACCAAGTGAAATAAGCCAGACACAAAATGACAAATATTATATGCTCCCACTTATATGAGGTACCTAGACTAATCAAAGTCATAGTCAGAAAGTATTTAGAAGGGTGGTTGCCAGGTGCTGAGAATAAAGGGGAAAGGGGAGTCAGTGTTTAATGGGTACAGAGTTTCACTCTGGGAAGATGGAAAAGTTCTGGAGATGGATGGTGGTGATAGTTACACAATAATGTGAATGTACTTAATGCAACTGACCTGTACTCTTAAAAATGATTTACGTGGTAAATGTTATGTGTATTTTACCACACACACACAAAAAACCCTGAACACCAGAGCTTACTTTCCTTCTAAGAATACTGGGCAGAATACTAAGTAGTGCTTGACAGGGATGCTATAGTTTGGGAGGGCGGGAGAAGCACAGATGGCTGTGTCCCTCACACCTCCATCAGCCCTGACACTACCCTGGCCCCCTTTCGGCAAATGTAAGGGACCTGCAGAATGTTAGACTTCAGTCTTAGGAATAGGTTTCCTACCGGGACAAGGACATATTTGTCAGAAACCACTAGGGAAATTTGCCATCGATGACCATCATCTCTTTCAAAATGCCATTTACACACGCAGGGAAGCTGCTTCACTGTGATGGAGGGGACGTGTAGCCTCCTGTGCTCCTGTCATGGGGCTGCTGCAGTTCATGTGAGTTGTATCATCATAAATGAGTCCAGGTACCGCACCCCAGGATGCGTGCCTAGTGGCGGCAGGTGACAGGTCTTAGCAGTGGAGGCGGATGTGGAAGCAGGAACCAGGGGATATAGACTTGCCACAGACTGAAGCCTAGTAGAAAATGGAAACTTGGAAAGAAAATTAGTAGCAAATAGTCCTCCTGCAACAGGGCTTCTAATTATAATGCCTGTTGGACATTCTCCCGATGAAGGACCGTTCATCCCCCATCACCAAATCTCTGTAATGTTGGGCATTATGGTACCCATAAATCATAAAACAATTGTATGAGTGACCTGCAGGCCTGTGAGAAACGTGCAGGATTGAACCCACTGAGTCCATTTGGGTCCTACTTTGTGGGGGGGGGGGGTTGCTTCTTATTCTAGGTTTCTAGAAAGCTGGCCTTGCAGAATGATCAGTGAATTCTCACGGGGCTAGTAGCCATGTTTCCCTCAGGTCTCCTTTACTTTACTACTTTACTATTTTACTTTACTCCTTTCAGGCCCTGCCCTTAGGTCTGACCAGGGATTGTAATTCCTGAAGAGTGGTGCATAAGGATCCATAGTTTCAAAGATCTCAAAAACCTCTGTCCTAAATTATTCCACTTTCTCCTTCACTTAGATATGTGAGCGTGCATGTGTGTGCATTATATACATATACATACATACATATTGTATACATATACGTACATACATACATGACTATGTATGCGTTTGGCTCAAGGAAAAGGTACAACCAAAAAAGAGGTGAAATAAAGTCATCAAAGCTGAAGTACAATACATATAAATCAGTCGCTCATTCCCACCCCCGACTTCCCAGACCTGCTGAGAAATACACTCTCCATGCTTTTCACTTAGGTGATGGACAACAGGGCGTAGCAACAAAGGTTTTGGAGTCAGTTGCCATAGGGAGCTGCTAAAATATCAAAAAACTGGAATTAAAGGTTTTTATAGAAAAGAAAATCCAGGTGAGCAAGGTCTAAGAGAGAGGAGAAGTAGGTGCTTATTCAGCTTTGACATCACACGTAGCTACTGGCACCCTAAGCGTGAGTGGAAACGACATGGATATAGACTCTAATCAAAACAAATTCAGCCCCAGGAGTTTGGAGACCATGATTTTTGGATGGACACCCTGACACAGATTCCCCACAACAGTCACCCAGAGGAAAAGACATGAGGTAGAGAAAAGGAACAAAGACCGACCCTCGGGGGCTCTCCTGGTCAGCTTTCATGGCCCCAAGGATCAGATGTGCCTGGTTACAGGCACTGAATTCGTATTTAGCGATGGCTCAGCTACCTGGGACCCAAGTTACCAGAACCCTGAATTAACTAGCCTTCATACTTCCTACCCACCCCCTCCCATACCCCACCCTACCGCTCACATCCCACTTCCCTTTTTCAGTGATAAAGATTCAGAAAACAAGATAGCTTTGGTTTAGTAAAGGTAGAGAATATACCCTGGAGGATATTTGTAGTTGGTGACACTGACCTGCTGAATCACTGAGAATGGTTAAATCCTTTAAAATTAGGAGAAGAAACTGCTTTGGAAACGTTTTCAACAAAAAGCATTTTCTAACTGTCTGTCAAGTCACGGGAAAACTGAAACAAACCAAAAACTCATCTTGTCTTCAAATAGTCTAATCAGCTGAGGTTTTATTGTACCTATTTTTGTGTCTTAATAATAATCTAGGGCTTCCCTGGTGGCGCAGTGGTTGAGAGTCCACCTGCCGATGCAGGGGACACGAGTTCGTGCCCCGGTCCAGGAAGATCCCACATGCCGCGGAGCGGCTGGGCCTGTGAGCCATGGCCGCTAAGCCTGCGCATCTGGAGCCTGTGCTCCGCAACGGGAGAGGCCACAGTAGTGAGAGGCCCGTGTACCGCAAAAAAAAAAAAAAAATCTAAAAATGTTGACTTAGAATAGAAAAAATATACAATTCATTTTTATTCTTGAGAAACTGTGCAAGTTTTGGCTTTTACCACCTTTGCAGTGCCAGAGTTTAAATCTCAGATACTCTCTTTACATTTACTCTGTTTATTATGTTTGGAAGCGCTCTAAAAGTTGTGATGTTAATGATAAGATTGGTAAGATAATAATTTCATGAACATATATATTTAGTTCTTATTGTCATTGGGGAACCATTGGCATACTTTTGAAGCCATTCTGTTTTTTTTTAAAGAATGTGTGTGATTATTTATAACATATTGTTTCACAATTATGTTCTGCTGAAGGCATCATCAAAATTAATTTTCATTCTCTGCATATACACTCATGGTACAGAGAGGGGTGATGTGACCAGCATAGTATTATACAGGTCCAAATTTCAAAAGGTATTATTCCCTGTGAATCTCCAAATAAACTCAGCCATGCATATGACAGAGCTGGTCACCAAGTGATGTCAGTTGTAGTACGAATAGTTTGTCACCTTATTCTAATTAATTTCCAATCTGTTGCTTTTTCGAAATTATTTGTGTGCTCTTTTTTGGATGTGCCTGTACTAAGGAAGTGACAACTCTCTCTCTGAGCTGTAATTTAACCCAAGGGGTAACTACCCTCTTCCAAGGACACCCCCGTTAAACTGATCACTGTGAGGCCCCTGGCGGGTGGAGCTCTGGTACAACTGGAGAGTGCCCAGACCATGGTCATGGTGAGGAAGAAAAGTATCTGCAAAGCTCTGTAGTGTAGCAGGATTCTTAAGCGTCCTTGTCATGCTTAACTAGAAGCTATCATCTATTGTTTCTAGCAGATTTTCCCTGTATTTCATGTCTGCTTTGTCACCAGCCCAGATTACTATACTAGATCCAATGTATTAAGTGTCCTTAGTGACTAGAAAGATCAGAATCAGAGAATTGTTTCCTTTTATCAAAACAGAAGTAGCTTTATTTTCCTGATTATAAAAGTAATACATGTTTATTGTACAAAATTTATAAAATAACAGAAGAGAATAAAGAAAATAAGTTCCCTTTCATCCAGCTACCCAGATACAACCTACCTGTTAACTCCTACTTTTGTGTGTTTTTCCAGACTTTTTTTCATTTTATTAACTAATTCCCAATTTACAAGCAGTACTCTGGCCTTCTGACATCCCACAAATTGGTGGAGTTCAGGAATGATGTGTTTGATATCATTTTCTAGGACAGTGATCGCCTAGTCGTTTATTTTTCTCCCTTCAAATTACAGTCATCAACTCTTGCAAGGACAGATACCTCTGTAGACTCACCAGTGCCTTTATGGAGTGAAAATCACTATTAACTGGGTTTTTTTTCATTTCTGTATTCTGTCAATAAAAATGATTTTTGAATGGCCCTGCAAGATCCTAGTGGGCCTCTGGAATCATAAAAGAAAGATTTAATGAGGACCAAGATGGTTTTAGTGTTAGATCAACTGATTGTGTTCTAGGTATTTAAAAATTCACAGTTGATACACTCTAAGACAATTTGGCAGAAGTGGGAGAGGTTGATTACCCAAATTCCCCCCATCCCCCAACCATACTCCAAACAACGTGGACTCCAGTAAAATTCCAATTTTACGTTCAGATATAGCCCTCCTTGTGCTCTGAACCAGAGAGTTTTCCTTCGACTCTTCATGCTTTATCCCCCTTCAAAGAAGCTTCTCTTCAGATTCCTCTGGTACGGTGTTCGGGCTATGGCGTGGGTTGTGCTGCATTATCTCTGTGCTTCCCTTTGGAGAGAGCTCGACTTTGGATCAGGATGAAGCCTGACTCTTAGCCAAAGTGAGGAAGGGCTTTGAACGCTGAAAGCAAACCCAGATTCAAATTAAGGGGATTGTTAAAGGAGTCATCTGAGAAAGGTTGAAGGAATGCCACCCACAAACCTTCCGTCAGTAGAATAGAAAGTGTTTAGTAAACAGCTGCTAGAAGAGCTTTTGTGTTTTAAGAATGATCCATATTAGGCATTGGGTGTGGTGTGGTCTTAGCATCCTCTGTACAAGACTTGGGTTCTTTAAAAGCAGGTCCTTCTAAATTCTTCCCTCTGCATCCCTTCTGATCCTTTGTGTCCTTGTATATAATAGGGACACAGCGGGTACTGATCTGAACTAAAATTTCTGTAGCTCTTAAGGGACCGATGAACGAATGTGCTCAGTCCAGGTATATATCCTGCCTGGTTCAGACAGTCATCGAAAGATGCTTTGGTAACTGCCCGCCATTGTATCGAATGCCCGGATTGGGTACTGGTGTGGGAAGCGGTCTGCAGTGCTTTGAGCCTCCCTTGGAGAAGGAGATGCTCATGTGGATAGTGAGAACTCGGTTCCTTGCCTTCAGTTTTGGTTTGACCTCCTTGCTTCCCTGAGTCACGGCGTTCGCTCGTCGCGACGGGCCTGTCACAGAAACCTCAGACTGTCCCTTGGACTGTTTGTGACACTGACTCTGAATTTCCCGTGACACGAACAGCCAGCATTTGTTGTAAAACTTCAAAAACTCACTAAGAAGTTGAGCTGGTTTGCAGTTGACATTGAGATTAACTTTCTCTAACCTAAACCAGTGAAAACTAAAACGCTTCTCACCACATAAAAGTTTTGCTTTCGCTGTGTTCAGACCCCTCCCACCCTGTCACAGCACAGTCATTTGGAGTCTAGCGTGAGGAGGTGTGGTTCTACCTCAGTCGTGGGTGACCCACTTTTTGGTAACACTTAATTACCCGTGTTTTTACAACACTAGTCAGAGCTTCTGATGCTAGTGGACTCTAACCCCCGAAAGATTTTCTGATCCATCTCGTCAGCGCTACTCTTCAGAAGCAGGTGTGAGCTCTGCAGGGCGTGCAGCTACCGGGATGACAGCATTTCCTCTAGTTTCTGGATAATGAGCGAGCACACAGGTAAAGATGACTTTCTCAGCGTTGACTCGTTTCGTGTCTTTTAAATATTAATCCTTACCTGCGTGTGTTTGCTGCCGTGCTTTGCAGAGGGCTCAGAGGAACATGCATTCAGATTGGTACCCAGGGACCTTAATGACTTAACTTCTCATGAAAAGTCTAAAGAGATGATAATAAAAAATAGACTCTCATCTCTCTCCTCTCTATGCCCCCAGAAAACATCCTCTTCCTCAATTTTTTTTTTTTTATTTGCTCTCAAGGCGGGTGTTTCTCCACATCAGCGGCTCCGCTTGGCAGGGACAGCGTGTATGCGTTCGTGCTTGGTGAGCTGCAGGCCTGGGGAGTGACTGGATGGAACAGACAGAGACGAAAATGCAGAGAAGGGAAGGGAGACAGCAAGGGGGTGTTGTGCCTTGGTGAGCATTGGCCCACGGCACGCTGAGAGCAGATTTAGGACAAGCGCCATTGCCCTAACTTTGGCAAAATCATTCTTGACAGCCTGCTCTGTTCTAGAGATGTTGACGTTTCTGATGTCACTTTTGTTCATTAGAGGAACTTTTAAAACCCCGAGCTTGTTGCAAAAGGAAACGTTGTCAGTATCATCTGCCCGAAGTTACAGAGATGTGTTTGGGGTGCGTTTCTTTGCTAGAAGCCGGTTGACAGGCAGCTCACAACGGGGTGGTGGCGGTGCCTGGCGGATCGCGCGTGCCACTGCGCTGCCTGGTCACCACCGTGGAGTCTTTGAAAATGCCCAGAGATAAGTCAACGTTTTTTTCCCTGAAAGTCCTGATACAGAAAAAGGCTGCAAGTACAAACACAAACTGGAAAAAATGTCACACATTTTAGCCACTTTGCATCCCTTGTTAGGACGAACCCTGGCTTGGGGTTTTTTTTGTGTTTTTTGTGTGTGTGTGTGTGTGTTTTTTTTTTTTTTCACATTTGTGGACTTGTATGGTAGGTGGAGCAGTGTGGGTGGCCCAGAAAGAGTAGTGGTTAGAATAAGATTTTCCATTTATTGCCCTTTATGCGTGGCTAAAAATAAGATTCATACAAATCAGAATGTGTAGTGCAAGCACAATCACTCTGTTAATTCTGATGACTGGCTTGCCCACATCTTTGCATCTGTCTGGTAAGTGGTGCATTGGGGAAATAAATGTGTCTCTGTTTCAGCAGCAGCAAGGCGGCCAGGTTTGGGCGCTGTGTGTCTACCTGCGATAGTTTATCAGCATTCTCCCTTTCTGAAGGAAGAAAGGCACAACTCATACGTAAACAAGGTGTGTCGCAAGAAGTAGTGATGGGATCCTTGAATCTTTTGTTGAAGAGTAATTGCCTTGTTTGAAATGCTGTTTTACAGCATCCATCTTCTCGGCTCATTGTTAGAAAGTTGTGTCTTGTCAACTCATAGAACAGCAAGGGAGGGATTTCTTAGCAGTGTTGCGGAGAGATTGGAACCCTTTGGTTCGCGTAGGGACGGGGTGGGGGGTGGACAGCGGCGGGCACAGGCCTGCTGTGGACACAGACGTCAGAGGGGCAGTTAACCAAGTAAAAACTCCCTTCATCTGACGGCCGAGTCCCCTGCAACCACAGTAAGTGGTAACGTGTCGGTTTGTGGCTACAAGAAACACCCAAGAGAGGTGGTGTTGGTGTTCACAGGGAAATTTGCACCTCCGTGATCCCAACGATGGTGCTGTCCCTGTTCTACTGGCTGAGTGGCTGTGACATTTCCAAAGAACGAGAATGTCTACAAGTGTGCTGAAGCCTTGCAGTTTGATGTCATTTGGGAAATAAGATGAGTCAAGAGAGCAGTCATTCCAGAAGCTTCTGGAAACTGATGACTGCAGATCACATTCCCCACTGGTGTCTCCAACCTCAGCAGATGGTGAGGCAGGATAGTTAAAGTGAGACAAGAGCTTTGGGAGAAAGAGGACCCAGCCTCAAATCTTGGCTTAGCTACCTGTTGACCTTGATCTAGTTATTGAACCTCTCCTAGGCCTGGATGTCTTTCATTAAAAACTGGAACGGGGTAGTGCCTACCTCATAGGGTGCTGGTGGGGAGTCAATAAGATCACGTACGTGAAGCACAAAGCCAGCCTTCAGTAAAAGGGTGATGGTGATGCTTCTTCGTGCTGTTGCATCATACAAATGTGGTGGAGAATTTCAAGGCATTTGTGGGGTTCCCCGCACTGCTCAGAGTACAAATTTTGGAATTAAATGGACACAAGATCAGCCTCTTACTCATCGTTTCTCAATCAGAAGGCTACAGGTTATTTTGCAAGTAGTTTGGCTCTTCATCAGCTGCTGATGCTCTCCAGGGGCTCAGTTTTTTATTTTGCCATTAAATTAGCACCATGGAAGCCTCCCTTTCCTCTGAAGGTGAGCACTGTGCTGAGCATGCTCAGTTATTTTTACCTTCTCACTGTTGTTTTTTTTTTTTTTTTTTTTTTTTGCGTTACGCGGGCCTCTCACTGTTGTGACCTCTCCCATTGTGGAGCACAGGCTCCAGGCGCACAGGCTCGGTGGCCATGGCTCACGGGCCCAGCCGCTCCGCGGCATGTGGGATCTTCCCGGACCGGGGCATGAACCCGTGTCCCCTGCATCGGCAGGCGGACTCTCAACCACTGCGCCACCAGGGAAGCCCTCTTTGTTTTTTATTTAAACGTGGATATTTCAGTTCTGACATCTGTGCATGTTAATTGTAATACCTGCTGATGTACATCATGAAAGAGAGAGCGCTAATGTTATAATCAAGGAAGGTTTTAAATATTTCAGGTGGGAATGGGCAAAACTTGAGGAGCAATTAGCTTCCATGGTGGTCTAATTCCCTATAGACAGTATCACATCTGTTATCACATCTGATCAATCCTATAGATAACCAGATGCCACAAGAAGAAAACAATTACTGTTTCTTCTCCTTTTTATTATTTTTTGCAAATCATTTTGTTTAGTGTAACGTATACCTGCCCTTCTAGGAGTCTTTTTCTGCCCACCAAAGTTTTCCATTAAATAAATACATTGTATATTTCATAAGAAGGTCATCATTGTAGGTATCACTTAACTTTTTCAGTTAATCTTTAGTATTAGATGCTAAGGAGCTCACATCAGATTCTTCAGCCTCCTCCGTGACCTTTCTGGGATGCAGTTTCTTCATTTATCAAATTAATAAAGAAATTATGACTGTACCCTGACTTGGCCTCACTTGGGACCTGGCCAGAAGTGATAAATGAGACCAATAAGCTAAGGAATTAAAACATGGTGCAGGTATAAAGCAGTGATGGCTTGCTTTTATCAGTTGATGTATTTTGCTAGTTTTAAATTTTTTCTCTCCAAATTTTTCTTTTCATGGTCTGTCCTACCACCCCAGTCACAGATACAATCTCTGATTTGTAATGTATATGTTAACATCATCATTGGATTTTCTGGATCTTTCACGTTAGGACCCATTAGTCCGGTGGGGTGCAGATATTTCTCAGGTTAACTACACCAGTAAAGCCTTTCTTTCATTGGAATGGTACCCAGGTTCTTTCAGTGCATCCAGAGAGTGTTGTTTTTTCCTTTTTTTTTTTTTTTCCTGTTGAAAGAAATGGAAGAATGCTTTTCAGGCAGAGCAGATCATTCTAGGTGACTAACAAGTTCCTAGCATTGCAGATACAGCCTCAGTCCCTTCCATGAACACACCTACTCCCTGTTATCTTTGCCTGTCTTATTGCACTTTGCCACAGACTGAAGTTTCTGTAAAAATCATAGGCAAGGGCTTCCCTGGTGGCACAGTGGTTGAGAGTCCGCCTGCCGATGCAGGGGACATGGGTTCGTGTCCTGGTCTGGGAGGATCCCACATGCCGCGGAGCTGCTGGGCCCGTGAGCCATGGCCGCTGAGCCTGCGCGTCCGGAGTCTGTGCTCCGCAACGGGAGAGGCCACAACAGTGAGAGGCCCGCGTACAGAAAAAAAAAAAAAATCATAGGCAAAAGAAGGTGATACATTAAGCTCTGGCTGTGATTTCCTACCACACCCTCCTAAGGAATGACACAGATTCTGAAATTCATCTCGTTGATGTACCGCCTACTTCTTCCTGCGTAACCGCCAGTTTTAACCTATCCTTCATGTGCAGTTTGAGGGTACTGGCCGGGCTCATTATTCCTTTGGTTGAATGACGTAAAGCATTTGCAATGGAGATTTACTCTAATGATGTATTTTAAGTGCATGTGCTCATTGCTGGTTTAATGCATTCAGTCACGGAATGCTTTAGAGTTTATTGCTAATGGATGAATCCTCGGGAAAATTGGCATTTTCAGTAAGATTGACATCTGGAGTGAGAAATAGAAATCTAATGAGAGCATTTCAGCCGAGGTTTGTAATCAGTGCTGGATGGAGTAAATTTGTCCACGCACACCCCAGAAGGGTACCGTGGAAGGTGGAATTACACGCTCGGCTCTGAATGAGGCGTGAAGACCAGTGGATCAGGGTCAGGCCACGACACTGTGCAGTATAAATGATACTGTCATCAAGTGCTGCACCAGGGTATCCAGGGAGTTCCACTCCAGTAGATTACATTACTTAGACAGACCTGAAGGCATTGTGTCGGAATGAGAGGAGAGAAGAGAAGGCTGTCAGCACCAAGCGGAAGATACGACATCACAGCTGGCTGCAGGGGTGGACGTCACCTGTTTCCATTATACCTGGCGGTTTTATATTCTCCTTTGTTGATTAGTTTTCAGAGGTTACAAATGTGTCCATGTGAAAGCACCTCATGTCTCCTGGGGTATAGGTTTCAGTTGACCCCAAGGGAATAAATATAAGTTGATTTGTATAAACTGGTTAGTGCTGGATTCCCTTTCTTGTCATTTGTAGCTGGTGATACTAGATGTTCATTTCTAACCTAGCCCTTGTCTTATTTTCTTTTGGTGACAATCCTACAGACATTGTGAGGATGTAATCATCCTTCTCTCTGTAACATTGTTTCTTTTCCAACACCCTGCCTTCATAAGAACATACGTTTCTTTAATCCTGTCCTAACATTTTTTCCCTCTCATCACCTTCCATCCCAAAGGGCAACGAATTGACCCGCGCCTAACATTTCATTTCCTGAAAGAATTCCAAGTTAAGAACAGTTGATTCCTAGAGTGCCGTTTGTGGAGAAAAACTGTTTTTTCGCTTCTTCTATTTTCTTTTATCCCCCCGCAGTGAAGTGAGGCCACCTTTTGGGGGGAAATATTAGGAGAAGAAAATAAGAGCATCAGTTGGACCCCTGCCTTCTTGGCCACTGGAAGTGTTCTGGGCACTTTGTCCACTTTGACCTCCAGTTCTTGAAAAAGCCATACCAACTGCTCTGGGATTAGTCACAGCCACTCCTTAACCAGAAAGCAGATGTCCTCTCTGAATGGATAGAGAGTTGAAACTGCATCATTTGGACTTTTTAAAATACGTGTTACACTTTGTCCTTAGTGAAACAAACCTGATAAGCATCTCTGATCATCTGTTAACAAGGAGAATACATGGTATTCTGCAGAATGTCTCTGTAAGGCTTCCAAACTGCAGATTTTGAGCAACTTTTCTGAAACAGGGGACACAGATAGCAGTGACAATAATATCTTGGATTTGACTTTTTATTCTTTCCAAAATAATACTTGATCCATATCAGGGTATTGTAATTTAGTCTTTATTTTGTAGCCATAGTTACAATCTTATTTTATTCATCCAAACATAAAACTTAGTGAAACCAAGATACTTGGAAAACTAGCGTCGAGGGTGGATAGGAGAAACCTTGGCTCACAATAAGGTGGTTGATATTTCTGTATTATGTTAGGTACCATCACCTGAATGACATTTTTAAAAATTCTGTCAGTTGATGATTCTAAAGTGATAACTAAGTGTAAGAGGCATGATGCAAAATGTCTTAGTATCACGTGCCATCCTCAGCATACAAGGACTGTGCTTCTGGTCATTGCCTTATTTACTAAAGTGACACAAAAAGTCTGGGGCCCTTAGTTTGTATGTGAAATGAGAGTCTCTCCCTAAATAAACTTACTAGAATTTTTGGCCTTTGTATTATGTTATTTTGATGGTAGTATGTACCTTATATCTTATAATTTCATTTCATGCATGACATCGATTGGGAGATCCCATGTGTTTTGCCATTGGCCCTAATAATACACATGGGACATATTTCTTTGTCCCGGCTTCTTGATGCCGCATACTATCAAGCTACATCTTTTGAGTTTTTCTGAGTTGAATCCTGATGGGAGGTGTTTAACAGCATCTAAAATGGAGCTGGGGGGCTTCCCTGGTGGCGCAGTGGTTGAGAGTCCGCCTGCCGATGCAGGGGACACAGGTTCGTACCCTGGTCCGGGAAGATCCCACATGCCGCGGAGCGGCTGGGCCCGTGAGCCATGGCCGCTGAGCCTGCACGTCCGGAGCCTGTGCTCCGCAATGGGAGAGGCCACAACAGTGAGAGGCCCGTGTACCACACAAAAAAAAAATGAAAATGGAGCTGGGTTAGATGCTCCTCCAGTCTGTAGAGGCTCCTTTGTTCCTGCCTACCTACCCATGTTTGACTACATTCTCTCTCTCTCTTTTTTTTTTTTAACATTAAAATTGGAAAGGGAGAAAGGGGGAGCTCCTTAGGAGAAATAGGTCTATAGAGAATTGTGAGTATTCATTCAGAAGCTATTCTTAGTTCTGAGAAATATAATGAACTTGAGCTTTGAGTCCTGCTGAATCTCCCATTAATGATTCCACCATCACCACCACGTCTCCTCTTGAATATGCTTTCCCCAAAGACTACTGGTATCTTTCCTCTAATATTCTGAATGGAGTATCTTCCAAGGAAAACTCATCTTGGAAGGAATTGAGTCCTGTTGCCCAGCAGGGCAAGCATCTAAATTTACTGGATGATTCTTAATTGTCCTATGAAATGCTTCTATGTTGCATTACCTTGAAGTCTGTGGTGTAGAAGAAACTTTTCCATAGATCTTGATTTACTTGTCAGAAGTCAGCCCATTAATGTTAGCACTTCACTTACATGATCATTATGGTGTTTCCAACTGAAAACAGCTGCCACACGCTCCGTGTTCCCGAGTTCCCAGTGCTACAGAAAAAGGGACTTTTGTTCTGACTTGATGAGGGAAAAAGTGCAAACAACAACATCAGCCCTACCACCAGAGATCCTATAAAGACACGTTCAAATGAACAATAAAGCCATTTGTTCACAGATGACATAAGGATATAAGAATTTAAACAATAAGACCTCTTGTGAAATGTGGCAAAATATGCACCACAAACGTTGTGAAGTTCTCTGTCTCAGGGAAGCCAGTTTTTACATGGGCTTCAAAAAACCCATTAACGTATAAAGCACCTTTTAAAAAAGAAAAGAAAATCACTTGTCTCGCTATAACATTAAAGCAATTTCTGTTCTAAAGAAAGCTAAAATGCATTCATTTAGATAAAGTACATGCACTGTAATTTATAAAAAGTACAGTACTCTATTAGTGAATATAGTGCCTCTTCCCTCCTCTGCCTGAAATGGGAAATCCATCATTTGGTCAAGACCCTTCTTCCCTTGAATGATATTTATTTCTTCAAATGAAAAAAAAAATCCTTTAAATCACTTAGATTCAAGATGAAATTTTAAGGCTTGACAGTACTTCTGTAAATCCTCTGACACTGGTGGAACGCGGGGAGGGAATAATCCTGCTTTAAAGGAAATTTTTTATTAAATTTACTTTTATTTAAACCCTATCCCTTTTTTGCCTCACACCTGTAAGGAAGGCTTGGTATATTTGTAAACCCCAGCAAGGCAATGGCAGGAAAATGCAGAGATTTCCTTGTCAGCTTGGATCAGGTCTCTGATGATGCCCCTAGATTGTTTGTTTTGAAGATTCTGATGCTTAAAATGTGACCCTCCTACTTCGATCAAGCAAAAAAAAAAAAAAAATGTTACCTTCCAGGAAAAGTAGGGGGGAGAAAAAAACACAATTTAACTGGCCAGAGGTGCTTGTTGAGCTGATTTAGGATTAAACCCTAAAGATTTTCAAGTACTTGCAGATGGATATATATACAGCATCCTTTCAGAATCCTCTTAATTGAAGAAATGTTTCATCTCTATCTCTGTTGACAGAAAAGATTGCCTACTGATAATTGCTTTGCTTAAGTGTCTGATAATATGCCAGGAATGAGAGCATTCTGTGTTAGGTCATCTTTAATTATGCATGTGCCACCTGTCAGCTCTAAATCAGTACCAGATTAAATCCTCGTGGAGTCAGTTTGGGGAGGGTTGGAGGCAGGCTGGGGTGATCTCTTTTAGAAACAACAAAAATACAGAGTAGTAAACATGGCTTATAACCTGCAGCTTTTTTAAGGAGCCTCGTCTTCATTGTTCTTGGGCAGGAATAAACTCTTGGTACAACTGAAAGAGGTTTGAAATCTCGCCCAAGCTACCTCAAGTGGCGATAAATTGCTGCGAGAGAGGATGGTGGTCCCATCTGTTGCATTTCCTTTTCGCTCCCTCTCATCATTGTAAATGAGCCAGGGAAGAGCTCAGAAACATTTTTTATAAGCTGTGTGAGGACAGGAAATATGTTAATGATGTTAGATTTCGTACATTCCAGGGTTGTTTTTTTTTTTTTTTTTTTCTGTAGTTGGTTGGCTTTTTTAGAAGGACAAATGTGGGTTGGAAATAATGCTTGTTACCCTCTGTCAGCTTTTGGTAGTTTTATTCTCACTTTTCAGGGTTGTTTGGGACTTTCTGGTGGGATGTTTGGTGTTCTTTACTGAAGGTTCTGTTCTCTCTTCTATCCTTTGATAGCATGGCTTTGTGAAAGGTGTTTCTGTTCCCCTGTCAGAGGTTACAGGGAAGCCTTGAGATATTGTGCGCTTTTTACACAGGAGGAGGTTGGATTGACCAAGGGGCTGAAGGCAGAGAAGCGATACAGGGAAGGAAACAGCAGATGTGTGAGTGATCACGTGGTGAGTTTCTCAGTCTCCCCAGCAAAGGTGAGGCTCCTAGCCTGACTGCTCTCCAAACTGAGAAAATTGCCTCTGTAAGAGCTTGTGAATAATAACCTTAGAAACAAGAATGTGGAGATCCTGAAATGCCTTATTCCAAACACTACTGGCTAGAGACATTGAAGAGAAAACTAGGTCAGCTGAAAAAGGGGTGAAGACCTCCACCTCTGTGATGTTCTATGGTCCAGCTCATGGCTCTGAAGGACCCTTGGCTGCCTTCTGATACTGGAGGAACCAAATTTTTGACAGTAAATTTGATGAGGTACATAGACTCCATGAACAGGGATCGGGATTGAAGAGGCCATCAGAGAGTATGTCTTAAAAGCAGTGGTTGAAGGAACCAAGGAAGGTGAGCCTGGAGAAGATAAAAAGAAGGAGACACACAATAGCTGTATTTCGATGCATGAAAGACTTGGTTATTCCAGAAAAAGCAGAACCAGGAGGTATAAGAGAAAGCAATTTGGGCTCAGAACAAGAATTTTCTTGCAGCTAACACTAGCCCACAATAGAACCAGTGGTCTCATTTGGAACAATGAACCCCCTTCCACCCCCCCATCACTAGAATGAGAATCGTTATCTTTTAGGGCCATGTTTGGGAGCTGTTATAGACAAGACTGCAGCACTCCTTGGCAGCACAAACCAGATAACCCTAGTGTTATTTTGAAGAGTCACAGTCAGGATGACCATGGGACATTAGCCCCAATCTCTGTGCGGTTCCTGGTTGGTCTGATACTCAGCCTTCATCTGCCCACAAGTTACAGGTGGAAAGTGGAGATGGGGTCGGGGGAAGAGAGCTGGCTACTTCCCCCAGGAGTCCATACAGTGAAACAGAAGGAGCCCTGGATCGCATCCCAGTTCCCACGCATCCTGGCCTCTTGCTAGCTGTGTGACTGTGTGACTGGCTCCCTCAAAGCTTGGAAGCCTCCATTTCTTGCCATGCAAAATGGAAATAATAGTGTTCACTTCACGGAATTGCCGTGAGGCTTAAGCAATGTGCTGTCCATAGGTGGGTGCTTGCCCAGAGCCCCTGCTCCACCACTGATGACCTCTGAGCTCAGGGTTGTCACCGGTACAAGGGACAGAACTGCCTTCCTTGCAGGGTAGTTGTGAGCTGGACGACTGAATAAAATGTCACATACAAAGATAAAATGCTGCATATAAAAGTCCCCAGCACAGTGCCTGCTACAGAGCAGATGCTGGCATTGTCAGCTTAATTTCACCCTCTAGACCTGGGGAGACTGGGAGAAGGTGTCCTCTCTCACGCACCTCTGCTGGTCAGGTCCTTGGCAGGTGCTCTCTGACCTTCCCCAGAGACCTGGCCTGATACTCACCGGTCTCCTGTCACCTTGCCATCTCACCATCGAGCCACCTTCTCTGCTTCTTCTTTTTTCTTCCTCCTCTATTTCCTTCTCTCCTAATCCTCTTATCTTCTTTTTCTCCAGCTAACTTCGCTCTGTGCATTCTGGGTAGGATTATTTGGATGAGCACAAACTCTAAAGTACTATTTTCAGTAATTTTTTTGTTTCTGAAAGCAAGAGGTGTTAGGTAGCTTTGCAGGGGACGGGGGGGAGGCCTCTCTCATTTTCTTCTGAATTTGCTTAAATTTATTTTTTTTAATGTTATCATTTTCCCGTTCTCCCCTCCCTTGGGCTTATAGTCGTTAACTTGCCAGACACACAGCAGCTGAGTGTCTCTGTGACGTGGCTGGAGTTGGGAAAGTGTCCTTCACGGGGAACCTCACCCATCTATTAACTCAGACAGAGCAAACTGCTGAATAAAGAGCCCCAGTGTGCCACCTTGATCTTCTTGGTCCCATCCTTTCCCATGGAAAGGGGGTTGCTGAAACAGAAAAAGAGAAGGCAGGGGTCGGGGTGAGGGGGTAGTTTCAGCCATTTTACTGACTCAGAAATTGGAACCCTGCCATCCAGATTCAGGCATCTCATCCATCTATCCATCCATCCATCCATCCATCCATCCATCCATCCATCCATCCATCCCTCCCTCCCTCCCTCCACCCACTAAATGTTCAGGAAACAGGTCCTTATCTAAGACCCAGCATAAGGCCCTGGGCAAACATGAGGCGAGTGCTAGGATCCCTGCCCTCAGCCTTCCTCCCGTCTCCTCTGCTATTTGAGCAGGTGGAACAGTGGCTCGTTTCATCTGTATTTCTGTATTCCTGCAGTCCTCACAGGTCTAGTTCAGTAAATGCAGGGGTGATGGTAAAAGCTGTGCGATGGAGGGAGGGCAAGAAGGAAGGAAGGAAAATCATCAAAGGAAGAAAGGAAGTCTCTTTGTATTATGTGTGGTGCCAGGCATGTAAATGGGTGCACGCTCTAAGTGCAGTTTAATGATTGCAACGAGAATCCAGGGAAGCATTGCTGCATATGGAGATTTGAATAAAATTTCCAGGGAAGTGATGCTAATTATCCTCAGCTACATAGAAGTCAAAATGGAAGCCATGCATTCTCCGAGTACATCTCCTAGAACACGGATTTCTCCTGATTTTTCTCCCACTAAGCGATGTAGCTTTTTATTTAGCAGAAGACTGCAACTTTACCCCTCCAGTCATTTCTGGTTTTACAGTCAGAAAACTGAATTCTTTCCCTTCCAAGGAAAGTAAAGAACAATCTATTTCTCCCCCACCGCGCCCAGCCACATTTTCCCTGTAGTGTTTCTTTGGGGCCATTGACCTGGTGGGAAGAGTGTGGCTCTTAGTCCTGGGTCAGCCTATGACTCAACAGCTGCCAAAGGACGTGCCCATTTCCCCGCATCTCAGCGCCGCCATGGGAGGGACGGGAGGAGCCTGCCTGTGTGCACCCCAGGTTGTCCCACGACAGTCCCGCGAAAAGAGATTTATACAAAAGCACCTTGAAAATGCAGGTGTTAAATATGTAAAGAATTTTATTGCGAAACGGATGTCAGCTTGATTTTTCACAGGACATTGATGTCTTTCTAAAATCTTAGCACAGCACCTGAGGTCATTTGCTGTCTGCAATTTTGTCAACTGCCAAATTCCATTTCAAAGAAACTTGCAGTGCCCTAAAAGAGAAGTCATTTTTTTCCTTTTTCCAGAAAATTCTCTGGACCTTTGTATTATTCGCAAATATGCACATGATATTTTTTCATAAGCCAATGCAAAGATATTGGAGCTTTAACCTTCCACTCCCCTGGTTTTCCACACCACTTGGTTTCTGTTTTCAGTGCCCACCATGCTATGCAGCGTTGTGTAAAAACTCAGTCCCCACCCTCAGAGTTCACCGTCAGGCAGAGGATGTACAACATACACAAATAGCTGTGACATAGGTAGCAGATGACGGGTGCCAATCTATCTGATAGGTAGAGTCGGGAATAAGGGCATCTCTGAGAGAGGTAAACTAGCCTTTTAAGCAGGATAAAGAGAAAAAGAAAAAGCAAGACAAATTCGAGTGTCCTTAGTATTGTCTTACCATATAATATCTTACGTTTGTCTTATTCCTCTTATTATATATCACAGGATCCTGAGGACAGGGACTCTGTGATTCATCGCTACTATATTTGGTGATGCCTGCTGTGAGCTTACAAATAGTAGGTCTTAGGGAATGGTCACTTGAGCAAATATTTTCTGTATCATCTCATACAAAATTTCAAGCTCAAAATCAATACCCCCGTTTAAAAAAAAACTCAGTAACTTAATTCTGTACATATGTATGGCATTTGGGGCCTTTCCAGAATAAGTATTTTTTAACTACTGGGGAAAAAAACAAACAAATGCTGACTTCAGGAGGAATTCTAGAACATAGTCAGAATAAGGAAAGTGATTTTGTTTACACTTGAAGTATAAACCAAGTGCAGAGAGATTTCCAGAAAGTCCCTGCAACAGGAAAACTGGCTGCTAGAGGACCTGTTTCCAGGTATAATCGGGTTTCCCTTTTGTCAGGTTTAATTAGATAACAGAAGCTCCTTTTACCCAGCAATCTATACAGTACGGTGATTTCACCACTAACATTATACTTATTGCTAGATGTCCCCACTCTTTACTAAAACTCATAAGCTCTGTTAGTGCAGAAATATTTGTCAAATCCTTTGATGTATCTCCAGGGACTATAATTCTCCTTGGCATGTAGTAGGTGCTTAATAAGTATTGGCCAAATGAATGAATGAATGTGTCAAGTCCTGTGGTAAACTCTGGGGCTAGAATGATGAGTAAGGTATAGTCTTTGCCCCAGGAACCCCATCATCTAACAAGGAAGACAAACATATGAAGACAACAATTATTGTAGAGCGTGGAAAAGCAATGACAAAGCTAGGCAAACAGTTATTCTCTGTGATTTGTATCATTGTTGTTGTTATTGCCTTGAAACAAGAAGTATCAAAGAACAGTCAGTTTTTATCACCTGTTCTGTCCGTTTGTTTTACTAACCTTCATCCTAAATTGTCAAGTTTCCTGGGTGATAGAGGGTCATGATAAGCTCCAGTTGCAATCCGTGCTAAAGGTTGCATACGGAGTCAAAGTGAACATCAAGACTTCCAAGGTCAAATCCAGTGGCCTCGTAAGCACAGACATGGCTGGTTTGCCATTGTTTTTTCCAGAATCCTTGCCAGTCCACTTCCCTTTGCAATCCCTCTTCCTCTCTCTTCCCTCTTACAGGTTGGTGTTCCATAGCTACCTGAAGAATTTCACCTACCACCTAAGTACTGAGAACTTGACTATAGCTTATCTGCAGGCCCAACTTCTCTCCAGTGCTTTATAGCAAACTGCCTACTGGATTTCAGATGCCCTCTGTCCAGACTGGAACTCGTTATGTCACCCTCCCATTCCCTCTGACAAGAATAATCCCTTCACTTCCACCCATCAGACAAGCCCAGGAGTCATGCTTCCCCTTTGTGCTCTCCATCCAAGGAGTCTCCAGATCTGTTAACACAACTTGCAACCTCTCTGATCCAGGCATCTCTTCAGTCCTCACCCGCTGACCATCCCATCTGCAGCCTTTCCCCGCTCCTCTCCTCTGATGTCCACAACCCAGTGATCTTTCTAAAACACAGCTGTGAACCCATGCATTCAAAACCCTTCGAGGCAGCCTGTAACCTCTTACAACCTCCTGCATGTCTGACCCTTGGACATTTCTCTAGTTTCATCTCCTGCCACTCCATCTTTATTTCTAAATTCCCAGGCTTTTACCACATTGCCTGGGTTCAATGTGTATTTACTGAAGGAACCAATAAACCCAGAGCTGAGCACTTACATAGGAAACCTAACAAGTAAACGCAGAGGCAGGAATCTGTGTGATGTGTCCAAGAGAGGAGACCAGTAGCTCAGAGCTGGGGAGTAGGAGATATAGCTGGACACACACACACACACACACACACACAAGCCACTCTTGCCCTCTGGCCACACTTAACCATTTGTGGTTTCTCTATTACCCTGTGGTTTCACAGCTTCACACCCTTGCCGTTCTCTTGGACCCTCTCCCCATCACCCACCTGTCACACCTGGCAGGCCACCTTCTCTGTGAAGTGGCCTCTAAGTTAACCTCCCTCCAGATAGTCTTTCAAGACTGAAAGTGCAGCGGTTTAACTACCACCCTTATACTTATCCTAGTTTTGGTAGGTCCCTTCATTCCTTAGACTCTCTTCTCACTGACTCCTGGGCTAGTCTGTTTTCTCACTCCTGGGTTACTAAGTTGTCCTGACTGTGCCTGGAATCTACCCTATCTCTGCCACCAAACTAATCATATATATCAACTTAGCCCTTTGCTCCAATAACATTTGGTTTAAACACTCAGGCCTGACTTTTCGGGTCCTTCATGCTGCCTTCTCACCCGTCCTCCCAGATCCAGAATCATGTGCCCAGCTGTGTCTCTACCTCCCCTGAGTCTAAATCCCTTTAGTTGTGAGGTTTGGTTTTTCCACAGACATGCCCTTCCTTCTCTCCACTCTGGGTTTATTGCTTTGTTCAGTAAGTGTACATTGAGCCTGGCTATGAGCTGAGCATTCTGCTGGGCTCTGGGAACACAGAAAATAGAAAATAAAGCATCCTCTGCCCTCCGGGGGCTCTCAGTCTATGGAAGTATATAGTCACAAAAGCCAACGGCATAAAAATTCAATGAAGGAGAGACAGAATTGTTTGGGTAGCTGTCACATTCTACCCATCCATTAAGATCTATCGGAGTCGATTTTTTGTCCAAATTAATATTTCTCTTTTATACACCTTTATTTTGACATTTAATCACATACGGACTCATATTGTTGTATAAGCGTCTCCTGCACATGTGTCCTACTTCCACAGGTGTATTTTAAGTGTCTTGAAACAAGGCCTATGTTGTCTATGTTTTATACCAGCTTTATCAGTTTGAACTTGCTGTGTAACAAAATACCCCAAACATAGTGGCTTAACAAACATTATTTCTCACAATTTTTTCAGTTGGTTGGGCAGTTCTTCTGGTTTGGACTGGCTTGATAGGGGCCAAATGACCCAGTATAGCAGTAGGCAAACTGCAACCCACAGGCCTGCCACCTGTTTTTTAAAATAAGGTTTTATAGGAACACAGCCCTGCTCATGTCATCTGTAGCTGCTTTCACTCCACAACAGAAGAGTTGAGTAGTTGTGACGGAGATCATATGACCCACAGCTTTAAATATTTACTCTTTGGTTCTTTGAGAAAAAGTTTGCTGAGCCCTGCTCTAAGACAGCCTCACTTATTTGTATGTCCAGCAGTTGGCGGGCTGGTTGGTCCAGGGAGACCTCACCTGGGATGACTCAGCTCTATTCTCTGTGGTCTCTTGTTTTCCAGGAGGCTATCCTGGAATCCTTTATATGGTGGTGTCAGGATTCCAAAAAGTGGCAAGAGAGGGCAAGCCCCAATATGTAAGCGTTTTTCAAGTCTCTGGTAGCATCACATTTTTCTGTTGTCCCTTTGGTAAAAGTAAGTCCCAAGGCCACACCCAGAGTGTACTGGGGGGACTACCCAGGAGCCTGTGTTCAAGAAGGGAATGACTGCAGCCAGTTGGGAAAGCAATCCACCCAACAGCCCATCCCCTCCCAACCACCATTCCCCTTGCCTCCGCCCCCAGTGCTCAGCACTGAGCATATGGTGGGTCCTCAATACGTGCTTGCAGAATCGAATTAAAAGCACAAATTGACTTTTTGGTGGAAGAGAGTAGGACAAATAGTTATTGTAACCCTCCCATAGGCCCTGGGATTTAGTGACGAACAAAACATACAGTTCCTGTGCTCAGGGAGCAGGTAGCCAAATTCAGTTCTGTGTGTCCTTCCTGTCGAGCTGTGAGGTGGACTTCACTCTTAAGATTCCTGCTAAGGATCTTTGGTATTTAACTATGACTCTTCCATCCATTTGTTATCTCCTTTCTGCCCCCTCTACCTCCGCATTATCTAGACTTCTCCAGCCTACACACGGCTTGCTTTAGGATGCCCTGCTTCTAGCCTCTTCCTCCCCCTTCCCTCTGAGCATCAGCTCCTCCTAAGGCCTCATTTTTATGAGTCTACTCCTTGCTCAAAAGCCTTATCTATCCACCAACTAGAGCTCAGACTCTTTAATATCCTTAGCAAGCACCTCAACAGAGTCCCAAACTCCTCCTTGTCTAGATTCCTTGCCCTTCTGTGAATATGTGTATCTGTATGTCCATTCCCAAATGTGCCTTTTGAGACGCTACCCATCTGCCAAGGCCAGGCCTAGGTGTCATCTCCTCCATGCTGTCTTCCTGATTGCTCCTATTGAAAGTTATTTCCTCTTCTGCACTCACAGGGTGCCAAGTTTGGAATGGAACTCAAATGGCATATGTCACATAATGCTTGACGTTTGATCCTGCCTCATCCATCTCATGCATTGTATCCTCCTCGAGATTAGGGATCAGGTCTTATGGATTTTCATTTCTTTCTGAATGCCTTGCACAAGGGAGACTTTTAGTGAAAGCTTGTTTTATGAATAAATGAGTAACTGACATTTTACCACTTCCAAACACTTTATCTGCCATATTTCTAAGAGGCCATTGATTTAAATATAATATTTTGTGTACCACCAAGGAAGAAAAAACATACTAGAGAAATGCAAATCAAAACCACAATGAGATATCACCTTACACCTGTCAGAATGGCTATCATCAAAAAGACAGATAACAAGTATTGGCAAAGATATGGAGAAAAGGGAACCCTGTGCACTGCTGGTGGGAATGTACATTGATGCAGTCACTGTGGAAAACACTATGGAGATTCCTCAAAGAATTAAAAATAAAGCTACCATACAATCCAGCAATTCTACTTCTGGGCATTTACCTGAAGAAAACAAAACACTAATTCAAAAAAATATATGCATCCCTACCTTCACTGCAGCATTAGTCACAATAGTCAAGGTGCGGAAGCAGCCTGAATGTTCATCAATAGATGAATGGATAAAGAAGATACACACACACACACACACACACACACACACACACACACACACACACACACTGAATATTACTGGACCATAAAAAAGAATGAAATAGTGCCATTTGTGACAACATGGATGGACCTAGGGAGTATTATGCTAAAGGAAATAAGTCAGAGAAAGACAAGTCCATATGATCTCACTTATATGTGGAGTATAAAACACCAAAGGAGCAAAATAAAACAGAGATGGACTTACAGATACAGAGAGCAAATAGGTAGTTTTGGGGGGGGGGGGGCAGTGGTGTAGGCAAAAGAGGTGAAGGGGATTAAGAGATACAAACGTCCAATTATAAAATAAATAAGTCAAGAGGATGTAATATATAGCATAAGGAATATAGTCAGTAATACTGTAATAATGCTATATAGTGACAGACTTGTGGTGATCATTTAATAATGTCTTTGAGTGTTGGATCACTATGTGGTACACCTGAAACTAACATAATATTGTGTGTCAACTATACTTCAATTTTTTAAAAAGGAAGAAAGACCAAAGTATAATAAGCTATCAATTTTAAGGTATATCCTAATTTTTGAAATATCAATATTATTATGTGGGAAAATGTACATCCTAGAATCAGTAAAATACGTAATAGTAAATCCAATTCAGATAGATACAAGTATCCAATTAGATATTTATAAAACACCTAAATGTGTTGGGCATTGGAATCTCACACAGCCATGTAAGAAAGGTAGGGTGGGTAGTATTATTCCCATTTTACAGAGGAAAAAGTTAAAGTTCAAAGAGACTGCAATACATATTCAGAGTAAAACAAATACTGTAAATAAGGGAGCCAAGTCTTATGGCCGAGATACAGCTACCTTCCTAAAATCACCTGCAGATATCAAAACCCTTAAGTCAGCTCTAGGTCTCATGATCAACATGTGCCATTTTCTTTCTTTTCAAATTATATGTACATCAGTTGGCCTTTCAGTTTGTTTTCCCCAGCTGTATTGTTTTGTCATGTTACCCCAGGAACATCCTGTTACTTGACATAGCATAATGTAATGGTATGTGATATTTCATGCTGCTTAGCAAAAATTAGAATGATTGTTGGATGCTTAGATTTTCTTCAGTAGTAATTAGCAGGCAGAATCTCTCTCACACCCACCCATAGGAGTTTCTCAACCATCCATTAGCCTCAAAATAGTAGAAGGCTTTCGAAACCCAACACTTCACTTAATTAATTACTTCATCTGACTACCTCCTTTTGGATTTTAGAAGCACTCTCCCGAATTTACATCTAAGAGACAGCATTTTTTATTAGTAAGTTTAAGTAGTTGCGGCACTTTAGAAGGAGTTGGTATGTGCAGATTTTGACTTATGTAGACATCAAACTGATTTTCCGAATAGGGACGTTAAAAACTGTTTCCTACGTATGTCTGGTTGTATTTTCATTTTACTCAGATTGCTAGGCGAAATAAGGAAAATGCAAGAGGAAGCGTCTCCCCAGATCAGCAGGAACTGGAGAGTGTTCAGGTCTTGGCAGAGTCAATTCAGCCTTTCATCCGTCCAAGGGAGATGTGTTGAAATCCCCGCACTGTTCTCAGGATTACTCAGACTTTGAGTAGCTTGTCGATTTCTTGTCACTGCATTTTTTTAAAAAAGCAGTTGGAGAGAGGGAAAAAAGTCCAGAAGACTAGCCAAATGATAAAAAATAAGATCTGTGCAAGAAAATTAAAAGAGGTTGTTTAGCTTGGAGAAGAAATAGTGAAGTTAATTGCTACCTTCAAATATATAAGGTATTTTGTTGTTTTGGGTTTTTTTTGGTGAAGAAAATAACAGTTTAGCTATACCGTATGACCACTAAGCACAAAATAAGAGGAAATGGACTTCAATTTGTGTTGGACACGTTACATGGTGACAAAGTTCTAAAAGTGGTTCCCAAGGAATACCACAGTGAAGGAGGTGTCTATTCTAAGACCTTTAGGATTCACTTGCCTAAGTGGATAGGAGACCAAATTAGAAAATCTCTTAAGGCCCCTTCAGCACTGTGATTGAGTTAATCTCCTATTTTCTTGACTGTGCCAAACAACTTTTGGGTGATGATTATCAGATATGTAGGATGCAGCACACCCTCATGAGAAGTTAAGATTACAGAGTCCCCAGGTCCTTATATAATATATATGAGGACTAGACTTTCTGTCCTGTAGGTCATGTGTGTGACTCATGTTCCATGTCACACACATGTTCCATGTCACATCTTAAAAGACGTTTGGGCACTTGGCCTTTTCAAGAATGTTGCTCCTGAAAATATCCCCTTTCTTTTCTGTATGATTAGTTTCTCCCTTTGTGCTCAGTCTTTCCCATGGACATATAAAATCTTTAATATTGCCCAATGGGAGGAAAAAAAATTGCTTATGCCCCACCCTCTTCTAGCTTCTACCTGACTTTACTGCTCCCTTTCACACAAAATGTCTTGAACTTTTTGTCTATAGGTGTTATTTCTACTCCCTCATCTGACTCTACTACTCCACCAACACCGTTCCTATCCATGACCTCCTAGTTGCCTCACCTTCTTCACCCTCTCAACAGCATCCAACACAGTCAACCATTCCCTTCTTCCTAAAATCCACTCTTCTCTGGGCCTGCATGACAGCACCTTTTTCTGGATTTCGTTCTTCCCAGTCACTGCTGCTGTCCTCTCCTCTACCCCGTATCTGAATTGGTGTGTCCTGGGGCACAGTCCTAAGCCTCATCTTTTCTTTCTGCACTTTCACTGATAAGTGAAAGTGTCACTGATATCTCATCTGATCCCCAAACTTCATGGTACTAAATCCCCAATTTATATCTCCAGCCCTGATCTCTCCCCTGAATATCAGGCTCACATATCCAATGATGTACTTGGCATATCCACTTGGATGCTTGATAATCATTTCAAACTTACATATCCAAAATAGAACGTAGGCTTCCAGTTTTTTCACGTATTAAGATCTTATGAATTCTCAAACAAAGATTGTCAAAGAAGGAAATAAACCACCACGAGTGAAAATCAGCACCAGCAACAAATAATACTTTGATTACCCCTTCCCCACCAAGGACTTTGGATGTTTAAATTATCAAATTAAAAAAACAAAAGGACTACCTCTATATATTTTATTTATTTATTTATTTATTTATTTATTTATTTATTTATTTGGCTGCATCAGGTCTTAGTTGCAGCACGCGGGATCTTCATTGCGGCATTTGGGATCTTTTGTTGCAACACACGGGCTTCTCTCTAGTTGTGGCATGCAGGCTCCAGAGCACATGGGCTCAGTAGTTGCATCACACAGACTTAGTTGCCCTGCGGCATGTGTGATCCTAGTTCCCCGACTGGGGATCGAACCTGCGTCCCTTGCATTGGAAGGTGGATTCTTAACCACTGGACCACCAGGGAAGTCCCTATTCAAAAATTTTTAATTTTTAAGTTAAAGATAGAATACAAAAATTAGCAAGCAGCAATGGGCTATCAAAATCACCAAGCGGTTCTTAAAAAGAAACAAAGAGAACTTTTAGAAATGAAAAAAGTAATTCACTAGCAAAAACATAAGTGGACATGCTCATTTGTAATCGATGAATTCATGAACTGGAAAATAGAACTAAAGTAGTTTCATACAATAGATCACAAATAGATGAGGAGATGGAAATATAAGGAAGAGAGGCTAATAGCATGGAGGGCAGAATAAGAAGGACTAACATAAGACAATTCAGAGTCACAAAAGGAAAGAATATGCAGGATGGAGATGAGAGTGGAGAATTTATGGCTGAGAATTTTCCAAATAAGGTGAGAAATATGGATCCACAGATATAGGATCTGTGGATCCATACATAACTTTTACAATGTAGTAAGACTGAGGATCAGTGAAGACAAAGTTTTACTCTTAAAAGGAGAAAACACAGATCACACCCACCAAAGAACAATACTTATACTGACCGCAGACTTCTCAACAGCAATAATTGAAGCTCAGAGATGGTGAAATAATATTTTCAAGGTTCTGAGAGAAAATAACTTTCAACCTAAAATTGTGTACTCAGCAAAAGTAACTTTCAGAAACGAGAGTTGAAATACTGTTTTCATAAGAGGAAAACCTACAAGAGTTTAACAGTAGCAGACGTATATCGAAGAAATTTCAAAGATATACCTCAGAAAGAAGGACAGGGATAGCAAAAGAAGTCTGAGATACAGGAAGAAATGATAAGCAAAGAAATTGGTTAACATGTAGGTAAACCTAAACAAATATTGTTGGTTTGAAATAATAATGTCTAATATAGGGGAAAAGATATACTAAAATACTGGGTAAAACTCCACATATACAAGAAAGAGCTATCAGAGTTAGCATTATATGGTCCTTTTATTGTTCTGAAGGAGATTACGATATTAATTTTAGATTTCAAGGGTAACTGTTAAAAGAATAGAAATGGTATATAGCTTCCAAGGCAGTTTTTTCAAAAGTCAAGCAAGGATAAAGACAAAAATGAAGCATAGAAAAAGTAGGACAAATAGAAAGCAAAAGTATATCAGCTATAACAGTGTATGTAAACTTTCTGGCTAAAAGACAGATATAGTAAAATTAAGATTCTTTAAAATAATAATAATTCAGCTCTACAGTTTTAGAAAATACACACCTAACATGGAAGGACAAAATAAATGGATGAAAAAATATATTCCAGCAAATGCTACTCAAAAGGAAGCTAGGGTAGCTTTATTGATACCAGTCAAAATAGACTTTAAAAAAAATAGACTTTAAGACAACATTATTTGCACAGGGAACTATATTCAGTATCTTGTAATGGCATATAATGAAAAAGAATATATATGTGTAACTGAATCACTTTGCTCTATACCAGAAACTAACACAACATGGTAAATCAACTACACTTCAATTTTTAAAAAGTAAAAGAAAGTAAGAAAAGGCAACATTATTAAGGATAGAGAGTTTTAATTCATTGGAAAAGATATAACATTTCTAAAATAGCCTCAAAATATAAAAAACAAAAATTGATAAAACTGTAGAGAAATTTCTCATGTTTCTCTAAGTTATTGTTCTTTGAAGCAGACAGCAAATAATGAGTAAAGATATAAAATTTAGGCAGCACAATTAAATAGCTTGACTCATGGACATAAGGACTTTGTACCAAACAACTAGAATACATGTATTCTTCACAAGGAAGAGTTATAAAATTGACCTCATACTAAGCCACAAAACAAGTCTCACCAAATTTCCAAGGATCACTATAATAATGACCATATTCTCTGATCATAATACAATTAAATTAGAAGTCAGTAACTAAAAGACACCCCCCACACACAAAATCCCCCCTATATTTGGAAATTTAAAAACATTTCTAAATAACTCATTGCTCAAAAGTATCATAATGGAAATTTTTGAATACTTAGAATTGAATGATAATGAAAATATTACATATCAAAACTTGTGGGATGCAGTGAGACTTGTACTTAGAGGAAAATTTATAGCCTCAAGTGCTTTTAGCAGAAAAGAAAAAGTAAAAATTAATAAGGTAACTTTGAGAAGGTAGAAAAAAGAGAAAACAAGGGAAGATGAATAAAGATGGGAACAAAAGTTAATTAAATTGAAAATAAAAATACCACATAAAGGATCAACAGAGCCGAAGTTGCTTCTTTGAATGAGGTTCATAATACAGAGTTTTATAAGAACGCAGATAGTAAGTATTTTTGACTCTGTTGGCAATACAGTCTCTATCACTCAACTCTGTCATTGTAGTGTGAAAGCAGTTACAGATATGTAAATGAGTATTGTGGTTCTGTTTCAATGAATTTTTTTTTTTTTTTTTTTTGTGGTACGCGGGCCTCTCACTGCTGTGGTCTCATGGCTCACAAGCCCAGCCGCTCCGCGGCATGTGGGATCTTCCCGGACTGGGGCACGAACCCGTGTCCCCTGCATTGGCAGGCGGACTCTCAACCACTGCGCCACCAGGGAAACCCTCAATGAAATTTTATTTACAAAAGCTGGTGGCACAGTTTTGGCCTGCGGATCATAATTTACCAACCACTGGACTAATGTAATGGTATGACAAAGTTTACTATTAAAAATAATGACAAAGTTTGGCAAAGTGGCTGGATGTGCGATCAATATACAAAAGTTAGTTGCATTTTTATACACTAGTAACACAGAAAAGTAACTTTTAAAAAGTTATAGTTTATAATAACAACAAAAATTTTAAGTACCTAAGAATAAATCTAACAAAAATAAAAATAATTAGCCCACTTACATGTTAACATAAATAACATATCTTTATGAAAAAACTAAATCTTTCAAGACAAAAACAATAGTGAGAAGAATGGTGTTGCTTTATATTTTTCCAAATCTCTTAAATGTCTGGCATAATAGAAGACACTTCTATATGATAGTTGGATTCTAATATATGTTTCAGTATCCAATCTGCTGTTATATGATGTTTTGGTTAAATTAGATGAAGTTACACCTCACACAGACGCATAGTTGGGAAAGGATGGAGCATTTTAGTAGTCTTTTCAAACAACTGTGGATACTCTTCTTTTACTGCATCAAAAGTTGACAAATGGTAATTTCCTAAAGGTTAGTTGCCATGCAGAATCTAAAACCATATCAATGAACTTTTCATACTCTGTTACATTAAAATGCATTGGTCTGCTTTGCACATTGAATGGATCCGTTACCAAAGCATGATTTTTTAAGTCCATGACTAGTTATTTGGAAAATATTGATTTACTGAGTTATACAGATCTTCAGAATGGTGACAGATTTCATTTTACAATGTCCAAAAAGTTCACATGTTAAAATTACCACCAATCGCATCAGAAAAGTTTTTAAGTTTGGGGAAGCTGTGAAGCTCATAGTAGTAGATACACATTTTCAAAAAATCTGCTTTGTAGAAGCTTGAATTTTATCATTGGCAACAAATTCTGCCAGTTGTTTTCCTTGAAGTCACAGCTTACCTTTTTCATTTTCAAGAAAATATCAGCCAGATGCCTAAATCTGAATAACCATTGTTCATCAGGCATTCTTTCGAGTAAAAATGTTGTTCCCCGAAAGTTGTCATTCAACTTGCAACTCAGACAACACCACAGATATTTTTCCTTGAGAGGACAATCGTACCTCAGTGTGCAACAAAACTTCTTTATGCATATTTGTCACACAGAATGTTATCATGACGTGTACTCACATGTTGAGATTTAATGTAAATTTAATACAAATAATAATTCTTACTGCTTGATCAAGTACATTCTTAAGTGAAACTAGCATTTTGTCTTACTGTGCATGTCTGGTGGTGAAGAACTAATACAGTCAGGGCCACTGCCTGTGTCATGCTGAGGAACCAGCAGTTTTACCGCTGTTACATTTGCACCATCAATGCAAATGTCAACGTGTGAAAAAAACAAATAGCATCTTAGGATTATGAAAACAGTAGTGACTTCATTGACTTTCTGAAACGGTCTCAGGCTCCCCAGGGGTTCCCGCAGACCACCGTGGAATCAGTTGCCATAGACCTTCATGTGGCTGTCTCCTTCATACCACTCAGACCTCAGTTTAAATGTCATGACCTCAGAGAGCCCTGTTCTATGTAGCCCCCAGTGGCTCCCTAACATATCACCCTATTTTGCTTTTATCGTAGCACTTATCACTATTTGATAGTGTACTGTTTATTTATTTATGTGTTTAGTATCTGTCTCCCCTGACTGGAATATAAGACCTGAGAATGTAGAGACCTTGTCTGTCATGTTCAATATAATAACGGTGCCTCCAAAACCTAAAATAGTATTTGGCACGGACGGAGTCGATAGATGTTTGAGGAGTGATTGGATCCCATTGCGATGGGGCACAGGGAATTGGGATTCTCATCATTTCTCACTCAGATGGCCTCATAGCTGTAAATAACTCTTTTGCACTCACTCTGGAGTCTGTGGATAATAACAGAAGGAACTTCTGAGTTCTGCAGTTTTACATGTATTAACTCAGTCCTCACAAGAACCCTGAAAGCTAGGTATTATTTATGACTTTTTATAGAAAAAGCATTTGAAGGTCAACAAGAACTGTTTTAAATATAAAGGTCTGATAAGTATTAGAGCCAAAAATTGAACTCGTATCCTTCAGCTTCCTCCCAGGTGAAACAGTAGCTCAATGGATGCCCATTAAGACATACTCAGAAGAATCGCTCAGAGGGCCAAGGTTTCAAGAACTGGCTGCTAATGATGAGGCAATAGTCATTCAGAAAGTGTGTTTGTTAGAGGGAATTTTTAAAATAATTAAAATTGAAACTCTGAAGTTATAACAGATGAGCAGCAAATTTTCAAAATTAACTTCTTTGCACATTTTAGAAATGTTTACCTCAACCTTTAATTCCCAAGAAACCATTGTTTCTTCAGTCTTGGACCCCCAGGTTCGTGATCTTTCATAGGAACCGTAGCAATGGCAGATGACCATGGAGTTCTTGTGTTACGTTCGTACCAAAGGTCTTTCCTTTGCCCTGCTTTCTGGCTGGAGCCAATGTACAATAACACGTGATAACATGCATGTCAGCATGAAGACTTAAGCCTGGACCTAATCTCAGCTATTATATCTTTACTTCCTAGATTATGCCACAGAGAAGCTATGACTGAATATTTAGGGGCCGCACAGAAGTCAGCAATGATAATGGAATATGAGTCAAGCCTCCTGTTGTCTAGAGAGATGCTCTGTTTGCTTCAGGTTTTATGTGTAATCTTTAATACCAAGGAGAGACTTACCAAGAATCTTTCAAGGGAGCTCCTAGACTAGCCCATTAGATACCAAGAGATATGACAATCAATTCCCTAAGATTGTGTCTGCTAGCCCAGAGAGCTATAACTTTTTTAAAATAAAGTGGAGTACGAACATTCTATCCAAGTTCTGTTTTAAAGGCTGCTTGTGAGAACTCAGGGCCGCTCACCTGCAGGGGTTAGTGGTGTGAATATAGTAGGCACTGGCAGGGCCTTTCTTTTCCACCCATGTGAAAGTCAACAATTATCTATTAACTTAATTCACCCTCAATTAGAATATAAATACTCCTAGGAACCTCAGGAGAGGTTATAAGTCAGTTACAACTTTCTGAAAACTAATGTGAGCTCTAAACACACAAAGGTGCTCAGCTTTACCAAGGAAACTGGAGGGTGAGAAGACTAGAAGGGAAGGGAGAAATGATTTGTGAAAATGGGGTGCAAAGTAAGAGATTCTGTCCAGCAGAAGAGCACTGATATCCAGAAGACAGAAGGAGGGAAGGGAGACTTCTCTGGAAGAGCCTTTGCTTGCTTCAGGCATTCCTAGGGTAGACCATATACATGTGCCAGTATAGTTCTAGCTGACGCTGGATTCTCACCAGCAGTGGGAGAGGAACCTGTCTGTCTATACTGCAGGCCCTTCCCACTACCCCAGCCCCAGTAACTCCCTCAAAGCACCCAAAGAATAAAGATTTGTAAAAACAACAAGACTAGTTTGTCAAGGCCTGGGCTTGGCCTCATGCTAATGACTTGCTTGGTCTTGAGGTTACCCTTCCCTGCATTCTTATAATCATTGTGTAAAAACCAATCACCTTGTCACCGGTAAAGCACAATAGGTGAAATATTTGCAAAGTGTACAAAGGGATGTTCTAATATGTTGTTTTCTTGAGTTTTTTAATCCAAATCCCTAGAGGGATGACTCACTCTTCTTGTGTACATCCCCAGCAGCAGCACAATGGCTGTAGTTTGTGATATAAGATTAACGTAGGTCAGGAAGCCTCTTTCAGACATGTGTCTCCCTCTCCCAGTGCATGCCTGCCATGGAGAGTCACTACTCTAGTGTGTTTAACATAAATTTCTCCTTTCCATACTGTCTACTTATCTTGGGACTGTTTTATTTTTTTGTTTTTTTGGGTTTCTTTGCGCGGGCCTCTCCCTCTGTGGAGCACAGCCTCCAGACGCGCAAGCTCAGCAGCCGTGGCCCATGGGCCCAGCCGCTCTGTGGCACGTGGGATCTTCCCAGACCAGGACACGAACCCACGTACCCTGCATCGACAGGCGGATTCCCAACCACTGTGCCACCAGGGAAGCCCTTGGGACTGTTTGTGATCCATTATAGGGTTCTTATTAACCTTTTTTTTTTTTTGGTCTTCAGTATCTGTTGAGTTCCTGACAGGGTTTAAGGAGTCTCTAGCTTCTGAAGCAGAAGCACCAAGCCATAAAAATGTAGGGCTGCTGGGTGGACCTAGAGATGATCATACTAAATGAAGTATGTCAGACAGAGAAAGACAAATATTACATGATATCACTTATATGTGGGATCTAAAAAATAATACAGATGAATCTATTTACAAAACAGAAACAGACTCACGGACGTAGAAAACAAATTTATGCTTACCAAAAGGGAAAGAGAGGGGGGAGGTGGATAAATTAGGAGTATGGGATTAACAGATACACAGTACTATATATAAAATAGATAAGCAACAAGAATCTACTATATAGCACAGGGAACAATGTTCAATATCTTGTAATAACCTATACTGGAAAATAATGTTTTATATATATATAAAAACATTTCCTGGATTCGTGAATGACTGAATCTTCCCATCTTTCCAAAGTTCCACGTAACTTGGCTCTTCTTTGAGTCTGTTTCAAGGCACCCAGAAATCAACACAGTGATTTTTGTAGTTTGAGCAGCATATATATATAACTGGATAACTTTGCTGTGATTCACCTGCAACTAACATAATATTGTATCAATAAATCAACTAGACTCCAATTGTTTAAATGTAAAAAATAATTCTAAAACTTAAAAAAAAAATTTTAATGTAGGGCTGCCTCCAGGCTGGCAGAATATAAGTGATGGCACAGACCATCTTTGCTTGGAGATGCTAATGGTCAGGGTCATATTTTCATGTTAATATTAAAAGGCTCAGTTACCTGATACCCACATTCTCTTGACTGCCATTAAAAATCATGCCTAAGCTCACTTGTAGTCCTAATTGGGAAGATTCTAGTATTTCTGATCAGTCCATTTCTGAATGTCCATAAAGTAGATCTTTTTCACAAGGGCATCTCTCTAGGTCAGTGGAGAAAATATTTGAAAGAGCCTATTGAATCTACTTTCCAGCCTCCTCTACAGTACCTTCTCTGTTGATATCATTCACAGGGCCACCCAGTAAAGTCTGGTGTTTTTCTACTTTGCTCCTTAGAAATTTGAAAATAGCTCCTATGTCTTCTTATTGGAAGGAGGTACACCAGATTCATCTTTGTATACCTAGCATCAGGCTTAAGAAAGAAAACATAGTTAGGGATCTACAAATATTAGTTGACTCTTCCTTGCAAATTTTAGTTGATCTTCCTCTCCCCATTCTCTTAAATAACTCCTACTTTGTCATTTAGAATTCAGTTCTGGCATTGTCATTGCTGGGAAGGGTCCCATCTGTGCTTGATGGCATGCTGAAGTACCCCCTGCAACAGCCTTTTGGCATGGTATCTATCTGCCTGGTCATCCACAATATTATACGTTCAAAGGCTTATTTGTGCTGTGACCCAGCACCTAGCTGAGTGGCTGGCGTTGGTTAGACTCACTAAACATTGCCTGGATGCATGGATGACTGAATCTGCCCATCTTTCCAAAGTTCAAAGTAACTTGGCTCTTCTTTGAGTCTATTTCAAGGCACCCAGAAATCAACACAGTGATTTATGTAGTGTGAGCAGCTAAGAGTGGAGGAGACTGGCTCTCGCCAGCAGTTAACAATAATTCTAGAACAAAGCTTTATCTCTTTGGGACCTAGATAGGACACTTGAGAAAGCACAAGATAATGAGATTTTATTTTGGGTCTTTATTTCCTATTTTAAGGATTACACAGAGATAGGAAGAATATTTATGATCACAGTGGGACAGGGGAGCAGATATAAACAAGGTGTTGATGATTTTTAAGTGCAAAAAGCCTGGAACAGGATGGAATGAATGGAGATCAAGAAAGTCAAAAGAAGCTGCAGACTTTAAATGCCAGTTTTTAGTTTTGTTTTTTTGTTCGTTTGTTTGTTTTTTGTGTGGTACGTGGGCCTCTCACTGCTGTGGCCTCTCCCGTTGTGGAGCACAGGCTCCGGAAGCGCAGGCTCAGCGGCCATGGCTCATAGGCCCAGCCACTCCGCGGCATGTGGGATCTTCCCAGACCGGGTCACGAACCCGTGTCCCCTGCATCGGCAGGCGGATTCTCAACCAGTGCGCCACCAGGGAAGCCCTAAATGCCAGTTTTTAATGCCTCATGATTAAAAAGCAAAATAACAAGAGATAGACAAAACTCTGCGTACTTAAAAAGAAATATTAGAAAGTATGCAAAAGAAATTTTCACAGTGGATATCTCTTATATCACCATCCTTTTTCATATTTTTAAATGTGATTATACTCCTATGAGCTGAGAAGCTATTGGTTTGGGGTAATATATTTGAGGTAACCGAAAGAGTTTGGTGGACCCACTGACCTGCTTTTGACTTCTGAGAAATACAGCTTCACTATCTCAAATTCTACAAAACTTATCCTGGGTTTATGGCAAAGATTACTGTATCTTAGTTGTGGAAGGTTGCCTGCCTGTTTCTTCAGTAGAGACACGTTGCACATAAAGGGTGTCTACAGATGTTGCATTTGTGATCTTTTCTCCCCTTTCTAATTTGTAATACATTTTGTACATCTGTTAAATCTATTTTCTTTCCAGAAGGACTCACTCTTATTAATTCTAGCCTGTACCTCATGCTATGACAGGGTGCTCACCCACAGAGGTGCCTAGTTCCCAAGCAGCCTGTAGAAGGTTGACACACCTTACCCACCTGCTGAGCAATGGAAACTTGTTCCAGAGAGTTCTGTGATCCACTTTGTCCCCAAGTAATTTGGGATACAGGCTGTATTTCCTTGAGAGTGCAAGGAAAAAAATCCGAATTGGCCACCTAGACAGGGAGGAAATTTCACCTGTGCACTCTCATCCCTCTGTATTATTTCTTCGTCCAATTTCTGTAGAGTCAGATTAGATGACCCTATTAACAGGTGCCTTCCTGCACACAAACTTACTTATTCATTCATTCAACCCATATGAGCTTACTCCCTGGGTGATCTCACCCAGTACTGCGGCTTTTAAATACCATCTCCACCCTAACGGCTCTCAAATTTATATCTCTAAAATCAACCCTGCCCTGAATCTCAACCTCTGTGTTCAGCTGCTTATATACTATCTCCGAAGGGCTGTCTAATAGTGCCGTCCTCATACTTAGCACATCCAAAAGCAACCCTTGTTCTCCACTCACCCGCCACACCTGATCCTCCCCTGAGGTTTCCCATTTCAGTAAAGGACACCCCCCCATTCATCTGGTCACTTAAGCTGAAATCCTTGAAAGCATCCTTAACTCATTCTCTCACATCCCACATCAGTCCACTAGTAAGTCCCATCATCTCTACCTTCCAAATATACGCCAGGTCCAGCCACTTGTCACCGCTTCTCTTGCTCCCTCTCTAGACTGATCCATCATCCTTGCTCACCTCGGCTGCTGCAAGACCCCCCAGCATGCTTCCAGTCTGACGCACAACAACCCACTTCCCACAGAAAAGCCCAAGGCATCTTTTAAAAATAAAAATCAGATTCTCTCACTTGCCTGCTTTGGCTTCCCATAGCACTTAGAACAAAACCCAGACTCCCGCCCTGAATGCACACCTTTCAGTGCCCTGACTCCCTCAGCAGCCTTCTGGCCACATCTTCCAGGCTCTGGGTAGCTGTTTACTCTGTCAGGCAGGCTCTTCTCCCAGATACCTGCATAGTTTACTCTCTCACTTCATTTAGAATATGCTTCAGTGAGACCTTCCGTGACCACACTGTCTAACGCAGGACCTCTGTTGTCAGCCTTCGGTTCTCTTGCCTTGCCTTATTTTTTTCTCTTTAGCACATTTGATCAGGAATCTCTTTATCTGTCTGTATATTGCTGTCTCCCCCAATAGAACATAAGCTCCTTGACAGCACGACTTTGCTGGGCTCCTGGCTGTCTCCTCAGGCACCTAGAACAATGCATGACATCATGTACTGTACATGGGTCGGGGGGGGTTATACGCTCAGTATTGATTGAGTGAGTGAAAACATATACTGAGTAGCCAACTCTGTTTCAGGCATTATGCTACGGGAAAAAAAAAAAGTATGGTTTCTGCCCTTGAGGGACTTGCTCTGCGTGGCAGACAGACACATGAGCGATTCTGTGTTAGTGATACGACTGGGGAGCTGGGGAAGCTTGACCAAGAGTCTCTCAACTGTGCCTGCAGGAGTCGGGAAGTAACCGGAGGAACTGACATTTGAGATTATTCTTGAAGGATGAGCAGGTGTTTGCCAGAGAAGAGCGGGAAGGGCACGTGTTGTGTGGATACTGCACATACAACAGCGTAGAGCTACGATAGGACAAAGATCTTGAATATGACCAACTGATGGGAGAGTTGTATGAGATGAGTTTGGATCATGAGCTTCCAGGGAACAATAATTTATTTCAATCCCAGCCCCCAATTTATCATATTAATAGAACTTTATAAAAACTCATTTGATCATCTTCATAGATGCTGCAAAGATATTGATGTAATTCAACATCCATTTTTCATTTAAAAAACACTTTATAGGGACTTCTCTGGTGGCACAGTGGTTAAGAATCCACCTGCCAATGCCGGGGACACGGGTTTGATCCCTGGTCTGGGAAGATCCCATATGCCACGGAGCAACTAAGCCCGTGCACCACAACTACTGAGCCCACGCTCCACAACTACTGAAACCCGTGCGCCTAGAGCCTGTGCTCTGCAACAAGAGAAGCCACCACAATGAGAAGCACACGCACCACAATGAAGAGTAGCTCCCGCTCACCACCGCTAGGGAAAGCCCGCATGCCGCAACAAAGACCCAACGCAGCCAAAAATAAATAAAAGTTTTTAAAAACCACTTTATAAAATAAGAAATGATGGTATCTCCTTAACATGATAAAATATATGTATCACATCAAAAGTTGAGCATCGTGCTTGAGAAGGAAACACTAGAAGCCATGTCATGTCAGAAAGAATGAAGACAAGGGTGCTCAACATCATACACTGTCCTGCATGTACCAGCCAATGCAGTACTAGAGAAAGAAATTAAAAACATAGAAAGTCAAAAGGAAGAGGTCGAACTGTATTTGTAATTTGCAGGTGATATGCCTGTATACTTGGATTGTATGCTTGTTTCTATGAGTCAACTGGAAAATTGTTATAAACAATAACAGAACTCAGTAAAGGTGGCTGAGTACCAATTTATTATGTAAAAATGACATTCTTCATATACAAGATCAACAGCTAGTTAGAAGATATAATGGTAGAAAAAAAAAGAAAAATCCAAATATAAATGTAAATATACACATAAATACATTATGCACATAAACACAGGTATTGAGCTTCACAAAGGATCTGTAAGATATAAATCTTTATTCATATTAATAAGTGAAACTTTTTTAATTCCCCCAAGATGCAGAGGAATAAAAGAAAAGATGTAAATAAGTGGAAAGGCAATCCATGTTCTTGTATAGGAAATCTAAACATCACAGATTTAACACAATCCAAGTAAAAATAACAACAAAACTGTTTGTAACCAAACAAGCTGTTGCTGAAGTTCATGTGGGGAAAAAATGTTTTTAATTAGGAATAGTCTAGAATTAAAAAAAAGAAAACAATGAGAGAAAATTGCTTTTTCGATATTAAAATATATTACAAATATATTTATATATTTGAGTTAGGGCATTAATTAGATAGGTCCATGGTGGTGTATGGAGTTCAGAAATAATCTCAAATATATATGAAAATTTAGTTTACATTAAAGAAACCGTCTCAGATCAGTTCAGTTAAACTGTACCGTCCAATAAATGGTGCTGGGATGACAATAATAGCTGTCTGGAAAAAATGAAGTTTATTGATAGCTAATATTTTATACCAAGATGAATTCTAAATGAATCAAAGACTTACATTAAGAAAAAAACCTAGAGGACTTCCCTGGTGGTGCAGTGGTTAAGAATCCACCTGCTAATGTGGGGGACACGGGTTTGATCCCTGGTCTGGGAAGATCCCACATGCCACGGAGCAACTAAGCCCATGCACCACAACTACTGAGCCTGTGCTCTAGAGCCTGCGAGCCACAACTACTGAGCCTGCGTGACTGAAGCCCACACACCTAGAGCCTGTACTCCGCGACAAGAGAAGCCACCACAATGAGAAGCCCACACACAACAACAAAGAGTAGCCCCTGCAAGCTGCAACTAGAGAAAGCCCACGCACAGCAACGAAGACCCAACGCAGCCAAAAATAAATAAATAAATAAATTTATTTTTAAAAAACAAACCTAAAAATACTAAAAGAATTTAGGGGGAAATCATTTATATTCATAACTGGAAAAAGCCTTTTGATATATGATATAAAAGCTAAAAGCCATAAAAAGAAAACCATAAAATTAATCCAATTACATTAAAATGAAAAATTTCTGAGGGGTGAACACCACTGTATACAAAGGTGAACGACAGTGACAAACTAGGAAAAATACTTTGCAACTCATATAAGAGAAAGGGCAGATTTCTCTTGTAAAGAGCCTCTACAAGACACTAAGAAAAAAAGACCAGCAATGCAATAGGAAAAAAATAGGTTATTAACAGAGAATTTACGGAAGAGGGCATATAAGTAGCTGCTTATAAACATATTAAATATATCCAGCTTTGTTTATAAAAAATGAATGCAAATTAAAACTATAATGAGATACTATTTTACCTACCAAACAGGCAGATTTTGTTTTTTTACAGTTTGATAACACAGTCTATTAGCAAGACTATGGAGAAAGAGGTACTCTTGCACATTGCTGGCAGGAGTTTAAATTGGTACAATCTAAATGGAGAACAATTTGGCAATATCAAAACTACAAAATCTGGGACTTCTCTGATGGTCCACTGGTAAAGAATCCGCCTTGCAATGCAGGGGACACGGGTTTGATCCCTGGTCAGGGAACTAAGATCCCACATGCCATGGGACACCTAAGCCTGCCAGCTACAACTACTGAACTCACGTGCTTCAACTAGAGCTCACGTGCCGCAAACTACAGAGCCCACGCACCCTGGAGCCCGCACATCACAACTAGAGAAGAGAATAACCCACACGCCACAACTAGAGAGAAGTCTGCACGCCTCAATGAAGAGCCCACGTGCCACAATGAAAGATCCCGCATGCCTCAACAACAACAACAACAAAAAGATCCTGCATGCTGCAACTAAGACCCCATGCAGCCAAAAATAAATAAAATAAATAAATAAATAATAAGTAAATCTTAAAAAAAAAACTACAAAAGCTTATATCCTTTTTTTTTTTTTTTTTTTTTTGCTGTACGCGGGCCTCTCACTGCTGTGGCCTCTCCCGTTGCGGAGCACAGGCTCCGGACACACAGGCTCCGCGGCCATGGCTCGCGGGCCCAGCCGCTCCGCGGCATGTGGGATCTTCCGGGATCGGGGCACGAACCCGTGTCCCCTGCATCGGCAGGCGGACTCTCAACCACTGCGCCACCAGGGAAGCCCGAAAGCTTATATCCTTTTAATGCTTATATTCCCATCAGCCATAGGGAAAATATATGGATGTGCAAAATTACAAGGTTACACATTGCAGCCTTGTTTGTAATAACACAAGACTGACAACAAGCCAAATGGCTATGAATAGAGAATTGGTTATATACATTATACTATATTCTTATAGTTGAATTCTATGTAAGCAAAAAGCGAGGATGAGGAAGCTTTTATGTGTTCGTATGGGATGAAGCCCAAGATATATTTTTTAAGTGAAAGAGCAAGGTACCTAATAGTGGTATAATACGTTAGGTTTTGTGTAAAAAAGGAGAAAGAGGGTATCTATAAATGTATTTATCTTTGCTTAAATAGGCATAAAATTCTTCTAGAAGGATCTACAGTTAACATGAGTTGCCTCTAAGAAATGGAACTGTGTGATTGGGAAGCAGGGAAGGGGAGATTTTGAAAACTTGAACTGTATATCATTTGTACCTTTTGAAATTTGAACCAACCAAAACGAACCAAAAAATTAATTTAATGCTATTTTTTAAATCGTCTTCAGAAGAAACCAGTGTTACATACAACATAGATGAATCCCACAAACATAAGAAGGAAAAGAAGCCAGACACACACACCCCAAAAAATGTAGTATATTTTCCCAAGTATTTAAAGTTAAGAAGGAGACAAAACTAATCTATGGTGGAGGAAGTTAAAATGGCAGTCATCTTGGTGGAGATAGTGAATGGGACGGGGCATGAAGGAGACTTCTGGGTGTGGTCATGTTCTTGATCTGGGTGGTGTTTACCCAGGTCTGTTCACTTGAAAAAAATTCATTGGCGTGTCCTCTTATGGTTGATACACTTCTCTCCCTGTGAATTATGCTTCCGTTTTTTAAAAATTACAGAAAAGGAAAAAAAATCTTTAGGATTGTATTAGTTTCTGAAGGCTGCTGTAACAAAATACCACAAATTGATTAGCTTAAAACAACAGAAATTTATTGTCTTACAGTTCCAGTTGCTAGAAGTTCAAAATCAAGGTGTCTGCAGGGCCATGTTCCCTCTGAAACCTGTAGAGAAGGATCCCCCCTTGCCTCTTCCTAGTTTCTGTTGGTGGCCAGCAATCCTTGACATTCCTTGGCTTGTGGAAGCACCACTGTAATCTCTGCCTCCGTTTTCACGTGGTGTTCTCTTCTACCTTCCCATGGAGTTCCTTTTATAAAAACACCAGTCATATTAACTTATGGGCCCACCCTACCCCAGTGTGACCTCATCTTAACTATTTACATCTGCAATGACCCTATTTTCAAGTAAGGTTACATTTTCAGGTATTGGAGGTTAGGGCATCAACTTTTTTTTTTTTTGAGGGGACACAATCAATCCGTAACAAGAGTTAATGAAGAATTTTTAAAGAGCATTGGAGTTTCTATAAAATATTATAATTCCATCTTAGTGACTGATTTGTGAAGTGTGCCATGGTTGAGCTCTTGCAGAAAGAAGTGACCGAATGCTTTGTCTGCTAAGGATGTCTCTCCTTGGCAATCACTCAGCTGCTGAAGGGAAAAAAGAAAAAAGGCCTAATCCACTCACTACCCACAGTCACATGAAAAGAAAATAAACAAGGAGGTTTGGGGCTCCTTTGGCAGCCTCCTTCCTGGTTTTACAGCTCTATAAAATGAGGGGCTATATCCTTATAGGTTAGGGCTTGGCACACGGTGACCATCCATCTTCATCATAGAGCAGGAACATCGGTCTGGAGATGGGCATTTTATTTATTTATTTATTTATATTTTTTAACATCTTTATTGGAGTATAATTGCTTTACAATGGTGTGTTAGTTTCTGCCGTATAACAAAGTGAATCGGCTATACATATACATATGTCCCCATATCTCCTCCCTCTTGCATCTCCCTCCCACCCTCCCTATCCCACCCCTCTAGGTGGACACAAAGCACCGAGCTGATGGAGATGGGCATTTTAAAAAAGTCTCCTCATTTTTCAGATTTACTCCAAGGATCCTACAGAGCCCTCCTTTTTCGCTGGGCATGGGTATGGCTTTTATTTTTCTGTTGAAGAGTCAGCAAGTTTCCAAATGAGTAACAGACCCAGGGTGTGGTGTGTGGCTTCCCTTTGGGCTGTAAGTCCAAATTGCCCTTCAGATATAATTAATCCCACAGTTCTCACCACCACTGAAGTTATTTTCCAGATTTAACGAAATGATTATTTTGTTGTTACTGGCTTCCAGTGCGTGTGGCTTGTTGTAAGTGCTCAGGAAGTGTTTGTTGACCGAAAGAAGGAAAACAGAACAACATTTAGCCACTTAACTGTCAAAGGAGGCCTTTAATAGTTTCAAAATTCAACTCTTCTAGGACAGGCAAAATTAGTCTATGTTAGAAAAACATTAGAGCTCGGGTTGCCTTTGGCAGACGTGGCGGGGGATTAACTGGGATGCGGACTCTTTCTGGGGTTATGAGTATGTCCTGGAGCTTTGATAAGGTTCAGATTACACAGTTATCTACATTCATCAAAACTCAGGGAGTGTGAAATGATTTGTACATTTTGTTGTATGTAAATTATACCTCAGAAGAGAAAAACTATAAACAAATCTTGAACTCCAGCAAGTGATATGCCTGTTAAAGTATTTAGGGGAAGGTGTGCTGATGTTTGCAATTTACTTCGATATGCACTCAGATGGACTGATAGACGGATAGAGGAATGGGTATAGATGGGTAGATATATAATGCAATGCGCATAATCAAATGTTAACTGTCACATCTAGATGTGGGTATATAGGTGTTCAGTGTAAAATTCTTTATACTCTTAACACTTTCCTCTACCCACCCCCAATCTTATACTTCTCACCCTTGTGGAAATTAACTGTAAAGAAAAGGGCTGAGTTTTGGAACAAAAAAAAATTGTCTCCGTATTCTTCCCCATGGCCCTCCTCCTCCTTCAAAGCTTTTGCACAGCAAAGGAAACCATAAACAAGACCAAAAGACAACCCTCAGAATGGGAGAAAATATTTGCAAATGAAGCAACTGACAAAGGATTAATCTCCAAAATTTATAAGCAGCTCATGCAGCTCAATAGCAAAAAAACAAACAACCCAATCCAAAAATGGGCAGAAGACCTAAATAGACATTTCTCCAAAGAAGATACACAGGCTGCCAACAAACACATGAAAGAATGCTCAACATCATTAATCATTAGAGAAATGCAAATCAAAACTCCTGAATTTTCTTTAATACAATACAGTAGAAACCTGGGAGGCAGAAACACGTGGGTTCTCCTGTGTCTGTTCCTGAATGGTTCTGTGGCCTGGAGTAAATCGCTTTGATTTACTCAAGACTTACTAGATTTCCACAATTGTAAAAGGAGCAAATTCAATCAGAGGATCTACAAGTCCCTTCTAGCACTAGAATGAAACTTTGCTTTTTTTTTTTTTTTACCGTGTCTCCTTGTAGCATCTTTTGGGCGGGGGGGGTTGGCTGTAACGAAATCTTGAATGCAGACCCTGGCATTCTCTAGAAGGAGGAACTCCCTTTCCCAACAAGACACACAGAAGACTCTGCTGGGAGCTCATGTAAATGATGCTGAAGATATTAGTCCCAGCGAATTTTCCATCTCTTCCTCTGTATGAGCCAGACTTGAAATGAGTCGAATATTTAAGGCATTCAGGAGAGGAAAGCCACAATGTCTTACGGTACATCTCTTCCAAAAATATCAAGGAAAGCGGAGAAGAAAGTGATTTTTCTATGTGTAGATCTGTATGTTTTGTTTACTTGGGCTTCTCCCCAGGTGAAAATTTCATTTAAATATTGTGTATGGGAAGAGGCTATCAATTACTAGCCAGGTATTTTCCTCAAGGACTGAAAGCAGGACACAGTAAGTATTCCTAGTGGGATGTGTCTATTTTCATTCTCAGGGTATAATAGAACTACAAGGCAAGAGCAGTTTGGTGTGTCACGATATATAAACAACCCAGAGAGGATAATTTGATAAACTTTGTATGTCTTCATGTGCTGCTTACTCAACTATATTACCAAAGACAGAGACTCAGCTTTCATTATGTGGGTTCCTTGGTAGGTCTAACTACCTGAGCGGTAATTATACAGACATTTTTTTCATAGTCATGCCAGATGTAAATTATATACCAAATGTAGTTGTCTCCATGTTGTAGCTTTTCTATAGCTTATGTTTCTGTGTTTGCATATTTTGGCACATCTATGTATGTATTTTCTCTCTTCAGTTAACTGTAAACCGAATGAGTAGTGGGACTACTTAAATAATGAAAGAGGCTAATTATCAAGGACTTGACTTTACCAATGTACTCAGGTTGGAGATGTTTTGGTGAGGAGAGCATGGGCAAGCCATCTGATTTGGTCCATTATTATATTTTCAATTATCTTTGGTGCTCAAAGAGAGACATTAATATAGCTGAGGATGACATAGCAAATTACCACAGCTCTCTAACCTTTTAAATTGCTAACACTGTTATAATCTGTAATTATAGAAATCAGTGTGAGGATTGTGGCACTGCATAATTATCTTTCCTGATACTTTATTGCTGAATGAATTATTAATCAGAATCTGTCTTGTATAGTATTTGCAGCAACTTTGAAGAATAATGTATAATTAAATTTCATTATTCCTATTTTTGTGCTAATGTTTTCTGATGTTGTAATTGATAATTAATTGGCAAAAAATTCACCCAATACTTGGGAGTTTCAGGTGGCTGGAAAATGTTCAGTGGGCCGACTTCATTAACTAAGTAATGATCGTTCTGTAAAGACCACAGAGTCTAGTCCAATCTGTATGAAAAATCTTTTGAAATTGTTATATTCATCATTAAGCGTTTCATGTTTCCTTAAAATAAAGCAATAACTGTGAGCACATACTAATAAATAAGAAATCTTAAGAGATTTCAAATCTGGTCAATTTTGAGTAATCAGATGTTGATTATGGGGAAGAGTAAGACGCGGAGATCACCTTCCTCCCCACAGATACACCAGAAATACAGCTACACGTGGAACAACTCCTACAGAACACCTACTGAACGCTGGCAGAAGACCCCAGACCTCCCAAAAGGCAAGAAACTCCCCACATACCTGGGTAGGGCAAAGCAGAGAGATTCCCGCACAGAGGAGCGGTGCCGAGCGGCACTCACCAGCCCGAGAGGCTTGTCTGCTCCCCCGCCGGGGCGGGCGGCGCTGGAGCTGAGGCTCGGGCTTCGGTCAGAGCTCAGGGAGAGGACTGGGGCTGGCGGCGAGAACTCAGCCTGAAGGGGGCTAATGTGCCACAGCTAGCCGGGAGGGAGTCCGGGAAAACTCTGGAGCTGCCGAAGAGGCAGGAGACTTTTTCTTCCCTCTTGGTTTCCTGGTGCGCGAGGAGAGGGGATTAAGAGCGCCGCGTAAAGGAGCTCCAGAGACGGGCGCGAGTCGTGGCTGAAAGCGCGGAGCCCAGAGACGGGCGTGGGACGCTTGGGGCTGCTGCTGCCGCCGCCAAGAAGCCTGTGTGCGAGTGCAGGTCACTGTCCACATCGCCCTTCCGGGAGCCTGTGCAGCCTGCCACTGCCGGGGTCCCGGGATCCAGGGGCGGCTTCCCTGGGAGAACGCACGGCGCGCCTCGGGCTGGTGCAACGTCACGCCGACCTCTGCCGCTGCAGGCTCGCCCCGCACTCCGTGCCCCTCCCTCCCGCGCCCCTCCCTCCCGCCCGGCCTGAGTGAGCCGGAGTCCCCGAAGAGGCTGCTCCTTTAACCCTGTCCTGTCTGAGCGAAGAACAGACGCCCTCCGGCGACCTACACGCAGAGGCGGGGCCAAATCCAAAGCTGAGACCCAGGAGCTGTGAGAACAAAGAAGAGAAAGGGAAACCTCTCCCAGCAGCCTCAGAAGCAGCGGATTAAAGCTCCACAATCAACTTCATGTACCCTGCATCTGTGGAATACATGAATAGACAACAAATCATCCCAAATTGAGGAGCCAGGAGTCAGTGCTGTGCCTCTGAGGTGGGAGAGCGAACTTCAGGACACTGGTCCACAAGAGACCTCCCAGCTCCACATAATATCAAACGGCGAAAATCTTCCAGAGATCTCCATCTCAACACCAGCACCCAGCTTCACTCAACGACCAGCAAGCTACAGTGCTGGACACCCTATGCCAAACAACTAGCAAGACAGGAACACAACGCAACCCATTAGCAGAGAGGCTGCCTCAAATCATAAAAAGTCCGCAGACACCCCAAAACACACCACCAGACGTGGACCTGCCCACCAGAAAGACAAGATCCAGCCTCATCCACCAGAACACAGGCAGTAGTCCCCTCCACCAAGAAGCCTACACAACCCACTAAACCAACCTTAGCCACTGGGGACAGACACCAAAAACAACGGGAACTACGAACCTGCAGCCTGCAAAAAAGAGACCCCAAACACAGTAACATAAACAAAATGAGAAGACAGAAAAACACACAGCAGGAGAAGGAGCAAGATAAAAACCCACCAGACCTAACAAATGAAGAGGTAATAGGCAGTCTATCTGAAAAAGAATTCAGAATAATGATGGTAAAGATGATCCAAAATCTTGGAAATAGAATAGACAAAATGCAAGAAACAGTTAACAAGGACCTAGAAGAACTAAAGACGAATCAAGCTTCGATTAAAAACACAATAAATGAAATAAAAAATACTCTAGATGGGATCAATAGCAGAATAACTGAGGCAGAAGAACGGATAAGTGAGGTGGAAGATAAAATAGTGGAAATAACTGCTGCACAGCAAAATAAAGAAAAAAGAATGAAAAGAACAGAGGACAGTCTCAGAGACCTCTGGGACAACATTAAACGCACCAACATTCGAATTATAGGGGTTCCAGAAGAAGAAGAGAAAAAGAAAGGGACTGAGAAAATATTTGAAGAGATTATAGTTGAAAACTTCCCTAATATGGGAAAGGAAATAGTTAATCAAGTCCAGGAGGCACAGAGAGTCCCATACAGAATAAATCCAAGGAGAAATACACCAAGACACATATTAATCAAACTGTCAAAAATTAAACACAAAGAAATCATATTAAAAGCAGCAAGGCAAAAACAACAAATAACACACAAGGGAATCCCCATCAGGATAACAGCTGATCTCTCAGCAGAAACTCTACAAGCCAGAAGGGAGTGGCAGGACATACTTAAAGTGATGAAGGAGAAAAACCTGCAACCAAGATTACTCTACCCAGCAAGGATCTCATTCAGATTTGATGGAGAAATTAAAACCTTTACAGACAAGCAAAAGCTGAGAGAGTTCAGCACCACCAAACCAGCTTTACAACAAATGCTAAAGGAACTTCTCTAGGCAAGAAACACAACAGAAGGAAAAAAACTACAATAACGAACCCAAAACAATTAAGAAAATGGGAATAGGAACATACATATCAATAATTACCTTAAATGTAAATGGACTAAATGCTCCCACCAAAAGACACAGACTGGCTGAATGGATACAAAAACAAGACCCATATGTATGCTGTCTACAAGAGACCCACTTCAGACCTAGAGACACATACAGACTGAAAGTAAGGGGATGGAAAAAGATATTCCATGCAAATGGAAACCAAAAGAAAGCTGGAGTAGCAATTCTCATATCAGACAAAATAGACTTTAAAATAAAGACTACTAGAAGAGACAAAGAAGGACACTACATAATGATCAAGGGATCAATCCAAGAAGAAGATATAACAATTGTAAATATTTATGCACCAAACATAGGAGCACCTCAATACATAAGGGAAATATTAACAGCCATAAAAGGAGAAATCGACAGTAACACAATCATAGTAGGGGACTTTAACACCCCACTTTCACCAATGGACAGGTCATCCAAAATGAAAATAAATAAGGAAACACAAGCTTTAAATGATACATTAAACAAGATGGACTTAATTGATATTTATAGGACATTCCATCCAAAAACAACAGAATACACATTTTTCTCAAGTGCTCATGGAACATTCTCCAGGATAGATCATATCTTGGGTCACAAATCAAGCCTTGGTAAATTTAAGAAAATTGAAATTGTATCAAGTATCTTTTCCGACCACAATGCTATGAGACTAGATATCAATTACAGGAAAAGAGCTGTAAAACATACAAACACATGGAGGCTAAACAATACACTACTTAATAACGAAATGATCACTGAAGAAATCAAAGAGGAAATTAAAAAATACCTAGAAACAAATGACAATGGAGACACGACGACCCAAAACCTATGGGATGCAGCAAAAGCAGTTCTAAGAGGGAAGTTTATGGCAATACAATCCCACCTTAAGAAACAGGAAATATCTCGAATAAACAACCTAACCTTGCACCTAAAGCAATTAGAGAAAGAAGAACAAAAACATCCCAAAGTTAGCAGAAGGAAAGAAATCATAAAAATCAGATCAGAAATAAATGAAAAAGAAATGAAGGAAACGATAGCAAAGATCAATAAAACTAAAAGCTGGTTCTTTGAGAAGATAAACAAAATTGATAAACCATTAGCCAGACTCATCAAGAAAAAAAGGGAGAAGACTCAAATCAATAGAATTAGAAATGAAAAAGGAGAAGTAACAACTGACACTGCAGAAATACAAAAGATCATGAGAGATTACTATAAGCAACTCTATGCCAATAAAATGGACAACCTGGAAGAAATGGACAAATTCTTAGAAATGCACAACCTGCCAAGACTGAATCAGGAAGAAATAGAAAATATGAACAGACCAATCACAAGCACTGAAATTGAAACTGTGATTAAAAATCTTCCAACAAACAAAAGCCCAGGACCAGATGGCTTCACAGGCGAATTCTATCAAGCATTTAGAGAAGAGCTAACACCTATCCTTCTCAAACTCTTCCAAAATATAGCAGAGGGAGGAACACTCCCAAACTCATTCTACGAGGCCACCATCACCTTGATACCAAAACCAGACAAGGATGTCACAAAGAAAGAAAACTACAGGCCAATATCACTGATGAACATAGATGCAAAAATCCTCAACAAAATACTAGCAAACAGAATCCAACAGCACATTAAAAGGATCATACACCATGATCAAGGGGGGTTTATTCCAGGAATGCAAGGATTCTTCAATATACGCAAATCAATCAATGTGATACACCATATTAACAAACTGAAGGAGAAAAATCATATGATCATCTCAATAGATGCAGAGAAAGCTTTTGACAAAATTCAACACCCATTTATGATAAAAACCCTGCAGAAAGTAGGCATAGAGGGAACTTTCCTCAACATAATAAAGGCCATATATGACAAACCCACAGCCAGCATCGTCCTCAATGGTGAAAAACTGAAACCATTTCCACTAAGATCAGGAACAAGACAAGGTTGCCCACTCTCACCACTCTTATTCAACATAGTTTTGGAAGTTTTAGCCACAGCAATCAGAGAAGAAAAGGAAATAAAAGGAATCCAAATGGGAAAAGAAGAAGTAAAGCTGTCACTGTTTGCAGATGACATGATACTATACATAGAGAATCCTAAAGATGCTACCAGAAAACTGCTAGAGCTAATCAATGAATTTGGTAAAGTTGCAGGATACAAAATTAATGCACAGAAATCTCTGGCATTCCTATATACTAATGATGAAAAATCTGAAAGTGAAATCAAGGAAACACTCCCATTTACCATTGCAACAAAAAGAATAAAATATCTAGGAATAAACCTACCTAAGGAGACAAAAGACCTGTATGCAGAAAATTATAAGACACTGATGAAAGAAATTAAAGATGATACAAATAGATGGAGAGATGTACCATGTTCTTGGATTGGAAGAATCAACATTGTGAAAATGACTCTACTACCCAAAGCAATCTACAGATTCAATGCAATACCTATCAAACTACCAATGGCATTTTTCACAGAACTAGAACAAAAAATTTCACAATTTGTATGGAAACACAAAAGACCCCGAATAGCCAAAGCAATCTTGAGAACGAAAAACGGAGCTGGAGGAATCAGGCTCCCTGACTTCAGACTATACTACAAAGCTACAGTAATCAAGACAGTATGGTACTGGCACAAAAACAGAAAGATAGATCAATGGAACAGGATAGAAAGCCCAGAGATAAACCCACGGACATATGGTCACCTTATCTTTGATAAAGGAGGCAGGAATGTACAGTGGAGAAAGGACAGTCTCTTCAATAAGTGGTGCTGGGAAAACTGGACAGGGACATGTAAAAGTATGAGATTAGATCACTCCCTAACACCATACACAAAAATTAGCTCAAAATGGATTAAAGACCTAAATGTAAGGCCAGACACTATCAAACTCCTAGAGGAAAACATAGGCAGAACACTCTATGACATAAATCACAGCAAGATCCTTTTTGACCCACCTCCTAGAGAAATGGAAATAAAGACAAAAATAAACACATGGGACCTAATGAAACTTCAAAGCTTTTGCACAGCAAAGGAAACCATAAACAAGACGAAAAGACAACCCTCAGAATGGGAGAAAATATTTGCAAATGAAGCAAGTGACAAAGGATTAATCTCCAAAATTTATAAGCAGCTCATGCAGCTCAATAGCAAAAAAACAAACAACCCAATCCAAAAATGGGCAGAAGACCTAAATAGACATTTCTCCACAGAAGATATACAGACAGCCAACAAACACATGAAAGGATGCTCAACATCTTTACTCATTAGAGAAATGCAAATCAAAACTACAATGAGATATCATCTCACACCAGTCAGAATGGCCATCATCAAAAAATCTAGAAACAATAAATGCTGGAGAGGGTGTGGAAAAAAGGGAACACTCTTGCACTGCTGGTGGGAATGTGAATTGGTACAGCCACTATGGAGAACGGTATGGAGGTTCCTTAAAAAACTACAAATAGAACTACCATATGACCCAGCAATCCCACTACTGGGCATATACCCTGAGAAAACCATAATTCAAAAAGAGACATGTACCAAAATGTTCATAGCAGCCCTATTTACAATAGCCCGGAGATGGAAACAACCTAAGTGTCCATCATCGGATGAATGGATAAAGAAGATGTGGCACATATATACAATGGAGTATTACTCAGCCATAAAAAGAAATGAAATTGAGCTATTTGTAATGAGGTGGATGGACCTAGAGTCTGTCATACAGAGTGAAGTAAGTCAGAAAGAGAAAGACAAATACTGTATGCTGACACATATATATGGAATTTAAGAAAAAAATGTCATCAAGAACATAGGGGTAAGACAGGAATAAAGACACAGACCTACTAGAGCATGGACTTGAGGATATGGGGAGGGGGAAGGGTAAGCTGTGACAAAGTGAAAGAGCGGCATGGACATATATACACTACCAAACGTAAGGTAGATAGCTAGTGGGAAGCAGCCGCATAGCACAGGGAGATCAGCTCGGTTCTTTGTGACCGCCTGGAGGGGTGGGATAGGGAGGGTGGGAGGGAGACGCAAAAGGGAGGGGATATGGGAACATATGTATATGTATAACTGATTAAATTTGTAAAATAAAAAAATAAATTAATTAATTAAAAAAAAAAAAGATGTTGATTATGAATATCAGGCTAATACTCTAGATTCAGTTGGTGTGCTTTTCTATGTATCAATTTCCATTCTAATTAAACAACCAGCAGACTTCGTATAACCACACTTTCAAAAAGAATAGCGCTGTGGCCTAAAAAGCCATTTCCCTCTGTCTTTGAAGAGTATAACCCACATCTTTATAGACAAAGTCTGGTCTAATCTTTTCCAGTTGTCCAAACTACTAAATGGTTTTCCTCCGCACAGACACAGAGAATTTAAAATCTGAAAGGATTATGAACTTTTCCTTGACTGGCGTTCTAAGTGAGAATTCCCGGTGTGAGTCTCTTTCGGTATACTTTGCAACCTAGATAACCAGCCAAAGCTCAGAATCCAAGAATGTCTTTCACTCAGCCTGAGTTCTATTGAAAAGAAACATCTTTGGGCATTTTATGTGAACTCTGCTGTGCCATTTTATTTGATTTTTTTAAAAAAGAAGGTGATGCTTTTTCCTGGTTTTCAAGTGTCTCCTTTAGAAACATGCAAGTTTTATTTTTAAAGCGGGTGAACATCTTTTTCCTTTTCAAAGAATTTTGAAGGCATTGTGGTAGGGAACTTTACAGTGTGTATGCTATTTTTTTTAAAGGAATTAAGCCCAATCTTTTTAAAATTAATTAATTTATTTATTTATCTTTGGCTGCATTGGGTCTTCGTTGCTGCGTGCGGGCTTTTCTCTAGTTGCGGCGAACGGCGGCTACTCTTCGTTGTGGGGCGCGGGCTTCTCATTGCGGTGGCTTCTCTTGTTGTGGATCATGGGCTCTAGGCACGCGGGCTTCGGTAGTTGTGGTGCACGGGCTTAGCTGCTCGTGGCATGTGGGATCTTCCCGGACCAGGGCTCGAACACATGTCCTCTGTATTGGCAGGCGGATTCTTAACCACCGCGCCACCAGGGATGTCCGCAATGCGTATGCTATTATTTAATCAATCCTTTCTAAACTGATCAGAAAAGTATCCACTGGGGCTTGTTCCTGGGGATTGCTGGGCAAATACATTTCCACCTTCCCAGAAAGATCATGAATGGTTTATTATCAACGTCGGCTGTGTTGGCTCCAGTGTCTTACAATTAATTCCAAATTATAAATTATTAAAGAAGAGTTTGTCATCAGACTGCTATGAGTGGTACTAAGGCGCATTCCTGTAGCATCTGGGAGAAAGTTGCTCAGTGGCCTTTGTCTGATGTTGGAGTGAATATCAGAAACCTTCCTCTCATGATCTTCTCTCAGTTCCAGGCCCCCCAGAGCCGTGTATGATCCCAGAGCAGCTGATGCCCAGGCAATGGCCTTCTTAGCTCAGTCACACTCTGAAAACATAGTCCTGGGGATGCAGTTGAGGGTCCTGTGTGCCCATCATCTCTTGAGGGTTTGGAGGCCCATGTGCTACTGAAAGGGAGGGCGTAATTGGTCCTCTGTTTGGCAGTTTAAGATTAAAGGCTATGAACTTAGGGAGAAAGAATCAGAGCCATCATGCTTTTACCAGGATAGAAGAGCTAAATTATACTCTGTGGGGACCCATGTTGTGCACAACCAGCAGACAAAGAATGTGTTTCACTGTTAGTGAATAGCTGGGCCCAGAAAGCTTGGAAATAAAACACACTTCAGACCCTTCTGCTGAGAAACTCTACAAATGTTAGCGTTTCCTTTACTGTGTCAGCCTAGCCTTTTCCTATAGCTTCTGTACCTTCCCATTCTCTTGGTGTCTATCTTGGAGGCTATACCATTAGTTTCCTCTAACATTCTCATTGCTCAGAAGGGACGGGGTTTCCTGTGGATAAATAGAGATCCGCAAGGCGGCCTGGTGGCCCAGAGAAGACAAACAGCTCCAGAGAGCATAGGAGGATCTGAGAAGAAGCAGGTTTGAAGGTGGCCTTGCCAGAAACACAAGCAACACCAAGTGGGGAAGGAGGATGGGAGGCGCAGGCAGGAGGTGGGGGGTTGGCTTTAAGTAGGGTGGTCAGGAAGGCCTTCCTGAGAAGGTGCCATCTGAGCAAAGACTTGAAGGACACCAGGGAGTGAGGCAACACATTCAGATCTCAAAACAGTCTCCTAGGAGGCAGATGTTATCCTCCTTTTACATACAAGGAGACGTGCCTACCCCTTCCAGCTCTAGGAAGTAGCAGGTGGACCTCCTTGGTTTGTAGGGCTGCCTTGGATCAGCTTCCCTGGGGGGTAAAATGCAGATACCCAGCCTTACTCCAGTTACCCTAAATCCATACAGTGAAAGAACTGTTGTAATTCCAGGCGATAGGGTAGCAGCTGGGCAAGTCTGCGTTACGGTGGCAGGACTGAAGGTAGGAGATGCCAGTGTGAAAGAAGGACAAGCGAGATACGCACTACAGTATATATGAGAGGTAAACAACAAGGACCTACTGTAGAGCACAGGGAACTATATTCAGTACCTTGTAATAACCTAAGGTGGAAAAGAGTCAGGAAAAGAATAGGTATATATATATACATATATATGTATAGGTATAACTGAATCACTTTGCTGTACATCTGAAACAGCGTAAATCAATAATTTTTTTTAAAAAAAGGACACGCCATCATCAGTCTGGGAATGAAAAGTGAATGGAAACCGTTGGCTTGTTGACAGAGAAGAGCTAATTTTATTGATCACGTAGTACATATTGAATGAGTGAATTAATGAACAAATAAACATGTGAAATGTTTTCATCCTTATGACCCTACAGGGTAGGTGCTCTTTATCTTACCCTTTTTGTACAAATCAGAAGACTGAGGCACAGAAAAGTTGTGTCTTGCTGAAGGTTTGGCCAGAAATGAGTGCAGAGTCGATGCCAAGCCAGGCAGCCTGGCTGTAGAGGCCGTGTCCTCAACCATTACACAGTCCTGCCTCTATTAACCCTGCTGATACAGTACTTAGTGCCTGCTTACTGCGCTCCGGGAAGTGTTCCAGGCGCTTCACGTGTTTGTGCTTTAGGTTACGTACTCCTCATGACAACTGGATTGCAGATGAGGGATCCTCACAGAGAGCTTGAGGTCAGTATGCAGATGCCGGCAGGCTGGCTCCAGAGCCTGGCTGGCCACCGCTACACCCACTGTCTCTCAAGAGGAAGGAAGGTTCTGATTTGTATGAAACACGCAAAAGATAGCAGAGAGAGAAAACAGGGAAAGCCTGTCATAGAAGGCAGACTATTCAAGGCACATCCTTCTAGCAAATATAAGGGGATAGAATCTTCCAGAAACGTTGTTAGATGAGAATCAGTACAAGCCCCCCATCCGCCAGGCTCTTCCTCTTGGCATGAAAGAGAAATATATTAGGGTTAAGTGCCCATCAGAGCAGACATTCTTGATATAATCGTGTGTAGAATTAGACAGAGGTGAGGATAGTTCCTGATGCAAACAGAGTACTTTATACTTCTCAGACAGCTCTCAGATCTACTGCCTGATTTGACCTTCTTGGTCATCATGCAGTGTTAGAGAGGGAAGCCTGCAGTGGTGTCGTGGTTGAAGTTACCAGAAAGCACCAGATCCCACACATTGTCCCATCATTTTCTCACAGGCCGTGGATGGAGATCAAGCAAATTGGGCTTTCCCCAGGTTTAAGCTGGAGAATCTGGCAAACAAAGACACACCTCACGCTTCATGCAGTTCAGGTTTGCCTCAATATAAGAAACTCTCAATATGTATAGAATTACACATTTTATATAGTATACAAAGAAATTAATTTTCTTTTCATAATCATAGCCTCCATTTGTGGGGTGTTTACTGTAAAACAAACACCATCCTAAATACTTTATTGCTTCGTCTCATTTAGTCTTCACATAGCCATTTTGCAGATGGAAAAACAAAGGATTACAGAGTCTAATTAATGTACCCAGCTAGGAGGTGGGAGAGCAGGGACTCAGGTGGAGGGCCCTCTGTCTGGGGATGGAAGGCGAAATAGGAATCAGGTACATTGTAGAATCAAGAAAGTACTGAAACAGAGAAAGACAGATACTGTCTGCTATCACTTATATGTGGAATCTACAAAATACAACAACCTAGTGACTATAACAAAAAAGCAGACTCACAGATACAGAGGACATACTAGTGGTTAACAGTGGGGAGAGGGAAGGGGCAATATAAGGGTAGGTACAAACTATTAGGTATAAAATAAGCTACAAGGATATATTATACAGCACAGGGAATATAGCCAATCTTTTATAATACTATGAATGGAGTGTAACCTTTAAAAATTATGAATCACTGTATTGTACACCCGTAATTTATATAATACCATACATCAACTATGCTTTAATTTTAAAAAAAAAAGAACTTGGGACTTCCCTGGCAATCCAGTGGTTAAGACTCCGCACTCCCAATGCAGGGGGCATGGGTTCGATCCCTGGTCAGGGAACTAAGATCCCGCATGCTGCGCAGCACAGCCAAAAATAAAAATAAAAATAAAAACTAATAATAAAATTTAAACAAAAATTTAAAAAAAGAACTTACCCAGAACCCAAAACAAAAAAGAAAGAAAGAAAAGAAAGTATTGAGTGGTCTCTTCCTGCCTGGTACTTCTGGGTGCTTTTGGGTGATTCCCTGGTACCACCTGGTCATACCCCTTCCTGACCGTTGGGAAAGAGGGTATTTTCTCCTCCATGGCAGTGCATATTTGACTTTTTACAATCAGTGAGTTAGAAAATAATCTCTTCTTAATATACTTTGTTTTATCTGAAGCATATCCTTCTCATCACCCTGAGAAGCTACCAAGGACAGGACAGGGACTTGGAAGGCTCCTAGCACATCCTTTTCCCCCCATCTCTCTTCATTGACCTCCTGCCTTTTCCCCATCCTCCCAAGAGAACACTTCACCTGTGTGTTAATATGCCAGCTCCATTTGATCTCCTCCTTGGTGACAGATGGTCCAAGTGCTTTTGTTACCTGATGTGCAATTTAACAGACTGCCAAGCAATGGTCTTAGCTTCACGGTTTTAATTATCTTGAAAGGGAAAAACAGGAGTGAGGGTGCCCAGGCTTCAGTGGAAAATCCACACACCTTTCCCAGAGCATTTCCCGAAGTGACCCTTGAGCCAGATGACTCCTCTGCCTTGACGCCCTGATTGGACGCTGCCTACATGGGTGCTGAGTCTTGTTTTAGTTACCAGCTGAACCATATTGCAGTCTAAACTTCATCCATCCCAGCTTGCAACCCCGCAGAGAAGATAATATTTCAGAACAGAATCGTGTTGTCCAAAAGACCCCAGTGCATGAAAGAAGCAAGTTTCCTTTTATTCAGAACCTTTTCTGTGAAAGCTGTATTTCTGCCAAGCCACAGAAACTCACTTCTGTTTTCTTTCCCACCTGTAAGCAGCGCGCCCTCAAAGGAGGTAGAACAGCCATTGCTAGAGATCACAGGGATGAACAGCCACGTAACTGTAGCTATTCTTTATGTACAGACAGACCTTTCTGTCAAAAGTGCGTCTGGAGGTGACCCCCTGCCCCCGCTCCCCGAGAAGGCGTTAGGTTTGATAATCCAGTCTCTAGCTAGCATCATACTTCCTGATCAGATGAATCTACCTTTGGCAAGTTACACATATTAGCACCTACAAGCAGTAACTAGCCCAGAAAACGATGGCTTTTTGCTAATATGGTTTCTTCACATTGCCACCCAAGCCCAGCATCGTCACTGACCTGGTGAGTAAACTCCTGAAATGAATGACACGGTATCTTTTGAAACGAATTCAAGGAGCAATGCTTTTAAATTATAGCACTTAAATATTCTCTTTCTTTTTCTCCCCCCTCTCTCTCCTCCCTCTCCTCCTTCCCTCTCTTTCCCCCACCCCCTTAATCAGATTTGAAGTCCACTAATTAACTGTGTTCAGCTTTTGACAGTCTTAGGTTTGACAGTAATGCTAAAGTTGGAATCAGACTTGCAGGCTCCCCTTTTTTTCCGCATTTGACTATCAGTTGTCTTTTCTTAGTCTTTGATTCTCTGCTGTGAGTTTTGACTTGGTTCTTCACTAAGACAGAATAATTTCTGTCAGGTTCTGGGAACTCCCCTCCCACCTGACGGAGAAGTTTTAGGGAGGGGATGCACGCCTCACGCTGAACTGTGCACTGGGTACAGATCTGCAGTGCCTTCTATTAAAACGTAAAATGATCCGTTGAGTCATCCTCCCTCTGGTTTGACTCAGATGCTTTATGGTGCACTTTGCATGTCATTTCTCTGTAACGATTTCCCCATGGAGAAGGGTGTCTGATAGAATCCAGGCAGACTGAAGATTGCTCTGAGTCAAATGGATCTTTTATTCTTTTAGTATGAACCCTTAACTCTCAGTTTCCCGTTCTTGCATTTTCCCTGAAGGAACCTTAATGAAGTAAATAGGTTCCACCACCCTCATTTCGCCTCTTAATCACTGTTCATAATTTCTTCTCACATTAGCATCGTGAAGCTCTAGGGTCATATTTCTCTGGCTGAAAGGGAACAAACACCAGGAGGGAACATTTCACACAGATGCCCTGATAAAGAAAAATGGAGAAAAGAAGTGACTGCTCTCTATCCTCTCACTCCTAATGTGCAAGAAGCAAATGCTAATAGGAAGCAGAGATTGGTGTATGAGAAATGAATATAAACAGAGAACACAGATACAAAGAAGCAGTACCGGAGACAAACTGGAAGTGACAAGACAGAAAACTTGCCAAGGGTAGGAAAGGAACTACCCCAGCAGAATAAATGGGGGCTTCGGCTACACCCTTAGCTGAGGGGTTACCGCAAAAGAACCAAGACAAGCAGGGGAGATCATGGCAAGGCTGCATATCCAAATCTACCCATCCCTAATGCCACACTTCCTCCTTGTGCACCCTCCTCCCTCCCCCACACGCCTTCCCCACCATCATCCAAGCTCCACTGACAATAATCGTGTATCTTGGACAGCCTGATGTGGAGTCCCTTTCCCCCATTGATTTCAAAGCATGTAATTCTTTCATCTGCTTTTTGAGATGACAGTGTATGTACTATGTGATTGTTAAATCCAAGCCATAGCATCCCTGGGGCCCCTGAACAGTGTTGGATCACCTGACATCACTGGGTGGAGACTCGGACAGGAGGGGGTGATGGACACCCTGCTTGATTCCAGAGCCACATATCCAAGATGGCTTCTGAGAACCCATCCTGCACACCAGAGCCCTCTTTGGGAGGAGCGGGGTGGGAAAAGAGCAAGGTGTTGAACTATTGTTCAGTCCCAACGGACACTGTGTTCCACTGATATGAGCAAATTGGCCCTTGATTCATCCTTCCTTTGGATTGACTTGTTTTTAAGGGGGAAAAGTTCAGATTGTTTTTGGGCAAGTCTTCCTCTCTTCTTCATCTTTACCAAAAGTTATGTGATGGCATTTCTCCCTTCCAGCCAGCTATGTTATTTTGAGCATCTCTAACTTCCAAAAAAAAAAAGCCTTCTCAAGACTGTAATTAGAAAAGCTCATGTTTCAAGTTTTTCCTAAAGTTTCTGTACTTTCACAGAACCATCGAAATTAGAACTAGAAATACCTTGCTGGTCACCTAGTCCATTTCCTCATTTTATAGATAAGGAAGTGGAAGTGCACTGAAGTGATTTGGTTTTCACAGGAGAGAAGATGAAACATGAGATCTCTGAAAAGAGTTTTGTTCAGAAACAGAAGCCTGGGCCCAGATGTCTCACCACCTCCCGAGGGGCCTCGTCCCTATACTCTGCCCATTCTTGCAGATTCTTATTTAAAAGGTCCAACTAGATTTAAGGACCCTTCAGACCTTAAATTGTAGGTTGCAAGATGTGGGTGTGTGTTTTCCTTTAAAACCCGAAGTCCACACCAGGACCTTTGTAATTAGGTCATTGAACTGGAGCCAGGTAACTAGAGTTGTAAATCCTTTCCTAAAATCTTCAATTTGGAGTGAGATGGGATTTTTTACTGATAAAATACAATGCAGAAAAAGAAAAGTGCATAAGCAAATGTATAATTCAATGAAAAGCAAACACACATCTCCCTATCACCAAGGTCAAGAGATAGAACTTGGTGACAGCATGCCTGAGACCTACCCAGTGCCACTTACCAATAACTCCCTCCTCACAGCCAGAACCTCTACTCTGTGTCTTTTCTTTATAGTTTCACCATCTATGTATGTATCTATAGATACTGAAGTTTTGCCCATTTTTGAACTTGATGTACATGGAATCCGATTGTGCTGCACTTTTGTGCCTTGCTTCTCTGGCTCAGCACTCGACGTTACTTTTAGGTTTGTGAGATTCGTCCATGTTGCCTGTGGTTCTAATTTGCTTTATATTCTTCCATTAAATGAATATATGAATATACCTCAGTGTATTTATTCATTGTGCTACCGGCCGACATTGCGTTGTTTCCAGCTGGGAGTTGAACAATGCTGCTGTGAACACTGTTGTCCAAAGTTCTGCTACAGATATGCAGGAGCATCACTTGTGTGAGACCTCGGAATGGAATTGATGGGTGGTAATCTTCAACTTCATTAGATAATGTTAAACTGGTTCCCAAAGAATTTGAACCAACCATCAGTGTATGAGAGTCCCTGATGCTTTACATCTCCACAAACACTTGATATTGTTTAACTTTCCAATTTGGTGGATAAGTAGTAAATCTTTTTTTTTTTTTTTTTTTGGCTGTGTTGGATCTTCGTTGTTGCGCGCGGGCTTTCTCTGGTTGCGGTGAGCAGGGGCTACTCTTCGTTGCGGTGCACGGGCTTCTCATTGAGGTGACTTCTCTTGTTGTGAAGCACGGGCTCTAGGCACGCAGTCTTCAGTGGTTGCAGCATGTGGGCTCAGTAGTTGTGGCTCGCAGGCTCAGTAGTTGTGGCGCACGGGCTTAGTTGCTCCGCAGCACGTGGGATCTTCCCGGACCAGGGCTCGAACCCGTGTCCCCTGCATCGGCGGACGGATTCTTAACCACTGCGGCACCAGGGAAGTCCAATAAATCTTTAATTCTTCATTACCTTTAGATGATTACGTATCACCTGTTACCAACATTCTAATAGTTCCTCTAGCGCAGCCTCTGTATCATACTCTGCCTCTCCAAACAGTTTACTTTTACATATGGAAATGCTAGTCGTTGTCACTAATATTTTATCACTGGATATTTTGGAAGTTTGGATTCTTTTTAATTTGGGTCTGTTTGTAAGTCAAACAACAACATCAACATGAAAAATTACCCAAAAAACTGGGGTCTATTATGACAGTTCCTAATTTTTTTTTTCAACTGTGCAGTAAAAACCATTGTCACAAACTGTATCGGTAAATTGAACTTCCTCCTGAAAGGTCAAGGAAAATGGAAGTTTATATTGAAGTACAAGAACCACTCAGAGCTATTAAGGATTTGATGATACAATTTTAAGTGCTTCCTCCTAACAACAGCCTTAAATTTCAGTTCCCCAGCCACTAACTAGTACACACACAGATGGAGTGTTTGAGTGAATAAAGAACATGGAACGTTTTAGCGCCCCACGTCAGGCCGTCACTTTAGCTACCTAAAGGCATTAGAGGCATTAAGTGACAGGCACTGCAGTTTTCTATTAGAAAATACCAAAATTGGATTGCTTTCCACTTTAAGAAGTTTGAGTCCTGATGCGATTGAAAAGTGTTTCCAAGCCAAAAGTAGTAACTTCGTAATGTTAATGACACTGTGCACGCTAAAATTTCTATAGTCTTTCTTTTTAAAAAATTTATTTACTTATTTATTTATTTTTGGCTGCACTGGGTCTTTGTTGCTGCATGCACGGGCTTTCTCTGGTCGCTGTGAGCAGGGGCTGCTCTTCGTTGTGGTGCCCAGGCTTCTCATTGCGGTGGCTTCTCTTGTTGCAGAGCACGGGCTATAGGTGTGCGGGCTCCAGTAGTTGTGGCACGCGGGCTCAGTAGCTGTGGCGCACAGGCTTAGTTGCTCCGCGACATGTGGGATCCTCCCCGATCAGGGCTCGAACCCGTGTTCCTTGCATTGGGAGGCGGATTCTTAACCACTGTGCCACCGGGGAAGTCCCCAAATTTCTATAGTCTCGATAACTTTCTTTTATAAAAAACTAACCCTTATGGTTTCATAGTAAATAACTATTTTTTAAAAAGAGCATGCTTGATAAGAGCAGAAATATACTCAGCAATTACTAAATAATTTAGTGTTTGAGTCACAGAAGTGTTTACTTAATGCACTGTTTCTAGGAGAAGTGTGGTTGGAATTTCAAGTGAAATGGTTTATAATTTGGTCTTTTTCATTACCTCCAAGGCGTATTCATTTCTTCTCTTCTGAAACATTCTAGACATGACAGGTTGTCTGGAAAACTTAACATTCTACTTTTTTGTGAATTGCAGCTTTTCAGATTTCCCAGTGTAGATTTTTTTTCTTTTTTTTTGGCTTTTTGATTTATTCTTTTGCCTTCAGAACTAAGTGTTAGACATTTTAATTTCTGAATATGACCCAGTAATGAACAAAGAGTGAATGAGTGAGTTAATAAGTGAGTCTGTATTCATTAATACTACATCTTTGACTGATAAGAGTTGTGGTCCATGTAGCTTTTTGAGGGGATGAGCATACTATGATAAAATGATAGTAATTAACTTTTACTGCCAAACCATATGATAAGATGATTGGGGTATATGTGTGTGTACATGTGCAGCTGGGGGTTTTTTGGCCTACAAAAAGAAGAATGAGATCCAGCCAAAACCCAAATCAGAACCTTTGGAAAGCTTCCTTACAATCTGATTTCAGCTAATGTCTGCACACTTTAACACATTGTCTAATGCTTAGCGTAAAGACTGGCTGTCAGACTCCTCCATGCTATTCTGGGCTGTTACTCACTACAAGGTATTTCATTCTTAGATCCCATGGGTCCTGCTACAGATTTCAGGATTTGCTGCATTGGGAGGGGGGGAAATTTTTTTGATATTAGTAAAACCAATGAAAAAAGGAAAACTTAATAGGACATAATGCAATGATAGGAGAACCAGAATTCAGGTTGGCATTGGTTAGTCAAAAACAGACAAATTAGAGTTCCTAGAGGAGCACTAATGATAACTGGAGCATGGGAAGGGCTGACTGATTTCTCAAAGAAGGAAAACAGTAAGTTCCATTATGCTTGAAGAGCAGCCAACAGGGAGGGGTGTGATAAGCTCCAGTAAGAATGTAAAAGCCAAGGCACAGAGTGGGGTTGGCATGGCATAGGAAGGATTATCCAGGAATAATGTAAAAAAACCAAGAAAATCCTCAGACAGATTAAAGTCTAACAACTGCTTCATGGGATTGATAGATTATTTTTTCCTTACTGTTATATTCACTAGTTTGTTGTATTGTTTTAGATTCCACATGTAAGTGATATCATACAGTATTTGACTTTCTCTGACTTATCTCACTTAGCCTAATACCTTGCAAGTCCATCCATGGTACTGCAAATAACAAAATTTCATTCTTTTTACAGCTGAGTAGTATTCCAGTGTGTGTGTGTGTGTTTGTGTGTGTGTGTGTGTGTGTGTGTGTATACACACCGTATCTTCTTTATCCATTCATCTGTTGATGGACATTTAGGTTGCTTCCATGTCTTGGCTGTTGTAAATAGTGCTGCTATGAACATTGGATTGCATGTATCTTTTCAAATTAGAGTTTCCTCCGCGAAATGGGATTACTGGATCATACGGTAAGTCTATTTTTAGTTTTTAAGGAACCTCCATACTGTTCACCATAGTGGCTGCACCAATTTACGTTCCCACCAACAGTGTAGGAGGGTTCCCTTTTCTCTACACCCTCTCCAGCATGTATTATTTGTAGACTTTTTGACGATGGCCATTCCAACCAGTGTGAGTTGATACCTCATTGTAGTTTTATTTTGCATTTCTCTAATAATTAGTGATGTTGAGCATCTTTTCATGTGCCTGATGGGTATCAGTATGTCTTCTTTGGAGAAACGTCTATGTAGATCTTCTGCCCACTTCATGATTGGGTTGTTTGTTTTTCTGATATTGAGCCGTATGAGCTGTTTATATATTTTAGATATTAACCCCTTGTCAGTCACATCACTTGGAAATATTTTCTTCCATTCTGTAGGTTGTCTTTTCATTTTTGTCAATGGTATCCTTTGCTGTGCAAAAGCTTTTAAGTCTAATTAGGTCCCATTTGTTTATTTTTGCTTTTATTTCCTTTGCTTTAGGAGACAGATCCAAAAAAACTATTGCTACGGTTTATGTCAGAGAGGGTTCTGCCTATGTTTTCTTCTAGGAATTTTATGGTTTCCAGTCTTACATTTATATCCCTAATCCATTTTGAGTTTATTTTTATATATGATGTGAGAAAATGTTCTAATTTAATTCTTTTACATGTAACTGTCCAGTTTTCCCAGAACCACTTATTGAAGAGACTGTCTTTTCTCTATTGTATATTCTTGCCTCCTTTGTCATAAATTAATTGACCATAAGTGTGTGGGTTTGTTTCTGGGCTTTCTATTCTGTTCCATTGATCTATGTGTCTGTTTTTGTGCCAGCATCATACTGTTTTGATTACTGTAGCTTCGTAGTATAGTCTGAAGCTAGGGAGCCTGATTCCTCCAGCTCTGTTTTTCATCTCAAGATTGTTTTGGCCATTCAGGGTCTCTTGTGTTTCCATACAAGTTTTAAATTTATTTGTTCTAGTTCTGTGAAAAATGCCCTTTGTATTTTGATAGGGATTGCATTGAATCTGTGGATTGCCTTGGGTAGTATTGTCACTTTAACAATATTAATTCTTCCAATCCTAGAACACTGTATATGTTTCTAGCTGTTTGTGCCATCTTCAATTTCTTTCATCAGTGTCTTATAGTTTTCCCAGTATAGGTCTTTTACCTCCTTAGGTAGGTTTATTCCTAGGTATTTTATTCTTTTGATGCAATGGTAAATGGGATTGTTTCCTTAATTTCTCTTTCTGATATTTCATTGTTAGTGTATAGAAATGCAACAGATTTCTATATGTTGTAACTTTACCATATTCATTGATGACCCCTAATAGTTTTCTGATGGCGTGTTTAGGATTATCTATGTATAGTATCATGCCATCTGCAAACAGTGACAGTTTTACTTCTTCCTTTCCAATTTGGATTCCTTTTATTTCTTTTTCTTCTCTGATTGCTGTGACTAGGACTTCCAAAACTATGTTGAATAATAAAAGTGGTGAGAGTGGGCATCCTTGTCTTATTCCTGATCTAAAAGGAAATGCTTTCAGCTTTTTACCGTTGAGTGTGATGTAAGCTGTGGGTTCATCATATATGGCCTTTATTATGTAGGCATGTTCCCTCTATGCCCACTTTCTGGAGAGTTTTTATCATAAATGGATACTGAGGGAATGATACATTTTAGATTATACCATTTGATGAACAGATGTAATATGTTTCAAATGTCTTCTCAAACTCTCTGGAAGGTATAGCCCAAAAAGCAAGTGTCCATGTTCATGTGACTGTCATAGCCTGCTTCATCAACTCAGGGTGCATATATTGCCACATGTCCTTTGTTTTCCCAAACCTGCCCCATTAGTGGGATATGGAGTCTTTCCTTGAGCCTCCCAGCTGTCCTAGAGCCAGAAAGAGACCATCTTACTTGTGAACTGGAATCTGAGAATCCACCCACTGCCTTGGCTTCACCACTATTAGTGCCTGGACTGTTGTCCAGTGCTGCTATATAGCAGTCAGGCCCCGCTCGGACCTCACTGGAACTCCACACTGGTTTCCCAGGTGACATATTCTTTTACTTTATACTCCCTTGCTTAGCCATGGTTCCCGGAACAAACCTCTGGGCTAAGATATCCAGGACTGAAGGAGCTAATGGCATCAGTTCCACGTATTGTGCCAAAATGTCCTCCTAGATTTGGATTCCCCATTTACTACAGATAACTTGACTTCAAGGGACTTGTGCCCCTCTATTTACTTAGGGACACCATGGTCTATCCTGAGAGATCTTCCTAACATGAAACCTGTGGGATCAGGGGCTGGGGTCCTGGTTCCTTCTCTTCCAGAAGGCTTTGGTTTCTTCCTGTATATTGTCCACCCCATTCCCTGTAACCAGCTCTACAGAGGCAGTTTTTAAGCCATAAAAAACAATGAAAAGAGGGTACATAGATGGTCTTTATAAGGTCAAAGAAAGCTAGCTTCTGTCAGCTAAAATGACAGTACCCCATTCTCTGTGATCAAGTTGGTATTTCTTTTATAGACTTAGACTCATAGAATTGTAGATGTGTTAAGAACTTTGCTAGTCTTCTAGTCCAGGCTTCTCATTTTACCAACATGGAAGCAGATCCAGAGAAAGTTAGGCAATTTATCCAAACTCCACAAAGCCAGTCAGTGCCAGAGCTGGACTGAAAGCCCTAGAGCCCTGGTTCATTCTTCTTTCCACTGCACCTCACTTCATTTCTCTTTTGATTTTCTTTCATTTCATGTTTCACTAAAGAGTTTATGGCTTTGTATCCATTATAGCAAGCTCCTCTCGTCTTGATGTAGGTACATTAATATGAATTACTCATAAATGGATTGGAAAAATGAGATGTCTCTTATAAATCTCCTGCTTTTTATGATTTTTTTTTACATTCTGGAACCTTAATTGTCCCACCCAGTTTTGAGTGCTGTCAGCTATATGCAAGCTATCATGATTCAAAAACAAAACAGGGCCTCCCTGGTGGCGCAAGTGGTTGAGAGTCCGCCTGCCGATGCAGGGGATACGGGTTCGTGCCCCGGTCTGGGAGGATCCCATATGCCGCGGAGCGGCTGGGCCCGTGAGCCATGGCCGCTGAGCCTGCGCGTCCGGAGCCTGCGCGTCCGGAGCCTGTGCTCCGCAACGGGGGAGGCCACAACAGTGAGAGGCCCGCATACCACAAAAAAAAAAAAAAAAAAAAAAAAAAAAAAAAAAAAAATTTTCACAGACTGAGAAAATTAAATGTGTTAAGAGAAAGAGTAATAATTTGAGAACTAAGAATGGAGAAAATAAATCAGACAGGAGACCTGTATGGGAGATAAGAAAATCCTGAAAACATCCCATGGAAAAGAAACCAGGATAGAAAAAGATTTGTCTTCTTACTAGATAGTAAAGAATTTAACAATTAACTAGTCATAGATAGTCGTCATGTAAACTCAATCTTACCCCATGGCTTATGGTCATTACAACTGAATTGTGTCATTTATAACTCTATTCTTATTGCATTAAAAATGATTCCAGTTGGGGACTTCCCTGGTGGCACAGTGGTTGAGAGTCCGCCTGCTGATGCAGGGGACACGGGTTCGTGCCCCGGTCTGGGAGGATCCCACATGCTGCGGAGCAGCTGGGCCCGTGAGCCATGGCCACTGAGCCTGCGTGTCCAGAGCCTTGCTCTGCAATGGGAGAAGCTACAACAGTGAGAGGCCCATGTACTGCAAAAAAAAAAAGACTCCAGTTAATAAGGCTCACAGATATTTTATCTTTTATTAGAATACCAAAGAACTGAAAATTCTTCTTTGCAGATACATTTTTGTAATTAGGTATTAAAAACCATCATTTATGGTAGAGCAAAATTTATACTATATGGTTAGCAATGTGATAAATTATTGTTTGTAAAGTGTATACAGTAACTATAATATAAAGAATAAATCCAAGATTTTTGCTTCCAGCCAAGATGGCGTAACAGGTACTAGATTTATCCTCTCACCTGAAACAACTATTAACATAGATAAAACATGTGAAACAGTGGTTTTCAGGACTTTGGATACCAAGCAACAAAAGACATTGATCCTCAAGAGAAGGAAAACAAACTGAGCCCAGCTTACTGTTTTGAGAATGTTTCCAGGCCATGGCACAGGAAGGAGGAACCAAAGAGGGCCTGGCTGACTCTTGAGTTGTGGAGACAGAGCTGATAGTCTGGAGAGACTGTGGTGGCTGGAGTTCAGGATGCAGGGTAGCGGAGAAGGGAGAGCTGAACAGAGAGAAAACTCCAGATACCTGAAGAAGATTTCCTTTCAGTGTCATGCAGAGCAAGACATGAGCACATGTGTGTTAGGAGACTACAAAAAAACATGGGGAAAGAACTATCCAAAACAATTAGAAGGAGCAGGACTCAGAGCTCACAGAGGGCCAGGAATAACACCTGTTCCTACCAGCCAGACTAGAAAACCCATAATTCAAGGGCGTAGGGTAAAATACTTAGAAGTCGTGGGAAATAAGGAGCCCTAGATTAAATGCTGCTGTTCCCACTTAAAAGATCTCAAAGGTGAAACCTGAAGGATTGAACTGTTTCCATATAACTCAACTGAGTCCTGGTACAAAGCTTAATAATATTTATAGGAACACAAAAATATCAAGCATCCAACAAGGTAAAATTCACAATATCTGGCATCCAATCATAAATTTCCAGGCATACACAGAAGCTGGAATAAAGAGAAATATCAGTCCATTGAAACTGAACCAGAACTGATACAGATGTTAGAATTAACAGACAGAAATAGTTATTATAACTGTATTCCAAATGTTTAAGAAGTTATATGAATGATTGAATATCTTAAGTAGAGTCATGAAAGATACAAAAAAGACCCAAATTGAACTTTTAGAGGTGAGAGCCACAATTTGTGTGTTGAAAATTAATTAATTGAGAGGAATTAATGGCAGATTAGATATTGCATAAGAAAAGATTAGTGAACTTAAAGTCCTAGCAATAGAAACTGTCCAAAATGAATCACAGAGAGAGAAAAAAAAAAAAAGACTAGCAAAAATAGAAAATGTACAGAGCATTCGTGAGCTGTGTGACAATTTCAGGTGGTCTAATATATATGTAACTGAGCTCCCGAAAAGAGAAGAGGAGGGGAGACAGGAAAAACATTTGGCAAAAAATATTTGAAGAAATAATGGCTAAAATATTTCCAAATTTGATGAAAACTATAAAACCACCCATTAAGAAGCTCAAGAATCATGAAAAAACTATACCAAGCCACATCATAATCAAATTGCTCAAAACAAGTGATAAAGATAAAATCTGAAAAGTAGCTAGAGCGGGGAAGATGTATTATGCAGAGAGAAACAAAGTAAGGAAGGATGAGGCAGATTTTTCATTGGAAACCATGCACATGAAAAAACAGTGCAATGACATCTTTTAAAGTGCTGAAAGGAAAAAAAAACTGTCAATGTAAAATCTATAGCCCACAAAAATAACTTCAAAAATGAAGTCAATAGACTTCTTAAGAGAAACAAACACTGAAAGAATTCATTACCAGCTGTTATGGACTGAATGTTTATGTCTGCCCAAAAGTCATATGAAGCCCTAACCCCTAATGTGATGCTATTTGAAGGAGGGGCCTTTGGGAGGCAATTAGGTTTAGATGAGATCATGAGGAAGCCCCTTCTACCCAAACTCTTCTAGAAAATGGAAAAGGAAGAAATCCTTCCAAACTCATTTTGTGAGACCAGCATTACCCTAATACTAAAACCAGGTTTAAAATATATTTAAAAAAGAAAACTACAGACTAATCTCCCTCATGAGCATAGACATAAAAATTCTTAGCAAAATGCTAGCAAACTGAGTCCAGCAATGTATAACAGGGCAAATATATCATGAGCAAGTGGAGTTTATCCTAGAAATGCAAGGTTGGTTTAACATTAAAAAATCAATCAATGTTATTTACATTATTAACATACTAAAAAAGAAAAACTATGTGACTATCTCAATAGATGCAGAAAAAGCACTTGGCAAAATTCAGCATCCATTCCTGATTTGAAAAACAAATAAAAAAAACCTCCCAGAAAAATAGGAATACAAAGAAACTTCCTCAACTAGATAGGAGCTTCTATGAAACACCAATAGTTACCATCATAAATAACAGTGAAAAGCTCAATATGTTCCCCATAACTCTGGGAACAAGGGGGGGATGTTTGCTCTTACCATTTATACTCAACATTGTACTGGAGGTTCTAGACAATGCAGTAAGGCAAGAAAAAGACATTGAAATCATCCAGATTGGAAAAGAAGTAAAATGTCTTCATTTACAGACAATATTATCTTCTATATAGAAAATCTGTGGAATCTACCTCCCACCCCACTCAAAAAAAAAAAAAAAAAAGGCTATGGGAACGAATAAGCAAGTTAGGCAAAGTTGCAGGATACAAGATCAATACAAAAATCAGTTATATTTCTATATGCTAGCAATGAAAAATCAGAAATTTAAGTTAAAAACAAAACCATTTATAATTGCATTAAAAATAGTTATATCTAGTTATAAATCTGACAAAAGATGTGACCTTGGTTTGTACAAAGATTTTTTAGATATGACACCAAAAGCATGATCCATTAAAGAAAAAATTGCTCAACTGGACTTCATCAAATGAAGACTTTCTGCTTTTTGAAAAACACTGCTAAGAGAATAAAATGACAAGCTACAGACTTGGAGAAAACAGTTGCAAATCACATATCTGATAAAGGACTTCTATTAAGTGTATTAAGGAACTTTCAAAACTCAATAGTAAGGGAAAAAACCAGTATAAAATGGGCAAAGAATCTACCTCTCCAGAGAAGATAAATAGATGGCAAATAAGCACATGAAAGATTCTCAATATCTTCAGTCACTAGGGAAAAGCAAGTTGAAAACACAAAGAGATTCCACAGTATACCCATTAGAATGGCCAAAATTAGAGAGATTGACCATACCACATGGTGACAAGGATGGGCAGGAACTGGACTCTCATACACTGCCACTGAAAATGTGAAATGGCACAACTGCTTTAGAAAACAGGGCCATTTCTTTAAAAGTTAGACTTACACATACCAAATGATCCATCCATTCTATATCTAGGTGTTTACACAAGACAAGTGAAAGCATATCTTCATACATAGGTTTATACACTAATCCATAGCAGCTTTATTTGTAATAACCAAAAACTGGGAAATACCCAAATATCCATCAGTAGATGAATGGAGAGGTGCACGAGAGAGATTGTTAAGGGACATAAAGAGACTTTTGGTGGTGAAGGATATGTTCATTGTCTTGATTGTGATGATGGTTGCATATATATGCCAGAACATATCAAGGTGCACAGTGTAAGTATATGCAGTTTATTGTGTGTTAAGACTCTTTAAAAAAATAAATAATAATAAAGCAAAAAGAAAGTAAGACTCACTATTGGAATTCATACTAGTGTAAATACTACTGGAAAACTGTTGTGTAAGTTAATTAGATTTTTTTCTTTAAATATCAGTACATCAGTGGACACTTTTTAAAGCAAAGAACCCTTTCGTAAAAGTAATCTTCACTGTTGAATACATCTGTTTGTTTGACTCCTGATGCAATATATTGTGTTTCCTTAAAGAGGATGTACATCCAGTCTGCTGGGATAACAGAAGCACATTTCCACTTCGTTTCAAGAGGCTTTCATGACGGCAGTGGCATCATGGTGGCCATGCTTCATCTTGCAGTGGCGGAGGGCAATTGCGATAGATAGCTGGCTGCATCCACTCCTTCGTACACATTCCGTTTAGTTCTCGTGTTAAATTACGTATTGTGATTAGATATTTACTCTGCTTGGCGTCTTAGCCAAATTTCAGCCTAGGAACTTACACGTGCTTCATCCAAGCAGCACTGCCAATACTTCAGAATGAGTCATTTCCTCTTAACACAAAGCTCAGTTAATACTTGAACTGCGGCTCTGTATGTGTGAACGTTCCCTTTCAGTCCACTAACAAAATTAAAACTACCAAGTTTTAAAGTAGGTATGCGTTTTGAATGTTTTGGGTGTTCCATTAAAAGACCTGGCTTTGGGGCCTCCCTGGTGGCGCAGTGGTTGAGAGTCCGCCTGCCGATGCAGGGGATACGGGTTCGTGCCCCGGTCTGGGAGGATCCCATATGCCGCGGAGCGGCTGGGCCCGTGAGCCATGGCCGCTGGGCCTGCGCATCCGGAGCCTGTGCTCCGCAACGGGAGAGGCCACAACAGTGAGAGGCCCACATAACGCAAAAAGGAAAAAAAAAAAAAAAAAAAAAAAAAGACCTGGCTTTGTTTCTGCGTGGTTAAAGGACTCAGTAAAAGGAAAGGAGAGAAGTCAGCCACAGAACACAACCTTCCAGATGTTTTCTGAGCACACAATGCTAACTGCGCCTAAGATGCTAACGGGCGGTTCTGCTTCTTTCGCCCTGGCTCAGGGCGGTGACTCCCAGGCGCTCAGCATCCTTTCTCACCGTGTCTCTCTGACTCAGGGAGCCGTGATGACCCAGGCTTGCTTGCTTTCTTTCAGGGTGTGAACGGCATGTCTGTGGATGAGAAGCCTGACTCCCCCATGTATGTGTATGAGTCCACAGTCCACTGCACCAACATCCTCCTGGGCCTCAATGACCAGCGCAAAAAGGATATTCTCTGTGACGTGACTCTGATCGTGGAGAGGAAGGAGTTCCGGGCCCACCGAGCTGTGCTGGCCGCATGCAGTGAATACTTCTGGCAGGCGCTGGTTGGACAGACGAGAAATGACTTGGTGGTCAGCTTGCCTGAGGAGGTACAGTAGTTTGGTTTGTTTGTGCAGTTGCTAACAGAGGTTTGTTGACTTGGAGACAGTTGGCTGAGGAGGACCTGGAAGGTAGGACCTGTGCCACATCCCTGCTCGGGGGCTGATGACCAAGTCACCCACACGTTAGGTTTGCGGCAGAGCCAGTTTCTATTGGATGCATTTCACGTCTCAGAGGCAAGAATCTGAACCTCACCTGTGCCTCACAGTCCCTCCTGGTTTCTAGTTCACTTACTCGTCGGGTTTTGAGTAGTTTGCCCAAAGTTTAGTACAGTCCTGCGTGTGGGATCTCAATCACTGGGACTGTTGCTATGATTTTTCTCTTTCAAATGGTTGAAGGAACACTTGATTTCCCTTGAGAGTAAAAGAATGAAAGTATTCACAGCACCTTCCTTGCCCAGGGGGAAGAGTAAAAGCAGGCAGTCGTTTTCACAGTTAATACAGTAAGATTCTAAGAAGTGTAAACTTGCTTTTCTCACCATCGTTGAAAATACCCTACTCGGGTTTCTTAATTACTTCAGGGAGTCCAGTCACTTCTGTACTTTGGGGACACTAGTAGCTGGACTTGTTCTGTCCAGAGATGACATACAGTTGGATGGTTTGAGCTGCCAGAACTCAAAGGATGGGCTTCATGCCGACAAACCATTAAATTGGCCACCCCTTTGAATTGTCTATACAGTTACTCTTTTTCCATCGTCCTGATTCCCCTTCATTTTTGTGGGACTAAGGGTAACACTGAGCAGCCTTAGGCTTTGTGTTCAAGGCCAGAATCATTCGCTGTGCACCAGCATGGTCTACAACACCAGGGCTGCCGCTGACAGTTGTGCAGGCTGTGCACTGCACAACTCTCAGGGGTACAACTCATGTTCATAGTCTATGTGAAGAGAGACCCAGAGTTGTGCCGTGATCCACAGAGCAGCTCTTCACAGCACCCCTAGGAGAAACCAAAGACCCGGTCACCCTGAGGGAGGTGCTAACGGGCACAACTAGCATTAAGTCTCAGGGGTCACAGATCCAGTGTCTCCAGAGGCCTGGCAAATCGTATAAATGAGTAAAGCAGGTTGTGTATAAGAAGTAGGACGTTGGGGCTTCTCTGGTGGCGCAGTGGTTGAGAGTCCGCCTGCTGATGCAGGGGACACGGGTTCGTGCCCCGATCCAGGAAGATCCCACATGCCACGGAGCGGCTGGGCCCGTGAGCCATGGCCGCTGAGCCTGCGCGTCTGGAGCCTGTGCTCCGCAATGGGAGAGGCCACAACAGTGAGAGGCCCGCGTACCACAAAAAAAAAGAAAAAAGAAATAGGACGTGGTGGGGCAAGCAGCTGCTCCACAGAAAGACATTCAAGTTCAACATAAAAAACAAATAGACATACACACTACTGTATATAAAATAAACAACAAGGAAGCTAGGGTAGCTTTATTGATACCAGTCAAAATAGACTTTAAGATTTGCAGAGGGAACTAGATTCAATATCTTGTATTGAACCTATAATGGAAAAAAATCTGAAAAAGAATATATATATATATCAATATATATTCATAAATATAACTGAATCACTTTGCTGTTCACCTGCAACATTGTAAATCAACTATTCTTCAATTTTAAAAAATCCCATCTATACCCCCCCAAAAAAAAACAAAAACAAAAATAGACAGGGGGGTCAGAGGGGTCACTAGATCCAGTCCCTTGTTAAGAAATGTCTGCTGTTACCCCTGCAGAGCAGAAAAGTGGCAAAGTGAGGGCTACCTAGGCAGTTTCACATGAATATTCTTTGTTATGTACCCAAGTGAAGGGCTCCATTACTACTCCTCACACCACTGGCAAGTAGATAACTAGAAAGATTCTAATACTAGAAACAAAAGGACAAATCAGTTGAAGATAATGTAATTGGGGCTGGAGGAGGAGGGATGCTTATGTACCAAGTGATGTGGGAAGGCCAAGAAATGGCAGCTGAGGTGTGACTGGTGATCCTGAGCTGCATTAACGGGCAAATACTTAACCCGTCATTAGGTGAGAGGATAAATCTAAAAGACTATGTTTAAACTGGTTGGCGTTTGTCAAATATAAGACTCTTTCTTCTTCTCTTGAGGGGCAGCAAGCGTGCCTTTGAACTTACTTGAACTCTAGAATTCTCTGAAAATATCTGACAAACTTCCAATTATCCAGAATGGTTTTAGGAAGGGGGTGGAGTTTACAGTTAATTTATTATCTGTGTCTGTTTGAGAGTCACCTCATATATGTTTTTTACTAATTTCCAAAAAAAATAGATTGCATTAAAATATATTTACAAATGAAAACCATAATTTATGTAATTTAGACTCTCTTCCGTGACTGCGGGCCCCATCTGGAGACTCCCTGGACCTTGTGCCATAAACCCTGGCCTGCCCCCCAGTTAGCTCTGTGATCCTGATCTAGTCACTTAACCTCTCTGAGCCCCAGTTCTTACCTGTAAAAACCCCTAAAATGCTGAAGCCCTTAAATTATTTATCATAATACGATACCAAGGCAGTAAAACCTAACCTAAAAATTTCTTTTTAGATCAAATCCCTGATAATCACTTATTTCCTTGGCACTGGGCACTCTTTGAAGTAAGTGTGTGTAGATGCCACACAAAAATCTGCTGTTTGACCTTTTGATTGTTTGTGTTCCAGTTTAAGTGAGAATTGGCTAAGTGTTGATTTTCTTTCTAGTTGTGTAAAATGATTTCTGTTCCTACATCATCTGCATTTCCAAATAATTACAACATTCTGGTTCTTCATGTACCTGAAACCTTCAGATATAACGAGACACTTTTTTTTTTTTCCCTATGAAACGTGAATTTGTATTGTCAGTAACCCAGCTCCAGTCATCCTGCTGATGGGCGTGCAGGCCAAGCCCCATGTGGCATTCTCCTTTGTGAGTCTGTAATTGTGTCTGAGGCCTCCTTCCAGGAGCCTCTGCCTCTGCTCAGAGGCCCCTCCTGGGGCCCCAGGCGCTGGGCATTGTTTTCTCTCCTTGCCATGTGCACACTGAAAGGTCCTTGCAGCCTCTCAGATGCTGTCCCACTTAGCTCAGTGAATGACTTCATAGAATTTGAATTAAGTGGTGAATAAACAAACATCCCAAACACTACCTTGGAAAGTAGCTGCTTAGAACTCACTGGCATTTGGTTCATATGATGTAAGAAAAAGCATTTGATTAGCTCCTTGGAAATCTTTAAACTTCATCATCATAATCCATCACGAATTCAAATCACCTTCCGTCCGGGTCCCAGCCTTGCTCACTCTTGGCTTACCCCTGCGCTCCCTGCCCGGCCAACTGCTGAGCTTCACAGGGGCCGACATGGCTGAGTCTGAAAGCTCCGTCTGTGGGTTACGTTTCTTTTTTTAATATTTATTTATTAATTTGGCTGTGCTGAGTCTTAGTTGCGCGTGCGGGATCTTTGTTGCAGCACACGGGCTCCTCAGTTGCGGCATACAAACTCATAGTTGCAGCATGCATGTGGGATCTAGTTCCCTGACTAGGGATCGAACCCGGGCCCCCTGCATTGGGAGCATGGAGCCTTAGCCACTGGACCATCAGGAAAGTCCCTGAAAGCTCTGTCTTTGGACTAGGAAACTTCCAGATACAAACCACTGCCCTCTCACCCCGCTGCTCTGTCAGTTTAGGCCAAACCCGGCTCCAGCCTGCAGCCGCTGTCCACTTGTGCAGTTCTAGCCCCATGCCCTGACTCCCGGTGGGCAGCGCCGTTACCCACAAAGTAGAGCCGACCAGAGTCCCGGTGTAGCCTCTCAGCTGAACACGGGAGAGACAGAAGTAGAGGCCTCCTCCTGGAAGGCAAGGAGTCATGGAACTGTCTTGCTTTTTTTTCCTTTTCCTAAACTGGCATGACAGATTGCCCCTAGGATTCCTGTGACTTGAGTGTTGCTTCCTCGTGGAAAAGCACATCCAGGAATGTGTGTCAGCAAAAAGCAGGAGATAAGCATTGTCCTTAGTACTTCTGTTCAGTGATGAAACAGGTCATTTGGTTTGTAATAGCAAGTGTATATCATGTTAAGAGATGAAGAGAAAGTGGATCGTGTACCAAGAGTGGCAAGGCCCTTCTTGCAGTGCTCCTTCGGATTCAAGCTGCCTCAACGAACACCTCCTCAGCTATGGTCATAGAGACCACTTAGGCTGGATGCCGGCCATGCTGGAAGTGGCATCACGAGCATGATGTTAAGGTTATGGTGTGTCAAGTACAGAGGGCAGGAAAGGGGTGCAGCTTTGCCCATCAACCCCATTCTGATGGGCTCGACTCCCACCCAGAATGCTAGGGAAGAGCGGCTGAAAGGAGGTTATTGCCAAGGTCTATTATCAGAAAGTCAAAAGATAACAAGTGTTGGCCAGGATGTGGAGAAAAGGGAACCCTTGTGCACTGTGGTAGGAATGTAAATCAGGAGAGCCACTGTGGAAAACAATATGGAGGTTCCTCAAAAAATTAAAAATAGAGCTGCCATACGATCCAGCAATCCCACTTCTGAGTCTATATCCAAAGGAAATAAAATCACTATCTCAAAGAGATACCTGCACTCCCATGTTCATTGCAGCATTATTCACAATCGCCAAGACATGGAAACAACCTAAGTGTCTGTCAGCAGATGAATGGATAAAGAAGACGTGGTCTGTATATAAACACACACATACATACACACAAGTAAATTATTCAGCCTTTAAAAAAAGAAGGAAATCCTGCTATTTGCAGCAACACGGATAAACCTGGAGGAAATTATGCTAAGTCAAATAAACCAGACAGAGAAAGACAAATATTGCATCTTCTCACTTATTTGTGGCATCTAAGGAAGAAAAGTCAAACTCATAGTAACAGAATAGAATGGTGGTTACCAGAAGCTGGAGGGTAGTGCAAAAGGAGAAATATTGATCAAAGGGTACAAACTTTCGGTTATAAGATGAATAAGTTCTGGAGACCTAATGTACAGCATGGTGAGTGTAGTTAATAGTAACGTATTATGGGGACTTCCCTGGTGGTGCAGTGGTTAAGAATCCACCTGCCAATGCAGGGGACACGGGTTCGAGCCCTGGTCCGGGAAGATTCCACATGCCGTGGAGCAACTAAGCCCGTGTGCCACAACTACTAAGCCTGCGCTCTAGAGCCCACAAGCCACAGCTACTGAGCCCACGCTCCACAACTACTGAAGCCCGCGTGCCTAGAGCCCGTGCTCTGCAACAAGAGAAGCCACCGCAATGAGAAGCCCGCGCACCGCAACAAAGAGCAGCCCCCGCTCACCACAACTAGAGAAAGTCCCGCACAACAATGAAGACGCAACGCAGCCAAAAATAAATAAATTTATATTTTAAAAAATAATAATAATGTAATATATACTCGAAATTCGCTAAGAGAGTAGATCTCAAGAGTTCTCACCATACACACAAAGGATAACTATGGGATGTGACGGATATGCTATTTTGTTTATAATGGTAATAATTTCACAGTGTACACATATGTCAAAACATCGCATTGTATACCTTAAATACATACAATTTTTATTTGTCATAAATAAGTAAAGAAACGAGAGGGAGAGCTTATTGCCAAGCCTCTGGCACCTTTCTTTGCGCTTGTTTCCCGGGTCCTCTCACTCTGTAGAGAAGGGGAAGGGTTCACGCAGGGAATGGCTGTAGGGTAGAGGTATGCATGGCCCCTTAGGCGGAACTTATGCTTATGGAGGTAAAAATATATTTCAGACTTCTGCTCACTCACTATCTCTATCTTTTGTTTCCCCTCTATCTTTCTCTTTCTCTCTCTCTCCCAACATTTTGTGACAAATCTTGTTTTTGCAGTACTAAACAAAAGGGAAAACTGACCCAGAGGGACTTTGGAAACACAGCATTTGTTGTGAAGTCTCCACCACAGGGTATAGTAAAGAATGTTACTGCTGTAGTACTGTGGAGCACAGAGGCCAGCAAGGAAATTATGGAATCTTCTTGTCTGAAAGTTTTTAGAGGCTATGAAAGCTGTTAATGTCTCTGGAATGGCTTAGGCCCAGTTTTTTAAAGAAGCAATAAGACAGTCGTGACTGTCTTTGGACAGTCTTTTCAGGATGTCATACTACAGAAAGTACTCAATGCTACAGCACAGGGTGCCCCGAGTGTTCTGAGCCTGCGTGTGACTCTCGGGGGAGGGAAGGTTTGGTGGGAAGCAGGGGGTGAGGTCTCTGGGAAGTGGCATGACCAAGGATAAGAAGTGCAAAGCACTCCCCCACCCCAAAGCACAGAGCCAACGCTTTAACATCCCCTCATTTATCACCTAGACAAAACTCAGAAGAACAAGTCAATTTTAGGAACTGAGGAACATCAGCCATGAGAGGCTGGGTAAACCATAATCAGGACCTTGGCACTAACTGATCTTGAGCAAGCCGGTCGACCTCTTTGAGATTCTGTTTCTTCATTCATTCACTTATTCATTCATTCTGCAAATATTTATCAAAGGCTGTACCAGGAGGCGCTGTTCTAGGTGCTGGGTGAACCTAATGAGCAAAACAGACCTTACATTCCAGAGGAGGAGGAGAGACAGAAAATAAATAAATGTAACATGGACTTTGTTAGATGCCATTGAGGAAAATAGAACAGGGAAGGGGGTTAAGGAGTGTCAGGGTTCAGGTATGGCAGTTTTACCTAGGGTGGTCAAGAAAGGCCTGTTTGGGGGATGACTTTTGTAGAAAGACCTGAAGGAGGTGAGGGAGACAGCCATGTTGACATGCGGGGGAAGAGTGATCTAAGTGGAAGGAATAGCAAGGAAAAGGCCCTGGGGATGGAGTGGACCTGGCCTGTTGGACACACGGTAGCAACATGAGCAAAAGGTCGATAGAAGGAAGCACGTCAGAGAAGTATCGGGGCACGGCTGTGCACCTTTTGGATACATTACCTTTCCTTGGAATGAGCTAGGAGGCCACTGGAGGTTTTCCCAGGAGAAGATGATTTTGACTGTGTGAAAATAGATTGAAAGAGGGCAGGGGCAGAAGCAGGGAAACCAGTTAAGATGCTGAGGGCTTCCCTGGTGGCGCAATGGTTGAGAGTCCGCCTGCCAATGCAGGGGACACGGGTTCGTGCCCCGGTCCGGGAAGATCCCACATGCCGCGGAGCGGCTGGGCCCGTGAGCCATGGCCACTGAGCCTGCGCGTCCGGAGCCTGTGCTCCACAACGGGAGAGGCCACAACAGTGAGAGGCCCGCGTACTGCAAAAAAAAAAAAAAAGATGCTGAGGCAACAAACCATGTATGATCTGATGGCCTGGACCAGGGTGATAGCAGTGCAGTGGTGATCAGTGTCAGATTCTGGTAATATTTTTTTTTAAGTTTACAAACTTCTGTTTGTTTGTTTGGCTGTGAGGCTTGCGGGATCTTAATTCCCCGACCAGGGATCAAACCCGGGCCCCCTGCAGTGGAAGCGTTGGGTCCTAACCACTGGACCGCCAGGGAAGTCCCTCTGGTAATATTTTGAAGGTAGAGCTTATAGGATTATCTTATAGATTGGATGTAGGATGGAAGAGAAAGAGAAGAGTTAAGGGTAACTCCAAGGTTTAGGGCCTAAGCTGTTGGAAGGATGGAGTTGCCGTTACCTGGGATTGGTGAAGAGTGAGGGAAATAGGTTTCAGGTGGTGGGAGTGGGGCAGGATTAGGAGTTCTATTTTGTACATACTAAGTTTGAGAAGCGTGTTAGCATCTAAGTAGAGATGTCTACTACACAGTAGGATATACATGGCTAAAATTCATGGGAGAAATCTAGCCTGGAGATAGAAGTTTTAATACCAGAGTATTGGGGATATTGAAAGCCCCAAGACCAGATACAAATACCAAGTGAATAAGTGTAGACAGAAAAAACAAAAAGAGAGAGAGGTCTTAGGATTCATCCTTGGGTCTTTTCAGAACTAAGGGGTCAGGGAGAAAAAGATGAGGCAGCATGGTAAACCAAGAAAGAGTAACTATTGAAGTAGAAGGAAAAGCAAAAAAAAGTTTAGTATGTTGGAAGCCAGGTAAAGAAAGGTGGAGAGAGTAATCAACAATGTCAAATGATGCTGATAGGCAGCTAAGGTGAAGGCTGAAAATTGACCATCCAGCAATTTGGAAGCCATTCGTGATTTCATTGAGCACTTTGGGAAAGCAATAGGAGCAAAAACCAATTGGGCTGTGTTCTAGAGAGAAGGGAAAGGGAAGGATTTGAAGAAGCTCATGTAGGCTACATTTTTGAGGCCTTTTGGGTTAAAGGGAGCAAAGAGGTGAGCCAGTAACTGGAGGGAAATAGAGTCAAAAGAGTTTTCCTTCGGGCTTCTTTTCTAAGTAGGAAGAAATTCCAGCACACTTGCCCTCGATGGTAAAGATGATCAATATTCACTCATATCCAATTTTCCTCTCTTTCCTGCACACACAGGAAGACCATATTTACAATCAGGTTTGCTGGGTAACTAGATCTAACCAATAAAACGTGAGTGGGAGTCATGTGTCACTTCTAGCCCGAGGCAGTTAAAAGTAAGTGTGAGTTCTTGGTGTTCTTTCACATCCATTGAACCGGTATCAGAGAACTCCTAGGTGGTGGAACCAAAACCCAGATTCTTTTTTTTTTTTTTTTTAGAGATTTATGTTTTATTTTATTTTACACCTTACTTTCCGAAAATAAATTTAAAAAAAACCAATCAATTAAAAAAAAACTTAAACACTAATCCAGCTGAAACACAATTAATTCCATTTTTGCCTCTTTCCTTCCAATATTCTCTTTATGTATACACACTTTAAATGGCTGCAGTCATAGAATTGCAAGATTATATATTGCTTTTTATTAGTTAACATCAGAATATCATATAATCTTCCCGTGTCAACTCATATTCCATTCCATGCATAATCTTTGCAATTGCAGTTTTAATAATCAGACTATTCAATTGCATAACCATACCATAATTTACCTTATTCCCTTTGTCAAACATTTATCTTTTAAACATAGCTAGTGAACGTATTGTAGCATTTAGAGTTATTTAGTGTTTTTAGCTTCTGTTTTATCATTTATTTAAGAAATAATGTGGGAACTAGTTTAAGATCATTGAGTTCAAGTGTGAATATCATTATTGCTCTTATATACTTCTGTATTAATATCAAAAGGGTTTGTAGGAACTTACAGTGCCTACATGAGTAAAAAAGGAGGAGTCAGTTTATCGTACAGCCCAGATTCTTGAGCCACTGTTGGAAGAGAGCCATCTGACTCGCATCAGACTATGACATGAATGAGGACTTAACCTTTATGTTAGGCCATTAGGACTTGGTGTTTATTTGTTTGCACAGCAGAGCCCATCCTGACTCATAGTTGGGCAGATGGGAAAGTTCCAAAAGTGACAGAAAACTTGCTGACATGGCAGACAGAAGGCCAATCGCTAAAAGAATGTCTTGAGGACTTGAGAGAGGATAGGATCTCCTGAGCAAGTGGGCCAACTCAACTCAGCAAGGCTCATCCTTCTGGATGTTGATGGAGTTGAACTGGATGATCTCTGGAGACCTAGCCTGTGCTACAGGTTGATGGTCTTGGAATTTTTCTAGGTTCCTGCTGGAGGGAGAGAAAAAAAAATCCCGCAGGTCAGAACGAGAGGAGAGATATTTGGATTGAGAGGTAGGGAAAGACCAGGGAGATGGGAGGCAGATTGGTCTGGAAAGGAGAGAATCATCTGACTTCAGAAGAGGTGTGAGCTCACTTGTCTTATCTTTGTTTGTAAATCCTCCCTGACTTTTCCCATACGGTCTTAGAGTTCATCGGAGATGACAGTTCAAGACCTGTAGAACCACTGGGCTATTTGATAACCTAGAACATAGATTGTAGAAAATGCAGATCATTGCATTGCGATTTCAGAAGGATCTTGAAAAAAATTATTATTATTTAATGACCTCAATTTCCACATGAGTGTGCAGGGATACAGGGCACCAGTTTGCCTTTCAGGGCTGCTCTTCAGATTAATGAAATGTGATAAGTTAAACTTCTTGGAAGGATGGTGCCATATAAACAGTAGGTGTTATTATTCCCATAAAAGGAAAGCACAGTCTTCTCTGATGAAATGGCTCTTACCTCAGACTCTTCATTAAAAGCTGTGGTGCAAGTTTCCAAGTTGCACTGGTGAGACTTGGTAGCAGATGAAAAAAAAAAAAAGCAAAAGAAGTCAAAATATCCCAGGTAACTACTTGCCAGCAAGTAAGAAGTTTTCAAGTTCTAGAATCGTGCTGATAAGTCTGAACTGCCTAAAGGCAGAACTTATTTATAGTAACACAAAGGTGACTTCCAGCCCTGAAATCTGGGCCTCCGCCTCAGATGGGGGTGCAATAAAGCAAAGCCATGAAAAGGGGAGCTAATACTATTGTGATTCCATCTCTGAAGGCTGCTCAGTGGTGCTGCTACAGAGGGAGGGGAATCTGGTGTGAAAATAGCCCCAGCAATAGCTGATTTTAAAACTGAAATATATAAGCTATTTCCAAACCTCTTACATTTGTAAATCCTGAGGCCAGTAAGTCCTATTTAAAGAGCTTTATGCAGAGGTGCATTCCTCTTTTGGAATAGTAGGAGTTGAGTGGACAAAAACTAAGACCTTTCGAAGAATTATTTTTAAGTGACCTGATTTCAAAGGTAGTTTTAAGGCTTTCTTTCACTTTACCTGTTTCACCCTGTATAATGTAGGATGACCACCGTCATCAACATTTTTAAATGCATTCATAACAAAGCCTTTGACAGTAAAGTTGTTTGCATTAAATTTTATAAAAGTAGGTACCAGTGTATCTATTCATTTCAAGACTCTTCTCTATATATGAATTAAATGTCCCTTACATTTCTTGCTTTGCTCTGTTATGGAAGCACTTAGCTATTTCAGTTGAAATCAGTAATAGATTTAAAGACAGAGTTCAGAGCTGTAAAGTTCCTCACTTGATCAGGAATCATACATATTATTTTTGTCATATTTAATCATAGAATCCAGGCCTTTAACAGGGTACTTAATTAAACTTTTAATTCATGATAAGAAGTTAAATAGCAATTGGGAAGGTTTTTTAAAAATTATTTCCACGTCCCATCCAGATTACCAAAACAATTTTTTTAAAAAAGGTATGATGGGGCTTCCCTGGTGGCGCAGTGGTTGAGAGTCCACCCGCCAATGCAGGGGACACGGGTTCGTGCCCCGGTCCGGGAGGATCCCACATGCCGTGGAACGGCTGGGCCCGTGAGCCATGGCCACTGAGCCTGTGCGTCCGGAGCCTGTGCTCCGCAACGGGAGAGGCCACAGCAGTGAGAGGCCCACGTACCACAAAAAAAAAAAAGGTATGATGGACATAATGGCTGTCAGCCAAGGGTATTGTAGGTCATGCCGACATGAGCTGGCAGCAAGCCATTGTCCAAATAGCATGACTTTATCGATGCAGAGTAGTCACTCTTGAGTTCATGGTTGAGTCACTAGTGATGGAGTGGTACTTCCCTTGAGCCAGTGCTTCTTAGAGTAGGTTTCTTGTTGTTCACTACTACCTGCCCTACCTTGCCAATAAAAGAGCAGGACCATTTAGGCTGAAAGCCGAACAGAAGAGAAACATTGATTATAGATCTCATTTCTCTTTGCTTCCTGAAAACTGAGATTGCAATTACACAGTGAAAGCATGGGGTGTTTTTTTTTAATGAGTTACAAGAAATACAGTTTCCACCCCAAAATACTCAAGAGTTGGAATCCAAGAGTCAGTTTTGATTCTGTCTTTTCTTTGGCAGCTCTCACACTGAGCACAAATGGGGGAGGATATCAGTAGAGTTACCTAATCATCTTAATGGATTCGCATTCCATTCAAAAACTTGGAATGTCCCCAAACTGCTTCAGGCTTCAGCTCTATTGTTGAGGTGTCTGTGACATTTCTGGTGGGTGTGCAGTTCTACACAAGCAGACAGCTTTTGAAAGGGACCCTTCTTCTGGTGAGAACACCTGGAATCTTGGTTGAACAAGCTGTAAACCAGGAAACTGATTCAGGAATTCCTTAATAAAAGGGATCATATCCAGGCGTCGGGGTGGTGTGTGGTTGTCTGTAGGAAAGGCTGTTCTGAGAAGCACAAAGAAAGTAAAATAGTTGTTGGCACTCATCAGTTAATACCTCTCTGTTTATTTTCTTGTTTGTTTGTTTTCTTAACCAAATCACAGGCTAGACAAAGGGTTGGGTTGCTTTTGCTTTCAGGAGTGGGGCAATTAAAGAGCCGCACTTTTGGTTTCCTGATATTTCAGAAGTGTTCTTTTCCCCATTAACTTGGTGCACATAGTAAGATGTTTCACTTTGCCCTAGACCCCTCAAATATGTTGACAGTCGCTCTCACTGACAGTGGCACCTCTTCCAGGCTCGTCGGTGATGCAGTGAGCTGTACTGTCTGAGCTGGACTTCTGTGTGCAGCCTGGCAAAGGCTGTGTGTGAAAAAGTGAGTGCATTCAGCACCCTGGGTGGGATGGAGCCAGGCCTCCAATGTGAGCACATTTTTGGACTGATTGGCAGCAGAGAGAAATACTGGCAGCTGTTCCCAAGCAAGCCAAAAAGTTGGCCCGGGGATGGAAAAAAAAAATGCTGGGATTTAGCCAACGGAAGATTCCTGCGTCTAGAAGAAAATCAAAGGAAGGCTACAGAAGGTCACCATGACAGACCTCCAGCTGGTTGAAGTCACAACTATTTCATTTTGTCTCTGCTGTATAAAGGATAGTATTACTTGTCATTGCCACTCATTTTTTCCCAATTCTTTATTTCTAAGTCTTCATTTCTGTTCTCTTGATTTCTTTATTTTTTTAATTCTCTAGATACAAAATGAAATGACAGATTATTCTTCCTAAAAGTAGTGTATGGGCGATGTTATTTGCAGAGGCAGTATCAGCAACCAGAATTGAATAGAACGGGGCAGGTCTCAGAGAGCAGTAGCCACACGCATGTGTTCCAAGCCATGTTGAGTGATGTGGGTTGGAGTGGAACCCAACCGCGTTATGTGTGAAGATCACCTCAAGGATCTGTCCAGAGAGACCCTCTGACACCTCACAGCTTATCGATTATTCTTGTTTTATTAGTTACTAAAAGAGAAGGGTGGGAAAAACGGTAAAGTTCCTAAAAGGCCAGGAAAATGTCTGCTGAAAGATAGGATCCTCAAAGGTCTTGCCATGTAAAGATGAGCACGCTCGTACCACGGGAGACATTTTCATATTTGATGTCATTCTTCCTTCCAACGAACACCTTAGACTATGTGCGAATATTCTTTCTGCCAGGTAGAGCTGTTGTAGCCCAGGAATTAAACTGTACCCTACAAATAGGAAGGTGGAAAGATTAAAAATGTGGACCACCAAAATTTGGGGGTAAGAAATATGCAGGATGCTAAAGAGAAGATGTTTGAAGCACACCTTTTGTAACTCTGGGGATTTTGGGGGGGTGACTTAAATCCATCAGATTTGCAAGGTATTCACGGAAATGCGATGACCTTTCAAAGTTCTGTTTAACGAAGTCTCTCCATGCCTCCTGTTTGAGGCTGTTACAGTAGATGTCAACCAGATATTCTCACTTGCTAACAGAAGAAATAGTATCCTGGCTACGTGGGGGGGGATTTCAGGTCTATTAAAGGAGAATTTGATAACAGTACAAGATGCTAGACACTGCGGTAGGGTAGAAACAAACACAGAATTACCTTCAGAGGAGGGGTGTGTGTGTGTGTTTAAAGGACAAAGGGGTCAAGGGACTTCCCTGGCGGTCCAGTGGTTAAGACTTCGCCTTCCAATGCAGGGGGTGCGGGATCAATCCCTGGTCAGGGAGCTAAGATCCCACATGCCTCACAGCCAAAAAAACCAAGCAGAAGCAATATTGTAAAACAGAAGCAATATTGTAACAAATTCAATAATGACTTTAAAAATGGTCCACATCAAAAAAATCTTAAAAAAAAAAAAAAAAGACAAAGGGGTCAAAAGGACAAGATGGCTTAAGTACAGCACTTCATAGAAGCAGAGGAATGGAACACATGACCCTTTTCTAGATCATTTCTTTTGGGGGGTTAACTTAGAAATATAAGACAAAACCATCTCCTCCAAGGAACTTACAATATAGTTGAAGAATCAAGACAGGGGCTTCCCTGGTGGCGCAGTGGTTGAGAATCTGCCTGCCAATGCAGGGGACAGGGGTTCGAGCCCTGGTCTGGGAGGATCCCACATGCCGCGGAGCAACTAAGCCCGTGAGCCACAACTACTGAGCCTGCGCGTCTGGAGCCTGTGCTCCGCAACAAGAGAGGCCGCGATAGTGAGAGGCCCATGCACCGCGATGAAGAGTGGCCCCCACTTACCACAACTAGAGAAAGCCCTCACACAGAAATGAAGACCCAACACAGCCCTAAATAAATAAATAAATTTTAAAAAAGCACTACTCACCCTTAATATTTAAAAAAAAAAAAAGAAATCAAGACAAACCATAGAAATCAAAGGTGTAAACAATTCAAGAGCATTTGCTGTAGGTGCCATGTGTGTGTTAGCCGTTGCTTGTGCCACAGAGGTTCTGATCTGGGCGAGGACAGGATTTTCCTTCCATCTCCTAAAACCACCTAAAACGAACACTCACAGGATCGATCAGACTTCCTTAGGGAACAAGTGGGGAGAGAGCCTCCAGGAAAAGACACTGGCACGACAAAGAAGCAGTCACAGGGCCTTGAGGAGCCAGCTCTGATTTGCACGAAGAGTAGATTTGGAGAAATAATTCAAAATATGGTCAGATTACATGGAGCCTTCCTAGGAAAAAATAAGGTTTAGACCAAAGAATTTAATCTTGATGGAGTAAGCAATAGGAATTCACTGAAACGTTGTGAGCCAAAAAGTGACAGAATGAAAAAGAATTTAAGGAATAACTGTCTGGCAATGGAATGTTGGACGGATGGGACAACACAGTGCTCCAGACGGAGGGCACAGCCAGGAAGCTCACCCTGCTCCCAGCATGAGCTGATGAAGGTATGTGCCTGGTGAAGAGCTGGGAGATGCCAAAGACCGAGTGTGGGACTCATCAGTGGGAAAAGAGGCCTTCCAGCCTTGATATATATCTATAGTGCTTTATAAGTTCCCAAGGCACCGTGAGTGCAAAGCTGGAGATACAGATGTGAGGAACACAGGCCCGTAGGTGGTGGCTGAGACCACCAGGAATTGCCGATCCCTTTCAGAAAAGCGAAGAGAAAAATGGTCGGGGGCTGAGATTGAGCTCCTATACTTGAACTCCCATTGCTGTTTCCTCTAAGAATGAAGTCTACTCTGGATGGCTGGTTTTAAGGTCACTTTCATTTATTTGGGAAATATTAAAGCCCCAACAGTTTATTAGACTGAGGATACCTATAGAGGTGCTCCCTAAATTACCTTTTAAGGAGTATACCTTCCAGGTGATACTGTGAGCATCATGCCTTACTTAGCACACATGGATACAAGGACCTTCAAGGAGATACTAAATTTCTGGAGGACAGAGCCTCTAAAAATACCTCAAGGGGGGCTTCCCTGGTGGCGCAGTGGTTGAGAGTCCGCCTGCCAATGCAGGGGATGCGGGTTCGTGGCCTGGTCCGGGAGGATCCCACATGCCGCGGCGCGGCTGGGACCGTGAGCCATGGCCGCTGAGCCTGCACGTCCGGAGCCTGTGCTCCGCAACGGGAGAGGCCACAACAGTGAGAGGCCCGCGTACCGCAAAAAAAAAAAAAAAAAAAAAAGAATACCTCAAGGGTATTGGTAATCCAGTGCCACATACTTTAAAGTGCCAGGAGCAGATTCAGGCAAAGGTGATCACTTACAGTTAAAACCATTATGATGAATGTTTGCTGGACATTACTATAGTAGCTAAGCAACACACACGGACACAAAGTAACAACACACACACGCTCTACCCACAAACCCAGGCAGGGGTCAGTCTGAGCATCACTCCTGGTGAGTCACCTAGGTGTTAGATATCTTCTGATGATATTCATGAAATAGACACTCTCCCCAGTGATGTGTTCCGTGAGTAACTTGACCTCATAAAGCCTTTAGATGTAACTTCCAGTTAGAGGAAAACCAATGATTACAAAAACAAGCCTAACAACACCTTGAGGTAGCAACAGGGCAAATCCAGAAGGTGGGCTGTTCTGCAGGACAAATGGCCTGATTTCTTCAATAAGTCAGTGTCATAAAAAATGGACTATGCTAAATTAAACAAGAGTTAAGGGATTTAAAAACTAGATGCACTATGCGGTCCTGGAGTGGTTACTCATTTGGATAAACCAGTTATAAAGGACTTGGTGGGGGGGGGAATTGGAAAAATCCAAATGTGGTCTGGGTATTAGGAGAAATTTTCCTGAAATGGAAAGGTGGTAATAATTGGAAGACTGAGAAACAGTAGGTCCTGTATGATCTCGGTTTGGTTAAAAAATACAAATTGGAGTGTGTGTGTGTGTGTGTGTGTGTGTGTGTGTGTGTAAAGGAGCCAAAGGACCTGTGCTGAAGTGTTAAGAGAGGTGACCTGTGAATGGTGGGAATGTGATGCAATTTGTTTTGCTTGTCTGCATTTTCCAATTTCCTACCGTGTACATTATTACATTTCTGTAATAAAAAGGTTATTTGAACAGTTCAGTGGATAGAAGGGAAGGAGGGAATGAAGACTGAGTGGAGTGTGGAGCATAATACTGGAAAAAGTACAACTCTGCAGTGTGGTATTACATGTGATTTCAAAACTTCTGTGGCCCCATCAATTTTCTTCCTAGAAGCACCAATGCTGCACCAGTGCTCCCTGGTCCCTTCCTTCCAGCTCCGGGCCCTCCATTCTCCTAACTAAGAGACTAGAGTCCTTAACTAGGACCAAACTTGCACTCACAGTCTCATTGGTTAAACGAAAATTAACCCAAAAAGCAATAAAGAGAATAGCTGTCTTCTAGTTCCTTCTTATTAAAAGTGTGAGACCTTTTTTCATATTTAAATTTACCTTGATCATTGAAACCTACAGATGCTCTTCCTTCCTATATGTTCTCTAGTGTTGCATCTCTGGAAATTACTAGTGTTATTTTCAGTGAAAATAGCTCAGATGTTTCCCAAGACTGACCCTCTGTGCCCCCAGATAGAGAAGGAAATTCTCACCATCTAGTCAAATCTTGTACAACTATGAAGGAAGTAGCAGATGTGGGGAGTGTCACTCCTTTCATGTTACCCTGGTCTACAGGTACTGAAATTGAAGACAAGGAGAGTCCTTTCATGAATATTTTCAAACCTATGTAAATATCTACAAATGCATGCTTTGGAAGTTACTCAATCAGCTTACTTCAGGCTTAGGTTATATACTGAATATCTCCAGATAGTTGCTCTTTCAAGGATGTGTCAGAATGTTCAATAGGAAGGACATGTTTTTGTATTAATCAGTTGGATGATGACATTTTCAAAAACCAAGAGTAAAAGATGCTGCTTCCATCCTCAACTGGACTTTGTTAAAAAAGGACAACCATAAAGTCGTCCCTGGATCCTGGAAAGCCTGGACCACTGGGGGACCTGCAGTAATGAGGTAGTTTCCCTCCATCATGCCCAAAGTCTGGAAGAAGACAACTGACACGTGTGTGGTTAAGATTTCAGAAGAGTGAGTCAAAATAGAAAGCGATGCTCTAGTGGGCCTGCACCTGTAAGTCTCACACTGGTGTTTAAAACCACTTAATGCAGACTGCTTCCTACTCTGTGGTCAGCAGAATGCTGGTTCTTCCGTACTTCCTCCTCAGGAGCCTCCAGAAATATCTTTTTTTTAAAGTTTTTTTATAAGTGATTTTCTCTTAAATCGATCTTTAGCTTGTTTTCATGGGAAATCTATAGTATTTAACTCTTCTAATACCCATGTATTAGTATGCTCAGGCTGCCATAACAAAATACCACAAAATGGGTGGAATAAGCAACAGAAATTTATTTTCTCACAGTTCTAGAGGCTAGAAGTCCAAGACGATGGTGTCTGCAGGTCTGGTTTCTCCTAAGGCCCCTCTCCTTGGTTTGCTGATGGCCTCCTTCTCGCTGTGTCTTCACATGGCCTTTCCTCTGTGCACAGAGAAAGAGAACACTGGTGTCTCTTCCTCTTCTTATAAGGACACTAGTTCCATCAGCTCAAGGCCTCACCCTTATGACCACATTTAACCTTAATTACCTCCTTAAAGGCCCTGTCTCCAAATATGGGGAGATGGGGTGAGGATTTCAACATACGAATTTGGGGAGACACAATTCAGTCCATAATGACCCACTAAAAAATAATGGGTTTATACAAATAACTAAACAACATAGGTGCAAGATTATCCACATATGTACAACTACACAACCACTCACTATGTAACCGTATGGAAGAAAAAAGATCTCCATGGACTGATATGGAGTAATTTCCAAGATATATTTTAGAAGGCAAAAACAAGATGCAGAAGAGTACATACACTAGGTATGGTATGCTTCCTTTTGTTTAAGAAACAAGAGAGGGCCTCCCTGGTGGCGCAAGTGGTTGAGAGTCCGCCTGCCGATGCAGGGGATACGGGTTCGTGCCCCGGTCTGGGAGGATCCCATATGCCGCGGAGCGGCTGGGCCCGTGAGCCATGGCCGCTGAGCCTGCGCATCCGGAGCCTGCGCGTCCGGAGCCTGTGCTCCGCAACGGGGGAGGCCACAACAGTGAGAGGCCCGCATACCGCAAAAAAAAAAAAAAAAAGAAACAAGAGAAAATATGAGTATGTATTTGTAATGCATATGTATAATTTATAAGTATACACACACATTTGCATATTTTATTAAAAGAAACACAGAAAAGACAAAATATTATGAAAAGGTGACCTATGGGAAGTGGGTGAAAACGGAATGAAATGATTTGAGATGGGAGTGACTTGCTATCATTTTAATTGGTATTGACTTTTGAACCATTTAAATGTTTTACATAGTCAGGAAATTAAAATTTAATCAAAAAAGATGAGAAGCAGCAAGCCCTAAAATTTAAAACAAATAGAAAAAAATGAACTCACCGTATATTAACTTGGTTAATTAACCACACAGAATAAAAGGATAAATTAGATTAACTTTTGAACATGGTTCTATGGCTAGACATCCTCTGTGGGATATTCTTCAATACAGCTGGCCTGAACGTTTCAAAAGTGTCGTTGCCATGAAAAACAAAATGATGGGGGACTCTCCTAGGTCAAAGGAAATTAAGTGGGACCAAATGCAGTAAGTGATCTTGATTGGCTCCCAGATTTAAAAAAAAAAAATTCTATGAAGGACATCCTTGGAGGAATTTAGAGACTCAATATAGACTGTATATTAGTTTACAACATTATGCCAACATGAGTTTTCTTGGGTAGGAAATTATTATTTTGGTTATATAGAATGTTCTTGTTCTCAAGATATATATGCTGAAGTATTTAGGAATGAAATGTCATGATTTAATTTCGAGTGGTTTTGGGAAGAAATGTATATGTGGAGGGGGTGGGGGTGTGTTTATCTATAGATAGATAAAGATATAGAGAAGACAGCACACTTTTTTGCTTAAACCACTAGAAGGTATTTATTGGGACAGCTTCAGGCACAGTTTGATCAAGGGGAGCATACAAATTTAGCAAAATTTAACAGTTGATGTATTGAGATTAAAGGTATATGGATGTACATTTCTTTCATCTTTTCTGTAGGCTGGAATTTTCAAGATAAAAAATTGGGGAAAAAATAATAGATATGGATTGATTTTGTCATGAAGGTGCTCCATTCACAAGAAGCATTTACTAAGTACCTACTCTGTGCCAAGCCCTGTTCTAAGTGCTGGGGATGTAGCCGTGAACAAAGGCAAAGAAAGTTGGAGCTCTCATGGGCCTATATTTTAGTGCGAAAGACAAATAAGAAAATAGATAACTTTAGATTGTGATGAGTGCTAAAAGTAAAATAAAACGAGGTGATGTGATACAGTCATCAAGGGAGAAGCAACGTTAGATAGGGTGGCCAGGGAAGGGTTCTCCAAGGAGGAGACTTTGGGGCTGAGACCTGAATGACCAGAAGGAGCCATTCATTCATTGACCAGATTTGCATTGAGCACCAACTGTGTGTGCTCTGCTAGGTACCGGATGTAGCGGGGAACAAAATGGGTACACCCTCTGCCTTCCCAGAGCTTACATTCCCATTAGGGGCAACATACAGTAAACAAGAATACGTAAGCTGGTGATCAATGTTACAGGGGAAAATAAAACAGGGAGGGGAATAGTTAGTGAGGACTGGAGTTGAAATTTTGTTTTGTTTCGTTTTGGCATTGTAGGTTTTTTAAAATTTTTTTGAAGTATGCTTGATTTACAGTGCTTCAGGTATACAGCAAAGTGATTCAGTTATACGTGTGTGTATGTGTATACATATACACATTCTTTTACAGATGCTTTTCCATTATAGATTATTACAAGATATTGAATATAGTTCCCTGTGCTATACAATAGGTTCTTGTTGTTTATCTATTTTATATATAGTAGTATGTGTCTGTTAATCTCAAATTCCCAGTTTAACCTTCCCAACCCCTTTCCCCTTTGGTAACCATAAGTTTGTTTTCTATGTCTGTGAGTCTATTTCTGTTTTGTAAATAAGTTCATTTGTATCATTTTTTAGATTCCACCTATAAGTGATATCATATGATGTTTGTCTTTCTCTGACTTACTTCACTTAGTATGATAATCTCTAGGTCCACCCATGTTGCTACAAATGGCATTATTTCATTCTTTTGAATGGCTGAGTAATATTCCATTCATCTTCTTTATCTATCTTCTTTATCCATTCATCTGTCGATGGACATTTCAGTTCTAAGTTGAAATTTTAGACAGGGCAGTTCGGAAAGGGCTCGTGGAGCAGACAACGTACAGAGACCGGGTCTAGAGCTGGGGTGTTGGGAGAAGACAGATAGTGAAGGGCCTGATGGGCCATATTAATGATGTTGGCTTTTACTCAGTGAAAAGGGATCTTTTGGATGGTTCTGGGTAGAGCAGTGACATCATCCAACCTATCTTTCTACAAGATGGCTCTGGATGCTGGGTTGAGAATAGGCTACAAAGGGACGAGGGCAGGAGTAGGGATACCAGCTAAGCATCTCCTGCAGTAATTCAAGCAAGAGGTAGTTTGTAGGAGGGTGGTGGCAGGGGAGAAATGCAAAGGCTTGGAACCTGACTCTATTTTGAATGCAGAACTGCCAGGACTTCCCACTAGCTGATTAGAAGTAGGATATGAGAAAAAGAAAAGAATCCAAGATGACTGAGGTTTTGGCCCTAAAAACTGGAAGGCTGGGAGTTACCCTGAACTGAGGTGGGAAAGAAAAACTGCCCAAGGAGCAGGTTTGAGAAAGGACGCGAGGGATGGGGTGGGTGGACGGCAGGATCTGGGGGCAGTCAGCAGCCAGAGGGAAGGCAAAAGCCTGAAGATCTACTGAGAGTTTCACCGCAGGCTTGTGCAAGGATAATTAGGAATGCCTTGGGATAAATCTTCTCATAGAATTTTTTTCGTTTGCAAATTAACCTTTTGGTAATTTGAGCTCCATCCACTCAGATGCAAAAGTTAACTCCCAGTTTGCACTGTCAACTGCCTCTAGGAGTCTGGCTCCCACGTGGAGATGCTATAGGAGGTCTCCCTTGTTCTGGGCGCTGGGTGGAAGTTTTGGTGAGAAAGGGGGATTTGTGCTGAAGATGTGGCTCTATTCACAGTGACTTATGAGGTGGCGTTGGTGGGAGTGACCCTGTAAGGTTCAGCCGAGTGTTATAGTGATTCCCAGACATTTTTTGCCAATGATCCCTTTGACATGCGACTGAATTTCACAGGCAGCCTTTCAGTTTTGAACCCAAATTTCCCTTCCCTCTGTGCCCCTCGCCTGCGTCCGCGAGGGATGCACATTCTGAGCATATTTCGTTCCTCAGGAGCAGGCTCTGGCAGCTCAGAGACTATTCATTCACATTCCATTGCCTCTTCTGTGCGCCCTCCAAGATTCCATCAGAGGCTGCGCTTAAAATAATGAGGCTTTATTTATGCAGATTCTTTCTCCCCCCAGAAAGATGCTGAGAGCTTTTCATGGAAATTCTTGAAGAGTTGCTGAGGTTCCATGGACTTCAGAAAGTGTGCTTGAAATGGGGACTCTGACAGTGAGGCCCCCCAGTAAGGCTTATTGATGGAGAGAATGGACCTTGAACCCACTCTGTCGCGAGGACCCTCTCTCTGCAGCTGTAACAACATCCTGCCAACTGCAGTCCAGCCCAAGACAACACTCCAGGGACCTCCCTTTCTAGCCAACACCAGAAAAAGAAGCAGGGTGGACTTGCCCTCTCCCTCTCCTTCTTTATACCTTCTCTTCTTACCTCCCTGTGTTTAGTTAAAAGCCATATCAGTCACAAAAAGCTAGTCACAAAAAGCCAAATACTATATGATTCCACTTAAATGAGGTATCTAAAGTAGTCAAATTCATAGAAATGGAAATAGAATGATGGGTACCAGGGGCTGGGTGCTAGGTGGTAAAAGGGAATGGTTTAATGGTTACAGAATTTCAGATTTTTTTTAATGTTTATTTTATTTATTTATTTGACTGCGCCGGGTCTTAGAGTATCTAGTTCCCTGACCAGGGCTCGAACTCAGGCCCCCTGCATTGGAAGCGTGGAGTCTTAACCGCTGCACCACCAGGGAAGTCCTAGAATTTCAGATTTTTAAGATGAAAAAGTTCTAGAGCTCTGTTTCACAGCAATGTGAATATACTTAACACTGCTGAACTATACCCTTGAAAATGGTTGAGATGGTAGATTTTATGTTACATGTTTTTTACTACAACTTTTTAAAAGCCACATTAACGGCATTACTTCCGTGAAAGGAAAAATATACAAGTTCTAAAAAGTGGAATGCTTTCAGACAGAGAGAACAAGCAGAGGCCATGGGGTGAGGTTTTTATGTTATAACTGTAGATGTTTCATCCATCTCCCCATGATTTTTCTGGATACACATATGTATTGTGTGTGTGTTTGTGTGTAAGCACTCCAGCATTTGTACACTTGTATGGGTCTTCCAGACGTGGTTATTATCATCCTTACAGCATAAGAAAAAGGTTTCAGAATCACCCCCCAGGTCACCCAGAGCATCCACTGGTTAGTCCTCTGCTAGGTTTCATATCAAAGTAGTTAGTAGTCTAGTTCGGCTCCACTTGGGGGCAAATTGCTACTCTAGTTTATATTGTTATTACTTTTGGTTCAAAAGTTCCTGAAATTCGGTTTCTTTTGTGCTTCCTATGCACGTGAGCCCCTTTTCTAATCAGTTGTTGAATTGGATAATTCCCTGGGTCCTATGGAGTCTGGCCTCCATTGGCTGCTCTGTCTGTATTAGAAGGTTATTTCTGAATCTTAGGATTCACTTCAATCCTTTTTTGGAAATAAAATACATGACATTATTTGTAATTGTAACTTGCTTTGAAGTTACAAATGTTTCAGAAGAAGAATTCTGAAGGAGCATGATGGTCTTACCATCCAAGGAATTCTTCCTTGCTCCATCTTGTAGAACTGGAGAGGCCGCCTCTGCACCAACATGACCATCTGTGATCAGAGGCCAGTGTCAAGAGAAGGTCCCTCCAATGCCACCTTCACAACATGAGACCCAGTTCAATCGTTCACCTCGACGTTGTGTCTAGAATTTGAGTTAGAACCACCAATTAGATGATCACTAATTAGATGGTCACAGGCCTGGGAGAACCATCCAAGAAATTCCAACCCAGAGTCAGGTCCTAACCATGAGAACAGGAAACGGATGTCTAAACAGGAGCTAGAACGGTGACCTCCAGGAATCTATGTGGTATCATCATTGCAGGAACATCTCTTTTGCCTTCGCCTCAGGTTGCTGGTACAGAACTATATTCTCTCCTAAGTTGTGACCATTCTTGATAAATTATAGATATGTCTTGAATATCAACCATGAGTAAATCACAGTACATGTTGCCATGTTTTAGAGGTATCCTCCACCTCATCTCACTTGTTTCATTACCTTTTGTCTTTCACCTCTTCTACTTAGAGTCATTTCTTCTTGTTTCTTTTCTACTCATGTTGAGATTACCTGGTTCAGTCCTAAAACCTGTCCAAGAGATTATTAAGGAGGAAAGGCTTTGGGCTATTTTCTCCTGCCATTTTAGAGTGTGCAGAATGGCAGGGTGTGTACAACTTTCATGATATTTTTTAATGGCTGTTACTGTGTCAAGCCCAGGAATAATACGAGATGGGGCATGCTGCTGTCCATTCAAACAAAACTGTGGTTCCATGTGACAGGCTATACTTGCTCTCCTGACAGGTCTAAATAGAAAGGGCTTACTTGTTCAGCAGGGGAAATCATGCCTGGAAATAATGCCTGTGTAAATGTCTTGAAACTCAGACTGCTGAGTTTGCATTTGTTTAATTTCTAGGTTCTGCAACTACACAGTTGAATTTTTGTTGAGTAGATACGATGGCCTTTGAAAATGTACATACTTAGGAAATCACTGACTTCTTTATTTTTTTAATGCTGCCTTTCATTACATTCTGTCAAGGCTTCCTGTGTTCGTGATCTCAGCAGACTGGTTGGACTAGGTCAGAATTCCAAGCTAAAGTAGCTTGAAGCATGTGTCGTTCACAGGCTTATAGGAGACTTGGGGAAATTTAAGAAAGCTCTGTTTGTTTTGCCAACTCACGCGTCCATATATTTTGCAAGCAGTATCCAGAGTAAATGAAAGTACTATCCACCTTGTCTTTCTTCCTTGTCGATTTTTGTATAAAGTGTTTAAGGAATACTAAGAAGCATAACTCCTCTCAATTATTGTGGTAGAAAGTGAGGAATATAAAGGATTGAAAGTTAAAAGATAAGGCATGGGGCTTCCCTGGTGGCGCAGTGGTTGAGAGTCCGCCTGCCGATGCAGGGGACACGGGTTCGTGCCCCGGTCCGGGAGGATCCCACGTGCCGCGGAGCGGCTGGGCCCATGAGCCATGGCCGCTGAGCCTGCACGTCCGGAGCCTGTGCTCCGCAACAGAAGAGGCCACAACACTGAAAGGCCCGTGTACCACAAAAAAAAAAAAAAAAAGATAAGGCATGTTAGGAGTCATTTAGTCTGATCTCCCATCAAATTTGGAATCCTTTTGTGATAATGACATGGGTAGCTCTCCAGCCTCTGCTGAACACCTCCAGCAGTGGGGGGCACACCACCGCTTAAGAGCCCCTTTCATTTTGTACAACTGTGATTACTAAAAAATTCTTCATTTTTCATCGAAATCTACCTCCCTGAAATTTTCATCTGTGGTCCTGTTTATGCCCTCTGGAATGGAAGAGAACAAAGCTCATCTCATCTTTCCATGATAGCACATTAACTCTCCAAAGACAACACTTGTATGGGCCCCATATGTCTCCCTTTCTCTGGGTTGAACATCCCGGGTTCCATCACCACCTGGGACATGGGTTCAGTGTTCATCATGGTGCTTTTTGCCTGGCCTGTTCTTAACATACAGCACCAGGGCTAAATACAAGAGTCTCAGTGTGATCGAAACAGTAAGGAATCTAGAGAAGCTATAACCCCATCTCTGCATTATACATCTCTTGATATAGCCCAGGTTGTGTTAAGTTTCCTGGCAACTGTGTCACGGTCCTGACACACCTCATTAAGCCAGAACTCTCCCATCCTGTTTTTACAAAATTGACCTTTTTTGAAAAGTATAGTTGATTTACAATTTTGTGGAAAGTTGACTTTTTAAATTCCAGGTCAGGAATTGACACCTCTTTGCTAAATTGCATCCTTACACATTTACACCATAATATCAGCCCATGGTCATCATTTAGGGTCTTGCTTCTGTCTCCTAGAGTATCTTACCAGCGTGCCGCCCAAATCTTTTCCAAGTCAGAGATGGAAGTTAAGCAGGACAGAGTAAGCAGAAAGCTGGGTCTTATCACCAGACAATTTTCCTCAGGTTGAAGCTGACAGTAATCCATCGCCCAGCCACAGATTGCTTAATTTTACCATCTTCTAGACCCCATTTTTTCATATGACTTAAAGAGTGAGCTAAGAGATGTCAGATGCCTTGCTGAAATCCTGGGATGCTATTTCTACTGCATTCTCTGAGCAGTGATCCCATCAAAACCAGAAATGAAGTTTTGTTGGCATGACTTGGTCCTAATGAAGCTTGAATCATCTGCCACTTTCCTGTCTACATTCTGAGTGGGTGATGGTTTGTTTGCCAGACCAGGAAAGAACAAGTATACAATTCATGTGGAATTCCAAGACTTAGTTTTACTCCCTAAGAGCATCAAAACTTTCAGAGGGTGGGTGGGAAGATTTAAAAGTGCCTCATGGAAAAAAAAGTGCCTCATGCACATCTGAATTGAGTGACAGGGAAAATGTCAGGAAAAAAAATCCTCCCTTATGTGTATACATTATAAAAATGAAAAGAAAACAAAAACGTAAGTCACTGTCATTCTTGGAGCAATGGCTGATAAAACTGGGATATGATGTAAAAACAGAAATGGAGGCTGGATATTATTTAAAAAGCAGACAGAACAAAAACTTTGAGTCGCTGAAGCCCATGGTGTTACACATCTCTATTAGAGAGAAAGTGAGATGAACAGAAATATGGTAGAAGGCAACCCCATCAGGCAAGGCTAGGAGTCAATGGGAGGGGTTCCTTAGGAGAAAGATGCCTAAGCTGGTTCCTTGACCATGGAATGGGCTTGTAAATCCCACAGAATGGAACGCAGATTAAAAACACACACCAAAGTGGAGAAAAGGGAACCCTCCTACACTGTTGGTGGGGACACAAATTGGTGCAGCTACTATGGAGAACAGTATGGAGGTTCCTTAAAATACTAAAAATAGAGTTGCCATATGATCCAGCAATCCCACTCCTGGGCATATATCCTGACAAAACTATAATTCAAAAAGATAAATGCACCCCAGTGCTCCTAGCAGCTCTGTTCACAATAGCCAAGACATGGAAACAACTTAAATGTCCATCGACAGATGAATGGAGAAAGAAGATGTGGTACATATATACAATGGAGTATTACTCAGCCACTAAAAAGAATGAAATAATGCTGTTTGCAGTAACATGGATGCGCCTAGAGATTATCTCACTAAGGGTAGTAAGTCAGAGAAAGACTAATACCACATGATATCACTTATATGTGGAATCTAAAATATGACATAAATGAACTTATCTATGAAATAGAAACAGACTCACAGACTTAGAAAACAGACTTGTGGTTGCCGAGAGGGATGAATCAGGAGTTTGCCAGATGCAAACTATTATGTATAGAATGGATAAACAAGGACGTACAGTATAGCACAGGGAACTATATTCAATATCCTGTGATCAACCATAATGGAAAAGAATAGGAAAAAGAATGTGTATATATATGTATATATACGGATAACTGATTCACTTTGCCCTACAGCAGAAATTAATGCAACATTATAAATCAACTATACTTCAATAAAATAAATTTTAAAAAATAAAATTAAAAAGACAGACACACCAAAAAGAACCATCATCACAAAGCTCCCCCAGGCACTAGAAGCCCACCCGCACCATGCAGGAGCCTGAGTTCAGTTCACCTCCAACATCAGTTTCCCTTCCTGTCTTTCCGTTTTCCTGTTTGAGTCTTCCTCGGATACCGGGTTTGTGAGAAAGGTCTTACAAGTCCTGCTGTAAGAGAACTGGGGCGTGCAAGCAGCAGCCCAGGGCCCTCAGTCTTCCAATCCCTGCCCTGTTTTCCTAGAGCTGTGCTTCAGCTCCTCACGCCCCTCCGTTCCAGCATCAGAAATGACTGAATCCTGAAAAACGCTGCCGCGGAGTTATTTTTGGCTCCCTTCCCTCCAGCCCCGGAGTCTGCTGCTCATCGACAACCATTAACAGCTGTTAGAAGGGGCTTTCAAATCCCTGGCTTCTTGCTGAAGTGCTTTAACACCAGTTTTCTATGAGCTCAGCCGCACTGGAGAGGTGAAAGAAACATGCCAGAAGAGTTACATAAAATGCCCTTCGTTTGGGGAGTCTGGTTTTTCTCTCTTTTGTGCAGGAAAACTAAGCCTCTGACAGAAGCTGTGAAGGCACCGCCCAGCTGAGTCTTGTGCAGGCTGATGAATCCAGATGATGTCATGTGACGGCCCCAGCGGCGGCCCTGGGTCATTCTCAGGGCCATGATCAAGTCTGTGCATCCTTGGTATGAGAATTTCAGCATCCTGCCCTCACGGAGCTGTAGCCACCCCACTGCAGCATCTGGAGTTCTGGACTAGACACGGGGGAGGTGGCCTGTCACCACGGAAGCTGGAAGCTGCCTCCAGGGCCCCCTGAGGCCACCCCAAAACCCAAACCCAGGAACCCATGGCTGCCAGTGAGACTCCCATGTGGCTCCTTCCCTACAAAGGATTGAGAACTACAGTAGATGTTTGGAAAGTTCCGTGCTCCTTGTCGATGTTAATCCATTAATTCACACTAGCTCCAGAAAGGATACCGATGATGTTGCTGATCAGGGATTAATGCTTCATGGCTACCTATACTTTGCCTCTTTTTACCCCTTCACTTTTTAGGGCAGTCACCCCCGACCGCAGGGGAGTGACACATCCTCTGCCCCTGTTCCAGACAGGAAAATACGAGAGACCATGTCCAGATGTCTCCCACCTCAGCACTTAGCCAGAATAATTATTCAGCCTCCTAATCCCAGTATTTCCCATCATATGAATATTTGTAGCACAACTTGGAAGTGAAATGATTTTGAGTGATACATGAAGAACTTGTTTTCAGAATCACTGTGTTTATCTTAATATGTATTCGAAAAGGTGTAACTCACATGTTAAACCTGAGATTTCACAGATAGTGTTGCTTAGGAGGAGGTTCTAAGCTAAATTTAATTTGTAAACAAAGTGAGTTGCATTAGAGAATATATTAAAAATTGTGACATTAGGTCATAAGTGTCTGTAGTTTGGGAGACACTCCATAATTCAGTAATTTTTCTGTCCACTAGTCCTGTCTGTTTTGTGCGATTCCTCCCCAAAGAAAGCCACAATGGCAGCTTATTGAGAATACAGGTCATGCCTATTTTCATAAGTTTTGTAATAAAGCATAAGGAAATATAAGGCTTTTTGCATTAAGTACATTTTAAAAAATTATTTATTTATTTGTTTATTCATTTATTTGGCTGCACTGGGTCTTAGTTGCGGCACATGGGATCTTCGTTGCGTCGTGAGGGATCTTTAGTTGTGGCATGTGGGATCTAGTTCCCCGACGAGGGATCGAACCTGGACCCCCTACATTGGGAGCACAGAGTCTTAGCCACTGGACCACCAAGGAAGTCCCACATTAAGTATATTTAGATGAAAATACTTTTTATGTGTGTTTCTTGGTTATCTGATTTGGTTTTTTCTTCCAAAATTGTCTAGCTCTCCTGCTTGGGTCCCTAAGCGTCTATACCACCTCCTCACCTGCTTCTATACCCTTCCTCATGGTGAGGGTAGAGAATGATGCTCTCCTTGATGCTCTCCTCTCTCTCGCTTAGATGATTTACACTTACCCTAACTCAGTTCTTTGGAACCCACCTCTGCCTCTCTCCCTCCTTCTCTTCTCATGTTTCAACTCAGTGAAGTTCTAAAGAAGGTCTATTTGTTTGGCTATTGTGGACATCCTCATAACTTAAATATAACTTCCCAAGAATGGATACAGAGGGTGGTGGATTTGATATCAATAACCCCATTTTTTATTGCCAAAGTGTAGGGTAGGGAGAAGACATGGCAAGATATGAGGTAGGACAGGTCATTGGAGCCCAGTTATAAAGAGCCTTGAATGCCGTGCTTGAGGGGCTTGGGTTTTATTCTACAGGAAGCAGGTTGACAGAACGATTATCATTAGGAAGATGAATCAGGCAGCAGTACAACAGAAGGATTCAGGGAGAAAGAGACAATGGCCAGGTTGTTGCAGTGGCCTAAGCAAGAAGTAATGAGGCCGTGAAATTAGACATGGTTGTTGGAAAAGAAAGAGATAGATGACTTTTAAAGAGCAAAGGGAGGGGCTTCTCTGGTGGCACAGTGGTTAAGAATCTGCTTGCCAATGCAGGGGACACGGGTTCAAGCCCTGGTCCAGGAAGATCCCACGTCATGGAGCAACTAAGCCCATGTGCCACAACAACTGAGCCTGTGATCTAGAGCCTGTGAGCACAACTACTGAGCCCTCATGCCACAACTAGTGAAACCTGCCCACCTAGAGCCCGTGCTCCACAACAAGAAAAGCCACCGCAATGAGAAGCCCACACACCGCAATGAGGAGTAGCCCCTACTCGCCGCAACTAGAGAAAGCCTGCGCGCAGCAACCAAGACCCCGTGCAGCCAATAAATAAATAAATTTATAAAGACCAAAGGGAAACAGAAAAGACCCAAAATTGTATCATAGTTTTCAATGATACATTCGTCGACTTACTTGTTTATTATCTGTTTCTTTCTCTAGATCAGTGTTGTCCAATAGCATTTTCTATGATGATGGAAATGTTCTTCTGCACTGACCAGTATGGTAGCCACTAGTTGCATGTGACGATCAAGCACTTGAAACGTAGCTAGAGGAACTAAGGAACTGAATTTTTAATTTTAATTAATTTTAACGTAAAGAGTGACACATGGCTTAGTGGCCACCATTTGGACAGTGCAGGACAAGAGTACAAGTTCCAAGCATCATGCCTGCCTTGTTTGCCATTATGTCCCTGGAGCCTAGCACAGTGTCCAGCACATAGTAGGCACTCAATAAATATTTGATGAATGAATGAAAAGAAACCCTATAAAACAGAAGTAAGGATTATGTCCTATTCAAACCAGTAGACTTCTTTATGGGGAATTTTGGCTCCCACTTAAAGAAGAAGGAGGAAGATGGAGATTTTCCATAGACATTGAGGATATTTCCCAAAGGTTTAAACTGAAGCTCCCAGCATGTGCAGGTGGAGCCAAATCATAGGTGAATGTCAGACAGTGGTGGGAACATCTAAGGTCAGGGTCTATTCGGTCCCTGCCTTCTTGGTCTTCATTTCTAGTTCTTACGGTGCACAACACCCAAGTGTTTTCCTGAAATTATGTAAGGGCAGTAATCAAAATGGAAAAACAAATTTTTGGAGGAATGAGAAAAAGAAAATGTGTTAGAGCTGCTTTGTTAGAATGGCTGTAGAGATGGGGGAGATCACATATGATCTGGAGTGAGGCGCTCAGGACTCGAGCCCCACGACTGTGGGCAGGTTGCTTAAACTCTCTGCACCACAGTTTTATAGAAAATGAGAGTAAGAATCATCACACTTCACTTCCCAAGCTGTTGGGAGGAAGAAGTGACATAAAAATATATAATGACAAAATAATCCATACATTTCCATTCAGATGTTTATTATAATTCACACGCACTGGACTCATAGCTGAATGTATGTCTGAAAGGCACAGTTGTATTAAAATACAATCCTGATACGTGCCTTTCGGAAAAAGAGAAATAAGAAGTCATCAAATTCTAGACGACTGTATTCAAAAAAGGAACTGAACAATCCCAAAAAAAAAGACTTTTATCTCTCTTAATATTAATATTTTTTAAAACTCCAGGAAAATATTTTTTAAATATTAAAATATTAAAGTTTAATAAAATATTAATAAATATTTATTTATTATAAATATATTTATATACATTATATATAATATTTATAATCTATAAATAAATATTTATTAATAAAATATTAATTAAAATATTAAAAATATTTTTAAAAACTCCAGTTGATACCACAACTTCCTTCTAGTAGCTTATGATTCAATAGTGCTTGTTGCCAGGAAGTTCCTGATCCAGTGGCTACCTCCCCCTCCCCACTTGCCCAGGACCACCTCGCATTTCCCTCTGTAGCCCTTCATACCCTCCTTCCCTCATCTTCCCTGCTCTGTACTTTTATCCCCTGCCTTTGGCCCCCTGTCCTAGCAGTGAATTTAGGCTCTTTTCTCCATGAACTGATCTCCCCAAACTCACAACTTCGGCAGCACCTGTAGCCTTCTATTGAGAAATATCTCCAGCCACCTGAGTCCCACAGATCCACTGCTTTCCCTCCTGCCCCGCCCCCATCTGCCTTTCTTCACTCTCCGTGATTATAGCAAAAGTTGTTATCATTCCACTTGTACTCACCAACCACAGACATGGAGCTCTGTCTAACCCTGTCAAATCAAATCACATGCTTCCTGTAGGTAACAGCTACTTAGAGGAAAGTCTCATAGTACGTCATCCCATTTCTTCAAAGGCTTTCTTAAATATGACCTCTCTCTGGTCTCTTTGTCATTTTCTCAGTTTAATATACTTATATTAAATAATAATAAGGGGCCGTAACAATAAACAATTTAAATAAAATGCTCATCAATTCAGGGAACCTGAACATCAGTTTTCAGTTTTCACCATCATGTTCCCCAATATTCTTCCTCATTGAGAACATGTTCTCTTTCTAATTGTATTTAAAGACAGGAATCACTATAAATCTTACTGGCTTTCATCATATATAAGCTTGAATAATTATTTTCTGTCTTGCATTTGGGTTGTATCTTTTTTCTCCCCAAAATATTACCATCTAATTGAGCCTAATCAGAATTTATACCATTTGTCATCTTTAAACTTTAATTCGAATCCAGGCATCTCCTTAGGCTTAACACATAAAGAATAAGGCCCCTCTAACCCCTGTCATTGGTAAAAATACTGAAAATCAGTGGGCTTACAGCCAGTCTTTTAAAATCCTATGATATAAAGAAATAAAAGTTATACAGTCTTTACAAAAAAGAGAAAGCAGCAAAAGGTTCAACACCTTGCAGCGGAGGCCAGTGGGGTTCTGCAGATGCGCTGTTAGGTGATTTACCTCCCTAAGGTCTGGGTTCTCAGCAAGTGTCCTCAGGGCTGAAAGGCATTAAAGAAAACCCGCACCTGGCACTTCTGCTCCCTCTGAAGGGTGGCCGCTCAGGCGTCGTACCTGATAGTGAGGGTTAGTCCCAGTGGTCTACCTCTGTTCCCAGATCTGCCACTGTAAACAGTCTAACCTGGATTCTAATCATAGTCATAAATCAACCTAGTATAAGAGGACTTATAAAGCATTTTTCTATACGGTACTGCATACAGCCAAACTTAGTCCCATCTTCATATGGAAAGCCAGGTGTGTTTTTCACTTTTCATTTTACCAAGGCTGATACGAGGCAGGAGTCCTCCCTTGAAACGATGTTTTTTTCCTAATATGCAAGTTACATAACTGTGAGAAGAATCTTCAGTTCACAGTTGCACTACTTGAAACATTTCCATTGTTTCATGCATTGGTCCATGCAAAAGCAGGTTACATTTTTTTAAATTCTCAATAATTATCTTTTTATTTATTTATTTATTTATATTTTTTGGGCCACGCCGCACGGTATGCGGGGTCTTAGTTCCCCAACCAGGGATTGAACCCGTGCCCCCTGTAGTGGAAGCACGGAGTCCTAACCACTGGACCGCCAGGGAATTCCCCAGGTGACTTTTTTTTTTTTTTTTTTTTTTGCGGTATGCGGGCCTCTCACTGTTGTGGCCTCTCCCGTTGCGGAGCACAGGCTCCGGACGCACAGGCTTAGCGGCCATGGCTCACGGGCCCAGCCGCTCCACAGCATGTGGGATCCTCCCAGACCGGGGCACGAACCCGTGTCCCCTGCATCGGCAGGCGGACTCTCAACCACTGCGCCACCAGGGAAACCCCCCAGGTGACATTTTTGGTGGCCCAGTGGCTAGGGAACAAAGGCTAGGATAGGCATTTTAGATACATTACATTCCAAAAGTTTGTTGAGAAATTAGTTGTCTGAACTGCTGAGAGTGTCTTTTATCCTGGAAACAGGTTATGAATAGTAGCTACTTTCTTAAATCAGCTCCCAAATCTCCTATCTGTATCGCCTTTCATTTTCTGAAATTTATTCAGGGAACACATGTTTATCATCATGCAAAGGGAGAAGGAATTTAATTCTGTAGTCTAGGAATAAGCGAAGGGCTATGACATTACAAAGGAGGAATAGATAATTCTAATGAGAGAATAAGAGAAGTTCTCGTGGAGGAGAGGAGGTGAGAGTGGGATTTCAATAAGTGGGGAAAGGCCCTCTCGAGTTTAGTGTCCCTCCATCATATGCCTGTCACAGCTTTCTATATCTCTTTCATTGCAGCTTGTACACTGCATTGTAATTGAAGTATTGCTTGTCCATCTCCTCATTTGGACAGTAAGGTCCGTATGCAAGATTGCTGAGTGGTGGGAGTGGTGATGTTAATTTTGATCTGCACATCCACCATCTAGGACAATGCCAACATGGTAGCCATTTGGTTAACGTCCGTCAAATAAATGAAGGGTCTCCTTTAGGAAAGTTCTAGAGGTGGGGAAATGTGTAGTGTATATTAGGTGAGAATGAGAGGAAAGACTGGAACAGAATCATTGAGAGCCAGAGGCCTGAATGCCAGCAAAGACGATCTCATTGGATTCTAGGTCTGATGCATTTTTTTTTAAGCCACACCTAACTTCTATTCATACTGTCATTTTTTTTAATGGGACAGTTCTTTGGAGTTCCAGCTAAGGGGCCCAGTGCCAAGGATGCAGGAGCTTCCTCTGGGGAGGGATGGAGATCTTAGCACAGCAGTTACTTACCCCTATGGATGGGTGTAAATGAACCAGTGGACCTACCCACACCAGCCACGCTGGGAATTCACAATTGGAAAACAAAGGGCAGTCGCTTCGCTGAGCCTCCCTGAGGTCTTGCCTGCCATTCACTTTTAAGTCCAGCTTATTCATAAAGTGAGGGCTGTTTATAAGTCAGGGACAGCATGTGTTTTATAAAAATGCTTTCAGTGTCAGATTCTCTCTCTCTCTACCACTCGCACAAACATATGTGAAAATTTTGGCTTTTCTTTGCAGTAGCAATTTATGTCTCTCCCTCCTCCCTTTTAAAGTTATAGGTTAATGTTTGTATGTTTATTTCATATTTTTTAAGGCTAACCCAACCCAGGCAGTAAATTTAGGCTGGAGCAGCAGTCACCCCGGCTGCTGGCAAACAGCCTGGAATCAGGGCCTGGGCAGCCTCCTCTGGCTAACTGCAGAGTTCACTCTCTAGGCTTCGGTTTCATCACTATAATTATGAACGAGAAGCCTAGAGTTAATTACAATGCATGAATGGGAGATATTCCTGGACTTATTTGCATTAATTACTTGCTGGTAGTTCCTCTGCTGAGGTCTCCATCCTTGTTTTTACAGAGCTTTTGGCAGTGTTTCTGCAGTCGGTGTGTGAATTTTTATGATCTGTTGCGTGTTATTCATGCAATTTCCTGCTCTGTAATGGTATCAGTTTTCCAGACACAGAGGAATACAGACTAAAACCCAGGAGCCTGCATTAGCATAAAATGTCCCAGTTCTGTCAGTTTGATTAATTTGTCTCTTTGTCTCCACTCTATATGATAAGTGCTATTAATGGTTGCAGCACTTCATATGTCAAAGTCTTTCTTCCTAATGACTTGAAAATGCGGTTTATTTCCCCTTTTTGTATTATTTTTCTCATTTAGCATTCCACTCAAGTATAGATTTATGCCATGCTCTTTCATTATCTTACTGGTTGCAGCACTGGAGTGATTACATATGGTGTAGAGTATGCGTAAAGATGTGATCCCAGGGGCAGCAGCTGCTGATGCAAGCTGAAAATAGATCCAGCGTACGCTCAGCACTTTTCCCAGAGGCCTTTTATTTATTAGTAGCAGTCTCAGTACAGGACAGCTTGGATCCTCATTTAGCAAAATGACTTTTTGCCTTTCCCAACACTGCAGTGACTTTGCTCTATTTACTGACACTGCTGTGTAATTTTTTTTTTAACTGCCTTGTATCTCAGCAATGACTGAACCTAACATAAATTGTAATATAATCTCGGTATATAATGAACTCAAGAAACGACAGGCTCCATTTGAAGTAATGGAGCTTGACAGATCTAAGGTTTAAATTAAATAATCCTATTTGTAAGACAGCATTTGTACATGGTACACTGCTTTAAAATGAATTTCTATTCTTCTCTAGTGCTTCCTACACCGTTTTTAGTATTCTCCTTTTCAAAAGGACTTTTTTCCAGAAAGAAATGCATGGCCAAGCCAACAGCTCTTTCATAAGGAAAGAATAAAATGAAATTTTTTTTACCCATTTCAATCACTGAACTGGAACCAGCATCATTAATGATTAGAGATGGATAGTTATTAATCCAAGCTGGCAAATCCAAATAGCTTAGACTTTCCATCAGCACAGAACATCTGTGATAGAAATATAATAGCGGAGTTTAGGATTGAGATAATAGCTAACCTTCTGCGCATGTTTTAGGTTCAAGTAGGTATTTTTCAGTAAATCGGAAGAGTCCTAATAATGAATATATGTATGGATTTTCTGAAAACACCCAAGAAGAACTATTTTGTAATGTCATTCTTCTCATTGAAAGATGTACCTTAGACAGGATGAGGAGGAAGTTCGTTGTACATACTAACAGATAGCATCAAGCTAGGCATTCCTCACTGCATGATACACTTTTCCAAATTGCAAAAATAAAAAATAACATTTAATAGTTTATAGGCCGATGACAATTTGAGAGTATTACTTATTGACAGGACCTAGTCATCTGATGAGGAAGCCTTAGGAAAAATGAATTTATAGATAGAGAGCGGACCTCCTCCTGATGAAATAGTAAATGTAGGAGGCAAATTAGTAAATTTGCTTTTTGCTATTTTGTGTGTGATTTTACCTGCTGCAGGACCAAGCAGCCATTAGAGAAGGCAATTCCCTCTTTTAATTTGTCATTGCCCTGAAACAGTCCCGTGGGTTCTTCTGTTAGCTAACAGATTTTATTAATTCCATGATCGAATGAAAGTTACATGGGGTAAACACATGATTTCCTGCTGGGTTGGGTTAAAAATTAAAACAATGATTCATGCTAAAGAAGTACAACGCAATAGATTCATTTTAGTGGATACATGACCCATAATGTTGTTGAAAGAGCAGTAATTCAAACCATTCCTTGGAATGGGTTTCCTTATCCCTTGGAAATAAGCAAACCAAGGGGCATTTCAGCTGGGTAAGAGAAGCCTCCTTTATCCTGCTCACATGCACAATTGCAGGAGAAAGCATAAGACCACAGCATTCCATCAGCTGTGATGTCTGTTGTTTCATCTGTTCTTTCAAGTTTCTTTGGGAGCTTAGACTGCTAATAGGCTGCGTTGCTGTAACTAGGGCAGCCGTCCGCACCCTGCCTTAAAGATGCCCTCTGTCGGAATAGGTGGAAGGCAAGCAGGAGCTTGCCTGTGGCTACGGTGCCTTTTTTTACTCTTTTTATCTTGTCTTCCTTTCTTTCCCTCCCATCCTGCTTCCCACTCTCATACAAAGAGCACCCAAGCTTGTTCTCCAGGCTCATCCCTAATTCCCTCCATCGTGATACAGTAATGTTACAGCTGATTTCATTCTCTGTCTAGTGGCCTCAGAACAGGGGGTGATCTTGCTTGCTCTGGGAAGAGTGATACTCAGACATGACAGAATGAATTAAGGATGGGGTTTAAGTATTAACTCTTAGTTTCCTAGCTCTTGTGGTTCTAAATTAGATAAAGTGTTGTTAAAACTGGGAGAGCGTGAGCATTTATATGTATGTGTGTCTGTCGCCAAAACCGACAATTCAGTTGTTGGATCAATTGAATTGACCTTGTTTTTCTCGTGAAACACATCGACTGTATTATGAAACAAGCAGCCCAAATGAAGAGAAACATTTCACATATCATGTCGAATATTTCATGGGGACCTCAGAAGGCTGATATTTCCCTTCTGCCACCAGATCTGAAATGAGAGCAAAAGCACTTCATTTTTGATAAGGGGGACGTTGTTTTTTTCTGAACCTTTTTACTTCCAAGATGTCTTATGAGAGTTATCTCAGTTTGGGCTAAGCTTCCCAATAAATGATGGAGAGTCTGAAGGAGGCTCTTGGAGCCAATGATATAGCAAGTGGTTTGTAAAGTGAAGACTAAAGGAAGAAATGCATTACCAAATAGGAGCCAAGGAGAGAAAGAAGAAGGAAAAAACCAACTTTCTTGAGCACCTGTTGTGTGCCTAGTGAATATGACGATAACTTGAGCAAAATAACAAAGATTTTAGTATCAGAGGAACAAAAGAAGAAGTTCAGTGGACTTACAGGGTTGGCTTTCTTTTAATGGAACACTATGTTTTGTAGAAGTGTTTGAATAGAAGAAAGAAAAGGGGGAGAGACAGAGAAGGAATAAATGAAGTTGTTCAAGTCTCTTTAAAGAGGTAATAATAAGATGGAAGAATTTCAGCCACTAGGACAGAGCTAAATCAGCCGATTTTAATACCAAGGTAGCTGCTAGCCAAGTAGAAATGTAATACTCATTTTCATTCCTGTATTCCATTAGCAAAATTTCTGGCTCTTCAGATCCTTTTGAAAATAGAGAAGTCTGCATCTGAAGCTTTGCCTGGTTGAGGGTCTGCCTCACCCAGAAAACATCCTCAGGAGGCCAAACTCAATGGGATTTTTTTCAGTGGATAACACCAGCCAATTCTGAGTCTGATTTAAAACTCACTGTATAAATTCCTCCTAGCTTACTACAGCTGTAAGTGTCCTCTATTTTTTATTGCCGACTCTTTCCGTAGAACATACATCCACTCCACTTTCCACACTTCAGATTTCAAGTGGAGGAGAGCTATTTGAAGGCCTACTCTCAAAAATGACTTGTTGAACCTTGTAGAACCTGCTTTAAAAGTTGCCACGAGTATAGATGTGTATGTGCTTATGTTGGGGTTTTTTTTTTAGCTTTTAACTCTAGATTTTTTAATTGAAGTATACTTGATTTACAATATTGTGTTAGTTTCAGGTGTCCAGCACAGTGATTCAGATATATATATATATATTCTTTTTCAGATTCTTTTCCTTCATAGGTTATTATAAAATATTGAGTATAGTTCCCTGTACTATACAGTAGGTCCTTGTTAGTTATCTGTTTTATATAAAGCAGTATGTGTCTGTTAATCCCAAACTCCTGACTTATCCCTCCCCCACCATTTTCCCCTTTGGTACCATAAGTTTGTTTTCTATGTTTGTGAGTCTCTTTCTGTTTTGGAAATAAGTTCATTTGTATCTTTTTTTTTTTTTTTTAAGATTCCACTATATGTGCTTACTTTTTGAAAATGATCTTTGACCCAAGAAAATTATAGCATTTGTATTTATGGGCATGCAGTTATGCAGTGTGGTTTTTTAAGGTACTGTTTTAAGCAAGCTAGAGCCCATATCCCTCTAGTTTTGGTTATGTCCTGTTCTTCTGAAAGGATACATATGCTTCATTAGGCTAAGATTTATTAGCAAGGCCAGCAGGTGATAATGGGACTGTAATTTTTACATATCAATTTTGACTTGGTGCCCTTACTTCTCAACAAGGAGAAATATTAAAAGATCTTGCGAGTGCAGCATGATGCATGGGAAGTGAGAAAGTCAAGGGGGTGCTTTTCTTCCATGATATACTGGGAATCATAAAACCTTGGTCTTAAAAGTCATCTGACCCAGCTCTAAGGAAAAGGGCTATATTTTCTCTTTGGTACATCCCTTGGGTCTAATCTAGTGATGATGATGATTAAAAATAACCTTTATTGAGGGCTTCCCTGGTGGCGCAGTGGTTGAGAGTCTGCCTGCCGACGCAGGGGACACGGGTTCGTGCCCCGGTCCGAGAAAATCCCACATGCCGCGGAGCGGCTGGGCCCGTGAGCCATGGCCACTGAGCCTGCGCATCCGGAGCCTGTGCTCCTCAACGGGAGAGGCCACAACAGTGAGAGGCCCGCGTACCGCAAAAAACAAACAAACAAACAAAAAAAACCTTTATTGAGCATTCACTATGTGCCAGGCACTGCTCCATGCACTTTACATGTTTAACTCATTGTCGCTATAGGATTGCTACTGTTATTACTCCCATAGGCCAGGTGAGGAAACTGAGGCAAGAGAGATTAATTAACTTGCCCAAAGTTCAGCTCCTAAATTAAGGAGTCAAAATATGAGCCTAGGCAACCTGACTCCAGAGCCCATGTTCTTAACCCTTGGCCTCAGTGATGACAATAGGAATGCTCATTAAAGATGTAAGTGCTGGGTTTTTAACAGGTGGAAAATAAGGCCTGGGGTCACAAACGTATCAGCTGTAAGAGTGGAGACAACAAGTCTCTCCAGCCTTTGTTCAAGGTTTCCCTGTGCCACACAGAAGTCCCTGTGAACCCAGCACTAGAAATTTGCCTTTACACAATTAATGATGAAAAAGATGCTGAAAAAAATCTAAATGTAAAATGAAAGCAAAGAGAAAATACCTGAGATCTGAAATTTTCGTGCTTTTTCTTCACTTTACCCATTGATGACTCCTCAATTCACGCCACTTGATCACATAAAGACCTGAATATCTAGGTCACCTTGGCTTACATAAGGACTTGCCTTTGTCTGCAGTCTCAATTTTGAAGCACTGAAAGCATAAGACACATCTGAGGACTTCCCTGGTGGTGCAGTGGTTAAGAATCTGCCTGCCAATGCAGGGGACATGGGTTCAAGCCCTGGTCCGGGAAGATCCCACATGCCGCGGAGCAACTAAGCCCATGTGCCACAACTACTGAGCCTGAACTCTAGAGCCCACGTGCCACAACTACTGAAGCCCGCGTGCCCTAGTGCCCGTGCTCTGCAACAAGAGAAGCCACCACAACGAGGAGTAGCTCCCGCTCACCGCAACTAGAGAAAGCCCTCGCGCAGCAACAAAGACCCAACACAGCCAAAAATAAATTAATTAAATACATAAATTTAAAAAAAAAGACACATCTGAGAAACGAGCTCTGTAGATTTTATAATAACCCAGTGTGGGGAATTCCCTGGCGATCCAGTGGTTAGGATTCGGCACTTTCGCTGCCATGGTCCAGGGTTCAATCCCTGGTTGGGGAACTAAGACATCCCGCAAGATGCGTGGCGCGGCCAAAAAAAAAAAACAGTGTGGTAGGTAGAGTAATGGTCCCTCAAAGATGTCTACATCTTTTTGTTGTTGTTGTTGTTGTTTGTTGGGTTTGGGGGGGGATTTTTTGAATTTTATTTTATTTTTTTATACAGCAGGTTCTTATTCGTTATCCATTTTATACACATCAGTGTATACATGTCAATCCCAATCTCCCAGTTCATCCCACCACCACCCCACCCTCCCGCTGCTTTCCCCCCTTGGTGTCCATAAGGTTGTTCTCTACAAAAGATGTCTACATCTTAATCCCCAAAGCCTGGGATTAAGTTAAGGATCCTGAGATGGGGAGATGATCCTGGATTATCCAGTTGGGTTCAGTGTAATCACAAGAGTTCTTACAAGAGGGAAGCAGGAGGGTCAGAGTCAGAAAGTCCACTTTTCAGTTTGAAGTCCACTCAAGTGATGATGGAAGAAACTGTATGGACCATGGCCACGGAACTGGTCAGCTGCTCCCCAGTTAACACCAGACTCAGTGGACAGGAGGAAGGTTGCCTTCCTCTATCTGTGACCTTTGCCGTTTTCAACAAGCCATCTCAGGTTATGCTAGTTCGTCTCTCTTCCATTCATCTTTATTTAAATTTTTTTAAAAATGGACTCCTCACATTCTATAAGAACGTTCAGCTCTTTCTCATTGCCAGACCAGAATGATTTATTGGGCAAGTTGGCTGGTTTTAAAAATCCTACATCATGGGCTTCCCTGGTGGCACAGCGGTTGAGACTCCGCCTGCCGATGCAGGGGACACGGGTTCGTGCCCTGGTCCGGGAAGATCCCACATGCCATGGAGCGGCTGGGCCCGTGAGCCATGGCCGCTGAGCCTGCGCGTCCGGAGCCTGTGCTCCGCAGCGGGAGAGGCCACAACAGTGAGAGGCCTGCGTACCGCAAAAAAAAAAAAAAAAAATCCTACATCATGCAGTAGCTAAAATAACTGGCATCAATGGTTGTCTTCCCTTAAAGAAAGCTCTAGGCTACAGAATTCTGAGCCACATCCTCCTCAATAATTTATGACTCTGAATCCTAAAGTACCTTGGTTTCTCCTGTGAACGTTAATTCCTGCTGAAACCGTCACCCAGGGAAATATGAGGCATGTCCCAAATGGCTTCCAACTGGAACCTTACTGTCACTGATGTGGTATCCAGGTTATGGCTTTGGTTAGTGAGTTAGAAGCACTGTGAGCCTCTTTTAATCCTTCTCAGTCTTGAATCGGGTCCTCACACACCGCCCGCTCTTCCTCCTTATGGTGTCTCTCTAATCTATTCACATCTCTCTTCCACACACCCCGTCCCCCCATCCCACCATCCTCGCACCCACCACAGCTGTACTTCTGCAGTCCCTCGCTGTGGGCCGGGTTCTCTCCTGTGTCTTTGCACATTCCTTTTCTTCCGCAGGATCCACCAGTTCCCTCCCTCACCCAGGCTTCAGCCTGTGTGCCACTTCCTCAGAGCCAGAACCCCTTCTGCCAGCACCTGTACCCCACCCATTCCAGCTCTTATCAGCTGCTGACTTGTCTCTGTCTCATCAGCCTAGACCTCTCAGACCAGGCACCCTTTCTTCCTTATTCACTGTTTGATCCCCGCAGCACCTGAGACTCTATGGAACTATGGGAGGTGGTCAGTATTCATTTGGTAAAGGAATAAGGGGGTCTGTGCCCTACGTTGCCAAGGTGGTCACCAGAAGCTTCCCATATTGTGAACCCCTGTAGGGAGAACTGCCTTGTCTCACTGCCTTGTCTTGTGACACAATCCTCAGCTCACACACCTATTCCACCTAAGACTGTGGTGGAACTGGGACCCACTGGTCTCCACGTGAGGCTGCACGCTGGCCAGATTGATGCAGATGCTCCCGTATCACTGAGTGGCGAAGGTGAATTAAAACAACCGGGGAGGTGCCAGCTCTAAAGTGTTATGAACACTGTACAAGTAAAAGTGCACCAAATCACTTAGACTATTTACTCCACTCTTCCTCTTAAAGCTGAAGGAAATTCAGCATGCAGGAGGAAAAGCCTAATCAGAATGAATCCGCCCTGCGCACGGACTTAGTGATGGGCTAGCAACTACAGATGGAGCAGTGGCATAAAGTCATGTTATCATCCAGGATGAACGAAGAACAAATTAAATGGCCTTTTAGTTTTCTTTCATTAGGATCGGCTAAGAATGTTTTCTGTGTGATGAACAAGTGACAGGTTCCAAATTCCCTTTTCCCGCCCAAAAAGTACAACATTCAGATGCCACGTACATTTTTTGAGGCAACTGGCTTCCCCTTGCCGCGTTCTCTTTCTCTGACTTGCCCTGCGACCCAAATCCGTACATCTCTTGTGTCCTTGTGCTCCCTCTCCTGGTCTTTTCTGTTTTTCAGCAAGACCACGTTCCTAAACAGTGCTTCCCCGGACACCAACGCCCCGACCCGAAGGTGGGCGCCTGGCGGGGAGAAAGGAGCCAGCCCGTGGCTCCTTTGTAAGATCCATGGGGGATTAGAAACAGCTTCGCTTCTTCTCTGTTTGCGGTCCAGCTTGACAAAGCGAAAAAGGGCCATACTGGTGTGAAAGGAAACGTGGCTGGCATCCTTTTTGAGAAATGAAATGCTCTCCAGGAAAAAAAAAAAAAAATTTATAATGAAAAGCACTTGATAGTACATTTTTGAAAATATGCCTCCCTAGAGATATACAGATGCATGTAGATGTACCCTATCAGTCATCAGTGCTAATTACCTAATTATCTGGTCAGGTGCAATAAAAGCCCCTTTAACATTCTTTTCCTTCCAAATGCCAGATAAAGTGTTCTGGTGTCCGCTCTGTGACTGTGGTGAGGGGCAAACTGGATTCTCTTTCCACCAAGAGTAAGGATTTAGAACAGTCTTTGGAGCTGGCTGGGGGCAGTGCTTTGCTTCAGGAGCACAGCTGGGAATAGGGCAACGCAAGACCCCATCCCAGAGCTGGCAGGACAGCACACCCTCAAGGGGGACACTGGACTTCACACATGGCCTCCGTGGCTCTCAGTGTCCCCTGGAACTACCTGTGAACGCTGACCCCGCCCAGCGCCTTTTTCTTATTGCAGTTGCTTCTTAGACATTTCACCATTTTACTTCGTTACCTTATATTCTTTTTTTTCCTGTTTAACTTTCTGAAATATCTTCCCTGCTATGTCGTTTTTCCTGCTTTAGGATAAAAGTGGATTTTGATTGTGCTTTTTCTCAAGCTGATCTAGAAGGGCCCCCGTGCCGCAGCCGTAAAATCCTGTGAGTCTCACTTAGTATGCTAAGGAAGAAACAGTTTTGCTCGTCCACTTAACTCTCCCAGCCTTCACTTTCAAACCAGCTTCCAGCTCCTGCAGCTTCTACAGCGATGGTATACGGGTGCCCTTCTGAAACCCCAAATGTTGTGCTCTGTGGCTTTCTAAGCACCATTAGCCTCTCCCAACAGATAGTTTCTGTTTCTACCTTGGCGTCCCTTTTACGAGGTCCAGTTGAAGTTTCATTCACATGGATCGGAGGACACTGGTTTCTCTCAAACAGACAAGGGTGTTAAATCCGAGATTCTTTCCTAGACAGCCATGAGGCCGTTTTTGACATTGGCCAAGGTCAGGGTCGCAGTATTTGAGGGTATGGGTTGTGTGCTCTCCTGTCCTCCGCCAGCTCGCATTCAAGCTTAGTGCTATCAGACAGCCCATACCTATGCCTCTTCTCGCACTTTCTGTTGTACCAGGAGTCTCAACAGTGTATCGTTTAACACTTAATTATTCTCTGCAACTATGGGATAGTTGTATTCTCTGCAATACATCCTGAGTTCCTCCAGGGTAAGACTATTTTTTGCTTCTTTCAGATTCACCTCAGCACCCAACACAGCAAATGCCTGAGTAAATATTTTTGGATTGATTATTGACTCACATCTTGTTTATGCGGGACACCTAGGATGTACACAGAAATCCTCATGGCCCCAGCACTGCTCTGTGATCTAATGATTTCCTATCATTTAACCTTTTGTGAATACTGTATCATCTAATTGACATGAAAATGTGACCTTTTGTTAATTCTTTTGAAATGTGTAATGCTAATGCCTTCTGAGAAGAAGTAACAAACTCTTCCTGACAATGCAGATATTTGCGAGACTTTATTAGAATACATGCAGGTGGCACATGAAAAGTAGACCTCCAGGAATTTCTCATCAGGACAGGCACAACACATTAGCAGCAACATAGATGGACCTAGAGATTATCATACTAAGCAGAGAAAGTCAGAAAGAGAAAGACAAATACCATATGATATCACTTATATATGGAATCTAAAATATGACATATAAATGACCTTATCTACAAAACAGAAACAGACTCACAGACATAAAGAACAGACTTGTGGGTGCCAAGAGGGAGGAAGTGGGGCTGAGGAAGGAGTGGGGGTTTGGGATTAGCAGATGCAAACTATTACGACTACTATCCTACTCTATAGCACAGGGAACAATATTCAATATCTTACGATAAACCATAATGGGAAAGAATATGAAAAAGAATATATGTATGTATAACTGAATCACTTTTCTGTACAGGAGAAATTAACACAACATTGTAAATAAAATAAATTTTTTTAAAAAGGCACCACATTCAGATAACAATGCAAAACAGCACTCATGAGATTGAATGCCAGGTCTGGGGGTCTATAGGCAGTAGCTGTTGTCCAGGTGGGTGGGTGGGAGGTGTCCAGTTTAATTGCCACCTCCTTTGCAAGGGTTTCCCCTGGCCTTGCATTCCATGCTGATGGACACCCCCCTCCCCTGTCCTCCACAGATGTCACAGGTACAGTTGGAATCGGTAAAGCAAAGTGAAGAATGTATCCAGGCAGTGAGCACAGCTTGAGCGAATGCTAGAAGGCCAGAGAAAGGCTGGCGGCCTGGCTCAAGAGGATAACTGGAGATGAGACTGAAAGGGGGGTCAGTTGGGGGTCAATCTGGAAGATCAGATGGAAGAGAATTAAGTTTGCTCTGTAGGGACTTCACTGGTGGTCCAGTGGTTAAAACTCCATGCTTCCAATGCAGGGGGTACAGATTCGATCCCTGGTTGGGGAACTAAGATACCACAAGCCACGTGGCAAAAAAAAAAAAAATAGTTTGCTTTCTAAAGCAGGGTGTTGCTGCTGGAAACAAAGTCCATGTCGGGAACATTTACCCAAAGACCCTCCAGCCTCCCTGGGATTGAGGATCCAGAAAGGTCATCAAGGTGCAAGAGAGAGGAAAGATGGTATCAACAGAGAGGAGAGAGGTCATGAGCGGAGAAGTGGTGTTAGTTTTCCCTTTTGCTTTGAGTATCACTATTTTTACCACAATGATGACTCTACCTAGAGATTCTTAAGCCCTGGGATCCTATGCTTGTTAAAGAAATGACAGTGCTAGTGGTTAAGAATCTACTTGCCAATGCAGGGGACACGGGTTCGAGCCCTGGTCCGGAAGACCCCACATGCCATAGAGCAACTAAGCCCGTGGCCACAACTACTGAGCCTGCGCTCTAGAGCCTGCGAGCCACAACTGCTGAGCCCGCGTTCCACAGCTACTGAAGCCCGTGCACCTAGAGCCCATGCTCCGCAAAAAGAGAAGCCACCAGTTTGAGAAGCCCGCGCACCGCAACAAAGAGTAGCCCCCGCTCGTCGCAACTAGAAAAAGCCCACGCGCGGCAACGAAGACCCAACGCAGCCAAAAATAAATAAAATAAATAAATTTTTTTTAAAAAAGAAAGAAAGGGGCCTCCCTGGTGGCGCAAGTGGTTGAGAGTCCGCCTGCCGATGCAGGGGATGCGGGTTCGTGCCCCGGTCTGGGAGGATCCCATATGCCGCGGAGCGGCTGGGCCCGTGAGCCATGGCCGCTGAGCCTGCGCGTCCGGAGCCTGCGCGTCCGGAGCCTGTGCTCCGCAACGGGGGAGGCCACAACAGTGAGAGGCCCGCATACCAAAAAAACAAATAAATAAATAAAAAAAAATAAAAAAGAAAGAAAGAAAGAAATGACAGTGCTGTCCAGACACCTGCTAGCTTGGGTGAGGTTTTCAAAGCTCCGCTGCTCTGGAAGGCTGCTGCTAATCTGCTGTGGAGGGTCCTCCCTGCCAGGAGCCAAGTATTTCCTACTATAATAGTGCGAGGAAACTGGAGGGCTTGTTTTGCATTATGGTTTGTTAGGTTTCTGATTTGCAACTTCAATGACTAAAATTCCATCAAAATACTAGAACACCCCCAAGTATTGTTGGTGCCTTAACTCGCATCCTTTTTTTTTGTGTGTGTGGTATGCGGGCCTCTCACTGCTGTGGCCTCTCCCGTTGTGGAGCACAGGCTCCGGACACGCAGGCTCAGCAGCCATGGCGCACGGGCCCAGCCACTCCGCGGCATGTGGGATCTTCCCGGACCGGGGCACGAACCCGTGTCCCCTGCATCAGCAGGCGGACTCTCAACAACTGCACCACCAGGGAAGCCCCAACTCGCATCCTTAAAAGTATATTCAGAAATACTTTGATTCACCCAAAACAAAACACCTTGTTTTGTTCTTGAGAGTTGGTGTTTGTCAAAAATCAAAAGTTTGTTTTCAGGATGCTTGGTTATCTTTATTTATAGCAGAAAAGGTGTTTCCCTCGTTAGGAGCTGTAAGTAAAGAGATCTTTCGTAACAGTTCCAAGCCACATTCAAAATAGGTGGCGCAGAACAGCCTCCAAGGTGCATTTTGGATGCACCTGTGACTTATTTCCTTTTCTCACCATCCCCTGAATTACCATAAAAAGTGTGTTTCAGCCCCACAGAAACTGGACACAGCCACCCAGTCATTGGTGGAAATTCTGTCTCACCTGCATCAGCAGTGCTACCAGAGATTACACCACTGTCCAAAACAGGCCCCTGCCTTCATGCCCCAGAAGTCTCAAGTCCCGGCACGCCGCCCTTCTCAGCAAAGCTTGCTCCCTGTCCCCTTGATGTCATTTGCAAGTCTGGCGCCCTAATGTCCCAGGGAAGGCTGTGGAAGGCTACAGGGCCAGAGCCCAGCAGATCCAGGCAAAAACGGCCGCCCTGGCCACGCTGATGGATGGACTCGGCTTGCTCTTCATTCCCTCCCTTGACGTCGGGAATCACACATAGAAAAGATGAGAAATAGGGGGAAAGGAGAGGAAGTGGCTGAGTGACAAACTTGACTTCATGCTCCCATCCAGGAGCGTGGGTATTGTGTCCTAACGATTCCTGCAGCCCTGATTTCTACAGAGCTGTGTGTTCCGTCTGTGAGTCCTTCGGCTCCAGGGCAGCCATTGTCCAGCTCATGTAGGGAAGCTTTGTGTTGATGGCCGTTGTTTAAGTCCTCACAGAGCACAGATGGTGCCTGCATTGCATCAGCATTGACTCTTCCCCATTGGCAGAGCCCACTGTGGAAACAGGAGAGGGGAGTGGAAATCAGAAGTATACAGTCCCTTTGGCAAAACGTCTGGTTTCCATATATGCATTTACCCCGGCTTACTGTACAGCCTTGGATAACCCAGTCAGCACGCCTTGACTTCTGTTTTAGGGTGGTTAGTAAAAGACTGAGATGAAGGAAACTAAAGACGGTAGAAATACTTTTATTGCTGTTGGATACCATACCCATAAGGCAAAATCTGTAGCTTTGTTCCTTCTGTGAGCCACGGTAACACCCACTTCCACTGCAAATGGAAAAGCTCTGCTCGAAAGGATGATACACATCTTTTTAGAATTTTTAGTGTTTGTGTCTCTAAAGCCTTTCAAATGTATTATCTGAATTTCTTCAGCATGTTCCTATTTATTTATTCCTGTTTTGCAAATGAAAGGGGAAATGGCAGCAGAGTTGCCCAAGTTGTCAGGGCCAGATTACTTTCCCCGCTAAAGACCAGTGATCCTCCCTTGGTGGCACAGAGTCCTCTTGGCGATTGGGGTATTAGTGGAATGTAAACCCACTTGCTGGACTTCCCTGGTGGCGCAGTGGTTGAGAATCTGCCTGCCAATGCAGGGAACACGAGTTCGAGCCCTGGTCTGGGAAGATCCCACACGCTGCAGAGCAGCTAAGCCCGTGCGCCACAACTACTGAGCCTGCGCTCTAGAGCCTGCAAGCCACAACTAGTGAAGCCCGCGCGCCTAGAGCCCGTGCTCCGCAACAAGAGAAGCCACCAGAGTGAGAAGCCACCGCACCTCAAGAAGAGTAGCCCCCGGTCTCTGCAACTAGAGAAAGCCCGCACGCAGCAACGAAGACCCAATGCAGCCAAAAATAAATTTTAAATAAATAAATAAAAAATAAACCCACTTGCTTCCAGAGGTCAAGAAGAAAATAACATTTTCCATAAGAGATGTGTGATCTGTCAGTTCTTCAGTTTTCATTTCAGATGGAAAATATGACTTTAGTTCTTGAAGGAAAAAAAGATTCCCTAACCAGGCACGACAGACATCTTCAAATATGTGATGGATTGTCATGTGAAAGAAGGACTCAAATCCTCTGCTTGCCCCGGCAGCCATGACTAGGGTTAGCTCAATTCAGTTCAATCAATAGTTATGGAGAACCCACAGCACAGAAGTCTCGTGCTTTAAACTGAAAGGGGGGAGGGGGAGGGAAACGACATGACACCAATTTTCACAGAAGCAAGCAGGTTTGACATTGATGTGAAAGTGAGAAGTATTTGGTGAATCATTGGATAAACCAAGGAGAAGGGGAAGACAGAAGCAATATTTACAGTTTCCAATGTCTATCTATCAGTGGGTGAAACAGGAGTAATTAAATTGAATTGGGGATTGTTGCCAGGGTGATAAATAGAATTTCTTAGGTAACCCAGGTAACCTGGCAAGCAAAAGGGCGTCACATCGAGATATGGCTGAGAAGGAATGCCATATTCAAATTAAAAATGTCACCAACTGGGAAGAAAAGCAGAGCAGCACGATCTATCCAGAAGTTCTGTAAGCAAGTCAAGAAACATGAGGGCAGGAGCCTTCAAAAGAGTACTAGGAAGAGATTAGAAAAGAGAGAAACAAAACTGATAGTGTAGTAGGAGTTCTTTATGGGTTATACAGTCAGAGCAATTACCAGCTCCATGTTCCAATTCCCATTTACAAGATTAGGGCAAAGGAGAGGCATGATACAGAACTTCAACTATATAAATAGCTATCAGAATTCTCTTCAACTAATAGAAAGAATACCTGAGTGATCATTGATGTGCCTTATTGGCAGTTTCACCTTTAAGAGGGTAGAGAGTTTGAGACTAGAATTGCTATTCTGGTCCTAATACTGACTAAAAGGAACTGACGAGTATACATGAGAGAAACCTTAGAAGAGACCATATCATTTTAGAGAACATGACCATCAAAGAGGAGATTTTGCACAGTCCAAAATATTTCAAGACCTTTTTATTGTGATTTTAAAAAGCACAACATGGGGGCTTCTCTGGTGGCGCAGTGGTTGAGAGTCCGCCTGCCGATGCAGGGGACGCGGGTTGGTGCCCCAGTCCGGGAAGATCCCACATGCCGCAGAGTGGCTGGGCCCGTGAGCCATGGCCACTGAGCCTGCGCGTCCGGAGCCTGTGCTCCGCAACGGGAGAGGCCACAGCAGTGAGAGGCCCGCGTACTGCAGAAAAAAAAAAAAAAAAAAGCACAACATGAATTTACCATCTTAACCGTTTTTAAGTGTCCTATACTATTGTCCATCAAACATTCATCTTACTTTAAACATAGTCACATTGTTATGAAACAGATCTCCAGAACTCATAACCCTGCAAATCTGAAACTCTATACCCATTAAAGGACCACCTCCCTTTCCCTCTGACCCCAGCCCCTGGTCACCACCATTCTACTTTCTGTATCTATGAATTTGACTACTTTAGGTACCTCATATAAGTGGGATCATGCAGTATTTGTCTTTTTGTGACTGGCTTACTTCACTTAGTATAATGACCTCAAGGTTTATCCATATTGTAGCATGTGATAGGATTTCCTTCCTTTTTAAGGCTGCACAGTATTCCATTGTATGTATATACCACGTTTTGTTTATCCATTCATCCACTAATGGACATGTGGGTTGCTTCCATTTCTTGGCTACTGTAAACAGTGCTGCTATGAACATGGGTGTGTACAATACCTCCTGCTTTTCATTCTTTTGGATATATACCCAGAAGTGGGATGGCTGGATCAAATGGTAGTTCTATTTTTAATCTTTTGAGGAATGTTCGTACTCTTCTTCCAAAGCAATTGCACCATTTTACAATCCCACCAACTCCACACAAGGCTTCCAGATTTCTCCACATCTTTGCCAATACTTATTTTCTCCTTTTTTGATAGTAGCCATCCTAGTGGGTATGAGGTGACATCTTATTGTGGTTTTGATTTGTATTTCTCTGATGATTAGTGATGTTGAGCATCTTTCATAAGCTTGTTGGCAATTTATATATCGCCTTTGGAAAAATACCTATTCAAGTCTTTTGCCTTTTTAAAAAATCAGATTATTTGATTATTTTGTTGTTGTTGAGTTATAGGAGTTCTTTATATATTCTGGATATTAACCCCTTATTAAATATAGGATGCACAAATATTTTCTCCCATTCCGTAAGTTGCATTTTCACTCTGTTGTGTCCTTTGATGCACAAAAGTTTTTAAACTTGATGTAGTCCCATTTGTCTATATTTGCTTCTGTTGCCTGTGCTTTTGGTGTCATATCCAGGAAATCATTGCCAAATCCAGTGTTATGAAATTTTTCCCCTATGTTTTCTTTTAGGAGTTTTCTAGTTTGGGGGTTCATGACCTTTTGAGAGATTTTTTTAAATGAGAGAAATGTAGAAATTACGCATATGCAGGGAAAGATGACTCAGGAGGTCTATGAATGCCCAAAACAAAGTTCAGATGAGGACTTTTTTTGTTTCAACAAAGGAGGGTAATGGTGCCAGCAGTTCTCTGTTTAGCTCAATTTTCTTTTTTTTTTTTTTTAATGGTAGAAAAACATGAATGACTATGAAAAGGTATATGGACCCACAAAAACAGTATCAAGAAAACCCAAACCCAAAATGAGTGGAGACCTTTCAAAGAGGGACAAATAAGGAAAACAAGTATATTGTTCTCTGTAGAGCAAGAAGACGAGGAAACCCAACAGCTGCTCCTTGGGGCTGAGCATTTAGTATTGAGGATGACAAAGAGCCCTGAGTTACTTCTGTATTGTATGTCATGGAGAATGTTCATTAGATGGAAAACTGAGAAAAACTTGGAGAAAGAAATGGAAACCCCAGGTAGAAGAAAACGCCTAAGCCCCCAGTCTGGAGGAAGTAAAGCTCCCAAAGTACAGAAAAAAAAAATAGACATAATGATGGTACAACTTGTTAAGGTCAAAATCTTTGAGAAACTGTGGAGCCCAGCAAAGCATCAGAAGTCTGGAGATGAAGAAATGGCATTATAGTTTTCAAAAAAAGGAAGAAAGTGGATCTTAAAAAGTTTGCCTAGAGGGACTTCCCTGGCGGTCCAGTGGTTAAGACTCCACACTTCCACTGCAGGGGGTACGGGTTCGATCCCTGGTAGGGGAACTAAGATCCCGCATGCCGCGTGGCACAGCCAAAAAAATGAAAAGGAGAACAGTTTATATAATAAAAAAACAGTTTCTGACTATCTAGACAAGTATACACTCTTGGGTCAAGAAATCAATTTTGCAAGATTAAAATGGACACGTGGCTTATCAGTAGCACATGCTAGAAACAAAAAGCACAGAGATGGTCATTGGTAGCACCATAGGTAACAAGTGGCAATGAAATAAATCATTGCCTTCATAGAAAATAGGCTCTAGACGGAGGGAGGTGACGGTTCTGTCCTCTGTTCTAGTGACTGGAGCATTTACTCAGTCTAGGTATCTGCTGGGGACGTAGTCAAACTCAAGATGTTTCAGAGGGGAGAGGGGCTTGTAACTGGTTAGGTTTCAGGGATGGGAATTTTGGCTTAATAGGAAGAAGCATTAGCAGGCTCTGATGAGGAACTGAACTCCTCAAGACTAGAAGCTTTAAAAAATGGTTTGTGTTTTCTGGTTGAACATCAAACGGCTGCTGGTTGGTTTGAAAGGACTAGAGGGGTCTAGGAGGTAAAACCGAACCTTGACTCAAGAAAATTCTTGTCTACGAAGATCATTCATTTCCTGAAAGAGGGGAGAGGGTCATTCAGGTGGAAAACAGGTAATTTTAAAAATCTTTTAAAAAATAATTTTCTGTTGGAGGTGGTTTTTCAAATGAAACTGTAAATCTAGATGCAGGTTTTGCTACTTCATTACCAGTGAGTGGGATGCTTTTCACTTTCATTTTACACTGAAAAACGTAAAAAGTTACTACTATTGTATACCTATTTTAAGATCTACAGTTATACTGAAATTGAGTTTTTAAAAATTACTCCATGAGCTTCATTATATAATCTTTCAGAAGAGAGATTTTTCTGTTTTCCTTGTATGCTTTTAGAGTAAATATGAATACAGTACCTTATATTTGAATCACATATGACTTTTGCCCACATCGCTTACCTGGAAATATAACCGTCTGTAGCTGAATGAGAAAGTAATTAAGGCCACACATGAAGCAGTGAGATGAGGGGTAAAATCACCCCGGTGAAATGAAGGTCCCACAGGGCCAAGGTGTTGCCTGTTCCCAGGAAAGATGATAATGAATGCTTCAACCTGAGACAACCAAATACCTCAGGGGCAGTTTCGGCTGTTACGTAGCCTCATGATAATCCTGAGCCAGCTGACACAGGCAGGGGCCACGTGACTTGCCCCCTAAACATCAGCTTTATCAGGCTGCCTTTCTCATTTGGAACAAAGCTTTGGTCCCACATGGCTCCCCGCCAGAAAGGCGTCTCTGCTTTGATGCCTTCCAGATTCCAAGAAATGAAGCTGAGCTTAGCCTGCTGATTTATCAAATTCCTAGGCGATAGAAGAGCTCCCTAGATTTACGAGCTTTCACCAGGCAGGAAAGGGACTTAGCACTTAGCTTCACTCTTTGGGAGAAATCTAGACGCTGAATCTGAATAATGTAAATAACGATAGAACCAAATGTGAGATCCACCCTTCTTCCTACCCGGGAAGTACCACATTCAGTTGGCCAGACTTCTTTGGATAGAGCTGTATAAAAGTGAATGTTTTAGAGAGTGCAGTAAAACTTGAAGTATGAAATATCATTCCTTTTCTGGTTTACTTCAGAGAGACAGCAACTGGTATGAAAGGAGCAGGAGAGTTGAACTCTGCAGTCAGAAGGCTTGAGCTGAAGCCCTGGCTGACCAGACATGTGACTTTGGGAAGCTCCCTTCACCTTTCCGAGCTTTCTGGGCTTCACCTCATTTGGCTTCCTTGTCTGTAAAATGGATGAGGATTGAGTCAGGGAAACAGAAACCATGACAGGTGTTTCAAATAGAGGGGGTGTAAGACAGCGAATTGGTTACACAGGTGCTGGAAAACTGAAAGAATAGGAAGTGGAAGGAGACTTAACCCAGTGATTAATGATGGACAGAAGCAGCTCTCACTCCCGGGGCTGGAGGGATAAAAGGGACCTCTGAGCCTGCAGGAGGGGCTGCACCTGGGGAGAAGACCACCACTTCCAGACACCCTACCAGGTAAGGACAGAGAAAGAGAACAAGAAATGGGAACCACAGCTTCTTTCCTCCTACCTCTGATCTCCCACCAGTGCCCCCTGTTGGCAGAGTAAATCACCTGACAAAGGAACCTGGGTAACAAAGTTTAAAAATTCCCAGCCTCGGGGCTTCCCTGGTGGCGCAGTGGTTGAGAGTCCGCCTGCCGATGCAGGGGACACGGGTTCGTGCCCCGGTCCGGGAAGATCCCACATGCCGTGGAGTGGCTGGGCCCGTGAGTCATGGCCACTGAGCCTGTGTGTCCGGAGCCTGTGTCCCGCAACGGGAGAGGCCACAACAGTGAGAGGCCTGCGTACCGCAAAAAAAAAAACAAAAAAAAACACTCCCAGCCTCAGGGGCTTCCCTGGTGGTCCAGTGGGTAAGACTCTGAGCTCCCAGTTCAGGGGACCTGGGTTCGATCCCTGGTCAGGGAACTAGATCCTGCATGCATGCCACAACTAAAAAGTCTGCGTGCTACAACTAAAAGATCCTGCATGCCACAATGAAGATCCCACATGCTACAACTAAGGCCTGGCATAGCCTAAATAAATAAATAAATATTAAATATTTTTTTAAAAATTTAATAAGTAAAAAAATAAAAACTCCCAGTTTCATCATTAGAAAGGGGAACATAAGGAGAGTGGGTATGACCTATGACATACAGGAGAGTTGCTGAGAAAGTAAATCCTAGGGGTGCTTATCCCAAGGGGAATTTTTTTCTTTTTATTGTATCTATATGAGAAGATGGATGTTAGCTGAACCTGTTGTGGTAATCATATGTAAATCAAACCATCATGCTGTACACCTTAAACGTATACAGGGATGTATGTCAATTATTTCTCAATACAAGTGGGGAAAAAACAAAAGAAGAGTGGGGCATGAGGCTAAGAGACAAAACTGTCCTGTTACGTTTGTATTAAACTAGTGCTACTTTAGTTCATAGATAGGTAGAGAAGGATATATAGATGGATTTGGTTCTGATCTAAACAGTTTTTGAATACTTTTTTGTTAAAGTTTTTTAGTTAAAAAAGTTTGTATTGGGCTTCCCTGGTTGCGCAGTGGTTGAGAGTCCTCCTGCCGATGCAGGGGACACGGGTTCGTGCCCCGGTCCGGGAAGATCCCACATGCCGCGGAGCGGCTGGGCCCGTGAGCCATGGCCACTGAGCCTGCGTGTCCGGAGCCTGTGTCCCGCAACGGGAGAGGCCACAACAGTGAGAGGCCCGCGTAACGAAAAAAAAAAAAGTTTGTGTTAGTTCATGATTTAGGAAAACTACCAGATGTATGTTTCTGCAAACCCTTGTGACAGAAGAAATCATAGCGGCAACCTGGATTATTATAGGACCCTTCCTCAAGAGTTCCTGGATCTGTGAACTGACTCAAGTGTGGGATGATGACTCTATCACAGAGACTCAAGCAGGGCTTTGTCCACTTAACCTACATGATTTTCTTTTTTTTTCACCAACCAAAAAGTACCTTCGTGGGCTGACTCTGTATTTCAGCCCAAGATACTCATGATCCTGCCCGTCACCGCTGACCTACACTGCTGGTCCCAGTAGCTGTGCCAGCTAGCCTGTGGAGTTTCACTCAGTTGGAGTTCACTGGCTCTACCCTAGGATGCCATCACCCCACTGAGCTCAGGGAGAAGAGCCCATTTCAACTGCAGGGCATAGGTAGCAAATGTGTGTTGACAGGGCCAGATTCAAGGGCTTATGACCTATGCAATTGCCTAGGGTCCCCTGCTCAGAAGGACCCTGTCATCATCTTCAAGTTCTGCATCTCCGAGCAAGAGGACCACCTTTCCACTTTGCACTGGATCCTGCAAATCATGTAGCCAGTCCCGGTGCTGGAAGGACAGTTGCGATTAGAGGCCCAGGAAAGGCCTCACTGAGAAAGTAGCATTTGAGGAAGAGCCTGAAGGAGATGAGGGAGTGAGCCAGGCCCTTCTTTGACTTATTCTGATGAACTTCAACTCAGCCTTCAACACTTGGGGCAAAGGTTACCATTTCTAGGAAGGCTACGCTGCTGACGCCCTTAGGAGTTACTACCCCCAGCTTGGTCCTGCCTTAGCACCCTGCAAATACCTGTTACATACTTAGATTACATTGTAGACATTTGTGTCGAACATCTGTCTCTCTGGTCACCCTCTTAGTTCCTTGGAGAAGGAGACTATATATTATTCATTTTTGTAATAACAGCAATAATAATAGCTGTTCCTCAATGCTAGAAGCTATTCCATAGGTTTTACTACAAGGCAGGCACTGTTGGCCTTACAGTTGGAGAAACTGAAGCACAGAAAGATTAAGTAAGAAGCCCAAGTTACCCAGCTGGTACATCATAGAGCTGGAATTGGAATCCAAGAAAGCTGGTGCCCTCAGATATCACACAGTGCACGGTCAGTGCCCAGAACATGGTTGGTGAATGAATGAGTGAATGAATGAGTAAACAAAAAATAGTAATGACTGAATGATCACGTAGAGAATCTCAGGGACAGATTTACAAAAAGGAGAGGAACTTTGTATTGTGGCTGCAAACCCAAATTCAAGCCTGCACAGTGGAGAAAAGACACTTAAGTTCATGCTTTTAAGCCACATTCACTAACACAAATTTTTTTAAAATCCACTGCATGAAATTACATACTTGTACATATAATCAACTTGCTTTAGTTTTTGTATTGTTCCTTTAGGAATGGAAACAGGTTGTTTGGTCTGGCTCTATCATTGACTAAAACTAGTACCAAAATAACCAGAAGCTTTGTTGAAATAGTGAGGTTAATTTAACAAATACATCCTGAATGTAGTATGCGTATAGAGCATGCTGCTTTGGGGAGAAACAAGTGATAATATGGACATTAATTATAGAAAATTAAGATTGGAAGCGATGCCTCATCGCCAAGTCAGTCTTCCGCCTGCAGAATGGGATGCAGGGCACTGTGGAGGTGGAAGAGAGGAGTGAGTTGTCACTGGTGCTGTTTTCTTTTTTTTTTTTTTTTTTTTTTTTTTTCTTTTTGCGGTATGCGGGCCTCTCACTGTTGTGGCCTCCCCCGTTGCGGAGCACAGGCTCCGGACGCGCAGGCTCCGGACACGCAGGCTCAGCGGCCATGGCTCACGGGCCCAGCCGCTCCGCGGCATATGGGATCCTCCCAGACCGGGGCACAAACCCGTATCCCCTGCATCGGCAGGCGGACTCTTAACCACTGCGCCACCAGGGAGGCCCTGTTTTCTTTATTTGACAAGTGCCTTGCTGTGCAAATACAACCCAAGTCAGTGTTTTCAGAAGCCCATCGGCATAGCTTTGTTACCTCCTCTCACCTGCTCCAGACGTGTAGGAGAGATCCAGCTCCATTGGGACATGATGTTGCTAAAAGTAAAAGATTCTGTGTTTTGTAAGGCTGTGATTATGGGACCTTGAGCAGCGTGCCACCCCTCTCCTGGGGCGCAGTCCCCAGATCTCCTGACCCGTCAGATCAGGCTCGGGTAGATGACCTCAGTGCTGCAGCCATGAATATACACTGCCAGAACCAGCAGAGAAGACCTTCATCCCATGGCTTGAGAAGAAAATGCTGTTCCAAGTCTTATAAAAATTCCCAAACCCTATTTTCCATTTATGCCTGAAGCCCAGATGCCTGATCCCTGTAATAATCCAGAGTGACAAAACTGTTAGAAGTTTCCTCTCACGAACTTTGTCCAGCAGCACACGGACCACGTCCTGAGGGAATGAGCTCCCCAGCTCTGCAAACAGCACCCAAGCATGCCCTCTGCCAGCTGCGTTCTCATCACTTCATCTTCCTTTCTCCCACAGCAGAGAGATGATACATCAGAACCCAAGGGAAAAAAGGGTGGAGGGTCATAGTTTCAGTGGGTCAGATTTTCAACCCATGAGAGGCATGTGGACTCACACCACAGTGCACGAGTCTGGTAGTCTGACCTTGTTTCCTTCAGGCCCTAAACCCAAAGGTCAGAGCCACTCGCCTTGCGTGTGCCAACTGCTGGATGAGGTCACCGCCTCCTTGGGAGCAACCAGATAGCAAGGCGGGATTACTTCCTGACCTCTCACGGGTCTTAGTCCCCCAGGGCACCCTCCATTCTGCCCAGTATGTGAGCCAGTCTCATCTGTAGCACAATGTATATTGCATATTATGGAACCATCATGTGATGAAAAAAACACTCTTCAGAATGATCCAACCAAAAGATGCCATTCAAAATGCAAGACTGTTATCCCAGGTGCCCCTAATACTGTATTTTGCATTTGTTTATCATTCCTTTAGGCCATTCCTGACCGGTAATTTTTTAGCCTAGGTATGTCTGCTTCCCTGAGAGCGGTGGAACACAGCTCCATTAATACCAGTGAGCTGGGACTGGCTTGCTATTTCTCATCACTTCATTACACTGTAACTTGATGATCATTACGTTTTTAAATAACATTGTTATGGGTCATTAGTTTTGTGGGTGATTCTCCACCTCCTACCCCCTCTTATTTTTCCCATTATCAGAGCCTTACTTGTTACAAACAGAAAGTCAGTAACAATGCAGGCTTGTGGCCCCAGTTTCATAAACATGCAGGTTCACGCCGATACCTGGATTTTTGCTTTCCGAGTACGTGAGCCTAAATGATTCCTCAAAATGGAAAGACAGCTCCTCAAGATGGAGGCTAAACCAATATTTAGAAAGCCGCTGCCTATTTTAACACCGGCCTGCATGTGTTATGGGCACCCACTTTCTGTTTTGTGTATTTGGAGCTATTGCAACTGGGCTGAAATGCACCAGAGATCGGTTCCTGGAAGGGATAGCAGTGGCAGTTCAGAAGGTACCCGTTGTATCAAAGCAACCCTTGACCCCGATCGGACCCAGTCGGGGGCAATTCAGTGCACTCCAGGTGTCCTGCTTACAAGTCCCTGCATCAAGGGATCCCACAGACCTCAGCAGTCTCCTCTTCTGAACTGGTCAGGATTTCTTAGTTGACAACTAATCATGTCATCTTGTGACCTGTCATCTTGCTTTACCATTGTTGATTTACGTGGTTCCTGAAAATTAACTTATTGTTCTTATCTCCTCTTCAAAGCTCAATTGTAGGTTTCTTGAGCACAGGGCTGAGTCTTGTACTTAACCATTTTCCATAGCACTTAGGTTGGAATCCCAACTCTCTACTTACTAGCTCTAGGACCTTGGACGCACTCCTTCACCTCCTTGCTTCTCAGTTTCCTTGTCTACAAAATAGTGGCAATCATGCCTGCCTTCCAGTGTGTTAGGAGAACCAGCTAGCACGGTGCTGGGCGCTAGCAGGAGCTTGGTGAATAGTAACTGACTCTCTAGACAAAGCCCTGCGTGCAGAAGCTGAGCAAAATTTAGCAGAATCAAATATGACGAAGCATGGTTTAAACTCGCAGGAGGGGGCTTCCCTGGTGGCGCAGTGGTTGAGAGTCCACCTGCCGATGCAGGGGACACGCGTTCGTGCCCCAGTCCGGAAAGATCCCACATGCCGCGGAGCAGCTGGGCCCGTAAGCCATGGCCGCTGAGCCTGCGCGTCCGGAGCCTGTGCTCCGCAACCGGAGAGGCCACAACAGCGAGAGGCCTGCGTACCGCAAAAAATAAATAAGTAAATAAATAAGCTCGCAGGAGGGAAGAGGTAATTATGGACTCCTGAAATTTCATGGTGGGGACACCGTTTTCTCTGACCTGGGATTGAATGACATTTTACAACCCTGTTTTTATTCATGACTCGTTCATGACCATGTGATGATCATTTCAAGCTCATCATGTCTCCTGAGCCCCCAGAGGATCAATGAACTGATTTGGGATGTGGAGACTGTGATTATTGGCATCCTTGGACCCACTCATACATTTAAGTATTAGCTTGGCCCTGAGTGGAGAAGCTTTCTGCAGCTCCTTGCTGCCATGAGGCAAGTGGTGATGCCCAGGACTGCTCTAGTGATCCTCAAGAGTGTCCCTTAGCTTCTTTAGCAATTTTCTTTAAAAGCAGCCATAGCGGGGGATAGTGGTACCGCTTACTGAGACCACATCAAAATAAAAAAGAAATGGGGATGAGAGTGTGAGGAGGACTGTATCAAAAAAACATAAATAGCATCAAGATGAGTTTCCCCGATTTCCCGTATAACGAGCGCATCTGCCAAAACTCAAGATGTGTATTATCCACTCTACAATTGGCAGGTTGCCTAGGAGCGGAGAAGATGCTTACTGATGGAGGGGTCAACTCTGCCTTGATTCTGTCATTTTCTCTTTGTGGTGGAGCCGTGTTACAATGAAGAAATGGGTCCTGTGACATTCTCATCAACCTTCTTTGGTTACGTATCAATATGCACTTCCTTACCTTACACTCCCTTTTATAGGTTCCTGGGAGAAAAGTACATAAAACAGACATTTGCTGAATCTATTGCCATGTCAGCTTAGTAGAACAAAAGTGTAGGTCAGGTGAACTCCCTATCAGTATAGGTGCTAGGGGACGTGACAAATAAGCACCCCTGCCTGCCACTGATTAATTGGTGTAGTTTGTTGGTTTACACAATGCCTTGCTCCAAAAGTAATTTGAGATAGCACTCACCAGGCAGAGTGTGTTGTCACTTTCTGGACACTGTGGTTGTATGTTAGGGGCACAGTTAGACTTCAGACATATTCAGTAATATACAAGCTTTTATCAGATGTTTAGAGACCCTCCTTAGGTGCAGGGTTACAAAGAGAAATGAAACAATCCTTGATCTGAAGAAGCTTTGCTGTCTACTGGTAGAAATTGACACAATTAAGTACAATAAATGGGAGATGGCAATGATTGCCCTTGTAGAACTATAATGTGGGTCTTGCAGTCATGGGTTTTTGTTGTGGTTTTTTTTTTTTTTTAAACCAAACATCTCAGGACTCAGTATCTGATGGAGAAATTTTTTTGAATTGTATTTAAAGTACTTCAAAAATATTAACAATTAAAATTCCATTCAGCTATGTATCTAAGAAATTTCCCTTACTAGGCATTCCCTTAGAATGAAGTGATATAAAATCAGCACTTCCCTTGGGGAAGGCAGGGCGTTTCCTTTCTTCGGCTATGGGGGCTGAGAGGATGGTGTCATTCGCTGTCTAAGAACTTTGCAGAGGGCTCCCAGAAGAGTTGATGTCTGTGTTGAATCTTGAACAGCAGATATAGGTCCTCACAGGAGTTCGGGTTCTGTGTGCTGTTCTGAATTCAGTCCACGTGGCAGTCAGCTCCAAAGCCTGTGGGTTCATCTTGCTCTGCACTTATTCCCCTAGCAGATGTTTTTTAGTCACTGCTACTGTAGCTCCCAGCAAGGACCCCATGACCTCTGCTTTCATGTGTTTTGTCCACATGATTCATGGACCTGCCTCCCCTCCCTCTCTTATAGGGTCAGCAGTGCTTGCAAGAACGTAGAGGATGCGTGGGTTTGTGTATAGGGTAAGGAAGCCTGCCCTGAACACCAGCGAGTTTAATCCATTTTCATTCGAAAGAACAACTGGCCTTAGGCAACATATTTCTAATGGTCTAAGTCATTCAGCGTGTGTGCGCGTGCAGGCATGCGCGTGTACACAAGCTGTGCATAAATAGCACGTTTCCAATCTGCGGAAAATGTGTAATGGACAAGCGGCACATGACAGTAGGCTCAGCCCCTGAAGATTTACCAGGAAAGAAGACAGCTGCATGGCAAAGCTGCTGCTTATAATTAGGGAAGGAATTGCCCATGTCCTGTGCCATTCAGCAACTTCAGCCATTTAAATGACAGCCGGCTTGTTTAGCTCTAACCACCCTCCACCCTCTTTAGGGGCCAGGAGTTAATTTCTTTTTGAGAACGCTGCTTTGGACTGTCATCACTCGTATCCTTGTAAGATGGGATATGACGTGATGACTGGAGCATCTCAACTAGCAACCATGATGAATGAGCAAACAACAGGAGTTGCTTTCAACGTCTCTTTTTTTTTTTTTTTTTTTTTTTTTTTTTGCTGTACACGGGCCTCTCACTGTTGTGGCCTCTCCCGTTGCGGAGCACAGGCTCCGGACGCACAGGCTCAGCGGCCATGGCTCACGGGCCCAGCCGCTCCGCGGCATGTGGGATCTTCCCGGACCGGGGCACGAACCCGTGTCCCCTGCATCGGCAGGCGGACTCTCAACCACTGCGCCACCAGGGAAGCCCCCTCAACGTCTCTTTTTAACTTTGTGAGGGAAAAACTATTTTCAAAACCCCGTGGACTTTCCGGTTTCTAACAGGGCCATATTGCTAGTTCTGAAGTTGACAAGAAAACTATAATGCTTTCTTTGGCTCGAGTGAGCTGTAAGAAGTATCACAGCACTCCTGACGTACAGTGGCTCTCAACAGGACGGATGGGGAGGGAAATTAATAGGCTTCCCATTGTTACCGTGCATTTTTGCCAGGATATTTCATTAGTGTAAACACTGAAGCCACTGTCATCTTGTTTAGCCACTTGACCCTGATGATTTTCAGTTCTGTGTGTCGTGATGAGTACAGCACTGGCATGCCCGAGGCAGGCCCTAATTACTGGAAGCAGAATCACTGCTGACCCAGGACGAGATTAATTGCTCCTTTGCAGTCTTTATCCTGGGACATTAGCGCTGTCTGGTTATCTTGCTTCAGTTGAGGGATCCGGGACAATAGCAGTGCTGATGGTAACGGTCGGCAATTCCCCTGTTTGTTTTGCAGGTCACGGCCAGGGGGTTTGGGCCGCTGTTGCAGTTCGCCTACACCGCCAAGCTGTTACTCAGCAGAGAAAACATCCGCGAGGTCATCCGCTGTGCCGAGTTCCTGCGCATGCACAACCTGGAGGACTCCTGCTTCAGCTTCCTGCAGACCCAGCTCCTGAACAGCGAGGATGGCCTGTTTGTGTGCCGGAAGGACGGTGCGTGCCAGCGCCCGCACGAGGACCGTGAGAACAGCGCCGGAGAGGAAGAGGAGGAAGAGGAGGAGACGATGGATTCGGAGACGGCCAAGATGGCTTGCCCCAGGGACCAGATGCTTCCAGACCCCATCAGCTTTGAGGCCACTGCCATCCCAGTAGCGGAGAAGGAAGAAGTTTTGCTGCCGGAGTCCGACGTGCCCGCGGACACCAAGGAGAGCGCGGCAAAGGACGCGTTAACGCAGTACCCCAGATACAAGAAATACCAGCTTGCATGTACCAAGAATGTCTATAACGCATCATCACACAGTACCTCAGGTTTTGCAAGCACATTCAGTGAAGAGAACTCGGGCAACAGCCTCAAGCCGGGGCTTGCCATGGGGCAGATCAAAAGCGAGCCGCCCAGCGAAGAGAACGAGGAAGAGAGCATCACGCTCTGCCTGTCTGGAGATGAGCCTGACGTCAGAGACAGAGCCGGGGACGTGGAAATGGACCGGAAACAGCCCCGCCCCGCCCCCGCGCCCGCCCCCGCCCCCCCTGCCGGGGCCGCCTGCCTGGAGAGGTCCAGGGGCGCGTCCTCCCCCTCCTGCTTAAGGTCTCTGTTCAGCCTAACAAAAAGTGTGGAGTTGTCCGGCCTGCCCGGTACCTCTCAGCAGCACTTTGCCAGGAGTTCCGCGTGCCCTTTTGACAAGGGGATCACTCAGGGTGACCTTAAAAGTGACTACCCGCCTTTCCCGGGGAATTACGGACAGCCCCACATGGGCCAGAAGGACGCGTCCAGCTTCACAGTGGGGTCGCCCCTCAAGGGGCCTGGGTTGGAGGCGCTCTGTAAACAGGAAGGAGAGCTGGACCGGAGAAGTGTCATCTTCGCCTCCAGCGCTTGTGACCAAGTGAGCACCGCCGTGTCCTCGTACTCTGGGGTCAGCGGTTTGGACAGAGACCTCTCCGAGCCGGTGCCAAAGGGCCTGTGGGTGGGGACTGGCCAGTCCCTCCCCAGCTCACAGGCCTACCCTCACGGTGGGCTGATGGCTGAACACTTGCCAGGAAGGATGCGGCCCAACACCAGCTGCCCGGTGCCAATCAAAGTCTGTCCCCGCTCGCCCCCGTTGGAGACCAGGACTAGGACTTCGAGCTCGTGTTCCTCCTACTCGTACGCCGAGGACGGGAGCGGGGGCTCACCCTGCAGCCTGCCTCTCTGCGAGTTCTCTTCCTCGCCCTGTTCCCAGGGAGCCAGATTCCTGGCCACAGAACATCAGGAACCAGGCCTGATGGGAGATGGAATGTACAACCAAGGCCGACCCCAGATTAAATGTGAGCAGTCTTACGGCACCAACTCCAGCGACGAATCCGGATCGTTCTCGGAAGCAGACAGTGAGTCGTGTCCTGTGCAGGACAGGGGCCAGGAGGTAGGGAACCCGACTAAATTCAAGCATGTGATCCACCCTCAGTCCTTTATCTGGACTCGCCCTGCCCCCCACCACTGCCAGATCGTTCTTGTTTGTCAAGATTAAAGGTTACAGTAAAGGGACCGTCTCCCTCATCCGTAGAGGCAGGAGGCTTCCAGGCGATTCCAAATTGACCACTTTGTCCTAGAAAGCACTTGAAATTGATCGAGATTTCAGTACTCAACAAGCAGAGGCAAAGTGCTTAGTGAAGACAGTAAGTCTAATGCCTGAGAGCGTAAGCAGGTGCTTCCGATTCCCACCCCCCTCTCCTTCTCCTCTGGCTGCTTTGAAAGGATGCCATACCCCTCACCCTCATCCTCGCCCCTCGCCTCTTCAGGGTGAAGCAAAATATAGAATCGCTTTCAAAACTGATGGTTGAAACTAGAGAGATCCACACTAAACAGGTGCTTTCCCAGCACCTTTAAGTTTCCTTGTCAGATGGGACTCTGGAGCCATCCCTTGTCCATTCATTTCGATGCGGGTGATGGACAGCTCATCGTCTGTCCCAGTCCCAGTGTCACTGAAGAAGCACCCTTGTCAGTCACTCATATGTCATTTCCCAAGCTCCCCACAAAAGGTGAGAGTCATTTTAAGGAACAGCGGGGTTCAGTAGCGGTTTCTGTCCACCCTGAAAGCAAAGTGCTTTCTAGATAAAAATTCCCAAAGGCTCTGTCTGCGTCTTCCCAATGCTGGGAGAGGAGGCAGGAGCTACGCCAGCCACATCGTGAGCAAGACTCACGTGGCCAAGGAGAGAAAGAATAGACGCCCTCAGATGCTCCCCCTTCCCCTGTACCATGAGAGGCCCCCGGAGAGATCTGAGGGTGTCTATGTCATGATCTGGCACGGCCTTGCTGATCGACAAGGAACCAACCTGAGACCGCTACCTGTGTCTCAGACCTTCCTCCGGTGAGAAGTCCCTCCCCAGAGCTGCTTCTCCGAAAAACACAGGAGGAAGTGAAGCGTGGTCCTTATTATGCCAGTGCCCTCCGCCCGCGTCTGCACTCCCTGGTTATTAGCCTCTAGTGGAGCAGGGATGTTAACCCAACCAGACAGCAGAAATGCCACCCAGGGTGAGGTGGGTTTTCACAGAGCCACGTGCGGTTTAGTCAGCCTCTGCGAGGTTGGCGAGAAGCACATGAAGATTGTAGATCGGGCATGTTTTGAAAATAGATTCCAAAACTTCCTGTGCCAACTACAGAAGTGCCCTGTGGTCACTTCCTCGTTTTCTGGCTAGCCCGGTCCCCGCTCTTCTGTTACTGCCTGGCAAAGATGGAAAAAGAAACCTACTAAAAGGATTTAATTTAGCTAAAAGTCATTAAAAAGGAAATTTGAATGGGAAACGATTGCTGTTTGAATACACTATATCCCCTCAGGTTTGGGATGGAGGGTTGGGCTCCGTGCCCCGAGCCAGACTCACATCTGTGTCCCTGACCTGAGAGGACTGAGGTTTCGTGAGAACAGTGAAAGGCTGTGCGTTCTCTTTCCTCACTCATTTCTTTCCGTCTGATCACAACGTTTAGGAGGTTTTCTTTTTTTCCCTGAAATTATTCATAGGCACCCCTGATGCAGAAGCCCAGTCGCTGGGTCCATCGGGGTAATGATTTCCCTTGCCAAGGATGTCTCCAGAAAAGGACAAATGCCTTTGAGTCTTTGTTTTCTTTATATCTCTCCCTTAAGAGGAGCCTCACCGTTAACTGAAGGGAGTGTGCGTTTATGACATTTGCATATGTGTAAGGACCTGTCGGTTTCAGATAAATCTCCTTTTGTCTCTCTAATGTCCCCAAAGAGAACTTAAAGTCACTTCTTGGAACTAAATGCTGCCAACAAGAGCACATGTGTCTTTCCTGTGTTCGGGCCTTATCACTTGTCTACCTTAGACCTTTTCAGTTTTAAATGAATCGATGAAAAGGAAAAGTCGGGGCTTCCTGGGCAGTCCAGTGTTTAGGGCTCTGCGCGTCCACTGCAGGGGGCGCAGGTTCGATCCCTGGTTCGGGTGGGTGGGGAGGGAAAAAAAAGAACAGGAAGAACCATTCAACCTATAAAATAGTCATGAACAGGACTAGTCTCCCCTCAAAAAATACCGCTGTTTTCAAAAATATTTTTATTTTCACTTTTAAAAAATAGATCTGTTCTTTGCATTTATAAACAGTCTCGAAAGAAGAGACATTTTCCAAATTTCTGTGTCATTTCGGGAATCACATTTAGCCCCTCTCGGGAGTACGTGTTGGGTAGGATTGTTATAGTGGAGCTAAGGTTTTTTCCCAATTTGACCTTTTAGTTTTCCTAAAGTAGAGATTAGCTTTTGCAAGAACTGTCTAATGGACTTAGCATGACTGCTCCTCTTTGAGTTAATACTTTGCTTTGGGGAGTTTCTCTGACCCAGTGGAAGTGTGTAATAACACTGAAGGCAAACCCTTCACAAAGTGAATCATAACTGATCCAGAAGCCAACATCTCCTGGGCTGATTCTTTCCCAATCTGTTCTTGTGTAAGGTTCCAGGTGACTTCTCTTCCAAGTGAACCCCAAAGAGACGCCAGAGCCAGAAACCAAAAAAAAAGGAGTTTCCAGGGGACTTCCCTGGCGGTCCAGTGGTTAAGATTCTGCGCTTCCACTGCAGGGGGCTCAGGTTCGATCCCTGGTCAGGGAACTAAGATCCCGCATGCCGTGTGACATGGCCAAAAAATAAATAAAATTCAAAAAAGAAGAGTTTCCACCTCCAGCCAGCCAGCCACCTGTTTAGTACTTCAGACTGACGGGTCCTGGCTTCCTCCCAGTCTCTCTTCCTCTGTAAAGAGCCAAAATGTTAGATCAAAAGAAAAGTGTTAACCTACCTTATATTCTGATTTCTAGTTACACCCTCTAACTCTCCTATCTCGCCAGCATTGACTTCTCATCCTAACTATTCCCCAGCTTTGAGGAAAGTTTAAATAAGCACAATATTGTCTCTTTATCAACAATCAGCTTTTTTAAGTTCCTTTTTTAAAATAATCAATCACAGCATACCCAGCCCCTAACATACCAAATTTAGCAGGCTTTCTCTGTGCCTACAACAACATACAAACACACATTTGCATCTCTAGGGGTTTGGGTTTTATTTTAATACCATTTGCCATGTAATTACTAAGCAACTTGCTTTTTGCACATAGCTGTCTACTGTGTACCTGCCTCTAGGCCAATCGTGTAGGGTTGACACATGGTTCTTTAACATCCATGGTTCCCATAGATCACAATTGACTCATAAATCACCTATCAACAGACATTCCGGTTTCCAGTTTTTTCCCTCTTACAAACATTGGTGCAATAAACATTCTTGTGAACATGTTTAGTGGTGGTGCTTTTATTTTTGTGGGTTAGAGTCCCATAAATGGGTTAAAGGTTATACTCATTTGTTGAATACTACCTACCTACTTTCCCAAAAGGTTGTAGCAATTCACATATCCTTCAGCAACTTATGAGTGTCCTTTGCCCCCTGTTCTTGCCAGTAGTAGTGGTCACCAGTCCTTTTGTTCTTTGCCAATCTGATGGGCAAAATATGATGACTTCTAGTGAAGTTGATAACTTTCTTGTGTGTATTCGCCATTTTGTATTTCCTTTCCTGGACTTGCCATTTGTCCACTTTTTGGGTATGTTGTTTGACTTTAGTCAATTTACAGGATCCTTAATCCTTAATATAGGACTATTAATCCCTTCTTATATTAATCCTGTATCTTCTCCTTGTCTACTTTTTATAGTGTCTTTTTCCATTTAAAAAAAAATTTAAGTTTTATGTAATCAAATTATCAATCTTTTTCTTTATGACTTCTGGGTTTGCTATTTTACTTAAAAAGTCAACTTGGGAGTTTTTATTTATTTATTTATTTTTGGCTGCACAGCGTGGCATGCGGGATCTTAGTTGCCCAACCAGGGATCAAACCCATGCCCTCTGCAGTGGAAGCATGAAGTCCTAGCCACTGAACCACCAGGGAAGTCCCCAACTTGGGAATTTTTTTCTTCCAATGATGAAAAAATGGACAGGTCATATTAAGTGAAAAAGGTAACATAAACAGTATATATAACAAGGTCCCAGTTTACTTTATAAAGAAACATAAATATTAAAAGCAGTATAGAGAATAAGATAAAATGGGAGGCAAAGTTGGCAAGAGGGAATACAGGGAAAGGTTAATTTCTATGTAGTTCTGTAGTGTTTGAATTCTGTATTCAAACAGATTCTTTAGTCTGTATTCTTTAGTCTGTATTCTCACACAGATTCTTTTCTTAATTGAGATATAATTCATATACCATAAAATTCACTCTGTTAAAATGAACAGTTCAGTGGTTTTCAATGATTCACAAAGTTGTATGACCATCACCAGTGTCTAATCCCAGAATATTTTCATAACCCCCCCAAAAAACCATAATATCCAGCAGCAATCACTTCTCATTGCCCTCTTCCCTTACCCCATGAAATTACTAAACTATCTTCTGTCTCTATAGATTGCCTAGTCTAGACATTTCATTTCAAAGGAATCTTACAATATGTGGCCATTGGTGTCTGGCTTCTTTCATTTAGCATGTTTTCAAGGTTCCTCCTTGCCATTGATGTACCCACCAGGTACATTATCATGTATCAGTTCTTCACTCCTTTTTATTGCTGAATAATATTCCACTGTGTAGATATACCAGTTTTGTTGATCCATTCATCAGTTGAGGGACATTTAGGTTATTTCCACTTTGAGGCCATTATCAATTATCTGCTATGAGCATTTGTGTACAAGTTTCTTGTAGACACGTGTTTCAGTTCTCTTCGTTATATACCAAGGAATGGAATTGCTAAATCATATGATAACTCTGTGATTAGCATTCTGAGGAACTACTAGACTGTTTTCCAAGGTAACTGAGCCATTTTACATTCCTACCAGCAAGGTATGAGGGATCCAGTTTCTCTGCATCCTCATCAGCATTTGTTACTGTCCATCTTTTTTATTATAGCCATTCTAGTGGTGTAAAGTGATATCTCATTGTGTGGTTTACAGGTTCGTTTTTAAATTTTGAAAATCATAGAAGAGTCATGAGCATTTGCCAAGTAGTAAGCATCTTAGTGACACAGTTTTGTACCACAAGCCTTAACTGTAGATTTTAATAAAGAAGCACTAGGAAGACAGTTTATTTGCATAGTCAAAAGCATTGATTAGTTGGACTTGCTTTATTTATTTTATTTTTTTGGCTGTGTTGGGTCTTGGTTGCCGCGCGTGCGCTTTCTCTGGTTGCGGTGAGCGGGGGCTACTCTTTTGTTGCAGTGCACGGGCTCAGTAGTTGCGGCTCGTGGGCTCAGTAGTCGCGGCATGCGGGCTCTAGAGCGCAGGCTCAGTAGTTGTGGCACATGGGCTTAGTTGCTCCGCGGCACGTGGTATCTTCCCAGGCCAGGGCTTGAACCCGTGTCCCCTGCATTGGCAGGTGGATTCTTAACCACTGTGCCACCAGGGAAGTCCTGGACTTGCTTTATTAACATGCTTCATGTCAAGAGGGAGGAAAGTATGTGAGGGTGATGTGCGTACGTGTATGTTGGTGTATGTGTTGGGGCAGGGAGAAATAATGTCCAGAGCAAACACAGAAATGTTACAGAAGAGCCGTGTCTGAACTCTAAGTCTTCCACCCAAATGTTGGCTTCCAGACATATGTTGGATGTAAAATGTTTACAGTCGTTTTTGTGGTTTGTTGAATCAGGGATCTTTTTACAAGTAACTGTAGTTGGTCTGCTTAATATTTAGAAAGAAAACCTTGCTGGGCAGCATAGAAGTCAGCCATATTTCTAATTAAAACAATGTTTTTACGTTGTCTAGAAAGACTCTTAGCATCTGCAACTGCAAAGCATATCGTAGGACTGAAAGAAGAAACTATGTGACAAAGAAAGATAGGGCTGATAAACAGAAATACTAATACTCCACAACGACTACTAGTACTACTACTAATAATAATGGGACTTCCCTGGTGGTGCAGTGGATAGGACTCCGCACTCCCAGTGCAGGGGGCCTGGGTTCAATCCCTGGTCAGGGAACTAGATCCCACTTGCATGCCACAACTAAGAGTTCGCATGCCACAACTAAGGAACCAGCGCAACCAAATAAATAAATAAATATTAAAAATAAATAAATAAAAAGAGTTCTCGCTTAAAAAATAATAATACTTCATAGTCATAAGGCAGTTCAAACTTTTCAAAGCACTTTCTCCATCTATTATCCAGTTTTATTCTTCATAGCAATCCTGTCAGCTAAGTAGGGCAGATATTATCTCCCTCTGACTCCCAGATCCTCAGAGAACTTCAGGACAGAGAAGGAAAGAGTTGCCTGAGATCACATAGCTAGGTAATTGCAGCATCACAACTAAATTCCAGGTGTCCTGTGTTTGTTTCAGAAACTGGATCATAAGAACAGAGGTTAGACAGACAGTTGTGCAGGAAGTGTGTCTTTGGCAGGGGAGATTTGGTCACTGGCATCTGCCCGGCACAGAGCTGGCTGTCGCCATTCCAACAGCACTAGAATTGTCAGCCCAGTGGGCATCTTGCTTTGTCCCCAAGACAACTCACAGGGATCTGAGGGGCTTGTAAGAGCATAAATGTTAAAGGCTTTGGAGAGGTGACAGCACCATCAGGTCCTCAGGGTACTGCCAGGGGATCCAACTTCTGCAGCTTCTACTCAACATCTAATAGTGAAACCAAGAAAGGAGATAGGAAAGAAGATTGACCAACCAGCTTCCGCTGGGATTTCTAGAGGAAAGAGGTGCTCTTTTTCGCCTTTTTCTACAACACCTGCATCTCTGTCCTGCTTCTCCAGTAGCCCCCATCCAGCACACCAAAGACACCGGGCAAGTGAGATGTGTGTTGAGAGGCATGGTGAGGTGGGGTAGCCATTGTACTGTCTGATTACAAGCCTGTAAAAAGTAACAGAGGAAACAGAGATCACGGGGACGTCCACCCGAGCAGGAGAGTCACTGTTTGGGTGTGGAAATTTTATTCTCCTCCTTTGTCTCATAATTGAATTTTCTGCTAGAAGTTCTATTTCTCGTACAACTTTTTTTTTTTTTTTTTTTTTTTCTGTACGCGGGCCTCTCACTGCCGTGGCCTCCCCCGTTGCGGAGCACAGGCTCCGGACACACAGGCTCCGCGGCCATGGCTCGCGGGCCCAGCCGCTCCGCGGCATGTGGGATCTTCCGGGATCGGGGCACGAACCCGTGTCCCCTGCATCGGCAGGCGGACTCTCAACCACTGCGCCACCAGGGAAGCCCTCGTACAACTTTTAAATGGTATTTTTGTTTAACTGGGAGAGAGGGGATGTGGTTTTGGCAGCAGAAACAGGGTAGTTGTTGGCAGGAGAGAGAAAGGGAGCAGCTTATTTCTATCTGGTGAGAAAGAAGCACCAGCACCTGGGGTCCAGCCAGCAGCATCCCCTGGTCAGGCCCCCAAGGAGGAATAGTTAGGTTTCTTTCACTGTCCAGATGTCACAGCATCTTCCCACCTTTTGTCAGCCCCTAGGGCCAGAGATCCCTCGGCACTGCAGGGACCACTCATTTCAGGGAGCTCCCAGGAGGTCTAAGCCCCTCCTCTGGTCACTACTGAGCCAGCCAGGACGGGTACCGGCTGAAAACAGCTTCTGCCCTGTTCTTCCTGCTGTGCCCCAGGGAGAGGAGAGTGAGCACCGTGCTGGGGCCAGGATGACAGCAACAGAGCAGATCAGACAAGCTGAGGCTGCCCGACTCTGGGAGTGAGTCTCCACTGAAAACCCAAGCGGCGGCAAGCACCCGTCTAGAGAGACATCGGCGCCCCGGACCCCTCGGGCCCTTGCCCTTCTAAGCAGCCTGACCAGCCTTCTGTGCCTCTACGCTGAGCCTCACTCGCGTGGGATTGCCGAATGGTGGTGATGGTGATTGGCTGGACTCTCCATCTTGTCACCTCATTGTTTACAAGGGTCCGGGGAATGAAAACTAAGCTACCTCCGAGAAGTAAAATCCTGGAGGAATCATTGGATTCTAAGAATTTGCCAGAAGAAAGGCAGGAGGGCCTCAGCCTTCTCAAGGTTCAAGGCCAAGTCACATTAGCTGACTTTTGAGCCCATCTGGGGACTAGGTGGGTGCCTGCCAGCCTGGGAAAGGAATGTTCTCCCAGCTCCATAGTGGGTCTGCGGCTGCCGTTCATCTCCAGGGAAGATGCCCCTCAGCTTGGAACTTACTACCCTGAAATCAACAAATAGGTTGGTGGTGAGGTTTCCACTGTGCCTTTCCAAGAACAGTCAGGGGCTTCCCTTTGGTAGTTGGGGTAAGTCCTCCCTAGCTAGAAGGGTATCAGCACCTTTTCGAAAGAAACAAGAGTAGCTGGGGTTTGGGCTTTTTTTTTTTTTTTTTCATGTGGAAGAAAGTCTATAGCTGACGATTTTCCTTTGACCTCTTTGCAAAGCAGCTTGAGTTGCAACAGCTCTGCTGAAATGTTATATGGCCTTTTGCTTCAAGGACTTTGAAACCAGCATTGTTGATTTTTCCTCTTTCCTGTCAACCTCGGTCCTGTTTCCATAGTGTTTTATGTTTGCTGTCTGGAGGATTTAAAATACAGTAGCTCTTGGTATAGAAGGCCTTTTGACTTTCCCTGTGGCCTGAGCTATAGGTATATATTCTGTCTGAAAATAAGTAAACACACTGTAGAGCAGAAGCAGAATTGCTTTGCTGTCAGCAGAGGGGGGAGACGCCACGAAGCCCGAAGTGCTGTAACCCCTGCTGTGCAAACAAGCCTCCTGCCTGGTGTGGAAACATCCGTGTCCCCAACAGACAGATCTCTGTGTTATTTAGGTACCATCCAGGATCTGAGTGTCTGTTTGTTATCCAAAGGGTATAAAAGGGAAATCAAACATTCTTTCATATCATTATAAGCCCTGTGCAAACACAGCCCATGGACAAAGCCCTTTCCCGGGTCCATAAACAAGGAGCTGTTTGTCCTGACTGCCCGTCATTAGCGGCCAAAGCAGGACTGAGCCGAGCATGGTGCCATGTGCACTGTTGTGATTCTGCTCTCTTGGGCCAGAATTTGACAGGTGTCATGGGACAGAGTTCGCTCTATGGAAGTTCAGTCAGAGCACCCACTGGGGGCCTTCAGCAAATGCCACGTCTAACAGGCTCAGAGCTATGAAGTAGCCTGACTAAGCCATTGCACCCAGCCACAGGAAGGCAGATCTTTAGTAGGATTGCCTTTGTGCCTGGGGATTAACGAGCCACAAATGCCAGGATCCAGACTCATGTCTGCCTGCATCTGATGCAACCAAAGCAAAAGCCTGAGCTTAGGATAAAATATCTCCCTCTCACTCCCCTGAACAACCCAGGCATAACGCTGCAGCTTCTGAATAGTAGTGAGGACCTGGTTTCTTCACCCCAAAATATTTTGATCAGTTAAGCCCAGACCTGCCAGTCTGATTCTCTGGTTACTGAAGTTCACTCGAGTCCACTTGTTCCGTCTTCTAGAGCTGTGCTGTCCAGTACAGGAGGCATACGTCACACGTGGCTACTGAGCCCTGGAAACGAGGCTCATCTGAATTGTAATGAACCCCCAAGTGTAAAATACACCTTGGATTTTGAAAATTTAGTACCCCCCAAAAGGTGAAATATCTCAATAATTTTTAATGTTAATTACATGTTGAAAATATTTTAGCTCCATTGGGTTCAATTAAATATATTATTAAAATTAATTTCACCTGTTTCTTTTCACTTCCTTTAACGTGGCTAGTAGAAGATGTAAAAATCATACACGCAGCTCACGTTGTTTGCATTGGACAGCGCTGGCCCGGCTCCTGAAGGAAGTTTAGGTTTATAGTGCCATCTGCTGGTCCACCTAAAGCAGACGCTAGTGTAAGCGGGAGTTCAGCTGTCTGAGCAGGGAAACACTGTCTCTTGGCCAAGCAACATGCAATCTTCCTCTTCCAGGAGCTTCTGAGCAGGACCAGAACTGACCCCTCAAGTCTCTGCCTTGTCAGGAGTCTTTTTTTTAACTTTTTATTTTATACTGGAGTATAGTTGATTAACTAACAATGTTGTGTTAGTTTCAGGTATACAACAAAGTGATTCACTTATACATGTATCTATTCTTTTTCAAATTCTTTTCTCAATTAGGTTGTTACAGAATATTGAGCAGAGTTCCCTGTGCTATACAGCAGGTCCTTGTTGGTTATCCATTTTAAATATAGCGGTATGTAGGGATTTCCCTGGTGGTCCAGTGAGTAAGACTCTGCGCTCCCAATGCAGAGGGCCTGGGTTCGATCCCTGGTCAGGGAACTAGATCCCACATGCATGCCGCAACTAAGAGATCTGGCGCAGCCAAAGTAAATAAAATTCTTTTTAAAAAATAAATAAATATATAAATATAGCAGAGTGTATATGTCAATCCCAAACTCCCTAACTATCCCTCCCCTCCACCCTTCTCCACTGGTAACCATAAGTTCAGTCTCTAAGTCCTCGTCAGTAGTCTTGAAGAGGGTGATGTCAGACTGCTGGAAGGTGCAGGCCTGTGTTCTCTACCTTGTGGGTGCTGAGGAAGCCCACAAGAACAGCGGTTCTTTTCCTAAGAAAGATTTCAAACTGCCACAGGGTTGTAAAGAAGCATGTAACAGAATATAAGGAGGACATAAATCCATCTCTTAAAAGACTAGTGTCCTCTCTTTGGATGATGCTTACCTGCCTTGATTTGTCAAGAGTTTGAAAGTAGGACTCTTCCTGATAATAGTATCTGCATCGGTTATCTGTTGCTGCATAACAGATCACCCCAAAACTTCGTGGCTTCAAACAGTGATAATCATTTAACATCTCTCGCTGTTTCTATGGGTCTGGAATTCAGGAGTGGCCCATCTGAGCACTCCTGGCTCAGAATATCTCATGGGGTTGTCAGTCAGATGTTGCCTGAGACCAATCCCTGAAGGTTTGCCTGGGCCCAGAGGATCCATGTCCAAGGTGGCTCCTTCATGTGACTGGTGAGGTGATGCTGGTTGTTGGCTGGAGGCCTCAGTTCTTCTCCACGTGGGGCTCTCCACAGGGCTGCTTGAGTGTCCTTGAGGCTCAGCAGCTGGTGTCCTCCAGAGAGCACAATCTAAGAGGCCTAAGGGGAGGCTGCACAGCTTTTATGATGCAGACTCAGAAGTTACACACCATTGCATTGTATCGGTTTGCATTGCATTGTATCCCACTGCCTTGTAGTGATCAAGAGGCAGGAACACGCATCCCACCTCTTGACTGAGGAAGGTCAACATCACGTTGTAAAAGAAAATGTGAGAAGGGTTGGCCATTGTATTTTCCAAAAATACCAAGTCCCTAATGGGTGTATATAGCACTGTGCAACCAAAAAGCGTGCCCCCGTTTTGCAGATGAGGAAATTGAGGCTCAGAGAAGTCAAGTAACCAGCCTGCAGTCTCACGTCTGGCAGGAAGGACTGAAGCCCAGTTCTGACTCCTGGATCATACTGGTGTAGCCTCTCCAGGTTCTTCCCCTGTGTCTCCCTTATGCTGTTGTAACTACAAATTACACTGACTTTCATCTTTCCAGCATCTTCAGGGTGTGCAGTGCTCTCTTCATTCAAGTGTTTTAGATGATTCTTCAGTTGATGTCTGTCTATAAATGATCATTTTACTGAGTTGAGGACTCAATGGGAGTAGGTGTCAACTAACTACAGAGCCGCCCTTACACAAGTGCTGTAGCAATGACAATGTGTACATTTTCCAATATTTTCCATGCTGTTTGCTTCAAAGATCTCAGGAATAATAACCACATTATAATGTGTGGACTCACATTCTGTTTGATTATCTGAATATTACATCGTATTTATTTTTGATACAGGAAAGAACAATCACCCTGCCTGCTTCAGTAGTTTTCAGAGTAGTTGGTCATTGTAAAAAGGAGGTTTTTCCAATTTTTGATGTTCCACCTGCCAGAATGAAAACAAAAATCCAGCTGCCATAATCCTGTTGTTATTCTTGGTTCCAGGTCAAACTTCCCTTTCCTGTAGATCAAATCACAGATCTTCCAAGGAATGATTTCCAGATGATGATTAAGATGCACAAGCTAACCTCAGAGCAGTTAGAGTTCATTCACGACGTCCGCCGGCGCAGCAAGAACCGCATCGCGGCCCAGCGCTGCCGCAAGAGGAAGCTGGACTGTATTCAGAACTTAGAATGTGAAATCCGCAAACTGGTGAGTTGGCCCGCCCTTTGCTGTCAGCAACCTGGAGTGACCGGGGCTGATGCAAAGTTACAGTAGCTAAGGCCAGAGAGGTAGAGAGAAAGCCACCGTTCAGGGAAGTTCGAGTGGATTTTTAAACGCGTTCTCAACAAAAATAATAGCTTTATATCTGTAATGCGTGTGTCTGTGCAGGTGTGTGATTGTTTGTCAGTATTTTATATCTTTTAGCCATTCGTATATATTTTTTAAATTTATTGACGTACAGTTGATTTACAATGTTGTGTTAATTTCTTCTGTACAGCAAAGTGACTCAGTTATACATATATATATTCTTTTTCATATTCTTTTCCATTATGGTTTGTCACAGCATATTGAATATAGTTCCCTGTGCTCTACAGTAGGACCTTGTTGTTTATCCATTCTATATATAATAGTTTGCCTCTGCTAATCCCAAACTCCCATTCCTTCCCTCCCCTAGAGGTGCTTCTCTTTTATTTTCCATTCAACATGTGTTGAGAGCTAACATTTACTGCATGCATATGTGGACCAGATATTATTCTAATCTCTTTCTGTAGGTGATCACGTCATCCTCACATCAACCCTATGATTTAGGTTCTACTTTATCTCCATTTACAAAGGAGGAAACCAGAGTGCAGAGAGGTTAGGTAACTCCCCACTATGTGGTAGAGCTTGAATGCAAACCCACCTGCCTGATTCCAAATCTTGTTATTTGCACTGCTTTCTCCCACCTCCCATGGAGGAGTGTAGGTTAGAGGCAGGACACCAGCCTACCACCAGGGGTCGCTCAGCCACGGGATCTCTTGAAGCCCTTCACAGCCCCAGGGTCCTGAATTCTGCCTCAAAGTGGCTGTCACCTCCTCCCTGTGCCTGAGAGTATTTTGTCTCAGGGAATAATCTCCCATCTCCCACGCCTCCCCCTCACTCAGAGCTCTGCACTCCCGTCTCCTTGATAAGCAACCTTAAGCTACAGGAAGTAAATCCAGGTGGCCTCTGGCTCCTGACTGTACCCTTGAAGGCAATTAACGCAACTTCATTCAGCTCAGCCTTTCTGCCGGCCAAATCCTGGAAACTCATCCCAGGTGCCCTGTCTGTGTCAGGCTGAAGAAGAGGGAGGCCACGGACTGCGGTCATGATCTAAGTTTGGGTCCTCAGGCTATACGTGGCAGTCCTTTGCCTCCTGGTAAGCCGTTGTCCTAACGAGAACCTAAGAGCAAAATAAGACATTTGAGAAGCCTAAGTAAATGTTACCTGTTATCAAGATAGTCCTGGACCTCGGGGTCTTTTTTTTTTTTCTTAATTTAATTAACACCAACCAAGCAGGGAAACTGTGCCCATGTTCGGCGGCTGCCATCACCTACAAAATAAAGGCCAAGCTCCTTAGCGAGATGCACTGTGTTCTCCGTGATTCGGTCTACCCTCCAGCATCACCTTCCTCTCCCTTGAAACTGGACCCCCAATAAAATCAAAGTGGATGCACTTCCCCTCAGCCCCATCTCCTGCTGTTTCTACCTCTGTGCTCATGCCTCTGCTATTTCTCCTCTACCTCGGACAGTCCTCGACTGTTTTTTTCTCTGACTACATCCTTTGTTCATTAAGAGTCAGGTTACTGTCACCTCTCCGATCAGGCCCTTTCCTGAGTCCCTGTTGAGGCTGAGCACCTGTCCTCAGGGCCCTGATCTGACCTCTGGCTTCATAGTTCATACATGAGTCTTGCATTATCTGCGTATGTGTCTGTCTCCTCAGCCCTGGCCCTAGACTGTAGGTTCCTCACAACAAGACAAGCCTTGAGAAGCCTATAAGGAAATGTCTGTTGCCCTAAAATGTATTAGAAATTGTGACTGAGTCATGAGATTACAAATTCCTTCTTTCTTTGAAATTTTTCTTTAATGTTGTTTTAACAACCACAAAAATGTTTAACTTAAGCCAACATAAGGAAGCAAGTTATTGCTGCTGATGAGTGTGGGTCTTTGGAAAGCCTGCTGGGCTTAGGTGGGGACCCAAGCAAGGCTGAGCCTGCTGGGTATAAGGTTTCAGGGCTTTAAGCACACGTCTATAGTAATTCGGCCCTGCACTCTTTTTCAGGTACGAGAATAACTCTAATCACCCATATTTGAGAAACGCCTGATTTTTTGTAATTAGCACTCTTCTCTGTGTAATTTTGTAATATTGAGCAAACAGGAAAGTCTAAGCCATACCCCTGGCAGATACCTAAAGCTCTTTGCTAATACTGTTCGGTTGAGAAACCAAGAAGGCATCTCCTAGTTCTCCCCCTGCTTTTTCGGAAACCCCTTGAGTAATGTGCTGCATTTCCCTGCAGAACGAGAGTGTCGCGTGCTCATCGATGTACACCTGTGACTTAGAGCATCCTGTTCTTAACCGAGGTCTTGATTTATACTGCCTTTCCTGCAGAGAGCCAAAACCCTGTCACGTGCAGCATTTCATCTTCTTCCCCCTAGAAAGTGGCCCAGGACCTTTCGTAGATCAGTGGACGTGGAGGGGTGGGTGGCTTGGCCAGGATGATGTGGCAGAATGGAGACCGCGATCCCTCCTGGGGCTGCCGTTGCCTCCCATTTTGCAGACTTGCAGGTCCAGGTAAGGAGGTCCAAGCTGCACAGCCACGAGTGTAAGATTTCTTCTCTTCGCGAGCCCTCCGGATGTGTTTTACTCCACACCCGCCCCCCGCTCTGGGGAGTGGCGCCCTTTCCCGGTGGGCGGGGGCAATCTGGTCCCGCCCCGCGAGGCCCGGCTCCCGCCCACTCACTCCCCGCCCGCACCCATGCGGTCTCCAGCACGCCACTTACTCTGCTTTTGCAAACTTGCGAAATGTATTCCTCTCGAGTTGCACTTGTACATCTGTTTATTTTTCATTTTTAAAACATGTTTTCTTGATAAATTTATAAATATTTTAGCAGGTGCCCTTTCCCCGTGTAAATCTCTGTCTCCGACACACATGCCCACACCGCCTGCCAGATTGCATTCGTCTTTCGGCACGTGCACCTCCCATGTAGGAGACCCACTGGTATGTTTGCTTCTCTCTCTCTCTCCCTCTCCCCCCCCCCCCTTTTTCCCATCCTCTTGAATCCTCTCCTCATCTCTCCTGCGCACCCTTGCAAAGGGTGAGGACTCACTTCACAGCGCTTCAGATGTCCCGTTTCTCCATCCATTTCACTGCGTGTGCCTCACGGAGCGTCCTCTTCTTCTCTCCTCACACAGCTAGTTATGCGAAAACCTTCATCAGTCTCCCCTGTGGTGGCTAAATTCACTTCTCTGATGGGGTGATCAATTTTAGTAACACAAGAGCTTATGTGGGGTTTTCTCGAAGGAGAATATCTCAGAACCCTGGGCTGGTACTCTAGGGCTCAGCCTCCTCACCTCTGTCCCTGCTTCCTGTGTCCAGAGAGAACTGGTCCTGGGACTCACTGCACAGTCCCCAGCCATCTGTGCCATTGTGTTCAGTCCATCAGCTACAGAGGCCAGAGAGCCTACTGATATAGGATTTTTTTAAATAAATTTATTTTTATTTTTGGCTGCATTGGGTCTTCGTTGCTGCGCGCGGGCTTTCTCTAGTTGCAGCGAGCGGGAGCTACTCTTCGTTGCGGTGCGTGGGCTTCTCGTTGCGGTGGCTTCTCTCGTTGCGGAGCATGGGCTCTAGGCGCGCGGGCTTCAGTGGTTGTGGTGCATGGGCTCTAGAGAACAGGCTCAGTAGTTGTGGTGCACGGGCTTAGTTGCTCCGCGGCAGGTGGGATCTTCCTGGACCAGGGCTCGAACCCGTGTCTCCTGCATTGGCAGGTGGATGGATTCTTAACCACTGCGCCACCAGGGAAGTATAGGATTGAATCATGTGAAACTGCTGGCGGTTGATTTTTTTTTTTGCAATTTTCATTGTTTTTTTTCTAAATAGACTTGCTTTTTTCAGAGAAGTTTTAGGTTCACAGCAAAATTGAAGGGAAAATACGGAGTTCCCACCTGCCCTCTACCTCAGCACGCTCACAGCCTCCCCAGAGTGGTACGTTTGTTACAACTGATGAAGCTATAATGACACATCATAATCACTCCAAGTCCATAATTTACCTTAGGGTTCACTCTTGGTGGTGTATGTTCTATGGGTTTGGACAAATGTATAATGAATGGCATGTATCCACCATGACAGTGACATAGAGTAGCTTCATCTAAAAATCCTCTGTGCTTCAGCTATTCATCCCTCCCTCCCCCACCCCACCCCTTAGCAAACACTGATCTTTTTACTGTCTCTATAGGTTTGCCCTTTTACAGAATGTCATATAGTTGGAACTGATGGACTGTTTTTTGACCTTCAGAAATCGCAACCTAATGCATTCGGGGGAGATTTTCAACTACAAGGTTTGGGACTAAGAGTTTTCCAGTTGATTCTCTGCAAACCCCAAATTCCAGGAAACTGGAACCTTGATTCTCTGCAGTTTTCTGGTTGGTGGTGATTTTGCTGGTCACTCGGCTGGGCCTCAGAGAGGCATGAAAAGAAGCTAGCACAGGGGAGGTGTCAGGGTCAGTGGCACATCTGGATGGGCTGCTCAGATGGGAGACTTGGCAGAAGTATGTGTCCAGGCTCTCAGCTTTTAAGTTTCTAGTCATTCATGAGTTACACTATAATGTAGGATGCGAAAACCAAAGCTGGAAAAACCCCGGAACCTACTGTACAGCACAGGGAACTCTGCTCAATATTCTGTAATAACCTAAATGGGAAAAGAATTTGAAAAAGAATAGAAAAAAAAATAATGATGTGGGCTTGTATGATTCCATTTCTATGAAATTCCAGAGAACATAGATCTATAGAGATAGAATGCAGGTGAGTGGTTGCCTGAGGCTGGGGGTAGGCATGGGGAGTGACGGCAGTCGCAGTGAGAGAGGTTCTTGGGGTGATGGGACTGTTCTAAAATTGTATCATGGGATGGTTACACAACTTTATAAATTTACTACAAATCATTGATTGTTTCACACTTGAAATTAATGCATTTGATGGCATGTAAATTAAACCTCAATAAACCTGTTAACATTTTTTTAAAAAGAAAAGAAAAGCCCCAGAAAACAGGATGCTGGGTCCTCCCAGTCAGGCTGGATCAGGCCTTTTCTTTTTCTTCTGTTGTTCAGGTGTGTGAGAAAGAGAAGCTGTTGTCAGAGAGGAATCAGCTGAAAGCGTGCATGGGGGAACTGCTGGACAACTTCTCCTGCCTCTCCCAGGAAGTCTGCCGAGATATCCAGAGCCCCGAGCAGATCCAGGCCCTGCATCGGTACTGCCCTGTCCTCAGACCCACGGGTCTCCCCACAGCCTCCGGTATGAACCCCGTGCCCTTGGGCGTGGAGCAGAACCTTGCCGCCCCGCAGTGTGCAGTGGAGGAAAGCGTGCCCTGCTGCTTGGAGCAGGGCACAGCGGCCCCCGGGCCCCCCTGGGCGCCCAGCAGCGCCTCAGAGAACTGTACTTCTGCTCGGAGGCTGGAAGGCACTGACCCAGGAACCTTCTCAGACAGAGGACCTCCTCTGGAACCCAGGAGCCAAACGGTGACCGTGGACTTCTGCCAGGAAATGACTGATAAGTGTACAACCGATGAACAGCCCAGGAAAGATTACACCTAGTGACGGCCTGCCTCCCTAGTTCTCAGCCCTCTCCCACCCAGGTGTCCATGGGTCAGCCTGCGGTGCCGTTTGTCTGTCGTCTGGAAGAACCAAGAAGGAATTTGGTGCACACTACAGCAGTCTTAGCAGCAATACTGTTTCCAAGTAGTCTCTCCTCCCTCCAAGCAGGAGCGATATATAGTTACCTTCACGATGGTGCTACCCCTTGCTCAGGCAAGGAAAGACGACAGTGATGATGCTGTCTGTCTGTGGGTTCATTTCAGTCTTAACAGGGATAGACTATAACACCTCTAGGACCCAACCACGGATTTTTTTTCTCAGTGGCCCATGTCACAAACCCTATCTCAGGAATTTCTTCTGAATGTTCAATTTTTTTCATTGAAGACAGCTTCTATACACATCAAAGTTTTATAGCTAGACTGTACATATTATATATAATATATATATAAAATATATATCTCTCCATATGCAAAAGTCCTGCATGCCTCAGTTTTCTCATCCTAAAACTGGAAACTTCGTTTCTCGTTTATAAACAGGTTCCAACATTCCTCTTCTTTTGTCTCTGACGCTAGAACTAGTTTGTAACTGTTAAGATGATGGTCGTTTTTCTTGCTTCACAGTTCACTTTCAAGTTGTGCTTATTTATGGACAGAATTCAATGTTGGAAGCTTTCTTTGAGGTTTTATTTCAGACCTTTTTTTGTTTGGTTGGTTTGGTTTGGGCACTGTCAGATGGTGCCAGTTGAGTATCGTGGGTTTGGTTTTTTTCTTGCAGATACTGTACAGTCAAGGTCAACTTTGCCACTTGCACTGAGTTTTGGGTCAAACCTATTTTCTTAAATGAAGTTGTCACTTCAGTATAACTCAAGTAAACTGTATATTCTTTGCTTTTAGTTAAAAAAGTAAAAGTTAGCTAATTAAAAAAGCACTCAGGTGATAATTATGTAGGAAAAACAATCTTGCCAAATAATGAATTCATCCTAGGATGTAGACAATAATCTGCTTGAATATTTTTATATTTCACCTCCTCCCCACCTTTTCCTAAGCAAAGTCTAAACGCAGAGAGTTCAGAGTTGATGCTGGATGTTCAGATTCCTGAGTGGAGAAAGAGTTTGGACGTCTCACTCAAAAGCGCATCGAAACAGCAGGAATCGTGATTTTGTACCAGAACTCAGCAGGCATTGGCTCCTAAATAGCAAGTTAGAACTGTTTTCTCAGCCCGGGAGTAAGTCCCATTCATTTCAACACTTCCCCAGGCCTCTGCTTGCTCTTAGAAGCATAGGATAGTAGGAACTTCTCCGTCGAAGGACTTGGCTGCTCAGCAAGCCAGCTTCCCAGCCCAGGACCTGCCTCCCCCCGGGGACTCACCTGAGGGGGTCTGAATCACAGCCCTGGGGGTGCCACCCTTAGGTGGCCGTCCTGGGGTTAACGCAGCTGGCCCAGAGTAGGAGAGAGCAGGACAGATGTTAGCCTGAGGTCTGTCCCTGACGCAGGCAAAAGCATTTCTTTCTCCCTTCTTTCTCCAAATGCTTTGAGTTGAATTCTGAGGTTCTTCCACCCTTCTCTAGTCCGAAGGCAGATTTCATTCTGAGGCTTTGGACACGACATGGCCAGGAGCCCTCCCTGCCCCCCACTCACCAGGCACACACCTTACCCTCACCTGATGATCGTTTCCTTCTCTTGCTGCAAAAATAGTTGGCTTGCAACCCACAGAGAGCAGCTTCCCTTGGCTCAGGGGGCATGTTGGCCCCTGGCCACGTTTACAGGAAGGTGTGCCGGACACCACAGCTGGCGCAGGGGAGAGATCAGCTCCCTCCCTCCTCTGGGCCGGCTGCAGGAAAAGTCCTGAACAGTCTGATGTGGGGATGGGGTGGTGGGCAGTGGGGACTAGGTGGTTGATTTTGTTTCTTTATTTGTGCCATTGTTTGGACGATATTAAAGCTGCATGTAAAAGGGGAAATTAGTATATGACGTAGGCGAAAAGTGAAATCATAGTAACATATGTTTTAGTATTAACTTTTTTCTGTACAAATATTAGTGCTAAATGTTTAAATATGTATGAATGCCAGAAATTTGTTGGTTCATGCGGTAGGATTAAAAAAAAAAAAAAGGCTTTTCTTTGCAAATAGTTCCACTTTTAAAACCTGCCTCTGGGTTTTTGTTTTTTCTCATGTGTGTATGTATGGTGCGTGCTTGTCTGAGACAGACTATGATCCAGCTCTGAGTTGGAGGTACCGTTTTTCTTGTGGCTGTTGAGATTTCTTGGCCTAGTAGAAGAGTTCTGTGCTTCACCGTGAGGTTTGCCTTTGGGAAAAACTGGTGACAGCTCGAATTTAAACTCGGTGTGAATCACGTGACCCATCACAGGCGTGTGTTCTGGTAGACGAGTCGGCCAACAGTATTTTTTTGGTTTTGTAACTCTCTTGTTGCCTTTTTTAAGTGACCTCCTCCTCTTTGGAAAAAGGAATGTTTTCTGCTCATATCGTAACAAGGTCCAAACCAGCTCGTTGGCGTGACTGACCCTGGTACCAACACGTGTGCATCTGGTAATCTCGATCCCATTCGTGCCGTTCCCGTTCTGTTGTCCTGCGCGGCAGGCCTCCCGCTGGGGGGTGGAGGGGTGGCCTCTATTCCCCTCTCTGCTAACTCAGCCCACGGCCTCCTCCTACCAGCCCCTGCCTCGCGTTTCTTCCTCTGCCCCGGTCACACCCCTGCCACCCTGGCCGTGGGAACTGGTTAAAAACACTGCTGGAGAAACTGTCTTTCGATTTCTTAGAGATGCGAACAAGTTGTTGGGATTTGGTTCACTGTCCGCCAGGAACAAGCAATTGGCTTTGTGCAATTGTTGACGTGATGCGTCTGTGTCTCTTACGGCTCTGAACCATGTGCTTGTCAAGATTATTTCCAGGTTGATTCAAAGGGAGGACTAGCTGGGGACCGGAGTCCAAGTTGCCTCAAGTGGAATTTAAAAAACCAGCCTGTCTCCTTTACCTGGGATCCCTTAGTGCAACTCGTGTCTTTTCTGAAAGAGAAAAGCAAGTTAACAGCAAGGAATAGCATCTGCACGGCATGGTGGCATTTAGTGGTATCTTTAAGGGTCCATCCTTACAGATATAAAGGACTCTTCCAGTTACGGAATGTTCAGGAGGGTCCCTGCGACAGGCGAGTTGTGTCTCCAGGTGGCTGGGTCAGGCATGGGCTGTTGGAACGGGGACAGTGGAGGTGGCCCTGTGGCTAGTTACCATCCGCCTGAAACTAGTCCTCCCCTCGGATCTGCCTTTGTTTTACTTGTGTCTCCGGACAACCTCACTTCGTTCAGGTTGGTCAGGCTTGGGCAGGTGCATGCTTTGCCGTATGTGTCTGTTTCTCTTCGTTACCTGGGGGTGCCTTGAATAAAAGAACTTCATGACATACTGATTCTGGAACAAAACTGTTGCAAAAACGAACAAAAAAGCTGGCAAAGTCACTAGCCCACCTGCTCCTTCTCTTCTGGGTTCCCTAACAATGACTCAGGCGTCAGAGGTGATGCTGCACTAGGAAATGTTATTTTGTATAGTGTACAAGTAATTTATTAACTGTCTTTCTAAAGGTATGCTGCTTTTAAGATGCACTATGATTTTGGATTTAATCCTTGTGTTGCTTTCCCAAGGAAGTAAAAAAAAAAAAAAAAAAAAAAAAAAAAAGGCTGGTGATTAGTATGTCAACTGCCACTTCTCCTTGAAAAGGAAGGCAGGAACCAGCAACAGGACTTGTATGAGGGGACTGCTAAAAGCCAGGTGGGCACACTGTGAAGTCCAGTGTTACCATCAAGAGGTCTAAACCTACACTTTCTCTTTTAATGCTTTATGATTGCCATTAAAGAAGAAACAAACAAAGGTGTGAAAATGATCCGCCTTTTAAGAAACCACTGAATCCTGCCCCTTCAAGCTGATCCACATGCTATGTTGAGCATAATCCTCCCAAAATGTGTAAAAGCCTGCAAAGCTCTTTCGAAATGCTATTAGCTACCTAGTTCTATACATTATACCCCATTTCAACTAGGAGCCGCTTAATACATGACTTCAAACTGTGCCACTAGTGCTTAGCAATGTTTGGAGGAGTTGCCGATCAAGAAGGCAGCCAGAATCAAGTTTTGTCCTCAAATCACTGTAAATAGGCAAAGAAACATACTTCTTTTTTTTTTTTTTTTTTTTTTTAAATCTGGGACTTCCCTGGCAGTCCAGTGGTTAAGACTCTGCACTGTCAATGCAGGGGGCACGGGTTCAATCTCTGGTCAGGGAACTAAGATCCCACATGCCACACAGCGCAGCCAAAAGATTTTTTAAAAAAAAGAATAAAGCTGCTCACTGGACCATGAGTTGGTCTTTCGTCCCCAAATTGAGGATCTTGCTGTAGGTTCAGTTCCTGGCGAGTCAGTCCTCAGATCAACGCCTGTGTGGAGCTGGCATTCGTGCGGGCAGTCTGTGTGCACGGGGGCATCGTGTTCAAGCTGTGTGGGCCGAATACAGCCCGAGCCATCTCCTGACCCCGGCATCAAAGACGGATGCTGTAGAATAGAATATATTTGTACACAAAACTGCGTGCAAATAGTCTTTGTACATAGAAAAGACCTATTGTGGCAGATGGAAGATAAATTATTCAACCGACGGTGCAAAAACATTTCTTGCAAAGAAAAGTGTATAGTATTTTCCTACACTCCACCCTGGGAGATAATATTTATATCACATGGATATCAGTGCATTTTCATTGTAATATGAAAAGGATGCTGCCATTTTGTGAAGAAAACCCACTTGGTTGCAGAGGCCCACTTTCATAGCTTTGATTGCCTGTGGTGACGTGGTGTGTGCATTGCACTCTCAAGCAATGGACAAACAGCTCTGACTTTCCTTTCCATTCCAGTGGACTGACCTCAGATAACACAGTGGCCTCCTTAGCCACAGAAGTGCACCCAGAGCCTTCATTTCAGGTAGACGCCCCTGCGGTGCCAAACGTTCCCGTGGGGACAGGAAAGAGTGAAGGGACTTGGACAAAAAGGGTTTTTCCTACAGTTTGATGCTAAGTCTTCTACCAAAACATGTCTGGAGACACAGGGGTGACCACACGAGTCCTAACAATGCATTTCGCACGTGTAAATGCTGGGATGCCCGTTCATGCGCCGAGGTAAAAGACCTGCTACTTCTAGTGAGTGATCGGGAAGCTTCCACAGGCGTGCAGGAGCTTCGGGCGCTGGTTAGACACGGTGAGCCATTCAAGGCAAACACCACCTTTGCTTGTGAGGCCCGAAGGGCCCGTGAGAATTTGTTCCAGAACCAGTCTGATGCAAGTGCACCTCTAATCTATGCCTTACAAACTCCAGAGGCCATATTCAAAACAGGGTCTTCTCAGTGTATGCAAGGGGCTGCAGCCCCTCTCCTCTTCCTCCCCAGGTCAAACAATACGGACAGTTTTCACACATATCTACCTGTATAACCCTCTGTACCTCTCATAACTGGTCAACGACTGTAACAGGTTACATCAGGTGTTTTTCTACATACTTTTTACACAGATTCTATGCGATTAATGTAACTTAATTCAATGCATCATTTTATTGTACTAGTTCTTAGGCTTGTCTTTATTTTCTAAGTGATTGTGGTTTTTCTTGTGGTTTTTAATTGTAAAAAAATGAAATGGCTGTTGATGCTTATTCTCTGTAACTAAGAATTTTTACCTTTTGGGGGGAAAAAAAAAGCATTGCTATGAACTAATGAATTGAAACTTCATTTACTCATTGTAAATATACTATTGTGCAAAAAAAAAAAAAAAACTCACTCAATTGAATTGCTAGTGTTAACTGAATTTTGTCTAGACACCATTTCTGTTGATGAAATAAAGACATATCATTACACATTGTAAACTGATTTTCTCTGATCCCTATGTTAGAGATTACAGAGCTGGAGGCCTTAGGAACCCTCTCCTCCCAGAGAAGCCACGTCTCTTCCTCTTGTTTGGATCCTTATCTGCTACCTGATTAATCTGATTAGAAATCTTTAAAATGTGATAACGAATTCGATTCCTTAACTCCCAATTTTAAAAATCCCTAGTGCCGGGACATCCCTGGTGGTCCAGTGGTTAAGACTCCATGCTCCTAGTGCAAGGGGCATGGGTTCGATCCCTGGTTGGGGAACTAAGACCCCACATGCCACACGGCACGGCCAAAAACACCCCACAAAAATCCCTAGTGCCTATGAGAGTAAACAAAAGGCATTAAGCCCGGTTTCCTGGTTTTGATATTGTGTTATAGCTATGCAAAACGTCACCATTGGGGGAAGCTGGGGGAAGAATATTGTTTCTTAAGGGCATGTGAATCTACAATTATCTGAAAATAATAGGCTTAACTGAAAATAAAAAGGTAATGAAAGTAAATGGGGAAGAGGAAAAACCAATGCCAAGATACAGTGAATTGCAGGGCAAGGATTTTAGAATTGTGATTAGGGTGTACATACATCTAAGCCAGAAAAGAATATTTGATCATTTGAGTCTTGGATTTTGACGTAAAGGGAAAACAAGATATTGGATGGTGGGCAGGCCAGACAACTTGAGTACGCGGGGCTCATAAGGGGTCTGGCCAAGCTGGCGGTGAGGCTGGATCCACGTGATGGCAGGAGAATGCAGTGCTGCCGGGATCTGAGCCTCCAGAAGTGCATGGCCTTACCCCACCTACCAGGTGGGAAAACTGAAGTTACCAGTTGCTGAACTCCACTCCCTCCACGGGCTCCCCACTGAGGCGAGGGCTTCAGGGACCATGTAACGGGATTAGCAAACGTGCACTGTTGTGAAACATCTTAGGTGTCAGAGGTAAAATAGAGTCCTTTGCCTGAAGACATGAAGTTTTTCAATCCATTCTAGGAAAACGGTATGTCATAGTCCCAAAGTTTTCTGTAGGAAAACCTGGTCACTTAGAACTGATGGTCATATGCACCTTCGACCCCAGCATTTAGTGCCTGTGGCAGGAATGACAATTGCGGTTTGATAGAGAACAAGGCCCTTATGTCCTGCAGAAGGGAAGCATTCAAACACCACCCAGCCCCAAATGGGCGGCAGCCATTCTCTTTCCTACTTTGGATGTGCACCTTAGGTGTGACTTGTATCTACTTCCAGAGCACAGTGAGGAATCTCAGCCTGCCTACTCCCTGCCAGCAGGTCTGTTGTATGCTGTATGGAAAAAAAATTTGAGCTCTTCTTTGAAATAGTTCTAGAACTTTCCACTCTTCTCCAACTCATCACCCTCACCTCCTCAGTTAGGAGGCATCGGCAGGACCATACTCCACGTCTAACGCCAGCTTCTGATGGTGCCCAGAGTGGGATGGGCTTCCAATTCTCCCCACTGAGCACCTCCTGCCTTCCTGGCATAAATGAATACGATACTTCCTGGTATCAGAGAATCCAGGTGCAGAGATGTGGAGAAAGCCGCGCATCCCACATCACCTTATGAAATTTCCTTTCATTTGACTCAAGAGCATGATCCCTTCTATGCCTATACCCACCCCTGGCTCCTACAGATCCCAACATCTACTTGCTACTGGCTACTCTGTCAACCAGAAAGAGGCATGACTGGTTCTCCGTGGCTAGTTTTCACTCCCTCTCCTTGAAGACAAATGTACCCGAGGCAGTGACCCTCATCCTAAAGCAATGGACGGAAACCTTCAGAGACACAGCAACATTTACTAGAAGCATTACATTTTACACTGCATCCTTTTAACTTCTTTTTTTAACCTCTATTTGTGCTGTACAGTTGATGACCCTATAAAGGCTTTTGAGAGTGAAGGAAATTTAAATTACAAGAAAAGCTATGGGGGAGGTGGGGAACGCTGCCATAGAGGCTCTTGAAAGAGTCTCTCGTAATAAACCTGCGGACAAGGCAGGACAAGACACCAGGGAATAAGGATCAGATTGGAGGGTTGCAAGTGATGGGTAACATCTGGCCTTTGGCATCTATACATAAACATGCATGCACTCAACCAACACTGGGCTACATACTGGGCATCCAAGATTTAAAAGGCACAGCCTTATCCTGAAAGCTTTCACAGGCTAGTCGGGTAGACAGATGTACAAACAAATCACTGTGCAGGGGGCTACTGATGGTCACAGACAAGAGAGAGGGCAGGGCTTCCTGGGAGGAGCATGGGCCTCAGAGCAACTAGAGCTGGGTTTGAGTTCCAGCTGCAAAACAGGCACTTCAGTTGGAATTTAGCTGTGGGGCAAGTCACTTGATCTCTCTGAGCCTTCTCTGATCTATCAAAGGAGGACAAACAACAACTTTACACAGTTGCACGCGGTACAGATCATGTGGCCTAAGCACCTGGAATATGGCATGCCCCTTAAAATGGCACCCATCTGGGCTTGGCCCCAGCATCGTTTTCACCCACCTGGTCTTCACAGGCTCTTCTACCAGTTCATTGTGGAAAAGATCAGACTCCTCTTCACATCTCCACACCTCACTTCCTCCTCTGCAAATTGGAACAGAGAAGACTCAGGAGCCATTCATTCGGGCTAGAAGCACAGACCAGCCCCAGCCAGCACTGGGCTCTGTTCTGCAAAATCCTGGGCAGTTACCCAGGGTATTAGGGTTCTCCAGAGAGATGGAACCAATAGGAGATTTTATAGAGAGACAGATACAGATATAGATACAGGTTGATTGGTTGATTTGTTCGTATTGGCCCACACAATTATGGAGGCTAAGAAATTCCACAATCTACCTTTTGCAAGCTGGAGGCCCAGGAAAGCCGGTGGCATAGTTCTGAGAACTATAGAGCCAATGATATAAGTCCGAGTCCAAGGGAGACTGATGTTCCAGCTGAAATAGAGAAAGCAAATTCACTCTTTTTCTACCTTTTTATTCTATGCAGGCCCTCAACAGATTGGCTGCTGGTCACCCACAATGGGAAGGCAATCTGCTTTACTCATAGCGCAGCCAGGTTAGGGCACAGGAGGTAGGGAATGAATATGAGGCAGGAGTCAGCCCATGAAGTCTTTATGTGCCAGGCTAAGGAGTATGGATTTTATCTCAGCAGGATATAGATAATGCAGACCTTTGTGTCTTTGGAACAAAGTGATTCTCCCAATAACTTGAAGTCTTTGTTACAAGGTAGGAGAGTCTGGCCACGGGACAGAGGACAGGGCTAAGTGGCTCCTTCCATGGGAATTGAGTCCACCTTTGTGATTCTCAGAACTCAGACCGTAATGACCAGCCAACCAGCCTCACCGATTGGATAGTTAGTGGACATCACACAGCCATCCCTGCCTCTGTGCTCATAAGAAGTGTTCAGTGCTTTTTTGATGCACCTCTCCTGGATGGCTCGGGACCACTGGGAGGGTGGGGAGGGTGAGGAAGTGGTGCCGGCTTCAGTCACTCCCCTGGAAGTTGGGAATGAGATTCCCCAGCACCTGCTGGCCCACAGTCATGGCATCACTACTGACGACGATCCCGGCAGAAGGATAAAGTCATGCGATGCGAGTGTTTGCCGGGGCTGTAATCAATATTTTATGTAATGGCATCTAGGGACGAACATCCAGCTGCTTCGCCCCCAAGAAATGAGCTGATGAGAGGAAGAAAACAAAAAGCTTCCCTCCAGCCTCTGGTGTACAGACAGGAAGCGTGTTGAGCCCAGGCTGCAGGCAGAGGTCCCAGCCTGCTCTGGAACCACGTTCAAGGGTCCAAACTGCTGCTGCTGCAGAGCCGGCTACTGGCAGGGATGGTAGCACATCCCACTCCTCCTTCCCTCGGATGGCGGCTCTTGCCCCTAGATTTTCTCTGATGGGGTAGAGTGCCTCCCTGGTGTATGGAGAGCACTGGACCGGCCTCAGGCAGCACGGCCAAGCGGAGCAGTGAGAGGCTGACCCCAGCGGTCAGGGAGCCCAGCTGGGAGCCCCCGATACACAGCCATTGCCTGATTCATGGTTCTGGAGGGGAGGGTTCTCAGAGTTCCTCCTGCAGTTTGAGCTGACAAACATACAGCGTTCATCTCGCAGATGCCAGCTGCTCCTGAGTCTGTTTTTTCTGGTCCCAGGATGCATTATTTTTTCATAATGGATGAAAGTTCTAGAAGCATGTTCTGAAACAAAACAAAATAGACTCAAAGGGCTTGTAAAAGCCAGTCCTGCCTACCCACTTGAGACTCTTCGTGTGTCACAAATATCCCAAATCCAAACAAAAACCTCCTACAGAAGACAATCCCCCCACATCGCCCCAGAGATGAACGTGCATGTAAGAGGTTCTGTTCCCCAACAGCACTGCGGCAGAAGATCTGAATCCCACCTGCCATCTCCTCCTCCTCATCCAATTGTGGTTGTTTTGTCCAAAATCCAGGTCTAATACTAAAAGGCCAACCTTTTCCAAAGCTCCATCTTTGTCCCCTCCACAATTAACCAGAATTTTTGACTTTGCAGTAATGTAGAATGGGAAAACTGATCCAGATGTGGATGTTCCATTTTGTAATAATCTCTCTTAAAAATATGCTACACTTAGGTTGCCTTGTGCCGGGAGAGCAGGAAGCAGCAATGGGATATGGGAGAAGGACTTGAGTTGAGTCAGACAAGCTTGGGATAAAATTCCAGCCCATTCACTCACTCAGTAAATATTAATTCATGTCCCTGCTATGTCCCAAAGACTGTGCTTTACCACATCCTAACTGCATGACTTTGGACAAGTCATCTATTTCCTTATCCTTAAATGGGAATAATCACAGAGTCACAGTGAAGAAGCCCATGGCAGTGTCCAGACCACAATCAGGGACTCAGTAAAGTGGGAGTCTTTCCTCCTCTTCGGTAATTGATATATTATGTAAAGCTCCTCTGCCAAAAAGTTCAATAAATTATAACAACTCTTCAAACACCCATCTCATAGCCCCTGTTAATAATGTTGAGTCAAAAAAACCTTCCCAACTGAGGCAAAGAACCTAGAAGTCACAGAGATTTTAGATTTAATATAATATTAAAATTTTAAAGACACCATACACAGGGATAAGAAATAAGCAGACTGACAGAATATCTTTCAATACATATATAGACAAGGAGTTAATACAATATCATAAAAGAGCTCCTAGAAATCAGAAGAAAAACAAATAACAGAAAAACAGACAAGGATAATTCATGGTAGAAATACAGATGGCTAATAAACATATGAACAACCTTACTAGTAATCATGGAAATGTAAATTAAGACAAACATTTTAGAAATGTTTGGAAATGTTACAAAACATTTCTAGTTTGTCAAATTGGAGGTGGGGGGAGACAACGTCTGATATTGGCAAGCGTGGGGAAAGAGTGCTAATGCACTGGTAAAGAGGATCAATTGGTATAGCCCTTCCTGAGCAAAAAGTGGCAGCAGCTATCAAAAAGTACAATCTGCGTGCCCATTAAAACCAGTAATTCCACTTCTAGGTACCTATCAAAGATATATGTATGAAACATTCACTGCAACGTTGTCTGCAGTAGAAAAAACTTAGAACGGCTAAATGGCCATCAAGTATCTTATGGTTCATCAATTTCATGGAAAAGCATGAGGCATATAAAACCGAGGCATCTCCATGGGTGCTGATATGGAGAGTCCCTGAGACATATCATTAATTAAGTGAAAGCAAATTGCAGAGACATCTCTACAGCAGGATCACATTTATATTTTTGAAAAAAATAAAAAATATGTGTGGACATATATTTGTCCTCAAAGACAGATTGTGAATGCAGTGAGGAAGGTAGGGGAACACACCCCATTCTGTTCACAGTGATTGTCTTTGGTGAGGGAAGTGGGAATTGAGTCCAGGTGAGAGTGAGAGATGAACCCTCACATGGTCAGGTTCACATTTTACTCTTATGTTTTTTTACACTGCTTGAATGTCTTTCAATGAGCATGTACAACTTTAATTTGAAAAACAAGAAATAAGAAAAAGACCCTTCTTTCAAATGATTAATAGTGGTACCCCTGGTCTGAGCCACACTCCCCTCTCACCTGGACACTGTGCAAGCCTCCTAGCTGGTCTCCCTGACTGCACTCTTACCCATTGTCTTGGTCTATTCGGGCTATTATAAAAAAATACCATAGACTGGGTGGATTATAAAGAACAGAAATTTATTGCTCATATTTCTGGAGGCTGGGAATTCCAAGACAAATGCACTGGCAGATTCAGTGTCTGGTGAGAGCTCAGTTCCTGGTTCACAGACACTCATCTTTTCACTGTGTCCTCACATGGTGGATGGGAAAAGGAGCTCTCTGATGCCCCTTTTATAAGGGCACTAATCCCATTCATAAGGGCTCCACCCTCATGACCTAATCACCTCCAAAAGGCCCCACTTCCAAATACCATCACACTGGGGATTAAGGTTTCACATATGAATCTGGGGGGGGGGGGACAAACATTCAGACCATAGCATCTCTACAAGAGACTCATCAGAAACAGTGATTTTAAAAATATACGTAGCAGACCACCACCACTCCTGCACCATCCACCTCAAATTCCTTTCCATGGCCTATAAGGCCTGACAGATCAGCCCTTGCCCATTCATTCCAACCTTGTTCCTAGCTCTCCCCTCCATGATCATGGCCCAAGAGTGCTCCCCAGGACCTTGGCACAGCTGGCACCATCAGCCGTGCCAAGGTCCTGGGGTGGGTGGGGCATCACAGGCAGAGGGACCAGTAAGTTCAAAGGTCCTCCGCTCTGTGGAGCTAGAGGAGAACACTCTTTGTTAGCACTTTACTGTCACAAGAGAGTGGAAGAAGTCGCAGGGCAACCTTCTTCCTAATGCCAAAAGCTTCCTCCTCTACAGTGGTGGTTCTGAGCTCTGGTTGCACACTGGAATCACCTGGGAGTTTTAAAAAAGAGTATTGCGGGCTTCCCTGGTGGTGCAGTGGTTAAGCATCTGCCTGTCAGTGCAGGGGACACGGCTTCGAGCCCTGGTCCAGGAAGATCCTGCAGGCTGCAGAGCAACGAAGCCCGTGTGCCACAACTACTGAGCCTGCACTCTAGAGCCCGCAAGCCACGACCACTGAGCCCACGCACCGCATCTACTGAAGCCCTCATGCTCTAGAGCCCGTGCTCTGCAACAAGAGAAGCCATCACAATGAGAAGCCCTCGCACCACAACGAAGAGTAGCCCCCGCTTGCCGCAACTAGAGAGAAAGCCTGCGCGCAGCAACAAAGACCCAACGCAGCCAAAAATAATAAATAAATTTAAAAAATAGTATTGGTGCTCAGGCTCTATCTGCAGAGATTCTTATTAGGGCATTTTTCAAAGCTTCCCTGGTGATTTAAAGTAGAATTGGGGGGCCTCCCTGGTGGCACAAGTGGTTGAGAGTCCGCCTGCCGATGCAGGGGATACGGGTTCGTGCCCCGGTCTGGGAGGATCCCATATGCCGCGGAGCGGCTGGGCCCGTGAGCCATGGCCGCTGAGCCTGCGCGTCCGGAGCCTGCGCGTCCGGAGCCTGTGCTCCGCAACGGGGGAGGCCACAACAGTGAGAGGCCCGCATACCGCAAAAAAAAAAAAAAAAAAAAAAAAAAAAAAAATTAAAGTAGAATTGGGCATGAGGATTACTACTCCACAGCACCTCTGACAGGTGAAGGCATTCAACGAGGAGGAAAGTCTTCATCACAGAGGGTAGCATGGGTTCCTAAAACTCAACCAGCATTCTTCCCCACGCTCACTCGGCCAGACTAAAAGTCTGCTCTCCATGCCCAATTAAGCCTTTCCACAAAGGACCAACCTTGACAGAAACTTATTTAGTAATCAACAAGCTTAGACTTGAAAAAATTGCGGGGTTTGGGTGATGGCCAGGGAAATGTCTTGGAGTGTAAATCACGGCTCTTCCAGGTGGTTTTTCTGACCTATAATCGCGTGGATTTCTTTTGCAGGACAGTTCTCTCTAAGGGGAACAAGTGGCAAAGCAACTGTGGTACCTACCAGAAGTCGTTTCATTCTGAAACACCAACTGCTGCCATCAGAATACATCTGATTGAGCCCTAAAAATTTGGCCCTCTGGGACCTGATACAGTGTAAGAAGCTGTTTACAGTCCATATATTGAAAGTGGATGCTAACAATCCTTTGCCTGCTGCACTAGTTTCCAATGAAAGATCCCTCTGTTTGCAGTAAGTACGATGTGTCAGCTACAGTGCTCTGGAGCTGCCGGCTGTGGCCTCAATCCCCAAGACTTCCACCATTTGGGGAGTGAAGTGGCCTGTCAACCCCCTAAGAGGCTTGGGGGAAAGTGACCATAAGTAGGAAATCCCTGTGGCCAAAGGCATTATTTATAATTCCTAGAAACATAAACAGGGAAGAAAGAGGAAGATGGAAAAAGAAAGAGGGCCTGTCACCTTCGTCATCTTTTCTCCCCTCAGCGAGGCTGGTCTCTCCCAAAAGATCATCTGAGATTAAGAAAATCTGCTTCAACTAAACACTGCTTTTTCTTCCTCAATTTTCTGTTAATACAAAGGCTCCTCTCACATGGAGTGAGGTACAGGAGAGAGAAAATGATGAAAATGGTCATGCTGACTTCACAAATGCAGATAAGAAGCAGAGGCCACTGGCAAGGTTACTCTAAAATGGTGGATCTCAGGAGTTCCCTGGTGGTCCAGTGGTTAGGACTTGGCACTTTCACTGCTGTGGCCCAGGTTCAATCTCTGGTCAGGGAACTATGATTCTGCAAGATGCAGGACATGTCCAAAAAGTAAAAAAATTAAAAAATTAAAAAATTAAATAAAATAGTGGATCTCAACCCTGGCTGTACATTACAATCACCATGGGAATTTTAAAAATACCAATCCTCCATCCTATCTCCAGAGATTCTAGTTTGATTGGAAGTGGATGGGTCCTGGGCATGGAGATTTTTTTAAAGCTCCAGATGACTCTAACTCAAGCTAGAGTTGAGAACCCTGCTATAGTTTGGCATAGGGTTCCAAGCAGCCATACAATAATCCTACATGTAATCTCCTGAGAAGACAGCTGGTCACTGACAAGAAATGAGTATAAGTTTGAAAAAAAGCATTTTAGGAAAAATCTAGGTATGATGATTCCTCCTCAAGGTATGGCATTAGCGCAGTAACAAAATATCTCATGGGAGATATGAATCTAGGGTAGAAGGGTTCAATCATTATTAACACAAAGAATGAAGCAAAGGGAAAAGCAAGGTTGTGAGTTCAACCAAGTGAACTCAACTGGGAAGTTCCCCTATTAACTTGGGGGATTTTTCTTTTTAATGGAAAAAAGTTGTTAAGAGCAGTACGTAAAACATATGTCATTCTCTCTCTCTCTCTCTTTTTTTTTTTCAGAATTAAGAAGAATCCACAGTAAATATCCATTATGTCTTACAATGGCCAGGGAATGTTTATTCCACAGTGGCTTTTCAGAGGACAGAATTATCAATACAAGATTGATCGTCGTCTTTGTGAAATATATCAACAAATATTTGTATGTGACTTTTAAATGCCAGAGCTGTTAAAACAATGGAGCACACCCTCCTTCCTCAGTGAGACAAGGGCAACTCAAGGTTACAAATGATCCCTCCCCTGATCCATTTTCCACACTCTGATACAAAGAGCTGTCTAAAGTGCCACTCTGATCCAGTCACTCCTCTGCTGCACATCCTCTATGGGTTCTCCACTGCCTCCCTGCAAGGCCTCCATATGCCCGCTTCTCCAGCTTTCCCTCTCTCTGAAGCCCTCCTACTACTCTGTGCTCCAGACACACGTGGCTCCCCAGAGAGCCCTGCTATGTCACACCTCTCAGCCTTTGTCTGTGTTCTCCTTGTACTGGGACAGCCTCCTTCCATGCACCCCAGTCCTCCCAGGTCTGGAGAAACTCACCACACTTTCAAGACTCAGTTCAAAAGGAGCTTCAACTATAAAGCTTTTCCTGACCCATCCAGAAAGAATTGACTTCTCCCTCCTTTGGCCACCACTCCCTCTAACATGGCACCTTACACTTGATCATTTATACGTTTACCTAATTTCCCATCCAGACGCTGAGCCCTTTGATGGTACACATGATATTTTATTCATTTATATACCCAGCACTTATAAGACTAATTGATATAAAATTTTCAATAAGTTTATTTTACGAATTAAATTCAACTGAATGTGTTAAATGAATGAATTTAACTCTCCATAAATTAACCTCTCTCTCCTCATTTCCCACTCTCTCAACACACACATATATACACAAAGGAGGAGGAAACAGAAGGCTAAGAAGGAACCAAAGTGGAACACCTCTTGTGAAATTCCATGATCAGTCAGACTGTCTGTCTTTACTTACCATTGATGTTCTGTGCCCAGTGGCTGAAGGCAGAAGTGAGGGGCTGTTTTCCCGGTGCGGAAAGCCCAGGCAAGAGCTATTTTGAGAACTGGAGCTTATTGAGTCACTGTACAGCTATCCCATTTCAGACAGCAATCTGGACGGAAAGCTGGCCTTGCGACTGCCCGTGCAAGGTCTGTCTGGACTCTGCTCTCTCTCATGCTGCCATCGCTGTGTCTGCAGTGACTGTGTAGATCTGAGAGGCTCCCCTGAGGGTTGCAGGTCCTGGGATTGCTCCCAGGGTCCTGTTGTACGTGATGGACAATGTCTAGGAGCCATCATTGTACCCAGCCAGGACTGGGGCGTTGTAGTCTGCAAGCCAAAGGAAGAACGGTCTGGTTGCTGTCCCGAGTGCTGAATTCTAGCACTATCGTCCCAGGGACACGGGCTGTGGACATGGAGCTGTCCTCTGTGCTGATCCCCCTCAGCCCAGTCTTTCTTACTACAGCAAGGGTCTACCTCAAGTTGCCCGGGCTGTGGGATTTGCCACATGGTTTTAGAATTCGGCACGTTGACTCGGAAGACTTGCTGTTGATTGCTGGCTTGAAGTAGAGAGACTCCTTCAGGGAAGGGAGAGCAATTCATAAACTGCTGGGCCGCGGAATATTTTTTCAGATGAAATGGAGGTCCCCTTTCGTCCTCAATGCCCTCACTGCTGGATTTGTCATAAAGTGCCCTCATGATTTTCCTGACCCCCAGATGAAATATTTACAGTACGTTGAGGAACAAAAGATGGCTGCAATGCTGTGCATAAAGAGCATGAAAATGGTCTTCTCTGTGGGCCTGGACACAAAGCAATCCACTGCATTGGGGCAAGGAGGTTGAGTACACTTGTAAAGGGGATGCATTTGAAACCCATTGAGAATATACTGGCCTATCATGAACCCTACTTCCAGCACAGATCTGGTCAAGATGTGTAAGACGTAAGTACGCAGAAGACATCCTTTCAGAGGGACTTTTGGGATCTCCTTCTGCTCCTCCAACTTCCTCAGTTCTCTATCTATGTTTTGCTGCTCCTCCAATTCAAGCTCTGGATTCTCCATCTGGGCTCTAAGCTGTGACTCTTTCCTCTGCCTCTCCTTTTCAAAGGCCCTGAGGCTATAAAGTGCATGGCCCATATATACCAGAGAGGGAGAAGACACAAAGATGATCTGTAAAACCCAGAACCTGATCAAAGAGATAGGGAAAGCATCATCGTAACAGACAGTGTTGCAACCTGGCTGCTGGGTGTTGCAGGCAAATGCTGACTGTTCATCATCCCAGACATCTTCAGCAGCTACACCAAGTATCAGCATCCGGAAAACGAAGAGGATGGTCAGCCAGATTTTCCCCACCATGGTTGAGTGGGAGTGAACTTCCTCTAGGATGCCACCCAATAAATTCCAATCCCCCATGGTAAGGGACTAATGTCTGAAATATACAGAAAACACTGAGGTTAATAGCATCCATGGATGTAATATATAGACAACGAGCTCATCAATACAGCAGGTCCTCTCTTCGTGTCCACAAAACTACAAAGGATTTTCCAGCTCTACTATTTATGGCCTATGCTTGCTGAAACAGGGTATTTCTAAGGAATATGTTTTGGGAAAAACACTAACGACCCTCCCCAATCTGACCCAATTCCCTTCCTGTCCTCTTCTCTCCTACACAAAGTTGACTGTCATTCTGGTATACTCATTGGCCATCATATTTGTACAATGCATTCCATTCCACAATTTTGCTCATTTTTCTAACATATGAGGAGCCGTATTTACCATACATCTTACATGATCTTAAATAAGTCTCAACTCCTCCAGGAAGTTTTCCCCAGCCATCCCAAGTCAGAGTGGTTTTTCCCATTCCTAAATTCACACAACACTAGTGTTTAGACCACTCACTTGGTACTGTGCCCCAAATTAGTTTTGTGATAGTTGTCTTATGTTACCTTTCCTGAAAAGGTACTCTTTTTGCACATAGGGACACTTTCTATTTCATTTTGGTCTGGCACACTAAGGTATCAATAAATAATAGTGGATTGAATTGTCTTTTCTTTTTAAAACTCAGTTCCTTGACTCTATCACTGGAAAAATCATCAACAGAAAAACAAAATAGATCCTCATTATGTATCATCGATGGCTCCCACCGCAAGACTGAAAGTGCAAGTAAAGACAACAGAACTCAGCCAAATAAACCCTCAGGACCTGGCACAGGGTGGCAGTAATGATTAAGCAGGCTCAGACACAGTACCAGCAATGACATGTGATGACATCTACAAAGCCACATCTTGAACAGCAGGTTTTCACAGAAGCTCTGCTGACTTAGAAGAAAGGTGGGTGGTGGTGGTGGTGGGATGAACTGGGAGATTGGGATTGACATGTATACACTAATATGTATAAAATAGGTAACAAATAAGGACCTGCTGTATAAAAAATAAGTAAAATTCAAATCAAACAAAAACAAACAAAAAAACCCCCAAGAAAAGTAAATATAAACTGCTTCTCTAGCAAGCTTGGGTGCTGGGAAAGAATCAAGGCATAGCTGATATGAATAGGTTACTTGGTTTACCCTGAAAAAAACAAACGTTTTTCAAGGTTCAATGAGGTTAAAATATTTGAGAGCTTAAAGGCTTCTAAGATGTGGAAGACTTCCACGTATGAAAGACATAGAAAAAAAAACAGGATAAGTGTTATTAAGTTAAAACAGATAATGAAACAATTCTCTCCTACCACAATTCATTCATTCAACAATGTTTACTAAAATGTTACTATCACATAGGCATTGTGCTAGATGCCAGGGAATTCAACAATGAAGATATACCTGGTCCAGCCCTCACAGTACTTAGTCACCAAGGATGCCCAGTAACGTATAAAATGGAAAAAAAAAAAAAAAAAAATGAATATCAACTCAAAAATACAAGAGATTGGGCCTCCCTGGTGGCGCAAGTGGTTGAGAGTCCGCCTGCCGATGCAGGGGATACGGGTTCGTTCCCCGGTCTGGGAGGATCCCATATGCCGCGGAGCGGCTGGGCCCGTGAGCCATGGCCGCTGAGCCTGCGCGTCCGGAGCCTGTGCTCCGCAACGGGGGAGGCCACAACAGTGAGAGGCCCGCGTACAGCAAAAAAAAAAAAAAAAAAAAAAAAAAAAAAAATACAAGAGATAAAAACATGGAACTGTTATATTTTCCCTATTTATCTCCAAACACAAAAATAAATTCCAGATGGAATACAAGTATTAAATGTAAAAACCAAACTATAAAAGTGTTAAAGTAAAATGTAAAAACATATTTTATAATCTTGAAGTAGAAGGCGGCTTTTTAAGCCAACTAATGCCAGAAATTATAATCGGAAAAAACTTACAGATTTTACCCAACAAAACTGAATGGCAAAAGTGGAGATGTCCAGAAGGCAACAACAACAAAAGTTGCAAATTAGAGATAAATAAACATTTGTGAATAATCATTGAATAGGTAGAGACTACTTAGGGACAAGAAGAAAAAGTAAGGGCCTCCCTGGTGGCGCAGTGGTTAAGAGTCCGCCTGCCGATGCAGGGGATACGGGTTCGTGCCCCGGTCTGGGAGGATCCCATATGCCGCGGAGCGGCTGGGCCCGTGAGCCATGGCCGCTGGGCCTGCGCATCCAGAGCCTGTGCTCCGCAACGGGAGAGGCCACAACAGTGAGAGGCCCACATACCGCAAAAAGAAAAAAAAAAAAAAAAAAAAAAAAAAAGAAGAAAAAGTAAGCCAATGACAAAACCTTGAAAAATAGCACAGGGAAAAAAAGTCTACAGGTGAAAATGAGAAATGGCCAAAGAGAAAGAGGGGGAAAACCATTAAGGGCAATGTCACCGAAACCAAAGCAGGACAGTTTCAAGAAGAGAATAGCTGACAATGCTAAATACACATACCGCTATTTAAATAAATAAATTTAATGGTGGGATATACCATGCTCAGGGATTAGAAAACTCAAAATTTATAAAGACAACAATTCTCCCCAAATTAATTCATCCACAGACCACTGAGTAAAACAAAATCCTATAAATATACATATATGTGTATGCATATGTATAGGAAATGTATGTGTATGTGGCTATAGAAGTATGGAGAAAAAATACAGAAGGGCACACACGAGGAAGTTCATACAGGTTACTGGAGGTCTGTAGGAGAACATGAGGGTGGAAGGGGGAGCTTAAAGGGAGAGGCAAAAAAGAAAAAGGAAAAAGACTCTTCCAAGAAAGCATGACTGATTTTTATCTAATATATACATTTATGTAAATTTATAGCCGTATGTACATACATATGTATAAACAATATTTTAAATAAAAATTTTAAAGTAGTAGGTACCTGTCAGAGTTTGGAAGAGGTATTAAGGAGGCTTTTTTTACTCTATATACTTGTGAATTGTCATTCAAAAATTTAAAATGTAGTCATATCTAGCACATGCAAATAAAAAATTAGATTTAAAAATGGTGGACTTCTGCCTCATTAACAGAAGCAATAACTTACTAAGCTCTATCCTCTCTTAAAGAGTTTAGGTCCTTTCCCATAATTATTCCTTTAAAATTGGCCATTATTCTTTATTTAAAAAAAGAACTCCTTTAGCACTTAAAAAAAAGCTAGAGCTTCTATTTTCTGTAAAAAACCCCAAGGTGAAAAAGCTAGCTCATTTTATCAACTTATTCTCCGTTTAGAAATCCTAAACTATTCAATGCTTCCTTTTGCCACTCTCGCTTTAAAACTAGGAAATTATAATTTTTAAATAGCAAGAAAAGGAACACTGAAAAACAGAAATACATGAAACAGAAATACAATCATGCATATTAGCATACAAGAGCAAGATCCTTTAGACAAGCATTCCTATGTTTCCTAAAAATAACTGTTTTTTTTACTATTAAATAACTACAGGTCCAAGAAATATTCTTGAATTTTCTTTTATTATCAAATACTAATTTAGCATCTCCTGTGCAAAAAGTCAGTGCTCCCTTCCTGAATTTTATTTCAAATATTATCTTTGTATCCGCACAGGGGTTTCTGTAGTTCTCATAAACAAGAGATACCATATATTCACAACTTACCTTAGGAGTGGATAAAAAATTAATGACTGGGCTCAAAGAACCTTCAAGGTGGACCATGTGTGGCTAATTAGTGGAAATACTGCTGGTTGCAGATGTAAAGGCTCTGACCCACTGGCTGTGGGGACCAATGCAGAATAATCTCAGTAATTTAGATCAATGGAGTCTAACCTAGTCCTCCCCTGAGGTCAAGATGTCCTTTGGTGCTTTTTAATTCTCTTGCCATATTTTTTTCTAATTGGCACGAAGCTGGAGCCCCTCCTAGTATATCCTATTTGGAAATGAAAGGTGAAACAAATGAGAATTTTCCTTTTTCGTTTGTGGATGATAATGGTGATTTGAGTTTGGGTGCATTTCTTTCAGTCAATTGATTGCTCTGGGAATTGATGTCGCAGATCAATGGGTCACGTCCAATTTCATCAACAGCTGCCTGGGTTGAGTCTGGCCTCACCAAATGGGAACAAATAATAACAGAGTGACAGTCAAACCCAAAGTGCTCTTGCAAATCATGCCAGGCTGAAAGGAGAAATAGCTCAAAAAGAAATTAAGCATTTTCAGACCACCAAGAGGGGGCTGTGCCTGTCTGTAGGTTATGTGTTCTAGCAATATTCTATTAGGCTGAAACAGGCAGCTCAGGAAAATTTTCTTTTCCAGTAGAGAATGTAAGAACCTTAGAAACCTAGATCAAATTTTTGTAAAGTGTTTTAATTCAGAGAGGTCAAATGATTTGCCCAATGCAGACAGAGACCAGATCTCCTAACTCCCAGCCTTGTAGCATCTTACATTAGTCACATCTCAAGTACACTATCTAACTGCCACCTTAGAGGGGTTGACAGCAAGGGTGTCCCTAGAACACAGCTCCGAGGCACATTTCTAAACCTGCTCTTTTCCATATAAAATATAGAAAGTGCATAAAGTTACCGACACTTCATAAGTATCATCTGCCTATTCTATTTTCATATATTTAATTTTAAGAAATGGATGATAATGAAAGGTAGACAGGTAAAGAGGTTAAATTTCCACTACCCCAGCACACTAGCCTCAAATACAAACTGTCAGAATTAAGTAGAGGTGAAAACACACGATGTATTAATATGTGTATCTGTGTAGTATTAGGTACATTGTCCAAGAAAGCCCTTGACACTTAATCCTAAAAGTCAGCTGCAAAGTAATTAATACCTTTAATGCATTTTACCAGAGCCAAAACATTAAAATCATACATTTATGCAAAGAACAACTCAGAAGCGTACGTAGAATAACCCCTAATATTAGTTGACTCAAGGAAAGGTAACCCAGTGACTGGAGAAGAGGTGACATGGATACTTTTATATGGTTCACTGAACAGTGAATGTATTACCTATTCAAGAAAATAAATGTGTAAACTAGAAAATAAACAATAAATGGAACCATATATCTGATTTTTTAAAGTCTTCAGCAGGTGAATCGATCTTACCACTTCACTCTTGAAGACTTTTAGCAAGTAGGTGAATATCTTTAAGACAGAGGCACACAGTGGGCAACTCTCCATAACCTCACAGTAATAATTGGAAGTTATTGATGAGGTAAGTAATATTAGCACTACACAGCTGTGGGAAAGACACCCACTGCCTCATTCCAACCGGCCCGAAGGCTGAGCAAAACTCAGCACACTCAAGGCTGAGAACCACTTCCATAGACAAGTTTTTTTTTTTTTAAGTTCCTACTTTTACTCTCACCGAAAGTTATGCTGAATCTATGGAGTCACTAGGAGACCCAAAACACACTCAGAGAAACAGAAGGGAACAGAAAGCCTAGAGAGAATAAATGTCTCAGGATAGAGAAAGATGCACACAGGGTGAGAGCTTCACTAGCACTGCCTTTAGGCTAGTCAATGGTGCCCATATTCACCATGCCACCTTGTTCACACCTAGTGATATAAACTCCTATGGGCAGAAGTGGAAACCAAAAACTTCGTGACTTGCTTTATTGCAATATTTGCCTTATTGCAGTGGTCTGGAACCAAACCTGCAGTATGGCTGAGGTCAGCCTGTACACACTTTACCAAGGTATCTGATCACTCACCCCTAGTTCTTGAAATATTTCCTGCACTTGTTTTTTGTTGAGTATTCTCTCCAAAAATGTTTACAGTGCGGATCTTTGAGTGATGAATATTAATGTTTTTTATTAAACCCTCACATCTGAATAACAATTTAAATGGATATAAAATTTTAGGTCCAGTACCTTAAAAATACTGTTTCCTCACAGCCAGCATTGCTCTTCTGAAGAGAAAGGTCAATATGATTCTTGTTCCTTTATACAAGGATTGACTGTTTAAAAGCCTTTAGATTTTTCTCATTATCCTCGATACTCCGAATTTCAGTATGTGTCTAGATGTGGGTACTTTCTTCTTTCTTGTTTGGCACTCTATGGCCCTCTCAATCTTCAAATTTTTTCTTCTTCTGACCTCATTTGTTACTTGAATGGTGGCACATCTATTTCTGTTCTTCATCCCACTTCCATCTGCATTTATTTTCTATTTATCCTTTTCTTGTTGCCTTCTGGAAGAGTTTCTCAATCCAACTTTTCAACTCACTAATTCATGCATCAGCTGTAGCCACTGTATTTTCATTCCATTTTATTACATTTATTTTAAATATTATATTTTTAATATTTCTACGTGGTTAGTTCTGATTCTTGTACCACACTGCCAAAATCTTCTTTTTCCTTTTAGCGTTTATTGGCTTTATCTTAGATTGTTATGGTCTTATGTAATCCTGTTTATTTTCTTTTAAACAAGTGGTATCTCTTAGTTGCTACTTTACTTTGGCTCGTGAACTCATTCACCTGGTGGTAAGGGTTCTGAGTGATAGAATGCACTGGGGAAGGGCTGAGGGCCAGCCCTCTAGGCAGCCCCAGCACTACAAAACCGCGGTTCATTATTTCAGTTTGTTATCTACCAGGTAATCCTTCAGGTCACAGCTTCTCCTGCAGATACTGGACACTGTGGGAGAAATGGCAATTTCCTCAAGTCACGTCATAGAGTCCAAAGCCTAGACTGTAACCCATCAGTACCACCAGTCTGAAAGGGGGAGGGATGAATAAATAATGCATAGCTAGTTGATCCTTACCTGTTTTTCCCAGATCTTCACCCCAAAGGAGTTTTTGTGCTGCCCTGATTTTGTCTGTGAGGACACCGGCAGCACTGTTCACTGTACCATTACCTGCTGTGAGAAAGCAGGCAAAGGCAACTGGTTTTCTCCAATTAATCTGCTCCAACACATTCAGCCAGCCACGCATTCAGTCAGCCACACCCTAACCAAGAACCACTTCAAAATAGCCCCCATGTCCTCTGGGAGTTTAACCTTTTTTGTTGTTTCACTTATTATCTAAGCACACTAAAAGAAACATTCTAATCAAAATATAACAGAACTTCACATGGTTTTATTTATACATTACTGGTAAAGAAAGCAAACTTTATATAAAAAGTTTTATACAAATAAAAAAGTCCTTGGCTAGGTACAGCCATTTATGTGTGTGTATACACCCAAACATACACACACACACACACACACAAAGTATTTTACATCATTATAATTATACATACTTACAGATACACTATTTAAATTATTTTACAATTTATCAAAATGAGGACAGGCAATTAGAAAAGCAAATAAAAATGGATGAAACAAACTAAATAATGGTTAAGCTTAAAATTCTACAAAACTATTTTTAAAAATCTAGAAAAGCAAGTCATTTCTTTGAAATATCAAAACTAAGGTTTCAATACTGTTTTGTTGTTGCTTTTATCTTAATAACAAGTTCTAACCTGTTTAAAAATAAATATCGTGACCAATAACAGGTAAGCAAATCAGACTGATGTCAGGAGCAAGGTGAACATGCTGGCTTGAGATTAAGAGTCAGCAAGTTATGACAAATGCAGATTATTATCTGGTAATCAAATGTCATAAAACTGCCCTCTCCTTCCCCATTAAAAACATGAAGAATTCCAAGCTTCTGTGTAGTTTGCAATATCAATTAAGACTCCAAGGAATTCAGCAACTTATCTGTAATGTAAGAAAATGCTAAAGTTATGATTCTATTTTTCTGATATGACCATCTCATAAAGTGTTGTTCTTTTAAATGAGTTCGACTTAGATAATAAATATTGGTAGTTAAAGAACTAGCTTTTTACAGACTCAGTTTGGTAACTTTATCATTACACTCTGATTTTGATAAGAATGTAATGAGACTATAGTACCTGAAGGAAAAAAAAATCAGTTAAGAAACAAACTAGGGATTGGGATTGACATATATACACTAATATGTATAAAATAGATAACTAATAAGAACCTGCTGTATAAAAAATAAATTAAATTAAATTTTAAAAAAACTAGGAATGAAATAACCCACTATTTGTGCTATCATGCAAGCAAATAAAATCTCAAGTACCAAATCCATTAAAAGATTGTAGATTTGTAATGGAATTTGGAAAATTCAAACTAATAAGTGTCATTTCCAGATACAAGTTAGTTCGTTTATGAAGGGAACATTATCTTCAACAAGAGAACGGAAGTCATATTTTAAGATAACGTTCAAATAAAACAAAAAAAACCTCAGTTTAATTTTCTAAAGGCAGTGAAAAATTTACAGCATAGTGAATCTGAAAAAAACCAGGCCATTTTTGCATCAGACTATTGTTTAAAGGTTCTTTATAATAAGCTTTTTCTTCAAATTCCTCATTATTCAATCTTACATTCTGAATTATATAAACAGAATTTTAATGTCAGAGTACACTACTAAATACCTTTTGAAGATTTCATTAACAAACTAGTTGCTTTGACGGGATACTGAAATTAACAGATGATCTAAAGACAGGAATTTACACTGGGTTTAGAAACAGATTTTTATAACTCAAAAGTATTCAGAACCCTTCACAATGAGATCAATGTCCAAATATGGTTCTTCTTCAGAGTTAGTTTCATTTAAAGTTGGGCATTCTGGATTCAAATAATTATGACTACAAATCAACTGAAAAATAGTGATATGTTAAATATCTTTATAATTTTCCTTACATAAAAGTCCAAAATATTTAAGCAATTGGCTCAGGTCTTATAGGAAACACCTGATAAACATTATTGCCTTAATAAACCCGTATAAGAATGGCCTAAAGAAACATGTCTGTGAACATTATTAATAATGTAACATGGTAAATCATGTCACCTCTTCAGATGACAATGGACTTCATGTTTATAAATGTATGTTTTGTATTTTAAAGCATTTTAGCACTCCTAATTAAAAATGTAAAAAATGTCAAATTACAATGACTGCACAGATTTCACTGGCTATGAAATATAATGCTATTCAAGAATGTTTTCTTTCCTTTTTTTGGCTGAGCCATGCAGCACACAAGATCTTAGTTCCCCGACCAGGGACAGAACCCAGGCCCCTGGGAGTGGAAACACAGAGTCCTAACCGCTGGGCCACCAGGGAATTCCCTCAAGAATGTTTTGTTCTTCTTCATCAATAAAAATTTATTATCAATCATCAAATGGATTTCTCCCCACTTTAGACTCATCAACACTCAGAAGGCTGAGGAGAGATGCTGATCTGAACTGCAGCAGGCTTCACTGACCACGTCCCTGTGGATGAGGTGCCTTAGAAGCCTGAACGAGCAACCATTCTCCAACCTGTGACTGAAACAGGAACTCAACTGGATGTCTCTCACCCACCACTCACATCTTCAATGACTAACAGGCCATTAATTGCACAGGTACAGTGTCAAACATTTACTTTACTAGCCTCCGGTAGTGTAACCATTAACTACCTGCATTTTGACTTTTCAAAGAGCTTCATTAGCTGCTGGAATCTTTCTGAGACCTGAAAAATTTTAAATGAGGGTTAATTATAAATATCTCAATAATTTTTTTTTTATCTTTGATGAATATTTTCACAAACCATCTAAAGACAGAGAAAGTTACCCTTACTTATAAAGGTAAAGTAATAGTTAGAAAAACAAAATATCTTCATAATAAAGGTAATTGCTAGTTTAACTTTTCAATATCAAACTTTCTTAAACAAGCAAATATCATTACAAAATTGCTCGAGATCAAATAAGTAAATGGCAAAACAACAGAATAAAGAATTTGGATTGTTTCAAAATTCTTCCACGATCACCAAGTTTTTAACAGTCTTTTTTTTTTTTTTTGGCTGCACCACGCAGCTTGTGGGATCTTAGTTCCCGACCAGGGATTGAACCCATGCTCTCGGCAGTGAAAGCATGTAGTCCTAACTACTGGAACACTGGGGAATTCTCCAAAGAGCCATACTTTTAAAGAAGTTGGCTAACAAATAGCTATATATTTTAAACACATTAAAAATCAAATCTAAATATTTAGAGTAGTAACATCTGTGAAACATTAGAGATGTAAAACTGGGGTAGTTACCTGATATGGATTTTTATTCAACTTGGCAGCTAAATGAGAAAATGTTTTCAACGATGGCCCTTTTTTCTGACACTCCAGTAAAATTTCCCGGTCATCATTTCTGAAGGGGGAAAAATGTTATTTAACTTTTGTAAGTTCGAACAGAAAGGTAACAAAAATTCCACTGCCTTACTATCTACCAATAAGAGTTGACATTTTTATTAAAACCCATAAAAAAAGAACAAGTATATATACTAAAATATGGACAATGGTTATCTCTGAGATAAGATTATGGATGATTTTAATCTTTGACTTCATACATATTTCCCAAATTTTCTAAAACAAATACTAATGCATGTCTCTAATGACAAAATAAGAGATTTTTAAAAATTCTACCGGTAGTGTGTATAGTACTTTAAAAATTAGGGCCCAAATGTGATCACAGACTTGATAAGCGAGAAGAACCAAAAAGTAACACAGAGGCCAGATCTTCTAATGCCCAGACCTCTGCTTTTTCTACATGGTCTGAACCAATGTGTGTTATTACAGTCTCTGAGATTTTATTACCATCTGCAGGTTACCTGACATGAAGGCATAGAGGACTGAGGTCTTAAACAAACTTGATCACCAATTTCAACATAATTCAGTCTCTCTCATTATGCACTCCAGCCGGTCTAGAGAGCATGCACCTCTGGTTCAATGGTTCCCAGCTGTAGTCACCCTGACATCCGAAATGGGGTCTTTCAACCCGCATTTCTTAAAAATCTCACATAAAAGTCAAAAGTACAACCTGTTTTTGAAGCTTCTAATTTTGGGGGGAAACTCAAATTACAAACACCCACACTTTCTGTCCTATTCACCACCTGTCATTCCTCCTTTCTAAAATGTGCGTATACCAGGCTCCTTACAAATGAAAGAATTTTTCTTTTTCACTGAAAAGCGACGTTAAAAACATAATGAAAAGTTCTGTCCACGGTGCTAGTACCCATCGCTGGTTAAGAGCCACTGCTCTAGGGCCTCCCTGGTGGCGCAAGTGGTTGAGAGTCCGCCTGCCGATGCAGGGGATACGGGTTCGTGCCCCGGTCTGGGAGGATCCCATATGCCGCGGAGCGGCTGGGCCCGTGAGCCATGGCCGCTGAGCCTGCGCGTCCGGAGCCTGTGCTCCGCAACGGGGGAGGCCACAACAGTGAGAGGCCCGCATACTGGGAAAAAAAAAAAAAAAAGAGCCACTGCTCTAGACTGTTCTACAGTACAGCTGGGTTGTATCCTAGAATGTATCTTCTACCAACTTTGGCCACTTCTGAAGTAAGCCATCACTTTCCCTATTTTAAGATGGGATAAAATGATGACATGACAGAACAGATTTCTGGTATCTCAAAATTTCCTGGTGATTTACTAGTCTCATTAGATTCTTACCTTGTCCACGAAACTATAATTTCTCCCTTCTTTTTAATAACATTCTTTGCAGAAAGGCTTGTAAGAGAAGTGGCAGATGCTGCTGATGCATCCTTAGTCCCTGGGCTTTCCTTTAACGACGAGGGATCTTTAGTTACTACAGGGGCCTTTTTCTTACTGGCTTTCTTTCGGTGAGCATCACCATTCTCACCAGAATCTTGGGTAATTTTCTTGGTCTTTTCCCTGCCAGTTAAGTCTGCTTCCTTTCTCTGTTTTTTCTGAGAAGGATTTAGATCAGAAAGATTTTTCCTCTTTTTGTGAGCATTATCCAAAGCCCCAGGCAACTCTGAACTATCAGAATTTGATGCCAACTCTGATTTTAAATCAACCTTTTTCACTTCACCCGAACTGGGAAATTCCGAGGTTAAATCGATACAGGCTTCCTCAACAACGCATTTTAAAGGCCTGTTTGCCACTTGCACCTTTTCTTCCTTTGAGTTATCTTCATCTACACATATCACCTGACACCCCAAGTCTTCAACAGCTAAAGCAGGACAGTTATCTTCATTTTTACTGTCACTTGAAACATCTTGTGTCAAATCAATAAAAGCATCTACAGTATCAGGCTGCATATTGTCTAATACTGGAACATTTTGATCCACACTGCTTCCAGAACATCCCAACTGCTCAATATTTAAAACTGTTACTTCTACGAATTCCCCCAACTTTTTGGTCTCGGTGACTGGATCTTTTGTGAGGTCTATATATGTGTTTGGAAGATGATCCTCGACAGAATGTGGAATTTCTTCCATTGGAGGCATTTCTTCAACGCTTTCAGGTACTTTTGGTTCCCATACTTGATGCAACTTGAAACATTCTTCAGCTACTTCAGTACTATGAACTACTTTACCTGAAGCATCTTTAAGAAATTCATATATATCGGGAACCTCTGTTTGTATCATACAGTCCTGTTCTTCATGAACTGATGTACTGCTATCAACATTTTTACTGGAAATTTTCAATTCCTCCACAGATTTAAAAACTCTGTACTGACATGAAATATATTTTTTCTCCACTGCTTCATCAGCTTCCTTTTCCACTCTTGGCAAAGATTCATCAGCCACCATATTCTGTTTATGACTAGGGGAGGTAGATGGTGCCGCACGGCGTATTTTCACAATGAAATGATCATTGGACTTTTCCATTATGACAGCGTGCATGGGTAGATTAGGGTGGTACTGAAAGCCTGGAGCAATAGACCGGCTTGTCCATGAGGAAGAACAACTTGATTTACTGCTTGAATTATCGGACTCCAGGGCTAAATGAATGTCCTGTTCAGATGCATCCTCTTCCTCAAGCAAGGCATCTTCACTAAAATGGGCACTAATAACTTCTTCGGGCGTTGAATTAGACAAAACATCTGACTTTAAGAAACTGAGATGACCATCTGACTTCAGAGGTGATGGTACTGTTAAAGAGACTGCTAGATCTTCAAGAAGTATGGAGGAAACACAGGGCTTGCTCTTTTCTGAACTACATACATTATCTTTACTTAAAGCTATGTTAGTGGACACTTCAAACATACAACTTTCATCCAACACATCAGGATGAACTGGCAATGAAAGCCCTGAAGACAGAGACGGACCTTTCTCAGATGACAATAATGACCAATTATCATCACTAATCACCTTAGGACAGGGAGAAACCACCCCTGAAACGAGCTCTTCCGTTGTACAAACTGGTAGAGATTCACATTTAACAGTCTCTGGCATCTGTTTCTCTGGTGTCTTTAACTCCCACTCACTTTTCTCGTGACAGTTAACACTGTTGTCCAAAAGATCAGAACCTTGCAACAAACTTTTAAATATCTCTCCCATCTGTGCATCACTCACTAAATTAAAAGTAAGGCTAGATGCTTGCTGCTCAGTAAGAATCTCAAAACTGCGTTCTGGCTTCAAAGCAGCATGCTGGGATGCCTGTGTGTCCTCTATGGTGCTACCTTCCATTTTTCCTGCCTTTGGGGTGCTCGGGCAGTTTGGTTCCAAGGAAGCCTCTTCAAATTGAGAGCTCTTAATATTACCAAAGCAAGTGTTAGTACTTTTTTTAATGTTGTGCTTTACTGTGTTAATACTGGAATTATTTTGCTCTTGATGTTTTTCCTCAGATTTTTTACAACGTACTAAAGACTTAGAGTAACCAGAATCTTCTGATTTGGGGGATTTCTCCTTCAACGTTCCTTTGCTGGAGCTGCCTACATTCCCCTTCTGACAATTTGAATATTGTGCTTTCTCTTTATTTATCTTTTCAAGTTTTCCTTCGTCACTGTCACTGCCAATGTGTATGGAGTCACAAAACTTTACTAAGATTTTCTTAAGCTTTGTAAACAAATGATCAAGTTGTTCATCTACAAATTTCCACAATTTTTTTTTCATATCTGGTAGCTGCTGTTCAAATAAACGATCCACAATGCCATTCTTTTTAACTTGCTTAAGTTTGGATTCTACAACATCACAGAGATTCTTCTGTAAAGTAGTCACTGACTTAGAGATTTTGGAAAAGTCAAGGTGTTTAATTAGTGATGTAAAACTCAAAATTGCTGACTCAATAATCCTATGAAACTGTATTAATGAAAATTTGACCTTGAATTTCATATAATTTTTCCTTACGTGTTTTCTTATCATTCGTAACATGTGCACAACCTCTCGGACAGAAGAGGGTGAAGCAGTAATTGGAACTATTTTTTCCAGGCTGGAAGTGCTCACTGACCTATCTTTCTTCTCTGCTTTTGAAGATCTGCTAGATTCAGTTCGTCTTTTATTCCATTTGCTTTTGGTCTGATGGATTTTTATAGAAGATATCTTCCTATTGTCTTTATCCAAATGCACAGTGCTTTTCCTACTTCCTGGGCTAGTTTTTGTGTTCTGCACTTCAGCAGAAGCTCTTGGGTTGGTACTTTTGTCAAAACGTTTTTGTGGTTCAGATTTTTCACTGTCGCTTATAATTTCTCCTTCTTCTAATTCATCTAAAGATGAATTCTTGTGGGAGTCTGCTTCTGTAAATTTGTCAGATTTGCAAATTGGCTTTTGATTTTCCTTATTGAGATCAGACTGACTCTTGGAGGTAGAATGAGCTAAATTTGGTGGAAACACATCTGTGGAAGAAAAAAGCATATTATAGTCACATGACTACCGAGTCTTTTGTCATTTAACATTTCCATACTAAATATAACAAAAAATTAAATGTTGAGGCAATTTATTATTTTAATAGCTTTTACACTATTTACACTATATTACTCTAACACTTACTCATGTCATTGGTCTTTACTGGTCTCAGAAAGTGCCTGACAATAGTGATAGTATAGAATTTGGTCATTTGGATAACCAGCAACCAACTGTTCAGGTTTCTTTACTTGAGGTTAGCAGCATCACCTACTCTATGCCATTTGATGATGGCTTTTGGACAACAAAAATATACCTGAAAGCAAGCAAGGAGTATTTGAAACAATCTGTTCTACCATTCCCTTTTGTTGTATAAGTAAGAATTACCTAAATCTAGACTAAAGGCTCAATGTACATTTCTAGGTAACAACAAAGGTCTGAATAATAATTCTCAAATAAAAAGCACTAACAAAATAATGCCATTTGCAGCAACATGGATGGACCTAGAGATTGTCATACCGAGTGAAGTTAAGTCAGACACAGAAAGACAAATATCATATGATATCACTTATATGTGGAATCTAAAAAAAAAAGGGTACAAATGAATTTATTTACAAAAGAAAAGTAGAGTCACAGATGCAGAAAACAAACTTATGGTTACCAGGGGATAAGGGCAGGGAGGAATAAATTGGAAGGCTGGGATTGACATAAACACACTACTATATATAAAATAGATAACTAATAAGAACCTGCTGTACAGCACAGGGAACTCTACTCAATACTCTGTAATGGCCTATACAGGAAAAGAATCTAAAAAAAAAGAATGGATATATGTATATGCATAACTGATTCACTTTGCTGCACACCTAAAACTAACACAACATTGTAAATCAACTATACACCAATAAAAATTTTAAAAATAAAAATAAATATCAATAAATAAATTAAAAGCACTGATTCATCTTGACATATTCTACACTCTCACAAAAATATAAGTTATAGGAGGTAATATAAACTATTACCTTTATGACTGTTATTATATAATGGAACTCGAGATGGGCTTTCCAGTCTAAGAACTTTTGCTACAGGTCTCACGGGACTATTCAGAGGACTGATGGCTTCTGGAATAGGTCTCAGCTGATTAAGGTCAATGCTCATAACCGAGTTCTCATCGTCATGATATACTGAGTTTGCTTCACCAATTTCCATTCTGTGGTCCATTAACTCAGTCTGCTGAAGTGAAGATTCTGGAGTCTCTTTAGGTAAGCAAGGCTCCAAGTGACAAGACTTACTCTCAACCAGTGGTGCATCTACAAGAGAAGGCTCAAGGTTTGGTTTACCATCCTCTGAAAGGACTGTTGGCAAAATGACAGTTTCTTCAATTGAAGGCTGCAAAATGCTTTCATTGGATTTGGTCACTTTGGTTGAAAAAGCCTCCTTCATTTCTGTATCTTCGGAAATACTACAAGAATTTAAGTCATCGTTTCTTTTGGTATCCAATTCCAAACCAAAGTTTTGAGAAACATTTGTTTGTACTGTGTCCATTACCATAGGAACTGCTGCCCGGGCACCATTAATGGTCTGTTCCATTTCTGTTGATGATGGAAACAAGGATTCTGTTTGTTGCATTTCCACAGATGCTGAGAAGGAAATCTCTGTGCCACAAATGGGCATATCACAATGCACAGTATTCGCAACAGATTTAATGAACAAACTATTTTCTTTTTCTCTTTTCCTTTCTGAAACACTAGTCCTGGGTTCAGATGCTGCTGTAAGAGCATCCTTTGGTTCCAATGACTCTGATTTGGTTTCTTCTGTGATATGTTCACTGACAGAGGGAATACATGTCACAGTTTTAGCCTGCATCAAGGACTCCAAATCACATATGTCACTAGATTTGGGAGTATCGGTTATTTTATGCTGATTGTCCTGAGAAACAGGCTGCTTTTTAGCAGGAGAAAGAGTTAAGTTCAATTTTTCCATAAAGCTTAACTTTAAGTCTTTGTTTTGTGTTTCATTTGAACCATTTGCAGCTTTAACTGCTGGCTCTTTATTATCCACTCCTTCAGAAACATCATTATTAGAGACTTCACCATTATCATTTTTTGGCTCATTCTGTTTCTTTAAATCTGTAGCGGTTTTCTTAGTCTCTCTGTTTGTCTTCTGCAGATGTTCTGCAGGTACTCTTTTTTCGTTTCTCATATGCCTGTTTTCTTCTTTGCCCTCTTGTTCTCTTTTCCGCTTATCTTCAGTTCTATGCCTTTCTACCCTTAGAGGTGCATTTTCCCATTGGTGCACAGCGTCAACTTCCTTGGAGTCAATGTGTTTGTGAGTCCTATTGGTTGAAAGAGAGGACGGACATCTTCCTTCTTGAAAACTATGATTACTTACAGCTCTGTCTCTTTTACAATCTTCCCGGTCTCTTCTCTCTTCTGGATGGTATTTACTTGAATTATGAGAAGATTTTGCTAGTTCCTTCTTGGAATAAGGAAGCAATGCTCGTTCAGATCTCTTCCAATGATCCTGGTCTTTTACTACTGACTTAGGTTTTTGATCAACTTTCCTTTCTTCTTTGTCTTGTGACTTAAGTTCTCTTCTATTTATATTTTGTGATCTTTCACTTTGTCTTTCGAGTTTTTTGTCACTTTGAGATTCTAGTCGAGTGTGTGACCTGTCTCTAGAGCTTTCTTTCTCCCAAGAAGAGCTACTGCGTTCATTTTTATAATCCAAATCTGTGTTACTTTTAAACTTTGAATTTTTGCTTTCAGCCTTTGGTTCGCCTTTACTATATTTCTCAGGACGTCCTTGTAGCCTCTGACTGGCCTCTATGTTCCTCGGTTCACCATCACCACAGCTAGTGTTCAAGTCTTTTCGTATTCTGTCAGTCCCTCTGCAGTACTGGCTATGTCTACTATCTTTCCTCCCTCTTCTGTGATCCTCATTGGAACTACCCTCACCAACCTGATAATGGGAACGTGACCAAATGCCATTGGTGGAGTGTTTTTCAACAGATGTAGGCAAATGTGAAGTGCCCTTTTTTTCAGAATGTGATTTTCCTTCCTTTTCGAGGTGTGGCAGTGAAGTGCTATAATGTACGTCTTTAGAAACATCACTTTTCACTCTGTGATCAGTCTTTGAACAATCATCCAAATGGAGAGATCTGGATTTAAGACCTTTTGTTTTAACTATATCTGGTGTCCTTGAAGTTTTATGAGTATTTCGAAGATGTGGAAACTCAGACAATCTATTGAGAAATAGAAATTAACACGAAAAAAACAAAGTTAATTCCTTTTTAATAATCCAAGGTTTAATCACATGTGATACACTTTAAAACTGGGGGGCCCACATACTGGAAAAACTAATTTTACTTTGTATAAAAGAATGAGTAGTAAGATTTACCAGCTTCCAACGAAATGAGCCAGTTTTTAAAATAAGGAACTCTCTTTCATTTGCTTTGCTCAAACAAAGCCTGGAGGACCTCTCAGTTCTATCCCAGCACTTGCCAATGTCTTTCAGATTGCCTTCAGTACAGGTGCACAACAATCAAACTAACCACAAATTCACTTCTTTTAGAACAAGTGACATTATTTTCTTGCCTTCACTCTAGCCCAACTGAAACATAAGGGAAAGTGAAATCTTGCTGGAGAACAGAGACGATCAAAATACGGCTCTACGTAGCTCCCTATCCTAGTTTTCTGTTTCACATACAACCCCATAGTAAAAGCCAAAGCATCAATAGCCATCTTAAAGTGTTACATACTGTGCAAAAAGAAAAAGGAATAGAGAATTGTGATTCTTTCCTAGAGGAATGGTGTGTATCTGTTGTTTCAAATAACTCCTAAGGTTTTTAGAAAACTGGCAGTTTTCCTAAAAATAAAATGTAAATAGCTCATTTTAGCTTTTTGTAATAACATAGCCATCTTCCTGAACTTCTATAACTTCCCTGAATTTCCATAAATCTATGCCTGATCAGTACTAAATGTGTAGAGAACATCAAAACTTAAAAGTCTCAGGAATAAGGGAAGATTTTTATAAAACAAGAGGACACAGGAGACATATAACTTAAGGCAATGTGTAGACCTTATGTGGATCTTGTTACAGGCTGAACTGTGTCTCCTCAAAATTTAATCCCCAGTACCTCAAACTAGTGACCTCATTTGAAGACAGGGTCTTTGGAGATAATCAAGTTAAAGTGAGGTCATTAAGGTGGACCCTTATCCAATATCACTAGTGTCCTTATAAAAAAGGGAAATTTGGACAGAGATATATATAAGATTTTATGAAGAGACACAGAAGAAGACAACCATCTACAAGCCAAGGAGAGGCCTGGAACAGACCCATCACACAGCCCGCAGAAGGCATCAATCATACTGACACCTTGATCTTGGACTTCTGGCCTCCATAACTGTGAGACAATAAATTTCTGTTATTTAGGCCACCCAGTTTGTAGTACTCTGTTATGGCAGTCCTAGTAAACTAATAAATAAACTCAAAAAAATAAACATGAGGAGATACCTTTGAGACAACTGGGAAAATGTGAACACAAAAAGCATTAACCATAAAAAAAAAAACGGATTGAATTTCACTAAAATTTAGAACTTTTATTCCTCACAAGACAATAAAGAGAGTGACAGACAAGTCACAGAATGGGAGAAGATGTCTGCAATAAATTTATCCAACAAAGGACTCACATTCAACAAAGCACGCACACATGTAACATTCATCATACTTATTAAAATGTAAGGTCCTAAAAGATAGTTCTAGCCCACAGAGCTCGTAATACACATTTAACGTAACTCCACACTAAATAAAATACTATCAAAAGTTTTGTTTTATTTTTTGTTGTTGTTATTGTTGTTATTTGGCCACGCCATGTAACATGCGGGATCCTAGTTCCCTGACCAGGGATGGAACCCCTGCCCCTGCAGTGGAAGCATGGAGTCTTAACCACAGGACCACCAGGGAAGTCCCAAAAGTTTTATTTTAAAATAAACCTCCGGTGCTTGCTTCGGCAGCACATATACTAAAATAAACCCCCGCATTAAACACTTTCCAGAATTTACAATTTAAAATTTTTATCTTATATCAATATTTCCATTTTTCCTATTAAAAACGCACTTTCAGCAAAATGATAAACATTTACCATTAGAGTACTAGTTGAAGCTCACAAATAAAAAGTGCAGGGGCTTCCCTGGTGGCACAGTGGTTGGGAGTCCGCCTGCCGATGCAGGGGACACGGGTTCATGCCCCGGTCCGGGAAGATTCCACATGCCGTGGAGTGGCTGGGCCCGTGAGCCATGGCCACTGAGCCTGTGCATCCGGAGCCTGTGCTCCACAACAGGAGAGGCCATGGCAGTGAGAGGCCCACGTACCGCAAAAAAAATAAATAAATAAAAATAAGTGCAAATATTTGACAGAATATTTATTAGATAATGTATCAATATAACCACGTATAACAATCTAATGAAATAACACATCATTTATTCACCCAGTTTCTCTGAATTTTCACTCTATTCAAACATTATACCCCTAGGGCTTCCCTGGTGGCGCAGTGGTTGAGAGTCCACCTGCCGATGCAGGGGACACGGGTTCATGACCCGGTCGGGGAAGATCCCACATGCCACGGAGCAGCTGGGCCCGTGAGCCATGGCTACTGAGCCTGCGCGTCTGGAGCCTGTGCTCCGCAATGGGAGAGGCCACAACAGTGAGAGGCCCGCATACCGCAAAAAAAACAAAACAAACAAAAAAATAAACATTATATCCCTCCCCTAAAAGATTCAAATATATATAAAATTTCCCCAACATTTCAGGAATCAATCTTATACTTGTTGCACCTTGTGGGATTTAGATTAGTAAACATACACAACCATCTTTATTTTCAAAAGGCCTAAAATGCTTTATAATATCATATGGTCCACACATAGGATTATCTTCTTTCACTCTTTAAACATTTATTGCCCATGGTAGATATTCAATAAATGGTGAGGACACAAAGACATGGTTCCTGCTCCCATGAAGTTTACAGTTTAGTGGAAGAGAAGAACACTAATTAAGTGATCCCATTCATGACTTTTTGAACTGCAAGTGTAAATGAAGCTACAAAAAAGAGATCTGACCTAGCCAGTAAGAACAGACAAATGTCCCGCATGAAAAGGATGCTTATGCCGACACCTGAAGATGAGCAGGTATTTAGCAGGTGGAAGAGAGGAGCATTTCAGGGAGTGGAAACAGTTCATGCAACTCAGAGCTCACGGTACACCCAACAAACTGAAAGAATGCAGGAGATACACTAGAGCGATGATACCTAGGCAAAGGCAGACACTGAAGACAAGGCCTAAAAAGTAGTTTGGGACCATATTGTGAAGAGCTCTGTGGACCAAGTTACGATTTATGATCTTTTATCCTAAGATCAATGAGAAGCCACTGATGTGTTTTAATCAAGAAAAGGGGGGCGGGAATTCCCTGATGGTCTAGTGGTTAGGGTGAGACGCTTTCCCCAGCTTCTCATTTCATTCCTGGGGTCTGGGTTCAATCTCTGGTGGAGGAACTAAGATCCTGCAAGCTGCTCGGCGCAGCCCAAAATAAATAAATAAATAAATACATAGATCATTTTTTTTAAAAAAAAAGGAAAGAAAAGGAAGGGACGGGGTGTTTCTGTGACAGACGTCCAGAGTTGTGCTTTACAAAGCATCACGTGGCTTTAATGTCGAGAAACCAGAAATCACAGGCTGGAAAGAGCAAGAGCGGATGCAGACTTGTGAGCACAAAGACTACTGCCAGTTCAGATGAGAGCTGATGGGCAGCAACAATGGTAGAAATGGAAGAGAGATGAACAACTTGAGAGACCATAAAGACATAAAAATCAAAAGGACGTGGTAATGAATTTGGATCTGAAGGATGACCAAGAGCTAAGTGTCAATGATGACTCCTATGCAGGGTGACTATCTATATGTCCCAGTTTGCCAAGCAATGTCAGTGTAATTATTAATAGCCCCTCCTTCTACTCTCAAAAGTACCCTGGTTTGGGCAATACATTAAATGGTCATTCCACCCCTCAGTCACTCTAGCTTGCACAGCTGAATAAATGATGGGGAATCCACTGAGCTAGGAGCAATGCAAGGGGTTCAATCTTAAATTCTGTTGTGGATGAGGTAATTTTGAAAATTTTGTACAGATGTGAAGCAGTATCTACATATAAATGGAACTGACTAGTACAAGTAAGATTACATCATAAGAAAATACTGATAGAGAAAGGAAAGGACATAGTTTTGAGCTTCAAGGAATTCCAACTTAGCCAAGCACAGAAAAATAAATCTCAAGTTAGGAAGAAAACTAAGAATCTTGAAACCCCAAGGGAGAAACTATTTCAAGAAAAGAGGGTCAACTATGTCATATAGTGTATAAAGACAAGTTAAAATGAGAAGTCAAACTATTTGATGAATTTAGTGGTAGTCACAGCTGTTTTGGAGGAAGAGGTCAGAGTAGAATGGGTTCAAGAGTGTGTAGAAATGGGGACAGCACGTTTAGATAACTGTTTTGGAGGTCTGACTATCAAGGGGAGGAGAGATACGAAATTCTCTGGAGCCAAATACTGCCCCTAACCAAAAGACGGAGAGAGAGAAATTAAGTAGAAAATCCATTTAAGAGGGAAAAGAACATATAATTGAGGGACTTCACTGGTGGCCCAGTGGGTAAGACTCCACCCTCCCAATGCAGGGAGCCCAGGTTCGATCCCTGGTCAGGGAACTAGATCCCACACGCATGCCACAACTAAGAGTCCACATGCCTCAACTAAGAAGTCCGCATGCCGCAACTAAAAAGATCCCATGTGCCACAACTAAGACCCGGTGCAGCCAAAATAAATAAGTGTTTTTTTTAAATATATATATATATTTTTTTTTAAGAATATATAATTGACAGATTTTTAAGGGTTGTCTGTTAACAGTATATGACACAGACATCCTCCTGATATTTTAGTAATTTGATGGGCGCCTAGAAGAACCCACGACATACACCACCATCTTCTCAGGACCAAAGGATATCAGAGCAAGATCCCAGTGTATTACAAAACTGAATATATTCAGAGAGGTATGTGGCAATATTCTATTAATAATCATATAGATATCATTATGATAATATACCATTAGAAGTCACTTACTTTTAGTAAAACCTTAAATATTTAATAAAACGCATGATTTTCATTAGCTTTCCAAAGTTAAAAATATTCCATCTATCAATACCCATGTAATTTACAAACAGATCCATATCCCTCAATCATACCTTTGGTGAAGATTATTTATTTCTTCATCTTTGCGGTTTATTTCCACTCTGGCAGTTTTGATAAGTGCTGAGATATTTTTCTTAAGAGATTGGTTTTCATTTTTTAAGCTGAAATTCTAAACATCATAAAATACATTTAATAAAGTACATATTGATAGGATTATTAAACTATTTATAATAGTTATTGATTACTGAATGCTAACTACATGCCACGCATCACATGTTTTATCTTATGAAATTCTCAAAATAGTCTTAGGAGGAGTACAGTGATGCTCATTATACAAATGGGGAAGCTGAGATTCAAAGAAGAAAACTGGTGCCAAAGAAAGGCTATTTAAAGTGAAACTATTTAAAAGAGGGAACAAAATGAAAAACCAATAAATAACAAGAAAAAAAGTCATTATTTTGAAAATGGGTCATTATTTTGAAGATGATAAAATTTTTATTATATTTAACAACAGGAGGTTTAACTTGCAACAATGTACTAATTCTCAGGTGAACAAAGAATGAATTGAGGATTGACTGGCTCTTTGGGAGAGAGGGTGAAGGAAGAGAAACAACTTTACCAAAAAATAAAAATCAGAACAAGACAGTACATTCCTGACTTTGCAGCATGATCACAAAAAATGTCTCTCTGGCAAAAATTGTTAAGGCATCACCATTTTTCCCCATCAGCCATTCTAAAGCTTCACGCCTCAAACCATTCTCTTTTAAACCACCTGATACAATCTCTAAGAATTCTCTATTATTTAACTGTTAATTAGCCTAGCAGATCATTTGTCAATATCATTTAACAAAACAAGCAGTTTTCCTTTATCAGTTTCATTGACACCGGAAATAATGCATGTTTTGCCAGATTTGCTCTTTCATTTAATATTTTTTTAAAAAGTTTCCTTACAACCTGCCAACACTTTAGCATTTTAATTTTAACAAAAAATTTTATTAAATTTTGGTTTTAAAACCTGATAAGGCAGGGACTTCCCTGGTGGCACAGTGGTTAAGAATCTGCCCGTGAATGCAGGGAACACGGGTTCGAGCCCTGGTCCGGGAAGATCCCACATGCCACAGAGCAACTAAGCCCGTGCACCACAACTACTGAGTCTGCGCTCTAGAGCCCACAAGCCACAGCTACTGAGCCTGCATGCCTAGAGCCCGTGCTCCGCAACAAGAGAAGCCGCCACAATGAGAAGCCCGCACACCGCAACAAAGAGAAGCCCCTGCTCGTCGCAACTAGAGAAAGCCCGCACAGCAACAAAGACCCAACACAGCCAAAAATAAATAAATTAATTAAATAAATTAATTTAAAAAAATCTAACAAGGCAAAAATAAAATATTCATTATAATTCTACCTGTGTCTGTATCTCCTTAAACTTTTTCATCAGCTCTTTCATTTGCAGCTGACATTTTCCATATTCTACCTGCAACTGTAAGATACAAAAAGATCAAGCATCATTCTAAATTATTTTCTTAGCTTATATGACATTTCAAAATATTTAAAACTTTGCAAATCAACCCATAAATAAGGGTATATGAGGTCTATTTCTACTAACAGATATTTAGTTAATTACTGGTTTTTAAAGTTGGGCCTACCAATAATGTATTTTCTTTAGTTTCACATTCAATCTCCAAAGTTTAAAATTCAAATAAGGTAGAAAGAAATTTGTCTGCATGAAGTCTTGGGACAAATTATAACTTTGTATAAATCATGAAAAAATAAAATATTTTATCACACTGATTGCCTGTTGAGATTTTATATAGTCAGACACTTAAATTCAATCAAGCAAAATTATAACTAAATTTAGGCAAGCATCCAGAAAACATTATTTTAAAAAGCAAATCTGAAGGCAGAAACTGACTTAAATATTCTTTTAGTCTAAGAGCTGCTTCCCAAACACAGAATCTCTATTCAATAGTAAGCTGATGTCTGCATTTCAGGAGCCACAAAAGAGCAAAGTAACTGTCCTTCAAAATTCTGGTAATCCATACATCATTATATGTTGCCTCCTTTGCAGTTCCTTCTTCAGTCAGGATTTCTTCATATAAATCCAAACAATTTCTGGATGGTACAGAGGATTTCGTAGCACTGTCTAAAACAAACAAACAAAAAAACCTTACATTAAAATACGTATTTCCAGATTCAATGAAATCCCTGTCAAATCTCCAATGGCATTTTTCACAGAAATAGGAAAAACAATCCTAAAATGTGTATGGAACCACAAGACTATGAATGACCATAGCAACCTTGAGAAAGAAGATCAAAGCTGGAGGTACGACACTTCCAGATTTCAAACTATAACACTATAGTGATCAAAACTGTATTTTATTGGCATAAAAACAGACATATAGATCAATGGAACAGAATAGAAAGACCAGAAATAAACCCAGGTATAGATGGTCATAATTTATGTCAAAGGAGCCAAGAATATATAATGGGGAAAGGGTGGTCTCTTCAATAAATGATGTTGGGAAAACTGGACAGCCACAAGCAAAAGAATGAAACTGGACCCTTATCTTACAGCACACACAAGAATCAACTTGAAATGAATTAAAGACGTGAATTTAAAACCTGAAACCATACTTAATATCTTGTAATAACCTATAATGGTAAAGAATGTTGGAAATGCCCTGGCAGTCCAGTGGTAGAACTTCGCACTTCCACTGCAGGAGGCATGGGTTGAATCCCTGGTCATGGAACTAAGATCCCACAAGCAGCGTGGCGTGACCAAAATAAATAAATAATATTAAAAAAGAATATATATACATGTATAACTGAACCACTTTACTGTACACTTGAAACTAACACGACATTATAAATCAACTATATTTCAATAAAATTTTTTTTAAAAAACCTGAAACCATAAAATGCCTAGAAAAATAATATATAGGGGGTAAGCTTCTGGACATCGGTCTTGGCAATAATTTTCTGAATTTGACAACAAGAGCAAAGGCAAAAGCAAAAATAAACAAGTGGGACTACATCAAATTAAAAGGCTTCTTTCTGCAGAGCAAAGGAAATCATTAACAAAATAAAAAGACAACTTACGGAATGGGAGAAAATGCTTGCAATTTTTATATATATATATATATCTGATTAGAAGTTAATAATAAAATATATAAATTCACACGACTCAACACAAAAAACTAAAAAATGGGCAGAGGAACTGAATAGACATTTTTCCAAAGAAGACATAAATGGCCAACAGGAACATGAAAAGGTACTTAACATCACAAATCATCAGGGAAATGCAAATCAAAACCACAATGAGGTATCATCTCACACTTATCAGAATGGCTATCATCAAAAATACAACAGGGGGCTTCCCTGGTGGCGCAGTGGTTGAGAGTCCGCCTGCCGATGCAGGGGACACGGGTTCGTGCCCCGGGCCAGGAGGATCCCGCATGCCGCGGAGCGGCTGGGCCCGTGAGCCATGGCCATTAAGCCTGCATGTCCGGAGCCTGTGCTACGCAACAGGAGAGGCCACAACAGTGAGAGGCCCACGTACCGAAAAAAAAAAAAAAAAAAAACAGATAAGTATTAGCGAAGATGTGGAAAAAAGGGAACCCTTGTACACTGTTGGTGGGAATCTAAACTGGTATAGCTACCATCAAAAACAGTATAGAAGTTCCTCAAAAAATTAAAAATAGAACTATCATATGATCCAGCAACCCCAGTTCTGGGTACATATTCAAAGGAAATAAAAACTGAATCTCAGATATCTGCACTCCTCTGTTCACTGCAGTATTATTCACAATAGCTAAGATATGGAAACAACCTAGGTGTCCACCAACAGATAAAGGAATAAAGATGTGGTGTATGTGGGTGCATATATGTATGTATACATGTGTGTGTGTAAATATATGTGCATATATAAATATATAATGGAATATCATTCAGCCATGAAAAAGGACACCCTGCTATTTGCAACAGCATGGATGAACCTTGAGGGCATTATGCTAAGTGAAATAAGTCAGAGAGAGAAAGACAAATACTATACAATATCACATGTGGAATCTAAAAAATCCAAATGCACAGAAACAGACACTAAAACGATAGTTACCAAGGGCTGGGGGTGGGGGAAAAGAGGAGATGTTGATCAAAGAGTACAAACTTCCAGCTATAAGACAAATAAATTCTGGGGATCTAATATACAGCATAGTGATTGCAGTTAATAAGACTATATTATATGATCAAAAGTTGCTAAGAGACTAGATCTTAAAGAGATGGTAATCATGTGACGCTATGCAGGTATTAGCTAATGCTATGGTGGTAATCATTTTGCAATATTTAAGTGTATAAAATCAATATACTGTACATCTTAAACTTACTTAATGTTATATGTCAATTATAGCTCAATAAAGCTGGGGAAAAAGGAAAAATACATGTGCTAGGCTTTTTGACGTACTGTCTACCTCGACCCAAAGGGCTCTACAATTCTCCATCTCTTGCATTTCATCCAAATCTATACTGATTTCACATATTAGAATTGGAAAATCAATTTACCTAAAACAAGTCTGTCAACAAATCAGGTGTAAGGATCACATTTGTTCAAAGCTTTGGAAGATTTGATTACAGAAAGGTTTTCTCATTTGGACAGGTCATTAGACTCTCAGCATATCACACTCCTACTGATACATTTGAAAATATTTATAGTAGCTACCTTTTTCAAAGTTCTAATATCATGTAGCCTGTGACAGTATGTGTGGTAATATATGTAGAAACCACCATCAGTTTCGTTTTCAATGGTACAAAATATTTTTGTACAAGGTCCAATTAAATCTGAGACCTAGATGAAAAACAAACCTAAGGGCTAGTTTATTTTATTGATCAAGCTTTGGCAAAAAAATAATTACCTGAGTATAATGATTTCAAAGAAAAGGCAGATTGTTGAGGAGTTATGAGTTACTCCAGGAATTGGTAACAACAAAATAAACACTTCCAACAGACTGACCAAACAAAACAAAGTATTTTACTATAGAATTTACATACCAGAAACAGCACTGTCTAACCCAGCATATATGTCCAAAGAACCTTCATCATTATTTTTAAGAGGGGAAGCTGCAAAAAAAAATCAAAGACTAGTTAAAACTGACTCTATGCACTTAGTGAAGTTTTTCTATTCTGACTCTGAAGGACCAGAAAAAGAAAGACTTTATTAGTCCAGTGTCAAAAAAGAAAATTGTTTAGAAGTTTTTGTACATCCTTATAAACACACACATCTTAGTACACAGGTTTAGACTTAAAAACTCACTTTCAAAAACAAGCTAGTAGGGGCGGGTGTGGGGGTGGTGGTGGTGGGATGAACCAGGAGATTGGGATTAACATATATACACCAGTATGTATAAAATTGATAACTAATAAGAACCTGCTGTATAAAAAATAAAATAAAATTCAAATATAAAAAAAACAAAAAAATCCCACGCTAGTAAGAAGGTTACAACTCCAATAATAGCAGAATAGTTTCTATCAGAACAATCTTCCTGCAAAAACTATAAACTCTAAACAAAATATTAAAAGCTATCTGCAGTCAACGCTCTACCACTAGACTTATTGTGGTGATTTTGCAATATATACAAACATGGAATTATTACATTGTACATCTGAAACTACTATAATGTTATATATAAATTGTACCTAAATTAAAAAAAGAAAAAAAAAGCAATCTGAAGAACTAAAGAGCAATCTAAAGCAGGCAAAAACTGGAGAGGAGATGACACCTGAAAGAAGAAAACAACACTGCATGAATTCCCTATCCCCCTTTTATTACAAGTTTTTGTGGAACGATAGGCTCTAGCTGGAGCCACACTTGGCAGTGAAAACTCAGATGGAAACTTCTAGTCCAGATAGCTTAAAGAAACAGAGAAAAAACTTTGGGGGTGATAACAGCAACTAGAAAGAGGAAATCCAGAGTGCCACAGAGAGGACTCCTCAAATTCTACCCAAATCTGAATGACCCCCAAATTACACATGTAAAGGTTAGAAAGAACTCCCAAAAGTCCAGCTAAAGCTAAAGAAAGCTGAACAGAGATTTCAGCTGCTGTTCACCGCAGGGAAGACAGAAGATTAAGTTCAGTCAAGATAAATACCTGCTAAAATTAAAAACACCAGCCAGCACTTTTCAGAGGAATATAACAGAATCCAATGTCTCTATAATATAACATTTACAATGTCCAGAATGCAATGCAAAATTACTCATTGGAAATCTTGGTAGAGAAATAAAAACAACTACAAGAACCAAATGAAAATTCTAAAACTGAAAGTACAATATCTAATGTAAAAAATTCAACAGAAGAGCCAGTAAGCTTGAAGATAGATCAATAAATTATTCAAATGGAAAAACAGAGAGAAAAAGATTAAAAAAAGAGAGAGAGAACAATCTTACTAACTTATAGTATATCAAACATTCTCACATACTATATATCCGGAGTCCCAGAAGAAAAGAGACAATGGGGAGGAAAATGATACTAGATCCTAGAAGGACAAAAATGGTAAATAACTGAGTAAATATAAAAGACTAATATTTCATCTTAATTGCTTTTAACTCCTCTTAATTTCTTTAAGATATATACAACAGTTTAAAATAAAAATTACAGCACTGTATCAAGGGGTTCATGACATCTTTAACATAAGGGGATGGATGGAGGTTAAACGCAACAATATGTACAAGATTATACAACTTACATAAAAAGATTCTTACATTTAAATAAGTAGACTGCAAAATGTTAAAGATGTATATTGCAATCCCTTCAGAAACCAATTGTAAAAAATAATGCAGAGGTGTAGCCAAAAAGCTAATATATAAATTAGAATGGAATTCTAAAATATATTCAAATAATATTTGAAAGAAGGCAAGAAAATCAGAGAGAACAAAAACTGATGAGACAAACTAAAATTTTTAAATGATAGAGGGACTTTCCTGGTGGCGCAGTAGTTATGAATCTGCCTGCCCATGCAGGGGACATGGGTTCAAGCCCTGGTCTGGGAAGATCCCACATGCCGTGGAGCAACTAAGCCCATGAGCCACAACTACTGAGCCTGTGCTCTAGAGTCTATGAGCCACAACTACTGAGACCACGTACCACAACTACTGAAGCCCATATGCCTAGAGCCCACACTCTGCAACAAGAGAAGCCACCGCAATGGGAAGCCTGAGCACTGCAACAAAGAGTAGTGCCCCCTCGCCTCAACTACAGAAAGTCCACATGCAGCAACGAAGACGGAACGCAACCAAAAATTAATTAGTTTGTAAAAATAAAATAAAATGATAGATCTAAATCCAATCACAATAATAAAGGACATTATGGGGTTAACTGGTAAAACTGGTATAAAGACGGTAGATTAAATAAAATTACAGTATTAGTGTTAAATTTACTGAAATTGATAATTATGCTGTTCTTATGTAAGAAAACCAACTTTTTCTTGTGACATACCCACTGAAGTATTTGGAGGTAAAGGACCATAATGTATACAACTTAGTATCAAATGGGTCAGGAAAAAATTGTGTGTGTGTGTGCGTGTGTATTTAAAGAAAAAAGTATGTGCACAATGTTAAAGCCACTGGCATAAAATATTAACAAGTGTTAAGTTTGCAGGAAACCAGGTAAAGGATTCTTTGGATGTTCTTATTCTTGTAACTTTTCTGTAAGTTTGAAATTACAAATATAATAAAAGACAAGTATGAAAATGTTACAGGAATAAAAATTTTTGTGAAATCACGTTAACTGGTAAAAAGTAAAATGTCCACTGTGTGTATGACTATCAAAAAAATGTATGCATGTGGACAGGAACTTGAGAGAGAGCAATACGTAGAAATGAAAACAGTTATTTCCAGCAAATGAGATTAACAATATAGTTTTGTCCTTCAAAACAAGAGTTACAGGTGTGATAAGTTAACCATTTGTGGGACTTTCCTGGGGGCACAGTGGTTAAGAACGCACCTGCCAATGCAGGGGACACGGGTTCAAGCCCTGGTATGGGAAGATCCCACATGCTGCGGAGCAACTAACCCTGTGCGCCACAACTGAGCCCGAGCGCCACAACTACTGAAGCCCACAAGCCTAGAGCCCATGCTCCACAACAAGAGAAGCCACCACAATGAGAAGCCTGCGCACTGCAACGGCGAGTAGCCCCCACTCGCCGCAACTAGAGAAAAGCCCACACGCAGCAACAAAGACCCAATGCAGCTATAAATAAATAAATAAATAAATTTATTAAAAACCCATATATTTTAAGCAAAAATGGAATTCTACTAGACGTGTTTTACAACTGCCCTTTTCATTCTATACCATAGTAAGCATAATTCTGATCAATAAATATACACCTGTATTCTCAAAAAATTTAATGATTGTCATAGCATAATTATAATTAAGACAAAAGAACTAGATAAATGTTATGTCAGGATTTGGAAGTTTAAATTCTGTATATTATTAAAAATATTTCCGGGCTTCCCTGGCAGCGCAGTGGTTGGGAGTCCGCCTGCCGATGCAGGGAACACGGGTTCGTGCCCCGGTCTGGGAGGATCCCACATGCCGCGGAACGGCTGGGCCCGTGAGCCATGGCCGCTGAGCCTGCGCGTCCGGAGCCTGTGCTCCGCAACGGGAGAGGCCACAACAGTGAGAGGCCCGCGTACCGCAAAAAAAAAAAATTTCCATTTTATGAGCTTATTTTACTACCAGGTCTTCGCTGTTTCAAACTTATCATCTATTTGTGACTGTCAATTTTTCCCTGAACAATAAACAAGTACCACTGCATTTACTGGAAGTATTAACTTCAAGAGTCACAAATACCTATCATTCATATATATAATTATATATATGTATATATTGTATATATATGTATATAAATATATATATATATTTAAATATACATATTTATATATTTCCCCCCGGCCCCCTGCCCCCCCAGCTCACGGCTTGTAGGATCTTAGTTCTCCAACCAGGGATCAAACCCAGGCCCAGGCAATGGAAGAGTGAAAGCACTGAGTCCTAACCACTGGACCACCAGGGAATTCCCCTTATATTTTTTGATGTAACAATAAAAATCATTACTGCTTACATTGGCAAAGCTGTTAATTTCATTATATTTAAGAGGCCTGAAAGCATACAATAATAAGAAAGTTCTCACTTACTAAGCACTTTCTATTTGTCAAGCATTTTTATTGTATTAAATTCACTTATGTGCAGGGAGAAAAAGTTGATAATGACAGTGTTTTCAATGAGAATAACTAAATGACTTTGTAATTAAATAAGTAAACTTAGAAAGACAATTAAAATGAGCTCTTACCAGAAAAGACATCAAATAAACTTGTTCCATCACCATTGTCATCATCTGCTGCCATGATCCTATTTCTTTTTGATAGTCGCCATCTAAAGTATTAAATATAAATATTCTCCACTGTTAAAATCAACCTCACATTTCAGAGACTAAACTTAGCTTTAAGTTAAAAGACAACTTTCAAATTTGGACACACTGACAATGTTCATTCTATTGTGATTTTTTTTTTAATATCTAACATTGTCCAAAAGCTAAAACTAGACAACAAAAATCTTAAACTTGCTGATATGGTTAACCCATGCCACAAAGTAAATGATGCTAATTTTATAAAGTAGACCAAAATATAAATTAACTTGCATACTTAAATAAGCCAACTATCATAAAAGTGCAACTATATGGTGAGTTCTGTGAGTCCTCTTAGCAAATCATCAAACCTGGTGGTGATCTTGGGGACTCTAGACACACGTGTTTTCACCAATAAGGGAGTAAGATGGGCAAAGAGTGAAGAGTTTGATACTATACTAGGTTGGTAAAGGTATGGGAAAAGAGTGATGTATATACTCTAATACATCAAGTGTGTACTGGTACAAGCTCTATGGAGGCAGTATGGCAATAGCTATCAAGTTTCTAAATGCAAACACTCTTTGACCCAACAATTTCATATCTAGTGCTTTGCTCTACAGATATACAAGCACATGATTACAAAAATGTGTATACCAGAATATTCAATGTAGCACTGTTTGTAGCAGCAAGACTAGTAGCAATGTAAGAATCCAAAGCAGTAAAAAAAAAAAAAAAAAAAAAAAAATCTGACTTATCTGACATTCTCCATTCTGCCCGTAAAATACATGAATGTTGCCTATGGTCAAAGAACTATAGCCACTGTGGCTCCTTGGGGTCACTAAGGCTACCTGTGCCTGCACACTTCTGCTCCCACCAACTGAGATATTCACCTACCAACAACCAGGTGCATTTATTATCAAACCCAATTATGTTTATTTCCTTATTTTTCTAAGTAATAGTATGATGAAAGATTACATTACCAAAGGGAGTTATTTTCCAGTGAAAACTAGGCTGAGTGTTCTGGAAAGACTAAAAGGCGAGTAGCAAGACACTTACAGTTGCTGTCAAATCAAGTAAGGGTGAGATAATCCAAAATACTGGAAAAGAAAATCTAGTCTGTACTCTGACTGACTCAGAAGTATCGAATTTCTTACTCTAATGAAGAAAGTGCTGGAAATCATAAGCAATGTCTTATGGGTGTACAAGAAAGAAGTCAGAACTCTAACCACTGGATGTATACTCAAAGAAGAGGTCATGGTTCTACCACAACAAATACAATTTATATATTATTCCTTTAAATAAAATTAAGGTATATGTATATCTTTTTTTCTTCATTCCCCACATTCCCCGTTTTTTCCAAATAGCTGAGTTGATTAATCAACTGTTATAATATAGCTTGTGCAATAATTACAAAAGGCACAAATGGCATAATCACATTTGGCAAATAACACAACTGACTCTTGGTAAAGCAAAACTCAACTGAGGGAGCAGAAACTCATAGGCTTCCGGACGGTAATCAACTCCTAGCTGTAAACTGTCACATGGAGAGGGGAGCATCAGTCAATGGGTTTCTTACAAAATGGAGATCAATTAATCTAAAGATTTGGTTAAAAAGATGATTTGGTTAAACTGATCAAATAGATCAAAGCTTTCATTGCATATCATTTCAGTTTTAGTTTTTACTACTAAAAAAAGATTCTACTTGTCTTGGTAAATTGAAACTGGGAAATACAAGAGATCTAACAAATCCTGGATCTTTTGTTCCTCATCTGTCTTAAATTTTCTCCAACTGTTCACAGGATCTTTGTCTCCAAACCTTAAATTCTAGGCCCCTATCACCAAATATATATATATATATATATATATATATATATATATATATATATATATATATATATATAAATTACTTATAAATGTAAGAGAAAGTGACCATTTCTTAGTCACATCAGATGTAGCATTACGAGATCTTCAAAATTGTTTGAGAATAATATATATACATAGTAACATAAAGAAGTTGTCAAAAGAATATATGTGGTTTCTCACTATGTACTATATATAAAGTTAAAGGAACTGTGGCAATTATGATGTCTCTTTATTCCATATCTACCCTGTGTGATAATGGAAGTAGGCCTTGCAAATATTTCTCTTTTGCTAACTGGTACTACATACAGCCTTGTCACTTGAGAGTGCTGAAGGGAGACTGGAAAGGAAGCCAGTTTCTCCTCCTAGTTTCAGTGTGCCTGGCTAGCCAGGCTCCTGCAGGGCAAGCTTTCTCCAGCATTCAGTTCCAGCAGTAGACAGTTTCTCCAGCACTAGGTTCCTGCAAAGCCACAATTTTTCTGCATGCTTGCCTCCTATACGTAAGGTTGCTATTACAATGGGCTCCTGCAGGACACAGCTTTCTCCTGCTAGGCTCATGGAGAGGGCAGCTACTCCAACTCTTGGATCCCACAGCACCTGACAGCCAGCAGCATCCAGGAGCTTCCCCATGCACCTCCTGACCAGATTCAAAGGAAGGTCATTAGAAAGGCACTTAGCAACTTCTCCACCATCCAATTAGCCCTGGCCACACTCTTTCCAATGAGGGGGAGACAGCTCTTCTTTGGATGATCTATCTCAGCCCTAAAGGTAGTGGCTGATCCTTATATCTGCTATTCCTACATTCCTTAGGGTTATCTTTAACTCTTTACTAACCAATTCCCAGTTATTCCAACCCTCTGTTAATAATTCTTTATACTAAGCTTTTTCTTTTCAAATTACCATGTGGTTTTTGTCTCCTGATTAGACCTTGTCTGATACAGGTAAGCAGTCACAACAGAGGTTTTAACACACTCTTCTCTGCTAATAAAGCAGTTAAAGAGATTTAAAGATACAGCTCTGAACACAAAATTGACAGGTTTGATCTGATGATTTTTATTGATATATTACCTACAGTAAAAGAACTTATATTACTTTCAAGCATATTTATAAAAACTGACAATATATCATAATAGAGTTAGTTTCAACAAATTTCATAAAAGTGCTTTTATCAGTAAAATTTGAAATTAACAGTGCATTTTCAAATTTCCCAATTCCTTTGAAAATTTACAAACAACAAACTTTACAAAGAACAAACATTAATGGAAACTGGGAAATACATAGAACTAAATAACAATGAATACACCACAGAACAAAATATTTGTGGGGTACAATCAAAATAGTACTTTTAGAGGAAAAGTTATAGCATTAAATAAATTTATAGGAAAAGAATACAAAATATTGAGGTCAACATCCAACTCAAGAAAAAAGAACAAAGTAAACTGAAAGAAAGAAACACATAAAAAAGAGAAATTAATAAAAAGAAACAAACACTATAAAGATGAATAAAAATAAACACTGGCTCTTTGAAAAGACAAATCAAATAGGCATATGCCTGGCAAAACTAATAAAGAAAAAGAAAGAAGGCACAAACATTAGGGATAAAAAAGGAGTGACAGCTTCACATATAGCAGAGATTAAGTTATTAACAAAATATATTTGAAAGTTCAATGAAATGGATAGTTTTTTAGAAAAATGTAACTTGCCAAAACTGACTGAAGAAGAAACAGAAAATATGTACACATCTAGGAGGATTAAATTATTTGATACAGTAATTAATCTACTCATAAAGAAACTACTAAACCCAGACAGTTTTACAGGTGAATCCTATCATACCTTCAAAGAACAGATAAACCATAATCTACTTCAGACAACAGATAGGAAAAAAAGAAGGCTGAGAGGGCTTCCCTGGTGGCGCAGTGATTGAGAGTCCACCTGCCGATGCAGGGGACACGGGTTCGTGCCCTGGTCTGGGAGGATCCCACATGCCGCTCCGCGGCTGGGCCCGTGAGCCATGGCCGCTGAGCCTGCGTGTCCAGAGCCTGTGCTCTGCAACGGGAGAGGCCACAACAGTGAGAGGCCCGCGTACCGCAAAAAAAAAAAAAGAAGGCTGAGAGACAAATAAGTTTATAAGGTTAGTATAGTCTAGACATCAAAACTGGGCAAAGATAGGGCAAAACAGGAAAATTACAAGACAGGAAAACTATAAGTCAATCTTCTTACGAACATAGAAATAGCCTTAAAACAAAAACAAAAACAAAAATACACTACGGACAAGTAAGATTTATCCCCAAAAATGCTAGGATAGTATAGCATTAAAAACTCAATTCATATAAGCACTGTCTTCTAGTTGATAAAGTTGCTTCCCAGCAGGGTATGAGTTGTTAGTTCTGATACTGTTATATGTGTATATTGGAAATGAACAATTTAAATAGATGGGTGGTAGATGGTGGGAGCCAGGTTTCTTGCTACTGAAGTGGAAGGTTACAGAAAAGCAAGAGAACACACTAAAAATGATCCCTGTGGTAATGGATTATAGTTGAAGACATCAGTAAGAACTCACATTTAACTTAACATAGATACAGATGATTATATACAGAAATATTTACAGGTATACATATATACATGAGTTAGTAGACCCATATGTACTATTTCTTTGCTCCACCAGCAAAGTAGCAATAAGCACAACTAGTATCCATATCTTGGCTTCTAATACTATTCTCCATTAAGATGGACCAGGGCTTCTTGAAGAAATGGCTGATTCTAAGACAAGGGCACAAAATGCACAAGATGAACATGGAGCATCTTACAGTGCAAGAAAGTAAGGAAGTGTCAAAAAAAAAAAAAAGAAACTAACAGAGGTATGTCAAAGAGGCACTGGAACCAACTGAAAGAGCTCTCAATAGCCAAAGCTGGAACAATTTGAGCAACAAAGTAAAGTAGCACTGGATTATAACCCAAAGCATAAAATAAACATACATGGTCCACACTGATATAAGTAAATTGTACATGGAGAAGAAACAAATCTTCCATGCAGAATTCCAAATAAATTATGTTGATACTCCACTCTAAAGCAGGCAGGGCCTAATTTCCCACTCCTCAAAGGAGGGCTGTGCACTGTGACTTATTTCCAAAGAGCAGAGTATGGAATTGGGTGGGGGGCTAACTTTATGGTGAAGAAACCTGACAAACATTACTTCAGTCAAAGGATCAAGCCAACATCAACAGTCATAAACCATGTTGATAATATGTACTCTTGATATGATATGATGAAAATGGCACTTTACCTTTGATTTTCCCAAAACCCATAACCTCAGTCTAATGATGAGATAAACATCAAATTCTAATTAGAGGAGCATCCTACAATATACCTGTCTAGTACTCCTCAAAACTGCTAAGGACACCAAAAACAAGGAATGAGAGAAAATGCCACAGTTGAGAGGAGCCCAAGAAGACAGGACAACTAAATGTAATATGGCGTCCTGAAACAAAAAAAAGTATAGATATTGGGTAAAAATAAAGGAAATCTGAATAAACTACAGACTTCAATTAATAATAATGTATCGGGGCTTCCCTGGTGGCGTAGTGGTTGAGAGTCCACCTGCCGATGCAGGGGACACGGGTTTGTGCCCCGGTCCAGGAAGATCCCACATGCCACGGAGCAGCTGGGCCCGTGAGCCATGGCCGCTGAGCCTGCGCGTCAGGAGCCTGTGCTCCACAACGGGAGAGGCCACAATAGTGAGAGGCCCGCGTACCGCAAAATAAATAAATAAATAATAATAATAATAATATTGTATCAATTTTTTCATTAATTATAAGAAATTATCATAAGATATTAATAGCAGCGAAAACTGGGGGTGTAGAGTGACATATGGGGATTCTCTGTACTTCCTAATTTTTCTGTAAACCTAAAACTGATGCAATAATAGTCTACTAACTAAAAATTAGTATATTTCATGCTAGATAAGAAAAGAAAAAATATGATCATCTCAACATCTGCATAGGAAGGGCATATGATAAAGTTCAACACTAACTCTCAGCAAAGTTGGAGTTTATGAAAGTTTAAGATGGGACCTTTCAGGAATTCCTTTGCGGTCCAGTGGTTAGGACTCCGACTCTATGCTTCCACCGCAGGGGGCACGGGTTCGAGAACTAAGATCCCATATGCTGGGCAGTGCGGCCAAGAAAAAAAAGATGGGTACTTTCATAAACTGATAGAAGACATATTTCTACTAAAAAAAAAAAATCCCCTCACATTGGGACTTCCCTGGTGGCGCAGAGGTTAACAGTCCACCTCCCAATGCAGGGGACATGGGTTCGAGCCCTGGTCTGGAAAGATCCCACATGCCGCGGAGCAGCTAAGCCCATGCACCACAACTACTAAGCCTGTGCTCTAGAGCCCACGAGCCACAACTACTGAGCCTGTGTGCCACAACTACTGAAGCCCGCGCACCTAGAGCCCATGCTCCAGAACAAGAGAAGCCACCGCAATGAGAAGTCCATGTACCGCAATGAAGAGTAGCCCTCGCTCGCCACAACTAGAGAAAGCCCGTGCGCATCAACAAAGACCCAATGCAGCCAAAAATAAATAAATAAATAAAAAACAAAACCCTCACGTTAATCATCATGCATGTTAAAACCATAGAAGCATCTCCTTCAAAGTCAAGCTTGCTTCTATTAGCAAAAAGAGTAAAACATGAAATGAAACAGAGCTGGAAAGGAAGAAACAAAGCTGTCATTATTCACACTATGATCAGCTATACAGAAAATCTACAAATTATTAGAACTGGGAAGAGTTTCTCAAAGTCGCTGAATGTAAGATTATACACAAAAAGCAACAGGTTTCCTATATGACAGCAAACAGTTTTTAAACATAACTGATAAGAAGATATTATTCACAACAACAAAACTATAAGGTACATAGGAATTAATCTAATACAAGACCTTTATGGAGAAAATAATAAAAGATCTAAATAAAGATCTAAATCAGGGATTTGAAAACTTTTTCTTCTTTTTTTTTTTTTTTCTGGCCATGCCGTGAGGCATGCGGGATCCTAGTTCCCCGACCAGGGATTGGACCTGCCCCCTACAGTGGAAGTGCAGAGTCCTAACCACTGGACCTCCAGGGACGTCCCCTGAAAACCTTTTCTTCTTAAAGGGTCAGGAAGTAGGCATTTTATGCTTGTAGACCATCTGGTCTGTCACAAGGACTTAACTCTGCTGCTGTAGCTCCAAAACAACCATAGACAACTCATAAATGAATAGAGGCAGCTATGTTCCAATAAAACTTTATTTACAAGAACAGGCAGCCTACCTCTGCTCTAAATAAATGACAAAATATGTCTCAATCATTTTTAGGAAAACTCAACATCAAGGTTGGCAATTCTCACTAACTTTATCTATAAACTCAATGCAATCCCAAACTTAACAAGCTGACCATAAAATTCAAATTGAAGTGCAAAGGGCCTAGGAGAGTCAGGACATATTTTATTTTGATGGGGAGAGAGTAAATTTTTTATTGTAGTATAACGTAAAAATAGAAAAAAGCCCAAACCGTAAGTAGACAGTCCTATATTTTTCACATACTGAACACATCCATGGAATTACCACTCAGATCAAGAAACAGACCATTACCAGCACCCTAGAAGTACTCCTTGGGCCCCCTTAAAGCCACTATCCCCTCCCAAATGTTGGCAAAAATGTGTGGAGAATAAAAGCATACACATTGCCGAGGACTTGCTTGGCAGGAGGGGAAGGACTTGCATGTCAGTGGAGGAGAGGGAGGTATCTGTGGAGATCTCTGTAGATTCCAAATGAGAATATTAACCTTGGCGGAAAGGCAGACATGGAGAACTGTAAATAAAACAGCCTAGTTGAAACAGACCTCAGAACAGGATTGGGAGACAAAACTAAAATTTCATTCGTGTCAAACAGAAGATACTAAATGTCAAACCAACGTATCTGGTCTTGAACTTCCAGAAGATAAGAGCACTGAAGGTTTCTGAGTTAGTACATTGATATAAAGAAAGGAAAGAGGAAGACTAATTTGTGGAATGAACTGGAAAGACAAAAGTGTAGGCAAAGAAACTGGGAGGGAGGCTACTATAAAAGTCCACATGATAAGACTTAACCCAAGACGGAGACAGAACGAAAAGAGTGATTACATGAGTCATAAAAATGGAAGAAAGTAAATTACGTAAGTGCCTGGATATGGAAAATATAAACTATCACCTCCTGCCTCAATTCACTCTCAAGCTAAAAGCTTCCATTATCTTTGACTCTTTCTTAGCACCACACTCACTTTCAAGCAGTCACAAATTCTTAGTGATTTTTAAATCTCTCAAATTTAGTGTCTCCTTTGCACTCAGTCACTGTTCCAGTTTCAGATACAATTATTTCTCACTTAAGTTATAATAAAAGTCTCCTAGCTAGTTTCTACACTACCAATATCTTTTTCCTCTTACCATTTTCCACACTGAGGCCAAAATTAACCCTGTTTATGTCTAGCCTGTGTTTCTCTCCCAGGTCAGAAACCTTCAACAGCTACCCCAAATAAAATTATCAAGTTGAGCTTCCCTAGCGCAGAACCCAAAGCCTTTCTAGAAATGTCTATGAGTGCTTTTCTATTTCTCACTGTTCCCCTCACACACTCCAGCCACAGCCACCACAGCACGTTTCTGTAAGGCAAGTTAGCACACACATTATTGAGAAATAGAGAAATGATATCAGCATAACCCGGAAATTATGTTGGTTCAGATGGGGTTCTTTCCCAGGATGTTAAAGGTTTGCACCATTAATGAACAGCAGCTAAACACAGCAAGCAAGAAGGAATCTAGTCCCGTACCTGCCACCCTTACGCTAGATACCCATCACTCCCCTTTCTTCCTCTAGTCTCAGTACAGCCGCAGGCTCTGTCTTGCATGGGCTTAAGCTTGGTTTCCCTCAATCTTTGTGGGAGGGAGGACGGGGGACAAAGCCAAACACAAGGCAATGAGCCAGAGCCATCCAGTCCACCGTCACAAGATTTCACATGAAGCCTGCATCTGCCTCTGTACCCACAACCTCTGATGTTTACGTCCCTGTTCTTGTTGCCGCAATCCTTCCTTATTCCTCCTTCCATCAAGCTATCTTCATCCTTATTTTTTCTTGAGGAAAAGACCTATATTTACTGAGATACTTATTTACTAGGAATTTAACATGTCTTTTAACTGTGCCGGTATTTTAATTACAATGGATATTGTTCCTGTTGCTGCTCCAGTAATATGAGTAGATAGGCTTTGAGTATTCTGCTCCTATTTTTCCCATAAACCCTGTCTTAGTGAGTGATTTTGCAGAAGTAAAGGTTTTTCAAGAATACATATAACATTAGAGCAGAAATATCTGTACTTGCAGTTCCTGAAATATGCCATGTACTTCAGCTCCACAACATCTTGCTCTTTCTGTTTCCTCACCTGGACTGCTCATCCCCTTCCCAAACCCAGCTACCACACAAAAAATAAATAAATTAGGGACTTCCCTGGTGGCGCAGTGGTTGAGAGTCCACCTGCCAAGGCAGGGGACACGGGTTCGAGCCCTGGTCCGGGAAGATCCCACATGCCGCGGAGCAACTAAGCCCATGCACCACAACTACTGAGCCTGCACTCTAGAGCTTGCATGCCACAACTACTGAGCCCGCGAGCCACAACTACTGAAGCCTGCATGCCTAGAGCCCGTGCTCCGCAACAAGAGAAGCCACTGCAATGAGAAGCCCACGCACCGCAACTTAAGAGTAGCCCCCACTCACCGCAACTAGAGAAAGCCCACATGTAGCGATGAAGACCCAATGCAGCCAAAAAGAAAAAACCTTTTTAGAGGCATAGTTAATTCCCAATCCCTTATTCTATCAGCATGCTGAACATGTCATTATTGCATTTACCAATCTCTACTAGAATCATTTGCCTTCTAAAGTTTTCCTTAAACTTTAACATGCATCAGAAAATCCTGGAGAAGTTTCGTAAGGCACAGCATTAAGATCACAATGCTTGTGATGCCTTCAGGGACTGCAGGCAGGGTCTGGCCCCTGCAAATGCCTCTCCCTGACTCTTCCTCTAGTGCCTCTTTCAGGTGCTCACATGCACATTGCTCCTTCCTGCCTCAGGAAATTTGCAGATGCTGTTCCTTCTACCTAAAAAATCTCTTCACCACCATCACCTAGTTCTCTCCCCTAAATCGGTTAGACTTCAGCTCAGTTGTCACTTCTTCCAGGAGATCCTCCCTGTCTCCTGTCTCCCTCTCTTCACCAGCCTGATGGGGCCATGGTAGGCCTATCCCAGGATCCCCAAGGACCTTGTAGGTTATGTTAAGGCATTTACTCTTCTATCTAGAAGAGAACAGGGAGCCACCAAAGTGTTGCCAGCCAGGAAAGATAAGATCAAATATGCTGGTTGGTCTGGGGCTAGAGAATTATGAACAGCAGCAAGCAGCTTGGGACACAGATGACCCTTGCTCAACAAACACTGGCCTCATCCTACCTCCCCAGGGGATCTCCAGTAATCCCCTATGGTAGTGTTTTCCAGAATGGGGCATGACTATCCCTGGGTGCTCTAGGGATAATTTTAGTGGCATATAACCAAATATTTTTCAAAGATTAACATATTTGTTTCGATGGGGATTCAAAAATAAAACTTGCATTCTAAACCCATGATTTCATGGCTATTATTGCTTAGGACAAACTTCATGAGGCTGATACTCAACTGACTAACTAAAGCATAGGGCCTCTTGCTCAAGTCAAACTTGCCAAGTACCCTGAAAAATCCCTCCACTTCTTTCTCTATACAACTCTCCTGCCTGAAATGTCCTTCCAACCCCCTGCTTTGGAAATTCTACATACCCTTCAAAGTCTCAGTTGAATCCCCGCTCAGGAAAGTGGCCTTCAATTAGGGTAGGAGATTGGCATAGTGGTTAAAAACTAAGGCTTGGGGCTTCCCTGGTGGCGCAGTGGTTGAGAATCTGCTTGCTAATGCAGGGGACACGGGTTTGAGCCCTGGTCTGGGAGGATCCCACATGCCGCGGAGCAACTAGGCCTGTGAGCCACAACTACTGAGCCTGTGCGTCTGGAGCCTGTGCTCCGCAACAAGAGAGGCCGCGATAGTGAAAGGCCCACGCACCGCGATGAAGAGTGGCCCCCGCTTGCCACAACTAGAGAAAGCCCTCGCACAGAAACGAAGACCCAACACAGCAAAAGTAAATTAATTAATTAATAAACTCCTACCAACAACATCTTCTTAAAAAAAACAAAACAAAAAAAACAAAAAAAAACTAAGGCTTATCAAATGTAAATTTTGGACTTTGGGTGAAAAATAGGTATCAATGTACCAATGATTGTGTAACAATGATGTACAATGTTCACTAATTGTAACAAATGCAACAGTCTGTTGTTAGATGTTGATAGAGGGAGGAAGTTGTGTGTTGGCACAGGAAGCGTATGCAAACACTCTGCATTTCTGCTCAATTTTGCTGTGAACTTAAAAATGCTCTAAAACATAAAGTCTATTAAAAAAAAGAAAGAAAAGAAAAATCTGGAGAAGTTAAAACACAAGATTTGGGCCTCCCGGGTGGCGCAAGTGGTTGAGAGTCCGCCTGCCGATGCAGGGGATACGGGTTCGTGCCCCGGTCTGGGAGGATCCCATATGCCGCGGAGCGGCTGGGCCCGTGAGCCATGGCCGCTGAGCCTGCGCGTCCGGAGCCTGCGCGTCCGGAGCCTGTGCTCCGCAACGGGGGAGGCCACAACAGTGAGAGGCCCTCATACCGCAAAAAAAAAAAAAAAAAAAAAAAAAAAAACACAAGATTTGATGGGCCCATCTCCAGAGTTTCTGATTCAGTAGGTCTGAGATGAGGCTTGAGAATTGAATTTCTAAAAAGTTCGCAGGTAATGCTGCTGGGGATCACACTCTGAGAACTATTATTTTAGACCAGTGCTGTCCAATAGAACTTTCCATAATGATAAAAAATGTTCTATATCTGAGCTGCCCAGTATGGTAGCTACTAGCCACATGTAGCTATTGAGTACATGAAATACACACAGTGTGAATGACCGTTAGTTTCCTATTGCTGCTCTACCAAATGACCACAAACTTCATGGCTTAACACAAATGTATTACCTTACAGTTCTGGGGGTCAGAAGTCTCACTGGTCTAAAAATCAAGGTTCAGGAGGGCTGCATTCCTTCTGGAGGCTGTAGGGGAGAAACTGTTCTTTGCTCTTCCCAGTTTCTAGAAGCTGCCTATGTTCCTTTGCTGGTGGCTCCTTCGTCCACCTTCAAAGCCAACAGTGTGACATCTCCTCACCTCTTGACCTCTGCTTCCATGGTCAGACTTGCTCCCCTCCCCACCTTCCTCACACTTCCGTCATCACATGGCCTTTCCTGTCACTTACTCTCCTGCTTCCCTCTTAAGGACCCTTATGATAATACTGGCCAACTGGATAATCCAGGATACTCTCCCCATTTCAAAATCCTAATCACACCTGCAAAGTTTCTTTTTTTGCGGGGGGTGGCCAACACCACGTGACTTGTGGGATCCCAGTTCCCCAGCCAGGGATTGAACCCATGCCCCCTGCAGTGGAAGCACAGAGTCCTAACCACTGGACCTCCAAGGAATTCCCTCCAAAAGTTTCTTTTGCCATGTAAAGCAACATATTGATAGGTTCCTGGGATTAGAACAAGGACATATTGGGGAATCCATTATTTGGCCTAACACACTGAGGTTGATGTTTATAAATTTTATTTATTTGGCTGTGTTGGGTCTTCTTTTCTGTGCAAGGGCTTTCTCTAGTTGCGGCGAGCGGGGGCCACTCTTCATCAGTGTGCGGGCCTCTTACCGTCGCGGCCTAGCTTGTTGTGGAGCACAGGCTCCAGATGCGCAGGCTCAGTAGTTGTGGCTCACGGGCCCAGTTGCTCCGCAGCATGTGGGATCTTCCCAGACCAGGGCTCGAACCCGTGTCCCCTGCATTGGCAGGCAGATTCTCAACCACTGCGCCACCAGGGAAGCCCCGAGGTTGATGTTTAAATTGTAATTAATTTAAATTAATTTAAAGTTAAGGGACTTCCCTGGTGGTCCAGCAGTTAAGACTCCATGCTCCCAACACAGGGGGCCTGGGTTTGATCCCTGGTCAGGGAACTAGATCCCACATGCTGCAACTAAGAGTCCACCACAACTAAAAAGATCCCACATGCCGCAACTAGAGATCCTGCACACTGCAAATAAGATCCCACGTGCCGCAATTAAGACCCAGCGCAGCCAAAAAAAAGGATGATTAAAAAAAATTTTAAGTTACAGAGGGAATTCCCTCTTTAACTTTATTATAATTTAATTACAATTACAATTGTGGTTATTACAATTTAATAACACATAACTAGCTCTAAATGCTATTGGGCCCTTGTAAAAAGGTATCTGAATACTTTCCTAAGGTGACAAGCTCCTAGACATCACTATCTTATTTTTTACAACTGCAAAGCAGTTTGGATTAAACATGTGATGGGCAAACACAAGGAGGTCGGGATAGAGAGCAAGAACTGCCACAAAAAGTAGGGGTACCAGATCAGACTGATAGACTCCTCTGCTGCCCCTCAGTGCTTGAAAATTAGGATATGTTGGGCCTCCCTGGTGGCGCAGTGGTTGAGAGTCCGCCTGCCGATGCAGGGGATACGGGTTCGTGCCCCGGTCTGGGGGGATCCCATGTGCCGCGGAGCGGCTGGGCCCGTGAGCCGTGGCCGCTGGGCCTGTGCGTCCGGAGCCTGTGCTCCGCAACGGGAGAGGCCACAACAGTGAGAGGCCCGCATACCGCAAAAAGAAAAAAAAAAAAAAAATTAGGATATGTTTGTACTAAAAAACAAATCAACAGTCAGCAATAAGATGTTAAAGTTAATAAAGTACACACATTCCTGTAAGTCGAAGCTCACCAAGTCCAAACCCAAAAAAGATGACCTTTCTGTCAACATTTGTCACCTCCTGACATTGCTACTTCTTTAAGTAGCATCCCTACTGATGCTACAACGCTTCTCCCACTTTTCCTCATTCTTGCTATCGAAATTTGTTTCAGACCCCGCACTATAGCTATCTAGTTATCTCCCCTCTCCAAACACATGTTACACACAACAGTTGGGTTAGTTCTTCCAAAGCAATCCTGCTCATATCACTTCCTGCTCAAAAACTTTGTATTACTTCCCAATGTCTACTGAATAAAGTCAAGAAAGGCACCTACCTTTCTAGCCCTATCACTCACTATCCCAAGGTTTCCAAAACCCCAAGGTTCAGTGAAACTGGGTTTGTGTTCTACTGAATAAAGTCAAGAAAGGCACCTACCTTTCTAGCCCTATCACTCACTATCCCAAGGTTTCCAAAACCCCAAGGTTCAGTGAAACTGGGTTTGTGTTCACAAACACACTTCCTGACACCATCTCCCCGCATCTATCTAAGAGTCCACAAGCAAGCCTGGGTTTCAATACCCAGAGGTTAGATTATGAGAATTGAGATTTTAGAAAAGTCCAGTGATATAATTACGATACTTGGTCTTCATCCACTATGGAATGAGGGAACCACTGAAGGCTTTTAAAGCGAGAAATATCATGATCAAATCTGCTTTTCAAACGTTCAACTCTAGCAAGAAAAGTATAGAAAATATTAGTGGCAAGGGAGATAGAAAATGCTATTAAAACAGGCAGGAGAGGGGTTTCCCTGGTGCGGCAGTAGTTGAGAATCCGCCTGCCAATGCAGGGGACATGGGTTCGAGCCCTGGTCCGGGAAGATCCCACATGCCGCGGAGCAACTAAGACTGTGCGCCACAACTACTGAGCCTGCGCTCTAGAGCCCGCGAGCCACAACTTCTCAAGCCCGCACGCCTAGAGCCTGTGCTCCGCAACAAGAGAAACCACTGCAATGAGAAGCCCATGCACCGCAACTTAAGAGTAGCCCCCACTTGCCGCAACTAGAGAAAGCCCGCGCGTAGCAACGAAGACCCAACACAGCCAAAAAAAAAAAAAAAATGCAGGAGACAATGAGGGATGACTAAGTTATTAGTGGAAATAAAGACTAAGACCAGACCTGAAAGACTTCTGTAGCAGAATCAAAAAGATTTAAGGGGGCTTCCCTGGTGGCGCAGTGGTTGAGAATCCGCCTGCCGATGCAGGGGACACGGGTTCATGCCCCGGTCCGGGAGGATCCCACATGCCACGGAGTGGCTGGGCCCATGAGCCACAGCCGCTGAGCCTGCACGTCCGGAGCCTGTGCGCCGCAATGGGAGAGGCCACAACAGTGAGAGGCCCACGTACCACAAAAAAAAAAAAAAAAAAAAAAAAAAGAAAGAAAGAAAAAGATTTAAGGGAATGGGTATTCAAATATCCAATCTTGCCCATTTCAAAACCACAGCCTGAGCTGTCTTTTCAAAATGCAAATCTGATCATGTTTCCTCCTCTGCTTAAAACTCTTCAGTGCTTCCAGCTGATCTTAGATTAAAAAACAAATTTTGCCACAATTCTTCTTACCAAGCCCTGAGTGACCCGGCCTCTCCCCACTCCTCTAGGGTTAGTCTGTAGCATTCTCCCCCATTCTCTGCTCTGATCATATTGGCCTTCCTTCAGCTCCTAGAACACAGTTTGCCCCTCCCCCCACAGCGCCTCTGCAGGGAGTGTTCTTTCCTCACTGATCTCCTTCACTCAGCTCATCTGTGTGTGATACTGTGGATTAAGTAATGTTTGAGCCTTCCCTGGCTACCCTTTCTCTCCACTAGGTCAGGTCCTCTGTTAAATATTCTTATACCACTTTGTCCTTTCTCTACATGGCCTCTTTTCAGTTTATGATTACATTTTTTGTGGGATTCCTAGAGAAATATCCACCTCACCTGCTAGGCTATAAGCTCCACCAAGAACAGGCCTGGCTCTGTTCTGTTCACCATTGTACCCCCAGCTCTCAGCACAGAGCCTGACAGGTTGGTAGGTAATAAAAAAATATTTGCCGAATTAATCAAAATCCCAATTTGTTACAGACAACTCTGCAGTTCCTAGCTTTAATAACAAGGTAGTCATGCTTTTAACTGAAATGGAGAACCAAAGAAGCCATGTTGAATTATCTATCGAACATCCAGCAGAAAATGTCTAAATAGACAGTTGGAAAATGGAGTACATAGCACAGAAGACAAGACATAATTGCTACTATTTGCAATAGCTAAGACATGGAAACAACCTAAAAGTCCATCGAGAGATGAATGGACAAAAAAGATGTGGTACATATATACAGTGGAATACTACTCAGCCCATAAAAAAGAATGAAATATTGCCATGTGCAGCAACATGGATGGACCTGGAGATTGTCATACTGAGTGAAGTCAGAAAGAGAAAGCCGAATACCATATGCTAGCACTTATATGTGGAATCTCAAATATGATGCAGATGAACTTATTTACGAAACAGAAACAGACTCACAGACATAGAAAACAAATGTATGGTTATCAAAGGGGAAAGGGGGTGGGGAAGGGATAAATTAGGAGTTTGGGATTAGCAGATACACACTACTATATATAAAATAAACAACAAGGTCCTGTAGCACAGGGAATTATATTCAATATCCTATAATAAAGCATAATGGAAAATAATATGAAAAAGTATATATACATATACATAAATATATAACTAAATCACTTTGCTGTACACCAGAAACTAGCACAACATTGTAAATCAACTATACTTCATCAATTAAAAAAAAAAGACATAACTGCTGTAGCTGAGATTACTCTTGAAATTATAAAGGCCAGTGATTCTCTTGAAAAGGAAAAGAGGAAGGAGAGGAGGAAAACTTATGTATCAGAATCTCTTGCAAAGAACGATTTTTCACACTTGCTCTCACCTTTCCCCAAATGAGGACCTCGATATACAATGAGAGTTGCTTGTGATAGGAGAGTTGCACCTAAGTGAAGAGGCAAAATTTTCAAAGTTGAGAATCAAGAAAAGAGTTGCAAGCTCACTCATAATCTTTTAAGGAACAATCCCAATGGATTCAGAGGTGAAGTTGAAGCAGATGAGAGAAGGATCACCTAGACTTTTGTGAGAGGACAATGTCTTTAAGAGACACTCTGAAGGAAGTTTCCTTTAAGAAAAAAATCGAGGGAATGAAATAAACATTTGTAGTGAAAAACAAAAACATGTAGAGAAAGAGTCAGGGGAGAGGGAGAGTGTATTGTTAGGCTCATGGGAAACACTTAATCTAATACAGCGAGAACCCTAAAAAGATGTAAGGGGAAAAGAATAACAAACGCCACATATACTGTACACTGTGTGCCAGACACTGGCCTAAATGCTCTAAATACATGATCAATTTACTTTAAATACTCCCAAAAGTCCTATGGGGTACAGACTATTCTTTTTCCCAATTTACAGATGAGGAAACAGAGAAGAGAAACTTGCCCCAAGGTCAAACAGCTGGTAAAAGGCAGATCTGGGCTTAGATCCCAGCTGTCTCTAAAGCCAGATGACAAAATCAAGAATATTCATTAGAGAGAAGAGTATAACAAAGTTTTTAACGGGCGAGCTCTTGTAAAATGGCAAGAAACGCCAGGAGATAACTGGAGTATGGGGATTCTGGCCCTGAAGGCCTCTGTCTGCCTCCAATCAAAGGAGCCCTGAGTGAGATGGGGGAGCCCTGAGTGAAATGGGGGAGGGGCCCTGAAGAGAGGCAAGGTTTGGAACTGGAGCTGTGGAGAATGGGAAAGATCAGAGAAGAATCAGAATCAATGCCAACTTGATGCCTGAAGTGCAAATCCTGAGATTCTACGAATTACACATTCACATCTGATTTAGGGCCTACTATGTGTTAGGCATGGCTCTCTTCGCCGTAGAGATTAAGATAAACAACTTCTCTGGGCGTAACAGTAGCGGAAACAACATCAATGATCACCAGACACAGGAAAAACCCATTCCTCCAGAAAATCCCATCCGAAAGATTTAATTTAAGAGTACATTCCAAGGGAAGATTGGTTTTGGGGGGGAGGGGCAGGAAGAGCGGTCGAAAGGACACTTCCTACCTGCGCTCACCCTCACCCTCGCCCCCGCTCCCGCCCGGATACTCTCGAGGGACCACAGAGGGATTGGGGGTGAAAGCCCAGAAGCTGCATCCGAGGGTGGCGGGAACGCGGCTTCCTGGGAGCCCCGGACATCAGACGCGCCATCCCCCCGCCACAGACTCCGCCGCTGCTTTCAACTCCCTGGCTCTCCAGACGCCGCCGGCCTCCACTCAGAGTACTACCGCGCAGCGCAACCTCCTCCCCAGCAGCCCCGCGCAGACCAGAGCCCCACAGCAACTTACCCGCCCCGCCTGGCCCAAGGTAGCCTGGGGTCCTTTCTGAACACCGAGGTCTCTCTGGAGTCTCCACCAATGCCAGCGCGCTATCAGCACGTGGAGGCGGGACTGAGCGCCCACGGCCAATCAGGTCAGACGCAAAGCACGTCCCCGGCGCACATTCCTAGTTCCCGCCTTTGGGAGGGATTAAAAAAAACACGGTTGGCGCCAAACTCCCGTAGTCTTCTAGGGTCTTCAGGGAAAGGGGCGGGGTCTGAGCTGGCGGGGAAGGAGGGGCGCGACTCCGCTACCGTAGGGGCAGGACCTTGGCCGAGGTAGGGGCGGTGTCTGGGAGAAGCTCTTTAATGAAAGGGAAAGTAATATATGAGAAGGCCCTGTCATTTATTTAGTTTTTTTTTTTAATAAATTTTATTTATTTATTTATTTATTTTTGGCTGTATTGGGTCTTCGCTTCTGCGCGCGGGCTTTTCTCAGGTTGCGGCGACCGGGGGCTACTCTTCGTTGTGGTGCGCGGGCTTCTCACTGCGGTGGCTTCTCTTGTTGCGGAGCACGGGCTCTAGGCGCGTGGGCTCAGTAGTTGTGGCTCCCGGACTCTAGAGCGCAGGCTCAGTAGTTGTGGCTCACGGGCTTAGTTGCTCCGCGGCATGTGGGATCTTCCCGGACCAGGGCTCGAACCCGTGTTCCCGTGTTGGCAGGCGGATTCACAACCACTGCGCCACCAGGGAAGCCCTATTTAGTTTTTTATTCTATTAATTCGATTGATTGTTAACCGCGTGTTAGACAGGTGCTGGGCGCTGGCTCGATGACGATGCATAAGCACTGTTTGCCCTCAGACACTTTACTGAATGATAAGCAATTTACCTCAGGGAGTTCGGAGCTTCGTGGAGGGGATACCAGGCCAGTGGGGTGGGAGGGAGAGGAGTGCTTTTTAGAGGTAGACTACCGGCGTCGCCTCTCAGAACCTGCAGGAATCTGAGGTGCCTGTAGGGTCTAGCCTCCGGAGGCTGGGCCTGCGCCATTGATTGGTGGGGAAATAAAGCCAACTTCCGCTGCTACCTCAACGGGGGATTTGATCTTGATCCCTAGTCCTTTCCTCCTGTTTTGTCCACTTTAACAACTTGCAACTGTCATAACAATTTATTGCATACTTTTAAAGTTTTCAAAAAGGCCCCATTTGGGAGCATATGTTCTCTGGAAGAATACTGGTTTCCTAGATTCTCCCCCAACCACCTACCTTCGCTTCTGAAGAGAAGTTAGTCAGCCAGCATTCCAGGTAGTGGAAAGGGAAGCAGTAGAGGGTGTGCAGTCACAAGGCATTCGGTGCTGCTGGAGCATAAAGCGCGAGGTGAGGCTGGAGAGGGAGGAAGGAGTGAGACTTTGAAGCCGCCATAAGAGCTCGTCTTAGGGCGGGGTTGGGGAGCGCCACTGAAGGATTTCAAGCTTGGGGTGCTGGTGATCTGATTTGCAGTAGTAAGATCTGTTGCCCTTGAGAAGCGGGATTTTGAGATGCTGTTGCAGTGATCCAGGCTAGAGAAGATGAGGACCTGAGGGAGATGGCATGAAGGCTAGGGGATTGATTTTAGAATATGTAGGAGATGAAAGTGGCAAAACTTAGCAATTGGTTGAATACTGGTTTTCACCATGAGTGCTTAAAGATAGCATTCATCAAAAAATATTTATTGAGAAAATAGCATATGTGCCTCAAAAATAACTTAAGATTTCCAGCAAAATTATCTTCCAGAAAAGAATGACCTTATAATTTAAGCCCTCACAAAGTCTCTCATTTTTACTGGTACTCTCTTAAATGGGGGAGGGGGGGAAAAGCTGGGTATAAAAATATTTGCTTGGAAAGACCTCATTGCCAATTTGGCATACTTACAGAAGCCAACTGAAGGAATCAGTATTTTTCTTAAGGAAACAAAGTAGTAGATTTGCTTTATGGAGTCTGAACTCACAATTGCAAATGTTGCTAACGTAAAAGCAATTTCTGAAGAAGATCTTCATGTAATCTATGAGATATAGTGTTAAGGGGGAAAAAGTACAATGAAAGAATGAGGAAAAGAATATACATATATTTGCTTGTTTTTGCATAACGATACATTAGAACCTCATAAAAAGGGCACTGTATGGTATCTTGAAGCCACCACTTAAGTATTTTTACATGGAAATATGCATGGCTTTTCTTCCTTTTTTAAATTACAGTTTTATTTAGATATAATTCACATACCATATATTTTACCTGTTTAAAGTGTTGAGTTTGCCTTTTTATAACCTTTTACTTTTGAACTATGGAAATGTTTCATATATTGAAAGATTGAATTAAATCAGAAAGAAAAATGCAGAAATGGAAAATAAATCTAAATAAATGAAACTGTGTAAACAAGAGAAATATAACCACATAGACAAAATCATTATTTTTTTAACATCTCTATTGGAGTATAATTGCTTTACAATGGTGTGTTAGTTTCTGCTTTATAACAAAATGAATCAGTTATACATATACATATATCCCCATATCCCCTCCCTCTTGCGTCTCCCTCCCACCCTCCCTATCCCACCCCTCTAGGGAATCACAATGCGCCAAGCTGATCTCCCTGTGCTAACGGCTGCTTCCCACTAGCTATCTGTTTTACATTTGGTAGTGTATATATGTCCATGCCACTCTCTCACTTTGTCCCAGCTTCCCCTTCCCCTTCCCCATGTCCTCAACTCCATTCTCTAGTAGGTCTGTGTCTTTCTTCCCATCCCGCCCCTAGGTTCTTCATGACCTTTTTTTTTTTTTTTAGATTCCATATATATGTGTTAGCACACGGTATTTGTTTTTCTCTTTGTGACTTACTTCACTCTGTATGACAGACTCTAGGTCCATCCACCTCACTACAAATAACTCAATTTCGTTTCTTTTTATGGCTGAGTAATATTCCATTGTATATATGTGCCACATCTTCTTTATCCATTCATCAGTCGATGGACACTTAGGTTGCTTCCATGTCCTGGCTATTGTAAATAGAGCTGCAATGAACATTGTGGTACATGTCTCTTTGAATTATGGTTTTCTCAGGGTATATGGCAAATAGTGGGATTGCTAGGTCATATGGTAATTCTATTTTTATTTTTTTAAGGAACCTCCATACTGTTCTCCATAGTGGCTGTATCAATTTACATTCCCACCGACAGTGCAAGAGGGTTCCCTTTTCTCCACACCCTCTCCAGCATTTATTGTTTGTAGATTTTTTTTTTTTTTTTTTTTTTTTTTTTGCGGTACGCGGGCCTCTCACTGTTGTGGCCTCTCCCATTGCGGAGCACAGGCTCCAGACGCGCAGGCTCAGCGGCCATGGCTCACGGGCCCAGCCGCTCCGCGGTATGTGGGATCTTCCTGGACCGGGGCACGAACCCGTGTCCCCTGCATCAGCAGGCGGACTCTCAACCACTGCGCCACCAGGGAAGCCCTGTAGATTTTTTGATGATGGCCATTCTGACTGGTGTGAGGTGATACCTCATTGTAGTGAAATCATTATTTTAAGTGACATTTGAACACAGTGCTCTGAGTGTACATCATGAGTGGGATATATTCTAAGGACTAAAAGAACTGCAAAGAAATCTTATACCTCACGCAGCAGTTTTACTGTTAGTATTAACATTGTAATTTTAAAACTATTTTACGTATATTGTAGGATAAAGAAATATGTAATATGTTAATATTTTTAGGAATTAAGATATTTAGTGAAAGAGAAAAGAGATCCAATCATGAAATAAAAAAAAAATTAGGGGTGAAATCCTATACTATTTTGTGTGAATTGGAAATGTCAGCATGAACTCATGATTTTTAAAAATACATATCCCTTATTTCTGTTCCTTAATGGGTCTGGAAGCAATGATACCCTGTAGCAATATGTCATTAACACACCTGAGACCCAGATCAGGATTTCTAAATACCATTTTCCACTGGAAGGGAGATCTGCTGAGAATCCTCATCACCTGAACAGGTTAGCTCCTAAGAGCAGAGAGCAGGATGAAGAAGGAGCGGGAGTCTATCAAAAGGAACAAGTGCAAGATACTCAGTATCCTGAATATGGGTAAGTGGCTAGGCTTAACATTTCCAGTGATAGTATTTTTTACAGTTTTTAAAAATTCTCTTACTCAAATAATTTAGATGAAAGTGCTCTGGAAATTTGTTAGAAATCTCAAAAAGTGCATCTAGTTGTGGTAAATAAAGATGCCTGCAAATTATTTGCTACTCCTCCATTGAGAAGTGGTGTCTAATTTCCAGCTCCTTCAATCTGGGCTGGCTTTAGTGACTTGCTTGACCATAGGATTCAAGGAGAGTGATGTTCTAGGACTTCTAAGATCTTGCAGTTTCTATCCAGGCCTCTTCTTGGAGATCTCTCTCTCTCTCTTCTCAACCCCAAGTTGCCATGTAAGCATTCCAGCTTACAGTTCCAGCTGAGCCCAGCCTTCCAGCCATCCCTGCCAAGACACAAGACATGTGAGTGAAACCATCTTGAACCCTCCAGACCAGGCCATCTACTAACTCAATACCACTGAATGCCCTCAATCAACATCTCATGGAAGAGAAGAATTGCCATCTGAGCCCTGCCCAAATTCCTGAACTCCCCAACTGTGAAATATTAATGGTTGATGTTTTTAAGTCACTATGTTTTAAGGTAATAATTTGTTACAAAGTTTTAGATTACTGGAACAGTAATGGTAATGACAGAACAAAATAATGCAGAGTTTTATTAAAACTGTGTTACATGAAATATGAGAATGGAAGGCCAAAGGAGGACTTTTTTTGTTTTAGAAATTCATCTCAAGTAGTTATCACTTCACTACTCTTTTCATTATTTTTTTAAATTAATTAGTTTATTTATTTTTGGCTGCGTTGGGTCTTTGTTGCTGTGCACAGTCTTTCTCTAGTTGCAGCGAAGGGGCTACTCTTCGTTGCGGTGTGCAGCTTCTCATCACAGTGGCTTCTCTTGTTGCAGAGCACGGGCTCTAGGTGCATGGGCTTCAGCAGTTGTGGCTCGCGGGCTTCAGCAGTTGTGGCTCCCAGGCTCTAGAGTGCAGGCTCAGTAGTTGTGGCGCACGGGCTTATTTGCTCCACGGCATGTGGGATCTTCCCGGACCAGGGCTTGAACCCGTGTCCCCTGCATTGGCAGGTGGATTCTTAAGCACTGAGCCAGCAGGGAAGGCCTGGAGGACTTTAATGTTTGAGGAACTTAAATTAATAATCACTCCCATTTATAGAGTATAATAATTAAGTTCCCTTCAATATTTTAAACTCCATTTATAAATGTAGTGCATTTGATCTGTTTTTTAAACACTTCATACTTGTAGGACAAACACAAAATCCCTGACAAGTAAAACATTCCTGAGTGTTACCGAGTCTAAGCTCATACCGCTCACCACACGACAGGCCAATAATTGAGAGATGAGTTGTTGGGACAAGGAATAACAACTTTATTCGGAAAGCCAACAGACCGAGAAGATGGTGGGCTCGTGCCCCAAAGAACCATCTTGCCTGAGTTAGAATTCAGGCTCCTTTTGTACTAGAAGGGGAGGCAGTAAAGTCCAACATCTAGTTCCCATCAGCCTCAGGAGGGAATGTGTTCATTTCTTCCTCTCTGCAGTCATTCACAGGTGGGCCTGGTCAGGATGTTTCCTGTGATGGAAACAAAGGTATTCTAGCTTAATGCTCATTACCTGGGAATCAGGGTTCCCAGAGATGGGCCATTATGTATAATTTAAGCTTATAGGCAACAGCCCTTTAGTGATTAACTTGTAATAGAATACAAAAGGTTCTTCCTTATTACATCAGTACCTAAACATGTAGTGAATCCTCAAGTTCTCTCCAATATTCTAATACTTTTAACAACATTGGTCAACTTCTCTTACTTTTCAACTTAAAATCAAAGGTCTATGAATATGGTGAACTTATCTGAATTTCAAAGTAATATAACCACCTAGAGCAGGAAGAAAAAAGAAAGAAAAAGATCTAATCCAGGGAAACTTGGAACACAGTACTTTGACTATATATCTTTAGTTGAAAACAAAAAAGCAAAGAAACAAACAAAAAACAAATTTAAAAAACCTGCAAACAAATTGTAATCTCCATTTAGTAAGTTTGCTGTTTACAGTGGTATGAAGGTAGCGATTCTGAAATTATACTGTGTATATTGTAAAGCTGAGAAATGAAGAAATATATTGATTGTTGTGGGAGCCAGAATTCTCAGTATGGGAAAAGGATGATACAAATATGGAAAGGAGGAAGACAAAGAGGAATCCTGTGTTTTGGGATTGGATTAGAGATATCAGTATGAACTTATGATTTGAATATATATGTCTATATACATGTGTATATTATATATATTCATATTTGCTTTCTCTCTTCTCTGAAAGGGCCTAGAAGAAGTGACACACCAATAACAATGAGCACTCATACCATACAGATCTTGGTCTCTAAATACTATTCCTCAGTAAAAGGAACTCTTTAGAAATATGGATGATCCAGGAGTGGAGCAAGAGAGAAAAAAGATGATCCTGAAATACCTTGCTGTACCAGAAAGTAAAGAAGTGTTCACAGTATGATGGGGGATATGTGCAAGAGCAACTGCTTATGGGTGAGCCTGGATAATGGAACACTCTGAAATTGTTTGCAAAAAATTATGAATTGGTACATTTTTCTGGGGAAAAAGTCCCTAGCTTTCAATAGGCTATTGAAATTGGCCATGGGCATTACCTTCCTTATTGATGATTTACTTCTAAAGAAATGGTTCCCAGGTCCTTGAGGAAAAAATTCCTCATTTGTGAAACTGGCAAGAAGCTTATTTTAAAAGACTTACATATATTTGAAAAGGAGAGTGAAAGAAATTTTGAAAGAAAAGGGAGGGGTGGGACTTCCCTGGCGGTCCAGTGGTTAAGACTCTCAACTTCCACTGCAGGAGGCATGGGTTTGATCCCTGGTCGGGGAACTATAAAATCCCACAAGCCGCCCCACAGCCAAAAAAAAAAAAAAATGAAAAGGGAGGTGTGAATAGGGTGAGAGGAGAAGTTTCTTCCCTTATTTTTCAACAGGGAGAATAAGCCTCTTAATTTGCATTTGTTCCTACACAGTTTATAAGTAGATAGGGAAATCAGATAGTATACCAGTTTCTAAACAAATATATTTATTTTATAATTCACATAAGTGATTTAATTAAGTAAATTGCTCCTGGTTTTCTCAGTCACCTAAATACCTGGAAGGATTGACTATTTATTAAATGCCTATTATATGTGGGACAAAGTAAGTTGAGATACAAAGATGAATAAGGCAGATCCTGTGTTCCAGAGTTTTTATTCACCCTGGGAGATAGACACAGAATCAGAACTTTTAGAGAAAAACCAAGGCCTAGGAAGGTTAAGTCATTTAACCCAGGTCACGGTGAGTTAATGGAAAAAAGTGCAAACTTAATGACTCAGGGCTTTAGATGCTGGTTCAGCACTCTCTGAACTTCACATAATACTTCTAATGATATCCTAATGAGGTGCCAGTAATTTTTTTTTAACTTTTAAAAAAATTTATTTATTTTATTTATTTTTTATTTTTGGCTGCATTGGGTCTTTGTTGTTGCTGCGCACAGGTTTTCTCGTTGTGGTGAGTGGCGGCCACTCTCTGTTGCGGTGCGTGGGCTTCTCACCGCGGTGGCTTCTCTTGTTGCGGAGCATGGGCTCTAGGCATGTGCGCTTCAGCAGTTGTGGCTCACAGGCTCTAGAGTGCAGGCTCAGTAATTGTGGCACAAGGGTTCAGTAGTTGTGACTTGCAGGCTCTAGAGCACAGGCTCAGTAGTTGTGGCGCACGGGCTTAGTCGCTCCGCGGCATGTGGGATCTTCCCCGACCAGGGCTCGAACCCGTGTCCCCTGCATTGGCAGGCGGACTCTCAACCACTGCGCCACCAGGGAAGCCCCAAGGTAACCAATTTTTTAAAATTTTATGTATTCATGGATTTAGACATATACAACAGGTTTCAACTCATTGCAGTTGTTAGCCTTACTGAAGCTCCAATTGTACTATCTTTGGTCAGTGGGAGCCTCTTCAAGTTGGTATTGTAAGGGAGGGGAAGAAATCTTTTTCCTCTACCCATTTTGGGTTCACCAGCTTGGGCCCCGTAAATTAGACTAACAAAAGACATTAACAAGAGAAAAACAGACGTTTATTAACATGTGCATTGTGCGTACACGTGGGAGCATTCAGAGATTAGTAACTCAAAGGGATAGTTAGAACTTGGGCTTACCTAGCATCTTTTTTTTTAGATATAAATAAATTAATTAATTAATTTTTGGCTGCACTGGGTCTTTGTTGCTGCACACGGGCTTTCTCTAGTTGCAGCGAAGGGGCTACTCTTCGTTGCGGTGTGCCGCTTCTCATCACAGTGGCTTCTCTTGTTGCGAAACATGGGCTCTAGGCGCACGGGCTGAGTAGTTGTGGTGTGCGGGCTTCAGCAGTTGTGGCTCATGGGCTTCAGCAGTTATGGCTTGTGGGTTCTAGAGTGCAGGCTCAGTAGTTATGGTGCACAGGCTTAGTTGTTCCGCGGCATGTGGAAACTTCCCGGACCAGGGCTTGAACCCGTGTCCCCTGCATTGGCAGGCAGATTCTTAAGCACTGTGCCACCAGGGAAGTCCATTACATGGCATCTTTTTTTTTTTTTTTTTCTTTTTGCGGTATGCGGGCCTCTCACTGTTGTGGCCTCTCCCGTTGCGGAGCACAGGCTCCGGATGCGCAGGCCCAGCGGCCATGGCTCACGGGCCCAGCCGCTCCGCGGCATATGGGATCCTCCCAGACCGGGGCACGAACCCGTATCCCCTGCATCGGCAGGCGGACTCTTAACCACTGCGCCACCAGGGAGGCCCTACATGGCATCTTAAAAAAAGAAAAATAAATTTTTTAAATAAATTTATTTCTTGTATTTATTTATCTTTGGCTGTGTTGGGTCTTTCGTTGGTGCGCTCTGGCATTCTCTAGCTGTGGCGAGAGGGGGCTACTCTTCGTTGTGGCGTGCGGGCTTCTCATTGCAGTGGCTTCCCTTGTTGCGGAGCACAGGCTCTAGGCGCGTGGGCTTCAATAGTTGTGGCATGCGGGCTTCAGTAGTTGTGGCTCGCGGGCTCTAGAGTGCAGGCTCAGCAGTTGTGGTGCACAGGCTTAGTTGCTCCACGGCATGTGGGATCTTCCTGGACCAGGGCTCGAACCCGTGTCCCCTGCATTGGCAGGTGGATTCTTAACTACTGCGCCACCAGGGAAGCCCAACAATAAATTTTTTTTAGAGAAGTGACAAGACAAAGGAAAGAACTTTGAGCTTCTAAGAGTGGCAAATTGTAAGAAGGCAAAAATATGGGGAAATTAGTGGTAAATAAGGGCTAGGTTGTTTTTTTTTTTTAATTTTTATTGGAGTATAGTTGCTCTACAATGTTGTGTTAGTTTCTGCTATACAGCAAAGTCAATCAGCTACACATATACATATACCCCCTTTTTTTGGATTTCCTTCCCATTTAGGTCACCACTGAACATTGAGTAGAGTTCCCTGTGCTATTCAGTAGGTTCTCATTAGTTATCTATTTTTTTTTTTTTTTTTTTTTGCGGTATGCGGGCCTCTCACTGTTGTGGCCTCTCCCGTTGCGGAGCACAGGCTCCGGATGCGCAGGCCCAGCGGCCATGGCTCACGGGCCCAGCCGCTCCGTGGCATATGGGATCCTCCCAGACCGGGGCACGAACCCGTATCCCCTGCATCGGCAGGCGGACTCTCAACCACTGCGCCACCAGGGAGGCCCTAGTTATCTATTTTATACACAGTAGTGTATATATGTCAATCCCAGTCTCCCAATTCATCCCACCGCCCACTTCCCCCTTTGGTATCCATACGTTTGTTCTCTACATCTGTGTCTCTAGTTCTGCTTTGCAAATAAGTTCATCTGTATCATTTTTCTAGATTCCACACATAAGTGATATTATATATTTGTTTTTCTCTTTCTGGCTTACTTCATTCTATATGACAGTCTCTAGATCCATCCACATCTCTGCAAATGGCACAATTTCATTCCTTTTTATGGCTGAGTAATATTCCATTGTATATATGTACCACATCTTCTCTATCCATTCCTCTGTTGATGGACAGTTAGGTTGCTTCCATGTCCTGGTGATTGTAAATAGTGCTACAATGAACATTGGGGTGCATATATCTTTTTGAATTATGGTTTTCTCCCAGTATATGCCCAGAAGTGGGATTGCTGGGTCATATGGTAGTTCCATTTTTTTAAACTTTTTAAAAAAATTTTATTTATTTTTGGCTGGGTTGGGTCTTTGTCGCTGTGCGTGGGCTTTCTCTAGCTGCGGCGAGTGGGGCTATGCTTCGTTGTGGTGCGCAGGCTTCTCATTGCAGTAGCTTCTCTTGTTGTGGAGCACAGGCTCTAGGCATGCAGGCTTCAGTAGTTGTAGTACACAGGCTCAATAGTTGCAGCACATGGGCCCTAGAGCATGTGGGCTTCAGTAGTTGTGACACATGGGCTCAGTACTTGCAGCGCAGGCTCAGTAGTTGTGGCGCAGGGGCTTAGTTGCTCCATGGCATGTGGGATCTTCCCGGACCAGGGCTTGAACCCATGTCCCCTGCATTGGCAGGCAGATTCTTAACCACTGCACCACCAGTGAAGTCCTGGTAGTTCTGTATTTTAGTTTTTCAAGGAACCGCCATATTGTTCTCCATAGTGGCTGTATCAATTTACATTCCCACCAACAGTGTAGTTTTAGTAAGGTTCGTAATAGTTTCCTCTGATGTTGTCTCCGGGCTGATAAGGGTCTAAAGTTGTCTCTAGTGATTAGCTTCTGTCTTTCCTGGTAGAGATAGAAGAGGGGACACTTTTATAAATTAATGGCAAATAGGAGGAGGGCAGAGAGCTTTTGTATAGGCATACCTTGTTTTATTGTGCTTTGCTTTATTGTATTTCACAGATACTGTGATTTTTACAAATTAAAGGTTTGTGGCAACCCTACATTGAGCAAGTCTATGAGCACCATTTTTCCAACAGCATTTGCTCACTTAGTGTCCCTGCATCACATTTTGGTAATTCTCGCAACATTCCAAACTATTTCATTATTACTATATTGTTACTATATTATGGATACCTGCGATCAGTGATCTTTGATGTTACTGTTGCAAAAATATTACAACTTGCTGAAGCCTCAGATCATGGTTAGCAGTTTTTGGCAATAAAGTATTTTTAAATTAAGGTATGTAATTTTTTTAGATATGTTATTAATAGCACACTTAATAGACTATAGTATAGTGCAAACATACTTTTAAATGCACTGGGAAACCAAAAAAATTATGTGACTCACTTTATTTTTTTTTAATTATTATTATTATTTTTTTGCGGTACGCAGGCCTCTCACTGTTGTGGCCTCTCCCGTGGCGGAACACAGGCTCTGGACGCGCAGGCTCAGCGGCCATGGCTCACGGGCCCAGCCGCTCCGCGGCATGTGGGATCTTCCCAGACCGGGGCACGACCCCGCGTCCCCTGCATCGGCAGGCGGACTCTCAACCACTGCGCCACCAGGGAAGCCCCAACTCACTTTATTTTGATGTTTGCTTTATTGTGGTGATCTGGAACCAAACCTGCAGTATCTCCAAGGTATGCCTGTATCTGTTTCTCTCAATTCCCTTCAGTTCAAGACAGCTTATATACCTTTTAGACAAAGAAGCAATAAATTTGTGAAGAAATTACAGGACAAAAGGGGTTTGGGCTAGGGGCAGTAAATTGTAGGAAAGAGACTAGAAGATATATGGAAGATAAGGGTTGTTTTAGTAAGTTTGTTTCTACAGACCCATTTGAATATTGATTACCAGTCTCAGGTGACAGTGATGTTCTTTTATTGCTGGTTCAGGGAGGGCACATTTCTCATGGGAAATTTGATGGCCTGTTTTTAGGTAGAAACATCTGTATCTGTTGTTTCCAGAGCACCTTTAGCTTCAAAATAGTCAGCATGCCAGAGTGGCATATTTTGGGGTGGCATGTCTTGAAATCCTTCCTGTCAAAGCGGCATGTTTTGGGGGTGGCATATTCTGCTACCCTTTTGTACCTGAGTCCTTTTGATGTGACCCTAGTAGTCTTTTAAAAAATATATTATTTTACCTTTTATTATTGAAATTTTCAAACATATACAGTAGTAGAGACGCAAGTCTATGGACTCCCACTACCCCAACATCCAGTTTCAATAATTATCAATATATTGCCAGTCTTGTTTCATCGATACCTACAAGTCTTATCCTTGTTGATTATCATTAGCATTACTTTTTGAGCTTTCTTGAGGCATAATTCACCCATTGGAAGTGTGCAATTCAACGATTTTAGTAAATTTACAGAGTTGTGCCACCATCACCACAATCCAATGTTAGACATTTCCACCACCCCAAAATGTTGCCTCGCAGCTGTTTGCAGTCAGTCCTTCTTCCACTCCTATATCCAGGCAACTACTGACCTGATCTATCAGTTTAGTTACTTTACAGCTGTTGATTTTCCTGCTGCTGCCCAATAAAAGTCTTGGGATTTCTCTTAACAGTCATCCTAAGTATTCTTTTCCCATTTTCTCTTTCTTTGTTGAATCTCTCACTTCCTAGATCCTATATCTTCCTCTTTCTTGGTTTATACCCTCATACAGAGGAGCACCTTTTTCAACATATTCCTGAGAAAGGGTATATAGGGGAGGAAAAATAATTTTCCTCTACCCTTCTGAGTCCTTGGCTGAGAGCCCTGTAGTAAAAGACAGATTAACAAGAGAAAAACAAACATGTTAATTAACATGTATACTTCAGGTATACATGGGAGATACCCAGGGAAAAAATTGAGTCACTCCACAAGTGTGGGTAATTTTTCATCTATTGTGCTATGACCTCTCAGGGAACCCTCTCAATTTTCTTGAAAATTTTTTTTATTATTTATTAATTAATTTATTTTTGGCTGTGTTGGGTCTTCATCGCTGTGTGCAGGCTTTCTCTAGTTGCGGTGAGCAGGGGCTACTCTTCGTTGTGGTGCGTGGGCTTCTCATTGTGGTGGTTTCTCTTGTTGCGGAGCACAGACTCTAGGCACACAGGCTTCAGTAGCTGTGGCTCGCGGGATCTAGAGCACAGGCTCAGTAGTTGTGGCGCACGGGCTTAGTTGCTCTGCGGCATGTGGGATCTTCCCTGACCAGGGCTCGAACCCGTGTCCCCTGCATTGGTAGGCAGATTCCCAACCACTGTGCCACCAGGGAGGTCCCTCTTCTTGGAAATTTAAAAATATTATTTACTTGGAAATGTATTCTGTCCCGTTTTCATAGTTCACTTGTTCTGAAAGTTCTGCTGTTGAGTTTGAGTTCCCCAAGGAGCAAACATTCAAATCCTGGACAAAAATTCAAATTGAAATACATTTTTTAAAGGTTTAAACTTCCTTTGGAGAGCTACCCATGTCAGTTCAGAAAGATCTACTCCCTTTTAAAACACTTTTTAGAGGTAGAATTTACAAAAGTGCACAAATCTTAAATGTACAGTTGATTTTTTTTCTCTTTTGTATCTACCAGAGTAACCACAACCCAGGGGAAGATAATGAAACATTTCCATCTCCCTAGGAGGTTCCCTTAGGCCCTTTGCAGGCAACACCCCCCAAAAGCAAACACTAGTCTGACTTTGTCATTATTTTGGCTTGTTTATGAACTTGACGTAAATGTACTGTTAATTTTTATGTACTTTTCTACTCCCCTCTTCACAGTGCCTAAAGACTATTCTATACCTTACATACTTTATTTCATTCCCATGTCAATGAAAATAATCAATAATCTATAATAAGAATAGAAAAGAGTTTTATTTGAGCCAAACTAAGGACTAGCCTGGAAGCCAGCTTCCCAGATTACTCTGAGAAGCTGCTCCAGAGAAGCATGGTTTCCAGCACAGTTTTATATCTTGTCAGAACAAAGAACATTAAACAAGACAGGGTTACATTCCTTCAAGGTTTTAAAAAACAACAACAACATACACACAGATCAGCAAGTACACAGCAAGGCAGCATGGCCTTGGCACCTGTAAAGGAAGCCTTATCATCAAAGGAGTACTAGCATTAGCATCCCATGAAGAGAGACATTTAATTTTTTTTTTTTTTTTTTTTTTTTTAGTTTCTGCTTTATAACAAAGTGAATCAGTCATACATATACATCTGTTCCCACATCCCTTCCCTCATGCATCTCCCTCCGACATTTAATCTTTATATTTAACATGGACATTCTTTACTTCTGGTCAGTGTGCTCTTTTAATCATTAGAGCAGATATACAATTTATGTCTGATAGGCCATAAACAGGCTATTTTAGTTAGCATAAAATTCAAGTTAACTCATGTATAAGCCAAGAATGACTTTCATATATGTCAATATGTGAACATTTCTTTTATCACCCATCTTAACGTTTATATCCAATACTTATATTAAGAAAGCTGCAAGGGACTTCCCTGGTGGCGCAGTGGTTAAGAATCCGCCTGTCAATGCAGGGGGCACGGGTTCGAGCCCTGGTCCGGGAAGATCCCACATGCCGCTGGAGCAACTAAGCCCGTGCACCACAACTACTGAGCCTGCGCTCTAGAGTCCACGAGCCACAGCTACTGAAGCCCGCGCGCCTAGAGCCCGTGCTCCGCAACGAGAGAGACCATCGTAATGAGAAGCCCGCGCACAGCAACTAAGAGTAGCCCCCGCTCACCACAACTAGAGAAAGGCCGCGCACAGCAACGAGGACCCAACGCTGCCAAAAAAAAAAAAAAAAAAAGAATGCTGCCAGGGCTATGCTTGTTACACTTGGGTGTGAATTTCCACAGGCCAGAGGTCTAAAAAGGGAATTGCTGGGTCAGAAGGGGCGAATCTGCTTTTCTTTCCTATCTGATCTTTTCGCCTGTTGAGGCAGAAGGGGGCAGGAGGATCCCACAGCTCCCTACAGGCTCCCTAGCTTCTCCCGCATGGCGGAATCTTCTGTCTCGCTACCCCACCACTCGTCGACTCCGAACTTCCCACCACAGCAAACTCTCGCCTCGGCTCTAAAAGCCATTTCTGCTCGGATTCCCCAGCGGGAGTTGGCCGGATACGGACGCCCGCGTTTCCGGTGCCGAGGGGGCGGGGCCGGCGTCGCGGGGCGGGGCCGGGTCTCAGGCCGGCGCCGTCGTAGGCCGGTGACGCAGTGCGCCGCGTGCTCCCCCCACGTGTGCTGCTGCTCTCAGGGTGTCCGCGGAGAAGCGGCGGTTGTTTTCTCTGGGGGCGTAGTTGGTGGCAGCCCCGGCGCGGGGACCTCAGCGGCTCGGGGGCTCTGAGCGCGAAGCAGGGAGCGTCGGTGGCCGTCTGGGGCTGAGGTCCCGCGGTCATGGAGCACCTCTTGCTGGAGGTGGCGGCCGCGCCTCTGCGGTTAATCGCTGCGAAGAACGAGAAGAGTCGCAGCGAGCTGGGCAGGTTCTTGGTCAAGCAGGTAAGAGAAGGAGCGAGAGGGAAAGCGCCCGGCCGCCCCCGCCACCCCCTGGCGCGTGCCATGGGGCGCGCGGGGTGCGCGGAGACACAGGGGACAGGAAAGCGGCGTCTTGTCACTCTGGCCCGCTCCCCAGGGCTGGCCCGTGGCGGAGGCGTCCGCGCGCGTTTGAGGAGCCAGGAAGAAGCCTTTTGTTTTTCTCGGGGGGAAAGCCTTGCCTCCTCCTCTCCACCGACTTACCCCTTGCAGCGCCCTGACTGCGTGCGGCAGACGTGGCCTTCGGAGAGAAATGTGGGTGGTTTTTCTGTAATTGAGGTTGCGTGTCTGCCCTTTTGATATGTGTATTATCTAAGTGTGCCGAGTCCAACCACCCCTGTTAGCTGGGGTGAATGTTTCCTGTCTGACCAGTCCCGACTTTTCGGCCCACTGACAAGCATTGATTGTGTTCCTGCTCTGCCTAGCACACAGTGTGGCACTTTGCGGAGACATAAATTCGTTAAGGTCTCTGCCCACAGGGAATTTAGCGTCTATCTTTAGAGACCGTTCATAAACACAGAAAACAACTGATGGACAAAGCGAGACATTGAGTGCATAATTTCTAAGCCATGGAATTATGAATTGGTTTTCTGGGAAATGGGTGCTCTGGCCTTTTAAGAGCGAACTCTCGTTTACCACCAGCTGTCTTGAGTTTTTTCACGTGGCATTTTAACTTTGTGTTTTGTGCTTCCCCACCCCCCACCAATATCTGTTAGCTTCTTTTTTAAAATTAATTAATATTTATTTTTGGCTGCGTTGGGTCTTCGTTGCTGTGCGCGGGCTTTCTCTAGTTGCGGCAAGCGGGGGATATTCTTCGTTGCGGTGCGCGAGCTTCTTATTGTGGTGGCTTCTCTTCTCCCGTTGCAGAGCACGGGCTCTAGGCACGCGGGCTCCAGAGCGCAGGCTCAGTAGTTCCGGCGCACGGGCTTAGTTCCTCCGCGGCATGTGGGATCTTCCTGGACCAGGGCTCAAACTCGTGTCCCCTGCATTGGTAGGCGGATTCTTAACCACTGCACCACCGGGGAAGTCCTGTTAGCTTCTTGAGAGTAGAAAAAATTTTTTTTCTAATTCCAGTATGTAGACCGTATATATTCTATTGCTTAGGAAGCAACAGCAGTATTTTGTGTCTGGAGTAGCTGGGAACTAACATGAGAGGCATTTCTGTTTGGTGACAACAAATGAACGTGTATAGCAAAGGGGAGGGAGCAGTGGAAGATATGCCTGGGGTTATCTGGCTTGTTGATTCCCCCAGGAAAGGGAATCACTAACATAAATGGAGAGGTCTAGGAAAGAAAACGGATTTTTGGTGGGCTAGACTAAGGAAAGAGATGATCAGTTTATATGAGCTGAGCTTGTGGTGACAGGCTCCTGAATTATGTATTGTGGCTAGAAGTATTTTTCTGTAAGTGGGCTTGCATTTAGAACAGAGGTTCTGAAGCTGGGGCTCATGGACCATGGACAATAGGGGATTTATTTATGATTCTCCACTGTAATTGGATATAAAATTGGTGCTTATGTATTGGGAGTAAAATGAGAAAAATGGTCTGTAGCCGTTTTTAAGAGAATCTGATATTTTGAAGTGTGAACCACTCAGGTAGATTCTGAGACTATATAGTAATGCTAAGGAACTTAAAAGCTACTCAAAAGTTTAGTTGAATTAAGGAGATTGGGACACCTGTGCTTCCCCTTTCCTTGTCTCACGTTATCTGTCTCTCAGATTCTATCCAATCTGAGAGATGTTTTTCAGGTTTGTTCGTTTCCATTTTCAGTAATAGTTTCAAGCCTTTCGCTCAGAGAAGAGTTGATTGTGTTGTCATTCTATTTTTCTCCTATTTTGGGAAGCAAAATAATTTTTACTGGGAAGCAAAGGCTTTTTTTTTTTTTTTCTTTTTGCAAAGCCGTGCAGCTTGTGGGATGTTAGTTCTCCAGCCGGGGATTGAACCCGGGCCCTCTGCAGTGAAAGCACGGAGTCCTAACCACTGCACTGCCAGGGAAGTCCCAGCAAAGTTTTTGAAACATTGCTTCTCATGGAGTTTGGGATCTGAAGTAAGAATTTTTTAGGATTGTGCTCCCCCCCCCGTTTTTTTTTTTTTTTTTTTTTTTGGTACGCGGGCCTCTCACTGTTGTGGCCCCTCCCGTTGTGGAGCACAGGCTCCGGACGCGCAGGCTCAGCGGCCATGGCTCACGGGCCCAGCCGCTCCACGGCATGTGGGATCTTCCCGGACCGGGGCACGAACCCGCATCCCCTGCATCGGCAGGCGGACTCTCAACCACTGCGCCACCGCCACCGGGGAAGCCCTGTGCTTCCTTTTTTTTTTTTTTTTTTCCTTTATCTCAGCTGGTGACACCACTGTCTCTCTATCCAGTCCCTTTTCACTCCTTTTCTGTCACATATAGCCAAGTCCTCCTGATTTTCCTTACTCAGTGTTGGATCTGTTCCTTTCACTTCCTCCCTACTATCGCTACCATCCTGCAGTTCTGACTCTTAATTGCACCGTGGGGGTGTTCTTTCCACCACCACCCAACAAGTCTCAGACACCAGCTGGTGTCCTACAGTTAACTCAGTTCTGACACTGTTTATCTGCAGAAAGCATCATATTCTTCAGAGTAAAGTCTCAGCCCTAAAAGACTTCTCCCACCCGCAACATACACACCGGTTGTCACCTGTGCTTCTGATCAACAGGCTGTAAATTGGAGGTTCCAATGACCTCTTCCTTGGGTTTGATTAATTTGTTAGAGTGGCTCACAGAACTCAGAGAAATGTTTTACGTACTAGGACAACCAACTCTGAAGCTCTGTGAACCATGTTCTTTTGGGTTTTTATGGAGGCTTCCTTACATTGGCACAGTTTTTTAAATCTCTGGCCGTTGGTGATTGAACTCTCCATCTCTAGCCCCTTTGCCCTCCCGGGAGGGCACGGAACTGAAAGTTCCAATACTCTAATCACATGATTGGTTCTCCTGGCAACCAGCTCCCATTAGCGGCTTTTCACAATTCACTGCATTAACATAACAAGACACCTTTATCTCTCTCTCTTATCACAGGAAGTTCCAGGGGTTTTAGGAGCTCAGCCAGAAATAGGGTCGAAGACTTCATTTGTATTTCTTATAAATCACAGAGTCACATCTTACCTCCTTGATCACTGTTTAGGTTGAGGAAGAGCAGAGTGCTTAAGAGCATATGCATGGATACTGGGGCTGAAGTACGGCTGAAGATCACATCCATTCTCTCTCTCTTTTTCTTGTTTTGTTTTTTGGCCGCTCGGTTTGCAGGATCTTAGTTCCCCGACCAGAGATCGAACCTGCACTGCCTGCACTGGAAGCGCGGAGTCTTAACCCCTGGACCGCCAGGGAAGTCCCTCTGTTCTCTTTTATTTAACTGCCTTTGGGTCCTCCCACAAGTTGCTCGACTCTCCTGAGTCTCAGTTTCTTGATATGATAGGTATTACGTACGGTAGCCGCTAAATAGTTACAGAGAGTAGTTAAAAGCAGGGACTCTGGAGCCAGATTCTGTGACATGGATTCCTGGTTCTGCTTCTAGCTTTGTGACCTTACCCCTTTTTTATTTTTCAGTTTCCTTATCTGTAAAATGGGGATAATTTTACCTACCTCATGGGTTGCTATGAGGATTAGGTGCCTAGAATATAGTAAGTGCTGTCTATAAAATGGGTTGCTGTTATTATTGCTATAAATAAGATTGTTGGGAGATCTAGATAATGCATTTGGGGAGTTTACCACAGTACCTGACCCATAGTAAGTAATCAATACATATGAGCTATAATTAGATTTTTTTTAAAGACAGCTTTGGCATGTAATTCACATACCATATAATTCATCCATTTAAGTGTACAGTTCAGTGGTTTTCGCTCTGTTCACAGATATATGCAACTGTCACCACAGTCCATTTTGGAACACTTTTGTTACTTCACAAAGAAGCCTCTGTTCCCTTTAGCTATTATCTCCCATCCTTATTCTGGTCACTTAATATAAATTATCATTAATAAGACAAATCTGAATCTATTGCCATTCTGCCTAAGAGCTCCCCACTGTCTCCAGAATCAAAATCCAAGCTTTCTAAAATGGTATATGAAATATTGCTTTTTTTTTTAATTTTTAAAGAAACTATTTTCTGTCAATCATATTTCCATTTTCTTTTTGAAATTTTTTTTTTCTTACCCAGTCTGGTTCTCAGCTGGGGGCAATTTTGCTTTCTGGAGCAAATCTGGAGATGTTTTTTGGTTGTCACAACTTGTGATGGGGGTGTGCTGTAGGCGTCTAGAGTGTAGAGGCCAGGGATGCTGCTGAACACCTTCTAGTGCACAGGGTAGCCTTCACAACAAGGAAATTATCCAGCCCCAAATGTCAGTAGTGCAAAATTAAGAAAGAAACCCTAAATATATGTATACCTAATAACAGAATGTCAAAATGCATGAATCAAAAAGTTACAGAAAAAGAAAAATAGAGAAACTCAAAATTATAATTGGAGACTTTTAACACTCTAGCCTTGGTCACTGATAGTACAAACACAGAAGATCAGTAAGGATATAGAAGACTTGAACACCATCAACAAACCTGACCTAACTGGCATTTATAGAATGCTGTGTCCAGTAATTGCAGAATACATACTCTGCATATCTGGAACGTTCACCAAGATAGATCATAAGATGGGCCATTAAACAAGTCTCAACAAATTTAGGAGAATTGAAATCATACAAGGCATATTCAGTTACCCCAATGAGATTAAATTAGGGGGGAAAACCCTCAAAATGATGCTGGGAAAAATCCCTAAATGTTAGAGATTAAATAAGAAAATTAAAAGAAACTGATGACTAAAGAAGATATCACTGGGAGAATCAGAAAATATTTTGAACTGTATGATAGCTTAAACAATTTGTGGGGTGCAGGCAATAACAATTAGAAGGAAATTCATAACCTTTAGAGGGAAATTTATAACATTAAGTTCTTATATTTGGAAAAAATGGTTTGAAATTGTGATATTTCTTAAGCTTCCATCTTAGGAAATTAGAAAAAGAAGAGCAAATTAAACGCAAAATAAATAGAAGGAAAAAAGTAATAAAGATAACAGTGGAAACAAATGAAATAGAAAATGGACAAACGATATAGCAAACCAGTGAAACCAGAAGCTGATTCTTTGAAAAGATTGACCAAGAATAAAAGGGAAAAATCGAAACTATTAGGAATGAAAGGAGGCCACCATTACAGTTTGAAAAGAATAAAAAAATAAGTAACTAATATGAAAAATTGTATGCCAATAAATTAGATGACAGGAGCATTCAGAGAATATAAATTACCAAAGTTCACTCAAGAAATAGACAAAAACAAGATAGGAAGAGAGCAACACTTCCTCAAGCTGATACAGAGGGTCTACAAACACCATCATGGTTAATAAAGGAACAGCCCGATTTAAAAATGGGCAAAAGATTTGAATAAATATTCACAAAAGAAGATAAATGAATGGCTATTAAATACTTCATACCATATACCACTCCACCGCCACTGGAATGGCTAAAATTAAGACTGATAATACTATGTGTTGGTGAAGTTATGTAGCAACTGAAGCGCTCAGATATTGCTGGTGGGGATGTGAAATGGTGCAGATACTCTGGAAAACAATTTCTGTTAAACATTGAAAAATATCTTAAAATTTATTTATTATATTTATTTATTTTTGGCTGCATTGGGTCTTTGTTGCTGCGCACGGGCTTTCTCTAGTTGCGGCGAGCAGGAGCTACTCTTCCTTGTGGTGCACGGGCTTCTTTTCTAGGCGTGCGGGCTTCAGTAGTTGTGGCATGTGGGCTCAGTAGTTGTGGCTCGCGAGCTCTAAAGCGCAGGCTCAGTAGTTGTGGTGCATGGGCTTAGTTGCTCCATGGCATGCGGGATATTCCTGGACAAGGGCTTGAACCTGTGTCCCCTGCATTGGCAGGAGGATTCTTAACCACTGCGCCAGCAGGGAAGTCCTAAAATTTTTTTAAAATTAAAAATAAAAGTTTAGGGAATTCCCTGGTGGTCCAATGGTTAGGACTCCGTGCTTTCACTGCGGAGGGCCCAGGTTTGATCTCTCGTTGGGTAACTAGGATCCTGCAAGCCATGCAGCGTGGCCAAAAATGTATTATCAAGTTGAGCATACAGTTACTGTGTGACCCAGCAATCTCACTCTTTGGTAATAAAAAGATTAAGAGTAATGAAAATATGGGGGGTGGAGAAATTGGGAATTTGGGATTAACAGATACACACTACTATATATAAAATAGATAAATAACAAGGACCTACTGTATAGCACAGGGAACTATATTCAATATGTTGTAATAAACCTATAGTGGAAAAGAATCTGAAAAAGAATATATACATATGTATGTATATATATGTATAACTGAGTCACTTTGCTGTACACTTGAAACTTTGTAAATCAACTATACTTCACTAAAAAAAAAAAAAAAGTAATGAAGGACTTCCCTGGTGGTCCAGTGGTTAAGACTCCATGCTTCCACTGGAGGGGCCTCGGGTTGGATCCCTGGTCAGGGAACCAAGATCCCACACGCTGTGCAGCGTGGCCAAAAACCAAAAAAAGAGAGAGAGGAGTGAACATATGTCCATCAGTCTTTTGTACATGAATGTTCATGGTAGCTTTATTGATGATAGCTGAAAACAGTGCAAATATCTATTAACATGTGAAAGGGTAAACAAGTTGTGGTATGCTCATATGGTGAAACACGAGTAAGTAATAAAATGGAATAAATTATTAACACTACCTACAAGTACAACTTTGGAACTTTGGAAAAAGTTATTATATTTTTGAATATGGTATTTAGGTTGTGCTCAAACTGTACTCTTATAGATAACCATTTAGTGTCAAAGCCTTTAGGCTATAAATTCATAGCCTTGGGCTTGCTGGGTCAGAGGGTATACGCCTCAGGCAATTTAAACCCTCTGTCGCATTGCCCAGCAGCAAGGGTTGTGCAGACTTGCATACACACAAGCAATATGAGACCTTTTACATACTTTTCAGTTTTCCTTTTTATGCTTATGAACATACTGAGCCCAGGCACTAGAATTTTGTGGTTTATTTCATCTTGCATATCAGAGTGTGGCTGTCTGTTTTGGATCTGTCTTGTTTATTAATTAAAATCTGAAGCCTTCATGGGGATATATCATCATTCATTTCCAGGAACTGATTTCTTATCCTTATTCTTTCCTCAAGAGAGTTGGCACTTTTGCATACTAACTGCACTTTATTTTTTTCTCATTTAATTCCTGTTTTCCTCCAAGACAAAGGTGTTGGGGGAAACACTGAATTCCCTGGAAACTGTTATGACTCTGAAACATTACTTTTCAAGGAAGCTGAAGCTATCTAGCATTTTACATGGAATCCTGGTGTCAGTCCTTTTACCTCAAACCCCAGTGGACTGAAACTTATTTGTAACAGCGTTTACATTCAATTAACTAATCCTCTATTGCCAAAAAACCCCCACCGTGTTTTATAAGATAAACTCAGTTATGAAGTCTGGCAATTGCATAGTTTGATTTTAAGCCAGGACTCCGTTCTTCTATAGCAGTAAAAATGAAAATCTTTTTTTTTTAGATGTTGGGGGTAGGAGTTTATTAATTAATTTATTTATTTTTGCTGTGTTGGGTCTTCGTTTCTGTGCGAGGGCTTTCTCTAGTTGTGGCAAGCGGGGGCCACTCTTCATCGCGGTGCGTGGGCCTCTCACTATCACGGCTTCTCTTGTTGCGGAGCACAGGCTCCAGACACGCAGGCTCAGCAGTTGTGGCTCACGGGCCTAGTTGCTCTGCGGCGTGTGGGATCTTCCCAGACCAGGGCTCGAACCCGTGTCCCCTGCATTAACAGGAAGATTCTCAACCACTGCGCCACCAGGGAAGCTCCCATGAAAATCATTTATGTAGAAATTTTGTTTTGCCTTTCTCTCAGGTGTGGACACCTCAAGATCGCCAGTGTATCTTGAGTACCTTAGCACAGTTACTTCTGGATAAGGACTGTACTGTGCTGGTTGGCCGCCAGCTGCGCCCTCTCCTTTTGGATTTGCTGGAAAGGAATGCTGAAGCCATTAAAGCTGGGGGCCAAGTCAACCATGACTTACATGAAAGGCTCTGTGTGTCAATGAGCAGACTCATCGGTAACCATCCTGACGTCCTCCCGTGAGTAACAGTTTTATTCTTCACGTTTCTCCTTGAGGTGGTAGAACCTACTCTCTCCTGGGAAGTAAGGAGGAGTCTGAGCTGAGATGAAGAGAAAAGGGGAAATTCACAAAGGGGAGAGAGGAGTGATACTATTTTATAAAAATAATCACAGCAGAAGCCGTTTATCCAGCTCAGTTCAGTGACCATTTACTAGGTTTTTAAGTCTTGAACATCAAGACAGGTCTGGAAAATATAACCAAGATATCTCCCTGCTCTCAAGGATTCTGTCACCTGGCAAGACATGCATATAAGGCAGATCTAAATGAGTTTTAGCTGAGGCTCTTACAGCATCCATTTCAGACGGGTGAGATTCTTACTTGCTGGAACAGCTGAAGTGAGTGGGTTACAAGAGCTCTAGTGTCCCTTCCAACTTTCTGTAAATCTATCCACGGCCAAAGTGTGATAAGAAGTTGTATTAGAACTGGATTCTAATGCATTTCTCTTTTGACCTGCTCTCTTTCCAACTTGGGCTGCTTCACCCCTCCTTAGGCAACCCCGTGGTCCCCCATTCCCATGAGGTCACCCCAGTAATGCTGAACTTAGTGCAGATGCCTAGTTGGCATAGCGCCCTGCAGCCCGGAAGTCCTGGCCCAAGCCATCCTCCTGCCTTAGCCTCCTGAGTAGCTGGGGCTATAGGCATGTGCCACTGCACCAGGCTTTCTCAAAATGATAGGTTTGTGTGGAATAGTCAAAAGAGGCAGCTAACGGAGTGTCAGGGGTTTTTCAATTGAGAAGATAAAGGACTTTAACTCTAAACATGAATAATGTTCTGTGTACCTATAGGAGCATCTTTTTAAAATAAATAATTAATTAATTGATTTTGGCCGTGTTGGGTCTTCATCGCTGCACACAGGCTTTCTCTAGTTGCGGCGAGTGGGGCCTACTCTTCGTTGTGGTGCACAGGCTTCTCGTCCTGGTAGCTTTTCTTGTGGCGGAGCACAGGCTCTAGGCACGCGGGCTTCAGTAGTTGTGGCACGTGGGCTCTAGAGCGCAGGCTTAGTAGTTGGCTGCGCTCGGGCTTAGTTGCTCTGCGGCATGTGGGATCTTCCTTGACCAGGGCTCGAACCTGTGTCCCCTGCCCTGACAGGCTGATTCTTTTTTTTTTTTTTTTTTTTTTTAATTAATTAATTTATTTATTTTTGCTGTGTTGGGCCTTAGTTTCTGTGCGAGGGCTTTCTCTAGTTGTGGCAAGCGGGGACCACTCTTCATCGCGGTGCGCGGGCCTCTCACTATCGCGGCCTCTCTTGTTGCGGAGCACAGGCTCCAGACGCGCAGGCTCAGTAGTTATGGCTCACGGGCCTAGTTGCTCCGTGGCATGTGGGATCCTCCCAGACCAGGGCTCGAACCTGTGTCCCCTGCATTAGCAGGCAGACTCTCAACCACTGCGCCACCAGGGAAGCCCCTGACAGGCTGATTCTTAACCACCGTGCCACCAGTGAAGTCCTAATTAATTTTTTTTATTGGAGTATAGTTGGTTAACAATGTTGTGTTAGTTTCTGCTGTACAGCAAAGTGAATCAGCCATACATATACATATATCCACTCTCTTCCAGACTCCATTCCCATATAGGTCATTACAGAGGACCGAATAGAGTTCCCTGTGCTATACAGTAGGTTCTTTTTTTTTTTTCCCTATAAACTTATTTATTTTGGCCGTGTTGCATCTTCATTGCTGCGTGCAGGCTTTCTCTAGTTGTGGTGAGCGGGGGCTACTCTTCGTTATGGTGCACAGGCTTCTCACTGCGGTGGCTTCTCTTGTTGCGGAGCACAGGCTCTAGGTGCACGGGCTTCATTAGTTGTGGCACGTGGGCTCAGTAGTTGTGGCTCGCGGGCTCTAGAGCGCTGGCTCAGTAGTTGTGGTGCACGGGCTTAGTTGCTCTGCGGCATGTGGGATCTTCCCCGGGCGAGGGCTCGAACCCATGTCCCCTGCATTGGCAGGCGGATTCTTAACCACTGTGCCACCAGGGAAGCCCTACAGTAGGTTCTTATCAGTTATCTTTTATATACAGTAGTGTGTATATGTCAATCCCAGTCATCCAGTTTTTCTCCCCCTTTTCCCCCTTGGTAATCATAAATTTGTTTTCTACATCTGTGACTCAATTTCTGTTTTGTAAATAGGTTCATTTGTACCATTTTTTTAGATTCCACATTTAAGCAATATCATATGATATTTTGTCTTTCTCTGTCTGACTGACTTTACTCAGTAGAGCATCTCTTATTATTAGTCTTCTTCAACACAATAAGTACACTTTGGCTTTCCTGGAAGTATAATCTCTAGTCTGGTCCTTGGATGAGGTAATAAAAAATGAAGACTTGGGGAAACCATAATTTGTGTGAGCTTTTCTAAAAGAGTAGCAAAAAAAAATGGGCCCAGTTTGATGGGACTAAAACATACGGCAAAGTTAAAGATCACCATCGTACGAGGTATCAGGAGCTTATCCTCTGTGTTGATTGAGGATCTGGATTGTGGCCTCACTGGGAGCTTTAATCACTTAGGTGTGTTTGACTGTGGTACGGTTTCACAGGGTGTGCTGACTGTCCTGTGCTTACCCTGTAGGACTGACGCGTGAGTGACTTCAACCCCACTTCTCTTAAGCCTTAGTGGTAGAGTGCTCTAGGGCTGTGCTTGAGAATCACTAAAATGATGCATTGGCTACATCTGCTTTCCCATCAGCTTCAGATTTTATGTTCATATTCATTGAATGTGAGGCACACTCCTACTTTTTCTTTTCTTTTTGCCAAAGCAGTATATTTTACTTATGTTCCCACCTTGTTCCAGAAATGATATAATGCAGCTACAAAGGTGCCCCTAATGGAGTAACTTAAAAACAAGGAGAAAAAAAGAAAAAAGCACAATGTGTAAGTGATGAGTCAACGCATGATATGAAATGAACTATATAGGTAGTGATGTGGAATGGGATTTCGATTTTTAGTTTTAAGAAATGTAGCTGATTAGTTTGGCTCGTGCTCTAAATTTCCTGTTTGGGAATTTACCTAATGTATTACGAATATACCTAATACATTTAGATAGGATGCAGTCCTTTATTCAGTAGGTAAATATGAGTCCTCCCTTTAAGCTCTGGGCCACATCATGGGGGTGAGAAAGTCAAACGTAGTGAGTTTCTGTATTTGCAAACAATAGGATACAATACATTAATAGAGGTGTAAGCCAAATACTTAAGGGAAGCAAGGAAATCATTAAACTAAGAAAAATGAGTGTGTTATCCTCTTGGAAATGAGAGAAGGTTTCGTACTGTGCAGATTGTGGAGGAAGAGTGAGGAGTGGAAGAATGAACAGAGGAGAGATGAAATGGGGATGAAAATCTAGAAAAGAGAGACTGGAGAGGAGGAGCCCAAGTCAGGCTCCCTCGGATCCTAATGACGTTCATTTTCGGGCTCACGCCTCTTTCTGAGGCCAGGGTGCATGCCTGTTTGGAGTTTCCATCAGGTATCTCAGTAGTAACAAGGTATTTCTTTTTATGCCCTTGCTTATGCTAGTTGTTCATTACTGGTCCCCCTTTCCCTAAGCTTTTTTGAGATATAATTGACCCATAACACTGTGTAAGTTTAAGGTGTACAGTGTGGCGATTTGATACACGTATTGTGAAATGTTTACTATAATAACGTTAGTCAACACATCCTTCACCTCACAAAATTACCATTTTGTTGTTGTTATTTGTTCATTACTGTTTTTACATCTGCAGTCCTTGAATGCATTTTTTACTCTTTGGCAGATTCTTTTTTTTTTTTTTTTTTTTTTTTTTTGGCAGATTCTTTAGCAGGACTCTGAGAACACTCCTGGTCTGTTGATGCTTTCTCTATTCTGATATACTAGTTTAGGTTTCAAAGTTCTATTTTTTTTTTTTTTTTTTTTTTTTTTTTGCGGTATGCAGGCCTCTCACTGTTGTGGCCTCCCCCGTTGCGGAGCACAGGCTCCGGACGCGCAGGCTCCGGACGCGCAGGCTCAGCGGCCATGGCTCACGGGCCCAGCCGCTCCGCGGCACATGGGATCCTCCCAGACCGGGGCACGAACCCGTATCCCCTGCATCGGCAGGCGGACTCTCAACCACTTGCGCCACCAGGGAGGCCCCAAAGTTCTATTTTTGAAAAATCATCTAGTTCTGTTCCTAACTTTGCATTCTTGTGTTCCCGGATGTCTTCAGCTGTAGCTCTGTAGATGGTTTGAGATGGTTAATACTACATTATGTGTTGATTTTTTTTTTTCCCCTTAGTGTTCTCTCAGGAGTGTAACCTTACTTTTAAGTTCTGATTGTACTTTTATATTTTGTATCTTTTAGTTCTTTGCTTTTTTAGTTTGCTCCCCCTTTCTTGTTTCTCCCCTCTCCCTGGTCTTTGCGAGTCCCTTTAACACACTGTCCTTTCAACCGTGGCAGGCAGGTCTTGTGGTAACTGCCTTTCATTAATGATGAGGACTGCAACCACTCTCGCACTTTATTGGCATTGTCTCCAACCCTCAGAGGTTAGGTGTTATTCCCATTTTCCAGATGAGGAGACTGAGGCTCAGAGATGCTAAGTAACTTGCCCAAAGTCCCTTTGCTAGAAAGTGGCAGAGCTGGAATTCAGTCCTAGGTTTAGCTGCTTCCAAAGCCCATGCTCTTTTTTTCTACTTTGTGGTGCTGCCCACTCATCCTGGTTGAGCCATTCATGTATTTGTTGACTGATTTACACAGAACTTGATCTGAACAGCGTATTATAGCTAATGATTATATTTATACTCCCAGGAGGGAAATAATACAGCAGTCCCCCTTTATATGTGGTTTTGTTTCCCGTGGTTGCAGTTACCTGAAGTCAATCATACCCAAAAAAATTAAATGGAAAGTTCCAGAAGCACACAGTTCATAAGTTTTAAGTTGCATGCTGTTCTGAGTAGTATAATGAAATCTTGTGCTGTCCTGCCCGGGATGAGTCATCTCTTTCTCTAGCATATCCATGCTGTATTTGCTACCCACCCACTAGTCACTTCGTAACCATCTGTGTTGTGGTATTAACGTGCTTGTGTTCAAGTAACCTTTATTTTACTTAATAATGGCCCCAAAGCACAGGAGTGGTGTTGCTGACAATTGGGATATTCTGTGCCTGATTTATAAATTAAACTTTATCATAAGCATGTATGTATAGGAAAAAAGTGTGTATAGAGTTCAGTACTATCCGTGGTGACAGGCATCCACTCTGGGTCTTGGAACCCATCCCCCATGGATAAGGGGGGACTACGGTAATCACCTAAGTTCCTTTGGGTTGTACTGGATTAATTTCTTAGCTTCAGTTTCACATTTGCTGTCAGTTTGTCCTGGACACGTGGATCCACATCAGTGCTATGTCTTTGATTGGGAAGAGCAATAATAGGTGGGCCTAGTAATGGTCTTTTGTGAACAATAGCAGGTGGAATGCTATGGTAGAGCATGCTTCATGTGTAAAGTGCTGTATATATGTGGACAATCATGCTGAAATCAGGCTGGCATAGAGTAGAATGAGGGACCAAAAGTAGTTATGCTTTTATAAACCTCCGCTTCAAAACTGTCCAGGAATGTTGTAAAGGTAACACACATTTAATTTTAGACTTTCTCCCCCTTCAAGAATTATTTTACTTATTCTGGCGGCATTCTTCTGAGGAAAAGAACATCCTCTTTTTTTTTTTATTAGTTTCTGCTTTATAACAAAGTGAATCAGTCATACATATACATCTGTTCCCATATCCCTTCCCTCATGCATCTCCCTCCCTCCCACCGTCCCCATCCCACCCCTCCAGGCGGTCACAAAGCACCGAGCTGATCTCCCTGTGCTCTGCGGCTGCTTCCCACTGTCTATCTACCCTACGTTTGGTAGTGTATATATGTCCATGCCTCTCTTTCGCTTTGTCACAGCTTACCCTTCCCCCTCCCCATATCCTCAAGTCCATTCTCAAGTAGGTCTGTGTCTTTATTCCCGTTTTACCCCTAGGTTCTTCATGACTTTTTTTTTTAAATTCCATATATATGTGTTAGCATACGGTATTTGTCTTTCTCTTTCTGACTTACTTCCCTCTGTATGACAGACTCTAGGTCCATCCACCTCATTACAAATAGCTCAATTTCATTTCTTTTTATGGCTGAGTAATATTCCATTGTATATATGTGCCACATCTTCTTTACCCATTCATCCAATGATGGACACTTAGGTTGTTTCCCGCTCCGGGCTATTGTGAATAGAGCTGCAATGAACATTTTGGTACATGTCTCTTTTTGAATTATGGTTTTCTCAGGGTATATGCCCAGTAGTGGGATTGCTGGGTCATATGGTAGAAGAACATCCTCTTTTAATTACAAAAGCAGTATATTGAGGTAACACTCAATAATACAGAATCGTAAAAAGCAAAAGGCCCTCTCCGCCCTGAAATCCTACTCTCCAGAGGTAACTGCTATGTTTGGTATGTTTCCTCCCAAATCCCTTTTCTTTTTCTTAGTCTTGCACCCATCTGAGAGTGTGCACACTGATATATTTACATGCACACATTTAAAAAATAGCTTTATTGAGATGTTTATATACCACATGAGTGTACAATTCAGTGGTTTTTAGTATATTCACAGGTATGTGCAACCGTCCCCACAGCAAATTTTAGAACATTTGTACACATTTTCAAAATAAAATTTTAGTAAAATCTAAAAACAAACATTTGACTATATACTAATTTTAATAAAAACATAATTTTTAACTTGCATCTTGTTTTCAAATTTAGTCACATATGGACATCTTTGCATCAGTAAATAAAGTTGTTTTAAAAGTTGTGTAGTATTTTACCACTTTTTATCCGTTTGTTGGGCAGTTAGGTGGTTTTTGAACATTGAACATCCTTGGACATGAAAATCTGTGGATCTGCCATGGGAATTAGGAGTGTGGATTTTGGAACAGAATGGTGGTATTTTAGTAATAACACATATTTATTACAGGCTTTAGAGTAAGTAAGTAGATAAATATTATCTTTTTTTTTTTTTTTTTTTTTTTTTTTGCGGTACGCGGGCCTCTCACTGTTCTGGCCTCTCCCGTTGAGGAGCACAGGCTCCGGACACGCAGGCCCAGCGGCCACGGCTCACGGGTCCAGCCGCTCCACGGCGTGTGGGATCTTCCCGGACCGGGGCACAAACCCGTGTCCCCTGCGTCGGCAGGTGGACTCTGAAGCACTGCGCCACAGGGAGGCCCAGTATTATCTTTTAAATCTTTGCACTGTGACATATTCAGGCGCTCTTAGCCCCGTTTCAGATCCTTAGAGGGGTTATAACTAAGTTAACTAATTGTTCTAAGTGTCAGAGCCAGAGCTGGACCACAGGTCTTACTTCCAGATGCTGAGTTGCCCAAGTAAGTGGCTCATCCAAGATTAGACGTTTAACTGGATAGCGTTCCTTGTTGCATTTTAGACCTTACGACTCTTTGTTTTATCCCAGGAAAGAGACCATTCTCCATAGACTTCGAATATTCTCCGGGGAAAAATCTGATCATGTTATTCTCTGCCTAAGTATGCTTTACCGGTCCATCCATCACTGCCTGGATCAGAATTTTAGAGCACTTTCTGAAAATGATGGGTCTCTAGAGAAAAGGGTGCTGTAGTCACCAAAGTTCAGGAGGGAATATCAACCCATCCTCCTTTTGTATACTTACAGTGGACCACAGTCTGTTTCCCCTATAGGGAAGCCTTCTACTACACAGGTTTACAGCCATTGCCAGTCCACTCCGTTCCTTTCCCCTTATCCTCAGAGACCTCTTGGGTTGGGTTGATGCCTTGGTTACTGCTTACCTCCTACCTGTTTGCTGCTGCCCGTTGGTTCCACGTGCACTGCCGGCACCAGCTGCCCACGAGCTAGTGGGCGACCAGCCTCCCACACCACAGCTGCCAGGTCTCTCTTCCAAGCCGCAGCTGAATCTTTTTTTTTTTTTTTTTCTGGCTGTGCTGCTCGGCATGCGGAATCTCAGTTCCCCAACCAAGGATTGAACCTGTGCCCCCTGCAGGGGTAGCGGGGAGTCCTAACCACTGGACCACCAGGGAAGTCCCCACAGCTGAATCTCCTGAGACTCAGTTGTCCAGTCTCCTTCAGAATATCATGAGCGTTAATGTACAAAGCCTTTATTCTTGTTGGCCTGGCTTGCCCATTGAAGTCCAAGCGTTCCCACCCATCTCCTGAATTCTCATTTTGTATCATCCCACACGGCTGACATCCAGGCCTCTTCCCTCACCCAAACCCTTTCCCTGCTTGTGCTCCATAACCTGCACACTCCCTTGTATACTTAGCCTCTTCTCTGAATGTTACTTTTGCTTCCTTGTCTTCACTGATTTACGATGGTCTTGATATTGTGTCCATGTTGGTCCTTAACAAGGAAGGGGGTCTTTAATCTCACCCTCCACATCCCTCACAGTCTGCATGTTTAGTGGGTGTCCTCCTTTCTGTTCTGTGAAGTTTTCTGGACGTTCTTGTTGCCATGACACCTGCCATCTTCTGCTTTATTTTCTGCTGCTGCTTTCTTGTGGTCACTGATGAACTTCCGAGCTCCTCTTCCTTCTTTGAAGAACTTGGCAACCAGCCCATCGTCTTCTTCCCCACCCCAGTTCCTGTGTCACACTTGGAATATCCATGCAGTGCTGACTCTGTTGTTGCTTGACTAGTTAATCTCCAGTGGACTTCTGCGTTCATTTCACCTACCCTGCTCACTGCAGTGGTCACACCCTGGGTCTAGCTCACATCTGCACCACCACCTTACAAGTCACTGGCTCAAACGCTCCGTTCCCAGACTGCCATCTCCTATCCCACTAGTTCACTTAACACACTAGTCTCTCTCCTCACTGGGACTGCCAATTCTTTCTTCCTGTTAATCAGCTCTTTCCAGTTTGTACCTTCCTTATGTGGCTTAAAATTCTATTTTTGACCTTATGGTTGCTATCTTTCTATTAATATCTGCTTTTTTGTCAGTCAGTTCAATGTTCTTATCTATCTAGAAAACTCCCAACTCTTGTTGAATCCACTTTCTTCATGTCTGTAGTACAGCAACTGAATCACACATCTGATTGTGGACTTGGAAAGCCTGGATTCAGATAGCCTCTTTACACTTAGTAGCTTTGTGACCTTGAGCAAATAAACTAACCACTTCAGTTTCCTTAGCTTTTTTCGTTTGGGATAATAATACCTACTGTTGACATACTCCCTGTTCTAGTCCCACTTCAGAGTAGACTGGGGTAATGAGAATACAGAAAGAGCTAAACCAATAGCTTTCATTGTAGACCACCAATACATACAGGGCACAGAGGAGTTTGCTTTGATTACTTTTCCCACTTCCTGGGTTTCCTTCTACTCAACATGCCAAGGAGTACAGTAGAAACAACAAGGATGTGCTTCTACATCATTTACTACCTGAATCTACTGAGAATCACCATGTTTGCAGTATACATAAATTCTGTAGTGTATGTTTAAGTTTTTAAAGTTTATTTTCATTATTAAAAATGCACATACTGGGCTTCCCTGGTGGCGCAGTGGTTGAGAATCCGCCTGCCGATGCAGGGGACAGGGGTTCGTGCCCCGGTCCGGGAAGATCCCACATGCCGCGGAGCGGCTGGGCCCGTGAGCCGTGGCCGCTGAGCCTGCGCGTCCGGAGCCTGTGCTCCGCAACGGGAGAGGCCACAACAGTGAGAGGCCCGCGTACCGCAAAAAAAAAAAAAGCACATACTGGGCTTCCCTGGTGTCGCAGTGGTTGAGAGTCCACCTGCCGATGCAGGGGACGCGGGTTCATGCCCCGGTCCGGGAAGATCCCACATGCTGTGGAGCAGCTGGGCCCGTGAGCCAAGTATGTGCATTTTTTTTGCAGTACGCGGGCCTCTCCCGCAACGGGAGAGGCCCGCGTACTGCAAAAAAAATGCACATACTTTTTTTTATTATGGTAAAAAAAAATCATAAAATTTGCCATCTTGACCATTTTTAAGTATGCAATTCAGTAGTGTTAAATATATTTGCATTGTTGTAAAACAGGTCTCCAGACGTTTTTCATCTCGCAGTACTGAAATTTTATACTCTCTAAACAATTCCCCTGTGCTCCTTCCCCCCAGCCCCTGGGTAATCACCATTCCGCTTTCTGTATCTGTGAATTTGACTACTTTAGATACCTAATACAGATGAAATCACACAGTATTTATCCTTTTATGGTTGGCTTACTTTACTTAGCATAATGTCCTGAAGGTTCATATATGCTGTTGAATGTGACAGGATTTACTTCCTTTTTAAGTTTACACAGTATTGCATTGTATGTATATACCACAGTTTATTTCTTCATCTGTCAAAAGACGTTTGGGTTGCTTCCACTTCTTGGCTATTGTGAATAGTGCTGTTATGAACATGCGTGTGCAAAAATCTCTTTGAGACCCTGCTTTCAGTTCTTTTGGCTATATACCTAGAAGTGGGATTGCTGGGCCATATGGATAAGTGCATCATGTGATTCACCGTATTTCAATCTGTAATTAAATTAGTATGTTTGCTTTGTGGTGAACAAAAGATATGCTAGTTTTATTTTTGTAAATATTTATTTATTTATTTGGTTGCGCCAGGTCTTAGTTGCAGCAGGCAGGCCCCTTAGTTGTGGCATGTGAACTCTTAGTTGCAGCATGCACGTGGGATCTAGTACCCTGACCAGGGAACAAACCCAGGCCCCCTGCATTGGGAGCACAGAGTCTTATCCACTGTGCCATCAGGGAAGTCCCTATTTATTATTATTTTTTTAAGTAAAATTTATGTATGTATGTATTTATTTATGGATGGATGGATGGCTGACTGCGTTGGGTTTTCGTTGCTGCACGCAGGCTTTCTCTAGTTGCGGCGAGCAGGGGCTACTCTTCATTGTGGTGCGCCGGCTTCTCGTTGTGGCAGCTTCCCTTGTTGCGGAGCATGGGCTCTAGGTGCGTGGGCTCAGTAGTTGTGGCGCGTGGGCTTAGGTGCTCCGCAGCATGTGAGATCTTCCTGGACCAGGGCTCGAACCCGTGTCCCCTGCATTGGTGGTTGGATTCTTAACCACTGTGCCACCAGGGAAGCCCCCTATTTTTTTTTTAAAGGAACCTCTGTACTGCTTTGCATGGAGTTGCACCACATTATCCTGCCAACAGTGCACAAGGGTTCCACCTTCTCCACATCCGTACCAACAATTGTTAATTTTGTGTGTGTGTGTGGTTTTTGTTTTTTAGTTTTGTTTTTTTTTTGGCCACGCCATGTGGCATGCAGGATCTTAGTTCCCCCACCAGGGATCGAACCCATGCCCCCTGCAGTGGAAGCATGGAGCCCTAACCACTGAACTGCCAGGGAATTCCCTCATAGTATTCCTTATAGTTTATTTTATTTCTGTGGCATCCGTAATGTCCCCTCTTTCATTTCTGTTGTTTTTTGAGCCTTCTATTTTTTTCTTAAACTAAGAGTGTATCACTTTTCTTGATCTTTTCAAAAACCAACGCTTAGTTTTGTTGATTTTTTTTCCCTGTTGTTTTTCTAGTCTGTATCTCTGCTCCAATCTTTATTATTTCCTTTCTTTTGTTAGCTTTGGGTTTAGTTTATTCTTTTTTTTAGTTACTTGAGGTGTAAAGTTAGGTTGTTAGCTTGAGATCTTCTAAAATATACATGTTTGTAGCTATAAACTTTCCTCTTATCATTGCTCTTGTTGTATCCCATAGGTTTTGGTGTGTTGTATTTTTTTTTCATTTGTTTCAAGGTCCTTTCTAAATTTTCCTTGTGACTTCTTATTTGATCCATTGGTTGTTTAACAGTGTGTTGTTTAATTTCCACATATTTGAGGATTTTCCAGTTTTCCTTCTGCTGTTGCTTTCTAGTTTCATTCTATTGTAATATTTTGTATTATTATACAAAAGGTATTTTGTGTAATTTCAGTGCTTTAAAGTTTGTTGAGACTTGTTTTGCATCCTTACCTGTGCCCTGTCCTGGAGAATGTTCCATGTGCGTGTGAGAAGAATATATGTTCTCCTGTTGCTGGGTAGGGTATTCTGTATGTGTCTGTTAGGTCCCTTTGGTCTGTAGTGTTGTTCAAGTCCTCTGTTTCCTTATTGATCTTCTGTCTCATTATTCTATCCATTTAAAGTCTGTTTTGACTGATATGAATATAGTCACTCCTGCTCTCTTTGGATTACCATTTACATGGAATTTTTTTTTTAATCTCTTCACTTTCACCCTATGTGTAGCCTTAGATCCGAAGTGGGTTTCTTGTACATAGCATACAGTTTTATGCGAGTTTTTTTCTTTTTTATATCCATTCAGCCAATCTCTGTCTTTTGATTGTGAGGAAACCATTTACATTAAAAGTACTTACTGATGCAGAAGGACGTGCTATTGCCATTGTTAATTATTTCCTGTATGTCTTGTAGCTTTTTGTCCCTCTTTTCCAATCTTACGGCCTCTCATGAGGATCACTTCTTCATCTTCTAAGGTGCAGCCAAAGCATCTCTTCTTGACTCTCCCAGGTTCAGTTGAATCTGTTTTCTTTGTGCCTCTCGTTGTTTCTGTGACTCTCTTCCTTCCTAGATAGCAGGCTCCTCAAGGAAAGTATCTTCTTGGTTTTGTACCTCCAGGACTTAACACAGTGTCTGAAACACAGTGTGTGACTCATAGTGAGAAGTCAATAAATATTTGTTGAAAATGAGTTTATTTTCAGTAGTAAACACTTGTGATAAGTTCTTGTGGTTTTTGTTTCCTCTTAGATATCTCATGCTGCAATTCTGCTTCCTGAACTTGAACAGAATATAATCTTAGGACTAGTGGCTTAAAACATTCATCTCTTCTGGTTCTCAAACCCTTGGGAGTTACTGTTATGTTCCGTTGTCTCATTAAGTGGATATGTATACTTTGATATTCTTACCAAGCAATGAAAGTTCTTTTTCTTTCTGAAGGTTTGCCCTGAAGTATTTCAAGGACACTTCTCCAGTCTTTCAGAGACTCTTCCTAGAGAGCTCAGATGCAAATCCAGTCCGGTATGGGCGCAGGCGGATGAAGCTCCGGGACCTAATGGAAGCAGCTTACAAGTTTCTGCAGCAAGAGCAGTCCGTGTTCCGGGAGCTCTGGGACTGGAGCGTGTGCATCCCACTCCTCAGGAGCCATGACACCTTGGTCCGCTGGTGCGTAGCTCTTGGGCTGTTCCTGTGCTTCTAGTGTGGGGGTAGTTGAGGGAGTCTGGAGTTGTGTGCATGAGGAGGGAAGGGAGGCCTTTTAAAAGATGTCATTTTTGTTCTGGTCCCTTTGGGGTTCTTATTCCCTTTCACGTGTCATTTCAGAGGGAAATCAGATGGTATGAGTGGAATTCCATTGTTTTGTGTTCCATTAGGTGAATTTATTTTGCCTGATTTGTGTTTTCTACCCTTCCCTGTGTTAATTATAAGGTTTCCTTTTCTAATGTTCAGTTGGCTAGCAAATTTTCTTTATTCTTTAGAATCAGCTGCAGGTCCTGAGTTTATATACTTTGGTTTTCTCCAGGTACACAGCCAATTGTCTTTCTTTGGTCACCTGTATGAATGAAGAGCACAAGTTATCTTTCCTTAAGAAGATTTTTAATAGTGAGGAACTGATTCATTTCAGGTTAAGGTAAGCAGGAGCATTCCTGGAGACCTCGATGTGGCTTTCCTGGGAGCTAGAGTAGTTGATGAGATCCTCATTTTCCTCAGGTTGCTAGAAGAGGCCCAGCTGCAGGACTTAGAGAAAGCCTTGGTGTTGGCCAATCCAGAAGCCTCCCTTTGGCGTAAGGAGAAGGAGCTGCAGTATTTACAAGGACACCTTGTTTCAGCTGACCTCTCCTCCAGGGTGACTGCTGTCTGTGGTGTGCTGCTGCCTGGGCAGCCGCCAGCCCCTGGAGAGCAGGTATGTTGACAGCCGTGGCGTGTGTGCCCTCTTCCATCCACACACTGAGTGTGCATTTTTCCTTGGCTGGGCTCTGTGTTCTAGGTGTGAGCCAAATCGAGTTTGCCAGATTACCGTTCCACTTAGAGAAGTGTTCAAGGAGAGAGTAAGAGAAGTTCACCCAGGACCCTCCTCTTTGACAGTCTCTTTGTCCCTATTTAGTGTGAAGTCAGAAATTCTAATGATGCCTATGCAAAGGCTTTTAACTTTAGCAAAGCTCTTCCGTGTATGACCTCATTTACTTGCTACAACAGCTGTTTGAAGTTGGGTGGCCCACGTTGTGATACCATATTTATGTAAAACTAAGGCAGAATGGCTTGCCCAGGACCTGTGGGCTGTCCTCTGGCAGCGATGGGGCTAGGCCCAGGTATAACTCCCCGGCCTCTTTCTTTCAGAATATTCTCTTTGCCTGTTGTGTGAGAGGCTAGCATCTGTAGTGAACTCTTCCCCTGCCATAGCAAATGACCTTTCCAAGAGTGTGCCTCCAGACTACACTTTGGAAAGTCTTGTAAATCAGAGTCTGGTTCCATAATCTGGGAACATTGGGAACCAGTCTGTTTTTCTCCAGCAGTCTTTAGTCGGTTGTCACTTTGTCTGATGGTCAGACCCACCCAGTTTTCTTCCTGGAACAAGTCCTGAGTCATTCCTTGAACTATCAGTTTGTATCTGGGAAGTACAAACTTAAAAAGATAGGTATAATATAGATATAAAAAAGTGCATGTCTTAAGTGTACAGCTGCATGATTATTCATAAACTAAATATCTCTGTCACCAGCACTGAGACGCCAGCATTTCCAAAGCGCCTTGTGTTTCCCTCTGGTCAGGAAGACCTCCCCAGCCCTCTTTAACCACTCTCCTCACATAGATAGGTTTGGAGCATTAGAACTTTAGCAGAGGGAAGGATTCTGGTTGGGGTAGGCGGGGGCAGAGCGCCGGGGCAGAAGTACAGAACGGAGCTACAGCCCAGCCTGCCTGCTGGCTGCGAAGAGTAACAGCTCCACAAGAAGTTCGAGAACTTCCAGCGCTGAATCTCATTGTGTCCTCACATATCTTTAGGGGACAAGCTATGTTTGAGAATTTACCATTCCTTAAACGTTAATAATCATTGCACTTTTCCAAGAGGTCCTTTTTTCTGTGTCGTGTTAGGTCCATTGTTAATAAAAATTGTTTAAATTGTGGTAAAATGAATGTAACGTTTACCACCTTTACCATTTTTAAGTGTGCTCTTCAGTGGTGTTACGTATATTCACATTGTTAGCAAACAAACTCCAGAACTTTTTCATCTTACAAAACTGAAACTACCCATTAAACATATTGGGTGCGGGCTTCCCTGGTGGCGCAGTGGTTGAGAGTCCGCCTGCCGATGCAGGGGACACGGGTTCGTGCCCCGATCCCGGAAGATCCCACATGCCGCGGAGCGGCTGGGCCCGCGAGCCATGGCCGCGGAGCCTGTGTGTCCGGAGCCTGTGCTCCGCAACGGGAGAGGCCACAGCAGTGAGAGGCCCGCGTACAGCAAAAAAAAAAAAAAAAAAAAAAAAAACATATTGGGTGCATTATTATTATTATTATTTTACTTTTTGTTATGGAAAATGTTAAACGTATTCCAAAGTAGAAACAATAGTGTAATGAATCCACATGTACCCATCGTTCAGCCTCAGTAATTATAAATTCATGATCAGTTATGTTGCATTTATATTTCTGAACACTGTCCTCACACCATATGGTTTTGAAGCAACTCCCAGATACCACATCATTTCTTAGCTAAATATAGGCATACCTTGTTTTATTGTGCTTCTCAGATATTGCATTTTTTTTTTTAACAAGGTTTGTGGCAACCCTGCCTTGAGCCAGTCTGTTGGTGCCATTTTTCCAACAGCATTTGCTCACTTCGTGTCTCTGTGTCACATTTTGGTAATTCTTGAAATATTTAAAACTGTTCCATTATTTATATTTGTTATGGTGATCTGTGACTGGTGGTCTTTGATGTTGCTGTTGCAAAGATTACAACTTGGTGAAGTCTCAGATGATGGTTAGCATTTTTAGCAATAAAGTATTTTTAAATTAAGGTATGTACATTGTCTTTAAGACATAAAGCTATATTGTACACTTAATAGACCACAGTGTAGTGTAAACATAACTTGTATGTGCACTGGGAAACCAAAAATTTTGTGTGACTTGCTTCATTATGGTATTTGGTTTATTGCTGTGGTTTGGGATTCAACCTGCAAAATCTTTGAGGTATGCTTGTAGTTTAGTGTGTGTGTGTGTGTGTGTGTGTATGTGTGTATAAAAGGAAAGGACTTTATGCAAACTATTATATATAGGATGTATATATAATACAAGGGAAATATATTCAGTATTCTGTGATTAACCATAATGAAAAAAAATATGTATAGCTGAATCACTTTGCTGTATAGCAGAAATTAACACAACATTGTAAATCAACTATACTTCAGTAAAATTTAAAAAAATAAGAAAAAAGGACTTAAAAAAAAATTCCCAGAACTATTTATTACACCTGGAAAAAATTGAACAATTTTATAATGTATCCTTTTAGTGTCCTTACTCCCCTGATGGTCTCATAAGTGTATTGTGCATTCTTTTTTTTTTTTTTTTCTTTTTGCGGTATGCGGGCCTCTCACTGTTGTGGCCTCTCCCGTTGCGGAGCACAGGCTCCGGATGCGCAGGCCCAGCGGCCATGGCTCACGGGCCCAGCCGCTCCGCGGCATATGGGATCCTCCCAGACCGGGGCACGAACCCGTATCCCCTGCATCGGCAGGCGGACTCTTAACCACTGCGCCACCAGGGAGGCCCCGTATTGTGCATTCTTGATCTTAGACGTGAAATCCTAGAATATGGTAAGATAAAGAAAAAAATCCAGTCATGAGAGATGAGGTTTGCTCCCATTCCCTGTGTGTCAACTTTTGTGGCTTCTTAAAGTTTGGGAGACTTTTTCTTGAATTTGTTAGTGAGTTCCCACCCTTCTCCCCAGAGTTGGAGTTGGGGGGAGAAAGGAAAGTGAAAAAGTCAGATCCTTACTTTGGATAGCATACTTGTTGTTATTATAGGTCCTGTACTACCAATTTATTGGCAGAGGTTTATGTAAAAGCCAGTGGAAGCACTGTTGTAGAAATTAACCTGTGCCCTTTGATGGAAGGACTCTTCTTGATATGCCTTTTATTTTTCACTTGCCTCCTTAGGCCAGTGGTCGGAGTTCTTCTCGCGAACAGGAGCTGGCCTTTAGGTCTTATGTGCTGGTTGAGTCAGTCTGCAGAAATCTTCAGACACTGGCTATGGCAGTGGCTTCTCAGAATGCTGTGTTGTTGGAAGGACCAATTGGATGTGGGAAAACTTCCTTAGTTGAACATTTAGCTGCAATGACAGGTAGAAGGAAGCCCCCTCAGCTTCTCAAAGTCCAGCTTGGAGATCAGACCGACAGTAAGGTAAGTAAGAAATGGCAGATTTTGGTTGGTGAGCATACTTGTGAATCTTTGCATTAAAATACTGTTTTTGCTAAGAGAATATGAGAATAGTTATTGGTCTTCCTCATAACTGAGGGGACCACGCTGTAAAACCTCAGGTACCTGTTACAACCCTGTGGAAGTTTAATGGAACTAATCGCAGGATGTAGCACTGGCTCCTCAGGTGTGTGGCTTCAGTAGTTACTTTATCTTCTTTTTGCAGATGCTGTTGGGAATGTATCGCTGCACAGATGTCCCAGGAGAGTTTGTGTGGCAGCCTGGTACCCTGACACAGGCGGCCACAAATGGACACTGGATCCTTCTGGAGGATATTGACTATGCCCCCTTGGATGTGGTATGTCACCTCCCTAGTAACTCGCTAATTTCTTGTCTTTGAAGAGAATGAGAATTGTGTTAATAGTGATACTGGGGGATTATTTAAACAACATAGGTATTTCATTAGAGATGGTATGTTGGTTACCTACCTAATCTGGTTTGAGTTCTTGGATTACTGGGCTGATCTCTTGTTTGATAGAAAATTATTAAAATTCTGCTTGTACTGTTTCCTTTAATAGTTGAATATGTGATCAATTTCACGGTAGTTTTTTTTCCTCCTTTAGTTGAAAATGTGACCAATTTCACAGACTTTCCAAGAATAGGCTTGGTGGGAAACATCTTAATCCATGCTGCATATACATTGAGAACTTTGAGACCCAGCTCTCTGGCTATGGCATTTGTAGAGCAGTGGGCTGAGGACAGATGAAAGAAGAGATGATATAATAAGAGCCTGCTTGTCTTTGTTCCATTAAGGAAAATAAACTGGATGTATATTTTTGACTTCAAAAAGATCACTTTTATATGTGTATAAAATTTAGCTATGGAGGCAGTCCATGTTTCTTCTGTATTCTGTAAACTATGACCAAAAAAATGTATTCCAGAATGAAAAAAATCTTCCTTTGGGTAGATTTTCCTGAGATTGGTTTTAATTTTCTTTTACCATGAACCCTAAAGCTACCTGTATATGGACTTTCCCCTCTTGGATTGGAGAGAGAGAGGAGACAGAGATGGGAGAGGGGGAAGGAGAGGTGGGAAAGGTCTTTAGGTTTAGGGAAGTGTATGGGGAAGGAGGGGCTATAAATATGTGTGTGACTTATGGCACACATATTTTAGAGTCTAGTGAGGTAAAGATGTAATAGGGTTATTGGCTTAGTTTGACCACCATGTTCTAAGATTTTAATGCTCAGTTTTATAGGGCTGGAGACTCAGATTTCTTAAGAAACCCAGAGCCAAGGATGACTACTACCAATGAGACTTAAAAATAAAACTGAATTATAAACTACAAGGCCAACTTAAAAGTATTTGTTGAGTCTTAGCACTTTCTATAGCTCTCTTTCCTGGGCAATTTTTTCAGACATTAGGGTACCTGGGAAGTCATTAGGATTATGAATCATAGAATTTGAGCCAAAGAAGGTAGATGAACATAAGGGATATTTCATTCAGGTCATGATGAGGCGGATCTATCCCTTTGCTGTAGCCAAGTACATTCTTTGATGACCAAGTCCAGATTTCAAGACCAAACTGTTAGTTTCTGTCTTGATCTTCCTTGGGCAACGTCTGGTAAACATCAGAAAATTCTTGTACTTTGAGTTCCATTTTGTGTAGACCATTCCCCTTCTGTTACTATCAATACATTTGGTTCCAGAGGGTATGCTGTGCAGTTGATTTAAACTTCATCATCATTATAGTGAAGTTGTGTTTATTTTAAAACATACCTGGACCCTTGATTATTATTTTGTTATTTCCAGAACTTCTCAGCTAATTGCTAACTAATTACTATTTTAAGGTAGCTTTTATGGCTTTTATAGTTCTCATTCAGGATGGTTGTCTTTTGTTTCAAGTTTCGGAGTCATCTTGGAGTTGCCCCTATAATATTGTTCCTTTCCTCTCCTAGCCATGTCTGAAATAAGGATGCTTAATAAAATTACCTTGATATTTTAGGACCTTCTTCCTTGGCTCTTTGTTCTTCTTACTGTTTTTTTTCTCAAACTTCTATAAACTCACATCCCCTAGACCCATATGTCTAGTCCACACTTTTCTTGAAAAATCTCTACTTGGATCTTCCTTAGCAGGTACAGGTTCAGGATGTTCAAAATGAACCTTATCTGCTCTTTCCTGCAACAGCCTTTCCTGCCACACAATTACCAAGCCAGAATTTTGATGTGTCTCCTTCCTCTAGTCCCGCATTCACTTAGTCTGATATTGCTTAGTACTTTTTCCTTATCTCTTATTCTGTTCCCTCCTAGCCCACTGCCTTATTAGCACAGGCCTTCTTATTTTTATCTATCTGTCGGTCTGTCTAATCTATCCTGCCATCTTACCTTTGTTACCTGAATGGTGTCCTTTATCGCTTCTTTCCCTCCAGGCAGGCTCTCTTTCAGTTTATCTTCCATATTGTTGCACAGTTCATTTTCTAAAATAAAAAATAGGTTTTTCTCCAGACTAAATCCTCTCAACAACTTCCTGAAAAAAATTCAAACTCCTTAGCTCAGCACAGAAGGCCTTTGATCATTTATCTCTAAGCCTAGTATTTTTCCACTACTTCATATGCACGTCCTGCCCTAACCCTAACTGTAAGAGTCCTCTCATGCCATGCTCTCAGGCATATACATTTTGATCCATCTGAATATTTTTGCCTAGAGTAAATGTGCCGTTGCTCTCCCAGCAAGCCAGGCTGATCCCTCCCCATACTTTCAGACTCAGTGAATGTCATTACCTCTAGAATGGCTTCACTGCCCTGCTTCGAAACGACTCCACACTGACCTACAGCCACCCTCTGTCTTCACACATTGTTTTGTACACCCCTTGGGGGTCACACCGGTCATGCTGTATGGTAGTTTGCATGGCTATTTCCCGCCAGACTCTAGGCTGTAAAGCCTCAGTCATGTCTGGATGTTTCCTGCCTTGCTTGATTCTGGCCCACAGTCGGCGCTCAGTGAAAGCTGAAGGAAGAAGTTGCTCTGCTGGAGCGTAGGTGGCTCCAGTATTCCCGCCTGGCCTTTGACCCCAGTTCATGCCGTGAGAAGTAAGGTTTCCTTTAAGGACGTGTTCCTCATTTGGTGAGAGGGTTTTTTTGCTTTCTTGTTTGTTACTTCTGTCTTAATAGCTTTATCACTGAGGTTTTGTGATTTAGGTTTCCGTGCTGATCCCTCTCTTGGAGAATGGAGAGCTCTTGATTCCTGGCCAAGGTGACTGTCTGAAAGTGGCTCCTGGATTTCAGTTCTTTGCAACCAGGAGGTATGTCCCATTAACCCTTCCCTTCCCACGATGGAGCCTCTTCCTAAGTCCACATGCTAGAGTGCTGAATACAAAAGTCTTGGAATAGAGTTCTCTGGGCCCATTTTAAGCAAGGTTAGTTAGCAGTGATGACAGATTCAACATTCTCATTCCTGACTTTTTTTTTTTTTTTTTTTTTTTTATATTTTTATTAATTTTTTTGCGGTACGTGGGCCTCTCACTGTTGTGGCCTCTTCCGTTGCGGAGCACAGGCTCCGGACGCGCAGGCTCAGTAGCCATGGCTCACGGGCCCAGCCTCTCTGCGGCATGTGGGATCCTCCCGGACCGGGGCATGAACCCGTGTCCCCTGCATCGACAGGCGGACTCTCAACCACTGCGCCACCAGGGAAACCCCTGACTTTTTTTTTTTAATTAATTTATTTAATTTTTTTTTGGCTGTGTTCGGTATTCATTGCTGCACGCAGGCTTTCTCTAGTTGCAGTGAGGGGGGCTACTCTTCGTTGCGGTGCTCAGCTTCTTACTGTAGTGGCTTCTCTCGTTGTGGAGCATGGGCTCTAGGCACACGGGCTTCAGTAGTTGCAGCACTCAGGCTCAGCAGTTGTGGCTTGCGGGCTCTAGAGCACAGGTTCAGTAGTTGTGACTCATGGGCTTAGTTGCTCCGCGGCATGTGGGATCTTCCTGGACCAGGGATTGAACCCGTGTCCCCTGCATTGGCAGGCAGGTTCTCAACCACTGCGCCACCAGGGAAGCCCCTTCCTGACTATTTTTAATGGAGATAATTAATTTAGAAAGTAAAAGTGTTTTTTCCCCCCACTTAAAAATAAGTAACCAGTCTTAAAAAACTTTGTCTTGTTTTCATGTTTTCAAACATAATCAGAGATGAGACTGTTGTCAGATAGCCCTGGGTTTGAGTCCTGACACTGACACTTTGTACATGTGTGTACCTTGCTTGACTGATTATGATGGGGCCAATAACACCTACTTTACAACTTGGTGTAAGTTATGAAGGTTAGGTGAAGTGACTAAAGACCTGTCACATAGTAAGTGCCCAGCCATGATGGTGGTGATCATAAAGCCATGTAGACTTCAGGCATTTAAAAAAACTAATTGAATATAAGCATCAACAAAGGAATAAAAGCTAAGCAAACTTAGTATATGTCCCTATCTACTTTTAAAACAATGTGAAGGCAGTGGTTTATTTCCTACTACTTGTCTATAACTGTACAGCTTCTCTAAGGTCTTAAAATGCCCAAGAGTGAAAATAATGCCACATTGTATTTAGTGATTATGTTAGTGTTTACTGTACCTCTGTGAACATTCACTTCCAGATGGAATGCAGAGCTAACAGTTCTAAGGAAGACCTTGTTAGGCCCTGTTAGTTTTAACAGACCCTGATTTTATTCACAGCGATGGTGAAGTTCTTTCCTGCTAGATACATTTCCCAGAAAGTCCTGGTACATCATAGAAGTATGTCACACAAACCTGAGTTCAGCACTTGGCTTTGCCATTGGTAGTCATAGTTGAGTGAGCAAGGGACACTACTCTCCTTCTCTTCCGTACAGTTCTTCCTTAGAGTTAGAAGAAAAGAAGGGCACCATCCCCTCAGGGCAGTTGTTGTGAAGATTAAATTACATGGCTTAGGTGTAAGCCCATGGCTTGCCCAGAGTATGTGTTTAATGAATATTCCTTCTCTTCTGGGCATGTTAAATAATTTTAGGTACTGTCGCTTTTGGTAATAAGCAGTGAACTTATTTTTGGTGCTATCGGTCTTGGATTAGGTTTTCTTTTTCCTGAAGTTATGTCTTAAGGAAAAGGAGCATGTTGTTGAGTTCAAAACGCCTAATAGGATCATTTGCAGTGATGTGAAAATAACTTGGTTAAAGCCCTATCACTCCCCCTAGGAAAATAGTCAAACCTGGCTTGGTGGCAGCCTTTCGTTGTCATCCTCCCTATAAGCCCAACATAGTGCTGTCTGGCACCTGAAGGAGCTGTGAGTTTTACTCAGATATGAGAGAACGTCTCGCAAGGGATAACCAGGGGCATAATTCAAGATTAAAATTGGGAATTTTGTGTGACTCTGTTTTCCATTCTGAAATACAGACTCTTGAGCTGTGGAGGAAATTGGTATCGACCGCTAAATAGTCACGCTACTCTGCTAGACAAATACTGGACCAAAATTTACCTGGATAACATGGATAAAGCAGAACTGAATGAGGTATGGGGTTATTTGAAAGTATCAATGCTTTTCTTTCTTACTCTTCATTATTAAAAGTGTCAGACTTACATGTAAACAGAGGAAATAGCCCAATGAGTCACCAAAATACTCATCACTCTAAATTTAACAGTTGATATGCTGACATTTTACTGTATTAATTTCATCTAGTAGTTTTTATTTGCTAATATATTTGAAAGCAAACCTCATAGCATTTCACCCTTCAATACTTTCATGCATCTCTAAGGGCATTTCCATATATAACCGTAATGATTATTATACCCAATAAAATGAATAGTAATTCCTCAGTAGCACTTAATTCTCAGACCATGTTTAAGTTTCCCCAGTTGTCCCCAAAGGCTCTTTTTTATACTAAGTTGTTTTGTAACTAATACCTTTCACACTTAACAACTTCATGTACATTTTGATCTGGGTATTAATGAACATTGAGATGACGTATTTTACAGGTTCTATACATCGCTTTACTTTGTAGTGTCTCAGGTTCTCCGCGAACACTAAGAGGTGTGCCTCCCTTTACCCTGCCAGCCTCCTGTCTCCCCTCAGATCTACCTCCTCACGTGGGAGGCGTCCTGACTTCCAACGTTTCATCTTGGAGAGCAGCAAATAAAGCATTGTCAGTGATCTCATTCAGTCATGGCAGGGGTGCTTTCCTCTTTCTTGGTATAAGTGTTTGGATAAATAAGTGGCACCAGACAACCTTTTCCAATATTTTATCTAGCATTTAGGTATTTACTAGCAGAGGGGTTTTCAGAGTTCCCCAATGACTGGGTAAACCTCGATAGTATAATCTCTAAGAAGCCTTGCCTTGATGGTGTGATTTTATAACTCTACAGCCTGTTTTACACCTGTGAGTTTCTCATCTCACCCTAGTTCCCAGTTGTGTATTTGTGTGTCCTGTATGTCTTTCTTTTCCCCTCTTGCCGCCCTCAACTATAAGCTCCTCCAGTAACTTAACTCGGCTTTGGTGTCCCCAGCATCCAGTCCGTGCCTGGCGCTTTGTAAATGTTTGTTGTATTGCTCTGTCGTAGTGCTCCTCTTCCGTTTGCTGTTGTAGACCTTTAAATGTTTTGTTTTCAGACTTAAATTGTGAGTCTTTTCTTTAAAGGAGAGGGCCGAAGTTCACATTCAGGTGTAATTCATTGGGGATTGAGAGGATGAGAAGAACGTTTGACGGCCACTCTGTTCTTACTGTATTCTGTACTTGAAGGATGAGCCAGAGCTCCTCCTTCCACTCCTGCCTCGATCAGCAGTGTGTCCCTCTGCTCACCACAAGTGTGACAGGAGCACACACCTCCTCACTTCAGTGACCTAGGTCATATGTAGGTAGCTGACTTTCAGAAGCTCACTGGTTATTTTTAAGCTTCTGGACTTACTAATCCTAATAACACTCTCCTAAATAAATGACTGGTAGCTAAAAACCTTGTGTGTATTACTTAGCAAATAAAATACTCTCCTCTGCCGACCTCACGGGGAACACAAGGAACTGCACTTCTGTTGCTGCCAACCACAGCCGTCTTATGCTTAGAAAGACTGGCTTTGACTTGCTGCCGGAATATCAAATTACACTTCAAAAAACAAGCTCTTTACATAATGCTAGTCTCATACCTAGTCAGTTTTGGGAACTTACCCCTAGCAGTTTCTCACACCTTGTCTCCCCCATACACCTTGAATGTGCCCTGATGCCTCACGTGCTGGCACCAGAGATGGCCTGCTTTCTCTGCCGGCAGTCCCCTCTCACAGTCACCAACGACCTCTGCCAGGTGCCTCTCCTGCTCTGTGAAACCTTCCCGGGTCTCCCAAGCAGGGCCGACCATGCTGTCCTTTGGGCTGCAAGCTTGCTTTTGCTTTCATATCTGCTGCTTATATTAGGGGGAGTTTCTCGAGGACAGGTTCCATTCCTTATTTTGTTTTGTTTCTCTGTCCCTGGAATAGTGCTTGCTACAAAGTAGGTACTTAATAAATGTTTATTAAAGGAATGAATCTCCAAAATACATATCAAATTGATAACCATATCATGTTAGATTAGTTTATTATGTGATATTGTGTTTAAATTTTGACATTCATGTTAATAACAAAAGATGTTTTTTGACTAAGATAGAAAATGACTAATTGGTTGGTACATATAAATCTCTATTCAGAACTTTTTTTCCAAATAACTGAGCCCTTACTAAAGTGTTAAACCTAACAAATTTTTTTCAAGTAAAAACAGCTTTTTTTTTTCACCTTGATCATAAATATACATGCTCATATGATGGAATTACTACTCAGCAATAAAATAGAATGAACTACTGATACAGTAATGTCTGGATGAATTTCAAAAACGTTATGCTGAGTAAGAGAAACCGAACTACACACTACATCCCGTATGATTCCGTGTATATGATAGATTTGAAAGCAAAACTGTATAGAGATCTGAATCAGGTGCAAGATTCCAGGGACGGGGATGTGGAGGAAGGGAGTGATGACAAAAGGGAACATTTTGTTTTAGGGGTGATGGAAATAAGTATATTTTGTTTATGGTAGCCAGGGTCCACAAATATATGGGCAATTTTGAAAATGTTCCCTCCGTACACAAAAATGTATATTCTGTATTTGAAAGATCTACATGTGTATCCATTAAGTTGAATTTGTTGATTTTATTATTCTCTTTTTCTGTCCTTAATTTTCAATACATCTGAAATATGTTTTCAATAATATTTGTTGTAAAATCCTCCAGTTAAAAAATATATGAAGAAATAAAAATCTATGAGATCTACCACTTGATGACACCGTTAAAAGATTTTAGTGGACCGTACAACTTTAATATATACAAAATATGTTGATATTTCATATATAAATTGGAATCGTGATATACTTCTCAATTTAAATGTATTAGGGTGTAATATTTCTAATATATACATGATATTTTTCTTCCTTCTCAAGTAGACTTGACTTAGCAAATCCATATCATAAAAGTGTTGAACCAATATTATGGGCACCAAGTATTATACTGCACAAAATTCTTAATAGTTACCAAAGTGAATTGGACTAGATCTTTTGCTTGTTAAATTCTGTTGTCTGATAAAAACTACTTTTTATCAGGACTTAACACTAGCTCCTTTTACTGTGACTTGCTTTAAAAAACTTTCCTTTTCCCATTAACTGCTTCTTATTTGCTTTTGTCTGAGAAATGACTTAATGACTGTACTAGAATTGTGTTTAAAAAATTAGAGTGCATATTACTTGAAGGATACTTCAATGAGTAAGTGCCTGGGACTTGGTTGCCTATGTTGCTTGAGACTCCTTTCCCATCTAGCTTCTATACCCTAAGCTGTGTGATAGGTGGTGAGATTGCCAGATAACTGAGTTCTGGGCAGGAAAAAGTCATGGTCTTTGAAGGGTAGGAGGTATGGGTGAGGGTGGAAGTTGTTATACTTGGTTAAGATGACAGATTTCTTAGAAAAATTCATTTTTGGTTGACTAGTGTCAGCAGCAGTTTATGTGTGCTTTTAAAAATCACTCTGTCTGCTGCTAAATTTTCTTTGCTTTTTTTTCTCCCTCTGTCAGGTTCTTCAAAATAGATATCCCAGCTTATCGGTAGCAATTGATCACCTGCTTGACATTTACATCCAGCTTACTGAAGAGAAACATCACCCTCTGAGTGATAGTTCTGTTGGAGGGGAACAGGCACCCGAGGAAGTTTCAGAAACCAGATGGGAACACAGAAGACTAAGCCTTGAGGGGAGAGAATTGTCTCTCAGGTACTGGGCTAAACACTTTTGGTATTTTAAAAACTGCTTTCCTCAGAAGTTCTTAGCAGCTAGAACTGAGTGGTTACAAGAAGTCAGGTTTTGAAATTAGACGTTTGGGCTGCTTCATAGTGTTCAGTCCCTTTTTGAGATCTATAGTTACTGAATGGGAAGGCTTATGAAGGTAACATTATGTTAACTTTAACAAATAACTTTTTTCTTCCAGTTTTATTGAGATGTAATTGACACAGAGCACTGTATAAGTTCATGGCATATAGCATAATGATTACATACATCATGAAATGATCACTGCAATAAGTTCAGTGAACATCTGTCATCTCATAGGTACAAAATTAAAGAAACAGTAAAAAAAATTTTTTTTCTTGTGATGAGAACTCTTAACTTTTCATATATAACATACAGCAGCGTTAATTGTACTTATGTTGTACGTTATATCCCTAGGACTTACTTATAACTGGAAGTTTAGCAGATAACTTTAAAAGCCAAAGTTGGGGATAGTTACTGACATAGCTCTTTCACTGGATGTCCTTTTGTGACACTTGGGGTCTTAAAAGACTCTTGGGTTTTGCTCTGTATAGTGAGTTCCATGCCTTTGCGCTTCGTTCTCAGTGGTTGACTTGCCCCTTGAGAAATGAGAATTAGGTGTGGGCAACTCTCCTCAGTTTGCTCAGAGAATTAATTGCTCCCTGTCTCCTGCTACCTTGTCTGGCATGGATGGGGAGAAATGAGTTCTAGGTCACTTCCTGGTAGGATAGGGACTGGGACCACTCATTCTTTTTCCTGACACTGTTTATCTTCTGTTGCCAGAAAAAAAGGAGAGTCTTTGTTGTCAGGTGTTCCCAGACCTAAGTAAGCTCTGATGCCTTTGATGTCTTTGGCCTATGGTCTTTTATTTCTTGCCCCCCGCCCCCCCTTTTTTTTAAAGGGATCTGCTGAATTGGTGTAATAGGATTGCCCACAGCTTTGACAGTCTGTCTTCATCAGCATCATTAAATATTTTTCAAGAGGTAAGATACAGTCTTCCTGCTTGTTTCTCTGCGCTCTTTACGGCTGTTGATTTCCACTGTTATTTTCTGTCTTGACTGCGTTTTTCTTTTGGGTAGGTACTGTTTATTATCCTTAGCTACTTAAAACTGAACTAGTGTTACCTTAAAACTACTTGGGCATAATAAATGTTTGGTGGTTTTTGAAACAGGTTACTACTAATTTCAAATAAGTATAGTTTGAATTAGAGTAAAACAGATACAGAACTGAAATGAAAGCTTAAATGAAAAGAAAGTCTCCCAGGTGATAATACTGTTATAAAGTGTTTCTAAGATCTTTAGTATTTATTTCTGTATATAATTTCTTAGTCTATTTGATAGAATTACATTTGTCTTATCCCACCACTAGCCTCAGTAGGGCCTTTTTAACTTTAGTCCAGAGACATTTACGTGGGGTTTGTAAAGTACATCCTTGTGTGCTGGACGTGGGAGGAAAGCTCTATTGAACCGTAGCTCTGCCACATTCAGTAGAACAGGGAGAGATTTATTCCCGCCTGCGTAAGAATAAAGTGATGCTGCCTGAAGATCTCTGGGCTGTTAAAACATCAACCCATTTTGACTCTAAAGTGTTCTGGTTTCTGTCAGCTAGGACTGAGGAGAGAATAGTGACCCATTTGGGTTAGCAGTTTCTCTCTGTGTTTGGTTAACTTACTTCGAGGGGAAAGAACCCACATTTGGAGCACACACTTAAGCCGGCCGAACTCTGAAGTGCTGTGTGCCAGTCCTTTAATCCTCTCCTCTCCATTGAAATTTCCTTTCCATTCTCCTACATTTCTGATCTTTCTTACAGGTAACCTTGTTTTGTACTTTTCTTTATTTTGTTTTATTTTAAAATTTTTATTTATTTATTTTTGGCTGCATTGGGTCTTTGTTGCTGTGCGCAGGCTTTCTCTAGTTGTGGCGAGCGGGGGCTACTCTTCATTGCGGTGCACCGGCTTCTCATTGCGGTGGCTTCTCTTGTTGCAGAGCCCGGGCTCTAGGTGCCCGGGCTTCAGGAGTTGTGGCTTGCGGGCTCTGGAACGCAGGCTCAGTAGTCGTGGCGCGCGGGCTTAGTTGCTCTGCAGCATGTGGGATCTTCCCGGACCAGGAATCAATCACGTGTCCCCTGCACTGACAGGCGGATTCTCAACCACTGCGCCACCAGGGAAGCCCCCCCAGTACTGTTAATACCCTGATGTATCTCCTTCCACACCCTTTTCTATGGGAATGGGATTAAGAACTTTTTTACTGTGTCAGAACCCTCCCCCCCCACACACATACCCTTGTAGAGATCAGGCCAGTTGTTTTACAGAATGTTTCACCTTCTGGCTTTATCTGGTTGCTTCTTCACTGCTTTGACACCAACTGGTGTCCTGCAATTCAGTTCAGTTTTGATACTGACTACCTGGAGTTAGTGTAGACCCCACAGGATCTACACTGAGGACTGAGGGCTCAGTCCTCCACAAGGCTGCCCCACTTTAGAGTCTAGCCGCAAGTCTCAGACGCCCACCCACACTTAGGACCTATCAGCTGTCAATTCAGGGGTTCCCACAACTTCCTCAGGTACAGTAATCACCTCACAGAACTCATTGGAAGCTCTGTACTCACCATATAGGTCACAGTTTTATTATAAAAAATATAACTCAAGCATAGTCAAATGGAAGAGACACATAGGGCAGGGTTTCAGGAGTGTGAGCACAGGCACTCCTGTGGAGTCAGGGTGTGCCACCTTCCTGGTACATCACTTTGTCACCAACCAGAAGCTCTCTAAGCTTTGGATGTCCAGTGTTTTATTGGGGTCTTATTCTGACATTGGCTATTCGATTGAACTCGGTCTCCATCCCCTCCCCTCCTCCAGAGGTTGGAGATGGAGCTGGAAGTTTCAACCCTTGGTCTTTCTGGCCTGGCCAGAAACTATCTAAGGGCCCATCAGGAGTTACCTTGCTTAGCATAATAAACCTGGTAAGGTCCATCAGGGCTCCAGTAAATAACAAAAGACACTCCTTACTCCTGGTAATTCCAAGAATTTTTGAAGCTCTGTGTAAGGAATATAGGGACAAAACTATATACATTCTTTTTTAAATGCTTGCATGAAGTTTATTGATGTATGACACTTGGTGGCAGCAGAGCCGGATATATTCTTTGTTTTGCCGTATACTCGTGTCCTTTCAGCTCTATGTTATTTTATCTGTCTTTCTTGTAAATAGAAGTTTAACAAAATGCTTGATGTATTCAAATTCAGTTTTTGTGGGGTAGAATCCATTTGGTGGTGATACGTACTTTATATTTCATTATAGCAGAAGACATGTATCTTGTTGGCCTATCAGTAGTTGCTAAAATTAAGTACTGGGTTAGGGTAATGACAGTGTAATCCCTTTATTGCACACCAGGAGTCTCCCTTTACCTCTAGAAAGTAATCTTTGGGTGTTACCTCTGCTGTCTGGAAGTCGTTTCCCCCCACGGAACCATATACCCAAGGATTAATGCTAATTGCTATTATTACCTGAATTTTGGATCTGCAAACTGAGGCGTTTGTGTGTGTTTTCCTGATTAACCAGTATTTTGATAGTAAAGCCTTCACATTTTTTGGTGTCCTGTCTCTGTTATGGTAAGGTCCTTTGAGTCTAGGGTTAGTACTTTATTTGTATTCTCCTTAGTCTTACTTGCAGAAAAGTTCTGCTGGATTTTATGTTCCTCCCTTTTTTTTGTGGCCTGGATAGTGATGCTCTGTTATTAATGTATTATTTTAAAAATCAGTTGGCATTTACCTTGGTTATTTTAATAGGCTCTGGACTGTTTCACAGCAATGCTTTCTAAGCAGACAAGCAAACTGAAAATGGCAGAAGTCATTGGAAGCAAGTTGAACATTTCCAAGAAAAAGGTATGTAATGCTGGGCTTCCCTGGTGGCACAGTGGTTGAGAGTCCGCCTGCCGATGCAGGGGATACGGGTTCGTGCCCTGGTCTGGGAAGATCCCACATGCCGTGGAGCGGCTGGGTCCATGAGCCATGGCCGCTGAGCCTGCGCGTCCAGAGCCTGTGCTCCGCAATGGGAGAGGCCACAACAGTGAGAGGCCCGCGTACGGCAAAAAAAAAAAAAAAAAGGTATGTAATGCTATTTTTACTTCCCTCTTGAAAGGAAGCTGGGCTATTTAGCTTAATTGCTGACCGCTGGTCCTTACCTGGAACAGGTTTTGCAAATAACAGCCTCCTCCGTCATAGTTGGTAGTTTCATTGCTGCCTCTCATGGGCGTAAAACTCACTGTCTCCTGGATAAGTAGTTCTCCTTGTGTTCCACGCTCTTAGAGTGAGCTGCCTTGCATCGTTTTTCACGCGCACGCCTTTTTCTCCAGTGCTTAAGGAGCATGTTATTCTGTAGGTTGTGGTTTCAGGACTGGAACCATGTCTTAGTAACACCTTTGTCTGTAGTTCTGTGCACAATTAGATTTTTTCCAACTTTTTATAGTTAATATCTTCAAACATCAAAAAAGTTGAAAAGTGTTAGTGAACACCTGTATACCCACTACTTAGGTTCACTGCTGATACTGTTAATACTTGCCTTTCCTGTTTTATATCAAAATATGTACTTCTGGAGGGGAGAGAGCCTTTCGGCAGTGGTGTTGGTAGCTGGAGAAATGTCTGGGGCTCATCTAGAGGCAGATATTTGGCGTTCCCAAATGAATGATGACTCAAAAAAGCCTTAGTCAAGAACCGAGATGGTTAGAGGTGTTCCTTAGGCGTATGAAACTATCGGGATGGTTTTGGCTGCAGGTAACAGAGCACCTACTAAAAGGGGCTGAAGTAATAAGTATGTTAATTGTAGGAGACAAGAGAAATGAGACTACCATGATTGGCTTAGGTTGGTGAATATTTAGCCCCTTTGGTTGAAGAGGGGTTTACCTTCCCTGGGCAATTTGCCCCTTTTACTCCTGCCCCAAACCCTGAGGGAAATCTTGGTTCTTTGAGTTAGTGATGAGAATAAGGCTGATGGGTACGTGTCCTGAGCCTCTGTCACAGCTTCTCTTTCTGCTTTGGCTGTCGTCAGATGTATCATGGTTTATTCAAGTGACTGTTTCCTGCATTATGTTAGAAATTTAAAGCAGAGGAAAGCATAGAGGAAGAAAAATTACTTTGATTTTTTTCTTATCGTTTAGGAGTAAAACTTTCTGTTCACTGTGTTCACTTCATATAGGTAGATAGAGGCTCATTTGAATGAATAAAAAGTACTATTACAGGGAAACATTCATGATCAGTGTTTTTAAAAACATAAACTTGGAGAATTTCAAAAAATATAATTAAAAGCTAACTTAACCTATCTTGCAAGCCTGAAAATGCCTCTTAGTAGAGGGCCTGTTAGCGGAGCACAGTAAGCCTCACGGATGAGCAGTATTTGACGAGCATGCAGAATTTTACTCAGGTAAAATCTTCCCCCTCCCATAGGCTGAATTCTTCTGTCAACTTTATAAACCAGAAATTGTGATCAACGAGCTAGATGTGCAAGTGGGTAGAGTGCGGCTTCTACGGAAACAAAGTGAGGCTGTCCACATACAGAGGTAAACGGGGTTCCAAACAGATCTGAGCACTGTGGGGTCGTTGGGAAATTGTTAGAAGGAGTGTCTGGTCCAGCCCCTTATCTTTGAGTAAAACATGTCAGAACTGTGATCTCTGCAGTGTACTAGACAGTAAGGAGCAGTGACTTCCCAAAATGTGTTCTGTGAAACTAGATGTTAGTAGGTGGAGGAGGTGATGAGGGTCATTAGAGACTTGGGACTAGCAAAGGTGTATCTTTGATTTTATTCATTGTAGTGTATTCAGTGAAGTAAGCATCACCTGGAGGTCAGGCTTGGTCCTAACATCAGTCTGTTAATCCCTTAAGGGCTGGAATTGTATACATTTCTGAGATTTATTAAAGTTATTTATTAAATATTTGTTATATGCTTAACGTTGTACTGAGTACCTTTTTGCATGTTTTCTCATGTAGTGGTTATAGTAAGCCTATGAATTAATGTGTGTGTTAGTGTCCTTCGGGCTCTCCTAACAAATTACCATAAACTTGATGGCCTAAAACAGCAGGCATTTATTTTCAGTTCTGAAGGCTGGAAGGCTGAAACCAAGGTATTGGCGGGGCCACACTACCTCTGAAGACTCTTGCCTCTTCCTGGCTTCTGCTGGCTCCCAGCAGTCTTCGGTGTTCCTTGCCTTGTAGCTGCATCAATCCAATCTCTGATGCCACTGTCATATGGTCTTCTTCCCTGTGTGTATTTCTTTGTGTCTCTAAATTTCTCTTTCTTTACAAGGACACCAGCCATTGGATTTAAGATTGACCCTTAAATCCAGTGTGATACGCTTTTAATCTTATTATACCTGTGAAGAGCTTTTTTCCAAATAAATTCACATTCACAGGTTCTCAGTAGACATGAATTTGGGGGGAACATAATTCAACCCACTACGGCTAGTAACTGTTGTTATCCAGATTTTACAAGTTAGGAAACCGAGGCTAAGAGAGGTTAAGTCGTTTGTGCAAGATGACATAGGTAGTACAGATGTTTTATCTTAGTGGTGTTTTGAATTTCCAGAGCCTGGTGAAGTAGCAGTTATGTAAATGCTCCACGTATGTAGAATGAATGAATTCTGCAATTCATGTGTTGTAAGGACATCCGTTATAGCAGCGGTCCCCAACCTTTTTTGGCACCAGGGACCGGTTTCGGGGAAGACACTTTTTCCACGGATGGGGTTGGCGGGGGGTAGTTTCGGGATGATTCAAGCACATTACATTTATTGTGTACTTTATTTCTATTATTACTACATTATAGTATATAATGAAACAATTAATACAGCTCACCATAATGCAGAATCAGTGGGAGCCCTGACCTTGTTTTCCTGCAACTGGATGGTCCCATCTGGGGGCGATGGGAGACAGTGACACCCGAAGTGTGTTGCTTATGTCCAGTCTAGTCCGTAAGGTGCAGTTTAATTGTCACTTGCCACTCACTGATCGGGTTTTGATATGAGTCTGCAAGCAGTCGATCTATTATGGTCTCAGTGCAGTCAAACCTCTCTGCTAATGATGATCTGTATTTGCAGCCGCTCCCCAGCGCTAGCATCACCGCCTCAGCTCCACCTCAGATCGTCGGGCACTAGATTCTCATAAAGAGCGTGCAGCCTAGATCCCTCACACGCGCAGTTCACAGTAGGGTCCGAGCTCCCATGAGAATCTAATGCCGCCGCTGACCTGACAGAAGGCAGTGCTCAGGCGGTGATGCGAGCGATGGGGAGCAGCTGTGAATACAGATGGAGCTTCACTCGCCCGCCATTCACCTCCTGCTGTGTGGCCCAGTTCCTAACAGGCCATGGACAGGTACCAGTCCATGGCCCAGGGGTTGGGGACTCCTGTGTTATAACATGAAGACGGTCACTCTGAGTTGTCTCCTTGTTTGTTGAATCTGGGAAATCTGATTCCTCAAAATAACACAAAGGGAAGCTTGCAGCCTGTTCCTCCAACTGCTTACATACTTCCCCCTCCCCAGGGAGAAGCTCACCTTTGCTGCTACGAGGCCATCCTCTGTTCTTATTGAACAGCTCGCGGTGTGTGTTAGCAAAGGGGAGCCTGTGTTGCTGGTGGGAGAGACCGGGACCGGCAAAACCTCCACCGTCCAGTACTTGGCTCATATTACAGGTAACTCCTAGAGGGGAAGCACTCTGCCCCCAGGCAACAAACATTTGACACTGACTGCCTTTTTATTATTTTTTAAAAATATTTATTTATTTATTTATTTGGCTGCACCAGGTCTTAGTTGCAGCATGTGAGATCTTTTTAGTGTGGCATGTGGGATCTGTAGTTGCGGCATGCGAACTCTTAGTTGCAGTGTGTGGGATCTAGTTCCCTGACCAGGGATCGAACCTGGGCCCCCTGCATTGGAAGTGCAGATCCTTAGCCACTGGATCATCAGGGAAGTCCCCTGACTGCCTTTTTAAAAAATAAAAAGTCCAAAGAATATTGGAATTTAAGAAGTGCCACCACTCCACTTCCCCTGGAGATAAGCACTGGAAATTTTTACCTTGGAAATAATGTATTCTTTCCCCCTGGAAATAACCACTGTTAGCAGATTGGTATTAACTTTTTTCAGTTCTAATCTGTGGTCTACAAATACATACAGATTTGGTTTTGTTTTGAAACAAATGGGATCATTCTCTATGTATTACATTTAGTTAGTAAGCAAATTGGACATCTTTTTTTTTTTTAGTTTTGTATTTTTACTTTATTTATTTATTTTTGAGGAAGCAGATTTTATTTATTTATTTATTCCCCCCCCCCTTTTTTAAATTAGTTTCTGCTTTATAACAAAGTGAATCAGTCATACATATACATCTGCTCCCACATCCCTTCCCTCTTGCGTCTAAATTGGACATCTTTAAAAACGGAACTGCCTCATTCCTATTCTGATGGCTAAATAATATTTCACACTGGGTATTTATTTAGTTCTAATTCATAGACAGACATTGACTTACTGAAGGGTTTTTTGTTGTTTTCAGTTACCTGATGCTAGAGCAGTGAATCTTCTTTTACATATCTCTCTGGGTTAGGTGAAAAGTTTGAATAGTCAAGATAACCTGAAAGTAAAATGAGGGGGTCAGAGGAAATGCACATTTAAAGATTTGCCCTGTGCCCTTGTCCACACATCCTTAAGGATCACACTGGATATTGTCAGTCTTTACATTTTCAGGATAACCCTTTTGCCCTTTCTTTATTAAAGGCCACCGTTTGAGGGTTGTCAATATGAATCAGCAAAGTGACACTGCAGATTTGCTGGGAGGGTAAGTGTGATTTTCAATCTTATTCTTGTTTTGTGTTCACTGTTTGAGGTAAGAAATACTTTTTTTCTGTAAAGCTCAAAACTAGCCTTGGAAAAACGTTCAGAGAATTGCCCCCCTACGCCCACCCCAGCAGGGTATTATTTATTAGAATTTATTAAGGAGCTCTTGAGTGTATAGATGTTTCTTTTCATTTTAAAGAACACTTGAGGTTCTTGCTCTCAAGGATCCTGCTGGGAGGGGGAGGAAAACAAAAAGGTCAGTATGTAATCAAGTAATGTGTGTGTGTGCGATCATTTATCTGAAGCCTGTGTTCTAGACTCACTGCTTTCAAGCTAGGCTCTCCTGCAGTTTGATTATCTTTGAAACATTAAGTAGCCTCCACTTTGTTAAATGGGACTTGGCTCATGGCGCTCCACTGTGGTTAGTAATGCCCTTCTTCCTTATTTGTGGTTTTGAATATGTTAGTTTCATGAACAATTTTAGTCTGTGCTGAAGGCTGTAAAAGCGATGGCTGCTATTGGCATACCTTATGTTGAACCCTAATAGGGTCTGCCCCAGTGACTCTAAGCAGTTGTTTACACAAACTCTTAAAGGCATAAGATAATAGAATTTATTGTCCTTTTTGCTCTTTGTGATATCTGCAAGAAAGCTCTTTATTTACTCTGTTTTGAGGACCACATTATGCTGTAGCATTATTTTTACTATCACTCTTTCCTTGTCTCATATCCCTTCCTGCTCTGGATGGAGTGCTACTTTGGAATCCTGCTTCCTTTGGTGCTTCTCATGTTCTTACCGTCCCGACCTATTACTTCTATTCTGCTCTACACATGCCACTAATTATGTATTTTAAATTTATATTGTCTTCGAATCCGTTAGCTGAGGCTTACCTCTCTTACTCTAATTCTACTTTGACTTTATTTTTCCCCAGTGGTCTTTCTACCTTGTTTTCGTTTTGCTTCTGTTCAGTTAATTGACACTTAATCTCCCCATTCCCTCACTGTGGTACTTGCAATGTGTTCTTATTAATATATGGAATTTGTTACTTAACTAGGCATGTCTATATTACTGTGTATTTCTCTCTATTCTGTATCTATCTATGTCTTTAATAATATCCCACTGTTAAGTATTCCTAACACAAATGGCATTAATCTCGTACTAGTTGAACATGCACTGGATCTGTCTCTTCTAAGAACTTATAGTGTTATGTCAGCTGTTGCAAGTAGTTTTAAATGTAGTGAGTACACATTGTGCCTTGATGCAATTAATAATACAAAAAGGTTGAAATCAGAATTTGTTAACTGGAATTTTATTTTGGTGCAACTTGGTGAAAAAAATACATATCCATTTGTCCTTGTTAGTAGGTTAGCATCAGTTATCAAAAGAAAACTTACATACGTTTCAATTTTTGTATAGTTGGAAGTATGCCTTGTTTTCTCTTCTTTTGTATTATTGGCAAGTGGTGTGTAAATCACATCTTTTAATATATATTATCGATGTATGAATGACTCCTTTGCTTAAGAACCCTTGTGTATACAATTGGAAGACCAAAAATGATTTTAAAAAGACAAGGGAAAAAAGAAAAAAAGGAAAAATAAATAAAGGCAAGGGAGTAGAAAACAAAGCAGCAGGTAGGGAGGTGGGATAAAGAAGGGCTAATATTTCTATTTTGGCAATGTGTGGTTAGTTTCATCTAACTATGAAACTAGTTCTGTGTTTTGTAACTTACATTAAACATATTTTGCATTTACCAAATACTATGGTTAAAATATAATAAAAGAAATTTGTAGTCCTAATTAGTCTGGTTTGCAAATCTGGATCCTTTAGATTGGTTTTTTAAAAAGTTATAATTAAGGATAAATATATGTTATAAAAGTAGAGCCTTCAAGGCCATTAGACTCTTAAATTGCATTACTGCAGATTGCCTTCTGATCTTTATTTGCATACGTACCCCCTTAATTGTTTTTTTTTTTTTTTGCGGTACGCGGGCCTCTCACTGTTGTGGCCTCTCCCGTTGCGGAGCACAGGCTCCGGACGCGCAGGCTCAGCAGCCATGGCTTACGGGCCCAGCCGCTCTGTGGCATGTGGGATCTTCCCGGACCGGGGCACGAACCCGTGTCCCCTGCATCGGCAGGCGGACTCTCAACCACTGCGCCACCAGGGAAGCCCTCCCCCTTAATTTTTGATTAGTGTTAGTGTGGTATATCTTTTTCCCTCATTTAACTTTTAACTCAATTTTGTCATTCTATTTAAAGTAGGTTTCTGATAGACAGCACATAGACCTTCAGATTACCTGTGAGTAGAGAAGTAAGCCGAATTCTGACAGAGTTGGGGTAGAGAGAGCTTATGAGACTCTGTAGAAAAGAGTAGAAGATACAGAGGACTTAGACGAAGCAGGTAAAAATCATTCCAGAAAAGGAAAGTCTACCATTAAATGACAGAACACAGGTTCACATCCCTGACTATAGGGAATGGGATTGGGGGGTAGCCTCTGAGGGAGAAACAGATAAATAGAGAAGGGGAGGGATCCTTGGAGAAGTTAACGATGAAGGAAAGAACAAATGGGAGGAAAATTAAAGATCTCATAGAAATAGACATAAAAGGGCTAACCTGTGTCCTCTTCTAAGCCATCCATGGAAACATCCATACAGGACACTGCACAGCAGATTGCAGGGCAGAAGTGCATGCTTTCAAACCCAGAATCCTGACCCCAAGTGAAGTGAACCGTTTACCTTTTCAGTTACTCAGCATGCACTGTTTTGTGTCTCTTTTACACTGCATGTTCTTTCATGTATGATAATTTTGGAGAGTCATTTTCTTTTGTTCTAGCCATTTTCTAGTGAGCTCTTGTATGTGGTCTCCATGTATCGTGTATGTAAGAGGTAGACCCTGAGTGACTCTCCATGAGGGCCAGGTGTTCTAGACCTCCCTCCCCTCTTGGCCTTTAGGTTGCTCCTGAGGCATATTTTCTCTGCAAAAGACATCATGGAAACCCTGGTCTGTAATGGTTCGTAGTTTGATTTCATCAGTTCTCCCTGTGGCTGGTTAGTTTCCGTTGAGTATTTGTGTTACAGTTTATTTCTATTTATTTATTTTTCTTTTCGGAAAGGTGTATGTATGTTTGTTCATTTATTCATCACTTGAAACATATGTCGACTTAACCGTTCCAACCACTATGCTTTCAGCTTTAAATGAACAAAATTTTTTCTTAAGGAGCTCAGTCTAATTTGAAATATAAAGCCATTTCTTTAATGAATTCAATTCACTGAGCCAATTACTAGTGGTAATAGTTGTCACAGGTAACTCTTAAATGGAACTCCTGTGCCAGGTACTATTTTGAGTCTTTATCTGTGTTCAGTCACTTAGCCCTCTTAACAACCTGTTGACTATCCCCATTTACACTTCGGGGACCTGCGGCTCACAGGCATTAAGTGCCCTGTTCAAGGTAATGGCTAGTCCATGACTTGAACCCAGGCAGTCTGTCTTGATCGTCTCCGTTCTTAGTCATTACTTTGCTGCCTCAGTTAGCTTTGGATCCGTCTGTTCTGTCACCTTTAAGACTAGCTCTTTTATTTAAATCACGTGTGTGTTTAATTTCTTACCACTTCTTCTGTTGTCACTGTGGTTCATCATCCTCTGCCTGGTCCAGTGCAGGGCTCTCATCTTTGCTTCTACTCTTACCCTCCCCACAGTCTCTCTTCCATTTAGTATTGACAATGATCCTTTTATAGTGTGATCAGATCTCATCACTCTCTTCCTCAGATCCTTCCACTGACTTCTCTGTCCATGTGGAATGTACTCCAAACCCTTCATCACCTGGCTCCGGCACGTCTCTGTCTCCTTCCTTTAGCTCTGCTCTGTGTTCATATTTCCTCTGTGGCCTCCCCTGCTCCCCAGGGATATTTGCTTAGCCTAACCCTTCCTTGTTTGATTTTCTTCAAATTCCTGTCTTTAACACAGCCTCTTCTCACTATCATAGTCAAAGTACCAATTCTTCTTTCAGCCACTCTCCTTTCACCTTATCCAGTCAAAGCACTTGCTACTTGATATTTTATACTAGTAGATGTATTCCCGTATTGTCTCTTTGGTTAGATTGTAAGCTGCAAAGGGGCAGGACGTGGTGGGTCTCATTTACTCAGTGCTGAACTCTAGCAGGTGCTCAGTAAATCTCAGTTGAATAAATGGAGTAAAGAAATGTCTTTACTAATTAATGGGTTAGTGCTTACTGGGAAGCAATATTGAGTTTGTGAAGTTCTCATGCTTTCTGTCTCTGGAATCAGAATCTTCCGTATAGATGCTCAGTATCAGGGCACTGGGTTTCACTCATCTCATTGTTCCTTCTCACAGGCCAGTGAGTAAATAGTATCCATGAGTTCTCCAATTGTGCTTGACTGTTCTGAAACATATTTTGGTGTTGTTTCAGTTCTCAAATTATATTTCTTAGAAACAAAATTTATGTCATCATCCTTGAATTGTAGTATTTAGTATCCTAGGCCACGGAAAATTGTATACTTGAGATTTTCCAGGAATGATTAGTGCTGCTTGGGCAACTTCTTTTAAATTTAGCTAGAGCAGTGTTTCTTGACTCTCTACGTTATTAACCCCCCCAATATTAAATTAAATTTTAATTTAAATTAATTCCCTAATTCCCCAACCAGAAAAGTAAAATGCTAAGAAATAGGAGAGACTCTGAATGAAGTTGAGCCTTGGAAGGTCACAAACCATTGCAATGTCTTAAGATTTTTTTTTAACCGTTCCCCTCCCCCGATTTTAAATCTCTTTGGGAGTAGTCTCCCCACCCTCCATTGACAAGGCATGATGTTCAAGTAAGTTCTTAAGATGCTTGAATAAGTCAATTTCAGACATTATATTTTTCTTCTAAAATGTTTCAAAAACCTTTTGGTCCATCTTAATAGAATATGGTTTATCATCAAATATACATGATGTTTATTTAAATATGTTAGTAAAATCAGTGACATGCCTTTCACTGCCCAGTTTGGAATTTCAAATTTGTTCATAGTTTGTTTATCTAATACTAGATTTATCTAATACTAGTTTTAACCTTTAGTATAGGTGCTTCTAACACTTGGAGTGGAGAAGATAGATTATAATTTAAAACTTTAACATAGATGTAAAGTATTTTGTTATTTCTTATTTTGATTAGAAGAAATCTTACACCTATTCCTGTTTTCTAAGGCATACTTTCCAACTTCTGTTAGCTTTAGAAGTTTGCGAATCACATATTTACCTTTTGTTTCAGTTACAAACCAGTGGACCATAAGCTTATTTGGCTACCCTTACGGGAGGGATTTGAGGAACTCTTTACTCAGACGTTTTCCAAGAAGCAAAACTTTACATTCTTGGGACACATTCAGACCTGTTACAGGCAGAAACGGTGGCACAATCTCCTCAAACTAATGCAACATGTGCACAAGTCGGCTGTCAACAAGGATGGAAAAGAGAGTGAGACTGGTAAGAATGTGACCCAGGCTGCCAGTGGGAGGGCATTCGGCTGAAGTTTAATTAGCAGAATTAGGAGAAGAGTTTGGGGGAAGAATGAAGCAATACACATTAGAGCTTTCTAGGACTTCAGGCAGAGCTGACTAGTTTTGAAGTATTGCTGCTCCTGTGACTCTAGTCAAGATTTCCATCAAAGCAGGTGGTCGCTGATGTTAATGTACAGTACCACTTAGTGGTTAGTAAGTCACATGTGCTTAGAAGAAGAGGTTACTTCCAGAAAACTGGATTCCACAGCGAGTGGGGCTTTTGATGGCTTACTTATCTTCTTCCTCATCTATAAAGTGGGAATAAGAGTACCTACTTCAAAGGGTTGTTGTGAGGATAAATGAGTTGACCAGTACGTATGCATATAAACAAACTGATTAGTATAGTGGCTGCACATGGTTGGCATTATGTAAGTGTTTGGACTTAATTTTTTATACTTCTAAGATGTGATTTTTGTGTGTGTTATGTTAATTGTGTGTTTTTTAAAGTTATATATATTACAACTCAAAGTGTATGTTAAATTCTTATCTTTATTTTTCTCTAGGGTCACTACTAAAAGAGAAGTGGGAAGCATTTGGTCTTAGACTCAACCATGCCCAACGACAGATGAAAATGACTGAAAATGCCCTATTGTTTGCATTTGTAGAGGTATTTTGCTTCAGTTGTTTAGGTTAAGGGAATGTTGATCTGACGCAGAATGCAAGTTTAAGGAGGCTACTGTTTTGTATTCTTTTCATGTTGACATTTTAGGGCTTGTTGTTTAAGACAGTAAACACTTAATGAAATAATTCTTTGGGGGGGAAGATTTTTTTTAATGTCCTTTATAGAAATTATAAAGTCTTGGTGAACGCCATCATTACTATTTTTAAAGATGCAGTTGAGAACAACTAGTGAATTTTTTTATTGTTTCATAGCTGTGTGTGTGTGTGTGAGAGAGAGAGAGAGAGAGAGAGAGTGAGTGTGTGTGTGTGTGTGTGTGTGAGAGAGAGAGAGAGAGATAGATTTGGGTCCATTCCTGTTAGGACACGTTTTTGATTCCAGTGCATGGGTAGCTCTACTATTTTCTCTCCTGTGACCTTGCAGGATCAACTTAGTTAAATGTTTGTGACTTAAGCTTTTTATATTTTTATTAAAGAAGATTGTTTCTGTGGCACTCTTCAGACCACACTCTAAGAGAGGTGTAGGAATCTTACTTGAGATGATGTCTTAGTAAGAGATAAAGTCCCTCAACCATATATCCATTGTTGTGGGAAATTTAGTCATCAGTGCTTAATCTTAACATGATTGTTTCTAAAATAACCAATGAAAATGTCAAGTGCTCTCAAAATAGGGTTTATACCTATTTCATGACTTGCCATTACACTGGATTTTAATATGTTTGTTCCGTTTTATTTTTTTCAGTTTTATTTACAGAAGATTCTTTGTTAGGATCACCATGAAAACAAAAGCAGTTTAATAATAGTAAAACAATTAAGTTTCTGATGTTGTGTCACTTGAATAGATTATCAGTTCATTGCTTTTGGAAATAGAACTTGAGGAGATCAAATCAGTAGAGATGAGGAAAGATTCATCTTGATATTCTTCAGCAACTGTGAAAGGCTCTGAATTACAACTACTATACACTCTTGATTTAGTCATTTATCTTTTCTTGGTATACTCATAGCCTGATCCTGTATTTATTTTGGGTCTTTTTAATAACCATTTGGTTACCTTTAAACATCTGAATACACTGTAAGTTATTATTTGCCTTACCATCCATATAATGGGATGGTCTAGTTTATTGCATCTCATCGTTAGGCTCAGAGAGATTCCCTTGGCCCTTTTGGATATTTGAAAAAGAGTTAACTTGACCTTAACCCTGGCAACCAGCTGGCAGCCATTTGGCATTAAGGTGTAAGCTCATCAGGTAGGAGCGGTTTGCCCTTGCCTCTGCTTCTAACCCTGCTCACATAACTGTTCTTGGTGAGTGTGTTTGTGTTTGAAATGGACCCGTAACATTTTACTTCATCTTCTAGGGTACATTAGCTCAGGCTGTAAAGAAAGGAGAGTGGATCTTGTTGGATGAGATTAATCTGGCTGCTCCAGAAACATTAGAATGTCTGAGTGGTTTACTTGAAGGCTCTTCTGGCTCTCTGGTGTTGCTGGATCGAGGAGACACAGGTAACACTTGATCCCCTTGGGGTTTGACATGATGCGAGGCCTTCTGGCCTCTTTAAAGTAATAGTCTTGAGACTTCCCTGGTGGTCCAGTGGGTAAGACTCCATATTCCCAATGCAGGGGGCCTGGGTTGGATCCCAGGTCGGGGAATTAGATCCGGCATGCTGCGACTAAGAGTCTGCATGCCGCCACAACTAAGACCCGGGGCAGCCTAAATAAATTAATTAATTTTAAAAATGCTTTTTTTTAAAAAGTAATATTCTTTTGGTTAGGTCGATTACATGGGCCTCCCAGTGTGATTGATTTATTCTGTAGATAGTAATTTTCTGCAAAGTCTTATTGTTAGATGATATAGGGAATGAAAAGAATACGATAATTTGTCAAGGCATTTGGGTAGTGGGTAATAAGGCATGCACCCTCAGTGACAGTGTACATGCTGGTGAATAGGTGATGAAATATAAATAGCATGAACAACCTCACCATAAGAGATGGTGGGATGGCAGTTTAAGATTAAGTTGTGTACATAGATCTGGAAACTGATTTCATTGGGGTTTGAGAAAAGGCAAGGATGGTTGAGCAGCCAGTACCAACCTTGCTGAGCCTTGAGGCATAGTGGTCCACCCTGGGGTTCAGTGGAGTTAGTCTTCCCCTGATCACTTATTGTTACAAATTGTTGAGAATTTATAGTTTTCTTTTAACAGAACCACTGGTTCGTCATCCGGATTTCCGTTTATTTGCGTGTATGAATCCAGCAACTGATGTGGGCAAAAGAAATCTCCCACCAGGAATAAGAAACAGGTAAGGGGACATGGCTTGGTTCCTGGAGCTGTTTTTAAAATTAAGTTCTCTTTATTTATTGATTGGTAGTATTAATGTATCCAACCCTTATAACAATGCTTGAAATTTATTGACTGCTGATAGAGGAATCTTTTTACTTGTAGTAGTCTTCTTTCTATAGGTGGTAGGAATGTGGAAAACTCCAGAACACTGGGAGTTTTTTTCCTTTGGGTTGTGGGTATGACATTTAATGGCTCGTGGATATTGTTGAAAACAAAAATCTTTCCTCCTTCAGATAGCCTTTTAGCTATTAGAAAACCTTCACATACGAAATAATAGTATATCATATAACAACGTAAGTGCATTTTAGGCAGAGTCCTCTTGGATGAGACTAATGATTTGTAAAAGAACATTTAAGTTTCAGTTTTCATCATTAAGCACTGACTGACATGAACAAGATGTTTTATGTATGTAGCATTTGGGAAAAGATAAATGACCTTGAAGAACCTAAGGGCAGGGCAAGAATAAAGATGCAGACATAGAGAATGGACTGGAGGACACGGGGAGGGGGAAGGGTAAGCTGGGAAGAAGTGAGAGAGTGGCATGGACATATATGCACTACCAAATGTAAAGTAGATAGCTAGTGGGAAGCAGCCGCATAGCACAGGGAGATCAGCTCCATGCTTTGTGACCACCTAGAGGGGTGGGATAGAGAGGGTGGGAAGGAGATGCAAGAGGAAGGGGATATGGGGATATATGTATATGTATAGCTGATGCACCTTGTTATAAAGCAGAAACACACCATTGTAAAGCAATTATACTCCAATAAAGATGTTAAAAAAAAAGATAAATGATCTTGTTTATTGTTGGTAACCTTTTGTTGAATCTGAGTTTTAAAGTAGTGTTAAAACTTTACTAGATCTTCTCCCACATTACAAAAGTAGTAAAAGCTTTTTAGGAAAATTTTATCAACCACAAGACTGTATTTTCCTTTGCTACAACTATGAATTTTTTATAGTGAGGAGGCTTTTTTGTTATTGTTGCATGTACTTTTTGTTACATATAGTTGTAATCAAAAACACCTGAAAATGAGGATAAATAAAGTCTTATTTTTGTAACTGTTTTTGCAAGGACTGCTTGACTTTCTTAGAAGTAGTAATGGTAGATTTTTGGTAACGGTTACATTATCTTCTGTTTCATTATGATCAATCTGTATCTCAAGTTGAAAGGCCTTCATAATTCATATACAAGCAGGTAAAATGAGTTTATATAACTTCTGTCTTGTGTTTTTGTATTGTCAGAATAGCTGTATTAACTTCCTCAAAAATGGTTACTATGGAATAATTGTCTTAACAGGTTCACAGAACTTTATGTGGAAGAATTGGAAAGTAAAGAAGACTTACAGATCCTTATTGTGGATTATCTGAAAGGCTTGAGTGTGAACAGGAGCACAGTGCAAGGAATCATAACGTGGGTTCTTTTTGGTTTCTCTTTATAAACTTTTCTCTGAGCATAAAAATGTGTACCTCATGCACGTATGCTGTTTTCTTCTTTTTTGCTTCTAACGAGAGAAGACTGATGGAAGGATTATTTAGATTTTAGTTTAATGTTGGAACCTTATGGACTCCCTTGGATTTTCCTAAGGAAACTACATAGAGAGTTTATGAGAATGTGTATTGTTGATACCTATGAGAATATGTAAACAATTAGGTAACGCTCTCCTGATGACTTCTTTATTCACAGCTAAGAGTTTGAATTCCTTGAGGAGATATAAATGGCTTGTATTTTGATCTGCCTTGGTGAAATCCTGTTTTTTGCAATTTGCATATTAGCTTTGTGGAATGTAGAGGGGGGAAGGTTTATATAATTGATTGAGGCCCATTTGGAATTATTGGAGTCTTAGCTGAATGAAGTATAGAGTGGTTACATCGCTTGGTGCTTTACTTTGAGTTTCTTTCCTCTGTTTTTTGTGTGCCGTGTGGGAAGGGTGCAGAGTCTTCTGTATCATAACACCCTGGGTCCTAGTACTGGCTCTGTCAGAAACTACGTCTGTCATCTGGGGCATGTCACTTAGTTGATTGTATCTGCGTCCTCTACAACAAGATACACAATATGTAAAGATTTTGAAGTTGGATCGTATTAGTGTTTTACTTTGCTTTTTGTTCTTTTTTCCTTATTTATTTATTTATTTTTTACAAATAGTTATTGAGTGGCTCAGATGCTAGGGATACAGCTATAAATAAAACAGACAACCTTGGTTCTTTTCATGGAGCTTTAATTCTACAGGTGGAGATAATCAGTAAATACTGTTATTTTTGGTTGTGATAAGTGAAGAAAAAGAACATATAAAGCAAAATGCTGGTTAGAAAATAAAACTTGGAGCCCGGTTTTAAATAGGTTAGTCAAAGAGGCATTTGTCAAAGGGCTTCGTAGTGGTTTGTCCCACTACATTTTAAAATCAGAGCACTTTTTGTTAGCCAAGAATATTTAGACAAAAGCGTAAATATGTGTAGTTAGAATTCAAAAAGCTGGAGATAAAGCAGTGTGGCTGAAGTGTGGCTCTTATAAAATGCTGATAGGGCTTCCTTGGTGGCGCAGTGGTTGAGAGTCTGCCTGCTGATGCGGGGGACACGGGTTCGTGCCCCGGTCTGGGAAGATCCCACATGCCGCGGAGCTGCTGGGCCCGTGAGCCATGGCCGCTGAGCCTGCGCGTCCAGAGCCTGTGTTCCGCCACGGGAGAGGCCACAACAGTGAGAGGCCTGCATACAGCCAAAAAAAAAAAAAAAAAAAAAAAATGCTGATAGTACAAGAGGTTCATGTTCCATATATAAAAACCCACTTCTGGAATGTAGAATCTTTCTACAAAAGAAAGAATGTCTAGCTAGATTGCAAAGAGGGAAGACATCTCATTTGGGCAAGAACTTGGGTTTCATCTCTTTATTTGGTTGTACTGGGTCTTAGTTGTGGCAGGTGGGCTCTTTAGTTGTGGCATGTGAACTCTTAGTTGCTGCATGCATGTGGGATTTAGTTCCCTGACCAGGGATTGAACCTGGGACCCCTGCATTGGGAGTGCGGAGTCTTATCCACTGCGCCACCAGGGAAGTCCCTTGGGTTTCATCTCTGACACATGTTTGGTTATACTTGATCTTGCAGCATGTGATCATGAATTTCATGAATTTTTGGGGGGGGGGCTACTTTGGGTCTTTGGTGCTGTGTATTGGGCTTTCTCTAGTTGCAGCGAGCAGGGTCTGCTCTTCATTGCGGCGCGCAGGATTCTCATTGCGGTGGCTTCTCTTGTTGCGGGCACAGGCTCTGGGCATGTGGGCTTCAGTAGTTGCGATGTGTGGACTCAGCATTTGTGGCTCGCGGGCTCTAGAGCGCAGGCTCAGTAGTTGTGGTGCACGGGTTTAGTTGCTCCGCGGCATGTGGGATCTTCCCGGACCAGGGCTTGAACCCGTGTCCCCTGCATTGGCAGGTGGATTCTTTTTTTTTTTTTTTTTTTTTTTTTTTGTGGTACGCGGGCCTCTCACTGTTGTGGCCTCACTCATTTTGCGGAGCGCAGGCTCAGCAGCCATGGCTCACGGGCCCAGCCGCTCCGCGGCATGTGGGATCTTCCTGGACCAGGGCACGAACCAGTGTCCCCTGCATCGGCAGGCAGACTCTCAACCACTGCACCACCAGGGAAGCCCGGCAGGTGGATTCTTAACCACTGCACCACCAGGGAAGTCCTTCATGAATTTTTGACATTTGCACTTGATGTTTCAGTCTGAAACTTCTTCCATCTTGTCATCTTCTGGACTTCTAAATTATGTGGTAATGAAAGTAGAAATGGTCGCCATATCATCATGCTTTTTAACATTTTGTCATTGTTGATTATAACCGTATCTGTAGACTTTCTTTTAAAACACCATTACTTTTGTTTTCTGTGTGCTTATCCATCACCATTAGAGATTACACAGGGACTTCATTTGACCCTCATATTAAAGCCAACTTTGGAACCCTGTGTTTGGATTCAGTATATTCTTGCTAAGGGCCTCTCATATCTCGCTACCATTCCCTTAAAAATCAGACACATCTCCCCTTTCTCCTCTTTCCATCCTAAGGGAAGTTGATCAATATTCATTTTATTATTTTTGATGCTCTAAGAAGTTGTATGTAAGCTTGGCCATCTAATCTATAAAAATGCCTTTCGGTCCTTTTGTAGAGAAACGGGAACAACAGCAAAATAGTAGGGCTTGTTAGTTAATAAAATAAATCTTTTGAACTGCATCCTCTCTATAGGTTCTATACAGCTGTGCGGAAGGAGTCTGGGACAAAATTGGTGGATGGGACCGGCCACAGACCTCACTACAGCCTTCGGACTCTCTGTAGGGCCCTGCGATTTGCAGCCTCCAATCCGTGTGGCAGCATCCAGCGCTCGCTCTATGAGGTCTTTGTACATCTGTGTTTGCTTGGGAGCTTGGTGGATGGGCACACCATGGGGAAGGAGCAAGTGGGGATGCCCGTGCCAGGGTTGCCAGTGTTTTCTGTTTAGTCAGATTAGCTCAGAAATTTTCATACCAGAACTACCCTGCCCTTTTTCTACCACTGTATCCCATTTAAAAGTTGTTCTGGGGCTTCCCTGGTGGCGCAGTGGTTAAGAATCCACCTGCCAATGCAGGGGACACAGGTTCAAGCCCTGGTCCGGGAAGATCCCACATGCTGCAGAGCATCTAAGCCCGTGCACCACAACTACTGAGCCTGGGCTCTAGAGCCCTCAAGCCACAACTACTGAGCCCACGTGCCACAACTACTGAAGCCCGCGCACCTAAAGCCCATGCTCCGCAACAAGAGAAGCCACCACAATGAGAAGCCCACGCACTGCAACGAAGAGTAGCCCCCACTCGCCACAACTAGAGAAAGCCTGCACGCAGCAACGAAGACCCAACGCAGCCAATAAATAAATTAATTAATTAATTAAAATAAAGTAAAATAAATAATAATAAATATATTCTTAAAAAAAAAAAAAGTTGTTCTGGGCACCAGCACCACCCAAGAGGTTGAATTTTATTTCTGAAATAAGTTGGCCTGTTATTGCAGAAGGATAACTAGTGTTACATGTATTTGTGTTTTCTCTAGGGCTTTTGTTTGGGTTTCTTAACACAGCTTGACAGGGCGTCGCACCCAATAGTCCAGAAGCTCATTTGTCAGCACATTGTTTCTGGCAATGTTAAAAGTCTGCTGAAGCAGGTAGGTTCTTTTTTGATTTTTGACTTAAAGGCTGAAATATCAAATTGTTAGCTGGTTTCTTTTTGGTTTTGGTTTTTTTTGCAAAACTTGTTTCTAATTATAAAAGTCAGTTTGTTCCACAAAATTTTAACGTAGGTGGTGAAAATTCCTGATAATCCTGATCTTTGGAGATTTAAACCCTGTAGTTAGTCCTTTCCATCTAAATCGTGTGTGTGTGTGTGTGTACATATATATATATTTAAAAGTTAAAAAATCTTTTTTATATATTCAAATTCTAATATATGTGTGTGTGTAGATTTATCAAGGTAAATTCTAATATAGGCATACCTCACTTTATTGCAGTTTGCTTTATTGCACTTAGTAGATATTGCAGTTTTTTACAAATTGAAGGTTTGTGGCAACCCTATGTTGTCAGTTGATGGTTAGCATTTTTTAGCAATAAAGCATTTCGAAATTAAGATACGTACATCTTTTTTAGACATGTTATTGCACACCTAATAGATTGTAGTACAGTGTAAACATAACTTTCGTATGCATTGAGAAACCAAAAAATTTGTGTGACTGGCTTTATTGCCATATTGGCTTTATTGTGATATTTGCTTTATTGCTGTAGTCTGGAATCAAATCTGGAAAATCTCCATGGTCTGCCTGTATATATGTAATATAAGTAATATAAATGAAACCATCTCATAAGAATGTTCTGTAGTTTCCTTTCTTAGCCTAACTATATCCTGGATATATTTTTATGTCTGTACCACAGCTCACTGTGAGTGACGTGCTTTCTAATTGTCACATAGCATTTCATTGGAAGCTTGCACCACAGTTTATCTGCACGCCTGCCTTCTGACTGATGGTTGGGCTTTTTTTCCCCTTTGCTTTTCTTGTTTCTATTATACACAATAACCATTTCAGTTTGACAGAGGAAATTATAGAATAACATGGGATTGAAAGAGGCTGAGAGAAACTGGCTCACAAACTGACTTGTTTATGTGTCGGTTGCTTGCTCTTTAGGAAGAAAAGAGCCATTCGGATTGTGGGTACTTTGGATTCAATGTTTTTTCCTTTTAAAAAATTGTACAAGTAACACATGAATATATACTTTTGGTAAACTGTGAAAACATTGAGAAAAGACCCAAGCTTGCTTTGATTATTACCCCATTACCATTCCCTCCACTTATTCTTTTGTATGCTTTTCTCATGGTTATATGTGATGGTGGCTTAACAGTTCTTTTTTCTCACTGCTCTTCTGCCCAACTGAGAAGTCCTTAAAAGCAGTGCCTACAACTGTGGCTTCAAGTCAGGGGGCTAAATGTACTAGAAGAGCACTTTTCTATAGCTATATATCTGACCACCATTTGACCATTTTTGATCTATAAAAATGGCAGTTTTGTATAAATCAACTTAACTTCCACCATACCTTCAAAAGGTTATGCCATCATCTACAATATTATCCTTAACGAATTAGTTTCTCTGGAGGGTTGCTTTTATTTTTAATGTCTTCTAGGGGATCCAGAACATAGTAGTGCATAGCACTCCCCGCTCCCTGCCCCAGTACAACACTGGCCATGTTTTGGGAATATGGTTTATATGAAATACATGTTTCTGACCAAAATACTTTATTAGAGTTGGATGTTTGGTAGATGAGAGAAGAGAACTGAGGCATAAACTATCTGAGAAATTATTTTCATTCAAGTTTTCCCCCATATCTACCGAACCCCACCTGAATTTTAAAACCAGTACATGTCGCCATTTTGTTCTCCTTCCTCAAAGTAATTTTTTTCATGTTCATTTGTGGGTTTTAATGTTGAAAGCATCCAGAACAAGCAGCATTCTTGGTGACAATTTTTTTCGCACTTGACACCCCTCTCTGAAAGAATGCCATAGTTGTCGTGGGTCTGTGGGTTATTTCTCTCACTCTTGTGTCTTTCAGCCTATTCCAGAACCAAAAGGAGGTCGGCTCATCCAGGTGGAAGGCTACTGGATTTCGGTGGGAGACAAGGAACCTACAATAGATGAGACGTACATCCTCACGTCTTCCGTCAAGCTGAACCTGAGAGACATAGTCCGAGTGGTCTCTGCAGGGTGTGTGGACCTTTTCTCACACTGCTCTGATGTCTTACCAGCATAGGCATTGCTGAAAGTCTAGTCCTACTTCCTGAACTTTCAAAGCGCTCTATTGTTATTCATTGGCTGAGTGAATAATTATTTTCTAAGTCAATCCTGTCACTTTTCTCCAGACACAAAACATCATTTCTAGTTGTACCTTTGGTGGGACTAATATGGACACAGATTATTTTGGCCATCATTAAGGTTGCTTTTTAGTATTTTGCTGATGGATACTCATCACCCATTACTTGTTAAGTGAGACTCACAACAGTTACTCCCGCTTACTGTTTCTCACTAGTGCAAGAGAGGCTGGAATTACTTTCCTGGGTAGTTTCTGAGAAACCTTTTTTTTGTGTGTGTGGTAAGCGAGCCTCTCACTGTTGTGGCCTCTCCCGCTGTGGAGCACAGGCTCCGGACGCGCAGGCTCAGCGGCCATGGCTCCCGGGCCCAGCCGCTCCGCGGCATGTGGGATCTTCCCGGACCGGGGCACAAGCCCGTGTCCCCTGCATCGGCAGGCAGACTCTCGACCACTGCACCACCAGGGAAGCCCCTGAGGAACCATTTTTACATAGAAACTTCTCAGGGCTTAAGAAACGTTCCATTAGTAGTGCATAGGTATATAAAAACATTCTCTTATGATGATGTTAAATGTTATAGTTGTTCTTTTTTAAACACTACATGATTTAATTCTGGTTTCTGTCTTTTTTTTTTCTCTTTTTAATTGCTTTATTGGCTGATCCTTTAAAGAACATATCCAGTGCTGATTCAGGGAGAGACATCAGTGGGTAAAACAAGCCTGATACGTTGGCTGGCCGCAGCTACTGGTAACCACTGTGTGCGTATTAACAACCACGAGCACACAGATATTCAGGAGTACATTGGTTGTTACACATCCGGCTCCTCAGGGAAGCTCATGTTTAAAGAAGGTAAGGATATAATTCTATTCCTTGGGTCTCCTCAAGCAATCTTCATCCTTCCCAGTTGAGGCACATGGATGGACGCCATAATAGCTGTTTTTTCTTTGTCCCTGAGCTATGTGATGGTTAAGGGGTGATGGTTAGGGCCCCAGCTTCATTTGAGCCAGACTAATCTTGTTGGCTGTGCACAGGACTGGGGCCTAGGTTTTTTTTCTTTTTTTAAAATTATTTAATTAATTTTTGGCTGCATTGGGTCTTCGTTGCTGCACGCGGGCTTTCTCTAGTTGCGGAGGCTACTCTTTCATTGCGGTGCGTGGGCTTCTCATTTAGCGGTGGCTTCTCTTGTGGAGCACGGGCTCTAGGTGCATGGGCTTCAGTAGTTGTGGCACATGGGCTTAGTTGCTCCGTGGCATGTGGGATCTTCCAAGACCAGGGAAGTCCTGGGGCCTGGTTTTGAAGAGTGCAGTTGAACTACATTTCCTAGAGAGTCAGAAGAGGGGTAAGCATTGAACAGAGGGAAGCTGAGAATAGATATGAGAATGTGGTGCCTTAAATGAAAGTAGACTTCAGGGGAAAAAGTAAGTTGTAAATGTAATATTCATCAGCTTTGGCTCCCCCTCTGTGCAAAATAAAAAGGAGTGGGCTTCCCTGGTGGCGCAGTGGTTGAGAGTCTGCCTGCCAATGCAGGGGACATGGGTTCATGCCCCGGTCCAGGAAGATCCCACATGCCGCGGAGCGGCTGGGCCCATGAGCCATGGCCGCTGAGCCTGCGCGTCCGGAGCCTGTGCTCCGCAACGGGAGAGGCCACAACAGTGAGAGGCCCATGTACCACAATAAATAAATAAATAAATAAATAAAAAGGAGTATTTTAAATTGAAAATTATGCTTCCTTGATACTCAAAACCACAAATTATTTGGGGACATGACTAGGTGCAGAGAATAATTTGCTAGGATTTGTTGATTTGTATATAACATTAAAAAAAAAAACTTTGGACTGATTTATGCACTAATTTTCAGTATGTATTTCCTTTAAGGTGTTCTTATTGATGCTATGAGAAAGGGCTATTGGATTATTTTAGATGAGTTAAATTTGGCCCCTACCGATGTGCTAGAGGCACTGAACAGACTGTTGGATGATAACCGTGAATTGCTCATAACAGAAACACAAGAAGTTGTTAAAGCACATCCTCGCTTCATGCTTTTTGCTACCCAGAATCCCCCAGGACTTTACGGAGGCAGAAAGGTGTGTAGCATTTGCCCCCCTACTCCTGTTTGTTACCAAATCGAGTAGAAAAGTCATCTTGGTAAGACTGAGATGTTTTTACCTCTTTTGAAGGATTTTTCTTTTTGTGGTGAATAGCAGAGCCTACATTTTGGAAATTAAATGAAAAGGTCCTTTGTATCATGTTGTTTCTGTGCATTTCCCAGATGCTTTCTAGAGCCTTCAGGAATCGATTTGTGGAATTGCACTTTGATGAGCTGCCTAGTTCTGAGTTGGAAACAATCTTGCACAAGCGGTGTAGCTTGCCACCCTCCTACTGCAGCAAGTTGGTTAAAGTCATGCTGGACCTTCAGGTATTCCATCTGTCTCCATCACTTAGTTTCAAATGGACTGTGTTGATCAGATTTGGTGATCAGAATCTGAGGCTCCCTGGGGTAGAAACAGCCCATCCACCCATTTATTATTTTTTTCAGAGTAAGGATCTTATCTTTAAAACTCATCCCAGTAATATCCAGTTTTTGGTTTTGTGTTGTAAATTGGCAATTTAATACCATGTTAAAATTTTTCTGATAATTATATGTGATGACAGTTCCCTACTTGTGGATAATATGGAACATTTTACTTAGGTTGGAATTTGGCATCAACAGACTGCAGTTTTTGTTTTTTAAATGGGTGTAATCCTTGAATGGACATGACTAAAGAGATCCTTTATGTGTGGCTCTCCCTTTTCAATTCTACGAAGCTACAGTTTGTGTTTTTTTAAGAATATTCCCGCCCCCTTTTTTCTAAAGATTTCCCAGAACTTACTCGTCATTTATTTATTTGTTGGGGCAGATGGGCTCCTCAGTTGCAGTCGTGGGCTCCTTAGTTGCGGCTTGTGGGCTCCTTAGTTGTGGCATGCAAAAACTCTGAGTTGCGGCATGCATCTGGGATCTAGTTCCCTGACCAGGGGTTGAACCCGGGCCCCCTGCATTGGGAGCGTGGAGTCTTAACCACTGCACCACCAGGGAAGTCTCAAGAATATCCCGTTTATTTTATGGGATTAAAAGTGGTTTTTATCAGAATTATACACTGTTAAATTACTTCCTATACACTGTTAAATTACTTACAAATAATTGCCACTCTTATTACTGTGGTCCCACACTGTGAGATTAATTTTCCTGCGTGTTTGCCACTATTTGTATTATTATTCGTAATCGTTTTCTATGTGTTATATGAGATGGAATTCCATTATTTGTTATGTTCTTTGCTTACACATGGGTTTGAACATGTATCTTCAAACGATTGCAGTCCCTTTACATTTAAGAAAAATTAATCTTAGTGGAATGAATCATTCTTATGGGAGCTTAAATTTGTCAGGAATTTTGTATAAGTTGTACTGTAGGCTTGCCATTGCCATTTTTCATTTGTTTTGGTCCTTTAATAGTCCTATCGCAGAGGTTCTTCAGTGTTTGCTGGAAAGCAAGGCTACATCACCCTCCGTGATCTGTTCCGATGGGCTGAGCGATACAGACTGGCTGAGCAGACGGAGAAAGAGTATGACTGGTTGCAGCACTTAGCCAACGATGGTATGCTCTCAGCACATGCTCTTTAACTGTGGACTTATTAGGGCAGATTGCATGCTGTGTTATTACAACAAATCTTGCCCAAATTGTGGTCAGTATGTATGTTTCACTAGGCATGGCAGGAACAGAGCCGTTCTCCCCTCAGGACCCGACTGATGTTGTAAGTGGTCCTGTTTCTGCAGGCCTCTGTGCTGTTATGTTTTGGTTGCTACGGTTTTCTCACTCTTAGCTTCAGGTGGCCACCTGTGGGAGTCAGGATGTGGACATAACGCCTTTAGGAGTTCAGGCAGGTGGTTGGTGGGGATCTTTGAGCACCTTTTATCTGCGTTGTGGTAACCGTGGAGAGTTATGCTTGCGCCTTAGAGATGTACAGAAAACTGACGGGTTGGATAATACCAGAGTTCTGAGTGAAGGTAGTTACGTCATCTGAGACTCAGGTTTGTTTACTTTGGTTTAATCCATGGGAAGAATTTGTATGTTCCCCTCCGTGCTAGCATAGAAAGCCTTTCAGAATCTTCTGATTTGAAAAGTCTTGATGAGTCGTTAACAGGGTGGTTACTAAGTGTGGGGAGGAAATAAAACTAACCCATGAGAGTTACATTTTCTTTTTGCTGGGAGAGAGTACAGGGAGGAGCCCTTTTTTTAAACTTTTTTTATCGAGGTATAACATAAAAGGTAACAGTAAAGTGGGTAAAGTGCTTTGTTATTTCGTGTGCAGCTTAATGTATTTTTACCTATGTGGGTACCCAGGTAAATCACCACCTCGGGAAAGATTTAGGATATTTCCAGTACCTCAGAAGATTCCTTCATGGCTCTTGCCAGCCTTAACTCCTAGAGATAGATAATCGCTGCTCTGACCTCTGTCACCAGTGATGGATTCTGCCTGAGCTTGTGCTTCATCTAAGTAGTATCATGAAGTATGTACTCTTGTGTCTGGCTTCTTTTCACTCAATCTAATGTGAGATTCAGCCATGCTGTTTTGTACATCAGGACTTCATTCCTTTTAAATTATTACTGTGTTGTAACCCATTGTATGGGAGATACCGTGATATGTTTGTCTGTTCTCTTGTTGATGGACATTTGGGTCATTTCTGCTTTTTAGCTATTAGAAAGAAAAGCTGCTCTGAACATGCCTGAATGTCATTTGGTGCATATGAGTTCATTTGTGTTGGATTACCTAGAAGTCGTGTTGCCAAGGCAGAGGGCAGGCGTATAGTTAGTTGTAGTAAGTTCTCCTGGTTTTCCAAAGTAGTTCTTCAGGTTTCCTCTTCCCAGCAGCTAATGCTCCATAGTATCAGTGTCCCTTGGTATTGACACTTGACGGTTCCTTTTTTTTTTCTTTCAAGGTTTTATGCTTCTGGCAGGCCGAGTCAGGAAGCAGGAGGAGGTTGATGTGATTCAAGAAGTCCTTGAAAAACATTTCAAGAAAAAATTGTGTCCTCAATCCCTCTTCTCCAAAGAAAATGTCCTAAAATTGCTGAGTGAGTAGGCCACCACATTCCAGAGGAGAATGAATTGAGTTGTGTTCATATTAGAACCTAAATATGTGCTCTGCCTTTGATAGGTAAATTGTCTACTCAGATATCCGCATTGGAGTCTAAGTTCAGCCACGTCGTGTGGACCAAGGGCATGCGGAGACTGGCGATGCTGGTGGGAAGGGCGTTGGAATTTGGTGAACCAGTGCTGCTGGTTGGAGACACTGGGTAAAGTGGGGAGACAGTAACTCGTTTTGAGGGTTCAGTTCAATTCAGTAGAGTTCATGTAGTGTGTGCCCTTCTGGATAAGAGACATGGTAGGGTGCTGTGTTTTGGGGAAGGGCCCCCTGAGCCAAGGGGCAGGCACCCTGTGTTGGCCAGATGCCCTGTGTTGACCAGCAGTGTCTGTGGCCAGAGCTCCCCTCTCTTGTTGACTGGGGTGTTCGTGGGTGTGTATTTGGAGTTCATGCTCCTTGTTAATCTGGTGTGTATCTCTTAATAGGTGTGGGAAAACTACTATCTGTCAAGTGTTTGCGGCCTTGGCAAAGCAGAAATTATACTCAGTCAACTGCCACTTACACATGGAGACATCGGACTTCTTGGGGGGGTTGCGACCCGTGAGACAGAAGCCAAATGACAAGGTTTGTCCTGAGCAAATGATAACATGTTCATTTAAAGAATTGCAGTTGGCTCTGTGCGAGAGTCAACTGTGGGATTTTGTTCCTGGTGGGGCGTACAGGTTTGATACATATCTTATCTTCAGATTTTCACTGGTCTGCAGGGGACCTCCACGAGCATCCTGTTATGCGAGATCTGTTCCTTCCTTGTTCTCCAGTCTTTGTTTTCTTCAGAGGAACTCCAGCAGACACCCACTAGCTACATGTGTATTGTCTTGTGGAGCCACCTCCCCTTTAATTCACTCTCTTCTTTTCCAAATTGTAGGAAGAAATTGACACATCAAGACTTTTTGAGTGGCATGATGGGCCTCTCGTTCTGGCCATGAAGGAGGACGGCTTTTTCCTCTTGGATGAGATCTCCCTAGCCGACGACTCTGTCCTGGAAAGACTCAACAGGTACACGAGTGTAAGAGGTTTACCCTGTGTTTGATGCTTTTGCTGGTCTGGATTTTATAGATACTAATTCTTGTGCACAGTAATGTTCTTCATAGGTACACTGTATTCAGTAAATGTTTGAAAATGATGATGAGCTATTGCTTTTTTTGGCCTTAGCACTCAGTGTCTCCTTTAAGAGACCTAGTTTTTCTGTTTAGCTGTCAATAATCAGAAAGATGGGACTATGGGAGGATAGGGCTAAAACATACAAGCCCAAGTTAAAATTCTTTTTTAAGGCAAATTATGTGGCCATTATCTTAATTTTTTTTTTTTCAAAGAACTAGAATCAAAATCCTGGATGTTACAACTGTAAGGCCTCTCAAAACCCCAGACCAGGATGCTGACCCTCCACACCAGACTTGGCTGGCCACGTAGCCCGCTAGCCGCATACTGGTGTTGGATGTGAGAGCTTGTGCTTGAGTAAGAAATCAGGCTTTGCTGGAGACATTCAAGCAAAGATGCTTTTCCAGAACAGAAAGGAAACTCATGCATCAGAAAAGGTGACTAGTGAACATTCTGAAAGAATATGGCTGCACAAATACTGAAATCTGATCAGATAAAACAATTTAAGAAGTTTCTCAAAACCTACACAGTAAGCCTACGGTAAACCTGCTTTTTGCAGTGTGAAAGACTTCAGGACAAGAGAAGTAAAGCCTGAAGTGACCTCACCTGCTCAGAACATTGCTTCCAGAAATGTTTAAAAATGACACGAAGAATATCAGTGAGATTTCAGGAATATCCTGTTCAACAGAATGAAGCCCTGATAGCTAGTGCAGGATGCCTTGGCCAACCACGTAGAGAAGTCCTGATGGACGGATCCCTGATGAGATACCGGAAATGAGGTCTCACCTGACAGAAACCGCCGAAAAGCAGTAGCCACCGTGTGAACCAGCCATCTGTCCTGACTGGCAAATAAGAACCACTGGAGAAGCAAAATTGCTATTTACCAGAGTAATCAAAATAAGTCTTGTTGTGCAATGAAAATAGTAAGATGCAGCATTTGTTGAGACCTTAAGACTCAGCAGCTTGGTCACTTGATTAGAAAAATAAACCATTGTTTCTTCAAAATAGGTGTTCAGTCATGAGATAGAAAAAAAACTATATTACTAAAAGTAAAATAAATGGAAATAACACGGGGGAAAAAAATGAAACAGGGACTTCCCTGGCAGTCCAGTGGTTAGGACTCCATGCTTTCACTGCCGAGGGCCCTGATTCATTTTCCTGGTCGGGGAACTAAGATCCCGCAAGCTGCCCGATCAAAAAGAAAAAGAAAAAAAAAAAACCAACCCAAAACAGAAAACCTCAGATCAGTATGAATCTTGATGAATACCTGTGTTTCTCTCTTTATCGAGGTATAATTTACGTATCATGAAATGTACCTGTTTTAAATGTATAATTCAATTAGTTATTTTTTTTCTTTCTTTTTTGGGGGGGGTTGTTTCTTTGTGTGGGGGGGGCTGGGGAGTTGGGCGGTGGCCACGCCCCGCGCCTTGTGGGACCTTAGTTCCCCGACCAGGGATCGAACCCCGGGCCCCAGCAGTGCGAGTGCCAAGAGTCCTAACCACTGGACCGCCAGGACATCCCCTAATTCGATGAGTTTTAGTAAATTGACCGAGTTTTGCAGCCACCACAATTCAGTTTACATTTTTATCATCCCAGTAGCATCCCTCCTGTGCATTTAGTTTATCTTTGATGCCACCTCCTGCTCCAGGCAACTCCTCATCCACTTCGTGTCTGTATAGACTTGTCTTTTCAGGACATTTCATATAAATGGTCTCCTCTTTCACTTTGTGTCAATGTTTTGAGGTCCCTCCATGGTATAGCCTATATCATTAGTGTGTTCCTTTTTATTCCTCATAGTATTTCGTTGTGTAGATAATACCATATTTTTTTATCTATTCACCTCTTCTTGGTATCTGGGTTGTTTCTATATCTGTGAATAATGCTGCCATGAACATTTGCATGCTAGGCTCCCATTTTTTATTTAATTTATTTTAAAATATTTATTTGGTGGTGCCAGGTCTTAGTTGTGGCTCACCGGCTCCTTAGTTGCAGCACATGGGCTCCTTAGTTGTAGCATGTGAACTCTTAGCTGCGGCATGCATGTGGGATCTAGTTCCCTGACCAGGGATCGAAACCGGGCCCCCTGCATTGGGAGTGTGGAGTCTTATCCATTGCGCCGCCAGGGAAGTTAGGCTCCCATTTTTTAAAACAAGTGTCTTGACGTAAGTGGGAAGAGGAATTCTTTTTCTTTTGATCAGAACTGTTGTTCCACTGCATAGGAATTGGGATAACTATTCACTTTGAAGTTTGTGGCAGGAAACCATTAACTAAAGTGAAAGCTCAGCAAAGGAGATGACTTTTTTTTTCGTTTTTGAGAACACTGAAGACAACAAAATAGAATACCGAAGCCTTTTCTAATCTCACATTCTCCAATTTTTCTTCTAGTGTCCTCGAAGTGGAAAAGTCTCTGTTATTAGCTGAGAAAGGCAACCTAGAGGACAAGGATAATGGGGTAGAGCTGTTGACTGCTGGGAAGAAATTCCGTATCTTGGCAACCATGAACCCCGGGGGTGACTTTGGGAAAAAAGAGGTAAAACTGTGTTCTTGAAGCATATTTTTTTCTGCCTTTTGACCTCAGCTCACTGTACCCATAAATACAGTATATAAAACTGTGTCTGGAATTTTATGTTGTAAAAACTGAGTAAAAGATAAAAATCCAGAGAGAGCCATTATAAGGTTGAAAAATAATTCTGACAGATAAAACATTTCCTTATTTGATATCTCACTTTTGTATGTGCCTGAAATTTCATTATTTCAATCACTTTGCCTGGCTTTTTACATATGTTAAGGTAACAAAGTCTCATGAGAGCTCTGTGTGGAAGTTACTACGCTAGTTTTATGGATGAGAAAAGTTGAAAGTGAAGTTTATTCTCATGTTCTGCTTCTAGAATCTACTCTGTTAAACACGAGAGTGGTGATATGAATGATTTAAAGTGACAAAAAAGCAGTCACAGCCAGAATCCTGTCCCGGTTTTGCAGGTGGAGAGTATCTGTTCTCTCAGGGGTTCTGTGGGTCACCCTGAGACTGTTGGTAAAGGAAAGGGTGAGGTTGATTTCTTCTGTTCAGAAGGTGGTATGAGGGTCCCCCAAGCCCCACGGCTTCCAGGCTCATGAAGCCTCTCAGTGGAGAAGTCTGCGTTGTGTGTGGGACCCTGGTGTGTTCAAGTTAGGGAAAGGGTAGTGTGGTAGTAGGTCAGGACGAGGAGCAGAAATGGGTTGATCGGGAGTGAAAGCAGTTAAGATTCTTGGTAACTTGGTGGCTGCCTGAAATGTGAAAATGATATTTAGGGCCTGATTTTCCTCAGTAGCATAAGAAGAAAGATGATCACTGTGCTTTGGGAAATGTACTGAAGGGAAGAAATAACATACACCACAGTTTCAAAGTATGAAAACAGGCGCTGTGGCACATGGAAATAGCACAGAAAGATCTGATTTCAAGGTTGTATGTGTTAACTTGCCTGTCATGTTAGCTTAAGTTTTTTTTAGACAGAGATTGCTGGCTTTTACCGAAGGGAAAGCTAGCTTTTGGTTCTGCCTGCCTTGCTGCAGGGGGAGGTGGGATCCTGGAACCATGGTCCTGCTCAGCCGGGATGGTGCTGAGCAGCACATGCACACCCCTGGGGCCTTTGCTGAGCTGCTCCTGAGTCCAGGCGTCGTTCCTGGTCCTGCTGTGCTCGTCCGGGTAGGCGAAGGATGGAGTTGATCTGTCCAGTAAAAGAAAATCGTTGAACTTTTGTGAGCGGGTGTTATCTGACCTAGGGGGAGGGTAGGATGAATCAGACTGAGGGCAAAGGCCCTGAGACTGGAGGACTAAACAGTTCTTTGTCATACAAGAGGTAAATATATACCTGTTTGCAGTTTCACTCCCTTTGAGCCACATCAAAGTTTTCTCCTTCTACTTCAGACAGCTCTCCCCCATGGGAAGATGGCGTTTATTTTCTCCAAACCACCAGTCAAGTAGCTGAAGGGAAAGTAAAGGGAAGGGCCTCTGCTTAAGGGAAAGTGTTGGGGTTTGGAAGTCATCTACGGGGGCTGAATCCTTCTTGCACCACGGACTCTATAAGACCTTGAAGTTCTCTACCATGATTATAAAGAAAGGAGTGGTAGTACGAGCTTGGGGAGTGTGCTGGAGATAATGAGATGACATGTGAAAGGAGCCGGACAGATAGGTGTTCAGTGAATTACAGACAGTAGTAGAGGTGATAAATGAAGCATTGGGTACTTGCCACATTCACAGCCAGCATTCATTCAAAGGATTTGTTTTCTAGCTTTCCTCATAGGTATTAAATTCACATTAGAATTTGTGTTCTTTGTAGCTGTCTCCTGCCTTAAGAAACCGTTTTACAGAAATATGGTGCCCTCAAAGCACAAGCCGTGAAGACTTAACTCAGATTATCAGCCATAATCTTCGTCCAGGATTGTCTCTGGGCAGAACAGATCATAAAGGTGAGAGTGTTCGGGTGGTGGCGGTGGGGTGGGTGTGTGTGTTGGAGGGAGGAGAATAGCATGTTTAGCAGTAGGTGCCTGTTCTATGGAGAAGTGATAACAAACAGATCTAAGGAAAACGTGGTACTAGCCTGTTGCCCTCTACCAAAGTATCCTTCTTCACCTTGCTTCCATCACCGGGTTACTACGTTTTAGCTTTCTGATTGTTTCACCTGTCGGCCATCTTTATATATAAGGCATATTTGTTGGCTAAAGATAAGGAAATGTGATTTAAATTTTAATCATTACCACCATTAGAAAATGTTCATAAAATTTTAAACTGCATTTCTTTAGTAGTTGTCAACTGATTTATTATTTCACTTTATTTTATTTAAAATTTTCCTTTTATTATGAAAATTTCAAACACAGGGAAAATAGAGTAGTATTTTAAAAACTCCCATAGGCTTGTAACCTAGATTTAATAATTCATAAGATATCCAGTCAGAGCCAAAACATTTATTATACGTTTTTTTTTTTTTCAAATTGAGCCTAGATTGCCCTGATTAATCCCATATTCTCGGCATTGAATGGGCTAAATTTAGGACCTAGATCTGGTTCTAAGCCTTAATACAAACCCTAATACAAGTAGTTTTTTGGATCATTTTGCCTCTCTGTCTTAAAGAATATAAAAGGATGTCTGCTTCTTTGAGATTGAGGTTCATGGATAGTTCAGCTTTTTAAAGGCATGCTAAAGCACAGCTTCAAAAATAGGTAGGATGGCTGTGGAGAGTAGGTGCATGGGTCCCAGCCTCATCTGTGGTATATTAGGAAAGATTGGCTCTTTAGTTACCTGAGCACAGACTTCCTTTTAAGAAGGGCCTTTACTGAACTTCAGTATTCACGGGTGTACACAGTGCTGTCTGAACAGCTGGAGTTCCCCTGGCTCCACCAATATCACAGCCACTCAGTGGTGCAGAATTGACTAAGCCTGCGATTCCCAAACTCACCTGGACAACTTGTTTAAATAAGCTTGCGGGGCCCTGCACCCAGGGCTTCTGATTCAGTCGGTCTGGTGTAGGGCATGAGAATTTGCCTTCCTAACAAGTTCCCAGGTGGTCCAATAATATTGGTCTATAGCCCACACTGAGAACCTGTGACTTACCTTGGTTGTGTGCATTGGTGCATTTATGGTGAAAATTCAAGTAAAAAGAGGAGGAGAAGACAGAAATTGTTAAGCTGGCATGGTTTGTCTTTTGGCTCTGGGTTGGGACTGGGTCCCTCAAGGAAGTAACCTCTGAATCTCCTATGGGCTGCTTACTCTTCTGAGCTACTTGGATTGTGATAAGAATGGCGGAGGATGCAACTGCTGTTAAGCTGCCACGTTTGCTGCATCATAAGTGCTTTTCATGTTTTAACTGAGCAAACTGTTCCTCCACAGGGCATAAGCACTGGGACCCCCTAGGACTTACTTGAGCCTTAACGGCTTGTCCTTAAGGGGCTTGTTTACTCCATGTTTTCCAGGCTGCATGACAGCAGACTTCCCTGGGGAGGCATTAGAGACCCTGAGGGAACATGGAGCATGAGGGAGAAGTGGCTTAATAATTTATATCAGTTTTTTCATTTGGAAATGGATCAGGGTGGCACAGCATAAAAACATTTTTTAAATTGTGTAATATAAAACAGGAAATTAGGGAATTCCCTGGCAGTCTAGTGGTTAGGACTCCGTGCTACCACTGTAAGGGGGGGCACAGGTTCGATCCCTGGTTAGGGAACTAAGATCCCACAAGCCGCACACCACCAAAAAAAAAAAAAAAAGAAACTAGACATAGCTTTTCCCCAGGTTTTCTTTAAGGATATATATGATTCATTGAATTTAATATTTCAACTATTATGGATTCTAAATTGAATTCTGAGCCTATTTAGGGTATTTAAGATATATTTACTGCATCGTCTTAATGAAAATATAAATACCACTGTGGGTACCACTTACTTTCTCTATTATTTTTGGTTCACAAATCTCTATAGTAGTATTATGCATACATTGATAATATAACAAAAAAGATTATGTAATGAAATCTTTTCTATATTTGATGTATTGATGAAATTGATGTATTTTAAAAAATTGATCTCTGAAGGGCATGTGGGCTGCTGCTTCCATTCTCAAACTCTCATTGATCAGTATTTCTCAAAGCATTCTCTTTTCATTAAAATGACATATTGTTCAGAGCTTTTCTTTGAGTTGTATTTCTAGAAGTAGAAACAAGGAACTTCCGAGCTCCCATTAGTTGTGGCCATATTGCTCTCCAGAAAGTTGGCCCCATTCACAGTGCTGCCAGCAGCTTAATTAGTTCCCCGACCAGGGATTGAACCCGGTCCCCAATACTGAGAGCATTGAGTCCCAACCACTGGACTGCCAGGGAATTCCCGTCATTTTTTTCTTTTTAAATACAATGAAATCTATTATTTTATCCTTGTTAATTTAATGGATATTCTAAAATTTCATTTTCTTTTACTACTAGTGAATGGAGCATTCCTTTAGTTTATTTAAAAATAACTATTATTTTACATATTGCTATTTGTATATTTTTGGATAATATTCCTTAATATATTTATCACATAGGTTTCTCTCTTCTGTTATCTTCAGTATTTGTTGTTAAAAAATACATACATGAACCCATCCTATCCACTTTATCTCTGATGATCTTCTATTTCTTTAATAGTCATGATTTAATTCCTCTCTATTAATGGATAAATTATTTCATTTTCCTTAAGTCCTTGATTTACCTCAATTTTTTTCCACTCTGAAATGTGGATCCGGTACTCATGTTTAACATCTAGCTTTTGAAACAGTATTTAATTTCTTTCCTCTTGTTAACTAGACTTTCCCCCATGAGTTGTCATTTTATGTTCTTTCTTAAGATTTGTGTTTTTTTCTGTAATTAGTATTTTTCTTCTAACCAGTTTGCAGTGTAGCTTGAAAGCTGTTACTGTATAGTCTACTTTTTATTACAGCAGTGCTGATTCCTCCTTATCATATTTTCTTTTTGAAAAACATTCCTTGGTGTTTATACTTTTTAGATAAATGTTTACTATTGACTTCAGAAGTTATATGAAGTACGCTACTAAATTTGATTGTCATTGCTTTGAATGTCTGTGTATGACTTAGGTATTTTGTTTCCAGATAAATATTTTACAATATGAAATTGCGAAAATTAGAATAGTCATTAACTTGAATCACGAAACATAATTTGTGAATCCTCTAATTTGCTAAATTGTGATTGATGAACAGGTGGACCAAACAAACAAAAAACCTAGACTAAATGCCACTGAAATGATAATCCCCATTCCACTGAATCAGTTAAAAATAAATAAATCTGTATATTTTCTAAAATCATTGTGTCTTGTCTTCAAAATTGTATCTGAACATGAACCAAATGAATACTTTATTTCTTTGAGCTGTTCTCAGGGCGCTTTCTTAGACTTTATTTCTGGTGTTTGTTTGTTTGTTTTGGTAGGGGTAGAATGCTGTTCTTGAACCCTGTGGGAATGTGATTAAAGCCGTGGACCCCATTTGCTTAGAAAAAGTATTAATGTACATTCACAAAAATTTGTATATAATCTCATGAAACATGGATCCCTTATAAACCATCGATGGGCCCCTGGTTGCAAATCCCTGTCCGGAGTCTTCCCAAACAGCAAATACCTTTGCTTTCTTGTGTCTTAGGGGCTGACATAGCTGAGGTGATGCTGGATTTCATTGACTGGCTGACCCACCAGGAGTTTGGCCGAAGGTGTGTGGTCAGTATCAGAGATATCCTGTCCTGGGTTAACTTCATGAACACAATGGGGGAGGAAGCTGCTTTGAAAAGGCCGGAGACCATCTCCACAGTGACGTCCTTTGTCCACGCCGCCTGCCTGGTGTACATAGATGGAATAGGTTCAGGTATGTTGTCTGTTAGCTGGTGAGAACAAGGGGTGAGGGTAGAGGGGACTGTGAGGTGGAGCAAGCCCAGACCTCTGAGCCAGATGCCTTTAACATTTCCAAGAGTCACAGTGGCTCTTGTTCTTTTACTCTTTTTGAGAGGCGATTGGTGTAAAAGATACGCGAGAACTTTTCATTGCTTTTATAGGCCAGGGATTTAGTAAATGTGAAGCAGCGCTTATGATAGAAAGAAGACTGCTGGAGATGCTCGTGCTCCTGAAGAGTGCCACATGGCATTCCTTAACACGGTCATTCAGAGTTCACGGGCCTGAATCCTGTAGTTGGTTTTAAGCTTACTACAATTTTATTAAATCTTAATGTTTAAGTTTTTTTCAGCCATGAAAATTAGAAATACAAGCCCACATGACTAAAAGTACCATATTAGTTACTCTTCTCTCCAGCCTGATTTCTCACGGAGTGACTGGAGTGCTTTACTGAATAAGCTGCTGCTGAATTGACACTTGCGTGACACTTGCGGGGAGAGGGGAGTCACTCTCCTTCTTAAGGCTGCTTATACCAGCACTCGTATTTTGGCTGTGATTCAGGAGCCCATCCTGGAGTTCCTGCTGAGTGGGTGTGAAGCTGGGTGCCCTGCTGTTGTTTGATGGACCGATCCTCTTCCTTTAGGGGTAACTTCATCTGGGTTTGGTACGGCTCTCTTGGCTCGCAAAGAATGTCTGAAATTCCTAATCAAGAAACTTTCCAAGGTCGTCCGACTTACAGAAAGTCAGAAAAACGAATTGAAGATTTATGACAGACTCAAAGCCAAAGAATTCACTGGGATAGATAACCTTTGGGGAATTCATCCATTTTTTATACCAAGGGGTAAGAATGATTTTAAATAAATAAGATTCTCTTCTTGTGGTTTATAAACACTTGACCTTTATTGTGACTTTTAACTTTATATCATGATTACTTTTGAACTAGTTATGTGAGTTAGAATCTGACTTGGCGTAATCATAATTGTGTGAGTGGTTAAAAATATATAACAGGCATATAAAAATAGAAAATACAGTCTTTAATACATGAGTAAATTGTCCCATAAAAATTCATTTATATGTTTATTATTTGGTGCTCCAAACAAGACCTTTCCTATAGTGGTAATTCAGCCCATAATGTTTCAACTATAGAAGTTTATCACGTTTTACGAAAACAGTTTTTTGAACCCTTGAGGGCAGGTGTCATTCATCTTCCTGTCCCTGGCATCTGCCACGTAGCCTAGTAGTCACAGGCATTCAGAGAATGTCTGCTGAGTGAATGGATGAAAAAATGAGTGATTAAATAGGAAATGCAGGTGGATTTCAGTTCTAATCCTTGCTCTTATTGGGTTGCCTCTGTCAAACATTTAAATGAGGTAGTTATATTAGATATCTTTCCAGGGCACTCTGGATTTTTCGGATTGTTGCTTCTCTAGCAGAGTCATCTATTTCTTGTCCCTTCTTTCCTCCCTGTGTCAAGAACTGTTGAGTTCCTGGAAAGTGTAGAGGTGCAGCGGCAGTTAGCGGGGGTTCAGTGGTGAACTAAACCAGCCCAGCTTCCGGGCTGAATGGACATTGCCCCTTTCCCTCTCCCTCGTCAACAGTACTGTCTTCATCCCTGATGGGGCCCCCCGTGATCTAACCATTAGATCCCTTCCCTAAGCCATCATGGTAGTTAGTATTCAGTTCTCTCGTGTAGGAGCTGTGTGCTCGTGGCCTGGGACTGGGGTGGTCCTTGCTTCTGCTTCCGTAGCTGAGGTAATAGGTGTTTTCCTAGCCCCATTGCCTCCAAACTGATGTACCAACAGCTTCTGCCAGGGGACACAGTGGCATGAATATTAAGCTCTCTAAGACTGTTATCAGGCCTGCACTTCAGCTACATTATGGGTTAAGGATGCATCCTGAATTGTCTTCGTGGCCTAAAAACCTTGGATGAAATTGTTTATATGGGCTTATATACTAAGCTTCCACTTGACTTTTAGGAAAATACAAGTATAAGGTAAATTGTACAAGTACATGTAGTAGTAATTCCAGGTGTAGGTTGTGAAAGGAAAGATGTATGCTTGCAGTTTCGACCTATATGAGTATGTATAGATGTAGGTGTAGGAAGTGCCGAGATCTGCGTAGTAGGCACAGTTGAAGAAAGTATGCTGCTGGTTCTTCCTGGAAAGCATTTCATGGACCCCAAAGTGAGGAAATACCAAAATAGGGCTAAGCGTTTTCACCACAGATGGTACTTCACTGGCTGACAGTCTACTTGGTGGATTTTTTTAATCTCCAGTTGATATATATGTATGATTTGGTGATGTCCAGCTTATATGTGGCTTTTCTTTTCTCCACTTCAGGACCTGTCTTGCACAGAAATAATATCGCCGACTATGCACTCAGTGCGGGCACCACAGCTATGAATGCCCAAAGGCTCTTAAGAGCTACAAAACTGAACAAACCTATCCTCTTGGAGGGCTCCCCTGGTGTGGGCAAGACGAGCTTGGTGGGAGCCTTAGCCAAGGCTTCAGGCAACACTCTTGTCCGAATCAACTTGTCAGAGCAGACGGTAAGCTTAAGTCACGCTACAGCTGATGGGGGTAGGTGTAGGGAGTTATGGTTTTATCTATAGAGTTTTCTAGTCAGAAATAATCACAATGTCAGAACCCCAAATATTTCATGGTGATAAAGACCATAGCAACATGACCCACAAACCTGATTCTCCTTTTGTGGTCATTAATAGATGACACCTGTAGTAGTGTTCTCTCTGGAAGCTTTATTGTAATTCTCTTTTTTTCTCTTTTTTTTTTGCGGTACGCGGGCCTCTCACTGTTGTGGTCTCTCCCGTTGTGCGGAGCACAGGCTCCGGACGCGCAGGCTCAGCGGCCATGGCTCACGGGCCTAGCCGCTCCGTGGCATGTGGGATCCTCCCAGACCGGGGCACGAACCCGTGTCCCCTGCATCGGCAGGCGGACTCAACCACTGCGCCACCAGGGAAGCCCTGTAATTCTCTTTTGAGAGAGAATCACTCGTTTCAGTTTTTATTGTAATACAACCTCTCTATTTTTGTCCTTTCTAAAAATATTAATTACAAATAAAATGACCCTTTAAACAATCTTATGAAAATATGGGACAGAGATGACAAATTAAATAATCTCCTGGGATGGGGTCTGGGAGGAGGGCCTGGGCATTGTTTTTGGTGTGTGTGGTTTTTGTTTTTAAGGTCACCAATTTATTTCCAAGTACATCCAATGTTGAGAACTATTGATCTAGAGCTCCAGTTGATAGATGCTTAGACTATTGTGATGATAAGATGCTTAGGGCATGTCTAGGCTCCTGATAAAGAGTTCTGGGATTGATTGGTTCTCTCTTGGGGATAAGACTAAAAAGTGGTACAAGGCCTAAGTATTTACCATTTTACGTTTGGGGTCTTGGGATCTAGTTAATTTTCTATGTAATGTTGGCTTTTCCCCATTTCTTCCTCCTCTCAAAGGACATCACAGACCTGTTTGGAGCAGACCTACCTGTTGAAGGTGGCAAGGGAGGAGAGTTTGCCTGGCGCGATGGCCCCTTGCTGGCAGCCTTGAAGGCAGGCCATTGGGTTGTGTTGGATGAGGTGAGAGGACGGCCCATCGTGCCAACGTGGGACTACAAGTGTGAGAAACGGGGGTGGGGGCAGAACTTTTCGAGGCTTGAGGGCATTTCACAATGGATGATTATGCTCTTGGCTAGTAAAGGCAAATTCCCTGATGAAAAGAATCCTCCGTGGTCTCTTGTATGAATAAGAAAAGTCACTTGTCAGAAAGCATACAGAACTCCCCCCATGTATAGCGTTGGCCAGAAAGTTCGTTTGGGTTTTCCCATAGCATCTTATGGAAAACCACATGAACTTTTTGGCCAACCCAATATAACCTACAAACTCTCCTACTTTCGTGAGCTAGCCTCCAGAAAAAGTGCCTCTTCACTAGTTTTATGCTCTAGTCGCTGGCAAGCTTGCTGTGTTTGTATTTATTTTCAGAGAGAAACATAGTTTACAAATAGTGCCAACCACCTCATTTCAGCAGAGAGGCTGGGGAAAGTTATAGTAGGAAGAGACATAGAAAAATGGTGAGAAAATGGTCAGTGTCATATGTGCACATGGGATAAATTAATGACCAGAAGAACAGAGCACATCATGAGATGTGATAAGTGCTGAATCTCTGTGACTGACAGGCAGCTAGAGAGATACGGAGAAGTGATGCACAAAATAAAAAAATTGAAGGTTGTGGCCAAAGGATTTGAGTTAGTTCGGGATGTGCAATGTCAGTTCCAGAAAAGGCGAGCAAGTAGTTGTGTAGCTTAAATGATTTGAGTGATGAAAGTGCCACAGATGAGTTTTGACACAGGCCCCAGCCGGTTCCCTAGATTCAGACCCCCCTTGCGTCTGCAGTAAGGGGGATGGATTCCTTTTCTGCTGAGCTGCTTCCTAATTACCAGATATTAAAGACAGGGAGGGTTTTGGTTTTTGTTTTATTCCCCCCAGATTTTTTTGAAGAAGATACGTGATAGAATAATCATCAGCTAGGAAAAAAAGAGTGCCTTGTTTCAAAGCTAGAAGACTACTGACCATAGTCATATTTTGTGGAAATGCACATAGGGACTGCAAAGCATTCTGGCCTTGCAGTCACACATAAGAGGAGTTTTTTAGAACTTGCCCCGTATGTGGGTATATAGCAGAGTTTGTGTTTTGAGTGCTTATGTAAGCATGACACTTGAAATTCTAATATAATCTGATTTTTGGCCCATTTGCATTTTACTGATTCACATTTCACAGTTGAATTTTTCCATGTTACCTAAAAACCACCCATACTTCACATCCCTGAGCTCTGAACTCAGCATCTGAGGACCTCCATTCAGCTCTTTTCATTTCTGGCGCTCACACACACAAATCCTTGTGTTTGTTTTTGTTGTTCGCAAAACTGTTGGCATAGTTAGACCTACTTTATGTAGTTTATATTGTGACTTTGAAGCCCATTTGGAGAGTTCATTCAGTATTTGAGCTGGGAAGGATGTTTAAGTATGTAAAGAGCTATCTTACTTCACCTTAGAAAAATCCCAGAGCGAAAATGAGGTATCTTTGTATTGGAAAGTTTCTTCTGTAAGCTATGATTTATAAAGTAGGCCAATATAGGAGCAGATAATGGATACAGTTTTATTTTTGAGACTAATCTAACTGCTTTAAAAAAATTTAACCTACATACTCAGTTTACTTAAAATTATTATTACTTATTATTTACTTATTATTATTTACTTATTATTGCTATTTTATACACCCCAAATTTCTCTAACATATGTATGAAATAATAGGATGAATACACAGCAGTTCAGCTTGAGAAGCAGAATGTTACCAACGTTGTTTGAACTCCTTCCCCCTTGAGGATAAGACTACTTTTTTTTTTTTTTTTTTGCGGTATGCGGGCCTCTCACTGTTGTGGCCTCCCCCGTTGCGGAGCACAGGCTCCGGACGCGCAGGCTCCGGACGTGCAGGCTCAGCGGCCATGGCTCACGGGCCCAGCCGCTCCGCGGCATATGGGATCCTCCCAGACCGGGGCACGAACCCGTATCCCCTGCATCGGCAGGCGGACTCTCAACCACTTGCGCCACCAGGGAGGCCCCAAGACTACTTTTTGTGCATATTTTTCTTTTGCTTTTTTGTAACGGCTATACAGCATATAAAATAAGTATATGCTCTTTCTTCTCCAAATAGCTTAACCTGGCTTCGCAGTCAGTCTTGGAAGGACTCAATGCTTGTTTTGACCACCGAGGAGAAATCTATATTCCTGAGTTAGGAATGAGCTTTCAAGTGCTGCATGAGAAGACGAAGATTTTTGGTTGTCAGAATCCTTTTAGACAAGGAGGCGGAAGGAAGGGCTTACCCAGGTCTTTCCTAAACAGGTTTACTCAGGTAAGATTTGCTGTTGCCCCAGAAACCAAAGGTGCCGTCAGGGGCAATAATACTGCTGACACAGCTATGAGGGTGCCCACTATGAGAATGAGACAGGCTCAGTGTAATGATCTGCTTCTCGATTTCATATCTTTATATGTTGGATATCAATGTGACTGATTCCCATAGTGACTTCTCTCCTGCTGCGAATCCTTTGTCTTAGGTCTCAGACGACCTGGTATGTTATCAGTTGGAGGAAAGTAAGATGACCACCATCTTGAGGGTTCTGTTACCGTGCTCAGAGATTAAGGCCGATCTTTGACCTTTTCAAGTGCATTTGTGATCTGTTAGAACATTAAAAGATTATTTTATAATGAAAATGCATTTAAATCTAAGTAAAATAAAGTATAAAAACTACCATGAAGAAAAAAAATCCAGTATTCTCCATACCAAAGTCAACCACTATTAATAATTGGTATCTTTTCTTATTACCATAATTCTCATTTGCAGCAGAAGGTGTGTGTGTGTGTACACGTAGGCTTACATGTTTTAACGTCTTTTTTCAAAGTTTGGCTAATGTAGTGGCTTGGAAATGCTTCTAGATGTTAGCTTTCTTTTATGCCCCATCCCTTGATAATTAAGAATTTACTGAGTATCTTTTAAGAAATTTATTATGAAAAATTTCAAACATATTGAAAAGTTGATCAAATTTTAAAATGAATGCTCATATACCTACCATCTGGATTTTTTAGAGCATTTTACATAATATATAGGAAATTTAAATTACAAATATACTTTAAAAAATTACTTGCATGTCTTTCTCTAATTCACTAGAATGAAGCTAACAAGAAAACCCTCTTTTGCTCTATATTTCAAAGATTTTATATGATTCCATATCCTAAAAATGCAAGAAAAGAAATTTCTATAACTGAAATGTATATATTACTGAGGTATTACTACTTTGGTGTTAAATAAAAATTTCACGTAAGTCACAGTAGTCATTTCTGGTGTTTGGTAAAGAGAAACGATGTCATTTTTTCATGTTATTTTTGGATTTTCTAGGTCTTTGTGGATCCCCTTACAGTAATAGACATGGAGTTCATTGCCAGTACTCTGTTTCCAGCCATTGACAAAAGTATTGTTAAAAAAATGGTTGCTTTCAACAACCAAGTAAGTACCTACGCATATTATTTGTTCTTTATTCTTCTGATTTTCTCATTTTCTCAACATGGAACACTAAATTACCAGTCTCCGTAACTAAGATAAATCACATAGACTTCTAAAAGTTTCTAGTGGAAGGCAAGCTACTCATTTGAGGGTTACAGTAATTCAGTTCTGTTGCATGTATCATTGTCAGTGCTTACCAGGGTATTCCTGGCGTTGAGAAGTCTGGGTTGGGAGAAGGAGACATCTGAATCACTCCTGTTGTTGAATCAGTCCTCTGTTTTGGATTATGTATGCACTCACAGTACACTGATAGTACTTAATGCAGTGCCTAGCAGTGGTACATGCTTTCCTAGTAAGGGTAATTTCTTTTCAGATTGATCACGAAGTGACTGTCGAGAAGAAATGGGGGCAAATAGGAGGACCCTGGGAATTCAACCTCCGAGACCTTTTCCGCTGGTGTCAGTTGATGCTAGTTGACCAGTCCCCTGGGTGTTACGATCCTGGTCAGCATGTGTTTTTGGTCTATGGTGAAAGAATGAGAACCAAGGAAGATAAAGAAAAGGTGAGTGTCATACTTGCTCTTTGCGTTTCTTTCCATCTGTAAGTTGATTTCTTCCTGAGGGACAGAAGGGGTGAACTCATTAACAATACCAAACCCAGTAAAAGCTGCTTGGAAATTTAGAAGTTACAGGAAGAAACTAAACATTCACCTGTCTCAGAGTCTCGTAGTTTGCTTTGGAGGACACAGTTTGCTTATCCATCTAAATCCCCATGATTGCAAACCTTCTTTAACAGTATTGCCCTCCATTAATAAAGGCTTGGTCTTTATCACCTTTCCAGGCCCAAAAGTGAGAAGCAGGAGGAGACAGGTGATAACCAGTAGAAGAGGAGGGCTTTCTACTTTTAAATAAATGTCAAATTGAGAGGTATTTTATCTAGAAAGGATACATAGATGAAAAGAGAGAGGAAATTCTGTATCTAAACGGAAGTAAAAATATCCCTTTGTAAGTCGAAAACAACACCAGAATTTCCAACTTAGTAAGCCAATAATGTGTGCATTTTGCTTTGTGGTATTTCAAGTGCAGTTCATGGAAAATTCACAACAGTTGCAGGTGGGAGGTGCTGTCATGACCTCTTAGAGCTGAGGATCCAAGGCTCAGAGTCATGGAATCTCAGTGCAGCAAGTGGCAGAGCCAGCTCTCCAGCACAGACCTTTCCACTTTGCCTGCTATTCCTTCTTCTGTATCACAGTTGTTTACAAACAACGTAACTTACAGATTCACGTGAGTTAGAAACAGTAACCTCCTTACGGACGTGAAGATATGGCTGCCCATAGCACAAGTGACTTTCACGCACTTTGATTCTGCTACTAAGAGCACAGATCCCCTTTGATGTGGCATCCAGAGTCTAGCCCAGTGTTAACAACTCATTTATTACATGCAAATGGCTTTCAGTATGTTAGGACAACATGTTCAGTTAGTTTTGTGTTTTTTTTCACAAATTTTAATTCACATATCATCAGCTAGTATTTTAATTCCTTCATCCACTTACTGGTTACAGTATATTAACTGTGGCAGGAATGGCCAGTGTTGGGTAATTGATGTTGGTCAGATGATGAGTCACTGTAGGGTGTGGAAGGTTTCCATCACTTCTCCAGTTCAGTTGCTGTAGTTGACCAAATGTTTTCTGAGGGGGAAAAAAACTAAGTAAAATAATAATAGAAGAAGAGAGGCTATAAAAGTATTTGTAGTTTTAACTCTGGTATAATATCAGGGAGAGGAGATGATATGCTGTAGAGTGGGATATAAGGTGAGAAATTGCCTGGACCAAGGAGTAGGTGGTGGGAGCATTTTCTTCTGTGCTGCTTTTAGGCTTTTACTCGGTGTTTGATACTCATTATGATTTTATCTTTGTTGTTCTTATTTTCTGACTTCAGTCCAGTATACATTGATTAGTATGAATATTGCTGCTTTGTTAGAAATGCACAACTTCTTGCAAATATTTTGGGTGGCTGGAATCTTTGTGGCTGCTGTGGGCTAAATTAGTGTTTTTTACACACCCCTTTATTTTCCCCTCCCTAGCTCCTCTTAGATTTAAAAAAGAAAAAAAAAAGTGCAAAAATGAAGTACAGTTAACAGGAAGTTTTTAACAGTATTGCTGCTAAGGAAGGGATAAGTGACTGTAAATAATCAGTCAGAGAAATTACTTTGCTTGTCCTCTCTACCTAAATATTTAGAAGGATAACAGTGATTTTGGAGTCAGACAGGCTTAGATTTGAAATCAGTTACCAACCATGGGCAAATCCTGTAACTGTCATGAATCCCCTAATCCATATCTATAAAATGGAAATGGAAATAACTATTTTGCAAGGGTATTAGGATCAGAAATAATCTATTAAAGCACCTAATATAATGTTTGGCACATGGTAGGTACTCAGGAAACAGTCATTGTTCTTCATAAACTTCATGTTTCTCTTCTACCTTCTTTAGGTGGTATCTTGAATGACGAAAGCAAATTCATTTTTCATCTTAAGGTTTATCATAGTTTCTATGGCTTTAATTTATGGTATATTCTCACTGGAATCTCAGAATAATTTGAGATTATGTGATTACTCTTTTCTTAAGCTTCAGTTTACTTTCATTCTGAAGAATTAAATGCAATCTGTCCTTTTTATAAGAAAATTCAAAAAGATAAGGACTCAGAATATTGTCATTCTCCTCTTGTGTTCATGTTTACTAGTATTTATTCTAGAAGGTTTGGCTCAGAATTTGGTGGAGTGATTTGTGTTTTGATTGTATCATCTTCTTCCTTTAGGTCATTGCCGTATTCAAGGATGTGTTTAATTCAAATTCTAACCCGTACCTGGGAACCAGACTGTTTCACATCACTCCCTGTGATGTTCAGGTGAGGAGAGGAGGATAATCCTCTTCAGTTTTCTATGGCTTCTGCTCCCACTCGCAGGCACACTTGTGAAAGCTCACCGGCATGTCTTTTTCAGCTGGGCTACTCGGTGCTTTCCCGTGGCAGCTACGTTCCTCCCCCGACTTGCCGGCCCCTGTTGCTCCTGCACCAGTCTTTACAGTCTCTGGAGTCAGTTATGAAGTGTGTACAAATGAGCTGGATGGTCATCCTTGTGGGGCCGGCCTCAGTGGGCAAGACCAGCTTGGTTCAGCTCCTGGCACACCTTACAGGTCACACTTTAAAGATCATGGCCATGAACAGTGCAATGGACACTTCGGAGCTTCTGGGTGGATTTGAGCAGGTAACTGATCTGCCTCTGCGTTTTCAGGCAGAACACAATAAACCGTGTGGTCTGGCTGGTTGTCTTCTGTGTTGGTGGTAGCTACAGTAGCAGTGTTCTTTGATTCTGGCCATGGACTGTGCTGGGTTCACGTGCTCTGGAAATTGCAGGTTGATCTCATCCGGCCGTGGAGGCAGCTCCTTGAGAAGGTGGAGGGCACCGTCAGGACCCTGGTAAGAGACAGCCTCCTCGTCAGTGCTGACGATGCAGAAGTAGTGCTGCGAGCCTGGAGTCATTTCCTTCTGACGTATAAGCCCAAGCGTCTTGGAGAAGGTGGTAAAGGTGTCACGATGGAGATTGTCAGCAAGCTGGAAGCAGTGTTACTGCTTATGCAGAGACTCAACAATAAAATCAACTCATACTCCAAAGCAGGTATGTGTGTTTGGGTGTGTGTATCAGGCACTTACTATTAGTGTCCACCTGCAGGTAATATATTTGTAAATTCAATGCCCATAATTTTTAAAATGAATTTAATGATTATTAACAATCAAATTTTGGAAATCTTTGTCTTAGGAAATAAAATGAAGCTGATGTAAAGTATTCAGAATTGGTGATCCTAAACAGAGGAAACAGGAAAGAAATTGGTTACTGAGTTTGATTTATTCTGTGTATAATCAACCACAGTGACTTGTATGTAACTTTGGTTTTATTTTTTGTTGGCCTGTCTTTTAAACTTGTTAATAACTTCTCAAGAAATCGAGTATTTCAAACTGAAGAACAGAAGTCTAAATTGATAGCTAGGAATCTATTTTGTATAGAAGGTGGAGGAAATTCCTCAGTTAACCTGGAAATATACAACTCTCATCTTGTAGTGCAACTTTTTCGGTGGTAATGAGCATGCCCTTAGGGGAGAATTGATTAAAGGTTAAGGCCTGTCACTAAGGTTGTCGTCCTTTCCAAAACCTGCTCTTAACTGTTTATTCCTTAGGAATTCTCAGTTATTCCTTGGGAATAGTTGATTCCTTAGGGGTAAAGAAATGAGACTCCCCTCTTCCCACTGTGTCAACATTGTATCCAGATAGTTTACTTTCTTAGTTAAGACAGTGATTTCAATGTTGTTTTGATCTGTCATTTTCCAATTCAAGCTCACCATTTGAATTTGAAATTCTTTACTCATTCATTCAAATTAATTATTAGATATGTTAATGAAGTCACACATCACTTTATATATTTTTAAAAGATAGGTATTGTAAAACTCACCATTGAGGTTTGAATTCCTACTGAGTGGTGGACACTATGTTAAATACGTTTACTTTTAACCCTCACAACAACACCACATTACAAGGAAAATGAACCCCATTTTATACGTGAGGAAGTGGATGCTCACAGAGGTAAAATAACCTGCCCAGTGCCTTCTTGTTACCAAGTGGTTAGAGTAGGTTTGGGTTCCAGTCCTCTCTGACTTCAAAGCCTGGAATCTGGTGTGTATGGATTTCTTTCATAAGTCTGTTAAAATGTAAATATCTAGGGAAGTTCTCACAGCCCATTCTCAATACTGCCTTTTTTTTTTTTTAATATATTTATTTGGCTGCATCAGGTCTTAGTTGTGGCATGCGGGATCTTTTGTTGTGGCGTGGGAGGCTCTTCGTTGTGGCACACGGGCTCTAGAGCGCTCTGGCTCGGTAACTGCGGTGCACGGGCCTAGTTATCCTGCAGCACGTGGGATCTTAGTTCCCTGACCATGGGTTGAACCCGCGTCCCTCGCGTTGGAAGGCAGATTCTTAACCACTGGACCACCAGGGAAATCCCAGTACTGCTTTTTATTTAGGATTGACTTTCATATTATTGAGTAATTCATTTCTTAGGGATATTGATAGAGTGAAAGAGGCTGGGTCTAAAACAGTTTGTCTACTACTATTTTACTTTTGGTTAAAAATATCTTTTCTTCTTCTTTATATCTTTTAATGTCCCTATGATGAACATGTATGACTTTTAAAATCTATTCTAGTTTCATATTTTATCTTAAATCTTTGTACATATTGAGCATATATATAATAGCTCTATTAACATCAGAATGCAGCCCTTAGGGACTTAAAGAAGCAAGAAAATATATCTAGGAATTTTTATTAGATTCTGGGCATTTTGAATTTAAGTTGCTAAGTGCTGCTTTTTTTTTTTTTTTTTGAGGTTTTCTTTGGGGGGAATAAGGCAGTTGAGTTGCTTATGGGTCATTTTTATCTTTTCAAGCTCGCACTTAAGCTGTTTAAGGTCAGGTCCGGAGTAACCTTTACTCTAGGGTTAAAATTAACCCCACTCTTGAGGCATGGCCCTATGGCATCTCTACTGAAGGTCCTGTGTGTTATGTGGAGTCTCTTCGCTTTGACTGGTGGGAACTGGAGTGTTGTTCAGCCCCGTGTGAACTCTGGGAATTGTTCAGCTCACAGCTCCCCGGTAACTGTCCTTTCCTTGGAAGTTTTTGCTCATGCTTGTGGAGTTTCAGCCTTCACATGCACGTGTAGATTATTATTGAGCCAAAGACTCCAGGAGCCCTCATCTGGATTTCTGGAGCCATCCCTTTGAGTAACTCTTGCCTTTTGAGCACCCTGCCCCTCATTCTAGTTGCTGTAGCCTCCCTGAATTCAAGTCTGTGACCTCAGGTCATTGAGGCCTTGGGATCTGTTTGAGTTTCCCCTCCCCGCTTTGCAGTCTAGAAATTGCTTCCAGGCAGAAAGCCGGCCATTATAGGACCTCCTTCCCTCAGGTGTCACAGTCCTGTACTGTTTTCCAACATCTGAAAGCAGTTGTTTCGTGTATTTTACCAGTTTTCTTATCGTTAAACATCGGGAGGTTAAGTCTGAACCTTACTATTCCTTCATGGCTAGAAACAGAAATCCAACATATATTACCTTATGATATGAAAAAGGGTCAGGAAACAATTTCTCCTCTTTCTTTTTTAAAAAAAATTTTATTTTATTGGAGTATAGTTGACTTACAGTGTGGTGTTTCAGGTGTACAGCAAAGTGATTCAGTTATATATGTACATATATTCATTCTTTTTTAGATTCTTTTCTCATATAGGTTATCACAGAATATTGAGTAGAGTTTCCTATGCTATACAGTAGGTCCTTGTTGGTTATCTGTCTTATATAAGGAAACAATTTCTAATAAGAAAGATCAATTGAAAAAATTCTGGGAAAGGACTATCTAAACTATGAAGCAAATCAATACCGGTTGTTACTGTATGTGATATGGTCATTACAAAGGATGCCCTGTTTAAGGACACTGATTGCACTGTGCCGACTGAACAGCACTTTCCTGTAGTATAAATGCAGTAACAGGTGGAAGACATGATCCTTCCACATTTGAAAAATTAAAACACATAAAGATAACGTCCCTTCTCTATCACCCTTGAGTCAACTTGATCGAGCCATTCATTCAGAAAGCCATTAAATATTTTCTATCCCCAAACCTAATTTTCTTACTTGTTTTGTTCAAACAAAAACGAAAATCTGGGCTTCCCTGGTGGCGCAGTGGTTGAGAGTCCACCTGCCGATGCAGGGGACACGGGTTCGTGCCCCGGTGCGGGAGGATCCCACATGCCGCGGAGCGGCTGGGCCTGTGAGCCATGGCCGCTGGGCCTGTGCGTCCGGAGCCTGTGCTCCACAGCGGGAGAGGCCACAACAGTGAGAGGCCCACATACCACAAAAAAAAAAAAAAAAAAAAAAAACACGAAAATCTTTTTGTTTACCATTATGAAACTTTAAAGAACTGGGCCAGAAGTTTCCAGCCTTCTTTTAATAAACTCTTAGTTTTTTGTTTTATTTGTTTGCTTTTGATTGCCCTGGTTTGAAATTAAATACCGTGGCTGTGACGTTTCAGAGTTTGCCAAACTCGTGGAAGAGTTCCGAAGCTTTGGTGTGAAGCTTATGCAGTCAGCCAGTGGCCGAAGCTGTGGCACGTTCGAATGGGTTGACAGCATGTTGGTTCGGGCCCTGAAGACTGGAGATTGGCTTTTGATGGACAATGTTAACTTCTGCAAGTAAGGACTTTCTATTCAATCATGGGTCTGATTGAAATTTGAGATATGCTTGTCAAAGTAGAAACCCAGGTGGAAGTTCTGGTTTTGTTTTTCCTCCCTCCCTCCCTCCCTCCCTCTTCATTGGTGTGCGCAGGTGTTGCGTTGTGCGGGCTTCTCATTGCGGTGGCTTCTCTTGTTGCGGAACACGGGCTCAGCAGTTGTGGCTCGCAGGCTCTAGAGCGCAGGCTCAGTAGTTGTGGCGCACGGGCTTAGTTGCTCTGCGGCATGTGGGATCTTCCCGGACCAGGGCTTGAATCCGTGTCCCCTGCATTGGCAGGCGAATTCTCAACCACTGCACCACCAGGGAATTCCAGCTCTGGCATTTTTAATCCGCTGTTTTCTTAGCTAGAAACACATCCTCAGCTATATTCTATAGGCTTCTCCCAGTGGTGAACAATGGTAGTTGGTTATTAGCTACGATATTTTAGTTCTAGCAGATAGTTTTGAGCTGAACTGAAGGCTAACAAAATTGGATTACTTCTCCAACTAACATCCTTTGAGTCACACCTTTGTATTTAACATCAGAAAGCTTCCTTTTGTTAGGGTTTTTTTTTTCTTTCCTTTCCTTTTTTTTTTGCCGCGCCACACAGTTTGTGGTATTTTAGTTTCCTGACCAGGGATTGAACCCCACTCCACGGCAGTGAAAGCGCTGAGTCCTAACCACTGGACTGCCAGGGAATTCCCTGTTAGGGTCATTCTTAAGTACAGATTTTTGAAGTGGAGGGTCTGACACAGGGCAGACATTCAGTGAATGTGCATTCAGTGTGTACCACTTGATTCTAAAGTAAGGAAAAGGGCAAGTGTAAGACTACTCTGCCTGTACAGTGAGCGTAATACAGGTCAGGTGATGGGCTTCTCTACCTGGAGCATTTTCAGAATGTTTCGAGTTAAAATCCAGTTACCTTTAAATGAATTTGATAATATTCGGAAGTGGGGGAGAGGGAAGGGGAAAGAGAAGAGAGTTTTATTAGTTCAGGGAACTTTCCATCATTTTCCTTAATTTATTCAACAAACATTTTGTATATTTACTGTGTATGAATCACTGGGCTGTGTGCCTTGGGGAGTGAAAACGGGAATTGATAGGAAAAGAGATCTTGGAAGAATCACAGTTCTGTGCGGGGACGTGATCTGTGCTGAAAGGAAGACATGGGTCAGGCGCCGTGAGAGGCCTGAGCCACGGCAGTAGTCAGTGTGGCACGCCAGCCAGTCCCCCATTTGGATTCTCTCTGTGCAGCCCATCGGTGCTGGATCGTTTGAATGCTTTGCTGGAACCCGGAGGTGTCCTCACTGTTAGTGAGAGAGGAATCATCGATGGATCCACTCCCACCATAACACCAAATCCCAATTTCAGGTATTTATGCCTCTTAAGTTTGTGCCTCAGAATCTGACAGCCTTCATGTCAGAGGTGACCATTCACTAGGGCCACCTTACGTATCGTATTTGTACACTCAGTCATGAACATGTTCATACATTCATTGATTTAACAAATATTTACTGAGGCTCTGCCATTTGCCAGGTGCTGGTGTGCTTTGGGGGGCATAGCAGTAAATAAGGAAGATGAGGTCCCTGCCTTGGGTTGGTGGTGAAGGCTGGAAGCAGGGAGACCAGTTAACAAGCCTTTTGCAGTTCAGGTGAGAGATGATAGCTTAGACTAGGGCTGTGAGATCAGTGGGACTTGCTCATGGGCTTGGGGTTAAGAAAGGGAGGAAGCAAAGATGGCATCTAAGGTTTTGGCTTGAGTAATTGGGTAAAGGGGTGCCATTCATTGAGAAAGGGGAGACTGGCAAAGGAGCAGGTTTGGTGTGGGGAGGGTTAGCAGCAATCAGCTGTTTAGCTTTGGAGGTAAGTGTGAGCTGTCAGATAGCTAGATGCAGAAGTTGATGGACATTGAATGTTAGGAAGCTAAGTGTTTCTGGAGAATACACTGCTCCTTTTTCTTTTCTCTGTAGGTGAGTTAGAATAATTGATGAATTAGCACTGCCTGATGTGGGGAATACCTGAAAGTAAGAATTTTACAGTCCTCAGTACTAAAGGTGCACTGGATACACAATACTTAGTTCCTTAGGAAAATAGGTTTAGAGAAACTGATTTGCTGTATTGATGCATTTTGGAACTAGAGGATAGAATGCAGATGTAAACAGCATCTGAACGTTGAGTTAACAGTGTCTCTTTTGATGAGCTCCCTGAAGATGAGCCACATACGATTTGCCCTCACCAGTTGTTGCTGAGCTGCACTGTTGGTTGCACTGAGATTTTGATTTTTTTCCCTTTGAATTGCTATACTACTAGACTTTTTCTCTCAATGGATCCTGTGCATGGAGAAATATCCCGAGCTATGAGGAATCGTGGACTTGAAATCTACATTTCAGGAGAAGGGGATGGGAGCATCCCAGATGACCTGGATCTGAAAGTCCTACTGCACAGCCTTGGGTTGGTGGGGGGCAGTGTGTGTGACATCCTTTTGGCTTTGCACTCAGAGACCCGAAGTGCTGTTGTAGGTAAGGTGCTTGACTTCTAGGCCTCTGCAGGGTCTTCTTCCTCTGGAAATTCATGTTATTCCATTTGACTGCTAGTTCAGGGGTTCTTACATTTAGTGTCCATAGAAACAGAAATTACCAGGAAAGCCTGTTAATAATGTAGATGTGCTTGGTACCCTTCTTCCCCAAGAGGTTGGGTTCAGCAGGTCTGAGTGAGGACAGGAATCAGCACGTTACAGAAGCTTCCTGGGGAGCTCTGCCGCACACACTCAGAGAGCCACACTCAGAGGAGCACCTGTACTGCTTTTCACACTGAGATTGGTGACGTTTGTCCTGCAAATCTTCACGGCCATCATTGAATCTCTTGAAGGTTGAATAAAGAGGGAGCTTTGAGTTGTTTAAAACAGACAGGTGTTACTTCTTCTAAATGTCCAAATATACAAGAAAGAGCAGTAATAATAACAATAATGGAAAAATAATGAAATGTTACTTATTAAGTAACTACTCTGTGTTAGGCGCAATGTTGGCTGCTAATTTAGTCTTCACATTAGTTCTGCAAGGTATATTTCCATTTTACAGAAAAGGCTCAGAGAGGTAGATTAACTTGTCAAATCCAAACAGTTAATAATGACAGCTGGGATTTGAAAGCAGGTCTGTTGGATTTCAAAGCCCATGGTTCTTTTTGGCACCATGCTCATTTTGCCCCCTTCAGTGTGTGTCAGCTTTAGATCCAAGGGTCTGTGTGGCCAGGCTTTATCACATTAGTAAATGAGTCATCTAGTCACTTCCCCAAAAGGTACTGCTGACAGAGAAGGAGGCGAGGAGGGCGGAATAGGAGGCAAGGAATGTGAATGTCCCAAGTTCATTGTGTGCTAGTGAGCCCCTATGGTCCACTTGGAAGGCTTTCTAAAATAAGTATCTGGGTGGATTTGAGTGGAAGTTTGATGTGAAAGTGAAATTTGTCCCTTTTCATTAGAGATTTTTCAGAATCTGTTGCTCATGGATGGCACTATTTCTTCTTTATAGGTTCTCCAGCGTCCTCGTTGTCAACACTCATTCAGACAGCCTTACTCATTGTGCAATACCTACGGCGAGGGCTGAGCTTAGCCAGAGCCTTTTCTGAAGCATGCTGGGACACATATGTCCGTTCCCAGGCTTCACCAGCAAACCAGAAGGTACTGTGAAGTGTTTCACACAGCTTTCTACGTTATAACGTTACAGGTAATAGGAGGAAACTTTATTGGTGGCAACTTTAATGACCTAAGAGAGCCATCTGCAGTTACACTCACTCTAACAGAGATCTGGTATCCAGGCACTTTCCTGGAAAAGAGCGTAAATGTAAATATTCCTTGAAACTTGCCTCTCAGCAGAAAAAGTGAAATTTAGCTTGTAATGTTGGATATTGAGGAATGTGTCTGAGTGTTGTGAGAGGGTCACAAGGGGTCTAGAAAACTGCTGGTGCCCTGCTAGTTTTGGGTAAGAGCACTTGTGTCTCGGTGCCTGGACACCATGCGTTTTTATCTCCTACCAGCTTGTGCAGGCTTTACTGGAGAAACACGTTTGTTCTCTGCAAGCACATGAAACCTGGGGCAACTCCATTCTTGCCATGGGGCTGTGGCCAGATTCTCTGCCCTCGGCTCTCTCTGCTACGGAAGATTCTCATCTCTCTAAAGTCCGAGGCGATGGACAGATCTTAGCATATTGTCTCAACAGGCTGAGCATGAAAACGAGCAACTGGGCAAGGTTAGTGGAGCCTTGAGCTTCTGTGTCTCTTTGGCATCTTGACTTTTCCTCCCTCCCTCCCTTTCTTTCTTCCTTCTTTCCTTCCTTCCTCCCTCTCTCTCTTTCTTTCTCCCTCTCTCTTTTTTTGATGGTAATGGTCATGACCCAACATATTTGACCAGAATGTTATGTGGCCATTTTCCACACAGTTCCATTGTTTGTTGTGATATTGCTCCCTATTTATTATTTAGTATAGGTACGTGTTTTAATTGTCCCCCTTTGGAGGGGACTCATGTTTTCCCCGTTAACCTCTTCGATACATTAATTGTAAAGTTATTGTCTTGGTTCTTTGAAATACGAAATGAAGGTTTAACCCTAGTACTAACTTTGCCTATTGCAATGAATTTCAGGATTCAGCCTCTTAGTTTGCCAGACTTAGAGAAAATTATGCAGTCCCCCCACCCGGAGAGCTTAAAATTCAATTCAGTTGAAATGGATACTTACTGGATCGATGAACCAGATGCTCTGGCTGTGGCTGTTAAATTGCTCATAGAAAGAGCAACCAATCAAGACTGGATGCTCAGAGCTAAATGGCTTTATCATTTAGCCAAGAATGTGCCACAGGGGCTTGGTGAGTAGAGAAACTTAATTTGTGTAATGAGGGAATTTAAGTACACTTACCCGGCTGTAGTAACTCCGCAGTTGTTTTACTCTCTGACTACACTTAAAATTACATCTGGGGAAGCTCCTAGCAGGACGTTTATGACTTAGCATTACTGCTTATATAGCTGTTAAAATATTAAGGAACACATCTGCCCTTAGATATTCCCTGAGAGAAATTTTTTTTTCCCCACGTAATCCTTAGCATTTCAGGATCCATCCAACTTTCTATCAAATCCAGAAGGAAAATGTACTATATTATGTTACTTTTAAGTTTTTGAACATCCTGCTTTTTTTGCTGTACTTACTCTGCTGCACACGCATTCTATCTGGGAAAGGATGGCTTTTGGTAAATTTGCTTCCCATAAAAGTACATAAGATTCTAATCTTATTTGCGTTCCAGTTCTCTAAGTGGTCGTGCTTGATTTCTTTGTACTTTTTTCATTCCAAGAGAGGGAAAAGCAACAGTTAACAACATTGTACAGGTTGTAAAGTACAGGACTTGGAATTTGTTGGTAGAACTTGTTGACTAAAGTCATTGAGTTTACCTGAGTCTGCTGCACGAGAACTTGTAGATAAGCCAGCGTATATGTATATTATTGTGTGGTGCATGTGATGTCTAAACGTGTAGAGAAAAATTGTATAAATATTCGTATCTGCGGTGTTAGCCACAGGTAGCCACTAAAATGTGACATGTGACATGGGTACTGTGACAGCAGCTATAGAACAGGAAGTTCACATGGACGGCACTGCTTTAGATGCTAACATGTGCTTCTCCTTCCTCCACAGAGTCAGTACAGATTCATTTGGAAGCCAGTGCTGCATCTCTTAGGAAGTTTTACTCAAATTCTCTCTCATCTGGGGTCAGTAATGTCATCAAAATATTACAACCAAATGTAACAGGTACTGCACCTGACTTGATTTCTAGCTCTCAGCACTCCGGGAAACCTGTCCATTGCGTTCATGGGGAAAAGATCTGTTACAGCTCCCACTTGTAACAGTTTTTTCTAAAGAAGACTCAGGGTATCCAGATGCAAATTCTGCTGATTTTTTTGAAATTGTGCATTTATTCTTCAGTTTCTGAAAGAGGATGATGACACACAATGTAGTGGGAAGAACACAGGAGTTGGAAGACTGGGCTCCAGGTCCAACTTGGCCACAAACTGGCTTGTTGATTTGGGGCCCATCATTCACACTTGCGGACTTTGTTTGAAAAATATGGGAATTAAATCCATTCTTCTGGGGTCCCTCTCACTTAGGACTTTCTGTGATAAACTAGTACTGTTAACAGAAACTGTGATCTATTTTGAGATGAAGGGGAAACAGTACAGGATCAGTTTCTTCAGAAAATAGAAAACCTTAATGATGAAGTTATAAAGCCTTAAACACAAAGTTACAAAACAAAATCATCATGATAAAAGGAGTAGCCATCTGAGCTATCTAATCAAATGAGGTATTCAGAATTTCTCAATCTTTATCTGATGTTGATCAAAACATACTGTTACCCATTTGGTTTAGAAAAAAATATGCATGATGCTTTTGTGCTAAACCTTATGTTTACATAGTTATAATCTTATGTATACTTATAATTACCTTATGTACACTAAAGGTAATGGGCTAAACGGTTGAGCAGAAATCAAACAATAGAGAAAACTTGCGGCTGGACCTAATTATGGCTTTCCAATTATGAAGGAATTTTGGTCTTTGGGAGCACAGTTCTAGACTAGAGTGGTAGGTTCCCTTTGTAGCAGACATGGCTTGCCCTCTGTTGGCACTCATTAGCTCGTCTTCCTTTTTCCTTTTCAGCTGTGTAGCTCTGGATTGTGTAGTCTTGCAGGACTTTGGGATATGGGCCCCCATGTGTACCTTGCTATTCACAATAGGCATTTGTTAGGCTGCTCTATGGTGGATGCCTTTAAAACTTGAAGTGCTCCACTGACCCATCCAGCTCAGCCACCATCAAATTAATGTTCCCATCGTTTTGTCTTACCTCTTCGCCGGGCTCGCAACCTCTGGAGCGGGGCAGAGTCTGATCGCTGCTGCTTTAGAGAAGAGATACTGAGCTTGAGCCAAGGGAGCAAGGGGTAGCAGCAGCACATCCTGTGCTTACAAAGCAGTGGTTTTTAAGGGGAAAAATCTTGTTTTTACTGAAAGCAAATAATGAGATGTGTTCATTCGTTTTCTGCCATGTAAGTTCGTTTTTTTATGGTTAATGGCGAAAGATTGGCTAATTAAGCCCATGGATTCTTTTCCAACCAGAAGTGGGAGCTGAGCAAATGAATACATTTGTTGGAATGCTTATGCTCTAGCAGAGGTTACCTTTCTATCCTACGGTGGAATGAATTTTCAGGGCTAGAAGAAATTTTGCATTTAGAAAGGAAATAGCGTAAAAGCTGTTGAACCCTACTTTTCTACTACCATGGACTGAAACCATTTCCTTGGTCCCTCTCTTCCCCGGCAGGACTCAGTGGGATCAAAGTAAAACAATGAAAATCCTCAACTGAAATTTGCCAGGCAAGTTTCCAAAATTCTACCTTTTGTTTTTTAAACCAGATGAATATGTGATCCCTCTGGATCCCCGATGGAATATGCAGGCTTTGGACATCATTAGAAATTCGATGGACTTTGACCCACAACTGGACCAGCCTGAGCAGCTCTTTGCCCTTTTAGAGTCTATTGCAAACAAGTAGGTGAAGTCTACTGCTCTGGGTGCTGTTTGCCTCGCTGTACACTATGGCTTCACAGATTATACCTTTCCTAAGCTATACTTGACAGTCTTATGTGCGTTTAATTTTCTGAACCTGAGAAGTGGTGGGTGTCAGACATGATTGCTTCGTCACCACCTGTCCTTCACTCTCCATGTGCAACAAAATCGTTCTGACCCTGATGTCCAGGTGCCTGTGAATGTGACAGGTTCTTAATAATTTAATAGGGTGCTTTAATAAATACACTAGTGAAGCATTAGTGATGGGATTTGTTTTATGGTTAATCTTTTATCATAGGATAGTTGTGTTTCCACTGTTTTCTGTGTGACTCCCAGCAGCTCCTTGCATTTTCATATGTCCTTTCCTCAGCCATCTGTCTACCCCATCCAGTGTTGGAGATATACGTACATAGTGACCTATAGTATAAATTTACATAATTGTTATATAAGTTGATCTTTCCTCACCTTTAATGTAATGACCGGTAATACTTTTTAATTGGCCATTAGTGTAATAGATTTAAAAGATAATTTTGTAATTGAGGTATAACGTGCATTACAGAAAAGTACAGTAATGATGATTATATATCGTTTTGATGACTTTTCACAAAGTGAACTCACTCATGCGATAAGGTAGTAGCACCTCTGAGGCCCCCTGTCCCCCCTCCCAGCAACTCCCCCCTCCTCCTCCCCAGGTAACTTCTAGCACTGCAGGTTAATTGTGAGACGGCCAGTTTTAAGAGTTCACAGCACAGTTTGTCATGTCATGGCAGAGCAGCACAGTGGGGCTGGGTGGTCTACCTAGCCCTCTGTCTTCCTCCCCCCCAGCTCAGTTGTCATCCCTCTTGCTGCCATCTCTCTAGTCCAGAATTTGCAGAGGCACGAGGGGAATGGCAGGTTGAAGGAGATTCATGTTCCAAGGGTTCTCAGGATTCAGCAGGTAGAGGCTGTAATAAGTATTATTAACCAATAACTATTTGTTATGTTATGGAATCTCATTTCAGGACAATCATATATCTTGATCGGGAAAAACGGATTTTTACGGAAGCAAATTTGGTTTCTGTTGGTGGCAAAAAGTTAAGAAATAGTGTTTTGAGAATGTCCTTTGAATTCCATAAAGGTAAGGACATTACCTTTACTTTCTTCAGTTATGCCTCTGACTGCATAATGTTGCTGAAGGTGAGAGGGATTCAGCAGCTGATGCCATGGTACTGATTCCTTTTGATTTGCTAGATCGAGTTTGAACATCTTCCCTTATTCAGTAGTTTTGACTAAGTGCTTTTTTACATGTCCTTGATCTCATTTACTTTTTATAGCAACCATGAGATAAGCCTCATGAGAGAGGAAAGGGAGGCACAGAGATGCTCAAGGTCACATCTCTAGCAAGTAGCAGAGCCAGAACTTGAAACTTGTTCTGTTGGCTCAAAAGTATGAGCTCATAAGCATTTGGTTATAGGTTCTTTCTTCCTCCCTCCTTTTTTTTTTAAATTGAAAAGATAACGGTATTTCTTGGAAAATATTCAAACTATATAGAAGCATAAAAATGGAAAAAGTCTTCTCTCGCAACAGCTACTGTTAATAGTATATTTGTTTATATCTTCTCAGATCTGTCTGTATTATTTATCCATCCAGTCATATACACACTTAGAATTCCTATTTAAACAATTTTGTATTTAAACAAATGCTTTTTTAAAAAATTAAGACATTATGAACATCTCTAGGTATGCACGACTAACTTGCTAACTTAATAATAGACAAAGATTTGCTTTCAGTTTTGACGTTTCAAATTGACCCTTGTACTGAGAATAACATTAAGTTGTAGATTACTGTTGATTTTGAAAGTGTCCAGAGATTTAAATCTGATCAAATGTTCTTATTTTGTTTATACCAACTCTAAGATCCAGAGAGCTATCACAGCCTGCCCCATGAAATCGTGGTCAATCTTGCTGCCTTTTTTGAACTTTGTGATGCACTAATCCTGCTCTGGGTACAGTCCTCCCAGGGGCTGGTGTCTGATGCCAGTGTTAATGAGGTAAGAAGATGTACCTGTTTTTATCTTAAGCAACATATTTCTTGGCACAAAGATTCTTAGGGGCGAGACCAACTTCAGTGTTGTTACATGTACAATATTATTTGAGAAGTTCTTAAGAATTTAAATAGATAACACATATTTTAAAGCTTTATGGGGTTATAACTGACATATAGTAAGTCGCATATAAAGTGTACAGTTTTGTATGTTTGACACGTGTACACCCGTGATACCATTACCACAGTCCTGACAGTGAACAACCTGTCCATCACCCTCAGACCTTTTCCTCTTGTTCTTTTGTTTTCTCTTTTTTCCTGCCCCCCACCTCCAACCAGGTATCCACTGATCTGCTTTCTGTTACTGTAGCTCAGTTGTGTTTTCTAGTATTTTATATTGTTCTTTTTTATCTGGCTACTTTCACTTAAAATCATTTTGAGGACTTCCCTGGTGGTCCAGTGGTTAAGACTCCACACTTCCAAAGTAGGGAGCACAGGTTCGGTTCGATCCCTGGTCAGGGGACTAAGATCCCATATGCCGCGTGGTGCAGCCAAAAAAATAAAAATAAAATAAAAATGAAAAAAAAATTTAAAAACATCATTATTTTGAGATGCATCCATGTTGTTTTGTGTCTCAAGGATTCATTCCTTCTTATTGCCGAGTAATAGTCCGCTGCATGTATGTCCTACATCTTCTTCCTCCACTCACCTGCTGATAAACAGCAGAATCTTTTTTTTTTTTTTTTTTTTACTGTTCTACTTTCTTTTATTTTTTTTTACAAATTTAATCAGTTATACATATACATATGTTCCCATATCCCCTCCCTTTTGCGTCTCCCTCCCACCCTCCCTATCCCACCCCTCCAGGCGGTCACAGAGAACCGAGCTGATCTCGCTGTGCTATGCGGCTGCTTCCCACTAGCTATCTACCTTACGTTTGGTAGTGTATATATGTCCATGCCGCTCTTTCACTTTGTCACAGCTTACCCTTCCCCCTCCCCATATCCTCAAGTCCATGCTCTAATAGGTCAAACAGCAGAATCTTAACAGTTATATTTTAATTCACTTGATCCTTCTTAGACATGATTGTCACATATGGACTAAATTGGGCTTGAATCCAGATTATTCGAGTAATTCTGGTTAAACTAGAATTGTAGATCTTAAACTTTTTAAAAAGTCTCAAGACACCCCCCCCCCCACTATGGTCATAAAAGTTACCAAAACCCTCAAAGAACTTCTGTTTATGTGTTTACATGTATCAATATTTACTTTATTAGGAAATAAATCTGAGAAATGTAAAAAATATTTATTAATATGTTTAAGAAACACAGTAACAAATTCATTTCATGGTAATATGAATAACATTTTTAATGAAAAACAACTATTTTCCAAAACAAAAATTAAGAGGAGTGGAACTCTTTTACATTTCTGCAAGTCTCTTTAATGTCTGGCTTAACAGAAGAAACCTGGATTCTCACACCTGCTTCTGCATTCGGTCTCTTACAGTATGTTGTATGGGTTGAAGTTTGTGAAGAAAAACTGGCCTCTAATTTCATGTGGCTAAGAGATTGGAAAGGGAGGAGTATTTAACAAACATTTCACATAACTGTGATATTCTTCTTTGATTCTGTACCACAGGTTGACAAGTGTTAGTTTTGTAAAGGTTACTTGTAATGTGGAATCTGAAAAAGTATCACTGATCTTGTCATGCATTAAAATCCGTTGGCCTGGCTTGCACTTTGCATGGACTTTTAGCCTTGCATGTATGTTCTCATGCACTGGTAATTTGGAAAGTATTGTTCAGTGAGTTATCAGATCTTCCAAACGTTGACACATTACATTTTTCAATATAGATAAATTTAAAAAGTTTAAAAAGTCACACTCATGAAAAATTACCACAGAAAGTTACCTCATGAAAAATTACCACAGAAAGTTACCTCATGAAAAAATCTGTAAGTACTGGGAAGTTGTCAAGCTCTTAGTTTTTCAAAGTTCTAGGTTTTACTTGAAGGTTCAAATTCTATCATCAGCAACAAATACTCTCCTGTTTTTCTTGAACTGACAGGTTGACTTCATTCATTTTCCACACAGTGTTTGCCAGACACCCAATCACAGTTTGTCCCCTCCACCCCTCGCCCTGTTTTTGGTACCATCAGTGCAAACGTCAACATAGTGAAAAAGGCAAATAACGTGACATTATTATGAAAACAGCTTTGACATCATAAAACCTAAAAGGAATCACTAATCTTGAGACTACTGTAAAAATACATAATTAGAAGGACAGCTAAGTTGGAGACTCAAAATACCTGATCTGCATTAAGAAGCTACATTAATGAAAACAGTAGTTATTTTCATAAGGATAGACATATAGACCAGTGAAACAAAAAAAGAGACTTCGGAAATAGACCCTCTATATGGTCAGTGAAGTTTTGGGGCAGGGGGGCAAATATGCAAAGGTAATTTAATGGGGAAAACAGTTCATTCAGCAAATGGTGATGGAAAAACTAGATATCCATATAATATAAAAATGAGCCTTTACCTGCTACCTTACATCATATAGAAAAGTTACCTCAAAATGGATCGTAGACCTATGTATAAAAGCTAAGATTATGAACCTCTAAAAGAAAACATAGAAAATCTTCACAGCTTGAGGATAGGCAAAGATTTCAGGGCATTCTTCATAAAAGAAAAAAATTGATGAACTCAATTTTGTCAAAATAAAGAACTTAATAGCTTTAAGAAAAGGAAAACACTGGGAGACACTGTTGATAAATCACATGTAAATTTTATAGACAAATAATAAGACAGCCCAGTTTTTAAAAATGAACAAGAGAATTTGAATAGATGCTTCTCAGAAGATAAATGAATGCCCAATGAAAACTTGGAAAAATTGCAACATCATTAGTTACCAAGGAAATGTAAATTAAAACCACAGTGTGGTGCCACCCACCAGAATGGCTAAAATTAAAATGGTCAACAGTAGCAAGTATTGGCAAGGAAGTGGAACAAACTGAAACCCACCTACACTGCTGGATGGGATACAAAATAGTGCAGCTGCTTTGTCAAGCAGGTAGGCGGTTTCTTATAACATTGAGTGTACACTTACCACATGACCCACTAATTCCATTTTCTCTGTTAACTGAACTTCAGATAATAGGAGGAAAGAGCTTTGCCTTCTCTGACTGCCTTAATATCCCTAAAAATACTCCAGTCGGATGCTAGATCTTTAACGTGTGTATGTTGAGTATTGATTAATGATTGAAGTCAGTGTTTTGTGTCCTTCACTGGGAGATGTTTGTGAGCAGTTATGGTTTACTTTGTTTTTAGGTCTTGGGTTCTGTGCGGTGGCGGGACCGGTTCTGGACCGTGGCCGATACCGTAAAAGTGGATGCACCAGGCCTGGCCTTGCTTGCCCTTCACTGGCACTGGGTTTTAAAACATTTGGTTCGTCAGATCCCCCAACTCCTGATGAACCACGAAGACAAGTAAGCGTCATAGTCAGAGTAACAACGTCAGTATCTACAGTATTGATGTTAAAGGGAGGAGGGTTAGGAATTGAAATGTGCTTCTTCTTGGCTTTACTTTGGTTTGTCCCCTTGGCCTGTTGGTGAACGTAAATCAAATATAAAATGTGAGTGATGTTCTTACCATCCAGCATTTCCCCCTTTCCTTACTTCCCTTCTGCCCTTTATCTCCTTTGTTGAAGATATTACAAAGAGGTTCAGACCGTCTCAGAACATATTCAGAGTTGCTTGGAGAGCCCAACTGGTGGATTCACGGGTATAAAGAAGTTACAGAAGTTTCTGGGACGACCGTTTCCTTTTAAGGTATGACTTGGAAGCATGTAGTAAACACAAAGATTTGACCTCTTTGGAAGCTCTCCTGGAAAACGTGGGGACTGCCATTCAATTATACTCAGCCTTGCTTGCAAAGCTTAATTCTTAAATGTTCAATGAGTACTATTAACTGACCTGTTAAATGTTATCATTTTACTTCTTGAGACTTTTAAGGCTGAGTAGACTTTTAACTTTATGGCTGTGAATATCCTGAGATCTACAGGAGTAAACCAGCTTTATGTTTTATAGAATCATTCAGGAAATATTTAAAACATGTTTTTCAGCCACGAATAGGCTGCTAAAAAGCACTGCTCTTCTCCTCTGTAATAGGCTCTCCTGGGTTTTATTGTTTCAGGACAAGCTGGTGGTGGAGTGTTTTTCACAGCTGAAGGTCTTTAACAAAGCCCTTGCCATCAGAGAGCGGATGCCTGCCCTTGGGGAGAGTGGATGGTGGGAAGACATTAGTCGGCTCCAACTGGCTGCTTCTGAATGGACATTAAAGAAAAGTCTCCTACGGGCCTGGGGGTTGGTCCTCAGAGCTAATACTCTGGAAGATGTCAACCCAGGTAACATGCTCTGGAGTTTGGCTAGCTGACAGATGTTGTAAGCATATCCTCTGCTTTGCAGCCAATAAGTTTTATTAATTAATTTATTTATTTGCAGCCAGTACGTTTTTTAAAGTTTTCCCTTAGATATTCTCCTTTTATTTATTTATTTATTCCCTGTATACTATACCGACCACTAAATAAGTATCAGGCATAGGGCTAAACTTTTTTTTTTTTTAATTTTTTTGGCCACACCACGCAGCTTGTGGGATCCTAGTTCCCCGACCAAGGATCATACCTAGATCCACGGCACCCAAGTCTTAACCCCTGGACTGCCAGGGAATTCCCTAAACTTTACATATATTATTTAATTCTGTCACTGGAATTGTGCAGGTATTAATAGCATTATTTAACACAGCGGTCCCCAACCTTTTTGGCATCAGGGACCGGTTTCGTGGAAGAGAGTTTTTCCATGGATGGGTCGGGGGTGGCTCAGGCGGCGATGGGGAGCGATGGGGAGCGGCAGATGAAGCTTCGCTCGCTCGCCCCACTGCTCACCTACTGCTGTGCGGCCCAGGTCCTAACAGTCTGCGGACCGGGGGTTGGGGACCCCTGTATTAACACATGAGACACTCACGCTCAGGTGAAGTTGAACTCAGGTTAAGCTAATGGTCATGTGACTGGCTGTTGGGAATCTGAGCCTGACCACTGACCACTGTGTGTCTTTTTGTCCAGATGAATTGAAGAGTCTTGTGAATGCTCAGTGTTCAGAACTAAAAGCCAAAGGAATTTCACTTGGTTTTCTGGAGAAAAAGCACAGTGAAGCTTCCTCCCTGTCACAGCCAGGCTTTACCTCCTTAATCCAACTCACCAGGAGTGTTCAGCTCTGGCCTGCAATGGAGTACCTGGCTATGCTTTGGCAGTACAGAGTCACAGCGGATTTTATGACACAGGCTTGCCTGAGAAGGTGAGCCGTCCTTCAGTTTTTTTCCTTTGGGGGCACTTATTTTCTTGCAAGGTTATTCCGTGTATCCTACATGTAAAACAAAGCACAGCGTTGTCTTGAGGGGGCATAGTTGCTGAAGCAGAGGGAGGTCATTTGCCACTTTGGAAAGCCAAAACTTCTTGAAGATTCCTTGCCTGTTTTGACTCCACTTCTAAAAGTTACTAGGTGTGGGACTTCCCTGGTGGCACAATGGTTAAGAATCTGCCTGCCAATGCAGGGGACACACGTTTGAACCCTGGTCTGGGAAGATCCCACATGCCGCGGAGCAACTAAGCCCGTGCGCCACAACTACTGAGCCCACACACCACAACTACTGAAAACCGCGCCTCTAGAGCCTGTGCTCTGCAACAAGAGAAGCCACTGCAGTAAGTCCACACGCCGCAACGAAGAGTAGCCCCCACTCGCCGCAACTAGAGAAAGCCCGCGCACAGCAATGAAGACCCAACAGAGCCAAAAATAAATAAATTAATTAATTAAATTTATATGAATGAATGAATGTATGTATGTTACTAGGTGTTTTTCCAGTAGAATTATGTGCTCATTTTTAAATAAATGTACTCGGAAGTCCTGTGTGTTCCATCTTCCCTTACATAGCAGTTAGCAGTTTTCTAGCAGCTCACTGAAAGCCTACAGCCCACTCTCTCTTCCTCTTTATTTTTGGAGCAGGTCCAGCAAAAACCAGCAACCCCATATAGAGGAGGAGATAAGTCATCACATCACATTTTGTCTTAAGCACACACCAGTTGCTCCTCAAGAGCTTCGAGACCTTTGGTCCTTAGTGTACCATCAAAAGGTAAAAACCAAAATCAAAATCAGAAAACCTCCTTTACACTATGAGCTGATTAGATTTTCTCTGGCAGACTGATTGCAGAACATTTATTTATTTAATCTCAAAAACTGCATGTTGTAAAACTCTAGTCTTACCTGAATTAAGTTTCAAAGGGGAGAACTTTGAATGTTCTTTGGCAGTAATTTCCTTGGTATTTCTCTACTCTTATCACAGATTCATTTCATTTGGTTTCCAGTTAAATGAGGCTAAAATATTTGCTTATTTTTATTTTATTTGCTCAAAAATGTATTGTCAGAGTGTTTTTTACCCTTCCACAAGAGTAACTATTAAATGTGAATAGTGGTAAACTGTAGTTAATGTAACTTCATGAGTACAACCTTAAATTTTTTTGATAATGTTTTATTCATTTATTTATTTTGATCACGTAATTGTGTGATTATTTTAATTAAGTTTTCTCATGCACTCTTATAAAGTCAGATCTTATGTTTTATAAAATTATAAATAGGTTAAGTGACTTGACCAAGACAACTGGGGTGGCAGAAAACCAGGAACATTAGGATTAATAATCTTTAAACCCATGTTAGTTTTAGATGAGTCTTACAAGACAGAGAGACCGTATAACGATTCATGGAACCTTTCTCAAATACTCTTTTATCTAATTATTCCTTTATCTCCAGATGTCTACTGAAGAAAGGATCTCTTTGTGGTCCGAGTTATTTAATTCCACGTTTACATCTTTCTGGAACAGTACCGTGACCACAAATCCAGAATACTGGCTAACATGGAGCCCTCTGCCTGGTGTGCAGCAGAGGGAGACACCCAAGTCCCTTCTGGACCCCACGTTAAAGGTTTGTTGTCATAAAATTATAAAAATGTTTGATGATAGTAGAAGAAACTTCTCAGTGGATCTAGCAATGAACATTTATTCCTAGGGTAGAGCAGTGACTAAGTGATTGCAATACTTTATTTTCTGTAGGATATTAATAAGTGTACCTTCAAAAAAGATATTCCATCTTAAATGATTTGGGAAATTCTGAATTAATGTAAACACAATTTCCTTTAAAAAGTCTTTAATTTCTTTTCTAATTGAAGTATTTTTTCTAATTATAAGATTTTAAACAGTACAGAAACATGTAGATATGTGTGCATATGTGTGTGTGTATATATATATGTGCATACACATATACATACACAATATGTATACATGTGTATTTATATACATATATAATGTAGAATTCACTGGCAATAACCACTCTTTGCTCTGTATCCTTCTGTTAACATGTATTTTTATATTAAATACATATGTAAACAAAAACAAGGCCACCTTCTTGGTTCACATGATATGTCGTGGAAATTTGCACCTGTCATTCCAGCTTATTCTTTTTAAGGTATTCCACTGTACTAATGTGCTGGAATGCATTTAATCACTTTCTTCTTCTTTTTTTTTTTTTGTGGTACGCGGGCCTGTCACTGCTGTGGCCTCTCCCGTTGTGGAGCACAGGCTCCGGACGCGCAGGCTCAGCGGCCATGGCTCACGGGCCTAGCCGCTCTGCGGCATGTGGGATCTTCCCGCCCAAACCCGTGTCCCCTGCATCGGCAGGCGGACTCTCAACCACTGCGCCACCAGGGAAGCCCAATCACTTTCTTCTTGATAAGCATTAAGGTTTCTTGCCTTCTCCTCCCCCTCCCTGTAGCAAACATACCTGCATCAACTACCCTTGTATAAATAAGCCTTTGTCCACTTGTCTGAGTATTTCTGTGGATATGTGACGAGAATTGGAATTTAACCCTTGGCCAAAGTGTCTTCACATTTAAAGAGATTTGTAAATATTATCAGAACGTCTAGGGAAGTAGGTTTTCGTTTTTTCACTTTTTTTTTTGGCACGGTATGTGGGCATCTCACTGTTGTGGCCTCTCCCGTTGTGGAGCACAGGCTCCGGACGCGCAGGCTCAGCGGCCATGGCTCACGGGCCCAGCCGCTCTGTGGCATGTGGGATCTTCCCGGACCAGGGCACGAACCCGTGTCCCCTGCATCGGCAGGCAGACTCTCAACCACTGCGCCGCAGGGAAACCCTTGTTTTTTCACTTTTTAAACCTGCAAGGAGACAGTGAAGAGGGAGAACATGAAGTCAGGATGACCACGGCGGACTTGGTACTAGAGCATGTTTCACTTATCATATATCCTGTTTCCATATCTTTGCCCCACTAGGTGTTATTAATACTTTAAATTATTGCCAGTCATACAATTTTTTAAAAAATCTCATTTTGATATGTATTCCTTTGATTATTATTCAGGTTGAATGTCTTTACATATGTATATTGATTGCTTTTATTTCTTTCTCTGAATTTTCCAGTCATGTTTATTGCTCATTTTGTTTAAAAAAAAAAAAAAAAGTCATTAGTCATCATTTTATTATTGAAGATCTCTTTATGTATTATGGATATTAAACCTTTACCCAACATATATTTGGAAATACATTTCTAGTGTTCTGTTGTCTCTCAAGTTTGAAGATGTTTTCTTATATCACAGAAGTTTTATAATGTTTTCTTTTCAAATATGCCAGTCCCTTTCTACTTTCTGGCTTTGGTATCATGCTTTTTAAATAAGTCTTCCTTCATTACCCAGAGAGTTAAAAAAATTTTTTTGTCTTTTTTTTTTTTTTTCCCAGCTGCGTTGGGTCTTCATTGCTGCATGTGGGCTTTCTCTAGTTGTGCGAGCTGGGGCTACTGTTCATTGCGGTACGCGGGCTTCTCATTGCGGTGGCTTCCCTGGTTGTGGATCATGGGCTCCAGGAGCACAGGCTTCAGTAGTTGTGGCTCACGAGCTCTAGAGTGCAGGCTCAGTAGTTGTGGCACACGGGCTTAGTTGCTCCGCGGCATGTGGCATCTTCCCGGACCTGGGCTTGAACCCATGTCCCCTGCATTGGCAGGCGGATTCTTACCCACTGCGCCACCAGGGAAGCCCTCATATTTTCTGTTTTTGTTTTTGTTTCATGTTTACATCAGTCTCATCTGGATATCTTGTTTTGTGAGGTGGGGATGCAAATTTTTTATTTAATACCAACAAGCATATCCAAACGCAGTATTAGCAACACCAGTTTTGACTAGTTCATCCTTTCCATCTCTTTTGAAATGGCCACCTCTGTCGTAACACCTTTTTCCCACGATGTTCATGGATTTATTTTTGGACTCAGTCCTGTTCCATTGCTGTATCAAGATTGATTTCTTTAGTGTAAAGCATCTCTCAAAGCTTTTAGTGTTAAACCTTACGGGTCCCCAAGAGTTGCACAGAGTCAGGTTTGCTCTCGTGTATTTGACCCGCTAACCCTTCGTTCGTGGACAGCTGTTCCTGTGTCCCAGGTTAACAGTCCAGGGAGACAGGCTTGTCCCTGGCTCTTCTATTTGTCTTCCAACTCCTTCCCCTGCCTCCACGTCTCACCTTCCTGCCCCAACTCTGCTGCACGACTGGTCTTCCTGATGCCCAGGTTTGAGGGCTTTTCTTCTGTGACTAAAGCCCCCACGGCTCCTCGTTCGTAGAGAATGGAGTCCTTCAAAGGCCCACTGCACCCGACCCCGTTCTGCCCTTCTGGTCCTGTCTCAGGCTGATGTTTACCTGTTCCTAGCAACCGGAATCTCCTTTTAAAATTTCTTTCTTTCCTCTAAGGTGCCCCAGTGCCGCTTGTTGAAACCCTTTTTTTTTTTATTTCTAAAAGCTAACATGACTCCTCTCCCCTTATCAGGGTCCTGGAAGTCTCAGTAGAGCCGTGTTCTCCAAGTGCTGCTTTGAAGTCTTGACCAGCAGCTACAGAGCAAGTCCCTGGGATGTGAGCGGCCTCCCCATCCTGTCCTCCTCACATGTCACCCTGGGGGAGTGGGTTGAGAGATCACAGCAGCTCCAGGACATGAGCTCGGTGCTTTGGACCAACATGGCTGTCCCTTCCGTAGCAGAGTTCAGGTATTCCCTCCCCCGGATAGACGGTACAGCTCCCGTCTTTCCTCCAGAGCATGTAGTGGGGACCTCAGTCAGAGCTTTCTCTGATAGTGGCTAGTTCCGGTGGGTGGAGGAAGGGTGTTTTCTGGCTGGATGAGCAGGTTTTCAGTCCATGACAGAGACTGCTGTGAGTTGGCCAGCCACTCTGTCAGCTGTGAGTATATTGTGATCAAGAAGGTGGTACCTAGAAAACCGTATCAGATTTAGTGAGAATAGAAATTGACCTCTAGGTGTAGGCAGTGCAGTCTGTCTTGTCATTTTCTGGAAGAACAGTAGCATGAGAAAGGAATGGTGGTCGCTGTGACGCAGACCCTTAAGTGCTTCCCTGTCCCCACAGACGCACGGATTCCCAGCTCCAGCGGCTGGTGCTGTGCCGGCACTTGGCTGGTCTGGCAGAGCTGCTCCCCGAGCCCCGGCGGCAGGAGTATGTGCAGAACTGTGAGCAGCTGCTGCCTGGGGACAGCCAGGCATGCCAGCGTGTGGGCCAGACTCTCGGCGACATGGCCGGGCACGAGATGCTGCCCAAGGAGCTGCTGTGCCTTTTGCTCACCTCCCTGCGCCACTTGTTTGGGGAGGGGGAGGGTAAGCAGGACCTGCCTGAGCCAGCCCTCCGTGGGAGCCTGTGGGTGAGCCTGGGCCTGCTCCAGATCCAGACCTGGCTTCCCCAGGCACGCTTCGACCCCGCCGTGAAGAGGGAGTACAAGCTCAAGTACGCCAAGGAAGAGGTATGGAGGGAGGGTTTGGAGCGCGGGCTGCATCCCTGACTGGCTGGCTTTGCTTAGTATATTACTCCTTTCTCTCCCTATGGTTGCTCAGAGCACAGAGGGATGATTTTACATAAGCTTCCCTGTGACATCCCAGGAGTGTGTTCTGAAGACTGTGTTCTCCTCTTTGCGGGTTCCTCTGAGTAGGTTCAGACACCGGGAGGGGCCATTCTGATGTGTCTGCTGATAGGCTGCCCTGGGCAGAGGGCATAACAGGAGAACACTAGTGGTATCCCTCCCTATCCAGATCCCTCTGCCTAAAGCAAGTTGTGGATATACGGATTTGGGTAACTTCTTTAGACAGGGTATAGCATTCCTTAGGTTTTGAACTTTGGGTGTGTGTTATCCAAAACTCAGGAAGTAGGTAGATTCGGATAATGTGGTGTATCTCTTGCTATTTGAACTTCCAACCAAACTCGGGAACTGAATACATTAAGATAGTGATATTAATACATTAAGATAGTTCTATATTTTGAAGAAGGAAAATTATGTTAGTTGGAGTGATGACCAGACTGCTGTAGCGGTTCATTGAAGTTCATTAGAAGTTCATTGGCATAAATGAGATAGTGTCTTTTCACCTGACAGCTCTGAGGTGAGTGGTCCAGGTTAGTGGAACAGAAACCCCTGCCCTTGGGTCATTCAGGTTCCTTCCATCCAGGGAGCGACCCTCCCCCCAGGGCTTTGTCTCTGGGGCCTGGTCCTAGCTGGGCACAGCACACCAGTCTCTCCTCTTCCGCTAGTTACAACAGCTGCAGTGTGAGTGGAAGACCCGGAGCCTCTCATCCCAGCTGCAGACCGGAAGAGGCCTGGAGGATGAAGTCGTCCTCGGTCACTCTCATCCTCACGTCAGGTAACACCGTAGTGATTATTCCAGTTGGGGGCTATTGGCTTGAATATTCTTTTTAAAAAGACATTTTTTAGTATAATTACATTGTTAAGCTGAGGTTATGATCTACATCTCTGAACTACATTAGCAGGTAGATCCCAAAGCCATGGTTATAATCAGGAAAAATACATACTCTGTGAAAGGAGGAGGAGGACTCACATGGGGCCAGAAGGGTTGAAAGCAGAGCTTATTCTCAATGTGGAAGGAGTGGGCTGCGATGACGTGCACTGTGGAGGTCTGTTACCTTAGGAAATACTGTTCAGTAGTGGGTTCTGAGTTCCAGTCCTGCCCCTGACCTTTGGCTTTAAACCTTGGGTCGACCACTCCATACCTTAAACCTCAGTGCCGTATCTGTAAAAGGAAGATAATAGTGCCCACTTCAATGAGACGTGCCTCCGAAATGCTCGACGACATGTTTTGCACATGGTAAATGCCTGTGTATATATTATCCATTTGCATTATAATGGTCCATATATCATTTTATGCCTCAGTAGCTGAAATGTCTTCCTTCTGTTTTCCTGAGGCTCAGTCTAGATTTGCTGCTTTGCTTCTGACAGAATTTGCATACTGTGTTTAATTTGCCTTTAGGTTGCTTCGCCAGAGAATTGATCAGCTGGAGAACTTAATCTGCAGCCTGTCCAAGAAGCAGGCCTTCAGGCCCCCGCTGCCTGCGTACGAGTCCCTGGTGCAGGAGGTCCACCACTATGTCACCAGCACTGCCAAGACCTCTGCTGTTCAGGACCTGCTCACTCGGCTCCTGCAGGCCCTCCACACGGACGGACCTCGGGCTGCCCAGATGGCCCAGAACCTTCTGAAGGAGGAGGCCTCTTGGCAGCAGTCACACCACCAGTTCCGGAGGCGGCTGGCAGAGGAGTTCGCCCTTTACCCAGACGCAGCGGCCCCGCTGCAGGCATCCGTCCTGCAGCTGCAGCACGGCATGCGGCTGGTGGCGTGCGAGGTCCACGCCTCACTCCATGGTGGCGTGCTCTGCGCGCACAGGCTGGGCGCCCTGGCCACATCCCTGTTGGCTTTCCCATCAGTGGGCCCCACCTTCCCCACCTACTATGCTCACGCAGATGCTTTGTGCTCGGTGAAGTCGGAGGAGGTCCTGCGAGGCCTTGGGAAGCTGCTCCTTAAGCGCCTGGGAGGAAAGGAGCTGGAGGGCAAGAGCCAGAGGCCCTGCCCCACCCAAGAACAGCTGCTGCTGAACGCCCTCCTGTACCTGCGCTCCCATGTGCTGTGCAAGGGAGAGCTGGACCAGCAGGCCCTGCAGCTCTTCAGACATGTATGTCAGGTAAGCCCTCCTCCTGACGGGAGCTGGGGACACGAGCAGGGCGCCTGCAGGACACTAGCAGTGCCCGGTGTAGGTGAGACTGTGGGTAGGCACTGGGGATCTAGTGTCTGCTACTTGGCTTTTTCCCATTTAACTGTCAGGTTGAGGGGCCTTTGTCAATTTTTAAGAGATTAAAAAACATTCGTGTTGTTAGCCCTTTGTGCCTGATACACACTGCAAATATTCTCCCCTTTTTTATTGGTTGTTTGACTTTATGGTGGGTTTTGCCATGTAATTGAATGAACTTTTATTAATATTAAGAAAATAGGGGCCCAGGTTCAATCCCTAGTTGGGGAACTAAGATCCTGCAAGCCAAGCAGCGCAGACAAGAAAATAAAATAAAATAAATCCTGGGGCTTCCCTGGTGGCTCAGTGGTTGAGAGTCCGCCTGCCGATGCAGGGGACGCGGGTTCGTGCCCCGGTCCTGGAAGATTCCACATGCCGCGGGGCAGCTGGGCCCGTGAGCCATGGCCACTGAGCCTGCGCGTCCGGAGCCTGTGCTCCGCAACGGGAGAGGCCACAACAGTGAGAGGCCCGTGTACCACAAAAATTTAAAAAATAAATAAAAAATTCTGTTTTTTCCCTTATCAACAAAAGCAATTTGTTTTCATTGTAGACAATTAAAAGACTAAGTATAAGCGAAATTATTAGATTCTGCCACTCAAAACTATATAACTGTTAACACATTGGTGTGTTCTATTCTAGGCTTGCTCATTTATGCATGTATCTGTAAGTGTATGTCTGTGACACTAAATTTTTTACAGCTGTTTTTTCCCAGTGGTTTACAGTTTTTTTGGGTGGCGGGGAGTAGACCCTTTTAAAAAATACAAATATTAGCAGAGTGATCCAGTATTTAACAGATAAAAGGGCTGCTCTGGTTGAGGACAATGCTATACCCTCCGTGGTCCCCGAGATAATGTCCTCAAATGGCTTGAGCCCTACAAACCACTAAGAAAGTCCATTCTGTTTTATAACTTGCCTTTAAAAACCTAACAGCTAAAATTTAGCGCTTATTTCCCCCACGATTATGGTATTCTCCACCTGCATCATATTTAGTGACTGCCAGGTTTTCTGTTTTATGGGTAAGTCATTTAACAGTTCCTGTCACTGAATATTTACATTTATATGTAAAGGTTTTTTTTTCTGTTTTGGGAAGAAAAAAAACCCAAACCAGTGCCGTCCTAAAAGTCTTAAAGCTAGATCTTTGGGTAAAACTTCTAGAAAACAGAATTGCTGAGACAAAGGTTAACTGCTTGCTTGGGCTTTTAATACAAATTGTCATCCTGGGGTTGCTTATCTCCTCAGTTCTTCTCAATACTGGGTGGTTTCTTTATAGTTCTTGCCAGTTGTAGGGCTTTAGAGGTAATAGGGAATTTAAGAAATGTCTGGTATCGTATAGCCTAGTTTTGCCTGATTGGTTGCCCTCGACCACCCAGTCCCCAGCCCACTTTCCCTTTTCCGAACCCCCAGGATATCTCCCTGAGGTGCTGGCCAAGTGCAGTCTGCATCACACACCCACGTTGCTGACCCTCACCCTGTCCTTCATGCAGCGCACCATTCACGGCTGACGGGGAGTCCCCCGTCGTGCCACTACAGCAAGTTTTCACACCTGCGAAATTGTAACAATACAGCGGTGGGGGGTGCGGTTAGGAAACTCAGGTTGCTGCAGATACACAGTTTGAAAACAAATCCCATTTGCTCTCTGTCACATGGAATTTAGTGTCTTGGATGTTGGCATTTATTTGTTCGTGAACGATGGTATTTTGTTTTCATGAGGAAGAGATAGCAAGTCTTGCCTCTGTTCATTGTAAATGCCTCAGCAAAGGCAAATAAGCTTCCTTCGGAATGTGTGATTTTTTTAGGAAATCATCAATGAGTGGGATGAACAGGAACGCAGAGCCCAAGAGAAGGCTGAGCAGGAAAGCAGCCTGTACAGATACCGGAGCAGGAACTCTAGGACAGCCCTGAGCGAGGAGGAGGAGGAAGAGTGGGAGTTCAGGAAACACTTCCCACTGCATGGAGAGGTTGGAACAAATTCTCTTGATACCACACACCTGCCCTTTGAATTCTTTTTTTATTCCAGTTTTATTGAGATATAATAGACATACAGCACTGTATGAGTTTAAGGTGTACAGCATAATGATGTGACGTAACGTCATGAAATGATTATCACAATAAGTTTAGTGAACATCCATCATCTCATATAGATATAAAATGAAAATATTTTTTTCCTTGTGATGAGAACTCTTTGGATTTACTCTATAACTGACCTACAGCACTATGTTAGTTCCTGTCACATCCCTCTGAATGGTTTTGTAATTTTTAAAGCATTTCTCAATGCACGTAATTCCCTATTTCATTTTCTTGATCATTCACACTCCATCCTTCCCCCTTCCTTTTAGTCTTATTAGAACTGGATTTTGACTTTAAAAGTTCAATTGCTCTAATATTATTTACAGGACTTCGCAGATATTTTGGTAGAACCAACACTAGAGGCAAAGAAGGGACCTTCAGATGGGCAAGAAGAGGAGGCCGCCCCAGAGCCCGCCCTCCTGTCACAGAGCTCGATGCAGGCTGTGATGCTGATACACCAGCAGCTGTGCCTCGGCTTTGCTCGGTCCCTCTGGTACCAGCAGACGCCGCCGCCCCACGGGGCGGATCACTACCTCAGCCTGTTTCTGTCCTGCTACCAGACTGGGGCGTCGCTTGTGACAAACTTCTACCCCCTGATGGGTATGGCAGTTCACTTTTGTTAAGCGCCTGGGAAATCAAAACGAATAGATGCGATTGCTACTTCTGGAACAACTGAAACTCTTACGTCCCTGTTTTTGCTAAATTCCTTATTGATGGAGTTTCCTTCGCTTAAAGGACTTAAGCTAATTCCAAAAATTTAAAATTCTGCAATAAAGATGGGTTTTCACCCTTTGAATATGTGGGGGCAAAGGGATTAAGAGTAAGGATATACAATTAGTTTAAATGGTCTTGTTTCTCCGCAGTATTTCCAATTTCCCTTTCACAGCTTCAGTGCTTTTCTAATGAAATCATGTATTCCTGGGAGCAACCTGGCAACTCAGAAATTAATCTCACAGGATATGGTTTGATGCAGTTTCCTACGTGACCTCATGAGTTATTCCTTGCAAGTAGGAAGGAGGCTTTACATTTCAGGTCTGCCTACCAAGAAGAGCTACAAAAACTGGGAATTAGAATCCATCAAACCCAACTCTGCACCCTCTTGATCACATGTAGGCAGTATCTGAGTTCCTCTGTATATACCGAAACTTGGGGCAGATCTTGGTGACCACTGTAGTATTGGGGTCACAGTCTTTTAGACCTTTGCTGCTTTGGGGGTGAATGGCATTGCAATATCTACTTCATTTCGTCGCAGTCATTCATTATTTCTGAGCATGTTGCTGACCTCATTGTAACTTGATACCAACTTACAGTGATCTTGTTAACTTCACAGGAGTTGAGCTGAATGACCAGCTCTTGGGCAGCCAACTTTTGGCCTACACCCTGTCCCGTAACGCTCTCTTTGGGGACGGGACCTTGGACCTGATGGTGAAGCCTGACGGTCCCTATGACTTTTACCATCACCCCAACGTCCCGGAAGCTCGGCACTGCCAGCCTGTGCTTCAAGGCTTCTCAGAGGCCGTCCACCAGCTGCTGCAGGATTGGCCGGAACATCCGGCGCTTGAGCAGGTAGGGCAGCGGTGGGGAGGTGGCCTCTCACTGTCCTGGGGGCAGTGACTTGCACACTGGATACACAAACAGAGGTTTACAGAACTGCGGTTCAGTGCAGTGCTATTCCCTGTAGGATGACTATACCAGGTTGTAATGCTGTTGTGTAAATGGTGTTTGAGATTCCACTTATTTTATCTGCTGCTCAGGGTTTGCCGTCCATATATTGAAGTGCTGCTATGTTGCTCTCTGTATTCAGACACATCCTTACACTAACAAGGGCCTGGCGTTTTCAACATCGGCAGTTTTAACTCAGACCTTGCTCTGTGATCTTCAGCTAATTCTGTAATAACTTATAACAGAGAGTAATAAGAGTAATTACTTTATCAAACTCAATCTTATTTCCAGAGTAATGCAGCAGATAAAGTGTTTATCTTGGGCAGGATCTGCAGCCCTGGAAGTTTCACCCGCAGCTTTCCTAAGTGCTCACGAAGCAGGGCCTTTGCATGAAACTTCCAGTCAGGCCCGTCTTCAGTACCCTGTGGCTTTGGGTGATTGACAGTCCCACAGGGATGCCCAAATCTTCTTCCCCCCCATCCCTCCCCTCTCCCCCCACCCCGCAGCTGCTGGTTGTAATGGACAGGATTCGTAGTTTCCCACTTTCCAGCCCCATCTCGAAGTTCCTGAATGGCTTAGAGATCCTTCTGGCAAAGGCACAGGTAAGAGGATTCTCTCCGGTCCTCATTTTAGTTACAGTCAACTGAAGAGATTCTCTTATTGTTAGAGGGACAGGATGTGATAGTTTGGGTTGGAAAAGGATGAACCTCCTTGGTTTTTCTGACATAATGTCAGATTATTGCAGGTGAAGCCACTGCCTCCATGGGACACATAGGGGACCTGCCTCACCTGTTCTCAAGGGTGGGACGCAGCGTCCACCAGTCCTAAGGGCTCAGTCTGCCAGCACTTCTGGGTTGGCCTTCAGACCGGCAGGGTGCCTCCACTCTTCAGCCCCTCAGTCCTCTCACAGCCTCTGAAGTGGCTGGTGCTCCCCTGATTTTCAGACGAGGGCTCTGGACTTTGGAGGGGTCACGTGACTAACAACAGGGATCCAGACTCAGGTCTCCAAACCCTGTGCTATTTGCTCTGCTGGAGGTCTGTAAAGCGACCAGAAAGGACTCAAAGCTGGATAAGCTGGATGTAAACTCATTCTGGTTAGTTATTGGTAAATCAGTATAAAAGTTGTTGAAGGTCCCAGGGGTCTTTGCTCAAGAGGAGTCCAGGGTGTTCCTGAGTGAGGAGGTGGTCAGGGGACTGAATAATGGCCATAGTAAATTTTATCTGTGTTTCTTCAGGATTGGGAGGAGAATGCAAGTCGGGCCCTGTCTCTGCGGAAACATCTTGATGTGGTCACTCAGATGGTCATCCGTTGGCGTAAACTGGAACTGAAGTAAGTGATACAATTGTCACTTCCCCTCCTGAGCTTAGGTTGTAGGGATATAGTCTTTGAATAGTTTGTTTCCTCAGAGTTTATGTAGTATGTCAGCTAGAGACCAGACAACAGCATGCGTTCAGAGGCAGCAGACGGGGAGCTTCTCCATCTCCATTTGGGAGGAGAGAATAGTGAATATTTAGCTTCTGCTTCTGTGGTTTCAGATGTTTGAATAGGTTTCCTTAAATGCCTCCTTGGCCTCTACTTCCATGTTTCAGCTGCTGGTCCATGAGTCTGGATAATACCATGAAACGCCATACTGAGAAATCCACCAAGCATTGGTTCTCCATCTATCAGATGCTGGAGAAGCACATGCAAGAACAAACAGAAGAGCAGGAAGGTAACACCGTCTGTAAATTCCCTGCTTACTTAGAGGGTCCAAGCTAAGCTTGAAGTGCTGCAGAGTGTGGGATTTACCTGCTACCATGTGTCCTCGCCCCACTACTTTCACATAGGATGTATCATTTGACTGCGAGGTATTCCTAAGAGGTCAGCCAAGAAAGCTGTATAGTTTTATTCTTACTAAGAATAATAATGGAAGTCAGAGAGGTTTAAGTGACTTGTCCAGAGTCTAGAGAGCTAGTCATAAGGTAAAGTTTCCTTCTTCTCTATATCTATGAGACAAGTCAAAGAGAAAGTTTCTGTCTTGGACCAGGTAATAGTTAAAATGCTTGAGTTAAAAGGGTTTCATCTCATACTTAGAACAAGTGCCTCAGAATTCAGTTTCCTAATTTGCTGTGAGTGCATTTCACACATACCCTGAGTGGGGCTGTAGTTTTTAAATCAGCTTGGAATTTAGCTGTGGTCCTTGCTTCAAAGCTTCACCTTAACTGGTGTCTTTACTTGACGGCCATCCCTCGGGAATCCCATACATAGTAGACTGTGTGCGCTTTGTGACAGCAAGTGATGGTTGCAGGCACGTATATGTTTTCTTCTTTGAATCTCTAAAGATGACAGACAGATGACGCTGATGTTGCTGGTCAGCACGTTACAAGCATTTATTGAAGGATCTTCACTGGGAGAGTTCCACGTACGACTTCAGATGTTACTGGTTTTCCATTGTCATGTCTTGCTGATGCCACAAGTTGAAGGAAAAGGTAAGGATATACATATGGATGTATAATATTTTTTCTTTAATTTTACTCTTTGAATTCTCCACATGAAACAGGTGTCTTTTTGCATACCAGGTTTTAAACAAGACAGTTTCAGTTGTCTTTTCCTATAATGTGATTCAGGTTAGATAGAGAGAAAAACGTTAAAGTTGAGTACAGACTGGTTATAAATGAAGCCCTGGCTAGCGAGCCGTGGCAGAGGTAAATCACCAGATGCAGAGCTCGGGAGCTGGCATGTTGAGGCAACACATCTTTCTGTCTAGACAGTGCCTATGTCCTGCTAAGCTTCCGCTTGATCCAGGCCAGCGTTATTAGGTTCTTTGATCTCGGCAGAGCGCTGCCACGTGTCAAGTAACTGCACGTAAAACGTCTGTCGATTCCTATCGCTGACCACAGCAGTTTAGACAAAAGTGTCGCTGTAAAATGAATATAGATTTACGTGAATGAGCAGTCAAGGTGAGCCTCTTAATATGCCATCTTTTAAAACAAGCTTAGTTTATGCTGACTTTACAGTAAGATTCCGAGAAAGGGTTGGAACTTGTGAGTTTGGCAGAATGTCTGAGTACACCATCTTTAAGAACAAAAGTGCAACCAAAATATCCAGTACAAACTGAAATGAAAATATAGGGTAGGATTTAGAGCCTGCATCTTTGGCAACTGGTCACCCCGGCTTCCCGATGAGCTGTTATATGGTCTGCATGTGCTACATTGGACTGTACTCTCGTGGCCTAAAGAGTAAGGAGGAAGGATCATCACTGAACTGAACCTCAGAGCGGGGGCCAGCAGCACATGCAGCAAGTGTGGTGTTTTTGTTTCTTTCTTATTTCTTCCAGATTCACTTTGTAGTGTCCTATGGAATTTGTACCATTATTACAAGCAGTTCTTTGACCGGGTCCAGGCCAAAATTGTGGAACTTCGTTCCCCCCTAGAAAAAGAGCTTAAAGTAAGATGAATGGCTGTCATAATCACTCTTGGGAGGACAAAATCAGTAAATTCTTCCTCGGTTCTGTTATTTAATCCATTTGACTGTGAGGCAGGGGGATCTGGGGAATGGAGGAGAGCGTTGCAACTGCCAACTAGGATGGTGGGTTTTGCATTTTGTGGCATTGGCTCCATTGCTGACCTGGCCGCATGTGTGCGGGTTCCGGGGCGTGGCCCCTTTTCAGAGGCTCCTAAGAGGGATGTTAGTGCCCACTCCCCTGGTCTTGCCCAGGCTGATCTTCCACCTCAGACGTGCACCATCTGGTGTTGGTCTATGGGCTGTTGAGGTGCTGGGGGTGTAAGGAGGATCCTCTCTTTTTGACACTTTCAGTGGTCGTGGAACCAACCCTGGTTTAAGCTAGAGTACATAGTGACCTACTGATTGTAGCAGCACTTTTTTTCCCCATTGCTTTGAGACAAACACATGGTTCCTTTATTACACTTGTTTTACTTGTTCACTGACACACGGTCCTGTGTTTGAGATGTAGTGGGCTCTGGTCTTCGGCAAACAGATGATCTAGAAAGAACAGAATGACACCAGCTTTATAAAGCCATTCCTTGAGCCTCATTTATCTTACAGGAATTTGTTAAGATATCCAAGTGGAATGACGTCAGCTTCTGGTCTATTAAACAATCTGTGGAGAAGACACACAGGTAATTGATCTTTTAAAGCTGGGGGTGACCAAAACGCAGAATTTTTGAATGATAGTATGACTGCCTTGTTACAGAGGCCTGACTTGTGCTGCCTTGAACTTAACTAAAAAACACTAGACTGTTATGCTGGCTTCCCAACACCACGCCCTTCCACCCGAAGCACAGTCTCCCTGCAGGAGGAGCGGACGTGTCTGGAGGCGGAGCCGGCTGTGGGCCGTGGAAGGCCGACTCCTCTGCCGCCTGCTCACCTGGAGCAAAGCGATCCCGCCATTCCTGGCTTTTTTTTCCTCCTAGAAAAGAGAGACCAGAATACCTGCCATACTTTTTCCTTTAAAAAAAGATTATGGGGCCTCCCTGGTGGCGCAGTGGTTAAGAGTCCGCCTGCCGATGCAGGGGATACGGGTTCGTGCCCCGGTCTGGGAGGATCCCATATGCCGCGGAGCGGCTGGGCCCGTGAGCCATGGCCGCTGGGCCTGCGCATCCGGAGCCTGTGCTCCGCAACGGGAGAGGCCACAACAGTGAGAGGCCCGCATACCGCAAAAAGAAAAAAAAAAAAAAAAAAAAAAAGATTATGAGTTTCTAAGGAGCTCATTATGTACCAAAGGTACAAGTTACTAAGTTATCGATGTGTGTGTTACATGTCATTTACATATTTCCTCACTTTCTATCCTATTTTTTTCTGCCCATCTGTGTCATTACCTGGGGCCAGAACCCTCTTTAAATTCATGAAGAAATTTGAAGCTGTCCTGAGTGAACCCTGCCGGTCATCCCTGGTGGAGAGTGACAAGGAGGACCAGCCGGACTTTTTGCCAAGGCCAACAGATGCAGCCGCAAGTGAGGAGTCGCCCATTCAGAGTCTGAATCGGGCACTGAGAGAGACCCTGTTAGCCCGGCCAGCAGCTGTGCAGGTATTAGCTCGTGGGATAGTGTTCGCTTATTCCTGAGCTAGTTGCGTGGGGTCTTTGCTTTCTGTGGGAGGAGTGTCCTTAGAACTAGGTGAGGGAATGCCTTTGGACTAGTGGTATAGCATTTGTTTTCATGACCTGCTGCAGAGTAAGGCAGAAAGCATTAATCCTGGTGCTGGAAGTTTCATGTTAGCCTGTGGAAACGACTGTTGTGCTTACCTGTGAACAGTTCATCTACCTGTGAGGGAAGATTTAAAGCATCAGTTTAGGAATAGGATATTGAAGCTGCCTTTGGGCTCCCACGTGATGAAGCTGTTGTACAGGGAGTGTCTGTGTGCAGTGACCTGCTGGTTTGAAGTGGTTGCTGGTGACAATGGTGTAGAAACATACATACTCCCATCATGGCCAGTTTCAAGCGCCAAGAGTTAAGAGCTGGCTTGCAAAATTCCTGAACATTTAAACAGTTCTCGAGACCTTGGGTGAGCAGGCCTGTCACAGGAGGATGTCCCTGCTTCGTAATCACTGGGTGTAGGGAGCACTCTCCCCACCCCCCACCCCCGCTGCCCCCAGTAACTTTATTTATTTATTTATTTATTTTTGGCTGCGTTGGGTCTTTGTTGCTGCGCACGGGCTTTCTCTGGTTGCGGTGAGCGGGGGCTACTCTGTTGCAGTGCACGGGCTTCTCATTATGGCAGCTTCTCTTGTTGTGGCTCACGGGCTCTAGAGCGTAGGCTCAGTAGTTATGGTGCATAGGCTCAGTAGTTGTGGCTCTCAGGCTCTAGAGCGCAGGCTCAGTAGTTGTGGCACATGGGCTTAGTTGCTCCACGGTATGTGGGATCTTCCCGGACCAGGGCTCGAACCTGTGTCCCCTGCGTTGGCAGGCGGATTCTTAACCACTGAGCCACCAGGGAAGTCTGGAGCACTCTTAAGGGAGTAATGACTTTTGTCTTCCTACTGTGCTTTTCACCCTGGGTCTATAGAGTTAGCAGTGGAGTTCCTCAAGCGATTTTTAATATTTTAATAGTTCAGAAAGCATAATAGAAATTGAGCATACAGCCATGATATGGCCGCACATATATGCTATGGCTGCCAAATTTTCTTTTGATTGTATTCATCAGTTCACCGCTTGTCACGCTGATCAAATTTTTAAACTTACTATTGATGACAGCACAGGAATTTCAGGTCTCTTTTTTGGGGGGGGGGTGCGTGCTGCGTGGCATGTGAGATCTTAGCTCCCCTACCAGGGATGGAGCCCATACCCGCTGCAGGGGAAGTGTGGAGTCTTAACCACTGGACTGCCAAGGAAGTCCCAGAATTTCAGGGATTCTCAAGGGAAAAAAGCTAGTGAACATAGGCCTCTGGTGGTTGCGTAGTATCTGGATCCTGGTCTTTGAACCGTTCGTCAGGACTTGGAGGCAGGGGAGAGATGGTGGTAGAAGTCAGCTTCGGTGGATCGGGTTGGCCTCGCCTGTGTGTCTGAGAAGCACAGTGCAGTGCAGCACCGTAAAGGCAGCAGTGACGCTGTCGGATCCCCACCTTCATGGAGCAGAAGCGCAGGCCCCTGGTGACGAGCGCAGGAGGCGCTGCGGGAGGTGGGGGCCCTCTGCTACGGGCACCTCCCACAGCAGCAACACACGACGCTGAATACCCGCGGCTCATGCCTGTTTTCATTTTGGCGATGATGCCTTTGTTCTCGTGAGACTTCAGAGGCGTGGAGAGGAGAGTCTGCTGTTGCTGAGCCGGGTGTGTGCGGAGCAGCGCAGTTGACCTGAGCACCCGTGCGGGCTCGTGCTCGGGCTGTGCTTCCTGGCGGTGAAGATAACCTGTACCGTCTCACAGGCCGTGGTTCCAGAACAGCGTCACGGTGCCCCTCCCGCCTCGGAGGGGGCACTTCTGCGTCGCTTGCCGAAGCTTGTGAAACGCATGAGGAAGATGTGCCTGGTGCTCATGAAGGGGAGCCCCCTACCCAGCCTCGTGGAGGGCCTCGACCAGTTCACCGGTGGGTGCACACCCAGGACAAGGGGGGCTTTGCCCTCTCCGGTATCCTCAGCGGCGTGGGAGGGTTGGAATGAGATACCTGTGTCCTTCTATGACATCTTAAATAGCGTTGAGCAGGTAATTAAGCAAGTGGGTTAAAAACCATCCGAGCCCAGACACAGGAGCCAGCTGAGACCCCACAGGTGGTCACCTTGTCCTCCTCCCGTGCACACCGGTGCAGTGTTAGGCCGTTCTCTACAGCAGCCCTGCCCATGTCAGCTCTTGCTGGTTGGGGACACGAGTAAAGGGCTTCCTAGAGTCTTGAGGCTGTCCCCACCTCTCAAAATGTCTCTCTTGGGTTGAAGGGGAGGTTTGTCCCCAGTCCACTTCTTTTTTCCTTCACTTCAGAGAGGTGTAGCAGTCTCGTTTCCCTGTTCGTGCTGTACAGCATATCAGCAGTGGCTGGGAAAGGGAATCCCGACCTTAAAAGATCATTTGGGCCCTTGGCAGCCTTTCAGCACTTCCCCCACCTCCGCCCACCCCCCAGCCGCGGTGAGCGTGCAGTCAGGGTGAAGCTGGTCCTTCTTCAGTGACGCTGCAGTCTGATCTCAGGGAGATCTTTGTTTTTAAAAAACACTTGTTAGAGTAATAGCCTATTACCCGTTGCTCAGGATGCCCTGCCTGCATTGTTCAGGGGTCCGCTGCACCACATCTTTGGTGGCTTAAACAATAGAAATTTATTTTCTCACAATTCTGGGGCTAAATGTCCGAGATTAAAGTGTCAGCAGGGTTGGTTTTCTCGGAGGCTCTCTCCTTGGCTTGTAGATGCCTCTTCTGTGTCCTCATCTCCTCTTCTGTTAAGGCTGCCAGTCAGATTGGATTAGGACTCACCCATAAAGCCTCATTTTATCTTTCTTTTTTTTTTTAACTTTAAAAAAACATATATTTATCTTTATTTGGTTGCACCAGGTCTTAGTTGCGGCTCGCCAGCTCCTTAGTTGCAGCATGCGGACTTCTTAGTTGCAGCATGCATGTGGGATCTAGTTCCCCGACCAGGGATCGAACTCTTGCCCCCTGCGTTGGGAGCGTGGAGTCTTAGCCACGGGACCGCCAGGGAAGTCCCGGCCTCATTTTTATCTTAATTGGCTCTTTAAAGGCCCCATGTCTAAATACAGTCACATTCTGAGGTATTGGGGGTTAGGACTTCAACGTGAGCTTGGGAGGCCACGCAGTCAGCTTATAACACTGCCTGTGGCAGGTTGGCAGCACCCTGGTGTTCTAGGTGCCGGTGGGTGCTCAGGAAGGCAGTGCGATGCTGGAGGACGAATTTGGGCTTTGGAGTCGGTTCAGCCAGGGTTCAAATCCTGGCTTCAAGTCTGCTCTTTACCTGAATGGCCTTTAGAAGATGACTAGACTTCTCTGAGCCTCTTTGAGTGGCTACAAATAAGTTCTTCTGGAGCTGTGCAGATTAAAAGAACATTTACCAAGTACGAGGTACAGCGTAGGAGCTCAATACATGTTGTATGTATTGGAAATTTACCTCAAGCTTTAAAAATTCTTAGTGTAAATCACTGCACGTAATCCATGTTCAATAAGTGCTTTTTGCTTGATTGGTTATGAAACCCCTGAATAAAAAAAAACAGAATACCTACTTTATTTGGGTTGTTGGTTGTTAAGAGAGATGAAGCCCATGTGCTTTGATTTTTCCATTATCATTCGTCTGGATCAGTTTAATCATTGAGAATTTACCAAATGCTAGGGACTATGTTAGCTATAAAGATGAATGACACCTGGTCTTTGTTTTTGACAGGTCCTTGGTCTTGGGTAATTTGAGCACATTAAGAATTCCTGGGGATTTCCGTGTTTCCCCCTTGTCTTCCCTGCAGGTGAAGTAATTTCCTCTGTGAATGAGCTGCAGAGGTTAAAGGTGGATCCCTCCGCAGAGAAGGAGAAGCAGCGCTCAGAAGCCAAGCACATTCTCATGCAGAAACAGCGAGCTTTAGCAGACCTCTTTAAACACCTTGCAAAAACTGGTAAGGTCCTCGATGGAAGCCCAGTGAAGTGTACTCACCTGATTTTAGGAAGACAAATAACATGGGTGATTTGGGGCAAGTTTGTAGAGACAGTTGAGGTGGTGGGAAACATAAGGTGGGAGGCAAGGTTTGAAATGTGTGAGTCCCAGTCAACACACAAGAAAATCCTACGATGAACCATTTGTGGCTCCCAGGTAGTTTCACAGTTTTGTAATGAGGTTTCTCAGAAAATATGTTTTTTATTTTCATCACCATATGTTGTACAGCACCCGCCCTTCCAACGTGCATAGGGAGCAACACTTTTCAAACTAACTGTGTATGAATCACCTGGGGGAATCTTGCCAAAGTGCAGAAGCAGATTCTGTTTCAGTAGGTGTGGGGCAGGGCCTGAGAGTAAGCTTTCTAACAAGCTCCTGGGTGATGCTGTTCCTAGGACTTGACTTTGAGTAGCAGTGGCACTGGGGGGTTCCTGGCACATCTGTTCTCTCCTGAGTTTCTTTATTTAACTACCTGCTGTTTATTTCCTAGGTTTGTCATATCGCAAAGGTCTTTCCTGGGCCCGTTCAAAAAGCCTTCAAGAGATGCTTCATCTTCACCCGTTGGATCTCCAGAGCGCGTTGTCTATAGTCAGCAGCACTCAGGAGGCTGATTCTAGGTTTGTGTTTTTAATTATAAATGGAGCAAGTCAGCTAAGCCTCCGTGGCCTCATTTGCCCAAGTGGGGAGAGGAGTACTTCTGTCCTAGTGTTGCCATAAAATTAGCATTTAGAAAAGTGCCTGGCTCAGGACGGGCAGGTGGTGAGCACCCAGCGTTAATTCTCTTTTCTTTTTTTGTTTAACCTTTTCTTTCATTAGAAAAAGGTAAGGGACGAATTCGAAATATTGGGTGGTTGGGGCTCTGGTGGGGTAAGGAAGACAAGGGGCCACTTGGAGTGTTTAAAGCAAGTGTCAGTAGTTAGTTAGTAACTGTTGATTTTCTTCTTTCCATCCTCCTTGTCTTCATGTCTCCCATTATTTTTTTTGGTCCTTTGATTTTTCCTGAGGTGTACTCCATTTGAATGTACAGGTGAAAATCTGTGAGAGAATGGCCACCCTTTTAGCTATTCCATATACATAAACCTAAGTTCCCATATGTTCTTGAATTTGAAAGCCTATAGACTTGAGAGACAGATGGAGCTCCCTCTGTGTTAGGAACTGGTTGGAAATGAGCTGAGTACAGCATACATGTGTGTTTTCTTTGCTCAGTGGCCCTCTCAAGTGCTTTAAATTTGAGTTCAACACAACACTGTAAAAAGTAGAAATTTCTCATAAACATTCTGGATTTTCAGTTTTTCGGGAAAATTTGGCCAAGTGTGCTTGCCTTCCCGTGTGGTCGAAAGTTGACTAGAGTGCCCTCCTTTTGATAGGACACATGCTCTCAGGTTCACTGTGGTCAGTAACGGTCCCTGTTGATTCTCAGCTGTCATCGCCAGGGATCATTTTGTGCTTGGCTGTCCTTAACCATGTATGTTATCTGCATGGCCCCTGTAGGCATCAGAATTTATGATCCCTAGACTCCACTGCCAAGATAGTCATAACCTTTTTATTAAGGAAGCCATATTGTCATAGTTTATTTTCCCACTCTACTTTCAGTGCTAAGTATAAAGGACTGATGAGTGCCTGACTGAATGGGTCCTCACAGAGATAAATCTGCTCAGACTCTTGGCTCCTGGTTGTGGCTAAATGGACCAGTCTCTGACTCCTCAGGATCTAGGGTGGAGATAGTGGTTTTAATTAAGTAAATCATGTTGATTTCTTTCCCAGGCTGCTTACAGAAATCTCGTCTTCGTGGGAGGGGTGCCAGAAGTATTTTTATCGCTGTCTTGCACGGCACGCCAGGCTTAGTGCAGTCCTGGCAGCTCCCGTCAAGGTAGGATGATAGAGCCTTGGGATTGCAGGGGCTCAGGGACTCCAGTTCTGTTCATCCAGGGCAGCGTCGTCAGACCTGGTCCGGTGATCACAGCCCATTACTGGAAGTGACTGAACTTTTTGCAGTCATTAAACTTACAATATAAATCAATGTAATTTTGTGCTTAATCAGAGAACATTTTATAATAAGTTCTGTTACCCAACATTTGCTAACAGGACCAAATCCTTAAGAAAAATTACGGAAGAAAAACTTCACATGGAGAATGCCACCCTCAGATCTTTCCCCCCTGTGAATTGAGAGAAGATCACTGATACCCAATTTTGATGTTAAACTAGTTCTTGTTCATGGAACTTCCATGGAAGCGTAATTTGAGATGCACTGCTCCCAGAGGTGGACGTGTCGCCTCTAGAGGGCAGCGCACCCAGGCTCCGCACCCCCCCACAACCCGCCCCAGCAGGGGCTCCCCTCCAGGAGCATGGGACCCAGCACTTCCCAGCGGCCCCTCAGCATGCTTTCTTCTCCCCCTGCCAGGAGATGGGTGTGGGCCACATAGAGCGGTGCAAAGGGTTCTCCGCGCATTTGATGAAGGTGCTCATCCGACAGCGGCGCTCCCTCACCACGCTGACCGAGCAATGGATCCTCCTCAGGTATCTCTGACTGGCTGCGTTTGCAGCACGAATCCAGAGTATTACGCGCAGCTCAGAGTTGCTGCACACGCGGCTCCCAACTGTGCAGTGAAGTCTGAGGTCCGAAGGGGCAGGTGGGGTTTGCCTTGGCTTGGCCCCTTGCTTTTGGTGGTAGTGCCTCTGCCCCCTGGTTTTGGCAGCACCCCTGGGGGATGATGGTTCAAGGCCGAGTCAGACGGTAAAAATGTTCACGGCTGAACCACACACCTGGGTCTGGAATGAGGACGTCCGTGATTGGCAGTCCGTGTGGGCCGAGGGCAGGGTTGCTTTCATGGCATCGGGTGTCTCAGACTCTGGGCACAGATCAGATGTGAGTCGGCTTTTTGGATCACAGAGTTGCAATTTGCTGAACCATACACTGGTGCTCTTCAATAGAAAGGGATACTTAAAAGATGAGGACAGGAAGCCTGTCATCATCTGCTGAGTGGATCCCTGGCTGACAGGTAGTATTTCTAGACTGTAATTACTTCAGCTATTTTATTCTCCACTCATAAGAGTTTTATCTAGCAAAGTCTACTACATTTATAGATTTTTTTTTAGAACATAGTGGTTGAAATCACTGTGGTGCTGTGACTGTGTTGGATGTGAGAGGCCTGTAAGGGGCAGGTGATAAGCAGTGAGCACCGATGCTTCTGCTACACTGAAGGATGGTTTAAGTACTTTGGAAGGCGTTTGAACAGACTTTTTACTTATCTGGGGCATCCTCTCTTCTTGATTATGTGGAAAAGCCCAAACTTGGTTCAGCAATCAGTGAATTTACTGTTACAGACAGCGCGGTGACACAGTTTAAGGTGCCATGCGTTACCCCCGTGGGTTTGTTTCTCTGCACAGGAACCTCCTCAGTTGTGTGCAGGAGATTGACAGCAGGCTGACGGGGCCGCCCGTCTACCCCGTGGCCTTCCCCCCTCAGGACGGGGTGCAGCAGTGGACAGAGAGGCTGCAGCACCTGGCCATGCAGAGCCAGATCCTGCTTGAGCAGCTCTCCTGGCTCCTCCAGTGCTGCCCGAGTGCAGGGCCGGCTGCCGGCCAACGTGACGCCCAGGCACAGGGCCAGCCTTCTGCCGCCTCCCTGGAAGGACCAGAGCTCACCAAGGGGCAGCTTTCTGGAGCGGTGCTGGGCCTGATGCCGTCGGATCGGAGCTACCCGTCCCCAGTTCCTGGAAGGCAGCTGCCCTCTGGTTGCCGGATGCGGAAGCAGGACCAGCTTTGGCAACAGTCAACTGTGAGATTAACAGAGATGCTGAACGCCATTAAAACAGTGAAAGCTGACGTTGACAAAATTAGGCAGCAATCTTGCGAGACCCTCTTTCATTCTTGGTGAGCGCACCTACGTCTCTGCCCTGCCTCTGTGTGTGCGGTGCTTGGTCGGGGTTTAGTAACGGGCTGAAAGGATGGAAGGGGTCATGCTTCAGTCCTTGGTGTTCCAGTGGACCCTCACGGCGCTTTGTGGCACACGTCTAGCTGCAAATCTTTAGCTGCTGCAATGGGTTTTCGTGGTGGGAGGGAGGGAGTGTGTGTGTGTGTGTGTGTGTGTGAGCACCTTCCTTTCAACACTACGGCATCTCTGTTGTTGCAGGAAGGATTTTGAAGTTTGCTCTTCTGGGCTGAGCTGCCTGTCCCAGGTATCAGCTCATTTGCAAGGCCTCGAGTCCTGGTTCATTCTCCCAGGGGTAGAGGGTGAGCACATAGACCCACAAATGGCATTAGTCAAGAGCCTGGAATACGTAAGAAGAGAGATCAATAAAGCCACAGATGACTTTGCTACTTGGAAGACACCTCTGCTTACCCCAGGCAGCCGAGGAGGTGAGGACTATTGTTCAGTAAGGGAGTAAAAGCCCAGTGTAGGAAAGACATCTTACAGATTTAAGGCTAGATTGTCCTAGAGACACATTGTGTTTTGTTCTAGACGTATCTGTCCAGGGTTCCAAGGCAGGGAAGTATAGTTGGAACACATAGCTCTTAACTTTTGTTCCCTCTTTGGTTTGAGAACCTTGCCTCTGGATTGCCATCACGTCGCATACTTTATAGCACAGGAGTAAGTAGACAGCACAGGCTCGCTGGCTGTTTCAGAAAGTCCTTAGACTGGAAAGCTGCTGGCTAATGTTTGGACTAAGTTGGTGTTCATATATTCCATCTTAACTATTTTCATATTTTGGGCATTCTTTCAGCAAAATTGTTTTAATACAGGACAGCAACCTTATAGGCTTACCTGGGCCTGGAATGTGTCTCTTTCTTCTTTGTACCCAGCACAGCTTGCCAGTGGCTCAACCATAGCAGGTGTTTACAAGGTGGCTGTTCGTTAGAATGACCAATGAGGATTGGTAATGATTTCCAGAGGCACTGAAACAAATGACTGAGTTTTTAAAACTTTGTTCTGCACCATGTGACTTTACTAGGAAACCAAATGCTGGATGAAGGGTTTGTGGAGGATTTTTCGGAGCAAATGGAAACTGCCATCCGGGCCCTCCTTTGTGCCATCCAGAACTTAGCAGAAAGAAATAGTAAAAAAACAGAGGAGAACACTCACCAAACAGGACCACAAGAAGACGGTATGTCTGAGATCAGGAAAATACTAGTTTCTTACTTGATTTAATTTTTATTTTGATGATCTTTTTTTGTGGCTAAATATTGAAGGCCAGATGTGGGAAATGATTATTGGATGACTGGAGATGAAAAGAGTTTGTTTTCTGTTACTTACCATGTCATTCTCTTCCGTGAATGAAACAAGCAGCAGGCTGTGAGAGACTGCAGTCAGGACATCTAACACAACTCTTAGAGGATGACTTCTGGGCCGATGTGAGCACTTTGCACGTGCAGAAAATAATTTCCGCTGTCTCTGAGCTCTTGGAGAGGCTGAAATCGTCTGGCGAGGATGGCACAGCAGCGAAGCACACGGTAACCAGTGGTTCCTCACAGGCTTCTTGCTGTCCGGGTGGGCTGAGCAGAGGCACAGGGGGTTTCACCTCGCTCCATGTGGTGGTCCCAAAGCAGGCCTCCTCGGCAAAATCACTAAGAATCTCTTGATGTCTTTATACATGTAAACCTCACTGACAAACTTTGGAAAGCTTAGGGCTTGCTGGCTAAGGATTACCGTTGTAAGAGGCATAGGTGCAAAAATGCTGCCAATCCAGAATATCCATTATCTTGGGGTTCTTTCACATCCTAATCACATACTCCTGGGTATGTGATGTGAATGGTGGATGTTGCCGCCATAACTAAGGCTTAATGGCCGCACTATGCAAACACCTGTCCCTTCACAATAAGCCAGAAGAGGATGACATTATCTCCCTAAGTCCAGAGAAGCAACTTACTTTTGAGGACTTGTGTGTTACTCTGTAGTATTGCCTCCAGTGCCAACTTTGATTCCCAGTAGAATTTGTATATAAACATATTTTTTAAACTCCAAACAACCTTGTTAACTAACTGAGACTTAAGTGACTAAGAATTTAAAGTGTAGTGTTGTGAGGGTTTGTGTAAACAAGGAAGAGATCTCAGTGAGCAGGTGTTATGTACGTGTGTGTAAACAAAATGTACCATTAGTGACCTTTAATACATTCACAAGGTGGTACAACCGCCGTCACTACCTGGTCACCCCAGAGGAGACCTGGTGTGAGCAGCCTTTCTGATCTGTTTTGCCCCCAGTTCTTCACCCAGTCCTGCCGCTTGTTGGTGCGCCTGGTGCCCATGCTCTCCAGGTACTCGGACCTCATCCTCTTCTTCCTGACCATGTCTTTGGCAACTCACCGCAGCACTGCAAAGCTGCTCTCTGTGCTTGCCCAGATCTTTACGGAGCTTGCCCAGAAGGTAAGGACTATTTACGTGGAGCACCACGGGAAGCAGGTACCCATGTATTCCATACCCGTTAGTGTTTGGTTTGATGGGATTTTATTTTGGGCCTTCACAAATAGCAGGAGGTGATTTGCTCTCTCTGTGGAATTTTTAATTAACTTATATATATATATATTTATATAATATATATATTTATATATATTTATATATATATATATAAATATATATATATGTTTTTGTAGGTGGAAAGCATTCTCTGAAAGGTATTAAGACAATTACAAAATACAATTTTTTTTCCCTTGGCTGCGCAGCTTGTGGGATCCCCTAGTTCCCTGACCAGGGGTTGAACCCAGGCCCTCAGCAGTGAAGCACGGCGTCCTAACCACTGGACCACCAGGGAATTCCCACTCTCCCTGTGGATTTTTTTTTTTGTGTGTGTGTGTGTGGTATGCAGGCCTCTCACCGCTGCGGCCTCTCCCGCTACGGAGCACAGGCTCCGGACGCGCAGGCCCAGCGGCCATGGCCCACGGGCCCAGCCGCTCCGCGGCACGTGGGATCCTCCCGGACCGGGGCACGAACCCCCACCCCCTGCATTGGCAGGCGGACTCCCAACCACTGTGCCACCAGGGAAGCCCCTCCCTGTGTATTTTTTACTACTTTGTCTGGCCTCCTTTTACTAATCCTTTTTCCACTAAAGGTTTGGAACCTGAAGGTCTCTCACTGGGGAGCTCCCTAGACTCCACAGTCTGTCTAAAGGCTGCTGCTTTCTGTTCACACCCTTCTTTCCTGGTCTCCAATTTGAAATCTTCTTCTGATAACTCTGAGCTAGGCTTGTAGGACAGATGAATCCTTAAGGCTGTTAAGTTTTCGGTCGTTTATACTAATGCATGCTGAAATGGTAACGGGGCTCTTAATGTTAGGAGGGGCGTCTTTAATAGGGAAGTCATTCATTGATTCAGCCATGTACCCAGTGCTGTGAAAATCACTGAAGTTATAGAGATTGTAGACCCTACCCTTGGAATTCAGGAGCAGCAGTCAGAACTAACAGGCCCAGCCTGGCGTGCTAAGTCCAGTCACAAGGGTATCCAGTTCTGGGACTCAGAGTGAGTGAGTCACTTAGCCTCAGTTTCCTCATTTTACAAATGAGATTTGCATTTTTGTGAGAATCACCTTCAACTAAGTATATAGTTTTTTGTTTTTGTTTTTTCCCTAGTATTTTAAGATCTTTTCTGAATCTTAGTATAGGTGAGATGCACTTGAGGAAGATAGGAATTTACAAACTGAAGGTGAGGTCTAGGCTTCTTGTGAACAGTGAAGAGTTCTTAGTTCTCAGTATCTGGAATACTGGAAATGGTTAAAAAAAAATGGGAGCAAGCCCGTGCCTTGTATCTAGAGGATAAGTACGTACATTTGTTGAGTAATGGATAAATGAATGCCTCTCAGATTTGCCCCCTCTATCTGATGGGCACTGAGCCAGTCTTACATCCCATCACTTCTTGGAGGAAACACTTGCATGTAGAAGACAGTGGCAGGACAGTGTATGTTGAGGGTGCCCTGAGATTTGGGTTAGCTACGTTTGTCCACTTGCACCATTTCTCTTGTCTGACAAGTTCTAGAATGACTGTGGGCTGTCAGACCTGTGTGTGTTTGGGGGTAGCAGTGTGGGGTAGAAGTGGTTTTGATGAAAGCAAAGTGTTGGGAGCTCAGTGGCTGTCCCAGCTGCAGCCACTGTAGTAACATGACCTGCAGAAGGACATCCTGAATCTCCTTCCTTTATGGTTGATTCTGCCTGCATCTAAACATATTTCTTTAAAATAGTATATCTCACTGTCTTAACCAAAATGTATTTTTCAATCGACTTTCTAAGAATACATGTCCTGAAGGTGAGTTTGCCTTTCCATTCATTTAAATGTCCGAATTGTGTTCCTGTCCTCTCTGAGGAGTGCTGAGGGAACTTGAAAGCAGGTTAGACCCAGTGCTAAGATAATAGATTTAGAGGAATTCCCTGGTGGTCCAGGACCCCGAGCTTCCACTGCAGTGGGGACACAGGTTCAATCCCTGGTCGGGGAACTAAGATCCCGCGTGCTACATGGCGAGGCCAAAAAAAAAGATAATAGATCTTGGTTGTGATTAAAGCACTTAATCCATAGGAAGCTAGTTCTGTGTAACTAAGTCACAATCAGTGTTTGCTGGTCTTGGAACTTGGTCTTGTTAGTTGACAGCTTATTTGTAGTACATTCTCGTCCTTAGATTGGCAAATATCTTGATAGCTTGTACTTTCTCAGATAAAATTTCTGATTGAGAGCCATGATTTTCTTCTTTTTCTGTTCACTTTTGTCCCACACACTAGTAGTTGATATTTGGTTTGGGGCTATTTTCTTTTTTCTTTCTTTTTTTTTTTTTTTTTTTTTTTTTGTGTGTGTGTGTGGTACACGGGCCTCTCGCTGTTGTGGCCTCTCCCGTTGCGGAGCACAGGCTCCGGACGCGCAGGCCCAGCGGCCACGGCTCACGGGCCCAGCCGCTCCGTGGCATGTGGGGTCTTCCCGGACCGGGGCACAAACCCGTGTCCCCTGCGTCGGCAGGCGGACTCTCAACCACTGCGCCACCAGGGAAGCCCTGGGCTATTTTCTGACATGAAATACAGTTTTATTAACTCTTCACAAGTCTTGCTGTGTCTGACCTTGTTCTTAACTCTAGACCCCATTGCCATGCTGGGTGCCAGGGTGCCAGGTGCCTTGGCAGCAGACAGCCCAGGCCAGATACAGCACGTTCCCTGAGAGTGACAGATTTACTTCAAGAGCTGAAGGGGAAGGCATGTTTTTTTGTGTTGTAATTAACATGACTTTATTTGAGGAGCATCACACAAAATTTTCTTCAATAAAAGGAAATGAAATCTCTCACTTGTAGCATCTGCTTTCAAGTTGCTGTATCTCCGGGGTTACATGTCTTCTCTCTTTCTTTTCAGGCTTGCTAATTTGAGAAGTAAAGAAGGACAAAACCCCTTTGGGATTTAGACACTGAGAGTTTCTGTGCCACACCCCGCCCCATAACTTGCTCCTTAAATACCGTCCTAATGTATACCTCATTCAAATTTTTGTCTTGGCAAATGACAAATTACTACATGCCAGAGGCCTCCACAGAGTCTCAAAACCTTGTATATTAAATCTGATGTCAAGCTTTGAAACTGCATAATAACTGTTGTCACCAACAGAAGTCTACTGTAGTTCAATCAGATTTAAAATACTGAGCTAGAAAAGAATTAATCATTTATTTACAGTATTTTCTCCTGTAGCAGGACTGGAAATCCCTTCTTTATTGCTTTTTTTTTTTACCTAACTTTCACTCTTTTTATTTTTGAGGGATTTTGCTTGCCCAAAGAATTTATGGAAGATTCAGCGGGAGAGGGAGCGACTGAGTTCCATGACTACGAGGGAGGTGGCATTGGAGAAGGCGAGGGTGTGAAGGATGTGAGTGACCAGATAGAAAATGAAGAACAGGTACGTTTTCACAGGCATGAAGTATGTATATAGTTTACAGAAGCTCACTCCTTTTTCACTATTTAAATTACATATATAAATGGTTTTTCTACTAGGTTAATGGTTTTCAAACTGTGATCTAGGCACCTAAGAATACTGGAGCTTAGGGAGTGGATGTAAATTAAAAGCTTAAAGACCACAGAAAGGAACTTTTGCAGCGCATTTATTGGTTGTAGCTATAATTTGGGAGGGAAATGATTAAAAAATTTTTTATTTTAAATGGGAAAACTTTTGCTGATGACTTCTAAGAGAGCATTTTTGGTAGTGGTTCATTTAGGGATAAAAAGCTTGGCTATTTTAAGTGATAATTGCATTAAACAACAATGCCAGTGTTTGCTGTTAATAGGATTTATTGTTGTATGTCTTTAAGACATGGTGAAATTTTTAAAATCTATATCCTTTTTTATTTGGAATCAAGAATGCTTTTGAAATATTTAGATGCTTTGGACTAAGATTGTTGTGTTGCTTTTTTAAATTCCAATCTCATTTGGGACCGTTTTTTTAAACACACTACTTTTATTTGGATTTATCAACCATGACTTGAAGAAAGAAGAGGTAGTGGAATTACTTTTTATCACTTATATTCTAAATTTAGAGCACTGCATAAATTTCTATTTAAGGTATGGTTATACTTATTAAAAATAAAGGAACAAACCAATCCAAGCTTCCTCTCTTCCTTTGAAGGGAAAATTGGAAACATAAAAAAAACAAAAGAGTAATGCTAGCATTTATGTGGCATAGCTCTCACGTACATTATGTGTGTGGATATATATACACAGATAACATACACATTATTGTTATTTTGGCCTTTTTCCGTATTTCTCAAATTTAACTTAATTAGCACATAGTACTTTGTTAATGGAAAAATAAAGGAAAAAGTAAACCTAACAGAAAAGTACAAATCCAATGTAAAAAACAGTAAGTGGGATAGAAAGCTATCAAAACAGTTCGGCAGTATCTAATAAATTTTAAATTGTGTGTGTTCTTTGACCTAGGAATTCCATGTTTTCTTGTACAAATGCTAATAAGGGCCCAAGATAATAAATATGTGTATAATGGAGTGTGTTTATACAAGGATGCTCACTACAGCATTATTTATACTGGTGAAAATTATGAATTATTTAAATTATTCATGCAGAACGATACTATAATTAAACACAATGAGATAGGTTTATAAGTGACAACATGGAAATATATCTAGGAGACATTTTTTAACTTAAATAAAAAAGCAGATGGCAAAACAGTTTGTCAAGCATAATCCCTTTTTGTTGAAGAAGATGTGGGAGGCCGGTATTGGTATACCCCATCTATATTTCTAAGTATCTGTTGGTGTACTTACGGATAAAAGTATGTGCCAGAACATCACCAGTGGTATTTACTCTTTCTGTTTTGCCTAGAAATTTTTTTTTTTTTTGCGGTACACGGGCCCCTCACTGTTGTGGCCTCTCCTGTTGCAACGGAGCACAGGCTCCGGATGCGCAGGCTCAGCGGCCATGGCTCACGGGCCCAGCCGCTCCGCGGCATGTGGGATCCTCCCGGACCGGGGCACGAACCTGTGTCCCCTGCATCGGCAGGCGGACTCTCAACCACTGCGCCACCAGGGAAGCCCTTGCTTAGAAATTTTTAAGTGAGATTTTATTACTTTTGTATCTTAAAAAAAAGAACTTTAAAAATTCAGCTATAATGAAACATAACAATGTGAATCTTTTGCCCCAAATATAGTGTAGATTATGTAGGAATATATAGTTTAAGGAAAAGTGAAGAAAATTACATTCACTGGCGAGGGATAAATTAGGAGTTTGGGATTAACAGACACACATTACTGTATATAAAATAGGTAAACAATAAGGACCGACTGTATACCACAGGGAACTGTAATAAATATCTTGTAATAACCTACAATGGAAAAGAATCTGAAAAAGTGTGTTTGTATGTGTATATAACTGAATCACTTTGCTGTACACCTGAAACTAACACAACATTGTAAATCAACTATACTTCAATAAAAAAATAAAATAAAAAGGAAGGTAGTAGGGGGAAAAATTACATTCACAGTTGGGTAATGTCTATGAGAGATCAAAGTGACAAAACAGATATTAAATTTATGGGCAATGTAATAAGACTGATGAATTTTCTTTTACCCTACAGAGAATGCATATTGCATAGTCTTTTTTAATATGTATGGATTAAAAAAAAAATTCAGGGAAATTCCCTGGCGGTCCAGTGGTTAGGACTCTGTGTTTCCACTGCAGGTGGCCCAGGTTCAATCCCTGGTCGGGAGACTAAGATCCCACAAGCTGCCCGGCTTGGCAAAAAAACAAACAAACAATTCTCATGGAGAAAACCTCAACAAAATTCTATATTCTCTAACAAAAAATGTAATAAAACCAGAAATTAATTACAGAAATGTTAAAGCAAGTCACAAATTATGTGTATTTTCTCTCCCCAGAGATAATTTTATACCATTAATCTTGGCATTTATATATTCTATTTAGAGCTGAATAAACATTAGTAATGTTACAGTGTGCATTTATGTTTCTATAATGCTTTTTGATATAGGCAGAAGATACATTTCAGAAGGGTCAAGAAAAGGATAAAGAGGATCCTGACTCAAAATCAGACATTAAGGGCGAGGATAATGCCATTGAGATGTCAGAAGACTTTGATGGGAAAATGCATGATGGGGAGCTTGAAGAACAAGGTTTGAGATGATCTGTCACTTCATTCTTATTCTTGAAAAATAAATATTTTATACAGGAAATTACATATTTCTAATAAGGAGCCTATTATACTCTTTTGGAACAAGTTGGTTACTCTGCATAACTGCAGGTGGAAACCTCAGTGTATGCCTGTGCCATCCCCACCTCCGGTCAGAAGTCTCTAGTCCATTTTGGAGATTCTGCTCTTGAGTAAGCGGAGACGCTGACTGATGTTCTGGCTGCCTCGTGCGCCAGATCATTGACTTCGTAGTGTCCTTCAGGGATATCTAGAAGAGCAAGGAGATGATCCCTAGCAGAGCTTGGCTCTCAGCTCAAGTTAAATTGTTCTGGGGAGGTTGTTTTTTAATATATATATTTTTCTGATTACAAAATTAGTAGACATTTGTTGTAGATGATTTGGAACAAAAATGCAGAAACCAAATCGATACCCTTTAGGCCTACCACCCAAATCACTTAATCAGTTTTGGGTTATTTCCATTTCTTGCATGTATATATATGGATGCAGAGAGACCATAAGTGGTTCTATAGTCTGCTTTTTTCATTTAACTTATGAACATTACATGTCATTGAAAATTATTTGATAATAAGACTTCTTACAGCACATTATCATCTGTTGTGTTTGAACCACAATTCAACTGTTGCCCTCAATTTCTGTCCAAAGTTTAATCTGAAATACAGTGTCTTACTTTAAGTGAATGCCTTGCAGAGATGATACCTGACCTCAGAGTAGAAGAATGTATGCATGCCTAAGTAGCGTTTAAGGGTATAACCTTTGTCAAAGTAGACCTTGAACGAAGACAAAGGCAAGAAAATTCTGGTTAATTGAGCTAGACACATGATTTGAGATGTTGGGTAAAATCATTGACATGGAGTATGTTGGAGACAGGGAGGAGCCTTGGGAATTTCGTAGTCCCGCCTCATCATTTCCCAGGTAAGAAAGCAAAACCCAGTGAGGTTGCTGAAGTCCCATAATGAACACTCTCCCAGCACCAGAACTAGACATCCTGACAGCTCTTCCACCACCCTCCTCACAGTCTGTCGACATAACACGTCACAGACCTCCTTCCTCCTCCAAACAGACTGCAAAACACAGTAGGACTACTTCAGGAGATCTAAAGCATCTCCTCTAGGGTGTTCTGTAGAAACAGGCAGTAAATCCCAGGTCGGACCCTTGCCCTGCCCTTACCTCTCCTGCATACACAGAACAGATCAATTTGGGGATCTGCCGAACTAAGCTCAGCGCCTTCTTCCCTTTCAGAAGAGGATGATGAGAAATCAGATAGTGAGGGTGGAGACCTGGATAAACAGATGGGCGATCTGAATGGTGAGGAAGCTGACAAACTAGATGAGAGGCTTTGGGGTGATGATGACGGTGAGGAAGATGAGGAGGAAGAAGACAGTAAAACTGAAGAAACAGGACCAGGAATGGATGAGGTAATTAAAAGATTCCCTCCATCACATAGTCCCTGGGTTGAGAGGAGGCAGTCTTCCTCCCAAATACTACTCCCTGCTGTTCACTGCTCGTCCTTTTCTGGCTTGGTTTTTCTTCTTCTGTTTCTTCCATCTCTGTTTCTTCTTTTTCCTCTGCTATCTAGGTTATCATTTGTCTTTATGGCTAAAAGAGTAGCCTGACCGGCATGTTCACGACAACTCCCCACCCCTGCTGTTCACACACCTGCCCTCACTGCTGCCATCCGGGCAGACCTGCACGTTCCCTCCAGGATGACATATGCCCTGTCGGCTGGATGTTTCCATAGGGTTGGCCCAATATGTGTCTAAGAGCTGCGTTAGGTAGGGTCACCCTATGTGAAAGCAGTTGTTCAGATTGAGAGCGAGGATTTTTGTGTTTTTTCTTCCTCTGGTATTTAGGAAGATCCTGAACTTGTTGCTAAAGATGACAACTTGGATGCTGGGAAGTCAAGCAGAGATAAAACCCAGCAAGATAAGAAGGAAGAAAAGGAAGAAGCAGAAGCTGATGATGGGCAAGGCCAAGATAAAATTAATGAACAAATAGATGAGGTAATGAGGATTCAGAACCAACCTGCTCTCCTGACTCAAGGCCAGGGCCACTGCAACGCACAGCTCCTGAGGTGTCTCAAGACATTTTTTTCCTGCTTATCATTTGCTTTCCCATTGCCTCATAAGGGAATGTGTAACAGAGCCTCTTAACCGGACATAAAATATCTAACTATGGGTTACCGATGAGGTGGTCTTCATGCTGTTTGGACTCGTGCTGTAGTTTGGAAGCTAAAACCTGTGGTCCTTTTCTGTATTTCTTCCCATAAACTTCCGTGTCCTGTTTGAGATTAAGTAACGCAGCACCTCTTATCAGTGGAGAATGTGCACTGAAAGTGAAACTTGAAATTCCAACATGAAAATTCAAAAAATATTGGTAAAATTCTAATGTGTACTGGTAATTTTAGGGAAGAGACACTGTATTCTCTCAGCATAACTACAGTTGACCCTTGAGCAATGTAGGCGTTGGGGGCACTGACCATCTGCAGGGTTGGAAATCTGTGTGTAACTTTACAGCTGGCCCTCTACATCCGCGGGTCCCACCAGCCACGGATCTGTGTGGCACTATAGCACGTATTTATTGAAAAAAACGTGCATAAGTGGTCCACGTAGGTGGACCCACACGGTTCAGACCTGTGTTGTTCAAGAGTCAACTGTGTTTTGAGCTGATTATATGTGAATGCTACACTTTTTTTTTTTTTTTTTTTTTTTTTTTTTTTGCGGTGCGCGGGCCTCTCACCGCTGTAGCCTCTCCCGCTGCGGAGCACAGGCTCCTGACACGCAGGCTCAGCGGCCACGGCCCACAGGCCCAGCCGCTCCACGGCATGTGGGATCCTCCCGGACCAGGGCACGAACCCGTGTCCCCTGCATCGGCAGGCGGACTCTCCACCACTGCGCCACCAGGGAAGCCCCTGAATGCTACACTTTTTAAAAGTTCATTTTTATTTATTTTTTCCTGTTCTCTCCGTTGTCCAAAGAGGGAATATGATGAGAACGAGGTGGACCCTTACCATGGCCATCAGGAAAAGCTGCCCGAACCTGAGGCCTTGGACCTTCCAGATGACTTGGACCTAGACAGTGAAGACAAGGATGGTGATGGGGACACAGACAGCGAAGACGGAGAAGGTGTGTCTTTCGAAACCTAAAGAGCCCGTTGGAAGTCATTGAAACTGAGCAGTAACAGATTTCTCTTCAGGCCAGTGTCATGGCCAGGTCATTATCGTGTCTGGTCAGCACAATTCCAGTTTGATAAAATGCCTCGCCTTTTCTTTTTTTTTTTTTTGTTTTTTTTTTTTGCGGTACGCGGGCCTCTCACTGTTGTGGCCTCCCCCGTTGCGGAGCACAGGCTCCGGACGCGCAGGCTCAGCGGCCATGGCTCACGGGCCCAGCCGCTCCGCAGCATATGGGATCCTCCCAGACCGGGGCACGAACCCGTATCCCCTGCATCGGCAGGCGGACTCTCAACCACTTGCGCCACCAGGGAGGCCCATGCCTCGCCTTTTCTTTGTTTCTCCTCTAGGTAGGCCTGAAGCTTGTACACCAGCAGGTCTCTGTCACTCCTGTCGTCTCCTGTCCTGTGTTTCAGTGCTGCTGCCCCAGGCAGTGCTGTCACACACGGCCCCACCGCCCCACAGTGCCACCATGTGCCCCGTCTCAAGGGTTGATGTAAACTCCGTGCAGTCCAGGTAGAGCCAGGCCTCTCATGGAGCCCAGTCACAGCTTTCCTGGGAAAGTTGTTGATTGTTGTGCATATGTTGTGTGTTTAGTCTGAAATATGAAATCACCATGGGGAGTGAGATGGAATAATCCCGAAAGAAATCACTTGGCATGGCAGTACTTCAGCGCCTCTGTCACCCACTGTTCAACCCGAGTGTGACTCCTTAGGGGTGCTGTCTAGTATCGGAAGCTTGTGTACGCGGTGCCGCTGAAATAGAGAGCCCCCGTCGTGGTGGGCAACCAGATGAAAGGTGGCGCCAGCGAGGCTCTGCTTCTTAGTGCATCAGTTACATATGTAGAAAGCTATTAAAAACACTGTATTGGAAAAAAAAGAGCAAGTTACAAAAGAATTAATGAGAGGTACCATTTAGGTGGAAATGTAATACAAGAACCAGTACTATATATTGTTTATGGATACATCAAATATACGAACACATAGAAAGGAATAATATACAGTAACTTCAGGTTATGAGCTCTGAGGAAGTAGGAAGGACAAAGGCATCCAGAATCCAGACAGCTGTGTCCAGAACCATTTATTTCTTAAAAATGAGTGACAAGTTTGATAGACTTGTGGTAACACATTAACATCTGTTAAATCTAGGAGGTGAGTATATGGCTCAAATTTAAATGCATTTCTCACGTTTAAGGTATTTGGTAATTCGTGCTTAGAACAGTCTTCGCTCTGTGAATCTCTAGTTTACTTTTTTTTAATAAGTTTATTTTATTTTTATTTTTTGGCTGTGTTGGGTCTTTGTTGCTGTGCGTGGGCTTTCTCTGGTTGCGGTGAGCGGGGGCTGCTCTTCGTTGCAGTACACAGGCTTCTCATTGCAGTCGCTTCTCTTGTTGCAGAGCACAGGCTCTAGGCACATGGGCTTCAGGAGTTGTGGCACGTGGGCTCAGTAGTTGTGGCTCGCAGGCTCTAAAGCGCAGGCTCAGTAGTTGTGGTGCACGGGCTTAGTTGCTCTGCAGCATGTGGGATCTTCCCAGACCAGGGCTCAAACCTGTGTCCCCTGCATTGGCAGGCGCCACCCGGGAAGCCCTCTAGTTTACTTTTTAAATGTAATATAAGCTGCTGCTTCTAAGGCATTTCCATTAACTTATAATTTTGGAATCTTACTTCAACCTTAAATTCAACAACCAAGCATAAAATTAAAATCCACTGAGAATCTAATAAGCCATTTGCCCTAGAAAAATATCCAGGCTCGTTTTAAGCTACTGAGTATATAAACTAAGAAGCAATTACTATTAAAATTTTTTTTAAGTTTTATACAGTTCTTTCCATTTACAGTTACTACAAAATATTGGCTCTATTCCCCATGTTGTATAATACATCCTTGAGCCTGTCTTACACTTGATAGTTTCTACTTCCCACTCTCCCACCCCCAATACACATGCACACACCCCCGCAGACACACACACACAGACACACAGACACACACAGGTAACCACTAGTTCTCTCTGTGAATCTGAAGAAGCAATTATTTTAAAGAATTATTTGCTAACAAAATAACTGATTTCTGAAGTGCCCAAAGTATAGACAAGCTCTTTTAAATAAACAAAATGTTTAAATAAGATGGTTCCCATTTGAATATATGTTGTATTTTCTGTGTATGGTAAAGAATGATGTCTACCAATTATTCCCAGTGATAACTGAAAATTAGACTGGCATTTCCTATCTGTTCTAAAATACTCCTATTGTTGTGGTGGCTTTTAGGACTTTTTAGTGGATTACTTATTCTTTAATGAAATGCACCATCTAAACAGTTGTATGCAATATGTAAGTACGGTTTAGAGCAGACGTAGGCAAAATTTTTCTGTGACGGGTCGGTCAGATAATAAACGTACAGTCTTTGCAGGTCATAAGCTGCAACAGAGTTGCAAATACTTAGTTCTGCTCTTATAGTGTGAAAGCAGCCGTAGGTAATACAGAATGGATGGGGTAAACACATAGGTAAATGGTTGGTGCAGCTGTGTTCCTATAAAACTTGTGGAGAAATTTGCAGAAATATGTGGATGGCCAGATTTGGCCCAAGGACCATAGTTTGCCAACTCCTGGTTCGAGAATAATAATAAGACACTTGTGTAACTACATCCCATCTTAAGAAATCACATTGTTTGGTTTTTAAATTCTGTGTTCCTTCTTTTGGTTTCATCTGTCCAGAAGAGAATCCTTTGGAAATTAAAGAGAAACCAATGGATACTGTAGAAGCAGGTCATGAAGCCGAAGACATAAACGAAGAGACTGAGGCTGACCAGAATGAAGGCCAGGGTCAGCACGAGCCTGAGGGAGGCTCCAGTGAAGATGACCAGGAGGAAGGGGAGGAAGAGATGGACACAGGAGCTGCCAACCAAGACAACGATGTTGCCCAGCATCCTGAAGAGAACGCAGAGGAGGAGCAGCAGTCTTTGGAGGACAAGGACGCCAGTGAGGAAAGTGCAGAGAAGGACGTCCCTGTTGACCAAGGTCTCCAGCCTCAGGTATCATGGCGGGTCTGGCTTGTCTTCGATTAAAAATGATGATGATGAGAAAAAATTACCTTCTTCCCACTGGAATCTCTCTTAGGCTACTTTGCCGAGCAGGTTTATGTTTCTGTTTAAGACCCGCTTTGGCCGATCCCCTCCCTGCAGACTCCCCTTGGTGAGGGGGGCCCCCCACCTCATCTTCTTCCTCCAGAGCAGTTAATGCTGTGTTTGATTTCCCTGCAGATGCAGGAAAAAGAGGAAGAAGGGGAGAACTCTGACACGGAGCAGCAGGTGCCAGAGGCTACGGAGAGGAAAGAGCACGACTCCTGCGGTCAGACGGGCTTGGAGAGCGAGCAGAGCGAGCATGCCGTGGAGCTGGCGGGGGCCGCGCCCGAGAAGGAGCAGGGGAAGGAGGTGAAGGGCCCTCTCTGCCTCGCCCGCTGCCCCTTGGGAGGGCCTCTTCTCCCTGTCCGAAACCAAGTTCTGTTTAGCAGTAGTTGGTTCGTGTGTGATGTTTATCTGTGGTTGACATCTAACATATCATCTCCCGTTCATTAAGAAAGTGGTCGTACACCTAATTTTATATGCCCCCTGGAACAAATCCCAGAATACTTTTACACACTTTATTTAAGTGATGTGCTCAATGAGAAAAAGTTACTAGAGTGTAGTTCTCTGTGGGAGAACCAAGTTCAAATTATATTTTAGAAAGCTCCTAAGGAAAGAAGGGTTGACTTGAGACTTCATGCAGTGGTATGGCTCTAGTATGTAGTAGGGCTTCCCTTTTCCTCGCTGTTCACCAGGCTTCTAAACATTAATTTCAAATGGAAAGTACCTCTTCATTCCTTGACATAGGGTGAGGTGTCTTTTGTGGCCCAGTTGGGGCACTGGCAGCCTGGAAGGAGCCCTGGAAGTTGGAGGGCCTGCTACTCAGAGGTTTCTCTGGACAACTCCCTTGGCCTCTCTGCACCCCTACTTTCTCAGCAATAATTACAACGGTTTATATTTCTCATCCCCCTTCCAAACCGTTTACTGAGCACCCATTAGGTGCTGAGCACTTCATTACTTTAGCAAGTCTTCATCATGGCCTTATAAGATAGATATTATTGTTCTTTGTATGTTCTCCATTTTATTTTTTATTTTATTTTATTATTTTTTTTTTTTGGTACGTGGGCCTCTCACTGTTGTGGCCTCTCCCGTTGCGGAGCACAGGCTCGCTCCGGACACGCAGGCTCATCGGCCATGGCTCACGGGCCCAACCTCTCCACGGCATGTGGGATCTTCCCAGACTGGGGCACAAACCCGTGTCCCCTGCATCGGCAGGCGGACTCTCAACCACTGCGCCACCAGGGAAGTCCCTATTTTTTATTTTTTAATAACATTTTTCTTTTTCTTTTCTTTTATTTAGTTTTGGCTGTGTTGGGTCTTCGTTGCTGTGCACGGGCTTTCTCTAGTTGCAGCGAGCGGGGGCTACTTTTCGTTGTGCGCATGCTTCTCATTGCAGTGGCTTCTCTTGTTGTAGAGTTGTGGCACATGGGCTCAGTAGTTGTGGCTCTTGGGCTCTAGAGAGTAGGCTCAGTAGTTGTGGCGCACGAGCTTAGTTGCTCCGCGGCATGTGGGATCTTCCTGTACCAGGGATCGAACCCATGTCCTCTGCATTGGCAGGCGGATTCTTAACCACTGCCCCACCAGGGAAGTCCCTATGTTCTCCATTTTATATCCGAGTTAAATAAGCCCCAGTGAAGTTAAATGACAATCTCCAGAGTACTCAGCTGGTTGGTGATGAAGCCTGGTTTCAAATCGAGGCCTGTCCCACCTTCAGAGTAAGCCATTACCTCCCGCAGAGAAGGAACTAACGAAGTCCCGCAAGAGGGTAACAGACTCAGGTCTAGATGCTCTCGTTTCTGCCCACAGGCCAAGCCTTAGTCATGGGTGAGTTCCAGAGCAGACAGGCAGGTATGGTCACAGTTGTCCCTTGGGGTCCAAGAAGGATTGATTCCAAGACACCCCTGGATACCCAAATCCGAGGCTGCTCAAGTCCCTTATGTAAACTGGCGCAGTACAGTGGGCCCTCCGTGTCCCCGGATATAGAGTGCCAACTGCATGTGACTGTGAGATGAGAATGGTGAGAGGAGTTGTGCACAGTGCAGTCGATAACCAGATGCTTGCACAGCTTCCTCCACCTCATTCTTTGTGGCTTGGATTTCACAGGAACACGGCAGTGGAGCTGCGGATGCAAACCAGGCAGAAGGCCATGAATCCAACTTCATCGCCCGGTTGGCCTCTCAGGAAAACACCAGGAAAAACACACAGGTCTCTATCACTCTCTCTATCACCCTTCACCTAAACTTAGGTGAAGGCTGCATGTAAACTGATGTTCTAAATGTAATGGTTTAAAAAAACTACCAAATTCCCCGCCTTCGCTGTCTCACCATGATGTCAGCCTTGGCGAGCAGACCAGGACTGTGGGGCTTTCCCAGCTGGGGCTTCTTCCCTATGTGGGGACAGACAGACACACACACACACAGACACACGCACACAGAGACACAGACATGCGTGCACACACACACAGACGCGCACACGCACGCACGCGCACACACCCTTATCCTGTTAAGTTCTTATTATGGAGCCTAAAAACCAGGTGTTCTATGTTGTTGCCAAGGACTAACCAGTCTTACTCTGTTCACTGTCCATTCTCTTTTTTGTTTTATTTTTAAATTTTTTAAAATTTAATTAGATTTATTTATTTTGGCTGCACTGCATGGCTTGCAGGATCTTATTTCCCCAACTAGGGATTGAACCCAGGCCCCAGCCGTGAAAGCGACGAGTCCTAACCACTGGACTGGCAGGGAATTCCCTCTTTTGTGTTTTAAAGATAAGGTTTTTTAAAATGGGGTATTATTCATGCATGTGATACAAAATTAATATATAGAAACCAGTCCCCTAAAAAGCTTCCATTTTATTCCTGTCCCCAAGCCACCCAAGGGACTATGCTCAGAGCATATTGGTGCTGCCAGTCTTGTCTTCTTTCTAAGAGACTTTCTGCATATGTAGTATAGGTATGGATGTTTGTGTGTGTGCACCTCCCTGTGTGAGAGTGTTTCTTTGCCTCTTTGCCTTGTTTCAGGTAGAGAAGTATATCATAGAGATTGCTCTGTATATGTATTTAGAGATCTTCCTATTAACAGCTTCACTGAAATCCACTCTTGTATGGTACACCTGGTTAACTTAATCAGCCCCCTGAGGGTAAACATTATGATTATTTTTACTCTTTTTGCCATTACAGACAAGGTTCTGATGAATTTCCTCATATTTCCCACAGAGTTTTAAGAGGAAACCTGGGCAGGCCGACAACGAACGTTCCATGGGTGACCACAATGAGCGTGTGCACAAGAGGCTGAGGACTGTGGACACGGACAAACACACTGAGCAGGGCCCAGCCCAGTCCCAGGCCCTGGCCGAGGATGCAGAAGCATTTGAGCACATTAAACAGGGTAGCGAGCCCTATGATGTACAGACCTACGGTACGATTCAGGGAAGGCTTCTCCTTTGCTCCTTGAGCTCTGTGAGCGCTTATGCTGTGTGCCCGCCAGGTGTTCTTACAAGTCATCTTAGGAGGGAGGGGAAATGGCTTTTTAAACTAGTTTCCTTCTAATTAGATGTGCAGAAATACAATTTGTTTTGGATATAAAGATATCTGTAGCCAAGTGCAGGGTTTCAGTGCTCAGGGTTCTGGGTCTGGTGTAAGCCTTTTAAATATCTTTGGTAATGGTTGGCCGTATCCAAACCCAGCACTGATCTCAGGGATTCTGAGTAGTGGACATTTCTTCATAATCACCCAGCAATGGTAGGAGCTGTGAACTTGAAATATGTGTTTCAAGAAAGGAGAGAGGACTTGCCTGGTTGGCACAGTGGTTGAGAATCTGCCTGCCAACGCAGGGGCACGGGTTCGAGGCCTGGTCCGGGAAGATCCCACATGCCACGGAGCAACTAAGCCTTACCGTGCACCACAACTACTGAGCCTGCGCTCTAGAGCCCGCGAGCCACAACTACTGAAGCCCGTGTGCCTAGAGCCTGTGCTCCGCAACAAGAGAAGCCACCACAGTGAGAAGCACATGCACCATTACAAAGAGTAGTCCCCGCTCACCACAACTAGAGGAAGCCCGCACGCAGCAATGAAGACCCAGCGCAGCCATAAATAAACAAACAAGGAGAAAAAAGATCTCAGCATAGAAAGGGAGTAGTCAGTCGTCACTCAGTCTCCGCTTCAAGTTCTCCTGGTAACTTGTCACTGTTTCATTCCTAACATGCAAGCTGGTGTTGCTAATGTGTACTATGAGGATGGTACAACAAGACTGCTCTGCTGTGGATTACTGTTTTCTCTCCCTGTCCCCACTTTGAAGAAAAATGAAGCAATACCAGTGATGGCTGCCATGCATGGAGCTTTTACCTTGTGCCCAGCACCGTTATGAGCCTTTGCGGCATGACCATGGAGTTCCTCTAACAGTCTTTACCAGCTAGGATTTCTCCATTTTATAGATCAGCACACTGAGGCCGAAGATGTTTAAGAACTGGTCCAAGATCACGATGCTGGGATTCCCATGCTGATCTTTCTGTGCCCCGTATTGTTATACTTTATCACTACAGTTTTTCCACCCGTAACTTGGCAATGAGGATGGTTCCATTAGCTGCTCTGAGTCACGTGCCTGGCGTGTTTATTCTGGTTCAGCCTCTGGCCATAGCAATAAAAACCCAGCTAAACATCCAACTCTATGGTCACATGTATAGTTACATTGTATCCTTGAAGCTTCTGGCCGGGGGGCGTGGTGGGGAGTGTTAAGCACTTACATCAGTAGGTCACAGACAAGCCAAGTACTGTGTCCAAGCCACATAACCAGTCAGTGGCAGAATCTTGGAAACTACGAATGACCAAAAGCACACCCACTTGGGATGGCTTTGTCTGCAGAGAGCTGACTTTTTCATGTGTGTGCACTTTGTTGGCAGATGTGGCTAGCACGGAGCAGCAGCAGTCTGCAAAGGACCCCAGCGAGGCTTGGGAAGAGGAGGAGACAGAGGACGCCTCCGTGGGCACAGGGGAGCAGGAGGAGCTCTGCGCAGTAGACATGGAGCAGCTGGAGTCAGAGGAGGCCAGGTCGGGGCGCACAGCCGGGCCAGGTGAGTCCTGCAGTGAGCACACCCTCCTGCCTAAGCTCTCTGACTCACAGAAGTCATTTCTCTGGTGCTGCAGTCACGCTTAGTCAGTTCTTTCCCCATCCTAACCCATGGCTTAGAGATTCATTTGCCCATAATGATTTCCCTGTACATATTTCATTTGGGAGTAGGAAGGTAGAAGGTGTTACAGGACGCTGTCCTTCACGGACACCCTTGAAACTTGAGTTGCAGACAGAATCCCAGCAGTCTTTATTATTTTTTTATCTTATTTATTTTTAAAATTTATTTATTTATTTTTGGATGCATTGGGTCTTCGTTACTGTGCACGGGCTTTCTCTAGTTGTAGCAAGCGGGGGCTACTCTTTCGTTGTGGTGCGCAGGCTTCTCACTGCGGTGGCTTCTCTTGTTGCGGAGCACGGGCTCTAGAGCGCAGGCTCAGTAGTTGTGGCGCACAGGCTTAGTTGCTCCGCGGCATGTGGGGTCTTCCCAGACCAGGGCTCGAACCCGTGTCTCCTGCATTGGCAGGCGGATTCTTAACCACTGCACCACCAGCAAAGCCCAACCCAGCGGTCTTTTTTAAATATGTAGAAGAAAACAGAATAGTACACATACTCTAGTATGACCAGAAGATATATTCTTTTTTTTTCCATTTCTTATTTATTTATTTATTTATTTGGTTGCACCGGGTCTTAGTTGTGGCAGGTGGGCTCCTTAGTTGCGGCTCACTGGCTCCTTAGTTGTGGCACGCATCTGGGATCGAGTTCCTTGACCGGGGGTTGAACCCGGGCCCCCTGCACTGGGAACGCAGAGTCTTATCCACTGTGCCAGCAAGGAAGTCCCCCAGAAGATATATTCTTGAGTATTAGAGAAACAATATTTTTAATTATATGAATATATACTATATTTAAACATTTTATTTAAAGAAATAGGGGAAATGCATGTGAGAAAGTAACAAAACTTCTTACATACAGTTCCATTTCATAGCTGACCAAGTGCTATTACAAGGCTGTTTTTTTTTTTTTTTTAATTCATTCAACACATGAAAAAATAGCTTTATCAGCAATGGTATAAGTGCAAATTCAAAAGAACTTGCTAAATTCAAAAACTTTTCCTTCTGCTTTCGTCTTCTTAGGGGCGTTAGAACTGCTGACTGCCCAGCTGTTACAGGACAGTGGGAAAGGCATAGCTCTGTGATTAGACCTTCCTAGATTCAAATCCAGACTTTCTCTTACTTACTTACTTTATAGGTTGAGGCAAATTATTTGTCTTCTTTGTCTCAGCTTCCTCATCTATAAAATGGAGTGATGATGTTATTTTACTTTTTGGTTCTGTCAGAGTTCTGCATGCACATAGTTTATTTATTTGCATGAACATAGTTTAATGGATCACACGGTTCTGTGAGGCTTGTCAGGGTAAAACAGTCTCCCCCAACTTCCACCTCCCAGAACAGCCGCCTTCCACATCAGGGTGAGGAGAGGGGGAAGTTGAGGGAGTGAGAATTGGCAGACTGTGTCAGAGAGAAAGGACACGTGCAGCCGAGGTGTTAATGTGCCGGGGAGTGAATGAGTGAAGTCTGAGTAATTGTTAGGATTGACACGTGACTGTGAAGGCTGAGTCTTCATGTTGACATTGTGGTGTGAGAACAGGCTTTGAAGAGATGGAGATGGAGACCCAAACTGTTAACACAGAGGAAGACCAAGACCCCAGGACAGACACACCCCACAGGGAGACAGAGAATGAGAAACCAGAGAGAAGCCGAGATTCGACCATTCATACAGCCCATCAGTTCCTTGTGGACACGATTTTCCAGGTACTAAAACTTTCACAAATTACTACTTCAATAAGTTGACAAAACGTAATTATAAGTTGCTTTTAAACAGCTTAAGACATGTTTGTCTTAAAAACTTTATATAGCATCTGGTTTTGGGGTATCATATCCTTATCAGTCTTTTAAGGAGTACTGTTGGTACGACGTGTTCTCTGAGCAGATAACACACGTCTAATAGTTAATCCCAGGGTCACCGTGGGTGGTCTGTGTCCTGACTTGGCCACGATGGTGGGTCTTGTCCTCGGACCTCTGGCTCTCACATCTCCTCCTCTCACATCCACCAGCCTTGTGTGAGGAGCCTGCAGGACAGTTAAGTTTATGTTGGTTAAGTAGGAAGAATCGTTGGCTTAATGCCTGCATTTAGGAAGAGCCAATTAACTGAGTTGTTTTCCCTAATTCTTTGACTTAATTATAGTCTAGATTAATTAAAGAATATTTCCATTATTGATATCTTCCTGGGTACTTTGTTTTACTGGGATGGATTTATTAAATGTTAAAATTTCCTTTATCTATTTTGCCTCTACATAATGGGAAGGAGAAGAATGGTTGTCTGGCGTCTTAATTGTGCCATTAAATTTGCTCAAGTTTTGCATCTCAGGGGGAGTTCATACTGCAGGGAATAAGGCAACCAGGTATAGTGAGTTGGTGATTCCAACCTGGGCCTCCTCTATCTGTGGCTTTTCCCTCTTAGCCCTTCTTAAAAGATGCCAATGAACTAAGACAGGAGCTGGAGAGACAGCTGAAAACATGGCAGCCACACGAATCTGGAAACCCAGAAGAAGTAAGTCACTGGTCTTTTTATAAAATATCTTGACTTTTGTTTTTTAAGGTACAGGAAATCCAATTACTTTGGTCAAAGCGACCGAGTATATGGAGAATATAATTATAATTCTGAAGCCTACATCTGTGCATTGTTTTCTGCCTGCTTTGCCACTAGATCTGTAGCTTAATTAAAACAGAGAAACTGGTGTGTTTAATTCTTTAGCTTCCATTGCTCAATCTGTAATGGACGTAATAGACGTGACAGTGGTTGAAACATGGGGCAAAAGTCTATACTGTGTCACTCTCTGAATAGGCCACCGGGAACACTGCCAGCTGATATGGCAGTGTAGATTAACCAGGTGTTTCCTTTTCAATGACCTTGCATCCTAAATTTACTAATATTTACTAAATATACATATTTTAATTTTGTATCTCTTACCATTATTCTCACCACATGTATGTATTGACTGTTCTGCCATAATTGGCAAAAAAAAAAAAAAAACTAACCATGGAGCTTTATATTCAGGAAATAAGCACACTGCTGAGTGTTACTTGAGAGGTTTGCACTCGTCACTTTTGTTTTTGAAACATGAGCCTGAGAGACCATGATTAAGTGGCTGGATCTCCTGGCACCAAAATTACCCATCACAGCTCCCTCTCCATATGAAGGGTGCACGTTATATACTCCTCATAGGTGATGTGAATGAGGCATTGATTTGGTCATGAATTCCAGTATTTTATTACCTTGCTTTCTCATTGGAACTGCGAGTTGTGGCTTTGGTGGAAGAGGAGACATTTTATTTATTTACTTTTAATTTATTTATTATTTTTAAATTTTATTTATTTATGGCTGCATTGGGTCTTCGTTGCTGGGCGTGGGCTTTCTCTAGTTGCAGCGAGCAGGGGCTACTCTTTGTTGCAGTGCGCGGGCTTCTCATTGTGGTGGCTTCTCTTGTTGAGGAGCACGGGCTGTAGGCACACGGGCTTCAGTAGTTGTGGCTCTCGGGCTCAGTAGTTGTGGCTTGCGGGCTCTAGAGCGCAGGCTCAGTAGCTGTGGCGCACGGGCTTAGTTGCTCCGTGGCAAGTGGGATCTTCCCGGACCAGGGCTCGAACCCGTGTCCCCAGCACTGGCAGGCGGACGCTTAACCACTGCGCCACCAGGGAAGCCCAGGAGGAGACATTTTAAACCGGGTGAATCAGATAGCAGCTTGACAAGAGAAGCAGGTTGTTTTCTCCCGCTTTGCTTCAGGCCTTCATCTTGCTGTAAGGACTTTGGTTGGCTCCAGCCTTCTAAGGGTAACTTACATGTTGTTGCTGTTGTCACAGGAGAAGGCAGCAGTGGAGATGTGGCAGAGTTACCTGGTCTTAACGGCACCTCTTTCACAACAGCTGTGTGAGCAGCTTCGTCTCATATTAGAGCCTACCCAGGCTGCCAAACTGAAGTAAGTCTTCTCCATTGGATGCACTCATGGTGCCCTGGAAAGGTGGCAGTGTCACCTTTTCTGCTGAGCTTATTAGCACGTAACAGCTATGGTGCTGGCGTCTAGGTTGCCACTTGTGCTGCACGGGCTCTAGTATGGCGTTCCTCACCTTGTTGCCATTTTATCATCTCTACCACAGAAGTTTCTGTGAAGTTCAGTATGAATGCACTTTCTGTGACTAGTTAATTAATACCTGATGAGAAAATTGGCTGAGCCTTTGGGGGTGTGTGTTGGTCACCTTCTACACGTTGGATCACTCACTCGCTGCATGTGTCACTCACCTAGATCTTCCAAAGATGTGTCCAGAAGCATAGTTTTAGAACACAAAAGAGGATCCAAGACTTAATATTCAATGCAAACATCATTTTTCTTTTTAAAAAGTGTTTAAAATTTTCTAAAAGGACCTAATTATTCTTGCCACATACATACCCAGTTTTTCTGGCTGCTGATCAAGAAGATCCCAGCCCTTAATAATCTCAATTGACAGTAAGTAACACTGCATTGTGCCAGGTTACTGGTTATTTGGTATAACTGGTTATAAGTTATTATTACTGTGACTTTATCCTTAATCTTGCTCCTGTTTGGTTAAATTTAACAGAGGAGACTATCGAACTGGGAAGCGACTGAACATGCGGAAGGTCATTCCATACATTGCCAGTCAGTTTCGCAAAGACAAGATTTGGCTTCGAAGGACCAAGCCCAGTAAACGCCAGTATCAGATTTGTTTGGCTGTCGATGACTCTTCTAGCATGGTAGACAACCATACCAAACAGGTAAGGAGGAGAGGTGTAGTGGCAGTTCGATGGGCCACCTGAATGTTTTAAATATGTTCTGGCTAAAAAACACTTTGAAATACCAGTTAGTTTGTTCTGAGAATATGAGACCATATTTGAGAAGATCTAAGATTTAAAGAGTTCAAAGGGGCAATTTCAGGACGTCTCAAGAAATTTTGGTGTCTTACTGCTGTAGGTCGTTTAGATTGTTGTTTCTTAGCATTGCCAGGCTATTGTCTAGTTGCAGAGTAAGTAAATTTGTCAGTGTTTACTTTCCACTGAATGAATGTACTATATTTTTTAAGACCATGCACAACGTAATAACTGAATAGCCCTGATACTTTTTTTTTTTTTTTTTTTTTTTGCGGTACGCGGGCCTCTCACTGCTGTGGCCTCTCCCGTTGTGGAGCACAGGCTCCGGACGCGCAGGCTCAGCGGCCATGGCTTACGGGCCCAGCCGCTCCGCGGCATGTGGGATCTTCCCGGACCGGGGCACGAACCCGTGTCCCCTGCATCGGCAGGCGGACTCTCAACCACTGCGCCACCAGGGAAGCCCTGAGTATCCCTGATTTTTTAAGATGTCTTCAGTACACATTTCTTTACGTCTGTGTAGTTAGTGTTCTATCAGTAGTAACAAGGCTTAGGAGCCTGGGTGGTGTTACAACACACACACACACACACACACACACACACACACACTCTCTCTCTCTCTCTCTCTCTCTCTCTCTCTCTCTCTCTCTCTCTCTGTCTCTCTCTCTCTCTGTCTCTCTCTCTCTCTCTCTCTCTCTGGAAAAAGTGTAACCTCCGCACGTGTGTTCAGGTCTCAACTCCCCACTTAGTACTGCGTAACTTTGGGCAGTTCATTTTATGTCTGTCAGTTTTACCTTCTGAAAACATGATGATAACAGTACTTACCTCAACCTCAGAGTTGTTATGAAGACTAAGTGAAATCATGTATACAGAGCAGTCAGTTCAGTGCCTGGCACTTGATACATGTTCAGTAGATGTTAGTTGCTACAAGTATCGTCATCTTTTTAACTGAATTTAAATTCTAAAACTATACTGTCATTTATGCATAGATTAGAATAAATTGGTTTTTAAAATCTTTTACCCATGAGAGATTACTTTATGTAGTCAAAAAAGGGGGAAGAAACCTTAAAAATGTATGGACCAAATTTCTCAAGATCGCTTTTATTGGATAATGTCTAGAGCAGACCTTTCCTACGAGTATAAAGGATATTGGGTTTCGGCGCTTGTGCTATTAGCCAGGGCCTAAGACTACCAAAGCCACCAAAGCCTCTGAGTTGGTTGTGAATAGCCATATTGATGTTGTTCCCCTGTGTGCCATACCAAAAAAGTAGTGTTTTCTGTGGGAATCTTGGTATAAAAAAGGTTGAAAGGCATTGGTGTAGAGGATATTCCGATTTCTTCAACCCTTCACTTTGTTTCACAGCTTGCCTTTGAATCTCTGGCTGTGATTGGAAATGCTCTAACCTTTCTGGAAGTGGGTCAGATTGCGGTGTGCAGGTAAGAGTGCCTTTTAATCCCATTGGGAAAACCAGCCTTTTTTTGCATGACAAAAAATAACTCCCATTGTATTTGGTTTTTCTCCCCCAAGTTTTGGAGAGTCCGTAAAGCTGTTACACCCATTTCACGAACAGTTCAGTGATTACTCAGGGTCCCAGATTCTGCGGCTCTGCAAATTCCAACAAAAGAAAACCAAGATTGCTCAGGTATGCTGATGACTTCAGATGTCTTCTGCAGTTATTTTATGGTATAGGAGAGACATAATTTTTAGAACTCCCTCCTCCCCAGCATGGTAAAATTTACAATAGAGAATAGTCCTAAGCCTCAGCCGGTGTACCACTAGAATAGAATCTCCCTTGGCATCCATTATTAAATAGGATGTGATCTCTTTTTCTGTTTTTCAAAGATCATTTGACTTTGCATCATTGATTTTCTGGCTCCCTATTTTGAGAGGTTTGGAACATTTTGGAAAAATGAACCACCTCCCAGTACCCTTATCAAGTGGGTCAAGGCCAATTTCTCTACCATTTAGCCTAGAGAAGACGATGTGAAATAAAGCCAGTGACTTGCTCAGGATGGCATACGTTCTAAACACAGCATGGGATAACAATTCTGTCCTGATTCCTGCCGTAATTTAGCCTCCTTCACGTTACACTGGATATTTTGTTTTCTTGCCCAGCTCTTTTCCTTTCTTGAAAGAAGACAGCTCTTTGGTTCATTTGGGGGATTACTGACTTCTTGTCCCCCAGAGGAAGTGTTTCTTTTCCTTTGGGGTGTCTCGTAGAACACTAGTGGGGTATATGCCAGGGACACAGGTCTTGTCTGTGCTTGAGAATGCCAGCACCCAACATGAATGCCAAGTGCAAGGATTGTCAGTCCTTTATGGATGGATGGGACAGTTTGATTGCTATAGATTTGAGATGGTTATCTGACAATCACTTAAGTGCCAGAAGTAATTTCAGTCTCTATGATAGTGGGAAGAGAGCTTAAATAGTTCTCTAATTGTCTATTTCTGGTTTAGTTTCTAGAGTCTGTAGCCAACATGTTTGCAGCCGCTAAGCAGCTCTCACAAAACATCAGTCCAGGTGAGCTGTGTTCTTTGGTCTTTGCTAACAAAATGCTTTTTTGTTCTCGTACTATTTGCAAGTTGCTTGTTTTCATCTCAGTGTACCCATCACCATCTTTTAAAGTGTATGCTCTATAGGAAAACACATAAACAGGGGATGATGCAGAGGTATTAAACACTCATGGAATTTTTTACCCACCTGTTCATTCATTCAAAAATTTTTATTGAACCCATACTCAAGAGGCTTATAATCAAAGGAAAAGGTAGACACCAACTAGTTTGTAATTAACTAGTATGTACTCATTTGATAGATTTGAGTTCAATTGTGAATGAAAGGAGTAAGGGTGTGTGGAATTAAATGTAAAGAGTATTCTTCAATATTTGAATAACAAAGGAAAGTGGAGAAGGACATAATTCAGAAACCAGCTAATCCATCCATGATTGATTTGGGGCTTTTGCAGCACACCAGTTCTTTAGCCTTTCCCTAAACCCTCAAATTCTGATTGTACCATGGGAAGACTTCCTTTTAAAGTAGGTCATTCACGCCTCTCAACACTTGCTAACCTTCCTTGACAGAAGACAGCCTGCCTTTAAGCACAACAGTCTTTCACTGGAAACATTATATAATATGCTAAAAATTTTAATACATTTTTATTCACTGTTCATTTTAGTGGTCCCTTCTATTTAAGTTTTTGTTTAAATTTCTATTTGTTTTTTTTTTTTTCAAGAAAAACAACAGAATTTAGGTACAAGAAATTGACAGAAATCTGAAGCTAATAGCCAATGACTGATATTTGGAAGATACAGTTCTAGGTTTCTGATTTGGGCACTTTCTTTTAATGGTCTAACTCAGGACTGCTTTTTTTATACTTTATATCCATAAACATGTTTTAATTCTCACATGTTGCTGTACAACAAAGTTGATCTAAATGTGACATTCCCCAAAGCACTACTGGGAAATTGTTTTATTGACAGAAGTTTTGTGTGTCTTTGTGCAGCCTTGTTTGTGACTCACACGTTCAAAGTAATAGATCTAATTTTATTTGTGCCCAGAATTCACCAGTTTCAGAGAACTGCTTGGTTTTGATAGCACAGAGAAAGCCTGCACTAATTTGTCTTACTGTCCGTAGTTTACTTAATTTTTGGCTGCGTTGGTCTTCGTTGCTGTGCACAGGCTTTCTCTAGTTGCAGTGAGCAGGGGCTACTCTTCCTTGTGGTGCGTGGGCTTCTCATTGCAATGGCTTCTCTTGTTGCAGAGCATGGGCTCTAGGCGTGCGGGCTCTAGAGCTCAGGCTCAGTAGTTGTGGCACACGGGCTTAGTTGCTCCACGGCATGTGGGATCTTCCCGGACCAGGGCTCGAACCCGTGCCCCCTGCATTGGCAGGCGGATTCTTAACCACTGCTGCACCAGGGAAGTCCCCGTACGTAGTTCGAGTTGTCATTTGAGTTGAGTTGTTCCTCTCCTGCTGTTATGTTCTACTACAGAAACTGCACAGCTCCTCCTGGTGGTCTCTGACGGACGCGGCCTTTTCTTTGAGGGCAAAGACAGAGTCCTAGCAGCAGTTCAGGCCGCCCGGAATGCTAACATCTTTGTCATTTTTGTTGTGTTGGACAATCCCAGTTCACGGGTGAGTGATTACTAAAAGCCACTTTTCTGGGGATTCCCTTCAAGCTGTTCTATCTGAAAAAGGGCCTGGGTCTCACTGTCATACCGAGAACTCCTATAACATTCATGGCAGCCTGAAGGGCACTGTGCTAGGCATTTTATAATTATTTTCTCATGTAACCGAGCAGTAACCCAGTGATGTAGGGATGGTTATTCCCGCTCTACAGCGAAGGACAGAAGCACAGAGGTTGTAGGTAATGACAAGGAAGCCAGTGTCCAGACTGACTCAGTCTGTCCTCTTAACCACTTTCTGTGCTGACTAGTACTCTGGTGGGTCATCTCCCTCTGCACAGCGTTGCTGCAGGTATCACAGCCTTGATGATGGGCCCTGTCCGTTGGAAACATAGACCAGCCTTTCCAAGTACTTGGATCTCAGCAGTGCCCTCCTCAAAGGAGGAAGCATCAGTCGCTACATGAAAGATGTCCACGGGGTGGTCTGTTCCCGGGGAAGTACTGTCTCTGCAGGCCACATTAAGGCCTGGATAGCAAGCTGAAGATTTAATGTGAATTCTTCCAAGTAGAGAATAGGAGATACCATCGTAGGGAAATCAGGTTTGCTTATCTACCCCTATCCTTCCCTTTTAGTGGCCATTCTCCTGGAAGAGGTGCTCAGAGATCTGCCGCCTCCTTATTGAGAGTTCTGTTTTACTTAGTAATAAGAGCTATTTTTATAAGCAGGAATTAGACATGTGAGGCCTAAAAATTGCCTGCAAAGGAGATCATAAAAGAGCTAGCCAAGGACACTGATTTAGTTTTTTTATTTCTAAATGTTTTTTTCTTGCCAGGATTCTATCTTGGACATCAAGGTACCAATATTTAAAGGGCCTGGAGAGATGCCTGAAATCCGGTCCTACATGGAAGAGTTCCCATTCCCGTTCTATATAATCCTACGCGATGTGAACGCACTTCCCGAGACGCTCAGCGATGCTCTCCGGCAGTGGTTTGAGCTGGTGACGGCCTGTGACCACCCGTAGAACAGAAGGAACGCAGTCCTAAGTGAGACTTTGCAGTCAGAATGTCACTGGTTGCCAGGTACTCCCTTTGGGACAACTGTTTCTGAACTCCCAGCTCGAAAATGGTATTTAATCTTAGACTTGATTTATAAACATTCACCCAACAGCTACAAAAAATTTTATTGCAACATTTTACGACACAATTTCAGAGCCTAGAGAAAACTCATGCTCCCTGCTGTGCCTGGGCTCCAGTGCTTGTAATAAACTTGGGGTGAAGGAACCGGCAGCAGCAGGTGTCTGGTCCCGTACCTGGGGAGTGGCGCGGCCCTTCGGGCTCGTCTCAGAAGTCCTGGCCCGAGAGGAGGCTGCACCCCACCCTTGGGGCCCAGCTGCCTGCCTTCCCTCCCGGGGACCCTGGACACCTCCATGAGGAGAGGCTGTTGGAAGCATGGGACTGTGCCAGGCCTCTGGGCAAAGGACTAAAGGGAACTTCCCTTTTGACCCTGTGCTAATAAGGCTTGGCCTTGCGAAGCCCACAGGGTGTACCCCAAAGCTGTCAAGTGGCTAAGGTAGCTGCGGTTTTTTTTACTGTGCTGCTTATGAAAGGAACTAACTTCTCTACGAGGGTAGGAGGCTTGTGGTATGTGTGTTTTTTTATAAAACAACCAGACATGGGAGCCAAAATCATCAGAAAATGACCCTTGGGCCATGTATGAATGAAATGGCTTTTCAGTGTCCTCCCCTTCACCTTTGCTGCTTCGGGAGACTATGCAATGATGGAAAGATGATTTTTCCTTTATTTCATTCTCTCTGTGCCATAGTTCCTGCTGTGGTAGTAATTTATTTCTTTAGTTCATTTTTTCTTAACAGTTAAGAGGAAGAATCATTCCTCACTGATTTCAAGTTGAACTGAGCCTGTCTTATGCTGGAAAAGAAGTGCTGTATCAGAAGAACTAAGCAGCCACATCTTTTTTTCCAGTCAAAAATGCATTAACGGTTTTTAGGCAGTTTTTACTTTGCCAAAAAGCAGTGCTTGAATACTTAACTGTGTGGTGTGTTCTGTTTAAGCTCTGTCAGATGTTCTTTTGTAGACAACATGCCATGACGTAATCATCTATCTCCATGTCTGTTACCAAGTTACACTGTGAAGTGTGCCTCCCTTTTGAGGTGGTCCTCAAAGACACAGTTTGCTTGTTGTTTAACCAAGTGCCCTAAAGCATGTACCTGAGGTTATATCATTTTTTATTCTAAAAAGCTATGCAGGTTATATTCTGAAAACTATTAAAAAATATACCACTGTTGATGTAACTTGTGACCACTCTTAATGGAACATGACAGGAGTGTAAAAGGTGTGCCAGGGGGTCTTGTCTGCTGGATCAGTGAGCTGTCAGTCACTAGTTTATGCTGTGTATCACGACTCCAAAACTTCAGTGGCTTATTTCAAGTCAGGGCCTGTTTCTTGTGGTTATGTCTGTGGTGGGTGAGCCTCAGCATGCTGGCCTCATGGCAGAAGATGGGCAAGCTAGTGGACACACACAATGGCTTGTAAAGATGCTGCTCCAAGATGAAATCTGAGTGTAAGAGATGTATCCCTGGCCAAAGGCCTCCGTGGGGCAGGAAGTTTAATCTTCCATACCAACATTATGACTGTGATGCGGTCCATCATATCTACCTTTAATTGACAGGACAAGCTAAGCTGAAGCATCCCAACTGAGGTGCCAGCATAAGTGATTCCCTTGGCCCTGGGATAGCTAATAGGGTCTGGAACAGAAGAATTTCAGTAAGCAAGTTACCCAAGAGTGCTATCTATCTTCAGTTTGTGCTGTGACAGGAAAAGGGTTGGGAAGCACAGGAGCAGACACAGGAGACCCATCAGGAACTGAGGGCGTTGGTTAGGAAGAGTGACACACCTGAGTCACTTAGAAGAAGCTACTGCGGATAGGCTTGCTCTGTCACACACTCACTTGGAGCACTTGGAGCTCAACCTTTACATTTGCCTTACCTTCCTCTCCACCTCCATCCAAACCCCAGTCTTGTCTGGTCTAACTTCTGGATATTTACCTTATTCTGTCTTCTGTCTTCCTTTTTGCTTTCCTCTGACTGCAGTGCAGCTGGAGCTCTCTTAAAATGTAGCTTGAGGGGGACTTCCCTGGGGGTAAAGAATCCACCTTCCAATGCAGGGGACACAGGTTCAATCCCTGGTCAGGGAACTAAGATCCCACACGCCACGGGGCAATGAAGCCTGCACACCTCAACTAGAGAGCCTGTGTGCCGCAAACTACGAGCCCACGCACCACAAGGAGAGAGAAGCCCGCGCACCGCAACGAAAGATCCCGCATGCCGCAACTAAGACCCGACGGAGCCAAAAAAATTTTTTAAATAAATATTAAATAAAATGTAGTACTAATCACTTTGCTAGCTTCACTTTGTCATACTTACAACATCCAAGGAGATCCTTCTGAATTCCTGTGAAGAAGGTACCATTTGTTGCTTCTTAGCACTACCTGCATCCCCTGTCCCTTCTCTCCCAGCATCCCCACCACACTATTTGATCTGATCACAGCAAACCACAGGGGCCTTGGAATCTGCCAGTGTTCCATGCATTCTTTGTCTAGAACTCTCTTACCCACTTTGCCTTTCTGACTAGCTCAGATAAGCCCTCCAAGAAGAAAGCTCCCACAGTATAAGCCTTGACAACATCTATAAACACTACGTTGGACTTATGTCTTCCTACCCAAAGAGTGATTCTAAGGACAGGGGGCATATATGACTCGTGACAGCATTACCAATGTCTAGCATGAGTGAATCTTTCCGGATGGGAAGAAGAAATAGTATAAAAATGTCAGTTCTCACTTTATAGATTCAACGCAACCAAAATTTCAGTAACGATCCTAAGATGACTTAGAGGAAAATAATACAAAACATTTCTAAAGGTCATACAGACCATTAATAGAAGACTCTTACAAGATACTACAGGGGAGTATTCTTGCCTAATACTAAAACATACAACAAAAAAGTAAAAACGACCTGGATGAAATTACCCTGAGGGTTATTCAGACCCTAAAAGAATTTACCAGGAGTATCACAAACCCCAGGAATATGAATGAATTAGTTAATAAATGGTGCTGAAATTATAGTTTACAACCGGAAAAGAACTTATATCCCCATTATGCTATAAACCAAAATCCTAGATAAACATTTTAAACATTAACAATGAAAAATTTTTTAAGTTCTGAAGGGGAGAAGATGAAATTGAAAAGGCTCAAAAGAATGGAAAATACACGTGACTATATAGAGACTTAAAGTTATAAAAGGAAAAGGATCAATTTTTAAAAATATGGCAAAAAGCCCATATAAAATTAGAATAAAAGTCTGGACCATCATAAAGGGACCAAAGTCATCATAATTCACAAAATAAGTATAACTAGAAGTGGCAAGGGATATTTAATTTCACTACTATTTAAAAGAAAAAAAATGAATTGCTAATTAGTAGACAAATTTTGAAATATGTGGTTATGGTATTAGCATCATTCACACAATGCCTGGTAATGTTCAAAATCTTTAGAGTGCTTATATGCGCCAGGTTCTGTTCTCAGTGCACTACATACAGTACAGTACAACAGCAGCTCCGGGGTAGATGCTGTTATTTCACTTTACAGACGAGCAAACAGGCGAGGAAACACACACACAAAAGTAGCCAGAAGTACACAACTGGGAAAAGGGAGCTCCAAGGATTCCAAGCAAGGCAATCAAGTAAATGCTCAGTGAACGAACGGGTAATTGAACACTTTGGGCTGTATTTTAATTCACAACAATCCTGTTTTTTAAAAGTAGGAGGGATTCACTAACACCTTACAGTTAATATAACTTAAGAGCGTAAGGAGTGTGTTGAGGGGAGGATAAAACGATTATAGGGGAAAAAAGCTTAAGGCGTAGGGATGTTTGGTTACTCGTTACTAGTGACACAAAATTCTCAAAACTGCAATGGGACAACCATTTAAAGCCTTGTAACTAAGGCCGATCATGAAGACTACAACGCCAGGAAAAATGCTCGCAGTAGAAAAGAACAGGGACAAGAACGAGAAAAGGAGACGGGCAGAACACACACTTGAAGAGAAATTAACATATAAATTTTTAGAATTTTTCACTATACGCACTAAACCTCAAACAGAATATACTAGTTTTCTTCCCTCACCCCCCAAATCCTTTCATTTAATGAAACTTAACCACGTGTCAGGAACTGGGCTAAATGCCTCACCACTATCTCATTCTTACAACAACCTGTGAAGCAGGAACTGCTATCCTGTTTCACGGATGAGCAAACTTAGGCTAAGACAAAGCGAAACTGCCTTGAGCTTCAGTTCCGACTGCCCGACTGCCGGGCTCCCGGAGCCAGCGCAACTGCGGCCGGCCGCCTCCCGGGAAACCGAGCTCGCCCCGCCCTGTCACCGCCCCACTTCCGCCCCTGCGCGCTGGGGCTCTGGCGGACCGCGCTGTGGACGTGATGGCCGCTTCCCGCTTACCCCCAGCGACGCTAACGCTAAAGCAGGTACCAACTGTCCTCGCCGGCCTCTTAGGGCAGCTTTACCGGGTCTGACCTCGATTCTCTACCGCTCCCTGCACCCATTCTATAGAGGGGTCTCGGGGACTACTGGGGGCGGACAACCCTGCGCGCGCCCCACTGATTGGCTCGGGCTGGGGGGGCGGGGCTTCGGGCCGACGGGAAGCGCAAGGGCCAAGGTTGGGGCTACTCTCCAGTCCTGGTGCAAGAGGCGGGCCGGGCTCTTGACCTTGAGCCCGGATCCCTCAATGCCTAGTGACTGCGGGAAAGACTGGTCTGCTGCTTGTACTCTTTTTTTTTTTTTTTTTTTTTTTGTGGTACACGGGCCTCTCACTGTTGTGGCCTCTCCCGTTGCGGAGCACAGGCTCCGGACACGCAGGCTCAGCGGCCATGGCTCACGGGCCCAGCCGCTCCGCTGCATGTGGGATCTTCCCGGACCGCGCACGAACCCGTGTCCCCTGCATCGGCAGGCGGACTCTCAACCACTGCGCCACCAAGGAAGCCCTGCTTGTACTCTTGATTTTAAGTTTGACAAGGGAGTAAGGAGACAACGCAAACAAACTTCTTGCCGTTTTCTTAAAAGAAAAAAGGTGGTTTTCTTCCCCCTTTTCAAAATTGAGAACCAAAGAGAAAAGAGCCTACCGGGCTGACGATTGTGCAGCTGTAATTGCCATTTCTCCTCCCCTGCACAGTTCGTGAGAAGGCAACAAGTTCTCCTCCTCTACAGAAGGATTTTGCAGGCAATTCGGCAAGTTCCAAATGATTCTGATCGCAAATACCTGAAGGACTGGGCAAGGGAAGAATTCAAAAGAAACAAAAGTGCCACCGAAGAGGTGAGACCAAGATCATGGTGATGGTAGGCCCTGACCCTTTTGTACTGATTAGTGTGTTTTTATAAAAAGTTTGATAGATATCTTGGGATATGTCACTGAGATAGTATATCTTGATCATTGCTCTTGATGTTACTGATTTTTCACTTAACCGATATTTTAAATTTAACAATGTTTGCTATATCTACACTCTACAGTAGCACCACCCAACTTGTCTGTTAAACCACACACACACGAAAAGATAATAAATATGACAGCATGATGGTTTGGGAAGTATGTTTGGGGTGTATGAAAGCATGCCAGACATTGTGTACCCCTAATTGTTAACTTTCGGCTTTCCTGACGTGCATCAGTGCCAGTTCTCCGTATTAGTTCCTAATTTTAACAAATAAAATGGTAGAGCTGTACCTTGTTTAACCAGTTAAAACAGTGACCAGATTTCACTTTCTTCTACAGGATACAATCCGGATGATGATTACTCAAGGCAATATGCAGCTCAAAGAGTTAGAAAAAACACTTGCTTTAACCAGATCTTAACTACAGCATTATTCTGAAAGGTTTTCAAAGTCTCCATGTGTTTAGTTGAGCTTAGGCTCAACAGTGGGTAGCCCAAAGCCAAGTGAAACTATCTGTACATAGAGCCCTTGAGCAAAATATCAGAACATGGAGCATGGCATATCAGAGAGAGCCAAGAAAAGGGCATAAGAGCAATTGTCTTAGCACTGAAAACATACCGTTTATTTTGAAAATGTTCTTGGATATGTCAGCAGTTTTTGGAAGAAGCAAAAACCAGTACAATAGATAGCACATAAAAAGATGTTCAACACCATTAATCATTAGGAAAATGCAAATCAAAACCACCAAGAGATACTATTTACATCCACTAGAATGGCTATAATTAAAAAGGGAGATAATTGCAAATGTTGGTGAGGATGTGGAGAAACGAACCCTTAAACACTGCTGGTGGGACAATAAAATTGTGCAGCCACTTTGGAAAAAAGACTGTCAGTTGCCCAAAAGGTTAAACAGCATTATTCATAATAGCCAAAAAGTAGACAATCCAAATGCCCATCAGCTGATTAATGGATAAGAAAAACGTGGTATACCCATACAATAAAATATTATTTAGCAAACAGAAAGGGATGAAGTACTGATACATGCTACACCTGGATGAACCCTGAAAACATTAAGTGGCCAGTCACAAAAGATCATGTATTGTATGATTCTATTTATATGAATGCACAACTCTGAATATACTAAAATCTACTGAACTGTACATTTTACAGGTATGATATGTGAATTATATCTGAATAAAGCCATTTTTCCCCAACTTTTTGGAAATATAATTGATATATAATGTTGTGTAAGTCAATTAAGCTGTTTTAAAACAATGTGAGGTATAGGGCTGGAGGTGTACTGACCTCAGGAGACACCATGGAGCTTCCTTGGAAAGTCCTTCTGCATTAACCCTCAGGGTTGTTGAGGTATGTTCTTCAGATGTGTTGCATCTGATACTCAAGAGGACTTTCCAAAAAGATCACCACTGGGAATCTAGAACTTTGTAGGAAAAAGAAGAAAGAGAAGTTTAACAAATGCACTGAAGCACCTACCAAGAAGAAGAGGCAACTCCTGGTCAAAACTAATGTGGTTACCTTAATATCCACATGGAAAGTAAAACAAATCATTAATTAAGGAAGCTCCTCAGTGCACTAGGTTCTCCAGTGACAGGAAAAAACAGAGTTTGAAGAATACATTGGAGACAGAAGTTGACTTCAGGACACTTTTGAAAGAGACCAAATTTGTTCAACAGTTAATTTCGTGAAAGTGAAAGCTCATGGAAGAGGCTGGGATTGGCAGTTCACCTACAGAACAAATCTAAAAAGTTAATCCAAGAATCAGAGCAGCATCTGAAAGATGTAGAAAAACTTTTGCAGGATAAACAGTGTCTAGTGTTGGACCGTGTGCCATTGGAGAGGTGTAAACCGCTGGTGTGACACTAACCTGCATTCCAAGCCACCCTTGCCCTTCCACAGCTCCAGAACCCACAAGACAAAAATAATTCTGAATACTCTGCCACCGGGGGATGGGCTAATCTAAAATGCTTGCATAAGCCAATTTTCAGGTTTTTATATAGATGTACTTTCAGTCAAGCCATCTGATGAACAGAGGGAAAAGCATGTGTGAACAGTTTCTGAACAGAGAACCTTAGACTTACTCTTTTGTGTGGCATGACTGGCAAATACTCAAGTACAGGCTATCTCTAGTAAATCTAAAATCTTGAAGCTAAAAAACATCCTTTTATGAAGTGTAACAAGCAGTGACTTTGATGTTCTTCCTAGCAGCACTGTATGTGGAAGATGTAAGCGCATTTGTGGTTTGTATTTGCAAGACTCAAATACCACAGACTCCCCAAGAAAACCTAATGTGGGGTTTTGTTTTGATTTTGTTTTTTTAAGTGGGTAAAACATGAAAAATTGAATTTTCATCTTCCAGAGACTAAGACTATTCTCGTGGACAAGCTTTTCCCTTCCTCTCTAAAGAACAGTTTAATTTTATTTGTTCACTTACATCTTTGCGTATCTCCTGAATTATAGGCCAAGTCCGTTGTTTAGCCCAAGAGAAGATTTATTTAGCAATTTCTTCTCACATGTGGAACCATGGTCATTAAGATGTTGGCCAGAATAGAATGCTGGTGAAACACATTTTATTCATCATCTTCATCAGTATTTTGGATTAGGCAAATTAACTGGGTGTTCCCTGTAAACTATACTGTTGTTTGAATGCTGAAGTTTTGTTCCTAAAGTTTAAGATGTCTGAATGTTCAACTAATGTATATTAACTACAATAAATCCATCTTTAAACCCCTTATTATAATATCTATTATATTATCTAAATTATTAGAATTTTTTTAAATGCAAAGCTTTCTAGCATGAGAAGTGGCTGAGGCTATTATTTAACATATTGACTGCCCCTGTGTCATTTTTTTTCCCCTTTAAAGTGTGCCACTGAAGTTTTAAATTCGACAAGACGAGCTTACAAACCTGAAAATAAACTTGAGAGAACATCAAATAAATTCCCTGTCCAGGTTTTGTAATGATGACATACATCTACATTTATTAGGAACGCCTAGATCCATAGATTGTCAGTATTTAAAAGAACAAACCAAAAACAACTGAGCTTGATGGGCAGAACACGCAGGGACTAAATGCATACTTTGTTTTTCTGGGTGTTCCCATGTCAAGAAGTCATATTTTCTCTTTGGCTCAATGAGCAAAAGTTCATTCAAAATTACAGACAACAGTTACTTGGTTCCTCTGTTTACAGAAATAGAATCGAGGTTTCTATGCATATATGGAATTTTGAGGAGATGAATATAATGCCACAAGGGACAAGAAGCTTGGAAGATAATTAAATCCAAAGTTTCAACATACTGTTACTTTTGCAACTTTGTATACTCCATAGAGCAGAGTAACATCCACAGTGCTCCCTGAAGCTGGGGAAGCCAAGTCAATTTATTGCATTATTTACCTTGACATAGTCGCTACAAAGCAGTGGAAAGCTTTTAAGGTTCTTCAATGACAGAACTCAGTTCAAAATGAAACACTTTCAAGAAACAGCCTTATTTCTTTATAAAATGTAGACCAATAAGCTCACATTCAGAAAGGTACTCTAAGATAACTGGCTGTGAATTAGGTTATAGAAATTTCAGGTAATTGCTACGTGAATGTTTTTTCCATTAATCCACTTTAAAATCACTATGATTAATTGTACTGTTTCTTTCTTTCGGCTGAAAGATACAGAAACCATGATCCAATGATTTGAACCTTTCTCCTTTGAGTTCATTGACATTCCCAGCATTATTAGCCAATTAACCCATTATTTAAATACACTCTGACTTTTCAAAACATTTTACAATATACTGGATCTTGTGACATCATGAAAATCCTTCTCCTCAAAATTTGTTTGGTGAGTTTTCCCTGGTTAAGATGTCAGCATTTTGGGAACTATGAACTTGAGGGAGTTCAGCGTGTCTGTTACAGCTCCTACAGAAAGACACTGTCCAGGCACAGGAGGCATGTTGGTATGAATGACTGCTTGAGTTCAGTGCACAGGGATTCATATTTTTTCTTGCTTTTCATTTACATTATTTCATATCCTGAATATTAGGGTTTAGGCTTACACATCCTTCAGTTTCTTAGCACAGCTCGCTTCATCTGAGCTTTTGAACTTCAGATGAACTTGAGCTGAGGTTTCAAATCTGTAATGAACCTGAAACTAAGCAAGCATCCCCTAGTTTCAGTCTAATTGTTGAAGTCTTCATAACTTCAGGGCATAGGAAGCATGTGTCTGGCACGTTTTAGAAATGAGTGCTTTTTTTAAAAGGCAAGTTCTGCTATGTGTACAAAAACTGACACCTCGGACGTAGCTCTTCTGCAGCTGCAGGACCGGAAATCCTCAGGAATCCTTCCCCCCGCCGCCCTCCCCACGGCATGCAGGATCCTAGTTCCCAGACCAGGGATCGAACCCCAGCCCCCTGCACTGGAAGCACAGAGTCGACCACTGGACCACAAGGGATCGAACCCCCGCCCCCTGCACTGGAAGCACAGAGTCGACCACTGGACCACCAGGGAAGTCCCAGGAATCCTTTCTTGTCCCACTTCCCAGGCCCTAGTTTTCCTTGTGTACCTTAGTCCTTAGTTTAGCAAGTTCCTCCTCTAAACTTTTAATGTGTTCCTCCAGTGTGGCCTTGTCTTGCTGGGCTTTCTGACTGGCTTGGCTTCGTGCTTCTTCAATCTTCCTTTCATACCACTTTTCCATCTGGGTAGAAACAGCCTCAAAGAAATACTGGGTGAGCTCCAGCGCCTGGGAGGTATCTCGAGTATGAGGGCCAGTCTGCTCGCCACCTGCTGCCGGTGGCAGCTGCCCGCAGGTGGTGCTGGCTGCTGGCTGCTGGCCACGGTGCCTCGTCTGCACACTTTTCCCAGACTTTTTGGTTTGGGTGCCTCTGTCAACACAGGGCCCAGCCTGCGGGTCGCATTTGGCTGCCTCTTTCAAGGGTAACGAGGCTGTCTGGACCTTGACATTCCTCAGTCGGGAGCCTGTACAGTCCAAGGAAGACAACTCCTGCTGGAGTCTGTGGGCAGCTGTGGAGCTGAGGGCCTTTTCCTTGGGCCTGACCCCCTGGGGGGGGCTGTCAGAGGCTGCTCCTGGGCCTGCGGTCACCACTGACTGATCCACGCCTGTTGTGGAAGGGAAACAAAAGTCAGAGCGAATCCGTGTCCATACAGTCACATGGGCTGGCATTTGAGAGTCCCGGGAATCCTGTAAACCAGGCTTCTCAACCATCACCCACCGTGTGCAACTTCTCCTGTCCTTCCCCTCCACTTCTCCCGATTATCATCTTGGCTTGTCAGGCTTTCAGGGATGTTGCGTTAGACACACTGGTGGCATCTAAGCCAAAAACGTTACTGGCCTTTCCTTTAGCCTGTCTCAATCTACACTAAAGGGCTCTGGGTACCATTTCCTGATTGCTAAGGATGACACATCTCACTACTTGTCCTAAAACTGAATTGGGCATTTACTGATCAGAATAAATACCCCCATTCTCTAACTTCCGGGCCCTTTACAGACCATAGCCCCGGTTACTAGTTCCTTGATCCAAGCTCCCACTTGGAGAGGCGGTCCTATTACCTATACCCAGAGCTCCATGACAAGTTCCGTAACTAGTCCTAGTGTGAAAAGTTTGCCCAGGATTTTCCCCACTGTTATGGGCACAAAGAAGACAAAACCACAAATACAGAGATGGCCTATGGTACCATGAAACACGTGACATATCAAAATCCCCCCATGGAGGTCTAATTACTAAGGCTATGAATGTCCTCAACTGATCATCACTGAGTGTAGCCACTGTAGCTAATGTAAAGATGCTCTGGCTCAAAGCATCTCTTACCCAGCCCCTGGGGCAGCTTTGATACATGAACTGTTTTTTAATGAGGCTGTACGGAGTTGGCCAAAGGTAGAGGGCTGATCAAGGACGAGAAGGGGAAAGAGTCACAAGGGCAGGGGCGAGTGCCCTTCTGAGAGGACACACCCTTTCCTCACCCTCATCTTTGGGGTCCAACTCTGACGCCATCAAGATTGCACTGCTATCACGGATCAACAATTCTTTTATTCCTTCATTCAGATATTTCTGAACACTTAAATAGGAGTGCTTTATTACTGTATAGGAACTGTGTATACAGTAGTGAGCAAAGCATGGTCCTTGCCCCTACAGAGTTCACATTACAACCCAGTGTCTCCCGCAGCCCTGTCACACAGACTGCCTTCAGAGGCAGAAGAGAACGTGACCGGGGGGTTTCATCACCTTTGGATGGAAGGGCTCTCTCTGTATGCTGGTGTCGGTTACCTGTGGAGGACTCGCAAGTGGATGGTGTGGATTTAGTCCTGGAGGCCCTAGAATCTCCAGAAAGCTTCAGCTCCAGATTCTGAATCTTTAACATGCACCAAGTTTTTAATTCATCCACCAAGGACATCTAAAAAAACCCCACAAGTTAGTACACAAGTCATCAGGAGACTCTGATACATGGCTTATGAATTAAAACCTCAAGAATGTGGACTTTTCGACTGTGATAGGGTCTTTTCTGGACAAGCCCCAAAGTTTCGGATTACCCGCCTCCCACGGGCCACACGGCCTTCTCTGTTGGCCCTCTGAAGCCCAGGATTCACCCAGCACCCAAGCCAATAGCTAACTATGATCTTCATTAAGTGACTTAGAGACACCTTAGACGCCAACAGCCAAAGCTTCCCACGGCTTCCACACCAAGCACGTCTGGCTGCTAGGCGCATGAACTCACTCACACGCTCGCAAGTACTCATTTCACGTCTGCCGTCTGGGGTGGACCGCAAACTGCCCGAGGGCAGGAACCCAATCTTGTGCAGGCCCAGCAGGGGCGCGATACATAGCAGTGATCCAGGGCGGAGCTCAGCTCTCCAGCACGTTCTACAAACTGCTCCGCCTCCACCTCCTGCCAGCACATTCAGCCGCAAACAGGAACCGAACTCCAGGCTCCTTCCTCCTGACTTCATTTCAGGTGATAAAAATGGCACGCTCTTTGATGCCAACGCTTTTAGGGGATCTCGGCCTGGGAGTTTTCAATGATGGGTCCGAGTCCCTTGACCCGGGGTGGGGGGAAAGGGTGGCAAATCGCAAGGTCAGCACGGACAGATCTGGCTTTCACCTGCCGTTTCTCTCCCTCGTGCTTCTCTGAGTCCGAGTGCTGCTGCAGGCGGCTCAGGCACTCCGTCCTCTCTGCTGAGAGTCGCTCAACCATCAGCTTGTCCAGAACCCGCATCTAGGATTCAATGGGCAAAGGGCGAGTGACTGAGATGATCTAAGGATGGGACCTGGCATCCTGACTCCCGAGGCGGGCTCAGGAGTACCAAAGCAAGGGCCAGACAGAAGGTCAGCACACCTCCACTCCTCAGCCCAGTCTTTTCCCGTGGCATTCATGGAACTCTGAGTTTTCAGAATTCCTGAGCATGTTTTTGTGTAGGCCAAAGCTTCTTTCTTTTTCTCATTTAAAAGTCCTGAGGGGTTTAAGAGACTATATATACACAGTAAATATACAACTTGAGCCAACACAGTCCTGGTAGGTAAAAGAGAATCTGTATGGGTCTTAGAACGTTATTGCCAAGACTGTTACTGCAAGGAAAAACTATGTCAAGGAGTACGGAGCTACCCCAATTCCCCTCTTTAAAAAATTGTTTTTTTAATCCCCCTTTCCCTTTTTAAATGTCAGTGGCTGCCCAAGAGGAAATGAAAGAAGCCGAATAGTCAGGGCTTTCATCCAGCTTTCCCAGTGAACAAATCCTCTTGGCCCTTCACTGAAAGTAGTCAAAGCACACGTGAAGAAGGTTGTGGACGGAGTTCAAAGGGATTGCTTCAAGGGACTTGGCAGTCCAATGGTTAGGACTCCTCGCTTTCACTGCCAAGGGTGCGGGTTCAATCCCTGGTCGGGCACCACAAGCCGCATGGCCAAAACAAGCAAACAAACAAAAAGGGACTGTTTCAGGGAGTAAATGACTGTCACCTTCCAATCACGGGCCCCTCTGTGCTCCCCCAGCTGGACACTTCCTGTAGGGCTCTCTCCCAGTGGGCCACACTCCCACTGCCTGAGAAGGGCCAAAGCAGAGAAGGGAACCGTTGTGAGCGGGAGCCAGCCACGGAGGGCTCAGTGGCAGCTTCCTCTCCTGTCGGGGACACAGCTGATGCGCCACACTCAGATGTTCATAATAAAAAAGCAGCAGCAGTTCTGCAGATGCGGTGAGCACCTCCTGCTTGGTCTCTTCAGCCCTCACATTTTTCTGTGAACTGCTCTTTGCCTGTTTTCTAGGGCTGGCCTTTTCCGCCACCTCCTGCCCCCTGCATGGACGAATGGCTCGGCCGAGAGCACCCAAGTGGATACGCAAATGTGTTCCTGGGGCACAGCTGACTGGTCCGGGCCTGCACACCTGACTCACGCTGGACCAGAGTCCTTCCCCTGAGATCTGGAATTAGGACTAAGATTCTACATCCCAATCTGTCCCCTTCTTTGAACCAAAGAGAGGTCCTTGAGACATCCCAGCACTCACCTAATGCATTCCTCTCGGGGCTTGAGCTAGCTGAAGTGACGTTTTATTTACAAAACGGTCGTAACTAATCTATTATGGCTCAAAGATTTTTAAAATGGGCTTCCTATGAAATGCAAATAACCAACCTTAAAAATTTCACCAGTAAACAAGGAAGTAAAAACTAAACAGTCAAATGTCCTTAATCAATTGGGAAAAACTTTAAAAAATGCTAACATTAAATGATGGCAGAAGTTGGAGGCTCAGATACTGCTGGTAGGATATAAATCGGTACAACCTTCCAGTTAAGTAGCTTGCCAAAACTTATCAAGAGCCTTAAACATACTCTAAACTTTGGACCCAATTGTCCTAATTCTCAGCAAATAACCTCAGAAGCAATCAAAACTTTATGCTCATAAATGTTCACAGCATTTATTTGAGAGAAAAACTATAAGCAACTTCAGTGTTTAACAAAAGGAATGTTTAAATACATTATGTTGTATTAATATGCTGGAATACTATGAAGCCAAGGACATGGGAAAGTGCTCATGAAGTGAGCATAAAAGTGCTCATAAAATTCAGTAAAAAAAAGCAGGAAGCAAAAGTATGTATATACTAATCATTAGAGAAATACAAATCAAAACTACAATGAGGTATCACCTCACACCAGTCAGAATGGCCATCATTAAAAAATCTACAAATAAGAAATGCTGGAGAGGGTGTGGAGAAAAGGAGACCCTCTTGCACTGTTGGTGGGAATGTAAATTGATACAGACACTATGGGAAAAAGTATGGAGGTTCCTTAAAAAACTGAAAATAGAGCTACCATATGATCCAGCAATCCCACTACTGGGCATATACCCTGAGAAAACCATAATTCAAAATGAGTCACCTATCACAACGTTCACTGCAGCTCAATTTACTATAGCCAGGACATGGAAACAACCTAAGTGTCCATCGTCAGATGAATGGATAAAGAAGACATAGCACATATATACAATGGAATATTACTCAGCCATAAAAAGAAATGAAATTGAGTTATTTGTAGTGAGGTGGATGGACCTAGAATCTGTCATACGGAGTGAAGTAAGTCAGACAGAGAAAAACAATATATGTTTTTCTAACATATATATGCTAACACATACATATGGAATCTAAAGAAAAAAAATGGTTCTGAAGAACCTAGGGGTACAACGGGAATAAAGATGCAGATGTTGAGAATGGACTTGAGGACACAGGGAGGGGGAAGGGTAAGCTGGGACAAAGTGAGAGAGTGGCAAGGACGTATACACACTACCAAATGTAAAACCGATAGCTAGTGGGAAGCAGCCGCATAGCACAGGGATATCCGCTCGGTGCTTTGTGACCACCTAGAGGGGTGGGATAGGGAGGGTGGAGGGAGGGAGATGCAAGAAGAAAGAGATATGGGGATATATGTATATGTATGGCTGATTCACTTTGTTATAAAGCAGAAACTAACACACCATTGTAAAGCAATTATACTCCAATAAAGATGTTTTTAAAAAAAAGTATGTGTATATCTCCTTGCATAGAAACAGTACACTGCCATTAAAGAGCACGCCGGGGCTTCCCTGGTGGCGCAGTGGTTGAGAGTCTGCCTGCCAATGCAGGGGACACGGCTTCGTGCCCCGATCCGGGAAGATCCCACATGCCCAGGAGCGGCTGGGCCCGTGAGCCATGGCCGCTGAGCCTGCGTGTCCGGAGCCTGTGCTCCGCAACGGGAGAGGCCGCAACAGAGACAGGCCCGCGTACCGCAAAAAAAAAAAAAAAAAAAAAAGCACACCGTAGCTCTACAAGTCTAAGATGTACTACTAAATTAAAAAGTAAGCTGCAAAAAAAAGCACAGTATAGTCCCATTTTTGTTTAAAAGGGAAAATTAGTAAGGTTATATCTATAAAAGAAAGAACCTATGGGAAAATTCACAGTAATTGAAGGGATCTCTGGGGAGTGTCACTATGAAAATAGTTCTGTAGGTGGAATGTGGAATGTTTCTCCCAATGAACGTGTGTTATTTTATAAGCTTTTAAAAACCTGCATCTGTCACATATTTCTTATTAATTACAAAGGGAAAGTGTACCTTTACAATGGAAAGAGATGGTGGTTACCAGGTTAGCCAAATGAGACATCCTGACATTTGTCTCTTCTGATGTGATGCAATTTGAAGTTTACACAATTAAATATGATGTATTCTTGCCGCAAATATTTAACCATTGGTCTCAAACTTTAGGTTTTTACCAGCATCACCTGGAGGTCCTGTTAAAACACAGGTGGCTAGACCCCTCCCCCCCGAGTTTTATTCACAGTTAAATTCAGTAGATTTGTAATGAGGCCCAAGAATTTGCATTCTTTTCCCCACAAGTCCCCAAATGATGCTGATGCTGCTGCTTTGGGGATGACACTTTGAGGATTACTGCTCTAGACCTAACTTTCAGAAATACAGGGATAGAGAAAGAAGTTAAATAACACCATGAAGAAACTGTCAGACAAATCCAGAATATAAAACATCCTATAAAACAAATGGCCTGGACTCTTTAAAAAGTTAATATTATGGAAGAAAACAGAAACTGCAAGAAGGAACCAGGGACTGCTCTAGATGAAAAGAGACCACGGGGACCTAACACATAACATAAAAGCACAGAATATTCACTGGATGCTGGGCTAGGATTAAAAACAAAAAGCAGGGCTTCCCTGGTGGCGCAGTGGTTGAGAGTCCGCCTGCGATGCAGGGGACACGGGTTCGTGCCCCAGTCCGGGAAGATCCCACATGCAGCGGAGCGGCTGGGCCCGTGAGCCATGGCCGCTGAGCCTGTGCGTCTGGAGCCTGTGCTCCGCAACGGGAGAGGCCACAGCAGTGAGAGGCCCGCGTACCACAAAAAAAAGAAAGAAAAAAAAGAAATATATCTTCACGGAGAACTGCTCATATAGAACACCCATTGAACGCTGGCAGAAGACCTCAGACCTCCCAAAAGGCAAGAAACTCCCCCACGTACCTGGGTAGGGCAAAAGAAAAAACAAAAAACAGAGACAAAAGAATTGGGACGGGACCTGCACCAGTGGAAGGGAGCCGTGAAGGAGGAAAGGTTTCCACACACTAGAAGCCCCTTCGTGGGCGGAGACTGCGGGTGTCGGAGGGTTGAAGCTTCAGAGCCGCGGAGGAGAGCGCAGCAACAGGGGTGCGGAGGGCAAAGCGGAGAGATTCCCGCACAGAGGATCGGGGCCGACCGGCACTCACCAGCCCGAGAGGCTTGTCTGCTCGCCCGCTGGGGCGGGCGGGGCCTGCGAGCTGAGGCCCGGGCTTCGGTCGGATCGCAGGGAGAGGACTGGGGTTGGCGGCGTGAACACAGCCTGAAGGGGGCTAGTGCGCCACGGCTAGCCGGGAGGGAGTCCGGGAAAAGGTCTGGAGCTGCCGAAGAAGCAAGAGACTTTTTCTTCCCTCTTTGTTTCCTGGTGCGCGAGGAAAGGGGATTAAGAGCGCCGCTTAAAGGAGCTCCAGAGATGGGCGCGAGCCGCGGCTAACAGCGCAGACCCCAGAGACGGGCATGAGACGCTAAGGCTGCTGCTGCCGCCACCAAGAAGCCTGTGTGCGAGCACAGGTCACTATCCACACCTCCCTTCCGGGGAGCCTGTGCAGCCAGCCACTGCCAGGGTCCTGGGATCCAGGGACAACTTGCCCGGGAGAACGCACAGCGCGCCTCAGGCTGGTGCAACGTCACGCCGGCCTCTGCCACTGCAAGCTCACCCCACACTCCGTACCCCTCCCTCCCCACGGCTTGAGTAAGCCAGAGTCCCCGTATCAGCTGCTCCTTTAACCCCGTCCTGTCTCAGCTAAGAACAGACGCCCTCAGGCGACCTACATGCAGAGGCGGGGCCAAATACAAAGCTGAGCCCCAGGAGCTGTGAGAACAAAGAAGAGAAAGGAAATGTCTCCCAGCAGCCTCAGGAGCAGCGGATTAAGCCTCACAATCAACTTGATATACCCTGCATCTGTGGAATACCTGAATAAACAACGAATCATCCCAAATTGAGGAGGTGGACTTTGGGAGCAAGATACATTATTTTTTCCCCTTTTTCTCATTTTGTGAGTGTGTACGTGTATGCTTCTGTGTGAGATTTTGTCTGTATAGCTTTGCTTTCACCATTTGTCCTAGGGATCTATCTGTTTTTGTTTTTTCTTTTACTTAAAAAAATTTTTTTTCTTAATCATTATTTTTTATTTTAGTAACTTTATTTTATTTTATCCTCTTTCTTTCTACTTTTTCTCCCTTTTATTCTGAGCCGTCTGGATGAAAGGGTCTTGGTGCTACAGCCAGGAGTCAGTGCTGTGCCACTGAGGTGGGAGAGCCAACTTCAGGACACTGGTCCACAAGAGACCTCCCAGCTCCACGTAATATCAAACGGCGAAAATCTCCCAGAGATCTCCATCTCAACGCCAGCACCCAGCTTCACTCAACGACAAGCAAGTTACAGTGCTGGACACCCTATGCCAAACAACTAGCAAGACAGGAACACAACCCCACCCATTAGCAGAGAGGCTGCCTAAAAGCATAATAAATCCACAGACACCCCAAAACACACCACCAGACGTGGACCTGCCCACCAGAAAGACAAGATCCAGCCTCATCCATCAGAACACAGGCACTAGTCCCCTCCACCAGGAAGCCTACACAACCCAATAAAACAGTTTTAGCCACTGGGGACAGACAACAAAAACAACGGGAACTATGAACCTGAAGCCTGAAAAGGAGACCCCAAACACAGTAAGATAAGCAAAATGAGAAGACAGAAAAACACACAGCAGATGAAGGAGCAAGGTAAAAACCCACCAGACCTAATAAATGAAGAGGAAATAGGCAGTCTACCTGAAAAAGAACTCAGAATAATGATAGTAAAGATGATCCAAAATCTTGGAAATAGAATAGACAAAATGCAAGAAACATTTAACAAGGACCTAGAAGAACTAAAGATGAAAAAGGCAATGATGAACAACACAATAAATGAAATTAAAAATACTCTAGATGGGATCAATAGCAGAATAACTGAGGCAGAAGAACGGATAAGTGAGGTGGAAGATAAAATAGTGGAAATAACTGCTGCAGAGCAAAATAAAGAAAAAAGAATGAAAAGAACAGAGGACAGTCTCAGAGACCTCTGGGACAACATTAAACGCACCAACATTCGAATTACAGGAGTCCCAGAAGAAGAAGAGAAAAAGAAAGGGACTGAGAAAATACTTGAAGAGATTATAGTTGAAAACTTCCCTAATATGGGAGAGAAAATACTTAATCAAGTCCAGGAAGCACAGAGAGTCCCATACAGAATAAATCCAAGGAGAAACACACCAAGACACATATTAAACTATCAAAAATTAAATAAGAAAAAAACATATTAAAAGCAGCAAGGGAAAAACAACAAATAACACACAAGAGAATCCCCATAAGGTTAACAGATGATCTTCCAGCAGAAACTCTGCAAGCCAGAAGGGAGTGGAGGACATATTTAAAGTGATGAAGGAGAAAAACCTACAACCAAGATTACTCTACCCAGCAAGGATCTCATTCAGATTTGATGGAGAAATTAAAACCTTTAGAGACAAGCAAAAGCTGGGAGAGTTTAGCACCACCAAATCAGCTGTACAAATGCTAAAGGAACTTCTCTAGGCAAGAAACACAAGAGAAGGAAAAGACCTACAATAACAACCCCAAAACAATTAAGAAAATGGGAATAGGAACATACATATTGATAATTACCTTAAACGTAAATGGATTAAATGGTCCCACCAAAAGACACAGACTGGCTGAATGGTTACAAAAACAAGACCCATATATATGCTGTCTACAAGAGACCCACTTCAGACCTAGAGACACATACAGACTGAAAGTGAGGGGATGGAAAAAGATACTCCATGCAAATGGAAATCAAAAGAAAGCTGGAGGAGGAATTCTCATATCAGACAAAATAGTCTTTAAAATAAAGACTATTACAAGAGACAAAGAAGGACACTACATAATGATAAAGGGGTCAATCCAAGAAGAAGATATAACAATTGTAAATATTTATGCACCCAACACAGGAGCACCTCAATACATAAGGCAAATACTAACAGCCATAAAAGGGGAAATCGACAGTAACACGATCATAGTAGGGGACTTTAACACCCCACTTTCACCAATGGACAGATCATCCAAAATGAAAATAAATAAGGAATCACAAGCTATACATGTTACATTAAACATGATTGACTTAATTGATATTTATAGGATTTTCCATCCAAAAACAACAAAATACACCTTTTTGTCAAGTGCTCATGGAACATTCTCCAGGATAGATCATATCTTGAGTCACAAATCAAGCCTTGGAAAATTTAAGAAAGCTGAAATTGTATCAAGTATCTTTTCTGACGACAACGCTATGAGACTAGATATCAATTACAGGAAAATATCTCTAAAAAATACAAACACATGGAGGCTAAACAATAAACTACTTAAGAACGAAGTGATCACTGATGAAATCAAAGAGGAAATCAAAAAATACCTAGAAATAAGTGACAATGGAGACATGATGACCCAAAACCTATGGGATGCAGCAAAAACAGTTCTAAGAGGGAAGTTTATAGCAAAACAATCCTACCTTAAGAAACAGGAAACATCTCGAGTAAACAAGCTAACCTTGCACCTAAAGCAATTAGAGAAAGAAGGAAAAAAAAAACCTGAAAGTTAGCAGAAGGAAAGAAATCATAAAGATCAGATCAGAAATAAATGAAAAAGAAATGAAGGAAACGATAGCAAAGATCAATAAAACTAAAAGCTGGTTCTTTCAGAAGATAAACAAAATGGATAAACCATTAGCCAAACAAATCAAGAAAAAAAGGGAGAAGACTCAAATCAATAGAATTAGAAATGAAAAAGGAGAAGTAACAACTGGCACTGCAGAAATACAAAGGATCATGAGAGATTACTACAAGCAACTCTATGCCAATAAAATGGACAACCTGGAAGAAATAGACAAATTCTTAGAAATGCACAACCTGCTAAGACTCAATCAGGAATAAATACAAAATATGAACAGACCAATCACAAGCACTGAAATTGAAACTGTGATTAAAAATCTTCCAACAAACACCCAGGACCAGATGGCTTCACAGGCAAATTCTATCAAGCATTTAGAGAAGAGCTAACACCTATCCTTCTCAAACTCTTCCAAAATATAGCAGAGGGAGGAACACTCCCAAACTCATTCTACGAGGCCACCATCACCTTGATACCAAAACCAGACAAGAATGTCACAAAGAAAGAAAACTACAGGCCAATGTCACTGAGGAACATAGATGCAAAAATCCTCAACAAAATAATGGTAAACAGAATCCAACAGCACATTAAAAGGATCATACACCATGATCAAGTGGGGTTTATTCCAGAAATGCAAGGATTCCTCAATATACGCAAATCAATCAACGTGATACACCATATTAACAAATTGAAGGAGAAAAACCAGATGATCATCTCAATAGATGCAGAGAAAGCTTTCAACAAAATTCAACACCCATTTAGGATAAAAACCCTGCAGAAAGTAGGTAGGCACAGAGGGAAATTTCCTCAACATAATAAAGGCCATATATGACAAACCCACAGCCAACATCGTCCTCAATGGTGAAAAACTGAAACCATTTCCACTAAGATCAGGAACAAGGCAAGGTTGCCCACTCCCACGACTCTTATTCAACATACTTTTGGAACTTTTAGCCACAGCAATCAGAGAAGAAAAGAAAATAAAAGCAATCCAAATTGGAAAAGAAGAAGTAAAGCTGTGACTGTTCACAGATGACATGATACTATACATAGAGAATCCTAAAGATGCTACCAGAAAACTACTAGAGCTAATCAATGAATTTGGTAAAGTAGCAGGATACAAAATTAATGCACAGAAATCTCTGGCATTCCTGTATACTAATGATGAAAAATCTGAAAGTGAAATCAAGAAAACACTCCCCTTTACCACTGCAACAAAAAGAATAAAATATCTAGGAATAAACCTACCTAAGGACACAAAAGACCTGTATGCAGAAAATTATAAGACACTGATGAAAGAAATTAAAGATGATACAAATAGATGGAGAGATAGACCATGTTCGTGGATTGGAAGAATCAACATTGTGAAAATGACTCTACTACCCAAAGCAATCTACACATTCAATGCAATCCCTATCAAACTACCACTGGCATTTTCAACAGAACTAGGACAAAAAATTTCACAATTTGTATGGAAACACAAAAGATGCCGAATAACCAAAGTAATCTTGAGAACGAAAAACGGAGCTGGAAGAATCAGGCTCCCTGACTTCAGACTATACTACAAAGCTACAGTAATCAAGACAGTATGATACCGGCACAAAAAATGAAAGATAGATCAATGGAACAAGATAGAAAGTCCAGAGATAAACCCACGCACATGTGGTCACGTTATCTTTGATAAGGGAGGCAGGATTGTACAGTGGAGAAAGGACAGCCTCTTCAATAAGTGGTGCTGGGAAAACTGGAGAGGTACATGTAAAAGTATGAGATTAGATCACTCCCTAACACCATACACAAAAATAAGCTCAAAATGGATTAAAGATCTAAATGTAAGGCCAGAAACTATCAAACTGTTAGAGGAAAACATAGGCAGAAAACTCTATGACATAAATCACAGCAAGATCCTTTTGGACCCACCTCCTAGAGAAATGGAGATAAAAACAAAAATCAACAAATGGGACCTAATGAAACTTAAAAGCTTTTGCACAGCAAAGGAAACCATAAACAAGACCAAAAGACAACCCTCAGAATGGGAGAAAATATTTGCAAATGAAGCAACTGACAAAGGATTAATCTCCAAAATTTATAAGCAGCTCATGCAGCTCAATAACAAAAAAACAAACAACCCAATCCAAAAATGGGCAGAAGACCTAAATAGACACCTCTCCAAAGAAGATAAACAGACTGCCAGCAAACACATGAAAGAATGCTCAACATCATTAATCATTAGAGAAATGCAAATCAAAACTACAATGAGATATCATCTCACACCAGTCAAAATGGCCATCATCAAAAAATCTAGAAACAATAAATGCTGGAGAGGGTGCAGAAAAAAGGGAACACTCTTACACTGCTGGTGGGAATGTGAATTGGTACAGCCACTACGGAGAACAGAATGGGGCTTCCATAAAAAACTAAAAATAGAACTACCATATGACCCAGTAATCCCACTACTGGGCATATACCCTGAGAAAACCATAATTCAAAAAGAGTCGTGTACCAAAATGTTCATTGCAGCTCTATTTACAATAGCCCAGAGGTGGAAACAACCTAAGTGTCCATCATCGGATGAATGGATAAAGAAGATGTGGCACATATATACAGTGGAATATTACTCAGCCATAAAAAGAAACGAAATTGAGCTATTTGTAATGAGGTGCATAGACCTAGAGTCTGTCATACAGAGTAAAGTAAGTCAGAAAGAGAAAGACAAATATCGTATGCTAACACATATATATGGAATTTAAGGGAAAAAATGTCACGAATAACCTAGGGGTAAGACAGGAATAAAGACACAGACCTACTAGAGAATGGACTTGAGGATATGGGGGGGGGAAGGGTAAGCTGTGACAAAGGGAGAGAGAGGCATGGACATAATATACACTACTAAACGTAAGGTAGATAGTTACTGGGAAGCAGCCGCATAGCACGGGGAGATCAGCTCGGTGCTTTGTGACTGCCTGGAGGGGTGGGATAGGGAGGGAGACGCAAGAGGGAGGAGATATGGGAACATAGCTATATGTATAACTGATTCGCTCTGTTATAAAGCAGAAACTAACACACCATTGTAAAGCAATTATACTCCAATAAAGATATTAAAAAAAAAATCTTCCAACAAACAAGAGCCCAGGACCAGATGGCTTCACAGGTGAATTCTATCAAACATTTGGAGAAGAGCTAACACCTATCCTTCTCAAACTCTTCCAAAATATAGCAGAGGGAGGAACACTCCCAAACTCATTCTACGAGGCCACCATCACCATCACCCTGATACCAAAACCAGACAACGATGTCACAAAAAAGAACACTACAGGCCAATATCACTGATGAACATAGATGCAAAAATCCTCAACAACATACTAGCAAACAGAATCCAACAGCACATTAAAAGGATCATACACCATGATCAAGTGGGGTTTATTCCAGGAATGCAAGGATTCTTCAATATACGCAAATCAATCAACGTGATACACCATATTAACAAATTGAAGGAGAAAAACCATATGATCATCTCAATAGATGCAGAGAAAGGTTTTGACAAAATTCAACACCCATTTATGATAAAAATCCTGCAGAAAGTAGGCATAGAGGGAACTTTCCTCAACGTATAAAGGCCTTCTATGACAAACCCACAGCCAACATCATCCTCAATGGTGAAAAAGTGAAAGCATTTCCACAAAGATCAGGAACAAGACAAGGTTGCCCACTCTCACCACTCTTATTCAACATAGTTTTGGAAGTTTAGCCACAGCAATCAGAGAATAAAAGGAAATAAAAGGAATCCAAATTGGAAACAAAGAAGTAATGCTGTCACTGATTGCAGATGAATGATACTATACATAGAGAATCCTAAAGATGCTACCAGAAAACTACTAGAGCTAATCAATGAAGTTGGTAAAGTAGCAGGATACAAAATTATTGCACAGAAATCTCTCGCATTCCTATACACTAATGATGAAAAATCTGAAAGTGAAATCAAGAAAACACTCCCATTTATCATTGCAACAAAAAGAATAAAATATCTAGGAATAAACCTACCTATAAAGACAAAAGACCTCTATACAGAAAATTGTAGGACACTGATGAAAGAAATTAAAGATGATACAAATAGATGGAGAGATATGCCATGTTCCTGGATTGGAAGAATCAACATTGTGAAAATGACTCTGCTGCCCAGGGCAATCTGTGGATTCGGTGCAATCCCTATCAAACTACCACTGGCATTTTTCACAGAACTCGAACAAAAAATTTCACAATTTGTATGGGAACACAAGGGACCCCGAATAGCCAAAGCAATCTTGAGAATGAAAAACGGAGCTGGAGGAATCAGGCTCCCTGACTTCAGACTATACTGCGGAGCTGTAGTGGTCAGGACAGTATGGTACTGGCACAAAAACAGAGATATGGATCAGCGGAACAGGATAGAAAGCCCAGAGATAAACCCAAGCACATATGGTCACCTTATCTTTGATAAAGGAGGCAGGAATATACAGTGGAGAAAGGACAGCCTCTTCAATAAGTGGTGCTGGGAAAACTGGATAGCTACATGTAAAAGGATGAGATTAGAACACTCCCTAACATCATACACAAAAATAAGTTCAGAATGGATTGAAGGCCTAAATATAAGGCCAGAAACTATCGAGCTCTTAGAGGAGAACATGGGCAGAACACTATGACATAAATCACAGCGGGGTCCTTTTTGACTCACCTCCTAGAGAAATGGAAATAGAAACAAAAATTAAAAAATGGGACCTAATGAAACTTCGGAGCTTTTGCACAGCAAAGGAAACCATAAACAAGACCAAAAGACAACCCTCAGAATGGGAGAAAATATTTGCAAATGAAGCAACTGACAAATAATTAATCTCCAAGATTTACGGCCAGTTCCTGCAGCTCAAAAACAAAGGAGCAAACAGCCCAATCCAAAGATGGGCAGAAAACCTAGGTAGGCATTTCTCCAAGGAAGATGTACAGATTGCCAACAAACATATGAAAGAATGCTCAACATCATTAAATATTAGGGAAATGCAAATTAAAACTACAATGAGATATCATCTCACACCAGCCAGAATGGCCATCATCAAAAAATCTGGAAACAATGAATGCTGGAGAGGGTGTGGAGAAAAGGGAACCCTCTTTCACTGCTGGTGGGAATGTGAATTGGTACAGCCACTGTGGAGAACGGTATGGAGGTTCCTTAAAAAACTACAAACAGAACTACCATATGACCCAGCAATCCCACTGCTGGGCATATACCCTGAGAAAAACATAGTTCAAAAAGAGTCATGTACCACAATGTTCATTGCAGATCTATTTACAATAGCCAGGAGATGGAGACAACCTAAGTGTCTATCATCGGATGAATGGATAAGGAAGATGTGGCGCATGTATACAATGGAATGTTGCTCAGCCATAAAAAGAAACGAAATTGAGTTGTCTGTGGTGAGGTGGATGGACCTAGAGTCTGTCATGCAGAGTGAAGTAAGTCAGAAAGAGAAAGACAAATACCGTATGCTAACACATATATATGGAATCTAAGGGGAAAAAAATATCATGAAGAACCTAGGGGTAAGATGGTAATAAAGTCACAGACCTACTAGAGAATGAACTTGAGGATATGGGGAGGGGGAAGGGTAACCTGTGACAAAGTGAGAGAGTGGCATGGACATATATACACTACCAAATGTAAAATAGATAGCTAGTGGGAAGCAGCTGCATAGCACAGGGAGATCAGCTCGGTGCTTTGTGACCACCTGGATGGGTGGGAGGAGGAGGGTGGGAGAAGGGAAGACGCGGCAGAGAGGAGATGTGGGAGCGTGTGTGTGTGTATAACTGATTCACTTTGTTACGGGGCACACCACTGTGAAGCAACTGTACTCAAATGAACATGTAAAAAAAATAAATAAATAAATACATCTATACATGGAACTGCTCCTATAGAACACCCACTGAATGCTGGCAGAGACCTCAGACCTCCCAAAAGGGAAGAAACTCCCCACGTACCTGGGTAGGGCAAAAGAAAACAGAAAAAAACAGACAAAAGAAAAGGGACAGGACCTGCACCAGTGGGAGGGAGCTGTGACGAGGAAAGGATTCCACACACTAGAAGCCCGTTCGTGGGCGGAGACAGCGGGGGGGAAGCTTCGGAGCCGCAGAGGAGAGCGCAGCCACAGGGGTGCGGAGAGCAAAGCTGAGAGATTCCCGCACAGAGGATCAGTGCTGATCGGCACTCACCAGCCCGAGAGGCTTGTCTGCTCGCCCGCTGGGGCGGGCGGGGCCTGCGAGCTGAGGCCCGGGCTTCGGTCGGATCGCAGGGAGAGGACTGGGGTTGGCGGCATGAACACAGCCTGCAGGGGGCTAGTGCGCCACGGCTAACCGGGAGGGAGACCGGGAAGGAGTCTGGAGCTGCCAAAGAGGCAAGAGACTTTTTCTTCCCTCTGTTTCCTGGTGCGCGAGGAGAGGGGATTAAGAGTGCCACTTAAAGGAGCTCCAGAGACGGGCGCGAGCCGCGGCTAACAGCGCGGACCCTAGAGACGCGCATGAGATGCTAAGGCTGCTGCTGCCACCACCAAGAAGCCTGTGTGCGAGCACAGGTCACTATCCCCACCTCCCCTCCCTGGAGCCTGTGCAGCCCGCCACTGCCACGGTCCCGGGATCCAGGGACAACTTCCCCGGGAGAACGCACAACGCGCCTCAGGCTGGTGCAACGTCACGCCGGCCTCTGCCTCCGCAGGCTCGCCCCACATCCGTACCCCTCCCTCCCCCGTGGCCTCAGTGAGCCAGAGCCCCCGAATCAGCAGCTCCTTTAACCCCGTCTGAGTGAAGAACAGACGCCCTCAGGTGACCAAGACGCAGAGGTGGGCCCAAATCCAAAACTGAACCCCGGGAGCTGTGCGAACAAAGGAGAGAAAGGTAAATTTCTCCCAGCAGCCTCAGGAACAGCAGATTAAAGCTCCACAATCAACTTGATGTACCCTGCATCTGTGGAATACCTGAATAGACAACGAATCATCCCAAATTGCAGAGGTAGACTTTGGGAACAAGATACATTATTTTTTCCCCTTTTTCTCTTTTTGTGAGTGTGTATGTGTATGCTTCTCTGTGAGATTTTGTCTGTACAGCTTTACTTTCACTGTTTGTCCTAGGGGTCTGTCTGCCTGTTTTTTTTTTTTTAACTCTAAAAAATTTTTTTCTTAATAATTTCTTTTATTTTAATAACTTTATTTTATTTAACTCTACTTTATTTTATTTTATCCTCTTTCTTTCTATTTTTTCCACCTTTTATTCTGAGCCATATGGATGAAAGGTCCTTGGTGCTCCAGCCAGGAGTCAGTGTTGTGCCACTGAGGTGGGAGAGCCAACTTCAGGACACTGGTCCACAAGAGACCTCCCAGCTCCATGTAATATCAAACAGCGAAAATCTCCCAGAGATCTCCATCTCAACACCAGCACCCAGCTTCACTCAACAACCAGCAAGCTACAGTGCTGGACACCCTAAGCCAAACAACTAGCAACACAGGAAAACAGCCCCATCCATTAGCAGAGAGGCTGCCTAAAATCATAATAAGGCCACAGACACCCCAAAACACACCACCAGACGTGGACCTGCCCATCAGAAAGACAAGATCCAGCCTCATCCACCAGAACACAGGCACTAGTCCCCTCCATCAGGAAGCCTACACGACCCACTGAACCAACATTAGCCACTGGGGACAAACACCAGAAACAACAGGAACTATGAACCTGCAGCCTGCAAAAAGGAGACCCCAAACACAGTAAGATAAGCAAAATGAGAAGACAGAAAAACACACAGCTGATGAAGAAGCAAGGTAAAAACCCACCAGACCTAATAAATGAAGTGGAAATAGGCAGTCTACCTGAAAAAGAATTCAGAATAATGATAGTAAAGATGATCCAAAATCTTGGAAACAGAATAGAGAAAATGCAAGAAACACTTAACAAGGAACTAGAAGAACTGAAGAGGAAACAAGCAATGATGAACAACACAATAAATGAAATTTAAAATATTCTAGATGGGATCAATAGCAGAATAACTGAGGCAGAAGAACAGTAAGTGACCTGGAAGATAAAATAGTGGAAATAACTACTGCAGAGCAGAATAAAGAAAAAAGAATGAAAAGAATTGAGGACAGTCTCAGAGACCTCTGGGACATTAAACACACCAACATTCGAATTATAGGGGTCGCAGAAGAAGAAGAGAAAAAGAAAGGGACTGAGAAAATACTTGAAGAGATTATAGTTGAAAACTTCCCTAATATGGGAGAGAAAATACTTAATCAGGTCCAGGAAGCACAGAGAGTCCCATACAGAATAAATCCAAGGAGAAACACACCAAGACACATATTAAACTATCAAAAATTAAATACGAAAAAAACATTAAAAGCAGCAAGGGAAAAACAACAAATAACACTCAAGGGAATCCCCATAAGGTTAACAGATGATCTTCCAGCAGAAACTCTGCAAGCCAGAAGGGAGTGGAGGACATATTTAAAGTGATGAAGGAGAAAAACCTACAACCAAGATTACTCTACCTAGCAAGGATCTCATTCAGATTTGATGGAGAAATTAAAACCTTTAGAGGTAAACAAAAGCTGAGAGAGTTCAACACCACCAAACCAGCTTTACAACAAATGCTAAAGGAACTTCTCTAGGCAAGAAACACAACAGAAGGAATATACCTACAATAACAAACCCAAAACAATTAAGAAAATGGGAATAGGAACATACATATCGATAATTACCTTAAACGTAAATGGATTAAATGGTCCCACCAAAAGACACAGACTGGCTGAATGGATACAAAAACAAGACCCATATATATGCTGTCTACAAGAGACCCACTTCAGACCTAGAGACACATACAGACTGAAAGTGAGGGGATGGAAAAAGATATTCCATGCAAATGGAAATCAAAAGAAAGCTGGAGGAGGAATTCTCATATCAGACAAAATAGACTTTAAAATAAAGACTATTACAAGAGACAAAGAAGGACACTACATAATGATAAAGGGGTCAATCCAAGAAGAAGATATAACAATTGTAAATATTTATGCACCCAACACAGGAGCACCTCAATACATAAGGCAAATACTAACAGCCATAAAAGGGGAAATCGACAGTAACACAATCATAGTAGGGGACTTTAACACCCCACTTTCACCAATGGACAGATCATCCAAAATCAAAATAAATAAGAAATACAAGCTTTAAATGATACATTAAACAAGATGCACTTAATTGATATATATAGGACATTCCATCCAAAAACAACAGAATATACATTTTTCTCAAGTGCTCATGGAACATTCTCCAGGATAGATCATATCTTGGGTCACAAATCAAGCCTTGGTAAATTTAAGAAAACTGAAATCATATCAAGTATCTTTTCCAACCTCAAAGCTATGAGACTAGATATCAATTATAGGAAAAGATCTGTAAAAAATACAAACACATGGAGGCTAAACGATACACTACTTAATAACCAAGAGATCACTGAAGAAATCAAAGAGGAAATCAAAAAATACCTAGAAACAAATGACAATGAAAACACGATGACCCAAAACCTACGGGATGCAGCAAAAGCAGTTCTAAGAGGGAACTTTATAGCAATACAATCCTACCTTACGAAAGAGGGCACAACTCAAAAAACCAATCTAACCTTGCACCTAAAGCAATTAGAGAAAGAAGAACAAAAACACCCAAATGTTAGCAGAAGGAAAGAAATCATAAAGATCAGATCAGAAATAAATGAAAAAGAAATGAAGGAAACAAGAGCAAAGATCAATAAAACTAAAAGCTGGTTCTTTGAGAAGATAAACAAAATTGACAAACCATTAGCCAGACTCATCAAGAAAAAAGGGAGAAGACACAAATCAACAGAATTAGAAATGAAAAAGGAGAACTAACAACTGTTAATGCAGAAATACAAAGGATCAGGAGAGATTACTACAAGGAACTCTATGCCAATAAAATGGACAACCTGGAAGAAATGGACAAATTCTTAGAAATGCACAACCTGACGAGACTGAATCAGGAAGAAATAGAAAATATGAACAGACCAATCACAAGTACTGAAACTGATACTCTGATTAAAAATCTTCCAACAAACAAAAGCCCAGGACCAGATGGCTTCACAGGTGAATTCTATCAAACATTTAGAGAAGAGCTAACACCTATCCTTCTCAAACTCTTCCAAAATATAGCAGAGGGAGGAACACTCCCAAACTCATTCTAGGAGGCCACCATCACCTTGATACCAAAACCAGACAAGGATGTCAGAAAGAAAGAAAACTACAGGCCAAGAACACCAATGAACGTAGATGCAAAAATCCTCAACAAAATACTAGCAAACAGAATCCAACAGCACATTACAAGGATCATACACCATGATCAAGTGGGGTTTATTCCAGGAATGCAAGGATTCTTCAATATATGCAAATCAATCAACGTGATACACCATATTAACAAACTGAAGGAGAAAAACCAGATGATCATGTCAATAGATGCAGAGGAAGCTTTTGACAAAATTCAACACTCATTTATGAAAAAAACCCTGCAGAAAGTAGGCATAGAGGGATCTTTCCTCAACATAATAAAAGCCATATATGACAAACCCACAGCCAACATCATCCTCAATTGTATAAAACTGAAAGCATTTCCACTAAGATCAGGAACAAGACAAGGCTGCCCACTCTCACCACTCTTATTCAACATAGTTTTGGAAGTTTTAGCCACAGCAATCAGAGAAGAAAAGGAAATAAAAGGAATCCAAATCGGAAACGAAGAAGTAATGCTGTCACTGTTTGCAGATGAATGATACTATACATAGAGAATCCTAAAGATGCTACCAGAAAACTACTAGAGCTAATCAATGAATTTGGTAAAATAGCAAGATACAAAATTATTGCACAGAAATCTCTCACATTCCTATACACTAATGATGAAAAATCTGAAAGTGAAATCAAGAAAACACTCCCATTTACCATTGCAACAAAAAGAATAAAATATCTAGGAATAAACCTACCTAAGGACACAAAAGACCTGTATGCAGAAAATTATAAGACACTGATGAAAGAAATTAAAGATGATACAAATAGATGACAAGATATACCATGTTCTTGAATTGGAAGAATCAACATTGTGAAAATGACTCTACTACCCAAAGCAATCTACAGATTCAATGCATTCCCTATCAAACTACCACTGACATTTTCCACAAAACTAGAACAAGAAATTTCAGGGCCTCCCTGGTGGCGCAGTGGTTAAGAGTCCGCCTGCCGATGCAGGGGATACGGGTTTGTGCCCCGGTCTGGGAGGATCCCATATGCCGCGGAGCGGCTGGGCCCGTGAGCCATGGCCGCTGAGCCTGCGCGTCCGGAGCCTGTGCTCCGCAACGGGAGAGGCCACAACAGTGAGAGGCCCGCATAGCGCAAAAAGAAAAAAAAAAAAAAAAAAAGAAATTGTATAATTTGTATGGAAAAACAAAAGACCTCGAATAGCCAAAGCTATCTTGAGAGCAAAAAATGCAGCTGGAGGAATCAGGCTCTCTGACTTCAGACTATACTACAAAGCTACAGTAATCAAGTCAGCATGGTACTGGCACAAAAACAGAAATATAGATCAATGGAACAGGATAGAAAGCACAGAGATAAACCCACACACATATGGTCACCTTACCTTTGATAAAGGAGGCAAGAATATACAGTGGATTTTAAGACAGCCTCTTCAATAAGTGGTGCTGGGACAAGTGGGACAGCTACATATAAAAGTATGAAATTAGAACACTCCCTAACACCATACACAAAAATAAGCTCAAAATGGAATAAAGACCTAAATGTAATGGCAGACACTATTAAACTCTTAGAGGAAAACATAGGCAGAACACTCTATGACATACATCACAGCAAGATCCTTTTTGACCCACCTCTTAGAGAAATGGACATAAAAACAAAAATCAACAAATGGGACCTAATGAAACTTCAAAGCTTTTGCACAGCAAAGGAAACCATAAACAAGACCAAAAGACAACCCTCAGAATGGGAGAAAATATTTGCAAATGAAGCAACTGACAAAGGATTAATCTCCAAAATTTACAAGCAGCTCATGCAGCTCAATAACAAAAAAATAAACAACCTAATCCAAAAATGGGCAGAAAACCTAAATAGACATTTCTCCAAACAAGATATACAGATTGCCAACAAACACATGAAAGAATGCTCAACATCATTAATCAACATCATTAATCATTAGAGAAATGCAAATCAAAACTACAATGAGATATCATCTCACACCAGTCAGAATGGCCATCATCAAAAAATCTAGGAACAATAAATGCTGGAGAGGGTGTGGAGAAAAGGGAACACTCTTGCACTGTTGGTGGGAATGAAAATTGATACAGCCAATATGGAGAAGAGTATGGAGGTTCCTTAAAAAACAAAAAATAGGGCTTCCCTGATGGCGCAGTGGTTGAGAGTCTGCCTGCAGATGACGGGGACACGGGTTCGTGTCCCGGTCTGGGAGGATCCCACGTGCCGCAGAGCGGCTGGCCCTGTAAGCCATGGTCGCTGAGCCTGGGCGTCTGGAGCCTGTTCTCCACAACGGGAGAGGCCACAACAGTGAGAGGCCCGCGTACCACAAAAAAAAAAAAAAAAAAATAGAATTACCATACAACCCAGCAATCCCACTACTGGGGATATACCCTGAGAAAACCATAATTCAAAAAGAGTCATGTACCAAAATGTTCACTGCAGCTCTATTTACAATAGCCAGGAGATGGAGACAACCTAAGTGTCCATCAACAGATGAATGGATATAGAAGATGTGGCACATACATACAATGGAATATTACTCAGCCATAAAAAGAAACGAAATTGAGTTATTTCTGGTGAGGTGGATGGACCTACAATCTTTCATACAGAGTGAAATCAGAAAAACAAATACTGTATGCTAATACATATATATGGAATATAAGAAAAAAAATGGTCATGAAGAACCTAGGAGTAAGATGGGAATATAGACACAGACCTACTAGAGAATGGACTTGAGGATATGGGCTGGGGGAAAGGTAAGCTGTGACAAAGTGAGAGAGTGGCATGGACATATATATACTACCAAACGTAAAACAGATAGCTAGTGGGAACCAGCCTCATAGCACAGGGAGATCAGCTCAGTGGTTTGTGACCACCTAGAGGGATGGGATAGGGAGGGTGGAAGGGAGGGAGATGCAAAAGGGAAGAGATATGGGAACATATGTATATGTATAACTGATTCACTTTGTTATAAAGCAGAAAGTAACACACCATTGTAAAGCAATTACACTCCAATAAAGATGTAAAAAAAAAAAAAAAAAAAAATGAATCTTCCTGCCAGTGCGGGGGACATGGGTTCGAGCCCTGGTCTGGGAAGATCTCACATGCTGTGGATCAACTAAGCCTGTGCACCACAACTGCTGAGCCTGCGCTCTAGAGCCCATGCTCCACAACAAGAGAAGCCACCGTAATGAGAAGCCTGCACACCGCAACGAAGAGTAACCCCTGCTCGCCACAACTAGAGAAAGCCTGCGCACAGCAATGAAGACACAGCCAATAGTAAAAAAATAAAAATAAAAAAATAAAATTAAAAAAAAACAAGAAAAACAATAAAAACAAATATTTGGGGAGAAATAAGAAAATCTGAATATGGATGGATATTATGCAATTAGTGTTAATTTCCTCAGATGTGAAAATGGTACTGTGTTAGGAAGGACAAAATCCTCATTCTTAGTCAATGTGCTCTGGAGTACTTAGAGGTGAGGGGTCAGGACAGTCTACAGCTAAATCTCAAACAGTTCAGCAAAAGAACAAAAAGTGTGTGAGAGAGACAAAGCAAACGTGGCAACATAGTAACGACTGGTTGAACCTAGGTGAAGAGTGAACAAGCATTCATTAAGCTATCATTTCGAGTTTTCTGTATATATGCCAACTTTCAAAATAAAGTTGGCAAAATAAAACAAGACAGACATGGTTATATTACTTTAGTGTACAGTGGGAAACGGGTGTAAAGCACACAGACAGGGCCTCCCTGGTGGCGCAAGTGGTTGAGAGTCCACCTGCCGATGCAGGGGATGCGGGTTCGTGCCCCGGTCTGGGAGGATCCCATATGCCGCGGAGCGGCTGGGCCCGTGAGCCATGGCCGCTGAGCCTGCGCGTCCGGAGCCTGCGCGTCCGGAGCCTGTGCTCCGCAACGGGGGAGGCCACAGCAGTGAGAGGCCCGCATACCGCAAAAAAAAAAAAAAAAAAGCACACAGACATAAAAAGACTGGAAGGAAATAAACCCAAACATTAATAGTGCTTTCTCTTCATAGTGGGCTTATAGGTGATTTTATTTTCCTTCCTAGTTTTCATATTTTTAAAAAATGCTCCATAATGGGTATGTTATTTTTATAATCAGAAGCAATTTAAACATGCTCCTAAAAAATGTTAAGTCAATGCCTTTAAAGGAATCACACATCATCTGGAAGATGGCGGAGTAGAAGGACATGCTCTCACTCCCTCTTGCAAGAGCACCAGAATCACAACTAACCGCTGAACAATCATCAATAGGAAAACACTGCCACTTACCAAAAAGATACCCCACATCCAACGACAAAGGAGAAGCCACAATGAGACGGTAGGAGGGGTTCAATCACAATAAAATCAAATCCCATAACTGCTGGGTGGGTGACTCACTAACTGGAGAACACTTATACCACAGAAGTCCACCCACTGGAGTGAAGGTTCTGAGCCCCATGTCAGGCTTCCCAACCAGGGGGTCTGGCAATGGGAGGAGGAATTCCTAGAGAATCAGACTGTGAAAGCTAGCAGGATTTGATTGCAGGACTTCGACAAGACTGGCGGGAAACAGAGACTCCACTCTTGGAGGGCACACACAAAGTAGTGTGCACATCAGGACCCAGGGGAAGGAGCAGTGACCACATAGGAGACTGAACCAGACCTAACCTGCTAGTGTTGGAGGGTCTCCTGCAGAGGCGGGGGGTAGGTGTGGCTAACTGTGGGGACAAGGACACTGGCAGCAGAAGTTCTGGGAAGTACTCCTTGGCGTAAGCCCTCCCAGAGTCCGCCATTAGCCCCACCAAAGAGCCCAGGTAGGCTCCAGTGTTGGGTTGCCTCAGGCCAAACAACCAACAGGGAGGGAACCCAGCCCCACCCATCAGCAGAGAAGCAGATTAAAGTTTTACTGAGCTCTGCCCACCAGAGCAACACCCAGGTCTACCCATCACCAATCCCTCCCATCAGGAAACTTGCACAAGCCTCTTAGATAGCCTCATCCACCAGACGGCAGACAGAAGCAAGAAGAACTACAATCCTGCAGCCTGTGAAACAAAAACCACATTCACAGAAAGATAGACAAGATGAAAAGGCAGAGGGCTATATACCAGATGAAGGAACAAGATAAAACCCCAGAAAAACAACTAAATGAAGTGGAGATAGGCAACCTTCCAGAAAAAGAATTCAGAATAATGATAGTAAAGATGATCCAGGACCTCAGAAAAAGAATGGAGGCAAAGATCAAGAAGATACAAGAAAAGTTTAACAGAGTTGAACAGTACAATAACTGAAATGAAAAATACACTAGAAGGAATCAATAGCAGAATAACTGAGGGAGAAGAACAGATAAGTGACCTGGAAGACAGAATGGTGGAATTCACGGCTGCAGAACAGAATAAAGAAAAAAGAATGAAAAAAAATGAAGAGAGCCTAAGGGACCTCCGGGACAACATTTAACACAACATTCACATTATAGGGGTCCCAGAAGGAAGAGAGAGAGAGAGAAAGGACCCTAGAAAACATTTGAAGACATTATAGTCAAAAACTTACCTAACGTGGGGAAGGAAATAGCCACCCAAGTCCAGGAAGTGCAGAGAGTCCCATACAGGATAAACCCAAGGAGAAACACACCGAGACACATAGTAACCAAACGGGCAAAAATTAAAGACAAAGAAAAATTACTGAAAGCAGCAAGGGAAAAATGACAAATAACATACAAGGGAACTCCCATAAGGTTAACAGCTGATTTCTCAGCAGAAACTCTACAAGCCTGAAGGTAGTGGCATGACATATTTAAAGTGATGAAAGGGAAGAACCTACAACCAAGATTACTTTATCCAGAAAGGATCTCATTCAGATTCGACGGAGAAATCAAAAGCGTTACACACAAGCAAAAGCTAAGAGAATTCAGCACCACCAAACCAGCTTTACAACAAACGCTAAAGGAACTTCTCTAAGTGGGAAACACAAGAGAAGAAAAGGACCTAAAATAACAAACCCAAAACAACTAAGAAAATGGTAATAGGAACATACATATCGATACTTACCTTAAACGTGAATGGATTAAATGCTCCAACCAAAAGACACAGGCTTGCTGAATGGATACAAAAACAAGACCCATATATGTGCTATCTACATGAGACCCCCTCAGACCTAGGGACACATACAGACTGAAAGCGAGGGGATGGAAAAAGATATTCCATGCAAATGGAAATCGAAAGCTGGAGTAGCCATACTCATATCAGATAAAATAGACTTTAAAATAAAGAATGTTACAAGAAACAAGGAAGGACACAACATAATGATCAAGGGATCAATCCAAGAAGAAGATATAACAGTTACAAATATATATGCACCCAACATAGGAGCACCTCAATACATAAGGCAACTGCTAACAGCTATAAAAGAGGAAATTGACAGTAACACAATAATAGTGGGGGACTTGAACACCTCACTTACACCAATGGACAGATCATCCAAACAGAAAATTAATAAGGAAACACAAGCTTTAAATGACACAATAGACCAGATAGATTTAATTGATATTTATAGGACATTCCGTCCAAAGATAGCAGATTACACTTTCTTCTCAAGTGCGCACGGAATATTCTCCAGGATAGATCACATCTTGGGTCATAAATCAAGCCTCAGTAAATTTAAGAAAATTGAAATCGTATCAAGCATCTTTTCTGACCACAACGTTGTGAGATTAGTATCAATTACAGAGACAAAAACATAAAAAACACAAACACATGGACACTAAACAATACGTTACTAAATAACCAACAGATCACTGAAGAAATCAAAGAAGAAATTAAAAAAATACCTAGAGACAAATGACAATGAAAACACGATGATCCAAGACCTATGGGATGAAACAAAAGCAGTTCTAAGAGGGACGTTTATAGCAGTACAAGCCTACATCAAAAAACAAGAAAAATCTCAAATAAACAATCTAAACTTACACCTAAAGGAACTAGAGAAAGAAGAACAAACAAAACCCAAAGTTAGCAGAAGGAAAGAAATCATAAAGATCAGATCAGAAATAAATGAAATAGAAACAAAGAAAACAATAGCAAAGATCAATAAAACTAAAAGCTGGTTCTTTGAGAAGATGAACAAAATTGATAAACCATTATTAGCCATACTCATCAAGAAAAAGAGGGAGAGGACTCAAATCAATAAAATTAGAAATGAAAAAGGAGCAGTTACAAAAGACACCGCACAAATACAAAGCATCCTAAGAGACTACTACAAGCAACTCTACACCAATAAAATGGACAACCTGGAAGAAATGGACAAATTCTTAGAAAGGTATAACCTTCCAAGACTGAACCAGGAAGAAATAGAAAATATGAACAGATCAATTACAAGTAATGAAATTGAAACTGTGATTAAACATCTTCCAACAAACAAAAGTCCAGGACCAGATGGCTTCACAGGTGAATTCTACCAAACATTTAGAGAAGAGCTAACACCCATCCTTCTCACACTCTTCCAAAAATTGCGGAGGAAGGAACACTACCAAACTCATTCTACGAGGCCACCATCACCCTGATACCAAAACCAGACAAAGATAATACAAAAAAAGAAAATTACAGACCAATATCACTGATGAATTTAGATGCAAAAATCCTCAACAAAATACTAGCAAACAGAATCCATCAACACATTAAAACGATCATACACCATGATCGGTGGGATTTGTCCCAGGGATGCAAGGATTCTTCAATATATGCAAATCAATGAATGTGATACACCATATTAAAAAACTGAAGAAGAAAAACCATATGATCATCTCAATAGATGCAGAAAAAGCTTTTGACAAAATTCAACGCCCATTTATGATAAAAACTCTCCAGAAAGTGGGCATAGAGAGAACCTACCTCAACATAATGAAGGCCATATATGATAAACCCACAGCAAACATCATTTTCAACAGTAAAAAACTGAAAACGTTTCCTCTAAGATCAGGAACAAGACAAGGATGTCCACTCTCACCACTATTATACAACATAGTTTTGGAAGTCCTAGCCACAGCAATCAGAGAAAAAAAAGAAATAAAAGGAATCCAAATTGGAAAAGGATAAGTAAACCTGTCACTGTTTGCAGATGACATGATACTATACCTAAAGAATCCTAAAGATGCCATCAGAAAACTACTAGAGCTAATCAATGAATTTGGTAAAGTTGCAGGATACAAAATTAATGCACAGAAATCTCTTGCATTTCTATACACCAATGATGAAAAATCTGAAAAAGAAATTAAGGAAACACTCACATTTACCACTGCAACAAAAAGAATAAAATACCTAGGAATAAACCTATCTAGGGAGACAAAATACCTGTATGCAGAAAACTATAAGACACTGATGAAAGGAATTAAAGATGATACAAACTTATGGAGAGATATACCATGTTCTTGGATTGGAAGAATCAGTATTATGAAAATGACTATATTACCCAAAGCAATCTACAGATTCAATGCAATCCCTATCAAATTACCAATGGCATTTTTTACAGAACTAGAACAAAAATCTTAAAATTTGTATGGAGACACAAAACACCCTGAATAGCCAAAGCATTCTCGAGGGGAAAAAATGGAGCTGGAGGAATCAGACTCCCTGACTTCAGACTATACTACAAAGATACAGTAATCAAGACAATATGGTACTGGCACAGAAACAGAAATATAGATCAATGGAACAGGTTAGAAAGCCCAGAGATAAACCCATGCACCTGTGGTCAACTAACCTATGACAAGGGAGGCAAGGATATACAATGGAGAAAAGACAGTCTCTTCAATAAGTGGTGCTGGGAAAACTGGACAGCTACATGTAAAAGAATGAAATTAAAACACTCCCTAACACCATACATAAAAATAAACTCAAAATGGATTAAAGACCTAAATGTAAGGTCAGATACTATAAAATTCTTAGAGGAAAACATAGGCAGAACACTCCATGACCTAAGTCACTGCAAGATCCTTTTTGACCCACCTCCTAGAGTAATGGAAATAAAAACAAAAATAAACAAATGGGACCTAATGAAACTTAAAAGCTTTTGCACAGCAAAGGAAACTACAAACAAGATGAAAAGACAACCCTCAGAATGGGAGAAAATATTTGCAAACAAAACAACTGACAATGGATTAATCTCCAAAATATACAAGCAGCTCAACCTGATCCAAAAATGGGCAGAAGACCTAAATAGATATTTCTCCAAAGAAGATATGCAGACTGCCAACAAACACATGAAAGGATGCTCAACATCACTCATCATTAGAGAAATGCAAATCCAAACTACAATGAGGTATCACCTCACACCAGTCAGAATGGCCATCCTCAAAAAATTTACAAACAATAAATGCTGGAGAGGGTGTGGAGAAAAGGGAACCCTCTTGCACTGTTAGTGGGAATGTAAATGGATACAGCCACTATGGAGAACAGTATGGAGGTTCCTTAAGAAACTAAAAATAGAACTACCACACGACCCAGCAATCCCACTACTGGGCATATACCCAGAGAAAACCATAATTCAAAAAGACACATGCACCCCAATGTTCACTGCAGCACTGTTTACATAGCCAGGTCATGGAAGCAACCTAGATGCCCATCAACAGATGAATGGATAAAGAAGATGTGGTGCATATATACAATGGAATATTACTCAGCCATAAAAAGGAATGAAATTGGGTCATTTGTAGAGACGTGGATGGATCTAGAGACTATCATACAGAGTGAAGTAAATCAGAAAGAGAAAAATAAATATCGTATATTAACGCATATATGTGGAACGTACAAAAATGGTACAGATGAACCAGTTTGCAGGGCAGAAACAGAGACACAGATGTAGAGAACAAATGTATGGACACAAAGTGGGGAAAGCGGTGGGAGGGTGGGATGGTGGTGGGATGAATTGGGAGATTGGGATTGACATGTATACACTGATGTGTATAAAATGGATAACGAATAAGAACCTGCTGTATAAAGAAATGAAATTAGGGGAAAAAAAGAAATCACAGGTCTCTTTCCCTGACAGCCTGCCCGACACGCTCAGGACAGAGTCTGCAGAACAGAAAGGTGTGCTGAGGTCTGATTTCAGTTTCTACCGGGACACCATGCCATGAGAAGGATGGCCACCGCTTACTTGGTGCTGGGTCTTATTCTCCATGTGCCCCAGCTTTGCGTTCATCTTATCCTGAACGGACACCAGCTCTGCTTTGATCTCCTCCACAGCCGCCTCCAACTGATTCTCCAGCTTGTTGATCAGGGGTTCACATCGACAGCCGTTTATCGGTGCCTAAGAGGGAAGACAAAAAGGCATCAATCCAAGTGGTTCGTTCCTTCTGAAAATATGTGTCTGTCAGTCCACCAGGGGACCACACGTGATGGAGGAGACTCATCCCTGTGGTAACTTTGGACTGACAGGCCAAGCCTTGGCTCCGTAGATGTTAAGAAGATTCAGAGAGTGTAACATATGGTCCCAGTCCTCAAGCTGCTTTTATCCACTATCCGGCCTCAAGATTATCTATGCAGTCACCTAAGGATGGTGCAGAGAGCCTTATAACATCCCTGTGCTCTCCAGGCCTAAGTGGCAGGAGGGTACTGCACAGTTTAGGTGGGGAGGGCCAGCTGGCTGATCTTCAAAGCTCATGCCTTCTGTAGTCACCGCCAAAAGTGGACACTAGCCCCCAGCAACAGGGTTACACAGACACCTCGCTTACGGCCTACAGTCCTGCCCTGACAGGGCCCGGCAGGTACCTGCATCACTTTGCCATCCTTGCCCCGGTACAGCGTGTAGAGCTGGTACGCTCTGAACTCGTGGGGGGCGGCTGGTGGTGAACAGCGATGCCTGGGCCTCTTTTTAGGGTGACTGTGAGTGTGCGAGCTCTTCTGCTGTCCAGGCTGCTGGTCTGCTGGTGGGGTGGGGTCAGAAAACGCTGACGCCTGTGGGAGAGAAGGCGACAGCCACCCTGAGTGCCGTGACATCTGCGAGCCTGACGCCCAGCCGGTGGCTCCCATCTGGCCCGCCTTGCTAGTCTCTCGGCGTTCTACGCCAGGTACGTGTCAAAAGAGATGTACCAGCATGCTTACCTTGTGTCCGCAGCCGGCCAGGGCCGATTTCTGTGCTCTGGCTATCCAGAGCATCTGGATATGATAGCATCTGGCATGAAGCTATCCCAGGGCCCTCCGCCAGCCCTCCCTCCCAGCCTTCTCGGCAGCTCTCACGTGCCTCCTGACCTTGGGCCTTGACTTTTTCTGCCTGTTGTCCTTTGCTTTGGGCTCCGGGGAGGCGGACAGGAAATCTTCTCTGGACTCTTCTTTTCTGGGTACAGCCTGTTCACTGCTATGGGCGTCTCCTGCTGAGACACTTCCCTACAGAGAAAAAAAAGCCCAGAAACCTCTTCTACTTGATCCCCCAGCCTTTTTCAATAATGGCATAAAATTTCCCAGCCTCCATCCACTAAAGGACCCCTGGGAATCTTTGGCAATGACAAATTTCAGACATAGGAAGCACTGCTTGGTGGTTTTAACTGAACACCCGTGCTTTTCCTGGTGAGTTGAATGTTTGGTTTTTCACTTATTAGGTGCCAAACTAGATATCGCCTTGGGTCTAACTCTATGTTCTGCAACTTTAGGAACGTAGTACACACAGAACACCTCAGCATTAGAGATTTTTTTTGGTCTTTTACATTTCAACAAAAAGACAACGCCACTCATTCTTTGATCTTGGACCCTCACAATTCACAGAGGAGAGAGAACCTTCTGAAATGAAAAAAAAAACCAAATCACATTTCTGGTCCTTGTGAGAACTTTTACAGTTAGTATGTACAATTCACACACAGGAACCTAATGCAAGTTACAATGCCTTAACCCTGGAAATTGGTAAGATTTTCAAACAGAGAGAAAAACAAATAGTTGGTATAAAATTTTATGTGCCAGAAGTTGTCTCTATATCCTAGTCGTCTTCTTCCTGGGAGAGCTGAAAAGCATGGTTCACTCCAGGGCTGCTGTGCACAGCTGTGCAAGCTGTTCACTGCACAAAGGCACCTAGCCGAGGGCATGAGTGGGGCTGAGGGAGCTGAAGTTCATCTTGGGCTCTATTCACCATACGTGCCCTGGGCTAGGCTGGTCTGCTCAGAAGGCATCTTTTTCTAACTTGCACAGAGGAGCCATATGGGCTAACACAGCCTCTGTTCACTCCCTAAGGGGAAGGAGGGGCAACAAGCTACGCCACTGGTCCTCCAACTGTAGTCCACATTGGAATCACCTGGAGGGCTTGTTCAAACACAGATTGCTGGGCCCTACCCCAGAGTTTCTGATCCAGTGGGTCTGGGGTGAGGCCCCCAAATTTGCATTTCTACCAAGGCTCCAGGTGACAAGTGGATCCACATTTTGAAAACCTCTGCTCTACATGATGAAGGGTGGGGTGTCAGAGAGGCTGTGCTGTCCACATGGAAGCGACAAGGCCACGGATGCACGGGGCTCGCAAATACAGCCACACAGGGTGCTGGAAAAGACGGGCGGCATGAGAGCACACGGCCTGAAATCGCGGAGAGGAGAAGACAAGAGGCCAGAAGGAAAGACGGACAAGATTTGAAGGACCCCGAGGAAAGGAGAGACGGAGGAGGGCCCGGCAGCCGCCAGACGGGCCCGGAGGAGGCGGGGAGACAGTTTCCCACCCTGGAAGTGGGCGGGAGGGCTACCCCCCCACCTTGCTTTGTGCCACATCATCTCTCGGCACAGACTGAGCTCTCCTCTCTTCCTTGAGCCTCTCTCTCTTTTTCCTCAGGCTTCGCCCACGACTGAAGCGTAAGACCTGAAGGAAGCAAGAGGCATCGTTACAAACCACTGGTGTGCGCGGACCTAATGGAGCCTCCAGCCGAGCGGGGGGAGACCAGGCATTCACATCAAACAAGCGCCTCTAGACCACCCACTATGCCTCCTACATCCTGTGCTGGGCGCTTAGGGTCCCAGAGACGGGAGGACATCATTCCTGACCTTGAGCTCACAGTTTGGACAGCAACACTAACAGGCACTTAGTAATGGGCCAGGGCGTCCACGTAGGTGTGAGCAGGCCGTGCAGGGCTCAGCTCCAGGGAGCACGGCTCACACAGACCAGGATGTGAACGGTGTCCCCTGGAGTTGTGTGACAACAGCCCTGTGCCAGGAATTGTCTATCTTGGGACACTGGATGTAGCCCATCAGATTTTCTCTTGGCCAAACTGTATCCAAGTTATATTCAAACGTAACTTTAATTCAAGCCTAACTGAGATGTACCTGTGAGCCACAGTACCAACCACAGGGCAGGAGTCTCTTCCCCCAGAAGAAGGCTGTGGTCTGCCCCTTTGAGGGCAGAGAGGTGGAACGGACACAGCCAAGTACACGTGGGACCCCACAGGCCCAGAGGAGCCCAGCAGCAGCTAGCTGGGGATCTTCAGGCAAGTGATCTGACCTCTCTGTGCTCCGTCTTCTCAACGTGAGAACGGGGAGCTGCCGGAACTCACCAAGACAATGTAGGTGGCCGGCGCGCCTTGGACCAGTGGTCACTGGGGGTGTCTCCACCTGCCTAGGGGCCTTAGAGTGCTCAGCTGGCAGACATGTTTAATCAGAGTACAGACCTGTGCGCTGGTGGAAACCTTCAATCCCTGGCTCAGGTCCACACCCTTCTCCTCCAGACTCCCTACTCCTAGTTTCAGGGTTCGCCTCCCTTAAAAAAACCCAAGGGGGTCCAGACGGTGAAAGCACTTTCAAGGCCACACTATCTTTCTGCAATAAAACAATATTCTACTGTCTTCTTATACAGATAGATAAGGGCTCTCTGAAGTTCAGTCTAGTGTTTTTCATCTCAATGTCAGACTTTCTTCTTCTTGTGTTCATTAAATTCAAGTGACACATTATAAGACACAAAAAATCCTCCACGGGCAGTGGGTACCTCCTAAATGGAGAATTCCTGACAATATCTGCCTGCAGCTGAACCGGATTTTTAAATTATATTCTCATCCCCTAAAGCCAGCAGTTCTGAAAGTGTCCAGGGACCCGAGTCCATGAGGTTAAGATTATTTTCATAATAGTACAACAACATTGGCATTTTTCATGCTCATTCTCTCATGAGTGTACTGTGGTGTTTGCCAGAAGCTACATCAGTGACATTACAATAGGCTGCATGCAGCAATAAAAGAAGATGCCAGAATTCTAAGTAAGACAGTAAGGAGATGAGCAAAAAATGTAAAACAATGCTACTCTTATTTTTGTTTTGAAAAAGTTCTTTTTCACAAAATGATGCTATTTATGTTGCTACAAAATGGACTTATTTTTAAATGAATATCTTTAATATTTCTAAACTTTATTTTCAAATACAGTAATTATTGATAGATATAAACTCACATAAACAGAGCTCTTTATGGGCCTCCGTAATATTTAAGAAAGTAAAAGGGTCCTTAGACCAAAAAGGTCTGAGAGCCAGTGTCCTCAGCTAAATTTTAGGCTCAGTAAAAAGTCGAGTCTGATGAAAGGAAGCAAGTAAGGCCCGTTGCGCATCTGCTTTATAGACACTTAGAACAGGACACAGCTCCAGGATCAGCCTGAAATTCACTTTCCAGAGCATTTGTGAACCACAGCAATAAAAAATAAGAAGTAACACTCACTTCACCCGAACACAAAATAATCAGAAAAATTCCCTCCATAGACCATGTTATTAGCCAATGAAAACAACTCTGCATGGCTCACAGCCTTTCTCAAAGAGCCAGGCCATCCACCAAATGGACCATCATCAATCTTTCCCACTTCACAGAAATCAGGGAATATTGATCTTAAGGCCTCGGAAAGAAGTATCCTCTTAGTACTGCTGTGAACCATCAAAATCCATGGTCAACTAAGGTGCCAAGGCAAGGGGATTTCTCGTTTCAGACAAGACCATTTCTATAACCACAGATCAACAGAACGGTATGCATGCATACTGTTTTTTATGCATATTTTATGCATATTCCAAAGTTTTTTCTTTGCACTGAAAATAAGGGTTAGGATGTACAATTATGTAAAAAAAAAACTTTAAAAATATCCTATTTGCTATTCAATATGGGTGTGGAAAAACTAGCTTAAGTCATTTTTTTAATGGAAATGCTAAAGGAGAACCACACAGGAAAATAGTCCACAAGAGAGCTTTATCCCTGGGAATCGAGATTCTTGGGCTCTGGAAGATAAATGACAGGCAGGTTAAAGGCACATCAATCCTCATGTGCCGGGGGACCCTCCATCCCACAAGACTTGATGATCCTCATGTGGCTAAGCACAGAGCTAGCTGTCCATCAAACTACCAGACACTGAAATGCCAGGTAACTAACGGATTCTGACACTTATATAGCACCGTCCTTTTTTTTTTTTTTGCGGTACGCAGGTCTCTCCCTGTTGTGGCCTCTCCCTGTTGTGGCCTCTCCCGTTGCGGAGCACAGGCTCCGGACACGCAGGCCCAGTGGCCATGGCTCATGGGCCCAGCCGCTCCGCGGCATGTGGGATCTTCCCAGACCGAGGCACAAACCCGTGTCCCCTGCATCAGCAGGCGGACTCTCAACCACTGCTCCACCAGGGAAGCCCCCCACCGTGTCCTTTTTGATCTGCAAGAGACTAGCATTTTTTTTTTTTTAATCGGGATTCCCAGAGGTGATTCTGCTGAGGATTTGTTTGCAAACAGCTAGACAGAGGTGGAGTCTTTTTCCAAAGGAGCACCCGACTTGCACCTGTCAGGGGCTCTGTGGATTTTCAGAGCCCACTGAGAAGGACCTTCTCCACGGGCAAGAGGGTGATTGATTTTGCAAGAGACAAAAATCTTAACCATTTCCAGAAACTGCTAGTTATATCAGGCACGTTTTTAAAACTTAAATGGAATCAAGGCCATGCAGAACCCCAGGCTGGCTGGGATTGGGCCATGGTGCAGCAGGCTGGGGTCCAGACTCTCCCTCTGGCTCCCTAAGACTTTGTCTTCCTGCAGCATTAGCCAGAATAAGGTGGAAAACCAATCAGTGTTCGCTGTAAGGTAAGAGACTAGCTCTAACTGGGAAATAACCTAAATGTGTAACATTAAGGAAATGGTTTAACAAGATACTGAACAGCAACCAAAGAAAGAATATTATGCTTCCACTGTGATAAATAACTGTAAAGATTACAGAACAGTTTCCTATTACAGTTAGGATAAAGGGCATAATACCAAAGAGTATATACATTGTGGACACAACTATACAAAAATTATGTATCTGTGGAAGGTACTATAAACAAAGTTATTTCAGGGTGCTAAAATTATAAATAGGTTATAAATCATCACTATTAAATTTCTTTGTGACTTAGATCGTTTCAACCTCAACTAAGATATCAGTCATCTTCTTAAATTGAATGATGGCCAATATACCATTATTTAATAAAAAAGGAGAAAACTATACTGTACTCAACTGCCTCTAGTGGACATTTACAGCTTTGTCTGCCCAGACGGATGCCTCATCCCACCTCTGTCTGGGAAATACCTCTTCTAACCACGTGGTCAAACAGATGCCACCATCTTCCTAAAGCCATCTCTGTCCCACCTGTTCTGGGCATTTGCCCCAAGCTCGCCAATCATGATCTTCTCCTACGATGTTTTACCATTTTTATTTATTTTTTGGCCGTGCCGCACTCCATGTGGGATCTTAGTTCCCCGACCAGGGATTGAACCCACGCCCCCTGCATTGGAAGCACGGAGTTTTAAACCACTGGACCACCAGGGAAGTCCCTCCTATGACATTTTAAACTGGAACTTTTCCCTGGCTGGGAAATTATGATTCAGGAAACTGGTTGTGACAATGATCCAGCCACAGAGAGGAAATGATGCCCATGTATGAGAACAGCCTGCTGGGCCTGAGATCTCTGGTTCCAGGTGTCCTGGAGGCTCACGTGGATTCCTACACTTCCTGCTGCCTGGACAGTAAGCTCATCCGTCCCCTTCTTAAGTTGGTCTGAATTGGCTTCAGTAGATAGCAACTGCGGAATCCCAACGACCCTGAAGCCCCCGCATAATCAATACAACAGAAAATGCAACAAATCCTACCTGGGGCGCTTTAGTGAGGAGGAGAGCCACTTCCGGATTATTGTGGTAGCGGGCAGTCTCCAGTGGAGTCCGGCCTGCCTAAGGAAAGGCAAAGGGAGGACCAGTGAGTATGGAACACCAGCCCCGCGCCTGCACAGCCCAGCGGGGACAGCTCTCCCAGGAGCTAGCGACCTGGTCACACCAGCACCTACATGTGTGCTCAGCAAAACACAACCGTGCATGTGACATGGTCCTGCTCTTGAGCCTCACCCATCCAACGGGGAGCCCAGTCACACCTGAGGACACAGGCACACGGGCTAAGTGCTGACCAGGTGAGCAGTAGGTGTTCTAAGAGACAATGGTCAGGGGCACTGCTCACCCAGGAAGGCTTCCTGGAAAAGGGATGAGGGAGGTAAACAAAACAAAACAAAACAGATGGGGTCAAGGTGGAACATGTCACTTGAGAAAACATAAAGCATCATAAAAACCCAGCCGAGCGATACATTTTCCGGGAGTACAATGGAGAAAACACCTGGAAGGGCAGATCACGGCCCAGCCACAGAGTCTCAGGAACTGGACTGTGAAAAACATTTAGGAAGCTACGGCCATAACGGAGACTCTAGGGAGATTAAAGCCCAGACCAGGAGTTGAAAACAGTGGGATTCAAAGGAAGGGAAAGGTGCTCATGGCATCATGGGGGAGGTACCACCAATCCAGGTACTAGAGCTGGGAGGGGGTACTACCAGCCTCGACACCCCCAACTCCCCAGACAACTGTTCCACCCCCAGTGCCCCCCGAGTCTGTGCAATTTCAGGAGCACAGAGATCACAGGCCAACATCGAGGAAGAGAGGGTACCTGAGCTGGTGCCTGCTATAGGATGAGAGGGGGAGGGGAGGGGGAGGAGAGGGGGAGGGGGGAGGGGAGGAGGAGCGGGGAGAGATTGAGAGAGAGGGCATGAGAGAAGACGATTTTAGAGAGAAAGCAGTTGGAGTTTTGAGGAAGAGTAGCCTGGTGGCCATTTTTCTGAGGACCACATGTGTTTAAAAGGCCTAGAACTCACCTTCGGTAACATCCACTTGCCAGCTTACTTACACACCCCTGACCCTTTTTCATGCCAGGACATGCTCGCTGAGTTGTCTGAAGATGAGCCCTCAGGGTTCGTAACTCGTGGGGCTGCTGAGAGCAAGGGTCTCCTCAAGTCCACCCCCGCGGGCCCCAGGATCGTGGGGTCAGTGCCGCCGCATGGTCTTCCCGAGCAAGTCTGGGTGAGGCTGTGCTCTGGAGTCCAGAGGGGGCGCGGCAGCGACAACATGCCCTGATCCAGAGAGGGGTGGGAATGCCTTTAGAAACCACTGTTGCAACTCCACTTACGTTGTTGACAATGGTCCCATCTGCTCCGGCTTCCAGCAGGATTTTAACCACCTTCTTGTGATTTAGGGCAGCAGCAATATGAAGTGCTGTGTCTCCAGCCTGGAATTAATCAGAAGAAACCCGGCTAAACCCCATCGGATCATGGCCCACAGGCCTCTCTGGCTTTTTATTCCATGGCCTGGTGGTGGCTTTTCAAAGTCAAACTAAAATCTGTCTTAGACTGACCGACCTTGGCTAAAGTGTTATGTGGTTCTTTTATTATTTTTAACTCATACTTCATTTAATTTTAAAGTTTATTTTATTGAAGTATAGCTGACATACAATGCTGTGTTAATTTCTACTGTACGGCAAAACGATTCAGTTTTATAAATATATATATTCTTTTTCATGTTCCTTTCCATTATGGTTTATCACAGGATATTGAATATAGTTCCCTGTGCTATACAGTAGGACCTTGTTGTTTAAATGTGGCTCTTTTGAAAGAGATTCTGGAACTGAATGAACTTATGCACGAATACCACATTCCTTTCTGAGTGGAGATGCCAGAAATCACAGCACAGGATTAAATGCAGGGGGCAAAGTCGTGCTGGGCCTGGGTTGTTGGGAATAGTGGGACCTGACCTGAAAAGCAGGATCACAGGCAGGTAGCCAGGAGCTCTGGACCCTGTCCCTCTGCCCAGGCAGGGGGTGGGCAGAGAACCCCTTGGTTTCTGAGTTAGAATGAGCAGAAGCTTCGAAGATGGCTACTTGCACAGGCCCTGGAGTAATATCCCAGCCCTGAAGCCATCCTCAGGGATGTGAAAGGGCCACCTGGAATCATCCTGCAGGCCAGGGTGTTTTGTTTGGGTGGAGTCACTGAGAATCAGTATTCGCTTAACACCAGATGTTTTCAAACTCTTACCAAATAGCCTAAGTTTTCTGTTGTTGTTGTTTTTAACAAAAAAATATTTCAATCAACTGTGAAAGAAGGCTATGTCAAATGCAGCTTGGTGGGCCAGTTCCAAATGCAAACTGTTTTTAATTCCCAAACAGAATGACATAAATAAGTCAAACCAATATAGAAGTGAAATCATTCATTCGTTCCTGGCAGGTGAACACGTAAAGCATGAAAATCCCCCATCCCAAGGCCCTCCTTCTCTGGTAAGTAGCCGAAGAAAGTGTTCATTTCATTCCTAAGTCACCTAGTTGTGTGTTTTGAGGGAAGCTCTGGAGCAGTGGTTTCCAGTCTCGTCTGCTCATTGGAATCAGCTGGGAAGCCTTAAAAACTACTGATGCCTGGGTCCCACACAGACACTGATTTAATTGGCCGGGAGTGTGGCTTGGGCATGATGATTTCCCAGAGCTCGCAGGTGATTGAAATATACCACCCAGGTTGAGAAGCAGCACTGGTTAGCGAGGGCTGTTTGGGGGTAACCTGATGAACCTAGAATCCATGGGGAGGCTGTAGAATGACAGAATTTAGCTATTTTACGAGGTCAGTGGTTCTCAATGCTGTCTGCACACTCAGGCCAGGAGCTTTTTAAAAATACCATTGCCTGGACCTGACCCCAAGATGTTCTGATCATTTACATTGGGGTGGGACTCAGGAATGGTATTTTTATTTTTATTTTTTATTTTTTTTATTTTTTTTTATTATTTTTTTTTTTTGTGGTACGCGGGCCTCTCACTGTTGTGGCCTCTCCCGTTGCGGAGCACAGGCTCCGGACGCGCAGGCTCAGCGGCCATGGCTCACGGGCCCAGCCGCTCCGCGGCATATGGGATCCTCCCAGACCGGGGCACGAACCCGTATCCCCTGCATCGGCAGGCGGACTCTCAACCACTTGCGCCACCAGGGAGGCCCAGGAATGGTATTTTTAAATCCTCTGTAGATTCTAATTTGTGGCCAGGGTCAGTAACCACAATTATAGGGTATTTTTAATCTGAATCACAATCTATTTTTTAAAAAAATTTCAGATTCACATACCCAAACTCAGAAAAGTCAAACAATGCATCACTTAGGTATAGGTATCAATAAATAACAAGACAACTTTTTAAAAGTCCACGTAACTACGAAAATCACATTTCCACAGAACACTAATAATCACAGATCTCAAAACCCCAGTATATGGCGTAGATACTAATCAGGTGCCGAACTTTACAGAAAATAGAGACTCCCTCAGCTCACATAGAGGTGGCAGTTCAGGTAAGAGAACTCAGGAGTCATGAGACACCTAATGCCCTTGCTTATTTACTAAGCCACTCTTCCTTGTGGGTTTCCTTTTTAAAAATCACACTAAAAACAAAACCCACCCCAGGATCTCCAGAAAATGTTCACTATGCAAATGTGGTGATATGAACTGGAATGCTACGGGCATGCTTTCTCCAGGAGGCCAGATAAACCAGGGTCACAGGAGCTCCATGGTTCCTGCAAAGGCCAGCACTGGCCAAGTCCCAGGCTGGGAAAGGACAGCGCCCCCCAGCAGCCTCTGCTCCCGTCTGTGCCAACACACCTGCAGGTTAACCATGGGAAGGACACATGCACTGACCTGGTTCTTTTCATGGACGGAACAGAAAGCACTGAGGAGGAGCTTAATGATGGACAAGTGATTATAGCGCGCAGCAACGTGCAAACAGGTGTCGCCTGCCTGCGGACAGAAATCAAACTCTAAGCACAGTCTGAGCAGTTACAAAACAGAGAAGATAAAAAGAAAATATCATTTAAAAGCTGGCAGGCTAGCATATATTCTTTAGAAGGTAACAGCCTGAATTATAAGCATCTCCTTTATCACAGACGCTCACTCCACAACTCACAGCCCTTTTCTGTCTGCAGCCCTGCTTTTTCCCCACCATGCAGACTGTTTCGGGTTTCATACACTGGATGCCTGCTCCCCATGAGACCTTCGCAAGAGCTAAGGGAGGCTCTGCTTAGCTGGCATTTACTAAGACTCCGCTGACCCCAGCCTCTCCTAAGACCCGAAGGCTCTGGAGTACCCTGATTAAGACCAACAGCACTGCTTTGGAAATGAGACTTTCCCATCACAGATCCATCATGGCTGAGAGGACCAGGAGAGCAGGGTGAGCCGTTGGACTTTAAGATCGTGTACTCTAAAAAAATTCAAGTGCACCCCATTTTAGTAGGACCCCAGTATCCCACGGGGAGCAATGTAGTCTAGGGAGCTGATGAGGAAGCAATCGCTGAGCATAAAACAGAGCATTCAGAAAAACTACTCCCAGAGAGAAAACAACAGAACTGGAGACAACGTGGCAACCTTTTGCAGCGCTCCCCTGGCGTTTCCATGCAAGCTCTACTTCTGTCTAGAGATGCTGGCCGTCAGCACAACCTTCTCCCCCCCGGATTAAGAAGGAACCAAGCTCAAAGCTGAAGTTCAGAGCGTTCTCAGAACCACTTTAGATGAGCCTGCCCCCAATCAGGGGGCCCCAGCTAAAGCCATTTTTGAGAGAAGGCTCAGATTCTCTTGTCACGTGGCTGAGACACGGGCTTCACGAAGGAAATGCAGCTCTGTGGAGGGAGGAGGGATACCCACGGCACCTTTCAGGTCAGGCGCCTCTAAGAACTACCGGCCCATCCGCTCATCCCAAGGATGCCTCAGTAATAGATTTGTAGACGCCGGGCATGGAGCATCAGAAGGCCTCCCGGGTACAGCATCAACCAATATTTGCTAAGAGTTTTCAGGAAGCCTCTGCGGGCAGAGGCTTCCTGAAAACAATTAGCTTCGTTCACTAAACTCAGATGCTAGACACCTGCTGTGCGCAATAAAACACACTGCGAGGCTGAGGGGCGAGGGAGCAAGGATGGGAGAAAAGCAGTGTTTCCGAGTGTTGATTCCTCTTCCCATCCCCCTAAAGGACCCCTTAGGAATTAGCAAAAAATGTATACTTTCTCGGCAGTCCCCGAACCCTTTTTACTGTCTACATGTGAATACTCTAGCATGCTTGCAGGGTTACTTTCCGAGGCGACATGAGAGCGCGCGAGGGAGGCCGGTTTTGTCCACCCACGTTATTTTTGAGGTCGGCGCGGGAGCCGCCCAGCAGGAGGACGCGTGTGCTCTGGGCGTGGCTATTCTGGCAGGCCAGGTGCAGAGCCGTGTTCCCCGCCTGGGAGGGAAGCAGACAGAAGGGAGCACACGTTAGCAACCCCTCCTCCGCGGGCCTGCACCGGGCAGGCCTTGCCGCGGGGGGCGCCGAGGCTTACTCACGGAAGAGTCAAGGCTCACGTTCTCTGCTTCCTGATCGGTGGTCCCAGGGCTTCGGTGGCAAAAACATTTAATGGGGAATCCAAACGGGCAGAAGCATCACATCGCTCATACTCAACCTTGGTTCCAAGTCCTAGGCTCTGCCACTTAACTCGTTGCAAGCTACTGGGCAAGGCTCTTAATTGAATTCCTTACCTGTAAAATGGAGCGTGACTCCTACATGCTGAGGCTGTGAGGATTGATTCGGAGAGCCTAGGAGAGCATCTTCTTAATGGCAGAGGGCTGTGCACGTGCACGAGGCTGTTCCTCTTAGCGACAAGAGGAACACGGAGAAAAGCTGTGTTAGGGTAGCTGTTGGTTGGCTACCCTACCAACAGAGTCAGGAAGGCAAACAGGCCCCATCCGACACTGCAGGCTAAAGGTTAACAGAATGTGCAAGCCTTTTGAAATCTTGGGTTTTTCTTGAAACATCAAAATTTGAACTATGGACAAGGCCTCCACCCAACAGGCCGTAATACAACTGCATCTGTCACATCCCACACAGAGACCCTCTTGCTTTTGGACTCTACCTTCAAGGTCAAAATGGCAACCAAAGGTCAGAATCATGTCCACAGCAAGGTTGCAGAGAGAATTTGCGACAAGAAGAGAACTCTTTGAAACTATGGGAATAAGGCCTGCAAGGCTGCTGCTAACCCCTAGAAAAGCAACAAGAGAAACAGGCAACGTGATTTAGTGTCAGCCTGCAAGGACTCAGGAGATTAAATACATAAGCTCAGTGTTTGTTCTGCTGAGCTTAAAAGCTGCATCAGGGCCTGCAGCTGTGGGCTCAGAGCTATCAGCCTGCCTGTTTAGGGCTTTTCCCTGGCCTGCTTTATTCCTCTCTGGATCACACAGCACTGTCTGCCCCTAGTCAAGGATGGTTTATATTCCTTCCCTTTGAAAAGACGAATAAGTTTTTAAAAATAAAGGAAAACTGGGTGCTGCTGGGTCACTCACTCCCCTCTCACCACCTTAGCTCTAACCAGCCTGGGCAGAGTCTTCCTTCCTCGCTGTTACCTCCAGGAACCTGGTGAGCTCTAAGCCCGAGAGTTGCGGGAGCCCGTCAGTCATCAACCCTCGACTACAGTCTGGAATCAACCTGAGAGGCCCTTTAAACAGTCCGGTGCGCAGACGCAACTCTGATGGCCCCACCCCCTGGGGTGGGGCCAGGCCGCTCAGGTGTAGGCGCTGAAAGGCTGGCATGCTGGGAAACCCCGACGCCGACTCAGGGCAAAACGGTACAGCTGGTCACCCCAGGCCTGGTCATCAGGTGGGTTTGGTTTTCTCCCCTCTCCCCGTGTTTTTAAAGTTTCCTGGGGGAGGGCCTCCCTGGTGGCGCAGTGGTTAAGAGTCCGCCTGCCGATGCAGGGGATACGGGTTCGTGCCCCGGTCTGGGAGGATCCCATATGCCGCGGAGCGGCTGGGCCCGTGAGCCATGGCCGCTGGGCCTGCGCATCCGGAGCCTGTGCTCCGCAACGGGAGAGGCCACAACAGTGAGAGGCCCACATACCGCAAAAAGAAAAAAAATAAAAATAAAAATAAAGTTTCCCAGGGGATTTTAAAGCGCAGCCGGGTAGAGAACCACTGCTAGTTTAGTCCTCCAAAATGAAGGGTCTGCCCGTGTTTTAAACACTCCGCTCCCTGTGGCAAGGCTCAGGGCTCGGCTTGGTATGATTCTCAGTGCACATAGAGAAGGTTGTCTCAAAGCTGCTGGCTTCGTGGGAGTCATTAAGTGTGTTGAATAAATGACTGAAATAAAAGAAATCTGATGGCTGTAGAAATATACCAAAATTTACTTCACCAATAAAAAAAATCAATTATGCTGAAAAGCATTTGGATGAAGAAAATGAAAAGACATGGGTTAGAATACAGATTGTGGTACACCCATACAATGGAACGTTACTCAGCAATAAAAATGAACTAATCGTACACGAAACAATATAAAAGACTCAAAACCACTGTGCAAAGTGAAAGAAGTCAGATGCAAAAGGCTGCAATGTCAAAACCTGAAATTAAAAAAACCTGTGATGTAGGTAGATATACATAGCAGGCATTTTCCCCACCCTGAGTAATGAGTTCTGATCTCCCAGACAAGGGCTGCTACACTTTGCCGAGTAAGGACATTTCTTATACAATGGAATATTATTCAGCCTTTAAAAAAGAAAGAAATCCTGTCATTTGCGACAACATGGGTGAACCTAGGGCAATACCAAGTGAAATAAGTTAGAGAAAGACAAATACCGTATGATTTCACGTCTACGTGGAATCTGAAAAAAAAAAGATGGACTGGTAGAAACAGAGAGTAGAAAAGTGGTTGCCAGAAGCTGGGGTGTGGGGAAATACACAGAGGTTGGTAAAAAGGTATAAACTTTCAGCTATAAGATGAACAAGGCCTGAGGATCTAATGCGTAATGTGGTGACCACAGCTGATAACACTGTCTTCTATAATTGGAACTTGCTCATTGGAGAACTTAAATGTTCTCACACACACACAAAAGGTAAATATGTGAGGTGATCAATGTGTTCATTAACCCCTGGGAATTATCAAATCATCACGTTGTACACTTTGAGTATCTTACGATTTTGTCGATTATACCTCAATAAAGCTGGGGGAAAAAAAAAAAAGAGAAGGATCTTCTAGAGGCTTTTCCCAGAGGCTGTGGCTGGTGCAGAATGGAAGTCCCTCTTCTGGGATGGCACCTCACCTGTGCTTCCAACAGCCCCTGCTGCTTTATCTAGAGAGAGGACGCACGGCTTCCCACACAATACTTTTGGGGCCCGGCAGGAGACAGGAAGGAGTGTGGTGGAGACCCACCAGGGCTGGTTTACGGCCCTAATTGTGTCACAAACGAATCACGTATCTTACAAAAGCCTACTGGCTCCCAGCTTAGGCCTCCCTATCCATTAACTGGAAACCACCTACTTCGAGCTGGTATAACGTTCCAGACCATGTACCACCTGGAAGAAATGGAGAGCCGCAGCGTGCCAGGCAGTGGACCAGGCATTACTGGAGGTGTTACAATGCATGGCTTGCCGCTTTCCTCAAGCTTTCGGCCCCTGAGGGAACCATGAGAAACATTTCACCAGTCAGCACAGCACAGAGCTGTGTGCAGTCCAGGAGAACCCTGTAAAAAACTGCCCGATGGGCCTGCAGGGACAGGGCTGGAGGTCAGCGGGCAGAAAGGCACAGGGCACCCCCGAGGGAGGGGGCAGCGGGGGGGACGGTGAGCCCACACTGCTGTGCAGGAGGTCCACGCCAGGCTCTCCCACAGAGACATCAGCCACAGAGGCTGACGCCACTCCGGGGAGGCCCCAGGCAGATGGGTCAGTCTGCTGTGAGGCTTCTGAACTAGTCCAGGGACTCACTAATAACGAGCACGGAAGGAGAGGGAGGAATGAGAGAGGGGTGACAGAGGACAACGAGAGAGAGGAGAGGCTGCTGTCCTTTCCTGTCCCCACAGCACAGGGCTGGCCCCCCCTCAACCGCACTCTCATAGACCAACGGGACAGCAGGGAAGCCGCAGCGCTCACGGGAGGCCGGGGCCCCAGGTAGGTCCTCCTCCTTCCCACGTGGACCCCGTGCATCGCGCCCACCGAGGCGCTGCAAGCTTTCAATTCCCACCAGGTTCCACGGCCCTGAGCCCTCGCCCTGCTTAGCGAGAGGAGGCTCCCGCCGGGAAGGCAGGCCGGGCTGTCCTCACCTGTGGCCGAGGGGATCTAGCACCTGCCGGGCCTCACCTTGTTCTTGGCAAGCACGTTGGCTCCTGCTTTAACGAGCAGCTTGGCAGACTGGCTGAAACCGTGCCAGGACGCTTCGTGCAGGGCCGTGTTCCCGTCCTGGGGAGCACACACAGGAGAAAGCACATCAGCCGAGCCTGATCGTCTCACTGTCGTCAACAGAGCACACGGTACTTCAGGGCACAAGCAGGGGGCCTTTCTCCGCCAGGGCTTCTCACCTGAACCACAGAACCCAGGCAGTGATTTGAGTGGTCAGTTTCTCCACTCTCCAGGAAATGGTACCTAACAAGTACCGTTCCAGGTGCGTTCTAGATTTAGGATGTATTACAACGGATGACTTCAGGCATTAGGGCTTGAGTCTCTCCGGGAACCAGGGTGAGGAAGGCTCCAGGGCCCATGCACAGCCCACGTGTAACAGAACGTAGCATCAGGAGGTACGATGCCCCTTCCTCCCCACCTCTACCGCCCCTGAGGGCCTCCTCTGCACTGCTCTGGCCCCACAGAGAACCCTGCAAAGGTCAGGCAAATGAAGAGTCCAGCTTCACAAGTTCCAGGGCCCCAAGGGCAGACAGGTAGATTCCACTGCTCCTTTTCCTTCCCCCAAATCTAATCTCTCCCAGTTTAATCCAAAACCCTCAGGGCCCCAAACAAATGAGCAAGCACTTAGGACAGTGATCTATCCGTAAATAAGGGAAACGAGTGTCCTCAATAGGTGGTTTTTCAATAGAAATCAACCCATTAAACATAGCTTGTATTTGTTTAACTTACTATTAAAGACACATTAAGTGCATTGAACTGCGTGGGGTGGGACCTGGGATTAGGGGTGAGGGGACGGGGGCACAGAGAGGAGAGATGGAAACGCCCTCCTGGCTGTTCCAGGCCAGGCACAGGGCCGTCAGCTGGGGGCAGTGTAGGGACAGTGTCCAACTGCGTCCAGGCTCTGGCTTAGACATTCATTCAACACAGTTTAAGCCACGGGCCTGATATTGCTGACACCCACAGGGGAAGTCTAGGGTCTCGAGGGCTGTACCAAAGGCTGGGATGCTGGGAATGGTGGTGGCGGATATGTGTCCCGGAAGCAGGAAGCAGAAGGCAGAGTGAAGGGGGTCCCAGGTGGGAGCACTTCTGGGTCCTGGTAATGACCTCCTTCTTGATCTGGGGGCTCACACAGATGTGCTCAGGCAGTGCAAACTCACTGAGCTGCACACGTATTAGTGTGCACCTTTCTGTATATGTATGTTACACTGTAATAAAAGGTTGTTTAAAAAAAGTGGACAGAGGCCAGATTGCACTTAATTGCCAAGTCCCATGTTTTAAGATGGTTTGACAATTTAAAAACACTGGATTAATATATGTCATTGGGATTTTTTAAAGATTTTATTTCGCTTATGTTTTCTTCCAGTGTAGTTTAAATAAATTAACTCACTCCGTTATCTTAAAAAAAAAAAAAAAGGAAACAGAGAGAAGCTGGGGCACATCCCTTCCCCCACCCAGGCCTCCAAAGGTCACTAATTCTAGACTTTTTTTCTTCACCATTTATATTTATGTGGTTGCCCACTGCTGCCACAGAACAGAGGGATGAGTTTTTTTAAAATTCAATATCAGGGGGCTTCCCTGGTGGCGCAGTGGTTGAGAGTCCACCTGCCGATGCAGGGGACACGGGTTCGTGCCCCGGTCCGGGAAGATCCCACATGCCGCGGAGCGGCTGGGCCCGTGAGCCATGGCCGCTGAGCCTGCGCGTCCAGAGCCTGTGCTCCGCAACGGGAGAGGCCACAACAGTGAGAGGCCCGCGTACAGCAAAAAAAAAAAAAAAAAAAAAAAAAAACTTTGAAAAATTCAATATCAGATACTCTTTCTGAGGAACCCTGGGCCGATTTCCTCATGTTAAGGCATGAGCACTGACTCAGGAATGACGCATCTCACGAGCTCGGCAGGTCCCAAAGAGGGTCCTCAGGCTGCCCCGTCCCACTTCCCTCCTCACCTTGTCCTGTCTGTCCAGAGCACAGCCCTCCTGGATGAGCGCCGCGATGACCTCGGTGTTCCCCACCACCGTGGCCCGGTGCAAGGCGGTCTGATCCCCCTGCGGGCGGCGGGGAGACAAGGGACAGCAGTCAGCTCTCTCCGGCCCCTCCCTCCACCCGACACAGGGACATCCCCATCACCGCGCGCCAGCCGGGCTTGGTGGGCTAGTTAGTAGACAGTGCATGCCGGGAAGAGTCATTTTGTTCACAAACTCAGTGGTAACCCTAAGCCAACTGCACAACAGCCCTGGGCCACAGAGCTGACCTGTGGATGAGGGTCACCCCAGGGGACGGCAGTGTGACTGTCACATCTGTGAAGAGTGGGGCTGAGAGCTGGGCTGTGTGCTGTGCAATGGAACCAGCAATGCCTGGAATCTTTACTCCCTGCTGAGTCCTCCCGTTCCCCAGGGTCAGAGGACTCACTAGCCTGCTGTGTCAGCTAGCTGGCCCTCATGACCGGAGGGCGCGTGTACTTGTTGATTGACTGGCCCTGGCCTAGAGCAATGCAGGGATTATGCTAGGACATCTGAGGACTCCAGGGACTCAGGCTGTCACTGCACATCTCTAAGAAGCCTCTTCTGATGTTTCATGACAGCATCCTCGCTGATTTATGCTGCATTTGACCCCTTTCTCTGTGATCAGATTCCTGGGATTGCCGACCTTCTTTTTCTCTGTCAGGGCGCCAAAGGGAACTTGACTCTTCCCCTAACTGCAGTTGAGAGAAGGACTAAAATCCCAGAAGTAAGACAGTCAAGTCTGTAACAAGAGAGAGTTCTGAAGTCTCTGAGGGCACATCTTATCTCTGACAGGCACTCAGGAAATCAAGTCCAGCCTGGGGCGCAGGCTTGAATGGGGAGATGGGTGAACAGTGTGGAAAACTCCTGGTGGGGTGGAAGGGGCACAGGGCAAGGGGGTCAGGAGATGTGCGTCATGCATAGCCTTGGGAGACACCTGTCACCTTGCTGGACTTCAGGTTCTTCACCTGTGAAAGGAGGAAAGGTCCCTCCCCTCCCTTCCCTTCTTGGGGTCTATGATGTGGCTGGCAAGACTTTTACATAAACAGTTTTCTGGTGGAACACTGGAGGGGCAAAGGACATGCCCTGGGGCACTCCTGGCCCTTAGCCCAAGAGAGGAAAGAAAGACGATTAGAAGACAGAAAACATGGAGGTTTTTTAAAGAAGGATGCACTGCTACCTATAAATAGCCTTAATCAAATGCTGATCCTACTTACATCCCTGGAACCTGTAACAAATGACAATGCACTTTAAAAGCACTTAATCCAAAAAAAAGTTCTGGGGATGGATGGTGGTAATGGTTGTATAACAATGGGAATGTACTTAATGCCACTGAACTGTACACTTAAAAATGGTTAAGATGGTCAATTTTATGTTATGTACAGTTTATGACAGTAAAAAAGCACTTAATCCTATTTAAAAACCAAATTCACATTCTTAAAATTTTTTAAAATCTCCCTTTAAAAATCCATGAGGGGAGGGACCTCCCTAGTGGCACAGTGGTTAAGAATCCACCTGCCAATGCAGCAGACATGGGTTCGAGCCCTGGTCTGGGAACATCCCACATGCCATGGAGCAACTAAGCCCGTGCGCCACAACTACTGAGCCTGCGCTCTAGAGCCCGTGAGCCACAACTACTGACCCCGCGTGCCACAACTACTGAAGCCCACGCACCTAGAGCCCGTGCTCCGCAACAAGAGAAGCCACTGCAATGAGAAGCCCGCACACCGCAACTAGAGAAAGCCAGCACACAACAACGAAGACCCAACACAGCCAAAACAAAAACAAAACAAAAAAAAAACATGAGGGGAAATGATTTTTATTTTCTTCCTTATACTTTTTTTTTTTTTTAATAAATTTTAATTTTGGCTGCGTTGGGTCTTCATTGCGGCCCGCGGGCTTCTCATTGCAGTGGCTTCTCTTATGGCGGAGCACGGCGCGCGGGCTTCAGTAGTTGTGGCGCACGGGCCTAGTTGCTCCACGGCATGTGGGATCTGCCCGGGCCAGGGCTCGAACCCGTGTCCCCTGCATTGGCAGGCGGATTCTTAACCACTGCGCCACCAGGGAAGCCCTTCCTTATACTTTTTAATACTTTCCAACATTTTACACATATAATTTCTAGCATCAGGAAAAACTGCTATTTATTAAAAGTCTAAGCTGTACCAATATACCAGGAAAGGGACTGTCCATGTCTCAGAAGCTTTTCTCACTGTTCATTCTGCAGTGATGGGTCCAGACCTCCACTCTCCCGTTACCATGATTCCATCCACTGTCCACTGCATTCTGTCACCAAACCCTCCCCTTGGCATCCTAAGCTATTATTCCTATTACAAGTCAGCTTTAGCCTTGGTTTACTTCTTACCCACCTTTCCAAGACCCCTTACTCAAAGAGGACCCTTTCTGTGTGCCATGCAGTCAAAAGCAGAACATGGCCACCGGGTCGGTGTTTGCACAAGGTGTGCGAAGCCATTACACATCGTCTTCAAACAACGTAGGAAGTGTTTCCAGATGAGGTGTACTTAGTAATCATGAAAATTGCCCAGTCTTAACTTTTTAAAACTTCTGTAAGAATCTCCAAGACTGCCTGTTTCCCTACCAGCATGGTGATGGGTTTTCCCAAAATGGACCCCAAGTGCAATTTGTTACTGACCTGATAAGAAATGTGGTGCCCTGTTCTCAGAAACAGAAGTGAGGCTGAAGCCCCCTCCTTCAGGGTAAACACAGGCTCAGTCAGATTTCTAATCATTAGAGGCCTTTTACTATTCCCACAAGCTGCTGGCATTCTAACTAGCACTCCTTGGCCCAATCAGAACAACACTTTTACGTAACCAAATGAAACCATTCTGTGCGCGTTGTGCATAAAGTGTGGGTCGTGTCGGCCACTCTTGCTGCTAAGCCAAGGCACAGTCTAACCTCAGCCTGGCTTCAAGTCAAATGCTTTATTGTGTTTCACGGGCTGCCACTAAATCATGAGTTGAGGCAGCTTTGGAGCCAGAATGTCACCAGTATTTATTACTTGCTTTTAGCATGAATCTCCTGTACTTGCTTCCCTGGGGGTAACATTCCTTTGTGAAACTCTAGCTCAATGCAAGAAGCTAAATCTCACTTCTAGTTCAGCTCTTAAAAGTCAATTTCCAGAGGGACGAGCAAAACGCGCAAGGAGACCTGACGACCTGGGTGAGGCTACGGTGGGAACAAAGGGTCCTCAGCCCCCTGGCACAGGTGTTTCTTGCGTGTCCCCTTTCCTGGCCCTGCCTGTCTCCAGGCCACAGCCTCCCCTCCATCTTCATACCCCTCAGTCACAGACCCGCTCAAAGCCAGGGTCCTTGCCTCAGGTGTCGGATATACACGGCTGTGAAGGCCAAAGCCAGCCTTTCCCCACCCTGAGTGGTCCTTGAGCAGGACCGTTAGCTTTGCTCACACCAGCTGGGGTGGGTTTGGAGGACTGGGTGAGACACTTTCTCTGGTACATAAAACCCAGTCACCCTGAGGTTGCCAAGGTGAGCATCACAGCCTGAGAGATACGAAATACATAAGCCAAGGACCACCTCGGGCTGTCTCAGAGCTACTCTCCCCCAGAACACAGCACAAGCAAACACCTGAGACCCTTGATTGAAACAGGGTCAATTACCTGTGAATCAACTCTTCCTCCTATAAAACTAAAACTTACTTTTGAAATATCTCCTCTTTGAAATATGACACAGAAAAGAACAAGATGTATCCTCACTACGTACTTATAACAGACCCAAGCAGCAACTTTGACATACTCTTTATTTCTATATGATCTAAATATCAACCATGAAATTCTGAAACTTTGGAGGAAAAAAAAAAAGCTGGGAAAAGTGTGGCACTCGCAACCAAATTTACTCATTATTTATTCAGCGAATATTTATTAATCCTCTACTACGCTCCAAGCACTGTGGCACCTAATTCTCTCATTTTATTAATTAAAAAAAACTAAGGCCCAGTGCAGTTCAGGGGATAACCAGCTAATCTGGGGTAGCACAGTTGGGGCAGAACTCAAGTTGGCAAGGCCTTTCGCGCTCACCCTGAGCTGTTCACAACCTGTGAAGTCAATGAACCTTAAGACAGGCCTTAAAAAAGATCAGGTGCTTCTGTGGGATGGGCTGCCTCTTTATGGCATCATCAAGCTAAGTGATTGAGCCCAGTGCCTTGGCAAGTATAAGGCACCTGAGAAGTATTTGTTGGATGATTGACTACAAAGAAGCAGAAGGAAAGCGCTGAAGCTGGAAACTTGAAGACCCAGCAATCTTGCAGTTTGGCACTTCGGTTTGGAACAGGCAAAGCGTGTTCCAAAGTGACTGCAACTGTCTGCAAAGTGCATGAACTGCCAGCTCTCCATTTTTCTAAGACGTCAGTGTTCCTTACTTTGGGATTTCAAAAGGTTTGCAACCACTGAGGTCTAGAACTTTGTTCTGAAATACTTTTAGTGTTCTCTCCTACATGGTGAAAAACAGTGAGCACAAATGTGGGCAGATTCCAAAGCCAAGCTCATGGGAGAAACCCCAGTCATGCAAGGGTGGACCACGCCCCTCTTCAGGAGGAATCCCTCCCAGGTGCCACAGGGAGACATGTTGCAAGGAAGCTCAAGACAGGGTAGGTGCACAAAATAATTGCTGACCTCTTTTTCTCTCTCTGATCTTCCAGGGTTCTTCCTAGCCTTGCGTCTCTGGTTTTTCTTATTTTTCTCTTCCTTCATGCCTTTTACCGTGGCCACGGGGTCCTGGACTATTTCTGAGGTGGGGGCCGTGTGGTTGCTCATTGACCAATCAGAGATGGCCTTAGAGCTCCAATGAGAGTTGACAGGATTGGCAGGAGGCAAGAGGGAACTTGCCCCTGGAGTTGCATATTCTAAAGAACTGGTTTCCACAGGTTCAAATTCATAATAATCCCACTCCAGGGCACTGGAGGTCATTCTTCAACTAATTCTCAGTCTTTACCATGACATAAAGCACAGTATCTGTAGAACACGAAGTTAGGAGTAAATTCTTCATAACATTAACCTTCTCTATCGCTACCCATCACCCAAGACAGGTAACTTCTGAAACGCTTTTTTTTCCAATACTTAATCTCCCACCAGCTTCTTTAAAGAACACTCATAAAGAGTTTTCTTCCTTGAATTCCTCCGTGAGTTTCAAGGCTGATCAACAAGCACAGTAAATGTATAGAAGACACACATGAACCATATTCTGGCAAATGCATTACTTCAGAACTAGTAAAGATCAATTCTACCTTCTCCATTCCCAGCTGTTTCTACACTGTTTTGTTGTTGTTTGTTTTGTTTTGTTTTAAGCTACCTGGGAGAAGCAATGTATGCATCGTCTAGAGCAAGGGAAAGATGCAAAAAAAAAAAGATTTCAATAAGTGAAAGAGTTCCTCTCTAAAAGTAGAGCTGGCTTTCCTTCTGCTGCCATGTCCCCCTTTGGCTGCCTTGGCTCCTGATTTTTTACTTCCTATCTTGCCTGATATAAACAGCAGTAGTTCTAGAAAGTCAGCATGGCTTTTGCTTCAGGAGAACACAGTGATACTCGCAGCTCAGGACCTGAGACAGGAGTGTGGGGTCAGGATGGGTTAGCATGCCTCGTACTGCAGCCTTGCCACCGTGGCAAGCAAGGGCTTCAATTATGCAGAGAAAACCAGATGCAGTCCGACATATTTGCACCAAGCACTGAATGCCCTGCGTTTCCTGTGGTCAGAATCTCTTCTCTCTCCCTGTATTTTTGCTCCTGTCATGTAAGGATAAGATATATTCAGGGATGTTATGATGGCTACAGTGCAAGGAAAGAAAAAAGTGTTGTGACCCAAGGTAGAAATCAACAGCTTAAAGCTAGATCAGCATCTTTTGAAAATAATATCCTTGATGACTCAGTAGGTTCCAAATATAACCAGAAATTTATGAATGACACTGACAGCCTTCTGCCCGTGTATATGACATATTTGGTTATTTCTTTGTGAATGCTGTCCTTCTCAACTTGTGTGTTTGCCAAGTTTTAGGACATTACACAGAGACTCAAAGAAAACTCGAAGCACTATGGTAACCCACACCCTAGCCCACCTGAGGCTCTGAAATCTGATAACGTTCTGTAACCACAGAGATTACAGGTGAATCTGGAAGGGGTTTATAAATACTAACTCTCTAAGATTCTGTGTTCCTCACAAAAGTCCTTTCTCCTTTGAGTCCTACTATACAAATTAGAGTTAGAAACAGAATTGAAAGTTTCTGAAAATAGCTTCCAATCAGATTATCATTAGGATATTTTCCTAATAGCTCACTGGACGGCAATTTACATAATCTTTTCTACATCCCCTTCTTAGAGAGTTCACCCCCTTCAAAGACCCAACAGGGCCACCCTATGCACTAGGTGACCCCATGCCAGCTACTGATTTACTCAGGAATGGATTCTTGACTCCAAAAGAGCCAACTGGGGCTTCCCTGGTGGCGCAGTGGTTGAGAGTCCGCCTGCCGATGCAGGGGACGTGGGTTCGTGCCCCGGTCCGGGAAGATCCCACATGCCATGGAGCGGCTGGGCCCGTGAGCCATGGCCGCTGAGCCTGAGCGTCCGGAGCCTGTGCTCCGCAACGGGAGAGGCCACAACAGTGAGAGGCCCGCATACTGCAAAAAAAAAAAAAAAAAAAAAAAGAGCCATCTGGAATCTCTTTCTAGATAATTTGACTAAAGAAACTCAGAGACTGAGTTTCAATCATGGCACAGCACCAGAGTGACCTCTTTCTGGAGGCCTCCTCCTCAGATCCCATGAGACCAGTGTGCTGTGGTTTCTTTAAACAGGTCCTTTTTAACTGAATGTATACAGAGTAAGAGAAATCAAGGCAAGAAAATAGAAAAATTAAGTTTTTAAGCCTCACTTTTTCTCCAGTTATAAGTTTGGTCAATGACACATTTCCGGCAAGCCTTGCCCATACGTGTGTGTGTGTGTGTGTGTGTGTGTGTGTGTCTGTGTGCTCTCCTTCTGAGACAGGACATGGACAAGATGCCCTTCGAGGCTCTGCACTTGAATAATACTAGACAGCAAGTACTACCACTAGACAGGAACCATGATGGGAAGACCAGCTCACACTCCCAAACTCAATCTTGCTACTGAGAATGGGGCCCACAGCAGACCTTCAAGAGGAAGTTCTTCCCACCAAGATGAAGCTACACAGTGCTGCAGAGCATCTCCTACTGCCCCCTCCCTCCCCTCATAGCTAGTTACACGTTGTGGGACTCTAGGCAGACAAGCCCCCTTGACAGCCATGCCCTGATAGCATGATGGCTTCTACTCACATCGTCCTGGACGTCGAGGTCACAGCCAGCCTTCAGCAAGATCTGGACCACAGAAAGGTGGCCCTTATTGGCAGCAAGATGCAGGGGGGTCCGGCCATGCTGTTAATGCAGAGCAAACACTGATTTCAGAACAAGACGTCACACGCTCTTCCCCTGGGGGCGGGGAGCCTAGAGCAAGGTTTGCACAGTGGCGCTCCCCACCACACCCCCCCCACCCCCATTCAGTTTGGCAGGAGATTCTTATGGATTCATCCGGAATTCAAGTTGGTCTTGGTTAACCTTGGCTACTGGCACTGTGATCAAGGAACAAAATATGCTCAAAACGTGGAGACTTCCCTTAGTGCATAATTTCTACTCCCCGCTCATCCAACCAGCAAGTAGGAAAGTGAGGGCTTTCAAGTTTTCTCTTAGTTCCCCACTGGTTTGATAGTCAGGGATGATGAAGTGGCCACAGTGCATCTGATGGGGTAAGAGATGGGAGGACAGCAAGGAGTCAAGCTAATCAGCCCCGGAGAAGTCTAGTTAGTAATTTCCTCAAAAGTGAAACTGATGGACAAACCATCAGAACACATTCTCCCCTCTTTAGAAACAAATTTTAAAATTACAAAGTATTTCAGCCATTCAAAAATAGGAACATTTTAAAATGTACACACCCACCAATCACTTTAAGAAAAAATCAGAGGAACCGTAGCCGTTCCTCATGAACCCCTCCCAGATCTCATTTCCCCCCAGCCCCGAGGTAACCGCTCAATTTGGGATTTGTCATTCCCGTGCCTTTTATTACACTTTACTACATGTTTGTAGCCACGCACAATAGATGAACATCGTTTTGCTTGTCTTCAAACCTTACATAAATGGTATTAAACTGCACAATGTCGTTTGGCAATTTGGGGGGGGGCAACATTATATTTTTGAGTTTTTAAAAAATATTATCACATCATTCACTCATTCTCCCACTGAGGGGCTCCAGGTTGTTCCCAGTGGCTGGCAGAACACACCTGAGTACACATTTCCTGTGCACCTGAGCGGGCTTCTCAGCCCTGCCGGTGGGTCATAGAGATGACCGTTCCCTGCAAGCAGGCTCCTGAGCTGTGACACTGAGTGTCACACTCAGAATAATCCTCTTCAGTGTATATCAGTTTCCATCTAGAGAACTGACCTTGCCAAACGCCTAATTCTCCAGCTTTTGAAGGAGCCATTATGTTGCCTTTGCCTTCTCCCTCAAGTTCACGGTGAAGAAACGTTCCCACCCCAGCTCCAAACAGCATTTAACCATGCCCGGCCCCCACCTGTGCTGAAACACTCCCAGAGGAATAAGGGTCTCGCACGGCCTGAGTCCTTTCTCGCATCTTGATAAAACTTCCCAAAGGCCTTTATTGATATTCTATCAGGATAAACCCATTTATGATCTCAATCAAGTGCCAGTTTGCCGTAGGTAACTAGCCTTGCAGGAACACAGAGATAGCAGACGGTAAAGGATCTTAATTTCAACCCGCGAAATGCAATCAAAGCATTAGAATGATTCTGGAAAGAAAGAGGTCAGAGCTCCCTTTAAAATTAGAATTCTTAATTAAGAAAAAAGTTTGTCCTAAGAAAGTGGGCTATGAAAAGCCTTCATAAAAAGGCAACGTCTGAGATGAGATGAAAGCGTGACCTGCCTTGGCTGGCAACTGTGCTCAGCGTGGGCCGCTTAACCTTGACTCCTCCGACGAAATGTCCACAGCTGATGAGATGGAGCCAGAGAGCCTGGTTTCCCCCGCTGGGCCTGGCCCCGGGCTCCACCTGTCCTGCGTCCTTGTACAGGTCATCGGATCAGTGACCTTCACAAGGCTTCTAGAGCATCCTGAAGCAAGGGGAAGCCCATTGCATTTGTGAGAAGAAAGACGTGTGTGCTGTGAGGAAGGCTGACAGGATGGCGGGACACAAGAGCTTCTGAGCATCTGGAAAGTGCAGACCGTGAGGGCAGAAGCTGCCCCGAGAGAGGCTGGGAAGGCGGCCACAGGCCAAGGATTAGCTGGTGCCACAGGTCAGGGGAGCCCCAAGGAACATCCCTGTCAGCAACCAGATATTACATTGTGGAAGCTGAGGCCCAAGGAGGCCAAAGGGTCTGCCCAAGTGAACACCTAAAAATCAGAAGATCCAGAGAAGGAAACACTGATGTGGTTCAAACCAGGTCACGTCTGGAGGGCACTTCAGAACTACAGATTACTAACAAGGTGGCCCTGGACTGGAGGCAGCTTCCTCACCCAAGGTCAGCAGAGCCCCTCTGTGGAGAAAAGAGAGGCCAGAGGCACTGGAGCCCGACAAGCCTAGTTCAAACCCCGGCTCTGACTGGTAACACCTGTGTGATTTTGTGTGCGACACTCCCCTAAGCCGCTTTCCTCATCTGTGAAATAGGAACGGTCTCCACTACCCACCCCGGAGGCTTCAAACAGGATAAGTGAGGTGACGCCCAGCATCCATCACGGGTTTCCTTTCCTCCAACTGTCCCCAGCCTCGCCCTGAAGACACCCCAACCGCTGCCTCTCCTCCCTGGCACCCCTGCACCGTTGCCTCAGAGACAAGGGAGATCTTTTCAAGGGCACGGACCTGGGAGAAGACTTGGATCTTGGGTCACCTGGATAGCCAGGTGGGCCCTCGCTGGAGGCTCGAGGGTCCTACCAGCCAGGTCTGCTCCACTCACCCACTGCCATTTTTGAAATACAAGGTCCCAAGTCTCCACGTCTCTCTGGAAGGGGGCTTCTTTACTGAGAACACTTCTCCAGTTCTGCGAGAAGGAATGTTCCCGGCTGCCTTCTCCACACCCACAGCACTTCGGCTCCCCTCAGGGAACCACCAGTCCTGTTCTGAGGGCCCTTCCCACTAGGCCGTGATCTCCCCGAGTGCGGGACTGCACCTTCCGTGAACCAGGAGGCAAGTGGACTCTGCAGTGTTGCAGGGTCAAACCAATCCCGGCGCTCCTCAACCACAGGGCAGGCCGGGCCTCCCAGGGTCACTGGAGCAAGTTCCACAGGTCCACGCTTGACCAGAGACAAGGCGGGCCCGGCAGGCTGCAGCCTCCAGGTTCGGGGACGTCTCAACCCCTCAGAGGAGGTGTAGGCATCCTGGGGGCTTCACGAGCATCTGAGCAGCTGCAACAGTGACACAGGGGCTCCTCTGAGGAGGGTCAGTGTCCCCCTTGCATGTCTGGCTCCTTTTCTGGCATCTGGTAAAACTATAGCAAGTAGCAAAGGCGGTAGTAACTGGTTTCCCACTGACCCTGAAGCTGTCCACCCCTGTCCCCTGGGCTCTCCTAACACAACCCCTCACATATACACACACACACACACCACCCACCCAGAAACGTGGTTAGTTTTCCAGAACATTCTGTAGTGAAAAGCAACAAAAGTAGAGCCATTCAGGGGAGTAGCTGCTCCCACCCAGCACACAGGGATACCCCAAGGTCATGCCTGACAAATGCAGAAGGCTGAGACCACCCTAAGTGTGAGGGGGCAAATAAAAACTGATCCTTAGAGGGGTCTTTGAATGACCTGAACTTAAGGGTACAACCGGTCTCACCTCCACGCCCCTAGGAATGGCCAGTGGAAGACATGGGAACAGGAGAAAAGACTGTGGGCCATGAATGACAAGAGAAAGAATTTCTGAAGCACTGGTTTGTCCTAGGCCCTGCCTAGTGTGTCAAAGACCAGTTCAACCCAACTCGACCCAGGCCCTGGTGAGCCCAGCAAGACCAACAGCAACAAGGATGAGAGCAAGGGCCGGCAGCAGCTAACGTTTATGGGACGCTTACGGCACGGTAGGCACATCTTAAGAGTTTCACATGTATTAGCTCATTCAATCCTCCCAACGACCCTAGGAGGTAGGCAGCATTATGTTTTTTCTTTTTTTTTTTTTTTGAGGTACGCAGGCCTCTCACTGCTGTGGCCTCTCCCGTCGTGGAGCACAGGCTCTGTATGTGCAGGTTCAGTGGCCATGGCTCACGGGCCCAGCCGCTCCGCGGCATGTGGGATCTTCCCGGACCGGGACACGAACCCGTGTCCCCTGTATCGGCAGGCGGACTCTCAACCACTGCGCCACCAGGGAAGCCCTAGGAGCATTATTAAGCCCATTTGACAGATGAGAAAACTGCAGCATAGAGAGACAGTCACTTGTTCAATGTCACACAGCAGGTAACTCGAGTCTGGATTCACCCCTAAGCCATCTGACCCCAGCCCGCACGCTCTGGCCCACCACACTCCCTGCTACCTGCCTCCTGTCGGGGGAGGCACTCCCCTGGCAGAGGGCTCCACTCTCAGGACGCTCCCACGGCTCCCAGATGATCACCCCGAGGGTGCTTGCAAATTACCTGGTTTCCTCAGAATCTCCAGATGAGGAGAGAGGCTGTCCATTCTCACTGCACATCTGAATCGCCTGGGGAGTTTGGTCTGTTTGTGTGTCTGTCCACCCGTCCTGAGACCTGAGGCCTTCCTCCAGAGTTGCTGACTCAGTGCTCTGTGGGGGCGCAGGCAGCAGGGGGGGGGTTATACATCCTCCCCAGGTGATTCCGATGAGTGACCTGGGCTGAGAACCCGTAGGCCGAGGTGAGGAGGGGCCGGAATAATCCTCCCCAGAGCAGCCACAGGCCCTCAGGTGAAACCTGCCCAGTGGGAGATGAGGAGGGGCCGGAATAATCCTCCCCAGAGCAGCCACAGGCCCTCAGGTGAAACCTGCCCAGTGGGGACTGTCCCAGCAGGAGTCATTCCTCTCAGTACATTCCTCATGATGCTTTTGTCCCCAACTAAACACTAAAAGACTACATCTCCTCAACCCAGAACGTCCTGTATCTTAGAAGAGTATATAAACAATATAATGACATTACTAAACATTCGGAAAATGAAAGCAAATCATCTGTGATTCTACCACCCCATACAAGGATTATCGTTTTTACCCCATCTTTTCCACTGCATCTTTTCTATTGGTGCTTTTGCAGTTACATTCACAGTTCACATGAAACTAGCTTGCTTGTGCATTAATAGTGGTCCTCAAACTTTACTGGGCAGCAGGGGCTTGTTAAAGACAGCTGTCTGGGCCCCCTTCCAGGGTTTCTGATTTTGTAGGCCTGGGGTGGAGGCTGAGAATTTGCATTTCTAACAAGTTCCCAGGAGAAGCAGATGCTGCTAGTATAGAACCACATTTTGAGAGCCGCTAACATAAACTACCGGTTTTCAATGCTGTTCCACATTACATTAGAGTCACCTGAAAATATTTTTAAGATCTCAAATTTCAATCCCAGATTCCATCAGCCTAGGGTGGGGTCTTGGAGTGGGTGTTTTTTAAGTTCCAGGTGATTCTAACGTGCAGCCGGAGGTTATGAATCCCTCGTTGCATGCTTTAAAGGTGGTCCCTCCAACTTGCCCTGGGGTCAGGACGGGCCATGTGAGAACAGCGACGGGAGAGAGGGTGCAGGACCCTGCAGGGAGCACGTTTCCCTGATCCAACCAGGGAGAGGCAGAGGCTTGGAGCCCACTCACTTCCAGGGAACTGAATGGCAAAGGGCCTTGAGACGTAGCCAGGCAACAACTACAAAAAAGTGGCCTCACTGTCAACAGCTCTGGGCTCTGGTCCGGGTGCTGCTTTGTTCTGGCATGTTGAGCCCTGCGGGTCCTGATTTCCAGCAGAACTGCTGCATGGTAACATCAGAGTGACTCCTGTTCCAGCAAGTGACCCGTAAATTACACTCTCAGGTGATCATAAAGGGCGCTCAGAACGAAAAGTCCCTGCTACTCGTTTGGAAGAGCCTAACTCCCAGCTGGAGGGGGTGGGGCTCGGTCAGGGAATATTCCTGGAGAAGAATTCCTGTTCAGATAAAGATCTCCCACCAACAAGTGAGCCCAGTCAAAGGTAACCAGCTTAAAATACACCTTGAAAGGAAGTGGAGGTGTTTTGTTCCTCCCTGTGTTAATTCTTCTCACCAGACACTCCAGGCGGACCAAGGCATTTACACTGGAGACACCTCCCTTGGGAGGGGCAGAGCCCCAGGGAGGCGGACCAGGGGTAATTTGAGAACCACAAGCCACAGAAACAAGCCTGGAAAGACTATTTTCATACAGACTCCATGGTACCCAAGAGTCCTGGCCCGTGACCCTGGTCACACATTACTCCAGTCAGGACCTGGAAGCTGGGTCACAGCTCCTTTCTCCTGCTTAGGTAACTCAGATCCTCCTTACTAAAGGGCAGGCCTTTCACACTGACAACATTTGCCCCATGAACACCTGCCCCATGGATGCTGAGCCCTGACTCCTCAAGGGAGCTGCCTGGTCTAACAGAGTGGACCTGAGGAGTGAGAAGAAAGGGTGCTTAGCCATTCCTGGAACAAAATGATATGCTTCTGCTCAAGCTCACGGAGGCTAAAGGAACTGAGACTCATTAGCTCAAAGACATAAAACAATTGAGCCATCTTAACTGGGTGTTGTTACAAGGAGGGCAGGTGCAGAGATGTGACCCACATGAAGGGAAACAGTTTAACAAGAAGAATTTAGGTATAACCTAAATTAGTGTAATAATTTCAAAATGACGACACTGCCTTTCTTCAGATCATGAGAAATACAATAGGTCAGGGTCATGCAGTCTTTTTTGAGGCGAGTAAAGTCTGTCTGTATTACCTGCAGCATTAAGGAAATAGGAAAGAGAGAGAGAGGAAGCAAGCAAGTTGTAACATTAGTAAAGTAGGAGTGGCACACATTTTAGAAACAATATAATATTCGGATGGAACAGGGTCTTTGAGAATTTAATTTGGAGAGGATAAGTAAGGCTAGCAGAGGTCAGTGATTTTCAAGAGCTCAAGTTTTATTTGTGGCAGAACAAATAACAGCTGGAATCCTGGCCACTTGGCCCCTTGTTCCTGTTTTAAGTTGTATTACAAGGCTCCCCACAAACTTTCTTAGGTGTCCCCAGGGTCCCCTTATCATAAACAGTATTCCCAGAGCTCCGACTGCCTGGAATGGTGTAGATTTGGGTCCAAAACTTCGAAGTCCTTCTCAGGCTTATGATTCAATGAAAACAAAGTTATCAAGATATTCAGGGGAGAAAATGGACAAAGAAAAAGTGCCATGGATAAAAGGAAAGTGAGAAAATAAAACTTTACATTTAAAAAAAATGTATAGTTTAAAGAGACTTCAGAACTTTCTTTCCTTTTTGGAAATGTGATTTGTCTACCTGCCTACTTGGATGAGTGACACATCACATCTTAATCAGACCGTAGGTGACAAGAAACAGCGAGGGAATAAAGTCCTTGGATGACAAAAATCAGGATCCAATACAATCTCAGATTGGAAGGACAGGCTAATTTTAACAAGACAAAATGTAATGGGGGCAGGTGTAAAATTCCTGCACTGGCGGAGGTCAACAGTCCAGTCATACTCGGGTAGGGCTACTGGGATTGTCCTCTAAAATAACAGTCCTTCCTTGTAAAATGGTCAGTGCCAAAAAGCTTCATAATGTTTCTCTAAGTCTTACTTTGGGGAGGGCCTAATAATCATAAATAATTGGGAGAGATGATTTTAAATGTGTATGGTTAGGAATCAATTATTCAAACATAATGGCTTCATTAATAAGAGAATTCCTTTTTAGGTGATGCAGAAACTGTTAGGGTTGAGCTTGCTTCTAGAAAGGTCCACCAACCAGAAGGACCAAAATATTTCAAGCAACTTAATTGGCTGTAAAGAATCCCATTGGTTAGGGACTTCCCTGGCGGTCCAGTGGCTAAGACTCCGCGCTTCCAATGCAGGGTGCCTGGGTCTTGTGCCTGGTCGGGGAACTAGATCCCACATGCCACAACTAAAAGATCCCGTGTGCCTCAACTAAAAGATCCCGCGTGCCTCAACTAAAAGATCCCGCATGCCGCAACTAAGACCCGGCACAGCTGAATAAATAAATTAATTAATTTTAAAAAAAGAATCCCATTGGTTCCTATAGTACATCTGTTCCTAAATTAGAAGGTATCAGTTAATGGCCTCCATGCTCCTTGCAGGTAGCTACTTAGACTACATTTTCAACATGTTGAAACATTGACAGAGCAAAGCACGGTGGTCCAATGCCTGATGAACTATGGTTGGGAGGTAAGAACTGTCCTCTCTTATTTCCTGATTTTTATTGGAGTCATTGCCTTTTCAGCAATTGTTAATATAATCATGTGGGTTTTTTCCCGTGTTAATCTGTTGGTATAATGAATTACGGAACCATCTTGCATTCCTGGATCAAACTCTACCTGGTCACATTGTACTATTTTGATATGTGCTGTATTTTATTAAGTAAGGTTATTAAGAATTTTTGTTTCTAATTCATAATTGGGATTGCTCTATAGTTCTTTATTATTTCTCTCACTCTCATTTATATTTACCTGGTTTTGGTATTAAGGTTGCACTGGTTTCGTAACACAAATCCAGCTTTCCAGTTTGCTCTATGCTTTACAATAGTTTAAACAACATTGGAATTGGTTTTTTGTTAAAATACAGAACAGGGCTGTGAAACCATCTGGCTCTAGCGCTTTTTTAAAGGTTGCATCTTTAATCACATTTCTAATCTTTTCTATGGTAATTAGACTATTTAAGTTTTCTGCTTCTTGGGTGAACTAAAAAAATTTTTTTTATTATGGTTAAATATACATAACATAAAATTTACCATTTTAACCATTTTTTAGTTTATAATTCAGTGGCATCAAGTATATTTCCAATGTTGTGCAACTGTCACCATTATTCAATTCCAGAACTTTTAATTATCCCAAACAGAAACTCTGTAGCCATTAAACAATAATTCCCCTCTCCCCCAGCCCCTGTTAACTTCTATCCTACTTTTCTTTTCTTTCTTTTTTATTACTTTGGCCTCACCACACAGCATGTGGGATCTTAGTTCCCCGAGGGATCAAACCCGGGCCCTCGGCAGTGAAAGCGCAGAGTCCTAACCACTGGACTGCCAGGGAATTCCCCCCACCCTACTTTTCATCTCTATTAACTTGCCTATTCTAGGTGCCTTATATAAGTGGAATCATACAATATTTGTCCTTTTGTGTCTCTCTTATTTCACTTAGCATAATGTTTTCAAGGTTCATCCATGTCACAGCATGTATCAGGATTCTATTCCTTTTTAAGTCTGACTAATATTCCACAGCAATAAGGTGGCTGTCTGTAAGCCAGGAAGAGGGCCCTCTCCAGGAACCAAATCTGCCAGCACCTTTATCTTGGACTTCCCAGCCTCTAGAACTGTGAGAAATAAATGTTTGCTGTTTAGCCACCTAGTCTGTGGTATTATGTTACAGCAGCCTAAGCAGACTAAGACAACTATTGATACGGGGATTACACTGATGGATGTAGAATCAGCCTTGCGTTTTCACTTGCTCATGGTGTAGAATTCTTTATACGTTGCTCTATTTGATGGAAACACAGGCTGAAAGAAGACCAGGCATAGTCACCACCTACTCACCCATCTTGGTTTATATCCTTGGTTTATAACAACTTAAACATGCAACAGCCAGTTCTCACTGGAAACAAACCAACAGGCCTGCTGAGAAAGAATTTTCAGTCTCCAAACAAGTTCCTGGCTTCATTTATTTTCTGAAACCGAAGTCATTACAGCTTAAGAGTAAGAAAAGAGAAAGAAGAAAACTAATAGAGAATCCACCAACAGACCATCTGCACTGGCATCTGAGCAGAGGCCCAAGTGGGCAGCTCAGCAGCTTCTAAAGCTTCTTTCCTCTCTGGCTTCCTTATTTTATAGCAACCCCAGAGCGTGGATTAGGTGATGACACTTCGTGGAAGTCTTACAACAGGACGATTACTGGCCTGGAAACCAGGGATCCTCCAATGCGTTTCGTTCAGGAAAGACACAGGTGCTTAGGGAAGATTTTAAAATGCTGACACCCGGCCATGCCGTGCCGTTTTCACCTCTCCTCTCACGTGGTTAGGACCTATCAAATATGTGGCTTTAGGGGGTGTTACCAGCACATTAATCTCGGCTATACAAGTCAGCTGTGCAGCTTGAGGCTTCCATTTTCAGCGCAGACTGCTAAGGCAACAGAGCACACCCTGCACAGACAGACCCAGGGATGGGACATGCAGCTGACTTGCTGTGTGAACACCCAGGTGCGGACTGGGCCTCTGGGCCACCGCACCCAGCAGGCCTGCCCGGAGCTGGGGAAAGAGGGCCTGCCTTCACCCCCCACTGAACACCAGTGCAGACACAGCAAGAGGGCAACAGAAGAGGCCCCGCAGAGCAAGGCACCCCTCCCAAGACTTCCCCAGAGGCCGTAAGCAAGCAGCCAAGAGACTCAGGGTCGACCACAGGAACAACTCCCGTAGCGACGGCTGCCTCTCCTGAGGTGCTTGAGTCAGTGTTAAGGGTCCATCCCTGACGTTTCAAGGCTTGTTCTCCTCAGTCACAGCACGTCTCCCCTCAGGCCCAGGCAGGGACTTAAGTCTGACCCATGACACCAATTCTTACACTGCCCTCTCCCTCCCCCAAAGGAGCATCTCCAGGGGGCACCCGCTACCTTTGCGGGAAACACTAGCTTAACTAACATCCTCATCATCCTAAGTGACCCCTCCCTGAGACTTTCCTAGTATTGACCCAGTGACGTGCCACGCACGTCTCACAGGTGGGCCACACAGCAATTCACAGCATGCATTTGCCTTCCCACACTCAAGACGTGGATCTCCTCCTGCAGGTGAACTTGTTTCTAGCTTGCGTTATGACATCGAGAATATCAGTACTCCGTGGTGTTCCACAAAGAGCGCCATGAATTCCAGGCATCTAAGCACCGACTTGGCAGCGCTCTGCAGAGAGCATTGCCCCGCCCCACACACGGGGCTCCAGGCTCCCGGGAGGAAAGCCCGGAGCAGTGAGTGGGTTGCCAGCCGGCTGCTCGTTATAGAGTCACGGGGGCTCTGAAGCAAGCCCAGCCACACCCCACATCAGTTAAATCAGAACCTGGGCATCCGTATCTTGTTAAGGCTCTCCAGGTGATCATACATGTGGTCAATACTGAAAACTGCTGACCTACCGAGGGGAACTTCTGTGCCTCTGGGGACCACGGATGCAAGTGAGAAAACAGTAATTACGGTAATAACTACCCTCCTCTGAGCTCGTTCTACATCCTTATTACGCAGTACAAGCACTCTGCACGGATCATCTCATCTGACCCTGACAACAAATCCCCGAGGTAGGGGTTAGGCTGATTTTACAGACAGGAAACCAAGGTTCAAGGAGGCCAGGGTCACAGAGGTGGTGAAGTGATTCTCTGCCTCTGCTCTTGGGAAGGAAACACTGCGAGATTCTTAAACGGGTGACAAAGTCACAGAGACAGGAAGTGGAGTTGTGGTTGCCAGGGCAAGGGGGGTATGGGGTGGAAGTGTTTAAGGGGTACTGAGTTTCCATCTGGAAGATGAATTCTGGAGATAGATGGGGCTGGTGGTTGCACGAAAATGTGAATGGACTTAATTCCATTGAACACTTAAACACAGTTAAAGTAGTAAGTTTTGCGTTATGTATATTTTACTATAATTTTTAAACATGAAAAAATTTTAAAATAAAAATATAAAGTGGGTGAAAGCGAGAGAGATGACCAGGTGTCCCATTTCAGGTGCAGTGCAATTCCAGGTCATCTCCAGGTTATCTTCCTTGTCTTTGAGCTATTTCACAAGTCTGTAAGTCTTGGAACCCTGAGGGTGATGCCAACAAATTGTGTCTAGCAGATTCAGTGTATACTGGCCAGTTTTATGCCTAATAAGCAAATTTATTTCCGCTTTCCCGAGACCTGCATGTTTGTAATTTTCTGCATTCTCTTTTGAAGCAGTTGCAACATCTTACTGGTTCCCTCACTAATTGATTAAATAAAATCTGAACACGTGTTCGTTTTATGAGTTGCTCAGAATTACCACCATATGTCAAGTTTCCCTGATTTCTGACAATAAACTACAAAGGAAAGGCCTGAGTTTTCCCGGTGGATATTTTCTTCCCACAGGGTGATGCTTCTAGCTGTTGGAGAACAAAAGGCAGACTTTCTGTGTGACCTGACATGTAACTCCCACCCTCAGGGCCCCCATGGAGTGTGTGGATCCAAGAGCAGGACCGGGGCTGCATCAGCCCTGCGCAGGCTCAGCCCTCACCCAGGAGGTGAGAACACGCTGCCTACTGGGTGTGAGATGCGCAGTCCCAGGCCGCCTTGGGAGGGTGAGGAAGGGGAGGAGATGTGTGGAGACTCCCGCCCCTGGCCTCCCATCAGCCACCCCTTGCTTTTCCCCCTGACTCCCGGGAAGCTGGCACTAGACACAAGCCAGAGCTGGTGAAAAAGAGAAAATTCTATGAACCCATGCCGAAGGGGAGAGGAACAAAGGCCAAAGAGAGCCACTGCCGAGAGCTCCTGGCGAGGAATTGAGAAAGGCAGGATGCATTCGGAAGGAGGGCCGGGAAAAGAGGGAGGAGGGAGGGGCTGGTATAGCACTGGCCACAGCGCGCTGAAAGGGCAGTGCTCCCGGGCCCGCCTCTCTCTGCCGGGAGAGTGCACACCAGCACAAGCTCCGTGCAGAGCAGTTCTGAAAAGTACAAGGGCCTGTCCTGTAATTATGCCCTGCCCCATCAGTGCCCCTTACAGAAACCTGTCCCACAGACAGAACCACGCTGTGTGGTAAGACCTCAGGACAAGGTCAGTAGCTGCCACATAAGTTCTAAGAACAGAAGGTTAACAGAACCTAAATGCCCATCAATAGGGGATGGGTGAAGCCAATTACGGTTCACTGAAGAAAAGCAAAGGGAAGAAGGGTATGTATAGTGTCCTACAGTTTGTACAGAAGCAATTTGTGGGGATATACATAGAGATACATCTATTTGCACATATAGGCATAAACTATCAGGAAAAAAACACAAGAAACAGGTAACACAGGTTGCCTTCAGAAAAGGAGACACTGAGCCGCTGGGAGAGAGTGTGAAAGACTTATCAACTTTTTGTGCCTTCTGTTTTAGAACCATGTGAATGTAAATATTACCTGTTCAAAATATTTAAATTGTTTATATCTTTTTTTTTTTAATTTTTGGCTGAGCCGCGCAGCATGTGGGATCTTAGTTCCCCAACCAGGGATCAAACTCGTGCCCCCTACAGTGGAAGCATGGATTCTTAACCACTGGACTGCGAGGGAAGTCCCTTTTATATCTTTTTAAACAAATGGATGGAGTCTCCTGGAAGAAGCATGCGACAGACAACACATTCTCTCAAGTGGACACTTCACCTGATCAACAGCTTTGTAAGCATCTATTTCTCACGCCGCCCTCCTCTTGGGGACTGGGGATTGGCAGCTTTCAGGAAAGGACTACAAACCAACAGGCTGGCAAACAAGTTCAGACCCACCCCACTCCAGTAAGTCCTAATATTAAACACACTCCCACAGAATCAAAACCAAAGCAAATGAACATCAACAAAAAAGATCCTTGGTTTCCACTGTTCTGGCTGCATTTCCTGAGGCCGTGAATGTACAGCATTTATCCACCTCCAGCCTTCCCTTGGGAGTGGCTGCTGAAAATATCTACCAGGCCTGCACGCTCTTCATTTCTGCAGACACGATCAAAAGTCATGCTTGGGAAAGTGACGTTACTACAATCAAACCGTTTGCAGTTCTCTTTTTAAAAGTTTAAAGTTTATATTTATTGGAGCATAGGCATTCACTAGTAATGGGATACCTAATATGAAAGCTCCACAGGAGCCACAGACAACCTATAAATGTGTCGGGGCCCAGGTTAGGCCACCCAAAATAGGCCTCAATAGCACACTGATTATTCTGAATTAAAGTTACTTGAGGGCTTCCCTGGTGGCGCAGTGGTTGAGAGTCCACCTGCCGATGCAGGGGACACGGGTTCGTGCCCTGGTCCGGGAAGATCCCACATGCTGCGGAGCGGCTGGGCCCGTGAGCCATGGCCGCTGAGCCTGCGCGTCCGGAGCCTGTGCTCCGCAACGGGAGAGGCTACAACAGTGAGAGGCCCGCGTACCGCAAAAAAAAAAAAAAAAAAAAAAGTTATTTGGGAAATAGCCGGTGAGAAAAAATACTTTCAAAAAACACTCTGACCACCCCACCTCTTTCCCTCTGAAAGCAGGAGATAAATCTCCCATGTGAAGATACCCTCCTTATAAAACAGGGGGATAGAAAGCATCCTTACTACCAAAGCTAGAGAATTCAAGGCTAAGAAAGCTGTATAAGCAAACTTCTTCATGAGTCTGCTTTCCCAAGCACAAGCCCCTTTGTTTTGTTAAATCTTCACAAATAATTGTTCCTTTGTCTAAAAATGATATATAAACAAACTGCTTTGGTCACTTTGGGACGGGGTGGGCGGGGATCCCATTTCTGCGAGACCTGTGTGTGTATGAATTAAATTTTTTTCTCCTGTGGATGCGTCTTGTGTCAATTTAATGATTAGACCAACCAAAAGAACTTGGGGCAGGGGGTGAGGGGAAATGTCCCCCTCCCCAACAAATGACTAGAACAAAGTTATTAAACCCCCTTAAGTTTATTTCCTTATATAACAATCACTATATTTAGAACAGATATTTTTTAAAAAATCAAAGTATGATTTACATTCAGTAAAATTCACCGTTTTTAAGTATTCAGTTTGATGCGTTTGGATCCATGTATAGAATCATAGAAAACCACCAGTGCAAGTAAAACAGAGATTTTCATTTCCTCCCCCAAATTGCCATCCGCTTCCCCCACCCCGCCCCCGTCATCCCTTTCTAGCATCCCTGGTCCCTGGCAATCACTTATCTATTTTCTGTTCCTATAGTTTTGACTCTTCTAAAAAGTCCTACAAAGGGAATCACACTGTGTGTGGCCTTTTGTGTCTGGCTTCAAAGGCATAAGGCTTTGAGAGTCATTCACATTCTTTCCTCTATTGGTAGCTCAGTCCTTTCTGTGGCTGAATAGCATTCCCCAGTATGTTCATCAATTCAGCAGCACAGATGCGAGGCGGTTTACTTTAAGGGATTGGCCCTTGCCAATTGTGGAGGCTTGGCAACTCCTAGCTGCAGGTAGACAGCCAGGCTGGAAGCAGAATTCTCTCTTCATTCAGTGCTGGACACCGCTACACAGCTGTCATCTGGTTTAATCCTCACAGCAACCCCACAAGGTGGGGATTAGCCTCATTTTTCAGATGAGGGCACTGACTGGCCTGTGTCTTCCCCTCAGGACTCCCTGCCTGGTACTCGGACCACGACTCTCAGACCATAAGATATGCTGGTTGTTGCATCATCAGGACCGCCTGGTAACGGCTGCCACATCCAGCGCTTACCATGTGCCAAGTGCTGTTCTAAGTACCCTACATAATTGATTCCGCTGGTGCTGAAACAACCTCCTGAGGTAGCCAGTACTACTTAACCCTCATTTCAGAGGTGATGATATGAATGACAAAGGGAACAAGTAACTTCCCCAAGATCACAGAGCTAGTAAATACGCTGGCGTTTGAACCCAGGCGAGTCTGGATCCTGGGTCCAGGTTCATACCCTTTGCACTACACTTCCTTGGTCGGGAATTCCTGAAGTTGCTTGAAAACTGGGAATGGTGTGTCTGTGGTGTTGGAGGTGTGGGGAGGAGAAGGCCCTTTGGCCTAAGCCCCTCCCACAGGACGGCCTCTTTCTCTGTGTGCATTGATGGGGAGAAGCAGCTGGGGAAGGGTGGCTGGCGGGGTGCTGGAAGGCACAGGGACTGCGCGGGTGCCGTCCTAGCGTGGGCCTCACAGCCAGACAGGGCTGGTTCCCCCCGGGGTTACTGACGACTTAACTGGGAAGTTACTCAACTGCTCGAGCTGCTTCCTGCTCAGCACCTCCCTTTCCCCTTTGGTATCACACAGACAGGAGCACAGGCTTTCTGAGCGGCGAGAATTTCAGTGGGATGGTAAACATACAGCACTGGGCCAGTGCTGGTACAGACACTCAACACACATTTCTGAACTTGATTTCATGTTTCACAAATTACTCAAGTAATATAGGCTTGTTTTAATAAGCGGAACAATACAATGGAAAAATCTATAAAAGCAAAGCTAATCATCTTCGCTGCCAGGCAACCGGCGTCAGCAGTCTCGTGTTCCCCACGGTTCTCTGTGCTCACACAAATAGAGGCAGGCTGGCAGACAGAAGTGGATTTGCGCTTTAACCAAAATGCATCAGACTGTACCCATCACTTGCTACTTTCCTATTTGCCGTTTTCATTTATCAATGGATATAACTGGTCAATATAAATGTAACTCTTTTCCAAGTTCTTTGTGCATGAACATGTATGCAAGTGTAACATTTTACATAAATTACATAAATTAGACACACATGACATTGCGTAAGTTTGCATATGGTCTTTAGTTCTTTTTTTTCCTTCCCTTCTTCCATGTTTCCCCCCCCACCAGTTGCCACCTGTTGAGTTTTCTACCCATCCACTCAGCAGTGAACTCTGGGGGGCTCACTTTCTATGCCTTGAGGCCCTGCGGTCTGTACTTCTTAATCATCTAAATCCTATGTCATTACTCAGGGGTGGTGGTAGGTATCAAATAGAAATTTGATAAACGTTAATTTTATGAATGAAACTGCATTTTTCTTAACTAAAGCTGCATCAAATAACCTCTGTTTGGTTACTTTCAGAGAAAACGAAAGCTGCGGTGAAACATCCCAAGGACCAGCTTCCTAAAAGTTCTTTAAAAAGATACTGGAGCGGGACTTCCCTGGTGGCACAGTGGTTAAGAATCCGCCTGCCAGTGCAGGGGACATGGGTTAGAGTCCTGGTCCGGCAAGATCCCACATGCCGCGGAGCAACTAAGCCATGCGCCACAATTACTGAACCTGTGCTCTAGAGCCCACGAGCCGCTAACTACTGAGCTCATGTGCTGCAACTACTGAAGCCCGTGAGCCTAGAGCCCGTGCTCTGCAATAAGAGAAGCCACCGCTCGATGCAATTAGAGAAAGCCCGTGTGCAGCAACGAAGACCCAACACAGCCAAACAAACAAACAAACAAATAAATAAATTTACTAAAAAAAAGTTGCTAAAAAAAAAACGAAGCCATTAGCAGCAACACGGGTGGACCTAGAGATTCTCATACTGAGTGGAGTAAGTCAGACAGAGAAAAACAAATATACGATATCACTTATATGTGGAATCTAAAAAAGAGTACAAATGAACTTATCTACAAAACAGAAACAGAGTTACAGATGTAGAAAACAAACTTATGGTTACCAGCGGGTAAGGGGGGGAGGAATAAATTGGGAGACTGGAATTGACATGTATACACTACTATATATAAAAGAGATAACTAATAAGGACCTACTGAATAGCACAGGGAACTCTACTCAATACTCTGTAATGACCTATAGGGGAAAAGAATCTAAAAAAGAGTGGATATATGTATATGTATAACTGATTCACTTTGCTGTACAGCAGAAACTAACACAACATTGTAAATCAACTATACTCCAATAAAATTTTTTTAAATGAATTTTAAATGTTTAAGTGTAGTTTCTACACCAATTCCCAGTTCCCAAGCCCGCTGCCTCTGATGACTTGTCCTGCGCATGGCAACTCCACTCGTGCTTGGTGGATAAGGTATCATACCCACACACTATTAGCTCCTAGGTAAAATCCCCATGAGGACAGAAGAGGCTGCCCTTATCTGAGGCCCCTGGTGTAACAGAGATGACATCAGCATGGGAGCCAGGAGATCCCGGTTCTGGTGCCACCTCTGGCACGCGCTAGCTTGTATGTCACTTCCCTTTTGGGGCCTCCATTTCCTCACAAGTCCAAAAGAAAAAGCTCATGGAGTTCTGGGGATGAGCAGCACATATACGAAAATAACTTGCAAAGTATAAAATGTTACACACATGTACAATACACTATTGGGAAACTGCTTTATTAAAGTACCTGGGCACGTGAGTTACTAGTCAGTAAAACATTTGCAGATTATATCTCCTATGTGTAAGATGCCAAGGAAGATGCTCTAGTAACAAGCAGCCCACAGGATGTTCCCAACCCAAAGTCATAAACACACAGGGAAAACATGGTGTTTAAGAGCAAAAACTCTGGAGCCAGAGGGTCGGGGTTCAAATCCCAGTCCTGAAACTTTGGGAAGGTTACCTCACCTCTCCTTGCCTCCGTTTCCTCATCTGTATAATGAGAACAGAGTCGTGGTGAGGTTTAGAGGACTTAATCACTGTAGACTCTTACAAGAGTAGCTGACACCTAGTAAGCACTGAGTGTAAGCAACTTACACTCAGCAACATTATTCCCCTCACTGGACACACATGGGGCCTAATGAGTGAGTACTGTGCTAGGCACTGGAGGGGTTAAACAAACAGACCCAATATTTTGTGCCCACTTAGATTTTATAACTGCAGCCACATGTGTTATCACATTTAGGCCCTATGGAAATCCTCTAAGTTTTGGGAGGAAAATGAGCCCTGTAAAGTGAAGAAATTTGCCTACATCTATGCTTCTCAGCAAGGGGTGATTGTGCCCCCCTCCCAGGGGACATTTGGCAAGGTCTGGAGACATTTTTGATCGTCACAACCAGGGAGAAGAGAGTACCACGCATCTAATGAACAGAGGCCAGAGGTGCTGCAAGGCAGTCTACAATGCATAGGACAACCTCCCACAACAAAGAATTATCTGGCCCAAAACATCAATAGTGCAGAAGCTGAGAAAGTCTGGCCTACATTAACAAGCAGTTAATAAGTAGTAGAGCAGGCACCTGTATCAAGGTCTTTGGATTCCATACCCAGAGCTTTCCTTCTGTGTCAAACACAGAGAAATACAAAACAGAAACTGGCCCAGGTCAGAGTGATAGTCTGCTGGGGAGTTCTGAGCACCCACAGAGCAGTACGCAATTCTGAGGGACACGGAGCCAACGCACAGCAAGCGCTGCACCAGTGCAGAGGAAGTGAGCTCCACGCAGGGCACCTGCACAGAACCATTCTCGGTGGACTTGCTGGTGGCAGAGGCTCATGAGCTGGGTTCTGAGTGGGCAGGCCTTCGGGGGGCACAGTGGATACAAAAGGCCTTTCAGGAGGCAGCTGCAAGTTAGCATCTATGAGCTGACTTCCCAACAGCAACACTCAAAAACAAAAGAACAAGGCTCAAAAACAATAAAACATTGCCTTCGAAGTTCTAGGTTTCATACCAAATTGTCAATTAAATGAGAGGGTAGAATAAAGATCTTGTTTTCAGATATGCAGACTCTCAAAACATTTGTCTCCCATGTTCCCTCTCTTAGGAAACTGCCAGAGGATATGCACCACCAAAATGAGGATGACATGGGTTTTGGCAAACAGGGGGTCTAACACAGGGGAGAGGTGAAAGGAATTCTCAGGATGACTGCATGCATCAGAACTAGAGAGAAGCCCAGATCAAACTGGAACAGAAGGATGGATGACTCCAGAAGGGATATCTCCAGGAAAAGAATAAAACTGGTAGATACATGATAGGCTTAACCATGGAAATTACACTAAGAACTGGTTTTGTTTTGTTTTTCCCCAGCCGCGCTGCACGGCTTGCAGGATCTCAGTTCCCTGACCAGGGGTTGAACCTGGACCATGGCAGTGAAAGCCTGGAATCCTAACCACTAGGCCACCAGGGAACTCCCTCTAAGAACTGTTTTACAGAGTTGAAAGGTAGAGGAAACACCTAACTATAAGTTTGAATAAAACTAAACAAATTTAAAAATCAAGGCAATGATCAAGTTCAGGAAAAGCAGCAAGTTATACAAACAATGGAAATGTAATGATAGTACAATTATGGGCTCACCAGTGAAGAGCATTTATATAATCACACTAATTATGGATCTGCTCCAAAACTGTGATATAACTAGATAGGGAGAAATGTGGGAGAGAAAGCGGCAATAGATTGTGTCTAAAATTGATTAGTCTCTCCTGTGCGCTCATTCTCAGGAAGGCATTTGAGCTGTGCTATTCAATATGGTAGCCAATAAATGACATGCGGTAGATTATTGATGAAGATAACAAAATAAGTTTTATAAGATTTTTTCATAAAGAAGACATTTTATTATGTTTGGTTTGACAGTATACTATATAAAAAATCCAAGGTATCTATGAAATTTTTTTTAACATCTTTACTGGAGTATAACTGCTTTACAATGGTGTGTTAGTTTCTGCTTTATAACAAAGTGAATCAGCTATACATATACATATATCCCCATATCTCCTCCCTCTTGCATCTCCCTCCCTCCCACCCTCCCTATCCCACCCCTCTAGGTGGTCACAAAGCACAGAGCTGATCTCCCTGTGCTATGCGGCTGCTTCCCACTAGCTATCTATTTTACATTTGGTAGCACATATATGTCCATGCCATTCTCTCACTTTGTCCCAGCTTACCCTTCCCCCTCCCTGTGTCCTCAAGTCCATTCTCTACGTCTGCATCTTTATTCCTGTCCTGCCCCTAGGTTCTTTAGAACCTTTTTTTTTTTTTAGATTCCATATATATGTGTTAACATACGGTATTTGTTTTTCTCTTTCTGACTTACTTCACTCTGTATGACAGACTCTAGGTCCATCCACCTCACTACAAACAACTGTTTCACTTCTTTTTATGGCTAATATTCCATTGTATATATGTGCCACATCTTCTTTATCCATTCGTCTGTCGATGGACACTTAGGTTGCTTCCATGACCTGACTACTGTAAATAGTGCTGCAATGAACATTGTGGTACATGACTCTTTTTTTTTTTTTTTTTTTTTTTTTTTTTTGCTGTACGCGGGCCTCTCACTGCTGTGGCCTCTCCCGTTGCGGAGCACAGGCTCCGGACACACAGGCTCCGCGGCCATGGCTCGCGGGCCCAGCCGCTCCGCGGCATGTGGGATCTTCCGGGATCGGGGCACGAACCCGTGTCCCCTGCATCGGCAGGCGGACTCTCAACCACTGCGCCACCAGGGAAGCCCCATGACTCTTTTTGAATTATGGTTTTCTCAGGGTATATGCCCAGTAGTGGGATTGCTGGGTCATATGGTAATTCTGTTTTTAGTTTTTTAAGGAACCTCCATACTGTTCTCCATAGTGGCTGTATCAATTTACATTCCAACCAACAGTGCAAGAGGGTTCCCTTTTCTCCACACCTTCTCCAGCATTTACTGTTTGTAGATTTTTTGATGATGGTCATTCTGACTGGTGTGAGGTGATACCTCATTGTAGTTTTGATTTGCATTTCTCTAATGATTAGTGATGTTGAGCATCCTTTCATGTGTTTGTTGGCAATCTGTATATCTTCTTTGGAGAAATGTCTATTTAGGTCTTCTGCCCATTTTGGGGTTCAGTTGTTTGTTTTTTTGATATTGAGCTGCATGAGCTTCTTGTAAATTGAAATTATTAACCAATTAAAAAATGTAATAAATTTGAAAGTCCACATGATGCAAGTGAATATTAAATACCTAAAATTAAGCTTGGTATTATGTTTATAAATGTGTTTTAATATAACTAAACAAGTTACATGTAACTTCAACTTGTGGAGCCTTAAAAAAAACCAAACAATATGGTAGTCCAGCCACACATGGCATTTAAACTTAATTAATTAAAATTAAATTTAAAATTCAGTTCCTCAGTCATCCTAGCCACATTTCAAGTACAGCCGACCCTTGAACAACATGAGGGTTAATGGTGCCAACCCTCCACGCTGTCAAAAATCCGAGTATAACTGATATTCATATTCCCAGGTCCTCCATACCCGTCGTTCCTCAGTGTCTGCGGCTGCAAATCCACAGATTCAACAAACCACCGACCACATGGTACTATAGTATTCACTACTGAAAAAAATCTACGTGTAAGTGGACCTGCGCAGTTCGAACTCTTATTGTTCAACTGTACTCAAGAGCCATGTGTTGCTACTCTGTTTAGACAGCACAGATATTGAACATTTCACCATCACAGAAAGTTCTCTCAGACAGTACTGTACTAGAGAGTGTACCACAACAAAACAAAGACGGAGAAAGACACTGGGGCCCAGAAAATACCAAGTCAACATATATAAAAGCGGTAAGGGGAATCCCTAGGGTAAGAGTAAAGGTGGATCCTCAGACAGCCGCCAGAGGCTGAAAGCCTCCAGCGCAGACTGAAGCAGGGGAAGGGGCTCCAGGGGACGCTCTTCAAGGAGAATCAATGGAGAGACTACCGAACATCCTGCACATCCAGAGATTACACAGATGGGGACGATTAGTGACAGTAAGAGACAAAACTAAAGAAACAAATATAAGACGATTATAAACATCAGGGTAAACAAATTATTGCAAAAAAGTTAATGTTATGATAGTACATACCACAGGGCTCAGCTATAATTGGAATAAATTGGTTAAAATATGTAAAAATGAAATACTGAGGTCATTGTTATGAAAGTATGTGTGAGAGGGCAGGAGAGGGAAAGAAAGCTAAATCTTAAATCATCGGTTTTCATATTGTTAAACAGATAATGCCAAAAGTGGAAAAAATCAAGATTTAGCAATATCAGGATATCTTTATGGATGTAAGCACTAAAAGAATCTACCAAAAGAATCGAAAGTAGTTGCCTACGGAGAATCAGAAATGGAAGGCAGGGCTTACCCTGGTGGCGCAGTGGTTGAGAGTCCTCCTGCTGATGCAGGAGACACGGGTTCGTGCCCTGGTCCGGGAGGATCCCATATGCCGCGGAGCGGCTGGGCCCGTGAGCCATGGCCGCTGAGCTTGCGCGTCCAGAGCCTGTGCTCTGCAACGGGAGAGGCCACAACAGTGAGAGGCCCGCATACCGCAAAAAAAAAAAAAAAAAAAAAAAAAGGAAGGCAAACATAGTAAAAATATTTGGTGCTTTAACTTATGGGTATGTGCAACATAAAAATTAAAATAATAATACCTAAATTTTTTTTAATTAAAAATTAAACTGATTAATCAAATTAGTAGTATTTGCATATTCATTAGAAATATTAAAATAAAGACCAGGAAAAAATAAGTCTGAAAAATTTTTAAGTTTTTTCTGCAGGGGAGCAGATTGGAGTTTTTGTTAAAAGCCTTCTTAACAGTATTTGAACTTATACTTTTAAAGCTTCTATGTGTATGCTTTACTTTGATAATTATTAAAAAGCAAGTGATGTAAAAAAAAAAGACAATAACAAGCATTGGTGAGGACACAGAGAGACTGGAAGCTTCATACACTGCTGTTGGGAATGTAAAATGGTAGATACTCTGGAATATAGCTTGGCAGTTCCTTAAAATGTTAAACATAGATTTACCATGTGACCCAGCAATTCCACTCCAAGGTGTCTCCCCAAAAGAAATGAGAACAAATATGTTCACAGCAGCATTATTCGTAATAGTTCTAAACCAGAAACAACCCAAAATGTCCATCAACTGATGACTGGATAAACAAAATGTGGTATATGTATATAGTGGGATAATATTCTGCAATAAAAGAAAATGCATGCTACAACACAGATGAACCTTGAAAACAGTAGGCTAAATGAAGATACCCAGACACAAAAGACCACATAATGTATGATTCTATTTATATAAAATGTCCATAAAAGGGAAATTTGTAGAAACAGAAAGTAGATCAATGGTTGCCAGGAGCTGGGGATGGGAATGGGGAATGAGAGCTAAGAAGTATGGAGTTTCTTACTGGGAATCTAAAATTAGAAATGTGTTAAAACTAGAACATGGTGTTGGTTGCACAACGCTGTAAATACATGAAAAATTATCAAATTTGGGGCTCCCTGGTGGCGCAGTGGTTGAGAGTCCGCCTGCTGATGCAGGGGACACGGGTTCGTGCCCTGGTCCGGGAAGATCCCACATGCCGCGGAGCGGCTGGGCCCGTGAGCCATGGCCGCTGAGCCTGCGTGTCCGGAGTCTGTGCTCCGCAACGGGAGACACCACAACAGTGAGAGGCCCGCGTACCACAAAAAAAAAAAAAAAAAAAAATTATCAAATTTCAGGGACTTCCCTGGTGTTTCAGTGGTAAAGACTCCACGCTCCCAATGCAGGGGACCTGGGTTCGATCCCTGGTTGGGGAACTAGATCCCACACGCCGCAACTAAGACCTGGTGGAGCCAAATAAATAAATAAATAAATACTTTAAAAAAATTATCAAATTTCACACTTAAAATGGGTAAGCTTTTTGGCATGTAAGTTATACCTCAATAAAGCTGTTTTTTAAAAAGCAAATGATACTGTTTAAAAAAGAGAACTTGCAGACTATGAGCTAAGTGCTTTAATAAGTTATTATTAAAACAATTCTGAAAGGTTGGTATTATTATCCCCATTTTACAGATAAGGCAACTGAGGCTCAAAGAAGTTAAGCAACTTGCACAATTAGCAAACACAGCAAAGTTAAAATGTGTACACATGTGCCCTAACTACAGAGTTCCTGTACTTTCTCCCATGTGTGACTGCCTGGGTCCTGAAGAGCTGTGGGTAGATCATGCCGAGGCCTGAGTCAAGGTTCCCTTCACCCTGGATTCCATACAACCTAGTCACCACCTAGGTCAGAGTGCTGTTAGGCTAATGGGTGAACTTTGAGTACCCAAAGGCTTTCAGTCTCTCTAGAGACAAGCATTGTGATACTGTGACTTATGATAAGAAATATAGGGCTTCCCTGGTAGCACAGTGGTTAAGAATCTGCCTGCCAATACAGGAGACACAGGTTCAATTCCTGGTCCAGGAGCATTCCACATGCTGCGGAGCAACTAAGCCCGTGCGCCACAACTACTGATCCTGCGCTCTAGAGCCCACGTGCCACAACTCCTGAAGCCCGTGCGCTTAGAGCCCGTGCTCTGCAACAGGAGAAGCCACCGCAATGAGAAGCCCGCGCACCACAATGAAGAGTAGCCCCTGCTCGCCGCAACTAGAGAAAGCCCACGGGCTGCAATGAAGACCCAACATGGCCAAAAATAAAATAAATAAAAAATTAATTAATTAAAAGAAAAAGAAATACAGATTTGCTCTTAACCTCCGGTCCTGGCTCACAGCTCCTTGGAATTTCCTAAGTGATAAGAGCAACCGGAGCATCTGTTGTTATAACAGTCGGTCTTCTGCTGTCAGCTCCTGAAATAGCTCCAGAGCCGTAAAGGTGAAAGGAGCGTGTTATTCATAAGAAACTCCTTTCAACCACACCCAAGGTTATATTAATAAGATAACTTATGGAAAGCCCTAAGGATGGAGGGCTGGTTGCCAGGGGAACCAACTGTGATTACAGGTTGCAACTTTCAGTCACACTTCCCTGACCTCCAGGGAGGGGAGAGAGGCTGGAGGTTGAATCAATCACCAATGGCCAATGATTTGGTCAATAATGTCTATGTAATGAAGCCTCCACAAAAACCCAGAGGACAGGGTTCAGGGAACTTCTGGGTTGGTGAACACACAGAGGTGCTGGGAGGGTGGTGCGCGTAGAGGCATGGAAGCTCAGCCTCCTTTCCCCGTACCTTGCCCTCTGCATCTCTTCCATCTGCCTGTTCCTAAGTTATATCCTTTTATAATAAACTGGTAATCTGGTAAGTAAAATGTTTTCCTGAGTTCTGTGAGCTGCTTTAGCCAATTAATTCAACCCAAGGAGTGAGGTGTGGGAACCTCTGATTTATAGCCAGTCAGTCAGAAGCACAGGTGACAACCTGGACTTGTGACTGGTGTCTGAAGCAGTCTTATGGGACTGAGCCCTTAGCCTGTGAGATCTGATGCTACCTCCAGACAGATACTGCCAGAATTGAGTTAACTGCTTGGTGGTGCTGGAAAAAGCACACATCAGAAGCAGGAAATACAGAGACTGCACGTGACTAACTAAAATGTGAGCTGGCCAATCTTTGCCATAGGAGGTCAGAGGTCAACAGACGTTACTATTTGAAAATGAAACGTCGCCTCTCTCCATGGCTCTTTCTGGGGTGGCCTGGAGTGGGGGGCTCTGGAGTCATAACTGGGTCCAAGTTGCAGTTTTGCCACTCAGCAGCTGGGGGCCCCTTGAGTAAATTACTTCAATCTTTCTGTGCCTCAGTTTCCTCATCTCTAAAGTGAGGATGAAAAGAGAACCTCTTCTAGAGGCCTATAAAGTGCTTAGAGCAATACTAAGTGTTTGCCGTCAGCATGACTTCATCTATGTATTTGCACTTGTCACCTAACTGGGCAGAGCCTGCCTTACCTCAGTTTTGCTATAAAACTGCCCTTGGGCCTGTGCATTCTCTCGTCTACCATGGTGTCATCTGTTGGTGAGGGGTCAGCAATGCCCTCCAAAGCCTGCGACACATTCTCACTGACCCACGTGAAATCAGCCTAAAGAGGTCATTGGGAGGCATCTGGTCCAAGCCCATCACTGTCCAGATGGGAGCAGTGAGGTTCTGCATGGCGTCTGGGCTGCCCCGTCCACAGGCCTCCCAAGGGAGCCTAACGTGATTCTTGCACAAACACTCTACCCAGTAAGTTCTCGTGCCCCAGTTTCTCCAGAGAGATCTCTTGTCCATCTGGCTAAAGAAGTAGGTGAGAAAAGTCCACACTGCGATTTTAAAGAGGGTGAAATGCTAATTACGAGTGACTCCATTTGAAAGATAGCAACGAAAGCATTTTTAATCCTTCTTCTTTCTCCCCAAACCTCCAACACTGGAAAAAAACAAAACAAAAAAACCCCAAAACCAACCAGTTCTTTGAAAACTGAACCCAACACAACAGTTTTATGGACAATGCTTAAGAGGCAGGCTTTTCCCCAGGGAACGGCTAAAGTGTTTATTCTCTTGTTACCTTGGTAACCGCTACCTTGGCACCCTTGTTGATGAGCTGAACCACATTCTCCGCCTGGCCTTTGTATGCAGCTATGAGCAGGCGTTCTGAAAGCGCGGCGACCGCATCCTGCTGGCTCATGAATTAGGAGAGTAAGACGTTTTCCGGGAAGTGGTAGACAAGTTCCTTTGGCTAAACGCGATGCCACGGGCCCAGGCAGGCACCCTCGGGTAAAGACGTTCCGATCATTGGAAGGTGCCTTCATCACTATGCCATCTTTGGGACCTAGGGGTTACAGAACAAAGCTGCCATCAGCACCACTCAGCACCCAGGACAGGCCACACCTCTCCTCCCTGGTCTTAGGGCATCTGCTGATTGCTCAGTGCAGGGGAGGGGAGCTGGGGGGGACAGGACAGGCGGGAAGCACCCTCTGCAGAGCAAACCCTGAACTTGCACGTGGAAGGTGGAGAGTATACGGCAACACCCCGCTCCCATCCCCACCCCCGCAGACTCCAGACCACAGCGAGGTCTGCTCTGCATCTCCTACCCAGGCAGCAGCGGCCTGACACGATCCCCTGAATGTAGCCTGGTTTCCAGGCCCACCCTTGGCAGGAAACTACACTGTGTAAGACCACACAGGGCCCTCTGGACCACATTTTGTGGGCCCACCACGGCTAACATGCCTATTCCCCTGGCCGGTTAGGTGCCTGTGGACCACACCCCACAGAGACCCTGAGGAGGGGGCCACATCCACGGGGCTTTCTCCCAGCATTTCCGGCTTTTCTCTTCCTTCATCCTTTTCCCATTGTACATGGTGCAGGTTCCAGAATTCTGCAACAGATGCAGAGCTGGGAGCAGGCCCAGACCATCCCCTAACCAATAACTGCTGGAACAACCCATCTTGGGAACCAAAGTGATGCTACAAACAGTTCCTCTAGGGAGGGGCTTAACAAGAGGGAAGTAAGTGGGCAATTCAAACCGGCAACAGGATGCTGAGCCCCGGCTCGGAGCAGTGGTCTGGGGGTATAACTAGCAGGAAACTCATGCCCTCTTTCCACCAAATGGCCAAATGGATAGAATTTTTTTTTTTTTTTTTTTGTGGTACACGGGCCTCTCACTCTTGTGGCCTCTCCCGTTGCGGAGCACAGGCTCCGGATGCGCAGGCTCAGCGGCCATGGCTCACGGGCCCAGCCGCTCTGCGGCATGTGGGATCTTCCCGGACCGGGGCACGAACCCGCGTCCCCTACATCGGCAGGCAGACTCTCAACCACTGCGCCACCAGGGAAGCCCTAGAATTTGAAAGACTGACTCTTCCCAGTAGCCCTGGACCACCATTAGAGCAAACCAAAGCCACTGGTATTATGCCAAAGGTGAAGGGTTTGGGGGGCCAAAGAAGGAAAGCTTAAGATCTGACCTCTTCCTATTAGGAGAGCAAGGCAATGTGGGCCTCTTTTTGTTTTAAAATGTACTTACTAAAAATACCAATATTGCAGATGGAAAGAAAATGCTGTACCACAAGGAATCCCAGGCCCTACCACACATTCTAATGATGAAGGACCAGAAGATACAGATGTCCTTTACAGCGGTTTCCAGGCAAACCCCATGCTCCTTTCAATCTGTAAAGAGTAAGGCACTGGCTGTGATGTGACTGAGAAAGGGCTGGTCGGTACCTGCTCTGACTCTGCATCACCGTGACATCCAGGTGGCTCGTGTCACCAGCAGCTCCAGGCAGCTGGGGTTAAACGTTCATGTATAAAACAGACAGAACAACAGGACTGTGGTAGGGACTAAAGATGGTATCTTATTACGTGAAAATATTGGCCAAATGTGAGTAACTTCCGAAAGGTCATTCTTCTCCCTGCTCAGCTTGCAAATGATCAAATTTTCTCACTGTCGTCCATCTGTTGCCCAAAATGTGGATTAAAAAAGAGCAAGGAAAGGGACTTCCCTGGCGGTCCAGTGGTTAGGACTCCGCGCTTTCACCGTCGAGGGCACAGGTTCAATCCCTGGTCGGGGAACTGAGATCCCACAAGCCATGGAGCACGGCCAAAAAAAAAAAGAGAGATAGCAAGGAAAGAGACACGAGGAACTCTCACAAACCCACCCTGCTCTGATCACCAGGCTCATCAGAAGCGCAACAAACCTGGAGAAGGTACAAGCAGGGGACCCCTCCCGCAGCCACGGTCAGAGATCGCTGGGATGCGCCCCAAATCTTTGCTGAATGAATGCACCAATGAAAGAATAAAGTTGAGACTCAAAACAGAGAGAAATGGAGCTGGAAAAGCCTTTGGAAATCCCCAGGGTCGCACTGAAAGACTGTAGTTTGGGCTTTATGTTTCCCAGAATGTTCTACTGTTTGGGGGTGGTTTGTTTTCGTAAACACAGGATACATTCCTCTCTTCATTCAGGTAATCTGCGGCACCTTCAAACCAATTACCCTGAGCTGCTGATCTGTCTGCCCCAATCCTGCGAAAGCACTCCAGGCCCAAATGGCAGGAAAACGCAGAAAATTAGCCCTGGCTTCCTAAATGCTCTCCCTCCCTCAGCCACATTCTTCGGCACTCACTCATTTGTTATTTATTTCCCGAACCTTTCCTGCAACGGGCATCTGAGTGTCTCAAGTACAATGGCCCGGTTCATACACACATTATCGTCATGGCTAAACTTTCACCATTTCACTCCACAGCTTAACTCCTGGGGATAGAGATCTTCTTGTTGCAACCCCAGGGCAGCCCATCAGCCAAGCTGTCCGGCCTCCCCAGCAATGGAAGCACGGGTTAACCGGCCTGTCTACACCGACAGTCCCTCTCCTCCCTCCTTTCCGTCCCATGCCATAAATTCAGCCTCGGGGACACTGAGACAAAAGCCAAGGTGCACTGATTGCCACGGTTGCCAGCTACTGAGATAGCCCATAATTACCTTTGGTAAACAGCCCTTTACAAGCCCAGCACACATTACTATTCCTTTTTTTTTTTAAAGAGACAGAAACACTACATTTGTGAGAAAATGTTGGCCAAGCAGAAATGTCAGCGTTTTGGTTTTTCTTTTTTTTAAATTTCAATGGCAGCTACTTAAGAATAAAATGCTCCCCACCCCCAAGCCATCCCACACCCTCCACCACGGCCAGTGCACAGCCCACGGGAGGCAGAGAGCGGCCTTCAGGATAGGTCCCCCGTGAGATTCTGGAGACCTCACCACCACCAGAGTTGCCCAGAAAACTGCCTGCAAAATCAGGAACAGAATCCCAGGCTTCCAGTTCCTAGTCTGCTGCTAGCATCATCGCTCTGTGCTTGGGTGTCTCAAGTTCATGCTCAATTTCAATCCAGTAGCCTCACTAGTAGGACCTCCAGTATTCGCCTTCATTTTCATTTACACACAGCAGAGGGGGGCGGAGGGAGGGATCAAAGTGGCTAAGTCTTCTTTTCTGCCTCCTTCTTTCTTTTTCTTTCTTTCTTTTTTTTTTTTTTTTGGCCCTGCTGTGCAGCATGTGGGATCTTAGTTCCCCAACCCAGGATCAAACCCAAACTGAGATCAAACCCGTGCCGCCTGCAATGGAAGCACGGAGTCTTAACCACTGGACCGCCGGGGAAGTCCCTCTGCCTCCTTTCTGACTTCCACCTTGGGCTGGGGTGCAGGGCCCAGCTCACGTTCCTTTCCACCTCTCTCATGATCACTGCCCTACATCTTTGTATCCTTACCTCCCACCTAGAACAATGATCCCCATCCTTTTGCAGTGAGGGGATACTTGGCTTCTCATCTGATCCCTCTGAACTGACAAATCAAACCAGGTGGAAGGAAGTGGGCTGGGGAGAGGAATAAAGAGGCTGTTGGACCCCCAACAGTGAGTGGGGAGGGGAGAGGAATAGAGAGGGAGGGTGACCAGTCTGCAATCAAGGAGTTAAACTTCACTGCCAACCTGCTGGGTACCCAGGCCGCAAGCAGCTCCATTCCCTCATTCCGTCTGAGCTTCCGCTTCCAAATAGATCACCTAGCATTCAAGACACTTCCCGTTGCTGGCGGTGAGGAATTTCTGCCCCAAGTCTATCAATCACATCCCTCTTTGTCACTTTCACAGCATTCTTCACAGGCGAAAAACCTTAAAATGCAAACAAGCTGCGAGTTCTTTAAGCAGAAATGAAATAAACGCATGATCATAAATACGCCATGAGCATCATGAATCTAGAAAGGGATTTCGCTTCCTAAGAAAGATTTCCCTCCTTCCTCCCAGTCCACGGCCCCGTTTTCATTGTTCTCCAGTTCACCGGTGTTTTTGTCTCTCATTACAAATGCCAGAGGGCCAAACAGCTGCTTGGTCTGTGATCCGATCGGTTTTCTTTTTACAGTGAAAGGTCTATGAGGTTTTCTTGAAGATTTACAACAAAGTCCCCCGGTACCGGTATCCCAAAGCCACTGCATTCAGTCTCCGAACAGGCAAAATATTCTAGAAGAAACCTGCAAACAAAAGTCCCAGCCAGGCATTACGCACAGCCCACCCAGAGATGATCCACAGGCACCCAGGAACCAGTGGTCAGGGAGGACCATCAGTTATGATAATTCGCTTTGCTCCTACTGTCCAAACCCTGTGTTGAGAGATTGTACTCACATCCAGGGGCCTGTCCTCCCCGTTCTACATCGTGTTCTCTTGCTGGAAAACCACGGTCAGTTCTTTCCTGGAGAGATCATTAGCTTCCTAGGGCTGTTACGCCCAAGGGTCTGCAGTGATTTACGTTACAGTGCTTGCTGCCTTTTCCCCTTGAGCTTCCTCTGCCAGTACTGGCCCGATCACATCTAAAAGCTCAGTAAGACATCCATTCAGCTCGCAATGTTTGGTGGCTTCCTAGTCTGCCTGGCACAGAAGTCTTGGGTCTTCAGACTTTGTTGGACTGCTCCCTCCTGCCAGCAGAGGACCTGTAACACTGCTCTGATCAGAGTCAGGGAATGATTCACAGATGGGCGGAGTGCTTTTGAATGATGCTCAGATGACAGAGAAACGAAGTTTGTATTCTTTCAGCAGTAATACGGGGAGATGAATGCACGTGTTGTAAGGGACGGAGGAATGCAGGAGGGGTCAACATCTGTAATGAACTGCCTTTGTGACAACAGTTATGGAAATGCCCGTTTTGTGGAAACAGCAGAGACCCAGACACTCCCCGCCCCGCTTGGGCAGAGAGCTCCAGCACAGTGACCGCAGCAGCAAGGAGACTAGGGCCTGGTTGAGAAGCCGTTCCCCGTGTTTGTGAACCCATAGTTGGTCTCAAAAATCCTCCTCTGAACAGAGTCTCTGCAGGAAAGGGGGAAGGGAGGAAACAGGGAGCTTTTTCAAGTGCCGTCAATGGCCCTCCACATTGCAGGTGTGTCCTCCAGACCACTTGTGGAAGCAACAGAAAACCAACTTCCCAACTATTTCTATGAGTAATCATAGAAAAGCAGAGGGTTTTGGTTTTGACTTGAACCAATATTACTATTTTCCCCCTCATTTCTAAAAGCAAGAATTGTTGGTCCTGGAGAGGCGAAAAGAACACTGTCAACATGAACCCTCCAAGCACCATCCCTGCCCAAAGCCTTGCTTCCATTACCCTAAGGGTAGCAGCTCCTATGGGCAAGGGGCTGGGATTCTGCTTTGGCCAGTGTTCGCCTTACACCAAGGGCAGGAGAATAGCCAGGGACCGGGGCTGGTGCGCTGCAGAGAGAATGAATTCCCCTGGGGAGACAAAATGCCAGTAGAATGATAATCCTGTTTTTAAGGCACGGCCCGCATATACTAGTTTATCCAGAAGTGATCACTGCTGGGATACTACGACCACCACTGGAGGACCAGTGAGCTTAGAATACAGATGAATGTGACCCACTCCCTACTTTGAAGAAACTCATCATCTGGCCCTGATCAGCCTTGATCAGGGCCCAAAAGGCCAGATGCCAGATGAGAACTGTACACCAAATGCGACAGAAGTATAAGGCAAGGAGTGGTTAATTTTCTCAGAGCTTCTGACATTTCCTTCTTCTGAGAAAACGGACTCCCCAGATAGGGACCCTCAACACAATAGTATCCATGAGGATAGAACAACAGTGGTTGCTCGCAGAGTCTGGTGTTCACAAGTGCTATCTGCAAAAGACAGGGGCAGAGAGGCACCTCTTTTTTTTTTTTTTTTTTTTTTTTTTTTTTTTTTTTTCTTTTTTTGCGGTAGGCGGGCCTCTCACTGTCGTGGTCTCTCCCGTTGCGGAGCACAGGCTCCGGACGCGCAGGCCCAGCGGCCATGGCTCACGGGCCCAGCCGCTCCGCGGCATGTGGGATCCTCCCAGATCGGGGCACGAACCCGTGTCCCCTGCATCGGCAGGCGGACTCTCAACCACTGCGCCACCAGGGAGGCCCGAGAGGCACCTCTTGAGCAAGCCCACCACGGCAAAGGAACACGTATGCTTATTGCTTGAGGACGTCTCAAGTACAGTAACTATTCTCTTCTGAGTCTGAAACTTAGAGGATCTTTGAGACAATCACCTCTGCAGGAGGCATGGAGAGGCTGTTGCCTCTCCATGAAAGTTGAGGGACATTTGGATACTATTCAGTAAACCTATGACATACCCTACCATCAAGAAAAGCTGCTAACAAATGTAAAAATAATATATCGGAGGTTTAAGGACACATCACTGAATACAGATATGACTGACAGGAGGCTTGTGGTGTAGAAACCTTCCCTTTTTACATGGTTGTCTGGCGCTGCTAGACCACCAGAGCCTCCAAGTTGGGGGCCAGGCACTCACATCACATAGCAAATGACCCAAAATCCAGACCAAGAGTCATCCATTGCTGAGCCCTCCGCTGCCCCATCTCTCCCTAGACAAGATGAGGCTGAATTGTGTCCCCCAAAATTCATGTACTGAAGCCCTAACCCTTAGTGTGACTGCATTTGGAAACAGGGCCTTGAGGAGGTAATTAAGGTAAAACGAGGTTCTAAGGGTGGGGCCCTGATCTGATAGGGTTAATGCCCTTATAAGGAGAGACACCAAAGAGCCCCCTGCTCACTCTCTTCCCCAGCTGCCTCTTCGCACACCTGCACCCTCACCGCCGAGCCACGCTCACAGGAAAGGCCATGTGAGGACATAGCGAGAAAGTGGCCATCTGCAAGCCAAGAAGAGAATCCTTATCAGAAGCCAGACTCTGCTGGACCTTGATCTGGGGCTTCCAGCCTTCAGAACTGTGAGAAAATAGATTCCTGTCATTGAAACCACCCAGTCTACCGTATCTTGTTACGGCAGCCCTGGTGACGAAGTCCCGAGCTTCCCTCACAGTGTAATTTGCTGGCATGAGCTCAAGGTTGGTCTTCCTGGTTAGACAGAACTCCTTGAGGGCAGGAACCCTATTTTGTTTATCTTGTATCTCCAGTGCCTGGCATAGTTCCCGGAACATACTTAGCCTTTAATGTCTCTTCAGTGGATGCTAGAAAATCTAATAATCAATTGCTTTTTCTAATCATTAATTGGTCTTTAGATCCCATAAAAAATAGAGGAGATACGAACCAAGTCAACTAGCCTTTTTCCTTTCCCCAAAGTTAAAACAGGCTATGGCTGCAGAACCTTCAAGAGATAACAAATGGGGGATGTTTTCATTCTTCCCTTTCACTTCCTCCCCAAAACTGAGGATGATCCCAGCTCCTGGGATCAGAATTACTGATCTCAAGTGACACAGGTCCGTCAGCACCCAAGCACTGGACAGCATCACAGTCACCCCTGGAATTTTCCTCTCACTATATCCTTAACTTCTGTTGGGTAAAACCACAAATGCTAAAGATAGACCTAAACAAGCAATACCAAATGACAATAAAACCAGTCCGCAGAGAGTAGCCCACCTGCCGTGTATCCATATCTCATCTCCTATCCACTCCTTCAATCTACTTTGATCTGGCTTCTTTCTGCCCCGAATTTTCCTACTAAACCGTTGCTGATGCTGCGGTTGTTAATTCTGTGGTGTATGAAGCATTGATTGAAGAGATGAGCACAAAGAACTATGGGAATTGGGTGAGACAGCTTTCCTGCTTGGTGTGCTGGGGTGGAAAGCAGGTCAGGAACGTTCTTACAGAGAAGGTCACATTTGAGCTGGGTCTTGGAGGACTGGAGGATTTTATTAGATAGAGAAGTGGGGGAGGACATAGGCAGAGAAAACAACAAGAGCAAAGGCAGAGTGGTCTGGAAGGGTAGGAAAGAGGAACAAAGAGACTTTTGCAGCTGGAGCTTATAATACGTGGGCAAAGACCAGAGATGATGTTGCAAAGTCAGACTGTAGAAAAATTTTCACATCATGCCAAAGACATTGGACTGTATCTTGCATTTGTGATGGGGAATCCTAAATGTTGGTAAGAAGAGAGACTAGTCAGACCTGTGTACTACTTGGAACTCAAACATACAGAATTGGGTTAGTCATAATTATGGGTTCATGCTACACTTTCAAGATTGTATGTACACAGCTTTCTCTTCCTTCCTTCCTTCCTTTACTTCTTCTTTTATTCCTTCCTTTCTTCTATCCTTTCTTTTTATTTTAATTAATAGACTTTATTATTTTAATAAATTTAATTATTTTTAATTTAAAAAAAAATTTTTTTTGGCTGCATTGGGTCTTCGTTGCTGTGCACGGGCTTCCTCTAGTTGCAGCAGGCAGGGGCTACTCTTCGTGGCAGTGTGCAGGCTTCTCAGTGCGATGGCTTCTCTCCCTGTGGAGCACGGGCTCTACATGTGTGGGCTCCAGTAGTTGTGGCTTGCGGGCTCTAGAGCACAGGCTCAGTAGTTGTGGCGCATGGGCTTAGTTGTTCCGTGGCATGTGGGATCTTCCCGGACCCAGGCTTGAACCCGTGTCCCCTGCATTGGCAGGCGGATTCTTAACCACTGTGCCACCAGGGAAGCCCTAGACTTTATTTTTTAGAACAGTTTTAGGTTTACAGAAAAATTGAGCAGAAAGTATAAAGAGATTCCTTATACTACTTCACCCATACTCCCGCCCTCACACCAAACATAGTGTCCCCTATTATTAACATCTTGCTTTAGTGTGGTACGTTTGCTATAACTGATGAGTCAATATAGATACATTATCATTAACTAGAGCCCATGGTTTGCATACGGTTCACTCTGTGTTGTACAGTTCCTTGGCTCTGCACAAATGTATAATGGCATGTATCTATCACTATAGTATCATAGCTTCACTGGCCTAATGCTCCACCCGTTCATCCCTCCCTCCCCCACAACCCCCGACAACCACTGATCGTTTTACTGTCTCTAAAGTTTTGCCTTTTCCAGAATGTTATACAGTTGGAGTCATACAATATGCTGCTTTTCCACACTGGCTTTTTTCACTTAGTAAAATGCATTTAAGATGCCTCCATGTCTTTTCATGGCTTGATAGCTCTTTTTTTTTTTTTAGTGCTGAATAACATTCCATTGTATGGACGTATCAGGGTTTATCAATTCACCTATTAAAAGACATGTTGGAGACTGGTTCAAGATGGCAGAGTAGAAGGATGTGCTCTCACTCCCTCTTGCGAGAGCACCGGAATCACAACTAACTGCTGAACGATCACTGACAGGAAGACACTGGAGCTCACCAAAACAGATACCCCATATCCAAAACAAAGGATAGGCCACAATGAGACGGTAGGAGGGGCGCAATCACAATATAATCAAATCCCATAACTGCTGGGTGGGTGACTCACAAACTGGAGAACACTTATACCACAGAAGTCCACCCACTGGAGTGAAGGTTCTGAGCTCCACGTCAGGCTTCCCAACCTGGGGGTCTGGCAACGGGAGGAGGAATTCCTAGAGAATCAGACTTTGAAGGCTAGTAGGACTTGATTGCAGGACTTTGACAGGACTGGGGGAAACAGAGACTCCACTCTTGGAGGGCACACACAAAGCAGTATACACATCAGGACACAGGGGGAAGGAGAGTGACCGCATAGGAGACTGAACCAGACCTACCTGCTAGTTTTGGAGGGCCTCCTGCAGAGGCGGGGCGGGGCTGTGTCTCACCGTGAGGACAAGGACACTGGCAGCAGAAGTTCTGGGAAGTACTCCTTGGCGTGAGCCCTCCCAGAGTCCGCCATTAGCCCCACCAAAGAGCCCGGGTAGGCTCCAGTGTTGGGTCGAATCAGGCCAAACAACCAACAAGGAGGGAACCCAACCCCACGCATCAGCAGACAAGCAGATTAAAGTTTTACTGAGCTCTGCCCACCAGAGCAACACCCAGCTCTACCCACCACCAGTCTCTCCAATCAGGAAACATGCATAAGCCTCTTAGATAGGCTCATCCACCAGAGGGCACACAGAAGCAAGAAGAACTACAATCCTGCAGCCTGTGGAACAAAAACCACATTCACAGAAAGATAGACAAGATGAAAAGGCAGAGGGCTATGTACCAGATGAAGGAACAAGATAAAACCCCAGAAAAACACCTAAACAAAGTGGAGATAGGCAACCTTACAGAAAAAGAATTCAGAATAAAGATAGTAAAGATGATCCAGGACCTCGGAAAAAGAATGGAGGCAAAGATCGAGAAGATGCAAGAAATGTTTAACAAAGACCTGGAAGAATTAAAGAACAAACAAAGAGATGAGCACTACAATAACTGAAATGAAAAATACACTAGAAGGAATCAATAGCAGAATAACTGAGGCAGAAGAACGGATAAGTGACCTGGAAGACAGAATGGTGGAATTCACTGCCGTGGAACAGAATAAAGAAAAAAGAATGAAAAGAAATGAAGACACACTGAGAGACCTCTGGGACAACATTAAATGCAACAACATTCGCATTATAGGGGTCCCAGAAGGAGAAGAGAGAGAGGGGCCGGGAAAATATTTGAAGAGATTATAGTCAAAATCTTCCCTTACATGGGAAAGGAAATAGCCACCGAACTCCAGGAAGTGCAGAGAGTCCCATACAGGAGGATAAACCCAAGGAGAAACACGCCGAGACACATAGTAATGAAATTGGCAGAAATTAAAGACAAAGAAAAATTAGTGAAAGCAGCAAGGGAAAAATGACAAATAACGTACAAGGGAACTCCCATAAGGTTAACAGCTGATTTCTCAGCAGAAACTCTACAAGCCTGAAGGCAGTGGCATGACATATTTAAAGTCATGAAAGGGAAGAACCTACAACCAAGATTACTCTACCTGGCAAATATCTCATTCAGATTCCAAGGAGAAATCAAAAGCGTTATAGACAAGCAAAAGCTAAGAGAATTCAGCACCACCAAACCAGCTCTACAACAAATGCTAAAGGAACTTCTCTAAGTGGGAAACACAAGAGAAGAAAAGACCTATGAAAACAAACCCAAAACATTTAAGAAAATGGTAATAGGAACATACATATCGATAATTACCTTAAATATGAATGGATTAAATGCTCCAAACAAAAGACACAGGCTCGCTGAATGGATACAAAAACAAGACCCACATATATGCTGTCTACAAGAGACCCACTTCAGACCTAGGGACACATACAGACTGAAAGTGAGGGGATGGAAAAAGATATTCCATGCAAATGGAAATCAAAAGAAAGCTGGAGTAACAATACTCATATCAGATAAAATAGACTTTAAAATAAAGAATGTCACAAGAGACAAGGAAGGAGACTATACAATGATCAATGGATCAATCCAAGAAGAAGATATAACAATTATAAATATATATGCACCCAACATAGGAGCACCTCAATACATAAGGTAACTGCTATAAAAGAGGAAATCAACAGTAACACAGTAATAGTGGGGGACTTGAACACCACACTTACACCAATGGACAGATCATCCAAACAGAAAATTAATAAGAAAACACAAGCTTTAAATGACACAATAGACCAGATAGATTTAATTGATATTTATAGGACATTCCATCCAAAAACAGCAGATTACACTTTCTTCTCAAGTGCGCATGGAACATTCTCCAGGATAGATCGCATCTTGGGTCACAAATCAAGCCTCAGTATATTTAAGAAAATTGAAATCATATCAAGCATCCTTTTTGACCACAACGCTATGAGATTAGAAATCAATTATAGGGACAAAAACATAAAAAACACAAACTCATGGATGCTAAACAGTACATTACTAAATAACCAAGAGATCACTGAAGAAATCAAAGAGGAAATAAAAAAATACCTAGACACAAATGACAATGAAAACATAATGATCCAAAACCTATGGGATGCAGCAAAAGCAGTTTTAAGAGGGAAGTTTATAGAAATACAAGCCTACCTCAAAAATAAGAAAAATCTCAAAAAAGCAATCTAACCTTACACCTAAAGGAATGAGAGAAAGAAGAACAAACAAAACCCAAAGTTAGCAGAAGGAAAGAAATCATAAAGATCAGAGCAGAAATAAATGAAATAGAAACAAAGAAAACAATAGCAACGATCAATAAAACTAAAAGCTGGTTCTTTGAGAAGATAAACAAAATTGATAAACCATTAGCCAGACTTATCAAGGAAAAGAGGGAGAGGACTCAAATCAGTAAAATTAGAAATGAAAAAGAAGTTAACAACGGACACCGCAGAAATCATCCTAAGAGACTGCTACAAGCAACTCTATGCCAATAAAATGGACAACCTGCAAGAAATGGACAAATTCCTAGAAAGGTATAGTCTTCCAGGACTGAACCAGGAAGAAATAGAAAATATGAACAGACCAATCACAAGTAATGAAATTGAAACTGTGATTAAAAATCTTCCAAGAAACAAAAGTCCAGGACCAGATGGCTTCACAGGTGAATTCTATCAAATATTTAGAGAAGAGCTAACACCCATCCTTCTCAAACTCTTCTAAAAAACTGCAGAGGAAGGAACACTCCCATACTCATTCTATGAGGCCACCATCACCCTGAATGCAAAACCAGCAAATATACTACAAAAAAAGAAAATTACAGACCAATATCACTCATGAATATAGATGCAAAAATCCAACAAAATACTAGCAAACAGAATCCAACAACACATTAAAAGGATCACACACCATGAACAAGTGGGATTTATCCCAGGGATGCAAGGATTCTCCAATATATGCAAATCAATCAATGTGATACACCATATTAACAAACTGAAGAAGAAAAACCATATGATCATCTCAATAGATGCAGAAAAAGCTTTAGACAAAATTAAACACCGATTTATGATAAAAACTCTCCAGGAAGTGGGCATAGAGGGAACCTACCTCAAGATAACAAAGGCCGTATATGACAAACCCACAGCAAACATCATTCTCAATGGTGAAAAACTGAAAGCATTTCCTCTAAGATCAGAAACAAGACAAGGATGTGCACTCTCACTGCTATTATTCAACATAGCTTTGGAAGTCCTAGCCATGGCAATCAGAGAAGAAAAAGAAATAAAAGGAATCCAAATTGGAAAAGAAGAAGTAAAACTGTCACTGTTTGCAGATGACATGCTACTATACATAGAGAATCCTAAAAATGCCACCAGAAAACTACTAGAGCTAATCAATGAATTTGGTAAAGTTGCAGGATACAAAATTAATGCACAGAAATCTCTTGCATTCCTATACACTAATAATGAAAAATCTGAAAGAGAAATTAAGGAAACACTCCCATTTAACATTGTAACAAAAAGAATAAAATACCCAGGAATAAACCCATCTAGGGAGTCAAAATACCTGTATGCTGAAAACTATAAGACACTGATGAAAGGAATTAAAGATGATACAAACAGATGGAGAGATATACCACGTTCTTGGATTGGAAGAATCAACATTGTGAAAATGACTATACTACCCAAAGCAATCTACAGATTCAATGCAATTCCTATCAAATTACCAATGGCATTTTTTACAGAACTAGAACAAAAAATCTTAAAATTTGTATGGAGACACAAAAGATCCCGAATAGCCAAAGCAGTCTTGAGGGAAAAAAACGGAGCTGGAGGAATCAGACTCCCTGACTTCAGACTATACTACAAAGATACAGTAATCAAGACAATATGGTACTGGTACAAAAACAGAAATATAGATCAATGGAACAGGATAGAAAGCCCAGAGATAAACCCACGCACCTATGGCTAACTCATCTATGACAAAGGAGGCAAGGATATACAATGGAGAAAAGACAGTCTCTTCAATAAGTGGTGCTGGGAAATCTGGACAGCTACATGCAAAAGAATGAAATTAGAACACTCCCTAACACTATACACAAAAATAAACTCAAACTGGGTTAGAGACCTAAATGTAAGACCAGACACTATTAAACTCTTAGAGGAAAACGTAGCAAGAACACTCTTTGACATAAATCACAGCAAGATCTTTTTTGACCCACCTCTTAGAGTAATGGAAATAAAAACAAAAATAAACAAATGGGACCTAATGAAACCTAAAAGCTTTTGCAAAGCAAAGGAAACTACAAACAAGATGAAAAGACAACTCTCAGAATGGGAGAAAATATTTGCAAACGAATCAATGGACAAAGGATTAATCTCCAAAATATATAAACAGCTCATGAAGCTCAATATTAAAAAAAAACAAACAACCCAATCCAAAAATGGGCAGAAGACCTAAATAGACATTTCTCCAAAGAAGGCATACAGATGGCCAAGAAGCACATGAAAAGCTGCTCAACATCACTAATTATTACAGAAATGCAAATCAAAACTACAGTGAGGTATCACCTCACACCAGTTAGAATGGGCATCATCAGAAAATCTACAAACAACAAATGCTGGAGAGGGTGTGGAGAAAAGGGAACCCTCTTGCACTGTTGGTGGGAGTGTAAATTGATACAGCCACTATGGAGAACAGTATGGAGGCTCCTTAAAAAACTGAAAACAGAATTACCATATGACCCAGCAATCCCACTCCTGGGCATAAAGCCAGAGAAAACCATAATTCAAAAAGACACATGCGGGCTTCCCTGGTGGCGCAGTGGTTGAGAGTCCACCTGCCAATGCAGGGGAAATGGGTTCAAGCCCTGGTCCGGGGGGATCCCACGGGCCACGGAGCAACTAAGCCCGCGCGCCACAACTACTGAGCCCACGAGCCGCGGCTGCTGAGGCCCGTGCACCTAGAGCCCGTGCTCCACAGCGAGGGAAGCCACTGCAATGAGAAGCCCGCATGCAGCAACGAAGACCCAATGCGGCCAAAAATAAATAAATAAATTTATTTTTTAAAAAAACAAAAAACAAAAAGACACATGCAACCCAATGTTCATTGCAGCATTATTTACAATAGCCAGGTCATGGAAGCAACCTAAATGTCCATCGACAGACAAATGGATAAAGGAGATGTGGTACATATACAGAATGGAATATTACTCAGCCATAAAAAGGAACGAAATTGGGTCATTTGTAGAGACGTGGATGGATCTAGAGACTGTCAGAAAGAGAGAAACAAATATCGTATATTAACGCATATATGAGGAACCTAGAAAAATGGTACAGATGAACCGGTGTGCAGGGCAGAAATTGAGACACAGATGCAGAGAACAAACGTATGGCACCAAGGGCGGAAAGTGGCGGGGGGGCTGGTGGTGTGATGAACTGGGAGATTGGGATTGACATATATACACTAATATGGATAACTCATAAGAACCTGTTGTATAAAAAAAAATAAAATAAAATCCAAATAAATAAATAAATAAATAAATAAATAAAAGACATGTTGGTTGCTTGCAAGTTTTGGCAATGATGAATAAAGCTGCTATAAACATCCGTGTGCAAATAAGCCACAGGGATGTAATATACAGCATAAGGAATATCATCAATAATATTGTAATAACTTTGTATGGGGACAGATGGTTTCTAGACTTATCATTGTGATCATTTCATAATGTATGTAAATGTTGAATCACTGTGCAGTTCACAGAAGTAACACAATACTGTATGTCAACTAGATTTCAATTAAAAAAACCCTATGTGCAGGGCTTCCCTGGTGGTGCAGTGGTTAAGAATCCACCTGACAATGCAGGGGACACGGGTTTGAGCCCTGGTCCAGGAAGATCCCACATGCCGCGGAGCAACTAAGCCCATGAGCCACAACTACTGAGCGTGCACTCTAGAGCCTGTGAGCCACAACTACTGAAGCCCTCAGGCCTAAAGCCCGAGCTCCGCAACAAGAGAAGCCACCGCAATGAGAAGCCAGTGCACCACAACAAAGAGTAGCCCCCGCTCGCCGCAACTCGAGAAAGCCCAGGCGCAGCAACAAAGACCCAGTGCAGCCAAAAATAAATAAACAAAAATAAATAAATTTATTTTAAAAAGTAAAAAATACCTTTAAAAAAACCCACCCATGTGCAGGTTTTTGTGTGTACATAAGTTTTCTCTCCTTTGGGTAAATACCAAGGAATACATTTGCTGAATCGTATTGTAGGACGTGTAGCTTTGTAAGAAACTGCTTTACTGCCTTCCAAAGTGGCTATAACATTTTGCATTGTAACCAGCTAGTTTTACATTGACTTAGTTGCCAAACACAATGGTAACCTTCAGTTCCTACCATACATGATTTCTCTGTTGCATGAGGCACTGCTACCATCCCTCCCTCATCACACTTCCTCCTCCTCTGGTTTCCGTGACCCACTCTGTCCTCATGCTCCTACCATCCCTTGGACTATCTCTTTCTCTCATCCAAGGGCTCTTCTTTCACTGGTCCCTTAAATGTTGCAGGTCCCTGAGATTCTCTTCCAGGTTGTTGTCTCTGCTCATCTTCTTCCCTGGAAGATCTCAGTACATACATATCCTCCATACCTGCTGCCCACACACTCCTCTGCTGCCTAGATACGAATTGCTCCAAATCTTCTTTAGCCTCAACCACTCTCTCTAAAGCTCCATTTTTTAAACACCCAACCATTTAACAGACTTCTTACTCGGATGTCCCCTATCAACGTGTTCACAGCCAAATCACCGTCCTTCTTTCTAAACCCGTTCCTTTCCCTGTGTTTCCATCTTGGTGAGGGGCTCCATCTTTCATCTGTCTGCCTATTTCCCTCATCTGGAACACTCCTCTCCTTCCTCTTAGTCTCCTTTCCCCACCTCCACATTCAATAATTTACCAAATCCTCCTGATTTGAGACAGTAAAACATAGATATTTAAAAATGCAAGCTCTGGGACTTCTCTGGTGGTACAATGGTTGGGAATCCACCTGCCAATGCAGGGGACACGGGTTCAAGCCCTGGTCCGGGAAGATCCCACATGCTGCGGAGCAACTGGGCCCGTGTGCCACAACTACTGAGCCTGCGCTCTAGAGTCCGTGAGCCACAACTACTGAGCCTGTGTGCGCTACAACAAGAGAAGCCACTGCAGTGAGAAATCCGTGCACCGCAACGAAGAGTAGCCCCCGCTCGCCGCAACTAGAGAAAGCCCGTGCGCAGCAACAAAGACCCAAAGCAGCCAAAAATAAATAATAAATAAATAAATAAATTTATTTTTTTAAAAAAATGCAAGCTCTGAGGGGACTTCCCTGGTGATTCAGTGGTAAAGAATCTGCCTTATAATGCAGGGAATGCGGGTTCAATCCCTCGTCAGAGAACAAAGATCCCACATGCCACAGGGCAAGTAAGCCCGCCCGCCACAACTACTGAGCTCACATGCCTGAACTAGAGTCCACTAGAGCCCACATGCCACAAACTACAGAGCCCACGCACTCTGGATCCTGTGTGCCACAACTAGAAAGAGAAAACCCGCATGCCGCAACTAGAGAGAAGCCCGCGCACCGTAACGGAGAGCCCACATGTGTCAACGAAGATCCCCCGTGTGCCGCAACTATGACCTGAGGCAGCCAAAACTAAAAATAAAATAAATAAATAAATATTAAAAAAATACTAAATAAAATAAAATGCAAGCTCTGATGTCAGATTGTCCGGGCTCAAATCCCAGCTCTGCTACTTAACATGGGCAACTTTCCTAATGACTCTAAGCCTGCTTCCTCATGTGTAAAACAGAGAGAATAACAACTCCTGCCTCACTGGATTGTTGCAAAGATTGAATGAGATAATACACAGGCTATACAAGCCTAGCATGTAGAAAGTGCTCAGTAAATATTAAGCATGGTTGTAGGGTTACTGCTTAAATGTTCCTTGATCTGTTCTCTCTTCTCTAGCTGCACTGCCACTGCCTTCGTTCAGGCTGTCAGCATTCCTTACCTGAACTGTTGCAGTGGTCTCCAACTGGACACTGAATATGTTTCCTGAAATTCTTCTAAACTTAGAGCTGGGATGAGGGAGGTGACATAGGTTTCAGCTTGCATCATAGAATCTGCCTCTGCAGATGAGTTTTTGCCTAGGAAACGGTAGAAGCCAAGGCCAGACTAATGTTCAGGACTCAGATGGTGAGTGTACATTGGCCTGAAATGTATCTTCAATAAAAGATAACTTTGTAGAGGTCACCACAACCTGGCCAGAGAGCTGCTGGGATTTCTTAAACTTGACTCTCAGGAAAGACAGCCGTTGAGCCAACAGGGGTTAAATTCTCTCTCTTCTTAGAGACCACTGAGCCAATAACAGGTAAGTCCCCCCTTCTGATATGTCAGTGTTAGAAGAAAGGGAGTCAAGAGAAACAGCCTTCTCCTCCAGCTTGTTTCAAGATGCAAAGCTGGAGCACAGACAGCCGAGCTACAAGGCAGGAGGGGCCATCAACACCGTGCCTATCTGCCAGGCGGTGGTTTGCTGGGGGGTGGCACCTGGGCCTTTGGTACCCATTATTTTGCCTTTGTCTGTGGACCTCTCTTCCTCTGTGCTTCTTAACAAAGAGCATTTCATGTGAATGGACCATCCAGGGGGCTTGGAGGCTCTCTTTATAGGACTGAAGTTTGCATGTAGAAGCCATTCTGCCATGTTGGTCTCCATGCCTCAATTCCCTCCCCTACCTCAGTGTATGTGATCACTGATATCAGAATGCTGTTTGCACAGCACAAATGTGATAGTGTTTTTCCTCTGCCTATAACCCTCAGTGACTCACACTCCCCCAGCCCAAAGTCCAGCAATACACAAACCTATGTGTGGTCTGGTCTCAGCTCATCCCCACCACCTCTTCTTCTGACACCCCATCTGTCCACCCATCCTGCACCCTCACTTGGCCACAAGGGTGCTCAGGACACCTTGGAAGCACCATCCTGTCATTTTTGCTTAGAATGATCTTTAGATCTTTTCCAAACTCCTTCTATACCTTCCAACTTGATTCAAGGTGTCCTTCTCCAATGCTGTTCCACCCTCCAGGTACCCAAGGCCAAAATCCCAGGTACCCTGAAATGAAATCCCAGCTCAGCCACTGATTTTGGGCAATGTACTTAATGAATCTAAGCTCCCGTCCTTGTGTATAAAACAGGAAGAACAACTGTTTTTACCCATTGGGTTGCTGCAAAGATTGAATGAGGCCATAACGAACTGTATTCTTTCAAATCCTTCTTAGCATTTACCAAACCAGACTGCACGTGTGCGATGTCAGTGTTCTTGTCCTCTCTTCCTACCTTCTGATTAAAAGCTTTCTCCATTCACCTCCTCTTGTAAGGGGACTGCCCTAGCCAGAGAAGTTTCTGGACTTGAGGATGCAGAATTAGAGGACAGGCGAGAAAGGTGGGAAAGAACGCTGACCTGTCAAGGGAAGCTAAGCTAATCTATATAACAAAGAGCTGGGAGGGAGAGAAAGAAGCGCCGTGCAGGATGGAAAATGGAACAAGTGTTTCCAGGGGGTGATGGTAAACAATGGGCTTCTGAACCCTATGGAATGTGAGAGAATTAGAGAGAGAAAAGGGGATATGAAAATTGTTTCTGGGAGTTTATGAGTTGGGTTTCTTTTAAATTTTTTAATAAGTAAATGATTACTATTCCTTTAAAAATTACTTTTGGTCTTTGGATTGTGCTTTGACTATCTCCAAACAAACACTAGACTACGAGACTGAGGTTCTTTAGGGTTACCCTCGTTTTCAATGTCTTTCTTCTCAGACTCAGCTCCCCCAGTAAGGGGGTGTGTCTCATTCCAGCTGTGTAAATCCAATGCAACAACACAGCCTGGCATATGGCATATGAACAATAAATGCTTGCTGAATAAATAAATACACTTATGCCTATCCAGTGGATTATAGACTCCTACAGAGCAAGTAGCTACTCTTATTTTTCCATGTGTGCAAATACATCAATGAACGCTGTAGTGAGCTGAATGGTGGCCCCCAAAAGGATATATCCACGTCTGAATCCCCAGAACCTGTGAGTATTAATTTATATGATGAAAGATGTAATTATGTTAAGGATCCTGAGAGGAGAACCTTATCCTGGATTATCTGGGTGGATCCTAAATGCAATCACATGCATATTTTTTCCCCCCCAGGGATGCTCTTTTATTTATTTTTATTTTTTTCTTTCAGGGATGCTCTTTTATTTTATTTCTTATTTTTTTAACATCTTTATTGGAGTATAATTGCTTTACCACATGCATCTTTATAAAAGCAGAGAGAGTTTTAAGACAGAAGAAGAGGAGGCCACGTGACCCCAGAGGCAGAGACGGGAGGGATGTGGCCACATGCCAAGGAACACCTGGAGCCATCAGAGGATGGAAGAGGCAAGAAAGGATTGTTTTCTACAGCCTCCAGAGGGAGTACAGCCCAGCTGACACCTTGATTTCAGACTTCAGACCTCCAGAACATGGGAGAATAAATTTCTGTTGTTTTAAACCACTTAGTTTGTGGTAATTTGTTACAGTGGCCACAGGAAACGAGTACAAACGCCTTATACATAATGGATGCTCTATAACTCTTTATCAGTGACCTGTCTGGGTCACTTACAATCACAGGCTGTGCTTCCTTTTTAAAGTCACTCACACATCCCAACACCTTCTTGGCCAAAAGCCAGGACTCCGTTATGTCACTTCAACACTTGTAAATGCTGTTGTAACCAAGGGGTCCCTCACTGCTGTCTGAGGGACAGTCAGTTTCCAGGGGCTGAGAGTGTTTTACTGACAACATATTCCTATAAAACATCCTTCACCCATTCCTTCAGGAAGGAGATGGTGTGATGCCAGGAGGAGCAATGGCCCCTCGGATGGACAAACACCTCACTGGGGTCTCTCCAGCTGGCAGCCGACTCAGGCTGAAGACTCAGCAGCCTCCCAACAGGAAACACCGCAGAACTGAGAGGAAGCCACGTCGGGCTGTCAGTTTCTGATTCTGCACACAAAAAAGACAGAATGTGAAGTTGCTCTGCTGGCCAGGAATTAAGTGTGTCCGAATGTAACCCTGCAAACACAATCCCAAATAAGGCAAAGGGAAGTCTGGGATTAACAGGAGTGTCATTTACTCAGAAGTAAACACCAACTGTGACTTGCCACTATAATTTGTTTTTCAGCGTATTTCCTCCACAATATTCCTCAGAGGACAGAGGCCTTCTCTCATGTCCATGACTTGAGAAACCCCTCAAACTCCCCCAGCCACATACTGATTGATTCTGCCTATCAATGTCTGCTACCTGATCCTCCAGAAATGGTCGTTTTTACCTCTGCTGGAGCAGGTTTTCATCACAGGGGTCCCATTTTATTCAGTAGCGCTGCCAGTGAAGTATTTCTTACCATAATGCCTGTGACACTAGAAACTCCAGATGCTATAATGCATGCCACCCTTCTCTCACCCCCATCTCCCCTAAACCACACGGCTTTCTCCAATAACTTTTATTTTTATTTACTTTTTTTAACTGAAGTATAGCTGATTTACAATGTAGTGTTAGTTTCAGGTGTACAGCAGTGATTCAGTTATACACACACACACACACACACACTCTTTTACAGATTCTTTTCCCTTATAGGTTTTTACAAAATATTGAGTATAGTTCCCTGTGCTATACAGTAGGTCCTTGTTGGTTATCTACTTTATATACTAGTGTCCAATAACTATTTTATTATTTTTATTTTATATTGGAGTACGGTTGATTAACAATGTGTTAGTTTCAGGTGTACAGCAAAGTGATTCATTTATACATACACATGTATCTATTCTTTTTCAAATTCTTTTCCCATTTAGGTTATTACAGAATATTGAGCAGAGTTCCCTGTGCTATACAGCAGGTCCTTGTTGGTTATCTATGTTAAATATAGCAGTGTGTACATGTCAATCCCAAATTCCCAATCTATTCCTCCCCCCAATAAATTCGTTCTCTAAGTCTGTAAGTCTGTTTCTGTTTTGTAAATAAGTTCACTTGTGTCATTTTTTTTTTAAGATTCCACATATAAGTGATATCATATGGTATTTGTCTTTGTCTGACTTATTTCACTTAGTATGATCATCTCCAGGTCCATCCATGTTGCTACAAATGGCATGATTTCATTCGTTTTAGTGGCTGGGTAATATTCCATTGTATATGTACCACATCTTCTTCATCCATTCATCTGTTGCTTCCATGTTGCTTTTAGGTTGCTTCCATGTCTTGGCTATTGTAAACAGTGTTGCAGCGAACATTGGGGTGCACAGTAACTCTTTTTAAAGGCTACAGCTTTCAGCAAGCACGTCTAGGTTAGATGTGATTTGAGGGTAACACTGCCCACCACCTATACACCAGTGGTCCGGCAATGCCGGTATGACGTACACACCACGGCCTGCAGAAGCTACACGCCTGGACCCCTCATCTCAATTCCCTTCCAGTTCCTCCTGGCAGAGGCAGGACTGGGGAGAAGCAAGAGGAGAAGAGGGTCTATTAAAACCCTCCACCACAGAGCGTGCTCCATGACCCTGGGCGGGTTATACAACTTCCTTGGGCCGTAATGTCCTCGACTGTAAAATGGGGCTAATAATGGTAGCTACTGACTTCATAGGGCAGCTACAAGGACTCCCTGTTGGAGTGGACAGCAAGCACTTAGCACAGCGCTTGCACATAGTAAGCACTCAGGCAATAGTAGGTGTGCGTGTGGGCATGTATAATATCAAGTCGACGGGAGGCTAAACGCTCTTAATTAGATTTCTGAATCCTTCCTGTATCTCTTACAGCTTCACTTCTCTTTAAAGCTCCTAGGGGCTGCCCCAAGGAAGCTCTGGTCCCTTGGCTTTGCTCAGCACGCAGCATGATGCAGCGTTTGGCTCCAGCACAGAGCTTTGCTGGGACTAAGTGGCCCTCTCTGGGGAGGAAGGGAATTAGGACTCAAGTAGAGCCGCCAGCCAGGAGGCTCTGCGGTTCTCTCCCTGTCCTCGTGTCCGTATATACCAACGGTCACGCGTGTGCGTGCACAGTCCATGGCTCAGGAAGATGCAGCCCACCTGGTGGACACCAACCCCCAGGGAGGTGAGGACCTAGGAGGAGAAACAGGCTTCCCGGGAAGGCCCTGCCAGAACTCAGCTTCCCTCACACCAGCCTCTCCCTCGCCCCGGTTATTTCTGGTTATTTCTCAGCTAAGACGTTCTCTCACATTGGTGATTGTTCATATTTTAAGTTTTAGTCACAGATGAACCATGAGCAAGTTTGGTCCACGAAATTCTCTCCCATAATTCTATCACACGATAAACACACCACACTGTCAACAGCATCAGTCATGGTGCATTATTCGAAATTGAAATTCTGCCGCCTCTTTACAAGAAGACGTTCTTACAGTGAAGGCAGCGGGAATGACAGTGACCTTGACTTGCTTATTATACGCCCAGAATTAGCCCCAGAGATACTCATTCCCAAGAGTTTCGAACAATCTTAAAATAGTTATGTCGCAGGATTTTCTCATTATTATTGTCAAATTATTTCCACAGTGAAACTATATTTAATTAGTTGACTTCAGCAGTCTTCAGGAGACGGATGACCTGAGGAATTCCACAGCGTGAGCCCCTCTGCGGAAGGGCCCCGGTGAAGCCTGTGCCCTCCCCCTTCTGATGGTTTCTCAGAGCACAGGGTCATGCCCTCTCTTCAGCAAAGCCTGAGTCTGGACTCGTTATGGTCAGTGGTGGAGCTTTCGCTCTCAGGCTTAGCTCTTCCTTGCTCTCGGGGGCCTGGGAGCCAGTCCCTGGAGAGAATTCACAGACCCTCTCCCGAGTAACTATTCCTTTCCTGACAGCCCTTCTCCAGGGGGTTCTCCCAAAACCCTAGGTGAGGACAGTACGGCGCGGTCTCCAATTTCAGACAGATCCCCCCTTCGATGATTATTTGTATCCAGTCAATGTCCAAACAAGGAGCATGGTGGGGGGGAAGGCAATAGAGAAGAAAAGAAGGGGAAAGGTGGGGAGGTGGGAGGTGGGAACAAAGGAGGAGAGACAATGTGAAAAGACAGTGAGCACCCCCTGTGAGGATGCAGTTACTGATGGGGAAGGGGGTGCTGCTCCATCCCTCTCAACTCCCAGCCCTGCCCAAGCTAGACACCATCCAGCCCACCCAGTCTCTGCTCACCAGAATTTGTTGAATTAATGCAAGGATTCCTTCTGATAGTCTGTATCATGTTTAACAACTTTTTTAAAAATATTTTTTATTTTTTAATATTTATTTGTTTTTGGCTCCGTTGGGTCTTCGTTGCTGCGCGCGGGCTTTCTCTAGTTGCGGCGAGCGGGGGATGCTCTTCATTGTGGTGCGCGGGCTTCTCATTGAGGTGGCTTCTCTTGTTGCGGAGCATAGGCCCTAGAGCACACGGGCTTCAGTAGTTGTGGCGTGCGGACTCAGTAGTTGTGGCACATGGGCTTAGTTGCTCCGCGACATGTGGGATCCTCCCGGACCAGGGCTCGAACCCGTGTCCCCTACACTGGCAGGCGGATTCTTAACCACTGGGTCACCAGGGAAGTCCGACAATGTGCTCTTTAAGAATGAAAACTAGAGGTGGGGAAAACCTGAAAATAATTATGTATATGTATATATTAATGTGTAATTATATATGTATATATTACATTTTATATTTTAAAATGTATGATTTACAAAAGTGTACAAATCACACATGTACAGCATGTTGAACTTCCAAAAACAGAACAGACTTGTGTGACTAGCACCTTAGTCAAGGAAATAAATTGGCCGTATCCCAGAAGCCACCCTCACGCCCCTTCTTATCACTAACCAGCGCCCACGCTCCCACCCCAAGAAAAACCACTGTCCTGATTTTTAACATCACAGATTAGTTTTGCCTATTTTTGAACTTTATATTGTGTCCACAGAAGCAAAGAGGATGTATTCCTTTCATATTTTGAGAAGAAGACAAGAGTTTTCAACAAGTAAAAGCCCAGTTAAGTCATACAGGTGCTGTCCGAGCAGCATTATTCATCACCAAATAGTACAAACAATTCAAATGTCCATAACTGGTGAATGGACAAACAAAATGTGCTATATCCAAACAATGAAATATTATTCAGGCATAAAAAGGAATGAACTGCTGATACTTGCTATAACATGGATCCCTTGAAAACATTAAGCTAAGTAAACAGAAGCCAGACATAAAAGGTCATGTGCTGTATGCCTGCATTTATACAAAACGGCCAGAACAGGAAAATCCATACAGACAGAAAGTAGACTGCTGGCTAGCAGGAGGAGGGGGGAGAGAGAAGAATGGGGAATGACTGCTAGTGGGTTTGGGGTTTCTTTTTGAGGTGATGAAAATGTTCTGAAGTTAGATAGTGATGATGGTTGCACACCTTTCTGAATATAGTAAAAACCACTAAATTGTATACTTTATTTATTGTTGGCTGCGTCGGGTCTTAGTTGCGGCACATGGGCTCTTCATCGCGGCGCGTGGGCTTCTCTCTAGTTGTGGCGTGCAGGTTTTCTCTCTCTAGTTGTGGTGCACAGCCTCCAGGGAGCGTGGGCTCTGTAGTTTGAGGCACGAGGGCTCTCTAGTTGAGGGCGCGCAGGCTCAGTAGTTGCGGCGTGCAGGCTTAGTTGCCCCACGGCATGTGGGATCTTAGTTCCCCAACCAGGAATCGAACCCGTGTCCCCTGCATTGGAAGGTAGATTCTTTGCCACTGGACCACCAGGGAAGTCCCTAAACTGTGTACTTTAAAAGGGTGAATTTTATGATATGTGAAATGTATCTCAATTTTAAAGAACATCAAGTTAAGAGCCAGGGCACTGAAACCAGACATGGATTTGACTCCAGTCTGCTGCATGCATGATTCTGTGGGCAAACCATCTAAGCCTTCTAAGCCTCAGTCTCCTCCTCTGTAAAATGGAGATAATAAAAGAATGATCTCAAATGGTTTTTGTGAGACTCAAACTTACAGGTGGAATCTAAAAAATACAACAAAATCGTGAATATAACAAGAAAAGATGCAGACTCACAGATATAGAGAACAAACTAGTGATTACCAGTGGGGAGGGGCAATACAGGGGTAGGGGATTAAGAGGAACAAACTACTGTGTATAAAATAGATAAGCAAAAAGGATATATTGTACAGCACAGGGAACAGAGCCAATATTTTATAATAACTATAAACGGAGTATAACCTTTAAGAATGGTCAATCACTATATTGTACACCTATAACATATAATATTGTACATCAACTATACTTCAATTTAAAAAATAGCATAATCTTAAGAAAACAAGGTAATAAGAGTTTGGTACAGTGATGACACACAGAAAATGTCCAATAGGACATTCTTCAACATAAATTGCAGCAATAACTTTTTGGATCTGTCTCCTACAGTAATGGAAACAAAAACAAAAATAAACAAGTGGGACCTAATGAAACGTAAAAGCTTTTGCACAGCAAAGGAAACAATAAACAAAACAAAAAGACAACTTACACAATGGCAGAAAATATTTGCAAATGATGCAACCAACAAGGAATTAATTTCAAAAATATATAAACAGTTCATGCAGCTCAATATCAAAAAAAAAAAAAACAACCAATCAAAAATGGGCAGAAGACCTAAACAGACATTTTTCCAAAGAAGACATTACAGATGGCCAAGAGGCACATGAAAAGCTGCTCAAAATCACTAATTATTAGAGAAATGCCAATCAAAACTACAATGAGGTATCACCTCACACCGGTCAGAATGGGCATCATCAGAAAATCTACAAACAACAAATGCTGGAGAGGGTGTGGAGAAAGGGAACCCTCTTGCACTATTGGTGGGAATGTAAATGGATACAGCCACTATGGAGAACAGTACGGAGGTTCCTTAAAAAACTAAAAATAGAATTACCATATGACATAGCAATCCCACTACTGGGCATATACCCAGAGAAAACCATAATTCAAAAAGACACATGCACCCCAAGGTTCACTGCAGCACTATTTACAATAGCCAGGTCATGGAAGCAACCTAAATGCCCATCGACAGACAAATGGATAAGGAAGTTGTGGTACATATATATAATGGAATATTACTCAGCCATAAAAAGGAACAAAATTGCGTCATTTGTAGAGACATGGATGAATCTAGAGACTGTCATACAGAGTGGAGTAAGTCAGAAAGAGAAAAACAAATATCATATATTAATGCATACATGTGGAACCTAGAAAAATGGTACAGATGAACCAGTTTGCAGGGCAGAAATAGAGACACAGATGTAGAGAACAAACGTATGGACACCAAGTGGGGAAAGTGGCAGGGGGTGGTGGTGGTCCTGTGATGAATTGGGAGATTGGGATTGACATGTATACACTAATATGCATTAAATGGATGACTAATAAGAAACTGCTGTATAAAAAAATAAAATTCTAAAATTCAAAAAAAAAACTACAATGAGGTATCACCTCACACCAGTCAGAATGGCCATCACCAAGAAGTCTACAAACAATAAATGCTGGAGAGAGTGTGGAGAAAGGGAAACCCTCCTACACTGTTGGTGGGAATGTAAATTGGTACAGCCACTATAGAGAACAGTATGGAGGCTCCTTAAAAAACTAAAAATAGGGGTTTCCCTGGTGGCGCAGTGGTTGAGAGTCCGCCTGCTGATGCGGGGGACACGGGTTCGTGCCCAGGTCTGGGAGGATCCCACATGACACAGAGCGGCTGGGCCCGTGAGCCGTGGCCGCTGAGCCTGCGCGTCCGGAGCCTGTGCTCCGCAAGGGAAGAGGCCACAACAGTGAGAGGCCCACCTACCGCAAAAAAAAAAAAAAAAAAAAAAAAAAAAAAACTAAAAATAGAGCTACCACATGATCCAGCCATCCCACTCCTGGGCATGTATTTGGAGAAAACCATACTTTGAAAAGATACATGCACCCCCATGTTCATTGAGGCACTATTTACAATAGCCAAGACACGGAAGCAACCTAAATGTCCATCAACAGATGAATGGATAAAGAAGATGTGGTATAAATATACACAATGGAATATTACTCAGTCATAAAAAAGAATGAAATAATACCATTTGCAGCAACATGGATGGACATAGAGATTATCATACTAACTGAAGTCAGACAGAGAAAGTCAAATATCGTATGATATCACTTATATGTGGAATCTAAAAAAAATGATACAAATGGACTTATTTACAAAACAGAAACAGACTCACAGACTTCAAAAACAAACTTATGGTTACCAAAGGGGAAAGGGGGGGGAGGGATAAATTAGGAATTTGGGATTAGCAGATACACGCTACTATATATAATATAGATAATCAACAAGGACCTACTGTATAGTGCAGAGAACTATACTCAATATTTTGTAATAACCTACCTGGGAAAAGAATCTGAAAAAGAATATATATATATATATATATATATATATATATATATATATGTGTGTGTGTGTGTAACTGAATCAGTTTGCTGTACACATGAAACCAACACAACATTGTAAATCAACTCTACTTCAATAAAAAAAAATAAAGAAAAAAAAAGAAAATGCCCAGGGCTTCCCTGGTGGCACAGTGGTTGAGAGTCTGCCTGCTGATGCAGGGGACACGGGTTCATGCCCCGGTCCGGGAAGATCCCACATGCCACGGAGCAGCTGGGCCCGTGAGCCATGGCCGCTGGGCCTGAGCGTCTGGAGCCTGTGCTCCGCAACGGGAGAGGCCACAACAGTGAGAGGCCCACGTACCACAAAAAAAAAAAAAAAAAAGAAAAGAAAATGCCCAATAAACTACTATTGACATTAAAGTGACAGAAATAGTAGAAACTAGCTCTTAGCAAACATACCTTTTGACATTCCCAGGATATACGCATCAACGACATCTATCAGACCACTATATCCAGTAAAAGATATAATTTTCTATATATTATGTAAGGAGTTAAACTGGTGAGGTTTGCTGTTCAGTCAAAAGGGGGAAATCCTGCCATAAAGGAAGAAATATCAACAAGCAGAGAAACGGGGTGGGAAGAGCTGTGTCCAGAGTCCCTGAGGATGGGCTGTCAAGCAGATACCGTTGGGAGTGCTTACTGTCTGAAAATTAGCTGGACAGGTGGCCCCCGCTCCAATCCCCCCAAGACACCATGCTCGATGGCTTCCCATCTTCCCCCTTCATGCTCAAGTACGAGCAAGGATATTAACACCAGGGCTGCAGGTCCAAGAAAAGGCAGGTCCCATCACCACACCTCTGAAACTGCAGGGCATGCGGCTCCTATCAGCCGTGGCAGGAGAAAGGTGTGGTACTGCCGGTCCCCTCTCTCCAAGAGCCAACTCTTGCCAGATCAACCACTGCCCGCCACGTCTGCCGTAACTTGTTGCTGAACTACATTCTATGTAATCCCCCAAAACACGAGTTGTAGTAGGATCTTTCTAGTTATCACACTTAGCAATGCCAACAGTACTCCATCAATCAGAAGTTTCCTTAAAAGTAGTATTTCAGGATGGCGGTTCCAAATTTATCCTCTAATTACCAAGGGCTGAAGAAAGACTGACTGCAGCGGGTGCCCTTCTTCATGGTCCTGGGGCCATCATGGAGCTGCTCGTATGGCACCTGTATGACTTAACTGGGCTTTTACTTGAAAACTCTTGAGTCTTCTTATCAAAATATGAAACAAAATACAGTAGCTTCTGAGGCAGTGTTTAGAAGGCTATCACAGTATGGAGAGACAGCCTCTCTGAGGGGACTTGTCTCTTGGAGCTTCATTATTATTTTGATGACATTGTCCTTTTTGGCCATCCATATGTCTTCTTTGGAGAAATGTCTATTTAGATCTTCTGCCCATTTTTGATTGGGTTGTTCATTTTAGTGATATTGAGATGCATGAGCTGTTTATATATTCTGGAGATTAAGCCCTCGTCGGCTGCATCATTTGCAAATATTTTCTCCCATTCTGTAGGTTGTCTTTTCGTTTTGTTTATGGTTTCCTTTGCTGTGCAAAGGCTTTTAAGTTTAATTAGGTCCCATTTGTTTACTTTTGGTTTTGTTTCCATTACTGTAAGAGACACATCCAAAAAGATATTGCTGCAATTTATGTCAATGCCAATCACTGTGAGAAGATCCTATGTAACAAGGGCTTCCTTCTATTGTCTTTTTTCTTTTATTTATTTTTTTCCTAAATGTAGTTTAATGCAATTTTTAAAAGCATCACATTGCTTTCAGCTTTTTTTCTTAATGATGTTTTAGAACATCATTGGCTTGTTGTACTCTTCCTTTTTCAGAAATTATCTACATGTGTATGAAAAATTCTGTTATATACATTTCTTCCCCTAAATTTTCATGGCTTTGTTGGGGTGTCAGTATAACTACTAAAAATCAGTTGGTTAACATTTTAGAGTCAGATAAATTTAGATCCACTCCTTACTGGTTATTTTATTGTCGAGAAGCTACTTAACTTCTGAGTATCAGCTGCTTCTTTTGTAAACTGGGTATATTATCTACTTGATAAAATGGTTATGAAAATTCAATAAGATCATATACAAGAACATTACCTTAGAGAAATAAGATAATGTATCTAGAATGTATACAGATCCCAGCTTTCAGTAACCACTATTATTATTGCAACTTTGTGGTTAGACAACCATGATTGACTTTAATTCAATATTGCTTTCTTCAAGACTAAATCCGCCTTTGGGGGTTGGAGACACTTGAAGGCACCTGGCCTCCTGTGAACCCTGTGAATGTATCTGTCACCCAGGAAGTTCTGGGTTTAAATGAAGTATTTCTCTGACCTCATCTTGTAAATAAAGTCCCGCGGAGACCGCTTGTTTTGGACACCTTTTGCGCACTACTTCACAATCCTCTCGTCTCTACCTTGCTAGCTACAGCCAGAACTACCGATCAGGAGAACTACACAGCACCCACCTGGGATGGAGCTTCTCCGACACCACAGGGTGGGACTCCTAGAGGTGTGGGGAGTTTACGCAGGTGAAGTCACCCTGAGACTTGCCACAGGGACACTGGTGCACAAGTCCCAGAATCCTGAACTCCCAAATTCCCCTGAACTTTCTGGACCAGCAAAGCAGCTCCTTTCAAAAGGAGAGCTGCGCCTTCTCGCCTGGAGACCTGCAAAGACCTCCCCCGAGGCAGCTGCCTCATAAGGCAATGCTCCCCCTCCTCAAAATCCTTCCACCCCAGCTGATAGCTAGGGCCAGGTCTCAGCACAGCCTGCAGCGAAATAGAGTCCCTGTCCTTGCAGGAAAAAGCTTTCTACTGAAGGACTTTCAGGTTTCACTATCATGTATGGATGGAATGGGGAACGCATGGATGAGGGAGGGTTGGTGGGGTTAATGTCAGGCTAGACTGATGAGAACTTATCAACACAGGAGCACTCTCTTGTAACTGGTAGCTTAGTATCCTGGCACAGACAGGACCTGAAGCTGGTCCTCAAATGTTGGGATGGCTCCCGGAAGCCTAGGCACAATGACGGCCTACAGTGAATTAAATGGGGATGCTGGAACTGCCTTGGTGTAATATTGAGGGATGAGTTAAGGGTTTGAAGGTTGAAGGGTTAAGACTGGACTTATTATGAGAGAACAAAAGAGCCCACCATCTGACCATGATCCCAGGAAGGCCAGGGGGACGCTTTCTTCACTAAACGGTAACAGCACTAGTGAGAAGTCCAATGGCTCTGGTCTCCGTTGGCTGGAGTTGACATAAGAGATGCTCCCTGGTATTGGGCGCTTTTGAATTAATGGAGGATGACAGGATTCCAAAACAGCAGAGACCAAGTGGTGACAATTAACCATCAGAGGCTGGACGGATGTAAATACCATAATCGACAGCAAGGCCAGAGTGGCAAACAGGGTGCTTTGACCATTAGGCATCTGTAGCCATGGTGGATTGGCCACAGGCAAGATGGGTGGACTGGCTAGATGTGTTATTTGACTTGTATAGAAAAGAGACAGTGGGCTGGAGAGCAGAAGGCTGACATCAGCTGCTGTAATTCACAGGTTCACAGGCCACTGGAAGAGAAGAGGCTAGGTCTCCTTGGGGAGGGACCCTGCAATACCACCCCACAGTTCATATGATAAAGTTCACTGTTCCTTCTACAAGAGGATCCACAACCACTGATGAGGATCTTTGGCGCTGGTGAAAATGGGATGCCAGATCCTTCGTGTTGGATACGGGTCTGAGATGACACTGAACCCGTGGGACCTAAAATGGTGATTCTCCAGTTGGAGTCCAGGTGGCAAATGGAGTTGTGACCATGTCTGTTTCACAAGGGGTCTAGTAGGTCCACAGAAGCATCTGTGGGTATTTTCCCAGCCTCCAACTGTAAAATTCATAGAGATAAACTTAGAAACTAGCAGAACCCTCACAATGGTTCCCTAGGAAGAGTCAGGACATCCTCTCTATAGAAAAGGAAGATCTACAGATGTTATTTTTCTTACATCTGTAAAACAAAACATAGTATTTTGGCCCTGAAATAATAGTTGGAAGTCTAAAAAGGTAAAATAAAAAGTATATTTTCCTTTAGAAGATGGTATGAAGGAACATTCATACTACATCAGCCTTTTGTCATGTCTGACATTCCTTGCATTTCCATGACATTTCGTGACCTAAATTCTGTCTAGTATCAGGCAAGCTGAATGTAAAATACCACAAAAACCCCAAGAACAAATAGACATTTGGCAGTTTGAAGTTGAGCGTTAAAAGTTACTCATTTGGGCAAATGAAATCCCCACCCTCCCTACAGAGTTACCTTCTCTTTAGTGACCAGAAATAGAACTTTGTTAGAGAAATAGGAAGGAAAAAGAAAAATGACACTGGTTTCTGAAATTGAAATTAAAAGGCTATAATTAGGAGTACCTTCAGCTAATTTTTGCCTTCAGAGGAGTATGTTGTGAAATGAAGTGATTTAGCGCTGAATTACTTATACTGATGATCTTAAACAATTTCAGGTATCAGAGCTGATCCAAACAATGACACACAAAAATTCTTAAGGTTAAGGAACCATATTCTACCCTTATTCACCCCTTATTTACCTTCGCAGCGCTTTGCACAGAGTAGATATTCATTATATAGTTGGTGAGAGCCATTTCTCTATGACAAGAGACCACTAGAAAAGTGGCACCGAGTATGAGGACTTTTGATAAATGTCAAAAGGATCTCTGCCTCCTAGGCCTCAAGGGGATCAAGCAGTTGAGGTGAAGATTCTCTTTGTAGAAGTTATCTCATAGTACAGAAGCACAGAGATAAATGAAGGAGGAATGATAGAACATCACCACAGTGCAGTGTCTAATGAATTAATGGATCTTGGCAATGATCATCAACAGGTAATAACATCACAGAAAGAGACAACAGCAACTAGACATCTGCAGTTCTGGCCACACATACATAACACCACTGTCCCTCCCACTCAAAAAAGAGCCTGACTCTGATCAAGCTTCTAGGAGATCTAACTATCAATTTACAGGAAGTATTCAACATAAGCAAGAGGGGAAAATGATAAATGACACCATGGAGATGTTTCTTTCTAGCTTGATTTTTTTGTTTTGTTTTGTTTTGTTTTGCTGTACACGGGCCTCTCACCGCTGTGGCCTCTCCCGTTGCGGAGCACACGCTCCAGATGCGCAGGCTCAGCGGCCATGGCTCACAGGCCCAACCGCTCCGCGGCATGTGGGATCCTCCCGGACCGGGACACAAACTCATGTCTGCATCGGCAGGCGGACTCTCAACCACTGTGCCACCGGGGAAGCCCTCTAGCTTGATTTTTTATTTCCAACCAGTTTCTGTTTTTTAAATTATATTTGTAAATGTAATAAAAATACATTACTAGAAAAAAGAAATGTTTAAAAATAGACAACATACAAGCCCCAATTTTTTATTCATAGATTAAGAAGACATAAAAGTACATTCTTATAAATATAATTAGAAAAAATAAGAAGAAAGAAAAGAATTAGGAAAGCTATACACATTATTCTTTGAAAATGTGCATATAGGAATTCCCTGGTGGTCCAGTAGTTAAGCCTCCACGCTCCCAATGCAGAGGGCCCGGGTTCAATCCCTGGTCAGGGAACTAGATTCCACATGCTGCAACTAAAGATCCCACATGCCACAAGTTAAAAAAAAAAAAAAAAAAAGGATCCTGTATGCCACAACTAAGACCCAGTACAGTCAAAATAAATAAATAAATAAATTAATTAATTTTAAAAATGTAAAAATGTGCATATAGGCAATTAATCAAAAATTGCTATTACACTCACAGCTTTGTCACCTTGCAGTTGTAGCTAAATAAAGTTACAGAGGAAGTGGCAATTCCTCTGTGGATATTAAATACTTATATACACACTATGAATGAACACTATTTATATCACTATTTAAAATTTTGAATGTGAAAAATCAGCTTGCTTCAAGACTGTTAACCAATCTGACCTAAACTGAATTAAGGACAACACTACTTATTGGGGATACTTAAAGGAACTGTTTCAATGTTTATTTTAATAACAATCATAGTATAGAAAACAGTTTCACAGAGGCATGCTTATCAAAATGAAAGAATAGATTTTAAAGTAATTTTAGCAAGCTCAAGATATTTACTTTTTAACTTTTATCCAAAATGAGACAACAGATGTTGTATTTTCAAAGTTCACCTTCAATCTACAGTAGCCAACTCTAGTAATTTGTCCTGTAAAGTTAAATTATCTTTCAATGAAAGAAATGGGTTTCTAGGTTCATGAATTTCCTATACATGAATTGTCTTTGATAAACAATTAAATTCAAAATGTTTGATCAAATTCAAAAGAAGTTTGGTGATCACTTGTTATTTATGTCCAATATCACACATGGATAGTCTTCATTGATAATGATTATAAAATTACAGAATATGTCATAACAATCAGTTGAAACTCTGTTCTTCCAAGCATTTTGTCTCCTTTTGATCTTATTTGCCACTGAAAAACATGCTGCTTTTCTTGTTTGCATCAAAGTATTAAATCATTAAAACACCAAAGATACCACATAAATTTATATTTTTTTAGAAGTTGGAACTGGGCTTCCCTGGTGGTGCAGTGGTTGAGTCCGCCTGCTGATGCAGGGGACACGGGTTCGTGTCCCGGTCCGGGAGGATCCCACATGCCGCGGAGCGGCTGGGCCTGTAAGCCATGGCCGCTGAGCCTGCGTGTCCGGAGCCTGTGCTCCACAACGGGAGAGGCCACAACAGTAAGAGGCCCGCGTACGGCAAAAAAAAAAAAAAAAAAAAAAAAAAAAGTTGGAACTAAACTGGCTTCTTACCTTGAAGAACACCAGGAGTTCCTACATTTGACAGGACTTTTTCCCTCAAAAAACATCATGCTTCAGTACGTCATAATTATTGTTTATGATCAGCTCCCACTTATACATAATAAAGAGAATAATCTCACATTTCACGTATTAGCCTTTATGTGAATTCATAATTCTACTGTTTAATTCTGCTGACACATTTCCACAGCAAGACATTCTTAACGAAGGAAGCAATATGTTTGTTTACATTCTGACACAAGCTTCTTTATCCTCACAATTACTCTAGAATGTTCTCCTATCATCCTAGCTGTGCCGTTAGAACATCCTCATACACAAAATTTAAGTTCAAACCACATTTGCTGATAATAACCACGTTCCTGGATGTTACAGAAATATCTAATTGCTATAATAGTTTCTAAACATCTACTGTGTACCTGTCACAAACCAGCACTGGACCACACTTTCAGAAGCAATGTTCTGTAAGACAAATGACCTGATTTCTTCAACAACAAAACAACCGAAAAAAAAAAAAAAATCAAAAGATAAAAAGAAATGGAGGAAATACCTAGTGATTAAGAAAGACTTAAGAGACATATCAGCCAATTACTATGCATGACCTTCTTTGTATCCCAATTAAAATTTTATGTGACAATCAGAAAAATGTAAATAATTACTGAATATTTTAGGATATTAAGGAGTGACTGTTAATTTCTGAATGTGTGATAAAGATATTGGGGTTATGTTTTTTTTCCAGAGAGTGCTTTTAAAGATATGAACTAAAATATTCACAGATGAAATGACATGTCTGGGATTTGCACAAAGTAATCTGGGACTGGGGGAGAGAGGTATAGATGAAGTAAGATTGGTCCTGAAAATGTGTTAAAGCTGGAGTGATTGGTACAGAAGGTCCAGTGTACTATAGTTTCTACTTTTGTATGTGTTTGAAATGTTTTATAATAAAAGCTTTTAAAAGATCAAGAAAATACTCAGTGACAAAAGCTACTACTATGAACAATTGGTATTTTATTATGGATCTACAGACATTTAAAAAAAGTAGTAGCGCGTATGTACAAATTATCCAGGCCACGGAAAATGGTTAGTGCGGTGGTGGGTTCACAGAAGAGCCACACCTCCGAGACATCCATGGTCCTTGGCTTCAAGCTTGTTTTAGGGTAGTTCTCAATCTTTTAAAGCCCAGGTTCTTTACGGTATTTTCTGAGTATTACAACCAATCTAGAAGATTTTGTTGATTTTTTTTATTCCTTTGTATTACAAATACGGATAGCTACAATATGCTTTTTAAAACTCTACAGTTTGCCCCCACACACACACACACTTCAAATACACCCTCTTCCCAATTGAAAACCATCATATCATTCCAGGAGACTCATTCTAACTGCCCACCGTTCACGCCAGCTTCAGAAACAGCCCCTCTGAGCTTGGACTGATGGAGTACAGTTCACCCCTATCTAGTTGCACCCAACAATCAATAACGCCAGCTTCTCCCGTTCCCTCCTTCCCTCCTCGTGGCCTCTCCCCCATGCCTCCCTCCTCCTGCTGCCCACGAAGTTGGTTTCCCTCCTTCAATTCTCAAGCCTAACATTTATTCCCTTAAGAGCACAACTTTAGTTTTGAAGGCTAATAAATTCAGCTCTCACAGATCAAGGGCCCTCATATCTGAACCAACTGGGTGTTTTCCAGTACTTTCTTAGTCACACCCCTTTTTACTGACCCAGGTTTAAGTTGTTTGATGAAGGAATCCAGCTGTTTGAGGTCTAGTCAGTCCCTTTGCAGACCAAAGTCTAACTAACTGCAGGTACACTGTTCATTTTGCTTAGTCATCTAAACACTTAAAATCTAAATGGAACATGGATTTTAGTTAACAAAGAATTACTGGCTAGTCTATCTGAAAACTACCAGGGTCCTGGAGTGAGAATTTAAGGTGTTATCTTCACAAGTATGTGGCCTTATACTCTTGCAATGGGGCTTTTCAAAAACCTTGAGGTTGGTGCTATAGACTAAATGTATGTCTCCCCAGATTCATACATTGAAGCCTAATCCCCAGTGTAATGGCATTAGGGGGCAGGGCCTTTGGGAGGTACTTAGGTTTAGATAAGGTCATAAGGGTGGGGCCCCATGATGAGATTAGTACCCTTATGAGAACAGGAAGAGACCAGAGCCCCCTCTGTCTCCACCATGTGAGGATACAACAAAGAGGTCCACAAGCCAGGAAGAGAGTCCTTGCCAAAACCAGAATCACCCCAGCACCTTGATCTTAGACCTTCCAGCCTCCAGAACTGTGAGAAATAAATGTTTGTTGTTTAAGCCAGCCAGTCTATGGTTTTTATTATAGCAGTCTGAACTGAATAAGAGAGTCGGTCACGTGCCTATTTTAGAAACTATTTTAAATTTAACTGTACAAGTAATACACACATAATTTCTCATTATAGAATAAAACTCAAATATGATAGCTAAAGCAAAATTCCTCCTGACTCATCCCTCCTCTCCATCCCAATTCCCTTCCTGTAGGAAACTACATTCCCAGTTTGGTGTCATCCCTTCCAAACCACTTCTATGGGCACACACACATACACACACCCAGAAGCACCAGTACACACACTCTCTCAATGGTATACAGTTGTGTGTGTGTGCATTTTAATATAATTATATGAGTTATTTGTAACTTGCTTTTTTCAATAACTGCTGATAGTATTCTGTGGAATACTAGTTTATTTAGGCATTCTTTTATTGATAATCATTTAGTTTGTTTCCAGTTCTTTATTTTTGTCATGAATAACATGGCAATGAACAAATGTCTCTTTGGGTCCATCATACTCATTTTGAGATGGGAAAATGAAGGTAAAAGAAGATACCCATCTTGCCCAGGTTTGCAGTATGGCCTAGAGCAGAAGCAGGAGACTCGCCAGTCTACCGGCTTGCTTTCCAAGGTTCTCCCTACATAAGATCATTCATTTTACTTAATCAGTTCTGATGCCTTTAAACATATATATTAAATATATATTTTAAACTTTATAAATATAATACAATTATATGTGTGTGGTATATATATATATACACGCACATACATTCAAGTTAGCCTTTGGAGACAACTCCTACTGGATCAGCTACATTCCTTAAAAAATTCCCGGACATGTCTTTTTCTGCACACCAGGGCGACAGAGAGGAGAGTCAGGCAGCATTCCACCAAGAGCGCATTCCACAGCTCTGAGACTGGAAGCAGAGCCACTTGGAGTCAAGTTCATAGCAGCACACACCTTCCTCCCAGGAGCACCTCCACTTCTGGGGATGTAGCTTTTAAGCTGCTTTACAGAGAAAGGGCAGCGGAGTCAACACAACAGGGCAAAAGCAGCCTCACCTGGACGCCAGGTGGAACCCAGTAGCGATGACGGTGGGAATGATCAGTGACGGAGCTTTTGACCCTGGGTCATGCATCGTGGTAAGGTCTTCACTTAATCCTCGTGACAGCATAGGGGTGGGCCCTATGATTACCCACATTTCATAGAAGAAGAAATAAGCCAGAGAGAGGTCAGGCCACGTAATCAGGATTGCCCAGCTAGACACTGGTCGGGTCAGGATGTGGTCCAGATCGCCCAATTCCAGGGCAACGGCTGTCAACCATGAGGTGTTGCCTCCCTAGCTTCAAGAGGACGTCAACTGTCTACAGTAGGCCAAGCAGAGGTCAAGGTCTACGGCACTCTTTCAGAATAAATGCATGTTTGACTTCAAGTTGCTCTCCATACAGAACTAGGCCCTGAATTATACTGGTCACTGCTGCCAGGGGTTCTCTGGAGAGCATCTTGTTGAACAGAGAAGTGTCCCGGGTACTTTATGGCACGGCACAGGGCGGGAATCCAGCCAGACAACCATATGTGTATCACGTTCCATATTTATCAGTGAAACCAAAAGCACAAACTCAGATATTTGCTTTGCGCTGATCTTTCCGTGTGTGTGTGTGTGTGTGTGTGTGTGTGTGCGTTTTAAATTCTGGTCTGTTTTAATTGACTCAGCTGTCAAACTACAGCGGCTGGGGAAACATGCAAACAGTAGATAGTACAACAGTAGAGCTTTTCAAACCAAATATTTTATTTCCCAGAATGGCTAATTCTTCGAAATTTTACCTTATTTATACTGCAGGCATTTGGGGTTTACTACTTACACTTAATGAAAGCCAAAGGTTTACACTGGGGGCACATGACTCCTTATCTCCTAAATCAAGATGCCTTTCGACCTCATGGAGAAATTCAAGTATTACTACTTATAATAGAACTAATCATAAGGAAAGTTTTAAGTATACATTCAGTTTTAATGAACTTGATTAAGGCAGTGATTGGGGAACCTTACTCTTGTTTAAGACTTGCAATGCCTTCTTCTCTTTTCCTTAAAGAAGCTCTGTGCTCTACTTAGCTGAACTGGAAGTCCAAAGAGAGTCCTGCTAACAGTTTGCCAGGTTCTCACAAAAGTTTCCATTTCTACCTGCCAGGTGTGTGGCACAACCCTGCAGTGGCGCTGGTAGCAGGGGCGGGAACGGGGAACCTTGCTCAGGCACCAGGTCCCTAGGTCTACAATGCTTTGGGCAGGTCGGAATGGACTAGCTGCTTCCTCCCCAAGTGCACACACTTCATCACAGGGCTGAATTCTATTTTCTGACAACAGTCAACATAACTGGAAATCATCTTGTTCATTAATTTATTTACTTGCATCTTGTCTACCTCCAGTCACCCCCATCCCATGGAAGCTCCAAGAGGGCAGGGGCCTCCTCCATGCTAACCACTTCATCCCCAAGCCTGCAACAGTCCCTGGGCACAGCAGTACTTATAGATATTGAAGGAATGGATGACTAAATGAGTTGGATGTGAGATGTGTAGTCAAGAATGTAAAAGTAAGATCTAAAGATTCTTTTAAACAAAGGTCCCGTTCACCAAAAAGTATTTTATAAATTCACTGGTTAGGAAAAAGAATAGGTCAGGAATCTTCATTTCTCCCCACTCCCTGCTCTGGAGGGGGAGACACAAGCTTTTTTTTTTTTTTTTTTTTTAACCTATGTTATCTTTCAAGTTCAGAAAAGAACTTTTCCATAAAACAGGTTTTCAACTTTTCTTTTTTCTTTCTTTTCTTTTTCTTTTTTTATTTTTTGGCAAAGGCAACAATCACAGAGTAATTACAGGCTTGACACCTAACAGGATCATAAATTAATTGAAAAGCTTTGTACTCCCCCCAGCTCATCTCTCCTTTGACTGAGCAAGAATCCGTTAGGGAGGCAACATGATATCAACCCAGTGGTTGGAGACAAATACTTCAAGTCAGCCATAAAATTGTCTGTCTTTGACAATTAAACTCTTCCATAGCAGAGCCACATGTGGCTGCATTATTAATACTGCAACTTGATATATAAAGAAAAAGACCTGCCCCATCCTCTAGGGAATTAATTCTCCTAGGGCATCAGTTTGTAATTTCACACAATGAAATAGATGTTTAGCTAACAATCCCCCCATATTCTGGGAGTGCAAACATATTTTCAAGTCATCTTGAGAAGACACACAGCCTCAAAAAATACATATATATACTGGATTTCAGAAAACCAAGCCCTACTCTTTATTGGCACCAGGTACTATCTGACACCCCTGGACCCACCTTCCCCAGGTCACTCAGAGAACCTGGCTTACCTCATAGCCCCCAACTAGGTCTATGGAAGTGGCAGACAGGGAGAGAGGGCTGCTTTTTGGAGAGCAGAATGATCATGAAGAGAAGCGTTTCTCCTCTTTTGTTTATTCAAGACCCATTTATTCTGTAGTTCCGCCCACATGGAGACACCCTCCTTGAAAAGGCACTGAATCCTTCCGTTCACTTTAACACCTTGTGCTGAAAACACGTGTTCCAAGGTTTCAACTATGAGATCCACATTCTTAAAGCACTAATTCTTAAACCTCATCTAGATTTCTCCCCTTGGATGGGGGGAGATGACCAAACACAACGAAGAACAGCTCAGGACTGTGGGCTCTGCTCGCCCAGGAGACCTTGCAGCTCCCCTGACCACCCGGCTGGAGCCAGGATCAGGGTCCTGAGACGAGGGGCGCCTGCTGGGCTGCTGCCAGCGCCACCGGCCCCCAACCCCTGTCCTCTAGGTTCCCTGGAGTTTGGGGATTCCAGACGGTCTCCGCTCACACTTCTGTATCACGCCTTCTGCCTCAGCACTGCTGATCCACACCAAGGGGGGAAAAGCACACAGAACTGCTTTTCAACACACCAACGTTCCACACAAAAGTTCTTTGATAAGCCTGCAGGTGCTTTTTCATCAGAGGACATTCCCAAGGCCGTGACTTCCCCCGGCTCCCCACTGCCCTTGCCCGCAGACTGCACGCGCGTGGCCGCAGTGTTGAGTCGGGCGCACCCCCTGGCTCCACTCCGGCGCACTCTCCTGGAGAACTGAGGGCGGCGCCCTGGGCTCATCAGCAGGACCTGTCCCGAAGCCAGTCCTAGAGTGACAAGAGCCACACCTGCAGGTCGATTCCACTGACCAGCCGCCCAGGACAGAGCTGGGCCCACGGACCCTGGTCTGGGTTGTGTTGGCTGCTCATTCTTGCCTAGGTTCACAGGCCAACAGCCAGTGTCCCTCCTTCCCTGCTCATCACCGCACCAGCGGCTCACTCCTACCTGCTGCCGTCACACGCCTGGCAACCTCGTGTTCGGGGCCAGCCAAGAACTGAGACCCCAGCAGGCCCCTAGTTCCCAGCAGGCCAACTCCCCATTAAACTACTGCTGCCTGGCCGTGTTCTCGAGGCTTCAGAGCCGGGACAGTGCGGACAGCAGAGCAAGCCGCGGCGCCCCCAGCCCCGGGGCCGCGATGCTCCGCGGGGGATGCTCAGGGGAGGCGCCGGAAGCTCAGCGCACCGCCCCCGCCACAACACAAACAACCTCAGCGCCCGTCTGCCCCGCCGACCCGGGCGCACCTCCAGCCGCCGCGACCCAGGACAGAGGCGCGGGGCGCGGGGCTCGGCCGGCGGCGGGCGCTGGGGCGGGCGGGGACCCGGGCTCCGGTCCCGAGGCCCCGCGGACGCGCCAGGCCCACCTCCGCCCGCAAGGGGATTCCTGAACAGACTAGAGGTACCTTCAAGAAGGGGAGAGCGGCATTCCGTTCCCCAGCTGGACATCTGCTTGGCCAGCAGACTGGCTAACTTGCCCCTATGTCCTGGGGCAGAGGAAAAGAGAACTGAAGATGGTCCAGAGAAGACCCCAGGGTGAAGAGGGGACCAGCCTCCCTCCCCTGGAATTCTGGATTCCGGGTTCCTGAGAGACATGGAAGCGGATCCTCCAGAGTGAATCTGGGAGGAGGGAATACGGCGGGCCATTTACTGGATGCTATCACACTGGGTTGCTGTGGGTTGTCAAATACATAGTATAGCACCTGACCCTTATTAAGTGCTGTAAGTGCTAGTGGTTACCTTTATTATTACTTTATTTGAAGCCCAGATTCTATATGACAAGTGACATGACTTTGGGCAAGTCCCTAACCTCTGTGGGCCTCTGTAAAAGTGAAGATAATAATATTTATTTCACAGGGTTGCATCTGTGTATGTTAAGAGCCTCATAGCTTGTAAACTTTTAATATAGTGTAAACTTTCAATACATTCATTTATTCATTCGTTGGATGATCTTTGAATAGGTAGTAAAAGCCAGGCATATAACAGCAAAATAGATATGCTTCCTGGCTTTCTGCCTTCATGGAGCTTAAAGTCTAGTGGGGAAGGCTGGCACTGAACAAGTGACTCTAAGTGTGATACTAAAGGGAAGTTTAGTGTGCTCTGGCAACATAGAGCTGAGGCAATGAACCTAGCCTGGGAGATCAGGGAAGGCCCCTTTAAGGAAGGAGAATTTCAGCTGACACATGATGGGTGAATAAGAATGCGCCAGACGCAAAAGCACTCCAGGTGGAGCAAGCAGCCTGTGCAGAGGCTCAGAGGCCAGAAGATAGTGTAGCACATTAGACAAGCTGGAAGAAGTCCAGTGTGGACAGATGACAGAAAGCAAAGCGAAGTGTGATAGTTAATTTTATGTGTTAATTTGGCTGGGCCACAGGGTGCACAGATATGTAGTTAAACATTCTGGATGTTTCTGTAAGGTTGTTTTTGGATGAGATTAACATTTTAATCAGTGGACTCTGAGTAAAGCAGATTGCCCTCCATAATGTGGGTGGGCCTCATCTAATCAGTTGAAAGCCTGACTAGAATGAGAAGACCAGCGTCCTCCAAGCAAGAGAGGATTCTCCGGCAGACTGCCTTTGGACCTCATCTGCAACATCAGCTCTTTCTGGTTCTCCAGCAGACGGCTTTCAGACTGGAACTGAAACATTGGCTCTCCTGAGTCTCCAGCCTACTGGACCACCCTGCAGATTCTGGATTCGCCAGCTTCCATAATCACAAGAGCCAAATCCTTATAATAAATCTCCTTCTATATATGTATATACACATATCCCATTGGTCTGTCTCTCTGGAGAACCCTAATACAGGGAGTAAGGAGAGACGAGGTGGTGTTGTAGGTGGAAGCCACTGAAAGCTCCAGTGATCCCAGTGGTTAAGTCACGGGATGAGAGGGCAAGGAAGGTGTATGGGGCAATGGAGAGCCCTGGGAGGGCCTCTGAGAGGAAGCCCCACGGTCAGGTTTGTGATTTTGAAATGGTCAGTGTGGTGCAGCATGAAGAGCGGAGGGCGGGGCAACGGTAGAGCCCCGGGTTACCAGTGGGGCTCTTGCTGCTGCAGCGTCAGCAGATGTAGAGGCTTGGACTGGGGTAAGGACGGAGAGATGCTGAAATAGAAGGATCCATGAAAGAGCGAGGAGCTCTCATCCACGTGGTTGGCCATTAATGTCTTTTCTCTTAGAAAAGGGAGATACAGCATCCCGTAATCCTCCTTCAAGGAAAGTACAGTGGATTCACTGGTTCTTCCAATTGGAACATATTTATTTGCCCATATCTTCCATTCTATTGATGCCTCTATCTCCTTTCCTCAGAGTAACAGTGACATAACCGTGAAAACAGGAGCCAAGAGAAAGAACAGATGGGAACGTTGGCTGAATTCCCAGATGGGAGCACACCTCCCACCCACTGGGGAGGGGGTGCGTGGTCACAGACGCACTGAGCCACCTCTTGTTTACACAGACACAGCTCTCTGGGGTGCACGGCAACACGGATCAGGGCTCCTTCACTTACAACTCCTAAAACACACTGAGAGGACAATAAAGCCTCCCATGAATTCCCATGGCTGCATTTTTAGATCCCTGTAGTGCAAACAATCTCAACCATCTCTTTAGCCCTTGACATTCAAATACAGTGGCTGAATAAACAGATCTGCTCCTCAAAGCAACCTCTGTGCTTTTTAAATGGTCTGCCACCACTCAGCACGAAGAAAGGAGGGGCCAGGAGAGCTCGGTGGGGCTGTTGCTGGAACCTCTCCACCCACCGCGAGGTACGAGGTTCAGAATCAGGTTATACACTTATCTTGGGAATAGTTTCAAAGCAAGTCCTCCCGGCAGAGTGTCCCGCATTCTTTATTTACTCCTCCAACCAGGGCCCCTCCTGCTGGCCTGGACTGGCCCCGAGCTGGGGCGCTGTGAGTGGCCGGCCCGATGCTGTCTGGGCACTGCGCAAAGTGAGGACCGCTGACACTCTGTCTCTCTGAAAAGGAGCTAGGCTCCGTAACTCCCTGCTGCCACTGAAGGGGCGTTATGACTCACTTAAGGTCACCCCAGAATCAGGCCACAAAAAAGGGGACTCCAAATAGCCTTCAGTTCCCTGCCCTGTATGATATTAAGATAGTTTAGGGGCTTCCTTGGTGGCGCAGTGGTTGAGAGTCCACCTGCCAATGCAGGGGACACGGGTTCGTGCCCCAGTTCGGGAAGATCCCACATGCCGCGGAGCGGCTGGGCCCGTGAGCCATGGCCGCTGAGCCTGCGCGTCCGGAGCCTGTGCTCCGCAACAGGAGAGGCCACAACAGTGAGAGGCCCGCGTACCGCAAAAAAAAAAGATAGTTTAGGAGGCCTCCCTCCGTGCCCAATGCAGGAAATAGTAAATGGGGTATAAATTCCCCTGCAGACCCGCAACCACTGAGAGCTGGCCAGGCCCCCCGACAGTCCTCTCTCCAGCTGTGGCCACACGGCAGAGCCTGCGTGCGCACAGGCCTCCCGGGGCTCTCTTCCGTGAGGGTTCACAGATGAAGGATGCCGGGGCAAGGCTGAACGGAGGGAATGGGACGCTCAGAATCCCCACTTCTCGGTTCAGGGTTGTTTAACCGTCTTGGCTCTCCAGATGTCAGCGCCAGGGCATGTGGGAAATATATATAGGACGGGACGGATCACTCGAGGACCTCTCAAAGCCTAGGGCAGCCAGACCATGCGGATGCACCACCCCCCAACCCACACACACAATCAGTACCTCAGAAGCAAACCAGCATCAGCTCATGGCAGCAAGAGGAAATAATAAAAGTACACACAAAAACAAGATGAAGACGCTGGCTTCCCAGCTACAGACCAGATGGGAGGACGTCCACCCTGCTGCCAGCTGGGAGCCCTCAAGGCTAGGGTGCGAGTCTCTAGGAATGGAGCCCTGGGCATAGGCAACCATGTTTAAGTTTCTTCAAACAGAGCGGACAGAGGTCCTGTGGATGCCGAAGTTGAGCTGAGGGCATTTCCCTTTCCTGCTGAAGGTTATAATTCTACCCCTGCTACGCCGGCTCCTCTTCCAGGAGGGTGAAAAGTATATGAACTGACGTTATTCCCTTTTATCCAATTGCATACGAGCTCATTTCATTACAGAAACATGCTCTGTAGCCAACAAGCTGCACCATTACTGCACTCCAGAGGTAAGAGCAGGTAGCATTAGGACCAGTCTCTGATATTAGACACCGACGCCGCCCAAGAGACTGATTCAAGCAGTGAACTCCTCAAGGGCAGTGACTTCAACAGACTTGCTGCGACATGCTCAGCACCTAACACAGTAGTGTCCTAAGTGGTTGTGGAATGAATAAATGAAAACAGACTCTCCAGCCACTGAGGAAACTGAGCAGAGGTGTGGGGCTGGCGGCCTTGGCACACGGCACATCCTGCGACAGCAAAGCTTTCATAAGCATCACTTATGGTGAAAACGGAGAACTCTAGATCCAGAAGGGACTGGAAGCTCTTCTCTGGGCAGGATAAGAATGGGTTACCAAGATGATAAATATAAAAAGAACTGTCCCCTTGTGGCCACAGAGCATTATCTCTGAGCTCTTCTTATGGAAGGTTCAGTGCTTGGTTTTGTCACTTTGGGTGACATACCTAAGTATGCATACCCCCCCAAAGACCCTGAAGTCCTCCAACCATAGGCTGGCCCAGTAATAGACAAAGCCTTCCTTAAACAACAAGGTCCTACTGTATAGCACAGGGGAGCTATATTTAATATCCTGGGACAAACCATAATGGAAAAGAATATAAAAAAGAGTGGCTATATGTGTATAATTGTCACTTTGCTGTACAGCAGAAATTAACACAACATTGTAAATCAACTATACTTCAATAAAAAAATAAAGAAAACGCTTTCTTGAAACATCTTCTCCTTAGATCCTTCACATGACAGGCTTTGAAGGCAAGTTCCCTTTTTATATTTACTGAGAGCCAGCCCTCCCCGGCCTCTCCCGTGAAGACAGCTGCTCACGGATGCAAAGAAGCAAACTGCCTCTCAGAGAGAAAAGGAAGATGCAAATCTCATTCACAGCAAAACTGGTTGCCTGGTGTGCCAGGGCTCCTTAAACACCACCCTCTCCTGAGGCCTACCTTCCAGCACTTTGGTACACATTAACCACTTAACTGCGTGAGAATAAGGGCTGGGGCTTCCCTGGTGGCGCAGTGGTTGAGGGTCCGCCTGCTGATGCAGGGGACACGGGTTCGTGCCCCGGTCCGGGAAGATCCCACGTGCCGCGGAGCGGCTGGGCCCGTGAGCCATGGCCACTGAGCCTGCACGTTCGGAGCCTGTGCTCCACAACGGGAGAGGCCACAACAGTGAGAGGCCCGCGTACCGCAAAAAAAAAAAAAAAACAACGGGCTGAAGAGGCTGCTCCAGCTATCGGGGGAAACCTGACATCCCCTTCTGACCTAGGCAGACCCAGGGCACAGAAGGTCATCCCTGCTTTGCTGCCTAGGAATGCTTGTGGCCTGGAGCAATCCCTAGTCCCTGCACCTTGACTCGCCTGACGTGCTGAAGGCTGGATGTCAGGAGGGTTGGGACCGGGCTTTGGGCCACTAGAATTGATCCCTTCCTCCTTATGCAGTGGGGGCCAGATACCTAAGACCAGCTGGGTGCAAGTCGAAATGAGTGGAGCTCAAGGCCATGAGACTCTCCCTCCTAATCTGCGGTGAAGAAAAGGGAAAAAAAAATTCTACGAGAACCATCTCTATTTTTTTTTTTTTGGCCGTGCAGCAGTTTGCGGGATCTTAGCTCCCCGACCAGGGATTGACCAGGGTTCAATCCCTGGTCGGGGAGCTAAGATCCCACAAGCCATGTGGTGTGGCTAAAAAAATAAAATAAATAAGTTGGTTTTTTTGTTCTGTTTTTTGGTTTTTTTTAAGTTCAGATTATAAAACAACATATACGGGACTTCCTCGGTGGTGCAGTGGGTAAGAATCCGCCTGCCAGTGCAGGGGACATGGGTTCAAGCCCTGGACCGGGAAGATCCCACATGCTGCGGAGCAACTAAGCCGCGAGCCACAGCTACTGAGCCCGCGTGCCACAACTACTGAAGCCCGTGCACCGAGAGCCCGTGCTCCGCAACAAGAGAGGCCACTGCAGTAAGAAACCGTGCACCGCGATGAACAGTAGCCCCCGCTTGCCGCAGCTAGAGAAAGCCCGCGCGCAGCAATGAAGACCCAACGCAGCCAAAAATTAATTAATTAATTAATTAAAAATAAGTATTAAAAACTGAAAAAAAACCCATGCACCATTCTTGTTCACATGAAACAAGAAGAGCTAGGTCTGCTCACCCCTCCCACTCTGCAGCCTAGAATTTTAAGTCCAAGGGAATACTTTTTTTTTTTTTTGGCTACACCGCACGGCTTGCAGGATCTTAGTTCTCCAACCAAGGGTCGAACCTGGGCTGTCGGCAGCCATAGTGCCAAGTCCTAACCACTGGACCACCAGGGAATATCACAGGGAATACTGGTTAGCTCACCTGGCAATCTGGTGCCACGTGGCTCAGCAAAAGCCACTAATAATCCAGGAAATAGTGATGTGAACTGTTGACAGAAGACCAAGCTGATATGACCTTGGGCCGCTATCTTTCTCATCCTTTGTGGTTTAGCTGTGGTAACTGCTAAGATACTTTTTGAGTCTTTGCTATTTGTTGTGACGCTGACAGATTTGCAGCCAAGCATATGCAGCAAACCACTGTTTGTGCATCTGTGCAGGTGATTGCCTGATGCTTCTGTGGGCTATGCAACAGATTCGACAGCTGTAAGCTGTGGGACTCAAGAAAATGAAAAGAGGTACCACATTTTCTCTTATTCTCATAGCTTGAGTTCATTTTCCAACCTCTTTCCAAAATTCTAACTAAGAAAGTCAATTACCCACACACAAAGTATCACATGATCCAAAGAACCATTTCTGTTCGGTTGGAGATGCTTCTACTATTTTCTTCCTCAATAGATAGCCTTTCTAAGGAAATGATTATATACTATCCTTAAGCCCTAATCCAGCTCATGGTAATGAAACAGTTTAGACCACAATTTATTTATTTTTTTATTCAAAACATTTATCAAGGATTTAAAATATGCCAGGTAGTTCACTAAATACTACTATCATCTGTAGACCCAAGTCTCTCAAATTCATATCTCTATTCCAAATCTCTCCTCCAAACTTCTGACCCATATAGCCAACTGCCTACTCATCATTTCCACATGGATGTCTCAAAAGCACCTCAGCTCTACAATCTAAGACCAAACTTATCTCTCCCCAGCCTCATCTCCTCCAGTGTTCTTACTGCAATTCTACAAAGCCTAAAAATTTGGGAGTCAATCTTGAAATCTCCCTTTTCCCATTCCCTCTGTTGAATGCTTTAATCCATCATCACTGCATCCTGTTGATTTTGCTTCCACAGGCCCTCTCACAACCATCTCTACAACCAAACATTTATTTTCTCAACTTTCTGTGGGCTACAAGTCCAAGATCAAGGTTCTAGCCAATTTCATTTCTGGTGAGAGCTCTCTTCCTGGCTTACAGACAGCTGCTTTCTTGTTATGTTGCCACAGGCCTTTCCTTGGTGTGTGGAGCTGGGGTAGAGCTGGGGGTGGAGAGAGGGCTCTCTGGTGTCTCTTCTTATAAGGACACTAATCCTATCAGATCAGAGGCCCCACCATCATGACCTCATTTAACCTTAATTACTTCCTTACTTCAAATACAGCCACACTAGAGATTAGGGCTTCAACATGTGAATTCAGGGGGGAACATACATCAGTCCATATACTTTATAAGAAGAGACATCAAGGATACATGCACAGAGAGAAAAGACCATGTAAGACACAGAGAGAAGGCAGCCATCTGCCAGCCAAGAGAAGGGGCCTTGGGAGAAACCAACCCAGACGGCACCTGGATCTTGGACTTCCAGCCTCCAGAACTGTGAGAAAATAAATTCTGTTGTTTGAATCGCCCAGTCCATGGTATTTTCTTATGAAAGCCCAAGTATTGCTCTTAAGATACAAATCTATGTCCCTGACCTGATTTAAAAGGTTCTGCATGAAACCACCCTCCCAGGGTCATCTCTCTCAACACAACTCTTAACTTCCTGAGAATTGGTCACACTGGGCTTTCCTTCAAGTCCTCACTGGTGAGATGCTCTCTTGGATCATATGACTTTGTGAACCAATTTGTCTGCCCGGAATGTTTGTCAGATATCAGCCCATCATCAGTTTTTCCTGATCCCCCCAGCTTAGAACAAGCTCTGTGTTCCCATGTTCTCACAGACTCACGCTCCTTTCTTTCAGGTCATTTATCTCAGTCCATATAACCTACTCATTTTAACGATTCTTTGCTTGTCTGTCTCCAATTCAACTGTGAACACCATGAAAGCAGGAACAGTGTCAGTTTTTGCTGTTCAAAGTATCTTTAGTACCTAGCACAGCACTTGGTACAAGGTAGGAAAGTAATAACAATTTAATGAATGAATCAGTGATGGTATGAAGACGCTGGCTTTGCTCTCAACCACTTGCAGATAGGCATGTATCCAAAAAAATATATAAATAAAAAATTGACCAGTAAGATCCCAGGATCCAAGTTGGTGTTACCATTGTTTATCCACATCCCACTACATATCCTAACAACCATAGGAAAACAAACAGCTGGGTTTCTACTCTATTTGGCAATTTTTAACTATCAAAAGGACAAGGTCATTTCTCTTTTTAAGTTTTGTTACTGAATGTTTAGGAGTGGTCAGAATAAACAAGTATCAGTTTTTCCTTACAGCAAGTTGTAAAGATGATTATGTTGACTGCACATAATTAATTGAACATAATTCACCTATCTGGACTATCAATCCCAATTTCTTCATCTGTAATGGTTCCACTATAAGTTGATGTTTTTCCACTTGACGTTTTTAATCAGTTTCTCCACAAATTCTTTAACAAATATAATACTATACTGAAGAAAAATAATGGGTGTCAGACTTTCAACCTATCTGAATTTCATCAGATTTGTTGCTTGATTCTATTAATACAATAAAAGAGGGCTTCCCTGGTGGTGCAGTGGTTGAGAGTCCGCCTGCCGATGCAGGGGACGTGGGTTCATGCCCCGGTCCGGGAAGATCCCACATGCCGTGGAGCGGCCGGGCCCGTAAGCCGTGGCCGCTGAGCCTGCGTGTCGGGAGCCTGTGCTCCGCAACGGGAGAGGCCACAACAGTGAGAGGCCCACGTACCAAAAAAAAAAAAAAAAAAAAAGAAAAAGAAAATACAATGAAAGAAACCAGTTCTGTAGTAATAATGGAATTTCATCATGCTTCCTTTCATAATGTATTAAAAATTACACACCTGTCATCACTATAATCAAAGAAAGAATTGCATTCCACGAATTTCATCTGAAATAGCAATTAAAATCTAGAAGCTGACTGTAACAAAGTTATTAAACTACTACTCGTTCAAAGAAGCTATGGAAAAGCTGACTTACATCAGATCAACTGTATTAGTTTCTTTTGGCTGCTGTAACAAATTACCACTTAGGGCCCACCATTTAGGGCCCACTCAGATAATCTAGGATAAAAGCCTCCTCTCAAGATCTTTAACTTAATCACATTGGGGCGGCATACAAAGTATCAATAGTATTCACTCTTTATCATGTAAAGTAATATTCACAGATTCTGGGGATTAGGAAGTGAATATATCTTTAGAGGGCCATTTTGTCTGCCAACCACACCACCCCTACTACCGATAACAACCAGAGAAGCCCACCAAAACACTAAAAAATCTGTTTGAAGACATCAGAGAGCTACCAGGGCAGCAAGGACCTACACAGCCACGAACATCAAGAAAAGGTTAGTGTAAAGAGGGAGAGTCAACCGTCTGCAGTCACATTTCCTTTGTAGCATTTGCCGATTTGCAAGTAGCTGCCAAGAGACTTCAGGGAACAGTGCCAGCTAGAAGGGCCTGAGTAAATCCCCTACACTTCAGTGGGGGAACCCTGAAAAGGGCTAATCACCCTAGGAATAAGTATAAAGTGGAAAGAAACTAGTCCTCATGGAGACCGAGCTTGGAATCTATTTTGGTGAAATCAAAGAGTGAGAGGAGAAATGTACAGTTCATACATCCAGTTAACGTCTGATGTCCAGAATACATAAAGAATGGCTCCAAAACCATGAAGAAAAAGACAGGGAATTCCCTGGCAGTCCAGTGGTTAGGACTCTGTGCTTCCACTGCAGGGGACACAGGTTCAATCCCTGGTCGGGGAACTAAGATCCTGCATGCCTTGAAGCACGGCCAAAAGAGAAAAGAGGAAAAAAAAGAAAAGAAAAAGATAGACAATCCAGTGGGAGAATGGTCCAGACTCTTGAACAGGTAACTTCACAGAAGAGGCTACCTGGATAGCAAAGAAACATATGGAAAGGTGCTCAACTTCAAAAGTCATCAAGGAAAAAGAAAATAACCATTCTGACAAGAATGGTTAAGATTTTAAAAGGCTGAAAATACCAAGTGTTGGCACAGATCTGGAGCAATGGGAATTCTCCCACACCTCCGGTTGGGGGTGTACACTGACAACTGTTCAGCAGTACCAAACATACACATATCCTATGCCCGGACAATTCCAACTCTAGGTATGTAATCCACAGAAAGGCAAACACATATACACCAAAGGACATACAGGGAATGTTCACTGCAGCATCACTCATAATTGTAAAAAAGCTGTAAAATAAGTTATTGGTAATCAATCTGAACATAAGGATAATGTAAATTGTCTCTATCTCCAACAAATATGTTATGATAGGCTACTGAGGATGTCTTATGTGCACTGTAATTCCATTTATGATTTGACTTCTTAAGTAACTGAAATGTGACAGAATCTGATAATTCTTGTTGTCACAAATTGGAACTTTAATTTTTCCACCAAGTTATAATTTTCTAAATTTATCTACAGAAGTAAAAAATACATCCTGAATCCCTTTACCATGCCATAAATAGGGAGACACTAATTATTTTATAATGAAGTATAAACTTTTCTGTCTCTTCTGTGAAGCTCATTGCCACCTAAGACTGGCATCAATGCCTTTCTATTCTAGAATAAAATTAACCAAAGTATTTGAGTTATGTTCTGAAGGAGTTATTGTTTAGTAATTGTTTAGTGCTTTAGTAGCACACAAAGTTGAAAATAAAGTTTCAAATACAGATAATTTTTTAAAATCCATAGGGCAACAAAAATGTCCATCAAGAGCAGAAGGGATGGGCTTCCCTGATGGCACAGTGGTTGAGAGTCCGCCAGCCGATGCAGGGGACACAGGTTCGTGCCCCGCTCTGGGAGGATCCCGCATGCCGCGGAGCGGCTGGGCCCGTGAGCCATGGCTGCTGAGCCTGCACGTCCGGAGCCTGTGCTCTGCAACGGGAGAGGCCACAACAGTGAGAGGCCCGCGTACCGCCAAAAAAAAAAGAGCAGAAGGGATAAATTGTGATGCATTCTGACTATATAGCAATGCAAATCAATAAGTGATAACCCCATGGACAAACCTCCCAACACAGAAAGGACACACGGTATAATTCTCCTTATATAAAACTCAGAAACAGGCGAAAGGAACCTATCGTGTTAGAAGTCAGGAGAGTGATTTGGGGAGGAAGGCAGGTATTAACTGGGAGGATGTGAAAGGCTTCTGGGTTGCCGGCAGCATTCAATTTCCTAATCTGGGTGATAGTTATGTTCGCTTTGTGAAAACTCACCCATCTGTATGTCATGATTTGTGCACTTTTCAGTTGGTACACTATATTTCAATCCAAAAAAAAAGGTTAGGGCTTCCCTGGTGGCGCAGTGGTTGGGAATCCACCTGCCGATGCAGGGGACACGGGTTGGAGCCCTGGTCCGGGAAGATCCCACCTACCGCAGAGCAACTAAGCCCGTGCGCCACAACTACTGAGCCTGCGCTCTAGAGCCCGCAAGCCACAACTACTGAGCCCGCGTGCCCAGAGCCCGTGCTCCACAGCAAGACAAGCCACCGCAATGAGAAGCCTGTGCACTGTAACAAAGAGTAGCCCCCGCTCGCTCTAACTAGAGAAAGCCCGCGCACAGCAACAAAGACCCAATGCAGCCAAAAATAAATAAATATTTTTTTTAAAAAAAAAAAGGTTAAAGCTCTAAACCTCTGGATCTGAATTTTCTGAGAGGAAACCACTCGTTCATCTAAGAAAAGAAAAGCAACAGGATGATTCCTTTCCAGATTAGCTGAGAAATCCCCCCCCAGCCCAATCAGGATCTTTGGTGAAAATTGACACTGATGTACAGAGTGCTGCAGCAGCCATTCTCTAAGCTTAGTGGTATTTCTGACACTGCCAAGTAATTAGTTCACTAATTTCGCAAAAGCACTGAAAATACCTCCTTCTGGTCAAAATCCAAGTGCACAGCCACAGAGGAGCTTCTGCTACTCCCTGAGCAGCCCTGGCCTGCAGCTGCACACTGCACAGCAGCTCCCGGGGACGTTCGGGGGTTCTGCAAACCCAGGACTGCACCTCCGCCTGCCCCCCCTCAAGTGTAGGCAGAGACACTCAATGGTTGTTTTCAAAAACAAAATCAACAGGTGGCTCAGATTTGCCTCATGGCAGTTCCTGAGGGAGGGGAGAGAGTAGGGTACAAAGAGCAATGTATCTGAAAGAGAAAAATTTAACATTGTTCCTTTGTTTTGTTGATCCCGAAATCCGGCCTCTCTCCGGGCTATGCTTGGAGTTTAGCGGATATAGAACTTACTGTTTTTTAAAAATATTGCTGCAAGTTTACGTTGGGGGTAACAATTATCGTCAAATTCTAGAACATTTGTATGAGATTTAAGTGGTTCACACAGGCTGACAACATGGCCCTTCACCTGCTCTCAACTTGGATTCCCCAGGACTGAAACAATAGTCAGGGTAACCCTGCGGTCAGAACCATTCTCAAGACCAAACCATGGGTCAGTGTGTCTCTGCCATTGTGACCATCCATCTCCTCTCTCTCCATTTCCCTCCACTTCCCTTTCAGGAGATAACACAAAGGTATTCAGTGACTTGCCTTAAAAATCATCTAGGGGCTTCCCTGGTGGCGCAGTGGTTGAGAGTCCGCCTGCCGGTGCAGGGGACACGGGTTTGTGCCCCGGTCCGGGAAGATCCCACATGCCACGGAGCGGCTGGGCCCGTGAGCCATGGCCGCTGGGCCTGCGCGTCCAGAGCCTGTGCTCTGCGACAGGAGAGGCCACAGCAGTGAGAGGCCCACGTACCCCAAAAAAAAAAAAAAAATCATCTAGCAAACCTTTGGGCAATTTAGAAAAAAAAACTAATTTAAATTTAGTTCTTTTCTTCTCTAGGAAATAGTAACATCAACAATATCATGACCAAATTATTGATAATAGCAAAAACAATAGCAAAACATTTTATTGGGCCAGGTACTACACTTAGAACTATACATGCATCATTCTAACAACCTCACAAGTCTATTCATATTATTACACTATTCTTATCCTCATTTTACAGATAAGAAATAAAGCCTAAAAAAGGTTTAGTAACCTGCCCATAGCCTCTTAGCTAAAGAATGTCAGATCTGGGCCTCAAACCTAGACTTAATCACTGTACTCTTCTGCCTCCTGGTGTTTTGAATAATGTGAGCTGAGTACTCAGGGAAAGGCAGACAGGCTGCCCAGGCTTGGGTTTGCAGGTGGGAGTAGGAATTCCACAGGCCGGCAAGCCAGCAGTGCCTGGAGTACTACTCAGAGCAGTAAGAACCTCCCAAGGCCTCAGTGTGTGCCTCTGAGAAGTGGGTCTCATCCCCAGCCAAGTATCCAGGGACAGCAGGTTTCCCTGGAGAGGAGGGAATTCAGTGAGGCCCTGAGAAAAGTGTGGGTTTGGCAAGAGTCTATGGAGGAACAGGAATCTATAGGGTGTGGTGACCCTGTAACCTACGACTCCGCCTCAGCCCTAAAGGGGGCATTTACTTTAGGACTCACCCCACATCAAGTGCATGGCCTTCACTGGGCCTACCTCTCAACCTTCATGGTAGGCCCTGAGACAGAAGTTTCTGGATCAACAGGAGACCAAGATTGCTAGCAGGTTATTCTCTTGCCCCCTTACCCTCCGTCCAGGGCAATGCTGGAGCCACCAGCTGCCAGCTACTGCCACCCTGCTCTCAGCCCTTGCCATTGGAACCATCCACTCATCCAGCAGGTAGTGCTGAGCACCTACTATGTGCCAGGCCCTGGGTGCCGGAGTCGCAGCACAGAACAAAGCAGACAGAGGTCCCTGCCCTCATGGAACTTACCTTCTATATGACTCCATTTACATAAAATGTGCAGAAAAGGCAAATCTACAGAGACAGAAAGTAGCTTTGTAGTTGCCTAGGGTTGGGGGGAGGGGCTGGAGTGACTGCTAAGGGGTGAGGGTTGCGAGGAGGTTCTTTTCGGAGTGATAATAATGTTCTAAAATTGATTATGGTGATGGTTGCACAATTCTCACTCTATTAAAAACCACTTCATTGCACACTTTAAATAGGTGAACTGTCTGGTATGTGAATTATATCTCAATAGAACTGTTGTATTAAAAATATAATAAGGACCCAAACCCAGAACTTTCAACCTCAAGCTCCATGTTATTTCTATAGTACTAGCCGGCCTAGACTATATATATATGGAAGAAAGTGAATGCTATCCAATGAGGTATTGGAAAGACAAATAATAATCTGGGTAAATAATAACATGAATAAGTAAAATAATTCAATAAACTGGAGAGACCTTTGTGTCCAGCTTACTACTAATGTACTCCTTAAAATATTAGGCACATCAATACATCAGTCAGGATGGGCTCAGTAACAAACAAACCCCAAATCTCAGTGGCTCAACGGGAGCTTATTTCACACTCCAGCTCTGTCCACCTAGGGTTGGCTGGGGCTCTGTTTCCCCTCTGATTTGCCCAGGCTGACAGAGAAACCACCAGCCACCAGGGCACAGGTAAAGACAGAACTGGAGGGTCACACAATAGTGATCACATGATCTAGCCCAGAGGTGACACAACACAGTTTTCACAACTTGGTGGCCAGAAGTAGTCACATGGCTCCACAAACACAAGGAGGTGGGAAGCACAAGCCCATTACGTGCCTAGAAAACAGAAAGATTTGAAGATTCGGTCTACAGTAGCACTGATGTTTGCACAGGGAATTAGGGCGTAGTGTGGTTAAGAGCATGGGTTGTGCAGCCAGCATGCAGTCACTCTCTAGCTAGACATCACCACCTCACCTCAGAGAAGTCAATGGGATCTCTTCATGCCTCCGTTTCCTCATCCAGAAAATGGGGATAGTAACAGTATGTGCCTCCTAAGTTTGTTAGAAGATTAAGTGAGTATTTCTATCTGTAAGGAATTTAGAAGTTCCTGGCAAGTGCTAATATCAAAAGTACTACACAACTTGTATTATTTTGGGGAAAAAATTTTAAGGCAATGTTTTTATTTATTTTTATAATATAATTAATGGATGGGCACTGTGTGAAGTATCAGCACAGAAGCCAACACATACAAAGTAGGTACAAAATAAATGGCAGCCTTTATTAGCAGAATACCAGGAAGCCCAGGCCCCGCTTGGCCAGGCCTTGAACCAGCTGCCCGGTCCTTTGGCTTCCAGGTTTCTTTCTTATCTTTAAAAGAGGAGCTGTACAAGGTGACTGCCAAGGTTCTCCAGCACCAAACACTTGGAATTTTTTGATTCATGGGTCACTGACTTGGCCTGATAAGGTATTTTTCATTGTTTACTCTTCATTCTTTGATCATAAAGGATGATCTTCCTCTCCGAATCAAGAGGACATTAATATGTTCTCTACCTGGTTCAGGAAGGCCAACCTCCCCTGGATTCTGCCCCCTGGGCAGACCTACCTTTGCTGCTACTGCAGCCCAACTACCAGGAAGCCGTCGGGAGAGGAGCAGGTCCTGGGTGCACTTCCAAGAAAGAGCCTCACCTCCCAGGAGAGCAGAGAGGGTGGATAACAGTCATCCAGAGGGCAGCTGGCCTCCCCCGGAGCAGGCTGAGCTCACCTCCGCCCACCACTGGGTGAGGACCTCAACACCCCACGCAGAAGCCCCCTGCCCACCTTCACCCTCCCACCCATGTCCCGGGTGGCGGCTGCACCTGTGTTAAAGGGGCAGCAGCCGTCACCCTCTTGGTTTAAGGGGAGTCAAACATTCCCAGAGACCTTTCTGTTGTCCATCTGGCCCTGTTCTGGGGTCAGGAACAGGATAAACAAATTTTTAACAAATTTAAAAATAAGGAAGGTGTGCTGCGAGGAAAAACAAAAGAAGCTCTCAGTAGAGCGAAGCTTTAAAGAGTAGGGAGCCGTCCACATTTCAGCCTCAGAGGAACACACTGAGTGCGTGAATAAAATGTGCGTGTACCTAGGAAAAGATATCTCTGGGTGCTGCTATTTTCCAAACGTTAATGACCCCATCTGATGATTTCAGTCTCGGGAGCTGTGCCCCCCCCCTTTCAGGAGTCATTAAAGCCTTCCCCAATGTAATCTATCACCTGAAACCCTTTCTGCCCTGCAGGATGTGTCTGGGAGCAGGCTCTCATTCTGCTTTCCACTCCATTCTGTGAGGTTCTCCCTCTGCACTGGTGTTAGCATCTCCTCTGGCTGGAATGCCGTGCCCACAGGTAGAGGATCCAGGCAAGTCCCCCCATCAGGGCAGAGCTTTCCCTGAATTCTCCAATCCCACCCCCCCATCATTTCTGGGTCACTGTCATCAGCACCCTTTTTTTTTTTTTTTTTAATGCGGTACGCAGGCCTCTCACTGTTGTGGCCTCTCCCGTTGCGGAGCACAGGCTCCGGACACGCAGGCTCAGCGGCCATGGCTCACGGGCCCAGCCGCTCCGCGGCACGTGGGATCTTCCCAGACTGGGGCACGAACCCGTGTCCCCTGCATCGGCAGGCGGACTCTCAACCACTGCGCCACCAGGGAAGCCCAGCACCCTTTTTTTAATAAGGAAAAATATTAAATATTTAACTTGTCTTAAAATTTCCATACAAAATGTTTTCACTTTTTTAATGATAAGCTTGAGTGTGCATCTGTGGTTGTAACTTTTTTTTCTTTGGCTCTGCCTCTCGGCTTGCGTGCATCTTAGTTCCCCAACCAGGGATTGAACCGGCAACCTCGGCAGTGAAAGCTCAGAGTCCTAACCACTGGGCCGCCAGGGAATTCCCTGTGGTCGTAACTTTTTACAGTAGGTTATATATTTGCAATTGTTACATGTAGTTTTTTCATTGAAGAATAGTTGATTTACAACGTGTTAATTACTGCTGGACAGCAAAGTAATTCAGTTATTCATATATATACATTCTTCTTTATATTCTTTTCCATTATGGTTTATCTCAGGATACTGAATATAGTTCCCTGTGCTATACAGTATGACCTTGTTGTTTATCCATTCTCTGTATAAAAGCTTATACCTACTAACCCCAACCTCCCACTCCATCCCTCCCCCAATCCCCTCCCCCTTGGCAACCACCAGTCTCAGTAGCACCCATTTGAAACTGCCTTGTTCCATCTTTGAAGGTTCAAGCCATCAGCCATGTGACTGAGCCCTCTTGGGAATGGATTGTCCAGCCCATCAAGTTGCAGATGAGGGTAACCCCTTGCCAGTGTCTGGACTACAGCCACACAGGGGACCCCGAGCTGGTACCACTCAGAGAAGCCACTCCCCAACTCCTGACTCACAAGAGCTAAATGAGATAATAAATCTTTATTGTTTTAAATAAGCTCCAGGAATTCCCTGGTGGTCCAGTGGTGAAGACTCCATGCTTCCACTGCCATGGACCTGGGTTCAATCCCTGGCTCAGGAACTAAGATCCCACAAACCACAAGGAGCAGCCCCCCCACAAAAAAAAGCCCTTAAGTTTGGGGTAATTTGTTATGCAGCAATACCTAACTGACTGTAGGTGATAAAGCACCTATAACGATAAGTAATGAAGCAATTTTAATAAAATGTTGATGGGGGAATTTAGGTGGTGGTGGGTATACAGGTGTTCACTGTAAAATTCTTTCAGCTTTGCTGTGTGCAGGAAAATTTTCATAATCAAATGTTGGAGAAGAGGGGCTTCCCTGGTGGCGCAGTGGTTGAGCCCACCTGCCGATGCAGGGGACACGGGTTCGTGCCCCGGTCCGGGAAGATCCCACATGCCGCGGAGCAGCTGGGCCCGTGAGCCATGGCCGCTGAGCCTGCGCGTCCGGAGCCTGTGCTCCGCAACGGTAGAGGACACAGGAGTAAGAGGCCCACGTACCGAAAAAAAAAAAAAAGTGTTGGAGAAGAAAGTGCAGGCTTCACAACAAAAAAACTGGCAGCTGGATCAGTCCATGACGCAGCTGCAGTCATGGTTCCTGAACAACAGAAGAGAGTGATTTGAAAGGGTTACCAAGGAATATAGTATGTTTTGGAAACATGTCTTTAGAGTGATATTTATTATATATATATTTGAGTATCCATTTGTGTATATAAAGTAGCATTAGATGTATTTTACTCATTTTTTTATCCCAACCTCCAATTTTCAAAAAGACACCGATCTGCCAATTTCAGTTTTTATCATCCAGGGCACTTTTCAAGAACCCTATTATTGACAGGACTTAGTATTATGTCAAAAGTAACTTATCCTTCAGATGAGGCCACCGGAATCCATTTATCCTACTCTGTGTTTTGCTTTGTTTGTTCTGTCTGATTTAGTGCCCAAACTAATTAGGGTAGCTTAATTCCCTGTTGCTTTGTCAGGTAATGGTTAGAGGAATTTGATTAACTTTTACAAAATGTACTTGACACAAAGCTGCAAGAAATGGCTATTTCTGGGCTCCAGAGAAATCAGACTGGTCAGAGCAGTGTCGATGCCAGTTCATGTTTTCCTTAACCTTTACCTGGGCCTGACACCCACTCCTGCATATTTTTACAGTGAAAACAGTCTGCTAAAATTTCTGTTCATACCAAATGTCGATAATGCAATTTTAGATAAATAGTGTGACTAGCCTAGTCTTTTTATGTAATGACATGAACCATAAAAACATTTTGTGATAAACAGAAATCCAGACTCATTACTTTCTCCAAATATAAATAAACCGAAATCTGCCTGTCAGTGATGAGGCCCACTTTGTTTATTTTATAGACATCACAGGGTCATCACAATGTAATTAATTATGAGCTCCTCCATTACAAAATACACAGCACTGTACTAAAGATAAGCTTGGGAAACATTGACAGTTGGATTTGGTGTTTAACGTAGAGTTTTATGTTGTGGGTGGTATCTTCTCAACACCAGCCAAGCTAACAAAACCAGAAGGAGGGGCCCTGCCATACTCACCGCAGACAAGTGGGAGGTCACGGGGACTGGGGGTCCGCTTGTTTAACCTCACCTCATCCTCCTCCTGGCTGGAGGGCAGAAAACTAAAAACTACACTTTGCAGATCACACACCTGCAGCTAGAGATTAGGATGTGGTCCAACTAGAGGCACCTCCGCCAAATTAGGAAGCCAAGAGGAGGCCTGGCCTGTACAGCGGTGACTGGGGAGCAAGGTGCGGAGATGGGAGGTTTTTCTGTAGCCGCTTTCCAGGACCATTCTCCTGCCTGGTGGTGGCAAGCCTCTCTCCACTCAGGTTGCCTGATCTCTGAAACACAGGCAGGGAGTGGGTTCTTTTTTTTTTTTTCATTAGTTTATATTTTATTGAAGTATAACTGATTTACAATGTTGTGTTAGTTTCAGGTGTACAGCAAAGTGATTCAGTTATACACATACACGTGTGTGTGTGTGTATATATATATATATATATATACACACACATACATATATATTCTTTTTCAGATTCTTTTCCCATATAGGTTATTACAAAATATTGAGTATAGTTCCCTGTGCTATACAGTAGGTCCTTGTTGGTTATCTATTTTATATATAGTAGTATGTATCTGCTAATCCCAAATTCCTAATTTATCCCTCCCCCATACCTTTCCCCTTTGGTAACCATAAGTTTGTTTTTGAAGTCTGTGAGTCTGTTTCTGTTTGTAAATAAGTTTATTTGTATCATCTTTTTAGAGTCCACATGTAAGTGATATCATATGGTATTTGTCTTTGACTTACTTCACTTAGTATGATAATCTCTAGGTCCATCCATGTTGCTGCAAATGGCATGATTTCATTCTTTTTTATGGCTGAGTAGTATTCCACTGTGTGTGTGTGTGTGTGTGTGTGTGTGTGTGTGTGTGTGTGTGTGTGTGTGTGTGTGTGTGTATACCACATTATTTAAGTTGCGTCCATATCTTGGCTATTGTAAATAGTGCTGCAATGAACATTGGGGTGCATGTATCTTTTCCAATTATGGTTTTCTCTGGATATACGCCCAGGAGTAGGATTGCCAGATCATATGGTAGCTCTATTTTTAGCTATTTAAGGAACCTCCATACTGTTCTCCACAGCGGCTGCACCAATATACATTCCCACCAACAGTGCAGGAGGGTTTCTTTTCAGGGAGTGGGTCCTTGAATCCACAGGCCCAGTTCACATCCTCTGAGTTGGGAGGCTGCTGGTAGGCCCGTCCTTCAAACTTCTGGGAATCACCCCAGGGCCAAGCCTACGGCTCCTCAGGGCTCTCTCCCTTCCAGTAAGTCTGTGACCACTTAATCCCCATCTCTTCCTGCTTAAAGTATCAATACTTAGAGTGGTTTCTGTTTCCTGCACTGAACCCTTACTTATTCACAACAGAAATCCTATGTCTTTTAAATTATTAAAAAATGCTAATGCAATTAACCCTCCTCCGTTTACTTTCCAAAGCTCAATCTCCCAACATGGGTGAAGAGCAGCAAAGGCCTGGAGTGAACAAGAACACAGAGGCCTGGGAAGGAGTGGAGAACCACATAGTGCCAGGGTAGGGTCAGGCCTGCTGCCTGCAGGGGGTGGAGGATGCCCGGGGAAACGAAAACCAAGAGGCTGAACTCAAGTAGATGTAACAGGCCGATGAGCTGCAACATCCGCCTGTGGACACACAGGGCATGGAAACCAGGCTCAGTGCTTTACTGTCAAAGCTCACACCACAGAAAGTGTGACGGAGCAGCTCTTTTCCATGTGTGATTTAATCGAGCACCTCCCCGCTGTGGTTTCACAGTGATTTAGATCTGCAGTTAAAGGGGAAGGCAGGAAGCATTCTGCTTGGTTCAAAGCCAGCAATTCTGAGCTCCAGTCCCAACGCTGCTACTGCTGACCAGATGGACAAATCCCTGACCTGTTTCCTGTGTGTGGCAGGACTGTCCTGCAAGACGACAAGCCCCTCAATAACAAGAGAGTAGCAGCTGGCCCTTATTGAGGACCCGCCACATGCCAGGACCCTGTATGCATCTCACTTAACCTCACAACCACTCCATCAGGTGGACATTACTCAAGAGGTCCAGAATGGGACCACTTTGCCTCGTTTTCCTACCACCATCCTGGTCCAAGCCTCCATCCCATCTCACCTGTGCGCTGCACAGCTCTTGCCTGGTCTTTCTGTTCCAGCCCCTCCCCTCACCCCACGACTGTTCCTCATCACAACTGCCAAGGTGATGAAACCTTAAGTCAGATCGTGTCACTCTTCTACATTTTCAAACCCCCTTCCCCCAGCCCCGAACATGGCTTCCCATATGGGCCAGAATAAAAGCGCAGGTCTGTGCAAAGCCCTCTGGGATCTGCTCCCCCTTTCCTCTCTGATCGCATCCTCCAGTCCCCTGGCCCACCCTACCCCACTCTACACTGGCCTCCCTGCTACTCTTCCAACATACCAGGTACCCCCGGCCTCAGGACCTTTGCACTGTTGTTCCTCTATATAGTATGTAAATGACCCTCCCCCTCAGCCCCTACGGGTGTTTGCACAGATGTTACCTTACCTTCCCGACTACCTTGCTTAAAATTACAGTCTTACCATTTAGCACTACTTACGATATTTATTTTGTTTACTGTGTTTCGCCCTCTAGCATCACAACGGTAGGAATTGTTTTGTTCAAGGCTAGATCAGCCACATAGTAGTCATGTAACAAATATTGGTTGAATTAAATAAATAAATGAAGAATCTAAGGCATTAGGTAGCATCCCACGTCTGCAGAGGTGTAGTAGGGCGCAGTGCTAGGAGTCAAACTCAGGTTCCATCTGACTCAGAAGCCCACCCTCCTTCCATACAGGAAACCCTCCTTCCACATCCCAGGGGCTGTCAGAGACGCAGCAGGCGTAAGATAAATACGTGCGCTCATGTGATCCTACTTCCTGTCCTCTTCTCTACCCAGGGGAGGTGCTCCTCCTTAGACGCTGGGCCCATCCACACCGCTTCCTAACCAGGCAGAGAACATGACTTAGAGGCAGTGGGACCCACTTTCCTCGCCCTCCTTCCAATCCTGCCTTGAGAGCCCCAGCAGCCAAAAGGCATCAGATCCACCCACCGTTCTAACGCAAAAGGCTGGGCACTGCCTGACAGGCGCTGTAGTGTAGCCCAATCACTAATGTCGGCAAGAGGGCTTCTGCAAATTACCCCAGATGCCGGCTGCAAGGACTGCATGGGTCCAAGCCAAGCACTCTGCTGCCTGAGGACTGGAGACAGTGGAGGGGCTCCTGCCGCACCAGCGGGAGGATGGGGAGGGGGCGATGGAGGGGCTACAGCCTGGGCTACACAGAACTAGGGGCAGCAGCAGCAGAGCCTGGGCCAGGTCCTGTCAGGATCACCCCACCGGCACCCCTCCCTGTGTTGAATGCAATAAATCTTCCAGGAGGCAGACCGTCAGCTAGAGACTGGCAGGCTTTCTTGTCATACCCCACGTTGAGATCTCTGTGTTTTTAATTAAGTGAATTAATATAAATACCAGGCTTAGAATAGTACAATGTGTAGGCCACATGGTAAGGCCTCCATTTCTGTAGCTATTATCCTAATGGGATTTAGTTGCTATATTTTCTTGACAACAGCCAAAAGCTCAAAAAGGGTCCTGTCAGGTAGGGAATGCGAGGATTGAATCTGCATATGCTTTAAAAAGCTGTTTTTTCAAAATATTTATTTATTGGCCCAGACAGGTCTAAAAAATAAATAAGACTAGGCTGTAAGCTTGGTAGCCAGGAATCTGGATTTCTTTCTTTTCATATGTCTATTGAGATGTTGAAATGGTTATTCTGCCTGAGATAATTACAGTTAGATTATTTTTATTATGGTTATGTTAATTATAGGAATGTTATGTTATTTTAAATGAGTATATTTATGTAAACAAAAAAATTTTTTTCAAGTAAATAGGCAGTGTAAATCTCAGTTCTACTATTGTAATGATTCCCATTATTGCTGTGAAGAAATGTGGCCGACCTCACGAGAAAAAATTACAAACATCCAATGACCAGTGAGGAAATGGAATAAACAGAAATTTTAGGGCAAGTGTAATTTAATGTTAACGAGAATGTAGGTAATGGTGCTAATTGTGTACAGTGGCGGCCAACTAGAACTTTCAGCCGAAAACCAATGAGGGTGAGCATCTGAAAATCTATCCTGCAAACCAGACCCATTAAATTAAAGGAGGAGAGAAAGCGGACGGGTCGGTGTGTGCTGCGCATAATGTTGTCTGCACCACACAATTCAAGTATATGCTTTGTTTTTGAAGAGAACTTTCTCATATTAAAGACTCAGCACCACGATGCCTTTTCAACGAAAAGGAATGCAAAAGAAGAATCTTCATTACAGCGCTCCATATCAGGGAACACACAAATAAATGCCCATTCACTCCAGTGTGAGAAACAATCTTTTTCAAGTGTCTCCAAGTGGATGTCACCCCTAAAGCCCCTCCCCAACTCACTGAAATAAGTACTTTGCTTTGATGCAAAGACACTGCAGGATACACCATTGACAGGTGTTTTGTTACGCTGTTTCCTTCCAGAGACAGATGCCTGCGGCTTAGAGACAAGGGGTAAGGCGGAGCTCTGAATAAGCGGGGCCTTCTCATGGCTGGAAGTCCTGTCAAGCTGATCAAAGGAATGTGTTTCTAAAATGTGTTTCTAAAGAATGTTTAAACTGAAGGAGTTCGGAGCAACCCCATATGGACAGTGTGTGTGCTCTTGTGCGAAGGCCTTTCCCTTTTGCATGCAGACGTAAATGGGGCCCCGCGGTTTAAGCTGTGGAGGGCAGACCCAAGAGGCGTGTTTTGGCTGAAAGAAAGTTTTCCTCTGTTTTTATAAGCATGTGCTCCTTAAAGGGCAAAACACTGGAAATACATAGGAACTAGCCTGGTGCTTCCATAAGAGAAAATGATTAGACAGGTCTACATCTTGATGTTGTCGGTAGGATTTATGTACCCTGGAAAGAGAAGGCAACCTGGAAGAGGAGCGTTCCGATCACGATGTGTCCCCCACTTGGAATGCAGCCTTGATGCCGGAGGCTTGAGGAATCAAGGAGGGCGCCGGAACAGACGTGAAAGGGAAGCCGGGCTAAACTGAAGAGAGGCGCAGACGGGAAGGGGACCTTGGGCATTTCCTCCAGGTTGTCCAAGCCAGTGTAGCCAGGGGCTTCCCTGGTGGCGCAGTGGTTAAGAATCTGCCTGCCAATGCAGGGGACACGGGTTCGCGCCCTGGTCCGGGAAGATCCCACATGCCGCGGAGCAACTAAGCCCGTGAGCCACAACTACTGATCCTGCACTCTAGAGCCCGTGCTCTGTAACAAGAGGAGCCACCGCAATGAGAAGCCCGCGCACCACAACGAAGAGTGACCTCCGCTCGCCCCAAGTAGAGAAAGCCCGCGCAGCAACGAAGACCCAACGCAGCCAAAAATAAATAAATAAATAAATAAAATTTAAAAATAAAAATATTAGAAGGGAAATCTGTTATCCTTATAGACAGATGTCTAAGTACTGTAATTATATACTGCAGACCTGGTAGACACACCAGATTTATACATCACACCCTAGATTGCCACATGGAGCACCCTGAACACAGCAGGAGTGTTATATCTTAGCTAAATTACACATTTAGCTCTTTTATCTTCTCCATTACCCAAGAACCCACGTTTTCTAAAGATATTTAACTCCTTAGCTATAGAAAAGCACGAGATAAACATACATGCATATACTAAACTATTTACAAAAAGTAAGCGATAGCACATCTGGGACTGGCTTCAAAATAATCCAAGAGGGTGGGAGAGAAAAGCAGAGGGGGCCAGTAGATGAAACAAGATTGACTGTAAGTCCCTAATTATTCAATCCGGGAGTGAGGTACATGTGGGTGACTTGTACTAGTCTCTCTAGTTTTGAAATTGCCACAGTAGAAAGTTGGGTTTTTTAAATAGCTCTGGAACAAATACTGATACATACTTCACAGATGAACCTAAAATAAAAAGCTGAATGAAACTAGCCAATACAAAAAAACAAATACTATATGATTCTGTTTATATGGAATGTTTAGAAAAGGCAAATGTACAGAGGCAGAAAGAAGGCCGATGGTTGCCTGGAGCTAAAGGCAGGGGTTAGAACTCACTGCAAATGGGCACAAGCTAACGATGAGGAGTGATGAAAATGTTCTAAAACTGCACTGTGGTGATGGCTGTGCAACTGTAGAAATTTACTAAAATATATATGGATGTGTTATGGTATGTGAGTTATACCTCAATAAAGCTATTTTAAAAATAGCTCCAAAGACAGGAGGAGAGAGAAATGCATCCACTGTTACTTGTTAGTACTACACTTCGGAAGATAAGGCTTGCAGGAGTGATTAAAAAAAAAAAAAAAAGAATTTTCACAAAAGAACACTTTTCAAGGATTTCACTAATGTCATAGAAAAGCAGCGTCTAGTCATACATACCATTTCTCGTAGCCTTCCTACAAATCTGAAAATGAGAAATAGAGAAAGGAAAAAAGCAAACAAGGTCTGGGCAGTGAGTCCAGTGTTTCTGCAGAGCAGGAACTTACTAGACAAGGAGGAGGTGATTAGAACCCTCTGTGTACAAAAGTCATAAAGCAGGAGACAAAAAAAAAAGTATGCCAAATAAAAAACAAGCAAAAAATAAATGTGGTTTAAAGGTTGTAATTTAATTTTAAATATCCTAAATTATCAGCTGGTGCCAGCAACAATTTGTTTTTGTTTTTGTCGTTCGGGAGAATCTAATCCATTCAAAATCACCTCATATTAAACCCACCTAGTAAGGAAAATTAATTTGAAACTTCATTTTCTTTTGTAAAAGAAAGCATCTCTGACAAGTTAGAATTTACACCAAAACAGAATAAAGGAAGCTGCGAAATCATCCACAGCAGGGGCACTGTGCTTGCGGTAGAAGCTTTGTCTGCTGCAAAGTGAGAAGTAAAAACAACTTTAATTTTTCATCAATATTGTCTATCAAACAATAACTGCTAGAATTTACACTTAGATGTTGGGACAAACTTCTTACAGACCTCATAAATTCTCAAATTCTGAAACTTAGTAAGTTTGTTGTCACTTGATAAAAAAACAGTGGGATTTAAAGTTTAAATTTCCCCCGGGGCACATTCCTCTAAAGGGCAAAGGGTGGGGAAGAGTCAGATTTCCTGGGCCTGAGTGCAGACGGGCACCAGGCTTCACATCATCTCTCTGCCCACATCTCCAGTTCACACACTGACATCAGTTAGCGTCCTGCAGGCTTGCTACAAACAGGATCCTGGCTGGTGATTCACTCTGCCCTCTGACAACCCTTAATCATGCCAACTTCTAGAACCTTACCTTCTAAGTACTCTAGATAACCCCACACCCCTTCATACACAGAATTCTGTTCTGTTATTCATTCAACCATTGTCTTCCCAAATGAAACTCCTAAGTACTTACAAAAAAACAAAACAAGGGACTTCCCCTGTGGTCCAGTGGTTAATACTCTGAGCTCCCAATGCCGGGGGCCCGGTTCGATCCCAGGTCAAGGAACTAGGTCCCGCATGCATGCCGCAACTAAAAGATCCCGCATGCTGCAACGGAAGATTCCACGTGCCACAGCTAAGACCCAGCACAGCCAAATAAATAAATAAATATTAAAACAACAACAATCACAAAAACCCACTTGCTAATAATCCTTCTCTTCAGTGTTCCTGAGAATTCCAGAGTTTTCGTTTTCGACAGGCTCACTACGATGTCCTGAAGACCTAAGGCTGCCCCCAGTTAGCTCCGGGAGTCTGTCCACCTTTAATGGGGGTCCTTGGGGTTGCACCCGAGCACACACACACGCTGATCTGGAGTGGCAGCCCCGGGTTCCAATCCTGACTCCACCATCACTAGACGTGAGAACCTGGACAGGTCAAAAACTTTCTGAGCCTCAGTTTCTTCACTCCAAAAAATGGAGATGAAAAAAAAACCAAACAAACAAAAAATGGAGATAATACCTATGACTTGAAGGCGGTAAAAGGTTAAACAAGATAAAGAAAAAGTGTCTTAGAGAGCCCACAGCGCAGGGCTGGGGTGAAATAAACGTGAGTCGAATTCGATATAATTAGCATACTGGATTCCTGCAAAGCTCTAGGAGAGTGTTTCAGTTTGACAAGCAAAAAAAGCACTATTGCTTCATCCTGTAGTAGAAAAATAAGCTGTAGAAGAGAACTGGAAATTACCGTGAAAGCAGAGGGCCTCCCATTCCCTGAAGCACCAGCAGGAGCTACTTATAGAGTCGTCCAGCCGATTCCATTTATTTCCTACCTGTAAATCCCTTTATTTATTTCTTTATTACCTGGCTCCACGGCAGGAGACAGGCTGGCCACTACCTGCTCAGATGTGAGTCCAGCAACTGATCTGCACCTGGTTCTGCCCTGGTCCTCCCTAGAGGGATCAGGTCATTTTGAAGGCAGCCCCCTCCTCCCCTGCTATGGAAAAGACCCTCCCACACCCTCCTCCCACAGACACCAGTCTTGAAGTTAGACCCGCCCTGTCCCCACCCCCAGGCCACAGGGTTCCGGCCAAATCAGGTCCTTCAGATCCTCAGAATGACCACGGGGCTTCTTATCAGCTGCCAAATGTTTCCAGGGTGGGCCCCAAACAGGCAATCAATTTCCTCTTCCCACACAGTGATTTATCTAAAATTCTCTCTGTTGTCACAGTGAGTTTCCTAACATCAGCCCTCCTGGGTTGAATGCAAACAATAACATTCAGGGAGGGGCAGGTGCTGCTTTCTAAGGCGTGGGGCAGGGCTGGGGGGAGAGCTGGCGAGCAGAGTGACCTGTAAACTGGTTCTGCTAAAGAAGACGGCATGCCCACGCTGCTAGGGCGTCTGGAGAGGCAAGAGAGGTTGATTGCAGGAGACGAGAGAGAACCCTGCAAGGAGCCACTTTTCCAATTAGGCAGCTGCAGCATGTAGCTCTCCAGAAGTTCCCCCATCGGCATAAGCTCGGTTGTTGATATAGTTTGAGTTGGCTTTTATGGTCTTTCTGAGTCTGGAAAATACTGCTTAAGAGAATTGTGACAAAGACCCTCTCCTAACCAACCTCACGTTGGCCCCCATCCGTGCGGGGCCTGCAGAGTCCAGTTTTAGCGAAAATCCTGCTAAGTCAGTTTAGTACCCTTAATACCCCCCACTCTTAATACCTGATCACCCTCAATATCTGATCAAATTCCTCATCCCCCACCATCTGGCCTTCAGCAAGAATCCTGTTCGTTTAGCAAGAATTCTTCCTACCCTTGAGGTCTCCTCTTAGTAATTTTCCCTCCACCCCTCCAACCTGCTCCTTGGCTATAAATCCCCACCTGTACTTGTCATATTCGGGGTTGAGCCCAATCTCTCTCCCCTACGGCAGCAGTCGACACTTGTCACGATATTCCTGAATAAAGTCTTTCTTACCATATTAACATGTGTCATAATAATCCTTCCTTTAACAATGGTTAGTGGGTTGAATGGTGGCCCCCGGAAGTTACATCCATGCCCTAAGACTGGGAACCTGTGAGTATGGCCTTACCTGGCAAAAGAGTGGATATTACTTTTGGGGGCCCTGAATGCAATCACATGTATCCCTATAAGAGAGAGGCAGAGGGCGTTTGGGGACACAGACATAACAGAGACACAAAGAGGAACCAGCGATGTGAAGACAGAAGCAAAGACTGGAGTGATGTGGCCTCAAGCCAAGAAATATCTTCACCCCCGGGAGCTGCAAGAGTCAAGAACAGAATCTGCCCTAGAGCCTCTGGAGGGAGCCTGCCCAGCCCCCACCTGGATGCTGGACTCCTGGCTTCCAGGGTTGTGAGAGAGTAAATTTCTGTTGTTTTAGGCCACCCGGTTTGTAGTAATTTGTTACAGCAGCCTCAGGAAACTAATAAGGGCATAGAAGTGTGCCTTAGTCCATCTGGGCTGCTATAACAAAATACCGCAGACTAGGTAGCTTATAAAGAACAGAAATGGCTCACAATTCTGGAGGCTGGGAAGTCCAGGATCAAGGTGCCAGACGATTCAGTGTCTGGTGAGGGCTTGCTTTCTGTTTCATAGGTGGTGCCTTTTCACTGTGTGCTCACCTGGTGGGAGGGTCAAGGGTGCTCTCTGGGGCCTCTTTCATAAGGGCACTAATTCCATTCATGAGGGCTCCATCCTCATGCCCTAATCACCTCCCAAAGGCCCCGCCTCCAAAGACCATCACATTGGACATTCGATTTCCTCATATGAATTTTGGGGGGGACACGAACCATAGCAAAGTGGGAAGTGGGTTTTGCAGCCAGCTAAAGTACTAAGGAGCAATATATTCAAACCTACCATTTGACATTTTTATAATAAGCTTGAATTATTTTTGTAATAAAAAATTGATCATTAAAGCCATAAAACATGAGAGTACGTAAAATTTGGGGGATGGGGAAAGTGAACATAGAAGGAGATATCGTGCCCGTCAGACAGACAGCTGAGGAGACACAAGACCTTTAGCTGCTATGTCTCATGCCGAAGAAATAAAATTTAGTTTGACCCCAAAATGTACTCACACCTAAATTCTATCTCACTAAAGAAAACAAACAGGTATCAAATGGTCTAGTTCTAGAAGAAGGAGCATGATGTGGGGAGGGTCTGTTCTAGAACCTGAACTCCTGCATCCCTGAAAGGAGCATGGACTAGTTTCACATTGCGGAACATGATTGTCTTCATCTGGTTTAAAGATGCTCACTACACATCACAGGAGTGAGTCAACGTTAATTGATCATTTCAAGGAGGTAAAATGCCATAAAAATATATCTTTTTAGGAAAAGGCAGTGAGAAATACAAGTTCAAGAATAAGACAAGGCGGGTGACTAAAGCAGCCCTCTAGTCGGGGGGCTACCCTCTCCAGTGGGCAGTGGCCAGAGAGCGGAGAGTGTTTGCGCTTTCCACATGTCCACACAAGAGTGGAGCCAGCCGAGGAACAAACAAACCTCACCCTGTATTTTTCGCCTGGTCACCGGCGTTAGGAGCCATTACCTGAGAGGCAGTACAATGAACCATCAAATAATCCTTTATAAACAGGGCATCACTCAAACAAAGGCCAGGAGTCAGACACCAGCTTTGCAGCCCTCTCTCCTGTTACTCCCTTTCACAAAATCCCTGCTGCGGCCACACGGCCCACTCTCTCCCTACGCAGGGCTTTGCCTCCCTCCCCTGTGCTCTCTCTCCAGAAACACCCTCCCTCCTGTAGTCCCTGCCTATGGAAACCCAGGCTTAGTTTGCTAGGGCTGCCATAACAGACTGCCACAAAGTTGGTGACTTAAAACAGCTGCAATTCATTCTCCCAAGGGTCTGGAGGCCTGCATTCCCTCTGGAAGCTCTGGGCAGGATCCCTTCCACGCCTCGTCCAGCTGCGGTGTTCCTCAACCCTTTTTCCAAATTAGGGAACGTCCACAGGCTCCAGGGATTTAGGGAATGGACGTAGATTTGGGGGGCCAGCATTCAATCCACTGTGCAGGCCAAGCCGAGCTATCACCGCTCATCAGAAACCTTCCCTCGTCTAGTTTTCTGAACCTGAAGGTGGATTTTCTGTCCTCTCACAGGTGTACCTGGAGCTTCTCCTCGGCTGTGTTCACTGAAACCAGCCAGCCCGTGCTTCTCCAAAGCGGGGCGTCCCAGGGAGAGCGTTCTCCCAGGTGGGGTGAGGAGGGGATTACGTCCTCATCACTGCAGCCACCGCGCTGTGTCACGATAAACTCTTGTGCCCGTCCCTCCTACCCAAGCATCTCGAGGGCGGGGTCCATGTCTTCCTCACCTTGGTACCCCCTGCCCCTCCCCACAGTACCTATAAACAACAGGTGCTTAATTGACAATTGATATTTGTCAAACAAAAGAATGAAGATATATGTATCCCATGAAATGTATTGTGTTATTGCTACTCATCAGGAGGTACCTGTGTGCTACACAATGCCTGGTGGGGAAGGTAAATATTTACAGGGTTCTCTCTGTCAGTAACTCCCGTGAGGCTGATTTAATGACCCAGGAATGGGCTGATAACCACAGCTTGAAAAACATTGACCCAGGTGACCATGAAGATCTTTTTCTATCTCTAAATTCTATCATAACCAACAACTGGAAAAACAAATTGGCGTGCAATCAAATTGTGGTGATCTGACCAAGCATAAAGCTACAATTAAGGAAAAATGTCTAAGTACGTGCAAGGTGCTTGGGAGGCACTGGACAAAATAAAATGTGAACCTTGGGTGGCATACTTTAGTCATGTCTGCAGACAATACATTTGTTAAATGAGAACACGAACCCATTGTGTGCAACGGGTTCTACTGTGATACAGGCCACGTAATCCCTGAGTGGCAAGTGATCCTAAGCGCTCTAGTCACTTTTGGTGGGTCCCCTCATCCCTCATTCTTCATCATTTGGATCAGCTCTCTCACCTCTAAGCCCTACTCAAGTCCACCCCAAGACACCAGGTCTTCATAAAATTCTCATAAAAATATTTAAAGCGCACCACACTCTCAAACAGCTTTCAAAATGCCATTAGATTCAGAAACTTCCACCGGCCTACAGCCCCCTTGTTCCTGCTCACGGCCCTCCAGGCACCCCACCCCCCCGCTGCAGCCCTCCCCTTGTTCTCAGTGGCTGTCCAAATCCCCACTAAATGTTATCTGATGCAATCTTAAGGTATTCTCTTTCCTCAAGGATATTTTTATTTTGAGCTGGGAAACCAAAAAGCTTGTAAGATTGAAAAGGATGAACTTCTAAAAATAAAATTTTAGGCACAAGGGAATGAGGAGACATCTTTAGGAAAATCCTTTCTGCACCCCTTCAAAACACACCAACTGGGGAGCCAGCTTCTCTACCTGCTTGACAGGGAGCCAGCCCCTACTACAGATCTATCAATCCACGGGCAGCTGGCATCCTTAATAATGAACAACTTCCTTCTGTTCTATCAAGAGCAGAGACAAAGACATGATTCACGGGCACTCAAATTGAATTATTGTCTTTGTTTAAACCCTCCCTCTCAGACAGAGCTGTCAGCTAAAGCAGAGAGTCCAGGGAAGGACGAACGCTCTCAAAAGCGAACCTGTTCAAGTTCCCAGGCAGCCAGCACATGGGCTCCGCCTTCACTGCCTGCCCAGGACCGTGGCCCCGAGACCCGCCAAAGGTGATGCCCGGGGCACAGACAGCCTGCGGGGCTCGGCACCTAGAGGAAGGCAACGGGCTTCCACTGTGATAAAGGCCCCACTAAAGTTATCCACCACACCACCTCTGGAACAGAACTTCCAAACTGCAGGTCATGCAGGCCTATTTGTGGGTCATGAAAATAAGTTAGTGGGTCATAAGCAGCATTTTAAAGAATGAAACAGAACTGGAAATAGAGTGTGCTGCGTGTATTTTGGGAAACAACTGTTTCCCTTGTATGTGTTTATAGGTGTAGGTACATAGCCAGTGACTATGTAAAATATATTTCTTCTAATGGGTCACAGTCAGAAGTCTGAAAGGCACTATTCTTGAGCAAAAGTGAATCAAGTATTCAATCCAAAGAAATAATAAAAATATAATTTACCTTCCTTTTTTGGAATGCCAATAATTATCAAAAGTACCTTGGACAGTGTCTGCAAACTGAGTCAGCCTTTCCCGAGCACAGTTCTAGGGTTTTAAGACGTATTTTCAGAGGCCTGAAAATTCTTGATGAGAATTTTCACATTTTGTGCTCCTAACATAACTGAGCAGGACCCTCTGGGGCCTCCCCGGGACAGACCCCTCCGCCATATCCTTTGCTGTAGCTCCTCTTGAAGTACCTAGATAATAGTATCTGATGCACACTTCCGGCGTTGTTTTACAGATGATAAAACCACCACCAAATGGAAGAAATTAACTACTTGATGATCATGAGCCCCAGGATCTATGGACAGGGCGCCTAAGGGTAATGTCAACCACCCAGTTACCTCAACATCAACCAATCAGAGAATTCTGCGCGAGCTGATCACATACATACCCTGCAACCCTGGCTCCCTCACCTGGCTTTTAAAACCGCTTTGCTGAAACCCTTCGGGGAGTTCAGGGTATTTTCAGCCGGAGCCCTCCCCTTCCCACCCGCCACACCCAGCTGTCCTTGCTCGGGCCTGCAATAAACCTTTCTCTCTATGGGGATATATGCATCTGTATAGCTGATTCACTCTGTTATGAAGCAGAAACTAACACACCATTTTAAAGCAGTTATACTCCAATAAAGATGTTAAAAATAAATCTAAAAAAAAAAGGGGGGGGCTTCCCTGGTGGCGCAGTGGTTGAGAGTCCGCCTGCCGATGCAGGGGACACGGGTTCATGCCCCGGTCTGGGAAGATCCCACGTGTCGCGGAGCGGCTGGGCCCGTGAGCCATGGGCGCTGAGCCTGCCCGTCCGGAGCCTGTGCTCCGCAATGGGAGAGGCCACAACAGTGAGAGATCCACGTACCACCAAAAAAAAAAAAAAAAAAAAAAAAAAAAAACACCTTTCTCTGCTCTAAACTCTGACATTTTGGTTTGTTTGGCCTCACTGTGCATCGGGCACACAAACTTGCGTTTGGTAACGCTAATGCGAATCTATACCGAACATATTCGGAATCATCTGGATGTCTCCCTCATAACTGTGTTGGGTCATATGGTTTAAATGTTCACATTTGCATTCGTGTTTATCATCAAATGCAGGTGGCTGGATTGCTGAGATCAACAGAGAAGCAGCCCTCATCTAGCAATGCTGCACTGATGCACGTGAAGGCCAGGCCAGGTCACGGCATGCTGTGCAGAGGGTTCTCGGTCACCTGAGGGTGGGAGAACTGAGTTATCACCCAGCAACTCGTAGGACAGGACCGCCGAACAAGGAACACGGACCACAGCTCTCACTCCCAGGTCCAGGAGCAAACACTGTGAATCCCATCTTTGCAACAATTTCTTCACTGTAAATGTAAAAGTCAATGCAATGAAGTGAGTGATTTTCACATATCACAGAATAAAGAGACGAACCTAACGTTTTACAAGTTATATGGCTAATTTCACGTACATTTCCTATCCTGTTGCTGAAGATAATTTTTTTTTCTTCCAGCATGTCAAGAAGTTAAATTTGGTTGGAGGGGAAGAGAGCTTGAGGACTACACTTATGGGTTCCATATCACGCCATCCCACACCTAAACAATTCTTGATCAATGGAGAGAAGTTGGAGCACTGAAAATACCAAGTGGCAGGTGAACCACCTTTTTTTTTGACTGTGGCATGCTTTATTGAAGTCGTTTTGTGGCTAATGCATTTCCTTAATTATACTTGCCCCAGAGCAATATTATAGGAGTTTATATTCCCAATTATTGGAAGGGGGAGGTCCCAGAGCACACAGGATATTAAAAGGAAGCCAAGCTGAATTTTTTAATTCAGTTGAGAAAAGCTGGTAGGAGTGCTGAGAAAGGAGAAATTCAGCAATATGTATCCAAAGCCTCTAACCGTTGTTTGCTCTCTGACCCAGAAATTCCACTTTTAGGAACTGATATAAAAAGTAGTAACTCTAGGGCCTCCCTGGTGGTGCAGTGGTTGAGAGTCCGCCTGCCGATGCAGGGGATACGGGTTCGTGCCCCGGTCTGGGAGGATCCCATATGCCGCGGAGCGGCTGGGCCCGTGAGCCATGGCCGCTGGGCCTGCGCGTCCGGAGCCTGCGCGTCTGGAGCCTGTGCTCCGCAATGGGGGAGGCCACAACAGTGAGAGGCCCGCATACCGCAAAAAAAAAAAAAAAAAAAGTAGTAACTCTATAGGTCAGAAAGGATACAGTTGCAAGAATACCAGGGGAGGGGTTAGCAGAGATGGTACAGTCAATGATGCTGATGCTGACGAGATGATGCTCTCTCACAGATAGTGAGTGTTTACCTTTTGCAAGGCGCTATTCTAAGCACTCAACATCTATCTCCTCATTTAATTCTCAGAGCAGACCAGTGCAGTGGGTATTACTATTCTCCCCATTTTACAGAAGAGCAGATGGAGACACACAGCAGTTAAATAACTTGCCCAGCTAATGAGAGGCAAGGCTGACATATGGACCCAGAGTCCGACTCTAGGGTCTCTGCGCTTTGGCACTGTCCTCTCAATGGATCACTAGGAGGCACGTAAAATGATGTAATATCTATGTGATAAGACACATGTTCGTGAGACAGTGTGAAGTGAACAAAGCAGGTTACAAAACATCATATACTGTAACCCCATTTTTGTAAAATTTTAAAGACCAGCAGAATATATATCAAAATGCAGTAATTACTGGTATTTTTATGTATTCGAATTTTCTTTAATTAAATAAAATTATTTTTTTAATTGAAAACAACACATCAATTGACAAATATGTTCCAGGTAATCTTACACGTGAGTTATTAAGATTGGATGTGTGTACAGCATCACAGACAATTGCTGGTGAGGATTAGTCACTCACCTTTCTATTGCTTTCTACACGAAGATAAGCCTGAGAGCAGCTTTCTTGCGGGACTTTGATTTAACAGCACTTGACTGTCAAATAAAAATTTTAATCAAACTATCTACGAACTCAGACTCAGGAATCTTTATTCCAGCCCGAATCCCTTTCTGCCTCATCAAGGCCTCTGGCCTGGCCTGTGACAACCTGCAGGCGGGAGGATATGCAGACGGCACCTGCCGCCACGCCACGGTGACCCCTTCTCAACAGAGGTGACAGTGCCCAGCAGCAGGGCAGTGCACTGAGACAGCTGTCCGGGCCCTGGAGGCCAGGCCTGTGGCCACAATAAACCCTCTTCTTCCCTTTAAGGGCAGGAGGACATGAAGGACAATCCAAAGCTAACCAAAACACCCAGGCCCAGCTCCCGACCTGCGTTTGAACAGTCTCGGAATTCTTCTGTGCTTACAGCAGGGAACTCCCACAGCAATGAAGCTCTGAATTGGAGCTGCCATGGCACGAGTGTCCTGACCCAGCACGACTGGGTCTGACTTCACTCCCAGCAGCACAGCATTTAACGCCAGATGGGAGATACAGACACTAAGTGTAACAGCTCAACATCGTTCTGGATGCTTTCAATGCTCTGCTTGTGAACTTGAGAGAAACAGAGCTGAAAGAACCTCAGGGGCCGTAGGGTTCGGTGTTTCTCAGCGTGGGAGCCATTGGCATTTGGAGTGGGCCAATTCTTCCCTGGACCGGGTGGCACCTCAGGATTTTAGTTTCCGGGGTCCTCAACCATTGGTGCCCCCAGTGGTCGAGAACCACTGAGGGCAGAGAAGTCAGTCATTTGCCCAAGGCCACCTAAGTAGCTAGAGCTGAATCCCATGTCTCATAACACTTAGTTTTGTGTTCTTTTCATTGTACCAGACTCCCCTAATTATGCTCATTAGAGCATGACACTTAAATATTAAGAATAGACTTCACACTTACTGATAGGATTTATGGTTTCTGGATCTAAGCCTGATTGCGTGAACTGTTTTTTCAATCTCGTTATGGGTATTCTGGTATAGAAACATAATTCTATTACTATAATTACTCTAAGCGGGCAAAAAAAGTGTCTGAACTAACAACCACCTATCAATATTCAAGTCCTCAGGATGCATATTTCAAAGAATATTTGTACCAGAGACAGAAAGAGATCTGGAAACATTTACATTTTATTAAAAAAATGTTTTCCTTCAAAGCACCATCTCTGCAAGCAGTCAGGGAAGTGAGTCCTACGTGGGATAACTTCTACCAAATAAAACCTTTCAGTTGAGATTTTTTTAAATCAAGATTCTCAAACTCAACCTAGCACTCATTATGAATGTGAAATCTAAGTTTATATTTTCCATAACTTCTCGCTAGTTCTTTTTTTTGTTTGTTTGTTTTTTCTTTTTGCGGTATGCGGGCCTCTCACTGTTGTGGCCTCTCCCGTTGCGGAGCACAGGCTCCGGATGCGCAGGCCCAGCGGCCATGGCTCACGGGCCCAGCCGCTCCGCGGCATATGGGATCCTCCCAGACCGGGGCACGAACCCGTATCCCCTGCATCGGCAGGCGGACTCTTAACCACTGCGCCACCAGGGAGGCCCTTCTCGCTAGTTCTTAAAGGACTTGTAGCAAAATCAGTCCAAAGCATGACACTGTCAACTGAAAAAATGCACAGTGTGAGAGCTGTGAATCCCGTTGTACTGGGGGACTTGCTGAGGACAAAAGCCCAGGAGAGAGCAGCTCAGATATCTCTAAGGAACGGCTCTGAAGGGTGGGGGAGGTCAATGCATATATGATTTGGCAAAGGGTGTACAGGCAATCCAGCACACATCTCGGTAGAAGGCTGCTGTTAAGTCACAAGGAGCAGACGTTTCCATGAATGATTTTAGTGCTTTTCTAGGTATGAGAGGATGCAAGAAATTGGGTTCATACAATTTTCTCCTGAAAATATCTAACTCTCTGAAGGCCTGTTCTGCCAGTTTTTCCCAGAGCACAGAGTGCCTCATTCCTGATCTCTGTTCTGAACTCCTTTCAGGGGGTATTAAAGGTCAGCGACTGCCATGGATGATGACCTAGTCCTTGCAGAGCTGGACGGCAAGTGACATTCTTTAGTTGGCACATATAAATTTTATAATTCACATGTTAAATTTAGGACACTATAGCTACATAAACTTTTGCCCTGAAATTTCAGAGAGAGAGAGAAAAAAACAAACTCAGCACCTCCAGTCTTTAGTGGTGGTTTATTCATATAATTCTAATGGTGTATAATTTTTCCTTCACTTCTCTAATTTGTAAAGCACACTGTGATACTCCTTTTATGAGTCACACAATTTACCATCCCTACAAGAACAAGGAGGGGACTTCCCTGGTGGCAGAAGTGGTTAAGAATCTGCCTGCCAATGCAGGGGACACGGGTTCAAGCCCTGGTCCGGGAAGATCCCACATGCCGCAGAGCAACTAAGCCGGTGCGCCACAACTACAGAGCCTGTGCTCTAGAGCCCGCGAGCCACAACTATAGAGCCCGCGTGCCACAACTACTGAAGCCCGTGCGCCTAGAGCCCGTGCTCCACAACGAGAAGCCACTGCAATGAGAAGCCCACGCACCGCAACGAAGAGTAGCCCCCGCTCACCATAACTAGAGAAAGCCCACGCGCAGCAACAAAGACCCAATGCAGCCAAAAATAAATAAATACATCTTTAAAAAAAAAAAAAAAAAGAACAAGGAGGGAGGGCGGAAGGGAAGGGAGGTAGAGACTGAGAGCGGGAAAGGGGGTAGGGGGGTGCCCGAGGGACTACAGAAACACAAAGCCGAAAATAATGCTACAGAAATTTCAGGTAAAATTCAACAAGTACTTTGAAACTCATCTAGCATCAAACCTTGTCTATGCACATACAGGTGGGCGCACATGTGATTGTTTCTTTTCTTACACCACATCAAATTAATCATCACTTAATAGTATTCTTTTTCATTTCAAAAACCTTCACAGAGTCTCTGTCGACATCCAAAGGGACCACTCCCACTGCATGTGGCTCGGAGAAGTTTCCAGTCCACAATCACCATCCCAAACAGAACAGTTTTACAGCAGAGCTGATTCAGGACTTACCTCTGCAGTCAGGACGCCCAGCGCCTCACAGGGTAAAGCCTGCAGCCGTTCAGGGCTGGGCTTTGTGTGGTTGGAGGGATGGCGGGAGGGTCTGCGGGGATCCGCCTCAGGCCCCTCTGGCCATTTACATGTCAATAGTCAAACCAAAGCTCCCCGACCTGGGCCCCTCCGTGCAGCCAGGCCCTGGGTTTTGTCCTTCTCTCTCTCCACGGAGCCTTGAAGCCACTGGCTGCCAGCAGGCGTCTGGCAAACTCGTTATGGCGGATTTGTCACCCTCTTCGGAGCCCTGAGCCTAGGTAAATACATCACAGGCTTTTCAAATGATCTGAGGACGCCACGCTGGGAGAGATGAATGCTTTAGATAAGACCGACAGAATCAGAATGCCAAAAGAGGTCTGTCTGGCTTGAAAAAAATGAGCTGAAAGGAAAAAGACAGTTCAGAGAAACAGAGGTTCCGTCATTCACTTAGGCTCGAAGCAACTGCTCTGGGGTTTTCGTTTGCTTACAAGTCGATAGGAGACAATGGAGAGACATGGGTGTCAGAAACAAGTGAACAAACGTAACAATTTTAGGATTCATTATAAAAAGACAGCACCGAGGACAAGGGCGGATGGGGAGGATTAGATGGTCCACATCCTATTCTACAAAGAAGAGTGGGTGACCAGGAGGGCAGAAATCCTGAGAATCTTCTCCTACGTGGAAGAAGTGATTTGGGCAGGGTCGGGGTGGGGAATGGCCATCCTCAGTGCAGGAAGGGCACACACAGTAGATTTATTCTGGGGGCTCCAGACGGCAGCAGAAAGGGCTGATGAATTTTCTAACAATGAAAAGCTCTGGCTGTCGGGAATCAGCGCCAAGGCTGCTTTCCCGAGGGGCCCTTGGAGCCCCGCCCCCTGTGCGAGAGGTGCTGGCAGAGGCTCCTTCCAAGGCTCGGCTGGCGGCCAGCTGCCTTCAGGGACACTTCCTTCGCATCTGATGTGAGAAGACCACCTTGAGTACGGGTTCTCAGGATCTTTCGAGCTGGAAACAGGATGACGATGAAATAAAAATATGGATTTAAAAAGTGGCATGATCCGTGTCATGTACAAAGATTGATTTATCTTGGAATGAAGCCACTCTTAAGATGCTCAAAAACAGTCCAAGCATTAGTCATTTCTGAAATTACAAAATGTAGATCCATGACCCATTTGTTATGGTTTGAAAGTGGCAAGGTTGGCTCCCTGGATCCCATTTCCTTACATTCCTTTTCCTTCCTCTCTCCATTTCTCAAAAAGCTGCTGATATAATTTGGGTCACTTACAGCACTTACATTTACAAAGTGTTTTACGGTCAATTGAATCTTATGAATATGTCATAGGGCAGAGTCTCTCTGCTACCTTAGAACTTAGAAGCAGAGGAAAGGAGAGAGTTCTAGGGAATGCCTTCAGAAAGTGTCTGCAGGGACTGAGCGGACCTCCGATTGTTCCCACCTTGAGAAGAGCAATGGTAAAAAACCTTTCCTCCCCAGGGAAGCTTATCTCTCTGCCTACGTTGTGAAAGAATCATGGGAATTGCTTTGACCCACATTGCCCCCTGGCAGTGTTCTGGGTACAAAGCAGACTCAGATGAGACTTCACCAAGCCTCCTCATATAGTAGACACCACCACCACAGCACCAGCACATCACCTAATGACATTATTATAAAACAGCTCTCAACATTCTTACTTCTCTAAAGTCAGCAGAGAAAATGCACAAGATAGGGGCTTCCCTGGTGGCGCAGTGGTTGAGAGTCCGCCTGCCGATGCAGGGGACACGGGTTCGTGCCCCGGTCCGGGAAGATCCCACATGCCGTGGAGCGGCTGGGCCCGTGAGCCATGGCCGCTGAGCCTGCGCGTCCGGAGACTGTGCTCCGCAATGGGAGAGGCCACAGCGGTGAGAGGCCCGCGTACCGGGAAAAAAAAAAAAATGCACAAGATATGTGTAGACAAAATTTTGGTAATTACTGACAAATTACCCTCTAGATAGATTTCAACTCCCACCCACATCTACAGAAGTGCCATTTTCCCACATGTCCACCAACATGAACATAATCAGGTCTGTACGTTATGTTTCGCTTTACCTTGGAGAACTTGATAGGGGAAAAAAATCTCATTTTTGTTTACTCTGTATTTCACTTATTGTTAGTGAGATGAAGCATCATTATATTTTTTAAATACTAGGGAGAAAATTTGGAGACATGTGTCCTAAATTGCAGACCATGGTTGCTCATCTTTGTGGGACAGGAATATAGGAGACTCACATTTTCCACATATGTGCTTCTGTAGTGTTTAAACTATGCATAACTTTGCTTTTTTCCCCCCGACGTCAAAAGTAAAGTTTTTTAAGTAACTAGTGAGTGGGGCATTTTCAAAAAAATTATATCAATGGTTATTCAGCATCACTTAATTATGCAAGGCACCCTTTGGGGTAGAGAATACAAAACTAATTAAGGTGAGTCCTTGTTCCCTGACGCTCGCTGTCTGGTAGAGTGAATAACATGTACTCACACTCACTTTTAAAATGAAGGAAACAATACAAAGCTTGTTAACAAACTCTTCTCTCACTGAGTCAGGACACCATCACTCCTGATCCAGCTCCTTCATGCACCCATATGCCCAGCATGTCACCATGATTGTAGGGCTTTTGTTACTCTGTTACATTAGATATGCTGCCAACATTTAGAGTCTAGCAGAATGCAGAGGACATGAGTCTTTTTGAGGGAATCTCGGAATAGAACAGAGATAGCCAATTTGGAAGGCTGATCTTTTGGGATAGTTAGATTTCAGACAGACAATGACCTAAGAGTATAAACAGAGACCAATGCACACATCTGCTGGTGAGAAAGCAGCACAGAAGCTGTGTGGGCAAGTCTGTGATGGTACAATGCCCTTTAAGCAGGTTCTTCTCCGAGGAAAAGAAGAATCTAAGGAGGAGGGGGGTCTTGCATCCCAAGTGATACAAACCTCACTTTACTTCCCTGGAAAGGTTCAGTCTTCAAAAGAGGAAAGTACTGAACTGTTTCAACACACCCCAAAAGATATAAAAGACTATAATAAGTCAAGTTGATTTGTTAATAAATTTCACTTGATTATTAGTGGGAATGTAAATCAGTAATTCTGAAAAATAATCTGACTGTTTTGATACTCTAATTCTATTTCTAGGACTCTATCACTAAGGAAATAATTCTTCTTTTTTTTTTTTTTTTTGCCACACCATGCTGCATGTGGGATCTTCCCCAACCAGGGATTGAACCTGTCCCGCAGGCATTGGGAGTGTGGAGTCTTAACCACTGGACTGCCAGGGAAGTCCCAGGAAATATTTTAATTATGGAAAAAGCTTTATGCAGAAAGATGTACACGACAGAGATTGGCAGAGATTGGTTCAAGATGGCGGAGTAGAAGGACGTGCGCTCACTCCCTCTTGTGAGAGCACCAGCATCACAACTAACTGCTGAACGATCACTGACAGGAAGACACTGGAACTCGCCAGAACAGATACCCCACATCCAAAGACAAAGGAGAAGCCACAACGAGACGGTAGGAGGGGCGCAATCACAAAAAAAATCAAATCCCATAACTGCTGGGTGGGTGACTCACAGACTGGAGAACACTTATACCACAGAAGTCCACCCAATGGAGTGAAGGTTCTGAGCCCCACGTCAGGCTTCCCAACCTGGGGGTCCAGCAATGGGAGGAGGAATTCCTAGAGAATCAGACTTTGAAGGCTACTGGGATTTGATTGCAGGACTTCGACAGGACTGGGGGAAACAGAGACTCCACTCTTGGAGGGCACACATAAAGTAGTGTGTGCATCAGGACCCAGGGGGAAGGAGCAGTGACCCCATCGGAGACTGAACCAGACCTACCTGCTAGTGTTGGAGGGTCTCCTGCAGAGGCAGGGCATGGCTGTGTCTCACCGTGAGGACAAGGACACTGGCAGCAGAAGTTCTGGGAAGTACTCCTTGGTGTGAGCGCTCCCAGAGTCTGCCATTAGCCCCACCAAAGAGCCTGGGTAGGCTCCAGTGTTGGGTAGGCTCCAGTGTTGGGTTGCCTCAGGCCAAACAACCAACAGGGAGGGAACCCAGCCCCACCCATCAGCAGACAAGTGGATTAAAGTTTTACTGAGCTCTGCCCACCAGAGCAACACCCAGCTCTACCCACCACCAGTCCCTCCCATCAGGAAACCTGCACAACCCTCTTAGATAGCCTCATCTATCAGAGGGCAGACAGCAGAAGCAAGAAGAACTACAATTCTGCAGCCTATGGAACAAAAACCACATTCACAGAAAGATAGACAAAATGAAAAGGCAGAGGACTTTGTACCAGATGGAGGAACAAGATAAAACCCCAGAAAAACAACTAAATGAAATGGAGATAGGCAACCTTCCAGAAAAAGAATTCAGAATAATGATAGTGAAGATGATCCAGGACCTTGGAAAAAGAATGGAGGCAAAGATCGAGAAGATGCAAGAAATGTTTAACAAAGATCTAGAAGAGTTAAAGAATAAACACCTCGAAGAATTAAAGAACAAACAAACAGAGATGAACAATACAATAACTGAAATGAAAAATACACTAGAAGGAATTAATAGCAGAATAACTGAGGCAGAAGAATGGATAAGTGACCTGGAAGACAGAATGGTGGAATTCACTGCCACAGAACAGAATAAAGAAAAAAGAATGAAAAGATATGAAGACAGCCTAAGAGACCTCTGGGACAACATTAAACTCAACAACATTTGCATTATAGGGGTCCCAGAAGGAGAAGAGAGAGAGAAAGGACCCGAGAAAATATTTGAAGAGATTATAGTCGAAAACTTCTCTAACATGGGAAAGGAAATAGCCATCCAAGCCCAGGAAGTGTAGAGAGTCCCAGACAGGATAAACCCAAGGAGAAACACGCTGAGATACATAGTAATCAAACTGACAAAAATTAAAGATGAAAAATTGTTAAAAGCAACAAGGGAAAAATGACAAATAACATTCAAGGGAACTCCCATAAGGTTAACAGCTGATTTCTCAGCAGAAACTCTACAAGCCAGAGGGAGTGGCATGATATATTTAAAGTGATGAAAGGGAGGAATCTACAACCAAGATTACTCTGCCCGGCAAGGAGTTCATTCAGATTCGACGGAGAAATCAAAAGCTTTATAGACAAGCAAAAGCCAAGAGAATTCAGCACCACCAAACCAGCTCTACAACGAATGCTAAAGGAACTTCTCTAAGTGGGAAACCCAAGAGAAGAAAAGGACCTACAAAAAGATGTACATGACAGCGTTATTTATAGTAGCAAAACTGGAAACAGCATCAGGGAGACTGACATCCAATAAAAGAGGATGATTCAATAAACCAGGAAACCTCCACCTGCTAGAAAATTACAGTGCCCTAAAAATGATGTTTCAAGCTTCACATTCTTGTCTCAGTAATGCATTACTGGGAATCTATCCTAAAGAAATAATTGAAAAACACAGGAAAGTGAAAACACCCTAATATCCCACAATAGAAATGTTAAGTAAGCTCCTATTATTTCTTCCAAACTCAGCTCAAGTGGTACTTCTCCTGGGAAGTCTGCCCTCACCCCTGGCCCAGCTCTGGGCTCCCATGATGCCCTGAGCACCACTAGTCATAGCATGACCCCAGGGTTCTATTCCTGTGTGCTAATTAAGCACCTTAAGGTCAGGGAACTTGACTTTGTTGATTTAGTACTCCCAACCCAGCACAGTGCCTATAGACAAAGAAAATATGCACCTAGACATCTATATTGTATAAGACTACATAATCAGTGTATTCGTTTGTTAGGGCTGCCATAACCAAATACCACAAGCTGGGTGACCTAAACAATAGTCACAATTTATTGTCTCACAATTCTGGAGGTCACAAGTCTGGAATAAAGGTGTCAGCAGGGTTGGTTCCTCCTGAGAGCTATGAGGGAAGAATCCACTCCAAGCCTTTCCTTGACCTGTGGATGGCCATCTTCTCTGTGTGTGTCTGTCTCCAAATTTCCTCTTTTCATAAAGATACCAGTCATACCGGACTAGGGCCCAAACCAATGACTTCATTTTAACTTGACTGCCTCTATAGAGACCTTGTCTGCAAATAAGGTCACTGTCTGAGGTAAAGGGAGTTAGGACTTTCACATGTGCATTTTCGGGTGACACAATTCAACCCATAACAATCAGCAAATTTGTAGATTTATGAGAGTTCCCAATAATTTAAAAACACCTGTTTTATAATGTTTAATAGAAAAAAAAAATCTATATTTATATATACAGCAAGAGTTCTTAACTTGGATTTTATTTTAGAGTCCATGACCATCCCCAGGTTAAGAACCATTGATGATACAAGATCTCAGGGTTTTTTAAAAGAAAAAAAAATGTGAAGGTAATAAACCAAAATATTAATGGTTTATGCCTCAGGGTGATAGTATGGATGTTTGGGATTGTTTCCCAATTTTCTGTAATAATTTCAAATTACTATTATAGTCAGGAAAATTTTTCACTTTTTTAAATTATTTATTTATTTATTTATTTATTTATTTATTTTTGTGGTACTCGGGCCTCTCACTGCTGTGGCCTCTCCCGTTGCAGAGCACAGGCTCCGGACGTGCAGGCTCAGCGGCCATGGCTCAGGGGCCCAGCCGCTCCGTGGCATGTGGGATCTTCCCGGACCGGGGCACGAACCCACGCCCCCTGCATCGGCAGGCGGACTCTCAACCACTGCGCCACAAGGGAAGCCCTCACTTTTTTTAAAAAAGGAGAAATGATATTTTTAAAGGGTTTAGGGACTTCCCTGGAGGTCCAGTGGTTAAGAATCCACGCTTTCACTGCAGGGGCACGGGTTCGATCCCTAGCCACAGAACTAAGATTTCACATGCCATGTGGAGCAGCCAAAAAAAAGGGGGTTTAGAAACATATGAAAATGAATGTTTTACACAAATAGTGTATTAGGGAAAGATAGGAAGAAAATATATAATACTCACAGAATTCGTTAACAGAAGTTACAGAAAGAATTTTGTGAACGTCTTCCTAAGTTTTGTGTGTTTTCCAAATTTTTTAATAATGAACTATATTACTCTCATGACCAGAACAAGCCAATAAATCTTATTAATTAAGAACATGTAGTTTAAGTAGTTGGTTGTACATTAAATATTCAATATTAAGAGCTGAGTTAACAAATTATGGTACAATGACAAAATGCAGTTTTTAAATGACCATTATGAGACACACAGACATAGGAAAGAGCTTATGAGACAGTTCTCTGAAAAAAAAAGTAAAATATAAAAATACACACAAATTATAACCAGTAAAATATATCCATATGCAGACAGTAATTTGCAAAAACGAATATCTACTAAGAGTAGGATTATGTATTATTTTAAAATATTCTTTAATATTATATTTTCATTTTATTTATGAAAATGTATTCTAAGTATCCTTAGAAAATGTTCTTTTCTAAGAATATCTGTAACTCGTTTTACACTGCCTAAAACAGCTTTTAACCATTCCAAGAATCAACTTCTTGTCTAGAAGATGGCTGGCAAAACTTTAGGCTTGTCTGGCTCCCAACAAGCAACCCACAGTATTCATCACAACTCAGTGGCTGGTTTCACCTTCACTGTTGGTGGAAGTGCACATGGACACACCCTTTCTAAAGGACAACTTGGCAGCACTTGTTAAACCTATTAACGTTCACTCCCTTTGACTGAACATTTCCACATCTGGGACTCCGTCCCACAGAAACAATTCTACACATGCACAAAGTAAAGGTAACAAGAACGAACAACTGGTCTACCTAGGGTGGCCCTTTCTCACAGGGGACTGTGGGAAGGAGAGTTTCAGTTAGAAAGCAGTGGAGAGACCTACAATAGCTACTAAATGGAAAGGCCACGCAGCTTTGATTCACTGCCCAGGTTACTATTTCCTTTGATGTCTTTATTTCTGGCAACTAACCAGAAACAAGGGTGCTGATTCAACTCTACATGTTCCAATCATATGCATGCCAGTACAGACGCTAGGATACAGATTCAGGTGAAATAAGCATGTTTTAGATTGTTTTCTTTTTAGCTCCCAGCTTCACAAACAGAATTTAGAGTATAGCAACTCTTATTTGAAAATAGTCATAGAATGGGAGCCATATATGCTCTCATTTTTTCCTATTTTTGCTTAAATAGGAAATGTCCAGACCTTAGGTTTGGGCTCCTAGGGTTTGTCTCCTAAATAAATTGTGTTTCCATCCATCTATTCATGTTTACACAGAGAGTCTTGGGATTGTTGCCTTCTGACAATTTACAAATAAGACAAATTTCTCATTTTTCATTGACTCCCTCAATGGTTGACTCAAAGTACAAAAATTCTGATCAGGTCAAGAATGCAGGTTAAATTAGATCTCCTCAGTGAAGGCTGTAAAGGAGGAGGAGTAAAAGCACAAATAACTTCAAGCTAAAATGACATTAATGAATTAGGTTTGCTTCTAGACTATATTCAGTGTAACAATGTAGTGGGCAATTTTTCAGATTAAAAAAGAGAGGGACTTCCTTGGTGGTCCAGTGGTTAGGACTCCACACTTCCACTGCAGGGGGCACAGGTTTGCTCCCTGGTCGGGAAACTAAGATCCCACATGCCGCAGCACGGCCCAAAAAAAAAAAAAAAATAGACAAAAACTTTACAAGTTATTGATATTAGAGTTCCTCAGATAAACATCTTTATGAACACTGATGATATCTATTTGCAGACCACTGCACATTCTGAACATTTTTTCTCTACCTCAAGCTAATGACAGCTTTAGAGATGTGAAGGAAAAGATAAAAGGAAGCTGGGTGAGTCGTGTAGTATTGCATGGGGGCTACTTGGAGAAGTCTGACAGATAAGCATTACCTCTTGCACCCCCTTCATCCACTGCATTACAAGCTGTCAATTTTTAAGCCTCAAGTCTCACCATTAACTGGATTGACAGTTGCTTAGAAAATAAAATTTTTTTTAAACCATTCACACTGGTAATGTGAGATGTTACTTTACAAAATAACACAACTACACTTGATGAATAAACACTATACATCAGGTACATAGAAATTCACTGGAGAGACTTAAAATTAGGCAACCTTAGAAGGATAAGAATAAAGATGAGATTTTAAAAGGAAAGAAAAACCAAGAAATGACACCTTTAAAGAAAAAAATTTTTGAAGATGTAACAAATATATGCTTTTTAATAAATTCTCTAGACCTACAGCAGTGATTACATAGAGGTGAAAAGCAAAGGCAAGGGAGCAAAAACTTATAGTATGCCTGAATTCGAAACTTGGGATGCCAGGTCAGGAAAAAACCTAAAAATGTCTGATTTAAAGAATCTCTATTAAACACAAAGAAAGTATAAGCAACGCGTGACGACAACACGGAGCAAGGCCAGTGACCATGGAGACAGATGAGAGGTCAGGAAGCAGGCAGTGGCCTCTCTTCCTCTGGGGCTTTTCCTGGCCAAGTGTGAGCCCAGGTACCTCGCAGCCCGAACCTTCTCATAGGGCTGAGGCACGGACACAGCACGTTGGCCTGAGCAATCAGCAGACGTGGGAGCAGGGGAGTGAACGATTTTCTTTGCTTTTCAGAGGCAGACAAGGGCAGGGGGGCGGTGCAGACATGAAACAACATGGTTCACCTTGCCTTGCAGAGGAAGCCACTCACAGCCAGAAAGATGCCAAGAGATGGGGAGACCCAGTGAGACGCTGAGGTGGTGGGCACCCGTCACCCTGAGGTTTTCTGCCAGGATCCTCAGGGGGTGCATTCATAATTCTGGCACAGGCTATCCTGAGAGGGACTGACAGGAAAGGACCCAGCGAGTTTTTGGCAGGTCCACCGTGAAGCAGGACTATTGCCAAAGACAAGGGAAGACCCGAGAAGCACAGTGACCTCCAATAACCAGCCGTCCCTGCTCCTCCGAGGGGGTCCTTTACCCATCAGGCACCTACAATGGATTCACTGACTCTGGGCCGAATCACAGTTACTTAGAGTTTGACCATATGGGGCTGTCCTGGAACTTGAAGTGATAAACATGTACATATACGTATAGGCATTGATATCTATGTGTGTGGAGATGGAAGGGACGAAGGAAGGGCTGCAGGGGGGGAGATGGTTATTCCTCATTTAGAAGAAACAGGAGGTGCTGAAGAAACTGGCAACAATACTTGGTAGTATTTTATACTTTTCTTCTGAATAGATTTGGAGTGTCTTATGCTACACTATATTTGCTTGGAAGCTTAATAAATAACCACCTCAAGAAATTAGAAAGAAAGAAAAAACAGGAGGTGGAACTACATGACCTCTTAGCCAAACCATTATCTACAGGATCTCATGCAAACCTCTATACCTTTACTTGAAAGAAAGGTATTCCAAGAAGCTATTCCAATAGGCACTGTGCTCTGTGCAACAGACTCTCTTGAATTACACTAGTTTTTTTTTTTTTTTTTTTTTTTGCGGTACGCGGGCCTCTCACTGTTGTGGCCTCTCCCGTTGCGGAGCACAGGCTCCGGACGCGCAGGCTCAGCGGCCATGGCTCATGGACCCAGACGCTCCGCGGCATGTGGGATCTTCCCGGACCGGGGCACGAACCCGTGTCCCCTGAATCGGCAGGCGGACCCTCAACCACTGCGCCACCAGGGAAGCCCTACACTAGTTTTACTGTAAGGAAGTTCCTGTAAAAACTAACTGATAAAGGAAAGAATTAAGATTTATCCTGCCTGTGCTGTTACAAACTGTTCCAAATAGTAAATGAGTAACCAAAATAGTAAACCAAATAATAAATGAGATAAAGTTTCTCTTTATATCTCAGCTAATAAAGAAGAAATAATGCAACCCGTATATCTATTTAGCAGTACCCAATGGATTAAAGAGCCATATTGAAAACAAAGAGGTTGCTACCTATTAGAAATTATGGAAATAAAGGTAAAATATATAGATGTTATAGTATCTATGATATACACAAATATAAAAATAAAGGACAATTTAAAAAATAAAGCCATATAAAACAAGTATACCCCGGTAAAAAATAAAAAGTTAAATTAAAAAAAATAAAACCATAAAAATAGCAGAAGAAACTACAGATTAATATTTTTACAATTTTAGGAGAAGCCCTTTTCATCTTAATCATAAAAACCAAAAATTTTAAAAGAAAACTGTGATAACATATGATAACATGTGATAACATGCATACTTTTTGAAAAGTTCTTACAAATGAATAAAGACAAAACACTCAAATAGTGAAATGGGCAAAGGATCTGATTAAGCAATTCCACACACACACTAAATAAGTTCCATTATAGGACTGGAATTATTTGGACTTAGGACCCTAGAAAAGCGCAGAAAACAGTAGTCAGTCTAATTGAAGGAAAACACACACACATACACACACACACACAAACATTAACTTACAAAATAATATTCAATCTTAGTCTTGAAAGAAATGCAAAAGAAAGAAAGATATTTTTAAACCATAAAATTGGCAAAGATTAGGATGATTTGACAATATTCATGTTGGTGAGGGCAGTGGAAAAGCCACTGACAACTTTACCTGGGTACAGCTTTACCTTTCTGATGGGCAATAATATCACCTAGCATACACACACATTTGACCCACCAATTTCACATGCAAGAATTTATCCTAAAGAGTTAATGGGGAGAGAGGGATGAGTTTAAGGATAGCTGTATAAAGCTGTTCATTACTAGGATGGTTCATTTTATGTCCCAGCTTAACTGGGCCACTGGGCACCCAGCTATCTGGTTACACATTATTCTGGGTGTCTGTGAGGATGTTCCTGGATAAGATTGACATTTGAATCAGTAGACTAGGTAAAGCAGATGGCCCTCCCTAATGTGGGCAGGCCTCATCCAATCCCTTGAAGGCATGAATAGAACAAAAGACTGAGCAAGAGAGAATCTGCTCTCTGCCTGATGGTCTTCAAGCTGGGACATCAGTCTCCTGCTTTCAGATTCAGACTAGAACTTGCACCATCGGCTCTCCTGGTTCTCAGGCTTTCAACTGGAGATCTTGGGACTTCTCAGCCTCTATAATCACATGAGCCAATTTTTTTATATTTCTCTGTGTGCGTGTCCCCTGGTTCTGTTTCTCTGGAGAACCCTAACTAATACAATTACAGTGTTAGTCATACAAATGAAAACCCAGGAAAGAATGGGTATCCTCATCAAAAGGTGGTAGATTAAATAATTGTTGATTCAATCGAGTGCTTGATAATTGCTTACAGAAATGATGAGGATTAACATGAACTGACTTGGAAAGATGTCCCCAATATACTGCTGAATTTTTTTCAAGCAGGTTACAGAACAGTAGGTACAGTGTGATTTCATTAATATAAAATTGTGGTATCATGCACAAGAGTGCGTATGTACATGTGTGTACGTGTGAAATGCGACATGATGTTTAATGAAAGGCAATTTACCTCTGGGTGATGGCATTTTGGATGATTTTTACCCTCTTCAAATTCTGTATTATTTGTATTTTTCTCCAATGAGCTTGTTTATCAGGAAAATCAATAAAGCAATCTCTTCCATTAAAAAAAAAAGTTCAAGACTTGTGGTTACCAAGGGGGAGGGGTTGGGGGAGGGTTGGAGTGGGAGACTGGGGTTAGCGGATGTAAGCTATTACCTATAATGGATAAACCAGGTCCTACTATATAGCACAGGAAATTGTATTCAATATCCTATGATAAAACATACGGAAAAGAATATTAAAAAAAGAATGTAGATATTGTATAGCTGAATCACTTTGCTGTATAGCAGACATTTATACAACGTTGTAAATCTACTATACTTCAATTACAAAAAATAAATTCATAGAGGCAAGCAGAGAGAGATACAGCTGTAACAGAGGGAATTTGGGTAAAGAGAGAGTTTGCAGTAGTTGCTGTTTTACAATAGGAGAAATTAGAATGTTAATGGGGGAAAGAACCAGAAGGGGATGAAAGAGTGAGTACCGCAGGCCAAGCAGGTTGTGTGTCCAGGGGAACCAGGAATAGATGAGTTGGTTCCTACCCTCAGGCGACACAGATAAGAGCCTACAAATGTAAAAACAATTCCCGATGAGTGATACGGGAGCTGCAGAATGCAGAGCAACACTGCCAAGGGGAGGGATCTGCAAAGGAATGCTGGAGGAGATGGTGCCCCTTCCAAGGTGGGTCGGATTTCTCTGCACAGAGATGGGTGGTAGGAAAAGCAGTAGCTGTTCTGACTGGTAGGCTTGTCAGATCCACAGGGCAGAATTTGGAGGTCAAGGAGCAGCAGGTGACGAGACTAGGAAATTAATCTGGAGCTCACAGTAAAAAGGCTTGAAGAGGCTGAGGACTTGGACCATAACACAGGAGGAATTCTAGGAGGGCTGCTTAGTGCAGGGACCCCATTCAAATACAAATTTAGCGGCTGCTTGTTGGATTTACAGATTGAGGGAACTTGACCCTGGAGGCAGGGAAAGCCCAGTGAAAAAGCTAACGTGACAGAGAAATGAACTAAAGTTGTGAATTAAAAAGGTGGCAACAGAAGTAGAGAGTGACATGAAAAGCATGGTGGAAGGGGTCTACACGTAGCATGAAACATGCGACATCCACAACGACGGGAAACCGAATCAAGACGGGGCTGAGCTGATTCTATGAGGCTCTGCTGTTAATCACTCTGCATTTAGAATTTTACTCAAATGCCACATTTTATAAACAGGTGTTTATAAACCCCAGTTTATAAACACCTTCTGCAACTTACTTTTGTGCGAGGTATAAGAAGGTGAGGCGGTAATAATGAACAGTTCTCCTAAAGGAAATCCAAAACCTGAGAGACCGCCTTAGCGCCTCATTAGAACGAGCTGAATTTATAATAATCATTACTCATGAGGTGAAAACTAAACAGACCCAGAACTGGGGAAGTGGAGGAGCTGACGAGATGGAGGTGGGGAAGGGAGAGACCAAGGGAGGGGGAATCAAAAAGGAACAAGTTTGTAACACAAATTTTTACAAAATGATGCGCCTTGGAAATTTTCTGAAGATACTGCTAAAAATTCTAAATACAGATTAAGCGGCCAGAGAAACGCTATAAAACCACTTAGGTTAGCTAGAAAAAGTCCCAGCCACTCAGAAAAACTAAAATAAAAAATTTAATTCTAAGCGACCCTCACATTCAACCATCAAAACAGGATCTATTTATCATGCCTAAATAAATAACGTCTCAATATTTATAAATAATAGGGGTAAGAACTTGACTTTTGCTCTGCTGATTTATACTCATTCTACAAATTTCTTCATAGTCTGCTCTCGCTTTCAAAAAAGGATTATAGGTAATACAGAATATTTCATTAAACTTTGAGTAAAAAAAATAAAATCCAGACAGGTAAGATAAGCACCCTCCTCATCACCTATTAGGCAAAATGTGAATTTTTAGACTCCCTGATCAGAACTTCAGAAATCTCCTTAGAGTGGGAGGGTGAACTATTTTAAAAAACCGCCTGTCAAGCCTAAAGCCATACACGCGTGGTATGAGTCACCTAATGGTTTTCAGAAGGCTTTTATGCCATCAGAGATATCTCCTTAGACGGCTGGGGGGCCTTGTGGTAGGGAGAGCTTGGGAAGTAAAGAAAGTGGAAGGAGAGACACACCACCCTAGGAACTCCGTCAGTACAAGAGGAATTTTTACAGCTGTTTTAAATTCCAAAATGAGTTTGAAGGTATGAGTGAAGTTTCAACTGCACTCTAAAGAAATTTCCTTCAGTTCACAAAAATATATGCTTCGCACTTAAGCCTCAAGATGCTACACAGATAAATGAGTCCTCCAATATGCTTTCAGAAATTATACCTGCAGGAGGCCTGAGCAACTGCCCTACAGAGGGTGAGCTCTTACAATACTCTTCAAAGAGAATCAGTGAAGCGTTCACCGTTGGCAATGGTTCCAATCTTTCCAAGAATCCCACCTTTCAAGTCATTTGTATGCTAAGCATTGTGACCTCAGCTCTAGAATCACAAAAATCTGTGCCTTCCATCTCGACTTTTGATCTATCTACACAGCAAGTCCTTGATAAATACAGGGCATAAACACTGTGGCTGACTCTAAGAGTTTAAAATACCAAGACAGTGTCCAGTAAATAGTTGAGGACTCCATCAAGATATCACAGGTATAGTGCTTGCTTCGGCAGCACATATACTAAAATTGGAATGATACAGAGAAGATTAGCATGGCCCCTGTGCAAGGATGACATGCAAAATCATGAGGTATTCCATATTTCGGGGGGATTAACAGATACAAACTACTATATATAAAATAGATAAACAGTAAGGTCCTACTGTATAGCAAATGGTGCTATATTCAATATCCTATAATAAACCATAATGGAAAAGAATATGAAAAAGAGTATGTATATATATGTACATATAACTGAATCACTTTGCTGTACACCAGAAACTAACACAACATTGTAAATCAACTATACTTCGATTAAAAAAAAATGATATCATAGGTATAGCACAAAACAGGATTCACAATATCTAATCAGAATGAATGAAGTATATTCCACCTACAAAGCAAACTCCAAACAGTAAATCAACTCACCAGCAAGTATTTGTTATTTTCAGAAGGAAAAAAAAAAACTTCCCAATTGTATCTATAAATAATATACCTGTGTACTATAATATCATAAATATCAACTGATTTGTAGTTTTTCTCTTAGAGACCTCATGGATGAAGCTTAATTGACCAACCTCAGAGTATCAGATTCATTAACAAAGTTGTTGAAATTTTACTTCTTGGGGGAAAAATATCTTAATTAAGCCAAACAATAGCTTTTCAACATAAAGATCTCTTACAAATTGAAAGTTTACAAGAAAGTGAATACTTTAGGGAAAAAAAAAAGGTGAACAAGGAATACCAGGTACTTCACACACCAGAGAAGAAAAAGAAATCCAAGAGCTAAAAACATATACAAATGTTCAGTCTTCTTCATAATCAAACAACGAAGACACAATTTTTACCTATAAAATTGAATGTAAAAAAATTAGAATAATCCCTACTGACAAGAGGGCAAGAAAACAAACTGTCACACATCGCTTAGTGAACATTTCTGGAAGGCAATTTAGCAATATGTGTCAAAAGCCTTAAAAATAAAACCAAATACCTTTTGACTCAGCAATTCCATTTCTCTTCAAGGAAAATAACTTCAAGAATGAGATTAACATACAAAAATGTACACTGAAGCATTTCATGTAAAAGTGAAAATCTGGAAGCCACCTAAAGCTTCAACAATATGGGAACACTTTAATAAACTAAAAACTACCTATCCAATCAATGTAGTTCTATTTTAGATATATGATGTTGAAAAGTATGGGCAAATGCTCATGATATAGTATTAAGGGAAAAAGTTACAAAATAACATGAAAAATATGATCTCAAGGTTGCACACAAAGAACATTTAAGGGTATGTACCAATATAGTAATAGTGGTTACCTATAGGTGGAAGGATTGAAGATGTTTATCTCCTTTTCTGCTAATTTTTTTTTTTTTTTTTTTTTTTTTTTTTGCTGTACGCGGGCCTCTCACTGCTGTGGCCTCTCCCGTTGCGGAGCACAGGCTCCGGACACACAGGCTCCGCGGCCATGGCTCGCGGGCCCAGCCGCTCCGCGGCATGTGGGATCCTCCGGGATCGGGGCACGAACCCGTGTCCCCTGCATCGGCAGGCGGACTCTCAACCACTGCGCCACCAGGGAGGCCCCTTTTCTGCTAATTTTTATACTATCTTCTTTTCTTTCCTTTTATTTTCTTTGGCTTGCGGGATCTTAGTTCCTCGACCAGGGATTGAACCTGGGCCCTCAGCAGTGAAAGCACGGAGTCCTAGCCACTGGACCACCAGGAATTCCCACTATCTACTTTACTACAATGAATATGTACTAATTTTGCTGGCTAAGTAACTTACCCATAACAAAGCAACAAGGTAGATATCATTATTATCCTCATTTTAAATATGAGGAAACTGAGGCACAGAGAGGTTAAGTAGCTTGTCCCAGGTCACACAGCTAATACATCATAAAGCCAGGATTTGTCCTAAATTGACCTAGCTCCAGAGCCTGATCTCTAAACCACTTTGCAGTGACTCACATTTTTAAAATAATTTAAAGTAAAATGCCAGATAATCTATAATTACATGCACTACAAATTCTTAAAGAAAGAGGATCTTTGCGGGCCAGAATTTTCAGAGCATACTGGGAGACAGGTGGTGAAGCTGGATGTTTTCTCCCATCTTACCAGGCTGTCCCTTTTCATTTTAGGTTTTCACTCAGATTATCTGAAAAGTCATCTATTTATTCCTCTATCACCATTCTCCCTCCCTTCAACACACACACACACAAACACACAGCATTCTCGAAAACTCAAACTCCAATTGGTACACTTTCCTGCTCCCTTCCCAGGCCGTGACAATTCCCTGAATACTTCTTTCCTGCTCCTAAAAGCCAAGGTGGCTCCCCCACAAATAACTCCCAGAGGTTTTGAAACAGAGCCAGACCTTGGAGGGGGGCCCCCCAGATGCAAAAGCCCTTCCATGTCCCCTGTCTCTTGTTTGTAGAAAAGCCATAGTCTCCCAGGCCTCCCCTGAGTCACAAAAGAGCAGGCTCAAGCAGTTAATGATGAGGACAAGAGAGTCACAAAATCTTTAGTTCCTCCATGAAGGACATAGATAACAGTGTCTGATGCACATTCCTGAGTTGTTTTGCAGATACTAAAACTGCCACCAGAGGGAAAAAGCTAACTGCAGGATGACCAGACTGTAGCCATGACATAAGCTGCTCTGTCTAGAGCAGTACTGAGTCTATGCCTTGCACAATTCCAAGAACTGGCCTCAAGGGAATGGGATCAAATCAACCCTGGAATTGAAGATTAACTGTGCTTAAAACAATCACGATGATGCTGATTAGACCACCACATGACCAGTTTCAAGAGGGTTGTCGGAACTGACTGTGCTGTTCTGCACGGAGGGCCCCCCACCGCCTGTGCACCCCTGAAACTCCCCTTTAAGACCTTCTGCCCCCTAACCGACAACTGGGAGGTGGTTTAGGGTATGCTAGTCTGCCATCTCCCCAGGTTGCCGGCTTCCTGAATAAAGCATCTTTTTTTTTCACCAGCCCTTGTCTCTTGAACATTGACTCCAGAGCCATGAGCAGCCAAACCTGAGTTCGGTTCCAGCTCTGGCCAGTAACGGTCTACCCAGACATATTAACTCACAATCCAGTATAAAATAAAGTATTTTCCATTTCCCTCACAAACAGAAATGTATACTATTTTTCCCCTAAGGAAGTTTCGAGTTAGTTTAGATGGAAGCAATGTAAGTTCTTGGAAAGGTGTTGTTAAAGTACAAAAGACTCTTGACAAACTATGGTGTGCCACGTATGAATAGGCAAGATTACAGGACCTTTTCCTGCGTATCATGTGACATCCCTGCTCTGGCCTCCAAACAAAAGCCTGATAGATGTAAGTGCTTGTAGATAATACTCTGAGCCATATAGGGCACATTGAGATTTCTGTAAGGGTGCACAGATGATCAAGTTGCTAGAGGCTAAAGAAATGTTTTCTGTACATTAGAAGAAAAAATATTACTAATCAGTATAAAGCAAGCTCCAGCCATCTGCTGTTCTAAAATTGGACACTTGATCATGTTAAAAAGAAGTGAAGTTCCTGCTGGTGGAAGTAGGAATTTAGACTACTAGATAAAATATCACCACTAGTGATGAAATTATCTTATTAAAGAACAATGACAGCTTTTTAACTTCAGGGACCAATAACAGTTCTCCTCAGTTACATTTCAGAAAGGAATATTTCATTCTGTTATCCCAGAGCTTATTAAAGATGAGCCACTATTACTGGTGGACTGTGGTTTTGCACCTAACTGATAAATTAGATTGAGCCATATCTCCAGTATGTAAATATACATTATCAAATCTTTGTTTTGCAAAAGTGAAACTAACAAAAGATTGCCTCACCAAGGAATGAGACTAGTTAATATAAGCTCCTTCAATTATTAAGATTTATCCAAAAACAATCTTAAAATTCACATGAAACCCCCAGAGACCTCAAATAATCAAAGCAATCCTGAGCAAAAAGAACAAAGCTAAAAGCATCATACTATGTGATTTCAAAATGTACTAAAAAGCTATAATAATTAAAAGAGCATGGCACTGGCATAAAAACAGACATATAAACCAGTGGAACAGAATAGAGAGCCCAGAAATAAATCCACAATTGATCTTCAACAAAGGTGCCAAGAACACACAAAGGACAGTCTCTTTAATAAACAGAGTTGCGAAGACTGTTTTCATCAAAAGAATAAAATTGGACCCTTATCTCACTCCACATGCAAAAATCAACTCAAAAATAGATTAAAGACTTAAATGTAAGAACTGAAACTATAAAACATAGGGGAAGAAAACATAGGGGAAAATCTTTCTGACATTGGTCAGGGCAATGATTTTTCTAATATGACCCCAAAAGTGCAGAAAACAAAAGCAGAAATAAATTGTATTGAATCAAACTAAAAAGATTCTACACAGCAAATAACGCAGTATAGAGACAATCTATGGAATGGGAGAAAATATTTGCAAGTTATCCAAAATATATAAAATGCTCAAACAGCTTAAGAGAAAGAAAACAAATAACACAATTCAAAAATAGGCAAAGTACCTCAATAGACATTTTTCATAAGAAGACATACAATTGCCAACAGATGTATGAAAAGGTGCTCAACATCACTGATCATAGGGGAAAACTGCAATGAGATATCATGTCACACCAGTTAGAATGGCTACCATCAAAAAGACAAGAGATAACAAGTGTTGGCAAGGATGTAGAGAAAAGGGGACCCCGTACACTGTTGGTGGGAATGTAAATTGGGACAGTCACTATGGAGAGCAGTATGGAGGTTCCTCGAAAAGTCAAAAATAGAACTACCATATGATCCAGCAATCCCACTTCTGGGCATATATCCGAAAGAAACGAAATCAGTATCTCCAAGAGATATTTGCACTCCCATATTCATTGCAGCATTATTCATGATAGCCAAGGTATGCAAGCAACCTAAGTGTCCATTAATGGATGAATGGCTAAAGAAAACATGATATATATATATATATATATATATATATATATATATATATATCATATTTTATCCCATACACAGTGGAATAAATTTCAGCCTTAAAAAAGAAGGGCATCCTGTCATTTGTGACAACATTAATGAACCTGGAGGGTATTATGCTAAGTGAAATGAGTCACAGAAACACAAATACTGCATAATGTCACTTATATATGGAGTCTTAATTTTTTTTTAAATTATAAATAAATAGATAGATATTTAAATAGCTGAACTCATAGAAAGAGAGTAGGCTGCCAGGGGCTGGAGAGTGAGAGCAACAAGGAGAGGTCAGTAAAAGGGTACAACCTTTCAGTTATAAGATGAATAAGGTCTGAGGATCTAATAATGTACAACATGGTGACCACAGCTGATAACACATGTAGTTGAAATTTGCTGAGAGTACTAGAACTTAAATGTTCTCACACACACAAAAAAAGATACATGTGAGGTGATGGATATGTTAATCCTTTCACAATGTTTACGTATACCAAACCACCATGTTGCACACTTTAAATATCTTACCAAAAAAAAAAAAAATCTTAGGGCTTCCCTGGTGGCGCAGTGGTTAAGAGTCCGCCTGCCGATGCAGGGGACACGGGTTCGTGCCCCGGTTCGGGAAGATCCCACATGCCGTGGAGCGGCTGGGCCCGTGAGCCATGGCCGCTGAGCCTGCGCGTCCGGAGCCTGTGCTCTGCAACGGGAGAGGCCACAGCAGTGAGAGGCCCGCGTACCGCAAAAAAAAAAAAAAAAAAATCTTAAAATTTTATTTGTCAATTATACCTCAATGAAGCTAAAGGAAAAAAAAAAAAAAACCACGGGGTGGGGGAGACAAAATTCCTCATAATATTAATATTGTTTTCTGATTAAAGAAAGCTTATTGGGGACTTCCTTGGTGGTCCAGTGGTGTAAGACTCCACACTCCCAATGCAGGGGGCCTGGGTTTGATCCCTGGTCAGGGAACTAGATCCCATGTGCCACATCTAAGAGCCCGCATGTTGCAACTAAGATCCCGCGTGCTCCAACTAAAAAGATCCTGCATGCCGTAATGAAGATCTCGCACACGTGCAGCCCAATTAATAAATTTTTTTTAATAAAAGAAAGAAAGCTTATTGAATCACGATATTGTACACCTAAAACTAATATAACATTGTAAATCAACTATACTTCAATTAAAAAAGAAAATAAAAACAAATTTTTAATAAATTTTTTTTCATTTCTTGGCAGAAGAAAAGAAAGCGTATTAAACACCTCCCCTATATCCTCTCCCAGCAAAGACCCCACTAACATGTGAGAAAAAGAATAAAGATAAGCCACAGTAAGGAATAGAACACGGAGTGGCCAAAAGCAAAGGAGAGATTTCAACAGCTATGGAAGATGGAAAGCCAGTGGAGAAGAGGTAACTTCTGTGTGAGGGGGAGGGAAAGAAGCCTCAGTTTGGTGTTTACAGAGGGGGACACTCGAGAAAGGGACAATTTTGCCCCACAGAACCCTGCTGAGGTTTGCGACTTAGAACCACTTGGCACTGGGGTGGACACAAACACAAACTGGGGAGAAACTGAAGGTCTACAGTTGTACTTGGTTAGTGGTGCCCCACACGCACTGACTCATGATAACCCTCTCTGTCTCAAACGTTTCAATATTAAAAACTATGCACACCCCCATGCGCACACAGGTGAATCACTCCGGTGCTGAGGAGGGAGCGGAGGGAAGATGCACACCTCCCAGCCCCGCCCCGCCCACGAGCTTTCACCAATGAGCACTGAGCACAGTACTGCTCTTTGTCTCCCAGCTACTCCTTTACTCCGAGGTTTCTTTCTGTCTTTATTTCATGTGCAGCTGAACAGTTTTGACCCCAAATGGCTCACAGAGATGTGTAAGTGACAGCAGTGAAGGTGCTACAAAAGTGCCTGAGGCACCTTGCAGAAGGCAAAGGATGAAATTTAAGACCAGCAGGTACTCAGGGGCTGGTGGAGGCATCTCTTACACATCACTGGGAAGACTGGATGGTGTCTGGAAGAATCCGTGACCAGTATACACATCAGGACGTCACGGAGCAGGGTGCCAAGAACAAATCCAAAGGAATTATGCATAACCACCCTGTTTGTGCTGATTCATTCAGCCCTGTCATTTCTCAGACTGCATACTGAGCTGAAAGAGTGGGTCATGATTATGAACAGTCAGCCCCCCAACTCCAGGCACAGAACACTGTCAGTCAAGCATCTGCTCTCACAAGATGGGATACAAAGAGTTTCCTTCAAATGTTCTCATTTTTATTATGAAATACTTGACACATATAAAAGACTATATTAATATATTACATATACATAGGAATAAAGATCATAATAAAACTCACTTCTCAATTTAAAAAATAGAACATAACCAATAACAGTGATATTCTTTTTTTTTTTTTTTTTGCGGTACGTGGGCCTTTCACTGTTGTGGCCTCTCCCGTTGCGGAGCACAGGCTCTGGACGCACAGGCTCAGTGGCCATGGCTCACGGGCCCAGCCGCTCCACGGCATGTGGGATCTTCGTGGACCGGGGCACGAACCCATGTCCCCTGCATCGGCAGGCGGACTCTCAACCACTGCGCCACCAGGGAAGCCCAACAGTGATATTCTTTATGCTCCACTCCAATCATATCCCCAAAGTGTAAGCACCATTTGAATTTTGTGTTTACTTTCTTTTGCCTTTATTATGGTTTTGCCACATATGTATGTAACCACAAGCCATATGTCACTTAGTTGTATTTTTCAATTTGTAAAATTGATATATTGTATTAATTCGTCGGTGGTTCCCCCCAATATTATGTTTCCTCTCTAGAGAATTTGAACAGCTTCTAAGACAAGACCTTCATATACTCTACAATTTTGCACACAGACCCTCCAATTGCCTTTTAGTCTTAAACATGAACACAAAACCAAGGACCACCAGACATTCAAGGAAAGCTTCCAAAATGAAAAGGAGGGACCACAGTAAACAAGAAGAAATAACCCTGGAGTAAACTAAAATAATTCTGGTAACTGACAAGAACTTAAGGGACTTCCCTGGGGGTCTGGCAGTTAAGACTCCAGTATTCCACTGCAGATGGGGCTGGGTTCAATGCCTGGTAGGGGAACTAAGATTCCACATGCTGTGCTGTGTGGCCAAAAAAAAAAAAGATAAGAACTTAAAAAAAAAACAACTTGAATTAGTATCCTCAGAGATTAAAGAAAGTATTATAGAACAAGTTAAAATGAAAAAAATGATCAGAGAACCAAAGAGATTTCTTGGAAATAAAAATGTTATTGACAAAATTTTTTTTTATTCAATAGAAGGAACGAAAGTAAGTTTTAAAAATCTCCCAGGAAATAGAACCAAAAGACAGAAGAGGCAGAAATAGAGACAGAAAAGTTAAGCAAAAAGAGAGGCTCAATTCAATAGGTCTTCTGCATATCAGAAGTTTTAAAAGAGAAAACAGAGTAAGAGGACAGGAGAATTACCAAAGAAATGATAGAATAAAATTTCCCAGAAGTGAAGAGCATGAATCTCTATAGTGAATGGGACAACGAATGAAAAAAACTAACCACATCAAGTGGTTGACGTTTCAGAATTATCCAAATTCCCTACATGGAGAAGAAAAGGTCATTTTAAGAAGAGGATAAGAATCCATTTCTTTTTCTCTTCTTCCTCACCACTCTGGAATGGGTTTGACAGTGTATAACATAACCATTTGCAGATGTGGAAAAGCAGGCAGCCAATCAGTTACACTAAAAGCTCGAGACCATCTTAGAAGTAAACGAGGCACAATTTATTGCTCATGTTAAGCAGTAGGATTTGGTGAGTTTACAAAGCACTAAAATAAAATTAGAAGCTACAGCTATAAATAAAAGCTAGTCTTGGAAGGGATCACTGTTCTTCACTTTACTAGTCCTGTTTCCCACAAGTTGAAAGACCTTATGCTGAGCATAAATAATATTTTGTGAAGCAGGAAATTAAATTCCCACCACGAAGATATTGAAAACTAAAAACTGATCTTGGTGGTCAATGAACAGAGTGCCTATGTACTTTTCTGTGTTTTAAAATGTCTCTTAAAATAAATAAAAGGCTCAAATAACAAGAGATCAGTTAAAACAGAAAGTCTGTTATAGGAATTGCCCAAATCTTGCCCAATCTTTTACTGCCTTATCCAACAGACCTTATTTTGTCTCTAAAACAAAATGTTACATATGAAAAACAGAACACAGACTTGTGAAGCCCACTCCAATCAGGACTTGCAAGTATTGGTTTTTCATAAGCAATCTAGTCATCATAATGAGTCCTCGTGGTTCCACGCCCTACATGTGCTCTTAGCCTTTACCAGGTACTCACTTCACTCCAGGTCTTTACCCCGTAGCACAGAGACATCTTTGTTCCTAAGGCAGACAGATAGAAGCCAACAGGGAGCTTGTATTATGTGTCTAGAAAGAACTGTTCATTATTCACCCATCTCTGCCACAAATAAATTTCAATAACCTTGACTCTGCAAAACAGCCTGATCCCAAATGAACACAAACTCTGCAAACTTAGTTCACTACATTTTTGAAACTAGCAACCAGTCACTTCTAATGAGCCTGTGGAATGAGGTAGAATACAAATATATTAGTTTTTAGCTATATTTTTACGATATGAATTGTATGAAACTCAGTGTGACAGCTACTCAGTTTATTAGACAAACTTCCAGGGGTGTAAAGATTCAATAACATCATTTCTAATACTCTATTCACAAGAGTTCGGATTGAATACTACACTCATTTCTGCAGCTGTGTGAAGTCCTATCAAACTACAACACATTAAGGGGCTTAAACTCATCATATTTTACTAATGTTCCTAATTTTCCTTTATGAATGAACCCAAAACATCTTTATTTAACAAATGATACTGAGTTATGAGTGAATGTGGGCAATTAAAAAAATTTAAATCCTATGTGGTATTTATACAATGGAATATGACTCAGCAATAAAAAAGAATGAAATAATACCATTTGTAGCAACATGGATGGACCTACAGATTATCATATTAGGTGAACTAAGTCAGACAAAGAAAGACAAATATCATACGATGTCCCTTATATATGGAATCTAAAAAAATGACACAAATGAACTTATTTACAAAACAGAAATAGACTCACAGACATAGAAAACAAACTATGGTTACCAAAGGGGATAGCAGGGGTCGGGGGGGGGAGAGAAATTAGGAGCTTAGGATTAACATACACACTACTATATATAAAACAGGTAAACAACAAGGACCTACTGCATAGCACAGGGAACTATACTCAATACCTTATCTTGTAATAATCTATAACGGAAAAGAATCTGAAAAAGAATATGTGTGTGCGTGTGCGTGTGTGTGTGTGTGTGTGTGTGTATAACTGAATCACTTTGCTGTATACTTGAAACTAATACAACATTGTAAATTACCTATACTTCAATAAAAAATGTAAATCCTGGGCTTCCCTGGTGGTGCAGTGGTTGAGAATCCGCCTGCCGATGCAGGGGACATGGGTTCGTGCCCCGGTCTGGGAAGATCCCACATGCCGCAGAGCGGCTAGGCCCGTGAGCCATGGCCGCTGAGCCTGCGCGTCCGGAGCCTGTGCTCCGCAACGGGAGAGGCCACAACAGTGAGAGGCCCGCGTACCGCAAAAAAAAAAAAAAAAAAAAAATGTAAATCCTAAATTATTAGCATCAGCTTTATATCGGACATAAGTTGATTTAACATAAAGCCATGAACCTCATACTTTATACTGCTAAATCACTTAGGTAACTATATATCTTCCTACAGACAGCACATAATAAATACTGTTGCACAAGTTTACAACCTGTCATAAGAAATTTCATCTCACACCAATTCTGTTCTGTCTCATCAACTAATATACCCTCTATACTACTCGTGTTCACCCCTGTTCAACTTGCTTCCCCTCCTTCATATATTCTTCCTGCTCCATAGCAATGCTCTTCTGTCATTTCCAGTAACGTCTCCTACTTCACATAAAGGCATATGTGATATCTGAAGCTGTTGATCCCACATTTTAGAGTTCAGGATCCACCATTTAAGACCAGTATCTCGGGTGGGGGGGATGAACTGGGAGATTGGGATTGACATATATACACTACTATGTATTAAACAGATAACTAATGAGAACTTACTGAATAGCACAGGGAACTCTACTCAATGCTCTGTGGTTACCTAAATGGGAAAGAAATCTAAAACAAGAGGGGATATATGTTTACATATAACTGATTCACTTTGCTGTACAGTAGAAACTAACATAAAATTGTAAAGCTACTATACTCCAATTAAAACAAAACAAAACAAGAGACCAGTATCTCAGATGAATGACCAAGCCAAAGAAAAATCTATTAATAGATAAGTGTATGTATTTGGATTAATATAATGGTTTTAGTCAGACATAGAGACTGAGCATAAAAAATTACCGTGAAAACTCTTAAAAATATTAACTCATTAAGTGTGAGGTAGAAAGTTTGCATTTAATAATGTTTAACTTTGATGACATGCCTATAAGATACGCAGCATTTGAAGGTAGAGACTTACAAACAGGTTTCCCAATAGTACGACACTTTTTACCCATCCAATTTATAGCAGCCAGTCCCCGAGATGGCTCCCAATAATCCATACCTCCTATATTCATGCCTTTGTGGAGTCCCCTTCTACAGTGAATCAAGACTGGATCTCTGTGACCAACAGAACACGGTGAAAATGACAATGCATTGCAGCTTCTGTCTTGACCTCTTGGATTACTCACTCAGGTCAGCTGCCATGCCATAAGGACAGTCAAGCAGCCATGTAGAAAGGAACTGAGGCCTCCCACCAGCAGCCATCCCCAACATGCCAACCAAGTGAGCAAGCCATCTTAAAGTAGATGACTCCTGCCCCAGTCAAACTTTCAGATGACTGTAGCCCCAGTTAAATCTGTCTGCAATCTTATTGAAAGACCAGAGTCAGAACTTCTCAACTGAGCCACTCTCTAATTCCTGACTGACAGATTCTGAGAGATAATAAATAATTATTGCTGTTTTAAGCTGCCAAGTTTTGGGGTGATTTGTTATATACCTTTAGTAACTGGAACATAATTTTACCCAACATAATCCAGGCCTAATTTTCAATGTTGTCCTTCATGAAAGATCCTAACTCTTGAATGAAAAGTTTATGTGATTATGGCTTATGTTTTATATAACCAGTGGTCAAGAAGCCCAGCTATTTTGATACATAAGTAGTAAAGAAAAGAAAGGAATAGAAGATGTGATGGGCTGAATTGTGTCCCTACAAAATTCATATGACTATATTTGGAGACGTGGCCTTTAAAGAGGTAATCAAGTTAAAATAAGGCCATTAAGGTAGGCTCTAATCCAACAGTACTAGTGTCCTTATAAGAAGGGAAAGAGAAACCAGGAGTTCACATGCACAGAGAAAAGACCATGTGAAGACACAACAAGAAGGTGGCCATCCACAAGCCAAGGAGAGAGGCCTCAGGAGAGACCAAATCAGCTAACATCTTTTTTTTTTTAAGTTAAAAAAAATTTTTTTGCAGTATAGTTGATTTACAATGTGTTAATTTCTGCTGTACAGCAAAGTGACTCAGTTACACATATGTATACATTCTTATATGTATATATAAGAATATATATATATTCTTTGCCATTATGGTTTATCATAGGATATTGAATATAGTTCTCTGTGCTATAAAGTAGGACCTTGTTGTTTATCAAATCTGCTAACACCTTGATCTGAGATTTTCCAGCCTCCAGAACTGTGAGAAAATAAATTTCTGTTGTTTAAGCCACCCAGTCTGTGGTACTTTGTTACAGCAGCCCTGGAAAACTAATACAGAGGGGAAACTCATAGATTTAAAAAAAAAAAAAAAAAAAAAAAGACTTAGAAGACATAACAAAAACTTTTTATGGAACAACACTAAACCATAGTGTCCAGACTTACAAGAAAGTGATTACTACAGCAAATAATACAGGCAGCCTTCACTTTACATGGTTATAATGTGCACAATTTCAGGTCCCACAGTTTAAATTACACCAGTCCTCCAACAACACAGCTCAAATCTCACTTACCATGGTGAATTAACGTTCAGAAACTGCATGAGGTACAAACTTCACTAACAGCACTCCAGTCTACAAATCACTATGTAATTAATAGATGACCATCATGATCAGTGACCAATCATGTCACATCTTTCCAAGTCTGTCAGTGATTGGTCACTCATTTGTTACTCGGTTCACACAGACAGCAAACCATGTATCTGTGTTGTCTTCTTGTCTCCCAGTGAAAAACCCACATAATAGCTTACCAAAATAAACAATTAAAATAGGTAATTAGCCAACAAAGAAGAAAGTGCAGCAAAGAAATCAAAAGTGGTAACACTGGAAGTGAAATTTGAATGGAACAGGATGGAGTCACAGAAGAAATGTTTGACTGTGGGAAAGTTGATGCGCTACCACCCGAAGCCTCTAGATGTGCAGCCAGAGGAATTGAATGTAGGGAACTGATCGCCATAAATGACGAAAGTGTGGAGATGAAAAGAATGAAGAAATGACGCTGCAAAAAGTCCACATTAAAACAACTCCTGCAGATACTTCACAACACTGAAAACGCAAAGGATAAAATGTTGGAAACTGATCCAAACTTCTACAGGAGTATGCAAGTTCATCAAGGCATAGAAAAGATGCTTGTTGAAGATGCAGACTAGTATATATAGGAAGGATAAACAACAAGATCCTATTGTATAGCACAGGGAACTATATTCAATATCCTGTGATAAACCAGAATGGAAAAGAATATGAAAAAGAATGTATATATATGTATAACTGAATCACTTTGCTGTACAGCAGAAATTAACATGACATTGTAAATCAAGTATACTTCAATAGAATAAATTTTGAAAAGAAAAGATGCTTGTTCTGTATCATAAATTATAGGATGGGAAAAGGCAAACCAAACTCTTGATAAGATTTTACAAAGAAATAAAAGTCTAATTCTCAATGTTGCTAATGTTTTCAATTACTGTGTACTAAATTTTAGTATTTTTTCATTTCCCTCTACAATTATAACAGACAGTAAAAGAGTTTTTAATGTTCTGGCCAAACATTTAAAGGTCTCAGAACAATCGCAATTTCTCCCACTGATTATTAAGATAGCCTATCAGGATTTCAGCATTTCTTTATAGTACCACAGTGCCATGTAAGGCAAGGACTGCCTGTAGTTAATTTGGAGGAAGAGAGGGAGTTATGATTGAGATGCAACCCAAGGAGGGGCTTCTGGGGTGACTGGCAAAGTTCGATTTCCTGACTGGCGTGGCTGTTACAAGGGTATTTGGCTTATAATAATTTGTTAAGCTAAAAAATGTTTCCGGGCCTCAAATCCATGGGGGCAGGGGACTAGTCAGTGAGGACCCATCTGAAACATGGGTCCAGTGGTCACCTTTCTAAGAGAAAAGAAAAGGAGAACCACAGAAGTAAGAAGGTGACTCGGCAGAGGGCACAAAGGCTGCTGTCAGACATGAAATTGGAACCCAAGCCTCCTGGCAGCCAAGTCGCACTCTTCTCTTTAAAGCCTGCCAGTCTCCCACGAAACAGAGTTCTCCTGAAGGGCATCTGTATTGTGCAAGAGAGGTAATTCAGCAGGGTTTGAATGTAGAGGCCTGGGGTTTTAAGATACATTACCTAATGCTAATAAGAAAGAAAAAGACAAATACGTAGGGAGGCCAAGAGAGAGTCACTGACCTTAAAATTTTTTTTTCCTCAATTATTTTTCAGGTAGAGAGATTAGGCTTTGCAGAGAAGAGTAACACAGTTTGGCCTCCCTGATCCTAGGGCAGCAATACTCTCAAACTTAATGAATGCCATTTATTCTGTGGGGCTGAGTGCTGGGGATTTATGGTACCTGGTTAGGTTACAATCAATACTTGGTCTTTCCTTTTACTTTTTTTTATTATTTTTAATTTTTAAAAATTAAAACAATTTTTATTTTATATTGGAGTATAGTTGATTAACAATGCTGTGTTAGGTACAGGTGATTTTACAGTTACAGTTACAGCAAAGTGATTCAGTTGTACCCATAGAGGTATCCATTTTTTTTGATTTTTCCTTTTAGATTTAGTACTATAACATAGAATTTTTCCCTTCACTTAAATACCCTAATAGCCTCTGACATTGCTTTTTTCATACAAAATCCAGAACTTCCCTGGCGGTCCAGTGGTTAAGACTCCGCGATTCCACTGCAGGGGCCACGGGTTCTTTTCCTGGTTGGGGAACTAAAGATCCCGCATGCTATGTGACACGGCCAAAAAGAAAAAAGAAAAAAGTCCATCATAGCTTCTGTCTATTTACTGATTTGGGGAATATGTTTTCTCTCCACTATATACACAGCTTTTATTAACACTAACAAGAAGTACGCCTTGTACACCTGAGACATTAACATCCATCCTATTTAGTTGGCTGGTAAATTCAAAGCAAATACTACGTCTCTTAAGATTTACTCTCTTACCCTCAAAGTTAATGTCTCTGACATTAAGGGAATTCCAAAGGCTGGGGAGAGAAGGACATAATAAGAAACAGCACGGAAGTCCTGGGGCAAAATCTGGTACGATATTTCATGTTCTACTTTTAGACACAAAAACATGGTCACTTTGAACACAGTCAATTATAAGCACAGTGTTAGTGGTTTTGAGTCTTTAAATACCAAGGGAAGAATATAAATTTGTGAACTTAGGATTTAAAAGGACAGAAATGCACTGAGCATCAAGACAATTAGTTTTTGGTATATCAAAATAATCTGTTTTTAAAGACAGAAGCCTTATTTTTTTCAAAATGGCCTTTTCTCAAGGGTTTAGTAATAGGAAGGAAAGAAATTCTGGTGTCTAGAGATAAATTAGACCTGTTGCATATTTTGCAGGGAAGAAAAGGAATGATCTAAAGCTATCATTTTAATAAAAATAGAAGATGGTTGTTTATTTAGCAGCCTCTTGAGAACATGTTCCCTGATGGTATTCCTAACTTCCCGGCAATGCTGGGCTCCCTTAGAGGGTATACTTTGAATGATTAGTAATTCTAATCATATATTAAATATCCTGGGTCTAAGGGAACTCATTATTGAAAGGAATCCTTTGATAATCTTACATAGGATTCTTTAAATCCTTATTAGCATATGCTTTTGAAATCAGTTTCCCAAGACATCTCCCAACAGGAAGGTATCTAATTAGCTGTTAAGTCCTTCATTGGATGATAAAGTGTTTACTTTACATTTCAGAGTACAAAATACCCTGGCTTACATCCAATCAAACACCCAGGTTTATTTCAGCAGGGCAGCAAAGACGGAAATGTTTAAAGGCACATGATCCTCAATTTTAACACTGCTTTTGAACAGCAACACAGCTCCACTCGTAGTAAGTACTGAAAGCGTGAGGTTCTTTGATTCTTCCTTCAAGTTTTTATTTTCCTGGTTTTTGTTTTCGGACTTTTTTTTTGCCGGGGGGGGGGGTGTCTCACTTTTTTCCATATTGTATTAAAACCCAACAGGTGCCAGGGGATTTTGCCATTATTCATTAGTGGCTTTGCAGCTCTTTACTCAGTTTTTGAATAGCAAATGGAGGAAAACAAAGGCTTCAGTGAGCAAACCGTTCATTAAGTATCACATAACCTAGGGTAATACATTCTGGAGATTAAGGAAATTATAAACCATTAAATCAGCATCCGTTCTTAAAGCACCTATAAAGCACCTGGACTTAGGTTCTTCCTCTCATGGTAACTTCTTCTGCTATTAACTTTTATCTTGATTTTTAAAAAGAGACAGCTAGCCCAGGGCTATACTGCTAATTCTAGCTTTAATTTGTTCCCTCTTAGCATCAGGAGGCATACAGAGCTGCAACGTAAATGAATCACTTTCTCTGAAGCCCCAGTGCGAACTTCCCTTTCATTATTTCTATTTGAAAGCAAAGCAGCAGATGGCTGTATAGGTGCAGTCAGGCAGTCAATGATTTGATTTATACGATAAGCCCACTGCCAGGTCTCTCTGCACATGTTCAGAATGCTGATGATGAACGCCGCTGGGCAGTCCCCCTTTGGTTCCAAGCTCTCCTATATAGTAGGCAAGGCTTCAATTCCGGCTGAGTCAAGAAGCATATCTGGAGCTGTCAGAGAAACTATTTCTAGGGACCCAAAGACAAGTTGCCACAAGGGTCTGAGTTACTTGAAGTCCAGGCCACCTGCATCAGAATCTGGGGTGCCTGTTACACGTGCATCTTCCCAGGCCTGATGAATCAGGACCTAAGGAATGAGGGTGGGCATCTTTGAATTTGAATAGAGTTCCCAGATGATTCTTATACATGGTAAATTGGAAATGGATTGGTCTAAGGAAGCCTACTGGAAGACAGACTGGCAGATAGCGACTAGAAGGTCAACTGAGCAACTTGCCCAAGGTCACTTAAAGTCTACTTTAACTACCTCGATAGGTAGGTTTTATTATCCTCACTATGACGGCGAAGTGTGGGCCAGAGATTAAGTAAATCCTAAGCAGGAGCAGAGTGACCTCAAACCAAGTTACACTAATTTTAAGGGTTTAAGGGTCTAGTGAAAGGGTTAGCAAACTTTCCATAAAGGGATACTAAGTAAGTACATTAGGTGTTGTGGGCCGTACGGTCTCTGTGACAGTTACCCAACTCTGCCAGTATAGTGTGAAAGCAACCACAGGAGGTATGTAAATCAATGAGTATGGCTGTGTTCTAACAAAACTGTACAAAACAGGCAGTGGGCTAGACTTGGCCCATGGCTATAATTTGCTGACCTTTGGTCTAGTGCATCTTTAATTCCAACATGGGCACCATAAAATGTAACTTTAAAAGAAAAAAACTAGGACTTAAAAGATGGTAAATATTCATTATTGGGACCTCTTCCTTAGGTAGAACAGCCCAGTCTCAACTAGTAATGGGTAAAGGAAACACTACTACAGGCTGACCTCGAAGACATTGTGGATTTGGTTCCAGACCACTGCAATAAAGTGAATACTGCAATAAAGCAAGTCACACGAGTGTCTTGGTTTCCCAGTGCATATAAAAGTTATATTTACACTACACTGTAGTCTATTTAGTATGTAATAGCATTATGTCTTAAAAATGTACATACTTAATTTTAAAATATTTTATTGCCAAAATAGGCTTACCATTGTCTGAGCTTTCAGTGAGTCATAATTTTTTTGCAATAGTAACATCAAAGATCACTGAACACAGATCCTCATAACAAATATACTAATAATGAAAAAGGTTGAAATATTGCAAGAATTACCAAAACGTGACACAGAGACACAAAGTGAGCAAATGCCATTGGAAAAATGGTGCCGATGGACCTGCTCAATACAGGATGACCACAAATCTTCAATTTGTAAAAAACACAGTATCTGTGAAGCACACTAAAGCAAAGCACAGTAAAGCGAAGAGCAATAAAACAAGATATGCCTGTATAGTTAGTGTAACTACTAAAGTTCTGGACCACTTTCTCCATGACTCCAGCTAAGTACCGGGATCCTTCACACTCGATATTCTCCATTTCTAGCTGTCGGATGCTGAATATAGCCAAATGGCACCCTCCTAGGCACAAAATGGCTTCAAGCAAATAAGATAAACAGATCCAAATCGTACAACATTAATTTCCCTTAAGAGCAAATAAGTAGGGCTTCCCTGGTGGTGCCATGGTTAAGAATCTGCCTGCCAATGCAGGGGACACGGGTTCGAGCCCTGGTCCGGGAGGATCCTGCATGCCATGGAGCAACTAAGCCCGTGCGCCACAACTACTGAGCCTGTGCCCTAGAGCCTGTGAGCCACAGCTACTGAGCCCGCGCACCTAGAGCCCGTGCTCTGCAACAAGAGAAGCCACCGCAACGAGAAGCCGGCACCACAACGAAGAGTAGATTTCGCTCACCACAACTAGAGAAAGTCCGCGCACAGCAACGAAGACCCAACGCAGCCAAAAATAAATAAATTAAAAAAAAATTAAGATCTTTAAAGAGCAAATAAAAGTGACACATACATTTATGATTGTGTAATACATCCCACGGTGAAGACTGTTTTTCTTTTTTTTGAAGAAGAAGAAGAAAAAAATGTTCATACCTGCCTATTGCCAGCAGCTGGAAGTAGTTTTAAATTACTATGAGAACATTCATGAACCCAATAAGATATGCATATTCTTGTTCTTTGCTAATCTTCCTCTTTGCTAATGTTCCATCTTTCTCAAATGTACAATTCTCTAGGGGGCTGGGTGACTCTGAATAAATAAAATATACTTCATTCCCTAATAAATGTATAAAACTAGATGGCTTAATCCCATTTTTATTTGCTCAACAATTATGACAAAATTGTTTCCCGTATGAAGGTCTCATCCACACTTTACACTACAAAGACATAACACTTGCTGTTTGGAAAGTGAGAAATAAATAATATGAAGGCAGTTACACTGAACTGACCAGTTAAAAGACTAGCATATTAATATAAAAGATGGCTACTTATCCACCAAAGAGTCCTGTTCCCCTTCTAAAGTGAATAATTACTGGGAATTCCCTGGTGGTCCAGTGACTAGGACTCAGTGGCCCTGGGTTCAATCCGTGATCGAGGAACTAAGATCCCGGAATCTGCATGTGCAGCCAAAAAATAAAAAACTAAATAAATAAATAAAGTAAATGATTATTGGTCAGAAGCAGCTGTCTGGCCAGGCGCTATATTTCCCAGTCTCCATAAATTGAGGTGGGGCTCTGAGCTGCTTCTGGCCAATAGAATGTGAGCAGAAGTGATGTTTTCACATGAGAAACCACATGTTGAAAATGATGGTATAACAGGTTGGAAGGAGCCTTTATCTCGAGTCACTTGCAGAAGAGCTAACCAGGAGAGCTGCTCAACCAGGAATAACCTATTTGGACTTCAGGTGAGCTGGAAATAAACTTTTACTGGATTAAGCTACTGAGATTTGGAGATGTTTGTTACAGCAGTTAGCCTACCCTAACAGAATATATTTTGAGTTGGATAAATGAGTCAAGTCATAACTTGTTGAAGGGTTTCTAAGATGAATGCAAATATTGAAGAATCACATGTATAAGAAAAACTTGAAAGTTACAGTTTTTCCCATTTATGCAATCCATTCATATGGGTTAAAAACCAGTCTGAATGACTAGAGAGTTCTATTTATAAATAAATTCTGATACTAACATCTTTTATAACAATACATCATTGCAATAGCTCACCTAAATCACTGGATACTCCACAAGGTAGAATGTATTACATGATATATTTATAATACATTCAAAACATAAAGTGTAAACCAGAAGACAATCTGAAAATTAAATTTGCATTCCCCAAGGCAGAATCTACTGAACTTGAGTCATTCAGGACCACTTCATGAGTTTTCCAGAGCTGTACCTCAAGTATTATTTTCTTCCTATTTTTCTGGAGCCTAAAGAGGTTAGGGACAGAAATGGCAGTTGTGAGGCTGAGTCCTGCACACACTCTAATTCCACATCTGCCCACTAGGGACTCCAAGATAGTTTGCTATGGGGCTCCTCTGGCCCTTGAGGAATGATCCTGGAATTTGTAGGATATAGGAGAGAATGGCAGGAGGCTCTGAGGGAAAAGAATTGTTCCGGCTTCTCTCAGGTTTAAACAGAAAGAAAGCCTCTGGAGGCTGGTAAGGGGAAACATATACCAGAAAACTGAAAGGGGCTAAGACACCCAAGTGAAAGAGCCTGTTATGCGGTGGGTAGAGCTCTGTAAACAACATTTTCTTGCATTGCTTACTAACCATTTTTGGGTTAGGGAACCATGTGAGAATATAACAAAAGCTATGGAATGTCTTCCCTCTCATATATACAAATGAGCATTCACTTAAATACCTACACCTAAATTCTGGGTGCTCTTAGAGCATCTGTAGCCCATCAATGAACCTCAGGTTAAGAATCCCTATTTCAAAGTAAGTCAGACAGAGAAAGACAATATCATATTTATATGATTATATGTGGAATCTAAAAAAGGAGTACAAATGAACTTACCTACAAAATAAAAATAGAGTTACAGATGTAGAAAGCAAACTTATGCGGACTTTCCTGGTGGTCCAGTGGCTAAGACTCCAGGCTCCCAGTGCAGGGGGGCCTGGGTTCGATCCCTGGTCAGGGAACTAGATCCCACATGCCACAACTAAGAGTTCGTGTGCCGCAACTAAGACCCAGTACAGTCAAATAAATAAATAAATATTAAATAAATAAATAATATAATGCCTTTAAAAAGAAAAAAGAAAACAAACTTAAGTTACCAGGGGGTAAGGGGGGGAGGGATAGATTGGGAAATTGGGATTGACATATACACACTACTATATATAAAATAGATAACTAATAAGGACCTACTATATAGCACAGGCAACTCTACTCAGTACTCTGTAATGGCCTATATGGGAATAGAATCTAAAAAAGAGTGGATATGTGTATATGTATAACTGATTCACCTTGCTGTACACCTGAAACTAACACAACATTGTAAATCAACTATACTCCAATAAAAATTCTTTTTAAAAATCAAGCATGTTTTCAGAAACATCAAAACAACAACAAAAAGAATCCCTATTTTAGTAGGAGATTTAATAGCTGCTCCTCAGGTTGATATAGGAACCTACTAATAAATAATGCAGGCTCTTCCCTATACAAGAGAGAACACAGCTCTTTCTTGCATCTCTTCTCCTATGACTGGGCATAAGGAGGAAGAGGAAAGAGAGGTAATGTCACTCCTTGGCCTTTCTGGCCATCCTGCACTGCTCTTAACCTCTAGGCCTTGGTACAGTCCAGCAGTGGGGCCCCATCAATGGGATTTTTTTTTTCACTTTTTTAAACTTTATTTTGAAACAACATTAGTCACACATAGAAGTTGCAAAAATAGTCCATGAACCTCAAAGGTATTAAGAGTAAGTAAAATAAGCCAGTCACAAAAGAACAAATATTGTATGATTCCACTTATAGGAGGCATCTAGAATCAAACTGACAGAGAAAGAAAGTAGAATAGTGGCTACCAGGGGCCTGGGGGAGATGGGATTGGGGAGTTATCGTTTAACGGGTACAGAGTTTCAGTTTAGGATGATGAAAAAGCTCTGGAGACTGACAGTGGTGATGGTTACACAGCAATGTGAATATGATTAATGCCACTGAACTGCATACTTAAAAAATTATTGAAACGGTAAATTTTATGTTGTGTATATTTTATCACAATAAAAAAATAATGCAGAGAGTTCCTGTGTACCTTATCTCCCAATGGTAATATCTTACATAACCATAGTACAATTATCAAAACCAGGAAACTGGCACTGGTATAATATTATTAAGTAAACTTACAGAACTTATTTGGATTTCACTTTTTCCATGGGCTCACAGTGTTTGTGTGTGTGTGTATGTCTGTGTGTGTGTAGTTCTATGAATTTTATCACATTCATAGATTCATGTAACTACCACCATAGTCAGAGTACAAAACTGTTTCAAATCCCCATTTTACAGACTAGGAAACCGAGGCATAATGAGGTTAAGTAAACCGTCAAAAATGTTACAACCAGGGCTTCCCTGGTGGTGCAGTGGTTGGGAGTCCACCTGCCGATGCAGGGGACATGGGTTCGTGCCCCGGTCCGGGAGGATCCCACATGCCGCGGAGCGGCTGGGCCCGTGAGCCATGGCCGCTGAGCCTGCGCATCCGGAGCCTGTGCTCTGCAACGGGAGAGGCCACAACCGTGAGAGGCCCGCGTACCGCAAAAAGAAAAAAAAAAAAAAAAAAAAAAAGTTACAACCAATAGGTGCCAGAGCCAGGCATCTAACCCAGTAAGATGCCTGGGGCACAGCTAGGATACTCAAATGCATCTATATATACCTACTCAAGAAGTCTGCTCTTTGGTACTTCAATATTTTATACTACATATGGCCTAATATAAAACAGTATATAGTGCATCTCAACATTCTACCTAAATTGGGTCAAATTCAGAATTTCAGCTGAGACTTACAGTTCACTTGGTATTTTCTAGCTAGAAAGTAAGTTTAAAAACTGGCACTAGGGGGCCTCCCTGGTGGCGCAGTGGTTGGGAGTCCGCCTGCCGATGCAGGGGACACGGGTTCGTGCCCCGATCCCAGAGGATCCCACATGCCGCGGAGCGGCTGGGCCCGCGAGCCATGGCCGCGGGGCCTGTGTGTCCGGAGCCTGTGCTCCGCAACGGGAGAGGCCACAGCAGTGAGAGGCCCGCGTACAGCAAAAAAAAAAAAAAAAAAAAAAAAAAAAAAAACTGGCACTAGGGACTTCCCTGGTGGTGCAGTGGTAAAGAATCCACCTGCCAATGCAGGGGACACGGGTTCGAGCCCTGGTCTGGGAATATCCCACATTCTGCAGAACAACTAAGCCAGTGTGCCACAACTACTGAGCCTGCGTTCTAGAGCCTGCGAGCCACAACTACTGAGCCCACATGCCACAACTACTGAAGCCCATGCGCCTAGAGCCCATGCTCCACAACAAGAGAAGCCACTGCAATGAGAAGCCCACACACCACAACGAAGACCCAATGCAGCCAAAAATAAGTTAATTAATTCATTAATTTAAAAAAAACTGGCATGAGACATGTTATCCCTGCCAAAGAAAGAGAACTAACTTTTAGTTTTGTGAAAACTCTGAATTGAAAATTTCCAAGTCAAATTGTTCATGATTTATTTTTCATCCTCAATAATAAATTCAAATCACTACCATCTAACCATGATAAAATAGGTTCATCTTGGGCTTCCCTGGCAGCACAGTGGTTAAGAATCCGCCTGCCAGTGCAGGGGACACGGGTTCGAGCCCTGGTCCGGGAAGATCCCACATGCTGCAGAGCAACTAAACCCACGTGCCAGAACTACCGAGCCTGCGCTCTAGAGCCTGCGAGTCACAACTACTGAGCCCGCGTGCTACAACTACTGAAGCCTGCGTGCCTAGAGCCCATGCTCCGTGACTAGAGAAGCCACTGCAATGAGAAGCTCACACACTGAAACAAAGAGTAGTCCCCACTCGCCGCAACTAGAGAAAGCCCGTGTGCAGCAACAAAGACCCAACGCAGCCAAAAATAAATAAATAAAAAATAAATAAAATTTAAAAAAAATAGGTCCATCTCATGTCATTACATTTTCACCTCTCATTAAGCAAATATTTTAGTTACTAGAACATCTAAATAGTTCCATTATGGGAACAAAGTATTTTTTGAGTACATTTGATTAATAATGAATTTTCTTGTGTAATTTTTTAAACTTTTTAACTAATTTATTTTTCTGACTATAAACTAAATATATGTTCATTGTAAGAAGCCTTAAAATTTCCGTACAGATGCAGAGGGGGAAAAACACCCAATACTCCTAAAACTCACCACCTAGAGGCAATTTCCTTGTATATCAGATTCCCCTGGGACTTTCCTAGAGTTAGAATAAAATGCTGACATTTTTAAAAACTGAAAACTCTAATTTACTGAAAAAAGAATATAAATTTTCTGACCTTGGAATCAGGTTTTAGAATAAGGTGGTACTTTGGGTTTATATTCTAAAATGTGAATACACGCATACATAGTCTGAAAGGACTCTACACAGTAAGCTATTGATGTTCATAATAATAGGAAGTCATCAGGTTACATCAGGTTAACAATCTCATTAGCTCTCTTTGGCTCAGAGACCATCAGGTTGATTCAAGGGCACCGATCTTTCGAAGTGAGGAAAAAAAAGAGTGTTGCTTTTACACTGTGAATATGAATGATTTCACAAAACCATACCTTTTAAAAAATAATATTTTGGTCTAGTCCTCAGTGACGAGAAAACCGAGGCTCTGAGATATTTTCTAGAGCTCCACAGCAAGTTGGTGGCCAGGACTACACTACGTTTCCTGATGTCCATCCAATGTCCTTCCATCCTCCTCAAGGACCCCGGATGTGCCCCTCCATCCAACCCGACAAGATGATGGAGAACAGGGTTCCTAGAGCTAATGTGGAAAATGTCACAACCTTGAAAGAACTAAGTTCTGTTTTCACCTCTTATCTACTTAATATCTGCAAGGAAAACTGACCTTATTCTTTTGTATTTATTCCTTTTACAAACATTTCTCAAAGCATATGTCCTTTACAGAAACAAAAATAAACCAAAAAAAAAAAAAAAAAAGCCTTGCTGATTCCTGTTTAGCTGTTAATACTAGTTTACTTCGAACTACTTCTCCATTCTTGGTTACTATCTGCTGATATCTATCTCCATTAAATTCACCTTTTTTTATTTTTATTTTTTTAATAAATTTATTTATTTATTTAATTTATGGCTGTGTTGGGTCTTTGTTGCTGCATGCAGGCTTTCTCTAGTTGCGGCGAGCAGGGGCTGCTCTTCGTTGCGGTGCGAGGGCTTCTCACTGTGGTGGCTCCTCTTGTTGCGGAGCACAGGCTCTAGGCGCGCGGGATTCAGTAGTTGTGGCACGCAGGCTCAATAGTTGTGACTCGGGCTCTAGAGCGCAGGCTCAGTAATCGTGGCGCACGGGTTTAGTTGCTCCGCAGCATGTGGAATCTTCCCGGCCCAGGGCTCGAACCCATGTCTCCTGCATTGCCAGGCGGATTCTTAACCACTGCGCCACCAGGGAAGTCCCAAATTCACCTTTTTTTAAAGAATGTTTTTCACTATCATGGACAGAAATATTTCCCATAATCTCCATTCTGGAACTGAAGACAAATCAGTGATGTACATGAAATTAAGTCCATTCAGCTACCAATAAACTCCCAAATTTAAATTAAACCTTTTCCTCCTTACATACCCTTTCCTAGTTTTACATGAAGATATTAAGAGTCAAGCAGTTCCCAGATGGTCAACAGACACACGAAAAGATGCCAATATTGCTAATCATCGGGGAAATGCAAATCAAAACCACAATGAGATATCACCTCACACCTGTCAGCATGACGATCATCAAAAAGAACACAGGGTTTCCCTGGTGGTGCAGTGGTTGAGAGTCCCCCTGCCGATGCACGGGACACGGGTTAGTGCCCTGGTCCAGGAAGATCCCACATGCCACGGAGCGGCTGGGCCCGTGAGCCATGGCCGCTGAGCCTGCGCATCCGGAGCCTGTGCTCCGCAACGGGAGAGGCCACAACAGTGAGGGGCCCGTGTACCACCAAAAAAAAAAAAAAAAAGAACACAAATAACAAATGCTGGAGAGGGTGTGGAGAAAAGGGAACCCTCTTCCACTGTTGGTGGGAATGAAAACTGGTGTAGCCACTATGGAAAACAGTATGGAGGTTTCTCAAAAAGCTAAAAATAGAACTACCACATGACCCAGCAATTCCACTCCTGGGTAAATATCTGAAAAAAACAAAAACACTAACTCGAAAAGATACATGCACCCCCATGTTTATAGCAGCATTATTTACAATTGCCAAGATATGGAAGCAACCTAAGTGTCCATCAACAGATGAATGGATAGGATTTCCCTGGTGGTGCAGTGGTTGAGAACCCGCCTGCCAATGCAGGGGACACGGGTTCGAGCCCTGGTCCGGGAAGATCCCACATGCCACAGAGCAACTAAACCCGTGTGCCACAACTACTAAGCCTGTGCTCTAGACCCCGCGTGCCACAACTACCGAAGCCTGCGTGCCACAAGTACTGAAGCCGGCGTGCCTAGAGCCCATGCTCTGCAACAAGAGAAGCCGCTGAAATGAGAAGCCCGTGCACCTCAATGAAGAGTAGCCCCTGCTCGCCACAACTAGAGAAAGCCTGTGCACAGCAACAAAGACCCAACGCAGTCCAAAATAAATAAATAAATGTATTAATAAAAACAAATGAATGGATAAAGAAGATGTGGTATATATATACACAAACACATAGGAATATTATTCAGCCATAAAAAAGAATGAAATTTTGCCATTTACAGCAACATGGATGGACTTGGAGGGCATTATGCTAAGTGAAATAAGTCAGACAGAGAAAGACAAATACTGTATGGTATCACTTATATGTGGAATCTAAAAAATACAACAAACTAGTGAATACAACAAAAAAAAAGGAGACTCACAGATACAGAGAACAAACTAATGGTTACCAGTGGGAAGAGGGAGGGAGGAGGGGCAGTATAGCGGTAGGGGACTAAGAGATACAAGCTATTAGGTATAAAATAAGCTACAAGAATATATTGTACAACATAGGAAATATAGTCAATATTTTATAATAACTATAAATGGATTATAGCCTTTAAGAAAAAGAGTCAAGCATTTTGCAAAGCACTTTGTGCCTAATATCAGATTCTAATAGTTAAATGGATGCTCAAACTTTCTGTCAGTTTTCTTTTAATTAAGAGTTGCAGACAAAAATAGAGAGCAATTCATTCTAATCCACATTTTATTATCTACAATGCAGTTTTCTACTTTATACCCTAAAACCATAAAGCATTGAGCATTATCTATAAAAATATTGAATTACCATGTTGTATACCTGAAACTAATATAATATTGTTAAGTCAGCTATACTTTAAAAAAAAGATGTTGAATGTTAAATATAATCAGCTTAACCCAAGGCAAGATATGAAATTCTTATTTTTTAAGAAAGGAGCAATATGTTAAGTAAAAATAATGCTGATAATTTATAGATGGGTGTGAAATGGAAAAAATGGAATTATCAGTTCAGAAGAATCAAATACTTTCTCACACACAAACATATATCCAAATTTTATAGAGGGAGAAAAAACCCTCAACATTATAAACCAAAACAAACAGAAAAAAATTTTTATGTCAATTTGGAAGCATCACCTATGGTGCTGTATAGGCTTCCCAATGATAAATGACTGAAGAAAGCAACAATAAGAATCTACAACTATGCTAGGGAAACATCACTATTGAGTGTATTCTCACAAATTGTTAAAATATCACCAGGTCCTAGCTTACGCTTGGGATCTGGGCAAGGAATAGAACAAGGGAGGAAAGGTCTATGTTACCTAAAAGGCACCGTGACAGCCATCTGCGACATCGCTATCCAAGTCAGCCTTTCCTTGGAGGATTAACAAGTACCACTTATTGATAGGAATTATCATGGGATGCTCTACAATTTAATAAAAACTGTTTCATCTGAAAAGATTATCTGCTCTCTGTGCCAAAAGTATATGTGGAAATTAAATCCTACTTGAAACATTTCTTGGCCTGTAACCTACGTCCAAACTTCCCAAGACTTTGTCTTATGACAAAGTTCAGGCTCAATCCAATCAGTTATGACCTCCTCCCCAAACCAGGGCACATGGTGGCCAATGAAAATGAGTATTCCAAGGATGGTCTGAAAAATCAAAAAGTGTCACAATGGTACACCAGAGTTTTCTGTTTGAAAATGATAAATCATCCTATAATGTGAACTAATTACCTCATAGTTTATTTGCTAAGGTTGAGATTTCAAGAACTGGCTATTCTTAAATAGGGGCAATGACACACACCTGTTACTGGACATTCATTTAGTACTATTTAACAATCATTAAAACAGCTACCATTTCTTGAGACTCCATTATATTCCAGGGCTTTAATAGATGATTTTACATACGTTATCTAGTTTAATCCTCTGAATGACCCTTATGAGGAAGGCTCTAGCCACTCCATTTTACACAGAGGAGAAAACCGAGATGTAGCCCACTGCACCCAGAAGCTTAACCTGGGGCTACTTCAGGCAGACACCTTCCTCAGTAACTGATCTCTCTTGGGAAGGGGGTTTTACCTTAGACCAACAATTCCCCAACTGTGCGCCAAGGCACTCGGGAGCTGTAGAAAATGCACAGAGGAAATGTAGGATTTTTGAAAATTTCAAGGGAAACACAGTGTACTCAATGTGCTGGACACTGAACCTACAGACTGGAGGAGTCCACAGCTTCAACATCAGATCCCATTACATTCCTATCAATGACATCATATCTCTGCAAAGCTTGGGCTTTCAGTGGTTGCTGTGATAAAAAGCAAGTGCTGCAGAAAAATTAACGTGGGACAGGAAATGAGATTGGGATCCAATCTGATCCCAAAGTTTGTGTGTGCAGCACACACACACACACACACACATCCTCTTTGTAGCTGTGGTTATTTAAGAATGATATAAATTTTTTTCTCTCAGTTTATGTGCATTCTTTTTTTTTCAAACAGCTTGTATGTTGTTAGGATATAAATACTTATTACGTTATTTCAACCTAACTATTACTAACTACCTAAATCTAGGGACACTGAAATAATTACTTAGATACTAAGGGGGCCATGAACCAAGTTTAGGAATCTTTGCCTTAACCAAGAAATGTCAGAATGTGTAAGATTCACGGAGGAGACCTGTGATTCAGCCCAAAGGAATAACTTAAGGTCCCTAACACAAACATTATAACCAGAAAAAGAAGAATTTAGGTTAAAACCGTTTTTAAAGGTCACTCTCAGCTGGCTTAATCCTTCAAATCCCAATACAATGTCCCCTGAAAACTGATATTTTTTTAACACTTCTAAAACACATGCACACAAATTACTGTTTTTCCAATTCTTAGAGACTCAAGCAAAGCTTTCAAAATTATAGCCTCCAAGCTGTGTTGGAAGAGACTGGCCCTCCCCGACACACACAGAACACACCCGCAGAACCTGTGCCAAAGGAAACTGGGGGCAGACCCTGACAGCCAGCCTACCCGTCCCAGCACTTGGATACTTTCAGCTTTCTGTGGTTTGCATCTTACTCTCATATCCTGCTTTTATGTTCTACAGGAATGCTCCAGGTTATTGTGGAAAGGCTTGTTTGGAAACTTCCCTCCCACAGAGTTTTTCACGTAAGATATTAAGGTGAAAAGCAAGGGGAAAATAAACACAAAATCCAGACTATCAGTTCCTTGGGGAGAGAGAGAGAAGTGGAATGCCACAGGGAGGAGTGCTCGGGCCTGCAAGGTGCTGAGGATGCACTGGTTCTTCAGCTGGGTGATGGGTACTTGGGTGTGCCTTGTGTTCTTATTCTTTAATTTGTACCTCTCCGTTTGATACTTTCTGAATGTATGATATAGTCCACAGGGGAAGCACCAGAATTCCAATATGCAAGGGCCTTGGGAGTTGAAAGAGTACTTCGTCTCTAAGCAGAGTTGGATCACAAGTCGTCTGCTTTTACTTGGATTATATGCTTATCTGGAGGGGCTCTGGAGAGGCTGATGAGTTTGAGGGGGACGCTAAGGTTAATTTTTGGTGCCACCACCGAACAAGGAGTCAACAAATTAGCACTGTGTTATCACCCTTGGTTGATACCTCCCAACAACATGCAACCAGTTGTTTTCTGGGCTCTTACACCTTTTCACCCTTCCTCCACTCTCCCCATCTCATTTAGGACCTAGAGGGCAGAAAACTCTTCCAATTTTAATTTATATCCCTAATCAAAAAAAAAATTCTTCATTTACCAGATACTAAGCACCTGCTAGGAATGATGAAAGATAAATATGTATAGTCCAGCACCTACTACAGCAGGAGAACAACAGGTTGCTATTGCTATTTTAAGGATGGGAAACTCCATCAGAGACCATCAGTACACTGTGGGACCACCGTGGACCAGGGGTGTTTGTGTTCACTGCCCAAGTGCCCACTTCCATTGGCCTAACAGACATTATTAGCTCAACGTGAATGAATATCATCATCCAACAGACTCACAAAAAGGATGCCCAAACTTCAAGAGCGCTATGCCAAGCTTTTCACTTGCATCATTTCACTTACTTTCTACAACCATACCCCCAGGTTATGTATAATACATCCAGTTTACAATTCTAAAAACTGAGGTTTAAAGAAGTGGGTTTTCCAATGTCACACACCTAACAGGTGGCATCAAGACTCAATCTCATGACCCCAAAGTGGGTCTCTCAACCGCCACTTAAACCATCTCACCATGCTTTAGGGAAAACATTCTTTTTTTTTTCTTTTTGTTCTGTGTTGTGTCTTCGTTGCTGCGCGCGGGCTTTCTCTAGTTGTAGCGAGCAGGGGCTGCTCTAGACTTCTCACCGCGGTGGCTTCTCTTGTTGCGGAGCACGCGGGCTTCGGTAGTTGTGGCTCGCGGGCTCTAGAGCGCAGGCTCAGTAGTTGTGGCACACGGGCTTAGTTGCTCCGCGACATGTGGGATCTTCCTGGAGCAAGGCTCGAACCCATGTTCCCTACATTGGCAGGTGGATTCTTAACCACTGCGCCACCAGGTAAGCCACGGGAAAACATTCTTGATCCGCTCTAGGAAACGGACGCTCCTCTAGGGTCACAAATAAGACTCCACTTCCCCTCCCGCCCCTCAAATCTACCGGAAGCACCACACTGAAATTTCCAAGACAAGTGTCCGGGAGCTGATGTCTAAACTCAAACCAAACAATGTGCTCGCTCCCTTGAGCCCAGAGAGATGCCACTTGCTAGCTCTTTACAGAGGTTAAGTCCAGCCAGAGCGGACCTCCCCGGAGTAGGGCAGCCCCACGGTCCGGCGCCTGCAGCCCTTTGTGGTCCTCGAAGGGGTGAGGGAAGGGGTCAGGCTGCTGTCGCGTCCGAGCCGAGCCCGGTCACTCGGAGGCCGGCCCGCAGGCCCAGGGACGGCGGGGGACGCTGGCCACCAGACGGGACCGTCCCTTACGCCCGAACACGGGCGGCCTCCGCGTCCGGTCGGGGACCCCCGCCCCGCCCCCCGCTTTCTACAAACTCTTTGAGCTCACTGGAGAAAGAGGAGGGGGACAAGCAAAGATGAGAAAGTTCTCTGCCTCCTCCCACCAAAGTTCTATATTCTAGGGAAGAAACTGAAGGAAAGAGACAAGGGAGGTGCCCCAGGAAGAACCCCCCCTCCAACGCCGGCTTCCCCAGAGGCCGCAGAAAAGGGGGCAGCGTGCTCCGTCTGGGACTCCTCCCCAAACAGACAGCGACCTGGGGGCGCTCCCACCCGCGACACGGTCCTCCCGGGATGAGAGGCCCCCCGAGAGTAGGGGACGCCGGTCCTGGGATGAAGAGGGGTCTCGAAGGGAGCCGGCGAGGGCACACGGTACCTTTCTCTCTGCGCCGCTGGGACCGATGCCGGCGACAGCGTTGGGGGCGAGAGGAGACGATGGGCACGGGCTCCCGCTGGCTCCGGCGGCCCCTGGGCCTCGGCGCCGCCCAGCGCCGCCGCCTCCTGCCGCCGCTCGCCGGTCTGCGATCCCCGCTCCCGCAGGTTACCTGTGGCCGAGCTGCCGCGCCCGCCGCCCGCTCGGCGCCCCGCCCCGCCCCGCCCCGCCCGCGCTCCGAGGCTGGTGCCGCAGCGCCCCGCAGCGGCCAGTTAGGGCACGGCAGCGGCCCGAGGGGAGGTGGGGCCCCCAGGGCCCTCGGGCTGGCCTTGGCCTGCAGCCAGCTCCCTGCTGGGCCGCTGCCGCTTCCGGGGCCTCCTGAGAGCCATCCTTATAAAGTGGGAGAGGAACGGCGGATGCCGTTGGGTGAGGTTTTCCTGGCAGGGGTTGCCAGGAGGTTTGTAGGAGGGAGAGGGGATTCGGGTGGAGAAACCATCCCTCAACCTGTGACCAAGTGTGTATTTCAATATGTTCGTAGTTCACTTAACTGGGATGTCTCAGTAGAAGCTGAACAACAATGATGAATGATCCAGGCTCATTAGAAAGCTGGAGAGAAGAAAGGAAGCCTTTATTCCAAAAAGCTTGTCTGCTAATAGCTTGTCGGAAGCATCCCATACGAAACGGGCAAAAGCATTGAACCTTCCTGCCTCCTATATTCAAATCACACTTGACATACCATTAACTCGGTCTGGTTTTGTCTGTTTGTGACAGTCACTACTTCAGTATCTAGAAGAGTTCCCTGAACATAGCGAGCACTGAGTAAATTATTGCTGAATGAATGTATGAATGAGTAGGACCTCATTCAACCTTTTGAAGAAGCGCGACAGGTATCTGCTCTCTGAACACAGAGAACTGGAGAGGGAGGTGGGGAACCCTAGAATGGAATTTCGGTCTTCCCTGAGCTTATTTTGAACCGGATTTTTCTTATCCCCTCTGAAATAGGCCTGGTTTCCAGGGAAAAAAACATGATGATCTCCTACTTTTTCTTAAGATATTTGTCTCCCTCTCTCCTTCAGGGAACATTAGGCAGGAGAAATCCAAATAGCCCTATGCATACCAGGAAAGGGTAAGTGCTAGATTTTCCTCCACTACTTCTGAACTTCCCCCAACCCCAAAGGCATAGCTAGGGTTTTACGTGGCAGAGTGTGAAACCTCTCTTCTGAGTATCCTTTGGCTTTCTTCAGATTTGCCCCCATCCCTGTTGCTCCCCATCTAAAGCTGGTAGAACACATTTCCTTTCCCTGCTCATCAGCTCTGGATTTCTCTCCAGGCAGGTCACTGCTGAGTTCTAGGTGAACCCCCAAGGTCAAGGTAAGTACCCATTACCTTTCAACCTGATCATTTCCTTCTTAGACTTTTCCAGATTAAAGACTTATCCTAGCCAGTCCCTTGAATAAACAACCACAGCTATAGTGCTCCATTCCTCCGGGAGGCTTTTATGACATCGCCACACGGTCGAGATGAGATGGAGTTTGAAGTTACATTCATGGGCAGTCAGAGCAATCGCACATTAATCCTGCTGAAAGGAACAGAAGCCAGCCTGTACGACATGTGAATGCTCCTGGGAACTGACTGGTCTGCAGTTGTTCCCAGACCTTAGTTAATGGCAATTCCTGGCAGAGGGGCCTCATGAGAGCCAAAGCAGGCAGTGGGTGAGCTGCTTGGAGATCACGCTTGCTTGTCTCCAAGTGGGCACACAGTGTTTGGACACCTAATCAAAGGAGAAGCCTAAAGCTCCCTATATATGAGGGAGGCTCCCAGCCTGCAGTTCCGTTCTGCCTCTCTGTCCAGCTCCATCACAGCCAGCCTCATACATGCACCCCCACTCCTTCTGCCTCATGAGAAAAAAGTTCTACTCTACCAATGACAGCTTTCACTGTTCTATGAGAATATAATCTGCTCCTATTTCCAGCAACATTTCTTTAACGAGTTGACTGCACTAGCTGTCTTTTGCGTCATTAGCTGCAATTGTTCCTTCAGCCCACCATTCTGACTTCCATCCCTTGCTAAGTCTTCCACTCGAGAAACCTTACATGTGCCCCTCCACGATCATAACCTCCTTGTCCTCCAGAGGAAACCACAGTCTGTAATTTTGTGTTAATAATTCTCTTATCGAGGGCTTCCCTGGTGGCGCAGTGGTGAAGAATCCGCCTGCCAATGCAGGAGACACGGGTTCGAGCCCTGGTCTGAGAAGATCCCACATGCTGCGGAGCAACTAAGCCCGTGCACCACAACTACTGAGCCTGCACTCTAGAGCCCGCGAGCCACAACTACTGAAGCCCGCATGCCTAGAGGCCGTGCTCCGCAACAAGAGAAGCCACCACAATGAGAAGCCCATGCACCACAAGGAAGAGTAGCCCCTGCTCGCCACAACCAGAGAAAAAGCCTGCGCACAGCAATGAAGACCCAACGCAGCCAAAAATAAAATAAATAAATAAAATAAAATAAATTAATTAAAAAATAATAATTCTCATCACAAACATATGTAGCCCTAAATACTGTACTGTTCAGTTTTGCCTGTTTTTGAACTTTTCTGTAAGTGGAATCATTCTGCATGATTCCTATGCAACTTGCTTTTTTCACTTAGCATTCTGTTTCTGAGATTCAGCTATTCAGTTCCTCTGTCATATAGTATTTCATTGTAAGAAGATATTACAATTTATTTGCCCAGTTTACTTTTAGGCATTGGGTACGCTCCAGTTTTTGCTATTGCAAATGACGTTGCTATGAACATGCTTAAATATTTCTTCTGAGGCATGTGTGCAAGAGTTTTTAGGATACATATCTAAACTTAATTGTTGGGTCTTAAGGTATGTGTGTGTTCAAATTTACATGCTAGGTAATGCCAAACTGTTTTCTAAATCCGTTGTACCAATTTTAATTCCCAAAAGCAATGTATGAAAGTCCCCTTGCTCCACATCTTTGCCAGCGCTTGTTTTTTCTGTGGGTGTGAATGATTTCTTACTATGAGTGAGGTTTGTATTTCTCCAACTATAGGTATGATTGTTCATCTTTTTTTTTTTTTTTTTTTTGCGGTACGCAGTCCTCTCACTGTTGTGGCCTCTCCCGCTGCGGAGCACAGGCTCCAGACGTGCAGGCCCAGCGGCCATGGCTCACGGGCCCAGCCGCTCCGCGGCATGTGGGATCTTCCCGGACCGGGGCACGAACCTGTGTCCCCTGCATGGGCAGGCGGACTCTCAACCACTGCGCCACCAGGGAAGCCCTGATTGTTCATCTTTAAAGGTTAACTATTCTTGTTTTCTCTTTTGTTAACTTCTCACGTCTTTTGCACTTTTTTATGTGTTTTGAGAAATCCTTCCTGACCCTGAGGATATAAAAATATTCTCCCATATTTTCTTCTAAAAGTTGTAAAGTTTACCTTTCACATTCCATCTGAAGTTAATTTCTCCTCTCATTTGCAATGCCAGGGCTATCTTATAATGGGTTTTCATGTTTGTATGGATCAGTTTTAGATGCTCTATTTAGTTCCATTGGCCTATCCCTGTGCTGGTCACATGCAGCCTGAAAATCTACGGTTTTATATTAAATCTTGATTTCTGATTATGGAAGTCCTACCCTGACTTCTTTATATTCTTTGTAAGGATCTCAAGTATTCTTAGCCCTTTACTCTTCCATAGATATTTATAATTAGTTTGTCAGGCTCCATGAAAAATTTGGGATTTTGATTTGGAATTGCAGTGAATCTGTGTGGTAGATTGCATTAGTCATTCACAATTATTTGTTCCCTTCCCTTCTCAGTTGTAGGCTCTTTCTATTATTCTACTGTACCAACTCAGTACTGGCTTTCGTCTTTGGCTTGACATCTAGGCAGGAGAAAGGGGCAGGCCTTCTCACTGTGTTTATTTTAATTTGAGAACAAATTCCTCACAGCTGCCCCTTAAATCTATTTTTCCTTTCATGTCATTGATCACAACTGGGTCACAAAGGTGAGGGGCTGGTTATCATACCCAGTGTAAACCAATCATGATTCAACCTCTGAGCCTGGGCTTCCTTCCTCGAGTATGTTGATACTCAAGAACAGTTAAGGATATCAAACTAAGGACAAAGTGGTGGGGGGATTATGACACCAGCAATCTCTGCCTGACTTTGTTTGATTTTGTATTCCCTGTGCCTGGCCACATGAGGCACATGGGAGATATATTTGGAAGTTTCTATTCAGCTTTTCCCCCTTTTGTTCAGAGCTATCTCCCCACTCATGAGGATAGACCTTTGCAGCCACAAGCTGCACCCCCAGCCATAGTGGACTGGGCCATTAATTCAGCATACTTATTGGAACTGGACCACCGTCAAGCTACCATATTGCACATAAAATACAATGTAAATGGTGCACCCTAGAGTTGTGCTTCATAGAGGTTCTGACCACCGTGTTAGGCACCGAGAACAAATCGATGAGCACAAGCAATGGTCCTAGAGTCTAGTGGTGAGTACAGTCCTCAATCAAATATTAAATGATAGCTGAGGTACGTGTGCTAAAGGAGTAGCAGTATATGGTCTTATGTAAAATATGATTGGGGCATAAGAATGGATTACTGGCCTAAACTCAACTAATCAGATTTTCTTGCCTAGGAATCAAAAATAATAATAGCTAAAACTTATATTGTGCTCACCTTGAAAAATGATTTTACATAGTTTAATGGATTTAATTCTTTCTACAATCCTATTGAGGTACATAACATTATAAACAGTTGAGAGATGAGGAAATCAAGGCACAGAGAGGTTAAGTTTCTTGGTCTAGGTCACACAGCTAGTTAGGCTACCCAGGTAGCCTAGTTCCGGAACTGAGCCCACTATCACTGGGCCTGGAAAGGTGGAGCAGCCATCTCCTGCCATCTGGTGGGAGAAGCACAGAAAGGCAGTTTTCATGCAGAGAGAGAAGAAGGAAGTGAGAAGTACAGAGAGAAGCAAAACCAAGCTCCCTTTCTAATGAAGCTGTGATTATCTCCTGATATATCCTGAGACACCTTTCCTAGGATCCTCTGAATATGACATAACTTCTGAATTCACCGATAGGTATATGATCACGTTTCATCCATCCATCCCTCCTTCCCTCCCTCCACTTATAAAGGTTATATGTTGTATCAGTTAGGATACGTTTTACTGCAAAGTTCAGAAAACCCCACCTTCAGTGGTTTACGTAGAACTTCCCAACTGGTTTGCCACCACTACTTGTGTGCCATAAATGGGTTACTGATATGGCCAAGTTATTGATCCCCATCAGCCTTTGGGACAGCTGGGCAGGGACTGAGGCGGCCAAAGTCTCTGGGCCAGTCACCTCTGGCTGCAAGCAGCTTGTCCATTTAGGTCAGTGTGCCATATAAATATGTGTGCCATGACTGGTCAAGGTAGGGAAGCACAGACTTAAGGAATGGACTTTTCATTTTCTCATGAAATAAGAAGTTTGGGGGGTAGGCTTTTACAGGTTTGAGCACAGTAGTTCAGCAAGGTCATCCAGGGTCCTCCTTCTTTCTATTCTGCCATTTCCAGGACAGGCTTTTAGTCTTAGGCCTGTTACCTCAAGGCTGCAAGATGGCTTTCCTAACTCCAAGTACCATGTTCTCACACAACTGTGTTCAAAGCAGGAAAGGGTGAGGGTGGGGGGTCAGCCATATTAGCCAGAAAGGGAACTAAATCACTTGCTTTTTTTTTTTTTTAACGATCTAGGTTTACTTTTTAATTTTTTTGGCTGCGTTGGGTCTTTGTTGCTGCGTGGGCTTTCTCTAGTTGTGGCGAGCGGGGGCTACTCTCCGTTGCGGAGTGCGGGCTTCTCGTTGCGGGGGCTTCTCTTGTTGTGGAGCGCGGTCTCTAGGCATGCTGGCTTCAGTAGTTACAGCACGTGGGCTCAGTAGTTGCGGTGTGTGGGCTCAGTAGCTGTGGTGCATGGGCTTAGTTGCTCCACGGCATGTGGGATCTTCCTGGACCAGGGCTCGAACCCGTGTCCCCTGCATTGCCAGGTGGATTCTTAACCACTGCACCATCAGGGAAGTCCCTCACTTGCTATTTGTGTTCCTAATAAAAGGAGTGATGGTGATCAACAATTTTATTATGACAAGTAGTTTTCTAACTTCTGTTCATTAGGAAGCTTTTCAAGTTTTCTTCTTTTCCTTCCTTTCAGTGAATCCTGTAAATTAGTGGGCTGAGACAACAGACCCATTTTTTAGTGTCTATGTATGTTTTGGTTCTTTACCTAGGAGATTGGGAGCCAGCTTTTCCCTTCCCCTTCTCCCTTTTCAGTTTCAGGCCATAATGTAATTGACTTTAGCTTTAATGCCATTAAATAGGAATAGGTCTAGTGTCCAGCTGAGTTCCAAAGTAGTTTCACCATCTGGTACCTTCCATGTGGTACCTTGGGTGAATATTTCTTATCTGTAAATTAAGGACAATAATATTACTTAATGGGAATATTTTGAAGGTCATATTATTTTGGAAGAGCTCCTTCCTTATTCATGTCTTTTTTTTCCCAATATTAGTTGGAAAATTTTGGCAAAAGACAAATCTCATATTTCATGATGCTACAAAATATCTCTGAAAATTAAGAGTTTTTTTAGAAAGGAAGGGTTATCAAAAATAGAATAAGCATTCCATAGTCATTATACTGTAATTCCTTCCAATCTTCAGGCAGTCTTGAAGGGATGAAGGCCTGAGAGTCATCATCTCTTGCATGTCAACTCATTCTGATTGCACTCTTTTTTTTTTTTTTTTTTTTTTTGTGGTACGGGGGCCTCTCACTGTTGTGGCCTCTCCCGTTGTGGAGCACAGGCTCCGGACACACAGACTCCGGACATGCAGGCTCAGCAGCCATGGCTCACGGGCCCAGCCACTCCGCGGCATGTGCGATCTTCCCGGACCGGGGCACGAACCCACATCCCCTGCATCGGCAGGCGGACTCTCAACCACTGCGCCACCAGGGAAGCCCCTGGTTGCACTCTTGTAGAGCATAGTTCATATTTCCCTCACTGTGGCACTTCCCAGGGTTTAGAGTAAGTAGAAAATTTGGCTTCCGTTTTTTCCTGAAGTTTCCTCTCAAAAATATGCCTGGCCATGTACTGTATAACTTCCTCCCTTCTTTTCTTTCATTCATTTCATAAACTTCAGCACCTATCATGTATGTGGCAACCTGCCATGGTTACATACAACAGCAAACACCAAGAGTAGCCCAGAGACAAATCCTCACATTCTTGAGAACGCCCTCCTGGGGAGACGTCACAGAGCCTGAGCTCCAGGCCACAGTGATCAAGGCGGTAGCTAATTCACTGAGCAGATCCCATATCGAGTGTCTCAAAGGCTTTCAGTGTTTATTTCTTTCTCTTTTTATTTAATTTCTGAAAGGATCCACACACACAACGTTTAAAATTTAAAAATTTCTGAGATATTTTTCAACATATTCTTTATTTGAAAGCTGACAGTATTGAAATGATAACAGAAAAGAAGAAAAGCAATAAAGATTTTTCCTGTTCTGTTCATTCGAACTTTATCAATACTGTACATTTCTGAAATGACAGTGAATTTGAATCTCCTAAACCTGTACATGACTCTTATCTACCTTGGGGTGGAGCATAATTGAGGATTTGGCTTTTATTGATTTTGTATGTGTGTGTGTGGATTTGTTCCTTTTTTTTCTCAAGAATGGTCAAATTCTCAAATATCCTAGGGTTTGCTCCAATCTCCTGCTGGTGTTCCCCCTCTCAGGATCTCTCTTTTGCGGGGGGGCAGGGGGAAGTCAGAGAACCATCAGGTATTTCCGTTTTTTCTTGATCTCAGGCACAGAGGGGCCTTTGGCTTAGCAACTGTACTGCCTGAACCCCTGGATCCCCAAGGCATACACAGTCAGCAAACAGCCCAAAGGATGTCCTGATGGTCTGGGCTGACCTTTGGACTGGCTTCTAGGGCCCCATATATAGCCCTCTGCACTTTGAATCAGGCCAGCTCAACAGTTCCCCAGGCTAGTGGTTTGTTCTGGGATAACTGAAAGTCTGAAAACCACTCTAAAAGAGACTACCTCCCAGGTACTTCTTTCCTTAAACAGAATGGATGAAGATGGACTAGGAAAATTACTCCTAGAATAACTTCCTCTGATAAGAGCGAGGAGAGCCTGCTTGTGCTGGATTTACTATTTGCCCCTACCCCTGCCCCCGGAACCCACTGCCCTCCCACCCCAACCTCTGGACTAGAGTCCTGGACTAGGTTGCAGTCTCTCTAGCCCTTTGGCGTCCAGTTGGATTTGGCCAATGGGAACCTCTTTCAGGAGAATGAAGGGGATTCCCTGGCGGTCTAGTGGTTAGGACTCTGTGCTTCCACTGCCGGGGGCCTGGGTTCAATCCCTGGTGGGGGAACTAAGATCCTGGAAGCCGGGAAGCACGGCCAAAAAGAGAAGAATGGAGGGTGGGAGGCAAGAGATGTGAGTGTATTCCTTCCCACTGCTGTGTCCTGGACAGGAGGTGGCCCTGGCAGTGGCTGTCACCAGCTTTAGCTCCTGTTTGGAGCCCCCTGTCCAGGACTCTAGTTCCCTTCCTTTACACCAACTAGTTTAGGGGAGATAACCTCTTCCCACTGTTGTTAATCCCTGTGTTGATCCCTAAACTCTGCCCACATCCTAGTAAATTGTCCCTTTTACTTTATAAAGCCTTTTATTTTATTTTATTTTGTGGTACGCGGGCCTCTCACTGTTGTGGCCTCTCCCGTTGCGGAGAACAGGCTCCGGACGCGCAGGCTCAGCGGCCATGGCTCACGGGCCCAGCCGCTCCGCGGCACGTAGGATCTTCCCAGACCGGGGCCCGAACCCGTGTCCCCTGCATCGGCAGGCGGACTCTCAACCACTGCGCCACCAGGGAAGCCCTATAAAGCCTTTTAAATTAAAATCTTTGCATGTGCCATCTATTTTTCTCCGGGGAAGGACCTTGACTGATACAGCCGTACATGCCTCCACCTGGAAAATCCCAAAACCTCCTAGTAGGTGTCGGCATCCACCTTCAACACCTACAGCTACTACAAAATCCAGGACCGGAGTCATGATTTGCTAGACTGGGATTTCTTCCAGGGCATGAACACTGTTCTGAACCTACGTGGAGGCCCGCACGCACCCTCACCCCTTAGCCCAGCCCCCTGGCATAGGGTAGGTTCTCCATCCAAATTCCCTACCTAGGCAGCACACTGGGGCCCCAAGAGCCTCCAGCCTCAGCTCCCTTCTTCCTCTTCTCCTCCCCCATACCACCTGCGGAGCTGCTGGCACCTGTAGAATCTGGATTATCCTGCTGGCCAGCTGGTTTATTTCTCATTGTGCTTGACAGAAGGAAGTTCATCCACGTGACTTTTTGCAGTATCCAGAAAGGGCGGGTACGGTATGTCCTGTGGTGAAAAGCTTGTGGAGGAATGCCGGTTTTAATCTCTCCCTCACACTGCTGCAAGTCCTGTCTCCGCGTCCACCACCCCTCTCTCCCCCCAAAAGCCTTGAAACATTTTATTTTGAGATGTGGGATTTGGGATTACAGTCTATTCAACAGTGAGACAGGAGGAGGTGGCTATGAATAGCCCCTTGGTGTGTTACACACCTGAGACCTTTGCCCAAACGCCGCAGAGGAATTATTATTCAGGCTAGGCAGCCACGAGGCATGTTATATTTTCAGGAACATTTACAGCTGGGTAGGCCTGATTAGTGAATACGTCTGTTTTCTTGGTGGGAAGCACTTTGAACCACAAACGCGCACTAAAAGGCAATTGCTATGGAGACTGCGCCGCCTCTGCGGCGCATTTCTCTAGAGTTTTCTTCTCGGGGCGCTTCAGCATCCACGGGGTGTCCTAGGCACGCCGCTCGGAGAGGGGGCCTGGGCGCAGCAGTGTTCGGGGGCGGGGGCAGCTCACTTGGGACTGGAACCCTCGGCCGGGACCGAAAGCTGGAGAAGGCCGCCCTAGGTAGCGTGTGTGTGTCGGGGGAGGGCGGTGAGAGGTTCTCCGGGTGCGCGGTACCCCAGCTCGCCCGCCTGTGCGGGGACCACGTGCAGCAGGGGCGCTTGGGGGCCCAGGGCGAGCAGCCGCGGTGGGTGACTGCGCCGCGTCCCGGGTCCCTGGGTACCGGGCGAGTGTCTGTGTGCGTTTCTGGGTGGGTGGAGAGCCCCGCGCCGGCCTGCTCCCGGTTGAGTGTGTGTGCGCGGCCTCGGCCCAGCGCCCCAGCGAGCGGTGCTCCCGGGAAAGCGCGCGCGCGCCCGTGCGGTGTGTGTGTGTGAGTGTATGACAGTGTGTGTCAGGTGACTTGGGTCACGCAGTCTCTCTCTCCCTCCTCTGGGGAGGAACTGCCGCGCTCTGGCTGACTCCTCCGCCGGCGGGCGGGCGGGGCAGGGGGGCTCCGGGCGCGCTGCGAACGGCGGGACCCAGACCTGGACGCCGACCGCCGCGGGGGACGCGCGGCCCCCGCCTCCGCCCGCGAACCTCAGGACAAAACCCCAATTCAGAAATAGGTTGCGAGTGGCAGGCCGGGAGGTTTGGCGCCCCCCACCAGAGACCCCCGTCGCCCCGGGGACGGCCGGCCGTGGGCGCGATGAGCCAGGTGCTGGGAAAGCCTCAGCCGGAGGAGGAGGAGGACGACGACGAGGAGGAGGATGAGCTGGTGGGGCTAGCGGGCTACGGGGACGGGCCCGACTCCTCGGACGCCGAGCCGGACAGCGGGACGGAGGAGGGAGGTGAGCACCGGGTCCCCCGCTCGGCCCCCCGCCCCGAGCGTCCTCGGCCCGCACCCCCGCCGGGCCCGGCGCACGGGCAGCTGACTTGGAGGGGATCCAGGCAAGCGGAGTTGGGGGGTGGGAGTGGGGAGGGAGCCAGAGGAGCCGCGGCGAGATGCAAAATGGGGGAGCCCGGGTGCAGCGGAGCGGGGGCCGGGATCGGTGGAGAGGGCGGAGAGGAAGCGTCTGGGCAGGAGGAACGCGCGCTCTCTGGCAGTTCCAGGGCCAGTACCTCCCCCACCCCTCACCCCGAGCTCTCCGCAGGGTCCGGGGGTTTGGGAGGGGAGGGGACTGCCCGGCGCGCCCTGGGATCTCTCCCTGAATGCTGCTGTCGGAGCCCGGGTCAGATGTCGTGGCTAAAAAAGGCAGCCGGCGGCAGCGTGACTGGCAGGGTCGTCGGCAGCTGCGGGTGTCAGTCTTGCCCCGTGTTGCCGCGGGAGGGGTCCCGGGGCCGCCCAGGTCGGCGGCGTGGAGGCACCGGTGGTGCGGCGGAGGGATGCACCCAGGTGATAAAGGAGTCGCCGTGTGGCCGCGAGTATCCAGAGATCCAGGCAAATAAGGTTGTTAGGACACCTTATCTCTGCTCAGCGTCACCACCTGGGCATGGCAGCGCCTGCCCTGGAGTGAGCGCGGGGAGGGGGAATACGGAGCCACTCAGAAGCAAACTCTGTTTCCTGTTCAAGAAGCAGGATTTAGCAATTGTTCAGCCAGCGGGGGCTTCCTGCGTTTAATTCTTAAGGACTAAGGGAGTTGAGAGCTTTTTAGGATTCCAGAAAAGTTCATCTTTTTTGTTTCCCTCCAAATCGAGGAAAAAGTCCTTTATTGTAAAGTCTTTTGGAAAGATCAGTAGAATGAGGCTGGTAAACATAACATCTAGGTGGAACTGTCAGCATCCTAAAGAAGGAGCTAACTTTTAAAATGTTCACTTGGCAGAAATTGCATGAGGGATAAAAAGTACTTTCGTGACTGTTGATTTTGAAGAACTTTAATTGAAAATTCACTGGACTTGTTTTAACTTCTCCATACAAACAAAGCCTTTCTCTGGGGGGGGCAGTTTTCATTATTTTTACGTATGGTGAGTGCTTTCAATTAATCAGAAAGGGAAGATTGTTAACTAAACCTTGAGCCTGATAGATGAGAAAGGAGCTTTCCAAGTCACCCTTTTTCATAGTGTCTGGTCCCCAGGGAGCATTTGTACTAATTCCCTATTTGCTTAAACTCGTGTGTGCACCTGTGCGCCTCTTTCTTCTGCACTCCCCATAACTGGGTCCCACAGTCGAGCAGGTGGCCACATTTTTGTGGATAAAGGTTTTCAACCCTTTTGTTGGAGTCTCTAGGGCTACCTTTGGTAGTTAAATTGTTCAGTCGCTTCATTATTATTCAAATTGCGTTTGTTAGCCCCTCCTAGATTCTTCGGAGGCTCCGGAGAGATTCAGAATGGGGATGTATTTGCAAGGTATTTGAAACCGAAGACCCACAACAGGGTGCAATTGTGATCCTCTTTGAAAAAAAGGAAAAGAAATAAGAGACCGTATATGGGAAGAAAAACCCTGTAATTTGATATTGTCCTGGGGGCCAGAGACTGGTTCCAGGAAAAGCACGGGACCTGTTTTATTCTGCAGTTCTTTAAGGGGGCACTTTAAAATTTTGATTTGGGGCCTTGGAGTGAAATTAACGCTTTGGCTGAGGGGCGGGGATTTTCTGAACAAAGGGCTTCCCCAGATCCGGGTGTAGGATGCTCCCCAGTGCTCCTAACCCAAGGCAAACCCGCCTGGAACTGATGCTTATGATTACTTTAGTAATAAAATCCTCCCTCGTGAGTTCTTGGTATCAAGCTGAAATCTTGCTATAAAAGCCCTGAGTATATTTGTGTGGTAAGAAGAGCAAACATTACTGAAGCCTGGCCTTTCTCCACCTGGGCCTGCTGTGGATATGGTCTATTCTCTGAAGATTTCCTCCATTACCTTGGGCTGCTGTTCTTTCCATGTGTTGCTGGCTTTGATTTGGGGGTTTAGGCCTGAATGTAGAATCTCTATCAGAACATTCGCTTTCTAGAGTAGCAGATAGGCCCCTCAGTCAGCAGTTCTAGCAAGGACTGTCCCTGACACCTGTCATGCCAGCTGATATGGTCTTGGGGAGTCAGGATGGGGGTGGAGGCTGGGAGTTGTGACTTCTGTTCCTGTGGCCTTCTGTTCTGGAGACATCAAGGTGCCACCAAATGGTCATCCCGATTTCTAATGGGCCCCGGGCACGTATTGCCTTATAACCCTGTGTTATTTGGGCTAAGTTTTACATTTACCTACTCTCAAACTCAAGGCGTGGAAAGTAGCGGGTGGGGAGAACTTATTTCCTCTGAGAAGAGATGTATATGGTGCACTTTGAACCATGAGCAAAGCATTTCTCTAATGAATTCCAAACCATCCTAATGGACTTGGTTTAGTGCCTGAGCTTCTTGGAGACCTGGGGCTTTTTCCATGAGGTTCAGAAATCTACCCTGGTGGGTGGGATGCAGGCCTGACCAGCATTGCTGTGCAAAAGAATGTGATTGAAGGTGGATAGTGTGATTTTTATTTCCCATAGTCTTACAAGGAACCTCTGATCTTATTTTTAAACCGAGTGCCCTGTACGTTTTACCACATTGTGTTAAGGTTGAAAATGTAGTGCAGCTAAGGTGAGCCTTAAACTGCACTTCTTTGGCTTACATTCCAAATTTTATTCATGAATAGCAGGGGTGTTCTTGAGCACTTTCGTTCTGTTAAGGACAGATTTGGGCACTTCCCAACCCCCCCTTTCAGGGTCGTTAATCAGAGATAAGATGAATCTCATCTTCAACCCCCATGCTCCAGATAAAACTCCAGAGAGAGAGGAGACAATAATTAAACCATTAAAAACAATTGCACCAAAAATATTGATTATTTTTAGACACATGGACTTTTAAGTCTTTATTAAATTACAGTTCTTTAAAAACTATAATAACAAGGAAATCAATTAAAAGATCATATTTAGTCAGAAAGTGAAATTATTTTTTCCTGAAGTCCCTCCCAATTTCTTAAGTGTTTTTTTTTAAATTTATTTATTTATTTATTTTTGGGTGCATTGGGTCTTTGTTGCTGCACGCGGACTTTCTCTAGTTGCCACGAGCGGGGGCTACTACTCTTCCTTGTGGTGCGCGGGCTTCTCATTGTGGTGGCTTCTCCTGTTGCGGAGCACGGGCTCTAGGCGCGCGGGCTTCAGTAGTTGTGGCACGTGGGCTCTAGAGAGCAGGCTCAGTAGTTGTGACGCACGGGCTTAGTTGCTCCACGGCCTGTGGGATCTTCCCGGACCACGGCTCGAACCCGTGCCCCCTGCATTGGCAGGCGGATGCTTAACCACTGCGCCACCAGGGAAGCCCCCCCTCCCAATTTTTAAGGGAAATTTGGCTAAGACAGCTGTTCTGCCACAGTCCAGCTAAGTGCGGTCCTGTTTTTGTAGCAGCCTGTGCACTCTCTCAGGGTCTGAGGAAGTGACAGTTAGGTGGTCCCTGGAGGCACAGAAAATCCAGGGTCAGCAGGTGATCCTTCCCTGGTGGCTGTAAAGGCAGTGGATCTGGCGATTCACTTCTAATCATTAGTGTCAGCTTTTTTTTCTTAAAATAATTTTTAAAATTATTAGTGAAGTTACCTTCTCATTTTTTCTTGAGGGTAAGTAGAGAGAATTGTTCTTCTGATATTGAATCCGTGGCTCAGAGATGCCAGGGGACTTTTCTGCAGCCACAACATGGGCTAGAACTGAGCAAGGTTTAGGAGAGGGTCAAGTACATGGAAATGTAAGTCCCTTCTCTTGTAACTCTGCCTTGTCCAAAAAGAGTTGGGTTGACTACAACCCTGGCTATAGCCAATCTCTTGGGTTTCCTTCTGGTCCTGAAAATACAGAAATATATAAGTGTTGGAAGAGATGGAAACACAGAATAGTTAAAAATGATGTGACCAAGGTCACGCCTTAGGCCCAAAGCTTATTCAAATACATATGGTTAGAGAGCATATTTTTATATCAGATGTTTGTAAACATGTTTCAGTGATTCCTGGTATCATAGAATCTTGATTCTCTACTTTTATAAGAAATATCTCCCACTTTAATATTAGAACAGACCTGGGGTAGTCTAATGGAAAAAAGAGGCAGAATCAGCAAGTTCTGGAGTTCTGGATAAGGTGCTGTGCCTGAGAGTTCACCTGCTTTGTTCAGTCCCCCCCAATTTGCATCACTGTTGGTGATATGACTTTACTTCCTATCACACTCACTTCTGTCCTGCTCATTTTTCTTACTTCTCCTCTCCTTCCTTTATTCTTGTATTCCTTACCTTTTTTTAAAGGCAACTTTTCAATTCTCTTTTAAAGAGGGCTTTAAAGCTGTCCTGCGACAGTGGCTTTCCCTGGTTCTGCTGTAACATACAAGACAGATGGGTTTTTCACTCCTGGCCTAATGCCCAGAGAGCTGGTGGACTTTCTCCTCTTGAGGACCTCTGGGGAAGACTCCAGCTCTGTTTCTTAGTGTGTAAAATCGAGGACGACATAAAACCAACCTTGATCACACTCAGAGTGATCATTTGGAGGAAAAAAAAAAAAGCTCACAAGAACACTTTTCCCTTCTTGCAGAAGGAAATCAGAACACATTAGAAACGTGGTTTTTTTATTTTTGGCTGTGCCACACGTCTTATGGGATCTTAGTTCCCAGACCAGGGATTGAACCCGGGCCACAGCAGTGAAAGTGCCGAGTCCTAACCACTGGACTGTCGGGGAATTCCCAGGAATGTTATTGGATGCTTATGTAAAGGAAATATTCACATATAGAATCATGTTTTTTAGTTACCTGCCAGTGTGATGTGAGAGGATTTCATAGAAAAAGATTAGGTCTTCATGTATAAATAAAAATCACCTTCAAAAACCTTTGTGCCGGGCTTCCCTGGTGGCGCAGTGGTTGAGAGTCCACCTGCCAATGCAGGGGACCACGGGTTCGTGCCCCGGTCCGGGAAGATCCCACATGCCGCGGAGCGGCTGGGCCTGTGAGCCATGGCCGCTGAGCCTGTGCGTCCGGAGCCTGTGCTCCGCAACGGGAGAGGCCACAACAGTGAGAGGCCCGCGTACCACAAAAAAAACAAAAACAAAAACAAAAAAAATCCTTTGTGCCTTTGAAAATACATGTTCTGATTGCATTAAATTTTCCTTACTAAGTAGTTCGTTAATCAAACGGACAGTGAATCTTCATGATTTTTGCATATTCTCTTATTAACAGTATTAGTATTCATATATTTAATTGCCACTTGGGTTGGAATTTCTTACTGGACTCCTGGCTCTTGAATGTGTAAGTAGTTCCATTGATCCGAAATGTAAAGGGCTACAGATAATGATGCAAATAGAACCAAACCAGAGGCCTCTTCCTAAAACCGTAAGTATGTAGAACCTTAAGCCTTTGTGGACCCCACAGAATACTAATAGCAAAGACATTCTAACTTTCCCTTAAGGCTGAATGAGCCTCTCGCTGTGGTCACATTCCAAAAAAGACCTTCTCGTTACCTAGGCTTGGGCTGGGGAAAAAAAGAAAGAAGCAGGGTGTGTGTGTGTGTGGGGGTGTGTGTGGGTGTGTGTGTGGGGGGGTGTGGGTGTGGGTGTGTGTGTGTGTGTGTGTACACATGCTGACAGAGCCTGATAGATGAGGAAATAAAGGCTCATGGGCTCTGGGACATGTGTGGGCATTTACACAGCTGGTAAGTGGCCAAGCTGGGATTTGAACCCCAATCTGGCACTAACACAGTACTTTTTCAACCATTCCATTTGCTACCACATTATCCTAATTCTTTTGTTAAATCTTTGTTTTATTTTCCAGTTTGGGGTCTGTTCAAAGGCATCATCTCTTGGAGAACTTTCCTAAATTATAATAGCTCTCAGTTGTCTGATACATCAGAATTTATGAAATGCATTTCATACTATACCTTGTTCTCCCCAGGAAGCCAGGACCAAGCCTGTCAGAACTTCAATTCCCATTTTCCTGATTTCTATTTCCTTCTTTGTTGTGAACATTCCCAGCCCACAGATCAGTCAGGTGTGGCCCCCAGGCAGCCCTATCCCCAAGTCACTGATCCATCTCTCTCCCTTACTTCTGTTGGGTTTTTTTTGGTTGTTTTTTTTTGTGTGTGGTACGCGGGCCTCTCACTGTTGTGGCCTCTCCCGTTTTGGAGCCCAGGCTCTGGACGCGCAGGCTCTGCGGCCATGGCTCATGGGCCCAGCCGCTCCGCGGCATGTGGGATCTTCCCGGACCGGGGCAAGAACCCGTGTCCCCTGCATTGGCAGGCGGACTTTTAACCACTGCGCCACCAGGGAAGCCCCCTTCTGTCGTTTTTGACAGGGCTCTGCCATTTCTGGGTTAAGTCATTAGCCTGCAGGTGTTAAAGGCTGACAATGGCTCAGTTAAATAACCCCTCCCCATAATCCTGCTCCTTGGGTAACTGAGTTTCCCTGGGTTTCCTGGCAGCCTAGTTACAAAACTGAGCTATCTGGGATTTGGGTACGAACAGGATCCAGTGGAAGATATAGGTAAGGTGTGTTCAGTGCCCTGATCAGAGTGGATAAACTTCACCTGGGCATAAAGCTTATCCTCTTGATACCTAAATGCTGGGCTGGGCCAAAGTCAGGTGTGGTTTCTTTTTAAAGCTTCAGCTAATTTAGCTTCACATTCTGCTCAATCACTTTCATTTAATCATCCCAACCAGCAAACATCTATTGAGTGTTTAGCGTGGTAAACACCGAGGCCTCAGTTTTCACATCTGTGAAGGATAAATGTTATCAATTTGGGGATTAGAGATGACACTGTGTGCTATGCAGGTGCTTAGTAAATGGTAACTGCTGGTGATAAGCGGTTGGAGTGGGTTGGTTTGAGCCATTTCTTGGGGGCCGAAGCCAGAACCTCTCCAGTGTGCCCTCACCCTCAGCCAACAAGCTCAGGGAAAAAAAGGACCAATGGGGCACGGACTGCCTCAGCAAACTGCATTGCCGCTTCAAACCTGCCTGCAGCTTCGTATTCATATTGCCTTCTGAGGCCCCAGATCTTTTCCTCACCTGAGGCAAGACCGACAGGCACCCCAGACTCAACAGCTCCAAATCCGTGTTCAGCCTCTTTGCCTTTATGCACTTCACGAACGGATCCTTATTCACTTGATCTTCCAGGTCAGGAACTTGGGGTTTCTTTCTCCTTTGTCCCCTATATTCAGAGGATCACCAAGTACTACCGAGTGGATTTGAGCTTCTCATGAATCCATTCCATCTGCCCATTTCCACATGCTTCTCATTTGTGATTCTAGAACAACCTAATTATTGTTAGGGAGGAAAAACTCTTAGGTTCTGAGTTGGAGTCCTGCAAATTAAACTGACAAATGACATGAACAAGAGAAAAGTGGGGTTTTTTTTTTTTTTTTTTTTTGCGGTATGCGGGCCTCTCACTGTTGTGGCCTCCCCCGTTGCGGAGCACAGGCTCCGGACGCGCAGGCTCAGCGGCCATGGCTCACGGGCCCAGCCGCTCCGCGGCATATGGGATCCTCCCAGACCGGGGCACGAACCCGTATCCCCTGCATCGGCAGGCGGACTCTCAACCACTTGCGCCACCAGGGAGGCCCGAAAAGTAGGTTTAATTAAGTACTAATGCATGAGAGTTCACAGAAAATTCGACTTAAGGAGGTGGTTAGAATTTGGGGGTTATGTACCATTTTAACAGAGGATGAGGGGGGTAGAGGGGCACTTCTGGGAGAAAAAAATGACTTAAAAGGGAATGCGGGAAGGGGCACTTATGGAAAAACAAGTCACTGGAAGGATAAATGGGCCCATAGGAGAAAAGGTGGGAGATAACGATAGTTTGGTGACAGTGTCTGTTTGGGTGTAGGGCTGACTTCTCTCAGTCTCCAAGAAGAGAAGATGAGAGTTGCTCCTGGGGAGGACGTTTTTGACAACTGAGTTCTTTTGGGAGGGTCTGCTTTAGGCAAATAAGGGACTTCAGGAACTCCAGTGCCTTTAGCTCAAAAAACATTTTATTCCATAGTGGCTTATTGGTGTCTGCACACTGACCCCCTCTAAGGAAGTCTGTTTCTGGAGTGAGCTTCCTGATCACGTTAGTCTCCCCTTAAAATCCTCAGTGATTTCCTCATGGCTTGCAGAGTAAAGTCCAAACTTGCATCTCATTCATGAGCTAGCCTGTTACCTCTCTATCAATTAATTTATTCAACGATATTTATTGGGTTCACACCACATGCTACGATGTATTTTGCCTGTGTATATGTGAGAGACAATAAAGTAAACAAACAAGATAAACAATATAAAGTAAAAAGATAATTTTGTATAGTGAAGTACTATGAAGAAGACACAGGGATATTAGGAAGTGACGGGACCCCATTGAGGTGAGAGGAGGTAAAATTGCCCCTGGGCTGAGTGGGAGGAGGAGCCAGGGGAGGCCTGGGGAAAGCTTGCTGGACAGAGGGAGGAGGAAGTCGGAGGGAGGAGGGAGGAGGGAGGAGGGAGGAGGAGGGAAGAGCGAGTCGGAGGGAGGAGGGAGGAGGAGGGAAGAGCGAGTCGGAGGGAGGAGGGAGGAGGGAGGAGCGAGTGGAGGCCCTAAGGTGAGCAAGCAGAAGGCCAGTGTGACTGCAGGGCAGGGAAGTGGTGGGGAGGATGAACCAGGCATGGGATGAGAGGGTAGCCCACTTAGGGCCTTTTGGGCTACGAAGGTATTTGCATTTTATTCTAAATGCTGTGGGAAGCCGCTGGAGAGTGTGCAGGCTTTTCTTGTCTTTAAACTATGTTCCCTGAACTCCAGGAAGGCCACATCTCTTCCTGGCACGACCGTTCCCTCATTCATCTCTTTTATGCCTCCTCTCCTTTAAGACACAGATGCTATTTCTCCAGGGAACCTCCTCGCTGAACCCATAACACCTAGAGAGCAGTGCCTTGTAGCTGTCGGTTATTCTTGTCCGTTTTCCCCCGCTAATCGCTAAGGAATGAAGCTTTTCTTTGTGTCTGCAGCCTCTGGCTCAGCCTTGTCGAACAGAAAGAACACTTGGCAGACGTTCAGGGAACCTTTATGAAACAGGAACAAACTGCCCTCTTGTAAATTTCACCTCTCTCTGGCAACTTCCTCCAAACGCCCGCGGACACTTTTAAAGAGCCCTCTTTGGGGTCCCATGTCTAGTCCCAGATTCTCCAGTAGTTCCTTTCTGATTTTCCTTTAAAAAAAATAAAGTACTAGCCCTTTTATTGCCCCTTTCAAAGCAGCTCTCATCCTTCATCCTCTTTAACGCTTTCATTTTTCTCAGGTGTTTCTTATCAAGCTTGAGCAAGCGCGTGATACTCAGGGAACTGTCATGGGGCCCGGGGTGGGATATGGCAACCCTCTGCAGGAGGTCCGGAGGCTGGGGTGTTTCCTTTTCTGATGGAAGCTCCCTGCTACCAGTCCTGAGAAACCCCACAGGGTTTCAGAAGCAGAGAGATTTGAGAGAGTGAGAGAGAATTCGAGGGAAGATTTTTGCCAGTAGGCTTTTCTGATGTAAGAAACCTCCCCTATTCAACAGCAGTGGCCTACAAACATTTTTGACTGTGAGTCCACAATAAAAAGTACGTTTATATTGGGAGCCAGCACCCACCTACGTATAAGTAAATGTAAAAGAGTTTCGCTAGTAGTATTTACTCTTGTTATGCGTAACGCACTCTGATATTTTCTGGTCTCTTCTTTTGTCTTTGTTGCAGTTTTAGTACAGTGTCAGCGGATTGGTGGCTAAGGCCCTGGGTAAGGGCTCTAGCACATACCTGTCCTGCGTCCTTGGGCGGGTTCCTTCCCCCAGGTTCCTCAGGTGTAAAGCAGACTTGTACCTCCTCATTGCGTGGGTAAAGTCTGTAGAGATGTCTGTGTCTAGCGAGGTCCCTGGCACACTATATTTCTGTACGTGCTAGTTAAATATGACAAAATGCATCTGCATGCGTGTAAGGGATCTCTACAGAGTTGATGGTACTCTTGCTGATCTGACTCACTATTTCCCAGCTGTTTACATTTGGTGGCTCATGCCTCCAGCTGTGTGTATATGTTATAGCTGTATGTGTATTTCACTTCCCAGCCACTCTATATATGTAAACACACATACACACTCCCTCCCCTTTCCACAGTGGTCTCCATCACCTCCCCACTCTCCCAGGAGGAGGAGAGCCAACCTCCAGGGCACCAGTGTCAATGATCATGCCACATAGAGACTTGCAGACCCTGCTGAAGAGAAGTTACAATCTGCATCCACATCCAACAGTATAAATTGGGAAGAAATAAAGACATTTATATGCACTTAAATATTTTTGTAGTTGTACATGATTAAATGTGGTACACCTATTTTATATTTTCTACTAGTTTGAGATGCTTATCCTTGTATTTAAAAAAATTGATACATAACTGGGCTTTTCTAACAAGGACCATAGCATTCTCTTACTTACCTTTTGCCTACCTCTCCCTCACCAATCTCCCATGTCTACATTGCCTGGAATTTTAGTTTCTGATTTTTATTCAAAAATTTAAAATCAGGGACTTGCTGGGTGGCTCAGTGGTTAAGAATCCACCTGCCAATACAGGGGACATGGGTTCGATCCCTGGTCTGGGAAGATCCCGCATGCTGCAGAGCAACTAAGCCCATGCACCACAACTACTGAGCCTGTGCTCTAGAGCCCGCGAGCCACAACTACTGAGCCCGTGTGCCACAACTACTGAAGCCCACATGCCTAGAGCCTGTGCTCCGCAACAAGAGAAGCCACTGCAATGAGAAGCCCACACACCTCAACAAAGAGTAGACCCTGCTCGCCGCAAGTAGAGAAAGCCTACGTGCAGCAACGAAGACCCAACGCAGCCAAAAAAATTTTTTTTAATCAATACTTATTTCAAATCAATAGGTTTCAGTAAAATTTGTCTTCCATTGCTTGTTGCATTCCACTATATTTGAGTGTATTTTCTTCCAGGAGTGCATCCTTTTTTAAAAAAATAAATTTATTTATTTATTTTTATATTGATGATAAAATTTATTTTATCATCTGTGTTTATTCTGCTTTTCAATCCATATATCCTCCCTGCCCAACAGTTGTGTTTTTATTTCTAAGATCCATAAGGCCCTTTTTCATAACTGCTCTTATTCTGAAACTGTCTGTTCTTGTTTCATGAATGCCATATTTTCTCTGATCTCTGAGTATTTTAATTATACTTGAAAGTTTACTCTGACTCCTGTATAACTCTGCTTCTTCAGGTATACATTCTTCCATTTGTTGAGTCTGTATTCTCTTCTATAATCTTGTCTTTCCTCAAATACTTGGCATTTGAGGAAATGTCTAGAGGGAGGATGGTGCTGCTTCCACCTCCTGGACTCCACACACATTGCAGTGAGAGTTAGGGAAGGTCAGAGTACTTGGAGGGGGTACTGTGGGTGCTTCCTGTTCCTTCTGGGCATCAGTGCCTCTAGGGCACTGCCCTCCCTCTCATACCTACACTCCTACATTCACTGCTCCCACTTGGAAGATAGTCTAGTGTGTATGTAGGTGCACAGTTTATCTGCTTGGCTCTTCTCACTATGATTCTCCAAATAACAGCCCTGTTGGTTGTTTTCATGTCCTTTCCTGTTTGAGCTTCCTGTTCTACCTTTTCCAGCAGAACCCTACCATTCATAATCAAGGGCTGCAGTTTCCCCCTTCAATCTGATCTTTGTGTTTCTTAGGGATTTCTCAGTAATTTGTCAATTTTGAGTTCTCTCTTTGGTCTCAAGCTCAGCTATCCGTGTTTATTTGTTCATCTATTTATTTATTGTTCATACCTTTTCTATTGTGCTTAGGGATTCAGTATGGGAAAGGGAGACTGACATGTTCTTAGTCTGATATTTTTGCAACTGGAAGTCCTGTTTTCTTTTTCAGTTCATGTCCTGCTTTTGTTAAGATTGACTTGTAATGACAGTACTGCAAGTATAGCATATAATCCCTGATGAAGAAGAAGAAAGCTGGTGTTCTTTTGGGTGGTTTAATTCCACATCACTCTGTCTAGGGCATATCATCCGCAGTTTGTTTAATTGGGTTAAGTTGAATGGGAAAAGTGTGTGTGGGTAGGATGGGAGTAAAATGTTGCTTATAGTAGAATAGTGTCTGTACATCTACAGCTACTTACTTTTTCTTTATTCATTTACTGTTTTACCTGAAATTTCTGTATTTCCCTGCACCTACTGCAAAGTGAAACATCAAAATATTATATATAGTAAATGAAATTTCCTAAGATTCTATCAGGTAGTAACCTGTGTTTTAGATAATTGTAGAACTTTGGGAAAAATTCTTAGTTGCAATAGGGAAATAAAGGATTACTTTCCAGTCTGTATTGGATTATGTTTAGATCAGGACCAGGGTCTGAGAAAGACATAATGAGGTATAGCTCAGAAGGAAACAAAAAAGAAATGTAGAAAAATAATATATGTATATTTATTTTCCTATGTTCTGCCTTTTTTCTTAAAATGTTGGTTTCTTTTCTTGATCTTTCTCCAAGTTTCATACTGAGTCTTTTATTTTTCTTATTTTTTTGGGTCAGTCATGAAGGCTTAATTCCAGAACATTTTTATCACCCCAAAGAAAACACATACCCATTAAGAGTCACTTCCCATTTCCCCCTCCCTGTAGCCCCTGGCAGCCACTAAGTACTTTCTGTCTTTATGGACTTGTCTATTGTGAACATTTCATGTAAATGGAATCAAACAATATGTGACCTTTTGTGTCTGTCTTCATTCATTTAGTGTAACATTTTTGATGTTCATCCATGTTGTGGCATGAATCAGTACTTCATTCCTTTTCAATGGCTGAATAATATTCCATTATATGAATATACAACATTTTGTTAATCCATTTATCAGTTGATGGCCATTGGATTGTATCTACTTTTTGACTATTATGAATTGTGCTGCTGTGAACATTCATGTACAAGTTTTTGCTTGGACATATGTTATTTCTTTATTCCTAGGAATAGAATTGCTGGGTCATGTGGTGACTCAAATGTTTAACCTTTTGAGCACCTGCCAAACTGTTTTTCAAAGCCCACCATTTTACATTATCACCAACAGTGTAAGAGGATTCCCATTTCTCTACATCCTCACCAACACTTGTTATTGTCTGTCTTTTTTATTTTAGCCATCCTAGTGGGTATGAAGCGGCATCTCATTCTGGTTTTCATATGCATTTCCTTATGGACTAATGATGTCGAGTATCTTTTCACGTGGTTATTGGCCTTTTGTGTATCTTTGGAGAAATGTCTATTTAAATCCTTTACACATTTTTTATTGGCTTATCTTCTTATTGTTGAATTGTAAGAGTTCTTTATATATTCTGGATACTAGACCCTTATCACATGTATTATTTGCAAATGTTTTCTCCCATTCTTTGGGTTGTCTTCACTTTTTTGATAAGTGTCCTTTGAAGCACAAAAGTTTTAAGTTTTGATGAAGTCCAAAATTGTTTCTTTGAGGTGTAACTCAAACAAGCATCTCTTTAGTGCAGAGACTGATGATCTGGGCAAAGAAGGACCTTGCTCTGGAATGCTAAGACTGGATTCTCTCCCCCCATAGTCTGCTCCAGAAATCTCTGTGCTTCACACTCCAGAGTCCCTGCTCGTGATGGGGAATATCCCAGGTTTTCTGGCCCTCTGAAATTGTGTGAGAGGTGGTGATGCAGCCTTTTTCAGGGTTTTGCACTTTCTAAAAGCTGGCCCCTCCATGAGCAAGGTGATGGAGTTAGCGCTGTCTGTATTTGGAAACGTAGCATTGTCTGTGGATCATAAATCTCATCTGAGGCGGAAGTGAAACTCATCTCATTAACCGCTGCGACAGCATCTCACCCTCATTCTTGTTTTGTGGTTTCTCCAGTTCTGGACTTTAGCGACCCCTTCAGCACGGAGGTGAAGCCGAGGATCCTGCTCATGGGCCTGAGAAGGAGTGGCAAGTCATCCATCCAGAAAGTTGTCTTTCATAAAATGTCTCCCAACGAAACCCTGTTCTTGGAAAGTACGAACAAGATCTGCCGGGAAGACGTTTCCAACAGCTCCTTTGTTAATTTTCAGATTTGGGACTTCCCAGGGCAGATTGACTTTTTTGACCCTACCTTTGACTATGAGATGATCTTCCGGGGGACAGGAGCACTGATATTTGTCATAGACTCCCAGGTAAGGCTCAGTCTCGGGGTACGGTGGGACCATAGCCCCCTGCCCCAGGCAGCCCCTTCTTGCAAACAAGTTCCTTTGCAATCATTTTGGTTTGGTTTTTAGAGTCAGGAATAGGACTTTCTACCAGACTAGCATTTCTCAGTTGGGGCTCTCAGGCTTTGCAAAGGGGAAAAGGCTCCCTTCATGCAGCCCTGACCAACATGCGATGTTCGGGAACTGTGTGCTCTCAGCAAACCCTAGAGGAAACCTCACAGACGGGGGGCGGGGGGACCACCGTGCAGGCCAGTGACACCAACGATGTGTCCCCCCGTCTGGTACTCTTGGCAGACATCTATAAAAGATCACAAGTTCTCTGTAACAAAAATACATACATATCTACATTTCAAAATGTTTACTATTTCCTTTGAAGATAAAGTTCTCAGTGTGAACATTTTTCTTCTGAATCATATTATTGTAATTACCTCTAGCACACAATTACAGCAGCATGACTAGTATGTATTTTATAGGTAACTAAATACAAAATGTAAAATTTGAGATACATATATTTTTTTTTCCACTTAATTCATGTATCTATGCTTGACTAAGACAGGATTTGGCATCAATTCTTTTTTTGTTTGTATAGTTGTAAGTACTGAGAAACCTTGTTCACATAAGGTGGATATGGGATGAGTTTTGTTCTAGCATTCACTCAATTGTTTAACTCCTTCTAAGTTATATCCCCTAAAGTACCCAATTTTCTATCACAAAAAAATTATTTTTTCACAGTTTATCAGTAGACATCCTGATTGTGTCAGCAAAGAATTGGGAGCCCCTTGACTGGTGAAGAACTTTATCACCCAGGCGTTGCTCCCTTTATTGGTATTCAGACCAGCCTTCTGAACGGTCTCTTTGGCACCCTGGGTTTTTAAGACCCTGGGCCTTTCTCCTGTGAAGTATGGGCAGAGCTGGTGGTTTAAGGGGAGGAGAGGAAGGGAAGCAACAGGACCACAGATGCATCTCCGGCAGGTCAGTCTTAGCAAAGAGCACAGGGAGCAGGACTGGGACACTGACATTGACGTTCTTCAAACTCTCCATGTGCAGGGACTCTTAGAAAGTGTCCCCAAGGGGTGGCCCAGCCCGAAGACCCTCCTGAGGGCTCTCTTTTGTAGCTGTGGGGGAACAAAAGGCAACAGGTCCTGCAGGAATGCCCTAAGCCAACTCTAAGCTCAGGTCTCAACGTTTCCCTGCAACTGTGGACCTACAATCAGACAGGTAGGGCCAAGCACTCCCAGCCCTTCAGGAGCCCAGCGGTGTTAGGGAGGAAGGGCTGTGAAGACCCTTAGTAATAATGGTTCTGAGCCCACTCTTAGAAAACCATTCTCGGACAAGACTACTCATGCCTGAGAGTATCATAAGTGCATTCACGGAACGAGGTGCCTGTTTAATATAAAAATGAAATTTTCAACTCAGCCTTTTAGTTCCAAGCGACTGCATGGTGAACTTGTGGAGCTGTAGTAGCCCTACCCGTGGGTAAGTAGATTCCAACCCTGACTCATCACTTCAAGACAGTGGCTTAGGAAGTACTTCCTTCAATACAATATTGTGCATACATAGCAATTTACATTTATGGAATGTGAATCTCCAGTGCACCTCTATCTCAGGTGTTTGTAATATGGCTAAAATAGGCATACTTGCCTGTTTATTTTTCATTGTTTGGGGTGTTTTTATTGCTTCAAAGTGATCCCCTTTTTATGGTTGGTTTGTTTTATTGAAGTATAGTTGATTTACAATATCGTGTTAGTTTCAGGTGTACAGCACAGTGATTCAGTCATAAATACATGTATATTTATATTCTTTTTCGGATTCCTTTCCCTTATAGGTTATTACCAAATACTGAGTCTAGTTCCTTGGGCTATATAGTAGGTCCTCGTTGCTCATCTATTTTATACATAGTAGTGTGTGTATGTTAATCCCAAACTCCTAATTTATCCCTCCCCCTCCCACACTTGCCTATTTTTATTTTTTATTTTTTATTTATTTATTTTGCCTATTTTTAAATTGGAACTGTAATTTGGTTTTAATTTGACCTGAGCATGAAAAGCGGACCTTCGATTGTGGTTGGTAAATGTGTTCTTTGTTTTAGTTTGTTTCTTGGTTTGTTGGGTTTTGTTTTGGCCGTAGAGCGGACAAAGGTATAAGAATGAGAAATACATCTTTTTAAATTACACTTTTTAAAAGGTAGAAAAAAACATTGTTGAGAGTTGTCATTTACTAAAAATAAGGAAGTTAAATAAGCAGTTTCCAGAATTTGCCTAATAGGCTTTTCTACTGGAAGCAGCTAATAACAATCACGTTTGGGGGAATGTTTTTTTTGTTTGTTTGTTTTTTGCGGTACGCGGGCCTCTCACTGCTGTGGCCTCTCCCGTTGCGGAGCACAGGCTCCGGACGCTCAGGCTCAGCGGCCATGGCTCACGGGCCCAGCCGCTCCGCGGCATGTGGGATCTTCCCGGACCCGGGGCACGAACCCGTGTCCCCTGAATCGGCAGGCGGACTCTCAACCACTGTGCCACCAGGGAAGCCCTGGGGGAATCTTTACTTGATGTGACTGCAAGCACTAAACAAAACCAAACTTGAGGGAAGTGTCTCGGCAACTCTTGAATGTCACTGCCTTCATTTCTAAGCAGTGCTATGTTCGTCTGACACCTCATGTTTTTTTATTTTTTGCTTGCGAATTCCTCACAATCACAGGATTGCCAGATAAATATATCACCAAGGAGAAAATGTGTCCTCACAGAATGTTGTAACATAAAAGAGAATGAAAGCATCAAGAGGAATTTCCCGTGAGCTCCCCGCGTGACACTGCCAGCCCCCCGGCACGGCGCACAGAAAGGACCTCATCTCCAGGGCCACCCTCGGCCCCTGGGAGCCATTTCACACGTGCCTGGGATCCAAACTAGAGTGTCGGCTTGACCCACGTTGGTGACTGTGACCTGCCTCTCATTCCTAGATCTAATTTTGGAATAGAAACCAGGCAGCGTATTTTTCCTTTTTTTAATTTGTTGTAGAAGATAATAATAAACACAGTAGAAAAAAAATCATTCACAATCCCTCTGCTCTAATAAATCAAGTGTTTTCTTTCTTTTCATGTCATTTTTATCCCTTGTAGATCTGTACCACTTCATCAGTTTGTTGGTAATCAGACCATTTTATATGCTTGGCAGGGAGGTTAGAGGAGTGATTTCTAATCTTTTGAGACTGTGATAACACTCTTGACTTTGGCTGGTTTTGCTCACAGACATGTGCCCTGAACTCCTCTCTTCAGTTAAAGACATAAGGAATAGCATTTTTTGAAGTGTAATTTACATGCAATAAATTGCACTCATTTTAAATACACAGTTCAACAAGTTTGACAAATACACCTCTAACCACCTCACAATCAAGATACGGAATGTTTCCACCACCCTGAAATCTTCTTTGTGTCCTTTCTCAGACGGCCCCCAAGACCCCAGCCCCAGGCAACTGCTGATGAGATGTGCTTTCTTTCTCTATAGAGTAGTTCGCCTTTTCTAGAATTTCTGTATGTGGAATTGTACAGTATGTGGACTTTAGTTTTTATTTGAGATATTGTAAGGTATTTAAAAAGTGCTGCAAGTTATTAATCTAGAATTTTTCCAAAATGCATAATCCGCTATCCCAGTGTCCAATGTTTGTTTTTCATTTTAAACAACTCTTTAGAGTACAAAGGATGAGGACTCCGCTTGATCTTTGTCTCTCTTCATAGTTTCCTATTAGTATCTTTAATATTTTGATTTATCTAAAAACTAGGGATACATTTTTATTAATTTAATTTGGGTAGTACAAGCATGCCTAAAAACATCCCCTGTTTTATTGGCTTTTCTGTATTTGTCCAGGTTTGGAGTCAGAATTGGCAGGGGGCGGTGAAAAGTCCTTTAAATTCTGTCCTGAAGATCCCTTTCTTCGGGATCTTGAACCCGGGCCCATGGCAGTGAAAGCGCCGAGTCCTAACCACTGGACTGCCAGGGAATTCCGCCCTTTCCTTTTTGTGCTGTAAAAACAAGACCTATTCACACCCTTCAAATTGGCAATAATGAAGAGACCTGACAACGCTGGGTGTTGTTGAGAGTCTGGAGCATCAGGGGCTCTTACACATTATCTAGTCAAGTTCAAGGTGCTCATTCCTATGACCCAACAAGCCTCCTTTCAGGGTAAGCCCTAAGAAACTTGCAGACAGGCACAGAGGTGTGTGCGTGAGACTGTCCACATTATCATCATCACCTGAACGAGCACATAACTGGAAATATTCTGAATGTTCATCAACTGGCAAGTGAGTGATAAATTTTAGACCATCCATACGATGGAATTTTATAGAGTTGTTAACAGGAGTCATGTACTAGAGTTCTGTGCTTCAACAAAGGTGAATCTCACTGACATAATGTGAGTGAAAAAGGCAAACGGTAATCCACATGCAAGTTGATATTTCTGTAAAGTTTTAAACAATGTAAATGAATTCTGTATGTTGTTTAGTGATACATATGTATGCAGTAATGTATAAAGACATAAGTGGTGATACAGGCAGAAGTCAGGCTAGTGGTTACCTCTGGAGGGTGTGGATAGAGTGATGCGATGGGCTGGGAGGATGGGGAGAAACATACAAGGCTTCAGTGTCTAACGTTGGATTTCTTAAACAGAGATGCATACACAGGCATTCATTACATTAGTACATAGGTATCATCTGTAGGAAGGAGAAAAAATTAGTGTTGTGTTATTTGGGGCAATTACTCTAGACCAGGGGTCAGCAGACTTTTTTCTGAAAAGGGCCCAGATGGTAATTACTTTAGGCTTTGCAGGCTGTGTTGTCTCTGAGGAGTTTCCACAGAGGAAGACCATTCAGCTCTACCCTCAAAGCAGCCATCGACAGTGTGTAAACAAATGAGTGTGACTGTGGTCCAATAAAACTTTACTTACAAACAGTAGGTGGGCCCAGTTTGGCCCGAGGGCCATGGTTTGTTGACCTCTGCTCTAGATCAGTGGTTCTTAAAGTTTTTCCTCCTGGCTCCTTCCCCATCTTCCCAGTGACCCCTATCATGTTTTCATCCCTACTTGTTCATTACATTTCACCAAGAGACTCAGAATCCTGGAGGGACCGTATTCCAGGGAAGGTCCTGGATGGTGTGTGGTCATTTTCAATACATAAAACTGCAACTCTGACCTTTGTGACTGTCATCAAGCTAAATCATAACTGTATTTTTCTGGCCTTTCTTTTTCATTTCTTTGTTAACAAAACTTAAGTTTTCAGTCTTGAATTCTATGAAACAGCTTTTATGTGGGCATTTGCAAAATATTTTTTTGGGGGGCGTTGTAAGATTAACAGTGTGTGTGGAAGAGAAAAAATGGTACCTGTAAGGTGATGGATTGGTTCATTAGCTTGACTGGGGGGAATCCTTTCACAATGGGTACAGATGGGTACACAATGGTACCAAAACATTACGTCGTCACCTTAATACATGCAATGTTTGTCAGTCATACCTCAGTAAAACTGGGAGGGAAGACTGTGTGTGGAAGGGAAGCAAAGCAGCCTCCCTGACAGGAGTGTGCTTTGTTCCCAGGACGATTACATGGAGGCCCTGGCCAGGCTCCACCTCACGGTGACCAGGGCCTACAAAGTGAACACCGACATCAACTTCGAGGTGTTTATTCACAAAGTGGATGGTCTGTCAGATGACCACAAAATTGAAACCCAGAGAGATATTCACCAGAGGGCAAATGATGACCTTGCAGATGCTGGATTAGAAAAAATTCACCTCAGGTGAGAACAGAAACCCATCAGGGATCTCTGGGGTCCAGAGCCATCAGGGGTGGTTTGGCCCGGACAGTCATTTACCTGTGTACCCTGTTTTGTGCTGTAGACATTGGGGTAGTATTTGGGAAAAGCAAGCTTTGCATGTGCCAACTCTAATCTTTGGGAAAAGCGGTGGGGCTTTAAAAAAAATTTTTGGACCGAAGGTCAAAGCTAAGGTTCTTTCCCCCTTTGAAAAACACATAGGAGAAAACCCATGAACTGCATCCAGGAAGTTAATCGATGCTGAAGTTTACTGTTATAGATAGGATCTATAATCATAAGTAAAGGAGTACTCTGAAAATAATTCAGATAGAAATATTCACAGAGGAAAGCCATTTCTCTCATTTTTGTGGGGTAGTAGGTATATGCATCATTCATTTTGCAAATTGGAAAAATGGAAAGATGAGATGCTTCAGTATCAATAATATAACTGTTATTAACATGAGAGGTGTGTATAAAGATGCTCTGGTGTGGATTCTCTTGCAGAATATAAGGATGCTGATATAGGCATATACGGCTGCATTTTTAAGCCTCCTGTAGTCCAGCCAGTCAGCAGATCAGAATGGGCACAGTTCTTGCTTTGGGGAGTTGGGCAGGCATGTCTTGTTAAGACATGTTCATTTTTTTACTGAGGTTGTTTTGAATTCCGAAGGGGGCTAGAATGTGTGTGTAGTAAATACAGAAGGCATGATTCTGGTGTTATGATGACATAGCCTGAACCGTCTATTCCTCAGTCAAAGGTAAAAAGTGATGAAATATTGTTTCATCTTTCAGCTTTTATCTGACAAGCATATATGATCATTCAATATTTGAAGCCTTTAGCAAAGTGGTTCAGAAACTGATTCCACAACTCCCCACCCTGGAGAATTTGCTAAACATCTTTATCTCCGTAAGTAAATAATGCTGTCCTGTTAGAGTCATTTGCGGAATTTAAGAATAACATTGCAAGAGTGAAAATGATCTTATGTCTACTTGCTCTTACAGCACTTCAAGTTCACTGAAATATTATTTTTGAAGATTGCACCTATGTACTGTTTTAGGGCCTTTAAAATGTAACTCCCAAAATGATTCCTGTACTTCACTTGTATAATCGGAATGTTTATTCAAATTGTAGGCAATCATTCAATGTTAATGGAATCCTAACGGAGTTTGGGAGCATAAAAGTTGGTTTTGGCTATAAGATATATACTGTTGAATTTTTAAAAATATGTTTAACACTGTGAATGATGTGCTGGCTGGCTGAGTCCTAAAAACCACCACCTCAAGTCAAACTTCACAAAATAGAATTAAGGCAGACCTTTGGTTGTATTCACATTGATTCTCACTGCACAATTTTGAGTTTGTCTGTCTAGATTTTTAAAATCTATTTTTAAATTTAAATTTTTAAAATTCTTTTTTTTACTTGGCCTTTTTCCTAACTGCAGATACATTTCTAAGAGTCAGGAAACAGCACTTAATTTGTTTACCTAAAGTAAATAATCCGTGATAATTCCAGTTGTCATTTCTTGTGCAAGTCCGTTATAAAGAAGTTTATGACAATGAGGTTTAAATTGTAATAAAATGGAACAACCTAAGTTTTTGCTGGTTCATATTTGAGACTGAAGATGGCATATTTTATGTAACCATGACATGCTCTGCAATCAGCTGTCCCTTTAAGGCCGCATCTCCTTTTTTGTTTCAGAATTCTGGAATAGAAAAGGCATTTCTCTTTGATGTGGTCAGTAAGATTTACATTGCAACTGATAGTACCCCCGTGGATATGCAGACCTATGAGCTCTGCTGTGACATGATCGATGTGGTTATCGACATTTCTTGTATTTATGGGTAAGTAGAACATTCTGAAAGGCTACAACTGAGCCATACTTTCTTTCATAACCTTTGAGAATTTTGCATTTACTTATTTGATCTTAATACTTTTGTTTGAAATGACTGAGATCTATAAATATACCATTTTGTATGTAATAATAATAACAAAACATTATTGAGTAAATGTCTGGCATTATGCTAATAATTTCAGTGCCCACATTATTATCATTGAATTCTCCACTATTCCTCGAGGCAGGAATTACTATCACTATCTTATAGATGGGGCACTGAGGTTCAGAGTGGTTAAGCTTCTAACCCCTGCTCACACTGTCAATAAGAGACAGAATTAGTATTGTATTTGAGCTCAAGTCTGATACCTTCTTCCTCTACTGAAAAATCTGTTATCATATCATAATGTATTTACTTGAGGGAGACCACTAGGATCCTTGGATTCTACATAAATATCTCATGTTTACCACAGTTCTATTATTTTCTTCATTACATGAAATAACTGCTGAGTTATTTGTTTTTCCAATATAGTTTTGATTGTCTTCTATGGTGGACAGCAGAGAATTATTAAAGTAAGCAAACAACATTACCTGCTTATTATTATTATCTTATATTCTTAGAAAACAGAACTTCTTGTACATTTAAAATAATATAAAATAAACAGACGTGGGGAAAATTGATTCTGTTACCAAACATAGAAATAATTCCACATAACTGTGCATTTGCTGGATTCAGGGTGTTTTACAGAGTGAGTGGGTGTGACCTCGTATGTCTATCTTATTAAGGCATCGCGTTGTTGCTGCCTTGTATTCATATTGAATCTCACATCCTCACACACTCATTGGTGAGATAAAGCTTTCCCTCATCTTCCTCTTTACTCACTGGCTGTGACTCGCTTTACACAGCCTCCTCTGCCAGCTTCTGGGCGAGACTCAGTCTTACCATTTCTCAGTTCCATTCTCTTTCTGTTAACTGTTATACACACATGAACACCCGCAGTTCCTTCCCTTATGAAACAGGGAAAGTGATTCTTACCTCACAGGACTGTAGTGAGGATGCAATATCATTAGGCTTCCCCTGGTGGACCCTGGATAAATGTAGCTGCCATTATAATTATTATTAATTATTGTTATTATTACTAAACACTGCCACCGGCTTTAGAAATAGACCTTATTTTCCATGATCGCTGCCCTGCAGTATTCTCTTGTTTTTAAACTCTAAGTGGATGACCTTGAAATAGTCTTGGAAGCTGAAACTACCCTGATTACAGTCTAGATGGCTGTCGTAATCAAATACAATGAACAGCACAATTAATCTGGCACATATTTAATGATATGCATAATCATTATTTTGCCATGTGGTAATTAGACATAAGTGGTAAGTTGTTCATATAAATGATGTTAATCAGAGTTACTTTTATCCAGCTGAAAGAAACACGGGGAGGGAGGGGTTGGGCGGAGGAGGGAGCAGGTCCTTGCTGGTAGATTGCTTTTCTGTTGCCGAGCGCAGTGTTCCTGGGAGCCTGCCCGGTTCAGTAAGAACCAGTCTGGGTATGGGTCACAAATGGGGCGTGAGTTCTGGGGTTTCTTGAGACTGTTTGCTGGAGCAGCCATGAGCCAGCCCATGTGCCCTGCAGGGGGTGGCCGGGGATGCATGCCACAGCCCGGGAAGCAGGCAGCCCTGTAATTGGAGACCCTAGAAGCAGGTGACCTGGTCTGCTCAAGAATCTCAGCTGGGATTCTGAAAACATATACACAGTTTCAGATAAGGGAAAAGGTACAAGACATGCTCCTTTGCCTATAAAGAAAGGATACATAACTGATTACATCAGTGTCTTCAGAGGGCTCAATTTTGATCATTAAGGCCATATTAATGATAATAGCAGTTAGCATTTATTGTGCATTTTATATGCTCTCAGCACTGTGCTTAGCACTATATATGTATTATTTCATTGCATTAGGAAACTTTGAGGTAATTATTGTTCATGTACAGATGAGGAAATTGAGGCTCAAAGAAGTTACTCAATTTGCCCAAACTTATACGATAAATAAGAGAGCTGGGATTCAAACCCAAGTCATTTGTGTTTGCAGGCCACACCTTTTCTTTTTTTCTTTTTTTCTTTTTTTTTTTTTTTTGCGGTACGCGGGCCTCTCACTGTTGTGGCCTCTCCCGTTGTGGAGCACAGGCTCCAGACGCGCAGGCTCAGCGACCATGGCTCACGGGCCCAGCCGCTCCGCAGCATGTGGGATCTTACCGGACCGGGGCACGAACCCGTGTCCCCTGCATCGGCAGGTGGACTCTCAACCACTGCGCCACCAGGGAAGCCCCACACCTTTTCTTAAATAGACCAATTTATTTATTTAACTTTTTATTTTGAAAAAATTTCAAATCTATAGAAAACATGCGAGAATAGTACAGCGAACTCCTATGTACCCTTCACTGGGATTCACCAGTTTTTATCAGTTTGCCATATTTGCTCTTTCTTTCTTTTTCTAATACAGTTGACTCTCCATGTGGGTTCCACATCTGCAGATTCAACCAACCAGCAGATTGAAAATATTCAGAAAAAAATATCAGAAAATGCCAAGAAGCAAAACTTGAATTGGTTGCATGCTGGCAACTATTTACATAACATTTACATTGTATTAGGCATTATAAGTAATCTAAGGATAATTAAAAGTGTATGGGAGGGACTTAATTGATATTTATAGGACATTCCATCCAAGAACAACAGAATACACTTTCTTTTCAAGTGCTTATGGAACATTCTCCAGGATAGATCATATCTTGGGTCACAAATCAAGTCTTGGTAAATTTAAGAAAATTGAAATTGTATGACATATCTCTTCCAACCACAATGCTATGAGACTAGATATCAATTACAGGAAAAAATCTGTAAAAAATACAAACACATGGAGGCTAAACAATATACTACTTAATAACCAAGAGATCACTGAAGAAATCAAAGAGGAAATCAAAAAATACCTAGAAACAAATGACAATGAAAACATGACAACCCAAAACCTATGGGATGCAGCATAAGCAGTTGTAAGAGGGAAGTTTATAGCAATACAATCCTACCTCAAGAAACACGGAACATCTCAAATAAACAACCTAACCTTACACCTAAAGCAATTAGAGAATGAGAAAAAAAGCCCCCAAGGTTAGCAGAAGAAAAGAAATCAAAGATCAGAGCAGAAATAAATGAAAAAGAAATGAAGGAAACGATAGCAAAGATCAATAAAACTAAAAGCTGGTTCTTTGAGAAGATAAACAAAATTGATAAACCATTAGCCAGACTCATCAAGAAAAAAAGGGAAAAGACTCAAATCAATAGAATTAGAAATGAAAAAGGAGAAGTAACAACTGGCACTGCAGAAATACAAAGGATCATGAGAGATTACTACAAGCAACTCTATGCCAATAAAATGGACAACCTGAAAGAAATGGACAAATTCTTAGAAAAGCACAACCTTCCGACACTGAACCAAGAAGAAATAGAAAATATGAATAGACCAATCACAAGCACTGAAATTGAGACTGTGATTAAAAATCTTCCAACAAACAAAAGCCCAGGACCAGATGGCTTCACAGGCGAATTCTATCAAGCATTTAGAGAAGAGCTAACACCTATCCTTCTCAAACTCTTCCAAAATATAGCAGAGGGAGGAACACTCCCAAACTCATTCTACGAGGCCACCATCACCCTGATACCAAAACCAGAAAAATATGTCACAATGAAAGAAAACTACAGACCAATATCACTCATGAACATAGATGCAAAAATCCTCAACAAAATACTAGTAAACAGAATCCAACAGCACATTAAAAGTGTCATACACCATGATCAAGTGGGGTTTATCCCAGGAAAGCAAGGATTCTTCAATATACGCAAATCAATCAATGTGATAAACCATATGATCATCTCAATAGATGCAGAAACAGCTTTCAACAAAATTCAACACCCAGTTATGACAAAAACCCTCCAGAAAGTAGGCATAGAGGGAACTTACCTCAACATAATAAAGGCCATATATGACAAACCCACAGCCAACATCGTTCTCAATGGTGAAAAACCGAAACCATTTCCTCTAAGATCAGGAACAAGACAAGGTTGCCCACTCTTACCACTCTTATTCAACATAGTTTTGGAAGTTTTAGCCACAGCAATCAGAGAAGAAAAGGAAATAAAAGGAATCCAAATTGGAAAAGAAGAAGTAAAGTTGTCACTGTTTGCAGATGACATGATACTATACATAGAGAATCCTAAAGATGCTACCAGAAAACTACTAGAGCTAATCAATGAATCTGGTAAACTTGCAGGATACAAAACTGATGCACAGAAATCTCTTGCATTCGTATACACTAAGGATGAAAAATCTGAAAGAGAAATTAAGGAAACACTCCCATTTACCATTGCAACAAAAAGAATAAAATATCTAGGAATAAACCTACCTAAGGAGACAAAAGACCTGTATGCATAAAACTATAAGACACTGATGAAAGAAATTAAAGATGATACAAACAGATGGACAGATATACCATGTTCTTGGATTGGAAGAATCAACATTGTGAAAATGACTATACTACCCAAAGCAATCTACAGATTCAATGCAATCCCTATCAAACTACCAATGGCATTTTTCACAGAACTAGAACAAGAAATTTCACAATTTGTATGGAGACACAAAAGACCCCGAATAGCCAAAGCAATCTTGAGAAAGAAAACCAGAACTGGAGGAATCAGGCTCCCAGACTTCAGACTATACTACAAAGCTACAGTAACCCAAGACAGTATGATACTGGCACAAAAACAGAAATATAGATCAATGGAACAGGATAGAAAGCCCAGAGATAAACCCATGCACATATGGTCACCTTATCTTTGATAAAGGAGGCAAGAATATACAATGGAGAAAAGACAGCCTCTTCAATAAGTGGTGCTGGGGAAACTGGACAGCTACATGTAAAAGAATGAAATTAGAACGCTCCCTAACACGATACACAAAAATAAACTCAAAATGGATTAAAGACCTAAATGTAAGACCAGACACTATTAAACTCTTAAAGGAAAACATAGGCAGACCACTCTATGACATCAATCACAGCAAGATCCTTTTGGACCCATCTCCTAGAGAAATGGAAATAAAAACAAGAATAAACAAATGGGACCTAATGAAACTTAAAAGCTTTTGCACAGCAAAGGAAACCATAAATAAGACCAAACGACAACCCTCAGAATGGGAGAAAATATTTGCAAATGAAGCAACTGACAAAGGCTTAATCTCCAAAATTTACAAGCAGCTCATGCAGCTCAGTATCAAAAAAACAAACAACCCAATCCAAAAATGGGCAGAAGACCTAAATAGACATTTCTCCAAAGAAGATATACAGATTGCCAACAAACACATAAAAGGACGCTCAACATCACTCATCATTAGAGAAATGCAAATCAAAATTACAATGAGGTATCACCTCACACCAGTCAGAATGGCCATCATCAAAAAATCTACGAACAATAAATTCTGGAGAGGGTGTGGAGAAAAGGGAACCCTCTAGCACTGTTGGTGGGAATGTAAATTGATACAGCCACTATGGAGAAGAGTATGGTGGTTCCTTAAAAAACTAAAGATAGAACTATCATACGACCCAGCAATACCACTACTTGGTATATACCCTGAGAAAACCATAATTCAAAAAGAGTCGTGTACCACAATGTTCATTGCAGCACTATTTACAATAGCCAGGACATGGAAGCAACCTAAATGTGCATTGACAGATGAATGGATAAAGAAGACGTGGCACATATATACAATGGAATATTACTCAGCTATAAAAGGAAACAAAATTGAGTTATTTGTAGTGAGGTGGATGGACCTAGAGACTGTCATACAGAGTGAAGTCAGAAAGAGAAAAATAAATACCATATGCTAACACATATATATGGAATCTAAAAAAAAAAAAGGTTCTGAAGAACGTAGGGGCAGGACAGGAATAAAGATGCAGACGTAGAGAATGGACTTGAGTACACGGGGAGGGGGAAGGGTAAGCTGGGACGAAGTGAGAGAGTGGCATGGACTTATATACACTACCAAGTGTAAAATAGATAGCTAGTGGGAAGCAGCTGCATAGCACAGGGAGATTAGCTCTGTGCTTTGTGACCACCTAGAGAGGTGGGATAGGGAGGGTGGGAGGGAGACGCAAGAGGGAGGAGATATGGGGGTATATGTATATGTGTAGCTGATTCACTTTGTTATAAAGCAGAAACTAATGCCATTGTAAAGCAATTATACTCCAATAAAGATGTTGGAAAAAAAAGTATATGGGAGGATGTGTGTAGGTTATTTGCAAATACTGTGTCATTTTATATAAGAGACTTGAGCATCTGCAGATTTTGGTATCTGCTGGGGGGAATCCTGGAACCAACCCCCCCCCCCCATAATGAGGGATGACTGAACGTGTTTGTTTTTGCTGAACTAATTGGGAGGAATTTGTAACATGATTCTATAGGAATCATGTGCTATTACAAGGACGTTTTCTTGTAGGATGACAGTTTTAATTTTCAAATTAAACTTATTTAACATATCTGCGTTACTCTGTTATCTAATATAGAGTCCATTTTCAAATTTTACCAAAGGTCCCAATTCTATCTTTCATAGCAGTTTTTTGCTGGATCCAGGATCTAGCCCAGCCTTTTGCTGCCGTCTCTCTTCAGGCTGCTTCATTTTGGATCAGTTCTTCACCCCTTCTTGGTCTTTCATCAGGCTGTGCTTTGGACAGCCTGGTTATTCTGTCACCAGAGAAAACTGCAAGGCCTTGTGGGCCACGGAGGGGAGAAGAACTAACCTCCATCCCTCACCTGTGTTTCTCAGGTGCCTGGAGAGTTGCCCAGCTGACACACCACACTCAGTGTGTCCCTAGGAAAGTGACTGTCATACGCTGTGTACATTCTTGTGATTGGGGGTTTCTGAGATCTTTAGCCGAAAGGCACTGTAAGTGTAAATTCCCTGTCATTATGATTATCCTTCTCTGTGTGAAAGCCGGTCTCCGTCGCTGGGTTACAAACTGAAGTCCTTTCTCAATGGTCAAATATGTTTTGGTTTCTGTCCCCATTTAGTCTCAAAGAAGATGGAGCAGGAACCCCTTATGACAAGGAATCAACAGCCATTATAAAGCTGAATAATACAACAGTTCTTTATTTAAAAGAGGTGACCAAGTTCCTGGCTCTCGTTTGCTTTGTCAGAGAGGAAAGCTTTGAAAGAAAAGGTAATTTTTTGTGTGATTTAAATGAAGCATTTCCATTCAGACGTTGAATGCAGGTGGACAGCAGTGTGCCTTGGGAGGCTTCCAGACTTTAGTCACAGGCCCCTTTGCCTCCTGCCCACATCCTGGGGTTTTGGGATCCGTGAACCAGCCTGCCCTCTAGTGATGCAGCTGCCGGGAGGTGGTAGTGGAACCAGACCATCCTCCCAGGGAGGGGCCTGAGCTTTTCTGGGAGCAGGGCCAGCTGGGGCGTCGTTGCCAGGCTGTAGATCTCTTACCCCGGGGAGGGCCCCTTGCCTACAGGGGGTGCCAAGGCCTCGCTCTTGGGCCACACCTCTAGAAGGTATTAGGGACCTTGTGACCACTTGTCCTCCCCGTGTAAAGGATGAAACTCATACAACATTAAAACTAGATGTTATTTAACTTCTGTTTAGCCCTTGTCCATTCTTTAGTCCTAAAACACAGGGACAGCATCGTGATTTCAAAACAGGGAGATATGAATATATTCAATAATGTCACCAAATATCTTTTTAGGACCAAATTTAGTTTTAGTCGGAAACAAAAGCAATTAACCCTCCTAAAGATACTCATATTCCCCCACCCTGCCCCACACCGCTATGTAAACTGGGAAATATCGGTTTACTGGTGTAGCTAGGGATTTTATTTTATTTATTTATTTTTTTTTTGCGGTACGCGGGCCTCTCACTGCTGTGGCCTCTCCCGTTGTGGAGCACAGGCTTCAGACGCGCAGGCTCAGTGGCCATGGCTCACGGGCCCAGCCGCTCCGCGGCATGTGGGATCCTCCTGGACTGGGGCCCGAACCCGTGTCCCCTGCATCGGCAGGCGGACTCCCAACCACTGCGCCACCAGGGAAGCCCTGTAGCTAGGGGTTTTTGCTAGTAATTAGGGGATGATTTACACTAAATTCCCAACAAAGTGGCAATAGTAACATTTTCTGAAATAGCCTTTCTTCTTCTTATATGCAATACATGTTCATTATAAAAATACTTTGAAAACTTAGGAAAGTATAAAAAAGTCAGTTTCACCATCTAGAGCTAAGCTCCATGTTAAATTTTTGGGATTTCTTTTCTCCTTCCTTTTCTCCCTCCCTCCCTTCCTTCATCCCTTCTTTCCTTCCTTTCTTCCAACAAAAGTGGTGCCATGTTGCCTAAATAATTTTCTATCCTGTTGTTTTCACTTATTTATATCATGAAAATCTTAATTCATTGAGCCTGAAAACATGATTTAGATTTTTGTTACTTCTTTTTGTTACAGAGTAATAGATTCATTTAGAAAATTTAGATATAATAAATAAGCAAAAAAGAAATAATTATTGATAAGCTTCTCACTCACATAATCACTCTCGATATTTTCTGTATAACTTTCCAGTTTTTTCATAGATATCTCTCTATATGGGATTATATAATAAATACTACTTTATAACCTTCACTTAAATTATTACAGACATCTTTCCAATTCATTAAATCTTTTTTTAACCACATCATTTTAATGATTAGTTTCTTCTATTGTTAGAAATGTGTGTTGTTTCTAGATTTTGATGTTATAAATAATCCACAAAGACCTTCTTTCCACTAAATATTTGTGTACATCTTTGGTTATTTCCTCGGGAAAGACTTCAACAAATGGAATTACTTAGATCAATACATTTTGGTAGCTTCTAATGCGTATTACCAAAATGTCCTTCAGAAAGTTTTTACAGGTTTATGCTACTAAGAGAATATGAGTGTGTCCATTTTACTTTATTCTCATTAATATTGGGTATTAGCATTAAACATTGATAATTGAAAACAAATTTACATTTTTTCTGCTTCTTAGTGAAGTTGTGTATTTTTCCCTGTATTTACTATTACCAGCCAAATTGCCTGTTCTGTCCTTGGCTCTCAAAACTTTTAATTAAATGGTGGTAATCTTTTACTTTTTATTTTCATCTTGCTGAAACTAAGAACAGATTATATAAAGGATTCATGGAATTTTGAAGATAGACAGGACTATCCTGTGTTTCACTCTCTCAGTTACTGATGATTTTACCCAGACCCAGGAAACAGAAGTGACTTTCTCCTATGGTCATACCACCAGTGTATGGCAGTCTGGGCTAAAGATTTCTAGGCTTCTCCCTGTATAGAATCAGTTCTGTGTATTGTGTTTTAAACCATTATACATACATTCCCTTGGTTAAAGATATTTCCAGAATTTATATTTGGTGATTAATATTTTATGTTGATTTTGGAAACTAAGGAAAGTAAAAATAATGCAAATAGTACAACTATAGACCCCAAAACATCTAGGGTGATGACAAGTCCTAAAATTTAGGGTACAATAACATCAACCTTGAGAGCTTGTTTATTTTGAACTGATTTTAGACTTAACAGAAAAGTTGCAAAAATAGTACATAGTTTATATACACTCCTCATCCAGCTTCCCAAAATGTTAACATGTTATGTACTGTAGTACAGTTATCAAAGCTAGGGAATTAACATCAGTATAATACTATCAATATTAATAAAACTTACAGACCTTATTCAGATTTTACCAGTTTTTCCAAAAATACCTTTTCTTCTGTTCCAGGATCCCAAATTGATTTAGTTACTATTTCTCCTAGTCTCCTCCAATCTGTGATGGTCTTTCATGACCCTGACACTTTTGAAGAGTACTCATCACTTTTTTTTTTTTTTTTTTTTTTTTGCGGTACGCGGGCCTCTCACTGTTGCGGTCTCTCCCGTTGCGGAGCACAGGCTCCGGACGCGCAGGCTCAGCGGCCATGGCTCACGGGCCCAGCCGCTCCACGGCACATGGGATCTTCCCAGACCGGGGAACGAACCCGCGTCCCCTGCATCAGCAGGCGGACTCTCAACCACTGCGCCACCAGGGAAGCCCACTCATCACTTATTTTGTACAACGTCCCTCAAATTGGGTTTGTCTGATATTTTCACACAGTTGGAATGAGATTATGCAATTTGGCCAGAATACCACACAGAAATGATATTGTGTCCTTCGTGTATCATATGTTTATGATGTTGGTTTGGCTTATTACTGGCGATGCTGACCTTGATTTAGTTAAGATAGGGTCTACCAGGTCTTTCCCCTGGAAAGTTCCTACTTTTCACTTTGTTAATAAATTAATAAATACTTTTATGTTAATAAGTTAATAAATACTTTCAAACTATGCAAATCCTCTTTCTCCTCACACTTTTGCCCACTAATTTTAATGTCCATCTATGGTTGTGTGAGTTAATTTAAGCAGGAATTTCTTATGTGGATCTTGGGCAACTTATTGTTAAACCACCTAGGGAGTATCATCTCTGAAGATAGGCAGATTTTGTAAAATTTATTAAACTAATTAGAAACCTGAGTATTTGTTTTAATGTGATAGAGAGATAAATAGGCAGACAAGGTTTAACCCCATGACGTTAAGCTTGTTTGCTTTTTAGGGTGACTAACCAATCTCCATTTGCCTGGGACAGAGGTGAGGGTTCCTGAAACAGGGGACCTTCAGGGCTGCAACTGGGAAAGTCCCAGGCAAATGGATTAAGTTGATCACCTTAGCTTTAGAAAGAGCTTGATGCTTTACATATGCATGGAGTGGTTTGATTTGTTTTTGCTGCTTTAATCTCAAGTGTTGAGTCCTGCTGGTGCTGATAATCAACACTTGTTGTGACTTGTCCTGCTGTTGGTCTCTGTCTGTGTTTTCATGGATGATTTCTGACTGCTTTGGCAGAAAGGGGAGGATAGAAAGCAGAAGTGGGATTCTTGGTCTTAGCTGCACATCGTACGTAGGCACCTTGGGAAGGGAGGTGGTTAAAAAATATGGCCATCGAGGCCTGCCACAGAACAATTAGAATTCCTGGGAGAGGAACCTGGGGTTTTTTGTTTTGTTTTGTTTTGTTTTTCCGGTATGCGGGCCTTTCACTGTTGTGGCCTCTCCCGTTGCGGAGCACAGGCTCCGGACGCGCAGGCTCAGCGGCCATGGCTCACGAGCCTAGCCACTTCGCGGTATGTGGGATCTTCCCGGACCGGGGCACAAACCCGTGTCCCCTGCATCGGCAGGCGGACTCTCAACCACTGCGCCACCACGGAAGCCCGGGTTTGTTAATTTTTAAAAAGTTCTCTGGATGCTTTTAACGTGCAGCTATGATTGAGCATCACTGAACCAAGAGGATGTAGGACCATCCCATAACTGCATATGGTGCCGAAGATAGTTCTTGTTCTGTTCATGTCTCTGTTCCTGTATTTTCTTTTTTTAAAATTAATTTATTTATTTAGGGCTGTGTTGGGTCTTCATTGCCGCATACGGGCTTTTCTCTAGTTGGGGCGAGCAGGGGCTACTCTTCATTGCGGTGCGCGGACTTACTGTGGTGGCTTCTCTTGTTGCAGAGCATGGGCTCTAGGCACACGGGCTCAGTAGTTGTGGCTCGCAGGCTCAGTAGTTGTGGCTCACGGGCTTAGTTGCTCCACGGCATGTGGGTTCTTCCCGGACCAGGGCTTGAACCCGTGTCTCCTGCACTGGCAGACGGATTCTTAACCGCTGTGCTTCTAGGGAAGCCCTGTTCCTGTATTTTCAACTGCGTTTTATGAAAGAGTTGAAATAAACAGCAAACTCTTTGTAGGCACTTCCTTTAAAAACCTCAGTCATGGGCTTCCCTGGTGGCGCAGTGGTTGAGAGTCTGCCTGCCGATGCAGGGGACGTGGGTGCGTGCCCCGGTCCAGGAAGATCCCACATGCCGCGGAAAGGCTGGGCCCGTGAGCCATGGCCGCTGATCCTGCGCGTACGGAGCCTGTGCTCCGCAACGGGAGAGGCCACAGCAGTGAGAGGCCCGCGTACCACAGAAAAAAATAATAATAATAAATAAAATCAGGGACTTTGTTTTCCCCAGGGCTTATGACAATGGCTCTGTGACCTTGAGATCCCAGCTATACTCCAAGTCAGGGTCTGCCTCCACTCAGAGTCAATTTAATAATACCTTTTGGGGAAAAAATACTAATAAGTATTTCACTTAAGGTATATCTTAATTGTTCTTACAATCTTTAATTCTGAAAGATTTTTTAAAAAGGCAGTTCAATTGGTTCTTCACACTTCTGGGGTCATAGACACCTTTGAAAATGTGGTATATACTCTGGAACCTTTCCATAGTAAAAATATATATATTCACAAGACTTTGCCTGCAATTCCTGAAGCCCAGCTGCACACCTCCTAGAGAAATCTATAGATCTTATGTTAAGCCTGCTCCTCTACCGCCCCCTACTGGCTTGTCTTTTCCATAGCTGCCATGAAAAGAGATTATTTCTAGGCGGCACCTCTATAAATATTTTTGTTTTCTTCTCCAGGGCTGATTGACTATAATTTTCATTGCTTCCGGAAGGCCATCCATGAAGTTTTTGAGGTGAGAATGAAAGTGGTGAAATCACGAAAGGTTCAGAATAGGCTGCAGAAGAAAAAAGGAGCCACCCCTAACGGGACGCCTAGGGTGCTGCTGTAGGTGAGGTTTCAGGAACGTCTTTTGAAATCAGACCTTTCAATGAGGCTGCTGCTCTGTGTTGCACTAAAGGAAAAGGAAGAAGGAGATGGGGACACATGACATATATTTGCTGTAAAAAAAAAAAAAAAATTCCTGCCACCCTCTTGATCTTCTCTTTTTTTAAATAAAGTAAGCACTTTGAAGCAAAAACGTATATTAACAATGAAGTGAAATCTACTGTAACTTCATTACACAAATGTAAACTTTTATGGTCTGTAGTCAGAAAAAATCCTGTGTGAGAACTGCCAGGAACTGTATATATTTTGCACTTTTTCATGTTTTTGGTTTTTTTCCTCATTGAACTAAACTTTGATAAAACAACTTTTCTAGGCTCTTTTCTGTCCTTGGTGTCTAGGACATGCATACCGAGTCCATATCTATAGGGCAGTCAGAAAGTAATCAAAAAGTGATGCGTTGGCAGTGACTTTTTATAAATTTGGGAATCTTTGCTACCAATTGTTGAGAAAAAACATTTTTCAGTGGAGGAACAGATTGGGGCAGCAAGCTCCTGGAGCAATAAGAACTGTCCCCTGTTTATAACTGACATAAATAGAAGTTTTATAGAATAACATTAGCACCAAACTTATCTAAAAATTTCTATAGCCGTGACAGTGCTTCCCTAGTCGACCCTTTTTACAAAACTCTTTACCTCAACACACATCTCTAGAATCATTTTATACAGAGAGCTTATTTCTTTTCGCTGCATTACTGTTCTTCAGAACCTTTGGGACCAGATTTCCAAAATGGTGCCGATCAATGGAGAGAAATCAGAATGTCACTAAATTGCAGGCTTTCTGGAGGCTTTTCTGTACCTGCCACTCAGGCTAAAGTCATAACATCAGAGGCCACATGGTTTCCCAAATGTAGGTGATTGGCAACTGCAGATTTTAAAATATGTCCTATACAATGTTTGGCCCCTGTGGAATGAGCCTCTTACTGTGCAACATTGCAAATGTTTCTTTAGGACCCGTTTTTTTGTTGCTTTTTTTGCATTGCTCCACCACCACAGGCAATATCTCAGCTCTCTGCCACAGAGCTGAATCCTGATGGGTACATGTGTCACCTCTGAGTCTCCCTCTCACCTGTGACAGTGTGCCTTGTGGACTCTGCCTGTTCCCACCTTATGATTGAACTAGAGCTCGGCTCTCCAGCAGCGTGTTCTGCATGGCTAAATAGGCATCCTGAAAACCTCTAAAGGTCAGTGGGAAAGGATGGCCAGAGGAGACATTACAGTTAGCTTTGTGCCTGTTTCTATGAAATTCTTCCACTTATGTTTACTTTAGGCCAACAGCAAGTTAATAGATTCTAAATCTACCCCCATCCCAAACCATTCCAAGTAGATTATTCTAGATCCATCCCAAGGGTCAGTGCCCTAAATAAAGCATGTTGGCAGGTATTAGAAAATGTACATATATATATGTTTTTAGCAGAGCCTCATAGGGATAGCAATGCTGATCCTAGCAAAAGATCAGGTTCCTAAAGCAACTTGTTCTTGAAGCTACCCCACTACTATCTGCAGCTTCTTTCCATCCTCTCCCCTTCCGTCCTTTTCCCAAGTCCTATTCCTTTGAGGCTGGTAACTGTAATTTAAGATGGTAGCTGATTGGGGTTTAAGGTTTGAGCCCTCCCAAGGGTCTGTGCATTTTGGAAGGAAATTTCTAAAAATCATGAAGGTGCCCTAACTCCCTTCCTCATGATTCCTACTCAGAAACACAGGTGGGTAGGAAGCCAGGGTTCCAGGGAAGTCTTTTTCCTAATTTTCAGACCTATAACCTGTTAGACCTTTGCCAACATGGTACATGGACGTTATTCTTATAAATCTATTCTTTAATATTTTTTTACACAGTGTTCCTTTTTGGATAAGCAAATAAAGAATCACTTTTCTAAAGTGACTTTATCCTCAAGATAGAGACATTTACCTATCTGGTAAATCACACATTACTTAGGTATATATGTTATTATAACCAGGTGGAGCTTCCATTTTTAAGCTGGGTATATGATGGGTTTTTGTTCAAATGTGCCTTAAAAGCCTATTACTTCAAGAGCAAATGATTCTTTGGGGGAAAGGCAACGTTAGTGCTATGACACCAGACCCAAGTTCATGGTAGTCAGTGACTCTTTGACTAATGACACACTGATACAGAGACTACTGCCCCAAGGCCGTGAGCACGGCAATGACCTCTTAGTTCAAGAGAAATGTAGGAGTTATATCTAAGCATTCAGTTTCTGAGGTCTGTGCTATTGGAATTACAAAATCTCTTCAATTCCTTTTTCATTTTAGTTTTGATATGGGACTTAGCTTACTTGTGTGTGGCCACCTTTAGGTCTCAAATGTAATGCTATAAATATGTATAAATATACAAAATAATGTATAAATACAAAGCCCAAATACATGGCTACAGTGACTGCTCTGGAACATTTTTGCTCGTTTTCAAAGGTTGAGAACTTGACCTACAGGTTTCCAGGGCCGTTAGAACTTCTATGTGGGGATGAGACTCTGCTTGTGAAATACCATCTTTGGTTATTTTCAGTGATGTAGATTAGTGTGTATGACCAGGGTAGCGTGTTTCTGAAGGAATATAAATCAAAAACTGGTTGACATTCACAGACAGTAATGTTTTGTGAACATGATATATTTGGGGCCCTTAAATGTAAAAATGCCTAAAAACACAGCAATATTGTTATATACGGGTTATATGAAACATACTCGAGAAAAACAGCTGAATTGTCTTGATTATTAAAGTGTGGTATGCATTCAACTTATGTGGACTGGATGTAATTTGTAATCAAGTATAGTATTTAGTATTACGCTTTACTTTAAGCAGTACATCATTTATAACCATTGTTAAAGCATTCCTTTCAAGAACGTTAGCTGCCCATTTAAAAGCGTGTGTCATGGGCCTCCCTGGTGGCGCAGTGGTTGAGAGTCCGCCTGCCGATGCAGGGGATACGGGTTCGTGCCCCGGTCTGGGAGGATCCCATATGCCGCGGAGCGGCTGGGCCCGTGAGCCATGGCCGCTGAGCCTGCGCATCCGGAGCCTGTGCTCCACAACGGGAGAGGCCACAACAGTGAGAGGCCCGCGTACGGCAAAAAAATAAATAAATAAATAAATAAATAAATAAATAAAAGCGTGTGTCATACGCTCATGATTTGGTAACACTCTCATTTTATTTCAGACATATTCATAACTAATATTTCTGGGAGCGGAATGGTCTCTGGTGAAAAGAAAGCATGGTCTTTCATGTTCGTGAGGTTGTTTACTGTATACATGCGTATCACTGCTGGGTTCCTTTAGATAAATGTGTTTGTCCTAATTAACCAGCTGTCGCTTTATGAAAAAGAGGATAAATTGATCTATTTAAGTTGGATTTACATTTTTATTTATTTTTTTAAACACTCGTATCTCTCCATATTTTTGATGGGGACTGTTTTGGCTGTAGAACTTATTTCAGTAAACTTCAGATATTCTTGCTGCTCTGGCTCTAATCCCTAGCCATCCGAAAATTCTTTTCCTAACAGTCCACCTTTTGATTTTTACTTGCTTAGTAAGATTCCACCATATAATGACTTTTACAGATCCCCTCAGAGTTCTCAGAGAGGGCTAGCATTAGATGTTATATATGAAATCCTGTTTCTCATGGGAAAATCTGAACTGAAATAATTATTTCCAGACCTCCCTGGTGGTGCAGTGATTAAAACCCGTCTGCCAATGCAGGGGACACGGGTTCAATCTCTGGTCCGGGAAGATCCCACATGCCACGGAGCAACTAACAACTGCTGAGCCTGTACTCTAGAACCCGCGAGCCACAACTACTGAGTCCGCGTGCCACAGCTACTGAAGCCTGCACGCCTAGAGCCCGTGCTCCACAGCAAGAGGAGCCACTGCAGTGAGAAACCTGAGCACTGCAAGGAAGAGTAGCCCCCTGCTCTCTGCAACTAGAGAAAGCCCGCACGCAGCAATGAAGGCCCAGTGCAACCAAAAAAAAAAAAATTATTTCCAAGTTTGGTTTTTTTTTTGGCTGCATTGTATGGCATGTGCGATCTTAGTTCCCCAACCAGAGATTGAACCCTTGCCCTCTGCAGTGGAAGTTCAGAGTCCTAACCACTGGACCACCAGGGAATTCCCCAAGATATTTAATCAGTGGTGATGTTGAGTTTAGGGGAAAGAAAATGTCATTAAAAGCATTATTTAATACTAACAGATATTGAGTGCACACGATATGCCATGAGCTGCTCTTAAATGCTTTTACATAATTATCCTCATAAACCCAAGAGGTAGGTACTATTTTTTTTTTTTTTTTTTTTTTTTTTGCGGTACGTGGGCCTCTCACTGTTGTGGCCTCTCCCGCTGTGGAGCACAGGCTCCGGACGCGCAGGCTCAGTGGTCATGGCTCACAGGCCCAGCCTCTCCGCGGCATGTGGGATCTTCCCAGACCAGGACACAAACCCGTGTCCCCTGCATCGGCAGGCGGACTCTCAACCACTGCGCCACCAGGGAAGCCCCGGATGATATTTTTAAAGGTGTCAAATTTGGCCTGGCAGGTCCTCCAGTAGATCTACCTTTATCAAAAATTCAAGTTCAGTTCAGGCAGGGATTATATTTCAGTTGTACCGTCAGTATCTTTGCAGTTTTTTTGTAATTGTCAGGGTAAAGTGAAAATATAGGCTTTAATGGTCCCTATTATCATTTAAAAAATACTTCAGATTGTATCATGTTATTCCAAGAAACAATTCAATTTCATGAAAACAAATAAATTTAGGGAATTCCCTGGTGGTCCAGTGGTTGGGACTCCGAGTTCTCACTGCAGAGGGCCCAGGTTTGATCCCTGGTCTGGGAACTAAGATCCCACAAGCCATGTGGGGTGGCCAAAAAAAAAAAAAAAACTAAACAAATAAATTTAAATTTATATTATATATAAAATAAGTAAAATGATTAAAAATAAGTGAATAAATAAAACAAGTAAATAAAAAAGAAAATCTGAAACAAGATCTTTAATCCAGTAAATACCAGTCAATAGTCTTTCTTTATAGAATTTTACATTTTTTAGCTTCAATAAATGATTTACACTTAAAGCTGAGATGGAGTCTGGTCCTCAGTATTCAATATTGAAAAAGCAAACTATCTTAAAAAGCAGAATGGGGGGTGGTGGGGTGAATTTGGGGGATTGGGATTGACATACATACACTATTTTTTTCCCCTCAAAAATTTCAATTTATTTTTAGATAACACTTATGGAAAAAGAGATAGACAAGAATATTCACTTTTTATGGTCAGTGTTTTGTTTTGTTTTGTTTTAAATTCGGGTATAGTTGTTTTACAATGTTGTGTTAGTTTCTACTGTACAGCAAAGTAGAGTTCCCTGTGCTATACAGCAGGTTCTTATTAGTTATCTGTTTTATACATATTAGTGTACATATGGGGATTGACATATATACACTACTGATACTATGTATAAAATAGATAACTAATGAGAACCTACTGTATAGCACAGGGAACTCTACTCAGTACTCTGTGGTGACCTAAATGGGACGGAAATCCTAAAAAGAGGGGGTAATGTATACGTATTGCTGATTCACTTTGCCATACAGCAGAAACTAATACAACATTATCAAGCAACTATACTCCAATAAAAATTTAAAAAAACAAAACAAAACAGAATGACCATGTGAACTCATACCCAAAGCAATGTTTGAGTGGATGCTTAAAGCTGCCCTGGGACAGAACTGCAGGAGTCAACCCTTTACGACGTCCATTTTTAACTTTTTGTTGTGAGCCACAATAAATACAATTCACAATGCAAACTGTCATGCCCTCATGCTTACAAATATTACTTTAAAAAAATCTCATGAAGTACTGTTCTTTCCACATGCAATGCATTCTAGTATTTTTCTCTTTCACTTCCTTTATAAAAAAGATCTCACAATCCACTAATGGGTCATGACCTGCAATTGGTAAGCACTGGTAGAGGGAACCCACTGGCTAGATCAGAGATATCTGAGGCTTTCCTTTCTAACCCAGAAGATTTTCCTTCTCTCTGTGTTAATTTTAAGATCTTACCAAACAGGGAAATTCTGAGAAAGTTCTTGAATTTTTCTTTCATTTGATCAGGGCTTTCTTCTGTGTTGACCAGAGCAGCTTCACTTTTCACTGCCATGCCTTGGATGTTTTTGTATGTTGGGTTGTCGTCTGGGGGCTGCAGTCTCTAGAGGATCATCTTTTACTATAGACTCTATCCTTGACTATAATAAATAATTAACTTGGAGTTTAGTGATTCATGAGTTCATATTTAACTTCTAAGGGATCCTTTTTTGATTCAGATGACATCAGTCTTATCCAGCATCAAGAATCCATGGGTTTTGCCCTTTTGTGCTCTTTTGACACTCCCAAGAACCAGGTGGACAAGGCCCTTTCCCATGAAAGGGGGCTGATCTAGCTCCCTCCACTCAGGATGAGGGTGGGGGGAAGGGGGACATTAACTAGTGTCCAGCTGCCTAAGGCCTTGACCTCCCTGCTTTCTTAATCTGTACTAATAAGCTGCTGGGGCAAGGGGGATCTTTCTAGTCCCCCAGAACTGAGAGTCAGAATACTAAGGCCCTTTTCCTGAATGGCCAAGTACAGTAGAGCAGTTAAGACCTAGGCTTTCCCATGCTAACCCTCTCCATTACTGTGGAGAATTCCATTCCTATAAGCTATTTCTGTTTGCTTCCGGTTTCCATGATTGCCTAAGTCCCTTTGGCTGCTGCCAATTCTCTGCCTCTGGCCGGTGGATAGCTCACCCCTGCAGTGTTCCACCTTCACCAACTAGATAGTAACCAGGAACTAACTCCAGACTCTCCCAGACCCCTATAAGGCGGTCTTGGTAACAGGCTTTCACTGCCCCTCCATGGGAAGCAAACAGTAAAGGCGCTGACAGGGAGAGACCAGGCCTGGATGTCTTTCCATATTGGTGGAAGAGGAAGGAAATCAGGTTTATAATGTGCAAGAAATACTGCCACCAATTCACGTTATACTGTTTCATTTAATGCTCCAGGCCAGTGTTTCTCAAAGTTACTTGATCTTAAGCATCATCTAGGGTGCTTAAAGATGCAAATTCCCATCTCTACCCCAGTCTTCTGGAATGGGAATCTCTGGGCAGAGGTCTGTCTGGGAATCTGTATTTTAAAACAAGCACCTAGGCAATTCTTACAATTTGGGAGACATTGTTTGGCCTGTAGTTGTTGGCAGTGAATCTTTATTGTGGTTATAGTTATGTGGAGCTACACATGTGATATAATTGTATAGAACTACAAACACACAAACACAAATCAGTACTTGTATAACTGGTGGAGTCTGAGTAAGTTCTATGCATTGTACCAATGTCAATTTCCTGATTTTGACATTGTATTATATATATGTAAGATCTTAACATGGGGGAGGCTTCACGAAGGATGTTTGGGACCTCCCTGTATCTTCTTTTGTTGCTTCCTGTGCATTTATAATACTTCCAAAATTTAAAAAAACTTAAGTCAAAAAAAAAAGGGGGCTTCCTGGTGGCGCAGTGGTTGAGAGTCCGCCTGCCGATGCAGGGGACGTGGGTTCGTGCCCCCGTCCGGGAGGATCCCACATGCCGTGGAGCGGCTGGGCCCGTGAGCCATGGCCGCTGAGCCTGCGCATCCGGAGCCTGTGCTCCGCAATGGGAGAGGCCACAACAGTGAGAGGTCCGTGTACCGCAAAAGAAGAAAAGGGATAGGAAGAGAAATGGTGAAGGACTAGGATTGGAATCACCTAGAAGAGCTTTTGTCACTCCTCCATAAATGTACCACACACGGACACATGTACACACACATATGCCTCAAGCATTGGTGTCCTTTTCCAACTTGATTTATTTCAAAGTCTACATTAGTTAATCTGCAATTTGAATGTAGAACTTTTATGGATGGAAATGAAACACTTTAAAAGTTTATTTAAACCATCTATTCATTTAGATATTTAAATACTTGCATTTAATATCAAAAATTATACAAAATGGTATTAATTTAGAAAAGTTACTTTTTCTTCACTCAGATAATTTTAGTCAAATTCTTCACAGGGATCTGCTACAGCAGGGTCTCTCTCATCACTGGAACAACATTTGGAGTCATCTAACAGTTCCCTTCTAGTTATTTAAGATAGAACAGGTTTTGAATTGAGTAGGAGGCTGTCAGTGGAGATTTTACTGCATCTCAGGAACCATTTGTTAAACATTGGGACAAGTGTTTTTTTTCCCTTGGATATTCACAATCTCCGCAGATAGGTCTTGTATTCCTCTTTCTAATACCTTTGTAAGAAGCTTACTAATTATGATCTCCAATGCTTGTTCTCCGTGGTCATAACCTCAGGAATAATTAATAAATATGTTTTCACCATTTCCCCCTGATTTTGCTAGCTGACCTTTATAAGATAGAAAACTGCCATCACTTGAGGTCCTTTCAAGAGATAGTGTCTTCCTGAAGAGTACTTTGTCCAAAAAGGACAAGTAAAGAAAAAAATATAAGGCAACTCTCTTTTCTGAAGAACAATATTTTGGGGGAAAAATTTGCTTTCTATCCTGGCATGTATGGTGTATACTTCCATTCAAGAACATCTGCACCTAAAGCCCAGTTCAACTTCTGGGGAAGTCAGACTGGCCCCGCTATTTTTTCACAAGATGCTATAAGGCAGACAGAGTATGGCATACCTGCAATTTTTTGGTTATTTTGTGCTAAAAGAATACATTGTGGGGAAGTCCAGGACCACTTTTTAAAAGTGGATGACTTGGTTATTTTTCAAAATTGGCCTATACTTGTAACGTGAATTTTAATGGGAAGCAGGTAGAGTTGTTTGTTCTAAAGACGTTAATAATATTGTCTAAATGCTCTGTGGCTGCAGAATTACTCTGAGTCCCATAATTCCTGTGCACCCTGAGCATCGTGTGTGTTTTGCACATCTATGAACTATTATTTTCTGAAAGTTTGTGGATGCTATAGTGGTAAATAAAATACAAGTTTGTTTAAAAGTATTGAACTCATAGTATTTTTTGTCATTTTGCAATTTCCCAATAAATAGAAACCAAAACCTGTGAAGGTAGGGGGCAGAGTTCTAAGCTATTCTGGCTGGTTTGTAGCTGACCGAGTGTCATCCATCAGCAAGTGGCTAAAAGGGGTCCAGAGGATGACAAATCGGGGTGTCAGGATATGGGGACACAAGAAAAAAAGGCACAGAGCGGCAGAGGGACAGTGCCTGAAGAGCTATTAGGAGAGGACTCGGTGCAAGAGAGAAGACGCAGCTGTGTAGGGCTCTCTGCTGGCCCATCATGAAGTACCTTTCTTTCACCCATGAACACCAGTTTTATCTTAGTTGCAGGTGTTTCCTTTAGAGCTAAGTTTAGCAAATGAAAGATCTCGTGTCAAACTCACTGGTTACTCAGAACTAAGGAGTAAGGAATATAATATGAGTATTGTCATTTTTGTTGCTAATTTTAAAAGCACCTTTATTTTGAAAAACCCAAAGAAATGCAATCCATGCAAGTAAAGCAAAAGCACAATATTAAGCAGGTTTCCTTTTCCTCATCCCTACTACCAAGAGCTGTAATTTGGGAGATGTCAGATAATTCAAAGCTATGGTAGCAAATTAGGTTTCCAAGAAAAGACATCCTTTTTAAGAAAGCCACAATAAAAATCATTTTAATAATGTTGCGAGCAACTATCAAGTACTGGGTTAGAAAATGCTTCTTTGCTTATTAATGGGGAAAATCTTTTAAAATGAGGTGTGGGTCATCTGGTGGAAGAAATCTACTGCACTAGTATTGTAAGCATTCCACTGGTTTCAAGTATACTCACTTGATGTCTCTCCATAATATTTTCTTCTGGAATATAGTATTAGAAAATTGTTCAAATAGAATGAGCAGGGAAGACATTATCTCGACTATAGCAGAAATTGAGAAAGAAAAAATGAAGAGGGAGTTTCTCTCCTGGATCTCTCAGCTGGCCACCAGATGGTAGACAAAAGCAAAGCTATTAGACCTGCAATGCAGTAAGGCGAGGCATGAAAAAAACAAAGAACTCCTTCCTGGCGGACATTTTTGTTTAGGTAACCAGAGTTTAAACTTGTGCCCCTGATAATAACCAACATTTCCTAACATTAACACCAGCCATCAAATTAGTACCATTTTTCTTATTAACCATTACAAAGGGGAAATCTTGGGGGGGAAAAAACAGTAGGTAAAACTATGGCAGCATTGTTTTTGGTTTTTTAATGAAAAATCAAAACCTCATGAAATATTCTAAGTAATTAATAAAATGTTTAAAGTCCATACATGGCTTTCCGAGGTGTTTTTTATTTTGAATTATACTCTAGGAAGACACTGATATAAAATTTATCAATTCAAGCTGTTAAAAAACCAAAATTCAACTGAGTTAAAGATCTAATTAGCTTTATTGAAGGATTCATGAACAAGGCAGCATCCCATCTAACAAATAAAAAGGAGTTCCAAGGAGTTGTACAAGATGGAAGGCTTTTATAGGCAGAAAGGGGAAAAGAGTGGATTGTTTCAGTTTTAGATAACCTACCTACTAGGATGGCAGGGGGCTATGTGGAAGATTACCTCATTGGTGCTGACCAGAAAATTCGACTGACCAGTGCAGAATGCATTCCTGGAAGAGGTCGTAACTACAGTTAGATTGGGTATTGAGTCTTGATTTGCTGACATGGGGCTTAACACAAGTGACTCCATTTAGGGCCTGTCATTTCCTTTTTAACGACATAAGTCAGGGACTTCCTCAGTGGTCCAGTGGTTAAGATTCTGTGCTTCTACTGCAGGCAGCATGGGTTTGATCCCTGGTCAGGGAACTAAGATCCCACATGTCTCGTGGTGTGGCAAAACAAACAAAAAACAAGTCATTAATAGCTCTGTGGCTTGCAAAACAAGTAATCCAGTTAGCTTATGGCAGATATTTTTAGTATAAAAAAAGTACAAACAATAGAATTTCAACCCTAATAATATACCTATGCTTTCTAAACAAAGGCTAAAGGTAAATACACTAAAATGTTAATCATGGCCATTTCTGAGCAGTAGAACTATAGGAGATTTGTATTTTGTTCATATTCTAAATATTAAACAACAATCATGTATTACTTTTGTGCTCAAGAAAAAAATCATTAAAAAAAAAAAAAAAGAACACTTTTAAATGTGGAAGAATAAATATTTTAAACCAGGACCCTGCGGGGCCCTCCCAGGCACAAAAGCCTTCCTGTGTCCCCAGCTTCTTGTTTGTAGGAAAGAGGCTTCAGCCCCCTAGACTTTCTGCGAATTCCAAAGGGCAGATTCAAACAGTTACTGATCAGGGAAGTGATGGAATGCAGAAACAAAGGGAAAGCACTCAAGAAACAATAGTACAGCGAGAAAGCAGAGTCCTAGCTTGTCCTCAAGGGATATATGTAGTCCTTCTATAGGAACTAAGGCCCCATCCAGGTGGAGGTTGGTAACTTCAGGCTGAGCACTAGGTCCCTGGAGCACCACCCTGTTACCTCCCCACCAACCAATCAGAAGAAAGTCACACACCCTACAGCCCTCACCCCAAATGTTGCCTTTAAAAACTCCTCCCTGAAAACCATAAGGGAGTTTGAGTCTTTTGAGCACGAGCCGCCCATTCTCCTTGCTTGGCCCTGCCATAAACATCTCTCTGCTCCAAACTCCAGTGTTTTGGCTTCTTAGGCCTCACTGTGCATCCAGCGCACGAACTTGTGATCAGTAACAATAGTACCTGCTTCATAAGCCTCTCCATTGTGAGGCCTATTGCACGAATGCTGGCTCTTGCAGAGCTGTGGTACAGAGAGCGTGTCAAGCGTTAGACAATTTGAAGATTCAACACAAAGAACGAGTGAATGAAGCAGCACACTGGGGCTCCATTTTGGATGCATATATGTGCCAATCAGTTTACCAGTTTACTTTTCAGAAAACATCACGGAATGTTTTAAAAGATACTATCTAGTTTTATTTTTGATATCCTCCACCTCCTACCCACACCTCCTCCAAATTTCACTCTTTACAAAGGGTTGCTGATACAGTCAGATATCAAGAACTCAATTCACTTTATTTTTTAAAAATAAATAAATTTATTTATTTACTTATTTGGCTGCGTTGGTTCTTCATTGCTGTGCGCAGGCTTTCTCTAGTTGTGGCGAGCGGGGGCTACTCTTTGTTGTGGTGCGTGGGCTTCTAATTGCGGTGGCTTCTCTTGTTGCGGAGCACGGGCTCTAGGCACATGGGCTCAGTAGTTGTGGCACGTGGGCTCAGTAGTTGTGGCTCACGGGCTCTAGAGTGCAGGCTCAGTAGTTGTGGCTCACGGGCTTCGTTGCTCTGTGGCATGTGGGATTTTCCTGGACCAGGGCTTGAACCCATGTCCCCTGCATTGGCAGGTGGATTCTTAACCACTGTACCACCAGGGAAGCCCTCAATTCACTTTAGATTCTTAATTTTAACAATAGAAAATATAGGGAGGAAAATAATTTCCCTCTACCCTTATGAGCTCTTGGCTGAAACCCCTTGTAATACACAGATGAACAAAAGAAAAACAAGCCAAGTAACTCCCTGATTTTTTTTTTTTTTTTTTGCGGTACGCGGGCCTCTCACTGTTGTGGCCTCTCCCATTAGCGGAGCACAGGCTCCGGGCGCGCAGGCTCAGCGGCCATGGCTCACGGGCCCAGCCGCTCTGCGGCATGTGGGATCCTCCCGGACCGGGGCACGAAGCCGTGTCCCCTGCATCGGCAGGCGGACTCTCAACCACTGCGCCTCCAGGGAAGCCCAGTAACTCCCTGCTTTGGCCCAAGTCACCGCCTTAAATACTATCTTCAACTAAAGACAAAAGAAAGATGTAGGGGGATTGGAGGGAGGCCAGTTATGGGAGGTCACAGGAAAAGCCCTTAAACAAGGGTAAAGATTATTTTGCAGATTTGTCAGTGCCTTCTCCATTGAGACTCTCCTGTGATTTAGAGTCAACCTTCCTTCTCTTTAGAGAGAGGGAGACGCTAACAAACGTAAATTTCGCCTAGAAAAGGGTAATTCTACTCTGTTTTCAGAGATTCTCTTGAGCCTGCTCTTTCTCAAAAATAATCAGCTCAAAATAATCCTTATGCCAAAGAGGCATATTTTGAGGTGGCATATTCTGCTGCCTTTCAAAAAGAAAGTTTTCTACTTTTACACAACAAAACGAAACTTGCCCAACCTGATTAACCCTCTTCCTCCCACCTAGACTTCCTTCCTTCTCTCGTCATCCTCCTCACAATCCCAATCTCCCCTCTTTTCCTAAGTCTTTGCTCCTCTTTTAAGTCTTCAAAACCCCCAGTCCTGTCCTCTTTTTCTCAATCCCACTCTTTCCGCAATGAAGCCTGAAGTGTGTTCTTTAAGGATATACCTTTCATATTTGTATGCTTTCCCCAATTCAATTCTTTTTTTTCAATCTCCCCAAATGCTTAAGTGCCTTGCACCTAAACACATTTGTCTGAAAAAGAATCCTTATAAAACCCTACTCAATCCCTTATCACTGGATTTTATCTTCCCGATTTAACTGTTTCCACCCCAAAACAACTATCGATCTAAAAACAAAGCACTTGGCAGGCGCCGGTGAACGCGGGCGCCGGGCCGGGGCGGCTCTGAACCCGGTGTCGAGGGCCCGGGCCCGGACCCAGCCCGCCGCGAGCAGGGCCGGGGCGCTTCCGGCCGCGCCGCTCCGCGGGGAGCTCCGCGAGCGCCTGGGGACGTCGGATGGGCCCGGCGGAAGGTCGGCCTCCGGACGGTGCGGGTGAGGGGAAGACGACCTGGGCTCTGCTCGCTCTTTCAGATCCCGGAGCGGGCTTCCCGGGGCCGGCGAAGTGGCCCGCGGCCGCGCCGCCCTCCCGCCACGAGGCGACTGCCACGTCAGGACAACTTCACAAAACCGGGGAGAGGGCGGGTGACGCAGACCGGGCGGCCGCGGCAGCGTTGGGCCCGCGGCCAGACGAGGACGCTGACCTCCAGCCCGGGCCCCCGCTTCAGCAACACTCGGGCCGGCGCCGGCGCCTGCCCAGCCCTCAGGGAGGCGGAGGAGCAGCGGAGGAGGCGGCGCTACCGCGGAGCCCGCGCCACTGCGGAGCCCGCGCCTCGTCCGCGCCCTCCCGCCCCGCCGGCAGTCCTGGCCAGGGCTGGGCGTCCCCGGAGGTTCCTGGGCTAGGTCTGGTCGGTCCAAGCCGCGCAGAGACCCGGGCGGCAGCGGCGGCGGCGAGCCGGGAGGCCGGAGCCGGGACAGCGACCCGCCATGGAGACCCGCTACAACCTGAAGAGTCCGGGTGAGCGGGGCTGCGGGCTGGGCGCGGTGCCGCACTGTGGGCGGGAGGGAGGAGTGACCCCGTACTCCAGGGCCCCACGCCGTCGTTCCCTCGCGTCGGCCGCCGCTCGCGGCCCCGCTCCCGGTTTCGCGCTCTACGCGAGCCCGCCGCCTGCCGGGCTGGTGCAGGCCGCGCAGCAGGGCTGCCGAGCGGTCATCAAACCTGGGGACTCCCCTCGGCACCGCGACTGCCCTGCCCTCATTTTCGCCGCGTAGAGCTGGGTTATCAACTCATCCCCGAGCACAGGTGTAAAGGTGATGGCCCTGGGTAATAGTGATCATCAGCCCCTAGCCGTACCTGCGCCCTGAACACCGTCGTTAGCCCTTCTCCGTCGCCGCCACCGGACTTTTATTAGCTGCTTGACCCACTCGCATTTGAGGATTTAGTTTAAACGTCCTGTTTGCAGCATTTGGGGCGAATAGAATTACAGACATAAAGGAAATGTTCTGGACTATACCAGTTAACCAGAAAGCTACGAAAACTAGTCGAGCCGTGTACTTTAGAGCTAACCATGATTTTTGCCATACTGACTAGTATGATGTATGTCTGTGTTCAGTCATAGAAACTTCTCTTTCTGTATTTAATGCTCGTGCTTCATTCACAGAAGCAGCCAAACAATCCTAGCCTCAAATTCTTTTCTGATGTATCATAAAGATGCACGAAAAGTAAGCATCGCTCTCAGATTAAGACAGGCTTGGAATCTTTGTGTTCTATAAATGGTATTCGATCTGTACCTTGATAAATTTGTTAGGAGGGAGAAGCTCCACACTTCAGCTCTAAATGATAATCCTAGGATGTTAGTGATGGTTTGACCAACCCTTCCTAGTTCTTTTTTTTTTTTTTTGTTCTTCCAAAGAAGCAATTTCTCAGTAAGAATCAGCAAGATTAGCATGCTCATGGAAAGAGCTAATTGTGAATCCTTGATTTTTTTTAATAACTTAAAAACGTACAAAGAATCCAGAAAAGCCTGAGGATACTGATTGAACAGAGCTTTGTTAACCAGAGTGCTGTCAGGCTAAGAAACGTTCTTAGGTAACTAAGTTTACAGAATTGGTCATAACATTTGGGGAGGCAAAGACTTTAAGAAAAATCTGGCAAAGGCCATGGGCTCTCCAGGAAATACATTTATAGGATTCAATTTCAGTGGATTCACAATCCCCGCCCCCAGCCCATCTCCTAAGAACACCAGGGTAAAAAAAAAAAAAAGGAGATCAAAGAGAAAGAGGGAAAGAAAAGCTTAATTTTAAGATTGGATGGTAGAATGACTACATTGTTAAGATTGTGCTAGAATTTAATAAAACTACGTAGGTAAAACGTAGGGTGACTCCTTGGTCACATGGTATCAAGTTCCTTGAGACAAGCTGAGGTACTTAGTGCGATGTCCAGAGAATAATGAAAATGTACAATTGTACAATAGTACAATTTGGAATGGAGGATTGGTGGGTCCCAAGAGATTGTTGTCAGAGGACCTTGCTCAATTTTGTTAGGTTATCATACCTGAGATTGTGGTAAGCATTTAAACTTCTCCAGAATGTTGTATGTTTCTATACTATATGACCTACTTGTCATCTGGCTGAACTTGGGTAGACATGCTTCTACTGTGTAATAAATTGCTTCCTCTTTTTGGTTTCATTTCCTCAAAGGTAGCGCTGCTGTTCTAAAAATGAAAAGAAAATTTTAAACCTTTTTTGGTCATTGTACAGATTATTTAGAGTTCATGGAAAAGGTAAATTAGATGAGATACGGGACTTATTGAATAAGTGCAGGAGGCATAGTGAAAATGTTTCCTTCCTTTGTTTTATTGTCTTGTAATATTTCGTAGGGTAATGCATGTGTGAAAGGAAGTGTTTAAAAGCACTGCACAATGTAAGAGATATAACACTTTTTCTCTCTATCTGATGTGGAGTTGTCTTAGGGGTATGGATGGGACAATTAAGTTAAGACAGTACAAATAACTGGTTAAAGGCCAGTATGTTAGCATATGGATAGTAAATTTGTTCATTTTATAGATGGGAAAAAAATTTTTTTAACATCTTTATTGGAGTATAATTGCTTTACAATGGAAAACATTTTTTTACGATCTTTCTGGAATGGACCTCTGGCTGTGTGCAGAGCTCTGTGTGGAACCACTTCATAAGCCTCTGGCTAGCGTATGAGTACTTGCCTCTGCATCAGGCTCCCTGATCTCTTTTTGGGTCCGTTCTGGCCAAAGTCGCAGGATAGCAGAGTACGAAGTAGGGAGACGTATGTGTAACGAACCTCCTGTGGCAGATTTCTTTGGAAGGGCCCTATGGGTTGCGTTCAGCAGGTGATTGGCAGGCATATAAGAGGTTGGTGCAAAGGCACCTACTCCCTCCATCAGAAACCCAGGAGGTATTCTATCCACGCCCAGGGTGTCTACCGCCCCTTCACACTAATCATTCTGAAGCTTTAATGTCCAATTTAGACCCTTCTCCTAGGCTGTAGATACATAGAACTTACTGGTGATTTAACATCTTTACCCAAATTTCCTACAGACCAAAAAAATCTCTCCTAGGTATAAAAACCCAAAACCAAACTGATCCGTTTTCTCTCCTCCCCCAAACTTGCACCTCACCCTAATATTCCTAACTGAGGGTTTGACAGCCCCCCAGGAATCCACTGGCGTCGTCTTTGATCTCTTGGTCTACTCCTTTACTCCACGCTCTACCCTGAAACACACAAATGCATGCATTTTCACGCAGGTGCCAATACACACAGTCACATATATCTAATCCTTCGCTATTGTCACCAGATCAATTAAAACAAAACAAAAACTGATTAGGTCACTCCTCAAATTGAAAACATTTCAGTAGCTTCCTGATAGCTGTGGATTAAGTTCAAAGTAAACTGTTTAGCTTGCCCTCCTCACTAGCCACATCTCCTGTCACTCCTGTGCTCCTTTGCATTTTTACCATCTATCCATTTTGCCTGAGTGATTCTCCAGATGGAGCAGCTCTTCTCACCTATATGCTGCCTTGGTCCCTGTTGGAACCTCTGCTTGGAATGCCTTCCCTTTTATCCATTTGAAATTCCTATTAATTCTTCAAGCTTCTTTAAGATTCTGCCTTGTCCAGCTCCCATAGGCAGACTAAGGTAGTCCCTGTATTTGTGCATACTTGGTCAATATTTGTGTTGTAATTGTTTTCATGTCTTTCTCTCTCACTACAAGCTTTTTGAAGACAAGAAGCAGGTCTTAGTCATTCTTCTATCTCCGTGGCTCAGATATTCTTTAAGTTGAATGGACACCTTTGCAGGGTCTTTGTGGGTAGAAACATGAGTCCTTAAGTATTTGCTTAAGTGCCTTCACTATGGGAGCAGGAAGATGTGGTTGGGGAGCATGACGTTGGATTCACATCCTCGATAACTTGGAGATGGATGATATCAAGATATTCATTGATAGTTTCCAAGAGAAACAGATGCATGAGAGACAGTGACCTGTAAAAGACCCCTTTAGCTGGAGCTTTGTCTCCAAAGCCCAGTGAGCTACCTGGGCATGTGAAGAATGCTCATGGGAGGCCCTTGGAGCCTAGAGTTTGGATCCAGAGTGATCATGTGGCCGCCATGAAAAGGAAGAATGAGAGCAGGCATGCATGTGCTCCCCACCCTCCTTCTCTTTCCTGGCACATCTTGTCTTACCATGGTTGGATAGTTCCACTGATAACCTTGCAAAGAGATAAGAGAGGAGCTGGAGTGGAAGAAGTTTCTTCACTATCCATGTGGTAGCAAGAGATGGAGTATCAGGAGAGGCAGACTATGCTCTAGCCTTAGTTTCCAGGCGGTACTTTGAATCTCGACTATTCCATAGCAGTGATATTTCTTTTGGGGAGCTAGGGAGCCATGCCTTGTGGCCAACTACATATGCTTATGGCCTGGATTTGAACCAGGGAGAATCATTGAGAGGGCCTTAAATCTCAATCCATTTCTGACCTGGGGAGGAGGAAGGGGTGAAAAGGAAAGGAGAATTATGTGACAAAATTATTGACTTTCATTTGACAGATGTGAACATTGAGGCAAAATAAGATTATAAGTGACTTGTTCAAGGATTTAGAGCTACAAATTACCAGAGCCATATTTTTTAAAATTTATTTATTTATTTTTGGCTGCATTGGGTCTTCGTTGCTACGTGCGGGCTTTCTCTAGTTGCGGCACGCAGGCTTCTCATTGTCGTGGCTTCTCTTGTTACGGAGCACGGGCTCTAGGTGCGCAGGCTTCGGTAGTTTTGGCACGTGGGCTCTAAAGTGTGGGCTCAGTAGTTGTGGTTTGCGGGCTCTAGAGCACAGGCTCAGTAGTTGTGGCGCACGGGCTTAGTTGCACTGCGGCATGTGGGATCTTCCCAGACCAAGGATGGAACCTGTGTCCCCTGCATTGGCAGGTGGATTCTTAACCACTGTGCCACCAGGGAAGTCCCCAGAGCCAGAATTTTAATGCAGCTCTAATTCCAGAGTCCACATTCTTTTTCACGAAGGTGTTCATAGTATATGTTGTTTCAGAAAAAATAGATTATAAAAACACTAGAATAATCTTACCTTCTGTTTGGCTTTGTACTTTGTCTCTCACATGGTATGTGCCTGTGTGGCCCGTGGACTAATAAAATCAACTTGTTTAGTGGTTGAGCCAATGATTGTTCCTTTAAATTCTTTCCTGTAGCAATTCCAACCCTTTCATACATCTCTCATAATATCCGTTGGGTGTTTATTTTCCTCTGTTGAACTGAGCTGGGTGACGAAGAGGCAGAGAAAATGTGATAATGTTATGGAATGGCATAAAATCTGACCTCTTCTGCTTAATCATTTTGCAGCCTGCTGATGAGGGATAAAGGAAAAAGTCTTCCTGGCATCTTTGATTGCTGACAGCAGTAATCAAGTTAAACTAATTAACTTCATAACAACTTCCATGATTTTATTTATATCTAATTATATTAACTCAGTGATATTTTTACACGGCTCTAAAACAGGGGCTTTCAATTCTCTTTCCGTGGGCCCCTTAGGTAGAATGGGCGGATGGGGATAAATAGCCTGAAGGCCCTTCCATGCTGGCCCTGCTGTTATGTTTTACATATTGAGGTTCTCCTTAAACCTTTCTTTGAACGAAGGATTTTATCTCATTATCAAATAAATATGAGAACCACTGCTTTTTTTTGTGTGTGTGTGTGGTACGCGGGCCTCTCACTATTGTGGCCTCTCCCGTTGCGGAGCACAGGCTCCGGACGCACAGGCTCAGCGGCCATGGCTCACGGGCCCAGCGGCTCCGCGGCATGTGGGATCTTCCCGGACCGGGGCACGAACTTGTGTCCCCTGCATTGGCAGGCAGACTCTCAACCGCTGCGCCACCAGGGAAGCCCCCTGCTTGTTTTTTTTTTGACCACGCTGTGTGGCTTGCAGGATCTTAGCTCCCTGACTAGGGATCGAAGCCGTGCCCCCTGCAGTGGAAGCGCGGAGTCCTAACCACTGGATCTCCAGGGAAGTCCCCAAAACCACTGCATTTTAATCAGATCCTTGGAAAGAGTTTTGTTGGGGGGAAGATAGTAAAATTCATTTCAGCTAATATTTGAGTGCTTACTGTGTGCTAAGCCTTGAGGAGACTGCAATGAAGTAAATGTTGTTGAGCCGGAAGGACAGGTGTTAATCACAAGTGAGATGAACTTTATGAAAGAGAAATTATAGGGTGTTAAGGGGACTTAGAGCAAGGGGACTCGAGCCAGTATCCAGGGCAATGGTTTCCAAACGAAATAACTTAGAGAACATTCCTGCTCTCCACTCTCCTGCCAGGACTCCTCAAGGATTTTTATCTGTCCAAATGGAAATCTCTAGTCGCTCCTCTGAGAGTGGACAAAGGAAGGTGTCAGGGAGACCTTCCTGAGTAAACTTCATAAAAGTCTGGCGGGATCCTGACTCAATGATGAAGTGGGGGAAGGGAGGAGGAACAGCCATGCAAGCTGAGGAATTGCTATGTAGGAAGGAAGGTCTGAAGTAGAGAGAAGGTGAACTGTGTGCAAAGAATTGAACAAAGCCTAGTTAGTGCCTGGAACTTGGGGGGAGATCGTGTCTCAATATATATGTGCGTGTTTCTAATATAGCGTTCATTTATCATGCTGATTTGTGTTGACTCCTCCCCCCAGACTATAAGCTCCTTGATAACAGAAGCTATATTTTATTTTGGTTGTAGCTATAGCATCTAGTATGAACTTAATGAATATTTGCTGATCAGATGAACAAATTCTCTGCCTATAGGGCTTAGCTCAGAGTTGGAGATGGAAAAGAATATTAATAGTTATGGAATAGGATAGTGACTTAAGACTTTTTTTCCAGCTTAGGAAACCTTGATTAAAATGAAATTTTATGCAAAAAGTCCTGACACATTGGCTGTAGTGTGTGAGAGTTGCTTCTCAGTTAACCTCTCCCCGTAACGTTCCAACCTGTGCCACCCCAAATTTACTTTTATCATTTCCTCTGCTTATTCATACCGAGCCGGGCAATTCCTACTGTCTTTCTTTCGGACGTCAGGACCTGACCCCTCTTCTCTTCTGTCTGCTCTCAGGTTAGGTGCCCACCTGGTGCACACCTCTCTCATAGCACGTATTGAACTGTGTCCGTTGGTTCTCAAGCCGAGTTTTGGAGAGCCTTGGGCCATCTGGTGTTTCCCTGGCTTTGCTCTCCTGTATCCTACACCCGTATCCTGACATTTTTTTTAGCACCTAAAGGTTGAGGGTGAGGGGGCTGGAATCAAAGGATTGACCTTTGTGAACCAATAGGGGAGGAAAGAGGGTACAGATACACATAGGACTGTAAACTGTCATAAGCTGTTAATAGTCATTGATCAGGGGGCTAGAAGTCTGTGCCATGAACTGAAAGAGGCGGAAGAGAATTGAGAGTAAATAGGTGTGAGATAGTCTTGGAGTGCCCGTTGGAGGGGGTTGGGTGGAGGCTTCCTGGAGAAACGTAGGAACACAGGGTGGCATTGTGTCCCAGCGGAGCTTGTTGTAAATAACTCTATAATGGCATCAATGTGCCTGTCTTTGACTTCTTAAACCCCCTTCAGTAATGCTCAGCTGTTTGGGTATAGACTCCAGATAAAAAGATGGTTGGGGGACTTCCCTGGCGGCGCAGTGGTAAAGAATCCTCCTTCCAATGCAGGGGACACGGGTTCGATCCCTGGTCGGGCAACTAAGATCCCACAGGTAGCGGGGCAGCTAAGCCTGTGGGCCACAACTACCGAGCTCCATCTCAACGAGAGTCCGCGCGTGGCAAACTACAGGGTCCACGTGCCCTGGAGCCCGTGCACCACGACGAAGAGCCTGTGTGTAGCCACTAAGACCCGACGCAGACAAAAAAAAACCATAAATAAAATAAATATTAAAAAGAAAAAGAAGATGGTTGAGTTGGCTCAGTTAGAATTAAATTTTGTCAGGGGAACATGAAAGAGGAACTCCTAAGAACCAAAAGTGTGGATGAAGAGGAAAGTGAATATAGGTATAGGTGGGGTGAAGAATGTTATGGGGTCAGTGGATTGGAGGTTTTAATTAAGCCGAAGAATCGTTTGAAAAAGGAATTCAGCTAGGGCTATAGAGATTCATTGACCTCTGGGGACAGTGCCCTTAAGTTAATGCAAGATAGTGGGTAGAAAGTCCCAAGAGGTTGAGGATATAAGGGGTTTACTGTTCATGAGCATGAGTTCCAGAGGCCACGTTTTTGTTAAATATTTTAACAAGGTAGAGTTGGACTGCCTGTGTTGGAATCCTAGCTCTGTCATTTATCAGCTGTGTGCCCTTGGACGTGTTGTATAATTTCTCCGTGTCTCAGTTTCTTCATCTGGAAAATGGGGTTAAAAATCGCACCTATCTCAGAGTTGTTTTGAGGATTACATGAGTTAATGTTTGAGTGCTACCATATAGGAAGTGTATATAAGTACTTACTAAATAAAAATAGTGACTTTATGAGACTTCCCTGTATATTTAGTTTAACACGTAACTCTTCTAGTGCCTAGCTGCCATTTCCTCCCCACCATTATTACTGTTATCCCATAATTAAATAATATGCTCTGTTGAACAAGTCCTCTACACCTTTTTTGTTGAAGTAGGAACTTTTTCATTGGGTTTGTAAATCTGTGCTAATCACTTAGAAAAGTAAATTTTAAATGTCTCTATCTTGTGAATTTTATTTTAGCCGTTAAACGTTTAATGAAAGAAGCAGCAGAATTGAAAGATCCAACAGATCATTATCATGCACAGCCTTTAGAGGTTAGTTTCTATCTCTGTCTTCTACATATGTATTTTGATACTTTAATATTTTAAACAAGTTTCTTAAAATTGTTTTTTCATTGCTTCGAGTCATTACAAATGTGTTTGATATGCTTTATTGAGATATTTTATTCCCTATAGTTCCTGAGTTTTTTGGGGGTTTTTTAACTTTTTTTTTAACCATTAAAAAAAATTGAAGTATAGTTAATTTACAGTGTGTTAGTTTCAGGTGTACACTGAGTATTTCTATTAGCCATTCAGAATCAGACATTTTAGAAGAAGCAGATTTCTGTTCTCTATAAAGTGGGCCTCAGATACTAAATTAATTTTAGGTCTTCCCTCAGGAGGGAAAGTGGAAAGAACTCCAGACTCTACAGGTGGAAGACTTAGCGCCTTGAGGGTTCTCTACAGCTAGTTTGGGCTTTTTGTATGAACATCTCTACCTCTCTTCAGTCTTCCCATCTGTGAAAGGAGGGTATTTAAATGTGCCCAATCTGTTTTCATGGTAATAGTGAGAATAAGATGTGATAATATATGCAAGCATTTTGCAAACTATGAAGTACGTGGTTAACTGTAAGATGATGTTAACAGCCTATGTGTTAATATTAGTGACCACTTACTAAAGAGCTTTTAGGCATCTATGAGGGATAATTTTTAAAAGTTTGCTAAAACAATCTAAATTTATAGTAAATTATTTGATTATATAAATCATAATTATCACTAATTAGGATATAATGATTAATTTACAGTTTAAGTCTATAATCTTTTTTTAGATCAAATGATTTTTTAATTAATTAATTAATTAGTTAATTAAATCCCCATCCAGAGAACAATCAAGCATGAACTCAAAATAAATATATTTTCAGTCATACCAGAACACAGATTTTCTTCCTTGTATTCCTTTCAGAGGCACATAGTTGACAATAAACCACATCAAAATAATGCAAAAACCAAAAAAGCAAACAACAACAAATAAATACAGAGGAAGATTGAGATTCCAGTAAACCTAGAAGACATTCAAGTGAAGAATTTTGGAATGTGTCAAGAAAGCAGTTAGTCCAGATTAAAACTTCAGGGCTCCAGAAGAGATTTTCAGAGAAAATAAATGGAGCTAAAGTAATAGGAAATATGTAAATCTATGATCTTATTTATGAATATATAACAATGCTTAGATGTTTTAAAATGCATTTGTTTAAAAACATTTTAGCTCTTATGGGACATGAAAACTAGATTTAATAGCTTTTATTTATAACTTTTATACTTGAGACATTGTGTGCATTAGAAACTGTTCTAGCAATAATAGAAAACGTTAATTTTTCTCACCCATGTTTCTAATACTCACTGATTTAAAAAAATCCAACTTTTTAATGTTATTGATTCCTTGTTGGTTATTGTTTTTGTTCAGGATAACCTTTTTGAATGGCACTTCACAGTTAGAGGGCCCCCAGATTCAGATTTTGATGGAGGAGTTTATCATGGACGAATAGTACTGCCACCAGAGTATCCCATGAAACCACCAAGCATTATTCTCCTAACGGTAAGAATTCTTGACTTTTTGGAATGCTTCTGTTGTAACTCTTCCTGGTGGCTGTAAAGTGTGTATGCATACTCATTTTCATTAAGAAATATAGTGGACCATTATTATTATAACTTTGCTTTTGGAGACCAGACCTTGGACTGTATTTTTTTCCGGAAAAAAATTCCTAGGAAGTTGAAGCATCTGAGAAGTACTTATGATGCTAATTGCCATAGTGTTGTTGTTAGGATTCAGTGAATTAATGTATGCAAAGTGCTAGGCTGGCACATGGTAAGTACTCAGTAAAGGGTAGTTACTGTTATTATACCTCTTAATCACGTTATCTCCTTCAGTTTCTCAGGTTTCTTATGCTTTGTTCTTGAGTTTCCTCATCTTTACGTGCAGCTCTTAGAATAAGAACTGACACAGTCCTCAATAAGTGTTAGCTATGTTATTACTATTTATATCTTAGAATTTCTCTCCATCTTCACATATTTTATCTCCATGTAAAGGAAAGCTGTTGATCCAGTTTTCTCTTTTATTTCCTGGGACATTATTCCATCAGTAAATTCCTCTCTTAAGTGTTAAGCTTTTCTTCCTTCATTTCCTTTCATTTATGTGTGTTTAATTATCCCCTAACCTTGAAAGAAGCAAAAATAAAACACAAAAACCTTCCCATATCTCTGCTACCACTTTAAGCTGCAGTCTTATTTTTCTCTTCTGATAACCTTCAAGACATGCTAACTCTAGTTTAGCCTGTTGTGTTCTGTGTTGTGTTCCCACACATAGCACCCTGTTTAAACAGGCTTACCACACCAGTCTCAGAGACCAGTTTGAGAAATCTCACCACCTCTTCTCAGTCTTCATCCTATTCCTTCTAAGTTTAAGTTAAACATCTGATACACATGGGGTTAGCAAATGGTAAAAGAAAAGATATTCATCATTACCAAATTAATGTTGCTTTTACCTATAGTGTTTGGTGTAGTGGAAGGAGCATTAGTTTTAGAGCCAATAGCCCTGGATTCTTCTGGCCAGTGCGGTTTCCATTACACCATGGGCAGGTTACATAATCTCTTTGAAATTCAGTTTTCTCATTTGTCAAAAGGGATGTGTACGGTAAATATAATCACACTATAAAGTTCCTGGCATATAGAAGCAGCTTACTAAACACTAGGTGTTGTTGAGAATTGTTAATGCTGGCAGTAAGGCTGGAGCAGGAGGCCCTGGAGGGGCCCTTCTCTTCTTTTAGTTGCTAGATCGTGGGGAGAGCCAGGTGGTCTGAAGGGAGGGCTGGTGTGTGGGGAAACTGGTGGGCGGGCAGTGGGGGAGCAGCTGTTCACCGCTGATGTCGTCATGTGTACTGGTTTTCAGGACTTACTCTTTCTGATTCACTTCCTCTCTTTTGAAAAGTCTTCTCCAGCCGTCATTCAACAAATATTTATTAAACATGTGTCATGCACCCTGTGGGTGTGGCAGAGATTAAGTCAGATTCTCTGCCCACGTGGAACTTATATTCTAACTTCATGCCTCTTTTTCCTATCCTTCCCGTAAGTGTGGATAGTCTACGAGTTCAGACTACAGCTGTTTTCTCTGATTTCTATGAAATGGTTTCAAGGATCACCTCTGTGAAAGTCAGGTACCAGAAATGTATTATCTTCTTCTGATACCAGCACGTCTGTATTTCTGCCTCCCTGCCGGACATCATCAGTAGCTCTTCTGCCAAGACAAAACTGAAATCATTCTCTCTCATCTTTCACTTCTGTGTTCTTGTATGAAATTGCATCATCCTTCTGAGAATCACTCCCATCTCAGAGCCTTCCTCCCCAGTATCTAGTTTCTTCTCTTTTAGATCCTTCCCAGAGTCTAGCACCATACTAGGCACAGAGGAGGCTATCAGGACATCTTTATATGTCAGTTATTTAGATGTTACTTGTGCAACTCAGTTTCACAAAGCTGCTACAACTTCTAAAAACAGCTTTTATTATTTATTCAGAATCCAGCAAATATTTGTGGAGTATCTGTAAGAGGACAAAAATCTGTTATCCCCTTGGAGGTTCCATCCTTTTAAAATTCTCTAAAAAATTATCTTTAAAAGTTCTTTATATATAAAATATATTTATACTTTAAAGTATAAAACATTAAACACACACATGTATAACTTTTAAGATACCTTATTTATTCCTAAGGCTAATGGACGATTTGAAGTAGGCAAGAAAATCTGTTTGAGCATCTCGGGACATCATCCTGAAACTTGGCAGCCTTCATGGAGTAGTAAGTATTTAAAGTGAATATAGATCTTATATAACTTTAGTCAATTCATAATAATAATGTATAATACTCTCCTGAGGTGGAAGCTGTTTTGGATAAATAATTTGATATTATTGAATAAATAATAAAATTCTTTTCCTTGTCTAGATTTTTGCATCATTTTAATACAATCCCCTACTTGTACCTCTTCAGTGAAACCCTATGAGTCTTTTCTCTTTCTCTTTCCAGAGTAAACCCAGTTCCTTTTACAGAGCAACTTAGATTGATGTTTACTTTTTATTTCAGTAAGAACAGCATTATTAGCCATCATTGGGTTTATGCCAACAAAAGGAGAGGGAGCCATAGGTTCTCTAGATTACACACCCGAGGAAAGAAGAGCCCTTGCAAAAAAGTAAGTTTTGCATTTCCTTATTTGTTACGCTCTGAATACAGTTCTGGATAATGGCTACTAGGAGATAGGCTCTATCTCTTTGTGACTCACCTTGGTTCTGCAGGATCTAGTCTTAGTTTTACTATTTCAGGAATTCAGTTGTATCAATTTCCCCAGGGGCGACCAGACTCTAAAGAATTTGTTTCATGCTATCTTGTTTTAAAAAGTAGTTGATAATATCAACCTACAATGAGCGATACCTTCTAGAAGATAGTACTGGTCATTTATCTCCACTTGGGCAGTTTTACAGATGGAAAAGAGCCAGAGTAATGATATATATGTAGCTTTCCACAAAAGTTTAAAAACTCCTTGAAGGCAGGGAGGGAATCCATTTTATCATCTTTGTATCTGTAGCTTCTGCCACATAGCAAGTGCTCAATAAATGATCTGGAATAAAGCAAAGATTTTCTTTATCAAGTTATAGTTTCCCAGTGGTATTGCTTTCTTGGTTTTTTTTCAAGTACATTCTGTCTGTATAACCCAGATTAGTCATTAGATTCAGAGTAGCCTCTCCTCTGAGTAGTGCTAAAACTAATTCTTGATTTTGATCATTGTCCTGTTCTGGACTTTGCTGCCTACCACCTTTCAGACCTATTATGTTAATTAAATTATAGTATATCTTACCCTAGCACAGCCCAGAATTGGCCCTCCATAGATGTTTGTTAAATCAGATAGACTTTAGCCTCTGGAAGATTTGATAGACTCCCTGTTTTATCAGCAACTTTTCTTTTTAAACCTTATTCCCAAGTTTGGTATATACCTTGCAGCTACTATTCACAAACTATAATATGTACTTGGAGTACATAGCACTTGTTTTGATTTCCTATGTCGACTTTCTATCTTGATACTTCCATCCAGTTCATTTCATGTACAAGGTAAAAAAAAAAAAAAAACCAAAAAACTTTCTGTTTAGACTTCTCACTCTATATATTCTAGGTTCTTAGTCTGTGATACAGGCTTTCTAAAACATGATTTTGCATTCAACCATGGTAGCATACTGTCCTTGTGGGCAAACTAATACTAATATATTAAAAATAAACTTTCTCCTTTAAACTTCATCTGACTTCTCAGTTAAAAGTAAACACATTTTGGGCTTCCCTGGTGGCGCAGTGGTTGAGAATCTGCCTGCTAATGCAGAAGACACGGGTTCGAGCCCTGGTCTGGGAGGATCCCACATGCTGCGGAGCAACTAGGCCCGTGAGCCACAACTGAGCCTGCGCGTCTGGAGCCTGTGCTCCGCAACAATAGAGGCCGAAATAGTGAGAGGCCCATGCACCGCGATGAAGAGTGGCCCCCGCTTGCCACAACTAGAGAAAGCCCTCACACAGAAACGAAGACCCAACACAGCAAAAATAAATAAATTAATTAATAAACTCCTACCCCCAACATCTTAAAAAAAAAAAAAACTGTTAAAAAAAAAAAAGTAAACACATTTTAAGGTAAATAATTTGGATACAACTGATTCTCAAAGGATATGGACAGCAATGCTACTTCTAGTGAAACAAAAAACATTCATCAATAAACACTAAATTAACACAACTTTTACACATATTTTGTCTACATGAAGTTACAAATAGTATATTCTTCAAGATCTAAGACTCTTATTTTGTTGAACTAGAAGTAGGACAAAATAGTTTTTAAAAGTTCTGCAATGTAACAATATATATTTCTGCATATTGTACACATTTACTTCCAGTCATACAAAGAAGAAAATAAAAACATACAGAAACAAATTAATATTAGGAAATAGTCTAGTTAGCAGGCTTATTTTGAGCCTCTACTTATTATAATGAATGATGAATTTCAGTGTCTGTCTGGATTTTCCACAAGTTCTCTGATCTTTCAAGTTGCACTACTGTTTTGATGAGTAGGGTTTGTGAGTTTTTCCTTGGAAATATCTGTAAATTCTATTTTATTTTATTAAAAAATTTTTTGTTTTTATTTGGCTGCACCGCATGGCTTGTGGGATCTTAGTTCCCCTACCAGGGATCAAACCCGGGCCCACAGCAGTGAAAGTGCCGAGTCTTAACCACTGGACTGCCAGGGAATTCCCGATTTGAGCTTTAAAATGGACTTTTTACATAGACTTAACATAGGCTTGTTATGTGTGATCTTGAGGACAGTGTAGTTAAACAATTTATATGTTTTGTCTTACAGATCTAAAGCTTACTTAATTTAGGCAGTATGTTAGGAAAAAATGAAATCTAAGCCCTAGTTTTTGGTTTTTTTTAATTTCAGATTGTTAAAATTGAGGTATAATTGACATGGATTTTTTTGAAAAACAGTTTAACTTGTGTATCTGTCTCAGAACTATAATTATTGCCAAAATTGTCTAATTTGCATGTAGATGAGTGTGATACAGAATTGTTGAGTGATCTTTTAAATTTAATCATTCGGTATTTGAGTGTCTTGGATTAACTTTCAAGTATTTGATTTATACCCATTAAAAAATTACTTCTTACCAGATCACAAGATTTCTGTTGTGAGGGATGTGGCTTTGCCATGAAGGATGTCCTGTTGCCTTTAAAATCTGGAAGCGATTCAAGTCAGGCTGACCAAGAAGCCAAGGAACTGGCTAGACAAATCAGTTTTAAGGTACTCTAAATTTGTAAATAAATTCTAATTCTGTAGCCCTTTTGTTTATTGCCAACTTTTGGACAGAAAGTAAAGCAATGTAGTTCTGTCTCACTGAGGTTTTTACAAATAATTTTTTCTTATTACAAAACTAATAATATATATTCACAGAAGCAGCATTATTATTATAGCATGGTAATGGTTAAAACTTAGACTCTGGTATACTGTGCCAGGGTTCAAATCTCAGCTTTGCTGCTTATTGGTAGTAGGACATCAGGCATATTACTTACATTTTTACCTTTTTCTCATCAGTGAATAATAATGGTACTTGTAGGATTCTTACGAGAATTGAGTTAATGCTCATTTAAATGTGTTGCATTTAGAACTGTCTCTGGTGCTTAATAAATTTTAACTATTATTATAGAAAATATAGATAAACAATAAGAAGAAAATAACAATCATGCATAATCCCATCCCCAAGAAATAGCTGTTATTAATATTTTGACATGTCTCTCATCCTTTTGCTCTGCATATAATTACTTCTGGAATTTAATTTTTAGCTCCATCAAGAAAAGTCAACCTGCCTTAAGCAACATGCTGCCTCCTCCCTTTTCTCCCCTCTCTACATCTTGTATATCCTTCCATGTCCAGTTCTTGGGAGAAATTTTCCCTTCTATTTTACTGCGGTGCCTGGAAGAGGAGGTGCTTAATAAATGTTGGTTATTTTCTTCCTTCTGAGGATTCCTATTGCACTTAACATTACTTCTCTGAAAATCTTAGGGCCAGATGTCTTTTGTACCTCAGAATTTCAGATTTTAGAAGTATTAAACCTATACTAACATCCATAGTGGGATCTCGGGCAGCACCCCGTAATCAAATCTATTAATATCTCATCAGCAAGCCTGGGAATATTTACAGTAATGTGCGATCAAGACTGTTAATAGCCTCACATGTCAGACTTTGCCTGAAAATTACAAAAAACTTTAGTTTTTAGAGCTTTTTGGAGTGGATCGTGAACCAGGAGTGTTAGTTTTGTTCCTCACCAAGTAACAGCTCCTTGAGAATAGGTGTTGTCTACTCTTCCTAAAATATCTAGCACAGTATTGGACATGAATGAATGCTCAGAGCTTAACTGACTAGTTGATACTAAAGTACTAATTAAAATAAATCCAGGAGAGGACTTAGTAGGTTGTGGGTTATTCTGTACATCTCCTCTTGTGACACTGCTCTTGGGTGTATCTTTTTTTTATAGGCAGAAGTCAATTCATCTGGAAAGACTATCACTGAGTCGGACTTAAACCACTCTTTTTCACTAAACGATTTACAGGATGATATACCTACAACATTCCAGGGTGCTACAGCAAGTACATCGGTATGGCTCTTGTCTTTTATATCTATATCTATATCTATACCACTGTCATTATTTGCAGTAAAGAGGCGATATCTAGATGAAATATCTGAATATTTTGGTTCTCCTAACAGTTGGGTTCTAGCCTAGCTCTCCCTCTGGTGAATTATAGTATCTTAAGCAAGTTATTCATATCTTCTGAGCCTTCTTTTTTGTTAAATGGGGCTGGACTAAACAAATTTTAGGTCCTATTGTCCTTCCAGAATTCTATGACTTTTCTGAAAAGTTAGTTTCAATATAGTGCTAGACTCTGAATGAAACAAAATATACATACATTAGCTGCTTTCTAAATAGGCACTCTATCTCTGGAAGGTTTGTTAAGCTGCATTAAGGCACTGACTTAAAGGCCTGGAGTCAAAGATTTGCCTTAGACCATCTCTGTCCAGTACAGTAGCCACTAGCCACATGTGACTATCTAAATTTGTATTTACCTTATTCAGAATGAAACTAAGTTAAAAATTCAGTTCCTTAGTCACACTGGCTACATTTCAAGTATTCAAGAGCCACATGTGGCTAGTGGCTACTGTATTAGACAGCATAGGTACGGAACATTATCATCTCAAAAAGTTCTGTTGGACGGTGCTCCCTTGTACATAGTTAAGTGTCTAATAAATAATTACTGAATGAAAGAGTACATGGATGTTATGGGTCTTATTAGTTGTGCCCTGACCTGTTGTCTAAACATTAGTGGGCTTTGGTCGTTGGAGAGACTGATTAAGAAACTGTGACTGGGGCTTCCCTGGTGGCGCAGTGGTTAAGAGTCCACCTGCTGATTCAGGGGACATGGGTTCGTGCCCCGGTCCGGGAAGATCCCACATGCTGCGGAGCGGCTAGGCCCGTGAGCCATGGCCGCTGAGCCTGCGCATCCGGAGCCTGTGCTCCACAACGGGAGAGGCCACAACAGTGAGAGGCCTGTGTACCGCAAAACAAAACAACACAAAAAGAAACTGTGACTGGATTGTTGATAAATAATTAAGATTATGGGGAAAACATTGACTTTCCTTTCTTTTTAAAAATTTTAAAATAAATTTATTTATTTATTTTTGGCTGCATTGGGTCTTCATTGCTGTGCACGGGCTTTCTCTAGTTGTGGCAAGCAGGCACTACTCTTCCTTGCGGTGTACGGGCTTCTCTTGTTGTGGAGCATGGGCTCTAGGCACGTGGGCTTCAGTAGTTGTGGCACACGGACTCAGTAGTTGTGACTCACGGGCTCTAGAGTGCGGGCTCAGTAGTTGTGGCACACGGGCTCAGTTGCTCCGCAGCATGTGGGATCTTCCCGGACCAGGGCTCGAACCCGTGTCCCCTGCATTGGCAGGCGGATTCTTAACCACTGCACCACCAGGGAAGTCCCTCCTTCCTATATACAAGAGAGGAACTGTCTTTTTCGTAACAGATTGTTTGGTTGAGTAGCCACATCTTTCCCCCCTGTCCAGTTTATAGAGGATTTTAAAGGGTCAGGAAAATTGAAATAGAAGCTGGGCAAATACAGATTTTCCTTTTACTCAGGAATCCTTATTATAAAGTGGGACTGAGCGGTCTTCTCCCATTCAGAGAGTGAGATGGGCAGAAAGAAGTGGATTGGAGAAAGCAGGGGAGAGGGTGCTCTAAAGGAGGTTTTTGGGGGACTGGAGATGGAAGTATAAGAAAAAAGTGCATGCTAAGAGTTAAATCATTTTTATGTGTTGCCCATGTAATTTCATGAATTACAGAGAGATACAGTGAATTAATTTTAGTCAGTAAATGTTTTAGCTTGCAGTATTTTTTAAAAATTCAGATTACTTTTCACCTTTAGAATTCTAATCGTTTTTAATTTTTATTTATTTATTTATTTATCTTATGGATTTTATTTGTTTGTTTGTTTGTTTGTTTGTTTATTGGCTGCGTTGGGTCTTCCGTTGCTGTGCGCGGGCTTTCTCTAGTTGTGGCAAGCGGGGGCTACTCATCGTTGTGGCGAGCAGGACCTACTCGTCATTGCGGTGTGAGGGCTTCTCATTGCAGTGGCTTCTCTTGCTGCGGAGCACAGGCTCTAGGCATGCAGGCTCAGTAGTTGTGGCTCGCAGGCTCTAGAGCACAGCCTCAGTAGTTGTGGCACACGGGCTTAGTTGCTCTGCGGCATGGGGGATCTTCCTGGACCAGGGCTCGAACCCGTGTCCCCTGCATTGGCAGGTGGATTCTTAACCACTGCACCACCAGGGAAGCCCTCTAATTTTTTTTTATATCATAAATAGTTTTTTTAAAAATAGAACCATCCTATTACAGAGAGGAGGAGGGTAGTAATCTTTTTTCACCTCTAAGGACAGTCTCCTAATACCTGTGATGTATTTAAATCTGTCTTTAGTCTATTTTAAATCTATGTCAAGTCTGCTGTTGCATATTCCAGTTATACTTATTCCAGTTATAATTTATTTTATAATTAGTTATTTATTGTCTATCTCCCTTCCCAGAATGTAGGCTCCTTGAGGATCAAGGCTGTCTTTCTACTGCACGATATCCCTAGTGCTTGGCATAGTGCCTTGTATATAGTAGATGGTCAATCGGTATTTGTTGGTTGAATAAATGAATCTTAGGATTGGCACTTTAAAAAAATACTAAAAAAATACTAGGAATACAGATAAAGAAATGAAGAAGTTTAGTAAATTAGATTGCACAAACAGTAGTTTTGTTATTACAGTAGTCTTTTCCATTTTGATTTTTTTTCTTATTATTTCTTCTAGTTTTATTGCAATATAATTGACATACAGCACTGTATAAGTTTAAAGGTGTACAGCATAGTGATCTGACTTACATACACCCTGAAATGATTACCACAGTAAGTTTAGTGAACATCCAATATCTCAGAGATACAAAATAAATGAAAAAAGAAAAAAATATTTCTTCCTTGTGATGAGAACTCTTAGGATTTCCTCTCTTAACAACTTTCATGCATAACAAAGAGCAGTGTTCATTCTATTAATCGTATTGTACATGACATCCCTAGTACTTATTTATCTTATAACTGGGAATTTGTACCTTCTGACTACCTTCATCCATTTCCTCTACCCCCAGGCCCTTGTCTCTGGTAACCCCAAGTCTGATCTCTTTTTCTGTGAGTTTGTTTGTTTGTTTTGGAAGTTTAATTTACCTACAACACTACGTTAGTTTGGTGCACAGCGTAGTGATTTGATATTTCTATACATTGCAAAATGATCACCACCCATTTTGATTTTAAAGTACATAAAGCAGAACTCTTTTTCGTAGGTTAGGTAATTGATACCAATTCTGGTTAAAACAATAAAATTGCATACAGTTGCAAGTTTAGCTCTTAACTACATTTACATACAGATTATCTCAGAGTGTGATTATATAATTTGATCACTGTGGAAGTAACTGAAACCTCATTTTGGCTGGGGGTAGCTGCTTTACATGCAAGTGTAATATAAATTCACTGAGATGTTATACATCAAATTCCAGATAAGGTATGTTTTTTTAGCCTTGAGGGGGCGAGAGATTGCCCAAAGTCTAAATACAGCAGATAACATCAGGCCATCTGTTTATTTGATGCAGATTTTTTAGCTATGTAGAAATGGGAACAATACTGATGGTCGATTTTTGTTTTTCCAGTCTATCGGACTTTTTTCTTCTTCCCAGGGATTGAGGTTCTGAATAAGCCATTTCATTTTGTGTTAAAAAGCAAACACAAAACTCCCTCCCAGATGCTATTCTAGGTTACTATAGAAAAGCTTATATATATATATATATATATATATATATATAACAAAGGACTTATCTGTGACTGTGATTTTTTATATATATTTAAATATAATTTAATTAAATATAAACGTCACATACTTTTATGTTCCCAGAAATATCACTTCATCTTAATGAAGGAAATGGAAACTATTATGACTTAAGTCTTCATTCTGTGATATGTGTGTTTGAACAAGTTTAGGCAAACAGCAGAGATTTAAAAGTCCTACCACCAAACCTACGGCATTTTGAAAATGCTAAGGCCATACTGATTCTCCATCTGCAGTTCAATATGAACCACCAAAATTTAGTACAGTTAGTCCTTCAACTCCAAATAATCATACTAATAAAGTTCTGAAAAGCAGCCCTAAATAAAGTCATGACTTTTTTTGTTACCTAAATCTGGAGTCTTCAAAGGGATATATCGATAGTAATATTAATAATGACTAACATTTAATAAGCAATTGTGTATCCTAAGCACTTTATATCATTATCCTGTTTAATCTTCACAACTACTGAACTGGATAGTATCCTTGTACAGGAGAGGGAGCTGAGTCTTAGATTAAATGACTTGCTTAGGGTCACACATCTATGAAGTGGCGAAGCCAGCCTAGTAATGATAAGACTCCCTGTTTTAGTCAGGTATGTGGGCAGGATAGTGTTCTCCCCTCAAACTAATGGAAAAAACAACATGTATAAAATCAAAGCTTTAAAATGAGTCAGTCTCTTATGCTAGTTTCTGAATTGATACTACCAGCTTGTTATTTATTTTCCTTAAGAACCCATTTCCCTATAAGCCCTGAGTACTTTTGCTCTATCAGACACTTTTATCTGCTTGGCTGAATGGCTGAAAGAATGGGAGATTTCCAGCGGAATGTTGTAATAAGTCATTACATGACACAGTGTGGCAACATTAGACATCATAAAATGTAACAGCTTTGTGTATCTGTTCTTCAGTGAGCACCTTGCTCCTGAGCCCTGGAGTATGGAAGTCCAAGTTCATGCACCTCTAATTCAGCATTAGCACTTTTATTTTTAACTCAGAGTGGGTAGTTCCTTTCTACCTCTGGGTTATGGGTCACTACATTTGAGTGCTTCCAAAGGATAGTTTTAAGAAACTCAGATTATTTAAATCTTTTAATGTTGGGGTGCTGTCAGAATTAAAATGTAATTTATTCTGCAGGTAACTTAGATCAGCAGTTTTTCCCTATGTTTACAGTTGTTGCCAGGACAAAGCTCATTCTCTTACCTTTTAAAAAAAAAGGTATTTAAATTACATTATTAGATTCTTTTTTTTCTAAATATTGAAAATTTCTATAATGAAAAGTATTTTCGTTCAATACTTTTTTTGTATTTACTCAATTGAAAAAGTTATTCTGAATAAAACATACATTCTTATTTTTTATTTGAAAGAATGTGTCTTGACACTATTATAATCAGCATAAAGTTGTTTTCAATATAAGAAAGACTGTTGGGTTATTAGAGGTAGAGTTAGGGTATCTATATAAATAAAGTGGAATTCATATTTTGTAGAGCTTTCTTGTCTATAAAACACATTTACGATTTTGAATCACTCGGTACCACATTGTGGTTATGCTTTGACCAAGCGTTCATTGAAACGATGGAAAGCAGTTGACATCCAGTGCTTTTCAGGGGAATACACTGAGTCTCCCCTAACCACCTCTGCGTGTTTCTCAGCACATACCCAGGGCACTCTTTTTTTTTTTTTTTTTTTGCGGTACGCGGGCCTCTCACTGTTGTGGCCTCTCCCGTTGCGGAGCACAGGCTCCGGATGCACAGGCTCAGCGGCCATGGCTCACGGGCCCAGCCGCTCCGCGGCATGTGGGATCTTCCCGGACCGGGGCACGAACCCGTGTCCCCTGCATCGGCAGGCGGACTCAACCACTGCACCACCAGGGAAGCCCCCCAGGGCACTCTTGACAAGAGTTCATGCTTTACATTCATAGAATAGCACAGTTCAAACACACAGTAAACAGTTCTTCTAGACTTGTGTTCAATTCAGTTGACAGGGATTGTGAGAAAAGATAAGCCTGGTTTGAAAACCACATCTATTTTTTATAACAATATTATTATGAAGAACATATGGTTTGAAATTATTTCCTGTGTTCTATGATTGTTGATGTAATAAGATAACACTGGGGGAAGAACGCTGTTGCGAGTTGCCCTTTTCTGCCATTTAGAATATGGCAAACTTTTATGTAGAAGTGGAAATCAAATTGCTTCCCTCCTTGACTCTCCTGAAAGAAGGGAGGTACCCAGATGCCCAGCAGATACTGTTTGAATTGCTGCTGGAGGAGAGTACAAAGCGATCTATGGAGAATATGGGCAAACTCTGTCCTGGGCTTATTTGTTGCTGGTAAATCCCTCCTCTACCTGGTGAGCACTCAGAATAAATTGTGTTGCTGACTTATTCCGGGGGGTGAATTACTAATCTCAGCATTCAGAGAATTCTTGGTAGTTTTGCCCGTAGTCATATTTAGCGCTCGGAGATTCCGTGTGCTGTTGAAGAGCCTGTATGTATGTATACAAGTGTTCTTTGCCAATTTCAAACAAAATTTCTTAAAATTTCATAGTGTGGAGTCCAGAACACCTTAGCAGCGTCCCTTCAACAACCTGCCCAACCTGTAGCTGAGGATACCTCCATGAGCCCTCGACAGCGCCGGGCCCAGCAGCAGGGTCAGAGAAGGTCGTCTCCTTCACCAGCTGTGACCCAGGGCCGGCCGCCAAGAAACCACCACACTGATCACGGCGGATCCGCTGTACTGATTGTCATCTTGACTCTGGCATTGGCAGCTCTTATATTCCGACGCATATATCTGGCCAATGAGTACATATTTGACTTTGAGTTATAGTATTGTTTTGTGTCTTAAGAGCTGCGACTCACCTACTTCATTAAACATTCTGCATTGGGTATCATCTAAGGATTGTTTACAAAGATTATTTTGTATTTACCCTTCATTCCTTTTTTGATCCTTATAATTCAGTATAAATATAGCTAGACATTCAGACTGTGTCCTGCTTAGTATAAGGGACTGGAAGTCAAAGTCCCTTGTCTCTCTGTATGACCTGCTTTATAGGGAAATAACTTATTGTTGTTTCTCATGCCTCAGCTTCTCTTTATGTAAATTTGTGATACTTCTCTGTATAGCCCTTTAAAATTTTTGGATAAAAAATGGTATTTTAAGTTCCAATGAGTATTACTAGTTACTCAATACCATTTATTGAATACTCTGTTTCTACTTAATGTAGAATGATACAGGGATAAGGGTTGAAAAAAAAGGGAAAATAAAACCCCTCAAATAGCTTGCTTAAAATGTATTCATATGAGACATACTGGAATTGCCCATTCTATGACTGACTTCGTGTCCTAAACATTCTTCGGTGAAAGTAAACTATTTTGGTCAAACATTTCTGAGGAAATGAGATTACATCATTGTTACTGGATGTTACTTGAAGAGGGAATAATGCTTTGTAACCACTTGGATATGCCGTTATCCCCTTCTCTCCAGTTCACACACAAGATTTTAAAAGAAAGAAGGAAAACAACCCTCCATAGAGCTTTGATTTAAGGAAGGAAGGATCCAAGCCAGGAAATTGCTTGATTTTCTTCCACAAGTTAAATGGGAGGATCTTAAGATTTGAATGTTTGCTGTACTTTGAATTGTGTATCTTTTGAGTTGTATTATATGCCTAGCTTTATAATCACTATAACTTTAATTATTCCAGGAATATCATAATATTGAAATATTTCATGTACCATTTTAATATAAAAGCTCAGGGCCCATGTAACAGTGATAGAAATTAGAACTGCCCACCTAATCAAAGCCCAAGAGATAATTTTCAGTGCAAAATCAATGTATCAATATATATCAATATATTTATTGATATATTGATCAATAAATCAGTATATAACTTAGTGCTAGCTAGCTCCACAGACTCTAGTAGATAATTTTATCATCGTAAATAATGCCTGGTGAGAACATATAATCACGGAAAAACACTACCGTCCGCATGTTCAGGAGCAGCATTGAGGGCACTCTTGAGGGTGTTGTTAATGAAGATTTCATTTTTAAATACAGGCAGTCCCCAGCTTTCAAATAGGTTATGCTCTAAAAGTGCATTTGTAAGTTAATTTTTTTTGTTTTGTTTTTACGACTCAGTGTTGTAAATCATGTTTAGGTTCTAGACAAGGCCACATTAGACAAAATCCCTTAGTCCATAATGTATCTTGAATACTTTGGGGAATGGTATTTATAAAGTCCTTATGTAGCTTTAACTAACTGAAATTATGGGCAAGATAGAAACAATTTATAAAATGATTTTAAAGGCAAATTTAATTTTTACTCCTGCTCTGATAGGATTTTGGTTCTATGAACTATCAGACACAATTTGTTTTCATCTTGTAGCCAGTTATGTCTGCATCTAAAATAAGAACGTATTGTATACTATTATATAATACACAGTTTTCTTAAATTTTAATAAATTGGCATTTTTAAAGTGTTTACAGATTGCTTCTCTTATATCTACAGCTGAAGTTGGTAAAGTCTAAAAGGCCCAAGGACTTTATGAAGACCTCGTATGTCAGGAAAATTATAGGTTACCATTTTATAACTTTATTGCCATGAGAAAATACATTCTGAAGTCTTGGTTTGGAATGTGAAATATTGGTTCAGTGGTCAGTGGTCTCCTAGCAAGAGGTCACTGACTCACGGGGGAAGACCAGGTAATGTTACCACCTGAGAAGAAGGAAATCCGCATTCTCTCAGCCTATCCTGAGGTTAATCGTGTGCTAGGAACAATCTTCCCTCCATTTCCTCTCCGTCACACTGAGCCAGCCTCCATCTATGTGATCTCGTTGCATGTTTCCATGGAGTGTGTCTATACTTTAAAACTGATTAAGCCAAGAAGATTTCACGTTCTACAGATCTTCCTCTATCTGAGTTGCCTCTCTTCTTTCACCCATCAGCAGCCAGGCCATCTCCTTCTTTGTGCTGTTTTTTTTTTTTTTTTTTAAGCACCTGATACACGAATCTGAAAGTGGCATATCTTTTGCTTCTTCCCTTTCAGCTCATATTGCTACCTAAAACTCCTTAAGTTGTCGACCTGGCCCCCATTGTGGAGTTAACGAACAAAACTGGTCTTTGGAGCCATTCTTATATCCCTATAAAGGGCCTCTTCAGAAAACTATTATTTTTTTTTTTTTTTTTGGTGCCCGAACAGGGACTTGAAAGAAAACTATTATTTTTAAAGCCCCAATTTAACCCCTTATTGACAGCATAAGGCCAAAACCGGATGTGTGATCTGGTAGGTAAAGGCTTAGGACTCCTTCCTCCAATCCTCAGATTTAGGTAACTCATGGCTTTTCCTTTGACCAACATAGCACATATCAAGGTAGTTAAAATAGCATGCTTGAAAAAATAGATAATGTCTGTTTCACTTGTAACTGTTTAAACCAATGAAACCTTTCAAATTTTATGTATTGTGGGGCTTTTATGTGGCACTTTATATTTCATGCTGCTTATAGTTTTATTCTACTGAAATAAATGAACTTCATCAAAATTCTCAACTACTTTTTAAAAAAACCTTCAAAAATTGTTTATTATTTTGACTATGAAAACATAAAATTTCCTGTTTCAGGAGAGTAAGAAATCATTTTGTTCTTTTTGGCTGTGAATAAACTTTCTGGTACTTCAAGACCTCCCATTTTTATGGAGCAGAATCAGTAAACAGGCAGACCTCACACAATTGGACTTAGTTGTGCAGAAACCTAGGCTGAAGTACTGACAAGCCTATATTGTTTTATTACTTGCAAAAAAGTATATGAAAGGTGAATGCATTTAGTGAACCTGAGTTTCAACAAAGAATAATGTGTACATTAACATGTGTACTCTGGGAAATCCCTGGAGGTCCAGTGGTTAGGAATCTGCGCATTCACTGCCCAGGGCCCGGGTTCAATCCCTAGTCAGGGAACTAAGATCCTGCAAGCCGTGCAGTGCAGCCAAAAAAAAAGTGTACTATTAACAGCCATTGTGGGAGGCTATAATTGCTCCAAAGCTATTTGCAATGCCTCTTTAAAAGTTGCCTTCAGGGCTTCCCTGGTGGTGCAGTGGTTGAGAGTCCGCCTGCTGATGCAGGGGACACAGGTTCGTGCCCCGGTCCAGGAAGATCCCACATGCCACGGAGCGGCTGGGCCTGTGAACCATGGCCGCTGAGCCTGCGTGTCCGGAGCCTGTGGTCTGCAACGGGAGAGGCCACAACAGTGAGAGGCCCGCGTACCGCAAAAAAAAAAAAAAAAAAAAAAAAAGTTGCCTTCAGAACTAGTTTGAGCCACTCAATAAAACCAGTGACTTTATTCATACCTGCTTTTGAGTTCTTTATGTCATTTGGTCTTATCTCCATTGTACCTCCTTGAATATTCTCTTGCACTTTTCCACTTCTCTTCATGCTCACTGCCACTGCCCTAATTAGCCATTATCTCCTCTCAACTAGTGCAATTATCTCTAACAAGTCTCCATTCCTGCCTCACTCTGCACACTGCAGCTGGAGTCTTCTCCAGTGCGTGGTACAGATCTGATCCCATCTCCCATTGCTCTTAAAATAGGCCTGAACCCTCGATGTAGGACACAAGGCTGTGTGTGACCAGAGTCCCACCTAGCTCTGGCCTAATCTGGTTGCAGATGCTTACTGGGGCCTTTCCACAGCTCTTAACTTGAGCCAATGGGGCCGATCCTCTGTCCTGAGAAATAAGCAGATGTTAAAGTTACACACCCACTGCCTCATACCACATGCAAAATTAACCCAAAATCGATCTGAAACCTTAATGTAAGTGCAAAAACTCTTAGAAGAAAATATTGTCAATTTTTGTTACCATGGGTTCAGCAGTGGTTTCTTAGATATGAGATCAAAAGCACAAGCAACCAAAGAAAAAGTAGAAAAATGAAAAACCTTTTGTGTTTCAAGGAACATCGTTAATAAAGTGAAAATACAAGATGGGAGAAAATATTTGCAGATCATATATCTGATAAGAGACTTGTATCGAGACTAAAGAACTTATAACACAATAATAAAAAAGATAAATGACCTGATTAAGAAGGGGCAAAGGATTTGAATAGACATTTGTACAAAGAAATACATGAATCGGGCTTCCCTGGTGGTGCAGTGGTTGAGAGTCCACCTGCCGATGCAGGGGACACAGGTTCGTGCCCCGGTCCGGGAAGATCCCACGTGCCGTGGAGCGGCTGGGCCCGTGAGCCATGGCTGCTGAGCCTGCGCGTCCGGAGCCTGTGCTCCGCAACGGGAGAGGCCACAACAGTGAGAGGCCCGCGTACCACAAAATAAATAAATAAATACATACATGAATCATTAGTCATTAGGGAAATGCACATCAAACTACAGTGTGATACCACTTCACACCCACTATGATGGCGAGAGGGTACATTGCTGGTGGTAATGTGTTGATAAAATGGTGCAGCCACTTTGAAAAACCTTTTGGTAGTTCCTCAAAAAGTTAAACGTCTAGTTACCATATGACCCAGCAATACACCCAGGTATATATCCAAGACAAATGAAAACATGTACACACAAACTTGTACATGAATATTCATAGCATTATTGTTAATAGCCCAAAACTGGAAACTCAAATGTCCATCAACTGATGAATGGATAAACAAGATGTGTTATATCTATACAATGGAATATTCTTTGGCAATAAAAAGAAATGAAGTTATAATACATGCTTCAACGTGGATGAATCTTGAAAACATACCAAGTGAAGCCATACACAAAAGGCTACATATTGCATGATGTATATGTATATGCACAAAACTAAAAACCCCATTTTAAAGGGGTAAATTTATGGTATGTGAATGATATTTCAATAAAGCCATTATAAAAAAAAAAGTTACACTTAGTCTCCAACTGATTTTTCTCCCTACTGTAATCACAATAACTGAACTACTAAAAATAAGATTTAAAGAAAAAATTGGTAGGATCTAAAGTTACATCTGGAGTGCAACAAAACAAATATTTCTTTAAAACCAACAACATCCATGCAAAATTCTAGGGTCCCAGTCAGTCAGCCCTTGATAGGCCTGGTCCAAATGGAAGACAGCAAAAGAGATCTTTTGAACAAAATTTATGGAAAAGAACTTTCATAAGTCTCATGTCTTCCTCACTAAATCTTTGGCAGGAATGAGACTTTTAAACAAATTACCTGGATAATTCTGAGGAGTGGCCAGATTTGGGAACCACTGAGTCAGTCCCCGTACTAAATTACTCCATTTCCCAGATTCCTATTTAATTCATTGCAATTTGGCTTCTTCCACATCGCACAACTGAAACTACAGTTTATTGAAGTTAGGAGCAATGTTCTGGTTCTCAGGTCCAGGAACATGTTTTGTTCACTTACTTCTTCCCAGCACTGACTGTTAACTATCCCCCTCCTGAAACTCCTTTGGTTTTCGTAGTCAACATCTCTGCTAGTTTTTCTATGCCTGTGTTCTGGCTGCCCACCCAGCCTTTAAGAGTACAGAGTCTCTAGGATTCTGCACTTGGACTCCCGACTTCTTCTGTTCTGGGGAAGATCTCATCTTTTCCTGTGATTAAACTACCACCATTACACTGATGGTTCCGCATCTGTTTCTTCAATCCAGACCTTTCTCCCGAGTTCCAGCCTCATACTCTAGCTGCCTACTGGGCATCCGGAGGTCCCATAACACCTCAAACTCCATAAGTCAAAATTTATCTCATCCCCCCCAACCCCACCAAACTTGTCCACCTCTCAGGGACATCAGATAATGGTGGTACCAACCCACCAGACCTGCCTCCAAACCGGGGTCCTAGCTTTCACTGTGTTCTCTCACCTCCTACTCTATTCAGTCACCATATATATTCTCCTTTGGTGATAACGTGACTGTCATATTCTGTCTTCCCTCTTCTTCTCCTTCCCTCTTCCCGTCCCTTAGGGCAGGACCTCATCCTCTTTTTTTTTTTTTTGCGGTACGCGGGCCTCTCACTGTTGTGGCCTTTCCCGTTGTGGAGCACAGGCTCCAGATGCGCAGGCTCAGCGGCCATGGCTCACGGGCCCAGCCGCTCCACGGCATGTGGGATCTTCCTGGACCAGGATCGAACCCGTGTCCCCTGCATCAGCAGGCGGACTCTCAACCACTGCTCCACCAGGGAAGCCCCCCTCATCCTCTTTTAACATAGTCAAAAGAGATCAGTCAGTTGGGTCTTCTCTGACCCAACTGATCCCATTTAGGAATTCCTGAAAAAGTAAAGTGGATCATATCATTCTACTTTGCTTAAAGGGATCAAAAGAGCTTCTCTTGATTCTTTCTTACATAAGAAAACCCCAGTTCTGTTTCCGTTTTAGCTATTGCTCCTTCTGACCTCCATCCTCATCTCCCTGTGTCTCTACCACACTCATCATCTCCATTCCCAGGACACAGCAAACAAGCAATAGGTAGTTTTTAAACATTTTCTTCTGCAGAGTATATGAAACATAACCACACGTATCTTTTCACTTCTAATGTTCATAATTCCATATCCCAGAATAGGAATCAAGCCTCATTTATGATGACATTATACATTTTTTAACGTCTTTATTGGCGTATAATTGCTTTACAATGGTGTGTTAGTGTCTGCTTTATAACAAAGTGAATCAGCAATGACATTATACATTTTAGGATGAAAGACCAACATTAATCTAGTGCTCACGCGAGGAAGAAGAGCTACATAATCACGAATTCTCCTGTGGTTTATGCTTTCCTTCAAAATCAAAATATGTTTTATGTTTTGGTAAGATGTGTTTTCATTGGAAAAAAAAAAGATGTGTATTTGGGGGAAAAGCAAGCACCCTTGGCCATAGGTGAAGCACAGGCTCTTAGCTCAAGAAATAAAGCAACCCTGTGGAAACAGGTCATTTGCGTGTTTACTCAGCATTTCCGGGGCACATTCAGGTGCTCATCTCCGTGTGCACGTCTTCCCTGCAAATCCACTCAGAATCCAACCTGCTCCCTGGCGGATGTGACAGACTGGTTTTATGTCGCCAGAGAGATGGATTAATGATCTCAGCAAAAAGCTGGCATGTCCAAGAGATTTAATTTTTTTTTTTTTTTTTTTTTTTTTTTTTTTTTTTTTTATATAACAGTTTTAGCCAAAGCTGTTCTAGGACTCAGCGGAAGCTGAGCTTCACAGGAGAACCAACTTACTGACTAATAGCCAATCACTAAGTAGCGGGGAAGGCAAAGCCTTGGTGTTTGTGTCATGGCCCGAGGGGGTGGGAAGTAGGGTGGCACAAGCGTCAGGATCAATACTAAATCGGGGAACTCAGCCTGGCCAGCCATGCCCTCCTTGCTGCCCTGGCTCGAGGCAGAAGACCGAGTCAATGGTTAAGCCTGGGGGGATCAGCCCCGCTGCAGGTTACTGGAAAGCAGCTTGCAGCATCACAGACATTCACAGGATGCCTTATTTTCCAAGACTCATTTTGTTCTTGTTTTGCCTGATGGTCCTTGTGGAGGGCAGAAAGCCCAAGAAGAGGAGATGGACAGGGCAGCTGGAAACGTCCAAGCCAAGGTAAAGCTGTGGGCGGGAGGGGAGGGAGGTGACTCGTGGTGGCAGTGACACACAGTGGGACAGCTCCCGGGAGGGCTAGGGGTTAGATCGTCCGTCCTATTGGAATCTGCTTTCCAGCCGGGGCTAGATAGGACCTCGCCCTCACTCAACACAGCCTCTCCCTGGGCACAAATACACTATTGTGTCACCAGCAGCGAGAGAGGGAAGCTAGACTAGGCTGAGCCTTTCATTCTCATGTCTGTGTTCAGCCAAAGCATTTTGATTTAAGTCAGATAGTTGAAGACTTAGTGGGTAAAGCATCGTTGTACTTCTCAGATTGTGCTGTTTAGTTTCTTGGGATTACATCCTGTAGGGACCATAGATGACCTGCTAAGGAATTACAATCAAGATTTTTTTTTTTTTTTTTGCGGTACGTGGGCCTCTCACTGCTGTGGCCTCTCCCGTTGCGGAGCATAGGCTCCAGACGCGCAGGCTCAGCAGCCACTGCTCACGGGCTCAGCGGCTCCGTGGCATGTGGGATCCTCCCGGACTGGGGCACGAACCCGTGTCCCCTGCATCGGCAGGCGGACTCCCAACCACTGCGCCACCAGGGAAGCCCCAAGAATTTTTTTTTTTTAAACTACCCTCCCCATATTTCAGGGCTGCTCTCACTTTCCGAGACCACCCCATGCCCTGGGGCCACTCTTGCCTTCTGAGACGGCTCACCTTCTGTCTATGGAGTGTGTTTCTCTCTAAATAAACCCGCTTTCACTTTAAAAAAAAAAAAAAGAGGTTTTTTTTTGAGGGGAACTGTATATAGGAATGTAGTTGGACTTATTAAGAAAAACCCGTAACTGGGAGTTGTCTTCTTTAAATTATTTGATTGGGAACGATTTTATAATGCTACCAGGTTTCATTGTACTGTTTTGAATCTTAGAGAAGATGTTTGAAATTTGCTAGGTTATTAAAAATATACATGTGGACAACAGTGAAGGCTATTTCATGATGTAATGGAAACACTTCCAAGAAATAACTGGTTAGGCCTAGAATTTGCCCTTAACATAATTACATCACAAATCAAAGTTCCTTAATACGTTTGTTTTGAACTGATGTACGAAGCACGATATTCTAGGCCTGTTCAGCATGAGGAAAAGAGCAAGCAGCTAAGATATCCACGCCGTGTGTAACACGCCATGTTACATGTCTGTTTTTCCATTCTACTAAGCACTGCGTGAACTAGAGATTATGAATATTAACTAATATCTTGAGGCACATTTTCTAGGTCAGTGGTCTCCCTTTTTGATCACGTACCGCTATCAGGGACAATTTTTTGAAACCGTACCCCGTGATGTGTATACATATATATACACAAATTACATACATGTACTATTATAAATATGTATATTAAAGCTGAAAAGTTTCCTTATTTTACTTTTTTATTATTTTTTTAAACATTTGTTTCTCACAGTTTTTTTTTTAATAAATTTATTTATTTTATTTATTTATTTTTGGCTGCATTGGGTCTTCGTTGCTGCGCTCGGGCTTTCTCTAGTTGCGTTGAGCGGGGGCTACTCTTCGTTGCGGTGCGCGGGCTTCTCACTGCGGTGGCTTCTCTTGTTGTGGAGCACAGGCTCTAGGCGCATGGGCTTCAGTAGTTGTGGCGTACAGGCTCAGTAGTGTGGCTCGTGGGTTCTAGAGCGCAGGCTCAGTAGTTGTGGCACAGGGTCTTCATTGCTTTGCGGCATGTGGGATCTTCCTGGACCAGGGCTCAAACCTGTGTCCCCTGCATTGGCAGGTGGATTCTTAACCACTGTGCCACCAGGGAAGCCCCAAAGCTTCCTTATTTTTAGATAAAAGCTAACTATAAATGAGAGTTACAATTCCTACTTCTTGCATCCCAGTGGAGCATCCTGAGCCCTCCAGGTGTGCTCCTACTTTGGAGACTGCTGCTCTGGGAGATGTAAATACTCTGTGAAGTCTAATTCTACTCAGTCAGAAAGCAAACAGGTACAAATTGTCCAGGATATTGGGAAAGAGGCACCACTCTCGAAGACTCATCCTGGTTATGTAGCCAGAATCCTAGGGTGTTGAACTGGCAGGAACTTCAGAGGTTATGGGGTCCAGCAATTCCCCTGAGTTCTAATTCTGTGAAATGTGAATAGGTGTTGTAGGAAGAGGGGGTTCCAGGGTCAAAGAAGTTTGGGAAATCCTGGTTTAGACCATTTTAGACAGATATCTTTATAGCAGAACTTATAGAACATTTATTATGCCAATAGAGGTTGTGAATCTTGAAGAGGAGGATAAATTATGCAGTTTTTCTTTAAAAAAAAAAGAAAAAGAACAACACTTTTTTTTTTTGGACTATCTTGTGGGATTCATAGTCCACAGAGCACACATGGGGAAACACTGTCTTATTTTACAGGTGCTAAAACGTCGGCATGAGTAATTCATTCAGCTCGGTAGTAGATTGACAGGACCAGAACCTAGGATCCTGATTTACTAGGTCTGAAGGGAAATCATTGTCTGAACCTGTCTCTTTTCTAATAATGGTGCTGGGGTTCAGCACGAGCCCCTCAGGGACCCTCAGGGATTCCACTTGGCAGCCTGGGCAGTTACAGCATCTCTGTTACTCTCAGAAGACCCACAGTCTCATTCCCAGACACCTGCATGAGCTTGTGGACAGACCTAATTTATTAAAAAAAAATTTTTAATTGCAGTATAGTTGATTTACAGTATTGTATTAGTTTCAGGTGTACAGCATAGTGATTCTAAATTTTTATACATTATACTCCATTTATAGTTATTATAAAATATTGGCTATATTCCCTGTGTTGTACAATGTATCCTTGTAACTTATTTATTTTATACATTGTAGTTTGTACCTCTTAATCTCCTAGCTCTATTTTGCCCCTCCCCCTTCCCTCTCCCCACCGGTAACCAGTAGTTTGTTCTCTATACCTGTGAGTCTGTTTTTTTAAATATTCACTAGTTTGTTTTGTTTTTTGATTCCACATATAAGTAATACCATACAGTATTTGTCTTTCTCTGTCTGACTTATTTCACTTAGCATAATACCCTCCAAGTCCATCCATGTTGTTGCAAATGGCAAATTTTCTTTCTTTTTTATGGCTGAGTAGTATTCCATTATATATATGTATATAGACCACACCTTCTTTATCCATTCATCCCTTGATGGACACTTAGGTTGCTTCCACATTTTGGCCATTGTAAACAATCCTGCTATGGACATTGAGGTGCACGTACCTTTTCAAATTAGTGTTTTCATTTTCTTCAGATATATACCTGGGAGTAGAATTGTTGGATCATATGGTAGTTCTATTTTTAGTTTTTTGAGGAAACTTTATACTGTTTATGGATGGATTGAATTTGACCCTTAGGGGTGAAGATAACTTTTTGAAATCTATCCCATGAGGTGTTAAAGTGGATGAAAAGATGAACATACACATTCAAAGAATATAAAATAATTATTGAACAGAAGCTGGGAAAAAGGATAGAGAAAATGTATCAGGGAACATGCTTCTAGGCCTTTCTGAAATCCACCAGGGCGTGTACACGCTCAGACAATCATGGAGCTACGTCTGTATGTGAAAAATTTCAGCCAAACATCTGACTAAAAGGTACTTTCGGGGCTTCCCTGGTGGCAGTGGTTGGGAGTCCGCCTGCCGATGCAGGGGACACGGGTTCGTGCCCCGGTCCGGGAAGATCCCACATGCCGCGGAGCGGCTGGGCCCGTGAGCCATGGGTGCTGAGTCTGCGCGTCCCGGAGCCTGTGTTCCGCAACGGGAGAGGCCACAACAGTGAGAGGCCCGCGTACCGCCAAAAAAAAAAAAAAAAAAAGGTACTTTCATTATTGACACAAGAGTTAAGCTATGCTAATAAATAGGAATAAAATGACCTGAACCTTTCTCATTACAGTCTTAGAGCAGTCCAGCTCTGTGGAGTAGCTCCTTCTCTTAGAAGTCCTGTTCACACACACACACACACCGAGAGGACTTCTTCTAACCTGTCAACCTTCCCTGTGTCACCCTGGCCAACACACCCTCACAAAACAATTATTCTGTCCAGCAACTGCTTTTTCAGAACTGCTTCCGGGTTTCTGATCCTTTGTGTCCCTTTACTGAATTGCTGCCAGGTGAGCCTCTTTGCTCTTAGCTGTTTGTTTTGTTCTGTTCTTCCTGCCTCTCAGCCTCCCAGGTTTATTCCCCGCCCTGCTGCCTAAGGCGGCCTCCTGACCACATGACTGCTTTCCTGCAGTCGCCCTTCTCCCTTGAGATCTGAAAATACACCAAGATCTGGGAGTCTGGGCTCTGCCCTGATCACACTGTGTGGGCCCTCCTGGTCCCGAAGCCTGAGGTCCCCTTTCATCTTTCCTTCCCATCTGCAGCCCCTTTGGTTCCACCTGCCCTTGGCCATCCTTCTCTCCTTTGGCATCATGGTTCCAGCGCTGGACCCAGGAGCCACTTTGCTCTCCTGCTACCCAGTGACCCTCACCCTCCCTAGGGATCTGGGGAAGGAAGTGGGATTGGGAAGTCAGGAGAAACCAGGTTCAGGTAGGTTCAGGCCCTGCTTCTGCTGCTCCCTGGCTGTGTGGCCGTGTTTCCTGATCTTTCTGAACCTGACTTTTCCAATTGAAACCCACTGGAATGATGTGTTGACTGCAGCTCACCAGCCCTGCTTCTCAAAGGCATAGTGAACACTTCTTCTTCTCTCCCCCCTCCACACCCCGACAAGGCTGGGTTTGAGGTTCCGTGAAAGTTCTGGCAGCCCCACCGCGTGGCTGGGGCTCGGCATATGGCCCCTGGAGTCTGGGATGGGGCAGTGGCCGGCATCTCCTGTGGAGAATGGATGCCGGGCATCCAGCTTACACCAATAGCCCAAGGATCAGGATATCAGCGGCCTGTGTTATCAAATACCTGGACCCGTAAGAAAAATTCTGGGTCCTTATTAATGGCACTGGGATTTCAATGTCCTCCCTCTCGCCAGGGTGCTGGCATGCGGGAACTTCCCTTCCCCTAATCCTCCCCTCTCAGCTGAGAAGCTGTGCTGACCGGGGCGCGGATTTGCTCCCCGCGAGCCAGGGCTGCCTTCACAATTTAATGTCTGTGATCGGCTAAGCCCTCAGGCTGAGCTCTGCTTCCACCTTCCCGGGGTGTCTCTGCTGGGGCTTCTGTATACGGCCCCCCAGCAGTCGCTGCGCAGGGAGCCGGGCCTGGTCCTGCTCCACTTCTTACGGAAGAGACCCGGGAGGGCGGAAGCTCCTTGGAAGGGCCCCTCCATGACCACACGTGTTGCTAGGGAACCGACTTAGGTCCCACCTTCCAGCTACAGGAGGAAGCCATTGGCCTCTCGTCCTCCGAGTGTGCAAATGCAACGGGCTTGTCCAAAAGCATATCTGATCATAGCTTCTTTCTCCAAGTGCCCAACACCCTTCCTCTTTTTCCTTTGCTTTTGCATAAAAATTTAAAAAAAATTTTTTTTTCTTTTTTTGGCCACACAGCACGTGGGATCTTAGTTCCCTGACCAGGGATCGAACCGCGCCCCCTGCAATGGAAGCGGGGAGTCTTAACCACTGGACCGCCAGGGAAGTCCCGCGGCTAAAGACAAAATTCTTAACAGGATCTTCAAGGCTCTCCCTGGCTGAGCCTCTTCAGCCTCAGTGTGTCCCTTTCAGCCTCACCCCTCCTACCCTTCTGCCAGTTTCATATAACGCCCACCTGTCCTTCAGCTGGGTCACCTCCCACTCAGCGGGTCCCAAACTATGGACGTGTTGAGTTTAAATGCCTATAGGATACCCAACTGGGGATAACCTGTTAGACGGTAGGATATAAAGGTGTACAGCAAGGAACATCGATTTAGGGATCGTCAGTAAGTGAATGACAGTTGAAGCCACTGCCAAAGGGAGTGTCGAGAGGGAAGAGAAGGCAGCTGAGACAGGGTCCTGGGGATGCTGACATCTAGGGACAGGCTGAGGAGGAAGGCAAGGCTGCAGTGGAGGTGGGAGGAGGACCAAGCTCCCTGTCCTGGAAGACGAGGTTTCCAGCAGAGGCTGGTCCTCCCTGACCCTTGGCAAGTGAACCTTCAAGGCCTCGGCTCAGGCACAAGTGGGGCAAGAAGTGCCCAGGAGTGAGGAATGGCAGCAGCTCTTTAGGAAAGTTATTGATTTATTGAGAGGCGGGGAGAGATGTTTATTTTAAAAAAGGAAATGTTCAAAGAAGAGTATAACTACCACCACTGGCCCGCCATCCCTTTTCAATTGATTTTGCATGAAGAGACGTGGGGTCCAGACAGATTTTCTGCTTCATTTTGGTTCGAGGTGAGAGAGACTCGAATCCGTCTGAATGCTGATGAGACTGAGCAGTGAGAAGGGGACAAGCTGAGGAAGCCAGGCCAGGGTGTTGAGGGCAGAGTCAAAGGGCTCTGGGAGAAGAAGGGTCAGGCACACCTGCTGAGCCCCCAGGGACCCCCAGAACCTACAAGGCCGAAGGAAGTGAAAACACTGCTACTGCTACTGTCTTCTGAGTTGCACCCACCCTATTTGCACTTCCTACCTGGTGTCTCACAGGTGTCTGGACATCAAGACGGCTTCTAAGAACTTGATGCACTGTCATCCCCACAAACATGCCACTCCTCCAGTTTTTACCATCTCAGCGAATGCCCCACCGTTCACCGAGATGCTCGTCATAAACCTGGGCCATCCCTGCCTCTTTGTTTCCCCCATACCCCATACCCAATCCATCGGCAAAGCCTTTCTGATCACTTCTCTACAGCTCCACCCCTTACCGCCCTAACCCAGGCACCATGTTCTCTCAGCAGAAGTCTCCTAATGGTTTCCCACTTCTTCTCTGCCCTCCCACAGTCTCCTCTACCTGAGTGATCTTCCCAGGTGTTAAACCAGACCTTTTGACTCCCCTGCTCAGAATTCTCATGGGTTTCCCCACTCAGTATATAGCCCTGAGGACCTCGGGATCCAGTCCCTGGCCTTGTCTCCCACCTCCTTTCTTACTGCTTTCCTCCTCCTTATTCTCTGCCCACTGGTTTTCTTACTGTTCCACACACAAGCCACACTCACCTCAAGACACTTGCACTTGCTCTTCCCTCTCTCAGAACGCACTTTCTTCAGCTCCTCTCATGACTCACCCTTTCCAGGGCTCAGAGGGCTTCTCTGATCACCCTCTACCCCAACCCATCTCTCTCTTCTTCTTTACCCTGCTCTATGATATATTTATGGCACTTTCTATTTATTTCTTTATTTTGGCTGCGCTGGGTCTAAGTTGCGGCATGTGGGATATTTTAGTTGCAGCATGCGGGCTCTTAGTTGCGGCATGCATGCGGGATCTAGTTCCCCGACCAGGGTTGAACCCAGTCCCCCTGCGTTGGGAGCGTAGAGTCTTACCTGTGCCCAGCCGTGGCCTTGATGCCCGCTGGCTGTGAACTGTCTGTTCTCCCGAGGGTTGAGGCTCTCTCCGCCAGGGTGGATTCTTCAGACAGCTGCCAACTGGACAGATGTAAAGAGCATCAGGTCTGGCTAGGATAACACCAGCCTTTTAAAACTTTAACTACATTTGTCTCAGAATTTTATTTTATTTTTTAAAATATGCCACTTTGGTATATTGATTTTAAAAACTATTTATTTATTATTTATTTATATTGGCTGTGCTGGGTCTTAGTTGCGACATGCAGGATCTAGTTCCCTGACCAGGGAATGAACCCAGGCCCCCTGCATTGGGAGCGTGGAGTCTTACCCACTGGACCACCAGGGAAGTCCCTTAGAATTTTCCTTATCGCGAAACCAATATTATAACAACACTGAAGAAATATTTTAACAGAAAAAAAAGACCCATCATAATGCTCCACCATTAGACCCAACCGTTGGTCATCCAGTCATGACTTTGGGCAAGACAGTTAGGAGCTTGCCAAGGTAGGATGGTGTCCTGCCTCGGGGGGATCTACTTTAGGAAGCCTCTGGAAGGGCCAGGTCCTCGGCCCAGCCCACCTGAGAGGGCCCGGGGTGGTGGAGGGAAGGGGTGGGTGGGACCCTTTATCTCTCGACCTCCTTTCAGCGGAGAAAGAGATGGTAGGATGGGCGAAAAGGTGAGTAACACGTAGATCCTGCAGGAAGTAATTTCCCCAAATCTTCTCACGCGATGTCTTGGTGGGCTGATGGAAAACAGTTTCTTGCTTGTCTTTGCAGTCACCTATATAAGAAGACCCTTGACGTGACCAAAATCCGAAAGGGAAAACCTCAGCCACTCCTCAGAGTGGATGACCATGACTTCACCATGAGGCCCGCCTTTGGAGGTAAGACTGTGTCCTCCCCTCGGCCCTCTGGGGCCTGATCCCAGGGCTGCTTCCTGCTGCTCTTGCACTGGGTTCCCTCAGACACAGCCCTCCCCGCGGGGTCCCTGATTTTCCTCCCCTCACACTTAGAGAAGCCCAGCTGGCTCCCAGTCACTAATTATCCCCAGGAGAAAAGAGCTGGAAGGAAGTGAGTGGAGAGGGCTGTTGAGAAAAAGGACCTGGGGGTGATTAAGCTGTTTACATCCACGGAGGCCCAGCACTGCCGCTGCCAACTTTCCTTTCCGAAAAAAATAAGAGCATAAGAGCTGCGTGGGTTGGGGGGCAGGGGGAGGCTGGGGGGGCAGGGCTGGAGCGTCCACACAGAAAAGGACCCCCCCGGCTCTACTATCCCGGGCCTGGCTGGGAATTTGGGGTTCTGAGGGGCCCCCTGCTTGCCAATGCAGCGACACTTTAACGCCTGGCAAAGCTCCCTTGCAGACTTGCCCCAAAGGAGCTTCCTTGCTTTGCGCGGGGAGTGGTGGCCAGAACAGGAGGAATGCCACAGAGGGGAGGGGGCTGGGAAAGGAGCCAGCCATCTGCACCCACCAGGCAGGGAGAGGGGTGAGAACTGCAGAACGCATGAGACACGGGGCCCACGCCCCCCTTGTGCAGGTGGGGAAACTGAGGCCCGGAACATGGCCGCTGATGGGCCCCCGGCCAGAGAGAGCCAGGCAGGCGGGTTTCCATTTCCCCTTTATCTCGCTCTTGACCTCCTCTCAGGTGCCAGCGTTCTCCTGGGGCGGCAGCAAGAAGTAGGGGTGACTTGTGGGCAAGTCTCCGACCCTGTCTGAGCTTCTGCCTGCTGGTTCGTGAAAGGGGGATAGTAATCCGTCCATCTGCGGTTGCTGTCAGGATTAAATGCGATAATGTGTGTAAAGCCCTGGCACATACAGGCTCACGGCCCCTTAGAAAAACCCAGCTGTCAGGCCTCCCTCGTGTGACTGTTAGGGGATTAGGACACTAATTTATCCCAGAGGCCGTTGCATTTTACAAGGACTCAAAGCCTCCCACTTGGTTCCCTGAGGTCTGACACCTGCCAGGCAGGAGAAGAGAGCAGGTGATAGATGACAGCCCCTGCCTCTTCTTCCTGCCCTGGGTGACATGCTGCACAGCTAGGGGTTCTGGTGCCCTCGAGGGCTTGTTTGGGGTAATGCCACCAAAGAGTTTTCTGAAATTCAATAACATTTCCCTGAACAAGCAGCTCTAAAATTAGCTGTATGTGCTCCAGGAAGTCCAAGCGAGACATCCTTGCTCCCCTTGTCTTTCTTCTAGAGGGTCGGGTAAGATGAAGAGGGCCAGCAAGGCGACTGGAACAAGGTTGACAAACAACAGCATTAATGACAGCGAACAACTTCTAGTGACTTCTGTGCCAGGCACCATTTTACTCAGGGTACTTACAGACACGATCTGACTTCATTCCTCACAACTCCGTGAAGGAGATACTATTATTATGCCCAGATGGGGAAGCTGAGGCGCAGAGAGGTGAGGTGACTGGTCCAGGTCACATAGCTACTGAGGTAGGCCCGCTCTCCTAGCTGGATCTCTTTCTTACCCCCTCAATCCGCATGTCCCCCAGTGCTGGGCCACTAGGCAGAGCAGGAGTGTTTAGGGCTCACAAAGAATACTCCTAGGGGCCCCTGATAAGATGTTATTTATTTATTTATTTATTTTGCTGTACGCGGGCCTCTCACTGTTGTGGCCTCTCCCGTTGTGGAGCACAGGCTCCGGACGCGCAGGCTCAGCGGCCATGGCTCACGGGCCCAGCCGCTCCGTGGCATGTGGGATCTTCCCGGACCGGGGCACGAACCCGTGTCCCCTGCATCGGCAGGTGGACTCTCAACCACTGCGCCACCAGGAAAGCCCAAGATGTTATTTTATTTATTTATTTATTTTTAAATTTTTTTTTATTTTTTTTGCGGTACGCGGGCCTCTCACTGTTGTGGCCTCTCCCTCTGTGGAGCACAGGCTCCGGACGCGCAGGCTCAGCGGCCACGGCTCACGGGCCCAGCCGCTCCGCGGCACGTGGGATCTTCCCGGACCTGGGCACAAACCCGTGTCCCCTGCATCGGCAGGCGGACTCCCAACCACTGCGCCACCAGGGAAGCCCCAAGATGTTATTTTAAAGTCAGAAGAAAAAAATAAAATTTTAGATAGAAGAAAATGTTAATATATAATATTAATATATTCATCTTTATACCACCACAGTTGTATGCTTTTTAAATATTTTTTTCTGGTGGAAGGGCCCATGAAGGCAAAGGTGCCCAGTGTCCTCAAAAGTCACAACGTGACCCCGGCTCAACGCACAGTGTTGTAGGGCAGCTGTGTGTGTCTGGGTGTGGGTGATCTTCTGAATAACACATTGTAACTTTCTGACGGAGGTTGATGTTGCCGGCAGGAGCCTGAACCATCACCTGGTTAGGACTTTCAGTTTTCAGAAGAAGAGCCTGGGGTCCAGGGGGTTACATGATGGCCACAGGACTACTGGGAGCAGAACCTGGGTTTCCTCTGTGATGTCACATGCAAAAGTGAAAGCCTCACTAAAACGCCCTCCTCCTCTGGGAGAGAGCCAGGAAAGCCAGGAGCGAGCTCTCAGGACTGGCGGGTGAAATCCTGCCACGTTCCCAGAAAACCCAGCTCTGAGTAGAATCATCCAACAGGCCACAGCCTCAGTCGGGGTGCTCCTTCCTCAAGCCACGTTTGAGGAGCAAATTGGACTTCCTGTATCCTGATCCCTGCAACTTCTGGTGTCGCCCAGAGTGTGGAGGGTGAGGACAGTCCCTTGCCCCTGCCTGAGTGAGCCTCTGAGGCTGGGAAAGACCCTGACTTTAGGGAAAGCTGCCGGGGAAGGAGGTGTCACCTCCAGCAGGTGCGGTAAGACCTGAGGCTCTTACACACCAGCTGTCAAGATCTCGGTCACCAAAGCCAAGGGAGGGGGCTACTCCTCCTTCCCAAGCCCTCCCCCCAGAGCAGCTGGTCTTCTGGGCACATTTTCTCCCCTGCAGGGCTTTCCTGGATGTCTAGATGTCACTTGGATGAAATAGGACCAGGGGAGCACATGGTGAGGTACACACACGTGAACTCATAAATAAGAATCTTTGCAACTCGTGGAGCCCTGGCTGTTGCCAATCTGGCTCCCTATGCTCCGATGCCAAATAAAAATACAGAGACAGGGCTTCCCTGGTGGCGCAGTGGATGAGAGTCCGCCTGCTGATGCAGGGGACACGGGTTCGTGCCCTGGTCCGGGAGGATCCCACATGCCGCAGAGCGGCTGGTCCCGTGAGCCATGGTTGCTGAGCCTGTGTGTCCGGAGCCTGTTCTCCGCAACGGGAGAGGCCACAACAGTGAGAGGCCCGTGTACCGCAAAAAAAAAAAAAAAAAAAATACGGAGACAGAACTGGAAGATAAGAAATAGAGAGGCTTTTGATTTTCCTTGCCAGGCAAAGGGAAGACACAGTAGGCTAACGCCTCAAGAACTGTGCCCGCCTCCTTGGGGAAACGGAGAAGATTTTATACGTGGGGCTCGGCTCGCAGGGGTATATGATAAGGATCAAAAGTAGTGAAGGTCTTGCATTTCTTTTCTTCTGCAAATTCATGGCCAAAGCTGACATCAGGCGGCTCAGCACCCGGGTCTGGTGTCCCTGAAGTTATTGGCCCGTGAACTCCTTTCTGAAATGAAGAGTGCTACAAGCGAGTGTAGGGGAGAAGAAAGGCCAGGTGCAACGGGTAATATGTATGGAGTCAGAGGGTAATCAGCTTTGTGAAGGACAAGTCTAGCTACAAGTGTTTGTTAGTAGTAACAGCTAAACAATAACCAAGATTGCTTAACTCTTTCGGACCTGTTTATGTTGTTTCCCCAGCCTGTTCATTGTTTCCTTATTTTCCTTGTTTATCAGAAAAGTCTTATTTCTATTTTTGCTGCAACATGGCCAAGCAGGCTGGATGGGGCCATCAGAGGAGGGAGCTTCCCACCGCCTGGGGTTCCAATGATTGCTATAATCCATAATCCCTGGAGCACCTGCAGATGGTTTAGAGCCAAGAAGCCTTCCTTGCAGGTCCTCCTGAGGGTCTCCATTCCATCCAGCCTCTCACTCCTGCGCAGAGGCACTGGCCAGGGGTGGGGGGTGGGGTGTCTCTGAGGAAGGAGGCTTGCAGACAGCACATAGACGGCTCTGTGTGAGTAAGAGAAAGCCCGCCTTCCTTGGGGACAGCCCTGTGCCAGACACCTGGTCCAAAGCAGAGCCTGGGCTCAACCGGCCCTAATGCCGGCCCAGCCTAACACGCCCCTCTAAAAAGCAGCCATGCACGCTCAGCAGGCCGTGCCAACAAGATGCCCGTCAACAATTGTGGGGTATGTGTTGCATCCCTGTCTTCTCTTCCTAACTTGTTTTTCGAAGAGGGGCTTCCTTGTGGACTGACATTTAAAAATAATTGCTAGAGAGGAATTTGCCTAAGACTAGATACCACTCGGATGACCTTTTCAGTCTGGAAAAAGAAAAGATTAAAAATCTAGCAGCTTCCTAATAATCCCAGGGATCAGTTGAAACAAAAATATCTTGTCTAAGCTCCCAGCTGCCTGGTTCGCTGGTGTGTCCTGGTTAGGAGAACCTCCAGAGGCCTGGGGTTTCCCCTCCATTTGTTAGGAGAAAGAGTGCAATGCTGATTTTTTAAAATTAAAATTTAAATTTAAAAAATTGGGCTAAAACATACATAGCATAAAATGTACCATTTTAACCATATAGTTCAGTGGTAAATGAATATTCACATTGTTGTGCAATCGTCACCAGCATACATCTCCAGAACTTTTTCATCTTCCTAAATTGTCAATGAAACAATAACTCTTTTTAAAAAAAATAAATTTATTTATTTACTTTTGGCTGCGCACGGGCTTTCTCTAGTTGCGGCGAGTGGGAGCTACTCTTCGTAGTGGTGCGCGGGCTTCTCATTGCGGTGGCTTCTCTTGCGGAGCACAGGCTCTAGGCGCGCGGGCTTCAGTAGTTGTGGAGCGCAGGCTCAGTAGTTGTGGCTCACAGGCTTAGTTGCTCTGCGGCGTGTGCGATCCTCCTGGACCAGGGATCGAACCCGTGTCCCCTGCATTGGCAGGCGGATTCTTAACCACTGCACCATCAGGGAAGCCCCGAAACAATAACTCTTTACTCCTGCTTCCCCCTGCCCCTGGCAACCACCATTCCACTTTCTGTCTCTATGAATTTGACTGCTCTAGGTTTCTCATGTTAGTGGAATCATACAGTATTTGTCTTTTTGTGACTGGCTTATTCACTTAGCATTATGCCTTCAAGGTTCATCCATGTTGTAGTGTGTAAGGCCAAATAATATTCCATTGTATGAATATATCACATCTTGTTTAATTGCCATTCATCTGTCAATGGACATTTGGGTTGTTTTTACCTTTTGGCTCCCGGGAATAATGCTGCCATGAACATGTGTGTGCAAACATCTATTCAAGACCCTGTTTTCAATTCTTTGGGTATATACCCAGAAGTGGAATTGCTGGGTCACAAGGCAGTTCTATGTTTAGTTTTTTCAGGAACTCCTATACTTTCTTCTAGAGCAGCTGCATCAGTTTACATCCTCACCAGCATGATACTGATTTTTAATTCAAACTGTAGAGATGGAAGGTCACCAGCACAGAGCAGGGTGGAGTGTGGGTCTGCTTTCCCAGAGGGGCAACGGCTGGACCGGCCAAGATTGAGTGAGCGGGGAAGGTGGGACCAGGGGCAGGTTGGGGCAGTGGCTGGGCCTGCAGCACTCTCCCCATGTCAGCTTCTAGAGCACAGGAGAACCCTTCCAGCGCCACATCCAACCACCAAAGGGCTGAATTTAGGAGATGAAATATTGGCTCCTGTGCTTCCTTGAGATAATTGCAAAACCCATACTTGGCGGCCTTCACTTAGTGAACCTGCTGATTTTCTGTCAGCTTTCTCTTACGTGACTCAGGCAGGGAACCATGGAGACCTTGCTGATTTTGCCCCCCTCCCTCCTGCCCTTTCCCCTCCTAGATCAACCAAGTTGAATCAATTCATGCATCACAGTGTCTCTCAGATCTGCTCCCTCACACCACACATTCTCAATGCTGTCTTGGGGGGTGGAAAATAATCTTAGACGTTACAATGGTTGTGGCCCTCCAAAGCTCCACCTTCCCTTCCCATCTTATTTCTTAGTATTTAATTTAAATTTAAATGAATTCATACTTAAATAAATTAAATTTTCTCTTTCGTGGATAATAATAATAAGAAGGCGGGAAGCACTACTGACCCAACACCATGGCCCCCAAACCACACCTCGTAGCCAAATTCACCTTCTGGAAACACCCCTTCCCTGTGCTGCTCCCTCAGAAACTTCAGGGCTTCCCATATTCTACGGGATGAAATGCAGACCCGCCTCTCCCCTCTGTGTCCTGAAAGTTCCACGGTCTGGCCCAGCTGCCCCCCCAGCTTACCACCCCCTGCCAGAACTCTTCTGTCGTAGAAGCCTCTCTCTTGCTGCACGTCCATGCTCGAGTCTGCCATGAACATCTGTCCATGGTGGCCCCCCTGCGCTGTGCTGCTTCATCTGACAGCCTGTCCCTGCCTAGAGCCCAGTTTAATTCCTTTCCTCTAACAGGGAACAACTCTCAGCTATTTGGATCCATGTTGAAACTGCACAACTCAGATTGGAACTTGAACTCACTGTCCTTTCATTGAAATCACACACCTGGTCTCAGGACTTAGTGAAGCTCAGGTTCTTTATGTCTTAGCGCAGAAAGACTTCAGTGAGAGACAAAGCGATATGTAAGAAGTGGATTTATTTAGAGAGATACACATTCCATAGACAGAATGAGGTCCATCTCAAAAGGTGAGAGAGGCCAGATTCATCAAGAAGGAGAGGGAGAAGACTCAAATAATACAGTTAGAAACGAAAGAGAAGTTACAACGAACACCACAGAAATACAAAGCATTGTTGGAGACTACTACAAGCAACTCTCTGCCAATAAAATGGACAACCTGCGAGAAACAGACAGATTCCTTTTGGGGTATGTCGTGGCCTCTCCCGTTGCGGAGCACAGGCTCCAGACGCGCAGGCTCAGCGGCCATGGCTCACGGGCCCAGCCGCTCCGTGGCATGTGGGATCCTCCCGGACCGGGGCACGAACCTGTGTCCCCTGCATCGGCAGGCGTACTCTCAACCACTGCGCCACCAGGGATGGCTTTCCTATTTTAGTTTTGAAAATATATACCCTTACTACTTTTTTTTATGGTTCCCTAGAAAACAACATGAATCTTTGGCTTATAATACTAGTATGTTAATTAACTATTTTTACTGTCCTCCAGACAATGCAAAGACCTCAGAACACTTTCACTCCATTTATACCTCTCCCTTCTTAAGTGTTGTATATTTTTATTTAGTTTTTTCAATCCTACAACACATGGTTAATATTGTGTTATATAGTCAGTGTTCCCTTAGAATCATACATATATTTACTATTTTTGTTGGTCTTTCATTCTTGCATCTCCAGCTTTCTTTCTGGATCATGCTCCTTCTGCTTGAAAAACACCTTCATTTAGGGCAGGATGCCTGTTGGCAAATTCTGTTTTAATTTGCCTTAAAATTCTACCTCACATTTATTCTTGTAGAGTCAGTGGAGCAGAAATGACATATAGCTTTATTTCAAAAATGGATAAATCCCTAACGTGTGCTTTCCAGGACCACGTGAGGAGAAATAATTGCAGAAAGGCTAGGAACCAAGAAAAGCTCTTGGCTAAACACGTATTTCCCTTATGAATTTGTTGCCTCACTGGCTATACTGCCTGAAATTCCACCGGTGACTTCCATTTGGCTCACCAGATCCCTCTCTGAAAGTAGAAGAACCCACGTCAGTGTTCAGGGGCCAAGGCACAAATGCCTAGTTAGCTTATTTTCTTTCTAACACCTTATAGGACTCAATCATACTCTAAACATAAAACTGCTCACGGAAAAAGGAGAAAGACCAGTGATTTGGAAGAATTTCTCGAAAATCAGGTTGGGAAGAGCCACAAAATGAAGAGCTCAGGAGAACCTCGGGGCGGAGCGTTAGTCTTGGGCTGTGGGGCAAGTCAATGGCAAAGGTCACCTCCATTGCACTTGGACCAAGGAGGGCAGAGCTGTTGGTCCTGTTCAAGCTTGGGGTGCGAGTCCCCGAGTGCAGCTCTGGAGCCTCCTGAGCACACAGATGTTTTCCAACAACCCAGGATCCTTGGAGCCTGACCTGCACTCCCATGTGGGCAATACCTCCAGAGGCTGAACGCCACCCTCACAGCCTTTATCAAATTTCTATCCAAAGGACGGCTGGAACTGTGGAGAGCAAGGCAGGCCCCGGGGACAGAGAGACACAGTGACAGGCACCAAGCAAGCTGTTGTATTTTATCTGGAAAAGGTCCTTTGCCAAAACCAGCTGCTGGTCAAACACTGTGCCCATTATCTGAAAACCAGGCCACAGGGAAGTGGGCCCAAAGAAGCTGATGGCTATACTGTTTCTGCCCTTTGGCTCTTGGGACAACTGGATGTGGCACTTTAGAGAAACGGAACAAGGGGGAAAGGTGATGAGGGTTAAGAGCTCCAGCCCTGGGCTGTTTTAATGTCTCGAGTGAAGGAAGGTCCATCGAGAGGACGGGGAATTAACCAGCCCTGCTTCCCATGGTGATGTTGGGAACACCGGTCCTGCACAGGGGCTCAGGGGTGTGGGTGCTGGGAGGGGGTCCCAGCCAGGCTGCTGGCAGACCCTCCCTCGAGTTGCAGGCCCCTCGAGGGAGGAAGGCAGGCCAGTCAGCCCTGAGGAGGGGGTTTCAGCCTCACACTGGCCATTCCACTCTGCCCCTCTGAAGTGCCCTCCTGGAGCGTGGAGTGAGAGAAGGCTCCGGCTGTTAGAGCAGTGATTGCTCATGGGCCCTGACCTGAGCCCTCAGTTGAGAGCACAGGAAAATAAAAAGATCAGCTTATGACCCAATTTATCTGGGAGGGGAAAAGTAAAAATAAAAAATAAAATGTTGTGGGAATTCCCTGGCAGTCCAGTGGTTAGGACTCGGTGCTTTCACTGCTGTGGGCCCAGGTTCGATCCCTGGTTTAAAAAAAAAAAAAAAAAAGGTTGTGCTCATTTGCTTTCATGTCTAAGAACACAGAAAATAGCCACTAAATCCCACCAGTAATAAATAAAATGCTCCCATTCTATCGGGCTCAGCCTAAAGCCCCAAATCTTTCATGGTGGGATTGCAAGCCTTAGCAAAGCTACCAGCGTGGAGGTGTGGGGAGAGCCGGTGAGCCCATTCAATGCCCCGGCCCACCAGATCCTGTCAGGATCTCTGATCCTCCTCCCCTGCCTTCAGCCAAAGTCCCCGGCCCTCCCAGTCCTCATTCCCTGAGACCCACACTCCCCCTGCCACCCTAAACTTCTCCCAGCTCAGACCACGGTGGGTTGGCATGTCTGGGTCCTGCACTCCCTGGCCAGGGCCCAGAGGACCCAGGTGCAGTGGGCTGGCCTCCAGACAATGCCTTCCTCTCAGATGGCCCCGCCCAGATGCCACCTGATGCTCTCAGAGACATTTTTTTTGCCTGTGAATGGAAGAGCATTAATTAATATGCTTGACAGACACAGGGTTTTTTGTTTTCCCCATTTAAGACTTTTTAAAATATTAAAACCTAAAAAAAAACATTTTATGGAAGCATAAACATACATAATCCAGCTCATCCACTCATGCAACAAGCATGGGTTAAACACCCATGTTGGCCCAGGAAAGGCACTTAAGGTAGACACAGTCCCCGCCCGCATGGAGAAAGCTCAGGCACCCAACCTGCCAGGAAGTAGCAAGAAAACCCTCATGGAATCTGAACCACTGCCTCACCCCCGCTCCGCTCAGGCTCCCCTGGGAAGGGGGTAGGGGCTGTCTGCTTGCCCAGTGCTAGAGAGGAAGGCGCCTTAACCAGCCGTCTTTGCCTCTCTGCAGGCCCTGCCATCCCGGTGGGCGTGGACGTGCAGGTGGAGAGCCTGGACAGCATCTCGGAGGTTGACATGGTACGAGGCGCGCTCGGTAGGCAGCGCCGGGGCGGGCTGCTGTGGCCGAGGTCCCTTGGGGGCCTGCGGTGGGTGGGGCCACGCTGGGGCAGGCTGCGTCTGGGGGCGGGGCCAGAGCTGGAGGGGATGAAATCAGGATTTGGAGGTTGGCCCAGGTTTAGTAAAATCCAGAGCCTGGGTTCTGCAGCTTCGTAGGTAAAACTTGGGGACGGGTTGGGGGGGGGGGTTAAATGCACACAGGCCCCGCCCCAGACTTCCTGATTCGGTCTCTGGGAGTGAGGCCCAGCCCTCTACGTTCTGAACACGCCCCTTTAGCGGCGTGAGCGGCTGGACCCGCCACACTTCGAAGAGCGCCGGAGGTGGACGTGTTGCCCTTCAAATTCTGCAGGTCTCTGCGCGCCAGCGCCCGCCGGGAGCACAGCTTCCCGGCTCACTCCTTGGCAGCGCCCAGCAGGCTCAGGCGGGCACCGGAGCGTCCTTGAAGAAGCCTCGTTTCAGCTGAGACCTGACAGCTGTAGGGAGGGCCAAGCAAGAGCGCGTACGAGGTCTCTGAGGCAGAAGAACAGGGAATTTGGAAACTGAAAGAGTGGCCGACAAAACGGGGAAGAGAGGGGCTGCAGAGGTGGGCCAGTGGGGCGGGGCTCCCCTCCACGGGCGGGCCTCCAGGACAGGCAGGAGGAGCCTGGGTGTGGTTGGCCGAGCAGACGTGGGCCACCGCATGCGTCCTTCCAGCCTTCCTCACCTGCTCCTGGAACAGGCTCTTTGGGGTAGTTATTTATTCATTGGCGTTCATGTATTAGCTCTGGCTACGGTGTAAGGGCTACACTCTTGGTTTCAGGCATCAGCTGTGCAGACGAGGAGACACTTTTTAACAGGATAAGCTTTCAGGCTGAAATTATACTAGACATGCAGCTGCCCATCTCCTTTCCCCGCATTTTTCCATTCTGCAGATATTTATTGAGCATCCACTATTGTGCCTTGCCAGGCACTAAACTAGGGTCTGGAGATTCAGGGGTGGGCAGGAAACAATTCTGCCTTTAAAGATACTACAAGCCTAATAGTAGAAACCCTCCAAAATTGGACACTTAGGACTTCCCTGGCGGTGCAGTGGTTAAGACTCCATGCTTCCACTGCAGGGGGGCACAGGTTTGAGCCCTGGTCAGGGAACTAAGATCCCGAAGGCCACGCAGTGTGGCCACAAAAAAAAAAAAAAAAAGGCAAAATGGGACACTTGACTGTTCAGGTTTCTAGAAGTGTTTGCTAAGTTGAATTGAATGGTTAGCCAATAGGTAAGGAGCCATGTGTGCAAAGGTCTAGGTGAGAGTGCAGGGCTTTGTGGGAATCCAGCTCTCCTGGCCCCAGGGCAGGCGGTGGGCATCACAGCTGCCATTTTCCTTTGCAAAGCCTGAAGGAGGGGCTGTGCTGTCCCTTGGGCTCCAACCTCATGAGGCACCAACATGAGCCATTCTCTTTCCCTTGGCCATCGTCCCGCAGGGCTGCAGAACTGTTTCCTTCAACTCTGGAGGCTGAGCCTGAGGTGTCCGTCGCAGTGGTGGACGGAGGGTCGGCCATCAGGAAGAGAGCTTTGTAAGCCATCTCTGTCTGGTCTCCCCCCCACTCCCACAGGACTTCACCATGACCCTCTACCTGCGGCATTACTGGAAGGATGAGCGGCTGGTCTTCCCCAGCACCAGCAACAAAAGCATGACCTTCGACGGCCGGCTGGTGAAGAAGATCTGGGTCCCCGACGTTTTCTTCGTTCACTCCAAAAGGTCCTTCATCCACGACACCACCACGGACAACATCATGCTGAGGGTGTTCCCGGATGGGCAGGTGCTGTACAGCCTGAGGTAACTGTCCACGGGGTCATGGTCTCTGTGTCCAATGGCATCCTCATATGTGTGGACAACGCCAGGGATTGTTTGACTGATTTACCACTGTAGCATCAGAGCTAAACTGTGCCTTTCACAGTAGGTGAGAAAACAGTAATTGTGGAATGAATTAGCTAGTCAACTCTTGGTTTAAAAACCACCACAAAAAAAAACCCTGTATTAAAAAAAAATGTATATGTGTGGTCTGTCCCTTTGGCCCCGAAGAGTTTGTCACTGTATTTGGGTCTGTGGGTTACCTGGGAGGGTCTGAACCTTCTGATATTAGTTAGAACTCTCTGAAGACGAAATGACCACCGTAGTAGGTGCTGACTTCCCTGTCATCGGGGATCTTAAGGTCAGGTTAGGAGACTAATTGAACCTGAATGATCTGAGGGAGACGGTGACCTTCTATGTACCCTCCACCCCTGAGAGCCTGTGATTCTAGTTTATTGGTAATAAACAAAAATAGGTAATTATTGGTAATAAACAAAAATTAGGAAAATAATGATAGCTACTCTTTATTAGGTGCTACTGCAGATTGGCTTCTGGGCTGACTTGAGTGACTACACGGTTTCATCCCACACCTTGTACAGTTCGCCAGAATTCAGTGCTAATAGCCTTGAGTCGGGGCTGGGGAGGCGGGGCATAACCTCCGGGCATCTCTGGGGAAGACGAGTCTCTGGATGCGGGCAATGCCCAGAGAAGGGTCCAGGTGTGGACCACGCACAGCCAGCAGCCTCAGGAGCTGGGATCCGGGCAGAACAAATACCATCATCTACAGAAGACAAAACTCTAAAAGTTAACTTAGAGGGACTTCCCTGGCAGTCCAGTGATTAAGACTCAGTGCTCCCAATGCTGGCGGCACGGGTTCGATCCCTGGTCAGGGCGCTAAGATCCCGCATGCTGCACTGTGAGGCAAAAAAAAAAAAAAAGTTAGAGTCCTAGGTTTCCGAGCTTCTGATGTAGACGTGAAGAGGCAGCTGCCCTTGGTGGGCATGTATATGAGCCAGTAACTCACTGCATGAGCCAACATGTTTGTTTGGGTTCTAGGATTACAGTCACTGCCATGTGCAACATGGATTTCAGCCACTTTCCCCTGGACTCCCAGACCTGTTCTTTGGAGCTGGAAAGCTGTAAGTGTCTATTCGTCATGACAGATCTTTGCCTTATTCCCTCTCTGTGCCATTTTACTAACTATGAGACTGAGTACTGCCTGCCAGGGGTAAGACCTATTTAATCCCTGGCTGAGGTAGGATGGCCCTGTTGCTCCTGCCTCAGAAGAAAAGGAGTGAAATTAACTTATTTTCCTCTTCCCAAAGATGCATATACAGATGAAGATCTGATGCTGTACTGGAAGAATGGGGACGAATCCCTGAAAACAGATGAGAAGATCTCCCTGTCTCAGTTTCTGATTCAGAAATTCCACACCACTTCCAGACTGGCCTTCTACAGCAGCACTGGTAGCTAACTTCTGCCATGGTCGGATTCAAATGTGGAAGAAAACACATTAGAATTCTTTTTCAGTGTTAACTTTTTCCCCTTCCAATGAAAATAACTTTTCATTATTTTAATAATGCCCAGTCCAACAAGACATAAACAACACTTAAAAGCAGAGGCTGGGCTTCCCTGGTGGCGCAGTGGTTGACAGTCCGCCTGCCGTTGCAGGGGACGCGGGTTCGTGCCCCGGTCCGGGAGGATCCCACATGCCGTGGAGTGGCTGGGCCCGTGAGCCATGGCCACTGAGCCTGCGCATCCAGAGCCTGTGCTCCACAACGGGAGAGGCCACAACAGTGAGAGGCCCGCGTACCGCAAAAAAAAAAAAAAAAGCAGAGGCTTTAAAAATTGCTGCCCTCTGAAATTCCATGGTCAGAGGTAGTCATTCTGAACAATTCAGCAAACACCCTTGCAGACATCCTGCTTTAATAATGTAATTTTACAAAAGTAGGGTCAGAGTGTACACGCTATTCTGTAACCTGATTCGTTTGACTTAACGATATGGGGAAATGTATTTATTACCTATTTATTTATGTATTTATTACTGGATTTACCTATGTATTTATTACCTATATTCAGAGCTATAGATTCATTTCTTATGCATAGTGTGACCTCTTCTTGGACCTTGGGGCCATGTTTGAAGTTTTGAGAGGATCCATTTGTCCGCTCTTCTTGAATCTCACCATCAGCCCTTGTGTTAGTTTCCTAGAGCCGTCCTAACAGAGTACCACAAACTGGGTGCTTTAAACGATAGAAATGTGTTCACTCACAGTGCTGGAGGCCAGAAGCCTGAGCGCCGTGCTCCTTCTGAAGGCTCTGGGGAGGACTCCTTCCTTGCCTCTTACTAGCCCTGGTGGTTATGGCATCACTCCAACCTCTGCCTCTCTTGTCACGTGGCATTCTCCCTGTGACTCTGATCTTCCCCTGGTGTGTCTCTGGGCATCTATGTGCAAACATCCCTCTTCTTTAAGGACACTGGTCACTGGATTATGGGCCACCCTAACTCAATATGACCTCGTCTTACTTTGATTACATGTACAGAGACCCGATTTCTTAATAAAGTTACATTCGCAGGCAGTGGGATTTAGAACTTCAACGTACCTTTATATGCTACACAGCTCTGCAATATAGAGCTGCAATACACAGCTCTGCAGCAGCCATGGGACCCAGGAGGACTTCTCACTTCTTTACCCTTTGTCCCAGTGCTGAGAAGCCTAGGCCTGGCTGTGGGAAGCTTTTGGGCTACCGTGTGCCGCTGCATGGACACCATCTCCCCGTTCGCCTGCCCCCAGCCCCACCCTTCTGTTCGCAACACCAAACACTGGAGAAGAGCGGGCCCCAGCCAAGGTTGCCTTGGTGTCAGGAGAGCCCACACTTGCTTTCCCTTTATGCCCATAGTCCTCACCCCCATCCCTTTCTTCTCTTTTGCTCTGATGTGCATTGCCACACAATTTTCTTTTCTCTTCTGTTCTTGGCAAGTTCAAATCAACTCTCTTTCTAAAACCATTTTTAAGAGTTCCCGGTATATCTTTCACTATGTGTTCACTGTTTTGAGTGCTTTGTATGAATTAACTAATTTCTACCCAACAAATCTATGGTGTAGATCGTAGTATCCCCAGTTTACAGATGAGAAAACTGAGACTCAGAGAGATTAGATTTTAGAAAGGAAATGTATTATACTAAGCCAACCAATCATTAACTTTTTTTTTTTTGGCCGCACTGTGAGGCTTGTGGGATCTTAGTTCCCCGATCAGGGTTTAACCCCGGGCCCCAGCAGTGAGAGCAAGGGGTCCTAACCACGGGACCGCCAGGGAATTCCCTATTTTATTTTTTTTGGATCATTAACTCTTTTTTCTTTTTAATTTATTTTTGGCTGTGCCGGATCTTAGTTGTGGCACACGGGATCGTTTTGCTGCGATGTGAGGGCTCTTCGTTGTGGTGCGCAGGCTTCTCTCTGGTTGTGATGCCCAGGCTCCAGAGCATGCAGGCTCAGTAGTTGTGGTGCATGGGCTTTCTAGTTGTGGTGTGTGAGCTCAGTAATTGCGGCACGCAGGCTTAGTTGCCCCGCAGCATGTGGGATCTTAGTTCCCTGACCAGGGATCAAACCCACATCCCCTGCATTGGAAGGCAGATTCTTAACCACTGGACTGCCAGGGACATCCCTTGGATCATTAACTTTTAACTTTCTGCTGAAGATGAGTGTGATGACATGGGACGAAGGGCCCCCAGGGAAGGAGTTTGTTTTTGCCTCAGCGATGGAACCTCACTGGCTTCTTCCTGTGTCCCCCAGGCTGGTACAACCGTCTCTACATTAACTTCACGTTGCGGCGCCACATCTTCTTCTTCTTGCTGCAAACCTACTTTCCCGCCACCCTGATGGTCATGCTGTCCTGGGTGTCCTTCTGGATCGACCGCAGAGCTGTGCCCGCCAGAGTTTCACTGGGTAAAAGCATTTGATAAGGTGTGATAGGGTGGTTGGTTTGTTTTTTTCAATCAATCACTATGTAAAGAAGAAGTAAAATCATCATTCAGGGTCCTTAACCGATGGGCTGTCAGAGTCAGAAGGAGCGAACTTGCCTCCTGCTGCTTGCTTTCCATTCACATACTGCCCTCAGTGTCCCAGACTACACTGTGAAAACCACGGGGCGCTCAAACCGCATCAGCTCTGCTCGAATCATTTCAGAAAGATAGCACCTACCAGGGGTGTAGACCTCCACCACTGGCAGTATCAGAGCTCAGTACTTTGATAAATAAGACAATTCGACAAATGCCCAAACTTACTCTGCAAATACAAAAACTTCGTTGGCCTTATTTAGACAGACTGAGAGTTTGGGAGCAGGGCCCATATTTCATGGTTTCTGGGAAGGAGAGGGCTGTACGCCCTGGAGCTGTGGTTTAGACCTTCACAGGCCCTAAATGCCAGAGTAAACATGTGCAACTCATCATCGAGATTTGGACTAAAGCCTGTATGACAGGCTTCCAGGAATTTCCACAGTCTTCCTGGACTCAGAGGAGGCAGGATGTGTTCTTTCCTTGAAGTTTGGGAAGGTTCCTTGAAGTTTGGGAAGGTTCCTTGAGAGGGGTCCTGTAGCCCCTGCTTTTTAATTTTTATTTTTTATTGAAGTAGAGTTGATTTTCACAGCCACTGTTTTAAAGTCCACATCTGAGCAGATCCTTTGGGAAAGCTCTGCTGAGCTTAGCAACCACATCACAGAAACCCAGGCTCCCAAGTGGCTCAGAGTGAAAGGGGACAGGCAGTTGGTTGGGAGGAGAATGGGTCGGCTGCTCAGGCGCAGATCCTTGCAGATCCTCACACCTCTATGAGGTGGAAACGTGCCCTGGCCACTTCCTATTAGATGTAAGAGGGAGCAAATGTAAAATGGGACTTAGTGAACTTATTTACAAAACAGAAATAGAGTTACAGATGTAGAAAACAACCTTACGGTTACCAGAGGGGGAGGGATAAACTGGGAGATTGGGATGGACATATACACGCTACTATACATAAAATCTCTTTAAGCGTCATAAGACCTTGGAAGAAGCATACTAGAAAAATCAATATAAAATGGTTAATAGTTGAAACAAAAAAGGGACTTAGTGAAATGTGAGGGCAACTGTGTACCCTTGTCAGTGGCTGAACTAAAGCTGGATGCTGCAGGGATCACCACGGTGCTGACCATGTCCACCATCATCACGGGGGTGAACGCCTCCATGCCCCGCGTGTCCTACGTCAAGGCCGTGGACATCTACCTCTGGGTCAGCTTCGTGTTCGTGTTCCTCTCGGTGCTGGAGTACGCGGCCGTCAACTACCTGACCACCATGCAGGAGCGGAGAGAGCGGAAGCTGCAGGAGAAGGTGAGAGAAGTGTCATTCATTCCCTTGTTGGAGCCCATGCTGCTGGTTGGATGAGAATAGCGGGAGGGAGCTTTCATGGAGCAAAGGGAGATGTTTGTGCAAAAGGCGGAGGATCCGTTTTAGAATATTTTGGCTTCCATCACAAAGGATCCCAGAAAGTGGAAAGCCTTTGGACAAAGACTAGGAAGACTTGGGTTTTTGGGCCCAACTCTGCCATTTATGTTGGGCCTCAGTTTCCTCATCTGTTAAAAAAAAAGTATAACAGAACCCTCACCCCACCTTCCTCCCAGGGTTATTGTAAGGGTCACAATACCCTTACAAAAATGTATATGAGAGTTGTTTTGAAACTGTGTGGTTCTAGATGCACATAAATTATCAGTATCATTACTGAACCTGTCTAGGGAGAATGTCTCTACGGCCTGTGAACAGACAAGAGGAAAGTTCTAGAATAAAAAACTCCTGTATTTATCAGTGCTCTGGCCCAGTGAAAATTCAGCCACACACAGCCTTAGCCTTTAGACTCATCGGAAATGCTATGCTCTCTATACGATACTACACTATAGTAAAGTCTACTATGGGATGGAATGCAACTGGGGAATTTAGGGCAATGCACCTGGGCAGAGAGGGAAAATCTATTCTATTCATATGCGGACTCTTATTAATCACATTAAGAAATAAAATGCCGGGCCTCCCTGGTGGCGCAGTGGTTAAGAGTCCGCCTGCCGATGCAGGGGATACGGGTTCGTGCCCCGGTCTGGGAGGATCCCATATGCCGCGGAGCGGTTGGGCCCGTGAGCCATGGCCGCTGGGCCTGCGCATCCGGAGCCTGTGCTCCGCAACGGGAGAGGCCACAACAGTGAGAGGCCCGCATACCGCAAAAAGAAAAAAAAAAAAAAAAAAAAGAAATAAAATGCCAACTTGTTACCAAATCCTTCCTAGTCATTGTACTGATCAAAATGGGTGTTAACCTAAAAGTTGTAGAGATCAGGGGATGTGAAAATTCCACATTTATGTGTGTCTAGCTGGCTGGGAGCTCCTTAGCAAAGGGAGCTTTAAATTTTAGGAAAGAAGACCTGTTGCCTTTTTAAAAACAGTCTTTTAATGCCCACATTATACCTGTTAAATATTTCCAGTTGTCTTCAAATATGCTAGATTGTTTAAGAGTTTATATTTTAAATTGTCTTCAAAATACTTTTGCTTCAGCATTTGAGGATTTGTTCAGTTTTTTGTTTTTTTTTTCCCACCAGTTGCGTCTTAGTTCCCCAACCAGGGATCGAACCCAGGTCCTTGGCAATGAAAGTGCCGAGTCCTAACCCCTCAACCACCGGGAAATTCCCTCAATTTTTGATAATCTGTACATTGATCACTATCTAATGCCTTTGGAATATACTTAAACACTTTTGATTTGTAATCTGTTAGGCTTTCCTTCTGTAGAGCCGTTCAAAAAATAGCAAAGCCTTCATCCGACAGATATGCGCCCATGAACCATTAACAGCGCGTAACTTGTACTCAAGCAGATCATTATTAACCTGTTACCATATGATGGGCCCGGTGTTTGCCAGTGATGATACAACGCTGGCTAAAGAGCAATGAGGAAATCATACGTGGACAGCCCTTTGGGCTCCAAGTCTAGCTCCATGTCTATGGGAACAGACAGCCAGGAACTGAGGGCTTGTTCTCCACTGTTGTCAAGCACGCAGTTGAAAGGCTGAGAAGCTGTGGTTGCTGGGGAGGCAGACCAGTGGGAGGACACGAAATCTCTCTCCCGCTGCCCCACAGAGAAGCTACTGTTCACAACGTTAACATGGCCTCCAGTGGAGCTGAGGTTCCCAGAGTGGGAGCCCAGGAGCACCTGGCCTGGATTCACCTTCTCAGCCTATTAAAGATGAAGATTAAGGGCTGTACCCCAGACCTACGGGCTCAGAATCTCCAGAGATGGCACCCTGGAATTGGCCTTGCTGACAAGCTCCCAGGCAATTCTTTTTTTTTTTTTTTTGCGGTACGCGGGCCTCTCACTGTTGTGGCCCCTCCCGTTGCGGAGCACAGGCTCCAGACGCGCAGGCACAGCGGCCATGGCTCATGGGCCCAGCCGCTCCGCGGCATGAGGGATCCTCCCAGACCGGGACACCAACCCGCGTCCCCTGCATCGGCAGGCGGACTCCCAACCACCGCGCCACCAGGGAAGCCCCTTGTTTAAATTTTCAATAATCTGTACATTGATTATTATATTGAATAATCATTATATTTGGATTATATTGAAATACTTTTGATTTATAATGCATTGGACTTTCCTGTATAGAGTCATTCAAAACATGCCAAAGCCTCGGGGCTTCCCTGGTGGCGCAGTGGTTAAGAATCCGTCTGCCAATGCAGGGGACACGGGTTCGAGCCCTGGTCCGGGAAGATCCCACATGCCACAGAGCAACTAAGCCCATGCGCCACAACTACTGAGCCCATGTGCCACAACTACTGAAGCCTGTACACCTAGAGCCCGTGCTCAGCAGCAAGAGAAGCCACTGCAATGAGAAGCCCGAGCACCGCAATGAAGAGTAGCCCTCGCTCGCTGCAACTAGAGAAAGTCCGCGCCGCAGCAACGAAGACCCAAAGCAGCCAAAAATAAATAAATAAATTTAATTTAATTAAAAAAAAAAAACATAGCAAAGCCTTCATCCAACAACTATGGGTTTATGAACCAGCTGTTAACCGGAGCCAGCTTTGCTGACTCAAACGGTGGGGAGGAGTTAGATAAGACCATTCCCTTCCCTCCACCTTATAATTTCTTATAAACATTTTCATACTCACAGAAATGGTTGAAAAAAATAGGGTAATATACAGTCGTACACCCTGCCCCTCCATCCAACATTGCTGACATTTTGCCATTTTTGTGTGAGCTTTTTCTCATATAAACATACTTTTGTTGGTGCAGCTGAACCATTAAAAAATACATGACGGGGGAAAGTGGGGAGGGGGATAAACTAGGAGTTTGGGATTAACGGATACACGGCACTATATATAAAAGAGATAAACAACAGGGTCCTACTGTATAGTGCAGGGAACTATCTTGTTATAACCTATAATGGAGAAGAATCTGAAAAAATGTTTTACGTATATGTGTATGTATCTCTCTCTCTCTCTATATATATATATATCTGAATCACTTTGTTGTACACCTGAAATTATGCAACACTGTAAATCAATTATACTTCAGTTAAAAAAAAACTTGGAGGATTATCCAAGAAAAAATATAAAAATAAAAAAATAAAAATAAAAATACATGATAGGTACCATGACCCTTTACCCTTAAGTGGAACTCTTTAGAATAAGGACACTCTCCTACCTAATCATCTTTTTTTTTTTTTTTTTAAAGAAGATGTTGGGGGTAGGAGTTTATTAATTTATTTATTTATTTTTGCTGTGTTGGGTCTTCGTTTCTGTGCGAGGGCTTTCTCTAGTTGTGGCAAGCGGGGGCCACTCTTCATCGCGGTGTGCAGGCCTCTCACTGTCGCGGCCTCTCTTGCTGCGGAGCACAGGCTCCAGACGCGCAGGCTCAGTAGCTGTGGCTCACGGGCCTAGCCGCTCCACGGCATGTGGGATCCTCCCAGACCAGGGCTCGAACCCGTGTCCCCTGCATTGGCAGGCAGACGCTCAACCACTGCGCCACCAGGGAAGCCCCCCTAATCATCTTTTGATTCATGCACACAGTGGTGGAGGTCCACGGCTGGAACCAGAAGATGTGTGTTTAAAGTCCTGAATCTGACACTAACTGTCTGATCCCAGGAGAATTGTATAGCCTCTCTTGGTCTTAGTTTTTCCTTCTGTAATTGAGGGCATTTGGACTAAATTAGTGGTTCTGGACCCTGGCTGCATAGTAGAATCACCTGGGAGCCTTAAATTAATTAGTCTAGAGTGGAGCCTGGGCATCCAGTTTAAAGAGCTCCCAAGGTGACTCCAATACACAGCAGGATAGAGAATTGTTGGACAAAGTGATCTCTGGAGATGCTTCTAGTTCTGCCTTTCCTGTGGTTCTGAGAAGCCATGGGCTTTACTCTCAGCCCAGGCAGCCTCCTCTGGGCGTCTCACAGGCTGAAACATGCCTGACATCTCCCCTTGTGTTTGCTGCCCACAGTTCCCATGCATGTGTGGAATGCTCCACTCAAGAACCATGATGCTGGGTGGAAGCTACAGTGAGTCTGAGGCCAACAGCCTGGCCGGGTACCCGAGAAGCCATATTCTGACAGAAGAAGAAAGGCAAGACAAAATCGTGGTCCACCTGGCCCTGAGCAGTGAATCCAACTCCTCCAAGAAGAAGGGGCTTCTGAAGGGCCAGGTGGGTCTTCGCATCTTCCAGAACACCCACGCCATCGACAAATACTCCCGGTTGATATTCCCAGCTTCCTACATATTTTTCAACTTAATTTATTGGTCAGTGTTTGCCTAGGGGCTCTGAGGCTATGCCTGGGGAAGGGCACGGACATCTCTGGTGTCTGGCCGGCCGCCCACACGTGGACCTGCTGAGCGTGACCCCCTCACAGACAGAGCAGCAGCCCCTGGACCACCGCGAGCAGCATCCTGGCTCCCGGAGGAGCCCAGGAGCCCTCCAGCTGCCCTCCCCCAGGTCTCATGGGCTTGCTCATCGTGGGCTTGCTGTGTTGTGTCCCATTTCTTGCCGCTCTGGGACTGTCTTCTTCTGTTCTCGTGTGTGAACAGGTTCATGAGAGCCTCCCTCCAATAAAAAAAGACTCAAATGCCTCCCAGATGAACGTTCTGAGACCCTTATGAAGCCTAGGATTCAGTTGTAAAGGGAAGGGGAAAATGAAGGGCAAGCTTAGGGGCATTCTGGATAGGAGACAGGAAATTAAGATTCAAAATAGGAATCAAAAATTCTGTAAACCCTACACTGGATTAAGTGCCTATCTAGGAAAGAAAAAAAAAAAAAACCTCAGATCCCAGACAGGAAATGATTTGACCTGGGTGAGTCTGGCAGCTCGCATGATTTTGCAATATTAAGGGACATCATTCATTCATACATCCATTCAACCATTCATTAAATATTGAATATCTGCCCTGTGCCAGCACTTATTTTTCTCAGCAATGTGTGACAACATGCATTGAGTATTGCCAGCCAGGGAAACATCACCCAAACCCATCAAAGTGTAGAGTTTTTATTCGGGGCTGGCCATCTGGATACAGCTGACTGCCTGTATGGCTGACCTTAGTCTCCAGTTCGTTCAGAGGCTGAGCTGATAAATCTCAGCCTGAGACCCCATCATAAATCACATTGTTGGCTTAGACCATCTGGCATGGCCGTGGGCCCCCAGGTGAACAAAGACCCTCCAATCAGGCAGGACAGTCCAGGGGTTTAGAAGTTAACCTCCCAGGAGCTACAGGCCAAGGCCCAAACCTTTCCTTTGTCAAGGTTAATCCTTTACTGCCCAGCAATCATCGTCAATTCCTCATTGTTAACGTGTATTACTCTGCTTCTAGTATAGATTCGTGCAGCAAACATTAAAAAAATCCCTGCACTAGATATAGTAGGGTCCACATTAAGATTAAGAGATGTCTTATTCTTGTATAGCTCTCAGAAAAAGGACTGGTCAAGGATATGGTATGCGATTACGTGTAAGTTAAAAAAGTATTAAGTGGAACAAAAATGGTTCAATGTGTAATGGGAATTCTAAGGAAGGGAAGAATGATTTCCAGGGGAAGACTGGATCCCGTGGAGAAAACAGCTTCTGAGCTGCTCCCTGAAGGTTGGGGATTTGGAGAAGAAATGTTCATGCTAGGTGCACATGTAGAAAGTACATGCTAGATGTGTGCGGTCTGATATGGTAGCCACTGGCTATATATTTATTTAAATTTAAGTTAATTAAAGTTAAATAGAAATCAAAGCTCAGTTCTTGCCACGTTGTGCTGGCCACAGTTCAGGTGCTGTACTCAACAGCCGCATGTGGCCAGTGACTAGTGTATTCGATAGTGCAGATCTAGAGAACATTTCCACAGTCACAGAAAGTCCCGTTAGAAGTGCTGCTGCAGATGGAAGGGTCGGCCTAAGCAAAGGCATGAGAGAGGCGGGAAAGTTTGGGATTGCAGAGTATAGTTTGCGGGGCAAGTTGTCTGTTTTGGCTGGATCCTAGGTTGTAGAAAGAGGTGAGAGACCAGCTCTTTCTGCAACTCTAGGGCTCACAGCAGGTCCCCCGTCCCTCCCAGTGCTCATCAGGGCAGCTTCCCCTCCATGGAGTTGCCTGGCCCAAGACCAGCGGCTCTCCCAGCTTCAGGGACAAATGAAGAAGGAAGGTACATAAACAAGGAAATTGGATAGTACAGGGCACCTGGACATGTTTAGAAACGTTTACTCTCTAGAGACTCTCCTAGGCCACAGCACTACTCAAAGAATGATAATTATTGATACATTGTCGTTAAATATATCCTATTGCTTTGGTTGTCTTACGTAATTCCAATACTGCTCTGCTGCTGACAACGTTGTCTTCATAAGTTGAGGCTCATATAACAGGGTGGCCTGATCACACTTTAAACAAAAATAAAGATGTATTTTAACTAGCTTATACAGTGAAACTGGAGTTCGTTCTGTAGCAAACATGTAGACTTGTAAGTAGCATTTTGTCACGTGGGACCGTGAACCAATGACACCATCAGATTTAGCACAGCTTTACTGCAGGGTGATAATCTGACTCTACCTGAGAAAAGTAGAAAATTAAATGAGGTGAAAAGGAGACAACAGGAGGAATAAACAGGAACTAAGGAAAGTTTGAGAATGGAACGGTTCACCTTAGAGACAGGAAGATGGAAGAGTACACATAACTGTTATCAGGGATGCTTGAATGATACTTTATTTCACTGAATCTAAGACACTATCAGATGTAAGATGCGCCCATAGTTTATGTGCCACCAAGAAAGAAAACATGCTGCTAATTAAATTATAGCAGCCAATGATTATAAGATGAAGCTTGACTTCACCCATAGTAAATTGTGAAAAATGTGCATGTAAGAATAAAAGAAATAGGTGTTATACAAAAACTGATGATCAGACATACCTCTTTGACAATAAGGAACCAACATGTATTGTGCACTTGTCTTCAAGGCCTTGTGCCTGGGTGAGGGGAGGGGGCGGTGACAGATAAAGAAATGCATGGGAAACAGCTTTCAGTCATTAAGAAGCTTACAGTGGCAGCGGGCATGGTTCAAAGGAGGGGGAGATTACAGCATTTGAGGAGTAGTGTTATTTATGGTAAATTCTGAGCAATGGATAGGTATAATTTCAACTAGTAGAAAGCAGGGGAGGGAATATTAACATGGAGAAGGAAAGCTTGGGTGTGTCTAGGGGACAGCGAGCAGACACTCCACCAAATGCACAAAAGTCTTGGGTTCACATCCTTCTAGTTCCATGACCCGGTGTCAAGGGTCCTTCCAGCTTCATTCCGCTTAGAATAAACCTGGGGAAGAAACTGGACGGGTCTGGTCTGGGCCACGTATGTCAAAGATAATCAGTGTTCTGGGCTGTGAGTAAGCTGAGACAGAACTCTTTGAAACCACTTTGATTTGGTTCAATCTTTCTGTAAACCTCAGCAGAAGGGAGAGCGTGAATTTGGAAAATGGAAAGCTGCTGAGTTTCAGGGAACCAATGAGGCAGGAAAATAATGATGTTAAGCTCAGTGATGTTTGAGAACCTCCACCTGTGTGCTGACATCAACAGAGACCAGGAAGCCAGGCGAAGGAGCTATTCCAGTGGAAGGTGAGTGTGGTCTGGCAAGCAAGTGGAAATGTCAAGTAAAAAGTTATAAACACTGGACTCCCTTGGTGGTGCAGTGGTTGAGAGTCTGCCTGCCAGTGCAGAGGACGCGGGTTGGTGCCCCGGTCTGGGAAGATCCCACATGCCGCGGAGCGGCTGGGCCCGTGAGCCATGGCCGCTGAGCCTGCGCGTCCGGAGCCTGTGCTCCGCAACGGGAGAGGCCACAACAGTGAGAGGCCCGCGTACCGCAAAAAAAAAAAAAAAAAAGTTATAAACACTGGTCTGCAGCTAGAGGGAGGTAAAGATTCGGGACCACCCTCCCCGATGTGCTCAATGAATGAAGCTATCAAGGTGGACAAAACTCCTAAGGAGAGAAGCGGAAGAGAGAAGGCCTGCAGACAAGAGCTTGGGGGTATTTATTTAGGTGGGAAGAGAAGGGTTGATCAGAGAAATGGAAGGAGAACCAGAAGAGTATGTCACAGATGCAGGAAGAAGGCATACTCTCAAGTGGAGGAGGGTAGGGCTGGGGGCAAATGATAACCACAAAAATTGAGAAGGGCAAAGGACTGTGAACAGATGTGGCAAGATGGAGTCCAGAGGTTAGGTGGGATAAATCATGCAGGTAGGTGGCCTTCCGTGGCAAAGAAGAGGGACTGTTCTCTCCAGTATAAGAGGTTTATGTAGGTAGAAGGAAAAATGTTCAGAGAACTGCTATTTACAATGGAAAACTGGACTTCCCTGGCGGTCCAGTGGTTAAGACTCTGTGCTTCCAGTGCAGGGGGTGTGGGTTCCATCCCTGGTCAGGGAGCTAAGATCCCATAAGCTGCGTGGAGCAGCCAAAAAAATAATAATACCGTGGAAGACTATTTTAGACTCTTGTTTACTTGGAGAACTTAAAAATAACACTCTGGCATACCTAGTGCGGGTGAAGGTTGTGGTCTCGATGGTGTGTTCCCCAAACTCTTCAGTTGGAACTGGGGGGCGTGGTCCAGGAACAGAGTCTATAACCCAGCTACCAGGTCTGTGGACAGAGCTTCGGCAGCAGCAGTCTCGAGGACTCGTGCTGTCCTCCGTCTCCATACACGTGGGGTGGGCGCTGCCGGGAGGGAGCGCGGCACCTGCCTCAGCCACCACAGAAGACGGGAGGACAGACATTAAAGCAACTGCACCGGGACTTCCCTGGTGGTCCAGTGGTTAACGCTCTGAGCTGCTACTGCAGGGGGCGAGGGTTTGATCTGTGGCTGGAGAACTAGGATCTCGCGTGCCGCACGGTGTGGGCAGCTGCGTTGTGTAAAGGACGGCATATCGAGTGCCTTCTCTGTGCCTGGCGCCACGGTGAGAGCAGGACGTAGGGTTCCTAATTCAGTTCTCACATAAATGCAGCCAAGGTTGGAAGGGTTTCCCCTAGTACACACCCACGGAAGACTGCTGCCTGCCATACCTGTGTGAACACATCAGGTAGGTGCACTTTGCATGAAACAATTCATTTCTCATGGTATTTGCAGGGGAAAGTGATTTATTTCCTTACTTAGATGGGCAGAGAAGGGGCTGAAAATAAAACCCAAATTGGCCTGGGTTGTGCTGAAACAGGTCGGCCTGGAGTTATCCCTACACCCAGATGGAACCTGGAATTAAACTAGGACATGGGGTTGGCTCCTTGAGGCTGGAAGCTGGCCTGTGGGACGTGCAGCCATTCAGAGGGGCCTACCCACCCCCAACTCCCCACCAATCCCTAAGAAATGTGACACAAGTTAAAATGGTACCCACAAGGAAGGCTGTGTGCCCAACATGTGTCTGAGGGCGAGTACACTGGCCTATCTGCCCTGAGAGCTAAATCTGGTGCCAGAAGGGCCCTACATCCCAGCCTGTCCAACCTCCAGAGCCATCGGAGAGTGTCCACACCTGTAGTATAAATACATTCCCCACTAGCGGATTGACTAAAACACTCAGTCCTCACCTTCAGACCAGCAGATGTCATCTTGGAATGGCATTCGGGTCAACCCTTGAGAACATTAGGTTTGGGGTTTAAAAGATAAATAGAAAAACCAACCTCAGGTGTAAACCATTGATGAATCTAAACTGGCCAGGTTTATGATGGCAAATGCACTTCACCTTGTCCATTTAGCCCAAGGCATCTCACATTTTAACGTGCCTATTAGTAACCTGGAGACCTTGTTAATAAACTTTATTTATTTTTTAAACTTTTTAAATTAATTAATTTATTTTGGCTGTGCCAGGTCTCAGTTGTGGCCCATGGGATCTTTAGTTACGGCATGCAGACTCTTAGTTATGGCATGCATGCAGGATCTAGTTCTCCGACCAGGGATCGAACCCGGCCCCCTGCATTGGGAGCGCGGAATCTCACCCCCTGGACCACCAGGGAAGTCCCTGTAGACCTTGTTAAAATGCAGATTATCATTCAGTAGGTTTGGGAGGGGACCTAGGATTATGCGTTTCTAACAAGCGTCCCGGAGACGTCAGTGCTGCTGGTCTGCAGACCATATCTCAAGTAGGGAGGCCCTGGAGACCACCTTCCCTCGTTATTTAAAGTTGAGCTGAGATGTCACCTCCCCTTTGTGACTTTTCTTGACATCCTCTCCCTTGTCCAGGCTTAATTTATTTTTAACTCACCTGTGTTTCCAAAGCATCTTATGCATTTGTGCACTGACGCACTTCCTCTATGTTGTGATTATTCTCCTTAATCCATGCTTCCCAGCCCTGGTTTAGTCACCCAGGAAGCTGTTGAAAAAAATCTCAGTGCCTGAGCCCCATCCCCAGAGTTCCTGGTTTTCTTGTACTCACAACTCTTTTTTTGGTTGTTGTTGTTAATAGCACTAACTCTTTTTTGTGTGTGTGTGTGTGGTGCGCGGGCCTCACTGCTGTGGCCTCTCCCGTTGCGGAGCACAGGCTCCGGACGCGCAGGCTCAGTGGCCATGGCTCACGGGCCCAGCCGCTCCACGGCATGTGGGATCCTCCCGGACCGGGGCACAAACCCGTGTCCCCTGCATCAGCAGGCGGATTCTCAACCACTGCGCCACCAGGGAAGCCCTAGCACTGACTCTTTTTTAAAGGCTGGTACTAAAGTCTGAAATAAATTTCTCTGGGAGAGTTTTGCATAGTTTGCAAACTGGGTTCCCTGGGGTACAAGGGGCTCTCTGGGGGTGCTTCAGGGTCTGCTCTGGGGGAGGACCCTGGCAGATAGGAGAGCAGGAATGAGCAGAGTGTGTGGGGCATGGGCTGTGGACCCAGCCAGAAAGTGAGGGAGGGCGCTGAGGAAAAGAAGCCCACCCTTCCTCTTCCCAGCGATCTGTTCATCCCAGTCTTGGGCAAACAAACCAGCCCAACAGGGATACTTAACCTACTATGAGCAGGTGCTTTTACAGGAACCCAGTCTTTAATCCTTCCAAGAATCCAGTGAAGTAGGGTTTAAAGGCAGTAAGAGGTAAATAAAGATGGCAAGTTACAGGCCAGAAATGGAACTGGGACTTCTGGCCCCAAAACCTTTTCACTTTTTACGTTTTCCTCCTATAAAGCTCTGGGGTCCGAGACACAAAGGGCCCAAGGGAAGTTTCCATCTTCTCCTATCAACATTCCTCCCATCAGTCCAGAAGGTACCTGGCCTCCTGGCACGGGTGGAATGGAGGCCGGAGGTGGGAGGGACAGGCAGGCACCACCACCCGCAGAGCTTTGGTTTTCTGCTCTGACATCAGATTTGCCCAAACTGCTGGGAGGAACATTCCAACCCCAGGTCCTGGTCCTCCGGTTGCCAGACTCTTCTAGCCTCCAGCCTTTATCCAGGTCCTCCTCCCGTCACCTTTCCTTTTCCCCCAGAGAGCACATCTTTCTCCCCCATGTCTGCGCTGCCATGGCATTGGAAGGGCTGCAGAGTGGAGCATGGCCACGAACCTCTCTCCTTCCTCCTGTGAGCAGAGAGAGTGCACGTGGGTGAAAGCTGTAGCAGAGGATGTAATCACAGAGGTAACAAGCCCTAGAACGTCAGCTCCAGGGAGAAGGGTTTTTGTCTGTTTTCTTAGCTGCTGTATCTCAGGGTACATAACAGTGTTTGGCGCATGTTAGATGCTCAGTAAGTACCGACAGAAGGAATTAATGAAAGCTACTGTTTGTTTTGTTGTCGTTCTTTTTTTTTCTTTAATTGTAGTATAGTTGATTTACAATGTTGTGTTAGTTTCTGCTATATAGCAAAGTGATTTTGTTATACATAAAAAATATGAACGGTTCACAAATTTGCTTGTCATCCTTGAGCAGGGGCCATGCTAATCTTCTCTGTATTGTTCTGATTTTAGTATACAGTAGGTGCTGCTGAAACGACACGGAAGCTACCGTTTGTAAGTACCCACTATGCTCTAGATGCTGTGCTACACAGATTATGGTCATTTTTCTCTCCAAAAACCTTAGGCTTTTGCATTTGTTTAATTTTAATTTCACAGTTTTCCTTGATTATTTTCTTTTTTTAATTGAGATGTTGGAGAAGCAGGAGACTGTTGTGCCTCACCTATTGCAAAAATGTAACAATAAACTTCCTCAAACTAAGATATTCTTTATAATTACACTGCTTACACGTAAGGACACATGTATGTTTTTTACAGAACATTTTTTTAACTCTCCTGTTTGTAGAGAAATTGTTTCAAAGATATTGCCTTATAGCTTTGCAATTAGAAAAAAAAAATGCTTTACTTACATCATGTCATTTACTCTTACCTGTTGCAATATCTTATTCCTGTTCAATATGCAGACAGGAAACTAGAGATTAAGCGAATGCATTTTGCCAGCTGTGTGACCTTGAGTAATCTACTACTCTCTCTGATTTTTAGTTTCTCCATCTGAAAAAAAAGAAGGTGATAATTTTGGCCTCTTAGGATGGATGTGAGGACTGAGTTAAAGTGTCTGAAGTACTCAGCCCAATGCTGGGCCCAGAAAAATAAGAAGTAGACAAAGGAGAGGAGAAGGAAGGGATGAGGAGAAGGGAGAAGGAAGAGAAGGAAAGGAGAGGGAAGAAGGGGAGGAAGAGTGTTGCCAACTCTTAACTTTGCTGCATGAAAACATTTAAAACCACCCTGTAGGGCTTGCCTGGTGGCGCAGTGGTTGAGAGTCCGCCTGCCGATGCAGGGGACGCGGGTTCGTGCCCCGGTCCGGGAAGATCCCACATGCCGCGGAGCGGCTGGGCCCGTGAGCCATGGCCGCTGAGCCTGCGCGTCCGGAGCCTGTGCTCCGCAACGGGAGAGGCCACAACAGTGAGAGGCCCGCATAACGCAAAAAAAAAAAAAAGAAGTCCCTGGACTACATTGACAGATGAATGGATAGAGAAGATGTGGCACATATATACAATGGAATATTACTCAGCCATAAAAAGAAACGAAACTGAGTTATTTGTAGTGAGGTGGATGGACCTAGAGTCTGTCATACAGAGTGAAGTAAGTCAAGAGAAAAACAAATACCGTATGCTAACATATATATACGGAATCAAAAAAAAATGGTTCTGAAGATCATACGGGCAGGACAGGAATAAAGATGCAGACGTAGAGAACGGACTTGAGGACACAGGGAGAGGGAAGGGTAAGCTGGGACGAAGTGAGAGAGTGGCATGAACTTATACACACTACCAAATGTAAAATAGCTAGCTAGTGGGAAACAGCTACATAGCACAGGGAGATCAGCTCGGTGCTTTGTGACCACCTAGAGGGGATAGGGAGGGTGGGAGGGAGACACAAGAGGGAGGGGCTATGGGGATAGATGTATACATATGACTGATTCACTTTGTTATAAAGCAGAAACTAACACACCATTGTAAAGCAATTATACTCCAATGAAGATGTTAAAAAAAAAAGAAAAGAAGTTCCTGGACTAAAGCTCAGAGGTGGCGAACATACACTTGAACTTTGCTTTGGGTGGACAGAAGCATGAGTGAAGCATTTGTAGAAGTTGGTAGGATGAAGCAAACTTCATGCAGTTTAAAAAGTTGTTACCTATCAGTTGCAGTCAAATGAAGAAAATAGGCTTGTCTTGAAAAGGCATGTCTACAACTTAGAGATGAGGCAATCCTGATGGGCTCGTAATTGTTCCATTTTACAGTGGAGAACATCCCTGGGCTCTTAGTTTCCTTAGGTGTAAAGCGGAGGCACTAATTCCTACGTAGCCGACCTCCTAGGGTTGGCGTGAGAAGCAAATGAGAGAATGTTAGCTTAAAGCTCTAAGGGTAAGTAAGGTGGTGGCAGTATCTCTCACAACTTCACAGTTTTCCCTTGAGAGACTACAGTGGAACATTTTACATGTCGCACACTTTTTGTTTATTAACTCATTTACCTCCCTAAGAAGTAAGTGCAGTTGATGTCTTTCCATTTTACAGATGAAGAACTTGAAGCCTGGGCAGGTTTACACCCAGAAGCCAACCAGGTATACATGGCAGCACTGGGATTTGAACCCAGGTCGACCTGGCTCAAATCTGAGCTGTTACTATTGTGCCATCTGCCTTTCTAAGCACTTGTCATCATACCTCCTCCTAGCCACCCACTGTACAGTAAATGTCTTCATCCACAGCCTTTCTTTCCTCGTGGGAGGGTTGCTATATTCAAATTCTTTGGCATGTTATCTACTAGATGTAACAGAAGGAAGCTGAAAGTTTGCTAAAACCTTAATGATTTCCCTTTTTGGTCTTCTGGAGGTTTGCAGTGAGACGGTTGAGTCAGCCATATTCTTGGGGTAAACTTTGTGTTTGCAAAACAATCAAAACCTCTAACCAGCTGGAACAAAATCCCATGAGCTACATGTGGCTGCCTTTCTCAGGACACACAGCGTGGTGTCCCACGGAGGTGGGAAATGCCCCATGGCATCGACTGCTAAGAAGAGAGCCTCTCCACACCCAAGGCCATTTGGTCATTTACTCAATGTCTCTGTCCGCAGTACCTGGATGGTCTGGACTTGCTTCTTATAGAATCCTAAGGCACTTCAGGGCCCCCTCCTTCTGTCTGAGAGGTCGTGAATAACCGAGTTGGGGGAGCCGTTTGCAAGACTGGGTGCAGACAGGTGGGGATGTGCTGCCCAGCTTTCCTTTTTCTTTTCCATTTAAAAATTACTAGGAGGCAGAGGGGAGGGATAAATTAGGAATTTGGGATTAACAGATACACAATACTCTATATAAAATAGGTAAACAACAAGGACCTACTGTATAGCACAGGGAACTATATTCAATATCTTGTAATAACCTACAATGGAAAAGAATCTGAAAAAGTTATATATACACACATATATATATGTATAACTGAATCACTTTGCTGTACACCTGAAACATTGTAAATCAACTATACTTCAGTTTTAAAAAAAATTACTAGGGACAACCAATTAACACCTGTAAATGGACCTGAAAGTAAAATGTGGTTTTTAAGCAAACGAACCATGTCTAAAAATTATATGTCCCTAACAATGAGGTTTCAGAACGTGAACTGTGGAAATTCTAAAGTTAGATGAAACTTCATTCAGCAACTCCTGAAACGACTGACTATACACTTCAAGAAGACTCAACCGAGAAAACCACCAACATTGCTCTTGTTTGCATTTTCTACAGAACAATTAGAAGCAGGAGTCACGGCTCCAATCCCACAATCACCAGGGATTGGCCAGCTCTATCTCCAGCACTGACTAAAAACAGGAAATACTAGTTGTAACTAAATGGAACCAATAAAACAAGAACCTCCTTTGACTTTATCGCCACTTGGAAAAAGCAACTAAAACCAAATAACCCATCTGGACCCATTTTCTGGTGGTAAATGAGGTAGATTAACCTGGGGGAGTCCCAATACCTATGCCAGCTGGAAGAGTCATGATTCTGTACACGGGCCACCAACGGTCAAGGGCTGCAATCCTCCACACACCTGCGATGTTCACATCTGAGCTGTCCTGGGTGTTCTCCCGGTGGGGTGGCAGGGTGACTGCAGAAGCCCCCAGAGAAATCCTAACCCTAACCCTCAGAGGGCAGAAGGTGGACACCAATCTACAAAAATCGATTGTGTCACTGACTCTTAAATATCTCCAGTGGTTTCTCTCTCCTTAAAGCAAAGAACCAAATCATTTGGAAACATGACAACAAATGAATACACTCTGAAGCTTGCTATTAAAAAATTTTTTTCAACAGATTCAAAGAAATAATGGAATTTATGTTAAATTACTTTAAGAAATTATATGCAACAAAAGTTAATCTGTGAGCCAAGATAGTGACATGCTGGGACTTCCCTGGTGGTCCAGTGGTTAAGACTCCTTGCTTCCCCTGCAGGGGGAATGGGTTTGACCCCTGGTCAGGGAACTAAGATCCCACATGCTGCATGACTGAAAAAAAAAAAAAATGGAAAAAAAGAAGATAGTGACATGCTGAAAAAAGTTAAATAGTGAGGGTGAGCAGAATAGGTCACCCCCAAATAGGCCAATTTGACACGTGGATTACTTTGAGCTGAAGGCAATCAAGACCCAGCAGACTCAGGGAAAACTTTTACCTCTCCCTTAACTGCCTAAAAGAATTTAGATAACGGGCCTGGTCCTGAAAGAGAGATACTATCAGAGATAACGTTTTATCTGAATGACCTATCTTCATGGCAGGGTGAACATCTAATCATCAAACACCTGCTCTTCTTATCTTCTTGTGAATTACCCTCCTCCCCTTTGAAGACCCCGGGTCCCTATCCCAATCCTTGACTCAGGATGACATATAAGCCTCAGTTGCCCAATTTACCTTTAGGTCTCAAATTTTTGTGGGACTCTTGTCAAAATTAAACTTGGTTTTCTCTTGTTAATCTGTCTTATGTCAATTTACTTATTAGACCAGCCAAAGAACCTAGAATGGGAGAAGGGAAATTTTTTCCACCCCTAGAATAGTCATATATTAAATTGCCCAACTGTCCTTTTCTGTTGTACATTTACCCATGAGTTCAGTTTAAGCCTCTTGTTTATTTTGTCATACAATTGAATTACATTCTTTTCTTCAATAGTTGAATGGTTCCAAATGTGACTTTTCATTCAGAGAATTCATTCTTACCATTGCCAAAACCCCTCTATTTCATTCAAATGAATCAGCTCCTCTAATTAGCAGGAAATAATCTGGAACTAATCAACTAAAAGATCTGACTTGTGGGAACCCTCTTGCACTGTTGGTGGGAAAGTAAATGGATACAGCCACTATGGAGAACACTATGGAGGGTCCTTAAAAAACTAAAAATAGAATTGCCATATGACCCAGCAATCCTACTACTGGACCTACACCCAGAGAAAACTATAATTCAAAAAGACACATGCACCCCAATGTTCATTGCAGCTCTATTTACAATAGCCAGGTCATGGAAGCAACCTAAATGCCCATCGACAGACAAACGGATAAAGACGATGTGGTACATATATACAATGGAATATTGCTCAGCCATGAAAAGGAATCAAATTGGGTCATTTGTAGAGACCTGGATGGACCTAGAGACTGTCATACAGAGTGAAGTAAGTCAGAAAGAGGAAAACAAATATCGTATATTAACACATATATGTGGAATCGAGAAAAATGGTACAGATGAACCAGTTTGCAAGGCAGAAATAGAGACACAGATGTAGAGAACAAACGTATGGACACCAAGGGGGGAAAGCAGGGTGAGGGGTGTGGTGATGATGGTGGTGTGATGACTTGGGAGATTGGGATTGACATCTATACACTAATATGTATAAAATAGGTAACTAATAAGAACCTGCTGTATAAAAAATAAATAAATAAATGAAATTTAAAAAAAAAAAAGATCTGAGTTGTCATCAAAATGCCTTGGGAGGGCTTCCCTGGTGGCGCAGTGGTTGAGAGTCTGCCTGCCAATGCAGGGGACACGGGTTCGTGCCCCGGTCCGGGAGGATCCCACATGACGCGGAGCGGCTGGGCCCGTGAGCCATGGCCTGTGCGTCCGGAGCCTGTGCTCTGCAACGGGAGAGGCCACAACAGTGACAGACCCGCGTACCGCAAAGAAACAACAACAACAACAACAACAACAACAACAAAATGCCTTGGGAAACATGTTAAGTAAGATAATAAAATCACTTTACAGAACAGCCAGGAAGGGAGAAGAGGGCATAGAGTCGATGGAAAAGCACAGGCCCTGGGATTGAAAGCACACATTTCCCTATTTAATAACCACGTGTCCTGGGGAAAATAACTTAATGGCTTGGGGCCTCAGGTTCCTCATTGATGAAGTGGAGGTAGTAATCTGCTATGCCTGCTTCCAGGCTCATTCTTGGGACCAAATGAATCATGTAAAAATGTTTCGTAAATGCCAAAGCACCATTCAATTGCAAACTACAATTATTCAGTAGTTGGGTTGCTTTGGAGACAACAGAAAAAGTCCTTGTGTTTTACATTCAGCCCTCAGACCACGTAATGCTGCTGAGGGAACCCCATATTTGCATGCCCTCTTCCATCCCAGCAGACCCCCTAAGGGGTTCCTCGTGGTTTCTGTGGCTTTAGGCCTGGATTGATCTCACAGTATTTCCTCTTTTCTCCACAGTGATTCCCCTGGAGCCATGACAAGCATATCACAGTCCATCAACAAGAAACTAGGCAACTTTTTGCGAAGTTAGACTTGAACCTAGAAGCCTATGCATTTCGGTTAAAAACGGACTTGGAAACAAATAAAAAGTTCAACAATTTTGCTATGATTCCAGTAGAGGGCGACAGGGCTGCAGTGACTCTCCCACAGGAACTGCAACGTAATTCAAAGGTTAACAACACACAGAGCCTGCCTCCCTTCTTTCCTTTCTAATCAGATGATTATAGTCATAATTTTAATACCTCTTTGTAGAGAAAAGACATGGCTAAAGGCCATTATGCATTCGGCTGCACTTCCCAAACTCTTCCAGAATGGGTCTGCATTTTTTTTTTTTTTTAATCACAGGAGCCACTAGGGCATTTGGAAACAGCAACAAAGGCACGTAATGTGTTCAGTCTCCGGATGCTTCACACCGATGGGCACCATTGATGGCAGAGCCAGAATTCACCCTGTTTTCTTTCTTCCTGAATCAGAACCTGGGGGCTGTTCAAGCATCTGTCCCATTTCCAGTCCAGAAGAGGGTCCTGATTAGTCTAAGCCAATCAGAGCATGTTTTAATCTGGTGAATGTAACTGGTCCAGGGATGGACTTAGGGCTTTACTTGGCCTAGTCAGACTGAAGTGTAGGGCTTATCTTCTACGATCTGGGAAAAAGTTTTACCTCTTTCTCTCCCACTGGATATGAATGAGGAAACTTGTTGCTATTGGCAGCCATATTGTAAGGGTGGGTAAGATGGCCAGAGGAAAAAGAAGGAGGGAAGGAAATAACCCAGGTTTTTGGTGATGCCACTAAATCCAACAACCCTGTCACCTAGACTTCTTGTTTTGTGAGATAATACATTTCTGTTTAAACCTACTTTGGTCAAGCCTTTATTTTTTGCAGATACCATACGTATATGGATTAATGAGCTCCCTTCACTTTTCCCAAGGCCACCCGCTGGGTGGGCTGAAATAGTGGTTGAGAGCAACTACTTTGGACTAGTTTTTATCTTAAACTATCTATTGGTTTTCCGTGGGTCACTTGCTGAGGATGTTGTTGCATATTATTTCTGTGATATTATCCTTTTCATTAACCCAGTGCTTTAGAGATACTTGTTATTTATTCCTAGTCCTAGATGGATCTATAACTTAGAGGGGTTATCTCTAAGTGAGAGATTGCAGTACAGTAAGTCAAAACATGTACAAAGTCACCCAATATGTCCATGACTGTGCTGAAAATACTGTGTACTTCATAAGTGCACTTCTCATTTGTAGTTCTAGCCTGATGGAGGGAAAAATTCAGTTTATCTAACATAGCAAACTATGGTAGTTTTAAAAAACAGAAATCTTTAGTGCTGTCTTACTTTGTTCTTTTTTTCTTTTTTTATAAATTTATTTTATTTATTTTTGGCTGTGCTGGGTCTTCATTGCTGTGCGCGGGCTTTCTCTAGTTGAGGTGAGCGGGGGCTACTCTTCACTGCAGTGTGCGGGCTTCTCATTGTGGTGGCTTCTCGTTGCAGAGCACGGGCTCTAGGCACGTGGGCTTCAGTAGTTGTGGCTCACGGGCTCAGCAGTTGTGGAGCGCGGGCTTAGTTGCTCCGCAGCATGTGGGATCCTCCCGGACCAGGGCTCGAACCCGTGTCTCCTGCATTGGCAAGTGGATTCTTGACCACTGCACCACCAGGGAAGTCCCTGTTCTCTTTTTCAAGGTTGGGGGATTATACATGTGTTTTTTCTTACTGATTTATCATTGCTAGTTTATATTCATAACTTCTAATGAATTTAAACCAAAAACCACATTTTAAAAGCCTCTTGTGGCTCCTGGTGGAAAGAGCTTGCCAAAGCAGGAAGTAGTGGTTGCCTCACAGGAAGGAGACCAGGGGGCCCAACATTCCAAGGATTTCGGCCAAGTGTTTGAGGGATTGTCCAGAGAATCACCAGATAAATGGTCTAAGCATTCATGAAACAGTTATTATTTGGCCATAATTATGAGAAATAAAGAATCAAAAGGGAGGGGAGTTCTCTGGCGGCCCAGTGTTTAGGACTTGGTGCTTTTGCTGCCATGGCCCGGGTTCAATCCCTTGTTGGGGGACTAAGTTCTGCAAGCTGTGCAGAACAGCCAAAAAAAAAAAAAAAAAAAAGAAAAAGAATCAAAAAGGAAGGTAATTTTTCAGCCAACAGTATACAAAGTCTTGTTCTGAGTAATGTTGTGATTAAAAGATGTCCTTAGAGACAGAAGATTCATACCGTATGTGGGAAATAAGTAGCCAACTATTTTAGGCAGCAGAAAAGGAAATGCTCAAGTTAAGAGGTATAGAATAAGTGTTATCAGTACACAGCGAAAAGGGCTTAGAATGAGCTACTGTGATCAGGAGAGGTTTTTTTATGGAGGAAAAGAGCTAAACAGGATGGTTTGGATGTGGATGAACTTTCAAGGTGAGAAAATTGGGGCAATTATGGTACGGTGTTTAAAAAATTAAATCAATACTAGTCATAAATAATTTTTGTTTCAAACATTGTTGTTAAAAATTTTCCCAAGATGTATTAATACATGAGGATCTGAAATTGTTTAGAATATTTTAGAATATTTTGAAATTAACCTTAGACAAAAATGTAAACAAATTTATACATTATCTTCCTTAGGAAATAAAAGCATTGGGCATTTAATAGATTCATTTATTCATTTACTAAATATTTACTGAGCACCTACTGTTTACCAGCTAATGTTCTAAGTGATGAGTGAAACAGATATGCCTCACTGATGATTAAAATCTTAGTCAGGGATCTCAACAAGGTATGTTCATATCACAAGATTTACACTGTTAAAAAAAGTCAACTCTAGGTAACTAGAAGCTTCTTGTTAATTTAGACTTCCCATCCATCATGCAAATTTCAGTATAGTTGGTGGGTAGTCTCCAGATAGCCTATTGTCATTGCTATATTAAATAACTTGAATTAAATAATCTAAGTGCTTTTAGTGGGATTGGTGGTTCAACAGGGAAGGGGCCACAGGGAAATGACAAAGAGAGTGCACATTACAGATGGGCTTTAAAAGACCTAGGGATCAAGGACTCTGACCTGAATTAAAATAGCGATGCAGAACGGGGGTGGATGCTCGCCATAAACACCACAGCCTTCTCAACATGCCTCAGATTAATGGTCTGACCGATATTTTGTCCCCTCTCTCTTCAGTCTGGATGCTCTGACAGATCTGGAATGTTTAGATCTACATATAAAGCGGGCCAAGGAGGAAAGGGGCCCAGTAAACCCCAGCAAAAGGGGTTTATAGGAATAGAAGTTGCGATTCAAGTCACTGCTACCTGATTCCTAAGATGGGAAGCAAAACTGGGGAGTTTGGCAGACTGTTGAGTGTTCCCCCCAGTTTATTCTCCTTTTTTCCCATAGCGATGGAGTTTTAGCTAGACAGAAGGTGACTCAGCCACAGACTGCATTTCTCAGAGTCCTCACAGCTAAGAGTGGCTACGTGGCCAAGTTCTTGCCAATGGAATATGAATAAAAGTGATGAGTACAGCTCTTGTGTCACTCGCGAAATTGCTTGCCTTTCATTTCTTCTCTTGGCCTCTCCCGGTGGCCTGGGCCACAATCTTAGTGGCAACCCAATTTTAACCATGCATCTAAGGACCACACGCTAAGAAGAAGCAACAAGACAGAAAGGCCATCATATGGAGCAGATATCCCCATCAGCCTGGACTATTTGCATCTGAACTTTTACTTTTCTATCCTATTTGCTGATCTTTAAATGTCTTGATTACAGCAGCAGCTTAATTTGTAGGCTAGGCAATACAGTGAGTTATACACTGTTGTATCAGGGATGCTTCTGGTCATTGTTTCAACAGATTCCTTTCCTTTGTTCTTTCACTTATGCCTAATTCCTTACCTGGCAAGGTCCAGTCCGATCCATGCTGGGAAACCACATTTAGGCACTGAACTCAGAGCCAGAGCATTATTGGTGGGCATGTAGCTAGAGAATGTTCTAGAGGGAGCAACTCAAAAACAGTTAATGTGGGCCTGGGGTCATCGTCCGGGAGCAGTTGGGAGCATGGTGTCTGAAGCTGACCCTCTCAGTCAGTGAGTGCCTATGGCATGGAGTGTTGGCTGGTTCTGAGGGTGGGAGCCAAGGGTACTCTTGCAGAGCCTAGAAGAGGCAATGAGAAAGTAAGCGAGCCCCAACTGCTGCCTGGTCCTTTCTCCGCGGAAGGAGTTTCTACCCTGGCTGCTTTACGCTGATGTAGGGAAGGACATGATGATTGAGGAATAAAAAGGGACCTGGGAAAAAGAGGAGACTGGTATACTGAGTAAAGGGAAAGGAGAGTTTGGTAAAACAAAACAAAACCAAAGAAAGAAACAAACAAACAAAAAAACACAGCGGTTTTTAAAATTGGTCTGGAAATCCAATACTTGAGTAAGTCAGTCTGGATCCCCAGTAAGGCTTGATCCTGCTTCCTAACTCCTCTGCCTTCCTGAATCTGGGGGTTGGCCCCAGCTGGTTCTCTCAGGCCCATGTCCTCTTGACAACTCCTCCCATGTCCATGTCCTGCAGAGAGGGCACAGATACTCTGCAGCAGAGTCATGTGGTGTTCACGGGAAAAAAATTTTTTTCATTAAGAGCACTTACAAGCAGGGAAGTAGCAAAGTGCACACGGCTTTCTGAGCCCTCATGATCCCCCTGAGTTGGGTTGGGCATGGTTGGCCAGGGCCAAATGGCTCCAAGACAGGGCCCCTGCCCTCCGGCTCTGCCATGGGAACTTCCTGGTAGAGGAAGAAGTGGCCTTGTTGGGAAGGCTCAGCAGCTGGTATCAGCCTGTTCTCCCACAGAGCTAACTCACACCTACTGAACCAGCTCTCTGCTAAGCTACAGAGAAAAGGTGAAGAAATGCATGTGTGAGGCCATCCGGATCTGCTCTTTGGTTATGTCCAGGCTCCTGGCCCCTGGAGCTAGTCCAGGGTCCTCCAAATAAGAAAGAAAGACATTTTCTAATCTGAGCATCAAAAAGCCATTTAGGGATTTGCCTGGCGGTCCAGTGGTTAAGATTCCGAGCTTCCACTGCAGGGGGCACAGGTTTGATCCCCAGTTGGGGAACTAAGATCCTGCAGGCCACACAGTGCGGCCAGAAAAAAAAAAAAAAGCCGTCTAAAATCTCCCTCAGTGCCTTCGTGGCCTGAGGTTTTTTTGTGTGTGTGTGTGTGGGCCTCGCGCTGTTGTGGCCTCTCCCGTTGCGGAGCACAGGCTCCGGACGCGCAGGCACAGCAGCCATGGCTCACGGGCCCAGCAGCTCTGCAGCACGTGGGATCCTCCTGGACCGGGGCACGAACCCGCATCCCCTGCATCGACAGGCAGGCTCTCAACCACTGCGCCGCCAGGGAAGCCCTGGCCTGAGGATTTTAATGTACTCAACTCCAGAATGTTCCCTCTTTGCTACTTTGGTTCTTCAGATCGGCAAGTCACTGTCAGTTAAGTATCTAATCATGCTTAGCTTATATTGACCTCTGGAGACATCACATATTCTGCCTTTATTTCTGTATGTTGAACTGTTTCCAACCTGTGTTTATTTAAAGTGCTTTAGGCTGATTTATATAAGAGTATTTAATCATGACTCATATAACTATAAAATGAACATGTGTCAAAGATTTTGTTTAACTCATTAATTAGTGAGGGGACCAGTAGGATGTTATAAATGGTTCAAATGAGGATTTGATTTACAGAGATTTATATTTTCTAGTGGACAAAAGGAATAATTTGCATAGCTATGGACAGGAAAGATATGCATTACTATCAGTTTTCTTCATGTTAATATCTACCTTTCACAGAGTTGTAAAATAACCTGGTCAAAGACAATCAACCCTCCTACACTGTTGGTGGAAATGTAAATTTGTATAGCCACTATGGAGAACAGTATGGAGGTTCCTCAAAAAACTAAAAATAGGGCTACTATATGATCTAGTAATCCCACTCCTGGGGATATATCCAGAGAAAACCATACTTCGAAAATATACATGTACCCCAATGTTCATTGCAGCACTATTTACAATAGCCAAGACATGGAAGCAGCCTAAATGCCCATTGACAGATGAATGGATAAAGAAGATGTGGTACATATATACAATGGAATATCACTCAGCCATAAAAAATAATGAAATAATGCCATTTGCAGCAACATTGATGGACCTAGAGAATTCTACGTGAAGCCAGACAGAGAAGGAAAATATCATATGATATCATTTATATGTGGAATCTAAAAAAATGGTAAATGAACTTATTTGCAAAACAGAAATTAGACTAACAGCTTAGAAAACAAACTTATGGTTACCAAAGTGGAAAGGCAAGGTGGGGAGGGATAAATTAGGAGTTTGGGATTAACAGATACACACTACTACACATAAAATAGATAATCAACAAGGACCTACTGTATAACACAGGGAACTCCTACTCAATACTCTGTAATAACTTATATGGGAAAAGAATATGAAAAAGAATAGATATATGTATATGTATAGCTAAGTCACTTTGCTGTACCCGTGAAACTAACACAACATTGTAAATCAAATATACTCCAATATAAAAAATAAAGAAAAAATACAAAAATACAAAAAAAGAACATATTTACCACTCTCCACATCAAAACAAAACAAAACAAAAACAAAGATAATCCAAACCACATCCCTAGAGGATCAGAAAATCCCTGGAGGGTCCACTGGACAAGGCTTAGCCTTCTGTTGAAAGGACCCCCAGTAATCTCTTTTGACCATTTCAAAGTTTGACAGCTTTTCCTGACAGTCTTCCTTCCCCTGTGATCATACATAATTTCAAAGAAAGATTTTTCTTTTCTTTTTTTTTTTTTTTTTTTTGTGGTACGCGGGCCTCTCCCTGTTGTGGCCTCTCCCGTTGCAGAGCACAGGCTCTGGACGCGCAGGCTCAGCAGCCATGGTTCACGGGCCCAGCCGCTCTGCGGCACGTGGGATCTTCCTGGACCGGGGCACGAACCCATGTCCCCTGCATCAGCAGGCGGACTCTCGACCACTGCACCACCAGGGAAGCCCCTCTTGTCTTGTTTTTAACAATAGATAACTCAGACTTAATCGCTATTATTAATTTATTACTGATATTTTCCAAACGTGAAAAGTCTGATGAGCTTCACAATATGAATAGTACAACTGACAAGAGAATTTCACTCTTACTGTGCAAAACAAAGACCAAAAAAAAAGCCTCCTTCCCCCTAGCCCTCCCAACCTCAGCCAGATAGATAACGGCACAGGTACAGAGCCCTGAGTTTCCACAGATTCAACCACAGGAAGGAGTGAGGGTGGGTAACCATCCAAATCCAGCCTTCAGCTGAAGCAAATAATAATGGCGAAAAGCTTTAAATAGATCCAGGGAGAAGCTCATTTTCGGGGCCTAAGAAGCAGTGCAGCACCTCAGGTATTTCTTGTTTCGGAAATTGCTTTGGTTTGTTTTTACTTCCTTCTATTCTGTTGGAACAGAAAATACAGACCTTTTACGAATGTATTCACCACGTCTGACGATAAACTCATTTAGACCAGCCAAAATAATTGTCCGACAGGGACACAGGACTTCAACCTCAGTTCAGAAAATCCCTGACATCTGACGTAGGAGGATTTATAGGTTTAGTGGAAATTGCTTTTTCTCCTGCCCTCCAGATTACAGACTGTGGGTTGATTTTTTTTTTTTTTTTTTGCATGAGTAAACATCTTTCTAATAATGAACAGAACAATAATGTGTTAAGAGAGAAAAAGAACATCCTTTTCCTTTTTTGCTGTTTCTTGAGAGAACTGTTTGGATTTGGAAACGCATGTTGGCTGTCCAGAACATGAAAGTTGGCCTTTTCCTTTTGTGGTGGCCATGGGCTTTGGCTACTGAAAGCAGAGTGCACTGGCGAAAAAGAGACGTACAGGAGATGTCGAAGAAAGGCAGGTGAGTGGACTTTTCCTGATCGAGGATTTAGGGGAAGAGGGTATGTAAAGCGAGCTTCTGGTTTTGTTGTGGAATCGTTTACAGTATATGGTGTTTCCCGTGGATGCCTTTTGCCTTTTTACTCCTTTTCCCTTTGTTTTCCTGCTTCCGCCTACTCCCCCTTTTAGGAAGTTAGAATTATGTTTTTTTTTTAAATGATGCTAGTAGATTTGATACAGTGCTATCATTGCATATTCTTCAATCTCTTAGGAATTGCCCTGGGTAAAAGTAGATACTGGATAAAAGAATATATGCACATTAAAAAAAAATAAGGGCAATTATTTGATGTTTGCATCCTAGGTTGGAGCAAATCTGGGACTTCTCAAATAACCCATGGGACCTCTAATTAGTGAGAATGATTCTGTGAGTTCTAATTCTTTCTGCTAGATGTGTAAGTCCCTTTTAAAATCTTTTCAAAGAGAAGAAAGCAGCTGTCTTCAAGCTGTGTGGCTAGGAGGATCATTAGGCTGTCTCCACCAGTAGTAAATCGGGAGGATGCAGGGGTGGACCTGCCTGAGGACCAGCCACTGCTGGTTACCAACACGGTACACGTCACCCTGGCCATACCAGCCTGCGGAGGGAACTTAGAGCCAGACCGATCCTTCCGCATCGGTCTCACCTGGGCAGCTCTGTGACAGAGCTGGTAATGGAATACCTGCATACCTGCTTGTCCGATACGCATCCATAAAATAGGACAGGGCTTCCCTGGTGGCGCAGTGGTTGAGAGTCCGCCTGCCGATGCAGGGGACACGGGTTCGTGCCCCGGTCCGGGAAGATCCCACATGCCGCAGAGTGGCTGGGCCGGTGAGCCACGGCCGCTGAGCCTGCGCGTCCGGAGCCTGTGCTCCGCAATGGGAGAGGCCACAGGACATTTGGAGATCCCCCAATCCAGCTCTCTCTCTTTCACCGAGGAAGAGATGGAGGCAGGAGGGGCACTGATTCTTGGTTCTGTATCAGCCTGAGTCCAAACTGTGCTTCAGCTTTCTTCATCTCTGAATGTAACATGAATAGAGGTCATAAAAAAGCAATTAGTATGGAAGGAAGTCCAGCTTTCTGGAGTTTGGGGCTCGTGGTTGGGCTGGGTGTCTTGTTCCCCAGTGCCCAGCTCTGTGTTTGAGAGAGCCCCCCACACATGGGATCCGGAACAGCCAGCTCTGGCTCACAGCGCTTGTTTCAAGCTGTTTTAGCAACATCACAAAGCTAGGAGCTGAAATATCCAGTGGTCATGGTGAGCCCGGGACACAGACAGAGACCGCTGTGCACGAGCCATATGTCCTGTTACAGTCAAGAGTCAGAAGCTGCTGGGCAAACGGTGGAATCAGTGGAGCGGTGCTGCCATAGAGATGATCTGAACCAAATGTGCTCTTAAGGATTAAAAATAATGACAGCAACACATCCTATGGGTTGTCGCCAAAAACTTCTCAGCCTCTCCCCCAAGCCAGAGCTGGAGGGGCGACCTATTAGTAAATACCATTGAGGAAGAGAAGTCTAGAGAGTGAAATAGATTTTCTTTTAAAAATTACTTAAAAGAACTTTTACTTTTTTTTAAATTATGAAAGCCATGTATGACCATTATTTTAAAAACCATAGGAACAAAATTTTTTTCAACACACAGAAATCACCCATAATCCCCAAACCTGGAAGTAACCTTGTTAACATTTTTGTGTATTTTCTTCCAGTCTTTTTTTTCTCTAAGCATATATTGAGTATTTACTAGTCTGGGATTATTCTATGCATATAACTTTGTAACCTCATTGTATTTAATACAATGATTTTGTCTGCTTATTTACTTATTTGAAGTCTATAGAATTATCATTTGAATGGCCACACTGTAATGCATAATAGTGTATAATTACCACCATTTAAGCATCTTCCTCTATTTGTGGACATTTAATTGCTTCCTCTTTGTTATTATAAATATTCTGGGGCTTCCCTGGTGGCGCAGTGGTTGGGAGTCCACCTGCCGATGCAGGGGACACGGGTTCGTGCCCCGGTCCGGGAAGATCCCACATGCTGCGGAGCGGCTGGGCCCGTGAGCCATGGTCGCTGAGCCTGTGCGTCCGGAGCCTGTGCTCCGCAACGGGAGAGGCCACAACAGTGAGAGGTCCGCGTGCCGCAAATAAATAAATAAATAAACAAACAAACAAATAAATATTCTGTATGAATATCTTTGTACCTCAGGGTAGTTGTCTACATACACGATTATTTAATTAGGACAGACTCCTGGAAGTGTACTGGGTCGAACATTTAAAGCTCCAATATAACTGGCAGAATTGCTTTCCAGAATGGTGAACCCAGCCAGGTTTTTGTTTTTATGTGGCCTCCACTTTTAAAGGCTCACTTAATTTCAGCCAGACTCTAAACTCATAAGCTGCTGGTAATTTGTATCCAGGCTTCGTTTCATGGGGCATAATAATAACAGGAAGCAAGGTGAACTCATGCACACAATGGGGGTGAGGTAAGTAAGGCAGCTACGAGGCAAAATTGAAGGAGGCCCTCGCACGGCCTGAGAGGACGCGCCTCCTTACATTTTGTGCCTTACTTGACTCTCGGTAAAGATCAGAATGCCAGGGCAATGTTTCTAGAATGAATCACTACTTATGGTCTCTCCCTCCTCCCTGGAAGAATGAAGATCTAGGGATTTCCCCGGAGGTCCAGTGGTTAAGACCCCGTGCTCCCAGTGTAGGGGGGCCTGGGTTTGATACCTGGTCGGGATCCTGCAGGCCACACTGTGTGGCCAGAAAAAAAAAAAGAAGAATAAAGATCTAGCCTGTCTATACCACAGGCCCCTGGACAAATGCTGGCTCAAGCTCTAGGAGGGTAAACTGATCCCATCAGAGACAAAGTACCATTATCATATTGCTTTGTCTTGCTAAAGAATTCAAATTTCCTCTGAAGGTAGAGAGGTTCTAATAGTTTCAGCTGATTTCCATTTTGGAGAGATGGTACCGGTGGCAGGATGGCAGGAGCATGGGAAAAGTGCTACAGGGGGGACAGAGAAGGTCATCCAGTGTGTCTGCTTTAGACCAGGTGAGAGGTGGTGCGAGCCGGAACCAGGGTAATATGAGTCGGATGAAATGACCAGGGATGGAGAAGACGGATGAGCGCTTTAAGGAGGTAGAATTGTCAGAATTAGATTGGGTGAAAGTCTAGCAGGTATTTGGATGGTATAACTGGGCAGAGGGTGGTACCAGGGAAGGGAGAGCAGGAAGAGAAGCACATTTGGGGGAAAAGATGATGATTTCAGTGTGAGTATGTGGACCTGGATGTGCCTGCAAGATACCAGGAGATGGTTGTCCAGTTGACAGGAAGGCCTACAGGTCCGCAGCTCGGGAGGGAATTCGGGCCTGGAGATGTAGTTGTAAAGAGAGTCCTCCTAGGTGGTGGTAGATGAGGTGACCCAAAGACAGTGTGTAGCATAAAATAAGAGCAGGACAAAGGACAGAGCCTTGGGGATGAACAACATTTAAGGAGAGGTTGGAGGAAGAGGACTCGGTGAAGGAAGCTGAAAATGAGGGACCAGAGAAATAGATGTAGCACTGGAATAGAGAGGTACCAAGGAGGCGAAGGGAGCATCTTTGGGACAGTTGTCAGTTGCTTGTTACAGGGCAGGCACTGCCCTGGGCAATGGGTGCCTCGCCAATGACTGAATCAGATACAGGCTCTGCCCGCAAGAGGCTTACAGACTAGAGAAGTGTTCCAGTGCTGTGTCAAGGGTTTCCAGAAGGAGGGAGCGATCCACAGGGTCAGATCCCACCAGAGTCAAAATCAGTTAGGTAGAGGGCCAGGATGTGAGCGGGCCAAGAGATACGGTAGGAAGAGCCATTAACAGCCTCAGCGAGAAGAGACGGGTGGTGGGGTGTTGAGAAGAGAAAACGGAGTGAATGCGGTTCACTCTTAACAAGAAACCTGGCTGTGAACTGGGAGACTGAGACGAGAGAAGGTGAGAGGGAGAGACAGACAGAGCTTCCAGGCAAGGGGAGACGAGCGGGCTCAGGTGATGAAGGGCGGAGGCCAGGAGGGAGGCGGCGATCACGCACGAGGTGCCGCTGTCACGTCCTGTCCTGACAAAGCGCAAGCCTCTGGCTTATGGACAGCGTCTCTCTGATTGCCCTAAACACCGTGGAATGGGGTTTTCTCTTCAGTTACTAGTGTTCTCTCTTTATCTCATCCCTTCGTTCTCCAGAGAGTTTGCTGGAACTTTGAGTCTCCACTTTGGGCTTCTCTCTCATCTGGTATGACCTGCCCCTCATACTGATGGCTTCCTGAGCCTCTGCTGGGCTGCTCCCATGCTCATGACACCCGTCTCTCCCCACTTCCTCTGGCTCAAGTCTTTTCCTCCTCTAGTATTTAGCACAGATGTCACCTTCTCTGAGGAGCCTTCCTTGGCCCTCCCCTACCCCTGCCTCTCAAGTCTCAGGTAACTTTCTTCCGAAATTCCAGGACCCCTGATCGGTCCTATCTCAGAGGACTAATCATTCAGCATTATCACTTTTCTTCATCTGTCTCAGCTTCTAGACTGTGAGCCCCTTGCGGGCGGTCTGCTCAGGCAGCCATAACAAAACACCACAGCCTGGGTGGCCTCAACAGCAGACATTCCTTTTCTCATAGTCCTGGAGGCTAGAAGGCCATGATCAAGATGCTGGCAAATTCGATTTCTGGTAGGGATTCTCTTCCTGCCTTGTAGATGCCACCTTCTCACATGGCCTTTCCTCTGTGCTCGCCAATGCGGAGTGGGGTAGGGGGGGAGGATCCAGGTGTCTCTTCCTCTCCTTATGAGGACACCAGTCCTACTGGGTCTGGGGCCCACCCTCATGATCTCATCTAACCTTAAGTACCTCCCTAAAGGCCCTATCTCCAAATACAGTCACACAAAGAGTTAGGGGACTATGTGAATTGGGGAGGAGCACAATTCAGTTCAGAACAAGGGCTCAACCAGCACATTTATTCTTGGCTCCCCAGGTTCAAGTACCATATCTGGTAGATAGTAGATGCTCAAGAAATGTTGGGCATGAATAAATGAGTGACTCCTAACCCTTGCTATTCCTGTACTTCACTCACTCATTCCTTCAGTCATTCATTCATTCAACAAATACGTATTGACCACACTGCCCCAGGCACTGGAGGCAATGGAGAGGAATGTGGACCTCACTCCTACCCATGATGTGCTGACAGTTTAGTGGGGGTGACAGACCTCAATCCAATAATTTTTACAGAACGTCAGAATATCAAGGACTTTAGAAATCCCCTCCTTTTAAAGATGAGGAGAGAAAGGCCCAGAAAGGTATGGAACTCATGCCACCCCGCGTACCCTGAGAGTTCCGCGTCCCCTGTTTCTCTACTTCCTGTGCCCTCCTCTGACCACCATAAAATGAGAACAGGAAGTTCTATTCATGGATGTGAAAGTCGGGTTGAACCATATGAGAATGTTTTGATACTTCAAAAACAGTGGACTATCAGCCATTTCACGTGGTTCTAGCTGACATTTTCTTGTTTAATCCTTACAGTGACCCCCTAAGTTAGTATTATTCCCCCATTTTATGGGAAACTGGGAAACAGAAAGATCAAGTAACCCACCCAAGGTTAACAGCTAGTTGGTGGCCACCCTGGGATTTAAACTGAAGTCTGAATGGTGCTGGATCAGTGACCCTTCCAATACCACGAGCAGCCTCGTTAAAGAAATCTAACTTCCAGCAAGTGATTGTAACTTGTGATTTCTGTGACATTGGGATCTGTGACCCCCTGTTCTAGGCCTGGTCTCCTCACCATTCCTTGGGTGAGAGGGCGGGAGGTCACTAGGCTGAGAAGTCACCCAGCAACTTCTCATTCCCAAATGCATCACAGGCTCCTTGATGTCCATATGCTTTGTTTTGTTTTGTTTAACAGCTGGTATATTTAATTAGTGATGGGAATTCCACTCATAAGACATTTATTGAGAGTCTAAAATGTTCAAAGCCATATAGGTACATTGTGAATAGGATATGATCACTAAACAAAGGTTGCTCATAAGCAGGTGGTGTTGGCATTAGGGTCAGATATTGATCTACAAGTTAGAAAGTAGAATGTTCTATAACGTATGGGAAAAATACGACATGAGAATTCTGATAAAGAGAATAGGTGGGGAAAATTCAGGGCTTTAAACTAAAAAAAAAAAAAATAATGCAGTGTCTTCGAATGGGATGGCATAGAGAATTTATGTTCAGACATATGTACAAGGAAAAAGGGATGATCTAGGTCGAGATTTTACCTGAAAAGCAGGTGGACAAACATGCTCCTACTGTACCCTCTTGTCTCCCTGGAGGGCCATAGCAGGCCAGGTCTGCGAGTTGAGGACCCATCAGGTTGGTGGGAACCTGGGTCTGTCATGGTGGCAAGAAGAAGGCTTGATCAAAGGAACCCAAGATAACACAGAAGCCACATCCAAGCTGGGCTGGTCCCACCCACACCAGACACAGCCTTCTGGGTCCAGGTGACTCAGGTCTGCCACGGGTATGCAGACTTCAGGTGTCAAGGAATATTCACACTCTGGATTAGTCAGAGTTCTCCAGAGAAGTAGAACCAATAGGATATATGTAATACCTATTAATATCTCTCTCTCTCTATCTATCTATCTTACCCACACATATGTGTGTTGTGTAACATATATATAGTGTAATGTGTGTGTGTGTGTGTATATATATATATATATATATATATATATATATATATATATATATATATATATATATATATATATGGAGAGACAGGGGGAGGAGGATTTATTTAAAGAATTGGTTCACATGATTGTGTGGGCCACCAAGTCTGAAATTTATGGGGCAGACAGGCTGGAAATTCCAGAGGGAGTTGATGTTACAGCTCTAATCTGAAGGTAGTCTGCAGGGAGAATTCCCTCTTCCTCAGAGGACCTTAGGAGAAAAGACTGAGTTGATTAGGTGAGACCTACCCACATTATGAAGGGTAGTCTGCTTTATTTAAAGGCTACTGATTTAAATGTTAATTACATCTTAAGAATAGCTTCACAGCAACATCTAGGCTGGCATTTAACTAAAAACTGGTACCATAGCCTAACCAAGTTGACACCTAAGATTACCTATCACACCTTCTTAGAGGTAGTGGTTTGAAAAAGAGATTGCTGGTTACCCCAAAATCCACTTAGTGAGGAATCAAAGGAAATAAACTATTTATACTTGAGGGAAAATACACAATACTGACTCATGATGTGGACGAATGCACAGCCTCTATAGCAATTCAAGAAATGCAATGAAAATAACATTATGATAACATAAATAAATACAATAAATAAAAATTAAATGCACACACACACACCCCATGCTGGCGGGTCCGGGGGAACACAAAACCATCTTTGTGGGGCCCTGACAGTGGACTGACCCTTTCCACATCATCGTCTGCCAATAGGACTAGAGTTGTAAAGTACCTCTAACGTCTGAGGGATGATGCTTCTGGAACAGACTTGAAAGGTCTCAAAGCTGCCTTGTGGCCCCATCCCTTATTTCATGGCAGAGGAAACAGACTTGGAGAGAGGAGGAATGTGCCGTGTTCCCTCATCAGTCAGAAAAGCCGGGGCTCCCGGCAGTGTGCCAACCCCCTAACTGCCCGGTGCCCTCCCTGCCACGACAGGTCATTTGTGCAGAAGAGCAGGGTGTGCAAACATCACAGCAGCCTCACTTGGGTGGAAAACCAAGACACTAGCCCATGTTCAACCTCAGCTCAGCGCAGAGGGAGCGCAGCTGGTCTGGCGTGGGTCTCCTCTCCCTTCTGCTGTCCAACCAGCTTGGCCACACCGAGCAAGTCCCATCTCATGGCTTTTGTCCCTGCTGTGCCTCTGCCTGGACCACTCCTTTCCAGAATCGGCAGGTCGTTCTCTCACCTCCCTCAGGCCTCTGCTAGGTTGTCACCCTCTCAGGGATATGTTCCCTGGCCACCGATATAAAACAACCCCCCCAGCAGCCCATTCCCTAACCCCTAACCCTGCTTACCATCATAGCCCCGAATTTTGTTCCCATAAAGTAAGATGGAGCCCTGGATGTGTGTCCGTGAGGATTTCCTTCGAAGTTTTGGCTTGGGCACGAACAGTTACGGGCAACCCCAAGAATCCATCACCAAAGCTCCCAAGCCAGAGGGACCATGGTGGGAAGTCAGGCTCAAACTGTAAGAGTGCCTGGCTTTGGGACCTGCCACTGCCACATTCTCACACGGTGACTTTGGACAAGTCACTGGATATCTTCAAGTCTGCCCCTTCCATAGAGTGGAGTCAATTATGTCTATCACCTCAGGGTTATTGTAAGGATCGTGTGGGCCAATGCATGTCAAAGAACTTTGACTGTAAAGCTCGAAAACCCATAAAGATGCTGGGCCTCATTTATGCCGTCTTATGGTGGACACAGATCAGAAACGCCAGTGCAGACCCTCATCCACCAGGAGCCCCGTAGAGCTTGTCTTTGCTTTGAGGACAGTTATACTCTACACATCACCCAGTGATGCTCCCTGATTTGCCAACATGGAGGTCCTGCCCAGGGAAAGGAGACCACTTTAGGGTGTCTTGCCCTGTCTGAACTCACACTGAGCTCACATGCTATTGACATGATGGGACCCAATAATGTTCCTAAGTCGTCTTTGTAATCAAAGTTCTAGAACATGGCCAGGAATCAACCTGGAGCTTAACCTCAGCAGTTTCCAGGATACTCTTTTCTTCTTTGTGAATCTCAAGAAAGTGTCTTTCCACCTCCAGTTTTCTGGCTTCTCTCCTATTTTCCAGGTTTTCTCTGCTGCAGGATCCTTAAGTTTCTTGAGCTGTAATTCATCTGGTTCTGTAGGCTTGAGTTCCATTTAAAAAGCTAGAGCAGTTGTTCTCTATGTTGGCTGAGGAGGTCTGAAAGCTGTTGATGGCTGGGTCCCACCCTTGGTCTGGGGTGTGGCCTGGGAATTTTTAAGTCTCTCCAGTGAACCCAATGTGTGATCAAGGCTGAGAAACACTGAGTGAGATTATCTCAGGTTATCATTTTCACCACGCTGGTCAGCCACTAATTCTTTTCACTCTTCCCTTCCCAATTTGAAGACCATTCTCTTTGATGGAGAGTATCAAAATAAAATTGGATTCTGTTAGCAGAATTACTGTCTTATTGTAATTGTCCACATTGCTCTATCTTTTCCAAGCAGTACCTCCTTCTACGGAGTGTCCTGGTTCAGAATCAAACTTTAAAGAATTCTGCTTGTCTTTAGCACCTTTTTTGAGCCTTGCCTCGTTTACACCTTGGTCTTCTTGCCACATCGCTTATGGACCCATTCATCTCTTTGGAATACACCTGTGGTTTGTGTTTCTCCTTCCATATTTTGTATATATCTTAGTAAATTCTGAGCTCTTCAAACCGTTAGGAGCTGGGGCCAGAGAGATGTATGAGATAGAGGCCCTCTGACACAGAGTGCACAGGGAAGTGGGTGGGATGATCAGAAAGCCCCCGCTGTGCAGGATGGAGCACATTCTAATGAAGGTATTGACTTCAGTGGGAAGGAGGGAAGCCCAGGAATTCTTCCCGGAGGAGGTGGTATTGATCTGGGTGTGCAAGGTGTCATCTGGGTAAGAAAGTGTTCGAAGACTAGTGGAAAGGACCTTCCAGATAGATGGGACAGCAGGAACAAAGGCATGGGGGGTATAACTGGCAGCTGCAAGAAGAGGGGGGGAGAGAGGGAGCTGCGGCTGGGGAGGCGGGCAGGAGGCTTATTATGGGCCTTGTATGCCTAAGTTGTATAGATTTCACTTTGAGGGTGAAGGGTTTTTTTGTTTTGTTTTGTTTTGTTTTTTTGCAGTACGTGGGCCTCTCACTGTTGTGGCCTCTCCCGTTGCGGAGCACAGGCTCCGGATGCACAGGCTCAGCAGCCATGGCTCACGGGCCCAGCCGCTCCACGGCATGTGGGATCTTCCTGGACCGGGACACGAACCCGTGTCCCCTGCATTGGCAGGTGGACTCTCAACCACCGACCCACCAGGGAAGCCTTCTTTTTTTTTTTGTTTGGATTTTTTAAAAATTGAAGTGTAGTTGAGGTACAATATTAAATAAGTTACAGGTGTACAGTACAGTGGTTCACAATTTTTAAAGGTTATACCCAATTTATAGTTATTATAAAATATTGGCTATAGTCCCTGTGTTATACAATATATCCTTGTAACTTATTTATTTTATACGTAGTAGTTTGTACATCTTAATCCCCTACCCCTATACAGCCCCTCCTCCCTTCCCTCTCCCCACTGGTAACCACTAGTTTGTTCTCTATATCTGTGAGTCTGTTTCTTTTTTGTTATATTTAGTACGAAAAGTTCTGACCTATGGTTCTTCTTCTTGATGTTTCCTTGCTTTAGTTCCTCATCAGTTGTATGTGGATGATGTTTTCTCAAAGCATCTCCCAGAGGTTAGATAAAACAGGGATGGGGGAGTGTGAGAAGCAAGGGATCTGCCGGAAGTCTCATTCAGCCAATAGCAGAGCGCTTGATAAGTTATACTTCACTTTGCTGATTATTTCACCTCTGAGAAGGTAGAGAACTTAATTTTGACAAGAAAGCAAGAACTAGCTAATGAACCATATGACCCAGCAATTCCACCCCTGGCCATATATCCAAAAAAACCCAAAAAATATTAATTCAAAAAGATACATGCACCCCATTATTCATAGCAGCACTATTTACAATTGCCAAGATATGGAAGCAACCTAAGCGCCTATCAACAGATGAATGAATAAAGAAGATGTGGGGGCCTCCCTGGTGGCGCAGTGGTTGAGAGTCCGCCTGCTGATGCAGGGGACACGGGTTCGTGCCCCGGTCCGGGAAGATCCCACATGCTGTGGGGTGGCTGGGCCCATGAGCCATGGCCGCTGAGCCTGCGCGTCCGGAGCCTGTGCTCCACAACGGGAGAGGCCACGGCAGTGAGAGGCCCGCATACCGCAAAAAAAAAAAAAAAAAGGAAAAAAAAAGCAAGTTACAGTATTTCTCTCTCTCTAAGGAGTGTAAGGATCTACTCAGGATGGCACAGGTTATTTCTTAGTGGTTTTCAGCCTCGCCTTTATGCTTAAATCTATTTTTCAAAAAGTTTTAACATGGGCATGTAAACAGAAAAAAAGTTATTTTAAAATATTAAACAACAACAATAAAAAAAAGACTTTAAGGGAGTTCCCTGGAGGTCAAGTGGTTAGGACTTGGGACTTTCACTGCCGTGGCCCGGGGTTCAATCCCTGGTCTGGGAACTAAGATCCTGCAAGCCGTGTGGTGAGGCCAAAAAAAAAAAAAAGACTTTAAGCATCCTATTTTTTTTTTTTTTTAAGCATCCTATTTATCAGTTTTTTCTAAGCTAGAATCTAAGCTTCATGACGGCAAAGGCAGTGACATCTCAGAATTTGACAAACCTCCCTTTAGTCAGTGCCCAGTTCTGTTTCAGCCTGGCCCAAAGCCACAGTAAAACCAGGGCCAAACCTGATTTTCATTCCTTCCCCTTCTTTTGGTCCCTCCTGGCTCTCTTTTCTGGTGCCCGTCCAAGGGGCTGATCCCATCCTTCATTCACGAACATGTGCTGGGAGTCCACGGGGGCCCAGCACTGTGCAAAGTGCTGATGATGAAGAGGACTCTGCCCTCAGTGGCCTGTGGTCTCATCCTGCCCCTCCTGACCATCTGCCCGTAGCCCAACAGGCCGCCCTCCCTGTAATCTTAGCCCTTCCCACCCCCTGGGACCTGCCCCCGCACACCTGTCCCTGCTCCACTTTGCCACGGATGACATAATCCCTATGCATCAGCCCTGATGTGTCCCTGGGCATCAGTCTGGTCCTGACAGAAAACAGCACCGCACTCAAAAGGGCTTAACCAATAATTGAACAAAGGGACTGCTCGCAGAGCTGTGCAAAGGGTTCAGGGAAGCAATCAGGCAGGTGGATGCCCCCCAAGCACTAGGAACAGAAGGAAGCCATGACGGCCCATAGGCCTGAAGGGTAAATTGTGTTATTGGAGCTTATCGACGATACTGCGATTACCTGTAATCACAGAGCAACACAGACATTGTAGTCCCTGGCATCAAAGCAGAGAGAGAAGGAGGAATAAACACTCTGTGTTTCATCTCCTGCCAGTGCCCATTTGGCTGAATCCCTAAGCCCGGGGGCAAGGATGCCCAAGCGATACAGTCTACCTGGCAATGTGTTCCTCTCCATACTGACAACTTCATGGTAGATCCAGGTTAAGAATGCCATCAATTTCAGTGGGGGAGATAGTTTAGGTCAGACCTTTTCAAATCAGGCCTACTAAGTAATTAATCCTCCAATTCCTCTTCCTGTGGGTCCTGCGGAAATGCTCATCAAAAAGCTAAATTAGGGCTTTCCTGGTGGCGCAGTGGTTAAGAGTCCACCTGCCAATGCAGGGGACACGGGTTCGTGCCCCGGTCCGGGAAGATCCCACATGCCGTGGCTTGTGAGCCATGGCCGCTGAGCCTGCGCGTCTGGAGCCTGTGCTCCGCAACGGGAGAGGCCACAATAGTGTGAGGCCCACGTACCACAAAACAAACAAACAAACAAACAAAAGCTAAATTAATGCATTGCAGCTTCATAGTTTTTTTTTTTCTTTCACATTATATTCTGGTTAGATTTGAAGCAAATCTGGAGGGTGAGGGGTGCTTTGTTGATTTGAGTACCTAGACTCTCTAGAACACCTTTATTTTTAATTTTCATGGTAAGCCTCAAAGACAGAGACCAGGAGCACACAAAGATGCCCTCAAGTAAGGCAGACACTGGCCAGAGGTGCACACACATCCTAAGGGGGTCTCTTCCCCACACCTCGGCTGCAGTGATTTTCAGCAGCACCCCAACCGCTGGCCAAGGGGCGGGAAGCAGAGGGTGGGACAAGAGAAAGGGGGAGTTGAAAAGGAGGAGAAGGGAGGGGGCTCCTGGCTCCAGTGGGAGAGAGAGAGGATGTGGGCGGCAATGGGGACCCCAGCTTCCTCCATTCCATCCACCAGCAGTGTAGCTCCGTCCTGATTCACTTGTTCCAGTTCTTCCCCTGGGCCACTGCCTTTGCTGCCAGCACAATGATTTCCTTCCTTTAGGAGGACTCTTCCTTATTGGCTCAGAAACGACAATGGCTCCTCCCATTTGCGTTTCCACCTTAGAGTTTGAAAAGCACACGCACACGCACGATCTCATTGGCCCCTCACACCCCTGGTCAGGTCACAGAGCTTCACCTTTAATCAGGCGAGAAAACCGAGTGTCAGGGAAATAAGATGCCCATAGACACAGAGCAGGCAGGTCAGTGGAGGGCAGAGCTCTGTTTTTCTGTCTCCCAGACGTATTTCACCCCCTCCCCAAAGGATAAGGGATTTCTTCAGGAAAGCAGGTAGCAAAGGACTTTAAAAGCGGACGGAGCCAGTTATAAGGAAGGAAACTGCATGTTGAGGATGAATGCATCAGGGCCGTGGTTCTCAAAGTACTGTCTGCTGACCACTGGTAGAAGCAGCAACTAGGAACTCATTAGAGATGCAAATTCTTAGACCTCAGCTCAGACCTACTAAATCAGAAGCTATGGGGCAAAGAGAGGTTCAGGAACCTAGGTTTGAACGAGCCCTCTAGGAGATGCTGATGCGGGCCAAAGTGTGGGAAGTGTGCATCGAAAGGAAGAAGTGTGTGTGTGTGTGTTAGCCGGGAGGGCACACACACTGGTGTTGGAACAAGAAGGAACTAGGAGAGCAGTTCACTGTTTCTGTGGGTTTTAGAGATGGTGATGATGGGTAAATGAAGGCCGTGCACTGATTGGAACAGCAAAAGACTGGCAGCAACTCACACGTCCACCAATAGAGGACTGGGCGCGTGAGCGATGGTGCATCCGTGCAATGGAACACTGCACAGTGCGAAACAGAATACGAGGCTTAGGACACTTTGCTATGGAAAAAAGAATCCAAGTCATATATAAAGAAAAAAAGAAAGAAAAAGTATAAGAGTCTATATAGGGCTTCCCTGGTGGCGCAGTGGTTGAGAGTCCGCCTGCCGATGCAGGGGACACGGGTTCGTGCCCCGGTCCGGGAAGATCCCACATGCCGCGGAGCGGCTGGGCCCGTGAGCCATGGCTGCTGAGCCTGTGCGTCCGGAGCCTGTGCTCCGCAGCGGGAGAGGCCACAACAGTGAGAGGCCCGCGTACCGCAAAAAAAAAAAAAAAAAAAAAAAAAAAGAGTTTATATAGTATGTAAACTTTGTGTATAAAAATAGGAGACCCTTTGTGACAACGTGGATGACAAATACTGTGTGATCCCACTTCTGCGTGGGACCTGAAGAAACAGACTTGTAGACACAAGAGAACAGACAGGTGGTTGCCACAGGCGGGGATCGGGGGTGAGTGAAATGGGTGAAAGGGATCAAAAGGTACGCACTTCCAGTTATAAGATAAGTAAGTCCTGAGGATGTAATGTACAGCATGGTGACATAGTCAGCAATACTGTACTGTATTTGAAAGCTGCTGAGAGTAGCTCAAAGTTTCTCATCACAAGGAAAAAACAAATCTGTGACTATGTAAGGTGATGATGTGAACTAGATTTATTGCAGTGATAATTTTACCGCAAAATATGCATGTATCAAATCATCATGTTGTACACCTAAAACTAAGACGATGTTATGTGTTAATTATATTTCAGTGAAATTGGAAAAAAGTAGGAGATCTAAGAATATATATTTGTATTTACTTGTACCTACAAGATACTCTGGACAGATAGACCAGAAACCAATAAGAGAGGTACCAGAGGATGGGGGAATGGGATGGGTGGAGGCACAGGTAAGAGGCCAACTTTTCACTGTATTTCCGTTTTAAAAAATTGTCAAACCCTGCAAATATAATGTCTATCTAGAAAAAGTGAAAATAAATTAAAATGGCCCTAGATGCGATTCAGAAGCAGAAGCACAAGAAACTGCCTCCCAGGGAGCCAGGATGATTGGCATTTGACCCAAGGGCAATTCCATGCTCCCTCCACAGGATGGGCCAGCAGAGGCCAAAGGAGCTGGGCTCAGCCCATACCTGCCACCTCTCCCCTCCAGCTCCAACCTGCCCAAAATGGCCGAGGAGCTTTGGGTGTGTTAGACTTATTAGTAAGCCCAGGACCAGCAGTTCTCAGCCTTGGTTACCCATTAAAATCACCCGGGAAGCTTTTAAAAACACCAATGTCCAGGCCCCATTCCCAGACCACCCAAGTCAGCACCTCTAAGATGGGGCCTGGATGTTGGTATTTTTAAAGTCCCTCATTCACACTCCTAAACCCCTGTCTTGGACCTTCTGGGTCAGTTCATTTATCCAGAAAGCTGGAGAAAGAAAGAGAGGATTTCCAGCAGCTTTAAAGAAGAAATAACACATCCCATCAAACTTGTCAAGATCAAGTCTGAATGCAAATGGGTTTCATCTGGCTTAATTAGGTTATGTGATCAACCTGTTTTCTCCCCCTCTGCAGCCCAGTTCTTAAACGCAGCCCTGATATTACCAAATCACCACTGACAAAGTCAGAACAGCTCCTGAGGATAGATGACCACGATTTCAGCATGAGGCCTGGCTTTGGAGGTATGAAACATGCACTCTGGGGACTTGTCTTCTTTCTACAGGTCCTTCTGTCTGTCTGTGGGCAGAAATCAAGCCAAGGGTCCACTCAGCGTTGCTCCCTGCATTCAAGTCTGCCTTGGTTGTGCTTGGTGGACAAGGCCCCTGAGCCCTCAGCATCATCTGAGTACCTCCCCTGGCCGGCCTGCCCTGGGCTCTGCTGAAAGCATTCTTGGGAGGCGGCTGCTGGTTGGTGGCCAGGCCAGCCCAGCCGAACTGTCCTCGGGCCACTGCTGACAAGGATGGCTCAGCATCGGGGAGCCCAGCAGCTGGCTGTGAGGACGGCAACGGGAAAACAGGGCAGCTGCAGCCCAAAGCTGCCTCTTGAAAATGCTCGGAAAGAACTATCTTGGACTAAATTTGTTTTTGTCTGGGAGCTGGCAGACAGAACTCTGGGTCCGTATCCAAGGGCAGAGTGTGGTCTGCTGGGTTTAATTAAATGAAAATAGTTAGAGAAAATAATGATTTAGTGCTGAGGGATGCCAAAGCCCTCTGAAGCTTAGCCTGCAGCTGCCAGATTTCAGCTTTCTTAGTGTCAAATAGGGTTTTCATCCTTATGGGTTTTTTCCCTGGAAAAAAAAATTTATTTCAGAAATCATTCTCGTGCCTTTTATTTCTTCCAGGCACCTTTGCCTAAAGATTAAACAGGTTCTAGAAGGGAGTCTCTGTCCAGTCCATAATCAGCTGCTGTTGGATCCAAACCCACCTTTTTACTCTGTGATGATCTAAGTGTGTTCCAGGCCTGCCCTACACGCCTGAAAGCAGGGAGGAAAAGAAGCAACAATTTAATTCCCTTATAATACTTTCTTTCTCTTTATGAATATTGTGTTTATGGCCTAGAAACCTCCCCCAAGTCTAATGTTTTCATATCCATCCCAGTGTATCACATCCCCCATGGAAGCTACTCGGTCATGTAGCAAAGATGCAGATCTGTGGGCTTGGCTAATGTTTTGAATATGACTTTCAGCACTGATTTACCAAGCAATACCTTTCTTATGGCCAGAGACATTGGCTTCCAAGATGAAAGAGGGTACAAAACCAGGAGGTAAATATAAAAAAATAAAATGTGTGACCTCATGTTGAGGAGTAACTCCTTAGATGGGACCTGACTTTGATCTAGGTCTTCATCGTCCCCTTAGATGAGCATGTGTAACCAAAGACAGATGTTTTATATTAATCTAATTGTTTCAGAATCACCTGGATGATTCAGACCAAAAACATTTTTTTTCACCTTAGTTGGAATATTCCAGGGAGCCAGCCCATGACTCCACCCTTTTATCTCTGGTTATCCTGGCATGTGGGACACCAACCCTTCAAATCTGACAAGACACAGAGGTTCCGGGGGAAATGCTCCTTACGCCTGTCTCGTTCACAAAGTTCAAGTGAAAAGAATAAATGCTCTTGCCGTGCCCTGTCCCCAGGCCCGGCCATTCCTGTTGGCGTGGATGTGCAGGTGGAGAGCTTGGACAGCATCTCAGAGGTCGACATGGTAAGTGCTTCTCTAACCAGAGCTGCAGACGGGGAGATTCCCACAGGGCCTATGCTGGGCCAGGAGCTCCACACACCAGAATTCACCAGGCTCATAACTCCCCAGGTGGTGGGAATTCCCACACTCGTTTTACAGTTCAGAGAGGTTGAGACACTTGCTCAAAGCTACCCAGTTGGTATGAAACAGAGCCAGATGACAAACATGATCTCCCCTGCCCCAGTGTCCAGGGTCTTGCCACTGGGATTGTTCTCCAGGCAAAGGCTCTCCAACATAAACAGCAGGGTCCAAGGAGCCAGATATATGCTACAGCTGTGGCTTCTGTGTCTGGCTGTGAAAATGCAGAAAAAGCAAAAGTTTCCTTTGTTTTTCCTTTTTAGTGGGCTTAGATAAAAAATAGAACATTCCACAACTCCTTGACTTACAGGACTTTTTAGGGCCTTATCTTAGTTTGGGTTCCCCAAGAAGCAGACCTGAGACAAGCATTCCAGCACAAGCAGTTTATTGCAGGTGATCCCAGGAAACACAAGAAGAGGCTGGAGACAGGGGAAGGGAAGGAAGCAGAAAGGGCCATGCCATCCAACCAGATCTATGTGAGACTCGGTCTCTCGGGGGTACTCCGAGTCAGCAAAGAACTCACCTCAGGGTTGTCCCAGCTGAGGAGCAGGGAGCTGGGTGACTTATCCATCTCCCAACCCTTCCCCCAACTCCACTCCCTGGCTGAGGGCTGCTTCCAGAGGCTTGAACTATCTGGCATTTGGGGCTGGCCCTGTGCGTGCGTTAGGAGCCCTCAGGCTGCGGGTCTCATTGCCGGCGGTAGCAGCCTTGGCCCAGCAGAGGCGAGTGTCAGAGGATGGAGTGGGGCTCAGGTTCCCCCTCTGTAGAGCCTCTTGCTGAGTCCCCCCGCCCCAAGCAGGGTTCGAGAGCCTCCTGCAGCAGCAAACACCAGGGACTAGAAGCAAGGCCTCCCCGGGTTCCAGTTCCCTCCCCAGCCTGGGGTACAGGGGGTCCTGCCATCACCCAGCTGTTCAGTGGGTGGGGTCTCCCTCTCTGCCCTCGGCCCCCAGGACTTCACGATGACCCTCTACCTGCGACACTACTGGAAGGACGAGAGGCTGTCCTTCCCGAGCACCAAAAACCTCAGCATGACGTTCGACGGCCGGCTGGTGAAGAAGATCTGGGTCCCCGACATGTTTTTCGTGCATTCCAAGCGCTCCTTCATCCACGACACCACCACGGACAACGTGATGCTGCGGGTCCAGCCCGACGGCACGGTGCTCTACAGCCTCAGGTGAGCCCTTCCCGGCCTCCTCTGGGCCCCTCCCTCGGAGTCCTCTCACTCCTGAAGCTGGGAGGAAGGGAGAACTTGTCAGCCAAGAGCATCACTGGTCCCACCACGGCAGCTTTGCTTTTACCTTTTTTTTTGGCCACGCCGCGTGGCTTGTGGGATTTTAGTTCCCGAGCAGGGATGGAACGGCTGACCCCTGCAGTCGAAGCGGAGTCCTAACCATGGACCGCCAGGGAATTCTGCTTTTTGGCTTTGAACAACTTAGCTTCTAACTTTCCAGGAGCTGCCGACTTCTCAACATCAAGAAAACCTAACTCTACACATGAGTCAACATTTATTTATTTATTTATCTATCTATCTTTGGCTGCGTTGGGTCTTCGTTGCTGCGCGTGGGCTCTCTCTAGCTGTGGCGAAGGGGGGCTACTCTTCATTGGGCTCAGTAGTTGTAGCACGCAGGCTCAGTAATGGTGGCGCACGGGCTTAGTTGCTCCGTAGCATGTGGGATCTTCCCGGACCAGGGCGCGAACCCGTGTCCCCTGCATTGGCAGGCGGATTCTTAACCACTGTGCCACCAGGGAAGCCCCAGAGTAAACATTTTAAAGAATTATTTCATTTTGCAAATACAGTTGGGGAAATTTCTCAGGCTGATGCTTATGATTTATGCCCTATTCAAGTTCAATTTCAAACGTTTAATGAAAGTTTTATTCCTCTAGTAGGGGTCAGAGAAGTAGCTAACGTATTCTTCTCCAAGACCTGCCTCCTTCAACTCCTCCGATTCCCAATTTCCGATGTGCAATTTTGGTTTAGAAGAAAATTTGTTTACCTTGCCTGGCCAGCTCAGGCTTGTTTTTTGTCCCTTCTCCCTAGTGTTCTCCTTGAGAAACTATGGGGATCTTGGGCCGCTTGATGATATTAAATGGTATTTTGAGCATCATTTTGAAAACACAAAGAATAAAATCTTCTCTTCTCACAAGCTTAGATACCTTAGATATATTTCTTTTATTTATTTATTTATTAAAGTATAGCTGATTTACAATATTACATTAGTTTCAGGTGTACAACATAGTGATTCAGTATTTTTATAGTCTATACTCCATTTACAGTTATTAGAAAATATTGGCTCTATTCCCTATGCTGTGCAGTAGCCTTAGAAATGTTTAATTGCTCATCAAGCACTGACCTGGGGAAGCTTTCCTTAAGCACAGGCATGCAGTGGGGCTCTCCCTGTACGCCCAATTTAGAAACTTGTGGTGCCCGCCTCCCCCTGGGAGGGCGTGTGGAGATGAGCTGCAGGCCTTCACAGAGAAGCGACTCAGCTACTGGCTAAGATTTACTCCTTCTGTGCTATGCTGATGGTACATTTCAGTTTTACACACTTGGTTTTGGTAAAGCTGAATCCACACACCAGTGTCTACGTAGTGGGTGTCTGCGTGGATGCAGTGTATCTTTAGAGTCAGAGATGGCAGTGTCGAAGCTGAATTTCTGCCCCCATCTCCCAAAGGGATATTTATAATAGTCCTTCATTACTTATGCTGGCTTGGAGTCTAAGCAGTTAGATACCGGACTCAGAGCAGGGTTATGGGGTATTCCTCTGCAGGGCCTGAAATACCTCCTCTCACAGGAGTACCCGGGTGGCTCAAGGGTGTGCAACCTCTTCCCCAAGCCACGTTGGGTTGATTCTCCCAGGAGTCCTCACATTTGAGGCAGCTGCCAGGACATCTTCAGCTCAAAAACCACCAACAAAATAACATGATCTAATAACACCAGGGATTCAGAGGACTAGACCAAAACACTAGGTAGCTTGAAAAACCAATTCCATGGCTCTTGAATTCCCAGTCAGCTTCAAGATATGAGAGTCAGTGATTGTGGGAGGAAGAGATGTTTTGGGGGAGAGCTGGGGGCACTGCATGAGCAGGCCTGCAGTGGGACCACGGGGACCACTTGGAGAGCTTGGAGCATGTGTGCCTACTGTTGGGGGACACTGCAATTAGTGGGCGACAGAAGAGCTACCTAACCACCTAGGGGCAGAGCCAGGTGGGCTCGGTCTGCACTCCCAGCATTGTTGGGAGTAGTTCAGTGTGTGTGGGATGGACAGTGGGTGAGCCAAGAGCTGGTATGGGAGATGCAGCTGAAGGATGCAGGTAGCCAGCGGTGGGAATGAAGGACACAGGAAAGAAAGTCTCCGCTTCAGCTGCGTAGCAGGCCCGGAGAGCTTGAAGCCACCCTCACCAGAGAACTGTCCTGCCCTCCCCCCACCCTCACTTCCACCCGCGTAGGTAGGAGGTGACCAGAGATGGGCAGACACTGACCACTCACATGCCAGCCCTGCCTTAGCTGGGGAGGGGGAGCGGAAGTCTCGATGTGAATGAAATGTGAAGTGTTGATTAATATCTCGGACCAAAATTCTTTTAATTTCAGAAGTGAGATGTGTTTTGTTACTTCTGAGGGTTTTGACTGCCTGTCACATGAGAGTAAGCAGGAAAATCACAGGACCTGGCAAGTTTTCATCCCAGACAAGGGACGATCCTCCCACTGGAACAATGTAAAGGGACTTGGGGGAAGCATAATAATAAACACGGGTGAGATCACACCACACACTGTGCTTGTTCAGTGCGTGGGCTACAAGTGGAAAAGCATCAAGTCAGGGTGCCAAGAACCAGTCTGATGATGTCTGTGGTTCTGGAAACATCTGTTCCCGTACCTACTCATACAGAGGGTAGAGCTATTTAATCCTTTTGTTCACAGCAAAAACTGCCTGCCTTTGACATGTCATGTCCCCAAAGTGTGCCACAAGCATCTCCAAGCTTAGTTCCTAGTTTCTTTCTTGCTGGTGATGCTATCAGGTGTGGTTATCTGGTGATGTGTCCAGAGAAATGGGAGGCTGGCTACCCACTAGGTGTCCAAGTCAGGGGCCAGCCTGACAACCCCCAAAAAACATTCTGTATATCAGTATTTCTAGGGGAGCTAAGATGACCCAGCTGTTAACCATACAGAAACCCTCCCAGAACACAACCATGCCAACACTCAAATGGAATGAGGAAAATAAGGTGAATATATGGATAATTAATTTCTTCAAGAAAGCTCTTTTCCTTGAAATTTCCATTTACAAGTGAATTCTTTTCCTTTTTGGCCGTGAATTATCCAGATAATGTTTACAACTTACACATAACCAATTTTCTGTGGTTGAAGGGAAAATAGTATGTTCACTAGCCAATGACTGTCAATCTTAACCTGCCATGGAATTCCACACTGGGCGGGAGATCTTTCTTCCATGACTGACAATCTGTATTTGCTTCTTCTCTGATGCAGAATCTTACTTTCCTGTGTAAACTATGAAACAAAACCATTAGATGCCAACAAGTGCTTGCATGTTGATACCGTAAGATCTTCCAGTGTTTTTCCATTACTGTGATCTCCATGGAATTACCCATTAAAAACACCTGCATCCACTCGTAGATGTTATTATCAATATAGAAATATCAACATTGTAAAAAAAAAAGTGCCAATCTGGCAACTGGCATAAGTACTTCATGAATATTATTTCTAAGACACTGGACACAAATATTGAATATCTATAAAATCAGTAAAAGAAGAATTTGAATGATCTGAAACAGGAGAGCAATATATGCTCCTATGGTTTAAGAAACCATATCAGATGAGTTGTGATTTCACATTGTTTTATCAAATGAGACCATTGCTTCACTACAATGCTTGCATGTGATGGGAGTTTAGTGCAGTCATTGTTTTCCCCACACTGACCCTGGGGCTAAACGTAAACACCCAAGAATACTCCAGTGTGAGTATCACACATAAGATGCTTGGTTCTCTAAATGCTGGCACGCTGCTTCTGAATTACAAGAAGGAGGCAGTTGTATTGGGAGGAAGCAGCGGGCTTTCTGCTTGTTTTATCGTTTTGCACTTGTACTTTGCAGCCTCTGCACACCTGGATTTTGTCTTTTTGTTTCTAGGGTTACAGTGACCGCCATGTGCAACATGGACTTCAGCCGGTTTCCCCTGGACACACAAACGTGCTCGCTCGAAATTGAAAGCTGTGAGTAGGCTTGTGCCCAGATATCCACACACACATCTGAAGTTACTCTAAACACCTCTGACCCTCAACAGGAGCAGGACGTGTTCCTAATCTGTGCCTATGCTTTTAAAATGACTTTTTAGATAGAAGCGAAGTCTCGGGTAAGTTTGAAAATCGGAAACAAATTTGGGACTCAAACCTTCTATTCCCATAACTGACCCTTTTCATGCCCATGGCAATGGCTTTGAACTTTGGTGCTGTGGAACCTAGATGTTTCCCAGTTCGCCAGGGCAAGAGCTCGGGGCGGGGAAGCAGAGGGTTCAGCAAGTGTGGGTCTCCTTTCAAGACCCCAGCCCAGCACTCACACACGCAGCCCACCAGAAAGTTCCTTTTGGATCTGTTTTATTGCTCTTCTGACTAAGATTTCCACTGAGGAAAGAATTTCCTGGCAAAAACAAGTTTGGCAGCAGTTGCCCCAGGGGACAGCCATTGTGAGTGCAGGTGGTGGTTGAGATGCTCAGGTACAACTAAGGGACCTCGGGAAACTTACACACACACACACACACACACACACACACACACACACACACACACACACACACACACGCGCGCGCGCCCTGGAAAGTTAAACACCAGCCCCAGGAAGAGCAAGGCTGCAGCAGTATCCAGGACTAGCCGCTGGCATCTCTAGCTCTCCGCAAACCTGCCCCCGTGCTCCAATCTCTGCCAAAACGTTTCCTCTGATGGGCACAGTCTGGACCCTCCCATGACTCCCATCCCTATACTTCTCCCGAACCAACACACACCCACTGGCACGTCTCAGCCTGTGTTAAAGTCCCGTAAGGAGTCATGTTGGCCCAGGGCACCTTGGTAAGCCTCCCCAGGCGGTGGTGGTGCAGTAGGGGTCCCCTGGCTCCAGTCATCCAGGGCCGAGGAGTGCAGAGATGTAGACCCCCATGTAGCAGGGGCTGCGTGGACAGCTTTGCAGGGCGCTCAGTGTGGGATCAGGGGGAATAAACCCCAGGACCAAGGGGGTGGCTGCTCCCTGCACCACGGCTTTCCACCTGCTCTGTCCTTTAATCCTCCCAAGCTCTCTGTGAGAAGGTTACTGTGATCTCCATTACACAGAGGAGGGGCGTAACAGAGGGAAGGACTAATCGTTGGTTCCAGAACCTTGCTTTCCCCACAATACCCAGGCAGCGGCATCTGTCAGGGTTCCACCAGAGAAGCAGAACCATAGGAGATACACAGGGAGAGAGTTAGTACAGGGGACCGGAGGGCTTGGCGAGCACCTGCAAGGTAGGCCCTGGGGAAGGGCAGGCTGGGGACTCTTGGGCAGGAGCCCACCCTGTTGCCCACAGGTGGAATGTCTTCTTCCTCGGGGAAACCTCAGATCTGCTCTTAAGGCCTTTCAACTGATTGGATCAGGCCCACCCAGATTAATCTGGATCATCGCCTTTACTTCACATGAACTGGTTGTGGATGTCACAACTACAAAGCATCTTCCCAGCAGCACCTGGATAAGTGTCGGATTGAATCACTGGGTTCTTACTATAGCCTGGCCAAGGGGACACGTGAAAGCAGCCATCACACAGGTCAAGGGTTAGAGGCAGAATACAAGAGGAATAAAATAGAGCCTCAGGGAGCCCCAGAAAGAACTGTTCACACACGAGCACACTGGACCGGCAACCCCTGAGGGTTCTATCCCAGTTTTGCCCACGCAGCAGGTAGGTCTGCTTGGCTGGGGTAGGTGGTGTGCTCAGCTAAGTGCGCAGGGTGGGGAAGTGTAGCGCCAGAGGGGAAGCAATCCTCAGGGGAATCGCTTTGATTCTACCCTGGGCAGGAGCAACTGGAAGCCTGCAGAGAAGGGGCTTGTTCTGCTGCATCTCTTTATGGGTCCTTTCTTGCTAGAATGCAGCCCTTATTACCTGAGAGAGTGTTTAAAGGTATTTGCCATCAATAATGCATGGTCACCCTTTGAAAGAAGAAAGGTCTACATCACCCATGGTTTAGAAAGCTGAACCATATGAAATGTTGCCGCTGTTTAACCTGCAAAAAAATTTTTTTAGAAGAGCAAATTGTAGTTTCTGGTCTACAAATATAGCAATTTCATCTGACTTAAGGCTGAATTGAGGGGTGAGCACTTTTGCAGCAATGATCATTTAGGCCTGAGAGCTCTGCCCTGATGACTTTTGGAAGGCTGAGGAGAATTAGATTTGTCTTTTTGGATTTACTTTTGCTTCATTGAGACTGTGGTTTTTTTCTTCAGACCATCTTATCCCAATCCCCACAGAGCCTCACAGACAGGCTCGCCATCTTTCCTGGCGTCTGACGCTGTCTCTGTCTTTTCAGATGCCTACACGGAAGACGACCTCATGCTGTACTGGAAGAAAGGCAATGACTCTTTAAAGACAGATGAGCGGATCTCACTCTCCCAGTTCCTCATCCAGGAGTTCCACACCACCACCAAACTGGCCTTCTACAGCAGCACAGGTGGGGGCGGGGCTAAGAGGGGCGGGACTAAGAGAGGGGCGGGGCATCCTCCATCTCGGGAAGCCTGTGAATTTGTTGTCAAGTGAGCAGAGCCTGTGCCACTTGGATGTGAAACCAAGGATCTGGACTTCGAGATCAGGTCTAGAGGGTGGTGAGCATTGGGTGGGGGTGATTTTTTGATACCTCCAAAGCATCAGAAGTGATAACCTAGAAAATGCTGGTAAGGGCTCCAACATAAGCCCTGTGGGGAGGTCTATTTGAGACGACGGCATCGCCAGTTTAGCAGCGGGAATCTCACCCTGATATAACTCCCAGAGCGCCCTCTCCTATGGGCAAGAAATAGTCCAGTTTCAGGTTTATTGTTTTCCGTTCACGTTCTCTTGGCTTCAGCCCCTTTGAGTGCTTCTCTCTTAACCAATCCCCTCCTACTATACTGCTTGCACGGGCCCTCTTATGACCCTCTTGGTGAGCCACGGTGCAGGAACTACTGGTCATTGGTCATTCTCTGTGGGCAGTGTGGTTGCTTTCTGAACCAAGGGCCTGGGCAAGCTTGCCAACCCTCCACCGCACCAACGTTGCCTGAGGGCAGGTGCTGTGGTCTTCCTCTTGGCAGCTGAGGTTACAGCTGAGCTTCACTCTCTCCAACCCTTGCCTCTTTCTTGACCAATTACCTTTCAGGCTGATTTTGCTCTAATCTTTATGCAGTTTCTGTTGCTAAAACATCGCATGGTTGACTACCCAGAGAAGTGCCACCGTTTGAGTCTCTCTGATCTGTAACAGAGGGCACTGCTCCCTTCCAACATGTGGCGATCCCGCATCTCTTATCTTTTGCATACATCACCCACCAGTCTTGGTCCTTTGGGGGATCCCCCATTCCTTTGACTCTTAGCATTTTGACCTTCCTCCTTGCGTGAGTCCATTTCAGGCTGCTATAACAAAGTACCATAGACTGGGTAGCTTCCAAACAACAGAAATTTATTTCGCACAGTTCTGGAGGCTGGGGAGTCCAAAATCAAGGTCCCGGCAGATTCAGTGTCTGATGAGAGCCCGCTCCCTCGTTCAGAGACTCTCTGTGTCCTCACGTGGGGGAAGAGGCGAGGGAGCTCTCCGAGACACGTTATAAGGGCACCAATCCCATTCATGATGTAATCACCTCCCAAAGGCCCCACCTCCAAATACCATCACATAGAGGTTAGGTTTCAACACACGAATTTGAGAAGGACACAGGCAGTCTGTAAGCACCTCCACAGTCACTTTCTGGAGCTGTTATAATTATAACCATTGCACTAAAATGGTCCTGGGTGCCAAGTTTTCTAGTTAATGTTGCCAAGTCCCCATTTTATTTTCAGCCCTCATCATGTCAAATTTATCTTGCCTTTTCCTCTCCTTCCACCATTCTCCTGTTCCTTCCAACTCCTCCCTGTAAGTTTTCCTTGTAAAGAACAACAGGGTGGAGCTAAAGCATAGCCTAAATGCATCGTTGTAGTTAGCTTGGTATGTTAACTTCAAACGTATTTTCCCCCATAAGAAATCCAACGGGCGTTGTTAAATCCGTACATCTCAAGCTTTAACGTGTACAGGAATCATGTGGGGAGGAGTGTTAAAAGGAGATTCTGAGCCAGTAGGATCTGGGCCGGGGCCCGAGAGTCTGCATTTCCAACAAGCAACCAAGTGATGGAGGTACTGCCGGGCCCTGTGCCGTAGTTTGAGTAACAAGAGTCTTCAATGGCCTGGTTCCCTTTACGTACAGAATGAGGGCCAGAATTCCTTGAGATGGACTCACCCATGCGGTATGAGTTATCGTATAATCACTCTGTTCCATGGTTTTTCTCACTTTCCCTTTATAAAGGTAGGGTAAGTTTCCAGGGAAGTGTCTAAGGCATTTATGATTCTCTGAATCAAGTTTGTCCTATGAAGGAGCTGAGTGGCTCTGATGTGTGTTCTCTTTTCTTCCTGTGTCCCCCAGGCTGGTACAACCGTCTCTACATTAACTTCACGTTGCGTCGCCACATCTTCTTCTTCTTGCTGCAAACCTACTTTCCTGCCACCCTGATGGTCATGCTGTCCTGGGTGTCCTTCTGGATCGACCGCAGAGCTGTGCCCGCCAGAGTCCCTTTAGGTAAGAAACCTCTCAAGTGAACATTCCAGATATCTGAAAATACAAGTACTTCCTCCCAGATAAAACCATTCTTTCCAAATTGGCCCTGAACCCTTGTTGGTATTTTAACTTGGAAAAACTTTGTTATTCATTCACAGGTAAAATGCCACTCTTAAGAATGAATCTATGTAGCAGGAACTTCCTGGTGGTCCAATGGCTAGGACTCTGCTTTCATGGCTGAGGGCCTGGCTTCCATCCCTGGTCTGGGAACTAAGATCCCCAAAGCATTGAGGCCAAAAAAGAAAAAAAAAAAATCTATGCAGCAAAGCTCTTTCTAGGTCCCCATAGGTTCTCATGTAAACAACTCATCTTTAATCTTGTTAGAGCTGAGTTCTGGGGTGGGTGGTCCTGGCCTGTGGTGCTTTTCTGCCCACCTGCCTAAGAAAGTCACATTCTGTAACGGGGTTTCTCCAAAGGTGGCCCAAGGGATCTTTGTGACAGTCTCTGGGGAAATTGTTTAAAATGAAGAATCCGGGGTCCCATCTACATGTACAGGATCAGAAGCTCTGAGAGAGGACCAGGAATTTGCATTTTAAACAAGCTCCCCCAGTAATTTTTTTTTTCTGTAAATGTTTTATATTTTGATTTGTATGGTAGTTATAGGAATATATAAATTCATTGAGCTCAATATTTAGGATTTATGCACTTTATTGTAAGCGAATTATTCTTCAATTTCTCTCTCCTTTTTAAAAAATTTATTTTATTTATTTTCTTTTGGCTGCATTGGGTCTTCATTGCTGCGCGCAGCTTTCTCTAGTTGCTTTCTCTAGTTGTGGCGAGCGGGGGCTACTCTTCGTTGTGGTGCGTGGGCTTCCCATCATGGTGGCTTCTCTTGTTGTGGAGCTTGGGCTCTAGGCGCGTGGGCTTCAGTAGTTGTGGCATGTGGGCTCAGTAGTTGTGGCTCGAGGGGTCCAGAGCGCAGACTCAGTAGTTGTGGCACATGGGCTTAGTTGCTCCGCAGCATGTGGGATCTTCCCGGACCAGGCCTCGAACCCCTGTCCCCTGCATTGGCAGGCGGTTTCTTAACCACTGCGCCACCAGAGGAGTCCCACATTCTTCAATTTAAAGTCAGAAAACTAACCAGATTTTAGGAAGTCTTGCTTTTTAAATTGCTTGTCCGGATTTCTTTTTTTATTATTATTTTTCCACTTTCTTGCGCATCTATTACCTTTTCCTGTCCTGACTGGTTTTCTCTTCTTATTCATTGATCTGTCGATCAAGTCTTCATGATCTTTTGCCTTGGTTCACAAAGATAAAAACACCTTATCATTGGTGTCTGTCACTGCTTTCAATCCATAAGGTAACATAGTAACAGCTAATACTAATTGTGAAGTATTGGGCTGTTTTACGTACATTATCCCACTTAATTCGCATAAAAAAAGCTCATGAACTAGCTATTATTATCATTGTTTTACTGCCCACCCCCCTACCCCGCCCCCGTAATTCCTATACATACTCAAGTCTGAGAATTCCTACTCTACAAGCCTTCCATCAACAGCTATTTGCTATCAACTCTCTTCCCCGCTTTAAATATCGCACCCACTCCACACATGGCACCATTGCTAATATGTCCAGGAGCTTCAAGGGAGAGATGACTCACCAGGTTTTAGTGAAATAGGATTGGCGCTGGCCCTTAAGATGACCCCAATCCGCTGTGATTTGGTGTTTGCCAAGCAAATGTTCTGAGCTTAATTTGAAATCTTGGGAAATTTCCACTGACAGATGCCCTGGCCTTTAACGGTTGTTCTGTAGCTTGAACAGTTACTGTGCTCAGTAAGTAAACATTCTAGTTTAAAAAATCTGTTTCCCATAAATGAGGTTAACACCATTCTTGGTAAAATTGACTGAGTCCTCAAGTCAACACGGCAGAATGCGCAGCCAGGTGCAGCATAGTGGGATGGGGCTCTGCCAGGGGTGCCCTGACAGCTGGAAATATAGGCCCAGGACTGCAAGATTCTACACCAGCAACAAGGGCACAAAGATTAAAATAAAACGTGTACCTTTTTTCCCTTTTTTGGAGAAGGAGTTACAAGAAATATACGTACCTGCTCATATATGCAATCTTTGTTTTTTTATTCATTTATTTGTATTTTATTTATTTATTTTTTGGCCGTGCTCCGCGACTTGCAGGATCTCAGTTCCCCGACCAGGGATTGAATCCAGGTCAGGGCAGTGATAGCCCGGAATCCTTAGCATTAGGCCACCAGGGAACTTCCCTGCAATCTTTGTTTTGAGCAATTTAATGGAAAGACCCTGCCAACCTGTCAGGGTCTCTCTGCCGAAGAACAGCATGATGCAAAGGCTGTGATGAAGATGCAGGGATACAGAGCCGGGAGAGGGTGAGCATGGGGGATGGAGAAACAGGAGAAGCTTCATAAAAGCTAAAACTGGAAACGTGAGCAGGTGTTTGCTAAACAGAGGGGGCAGGGATGGAGACATTCTAGGCTAGAGGAGCAGCTGGGAGAGAGAACAGAGGCACGAAGCCATCCAGTGGGTTTGGTGAAAGACAAACCCATGCTTCTTTCTCACTGTGTCTGCAGGGATCACCACGGTGCTGACCATGTCCACCATCATCACGGGGGTGAACGCCTCCATGCCCCGCGTGTCCTACGTCAAGGCCGTGGACATCTACCTCTGGGTCAGCTTCGTGTTCGTGTTCCTCTCGGTGCTGGAGTACGCGGCTGTGAACTACCTGACCACCGTGCAGGAGCGGAGAGAGCGGAAGCTGCAGGAGAAGGTGACTTTACCGTGAGCTCGAGTGTCTGCCCTGGAATGCGGGCCTGGACCAGCTCTGGACCCTGGGCAGGTCCGACCTCCTCTGTAAAATGGGACAATGACAACCCCTCCTCCACCTACTTCATGGGTTGGTGTGAAGAGCAAACAGAAACGGTGTGAAATTTACTCTGGGCTACTTCTTTCATTCATTCAAATATTTATTTGGCACCTACCGTATACCAGGAGCTGCTAAGCCAAGTTAACTAAGACGTGGTCCCTTTAATCTTGGTGGTGTTGGTAGTTTAGTGATAAAAATAAATGGTAGTTCAACACAGTGGAACAAATGATTTATGAACATAGAGGTATCATAAAAGAAGCTTCCAGGAATTTCTCCAAGACATTCTTTTTAATAGTGGTATAATAATAAATGGCTTGGATGTAACATGATTTATTCCCGTATTAATGGGCAGTATATTGTTTCCATTTTTTGCCACTATAATAAATGCTTCAATAAACATTATATATATAAATATATATACATATACATATAATATATATATTATACATATATATTTATATATATATAAAAGCTTCCAGGGAAACATATCCTCCATTCTAGGAAATTTTCCTCCACATGTGACCTCATACATCTCCCATCACTTCCCAGATCATCTTCCCTCCTACCTGGTTTCCCTTTCGTCCTCCTGTCTGCAATTCAATGGTTATCTCCTCCAGAAAACTCTAGCTACATAAGAGGAACTATCCCCACAATGCCACACCTTTCAAATTCCCCCCATCCCTCCCCCCGCCACCTTGCTGCTCTCTCTCTCTCTCTCTCTCACACACACACACACACACACACACATACACATGCATGCATGCAATAATTGTAAACATTTTTATCAGGGCTCATATCAGTTTATGATCTCATGGAGAACATGCCCATTATCTGATCATGAACCTTCTTGTGGGTCCCTGATATGACGTGGTTTCCTAACAGTTGATGGGTTACCTGCTGTTCTAGAATGTTTCCTGTGCCACCACCATTATTCCCCCAACCCCATAACAGAAACTAGAAAAAGGCAATGCTCTCCACTAGGCAGCTTCTTTGGAAGGGCTTCTGAGAGAGGATGCTGAGCTCACATCCCAACGTGCGTTTGCTGTGTCCGCAGCTTCCCTGCACCTGCGGGTTGCCTCAGCCACACGCGGTCCTGCTGGACGGCAGCTACAGTGACGGGGAGGTGAACGACCTGGGCAACTACACGCCCGAGAACAGAGACAAGCCAGACAGGATGATGGTGCAGCTGACGCTGGCCTCGGAGAGGAGCTCCCCGCAGAGGAAAAGCCAGAGGAGCAGCTACGTGAGCATGAAGATTGACACTCATGCCATTGATAAATACTCCAGAATCATTTTTCCAGCTGCATACATCTTATTCAATTTAATATACTGGTCGATTTTCTCATAAATGCCTGTAATTCTATAAATTTCACATTTTTCTGTATGTACTACAGAAATACCTGAATGATGAAAAATAATTTAAGGTTATGATGAAAAGAAAGTTCACAGTACCCACCCTTCTCCATCTTTCCAAAACTACACTGACAAGACACTTACTGGTTTAATTTGCACTTACTGACCACCTATTGTGTACACAGCATTATACTCAGTGCTGCAGGTATAGACACCCATAGCAACTGATGATAGTTGTTACTGAGATCTCCTAGAAAAGCACGCTGCCAGTGAGGTGGGCACACTGTGGTTCAACCTCTTTTAGACCCTAAATGCTTATTCATATGAACCATGTCCCTTAGGTGAGTGTCATTCTATTCTCTGGACCAAGTGGAACTGGGAAGCACCTAAAGTTCATTTACACGGAACATACACGTACCTAAGCCCCACTTTGATCAAAATTCATACTTCAGTTTATAGCCTCTTACCTATTTTATATGCATCTCCTCGTGTTGATTTCAATACAAGGCAATAATAATATTCCTCCTTTTATTTACCTCTTGTGGTTCCTGAGGTTTTACCTTTTCACCAGAAAAGCTCTTTTGATTGGGTGCAATGGCTTCTGATTTGGGTAGGAAATTTCCCTGGTAGGGAAACTTTGAAGAAGAGAGTATATGCATACATTTTGTCAGTTTTGTCATAGAGGTAACTAGCCTAGAAAACTTGTGTGTAAGTGTTCCCTGTTTAATAGTTACTGCTTCATGGATCTCCACCTTGGAGCATGTCCCAGTTCAAAGTGAAATCAGTAATGTGATATCTTCACTGAGGAACTTGGGAATAGACTGATTTTTTTCTGCATAAACTTTTCAAGGAAATGCATAATTTGGGACTACCTGTAACTCTTTAGGATGAGAAATACACGGTTTCTGAATTTTAAAAAAAGAAATGGGAGCACATCACTGGTCATCTCCATTTATACTCAGAGAATACCAGCATTTTCTGTGAACCAGAAAACAATGGCCACTGATGTAAGAGCATGGGATAAAGGAGAGTGTTCTAATCTGATGTATTATTTAAAAAACAAATAGCTATTCATACCATATATCTACAGGATCAACCCCTACCAAACTTATCGCAACAGCATTTGTTTGAAACTCAACTAAATTCTGTACACAGTAATGCCATTTTTATTCCAAAGTTAATTTGACTGATCTCTATACTAAATAATATCATGTTATTTCTTAATGAGGGCTATACTTTAATCTTTAAAAAGACCCAAATTTGCAGAAAGCCTAATTACAAGGCAATCTCCCATTTCTTCCAATAAAAGCTCATCAAAAAAAAAAAGAAAGATGTTTTAGCAAACGCTAGTAGAAAAACGTAAAGGAATATAGATGAAATAGTTGAAAGTCAACTTTTAATATTAAAAAATATTTTTAGAACATTACCTTTTTCATGCTTATTTTATGAAACAATTTCAATCAAACTTCACAAACATCTTTGCCACTTGCTTTGTCCTCATGAGCAAGGCCACTTTAAACCATCTGGCAGGTTTCTGGGGCACGTAATCTGAACTTCCATCTACCCCATTTGGGAAACTCCACCATTCAAATCAACAAATAGGATGCTGTATTAGTCTGCTCAGGCCGCCAGAGCAAAGTACCATTGACTGGGTGGCTTAATCAACAGAAATTTATTTTCTTTCAGTTCTGGAGGCTGCAAGTCCGAGATCAAGGTGTCAGCAGGTTTGGTTTCTCCTGAGGCCTCTTACCTTGGCTGGCAGACGGCTGCCTTCTTGCTGTGTCTTCACATGGCTTTTTTCTCTGAATACATGCATCCCTGGTGTCGCTTCCTTTTCTTTTAGGGACAGTAGTCATGCTGGATTAGAGCCCAGCCCTTATGATCTCATTTAACCTAAATTACCTCTTTAAAGGCCCTATCTTTAAATAAGTCGCACTGGGGGGTGAGGGCTTCAACATACGAATTTGGGGAGGACACAATTCAGCCCATAACAGATGCCCATGGGAATTATTCAGCTGCATAATAGTATATCCAGTGCATCTTACAGGTATTTACTCTTGATCTTTGCAACATAATCACATATTGTTTTTTAAACTTATCTTTAAAAGGCTTGTTTACATTGATATCTATACTAGTGATTATGAAGAATAAGTTATTAAATTCATGTTGTTTCTTTGCTATCTTTTCTAGCAATTCTCCCAGGTGACCTCTACAAGCATTTAAAAGTAGCATCGACTGAGGTGATTTCCATGGTAATGTTTTCCCAAGACAGTACTTTGCTCTCAAAGCTATGTAACTGAGAGAGAACTCTGTAATTTGACTCTGTAAAGACCCAAATACAAAGCAACTCTCTTTTCTGATCATTTTGGAGAAAACCTCGCCTTACATGTGGGCACCTATAGTACTTAATAAACTTTTGCTGGCATGACTGGAGGGTAGGAAGACTTGGTTAATGATATTGTCTGGTTAATATGCAGGTACCATATGGCCATATTGAATAATTAATTTTTAAAGAGTTAAAATACTGTAAAATACACTTGACTAAAACGATATCAAAAATAATTTATTCTCTGCTGGATAGTTCAAAAGGCACTCCAGGAGTCTGAGGGTTTCTTATTATTGTTGTGATACAATGTGGACATCACAAAGATGTGCAGAGTGTTAGCCAAGCGAGCACTGGGGCTAGTCAGACCAGCTTTTATTTCACGGCAATATTCTCTTCCTGTGTTTTATGTTCCTAACCAATATTCTTTAGTTTTTTCAGAATTCATATTTCATAGAGAAGTGTAGTGATGGGATGCTTTAACTTTTCAATTTCATATTCTGAATTTAATTTTAATCTATTTTCTTTCAATCATTTTTAGTATTAGTTCCTTTGTGTGGAAAGAGACATATTTAATTTTTCTTGAGATCAGAGTATTTTATAAACTGTTTATTTCAAAAACAATTTACCTATTGGTGAGTTTAGTGGATTTCAAGTAGCTCTTTTTTTAAAAAATAAATTTATTTATTTACTTACTTATTTATTTTTGGCTGCACTGGGTCTTTGCTGCTGCACAAGGGCTTTCTCTAGTTGCGGTGAGCAGGGGCTACTTTTCATTGTGGTGTGCGGGCCTCTCATTATGGTGGCTTCTCTTGTGGCAGAGCATGGGCTCTAGGTGCTGGGGCTTCAGTAGCTGCAGCAGGTGGGCTCAGTAGTTGCAGCATGTGGGCCCCTGGGTGCGTGGGTTTCAGTAGTTGCGACGCACGGGCTCAGTAGTTGCGGCACACAGGCTCTAGAGTGCAGGCTCAGCAGTTGTGGTGCATGGGCTTAGTTGCTCCACGGGATGTGGGATTTTCCCGGACCAGGGCTTGAACGCGTGTCCCCTGCATTGGCAGGCGGATTCTTAACCACTGCGCCACCAGGGAAGTCCCCAAGTGAGGGTTAAACACAACCCTAGTGACTGCGAGATAAAATTCAACGCCTTTTGGGTCTATACAATGTCCGACAGTTTGACTAGTCTGATCAATTGAACAGTAGCTTTGGCATTTTGTAGACTGAACCCTCCTTACTTATCTAAACTTTGATTCTCCAATTTATAAACTTTGTGATTCCCCAGTGGCTGGGGAAAAGCCATTGGAGCAAGAAAACTGGTGTTGGCAATAAAATGTGAATTTTTTGTTGTTGTTGCAATGTAGAACCTAGATAAATGTAATTCCATAACGTTGTCCCTAAAAATGATGGATTCCAAGGAAAAAGAAATTTTTGCAGAGGTCAACGTAATTGTTTGATAAGGATTAAGAGTCACGGAAGTTGCTGTAGGAAAATTTCCTGGCTACTACAGCAAGATTTCCTTTGAGCAAAGGCCAAGTTTTAAATCTCACTCAGGCGTGTTTTAACAGGATTCCACTTGTAATTTTCCAGTAGGTTTCTTTCTCTTAGAGCTATTGGAAAGCAACCAACTTTAGTATTGCCCAACTTAATGATACACCCAGAAAAATAGTTCAAGTATGAAAAAATGATAACTTAAAAAATTATCTGAGGGCTTCCCTGGTGGCGCAGTGCTTAAGAATCCACCTGCCAATGCAGGAGACACGGGTTCGAGGCCTGGTCTGGGAAGATCTCACATGCCGCGGAGCAACTAAGCCTGGGCACCACAACTACTGAGCCTGCGCTCTAGAGCCTGCAAGCCACAACTACTGAAGCCCGCACGCCTAGAGCCCGTGCTCCGCAACAAGAGAAGCCACCGCAATGAGAAGCCCATGCACCGCAACGAAGAGTAGCCCCTGCTCGCCACAACCAGAAAACGCCCGCGCGCAGCAACGAAGACCAAACGCAGCCAAAAAGAAAAAAATACCGTGTGCAGCCAAAAATTAAAAAATTAAAAATAAACAAATTTATAAAAAATTATCTGAAAGTGATAATCTGAAAATTTCTCAGTCTTCACCCCAAATTGGCACCGTTTTCTCATGCTGTGCATCTGAATATAACTATCCTTATTTAACAATCCATTTTAATGTTCTGGCTTTTCCCAAATATACCATGACTACAACTTAATATGAACTTAGTTAACATAGTTACTGGCTTTGCCGTTACAAATAGTTAACAATCTTTGCACAATGGTATTTAGTTATGAAACATGGCATGACTGTACTCCAATAAATATATCTGGTAGCTAAAATCCAAGGATTTAAGCTACAGTATTACAACTATTTTCCCATTTTGTAATACTGTTCCATAATAAGATTTAATTACCATGGAATTCCTCAAGTTGGAATTCCATTATGGGGTAATCACTGCACCTATTTTTAATTGGAACAAATGCAATTCCCAGAACAGTGCTGGCATTACCTAGGAACATGTGAGGAAAGCAGAATCTCAAGCTCCACCCCACACCCAGTTAGAACTTGTATTTTAACAAGTTCCCTAGGTGAGTCTTATGTGCATACAAGTGAGCAAAGCACTGAACTAGGTTCACCTGACCATATGCCTTTGCGTATCATTCACAAAAAGTGATATAAGAGCTGCATTTATACATTAATCAACTCAATAGTGCCTGCTTACTATATGCGATAAGCACTGTGTTCAGAGCTATAGCTGACTTGCTGATCTCATTCAGGTTGGTAAAGAACCCTCCTAAAGCTTACAGCCCTCAAGCACCAAACCCAGATTAAAGAACGCAAATGCCTCTACAATATAGGAAGACACGTTTTTCCAGGAATATTTTAAAAATATTCCTCTACCACAAAGCTCAATTGAGTTTAAAAAATTTTTTAATTCTAAGGGAGTATGAATCTGAGTTACCAGAAATTTAAGTACAGATTTGGGAGGTGTATTTCCTTTCTTTTCCACCTTTATTTTGGTGGGGCAGGGGTAATTTGTAGAGTTCAAGTTATAAAAAGCAGAAAAAAACCATTCATAATCCTATCAGCCATGGGCAACCAGTATTACCTCTCATCTTTTTTTTCTATATAGTTTTATACAGTTGCCATCATACTTTAGATACAAATTGATATAGGTTCTTTTCCATGACATAGTATGACCATTTTTCCTGCTAAAAACTCCCTGTATTTTGCAGCCAATAAAATCACTCCATACTATGGATGTACAAGGCAATCTTTTCTTTAATACTGGATAAAAAATAATATTGTGATGAATTGTCTTAAGCATATATTCTTGTCACACTCTACTTCCTCATATTAACAATGAATGTACAGAATGGATGCTGATTTGAGATCAATACTCTTTGTTATGTTGAATAAATTGTGTGTAGTATAGTTTCAGGTCCTTAGCTTTTTAAGACTTTAAAAATCACAAAAGGTACTGAACTATACCTTAGTGGTATCTGATTCTGTGGAATAGTAACCCACTCAAACTAGCTTACGAAGAACACAGGAATTGCACAGACATGAAGTAAACAGAGAGAGGTAGCTGTGCCTGACAAGAACTGGAAAGATTTTAGACAGCTTCTCTTTCTAGGCAGTTACCTTTACATTTTTCTGGTTGATTGCTTTATTTGCTATGAAGAATGTCCTCTGCTCACACATGACATTCAGCTCCAGATTTGTTGACCTTAAAATTCCAGGGCTCATCATCATCTAAATGGCCTCACTTCAATTCTGAATTTCCAGGAGAGCTAATTCAAGAGTCTCTCCACCCTTACCAGAATTCCATTTCAGTTTGTATAGGCCTTCTAGAGAGCTCAAAGAGGGTGAGCTGGCCCTTCAGGAGATGTGAAAGGAATTAGTAACTGGAGCTGGAATTAGATTTTTTCTACTCAAACTAACCTGAGCTCAATGATGGCTGTCTGCAAATGAGGCCAGAATGAGGATCCTTCACACTGTTAAAAACAAATAAACAAACCCCCCAAATAACCAAAACATCAACAACTGGTTCAACATGAAGAACATCCTTCTGAATATGCAGAAAATATACTTCTTTGGCAGTGGGAATGGATAGATCAGGCCATATATTAATAGGTAATAAATGTGGTCATGACATATTGGAGTGAGAACAGAAAACAAGTTTTATTAGTCAAATTATCTGTTATCATCTTAGAATAAGAAATTTGTGTTTTGTGCATTAATTTCTAAGCCTTTGTAGCTTTTTCCCCTTAATTTTCTAAATTCATTTTTGTCCAACCTTGGATCAATGGAACAAATATTTAGGCCAGAACTTAAAAAGTGGCAGAGAGTGGGTGGGGTAATAGCAACATCGGAAGCTGGGGAACATGGGCTAAAATCTGATTGGAGACACCTACTTTATCTATTGGAGAGATAAAAATCCAAAATAACCATGATTGCAATCTCTTTCTGGCTGGGATTTTCTATCACAAACTCTTCTTATATACATATTTTTTACAAGGAAGCTTCTCTTAAGAAACACACAACCCACCTAAGTGGGTTTTGTGACTTGGGATAAATGGGCAGAAGCTAAAAGCTTTCTAAAGACAATGGGAGCACTTCCGTGGTGGCACAGTGGTTAAGAATCCGCCTGCCAACACAGGGGACACGGGTTCAAGCCCTGGTCTGGGAGGATCCCACATGCCGCGGAGCAACTAACTAAGCCCGTGCGCCACAACTACTGAGCCTGTACTCTAGAGCCCACGAGACACAACTACTGAGCCCACATGCTGCAACTACTGAAGCCCGTGTGCCTAGAGCCCATGCTCCACAACAAGAGAAGCCACTGCAACAAGAAGCCAGTGCACCACAACGAAGAGTAGCCCCCGCTCGCCACAACCAGAGAAAGCCCGTGTGCAGCAATAAAGACCCAACGCAGCCAAAATAAATAAACACATAAATTTATAAAAAAAACAAAATAAAAATAAAGACAATGGGAGGTATACCAAACAGTTGCTATGGGTAACCGCTCCATCTCTAAAGAAACATTAGGCTGAACGATAACTTAGTATCCCTCACCACTTTCAGAGATTAATGGGGCTTGGACGATAGTTTAAAACCTTAGGCTTCAACTGCATCTAAGTCTACTTCTTCAAAGGTGGCATCCTACCCCATCAAGCTATAAGCAAACTTGAACTCTTTACTCACAATCAAGGGGTACTTAGGTTCACATCAAACTCTTTAAGGTCCTCATACACAGCAGATGATCCTCCTGCAGGGAATGAGTCAGATCAGATGACAAGGCATGAAGTGGTCGTGAATCCTGAATCCGTATCATTTACAGGCAGTAACAATGCTTGGACCTAGAAGGTTTGGTATTCCTTGAATAAATTAAGCTCAAGTGTGAAAACATGAAGTTTTTGAACTGCTTTCCATTCTCCTGAGCCAAACAAAGTATTGTCAGGCATTAGTGACACAACAAATAGATAAAAGCTCAAACTCTCTCAAATGCAGTTTATTGTTTACCCAGTGGGGCAATGTCTACTTAGTCTTTGACCTAAATGAGATTCTTGTCTGTTTAAGACCTTGACCTGATATTCTTTTGTATTTTGTATTTCTGAGGTTTATATTTTAAGGCGATTGGATGCTTTTATCCACTGAACCAACCAAAGCTAATCTTACATTTTAATCACTGGAAAAAAAGAACAGACTTGGACTCTATTTTGAAAGCAAGTTTCAACCCCAAAACACAGACACCTGTAATTTTTCTTACGTGAGGCACTTATTCTTTAGCCATTGTTAAGAAACCTAAAAACCTTCTCTACTGCATTTGAGTTATTACATGGAATTACTTTGTATTGAAGTTGAAAAAAAAATTTTAAAGAAAATTCAATACTGTAATTATGTACCTACCTCTTACCATGTAAAACTTGCATTGGCATTTTTCAGCATCTGAGACTAGTAAAACATTTATTTTTAAACAAAAGAACTTAACTGTTCTTTTAAAATTCTCATATAAATAATACGATGTTTAAAGTTTAAAAGCAAATCAACATCTGTAATACTGATGCATAAGAGAATATAATATATCACATTGTATTTGGGTAACTGTGCTTTATCTTCATATATTTTTAAAACTCCTTAATTATGTTGAAAAAAACCCCAAGACCATTGCTATTTGATAAACATTTATTAACATTTTAGATTTTTTCATACATACTTTAATATGTATGTATTAAAATATTTTAAAAATGACTATGATCTGATGGTAGTAGAGACTGACTGCTTACTTGAAAAAATTATTTCATACATGTCAAAATGCACTATCCTCAACTATTTAATTGGTTTGTAAAATGCTTGAAGTATGTAAAAAAATAAAGATGTAATTTTTCATACCTTACAGACTTATAAAGAGTTGCTAGCTGGCACAAAGACAATTAATTTTACAATGAAAATTTACTTTGATAGTTTGAAGGCTAGCACTATGTAGGACATTTTCCAGAAGACCAGAGATGCTTCAGGTAAAAAGAAATGTATAAAACACAGCTATCAGAAATTTTTTTTTAAAGAATATATTATAAAATAAGAATCATTTTTTAAGAAAAGACTTTTCATATCGATTTCTTCTATTCAAACAGACTGACATGACTCAGGTATTTTTAAGTGTTTTAGAGACACTTCCTCAAAAATTTCCAAGACAGCAGCCTTCAGCTGTTCCCTCAATCCCAGTGTTGCTCAGATGAAGCAAATCTTATGAGAACTTACCACCAACCACAAGTGTTTTTGGGGCATGGACCATATCTTACTCTTTGTCTTACCCCCAGTGCTTAGAAGTAGGCTCTCCTTGACAAATGTTTACTGAACTCCACTGCTGAAATTATAACAGCAAAAATATCAACACAACTCATCAATAAATAAACAGTCCTTTGGAGGATTGTGGGAAATCAAAACACGTTCAGTTTATACAAGTATTCATAAACACATGAAAATGTTCTAGTTTATCCTAAATGCCCCAGCCCTTATGAGTATTATAGAAAGAAGCAATTAAAAGGGAAAATTTTCCTGAGTAGTTCATAAACTATGGGTAGTTTTAAAAACTGAATAGCAGTCTGAGAATTTTAAAAGGCAAGCTAAATATTAGTTAGCTATACTCAGTCTAATATAATTGTTCAGTGTAATTGTTTTATACAGGTCCCATATTCAGTCAGGCCTGCTTTTAAAATTAAGTCACAAAAGAGAAAACATTTTCAATCTGTAATTAAATTTAAACCATTAATTTGAATTATACCTTTAAAGTCTACTAATTTAACAAAGATAGCCAAAAGTTGCTATTTGAGGAAAAGGCCTTCCGTTCAGCCTGTGAACAGTGAAAGTTTAAAAAAAAAAAAAAAAAAGGCATGTAATAAAAGCATTTTCCCTAAAAACAAAGATACCTCAAGCAGGTCCACCTCTATCTCTAGTTTGGGTCAGAAACTAATTCAATATTTAAAAAATTATATTATTTTAAACTTTACATGAACTCAGCTTGGCCTGTTTTTTTCCAGATGAGTCAGGTTTTAGTGTACTTGAAGGAAATTAAGCATATTGAGAAGACAATAGCTTCAAAGAACATACAATCTAGTGGAGGAATAACACACAATCACTGAATCCAAGTGACAGTAAAGTGTCATCATTCAAATGAATTCTGGGAGAAAAACTTAGTTGCCCCCTTCCTCAAAATCAAGACACAAAATTTTGAAAAAGTCCTATTCATGTGTCAACCTCCTAAAAATAAATATTCATCTTTTAAATATAAAGAGCTATATATAACCCTTTTTATCTAGAAGTGACACTGTTCTCCTGTAATCGAGTGCTTCCCCATTTATCTTCCAAAATCTTTGGAGACTTAATCCAAAATATGAGGACTAATCAATAATGATCATTTAAGCTAAGTATAAATGTTTATGAAAATTTAGCACATTCCAAACATGCCATTGAAGTATGAGGATAAAGAAAGAACTTAGTTCCAAAAGGAAAAGCTACCATTACAAAGGAAGTAGTCTCCCAAATTCAAATGGCATAGTGAAGATTAGCTACAATTGTTCCTCTGGACAGATTTTTTGACTCAGCATTTATTTATGTTATTAATTTACACTTTTCAGTGTAATATGGCTCAGTTAATTCACTGATATATACATATATAAAGTAAAAAGGGATTTAAAAAGTCTGAATTATATTAAATAACTTAAAGTAAAATAATGTAAAATGTCAAGGTGAGATCTGGGGAAAATATATATATACTTCTAGATAGACTCCGGAGCATCTCAACCTCTTTTCTGACATGATAAATCCAGGACATATTTCAATGGGTAATCCCATATTTTGACCAAGTTTTTTAAATGTTGAAAGGAAAACAAAATCTTACGGAAACTCAGAAGGGGCACAAATCTTAGCGGTATGTTAACATTACCTCCTCGGACTGGGTTGTGGCAGATAGCACTGGTACAGACTGTACCTCTCCCCTGCACATCAGCAGCAACTCGACACCTTGCCCTCTCATGCAGGATGCTTATCAGAACACAAGTGAATCGGCAACAACAGAATGCTAACCTGACATTTTCTCTAATTCGTTTTTAAAAAGTAAGTTCATCACAAATACTTTGTATGAGTAACAATTAACTTGTGACAGTTCACAAAAGACAGGAGAGTATCAGTGTGTCAGGACACCAGTTAACAATCACTGTTCTAGAATTTTAGCGAGGCTTTAGAAAATAAAACCACATCCTTAGAGTGCAGGATTTATATAAGGAATTTGAAACTTGTAGTTGAGAAATGTACTAAATGGATAATTAGGAAACTAATTCTGTTTTTATAAACCAGAGGTCTTGGACATATCCAATTCTCAGCATGAAGCCTTTGTTGATCCCTCTTCTGTTTGTAAAATACATACCAACCATGCCTGTTTGAGGTTATAAATAATCAGCGTGTCATGGAGGATCATGTTCTAAAGGCTGATGTGAGGGTTAGAGGAGCGGCTTGCAAAGAGGACAGCCTTAAGGCAGCAGGGTAGCTGCGTCCCAGAACAAAGTAAATGCTAAAAGAAAGCAAACTTCGAAAGAGCCAGAACCCTCAGTGAGGAGAAACCACTGATGCATTATAATGGTCAACACAGAGCACTGCTGTCTAAATCCCTTTCTTGATGTTTTCAATTCAGAGGCTTCAAGTTTTCTTTTAGGAGAAGATCTGATTATATGATGTAGCGAAAGAGAAACAGTTTTTATTTTACTGTTACATAGGATGGGCTGGCAAACTTTATCTTACAAAGGGCCAGAATGTAAATATTTTAGGTTTCACAGGTCACACGATCCGGTCTCTGATGCTTTATTTTTTTCTACAACACTTTAAAAATGTACAGACCATTTCCAGCATGCTAGCCATACAGAATCAGGCTGCTTGCCAAATCAGGCCACAGTCTGCAGACCTCTGATATAGAAGAAAAGCAATTCTCAACTACTAACTCTCCACCCAAATTCCCTTCTCCTTGTTTCAACTTTAAATAATTTCAGATAGAATAGGAATTAGAGGTTTAAAGGACTGTAAGGATGAGGGATCTAATCTAACTTTCCAAATGAGGAGCTGAAGGCTCAGAGCTCCCAAGTGACGTGCTTACAGCAGAGAGGCCAAATGCTCACTTCTCCCTCCTCCCCTTCCATTTCTGGAATGCGTACACTCAAATTTGAGGACTCCCTTTAAAACAAAGTCTCCTGGATCTTTACTATATTCACAGCGTAAAATATTTGTTTTACCAGATACTTGTTTCACATTCTTTTATCATGTTCAAGAAAGTCACACCAGGAAAAACTTACAATACTTTTTAGTTTATATTGAGCTAGGATGGGGCTTAAGGAGGCTTAGAATTCTGTCCCCTAAATTTAACAAACTACTGAGTTTACTCAAGCTGGACAGGCTAGCTTCTGAGAAGAAACCTGAATAGGGCTGCTAGGTGGAGGGGATCAGTTATATGGCATTAACATTCAAGATAAGCAGACATCACTCCTCTAATTAAACTCCTCTGGAACACATGGGGCTACCAAGCAAACACCTTACAGGAAGAGTCTAATCCTATCTATTTACCTTTTTTTCTTTTTTTTGCTGTACGCGGGCCTCTCACTGTTGTGGCCTCTCCCGTTGCGGAGCACAGGCTCCGGACATGCAGGCCCAGTAGCCATGGCTCACGGGCCCAGCCGCCCTGCGGCATGTGGGATCCCCCCGGGCCGGGGCACGAACCCGTTTCCCCTGCATCGGCAGGCGGACTCTCAATCACTGCACCACCAGGGAAGCCCTACCATTTTTTCTATTACTGAAATATGGAATGAGGAATAGCACTTTAATGCCACCTCTCAGAGTAAATTATATATAAAAAAGAACATTTTCATTTTCCTTCAAATGGTAAAACTAAAGCTTATTCTTTGTACCTGAGTTTCTAGTTGTTTCCCCACAGCATTTCTGATAAAAAGCGTACTTTTATTGTCAATGAAGAAATTCTCTAAACCAAAACAGATATAGTCAGATATTCCAAATGAATCTTCCCTAAATTTAGAACTTGAATTTTAAAACAACTTTATAGGGAAGGGATATGGGAACAGATGTATATGTGTAACTGATTCACTTTGTTATAAAGCAGAAACTAACACACGATTGTGAAGCAATTATACTCCAATAAAGTTGTAAAAAAAAAAAACAACTTTATAGAACAATGTTACCACCCTATATCAAAAAAAATCTTTCATATGGCAATTCTGGAAATAAGGCTTGAAATCTCTTGGATCTTTCAAAATACACTCATACAACATATGGATTTATAAAATGTTATCACTGATAAACCATGTGTCATCCAGGTTGTTTATGAAATGCCATTACATACCAGCCCTGAAATGTCACAATTCCATCATATACAGATTTGTGAAAATTTCACTCTAGATATGAGGTAATGTGTTTTCTCCACATCATGTCCTCACTTTTCAGGTAAGAGGAATACGACTCACCTTAAGACTGAAAAACAAGCCATGCCCTCCACCCTCATTAAAAAAGATTAAAGAAGAAAATCATCACTTCTTCTTCATGATCCGTGAGTGGCTCCTAAATCTTCCTTTTATTCTACTGTATTTAAAAACTCTTCTTCTTGAAGTTTCAATTTAAAGTCCTCTCTGATTCTTTCTAGCAGCTCTGGTTTAAAAATAACATCCAATGCAGTCATTGCCAGAGCTTTGGCCGTTCGCAAAGTGTAGAACTGAGCTTCTTGTGATCCTAAAAGGTAGATCAAATGAATAAAGATAACCTCATATGTATTACAATTACTTTATTAGTTTTCTGGTTAGTTCTCAATATCTAAATTGCCTCTCCAACTGCCCACCACAATACAGTATTTCCTGAGGTGTTGTTAGGTAAAGAAGTAATAATAGGCTAAACTAAACAGTTAGAAAGGCAACTACTACTACAAAAAGAGTATATGCCAAAACATTCACTTGTAATAACACTTACCTGCAGCTTCAGTATATTGTTCTGTATGATTCAAGGCATTAGATCCAATGTAAAAATAGGGATGAATCCCAGGAACCACAAAAGTAACATTTCCAAAATCAGTAGATCCTTGGAAAGGTAAGACAAACCATGAATTTCTAATTGCTAGTCCAATGGACGCTAAAGCACACTTATCTTAATCTCTATAGCACCTGACATGATTTACTGCTCCTTCCTTTCTAGAAATTCTCTACTCTTTTGGTTTCCATGACTCCACTCTCCTGACTGTCTGGATTCCTCTGTCTCCCTCTCTAGCCACTTTCCTTCACCTGTTACCTGAGTACTGGTGATCCCTAGGGTTTCATCTCTGGGCTCCTCCTCCTCCTGTGTACTTGGGCAACCCCATCAACATTGAAACCTATGTTTTCAATCACCTCTCATGTATTGACAGCCCCTAAGTCTCCACCCAAACAACTTTTGGAACAGGCTACTGGACAACTTTCTTTAGAAGTCCCGTGAACACCTCAAATTTAACAAACTAATAATTAATACCAACCCACCATACTGCAGCCTGCTCTTTCTCTTGAACTCTTATCTCACTGAATGACATCAACACTGTGTTTTTATCTCCAAGTCCCTCTGAGTCTATTTCACGAACATTCATTATTATATTTTAAGAGAGACTTTTCTACGTTTCTAATGCAAACGTATTAGTAATAATGCTCTTAAAAGGAAAAAAACCTAAAATAACAACCTGATATGCTTATGATTATTTAAATTCTAACAATCGTTTGTTACTCCTCAGAAACTGAAAATGCCCCCATATATCTAAGTCCTCAGTAACCTGCTTACTGATGACTGGAGATGAATTAAAATGCTATTTCCCCTTTAAGTAGCTTACTTAAAAATTAGAACTAAGCAAATTTAAACACTAGAAATATTTAGAATATAAAGCAAAGAGTATGCTGGCTATTTCTAAAAACAAATCTGTTCACTTGACATTCTACATTCACTGAAGAGTGCATTAGTGTCTTTCCCCTACCCATTAAGTTTGTGAAAAAACTCATTAAAAAGCACGAGCCATACCTCCCCCAACCTCGAAAGCTGTTAAACAAAACCATTTAACCATGGATGGTACTTCCCTTCCTCAAATAGCATACGATACGTTTGAAAGAACTTAATCACCTGAAGGGCCATTCAACATTGCATCTTCTGAAATGAAGTCTATTCCCAGCTTTTTTCCATTTTCAATATAAGCTTTCCACAGGCTCTTATTGGGAAGAACATTGTAATAATCATGTGCTCCACCTTTAATTTCTACCTAATAAAAAATTATAAAACAAATTTTGAACCAAGAAACTCAAATTCACTATCTAATTTTCAAACTAGCAATAGCTCTCTAACAGAAAGAGGTTTAAGAGGAGGCACCTCCCCTTCAGGATATAAACTCTCTCAAATCTTTTACCTTCCAAAAGTATGTTTTTCTATCATGGGAGTTCCTAGGACCCTATCTCCTTTACATTATATATGCACCAAAGCACACGGGGTCACCTAGTCAGTGAGTCTCGACTTCAGGCCCTAAACAGGGTGTGGGAGAGGCCAGGAGTCTCCATTTCAGCCAGCACCCCCAAGTAATTTTTTTTTTTTTTTTTTTCTTTTTGCGGTATGCGGGCCTCTCACTGTTGTGGCCTCTCCCGTTGCGGAGCACAGGCTCCGGATGCGCAGGCCCAGCGGCCATGGCTCACGGGCCCAGCCGCTCCGCGGCATATGGGATCCTCCCAGACCGGGGCACGAACCCGTATCCCCTGCATCGGCAGGCGGACTCTCAACCACTGCGCCACCAGGGAGGCCCCCCCAAGTAATTTTGACGCATGTGGTCCCCAAATCACATACGTAAGAAACACTGCTGTAGGCTATAGCCTCTAAAAGAAAGAAATCAAGATTTACCGCTTTTCAATATACAAACTGACACTGACACTGACATCACTGCCTGGTCTGAAAGGTATAACATGTCCTGAGCAAGACAGAAGATTCACAATGCGGAAGGGTTGACTCTGGTCCTCGTTTATTAATTTCAGTGCATGAAGATACAGAAGCAGTTTGTATGTGCCCAGCTAAGAGGATTTACAGATTTAGATTTGACTACATCAAAAATGGGCAATACTCCCACAAACTAAAGATAATCCCAATAGCATTAGCAAAAACCAATTATACAATGGCAGACAGGGCTTCCCTGGTGGCGCAGTGGTTGAGAGTCCGCCTGCCGATGCAGGGGACTTGGGTTCGTGCCCTGGTCCGGGAAGATCCCACGTGCCGCGGAGTGGCTGGGCCCGTGAGCCGTGGCTGCTGAGCCTGCGCGTCCGGGAGAGGCCACAACAGTGAGAGGCCCACGTACCGCAAAAAAAAAAAAATAAAAAATAAATAAAATGGCAGACATAATATTCTACTTTTAGCAACATCTAAGTTAGAAACAATGACAACCTAAGTAGATACTACAAGTCAGCCAAAACATAAAAAATTATTAAAAGACTATTTAAAATACAGGAGAAGAGGAGATAAGCAATCTATCTGATAAGATGTTAAGGTAACAATCATACAGATGCTCAAAAAACTCACAAGAATGGATGAACAGAATGAGGAGTCAGAAGTTTTTAACAAAGAGTTAGAAAACATATGAAAGAATCAGAGCTAAAGAATACAATAACTGAAATAAGAAATACACTAGAAGGAATCAATAGTAGATTAGACGATACAGACGAATGGACCAGCAAACTGGAAGACAGAGTAGTGAAAATCACTCAAGCTGAAGAGAAAAAAGAAAAATGAATTTTTAAAAATGAAGACAGTTTAAGAGTCCTCTGGGACAACATCAAGAGGACGAACATTCATATTATCAGGGTCCCAGAAGGAGAAGAGAGAGAAGAAGGAGCAGAGAACATATTTGAAGACATAATAACTGAAAACGTCCCTAACCTGGGAAAGGAAACAGACGTCTAGTCCAGGAAACACGGAGAATCCCAAATAGGATCAACCCAAAGAGGATGATGCTGTCCTTAAATGGCAAAAATTAAAGATAAATAGAGAGGGGCTTCCCTGGTGGCAGTGGTTAAGAATCCACCTGCCAAGGCAGGGGACATGGGTTCGAACCCTGGTCTGGGAAGATCCCACATGCCGCAGAGCAACTAAGCCTGTGTGCCAAAACTACTGAGCCTGTGCTCTAGAGCCTGTGAGCCACAACTACTGAGCCTTTGAACCACAATTACTGAAGCCCACATGCCTACAGCCAGTGTTCTACAACAAGAGAAGCTACCGCAATGAGAAGCCTGCGCACCTCAACAAAGAGTAGCCCCTGCTCGCTACAACTAGAGAAAGCCCGTGCACAGCAAAGAAGACCCAACACAGCCAAAAATAAATAAATAAAATAAATAAATTTTTTAAAAATTTAAAAGATGAAGAGAGAATATAAAAAGCAGAAAGAAGAAAGCAACAAGTTCCGTACAAAGGAGTTCCCATAAGGCTATCAGCTGACTTTTCAGCGGAAGCTCTGAAGGCCAGAAGGGAATAGCACAATATATCAATCCTTAAAGTGATGGAAGGGAAACCAAGAATTCTACAACCAAGAATACTCTACCTGACAACGCTTTCATTCAGATTTGAAGGAGAGATCAAAAGTTTTACAGACAAGCAAAAGTTAAGAGTTCAGCATCACAAAATCAGTTTTACGAGAAATGTTAAAAGGACTTCTTGCCACACAACTAGAAATATGAAAATTACAAAAGGAAAAATCACACTGCTAAAGGTAAATACACAGTAAAGGTAGTATCAATAGATCAACCACTTATGAAGCTAATAGGAAGGATATATATCTATAGCTATAAATAAGGAGTTAAGGGATACACAGAAGAAAAGTGTGTAAAATATGATATCAAAAACAGTAAAGGTGAGGGGAAGGAATAAAAACACAGGGTTGTTAAAATGCATTCGAACTTAAGAGATCAGTAACTTAAAATAACCACAAATGTATATAGATTGCTATTTATAAACCTCATGGAAACCACAAACCAAAAGTCTATAATAGATACATATATAAAAAAAGAGAGAAGAATCCAAATATGGGGAATTCCCTGGTGGTCCAGTGGTTAGGACTCATTGCTTTCACTGCCAGGACCCAGGTTCAATCCCTGGTCCGGGAACTAAGATCCTGCAAGCCACATGGTGTGGCTGGGAAAAAAAAAAAAAAAAAAAAAAAGGACACAGAGTGGCTGAATGGATACAAAAACAAGACTCATATATATGCTGCCTACAAGAGACTCATTTCAGATCTAAAGACACAGACAGACTGAAAGTGAAGGGATGGAAAAAGGCATTTCCATGCAAATGGAAATGAAAAGAAAGCCAGGATAGCAATACTTACATCAGACAAAACAGACTTTAAAACAAGACTGTAACAAGAGACAAAGAAGGACATTACATAATGATCAAGAGGTCAATCCAACAAGAAAATATAACATTTATAAATATACGTGCACCCAACATATGGAACACCAAAATACATAAAGCAAATATTAGCTAACATATAGGGAGAAACTGACTGTAACACACTAACACCCTACTTACATCAAGGAATAGATCATCCAAACAGAAAACCAATAAGGAAACATTGGCCTTAGATGACACATTAAGGCCAGATGGACTTAACAGATATATATAGAACATTCCATCCAAAAGCAGCAGAATACACATTCTTTTCAAGGATACATACAACATTCTCCAGGACAGGTAACATGCTAGACCACATAACAAGTCTCAGTAAATTTAAGAAGCCTGAAATCATATGAAGCATCTTTTCTGACCACAAATATGAGACTAGAAATCAACTACAAGAAGAAAACTGCAAAAATCACAAATGTGTGGAAGCTAAACAATGCTCCTAAACAACCAATGGGTCACTAAATAAGTCAAAGAGGAAATAAAAATACCTGGAGACCAATGAAAATAGAAACACAACAATGCAAAATCCATGAGACGCAGCAAAAGCTGTTCTGAGAGAGAAGTTTATAGCAATACAAGCTTACCTCAGGAAACAAGAAAAATCTCAAATAAACAATCTAACCTTACACCTAAAGGAACTAGAAAAGAACAACAAACAAAACCTGAAGTTAGTAGAAGGAAAGAAATCATAAAGATCTGAGCAGAAATAAATGAAATAGAGCCTAAAAAAAACAACAGAAAATATAGAAACTAAGAGCTGGTTCTTTGAAAAGATAAACAAAATTGACAAACCTTTAGCCAGACTCATCAAGAAAAAAAGAGAGGGCCCAAATCACTAAAATCAGAAATGAAAAAGGAAAAGTTACAAATGACACCACAGAAAAACAAAAGGATCCCAAGAGATTACTATGAACAATTATACGCCAGTAAAGTGGACAACCTAGAAGAAATAAACAGATTCCTAGAAATGTACCATCTCCCAAGACTGAAACAGGAAGAAATAGAAAATATGAACAGTCCAATTGCCAGTAACTAAATTCATGAAATGAATCAATAATAAAAAGAAACTTCTAATAAACAGAAGTCCAGGATCACATGACTTCACAAGTGAATTCTACCAAACAATTTAGAAAAGAGTCAATACCTATCCTCAAACTATTCCAAAAAGTTGCAGGGAAGGAACACTTCCAAACTCATTCTATAAAGCCAGTATCACTTTGACACCAAAACAAGACAAACATGTCACAAAAAATGAAATTACGGGACAGTATCACTGATAACATAGATGCAAAAATCCTCAGCAAAATATCAGCAAACTGAATTCAACAATGTATTAAAAGGATTATATACTACGATCAAGTGCAATTTATCCCAGGGATGCAACAAGAATGGTTCAATATCCACAAATTAATCAATGTGATACACCACATTAATAAATTGAAGAATAAAAATCATATGATCATTTCAGTAGATGCAGAAAAAGCTTTTGACAAAATTCAACATCCCTTTATGATAAAAACTCTCAGGGACTTTCCTGGTGGCGCAGTGATTAGGAATCCACCTGCCAATGCAGGGGACACGGGTTCAAGCCCTGGTCCGGGAAGATCCCACCTGCCACGGAGCAACTAAGCCTGTGCACCACAACTACTGAGCCTGTGCTCTAGAGCCCGTGAGCCACAACTACTGAGCCCATGTGCCACAAATACTGAGCCCGTGCACCACAACTACTGAAGCCCGCATGCCTACAGCCCACGCTCCACAATGACAGAAGCCACTGCAATAAGAAGCCTACACACCATGGCGAAGAGTGGCTCCCGCTCACCGCAACTGGAGAAAGCCTGCACACAGCAACGAAGAATCAACGCAGCCAAGAATAAAATAAATAAATTAAAACAAACAAACAAACAAAAACCTCTCCACAAAGGAGGTGTAGAGGGAACATACCTCAATAACAAAAGTCAAACAGAAATATAGATCAATGAACAGGATAGAGAGCCCAGAGATAAACCCACACACCTAATTATGGTCACCTAATCTATGAGAGAGGAAGCAAAAATATACAATGGAGAAAAGACAGTCTTTCAATAAATGGTGCTGGGAAAACTGGACAGCTACATGTAAAAGAATGAAATTAGAACACTCCGTAACACTATACACAAAAATAAACTCAAAATGGATTAAAGACTTAAATGTAAGGCCAGACACTCTTAGAGGAAAACACAGGCAGAACACTCTTTGACATAAATTGCAGCAAAGTCTTTTTTGACCCAACTCCTACAGTAACGAAAATAAAACCAAAAATAAACAAACAGGACCTAATAAACTTAAAAGCTTTTGCAAAGCAAAGGAAACCATAAACAAAATGAAAAGACAACACTCAGACTGGGAGAAAATATTTGCAAATGAAGCAACCGATAATAGATTAATCTCCAAAATATACAAACAGTTCATTGCAGCTCAATATCAAAAAAAAAAAACAATCAAAAAATGGGTGGAAGACCTAAATAGACATTTCTCCAAAGAAGACATATAGATGGCCAACAAATACATAAAAACATGCTCAACATCACTAATTATTAGAGAAATGCACATCAAAACTACAGAACTACGACCTCACACCAGTCAGAACAGCCATCATCAAAAAATCTACAAACAATAAATGCTGGAGAGGGTGTGGAGAGAAGGGAACCCTCCTACACTGTTGGTGGGAATGTAAACTGGTACAGCCACTGTGGAGAACAGTATGGAGGTCCCTCAAAATACTAAAAACAGAACTACCATATGACCCAGTAACCCCACTCCTGGGCATATACCTAGAGAAAACTGTAACTCAAAAAGACACCTGCACCCCAGTGTTCACTGCAACACAATTTACAGCAGCCAGGATGTGGAAGCCACCTAAATGTCCATCAACAGAGGAATGGATAAAGAAGATGTGGCACATATATACAATGGAATATTACTCAGCCATAAAAAGAAATGAAATTGTGCCATTTGCAGAGACATAGATGGACATAGAGACTTTCATCCAGAGTGAAGTAAGTCAGAAAGAGAAAAACAAATATTGTGTAATATTACTTATATGTGGAATCTAGAAAAATGATACAGATGAACTTATTTGCCAAGCAGAAATAGAGACACACAAGTAGAGAACAAACGTATGGATACCAAGGGGGGAAGGGGGGGTGGGATGAACTCGGAGATTGGGATTGACTTCATACACTACTATGCATAAAATAGATAACTAATGAGCACCTACTGTATAGCACAAGGAACTCTACTCAATGCTCTGTTGTGACCTAAATGGGAAGGAACTCTAAAAAAGAGGGCATATATGTATACGTATAACTGATTCACTTTGCTGTACAGCAGAAACTAACATAACATTGTAAAGCAACTATACTCCAATAAAAATTAATAATTAAAAAAAGTTATATATGACAAGCCCACAGCCAACATCATAATCAATAGTAAAAAGCTGAAAGCATTTCCTCTAAGATCAGGAACAAGACAGGGATGCCCACTCTGCCCACTTCTATTCAACTTAGTATTGGAAGTCCTAGCCACAGCAATCAGACAAAAAATAGAAATAAAAGGCATCCAAATTGGAAAGGAAGAAGTAAAACTGTCAACTGTTTGCAGATGACATGATGCTATACATAGAAAACCCTAAAGATGCCACCAAAAAACTACTAGAACTCATCAGTGAGTATCGTAAAGTTGCAGGATACAAAATTAATATAGAGAAGAAATCTGTTGCATTTCTATACACTAGCAATGAACTATCAGAAAGAGAAATTAAGAAAACAATCCCATTCATGATCTCATCGAAAAGAATAAGATACCTAGGAATAAATCTAACTAATGAAGTAAAATACCCGTACTTGGAAAACTATAAGACACCGATGAAAGCAAATGAAGATGAGACAAACAGATGAAAAGATATACCATGTTCAAGGTTTGGAAGAATTAATATTGTTAAAATGACCATACTACCCAAGGCAATCTACAGATTCACTGCAATCCCTATAAAAATACCAATGGCATTTTTCACAGAACTAGAACAAATAATTCTAAAACTTGTAAAGAAACAAAAAAGACTCTGAATAGCCAAAACAATCTTAAGAAAGAAAAACAAAAGGAGGTATCATGCTCCCTGATTTCAAACTATACTACAAAGCTACGGTAATCAAAACAGTATGGTACTAGCACAAAAACAGATACATAGAGCAATGGAACAAAACAGACAGCCCAGAAATAAACCCATGCACCTTTGGTCAATTAATCTACAAAAAAGGAAGCAAGAATATACAAAGAAGAAAAGACAGTCTTTCCATAAGTGGTGTTTGGAAAACTGAACAGCCACATGCAAAAGAATTAAACTGGACTACTTTCTCACACCATATACAAACATAAGCTCAAAATGGATTAAAGATTTAAATATAAGACCCAAAACCATAAAACTCCTAGAACAAAACATAGGCAGTTCGCTCTTTGACATCAGACTTAGCAATTTTTTTTTTTTGGATATGTCTCTTCAGCCAAGGGGAAAAAAAGTAAAAATAAATGAATGGGACTACATCAAACTAAAAGTCTTTTGAACAGTGAAGGTTACCATCAACAAAATAAGAAGGCCACCACTGAACGGGAGATGTTTGCCAACAATAGATCCAACAAGGGGTTAATATCCAATATATACAAAGAACTCATACAACTCAATAGCAAAAAACCAAACAGCTTCATTAAAAAATGGGCAGAGAACCTGAACAGACATTTTTCTACAGAAGACATACAGACGGGAACAGGCACGTGAAAAGATGCTCAACATCACTAATCATTAGGGAAATGCAAGTCAAAACCACAATGAAATAGCACCTCACATCTGTCAGAATGGCTACTATCGAAAAAGACAGCAAATACGTGTTGGTGAGGATGTGGAGAGAAGGAAACCCTTGTGCACTACTGGTGGGAATCTACATTGGTACAACCACTATGGAAAACAGTATGGGGATTCCTCAAAAAGTTAAAAATAGAACTACCATACTCTCCAGCAATTCCACTTCTGGGTATGTGAAGAAAATAAAAACGCTAATTCGAAAAGATATATGCACCCCTATGTTCACTGCAGCATTTCTACAATAGCCAAGATATGGAAGCAGTCTACGTGTCCATCAACAGATGGAACATAAAAACAATAGCTAAAGGTATACATATATACAGTGGAATATTAATCAGCTGTATTAATCAGCTGTATAAAAAGAATGAAACATTGCCATTTGCGACAACATGGATGGACCTAGAGGGTATTATGTTAAGTGAAATAAGTCAGACAAAGAAAGACAAATACTGTATGATTTCACTTACATGTGGAATCTAAAAACCAAAACAAATGGACAACTATAACTAAACAGAAACAGGGTCATAAGGAGAACAAAGAGGTTGTTGCCAGAGGGAAGGGGGTCTAGGAGAAAAGAGTAGTAGATGAGGGAGATTACAAACATTCAGTACAAAATAAATGAGTCACAGGTATGAAATGTACAGTGTGGGGAATACAGTCAATAATTCTGTAATATCTTTGTATGGTGACAGATGACAACTAGACTTATCATGGTGGTCATTTTGAAATGAATAGAACTATCAAATCATTATGCTGAATACCAGGAGCTAACATAGTGTTGTAGGTCAATTATACTTCAAAAACAAGCAAACTCATAGAAAAATAGATCAGATTTATAGCTTCCAGAGTCGGGTGCTGGCGAGAGGGGGAATTAGGCAAAAGTAGGCAAAAGGTACAAGCTGCCAGTTATAAGGTAAGTAAGTACTAGGGATGTAAGTACAACATGATAAAGATAATTAACACTGCTGTACATTATCCATGAAAGTTAGGGTAAATCCTAAGAGTTCTCATCATAAAGGAAAAAAATTTCTTTTCCATTTCTTTAATGTTGTACCTATGTGACATGATAGATGTTCACTAAACTTATTGTGATTACCTATTTCATGATGTATGTAAGTCAGATCATTATGTTGTATACCTTAAACCTATACAGTGCTGTATGTCAATTTTATCTCAGTAAAACTGAGGAAAAAAAGATGTATAGACTCAAATCTAATAACAATGAACCTTATTATAAGGCAATATTATACCTTGGGATATTAGCTAGTGATAATAGTTCATGTATTTATGTTATAAATATTTTAAATATCTATATTTATAATTATAAATAAATAAGGGATGAATGCTTAATTTTTTACTCTTTGGACACTTAACATATACTGTCTTAGAATCACTCTTACTATCTGAATAAATCATACATCTCCAGTCTATTGAGGGCAGAAAACAATAAGGCATGAGGTGTTGGCCCTAACTCTTCACAGACATTATGCCATTTAATTCTCATAAGAACCCTAAGATGGATTATAACATTATCTCCATTTTTCAAGAGAAAATGGAGGCCCAGAGATATTAAATAACATTTCCAAAAGTTACAGAATCAGTGAGGCTGAGAGGCACAAATCCAGATCTTATCTCTCTCCAACCAGACTACAGGCTTGGCTTCTCATCCCACTGTATGCCCTACATGATTGGTACATAAATGTTGCTGACTTTATGAGTCAAATAAACAAAACCTCTTGACTACTGTGTCTATTTTAACTTTCATTCCAGCAAGCCGTAAGTATTTATATCACTACTACACATACCTGAGACTTCATCAAAAATAGGTTTGGCTGATTTTGCCATAAAGTTCCCTTTACAGGAATTATATACAGCAATTCCAAAAGCATAACTGCCAATAAGGAAAAATATAACTTGCAAAAAGGCAGGGAGTCTAGCTCAGCAATATCAGCTATTCTAAGTCCTGTGTAATAGGACGACTGCAGTCTTCCCTATGCAGACACTGAATAAAATAAATAAGAATGAAAGATTTTCACATCAACTATTCAGTCAACTGGTTTTGCATATTCAAGGCATTGATTGCCAAATAAAAGGGAGGCAAATTAGGTTCTAAATGTAACTTAATATAAACAACCCCAGCCCACATACATACTTCTGATTTTAACTTAGATTAACTCTTAAAAGTTCTTACTGTGCACCCAGTAGCCAAAGCTGCAGCTCTGAAGCAATCTTCTGCCTTTTTGGTCAAAACTGGAAGTTCTTTCATTGAGGGTGCACGGAAGTAATAGATTAGTTCAGAATAACAGGGAATGATATTGGGTTTTACACCACCATTTTTTATTATACCTATAAAAAGAACCAAATTACTGGAATTGAGCTTGGAGCTTGGAGATCATTTCTTTAAGCTTAAATACACCCATAAAGTTTTTCAGCCAATATATACATAAAGAAAAATAATTTAAACTTATTAGCGTCACATATATGCCAACCAAAGATTTTGATGTTATACAACAAGTTTCTATGCACAGTGTGACACTTTCTCGCTAATGGGAAAAAAAGTAACTGTCTATATGTACTTTAGTCTGAGGAATTTGTATGATGTTAAGAAATTATGATTCCTGACTATAAAGAAACTGCTAGAAATTTTTACAACTATCTTAAGCCTTCTGGGAGAGACTTATTTCAGTGCGTTTTATTACAGTTGTACATTTTGATAAACTTTTGACATTAAGGAAAAAAAACAATGGTATGAGCTTCTATAATTACCCTCATACCTCAGGAATCCCATTTTAAATAGCATTTGGCTCTGGAAAAATAATTTTCATGCCAACAAGAAACCAATGCAAGTCAAAGATGACAAAATATACTACCACTGTCAAAACAAATGCATTTATTTGGAACTAGACTGAGAAGGAAGATGTATCCATTCAAAATAATAATGAAAATAAGTATGCAAAACCTATTTTATATGACCTGTTTTAAAAAATATATATATATATATATATATATATTTTTTTTTTTTTTTTTTTTTTTTTTTTTTTTTGCGGTACGCAGGCCTGTCACTGGTGTGGCCTCTCCCGTGGCGGAGCACAGGCTCCGGACGCGCAGGCTCAGCGGCCATGGCTCACGGGCCCAGCCGCTCCACGGCATGTGGGATCTTCCTGAACTGGGGCACGAACTCGTGTCCCCTGCATCGGCAGGCGGACTCTCAACCACTGCGCCACCAGGGAAGCCCCTAAAAAATATATTTTTTACATATTCCTCTTTATTCTTTTTAAAGAAACTAAGGTAGAAAATTGGTAAAAGTGCAGTTACAAACTAATTTCAGACTATAGCAAAATTAGGCAAAGAACAGATCTTAAAGTATAATAATTTCTTAAATCATAAGGAAATAAACTAAAAAATAAATCTGTACCTTCAAGACAATACTTTATTACTGTATATATATTAAGGTGATACACATAATTTAAAAAGATGTTACTTAGGATTAACAGCACTTGAGTACATAAAACCAGTAACCACCACTTTTTTTTTTAAATGAGAAAATGATGAAATTTTGTTATTAAGAGACAGTGAAGATAACTCAAAAAATCAAGTTCTAACTTTCAAATACCCACAGAATATTAAGAGGTGTGAGGATAACTGAAAAATCAAGCTCTAACTTTCAAATATCCACAGAAAGAACATAGATCCTTACATAAAAACATTATTTCTAATACTCAAAATGACCATTCTATTTATGTACAAATAATCTTAACTATCTTCTTACCCACATATAAATGAACATCTAGTATCCTGTCCTAGGAATTTCTGAAAATGTTAAAAATTTTTGGAATATTCATAAAGTACATAAAATGTTCCCAAATGTTTTTTTAATCAAATATTAAGGAATTATATTGCACTGAAATATACTAAGCGCCATCTATTACCCCAAGTATTTGACATTCGTACCATGAACTCTCCAGGTAGGTTTCATCTGTTGTCTTAACACAGACAGATTGTTGTAGGCGAGGACAGCAGCATCTAATGCATTTAGTCCTTCCCAGGGATAAGCAGCAGCATGAGATGCTTTTCCATAGTACTTCACAGTCACACTAGGAAATAAAACATCATTCGGAATTACTTTTTTCAATATCACCAAAGTAAGAAAATCCAAGTAATTAGAACTACCCAACTATTATTCAAAATTAATTCACACTGCTGAATTAATTTGTAGCAATAACATAGCAATTTACATACCTTAGTTCTAGTTTATTATTATGTGATACAGTGTGACTAACACAAAGAAGGAATTCCAAAAAAAAACAGAAAAAGAACTTTGCTCAATCGAGCTCCTCTACAAATTAATCTGTACACAATTCAATTTACACGAACAATGCAATACTGTATTAAGTGCTGGAATTACAAAAGAGATGGCTCCTGTCTCCTTCTACACTGTACTGTGATAGTTCTATATCAAAGGTCTGCAAAAACTCAAATAATTCTTTCTGTCTTAAAGGTGGGGAAAGAAAGGTCAAGGAAAGACAGAAAGGAGGTGACATTTGAAATGGGTTAAGACCACCTCTAAAAATCAGATTATATTCACAGTATTATAAAATACTCTAGCGTTAAGTCAGTTATTCCTGACCAATATTTTATTAATGTTCCAGAATACCTGTATCACTAATACCTTAAAAGTTTTTTTAAATTAATTAATTAATTAATTTTATTTTTGTCTGGGTTGGGTCTTCGTTGCTGCACGCGTGCTTCTCTAGTTGCGGTGAGCGGGGGCTACTCTTTGTTGCGGTGCGCGGGCTTCTCACTGTGGTGGCTTCTCTTGTTGTGGAGCACGGGCTCTAGGCATGTGGGCTTCAGTAGCTGTGGCACTCAGGCTCAGTAGTTGTGGCTCATGGGCTCTAGAGTGCAGGCTCAGTAGTTGTGGCACACGGGCTTAGTTGCTCCGTGGCATGTGGGATCTTCCCAGACCAGGGCTCGAACCCGTGTCCCTTGCACTGGCAGGAGGATTCTTAACCACTACGCCACCAGGGGTGTCCCCCTTAAAATTTTATAAATTGTTTTTCCACTTCCCAATAGTTCTCCTACCAGTCTACTCAGATACAATAAAAAACAACAAGGTTTAGAGAAAGGACTGTATATTAAATAGTTATTTATAAAGATGACTTGCCTCCATTTGTTTTTTTAACTCTTTGAACACATGACTCATGGCCTTGTCTGATAACTCCAAAAAAAATTAATAATGGTGACTTGTTTGGATAACACTTTTTAAGCCTGATTAATAGTACCCACATTTACATTATTAAAAAGTCACTCTAGACTTATTATTTTTTTTAATGAGCTAGATTCAGGAGGCTCATGGCATTTCTTTACTGATTCCAAACATTCTATTAAAAAAACAAAATCCAAATATATATTTTAAATTTTAGGATACTTGTTATCTCCTCAATCTATATCTTATCACCATCACCCAGAAACTGGAATTTTAACAAAACTGGTGATAAATATTATAAAATAGAAAAAGATGTCCTTTATGAAAATGGCTCTAGCACCATTTCTTCTAGGGTTCAAATCTATGTACAATTAAAGCACAATAGACTACAGGAAAAGAAATGTTAATGCCTGTTTTACATCAGCATTAGTATTTTAGGCTTTAAAAGCACATTTAAGGGCTTCCCTGGTGGTGCAGTGGTTGAGAATCCGCCTGCTAACACAGGGGACAGGGTTCGAGCCCTGGTCTGGGAAGATTCCCCCATGCCGCGGAGCAACTGGGCCCGTGAGCCACAACTGCTGAGCCTGCGCGTCTGGACCCTGTGCTCCGCAACAAGAGAGGCCGCGATAGTGAGAGGCCCACAATGAAGAGGGGCCCCCGCTCGCCACAACTAGAGAAAGCCCTCGCACAGAAACGAAGACCCAACACAGCCATAAATAAATAAATAAATTTATTTTTTTTTAAAAAAGCACATTAAAAAAAAACTGATATGGAATGATATTCAAGACACATTGTTTAATTTTAAAAAGCAAGAGCCAGATCAACAATACATTTAGCAGACTATTTCAAGAGGGGGGGAAAATCCTCCTTTAAAATTTAATTTATACATGTACCTACTTTATGTCTATAAATATACCCCCAAAGTCCTGGAAGAATATATATCTCTAGAAAAGGGACTGGATGTGAAAAAGGTGATTAATAGGGACACAGTGCTCTATCTTATTTATTGTTACAGATTTTTAGCATGAAGAGATTAGTAATTTTTTAAATTAAATTTTTGTTCTTGCTCTCTTTTCCATCTCAAAAGTTGGCAAATGAAAAATCTAAAAAGCCAGATACTAAGAAAAGGCCTGAGGCCCAATGGACTGACTTCAGAATCAAGGCCAAGAAGCCTACCTAACCCTAAATCCTAGAAGGTTAATGGACTGGGAAGCCTGCCTGCAGCCACTGGTCCCTTATAGCCAGAGGCATTGGCAGCGATTTCTAACCTCTAAGGTTTTCCAGAGGTGAACTACTGTACAGCATCCCTGAAACGGAAGCTGAAAGATTCTTCCTACTGTCATGATACCAATTCCTGGTGATAAGACCAAAAATACCAGAACAGTTAAAATAGTCACCCTCTGAAAACAAGGGATGCAGAGAAATGCAGGATAACTGAACACAAAATCTAGAAGCACTGCTGGGGTGGTTCTGCGATTACTCCCAGGCTACTGCAGAGGAGAACATGGGGTTTTCCTCAAGCAGCTGAGCCATGGCTCCTTGGGACCAGACCCCTAACTGGACCATTAACTATTATGGTTGAAATTTCTGATGTAAAAAATTTAAACCACTTAAATGATGCATGCTCCTAGGTACCAAAAAAAGTGAGCTTTTCAACATAGAGAAAGATAAAAAAGATTAAAAAAAGTTTCAGCACCAGACAAATCAGAAAAGGATATATTGGCAAATTCCAATCAAATCCACAGCTAGTCAGTTTCTGTATTTTTTCGTCAGGAACGTAATTTATCCTTTTTGCAAAGAACTCCAAATAAGTAAACTAGAGAAGTGTGTTTTCTTCCCAAGTCTAACAAAGCTGTCTCTTGCAGATCTATTCAGCTGCAAATGCAACTCCATATCAAAGGATAGACATTGTCCAGAAACCAGATTCCTCCCAATTCAAAATAGAACATACGTGTCAACATACTGTTTGCTATTCTTACGCTTTTTAGGCAGTTTTTAACAGTTCGATTATGAACACCATATTAAATCTCAGTTAGAAGGGGCCTACCAAATGTCGTTCAATGGAAATCAAATATCACATCATTATCTTTCAATTTACTGTTTTTTTTCAATTTACTTTTTAAATGCAGAAGTACGGAGTTTTAGCCTCCAGTTAAGTCACTGAAGTATTCTAATAGCCTGTTTTCCACTACGAAGTTTATTTCAACTTGATTACTCACTCATGTTCAGCCACATCAGGTAGATAAGCAGCATTCTCTTGAGATGGATGGGCCATAAAAACAACATCAAGATTTTTAAAAGCCCCTGCTTCGATTAAATCAATTTTGCCACCACCATCTTCTTCTGCAGGAGTTCCCAGAACAATTACCTAGAAAGAAATACCCATGTCAGAGCAACAAAAAATCCTAGCAGGCAATATCAGTCAGGTTCCCTTGCATATGTATTCACAATCTAAATCAAACTATGAAGAGAGGTTTTGTTCTCTGACTCAAATAAGGCAGTGGGCATAAATCTACTGTGCTAAATTCACCACAAACTTGCAATTGACATTATTATACCAATTTCGCTCAAAGTATGTACTAAAGCCTCTATAGGAAACTTTTCCCAATCTTATAACACAATTTTATAGAACTAATGTCAAAGATGAAAAGAGATAAGTACTATATACTAAGTTCCTCAAAATTATTTAGGACTTACTTCTTAAAGCTTATTTTTGACTGTCTTTTAGTATATATGTATATAATTATTCATAAGCCTTTTACTGGTAAGGAACTTTCTAGTTATTTATTAGTTATCCTCACAACAACCCTGTGAGGTAGGTGAGCGATCTGTATCATCATTTTAGGAAGGGTGCTTTTGAGGCATGGAGTGAAATGTCTTACCCCAGATCACAGAGCAAGGCTTAAAGCAGAGCTGGGATTAGATACCCTGACCTTCAGGCCTGAACTCTGTTTCCTTACCAAACTACCTCTTTAGAAGGTCTTAACGCATTCATCCTTTATGAAAAGCATTGAATAAATCTTAATACCACGGTTAGAAATGGCCAACTATTACACAAACTTACTAATTCGATTCCACCAGCTCAACCAGGCAGATTTATTGGTCACCAAACACCTAATTAAACAAAAAAGAACTTTACAGAATAAACATTTTACTTTGATATTTAAACTTAACTTCTTCAAACAATTTTTAAAAGCAAAGAAAAATTATCTATAAACAACTAATATACTTTCAAGGTCATGTATAAGAACACAATGAAACAAGTTGGAAAAGTCTTGGCTTGCAAAGAGAATCAACATAAATTCCATTTTCAGATAAGACAGATAACCTTAGTAAAACTGAGTATTACCATTCAAAATCAGAAGTGTGTGTATTTCCCAAAGTCTTGCTTTAGTCAGAAGTTATAATGCACCCAAACTCTTAAATTAAGTTGCCTTTTACTCTTAACCCTTGACTCATTAAATTTGATGACTTTTCAGGTTAAATCTTGCTGACTTCTCTGAACCTTTCATAAACCTGGTTAAAGCTAAATCTCTCCAGTGCTTCATGCAATGGCAAAGGACACCTCCTCCCCCAAACAAAACAAAAACCTAGCCAGATGAAAAACAAAGCCCAGAGGCAGAAAAGAGAAGGCAGCTAAAGAGAAAAAGCCACAAAAGATGGAACTGTAAGGCTAAAAGAGAAAGGGTACTGATACTGGAAAAAATGGGCTCAAGAATATTAAAATATAACATTAGTCTTCCCCTTAACCTGAGCAGTGGTGATTGAATCTTAGCCCACAGAAAGAATATACCATCTGGAAAAACAGAGTAACACAAGGTTAAACTTGCCCTGTGGCTAACATAAACATTTCCCCGTTTAAAGGATCGAGCTATTTCTTAAAATCGCGAAATAAACTTTAAGACTTAAGGATCATGTAGTTAATGTTCACTCTCTTCTCATTTTTTGTATACTTCTAGAGGTTCTGTAGTTCTAACGACTGAACATTTCCTATCCAAATTCCAATGATTCGAATCACAACAGCTCCTAGGACTGCCACAAACAAAAGATTTTTTGGAGGCTAACGAAGAGGGTCTGCAGGTTTCCCTATAATAACTACCTCCTCCCAGAGATTGCACAACCTTGTCAGCAAATTGCGATTGCCCCTGTTACCAAAAATAAGCCATCACGAAAACCAGGCTTGGTTCTAAGTTCTTTCCTAAGGGAGAGAGTTCACTCAATTGTTTACAACTACGCAGGAGAGAAAAAGCAAAAATCTGCAAAATGTCGCAAGGTCGGCAACTCATGAACTACTGACTTTGATCCAGGGGTTCTGCCTACTAGCAAAAGCGAGGACGTCAAGTGCTGTCCCCTACACCTGCCCCGGGGTGGGAAGGGACGGAGGCGCACGGGAAGCGCCGGCTCCCGCCCTTCTCGGGTCGGTCCCGGCCTGGGCTGGCGATGGGAGTCCCAAGCCCGGGCCCCACCTCACCTTCACCGGCAGAGGCGGCCTGGGGAGGCTCTCCAGGGCCCCCTTGACGCCCAGCGCGGCCGCCGCCCCGACCTCGGCGATCAGGTTGTGGCCGCAGGCGTGCCCGATGCCTGGCAGCGCGTCGTACTCGCAGAGGAAGCCCAGGTGCAGCGGGCGCGGCGCCGCCCAGCCCCCCGGCGGCCCCCACTCGGCACGGAAGGCCGTGACCAGCTGGTAGTGCGGCTGCACTGCCCACGCCGGGCGCTCGCTCTGGAAGAAGCGCGTCAGCACGCCGTGGGCATGGTGCTCCTCGTAGGCCAGCTCGGGCTCGCTCCAGATCGCGCGGCTCAGGGCCCCCAGGCGCTCGGCCGCCTCGTCGATGCACTCCGCCGCGCGCAGCTTCAGCAGCTCCACCTCGAAGACGGCGGCGCAGGCGCCCCCCTCCACCGGCCTCTCCTCTCCGGGTCTCATCGTGCCCACAGCCGGTGACCGGTCAGCGCTCTCCTCGCCTGCCCGCTAAGTCGCTCCCTCCGGACGGCCCACTGAGCCTGCGCACACGCCCGCGTTCGCTGCGCAGGTTGTCTCCGCAGCTCCCGGGAGACCCGCCCCCGAGCCCCCGCGCCCCGCCTCCAGCGCCTCGCCGGAAACGTGCTCCGCCCCTTCGGCAGCCGGTCGCTGGGAGGAACCCGAGTCCTGGGGCTAATCGTCTCTCCTTCGTCCCGTTGGCTGTCCTGACAACGTATTTATGGTCTAAGGTCATTACTCCTTTCGTTGTTGCTTCTGTCCCAGAGCAGCAGAATAGAACGGTTTTATTGGTTAATAGGCCTCAGAGACAGACCAAGTGGAATATAGTCCCCTGAAAAACGGCACTCTCCTTTCTAGAATAGTAATACAAATTTATACATGGGTTTTAGTTCCTAAAACTGGGTGTCGATATAAATGCTTTACAAAGAACACTGGTCTATAGACTACGTAGTTAAGTTTTCGGTACGCCCTCACTTTCTTCTCCCTGAGGTTACTGTGTTACAAAAAAGCTGAAACCGCTGTATATGGCTTTCTTATTAGTATCAGAACTTACTAGTAACTCGAACAGCACCTGGAATGTAAATAGTAAGCACTAGATATGTATTCGCTATTATAGTCTACTTAAGTAGAGTAGAATTAGGATTAAGTATTTAAAATGAGGTTTTTAAAAAAGCCCAAAACAGTTAATAAAAACATTTATGGTCATATATATTCATACTATTTTGTTGATTTGAATGTGTTTTGTTAAATAGTAACAGCTTTGAGAGAGAGAGCATATTTTCTATTTTCGTTTACAACTTTGATGCTGCACTCAAGTAACATGTGTGCAGTTGGTGTCCACATTATAACTCGGTTTTAAATTACCCAATGAAGAAATCCAAGATGCCGTACTCTTTTCTCCAGAGTGAAGCACAAAGCCTGAAAAAATGTTGTTGATGATATAACTATTAATAGCACTGTAGAAATTTATATTCTAAGGTGTTCCACATAGTAAAAGCTTCCATCAACATTTCATACTCTATCACCTCTTTCCTTCATTTGTTACAATTTGGTTAAATGGGACACAATATATTCATATAATAAGACAAATGTATTTTTTCAAAATATGTCTAAAGGAAGCTAACATACATGAAGACTATCTGCTACTATTTTTAACTGCTACACATATTAACAATATCAGAGTAAATGTCACATTCTAAATCAGAAAATACTGTCATTCTCAGGCAACACCCTAACTGAAACGCAGCTCTAAAGACAACAAATGTGGTATTAACTTCCTGGACCCCCTTGTCTATGCTTAAACCTTACTGAGATACACTTCCGCAAAAATCCCCTCTGCGTCTCTGAGATTCAGTATTGTTGTGTTCAGATAGTTGGCTAAAAAATGGCCTTGTTTGAGCAAATACAATAGGTGACATTTGTAAAGCACTTACTCTGTGGCAGGAGCTTAACATGTGCTAAGTGCTTTACGAGTATTAACTCATTTAATTCTCATAATAACCTATGAGGTTGTTAATGTGATTGTTTATCTTCACTTTACAGATGCACTGTCTGAGATTACACAGCTAGTAAGTAGTGGATCCAGTATGGAACAGAGGCCAGTCTGGCTCCAGTGGGCTACTTTCAGCCACCATGCTCTATTGCTTATGTAAGTAGACATCCAAATTCTTAAATGCATCTACAGCTTGTCTATTTACATGAGAACCCATAAATATCACTCATTTTGAATAAATGTACTGCAGCAACCCTGCCTGTTGCCATCAGTAGTACCCATGTTTGCTTGCTCTTATCAGGCAGCTATAAACAACAACAGAAAAGGGGTGCATATAAATTCTATATAGAAGCTGCTATGTATATTGCTTGTTATGAATTAATAAAGCTGTCACTTGAGGTAGAGAAAAGATAGATTCATTTCAAGCTCTGTTCTGTGTGTATGCACATGCATGCATGTATGTGTTGGTTTTCCGTTGTTGGCAGCCTATATTTCTTACTTATTGTATCCTTAAATTAATTTATTTAATAAATTGTGATAACTTGTTCAATATGTATCTTCCCCTCCAGTCTTTAAACTCTTTTGCTTTCTCACTGTGTTCCCCAGCACCTAACATGGTGCGGTGGTGATACAGCCCTTCCTCGTCAATAAATGTTTGTTGATTGATTATTCTTGAATCTAATAAGCTAATTGAGTAATGGTAGCAATTAACCACTCAACTATGCCGACTGCCTGCAGATACTGGGTGTATCAATGTGATGCTTCTCCCCAGACTTCTCAGTCCTTTACCTCTGGGAGTTGAGAGGCAGGAAGAATGGCTTCTGGAAGCTGATAGAATAGGACATATGGCCTTCTTGAATCTGATCAACCCAGTAATTCTTACTATCACTTTCATTTATATCCATAATGTTCATACAACTGTCTACCTCTATGTGCTGCTACTAAGGAGCCTGTAATTCTTTTTACCAGAAACATTAAAAAAATGGAGACTACTTCTCTTCCTTTAGTAGGTGCTATATCTGAAAAAAATAATACAATACCCAGAGTTTAGTATTAAGTTGTTAATTTTGACCTTTGCTTTGGAGGGAAGGTGGGTAGAAAGAGTTCTCATCAAAGAACTGGTTTTTAAAGTAGAAAGATACCTCTTCTCTCACTGCTCAGAAAACCAGCCGCCATGACACCCAACTCCATAACTTTAAGGACAGCAAATTCATGACAAATGAGTGCTTTGGTGGGGATAGTAGATCAAATATTTCCTTTACGTTGGGAAAGCAACGTTGTCCATGGCTGAAATACTAGCCAAATTGTACAAGACTAGACTGGATATTATTCTGGACTTCAGATTCAGAACCCTTTTTGGCAAGACAACAGACTTGGATATGGTTGATATTATTTTAATTAGAATAAAATAAGATAATAAAATAAAATCCTCAACATAGTCTTGCAAAGCATGATCTAAATGAGAAGAAAAAAATATGTTGAGAACCCAGAAAAAGAAATGGAATGAAAAACTAGATAGCACATTAAGAAACCACTTCTGGGACTTCCTTGGTGGCGCAGTGCTGAGAATCCGCCTGCCAGTGCAGGGGACACAGGTTCAGGCCCTGGTCCGGGAAGATCCCACATGCTGCAGAGCAGCTAAGCCCATGTGCCACAACTACAGAGCCTACGCTGTAGAGCCCGTGAGCCACAACTACTGAAGCCCACACACCTAGAGCCCATGCTCCGCAACAAGAGAAGCCACCGCAGTGAGAAGCCCTCGCACCGCAATGAAGAATAGCCCCCGCTCGCCGCAACTACAGAAAGCCCACGCGCAGCAATGAAGACCCAATGCAGCCATAAATAAATAAATAAATAAATTTTATTTTAAAAAAGAAAAAAAAGAAACCACTTCTGGGGACTTCCCTGGTGGTCCAGTGGTTAAGACTCCACGTTCCCAATGCAGGGTACCCAGGTTCAATCCCTGGTCAGGGAACTAGATCCCGCATGCCGCAACTAAAAGATCCCATGTGCCGCAAGGAAGATCCCACGTGCTGCAACTAAGATCCGATGCAGCCAAATAAATAAATATTTAAAAAAGAAAAGAAAAGAAACCACTTCTGGGGCCTCCCTGGTGGCGCAAGTGGTTGGGAGTCCGCCTGCCGATGCAGGGGATACGGGTTCGTGCCCCGGTCTGGGAGGATCCCATATGCCGCGGAGCGGCTGGGCCCGTGAGCCATGGCCGCTGAGCCTGCGCGTCGGGAGCCTGCGCGTCTGGAGCCTGTGCTCCGCAACGGGGGAGGCCACAACAGTGAGAGGCCCGCATACCGCAAAAAAAAAAAAAAAAAAAAAAAGAAACCACTTCTGGGCTAAGGTGTTGGGAAAGCTGGCTGTCATTTGGTAGAAAGCAGTGAACCAAGAGAACAGGTGGGGAGAAAGGTGAATTTTGATGGAGTGGGGAAGGGACATAGAGGAATTGTGTATACATTGTTAAAGAGATAAAACTCTATCCAGATGGTGGATAACTATCAGATGTTATTAAGCAGGAGAAAAGTAAAACCAGATTTTTGTTCTGGAAGAATAATTGATGCCAATGTGCAAGATAAATGGAAACAGAGAGACTTTGAGCTGAGACAAGCTAAAAGCTTCCTGCAAAGTCCCTGGAATCCAGAAACATTCCACAGGCAGAAGTGGCCAAACCTGATGTCTGATGGAATGTGTTTGGACGAAGGGGGCATGATGGAGAAAAGGAGGCAGGATGACTGAGTTTTCTAGTGTGAACAGCTGGGTTGATGGTAAAATCATTCAACCACGTAGGGGCAATGGGAGTGTAAGGGGCCAGTGGATGGATGTGTGTTAGAGGAGGTGGATGCCACCATCCAAAAGACTAGCAGTGGCACTAAGGAAAGTGGAGGAGCTAAGGAAAGTGCATGTCCATGTATCTACTATGCATAATGGTTATACCCAGAAGAGAATTAAACCATCCAGGGAGTGAGTGAGTAGGCAGGAAAAAATGTAAGGTGAGGAAGAAACTCTGGAAAATAAAAGCAAAGGCAATGAGCAAAAATGTCTGGCGGGACCTTGCTTCTGTTGGGTAAGGTTCTATTACAGCTTGTTTTCAAGTTCTATATAGATTTCTTCAAATGACCCATGAGGTAAAGGCAGCTATTTTAAAGCCTGGAATGTCCTGGTACTAAGTTACTTGAGGCTCCCTTTGACTTCCCTCCCTCTTGGCAATGAGATTAGCGGCTCTGCTGAACATAACCGTTACTGAAATGAGGACAGTGAGGTTCTCTCAGAGGAAAGGCTTCTCCTCTGCCTGATTCCCTAAGGCTGGTAGACTACAACACTCTGAAGACACAGCCTGGCTTGTGCTGGATGAGAACATTTCTCTCCTAAGGTTATGGTTTGGGAAAATGGAGAGAACTTTCTTGGCTCCCCTGCCCTTCTTGATACAACATTTAGAACTTGGACCCAATGCAGTGCTTGAGGGTCCTTCAAGAGATTCCTCTCTTAAGCAATGTGTACACTTTCACCATGCGCGTATCTACTAAGGATTCACCTCTCAAACTTCTCAGTTATTTTGGTGTTACTTATTATTTTTTTTAAATAAATCTATTTATTTATTTATTTTTGCTGTGCTGGGTCTTCATTTCTGTGCGAGGGCTTTCTCTAGTTGCAGCGAGCGGGGGCCGCTCTTCATTGCGGTGCGTGAGCCTCTCACTGTTGCGGCCTCTCTTGTTGCCAAGCACAGGCTCCAGACGCGCAGGCTCAGTAGTTGTGGCTCACGGGCCCAGTTGCTCCGCGGCATGTGGGATCTTCGCAGACCAGGGCTCAAACCCGGGTCCCCTGCATCGGCAGGGAGATTCTCAACTACTGCGCCACCAGGGAAGCCCCTGTGTTACTTATTTTAAGTTGCTAGCAGGAATGGATTATGTGGATGGTCACCGGGTGCTTAAAATACTCAAGATGTTTTATAAAAGATGTGGTAATGAAGAGCCATAAGTAAATATTAAAATGTGTGGTCTAAAAATTAAGAAACATCTAACAATTAGAGGTATGATGGAACATGAAATCGGAAGCAAATAAAACGGATTAGGAAAGATACAATTACAATGTTCCCAAAGGCCTTCTACATAAAGTGCTTCCTCTTCTGTTTTGCTACAAAGTGTGAGACCAAAATAAGGAAAGAGGAGACAATGGTGGAAACTTGTAGCAGACCAGAAAAGATACAAAAGCCAAGTTAAGTCTTTTTACTAGATAACATTTTAAGTATTTACTGTTTGTTAATATGACACAAAATAAGCTTCTGGCACTTGGTTAAATTGAAAGGGGAGCAAAGCTAGAGGGTTCAGTGGCTGGAGAGAAGTGGTCAAAGGGTACAAAGTTTCAGTTATGCGAGGTGAAAAAGTCCTTTTCTATTGAACAGCATAGTGCCTGTGTTGACAATATTAAGAATTGGCTAAGAGAGTAGATCTTATGTTAAGTGTCATTATCACAAAAATTAATAATAATGAAGAAGGCAGGAGGAAACTTTTGAAGGTGACGGATATGTTTATGGCATAGACTGTGGTGATGGTTTCACTGGTATATACTTATATCCAAAATCATCAAGTCATATACGTTAAATATGTATAGCTCTTTATATGTCATTCATACGTCAATCAAGTGGCTTATTGAAAAAGAAGTGCCTGCGAGAACCTCAAAGCCTTTCCGAGTGTTGTAGATATTTCTCCCATAGCATGGTGATTTCCAAGTTAAAAGGTTTCAGGGGACTTTGCTCAACTCTAGGGATAGTTCCTAGCTTAGCTTAAGAAATAGCTGAGAACATTTGAATATTAGTGGTTATGGTAACAAATTATAGTTGAATTTGCATTTTTAAAACATGACTCTGAATTGTGTAACCTCTGTTTATGTAGCAACAAGAGACGGATCTCATCCGGGTCTTTGACACTTTACCCGTGTCTCCTTGGGTCCTTCAGGTCCTCACCTGTAAAATGAGGAGATTAGACTCAGTTATGGGTAAGACCCATTCTAGGGTAAAGATACTCCCCTAGGATCCCATTCTTTAATCATGCTGCTTATCGGCTTCAATAAAATATCTTCTTTTTTAAAGCACAATTTACTAGTAAGACATGCTTTTCACTGTGATTTAGTTGATCATGGGTGGGGAGAAAAAAGGACCTAGCACAACCTAGATTCTGATTGTTTCCTCCCATCCCCACTCTCCCTTTTGCTCTCTTAATTTCTTTTTAAATATCATTTTCCTTATTTCTGATTTTTATTTATTATTATTATTATTTTTTTTTTAATTTTTGGCTGCGTTGGGTCTTCATTGCTGCGAGCAGGCTTTCTCTCTAGTTGTGGCGAGCGGGGGCTATTCTAAATTGTAGTGCGTGGGCTTCTCATTACGATGGCTTTTCTTGTTGCAGAGAACGGGCTCTAGGCGTGCGGGGTTCAGTAGTTGCAGCACGTGGCCTCAGTAGTTGTGGCGCACAGGCTTAGTTGCTTCGTGGAATGTGGGATCTTCCCGGACCAGGGATCGAACCCATGTCCCCTGTATTGGCAGGCAGCTTCTTTACCACTGTGCTACTAAGGAAGTCCCTCTGATCTTTAAATGTAATACATCGTAAACGTTTCCTCATCTGTAAAATGGAAGTAATGGTCCCTATATAGCAATCTCACAGGTAGGTTGTTAATCTGAATTAAACAAAGTCAGTTTATGTAAACACTTGGAACAGGGCCTGGCGTGTAACCATGTAAGCACTCAAAAATGTTAATTATAAGAGTATCAAGCCCTTGCCTTGCATCTCTCCATTTGCAAAAGTCCAGGCATCCAAAGTGCTTTGAAAGAAAATAATAGAATTTCTACAATAATCGAAATATCAACAATGATAGAAATTGCAAGTCCCCAGTCTCTTCTGCAGTTCTTGAAATACTGTTAGCATCTGTAATTTCGTGACCATCTGAATGAAGTCGATGCATCACCACCATCAAATTACTTATGCTGTAATGTTTTAACTGGACATATCGCCTCTGTTCAAAAGTGGTATTTTGATGCTTTCCAGGGTGAATCTGGTGCTGCCATCTCCACACTTGCCAATCTGCAGATTCAGAATTTTATAAAATGTACAGCCCTTTTATGTCTGTATTGTGCCTCTATCTACTATGTTAGTCTGCCCAGGCTGCCGTAACAAAATACCAGAGCCTAGGTAGCTTGAACAACAGAAGTTTATTTACTCACCGCTCTGGAGGCTAGAAGTCCACGATCAAGTTGCTGTCAGGATTGGTATTTGGTGAGGCCTCTCTTCCTGGCTTGCAGACAGCCATTTTTCTCACTTTGCCCTCAAATGACCTTCCATCTCTGCTGGGGAGGAAGAGAGGGAGTAGGGTGGAAAAAGAGAAAAAGAGAGGTATCTGGTGTCTTTTCCTCTACTTATAAGGACACCAATCCTATTAGATAAGGAGTCCATCCTTATGACCTCATTTAACCTTTATTACTTCCCTAAAGGTCCTATCTCCAAAGACAATCACACTGGGGGTCAGGGCTTCAACCTATAAATGTGGGGGAACACAGTTCAGTCCATAACACATACCAGACACCAGCAGTCCAAGCTAACTACATATCAGTAAAGCAGATGATTTATTTTGATATTTCGTTATAGGCTATAATAATAAGTATTTCTAAAAAGAGACACGTATGGTAAACACCTAACAGAATTAGATGAATTTTTCATAAGGGCTTCCCGAGTATTTTTCGTGAGAAATTAAAAATTCTTAATATACATTTATGATAACATTAGAATTGAAAATGTTCATTTCCTTTCAAGAGGTCATTCCTTGAAATTCCATGTTTTTTCATAGTGATAAATACGAATCAGATTAAAGCGTTCCTCAAAAGCTGCATTTCACAGTCCTATTTGCTCTAATACATTTTATGTCAACTAACAAAATTTAATTATTGTTCTTATTATAAGCTACTCAGCTTCACTAAAACTAGCTTCCTTTGTTATAAATCAATATGGCTTAGGAGAAAAATTTATTCAAGCTGAATTATGAGAGAAGAGATATTTCATTCAATATTTTAATTTTTTCAGGCAAATATGATAGCTGGCCAATTTTTTAAAATCTAGAATGCCACTTCTATTATCATTTCACAAAAACAAATATTTTATCATTGTCTAATTCATACCGAATGGCAGCAACTGATGCTCTTGTTTTTTCACTTGTCCAAAATTAGTTTATAATTTTACCCAAGAGTTGTTGTTGCCAAGAGGTCAGTTTCTTTCTCCAGGAACACTTGACCATGCAGAGATCTGCAATCATGAGGACATGTAATATGGATCTATCGTGTTGCTTTGAAAGCTTTGAAGCCCAGATTTGACCATAACATTTAATACCAGAGTTTAGCACAGAACAAAGTTAATCATGGAACAGTGTATACCACTGAATGGAAGTGAACCAAAATTATATTTGAAGTGGGAATAAAAGGCCTGGAGTTAAAGTTACTACACTGAAATGTCCAAGGTTTATATTCATCATTAAAAGAGACAGACCTTATACCACATAATTTTAGAATACTAGAGAAACTATTAAGAGAAACTAACAATGCAATGTGTATGAACGGGAGTCAGAGAAAAAGAGGGGGAATAAGGAGACATTTTGCAGCTGTGAAATGTTACTACTGCTGTAGTCTTATCTAAATAGCTTTATTTTTAAAATTAAGTCTGCAATAAATACAATTAAACACACAAACAAATATGCACTTTTTTAACCCAAGGATACACAATGAAGGCGAAATTGAAGAAAACAAACTAGGCTAAATTAAATAAGTAAAAAGGCCAAAATTGCCAATCCATGACCAGCCTATTTGTCTATTTTCAGTTAATGACTAAATGAGTTTTATGTGAGATCATATTAAACCTGAGTTTCTACATTGCACAATAGGATGATGCATCATAGCTGCTAAGCCAAGATAATTTGATCTTCAAATACTAACACAGTGAAATAAACAAACCCCTCAAACCTTAACCTAGAATCTAGTTTCAAATTCCTAAATTCTTTCTATAAAGTGCTTCTTATGTCCCTTTTGGACAGTACTAATATTTCCATTAGCTTTATTGTATATTTTTAAATCAATATAGAACCTCAGCAAGTGTTTGTTAGTTAACTTTGGTTGACTTGTTTTCTGAAACAGCAATTATTAGCAGTTATTCTCTACAGAGAATCAGCTAAGCCAACCCACGATTCTGATAGTACAGCAAGCCTGTGCAAGTTGAAAAACCTAAAAAGCTGACAGAACAATCCGGAGGAAAAATCTTATGAAAAATATCGATTGCTCTGTAAGGTGAAAGTACTGTAGTAATGGTTCTACTTTTAGCCTCTGCTACTCATACCAGAGAAAATATCCACCATCCCATTGCTACACTGCCATTTTCTTTAACTTATAATGAAGTGTAGAACTGATCAAAAGAAGAATATATTCTGAGGAAATTTATAAAATTAATAAGTATATAAAACATGGAACTTTTCTGAGTATAAAATTATGCATGATAGATCTGGATAGAAGTTATATAAAGGATTAAAGCATCATGTGGATATATGTGTTTGAAAACTACTTTGTGTATTAATAAGTTAGAAATAAATGGTACTGAATTAGCAGATTTAGGTAAACATGACTCATTTGCTAAGAATGTGTCTTGGTCAGCAAGATACTTGGAAATAGGTCCAACAAAGAGGATGAGCCCTCACAGTTTGAAGTTCCTGCAACCACACACAAAAAAGGAGAAACAGAAGTGAAATTTGGGAGGAATTTATGCGGAAGCCAGTGATTAAGACCACAGAGAAGTGTTGGGTTTGTGAATAAAAGAATGTCCCCGAGTCCCATTCAACACAAGAAATTTGGGGCATAGTGACTGTTGTTTCTCCTAGTACTGTGATAGCAACAGCATAAATAAACTAAGTGTCCCTGTTTGTTAAATGTTATTCCACCTGTCCTACCCAAGGCAAATATACTGTGAAGCTAATGGAGCTTAAGCTTCAGGGTCCCTCACTTACACAGACTCCTTCCAAGCCCATTAAGGGCCTAGAAATGATCTCATGTGGTCATATGTTTGAGTAAAATGCGCCGAAGATATTTCCATCACGATCAGTTAAGACCTCTATTTCCTCCCATTCTGATGTTCCTTCTGATAGACTTCCCTTAGTCATGTCACATTGGAATGGCCACAGTGTGGCCAGTTAATGGGATCCAGTTAATGGGAAGTTGAACTGAGCATACATTGGTTTGGTTTTCGTGGAACGTGGTTATGTGTGATGCAGTATTTCTGCGTACAGGTAAGTATTGCTAGCCACCCAGGAATAGAAATGGCGCCCAGGAATATTCCTACTGCCCTCCGTGCCAACTCACCTGGGATCCTGTCACGTAAAGGTGCAGGGCCAGAGGTTACGTTGCAACGTGACTTTATCCTGCCGTGGATGGCACCATATATACAAAGATTAAAAGGAAAGGAGGTATGAGTCAGTCTCTTGGAAACTCTTCCAATCACTAGGTATGTAAAATTGTTAGGGAGAGAGAAGTCTATTTTTATCCTCCTGGTCAAAAAGGAACTTCTGTCCTGTCGGCAACGTACTCAGTAATGCAATGGACACAATTATCAGTGTATCATAGACTTTCCCCCTCTTTTGAAGGAAATTGTACATGATAGAATTTATCAGAATTATTGTTAGTATAAAAGAAGTCCACCGTTAGTTCCGGGGTAACTCCACAGCCACCAGGGACCAAGGCTCCTATATTTCTGCTCTGTCATCCTCAGTATGTGGCTTCCTTCCTCAAGCTTCCCTCATGAGTTCAGGATAATTGCTGGCGTTCTAGCTATCATGTCCACATTCCAGGCAGTAGGAAGAAGGGAGAAGAGAAGGGTAAAAGGATGTGCTCCACAGCCGAATCAAATCCCGTTAAGGGGCCATTCCTGATGTTTCTCATAGCATTTCCCCTTTAGCCAGAACTATATGCAAAGGAGGCTGAGATAGGTAGTCTTTTCAGATAGGTGATTTGCTGCTAGAATACAACTTGGAAAATGGCAAGCAGGTGGACAAGGGGAAACTTAAAAAAGCAGAGAAAGCTGAAATTTAAGCATCTGCAGTCGGAAAAGCCATAAAGCAAGACAAGAACGGCTGCAGAATTGGAGGCACCTGTCACTTTGAATGGGGTGTGGATTAAAAACAAGATTAGTTGAAAGTCTAACAAAAAGCAGCTAGCTCTCTAGATGCCAGCCCTAACATTGCATAGCCAGGCACCTAAACCGTTCCCACCCCAACAGAAGAAGACATTCCAGGTATTCTCACTGGAAAAATCGAAACAGAGCTCTAGCCTCAGGAATATTTCAGGGAAGTAAGCCAAAAGGTAAAATAGGGAGGTAAAGTTAAATTTTACATACTGAGTTGTGAGAACTTTAGTCCCCTGCCCTTACTCAACTCCTAGGATAATAGCAGCCAGGCTTACACCCTCTCCTGAAATACAGAACAATAACAACAGTACAAACAAACAGAAAACTAGCCCAAGAGAAAAAAACCCTACAGACGCTAACATTTGGGCATCTACAAAGTAAGGCCTGAGTACAGGTCTACAGTAAACTGTACAGTGAAGCCACTAGTTAACACATCCTGACCAAGTTTCCAAGCCATTTTTGGTGTTTCTCTCTTAAATGAAAACAGAGAGCCAAAAATCACTAGACTTTTAAGAATGTCTCTGCAAGGTCGCCTTTATTGGCGATCTAAAGGCCTGTGAGTGTAAGTCCCAGAGATGCTTGCAGCTAACGTATATGTTACTTCCAAAGCTCTCAGTTCAGAGAAGCATATGTTGGCCTGAAAGGCTGCAGGTGACTAAAAAATAAATAAATAAATAAGACAGTGTTCATGCTTGGTATTCTATGCTGTACTCTGCTCGGTCTTGTTGTTTATTGCACCACAAGATTGATGGGTGCAATAAATGCTCTAATGAGATGGTCTCTGACGTATATCAGGATTGGCTTAAGTGTAGAACTCGAGGCTCTTGGCCCCTAAAATTACCCAGTGTAGCTGCTTGCTACTTCTCTACTGAAAACGAATTACTAGCCTGCCAGACACTGGTTGAGACGGCACCACAGTTGAGGGACAGCTAAGACCAAAGGTTCCAGTCATTTCCTGGGTGATGTCAGAGAAACAGTGGAATAAGGAAGGAGCAGCTCAGTTAGTCTCATTGATTTAATGTGACCGATACATTCAGGAACGTGTGAAAGGGGGCGGGATGGGAGGGGTCTAGAGAATTCATGGACCAGAGGCATCCACTGCCTGGAGATGACACTGTCCCCATTACATGCTGTCTTTCTAACAACGGGGACTGCAGTTCAGAAAGATGTGACTAAGCTTCATTTACTGATGACAGTGTCCACGCCCCTTGTAGTAGAAGGCAAGGGAAAGTCAGCCCGAAGGGCCTAGTTATAAATTATGTGGCTGGCTGTACATTCCAATGTCCATCTTAGCTTAGTTTCCCCTGAAAGCAGAGCCAGAGACATAGTCTCAGGTGCATGTAACTTATTTGGAAGGTAATCCCAGAAAATGGAGAGTGATACAGGCAAGGAGAGAAAGCCAATAAAATGTGTGTCATTGAATGGTTATCACCCTGTACAGCTTGGGCTCAATCCTGCTTGGGACCCTCTAAAGATCTATAGAATCCTTTTGGAATTGTATGCTATTGATAAACTGCACGTATAATTAAATAAAACAAATATTTATATTATGTATAGAGAAAAATTAAGTAAAAATAATTTATAACATTTATATAATACAAACCCTATTCTGAGAACTAAAGTTCTATTGATTGTTATTATGAGCACAAGTATGGCCCTTTAAGTTTTTGTTTTTGTTTTTGTTTTTTGGCAGTACACGGGCCTCTCACTGTTGTGGTCCCTCCCATTGCGGAGCACAGGCTCCGGACGTGCAGGCTCAGCGGCCATGGCTCACGGGCCAAGCCGCTCCACGGCATGTGGGATCTTCCCGGACTGGGACACGAACCCGTGTCCCCTGCATCGGCAGGTGGACTCCCAAACACTGCGCCACCAGGGAACCCCCCCACTTTAAGTTTTTAAAATGTTAGCAAATTAGATTAAAATTCATTTTGAAGAGAGCTGATTTTAAAAGTCTCTAGTTTCTTGATGTTGGTTCCCATAGTCGGTTCATTTGAAGTTTGGACTAACTTCAAAGGAACTCAGTTCTGTTTTTAGGATTTGAGGGTAGAGGAGAAACTCCAGCCCAAGAAGGGGGCTCTATAAGCTCTTCCCAGAGGAGGATGAGAAGGAAAAAGAGGTCTCTACAGGAACTGCTTGCATCTGGAGTGACGATAACATATTGGAGGGAGGTGGGTGAATGTGGCCTGGCAGCACAGGAGGCTTCTGCTTTCAGACCAAGGCCCACCATCTGGAGGGACAACAGGGAGTTATTGTTTGGAAAATTTATTGAGATGTGGTGACTCCTAGTTCAGTGACCAGATCATTCTTGCGACTTCAGCCATCAGCTCCTTTTTTCTGGAGTGTCTGGACCTTTCATCTACTTCTTTTATTAGGGAAGTATTATTTTATTATTTCCTCCTTCAGGATAGAGTTGGTACTCATCAGCATTCCATAGGTGTCCGCCAGGCTCTGAATTTTTGTTGACTCTTTCTCTAGGCTAATATCCTCCAAAGATGACTCAGTTGCTACAGTCCCCCTTTGAACAGTGCCATCCTTGCCAAGGAGTTGACACTTCTCTTGAATTTGTGCTGCCAGTGTTTGTGAAATTTCAGCCAGCATTGTGAAAGCAGCATTTCCCATTTCACATGGCGCCAGCTTCCAGACAACTAGACAAGTCTAAACAAGTGTGAGACCCACTAAAAAGCCGATGACAGGCGCACACACCATGGACTCTGGCTGGAGGCTGCAGAGGGCAGGGCCCGGATTCCCATCATCCAGCCATGGCTCCACCACCACTGCTTGTGGCTTTCCAAGGATGCCTGAAGCCAAGCTCTGTGGTGGCTTGAAGCCCTCCCGTGGCACTGAAGCCCACCACAGAGCTCTATGGAGTAACCACACCTCTCCCAGCTCACGAAAACTTCTGAGATCCCTCTACTTACCCCCACAACATCCGACACTGGCAACCTAAGCAGGCCACCAGTGGAGCTGGCCCAGAGAATGGAGAGATCAATTTTAAAAAGTTTCTCTAAACTACTTTCCACTACCCCTCTTCTCTTCTTAATTAAGAAAAAATTATGAAACTTTTTATTTCTCAGCTGCATTGCACAGCATGCGGGATCTTAATTCCCTGACCAGGGATGGAACCCATGCCCCCTGCAGTGGAAGCTCAGAGTCTTAACCACTGGACCACCAGGGAAGTCCTGAAACATTTTTATTAAGGTAAAATATAGGGGACTTCCCTGGTGGCACAGTGGTTGAGAATCCGCCTGCCAAGCCAGGGGACATGGGTTGGATCCCTGGTCCGGGAGGATCCCACATGCTGCGGAGTGGCTAAGTCCGAACGCCACAGCTACTGAGCCTGCGCTCTAGAGCCCGCAAGACACAACTACTGAAGCCCACATGCCTAGAGCCTGTGCTCCACCACAAGAGAAGCCATCGCAATGAGAAGCCTGCGCACCGCAGTGAAGAGTAGCCCCTGCTCGCCGCAACTAGAGAAAGCCTGCACGCAGCAACGAAGACCCAATGCAGCCAAAAAACAAATAAAAAAATTTTAAAAATGTATATATATATATATATATATATATATATATATATATATATATATATACATTCTGTGATGTACCCATATCGTAAATGTATATGTTTTCATGACTTTTGACAACTATATACATCTGTATAACCAATATGCCAATGTAGATATAGAACACCTTCATCACCTTCAGAAAGTTCCCTCATTCCCCCTTCCAGGAGTCCCTACTCCCTAAAGGCAATCATCTCCTTGATTTTTATCGCCATATATTAATTTGGACTCTTTTTGAACTTCATATAAATGGCATCATGCAGAATGTATTCTTTTGTATCTGGCTTCTTTTGCTCAACATCATGTGTTTGCGGTTCACCCATGTTGGTCACCCCTTCTTTTTTTCTGAGTTGAATGCCATTGTACAGGCACACATGATTGGACATCAGCCCACCCCTCTTGCTCCCCATTCACTCCACCTCCTCCCAGCCCCCTCCTTTATTTTACTGACTGAAATACTTTGGGAAAGAAGACTTCCCTCCTCAACCATTTGGGTTTCCCTGAGGTATAAATTTGTACAGAAAAGTTAGGCTTAAAAGGTGATCAACTAGACTTGCTTTTTAGTGTATGTTATGACCTTGCACTCTTACAGATATTTGATATGTTTTAATTTGTTACAGTTACTATTATTATCAATACTCAAATTATCCCTTCTTTAGCTAGTATTGTCTTTTGAATCCTTTTGACAGGACCCCAGAAGCCTTTGATGGCTTCTTTCCTTCTGATGTGACAAGTTATTCCGGGTTTATCTTGTACATTTCCTGCCCCAGACCTGACATTAGCCACTCTTTCAAAGTCATGTCTCCTTTGAAGAGAAAATGATATTTAGAGACCATAGTCTGTGCTCAGGGTGCTGAGTGCTACTGACTGGTCATTGTTTCTAAGCCTTTTCAGTGAACAAAGCTAAGAAATATAAGTTGAGATATATTTGACATATAACACTGTATTAGTTTTAGGCATATAACATAAGGATTTGATGTATGTATATATTGTGAAATGATTACCACAAAAAGTATAGTTAACATGCATTACCACACATAGATACAAATTTTTGTTTTCTTATAATGAGAACTTTTAATATCTACTCTTCTAGCAACTTTCAAATATATAATACAGTATTGTGAACTATAGTCACCATGCTGCACATTACATCCCCAGGATTTCTTTTCTTTTCTTTTTTTTTTTTTGCAGTACGCAGGCCTCTCACTGTTGCGGCCTCTCCTGTTGCGGAGCACAGGCTCCAGACGCGCAGGCCCAGAAGCCATGGCTCGCGGGCCCAGCCACTCCGCGGCATGTGGGATCCTCCCAGACCGGGGCACGAACCCGTTTCCCCTGCATCGGCAGGCGGTCTCTCAACCACTGCACCACCAGGGAAGCCCTATTTTCTTATAACCGGAGATTTGTACCCTTTGATCACCTTCACTCATTTTGTTGAGTGAAACTGGTAACCACCAATCTGTTCTCCTAATCTGTGAGCTCCATTTTTTAAGAACCCATATGTAAGTGAGATCGTATACTATTTGTCTTTCTCTATCTGACTTAAGAAATATTATTTTTTTAAAGAGAAAACATATCAGGGACTTCCCTGGTGGCGCAGTGGTTAAGAATCCGCTTGCCAATGCAGAGGACATGGGTTCGATCCCTGGTCCAGGAAGATCCTACATGCCACGGAGCAACTAAGCCCGTGCGCCACAACTACTGAGCCTGTGCTCTAGAGCCCACGAGCCACAACTACTGAGCCCATGTGCCACAACTACTGAAGACCATGTGCCTAAAGCCCGAGCTCCTCAACAAGAGAAACCACTGCAATGAGAAGCCCGCGCACCGCAACAAAGAGTAGCCCCCACTCGATGCAACTAGAGAAAGACTATGTGCAGCAACAAATACCCAACGCAACTAAATACATACATACATACATATATACATAAATAAAAGAATGTACTCCCAGACATATTAAAAAAAAAGAGAGAGAGAAAACATATCACATGCAAGAACCTTTTAACTGATCTGCTTATACCAGTTTCTACTTCACTACTCCTTCCATCTCATGCTCTGCATTTCTGTCAGAATCATCCTTATAAAACACAGATCTGATCTTCATAATCCCCTGCTTAAAAACTTGTGATGGAGTCCCATTGCCAAAAGGATTAGGCCAAAGCTCCTTGGCGTGGTACACATACAAATCCTCTAAACATTTGTCTCCTAGTTTCCATTCCAACCTCTTTAACATTCATTCTTCCCTCTCCCATAGTTCAGCACACCATCCTGCTCCCGCCACACTGTGCCTTTTCTCATCTGGTTCACTTTCTCTGAAACGCCCTGATTTTTCTATTTCTTGGTAAATTTGTATTCATCCTTCAATAAATATCTCAAACATCAATTTTCTCTAAAATAAATTGCAGTCTCCTTTCCCTACAGAGGACTAATCTGTTTCCATCATATCCTACACAGTATTCCAAATGTCTTTACATAGCACTAATGAAACTATATAGTAATGATTTGTTTACATGCATCTCTCTCTAGCTAGAATGTCCCCCAAAATGTTGGACACTTACCATTAGTGGTACTGTAGATGGTTTTACGTGTTACACTGATATGACGTTAAATATTGAATTGCATAGTGTGCGAGTTATTCCCCTTTTAATACTTTAGGGAGAAAGTTTTAGTTTTGTGCTTATGGCTTTAAGATATCTCTATTATTGTGTGATTAATTTCCCTTTTTTAAGAGAGAGCAGGCCTCAGGCTTAAAACTTTGTAGATAACAATAATTGGCTAGAATTTATATATTCATGATATTTTCTGATGATTACTTTCTGTCTATGAAACTTTAAAAATGAATATTGATGAGTGACTTCCCTCGTGGTCCAGTGGGTAAGACTCCATGCTCCCAATGCAGGGGGCCTGGGTTCATTCCCTGGTCGGGGAACTAGATCCCACATGTATGCTGCAACTAAGAAGTCCACATGCCACAACTAAGAAGCCTGCATGCCACAACTAAAAGATCCCGCGTGCCACAATGAAGACCTGGTGCAGCCAAAATAAATAAATAAATAAATAAAATATTCAAAAAAGATAACAAGGTCAACACATAAAATCAATTGTATTTCTAAGAAAAGTTAATATTGATGATAGATTTTTCTTTTAAAATAAAAGTGAGATAAAGAAAAATAGTAAGCATATAATGGTAACAAAGTGCATCATTATGGCAAAATTCTCGTAGGATATGTGAAAATGACTTAACTCTGGGAAACACTGGGCTAGGTCCTTCAGAAGCAGGAGGCATAACATCTATTTTCATCCCCAGTTCCTAGTACTATTTTTTTTAATTTTTATTTATTTATTTATGGCTGTGTTGGGTCTTCGTTTCTGTGCGAGGGCTTTCTCTAGTTGTGGCAAGTGGGGGCCACTCCTCATCGCGCTGCGCGGGCCTCTCACTATCGCGGCCTCTCTTGTTGCGGAGCACAGGCTCCAGACGCGCAGGGTCAGTAATTGTGGCTCACAAGGCCAGCTGCTCCGTGGCATGTGGGATCTTCCCAGACCAGGGCTCAAACCCGTGTGTCCTGCATTGGCAGGCGGACTCTCAACCACTGCGCCCCCAGGGAAGCCCCTAGTACTATGTTTAATATACAGTAGATCCTCACTAAACATTTGTCAAGTTAGGAAGAAACACCCACCTCCAACATTTTCAAGATTCAATGTCATTTTGGGGGATATATACCTAAAGTGACAGGCCTTCTGTAATCTGACTTTTCTGAAGAAGTTAAATCATATCCATTGTTATCATATAAATGACCTTTAAAATGATTTCCTATAGCTACCATGGAAGAAATCAAATTCACAAGAGGATACGACCATAGATTCTCCAACTGGGTTGTGTGGAATGAGGTCTTAAAAGCCAAAGTTCAGGGGCAATAGAAGAAGGTTAACAATACATTCTATTCCAGTCACCACATCAGTTTTCACCATCAAGGTCATGGTACATTTTAAGGGCGGGTAGACCAGAAGAGCTCTCACTAGAGGTGAGTTGGGGCGTGAGTTCGCAGCAGAAGATGATATCAGCCGACTTCATTACTCCGGAATTTATGTCTCCAGAGTACTTTCTTTTCATCATACAAATTTCAAGACACTCATGCATACCCAAGTACAATTTAATTTTCAGTCAGGTCTAGTTCTCTACTATGATAGTCAACAACAAAACTCTTTCATTAATCTGATTATAGTGTACTAGTTTTTCATGATTTGACTCTTTAATTACAGACCTGATAATTAGACTACTTTGACCCATTTAAGAAATGGAAAAAAGGTTAGTAACCTTATACAGCCACGTGGATTATAGGTTTGCTGTAGAATAACAAATATGTGTTGCACAAAACAAAACAAACTCATAGATACAGAGAACAAGCGGGTGGCTGCCAGAGGGTGCTAGAGGGGTGGGCAAAATAGGTGAAGGAGGTTAAGAGGTACAGACCTCCAGTTACAAAATAAATAAGCAACGGGGATGTAATATACAGCATAAGGATATGGTCACTAATACTGTAACAACTTTGTGTGGGGATAGATGATTATTAGACTTATTGTGATCATTTCATAATGTATGTAAATGTGAAATCACTATGTAGTACACCTGAAACTAACATAATGTACATCAACTAAACTTTACATAAATAAATAAATAAATAAATAAAAAATATATATATATATAAAGCAAAAATACTTTGTTTTTTTTGTTTTTTTTTTTTTTGCGGTACGCGGGCCTCTCACTGTTGTGGCCTCTTCCATTGCGGAGCACAGGCTCTGGATGCGCAGGCTCAGCGGCCATGGCTCACGGGCCCAGCCGCTCTGCAGCATGTGGGATCTTCCCGGACCGGGGCACGAACCCGTGTCCCCTGCATCGGCAGGCGGACTCTCAACCACTACGCCACCAGGGAAGCCCAAAAATACATTGTTTGTTCTTATAAACCAGGCTTGGTATCTCTTGATTATCTGTGGTTATTAGAAATAGAGGTAGCCTTAAATTTTAAACTTTACAAATAAGCTGGAAACAGTCATTTTCTCCTTTCACACTCCTTCCCAAAAAATCTATAGATGAAACTGAGAGGGTAGTGTTTCTCTTGTTTACCATTTGGAATAGATGCTCCAGAGTGACAAAAAGGGAAGAGACAGCCGGCTGAGTGTGTGAAGGTAGGTGGAAAATGAGGGGGAAATCATAAGCGCTTAGATTCTAAATGACAACAAGTGTGTTGCCAGCAGTTTCCCCAGAGACAGGGCTTAGGAGTAAAGTTTCAAACATTAGAAATAAATTTGTATGTGCCTCTATTTTAAATATAACTTACAGATGACCGATCTTAAAGATTTGTCCACTAAGACAAGTTTTAACAAGTTGAAAAAAGATTTTGAATTTTTCTTGCTATATGCTTTATGGAACTGTGATTTCAATGGAGAGGTTTACAATCTGTTTACTTTTGAAAAGTGAGCTAAAGAAATGACATTATTTAAATGAGAAATAACCTTATCTGTTTTCCTAAAAGAATTTTCCAATCAAAGTCTCTCTCTTATAGGGAAAAACCAAGAAGCATTAGATTGTAACATTTAATTACTTATTTATTTTTATGGAGGTTTAACTGATATAACATTGTGTACATTTAAGGTGTACAACATATTGGTTTGATACATTTATATATTGCAACATGATTACAATTTGCTAACACTTCTATTTACATCACATAATTGTTATTTCTTTTTTGTGGTGAGGATAAAGTGTAATTTTGAAACTGTATTATTATTATTATTTTATTTATTTATTTTTGGCCTCACCCCACGGCTTGCAGGATGTTAGTTGCCTGACCAGGGATTGAACCCTAGCCCTCGGTGGTGAAAGCACGGGGTCCTAACCACTGGACTGCCAGGGAATTCCCATTAAAACTGTATTAGGGCCTCCCTGGTGGCGCAAGTGGTTGAGAGTCCGCCTGTCGATGCAGGGGATACGGGTTCGTGCCCCGGTCTGGGAGGATCCCATATGCCGCGGAGCGGCTGGGCCCGTGAGCCATGGCCGCTGAGCCTGTGCGTCCGGAGCCTGCGCGTCCGGAGCCTGTGCTCCGCAGCGGGGGAGGCCACAACAGTGAGAGGCCCGCATACCGCAAAAAAAAAAAACCAAAACAAAACAAAAAAAAACTGTATTAAATGGAAAGGATATAGTAGTTGCTGCAAAGAACAATACATTCAACTGTGCTGTACAACAGGGGCTATAGTTATGAAATAATTATCAGGTTTTGCCAGTGGTATACTCCTTGGGAATTCTCTGGCAATTTAGAGAGAACATTAACTCTCCCAAGCCTGTAGGGTACCATTTAATGCCTTAAAGCAATGATTCTTAAAGTAATACTTCTACTAAATGCACCTAGCTAAATTCTAGGACTTGGGGTAAATATTAATATGTCTGTGAACCTGGTGACAGTCAGGGTAATTAGTCTTGACCTAAGCCTTTTTTCCCTGCATCTTTAAGAGTACCCCAAAACGCCAAGGGAAGGGTGAAGCACAGCTGCATCGGTCACTCATGTCAACTGGTTTAAGGACCTGGTCAAGACGCTGGCACAGCCTAGACCTGTGTAACATTCTTCAGTTGTCCATGCCTGGTAACGGTCCTCCTCCAGCCTTCCAGCTAGGAAGCAGTTTACTTATGCTTCTTTACACTCCGTTGCCTTGAATCAGACTTAGAAATAGGAAGAGCGTACATGTCATGCAATATAAAGAATTAGGGACTTCCCTGGTTGGCGCAGTGGATGAGGCTCTGTGCTCCCAATGCAGGGGGCAAGGGTTCGATCCCTGGTCAGGGAACTAGATCCCACATGCGTGCTGCAGCTAAGAGTTTGCATGCTGCAACTAAGGAGCCCGCCTGCCACAACTAAGACCTGGCACAGCCAAATAAAGAATTAGGGTTCCATAACTTATGTATTTGTTTATTATTTTAAATTAAAATTGTATACATCTAAGGTGTACAACATGATAATTTGACATACGCACATAGTGAAATGATTCCCACAGTCAAGCTAATATATCCATCTCCTCACGTAGTTACCATGTCCATAACTTATTTTATTTTATTTATTTATTTAAAATGTAATACTGTTTAACTTCAAAAACATTTCAGCATTATAAACATACCAAAAAAAGTAACAGAATGTTGCAGATCATGTTTAGTACAGAAGGTTCTTGAACTTTCATCAATGCAGTGGCTCTTGGCTTTGCTGACAATGAAGAGTTCTATGGTTTGCTTAAAAAACAAACAGTCTAAAACTACCACACTTCAACTAAAAAGGATCCAAAACACTTCTCATGCCAACTGACACCCCCCCACCTTTTCCACAGCTAAGAATGGCAGCAGGATGCTGTGTCTCTATATACAGAAATAAGACAACCTGAAGCTAAATGGATGCCCACTGCAGTGTCCACAGGTCCAGCCCCACAGTGCACGCCCTGAGCTACGGCCCCTCCGGAAGGCATCGCTCCTACAGCCTCCATGCCAGCAAGGAGCATCAAGAGTGTGTTTCGGTTGCTTTGTTCTTTTTACAAACTATAGATATGTACAGTTGAGAACTCAGGATTCCTAGCCAATGACCATAGAGTTAACACACCACCTCACAAATTAAAAAAAAAAAAAAGAAAATGCCAGAAACATCTTTAAATGCCTTGTCACACAACAGCAAGGTGCACAGCATGAGGAGAACACGAGAGCCTTTTCATTTAAAAAATGTTTGGAAATATGTACAACTTTGATACAGCTTCCAGGTTCTCCAGACACCCATGGTCACTTCATGTAAACCATTGACAATTGCTAGAGCACTTTGAGAGACAACGATATGATCATGATCCAATTGGGTAATTCAATTTAATGAGGGCAACAGACACGTCTGGGGCGAGAGGTGTGTCAATCACGGCGCTCCCTACTCTAAGGTATTCACAAGGAGACAGATCAACATTTTTTTTTTTTTTTTTTGCGGTACGCGGGCCTCTCACGGTTGTGGCCTCTCCCGTTGCGGAGCACAGGCTCCGGACGCGCAGGCTCAGCGGCCATGGCTCACAGGCCCAGCCGCTCTGCGGCATGTGGGATCTTCCCGGACCGAGGCACGAACCCGCATACCCTGCATCGGCAGGCGGACTCTCAGCCACTGCGCCACCAGGGAAGCCTTCAACAGTTTTTTTATTCATCCTCCTCCTCCTCCTCTTCGTCCTTGTCTTCTTCATCTTCCTCTTCCACCTTCTTCGGGCAACTTTAGCAGGACCCTTGGCGCCATCAAACTTCCCTTTAGACTTATAGTCTGAGACATCCTTCTCATATTTCTCCTTCAACTTCGCTGCCTTGTTGATATATGGCTGCTTCTCGCTGTCACTTAAGTTATGCCACATCTCGCCCAACTTCTTTGCCACATCTCCAATAGAGATGCCAGGGTTTGTAGATTTGATCTTGGGGCGGAATTCGGAACAGAACAGGAAAAATCCAGACGGTGGCCTCTGGGGGCATTCGGGTCCTTCTTCTTCTTGCCTCCCTTAGCTGGTCCGTAATCCTTCATTTCCCGATCATAGCGCACTTTATCTGCCTTTGCCATTTCATCAAATTTAGACTTCTCTTTCCCAGACATTGTCTTCTACCTCTCAGAGCACTTCTTGGAAAATTCTGCAAAATTGACAGGGACCTCGGGGTTTTTCTTCTTATGTTCCTCTCTGCACATCTGCACAAAGAAGGCATAAGCAGACATCTTGCCCTTTGGTTTCTTGGGTCACCTTTAGCCATCTTGACTGTATTGTTCGCTAGTCTGGGCAGCACAGGGCATGACGTGTGGCTCCGCGCTCCACAGCTGTGCGATCCATAACTTATTTTAAATCAATTCCAGCTACCTTTAAAGTTCGAGTTTCTAATTGAACCTCCTTCCACAGTTTAAGTCCCTTTCCTCAAACACTTCTATCAATAGGAACGGGAAAGAAACCTCCTACCTAGTCACTAAGTCTTGTCAGATATGCCAATAAAAGCTTTTTTCAAACTGTAAAGAGCTTTGTAGGTTTTTTCCAATTATAAAAAGTATTTTAAAAATAATATGACGGGCTTCTCTGGTGGCACAGTGGTTAACAATCCGCCTGCCAATGCAGGGTTAATCCCTGGTCCGGGAAGATCCCACATGCCATGGAGCAACTAAGCCCACACGCCACAACTACTGAACCTGCTCTCTAGAGCCTGCGAGCCACAACTACTGAGCCCTCGCGCCTAGAGCCCGTGCTCCACAACAAGAGAAGCCACTGCAATGAGAAGCCCACTCACCACAACTAGAGAAAGCCCGAATGCAGCAACGAAAACCCAGTGCAGCCAAAAATAAATAAGTTAATTAAAATAATCTGACAGTACCAAAGGTAAGAAGAAAGTGAAACTCAGAGTGTAATGCCTCCACCTAGAAACAATTCTATTTATAAATGAACATACCAATACACATGTTTTTAACTAAATAGGTTCATGGTTTACATAGAGTCTACTGAATTTTTACCCCACCTAATATGTCAGGGGGGAGGTTTATTAATAACTCTCACCTCCTCCCAAGTCTCTTTTCTCTGCAAGGTCAGTGTAGTGGGTTGAATGGTGGCCCCTGAAAAGACATGACCAAGTCCTGATCTTATTTAGAAAAAGGGTCTTTTCAGATACAATTAAGGATCTTGAGATGAGATCATCTTGGATTACCTGGGTGGGCCCTAAATCCAATGATAAGTGTCCTGGGACTTCCCTGGCAGTCCAGTGGTTAAGACTCCACACTACCACTGCAGGGGGCTCGGGTTTGAGCCCTGGTGGGGGAACTAAGATCCCGCATGCCACGTGGCACAGCCAAAAACAAAAAAACCAAAAAATTACAAGTGTCCTCGTAAGACAAAGAGGAGAAAGCCGCATGAAGACAGAAGCAGAGATCGGAGGCACCAGGGACCAGAAGAAGCAAGGAAGGATCCCCCCGAGTGACTTTGGAGGGAGTGTGGCCCTGCCAACACCTTGACTTCAGACTTCTGGCCCCCTGAACTGTGAGAGAATACATTTCTGTCAGCTTAAACTACTGAGTTTGTGGTCATTTGTTCCAAGAGCCCTAGCAAACCCATATAGTCAGCATTCCAAACTTTCCTATCATACGCCCAGCCTGCTCGCCAGCCTCATTTTCCCGTTCTCCAGCTTGACGCTCCTGTTTGCCTCCTTTCATTTCTTGTATTGCCTCAAAGCCTTTGCACATTCTGTTCCAGTGCATGGATTGCTCCTCTTCATTCTTCAAATATTTCTCCAAGACTCCTCAGGGAAAAGTTCAGTGACCCTCTAGGCCTGCTCGCCAAGCCCCACAAGGTAACCTTCTAGCAGCATGTAGCTCTTTTCATAGCCCTTAGCCTAGTTTGTGTGTTTATTAGTGCCATAATTCGAGACTGCCTCCTCTGCCGAACTGTAAGCCTCCTGAGAATGGGGGCCCTCCCCCACCCCTTATATTCCCAGGCCAGGCCTGAGCTTGCTGTGCCATAGCAATCACTTTTTGAATGAACGGCCACTATTCCAGAAGCATTTGCCGACCTTGGTAAACTCTCACAGCCTTTGAGACCGCTGTGGGCTAGGTAGGGTGACCATATTATTTACCCTCCAAAAGCGACCACTTCTGAGAATGAAAAGGGGTGCTGGCTACACCTGGCTACAGTCCTGCTAACAGGCTGTACTGACCACAGGAGCAAATGTGAAGGCAGGAGGATAACCAGAAGGGGATGGATATGACATTTTGGAGAGACGGGGAGAGGATAATTTAAATTTGCTTAATTGCCTCTGCATTTTCATTGATTTCTTCTACACCATGTATGCATTTGTTCGTTCTTTTATTGTCTGGTCTTCACTCAAGGATGTAAGCTCTATGAGGACTGGGACTTGGCCTCTTTTGTTCGTTGCTCTAAAACGCACCTAAAATAGTTCCTGGTGCATAGCAGGTGCTCAATAAACACTTGAATGAATGTACTCAGAGCTGAACGGCGTACCCTAAATGAATAATGGATGAAGAATCAAACCTCATAAAAAAAAATCCTCCCAGTTTGAAAGCCTAAAGAGTCTCAACACTAAAGGGGACAGGAGGCGGAACAATTGCCAAGGTCTTGGGCTGAGGATGCAAGAATGAAGGCCCCAGCGGCCAAGCGGCTGTTGCGCGGTTGAACTCAGCCTTCACCCCGCCTACCCCACCCCCGTAACACCCTCTCTCCGGAAGCTCTCTAGCCCCCGGCTCATCCACTTCAGCCCGTACAACCGCTCTGGTCCCTGCCCTCCTGTTACACTCTGACCCCAGTCGTCTCCTCCCCGAATCCCATTTGACTCCGGGACCCCCGCGCGACCCCCTCTCCTGATCCCCTCAACCCCTGGCCTCCTGCACCGCCCCCTTCTCAGACGCCTTGGAATCCCCGCACGCCGCGTCGCCCCCTCCCCGCGCCCCGCTCGGCGTCGGCACCGCCCCCGCCCCCGCCCCCGCCCCCGCGAGGTCCGCACCGACTGACTCGCGCCGCACAGCGCTTCCCCCGCGCCCGCCTCTGCGGCTGCGCGCTGGCGGGGCCGAGGCGGAGGGGAGGGGTCGCGCCGGGGGCCGGCGGAGCTGCTTTGGCTGCGGCGGCAGCAGGAGACGGAGCGAGCCTGGCGGCCACGGGCAAACCCGGAGGGAACGGAGGAAGCGGTCATGTCTCGCTACACGAGGCCCCCCAACACCTCCCTGTTCGTCAGGAACGTCGCGGACGCCACCAGGTGAGTGGCGGTGCCGCCGCAGGTTGGGGCGCGGGGGAGGGGCGGGTAGCGGCCGCGGGGCGGAGCCCGGCGGCGGCCCGCGGGTCTGCCTAGCACCTCCCCGCCGGCCGGGCCGGGGCGCTCCGCGGAGGAGCCCTTCCCGGGGCCGGCGGGAGCCCTCGGGCTACTCGGGGCCTGGGCGGGACTCGCGCCTCCGCCCTCCCGGCCGGCGTTCCGCCCCGCCGCGGCTCTGCCGCGGCCCCGCTTCCGGGCCCCGTCGCTCTTGACCGCCCCCGGCACCTGGGCGGCGGGCCGGTACCCATCTCCACCGCGAGAACCGGCGGAGCGCCGGCTGACCCTTGCCCGGGAGCCGGTCCCTCCCCGCCTCTGGCCCTGAGTGTTCCTCGGGTGGGTGCCTGCGTCTCGCCCCTTTTTCGCCGAACCGGGATAAAGCCGCGCATCTTACCTTCTAAATGGGAAGGAATTGGGGATGGTGAGAACGCGTTACGGAGTAATGCGTACCTTGGGCCTTATGATTCCCTTTGCCTGTAGTCGGTAGTCTGGTCTACTTACAGGTGGTGCTGGTTAAATTTTATTCGTTGCACAGTTTTATACTATATACAAAGGATAACTCCAGTGAATGAGATTTCTGTGTTTTTCTTGAAAGTTCTGAGTGCAGTATAAACACCCATCATAACGGTTTGGATAGACTTCCCTGGTCGGTTCTGATGCACTCAAACCACCCGCCCCTCTTTGGAGAATTCTGTCTACATAGTACCTGAACATAGATGTTAAGGAATGACTTCTTATAACAGTGTCTTTCTCCCTTAATAGGGGCCAGAAGGAATGCCGGGGCGGGTGGACATTTTAATAAATGTCTAAAATAATAGACATTTTCGTATCACTGGGCATGCTTAATTTACTCTACAGCCCCCCATCCCAAACTTTATAAGTATGCAGGATTATCTTACTGTACATAAGGGAAAGCTGCAAGTCAGCGTGTTAATGACTTACCTGGGGCTTCACAGCTGGAAACATACTGGAGCGCTTGACTCCAGAGCCATCAGGAGTAATCATCATAATTTACCTCTGAGAAGTAAATGTTAGGGCTTTTTAAAAAATTTGATCCCTGCTATTATATATATGTGTCACAACTGTAAGCTGTGAGTTAATATACTTTAACATCCTAAAGATGCCTGTGTTTACATTTCTTCTCTCAACCTGTTTAATCAATATATTACATAGAAAAGAAGCAAAATTTATAACTTGGGTAAGGTTAAAACAATTCCCACAGTTAAACAGACCACTTGAATACTGAATAAGATCAAGCCTCTCCAGTGTTCCTACAAAAAAATGAAAGGTTTCCAATTCTAATGGCCACAGGGGCCAGCCAGGGTAATATGAATGAGTGAAGGTATCACGTTAAGGGACAGTAGGATGGTATGGACCCTGGCAAATGAAAAAGAACATGTGCCATCTCAAGGGGACAGTGACTGCTACGAAGCTTCAGCTGATAACTGCTGTATAGACATTTGGACTGGTTTTAAATGTTTAAACATTGTGTAGGCCAAATAAAACATATACACATGTGACACATGACCTCTGATCTAGATAACCAAGACTGATAATTGAGATTTATTGATTTCCTTTTCCATTTTTTCCACGACTTTCTATCACTGCCACTGGGGGACAATCAAAATCTAGGAGGTTTGTATTAATGAAATTATAATAATCGCTAACATCTGTTGAGTACTCACTGTATACCAGGCACTGTACTAAAAACTGTACTATGTTATCTTATTAAATTTTCAGTAACCTTATATAACAGATAAGAATCTGAGCTTTAGAGACATTAAGAATCTTTCTTAAAACTTCACAGCTGTTGAGTAATGTTATGAAAGTAGAATCATCACATGTAACCTTAATTAATAGTTTTTTTGTACAAGGTGGCATATAGTGTAAGTTAACTAGCAATATGACACCTAGACACATTTTATTTATTTATTTATAATTAATTTTATTTTTGGCTGAGTTGGGTCTTTGTTGCTGTACGTGGGCTTTCTCTAGTTGAGGCGAGCAGGAGCTACTCTTCGTTGCAGTGCGTGGGCCTCTCTCATTGCAGTGGCTTCTCTTGTTGCGGAGCACAGGCTCTAGGCACATGGGCTTCAGTAGTTGTGGCACGTGGGCTTCAGTAGTTGTGGCGTGTGGGCTTAGTTGCTCTGCGGCATGTGGGATCTTCCCGGACCAGGGTTCAAACCCGTGTCCCCTGTATTGGCAGGCGGATTCTTAACCACTGTGCCACCAGGGAAGCCCCCTAGATACGTTTTAAATTAGCTTTAACATTTGGTATGCTTATAAAGAAAATCATTGAGATATATGTTAAACAGGGTATAAAATTATAAATACAGTTTGATTTCAATTACATAAAAAATGAAGGGAAAATCTATATGTATTATAGAAAAAGGATCCCTTTGAGTGGTTTTCTTTATCTTGTTTTCATATTTTATTTAATGTTAGTTTTATAACAAAGCCAAATTTTATTTTAAATGTTTCTTTGAAGTGGCCATTTTAATACATATGATAAAGCACAAGATATTAAAACACATTATAGGTTAGCATTAAATTTTTTAGGAATGAAATTGAGCACAAGAACTAAAGAAAGATTTTTAAATTTTATAATTTGTGTTATGTTTCTTTTCACTGGTGAAGTAAGATGTGGACCAGGAAGAATATTAATTTTAAATCTTGGCATTTTGTGTACAGTAATCTTTTTAATGTCAGATATAGTTTTCTATTGGAACAAAGTAATGTCGAAATCTCAAAACATTCCCATTTTGATGCTTACCATCATGTTAGGTTAGGGAGCACCCATTAAGTACTTCTCTTGGATATACTTAGTAGCATTCTTTGGTTACAGTGTGTATGAGGCTACATTAATATTGATATCCGTGGTCATGTAGAAAAAGCATTAAACAAAATCCAGCAAGATTCATGATAAAAAGTCTCAGCAAACTAGGAAGAGAAGGGAACTTCCTCAGCTTAATAAAGGATATCTGTGAAAAACGTATAGCTAATAACATAATGATGAAACTGAATGCTTTCCTCTTACAAGACAAGGATGTCCACTCTCACAACCTCTATTCAGCATTTTATTGCAGGTCCTAACCAATGCAACAAGGCAAGAAAAAAAAAGACATAAAAATTATAAAGGTAAAAGTAAAACCTGTCCCTATTCTTAGGTGACATGTTTGTTTACATAAAACTATAGTAACTAGTAATGAGTTTCAGTGAGTTATTAGGATATGAGGTAAACTTAGTGAAAATTCTATTTCTGTATACTAACAGCAAACAAATAATGAAAATATTTTTTAAATTCCATTTATCTTAGTATTAAAAAACATACTTAGGTGGGACTTACCTGGTGGCGCAGTGGTTGGGAGTCTGCCTGCCAGTGCGGGGGACACGAGTTTGATCCCAGGTCTGGGGGGATCCCACATGCCGCGGAGCAACTGGGCCCCTGTGCCACAACTGCTGAGCCTGCGCTCTAGAGCCCACGAGCTATGGTTGTTGAGCCCATGTGCCACAACTACTGAAGCCTGTGTGCCTAGAGCAATGACAAGCCACTGTGATGAGAGGCCCGCGCACTGCAGCGAGGAGTGGCCCCCGCTCACCGCAACTAGAGGGCCTGCACGCAGCAACGAAGATCCAATGATGAAGACCCAATGCAGCCATCCATAAATAAATGAATGAATGAATGAATGAATGAATAAATAAATAACACACACACACAAAAACATAGGAATAAGTTTCACAAAAAAACATGTAAAAATCTTTGCATTGAAGAAGACTATAACATGTTGCCAAGAGAGACCAAAGACCAACATAAATTGATAGATATACTTTGTTCTTAGATTGGAAGATGAAATTTTATTAAGTTATCAATTCAGTCCCAATTGATTATATTATAGATTCAAGGCACTCCTGATCAAATGCTTTTTAAAAAATAGAAACTAACAAGTTAATTCTAAAATATATTAATATGCAAAGGATCTAGAATAGCCAAAATAATTTTGAAAAAGGTCACTGAAGCTGGAAGATTTATACTACCTGACTTAAAGATTTACTAAAAAGTTACAGTACTCAAAACAGTTTGATATTGGCCTCAGGATAGACAAATATATCAGCAGAACAGACTAGAGGGTCCATAAATAACCCATACATAAAGAGTCATTTGATTTTTGACAAAGGCACTAAAGCCATTAGAGAAAGGAAAGTCTTTCCAACAAATGGTGCTGTAACAACTGGATGTATGTACTAATGATATGAAAAAAATGTGCTGCAGCCTGTACTTCACGTAATTTGAACTGGATCATCAATTGAAATGTAAAAGATGAAACTGTAAAGCTTGTAGGAGAATATCTTCATGACTTGGGGATAGGCAGAGATTTCTTATAGGACAAAGAAAGTAATTACCATAAAAGAAAAAGGAATATGGATAAATTAGATTTCTCCAGAATGAAAATTTCTGTTCATTAAAAAATAGCATTGGGCCTCCCTGGTGGCGCAAGTGGTTGAGAGTCCGCCTGCCGATGCAGGGGATACGGGTTCGTGCCCCGGTCTGGGAGGATCCCATATGCCGCGGAGCGGCTGGGCCCGTGAGCCATGGCCGCTGGGCCTGCGCGTCCGGAGCCTGCGCGTCCGGAGCCTGTGCTCCCCAACGGGGGAGGCCACAGCAGTGAGAGGCCCGCATACCGCAAAAAAAAAAAAAAAAAAAAAAAAAAAAAAATAGCATTAAGAAAGTAAATAGGCAAGCCAAAGACTTGGAGAAAATATTCACAAAACATATATCTTACAAAGGACTTTTTCTCAGAATAATAATGAACTTTTACAACTCAATACTAAAAAAGACAAATGTTATTATTAAAAATGGGCAAAAAACTCAGACACTTTCAAGAGAAAAATATCCGAATGTCCCTTTAGCACATGAAAAAGTGCTCAGCATCATTTGTTGTTGCAGAAATGCAAATTAAAACCACAGTGAGATTCCACTTAACATCCACTTGAATGGCTAAAATTAAAAAGACTGACAATACCAAGTGTTGACAAAGATTGGCACAACTGAAACTTACATGTTGGTGGTGGCAGTGTAAAATGGTGCAACCACTTTGCAGAACGGTTTGGCTCTTTCATAGAAATTAAATATTTACATCCTCTTTAAAAACCCAGAAATTCTGCCCCTAGAATAAATGACCCATAAGCATGTAAAGATGTTGCACCTCACTGGTGTTTAGGTAAATTAAAATTCAAATAATGAGATACGCATTCACTTTATATCCTTCAGAATGGCAAGGAGTAAAAGATGTTAGTGAGGAGTTGGATCCTTAGAAATTCTGATGCATGTCTTGAGGAGTTTAAGTTGATTTGGCTACTTTGGAGAACATGTAATGAAGCTGAAGATATTTGTACTCTCCAACCCATCAGTTGCATAGCTAGTGGTACATCCCAGAGAACTCTGAAGAGCTCTAGGAAGCACATGCATCATAATGTGCGCTCTAACACAGTTTGCAGTTTAAAAAAGAAGCATTTTAAAATGTTCATCCACAGAAAGATATATGAATAAATTGTGGTTTATTCATAACCATACCAATACAGAGTTAAAATGAGTGAACTAGAGCTTCATGGAGAAATCTCAGGGGAGGAGAAGGAAAGGTGCAGAATTTTACAAATAGTTTGATACCATTTATGTGCATTTGCAGTAGAAATACAAAGTTATGCAGAGGAATGAGGAACACCAACGGTTGTTTCTGAGGTAGGAGGATGTAATATTTCTTAAAAAATACTAAAAATTACAGCAAATAGGGTAAGTGTTGAGATATAATAAATCTTGTTGGTAGATATATGGGTGTTTGTTTTATTATCTCTGTACATTTCTGAATGTCAAAATAGGTCACACCAAAAATGCAAAAATAAGTGAAAACAAAACAACAGCTCACAGGTGAGGGAGTGGAGACAATGAAAGAGAACCAGCTCTTTTGAGGCTTGTTCCTTCAGACTTCTGGGATTCTAAGCCTCTGTGACACACACACTGCTCCAGCCTCTTTTATATTATCCAGGATCCTCTTCTGTCAGCCACTCACATTTGGTTAATGGAATTGGTTGCCTCCTAAGACATTTATTTGAATACTAGCTTTGTTACTGGCTGTGTGTACCTCTGGGCAAGGTGACTGCTCTCACTCCGTCTCCTTGACTATTAAATGGTAACACTGTGTTCTTTACTCGTTAATACAGCAAATGCATACTGAGCGCCTACTGTGTGGCAAGCAACTATGCTAGGTACTGAGATACACTAGTGAAGACACCTGCTTTAGAAGCGATTCTCAATCCTGAGCCTCAGAATTGCCTAGGAAACCTTTAAAAACTTTAAACATAACTGGGGCTCACCATGGGAAGCACGAATTAGGTCAAGGATTAATGCATCAGGCTGGAATGCCTGTTTCTATAATATCTCCTTTGATTGCAATATTCAGGAATGGTTGAGAATCTTTACCCTGTAGTCTGTGTTTTCTGGGAGCAGCAGTTGTGTTTTTCTTGTTCTCTACCATATTCCTAGAGCCTGGCCCATAGTACATATTCAGTAAGTATTTGTTGAATGAATAAACAAAAGAAAAAAGACACTGTCACTGTCCTCTAAATCTAAAGTTAATAGTTTCTCAGGGAAGGCAGACAATTAAACATGTTATAGTGAGTATTAAATGAAATAAATATAATAAATAATAAAAATATAATAAAGTTTGTCATAATATTGCCGGCACTGCCTGGTATATAGTGGCTACTTAGTCAGTGTTAGTTGAATCTTTATGTAATAACTCCTAAATCCAATCTCTAGCACTAATCACTGACTTCTAGTCTTGAAAAGAAAATAACTAATATAATTCATATAATCACCGTTTTCGGTTGCTTCAGAATTCTTACGGATGTTCCACCATCACCTCAGATTTTGGCATTTCTAACCCTGAAAGTTTCTTCTATTGCCTCTCCTCCCTCTTCTATTGAACTGTCTTTTCCAGCTATCTAATTTTTATCATGGGCACCATCTTTCTTCCATCTGCCCAAGTTAGAAGCTTTGCAGTCATCTTAGGGTCTTTTTTCTACACAATCTGTTTTGAAATGCTCTTACATCTTCTGAGCCGTGTTTTGTGCCATGGCTTGATTTTGAATCTCTAAGATCGCCACGAGGCAGCGGGGTGGAGTGGTTACGAACCCAGATTAGTGCCAGACTGGGGGAGTTTGCTTTCAGCTCTGTCGCTTGCTGGCTCCGTGACCTTGGGTGAGTTCACTTGTCTTCTGTGCCCTCATCTGTAAACATCTGTTGTTATGGGAATTTATAAATGCATTATAACTGTCAGCTATTAATGCTAAGTATTTTACCTCTGCAGTTAAATTGTAGCTCCATGAAGACAAATATTATGCCATGTATTTCTTTGGTGTCCCCTCTTTAGTACCTATCACAGTAGAAAGCATATAAGTGACTCAAAAATACTTGTCAAATTTGAGATTATGGTAGTTATTTTTGCTTTATGTTTACTAGTAAAGCAACCATTTTTCTTTAAAGCCTGAGAAATAATTTTAGGATTTCTTTAGAATCTAATTCTTGCTATCTGAAAACAATGAACATAAAATGTGAAATTATAGTGGGATGAATGTGTTCTTAATGAAAGAGTTAATACAACTCTCTATATATTGACAATTGAGAAGTCTTGTAATAGGAGTAACTTTCAGAAGTGGATATGCTATATATAAAATAGGTAACCAACAAGGACCTATTGTATAGCATAGGGAACTGTACTCAATATTTTGTAATAACCTATAAAGGAAAAGAATCTGAAAAGGAATGTGATTATATACACACACACACATATATATACACACTCTGAATCATTGTGCTATACATCTGAAACTAACGCAGTATTGTAAATCAACTGTACTTCAATTAAATAAAAAAAAAAAGCAGGGCTTCCCTGGTGGCGCAGTGGTTGAGAGTCCGCCTGCCGATGCAGGGGACACGGGTTCGTGCCCTGGTCCGGGAAGGTCCCACATGCCGCGGAGCGGCTGGGCCCGTGAGCCATGGCGGCTGAGCCTGCGCGTCCAGAGCCTGTGCTCCGCAACGGGAGAGGCCACAACAGTGAGAGGCCCGCGTACCACAAAAAAAAAAAAAAAAAAGAAAGAAAGAAAAAAAAAAGTGGATGTCCTGGGTTAGTGTTTCCTCTACCTGACTAAGCATAAAAGCCCACCTAGACTGCTTGTAAAAATACAGACTTCCAGATGTCATGAATCAGAATCTCCAAAAATGAGACCTGAGAATTTGTTGTTTTCTTTATTTTTTCCTTCTTTGCTAAATCCTGGGTGATTCCTGTGAAAGACAATTTTAGATAATGCTAGTCCAGATAATACACTTTCTTTTGAAGGTTTCAACTGGATTTCTGTAGGCAAAATATTTTAATCCAGCTATTCATATTTCTTTACCTTATTTCTAAAACACTTCAGGCCTGAGGACTTGCGCCGTGAGTTTGGTCGATATGGCCCTATAGTAGACGTTTACATTCCACTTGACTTCTACACCCGCCGCCCGAGAGGATTTGCTTATGTTCAATATCCTTTATTTTACTGTGTGCATGTGAATAGACTACATACATGTGCATATACATATATGTACTCAGGAGTATATTTTATGAGATTAATATTGCCTAATTAAATGTGTTTATTTCTTTATCTCAGAAAATCTAAAGCAGTCCACAGTAGCTGGCAAGCGCCCCTCAGTTTGAACCAACCTGTTAGCTAGAATCCAAGCATAAACCGAGCAGGCGAGACAAAAGGCACCTAAAGTTCAAGCATCAAGGAGTAAAGAGGGAGGGTGGACACAGATATAAAGACCTGGAAGAGGGGAAGTCTTTATCAAGCAAAAGACAAAGCCAACACCAGGTTGAGACTTCGGCTTTCCTACATTTACTCAGAGTTCCAGAATCAAAGCCAAGTCTGATGTTGTTGGTTCTGCGTCTCTTATAAAGTCCATCTTGCAAGCCCTAAAGAATAAAGGTCAAGGTTCAAGATCAAGTGACATTGAGGTAATTGCCAAAGTCTCATTTTGTATTGCATTACTTGAGCTTTTTCTGTTTTCTATTTTTTAAGAAGTTAAACCAGCAACAACCTCCTGAAATACAACTATTTAGTCGTTTTATATAATTTGTTGCCATTTATTTAGGTTTAATATATAATTTATATAGATAAGGGAGTTTAGTGGGGTATTAGGGATCAATATATGTAATTCCAGATGTTTGCAGATTGTTTATATATTTCTTTTATAATCATATCCCAAATAATAAAAACATAGAGGTATTTTAAAGCAGTAGGTTCAAAGTTAAATATCATTTTTAAAGAACCAAATCAGTTTTGAATATATGTTTTAGCTCACTTATATGTGTGCACTTTTGTTTATAAGTAATTTCTCCTAAATTAATTTAAAAAGCCTTTTAATGAAAGAGTAATTTTAATTTCAGAATAAAGATTTCTGCATGCTGATTTTTTTTCAGTGAAAAACCTCATAAATCTTTTACCTAACAGAAGGGAGTGAGTCCTAAACAGTTTATTTGATAATACTAGCCAATGTTGGACTTACCTTTTTCTCATAACATGTTTCTAATTATACATGCATACTACAGCTACACTGATGTATACATTAAAAATATAGAAATTTGTTTCTGTTCTTTTTATTTTTAGATTCACTTTTCTGAATCATAATGGGGCATTTGTTTTGATAATAAGTGACATTTTTTTCTGCTTATTCATATTACATTAGAGATGTGAGCTTAATAACTTGAGCTTGTTTTTCCTAATAATTTCATGTCACATGTAAATAATTCTTTCAAAATAATATTTTTATTTGATATCTGATGTTCAAAGTGTCCTTAACAGCTAGTCATATTTGAAGATGTTCGTGATGCTGAAGATGCTCTTTATAACCTCAATAGAAAGTGGGTATGTGGCCGTCAGATTGAAATACAGTTTGCACAAGGTGATCGCAAAAGTAAGTGTGACTAAATAGTGGATCTTGTTTATTTAGCAGAATGATTTTCAGCAATGACAGATTTTTTTAATTTAAAATTCTTTCAGAAAATACTATTCGAGTAGTTTATTTATTGAGTGGTTATTTATTGAGGTTTTCAGGTAATTAATTATAAATCTTGAACTTCATATTCTAGCACCAGGCCAAATGAAATCAAAAGAACGTCACCCTTGTTCTCCAAGTGATCATAGGAGATCAAGAAGCCCCAGCCAAAGGAGAACTCGAAGTAGGAGTTCTTCATGGGGAAGAAATAGGAGGCGGTCTGATAGCCTTAAAGAGTGAGTACAAAATACAAGGGGATTGAAAACTTAATTTTCTTAATTTTAAAATGGAAAACATTTTAAAGAGTTTTCAAAAACAGGCCACCAGAATCATTTTATTTAATATACATAAAGAATCAACTTTTGTAGAAGGATATGCTCTTCTCTATTTGTCATGTATTGTTATTTTAACTTGGGTTTATTAGATACCTTCCAGTTTTCATTTCATGACAGACTTAACTTTAACCTTTTTAGTAGAAAGATAATATATACTGAGGAAGACACAAAAAATTAAAAAGTGTATACTTGGGCTTCCCTGGTGGCGCAGTGGTTGAGAGTACGCCTGCCGATGCAGGGGACATGGGTTCGTGCCCCGGTCCAGGAAGATCCCACATGCCGTGGATCGGCTGGGCCCATGAGCCATGGCCGCTGAACCTGCGCGTCCGGATCCTGTGCTCCGCAACGGGAGAGGCCACAACAGTGAGAGGCCCGCGTACTGCAAAAAAAAAAAAAGTGTATACTTGACAAATAAAATGAGGATTTTTAAAAAATAAAATTTTCCTAAATGAACCCCCAGATTAAGAATCTTGAAGTCTTATGATTAAAAACTCATAGAAATACAGTGTAATCACTGTGAAAGGAAGTTGACTAAAGTTAATGTAAATCAGTATATTTATAAAAGGCAAATTATTTTCAAGAATAAATTCCAAGTATGGTAGTATTGTAGGACGAAGACATAAAAATGGTAGATTTTTCAGAAAAATATATTTGCAGGTTATCTATTTTGCCTGCTAGGAGTTTGTTTCTGTTAGAATAATAGTAAATCACAATGGAAATTAATTACTTGGTGAAGCTATTTAAGTAATAACTGAAATTGTACTAGAATGCCTAAATTCCTAAACACTTAGGCACTATTTATCTTGAGTTTTAACGCTGTGATTTTTTTCATAGGCATGTAGAATTTTAAGGTGAATTCTGTCCTTGAAGAATGATCAGCGTTTACACTAGTATCCTCTTTCTATGAGTAATAAGAGTTGGCTCTCCTGGGGACTTCCCTGGTAGTCCAGTGGTTAAGACTGCGCTTCCACTGCAGGGGGCGAGGATTTGATCCCTGGTTGGGGAACTAAGATCCCACATGCTGAGCTGTGCAGCCAAAAAGAAGAAAGAAAGAAAGAGTTGGCTTTCCTGGGCCATATGTTGTACCCCTACGCTGTCCCATGACAACGTAGCCTCAAATCAAAAATGATCTGCAGAACCGCTCGCTTTCACTCCAGTCCTTCCATTCCTCAACTCCAAGAGCCTAGACAAGGAAAAGCCCAACATAGGGTATGTGTACCAGAGCTAGACAGAGAATCTTTGCCCCAAGTCCCTAGTTCTAAAAACAAGACTGTGAAGTGGCCTGGCTCCAGTCCCTCCAGCCAAGTGGAAAGGAAAGATAGGAAGAGAGAAATATCCAAGAATCTTGATTACTAGAAAATGTGGCCTCTTCAGAGCCCTAGAATCTTACATGTCAGCTCAGTCCCTCTCCTTGGGTATGAATCAAATGCTTTGATTTTGGCTTATTCTGAGGGAGGCATGCAAGTAGGAGGAAGCCTTAAGCTCCTTTTATAAGCCAGAAGAACCCAGGTCAGGATTGAGCCATCACCAAGATTGGTAAAGAAATATTTAGGAACAGTCATACTGTGTTCTGGAATTTGATTCTTTTTATCACACTTTGATAGTGTAAGAATATAAACCTCCCTTGTGTCTGTGGAGAATAATCCATTTCGTTCCATGGCTAAGGGAGAGCCATTTTCCTACTGATTGATTATTTGAGATTTTGACACTGATATACTCAAATACAAGTTATATTTATAGAACCTAAAATGTGGGAACAAATTAAGAAATTTTACATGCCATGTGTATAGGAAAGTCACACCAGTACCAATGGTACTGCTTCTGGCGTCACGAAGGACATGAATAGTATGAAAGTGATGTTCAGCAGTTCACGTTACTATAAATTAATGAATGGTTAATAAACCAAAACTCAAAGTAGATGTAATATGGTACCTAAAGCAGCACTGCCCTAATTCATTGAATGATATCTACTGGCCTTGGTGAAAAAGACTTAGTTTGTAAAAGAAAAGGAAAATATTGCCCATCTGATTCTTTAAGAATATAAGCGAAATTTCCCAATGCGTTAGAACCTTGATTAACCAGAACATTCACGGCATTTTCTGCCTTCTAGTGGCAGTATACTACTTGGCTGGAGAAAAAACAAAAAAGAAGTCTTGTCAGTTATCCCAGTCATCATGGAGTATCAGGAATAGAAAGAACGGGGACTCCCTGGTGGTACAGTGGTTAAGACTCCGCACTTCCCCTGCAGGGGACCTTGGGTTTGATCCCTGGTCGGGGAACTGCATGCAGAGCGTCCAAAAAAAAAAAAAAAAAACAGAAAAAAGAAAAAAACACATTTTCTTGCAAGACAATGCTGTTCTGCTCTGTTCTAGTTATAAGACCGTTGCTGAACCTCTTTGACCTCAGTGTTTTTTATTTGTAAAGTTGTATTATAGAGAATGCAAATCTTACCCAGCTTTTAAGTTTCATAAGGATCAGATTGTATGTGTGTGTGTGTGTATGGGTCAGCATATAGATAAGTCTAACATGTACTATAAATATATTCAATGTATGTGTTGTATTACCTTAGGTAAAAAGAGGTCACTGCTTTTGCCTTTAGTGGGTGTGGGAAAAAACTAGTTTGCTGCTATCATTAGACTGTGAACTCTTTGTGGAGCAAGGACTTTTGTCTTAATGCTTACTATCCCTAGCATTTATCAGTAGTCCCTTACTCAGATGTTCCATAACTCTTTGTTAAATTTGTGTCAGTGAATGTATATATACTCCTAAATATTCCTGAAGAATGTTAAAATGGCCCCTAGTCCAAATATAGCATCCATTTTTTTTAAGTTTTATTGAAGTGTAGTTGATTTACAGTGTTCTGTTAGTTTCAGGTGTACAGCACAGTGATTCATTTATATATATATATATATACTTTTTCAGATTCTTTTCCCTTATAGGTTATTACAAAATATTGAGTGTAGTTCCCTGTGCTATACAGTAGGTCCTTGTTGGTTATCTATTTTATATGTAGTAGTGTTTATATGCATCCTTTTTTTTTCTTAGAATTTTTTTTTCCCAAGGACAATTTTCCCAGTTTGTTTTCTACAACTATCTACAATAGGAATGAAACAATTTCTAAAAAATTGTGCTTTTAAAAAAATAAAAATAAAATAAAAGACTGTGCTTTATTCTAAAATATATTCTACATCAATATGTTTATACTTTCCAGTGCTCTTTGTTCCTTCCTGTAGTTCCATGCTTCTACCTGGGATTATTTTGCTTCATCTTGAAGCATTTTTACCGTTTCTTGGAGTACAAGTCTAATGGCAGTGAATTCTCTCAGTTTGTCTGAAAACATCTTCATTTTATATTCTTTTTTTTTTTTTTTTTTTTTTGCGGTACACGGGCCTCTCACTGTTGTGGCCTCTCGCGTTGCGGAGCACAGGCTCCGGACGCACAGGCTCAGCGGCCATGGCTCACGGGCCCAGCCGCTCCGCGGCATGTGGGATCTTCCCGGACCGGGGCACGAACCCGTGTCCCCTGCATCGGCAGGCGGACTCAACCACTGCGCCACCAGCCCTATATTCATTTTTGAAAGATATTTTTGCTGAAGATAGAGTTACAAGTTGGCAGGAAGTTTTTTTTCTTTCTTTAATAATGTCATTCCATTGTTCTGATATCCACAGTCAGTCTTAATGTTGCTCTGTTGAAGGTAATGTGTCTACTGTTCTCTAGCAGATTTTCAGATTTTTCTCTGACTTTGGTTTTCAGCAATTTCACTGTGACATGCCCAGCATAGGTTTCTTTGTATTTATTCTACCTGAGGTTTACTGAGTTCCTTGAAATTGTGAGTTATTATGCCTTTCATTAGTTTTGGAAAATTCTAGGCCATCATCTCTTCAAACATTTCTTGTACCTTATTCAATTTTTCCCTTAGGCCACGTGAGTATGTACCAAATAACTCTTATGCTCTGTTCTGGATTTCTTAAAATTTCTTTTCTCATTGTGTTTCACTATAATATTTTTCTAATAACCAGTTTGCTATTTCTTACTTCTGCTATATCTAGACTGCTATTAAATCCATCTAATGACTTTTTTAAGTTTGAATATCACGTTGTTGTTTCTAAAATGTCCATTTGATTCTTTTTATAGATTCCAGTATTGTTTAAATTCCCCAGCTTTTTTATTTCTTTGTCGTTTCCTCTTCTTTTCTTTTTTTTTGTATTTTTTGGGCTGTGCCGCGTGGCTTGTGGGATCTTAGTTCCTTGACCAGGGATCAAAGCTGGGCCCTCTGAAGTGGAAGCTGAGTCCTAACCACTGGAATGCCAGGGAATTCCCTTATTTTCTTGAACATATTAATCATAGTAATTTAAAAAAACTATTTTCTGAATAATGCCAATATCCAAATGATTTTGGGTCTCTTTCTTTTGTCTTTTATTTTCCTTAGCTTTTAGTCATTTTTGTCTGTTTTTCACATACCTCATAATCTTTTATTGGATGTTGGACATTACTGTTGAAAGATTATAGAGGTTTTGGATGATACGATTCTCCAAAGAAAGCTGTTTTCTTCTAGCAGGCAGAGGGTTGGCAGATCACCTTGATCCTGTCAAGGTTTGGTTTGAGGCACTGTTAAGGCTGATCCATTTCAGCTTTACACTTACTTCTAGGGCATGACTCTTAACCTGGAGGATGAGGCCCTTCTGACTTCTTAATTGAAAGCCTGCGTTGTCACTCAAAGCTCCTTGACCTTTTGGGGGCTTGAATTCCAGCCTCTCTCACCATCAACTCTGTATCTGAGAAAATCAGCTAAGTTCTTTTTTTTTTTTTTTTTAACATCTTTATTGGAGTATAATTGCTTTACAGTGGTGTGTTTCTGCTTTATAACAAAGTAAATCAGCTGTGCATATACATATATCCCCATATCCCCTCCCTCTTGCTCAGCTAAGTTCTTAAATCTTCCAGCTGCTGTTTTCTGCTGACCTCTTAAGAGTCTCATCCTGTGCATGTGCAACTTGGAAGTTGGCCAGCAACCTGAGGAGAACTTGTAGGCAGATCTTAGGGGGTGGGGATTGCCTGCGGTGTCCTCATGTCTGGAATTTTCGTCTCTCCAGTCCTAGCCATTTTCGTGGCCCTGAATTCTAACTCTGTCTCTGCAGCTTTGTCCAATAGCTGTTTTCTAGTTGGGCTCCAGTCTGCCATGCTGGCATTTGGAAAATGGTCTTAGGAAAAGAGCCATAGCTTATAACCCCTCGAGTTCTGCTTGTGTTGGTAATTTTCCAGTGCCTTTTAACAGTTGTTTTATAAATGTTGTCTAGCTTTTTTATATAGCTCTTTTCTATGGGAAGATTAGTCTAGAACAAGCTGCTCTGTCATGGCAAGATTCAGAAGTCCTCCATCTAGGTTTTTGTCTTTTTAAACATTCGATAAGCTTTAAATATTTTCTTTCTTTTTTCTCCCTTCAGATTTTCTAACCTCTTAGGATTATGTAACCCCGACTAAATATGCAAAATAAATATATTTTTCAGAACTGGCTCATAAGATATATTGATATCTAGCAAAGTCAAAATCTTTTGGTCAGATATTACAAACTTGTACTTATGTTTGAACCAGAGCATGCATGATAAAATTAGAGTTGTTTCTTTTAGCTTATCCAATAAAAACATAACTAATGTTATGTAAAGTATATAAGTTCCTGAAAGTGTTGTTTCCTAACCTATTAACTATTTTTGTGTGAAATATATACTCTGATATTATGGATGTTTGCAGGTCCCGACACAGGCGATTTTCTTACAGCCAGTCTAAATCTCGCTCCAAATCACTACCAAGGCGATCTACCTCAGCAAGGCAGTCAAGAACCCCAAGAAGGAATTCTGGTTCTAGAGGACGGTCAAGGTCCAAGTCCTTGCAAAAAAGGTCCAAGTCGATAGGAAAATCACAATCAAGCTCACCTCAAAAGCAGACTAGCTCAGGAACAAAATCAAGATCACATGGAAGACATTCTGACTCCATAGCAAGATCCCCATGTAAATCTCCCAGAGGGTATACCAATTCTGAAACTAAAGCACAAACAGCAAAACACTCTCATTTTCGATCGCATTCCAGATCTCGGAGTTACCGTCATAAAAACAGTTGGTGAACAGCAACAGAAGAGTGCTACGTAGTATTTAATATGTTATTAAACCTCTTGTTATGTTAAATAAAAATGCTTCAAGGCTTACAGAAAAAGTGAGTTGATATTAGTTACTTTGGGCATGTGCAAGAGATAAAATCTCTCTAGCTTGGGTTAAGATTTGGTCTCGATTTAAGGGCCCATACCACAAATTATGATGTGAGTAATGTCCCATCTTATGGACCATTTTTTGTTTACATTGTGGCAGAAGGGTACTTCTCAAAGGAAATGGATAAAATGGAACTAATTTGGACAATCAGACTTGGATGTTAAGTATTAATAATACTAATAACTTTTACAAAAGTATTTTTTACTTTAAAGCACTTTTCTTTCATGTAAAAAGTAATTATAACTGTATAATCGCATAGGGCAAACTTAAGACTATTTGACATCTTACGTCTCCTTTTTGTTTTCTCTTTAAACTTGGGCCAATTCCTGATGGATATTAGTTCATATTAGAAAATTCTGACATTTCTATAAGTAGAGTTTATAGAGAGATCAAGCGTTCAAAAGATACATTCCTGAGCTCAAAAAAGGTTTTATTTTTACTGGGTGGAACAGTATAGATAAGTTGACATTAAATTGCATCCTATACCATATTTATTCACTTCAGAAATGTCGAAACATTATAAAAATTCTGAATTTTGAATGGTTTGAGACTAAAAATGATGTGCAACACTCATAGTCCAAAAAATTCATATCAAGCCTTACACATTTGAAGAGTGGTACATTTTGTATAAAAATCATACTTTATACCATTAATTCTGCATACCTACTTTTCATCTACTGCTTAATTTTTCTTTTTAGAGCTCTAGCTGATGACTTTAAATTGTATAGAAGAACTCTTATTTATTTTTAGAAATGTTTAGTACCTTGTATTAAGAAACTCAAGGCTGCCTCCTCAAAAAACAACTTTGCAGTATTGGGATTTACATTACAATGCCCTTCATTTTGTTAAGCCAAATAGCTTTATTGATACTCATTGCTTTTGTAGTTGTTAAAACTAAGAATTTCTTTAAAAATGTGTTTGTAGATTATGTTTTTCAGAGGGTTTTGGTAGTATTTGTGATAAAATGGTTTTGCATATGGTTATTATAGGGGATATATTTATAGAGCTCTACTTGTGTACCTTGTTGAATTACATAGAAATTAAAAGTTCTCAGCCCATACAGTTAATATTTGTATCTAGAGTGCTTTAGAAAATATATCTTATATTTTTAGCATATAGGAGCCAATATTGGTCCTATTTGTTCTGAATACAAATTCCATTTTTTTTTTTTTTTTGCATTTTACGTCCTGTGTGTAAGAAATAACTTTACAAAATAATTTATATGCTGGTAGTATTTGGACAGGTACCGTAAATTCATGTATACTGTACTTTCTGAGTAGATTTTCTCTATCTAATCATAGCAAAATTTATTTCAAAATTATAGCTCTTTGAAGTGTTCAAATGTAATAAAAATTTAGTTATAAAATTATGTGGCAGTACTGAAAATTGAGAGGACAGTCTGAAGAAAGAGCAAGACAAATACTGATTTTTTTGTATCTTCTAAATAAATGTTTGGGTTTACATACACATATATGTAGTTATTCCAAATACTAACTAGGAGTTGATTATAGTGTCTTTACATTTAATCATTATATCTTAGTAAAAAGTTAATAAGGCAGTATTTCTGAACATGCTTAATCCTTCGATTTACCTCTGATTTGGTTTTCCACTGTAATCCCTGGGCTGCTTAGGAGGATACTGTTTGGTTTGATGGAAAAACTGGAATGATAATAGTTTAAACTTTCTGATCATTTACTATGTGCTTGGCACTGCTCTGGAAGTTTTACATTACTCACTCATCACAACAGCTTTATGAGGTCAGTACCATTGCAGATAAGGTAAGTGAGACGCAGAGAGGTTAAATGACATGCACAAGGTCACACAACCATTACACTTTGGAGCTGGGTGGTGGCTGGGCTCCATACGGCCCTCCCTGATCACCATGCTTGTCTTTTTGGAAGAGAAAAGTCTTTGACAGATATATGCTAAACTAAGATAATCTTGAGAGGAAAAGGAGAGAATAGAATTCGGAAAGGAAATGATTATAGGGTTCAGTGAAAATGGGTTCTGTGACTGAGTGGAAATTGATTGGCAGTTGTGCTGATATCCTGGAAAATTGTCCTCTGGGTACATCTATTCTAGGGTTCACTTCTGCTGTAGAGTTGTTTCTCGGACCTTTTAAGAGAGGATACTTAGGGTAAGAGTGTTAAAGCAAATGTATCACACATCTGTGAACATCTCCTTTAAAGATAATATATTTACTCAGGTACTTCCTATGTTTAGTGCACTACCTACCTCCATTTGTTCAAGATTCACAGAGGATAAGTTAATGTCAGAGAAGATAAAGGTGGCCACCATGACTGCTTGGTTTCTTTCTCCCCATGAATAATACACATTTCTGTATAGCAGCTGGGATTTTGTAGCTGCAAACGTAATGGGGGAATATGCCAAATTTTTTATCTGGAGTCTGGGGTTTAATCTTGTGCCACTGGGCTGTTTATTTTTAAATGTAAAATATTAACTAATTTCAGGACTTTATATGTTATCTGAGATACGACTATTCTAAGACATGCTGTTGTATTACAAATAAATACGAATTTCTGCCTTTATTCCAATTCCATTGCATGAAGCAAAATTAGTCGAAGTTTAAAGGAAGAAGCGTTTAGAAATACTTGTATAATTATTCTATACTACATTAAAATTGTAATTTCTTATTTAGAGTTGAAAATTAAATTTGTTTTCCAAACAGGGTGGTAGAATATTTGGGGTATCTGTATAATAAATACATACTACTTATGCAGAAGATCTTAATTTGGTATCATGAAACCGAAGCTTCAGTTCTGGGTCCTGTAGATATTCAAACAAGTTCATGACTCTCGGTATTTTAAGGACCAGTGGTTCAGTGAGACATACGGATATTAGTCTCAAAACTCATATATTTTGGGCTTCCCTGGTGGCGCAGTGGTTGAGAGTTTGCCTGCCGATGCAGGGGACACGGGTTCGTGCCCCAGTCCGGGAAGATCCCACATGCTGCAGAGCTGCTGGGCCCGTGAGCCATGGCCGCTGAGCCTGCGCGTGCTCCGCAACGGGAGAGGCCACAACAATGAGAGGCCCGCGTACCGCAAAAAACAAAAAAAACATATTTGATTAGAAAAATTTAAGTATTAAGATTATGAACTTAGCATCTAAATTACTCCCTTGATGAAACTAGGGTATTTAAGATCATAACATTAGCTCTGGCATTGATCTAACCATGTCAATTTAGGCCCTCTGGAACCAATTTTATATCATGTACCTTTAAAAAGATGCTCTTAAAATTAAGCAAATTAACCCCAGCTTTGTGCATCCCAGACAAGGCCCCATTGCTTCACATAGACAGCCTTGGGGGAGTAAGCACTTCATTCCTGACTGAGCTAGGGCCTGGTCCCCACTGCTTAGAGAATGCCCCTAATGCACTGATCCCATCCGAGGAACACAATAGAGCTGGGACAGCCCACAGAGAAGGTGAATGGACTGTAATTGATGGGTTGACTGTGATTATAGAATTAAATTGGGTACATCTTTTTTTTTTTTTTTTTTGCGGTAGTCGGGCCTCTCACTGTTTTGGCCTCCCCCATTGTGGAGCTCAGGCTCCGGACACACAGGCCCAGCGGCCATGTCTCACGGGCCCAGCCGCCCCGCGGCATATGGGATCCTCCCGGACCGGGGCACGAACCCGCGTCCCCTGCATCGGCAGGCGGACTCCCAACCACTGCGCCACCAGGGAAGCCCTGGGTACATCTTTTGAAAAGGAAATTAAGCATAGAGATAGTCAAAAACCTTCTTAGAAATACAATATTCCCTTATAGAAGTGTTAGATATTACAGGTTGATTCAACTTCATTCAAGTTAAAACAGTACTTTACAATAATGACAAATACCATTTTTTATTTAAAGGAATCATGTGAGGAAAGACTGAATTTAAAAATATACATAGGATACTATACCACATCAGTAGTATTTTCCCCCCAAAAAAGGTATAATGTTTTTATTTTATTTTGGGGAAAGGGTTATATGATTAGTCTTTCTTGAATCTTATGTTCTAGGAATGTACCACAATTTTGAATTTATGAAAAGAAATAGTATCAACTTGTGGAGATAGATGGATGCTCACTGGGTTAATGGTTACTGTTTTTTAACTGTATTATGTGATTTTAAGCATATGTTTGGTTCACGTTTCAAAACACCATATTCAACCTACCTGTAAGTTTATGAACTAGTAAGGTTACAAATTAAAATCAGGAATATCTTAGGGTATGTCAGGTTTCAGGTTCTTTCAGAATGCAGATAGAAAATTTAAAGGGTCAGTCTCTCCAGATGAGAATATCTAGCCAGTAATCAGTGCTTTGTGCTAGAAATGGATTGATTGCATGTTCATTACTGTTTGATCTTATGTACTGCAGCTTGTGTAGGATGAGCAGTTTCTCAGAAAATGTGTAATTGAAACAAGAAGCAAAATTACCGCTTTTCTAATTTAGGAGTATAATTCTGTGAACTAGATGCCTAAGAACTATATGCTTTTTAGAAATGGGTCCATAGACATAGATTGAGGAAAACCACATTCTGGTTTTCTTGGCTTACTCCCTATAGTATAGACTTAAAATGCTGTTAAATTGACTAATTTCAACAGAAATCTCCATATAAACTAGTCTTCCAGGCTCAAGTGATAGCCTGTTTTTTTTTCAATACTAAGAAAAATTCAGTGGATTTTTTTTGTGGGGGAAGTTAAGAGCCATTCCTATGACATTTGTGAGGTGGTGTCTGCTTTGTGGGAATACTACTTTACACCTTGAGAAAAAGTACTCTGTTGAAGACCTTTTTTCAAAATCGATATAAGCTGTATAACTGGTCTGATTCTTCAGGGCATTCTTACATTTTAAAAATGAGATGAAATGTTACTTAAATTTATTTTAACACGTTGTGATATTTATATAATTTCAAAAGAACCTTAAGGAAAAGCATTAACATTCACATTGTCGGTAAACCTTAAAATTTTGGCCTTAAAATGTTAAATGTAACTGAATTAGGAAAACTAATGCTCTAGTTTTAGGATATTCATTATAATTTTTAATGTGTATATAAAGGCTAACCATTTTTGGTGTTATTTTATACTTTATAATTCCCTACTCTTGCCATATAATCTATGTGGGATTTTTTAAAAAATACCACTTAAAAACATGGATAAAAAATTTTTATTCTAAAATATATTATTTGTAATGAGGTGGATGGATCTAGAGTGTCACACAGAGTGAAGTAAATCAGAGAAAAACAAATACTGTATTCTAACGCATATATATGGAATCAAAAAAAAAAGGTACTGATGAGCTTAGTTGCAGGGCAGGAATAAAGATGTAGACATGGAGAATGGACTTGAGGACATGGGGTGGGAGTGGGAAGCTGGGGCGAAGTGAGAGTAGCATTGACATGTATACACTACCAAATGTAAAATAGATAGCTAGTGGGAAGCAGCCGCATAGCACAGGGAGATCATCTCTGTGCTTTGTGATGCCCTAGAGGGGTGGGATAGGGAGGGTGGGAGGGAGGGGATATGGGGACATAGGTATGCCTATGGCTGATTCACTTTGGTGTACAACAGAAACTAACACAGTACTGTGAAGCAATTATAGTCAAAGATCTATTAAAAAATAAAAATAAAATATACATGGAAAGCACTTGTATGAGGTGCTCGTAGCTGCCTGTCCGTAGTCAAATATAACTGATACTGTAAGAGATTTTGGTGACTGCACTTTTGTCCACCTTTTATCTACCTTGACTAAAAGGTGGTGTTTTTACATGAATATCATGGAAAGTGGAACTACACGTAAGGAATAATTTTAAATGCTTTTAACTTGCCATTAACTCCACTGATACTAATTCAACATTAAAGGCTTTAAAGAGTAGGAGCCAACCAAGTGTTAGGAGTTGCACCCTGCTTTGCCCTTCTACCTCCTGGTCTCCTCAGTGCTCACCAGCCCTTCGGCCATCCCCTTTCTTTGGGAATCTCAGACAGACACACTTCCTTACGCTACCTGAAGTTCAAGTTATTCCACGTTAGATAATTCTTTAACTTTCCCCTCAAATCATGGGCAGTTATTATAAATGCCCTTCAGAATCTTTATAGTCTCCACCTACTTCTTTATCCTAATTAAAGTCTCTTCAAGCTTTAACATTTATTTCAACATTAACATTAAATGTCAACTGTCACATTTCCCAAATAAGACAATGCTTAAATACAGTATCCTTTCTCTAATCTTTCAGTTCTTATTTACAATGGCTTTGGTATTTCAGTCATTGACTAGAGTTGTTCTATTATTTTAGAAGTGTTATAACCAACTGACCAGCCTAGTTGAAAGTGCAAAGAAAAAACATTTAGGAGATTCAAAGTTTACATCAAAAGATTGACTTATTTGTGCTTAATGTTACATGTAAGTGAGCTTTTGGAATTATTGGCAAATACTCAACTTCTGTGTAATGTTGGAGTGAACTAGTAAAGCAGCGTTAACTTTCCCAAATTCTGTTAACATTTTGTTGTAAAAATCTTTAATAAGAAAGTAATCTTACAATGAACACCCATATACCCACTACGTAGATTCTACAGTTAAAAAGTTATGCTTGTTTTATCACCTGTATTTCCATCCATCTTTTCCTCAATTATTTTGAATTTAACATATAGTAAATTTTTGAAAATTGGAATATTCATAAGTGGGCTATTCCAATTAGCTAAAGAGTGATCAAAAATCTTGGCTGAATATCTTTTGTAAGCATTCTATTTTCTTAGTTTTGAAATTCAGGATCTGGCTTCAAACATCAGATGATTTACAGTAGCCTAAGAAACACAAATGGTTAAGGAGACTGGACTGAATGCACAGTGACTAGGACCCTTGGAAGGATGATGGAAAAGGGTAATCCAATCTTTGATGTTAATCCTTTTGTTTTAAAATTTGAGAGTCCTTAGTGTCTGATCGCTTGAAAAGAGTAAGGGCAATTTCAACGTTGGAAGGGACGGTTGAGAGCCCTTATTATAGCAAGAAGATCCCCCCAATTGTAGATCTCTCCAGGGGTTTGGTAGGAAGAACCGAAGCCCTCTGATTCCATGTTGCCAAATAGAGTGAAATAATAAAGATCTTCCTGTTTAAAGATCTTAACTGTTAGAAGGAAGTTTTGAGTTCAGTTAAATTAAACATTTCCATGTTGGAAATAAAAGTCATCAAAATGTCTTCTACCTGCCATCCCCTCCTCAAGATTCTAGACTCTTAAGAACACATTGGTAATTCTGTTTTGACAACTAATCAGGTTAATCTCTAATCTTAGAACAATGGAACTATCTGTAATAATTTAGGAGTAGCTATATATATATATGACCAGTTTGGGAGGAGTCTGGTTAGGATCTATTATCTTTACAGTCATATATAAAATACCACATTTTCCTGCCACTTTATGTAGTAGACTGGGAAAAATTACTTAACTTTCCTGGATCCTTTCTTACACATGCATAAAAGTTATCATTGTATGAATGACTAGAGAAATGAAGTGTTTTCAACGTTATTGTTTAAGAATGTCATTTTGTCTTTTAAGCTATTATACATTCAAGATATATGATTTCATCTAATTAAATAGAGCTTGAATAGAACGTGTAGCCTCCTTTGACAGATGTGCATCTGATTTTCCATGATTATCCATGTAGGCTGCTTTCTGCCAATTCTCCCGTTTTTCCCCTTCCTACCATTATTTAATTCAGAGACTGTAATTAATGCCACATCATCGATGATAAACTATTCCTCTAACAGAGGGAACTTTAAATTTGTGTCACCAGTTCTACACTAAGGAAACATTACTCTAAACTCTGCTTTAGAAAATGAATTCTGAGATCTTGACAGTGAACCCACAGTAAATATAACACCTTCTATAAGTCTTAAATTGTAATTCACAAGTTTAAGTTTGGCAAATACAATTCCTGGGTGTTAGGAATATTACTCATACATTTTAGCATATTTAACTTAGAACTCCAAGAGAATTGCAAAGGATATGAAAAGTAACTTAATCCGAAAATTGTCAGATTAATTCAAGACAATCTAATCCAAGAGATATAAAGAAAAAGGGTTTAGTTCAACCATAAAATAGATCCCTAATCTTAGAACTTTATCCACCCCACACCTTCAGAGAATCCTATCTAAAATTTTCAAGAAAGTTTCTTTCAAAAATTAATTTTGAGTTTTTATAGATAGCACTGTATAAAATGTACTCTCAAATTTCCTTTCAGATACAAAAACAAGTAGCTCCTGAACTACATGATTTGTGCCTACAACAATCTTGCTTCCTACCACCATCTCGTCTCAGCACAGACACACTCTTTCCCATTTGGAGACTTGTATTTGGGAGTCTTTGAAAGATTTATGGATAGCTCAGGGCTGAAAGAGCAGGCTTGTGATTTTTAAGTGTTTTCATTCTGCAATGTCCTTCAAAATTTTAAGTATATAGAGGAAGATGATGAGACTCTCAGCCTTTAATACCCAAGTATAAGTACATATGTTTGATTCCCTCAACCTGAAGCAGATATCAACTGCATAGAGTGCATGGGATTTGGGGGCCCTTCCATTCTCTAAATAAAGGATAACGTATTCAGCAATATGATAGGATGGTCATTAGAAGGGGGGAGATTTACAAAAAGATATAGAATGTTAAAAGATCAGTTTCACCCAGTGTCAAAACTTGGACCAAGGGAAGGAAACTTTGTTCCTCTTCAGCAGCTGGGCCCCTGCTGTCTGAATCCAGAACTTAACATTAGAACCGTCCACTAACATAGACTTCTACAGGTCAGTAATAACTAACCACCATTTAACACTTTCAGAGGAAATACTTTCAGTTCAGCAACTAATTTACTATCATAGATGAAGTTGAGGGTCCATAGGAGGCAGAAAGGGTGAGGTCAGGAGTACTGGTAAAGGTGTTAAACCCGGTGAGGGAAAAAATATAGGAAGACAGAATATTTCAGTTCCATATTCATGTTGTAATTAGTGCTTCTGTGCACTATTACCAAAGCTGTACCTCTCGGCCTGACCTATCTTCTACTTGCTGTGTGTTTCCACATGGATATCCTACATGCATCTTGAAGTTCAACATGCAAATCAAAATTATCTTTCTCTATAATTTCAACCCCCTCCAGAGTTCCCTAATTGCTGGTTTTATCTTCCTGAATGCTCAATTTAAAAATTCTTTTCTTACCCTTCATTCAGTTGCTGAATTCTGAATTCTACCTCCAAAATATCTCCCAAGTAAGTCCATGCCCCTGTATACCCTCTGATAATGTCCTTTAAGGCTCCTTTTTAAACCACTGAAATATCCTCAAGTGGCTTTCATGTCTCAAGCTTTCCCTTTCCAAACTGTTCTCTGTTATTTTCACCAGTTTTCTTTCTGAAGCAGGAATCTCATTACCTTGCTCATAAGCCTTTGGTGACTCTGCCATGCTTATAGAATAAAGTTGAAACTCTTCAGCATGACATTCAAAGCCCTTCATGTTACTACCCCAATACACCATTCAAGACAGTGAATCTTCCTTCCCTGCACTTCTCTTAAGCTACTGGGTATTCCACATCTTTTCATAACACTGCTAAAACTTTTATCTCTGACAGTGTATTCAACTCTTCTTTGCATGTCAGATAGAACTGAATATTTTAAGGCCCCACTCAATGCTACTTCTAACAGGTGTCCCCGATTCCCAACCAGACAATCCCTACTCACCAGCATTAGTCACCACCTGCTGGAAGAGACAATGACTTGACTTTTGTTTTTACCTCCTTTAAAAACGTTTCTTGCAGGGTAAGTCTGTATTTCAGTTATGGCCATAATTTCTTCCTCACCCACCTACGCTGTTAACTTTTAGCTCTGCCAATTATCCTTGTACAGCTGACCCCTGAACAACTCAGGGGTTGGGCGCACCAACCCCTTGCGGTTGAAAATATGCATATAAATTATAGTTTGACCTCTGTGTCCGTGATTCCTCCATATCCAAGGTTCCACATCCTCGGATTCAACCAACTGTGGATCATGTAGTATTGTAGTATTTACAATTTTTAAAATATCTGTGTGTAAGCGGACCTGCTCAGTTTGAACCTGTGTTGTGCAGGGGTCAACTATCTCCTGAACATACTTCACACTTAATCCCCCGCCACACTGAATTGTAGACATGCTGCTCAAAAATGACACGAAAGAACAGATATTTCAAACAAGGAGGGGAGGGGTGGTTGAGGCAGTTTTATCCAAGACAGGGACTCTACACTAGTTTCATTGTTAGGATTTTTATAATATGCGGAAATGTGTTATCAAACGTGCATAAATGAGCCGTTTGCTGGAATCATAAGACTGATATGGGAGATGTCAGAACTCACCTAGGCCAACCCATTAGTAGTAATATTTACAATACGTTATTTAAAAAAGCTAAAATTGGGCTTCCCTGGTGGCGCAGTGGTTAAGAATCCGCCTGCCAATGCAGGGGACATGGGTTCGAGCCCTGGTCCGGGAAGATCCCACATGCCACGGAGCAACTAAGCCGGTGCCCCACAACTACGGAGCCTGCGCTCTAGAGCCTGTGAGTCACAACTACTGAGCCCGCGTGCCACAACTACTGAAGCCCACGTGCCTAGAGCTAGTGCTCCGCAACAAGAGAAGCCACTGCAATGAGAAGCCCACGCCGCAACGAAGAGTAGCCTCCACTCACCGCAACTAGAGAAAGCCCGCATGCAGCAACGAAGACCCAACACAGCCAAAAAATAAAAATAAATTAAATAAACTTATTTTTTTAAAAAAAAGCTAAAATTGGTGACTACCAATTGGGGGAATTTTGAACTATGGCCTTAACGCCTAAAATGAGATTTCCCATCTACTTGTAAGGAAGATATTTGCATTTACATGAGCCGGAATGAGGACTCATACAAAATGCCAGTATCATATAGAAGTACCTTTGCATCCTCAAACCCTTTCCCTTCTTTTCTATAACTGATTGCTTAATATCCCCACTCAAAATTTAGCTACCTTTCTTTATACGACGTCTTGAAGTCCTCCTTAATCACAAAACCAGTCTCCCACACACAAACACATGCCCTGCGTTTTTTGGTAATCTCAAACCATTTAATAATTATGGTTCTCTCGCCAAGCACCGTTTCTGGAAGAAACCAGGAATAGGGCAGAGGTCAGTGGCTTTGAGCTAGGACAGCCCTAACCTTCCCCAGACATCGAAATGCTTCTACTTGAGGACATGCTGGGAGGTGAGGGACAATGCCTTGGAGGAGTCTAGCTTATCCACCACTCCCACAGCTCTCCTCATAATCCTAACTAACTTCTTTGGCTTGGGTGGGCGCCCACCAGGCCCTCCTTCCCAGGTCCATCCTGGGCCCTAGTGCTGGGGGCAGACGCACAGGCCTGGGGCCTGGAGCCTGGGTTTTGTTCCTTCTCAACACCAGAAGTTGAGTCAGGGCTTTTAAAGAAGGCAGATAAAGACAAAAGCAAATACTGTGGGAGTTTTGAGATAGTTTAAAATCATGTACTACGCAAAAGAAATGCAAATGGTTTTCCCCAAGTGTAGCATGACTGGATCCCATTCAAGTCCCACATTCATACTCGTTTTATATTAAAATCTGTGAAGGAAAGGGATAATTACATAGTACTGCCTAAAAACCTGAATGCTTGTCCTGATAAAATGTAGATTACTTGCCTAACAACATTCTAGTCTTTAAATTTATAAACCATCCTAAAATTTGTATTTTAACTTACAAAGCACCTTTAAGTTTGAAAAGTATGGCTCCTGGGCCTCCCTGGTGGCGCAAGTGGTTGAGAGTCCGCCTGCCGATGCAGGGGATACGGGTTCGTGCCCCGGTCTGGGAGGATCCCATATGCCGCGGAGCGGCTGGGCCCGTGAGCCATGGCCGCTGAGCCTGCGCGTCCGGAGCCTGTGCTGCGCAACGGGAGAGGCCACAACAGTGAGAGGCCCGCATACCGCAAAAAAAAAAAAAAAAAAGTATGGCTCCTGTCAATCTGTTAATATTGTAATTCAGTCTTTTATTACCTTCTTTTCCCTTTATCTTCCTACAAGGACACTAATTACTTAGCACCAAGATTAATGCAAATAAAAGCAGCTTTCTATAGTCTCACTACGTCAGTGTTATGAGCTGAATAAACTCAATATCAAATTGTACAAATTCACCTAAAAGCAACTTCAGCGTAAAATACAAAACCACATACTGGTATTTGTTTTATAGGGAAGTGCCACTGCACAGAACAATTTTTTCCACTCACATACTACAGTTACAAACCTTTTACCCCTTTGCAATGGTAATTTTTTAACCAGACCATTAGTTAAAGTTTAGGCCTGGAGCTGGTAACTGCAAACACAAAGTGTGCTCTCTACACCCATAAAACAACACAAATTATAGGAACATTGGAAGAGATGTTTCAAGACACTCCAATAGGAGAAAAATAATGGCTAAAATAATTGGGCGGCACTATGATCTGAATTCCTATGTTGAAACCCAACCCCCGAGGTGACAGTACTAGGAGGCACAGACTTGGGGAAGTGATTAGGACATGAGGGCAAGAACCCTCATGAATGGGATTTGTGCCCTTATAAAAGGAGCCCCAGGGCTTCCCTGGTGGCGCAGTGGTTGAGTCCGCCTGCTGATGCAGGGGACACGGGTTTGTGCCCCGGTCCGGGAGGATCCCGCATGCCGTGGAGCGGCTGGGCCCGTGAGCCATGGCCGCTGGGCCTGCGCGTCCGGAGCCTGTGCTCCGCAACGGGAGAGGCCACAACAGTGAGAGGCCCGCGTACCGCAAAAAAAAAAAAAAAAAAAAGGAGCCCCAGAAAGCTCCCTCACCCCTTCTGCCATGTGCATACACAGCAAAAGGACACCATCTATGAACCTCTAAAACTGGGATCTCTCTAGACACCAAATCCACTGATGCCTTGATCTTGGACTTCCCAGCCTACAGAACTGAGAAATAAATTTGTTTATAAGCTACTTAGTGTCTAGTATTTTGTTATAGCAGCCCAAAGGGACTAAGACATGCTGCTAAATGTTTTAACACCAAAACTATTCAACTTTTAAATTTAACACCCTCTCACTATATCATCTGTAGTCTATTTCAACCACTCTTCAAACTATAAAATCTAATACTTTATAATACAACCTATTTCCTTACATCATCCTTTAAAAAATTTAACCATCCTCTTTACCAGTGTTAACACTTCTCTTAGCTAAAAAAGTCTTATCTTCTACAAGGTCGAGAGTGCACTTGTATCTTAGTTTCTCTAAGTGCTTTTTAAAAATCCATCTATATATACCTATATGTCAATGAAGTTAACTTTCTCTAAATTCATTTAAGTACAAAGCATGTTACAGTCAGTGCCAAGAAAAATGGTTGGTTGGGGTGTTGACAAGCTGTATAGTGACCACATCTATTAGAAATTCTCCGATTTTGAGGTGGCTATAACAAATCATGTCATCCTGGCATTGCTTATTAAGTCAATAGTGATTCTAAGTAAGGTTAGGTAAGTGTCCTCCCTTCTTGTGTGAACCAAAATGATACAAAAAGTTGAGACTTAAGGCTCATTTATTTCTTCCTCAGGACGGTAGCACCTTTCTCATCTATACTACCTTATAGGATCACATATAGCCTCTGAACACCTTTACTTTTTCACATGTTTAAATATTGACCAATTACTCATTACCAATTACTTTTTCCTTTGTATTATTTGGCATAAACTTTGGCCTTGTATAATATAATGAAAAACTATATGGGGAAAATTGTGTTCTAGAATTTCTTACTGGAATAGACTTTATAGATACACTATTGAGTAGAAGTCTGAATTTTAAAGTAAAAATACATATGCTGCCATAACTTCACGCAAGCTTGAGATTCCAAAGTCTCCATCTAATATTTTAACATCAATTATATTTGCTTTGATTCAAGTATCCCATTCAGTATCAATATAAATTTTGCAAATCAAACAAGTGCCGTTTTCTTTCATTGTAAATATGTGGTAAGTCAAATGGTATTTTATGAAACAGCTCAAAAAATAAATGCATATTCTAAGCTATAAGCTAATCAGCTTTACTTTTGCCCACAACCATTTCCATTCATGAGATGGGGAATTCCTCCCCTTAGAGGTAGTAGTGTTAAATTACTGGACCGCCCAGCTTTCAGAGGGAGGATGTACAATTAGTATAGACATTTAGCCAGTAAAATGGAAAGTTAAAATCCATCTCCTAGTTACACATTCAAACATGAAAAAACAATCACACACAAAGAGTCAAGACTAGTTGAAAAGGGGGGGGGCCAAATTATTATTATTTTAAAATTTGATTACAACCGATTTTGTTGGCATTAAAATTTTAAATTTGAATGGATATAAACCAAAACGCAGAAATTAAGTTTGGTAAAAATGGGAATAGCAGTTTTCCGGTAATTACAGATTAGAAGGCAGAAATCAATTTAGAGAAACACAGACAAACCCCATGTTTACAATGATTGTGCCACAGATTAAAAAACTTCAGTAGTGCATTAGTAAACTGTTCACATTGAGATCTTCACCTTGAGATTCGACAGCTGTTTCTTGAAAAAAATCTCAGTACCTTGTGCAAATAAATCGGTCTTTCAGGTGCCTTAGCACACTTAAAATTTCTCCATTGTATATATACAAAACACCTGCCATTTGGGCAGGGCAAAATACATACTTTCATAACAAAACTATAATGTACCTCTCAAGTATGAACAATATACACATAATACATGGTATACAGTATTTACAAAATATAAAATATAATACAAGCTGTTTGTAATTTTTTAAACTCATCTTTTGCCCTTGTATATTGCAACAAGGTAATTTTCCATTTCTGTACCACTGCTTTTCAAGAGTCCAGGGATTTTGGAAAAGCTATGTTTTACATACATACTGAAATCTGAGATCTAAGTTTGAACTTTTAGGAGAGTTTTTAAGTGTACTGCCATCAACTCCCTATTTTGGTTGGAATTTTCAATGGTGCTTCCCATCCAGTGACTAGGAGGCTTTGGAAGAACACTAGGAGAAGGTGGGTCACTAAACTTTGCCCCAGCATAATTCTCCTTTTGGCTCACTTCAGTTAAAAATGATGATTTCTTCAAATGCTTATTTTTAATATTCTCAGTATTTTTAAAAGGCTTTTTTTCCTGCTTCTGAATTATATCAGATGAAACAGAATTCTGCCAAAAGTTATTTTCATTTCTTTTTGCAGAGGTGATCTTGGTTAGTGGTAAGTTATATTTGCTTTTCTGTCTGTTTATCTTTGGTTGTTCACACAAGTGTATACCATGAACAAGCTGGCCGTGGGGAATGGCAATTTTCTCCGATTTTCCCATCTTTGATTTTAAAACCTACAAAGACAAGGAACATAAAAGTGAATACAGTCTCATGATAAAAATCAGTCATGAACCTCACCATATATCTAACATATTTTCTTTTAAAAAGTTCTCCTGGACTTTAGTTCACTGTCTTGATTAAATGCTTGCTGCACTTATCCCTGGAAGTCCAAATAGGCACACATCTAATTTTACCACTAAAAATAGCTTGTAATCACTGTTACCAGTGCTGATTCTAAAATGTCAAAGAACCCAAGGTAACCAAGTCCACCTTTCTATAAAGAGTAATGAGCTATATTCCAAACATGTATGACCACCTCTTCCTAACTAACAAAGGTCAGCGTTTTTACAGTAGAATATTTCCAAGAGAAATTTTCAAATGCTTTGGTTGATTAGAAAAAAAACTATGTTAATAGATACACTACCTTTTAAGACAGGTACTTTAAAAATTATGTCTGAATAGAAATTTGATTAGCAGAAGATTGATTTTAAGTGAGGAAGTGTTTTGATAATGGTTACTAAGTACACACATTAAAAATTATCCCCCCAGCTTGTGAAAACAAAATTTCAGAAATTTGAATACGAAAATACTTACCACTTTCTATCATCTCGTCCAGTTACACATGTAATACATAGTCGGAAGAAAATGCCTTCTGCCTGCCCCCTACTTTCTGTTTTAAAAACTGCTTCAAGAACTTTACTGCCTTAATTTCAGTCACTTTCCTAACTCAAGTGATCCTTATAAGAAGCCATGAGATGGAAAGACAGGGTAATCTATTCCATCACTGCCCTTTCAACACTTGTAATACGGTAGGGAAGCCAGGACACAAATAGAAAGCCGCAGCACAAGGTAACATAATCCATGTCAAAAGGGTAACTGACAACAGAGCTCCCCGGACCGTTCTAGAAAATAAAGGAATCTTACTAAGAAACAAGTACAAAAACTCGCTTTTACAGTATCATTAATATTACAGAAAAGCCGTGGAACTGAAAGGAACGTATACAAAATTTAAGTAATCACGGTGGACAAATTTAAGTTTTTGCAAGGGCACAGCTAGATAAGCCGCAAATCTCTCAAACCAATATTCTTTCAACAAATGTCAGTAACTTATTTTCATTATCATTATGAAGGTTTTTGAAATTCAAGTAAAAATGCTTTATTTTGATACAAAGGTTACTTTAAGTAATATAGCCACTTAATACCGTTTAAGTTTTAATCAATTTTATCCTAGTCCAATAGCAACTGGGCAGCATATCGTCAATTCAACTGGGAAATCTTCTTTCGGAAACTTCATCATTCTGGACACAAGCAATAAAACTACCTTCCGCTAAGAAAGCCTGGCCCAGGACACCGTGGGGATGCGCAGTAAATGCCGTTCATCTGATAGACTAGCCCAGAGAACTTATCGCCTCGAAGAGGCAACAGCTCTGCCGCCGCTCCTGCCAACTTTCGAAGTTGAAAAGCACAGCTAAGTAGGTCGGCCCCGCGAGGAGCAGCGCCCCAGGTGGCCCGGCGCCCCACACCGGGCACCTCACAACTCAGCAAAAAGCCCACCGGAAGCGGGCGGCTGCCACCCCATGGCAAACCCCACACCGGGTGGCGACAGACCGTACGCGCGTCCCGACCAGTCTTGGCGCTGCCAGCGGTCGGGAAGCCGCCAGCGGGCCCGCGCGCTCGCGCTCCCAACCCCCGCCCGGCTCGCCTCCTTCATGGGCGCCGAAGCGCTCCGCACGTAGCGCGCGCTGACGTCAGCCTCCCGCGGGTCGCTTCCTTCTCCCGCCCCCCCCCCAACTCCACCCCGCGCCCAGAACACCGAAACCCCCTGGAACGCCGCCAGCCTTCTAAATCCGGGCTGTTGCTGGGGCGCAGCCGCTCCTCTCATTGGCCGGCTCCCCGGAGCCAATCAGCAGCGCCAGCGCTGGCCTTCCCTCCCCCCCTCCACCAGCAAGAACAGAGCGGGCGTCACGGAAACTTCCCTCCCGAGTAAACAACCGTCCCTCAACCCTCAACCCGGCCCCTCCCTTCCCGATCCCAGAGCTCAGGGCCCCAAACCTCGCGTCCGGGCTGTGGCCGTCTAGGGGCCGGCACGCCAGCGGTCCCCCAGTCCCACTCGCGGCCCTTACCTCTCTATTGAACGAGGGTTGGCCGGGCGCCGCGGGCGGCAGCGAGCCAGGGAAAGGGCTCGCTTCCTCAGTTCGAGCTGCGGTTGCAGGAGCCGGGGCCCAGGCAGCGGCCTGGGCCTGGTCCGGGACTTGCTGCGCTCCGCCGTGGCCCGTCGCGGGGCTCCTCCCGCCCTCCAGGCTCGGCCGGTGCTGCTGGTACTGGTGGAAGCGGCTGGGAAGCTGCCCCGACGGGCTGGCCCGCACCTTCTTCTTTCGCCGCTTCTTTGGTGCTGCCCGAGGGGTGGCCCCCGCCGTGGCGAGGCTGCAGTTGGGCAGAGGTGCCGGGGCGCGAGGATGAGGGGTCAGACAGGGACCATCTCCCCCTAAGAAGTGAGGGAGGAAGAGAGTGGGGGGCAGCCCCCGTGGGTCCGGGATCCGGGGCAAAGGCGGCGGAGCGGTGGTAACCATCGGGAGGGCCCCGAGGTAACCGCGGGCGGAAAAACCCATGGGCGCAAGGCGGCCGCCCAGAACAAGCGGCTCCCGCTGTGGGACAGAAACGACGGTCATAGCACTACGAGGAAAAGTGGCTCAGCAAGAGTAGAAGGAGGAGATAAGGCCAGAAATCACAGGGCGGCGGCGGCGGCGGCTGCTGCTAACAGAGCCCGAGAAAAGAACATACCATGGGTCGGGCGGTGGCGGCGCAGCAACAAATAGCTTGAGCCTCCGCTCCGAGTGTTGTTATCGGAAGCTCCGCCCTACCCCGCCCACCTCTCTGAGAAAACCCAACCATAATGCGACAGGGAGGCCACGCCCCTCCGGCTCCGCCTCCACCGCCTTGAAGAGGCACACACAAACAACCCGCTTGCTGCAGCCCGGCACAAAGAGCGCGCACTGCGCAGGCGCTGCCATCGGGCTATTTCGGGAAGAGTCAGTCCCGCGAACAATGAAGTTCCGTTTCAGTTCCACCTGCCCCACCCCCCTACCCACTCTTCTTCCTCACCCCCGCACCTCACCCTGAAGGCGGTGGTCTGATGGCTAGATCTAGGCTGAATCTTGGGGATGGGGATGGGGATGGGGATGGGGGCGGGAACCAGGGAGAAAGAATCCGGAAGCATCAAGGCCACTGACACCTACTCCCTCGGCCACTGACCTTGGGGAAGTACTTATTTCAAGCCCAACATAATAGCATTATTATTGTTGTTTTTTAATTTTTAAATTTCAGAGTGCACGGTAGGGGTTACATTCGTCGCAGTCGGAAAGAAAACCGGTCCACATTTAAATTACATTTGATGAAGTGTTGCTCACGTTTTTTTTCATTAACTCGGGTGAGGAACGCTGCTCATTAGCCATGGTAATCGGAGTAAAAATTAAGGGAGTGACTTACTGAAATTGGCCGCTTAACGTATAAAAAGTTGTCCATAAATCCGTAATTGCACATTGGAAATGTTACTGATTTCGTACTGTGGGACTCTGGGATCACGAAACAGTGCCTGATACCGAGAAGAAAGCAAAGGAGGAGGCTTGCGTCTCAAAGGGAGAAAGTGAAACAGCTCTGCAACATACAGTGTATTTTGCTAGGTCTGTGTTGATAGAAATTCCTCATCTCCCCGCACTGCGCTCAGACAGAGAAAGAATTGTGGCTATTTTTCAAGCACATATGTGCCACGAACTGTTCTTTACATGAATTATCTCATTTGAACCTCGAAACAACTCTAAGGAATAGGTAGTATATTTTATCCCCAGTTTACAGGAGAGAAAACGGGCTTAGGCAAAAAGTACTTGTCAAATGTCATACAGTAAGCCAGTAGCAGAATTTGAACTCCAGGTCTGGTAAGACTAAAATTTTAACACCATCCGTACTACCTGCCACACTAGATTATAGGTTTTTAGAACACCACACTAATCTTAAACTTCTTTGTATCCTACCAGCCTTTAACCAATATTCTTCAGCTTTGTGGTGCTTGATATGTGTTTTGTGATAAAGAGTTGGACAGAGGCAATATCCAGAATAATGCTTCCCAATAACTTTATATAAACTGTTAATACTACATTCCATCATTATTGATTGCTGGACTTTATCATTTTTGCTGGATTTTACTCATTTTTGTGTTTCCAACACTTAATACATAGTAAGTGCTCATGATCATTGGATGAATGGGAATCATATACTTCCAACCCTGTAAAAGCTCCTCAGGCTGTAATTGAAATTGTCAGGTCTGTAAGTTGGATTTAAGATCCATCTGAAGAGAACAGCCTGGCAAGAGTTGGTGGACGGACTTCCTTGGTGGCACCATAGTTAAGAATCCGCCTGCCAATGCAGGGGACACAAGTTCAAGCCCTGGTCTGGGAAGATCCCACATGCCTTGGAGCAAATAAGCCCGTGCGCTACAACTACTGAGCCTGTGCTCTAGAGCCTGAGAGCCACAACTACTGAGCCCGCGTGCCACAACTGAAGCCTACATGCCTAGAGCCTGTGCTCCACAGCAAGCGAAGCCACCGCAGAGAGAAGCCTGCTCGCCACAACCTAGAGAAAAGCCCGTGCGCATCAACGAAGACCCAATGCGGCCAAAAAAGAAAAAAAAGTTGGTGGAGAAGAGCAGGCAAAGGTTATGGAACGTCTGGAATGAGGTAATTTGTTCTTTTGTTTTTGTAAGAGTTTCTGCTTTTTTCAAAGGACTTTTTCATCTGTTATCTCATTTTATTCTTACTCCAATCCTTTAAAGTAAATAGCAACATGTAAATGATATAAATAAAGCCTCTAAAGGTAAAGTAACTTGCCTAAGGGCCACAGTCCCTTAGGTCCGAGTTAGGGACTAAATCACTTGAACTCCTAATGTAGTGCTCTTTTCACCAGATCCCAAGGCCTAAGATTTGACCTTACTAGGGGGTACTATCAAACTGTCCTGAAGAATAATTTACCCTTCAGGGGGCTGCTAATTTGTAGTCAGTTCAATGGGGCCCTTGATCAAGGACACCTGTTGTTGTCTATGTGTGTGTCTTGGGTGGGTGCTGGGATTCTTATGTGGTATGTAGTTTATCCTTTTGAGACCTGAAGTGTAGGCCTTGCGTAAAACCCTGGATTCTGTACTTTAAGAAAGGTAGCCTTGCAGCTGTGGCCACCTGGGTGGTAGGTGCTAAGATGGTGCCCACCACCAAGAGACTGGGAGTTGGAATGGACCACTGGAAGAGAGTAATTTGGGTTTTATAAACCATATTATTGTTCATTTTTACCCCTTGTGTATAGTTCCCATAGACTCCTAGTCTTTAGTAAAGTCTGATTTCAATATTCAAACCTGGTTTCATCTGTGCTATACGATATAAAGGAAAAGATCAGATATGCTTGTCTGGGCCAATATGGAGGTAGCAAGACATTCCAAGGGTAAAGTAAATCTTGAGAGGACTTTAGGGTTCTTGAAGATTTTTGTTCCATTGCATGTCTTGGTTTTATTTTTGTTAAGTCAACAGTTTCTTTACAGGTGTTTTGTTTGTTTAAATAAACAATTGAAAAGTAAGTCAGGTATTAAGGCCCACTTGTGTTTCTTTTTCTCTTTTTTGGCTGCTCCCGAGGCATGCAGGATCTTAATTCCCTAACCGGGGATGGAACCTGTCCCACCTGCAGTGGAAGTGCAGAGTCGTAACCACTGGGCTGCCAGGGAAGTCCCCCCATTTGTGAAATAAGCAGTTTACCTGCATTGACGTTCCAGAGCCTTCTGAATTCCTCTCCCCTCTCTTCCGTCTACCTTTGTCTCTCTCACGTTTTACCTCTGCCCTCATCCTCTCCCTCTCTCCACCTTGAATATCACCTTTCTCTCCTGCTCTGAATGTCCTTTTTCCCCCTTCACTGTTACTTTGTTTCCATTTCCTCTGCCTATTGTTGCTTAGATCTGGAACATCGAAGCTCTAAAGGACACCTGTATGAAAAGAGGAACACTTACTCCAATTTATACTTTGCTTAATTCTCAAATTATTACTCTTTCAAATCTATGAAATAATATTCCTCTAAACATTGAACGTAACCATGAAATCACAATGTTTACACTTAATGAATAAAAATGTCCCTGACATTTAAGCCTTGATCACAAACCTTATTTTATCAACATACCCTAAAAAGTTCATTTGAAATGTAAAGTTTACTTTTTAAAATATTTGTTTGTTTATTTATTTGGCTGCGCCGGGTCTTCTTTGCTGCGTGCAGGCTCTTAGTTGCAGCATGTGGGCTCTAGTTCCCTGACCAGGAACTAGAACCTGGGCCCCCTGCATTGGGAGCGAGAAGTCTTAACCACTGGACCACCAGGGAAGTCCCAAGGTTTATATTTAAAAGCAAACAAAATATGCACAAATTTTCACAATAATGACAAAATTTATACTGACCCTTAAATTGCTTGTGAAGTATTGTTACTGTAGGTGGAAATTATTGTCTTCATTATCCCTGTCCTCCTTCATTATACCTTTCCGGGGTTGCACGTGTTTATTTCTTAAACCTTCCTAAGGAGGACAGCAAGCCTTTGCAGGCTGTGCGTTGCACGAGGGTGCCTGGCTGAAGGGATGGGGGGGTGCTGAAATACAACTCTACGTCTGCCCTTGAAAGCTGTCGTCTCAGGGGCTGGGGCCACCTGGAGGAAGGGATCTTTTTCTTATTGCTACAAAGGTTTCAGAAGAACTAGTGGCAGCCCTTGGGTACAATAATATTATGGATATTGATACTATTTCATCCTAGATAGGAAACCAAAGGAAAAAGCATGTTATTTAGACCAGCTGAGGTTTCAACCAATTGAATCATAGTTGAGTCACAGGCCTGGTTGTGCCTTCTGGCTGGCTCTCCTTTTATACACTGATAAAACTTTAAAAATCCTTACCACTCATAGAATGCAACCTATTACCTCTCCGGAAATGTTTTTTGTTTCACTTGGCCACCTTACAGAACCCAGTTTCTTAACATTATATAGTGATTGATCTAGACTGTTCATTTTTGGAAACTGATTTTGTCTCATTAATTAATTATGATAAATGTGACTATTAAAAGGTTTCATCTTTCATGAGACAGGATGGAATCTACATTTTTTTTTTTTAGTTTTATTTATTTATTTATTTTTTACATCTTTTTTTTTTAAGACCATACTTCATTCAGATTTCTTTTGCTTTTTTTTTTTTTTTAATTTTATTTATTTATTTATGGCTGTGTTGGGCCTTCGTTTCTGTGCGAGGGCTTTCTCTAGTTGCGGCAAGCGGGGGCCACTCCTCATCGCGGTGCGCGGGCCTCTCACTATCGCGGCCTCTCTCGTTGCGGAGCACAGGCTCCAGACGCGCAGGCTCAGTAATTGTGGCTCACGGGGCCAGCCGCTCCGCGGCATGTGGGATCCTCCCAGACCAGGGCTCGAACCCATGTCCCCTGCATTGGCAGGCAGACTCCCAACCACCGCACCACCAGGGAAGCCCTTTTACATCTTTATTGGAGTATAATTGCTTCACAATGGTGTGTTAGTTTCTGCTTTATAACAAAGTGAATCAGTCATACATATACATATGTTCCCATATCTCTTCCCTCTTGTGTCTCCCGGAATCTACATTGTTAACTGTCTTCTGTTCTCCTCAGGACATCTGGCAAATTATCATCGTTTTGTTTTTTTTTGAAAACTTTGGAAGACATTTCTTTTTAAAGTCACAAGTCAGGAATTCCCTGGTGGTCCAGTGGTTAGGACTCCGCGTTTTCACTGCCGTGAAACACACCACTGAATTCTCCATTTGGTCATTTTGCAACCAAAATGTTGGATCTCCTTCTACCTGGTTGTTTTGTGTGGCAAATGATGTGAAGCAGTTCTTTCTGTTGTTGGTATAGTTAATAATTTTCTCCAGGGCTGCTTGGCTGATTCCCAATTCCTCCATTCATCCCTCTCTACTTTCACAATTAGAGAAAAGGCATGTTTATACTTTATAAGCTAATATATGGTTTCGATTTTTATAAAACCCCACACATACAATTCTCTGTACTTAAAAAAATTAACATATCTATATTATCACATTCACTATCTTTTATGGCCAAACTACCTATTACTAAATTGCAAACTTTTTCCTTTGGAGAATCATCATGAACTTTCATACATTAACATAGTTTTGATGATCTATAATTATTTTCCCTTTTTTGCTCAAATCTTTAGAGCTTGGCCAGTAAAACGCCTTTTAGGATGGTTCTATCGTCTCTTCAGCACTTCTCCCAAACATTTTTGAAAACATTTTTGCTTTGTATACACAAGATGTTCCAGATTATCCTCATCTTTCTCTGACCCAAAACGTGGAATGAGCTATTTTATAAGGAATCTTAGTTCCTTTAAATGAAGAAAAATATTAGAGGCAAAATCTGGGCATCAGGAATGGATATCAGATTGTTCTGCATGAGTACAGATTGGGATTATGATAGTATAGACCTTTTTTTTTTTTTTGACAACTTTGGAAGACATTTCTTTTCAAAGTCACAAGTTGGGAATTCCCTGGTGGCCCAGTGGTTAGGGCTCTGTGTTTTTTCACTGCCGTGGCCTGGGTTCAATCCTGATCAGGGAACTAAGATCCTGCAAGCCACGCGACTCTGCCAAAAAAAAAATTAAAGTCATGAGTCTATGTTTTTTTTTTAAATTCTAATTTAATTCAAACACTACAGAATCATTTAACACGTTTATTCCATTGTAAAAAAATTTAGTTTTCTACCTAACATAATCTTAAATTTTTAATCCCTCACCCAAACTGCAATTGTACCCTCATGTATAATCCTTAGGTGTCTCATCAGTCATCATTTCTGTAAGCACTTCATTAACTTTGATGTCTTAGTCTGTCTGCTTTGTCTCTTATGACTTACTCCCCTTTTAATCTTTCTGTTTTTTTCTACTGTTCTCATCATCATCCTTATTTCATCTCCTTTCCCTTAAATACTCAAAGCATGGAAATAAAGCACAATTCCTGCTCTACAATGTTTTTTGTTTGTTTGTTTGTTTGTTTGTTGCGGTACGCGGGCCTCTCACTGCTGTGGCCTCTCCCATTGCAGAGCACAGGCTCAGCGGCCATGGCTCACCGGCCCAGCCGCTCCGCGGCATGTGGGACCTTCCTGGACCGGGGCACAAACCCGTGTCCCCTGCATGGGCAGGCGGACTCTCAACCACTGCGCCACCAGGGAAACTCTACAATGTTTTGTAACTCTGGAGAGTTATTGCTGTCTCATGATTTAAGCTACTTGTAAAACTTGGGACATCCAGGCCCCGCCCTACTTGCAACTACTCCAGATCAAGTCATCAAAAATGTCATGCCATTTGTGTGTGTGTGACAGAATGCATTCTAGAATATTGGCACATTTTTATTGACTTATTGATATACTTCTACTTTATAACCACGAAGAAAATAGCATATCTCATTTTTACAAAATAGTGCAATGCCCTAATTTTTATGGTATTTGAATTTAGGGTGATATGATAAAGTAGAATTTCAGACTCTAGGGCTCTTTCAACTATGTGATGGTAAAAGGTTCCAAAATGAATCTTTATTTTAGAGAAATGCTTATGATTTTCAAGTCTAAGTGGAACTATGTAGAGTTTTTTTCTGTAGTTTGTAACCCCAGAACACAAAAAGAAAAATGAGGTTTGGCCAATGATTTTTCTATTAATTTTTCCTAAGAAAGAAGATTTTTCATGTCCTTATAATAGCCATAAAGATTTAGGATTTGTCCAAAACAACCAAATCAACATTGCCTGAGTTATATTTACTGTGTCCTATTTTATCCTTGGAAATTTAAGATTAGTATAAGAAGATGAAATTGACATTCCCTGAGTTATATCATTTTTTTAAACATTCCTGAACACACAGAGAAAGACCAAAAGAATGTTTGGATTGCAGAGCCAGAGAAAAGCACAAAGAAGCTCAGAATGAAGCTGTGATGTTGATATTTTGCCAGGTTTTCTCTGAGATATTGATTATGATTTGCAGCCAAATATGACTCATTGCTATAATCTAACATGATGTCATTAGCTTTTTGAGTTGCAGGAGAGATGCAAGTGATATTTTGGCCTAATTAGTAAGTTAGCATATTACAGTCATTCTGCATGTACCACAAGTGCATATAATGTGATTAGCTTAAATATTGACATCAGGGATTCTTTAAGATATAGCCCAGCCAGATCATCCCATAGTGATGCCCAGTAGCCAATAATACATGCCATGCACACAGAGTTTACCATCAGCTTCTTATTTCTGTACCCTAAAGTGTAAGCATTCAGGCAAGGATCACCAGACAAACAGGAATAAAAGGAACTTGCAGGACACAGAGAGAGTAGGAGAAAGTTTTAAAAAGCCCCTCTAATTAATAGCCTCAGAGTGTTAGGAGTATAGTACATCCATGAAACAAAAACAAGATGCTATAAAAAGGAAATAGAATTTAAAAAAAATAAATTTATTTACTTTTGGCTGCATTGGGTCTTCGTTGCTCCGCATGGGCTTTCTCTATTTGCGTCGAGCAGGGGCTACTCTTTGTTGCGGTGCACATGCTTCTCATTGCTGTTGCTTCTCTTTGTTGTGGAGCATGGGCTCTAGGCACACGGGCTTCAGTAGTTGTGGCACGTGGCCTCAGTAGTTATGGCGCACGGGCTGTAGAGCACAGAGTCAGTAGTTGTGGCGCCTGGGCTCTAGAGTGCAGGTTCAGTAGTTGTGGTGCACGAGCTTAGTTGCTCCACTGCATGTAGGATCTTCCCAGACGAGGGCTCGAACCCGTGTCCCCTGCATTGGCAGGCAGATTCTTAACCACTGCACCACCAGGGAAGTCCCAAGGAAATAGAATTTTAAAAGAGTTACTGAAAGTGTAAAATACCATGGCAAAAATAAAAATTCCAGTTGAAAAAAATAAAAGGTAAATTTAAGGCAATCTCCCAGAAAGTAAAATCTAAATTTGAAGAGTCTGAAAAATAGAAAATAAAAGAAAGATAGAGGCCAGTATTCCAGGAGGCCCAGTATTCCAAATAAGAATTCCAGAAAGATAAAACAAGGCAAATGGAGAGAAGGAAATTAACAAATAAACCACACAAATTTCTGAGAACTAGAGAACATGAGTGTGCAGGTTGAAATGGCCCACTGAGTGCTCAGTATAATGGATGAAAATAGGCCTACGTGAAGAAAAAAAAAAAAAGGCATGATTATTAAATTCTTTCTAAGGGAAAAACAGGTCACATACAAAGCAACAAGATTAGAATAGTATCTGAAATATCAGCTTGAAGCTAGAAGACAATGGAACAATGACTTCAATTCCAAGGGTAAATGAATTACAACTCAGAAGTCTGTTTCCTCCTGTTTGTGTCCCTCCAAAATTCATATGTTAACACCCTACTTCCCTGATGATATTAAGAATTGGGGCCTTTGGGGGGTGATTCGGTCATGAGCGTGGAGCTCTCATGAATGGGATTAGTGCCCTTGTAACAGTTCTGAGAGAGCTTGCTTCCTTCTCTTTGCTCTCTACCAGGTGAGGATACAATAAAAAGTCTGAAGTCTGTAACTCAGAAGAGGGCTTTCCCTAGAACCCAACCAGGCTGGCACCCTGATATTGGACTTCCAGCCTCCAGAACTGTTAGAAATAAACTTCTGTTATTTATAAGCCACCCAGTCTATGGTACTTGGTTATAGCAACCTGAACTAAGATACCTCTCAAACTATCAATCAAGCCTAAGGTCACAATAAAAATCTTTCAAATACAAAACAACTCATGAAATTTCTCCCGTGCATTTTTTTCCCCTCAGGAAGCTACTAGAAGAGGCACTTCATTAAAGAGAGTAAACCAAGAAAGAGGAAGACATGGGAACTAGGAAACATGAGAGCCCACAGGGGAGGAGTAGAAGGAATTTTCAGGATGTGGGTGAAAGGTGAGCTCAGGACAATAGCTGTACTGTGGCCTAGAGGGCAACCAGCTCAGCCTGCAGCAGGAAGACGGATGACTCTGGGGGAGGGGAGGAGTTCCAAGAAAAAGATGAAATTGATAGAATCCTCAGTATGTCTGAAGGAGCTGAGAAGAGATGTACACTTTTGGCAGAGAGCTTGGGGACGAATGAATGCTGGGTAAATGGAAAATGAAGCAAGGAAAATAAAGTCAAGGAAAGAGCAAGGCAATGATTAATTCCTAAGAAGAGGAAAAAGCCCAAGAAAGAGAATGTATTTATAGTAAAACTGGTTACATGTCAACGCCTGTTAAAAAGAAACAACAGGCCTCAAACAGCAGTCACTGTGCTAAGTCACACCAAGACTTAATACCTAACCTATTCAATAATTGCAGTTTTAGCCTCTCCTGTAAGGTTTTAAAACCATTAAGTCTGAAATTTCCTGGTTGGCACTAGTGAGGTAATCTGCCTAAAACCCCCTGCCTTCCCCTTAGGGAAGGTGACCTTCCCTGAAATAATTTGCTCTTGTAATTTCCTTGTCCCACCCTCTTTCTGCTATAGAAACCTTCCATTTTGCACAACTCCTCTCTGCTTGCCAGATGAGACGCTGCCCGACTCATGAGTCATTTAATAAAGCCAATTAGACCTTCAGACTTATTCAGTTGACTTTTGTTTTTTAACACACCAAATAGCAATAGAATCCATACTTATAACTATATTAGGAGGATGGGGAAGGAGAGTATATGTATATATGTATATGTGTAAGTATATATGTATAGTTGGGATCTGGGTGATAACAGAGTGAAAACCTCTTCTTTGTAGTAGAAAGTCATCAGTTTATATTCAGCCAAAAAAACCAAATATATCATTATTGGCATTTTATTTTAAAATATGAAGGTTAATACTAAAAGAACGGATAAGAATGTTAGAAGGTTGGGGGGAGGTGCCGGGAGGAAGCGTGGACAGGAAGCAAAGGGTGGGTAGAGTAAAGCTGATTTCATTTTAGGCCTTATTTTAAAGAAATAGCTTTTTTTTAAAAGTAAACCTACAGGATTTCGATATTAAAACAAAGGCACAGAGGCATGAGTATGCAGGGCAAGCATGGGTAGGAAACAAAATAATCCAGAGAAATTGGAAATTTAGATGGAAGTCAACTGAAAGGGGCACTCAGGGCTCTGCTGAGGAATTTTGCATTCATTGTCTGTGCTGTGGGTACCCCTAGAAGGTGGGGGAGTAGAGATGCTACATGTGGGAGAGTATATTTTGGAGGGGTTTGAGAGGGCCAAAAAAAAAAAAGAGAGAGCCAAGACACCCAAAACTGAAAGGCAAGAAGACTACTTAGAAAATATTTTAATTGATAAATATTTTAATTGTATTATATTGCTATTTGGTGTTTTTTTTAATTTTTAAATTTTATTTATTTCTTTATACAGCAGGTTCTTATTAGTTATCCATTTTATACATATTAGTGTATATATGTCAAGCCCAATCTTCTGCTATTTGGTGTGTTAAAAAACAAAAATCAACTGAATAAAGTTGAAGGTCTAATTGGTTTTATTAAACGACTCATGAGTCGGGCAACATCTCATCTGGCTATTAAAATAACAGTTAAAGTATTTCCTTTAGTCTGAGGGAACTAAGGCACCTTGGGTGGGAGTAGAAGGGATTGGATATATGAGAAATACTCCAGGTGGAGTTGACAGGATTTGCGTTACTGATATGATATGGAACAAGGAGAAAAGAAAGTTTAGAAGGACTTGGGTTTTTCCAAAATTTAGTTTATCCAATGTCAATTGTCCTTCTCATTCCCGCGTTTGCTCCAAAGTTTGATCTTTCAGAAAATAAGGCACTGAGTTTGGCCAGAAGCAAACAAAATGCTTCCACTGGTTGGATCTACCTACTTTATTTCAGGGTCATTATGAGGTCCCAAGGATGTGAAAGTGCTTGTTACACTGTACAAATATTGGTGACTCTATCATAGCCATTATTATTTTCTAAAGAATCTGACTCAATTTCTAAGGGCAATGCCGAATGAAAAGTTCCAAAAAACATTTTGAGCAATGTCAGGAATATTAAACACTGGTACATATTGCCAACATGTATCAGCAGGCTTCAAAATGGGCATATCTTTCACTGTGATGTTATTTTATTATATATTACATTATATACGGGTGTAGTGGGTTGGATGATGCCCTCCAAAGATATGTCCATATCCTGTTCCCTAGAACCTGTAAATGTTACCTTATATGGAATAAGGGTCTTTACAGATGTTATTAAGTTACAGATCTAGAGATGCAGACATCATCCTGGATTATCTGGGTGGGTCCTAAATCCAATGACAAATGTCCAAAGGGAGCCTGACCCTGTCTTTTGGACTTCTGGCCTCCAGAACTCTGAGAGAATAAATTTCTGTTGATTTAAGCCACTAAATTTGTGATAATTTATTAGGGCAGAAATAGGAACCTAGTATAATTGGTAGTATTACATTACCTAAATGTCCTAAAGTAGCTAATTACTAAATGTCTTATATATAGGATTAGATGTTTGGTTTCTTTCTTTTTTTTTTTTAATAACTAAATTAATTAATTAATTTATTTTTGGCTGCGTTGGGTCTTTGTTGCTGCGTGGGCTTTCTCTAGTTGCGGCGAGTGGGGGCTATTCTTCTTTGTGGTTCTTGGGCTTCTCATTGCGGTGGCTTCTCATGGCAGAGCACAGGCTCTAGGTGAGCAGGCTTCAGTAGTTGTGGCACACGGGCTTAGTTGCTCCGAGGCATGTGGGATCTTCCTGGACCAGGGATCGAACACATGTCTGCTACATTGGCAGGGAGATTCTCAACACTGCGCAGCCAGGGAAGTCCCAGATGTTTGGTTTCAAGGAAAAGAAGCCATACAAGCTAACTCAAGCAAAACAGGATTACTCTAAGAATGCCAAGCTCAAGGAATCCATGGAAAACTAACCAAGCATCAACACAACCTAGTAACTCACAGAGTGCTGCTTTCCTGTCCAGTGGCCAAGTCAGCCATGGGAATTCCTCTTCCAAATTCCCAAGAAAGGGCTCGGAGTGACCCAGCCTGCTGTATTTGCTATTCACTCTTGGCCCAATCAATTTTCTGGGGGTCTTCAAGCAATTTGTAATTTGTTTGTCCTTTCTACTAAATAGATTTCTGCTGTGGCTTTTTCTTTTTTTTTTTTTGCGGTACGCGGGCCTCTCACTGTTGTGGCCTCTCCCGTTGCGGAGCACAGGCTCCGGATGCGCAGGCTCAGCGGCCATGGCTCATGGGCCCAGCCGCTCCGCGGCATGTGGGATCTTCCCGGACCGGGGCACGAACCCATGTCCGCTGCATCAGCAGGCGGACTCTCAACCACTGCACCACCAGGGAAGCCCTGCTGTGGCTTTTAAGTTTCAAAAAAATTAATATGCTTTTCCTTGAAAGTTTGCATTATTTTTTAAATTGTGGTAAAATATACATAACATAAAATTTACCACTTTAACCATTTTAAAGTATACAATTCAGTGACATTTAGTACAGTCACAGTGTTGTGTAACCATCACCATTATCTAGGTCCAGAACATTTTTATCGCCTTGGAAGAAAACTCCTTACCCATTAAGCAACCACTCTTCATTTCCCCCTCCCGTAGCCTCTGGTAATCACTGATCTGCTTTCTGCTTCTATGGACTTGCTTTTTCTGAACGTTTCATATAAAAGCAATCATATAAATGTGGCCTTTTGTTTCACGGAACATAATATTTTCAAGGTTTATCCATGTTGTAGCATCTATTAAGTATTTTATCCCTTTTTAAGGCCAAATACTATTCCATTGTATGGATATATACCACATCTTGTTTATCGAGCCATCAGTTGATGGACATCTGGGTTGTTTCCATCTTTTGGCTATTGTGAATAGTGCTGCTATGAACATTTGTGTACAAGTTTTTGTTTGAGCACCTGTTTTCAGTTCTTTGGGGTATATACCCAGGAGTGGGTTTGCTGAGTTACATGGTAATCATACGTTTATTGGAGAACCACCAAACTGTTTGCCACAGGGGATGCACCATTTTACGTTCCCATTAGCAATGAAAGAGTCCTCCAATTTCTGTTTTCAATTTCCCAATTTCCATTTTCACCAGCACTGTTTTCTGGGTTTTTGTTTGTTTATTTGTTTGTTTTTGTGATTATATCCAGCCTAGTGGGTGTGGTTTTGATTTGCATTTCCTAATGACTGCTGATGTTGAGCATCTTTTCATGTGCATATTAGTCATTTACATGTCTTCTTTGAATGTCTATTTAAGTCCTTTGCCCATTTTTAAATAAGACTTTTTGTTGTTGAGTTGTAAGTATTCTTTATATATTCAGATACTAGGCCCTTATCAGATATACATTATTGGTTTTTTTTGTTTGTTTGTTTTTTGCGATACGCGGGCCTCTCACCGTTGTGGCCTCTCCCGTTGCGGAGCACAGGCTCCGGATGCACAGGCCATGGCCCTCGGGCCCAGCCGCTCCACGGCATGTGGGATCTTCCCAGACCAGGGCACAAACCCGTGTCCCCTGCATCGGCAGGCGGACTCTCAACCACCAGGGAAGCCCACATTACTGGTTTTTAAATATGACTGCAGAAGCAAAATCTCTTGCCATTTTTTGGTCAGGGTATTCTCAAACAGAAAAACATCAAGGTCCTTGGTTGTGCACACTCACTGCAGGTTAAACCCATATTTTAATAAGCATCTAAGAATACCCTATGTTCCTTCCTAATGATTCAGTAGTTACAGCTGTACAAGTGCTGTTTGTCATCTACTTTCCTATCAAATTCATCTCGGGGTGCCCCGGGGACAAGAAATGACATGTCTATTTCAACCTTTTGTGATTTTAGGTTATTCTGGTACCCCCTGCCCCCCCCTTTTTTTTGCCTTTTCTTCTTTTACCTGTTTTGAGATTATACTTCAAACTTTCTGTTTAAACCACCTATCCATGTCTGGTTTAGAAAATTTAGTTTTTCAAAATTATTACACTATAAATAGGTAAGTTAAAAAATGACACCAGCGGGCCTCCCTGGTGGCGCAAGTGGTTGAGAGTCCGCCTGCCGATGCAGGGGATACGGGTTCGTGCCCCGGTCTGGGAGGATCTCATATGCCGCGGAGCGGCTGGGCCCGTGAGCCATGGCCGCTGAGCCTGCGCGTCCGGAGCCTGTGCTCCGCAACGGGGGAGGCCACAACAGTGAGAGGCCCGCATACCGGAAAAAAAAAAAAAAATGACATCAGCAATCAAGAAAACCAGGATCTTTGATATTTTTGTGTTTTCAGGGAACTGTCCACAGTGAGAAGTGGAACGAAATACAATCTAGTAAATAAAATAAAATAAAATAAAAGTAAATTTAAAAAATGAAATAATGGGGGGCTTCCCTGGTGGCACAGTGGTTGAGAGTCCGCCTGCCTATGCAGGGGACACGGGTTCGTGCCCCGGTCCGGGAGGATCCCATATGCCGCGGAGCGGCTGGGCCCGTGAGCCATGGCCACTGAGCCTGCGCATCTGGATCATGTGCTCCGCAGCGGGAGAGGCCACAGCAGTGAGAGGCCCGCGTACTGCAAAAAAAAAAGAAATAATGATAGCAGGACAATGACCTGATTTGTGTGAGTTAATGATTTTTAAGTGATCAAAAGTTAAAAGTCAGGGGCTTCCCTGGTGGCGCAGTGGTTGAGAGTCTGCCTGCCGATGCAGGGGATGCGGGTTCGTGCCCTGGTCTGGGAAGCTCCCACATGCCACGGAGCGGCTGGGCCCGTGAGACATGGCCGCTGAGCCTGCGCATCCGGAGCCTGTGCTCTGCAACGGGAGAGGCCACAACAGTGAGAGGCCCGTCTACCGCAAAAAAAAAAAAAAAAAAAAAGTTAAAAGTCATAAATTTGTTTTTCAAAAAAAGCTTTTGGAGGCTTGCTGAGAATTCACATGGTCAGTTTCCAGGTTCCAATGGTCAGGCATAATTTCTCTCTCCCAAGGCCACTCACCCTGATTACTTTGACACAACTGCAACACCATTGCCACCAGGTTCTCAAAAGTGTCAAAATTTTCATTTACTCAGCACATACAATTTTTCTCCTTTCCAGATTTTTATACTTGGAAAAACAAGATTCTGCTTATCCTAAATCTTTGGGTAATTTTGGCATTTTAGAAGATGAACCACATGAATCCCTTGGTGTCTTATACTCCCTGGTCACTGGCATCTGGTGTATATGCACCCTTATTTGTAAATCCTGGAGTCTTTTGAACCCACTTACTTTCCATTTGAGGAAAGTGAAATAATTTGCCCAAAGTTTAGAATTAAGGATAGAACACAATATACAAAATGGAACAAATTATTTGCTAATCATATATCTGATAACGGACTTGAATCCAGACTATACGAAGAACTCTTACAACTCAATAATAAAAAGACAAAAAACCCAGTTTTAAAATGGGCAAAGGATTTGAATAAGCATTTCTCCAAGGAAGATATACAAATGGGCAATAAGCTCGTGAAAAGATTCTCAACATCATTAATTATTAGTGAAATGAAAATAAAAAGGCACAAAGAGTTACCACTTCACAACCCCCCAGGCTTGCTAGAATAAAACAGAATGAAACATGCTGGTGAGGATGTGGAGAAATTAGAACTCTCATACATTGCTGGTAGGCCTGTACAATGGTGCAGCTGATCTGGAAAACAGTTTGTCAATTCCCAAAATGTTAGACATAGTTATTTATGACCGAGCAATTCCACTCTTAAGTATATACCCAAGAAAACTGAATATATATATATATATATAAACATATATATGTATACAAAACCTTGTACATAAATATGCATAGCAGCATTATGTATAATAGCCACAAAGTGGGAACAACCCAAATGTTTGCCAATTAGTGGATATTTGTCGATTGAAAATGGACCACTGGCTTCCCTGGTGGCGCAGTGGTTGAGAGTCCGCCTGCTGATGCAGGGAACATGGGTTCGTGCTCCGGTCCGGGAGGATCCCACATGCCACGGAGCGGCTGGACCTGTGAGCCATGGCCGCTGAGCCTGCACGTCCGGAGCCTGTGCTCCTCAGCGGGAGAGGCCACAGCAGTGAGAGGCCTGCGTACGGCAAAAAAAAAAAAAAAAAAAGAAGAAAAAGAAAAGAAAAAAAATGGACCACTAAGATGTGGTATAATCATACAATGGAATAGTATTTGGCCATAAAAAGGGAAGAAATACTGGTATATGCTACAACATGGATGAACCTTGAAAACATGTTCAGTAAAGGAAACCAGACGCAAAAGACCACATACTGTATGATTCGATTCCATTTATATGAAATGCCCAGAAAAGACAAATCTATAGAAATGGAAGTTGGTTAGTAGTTGACAAGGTCTGGGGGAATGACAGAATGGGGAGGGACTGCTAATAACTATGGGTTTTTTGGGGGGGAAAAAAACCCAAAGTTTTTATTTTGGTAAAAATGTTTTAAAATTAGATGGTGGTGATGGTTGCATAATTCTGTAAATACACTAAAATTCATTGAATTGTAAACTTTAAAAGTGTGAATTTTATGATGTGCAAATTTATCTCAATAAAGCTGTTATATTAAAAAACAGAAAACCCAATCCTAGTTTACACTTAGTCATTGAGCTAATAAGTTAAGGAGTTCTTGGAGAGATACAGAAATCTTCTGTTTCCACGTGAGAAACTTCACTCTCTGGCCTCTCTTAATTTATCCATCTATAGAAATTTTGAATCACCATGTTGTACATCTGAAACTAATATTGTAAATCAACTATACTTCAATTAAAATTTTTTTAATTTAAAAAATTTCATCATGTTATTTTGATGTCTGTCAAGTTTTTCATCAAAATAACACATCTTCCTTCCCAGGCACTGCTGTCCTGATTTAGGTTAAAATCTGTTTAATCCTTTCAATTTTAAACAGGTAAAAGTAGAGCTTCTCTGGTTGGAAATGATGTGGTGACCTGTTCTGTTAAACACGTGCTTTCATGTGTAGTCTGATTTTGTTACATAATAGATAGTAAGACAAACCTTTTAGCTGGGACTTTTTCTGAATAATAGGGAATATCATTAGGCCATACACTAATAACTGTCTCTAGCTAAAACCACTAATGGGACTTAAAACAATAAGCGGGTCCTGCCCTGTAGCAAAATGATAAATTAATATAGCTTTTTACACTACAAAAGTCGATGTGTCTTTTAGAAGGATTCGTGGAGCACTCCCATAAGATAGGTGGATATAGGGTGCTGTGTAGAAGGTCTACAAACCTCACAAATAGACATTTCCCACTTTCAAAGAGCTTATACCTTTTTGGAAAGGTGAGGTTTACACGAACAGTTTAATTAAATGGCATAATGCCTGAAAAGCACACACTTCTGGTACACATTAAATAAGACCACCAGCATTCATTCACTTAACTTTCACTAAAAACGTTTTAAGTGCTTTCTAGGTACCAAACACTAAATGAGACTTGGGCATTACTGTGCTAAACAGGATAGTCATGGTCCCAGGCCACCCGGACGCAACGTAGCGCGATAAGGAAAAGGATGTCGCAAGTCAGTATAGGACTAAGTGTAGTAGAGATGGTGAATTTATTTCCAGGTACAAAGTTTGGGCTTGCTATCTGTTGGTTAAAATATTCCAGAATGTAGCTCTTGCTTCTAGCTGCAGCAGCACACAGCCACTCACATGCACGTGTACACACACACACACGGACATCCTTCTGAGTAGAGCTGGACCACTTGTGATAGGTGGTACCTGGGGCCTGGCTAGGACCATTGACAGCTGCTGCCTGTGCCTTCCCTCCATAAAGCAGATAAGCAAGATCCACAGTGAAGGTGAAGGTGGTAGTGCTGGCCCATGGGGAAAGGTTTATAAGCAGGTGTTTCCTGAAGCCTTCCCACCCATGGTAGCAAGGCCACTCCACTTGGTAGTCAGCTATATTTCCATCAGTTCCCCCAGCAAAGGGGAACCAGGCTGTGACCCTGAGAGCTAGGCCCAGGAAGATACTAGAGAGGTAGAAAAACAATTATGTTATAACACCAGCTCCTTCCCTTCTGAGAACCAGCTCCTTCCACATACGCCCAGCAGGTTGGGCTTTATTGTTTGTTTCCTTCTTTCAGCCCAGGCACTGAGTCATCTTTGTTCATAAATGCGCATGAACTTCGTAACATCTTATACTTCCTCGATGAAGGTGGATGGTAGGTTTTCTTTCCCTCACCCTCTTTCTAGGATGTCTAGTCCAATCCCTTCTTCCAAGACCAGAACCCTCCCTCAGGAACTTACATCTTAGCTAACTTTCCTGCTCCAGGCTGCCAGCTGTCTTATACATGACTGAAGAATTGTGCAATCCTAAGCCAAGAAACGGGAGGCAGGGAAGGTGAGAAATGGGGATTCTGTTTTTACAGCAGGATCTAGAGTTTCTGGAGGGCTGGGGCTCTGTGACAGAGACGGTCATTATTGCTACAGCAACTGTCCCTTTAGGACAGCAGTTTTCAGAATGAGGTCAGAAACCCCTGAAGTCCCCAAGATCCTCCCTTTCCTAGCTACATGTCTGTGTGAGGCCAGATTTCAACCAAAACATATCGCAACAGATTGAACAGAGGAGTAGATTGGAGAATCCAGCTGCCTTCTCTCAAGCCAGACACAAGAGACTTGCAAACAAAGTAAATGCCACCCTTCTCGGTAACTTTTCTTTTGGAAATATAGCTGTGCTTTATACACACTATTGTATATAAAATAGATAATCAACAAGGACCTACCGTATAACACAGGGAACTATACCATATATATATATATATATATATATATATGAATCACTGTGCTGTACACCTGAAAGTAACACAATATTGTAAATCAACTATACTTCAACAAAAAAAGGAAAAAAAGAAAAAATAGCTGTTTTACATAAAAATATTATTTATGCTAACATGGAGTCTTTTCATTTTAAATAAATTAATAAATATTTCAAATGTTTCGTGTTAATTTTAATACAAGTAATATTGACATAACCCATGTAAGGAGAGCTGCTTGGAGTCCTCAACAATTTTTAAAAGTGTAAAGGGGTTCTGAGCTTTAAACGTTTGAGAACTGATGCTTCAGGGCCACTCTTGGCCCCCATGTGCGTTCTTTTTTGCTCTCCCCAAGGAACCTCACCAAGACCCACTGCTTCAACTACCACCTCCAAGCTGGTGACTGCCGTGGGCAGCACGCAAGCTCCTGTGTGCCACTCTGCAAAGACCCGGAGAGAAGGGAAGTCAGATTGCCCTGAGAGTTGGACTGAATAAATCCATACACAGAAGATGTGATGGACCATTCAGTCATTCAACAAATATTTATTGAGCACCTATCCTGTGCCATGTGCTATTTTAGATGCTGCAGTTACAGTAGCAAGCAAAATGGAAAATCCCTGAAGGTTCTACTGGGGGTATATAGGGAGAACATAAAAAAGAGTATAATGGGAAATCGAGCCATATGTAGAAATAATACTAGAAATTATTTGGAAGAGCTTGACTTCATGTCGTTTGGGGAATAATCCCAAATTCCAGGTTTCTTTCCCTACAAGATTCCCAAAGGTGATATTCAGACAACAGACAAGGATAAAGGAAAGCAATGTGACAAAGATGATGGATGTGGGGTGTATGCGTGTGTTTTCTTCTATCCCATAAATTATGTTTCCCCAGGAGCCATTCTGCTAGTACAGTTCTGGGAGGTAGGTGTTTATAGATTTCATCTTGGTGAGGAGGCAGATATGATGCAAGAAAAGTTCCTGCCAGTCACGAGAGTGGGGGAAGGAGGAGCGCCAGGAGAGCAGACCTTAGGATTGGCAGCTCAAGGGCAAGACCAGACTAGCGTCCTTGCAACACAGGTTGGTGACAATCCAGAGGAGAAGAGCCATCATGGGCTGCCTGAACTTTGTAACATCTTCCCTCTAGACACCGTCTCCAGGAGGAACAGAAAAAAGGGAGAGAAACGGCTCTGATAGAGAGTTGCTACCTGGGATAATACTATCTTTAATTAGAAGAGTGAGATACTTTCCTTGGTGATTTTAAGCTCCATCTCCAACATTTTCTTTGCACGTCTGAGATTAGGTGTGATCAAATTTCAATCTGGCTGTGTTAACCTTTTATTGTTGCTGGGCTCATCAGTGAAATCCTGGGGCAGGGAACTCCGGCACTAGTGACCCCATTAGACCCTGCCTTCTCCTTAAGCCTGAACCCAGATCTAACGACCAGTTGGTCACATGGGAGACAGGAAGTTGAAGCGAAGAGATGCCAGAAGGAAAAGAGAACAGGATGGACAGGTCTTTTCTCCAGAAGGAAATGGTTCCCATTTTCTCTGCCACTTAGGCCACCTGGAAGGAAAAAGCAGAGAGAGATCTGACCACTTACCACTTACAGCATGCACACAAGAAAGAGAAGAGAGGAGACTTCCCTGGTGGTTCAGTGGTTAAGAATCCACCTTCCAATGCAGGGGACATGGGTTCGCTCCCTGGTCGGGCAACTAAGCTCGCGTGCTGCAACTACTGATCCTACACATGCCACAACTAGAGAGAAGCCAGCGCGCCACAACGGAAGATCCTGTGTGCCTCAACTAAGACATGACACAGCCAAATAAATAAATAAATATTTTTTACAAAATTTTTTTAAAAAAAAGAGAAGAGAGGGCTAAGAGAAAAACAATGTGTGTGTGTGCGTGTGTGTGTGTGTGTGTGTGTGTGTGTGTCAGGGGTGGGGTGGGGGCTCTCCTTCCATACTGACCTTCAGACAAGATAAAGAAGAAAGGGAGAGAGCCCCTCTCTACTGTGGCGTAATCCCTAGCCCATCAGATTGCGGTCTCCTCTTTGGAGGGGAAATGAAAGCAAGGACCAGGGAAGAGCCTGAGTAGACTCCCTTCTCATGCCCCAACTATAGCATCCCTGAAAGTCAGGCATTTTAAATAGGCCTATTGACTGAGACTCAGGAAAAGAAATTGAAGTCCTACGCTAAGCAAGGAGCAAAGTCAGGGTTTGAATCCAGGTTTGCCTATTTGCAGTTTCCAGTGATCCATGCTGCTGCTCCCCTAAGCTCCACCCCACCCCACCACAATCAGAACATGATTGGTTAGTGTAGGTAGTCTTTCTTGTATCTTGCTGTGCTGTGTCCTTCTCCACCCTGGGATATTAGGTGAAATTACTGATTCAGAAGGACCACACCTATAGGCATTATTTATTCATCCAGCTAATGTTTTTGAGCCTGAGGCCTTTCCTCAGTTCTGAGGCCTGAAACCGCTTCTGTGATCCAGTTCCCTGAAATGTGATATGCAGTGGAATGGATCCAGCCACAGGAGGACAGCAGGCTGAAACGTCAGGAGGTGGAGGATGAGAAGAGAAAAAAGACCAACTTTCGCCAGCCCTAAAGGAGCTGCCATTCCTGGCTGTGAGCAGGACAGGGACCGGGTTGTTTACAGGAAATGAGATTGTGGCGATGAGACCTCCCTCTGCTGTGTGGTTTCTCCTTGACAGCTTTGCTGACTGTTTCTCCTGACTGTTTGCTGTGCTGATGGAATCTTGTCCCATGGATAGATTGTGCCTTTTTTTAAATTTATTTTTTGGGAGTTCCCTAGTGGCATAGTGGTTAGGATTCCGGGCTTTCACAGCTGAGGCCTGGGTGCAATCCATGGTTGGGGAACTCTGCCTGGCACAGCCAAAAAAGAAAAGAAAAAGAAAAGAAAAATAGTATTTTAAAAAGCTGACTGGCAGCTCCTGTGTTCCCAAACTTTCCCCAAGCCATTTGAATTACCTTCTTTCAACTCTCTTTGAGATGCCTACACAAAATGACCCGGATGTCAGCTGTTAAAAGACAAACTGAGGCATATTAAACATTTTAAGAGTTTATTCGAGCAGAAATCAGTTGGAATCAGGCAGTGCCAAACTGGAAGTCGTTAGGAGCACTCCACCAATAGGAGCTAGGGGACAGACTTACAAAGAGAAGGTGGATGCAAAGCAAGGAAATTATTTGATTGGCTATAGCTTAAGGGCTTGCCTTATATGGGAAAACCTGCTTGGCTATTTGTGATTGGCAGTCCTGAGTTTCCGCTTTCTTTTTTTTTTTTTGCGGTACGGGGGCCTCTCACTGTTGCGGCCTCTCCCGTTGCGGAGCACAGGCTCCGGACGCGCAGGCTCAGCAGCCATGGCTCACGGGCCTAGCCGCACCGCGGCATGTGGGATCTTCCCGGACCTGGGCCCGAACCCGTGTCCCCTGCATCGGCAGGCGTACTGTCTACCACTGCGCCACCAGGGAAGCCCTCGGCTTTCTTAAACGTGAGATATTTATAGGCTCGGGTTTGGGTCTGTTTACGCCTCTAAGGCATTAGGACCCCCTCAGTGTAACAGCCTCCTTGTTTAGTTGAACACTGCATAGACCAGTGCTTATCTGTACAACTAACCCTAGCACAGAACTGGTTATCCACAGCAAAATTTATTTATTTATGTATTTATTATTTAAAGTTTATTTTAGAATATTTAGGAGGCAGTTCAGCAGGGTGATAAAATGGCAGAGGCCCTGATGTTGGACCATCTAGGTGAAGTAAGTCCCAGTGACTGCATTTACCAGCTCCGTGACTTTAGAAGAGTTATTTGACCCCTTCTGCTTTGTTTTTCTTGTATGTAAAATGGGGATAATAATAGCTTTTTCAGAGTTGAGAGGAAGTAAATGAGCCAGTTACTACCCAGTAGATAATAAATGACACTCAGTAAATGTCACTTCCATCATTAGTAGTTTTTAAGTTTCTTCCCTCTTCTTTTCGTCCATTAGCATAGTTAAGCCATTTACTTCTTTTTTTTAAATACCTTTTCTGATTACAGAATTAATACATATTAGTAAAAGATTCAGAGAACACATAAAAAGAAAAAAGAGGCAATAGAAATGACCCACTAATCCCAGACCTAAGAGATATAACCGCTTTGAAAATGACTCTCAAGAAATCTAGTTACTAGCATTTCTGAGAAATGCCCAAAATTTCCACTATTTGGTTTTATGGAAAGAAACATCTCATTCGTACCAAGCTGCTATTTCTCTTCCCTAGACTGCCTTAGTGTGAATCTGTACACGAGTAGGTGGACTTTTCTTCACCATGTACAATTTTCTTCGCCAAAAGAACTCAATGAATTGCCCTCAATATCCACTCTGTTCTCTGACAGCCTCAGAGGGTCCATCGTTATACTTTCCCCATCTCCACGTGTTAGTGTTGACATCTGAGGAACAGGGACAGCGAGAACTGGACAGGGCTCCTGGCCCATGTGTTTCACTCGGGGACACTAAAGCCCTGGATGAACATGTGACATGCCGGAGGTCCCCTCTGGGGCTGGAATTAGAAGCTGGATCACCTGGTGTCCAGGCCGGTGCCCTTCCCACGACACTGTGCAGCTGTGCAAGGCTGGACTCAGAAAGTCTGCCCACGCGTGGGTGATTTCCCACCTCTGAAGTCACCGGGTCTGTGTGGGAGAGGCTGCTTTTAAAAAATAAAGCACAGCCTCTGAACCCTGAAGAGGGTGGTTGGCAAGGTAGATCTCCTAGGGGCTGGGGGGCCCTCCCTCTCAGAAAAGGCAGGGAAGAGGGCCTGAGGCTGAGGAAGGACTTTAACTAGAAAACACAGTATTATAATGTAACAGGGCAAACCCCACAGGACCACAGAAACAAGTATACAAATTGATACTGGGTGGTATGTGTACATAGCTAGATTGGGTAATATATCTTTGAAAGAGACTCTAGTATTTTTGTTTGTTCGTTTTTTGAGGGAAAAAACCCCACAAAGTCATCTTATTTGAAAATGTTATTAAGTAGGTGTTTTCCTTCTCTAAAATGAATATCAAAGGTCTAGATTTCAGTCAGACATAAATCCTTTTAGAAAGATTTTCAGCACTGATTATTTCAATAATAATAAAAGAGAAATGTTTAGGATCCCATACAGAAAATTAAATGAGTCATTTCCTCTGTGACTTCTATTTGGTCTTTTTAAGGAAAAGGCCACAACACTTTAGTGTGTTTATATTTGAACCAGTCAAAATTAACTAAAAGGTCAAACATGCAAAGTGCTTGTCTTATAGTAAGCCTTCAATACATATTTGTTTCTTTCCCATTTTTAAAAACATATGTATCATCAAACATGATAACACTAAAATATTAGGGTTGATTTTGCATATAGTTTAAGAATTTCTGAATTCTTATTTAATCTGTACAATAGTGCTCCCTTTATCTTTGGGTCATTCCAAGACCCCCAGTGAATGCCTGAAACCATGGATAGAACCCAACCCTATATATACCAACATATACTATGTGTTTTCTTATATATTCACACCTATGATAATGTTAATTTAGGAATTAGGCACAGTAAGAGATTAACAACAACGAATGATAAACCAGAACAGTTATAACACTATACATACAGCTTGAACAACTCAGGGGTTAGGAGCACTGACCCCTGTACAGTGGAAAACCCACTGTAACTTTACCATGGGCCCTCTGTGTCCACATCTGTGGATTCTGTACTGTAGTATGTATTTATTGAAAAAAAAAACCACATTTAAGTGCATTTCAAACCCATGTTGTTCAAGGGTCAACTGTGATAAAAGTTATGTGAATGTGGTCTCTTTCCTTAATCAATTTCTTCAACTCTGCCGGAAATGTGGCAGTGGCTTCTTCATCAGCAGACTTGATCTCTCCAGTAATTTTTTATTTTTGTGGATTCTACAATGACAGTTCCTTTTTTTTTTCAGTTTATTTAAATTTTTATACAATTTAAAAGGTTATATTCCATTTACAGTTATTACAAAATATTGGCTATATTCCCCGTGTTGTACAATACATCCTTGTAGCCTATCTTACACCCAGTAGTCTGTAGCTCCCTCTTGCCCTGTCCAAACCTGTTCCCAAGTGTGTAACCATCCCTGACTTACAGGAAGTAGCTGCTGTCACTCATTTCAGGGGGTTCCTCGCTCAAGTCTTCCTATAGGCTCGTTGCTCTCTGGCGCAACACGTTGCCACCAATCAGAGCACCTTTTCTGTTTATGTCTCCCACCCACAAATTTAATACCCTTTCCATCTTAACTAAGCACTTAGGCACTGTGGTCGTAACCTCTGCAGTTTGAGGTGCAACCGTAAAACCAGCACAACTTTACTTTTCTTTCACAATTTCGTAGAAGAGTCATTCCCACTGTAGATCTTAGCAACCTCAGCAAACCTTTTTTCTTTCCTTATTAAAGTTGAGAACTTTCACCTTTTCACTTAAAGAAAGCACTTTATGGCTTCTCTTTGGCATATTGGAATTGCCAGCATCACTACTCTTGGACTTTGGGACCATTATTAAATAAAATAAGGGTCACATGATTACAAGCACTGCAATACTGCGACAATCGGTCTGACAACCCAGACGGATACTAAGTGACTAATGGGCAGGACACACTGGACAAAAGGATGATTCACGTCCCAGGCAGGAAGGATCGAGATTTCATAACAATACTCACAATGGTGTGCAATTTGGAAACTTAGAGTTTACCTCTGGAATTTTCCATTTAATATTTTTAAATATTAAAAATATTCAGTCACTGCAGGTGACTGAAACCACAGAAAACGAAAGCACGAATTAAGGGGAGACTACAATAAAACATCTATGAGAAAGATAAACTGGAAGATATGAAAACTGACAGGCAGAGAGGTTGAACTATTTGCCCAATTCCTGTAATCAGTACTAGTAGATTCTGAGTCTGTCAGATCCATTTCAACCCCAAATAATCAGACTTTCTGCCCCCCTACCACTCTACTGAAACTATGTTTTCAATGGCTTCCCCATCGCCCAACCCAATGACCAGTTTTCAGTCCTTATGACTATCTGACATAATGGACCACTTCCTCTTTCTTGAACACCCACCCTGCCTTGGTTTCCAGTGCCCTGTCCTGTCCTTCCTCTCTTGCATTTTTCTTGGTGATTAAGACTCAGTCTATTTGCCTACCCCTTCTCATTATCCCTAGCATCCCGGTGTTCAAGTCTTGCATTTCTCTATATCTCACTCCTTAGGTGATCTTGATTTAAACACCATCGTCCCCAAACCTGTTCCTCCCTGAAAACTCCATATTTCAGTAAATGACATCCTTCCAGTGGCTCAGACCAGAGCCCTGGAGTCACCTTTTTAATCTTTTTGTCTTCCATTTCATACCTAATGCATCAGCAAATCCTATCGGACCATTTTCCTCACCCTCATTGCTACCACCCAAGCTCAACTCCCACCTTCAGTAACCTCCTAACTGGTCTGCATTTGCCTTGTCTCACCCCTCGACCGTCTATCCTCCACATAGCACCAGAGTGATTCTTTAAAATGGGATCAGATCCTATGACTGCCCTGCTCAATGGCTTCCTTTATTTTGCCAGAGAAAAATTCCAAGTGCCCACCTGGCCTCTGATGGCCTCTCTGCCCACGGCACCCTCTCCTGCTCTCTCTTCACCCCACATGTTGGCTTTGCTTTTCCTTGGTCATGCCAAGCTGGCCTGGCCTCAGGAGCTCTGAACCTGCTGGACTCTCTGCCTGAACTGCTCTCCCCAGGCCCCAGCAGGGCTCACTCTTGTACTTTATTCAAGGCTTTTGTCAACTGCTACCTCCTCAGAGAGGACTTCCCTCACATGCTATCAAAAATGACACTCCCACTACTCTATTCCTTTAAATGATTTATTTTCTTCATAGCCCGTATCCCTACTGGCCATCTCATATTGTGTTCATTTGCCTATTGCTTGTCTCTATCACTAAAATATAAGCTGCCTGAGGACAGGCGCCATGTCATTTTTTTGTTCACTGTTATGTCACCAGCACCTAAAATAGGGCACATGGTAGCTAGTCAGTAAATGTTTATTCAATTCATTAATTGTTCAATACATATTTGTTGAATACTTTCTGTAGGCCAGACACTGTTCTAGGCTCTGGTAATGCAGCAGTGAATAAAATAGACAAAGTCCCTGCTTTGTGGAGCTTATGTTTCAGTGAGGAGAGAGGTACCATGAAAAATAAACAAGTACGTATGTAGTACACCAGAGGGTGATGAGTTCTATAGAGAAAAATAAAGCAGGGAAGGAGGGGTAGAAAGTGTAAAGGGGCAGAGGTTTTGGTTTTGGTTTTGGCTAGTTTAGTCAGGAGTGGTCAAGGAAAGCCTCACTGATAAAGCAATGTTTGAGTTGAGAATTCAAGGAAGTAAGGGAGCACGTCATGAGGATATATGGGGGAAGAATGGTCCAAACAAAAGAAAAAGCAAGTGCAAAGGCCCTGAGAGAGGAGTAAGTATGGTTTCTTTGAGGGACAGCAAGAAAGCCAGTGTGTCTGGAACAGAGTGAATAAGGTAATGAATTGTAGAGACAAAAGGGGGACAAGATTGTGAAGGGCCTGTAATTCATGTAAAGACTGGTGGGAAATGTTTCTCTGAGACTGGAACCAGTGCAGTGCTGGAGGTATGTTAAGCAGAGGAGGGGCACGTGATAATGGTGGTGAGAAGTGGTGGAATTCTGGATATATTTTGAGGGCAGAGCTAGCAGAATTTCTCAATAGACTGACAAGATAATATTGAGACAGGAGAGAAGGCACAGGACACTACCTTTAAAAGTATGACATAGCTGGTGAGGATATGACATAAACTGGTTAGAACCGATCAGACCCAAGAAGGCAGAAGATTCGATTTCCTCATTATACGCTCCTTGTAATACATTAGCTAAATGACACACCCCCAGGTACCATGACACTTTGGAGGCCAACCATAAAAGGCCAACAAGTGGGCAGTGGCCCAATTCCTGGAAATCCCTGCCCCTTCCCCAAAATAGTTGGAATTATACCCCCACTCATTAGCCTATGAATTTACCAGCCCATAAAAACTAACCACCCCATATTTCAGGACCTCTTGCCTTCTGAGATGGCCCACACTCTGTCTGTGGAGTGTGTATCTCTCTCAGTAAATCTACTTCTTGCCTATCACTTTGCCTCTTGCTGAATTCCTTCTGCGCTGAGACATAAAGAACCTGAGCTTCATTAAGTCCTGACACCAGGTGTGCGATCTCAGCTAGGGGATTTGTGGGTTCGGGTCCCCTCTTAAGTCAGAGACTGTGGGTTCGAGTCCCATGTGGGGTGTGCGGTTTCGGCATGAGAGAAAGAGAGGAATCAAGGTGAAACCAAATTTGGCTGAGCAACTGATAAGCCATTCACTGAGATGGAGAAAACTGAAGGAGGCACAGATTTAGGGGATGGGGAATTGGGTATTCTCTTTTGGATATATACATTTAATATGCCTGAGAAACATACATTGACGATATCAAGCAGGCAATTGAGTATATGAATCTGGAGTTCAAGGGAGAGATCTGGCTGGAGATGTATATACATTTAGGAATCAGCAGCATATTGATAGTATTTAAAGCTACAGGCTGCCTAAGGTCATCTAGGGGGGTACATCTAGGGAAGGGAAAATGTTCCAGGAATTCATCCCTGAGGCACTGCATCCACAGAGGTCAGGGAGATGACGAGGAATTAGCAGAGGAGACAGAAAGAGCAGCCAGTGAGAGAGAGCAGAAGTAAGAGAGAGGATAATCTTGGGAGCCTAGGGAAGAAAGTGTTCCAGGGAGCAGAGAAAGTTCAGCCACGCAAATGCTGCTAAGAGGTCGGGTAAGACGTGGACTCAGGTTTGACTGTTGGATTTAACAACATGGACCTCACAGGTGATCATGACGAAAGCAGTGAAAAGATGATTGGAGGAGATTCCGAAGAGACGAACTGGAGACAGCATGTACCGACAGTGTGCATTTCCAAGTTCTGTTTGAGGGGAAGCAGAGAGATAAGGGCAGAAGCCAGAAGGGAGATTAATGTGAAATTGAGAGGTACATGTTGTCATGTGCTAAGATGAGGATATTTTAGAACATGTTGATAGGCTGTTGGGAATGATCTAGTAGAGAGGAAAACTTGACTAAGCAGGGGAGATAGGAATAATTTCTGAAACAGTATTGTTGAGTAGGTGAGAGAACATAGGGTCTAGTACCCAAGTGGAGACAGTGACCTGGAACAGGGAGCTTGGATAGTTTATCTATGACCACATGTGATAAAGCAGAGGATATGGTAGATGTGGTAATGGGAGCACATAGAAAGCTTTTTCTGGTTGTTTCTCTTTTCTTAGGGAAATGGGAGGTAAGGTGGTCTGTGTGAGGTTTGAGGAGAGAAGAGAAGGTGTGAAACAGTTGTCTTGAAGAGTGAACGATGTAGGGAAATGTAACAAGATTGCCAGACAGCAGTAAGGGAACACGTGAGGTTAGCGGTCATAATTTGTAATAAGCCACCCCACATGGTTGTTTGTTTTCCTCCAGCCACGTTCAACTGCATGTTGCAAAGGTGAAGCTGATGGACAGTTGGTTTTGCCATGGGTTAGGGTTTTACCAGGCAAGTCTGATGAAGGGAGAGGTGTAGGGAGTAATGAGTCATTGATGCAAGCTGGTTCAGGACAGACATGATGATGTTATGGACAGTGAAATGGTTTGAGGATTAATGGATTGTAGATCCCAGACAAAGAAAGAATTATTGAAGTCAGAGCTGCAAAAGTAGGAGACAGTGGTCAGAGAGGGGGATGCGAAGACTGAGAGTTTGAAGGCAACTCCTGGAAGAGCTGACTATAGAACTTTAGAGTTTGGAGCTCCACAGACCAAGTTTTCAATTTCGGTATATGAGGCGTTCATAAGTAAAACGTTTGGTATGTTCTGTAGCGGTAGTTTGTGAAGAGAGGGGAGAAGGAGACAGGAATGAAGATGCCTTCTTTTTTTTTTTTTTTTGCGGTACGCGGGCCTCTCACTGTTGTGGCCTCTCCCGTTGCGGAGCACAGGCTCCGGACGCGCAGGCTCAGCGGCCATGGCTCACGGGCCCAGCCGCTCCACGGCATGTGGGATCTTCCTGGACCGGGGCACGAACCCGTGTCCCCTGCATCGGCAGGCGCACTCTCAACCACTGCGCCACCAGGGAAGCCCAAAGATGCCTTTGATGGAAGGATTAATAACCATTTCAAGCGTAAAGGAAGTAAAGAAAGCCAAAATCAAGGTCACAGAGATCCATGTGGGAAAGGAAAAAACTGGAAAGAGATTTGTCTCACATTTCAAGGTAATAGTGACTGATGTAGGTGGGTGAAGGGAATTGGAATCAGTGTTGAAGCAACAATAGCCATACCTGTCCTTGTTGATCCATGAGGGGACTTCCCACAGCTGCTGTCAAGAATCATTAAGATGCCTGATTTTATGGCTCTCCAAAAGCACTTGTTGGTGACATCAGGAGTTGTTTGGTCACTGGTGGCCATGTGTGATGATGAGGCCCAGTGGAAGGAGAGGGCACAGTTTCCTCCCTACTCAATGGTCATTCACTTCAGGGGACATCAAGTAGCAGTCAAACCAGAGGATGAATTGGAACAATAAACCACATTATCTGGACACACTGTGTCTCCAAGCACAGGTGTCTGAAAAGGTGGTGAGGGAGACCTCTGGCCACTCAAGGAAAATGCAATAAAAGTTTATTCAATAACTTAGGTGACAGACCTTTCTGTCGCTTATCATTTACTTTTGAAAATTATCACCTATTGAAAAATTCAAATAAAAAATAAGCTCAAAAATGAATTCTTGGGATTTCCCTGTTGGTCCAGAGGTTAGGACTCAGCACTTCCACTGCTGTGGCCCCGGGTTCAATCCCTGTTCAGGGATCTTACAGGCAAGCCACACTGTGGCCACACAGTGGCTTTTTCTTTTTAAATTTATTTACTTTATTTTTGGCTTCATTGGGTCTTTGCTGCTGCATGCGGGCTTTCTCTAGTTGCAGCGAGCGAGGGCTACTCTTTGTTGCGGTGCGCGGGCTCTAGGAGTGCAGGCTTCTGTACTCGCAGCATACAGGCTTGGTAGTTGTGGCTCACGGGGTCTAGAGCACAGGCTCAGTAGTTGTGGCGCACGGGCTTAGTTGCTCCGCGGCATGTAGGATCTTCCTGGACCAGGGCTCGAACCCGTGTTCCCTGCATTGGCAGGCGGAATCTTAACCACTGCACCACCAGGGAAACCCCTCAAATAAGAATTCTTATTGTGGTGATGGTTGCACAACTCTGTAACTATACTAAAAGTTATTGAATTGTACACTTAAAATGGGTGAATTTCATGGAATGTAAAAGTATACCTCAAAAAACTTTAAAAAAACCCCAAATTCATATTTATTAAATATTGTAATGATATATTTGAAAATTTAATTCAGTGTTGAGCTTAAAGTTATACTGAGAGTTGGTTTACTAAATTATTATTTTAAGCAGCCTACCAGGGTATAGCTCTAATAAAAGGAAAATCCAGAGATTTCCTTGGTGGTCCAGTGGTTAAGACTCTGCCCTTCCACGGCAGGGGGCACAAGTTCAATCCCTGGTCGGGGAGCTAAGATCCCCCATGCCACAAGGCCAAAACAAAACAAACAAAAAAAGGAAAATCCACTGGAAAAGAATTAGGTCACTCATTATGTGTTTGTAGTACTGGTTAATATAAATCTGAAGTGGAACTGTAACTTTGCCCAGGATAATAACTGCAGTTGGCGTAAGGCTCTAGAAAATTCCTTCTTTGCAACACTTCTTGGCCAGTGTGTGCTCTTGCTCTTCCTGGTCAAGTCCAGCCCACCTTATATCTGGGCTGGACTTCTCCTTAACCTTTCTTTGCTTGTCACTTGGCTGGATGTGCTTTGCTGCCAAGAGTGTAACAATTTTTTATACTGAAGTAGGAAAATAGCTAGAAGACATTAGTAGATTTTGCTGACAGGAGAGAGGCCAAGTAGGAACTTGCATGTAAATCAGCCTGCTGGTTAGTCATCGTTCTCACCCATAAAACGACGTATCTGGAAGGTGACCAATGAAACTCCATATCTGGAATGTTCAGCGGCTAGACTGGTTCCTGGGGACTCTGGAAAGTAGCCTGTAGTTGGTAGCTCAGACCCAAGTGTAGAAAGGAGGGGCTGCTGCCGCATGATCTCCTCACAGCTGTTATTTTGCAATAATTATTCATGGCAGTGAGCAGTCACTGGATATTCCAGGTATACGCCTGTGTACGCCCGTGTTACTAAACAAAGTTGGATGTTTACTGCCAAAGTGAAATGCTTAGAACACCCAGCAGTAGTAGGCAAACTGAAAGTCTCCAGTCAGAAGGGCTCCTTTCTGGAATAATTAACTACTTGTGCCAAGTCCTGCCTCCCTACTTTTCCTCATGTGAGTCTCCCGGCCCTGCTGCGCCGACGGCCTGTCCACACCAGGCCCCGCTAGCTCTCCCGGAGCTCCAGCTCTGAGCCGGTCTCTCCCGAGTTCCTGCCCGGGCGCTGCCCCTTAAGCATCTGAGTGATTTAGGGAAGTTCTTTTACCTTCTCTGGAAAATGGGACAATGCTTCTTAAGGTGGTGGCTTGGCACGAGACGCTCAATAAAAATGAGCATCTTTCCTAGCTGTTCCATAAGAGTAAAAATTACATCACTTTCCTCGGAAGGGAATGTACTTCATAAGTCAGCACTGTACTCAAGCTTGCTTGTGCTTCTGCTCACTGTTTCATGGGGAAATTTGTCTTATACTCTCAGTAAGCCTCAACCTACCCTGGGGAAAGAAAAAAGCTTTGACTCTTTTCTGAAGTCCTCTTAGAATGTCTACTTAGTTCACGCAAGGTTTGGACTATGCTGTGCTTGGTGGGCAGCTTAGTTTGTTGACACCGCTGTTTTCAGCTCCATTAGGCTGTGCTCACAAGATCAGACCAGGTGGCTAGAATGTAGGGACCCTGTGACAGGGCTGTTGGAGCCGAGTCACTGGCTGACTGCTGTGTAGGGTTGTCTCCTGGCATCGTAAGAGTTCAGTTTCTCAGAGGGTGGAAAGCCCTCAATTACTTTATCAATCCAAACACAGGGCTTTGCATACCATCTAATATGTGAAACTTCTACCACTCATCTCAATTTAGTGACACCCAGCTGCCACGCCGGAAACTCGAGACACGCTTAACTCTGCCCTCTTTACCTCCCTCACCCCCATACAGACGTTGTCAGCAAAACCCAGTTGATTCGACTTCTTCCGTGACTCTTCAGACCGGCCTTCCTCTTCACCCAGGCTTCAGGGCAGGCTCCCATCCTCTCTTACCTCGACCTTTGTAATAACCTTGTTGCTAAATTAACACCTCTGTAATTTTCTTCCAAAACACTGCCACCAGTTACCTTTCTCAAACGACCATCAAATCAGATTATCCTCCTTTGTAAAATCTTTTAATGATTCACCATTATTGACAGAAGAAAAATTCCACCTTCCCCACCCCCCATGGAGTCTGTCACCTCGAATCTCTGTCCCCCTTCCCATCTTTTTTTTTTTTTTTTTTTTTTTTTGCGGTACACGGGCCTCTCACTGTTGTGGCCTCTCTTGTTGCTCCGGACGCGCAGGCTCAGCGTCCATGGCTCACGGGCCCAGCTGCTCCGCGGCATGTGGGATCTTCCCGGACCGGGGCACGAACCCGTGTCCCCTGCATCGGCAGGCGGACTCTCATCCACTGCGCCACCAGGGAAGCCCCCCTTCCCATCTTTATTTTCTACCACTCTTCTCTTCACGCCCTCACCCCAGTTATAACTTGCAGGCTCTGGGCTCTTTCAGGCCTCTGGACCTTTTAATACACTGTTTTCTTGTCCTGGAATGCCCTTCTCCTTCATTTCTTTTACAGCCTAGTGCTCCGGAGCAAAGGCTCTGGGCAGATACCATCTGAATCCTGACTCCTCTGCTTGCCACCTGGGATGTTGGGAAAGTTAGTTAATCATACTAGGTTTTATTTTACACAGGAAAGGGACTTTGCAGATGGATTAAGTTAAGGATCCTGAGCTGGGAGAGTATCCTGGATTATCCAGGTGGGTCTGAGTGATCACAAGGGGCCTTATAAGAAGAAGACAGGAAGGTCAGTGAGAGGAGAAGAAGGCGGTGTGATGGTGGAAGCAGAGATTGGAGTGATGCAGCCATGAGCCGAAGGATGCTGGCAGCCTCGAAAAGCTGGAAATGATGAGGAACATATTCTCCTCTGGAGCCTCCAGAAAGAACCAGCCCTGTCAAACACATTCATTTTAACCTTTAAGACTCATTTCTGACTTCTGACCCCCAGAACTGTAAGAGAATACATTTGTGTTGAATTGAACCGCTAAGCGTGTGCTACAGCATTAATAGGAAACGAACACAACTTCCTGGAGATGGGGTGAATCCCATAACACTTACATATCTATACCTATACCTATATCTATATCTAGCCTATATATATATAGTTTTTAATTCGTATGTCTTCCCCATTAGACTGTGTGTTTCTTAGGGTCTGATGCTTTTGTGTGTGTGTGTGATGAGTGTGAACAAATCCTTCTTCAAATTGTATTTATCTCAGGAGGGCCAAGGCTTGGGTACCAAACTGTACAGTGAGTAGATAGAGACAAAACCCGGTTCAGTAAGGTCCTCTCTGCCAAGGAAAAGTCAAGGAGTCTGCTGCTTCTTATCAATATTTGAAAACACCCCCTATCCCCACGACTACATACCTAGCACCATGCGTGGCACATCCTAAATCTCCTATAAATATCTGATGAAGGAAAGATTATGGTCTCAAGTGTGATTTTTGTTTTGGTTGGATTGAGTTCATGTCAAAATGGAGGGACAGGGCTTCCCTGGTGGCGCAGTGGTTGAGAGTCCACCTGCCGAGGCAGGGGACACGGGTTCGTGTCCCGGTCCCGGAGGATCCCACATGCCGCGGAGCGGCTGGGCCCGTGAGCCATGGCCGCTGAGCCTGAGCGTCCGGAGCCTGTGCTCCACAACGGGAGAGGCCACAACAGGGAGAGGCCCGCGTACAGCAAAAAAAAAAAAAAAAAAAAAAATGGAGGGACAAGTTGTGGACTCTCAAATAAGGTTCTGGCCCTGGCAAGCACAGGTCTGGGAGATGTGTCCGGGGAATGATTGAAAACAGGTCTGGGGACGGTTGTAGAAGAAGAGAGCTGACTGTAAGTGAAGGAGGGCCTGGCTCTGGAATATTTTATATGATGAATATTTCATAGGGTTCTGGTCTCTCAAAGATATAATAGAGCTAGAAAAGACCCAGAGAGGACATTAAAAATGATCAAGGGCAGAAAGAATTAGGTATGGTGGTTAAAAATAAAAAGATTCTATTTGCAAAAAAAGTTAAGTCTTAAATTCATGAAGAACAATCCTGGATTATTTTCTCAAATCTGAAAAAATAAAAATAGGTAACATTCCTTGAAGCCTGACTGCCTTTCTAATAAAAATAAAAGGAAGTCCCTCTTTATATAGCATACATTAAAATATAGAATTCATTACTCCAAGAGGCTGTGCCTACCAAAAATATAAATTCTGCAGGCAGAGCTGGATTAGGGGTCAAGCAAGCCAGCAGAGGCCTGAAGTACATCTAAGAGGCACAAATCATTACTGAACACATTAGAATATGGTGTCTACTAACTCAGGTTTTCCAAATACAGTTTCTTACAATTTTACATCTGTAAAATTTGCACATCCCTGTTAAAATAAACAGTGCCCTTGAGTGGAATTTGAAGAGAAGAAAAATAAAAATCTCATCATTTGGATTCATCTCCTTTGGAATGCTTTTGAATTACACATATAAGTAGCCTCATCAACTAAACTTTTGGATTGAATAGAACGGATGGCCTTAGTGCTGTTTACCACAAGGGAATGATTTATTTTCTTGTGTACATTTTAATCTTTTTAATATATTTTACACAAAGTTATCTGCTTCAAAAAAAATCGCAAAAGGATACTATGGAGAGAATACGGACCACAGAAAAGTGGGAATTATTGTACAGATTGTTTTCAGGACATTTAACATATGATCTTGGTATGAGTTGGGACCTGATTTTTTTTTTTCCAAATGACTAGACAATTGTCTCAATGCTATTTATTGAATATTTTATATTTTCTCTAATGTTTTAAAACACCATTTTGTTATATAATAAATTCCCATATCAGTGGCAGTTCTTATGCTTATATATAGAAGTGAATCTGAAACCAGTGGAAGGAGGAAGTTCATGACAAGAACGGACTGGCTCCTGAACTGTCAGGCCATGGGAGTTTCCAGCAAGGAAAGGATGGGGAATTTCTAAAGCCAACACCGTACTTTTTGATGTTAGGCAAATAAATTGGCAGCTAAATACTCTAAATTCCAATAATATGAATTGATTTAACAACTGATTATGTCATTTTAGCTTTTTCTTTCCAGAATCTATAAAACGACGTTACCCTCATTGGTGCAGAAAATAAGGTCGGGATATTTATCCTCCAGCTCCTTTCTTGTGATATCCCTTAGACTACTGGCATCACCACTCCTCTCTCCTCGATTCTAGTAACCTCTCTCTCCCCCTGTTCCTCTGGACCTCCCCTGCTATTAGTCCTGGGTCCTTGCAGGATCCCTATACCTCTCCCACACCTTTGTAAATAGTCTAGTGATGTGCTGGTAAGCAGCTGCAGTGGGGGGTGGCAGTGGGGTGGGACGGAGCCTTAATTTGTAGCACTTGCCAATTGCCATGGTGTAAATATTCCCATCACGGCCCATTTCAAGCTACCAGTGTGAAGTCACTGAACACGGAGTTGGGAGGAAATGTTGAGTCAGCTTTTATAAGTTGATATGGGCCAGCTCCAGCACAGCCCTGAATAGTCCTCTTGTAAATGAATTCTTTTAAAATTATGCTGATTGGAGTGTGCCATCTGATTCCTATTGGGCCCCACACTGATTCTGATACCATCCTGGAACATTGGCTGACTGTTCAGTCACAGGGAGAAAGGAGCTCTCTTTTCTATAGGACTTAAATCTGGGAGGACATAAGCCTAGAGCTTCAGAAGCTGCCTGAGAGCAAAGGCAACCAAGAGGAAGGCAGAGCTAAGAGACGGAGGTAGACAAATTCTGGTGATACCGTCTGAGCCCTGGATACAACCATACTTGGAATGAAGTGTGCCCTGGCCTTTTCAGGCGCATGAACTAATAAATTCTCTCCCTCTCGTTCTCTTTTTGTTTCTGTTGATTTCATTGTTTTGGCTTAAGCCAGTTTCCCTTGGGATTTTACCACGTGCACACAGAGGATAGCTAAGGGGTATAATGGCATGGCATGGTCTTTCCTGCCTGTAAGCACCCTCCCCTGGGTTTCTGCACTCCAGGTACACTGGTTTTCTTTCAGTCACTTAGAAGCTCTCGTGCCCCTCTGCTGTAATTGCTTTGCAGGTGCCATTTCCCCTGCCTGGAACAGTCTTCCATCCTCTTTGCCCAGTTACCTCCTACTCACCTTCCAGATCTCTAGATAGTGTTACTCTGGTAGTTTGTTACAACGTGGCCCCTGATGAATTACACCTTCCAGTATTCGTGCCCTTGTGTAGTCCCCTCCCCTGGACTCTGGGTTGGCACTCTGACTGCTGTAACCAACAGAATTCAGCACCTAATGTTGCTGCACCAGTTCCGAGCCTAACCCTTAAGAAAAGCATCTTCCGCTTTTCTGCTCTTGGAAGACTTGGGCTGACATATCAAAAAGGTCTGATTCCCCTGCTGGAGACACCAAATGGAGAGACCACACGAGAGCATCCTAGCTGTGTCCCAACCTATGTGCCAGCTGCATGCAGCACGTGAGTGACCCCCGACAAGACCAGTAGGGGAACGGACCAGCTGAGCCCAAATTACAAAATTGTGAGCAAGTAAAAGGCTCCTCTTCTTCAAGATTGTTGTTTTTAGTTATTACATTTTGGAGTAGTTTGTTGTGCAGCAATGGATAACTGAGAGAATTCCTCCAACTTTCCTAGATCAAGTCATTCCCCCATCAGACATTATCAGCACCATGCACATGGCCTTCACGACACTCAGCACATTCTGTAACAATACATTAAACTCAAGAATGACTTTCCTTTTTTTTTTTTTTTTTGCGGTATGCGGGCCTCTTACTGTTGTGGCCTCTCCCGTTGCGGAGCACAGGCTCCGGACGCGCAGGCTCAGCGGCCATGGCTCACGGGCCCAGCCGCTCCGCGGCATGTGGGATCTTCCCAGACCAGGGCACGAACCCGTGTCCTCTCCATCGGTAGGCGGACTCTCAACCACTGCGCCACCAGGGAAGCCCAAGAATGGCCCTCCTTTTTAGCGTCCCTTTCCTGTGATAACTTCCGGAACTCTAAGAATATTACCCAACCTCAAGGCATCAGTCCTTGTAATAGTGGTCAGAAAGTTAGGTCCGCCCGCCCCAGGGCCCGGTCCTCTGCTTTCATTTGTGCTGAATCTGCAGCTGATCCTCTGGATGTAGGTTCAGTAGAAGTTTTTGCACAGGCGTTTAGCACAGTAGAGATCCCATATTCTCCCCGCCACCACATTAATGATTCTACTCTCAAGCATTAGGCACTATTCATAGGGAAACTAGATTCAAAAAGATCCATGATTTACAGCTTTACAGTATTCAGATTTACACAGCAGTTTCTTCCAAATTATACTCAGGGGAATATATCAGTGGCTAACTTTGGCACTCTTACCAAGTACAGAGCCTTCCAATTCTAAAGGATTTTGCTGGTGAGTCATTAAGTTAAAAAAGGAAATCCATATTGGTAATAAATCTTTGTAGAAGTATTCTATGTTCTTTCGAAAACGGATTGTTTCTAGATGGCTACTTCAACTAACATTATCAAAAACAATAGATTTCTGTTAGAATATAAAATGACGCTTTCTGAGAAATTGTTTCTTTTTTTTTTTTTTAAAGTTGATTCAGGAGATTTATTATGGAGGGTACTTCCAGAAGGCCAGAACTTTCAGTAAATTTATTCTGTTATTTTCATTTTTAAAAAACTATTATAGGGCTTCCCTGGTGGCGCAGTGGTTGAGAGTCCGCCTGTCGATGCAGGGGACACGGGTTCGTGCCCCGGTCCGGGAAGATCCCACATGCCGCGGAGCGGCTGGGCCCGTGAGCCATGGCCGCTGAGCCTGCGCGTCTGGAGCCTGTGCTCTGCAACAGGAGAGGCCACAACAGTGAGAGGCCCGCGTACCATAAAAAAAAAAAAAAAAAAAAATCACTGTAATCACTATGTGTGTATTATTTGGCAGTCTACTTTTTGGGGGCCAGTAGTATTGGCATCAACATTTCCTATGTTACAGTTTCACAATACCTTTACTTTTTCAGTTAGGATACTTTTGGATCCAAGTTAACAACCAACTCATATTGTCTTCAACAATAAGGAATGTATGATAATCACTGCTATAGTGGGAACCACATAAGTAGGGCAGGCTCCAGGCATGCTATAATTTGAGTTTCTACCCTATTTTTCTGTAGTTATCTCATATCTGCAGTTGCTCCCCATTCCCCCCATGGGCTAACATTGTCCTCAGGGCCCCCTCACATCACAGGCTGGGGCAGCCTGCTTCCTTGCTCGTGAGGGGGAGAAATGCTACCCTCATGATGGAATAAAGTTCCACTTTTCAGTCTGATTGGGCCATTTTTAGGTAATGTGCTTTTTCCTGGACATAAAATGGTTCCTGAGGGAATCTAACTCTAACCTTAAGCTTGAGATCTTTAATTTTTTTTAGATAATTAATTAATTTATTTATTTTTAGCTGCGTTGGGTCTTCGTTGCTGCGCCCGGCTTTCTCCAGTTGCGGCGAGAGGGGGCTACTCTTCGTTGCGGTGCGCAGGCTTCTCATTGCGGTGGCTTCTCTTGTTGCGGAGCACGGGCTCTAGGCGCACGAGCTTCAGTAGCTGCGGCACATGGACTCAGTAGTTGTGGCTCGCGGGCTCAGTAGCTGTGGCGCACGGGCTTAGTTGCTCTATGGCATGTGGGATCTCCCCAGACCAGGGATCGAACCCGTGTCCCCTACATTGGCAGGCGGATTCTTAACCATTGCGCCACCAGGGAAGTCCAAGCTTGGGTTCTTGAACCAATCACTGGCCACCCACCAGACAGGATTATGATCTTTGGTTTATTTGGAATCAGCCTTTGGATCTCAGGATAAAGTCAACTTCTCTTGAGTCATCTGACTGCATAGATGAGGCATGAACACCCAAAGAAAAACGGGGATTCTGTTAGGAAGGACCAAGAAGAGAGTCACTATTACTCTTTTATTTTTATGTTTGCTAATTTGATAGGAGAGAGAGTTCCTCATTGCTGTTTTACTTTTCATGTCTGTCGTTCCCTTCCTACCCTCTGTTGTGGCACTTCTGCGTCAGATGGTGGTGGATTCTTTACTCTCTGTGGGCTTCTTATGGATTATGAGCTTCTTAAAGATAAGGAATCTGTAATACTAACACTTGCTTCCTCAGAGCTTAGCAGGTGTTGTATAAATGTCAGTTAAATAAATGATTAAATGAAAGAAAAAAATGAATGAATGCAGTGCAGAATGCATACAATAAGATGGCATTTAGGATTAAGATACAGAATGGTATGATAATGAAGAAGAGACAGAGATTCCTTTTTTCAATGAATATTTACAGCGGTCTTATTCTGAGCTACCTGCTGAGATACCACAGGGAGCAAGACAGACGCGTTTCTGCCTTCATGGAACTTAGATTCTGTTGGGAAGAGGAACACTGAAGAAAGGACGGAGTCTGCTTTACAAAGAGAAGTGCAGGCGGGATGGGAGCTATGGAGGTGAAGGCTGTTCTGGGCTTTGTCAGATTTGGAGCTGCTTCCCTTCTCTTATCAGAATCAGGTCTGGCTCTAGGTCTTTTGCTTCTAATGAGACAGACAACCCAGGGCACCAAAAGGTAGTAACCAAGCCAAGGTTTTCACTGGCTCTCTGTGCCCTGTGACTCCAGTTTATCACTATTGTTATAAAGGCACTGCTTCTAGACCTCTGACTGAAGGTGGAGCTTTGCACATGCACGGATGGCTCTACAGCTGGCGACTGGACGGAGTGGCGGGGAAGGGAGCCAGCAAGGAGGTTTAGCTCACAGACTGCTGATGAGCTACTGCACAAACTAACTGACTCCTGTCCTACTGTCGTGTGTGTGTGTGTGTGTGTGTGTGTGCTTGTGTGTGTGTGGTGCTGGTGTTCTGACCCATTTCACTGCTTCCTGAGGGTAGAAGTTGTGGGTCCAGGGTAATATCCAATCACAACTCTCTTCCCTTATTTAGGGCACTGAGGGGGCATATTTCTATCCTTATGATATAACATGAAAACCAAGCAAGCATGATTTCTAAACCAAAACAGCTTTTAATTGGGGATTTTTAGGTGTTATACACATTCCTCCTTCATTCTGAGAAGGGGAATGCCTTGCTTAAGAGCAACTTACAAAGGTCCCAGCCTGCTTTCTTTGAGCAGGAAACTCCATGGTTCTGTGCTGGCTTCAGAGCAGTTCAGGCCTTGGGAGGTGCTTTCGCATAGTTCCTCCAGGACAGGAACCTGACCTACTTTGGGAAAGGAAGGATTGCTTTACTGGGGAAATGATATTTCTGTTGAAACCTAAATGGTGAGCATGATTTTTCCAAAAGAAGGAGATGGTTAGGGAGGGTAGCATTCCAGGCAAGGAAACAGTTTACGTGGAGGCTTTGAGGCCTCAGGCAAGGTCAATCCTAGGGCATTCAGGGAACTAAAAGTTTCATCTGCTTGGCGTGCAGAGTGAGAAGAGGGGTGCTAGGTGAGACTGAAAGGAGAGGCAAGGGTGAGATCTTGTACAGCCTTGCAACTGTGGTGAATTTAGGGTTCAGGCCAGGTCTGGAATTAACAAGGTCAAGGAGGGACTTCCCTGGCAGTCCAGTGGTTAGGACTCGGTGCTTTCACTGCCGTGGGCCCAGGTTCAAGTCCTGGCTGGGGAACTGAGATCCCGCAAGCTGCATGGCATGGCCAAAAGAAAAAAAAAAAAAAAATATATATATATATATAAACATTTTTAAAAATTAAAAAACATTTTTTAAAATTAAGAAAAATAAACCAAAAACCAAGGTTAAGGATTCACTGGGCTAGGCTAGGGTGGAAGGCCATGACCAGAACAGTTTATGTGTGAAATTTTTTTTGCCCTTAAGATTTCAGTATGTAATTAATTGACATTACAAAATAGATTAAAGTTTAATTTTCATGCCAAATTAGAAGATTGGCTTTTTAAAAAATAAATTTATTTATTTTATTTATTTATTTTTGGCTGTGTTGGTTCTTTGTTGCTGTGCGTGGGCTTTCTCTAGTTGCAGCAAGTGGGGCCTACTCTTGGTTGCAGTGCGTGGGCTTCTCATTGCAGTGGCTTCTCTTGTTGAGAAGCACGGGCTCTAGGCACGTGGGCTTCAGTAGTTATGGTGCATGGGCTCAGTAGTTGTGGCTCACGGGTCTAGAGCGCAGGCTCAGTAGTTGTGGCACACGGCTTAGTTGTTCTGTGGCATGTGGGATCTTCCCAGACCAGGGCTCGAACCCATGTCCCCTGTATTGGCAGGCGGATTCTTAACTACTGCGCCACCAGGGAAGCCTGAAGATTGGCTTTTTTATCCAACATTTTATTATAAAAATTTTCAAACAAAGAGAAAAATGGAAAGAATCGCCTATATTCTACCATTTAATGTTTTGCTCTCCTTGCTTTATCACGTATCTGTCCATCTAGGCATTCCCCTCACTGTCCGTCAATCCATCTTATTTATTCATTTATTTTTTTGGCTGCATCAGGTCTTCCTTGTGACATGTGGGGTCGTTGTTGAGGCATGTGGGATCTTTCGTTGCTGTGCGTGAGCCTCTCTCTATTTGTGGCGTGTGGGTTTTCTCTCTCTAGTTGTGGCGTGCCGGTTCCAGGGAATGTGGGCTCTGTAGTTCGTGGCACGCTGGCTTTCTAATTGAGGCATGTGGGCTTAAGCTGTCCCACAGCATGTGGAATCTTAGTTCCCCGACCAGGGATTGAACCCTTGTCCCCTGCATTGGAAGGTGGATTCTTTACCACTGGACCACCAGGGAAGTCCCCAGTCCATCTTATTTTTTGATGCATGTTAAAGTAGTTGGAGACATCAGTCAACTTCATCCCTGGACACTTCAGTATGCATACCATTATCTAGAGTTTAATATTTGTTCATGGTTCTTTTTGTGTGTGTGGTAAAAGTCATATACAGTGATATGCAAACATCTTAAGTATTCCATTTGATGAGCTTTGATAAATATGTACGTAAAAATTTGAAGTTTCAAGAAAGATACAACTTCTACTGAAAATTATTATCATATACTGTTATAAGGCCTTTACATTATACATGAAGTGGTATAATATCAATTCAAGGTAGACTGTGATGAATTAAGGATGTATATTGTAATCTTTAGTAATCACTTTAAAAATATTAGCTAAAAAGCCAAAAGAAGAGATAAGCTAGAATACAAAAAAAAAAAAAAAAAAAGAAAGAAAGAAAGAAAGAAGAAAACCAAAACAAAAAACTTCAACCCAAAGGAAGACCAAGTAAAAAACAATAGCAAGATGGTAAACTTAAATCTATCTATAACATAAACACACCAAATATAAAAGGACTGAACTCTTCAATTAAAAGATGGAGATTGTCAGTCTGGATAAAAAGCAAGACCCAACTATATGATGTTTACAAAAGATGCACTTAAATACAGAGACATAGATTTTTTTACCCTCTTTAATTTTTAAACTATTTCTCTATACCATGCAAACACTAAGCATCAGACAACTATATTTCTATATATCAGGCGAAGTAAATTTAAAGACAAAGAATATTTCCAGGAATAAAGAATGATATTGTAATAACAAAAGGTCAATCAATCGAGAAATCATAACAATCCCAAGTGTGTGATCACCTAATAACAGAGTATTAAAGTATATGAAAACAAAAATTGACAAGAGAGAAGTAGATCTGCAGTCATACTTGGAGATTTTAATACTTCTGTTTTGAGAAGAGATGTGATAGAATAAATAGACAAAAATATCAATAAGGATATAAGAGATTTGAATAACATTCTTACCAACTTGACCTAATTGACATATGTAGATGACCCAACAATTGCAGAGTATACATTCTTTACAAGTGCACATCGGACATTCACCAAGATATATTTTATGCTACTGGGCTGTATGTGAAATTAAAAAAATACCATTTATGAGAGCATCAAAACAAAATACTCAGGAATGAACAAATTTTACAAAAAATGTGCAAAACATCTATACTGAAAAATACAAAATATTATACAGGGAAATTGAAGATCTAAATAAATAGAGTGGAAATTGCTCATGATTAGAAACCTTCATATTATGATGATGTCAACCCTCCATAAATTGATGTACACAGTCAAAACCATCCCAATCAGAATCATGGCAGGATTATTTGAGAAGAAAATTATAAGCTGACTGTAAAGTTTATGTGAAATTGTAAAGGAGAGAGAATAGCTAAAATAGCTTGAAAAAGGACAACGTTTGAGATGTCAAGAATTACTAAAAAGCTACAGTCAGCAAGACAGAGTGATATTGATGTAAGTAGATTAATGGAATAGAATAGAATCCAGAAGCAGACTCACACTTTTACAGTTAATTAGTTTTCAACAAAGGTTGAATCCAATGGGAAAAATGATGGTCATGTCAACAAATGTGACTGGAATGACTAGACAATGTATGAAAAAATTGTCATTGTATAATCCCATTTGTAGTATATATGCACGACAAATTAGAAATTTTCACCCTATGTTATCCATGTCTTGGGAAATAAATTATGCATCTGGACTGCTATACTAGCTCTCTCAAGCCACAGGAATATTATTCATTAAGAAAAACTTGTTAAGGGGCTGCAATAACATTGAGGACACAAGGGTATCATTTAGAAAATAGTTTGAATTCATTAAATAATGCTTTACTTCCTAGATGATATAATAAAAATGGCCTTCTGTTTTTACAATGAGTTTAGCCCCTCCTTGTATATTGGTAGTAGGAGAAATTTCCAATTTCACTCATGACCAGTGATATGTATTTGTAAAACTCCTAGCTGGGTGGAAGGGCAGGTTGCAAAAATGAAATCTCATAAGCCAATAGTGGAAGGCTTCTTTTAGATGCTGGAGGAATCAAATCCTTGATGTACATTGGAGCTGGCATTATTATTATAATTTATTTATATTTATTTATTTATTTATTTATTTATTTATTTATTTATTTATTTGCAGTACGCGGGCCTCTCACTGCTGTGGCCACTCCTGTTGCGGAGCACAGGCTCCGGATGTGCAGGCTCAGCTGCCATGGCTCACGGGCCCAGCCACTCCGCAGCATGTGGGATCTTCCCGGACAGGGGCACGAACCCGTGTCCCCTCCATCGCCAGGTGGACTCTCAACCACTGAGCCACCAGGGAAACCCCGGAGCTGGCATTATTATTGTGACTAACAGAGGTTAATCAAAAGGAGAAGTTCCTGCCCCAACAAACTGAAATGTAAATGTGGTTAAGTTTTGAAAACTTTCCCCTCCTACACTTTGAGTTTTGAGAGGGATTTTTTGAGGACGAAAGATCCGTTTGCTCTGTGGTTGTAACTCCCAGATCCAGGAGGCTCTGTGATTAGATAAGGCTTGGTATTCCCCACGGAGTTTCTGCTTCCAAAAGGGCCTGTTGATCCTAGAGAATCAAGTGATAGCTGGAGTAGCTGTACAAATTTCTTATTCCAATAATCCAGGAAAGTCTCCCAAAACTGGGTCAAAAATGCTTCCACCACGGAAGATAGGTTCTTTCTCCCATATGGTGCTAGAGAGAGGCATCATAAACTCTCTCTACTTCTTTTTTCATTTCTTTTTTTCTATCTCTATAGTGTTTTCTTTTTTTATAGTCTGTGTAGGCAATCACACTTCCATTACTATAACGTCACTTGAAGAGTTCAAATTCCAGGAGGGTTGATCAGAATCCATTTCTGTTTAGTTAACTAGCAGGCCTGAGGATACATTTTGAACACTGTGACTGTGGTTACTTTCTCAACTCCTCCACGAATTGTACAAATCAGCTCTTAGGAAGGATTACTTTTGCAAGTGGGTCATCTCAATCATTTTGCATTTAATCTTAGTTTGCTATTCCTGGAGCATGTACCAAGGGTCAAGCTAAGTGCTTTCCTTACATTATTCAGTATAATCCTTATGACACCCTTTCAAATAGATACTTTTATTTCCCCATTTTACGATTAACTTACTTTAGGATAGAGAGTTGGGTGGTGATAGAGTTGGACCTCAAACACAGATCTGAGTCCAGAAGAACAAGCTCTTACAAACTCCTTCCTCAGCTCAGAGGATGATGTAATTCTGATCTTACCCCCAATCCCAGGTACCTCTCTGTAACTCCCTGTGTTTTTACTATCAACCGGTTGCCTAGTTTTGGCAGAAAAACTGTACTAGGCTGCGTGGGGTGAGATAAAGCAAAATACAAGAAATGGCGAGCTTTTAATCTAGTTAAGCAGTTGTTTTCAACTTAAGACGCACACTAGAATCATCTGTGGAACTTTAACAAATGCTGATGACAGAAATTCTGATTTAATTGGTCTGGGGGAGGCCTGGGCATCAGAATTTTAAAAACTCCTCAGGTGATTCTAAGGTGCAGCCAACGTGGACAACCACCTAGTGTGATTTGAAAACACTCATAAAATAACATCAAAACCACTACAATGTACAAAATGATATATTCTGAAACGTATTTACCTTACCTCGTTCCACAAGGATGTGGCAAAAAAAATTATTCGGTACAGAATGAATTCCACTGAGGGGCACAGAGTTCCAGGTACTTGTCAAATAGGCCGTCAGATGGGCTAGGACACGTGAGGTCAGCGTAGAAATAATTCAGGTACATTTTATTTCTCTGCAAGGCAGCGTTATCAGATTTTAGGAGGAATAGTTTTTAGAAAACAGTGATTGGTCCAGGCACTGTTTCTAGGTGGTTGATTGGTCCAAAAACTGTTTCCAGGGAGTTGATTGGTCTGGAAGCCGTTTCCAGGCTGTCTAGCCGCTAGATTGCCTTGTCTCCAAGGGTTACTCAAGCTACAAAGTGATAACGGGTCTCAGAAGCTTGTATGGAATGATAATTTTTTTTCCCATTACAGAGGCTTATTGAAGAAAATACAAGTATTTGAGGGATGACTCATAGGCACATTGTACATTTCTTTGCTCCAACTTCTCTAAGGGTTATGAATTGCTCATAAAGCAGAAGCTTCCTAAATGACATTTTCACAAGTAGTGGAGGGGCTAGAGGCATGCCATGAAAAATTTCCAGCCATTAAAAGGGTAGCATTAAACTATTCAGTGCAGTAACTGTTGGAATATTTCTTGACTTTTCTTTCTCCTTCTCAAGAGCAGAAGAAGCTGTTGTCAGTTTAATAACAGTAGGGAAAAACAGATAGTGTATAAAATGATGATGTAATAACAAAGAAAACTGAGAAAAAGGGTAAAATCACTGCAATTCTATAATCTTAATATTCAACTATTTTCATTTTCGCATATTTTATTCTAACCCATGACCAATATTATTTGGGTGATAACATGTAAAATTTAAGGTTTGACTATCTAATCATATATATATATATATTTTTTGCAGTACTTGGGCCTCTCACTGTTGTGGCCTATCCCATTGCGGAGCACAGGCTCTGGACACGCAGGCTCAGCTGCCATGGCTCACGGGCCCAGCTGCTCCCTAGCATGTGGGATCCTCCCAGACCGGGGCACGAACCCGTGTCCCCTGCATCGGCAGGCGGACTCTCAACCACTGCGCCACCAGGGAAGCCCGTAAATTTAAAATTTTTAGCTTTAGATTCAATGAATATTTTTGAGTGGCATACACACATTCTGGACATTTATTTTACATAATTATCTTATTTAAAAAATAACAATAATAAGCATTTACAGAAGGTCACATTGTGGCAGGCTCTGTTCTAAGGACAGAAGATATAGCGGGAAGAAAACAAACAAAATTTTCTTACTCTAGTAGGGCAAGATAGGCGATTACAACCCTGACCGACACAGAATGCTTCTGTGCTGCGTGTGGTTACACATATTTCATTCTCTAAACAATCCTATGAAGTAGGTACTATCAGCAACTCCATTTTACAGGAGAGGAAATCAGTGCACAGAGAGGTTAAATAACTTGCCAAAGGTCACACAGCTAGTGAGCATTTGAGCTGGGATTTGTGGCACCACACGCTGCATGCTCAACTGCTCTGTTCTCCTGTCTCTGTAATTAGCTTATTTATACTGATTCGATTGATGCAAGGTATCACAAGTTTTCCTTTTCCTTTCTCAAATATTTTCAATTTTTACTTCAAATATTTAATATTTCTCTATAAAGGTATTGGATTAGTATTACAGCCAACACTTTCCAATTACAGGACACTTACCGTGTGCCTGGTACTTTACTTACCTGACGAAAATAAGGTGAGTGTTTTGTCTGGTGTACTTGCAAAAATTTTCCTTCAAAATAAAATGGCAGGTAGGTAATATCTATAACCTCAAATTAGAAAATGAGCTAACGAAGTAGGGGCCCACCTTCTCTGCACATTAGATTCATCTGAAGAAAATTTTAAACTATATGGACGCTTGGGTCCCACCTCCAGGAATTCTGATTCAATTGGTCTGGAGTGAGTTCAGGCCACTTTGCTAATATGGTAAAGTGGCAAAGTGATAGAATGTTTAAAAGCCAGACGTTTAAAACCATCATCATTATTAAAAGCACGGCTTTGAATCAGACTGACTTGGATTAAATCCCACATCCACTCATTAGCTGTGTGATTATGGGCAAGTTTGCGGCAGGGAAGGAAAAAAATTCTCTACTCTCTTAGGAGCTCCAGCTGGGCCTGAGAATTAAACTGACACAAGAATAACAGGGAAAAAGTGTGCACGTTTTAATCAGATTTTACATGTACATTCACAAGAGAATGACAACCCAAAGATGTGACCAGAGCAGGAAGGTTTTATACCTTTTAGACAAAAAAATGATAACTTTTGAAGAAATGACCAGACAAAGGGGTTTGGACTGGTGCAGTAAGTCGTGGGGAAGCGACTAGGAGATACATGAGGGGAAGTTGTGGATGATAAGGGTTATTTCAATAAGCTTGTTTGTACAGACCAATTGTACATTTCAATGTCGATTCCCCGGCTCTGGGGACAAGGATGTTCTCTTCCTAATACAGCAAGGGCAACTTCCTCCCAGGAAATGTTATGTTCTGTTTTTAGGTAGAAAAGGGTAGATCAGAGAGCCCTTCTCTCACACCTGCTGTTTCTCAAATGCCTTCAGCTCAAAATGATCAACATACCGAAGCAATATATTTTGGGGTGGCACGTCCTGAACTCTTTAATTTCTAAATCTCTCTGCACTTCTCTCTCTTTCCTCATCTGTAAAGTGGAAGTAAACATTCACCTCTTAGAGCAGTTGTAAGAATTAAAGAGCGGGAATTCCCTGGCAGCCCCGTGGTTATGACTCTGCGCTTTCCCTGTTACGCGCAGTCCCGTGGTTATGACTCTACGCTTTCCGCTTTCCCCGACTCTGCGCTTTTCCCATGCATTAATTCCCTCAGCAAATACTTGCCGAGCACCCACCATGTTCCAGGCATTGTTCCAGGTGCTGGGGAGGCAGCATTGAATAGAACAGACAAGGGGCTTGCCCTCTGAGCACTACTTTGAATTTTTTTTAGCATTAATAAAATGTGCTTAATCTCATGGTCCTTATATTACTCTCTCCTGTACTAGGTCATCTGAACTTGGGGTCTCATCCTTACCTGCTCTCAGAGACCTTCCTTCATCAGTGGTCCCTGCTCCTCTCTACTGGCTCCTTGTCATATTCATTTAAACATAACCACTTTTTTTTTCATAGTTAAAAAAAAAAAAAAATCCCCGAATCAGGGATTTTAGGTTTCAAGTTACCCAACAGTTTCTACTTTCGTCCTTGCATTGTTTTGCTTTGCAGGTAAGTATAGACGTTGTCTGCATGCACAGTCTCCGCTCCCCAGGTTGGCTCCATCTGTTCTCCTTCACACTCCAGAGCACTGTGGTCAGGCTTCTGTCTCCATCACTCTACAGACATTACTCTCAACAAGGTCACTCCCTTCTTAAAACCATTTGATGACTCCAGCTTTTCCTCGGGACGAAGTCCAAACTCTTTAAAGTGGCATGTGCTCATTTGCAGCCTTCCCTCCCGTCACTGCCTTTTCTGCCTGCACTCGTCTCCCCTGCCTGCTGCCCACTCCCCACACCCACACACACTGGGAGTTCCCACCCCACAGGACTGCTTGGAGTTCCCCAGAAGCATCATACTTCCACCTCTAGGCAGTGATGCTCTGAAGTGGTTTGTACCCGCTTGTGAGAGTTTGGTGTACATTTCTTCCCGATTATGCGTTTGGTGATGCCCAGTTGGTAGCCTAAAGTCGGCCATGGTGGGAGTATTTATATCAAGGAAATGGGCAAATTCTACAAACTAGGGCTTTCTTGCCTACCTCTAGAGAGATGGCTGTTAAATATCTACCAAACACCATTGCGTCTAGGCCTGTGCACATATGTTCCCCCCTCCACCCCAGCTTGGATCAGCTTAAATGTCCCTTCCTTTTGGAAGCTTCTCCTGACTCTTCAAGATTGGGATAGAGGGACTTCCCTGGTGGTCCAGTGGTTAAGACTCTGTGCTCCCAATGCAGGGGGCCTGGGTTCGATCCCTGGTCAGGGAACTAGATCCCGCATGCCACAACTAAGACCCGGTGCAGCCCAATAAATAAATAAATAAATATTTAAAAAAAATTGGGATAGATACCCTTCTCTGTGATTCTATGGAAACTTGGGCAGCACCCTTCCCCCATCCCCCGCCCCATGGCATGTATCGCACTGATTTTTTCTGTATCCTATACTGACCAAGTGAAGTCTTTGAGGTCAGGGAAGGCTTCAAGGTGTGGTTCTCCAGTCAGCAGCGTGATCATCCCTGGGGGAGCTGGTTAGAAATGCAGACTCTCAGGCACACCCCAGACTGATTGAATCAGAAACTGCATTTTAACAAGATCTCCGGGAACTGAATGCAATTAAATTTAAGGTGCACTGCCTTAGGGGCCATTTCATTATTTTTCAAATGGAAAAACAAAACATCAGGGGCCTTGTCTTATTCATTGCCATTGTTCTCCACCTGGGATCGTGTTTGACAAATAGCAAGGTGCCACATCATATTGTGAAATGAAGCGGTACATGAGTAATTGAAATAATTAGCCCTCTCTATTAAACAGGAAGCTTTTTAGGGTTCAAGAATGTGTCTTCATTTTGCATCCCCTAGATTTCCTCATACACATCAGCCGTTCAGTAGAAAATGGAATAGGATGAAGGAACTAGGCTTGAGTGCACTTTTGCTGATCCTAAAACTAGGGCCCACTTTAAGATATTCATCCTAGAAGTGAGGCAATGACCTTTGAAGCTATGGGTCTGTAGAATCCAAACCTGGAGTTTTGAAATATGTCACCAGAAACTTAAGATTTTTCCTAGCCATCAACCTGCTGCAATATTCTACTCTTATTTCCTCGTTTCTCCTAATACAGTGATGCCAAGCTTACCCTACCTCCTTCTTTCCTCTTCCTTTAGCTACAGCGTCCACACGCTACTTGCTCACAGACTCACACGCACGTTGAACACGAGGTTGAGTAGGAGAGCTGTGCGGTGCAGTGGAAGGCACTTGGCATTTAGTCAGGAGACACTGGCTGTGTTCCTGCCTGTCACAACCTTTCTGGAGGCTTCTTCTTTTCCTCTGCAATGGGGAAAATGGTATCTTCCCTATCTAATTCACCACGTTTTTGTAGGATCAAATGAGTTAACATAGGTGAAAGTGCTTTTATACATTGTAAAGCACTGCACAGAGTAGATGCAAAATCTCTCAGACAAATGGATCTCAAGTACACGCTATGGTTTAGTAACTCCCTAGCACGTGGAATATGCAAGGAGATAAAAGAATGTTCCAGTATGGAAGGGTATAGAAATCTAGAGGTTATTTATTTGGGGAACAGGATGCCTCACCTGTGTCCAGGCATGTAATTAGATAAAGATTATGGTTTTGCATTGCAAAGACATAAAAATAAAACATTGGCTTCGTATCAGATGTCACCTAGGAAATCTGGGGTGATTCCATCTGAGATGCCAGGTGTGCTATTAATCAGCAGTAAAAAACAATTAATCTAAGAAGCAAATGATAAGGACATGTGGGTGGCTGATAACTGGAGAAACAGTTTCATTCCCTAATAGGATCTGATAGGCTCCAACTAATGTAGATGCAAAAAATATAGATCAATACCAAGCAAGAGTTCCTTTCAAATAGACAGCTACCAGTGAATATTGCAAACTGCAAGCATTGTTCGCCCGTTTCTTAGTGTTGGGACATCCCTTGCAGATGTTAATAATGATCTGCCCACAATAGGAAGGCTCCATGGTGTGGTCTTTCAATCAGCAGCCCGGGGCATCCCCTGGGGAGTTGGTCAGAAATGCAGACTCTCAGGGCCACCCCAGACCTGTTGAATCAGAACCTGCCTTTTAACAAGATCGCCAGGGATTGAGTGTATTTAAATTTAAGGCAGATTGCCTTAGGGACCGTCTAATAATTTTTCAAGTGGAAAAACAAAAAATCAGGACTTTAAGGGTGATTTTTTTTCCCCTCAAGGTCTAATAGGCATGGGAAGCAGAGCCTGGATTAGAAAAAAAAGTTTTCCGACTCTGTTGGCGGTTCCAGCATTGCTCACCACCTCACAGCCTGGTTCTTCAGCTTCTGCTGTGAGGCTTAGGGCAAGTTACTGAACCTCTCTGAGTCTGTTTGCTCATCTATGAAATGGAGATGGTAGCAATGTCTACCTCACAGAACTGTGAGGTTTAACACAAATTAGAAAATCTCTGAACATTTCGTCCAAGGCATAATTCACATGAAAAGGTTTATTATTCTCTAATGAAAAGGCAGACGATGTTCCACATAATTTAAACAGTAGAAGTAAATTTTTTATGGCACACAGAAGCAGATTGTTATCGATATCTCTGAAAATCTTCATGCCTTGACAGTAATGTTTGGAAAACAGTCATTTTTCCTTTTAATCTTTCCTATTTTCCAGTGAAGAAGCTTATATAAGCTACCCTGCAGAGGTGCTCTGCTAGTCACTGTAATTTAATCATCTTGAAGGTTAGGCTGACTTCTATTATTATGAAAATGGTGACCCCGGGCCAAATTCAACCTTTGGAATAGGCACCCACATATGTAATTAAAGAACCTGACTCACTGACCTACTTTCTTGGCCACCGAAACAGGAAGAGACTGCATTTCCTAGTGTTCCGCTCCATCTAGTGGCCAAACATGGTACATGGCTCAATTTTCGGTTACAGAGAAATTATCGGGAATTCTACAATAGGTTTTCATGTCTTAAACACAAACACATCCGACTTCTCACTATTGAGGAGAAATCATCCAACATACACATTTTTAATGCTGTTTGTTATACTTGAAATAATAGGCTTAGGATTCTTACAAATGTACCATACTAATGCAAGATGAGAGAGGGGAAACTGGGGTGGGGGAGGAAGGGTCTGTGAGAACTCTGTATTTTCAGCTCAATTTTCTGTAAACATAAAACAGTTCTAAAAAATAAATCCAACTGATTAAAAAAAATAGGCTTAGGATGCTTGTTGCTGGTTGGAAAGTTGGAGACTTTCTGATTTGGAACAGGAAGACCAGAGTCATCTTTGATGCTTCTGTTGATGAAAAAATTAGTCAATAATATAAGAAAGAAATAGAAAACCTTATTTGAGCCAACCTGAGGATTATAAGCCAGGAGACAGTCTTTTAGGAAGCTCTGAGGACTGTTCTCCTGTTAGAGGTTAAAGCACAGTTATAGAAGTTTTTGAGACAAAGGGTTATACATCAAAGTGACATCATGAATGTTTAAATAGTCCAACAAGGTAGGCAGCAGCTTATTGTGACCTCTTATAGGATTCAGAAAGGAATGTCATCTCCTAAGGAGTTACCTTGCTGGTGCCAGGAGGAAACTGCTTTTTTTTTTTTTTCTTGTGAGGAGGCATTCCTGTGTCTTCTAGTTAATGTATAATGCAGATGCACAATGCCCACTAAAGGGGAGGGGGAGTGGTTCAAATGGCAAAGAAAATTTTATGTTAAATTTTCCTTTTCTTGCCTTAAAATAATTTTATTTCATCACTTCCCTCATGTGATATATCCATTATGTCATCAAACACTAAAAAATTAATTTCTCAAGACATTAGCCAGTGTCGGGGAGGAAGATATTTTCCTCTACGCTTCTAGGTTTTTCTGGCTGGTCTAAGAATTAAATTGGCACGAGACAGATTAACAGGAGATAATCAAACAAAGTTTAATAACATGTCTACATGGGAGAGACCCAGGAAAACTGAGTAACTCACCAAAATGGCCCAAACCATTAATAAACCTTAACACTATCTTCAGCTAAAGACAAGAGATGTTGGGGGTAGTGGTTTGAGACTTGAAAGGGGAGAAAGGCAATTGACTTGGAGATACAAAAAAGCAAATATTTGGTAAATAAATGCTTGCCCAGGCCATGGAGAGATAATGGGACACAGAGGGGACCTGATCTCTAGAGAGTCTTCCCCACCACATATAGCCCATACCCTTTGTGGATATCTCTGGAGATGGCTCTGTTAGGGAACAGGCTTTCTACCTAAATTCTTTTTTAGACAGTTAGGGGGAAGTTCAAAGTTTCTTCCTGAGTTTTTCAGGCCCTCATTGATTTCAGCTTGAAGTAACCCATATGCCACAGAGAACTTTGGGGGTGACAAATTTTGTTCCTCTACACCAGCCACATGTACTTATTTAATCCTTCCTTTGGGACCATCTGATAAGTGAAGAAAGGTGTTGGACATTACTCCAGACCCTGTAGTTTGGGCATCTCGGAGAGGAATGCCTATGGGTGCACTCAGAAGGCCTGAGCTGTAGGGTTCCCAGTCTCACAAAAGATCCCCTTTCCCCACGATGTGGCCGAAGAGCAATAGAGACCTGCTGGGGCCATGGGAGTCATGCCAAGGATCAGTGTCAGCCAAGGGAACAGAGGGTCAGTGACAAGAGACCAGCCTTTCGGGGCTTCCTTGGGGGCGCAGTGGTTAAGAATCCGCCTGCCAATGCAGGGGACACGGGTTCGAGCCCTGGTCCAGGAAGATCCCACATGCCGCGGAGCAACTAAGCCCGTGCGCCACAACTACTGAGCCCACGTGCCACAACTACTGAAGACCGCGCACCTAGAGCCCCGCAACAAGAGAAGCCACTGCAACGAGAAGCCCGGGCACCGCAACGAAGAGTAGCCCCCACTCGCCGCAACTAGAGAAACCCTGTGCAACAGCAATGGAGACCTGACCCAACACAGCCATAAATAAATAAATAAAAAACAAAACAAAAAAAGAGACCAGCCTTTCCCTTGACCTCTTTCTTGGAGATGTGTTGTCAGAGCCCCTGAAACCAAGATATAATTCCAGGTGTAGAAGTGGGGTCAGGAAGCCCCCAAAATGCCAGAGCTAGCATTTCTCACTGAAGGGTAGCAGAGTATGCTATCCCCAAGTATGTCTCTTTGGTATAAAGATTATTTTGAGTGAATTATTTTTTTGAGAAAAGGCAGACACAGGAGATGCTCTGAAAACAGAGTAGAAGTTACCCTTCTGTCAGGGAAATTTATACTTTTAAAGGAAATCTCCATTTGTGAGGGTGTCTCCTTCTCAGTACCAGGAAGAGAGGGATGACTAAAATCACGTGAAACTTATCTGTGAAGAAAGCAGAGACTTAAATCTTCATAACAAACCTTACCTTTTACTGTGCTTTTCCTGGTAACTTCCCATAACTGGTCTCTCTGTTCCCCCAACAACTTTCTTCTGTCTTTGGCTAAAGATATTAGTATTTAAGGTGCTAGCCATCTCAGCTTCCCTGGGTATCTCGCATCCGCACGTGAGGTATACATGTTAATAAACTTCCGTTCGTTTTTCTCCTGTCGCTTTGTCTTTTATTACAGGAGGTCTCAGCCAAGAAGGGTAGAGGGAACATTACTTTTCCTCTTCTAAATGACTGATTTAGCAGGAAGGAATTCAGAATCAGGATTGAGTTGATTTATAGAAAATACACGTGATATCCTTGCACGCAGGTTTGTGGCCTGTTCAGAGTTGGGCATGTATTTGCACCCCTGGAACTGGAGTCATTTCATGTTGAGACTTTGTTGGGGAATTGATGTTGTTAAATTAATTAAGCAAGGAGGCCATCCAGCTGATGTGGTTCTCATGCCGAGGAGGCCTACAGAGACAAACCAAAATCAAACCCTGTAAATGCCTCCGGATTAGGAAACCAAAACGCTAAGGTCAACTAATCACAGACAGCCAACGAGGCTTTAAGCTCTAGCCAATCAAATACTTTCTTTTCTTTGCTTCTCCATCTTCTCTATATAAGTCCTTTCTCTGGCTCCTGTCCTGGGGAGCTCCTAATCACTTCTGGTTTGGCGCACTTCAACTGAAATTGATTTTTGCTCAAATTAACTCTTGACATTTAAAACTGTGCCTCAGTTTATCTTTTAAAAATATGCAGATATGAATTTGGGTCTTTAGAAGTCTGATCACTGAGGGAATACTTGGAGCCTCTCTGGAGAGCAGGTCTGAAAGTGTGTCACTGAAGAATTTAAACCCTTCAAGTGGGATCAGTATTGTCGGTAGAAAGGAAGAAAAGAGGGTGATTTTGAGTTTGCTCAAGATATCTCATTTCCTGTAGCTTCTAGTGTTACCGAACCAAACTTGGGTCCTGTTTGCCCATGTGCAGGAAAGCCAATCTACTGACACTGGGTTGTGATGAAGGAAAGTGTGGCATTTATTGTAAGGCACCACACAAGGAGTCTGGGGCAGCTAATGCTCTAAAAGCCCAAACTCCAGACTTCCCTGGCAGTCCAGTGGTTAAGACCCTATGCTTCCACCACAGGGTTCACGGGTTCGATCCCTGGTCGGGGAACTAAGATCCCACATGCTGTGCAACGTGGCCAAAAAATAAATTAATTAACTTAAAAAATTAAAAAAAGGGCTGATTAGTAAAAAAAAAAAAGTTGTTAAAAAAAGCAATATTGTAACAAATTCAGTAAAGACTTTAGAAATGGTCCACATCAAAAAAAAAATCTTTAAAAGAAAAAAGAGGGCATAACTGGTTAGTGGTGTAAAAATTAAGCACTCACTGCTCCCTTAACAACCAATAACAGCTGTTCATCGGTGGTATGAAGCCTCTGAGAAGTATTCCCTGTGCCTAGTACTGAGCTCCCTAGGTGGACACAGTGTGTGAGATGGACAGTCTCCAAAGGGAGTCATCCCCAGAAGGGGAAAGTGAAATACTTTCCCAGGACCAGGCTCACCTTTTCCATCCTTGGAGATTTGGGGGATCAAACATTTCACCACTCTGGGTCTGGTACCAACTTCCCCCTGCCAGAAGAGAAGAGAACTGGGCATCATTTGGGCAGATTGCTGATTTGTAAGGCAACAGTCTTATCTTGTCTTGTCAGCAGAGGAGTGATACTTTCACTAAAAGTTCTCAGCAGATGTAACGGCAGGACAAACCAGGAATGTGACCTAACTCAGGCTCTCTCAGAGAGAGAGCAATTGGGCCCTCTCTATTTCAAGGGAGAATTCTGATCTTACTGAGAGGGTCCAGGCATTCAGGGGCTGAGCTGTCCCTTAAGTTTAAAATGCATTTTCCCAAACCTCACACTCTTGCAGTTCAAACACATTACTGGTAGTTAAAGTCGAACTGCTACATTATAACTAATTTGCCAGCACCCAGCTTTATATTGAATACTTTAGCTAAATTAGTTTGTTAACTACAGAAAGTCTTACTACAGTACATAGGTTAGAAAACACTCCCAATCGCCCCTGCTTAACTGGAAGGGAAAGACCGTTTGTTTGGTAAGGCAAATGAGAACACCGCCAGGTATTGGTACTCCACTGGGCAATTCCTGCCTTTGCCAATTACACACTTTAGTTGGTAATTTTGAGACTCCCAAATACGCTATAAAACTTTGCTCCAGAAGTGTACAAACAAAACTCATAAAAAATATTTTGAGATTAAGTTCAGATGTTTCATGGGTCCCCAGAAGTACTCCCCCAAAGAGAAATTCCTCATTTCTGGTGCTCCAATCTCTCGCTCTTAGAATTTCTCTAAAGCTTGTTCCCCTAATCCACGTCAGGAAGAACTTTCCAAATACCCAATCAAACCCAGATCCTGCCGGGACATCAAATTTGGCCGAAAAAGGGCTATCAGGTTCTTGAGCTACGACGGCGGTGGGATGGCCCCTTTCGTCAGTAAAACAGATGCCTTTATGGAATCTGCGGACCAGTCTACGTGTGGAAGGAGGATTTGTTTCCTTTCACTCTCTGGGTTTCCATCGTCAGTCTATGGGAAATGAATATAAGTGTCACTCCTGGTTCCCAATACTACGGCAACTGCGCATGTGCAAAGCTGTCCTGAGAACGCTTTGGGTCTGGGCAGGGCGGGGAGGGGAGGGGCGGGGCGAGGGAAGACCCGCCCCTCCCATTCGCCTTGGCCTTAACTCCTTCCTATCTGTCCGCCAGCGTCTCTCTTCACCTCTGACCTCGGAAAGAAGGGGGTGGGGCTTTTGGGGCGGAAGTAGCGGTGCATTGTGGGCTCGCTTAGAGTTCAGCCTGAATGGAAGTGGCGCGCCGCTGCTGACATTACCCAGGTACGGGCGGTTGGGGTTCGCACGCCGGTTGGGGTTCGGACGCCGGCCGGGATTCGGGTACCTCGGACCTCGGGAGCAGAGCGGAGCGCGAGGAGGCGGCGGCGGCGGCGGCGGCGGCGCGGCGAGTGTTGGTGGAGGGGGCGGCTGTGCACGGCCCCAAGACATGGCTCACAACAAGATTCCCCCGCGGTGGCTAAACTGTCCGCGGCGCGGCCAGCCGGTGGCAGGTAACCGGGACGGGGGGTGTTCGAGTCCCCGCGCACCGGCGGGTCCGGGGGTGGGCTGAGGGGGGCGCAGCTTTCGGTAGTGGTGTTTCAGGATGAAGCTTCGTGGATGAGTGTTTGGGAACCTGGACTGGAGGGAGTGGGGGCACTTGTCACTCTTTAGTAAGGCTAAATATTGCGAACGGGAAGGTAGATAGGAGCTTTGTGTGGCAGGAGCCGAGAACCCAAGAACCCAGTGGGTAATAATACTTTGAAGCTTAGGAGTTTTGTAAACCTTTGAGGGTTCTCGGAAGGGGAAGGGACAAGTGTCGGTTTTGAGAGGAAGGCTAAAGGGAGGGACATTCATCGGTGTGAATTTCAGCGGTGAAATTCATCCACACTGAGACTGGAGGTTTTTGTTTTGTTTTTTAAATGATTCTTAATTGAGGACTTTTTCGTCTTTGAGTTTGACACAACAGACTTTAAGGTGTACAGTTTGAAAGTGTACAGTTTGATAAATTTGGACCACAGGCGCGCACACACACCCTGTGAAACACAATCAAGGTAGTAAACACAATCATTACCACTCCAGGTTTCCTCCTGCCCTTTGTAATACCTGCCTCCCTCAGGCAACCAGTGATTTGCTTTCTGTCACTATAGATTTAGTTTGCATTTTGTATAATTTTTAAAATAAATGGAAACATACTCTTTTTTTGGGGGGGAGGTCTCTGACTTCTTTAACTCAGAATTATTATTTTGAGATTTTCACGCTGTGCTTGTACATATCAATAGCCCATCCCTTTTTACTGCCGAGTAGTATTCCACTGTTATGGATACGCCAGTTTAAATTAGTTTGTCCATTCACTTCTTGATGGTCCTTTGGGTTGTTTCCAGTTTTTGGCTGTTGCATACTAACTTGCTATGAATATTCATGTGCAGTTCTTTGTATGGACATATGCTTTCATTTCCCCTGTGTAAATCTATAGGAGAGGAATGCATCGCATGGTAGGTGTAAGTTTAACCTTTTAAAAAACCGCCAAACTCTTTTCCAAGTCATAACATTTTTTTTTTTTAAAAGGGCTTCAAATGCTTGGCTATCTATCTATCTATTTATTTATTTATTTATGGCTGTGTTGGGTCTTCATTTCTGTGCGAGGGCTTTCTCTAGTTGTGGCAAGCGGGGGCCACTCTTCATCACGGTGCACGGGCCTCTCACTATCGCGGCCCCTCTCGTTGCGGAACACAGGCTCCAGGTGCGCGGGCTCAGTAATTGTGGCCCTCGGGCCTATTCGCTCCGCGGCATGTGGGATCTTCCCGGACCGGGGCACGAACCCGTGTCCCCTGCATCGGCAGGCGGACTCTCAAACACTGCACCACCAGGGAAGCCCAAGCAGGTGGATTCTTAACTACTGCTCCACAAGGGAAGTCCCAGCCTAGTTATTTTAAGTTGTTGGAAGAGAAGATTCTCTAGTCATTTTTTAGTTCAGGTTTTCTGGTTCTTCTAGTTTGTCAGCTTTTCTTCACATTTTATATAAAATCCTCAGTCAATAAAGCCACATAAATGATGGATAAAAGATAATCTAAGCAAGCCTTGGGGTGAGGAAATGGTTTTCCTTAACAAAAATGAATAATTTTTTTTTTTTACATTCTAACCATTTTTATAGGCATTTTCACTTGTGCTTGATAGTCATTGTACTTTCTTCAGATGAATTGATTACAATTCATCTCACTCTTCAGACATTTTGACTTTTTTTCCCTTGCCATCTCTAACTTAGTGTTGAATCCTTTCTTTTTACATGTGGCTTTCTCTGTGGAGTTATGAAGAAACCTCTAAACTTAGATGTCTAGCTTCTTTTTTAACCTGGAGCATGTTTCCTGGATCCTTTCATTAGAGTTACCTGCTACACTGATTTGTGAGAAAAACAAAATCATAAAGAAGGTCTTGTCCCAGTGAATATTTTTTATTTGGAATTAGAAAAACAGTTTTAAAATCAGAATTTTAATATAATCTGCAGATGGCAATGACAAATATCAGAATACTGACTTTTTTCTAGATGAATGGGGCAAATGTGGTACTGACTGCTGCGGACAGCAGCAGATAAGGTGCTAAGCTCCAGGCAGCTTAATACTTCTGTAAGAAATAGAGTTTTGTGCTTTTTTTTTTCTCCTTCTCCTGGAGATGAAGGGTCAGGAATAAAAAGTTTTCCTTTTTTATTGTATTACAGTATTTCAACCCCCAAAACATAAACTCTTAATTACTGTGATCAGTGAGTCACTAAGCTCACCTAATCTGAGCAGTTGCGGGCCCTGAACAGAACCCCAGGCCTCCTGACAACCAAACTGGATCTTTACTGGTAATCAGTTCTGCTTTGGCTTGTGATCCTTATTAGAAAGTAAGGTGAATACAACATAAAATTCTTGATAAGTCTTTCTGAATTTCCTTAAAGTTTGATCTGTCTAACATTTCTGTCCTAGAAGTGTTCATGACACATTGTGTATTTTAGATAATGTAGGGTTGGCAGTGTTTTATAGTGGTAGAATAAGAAATGCTAGCTATATTCTTGCAAGCGTTAGAGAAAAATAAGGAATCATTCACATTCCCAGTTTCTACCTCCTATTTTCTTCCTCTTTTTTTCTGATTAGAAAAGTAATTTATGCTTATTTTATAATTTCTTTGATATTTTGCATATTTAGGAAAATGTGTTATGACTGCTTAAATTTTCTCATTGTAAACATTAGGATGAATCTTATTAGTACTAGAAGTTCATAATTTTTCCGAATCAGAAAGAAGATGGTACTAATTATAAATAGTAATTTGTCCCACTCTGAAGTCACCTTCTCTAATTAAACCAGACTTCTAGTGAGAGAGTGAGTACCTGGAGATAGGGCCAAGCTTTATTTCTGAAGAATTCTTTTTTCCTGCTTCTGAGTGATAGATTTCAGGTGAACACTTTGAAGAAAACAAACTTCTGATTATTCAACATAAAATTATTTTGTATGTACTATTTATAAAGAACCTCCTGGGAACTAACTGGGGGACTATAAGTATGATTCAGTCTTATGACAATAGTGATGACTTTGAAGACATTTTACTTAGCAAATATTTGTATATACTTTGTGCTGGTTTTTGGGACTTGGGAGATAATTAAGATACAGTCCCCCACCTTAAAGAGCACACAATTTTGTGAGTAGCAAACCATCATTTTAAAACACAGTTCTGTTTTAACAAGGTCAATAATGACTCTATTACAGAATATTATGGGATACTAGAGATAATAAACCTTGATGTTAGGGAAGAAGAAGGGGATCAGGGAAGGCTTCCCAGAGGGAGGTATATATGAATTAACATGAATAAATAGAAGTTTGCTAGATAGAGCGGTGCTTTTGTTTTTTGATTTTTTGTTTTTTTGAAGGGCTTCTGTTGGGATAGGATGATGATGGAGAGATCTCAGACTGAAAGTGAGGATATGGATGTGAGGGTGGAGAGTATGAGCCAGATCGTATAGGCTTAGGGTGTGATAAGGGGTTTTAATATTTATATACATTCACAGTGCCCTGGCAAACCATTGCCATTTCTTAAGCATTGGGGTCAGATGATTTGACTTCAGTTTAAAGAAGCTTACTTTGATTGCTCTGTGTTTAATGAAAGAGACAAGGATGGAAGTGGGGAGGTTAGTTAGGAACTTGTCATGGTAGTTCAAGTGAAAGATAATGGTGATGGTTTAGAAGGAGAGTCAAAGAGTAGTAGGCTGATTTGAGAGATATTAAAGAGGGAAGATAGACGGGACTTGGTGTTGGATTTAGAATGAGATAAAGAGCGTCAAAACTTAGTCCCAAGTTTCTGCTTATGCAGTGGGATGATTGGTACCATTAGGGCTTATTGCGGGGGGAAAGCAGGTTGGAAGAAGTATTAAAATCCTGGTTGCTTAAATGCTGGAGAGGGTGTGGAGAAAAGGGAACCCCTTGCACTGTTAGTGGGAATGTAAATTGATACAGCCACTATGGAGAACAGTATGGAGGTTCCTTAAAAAACTAAAAATAGAACTACCATATGACCCAGCAATCTCACTACTGGGCATATACCCTGACAAAACCATAATTCATAAAGAGACATGTTCCACAATGTTCATTGCAGCACTCTTTACAATAGCCAGGACACGGAAGCAAGCTATGTGTCCATCAACAGATGAATGGATAAAGAAGATGTGGCACATACATACAATGGAATATTACTCAACCATAAAAAGAAACGAAATTGAGTTATTTGTAGTGAGGAGGATGGACCTAGAGTCAGTCATACAGAGTGAAGTAAGTCAGAAAAAGAAAAACAAATACTGTATGCTAACACATATATATGGAATCTAAAAAAAAAAATGGTTCTGAAGAACCTAGGGGCAGGACAGGAATAAAGGCGCAGACGTAGAGAATGGACTTGAGGACACGGGGAGGGGGAAGGGTAAGCTGGGACGAAGTGAGAGAGTGGCATGGACATATATACACGACCAAATGTAAAATAGATAGATAGTGGGAAGCAGCTGCATAGCACAGGGAGATCAGGTCGGTGCTTTGTGACCACCTAGAGGGGTGGGATAGGGAGGGTGGGAGGGAGACGCAAGAGGGAGGGGATATGGGGATATATGTATACTAGCTGATTCACTTTGTTATACAGCAGAAACTAACACACCATTGTAAAGCAATTATACTCCAATAAAGATGTTAAAAAAAAAAAAAAGATCCAGATTGCTCAGGTAGAGATGTTGAGTACACAGTTGGATATATGGTTTGGAATTCAAACAAGTTTGAGTTGGACATGTACATTTAAGGATCATCGGCATACAGACAATATTTAAAGTCATGGTATTTGATTAGTCAGGATAAGTAATGCTAGTTTATCTGACAAACAACTCCTCAAACTCAGGGGTTCCAGTCAACATACTATGTTTATTTCTTGCTCATATCACAATGCCTTGTGTATCAGGCAGCTTTCCTGGGCAACTCTTCTCCAAGTGGTGACTCTCTGGGCTCTTCCTATCTTGTGATGCTGTCCTCTTAAACATATGACCTGCAGGGTTGCCATGGAAGGGGAAGAGCAGGAGTGGGTGCTCTTGGGGTGGTGTTATATCTCACTCCTGCCCATATCCCATTGGTCAGAGTCCAGTCATATGGCCCTCACCAAATTACAAGAGAAGCTGAGAAATGTAGTCTTCCTGCGTGCCGCGAAATGGGAAAGTAAATGGAGTTTGATGAACACATAGCATTGTTCCTGCCATGGCAGTGGAAAAGACCTTTCAGGCAGAGAATGTAGAAAGAATAGAAGACAAGGCCCAGGATGGAACCCCCCCCTTACCAAAACCTGCTCTTTAGAAGTTGGGTAGGGACTTCCCTGGTGGTCCAGTGGCTAAGACTCTGTGCTCCCAGTGCATGGGCCCCGTGTTTGATCCCTGGTCAGGGAACTAGATCCCACATGCCGCAACTAAGAGTTCGCATGCCACAGCTAAAGATCCCACATGCCGCAGCAAAGATCCTGCGTGCCGCAACAGAGATCCCACATGCTGCAACTAAAAAAAAAAAAAAAAAAAAAAAAAGAAAAAGAAAAAGAAAAAAAAGAAATTGGGTAGAGGGAACAAAGAAGTTGAGAAAGAATGGCTAGAAATTGGGGGTGGTGTTAGGTGGGTGGTAGAAACTAAAGGAGTATGGTGATATGGAAGCCAAGAGAGTTTTTCAAGAAGGAAGGAGTTGTCAGATGTATAAGATGCTGCTGAGATGTTAAGATACTAGAAGAGTTGGTAGCAGCATGGAAGGGAGGAAGAGTTGATTGATGGTCCTTGTGAGTGCAAAATGGAAAGAATCCAGAGCAGAAGGGAGGGGATTTGCCTTTAATGGGAGTAAGGACAGGGGATGAAAGAGAAAATGGGCTCAGATACAGAAAGGTTTATAACTACAAAGGTGAGGCAAGTTTCTACCTGGTGGTGGAGAGGCATTGTTGAATAGCAATTATTTCCATGGACCCTACTACCAGGTCACCTGGGTTTGGATGACTGTTCTCTCATTTACTAGAAGTGTGACAGTGGGCAAGTCACTTAATCTCTCTTGCCTTGGTTTCCTCATCTGTAAAATGGGGATAATAACATTACACATGTTTATGTTAGGAGTAAATGAATAAATCTATGTAAAATGTTTTAAACATTGTTTGGTATGTGTTAAACATATAAAGTTGCTTCTTTCTACTTTTTCTTTTCAGTACACTATAACACAAAGCCATCAGTTGAGAAGGGGGTAGGGGAGCTCGGTATATTTTATGAATGAGGAAAAGATGTGAAACATAGGATTGCTTTTGAGATTGATGATTATGATTTATATTGTCATCCTTCTGCTGTGCTCTGAGATTTTCTCTAGGAGCCTTGAGCTGTGTAGGTGTAGGTGCAAAGAAATCAGGTGGTTGGGTTTATCGAGGTCTGGGTTTTTCTCAGGAGAGTGTGACTGAGCACCTGGGGAGGAGCACGGAGGTTAAGGGTATGTAGAGGAAAGAGAATCGGACCTGTGAGACGGCAGTGAGAAGGAGAGAGGTCTAGTGGGATGAAACTTCTAACGTACCATATTATTATTTATTATGTTCATTGTTTGTGGTTTATCTTTACCTGATAGAATATAGGCTTCATGAGGGCAGGGATTTTTATCTGTTTGTTTTTTTCTTTTCACTTATATAGTCTGTGCACCTAGAATAATGCCTGGTACATAATAGGCACTCATTAAATATCTGTTAAATAAACTAAATGAAGCATAATAATCTAGGTGAGATGATGGTAGAAGTGGTGAGAAGTGGTCAGATCCTGGATATATTCTGAAGAGAGATCTGATAGGATTTGCTGATGGATTGGGTGTGGGGTGTGTAAGAAAGAGAGGGGTCAAGGATAACGCCAAAGGTTTTGGCCTGAGCTACTAAAAAAATGGTGTTACCATTTGCTGAGATGGGGAAGACCATGAGAGGAGTTTGAAGATTGAGAGCTCAGATTTGGATATCAAGTCTCAGATGTCTTTTAGACATCAAGTAGAGACTAAGTCAGGTAGGCAATTTGATATTTGATTCTAGAGTTAAGGGAGTGGTTTGGCCTGGAGATACACATTTGTCCGTCATTGGCAACACCGATGGCTTTTAAAGCTGTGAGACTAGATGAGACACCAAGGTAGTGAATGTAGTTAGAAAGGAGGTTCAAGGACAGAGCCCTGGGACAAAACATAGAGGGGCCAGGGAGATAAAGAGGAGCCAGTAAAGCAGGCTGAGAAGGAGAGGCCAGAGAGAGGGGAGGAAAACAGGAGGATGTAGTATCCTGGAAGCCACGTGAAAAAAGCGATTCAAGAGCTCCCTCTTGAATTAAAAAATGATCAATTATTTGAGAACTGAGAGTTGACCATTGGACTTAGCAACATGGAGGTTACTGGTGATCTTGATTGATTCTGTAGAAAATAAAAATAGAAAAAAATGATCTTTTTATGAATTTTGTTTAAAGCCTCCGGACAGATGTTAAGACTTCACTTAGATATTGTTTTAGGTAGATATTTATTCTTACTGATTTTATAATATAAATCAGCTACAATAGATGATTTTAGAAGATGACTTCCCCTGTGTTTATACGGTGATTCAGGAAAAAAAAAGGGCCAAAGTCAGTCAGTCTTGCTGAAATTAGAATCACTGATATATTTGGAGTGTGATTTTGGTTAGTATGCTTCTCAGCATGATCCTTCTCCTGAGATGTAGGATAAGGTTATAAGATGGAGAAGGTTCCAATTTCATATTAAAAAAGTATGATAGGAATTTCAAAGAATTGATTTAATTCACTTCATTATCAGTTTTCTAGTGCTATATCTTTAAAGCTTTTAAGGCAATAACTTTTTAATGTAGTGGTTTAGAACTTAAGAGTCTTTGTGGAAGTTCCATTCACTGGTAATTTCTTCTTTTGCTATTATATTTGATTATCAATTTCTAGAATTTATGTTGTCTTTAAAAGTTCCAAGGCAGTGCCTTTTGAAAATACAGTGTAGGTTGAGAGTATTTCATGAATACTCTTTTAAATTCCATTTAAGACATTGTTAGAAAGTGATTTTGAGAATTGCTAATTATAGAGTTTTAACCTGGAACATTTTCATTATTGAAAATTATTACCTATCTTCATGTTATTTAGGAAGATTTTTACCTCTGAAGACAATGTTAGGACCAAGATATGACAGTCAAGTTGCTGAAGAAAATCGGTTCCATCCCAGTATGCTTTCAAATTATCTGAAGAGTCTGAAGGTAAGAAACAAAACATTTTTTTTTTCTTCTTCTTTCTTTGCGGTACGCGGGCCTCTCACTGTTGTGGCCTCTCCTGTTGAGGAGCACAGTCTCCGGACACGCAGGCTCAGCGGCCATGGCTCGTGGGCCCAGCCGCTCTGCGGCATGTGGGATCTTCCCGGACCGGGGCACAAACCTGTGTCCCCTGCATCGGCAGGTGGACTCTCAACCCCTGCGCCACCAGGGAAGCCCGAAACAAAACACTTTTGATATTGATTTAACATACTTTTTTCCTTTCTTGTTCTACAGGTGGCTTTTTTTTTTTTTTTAATTTATTTATTTATTTAGGGATGAATTGGGTCTTTGTTGCTGTGCGTGGGCTTTCTCTAGTTACGGTGAGCGGGGGCTACTCTTTGTTGTGGTGCGTGGGCTTCTCATTGCAGTGGCTTCTCTCGTTGTGGAGCACAGGCTCTAGGCACGCGGGCTTCAGCAGATGTGGCATACGGGCTCAGTAATTGTGGCTTGTGGGCTCTAGAGTGCAGGCTCAGTAGTTGTGGTGCATGGGCTTAGTGGCTCCGCGGCATGTGGGATCTTCCCGGACCAGGGCTCGAACCCGTGTCCCCTGCCTTGGCAGGTGGATTCTTAACCACTGTGCCACCAGGGAAGCCACTGCAGGTGGCTTTTTAAAATAAACTTTTATTTTGAAATAATTAACTGACTCAGAGGAAGTTGCAAAAATAGTACATAGAGTTCTATAAACAGAAGTATCTCTTCTCTACGGAGATAGAGAATAAGTTAGCAGGTGCCAGACTACAGGGATGGGGGTGGGAAGAGGGTCTGACGGTAAAGGGGTAGCATGAGGGAGTTCCTTTGTGGAGAAGGAATAGTTCTGTAACTACCACCATGAATCTATACATTAGGTACCGGAAGTTAGGTCTTGAATATATGTTTTTAGGGGGCATAATTCAACCCATAACACCAACCATTGTTCTCTTCTGTTTTAGACTCTTGGTGGTCTGTTACTGTATGCTCTCTCAGTACATTCAACAAATATTGGTACCCATTATGTGCAAGTCTCTAATTATGGGATGGTAAAGATGCCACTTAGTTTTTGATAACCTGTTACTCATCCCTATTCTCGGTGTAGTTTTGGGTCGTTATTTGTTTATATCTTTTATTTTAGCTTACTTGTAAATTTTTAATTTTTATCTTCATTATTAATATACATTTGAAAGTCATAGTTAACATTTATAGAGCATTAACTATTTCCTAGGTAGAGTGTAAGAGCTTGGGCTTAGCACCAATTAGCCTGGGCTTGATTTCTGGTTTGCCACTTAAGCTTCGTGGTCAAGTTACATAATCTCCTCATGTTTTAGTTTTCTCACTTGCAAATAAAGTTAGTGCATTTAAAGCACACAGAATAGTGCTTGGCACAGAGTAAGGACTTCATTTAAATCTCACAACAACTGTATGAGGTGGATACTATAATTATCCTTATTTCATGGATTGGGAATCTATAAGGAAAAATAATTATGTATATATAATAATATTTATGAGTATATGTGTATACAGACGGACATTCACACCCAAACACATTATTCACACAGACACATCACACACACAGACACACATTTACACACATACATATATATGGGCTCAGGGCAGCTAAGTCATGCAGTACAGTTTCTTGGTTTCTGAAGTATTCGTATGTATTTAGAAAATTCATATTTTCTTGCTCATCCCCACTTTTCATTCACTTCTTATTTTGGATCTGAAGACAAACAAAATGGGTTCTAATTCTAACTAGTGAAAAGCTGTAGTATGGCATCTAAATCTTTGCATTTGGCAATATATATCCTCTGAAGGAATTAAGATCACTGAAGAAGCCTATGTGGGAAGAGAAGAGAAGTAGGCCCAGGGGTGCAGATACTACAAAAAATGCCGTAAAAAATACATTTCCTGGGGAAGTGAGAGGGTGCTTGACTGGAAGAGCTGTCTGTTATCCATACATGAGCTAAGAAATCTGGAGAAATCCATAGAGCACATTAAGGCAGCTAGTTATATTTTAGAAGTGCACAATTTTGTCTGTTTTGTGATGTTTGAAATTTAAATGTTTTTGCCATTCCCCCCCGCAATAACAATGGAGTTGAATTATCATGTAGACCAGTCTCCTTTAGGCAAACGCAACAATAGGTACTCAATAAAAGCAGTAACAACAAAAGACAGAAAAATAACAGTTTAAAAAGTACAGGTTGTTTCTCTTGCCATTCTTCTCAGAGAGTATATACTTCAGAATGAGGTGGAAGATGTTTGGATTCACTGTTCTTTTACTTGGCTCAGTTCCAGTGTGCATATCTTTCAAGGCTGAATATGATTCTGGTTGTTCAAGATTTTTCAAACCTGTGGCCCCCTAACACAAGCCAACTACTTCAGTTACTGCTCAACAGAAGAAACAATGATTTTTGTTCCAATACAGGAAGAAAAACTGGCTGAGGAATGGGAGTAAGTCTTCAATGAGATGCACAAATACGGCCATGTGTACTGTTCTTTATTGATTATTTAAGGGATTTACAAGGGAATTTTGACTATACGCACTCTTTGCCCTGTGTACTCACTTGAGAATTTAACTGCCTAACGTGCTGTAGTGATGACTGCTCGGAGTGCTGGGTTATTTTGTGCCTGGAGCTTTGGTTGGGGTGTGTTTCAGATAGATGATATCCCTGTTCTAGCTTCTTGTCTAGGAAATCATAGGTGGAGTGACAGATGCAGAAAACTACATCAGTGTTTGCTTTTTTAGGTACACTTTTGCAATGTTGAAGTGGAGTCTGTTTTGCTTATGTTCTTGTTTCATCATTAGTTTGGGGGTTCATTTATTTTATTTAGTGCCTAAGTTCTATGTCTTGAATGAGACTTGGATAAGTGATACTTTCATTGTTATTAATAGTTCATTGGCAGAGTGAACCTAAAATCTCCCTTAGGGTAGTTGAATGAACTGGCCTGGAATACTGCCATTTAGTCAGTTTGATTTGGTACAAATTCAGTTACCAGTAAATCTGTCCTTTTTTCTTTCTTTCTTTTTTAAGGTTAAAATGGGCTTGTTGGTGGACCTGACAAATACTTCAAGATTCTATGACAGAAATGACATAGAAAAAGAAGGAATCAAATATATAAAACTTCAGTGTAAAGGGTAAGTCATGTATTAAGATTCCTTAATATTTAAACCTTCTGCTGAAATTTGTAATCTCTTCTTAAAAAAAAATGTTTCTGTATTACTAGACATGGTGAGTGCCCTACAACGGAGAATACCGAGACATTTATTCGTCTATGTGAGCGGTTTAATGAAAGAAACCCGCCTGAACTTATAGGTATGTTTGGCTTCACTTTACCAATGTTGAATATTTTCTTTTGTGACTGGGTTTTCCATTTTCTTTTTTACAAGTGAGTTGATATGGAAGTTTTTTTTCTTTTTTAAGTCATCACCAAGGAGCGTTTACTAAAGTATAAAGTAGTAGACTAACTTTTGTGAACTATAAAATAAATGTATTTTTTTTAAAGAATTTTAAAAATTTTCTTTTTAAAAAATTAATTAATTTTCTTTGTTCATTATTTTTGGCTGCATTGGGTCTTCGTTGCTGTGTGTGGGCTTTCTCTGGTTGTGGCGAGCTGGGGCTACACTTCACTGCGGTGCGCGGGCTTCTCATTGTGGTGGCTTCTCTTGTTGCAGAGCACGGGCTCTAGGCACGCGAGCTTCAGTAGTTGTGACACATGGGCTCAGTCGTTGTGACTCGCGGGCTCTAGAGCGCAGGCTCAGTAGTTGTGGCGCACGGGCTTAGTTGCTCCACGGCATGTGGGGTCCTCCCAGACCAGGGATCGAACCCATATCCCCTGCATTGGCTACTGTGCCACTAGGGAAGTCCCAAAATAAATGTATTTTTGTAATTAAAAAATTTTTCATGATAAAGCCCTAATTGCCCCTCTTCAGTTGTACTGTTGGGAAACTGTATCTTAAACTTAAACACTATATGTATATTTATTTTTTATAACTTTGAATTTTATATTGTATGTATCATTCTGAACCTTTCTTTTTTCACTCAGTATTGTGTTTCTGGGAGTGATCCATGGTGATGTCTGTAACTGTTGTTTATTTGTTGCTGTGTAGTATTCCATTGTATGGATGTATTATAGTTTATCCACTTTCCTATGATGGACAGTTCTTTCAGCAGATATTTATTGATTGCTACTCTTTGCGAGGTACAGGCTCTTGGAACATCTCAGGGAGAAAACAAAAAAGGGGATTGGGGAAGCGGGGGAAGGAAGCCAATAAACATAAATGTAACAAATGAGTAAATTTTCTTGAAATGATAATTACTTAAAGTGACATTTGGGTTATTTCCAGTTCTTTTTGCTATTACGAAAAATGTTGCCAGGAGTGGTCTTCTAGAACTTTTAAGGTTTGTGATTTTTAGTTTTGGTTCTTTGTTCCTTCTGCTATTTATATTGGCATATGGTTTGAATTGAGGATCCAATCTAAATGTTTTCTATATAGTCAGTCATTTGTTTCAGCACAGTATGTTGAATAATTTTTTCGCCTGATAGTTAGATGCCATAAATTAACTTATATGTACTATTGGAAATTTTTTCCAATTCATTTGCCTTTTAAGTTTTTTGGTAATATTTAAAAGCTTTTGTTGTTAATATATTTTCTTTTGTGATTTCTTCTTTTTTAAAATTATAAGCAGCTACTATTTTCCCCATTCAGAGAATTAACTGAAAAAATTTTAGGAATAGTAGGAAAGTTCAGGGGATATATTTGGATACAGATAAATAGGAAAACATCAGCAACTTTCCTGCGAACAAGCAATAACTAGTTAGAAAGTATAGTTCGAGAATAGTCTCATTAATCTTACTATTAATAATATTGGCTAACACTTATTGAACATTTCTCTCTGCTAGTCACTCTGTAAATCATTTACATACATTGTCTCATTTTCTTCTCAATACTATTAGGTAGATGTTATTGTCACCCCCCATTTTATGATAAGAAACTGAGGCTTGGGAAGGTTAAGTGACTTAAGGTCATTCACATAACTAGTAAGGATTACAGCTTAGATCAGATCCTAAGATAAGATCTAAGGGTTACAGCTTAGATAAGATCCTAAGTAAAGTTTAGAGTTCACACTCTAAACTACTTGTCTTCTGTAAAGTACAAAACACCAAGGAATAAAGTTATTAAGAAATGTAGGAGTTCTAAATTAAGAAAATTGTACTTGGTTGTTAAAAGACTTGAAGAAATGGAGATTCACTGTTTCCAAAATAATTTCCAGTTTCTTTTTTTTTTTGCGGTACGCGGGCCTCTCACTGTTGTGGCCTCTCCTGTTGCGGAGCACAGGCTCCGGACGCGCAGGCTCAGCGGCCATGGCTCACGGGCCCAGCCGCTCCGCGGCATGTGGGATCTTCCCAGACTGGGGCACGAACCCGTGTCCCCTGCATCGGCAGGTGGACTCTCAACCACTGCACCACCAGGGAAGCCCAATTTCCAATTTTTAATGTTTACAGTTGTTTGGCAAATCAAACAGGTGAAATTATGAGCAAGAAAATTTTGAAAGACAAAAGTAACAAGGGGATTTTCCTTACCAGTTATCCAAGCATATGGTAAAGCAATGGAAACTACAGTGGTTTCCTAGTGGTAGAGATGTTTTTCACATCAGAGAGGGAAGGTGTGATTATTCAACAAATGGTTATGAGACAATTAGCCAACTGTATAATAAAATATATTTTAGATGGATCAAATATTTTTGAAAGGACCCATAATAATATAGGAGAAATATAGGTCAGTACTTATTTAACTCTGAGCCAAGAAAGGGTATTCTGAGTTTATCATCAAAGGCAGAATCCATAAACAGTTATTTTTTAAGCCGTGTTCCTAGACCACCTGCATCGGAATCACCTGAGGATGTTTATTAGAAGTGCATGCTTTAGGGCCCTGTACTGGACTTGTATGATCAAAACCTCTGGGAATGAAGCCTAGGGATCTAATTGTTTTTTTTTTTTTTTTTTTGCTGTACGCGGGCCTCTCACTGTTGTGGCCTCTCCCGTTGCGGAGCACAGGCTCCGGACGCGCAGGCTCAGCAGCCATGGCTCACGGGCCCAGCCACTCCACAGCATGTGGGATCTTCCCGGACCGGGGCACGAACCTGTGTCCCCTGCATCGGCAGGTGGACTCTCAACCACTGCGCCACCAGGGAAGCCCTAATTGTTTTTAAAACAAGGGTCTTAGGTGATTTTTATGTACACTTAAATTTGAAAACTGCTGTCAAAAATTAAAATGTCTATTCATTGGTAATAGTAACAGCTGGAATTAATGAATGCTTATTATTTGCCTGGCAGACTTGGTGGGAAACTCTGAATGAATGAATGAAGGAATGAATGAATGTAATCCTCATAACAACTCTGTGTAGTATGTGGCAGTATCCGTATTTTACAGATAAGAAAACTGAATCTCAGAGAAATTAAGTATAGTTTTTCCATGGTAACACATCTGATAAGTGGTTAAGCCAGGTTTGTAGTCCGGTTTCTTACTTCAAAGTCCAAATCTCTAATTACTTGCTACACTGGTTTCTAGAGTGACCACATAAAAATGAAAAATAAATTCTGTATTATAAAACACAACAGAAACAGCAAAAAGGTATTTGACTAATTGGGAGCAATATTTGAAGCATATATGACAGATAAAAGTTAATATTCTTATATACAAAAAGATTTTATAATCCAGCAGGCAAAAGAGGCATTCCTCCATAGAAAAATATGGAAAACAATGAAAATGAAATTTATAAGAAATGAATTACAAATAGCCAAGAAACATGGAAAAAATTTTCATTCTCACTTGTTAACAAGAGATACAAATTAAAATATATGTTGTTACCTTCCCCCATCAAATTGGCAAAGATTAAAAAAGAATCATAATGTCAAGCTTTGGATAAAGTGGATGTACTTATACATTATTAATTTGAGTGTTAATTGGTACACCCTCTCTGGAGGGCCAATTTGGTGATATTTCTCCAGATCCTTAAAAGTGTTCACACACTTTGACTTGTCAAGGCTACATTTAAGAATTTATTTAAAGGAAGTAGTCAGAGATGGACATAAAAATTTATGAGAAAGAAATTTAATCACATCTTCATTTGTAATTAAAAAACTGGAAACAGCTTACACCTCTGATAGAAGCAGATCATTTATATTGTACAGTATGCAATTTATTTAACAGAAGAACAATAATATGGGACTGTATGACATGGTATTGTGATATGTATATGTGTATATATTTACACATTCACATGAATATATGTAACAAATACACACATATTTAGGGTACAACTAGAACATATACAGCTTAAAATAGCATTGAGACCTTTATTTGAACAATTAAAAACAACTTTTTTCATCCGAGAGAAGCCATTGTAGGGGTAAAGAAGAAGAATTCAAGAAGAACTTCAAGAACACTTAACATCTGGAATCAGATATCCTGATTTCAGGAAGATTAATACTCCCAAGTCAACCCTTGTTATAAATTGTCTGATTGTATTCTTAGAAGAACTGATGGGGAAATTTTCTAAATTGAGTGTTTTATGGGTTATAAAAAAATTATAGAACTGTGCTACAATATATTATATGTTACTATATATTATTTGTTTTATATCACTGGTAGGGGTTCTCTTCATGAGGATTGAAGTGGAAACATTTGCTTTGCGCCTGTCCAGTTTTGGAGCATTGTAGTGGCAATTATTTATTGTAATACTCTGAAGACAACAACAGAAACTGGTCTTAGAGCTGGTTTCTGGTAGCACCTTTTCAAACAAAAAGAATAAAGAATCAAGTTTGTGTTCCTAGGATCAGAAAATATTGGTCTGCTTTTACAATATTTTAATTGTGTTTTAGTATCAGAGATGGAATTTTCATCAGCCTTGCACACATTCTTGCTGAAGCATACTTGCGATCAACAGTAGACATTTGTGACATGACAAAAGTTAGACTCAGATTTATTTTCAAAGCTACTCTTTTTTTAAAATCATCATTTTACTGTCAGTTCATACAGTTAGCCTGGTTGTGGGATAATACTGTAGACTTAGTGGAAATGAAAAGTGCTTGAAACACAGAAGCCTCAGATGTTTTCTGATGTTTAGGAAGAACTACCGCTTCATAATCCCTTATCTGAAACCCGTGGGGGTCATATGTTTCCAATTCTTACCATATGTTACCTCCCCTGGAGATAGTACCCCCTAATTTTTCTTTATTGTAGAAATTTTCAGTCATACCAAAAATAGGGAGAATAGTGAAATGACACCTCATGTATCCATCATTCAGCTTCAATAATTATCATTTTGCTGTTTTTTTTTCATTTTTTCTCTCCTCCCCCTAACAGATTTTTTTCTGAGTATTTTAAATTAGATCACAGATACGTCATTTCACTTAAAGTGTTTCAGTATGCATCTCTAACTGATAAGGATTTTTGGTTTGTATATAATCACCATGCAGTTGTACCAAAGAGAATAATGAGAAATTCCTTAAGGTCATCTAAAGCCTAGTCCATTTTCAGGTTTCCTCAATTATAGAAAAAATGCCTTTTTAAGTTAGATTTTCAAACCAGTTTCCAATAGTGTCCACATGTTGCATTTTGTTGTTATGTCTCTTAAATCTCTCTGATTCGCTCTCTTTTTTAATGCTATCAGTTTGCTGGAGAAACCACGTCATTTGTCCTATAAAATATTCCATTATCTGGGTCTACCTGAGTGCTTCCTCTAGTATTAGTTAACTTTTTCCTTTGTCTTCTGTATGTCCTGTAAACTGGTAGTTAAATCGAGAGGTGTACTTATATATTTTGGCAAGCATACTTCATAGTTGGCATTGTATGGTTCCTTTCACACCACATCAGGAAGCACATAATGTCTGGTGGTCCTGCTTTTAGGGGTACGAAGATGATTAAGTGGGTTCTGGTGGCACCATCTTGTTTCCTCTGTTACAGACTTTTTCATCTGTCTTTTACCTAATGATTTTGTTATCCATTGATGGTTGTTGCCTTCATCCAGTATTTCATTAGGAGTTGGAAAACAGTGATTTTTTTTCTGATTCTCTCTCATTTCTTCATGGATTAGCTGGAATTCTTCTTTAGTAAAGAACTATTCTCAATTTGATTATCCTGAAATGCAGTTTGTAATGGAAAGACAAGTTAAGCATCTGATTCTCTTATTTCTTAATTTCCAGAATAATGAATTGGTATCTTACCATTCTCCAGTGGTGACTGATTACTTTTTTTTCTTGGAGTATCTGTATGAACTCATGAATCTTTATACAGTTGATGTATTTAAATCAGTTGCAGTCAGTATTTATTCTTATGCCCAAATTGCTCCATCCTAGGCCAATGGGAGCCCCTTCAAGTTGATTTCTGTATCCTTTTGATAGCACCCTATCAGTCTTTGATGGTTTCCTTGTTTTCTGGTACAACGTGTTTTCCAAACCTGGAACCAGTTTTTTCTCTAAGGAGCCTGGTGGAAAATAGTATTAGAGATAATCTGGGTGTAGAGAGCATTTCTGCAGTTAAATATATGAATATTCATTCACACTAAGTGAGAAAAATAGACTATAAATAACATCAGTTCAGATCAGGTTTTGTCCCCAAATGATCTACCAAAAATCTTAACTTTTTTAGAGCTTTTTTGAAATTATAATTACAAATAACAGATTATGGAGCTATAGTGCATTTGTTTGCATGTACAGAAATAACTTGAGGGTAAGAATTTTGTGGACTGGAGAAATAAAAAAGTCTGTTTTGTATTAAAAGAGAAATGGCTGATTTCTTGGTAAATGGTGGACTACATATAATAGATGTGTAGCTTAACTAATGCCTCTAATTACTTTAGGTGTTTCTAATTATAAATACATGGGCCAGATTTGTGAATATATATTTTCATGGGTAGCACATGTGTATTTTGGTAAAAAACATTTCTTTTGATTAAATAAAAATATTTAAAATAACTTGGCACATAATAAGTTCTTTTTTTTTTTTTTCTTTTTGCGGTATGTGGGCCTCTCACTGTTGTGGCCTCTCCCGTTGCAGAGCACAGGCTCCGGATGCGCAGGCCCAGCGGCCATGGCTCACGGGCCCAGCCGCTCCGCGGCATATGGGATCCTCCCAGACCGGGGCACGAACCCGTATCCCCTGCATCGGCAGGCGGACTCTTAACCACTGCGCCACCAGGGAGGCCCCTCTTTTTTTAAATTAGTTGATTGATTTATTTTTGGCTGCATTGAGTCTTTGTTGCTGCGTGTGGGCTTTCTCTAATTGCGGAGAGCAGGGGTGACTCTTCGTTGTGGTGCGCGGGCTTCTCACTGCAGTGGCTTCTCTTGTTGTGGAACATGGGCTCTAGGTGCGTGGGCTTCAGTAGTTGTGGCTCGCGGGCTCAGTAGTTGTGGCCCATTGTATATTCTTGCCTCCTTTATCAAAGATCAGGTGACCATATGGGCATGGGTTTATCCCTGGGTTTTCTATCCTGATCCATTGATCTATATTTCTGTTTTTGTGCCAGTACCATATTGTCTTGATTAGTGTAACTTTGTAGTATAGTCTGAAGTCAGAGAACCTGATTCCTCCAGCTCTGTTTTACTTTCTCAAGATTGCTTTGGCTATTCAGGGTCTTTTGTGTTTCCATACAAATTGTGAAATTTTTTGTTCTAATTCTGTGAAAAATGCCATTGGTAGTTTGATAGGGATTGCATGGAATCTGTAGATTGCTTTGGGTAGTATAGTCATTTTCACAATGTTGATTCTTCCAATCCAAAAACATGGTATCTCTCTCCATTTCTTTGTATCCTCTTTAATTTCTTTCATCAGAGTCTTATAGTTTTCTGCATACAGCTCTTTTGTCTCCTTAGGTAGGTTTATTCCTAGGTATTTATTGTTTTTGTTGCAATGGTAAATGGGAGTGTTTCCTTAATTTCTCTTTCAGATTTTTCATTGTTAGTGTATAGGAATGCAAGTGATTTCTGTGCATTAATTTTGTATCCTGCTACTTTACCAAATTCATTGATTCGCTCTAGTAGTTTTTTGGTAGCATCTTTAGGATTCTCTGTGTATTATAGTATCATGTCATCTGCAAACAATGACAGCTTTACTTCTTCTTTTCTTTTTTTTTTTTTTTTTGTTTTTTTTTTGTTTTTTTTGGCTATACGCAGGCCTCTCACTGCTGTGGCCTCTCCCGTTGTGGAGCCCAGGCTCCGGATGCGCAGGCTCAGCGGCCATGGCTCACGGGCCCAGCCGCTCCGCGGCATGTGGGATCTTCCCGGACCGGGGCACGAACCCGTGTCCCCTGCATCGGCAGGTGGACTCTCAACCACTGCACCACCAGGGGAGCCCTACTTCTTCTTTTCCAATTTAGATTCCTTTTATTTCTTTTTCTTCTCTGATTGCTGTGGCTAAAACTTCCAAAACTATGTTGAATAATGAGCACTGGTACTTTCTTAAATTGCATATCATCGCATAACTTAATCACTTAATTGGCAATTATTGTTACACTTCCTATTCGTAAAAATATTTAGTTAATCTTGCTAGAGTAAAAATTAGATGCAAAAATAGTAGTGGTGTAGATGAGAAACATTTTTAGAGTATTTGTTGCTTAAATTGGTCTCAAATATAAAGTAGAAAGGAAATTTACATGTTGGGTTAAGATTATGTTGAATAAAAAAGTCTATTTACAGTTGACATCTTTGTGTAACTTTTGAGGCACGTTTTCTTAACAAAGCACTGGAGATGATGAATTTATAGAGTTTCATGATTATAGCAATTACTTCTAAGGGGTAACTTTTTCTGTTCAAGGCTGATCTCTTTATTTTTTAATCTCTTTTCAGAAACTTCATTTCAGTTATATCATTGTTCTCTATTTCAGTCTCTGTGATTTAACCAGGTCCTTTTCAGCCTGTAAATATACCCAAGCATCTTATATTAAAATATTACCCCTCCCTCCAAAAAAACCCCACACCTTTCTGTTTTATATTCCCCTTCTCCTTCCCAGTCAACTTTCCAAAAGATTGATACTTGAATCCACTTATTTTCATTCACATCACTGTGATCTGGAGTCCTCCCTCTGCAGTCTTAAACAAATAGTGACTTTCAGTTCTAATCATCTTGTGACATTTAAACAGTTGAACACTCCTGTCTTGGAACTTCCTCTTTTCCTGGTGAACATGACCCAATGTTCACACTCTCTTTGTTTTCTTGACCCCATGATTGTTCATTCTTAGTCTTTTTTTATGCCCTTCCATCCGCCAACTTATTCTTGAAAGGTTAGTTTTCCTCAGATTCCATCCTTAATTATCTTCTCTTGTTCTGTTGATACTTACCCATTCTCAGTGATTTTGCCCACACCACAGACTGCTTCTGTAGTGACTATATGCTGATTATTCTTGAATCCACAACTCCAGCTAGATCTCTCTGTGAAGCTCTTTACCCTTATTTCCAAATATTTGTAAGTCTCATAAGAACCTTAAACTCAGCAGGTCCAGCTGTGCTCATTGCCTTGCCTGAAAGACTGATGTAAACTCCTGTACTTCCTTACCTGGTAAACGGGGCCATTGCGCAAATAGTCACCCAAGTCAGAAACCAAACTCTCAGTGTGTTGACAGTTATTCACCCCTCAGATTGCACATTCTACCTTAAATGTTTCTTCCATAAATTACTGGGATGGCTTCCTTACTAGTTTTCTTGCTTCATTGATGCTCCGTCTCTACTTTACGTTGAGCTGCCATTGAAGTGGGTTTTCTATAGCGTGATCATTTAATAATGTACACCAAGCTGTTTTTATTACTTTTTCAGAGTAGTTAAAATGACTTGAAAATGCAGTCAGTTTTAGAATTTATGAAACTCATTTGCAGCTTTTCAGAATATAGAGGCAGGACCACACTGATCTTGAATACGTCCTGAAAAAAAGCTTAACAAAAATAAATGTCTTTTTCTCAGCAGGTTTTTCTTCTAAAAGTTCATTTTGGAAGATTACAAGCTAATGTAAAGATACAGTCAGTTGGTTTCTAGAGAACTTTGTTTTTGTTGTACTGTGTATCCATCAGTTTGTTATTTTCCGTATCTAGTGAAGTGTCTCGTGTGCATGCGTGCGTGTGTGTGTGTGTGCCTATGTTCTTTAGAGTTGTGTGTTTGATGAAATACCTCCTTATTTAAAATGCTTGGAATCTTTTAGTTTTAGGATAAAACTTTAGACCTTAGAAACAGTTGTAACTAATAAATCAGTATATGTTAAATATATTTAAACTTATAGTTAGTGCTATAGCTATTTTCTAAGCAATTTAAGCTGACAGGTTTAATAGTTATAAAAGAAGGCCAAGCTTTAAAAATGTAGTTATTTTATAAAATGATTGAAATTTTTTGATTGCAGGTTGGGGTTTTAAAGTAAACGTAGCCTCTGAAGTGATTTATTAAATCAAAATTGTTTTATTTTCTAGGTGTTCATTGTACCCATGGTTTCAATCGCACTGGTTTCCTCATATGTGCCTTCTTGGTGGAGAAAATGGATTGGAGGTATTTGTTTCTTGTTATAATGGAAGAAGACATATTTAGTAATTGATAAAAATTTTTTATTGATTTTTCAGTTTTAGCATTTTATATTGCCAGTTTTTTGGTGAAGTCATGAGTAATATGATTGAGTCAAGTGGTTTTCATTTTAGATTTGGTTAATCTTTTGAACACCATTCATTACCTGGTGTTTTCTACTAAGTAGCACTTTTGAGTGCTTATGGATCCCGTATACTATGCATTTTCTTTTCCAGATTTTTTTTTCACATCTTACAGAATTATCAGACAAGTTCTCCCAATATTTTGTGTATGTTTTCACCTTGGAGGTTACTATTGTTTTTCTTTTCATTGTTAATAGTACCGTTTAAAAATACCTATTGAGTACTAGGAGAAACTTAAATGCTATACAGAAAAGGTATTTTTGGGGACAGAGTTATTCTGTTTAAACCAATAAGCATGTCTTTATGAGCAGCTGTTATTTGTAAAGTGTCTTTTTAGATTCTGAGAGATTAGAGAATGGGATATTACTAACTGAATTTCCTCATTTACTTTGAAGGTCTTTACTTTTGTTTACAAAGCCTTTCACGCAGTAGATCCTTCTCTGAATATAATCAGCTGAAGTACACATGTGATTGTATATTTTCCTGTTCATTCATCCTTGGGGGTTCTCTGCTGCATGCACTTCTAGCTCTGCCTTTCTGGCCTTTCAGATGCTCTACACAGTAATGCTACATGATACAGACTCCTATGTCAGACTCAGCCTATGCTTAGCTTCTCTCTGATGACCTGTACTCTTAATGCCTGGGTGTGTTGAAAGTTCCTGAAGAACCAGCATGCTTTTACTCTCTTTTCATATTGCTATTCACATTTCTTTGATGTTTTCGCTGAGAGTCAGACCTCAAACTTCAAGGGTTTACTTAAATTCCTTACAGACTCTACCCAGTCTCGTCTATACACTCATTGCAGTTTACCTCTAGAGTTTTGGAAATTCCCATGTACTTATGTTAAAAATGTTTCAGAATGAATTTGTCTCTTAATAGATTGAATGCCTTGAGCGTGGGGACTGTGATTTGTCCATTTTAGAAAACCTCTGTTATGCTTTGTATAATAGCCTTAAATGTAACAAGTGAATTTTGATAAATCTGCATAAATGGAAAGTAGTGAGGAAATTGCATGGTGTTTATTTTCCATAGTATTGAAGCAGCAGTTGCTACTTTTGCTCAAGCCAGACCACCGGGAATTTATAAGGGTGATTATTTGAAAGAACTTTTTCGTCGCTATGGTGATATAGAGGAAGCACCACCCCCACCTCTATTGCCAGATTGGTGTTTTGAGGATGATGAAGACGAAGATGAGGATGAGGATGGAAAAAAGGAATCAGAACCTGGGTCGAGTGCCTCCTTTGGCAAAAGGAGAAAAGAACGTTTAAAACTGGTAATGTTTAAAAATACTATTATAGTCTTTACCTTTTCTTCTACAGTTTCATTGAGATTTATGCAAACGGAATGTTAACTATGTTTGTTTAGCTAGATTTGTTAGATTATTTCATTCTGGTTATTTCCAAAGACTCTTGATAGCCATGGATCTTTGCCTTTTCTACAAGAAAAGTTTCAGTTATATAAATTCATCCTGCTTTTGTTTCTTAGGTAAACCAAAGAACTCTTAGATGTTAGATTGAGAATTTATTGTTTCTTTGCAAAGTATTGTGAGATTCCAACTAAATATGGAATGAAAATTTTTACTGATGCTTTACAAAATTGTCCCATAGTTAAAATAACTTTGCATATAAATTCTGCTCCTTTCCATGGGTGGTGTTTTCATATTTTTCTGTAAAGTTGAACTCAGAAGATTCTTATTTCTTCTATAGCCAACTCCTGTTAATCTTCTAGAAATAAAAGGCCTAAGAAAAAACATTAGGCATTACCTTCTTTTCTCGGGAGGACAGGAGAAATGTTGAGAAGATTGCTGGTTGTACTTGTACATACACAAGTAGATGGTGTAGGCCAAAGGGTAAAGTCAGGGAAAGTGTGGCGGTAATTAATTGTTAATAAAGTTAATAATTAAGGTGTGTAGGATATCATGGTTGAGCAGTAAATCCCACAACTCATTTATTAGTAGGCATTGATTGACAGGCAAGGAAGAAAATGCCTTGTTTTATGTAAATAATAAAATACAGTTATTTAGGGCTTAAAAAAAGTTTCTTGTTTGAAAAACATTGTTTTAATATGTATTTACACATTTCAAACTTCAAGACTCAGCAGCTACTGAAAGTAAATTGTTTTGAAACATAGAAATAATTTCAAAAATAACTTAGTTTTTTACTCTAACTCATTTTCTGGACTAGTTTTTTACTCTAACTCATTTTCTGGACTTAGATATCTGAAATTACTGAATCACATACCTAGAAAAATAAGAATCACATTGTAAAGAAAATCTAATAGCATAATATGACATATAGATGATTACCCTCTTATCACTTCTGTGAGGGAATTCAACTGTATTTTTTAAGAATAACATTGGGCTTCCCTGGTGGCACAGTGGTTGAGAGTCCGCCTGCCAAAGCAGGGGACACGGGTTCGTGCCCCGATCTGGGAAGATCCCACATGCCGCGGAGCAGCTGGGCCCATGAGCCATGGCCACTGAGCCTGCGCATCCGGAGCCTGTGCTCCGCAACGGGAGAGGCCACAACAGTGAGAGGCCTGCGTACCGCAAAAAAAAAAAAAAAAAAAAAAAAAAAAGAATAACATTAATCATGAGCATATGCGTAATGTGTTTTTGAATTATGATCTAGTATTTGAATGTGTAAAAGAGTTTAAAACAAACAGTTACTAATTTTACAAAATAGGGTCAAGTTTGCCGCATTTATTTTTCTTCGCCATCAGAAAGTATCTTAAAAATGACATTTATTTTATAAACTTAAGCACCATTAAATCCCTATAATTGCAAATGAGCTCCAGCAGCATTAAAAGGAAACTAGCTAAGATGAGCATGTTTTTTTAGGGGAATAAATGACATATAAAATAAAATCCCAAACCTAGTTTCTCCTGGTTTGTTTTGTCAGTTACTAAGAGGCGTGTTTAAAAATTCCCCACTGTGATTGTGGATTTGCCTATTTCTCCTTGTAGTTCTGTCAGATTTTGCTTTATATATATATATATATATATATATATATATATATATATATATATATATATACACACACACACACACATATACATATATATATATATATTTTTGCGGTACGCGGGCTCTCACTGTTGTGGCCTCTCCCGTTGTGGAGCACAGGCTCCAGATGTGCAGGCTCAGCGGCCATGGCTCACGGGCCTAGCTGCTCCGCGGCATGTGGGATCTTCCTGGACCGGGGCATGAATCCGTGTCCGCTGCATCGGCAGGCGGACTCTCAACCACTGTGCCACCAGGGAAGCCCTGCTTTATATACTTTGAGGTGATATTTGGTTTATACAAATATGTATAAAAGATTATTTTATCTTTACAATGTCTTAACTTTTAGCATTGTAAAATATCTGATATTTATATGGTAGTACAAGTGTTCTTTTGGATAGTGTTTGTATGGAAGACCTGTCTATCTTTTTACTTTCAGCCTTTATTAATCCTTTATTTAAGGTATGACTCTTATAAGCATCACGTTGCTGGGTTTTGTTTACCTAGTCATCAGTTTTTGCCTTATTGGAATATTTAGTTTATGTACATATATTTTACTGATATAATTTAAACTTACTATCTCACTATTTTTTTTGTTTGTTTGTTTGATTTTGTTTATCCCACTTGTGGTATGGTCCTTTTTATCTTCCTTTCTTGCCTTAAAAACAGAAATAATTAATTAATTTTTGGCTGCGTTGGGTCTTCGTCATTGGGTCTTCACTGCTGTGCACAGGCCTCTTATTGTGGTGGCTTCTCTTTTTGTGGAACATGGGCTTTAGGCGCACGAGCTTCAGTAGTTGTGGCTCGCGGGCTCTAGAGTGCAGGCTCAGTAGTTGCGGCTCACAGGCTTAGTTGCTTGGCGGCATGTGGGATCTTCCTGGACCAGGGATTGAACCCGTGTCCTCTGCATTGTCAGGCGGATTCTTAACCACTGCACCACCAGGGAAGTCCTCTGCCTTATTTATGCTTAATTATTTTTATCCTTCTGTCACCCCAACCCATGCTTGTTATACATTCCTTTACTGTTTTTTTAGTGGGTACCCAAGATTTCAGTATGCATCTTTGACTGTTGAAGTCTGGTAAATGTTAGTACTTTTGCCACTTTTTAGATAATGCAAGAATCCAAGAACTTTTGAGTCTATTCATCTCTTACTGCCCTTTTGGTATTGTGTATTTTAATTCTCTCTATACTTTAAATCCCATAAGACATCATCATCATTATCATCATTATATGGTTGATATTCATTAGATATACCCACATTTTTATCCTCTCTGGTGCTCTTCATTTCCTTGTGTATTTTTGTGGTTCCATTTGCATAGTTTTCCTTCTAACTGAAGCACTCTCTTCAGTATTTTCTTTAATGTGGATCTGCTGTGACACATTCTTTCAGCATTTATGTGAAAATGTCTTTATATACCCCATCATTTTAAAGAACAGTTGTTCTTCAAAATCCAGGTTCTAGAATTCTGGGTTGGTATGTTGAAGATATTATTCCATAATTCATTTCTGTTGAGAAGTTACTTCTTTGAAGAGAATTTCTTTTTGGTTTTGATTTTCAGCAGTTTTACTATGATGTTTCTACCTGTGATTTTCTTTGTATTTTTTCTGCTTCCTACTTACAGTGATTCTTGAATCTATGATTGGATTTTAAAATCAGTTTTAGACAGTTCTTGACCATTATCTCTTCAAATATTGTTTTAGATTTATTCTTTCTCCTTTCTCCTTCTACTCAATAGACCTTTTAATTTTTATTATTTTTTAAAATGTCTCATATGTTCTTTTCTATATTCTCCACTTTTTTGTTTCATTCTTTCAGTCTGGTTATTTTTTTTTGACCTATCTTCCAGTGTATTAATTCTCTCTGTAGCTTTGTCTAAGCTGCTGTTAAATTCATCCACTGAGTACTTAATTTCAGTTATTTTACTTTCACTTCTGGAATTTCAGTTTGAGTATTAAAGTAACTTTCAGTTCTCTGCTGGAATTCTGCATCTTGTCATTTAGGTTTTTGAATTTATTAAGGCTATTTCATTTTATTTTGTTTTATTTTTAAATTTTTTGGCCATGTGGCTTGTGGGATCTTAGTTCCCTGACCAGTGATTGAACCTGGGCCATGGCAGTGAAAACGCTGAGTCCTAACCACTGGACTGCCAGGGAACTCCCTATTAAGCCTATTTTAAAGCCTATGTCAGATAACTCTAGTATGTGGATATCCTCTGGATCCTTTTTTTAGTTTTTCTTCTTGTATTCATTTGATTTCTAGTCAATTGTAGGTTTTTTTTTTTTAAAATACCTGGGTATTTCTGCTTACTAGATATTATGTATGAAAAATTGTGGAAATAATTTGAGGTTCTGCATCCTGTTTTCTTCCTTCAGAGAAGATTTACCTTTGCTCCTACACAGGATTAGGAGCAGAACATCTTAACTCAGTCAAGAATTGAACTGTTTAGAAGCTAGGCTTTAGTTTTGGGGGGCTGGTCTGTTTTTGATTCACCCCAATTCTGGAGTGTGGCCCCTTGGGAATTCTAACTGAAAGCCTGAAGCATTAAGCAGGACCCCTCTCCTTGGTGACCTGGTACTCCAATTTTTGTTTTCCCATTTTTGTGATAAATGCTGAAAGTTCTGTTCAGTTTTGTAGCCTCTCAGCTACCATTTTGGAAACAGTGCCTTTAGAGGAAAATCCTAGAGGAGAAAAGCTATGCCAGATGTCTGTCTCATCTCTCAGGGCTTCCCTTCCTTCTGAGTTCTTGGCCCTTCAGGTCCTTACTGCCTTTCTAATTCTCTGATATCTTAAAACAGGTGATTTTAACATTTTTGTCTAGCATTTCTAATGGCTGCAAAATTTGTCTAAATAAACTAGTCTGCCATTGCCAAAAGCAGAATGCTTACCTCTTTGTTTTTAGAGAAAGCAGTTAGATTTGATTTCTGACTGACAATGTGATGGTAATTTTCAACAATATTTGAGCTTATACTTCCAAAGGTAGAGTTATGAAAAAAGAAAATTCTGAAGCCTTATGCATTTTGGTAGGCTTCTCCTCTTTTCAAATCATAACTAGTAAATACTAAAATTATTAAATAAGTTTTTATTTATAAAAATAATATACTGACATTAAAGAAAATTTGAAAGCAAATACTCCTTCAACTTTTACCCTACCACTGGCATTTTTGTTATCTTAAAAGAATTTCTCCACAATTACTTAGCTATCTGTCTTTTTAAAAGTGTACACAAGTGACATACAGATCAGTTTTCTTTGTAAAATAAAAATGTGAACATCTAGAAGTATATAGGGTAAGAAGTGAAGTTTTCTCTTTTCCTAGTACATACAGAACTACCTCATTCTTTTTAGCTAGCACCGAAGAGAACAGTTTATAAAAAGCAAACAGAACATTTCTTTAGAAGACAAGAGAGGGTATCAATCCATAAAATAATGGCAAGCTATTATGAAGAAGAACCAGTTAGAGACCTTAGAAATGATAATAATAAAGAAAAATGTCAGTAGATGGGTTGGATAGCAGACTGAAGTTAACTGTGGAGGAAATTATCAAGCTGGAAGATCTAGCTAAGAAATTCTTCCTGGATGTAGCACAAAAAGACAAAGAAATATGAAAAATAGTTTAGAGTTTCATAGTGATCTATATGGGTGATTTAATAGTATGAAATGTCATAGAGGGGCCAAATACAATAAGGATATGAAGTGTCCATCTGAGGATAATTTTCTGTGGTACAGCAGGGCCAGGTCAGACTGGTGATTTTAAGCAGCTGATGGGAAGTGGAAAAAAGAAGACAGTTGTGTTACGGGTCCGCAGTACCACCTCTGCTTTTGGAGATTCTCTAGGACTCAGCATATAGTTGTACTCACAGCTAAGATTTAACGCAGCGGTGTACTAAAGATATCCTGCTGGATCATAAGTGAAAAAGACCAGTGGAGTTTTGAAGAGTCCATGTGCAGGCTTCCTTATGCTCTCTCCCTCCCACGAGGGTCGTAGAGAGCTCACTCTTCCCACAGCAATGGAAATGCATCAGCGCATGTATGATGTTTCTGCCTAGGAAAGCTCGTTAGAGTCTCAGTGCCCGAGGTTTTTATTCATGGTTGGTCATGTAGGCAGCTTGTGCCTAGCGTGTATCAATATTCCAGAATCCCAGAAGGAAAACATTGGTTCAGCGTAAACTATTGTCTGTACAAATAGTTTAGGCATGATGAACCAGCCTTATCAGCTGACTGAGAACACTGGGAGTCACATTCCCAGATGCCATCCAGGGGCCAACCTTGCAAGCAGTCCTATTATGTTAACTCTTATCTGCACACTGGTACAGACTATTCGAGTAGTTTGGTTATGAGCAAAAAGGGTAACTAAGGGTGATTGCTTGATGCAGACATATTCAGAAAAGGCTTTTTAGTATGGAATGAACTCAAGCATATCTATTACTTGAGGATAAGGAGCTAGTGGAATCAATGAAGTTGAAAATAAATGAAATGATAGAGGAATTAATGATAGAGCAATTTCTGAGGAGATTAAAGGGAATGAAGTTCAAGAGCCGATAGAGAAATAGGTCTTCAGCAAGAGGAGGGAAATCTCATCCTTAGCCCTGAGATTGTGATTGTGGCCATATCATCTGGTTCGTGCCCCGGTCCGGGAGGATCCCACATGCCGCGGAGTGGCTGGGCCCGTGAGCCATGGCCGCTGAGCCTGCGCGGCTGGAGCCTGTGCTCCGCAACGGGAGAGGCCACAACAGTGGGAGGCCCGCGTACCGCAAAAAAAAAAAAAAAAAAAAAAAAAAAAAAAAAAGAAATTACAGAACTGTGAAGCTTAGGTTGTTTGATGGGTCAGATTGTCTCAATGGATGTTAATGTTACCAATATAATGACAGAGTTAGCATGGTGAGAAATACTGATGGTTTTGATGAATGTGCGGAAGTGACCAGAGGTCAATATATGAAGGATAGAGCATTTTATTAATTTAGATTATCTGGTTGCAAGTAACAGAAACTAACTCAAACTAGCTTAAGTAATAAGAGGAATTTACTATGAGTAAATGGGTGCAGCTCAAGCGCAGGAATATAGCTGATTCCTTGTCTACCTGGGAGATTTCTGATTCTTTGTTTACAAGGGATATTTAATGTCCTATGTCTAAGCTTACGTGTTATCATTTTTGCCACATGTGGAGACTTTCTGAGTCCAAATTCCAAGTTACCAGAAGAGAGAACCTGATAGGTTCAGATAGAGTTAGGGGTTCACTCATGGTCCCATCAACTTTGGCTGGAGTGGCATTGTATCTTGAATGTCATGTAACATGGCTTGTGGGTGGGGAAGGCATCCCATCCACAAAGAGAGCCATTGTGCAACCAACCACAGTGGATGTTTGCTCTACCTGACATCTAGCTGTGTGATGTAGCTGAATGAGTCTGAATGGAAGAGGAACTTTTGAAAGAGGCCAGGAAAGCAGTGAGGATATAAGAGAATTGTTTACACTACTACCATGGGACGTGGGCAGTGGGAGAATGAGTAGCTTCCACTTAAGAGAAAAGTGAGTGGTCTTCTTGGTGCAGAGCTAGCTTCTAGTTAAGACATGGGGTACAGGGTGTTCATGCAAAAGGTTGAGTTTACAGGGAAGGTTATTGGTAAAACTTAAAAAAAATTCTGTGCTATTAGTACCTTCAGAATAAAGATAATGCTTTCTTTTTTTAATTAGTATATACAAGATGTAATTTTATCAGGATATTGAAGTTATGAGTATCTCAATTACTAAATATGTTAAAAAAACTTATCCACCTGGTTAAGCTTTCCTTTGAAAATTTTCTTTAGTTGTTATATTTAATGGTAGAAATGGTTCTAAAACAGGAATTTCATTGGCTGATAAAGAGAGGTTATGGTGTAATAGGAGAGGAATGGTATTCTTTGATCCTGTGGCTCATGGAACCTCTCTTTAAGGAAAACAAGGTAGACGACATTTTAGATAACTGTAAAATATGATTCAGAATTAGGGGCAAAAAGTAGTCTGCTGGATTGACTTTAGGACTCTTCTAAATTTGACAGGGATGTATGTGGACTAAATATTGTGTTCTTTTTTTTTTTTTTTCCTTCCCAACTAGTTCAGGTTGCCAAATCTTTGCCAGAATGTTGATCATTGTAGCTTGCAGACCATATTTTTTATTCCCGAATTACGTTAACAGCTAGAGTTGTTTTAAAGATTTTTCTTGAGACTGATGCCAACCATCTTATGGGTCTCAAAGTAATTGTAAATGAACCTAGACTATTTTTTTAGTCTTTAAAATTTCCAGGGGTGTTCTTTATTATTGGATATATAAATTCTCCATCTGCTTCACTTCTCTGTGATATTCTAAAAATATACTAGCTGTGAAATGGGTGAAATACAATAAGACATTTTATGTAGTTCCGAGTTAAAGAATTTAGATTAAAAATTCAGTGATGAGTAATATTTAGTTTTTATGTTGATACATCCAATGATTGTAGCTTAGCTGCTTTGTCTACTGTTATACTCTTATTCTAGTTTACAAAGGTACGTATTGTAGGTTTTTATCTCAAAATCCAAACTCCATCAGTGACACTTCTCACCCCCTTCCCCAAATGAGACTCATTGGTGAATGGAGAATCATTGGTGAATGGTATAGTATAGACCTGGGTTCAAATTCTGTTTTTACCACTTGAATAAATTACATAAAATCTTTATGCCTCGTTTAGTCATTTGTGAGATAAATATAATGCATGTACTTTTCAGAATTGTTATAAGGATTAGAGAAACTGTTTGTAAAATGCCAGATACTTTGCCTGGCTCTGAGTAAATGGTAGGTAAGATATTATTGCTGTTATGATTACTGAGTAGTACCCATAGATGCTTTGACAACATGATATAGACACTGACCTGTATATGTGCATTGAAAATCATATGCTGGATTAAGGAAAACTAGTGTACAATCCCAGGGGAGTTTGTAGAACCTCCTGTAGCAGACCATTTGTTGCATATATTTGCTCAGATTTCTGAAAATAAATGTATCTTTCAGTCTGGTCTTTGTAAATGGATTTGAACTCTAATGTATTTTTCTCTTCCTTTTATTTTCAGGGTGCTATTTTTTTGGAAGGCATAACTGTTAAAGGTGTAACTCAAGTAACAACTCAACCAAAGTTAGGAGAGGTACAACAGAAGTGTCATCAATTCTGTGGCTGGGAAGGGTAATAAACATTTTCAGTATTAATTAAAGTTTTAAGTAAAATTTATTCTTATTCTGCAATACTTAACATTAATGCAAACAGTGTCCTAGCCTCTTTGCCCCTTGAAGTTTCTGTGTTTACCTAGAGTTCTTAAAAACATGTCAAGCAAGAGTTTATCAGATTTTTCTCAAGATAAACAGTGTAATAACCAGACTTTTGAGTCAAAATTAGATGACACCCATGTCTTCCTAATGGAATAGAAAATTACTGTTGTCACTTTCTGGTATTTGTTTTGTGAGATTGATTCTACTGTTGCTGATTTTTTTATTATTATTTTAAAAAATTTATTATTATTATTTTTTGGCTGCATTGGGTCTTTGTTGCTGTATGCAGGCTCTCTCTACTTGCAGCGAGTGGGGGCTCTTCGTTGCGGCGTGCGGGCTTCTCATTGCGGTGGCTTCTCTTGTTGTGGAGCATGGGCTTCAGAAGTTGTGGCATGCAGGCTCAGTAGTTGTGGCTTATGGGCTCTAGAGCGCAGGCTCAGTAGCTGTGGTGCACAGGCTTAGTTGCTCCGTGGCATGTGGGATCAGGGCTCGAACCCGTGTCCCCTGCGTTGGCAGGTGGATTCTTAACCACCATGCCACCAGGGAAGTCCCACTGTTGCTGATTAATGTTTTAGTTGCCCATATCATTTTATTAAGAGAGAAGAGGTGAAACTTGAATGTGCCTTATTTTCCAGTTTTTCTGTCATCAGAAACCTGGGAGAATCAGCTTTAAATATGTTCTGCCCCTTACCATGACTTGAAGATATTTGTCAGACATTTCATGGGAGAGGATTCAAGAGAGAGTTCACTGCTCGTTGCTCTCAGGTCTTGGTCTATGGTCATTTCTGTTGATCATTGCTATCTGTGGCAGAAAATTGTAATACAGCTGGAACATGATGAAACAGGATTATTGTTAAAAATTCCTAATATAAAGAACTTTTGGACTGGTATACATACAGATCAATTAACTAGAAATAATTTTAACTAAAAAATGTAAATGATGAAGTGCTATCAGTTTTAGTGTTGTGTGAAACCTTTGCCAGTGTACTTTAATCTCGACCTGAATTTCTCCTGTTTTGTCACTTCTGGGCATCTTTTGAGGAGAAACTTGCCAACCCTGCAAAGTTATGCCAAGTTGGCAGTGTCATGATAGAGGAATATGGGGTCTAGAGCAATGTAAGATAGTCAAGGCAAGATTTAAACTTCTTCCTGAAGTAAAAGACTTGTAGATACACAAAGACTTGTAAACAGTATGTGCTTTACTGTTTAGATCATGTGTATTAATATTTAAAAATTAGCCCGATAGTCATAGTTTGCAGTGGCAATTATGATCCTGTTAACTTGAGTTCTAAAATGTCAAGAAAATGATAACCTTTTGGTAGCATTTTTGTGAAAGCTGATATTATTCCAATTGACATTAATCTCATGATAGGGAAAACATTGTGCTAAATGTGTGACTCAGGTGAGCTTGGTTTAAGACATGTATTGCTTTGTATGGACACCAGCCATAATAGTAATACGGTGTTCTTCTTTAAGGTCTGGATTCCCTGGAGCACAGCCTATTTCCATGGACAAGCAAAATATTAAACTTTTGGAGCAGAAGCCATATAAAGTAAGCTGGAAAGCAGATGGTACACGGTAAGTTAGATTTCTTAACAAAGTTACACTACTAACCTGAATGCTTGAAGAACATTGCTTTGTTGTTAGGGAAGGTTTGTATTCCTGGGAGTGACTTGAGCAGCAAAATAAGTATGTTCCATATATCGTATAGTTTTTGTTTTGCTAGTATTCTTAGCTGTGTACAACAATTATAACTCTCATTCTGCTAAATTTTTGGTTTCAGAGTTATGTTAGTTTGACATGAATCTATACCAAATTAAAATCTGGAAGTATTTTTTCTTAATAATACTGTGCTTTTTGGTATGTTTGCTGCCTGCCACCTTGTCTTTAATGGTGTTGGACACTTCTAAAATTAACAGATGTATTATCGGTTTATAATCTAAAAATTACCAAGTCTCCCTGATTCACTCTGTATTTTGTTCCTTCGATAGTTTTCTTTTTCTCTTAATCCTTGCTAATACTTTTTGTAATTTTATACACTCTTAAGGTTGTTGTATTCTTACAACAAAGCTTAGCTTCAAATTTCATATTCCTACATTTAAAAATATTTATTAGTATTAAAACATAAAGTTGCTTCCTCAATAACATTAAACTTTTTCTTCTCTTTTGTAATCCATTTTTTATAGCTTTGCTATATTATTTATTCATTCAGCAAGTGTTATAATAATTGAAATAACTATTTTAACAGATTAGTATAGAACTCTTATTAACTTTTTCATAATGAAGAAAATGTTTTAGAATTATTAGGAGTGCGTGTATATATATGCATGTATGTATATATAGTACATGCATATATGTATATATATATATATACATGCAATGTATACATACATTCCTAATTATTAGAAATGTATGTATACATTGCATGTATATATATATACACACATATGCACATATATGTACATATATAGATATTAATATAGAAGTCCTATTAACTTTTTCATAGTGAAGAAAATGTTTTAGAATAATTAGGAGTGTATGTATTATATATACAAACACACACATATAATTAGAATAATGAGGAGTGCATGTATATATATACACACACGCACACACATGTATGTATACTTTAGTTTTTTTTCCAGATTTATTGAGATATAATTTGACATGACATTATGTAAGTTTAAGGTGTACAACTTGTTGATTTGATGCACTTATATATTGCAAAGTGGTTACTGCTGTAGTGTTAGCTGACATCTCTTTCACTTCTCATAATTACCATTTCTTTTTTGTGGTGAGAACATTTAAGATCTGTGGTTGTAGCGATTTTCAAGTATGTAATACAGTATTTTTAACTATAATTACCATGTTGTGCATTAGATCCTCAGAACTTATTTGTCTTATAACTGGCAGTTTGTACCCTTTGACCAGCACCTCCCCATTTTCCCCACCCCCCTGGTAACCACCATTCTAGTCTTGGTTTCTATGAGCTTCTTAGATTCCGCATATAAGTGATATCATACAGTATCTGTCTTTCTGTCTGACTTATTCCACCTGGCATAATGCCCTCAAATTCTATCTATGTTGTCACAAATGACAGGATTTCCTTCTTTCTCGTGGCTGAATAATACTCCATTGTGTATATATATCTATATATACATATATATGCATACCACATCTTCTTTATCTATTCATCTGTTTATTCATTTCTTGGTGGATACTTAGGTTGTTTTCATATTTTGACTATTGTGAATAACGTTACAATGAAAATGGGAAAGAAGGTATATCTCTTTAAGATCTGCTTTTCACATTTTTAATTTTTAAAGGTGTTTTGAAGATGATATAGGTTGCATTTAATTTTTTTTAAAAATAAATTTATTTATTTATTTATATTATTTTTGGCTGCATTGGGTCTCTGGTGCTGTGCGCTGGCCTTCTCCAGTTGTGGTGAGCCGGGGCCACTCCTTTACTGCGGTGCGCGGGCCTCTCACCGCCGTGGCCTCTCCCGCTGCAGAGCACGGGCTCCAGGCACGCAGGCCCCAGCAGTTGTGGCATGTGGGCTCAGCAGTTGTGGCTTGCAGGCTTAGTTGTTCTGCGGCATGTGGGATCCTCCCCGACCAGGGCTTGAACCCGTGTCCCCTGCATTGGCAGGCAGACTCCCAACCACTGCGCCACCAGGGAAGCCCCTGCATTTAATTTTTATGAGAGGTTTTTGAATGTCAAAGTGATAATCATACCTTTTGTATCATGCTGTCTTCATCTACATTTAACTTGTGGTGACTTTAAAAGATACATAAAGAGACATATGTCTCTTTATGAGACATATGTGGGGCAGATACAACTTGATTTTAATATTAATATGTTTGTAACTACTATTGTAGTGCAAATAATAAAGTAAAAGAAAATAACTCAGAGTAGGTTTGCCATAAGAAAAAAGTAACGCTATGGGACTAATTTGTAATAGACAAGCAAAAGCCTTGTAGTGAATTGATAATCATAATGAAAGCAAACCTCATGAGGTCTGGGACTTTTGTCTTTTTAATCATTGTGTCCCCAGTGCCTAGAATAGTGCCTGGCACGTGGTAGGCATTCAGTAAATGTTTATTGGATGAGTTAGTCCAATTGAAAAGCTGTCAATGTCTTTACATGAAAGATATGGAAACACTAATGGTAGTTGTGAAATTTTTGAGAATTTAAAAGATCACAACTCTTTGTCCCATTTAATTTCCAAACAAAAATGTAAACCAGGGCTTCCCTGGTGGCACAGTGGTTGAGAGTCCGCCTGCCGATGCAGGGGAAACGGGTTTGTGCCCCGGTCCGGGAAGATCCCACATATCGTGGAGCGGCTGGGCCCGTGAGCCATGGCCGCTGGGCCTGCGGGTCCGGAGCCTGTGCTCTGCAACCGGAGAGGCCCGCGTACCGCAAAAAAAAAAAAAAAAAAAAAAAAAGCATAGTTCAAGGAAAATGATACACTAGGGCAGAATAAAGCTAGATGGCCCTAAGAAAGAACTTTTGTTTGGATTTATGTAAGATAAGGGTGATCCATTACCCCCATAGAGTTGTTTGTAAAAGGATTAAATAAAGTAATTTAAAACAATTAGCATACAGTAGACACTCAGTAAAAGATAGCTACTGATTTACACATGCATATACTTATCTTCTGACTTGTGCATGTATTTTATATATATATTTTATGTATATGTATGTATGTATATATGTATATGTGTGTGTGCGGAATATATATATTCCGCACACACACATATACAAGCATCCCTGCTTTAAGGAAAACTGAATATACAAGGTAAATGTGGTACTTGGCTTACAAGGAAAATTATTGCAGGAATTAAAAAAAAAAGCCACTTAGGCATTTATGGAAATGTAATTTATAGTCAGCTTTTTATAACACATCTATTTAAGTAAGTGAGATACACTTGTCTAATGCTCCTTGGAGGAAATTATAGACAGATTCATTCTTCCTGAACCCTGGTCTGGGAATTCCCTTCTTTCATTCATTCAGAAATTATATTGAAAGCTCGTTACCTCCAGGGCTCTGTGTCAACTGCTGAATGGATCAGGAATGCTTAAGATAGAACCCCCATCTTTAAGTTTTTCACCTAATTCATGGTTCAGCAAATGTTTTCCGTTAGGGCCAGATAGTAAATATTTTTACTGACTCAGTTACTCAACTCTGCCATTATAGTGCAAAAGCAGCTGTCTCCTGCTGCTCTCATATAAACAAATGAGCAGAACAAGTAAGCAGAACTGTGTTCCAATAAAACTTTATTTACAAAAACAGGTGGTTGGCAGATTTGGCCCTTTTGCCAACCTGTTATTGAATACATTCTGAAAAAAGACTATCTTAACATTTCAAATGATCTTTCCTTTCTTTATAAGAAAGTGTAAAAGTGAACTTAAGGTAGGGATATATAAGTTTAATATAAAGATATTTTTGTTTTAAAATTTACTTCAGTAAATTGTAAAAGTTGAAATAAATTTTTCTTCTCATTCATTGTAAGTTATTGCTTAGTGCCTGGTACTTTGATAGGATTTTTTATGTAAGCAATTCACTAAATGTATAAATTCGAAAGGTAAATTAAGTCTTTTTTTTTCCTCATAAAAAATCATGTCCTCTGCCTTTGTTATAACTGAGTGCTCGATGTGTGGTCATGCTGTATATGTCCTGACAAATGTACTTGGTGACTTGTAGAAACAGCTGTTGTATGGATAAACTATTTATAATATGTTTAGGGAGCTTCTGTATTTACTGCTCTAATGGACTTTATACAGAACAGTGTAATTACCCCAGGTAGTTAGTAACTTGCTTGGATCCTTTGATATGTATCTCATTAATGTATGTAGCAGATGTTTATTCTAACGAGTGGAGCTGAATGTTCAGACAGGAATAAATAGTGTGGACAAGGTAATGAGACGCCATGCTAGAAAAGTTTTATATACTGAGAGGAATATTAAAGAGGTTTTAGATGTCTCTGGAATAATTTTCAGTGAACTACAAACAATGTTTTATGCCATTTAGGAACAGAATGAGTAAATCAAATTATGAGCAATTAAGTGATGTTATACTGCCATAATTTAGATTTGTTCACTTAGCTATTTTTCAGTTCCACTTGAGAGAAGAGATCAGAGGAAATATAAATTTCTGTTTAGCCCTAATTTTCTTTTGACTGCAAAGTAAGTAGTTTTTTATGATATATAACATAAGAACTTTGACTGAATATTGCTATTAAAAGAATTTATCTCCTATTTTATTTCCTCATAAGTATTAATTAGAGCCATAACATTATATCTAATATCTAGAAACTCAGTAGTAAATAAAGTTATACCGGAAAAGGATTTTTAATTTTTGAACTATTCTAGGGAGACTTAGCGTTTTTGTGGATGTGTTCAAGGGGGCAGAATACATAAAATAAAATATTTGCTTTAGGGCCTCCCTGGTGGCGCAGTGGTTAAGAGTCCGCCTGCCGATGCAGGGGATACGGGTTCGTGCCCCGGTCTGGGAGGATCCCATATGCCGCGGAGCGGCTGGGCCCGTGAGCCATGGCCGCTGGGCCTGCGCGTCCGGAGCCTGTGCTCCGCAACGGGAGAGGCCACAACAGTGAGAGGCCCACATACCGCAAAAAGAAAAAAAAAAAAAAAAAATATTTGCTTTAATCATGTAACTAGACAGTGGCAAAATCATCAGTATAACCCTGGTCTTTTGTTCTCTAGCTTTTTTTTTTTTTTTCTCTTCAGTGTTCTGTATTCTAGAATTTGGGCTTCTAAAATATGGTTTAAGGTAGTTTTTCTTCATTATGTAGTCAACTAATTTAGGGATTTACTGAAAGTTTAGCATCATACCTCTGATGATAATCAAAAACCAGATTACATCATTTGGAGACTCCAGCTCTGTTTTTTTTTTTTTTTTTTTTTTTTTCTTTTTGCGGTATGCGGGCCTCTCACTGTTGTGGCCTCCCCCGTTGCGGAGCACAGGCTCCGGACGCGCAGGCTCCGGACGCGCAGGCTCAGCGGCCATGGCTCACGGGCCCAGCCGCTACGCGGCATATGGGATCCTCCCAGACCGGGGCACGAACCCGTATCCCCTGCATCGGCAGGCGGACTCTCAACCACTTGCGCCACCAGGGAGGCCCTCCAGCTCTGTTTTTTGACGGTAGTTTCATTAGAACTACTGTGAGGGCTCCAGGCCAGTTTTTCTTGCATCAGAGAGGAACACAGTAAAGCCATAACTCCTGTGTTCCTTTTTTTATCATGGAGAAGGGAGACAAACAAGGAGTGATTAAAAGTCAATCAGAAGCACTGTTTACTGATCTAAAGCTATAGCGGATGATATCTGGTAGTAAACTGGTTAAAAAGAGAAAGTAGCGGAACTCATTTTACTCTTACTTCTTCTCCAAGCCCAAATCTTACTTGGACCCCCATTATATAAAACAGACAAAAGTGGGGCTGCTTTGGTTGGTGAACATTTTGCGGCAGCATGTGGGGTTGCACTCTGGGTGGTCTCTAAGGTCACCATGGAACTTTTTTAGGGCAGCAAGTCCCAAACGCCATTGGATGTTTGGGTTACGTTATCATCATGATTGTATTACCATCATATTAAGCTTGCATTAAAAAAAAAAAAATTCAGAGATCCACATTCAGTAGACCTTAGTAGGCTTTGAGAATTTGTGTTTTTGAAAGCAACCCTAGCTGATTCTGATTTCCAGCCAGGTTCAGGAGCCATGGCCCTTAGTGCCCGGCTGAACACAGTTTAAAAATCAGTGACTAAACCAGCAGTGTCTAGCCAGCCACTGAGTTAAGGATACAGCTGAGAATTTGTCCATTAATTGATTAAAGGAGATTCATGTAAAATGTTTATTATTATGGCATTCAATAAACGTTAGTTATTGGTGTCATAGTTTAAGACTCCTTGGAAAATCATTTTTACATGGTAACCAACATTTGGTTTCTCAGAATACATTCAGAATTCTCTTAGGGTGTGAGTTAGTTATTGTACAAGAAGAAAAGTAGGTATAGGACAAAAACAATCTAATATTTTAAAATCAAACTTTTGAGATAGATGTCAGCTCGTCACATCTTTAGGATTTACTAAAGGATAAAAAGTTCCTTTAAATATTAGTTTCTTTAATTAAGCTACTTATCAATGTGAAAGTTACTACTTTTTAATAGAGGTACTGTCTCTGAAATGGTACTTAAGGATGAAAATCAACTGAATTCATTACCAATCTGGCTAGAGAACTCTTAGAGCTAAACGGATATAGGTAAAACCTCTGTTGCAAACATTGGTGCAATCCCTGATTAGAATTTGGGGTTGCCCATATTCTAGGGGTAGCAAACATCTGGAACTTTGAAACATTAAAAGAAAATCCTTTTTTTGTTAATATTTGTAAATACATATATTTTAAAATAGAGCTAGGCTCCAGGACCCAAATATATGAGAAGAATAATATTTATTCATACAGTCAGCAAATATTTATTGAACATCTACCATATGCCAGAGGTTTTGCTGGACTTAGCAGGTAATTAGAACTAACCTGTTTAATATGATTATTTTTATTTTTTTATCTTAACATGAGCATTTTCCATTTTTAGAACATACTTTAAAAGATAAGCTGGGACAAAGTGAGAGAGCGGCATGGACTTATATATACTACCAAATGTAAAATAGATAGCTAGTGGGAAGCAGCTGCATAGCACAGGGAGATCAGCTTGGTGCTTTGTGACCACCTAGAGGGGTGGGGTAGGGAGGGTGGCAGGGAGATGCAAGAGGGAGGGGATATGGGGATATATGTATATGTAGAGCTGATTCACTTAGTTATAAAGCAGAAACTAACACACCATTGTCAAGCAATTATACTCCAATAAAGATGTTAAAAAAAAGATATTACTTAATTACTGCCAAGATAAAATTGTTTGCTCTCTATTATTGAGGCATTGGACTGTTTACAGTTTTTTCTTTTATAAATAACTCCTTATACCCATCTTGGTATAGCTTATGATGAAAATAATATTACTTGGATAAAGAGTATGGAAACTTCTAAACTCCTTGACACCTCTTGCCAAAAGTTGTATGTTACACCCTCAAACACCATTGCCTGAAAGAGCCCATTTCACTGCATCCTTGGCAGTTTGGGGTAGTTTCATTTACTATAAGTAATAATGTAGCCAGGTTGACAGTTGGGAAATGAAATTTGTTATTGATTTAATTAGCGTTTTGGGAAACATCAGTCGGTTACACAAGTTTCTTTTGGCTATGGCGGCAATTATATTTTAACAGATAACACGTATTGAGCACTTAGGTATACTAGACATCGGTCTGAGTATTTTATACAGAATATCTCATGTACTGTGCACAACTCTGTGAGGTGTAGGTACTATTATTATCCCCCTTTTATGAATTAGGAAAATGAGGCATGTAAAGGCAAGGGAGATTTCCAAGCCCACACAGTTATGTGAGTTACAGGACTGGGATTTGAATGTGGGTGGTCTGGCTCCAGAGCCTAGGATCTTTACCATGGTCTTGCTTTATACATGTATTTTTTCCTGTGTTGCCGGATATTGTCTTCATTATTCTTCTTCACTATTTCTTTGGTTATTTTTACTGTTTTATTCTTATAGGTGAATTTTTATCTTAAAATACGCTTATTCTGGTGATGTCTTCCTTATATAGGGAGAGGAAAACTTCTCCCCGTGAGAACTTTTATCCCACACCTTGGGATGATCAAGGTTAAGAGTTGGAGGTTTGGTTCTCTGGACTCTATGCCTCCATCTTCCTGCCTGCTGCTGCCTTCCCTCCATATAAATGGATACGATATATGCTGTTCTGTTATAAACTGTAGAAAACTTTTATCAGGTTTCCTTCAAATTGCTTTGTGATGGTAATTGGAATTGCATTGCACCTTTCACTTAATGGGAAAATCAGTATCTTTGCAGAAATCATATTTATTGCTTTAGTAGATAACTATGAAGCTACTATAGGAGTTAGAAGGTCTGAAAGATGATACAAGACACTGTAGGTAAACAAAATACAATTCCTGCCCTTGAAGCAGCTTTAAGATGCAGTAAGAGATGTAGTAGAAGTATGTATAGTACAAAGCGGAATAAATAAGGAGAGGTAACAAAAAACTGCTAAGGAGCATTACTTGATATTCCATATGAAATATGAGTGCTCATTTTGATTTTAGGAGTATAATAATGGGTGTCCTAGATGGATGTTTACCTTTGATAGTGGAATAAAGAAGAGATACAGACCCATTTATTATTTAGTATTGCATAGTGCTACTGACCTCACTGGAGGACATTTGCCCCGACTCGCATCTCAGCTCTACAGCTACCTCTTGGATGAGATGTTAAGGGGATTTTCATACTTAGTTTTTCATAATTCCACTATCCTTTAAGAACTGGTTATTTGCTCACATGCTCTAGTCCATTATGTGTGATTGTAGAAATGCTAAGTACTAGGTTGGGTAAAAAAGAGAAAACAAATCTGTTCCTCTCTGTGAATCAGTGAAAAATTGTTTGAAAGAATTGTAATTGATCTTTTAAGAATGTGTGCCCTATACAAAAGAAAATCAAAAGTAATCAGCCAGGTCACAGGGCAAATGTAAAATGAAACAAAGCCTTTGGAATATTTCTTCTGGTCTTCTCTTCTCATGAAGACTGATTGTTTTATAAAAATCAAAATGATTTTCACACCTTTCAGCCCCTTTGATATGTAAGTGCTGCCCAAACCATTTTAAGTGGCTTTAACATTTTATTCCAGATCAAGGTAAATCTGAATAATCAATGTGGCTTTTTACTCTCTCCCATTGAAGACCAGTTAAAAGGATACTGTATTTTACATACTTAACTTGTGCATGGCTACGAAGTTCTAAAAAGCATAACCTGTAACATTCATGGTAGTTAGTGCAAATGAATATATCATTTGATTTTACACTTTGAAGTGTAACGATACTCTGTATTCTCATTATGAACAGAGCTACTTAATCGAAAAGTAACTAATTAAAATAACTAACAGAGGCTTCTTAGCCTCAGAACAGATAGATTCATGAGATTTGTTAACCAGTATTGGAAATAATTACCTGATTAATGCAATGAATAGTAATTTTGCAGTATTCTGTTACCTTGAAAGATTTTCAGATCCTCTTAATTAGGTCAAGATCAGTGAATATGTTTATACCTTACTAAACATTTTCCATTATTAATAGTTGTGAGTTTTTCTAACTTGGAATATATATATATATATATATATATATATATATATATATATATATATATATGTAAAATGTCTTGTTTTTTTGGTTTCTTTTGTGATTCTGGTCACAAAATGAAAAAGTTTAATGAAAAAATGATAGTGGCTTTAAAAATACTTTTCCTCATTATAAAATTGCTTTGTATTCATTGTGGAAAACCTAGAAAGTGAAGTTAAGGAAAAGGAAGAAAATGAAAAGCAGCCATAATCTCACCGGTTAGAGATGTTGCTGCTAATGTTGGTGTGTATATTTTCAGACCTGTGTCTCTGTCTATATATATTATTTTGTTAAGTGAAAATGAATTCATTCCACAGTAATTTTTAGTGTGTATTATGTATGCCATGTACCATTCTAGATGCTGGACATTACAGTGGTCCCTGCCATAATGGAGCTTCTATTAGGGGAAATATGTTTTCTACTTAAGCTGTTTAGTATCTATGATTTATAGTTTAGTAATCTGCTATTTTTAATTAATGCTCCTAAATATTTTTCTATTTTATTAAACATTTTCCTATTTGACGACTAAAATAAAATTGTTTATTAAGGTAATCCTTGTTTATGGTTAAATAAATCAAGTAATACTGGAAAACTTATGATGGAGATCCCTTCCGTATCCCCTCCTTCTGTCTATCAGTATTACTCCCTAAAGGCAACCACGTTTTTTTTTCCCCCACATTATTGTGATATTTGCTAATTTGTGGTGGTCTGGAAATGAACCCACAGTGTCTCTGAGGTCTAACGCAACTACTTTTAACCTTTTTTTTTTTAATTTTTGAATTTAATTTAATTTATTTTTTTATACAGGAGGTTCTTATTATTATCCATTTTATACATATTAGTGTATATATGTCAATGCCAGTCTCCCAATTCATCCCACCACCACCACCCTCCCCACCACTTTCACCCCTTGGTGTCCATACGTTTGTTCTCTACATCTGTGTCTCTATTTCTGCCCTGCACACCGGTTCATCTGTACCATTTTTGTAGATTCCACATATATGCGTTAATATACAATATTTGTTTTCCTCTTTCTGACTTACTTCACTCCACTCTGTATGACAGTCTCTAGATCCATCCACATCTCGACAAATGACCCAATTTCGTTCCTTTTTATGGCTGAGTAATATTCCATTGTATATATGTACCACATTTTCTTTATCCATTCGTCTGTTGATGGGCATTTAGGTTGCTTCCATGACCTGACTATTGTAAATAGTGCTGCAATGAACATTGGGGTGCATGTGTCTTTTTGAATTATGGTTTTCTCTGGGTATATGCCCAGTAGTGGAATTGCTGGGTCATATGGCAGTTCTATTTTTAGTTTTTTAAGGAACCTCCATACTGTTCTCCATAGTGGCTGTATCAATCTACATTCCCACCAATAGTGCAAGCGAGTTCCCCTTTCTCCACACCCTCTCCAGCATTTGTTGTTTGTAGATTTTCTGATGATGCCCATTCTAACTGGTGTGAGGTGATATCTCATTGTAGTTTTGATTTGCATTTCTCTAATAATTAGTGATGTTGAGCAGCTTTTCATGTGCTTCTTGGCCACCTGTATGTCTTCTTTGGAGAAATGTCTATTTAGGTCTTCTTCCATTCTTTGATTGGGTTGTTTGTTTTTTTAATATTGAGTTGCATGAGCTGTTTATATATTTTGGAGATTAATTCTTTGTCCATTGATTCATTTGTAAATATTTCCTCCCATTCTGAGGGTTGTCTTTTCATCTTGTTTGTAGTTTCCTTTGCTTTGTGAAAGCTTTTGAGTTTCATTAGGTCTCATTTGTTTATTTTTGTTTTTATTTTCATTACTCTAGGAGGTGGATCAAAAGATCTTGCTGTGATTATGTCAAAGAGTGTTCTTCCTATGTTTTCCTCTAAGAGTTTTATGGTGTCTGGTCTTATATTTAGGTCTCTAATCCATTTTGAATTTATTTTTGTGTATGGTGTTAGGGAGTGTTCTAATTTCATTCTTTTACATGTAGCTCTCCAGGGTTCCCAGAACCACTTATTGAAGAGACTGTCTTTTCTCCATTGTATATCCTTGCCTCCTTTGTCATAGATTAGTTGACCATAGGTGCATGGGTTTATCTCTGGGCTTTCTATCCTGTTCCATTTATCTATAATTCGGTTTTTGTGCCAGTACCATACTGTCTTGATTAGTGTAGCTTTGTAGTAGAATCTGAAGTCAGGGAGTCTGATTCCTCCAGCTCCGTTTTTTCCCCTCAAGACTGCTTTGGCTATTTGGGGTCTTTTGTGTCACCATACAGATTGTGAAATTGTTTGTTCTAGTTCTGTAAAAAATGCCACTGGTAATTTGATAGGGATTGCATTGAATCTGTAGCTTGCTTCGGGTAGTATAGTCATTTTCACAGTATTGATTCTTCCAATCCAAGAACATGGTATATCTCTCCATCTGTTTGTATCATCTTTAATTTCTTTCATCAGTGTCTTATAGTTTTCTGCATACATGTCTTTTGTCTCCCTAGGTAGGTTTATTCCTAGGTATTTTATTCTTTTTGTTGCAGTGGTAAATGGGAGTGTTTCCTTAATTTCTCTTTCAGATTTTTCGTCATTAGTGTATAGGAGTGCAAGAGTTTTCTGTGCATTTCTGCCTACTTGTCTGCTGATGGGTGGGGCTGGGTTCCCTCCCTGTTGGTGTTTGTCCTGAGGCGACCCAGCACTGGAGCCTACCCAGGCTCTTTGGTGGGGCTAATGGCGGACTCTGGGAGGGCTCACACCAAGGAGTACTTCCCAGAACTTCTGCTGCCAGTGTCCTTGTCCTCACGATGAGACACAGCCACCCCCAGCCTCTGCAGGAGACCCTCCAACACTAGCAAGTAGGTCTGGTTCAATCTCCTGTGGGGTCACTGCTCCTTCCCCTGGGTCCCAATGCGCATACTACTTTGTGTGTGCCCTCCAAGAGTGGAGTCTCTGTTTACCTCAGACCTGTCGAATTCCTGCAATCGAATCCCGCTAGCCTTCAAAGTCTCATTCTCTAGGAATTCCTCCTCCCGTTGCCGGACCCCCTGGTTGGGAAGCCTGACGAGGGGCTCAGAACCTTCACTCCAGTGGGTGGACTTCTGTGGTATGTGTTCTCCAGTTTGTGAGTCACCCACCCAGCAGTTATGGGATTTGATTTTATTCTGATTGTACCTCTCCTACCGTCTCATTGTGGCTTCTCCTTTGTCTTTGGATGTGGGGTATCTTTTTTGGTGAGTTCCAGTTTCTTCCTGTCGATGATTGTTCAGGAGTTCTAACCTTTTTTTGTTTTTTTTTATACTTATTTTGTGGTTATCCTCAAATCTCTAAATAATATGTTTATGTTGCTGTTTATTAATTAACTTTAGGTGAGTTCCTAATGTGGTCATAAGGATGTGGCTCACTGGTACCTCTGTTCCCACCTGTCTTTTCTTCTAGTTTCTCATCATAGGTAAACTATTACTGTTAGTTCTTCATCGATCATGCCTGTATATTTAATCTTCCCTTTATCCTAATAACCCTAATGTAGTGTTTCTTAATTTTTGTTAAGATGCAGACTTCAGAGTTCTCTGTCTTCCATCTACTTCTGTTATGTCAGTTCTAACTTTAATATTGTCAACTCTGTTTACATTTACATGCTGTTTGTTAAACATAGGGTTTTTGTTTTCTGTAAGTGTATGGTTGATTTAAATGGTGACAAATACTTAAAATTTTTTTTTCTCACTGGAACTATCGTTTAGATTAGTGGAAAGGAATAGATTTCCTTTTTCATAGCATAAAAAGAAATCACTCTGATAGTTCAAGCACACAGGAATTTTTTACATAGAATTGGTTACAAGGGCATTGGGAGGATGGAGAAGCCAGAGGGTCACCTGGAGTTCAGCAGGCTGCTACTTCCTCTGGTTGGAGCCTGGTTAGCACTTGCTGGCCAGGTGCTGGAGGAGGTACTATACTGCCTGTCTCGCTGCTGCTCTGGGACCACTCACCACTGCTGCACAGCAGCCACTCCCAGGGGACTCTCCCCTGAGGAGCTGGGCTGTCATTGTGTGGCTGCTGCCACAGATGCTGCTAGAAGCAGATCAATAGGTTTTTCCCTTCCTCTTTTTTTCTAATCTCCTTCCAGAGAGCTGGCAAGGGAGTCTGGGAAGTGTTATTTGCTTACTTCTCAAACCAAGATCCACTGAGCACACAACTGCAGGGATGGAGCTGACCACCAAAGACAGCCAACTGGCCCAGAGTTCAGTCATGCCTTCTCAGCCACATCAAGTAGACTGTTTCTTTTGTTGAGTTTAAATAGATTCTTTTTTACTTGAATAATTGCCTTTACCCTATAATCAAGTTTTCTCAAGGTTTTAGTCATTCTGTTTCTTCTTTCAATTATTTTTTGTTATCCCAAAGACTTCTCTTTTAGAGCTTTCTATGATTTCTAGCCTGTGTATAAAGCTCTGGTCCCAACTTTTATCGTGGTTGGATGTAGCTTTCTGGATTCCATGTTTTTCTTTCCTCCCCTCTCCTTCCTTCCTTCTTTCCTTCCTTCCTTCCTTTCTTTTCTGTCACTTTGCAGGAATACCTCCTTAAATCACTTCCTAAGAAAGTATGTATAGGAAGTAACCCATAAGCATGCTTAGGTGTATGAAAATGCTGTTGCTCTTGTCCTGAATTTAGTAGTTTGCTTGTGTATAAAATTTTAGATTAGAAATGATTTTCCCTAAGAATATTAAAAACCTTACTTCAATTTCTTCTATTAACCTTTGCCACTGATAAAAGGTGTGATATTATTCTGATTCTAGTGCCTTGTAAGTGGTTCGCCCCTGGAAACTTTTAGAATTTTCTCTTTATTCTTGTCCTAAAATTTTCCAGTGATGTCTAATTATGTGGATCGCCGCCGCCCCCCAACATTCCCATTCATTGGTACTTGGTGATCTCTTTGAATCTGAAAACCTGGGTTCTTCCATTCAGGGTAATTTTATCTTATCTCTGATATTTTATTTCCTCTCTCTCTCTCTCTTTTTTTTTTTTTTTTTTTTGTGGTATGCGGACCTCTCACTGTTGTGGCCTCTCCTGTTGCAGAGCACAGGCTCTGGACGCGCAGGCTGAGCGGCCATGGCTCACGGGCCCAGCCGCTCCGCGGCATGTGGGATCTTCCCGGACCGGGGCACGAACCCGTGTCCCCTGCATTGGCAGGCAGACTCTCAACCACTGCGCCACCAGGGAAGCCCTCTCTCTCTCTTTTTTTTCTCTTTTCTCCTTCTAGACCTACTGTTGGTTGTTACACCACCTAGATTCTTAGATTCTTTTTCTTCTCTTATCTTTTCTGTCATACTTTTCATCTCCTGGTCTCCTTTTCAGCTTTCTGGGAGATTTTCTCATTTTCTTTCTATATTTCTAATAAATTACTAATTTCAGTAATTATGCTTTTAAATTTCAAGAGTACCCATGCATTTTTAATCTCTGCTTATACCTTTTTATGCCAACCTGTTCTTAATTTATGGACATGATAGAGTTTTGAATCTCTTATAAGAATACTAACTGGAGGGTATAGAGTTACTTTCTCTTTCTTGAATCATCTTTCTTCTTCATGTTTCTGGTTTTCCTTAAATGTACAATGATCCTTGGTTGGCTGTTTGCATTTAAAAATGAGGCAGAAAAACTGCTTGGAAGAAATTCTGTGAATGTGGGCCGGGTTTGTCAGCTTGAGACCTTTGCTTTATGATAAGCAGTTGTGCTGGAGGACCTTCAGTCCAACTGCCTGGAGAGGTCTTTACTTCCGGGCACCATTACCCATGTAGTTGCTTTACCTCAGGGTTTGGTTCAGTTTCTTTAGAGAAGGGCCCTCCAGTTTTATTGATTGATTGCTTAGGAGTTGGTTAACCTGTATGTCTTGTCTGTGAGTTGTGGGGATTTAATTGTTTTACATTAGTTAAAAATAACCAATTTCTCTTTTTCAGTCCCTATTGTCACTCTCGTTAGTTGATGTTTCTGGGTCTGGATCTTCTTTGGGATTTTTCAAAATAGGCAGCTCCACTTGTGGATGTTGCTACTTTTGTGCAGTGCTTCTCAGCACTTCTCCATTGATTTCTTGTCCAGCAGAAATTTATTGCACTAGTTCATCCAGTGATGGTCTTCCCTCCTTTCCTTCATTATCTTCACTGTTGTGTGTTGTATTAGTTATTATCTATTCCTACCTAACAAATTACCTCAAGAGTACCCCCTCAAATTTAGCAGCATAAAACAACAAACATTTATGATCTCATGGTTCTGGGGAACAGTTTAGTTGGGTCGTTCTGGCTCAGTGTCTCTCATGAGGTCGCTGTCACACTGTTGGACAGGGCTGCCGTCACCTCGACGCTCCACTTCCAGGCTTTCTCTTGTGGTTGATGGCAGGCCTCAGTTCTTTGCTGATTGTTGGCCTGAGGCCTCCATTCCTTGCCTTGCAGGCCTGGGTGGGGAGGAAAAACTTGTACCCACTATGTTTAGTGTTTGGGAGTTTGCAGATTAAACTGAGGAAAGAAGAGGAAAGAAGTTTATTCATATGCCTGTGGGAGTGCACAAAAGAAGTGATGTGCTAAATGTCTAAAGTTAGGGGGATATATATATATGTGTGTGTGTGTGTGTGTGTGTGTATCACACACACACACACACCTAACTTAATAGGGGGAAGGGAATGGAGGCAAAAGGCTTCTGTGGGAAGAACAAATGGGTTTCTTTAGGAGAACCTGTATTTAGGATAACAACAGGAGAGAAGAAAGTTTATGATAATCTTTGTTATGCTGGTGTGATTGATCTTTTCCATCTTCTTCATGGCTGTAAAATTCCCCCAGAGAGGGGTTTTAAGATAGTTTCACTCTCAATCTCCTTCCTCGGAGTGAAGCTGCTCCAAAGAGGTGATTTATGGTGGCCTCATTCCCAGAAGTTTCTGCTTTTAGTCAAATAAGGGAAGCTCTGGGAACGCTTCTTTCTGCATCTCTTGAATCTCAAATGTCTTCAGCTTAAAGCAGTCTTCATACTAACTCTGGGATTCCATGTGGTTCTCCACAGCTGCCTGAATGTCCTTACTACATGGCAGCCAGCTTCCCCCAGAGCAAGTGATCCACGATATTTCAAGATATCCAGGATGGAAGTAGTAGTCTTTTTATAATCTAAACTAATCTCAAAAGTTATTTACAATCACTTCTGCCATATTCTCTTTGCTGAGAGCGAGATACAAATCCAGCCCACACTCAAGGGGAGGGAAATTTAGCTCCACCTCTTAAAAGGAAGAATATCAAAGAGTTTGAGGAGTTGTGGACATATTTTGAAAACCACCTGATGGCTTTATACTTTAAAAAAATCTAACTTTGTTATCATTTTGATAGTGTCTTGGGAGGAAAAGGAGCCATACTGGATCATTGTATTCCATTGTATGAATGCACCATAATTTTTTTTTTTTTTTTGCGGTATGTGGGCCTCTCACTGTTGTGGCCTCTCCCGTTGCGGAGCACAGGCTCCGGACGCGCAGGCTCAGCAGCCATGGCTCACGGGCCTAGCCACTCCGTGGCATGTGGGATCTTCCCGGACCGGGACACGAACCCGCGTCCCCTGCATTGGCAGGCGGACTCTCAACCACTGCGCCACCAGGGAAGCCCTGAATGCACCATAATTTATTTGAGAAGTCCTGTGTGGTTGAAAATTTAAATTGTTTTGAAATTTTTGCTTTTATAACAAACAGTACTGTGATAATATTATTCTAGGTAGCTTTTTTCATATGAGTAATTATTACCTGATAGTTTATTATAACCACTTATTGCTCTATTCTGTATGCTCTAGAATACATTTGTGGGAATACACTCACATATTGTTTTTTTAATTTTAAATGTGGACCATTTTTTAAAAGTCTTTATTGAATTTGTTACAATATTGCTTCTGTTTTTATGTTTTGGTTTTTTGGCCACAAGGCATGTGGGATTTTAGTTCCCCAACCAGGGATCGAACCCACACCCCCCCATTGGAAGGCAAAGTTTTAAACACTGGACTGCCAGGGAAATCCCTACACTCACATATTTTAAAGTAAATTATTAAATATTTTTGTAGCGTTTTCTGCAGTGATATTTAAGGCCCATGTTTTGAGCTAGTATTTTTAATGATTTATTAAACAGATTCATCACCAAAAAGTTTTTTTCCAGTCATTTTTGGTTTAGTTTTGGCATTTTATGACTGCACTAGATGGCAGCAGAGGACCAGCTTTAATTCAGGCTGCTTTTGTGATGCAGTAGAATTCTGTTACCCAATGCATTGTACATCTAATACATCCCAAAATACTAGTTTGGGATTATTAAGAACTTAGTGAGGATTAGTGGGATCATGTATACAACAGTACTGAAAGCATGGCAGTTTTGATAATGTTGCCATGTTCTTTTGTGCATTGCATATGAATTATATTTGTAGATGACTATGTCATTTTGGACCTATTTTTGTAAAAACGATTTTGCCACATTAAAGTCTCTGAAAGTGTTTTGTTTGCTTCAGGAAACTGATGTTCTTATGTTGGAATCTCAGAAAATGAAAGAATGATTTGAAGATTCTCTTTTATCTCATATGGGTTTTGCTCTGAGTTGTTCATGTTGGGAGCAAAGGAGTCTATAGAAAAACTTTGTGTTTGAATGTAACTCTTCTGTTTTAGATAGTGAAATTTTGTTCATAAGGGTAGAGCAGTCGTTGGACTTGTACACGGTATATGAAGAATAGCAATTTTGATATATATGCTCCAATTACATTTTGGGAAAGAAATTTCTATAACTACATGCTTTTGTTTTTTAAAATTATACATCGTATAGTATCTTTACTTTCTTTAGGAACTATATTCAGTGTTTGCATGTAATCTGATTCCCAAAAGGCATTAGTATCTGTGAACTAGGTAAAGAAATTGAAAATGAGTAATTCTGACAGCTCTTTTTTAAATTGTGAGATCTGGTTTGAAGATTTTTTTTTTCTTTTCTTTTTTTTTTTGCGGTACGCGGGCCTCTCACTGTTGTGGCCTCTCCCGTTGCGGAGCACAGGCTCCGGATGCGCAGGCTCAGCGGCTGTGGCTCACGGGCCCAGCCACTCCGCGGCATGTGGGATCTTCCCGGAGCGGGGCACGAACCCGTGTCCCCTGCATCGGCAGGTGGACTCTCAACCACTGCGCTACCAGGGAAGCCCTGGTTTGATGATTTTATATGCAGCCCATCTTAGAACAGTATGTTCCTGGCTTTCAGCCCAGCTCCACTGTTTCTGCTGTTTTTGCGGGCAGGTGAGCCTTTCTGGACAAATTTTATTTTCGTAACACCTTAGACTTTAGAAAATTTAATTTTTAAAATATTTTTGCCTGGGCAGAGAACTAAACTGTCTCCCCATGAATTATTTAAAATGGCTTTTAAGCCTTTTAAGTGTTATATTAGCCTGATAAAATGTAAATGTAGCTAGAGGCACAGAATACAGTATATAACGAGAACAAATAAAATTGCTCCTTAAATTGTAAACTTTAAGCAACTACACATTGAATCGACTCTGTGATCTGGCCTTGGTAGTTGCCTTAATACGACGAGTCCATATTATATTTAATTTTGTAATCTCAGAGGTTAGGTACTGTATTTAGTATTTAGCTGTTGACATTGTTGCATCTAGACTTTTTCCCAGTAATTTTATGTGAACATGAACAAAGACCAGTGGGAACCAGTTAATTTCTAATAGTGTGATTCATTAAACATTTCGTACTAATGAATTGGGAAATTAAGTCATTTAAAACATTTGGTGCACTTAGATATAATTTTATGTACTTATATTTCCCTATGTGCATAAATCAGTATTAAATAAAATCAAGCATCTTCATGTTATGCATCTTCTACGTGTGTTTTTAATTATCTTTCTTAAAAATAACCTAGTGGTGCTATTAGTCTATTTATACATTTAAAATAAATAATGGGATTTTTATAGTAAAATATGTATGGTAAAGTATAATATCTGTGTTAAACGTAAAATTATTTCAAGTTTCTTGTAGATTAGGTCTTTCCCTTTCATTAAAATAATTAAGAAAAAGATTCAGGGCTTCCCTGGTGGCGCAGTGGTCGAGAGTCCGCCTGCCGATGCAGGGGACACGGGTTCGTGCCCGGGTCTGGGAGGATCCCACATGCCGCGGAGCGGCTGGGCCCTTGAGCCATGGCCGCTGGGCCTGCGCGTCTGGAGCCTGTGCTCCGCAATGGGAGAGGCCACGGCAGTGAGAAGCCCGCGTACAGCAAAAAAAAAAAAAAAAAAAAAGAAAAAGAAAAAGATTCATTGTTATATAGTGGAATTAAGATACACATAAAAGATGTTGCTTGTTTTATAAAATTTCTAATTTTTGACAAGTTTTAAATGATAACTGTTCTGACGATGTACTTGGAGCCACCAAATTAAATATGTTAGTGTATGGTCAATTTCTTTTTCTTTTTTGTGGTCAATTTCAATAGCAATAAAGTTTTGAGAGGAAAATTAGTTTGTATCTATTTTATTTTATTTTTAGTATATTTTAAGATTGTCAAAAAAAATTTTTTTTTTTTAATTTGGGAGTATATCTAACTCCAAAGTTTTCAGGTAAGAGGGATTGTGAGCCTATGTTAGGTATTCTGCATAGTCAGTAGAATCATGGACATATAAAGGTAATAATGCAATAAAATTCTAAAAAACAAAAATACTTAAGTATATTAGCTTATAAAACAGGTCTGTTTTTGAGAAGCAGTATAGTGTAGTGGTTAAGAGCTTGGGTATTGAAACTAGATTACCTGGGTTCAAATCCTGAAGTTCCCATACTTACTAGTCATGTGACCTTAGGAAAGTTATATAACCCCTGTAACTCCCAACCTGCCCATCTGAAAAATAGGGATAACAACAATGACTACCTCCTAGGTGTTATAGGATTAAGTAATTTCATCTAAAGCAGTTAGAATAATGCTTAACATGTAGGAAGTGCTTGGTAAGTGTTGTTGATAGTTACACCTTCTACCAAATGAATAGATTCATTAAAATAAAATAAACCGAACTCTAACTTTCTAAAGAGAAATTCCATAGTCATGGTAAAGTTCTATTTTTAAAATTTGAACCTATTTAAAAAAAGAAAATTTAAGACATGGTTCATGCCCTTAAATGGGTGAAAATCTAATTGCAATATTAAAATGGGAATACATGAGAGAACAATGCGAAATATAATTTCCTATAAATGATGTGACGTAGACTCTGGAACGTAGGCATTCTTAGGAGGAAGATGACTAGTGGAGAGTGAGTAACATGGGCAAGAGGAGCAGCACGAAGTCATGAAGCGGAAACAGCCTGTCTGAGCTAGACTGTCCTGATAATTCCTGTCAATCCAGAGTCTTTGTTAAGTTCTAGCCACTGGGCAGTAAGGTGCTTGGACTAAAGGAAGACAATTATTGTACTGGTGGCTGGTGAAACTGTTAGTATATATTTTTAAACATGTCAAGAGTTTTAAGGGTTTCTGAGCCATGAGTTTTTGATTTAAATTTTGACTGTTACACCAACGCCTACTTCTTCTTGAGTTGTTGTTAGGAAGTTGTAAGGTGGGAGATCCTTTACCTCAATCATCTTGAAGTTGAAGGCCGCTTGGGACTGCTGCATCAGTAGGTTAGCCCAGTGGCCTTTGAGGTACTTAGAAGAGCTGCTTTTTGGAATACAGAGTATGGCAAGAGAGTGTTTTTCATAGCGATACAGAAGGCAGGGAAGTGAACACTTGAGGAATAGTTGCTGCGGAAGGGGAAGCAGCCAACCTACTTCTGTGACTGGAGGAAGAAAGAGGTAATGTCACAGAGAGCCAGCCAACCGAGACTCCTCAAGGGGGTTTTCTGACAGGAGGCACAGGAAGCCCCTATAGCAACACTTGTTTTTTTTTTTTAAAGGGGTGTCTTTTGTTTTTTTTGTTTTTTAAAAATTAATTAATTTTTGGCTGCGTTGGGTCTTTGTTGCTGAGCGCGGGCTTTCTTCTTAGTTGGCGGCGAGCGGGGGCTACTCTTCATTGGCGGTGTGCGGGCTTCTCACTGCGGTGGCTTCTCTTGTTGCTGAGCGTGGGCTCTAGGCGCAAGGGCTTCAGTAGTTGTGGCACACGGGCTCAGTAGTTGTGGCACACAGGCTCTAGAGCGCAGGCTCAGTAGTTGTGGCACACGGGCTTAGTTGCTCCGCGGCATGTGGGATCTCCCCAGACCAGGGCTCGAACCCGTGTTCCCTACATTGGCAGGCGGATTCTTAACCACTGCACCACCAGGGAAGCCCCTATAGCAACACTTTTTTTTTCTCATTTTCAGTTATGCTCAAGGACGATTAAGTGAACCTTTTTGGGGGCCTTTGTGAAAGCTTTTATTGAAAGTAGGTTATATTGGCATTCATTCAGCTAGTGTAGGCAACAGTGAGTTTCAAAAGTTGCAAAATGTAAAATGTGAAAACTAGAAGACTGAGATTGGAACTAACTTGTGATCTTGCTTCGTCTTCTTTCTCTTCTCTTTTTAATCCTCGGCTCCTTTTACCCTAGTCAGTATCAAAACAATATTTCTATAACTAAGAAGAGAGGGAAAATCGACTGACTATAACTTTTGAACAGGCATTTTAGTGGAAGCTCTTTTTTTTCATATGTTTCTAAAAATTTTAATTTATTTTTGCTTATTTTGGCTTCTGTTGTTTGGCGTTTCTCTTTTCCTTTGCAATTTGAGTATTAAGGATGGTTAGAGGTTATTTAATCCAGTGCTTTTCAAGTTAATGTGCATATGAATCGCCTGGGGATCTTGTTAAAATATAAGTCTGATTCAGTGAGTCTGGGATGGGGCCCAAGATTCTGCATTTTTAACAAGTTCCCAGGTGATGCCAATGCTACTGGTCCAAGGACCACACTTTAAGTAGCAAGAATCTATTCCAGTTTCTCAGGATGAGGATCCCAGAGAGACCATGTTTGTTCAATGGCTATACCTAATTAGCAGTTGTGGGCTTGAATTTTTTTTTTTTTTTTGGCCACGGCACTTGGCATGTGGGATCTTAGTTCCTGACCAGGGATCGAGTCTGCACCCCTGCAGTGGAAGCATGGAGTGTTAACCACTGGACCGCCAGGGTAGTCCCTTGTATTTTTTAATGTGACGAAAAGCCATATTTCTGAGCATAAGGAAATAGTTACAAACCAAGAGAAATCCTCCTGTCCCCCTAATTAGATGGAACTCATTTAGCCAATGTTATTCAGTTTGAATCTTTAAGATGTATCTTAAGATTTTTCTCTTGCTAACCTTATCGCTTTTGAGGATTTGAAGAGATTGATTTATCCAACTGTGTCTGTATTCAGTTATGGTTTTAGAGTTCTTGGATTTTGGACTTCAGGTGACCATTAAGAAAAACATTTAAATGAACTTAGAAGATATTAAAAAATATCTCTGTTGTATTCAAACTGAGTCTTTGAGGTAGAAGCATCTTGCTCTAGAAGGGTAAATTGTTATGTTTTTATTTATGTAAGTTGACTATTAACCTATACTTTGTTTTCAGACAGTTATGAACTGATGAAGGTAATATAACCAGGTAGTTTTGTGTCTTTGGTAGTGCCTATATGAATACTTTTTGTTCTCACTTGCATTTGAATCTAGCCTGGTTTTTCTTGTGCCTTAAGTGCTGTTTGGGATTGTCGCAGGGCTGGTGGTGGGATATATGTGTGTGTGTGTGTGCCTGTGTGTGTACACACTACTTGGGTGAAGTGTTACTACATCGTAAGAACCCTTCCAGCCCTTTAAGAGTCCATAATTCTCTAATTCTTTGTAGATTGGTGGAAAGGAGGAGGGAACATACTCTAGCCCACAGAAGTGGCACTTAGCAAGATGCGTATTGCTGGTAGCAAATAATTCAGTCCTGATTTGACAGTTCTTTTCACTAGTTGAAAGGTATGCTTTTATATTCTACTTCTTGCATTTCCCTAAACTCCGTTAATTAGTTGATCTTATAAACTTGTACATAGAAAGGGACTTGATCAGCTACTCTTACTGTTATGATAATCCTTATGTTTCTTTTAAGCTGCTAAGGGAAATATGAACTCATGTAGGTTTAATATATTATATACACACACACACACACATACACACACTTTAAATTTGGCCGTACTGTGCGGCTTGTGGAATTTTAGTTCCCCACCAGGGAATGAACCCGCGCCCTCAGCAGTGAAAGTGAGGAGTCCTAACCACTGAACTGCCAGGAAATTCCCTTAATTATAATTTAATTTAAATTATCCTTTTACTAATTTTTTTTTTTTTTTTTTTTTTTTTTTTTTTTGCTGTACGCGGGCCTCTCACTGCTGCGGCCTCTCCCGTTGCGGAGCACAGGCTCCGGACACACAGGCCCCGCGGCCATGGCTCGCGGGCCCAGCCGCTCCGCGGCACGTGGGATCCTCCGGGATCGGGGCACGAACCCGCGTCCCCTGCATCGGCAGGCGGACTCCCAACCACTGCGCCACCAGGGAGGCCCTTTTTACTAATTTTTATATAATGAGCTAGATTGTGGGACAAAAACATGGTAATTTTCCATTATGTACAATACCTTTTGGAGTAATTGTGTATTTATTTATATATACTATTGTTAGTAAATCTTAAGAAGCTGTTTCAGTACATTGGAATATTTTAGGCTTAGGTTTGTTTTTATCATTTTAGTGTTTAGGAAACAGTTTCCTAGACAGATTGAGAGATCCACCTGATTCAGGTTCTTTGATTTGAGCTCTTTGAGTTATTGCTCATTCAGGTAGTGCAGCTTCTGACTTTACAAAATTGTTTTGGGTTACAGCTCTTCATAGAAAAAAGAAATAAGGACCTACTTACTGTAGTGTTTGCCTGCCTTTGTGTAAAGGTGCATATAAGCTTGAGTGTGTGGGCTGTGGGTAACCCTCACAGGGAATTACCTATGGTTTACTTTTCTGCACTTCAGAATTTTTGGTTCACTCATCTCTTTTTCCTCTGTTCAGAAGAGATGTCCTCTTCTTCCCTGCCTACAGGAAATGAATCCTTTCTGTCTTATCCAGACTTTGTTTATTAATGACCTTGACTCTTTTTTGGATTGTGTAAAGTAGTAGTCATAGTATTAATAACAATGATATCCAGCCTTAATTAAGTACTTACTATGTGCCCTGGACATAGTATAATAACAATAGCTTTCATTTTATTACCATGTACCAGGTACTGTTCTGTATTCTTCATATATTAATTCATTTAATTCTTTTTCTTTTTCATTTTTTTTATGGTGGTAAAGTACCCATAACATAAAATTTACCATCTTAACTGTTTTTAAGTATATAGTAAAGTGGTATTAAATACATTCATAACGTGTGCAAACATCACTGCCATTCATGTCCAGAACGCTTTTCATCTTGCAAGACTAAAACTCTATACCCTTTAAATGATAATTCCCCATTCCCCAGTTCTCCCAGCCCCTGGTAACCATCCAGTCTACTTTTGGTCTCTCTGATTTCTCACTACTCTAGGTACCTCATATAGGTAGAATCATACAGTAGTTGTCTTTTTGTAACTGGCTTATTTCACTTAGCATAATGTCCTCAAGGTTCATTTGTATTGTAGCATACTTCAGAATTTCCCTCATTTTTTAGGGCTGAATAATATTCCATTTAATATATATACCACATTTTACTTATGCATTTGTCTGTCAGTGGGCACTTGGGTTGCTTCTACACTGTTGCTGTTGTGGATAATGCTGCTTTGAATCTGGGGGTACTAACTTGTTTAATTCTTGGAACCAGCTTAGGAGGTGGAGACTTTGGATGAGGAAACTGCATCTTACAGTAGTCAGGTGATTTGTGCAAAATCACACAGCTAGGAACAGCCTGTCTGGGATGAACGTCTTAACTCCATAGTGGACTCCCACATATCTTTCTATGTTGGTGCCTTCTGTTTTGCCTATAGATATCTTCCCCCCTATTTACTATATATTAATATATAATTAATGGTATGTAATAAAATACCTCTATAACTAATGTTCACTAATGAACAACATATAATATATTATTTTATCTTTTAACATGTGTTGCATTTTAGCTGTAATTCAGCTCAATTAAAAGTAAAGTTGAAATTCCTTGAAGTGGACTTTAAAGCTCCTGCTTGCTTCCCATATGCTTCTCTTCTACCAGAGGCAATTCTTTTTTGTACATATTAGATTTATAATTTTTAGAAAACTTGGAGTGATAGAGTGATTTGAATAGGACCTGTTATTTAGAGTATAAGAGATTTCATGAAAGGGAGTTTTGAGTAAGAGTTTGAAGATAATGTATTTTAGGACAAGGTATAGTTTTACACATACATAGGCTTAGCAGTAGGCATGTACATATTTCTGAGCAGTGGAGGATGGCAAAATGACAAAGGGATAAGACAGTTGCACTTCTGAAGTTAAAGCATATACCTAGGGACTTCCCTGGTGGTGCAGTGGTTAAGAATCTGCCTGCCAATGCAGGGGACACGGGTTCGAGCCCTGGTCTGGGAAGATCCCACATGCCACGGAGCAACTAACCCTGTGTGCCACAACTACTGAAGCCCTTGCGCCTAGAGCCCGTGCTCTGCAACAAAGAGAAGTCACCTCAATGAGCAGCCCATGCACTGTGATGAAGAGTAGTCCCTGCTCAACACAACTAGAGAAAGCCTGCATGCAGCAAAGATGACCCAACCCAGCCAAAAAATAAATAAATAAATTTATTTTTAAAAAAAAGCATATACTTAGGAGTTGGACAGTTAGAATCATTTTATAATATTTGATGAGATTTTTGGTTACAGATGCCTGCCTATTTTTTAGTGGTCTAGATGGCAAGCACTGATTGAATCTGGTGTTACAGGCTCTAGAACTGGAATTTTCTTCCCAAAGCCCATAATGATAGCACTGGTACCATTCATACTTCATGAAAACAAAGTAAGAAAATTAAATTTTTAAATTGTTGAGTGGTTTGGAAGAAATTTACTCTAAATCTTATTATATACTTGATTATTTGTATTACGTATCATTAATTCTGTGGAATGGGAGGGAGGACTGTAGAAGCTGATACTGGGCCCTGCACCTGCCAGATTCTTTTAGAGTGTTGATTTTTAAGCTTGCACAGACTAAATCTTGCTGGTTGAAGGGGGTTTCTTGAAACAGAAACATCTATGCTTTAAAAATTTTTACTATCTATTAATAGAAATAGGCATACATGATATTTTAATGAGAAGGCTTGGAGGATTTGGGATTTTTTTTTTTAAATGGTAGATACCCCTAGGTCTTCAAGATTTATTTGCGATGAATTACCCAAGTTGAAATAAAAGTCTTTTGACTGATGATTTTTCCATAGACAAAGTTTACCAAGTACCAGGCTTAAACAAAACTCAGGTGAACATAACATAGTGGAAAATTTGCTGTATAAACAACATATAAAATAAAGATGACTATGCTTAAGTAGGAGACATTTAAATGTTGGCAAACTGTTCAAATGTTCAGGTGGCATGCTTTTGACCTGCCATTTAACATACAATTAACATTCTAAGATCAGAGGCTGATTAGACAAGTTTGACAATTAAATTTGTGGGGAAGTGAATGGGCTTTGCAGTTTAAAATTAAATAATACACGTTGTTTAATTACTGTTGTATGTATATAAGTGATCACATAATAGAATGAAGCTGTGGGCTTAAAGTGAATTTAAGACTATAAAACTTTAATCACATCTGTTTTATAACTTTAAATTGATGTGATATGAAGATTAAAAATGAGCTAATCCTTTTGAAGAAGTCTGCTCTGTGTATAGAATCAGTAAATCAAGATAATAATACCTGTTAGGTTGGAATCTTTTATAATGTTGAATGAAAATTTTGATAGTTTTTGATGAAGAGAACTGTGTCTTCACAGTTATTTGAAGAATATGTTAGGACTGTGTCTTCATTTCAGTGATTGTTAATAACAGACATAAAAAATTTATAAAAGGTTAGGTGGCGGTAGTGTTACTGTTTGTTTGTTCTCTTTAATTTGTTAATGTGAAAATAAGAATGACCTTAATATGAGTTCTTTGAGTTTCTGGGAAGATAAAATAAGGTAAAGCTGTACTTCAAATAGTTTTTGTTTTCAAAGGTTGAAATGTTATTTGTGTCAGATAAACAGATTATAGCATTATGTTTGAAAGTAAAGCTGTGTGTAAGGGATTACATTGCTTTATCATCAAATATTGGTCTTTTTGTGGAAGCAGTGTAAGCAGTGATGTTTCAAGTTATCTGAAGTCTTTTTCTGAGATTCCTTAATTTATGTTGGTAGACTTTAGGTTGTGTTTCCATAGAATTGTAGTCTAAATGGTGGTTTGGTTCCCAACCTAGCCTATAAAGCTTGCTTAATTCCTAAGGTAGCTAAATCATTTACTGTGTTTGTCTGCTGTGAAAAGTGACAGTATGTACTGTTTCAACACAGGTAACCAAACAAACTATATTGCAACATATAAAGAAGTTTATAAAAACTCTGTTGGGGAAACGAATTTTATTTTTATAAGATGAGGAGGAGCTAGATTGAGAGCATGATGGAGACTGGGGGGACTTTGTGACACTGATTATTTTGTCTAGGTGGATCAAAAACTCACGACTTTTAATTTTGCTTGATACAGTTGTGTCACTAGCCTCTATTAGAGCTCTCTTAACTCATTAATGGAACTAAGTGAACAAGGTGAGAAGGAGGAAAATGGTTTTTCATTTTTAAAAATTGTGGTAAAATATACATAGCATAAATTTCTCTTTTGTTTAACAGTTGAAAGAAATGGGGGAAAAATGGGTTAAAGAGGATGTGGATATACTTTGCAAAAGAGATTACCAGAGATCAAGTTTACTGAGCAGTGAGCTAGTGAGAGAAAAAGGCAAAGTGTGCCTAAACCCCCATGGGGAAGGAAGAAAGCTGGGGTTCAGCAAGTCAGCAGTTCTTGCGTCGTTTCTGGAATAAGGTCTGACAGGTGTTGGTGGGTCGGGGCCAGAGTCTGCCCAACTGCTCTTATGTCAGGAAGGTTTATGATTGTATCTGGGGAAGTGGCTCTAAATTGTGAATTTCTTTGCAAGAGATTTTAATATAACTGTATTTCTCTACAATCTTGAGAATTAGGTTTCAGAGGCTGTATACCAGTTCTACTGGGAATAGAAATGAGAGGAAATGTGGCTGGTATAGAAACAGTAGAGGTTTGGCAGTGAATTCTTATGAGAGAGAAGGTACAAAGGGAAGGTAGACTCTGGGCTTAACATTGTACACTTATCTCTGTTGAAGGACAGGAAATAGATGGCATATCTCTTGGTATGAAGTTATTGTGTAAAGAGCTGATATCACATAACCATTGGTGTTGAGGATAGGTTGGGGGACACTACAGTGTGGTTCTTTCATGGGCACATATAACTTACTTGAATTCAGCAGTATATAGTGGGCAAAATAGGAAAAAAAAGCAACAACCAAACAGCATATCCATTAGCATTGCATCGACTGTAAGCAGTAGAAATCAACTTTGGCTAATGTAAACAAAGGAATATATTGGAAGGCTGGCTCTCAGAAGAACCAGTCTCAGAAAATGGATAGGAATCAAGGGAAGCCAGGCAGCAAGGACCAGAGCCAAGGTCAGGCACAGGAACACTTGGAATAGGAGGTCACCACTGGCACTTGGTGACGGTGCCTCTGCTGTCGCTCCGAATCATTTTTAATCTATTCCTGTGCCTCACTGTCTCTCAAGTTAAAAGTTCTGGGAAGGGAGCATTTGGTTGTCTGACTTAGACCCTACTTCCAACCTGCTAGAGACAGGGATAGAGAAAATCTGGGCCTTTTGGTTTCCAATGTAAAAATGAAAACATCCATGTCCGTATCCTGTCTGTCACTTCTCCCCAATGAAACTGAACAGTGACTGCTTCCTCCTCCCGTGCTCCACGGCTCAGCTAATAAAGTGCACTCCTTCCTCCTGCCAGAAGCTTGGGAGTCCTCCTCGACTTCTTCTGCCCCTCAGCCCCATAGCCAGTCGAGAGCACACTATCCCGTCAGTCTGCCTCTTACACGTTTTGAATTTATCCGCTTACCTCTAAGTTGTTATTGCCCCTGTAGTCCCACTTGGAGTACCATAAAAGCCTCATAATTTCTCTGATCTACAGATCGGTTCCTATCCTATAGGAGTATACATTATGTGGAGGTGAACTTTGAAAAGTGCAGGTCAGATTGTGCTGTTAGTTTGCTAAAAGCCTTTCAGTCGGCTGCTGTTCCTCTACCTGCTCTTTCTCAGCTCCCGTGCCACCCTTTTAAACTGTGATGAGGGACTCCGCAAACTGCATTTCTCCGACTCCCTTGCCAGCTTGTGCCTCTTGTTGGGTTTTACCATGGGGAGCACGCAGGAATTCGGAAGGTGAGAGAAGCGACTTCTCTTGTTTCTACTTTCTTTACCCCTCCAGCTGCCAGCGACAACTCTTACTTCGTTCCCAGCTTCTTTTGGCACTCCCAGCACCAACCGCACTGCTCCCTCTCAGAGGTGCCAGCTTCTGGAGGGTGCATCGTAGGCAAATGAGTGCCGCTTGCATTTCCTCACTCACTAGGCTGTTTGAGCCTCCTCCCTTCTGTGCTTGCTCCGTAGAGATGGAAACTTGAGGTGCGGTGCTCCTCTCCTTAGAGGTCCAGGTCTCAGCCATTTGGTGCCACCTCCTTAGAGGTTTGAGCCCTGAGTTCTGTGGACACCCCCCCCCCCCACTTCCAGGCCCCGCAATGCCCATCCTCCAAGCTCCTTGCCTCTGATAACACGCCTCTTCCGTTTTGTTCCCACAGCCCTTTAGGTGGTAGTGCTTCCTGCAGTTACTCATCTCTTGTTATCTTCATCTTCCCTTGTTAACCTTTTCAGCTTTGCAGTATCTTTGTAACCAGTTTCCTGTACTACCTATCTTGGGTTTGAATTACCCATTATGGTTTCTGTTTGTCTCATGCCAGGGGTTTTCCACTTTCTAGAATAAAGTGAAAAAGAGTTTTCATGAATCACTAAGCCCTTGACTACTTCTCTAGACTCAAGCCATGCCATTTCCCTCTTTCTCTCTATGCTTCTGTATTCTGAATTTTTTGTTGCCAAAACACGCACCTTCTGTTTTTGTCTCAAGGATATTGCAACTGGTAGACTGTACCAAGCACTGGTTCTTACCACACACCCCGTCTACCCTTCCCTTTTCCCTCCACCCTCAACAGAAGTTGCTGGGTTAACTTCTGCACAATGCAGGTGGAGGCAGGTTACTGTAGAGGTTGTCGAGATAGATTATTGTCTAGGTTTTAATAACACCTTTGCTATTTTGCCAGCTTTATGGCCTTGGGCAGGTTACAGTTTCAGTTTCCTCATCTGGAATATGGGGACAATAATTTTCCCTACATGGTAAGATTGTTGTAAGGCTTAATTGAGTTAATGTAGAGGGCTTTGAACACTGCTCCGTGCATAGCCATTGCTCGCTAAGTGATCATAACCTGGTGTTACTATCAGCTACATGAGAACCCCTCTGGGATGCCTTTCCTGATATCTGAACTCTGACAGGTTCTGCCTTTTGTATGCTCCTGTAGTGCCTAGTACTTCACCTTGTCAATACTTATTATGTTTGGGATTATTTGTTTAATGTCTTGTTTTCTTGCTAAGGGTACAAATTATATGAAGTTAGATGAAGAACCTGTGCTGTTCATTGTTATATTTCTAGCATCTGTGCCTGATAACTCATTGGCCCTTTAGTAAATATTAAAAAAAATTAACTGGTTAATTATTTAAAACAAAAAACCGTAGTGAGTTTGATAGGAATTGGTACAAGAGATGGTGGTGAAATGAATCAATTTACATGATCAACTTTTCTGTTTTTATTACCCACTATGAATGCTTTGTAATAGGAGAGGAGAAATACCTGCTAATTTTGAAGCTGCTGTGGTATATGACCATCAAGGTTTAACATCCCATCTTATTTTATTGCCAAAGGAAAAAAACATTTTTCAGACTCTGATTAGACTATATTTCTATTTTTTGTTTTTTCTGTAGCTTTAATATTTTCCCCCCTGGCTTGTAAAAGCAATTTGTGCTTATTTCTAAAATTTCTTAAAAGTACAAAAAAGTATAATGAGGAAAGCAAATATTATTGATAATTCCGCATAGAGATGACAATTCTCTGGTGTAGACTTTCCTGTCTATTTTACTATTCATACAGAGTTTTATCTCCCTACCCCTCATAGTCATACATTCTGATTTTTAACTTGCTTTTTCTTCATTTAATATATTGTGGATCTCTTTCCATATTAATGAATATTGGTGATAAATTTAAATTATAAGATGTGTAAAGATTATTTTACCCTCAGACTACTATTAGGAATTTGAGTTAAAACTCTAAAGTGGTATTAGTTACCAATACTTTGTTTTTAATCAGTTTTCCTCTTTAATTATGTACTTCCTGAATTGTATTAATGTATAATTGGTGGTTTTACTTGATTAGCTATCTCACATCTCAGTGACTGCTGCGAAGGATAGTTTCTAGTCAAGCTGGAAAACCAGTATTTAAAGTAAAGCAGTTTATACGGGAATTCCCTGGCGGTCCAGTGGTTAGGACTCTGTGCCTTCACTGCTGAGGGCCCAGGGTTTGATTCCTGGTCGGGGAGCTGAGATCCTGCAAGCCGCGCAGCGCAGAGCAGTGATAAATAAATAAAAAAAAAAGCAGTTTATAAATTTGGCTTTTCTCTTATTTATATGGTTTGGTATATATACTTCAATATAAAAAGTGAATCAATGCTTTCTAATTCAGTGAAACTTCTGTATTTTTGTCTTTTAATGAGAATGTATATAATACAAATAATTTGGTAACTCTGTATATTAAATTTGCAGTTGAGGTTATTTCCACATTCCTTACCTTTCTTCCCTAACAGGAAGTAGCTTCTTATTTTTCATGGGTATCACGTAACAAAAGTACATGTGATTCGGAATGACTGGAGTTCAAACCAAAAATCACATTCCAGAAACTTCTGTTCCAAAGCCTGAAAATTTATATGTGCAGAAGAATCCCTGAATACCAACTGCTAAATAATTTCTCTGATACCTCTGCATATGTAAGCTGAGTTTCCCATGAGCAATCCTTTATAGTGAATTCCATCTTCTAATGCCTTTCCTTCCTTGGTCTTTTAAATCTGTTTATGCATAAGTATACATAGATAGTATTTTCTTTTAATTGATATTCCACTTGAAGTAAAAAGTATATATATATATATATATATATATATATATATATATATCAAATAAATATGTTAAAAAATGAATAGAGAATAATTATGACAGAAAAAGCAGAATGTACCAGCACCCTGGGATTTAATACTTATTCTATTTGAACATTATATTTAATTCTGAGCTTCTGGGCAGCCAGTGAAAAGGGAAATATAATTTCTGTTGTCATCTTGTGATCAGAAGAGGGAAACCATTTCTTTCTTTCTTTCTTTTTTTCTTTTTTCTTTTTGGCTGTGTTGGGTCTTCATTGCTGCACGCGGGCTTTCTCTAGTTGTGGTGAGTGGGGGCTACCCTTCATTGTGGTGCGCGGGCTTCTCATTACAGTGGCTTCTCTTGTTGTGGAGCATGGGCTCTAGGTGTGTGGGCTTCAGTAGTTGTGGTGCGCAGGCTCAGTAGTTGTGGCTTGCGGGCTCAGTAGTTGTGGCTCGTGGGCTCAGTAGTTTTGGCTCGCGGGCTCAGTAGTCATGGCTCGCGGGCTCTAGAGTGCAGGCTCTGTAGTTGTGGCAGACAGGCTTAGTTGCTCCGCGGCATGTGGGATCTTCCCGGACCAGGGCTCGAACCCATGTCCTCTGCATTGGCAGGCGAATTCTTAACCACTGTGCCACCAGGGAAGTCCTGTTTCTTTTTCCTGAATTCAGAAATTTGTTAGCATAAGCCAGCTTTTCTCAAACTGTGAATATAGAATACTAATTCTGGACTTCCCTGGTAGCTCAGTGGTTAAGAATTCGCCTGCCAATGCAGAGGACATGGGTTCAAGCCCTGGTCCGGGAAGATCCCACATGCCGTGGAGCAACTAAGCCCGTCTGCCACAACTACTGAGCCTGCGCTCTAGAGCCCGCGAGCCATGACTACTGAGCCTGTGTGCCACAAATACGGCAGCCCACGCGCCTAAAGCCCGTGCTCCGCAACAAGAGAAGCCACCGCAATTAGAAGCCTGTGCACTGCAACGAAGAGTAGCCCCTGCTCGCCGCAACTAGAGAAAGCCTGTGTGCAGCAATGAAGACCCAACACAGCCAAAAAAAGAAAAAAAAAAGAAAAGAATATTAATTCTGCTGGATATTAACAGATATCAGGATTAAGTTTAGGAAATAATGGGCTAAATAAGATAAACAGACTTTTGTATGTTTTCTTTTTTTTAAACTGGAGAAAAAGTTTAATAACGTGTACCTCCTATATACATGGGAGAGACCCAGGAAAACTGAGTTACTCCTTACATGTTTTCTTACAACCTTAAATGTTCCTGATATGTATCTTGACTTTCCCAGAGAAAGATATAGTGTTTCCCTAATTTATTTTGCCATGAAATCCTAAAAGTAAATAATAAGCTTTGCAAAATGCTGACCTAGGTCCTTAAACAACATGATGGATTGTGTCTTCAGTACCATTTTTGCAGAAGGTATCACAAGGCTTTTTATTTGCCTTATTCCTTTTTTTTTTTTTGGCCAGTCAGCGCGGTATGCAGGAGCTTAGTTCCCCAACCAGGGATCGAACCCATGTCCCCTGCAGTAGAAGTGCAGAGTCTCAACCACTGGACCGCCAAGGAAGTCCTTATTTGCCCTATTCTTATGTTGATTTAAATTCTCTTTGAAACACCACGCAGGGCAAGTTGACTTCTTCAAGAAGACTAGACTCTCCCTATCTACTAGGATTTGTCGCTTTTGGAAAGCATGTGCAGGAGAGCTTTGGTAACTAAGTATTCCTGTTGTCTGCCAACCTGCTGGCCCGTCAGTTGGTCTGACTTTCTCAGATGCACAGTCAGTCCAGACTGAGGCTGATTTTCTTTTTCCAAGTGCAACCTGAGTCTTCACAATCCCCATCTCCTAAGGATACAGCTCTTTCAATACATAGCAAGGGCCCGAGTCCTTCACCTCCTCTCCAGGGGCCTGCTACGACTAATTATTTTGAAAACACTAGTAACAGCATGCTTCCAATCCAGTCCCCAAATGTCAGCCCCTTTGGTCTGCCTTGCTGCTCTTCAGCCTGTTGTCACACACGTCTGTTATCTTAATCAGCCCTCCCATTTCTCCTCGTCTGTCTGAACATGTCTCCCTGTTTTTTAGAACACTTGTTTATGGGAAACAAATTGTCCTCTATATTAGCCGCCATGTACTACGTTTGCTTCCGTCTCTTTGTTGAACGTTTCTTCTGTCCCCCAGCCTTAAGTTGATTTAGCTCCGTCTTTGAGTTGTTGCTTTTTTTTTTCTGACCTACCTCATCGGTAGGAAATTAGGCAGATGGTCTGCATTCTCCTCTATTCTCAGTGGTACATCCAGACTATTAGTCTTCCAGTGTTTCATTTAACAACAAACAAAACAACACAGTGATTCTTCTGTTCCTTTGAGGCTCATGTCTTTTAACTTTCTAATTTATTGCTGTCAGATTTCTCTCATTCTTTGAAGAGTTTGGTACCTGGGTATGGTCTCCATTTTCATCCCAAATCTTGCTATTATCTTTTTGGTAGTATAGCCTGTTGGTCTGTAATTTCCTTGACTTGAATTCATCTGGACTTTATTTTTATATATGGTGTGCAGTAGAGCTCTGTTCTTGATGATCAACTAATTGGGAATCAGTGATAGTAACTTGGCCATTTGAAGGATGACACATTTTAAAGTATATAAATTCCCCCATATATTGATTGGCTAATAAAAATTCTCATGAGCTTGTGTTAAAAAATATTTTAATTTTATAGTAATGAATGAGAGTTGTACCTGAAATGGTGGTATCTGGTTATATCATCACATTAACTCAAAGAGAGGGGTTAGCTGTTCTGCTCACTGTTGTGTTGTAGAAGGAACATTGGATACTTTGATGTCTTGCCATTTCAGATCACTTTCTTTTTTTACTGCAAAGTGAAGAGAGTAACCCCTAATTTGTATAGTTGTTGAGCCAACAAAATTCCGTAATTACATATATGTGTGTTTGTGTGTTTTGTAAACTTTGATGTTTAAGATCTAATAAAAATTAGAGAACCGTTCTCTCCTAAGATGGGTTATAAGGTTGCTCTTGAACATCACATTGTTTCCATAAAAAGCTTTGATTTCTCTATACCCTATGTTTTTTATAGGAAACAAAAACGTCTTTAAAAAAGATTTTGTTATTTGTGGTACTTTAATCTGAATGATGGTGGAGGGGGGACTCTGGTGAACATTATTCCAGGCAGCTATTGTAAGTCTAAGGAAAACCAATTCAACTGTTATTTCTTATGACTCTATTCTTGAATTTTACTGTTAATATTATCTTTTTAATGTTTCATTTAAGGTATATGATGTTGATTGATGGCACAAATGAAGTTTTTATGATTGATAGAGATAATTCAGTGTTTCATGTTTCAAATCTGGAATTTCCATTTCGTAAAGATCTCCGCATGCATTTATCAAATACTCTCCTAGATGGGGTAAGTCATATTTTATCTTTTTTAAAATAAAATCAAACATTGCTGTTTTTCTTTCTTGTGCAAGTAAATGTGTATTTTTAATAATTAAACAGGAAATTTAGAATCAGATCCAGTTTTTTTAAAAAGTTTTTTTTATTGGTGTATAATTGACAGTTAAAAAATTGAATCTAGTTTTTGTTACGATGTGAAGTTCCATTTATCTCTTACCTGCACTTACTGTCACTTGATCATTGTCTTAGATACAGAATAAGTGAACAAAATTCAATCTTAATTTTTTTGTTCTTTGTGATTGAAAAAAATTCTTATTGAAAAACTCATTTTATTGTTTTACTTGTCAGTCGAATTTTAATTGAGTGATATGACATATCACATTTTTCCTTGGCTCTTTAGCTGTATGGACTAATAGTTCTTGTTGGAAGAGGATTGTGTCTTTGAAAGCAGCCACTTGTACTTTTACATTTGAATTTTGAAAGCTGATAAGAATTTTCCCATTCAGAAAATCTATATTTAATAATCATAAAATTACTTGATTAAAAATATTTTAACTTTCTCCTGTGCAGACAGCTTTCTTCTCCCCAATTCTAAATGTATTGGTTCATTGTAAATAAAAATTAAAATAATACAGAACATTACAAGAAAGCTGGTAAAAATCACCTGAACTCCTACCATTGGAGTAACTTCTATTATCATTTTGATGAACATTATTCCAGACTTTTCTCTGTGCCAGAACATTCAATCTTACATCTGCTCCTGAAGGATTCACATTCATATTAGTAACACTAACTCAGAGCATAGATTCTTCTTTTTTTTTTTTTTTTGCGGTACACGGGCCTCTCACTGTTGTGGCCTCTCCCGTTGCGGAGCGCAGGCTCCAGACGCGCAGGCTCAGCAGCCACGGCTCACGGGCCCAGCCGCTCTGCGGCATGTGGGATCTTCCCGGACCGGGGCACGAACCCGTGTCCCCTGCATCGGCAGGCGGACCCTCAACCACTGTGCCACGAGGGAAGCCCCAGAGCATAGATTCTTAAACAGAATGTCTATCAGAATCTTTTGGGGAGTTGGGACCCCTTCTAGTCCCAGTAAGATTCTGAGTACAGGTGCCTCTGCCCTGGCTGAAAATGAGTACTTTGGTCAAATATGTACCCACGTGGATAGTTACATAATTTTGCATGAAAAGATTTAAATGTTACATCTGTTTTGTAATTTGTGTTGTTTTCACTTAGCAATGTGTTTTGGACCTTTTTCACATAAAAGTCTGAATGATAGACCACGGTATATGTAAACACTGTAATTTAGGGTTTCCAGAATATCTTGCTTATGAAAATTATAGGGGATGCTTGTTAAAAATATGGCCTATCTCAGTAGCCTATCCTAGACCTAGTGAATTAGACTCTCCCAGGGGTCAAGTTATCTTTATTTTTAATAAGTGCCCAGGTGATTTTAATTAGGCAAGTTTGACAAACAATTCTGTAATTAATTTAGCCAGCCCTCTTTTGGTGGACATTGGATTTTTTGTATTATAAGATGTACTTGTATGCATATCCTTATACCTTTTTCTTTCACAGTTGTGCAGTTTTATGATTAAGATTCTTAGAAGTGAGATTCTACTTAAAGTAACTGAGGAAAAAAGAACTAAATTGGCACAAATAATTAGGTTTCAGCTTGGCTTGCTTCAGGCTGGATCTGGGGACTCAAGTGATATTGGCCATGCTGTCTTTCTCTCTCTTTCTTTGCTTACTTGTCTGTCTGTTCTCACTCTGCATGAAGGCTCTTGCCATGTGGGAGGCAAGTTGCCTTGCAACCCAAGCAGAAAGGGAACTTTTTTCTCCCAATATCCATATATCAACCCCAGGGAAGATTCCAGAGGGCCTTGCCTGATATATATCCAAGGAAGAGAGACAGTGGAGACTAGGAGCTCATTGGTGGCAGTACCGCTTGGAGTACAAGAGGCGTAGTCCTCCCAAGACAGGGACAGTAACCTGATACACTGTACTGTGTTCACTATGCTGGATTTGAGGGCATTACCCGTTTTAAACATTGACATGTATAATTGCCACCCTTCTTTCCAGAAAGTTTGAACATATGTGCAGTTCAGCCATCCATTTGTAAAGGATCTATGCACTGTCTTAGTGGAATTAGGCTAATAACAGTACTTAGGTCTTGGTGCTGTTGTGAAGATTAAGTTGGATAGTTTATATAAAGTGCCGATAATAGTGTCTGGCACATAGTGAAATAAATGTTTACCTCTTAATTTATGTGAATTGTTAAGGAAGTTTAATATTTTTTCACTTCTTTTTTACTGTATTTAGTACAGTACAGAGTTACTATATTTCTTCTGTGAGTTGCCCATTCAGATCTTTCATACATTTTTCTGATGGGTGTTCATGTTTTTCTTACTGATTTATGAGAATTTTTTTTTTTTTTTTACAACTTTATTGGAGTATAATTGCTTCACAATGGTGTATTAGTTTCCGCTTTATAACAAAGTGAATCAGTTATACATATACATCTGTTCCCATATCCCTTCCCTCTTGCGTCTCCCTCCCTCCCACTCTCCCTATCCCACCCCTCTAGTCGGTCACAAAGCAGCGAGCTGATCTACCTGTGCTATGCGGCTGCTTCCCACTAGCTATCTACCTTGCGTTTGGTAGTGTATATATGTCCATGCCTCTCTATGAGAAGGTTTTGTCTATTGGGGTATTACTTTATGACCCATATTTTGAAGAAATATTATTTTTTCTGGTGTTTTCGGTGGCACAAGTTTAAATTTATGTAGGTAAATTATAAACACCTTGGTTTTTAAAAAAATATATTTATTGGAGTATAGTTGATTTACAATGTTGTGTTAGTTTTAGATGTACAGCAAACTGAATCAGTTATACATATACATAATTCACTCTTCTTTAGATTCTTTTCTATATAGGTTATTACAGAGTACTGAGTAGAGTTCCCTGTGCTATACAGTATGTCCTTATTAGTTATCTATTTTATATATAGTAGTTAAACACCTTGGTTTTTAATATTTGGCTTTTGTGTCATTTTAAGAAAGAGAGATTTTTACTTCAGAATTATTATAATAGTCCCCTGTTTTTCCTTCTAATACTTTTTTTTTTTTTTTCTTTTTGCGGTATGCGGGCCTCTCACTGTTGTGGCCTCTCCCGTTGCGGAGCACAGGCTCCGGATGCGCAGGCCCAGCGGCCATGGCTCACGGGCCCAGCCGCTCCGCGGCATATGGGATCCTCCCAGACCGGGGCACGAACCCGTATCCCCTGCATCGGCAGGCGGACTCTTAACCACTGCGCCACCAGGGAGGCCCTCCTTCTAATACTTTTTACGGTTTCATTTACATATTTGATCTATCCACAATACATTTTGGTAAAAGAAGTAAGATAGGGATACAGTTTTACTTATTTCCAAATGTCTAAACTGTTGCCTAGGCACCAGTCTGCTAATGTATTTTTCCTTTTTAATTAGATATATCATTTTTATTGTATATGGGATTCCCTTATATCGTTGTTTGTTTCTTGATTCACTTTCCCATTCCATTAATATTTTGGTCTTCCCGTGGTGGTTTCAGGTTGACTTACAGGCTGTAACTTTAGCATACAATTTAATGTCTGATAGTGCAAGGATGTCCAATCTCCTGGCTATTCTGAAGTTTGTCACTTAGATTTTGCTCTCTTTATTTAGCTTTCGGGTGAACAAGCCTATTTGAGAAGTTAGGCTGAATTAGTATGTTACACTTTATGTGCAAATCTGTACAACAAGAAACTTGTATTTTTCTCTGCAGAATGATCTCTGGTAGGCTTATCTCCAGACCATTTACATTTCTGTTTGATATGTTTGGTTGTGTGGTTTATCTCTTTGCCACACCTTCACTATTTTTCTTTGGAGGGAAAAGGGACTCTACATCTTTCTTATGACTTCCCACAACTGTAAGTTTCTTTTCTCCAGTGATACTACTCATGTTCTTTAATATTTATTCACTTTTTCAGTATTGAACCTTTTTCACAAGGCAGATTGAATTATATCTGGCTAATAGTCTCTGGAATTTGTATGAGAATGCTTCCTGTCTTAAGATGAAATTTGCTTCTCTGTTTCAGATTTATATCAGTGATATTGGGAAAATAGTGAGTAGCTTGTGAATGTTCATTTAAACTCTCAATGATAGAATTACCCTAATGAAAGCCACATGGATAAAATATGTATTTATTTGTTTAACAAAGGGAGTACCATTTTCCAAGTGACCTGAATGCTTGTTGCCCCCATCCCATGTGCTTTTTAAAAAATTTACCAGGTAAATATTGGAGTGTGCAAGCCAGAAGATGGAAGACTGTAAGTGGAGAATGAGATGTTTGAATCAGCCACTTCTGAGGTATAGTTTTGGGTGATGAGAGGTTTAGGATGTTACCTAGAGAGAGTGAGAGTTTGAGGTTGTGTGGAGAAGAGCAGAGGACATGAGATCAAGGATGACAGGAGTCCAGGGAGAGGTTGACTGAGCTGGATATAAAGAGTAGAAAGAAGGAAAGAAGGTAGTAGAGTTGATTGAGACTGAGCGAAGAGTAACTATAGAGTCACAGAATTGTCTATACTGTGCACTCTGTGAGGCTACTAGTATTATAAATTTTCATTCCTGTGACGGTGTGCGTGGTAAAATATTTTGACATATATACGTAAACTTTTTTTTTTTTTTTTGCGGTGCGCGGGCCTCTCACTGTTGTGGCCTCTCCCGTTGCGGAGCACAGGCTCCGGACGCTCAGGCTCAGCGGCCATGGCTCACGGGCCCAGCCGCTCCGCGGCATGTGGGATCTTCCCAGACCGGGGCACAAATCCGTGTCCCCTGCATCAGCAGGCGGACTCTGAACCACTGCGCCACCAGGGAAGCCCCTATACGTAAACTTTTTAACACATCGGTGCGTGTGCGCGCACGCATGCTGCACGTGCACACACACACACACCCCCTTGTGGTTGACAGAGCCACTGCATAAGGTTGGAAGTACTGCTGCTGCACATCTCCAAGGTGTTCCGTTCTTATCGTAATTGATGTGACGGCTACCCCTGGAGTTGTGCTGTCCATAATCTGCATTGCCAGTACAGCAGCTCTGGTAATTGGTTCATGGGAACAGCAAGAACATTTATTTTGATTTTTGTTACTTTCATTTTATTTAAGATACAGTTTTTTAGCATCGTAATTCATAAAATAAAAGGAAGAAAAAGACTCAAGTTATAGCATTTGCAAAAGTTTAGTGTAGTTTTTCATTCCTATCATGTACCACACCAGGAGTGCAGGCATTGCTTAGAAGGTTGAGGAGAAGGCCTCACCCTGGAGATATCTTACTTCATTGGGTTGGGACGGAGAATGATAGGTAATGAATAAAACGATAACCTGAAGATTGGCATTTAAAACAAGTCCTTTGGTGGTTTAGAGGAGAAATGAATTACATCTAGTTAGAAACTAAAGATGGGTTATAGAGGAGTTAGTATTAGATATAGGAAGATTTCTATAGAAAGAGATTTTTGTTGGACATGGGCCAAGGGCATTCCAGGTAGGAAATAATGCTTAAAAATTAGATGCTTAACCACCTGCAGATTTAACTTAGCAGTACTACTTATTTTCACCCCAAACTTGGATAACTGAGAGCAACATAATAGACTCTTGTGAGGTTTTAAAATAGCAATATGATTCGTGATGTCAGTTTACTTGGACCAGAATTATAGTTGCCATATCTGTTTTTCCACTTAGTTAATTAAAACAGTCCTCTGTAGTTTCCTGTTTCTTCTACATTTTCATTTGCAAATTGTTTTTGTAAAATTCCAAATCCAAGAATAACTCAAACTGCCTAATTGTCTGGCTGTCATATGTGAGCATTGAAGCTTTTGTTTTGCTCTCTAGATTATGTTCTTTGACCCACAGAATGTGGAAAATAGGAGTTTAGAAATACGGCAGTAATTCACTTGAAACAAATCAGGGAAGTTCAATCAATTTTATACTGAGGATAAGAGGAGGATATAACAGTTAATCATTAAAGTTAATAACAAAAATCTTGGGAAAATAGCATGTCTTTTCATCTGTTAGTTTTTTATAAAGGAATATGCATGCTCATTGTTAAAATTTTAGGAAGTCTGTATGTTATAAAATAGAACTCAACTATCAAGAAGAGATTAAATTTTAACATTTTGATGTATTTCCTTTTAGTCATTTTGTTGTGCCTGTATTTATAGAACGTGTGTAATCAACGCGTACATAGCTGACGTTTAATATATGCTGTGTATCTGGGGTTCCATCATTTTCCTTCACTCTGAAGAACTGATTTTAGGATTTCTTTTTCTATTTAAAATTTAACTTTATTGAAAAAGTTGAAATATAATTTACCATTCTAAGGTATATAAGTCAGTGGTTTTTAGTATTCGCAAGATTATGAAACCACTGCTATCTAATTCAGGACCAGTTCATCACTTAACTATGATAATTAGAACCAAGTGGGCCTTATCTGAAAGGATTTCAAGGAATGGGTTACCTTTGAGATGAGCTTTGAAGGCCCACAGATTTTCCACAGTTAATTACTTCCTTTCATTAAAACCCTTCAGTGGGGGCTTCCCTGGTGGTGCAGTGGTTAAGACTCCACCTGCCAGTGCAGGGAACACGGGTTCAAGACCTGGTCTGGGAAGATCCCACATGCCGCGGAACAACTAAGCCCGTGCACCACAACTACTGAGCCTGCGCTCTAGAGCACGAGAGCCACAACTACTGAGACTGTGAGCCACAACTACTGAAGCCCATGTACCTAGAGCCCATGTTCTGCAACAAGAGAAGCCACCACAATGTGAAGCCTGCGCACCGCAACAAAGAGTAGCCCCCACTCACCGCAGATAGAGAAAGCCCGCATGCAGCAAAGAAGACCCAACGCAGCCAAAAATAAATAAATAAAACAAATTTATATTAAAAAACCCCCAAAACACCCCTTCAGTGGTTCTCCATTGCTTAAAGCATGAAAGCCAAAATACGCAATGTAATATTCCTTATATCTGGGCCGCTCCTAAGCATTTAGCATCATCTTTGACTGTGAGCCCTTGAAAGCATAAGTCCCACCTATTACTGAGCTTTGGATAGTTTACCGCCTTTTCCATGCCTTTTAAATACCATTTGGCCTGTCCACCATCCTGCTAGAAGATATCCACCACATCTTTCAGGATTCAGCTAATGGGTTTCTCACCTTATTATCAAACCTTTGTCTTACTCTTCAAGTAGAAATAACTACTCCTTCTACTTATGTTTATACAATGTGCCCTTATTGACTGGAATAGTAAAGGTGTATACTTGTTGTCTTAGTATAGTTATTAATAGCCATCTCTTTCACTCTCAAAAGTATCCTGGTTTAGACAGATAGCTACATGGTCATTCTATCTGTATGGCCATCTATCATTAAAACTGTAGCTCTTTCTTCTACCTTCGACCTAGCTACTTATATATTTTCCTCTCTTTCTATTATCCTGAGCCCCTTGAAGCTAGGGACTGGGTGCTTAACGTCTCCAGCACTTAGAGCATAGAGTATAGTTTGGGCTCAGGAGATATTAAATGGGTAGGCAGAAGAGTGGATGCCTGGGAACTTCAAATAAAGGCAATGGAATATGGAGAAGTACAGAGGATAGGAAAGTCAAACTTGCAGATTTGGGGTTTTTTTTGGTAGGGCCCATAATAAAGGATTCAGCATCTTTTTTCTGTGGGTTTACAGTTTTCATCAAAAGTCGAACGTTTTTGGGCATTTCTACCCTTCCACCTGTTGAAGATTTAATTACTAATGTTCTTTCATTATAACAACAGCAACAAACTTTTCTGTGTTTCATTTTGGATAGTTTGTATTGATTTGTCTTCACGTTCATGAATCTCTCCTTCTCCAGCATCTAAACCACTGTTCATCCCAACCACAGTATTTTTCACCTCAGGCATTGTAGTTTTCACCTCTGGAAATTGAATTTGAGTCTTTTTTAAGTCTTCTGTGTCTCTGCTTACCTTTTTGAATATATGGAATACTGTTAGAATATTCTTGCCTGCTAGCTCTAACATCTCTCACAGTTTTAGGCTTATTTTGATGGATTTTTTTCCCTCCTCTTTATGAGTTGTATATTTTTGTCTCTTTGCATACCTGATAATTTTTGATTGGCTGCCAGACGTTTTGAATTTTACCTTGTTGGGGGCTCAGTATTTTTGTATTCCTATAAATATTCTTGAGCTTTGTTCTGAGATGCAGTTAATTTACTTGGGACTAGTTTGTACCTTTTGAGTCTTGTTTTTAAGATTTGTTAGGTGAGGAGTCTTTAGGGATAATTATCCTCCAGTACTGAGACAAGATCCTTCTGAGTACTCAATGCCCTGTGAGTTATGAGACTTTCTAATCTGGCTGGTGGGAACAGGCGTTATTCCCAGCCTTGTTGAGTGACATGTATGGTTCTGTCTAAGATTTTGGGGTGCTTCTTTGCCTGACCTTGAGTAGTTTCCTCACATGCATGCTTTGCTGAATATTCATGGGGGTCTATCTGCAGACGTCCCTCTCCCGCCCTATCCTCTGCTGTGAAAACTCTAGCCTCATTGGTCTCCCTAGACAACCTGGTCTATTTTCTCAATTCAGGGAGACTGCTGGGCTCTCCTGGGCTCCCCCTGCCTGCATTGAAGCCTGGAAACTCTCCTCGACCAATAAGCTGGGACAGTTGTAGGGCTCATATAGTTATTTACTGTTTCCTAGGAGTTACTGTACTTTGTTGCTGGATGTCTAGTGCCTTGAAGATCATTTCTTCATATATTTTGTCCACCACACAGCCTAGGTCTTTGTTAGAATCCCTGGGTTCTCTTCTCTTTTAAAAACTGTGGGTGAATGTTTTCTTCAGCTAGATGGGAGCCATATTTTATTCCAGCAATGCTCAGATTGTTTCTCCAATTCAGCACGCAGTCCCATAGCCTTTATTTCATGCAGGAGGAGTGTTCTGCTATTTTAATTACTCTTTAATCGGAAGAGGGAAAAAAGAAGACAAGAATAACCACTGAGTTTCCTTCTCTATATTTTAATGTAATAGTGACAGTTATCAATGATTTGTCATTTTACAAGTAGGGCTTTTGGGGGTTAGTGGGCTTGGAGGTGAACTCTTTTTGTTTTACCAGAATTTTGGTAGTTTCCATGGCTATCAGTTTTTAAAGCTTACTGGTTTGTTTATTCCTTTTTACTTGTTTAGTTTGCTGATAATAAACTTTCTTTTTTGTTATTTTTAATGTTTGAAGAAGATATGTATTTACTCATTTCATCAGGTAATTTGGGAGGGAAATTCTGTGATGTCTGCTCTCTGAACCTGGAAGTCCACTTAATTTCCATCCACACATTTTTGAAAAGATTAATTGAAACCTGTTATTGGTACTACCTTGTTGGCTCATAAAATTCTCAGATACAAGTACTTAAAAATATTTCAGTAAACAAATTTAAAGTAATGAAAATGATTTATGTCAGTTGTTGGGTTCAAGATAACCATAAATAAATGTCTGTAGCTTAACTAATACATATTTGAGAAAGAAATCAATTGGTGATAGTTGCTTAAAACTAGAAAATATATTTGTCCTCGATCAGTGTGTTCTTTGTAATTTTAGATGGTTGTGTGTGGATATTCTGTCATGAAATTAGATGATAAAAAGACTGCTTAGTTTCCAAGGAAGAATATGAGGAAAGAATAATAATTTTAGATTAAAACCTATTATTAAGAATTAATATTTTAGGGAATTATTAAGATCCTGCAAGCTGCATGACATGGCAGAAAAAAAAATTAAAAATATCCTACATTATATGCCTGTAATCATCCTTTAGTGTCCTTTATCTTTTTTCTGTCAGAGTGCAGATTTTAAGTTTGTTTCACTTAATGGCTGTGATATGTGATATCATATTCTCTTGCCCCATTCCCTTTGCTCATAGTAGAGGGATACGGAACCAAGAAAGACTGTGTGGGTCACATGGAGATTTTATCTATAATAAGGGTACCATTTATACCTATAGATTTTATGATTAAAGCAATTGGCATACAACAGGATTTAAAGCAATAATGATTTAGCAAAATTAATTTTTTAAATGTTGCTGATATTTAGAATTTAAAATTTGTAGTTTCTTTATCCTAATAGTTGCTTAGTAATTCAAGCATAAAATGTAGAATAGAAATTCAAATATAAAAAATGAGGCGAGGGGCCTCCCTGGTGGCGCAGTGGTTGAGAGTCCGCCTGCCGATGTAGGGGATACGGGTTCGTGCCCCGGTCTGGGAGGATCCCATATGCCGCGGAGCGGCTGGGCCTGTGAGCCATGGCCGCTGGGCCTGCGCGTCCGGAGCCTGTGCTCCGCAACGGGAGAGGCCACAACAGTGAGAGGCCCGCATACCGCAAAAAGAAAAAAAAAAAAAAATGAGGCGATATTGTCATATGATTTTATTGCAATACAGAATAAATTCATGGTGGGTTTTTTTCGTGGTTCTGACAGTCTACTGATTTGATCCATGTAGAAGTGTGTTCACTTTGAAATTTCATCAAGTTGTATATTTATGATTTATGTACTTTCTGTGTGAATGTTATATTTTAATCAAACTAAAGAGATTGCTCTTAAAGTATGAATAAACTTACCTTCTTTTCTCTTTAAAGGAAATGATTATTGACAGAGTAAATGGACAGGCTGTTCCTAGATACTTGATATATGACATAATTAAATTCAATGTAAGTACCTTTTATAATTTATAAAATAAAAATGTCACTGAGATAATAATTAGTTTTTAACAAATAAAAAGTGCTACTGCCTTAGAGATAGTAGGAAAGCAGAATGATGACTCATTCAAATTACCCATTTGATACTTTATTAATACTTTTATGTATCCTTTTCTTTCCCTTAATTGCCTAATATTTAGCACATTTCTTTGTCTTTGGATTCTTTAGGAACTTCAAGTGAGTAAGGAAAAAAGTTTAATTGTGATAAAATAAGACAGCATTTTGTAAAATGGAAAATTCTCAATTTTAGTTATCCTGTACTCGATTAAAAAGTCTCCAAATTTTATTAGTCTGTCACTTAAAAAAAAACAAACAAAAAACAAACAGAGAAACTGACTATGATTGTTGACTGTGTAACATGGAGGCACAAATATGTTATTCATGAGTACATGCAGGAAACTTGGAAACAAAATATAAAATTGCCTGTTGTAAATAGATTAAAAAAATAGGAATTATATTCTCTACCCATTTCCTACAATGTTAGGCTCATCAAGAATCTGTTTTCCTGTTTATCTTTAGTTATAGTATGAATGACTAAATTATTTAGGCAGTACAAGATGACTTCTGTAAATGCAAGAAGTTCTTTCAGTAGTGTATATCCATGAAAAGGTGTAATCATTCCTCTAGACGTGTTATTCAAATTGCATAATCACTTAGTATTCAAACCAGACTGAAAGCAATTAAGACTTCTGGAATTAAAAGTGTTAAGTTATAAGGTTTTGAAGATTTATAACAAGGCTTTTAAAAAGTTCTTTTTTAGGGGTATACATTTTAAATTGCAGTAGTAAGATTCAGGATTGCATTTATCCAGATTATTTTTTCCTGGAAATGTTCAATGTATGTATCTCATTTTTTTGTTGAATTTCTATATTTCAGAGTTTCAAATTTAAGAAACTCGGTCAGAAATCAAGTTTTATTTTTGTTCTGTCTGTGACCACTATATTCCTCAAAAGTAAGGTGTTCCAGAATTGATTTATTCTCATTACAGATATTGGAATAATGTTCATTGGCCCGTAACATGATGCAAAGGATGGGGTTGGCCTTGTTTCTCTGTGAATGGGAGTGCACTTGTCTCCTTTGCCTCTTGATAATGAACTCCACTTTAATATTGTTCAGTGCAGGTTCACTTCTTAGTCTGGGAGCTTTGCCTGAGACAACAGCCTTCTAATTCTTTAAAAAAATACGAAAAATTTCAGCATGCACAAATACATAGAGAATAATGTAAGGCATACTCATGTACTGACCTCCAGATTTGTTGAAGTTTAACATTGTCATTTTTACTCCACTTTCTTTTCAGTAAGGAATAAATCATTACAGATTTAGTAGGAGTTTCTTGTGCACACCTCTCTCATTCCATTCTTGACCATCTTATGCAGAAGCAGCTTCTACCCTGAATTTGATGTTTATTATTCCCATGAATGTTTTTAATACCTTTACTACCTATGTGTAGATCTATAAGATATATGTGGTGTATTCTTTTGCAGTGTTTCTAGTGTTATATAAATGTCATTGTACTACTGTACTATGGTACCCAACATTTGGTTCACCTTATTTTGTTGAGATTTATTTGTGTTAATACATACAGGTTTAGTTCACTCACTTTAATTAGTATTTTATTACATTGTATAAATATACAGAATTTATCTTTTTTCCATTTGATGGACATTTGGGTTTCCATATTTTGCTGTTATACTACTATTGCATGGAACAGTTTTATATACTTTTCATTGTGTGTGTATGTGCAGGTTTCTCTAGGATAGTTCTCATTCTTTGGATACAGTCACCTAGGAAGCGTTTTAAAAAGCCAGTCCCTCATCCCTACATCATGGAGATTCTGATTAAACTGGCGACTTCAGCTTTTTTGTTGTGTTGCTAAATTCCCCTCAGAAGTAGTTGTACCACTTTACCACAGTTGATATTATCAGACTTTAAGATCTTTGCCAATTGGATAGTTTTAATTTGCTTTCCCGGTTACTAATGAAGTTAAGCATATTTCATGTTTATTTTTACTTGTTTGGATTTTTCTTCTGTGACTTAATTGCAAGTTTGAATAATCTTCTAATAGCTATCTTTTCTGGATTCTAATCCTTTCTTAGTTATATATGTGGCAAACAATATGTTTTCCATATTAATATCTATTGATTAACAGAAGTTTTAATTTTAATGAAATCCAGCTCACGATATCTCAAAGTTTGTGCTTTTGTGTCTTGTTTAGGAGATTCAACCATATTTTCCTGTAAAAATGATTAATTCATGCTTTTCATCTCTTGGTCTATAATCATTCATTCAGTAAGGATTCATTAAGTACCTTTAGCTTTATTTCACTGATTTTTAAAATTTTAATTTTTTTTGCATTTTTGAATTTTATTTTATTTTTTTGTACAGCAGGTTCTTATTAGTCATCCATTTTATACATATTAGTGGATACATGTCAATCCCAATCTCCCAATTCATCACACCCCCACCCCGCCACTTTCCCCCCTTGGTGTCCATACGTTTGTTCTCTATATCTGTGTCTCCATTTCTACCCTGCACACCAGTTCATCTGTACCATTTTTCTAGGTTTCACATATATGCGTTAATATACGTATTTGTTTTTCTCTTTCTGACTTGCTTCACTCTGTATGACAGTCTCTAGATCCATCCATGTCTCTACAAATGACCCAGTTTCGTTCCTTTTTATGGCTGAGTAATATTCCATTGTATATATGTACCACACCTTCTTTATCCATTCGTCTGTCGATGGGCATTTAGATTGCTTCCATGACCTGACTATTGTAAATAGTGCTGCAATGAACATTGGGGTGCATGTATCTTTTTGAATTATGGTTTTCTCTGGCTTTATGCCCAGTAGTGGGATTGCTGGGTCATATGGCAATTCTATTTTTAATATTTTAAGGAACCTCCATACTGTTCTCCATAGTGGCTGTATCAATTTACATACCCACCAACAGTGCAAGAAGGTTCCCTTTTCTCCACACCCTCTCCAGCATTTGTTGTTTGTAGATTTTCTGATGATGCCCATTCTAACTGGTGTGAGGTGATACCTCATTGTAGTTTTGATTTGTATTTCTCTAATAATTAGTGATGTTGAGCAGCTTTTCATGTGCTTCTTGGCCATCTATATGTCTTCTTTGGAGAAATGTCTGTTTAGGTCTTCTGCCCAATTTTGGATTGGGTTGTTTGTTTTTTTTGATATTGAATTTCATAAGTTGTTTATATATTTTGGAGATTAATCCTTTGTCCATTGATTCATTTGCAAATATTTTCTCCCATTCTGAGGGTTGTCTTTTCATCTTGTTTGTAGTTTCCTTTGCTTTGCAAAAGCTTTTAGGTTTCATTAGGTCCCATTTGTTTATTTTTGTTTTTATTTCCATTACTCTAGAAGGTGGATCAAAAAAAATCTTCCTGTGATTTATGTCAAAGAGTGTTCTGCCTGTGTTTTCCTCTAAGAGTTTTATAGTGTCCAGTCTTACATTTAGGTCTCTAATCCATTTTGAGTTTATTTTTGTGTATGGTGTTAGGGAGTGTCCTTATTTCATTCTTTTATGCGTAGCTGTCCAGTTTTCCCAGCACCACTTATTGAAGAAACTGTCTTTTCTCCAATGTATATCCTTGCCTCCTTTGTCATAGATTAGTTGACCATATGTGTGTGGGTTGATCTCTGGGCTTTCTATCCTGTTCCATTGATCTATATTTCTGTTTTTGTGCCAGTACCATACTGTCTTGATTACTGTAGCTTTGTAGTATAGTCTGAATTCAGGGAGTCTGATTCCTCCAGCTCCGTTTTTTTCCCTCAAGACTGCTTTGGCTATTCGGGGTCTTTGTGTCTTCATACAAATTGTGAAATTGTTTGTTCTAGTTCTGTAGAAAATGCCATTGGTAATTTGATAGGGATTGCATTGAATCTGTAGATTGCTTTGGGTAGTAGAGTCATTTTCACAATACTGATTCTTCCAATCCAAGAACATGGTATATCTGTCCATCTGTTTGTATCATCTTTAATTTCTTTCATCAGTGTCTTATAGTTTTCTGCATACAGGTCTTTTGTCTCCCTAGGTAGGTTTATTCCTAGGTATTTTATTCTTTTTGTTGCAGTGGTAAATGGGAGTGTTTCCTTAATTTCTCTTTCAGATTTTTCATCATTAGTGTATAGGAATGCAAGAGATTTCTGTGCATTCATTTTGTATCCTGCTACTTTTTTTTACCAAATTCATCGATTAGCTCTAGTAGTTTTCTGGTGGCACCTTTAGGATTCTCTATGTATAGTATCATGTCATCTGCAAACAGTGACAGTTTTACTTCTTTTCCAATTTGGATTCCTTTTATTTGTTTTTCTTCTCTGATTGCCGTGCCTAAGACTTTCAAAACTATGTTGAATAATAATGGCGAGAGTGGACATTGTTGTCTTGTTCCTGATCTTAGAGGAAATGCTTTCAGTTTTTCACCATTGAGAATGATGTTTGCTGTGGGTTTGTCATATATGGCCTTTATTATGTTGAGGTAGGTTCCCTCTATGCTCACTTTCTGGAGAATTTTTATCATAAATGGGTGTTGAATTTTGTCAAAAGCTTTTTCTGCATCTATTGAGATGATCATATGGTTTTTCTTCTTCAATTTGTTAATGTGGTGAATCACATTGATTGATTTGCATATATTGAAGAATCCTTGCATTCCTGGGATAAATCCCACTTGATCATGATGTATGATCCTTTTAATGTGTTGTTGGATTCTGTTTGCTAGTATTTTGTTGAGGATTTTGCATCTATATTCATCAGTGATATTGGTCTGTAATTTTCTTTTTTTGTAGTATCTTTGGCTGGTTTTGGTATCAGGGTGATGGTGGCCTCATAGAATGAGTTTGGGAGTGTTCCTCCCTCTGATATATTTTGGTAGAGTTTGAGAAAGATAGGTGTTAGCTCTTCTCTAAATGTTTGGTAGAATTCACCTGTGAAGCCATCTGGTCCTGGACTTTTGTTTGTTGGAAGGTTTTTAATCACAGGTTCAATTTCATTACTTGTGATTGGTCTGTTCATATTTTCTGTTTCTTCCTGGTTCAGTCTTGGAAGGTTATACCTTTCTAAGAATTTGTCCATTTCTTCCAGGTTGTGCATTTTATTGTGTTATAGAGTTGCTTATAATAGTCTCTTAGGATGCTTTGTATTTCTGTGGTGTCTGTAGCAACTTCTCCTTTTTCATTTCTAATTTTATTGATTTGAGTCTCTCCCTCTTTTTCTTGATGAGTCTGGGGAATTGTTTATCAGTTTTGTTTATCTTCTCAAAGAACCAGCTTTTAGTTTTATTGATCTTTGCTACTGTTTTCTTTGTATCTATTTCATTTATTTCTGCTCTGATCTTTATGATTTCTTTCCTTCTACTAACTTTGGGTTTTGTATGTTCTTCTTTCTCTAGTTCCTTTAGGTGTAAGGTTAGGTTGTTTATTTGAGATTTTTCTTGTTTCTTGAGGTAGGCTTGTATTTCTATAAACTTCCCTCTTAGAACTGCTTTTGCTGCATCCTATAGGTTTTGGATCGTTGTGTTTTCGTTGTCATGTTTCTCTAGGTGTTTTTTGATTTCCTCTTTAATTTCTTCAATCATTTCTTGGTTATTTAGTAACGTATTCTTTAGCCTCCATGTGTTTGTGTTTTTTAAATGTTTTTTCCCTGTAATTGATTTCTAATCTCATAGCGTTGTGGTCAGAAAAGATGCTTCATATGATTTTAGTTTTCTTAAATTTACTGAGGCTTCATTTGTGACTCAAGATGTGATCTATCCTGGAGAATGTTCCGTGTGCACTTGAGAAGAAAGTGTAATCTGCTGTTTTTGGATGGAAGGTCCTATAAATATCAGTTAAATGTATCTGGTCTTTTGTGTCATTTAAAGCTTGTGTTTACTTATTAATTTTCTGTTTGGATGATCTTTCCATTGGTGTAAGTGAAGTGTTAAAGTCCCCCACTATTATTGTGTTACTGTCAATTTCCTCTTTTATAGCTGTTAGCAGTTGCCTTATGTATTGAGGTGCTCCTGTGTTGGGGCATATATATTTACAATTGTTATATCTTCTTCTTGGATTGATCCCTTGACCATTATGTAGTGTCCTTGCTTGTCTCTTGTAATCATCTTTATTTTAAAGTCTATTTTATCTGATAATGAGTATTGCTACTCCAGCTTTCTTTTGATTTCCATTTGCATGGAATATCTTTTTCCATCCCCTCACTTTCAGTCTGTATGTGTCCCTAGGTCTGAAGTGGTTCTCTTGTAGACAGCATATATATGGTCTTGTTTTTGTTTCCATTCAGCGAGCTTGTGTCTTTTGGTTGGAGCATTTAATCCATTCACGTTTAAGGTAGTTATCGATACGTATGTTCCTATGACCATTTTCTTAATTGTTTTGGGTTTGTTTTTGTAGGTCCTTTTCCTCTCTTGTTTTTCCCAGTTGGAGAAGTTCCTTTAGCATTTGTTGTAGAGCTGGTTTGGTGGTGCTGAATTCTCTTAGCTTTTGCTTGTCTGTAAAGCTTTTGATTTCTCCAGTGAATCTGAATGAGATCCTTGCTGGGTAGAGTAATCTTGGTTGTAGGTTCTTCCCTTTCATCACTTTAAATATATCATGCCACTCCCTTCTTGGTTGTAGAGTTTCTGCTGAGAAATCAGCTGTTAACCTTATGGGAGTTCCTTTGTATGTTATTTGTTGTTTTTCCCATGCTGCTTTCAGTAATTGTTCTTTGTCTTTATTTTTTGCCAGTTTGATTACTATGTGTTTTGGCATGTTTCTCCTTGGGTTTATCCTGCCTGGGACTCTCTGGTTTTCCTGGACCTGGGTGGCTATTTCCTTTCCCATGTTATTTAAGTTTTCGACTATAATGTCTTCAAATATTTTCTCGGGTCCTTTCTCTCTCTCTTCTCCTCTGGGACCCTTATAATGCGAATGTTGTTGTGTTTAATGTTGTCCCAGAGGTCTCTTAGGCTGTCTTCATTTCTTTTCATTCTTTATTCTGTTCTGCAGCAGTGAATTCCGCCATTCTGTCTTCCAGGTCACTTATCCGTTCTTCTGCCTCAGTTATTCTGCTATTGATTCTTTCTAGTGTATTTTTCATTTCAGTTATTGTTTTTTTCATCTCTGTTTGTTTGTTCTTTAATTCTTCTAGGTGTTTGTTCTCTAAATCTTCTAGGTCTTTGTTAAACATTTCTTGCATCTTCTCGATCTTTCCCTCCATGCTTTTTCCAAGGTCCTGGATCATCTTCCTTATAATTATTCTGAAATCTTTTTATGAAAGGTTGCCTGTCTCCACTTTGTTTGGTTGTTTTTCTGGGGTTTTCTCTTGTTCCTTTTTCTGGTACATAGATCTCTGCCTTTTCATCTTGTCTGTCTTTCTATGAATGTGCTTTTTGTTCCACGCTGCAGGATTGTAGTTCTTCTTGCTTCTGCTGTCTGCCCTCTGGTGGAAGAGGCTATCTAAGAGGCTTGAGCAAGTTTCCTGTTGGGAGGGACTGGTGGTGGGTAGAGCTGGGTGTTGCTCTGGTGGGCAGAGCTCCGTAAAACTTTAATCCTCTTGTCTGCTGATGGGTGGGGCTGGGTTCCCTCCATGTTGCTTGTTTTGCATGAGGTGACCCAACACTGGAGCCTACCCAGCTCTTTGGTGAGACTAATGGCGGACTCTGGGAGGGCTCATGCCAAGGAGTACTTCCCAGAACTTCTGCTGCCAGTGTCCTTGTCCCCACAGTGAGTCACAGCCACCCCCCACTTCTGCAGGACACCCTCCAACACTAGCAGCTAGGTCTGGTTCAGTCTCTTATGGGGTCACTGCTTCTTCCCCTGGGTCCTGATGTACACACTGCTTTGTGTGTGCTCTCCAAGAGTGGAGTCTCTGTTTCCCCCAGTCCTGTCAAAATCCTGCAATCTATTCCCAGTAGGCTTCAAAGTCTGATTCTCTAGGAATTCCTCCTCCCGTTGCTGGACCCCCAGGTTGGGAAGCCTGATGTGGGGCTCAGAACCTTCACTTCAGTGTGTGGACTTCTGTGGTATAAGTGTTCTCCAGTTTGTGAGTCACCCACCCAGCAGTTATGGGATTTGATTTTATTATGATTGCGCCCCTCCTACCGTCTCATTGTGGCTTCTCCTTTGTCTTTGGATGTGGGGTATCTTGTTTGATGAGTTCCAGTTTCTTCCTGTTGATGATCGTTCAGCAGTTAGTTGCGATTCCGGTGCTCTTGCAAGAGGGAGTGACTATTTCATTGGTTTTTTAAGTCACAGTTTTTCACATTTCTGATAATAGGATATATTTATAATTGAAAGTGTCATATATTTAATTCTTTAATATACTGTGGAACTTTCATTGATGGTTAACCTTTTTGTTTATTTTGAATCATGAAATCAAGGTCACCCTTAGAAAAAAGTTTTTTGAAATAATTGTTTGAAACTTTTCAGTTCCTTAGTTTATTATTTTGTACAGCAAGTACTTCATTGATAATTTTTTATATGTCAAGTATTAGTCTAGGTAATGAGTATGCCCAGAAGAATAGGACATAATTTCTTGCCTTCCAGGGAGTTTATAATTTGGTGGCCTGACCTCCAAAGGAGGCTACTTCTACAACAGTTCATTGGGATTTAGAAAGAAAATTGGAGAACTCCTTTTCATTCTTAATCTATTATTCTATTTTTGTCCATTTTATAACATATTATACAGTTGTGCATGTATGCAATTTATTAAAAATTAATATGTATGTATTATACACAATTGTTCGGATATGTGTTTAGATTGGATACAAAATCAAAAGAAATTTGCAGGGACTTCCCTGGCGGTCCAGTGGTTAGGACTCCACGCTTCCACTACAGGGGGCATGAGTTTGATCTCCGGTCAGCAAACTAAGATCCTGCATGCTGTTCAGTCAAAAGAAACAAACAAAAAAGAAATTTGCAGACCAGTGGTCTTATGAATGGGGATGTAAATGTAAAGGATTATTATAATGGTATCATAAGTATAATGTCAAAGATATATGGGAGATATACAAATATATGAGAGGTACCAGAGAGGTGAGAATATTCCAGCTTACCCTGGGTATACTTGAGTTATTTGAAGTGTGGAGTTGTAGACAGAGAAAGTGATACAGATTAATTTGGAAGGAGTGAGCCTTAGAAGTCAGGAGCATTAGATGGTTTTTAGTGTACTTGATGGATGGTGAGATGTGAGACATAGCAGGAAATGAGAATGGATTAGTGGGTAGGAGACCAGATTACTTGAATAAGACATTTTAGCTTAGTTCTTTGTTCTGTATATAATAGGACACTACTGAAGGGTTTTGGTTACAGTAATGATATGATCATATTTTTATTGCTTTGAAGGATAACTCCACTGGCATCGTGGATAGTGTTTTTAAGTGAGAAATAACTCAAAACAGGGAGGCCAGTTAGTCAATAGTTTTTGAGCGCTTCCTGTAGTCTATTCTCAATGATTCAACACCTAATCTATCAGGAGCTTCCTTTATGATAGGCAACAGAGATTTGAAGGTGAACTTGATTTCAATCTATTCTAGTTGTTTTGGTGAATTTTAAAGTGAAGAGTATCTAGGAGGGAATTTAGACTACTTACAATTTTTTAAAACAATTTTTAGACTTTTAATTTTATTTCTTAAAAAGAGGGCTTGCTTGTTTCACTTTAATTTTATAGGGGTCTCAACTCATCTAATAAATAAGCCTGACATTTTAGGTTTTTCAACCTTGTTGATGACATAGGTGACATGGAAAAGTCTGCACATGGACTGTGTGGTTATTTACTAACTAGCATTTCTTCAGTAAATACCCTTTACAAACAGTTGTATGCCTTTATGTAAAGGGAACATATTCTCCCTTATACCTAGCTCTTGCTCACTTGTCTTGCTCCATATTCTTTGCTGAGTATCAAAATTGTCATCCTTCCAAAGTTGAGAACAAGTCATCCTTGAGGTGTATTTAATGTTCACAGATTAAGCAAGTGTTGCTACCCCTTTGTAAACAGTAGGTTGGGTAAAATGTTAGGTTGAGTGATATAGATTAGAGAAGAGGAAGAAGGCAGAAAAGATGGGAAAAATGCATGGAAGTGTGTCCAGTTGCAGAATAAAGAAGAGGGTACTTGATACACCATTGAGGTGATGCTGCTCATCTGCACCACTCCTGTCACCCAGGTGATACGTTATAGCTGAATTTGTATATACCATTAGGAGAGGACAAGCCCCTGCCCTCAGCTCATACAGAAGTGTACATGTGCTTTTTAGTCCATGGTTCAAACCATATATATATATATATATATATACCATAATATATAGACTGTATATATACATATGGGGGAAGAAGAAAACTTTTGTTTTTCAATATATCATATAAACCTTTTCTGTATTAGTTTTCAGAGTTGAGAATGTATTTGTTTAATAAAATATCTTCTACTTCTTGAAAGCTGCAAAGTGTTAGCACTTGAAACAACAAAAAACATTATAGGTGACTTTTTTGCTTATTTTGGTGTGTTGTTTGCTTGTACTTTCCTGACTATGTGGATTTTACTTTTTACACAGATTTTACTAATTCATGTAAACAATAAAAATGGTTAGTGAGTATATTAATACTTTAATTCAGATGTGAAAACTTTGGATCACTTTATATTTGAGAAGATTTATACCATTTTCCCATACTCTTTTATATATTTATAATTAAAATAAGTACCTGTATGTGTGTGCATTTGCATGTTTAGGTATGCTTCTGTCATTAGTCAAATTCATCATCAGGGCTAGCACTTATGGTTGTTCAGGCTATACACTGCGCAACTCCAAAGGATGCTGTTTATATAGACTGCTATGTATAGTATGTCAGCCTGATAATTATGCTGATAAAATAGTTTTTAGTGTTGAAATTTAAATAATTGTCTTGTTTAATTCAGGCACAGCCGGTTGGAGATTGTGATTTTACTATTCGTCTGCAGTGTATAGAACGAGAAATAATAAATCCTCGACATGAAAAAATGAAGACGGGGCTCATTGACAAAACACAGGAACCATTTAGTGTCAGAAATAAGCCATTTTTTGACATCCATGCTTCAAGAAAGGTAAAGTTTTCTAATTAACACTTGTAGTGGAACAAAATTCAGCTTGGAAAAGGAATATGAATGACATTTTGAGACCCACTTGTCTTGATTTTTCCAGAAATTACTTGAATTGAATATAGCACTATATTGACAAACATATATAATTCCCAAGTCTGCTCTTTAGCAAGATCCTTTTTTTGTTTTTAAATTGAAGTATAGTTGATTTACAATGTTGTGCTAGTTTCTGGTGTACAGCAAAGTAGTTCATATATATATATATATATATATTTTTTTTCTTTTTCAGATTCTTTTCCAGTATAGCTTATTACATGGTATTGAATATAGTGCCCTGTGCTATACTGTAGGTCCTTGTTGTTTACCTATTTTATTTTAGTAAGATTCTTAGTGACAGAAACTTAAGTTAGGTTACTTCCTTGTTTTCTTTTCTTTTTTTCTTTTTTAAAAAATATTTATTTATTTGACTGCGCTGGGTCTTAGTTGCGGAATGCGGGATCTTTGTTGCCGCGTGCAGGGTCTTCGTTGTGGTGTTTGAGATCTTTACTTGTGGCTTGTGGGCTCTTAGTTGGGGCATGTGGGATCTAGTTCCCTGACCAGGGATTGAACCCGGGCCCCCTGTGTTGGGAGCACGGAGTCTTAACCCCTGGACCACCAGGCAAGTCCCCCTTGTTTCTTATAATAGTTTGTGATTCATGGCTATTGGTTCATACTATGTTTTTTAAAAAGCTGTAAACAGGATAGAATTATATAGAGTGAAAATCACCTGTGAAGCCTTCTGAAGGTCAACAGTGTTTACTACGTAGTCTTATTTTAAAAATTAATTTACATATGTATATACACACATGTGGAAGGTTTTCTTTTGTTATTTATTTTTGTTGTTTTGACACTGAAAACCCGAGACTTATTTCACTTAACAATACAACTTGGAAATATTTCCATGTCATGCAAAGAGATTTATAACTGCCGCATATTATTTGACAGTAAAGATGTACCATGGAGTTATTATGTTTTGGAGGAGGGGTGGTTATGATAGAATAATATAGGAAATAATAGCAATGTAAGCAATTAAACGTTTTAAACTTTTTTCTAATATAATCTCACATGTTAGATGATGTAAGTTTTTGTTGTATATTAACTGCTTCTACTCAAGTCCACTCAATTTGGTATTAGCCCTTGGATGTAATCTTAGCAGTAATCTCAGCTCTGTTGAATGCCTATCTTTTCTTCTCAACAAATACAAAGTTATCATTCTACTTTCACTTATTTTGCATAATGCCTGCTTGGCATGGGACTGTTGGTTGACTTCTGGTGCCATGTTCACTGCTCGCCTTTTGTGTCTGTTTTGGCAGCAGGAATATTATAGGAGTGCCTAAAAGAGCCATACACTTCTGTGCCCTGCCCAATCGGTAGGGTAGGGATAACGTTAACACTTAACATGGGCCACACCTTTCTAAATTTTTAAGTCAGTGTAAAAGTTGGTCAGAAGCCAAATTGTTTCCGTTTGCGTTCGTTTTTTAAAAAAAGTACTTTGACACCTTGTGCTGCCATAATTCAAAGTTCAGCATTTAAGAAAATGTGTCTCAGTGTAGTTTTATTAGTTAGAATCAATGCTGCTTAGAAATGCTGAGAAAATTGTTCTTTAGGGATCTGAAGTATATATTTATGTTGACCAACTTTTCATGTAGTTTTTCACTAGAAAAAACGATGCTCTAATTTTTTTCCTTTCTACTTAGCTTATATAACCACCCTTTGAAATCATCATAGGAAATTCTTTTTTTTCAAGTAGTTCTGTTATTTGGAATTTTACATATAAGTCTCCTCTTCCCTCCTTTTCAGTTTTTACTGTTATTTTTTGTCCTCAATTTCTCTTACCAAAGTGTAAAGTTGTAGAATACAGAGGGAAAGCACATTTTGCAGCAGAGTTGGTCTAAAGGGTAAGACTGTAGTAACACCAGTTATAGAATAGTAGCTACGATTGACAGGTTATTGCTCTAGAGTTGCTTATTATTTTTATCTTTGCTACTGGGGATTGTATTATAGTGGTGTTATGAATGATGCAGCATTTGTCAGGGAAGTACGTATCATTTTTATGAGAAAGCCTAGTTTTTATGTGGTTTTTAACAAAATTTACAACTCTGAAAAATGCATACTTTTGGGTAGAAAACAGTAGAATTTCATTTCTGTCTATAAAAACTTGAAGATAACTTTGATTTTAGGAGTTTATTAACATAGCTCTATAAACAACCTCTCCATTTTGTTGAATTTGATCTGTCAAACTAGTGAAGGGATAATGAGTTGTTTAATTTTTAACTTAATATACATACATGGGTGTTAGAATACAGCATCCTACGTAGTAATAAGAAGTAGCAGTTTCTTAAATTACAACTTATTTGCATTTCCAGTTTGAAAGACAATTAAAAAAGAATTATTTGAATAGATTAAATGTGGTTAACAAAATTTTAAAAGTCAGACAGCAGATATTTATCATCATCTCAGAAGAGTAACCATTGCTATTAGCATTTATTGTATCCATCAGAATTTCTTTATCCATGTGCAATACATTTATTTATATTCTTACCACCCTTACCCAAGAGGTGATTCTTAACACCCTTTTCTGTACTTGCTTTTTTTTTACTTAATTTATTTTGTGTCCCCTTGCCCCAGTTTTGGTACATGGAGATCTCCTTCAATCTTTTTTTTAATAGATGCACAGATTTCCATCTTATCAGTGTACCATAATTTACTTAATTAATCCATAGTCATTTGGGTTGTTTTTAGCCTGTTGATAGGTTTTTGTTTGTTTGTTTTGCATATGCATATCCAGTTGTTTCTGCACCAAGTACTGAAGAGATGGTCCTTTTTTCATTGAATTTCTTTTGCATCTTTATAAAAAATAAGTTGTTATGTATGTGTGGGACTATTGCTACATGCTCTGTTCTATGCCCTAGATCTTTTTTATCTGTCTTTGTGGTAGTACTGTCTTGACTACTTTTGTTTATAATAAAGATTGAAATCAGACAGACTTGATCTTCCAACTTTGTGCTTCTTTTTGAAGTTGTTTTCTCTATTCTAGGCCTTTGTGTTTTCATTGAATTCTCTTGTTCCATCTGATTCGTGTTTATAATTATTTTTCAGTTGATTCTCTTGGATTTTCTGAGTATCCAGTCATATTAGGTGTAAATTGACATAGTTTTACTCTTTTTTCCTTCCTTCTTTCCTTCCTTCCTTCCTTCCTTCCTTCCTTCCTTCCTTCCTTCCTTTCTTTTCTTTTCCTTCAACATCTTTATTGGAGTATAATTGTTTTACATTGGTGTGTTACTTTCTGCTGTATAGCAAAGTGAATCAGATATACATATACATATATCCCCATATCTCCTTCCTCTTGCATCTCCCTCCCAGCCTCCCTATCCCACCCCTCTAGGTGGTCACAAGGCACCGAGCTGATCTCCCTGTGCTATGTGGCTGCTTCCCACTAGCTATCTATTTTACATTTGGTAGTGTATATATATCCATGCCACTCTCTCACTTTGTCCCAGCTTACCCTTCCCCCTCCCCATATCCTCCAGTCCATTCTCTAGTAGGTCTGTGTCTTTATTCCCATCTTGCCCTTAGGTTCTTCATGACTTTTTTTTTTTTTTTTTTTTTAGATTCCATATATATATGTGTTAGCATGCGGTATTTGTTTTTCTCTTTCTGACTTACTTCACTCTGTATGAGAGACTCTAGGTCCATCCACCTCACTACAAATAACTCAATTTCGTTTCCTTTTATGGCTGAGTAATATTCCATTGTATATATGTGCCACATCTTTATCCATTCATCTGTCGATGGACACTGAGGTTGCTTCTATGTCCTGGCTATTGTAAATAGAGCTGCAGTGAACATTGTAGTACATGACTCTTTTTGAATTATGGTTTTATCAGGGTATATGCCCAGTAGTGGGATTGCTGGGTCATATGGTAGTTCTATTTTTAGTTTTTTAAGGAACCTCCATACCGTTCTCCGTAGTGGCTGTACCAATTCACATTCCCACCAGCAGTGCAAGGGGTTCCCTTTTCTCCACACCCTCTCCAGAATTTATTGCTTGTAGATTTTTTAATGATGGCCATTCTGACTGGTGTGAGGTGATACCTCATTGTAGTTTTGATTTGCATTTCTCTAATGATTAGTGGTGATGAGCTAATGTGTTTCATGTGTTTGTTGGCAATCTGTATATCTTCTTTGGAGAAATGTCTATTTAGATCTTCTGCCCATTTTCGGATTGGGTTGTTTGTTTTTTTGATATTGAGCTGCATGAGCTGCCTGTATATTTTGGAGATTAATCCTTTGTCAGTTGCTTCATTTGCAAATATTTTCTCCCATTCTGAGGGCTGTCTTTTCGTCTTGTTTATGGTTTCCTTTGCCGTGCAAAAACTTTTAGGTTTCATTAGGTCCCATTTGTTTACTTTTGTTTTTATCTCCATTTCTCTAGGAAGTGGGTCAAAAAGGATCTTGCTGGGATGTATGTCATAGAGTGTTCTGCCTGTGTTTTCCTCTAAGAGTTTTACAGTGTCTGGCCTTACATTTTGGCCTTTAATCCATTTTGAGTTTATTTTTGTGTATGGTGTTAGGGAGTGTTTTAATTTCATTCTTTTACATGTAGCTGTCCAGTTTTCCCAGCACCACTTATTGAAGAGGCTTTCTTTTCTCCATTGTATATTCTTGCCTCCTTTATCAAAGATAAGGTGACCATATGTGTGGGGGTTGATCTCTGGGCTTTCTATCCTGTTCCATTGATCTATATTTCTGTTTTTGTGCCAGTACCATACTGTCTTGATTACTGTAGCTTTGTAGTATAGTCTGAAGTCAGGGAACCTGATTCCTCCAGGTCCGTTTTTCTTTCTCAAGATTGCTTTGGCTATTTAGGGTCTTTTGTGTTTCCGTACAAATTGTGAAATTTTTTGTTCTAGTTCTGTGAAAAATGCCATTGGTAGTTTGATAGGGATTGCATTGAATCTGTAGATTGCTTTGGGTCGTATAGTCATTTTCACAATGTTGATTCTTCCAATCCAAAAACATAGTATATCTCTCCATCTGTTTGTATCCTCTTTAATTTCTTTCATCAGTGTCTTATAGTTTTCTGCAAAGAGGTCTTTTGTTTCCTTAGGTGGGTTTATTCCTAGGTATTTTATTCTTTTTGTTGCAGTGGTAAATGGGAGTGTTTCCTTAATTTCTCTTTCAGATTTTTCATCATTAGTGTATAGGAATGCAAGAGATTTCTGTGCATTCGTTTTGTATCCTGCTACTTTACCAAATTCATCGATTAGCTCTAGTAGTTGTCTGGTGGCACCTTTCGGAATCTCTATGTACAGTATCATGTCATCTGCAAATAGTGACAGTTTTACTTCTTCTTTTCCAATTTGGATTCCTTTTATTTCTTTTTCTTCTCTGATTGCCGTGGCTAGGACTTGCAAAACTATGTTGAATAATAGTGGTGATAGTGGACATCGTTGTCTTGTTCCTGATCTTAGAGGACATGCTTTCAGTTTTTCACCATTGAGAATGATGTTTGCTGTGGGTTTGTCGTATATGGCCTTTATTATGTTGAGGTAGGTTCCCTCTATGCCCACTTTCTGGAGAGTTTTTATCATAAATCGGTGTTGAATTTTGTCAGATTCTTTTTCTGCATCTACTGAGATGATCATATGGTTTTTCTCCTTTAATTTGTTAATATGGTTTATCACATTGATTGATTTGTGTATGTTGAAGAAACCTTGCATTCCTGGGATAAACCCCACTTGATCATGGTTTGTGATCCTTTTAATGTGTTGTTGGATTCTGTTTGCTAGTATTTTGTTGAGGAGTTTTGCATCTATATTCATCAGTGATATTGGTCTGTAATTTTCTTTTTTTTGTAGTATTTTTGCCTGGCTTTGGTGTCAGGGTGATGGTGGCCTCATAGAATGAGTTTGGGAGTGTTCCTTCCTCTGCAATGTTTTGGAGGAGTTTGAGAAGGATGGGTGTTAGCTCTTCTTTAAATGTTTGATAGAATTCACCTATGAAGCCATCTGGTCCTGGACTTTTGTTTGTTGGAAGATTTTTAATCATAGTTTCAATTTCAGTGCTTGTGATTGGTCTGTTTATATTTTCTATTTCTTCCTGGTTCAGTCTTGGGAGGTTGTGCTTTTCTAAGAATTTGTTCATTTCTTCCAGGTTGTCCATTTTATTGGCATAGAGTTGCTTGTAGTAATCTCTCATGATCCTTTGTATTTCTGCAGTGTCAGTTGTTACTTCTCCTTTTTCATTTCTTATTCTGATTTGAGTCCTCTCCCTTTTTTTTCTTGATGAGTCTGGCTAGTGGTTTATCAATTTTGTTTATCTTCTCAAGGAACCAGCTTTTAGTTTTATTGATCTTAGCTATTGTTTCCTTCATTTCTTTTACATTTATTTCTGATCTGATCTTTATGATTTCTTTTCTTCTGCTAACTTTGTGTGTTTTTTTTTGTTCTTCTTTCTTTAATTGTTTTAGGTGTAAGATTAAGTTGTTTATTTGAGATGTTTCTTGTTTCTTGAGGTAGGGTTATATTGCTATAAACTTCCGTCTTAGAACTGCTTTTGCTGTATCCCATAGGTTTTGGGTTGTTGTCTTTTCATTGTCATTTGTTTCTTTGTATTTTTCGATTTCCTCTTTGATTTTTTCAGTGATCTCTTGGTTATTTAGTAGTGTATTGTTTAGCCTCCATGTGTTTGTAGTTTATACAAATTTTTTCCTGTAATTGATACCTAGCTTCATAGCGTTGTGGTTGGAAATGATACTTGATATGATTTCAGTTTTTTTAAATTTACCAAGGCTTGATTTGTGACCCAAGCTATGATCTATCCTGGAGAATGTTCCATGAGCACTTGAGAAGAAAGTGTACTCTGTTGTTTTTGGATGGAATGTCCTATAAATATCAGTTACATCCATCGTGTTTAATGTATCTTTTTTTGTGTGTGTGTGGTACGTGGGCCTCTCACTGCTGTGGCCTCTCCCGTTGTGGAGCACAGGCTCCGGACCCGCAGTCTCAGTGGCCATGGCTCATGGGCCCAGCTGCTCCGCGGCATGTGGGATCTTCCCGGACCGGGGCACGAACCCACGTTCTCTGCATCGGCAGGCGGACTCTCAACCACTGTGCCACCAGAGAAGCCCTAATGTATCATTTAAAGCTTGTGTTTCCTTATTTATTTTCATTTTGATTGATTTGTCCATTGGTGAAAGCGAGGTGTTAAAGTCCCCTACCATGATTGTGTTACTGTGGATTTCCTCTTTTATGGCTGTTAGCATTTGCCTTAAGTATTGAGGTGCTCCTATGTTGTGTGCATAAATATTTATAATTGTTATATCTTCTTCCTGGATTGATCCCTTGATCATTATGTAGTGTCCTTCTTTGTCTCTTGTAATCACCTTATTTTAAAGTCTATAATGTCTGATATGAGAATTGCTACTCCCGCTTTCTTTTGATTTCCATTTGCATGGAATATCTTTTTCCATCCCCTCACTTTCAGTCTGTATGTGTCCCTAGCTCTGAAGTGGGTGTCTTGTAGACAGCATATATATGGGTCTTGTTTATGTATCCATTCAGCCAGTCTGTGTCTTTTGGTTGGAACATTTAATCCATTTTCATTTAAGGCAGTTATTGATATGTGTGTTCCTATTACCAGTTTCTTAAATGGTTTGGGTTTGTTATTGTAGGCCTTTTCCTTGTCTCATGTTTCCTGCCTAGAGAAGTTCCTTGAGCATTTGTTGTAAAGCTGGTTTGGTGGTGTGGAATTCTCTTAGCTTTTTCTTTTCTCTAAAGGTTTTAATTTCTCTGTCGAATATGAATGAGATCCTTGCCGGGTAGAGTGATCTTTGTTGTAGGTTTTTCTTTCTCATCACTTAAAATTTGTCCTGTCACTCCCTTCTGGCTTGCAGAGTTTCTGCTGAAAGATCAGCTGTTAACCTTATGGGGATTCCCTTGTATGTGATTTGTTGTTTTTCCCTTTCTGCTTTTAATATTTTTTCTTTTTTTGATAGTTTGATTAATATGTGTCTTGGCATGTTTCTCCTTGGATTTATCCTGTCTGGCACTCTGTGTGCTTCCTGGACTTGATGGACTATTTCCTTTCTCATATTAGGGAAGTTTTGAAGTATAATCTCTTCAAATATTTTCTCAGTCCCTTTCTTTTTCTCTTCTTCTTCTGGGACCCTTATAATTCAAATGTTGGTGCATTTAATGTTTTACCAGAGGTCTCTGAGACTGTCCTCAATTCTTTTTACTCTTTTTCTTTATTCTGCTCTGCAGTAGTTATTTCCACTATTTTATCTTGCAAGTCACGTATCCATTCTTATGCTTCAGTTATTCTGCTATTGATTCTTTGTAGAGAAATTTTAATTTCATTTATTGTGTTGGTCATCGTTTGTTTGCTCTTTAGTTCTTCTAGGTCCTTATTAAACGTTTCTTGTATTTTCTCCATTCTATTTCCAAGATTTTGGATCATCTTTACTGTCATTACTCTGAATTGTTTTCCACATAGACTGCCTATTTCCTCTTCATTTGTTTGGTCTGGTGGGTTTTTACCTTGCTCCTTCATCTGCTGTGTATTTCTCTGTCTTCTCATTTTGCTTAACTTAATGTGTTTGGGGTCTCCTTTTCTCAGGCTGCAGGTTTGTAGTTCCCTTTGGTTTTGGTGTCTGCCCCCAGTGGGTAAGGTTGGTTCAGTGGGTTGTGTAGGTGGAGGGGAATGGTGCCTGTGTTCTGGTGGATGAGGCTGGATCTTGTCTTTCTGGTGGGCAGGTCTACGTCTGGTGGTGTGTTTTGGGGTGTCTGTGAACTTACTATGATTTTAGGCAACCTGTCTGCTAATGGATGGGGTTGTGTTCCTATCTTGTCAGTTATTTTGCACAGAGTGTCCAGCACTGTAGCTTGTTGGTCATTGAGTGGAGGTGGGTCTTAGCGTTGTGATGGAGATCTCTGGGAGAGCTTTCGCTGTTTGATATTACATGGGGCTGGGAGGTCTCTGGTGGATCAGTGTCCTGAACATGGCTCTCCCACCGCAGAGGCTCAGGCCTGATACCCAGCTGAAGCACCAAGACTCTGTCAGCCATCCAGCTCAGAAGAAAAGGGAGAAAAAAAAAAAAGAGGAATGAGAAATGAAATAAAATAGTTATTAAAATAAAAAAATATTATTAAAAATAAACAAATAAAAAAGTAATAAAAAGAAAAGCAAGAGAGAGCAACCAAACCAAAAAACATCCACCAATGATAAGAAGTGCTAAAAGCTATACTTAAAAAAAAAAAAAAAAAAAAAAAAAAAAAAAAAAAAAAGAAAAGGACAGACAGGACACATGGTAAAAGCAAAGCTATACAGATGAAATCACACAAAGGAGCATACACATACACACTCACAAAAGGAGAAAAAGGAAAAAATATATATATATTAAAAAGGAAGAGAGAAATCAAATCAATAAACAAATCTACCAATGATAATAAGCTGTAAATACTAAACTAAGATAAACATAAAACCAGAAATAAATTAGGTGCAGAAACTGAACCCCAAGTCTACAGTTGATCCCCAAGTCCATTGCCTCAATTTTGGGATGATTAGTTGTCTATTCAGGTATTCCATAGATGCAGGGTACCTCAGTTTCATTGTGGAGATTTAATCCGCTGCTCCTGAGGCTGCATGGAAAAATTTCCCTTTCTCTTTGTTCGCACAGCTCCTGGGGTTCAGCTTCAGCTTTGGCCCCGCCTCTGCATGTAGGTCACCTGAGGACCTCTGTTCCCCACCCATACAGGACCAGGTTAAAGCAGCGGCTGCTTCCGGGGCTCTGGCTTACTCAGGCTGGGGTTGGTGGGGAGGGAGGGGCATGGAATGCAGGGCGAGCCTGTGGCAGCAGAGGCCAGCATGACGTTGCACCAGCCTGAGGCGCCGTGTGTTCTCCTGGGGAAGTTGTCCGTGGATCACGGGACCCTGGCAGTGGCGTGCTGCACAGGTTCCCGGGAGGGGAGGTGTGGGTAGTAACCTGTGCTGACATACAGGCTTCTTGGTGGCTGCAGCAGCAGCCTTAGTGTTTCATGCCCGTCGCTGGTGTCCACACTGATAGCCGTGGCTCACGCCCGTCTCTGGAGCTCATTTTGGTGGTGCTCTGAATCCCCTCTCCTCGCGCACCCCAAAACAATGGTCTCTTGCCTCTTAGGTAGGTCCAGACTTTTTCTCAGACTCCCTCCTGGCTAGCTGGGGCTCACTAGCCCCCTTCAGGCTGTGTTCACGCCGCCAACCCCAGTCCTCTCCCTGGGATCTGACCTCTGAATCTTGAGCCTCAGCTCCCAGCCCCCACCTGTCCCAGCGGGTGAGCAGACAAGCCTCTCGGGCTGGTGAGTGCTGGCCAGCACCGATCCTCTGTGTGGGAATCTCTCTGATTTGCCCTCCTCACCCCCTGTTGCTGCTCTCTCCTCTGTGGCTCCGAAGATTTCCCCGCCACCCACCCCCCGTCTCTGCCAGTGAAGGGGCTTCCTAGTGTGTGGAAACTTTTCCTCCTTCACAGCTCCCTTCCGGAGGGGCAGATCCCATCCCTATTCTTTTGTCTCTGTTTTTTCTTTTTTCTTTTGCCCTACCCAGGTACGTGGGGAGTTTCCTGCCTTTTTTGGGAAGTCTGAGGTCTTCTACCAGCGTTCAGTAGGTGTTCTGTAGGAGTTTTCCCACATGTAGCTGTATTTCTGATGCATTTGTGGGGAGGAAGGTGATCTCTACATCTTACTCTTCTGCCATCTTGAAGCTATCGCTTTAGTTTTTTTACACATTAACTTTTTTCATGTCTAATTCAGTTACACACAAGTACAGTTTTAAATTGTAGTAATAGTTATAGGCATCCTTGTCTTGTTCTTGATTTGGTGGGAATGCTTCTAGTGTTTCTTTAAAGTATTGTATGCTGTTTTTGAGTCTGAAATCTATTTTATCAGATTGAGCAAGTGTATGTTTGGTTCTATTTTACTGAGTCATTTTACTTTTAATCAAGAATAGGTATTCAATGTTGTCCAATTGCTTTTTATCTACTATAGATAGAGTGCCGTTTTGTTTTTCCTGCTTAGATTTGTTTATTTTATGTATTAAATGGAAATATATCCTAACACTGAAGCTTTCTTTTGTTCCTGGGATAAGCCCTACTTAGTCTTAGTATATTATTATTAATTTATTTTTTGAAAAAACTTTATTTTTGGAGCAGTTTTAGGTTCACAACAACATTGAAAGGAAGGTACAGAGACTTCTCATCTCCCTCTAGCCACCACACATGCGTAGCCATCTTGTTTGGTAAAGTCCACAGTTTTTCTTTAATGTGACTAAGCCTGAACCGGGATTGTTTCGCATTTGCAAAGTTCTGTTTCTGCTAAGTTATTTCTACTAAGTTGTCTTTCTTCATTTCCTGCTTGTCTGCCTCTCTCTACTTCTCCACACCTTTCCCTTAGGGGTAGTTAGTTATGTCCCCTGCAGGGTTGTATGTAGTTAGGATGTAGTGGAATACCGTGCAAGGAGTCGATCCTGAATGGTTTTAGGAAATTATGCTTGATTAAAAAAAATAAGCAAGACTCCATCCTCCTCTTTCATCTCACACACTCAAATTAAAAAGAAAAAAAAAGGAAAAGGAAAGACCTAATAATCTCTTAAAAGTTTCTAGCATTGAATTTATTGCTTTTCTCTGCTTGGAGTTGTTTTACTTTCTCGTGTCCAGTTTGACTGCTTTATTAAAATTCTGTGGAAAATATTTTTACAATGATTTATTTATTACTGTTTTGAAAGTAAAATATTTGCTCTGTAGGATGAAAGAGTAATAAATGTGAAGGTCTCCTCTCTAATAACTGCTGAGAGGATTAAGCAGAGAATTACAAAAGCTTTTTTTTTTTTTTACATTTAATTTCAAGGGCATGTACTCATCTAGTTTAATAAGGATTTTATAAATATTCATCTATTATTTTCTTGCATACTTTGTTAGGTAGGAAGTTTAGGTTTTATGTATGCATGTATTTCATCTGGCATTCAGATTTACTTTCTAGGTATTGCCTTTTCTTTCTTTTCTTAGTTTATCCTTAAATATAAATTTATAGTTCTTGTTTGTCTAAAACTAGTAGTTCATAAAGAATATCTAGCCATAAAGTGTGTTATTTATATATATAAACGTTATATGACTTTATCAGTGTTGTATTGTTTGTATCACAGTAAAAGAAAAAGTAGCTTTGAGAGTTTGTTAGTATAACTGTGGTTTAAGAGAAGAAAAAAACCTTGCCTAAATGTGCAGAACTGTTCTTCACACATAGAGGTTCTCAATGATTATGCCTAATTTTTTTATGTAATTACAGATATAATGGTGAAACTATTTTGGTTTAAAGGCAGACACAAGATGAAATGAGGCTAACTTTATATATTCTCATATTTCTGGTGTTTATTTTTGTATTATCTAGTCTATTAATATGTCATTCATCATTGAAATTGAATATGGCCTGATGGATCCTTTCAATCTCTTTCATTTACCATTTCAGAGGAGAATTTAAGAAAATCACCGTAATGCATAATAAAGAGAATTCTTCATTTCTTTGGTATAGTGAGCCTCAAGATTTATTGTCCCAGGAAACTTCTTTTGGGGTAGTAAATCTTGTTCACTGAAATGTGAAGAAATCATTATATCTGGTGCCAAATATATTTTAAACATTTCTATGGACTCACAATTGTTATATGGGGAAATTTCTATATGTTTGCTCAGTATAAGAGCTTAAAAATTTTTTTACAGTTAACATCCAGGAGATAGGTATTAGTAGATTCAGAAGAAAAAATAATTATTGGCCTCTAAAGTGATTAGGAGGCAGTTTCTTTTCTAAAAAAATGTGATAGATTAATTATTGTAACCAACTGTGGTTGTGAATTTACTACAGGTTAACAAAGGCACAGGATTGACTTATCATACAAGTGTCTTCAGTTTCAGCTGAACACTGTTTTTTTTTTAAGTGTATAACTCTTATCAATGTGAGCCAATATTTTGGTATTAATGTCTGACCTAGTAGTTTTATTAGAATTTTAAAATGAAAGATTGAAGTTAGATAATAACCTTTGCCCTTTCTAGTTGCATAGAAAATTAAGTGAGCCTTCTATTGATCATTGTTGAAATGATGGAGGGTACTTAGTTCCAGCACAAGTAACTTTTATAGCAGGACTTCTTTTTTTTCTAAAAAAAAAAAATTCACCGCCCTCATCACATTGCTTGAAGAGTAGATAATTAGCAATTTCAGACTTTCTTGAAACCTGCAATTTGTGTTTCAGTTCTCCCTCAAGAACCGAAAAGATGATTATAAATGAGAATGGACTTGGAGACATGGTTGTAAAAATGTAATCTTTTGAGTGGATTAGGAAAACCAGAGACATACATTTTTTAGTTAGATTGTGTTTCTTGGTTATCGAACACACATCTAGTCATTTTTATACCCCAAATAGAGCCAGTCTTACCAAAAGTAAAATATAAAAAAACGTGTCATTGTTGAAGGATTGCAATAAAATTTTAAAATAATTTATAAAATTTCTAGGAAAATGGCCTTGGGGCTCCTTATTTTATGTGCTTTTCTACTTATGGCAGCAGTAACTATATTTGACTATATACTGTATAATGTTTAGTCATAGAAATTTAGTCTGTGATGAGGACCTCACAGGGTGCAAGTGAAGCACCAAAGAACTTGATTGGATTGTAGGGTCACAGATTAATCCTAATATGTGGCCTAATCCTGTCAATCTAATTAATTGGGGGTGGTTTTACAGATACTTTCAGAAGTCACTTTAGAGAAGCCTTAAACTCCTCAGTTCCAGCATTCTTGCTAATAAGGCTTAAGATTCTGAAGACAAATACATGAGAACAAATTGTAAATCATAGGTGTGATTCTGGTGCATGGATATCTTCCTTAACTTGTGACAGGGTTACGGCATCATAGCTTAGCTTAGCCAACGTTAAATGTGCTCAGAACATTTACATTAGCTTGCAACTGGACAGAATCATACAACACAAAGCCTATTTTGTAATCAAGTGTTGAATAGCTTATGTAATTTATTGAGTACTGTTTCAAAAGTGAAAAACAGAATGGTTGTGTGGGTACGTAAGAGTTCTATGTGTATAAGTTGTTTACCCTCATGATGACTTGGCTGACTGAGAGCTGTGGCTAGCTGCCACTGCCAGCATCACCAGAGAGTATTGTACCCGATTTTGCTAACCTGGGAAAAGGGGAAAAGCTCAGAATTCAAAATTCGAAGTACAGTTTCTAGTGAATGTGTATCGCTTTCAGACCATCATCAAGTTGAAAAGTAAGTAGAACGATCGTAAGTTGGGGACCGGCTATATCTTGTTCTGCAGCATTAAGTAATGAAGTTTCATAAGGTTATCAGAGGACCAGAACCATGTTTTCTGTACCTTGTTTTACCAAATAAGATGCTATTAATTATAAGACCATTCCCTTATTTTATGTACCACTGGATTTGAGAGACCTCTGCCAATTAAAATATGCTATATCATCAATTGTAAGATATGTCCTGTTTTCAGAGATGTGAAAAAGGCAAGTATATCTTTCCTGGTAGAGAGAGGGACTCCATATTTTCTCCGTGCTAGCTCATAAAATTGGTTCAAATAAACCAGGTGTTTGAATAGATTAGGCTGAGATCAGAGCATCTATTTGTTTTTTACTTTGTTTTCCACCAGTGTGTGGCATCAGTCTTGCTTACTTTGTTGAGCATGTGTGGAGGTTAGTGGGATATTTAAATGAAGTTTATATGAACACATGGAATGTGGCTATCATAAGTATGATGTGCAGAAGAAACATTTAAGAACAATGGTCATAATCAGAGCAATGTTGTGTAGCCAGTGTTTTCTGGGAAGCAATAGTGTACTCTTACTATAGAAGACCAGTATAGAATATGGTTGACCCTTGAATTACACAGGGGTTAGGGGCTCTGACTCCAGTATAACTTTATAGTTGGTCCCCTGTTCCACATCCTTGGATTCAACCACCCACGGGTCATATAGTACTGTAGTACATATTTATTGAAAAATATCCACATATAAGTGGACCTGCAGGATGGCGGCACACACGAAGAAGAAGACCATGACCCAAGTGCTAAAGTCCTTGTTGTGAGTTTGATAGAAAGCATTGAAAAATTAGGGTTAAAGTTAGAGTAGCTGGTGGATATGACCAGAGGATTAGGACTCTTTATACAAAAGCAGAAAGTGAAGTCTTGGAAATAGCTGTAAATTGCTATGAGAGTCTACCATCGGGATGGGGATTATGTGGAGGCCTGTGTATACTAGTTGCATGAGCTCTTGAAGCACCCCTTTTAGAAGCTGCCCCTTTCATTCTTTCTTCTTGGGGCTCTTTAATCCGTGAGCCCCACCTGGCCTTCTCTGTTACTGTATCTGTTAGTGTAATAGACTCTTCCTACTTCAAACCTTCCTCTTAACGTCCTTTTCTTTTCTGTAGTTCATTTGAAATGCTAAGAAGTCATTTTAGAAAAAAAAAGGTGATTTATATCAGTGGTCCCCAACCTTTTTGGCACCAAGGACCGGTTTCTGGAAGACAGTTTTTCCACAGACACGGGGTGGGGCGGTGGAGGGGGTGGGGGATGGCTCAGGCAGTAATGTGGGCGACGGGGAGCAATGGGGAGCGGCTGATGAAGCTTCTAGCTTGCCCACCGCTCACCTCCGCTGTGCGGCTCGGTCCGCAGGGGTGGGGACCCCTGATTCGTATTACCCCCTTTTTCTTCTAAAAGTTTATAAAAGTATACTTTTGGGGGATACTTAAGGTAAGGAAGAACAGTACTCTAAATATTAAATATTTGCTCTAGTTTACAGGTGTTATAATAAAAGCTATATATTTCTGAATTAAAATCTTACGGTAATTTGCCATGTTTGTTGAATTATAAACCAAAAGAAAATACGTTGAAGACATTAAAGGAATAGTATCAGTATCTTTTTTGAACTCTTTATTGTGGATGTAATTTTACCCATCAACAAACAAGTTTAACTGAAGTCTACTTTTCTTCTATTTACTGTGAACCTGAAAAGGAAAGAAAATGTCTGGTCACATAAATGGTTTTGGAGATCTAAGTAGTATTCTCTTTAAAAAAGAATGATTAAACTTTGCAAAATTATATTTATTACTGGTTTTAGGAGAGACCAACTTAATTTTATTAAAGTTATTCTCAGTATGTATTTACCAAAATTAAGTCATAAATATAGTGCTTTTCTGAGTTCTAAGGCCTTCTAGTAAATTATCAAACCTGTGGGAGTCCCTGGGGGATTAAGTTTTTTGCAGCAAAATGGCAAACAGTTTTAAACTGTGTTACCATACACATAATGAATTGGTTGCTAATTTCATAGCCTTATTTTATCAATAAATGTGCACTAATCTTTAGGATGAGTGGATTTGTTTCCACATGGATGAAATAAAGTTAGGTTATGCTTCTGGTTAACCTGACACTTTGAGCTTATTTTCTTAATCTATTGACTTTTTTAATGATAGTATATTTGACTATGTTTTAGGTGCTTAAAATACAGGAACAGGGCCTCCCTGGTGGCGCAGTGGTTGAGAGTCCGCCTGCCGATGCAGGGGATACGGGTTCGTGCCCCGGTCTGGGAGGATCCCATATGCCGCGGAGCGGCTGGGCCCGTGAGCCATGGCCGCTGGGCCTGCGCATCCGGAGCCTGTGCTCCGCAACGGGAGAGGCCACAACAGTGAGAGGCCCACATACCGCAAAAAGAAAAAAAAAAAAATACAGGAACAATTAGGTGTGATACTTAACCTCACAGAGATTACATTTTAATAGAGGAAGTTAAACTGTTAAATGTCGAATCATCTTACTTCTGTACAGACAGAATGTTTTAAAACTATAGGCTGTGGGAGCACAGGTGGGGGAGATAGACTTGGATGGTGAAGGAGGATGGAGATAGGATGAGTTAGTTATTGCTTATGTTCAGAAATAAGCCTAAGAGTGTTGTTGTTGTTGTTGTTGTTTTGAGGAACTGGAGGAAAAAAAAAATGTCTACCCCTTAATTTTGATGGAATGACCAGAAAAACCAAGCTGTAAAAGAACTGAGAATGTATTGATAGTAGCTTTTAGTCATAGCTGTGTGAGCTGAGATAACTAACTCTGCTAAATCCAGATGTATGGCACGAGAAGGTTCAGAATTCCTGGATGTTACTTTTTGCTGTTTGAGAAGATAGGAATTTAAGTGAAAGCCTTATATAATATGTTTAGGATTCCTTTAAGGCATATTAGACCAGACTTCTTTATGCTGTAGAGTACACAACCTCTGTATACTTGTTTGGAAATAATGAGAGAGTCTCCCCCAACTTGACCTGTGGGGTTCCCCCCACCCATCTTTTAGACTGATTTCATCTAGGAAAAAAAATAAAGTTTTAAATACCCACATTCCTGGGTCACCTTTTCTAAATCTTGGTGTATTGTAAATCAGTGTTTTATCAAGATATAATTAGAATAGATTTTATTACTGATTCTAGGAGGTTCCCAAAGAGATTTTTGAATGTTATTTTCAAGTAGAATATTGAATGACTCAGCTTTATGTACTTAAGAACAAGAGTAATAAATCTAGGATGGCGATATTTTTAGTTTAAGTGCATTGCTTTTCCAATACATAAAATCTACTTTGCTTAGTCTTACATCTGAAACCTATCATTATGTGTCAAATACCCCATCATAAGCTATGGGCTTCTTCCACTAGTTCATTCCTTTTCCTCATTCACAAGGATTTTCCTTTCTTTCTCTAGTTGTATCCTTTGCCTTTCTTATTGCACGTCCTTAGAATTCCTGATCTTAGCCTAGGAACTGAGTGCACATTTATGTCTGCATACACTATATACACGTGTGCACCCTGTGAGAAGAAGAGCATGACTCACTAGGCTGAAGTAGGATGAGGCCTTTCTGGGAGAGAATATATAGGTAGATGCGTAGAAGAGAACTAGTACGAACTTTAAGTTGGACATAGGAAGGTAATGACAATATAATTAATGAAAGCAAGTGTTCTTTAAAGGTGACATATAAAATTCTATTGAATCGTGTAATTTCTTTGCTGCACTAAATTGTTGATGAATGAGTAACAGTAAGTATAGGAAATAAAACCACTGTAACAGAGGTATAACATATTTTGCTATTTTGTTCCTGACATATTTTTTTAATTGAACTATAGTTGATTCATAATATTGTGATTTGAAGTATTTCATGCAGTAGTCTAGATATAAATCTTAGGTCATATTTTTAAATGATTTTGAACTTTCTGTGCTGTCTTAAAATTGATATAAAGAATAAGGGAAATGTTACATGCTCTTTATATTGTGGAAAACAAAGTTTATTTCTTTTTTTTTTAACATCTTTATTGGAGTATAATTGCTTTACAATGGTGTGTTAGTTTCTGCTTTATAACAAAGTGAATCAGCTGTACATATACATATATCCCCATCCCCATATCTCTTCCCTCTTGCGTCTCCCTCCCACCCTCCCTATCCCACCCCTCTAGGTGGTCACAAAGCACTGAGCTGAGCTCCCTGTGCTATGCAGCTGCTTCCCACTAGCTATCTGTTTTACATTTGGTAGCATATATATGTCCATGCCACTCTCTCACTTCGTCCCAGCTTACCCTTCCCTCTCCCCGTGTCCTCAAGTCCATTCTCTACATCTGCGTCTTTATTCCTGTCCTGCCCCTAGGTTCTTCAGAACCATTTTGGTTGTTTTTTAGATTCCATATATATGTGTTAGCATACGGTATTTGTTTTTCTCTTTCTGACTTTCTTCACTCTGTATGACAGTCTCTAGGTCCATCCACCTCACTACAAATAGCTCAATTTCGTTTCTTTTTATGGCTGAGTAATATTCCATTGTATATATGTGCCACATCTTCTTTATCCATTCATAACTTAGTTTATTTCTTAAAGTCTCATTCCATTTTTCTGGTACTTTATTAGATAAATGACATTTGGTATCCCAGTATGGGTTGTCCTCGTCCAGAGATATTCAGTGTCTATTGAAGTTCTCCTGTGTGGTGGCTAACTGGGTCACTTTACCCATTAGCCGACAGGGCGACTACAGCATCTTTCTGCAGTCTGCCCCTTCCTGAATAGCCTCTTGGCAGTAATGCCCAATGGGGGAAATCAGATGCTTTCCTTCTGAGGGGTATGACTTTGAGGACAGTTTTAATTGTATCAACTAGAGAAATACAGTGACAAAAACTTACTGTAATGAGTTCAGGCAAACTGCATAGTCCCCACAAGACTGCCCTTACTTAGACACTGACTGCAAGTTTGGGGGTCTCCAGGGCCACCTTCACTTCAGATCTGCTGGTTACAAATTCTGGGGTCCCTCAGGGACTCCCACAGTTTTGATAATTTATTAGAAGGCCTTAGAACTCAGAAAAGCACTATTATGATTACAGTTTTACTGTAATGAAAGGATACAAATTAAAATCAGCCAAAGGAAGAGTCTGGTAAGTTTTACTGTAACAGAAGGGTATAAATTAAATCCAGCCAAGGGAAGAGCCTAAGCCTAGTAGTGCAGAATCTGGGAGTGGCCCAGATTCTCTTCAGGGATTCATAGATGGCGTTACCCACTCCTGGCTAAGATGTGTGGCACTGCTCAGAGTATTGCCAACGGGGAACCTCACCCAAGCCTTTGGTGTCCAGAGTTTATATTGCAGATCAGTGACTCACTACCAGCATGGCCTGACCTTTAGTGAGTGTTCAGTCCCTCCCAGAGTTTCGGGCTAATACATTTAATCTCCAGTTGCTCTGGAGGTTAGAACTGACGTGGTGTGTTTCAAAGCCCCCATCATAAATCATATTGTTAGACTTTCTGGTGGCAAAACCTCCAGGCAGGCAAAGATACTCTTGTCAGGTAGGGCATTCCAAAGGTCAAGATATCACCTCCCAGTAGTGGAGGGCAAAGGCCAGACCTCTCTTTGGGTAAAGTTAACTCTTCAGTACACACCTGTTCAAACAGAGGATGTGTTTTTGAATGAGATCCATTGTTCTGCAATTTACCATACTGCTCTTTGTTTGAAAGTTTTTAATTGTATTTTACAAGCAAATTTGATTTTCCTTTATGCTCACATTGCAAATATTTAATCTCTTCTTTGGTTTCTTTATCTCTTATTTTTGTCCCTTGTGACATTCAGACAGCCATTTATTTAGTTTGGTTTTATTTTTATTGCATAACTTACGTGTTTATGGCTAAGTATCCATTCTATTCTTGTATTGCTTCTAAAAGTGCTTAATATTCTTCCAAAATTAGTAGGTCATGCTTTTCTACCCATGAAGGAAATACTCATCTATACTTCATAGCAGCTGCAATCTGGGTAAACATTCTGGAAAACGTTTAGGAGAGGTTGCCCTGAAAAAAAAAAAAAAAAGAACTTTAAAAACCAGGCTAAGGAAACTTGGACTGCAGGCAGTGAGGAGCATTCAAAGATTTTTACACGTCACGGTGGTACAACAAATTGTTTTAGAAAGTCAGTTCTAGCAGCAGTGAGTAGAAGAAGTTTCTAGGAGAGAAGGAGTTAACCTACAATCACGAAGACCAGTTAGGACCGCGTTACTGTTCTTCCCACTGGAGATCATGGAGGTAGTAAGGGATGGTTTGTGAGGCAATTATTAACCATGAATGATGATTTTAGCTTTTAAAACAATCTAACCCCTTTAATAATGTGTGTATGCATTAGATCAACAGCCTTTAAACATCTCTTAAAATTTTTTATGCTTTCATTTTATACAGCTTCTTGGGATAATACATTCCATGTATTTTCGGCCTGACCTATACTCACTGATTTGTTTTTTTATCAGTCCTCTCACTGTGCTATTCACTTTATTTTTATGTAGCATGTGTTTGTTGAAGTGAGAGCTTACTCTGCACCGAATTGCTGTAATAGATACTGAAGATACAATGATAATAAGATGTGATTCCTGACTACCAGGTTAGACAATTAAACAGGAAGATCCTGTGATGGAGGGGAGCGCTGGGTGCCATGAGGTATGTTGATGGAGTATATAACCTAGACGAGAGACTAGGCGATTTCTGGGAATGTGACAACCTAGTTTAGAAAAGCCATCAAGAACATGGACTCTGGAGCCAGAACGATTTTGGATTTTGCTTCCTTGCTTTGTGACCTTGGGCAGGTTCTAAGCTTCATTCACCTTTAAAATGGGGATAATAATGGTCCCTAACTTCATAAGATTGTTTTGAAGCTAAAATGAGTTAATACAGTTATTGCTTGGTATCTGCAGGGGACTGGTTCCAGGACCCCTGTAATGCCAAAATCCTGGATGCTTAAGTTCCTTATATAAAATAATGTAATAAAATTGGCCCTCCGTGTTTGGGGTTCCACATCTGCAGCTACAGAGAGCCAACTGTATATGTAAAATGCTTAGAGCAGTGTCTGGCATATGGTATTATATGTGTTAACCTCTTCTGCTGCTCCTTCTCTTCTTCTTATCTCCCCCCGGCCCCCCCCCCCGCCCCCAGTGGATAATTAGTACTCAATAAACATTTGAATAAAGCCGTGGATGATAGATGAAATGATAATTACTTTTCTGTTCTCTCAGAAGTCTTTAAACATCTGTATTAAAAGCACTTACTATGTGAAATGACTATTTTATGTGTGTTTAGGTCCATATTAACCAGAAGTCATAAACTGGTAGGCCCCAGAAAGATTAAGCTCATGTAAAACTTAAAAAATACTGAGTTTGTTTGTAGATGAAGATGTGCTCTCCAGTTTGTCATAGTTTTTACTTGTCCCCGTTATCTTATAACCAGTCCAGTTCAGGTTCATGGCCTGGTACCTATAGGCATTTGAGTTTGGGACCTCCACACTACATCGGACACTAGCCCTTCCAGGATAGAAACTGATTGATCTCTATTAAATCTCAAATACTTGATAGAGTGGCTGTCAGCTATTGGCACTAAACAAATGTTTGTTGAGTGAATGAATGATGCCTCAATTATGAGATTAAAAAGAAAAACTGGAAATCTGGCAAAAAGAACTTTGATTGTTCCATGAGGGTGAGTTGATTTCTACTTTCTGAAATTGTGAGGGAGTTTTGGTAGAAATAAGACTAAAAACCACCAAAAAAATAAAGGAACTGTATTTCCTAGAGGAATTTTGCTTTTAGATTTTCTGATTTATCAAGTGGGATTCACTAGAATTATTATGCTTAATTGTAATTGCAATAATACAGGTTAATGAAAGAGCCAATGATAGTGTTCCAGAAGCTATTTATATTTTGATTAGCTAACTTTAATTATATTGTCCTGTAGGCATCATTGGTAAAAAATAGAAATCAAATCATTGTTCTTAAAAGAAGAGAATGTTATCGGCTTTTTGGTGAGCAAGAAAGGTGAGTTTTATAGTGTGATTTTGTGCTGATGAGAGGAGTATTTAGGGTACAGAAGCACTGGATAATCTTTAACTAGAGCTTATACTTTGGGAATGGAAAAGAATAAACAGTAATATCCAGGTGGGCGGAAGTTTCCATTTTGGGGGGATTGGTAAAACTAAACCTTGAACTTTAGGAGAACTATGAAAACACATTAAAAAAAGTCAGCAGGTAGAAACTACTGTATTGAGTATTCTCAGGCACTTAGCTGAGGCTATGTGGGGAACATCTGCTCAGAAAATATCTGATGTGAGTAGAATAGTACAGAACAGAAAGGTGGAGATAGTTTATTCTTTTCTTGTTTTAGAAAAGAATATTATTTTTCTATACTATGATGAGTTGATGTTGCCAATTTGCATTCTCAATTATGTTGCAGATTCATTTCCTTCTTCATTGTAGTCTTAAGCTATCATTTTGCTTATTTCTAAAAGGTTCCTTTCTATGCTTTGTAACTTTACAGTTTCTCTTTTGTTTCTTATGTTTCTAATTTCAAGTCGTTTTGCATTATCTTTCTCTGCTTATGCATTTGTAATGATTTGGTTTCCAATTACTTCCTGATTCATAGACATATAAAATATCAATTCAAAGTCAGTCACCTGGTTATAACCTTTGTCAGTTCCTCCAGTCTTTGGTTAATGGAAAATTACATGCCTTCTGCAGGGTATTCAGCTAATGAGATTATATTCATAGGTAAGCAAATTTAAATCTTATAAGTAAAAGTTTATGAAATACTATCATGCTTTATTAATAACTATTTGATATATTATGTCTACTATATTACCTTTTATCTAATTATCTTCTAATTTTATCTGGTGGAAAATAATCAAGAAAATTGTAGTTCTGAAACAGTGTACCCTAGGATCTTTACCTGAGATTGGGCACATTGAGGGTGGTATGGCCATAGGCATCCTAGGATCTTTAGGATAGTTCACCACATACTCCACCTTAAAGCTTCTCCAAGGTTTTGTAATTAAATATTTTTAAAATAAGATATCTTAAAAAATTTTTTGCTAGAAGTGTTTTAAAAACATCTTTGGTAATTTAAGTAGAACTGTGTTTCTGAAGAAAAACTGACAGGGAGAAATGGCTAATTACATCATTGCCTTTGATAGTTTTACTGTTAAATTAAAATTAAGGTATTATTTAGGCATATTGGCCTAGGTTGGATCCCCAGTATCCCTAATGCCAACTGGGTTTCTGGCACTGGTAGGCAGTCAGGAAATACCTTCCTCATGAACGCTGGATGAAATTTTATTTTTATTGAGATGTTGTCATCCAACAAATTAAGACAAACAGCACTTCTTATGTAAGAATACAAGTGTAACTCATAAATTTACTTAAAATATATTGATAGAAGAGGAAAAAAACAGACTAGCTTAAGAGTATAGGACATTTTATCTTGGAACATAATATCAGAGGCAAAAAGGATACCAAAGTGAGTTTTAAAATCATCTGATGTTTAAGTTATTAAAATAAAACCTAACCTTTCAAGCCATGCTATTTTAACTAAGTATATTCAGCCTCTTTTTGACTTTTTGATAACTCTTCCTCCTTCCCTAGAAGCTGTGCCTGACCTTAACTCTTTTCTCAAAGACTGGTCATCATCCTTGCTGAACTCCACTTTTCAGTGTTTGGTTTGCTCTACTTGTAACCCTGGCTTCTCCATTTCTTGGAAAGTTTCATTCGTGACTTTCTTCTGATTTAGTCACTTTCACTTTGGCAACTTATCCTTGGCTATTACTCCTACTTTAATATTTTAAATTCAGACATACTGCTTTCTAACCACAGCTTACATCTTTAAAAACTGGTGAGATACCTCATCAAGACATTTCATCAACTCCTCCACCATTTGTGAGCCATAGATGTTCCTTCTTCAACTATGTCTGGGTCTTGGTCTTAGTGGGAGTGGTCTTCTTCATTGGGTGTACAATCTCAGCCAAAGTGGCTCCTTCTAGTATCTGTGATTCCTAAATTCTCTAGGGTTGCCCATAGTTTCTTAAGGTGGAAGTTGATATCGTTGATTTGTGACCTTTCTTCTTTTCTAATTAGTCATTTAGTATAACAACAGATTTTCCTGTGACACACTTTAGCTGCTTCTGTCATATATCCATCTACTGTATTTTCATTGTATGAAATACTTTAAAAATATCCTTTTGATTTCTTTCTTTTAATTCATGGGTTATTTGGAAGTATGTTATTAAGTTTCTAAACATTGGAGGATTTTCCAGATATCTTTCTCTTACTGATTATTAATTTAATTCATTGTGGTCAGGGAGCATACTTTGTATGACTTTGACCTATAAATGTGTTGTATGCACTTGGAAAAGGAAAGTGTTTTCTCCTGTTGTTGGGTACAGTGTTCTATAAAATGTCAAATAGGTCACGTTGTTTTATTGTTGTTACAGTCCTCCATATTCTTTCTGGTTTTCTGTCTACGTGTTGTAAGTATTTTTTTTTTTTTTTTTTTTTTTTTTTTTGCTTTTTGCGGTATGCGGGCCTCTCACTGTTGTGGCCTCTCCCGTTGCGGAGCACAGGCTCCGGACGCGCAGGCCCAGCGGCCATGGCTCACGGGCCCAGCCGCTCCGCGGCATATGGGATCCTCCCAGACTGGGGCATGAACCCGTATCCCCTGCATCGGCAGGCGGACTCTTAACCACTGCGCCACCAGGGAGGCCCAGTATTTTTAAGACATCTTTACCGTTGCTCTTTGATTCCTCATTCTGTTCCTCCCGACCCCTGCCACCCCAACATCTCCCCTTTTGCCTTTTTGTATTTCAGTTGGAAAAAGTGCTGCACCCTTTTCTTCTTCAAGTTCAGTGATTCTTTCCTTTGTTCTATCCAGTCAGTGGATAATCCCATTGATTGTCATTCCCATTGATTAGCATTCTTTTTCTTTGATATTATGTTTTTATTTCTTGCATTTCCATTTGTCTTATTTTTTATTATTTTCAACTCTTTGGTGAAATTCCACATTTGCTTATGCATGTTTTCCACCTTTTCCTTTAGAATGTTAAAGTTATTTTAAAATCTTTGTTTGATATTTCCAAAATATGGGCCATCCCTATGTTTTTTTTCTATTGACTGCCTAATCTATTGAATGTAGGTCATTTTTTTCTTGTTTTGTGTGTGTGTGTGTGGTAATTTTTGATTGGATGCTGGGCATTTTTTTCTGTATGAACAATATATACTGAGGTAGATGTCTTTGTGGTTAGTAATGGGCATACCTCTCCTTTAAGTTTAATAAGCTTCATTTGCTGGAGGTGGGGTTAGTGGTTGAATAATCTGTATTTGACATGGGTTTGTATTGCTATATAGTTATCTTCTGTGCTCTGAAGACTTCAGATTCCTTAAGCAGATGACTTCTGTTACTTGAGCTTATTGAGAGAACTGGAGTATAAAATGGGTTTTCTCCAGTGTTCCTGCTTCACTTGTAGCTTTCAGTGGGCTCTGCTTGCCTATACCACATAGTGGTCTATTTTTGTGCTCTTGCATTCTCCCTCATATGTAATTGACTGTTTCTTGTCACTCAGTGCCTGATTTGTGCAGACTGTGGGGTTTTGTTAATTTTTCTCCTCAAGCCTTGCTGTTAAGCAGACCCTGAGCACCTGAGTCTCAGGGATGGGTTTCCCCTCAGTGGGCTGACCTCTCCCTCTTGGCAGCTGAATTTTGCCTTGCATAGGTGGGATGTTTTGGCAGGAGCAAGTTTTTCTCCTTTTTATCAATATAATATCCTTGGACCAAGGCTGTTTCTGGAGCCGTGTGTAGCTGCAGACGACTTTATCCTCAGATGGCCTTTACTTCATATCAGGAAGGGTCTGGAAAGGATTTTATGTCTATTTGCAACTAAGATGAGGCTTTCTCATCTTTCTTGTCCTACCCCTGGTCTTTCCTGTGAATCCTGATAGAAACCTGGGGAATAGAGCTAGTGAGTAGGTTCGGAGTCCTCTTGTGTTTGGAACTTCCAGGGATTTTATACTGTTATACTAACCCACACTTGGTTTTTAAGAATTGATCAAACTTTCAGTTTTTCTTTGCACCCACTTTTGTGGCTGCCATTTTTTCCTCTTATGCTCTTCCAAAGGTGAATGGGTTCATGTGTCTCATCTTTCTTTGGAGGGCCTGGGATTCAGTTTACCTGATTTTGTGGAGACCTCAACCCTCTAAACCTTAACAAAAGTGATGATTTTATAGATTGTCTGCTTTTTAAAAAATTTATTGTCAGGTTAGACATGTTTTACACTGTAAGTAAAAGTGGAACTTTCCCATAAAAAGCTTTTAAAAGATAACCTTAGGGACTTTCCTGGTGGCGCAGTGGTTAAGAAGCCGTCTGCCAGTGCAGGGTACATGGGTTCGATCCCTGGTACGGGAAGATCCCACATGCCACGGAGCAACTAAGCCCGTGCGCCACTAGCCCGCGAGCCACAACTACTGAGTCCGTGTGACTAGAGCCCGTGCTCCACAACAAGAGAAGCCACCGCAGTGAGAAACCCGTGCACCGCAATGAGAAACCTGTGCACCGCAACGAAGAGTTGCCCCCGGTGGCCACAACTAGAGAAAGCCTGTGTGCAACAATGAAGACCCAACACAGCCATAAAGAAAGAAAGAAAGGAAGGAAGGAAAGAAAGAAAGAAAAAGAAAAAAAAGGATAACCTTAAAGGTGGTGAACACTTTCAAGATTATGAATACAGACCTAAGGAATGGATGAGGGGGGAAAAAACTTTGCTGATGTTATTCAAACGGTACTTGTAGCTTAAGATAACATCTGTAGTGACAGTCTCATGTATAATTTGAAGTATGCTATAACTCAGAGATAGCAGTGAAAATAATGGAAATGTGTTAAGTGACTTTAAGTTTTGGCTCTAACGATAAAGACACTGATATACAGAAGATGCTCATAACAAGTTTGGATAAATTTTCTTTCAGCAATTATGATTGGAAAAAAGCAATATTTTAAATTTAACATATTATTTTATATATGTGATTTCTAATATGAATAAATGAGTTATATATATTTGTTATATAAATTAAGAAAATTTTTAGATTTTATCGCTGAAAAAAAAAACTTCCCTCCACCCCAAGAATTTTACCTCCCTTTGTATGTATCTTACTCATATAGTACATGCTACAATACATTTAAAGTCTGTACTTTGGCAGGCGGACTCTCAACCACTGCGCCACCAGTGAAGCCCTAAGTCTGTACTTTTTAAATGATGATTGGAGGACCTATATATGTGGGAAGTTTCAGAAGTCTTTGGGGCATTTGTTTCAGAGAGTCAGAGACTTTCTCTGGTTATTTCCTTTTTGTTTGTTTTTTTTCAAATAAATTTATTTATTTATTTTATTTCTTTCTTTCTGGCTGCGTTGGGTCTTTGTTGCTGCACATAGGCTTTCTCTAGTTTTGGCGAGCAGGGGCCACTCTTCGTTGCGGTGCACAGGCTTCTCATTGCCGTGGCTTCTCTTGTTGTGGAGCACGAGCTCTAGGCTCATGAGCTTCAGTAGTTGTGGCACACGAGCTCAGTAGTTGTGGCACGTGGGCTCAGGCGCACGGGCTTAGTTGCTCTGCAGCATGTGGGATCTTCCCAGACCAGGGGTGGAACCTGTGTCCCCTGCATTGGCAGGCAGATTCTTAACCACTGCGCCACCAGGGAAGTCCTCTATTTCCTTATTTTTAATTAAAGTCTGATTGAAATCTGTTCTGAGTGATTTTACTTTTTTAGCTGTCTGACTTGAAGCTAGTCACTTAATTGCTGATGGTCTCAGTTTCCTTTTCTGGTGAAGTGAATAGTAATATAAAATTCAAAATTATACATCTCATGAGGAATTGTGTTTTTTTTTTTTTTTTTTTTTGCGGTACGTGGGCCTCTCACTGTTGTGGCCTCTCCCGTTGCGCAGCACAGGCTCCGGACGCGCAGGCTCAGCGGCCATGGCTCACGGGCCCAGCCGCCCCGCGGCATGTGGGATCCTCCCGGACCGGGGCACAAACCCGCGTTCCCTGCATCGGCAGGCTGACTCTCAACCACTGCGCTACCAGGGAAGCCCGAGTTGTGTGTTTTGAATGATGTACATATATTAAGAACCAAGTACAGCAACACTTTATAGTAGGTCTTTAATATATGCTAGGTAGTATTGTAAATGTATTAAGTAAAGAAAGAAATATTGTCTAGAGTAATCAATAAGCAGTAAAACGAGTGAAAACAAGCAGTATTTCTTCTTTTGACCTAAGAAGTTTCATAGTCCCTTAAATTCTCTGATTCTTAAAAACTTAGAGGAAAATAAAAAAAGGAAGTTACTTTCATTTCTGCAGCAGGTAACATCATGTTATCTAGAGTTTTGCCAACACTATACTTTATACTGTTAACTTTATATATACTTTATCTACAAGGATGGTCCAGTATATGAATGGGAGAAAGATGGTCTAAGAATGGAAAAGCTATGTTTACTTGCCATAAATGATGTACCTACTATAAAAGAACAAATTGTTTAACCTTTGAAAAGTGTTTTTTAGAAAGATAATTGTGGTATTTTGTTTTCATTGCTTCATTCCTCAGCAGGATTTTATGCTATGAATTTAGTAGGTTACCTTTTCTTACATGATGAAGTACAAGAATTATCAATTTTATACATTTTTTTTCTTGTTTGACCCTTTACCCATCATTAGTTCATTAGAAGAAATCAGTACTTTTAATCCATATTGAACTTTTACTTCAGGAATTTCCTCCTCATATGGGTAGGTCATTTAAACCTATGAATGAATTGGAGATCAGTTTCAGATCTGGTCTGAAATTTTTACCTATTTGGCCAAACTCTGGATAATATGGCTCTAAGAGTCCCAGTCTGCAAGCTCCCCACTTTCTTAGTGTCATAATAAGATGAAAGAACAAAACACAGCAAAAAAGAAAATATCAAGAGCATTACAGTTGAAAAAAAATTGTGGTAAAATATGCATAGCATAAAATTGACCATTTAATCATTTTTAAGCACACATTTCAGTGGCTTTAAGTACATTCACATTGTTGTGTAACCATTGCCATCATTTATTTCCACATCTTTTTCATCTTTCCAAACTGAGACTCTGTACCCATCAAACGCTAACACCTTGTTCTCTCCTCCCCAAGACTCTGTAATTTCTGTCCCCATGAATTTGACTAAGGAGCATTACAGCTTTACGGAAGTGTAGATTATTCAAACTCAAATTGGTCTTAAAGCAGTTAGAAACTAGGATTGCTCTTACTTTTCTTTGCTGAACTGCCCCCAGTTTAGAGAAATTACAGATTTCAAGGAATGAAATGGCAGAGAAGATGAAGTCACAGTTTGGGAGGAGAATCACAGATCTTGTGGCATGTGCAATATACTGGAAATTTTGATTGTTGCTTTTGGAATGCAAATCTGCCTTTAAGTGTAGTGGTTTTATAGAGGATGTGATTGTGATGAAAGATTGTGATTGAATAACACACAGCATATCCAGAATTTTGGTGGAACATATTTGAATCCCGGAACTATCCTAAATGTTTTTTTGGCAGTTGGCCAGACTCTGGGTACCATGACATTATTACCTGGCTCTGTGAAAGTATCTTCTGCTCTCTTCCCTGAGACGCAGAAAATCAGTGTGTAGGTCCTCACTCAGTGGTGCATATGTTCAGTTCTTCAGAATAATATAAAAATCCATGGAAGAGAAGCATTTAAAACTACTTGTTCAGAACTAATCAGAGAGCGTTGGGCCTATAACTCTGCTTTTCAGTAGATATGGCATTGAAAAAACTTGTTATTTGTATTTCATGCTGTGTATTCCTTGCAATGCAGTTTTTTTGCTTGAAAAAAATGTAATAAAGACAAAAAATGAGGCAAAAAGTAGGACAAAAAGAAAGGTTAAATTTTTCTGCTTGAAGGTTTGGGGAAAACACAGATAATGCATTTTGGGGCTGCCATCCCCATGTTTGAGCTAGCTTCTTTTTACAGATTCTCAGAGAATCTCATCCCGGCTCCATCTATCCCCAAGCAAGATTCTCTGCTCTCTCCTTTTTTGTGTAGGTTTATTTTTATTCCCTTTATTTATTACTTCCCAGAGTTTCTACTTTTGTTTCGGTTTTGGCCTATGCCTTCCTTCCTTTTATGCTGGCTCAGCATAGTGCATTTAAAAATATGTTTTATAACTGGAAGTTTGTACCTTTGACCACCGTCATAAGATAACTAAGTACTAGGGATGTAATATACAACATGACTAATATAATTAACACTGCTGTATGTTATATATGAAAGTTGTTAAGAGCGTAAATCCTGAGTTCTCATCACAAGGAAAAAAATATATTTATTTTTATTTTGTATCTGTATGAGAAGAGTGCTGTCAATTATATCTTAATAAAACTGGAAGAAGAAAAAAATTTTTTAAATATTTTATCCATCATCTTGGTTATTGTAGTTAGAACTGTTGTTCGAGATATCTAGCCTGCCATGGAATGGAAACCTTCATATATTAAAAAATAATCTTACAATATATTAACCTAGATCCCTCTGGTTCACCCCTCTCCCCCATTTTGTATTTCCATTTTTAAAGCTTATGTATTAAGTTCTTATAAAGCTTACAAAAAATTAAAAAACTTTTAAAGTGATTATTGTGTTTCTAAAAATATGTGTGTTTATTTTATAGCTACTTGAAGGAAATTTTGCCAAAGAAGTCAGCCATGAAATGGATGGTCTCATTTTCCAGCCCACTGGAGTAAGTACATTTGTCTCTGTGTGCATGTGTGTGTGTAGTGTGTATGTATATCCGTGTACGCCCATGCATGTATATATAAAGTACATTTTCCTTAGATATATTTACTTAGGATTGATTACTGCTATAATCACTGCTTTTCCTTAAAACAAATTTTCATTATAAAATAAAATATTTCGTTTATACTAAATACATATAATAGTACAATGAACAGTTGTTTGCTTTTCACTTAGCTTAGGAAATAAATATGGCTGATCATTCTTTTTCAAGGAAGTTATTAGTCTTTTAATATAATTAGTTTTCTTACTACTCTTGCACAATGAATGTTTCTTTACTAGAAATCTACCAATAACCTTATACAAATAAACGCTTATTTCTTTCTGTAGCCCAGTATATCTTTAAATATTAATATTTTTAAAACTTCATTTTGCCATGGATGAGTAAAATTCAGAGTTATCAATATTTGAAGAAAAACACAATTCTTTGCATATTTATTCCATGTCAGATTTCTGAAACTCACTGAAGAACTTTTCACCAACTTAATGGTCAAATCATATATTTGGAGTAATTATGTTTTACTGATGGTAGGGTTTCTCTCCCTCCACATCACTGACGTTTTGGGCCACATAATCCTTTGCTGCGGGAAGCTGTCCTGTGCATGGTAGGATGTTTCGCAGTATCTTTGGTCTGTACTTACCAGGTGCCAGTATTACTTCTCCCTCCCACCCCTCCAGCTTGTGACCACCAAAAATGTACACATTCACTGCCTCATTTCCCCTGAAGGGCAAATTTGCCTTCACTTGAGAACCTGTGCTCTGTGGGGCAGTGCTTTTCCAAAATGTGGCCTGTGGGGCTTCCCTGGTGACACAGTGGTTAAGAATCTGCCTGCTAATGCAGGGGACACGGGTTCGAGCCCTGGTCTGGGAGGATCCCACATGCCACGGAGCAACTAGGCCCGTGAGCCACAGCTACTGAGCGTGCGCGTCTGGAGCCTGTGCTCTGCAACAAGAGAGGGTGCGATAGTGAGAGACCCGCGCACCGCGATGAAGAGTGGCCTCCGCTTGCCACAACTAGAGAAAGCCCTCGCACAGAAATGAAGACCCAACACAGCAACAATAAATAAATAAATTAATAAACTCCTACCCCCAACATCTTCTTAAAAAAAAACCATGTGGCCTGTGGACAAGGTAGCATTAGCACCACCCAGAAAGTTGTTATGAATGTCATGCAGCAGCACAGACCTACTGATGAGAACCTGCTGGGAACGGAGTCCAGCCATTTGTGCTTTCTCAGGCTGTCCCAGTGACTCTGATGCGTTTTCAAGTAGGAGAACCACTGCTCTTACAGGAAAGAGTTGTATTTCATGTGCCACACCTTGTCATAAGCTTCATTTTGCCTTCACTAACTCTGTCCTTAGAAATTAGGGTGCAAGCTAGTTGGGAAGTTATGTAGAGACACATCAAACTGGGTACCTGGAGAAAAGGGAAGGAGGCTGTAATATTTTTGAACATTATGTATTAAGCGCTATATTATATATGCTTTACGTGTATAGTAAAACTCTGCCATTATGCAAATTTAGGTATAACGTGGTATGTGATTGGCTTCTGTCTTCTTCCCAGCCCCCCCCTTGCCAAACAGGTGGAGGGAAACATCTTTTGTGGTTGAAGGAGGAGGAGATGGAGGAGAGTTAGAGGCTGGGGACAGAAATAGTAGAAAATACTATTTTAGGAAGATAGACATTAGATCTTTGAGTTCCAGTATTTTCTAAGTCTAATCTCCCTGGAATGAAAGAAATAAAATCTAACGATAACAGGAATTACAGTGTTTAATTCTGTTAAACTCATGGTGGTTCAGACCCATGCATGTATGGGATTTTGGCATATGTAAGAGCAATGGCCTGACAGGTGAGTCTTGTGATGTCTAGTGTAGTCAGTTGGTTTATCAGTCTGTCCCTCTTCTAGTAACTACACTTGTTATTACGATGACTTCATAATTGATTTTCTTAAGTATTTGTGGACATTTGGTTTATTTAACATGAAAGTTTCAATCAGTTTGTCAGGTTACCCAAAAATTCTTGTTGGGAGTTTAATTGGAAACGCTTTGAAGTTAGATTAATTTGGAGAAAATCAGTGCTTTTACAGTGTTCAATTGTCTTCTCAATTAATAAGGTAGAGCTCTTTTTAGGTCTTTTACTGTTCTCCAATCCAGTTTAGTTTGTTTTTTTTTTTGCGGTACACGGGCCTCTCACTGTTGTGGCTTCTCCCGTTGCGGAGCACAGGCTCCGGACGCACAGGCTCAGCGACCATGGCTCACGGGCCCAGCTGCTCCGCGGCATGTGGGATTGTCCTGGACCGGGGCACGAACCCGTGTCCTCTGCGTCGGCAGGCGGACTCTCAACCACTGCGCCACCAGGGAAGCCCTGCTCTAGGTCTTTTGTATAAGGAGGTAAGAAGACAGTTGATTACAGACAGGTGTAGCTTCCAATGGTGGGAGGAGACATGATTTTAGGTGGTCCAGAGACAGGGCATTAAATGACATTGCATTACACAATGAGAATTTAGTCCCATTCCAGTTTTTATGCATTCTTTCAGTTTATAAAGTATACTTATTTCTAGTTTTGAATATCTAAGATTTGCTAATCTTTCCCTTTTTAACAAAATGAGTGTGGACTTAGTTTTACACTGTTCAAAGGGCAACATTCTCTACTAGAGTTTAGTATCATTGGTTCATTTCCATCATGTGTAATTTTTTTTTTTTTTTTTTTTTTTGCGGTATGCGGGCCTCTCACTGTTGTGGCCCCTCCCGTTGCGGAGCACAGGCTCCGGACGCGCAGGCCCAGCGGCCATGGCTCACGGGCCCAGCCGCTCCGCAGCATATGGGATCCTCCCAGACCGGGGCACGAACCCGTATCCCCTGCATCGGCAGGCGGACTCTCAACCACTTGCGCCACCAGGGAGGCCCCATCATGTGTAATTTTTAATGTTACTTATTATTTAGGGTAAGCGATACCATTGTCTATTTATGGTATGTGGTGTACCATTTGGCATAAAGTTTCCTGAATATCTTTGGGGGCCATTTTTTAGCCTGCTGCAGTTATTTAGCTTGATATGACATTTCCAACTAATAGCCATAGACCCTAATACCCAGTGTCATTTCTGTTTTGGTCCTTGTAAGGTTTTAAGTTACCTTCCTTCCTTAGGCTTTCTTTTCTTTTCTTTTTTTTTTTTTTTCTTTTTTTCTTTTTGCGGTACACGGGCCTCTCACTGTTGTGGCCTCTCCCTTTGCGGAGCACAGGCTCCGGACGCGCAGGCTCAGCGGCCATGGCTCACGGGCCCAGCCGCTCCGCGGCATGTGGGATCCTCCCGGACTGGGGCACGAACCCATGTCCCCTGCATCGGCAGGTGGACTCTCAACCACTGCGCCACCAGGGAAACCCCTTAGGCTTTCTTTTTAAAGCAAGTTCTGAATTAGAAGTTTAGGACCCTTAATCAGGCCAAGAACTTTAAAATGTAAAATTTGCCAATATTTCTAAGTTTTCCTTCTGGGGAAGTCTAAAATCTTGGATGAACTCAGCTTTAATAATGAAGTGCAGGCAGGGTGAGTGTTAGACCCCTATGACAAAATAAAACAGTATATCAGAGATAACCTGTATTTTTTGTCATGTTAAAATATTTTTTTTCACCCTTTATTTTTACTTTGGAGGATATGCAAATGTTAGAATCCACAGTTCTTTTCCCTGGAATTCTTCAGACCAACCCTCCAGTGTCTTGCTGGGTGGCATTTGCCTGGCTGTTAGCATTCTCCGCATGGAGAAGATAAAGGGGCGAGGGTGTGCTCTTCAGTAGGTAAACTTTTCACTTCACTCTCCAAGGTTCACTTTTCCTCTTCTGTGGTTCTTGAATCTTCTGGACTGGAGCTTCTGTCCTTCAGTTTTTCCACAGAATAAACATCTCCTGCCTCTTGCCAGGGTGGAGGAGGGAAGCTGGAGGTGTAAATGCTCCTTGTGAAGACTTTTACCCCAGTCTGTTTCCAGTACCAGGTCTCCCTTTCACCCCCTCACACCCTTCTCAGTATCTGTTTTCGTATGTTACATAGCCTGTTCTGGGGAACTCAGCAGGAATTCCTCTGCCTTCGTGTTGGTTGCTGCAAGCACCTAGTATTCAGTGTTCTTTGCTCTCTGCTCTGTCAACTTCTCCATCTACTTTGTCTTTCCAGGTTTCGACGTGTTGTTTTCTGCTGTTGTCTTCTCTCCTGTTTTTCCTTTTCTATTGATATCTCTTTTCTGTAACTCCCATTTTAGTGAGGTTTCAAATCAAAGTGGATATAAATGCACATGTTTAGTCGACAGCATTTATCAGAAAATCCCCCAAACTTCTCACAATGTGGTTTTGCATCTGTTGGCTTCCTTGAGCCAACAGTTCAAATAAATGAAGAAAGGGACTATTTTGAGTGACCAACTTAGCGATCTGAGTGAGGCTGCATGAAGTGGAGAGAAGATCCTGGTCAGGGGTGGGCAAAGCTTGGCTTTTAATCTGCAGCCCACTCTCTAATACCACAGAAATATTCCAAAGGCAAATGAAGGGTGAAAACTGAAGAGGATTCTTGGTGTATCTACTTTTGTAAAAACTTCTGGGCCTACGTTTGTTTGGTGCTAGTTACTTAAAACTTAGCAAGAAGTTAATTCTGCTTCACTATAGTAATTATAGTGAGGGAACTGAAGTTGAATAAAAGGTAGAAGATATTACTACTGCTAAAAAAAGAAGAAGAAGAAAGTATTTTGAATCCTGGCAAAATATTGAAGAACAGTGATAAAGATAATATATTAAAGTGATGATTCTATTGAGGGCAAAACCCTAAACACCAGCTTAGAAGAAAGTTCATTTACCTTTTGATTTAATGTTCTATTTTTCAGAGACATAACCTTGTAACACATCCAGAATTGCATTTAGTTTATTACTTTTATAAGAAAAAGGACAAGTCAAGCTAATGGATGGTATATTCAGGAAAATAAAGCTTAGGATATTTCTTTGTGTTTATAAAGAAATGTACTAGTATCTGATATTTACTAAAACACAGCAGTCATTAATTACCATGAAAGCCTCAATTTAAAAAAAGTAGATTAAATTGCATTTATAGAATTATAGTAAATCGAAGCAGAAAAGAGAACTTCTAAGATTATCTAGCCCAGTGGTTTCAAAACATGAATTTCCAAAGTTCTGGGTTTCTGTGAACTGCCTCAGGGGGCCATGTGCAGGAATAGGTTACTAGGTAAGCATTCTGTTTATCTCACAGGTAGCCCTGATTTATTTCTTTTATATATTGTACTTCTAGATAAGATTGTGTTTTAAAAAGGGCTTCATCTAAGTAAATACCATTTGTATCAACTGCTTTTCTGAGAGGTCACCAGTGATCTTTTTCCTTGCAAAATCAAGTTCATTTTTCAGCCCTTTTCTTACTGGATTATCTAGTGGTAGTCTATACCGCTGTCCACACTTCCTTAAAAATACTCTCTTACGTGGCTTCATGCCGTTTCTTCTCCATCTCACTCAAGCTTTTCGTCTTCTAGCCATGACGTTCAGAGTTTCTAAAGGCTCAGTATGCTGGACCTTCATTGTTTACCATGATCTGCTCTCTCCCTTGAAATTTCTTCCACACTTGAGTTATCTCCTGTAAGCCTGACTCAGACTTTTGATTTCTATTTAAGCTCCAGATTTGTTTATCTAATTGCCTACCCTGATATCACCTTTTAAATTTCTCAAAAACACCAGAAACTCAGTATACTTTGAAGCTGAACTCCATCCCTACTCCCCAAACAAACAAGCCAACATACAAACTGTACAAAATGATCCTTTCCCAACATTTCATCCCTCAGTTGCTTCTATGCAGTTACTTGAGTGAGAAATCTAGATGTCATCTTTGATGCCTTTCCTTCTTTTATCCCTCTAATCCGTCTCCAAGTCTTGCTTTATCTCCTAAATCTCTCTTAAATTATTCCCTTTTCTCTCCATTACCACTGCCACACTCCAGTGTGACTTGTCATTCACTGCCTCTTGCCTGGACCACTGCAGCGGTGTCCTAACTGGTCCTGAAGCCTCCACTTTATCCCCCTCCAGTCTTTTCTTCATGCCATATCCAGAGTGGTCTTCCTCCTTAATCTCTAGTGATTTTCCCTTGTTTTCAGGTTAAAGACCAAACCTAGATTTGAAGCCAGCTTACTCTCTTCTTTATCCCATGCTGCCTTTTTGTTTCCCCTTGTGTTTTGCTGTTGATGTGAAAGTAACTGATATTTTTATTTCAAGGTGACTTAATTATATTACTTTATTCATAAACAGTGTTTTAAAAAAATTGAAGTATAAGTTATACTTGCCAAAATATTTAAATATTTTGAGAAAAATGGGTATTTTCTTTGAAGAAGAAACTGGCTGTTTATTTTAATATGAACCTCTAGTCTTTCTAAGGCTTAAACCTCAAACTTTGAACAAACTGAGGTGATCATTTTTAAAAAGAAGTATCTTCAGATTGAATTTTCCATCTGGTTATTAGTCTATACCATAAACCAGATAGGTTTTATTAGACCCTTATATATAAGGTTTTCAGTCTTACGATTTCATTGACATTTTGAATTGCTAATCTTTTGTGGTTTGTTACTAAAAATGAATATTTTAAGTTGGCCATTTGGCATTTTAATATGCTATAGGTAGTACATCTTTTACTTGACAGCTATTAGATCTTTCAGTTTAATTTATAAAGTTGATAATCCTTGTTTGTTTACTAGCTTTTGCAAGCGGTTTTAATGATTTATGTAGCATAGTAAATTTTTATTTGTAGTAATGATTGATTTCTAACCTTTTAAAAATCATATTTGATTTTACTTTTGTCATCTGAAGACACGTTTCTAGATAAGAATTTTTGTGCCATTAATAATCCCTCACTATGAAATAAAAGCAGAATTATATGTAATGAATTGCAAAATAGAGGTGGTAATAAAAACTTGAAATATTTTCTTTGTTTTATTAAAATAAGACTTTTTCTTGTTTTATCTGCCAGCTATATTGTGATTAGTAAAACATAGAATTCTTTCTGTATTGAGTTTAGAGTATTTACTCTCAAGCAATAGTGATATAATTGTTTTTTTATGTTTTCATCACTATCTTGATTTTCTGTAAGGTGTTTCACCCATTGATCAATTTGCATGTAAATTGAGTCAGCTTTGATTTTAATATTGCTTTCTTGTGAAATATTAATGTTTTTATTAAGTCTTTACTACTGCCGGGTATATTGAATGTTATGGATAGATTGTAAAATGAAAATTGGAATTAGTCTAATGTCTTGTCTTGAAGTACGTGATGAATTAGAGTGGTTTTCCTCTGTAGCAGAGATGGTTACCATGGTGAGAGCTTCTGTTGCCATGACATTTGCTTGCACATTTTGATAGGTCTTCAATTGAAGAAGGGCTCTGTTTCCTGGCAGACTGGAAAAGTGTCATTCTATCTTTCCCCCAAATATGTTATTTTTTTTATTGAAAAATATGTAATAATTTCCAAAGAATTGTAATAGTGAGCTCCCAAGGAAGAAAATACACCTTGTTTATTTTTAATTTTTTTTCCTTAATCAACTTTTGGAACACAGCAAAATATTCTTAGCTTGCTTTTGTGTAAGGAAGAAGAAAAGAGAAGAATATTATTCTTCTAGCTTTCTTAATAAATAAAACATTTGCTTTTCCATTGAATTTTATTGACAAAATAAACAGCTGAAGAGGAATAATTTGTATTCAGCCTCAGCTAGATATAGATATATACTGTTACTGTACAACAAAAAGACACTGCTAATGATGATGTATTGCTGGCAGAGAAAAGGAGAAATAAATGTAAATAAGGACTTCACAAAATGAAGGAATCAGTGAATTCCAAGAAGGTAAATATATAAAGTGCAAAATCAGTTTTCATATAAATGATACATGTTAAACACAGTGAATTAAGGATAGTTCTTTTTTATTGATAACATTTAATATTGAAAAATTAATGGTAGATTTTTAAAAATTGTGTTTTACAGTGGTATATTTTTAATTTGAATTTTAACTAGATAATACAGACATTTAACATGTAGCAAGAAAAATACAGAGAAGAAAGTCTCCCTCTCCTTCTTCTCGCCTCCCTCAATTATCTACTGTTGTTTGTTTTTAACTTATCTTCTCATAGTTTCTTTATGCATTTATAAGTAAATACAAATTTGTTAATACATTTTTATTCCCACTCCACTTTTCAAGGAAGGTAGCACATTATTTTGCACTTTGCTTTTCAGTATTTGTCCGGCCATGTATTTTAATGTATATTTTGTTAGTGCTCTAATTTGAGCATCTCGGGACATACTGGAATCAGCAGAAGGATAGGGCTTATTATTGATAGCTCCCATCCCTTATGCTTAGGGGAGTTCAGACTTCTAGGAGGAACTATTTAAAAACATACACTTCGTCAATTTAGAATAAATTTTCCTTTTGTTGTCAAAGTTCATTGATAACTTCAGTGGGGCTTTTTACTGGTATACCAATTCATTTTGTAAAAGCTGCAAATTGAAGTATTCTGTACTGAGTACATCTTTACACCAGCTGTTTCTTCTGCAACAAACTGTTTTCTTCCTTTCTGTATTACTCCCATTCAGCCTTTGAATATCAAATTAGGTGTGGCTTCCTTGGGGAAGCCCGGCTGATTCGGTGAGTGTGACTCTCCCCTGTGTTCTTACAATGCTCTTCTTCATACCACTACTAAGAGCAGAGAAAATTATTTTAGTGGTACTACGCAGCACAGATTAGCAAAAAAGGAGGGTAACGTACTTGATGTATAAAGTAACTAGGCTGCAGATGTTACTTGTATCTAGAGTTTGATTCCCCTATCAGTAGACCACTTTTATTTAGACTCGTGTCCACCAGAGAAGAGGAGAAACTCTGTGAGAATCTGCTAGCTGTCAAAGTTAGTGGAATTTTATACCAGATGGCAGTAGTCTTGGATATTAAGGGAGAATTAATCCTGAGCTTTGGAATATATTAGCTCATGCCTTCATCTGATAAATTGGGTGTCTACTGTATGTTATACACATTGCTGAGTAAGAAATAATAAAACTGGATAAAGGCAGGGTTTCTGCCCTCAAAGGGCTATGAAGAAACTCCACCCTGCAGCAGTGTGAGAAGAGTGCAGACTGATGGAGTGGCAGAGGCACCTTGGTGGGCCCAGGGAGTAGGGCCAGGATACTTTGGGAGATGGGGCCTGTGCCGGAGATGAGACAGGACAGACGGTTCAGTAGGCTTTCAGTGGGGTCTGAGTGGGAGAGGAGAGGTAAGTGGTTTAGGTGCTGAGGTTTATTCGGTTGTCTGAGCACCCTCTTCCCACTAGACATGGCATTGCCAGTTTCATGTCCCTCCTACTCACTGCTCCACACAGAACTAGGCTAAAAGTAATTAGAAAACAACTGACTTAAAATTGGTTCCTTTTGGAACAGTTTTATAACATGAGATCATCTAACCCAACCTTTCATCATTTGCTTTCGGACAAATGATATAAATATGTACTTTTTGTTAATAGTGGAAAGATTTCTGTATTACTGTGATTTGGGAATTTTTTGGACAAGTCTAACGATTTGGGTTCTCAGTTAATCTGTAAAAAGAGGGAGTTTAGTGCATGCTTTCAGTACCCCTCATTTTTCTAGTATTCTTACTCAGGTCTATTAACTGGTCTTGATACTAACTGGGTATTTTCATTTAACTTGTCTTTACCCCCATTTCCTTACTGGTTAAAGTTTAATTTCATGTGTAGTTATATGGAACTGCCCAGACATGGAAAGTAAAGCTGAAGTTGCAGAGGTCTTTGTGTAACTGTATTTTTTCAGAAATTATTTCATTAGAAATGTAAGCTACAGGTTATTTTATATTAAAACAACAGCAAGAAGAAATTAGACTTGTGAATCAGATAATAGAAATAGTAATACAAATGTATTTTTGAGTAAGTTTTCCAACCTAAATAAGCCAAGAAATTGTATTAATTCTCTAATATTAAATTGTACTCTCAAATCACAACTTCACTTTCCATAAGTAGTAGTACAACTTTCATAAGCAGATGAGAAATGTCAGCAAGCTTTTGAAAATGGAATTCTCAGTTTTCTTCCCCTGCTTCTTTCTATGATACCTCTCCCTACTATCTTTACCAAGTTTGTGACTTTTTAGAAATGAAATACCAAGGGGTTGCCTTGAGCTATTTTTATAGGAGATCGACTCTTCACCTCCTCTACATCAACAAGAACAGCATAGAGCACTGGGCCAGTTTAGTCTCAGAAAACTTGAGCAAACTTCCCCTCAACTCAGGTATATTTGTGTTCTCATTGCGTAGAACTTTCTTGTAGCCTGATTATTCTTCAAAATGCAATTCATGCATTTTTCTTATTCAAGAAAATTTCCTTTACCCCTGCCCCCTGATTTTCATGTTTCTCTGTTGTTCTTCCTCAGCAACTTTGTTTGTGTTCATTTGAGTACTTCTCTAATCTCTCTTGGAGGTTGTATTAAACCTCACTGTGGTTGAGCCCACTGTCTTGGGAGAATTTGTATCTTCCCCAACTAGTATGGTACTAGGCACATAGTAGGTAGTTAGTGTTGATTAGGGACTTTTCCTCCATACAGGATATTTATGTGTCTTGTTTTGCAAAATAGGTGTTTGTTATTTGCTTCTCAGTGAAACATGGGCAAAAGGATATAATCAAGTCAATAAACCTAGAGTTGTTTTACTTTTCTGTCCAGTAGAATTACCAAAGAGGATTTTTTCTGCTTTCTTTAAAACTAAATTCTAGAAAAACGACAAAAATAAAACAAATATATGCTAAGGCCAGGGATCTTTCCTAGCTTCAGGATGTGATCCTTCTGAAGAGGACAGTATGTCTCAGATTTCAGTGCAGGGCCTGGAATATATATTACGATAACATAACTGCTCACATTTTACTAGTGGAAATCATAGAGTAGCATGGGCTACAAAGCATTTTAGGTATCTCTGGTTTAGATATCCTGTTTTTAGGCAAGCAAAATGCTATTGTTGCATTTTTACAAGTGGAATAGATGAAGCCCACACTTTGAATTTGCTTTGAATCATGAAGTTACTAGTTAGTGGAGGCAAAGAAGAACCAGATATCCTGTCCTCTTTGTTGTTATTACTACTAGTTTCCTTTAGATCAGTTTCTCAACTTTGGTACCATTGACCATTTTGGGTTGGATAATTCTTTGCTGTGTACAGCTGTCCTGTGCGTTGTAGGATGTTTAGAAACATCCCTGGCTTCTACCCACTAGATGGCAGTAGCTCACCCTTCCCTCCCCAGTGTAACAACCAAAAATGTAGGCATTGCCAAATATCCCCTGGGGGGTAAAATCTCTAATTGAGAACCACTGTTTCGTATACCAGGTATATCACTTCTGGCTTCATTTCATTTTCTTTTAGTTTTAGAGGACTTCTTTGGCACATGGCCATCCTGTACCTCTGAGCCAGGTTCTGCTCTCATTTGGTAAACACTTCCTTAAGCATCTTACTTGGTTGCCTGACATCTGCATTCATTACATTTTTTCTTTTTAAAGATAATAATGGACATCTCAGGTAATGTTGGTAATTGCTTTCAGACATAATCTATCTCTCATTTTTTATTGGACAACTCACCTGGTAAAATCAGATTTGCTTCTATAGAACTAAGTATTATATGTATCAATTAAATATAGCTTTGATAATTATTTTACTCTAGATACATGCTGGTGAATTTAATGAAATTAAAACGCATTACTCCCTAATTATACATTGGAAAATGTAGCTTGAAAGGATGTTTTTGTACCCTTGTTTATATTCAGCAAGATTCTGTATTTCAAGTTTGAGGACTCACAAATATTTATATTTAAAATGCTTAATTCCCTGTATTATATAATATCTTTGACCTTATTATTTTGGGGAACTTGAAAAAAGGATTTTTAAATAGTTATTGATATACATACTCTTTTGTGAATAGTGCTAATTTAAGTCATTTCATAATCTAAAATATTCTATTTAAACATATAAATTTAAAAATACCTGAGGCTAATATTTTATAAGTTAAAAAAATTTTCACTTTATTTTTTAAATTTTTTATCAAGTATTTATTGAGTATTTTACTAATTGTTTTGTAGGCACATGATTAGACATGATTTTACTGAAGTAGAATTTACATTCGGACAGGTATTTAAATACATTTTACTCATGGGATCTATGTCGTTGCATTTATATTCGGTAATTCAGAACTACAGTATTATTATGTTTTTTTTGTGGTATGCGGGCCTCTCACTGTTGTGGCCTCTCCCGTTGCAGAGCACAGGCTCCGGACGCGCAGGCTCAGCGGCCACGGCTCACGGGCCCAGCCGCTCCGCGGCATGTGGGATCCTCCTGGACCAGGGCACGAACCTGTGTCCCCTGCATCGGCAGGCGGACTCCCAACCACTGTGCCACCAGGGAAGCCCCAGTATTTTTAAAATATAATTTCCTAAAAATTTTTGTCAGGCATTTCATTGATTTTCATAAAGTTGCTTTGAAATTCTCAGTCATGTCAAGTCTAGGTTTTCAGATTAATATAAATGGTTTGGTGTACAGTCAGATGAGGAATGGCTTATGCACTTGAACTATTGCTGTGTAAAAGCAGAAGAGTCAGTATATGCTATTCTCCATTAGATGATTTCCAGAGAGAAGAATGTGAAGGATAGTTAGTAGCTATTTTACAAATAATATTATATTAAAATTACGTTTAGAATTTGTTATTAGGTACCCATTATGAAATATTTTAAAGCTGTACAATCATTAACATTTCCTAGATTTAATAACTTAGATTGGTATTGGTTTTCTAAGTGGTCTCATACTCATAGTCGTATAAATGAATAGGGAACAGAAGTAAATGATGGTTTGTTTGTACATGTGACAGTCCCTTGGCAGCCGCTGTGAGTGGGGTTGGTGTGGGATGCTGACACTCCTTTCTCCCCTCACTCCTTTTTACCCTTCACTACCATAGGGAACCACTCTTACTAAAAGGTCTGTGATGTTTCTGTCAGACAGACTTTATTAGAAAAAAGACTAAATTTTATTATTATTTTTATTAATGGGGTCACGACTGGAAAATGTAGCAGTTTAACATTTATAAAGACATTTATATTCAGTAAGTCTAAAGAGGTTTATTTGTGATCATCCTGAAGGACATGTGTTACCTAAATGTATCTCTCAGGGCAAATAAATGGACAGAAACTTCCACTGAAATATTATATATTTGATCTTATATTCATTCATGTTTAAGCACAAGCCTTGGGGGAAAATAGTGTGCATTATGTTCTTAAATTTGCTACAGATAAAATGTCTTTCCCATCAACTCCAATGGTTTGTCTTTCTTAGCAAAACTTGTTGTACTGAATTTGTCATTATATGGATTTCTGTTTGAAATAAGAGATTCAATGACTAGGGTTTTTGCATTTTTTCCTCAAATTTATAAAAATCTGTTAAAATGCAATTTGACTCGTATATCTAAAAAATATTAGTAATGAGAACACTTAGCAGTTTTTCCTTCCTGAGTATCTTTCTCATAATATGGCCCCGTCCCCCATAATGCCCTCGCTGAATTGACATACTTTCCTCTCCTTCAGGAGATTCTATATTTTTCTACCCAAGTGTTTTGCTCATATTTACGTCATGGTATAAGTCTGCATTCGTGAATATTACCCATTATTCAAAGCTTTCAATCTTCATTCCTCTATAATAAGTCCATAGCCACCAAAGTAAAAGATTTTCTCTTTTTACTGTGTTCTAGAATAATTTAAAACACTTTTTTCCTATGCTGTAGTCTCTTTGATTAGATGGACAGTGTTGTACAACCATTTCCACAACTTTTACATCAGTGCAAAGAGAAGTTTTGTAACCATTAAGCAATAACGCTCCTTCCACCCACCCCCTCAACGCCCCCCCACCTCCACCTCCTGCCCTTGGTACCGCTAATCTACTTTCTGTCACTATGAATTTGCCTATTGCGGATATTTCATACAGGTGGAATCATACTATTTTTATCCTTTTGTGTCTGGCTTATTTCACTTAGCATAGTGTTTTTGAGGATCATTCATTTTGTAGCATGTGTCAGAACTTCATTCTTTTTTGTGGCAGAATGATATTCCATTGTATGTATATACTACATTTTGTTTACCCATTTATATGGTGATGGAAACCTAGGTTGTAGACATGTCAGTATCTGGGTCCCTGTTTCCAATTTTTTTGCTCTACCATGTGCAGAGTCATATGGTAATTCTGTGTTTCAAATTCAGTTTTTGAGGAACTGTCAAATTATTATCCATAGTGGCTGGATCATTTTATATTCCTTACAGCAACATACATTGTTACTAATTTCTTCACATCCTCTCCAACACTTGTTATTTTCCTCTAAAAAAAAAATTACAGCCACCCATGTGAAGTAGTATCTCATTATGATTTTGATTTACATTTCCCTCATGGCTAATGATACTGAGCATCTTTTTACGTGCTTATTCACCATTTGTATCTCTTCTATGGAAGAAATGGGTATTCAGGTTCTTTGACAGTTTTAAAAATTGGGTTTTCTTTGTTGTTGAGTTATAGGAGTTCTTTATGTATTTTGGATATTAAACCCTTATCAGGTGTATGATTTGCACATTTTTTTCCATTCTGTAGGTTATCTTTTCACTTTCTTGATATCTTGTGATGCACAAGTTTTTTAGTTTTGATAAAGTCCAGTTTATTTTTTTTATTGCTTGTGCTTTTGATGTCATATCTAACAATTCACCACCAAATCCAAGATCATGAAAATTTACCCCTGTGTTTTCTTTTAAGAGTTTTATGGTTTTAGCTGTTATATTTAGGGCATTGGTCCATTTTTAGTTAGTGTTTGTATATGATGGGAGATAGGGTTCCAAACGTCATTCTTTTACTTGTGGAAATCCAGCTGTTCCAGCATCATTTGTTGAAGAGAGTATTCTCTCACCGTTGAATGGACTTGGCATCCTTGTAAAAAAAAATCAATTGGCTATTGGCTGTCAATGTGAGTTTATTTCTGTACTCTCAGTTTTATTCCATTGGTTTAAATGTCTGTCCTTATGTCAACACCTCCGTTTTGATTACTGTAGCTTTATAGTAAGTTTTGAAATTGGAAAGTGTGAGTCATAACTTTGTGTTGTTCTTTTTTCAAGATTGTTTTGGCTCTTCAGGGTCTCTTGTAACTGCATATGAATTTGAGGATTGGCTTTCCTATTTCTGTTAAAAAGAAAAAGTTGTTGGAATTTTGATAGGGATTGCATTGAATCTATAGATTGCTTTGAGTAGTATTGACGGTTTAGCAATATTAATTCTTCTTAATGGGTGTTCTGAGACCAGTCCCAGTGTGGAGGGGGTTTTCCACACCAGCAAGCACTTCTCTGACACCAGCTGGGTGTCCTACAATTCAACTCAATTCTGACACTGTCTACCTAGTGATAGCGTCAGATTCAACAGGTTGAGGGCTCTTCAAAACTGTACTGCTTCCAGTTTCCCCACCCTCCCCCACCCCTTAACTTCAGATGCCAGTTGCAAGTTCATGTTATTACCTGTGCTTCTAGTTGACTAGCTGTAGATTGGAGGTTCCAAGGACCCTCTCCTTGGCCTTCAGACACCAGTTAAATTCCAGGTTGTTACCGGTACTTCTTACCACCTGACTATAAATCAGAAGTTCCCATGACCCCCTTGTCATGTTCAATTAGTTTGCTAGGGTGGCTCACAGTACTCAGAAAAATATATTACTTACTAGATTACTGGTTTATTATAAAAGGATGAAATTCTGGAATAGCCAGAGGAAATAGATACATAAGGCAAGGCATGGGGGAGGGGCGTGGAACTTCTGTGCCCTTTCGAGTCACCCCCTCTTCCTGAATATCCATGTGTTCACCAACCCAGAAACTTTCTGAACCCCATTTTTCTTTTTTGGTTTTTATGGAGCCTTGATTACACAGGCATGATTGATGAAACCATTGGCCACTGGCAATTGATCCAACTTCTAGCCCCCCTCCCCTCCCCAGAGGTCAGAGGGGTGGGACTGAAAGTTCCAACCCTCTTATCACTTGGTTGGCTCCTGGCAACTAGTCCCCATCCCTAGGTGCTACCTCAAAGTCACCTCATTAACATAATAAAAGACGCTTATCACTCTCTTCACTTTGGAAATTCCAAGGGTTTTAGGAGCTCTGTGCCAGAAGTGGGGATGAAGACCAAATGTATATTTATTATAAATCACAATATCACTTTTCCTATCTATGAATATGGGATGTCTTTGCATTTTTAGGTCTTTTTAAACTTTTTCAGTAATGTTTTGTAGTTTTCAGTATATAGACCATTCATTTCCTTTGTTAAATTTATTCCTAGGTATTTTGTTCTTTTAGATGCTATTGTAAATGGAATTGATTTCTTAATTTCCTTTCTGGATTATTCATGGCTGTTGTATAGAAACAACCAATTTTTTGCATTGATAGTACCACCAAAGTATTACATTATTAGGAAGAAATTTAACAAAAGTTGTGCAAGACCTGTATACCGAAAACTATAAAACATTGCTGAGAGAAATTTAGGAAGACCTAAGTACTAAGTAAATAGAGAGATTTGAAGTGTTCATGAATCAAAAGATTCAGTATTGCTAAGATGTTATTTTTCCCTTAATTGATCTATTAATTTACTGCAGTCTTACTTAAAATCCCAGTCAACTTATTTTTCATAGAAATTGACCAGGTAATTTTAAAGTATATGTGGAGGGCTTCCCTGGTGGCACAGTGGTTAAGAATCTGCCTGCCAGTGCAGGGGACACGGGTTCGAGCCCTGGTCTGGGAAGACCCCACCTGCCGCAGAGCAACTAAGCCCATTCACAACTACTGAGCCTGTGCTCTAGAGCCCGCGCACCATAACGAAGAGTGGTCCCCGCTCGCCGCAACTAGAGAAAGCGTGCACATAGCAAGGAAGACCCAATGCAGCCAAAAATAAAATAAATAAAAAGTAAATAAAATAAAATATATGTGGAAATATAAATGCTACATTAGCTAAGAAAATTTGGAAAAAGAAAAAGTTTGAGGACTTACATAACCTGCTTTCAAAACTTAATATAGAGCTAGAGTTATCAAGACAATATGCTATGAGCAGATAGAAAGGCATATTTATCAATGCAACAGATTAGTAAGAATAGAAATATATCTATATCTATAAACAACTGATTTTTGACAAAGATGTCAAGGCAATTCAGTGAGAGAAGGATAATCTTTTAACAAACGGTGCTGGTTGAATTTGATATCCAACTGCCAAACAACAAACAGTCCCTTACTTCACATCTTATAAATAAATTAACCTCAAATGGATCATATACCTAAAAATAAGAGTTAAAACTATAAAATTTCTCTAAGAAAATGTAGTAGAAAATTGCAGTGACCTTAGGATAGGCAAAGATTCCTTAAAGAGGGCACAAAAAGCACAAATTGTAAAAGTTTAAAATCGATGATTTTGAAATGATGCTCAACATCACTAATCATCAGGAAAATGGAAATCAAAACCACACTGAGATATCACCTAACACCATTTAGGGTGGCCATCATCAAAAAGTGAAAAGATAACTTGCTGGTGAGGATGTGGAGAAAAGGGAGCCCTTGTGCACTGTTGGTAGGACTGTAAGTCGATATAGCTCTTATGAAAAATAATATGGAGGTTTCTCAGAAAATTAGTAATAGAACTTACATGTCACTCAGCAGTTCCACTTTTGGATATGTATCCGAAAGAAATAAAATCGGCATCTTGAAGAGACACCTGCATTCCCATCTTTACTGCAGCGGTATTCACAGTAGCCAAAATGTGGAAACAACCTAAGTGTCCATCAGTGGATAAACGGATAAAGAAAATAATGGTATACATATACAATGGAATATTATTCAGCCTTAAGAAAGAAGGAAATTCTGCCAATTGTGACAACACAGGTGAACCTGGAGTACATTATGCTAAGTGAAATAAGCTCATGTATATATGGAATCTTAAAAAAAAAAAGGTCGAACTTAGAGTGTGGAATGGTGGTTACCAGCGGCTGGGGGCTAGGGGAAGAGGGGAGATATTGATCAAAGGGTAGAAACTTTCAGTTATAAGATGAATAAGTTCTGGAAACCTAATGTATAGCATGGTGATTGTGGTTAATAATAAAGTATACTTGAAATTTCCTCAGGGAATAGATCTTAAATGTTCTTACAATGTACACAAAGAATTAACTGTGTGATGATGGATATGTTAATTAGCTTGATTGTGGTAATTATTTCACAGTGTATGCATAAATCAAAGCATCATGTTGTATACCTTAAATTTTTTACTTCTCAATCGTACTTCAGTAAAGTTGGAAAAAATAGTTGATTTTGACTTCATTAAAATATATTCAAAAGAAATTGTTAAGAAAATGAAAAGGCAAGACAAAAACTGGTAGACAATATTTGCAGTACATGTATCCAAACAAGGCTATTTATCCAGAATATGTAAACAACTCTTCCAGGTCAATTATAAGGAGATAACCCAGTAAAAACAAGGGAAAAATTTTAAACCGACACTTCACCAAAGAAAATACACAGGTAGCAGCAAATAAGCAAATTAGAAGATCTTCAACATCTGTCATTTAGAGAAATGCAAATTAAAATTATGAGACATACTTTAGAATTAAAAAGACTGACAATACCTAGTCCTAGGATGGATGTGGAGCAGTTTGATCTCTCATGTATTACTGGTGGGAATGGAAGATGTCACTGCCACTTTGGAAAACGATTTGACAGCTTCTTGTAAAGTTAAACATACATTAACCATGTGACCCAGCCATTCTACTGCTGGGTATTTACCCAAAAGTTATGAAAACGGATGTCCACACAAATGTTCGGACCAGCATCATTCCTGGTAGCCTAAAAATGGGAACAACCCAGATATCCATCAACTTGTAAATGCATAAACAATTTGTGGTATATGCATAGAAAGGAATCCTGCTCAGTTTAATAAAAAGGAACAAGCTAATATATGCACCATCATATAGCAAAACCTTGTGTAAGAATTTCTTATGAATTCTAGAAAAGGCACAACTATAGTGATAGAAAGAAGGTCACTCTTGCCAGAGAGTTGGTAACAGGGAGCTGACTGCAGCTGTCAAGGGGAAACTTTTTGGGGGTGATTGAAATGCTGTATATCATGATTCTGGCGATTGTTACATGATTGTATCCATTTGACAAAATTCATTAGTTAATTTTATTAATTGTGAATTATCCCACAGTAAATCTATTGAATAAGAAGGAACAAAATTTTTAAAAAATGATCGAACTTCCTTTAAGTTATAGTAGTATTGGAGGGACTAACAGGTTTCATTATTTTTCGAGACTTTCACAAACAAGTGTCTACATGCTTTGGCAGGAAAAAGAGGCCATCAGTAAGATGGTTGATGTCTAACTTCACTCATCAGTTAAAAATAACAAAAATTATATTCAGAAAAAAAGTAGTGATTTTGCTTAATGAAAAGTAATTGATATTATATTTAATAAATCAAATGTTTAATTTTTAGCTTCATATTAACTATTATCATCATTTTAATTCACTTTAGAAATATAAACCTGGTCGATGTGATGATATTTTGAAATGGAAGCCTCCCAGTTTGAATTCTGTGGATTTTCGCCTAAAGATAACAAGAATGGGAGGAGAAGGGTAAGTATGCCCCTTTGTTTCTCCATGATTTTTACATGAAATAATACCATTTGCATAAGGCTCCACTGTTTACTGGGTATTTTACATATACTTTCCAAAAAGAAAGTAAAGTACTTTTATGTATACTTTATGTATGTACCCATAAATCTATCTCATTTTCCCAGATTACTTCTTTGACCTATCACAGCTAACATGTTGGTAGCATCCTTTAAACTTCACTAATTTTAGTCTTAAAAGAAAGTTATTTCTAATATAAAAAAATGAACTTTGTTAAATTGTAGAAGTGAAAATACATTTTACTTGAAAGTAATCCTGTTCAGTGAATTACAAATATAAGATATGATCATTAATATTATAATTAAATGTTTTGAAACAAGCCTTTTTTCCTTTGAAGGAAACTACTTCATGTTTGCACTTGGATAGCAAACACTTACCTATATTTTATTAGGGTAGGGTTTTAATTGTGGAATTACATTACAATTTTTCATTATGTTCATTGTGTTTTTTCATTTATTGGTTAATCTTCATTTTAGACTTCATTGATTGCTATTTTAGAGTAAGAAATGCTTTAGCGTGAATATTTTCATTGTTTTTCCAAAGACTTGTTTAATTTTACCTTGTTCCACAATTTTTTATGGCATCCCATATGAGTAAATACATAACAACAAAACAAGAAATGTTTAATCAAGAAAATCATAAAGAGAAAGTAAATAAGATAACGCTGGCAGAGAGGTTAAAAGTGTACCAATGCATGCCATAAAATTCTTTTTACTTGCCAAAGATAAACCACAGGTTTGTTTTTTTGTAGCTAATGGAATGAAGGATATACGATGAGTTATATGAATCCAGATTCCAGAAGATTAAATCTCAAGAGACTGTATATTTTCAAATAAAGATACTGTGTAGTGTGGTGAATCCTACCTAAAAAAAGAATTTTATTAAGTCATATGGGTATCAGTTTTCAAAAAATAGAGTAGTTAGTATTTTACATCCTTAAGAGTTTGTGACTTAATAGCAAAGTACAGCCGGAACAATTATCTGGGGCCCCAAATAGTGTTGTTTAGGTATTTCACTGTCTATTGGCCTGGTTTAATCCAAGGATAGATAGATAACTTTTGACTGTAGGATTGGATAGAATATGTATATTCTATAGAATAATATAAAAGATTAGATAAGACAAATAATATTGGCAATCTAGAATATCTGTATGCCTGATACTTTTTCAGGAAGAATAATCTTTAGTTTCCTGCTTATCAATACTTATCCAAAAATATTATTTCTCTAATTTAATCTTAGCTATGCATTGGTGTTAACATTAATATCAATTAATCTTTTATTAATTATTAACCAATATTATCAATATTATATTATTATAGCACTATTAACTACTAATAATATGAATAATTAAATATTATTAATCAATATTTTTTGAAACTGCCCCCAAACACATTCCCCCTCCCCCCCATATATATAAAATATCTTTGGATAAATACTGCTAAGTAGTAAGCTCAAGGTTATTCTTCCTGACAAAGTGTTGGGTATACAGATATTCTGGGTTGCTGGTTCACTTTGGAACCTCCACATCAAAAGTCATGCAAGCTGAGTGTAGGCTTATATGTTTTTCTGGAGGTGGCTTGGAGAAGACCACAGCTCTTCTGAACAGTGGCGGCTGAGAGATTAATTCAGATGGTGCCGCCTGCATCTTCTTCTTCTTTTTTCTTTTCTTAAAAGTCACAGCTGAATATGGTTGTTTGGAAATAAGGCTTCAAAGGTGAAGTAAAGTTTGTTAAATTGCCTCATTACTAAATCTTTTATTTTGCCTAAATGCTGTATTTATAATACTTAGTTAAAAACCCTTGTGTGTTTCTGTTGATTGTTTCATTGAGTTTTGAAAGGTGATTTTGTTTTACTTTTTACAGATTGTAATTCTTAGCAACACTTAAAAGCTACGTGAGGCTAAATGTAGCATGTCCATTTTTCTGTGTTAGAAATGATATTATTAATTTTTTCCTTCCATTTGTCCATTGCAGTTAAATATAGCAAAGTGTAATTCAGTTTAGTAGTTTGTCATTTTCTTTTATTCTTAGTTTGTTTTAAAATATATATATATTTTAAAATTTTACCTATTTGAATGTCTTTTTGTTAAAAAAATGAATTATTTTTTATTCTAGTCCTCTTTAAAACACACCACAAGGTCAGCATTTAAGGTGATTTTTTGGATAGCAATATGCAAGTTAAATTGGTGTAGCTACATGATTTATTTAAGTAAAATGGGTGTCAGTTTTCAAAAATGGGGTATTTAATATGAAATATAAAATGATAATTATTACATAAAATACATATTATTCAGTTAGCTGGAGTAATACGCTTTTTTTCATGGAGAGAATGTTATGTATTATAGCAGTTTGCATGAAATAAATGAGTTTATATCTAATACTTATGTTAGATGCAGTATGTTAGAGAGCAGCCTGTAATAGTCTGAAAGGAGAGTAGCCATGTCTCTGAATCACAAGAATTGTAGCATGTGATTAGTGAAGTGGGGCTAAGATATTAAAATACCATGAGACATGATAATATACATAGAGAATCCTAAAGATGCTACCAGAAAACTACTAGAGCTAATCAATGAATTTGGTAAAGTAGCAGGATACAAAATTAACGCACAGAAATCTCTTGCATTTCTATATACTAATGATGAAAAATCTGAAAGTGAATTAAGAAAACACTCCCATTTACCATTGCAACAAAAAGAATAAAGTATCTAGGAATAAACCTACCTAAGGAGACAAAAGACCTGTATGCAGAAAATTATAAGACACTGATGAAAGAAATTAAAGATGACACAAATAGATGGAGAGATATACCATGTTCTTGGATTGGAAGAATCAACATTGTGAAACTGACTGTACTACCCAAAGCAACCTACAGATTCATGGCAATCCCTACCAAACTACCAATGGCATTTCTCACAAAACTAGAACAAAAAATTTCACAATTTGTATGGAAACACAAAAGACCCCGAACAGCCAAAGCAATCTTGAGAAAGAAAAACGGAGCTGGAGGAATCAGGCTCCCTGACATCAGACTATACTACAAAGCTACAGTAATAAAGACAGTATGGTACTGGCACAAAAACAGATAAATATAGATCAATGGAACAGGGTAGGAAGCCCAGAGATAAACCCACACACATATGGTCACCTTATCTTTGATAAAGGAAGCAAGAATATACAGTGGAGAAAAGACAGCCTCTTCAATAAGTGGTGCTGGGAAACAGACAGCTACATGTAAAAGAATGAACACTCCCTAACACCATACACAAAAATAAACTCAAAATGGATTAAACACCTAAATGTAAGGCCAGACACTATTAAACTCTTAGAGGAAAACATAGGCAGAACACTCTATGACATAAATCACAGCAAGATCCTTTTTGACCCACCTCCGAGAGAAATGGAAATAAAAATAAACAAATGGGACCTAATGAAACTTAAAAGCTTTTGCACAGCAAAGGAAACCATAAACAAGACCAAAAGACACCCCTCAGAATGGGAGAAAATATTTGCAAATGAAGCAACTGACAAAGGATTAATCTCCAAAATTTACAAGCAGCTCATGCAGCTCAATATCAAAAAAACAAACAACCCAATCCAAAAATGGGCAGAAGACCTAAATAGACGTTTCTCCGACAAAGATATACAGATTACCAACAAACACATGAAAGAATGCTCAACATCATTAATCATTAGAGAAATGCAAATCAAAATTACAATGAGATATCATCTCACAACAGTCAGAATGGCCATCATCAAAAAATCTACAAAGAATAAATGCTGGAGAGGATGTGGAGAAAAGGGAACCCTCTTGCACTGTTGGTGGGAATGTAAATTGATACAGCCGCTGTGGAGAAGAGTATGGAGGTTACTTAAAAAACTAAAAATAGAACTATCATATGACCCAGCAATCCCACTACTGGGCATATACCCTGAGAAAACTATAATTCAAAAAGAGTTATGTACCACAATGTTCATTGCAGCTCTATTTACAATAGCCAGGACATGGAAGCAACCTCAGTGTCCATCAGCAGATGAATGGATAAAGAAGATGTGGCCCATATATACAATGGAATATTACTCAGCCATAAAAAGCAACAAAATTGATTTATTTGTAGTGAGGTGGATGGACCTAGAGTCTGTCATACAGAGTGAAGTAAGTCAGAAAGAGAAAAACAAATACCATATGCTAACACATATATATGGAATCTAAAAAAAAAAAAAGAAGGTCATGAAGAACCTAGGGGCAAGACAGGAATAAAGATGCAGACCTACTAGAGAATGGACTTGAGGACATGGGTATGGGGAAGTGTAAGCTGGGACAAAGTGAGAGAGTGGCATGGACATATATACACTACCAAATGTAAAATAGATAGCTAGTGGGAAGCAGCCGCATAGCACAGGGAGATCAGCTTGGTGCTTTGTGACCACCTAGAGCGGTGGGATATGGAGGGTGGGAGGGAGGGAGGGAGATGCAAGAGGGAAGAGATATGGGGATATATGTATATGTAGAACTGATTCACTTTGTTATAAAGCAGAAACTAACCCACCATTGTAAAGCAATTATACTCCAATAAAGATGTTAAAAAAAAGAAAAGAAAAAGAAAACCATGAGACAAATTAATTTCTTTTCTTGATTGTGTTCCTAATATTTCTACAAAGCTTAGTATGGTGTAGAATGTCTTGAAAGGTATAATGTGAATACCAATCTTTGAAAATGCAGTGATTTTTTTTTATGATGTCTTAGGCTTTCAAAGTATGGTTTTGAATCTCCCTTAGCTGCTGCTGTAAAGTGGTTATAGTATAGATTCTTGTTGGATTAAAATTTAATGCAAATAGAAAAATCTATTAACTGTCCTGTTGATGGCATTTAAAATCTAAACTTTGCTCTTTTCCCTCCTTATAGTACCATTTCTGAAAATTCAAGGTATATTAACTTAATGTTGATTTATCATGGCCTAAAATAACTCGTGTATATCTTAGCAGTTTACATTGTGTTGACCTTTACAGACATACAACTCAGATTTTCAACTGAAAGCTATACATTGCTTTAAAATTATTGTGGGTTTATATTAACTAATCTCCAACTAAAAATTATTGGTCTTCGTGAAAAGCTAGGATTACAAAGGTTGTCTGTGTTCTGGAGAGTGCAAACTCTTGAGTACGATGTCAGTGACTTATAGTGAGCTGTATAAACTTATTATTTGTATAGCATAGTTTAGAACACAGATTCTAGAGCCAGGCTGCCTGGGTTTAAATCTTCTTGTTACCTGTGTGACCTTGAGCACAGCCTTTGTTTCTGTGCCTCAGATTCCTCATTGGTAAAATAGGAATTGGCCTTGTAAGACTTTAGTGAGGTTTAAATGAACTAATATATGTAAAATATATATTAATATATATAGCAATTATATATTGCTATTATTTTTGTTGTTTTCAGTAAGGTAGATTTAAAAGTCCATACTCCCTTTTTGCCGATCCTACAGTTCTGTTGTTTGCTGAACTGTGTAAATTTCACTTTTGTTTGTGAATCATTTCCTGTTTGATTCCAACCCCTGTTAATTTTTCCCTTTTAAAATGCATATATCTTCAATTTATTTGTGTAATTAATTATAAATTGTTGAACACCTGGAGAGCAAGAAATAACAAATAACAAAATTTTTATGTATAGAATTTTTTGGTAACAAATGTCTTAAAATAATGTTGACAATATGTATAGTGGTTAAGAACATGGGTTTTTGGTCAGGATTGCACAGAACCAAATCCTAGCTCCACTACTTCTTTGCTGTTGTTACTTAATCTTTTAAAGCTTCCTCATCTGTAAAATGTCCATAGTAATAGTGATTAGCTCATAGATTTGTTGGGAAGATTTATTCATATTCTATATTCAATTGTAGGAGTGAACAAAGTAAATATGGGTTCTGCCCTTATAGACTTTACAGTTACAAGCTACTGGCCTAAAATGCAAAAATAGTGTTGATTTATGAGGTTTTGTAGGATTAAATATAAGATGCATCTTAACCAACTCAGGTCTGGGCATTTGAAGTTGAGAAATGGCTAGCTTAGTAAGTAGCATGATGAAGTAAGTGAAATCAACTACATGATTCTACTTGAAAATGTATGAACAAGTCCTCAACTCTGCTGACTAAAGTGTTTATTTTTCCTTTTGCTCAGATTTATTTAAAGAAAAGAATAATCTGATTCTCATGCTTACTTGAACAAGTGTTATTATTTATTTATTTTTTTTTTGCGGTATGCGGGCCTCTCACTATTCTGGCCTCTCCCACCGCGGAGCACAGGCTCCGGACGCTCAGGCTCAGCGGCCATGGCTCACGGGCCCAGCTGCTCCGCGGCATGTGGGACCCTCCCGGACCAGGGCACGGACCCGCGTCCCCTGCATCGGCAGGCGGACTCCCAACCACTGTGCAACCAGGGAAGCCCCAAGTGTTATTATTTTTAAGAAAGAAATTATAATGTATTTTGGTAAAATTTATTTGGTAAATATAATTTATTTGGTAAAATATTCAGACTGCTGAAAAAAATGTTCTTGTATAAGAAAGGATTAAGTCAGCAAGAATATAGCTAATAAACTATAGGGGGGTAAATAGTCTTATTTCTCTGCTGAACAGAGCCATTTTCTTTTTTCCCCCTCTGTTCTATTTTGGAATGAAATGCTTAACTCTTTTATTTACAGTTTATTAAAAGAATTATTTTAAATAAATGAAATTAATTAGAGTTAAAAGCACTAATATAACCAATATTATTACATAGTACACTTAGTAACTGAGCTATTTGGCATATAGCTAGCTGGTCGGAGGGCTATAACAATGGCTACTTTTATTTTTTAGCAAATGGCCCATGGTACCTGCTTTGTTTATCCTATTTGAACATATTATCATCACACAAACATTTTTTAAGACAAATGCTTCCTTGGGTTTCAGTCCTTTGAATGGTTAGTGTATCAAGTTCTTGATTATGCTGTATTTCCAAGTGGGCCAGGTGAGGGAAGGAGAAGCTTTGGCTGGCTGTACAGTTCCTCTGCCCAGCTGTCTATGAGGTATTAGTAATTCTTCTTAACCCTTTGATTTTGTCTTCCCTACTTCCTACAGAAAATCATTCTCAGGCCATCTACCAAAAATAAATATAGTCAAAGCACCTAGGAGAAAAGGAACATGTGGTTTACAAACTTGTGCTTGTAACGTCACTGGAATCAAAATACTTTTTTTCACTTGTTAATTTACTGAAGAGAAATTGGTATTACCTTTGTTTTATCATTTGGTTCTTTGGCATTTAACTATTTATTCATTACAACGAGAACCTTTTGCTTGTGTCATTTGTTCTAATTTAATGTATGTTTTACTTAATTGCAATTTTTCTAAGTTAGCTTTTAAGTTATGAGGAGCTTGTTACCTGGGAGATATCCCTGGGGAATATTGTATAGATTAAATACTAGTGTAGTTCCTACTTTGAATCACATCGGAGATAATGTGATTCAAACTAATCCAAGCAGCCTGTGAACATAGTATTTTACTATAGACCTTCTTGAGTTCGTATTGTATCATAAAGGAGGGTCACTCTCCGTGCCATTGTATTAGTCTACTGCAGAAACAATAGTGTTTATAACAAAAATATTACTAAGCCTTAGTAAAATGAAATGCTTATGATTTAGTCTAATGGCTTATATTTGATATAATTATGGATGGAATTTTAAAAATTAGCAATTTGTTACAGCTTGCGGTATTAGGATTTGGCCTGGAGTATTGATGAAGTTACTGTAAATTTATTGCTGAACATCCCAAGTTCAAGTCTTGTTTATATCTTATGGGTAAAATTAGGAAAAATTTGAGCTTTTTAGCCACTGTGCATTTCTCTGTTTAATGCAATTGTGGAATAAATTAAATAGCTCTGATTATTAAAATAATTATAAGATAATTAGTGATAGAATTATATTCCTTTAACTCTCACAGTCTGTTTTGAACCAAGCCATTTAATTTGGTTTAAAGAATTAATTATGACAAGAGGATATTTAATATCCTCTAGCATATGACAGCTTCAAAATATAAATATGGTAATTTATTGTAAAAAGAAGAAAGCTAGGGCACATCATTGTTAATGCAGTCCTTTTATCTCTGGAAAATGGAACTCATATTAAGCTTTGACTCTCCAGGGAAAGGATATGGGGGAAGGGTATGGAAGGAGCTCATTTTGTTCTTTGTGTACATCAGAAAACTATCTTAGCAAACTGGACTTCCAAGTGTTGAATAATGGGATAGTAAGAACAATTATGATCCATGATTTTTGCAAAGCTTCGTGAAGTGGTGTTGCTAGTGGTTGTTTTCAGTATCTTACTTTTATTATATTGGTACCTGTTATATATGACCTTTGTTTTCAAAAAATTATACTCAATTATATGTAGGAAACGTATTTCATTGTGTAATAACAGTTTAAGCTTTAGATTTTCTAAATGCACATATACATACCAGCATTGTTCAGGGTAAACACTACAGATTTAGCAATTGTATTTCCAGTACGTTACCACCTTGTAATATTTTAATTAGAAACCTCTATCAACTAGAAGTTTTCTATATCTGCAGCTCAGAGATAGTTCATGTTCATGCTGATAAACAGAAGTCATTGCAGGTTTCATACACATGTTTTCAGTCATCAGAGGAAATCTAGATTATGCAGCTTTTTAAGAAAGTACATTCTGTTTTTATTTAATTGTTTGAGAATTGATGATCTAAGTTGTAGTAAATTAACACATTAGTATCAAAAGTATTTTTCTTAACCATTATACAGTGACACGAGTTCCTCAGATATCATCAGATTTACCTCTTCTGAGTAAAGTTTTAACTTTCATAGCTAGAGCTGGACTATGTATTATTTAGATTTTAAAACTGCTTCAGCATTTAAATATGGATTTATAGTAGAAGGTATAGACTGTATTACGTAGTCTCAAGGGAGTTTAGAATACATTAACTGTAAATTACATGAATTCATTACTGAGAAACAACGACCTTTATTCATCTTTTTCAGAATCTAATTTATAAAAATGAAAAAGAAATCACTATCCTCTTTGTCTTCCATTTACTTTTGGACTTTCGTCATAGTAAGTAGCAGTGCTAGTTAAAACTGATTAATGATCACTATTCAGTAACCATTCCTTGAAAACCATCTGTGTGCAAACCACACTGTGAGGTGCTGGGAATAAAAAGATGGGTAAGCCCTATCCTGAAGGTATGAGTAGCTTGACTGGAGGGACAGATGTAGATAAATATCAGTGTGACAGATGCTGTACTATCAGTGTGAGTAAAGTACTGCAGAAGCCCAGACAATCTTATATTACATATAAAATATTTTAATTGTCAATAATAGTACAATGAAGGTTCTATAGAAGAAGGTTCATTTGAGTAGAACTTTGTAAATACATAGGCATGGCATTCAAGGTATATAGTCTGAAAAAAGCCATGAAATTACATGAAATGTTTATCGAATCACTAGAGTTTATGGAAGTGAACACTTGAATAAAGTAGGCTAGGACCGGATTGTGATAGACCAAGAAAACCAGAGTAGAGAATTAGGACTAACCATGGAGAGTTAGTGATCAATAAAAAGAATTGATATTATCTGTGCTTTAGAAAGTAACTGGCTAGAAGATAGAGATTAATAACATATTCTAATCAGTTTTACAAGCCAGAAACCTATAAATCATCTTTGTCTACCTTACCTGGTTATCCAGTGAAGTCCTGTTAGTTTTACTTCCTAGATATTGCTTAAATATGTTGACTTTCTTTTGTTCCCTAGTCATGATCTTAATTCAAACAAGCATTGTATTACCTGGACTACTGAAATAGCCTCTAACTGATGTTACCTTACTACCCTTGTTCTCACGTAGTACATTGTCTGATGTTAGTAGACATTACTAGAACTCTGTTAGCTTTTTTCTTCCCACTTCTCTCTTTTTGGTTAGTGCTTGCCTGCTGTAGTAGGTTGCAATGTGTCCCTCAAAAAGGTATGTTTCATGCTCTGGTACCTGTGAATGTGATTCTGTTTGGAAATAGAATCTTTGTAGATGCAGTCAAGGTATAAGTGAAGATGAGGTCATACTAGGATAGGGTGGGCCCTTAATCCAATATGACTAGTGTCATTAGAGAGATAAATTAGAGGGGAAGGGATATAGAGATGCATGAGGAGAGAAGGCCATGTGACGAGGGAGGCAGAGATTGAAATGCTGCAGCTGTAAGCCATGGAATGTCAAGGATTGTCAGCAAACCACCAGAAGCTAGGAAGAGGCAAGAAAGGATTTCTTGTCCGTGGATTTCAGAGGGAGCATCTTTTTTAAATTAAAAAAAAAAAATTTGGCTGTGTTGGGTCTTCATTGCTGTGCATGGGCTTTCTCTAGTTGTGATGAGTGGGGGCTACTCTTCATTTCGGTGCGTGGGCTTCTCATTGCGGTGGCTTCTCTTGTTGCGGAGCACGGGCTCCAGGCTTGCGGACTTCAGTAGTTGCGACATGCGGGCTCAGTAGTTGCAGCTCACGGGCCCTAGAGTGCAGGCTCAGTAGTTGTGGCGCACAGGCTTAGTTGTTCCGTGGCATGTGGGATATTCCTGGACCAGGGCTCGAACACATGTCCCCTGCATTGGCAGGCAGATTCTTAACCATTGCGCCACCAGGTAAGCCCCCTCTGTCAGCATCTTGATTTCAGACTTCTAGCCTCCAGAACTGTGAGACAATAAATTGTTGTTTTAAGCCACCCAGTTTGTGGTACTTTCTTTTTTTTTTTTTTGCGGTATGCGGGCCTCTCACTGTTGTGGCCTCCCCCGTTGCGGAGCACAGGCTCCGGACGCGCAGGCTCAGCGGCCATGGCTCACGGGCCCAGCCGCTCCGCGGCATATGGGATCCTCCCAGACCGGGGCATGAACCCGTATCCCCTGCATTGGCAGGCGGACTCTCAACCACTTGCGCCACCAGGGAGGCCCCTGTGGTACTTTCTTATGGAAGCCCTAGGAAACAAATACACCTTGTATATATTGTTTTACCCTTTAACTTTATTCTCTTTCCTTATATTTTAGGTTTATCTCTTGTAAACAGCATTTAACTGCATTTATTATCTTTGGTTATATTTTATCTTTTAAATGGAGCATTTTGTGTTTTATACTTACTTAAATTAATCAAAAATATGAAAAAATTTCACCATCTTATTTTATGTTATTTGTCCTACCTTTTCTGTATTTATTTTTTTCTTCTTTCTTGCCTTCTTTTATTTTGATAGTTTTTTCTCACTTTTTTTCCTGCTCAGTTTGAAGTTGTGTTCTAGAAATTTTACTCTAGAAATTTTAGCATGTGTATTTAACTCAGTAAGTCTAAAGTTGATATTTTTACCTTTCCAAATAACGTACTTTATTCTACTCACTTCTTTCCAACTTATGTGTAATTATTGACTTTTTTCCTTTTTTATTAAAGCCCATAATACATTATTGTTTTTATTATGTACAGCCAATATTTGATTACTTTTCTTATTTATTTACAACTTCTTTTGTTATGCATCCCCTCTATTATCTCATACCTTCTATGTGGAATTATTAAACTTCTGTCAGTAGTTATATTCTTTAACATTTCTTTTAGACTCTGCTAGTAGCTAATTTCCATTGTTTTTATGATAGTCTTTAGTTTACCCTATTCCTTGGACATTGAATTTGAAGTAAACAGTTATTTTTCCTTTAGCATATCGATGATTTCATTCCAGTGTCTTCTGACTTTCAATGTTACTGTTGAGAAGTCAGCTGTCAGTACAGTTGTCTCCTTTGAAGATAACCTTTTTTCTTTCTGTTTTACTTTTAAGAGCCAATCATTGTGTTTAGTGTAGTTCAGATTCACTATGATGAGTCTAGGTATGGATTTTTGTTTATCTAACTGAAATTTATTTGGCTTCTGGAAAATACGTTATATTGTTTTTCATCACTTCTGAATATTTCTTGCCATTCTTTATTCAGATGTTACCGTTGCCTCATTTCTTCTCTCCTTCCAGAACTTCAGTTGATTCATTTGATAAACAAATAAATATTAAGCACCTTCTCTTTGCTAGTAACTGTTTTAGGAGCTTGTAGTACATTCTTTTCTTCCCAACTCTGCCCTGCCATCACTGTTTGCAGGCCCACCGTCAAACATAGAGGCAACAGGTTTCCACAGACTTCTTCACAGGTGCCCCTGAATGGTCCCTGGTTAGTGACTTTTCTCTGATCCTCCAATCATATCCTTTGTGATCTGTACTCCTTAGCTTCTCCTACAGTGGTATAAGGTCTGATCCTTATAATAAATTCCTGATGCCATATCACTGGAAGGTTCTGATTCCCAGGTTAAACCATAACTGATACATAGAGCTGACAGGTGTGAGAGAAAGAGAGAGGAGTCAGGGAGTCGAGGATTTTTGCCTGAGCAGTTGGATGAAGTTGCCATCATCTGAGAATGGAGGAGAATGTGGAAGAGTGGGAAGAGTGGGAGAATGTGGAAGAAAGATTGAAAGTTCAGTTTTGAGTATGTTGAGTTTGATATTGTAATAGTTAACCATCTTCATATGTCAAGTAGCTGATGAATATAATGAATTTAGAATTTTGGAGATTTATTTTGGACACTGTCAGTATATGGATGGAATTTAAAACTATGAGACTGGCTGATGCAGCCAAAGGAATAAATGTGGATAAAGAGGATGAAGGATTGAGCTTTGGGGCCTGTCAACATTTTTAGAGGCTGGGAGAAGATGAATTAGCAAAGAAGGTTGTTGGAAAAAGCTTAGCAAGGAATTGGAAGTAATGATTTTGGTCAAATAATGCCCCAAAGTAATGAGAATTGAGAATTCACCTTTGGATTCAAGTTTAGTTTTTGGTGTTTTTTAATATTCAGCTTGTTTTCAGAACTGGTATGATGCAATTTGTATTTTGTACCACATTTTTATATATTCTAACATCTGTCCAGAATAGTTATTTTGTTCCACTGATCTTTCTGTATTGAGAAATATGTTGTACTCTAAAATTTTTAATTTGGCAGATTACCAATTATGCTTGTCCTTATTTCTTGTAAGAATATCATAAACATTTCAAGTTAAAATTCCTTTTAGGGCTTCCCTGGTGGCGCAGTGGTTGAGAGTCCACCTGCCGATGCAGGGGACACGGGTTCGTGCCCCGGTCCGGGAGGATCCCACGTGCCGCGGAGCAGCTAGGCCCATGAGCCATGGCCGCTGAGCCTGCGCATCCGGAGCCTGTGCTCCGCGATGGGAGAGGCCACAACAGTGAGAGGCCCACGTACCGCAAAAAAAAAAAAAAAAATTCCTTTTAATTTGCTAACTTTACTCTTAGGTGAATTATAATCACCCATCACTTTGGGTATCACTTAGCCAAACTTTGGTTTGTTGAGGTAATTCTCTTTTTTCCCCCCATCTGTGGACTTTGGCTCTTTTTTTTTTTTTTGCGGTATGCGGGCCTCTCACTGCTGTGGCCTCTCTGGCTGCGGAGCACAGGCTCTGGATGCACAGGCCCAGCGGCCATGGCTCACGGGCCCAGCCGCTCCGTGGCACGTGAGATCCTCCCAGACTGGGGCACGAACCCGCGTCCCCTGCATCGGCAGGCGGACTCTCAACCACTGCGCCACCAGGGAAGCCCCTGGCTATTTTCTTTTTATATAGTCAATCCAAATATATATTAGAAAAGAAAAATATCAAAGCTCATCATTCAGTTTTGAAGTTTAGTTGCTAAATTTTCTAATAATATAGTGTTTTGAACCTGGTACCAGAACCTATACTTAAGTTGGCTAGTTATCATCCCCATCTTAACTTTGACAAGGTCAAGCTGAAGTTTCATGGGAGGCCAATTTCTAGACTTTCTGCTTGGCCACTGGCTCTGAAGAGTAGACTACAGTGGTTTTTCTTATCAGGGACTTTCGTCCTGATATATGCAACTTTGTGGGTCTCCTCTGAGGAAAATTGAAGAATATTCTTCATTCTCTGAAGTGCTATATGTTCTGACTTTGGGGATTTGCATTAATTAGATTCTGACCTTACCTATATCATGCAGCTCTTCCACCTCTTACTTTTCACATATGAAAAATGAGAACATTGGAAAGATGATCTCTAAAGTCACTTTCTGCTCTAAATTTTTGTGATTGAATATATACAGTTGATCCTTATTATTCACAGATTCTGCAGTTGCAGATTCACCTACTAGCTAAAATTTATTTGTAACCTTGCAGTGATTTCACAGTCATTCATGGATATGCACAGGGGGACAGACATTAGGAGTCATCCAATGTACACGTTCCCAGCTGAGGTTGAACAAGGCAATGCTCTGCTTTCTTGTTTTAACTCTCATACTGTAAACAAGTGTCTTTTTTTTGTGGTGCTATGTTTTTCACGTTTTGGTGATTTTACTGGTTTACTGGGCCTCCAAGTGTAGCGCTGAAGTGCTATCTAGTGTTCCTAAGTGCAAGAAAGCTGTGATTTCCCTTTCAGAGAAAATATGTGTGTTAGATAAGCTTTATTCAAGCATGAGTTATAGTGTTGTTGGCTGTGAGTTCAGTGTTAATGAATCAACAATGTATATTAAATAATGTGTCTTTAAACAGAAACACACAGAAAACAAGGTTATATGTTATTTGGTTGACAAAAATATGATCAGAGGATTGCAGGAACCTAATACTGTATTTCCCCTAGAAGCTGTGGTTCCATATTCACTAATTTAGTGTTCCTGGTGACGTTATAGAACCTAACTACTGTGAATGACAAGAATGGACTGAATATTTTTTCTTTTATCTTGTCCTTATGCTCCTTGGAATGATAAGCTCTTGTTCTGTTTCTCCTAGGATCTATCATTCTGTGTATCAGCAACATTTAATAAATACCTATCCACCCCTCTAGGTCATCACAAAGCACCGAGCTGATCTCCCTGTGCTGTGCTACTGTTTCCCACCAGCCAACTATTTTACATTCAGTGGTGTATATATGTCCATGCTGCTCTCACTTCGCCCCAGCTTATGTTTGTGTTGTATACAATGTCCCTGGTTCTTAGTTGTACTTAGTGGGAGGAATAGAGAAAAGTTTGTCTGCTCTGTCTTCCTGGAAGCAGAAGTCCCAGTAACATATAATTAAATTTATAAAATTTAATTATGCATAACCTTTTAAGAACAATTGATACTGTAGTTGCTCACTAATCACTTATTGAATTGAGTTAAAAGTGGTGCATATTTCTTTAGGAAGGCTGTTTGTCTCCGTCCAAGAGCTTTGTGAATTGAGAAAAGGAAAATGCAAATAAACACTTGCAGCATTTCTACCAAGTTAGTTTTCAAATATATCAATTTCTACACCTTTTCATAAACATGATTTATGATTTAGATGAGGAAAGATTGAATGTATTGTATTGACAATAATTTCAGTCTTTTCCTGTTATTTCCATTGTTAACTGGTTCTGTTACATTCAGTTTATCTTGGGTGATCATTTATCTTTTAATTGTGCTGTGGTTTGTCAAATGAGCCTGGGCTTTTATTACATAACCACAGATCACCTCTGGAGCTAGTGAGCTGGTCAAAGTATGTATTCTAAATTGTAAGTTGTCACTTTGATGCTACTCCACACCCTTTGAAAGATGAAGGTGCGGATGAGTCAGCTGATTTTCAGCAAATGCTACTAGAGTATTCAATTTAGAGTTTAAGAAGTACATTGTAAGACTCTTCAGTTTGAATAATGACTTAAGTTTAAATTTTAATTGGACTGAACGTTTTCATCATTTTTTGATTTTCACAGTATTTTACCCAGTTAATTAAAGTAAGTAATGTCTTCATGAGGTAGGACAGTTATCTCCATTTTACAGATGGGAAAATTGAAAAATGTCATTTAGTTATGACTTATCCAAGAGCATTCAGTGAACTGAGATTAGAACCGGAACAATAGACCAAGATTGGAATTCTAAATGTTTTTTTTTTTTAACCACTATCTTGTGTTGAGTCCAATAGACCATGCCAGTAACCAAATTAAATTTATATATCTTTCAAAATGAGAGCAAGGGGGGAAAGGGGGTTATCCAATTAGAACTTTAGCTTCAGACATGTTCTGTAAATGTCTAATTTTTCAGTCTGATGCATCAGGAATGTTTCATCATTATCATATCCCCTTTTTCATATGCAGCATAATAAAAAGTCCATAATACAAGACAGTAATTTCAAAAAATATGAATTTCTCCTTAAGAAATATGATAGTTATTTGAATTTTTTTTACAATTTAAAGGAAAACTGAAAAATGTGATATGTATAACAAACAAATATAGTGCATATACTTGCCATTAAATATATTACATATCTACACTTTATATATTGCACAAATGCAATTGAAAATTTATGGTAGGTTTACAAACTGTCAGTGCTTATCATGTTAAAGACTACTAACTGTGTAAAATAAGTTGGAACTTGGAAACTGGTTTATTAAAATTAAATTTCATTCCATATTAGTCTTCTGTTAGTTTGAAATATTTATGTAGAATATTTTAGTTTGTTATAATATGTTAGGAAGAATTTATTACTAAAAATTAAGAGTCTGGGTTCTAGATTTAGCTCTTATTCTGCTAAATATATTGATCATGGAAGCATATTTGCAGATTTGTCTTTGGGAATTAGAATCTTCATATAGCAGTTCATTATTGATAATGTAGCACCATGGAGATTTCTTCTCTGCTAATTTTTTTCTTTTCACCTTTTCTTCTTTTGTATTCTATTGTTAAAATTCTAATCAATGCCAGGTAAAATTGGGTAATAATGTATTGCTTTCCAATTCAGTGCTTCTATTTTTCACAGTAGTTTTTGTTTAAAATGACTCCGTTTGAGGTGATACTAAACAAGTTAAAAATTAAAGTCTGTATCTCAGTTGTCCAAGATTAGGAATACCTATAACAAAACCAAGTTATTATGAACTTTATTCCTCACTCCAAACTAATTCTCCTCTACCTTGGAAGTCCCATAATGTTTTGTTATTGAAATTTGCTGTATTTTGCCTTCCATTATTGTGAGCTGTTAACTTTACCCCCAGAGTACCTCATAAATTGTTTTACACTGCTTGTTCTCAGGTAGATGTTTTGAATTGAATTCAGGTCCCTGAAGACAAGACAAACACGTGACCCCTTTCTGATATCTGGTTTTTAATATGGATATGTTGATTTTGTTTCTGTTTAGCTTGTTTCTCATTAGGCTGTCAAATTACGTATTTATTTTTAGTATTGTCTATTCATAGTCAGTTTTCTTCACCTGGTTAGAATTATTAAGATTTTTCTTTCCCCAGTAATCTTCTGATTTGCATGGTGAAAAATCAGATGATCACTGATCAATTATTTTAAAATATAAATTGCATTGTAATACATGCCATCTAGATGACCAGTCTAACCAGAACAGTGCCTACCACATAGTAGGTGCTCAAAAAATAAATAAATGGATGAATGAGAGAACTAATGAATGATTCTTATAACCTTTCTGTTTAATAGTTTATCCACTTAGATATTTATACGTAAGATCACTGTGTTCAAGGATTTGTTTAAAATCCTTAATTTTAATTTAAACTCCTTAGTGCCAAAAACTGCATCTCTGCATGAACATGCCACATGAAGCCTGTTAACTTTATTAAGATGTACCAAATTAATAGTTATCCAAAGTGAGTGGATAGGTTAGGGCCCATTGAACAGAACTGCGTAGAATTGTTAATGAGATATAATGTGTGTGAAGGCGTCTATAGACTGAACTACTACACAAAGATTAGTTCATTTATTAGGCAGCTTTTATTATTAAAATGCAACCAGTAATACATGCTAAATAATACCACTGTACTGTAACTACCCTTATCAGAATATGTAATATATAGTTGAGCATATATACTGGATTGTATAGATTGTCAAGATATAGACTAAGCTGTATCTTATTCTTGGCAAAGTGTCTTTGGGTGTTCCTAAATAATAAAATACAATTATATAGAAAAATTACAAAGAAATAACTAAGTAGATAGTATGTAATCTTGATAGATGATTATTAGAAAGCAAATTTCTAAATGCCAAAGCTGTAATAAAATCTTTTTTTGTAATTGAAGCTTTGGGGAAAATCATTTTGGATAACATATTAGTAGTTTGGGTTTATTTGTACAAAATATTGAAAGGCTGAACATTGAAAGATTAAAACTTGTCTCAAGATTATTCAAAAACAAGGCTAGATTTCTGCTTTTTTTTCAGTTAGAAATGATGAAGGAAACAAGTAAAATGGTTTATTTCTAGATGAAAATGTATTGTGTCATCTCCACCCAAGAAAACGTTTAAGTGCATTAGTAATATCTGGTTTTTTTATCTTAAGCCAAAAGAATTCACTAAGAATAATCTGACTTAAAAAAATCACTATGAAGTATGTTCCTTAGGTTATAATTTTGAGTCTTTGGAAACCTATAATTTTTTTCCTAACTTGTGCAAGGAGAGAGTGTGTAACTTTTTCTTTAAAATTTTCCTTTCACTCGTGTTATTTTGTTGTCCTTCTTACATTTGTATATAATAGGATAGTACAAAGTGCCTTGGATTTATTATTCAATGGAAATACGTCCTTTCAGAGATCATTTGCTGTCTAGACCTCTATTTACCAGCAGTCATGAACAGATTGTACTTTTCTATTCAGATTGATATGGTTGCAAGGCAGCATTTAAAAAAGAGAAGAGTTTGAAATATTATGCTTGGAAAATATGAAGGACAATTAAAATCCGGTGTCTAACACATAAAAGAGCCATTTTATGCAAATACCATTTTTATTTATATTTTGTTCCATTTATGATAGTAAATCTATTGGTCATTTTTTAAAATAGTTTAAAACCTTTATTGTGTAGCTAGGGAAATAGAAATGGTCCATAGAAAAGGGCTTTTCTTGACACATTGAAGTGCCTCAACTTTGGTCCCCCAAACCTAGAATAGTGCTTATGTTCTATGACACCCTCCTTTCTATAGGGTTTTCTATACTCTGTGTGAATCCTAGATTCTCTATAATTTCTATTGGTCATTTTTTTTTTTAACAGAAAAGGATAAAGGCAGTAGTCTTAACCTTTAGACCACATATAGTGCATTTAAATACACACATGTAATAAAACCTTGTTACTTTAGATTTGACTCTTTTGGAATTCTGGATACAGTTTGTACACAGGTTGAGTAGAAGTTCACTTTTACTGCTTAATAAATGCATATTATAAATACATTTTAGAAAGTATATTTAATCTTAGGGTGTCTTAGTTAAGGCTACTATAACATACCACAGACTCGGTGGCTTAAACAACATTTATTTCTTAACAGTTCTGGAGGCTGGAAGTCTGAGATCAGGGGGCCAGCGTGGTTGGGTTCTTGGTGAGGGCCCTCTTCTGGCTGTGTCCTCACATGGCCTTCCTTGGTTTGTGCCCTAGAAAACAGGGCTGTTACCCCTGGGACAGTGGTCACTGAGGTAACCAGGCAACTAGGGTAAACTGTGCTGGCTGCAGAAGCCCTCCTGTACTCAGTGATGCAAAAAATGGATTTGAAAGAAATAGTTTGTCACTGTGGCATGGAAGAGAGAGCTCTTGGACTGCACAGTCTGAAAGGCTACCTCCTTCTCCCAACCCTGCCTTCACTGGAACCTCCTGCCTGGTCCAGGAAAATCTTAAGCTCTTCAACCTAAATTACAATATGTATTGATATGGTGTCAACTCCAACGTACTATTGGAAAAAAAAAAAGAAGAAAGAAAAAAGAAAAAAAAAAAAAACATGAGAAAGAGAAGCAGATTTTCCTGGGAAATGAAGTCTTACCTGGTGGACCCGTGGAGCCTGAGTCCTGTGGTCCTTCTGTGTGTTCAGCGTATTGTATTGAATTACAGAGCTTGATGTTTTTGGTGTCTTTCACTAAAAATTAATATTCTTGAGGGTAGAGTCTATTGTTCCAACGTAAACATAGTACCTATGGCTTTGAAGGCCTTTTGTACATTGGAGAGGGTGTGAATGCTTTAGATAATAGCATTTGTCATGATTTGGAAAATGACTGCCTTCAAAGTATCTCTAAATTAAGGTAAAGTGATATCAGCTAGGATTTCACCTAGTTTGTAGCTCCATATTTCAGAGAACTGTTTAACTCTCTTCTGAGAACAGTTCTTACCCATTTCCTTGCCTGAAGGAATGAAAACCCTCAGACTTCTTCACTTGTCCTCTCCCTCACCCTTTCCACCCTCTTTTCTCTTCCCCTAAGAAGTCATAAAGAGCTCACTATAATAATTTTCTTAATCCTTTGATGAGATCACTCTGTTGTAGATCTAGCTCTGCTTAAACCAAGTGATGCTTGTTCCCTGAAACGCGGTTTATTTGTTTTTAGCACAGCCAGTCAGCACCTTCATGAAGTACAAAGATAGTAGATATAAGATAGATCTTTTGCATCTTATATGTCCTCTATGTCAGGTGTAATTCCTAATTTTTTTCATAGCTGTGACTAACTTAGTGCTTTGAAAATATTTTTCATTGGTCGTAACATTTGACAGAATGAGAAAATATATAATTCAAACTTTTAACATAGAAGAACCTAGAGGATATGACCACTGGGTTTGCTTTTTCCTAAACGGATTTCTACCTAGCAAATTTTGTGAGGGAGGAGGAGTAGCAAGAGTTAATACCTGTATTGTTTATAGAGAGCAGTCTTTTTCCTTCTCTTACTGATAATTATATCCATTATGAGATCAAACATAGGAAAGGAAGATGCTTGATATTGTCTACTTTGGCTGGGGTATTGGTAGCAAGGTTTGGAAACACTTGTTACCTGGTTCTATACACACAGCATGTATATCTTTTAAAGTTAGAAATTAAGAAGACTTTAAGGATTACATTCTTATCTTGGCATCTTTTATCCTTGGCAAAGGCCTACTGTGCTACTAGACATTTTACATTTTAACTTTTCACACATTATAATAGAGTATCATTGATTTCCTACATGTATTTAAAAAACTTGACTGTGACAAGTTTATTTCCATAGAATAATAGTCACTCAAAACTAAACCCCATTCTTAATTCTTTAAAATAAGTTGTAACTGGAGGAAAAAAATGGAGTCTTAGAGGGTAGGAGTTTTGTCTCTTGGGTCTAACAGTTTGCAAATGCAAAATAGCAAACTTTTATGAAGAAAAAATCTTTAATGTAAAATGTGTTTCTTGATCCCATGGGATTCTGGTAAATCAGCCATACTTCTAGGCCCTCTGTTATCTTCCCTATTCTTAGAACAACCGTTGTGAACTGATTGATGGAAATAGAATCTGGATGTATGGGATTAATCACAGTCTTTCTGTCTTGTTTAAGGCTCTTTAGATAGCGTTTCTGTGGTCATTACTTTTGAGCTAGATGTTTTTAATTTGTTTACTCATTATTCATAATTGTTTTCTGTGTAGCATCCTGTCTTTTGATATAGCAGATATTTTATTGTAGGATTAGTCATCCACAGATTAGCCTAAATCTACTGTTAGTTAAAGAGGATTCAGGGAGAGAAAAGGTAAATTTGGAATCGTATTTGCTTCAACAGTGATCTTTTATATATCTGATTTGGTAAACATGGTTTATTACTTTGTATTATAGATGTATTATGTATATGTATAATTTATATTTGTTATATGTCACATATATATTACACATTTATTTATTGAAGTATCATCTCCTCAGAGGACTCTTTTTTTAATTTATTATTTTTATTTATTTTTGGCTGCGTTGGGTCTTTGTTGCTGCGCGCAGGCTTTCTCTAGTTGCAGCTAGTGGGGGCTACTCTTCATTGCGGTGCGCGGGCTTCTCACTGTGGTGGCTTCTCTTGTTGCGGAGCATGGGCTCTTGGCGCGCGGGCTTCAGTAGTTGTGGCATGCGGGCTCAGCAGTTGTGGCTCGCAGGCTCTAGAGCACAGGCTCAGCATTTGTGGCACATGGGCTCAGTGGCTTTGCGGCATGTGGGATCTTCCTGGACTGACCAGGGCTTGAACTCGTGTCCTCTGCATTGGCAGGCGGATTCTCAACCACTGCGCCACCAGGGAAGCCCTCAGAGGACTCTTGAAATTATCACACTTGACCCTTTATCTTCCTAAATGAACGAGGGACTGTTCTATCTAATTAAAACTTAATGTTTTAATCTGGGGATCTTTTTTTTTGATAATATTAAGACCAGGTTCTGAATTCTGCTGGGGGGCAGTGAGCTTAACGGAGAGGGACAGTTAGTATTTTTTATTTTTTTTTAATTTATTTTTCAAAAAAATTTATTTATTTATTTATTTATTTTCGGCTGCGTCAGGTCCTTGTTGCGGCAGTGGGATCTTTCGTTGCGGTATGCAGGCTTCTCTCTAGTTATAGCATGCGGGCTCGATAGCGCTGTGGGCTCAGTAGTTGAGGTGTGCGGCCTTAGTTGCCCGTGGCATGTGAGATCTTAGTTCCCCCCAACCAGAGATCAAACCCGCATTCCCTGTATTGGAAGGCGGATTCTTAACCACTGGACCACCAGGGAAGTCCTAGGATCTTTTAAGTAAGACCACTGTCATTTCCTTCTTCAATAATGACTATTTTATTCTAATAAAATTAGGAAGAGAATGGTGGATTCCATACAGTTTACTTATTTATTTTTTTAATGTAAGAGAGGCTATGAAGTGTATTTTTTGTTTGTTTGTTTTTGTTTTTGTTTTTTGGGTTTTTTTTTTTTTTTTTTTTTTTGCGGTACGCGGGCCTCTCACCGCTGCGGCCTCTCCCGTTGCGGAGCACAGGCTCTGGACTCACAGGCCCAGCGGCCACGGCTCACGGGCCCAGCCGCTCCACGGCACGTGGGATCCTCCTGGACCAGGGAACAAACCCGCGTCCCCTGCATCGGCAGGCGGACCCCCAACCACTGCGCCACCAGGGAAGCCCTGAAGTGTATTTTTTATAACAGGAAGTTCACCTGTTCAAGGTTACTGTGTGGCACTTGCCTGTGAGTTCCAGGTGGGGATAGAGGTATTGACTTTGAGGACCCCTAACAGTTTAGAGAATTTGAAGCATTAACTGGGTAGTTAGCCTTTCTATTTTCCCTACTCTTTTACTTAGGACACTTTTCATAGATTGTATTAGTTTTCATATCTTTTCTGGATAGCATATTTCTTTGAGATGCATGCTCACTACCATGATCCTGTTTGTTACTAAACTAAACTTTAACTTTTCTCATAAATAAAATGGGGTTAATATTAATATCATTAATATGAATTATAACACACCTCGTAGAGTTACTGTGAAGATTAAATTAATTGAAGTCCAGTGTCTGGTACACATAACTTAATAAATATTAGCTGTTAGTATGATCATTATTATAATTTATTTTACAAATGCTTATGGAATATCTTACTAATTACCTGGAACAATGATAAGCAATGTGAGGGATATAGAAGAAATACTAAATGTTGTTTTACCACAAGAAGTTATAATATAATATAGATGTGATAAAACAAACACATGAAACAGCAGTGAACTATGTATGACAATATATAAGTAAGGACCAAACTGTGTGGCACAGCTTGTTGATGCTGCAGAAGAATTTGGAGCAATGATAAATCAGTGAGGGTGGGGCAATCAAGGTAAGCTTCATGCAGGAGATGGCACTGAAGCTGTGTCTGGAAAACTGGGTAGTACTGGAAAAAGATAGAAGGGTATTTCAGGTGGAGATGACTGGCACATTCACGAGACAGTAAAGAGGCAGAATTGGTGAAAGCAGAGGCCTCCAATTGCTGAGTGATAAGGCAATCAGAGAATAAGATCTAAGTCCTTGTCTTAGATTTTAAGCACCTTAATAGCAAAGTTTTATATTGAAGCTTTTTCAGCTCTTCCCTTTTATACATCTAACTATATAAACTTGTTGCCACCATGTTCCCATATGAATGATGACATGTCACTCTGAGGAAAGACAATGTATGCATCAAGTCTTCCTGCACTTTTATTTCTGCATGAGAACTTCTTGTCAGTTTAATTCATTGCATTTGTTTGTTATTGCAATCAGCATCAATTTCTTTTCTTTATTCCTGCCTTCTTTTTTTGTTAGAGCACGATGGCTGTTTCCTCATTTATTTCTGCAAAACACCCTTTTGGGGAAGAGCAGTGAGAAGGAAGAGTTATGAAATATTAATTAAAAGAGAAGAGGGCTTCCCTGGTGGTGCAGTGGTTGAGAGTCCGCCTGCCGATGCAGGGGACGCGGTTTCGTGCCCCTGTCTGGGAGGATCCCACATGCCGCGGAGCGGCTGGGCCCGTGAGCCATGGCCGCTGAGCCTGCGCGTCCGGAGACTGTGCTCCGCAACGGGAGAGGCCACAACAGAGAGAGGCCCACGTACCGCAAAACAACAACAACAACAACAAAAAAAAAACAGTAGTAGTTGAAAGTGTTCTTTTAGCTTTCAGTTTGCTGCTTGGAACCATTTAAATTACAGAGTCATATTAATATGCCCTTCTTACATGCCATCTAACAGGAAGTGTATCAGTGCTGCTGCACATATATAGTAACATTTCTTTGTAGCCATCTCTAGATTTCTTACATAAATAGATAAACCCACAGTGTCTTTTCCTTTTCATTAGCTGTGCATGTTTTTCTGATGGTAAAGATTGTTATTCTTATAAACACTGTACCTTGTAAAATAAAATGTAAAGACATCTCCACTTTCTTGTAAAGTTAATCTGATCTCAGAGGCAACACATTGCTTTACCTTATAGAACCACCAAAAGCAGACTTACTATTCCTCTCCCTCCCCCCAAAAAGGGCATCTCAGTGCATTCATGACATACTTGATGTTCACATCGATTCGAAGACTTGCCTCATGCTGCTTGCCTGGTGCCACCGCCTTGCTCTTCTTAATTAAGGAAAAAAGTCATGAGAACAACTTTTATGTTTTTGGAGACAAGGAGTATTCGTGGATTAACTCTCTCTTGGCCAGTTAACTGAAGTCCTCTTCTTGGCATCTCTTATGTTGTTCTCCTGACTTCTCCTTCCTCCTCTGCTCGCCCATTTTTCCCATTCTAATTGCAGTAATTCACATATCAAAGCACACTCCTGATGCAGAAATTCTAGTCTTAGAAAGAGGCTATTTTAAAATTAAAATTGTTTGGAGTATCACTTGCTAGAAAGTGAAAGGAGGCTCTGAACTTGTGACTTCTATAATAATAACCAAACACCAGGAGATGAAGTGGAACATTGGTTTGATCTTAGAAATAAATTAGCTTGGGCCCTACTAGTCATAATCAGAACATTTACAAGACAATATTTGTTGACAATTATGCGACAAGTGCTTTCAGATGTATGAGTCCTAGCTAAGGATATAATACAGCAACATTTAAAAATTTTGCATGAATACCTCAAGTTTATTTTTCTAAAACTAGACAGAAGAAGAATTTTTGGAAGCTGTTAAGCTCTTCCTTCTTTCTTTTTTTTTTTACATCTTTATTGGAGTATAAGTGCTTTACGATGGTGTGTTAGTTTCTGCTTTACAACAAAGTGAATCAGTTATACATATACATATGTTCCCATATCTCTTCCCTCTTGCGTCTCCCTGCCTCCTACCCTCCCTATCCCACCCCTCTAGGTGGTCACAAAGCACCGAGCTGATCTCCATGTACTATGCGGCTGCTTCCCACTAGCTATCTATTTTACGTTTGGTAGTGTGTATATGTCCGTGCCACTCTCGCTTTGTCACAGCTTACCCTTCCCCCTCCCCATATCCTCAAGTCCGTTCTCTACGTCTGCATCTTTATTCCCGTCTTGCCCCTAGGTTCTTCATGACATTTTTTTTCTTAAATTCCATATATATGTGTTAGCATACAGTATTTGTCTTTCTCTTTCTGACTTACTTCACTCTGCATGACAGACTCTAGATCCATCCACCTCATTACAAATAGCTCAATTTCGTTTCTTTTTATGACTGAGCAATATTCCATTGTATATATGTGCCACATCTTCTTTATCCATTCACCCGATAAGCTCGTCCTTATTTCTGTTATGCCTCATCTGTCATCTCATTTATAGAAATCCTATTTTAAATTTCCCAAGACCAGGTAATCTTTATCTTGTTTGGATCATGCTAGAACTTCAGCTGTCAGTTTGGTTGTGCGTATCAAAACATTTTATGGCAAACTCACCTACATCTAAATTTACTTAATATCCATTTATTTAAAAATCTGCCTTATATTTCTCAGTGTTTTTTTGGTTTTTTTTTTTTTTTTTTTTTGCGGTACGCGGGCCTCTCACTGCTGTGGCCCCTCCCGTTGCGGAGCACAGGCTCTGGACGCGCAGGCTCAGCAGCCATGGCTCACGGGCCCAGCCGCTCCGCGGAATGTGGGATCTTCCTGGACTGGGGAACGAACCCGTGTCCCCTGCATCGGCAGGCAGACTCTCAACCACTGCGCCACCAGGGAAGCCCTCTCAGTGTTTTTTTAAGCTAATTTAATATCAGTGGTTAGTTTTTCCTTAGGGAGGTATGTGTTATTTTTTGTTTGTTTTGTTCTTTTTCTTCTGTGTGTTTTTTTTTCCTGTATTTTTTTACTTGCCAAGCAACCATTGATCACTCACCTTGTGTCAGGCACTGTACTAGAGGCTTGGGATTATAATATAAAATGTTATAAGATTATACTTCATGGCATTTGATAAGAGAGTCTTGAAAACTTTTATCAGTGGTTCCAGTGTTGGGTCATATTTTGAGGGCATGTGCCTAAAGGAAGTCCCTGAAGACCAGTGTGTGGGTTTTCCCTTAATGTGCAAGCCTCTACTTTCAGAGTTTAAAAGTCTTTAGTAGTCAGAAGATTACTACAGTACATAATTCCCATGGGTCTGTTATAAAATTTGCCAATTTGTCTCTGTTTCTTGTAGTTTAACTACTTCAAACCTGCTGCTTCTTTAAGACTATGAGTTCCCAAGGCAGGGATCATCTTTATGTCTCTGATACCTGGCCTAGAGTCTGGCATATACTCTAAATAATTGATGTATAATAAATGATTCAATTTCATAAAGAGAAAGAAGATGAGGAAGAGCCAAGATTGAATAGAGGATTGAGCTAATTTTCCTCCCTTGTTGACTTTCTTTTTTCCCCCCTGTTGCTCCTTTTAAAGAAGTAGGCCATGTTGACTGAAGGTACTCCGCACACCTGAAGAGGTTGGCCAGAGCTTTGCAAGCCCCACACTGATTTTATCACTCAGCATTGATCATGTTGTGGGGAATTAATTATCCTTAACCAAACGTCTTAATTATTAAGAAGTGAGATTTAAGAACAAAGAGCCAGAGGAAGAGAAGTTTGATTCCCAATTCAACCTCTTACAAGCTGTGTGCCCTCAGGCAAATTAGTAATTTCTGTTAGCCTCCAAATCTATTAAATGGGAATAATAATGGTACCTAACTCATGGGATTCTTTGACAAGATTAAATGACAATCCTAAATTCCTAACACTAAAGGAGTATTCAAATTAAAATTAATACCAGAGAGAAGGCCGATATAATGTAGAATTAAGCTTAGCACAGGGCCTTGCACACTGAAGGTCTCAGTAAGTAACAGCTGTAATTATTATGGTTTTTGTGGCTTTGTAACCATCAGCACTAATTTATAGTAATACAGTCGACCCTTGAACAGCAACAGGTTTGAACTGCTCAGATCCACTTATATGTGGCTTTTTGACTTCGCTGAGGGTCAGTGCCCCTAATCTCCATATTGTTCAAGGGTCAACTGTATATCATTACATATACATGTGTATGTACACACACATGCATTAAATATACACATATATGTACATACTCAGGTCTCTATTTACAGCAACTCATTTCTAACTACTCAGAAAGTTATTTAGCCCTCAGAAGATTGTTTTGTGACTGTGTGATCAAAGGAAAAGGGTTAGGTTATCTTGAGGGATATTTCATCCGGAGCTTGGAAAATTAGGTCTTCCACAGTAGTAGATGCTTTTCTAGCATCCAGATAACTCCTCTCTGCTAATTGTGTCAGTCAGTCTCTATCCTCTCCTCTGACTATCTGCCTCTCTTTCTCCCTCTTTTCTTATATGTAGACTTGCATTGACTATATACATTCTGACAGATATATATTTTTTAACTCTCTTATCTGTCATTAACTATAAATTTCAATATTTCATACAAGGCAATTCATTTTTTCTTCTTTTTAAGACACCCTGTATTTTGGAAATATGCTTTGGTCATTCAGTGTATTCAACTGATTTAGACTGAACAAATGTTAGTTAAGTACATACATTATTTTATTTAATCCTCAAAACATTTCTGTGGAGTTAAGTCATAACCATTTGCCCAACAAAATAATGAGGCTACAGAGGAATTAAATGAGTTGCCTGAAGTTACACAGGAAATAAGCACCACAGTTGGGAATCAGACATACAGTGTGATTTCCAGCCACCCTTTCCACAGCATCGTAACAGCCTGAACAAAAAGGACCTAGAAATCTTCATCTATGAGTCAGCTCTCTCAGGGTAGATTACTTCCACAAATCGTATCCATTCTGTAGTGATTTTTAGTTGACTCAACTTCAGAATGACCATTCCTGCCCCTGTAACCCTCCTTGTTAACTGGCAGAGTGGGAGAAAATAAAAGATTACAGGTCTTTGAGAAGAGAAAGAATAAGTGTTGAAGTTGGGAAGGTATCAAGTAAATGGAGGGCTGGATAGTTTTAGCAAGGGAATGAGAAGGAAAGCTAAGGATGTATGTATAGAAATACAGATGAATTGAAAGATGGAGAAACTTGTACCTCAGGACTGGATCTTCTCCACTCAATGAGAAATAAAAGTGGTTTTTGGAGTGAGAAGAGAAAGGGATGGTCTGGGGAGATTTAGAGAAAGGAGAAGGTCTGGAACAGTCTGTGGGATTCAAGAAGAGAAAAATGTTTGAAATTGTTGAGAGACTTGTATCTTAGGAATGGATATTTTGGGGGCTTTCTAAAACATAGAACGTACCTTTTAGACCTTTTAAAAAAATTTTATTTTATTTATTTATTTTTGGCTGTGTTGGGTCTTCGTCGTTGCACGTGGGCCCTCTCTAGCTGCGGCGAGCGGGGGCCACTCTTAATTGCGGTGCGCGGGCTTCTCATTGTGGTGGCTTCTCTTGTTGCGGAACATGGGCTTTAGGTGCACGGGCTTCAGTAGCTGCGGCAGGCAGGCTCAGTAGTTGTGGTTTGCAGTCTCTAGAGCACAGGCTCAGTAGTTGTGGTGCATGGGCTTAGTTGCTTTGTGGCATGTGGGATCTTCCCAGACCAGGGATCAAACCTGTGTTCCCTGCACTGGCAGGCAGATTCTTATCCACTGCACCACCAGGGAAGCCCTAAACCATTTTTAAGTGTACAAATCCGTGACCTTAAGTACGTTCCCAGTGTTGTGCAACCATCACCACTGTCAATTTCCAGAATTTTTTCATCCTTTCAAACAGAAACTTTGTACCCATTAAACAATAACTCCCTGTTCCTGTCTCACCTTGGTCTCTGGTAACCACTATTCTACTTTCTGTCTTTATGAATTTGACTTTGCTACATACCTCATATAAGTGGAATATATAATAACTGTGCTTTTGTGACTGGCTTATTTCACTTAGCGTAATGTTTTCAGAGTTCATCCATGTTGCAGCATGTCAGCATTCCATTCCTTTTTAAGACTGAATAATATTCCATAAACAAGATATATACCACATTATGTTTTTCAATTGTTGATGGGCATATGGATTGTTTCTACCTTTTGGCTATTGTGAATAATGCTGCTATGACATTGGTGACAAGGACTGGGTTTTAAAACTACATCTTAAAAAAACCCTATGAAATGACTATCTGCTTATACTTCCACACTGCTTAATTCTTTCTGAAAGCCTGGTTAATTTATTTGAGGAAAAAGATAACATTGTTTGACTACCCCTCATGGATTTGCTGAGCACATTCTAAGGTTGTAATGACCATAACCCACTTCAAGAATTCACATCAGTCACTTAATAGAGTGGAAAAAATGAACGGAGAAGTATTGTGATTATTAGATAACCTCCATCTCGCGTTTTGGAAATAATTGAATTAGTTTCACCATAAGGACATGAGGGTCTTTCAGTCATTTATAAAATGTGGTCCTAGACAGCTTGGTAACATTTACTTTATATTCACGGCTTTAAGAAATGTTAAAATTATAATGCTTTATAGCATTGCCAGCACTATCCGGTGATGTCTTTCTTATGGATATCTCATGATTTCCTATTTGTCAGCCCAGCATATGAGATTCTGGAACTTCGTCTTGAATATACTTAGACTAGATTATAGTTGTCACATTACTGAGGTTCAGCTGTCTCATACATTATGTTAACTCTTGTTAATTGATCAAGGCATATGTCAAGGGTAAATATAATGATTTATAAGCAAAATAATTGATGTACAATATGGTATTCTGGTCATTTTAAAATTTGAATTAATTAAAAACAATTCTACTATATCATTAGTTATCAATGTGTTTTGAACAGATATCAAAATAAAGAATAAAATGAATTGTTACAGTTCAAACTCTTTTACATGAGCTATTCAGCTAGGTAAAAAGTTCCTTCAAGGGCTTTGCAAACTAAACCAGTCAGTAAGTTACTCTGTTTGAACAAAAGAATATACTGATTGAATTAAGGAGGGAATTGTCTGTTAACTCAAAATAGGCTCATTCTTGTTTATAAGTAGAGTCATGAAAATGATAAAGAATTAACTACAGTAAGTCCCCTACATACGAACGAGTTCCGTCCCGAGAGCGCATTTTAAGTCCAATTTGTTCATAAGCCCAACAAAGTTAGCCTAGGTACCCAACTAACACAGTCGGCTATATAGTTCTGTACTGTAATAGGTTTATAATACTTCTCATCCGAATAATATATAAAAAATGACCAAACACAAAAAAATAAAGAAAACATTTTAAATCTTACAGTACAGTACCTTGAAAAGTACAGTAGTACAGTACAACAGCTGGTATGCAGGGGCTGGCATCGAGTGATCAGGCAAGAAGAGTTACTGACTGGAGGAGGGAGAGGAGGTGGGAGATGGTAGAGCTGAAGGATCCTCAGCAATAGGAGATGGAGGGCAAGCTGCAATTTCACTCACACCTGACTTGATGGAATGCACATTCACATCTTTGAAAGTTTGCAACTTGAAGGTTCCTATGTAGGGGACTTAACCGTACTTTAAAAAATAAAGATAGCTAATATGTACCTAGCAATGAAAAAATACTAATTCAATACCTACCAAAATCTATATTTTAAAAAAAGGGATGCATGTATAATATTTACTAGAGGAGTATTCAAATTAAAATTAATAGTAAAGAGAAGATCAATATAATGTATATTCTGTCAGTGAGACACTTAGGGGTTCTCTGTAGTTTTGGCAGTTCATGTGTCAGTAGTTTGTGGAGAGTTCTATGAAGCTGAAATTCAGATTTGAAGTAATTCTTTTCAGTGTGGAATATAACAGTCTCAGTCATTCTGGGGTCTGTGATTTAAAAAAACATTTCTCTCTTTGATTGATCATAGCTATTATTGAAATAGCTGGTAACATGGTGCTATAATTTAGACAGAAAAAAATGGAATTGTGAATTATATCCACTCAGCTTAAATTTCTCTGTTTCTTGTCTCCACAGTATCTTTTGTACTTTTTCTGCAGAAATGGCCCCATAGCATAATGTTCCTACATTTTCCCAGGGGAAAAGGAGGATGTCACAGTCTTGTCTGAAGTATACAAGGGGAACTTGTACAACAAAAATATAGGGAAAAAATAGAATAAGATTCAGAACTTCCCAATACAGGAAATGAAAGTGTTATTCATTTATTTTATTTATTAATCTTTTAACAGATGTGCTTTACATATACATCTTAGAGTCAAGGAGGTGAAAATTTATGGATATGATGATGATTCACGTAATTTCAGATGTTTAGATTTGAGGCTAATCCCTACATAAATCATTCTCCCCTCTCTTCTTTTGTAGGTAAAAGTAAGCTATAGAATAATTCTTATGACCAGTAGATAATAAACCAGGTGGGGAGCTATATGTGTTTGATGATTTCCCTGTTAAAAACCACTTTTCAGACTTTTTGCTTCATGTTTACACAGGCAGGTCTTAAAATAATAAACCAACTCTCCATTTAGAATGATCAGGGTGGGTTGATTTAGAATTATTTGTAGGCCCAGTTTGTGATATGGCCTGTGAACATTTGTACTTTCCTTTTTTTATATATTTAGCAAAACTTTGAAGATGAAGTTTGTACATTATTTTTTACAGCTTTATTGAGGAGTAATTGATATATGATAACCTGCACTTAAAGTGTGCAATTTGATTTTTAAGTGTGAAATCACCACTCCCGGAATAAGATGATGAACATGTCCATCAGACGCACCCCCCCCCCCAAATTTCCTCCTGTCCCTTGTCAATCCCTCCCTCCCTCTTTCCTCCAACACCCTTCACTCCCTTTTCTGGCAACCACTGCTTTGGGGTATTCATTTTCTAGAATCTTATGTAAGTGGAAACATACACTGTATGTGTCTGTGGTGGTCTTCCCCCGCCCCCCCCCTTCTTTCAACATTAGATTCATCCACGTTGTTACATGTATCAGTAGTTCGTTTCTTTTTATTGCTGAGCAGCCTGTTGTTGTATAGATATATTGCAATTTACTTATCCGTTCACCTGTGTATGGATGGACATTTGAGATGTCTTCGATCTTTGGCTATTATGAATAAAGCTGCTGTGAGACTTGGAAACACGTCTTCTCGTAGACATATGCTTTCATTTGTCTTGAAATGGGACTGGCCATTTTTTTCTCCAAAGGATCAGATAGTAAATATGTTAGTCTTTATTGGCTCCAGGTGGTAGGCTGGAGTAGTGGTGGGACTTCATTTGTTTCCCTTCTCTCAGGTACCATCTTGTCTTGGCTGGGACTGGAAAATTTGTCTGTACATTTTTAATGCACTTATGTTCCTTTTTAAAATTTTTTTTTTATTTTACTGCCTTTCTATTTAAAACCATTATGCCCAGATATGTGAGCTCTGTGTTTTCATATTATATTTATGCTGTAGAATTTGTAGCTCTAGTACTAAGAAGAGGATGAGTGACTTGTGGATTGCCTAGAAGCTCATCTCTTAAAATACTCATCTATTTTTACAGGAATATTAAAATATGTTAATATACCAATTAATATTGTATCCCTCATTTAGGAGTCACTCTTATTCTCTCACTGATTGCTTATGTTGGTTTTTTTCTTTGGGCTTTTTATATTAAGACCTTTTATAGTATGAAGTATACATACAGAAAAGTACATAAAATATAAATGTACAGCTTACTGAAATTTCATGGAACCAACATACATTTAACTACTACTCAGAACAACAAAAAAACATATTGCCAGCACCCTAGATGCCTCCAGCATGCTATTTCTCATTCACAAATTTCTCTCTCCCACCAAAGATAGCCATTATCTGTAAGTTTGTGATTTTTACTTCCTTGCTCTTTTTTATACTTTTATTATTTAGGTATGCAATTCTAAACACTAGGGTTTGGTTTTGCCTGGTTTTGAACCTTACATAAATGCAACTCTATGTTCTTTTATATTTGGCTTCATGTCTCCTTTACACAATCTTAATATAATCTGGGACAGTACCTCACTTTCACTTTCCATGATCTTGACACTTTTTTTTTTTTTTTTTTTGCGGTACGCGGGCCTCTCACTGTTGTGGCCTCTCCCGTTGCAGAGCACAGGCTCCGGACACGCAGGCTCAGCGGCCATGGCTCACAGGCCCAGCCGCTCCGCATGCGGGATCTTCCCGGACCGGGGCACGAACCCGTGTCCCCTGCATCTGCAGGCGGACTCTCAACCACTGCGCCACCAGGGAAGCCCGATCTTGACACTTTTTGAAGACTACTAGTTATTATATAGAACGCCCCTTAGTGTGATCTTTTGGGGGGATGTATTTTTAGTAAGGCACACCACGAAAGCGACAGTGTGCTCTTCTAGGTGCATTATGTCGGGGGTTGGAGCTCATGTTGGTAATTTTGATTATTTGGTTAAGTGAGTCTGCTGGATTTTAAAGTTGCTATGTTTATGATTAGTAAGTGTTTTCTGGGTAGAAATTTTGAGACTAGGCAGATGTCAAGTTTCTCATCCTACCTTCGTCTTGTAGTTTTAGTATTTTTCAATGGTTTTTGCCTGCAACAATCCTTACTGTGGTGTTTTTCAATTTCAATTTGGCAAATATTTCAAATATGGTGAATTTCAATTTCCTTCATTCTTTTTCAGTGCATTAATAGGGATTGAAATGGAAAGAACCACTGTCCCCTCTTCCTCATATACTTATTTATATTATTAAGGATTTAGGAATATTTTACTCCATGGGTTATAATCCAGCACTATGATTTTATTTTGCTGTTTTGGCTTTGGTCCTTGGGAACGCCTTCAGTTCAACATCTGTGTCTTTTTGACATGCTCTCATCACTTTTCCATATCTCCTTACTTCCCAGTACCACAAGATGTTCCAGGCTCTTCTTTTTTTTTATTTTTATTTTTTATTTTTATTTTTTTTTATTAGTTTCTGCTTTATAACAAAGTGAATCAGTCATACATATACATCTGTTCCCACATCCCTTCCCTCATGCATCTCCCTCCCTCCCACCCTCCCCATCCCACCCCTCCAGGCGGTCACAAAGCACCGAGCTGATCTCCCTGTGCTCTGTGGCTGCTTCCCACTATCTATCTACCTTACGTTTGGTAGTGTATATATGTCCATGCCTCTCTTTCGCTTTGTCACAGCTTACCCTTCCCCCTCCCCATATCCTCAAGTCCATTCTCAAGTAGGTCTGTGTCTTTATTCCCGTTTTACCCCTAGGTTCTTCATGACATTTTAAAAAAAATTCCATATATATGTGTTAGCATACGGTATTTGTCTTTCTCTTTCTGACTTACTTCACTCTGTATGACAGACTCTAGGTCCATCCACCTCATTACAAATAGCTCAATTTCATTTCTTTTTATAGCTGAGTAATATTCCATTGTATATATGTGCCACATCTTCTTTATCCATTCATCCGGTGATGGACACTTAGGTTGTTTCCAGCTCCGGACTATTGTGAATAGAGCTGCAATGAACATTTTGGTACATGTCTCTTTTTGAATTATGGTTTTCTCAGGGTATATGCCTAGTAGTGGGATTGCTGGGTCATATGGTAGTTCTATTTTTAGTTTTTTAAGGAACCTCCATACTGTTCTCCATAGTGGCTGTATCAATTCACATTCCCACCAGCCGTGCAAGAGTGTTCCCTTTTCTCCACGCCCTCTCCAGCATTTATTGTTTCTAGATTTCTTGATGATGGCCATTCTGACTGGTGTGAGATGATATCTCATTGTAGTTTTGATTTGCATTTCTCTAATGATTAATGATGTTGAGCATTCTTTCATGTGTTTGTTGGCAGTCTGTATATCTTCTTTGGAGAAATGCCTATTTAAGTCTTCTGCCCATTTTTGGATTGGGTTGTTTGTTTTTTTGCTATTGAGCTGCATGAGCCCAGGCTCTTCTTATACTTTCCCCACCTCAGTCCAGAAATCAGCCCTTTCTCCAAAGAGCCCAGGTGTTTTTGTTTTTGATTTTTGCGGTACGCGGGCCTCTCACTGCTGTGGCCTCTCCCGTTGCAGAGCACAGTCTCCGGACGCGCAGGCTCAGTGGCCATGGCTCACGGGCCCAGCCGCTCCGCGGCATGTGGGATCTTCCCGGACCGGGGCACGAACCCGCGTCCCCTGCATCGGCAGGCGGACTCTCAACCACTGCGCCACCAGGGAAGCCCTGTTTTTGTTTTTTAATTGGTGAAGATTGATGGTTGGAAACATGGATCTAGGTCCTCCGCATGGTTGTTGCTGCTGGGTGTCATTACAGACCCTCTCAGTTGTCAGAGCTAGGGATGTATTTATTTCTACGGGCACACAGATTCTTTATTTAACCATGTGGTTGTTGTTGTTGTTGGTGGTGGTTTTTCATTTTTTTCATGGAAGTCTAGAGCATTTTTGTTACTCCTATACCAAGGTTTAGAAAGCAAACCAGGAGAGAAAAGTGTAGGCTATGAAAAGTCTGTAAGGATACTAATAAACTCACTCACTTGCTAATTCAAGTTTCATCTGGGGCTAATGGCATTTGTTGCTTTTACCTACATTATACTAGAAGTCTCAAAGAATAATGTAGGCCTTCTCAATAATGTGCATTTTCTCAAATTCAGAAGGGCCCTACTGATCCCATATTAGGTGCATTTACTTTCTCTTTTTTTCTAGTATGAAATATGTTGGATGTAGTCTGCTCTTTGGAGAACTTGCTCATTGGCTTCGAAGTGGGATTTTATTTAAGTCAGTCAGTATTCATGATACTGAAAGTTTTTTCAGAGTATTTTGTTGCAGTTGAAAAGTGTATCAGTTAGTGGGTAATGTAATTAGGGCTTGTAGACAGAACAGTTAATTTTGAGTTATGTAGCTTATTTTTAGAAAGATCCCCTTTGCCTTTTTTAACTTTTAATTTGAAATAATTATAGACTCAATTTCCTTTTAAAGCAATTTTTTTGTAAGCCTGATATATTGTCAGTGAATGATGGTGAATGAGGTTCTTTTAAATAATGTTCTTTCTATTACCTGCCAAGTTTTACTTTTCCTTTATGTGACAAAATTTTCTGGAAATAATTTTGCAGCTTTCTTTCCAGAATAGATATTTGTTAATATTTGTATTTGGGAAATTGAAACAAAATGAACATTAGACTTGCCTATATTTACTTTTTTCGAAAGCTCTAATAGATTTCCTTTCTTTCTTTCTTTTTTTTTTTCCAGCAATGCTGCCATTTTTTTTCTAATATCTTTTTTTTTTTTTTTTTTTGCGGTATGCGGGCCTCTCACTGTTGTGGCCTCCCCCGTTGCGGAGCACAGGCTCCGGACGCGCAGGCTCCGGACGCGCAGGCTCAGCGGCCATGGCTCACGGGCCCAGCCGCTCCGCGGCATATGGGATCCTCCCAGACCGGGGCACGAACCCGTATCCCCTGCATCGGCAGGCGGACTCTCAACCACTTGCGCCACCAGGGAGGCCCTCTAATATCTTTATTGGAGTATAATTGCTTTACAATGTTGTGTTAGCTTCTGCTGTATAACTAAGTGAATCAACTATAGGTATACATATATCCCCATATCTCCTCCCTCTTGCGTCTCCCTCCCACCCTCCCTGTCCCACCCCTCTAGGTGGTCACAAAGCACTGAGCTGATCTCCCTGTGCTATGTAGCTGCTTCCTACTAGCTATCTATTTTACATTTGGTAGTGTATATAAGTCCATGCCACCCTCTCACTTCGTCCCAGCTTACCCCTCCCCCTCCCCATGTCCTCAAGTCCATTCTCTACGTCTGCATCTTTATTCCTGTCCTGCCCCTAGGTTCTTCACAACTTTTTTTTCTTTTTTTTTTTAGATTTCATATATATGTATTAGCATACGGTATTTGTTTTTCTCTTTCTGACTTACTTCACTTTGTATGACAGACTCTAGGTCCATCCACCTCACTACAAATAACTCAAGTTCATTTCTTTTTATGGCTGAGTAATATTCCATTGTATATATGGGCCACATCTTTATCCATTCATCTGTTGGTGGACACTTAGGTTGCTTCCGTGTCCTGGCTCTTGTAAATAGTGCTGCAATGAACATTGTGGTGCATGGCTCTTTTTGAATTATGGTCTTCTCAGGGTATATGCTCAGTAGTGGGATTGCTGAGTTGAATGGTAGTTCTATTTTTAGATTTTTAAGTAACCTCCATACTGTTCTCCATAGTGGCTGTATCAATTTACATTCCCACTAACAGTGCAAGAGATTTCCCTTTTCTCCACACCCTCTCCAACATTTATTGTTTGTAGATTTTTTGATGATGGACATTCTGACTGGTGTGAAGTGATACCGGATTGTAGTTTAGTTTTGATTTGCATTTCTCTAATGATGAGTGATGTTGAGCATCCTTTCATGTGTTTGTTGGCAATCTGTATGTGTTCTTTGGAGAAATGTCTATTTAGGTCTTCTGCCCATTTTTGGATTGGGCTCTTTGTTTTTTTGATATTGAGCTGCATGGGCTGCTTATAAATTTTGGAGATTAATTTGAAGAAATTCTCCATTTCCTAGTTGAGATTTGGGGACATTTCTTATGCTTTCTACTTTGCATCCAGTGAACAAATATCCCTTTAGTCATGTTTGTAACCTTCAACAACATGCTAAAAGGCATAACTGTAAGTGTCACTCACATGACTGTAGCTTTTTGCTAAATTGGTTTAATTTATTATTGTGTTTGTCAGCTATTAGCTTTCCTTTAGTGGCTTTCAGTACTTTATAGGCCTTTAAAGAATGTAGGGAACAGAGGTGTTCCTAGGAGGTGGAATATCTATCTACCTTATTTCATAAAATCTAAGGTGCTTTAAGAGTGAACTTTATTTGTCTTACTAGACCAAATCAGTGGAAGGTTATGTAGGGGTAGAAAAATTTCCCCTTCTTTTCTTCTAGGTTCTTTGGTCTAATAATTAAATTGACATAGGACAGATTAACAAGAGAAAAACATATTTAAGTTAGTATGTATGGGATCCCCAAAGATAAGAGACTCAAGGGTAGGCTGAGCAGTTGAGGCTTATGTGCCATCCTGTGCTAAGGAATGGGATAAGGGCCTGGGTCTTCAAAGGGGAGGAGGGTAACTCACAGGATGATGAGAAGAACAGATGTTTTGTATTTAGAAGTTTGCCCTGCCATGCAGATTGATCTTTCAGATAAAAATGTTATCTATGGTAATAGCTCTCTTTCTGGGCCAGGCCCCCTATCTAAGTTCTTTTAGGCAGTTACCAGAGAGGGAAAAAGTTTTCCTGAGTCTCCTAGGTCTTGATTGCCTTCAGCTCAAAATAATCCACTCGTCAAAGTGGTGTATTTTGGGTTGGTGTATTCTCCCCTTCAGTAATCATACAACCATCTCACTGTCACCCAGTGACAGTGATTACAAGATATCGTAGAGTAATTAATTTAATTATGACCTTCTCATACCCAGCATGACTACATGCTCTACAAGCATAGTTCTAATGATGGTATTTCCTTATTCACAGTGTTTCAGTGTAGTCAAGAATGATAGCCCTCTTTAAATAGGAAGGAAGGAATGATGCAGGGAAGGTAACCATTTTACCCCCACCCTCTAGATGGTTTGATTTTTATTTTCATGTGCACTTATTGTCTGTACAAAAAAATAAATATTACTTATGAAATAAAAATAAGACATTTGACGTTCTTCATGGCCCATTCCAAACCTTCTTCGGGTTTTCATCTCTGACTAACTTATCCCTTACTTCAGCCAGACTTCTTTACTTTTGGTTTCAAATCTTCTACATTCTCAGGATATAGTTTAAATTTTCTCCCTTTGCCTTACCAACCCTTTAAAAGTTAAGCCTAAATTCCTCTTCAGGCTTCTTTAGCTCCCTCCGTAGAAGGTATCTCTCACTCCACTACTTTGCAATGGCAAATACCTCTAGAATAGCATTTATCAGAGGCCAACTTTTGTTAGGGTTAATTGTGTATCTGGTTTTCCCATTAAATTTTGGGACTGAACTGTTTAGGTTTGTATTATCTCCATAGTGCATAATATAGACACACAGTGAGTGTTTCCTGAATTGAACTTTTATAGGTTTTTAAATATATGCATTGCTTCTTTTATTTCTCCCCTATGTAGTAATTTTGCTAGAATTACTAGTATGTTAGACTGTTTTACATTTAAGTTGCCATTCTCAATATTTACCCATCATTTTCTGAAGTATAAGAATTATTCCTGGGCTTCCCTGGTGGTGCAGTGGTTGAGAGTCTGCCTGCCAATGCAGGGGACATGGGTTTGAGCCCTGGTCTGGGAAGATCCCACATGCCGCGGAGCGGCTGGCCCCATGAGCCACAATTACTGAGCCTGCGCGTCTGGAGCCTGTGCTCCGCAACAAGAGAGGCCGCGATAATGAGAGGCCCGCACACCGCGATGAGGGGTGGCCCCCACTTGCCGCAACTAGAGAGGGCCCTCGCACAGAAACGAAGACCCAACGCAGCCATAAATAAATAAATAAAATTAAAAAAAAAAGAATTATTCCTTTGCTGGTTACTATTCCTTTGCTGGTTACTATTCTATCATGCAAAAAGACAAGAAAAATTGCATAGATATTAATTTTTTCATAGGATCTATTATACAAATTTTGGTAATTATACAACCTCATATTTAAGGAAGAGTATTTTATAAATAATGCTTTTTTTTCCTTTGTAGGTTACTTCCTCAGAATGTTGGCCTTCTCTATGTTGGAGGTTATGAAAGACCCTTTGCACAAATCAAGGTATGGTTGTTCATTTTCTAGTATATTTTTCCTAGATACAGTTCACTCGTCCAGAACCCACCAAAACCCTGCAAATAACTATCACAAAAATTTGGGAATGTGAATTATTAATTTCATTAGTTTTTGCATATCTCTGATGAAAAAGTAATTCAGTTTTTCAGTGAATCGATTAGTTTAATAATCTTGCCCTTAGTAGCGTTAATTTTGACCATTGCACTTCAGTGATTAGTTAAGAAGAGTACAATTTAGAGCCATATTACCCTTTTTACCAATAGAATTTTTTGACAGCTTTATTGAGGTGTAATAGGCATACAGTAAAATATACATATTTAAACTGTACAATTTGACATACCCTTGTGAAACCATCACCACAACATCCATCACCCCTAAAAGTTTCCTTGTGCCCCTTTGAACTCCCCTGTCCTGCCCTTCCTTTTTCTTTTTCAGTTCCCAGGTGACCACTGATCTAATCATTATAGGTTAATTTTCACTTTCCAGAATTTTATATAAATTTTATATAATTTTATATAAATGGATCATACTGTATTTCTTTCTCTCTCTCTTTTAGCTTCTTTCATTCAGTGTTATTATTTTGAGATTCACCCATGTTGTTACACTTCAGTAGTTCATTCTTTTTTATTGCTGAGTAGTATTTCATTATATGGTTTTAGCACAGTTTCTTTATCCTTTCACACGTTGAGAGACATTTGGGTTGTTTCTGCTTTTTGACTATTACAAATAAAGCTTCTGTGAACATTTGTGTACAAGTCTCTGTATGGACATATATTTTCATTTCTCTTGGGTAAATACCTAAGACCAAAATGGCTGAGTTAAATGGCAGTTGTATGTTTTAACTTTTTAAGAAACTACCAAACTATTTCCCCACCAGCAGGGTGAGTGCCAGTTCCTCCATATCATCATCAACATTTGGTATGGTCAGTCTTTTTAAGTTTAGTCATTCTTATAGGTATATAGTATTTCATTGGAGTTTTAATTTGCATTTCTGTAATGACTAATAATGTTGAGCATCTTCTCATGTACTTATTTGTCATCTGTACGTCTCTAGTGAAGTGTGTGTTCAAAACCTGCCATTTTTTAGTTGGGTTTTTTGTTTTCTTACCGTTGAGTTTTGAGCATTCTTTATATATCTTCTGGATGTAAGCCCTTTATCAGATATGGGATTTCTCTTAACAGGATCCTCAAAGAGCAAAAATTCTTAATGTTGGTGAAGTTCAGTTTATTAGTTTTTTTTCATGGTTCTTGCTTTTAGTGTTGATCTAAGAAATATTTGCCTAGTCCAAAGGCCAAAAGATTATTCTCCTATGTATTCTTCTAGAATCTTTATAGTTCTAGGTTTTACATTTAAGTTTATTATCCAGTGGAGTTAATTTTTGTATATGATGCAAGGTTCAAGGCATAGAGGAATATTGTCCCCCTACACCCCAACCTCTTTTTGGCCCGTGGATATCCAGTTGTTCCGAAACCATTTGTTAAAAGGGGTATCCTTTCCACCATTGAAGTGCCTTTGCATCTTAGTTGAAAATCAATTCACCATATGTGTGTGAATCTATTTCTGAGCTCTTTATTCTGTTGCATTGACCTATGTATCTATCCTTCCACCAGTATCGCACTGTCTTGATTTTTGTAGCTTTAGAATAAGTCATGAAGTCAGATAGTGTAAATCTTGCAACTTTGTTCTTTTTCAAAGTTGCTTAGACTACTCTGGGTTCCTTTAATTTCCATGTGAATGTTAGAATCATCTTGTCAATTTCTGTAAAATTACCTGCTGGAATTTTGATTTGGATCACGTTGAATCTGGAGATCAATTTGAAGAGAAATGACATCATAACGGTATTGAATCTTACAATTCATCAAAGCCACATATTTCTCCATTTATTTAGATCTTTAATGTCTCTCAGCAGTATTTCATTGTTTCAGTGTGTTGGTCTTGCACATTTAAAAGTAAATTTATCTGTAAATATTTTATATTTGTGATGCTATTTTAAAAGTACTTTTTATTTCAATTTACAATTGTTCATTGCTAGTACATAAAAAGACGATTAAATTTTGTGTGTTTACTTTAAATCCTACAACTTTACTATACTCAATTAGTAATTCTAGTAGCTTTTTTTGTAGATTTCATAGGATTTTCTACATAAATGATTATGTCATCTACTAATAGGCAGTTTTCTTTTTCCTTTCTGATCTTGATATTGATACCTTTTATTGCTTTTTCTTGCTTTAGTGCACTGGCTAAAACCTATAGTACAAAGTTGATTAGAAATGGTGAGAACGGACATCCTTGCCTTGTTCCTGATCTTAGAGGGAAAGCATTCAATTTTTTGTCAAAAATTGTTTTTATAGCAATATTAGTTGAGGATTGAAGCACAGATTCCAACTAGGCTTTCTTGTAAAAAGTGGAATAATATTATGAACGTTCAAGGCAGTAAATAAAAAGAAAGGTTTGCAGTCATCCTTTTCCTTTGTTATTTTAACTTTATTAATGTTTTCTGACAGACCTGTAAAATTTGATTTGTTTTTTTGGTTTAGTATTGGATTTTTCCTCACATTTGTTTCTTGGCTTCATGAGTTAATTATTTTTCTCGCGTTCATTTGTCGGATGTGATTTTGAATTCCTTTCCCCCTGCATATATGACATATTTTTATGCTTTGAAGAACAAAGAGTTTTCAGAATAGACTGAGCCTGAATAGGACATATAAGATATTTAATACTGAGGCGATTTAGTCACATTATTGACATTTTAAAATGATAAACCTTCTTTAGCTACCATAGCATCAGCACTTCTTTAAATACCTTCCTTAATTTAACTTAAGACACTCTCAAAAGTCCACATTAGGGTCTTCAGTTGTGGACCCTCTTGAACGTTTCTGATGCCCTAAGTAACGACAAGCATTCAGGTACATTTGTTTTAATTCTATTTTTAACATCCCTGGAACACGAGTGGAGTTGGCAAGAGTCTCTTCATAAACCTCCCTCACTATCCTGTTCACCAAATTCTCCAGCAGAGGCAGGAATTCTAATAAGTTTCAGCAGAAACATTTCTAAAAGCCCAATTTTTCGTCCATTGGTTTGGAAAATCCTGTTTCTCTGTATTAGAACTGAAATAATGAAAAAGTGAGAGGCTTATCTGATATATTTAAGGAAGGGTAGAATTTGTGCGTGTGTGTGTGTGTGTTACATGTTGTCTCAAAAACATAAGTGTATGTATGTAGGAGGGTGATTCCTCCATCACTCACCTGATTCATTAACATATCATTTTCTTTATCCAAGCCCTTTCTAACAAGCCCAGTGACAGAGGTCAATCCTTTGTCAACCCTTTATGCCTGGATAATCAACTCAATAGAAAAAAGTCCATTATTTTAGGCCATCCTTTTCCTTTGATGTTGCTATAGGAAAGGTTTCTCTCATGTACTGTGAAAGGATTTCTTATCCTCATTAATTGTTGAAGTTCTTTTATAATTCCTGTGGTTCTTAAGAAAATGCTGTATAGATCCCTACCTAATTAGAATGCCTGTAAGTTAATTGGAAAACAATTTTAAAAAATCATAGTTTAAATGCTTGAGATTAGGCTAGAAATTTAAGGTTCATTCCCTGCCCCTTGCCTTGCATCTGACTTCTTCTGGACATGAAATACCAGTATTTGTTTGCTGTTAAACTAAATGTAATGATACTGTATTGTGTGGCATAGATATCAGATATAACCTTTAATAAATGGAAACTTTTGCTTTCTTAAGAGATTATTGGTTGAATTTTTTTTTATAAATCAAGATAGAAAATTGTTCATTTGAATATTTAGGAAAAGGAATTCTCATTTATTAACATCACAGGACTAAGTGTGAGTGGCTTGGTGTTAGAGGCTACATTTGTTAAAGTGGCATTTTACATTTGTATTTCTAAAAAGGAGCTTCAATTTATAAATATCAGAAAGAGAAAAAGGAAAACACAAAAAGGATGGTGGATATTTGGGCTAGTGTTAAATGAGTTCAGAAAATTTGCTATAGCGTGACAATAGATGTATGTACTATTAGCATATAACATGAATTGTTACAACCACTCTTTCTCTCTCTCTCTGTCTCTCCCTCCCTCCCTCTCCCATTATTACCCATCTTTTAGTTTTAGTTTTCTGTCCAAGCCCTAGGTAAAGATACCAGTGTGTACAAACATGGGACTTCATTACAGTCTTAGACCAGTACATCTTCATGCTAGTTTCAGGTTTCATTATTTTTAGAGGAAGTTATTCCAACTTTACCTTTTATATCTCTTAACATCTTCTGAAAGTCATCAGAATAAATTTTCATGGGAAATTTGTCATCTGAAGAACTTGATTTTAAACATGCATGATTATTCTCTTATTTTAAACTAAAATATGATAAACTAAATAAAACACTGATCATTTTATAATGAGTTGTAATACAGAGTAAGAAAAGAATTTCCTCACATATCCACAGCTATTGTTTCGTGCTGTAAATGAGGTAGATTTCACCCTCATCCAAGACTAACTTCTTTCAACTTTATTGAGATTAAGATAAGTTTCTAGATGTACTGGGCTGTGTGTGACTTAGGGTTTTCTTAAGTAAGAGATATGTTTCATTATATCTTTATATGTAGTCTTTGAAATTCAAAAGGAAAGTTTTGAAAAAAGTAAAATTTTACTTAATTCTTATTTGAATGCTTTCAAGTTGTCAGAAGCTTTTTGGGGTGGAGGGGTGGTTATTTCTGTATATCTTTGCATAATACCTTTATCTTAATTCAGTGTGTATATAATTCTGTTGTTCATAGTTTATTTTTGTAGACATGGTCAGGTTTAAATAATAGTTTACATTTTATTTATTTATTTTAAATTTTATTTATTTATTTATTTTTGGCTGCATGGGTCTTCGTTGCTGTGTGCAGGCTTTCTCTAGTTGGGGAGAGCGGGGGCTACTCTTCATTGTGGTGCGAGGGCTTCTCATTGTGGTGGCTTCTCTTATTGCAGAGCACGGCCTCTAGGCACGTGGGCTTCAGTAGTAGTGGCGCGTGGTCTCAGTAGTTGTGGCTCGCAGGCTCTAGAGCGCAGGCTCAGTAGTTGTGGCGCATGGGCTTAGTTGCTCCACGGCATGTGGGATCTTCCCGGACCAGTGATCGAACCTGTGTCCCCTGCGTTGGCAGGCGGATTCTTAACCACTGAGCCACCAGGGAAGTCCCAGTAGTTTACATTTTATACCTCTTATTCTGTGTTGTTTTCTAAAACATTTTACAGTGCAGTAAAAATCTCAGTGCTATTCTCATAGGATTCTAGTCCTGGAGGCTCCACTTACCAGCCATAATGCATAAAACCAAGAAGGATGGAAGCTTGTCAACATCACTTTTAATCAGCTGAAGGATTGTTATAGAAAGTCTCAGAGCCACAGGGCTGTCCCTCTCCACCGGGCTTGGTATTAGTTGCCTCTTGCAGTTCAGACAGCCCAAGAAGTGTGTGAAGCTGTGAGGCTGGGTCACATACAGTTTTCACTCTGACACTGCGGAATAGCTGAAAAATGTCTTTTGTATTTTAACTATGAATTCCATGCAGCAGCCATATGTGAAATGTAAGGAGTATAACCGTTATTCTGAGGCAGTTATTTTATAGTCAGTACAGCTGGGTTATTCTCTGCCTCAGAACTTGGTTCCATCCCTGCTGAGGCACTGGGTGCCATTAGTCACAGTCTCATACTCTAGGCTTTCTGAGTTCAATTTTTAAGTCGCTTTACAGCCCAGGAAATATAAAATTGGTGTAAAATTGGTGTTTGTATTCATATACATATTCCGTTAGTGCAAAGAAATAATGATCTCTTCTTCATCTTTGAAATATTTGAAAATCCATCAAACCATTCCCTCAGACTTTTTTAAATTAAAAAAAGTAGAATACTTTTCCTTTTTAGGTATATTGAGCTTGGATTGTTATTTGTTACTTAAAAATATCTTTGAAATGCCTAATACTGTGTCAGTTTTAATTTTTAGGGTAAATTAAATTTAAAGATAAAGTTATTTATTTGGAGTCTCTCTTAGGAAATACTGAGAAAACTAGGAAAACTGATTTGTTTTGTTCACTGACTGATGATGTTTTAGAAAATGTGTGGCTCATTAGATCGATACTTTTTACTAAAGGAAATTATTTAACATCCATATTTTAAATCTCTAAAATATCTGAAGTATTACATCAGATATAGATACAGGCCTAGAACTGAGTATTGTAGTTTATTGGCTTCCAAACTTATCACCATGACCTGTAGGAATGTAAGCAGTGTATTTTCATTGAGTTCTAGCACACATACACATATGTGTATTTATACACACACAACATAAACCAAAGTTTCAAGATAAGTATGATTTTCCATTCTGTTCAGTTTATTTTCCCATTGATTTAGTTTTTAAATGTGGGTCTCAACCCACTAAATTAACTTCTCTGTTTGGAAAATGGGTCACGACTCATAGTTTGGCAAACACTGCTGCAGGGTAGGACTTGTCCAGCTAATGCTGCCATCTGCCACACTGATGCAGTGCAGGCGATGGTGAGGAAGCTTACCAGCCCCTGAGTTGATGATAGTCCTCGGAGTGGCTTTGGAGGGGAGGAAAGTGATGCGATGTCATAGTTGCTGGGGAGAGGGAGGAAGAGAGTATAGAAAAAGATAAATGAGAAGTGACTTAAGATGTTTCATGCAGCCAAGCAAAGCTATTTTCTATTTCAAAAAGACCCTAATTCTCATAAACAGAAGAGAAACTTCTGTGCCTACTCTGTCTTCCAAGTGATTTCATGTATTTTGAGGCTAGAGAGACAAATAAAGGTAAGATCCCATAGATGAAAAAAACAGAAAGAAACGGAGATGAGTGAGAAATTGAGAGAAAGCAGTGGAAGCAGATCTAGATTAGTGTGCCATATTCATTGAATAATTGCTCAGTTTTCTGTAGTACTGTGAGTGGAGAGGCAAATTTTCAGTGTCTCATGTTGCAGTAATCAGAGCAGACATGAGTATTTCTTTGTTGAAAGCAGATTCAAAAAGTGAAAAAAAACTTAAAAAAAAAAACAAACTCACAAACTGTCATGGAAGCCAAAAGGTTCTTTACTTATATGCAATAACTATTAAGTTGCTGACAGCATTTTATCCTGCACACTTGCCGACAGAGTGCTTCAGGGCCACTGCTGGGCTCTAGTGAGCCCATCTAGTAACTTTCTAGATGTTAAAAATCATGCATTGTTACCAACAAATCACATCGAAACTGCAGACTTAGTGTTCCAGAAAGTATTCAATAGCAGTAGTTTTCCTGCCATTTTTACCAAGGTGCTTTTGGCCATGTTATTGCCAAAACTGAGTAACACTTAAGGCCTGTGGTCATACATGTTTTAGTTTCAGTATTCTTACCTTCATGTCCTTATAAAACTTAATCTGTTTACAAGAATATGAGTCCCATAGGGCTGGGCTGTGTCTTGTGTACTTCTGTATCCTCAGCAATTAGCCTAGTGCCTGAGACATAAAAACACTAAATAAATATTTAACATTATTATTGAAGAATGCCTAGAAAACCAAATATTGCTTTTTTTTTTAAATTGAGGTATAGTTGATATATAGCATATTAGTTTCAGGTGTAAAACGTAATGATCCAATATTCTACACATTGCAAAATGATCACCACAATAAGTCTACTTAACATCCATCCCCTTACATAGTTACAAAACAGTTTCTTCTTGTGATGAGAACTTTTAAGATCTACTCTTTTAGCAACTTCCAAATATACAATACAGTATCATTAACTATAGTCACCCTGCTGTTAACGTTACATCTCCAGAACGTATCTACCTTATAGTTGGAAGTTTGTACCTTTTGTCCCCCTTCTTCGTCCATTTCTCCCACCCTCACCCCCTGCTTGTGGCAACGACTAACCTGTTATCTGTATCTATGAGCTTGCTGTTGTTGTTTTTTTAAACCATCAAGTATTTACCGTGAAGTTCATCAAAGTATTTAAAACTCTGGTTCTAATTACATAAGTATTTACTGTCTTAAAACTTTATTTTCTCATCTATTGAGCTGGGATATCTTTGAGGCAATATAAATTAATTTTACTTTATAATATAAGATTGTGGTTGTAAATTGTTATTAACACCAGTAACTTTATTTGAAATGTAGATTTTGTGAATTATTCTGAGAACATTTTAAATCTAGTCCTCAAATTATTTTCCAATTAAGAAAGCATTTTTCTTAGCTGGATATTCCAATTACTTTCAATCTCTCTTGATCTAGCCACTTTATAGAAAAATATTAGAAATCATTTTAGCATATTCTAGTTTTTTTGAAAACCAGATCTATCATGTCAAGCTGACTTCTTGTTACATGTGATTTGGAGAGAAAAAGACTAAACAATTCTTTTTTGTAATCTTGAAATGTTCTCAAGAAAGGAAATGGTATCATGCTTACTTACATATTTATAATGCAGTGGACATCCTGTTTTGGTGAAAGGAAATAACATGGTGTTTCTTATCCTGTTGGGTTTTTTCCCTACCAATGTTTTACTTCTAAAAAGAATTTCAAACGCACTGACAACCATGTAAATAGAAAAGATAATATCTAAAATGACTATTGTAGAAGTCATATTTCTGACAAATGCCATGGTTTCTGATCTAGATTGTACATTAGACATCTAGAAGTTACATATTTCACTTTTTTCCCACAAAAGAAGAAAAATAATTTCTCCAGTAAATAGTCAGTTAGGAAGGAATATTACTTGTCCGCTTGCCTAATAAAGTTTGAAAAAGCAAACCCCCCCCACCGACTCACCAAGGCAGAGGTGGCAATGAAGACCCATTTCAAGTGTATCATGGCCATGATTCAGGCAGCTAGGGAAGCTCCAGACCGGTGTTCTCTTTGATGACACTTCGAGAATAATAACAAACTATGAAACTCGGAGACTAGATAATACAAATCCATTAATGTTGCCAGTGATTTTTAATGGGCACTATTGAAGTTGGTACCTTGAGCACCTTCAGAAGTTTGAGACTACTGCAGTAAGTGATATTCCGTCATAAGTAGATACGGTGATTGTAAGTTATGGGTAGGAGGGATCCTTTTTTTTTCTTTGAATTTTATTATTTTTTTTATACAGCAGGTTCTTATTAATAATCCATTTTATACATATTAGTGTATATGTCAATCCCAATCTCCCAGATCATCACAGGACCACCACCTCCCCCTGCTGCTTTCCCCCCTTGGTGTCCATACATTTGTTCTCTACATCTGTGTCTCAATTTCTTCCCTGCAAACTGGTTCATCTGTACCATTTTTCTAGGTTCCACATATATGCGTTAATATATGATAATTGTTTTTCTCTTTCTGACTTACTTCACTCTGTATGACAGTCTCTAGATCCATCCCCGTCTCTACAGATGACCCAGTTTCATTCCTTTTTATGACCGAGTAATATTCCATTGTATATATATACCACATTTTCTCTATCCATTCATCTGTCGATGGGCATCTAGGTTGCTCCCATGACCTGGCTATTGTAAATAGTGCTGCAGTGAACATTGGGGTGCATATGTCTTTTTGAATTATGGTTTTCTCTGGGTATATGCCCAGTAGTGGGATTGCTGGGTCATATGGTAATTCTATTTTTACTTTTTTTTTTTTTTTTTTTTTTTTTTTTTTTTTTTTGGTATGCGGGCCTCTCACTGTTGTGGCCTCTCCCGTTGCGGAGCACAGGCTCCGGACGCGCAGGCCCAGCGGCCATGGCTCACGGGCCCAGCCGCTCCGCGGCATATGGGATCCTCCCAGACCGGGGCACGAACCCGTATCCCCTGCATCGGCAGGCGGACTCTCAACCACTTGCGCCACCAGGGAGGCCCTATTTTTACTTTTTTAAGGAACCTCCATACTGTTCTCCATAGTGGCTGTATCAATTTACATTCCCACCAACAGGCAAGAGGGTTCCCTTTTCTCCACACCCTCTCCAGCATTTGTTGTTTGTAGATTTTCTGATGAAGCCCATTCTAACTGGTGTGAGGTGATACCTCACTGTAGTTTTGATTTGCATTTCTCTAATAATTAGTGATGTTGAGCAGCTTTTCATGTGCTTCTTGGCCATCTGTATGTCTGTGGAGAAATGTCTGTTTAGGGCTTCTGCCCACTTTTGGATTGGGTTGTTTGTTTTTTTGATATTGAGCTGCATGAGCTGTTTATATATTTTGGAGATTAATCTTTTGTCCATTGATTCATTTGTAAGTATTTTCCCCCATTCTGAGGGTTGTCTTTTCGTCTTGTTTGTAGTTTTCCTTTGCTTTGCAAAAGCTTTTAAGTTTCATTAGGTCCAATTCGTTTATTTTTGTTTTTATTTCCATCACTCTAGGAGGTGGATCAAAAAAGATCTTCCTGTGATTTATGTCAAAGAGTGTTCTTCCTATGTTTTACTCTAAGAGTTTTATAGTGTCCGGTCTTACATTTAGATCTCTAATCCATTTTGGGTATATTTTTGTGTACGGTGTTAGGGAGTGTTCTAATTTCATTCTTTTACATGTAACTCTCAAGTTTTCCCAGCACACTTACTGAAGAGACTATCTTTACTCCATTGTATATCCTTGCCTCCTTTGTCATAGATTAGTTGACCATAGGTGCATGGGTTTATCTCTGGGCTTTCTATCCTGTTCCATTGATCTATATTTCTGTTTTTGTGCCAGTAACATACTGTCTTGATTACTGTAGCTTTGTCGTATAGTCTGAAGTCTGGGAGCCTGATTCCTCCAGCTCCGTTTTTCTTTCTCAAGATTGCTTTGGCTATTCGGGGTCTTTTATGTTTCCATACAAATTGTAAAATTTTTTTGTTCTAGCTCTGTGAAAAATGCCATTGGTAGTTTGATAGGAATTACATTGAATCTGTAGTTTGCTTTGGGTAATATAGTCATTTTCACAATATTGATTCTTCCAAGTCAAGAACATGGTATATCTCTCCATCTGTTTGTATCATCTTTAATTTCTTTCATCAGTGTCTTATAGTTTTCTACATACAGGTCTTTTGTCTCCCTAGGTAGGTTTAGTCCTAGGTATTTTATTCTTTTTCTTGCAGTGGTAAATGGGAGTGTTTCCTTAATTTCTCCTTCAGATTTCTCATCATTAGTGTATAGGAGTGCAAGAGATTTCTGTGCATTAATTTTGTGGCCTACAGCTTTACCAAATTCATTGATTAGCTCTAGTAGTTTTCTGGTGGCATCTTCAGGATTCTCTATGTAAAGTATCATGTCATCTGCAAACAGTGACAGTTTTACTTCTTCTCTTCCAATTTGGATTCCTTTTATTTCTTTTGCTTCTCTGATTGCTGTGGCTAGGACTTCCAAAACTAAGTTGAATAATAGTGGTGAGAGTGGACATCCTTTTTTTGATCCTGATCTTAGAGGAAATGCTTTCAGTTTTTCACCATTGAGAATTATGTTTGCTGTGGGTTTGTTGCATATGGCCTTTATTATGTTGAGGGTAGGTTCCCTCTATGCCCACTTTCTGGAGAGTTTTTATCATAAATTGGTGTTGAATTTTGTCAAAAGCTTCTTCTGCATCTATTGAGATGATCATATGATTTTTATTCTTCAGTTTGTTAATATGGTGTGTCACATTGATTGATTTACGTATATTGAAGAATCCTTGCATCCCTGGACTAAATCCCACTTGATCATGGTGTACGATCCTTTTAATGTATTGTTGGATTCTGTTTGCTAGTATTTTGTTGAGGATTTTTGCATCTATATTCATCAGAGATATTGGTCTGTAATTTTCTTTTTTTGTAGTATCTTTGTCTGGTTTTGGTATCAGGGTGATGGTGGCCTCGTAGAATGAGTTCAGGTGTGGTCCTTCCTCTGCAATTTTTTTCGAAGAGTTTGAGAAGGATGGGTGTTAGCTCTTCTCTAAATGTTTGATAGAATTCACCTGTGAAGCCATCTATCCGGTCCTGGACTTTTCTTTGTTGGAAGATTTTTAATCACAGTTTCAATTTCATTTCTTATGATTGGTCTGTTCATATTTTCTCTTTCTTCCTGGTTCAGTCTTGGAATCTTATACCTTTCTAAGAATCTGTCCATTTCTTGCCAGTTGGCCATTTTATTGGCACAGAGTTGCTTGTCATAGTCTCTTAGGATGCTTTGTACTTCTGCAGTGTCTGTCGTAGCTTCTCCTTTTTCATTTCTAATTTTATTGATTTGAGTCCTCTCCCTCTTTTTCTTGATGAGTCTGGCTAATGGTTTTTCAATTTTGTTTATCTTCTGAAAGAACCAGCTTTTAGTTTTATTGATCTTTGCTATTGTTTTCTTTGTTTCTATTTCATTTAATTCTGCTCTGATCTTTATGATTTCTTTCCTTCTACTAACTTTGGGTTTTGTTTGTTCTTCTTTCTCTAGTTCCTTTAGGTGTAAGGTTAGATTGTTTATTTGAGATTTTTCTTGTTTCTTGAGTTAGGATTGTATTGCTATAAACTTCCCTCTTAGAACTGCTTTTGCTGCATCCCATAGGTTTCGGATCGTCGTGTTTTCATTGTCGTTTGTCTCTAGGTATTTTTTGATTTCCTCTTTGATTTCCTCAGTGGTCTCTTGGTTATTTAGTAATGTATCGTTTAGCCTCCATGTGTTTGTGTTTTTTATGTTTTTTCTCTATAATTGATTTCTAATCTCATAGCATTGTGGTCAGGAAAGCTGCTTGATATGATTTCAGTTTTCTTAAATTTACTGAGGCTTCTTTTGTGACCCAAGATGTGATCTATCCTGGAGAATGTTCCATGCGCACTTGAGAAGAAAGTGTAATCTGCTGTTTTGGGATGGAATGTCCTATAAATATCAATTAAATCTATCTGGTCTATTGTGTCATTTAAAGCTTCTGTTTCCTTATTTATTTTCATTTTGGATGATCTGTCCATTGGTGTAAGTGAGGTGTTAAAATCCTCCACTATTATTGTGTTACTGTCAATGTCCTCTTTTATAGCTGTTAGCAGTTGCTTTATGTATTGAGGTGCTCCTTTGTTGGGTGCATATATATTTACAATTGTTATATCTTATTCTTGGATTGATCCCTTGATCATTATGTAGTGTCCTTCCTTGTCTCTTGTAACATTCTTTATTTTAAAGTCTATTTTATCTGATATGAGTATTGCTACTCCAACTTTCTTTTGATTTCCATTTGCATGGAATATCTTTTTCTATCCCCTCACTTTCAGTCTGTATGTGTCCCTAGGTCTGAAGTGGGTCTCTTGTGTATGTTCCTATGACCATTTTCTTAATTGTTTGGGGTTTGTTTTTGTAGGTCCTTTTCTTTTGTGTTTCCCAGTTGGAGACGTTCCTTTAGCATTTGTTGTAGAGCTGGTTTGGTGGTGCTGAATTCTCTTAGCTTTTGCTTGTCTGTAAAGCTTTTGATTTCTCCATCGAATCTGAATGAGATCCTTGCTGGGTAGAGTAATCTTGGTGTAGGTTCTTCCCTTTCATCACTTTAAATATATCATGTCACTCCCTTCTGGCTTGTAGAGTTTCTGCTGAGAAATCAGCTGTTAACCTTATGGGAGTTCCCTTGTATGTTATTTGTTGTTTTTCCCATGCTGCTTTCAGTAATTTTTCTTTGTCTTTAATTTCTGCGAATTTCATTACTATGTGTCTCAGAGTGTTTCTCCTTGGATTTATCCTGCCTGGGACTCTCTGGGCTTCCTGGACTTGGGTAGCTCTTTCTTTTCCTATGTTAGGGAAGTTTTCGACTTTAATCTCTTCAGATATTTTCTCGGGTCCTTTCTCTCTCTCTTCCCCTTCTGAGACCCCTATAACGCAAATGTTGTTGTGTTTAATGTTGTCCCAGAGGTCTCTTAGGCTGTCTTCATTTCTTTTCATTCTTTATTCTGTTCCGCAGCAGTGAATTCCACCATTCTGTCTTCCAGGTTGCTTATCCGTTCTTCTTCCTCAGTTATTCTGCTATTGATCCCTTCTAGTGTATTTTTCATTTCAGTTCTTGTATTGTTCTTCTCTGTTTGTTTTTTCTTTAATTCTTCTAGGTCTTTGTTAAACGTTTCTTGCATCTTCTTGATCTTTGCCTCCATTCTTTTTCCGAGGGCCTGGATCATCTTCCTTATAATTATTCTGAATTCTTTTTCTGGAAGCTTGCCTATCTCCACTTCGTTTGGTTGTTTTTCTGGGGTTTTCTCTTGTTCCTTCTTCTGATCATAGACCTCTGCCTTTTCATCTTGTCTATCTTTCTATGAATGTGCTTTTTGTTCCACATGCTGCAGGACTGTAGTTCTTCTTGCTTCTGCTGTCTGCTCTCTGTGGAAGAGGCTATCTAAGAGGCTTGAGCAAGTTTCCTGATGGGAGGGACTGGTGGTGGGTAGAGCTGGCTGTTACTCTGGTGGGCAGAGCTCAGTAAAACTTTAATCCACTTGTCTGCTGATGGGTGGGCCTGGGTTCCTCCCTGTTGGTTGTTTGGCCTGAGGCGACCCAATACTGGAGCCTACCTGGGCTCTTTGCTGGGGCTAATGGTGGACTCTGGGAGGGCTCCCGCCAAAGGGTACTTCCCAGAATTTCTGCTGCCAGTGTCCTTGTCCTCATGATGAGACACAGCCACCCACCGCCTCTGCAGGAGACCCTCCAACACTAGCAGGTAGGTCTGGTTCAGTCTCCTATGGGGTCACTGCTCCTTCCCCTGGGTCCCAATGCAAACACTACTTTGTGTGTGCCCTCCAAGAGTGGAGTCCATTTTTTCCAGTCCTGTTGAAGTCCAGCAATCAAATCTCTCCAGGCTTCAAAGTCTGATTCTCTAGGAATTCCTCCTCCCGTTGCCAGACCCCCAGGTTGGGAAGCCTGATGTGGGGCTCAGAACCTTCACTCCAGTGGGTGGACTTCTGTGGTATAAGTGTTCTCCAGTTTGTGAGTCACCCACCCAGCAGTTTTGGAATTTGATTTTATTGTGATTGCGCCTCTCCTACCATCTCACTGTGGCTTCTCCTTTGTCTTTGGATGTGGGGTATCTTTTTGGTGAGTTCCAGTGTCTTCCTGTCGATGATTGTTCAACAGTGAGTTGTGATTCCAGTCCTCTTGCAAGAGGGAGTGAGAGCACGTCCTTCTGCTCTGCCATCTTGAACCAATCTTTCTAAAGTAGGAAGGATCTTTAATTGTCTTAAAACAGGAACGTAAAAATATAGTCAAATAAATCTAATTATCTCTTAAAACAGTTTTTTTCTAAATAGTGAGCTGGTTATTTGTTTTCTTCATATCCCAAAGTTTAATTTTCTGTAGAATTATTTGCCAGTAAGTAAAAATGACAAGCTTGTAGTTCAGGAAGTTCACAAACTGTACTAAATGCAATGAAATGTAAGATTTGGAGAAACTATTATAAATTTAATATTGCAAATACAAGTCAGCATTAAGGTACCATTTGGATATTTACAGTTTTACTAAAATATTTTATTATTTTTTTTATTTTTTATTTTTTTTGCGGTTCACGGGCCTCTCACTGCTGTGGCCTCTCCCGTTGTGGAGCACAGGCTCCAGACGCACAGGCTCAGGAGCCATGGCTCACGGGCCCAGCCTTCTCCGCGGCACGCGGGATCCTCCCTGACCGGGGCACGAACCCGCGTCCCCTGCATCGGCAGGCGGACTCCCAACCACTGCGCCACCAGGGAAGCCCTAAAATATTTTAAATATTAATATTTAAGTTCTTTCTGTAGTGTGATCAGATCAGAACAGTTGTGATACCCAGGAAATAGCTTCACAAGTGGTCATTCATCTGCTAAAATAATATGTTCTTTCTAGTGTTAAAGTAGTTTTAATTGTTTTCTGCTAAGATTTAGTTTGGTAATAGTCAAAATATTAACAGTGAACACACATTATATATCTTTTTTAAAAAATTAGTCTATCCAGAATCTATATAGATAAAATGACATTTTAGGTTGTTTGACTATCCAAAATTTCTTCTCAATAGATTGCAATATTTTAGAGTCAGATTCAATGTACTAAGTCTTAATAAAAGCAGTTATCTAGTCGGAAATTCATTTCGTATAAAACTTTTTTCTTTTTTTTTGGGGTCAAAGTATGCTGAGACTTTGAGAAACAAATAGTATAAAAGAATATTTAAATTAAATGTACCCCTAATGTATATATACATATTTTTTTTACATCTTATCATCAAATGTTACAACCATATTGATATCTCTTCGGATATCTCATCTTTTTTTTTTTCTTATTTGTCAGTATTTGAAAACTTTCTAACACAAAAAAGGAAAGCAGGATAATATGCTTGTTTAAAACCAAAAGCATGAATGGTTAGTACCGTTATTAAGCAAACAAATATTATAGCCAACATTTATTGAGCACCAAGTGACAGGTACTGCTCTAATTAATTCTCAGACAACCTGTAAAGTGTAGGTACTGGAAGCATTTTCAGTTTTACAGATCAGGAAAACATACAAAGCTTAGTGACAGTGAAGGTTACAGTGCCAACAGGTAGTTTACATTATATTGCCTCCTATGGGGTATTATTTTAGTGTATACTATTTAGTGTACTAATTACTATTTATGTTGCATTACCATATATAGTATATTATTGTAATTCTTGAAGCCCTTCTGAGTTTTGATTTTATAGCAGGCCAAAATTATCTCTGTAATTGGTATAATACTAGTTAAGACACGGATTGTACTAAATGACTTGACCAAAGGAAATGTGGTTCCACCACAAGGATCAAGGTAGAGTCATTGTGGTTTATTTACATACAAAGAGATGGGAGGATAGAGAGCTCAAAGTTTTAATCTTACTTCTACTACTTATTTAGCCATTGTTGAGTGTTTATGTTCATTAATTGTTAATTGTAAGAGCTGAGAGTTCTTGTATTGAGAACATTTGTGAATTGCTGAAATATTAAAAGGCTTCTAATTAAAATATCTTCTGATATAGTTATGGAGTGTTTTCCTTTTTGTTCCCAAAGCATCTAGTTTGGAGTTTATTGTGTCATATATTTCTCCTCAGCCATGATTTTTTAGAAGGGCCAAGCCTCCTAGTTGTTTTCCTTTTGAATTAAATGCTTTTTACTTTGCCTTTATTACTTTTTAATATCCAAGAGATTTGGGTGAAAGTATTATATGGTTATTAATTTGAAATAGTCTCTAGAAATCTGTTTCTTCAAGAACCAGCTGGGAAGAAATCAGGTATATAACCAAATCACCTGAGTGTTCTGTGTGCTCTGACTAGCTCAGAAAGAAAAAGTTAGTACCTCATTTGCAAGGTTTTCTTTTTCAACCAGGTGTGGCAGTTTTGCTAGATACAGTGAAAAACAGTCTCTCAGTTTTTGACTCAAAGTTGTGTATGCTTTGTGAGCATAGATGGAATTAAAGCATTTTAATGTTTTTCAAGATCAGTGTATCTTGGACGCATTTTGATGACTCAGGGCTGATGTTAGCTGCAGAAGGAACTAGAGCACAATTGCACTGAGAAGGAACAGATGTTTTCTGAGTTTCAGGATGAGTAGGTTGGTTGCATAGCACAAGAGTAATTGGACAATGTAAAAGGCAGTGACAGTGGAAATAAGCAAGGAGATGTTCTCAGGGTGGTTATGGTTTAGCAAAAGGATGAATGAAATAAGGCAACATGCATATGATGAAGGTCATTAGATGTCACAAAGTGGAGATTTCTGGGGTGAAATGGAGCCACACAAGGCAAAGGTAGAAATTGTACTGGTGAGGGTAAGTTACTACCAGTGATGAACTATTCTGTTCTCTTGTATCCTATTAAAAGATACAGACTTCCATGCTCTATAGGGCTCAGTCTTATCCATAATAAGTAAAATCTTAAGCCTGTTGAGGATTTTCAAATGCCTTTACTGGCCTGAATGATTTATTAAATCAATACAATTATGAAAAATTATAGTTTGGGGGAGAAAGGTGAAGACAAGTCCGTTCTTTTGAATTCTTCTTATTCTTGGTGGAGTGCCAAATGTCCTTAATAGATTGACTTCCCTTGAGCCCAGGCCTCTGCTTCACTCAGTTCTGTTGGCTGTTAACTAATGGCCACCTCTTCTGAGGGGCTTGAGGTAGAGCCACATCACTTTCGTCCTCCAGACCTTCCGCTCCTTGATAGTTTCTATTTTAGACATCTTGACACTCTCTAGCATAAATTCAGTCTCCTGTTTCTGGCCTTCAGAACCTTTCTTAAGTTTATCCCACACAAGTTTGATTTTTTTTTCATTTTTAAATCATCACCAGAATGGCTTCCTGGTGCCCACTGTAGCAGATGTAAATTCCTTCCATCGGGCTTTCCTGTGCTCTTGTCCCCTCATTTTCCCTCACTCCCACTCCCCTCTAACGGTGACAATTCCCTATTCCTTTGACTATAGGTACTAGTCTCTTGGCAATTTGTTATCTCAAAACTTACCTGCTAGTCAAAAAGAAACATTGATTAGGTATATATATACAAAGTATTTTGGTGAAGACAGGGATATAAAGATTAATAAGCTATTTTCTCAATGTTCTGTAATAGCCTGTATGGGAAAAGAGTCTGAAAAAATATGTATACATATGACTGAATCACACTGCTGTACACCTGAAACTACCCCAACATTGTAAATCAACTATATTTCAATAAAAAATACCGTAAAATAAAAAAATTTATTTTATATGCCCCTAACTTATTTATAGTCTGACTGGTGAGAGGGAAAGAATCTCTTTGTAAAAAGATAATTAACAACAGAAGGTAGGATGTGATGTGTCAGATGCTTGGAATTAGCTGTAGATGTCCAAAGCTGAGGAGAAACTCTGGGCTGGGGTAGTTGAAGTGGGATTCACAAAGGAAATAAGAACTGTGTTGTCCTACCGATTAGGTGAATAGTAGGGTGTGTGTGTGTGTGTGTGTGTGTGTGTGTGTGTGTGTGTGTGTGTGTGTGTAAGAAAGAGAGACTTTGTCTTTCTCTGTTTACTCCCTGTAGGAATAGGAGAATGACAGGTGTTTTAGGGAAGTAGAAAATGTAAAGTGTGGAGTGGAACTATAAAGTCTTGCCTTGAGTATAAAAGCAAAAGTTTATGTAAGGAAGTAATACGAGATATGGTTGAAGAGGTAAATTGGTGTTAGAGAATTAAAAAGAAAAAAAACACACTAACAGCAAAACTATACAGGCCACTTTAAGAATTTGTAATTTGGAACTGGGCAGGGACTAATACCTTTTTAGAAAAACATCAGAATTTCAGCTGAGAACCAAACTCACCATCAAGAACTGACATTTTCTTGCTGATTTGTATCAGTATTTCAGATGGCTTTTTTAGACCCAGCTAAAGTAACTGATAATAATGCTCACTGCCATGGACAATGACAAAAGGGTCCTGGATTCCTAAAGTCATAACTGTCAGGTAGTAAAATATTTTTATATCTTCTTCATATTGTTTGAAGTAGAGCTAATATAAAAATAGTTCAAATTAATGTTTCTATGACATTCTCTTGCTGTTCAAGTGGAACTATTATTTGTGACAGGAAGTGAACCTTTCTTAATGTGACTAGTTATACTTTTGAATCTGACAGTTCAAGTCATGGAAGATCTTGCCTTTCCATAGCTGTTATTTCAGTTATTTTCATCTCTTTTTTTTTTTTTTTTTTTTTTTTTTTTTTGCGGTACGCGGGCCTCTCATTGTTGTGGCCTCTCCCGTTGCGGAGCACAGGCTCCGGACACGCAGGCTCAGCGGCCATGGCTTACGGGCCCAGCCACTCTGTGGCATGTGGGATCTTCCCAGACCGGGGCACGAACCCATGTCCCCTGCATCAGCAGGCAGACTCTCAACCACTGCGCCACCAGGGAAGCCCTATTTTCATCTCTTTTTGTGTGTCTTGAGAAGTTAAGATTAAGCCCAAGTCTGTTAGACATAGTTTTCACGGGAGAATTGTATCCTGGAAAAAGACAACAGATTGATTGGTTCAGGTTTGTTCAGTGCAGATTTTTATTGTGAGAAAGAGATCAGTTCATTATACCTTTTTCCCCATTGAAGGTGATAATTACCCTTTATTGTTGCATTCACAACTTCTTTAGAGAATTATCTTCAAAATTGTGACTTTAAAAACATAGCATCAAGACTATTATTGACTTAAAAATAAATAATAATTATTTATAAATAATACATAAATAAGTCTAAAAATCTAGCTCTTCTAGTGTACCATTTTCATGAAACATTTCTTTCAGTGTTTCTGCGTGGTAATCTGGAAGCAGAAACCTGAACTCTAGTGATATACTACCCAGTAATAGAATTTGCATATTTTTGGTTTGATATGTATTCTTTCTTTTGGAAATAACAACCTTTGACATTATTTTTAAAGTTAGATGTTTTTGTTAAGATCAATGATCATTTCCAAAAACGTCTATGGCATAAATGGGATGGTAACATATGACTTTAATTGTACTAGGAATAGAAAAAAATAAGGTGTTTTTATAAAGAGCAAAGAAATCATTTTTATTGAGCACATATTATATGCCCAGGACATATTATACCTTCTAATATTTATAAAGTCTTATAAAGTAAATATCATTTCTATTTACAGATGAGAAAGTTGAGATACAGAGAGGTGAAATAACTTGCCCAGTAAATGATATAATTGGGATCTGAACGCAGGTTTTCCTGACTCCCTAAGCCCACTCCCTTTGTTCTTTACAACACTGTTTTTGTGTAAATATTGCTGACTTAAATTTTCCATTGGAGACGTTGATCAAGTATTCCAAGGAAGTCAGCCCATACAACAACAGTGCGTTGCACAGAGCAAGCTCTATAGAAATGCAAGATGGTAGAGAGATCAGTGACCCAACAACATCATCATTTAATGAAAATTTTCCCATGTAGCTTTTCTAAGCAAGCATTTATGTTAATTTTTTCATTTGAGAAATTGGAAGTATCCCTACCTTCTTAAAGTGTCCTATAATTTATAGAACTTTTGAGTATCGTCTTGGACTATTTGCCTGTACTTTAATAAAGTGATGGCTTCAGGAATTGTTAATATCTCTTAAGCCAGTTACTGCCTCAGAAAGTGGCCCAAGATTACTGTGCTTCAGGGTTGGTGATTTGCTGTCAGCTATTATTTCTCAAGGTCAAATTCTGGCAGTTCCTTTCTTGCTTCTTTTTTTTTGTTTTTTTTTCCTGTGAGTAACTTAAAAAGTGCCAAAATTTCTAGGGAAAATTAGGTGACTAAACTTGTTAAATCAATAACCTTAATTTGCACCTGATTATATGCATCCATAAGCTTTGACCAGTGGGCCTAAAGGTGTCTCTACATCCTCCTGGAAAAGTGTAGTACTTTCATTCACTGACATTGCGTTCCTATTTTTTCTTTTTTCAATAAGGAGGTGTTAATTCTGCCATATTTGCCTTAAGACAGTACTGCACTACTGGTAATGTTTTGTTTGCTGGAAGGGGCTACAGACTTACCCTTTATTTCTCTTAATTCCGTACGCTGCTCTCGTGGTCCTAAATATTTGAATGTGGTTCTGCTTACTGGCTGTATAAGTGTAAATACAGCCAAGAAGGCAAAAAGCATCAGCAGCTCTGCCCAGAAATGATGTTCTTTCACTTGCGGTGGTTTCTGTTCTTCAGTGAGCCTGCTGCTGCCTTTCCTCACCGTCTCCCTTTCCTCACCGCCTCCCTTTCTTCACGGTGGCAGTAGTCGATGTCGCTTTCACTGCTGCTCACAGCTGCACCAAGCGACGTAAAACAGGTTTGAAACTTACAATACTTGTCCCGAAACAGGTCTATCTTCAAGTTTGTCAAGCAGAGTGACTGAACCAGTTCTGCTTTCTATTCTCTTGTCAGCCAGTGCCTTGCCGGAGTTTTCACATTTGTTGTCACAGTAGCGGTGCAGTGTGGTTTATAATCCATATGCCTCTTTTAGGTACATCTGCAGGTTTAAACGCTTTGCTTGTCCCTACAACACAGGACTCATCTCCACTGCTTGAGTGCTTCTGGTGTATAATCACGGTAGCAGTGTATTTCAGCTTCACCATGGTCATCTTAAAGAAAACACACAGGAGCTTTAATACAGGCTGGAAGCTTTTCTACCAAACTAGAAATATGCTAATGGCAGATTCCAGGCACTCTCATAAAAGCACTATATTGTTATTAAGAGGAACCTCTTGGGCTTCTTTGGTGGCGCAGTGGTTGAGAGTCCGCCTGCCGATGCAGGGGACACGGGTTCATGCCCCGGTCCGGGAAGATCCCACATGCTGCAGAGTGGCTGGGCCCGTGAGCCATGGCTGCTGACCCTACGCGTCTGGATCCTGTGCTCCGCAACGGGAGAGGCCACAGCAGTGAGAGGCCCACGTACCACAAAAAAAAAAAAAAAAAAAGAAGAACCTCTTAAAGAATGGTTTCATCTTAATTAATTTTACTATTAATAAGGCCCCTTCTGGAATTTTTCTTTTGGGGGCTTACAACAGAAACATAAGATGTTGGGTTCTCCTTAATATACAAATAATATGTATTCAGCAATGGGTCAACCATAGTGTCACAGTTTCGTTGTGATCATTTATAGCCATGGAATAATAACCTGAAGATGCTTCTCAAATCTCTACCTCATTCTTCTCTAAAACCACCGTTTTGAATCTTCAGATGCCTACTGGGCAGTCATATTGACTCTTTCAAATCACCTCAGATTTGCTCATTATTGTTACTTTTTCTTTAAGTGAACATTTAATGGCTACCTGCATCACTCAGTCATGAAACTTAAATTTATTAGGTACCCATTATGTGCCAAGCACTTTGATAGGCACTGGAGTTAGAGCAGCAAATAAGACTGACATGGTCCCTGCCTTTATGGAGCTCACTGTATATGTACAAGACTGCTGATTGAACCAGTTCTTCAGGAGTGACGGCTGTAATGACAGGGAAGATAAAGGGGTTGTTTGGATGGAGGGCAAAAGGGTCTGTAGCTTTGTCTCGTGGGTTGGGAGGACCTCCCTAAAGAAGTCACCTTTAAGCCCAGAATTGAAGGGCATGAAGGAGTTAGATGAGTCGGGGCAAGCTGGTCCCTCTGTGCCTCAGTGTCCTCATTTGTAAAGTACCAAGAGAAAACTAACAGTAAATTAGTTAATGCATGCGAAGCACCTAGGACAGCACCTGACCCTGAGTGTGGCTGCTGTCTTCATCACCGTTATCATCGTCACCAGTCATTCGTTTATTCAGGTATTCAAATAAACATTGATTGAGCATGTACCAAGTGCTGGGTATTTTTCAGTACCGTGGTGGGATTCAGAAATGAAAAATTAAAAATCTGCCTATTCTAGGCTCTTAAGGTATGTATACAAATAGCTTAATAGCAAAAAGAATAATACAGTAAGAACTGTACGGGAGATATGAGCCAATATTTGGGAAGGAGCCATCCTTTCTTTCTGGTAGTGGTATATTATTTATGTCACTTACTTGGCAAATAGTATATACTGCCTATGAAATCTAATATTTTCCTGTATTCTTATTAACTTTTAAGATTTTACATGCATAGGTCTTTACTTGCCACTGAAACTTTCCATGTTTGAATTGTGAAAATATATATCACACAGACTGAAGTAGGTGAATAGTAGGCTCTCTGTATGTTGATGAGTGGTCTTGGAAACCCATTAAACTTTTTAGGGTCACTTATACAAAAGCCTCATAACTGCTGGAGACCTTTTATTATGGTAGGAGCACATGCTTTAGAGGGACTCAATATAGATTAAGAAGTAGATGTCACCTCCTCTAAAATAAAAAAAGTTCCCCATTTTATTCTTCAGGGGTGCAGCAAATGTTGATAACACCAAATGTCTGTTTTAATACTTTGCTATAGTAAAGTGGCATCCCTGACATCATTTTTTGAAATGTATTACCATATGCAGCTGAAAAAAATTAGAGCAAGAATCAAAATTGGTAATCATTTAAATGTCTTTTGTTTGACAGTAGCGAAAGTAGCATATTTCACCTTTGCTGGTACAAAATAAGAAGCTCAGCAGCCGGGAATATATTTCAACAAAATGAAGTTTACAAAATGTTACTTACATCTCTCTCTTGAGAGAAAACAGTTAATTGTGTAGTAAATAGCATATTGTAGCTTTTGGTATATAAAATTAGTGGGCTTCTTATTTGCTGGAATCTTTTGTTTTTATGTCTTAATGCAGTACATTTATGATGAAGATGCAAGCTTTTTTTTTTTTTTTTTTTTTTTTTGGTCTGAACTTTAAAGCAAAAAGCTGTTATTTCTAATAAACAGGTATTTCCCTCACAATTAGGTAGAACATTGAGCTGACCATAACAAACAGGCTCGTAGATTATATCATCCAAAAAGAAGTAGATTAATGTATTTTTAAATTAAGGGTAGTCTTCAGAAATTCCCTGGTAATAGGTCTTTGCAGTGGCTTTTAATCTCTTAAAACATAAGGCTTGCATGGGATGAGACATGAATTAATTTCCCAGCTCTTGACAAAATTGAATCCAAAACCATCCACATACATATGACAGTCACTTCTAGAGAGTAATTAGCTTGCTATAAATACAAGAGATTTCCTGTGAGAAAATTGCTCATGCTATGTAACCAATAGAGAAATCTGGCAGATTAAAGAAAAAGTATATCTTATCCAAAAAAATAGAACCCTTCAGTTTTTTAGTTTGTTTTGGCTCTTGTGCTTTTTTGCTGAAATTTAGTTGTGGGAAATGTGGCAGGCTGGTGTGTGAGACATGTTTATGCCCTTTATGGGGTGTGGGATTAACTTCATAATTAGCTTTTAGAGATCTTTATGGAAATTTTTTCATGAATCTATTCAGCTGCACAAGGATGATTTGCCATTCAGTTGAAAAGCAAACCAATCCCTGAACCTTAGGATAGACTTTAGAACTAAACGAATCTGGTGGGATTCTCATCCAGTGTATGTACCTTGGTTTTATATCTATAAAATGGAAATGACAGCATCTACTTCTTAAAATCATGGTGTGAATTCTATAGAATAGTGTGGATAAAGCATCTAGCACAAATCTAGGCTTATAAAAGTCATTTTAAAAAATGGTGTTTCAGGGCTTCCCTGGTGGCGCAGTGGTTGAGAGTCCGCCTGCCGATGCAGGGGACACGGGTTCGTGCCCCGGTCCGGGAAGATCCCACATGCCGCGGAGCGGCTGGGCCCGTGAGCCATGGCCGCTGAGCCTGCGTGTCTGGAGCCTGTGCTCCGCAATGGGAGAGGCCACAACAGTGAGAGGCCCGCGTACCGCAAAAAAAAAAAAAAAAAAGAAAGAAAAAAGAAAAAAAAAATGGTGTTTCCTTCTACCCCCCATCACGTCTTCTCTAAGGCATTTAATGAGCCATTACAAACAGGGGCCTTGTTCTTTTATCACCTTGGGATCCAGATCATTAGGACCTTCTGATCTTTTTACATTTTTCTTTCATATGAGGAATTGCGACATGAGAAACTGAGTACATAACTAACACCACAGGTATGCTTCTTGGATATTTGTTGTAGGGAACCTGGGCTGCCTAAAACTTGATACACCTCTTCTAAAAAAGTAGAGCATGTGGCTGTGCTTGAGAGTTTCTGTCTGTGCTGCAGCGTTCTAACTTAAGGAGGCATTTTGATTTTGAGCTCAAGGTATTGTTTCAAAGCCAGGTATCACTTTGGTTTTAATTTATAAATAACCTCGTGGAATAGCCACTTTTGAATTCAGGTTAACAAAGAATAGAATGAAAATAAACCAAACAGTCAGTTGTTTACCTTCCTCTAGTACCATTAATAGTTTTAGGCTATATAAAAGCATACAAATATGCTCTATAAAGCATATTCAGTAAAGCATATATTGCATAAGTCAAGGTGAACTGCATGGGGTTTAGTTTCTTCAGTTTATTTAGTTTTATTTTCTTGTCGTTTAAAATGGAAGTTAACAGAAATAGAATAAGAATTCTTCTGTTTGTGTATGTAATACATGATCATATTTTCCTAAAAGGAATTGAGTACAGAATAAACCCCAGGAAATAACAGGAAAGCAGGCTAACAGAATTGCAGCCCCCTATGTCTACCAAAAGGTTTACTTAGCTTAACCCACACAGACCCAATAGGAACCATCTGGCATTGTGCTCCAGGTTACATGGCTTAAAAATTGAACAGCATAGAGTGGCGTAGCATAGAGCCTAAGGCTTGTACAGCACGGAGCACACCACACATGTGTCAAAAGCACTGGAATCAAGATTTAAATCTAGTTCTACCTACTCCACAGTTCCTTATATTCTTTTGTAGCATTCTCTTTCCTAAACTGTCTCAGTAATCTAGCAAGGTGAGGAAAATACTGAATTGTCCTTAAATTGCACTCTGTGTGGTTTGAAGAAGTTAAAAGGAAGCAGTCTGGTATGTTGGAAGGAGCTCAGGACTGGGTATGAGATTTGGGGTTCTTGTCTTTGTCTTAAAAGAGTTTTTTTGTTTTAATTAAAAATACAGTTTTTCAGTAAATCATGTCTAGCATCCTTTTTAGTCTTTTTAAACTAAAACTAAAATACAGTCATTTATGATTATTTAACTTTAAGGATTTATAAAAGAAAGTGAACACATTCAAAGTCAAATAAAATAAATGCTTTGAGAATTCTATTCAGATCACATGGTTAAGAGCTTTAGAGTCAGGGGAAAGTAAGCTTGAAACCTTCCATGACTAGCTGTCTGAACTTTGTAAACATAGTCTGTGACCTCATGGTAACATATGTCTGCTCTTCCTTATAAATTTGGTCTAGTTTACCAAAGGGCGATATATTAATTAGTAATAATAAATTGGAATTACTCTAAAACAGTCTTCGTTATAGAGCAGAATTCAGAATAAGTTAGGTCTACAAGGTGTCACAACCATGCTGGCTTTCCTAAAAGAACTGGATCTACTCCAAGTTGCTCAGCAGTACACATGTCAGAGATAGCAGTCGGAAGAGGCCTTCCTGGTCATTCTGCAGGGCAGGTGCTAGAAGATGGCCCAGCCATAGAGGAATTGTGGTTGGTCTCTTTGTGATACAAATGTCCTCCCACCTCCCTCCCTCACCTCAGGTGGTGGTAGGGGAAACTCTTTGGACTCATCAGAATATGACTGTACAATAATACAAGCTGAAGGAGTATTTGTTGTGCAAGTGACCTGTATCTCTTAAAAAGGAGAAAGTACCCCTATTCCCATTCCAAAGAGCAGGAGAGTGTTGTACCTGTGATACATCTTCAGGTAGAGTAAATACTAGAAACCACAAGTTCTATATCTGCAGATCTGGAGGCTATAAATAAAAATAATCACACACATCCAAATGATGAAATTAAATTGTATGTTGGCCAGTGTGGTATAGGGAAGAGGAAAGATTACAGGGCTGATTATCAAGAATGTAGAATCTCCTCCTGAATCTGTCATTTTCTGACTGCACAGGCAGTTAGTTGTATATGTGTGTTTGAGGGCTGGGATTTGTTCATCTTTAGGCCTTGGAAGGTTAAACAATGACAGCGGTGCTTTCTGTTTCTGTCTGAGCCTCAATTTATTACTCTGTCTCCATTTTAGAAATTTTTTTGTATCCAGATATCACCTACGTGCTTTCTAAAGGCTCTGCATTTGTTATTTAAAATTGAAAAAAATATGTATACGTCATAAACATACATATACACACACACACGTGTGCGCGCACGCACACACACACACACACACCCCAAACAGAAAAAAAAATGCAAAGGAATGAATGCTTCTGTGTTTATTTCTTCCCTGTTACTTTATACAGGCATTTTGTAGTTTTCTGGGTGAATATAGAGAGAAGAATGGGAAAAAGAGCCTAGCAACCTACTCAAACTTAAGCCCAGTTCTTCATCCATCAGTGGGATATTTCTTCTTCCTTCAAGAAAGAGTCTTTCCTCCAAACTTCTGCCTCCTGCTACAGTAATACGACTCTTTCTGTCAAAGGGGGTGAGAACTGTTAATAATAACAAGAGTATATAAAAATAATGGAATGTCTTAATTTAAATCTTTTTCTGGTAATCTGTCTACTATCATTTCTTTCTCCACAGTGATGACAGCCTTTCCATTTTCCCTTACATACTAAATATTTACCAGGACTTCATCTTTTGTATTTTTTCTAAGTTACATTTTATTTTCTGCAAAAATACCTTCTCTAAAATTTTCATTATATTACTTTTCCTAATGGATATTCAAAAGACGCTTCGAATTTGAATTTAGATCCTATTAATAGGCTATTCATTAAGTCCTCTGTTGGATCATTAATAAAGTGATCAATTATTAGAGACTCGAAACCAACGTTTTATACCCTCAAGGCAGACTCTCAGTGTCTTGTCATATGTCTTTTGGTCTGTAGCCTTTCAGCTTTTTGTTGTCCTATTGAATATTTTTATTGAACTAACTTGGCAAATCATATTTCTTGAGACAGTTTGCTGACCCTACTATCTGCAGATTTTGTAGGAAATTTTGATGGAGATCTTTCTTAAGATTTATTATGGAAAATTATTTTAAGAAGGAAATGTAGATTCATTTTAGAGTGGCAGACAGGAAGGCAGAAACTATTTTGAATTTATCCTTATTTACATGGGTCCTAAGTCACTGTTTAAAATAGGAATCTTGCAAAACTAGCTCACGAGAATGTGAAGGGTTAATGTTAACAGAGATGTTTGAGTTCCTGTGAGTGGAGCTATGTAAATGAATTACTTAGTTAAAATTTGCATATTTACACTGTGTATTTTTCTAGTGCTTCTCCTATTTGTACACTTAGTACAAAAAGGAAAGATACATTCATTTTTTTTCCTACTGTGAACAATATTGATAAATACTGGGTGGATGGATGCATCATTATCTTTAGTATTTTAGGAAGCAGAAAATTCCTGGTTTATAATGAATATGATGCAATGGGATACCTAAACTTTTGTGTGTTTGTTTTCCATCTGACATAAAAATGCATGGTGGATGGTGTGTTTGCTTACTTTCTCCTCCCTGTTTCCCCCTTCAGTTCTCCCCAGTAGCTGACATCCTATTTCCTCTTTCACTAGAAGTCATACCCATATCCACAAAGGAAAAGCCTAATTTTTTGTGGCAGCATGGTTTAAAAGGACTTCTACTCAGAAAGCTGTGATTGAGCCAACTACTAATTACCCATATAACCAGGTCATTAGGTTGGATTTATTCTATTTTGGTTTGGTTTGGTTTGGTTTTTCAGGCCAGAAGTACATAACTTTTCATGCATGTTTGCACATAAAATTTTTAATGGAGAATGTACTGTGTGCAAGGCACTGTATTAAAGCTCCATCCTGATGGAGCTTATTGTCAAGTCGAAGATGTAGAGAATTCACTAGGCCGTTTTTCTAAGATAAGGGAAGAATAAGGTACTGTGAGAGCACATCAATGAAGCAGAGAGTCTGTGGAGTCAGAGCAGGTTTCCCAGAGAAAGTGATCCTGATAAAAGAGAGGTGGTTAGCCAGAGGGGAAGAGAGGATGATGTGAGAGCCTGACCAGTCCAGGGGGTGAAAATCATTTAATAGTGGCTGGAATGTTTCAAAATCTGATGTCACGTCTATAATTTCTTTGTATAATGCTCATCAAGGTTATTTTTTTTTTAAACACATATTTACTGAACACCTCTTTTGTGTTCAGTGGGATCTGGCAGTGAGCAAAACAAGGGTCCTTGTTTTGTTTGCTCAAGGAGCTTACCATCTAATGAGGGAGAATGTAAACAGAAGGAAGAAATTATACTCTGAAATAATATATCACGTGGTATTTCAGGAGCTGACAAAACAGACTCGATTCTCTAGAGAAAAATGTCATCCGAAATTATTAAAGTCAAGCATCAGCTCTTCTTGGCCAGCATGTTGTGCCAGAGAGGGACAACTGGAGAGACGGCTGAGCATGTTTGCCTGGCCCAGGGAAGCCTCTGCACAGTGTATTACTCTGGGAAGGGCGAGGGCGTGGGGAAGGGTGGAGGAGCCAGCAGGTGGGGTCTGGCTTGCTGTCCTGAGGGTTGTCTGCCTCCATTTTTTAGGCAGTTCCCGCTAGAAAAGGTAAAATGCCTCCCCTACTTCCTTGTTAGTTGTTTGAAATTATTATTCTTAGAATCCTCTGTGAGGTTTTTTTTTTCTAACTTTGGTGGTTGGTCTTGAAAGCAGTTTAGTGGATCTCAACCAGTTTTGTTTGTTTTTGTTTTCATGAAATGAAATAGAAGAAAAAAAATAGCAAAGTGCACCAAGTTGGAATATAAATTGTTTTATGAAACGTGTATGTGTGTGTGTCCATAGTAGGTTGGGATATAAACTATTTTTATTACACTAGATAAACTGGGTCAAACCTTTTTCTCCTCTTTGGTGAAACTTGGATGACTGCAAGTAAGAATTCGGCCTGCAGAGTTACCCATTTTGCTGGTGAAATATAGTCTTGTAGACCACAGGGCCAGTGTGTGGAACTGAAATGCCAGGTGTCTGGACCCTCATTCTGACTCTGCCCCTACAGAGCCATACGCTTTGGACAAATTGTAGGCTTTCTGTGAACCTGTGTTTTCAGTCTAAAAAGAGGGGTGGCCTAGGTGAGCTCCTGTGCTCTCTTTTCAGCCAAGATTCTGGGCTTGGTACTCTTTCTAAAACAGGTGTAAAAAGTGAATTGTCTTAAGGTTGTTTGAGCATTTGCACAGACCTGTTATCCATTCAGAGAGGCGGTCCTAGGAGGAGAAACAAAAGAGTGAAGCAAAAAATAATGTGCGGCTCACTTCCACATGATCCTGGTTCCCGCCAGTACATGCTTGTCCCTCCCTCTAAAAAGTAGACGGTCTACTGCATGCAGATAGATCTTATGAAGGAAATAATGAGCGTAAAAACGCTTGACCTGGTACCTGTGTAATAGAGCCTCAAAAAATGCTGAGTTGGGAAAATGTTGCTTGAGATCTCAACAACAACTAGGCAGTTACATGGGCTACTCGTCACGAAAGCAAGGAAGGCATGAGTGTGTGGAGAAGCCAATATTGGAGAGGGAGGGGCACCTTTAGACCCATTTTCTGTTTCCAGTTCTTGGATCTGCATATATCACGTGTTCCCTTACTCCTTTGTGAGATGCCGGGGTGACAGAAGATATCTTCCAGGTACCTTATTATCACTGTGTGCAGTAGGGGGACATCAAGTACAGAAGAATTCTCCAGTCTCATCCCCCTTGGTACTGGAAGGCTGTCCAAAAAGAGTCTCCAACCATACAATACAATAACAGAACCCATTTATCCCAGTCACGTTGGGGTATGTAGCGTCGGTTTTCTGGTAGGAGCTCAACTCTATTCTGAGATCATAGTAATTAAACTGAGCTAAGTGTAGCAAAAGAGTACATGTTACAAAGTCAGTTAAAATTCTCCAATGAAGAGCTCTCTGCTTGTAGCAGTTACCCTGCGTCCAGCGCTGCGAACAACCCCATTTGGGGCATTGTTAGGCAGTGTGCTGTTGACACATGAATGCATTTCATATGATTATCATAAAATTGTGGCCTGGAAATTGAGCAGCCATGGTGCTGCATCTCAGACTCACGTTTATAATAAGCTGTAATAAAGTAAACATTTTAAATGGATATAAGAACAGGCATTACTTGTGATCACAAATGTAAGTTCAGTTGAAGTGCTTTTGAAGCCCAATATAACAAAGCAAACAAATTTCCTGGCATTATTAACATAATTGTTCTCTGTTGGATTTCGATTTCTAAAGAGTTATTTAAGCCAAAAAAAAAACAGCAAAAAGAAATGTAAGAATGAGCTACTTTTCCTTTTATTATGTCAGATTAAAAAAAAAAAAGTGCCAGATGTTCACTCTGCCACTTCCCCTAACTTGCCAAATCATTGCCAACCTCTTTAACTGGGAGTTGATATTTCATGATTAATTAAGGGTTAAATTCAGCTGTTTGCTGTGCCATCAGCAGGCTCTGGAGTGGGGCTACCCAGCATTCATCTGCTGGTGAAACTCCAGGCTGTACTGTGTGATGGTTAAAACAGGGACTTAAGCCCCTGCCCTTTCCTAAAGACAGACAATGACTAGAATGTCCACTGAACACCGTAGTAGGGGGGACATGACTGTATGTAAATTTGGCGCCAATTAGATGGGTAGGATTCAGTTGTTCCTGGAATGTTTCCAAAGCAAAAATGGAAACGAGAGTGGTAACATCTGAAGTGTGGTAGCAAGACAGTTAAAGCGGTGACGACTGGAGCCCTCGGGCACAGAACGGTACCAGGAGGTGATCGCCCTGTCTTCTGTGGCAGCCAGCAGCTGGCTGTGAGTGTTTGCACACTGTTACTTTCCAACACTCCAATTCTTTTTTTTTTTATTATTAGTTTCTGCTTTATAACAAAGTGAATCAGTCATACATATACATCTGTTCCCACATCCCTTCCCTCATGCATCTCCCTCCCTCCCACCCTCCCCATCCCACCCCTCCAGGCGGTCACAAAGCACGGAGCTGATCTCCCTGTGCTCTGCGGCTGTTTCCCACTATCTATCTACCTTACGTTTGGTAGTGTATATATGTCCATGCCTCTCTTTCGCTTTGTCACAGCTTACCCTTCCCACTCCCCATATCCTCAAGTCCATTCTCTAGTAGGTCTGTGTCTTTATTCCCGTTTTACCCCTAGGTTCTTCATGACATTTTAAAATTCCATATATATATGTTAGCATACAGTATTTGTCTTTCTCTTTCTGACTTACTTCACTCTGTATGACAGACTCCGGGTCTATCCACCTCATTACAAATAGCTCAGTTTCGTTTCTTTTTATGGCTGAGTAATATTCCATTGTATATATGTGCCACATCTTCTTTATCCATTCATCCGATGATGGACACTTAGGTTGTTTCCAGCTCCGGGCTATTGTGAATAGAGCTGCAATGAACATTTTGGTACATGTCTCTTTTTGAATTATGGTTTTCTCAGGGTATATGCCCAGTAGTGGGATTGCTGGGTCATATGGTAGTTCTATTTGTAGTTTTTTAAGGAACCTCCATACTGTTCTCCATAGTGGCTGTACCAATTCACATTCCCACCAGCAGTGCAAGAGTGTTCCCTTTTCTCCACACCCTCTCCGGCATTTATTGTTTCTAGATTTCTTGATGATGGCCAGTCTGACTGGCCAACACTCCCAATTCTGAATAAACCCCCCAAACAAACATCCTTCCTGTATTGTCATTTGGTCAGAGCAGACCCTCAAGCAGCGAGCCAGAGGCACAACATCCACCACCGCGGAAGCCACGGGAGCTCAGGGTGGCAGGTGTCCTGGCCTAAAAGTAGGCACAGGTTGGCACTGGTGGGAGACGCACCGTCGGAGATTCACTCAGTGCTTTCTGTGGTTGCGGGGCTGACCTTAGTCAGAATTCGAGGGAGGCGCACTAGTGTGAGAATATCCTGTAACATGCAGTTTGAAAGCGTTCCTGCCAAGCATGCCACTTACCTGATATGTTATTTTTATTAAGCATCAGGATTGTGCTAGTTACTTTTTAGAGGAAAGGTGAAAAGCCACCCACCTTATTTTAATCTTCAGACTTAATTCCACGTAGTTTAGCGCTACAGTCCAGAGAATAATTTCCTTCCTCATAGGTGACCACAGCTACCTTATTCAGAATATACTCTCTGGAGGCTTGATAAGAGCGGTTGAGTGGTAAGGTATGTGCGTGTGGCGGGGGGGTAAGGGGAGGATTGCCCATGTACTTTTTGCTCTTTATTCCCGCTAGGACGCATTGCCATATATCCTCACCAGGACTGGACTAGAATGAAAACCTAACAGAGTGTGGGCATGGGGGAGGGAGGGAGCTAAGTGAGAGATTTAATCTGGTTCCAAATGTGAGTTCTCATCTCTCAAAAATTGGGCAATCACATACTTCTAAATGTAGACATCTTTACATAATAGTATTTTTGTGCATTTTACATACATGAATAAATCTTTGCAAAGATTGCCCCCCACCCCCAAGTTTGAAAGTAAAAGCAGATAAACCGGTTGCCCGGACAGAAAAGACTGTTTTAAATCACTGGAGCCTACTAAAAATTTAAATAGCTCTAATAATCACTGAAATCGTCCTCTGTTGTGTATTACTCAGCTGAAAGCACTTTAATTTCACAGACGTGACTTAGGACACTGAGAACTTCCTTTGTCTCCTTCTCCCGCATCTTTTCCCTCCCCACTATAGAGATTTCCTCCTAACTTCTTTCCTCCACACTAGTAAAGCCAACCCATGGCACTGGAGGCTGGTGAGGTTTTTGTCTGTTTGCTCATTTTTGTTTGTTTTTCTCATATGCAGCCCGTGTTTCTTACCGTTTCTGTTTTAGAAGATTATATTACATTAATCTTAACATGACCTAAAGGAATCCGCACATCGCCTGTAGTTTATGGTGACTGCAAAGGATACTCCATTAGCATTTAGTTATTTAGTAATTTCTTGATTAGGAGTGAACAACAATAAAATTTTCCTTTTCCTCCAGCATGAAGGATAATAATGTGTATAAGTGCCCTGCACAGTGCTGGCTACAAAGCAGGTATTCAAAACCTGTTCATTCCCTCCCTTTCCCTTCCCCAAGAAGGAAAAAAATCTCAGTCAATAATTTTAAAAGTAAATATCTCTGAAGGAAAATAAATCTCTTAGTTGCTGTACAGAAGAAACGAACACAACATTGGAAAGCAACTATACTCCAATAAAAATTAATTCAAGGGCTTCCCTGGTGGCGCAGTGGTTGAGAGTCCGCCTGCGGATGCAGGGGACACAGGTTCATGCCCCGGTCCGGGAAGATCCCACATGCCGCGGAGCGGCTGGGCCTGTGAGCCATGGCCACTGAGCCTGCGTGTCCGGAGCCTGTGCTCCACAACGGGAGAGGCCACAACAGTGAGAGGCCCAAGTACTGAAAAAAAAAAAAAATTAATTCAAAAAAATAAATATCTTAGTTAAAAACATTAAGTTAGTTTTGAGTACAAGTTACTGAAGTAATGAATTTGCTATTTCAGCTGGTTTTATAACCTCCTCAATGCATGAATGTTCACACCCATAAAGATACACTAATTCATAGAGATAATGCAGGATGCACTTTAGTACTTAGATATTTCAGAATAAAAGTGTTTGATTTGATGACCTCCAAGTTTCCTATCAACTCCAGAATATTGGATTTTATGAAAGGTATTTGTAGTGTGTTTTGGGAAAAAAAGATCTTTTTTTTTGAGGAGGTATTTAGGGACTGTGACAGCTGATACAGATACTTTATTGTAACCATTTTTAAACTTTCAACCTTTTCTGAGTGGTTTTTGATATCCCCAATACCTGGAGCTAAGGAGGCAGATTCCATTGTGAATGTCATTCAGAAGTTACATAAAGTTACAAAACAGAACTCTAGGGTTCTGAGCAGTGTACTGTCACTCTGTGTTTGTGTAATGCTTTTGTCAACAGCTCCAGAATTTCTTTCTCAAAGAAGAAGAAATATAGTTGTTGAGAGAGCATATATAAAAATAGAAGGCAGTGTGCATGGCAAAGTTACAGCTACTGTCGTCCGAGTATCTCAGTGAGAGTCTGCACTGACCCGAGGTGCTGAGTTGTGGGAAAGGAATCCTGGAAAGCTTTGTTTGCTCAGATGGGTCCCAGTCATCACAGAGCATTATCACTAAACTAAGGAGTTCTGTGTCCCTAAGCTAATGATTCAAAGGTGTTGTGGGTCTGTGCCCGTTAATGCTGCTAGGGCAAATCAAGTCATTTTAAAGAACAAGTTTACTCTGGAAGATGATCAAAAGGGAAGAGTGTCAACCTTTTTTTTTCCCCTCTAAATAGTAGGCAGAACAGGAAGGAAATCTTTACTTATTATGGTAGCATTTTGGTTTATTGCCACAAGCCACATTGATCTAGCTGGAGGACAGTTCTCTTGAGGTCTCTATAAGAATAGACGGGTTTTAAATGGGTGAGTGGAAAGAGATAAAGTTATATGTAACCAGCATGTATTGCTAAAGGAATAAACAAATGAACATTATTGGACCCCAATTGTTAGCAAGTCCTTGGAGAGTAAATGAAGGACTCGTTGAAGTAAATTTGAACTATGCATTGACATTTTAGTGACCTGCCTAGCTCAAACATTAGATCCATTGTATTGTGAACTTTGTTAAGCATGGATATTTAATGACCGGTAACACGATTTTAAGTTAGGTGTTTGTTACTGCCAATAAATAGACCATTTATCAAACTCAATCTGACAGATATACTTTATGAATTACTTGCATTGGCTGTGAGACAGACATCTTAAAAAACAAGCAACATCAGTCAAGTCTGTCATGGTACTTATAACTATTTAGAAAGAAAAAAGTGTTAGGCATGCATATTGCATTTTAGCCTCCTCCCCACATTAATGGTACAGGCAGACCTTGTAGATATTTCGGATTTGGTTCCAGACCACCGAAATAAAGCAAATATCGCAATAAAGCAAGTCACCTGAATTTTTTGGTTTCTCAGTGTGTATAAAAGTAATGTTTACACCAAACTGTAGTCTATTAAGTGTGCAATAACAGCATTATGTCTAAAAAAATGTACATACCTTCATTTAAAAATACTCTGTTGCTAAAAAATGCTAACCATCATCTGACAGAGCAGGGTTGCTAAAAACCTTCAATTTGTAAAAAAAAAACAAAAAACAAAAAACACAATATCTGTGAAGTGAAATCGAAGTGCAGTAAAACTAGGTATGCCTATGGATTGTAAAGCTTTCCTTGGTTGTGTATCGTTTTTATTATCCCACGCGTGCACTGAACCCGTGATCTACTTATAAATTCTCATCATGCTTGGTACTAAACAGAGAGATACATTGTGCCATAGAGTTTGGCAGTCTGTTTAGTGAGCTGTTACCATTACCTCACCTTACCTGGCAGAGCTGCCTGTTCTGCCCACACAACCTTTTTCTTTTGCTCGTCATGCCCATGGAAAGGTCTTCAATCCAATAATGGCTTCTCATTTGGTCGAGAAATCAGACAAAAGCTTTGCAGCTGTGAAGTGCAGCCCATTTTAAAATTAACCTATTGTAAATCCTTAATGATTGAGAAATTCTGCAATTTGCTATGATGTGTGGTTCATGCGCACGCAACCAGAATAGCAAACAGCAGAGATGGTGCAGGTCAGTATGGCGGGCGTTTGAAAAGTGAAGGAAAAGAAACTTGATAAGACATTGTGCTTGGTTCAAACCAGCATGTTATGTTCTCCCGCCCTTCGTCTGTCACACATCACTTCGCCTCCCACCCACAGGCTCTCCCAAGTGGAATATAATCCTTGGAAATACTTACTTAAATTACAGTTTATTACACAAGAAGTAAAAGCTTCCGCAAGTGTAGTTTACCTTTGCCTCCTGTAATACTTTTTCAATCTAGAGCCTAAATTCTTAGGGAAAAGGAGGGCACAGGTTTTTGACTCACAAAGACCTAGAATTTGAATTTTGATACCAAAACAAATTAGCTCTGTATCCTTAAGCATGTTACTTAAATTCTCTGGGCTTGAGTGTCCACATCTGGAAATCTCACTGGATTCATATACAGATTAAATCAGATTATAAAACCTAATAGGGATACAGTATGTTTCTCTGCCTCTTACTGGCTGTGAGACTCTTAATCAAATTCCTTAACTCCTCAGTGCCTCGGCTTCTCTATCTGTAAAAACAGGGATACTTCGTAGAGCTGTTGCGAGGATTAGATAAATGAATCCACATAAAGTACTTAGAACAGTACTCAGCATCTAGTAAGTATTCAATAATTATTAACCATTCTGGCTGACAGATTTTAAACAGATAATCAACAAAAAATTATATTTACAAATAATGATAAACAAGGTAAAGGAAAAGTTGTACAACTTATACGAGCTAGAAAAATAAGCAGGGGCTATGTCATTTAGTGCTGTGTCATGAGAAGCCACTGATCAGGGGATGACATGATTTGATTTACTTTTTTTTTAATTGACATTTTTCTTGTTTCTTTTTTGTTTTAATTCATCTTTCAAAATTTACATACAATAAATTCACTCCTTTTGATGTACAGTTCTATGAGTTTAGACAAATGCATACAGGTGTATAGCCACCACTAGAATCAAGCTATAGTACAGTTCCATCACTTCCCCCCAAAATCCCACATGACACCCCAGTATAAGCAGTCATTTCTCCCACTCCCAAACTCTGTAACCACTGTTCTGTTGTCTGTTCCTATAATTTTGCCTTTTCCTAGGGTATCATGTACATGGAATCACATAGTCTGTGTAGCTTTTAAAATCTAGCTTCTTTAACTTAGCATACTGTATTTGAAATTCACCTGTGGTATTCCATTTATCAATAGTTTATCAATAGTTCTTATTGCTGGGTAGTATTCAATTGTAAGGCTGTACCAACATTTGTTTTATCTCTTTACCAGTTGAAGGGCATTTGAGTTATTTCCAATTTGGGGTGATTATGAACAGAACTACTACAAACATTTGTATTCAGGTTTTTATGCAAACGTATGTTTTCATTTCTCTTGGGTAAATACTTAGGAGTGGGGTCACTGGCTCTTTTGGTAAGTGTATGTTTAACTTATAAAGAAACTGCTAAACTGTCTTTCAAAGTGGTTATAGTATTTTGCATTCCCATCAGCAATGTGTAAGAGTTCAGTTGCTTAGCATTGTTGTCAGCGTTTGATACTTATTTTAGACACGCTACAGGTGCATAGTAGTGTCTTACTGTGATTTCAATTTGCATTTTCCTAATGACTAATGATGTGTTGAGCATATTTTCATGTGCTTATTTGCCATTCATATATCTTCTTTGGTGAAGTATCTGTTCAGATTGTCCATCTTTAAATTGTGTTGTTTGTTTTCTTATTATTGAGTTTTAAGAGTTCTTTATGTAGTCTGGATACAAGTCTTTTGTCGGAAATGTTATTTACAAATATTTTATCCTAATCTCTGTCTTGTCTTTTCATTCTCTTAACAGCATCTTTAGATGCAGAGCAGAATTTTATAGCTTTAGGTTTTATGTTTAAGTGTATTTTCTGTTTTGAGTTAATTGTGTGTAAGGTGAAAGATATGGGTTGAGGTCCATCATTTTGCATGTGAATATCCAATTGTTCCAGCACCTTCTGGTGAGAAGACTCTTCTTTCTCCATTGTATTGCCTTTGTTCCTTTGTCCAATGTCAATTGACCTTATAATTGTGGATCTCTTTCTGGGCTGTCTGTTCTGTTCCACTGATGTATGTGTCTCTCTACTCACCCCATATCATACTGTCTTGATTTCTGTAGCTTTATATACTAAGCCTTGAAATTAGTTAGTGTCAGTTCTCCAACTTTGTTCTTTTTGTTTTGGCTGTTCTAGTGTCTTGGGTGTTCCCTATGAATATTAGAATTAGGTTGTCTATATCTATAAAAATCCTTTTGGGATTTTGCTTATGATTATGTTGAATCTGTATAGTTAACATCTTAGCAATATTGAATCTTCCAGTTTGTGAGCATGGTATATCTTTCCATTCATTTAGGTCCTCTTTGATATCTTTCTTTCATTGGTGTTTTGTAGTTGTCAGCATACAGATTCTGCATGGTTTTTTTTTTAAATACCTATTTCATGTTTTTGAATGTTACTATAAATGATACTCCTTAAATTTTAAATTTCCAGCTATTCTTTGCTAATATATAGAAATACAATTGGTTTTAGTATATTAACCTTGCAACATTTTTAAACTTCCTAGTTCTAGGAGCATCTTCATAGATTCCATCCATGTAAGTGATCATGTCTTATGTGAATAGAGATAGTCTTTTTTCTCCCTTTCCAACCAGCGTGTCTTTTGTTTTTCTCTTAAGCAAAAGAATGATTTGATTGGATTTACATTTCTCAAAGACCAATCTGGCTGCACTGTAAAGAATTGATTGGGGCTTCCCTGGTGGCGCAGTGGTTGAGAGTCCGCCTGCCGATGCAGGGGACATGGGTTCATGCCCCAGTCCGGGAAGATTCCACATGCTGCGGAGCGGCTGGGCCCGTGAGCCATGGCCGCTGAGCCTGCGCGTCCGGAGCTTGTGCTCCACAGCGAGAGAGGCCACAGCAGTGAGAGGCCCGCGTACCGCAAAAAAAAAAAAAAAAATTGATTGGATGGGGAAAATGTAGAAGAAGAAACCAGTGTGGAAGCTGTTGCAGGAATCTGACAGACAGTGAGGGCTTGGGCTGTGATGATGGTAGTAAGAGAGGAGACAAATACTCAGTGTATTTTGGAGATAGAGTTGGTAATGCAGTGAATAGGAGGGAAGATAAAAGGGGAAGGGAGCAGAGGACAGTAAAGCTTCTGTCATGAGGAACGGGGTGAACGGAGTCAATCATTTATTGAGTTAGAGAAGACGAATGAGGAACATATATGTTAGTGATCTAAGTCAACGAATGAACTCAACTTGATAGAAATTCTCCTCTGTACCCATCATCTATTTTCTGTACCTCAAGCAAAGTTTTTCACTGCTCTGGTTGGTTTCCACTAAGTGCTAGATATAAGCCTACATACGGGTTTAGAGACTAGGATCTGGGGAAGGATGAATGAAAACACTGTAGGGCAGAGATTATCAAACTTTCTTGGTTCATGTTGCCTCATAGACATTTCTAATCCAAAAGAAATACCTAACAATTCCATTTATTAAGTGGATTGATCCAAACTACTTAATAAATGTTTATGTCCTAACAGCTTAGCATGTGTTAAGGACTGCGTAATTTCTTCTTTCTTTTTTTCTTTTCTTGTCATTATATTAAATACTATACTCACAGAATATTTTAAAACTCCACTTTATATCGTCACATCACACATCTTCTCAGTTCCAATATTTAAGGCAGGTGGGGACGTGGAACTCCTCCTACTTGAGCCACTACCCTCTGGCCCCCATAAAGCTTGTAGCAGTCTGCTATGCACACTGACACGGTGGTCATCCTAAAACGGCCTGAGGATGGAAATTGCCTTTGTTTCTCTCCTGAGCTGGATGAACTCCCTTGATTCCACATCTTCCTCTTTGTTTTCATTGTTGCCCTCATATTGATGAAATAAAACTTTGGAAACCTCCTAGAAAAGGAGTATGAAATCCTAAAATTTTAAGAATTTGCACGCATGAAAATGATCTGCTGTCACTCCTGTTTCATATTTGGCATGATATAGAATTTAAAGTTGGATATAAATTGTAAAAGAAACTTGAAAATGTAATTCCATTTAAGGACTGCGTGATTTCTTAAACCTTGGAATCAGATTATACACCACCAGCCTCATTTACTTTCCACATTGATTTTGGTGATACTTGGTTTTTATCAATGACAATAACCACTGAATACTCAGCTTTGCAAAGATATGTTACCCAAAGGAATCTCATGTTGAAAATGTGAACTCCTGCCAACTCCTTGCATGGTGTCCAACACGTGCCACTGTGTTTCCCGGGAAATTTAAAATACCCCACAGTGCCTCTCTGTATTTGGGAACTGTGGACTTAGGACCTTATTCCAAGACTTTTTGTTTTCTGTTTAAAGGTTTATCTCTTCCTATTGTTTTTGTATCTCTACATTAAAAACCAATCTCATGTTTATCATCTTTTATGAAACATAGTTTATTTTAGGGATTTTTTTATTATTAAAAATTATAAAAGTTAAGCATGTATTATGTAGAAAGTTTGGACAATATAGCAAAACACAGAGAAGAAACTAAGTCGTTCCTAACTCCACCATCTACCAATAAACAGTACTAACATGCTGTTGCTTTATCTGCCCAGTTATTTTATATGAAGATTTATTATATTTTGAATAATAACTATAACTAACTCTGATTTTATAAAAGAGTAATAATCTGTAGTTTAATGGGGATTTCATACCCTGGAATTGTGACTCGTCTGTAAGGACCTTTGGGATAAATAAGACCGAGTTCTAGCTGCTTTCTTTTTCTTTTTCTTTTTCTTTTTTTTTTTTTGCGGTACGTGGGCCTCTCACTGTTGTGGCCTCTCTCGTTGCGGAGCACAGGCTCCGGACGCGCAGGCTCAGCGGCCATGGCTCACGGGCCCAGCTGCTCCACGGCATGTGGGATCTTCCCAGACCGGGGCACGAACCCACGTCCCTTGCATCGGCAGGCGGACTCTCAACCACTGCACCACCAGGGAAGCCCAAGCTGCTTTCCTTTTATTGGCAACTTCCATTAGTTGAACTCAGGATTGGAGGGCTTGAAGACCCCACCATTCATGAGAGAGAGGCTTCCTGCTACTGTGTTTCTAACCTAGCAAATGTGAAGTGTGTTATTTACACAGTAGTTCTTCATTATAAAGGTACAAAAAACACAAATGGAGTTTAGTGAAGGAACGTTTTTTTGAAGTGGTTAAGTCTAGCATATATATATATATATATTTTTGATTTTAATGCTTGGCTTATTTATTTATTTATTTATTTATTTATTGGCTATGTTGGGTCTTCGTTTCTTTGCGAGGGCTTTCTCTAGTTGTGGCAAGCAGGGGCCACTCTTCATCGCGGTGCGCGGGCCTCACACTATCGCGGCCTCTCTTGTTGCGGAGCACAGGCTCCAGAAGCGCAGGCTCAGTAGTTGTGGCTCACAGGCCTAGTTGCTCCGCAGCATGCGGGATCTTCCCAGACCAGGGCTCGAACCCGTGTCCCCTGCATTGGCAGGCAGATTCTCAACCACTGCGCCACCAGGGAAGCCCTCTAGCATATTTTTAAAAAGGGTAACTTGTCAAGGGTTTTATTTTCTCCAGTAGATGGATGTACTTGCTAAAAGTAATATATTAAGGCCCTACTATAAGATAGTAGTTCTAAAAGATTGTCTGATAATTCAGGTTTAAGCTATTTGTATTGTCCTGACACCACAAGGAAAACTTTTGTAATTGCATTTCATTTCTGGTTTATTTGTTGTTTTATTTTCTCTGCCTTCCTTCATAAGTACTAGACTTTGAAGTTGCATACGTGGAAACAAGATTTTTGTTTGAGTTCATCTACTTGAAATACGTTTTAAAAATTCACCTTCTGTCACACTACAGAGTTAGAGCTTGAGTAGAATTTTAAATTCAGAAAAGAAAAAATGGTCAATGTAGTTTAGTTCCAGAAAGCAGTTCACAAAAGATGGGGTGGAAACTTCTAAGTATATATATGTGTGTATATATATATATACACACATATATTCATATTTAGAGTCTCATTGTTACTCTTTTTCTGTCTCACACTCACTCCTCTTTCCCCCTCCCTCTCTTTTTTCTCAATAATTGAAAATTCTGACCAAAACAAGTGGTGTGTGTTAGTACTTTTTTAGCATAGTCTGGACTGTCGAAGAGTAATTTTTTTCTTGTAAAATGCTGGTAGAGGACCCCATGGCTGACTCTAGAGCTGAGGCAGAGAAAATACAAGATGAGCCTAGAGTAGTAGCTTGTATTGCCAGGGACTAAATGCTTAAAAATGCATAAGTAAGTAAAAGTGGAAGCAAGTTAAAAGGACACAGGAGCCAACCTGAGAGAGTTCCCAGTGGCTGAAACTAGAACAATTTGAGCAAGAAAATAAATGACAATAGTACTTTATCATAAGCCAAAGAATAAAATAAATCTCCATGAGTTCTTACTGATACAAGTAAGCAAATAAATAAATGAGGGAGAAAGGCAAATCTTCCTTACAGAAGAAATCCAGATAATAAATGTGGAAGGAATGGAGAAAATAGAAAATTCCATCAGAACTCCACAGTAATAATTGCTGCAGGCAAGATGCATGGATGAATGCTAAAATTAATGAGCAAAACTTTAAGAAGAAAAGGGATGTTTGTCTAGCCTCAAAATCTCTCTCCCAGGAAGTGTATTGATCTCTGTGGTGCTTTTAGTAAATGTCCACAAATTCTTTGATACCCTTCCTCCAGCAAGTGGCTTAATTCCCTTATCTTTGAGCAGGGCTAGACATAGTGCCTGGAACTAAGAGTATTATAGCTTCACAGTAGAGAAACCTGGCAGATACCATCTTCACCAAGTGATCAGGGTTTGTTTACACCACCAGGAAGAAATCACGTTGATCTCATCTACCCCCTAGACATTACTCAATGAGAAGGGCGCTTTACCTCTCTGGCGTTCTTTTCCAAAATCCATAACCTCAGTCTAATCATGAGAAGACATCAGGAAATCCCAAATTGAGGAACATTCTACAAAATATCTCACTAGCACTCTTCAAGGGTGTCAGGGAAGGTCTGAGTAACTGTCACAGCTTGGAAGAGACTAAGCAGACATGACAACTAAGGAATGCAGTTTCCTAGATTGGATCCTGGAGCAGATAAAGACATTAGTGGAAAAACTGATGAAGTCTGAATCAAGTCTGTAGTTTAGCTGATTGTATTGTACCAATGTTAACTTCTCGCTCCGCGTTGATAAATGTAACATGATATGTGAAATACGAACATTAGAGGAAGTTGGGTGATGGGAATCCTGGAACTCTCTGTACTATCTTTACAACTTTTCTGTAGATCTAAAATTGTTTCAAAATTAAACGTTAAAAAACTCCCAGCCTACTGGTGTCTTTCTCAATCCAAGGATATTCATTATTTTAAAGTGTCTCTAGAGCACATTAGTTCAGAGAAATCCCCCTCCCCTTTGTACAGTCTCTCTAGAAAAGAAAGATGAGCTCTTGATAACAAAACAACTCACAGAGCAGGGACAATAAATTCTAGGGGCTTGTCCTCCACCATTAGAGACGGAAGCGCATCTCTGCCTGCTCTGAGCGGCGTGGTTCAGCCAGCTCTGATGGTTCGCCTTTTGTGACTTGGTAGTGTGTCCAGCATTTAGGTTCCAAAAAGTATTCCATTAAAAAAGTGCAGGGAGACAGGGAGATCGGCTCGGTGCTTTGTGATCGCCTGGAGGGGTGGGATGGGGAGGGTGAGAGGGAGGGAGACGCAGGAGGGAAGGGATGTGGGAACAGATGTATATGTATGACTGATTCACTTTGTTATAAAGAAGAAACTAATAATAAAAAAAAAAGTGCAGGGAGGAGCACCTGTGGTTCTGCCTGCCTCTGTCTTGGGCCCTTTGTTCCAAGTATTACCACTGACCTGCTCATCTCAAATCTTCAGAGGTACTAGATCCGGTTTCATCTGACCGTCTCTTAACATCGGATTGTTGGTAGGCTCAAATGGTATCAGAAGTGTGGTACTCAGAAAGATGGATACATGAAAAAAATGTTTTCTTCAATATAAAATACACTGTATTTTCTTTTCTTCCTTTTTCCCCCCAAAACAGTAAAATCTCATTAATCCAATGTAATTATGGGTACAGGTGTGAAATCTTGATTTATAAATATTTTATTCTTATTACTTTCAAGCTCTCATTAACTCACAATAGGATAACAGAGCTGAGTATAAAAGGCCTAACTAGATCCTATTTTAGTAAATAATAATATATGATGGCTGAGGATGATTATTGTCATAGTAACAAATTAGAATTTGGATACTAAAATTAAACTCCTTCCCTGTATGCTAATCATTCTCTTCATCTGACCATTAGTGAAAACTGTCTTTAGTTTGTATACATATGGAAGATATTGCTTTATATCTTAAATATATTTCATTACCTAAATACCTTTATTAAAAGTTAAACATATTTTATTACCTACCCAAATTGAGTACCTTGCACTGTGTCTATCTTGGGAATATAACTGGTGTGATCAGTGAAGAACAATGTACTGTTCTTGAACATGGAAAGACGTTTAGGTTGGCATAGTGGCAGGTGCATGCATTTTCTGGAAAGCCCTATTTCCCAGATTGTTAATGCGTCGCCAGGTAGATACATAGATACTTAATAATACTGCCTAATCGCTGTAGTCAGATTGAGCAACACATAATTTATAGCAATTCTGAGACTAGAAACACAAGAATGGTAAATATGTGATAAAGATGTACTACGATTGGTAGTCAGTAGAAGTGCAGACTGCACATTATTGATAGCAAGCCATTCTTGTAGATGTGTGTGATACAATTTTCTTGACAGGTATTTTCAAAGTGTACCTTTCCATGTCATCTTGGTATCTTTTTTTTTTTTTTTTTTTTTTTTGCGGTATGCGGGCCTCTCACTGCTGTGGCCTCTCCCGTTGCGGAGCACAGGCTCCGGATGCGCAGGCTCAGCGGCCATGGCTCACGGGCCCAGCCGCTCTGCGGCATGTGGGATCTTCCCGGACCGGGGCACGAACCCGCGTCCCCTGCATCGGCAGGCGGACTCGCAACCACTGCGCCACCAGGGAAGCCCCTCATCTTGGTATCTTTAGTGAATTTATTTGTACACTTAAAAAAAAGGCAATGTTTCATTTCCTAATTTTATATTCAATTAAGAATTTTAGTGGTTGGCTACTATGTGCCAGGCACATTCATTTATTATTGCTCCAATGTCCCAGTGAATTAGAAACTCCTTTGCCCATTTTAGAAATTAGAAAATGGAGACTCTGAAAGGTTTAGAAACTTATCTGTTAGACCCTACTTATGGTATAACATAAGTGGTTACCTTACCTGAATAAGTTGCCTAACACTTGGATATAGATAATGTATCAGAAATAAAAGGAGGTGGATCCCTAGGAAGGGGGGGAGGGGAGTTGAGACTAGAATAATGACTATTTGAGAATGAATTTAGCAAGTTTGCTAAGTAAGTAGAGCATCACTTCCTTGGGCAGGTCTGGTTCCAATACACTGAATGTATTGGTCCTGTCAGATTTGTTGAACATGCGAATAGTCCAATTAAGTGTAATACTCATTAAGGGAAAAGGACTGCAGTTTGAAAGTTTTTATGGAGATGCGCACTGCCTGATCTGTGAATTGAAAGCATCTTTAAAGAAGTTGCTTCCCTTTGTATTCCTAGGTGGTAGTGAATACGTGGGTAGAAACAGGAGAGCATTTCAAATAATCCTAATGAAGTTAAGTGATTGCAATCTTCCGTATTGTGAGGAAAAGTTGTGAGCTGTGAAAGCCGAGGACAGCATTAAGATATTACCATGACTGGCGTTTGATTAGAAACTGCGCAGATAAGCTTAGGTTCCTCTTTATGAAAACCATCCTCACAGCCCGATGAAACATCTTTTCAAAGGTTCTGTAGTTGCCATGGATCCTTGTTAGCGTTGATAGACTAAGTTGTAATCCATATTCAATCATCTGAGGTGAAGTAGCCAGAAAACCTACCAGCTAATATCAAAGGTAGCTTCATCTCTAAATTCATACTGGTTTGGAGATGAAAAGGGTAAATAGCCTAAAGATTAGATTTTTAGTTAATTATCACTGCTTGAAAAGCAAAATAGTTAGGATGCACATTGCCTGAATCAGATCCTAATGTTTACTCTTTATGCATTAACTTTTTATCTTAACCAGTAAAAGGGATTTCTTAAGTCCTGACATAGGAATTTAAGATGGTGTGGTCTTTCTAAAAGTTGTTGAAACCTTCACAGATACTCAGTTTCTGAAAGCCAGAGGGACACAGACAATATCGAAGGCATTGGTCCCTATGGTAACGTATTTACATTTGGCCCAGAAGTGGCTGGTTTCTCCTTAGCTTCTTTCAATTGCTATATATTGACAACCGTTTTCACTACTGTTTGTAAGGTGTCAGATTGATGAGCAAGTGTACAAGGGAGTACGCACCACATCCTTGGGCTTGATTAGATGCTTCGGATGACAAAGAGCTCTACGTGAAGAGGCACCGAAGTGTTTTTGGCATTTCCCTAATGCGTCTGTCACGTAGTGCAGGCAAGAAGCCTGTCAGATGATTTAAATATTTTCCTCAATTCTCTTTTAAAACAGGTGACCAAAGAGCTAAAACAGTATGACAACAAAATTATAGAATGCAAATTCGAGAACAACAGCTGGGTCTTTATGAGACAGAGAACAGACAAAAGTTTCCCTAATGCCTACAACACTGCCATGGGTGAGTGTGACACCCTCCCAGTGGAGGTTACATGAACCACCCCACCCCCCCCCAAAGAAACCCACAACACACAAAAGCTAAAGTGTTAGAACCAAACTGTGCTGCCTTTGTGGTTCAGCTTTGGGGGCAGAAGCCCGTGCGGACCGCGGAGGGCTCGTGGCAGGTCTGCGCCCCGCGTGGCTCCAGTCCTCCCGCACCTGTGGGCTGCGGCGGGCGCCCAGGAGAGGGGTTAAAGGGCAGGAAATCGGGCCGCGGACAGGATGAGTTTGTTGACCGACAGCCCCAACAAGAGCCGTGGTAATTGCAGATCCATTCAAAACGCTGAAGCCATCGTCTGCCAGATGGGAAAAGATGGCATGAGCAGGGGAAATGTAATCTCCAGCTCCTAAGATAGTTTTACAAACAATGGAGAGTCAATGAAAACCTTAAAAAACATAAAATGAAAAAAAAAGAAACGTAAAACCTGCTATGCTATCCTTCAGGGTGTGCTCTGGGTACAATGTGAATGCTTTGGGAATTCAGAGTAGTGAGGGTCTTTCATGGGTAACAGCACATATTAATTAGGTCTCTGAGGTAAACTACTACGGGCAGCAGTTCTGGGTTGCGTTATTAGTGGAACTGAAAGAAAAAGACAGATAGAAACCAAGAATAAAGGTTAATAGGATTATGCACTTTGAGTGCTCAGTCAGTGACCATGATGATCGGATGATAAGCTTATGAGATAATATAGAAATTGCCACTTTGAGTTTTGTGGCTTAAAAATTACTGTTGTACATTCGAAGGTTCTTGTTGGAACTAACGTCTGTGTTCAGACAGTATGCGTTAATTTGGAAAAGAGGAGTAATTAAGCCCGTGTTGTTTTCCTAAAACCAAGTGGTAAATACAATTTTGATCACATAGGGAAAGGTGCTTTCTTCAGTAGTCATTTTGTTGTAATACCTTACTTCCAGCAAGTTACTAAAATAAAGAATAATACGCTCTGCCAGCTACACTGCAGCCCTCCCCGTTCAGCGGGCACGGTGGCTGGTGCCGTGTTACATGCATCAGTGTGCACTTCTCTCTGAGAGAGAGAAAAGCTGGGGGACTAGAGTGCGCACTTTCTTCAGAAACTGTGCTTGAATATGGACCATAGTGTGACGCACTGGGTGAGATCAATATCCTATACAAACTAGACGGATCAAAAACCATAGTGAAGACAGGCTTAAACCCAGATACTTCAAGTTTGGGTCTAGAATTAATAGTAAAGAGCAGCCACCAGAAATGCACTCATTTCGGGGGTGGGGGAGGGAGGAGCACAGTTGAAGCCACAGCAAGTCACCCACGTTGGGAAGATGGAAAGTTCTAGCGTGTTGGGATGGAAACGTCTCCCCGTCCTCATCTCCCTGGGGCGAGTCAGCTGCCTCCATGAACCCTCACACGAGACTCACGTCTGCCTTTGTCCACAGCCGTGTGCAACAGCATCTCAAACCCTGTCACCAAGGAGATGCTGTTTGAGTTCATCAACAGATGTGCGGCAGCTTCTCAAGGACAGAAGCGAAAGCATCATCATCTGGACCCGGACACGGAGCTCATGCCTCCACCACCTCCCAAAAGACGTTTGACTTAAAGACCTGCCTCAGACTTCAGGGTTGAGAGGAAAGATGAGTGAGGAAAAGCGCTGTTGCCCCATTTTCTTTGCGACCAGAGAAATTCAAAACAAGAGTGTGGCTTGATGTTGATACACATTTGACTTTTTTAAAAAAAAGAAGAAAGTATTGTAGCCAGCCTGTAAATATTTGATGCATTTGTTTCCTCAGTGCTACAATACGTCATGGACTTAAACATTTTATTTATATCTGGTAAACTCAGCCTTACCTTGTGGAATCTGAAGAATCCAAAGGTTTAAATGAGATCGAAATCAATGAAAAAGAGGCCTTGTTTATATACGGATAACTTCTACTTTAATTTATAAAGTTAGCAATCTAGAACTGTGAGCGCCTAGAACACTGTATTTTTTAGAAGTTGTATTTCAACTATGATAGATTTTCCTTTTAAAACATTTAGACAATGGCATTAAATATTCTTGCTATTATTTATCATGGATTTCCTACATTTCTGAAATTCCTGTATTCAAAACCAAATGACAAAGTTGTTAAATATTGTACTATATTAAACAACTTGGTCTGGCTTATATCATTTTAAGAAGTTGTTTTGGAAATGTAAAAGTAAAAAAGTAAAGCTCCAATTTTGTTAATTTCATCCTTTCTAAAGGAGGTATATTGAGTCTTTTCATCGTCTCTTTCTGTTGTTTGAACTGCAGTATCAGCTATCCAATGTATCCACTCTGGCAGTGGTCCCGAGTTACTTCATAGAACTTAGAGACACACCACCTGGTCCTGCGTGTGTTGTTCTCCTGGGAGACTTTTGTTCTTTCTTTTTTTTGGTTTTAACGCCAGGGCTACTTCTGCTGTACCTCAGTGGTAGCACATTGTAAATTACATTAAAAACACACAACTCACTGTGATGATAGGAGTGATGTCAGATACAGACAGTGTTGTATTTGTTCCCTTGCACCAAACAGCAAAGGAAATGGCAGCTGACTCCTTTAATTAGAAGGTAATGTCAGTGGAAGAGAATGCTGTCACTAGAAAATGCTCTCCCACTGCTTGATAAATGCAGAGGCAAAGACTAGACATCTGTAGGAACTAAACATCAAGGAAGCCAAGACATTTATTTTCAAAGCCAGAATTCTCTCATCTTCTATTCTGGGAATGCTATTTCAGTTGTACATCTGAATTAAAAAAACCAAAAAACAAAAAACACATTTACTGATAGATAATGGACTTAAAGAGTGGCTAATTGGTCACATGCCATTGTTGGGAAACTGTGTTCTGATTGGTTTGTGAAGGAACTCTTGAAAATTAGCCTACTAGAGGCTAATGTATTTATTTTTAGAGGTACAGGTTTTAAGTATGTGTATTTAAACAAATTTTCATGATCTGAATTTTATATATGTATGTGCATATATATATATGAGTATATGCAGCAGTGTATATTCTTCTGCTAATACAGTGAGAAATCCAAACAGGTCACCTAGTAGATTGAATATCTGATAGGATTTCTATATCAAGTAGCACAGATTAACTAAACATGTATTTATATTCACCCAAGTTTTAATGTTTTTAAACAAAATTTCTTCCTGCAATGCTTTTCTATATGAAATACTAGAGTCATGCTTGGGCTTCTTCCTTTATTGTTCCCAAGTTATGTAATGTATAGTGAATTTATTCAAAATGCCATTTTAGTGTTTCTTTCCTAGAGTACTTTTGTGCGTTTGAGCACAACGGGGATTAAAACATCCGACTGCCGCAGTAACTATTGAAAAATGGAAATTGGTCAGGGTTTCATGGTGTCTTGTACAAAGCAGATCTAAAAAAAACGCCTATGCAACTCCAAATAGTCCGATGCCTGCTCCACCAGGATTGGTGGCTCTTTTCACAAGGTGCATTGCTTTCTTCCAAACCCGTGTAAACGCAGAAGGCTTTTGCAGATGTAAGAGCAAGCTTTTGTCAGCAGTCTTTAATGGAGTTAAAATGTTTATGGTAATTGTAACCTTTTAAATGAGTTACGTGAAAAGAGCATCTCATTTTTAATATACCCAGGTATTTTCTCCTTGCCTTTGTGCATTTTCCAGGACTTAATTTTCTTAATTTATCTTTTCCTTTCAATTGTAGTAAAGTATAATAAGTAGATCCCATTTAGCCTCTGAACACATTACCATCTGCAGTGTCATAAAAAGTCATCTGGAAAGTCGGGTTGGGGGAGGTCAGGATTTGTGACATCATGAAGGAAACACTTTCTTTCTCAGCCCACATCATAATAACTGTTTTCCTGACACTGAAGTTTTGTAGATGAGAATAAGAAAATTTTACTTTCCTGGGTTATGACATATAACTTTGCTTTGTGTTTGGAAAAGATGTGGAAGACTCGACTGCCTGGCTGGTTACATTTGCTTTCCATGAAATGCTCAGAAAATGTCAGGACATTCCTTCTCTAATTGTGTGTCAGTGCAGTATTGTAATAAAACTACTGATTTAAAATAATAGAAAGTGTATCTACTTTGTTTTCCTGGTGATGCCTTTGTGTCCCTTTATATAACCAACGCACTCGTGTCCCTTTTATTGCTGTCATCAGATCCTGCTGCTGTCCACCATACCCATCAGAATCCACCTGGTTTTGTTGCATTCTAGGGATTAGCATGAAGACTTGGAAAATCTTCTGTTTTCCTTCCTGAGAAACCGAGAAACTTGGAAGTTAAGAATCAGATACTTCCAGATGGAGAACACTAATGTGGTAGAGAAAACCCCGGGGCTCAACCCAAAGACCACGTGTGGCTCTACCTCTCATTGCTTCCCTGTCCTCTCTAGAGCTTGTTTCTCCCCTCCCCCATCTATAAAATGCCAAGATTGGATCAGATGATCAAAAAGAAGCTTTTCAGGTCTGACCTGATTCTTGTGTGAAAACCAGTGCTTTGTAAACATCCTGTATTCACAATAATAGCAATATGACCATTATGGAATAGGCACCAAGCCCCAAGATGCCCTAAAGAGAACCACTCTGTGCAGGGAGGTGCCGTCATCAGCCTCATTTGTAGCTAAGGAAGCTCTGACCCAAGGTAACATAGCTAGTTAGTTGTGAGCTGAGACCCAAACACAGGTCTTTCTACTCCGGGTCCTAATTTGCTGTGCAGTCAGTACTCCCTGAAAGGCTCTGGTACAGCCTCTGTGAGGAGGGCTGCTTCTGTGCCAGGGTCCCAAACTATTGGAGCTGTTTCTTTGATGCTAACAGGTAATAGGCTACAAGCACCTCTCTCCAAAATAAGATTAAGTTGGGAGCAGGAAAGTAAATACATTTTTAGGACCTTATTTAACAATATTTAAATGTGAGTGACACAGAGGCCGTGAAAAGAAGTTTAATAATTCTCATAAAGATGCTAAATTCCAAAGATGCAGTTAGCAAGAAATAAGTGATTAAATCACACACTGGGCCAGCATTTCCTGATTGTCACATAGTTTGCTGTCAACTCTGATGCTTTGGCAGGTTATCGTCAGCCTCGGTCTATTCCAGATGTGTCCATCCCCTCCCTAGACTCAGCTGTCAGGTGACCTCCCAAGCTTCTAAGAAGATTTCACATTTCAAAAAAATCAGTGCACAGATCTGGGGTAGCCAACTGTTTTGCCATGAAAGGTCATTTACAAAAAACTGGGTTGCCATTGTTTCATAAAATAAAGGGAATCTTTATACCCGAAAAGGAGGTAAGGCATAATTTAGAAGAAAAGACATGCATTTACGCAGACCAAATTTTGTTTTATGAAAGTCTCACTACACCATCCTTTGCTTCTACATTTAACCCCAAACTGGTGAAAACTTTTTCATAGGCCAGTGTTGGGAATCATTGCATAGGTGAAATTCCAGATCGGGGCTTGTAAGTGGGGAGAGGGGCATGAAAACCCCAGGGAAGAAGAAGCCCCTGGTTCCATAGCTGAAGGTCGTTTTCATAGTAACTATCGTCCAGTTACCTCACAATGGTTGATTACGTTGTGCTCTTGTGATCGAAGATATATAGGTGAACAATGAAATTATCTGAATGTTTAAAAATACACAAATAGGGCTTCCCTGGTGGCGCAGTGGTTGGGAATCCGCCTGCCGATGCAGGGGACGCGGGTTCGTGACCTGGTCCGGGAAGATCCCACATGCCGCGGAGAGGCTGGGCCCGTGAGCCATGGCCGCTGAGCCTGCGCGTCCAGAGCCTGTGCTCCGCAACGGGAGAGGCCACAACAGTGAGAGGCCCACGTACTGCAAAAAAAAAAAAAAAAAACCCACAAATAGAATGAAACCCTCACCTCTTTGCGGTACAAAAATAAGCATAACCGGGCTTCCCTGGTGGCGCAGTGGTTGAGAGTCCGCCTGCCGATGCAGGGGACACGGGTTCGTGCCCTGGTCTGGGAAGATCCCACATGCCGCGGAGCGGCTGGGCCCGTGAGCCATGGCCACTGGGCCTGCGCGTCCGTAGCCTGTGCTCTGCAACGGGAGAGGCCACAACGGTGAGAGGCCCGTGTACCGCAAAAAAAAAAAAAAAAAAAAGCATAACCGAATATAACACAGAAAAACAGAATTTGGCTTTGACAGCAAGTCACACCAACAAGAGTCACCAGTTTTCACAGTTTTGAAGTCGGCACATGGTCTATTTTCCCTTTAGATTGCCGCCACCGGAATGATCTTTCAAAACTGCAAAGCTGCTCTTGTTTTCCACTCCAGTCAGAGCTCCCTGGCCCGTGACATCAGAGCCCCTGTGTGACCCAGTCTCCACTTGTATATCCAGGTTTGGGTCTCACCACAGTGTGACTCCTGGCTGTCCCAAATCTCCATGCTCTCTGCACCCAGGAACCTATGGTCGTGGTGCTTCTACTGCTTCTGTCAGAAAGCCCCAAGCTCGCTTACCCCAGGATCACGGAGGCCTTCCCGCCACAGGTAGCCTCCTGGCTGTCACACTGTGTCGTGATGGTCTCCCCTGGGCTCCGTGAGCGGAGGGACTCTGTCATACACAGCACAGGGCTCAGCAACAGTGGGCCCCTGGCAGTAATTAGGGCGGGAGGTTCACGTGCCTTTTTGTACTTGCTATTGAGACTCAGTCAAGATGTGGGAACTATACTCGATATTTTCTTTTTTTGTTTTCTTTTGGCCTCATGCAAGATCTTAGTTCCCTGACCAGGGCTCGAACCCATGCCCCCTGCAGTGGAAGCATGGAATCTTAACCACTGGACTGTCAGGGAAGTCCCTATATTCAATATTTTGTAATAACCTATAAGGGAAAAGAATCTAAAAAAGAATATATATACATACAATGTTGTGTTAGTTTCAGGTGTAGAGCACAGTGATTCAGTTATAAATATATCACTGTGCTGTACACCTGAAACTAACACAGCATTGTAAATCAACTGTACTTCAATTAAAAAAAAAAACAAAAAGATGTGTTTGCTCTTGTCTCCCTCAGTTTAGCTATATAGGAACAGAAACTTTTTTTTGTCCCTCTAGCCTTCTCATCATCATAGAAGCACTGGTAACATCTCTCGTTTCTTGAGAATTTCTTCACAGCCCATCTCTGATGCATCTTGTATTTAATCCTGATTAGAAGTGTCTTGTCTGTTCTTGCCTTTTGCACTGAACATGAATGCTTCTGAGGGAAACTTCTCAGCAGGAAGAATCTTAAGAAAGTGCCCTGGTCTCTTTGAGGGAGGTGTGAGGGAAGCAGTGTTTTCCATCACGTCTTACTTTTCAGGGCAGCTTCACGGAGCTGAAACTAGAAGGCTTCTTCTCCCCACCCACCTGCTCCCGCCCGACTTCTGATGTTTCCAAAGAGAAGTCCTTTGGTAGCAGCTGAGGCTTTTCAGTTAGTTTTAAAAATAAACAGCAGTCCGTGATCCCTTAGCATGAATTGGTGCTTCTAGCCATGTCTTTTAGAGCGGGAAAGGCAAGTGAAAGATACTCTTCTCGTTGCTACTATCGAATGCTAAAGATCTAAAGGAATAAGAAACTTTACTGTTTCTGTACAAGTTCTGCTTCCCCTCCGAAGGCCATCAGGGGAGCATTGTATAGCTTTCATCTACAGCATAAACACACACTGGAGGTGAGAGCCACAGAGACCCCAACCGAACAGCACCATAACCAGAACTTTCCTATAATAAATTTTCCTCAAGATTCTGCATGTGGGGAGAAACCAGACACCTGGACACACCACGTACAGTTGGGATGATGCAGGAGGTGGAACGTGGTCTAGGCCTTGGTGGATGGGTGGGATGAATGGGGAGGGCAGGTGTGGACAGAGAACGTGGCGGGAGGATGCTTTCCGGGGCTGTGTCTAGAGCTCGTGTGCAGGGCAGTGGTAGGAAATACGGCCGTCCCCCCTCCATCCTGAGTTCACCAACCACCTACCCACCGCTGGCCCCTTGATCTCCTTCCAGCTGTTGACCCATTTCCTTCTGTTCCCCTTTCCTTCGGGATCCTAGAAGGAGGTGACGGCACTCACTTGCTCCTTTCTTCCTCATCTCTCTTGAGCCCACTGCCAACAGGCTCTCGTTCCTGCTGAGACTGCTCGTCACCACCACAGTGCCTCTACAGGTCACATCCACTCTCTGAATTGACCCATCAGCACCATCAGTGTTTCAGTTTCTCTCTGTTTTGTTTTATTTTGTTACTTTTTTTTTTGGCCACGCCAGTGCGTTATGCGGGATCTTAGTTCCCTGCCCAAGGATGGAACCCACACCCCCTGCAGTGGAAGCGCGGAGCCTTGACCCCTGGACTGCCAGGGAAGCCCCTGTTACTTCTTTTTAATGGGAAACTTCCTACATATACACAAATAAGGAAAATGGTAAAATGAACTCCCCCATCTACCCAGATTCAGCAATGATCAATGTGGCAGTTCCTGTTTATTTTATATACCAGCTACCCCCCACCCTCCATTACACACGTGCGTGTACACACACGACACACGCACGATTATTTTTAAACAAGTCACAAACTACTCCCTCCTTGTTGAACCCTTTCCGTTCTTGGTTTCCAGGCCACCATAGTTTCTTGACTTTCTTTCCTTCCACCCACAGTTCTCTATTTTTTTTTTTTTTGCAGTACGTGGGCCTCTCACTGTTGTGGTCTCTTCCGTTGCGGAGCACAGGCTCCAGATGCGCAGGCTCAGCGGCCATGGCTCACGGGCCCAGCCGCTCTGCGGCACGTGGGATCTTCCGGGACCAGGGCACGAACCTGTGTCCCCTGCATCGGCAGGCGGACTCTCAACCACTGTGCCACCAGGGAAGCCCCACAGTTCTCTCTTGCTGAGCCCTCTTTATCTTCTCAACCTTTGCATGTGGTAGTGACCCAGGCTCAGTCCACTGGCCTCTGTGTACACTCTCTAAGAGATCTCTCCTACTCTCTGAACACTAATACCATCTACACACAATTTCCAAACCTATTTCTAGCCTGGATCTCTCTCGTGAATTCTAGACTCAACTATTCAACTGACAGCTTGACATCTTCACTTGGATGCCTAATGGTCACCTGAAGCTTAATACGTCCCAGACTGAACTTTCCTGCTCCTGTAGACTTCCTTCTCTTCCCACAGGCTTCTCAGAGAGCTCAGTGCATGGCAGTTGCGCTTTTCCAGTTGCTTGAGAATCATCCTTGATGCTTTTCTTCCTCTGACACTTCACATCCAGTCAATCCACCAGCAGATGCCAGCACACTTCTTAACACACACTTTAACAACTTCTTACCCTGTTCAAACCTCTCGTCTCATCTCTTGCCTGGATTATTGCAGTAGCCTCCTAACTGGTCTCCCAGTTTTCCCTCTCCCTCATCACCTTCTCAATCCAGTCTCCCCACAGCTGTCTGTAGTATTTTTTAGAACATGTCACTCAACTGCTCAAAACCTTCCAGGGCCTTCCACCTCATTCAGGATTAAATCCTAAATGCACATCGTCATCCATCCAGGACTACATAACCTGGCCTCCAGCCGACTCTCTCTCATCTCTTCCTTCTTGTTCACTCTGCTCATCGATTCTGGCCCCTTTGCAGTTTCTCCAACTTGCCAAGCATGCTCTGACTTTAAGGACTTGGAACTTTCTTTTCCCTTTACCTGAATGCCCTTCCCCTCGATATCCATAAGTCTCACCCTCATTTCATTCGAGTCTCTAGACAAATGCCGCCTCGTCAAAAAGGACTTCCTGACCATCCCATCTAACATGCCCCTCCCACCACCGTCTACCTTCTTACCCGAATTTATTTTTCTACAAGCGTTATGATCTAACATATATGTTTGCTTGTTTGCCTGTTGTCTGACTCTCTCTAGAATGTAAGTTCCATGGGAACTGAGAATTTGATTTCATTCATTGCTGTATGTCCAGCACCTAGGCCAGTCTGGCACAAAGTGTAGGAGCTCAGTAAATATTTCTAGAATCTATAAATGAACTCGGGTTACATAGATAGGCTGGGGACAGATTATGAAGGGATTTGAATGTCTGGCTAAGAAGTTAAGCTAAATTTGGTCAACAATAAAGAGCTATTGAAAGCTGTTTTTTTTTTTTTTTTTTTGCTGCACTGCCTGGCTTGCAAGACCTTAGTTCCCTGACCAGGAATTGAACCCGGGCCCTGGGCAGTGAGAGCACGGAGTCCTAACCACTGGACCGCCAGGGAATTCCCTATTGAAAGCTTTTAAACAAGGGAGTTTTTGGGTGCAATAAGCTGGTAATAATCTGTCAAAGGTGACCAGTTGGGAGGCTATTGTAATAATCCAGGTGAGAGGTAAAGAACCCAGGATAGAGTGGCATCTACCAAAATTGAGGAGATTGGATGTGATAGGCATTCAGGAGGGAGAATCATCAAGATTCAGCAATCAGTTGAGAAACCAAGTTTACCTTCAAGGGTTTGAGCCGAGGTGGGGTGACGGTGGTGCCCTTAACAAAGCAGAGAAGTGGCAAGAAAGAGCTGATTTGGGGTTGGGATAAAGAAGGGGCCTCTGGGCGTGATGAGCGGGACGTGCTGTCAGGAGATTCAGATGGAATTGTCCAAAGAGAGGGCAGAAATTTAGAACTGGAGCTTGGACAGTCAGACCACTAGCAGGATTTTAAATTCGTCCACACAATAGTGATGGTGAAAACAGTGTGTGTAGAAGGTTTGGGGTACAAGAGGGTCAGGGACCCCAGTGATAGTGGGTAGGAGAGAAAAAAAAAAAAAAAACTAGGAAAGAAAGTAAGGCATCAAGAAGTAAGAAGAGGCTCAAGAAGGTACAGCCCACAGTCGATAAGAGAAATGTTTCTTTCTTTTCCTTTGCCAAAAATAGTTTTATTGAGCATTCAAAGATGAAAAATGCTGAAAGCCAAAGTAGTAGCTTTGACTTTTTAATGTCATTACAAATAGTGCTTCTTTGAAACCTGGCGCTCATCCATTTAGCCCCATCTATGTGTTTTTTTTTCCGAGAGACTTCAGGGCTTTACACTCAAGTCTCCTTAACAAGTCACACAAAACCTCCTGGTCCTGGCCCGAGAGAGAGAAATGTCTCTTGCTAGAGAGGGCAGGAAATAGTTCTGGTTGCTCCAGAGAGGAGTCAAGGGCTGAGGAAAGGGCCTTGAATTGGGTTTCTAGGTGACCTTCAGAAAGATGATGCCGGTGGCTGAGGTGAAGGGAAAAACAAGAAAAAAGAGGAGGAAATGGAGGTGTTGGGGTTAGGGGCTTCATCTGTGTCAACAGGTGAATTTACTACTCCCAAGAGTAGTGGTTACGCAGGGCGCGTTCACTTTGTGATGCTACGTCTAGTGGACGCGAGCGTCTGTTGTACATGAAGGCAGAGGCTTAGCGCCACCCGCTAAAGCCCTCACCGGCCTCCCAGGAGGCCCCTTCTGATCAGCCACAGTGGCCGTGTGCACAGCAGCTCCACGAGCTCTCTGTCCAGGCTGGGCGGAGTCATGCTGCACAGCTGGCCTCACCCTGTTTCCACGGTGGAGCATCTGTACATCATGGTCCTTGATGTTGGTCATTGCGCTTTTGCCTGCAGGAGCCCAGAGGCAGCTCTCAGCTGGAGGCCACAGTCTATGCCCCACCTGGCCACCCTGCGGGCCGGGATGGCAAGGTGTCTTGAAACAGTGACTGGGAAGCTCTCACCCATGGCTGATGAGCTATTGTGATGGTCTTCATTTTAGGTATAAGGAGACTGTTTTAAAAATACACCTGCATTCTCCACATTAGGCCTTCTCATTATTTGGAAATAGTTGACATAAAAATAATCTGATTGGATTCAAAGTCCATTTGTTTTATCATAAGAAACATCAGCAAGAAATCACATTTGTACGTAGAAATGAAAAAGAGAAGAGACTGTTGGTTCTTTAAATATAATTTCAGCTGTTGACATTTTGAAAGGTTCCCAAAGAATGGTTTTAATTTTTTTATTTCTAACATGTGCAGTTTCTCATTGATAGTGACTACCAAGAATTTGAAGAGATTATCATTAAAAAGTCTTCAAAAAGACACATGCACCCCAGTGTTCATTACAGCACTATTTACAATAGCCAGGTCATGGAAGCAACCTAAATACCCATTGACAGATGAATGGATAAAGAAGATGTGATACATATATACAATGGAATATTACTCAGCCATAAAAAGGAAAAAAATTGGGTCGTTTGTAGAGACGTGGATGGATCTAGAGACTGTCATATAGAGTGAAGTAAGTCAGAAAGAGGAAAACAAATATCGAATATTAATGCATATATGTGGAATCTAGAAAAATGGTACAGATGAACTGGTTTTCAGGGCAGAAGTAGAGACACAGATGTAGAGAACAAACATATGGACACCAAGGGGGGAAAGCGGTGGGGGCTAGTGGTGGTGGTGGGATGAATTGGGGGATTGGGAGTGATATATATACACTAATATGTATAAAATGGATAACTAATAAGAACCTGCTGTATAAAAAAATTTTTTAAATTCAAAAAAATTTTTTTAATATAAAATAAGTAAGCTTACTATTAATAAATGTTAAGAAAGCTACAAAGTACACTACAAAGATAAAAATAGGTAACTAATAAGAACCTGCTGTATAAAAAATAAATTAATTTAAAAATCTACATAAATAAATAAATAAAAGATCTTGATTAGGATTCGAGGACAGCATTTGAAGCATTAAAACTGATATTAAAAAAAGTCATGTCCATAGAAGAAAGCTCAAATTTCTTGTTTAACATTTTGAAAAGATTTTATTTTGAAGTTTCACACAAAGCTACATCTTCCCTGGGACTTTGTATTTTACTTTTCTTTAGATCAAAATTTCATAATATTAAAAAATATAATGGACTTTTCCCCCCCAAGACCCATAAAGACACCCTAAATCTCTAGTTTACCCCAGGGTACCCTTCAAAGAGTGTCATGTTTTGAGTTTACCATGATGATAAAAGGGCTGGGGAGTGTTGTTCTGATGACCCAGGGTTGGAGATTGGCAAGGTGAAAACAGAAGAAGTTTGAAAAGATGAGGGATTTTACTCCTGACTGGGTAGGAAATCAAAAAAAAAAAAAAAGTCAGGAGGGGATGATGACCTGGGGAATGAGAAAGAGTAAGGAGACCAGACCCCAGGACCAAGTAGACCTGGCTCCAAAAAGCTAAGAAAGAAGGGAACTGAGAATGACAGGGCACCGTTTTCCATCTCACTTACTCCTGTATTTCCCTTGCTGCCTCATCCCAGTATCAGGACTTTTTTTTGTTAAAAAATGACAGAAAAACAAACTTGCCTACTCTAGATAACTGAATAGTCCAGAAGGCAGGCATGACTTCAGGAATGGCTTGATCTAGGAGCTGTCCCATCGCTCAACTCCTAGCATCATTGGGCTTCATATGGTAGCCCGTGGTTTCTCCAGAATCACATCGCAGTTCACATCCATCATAAAGAGTAAATATCTCTCTAACAACAGTCCCAGCAAAAGTTTTGATACCTCTCATTGCATCTGGTTGGGTCATTTGCCCATTCCTGAGCTGGTCCCTGTGACCAGGGAATGTAATGTTCTCTTATGGCTGCTGCCTATCACTCTAGTGGAGAATGGAACCAACTCTCCCAATATTTCCTTTCTTTACTTACTTTTATTATTTCTTTTTGCCAGTTACCTGAGCTTTACTCATACAGTAGAGATAGTCCAAATATTAAGTAACTCATTGGCAAGGGTGCTGACCGATCAGAACAGCTCGGGAGCAGCATACCTGAGGTTCCCTGCCAAGCCAGGTGTTAACCCTCTCTGGTTGCTAGTTTTGGGGGAGGTCTGGGGGTGCCGAGGAAGAGGCAGGATAGCTGGGAGGAGAAAGATGCTTACAGGGTGTGGTTAGGGAAGTGGCTGTTTTCCAACTTGTATTCAACTGACACTGGCTTTCAGTATTTACAAGCAGTGTTACTGTATCATGAAGGTTAGCACTGCTTGTATTCCAACTGTGCTTGTGTGCGTTTAATCCTTTCTGCCACCACAGATAGACCATCCCCCTGAAGGCTGGGAAGAGGGCTTGTTTCTGAATCTCCTATAGCAACCAACAAGGTACATTCGTCCGTTCACTTATTCACTCGACAAGCATTTCTTGAGCCCAACAAATAGTAGGTCCTGAATAATTTTATTTGAATGAACGCAATAGTTTCCTTTAAAAGCGTTGCATAGGAAGTGTTACGGTTGGAGAAAGATCATTTTGTTTAAGGAGAAGAGGTAAGTGGAAAGTTTGAGGAAACTGACAACAGTTTATAATAATAAACAGAATCGACTTTCCTCGGAACAGTGCCAGAGGTTTTCCCAAAGCTTGTCCTGGTTACAAATACGTTACCCCAGATATCTTGTTGATGGGACCCAGGGAAGGATGGGCAGAAGGGAACACGCTGCCCCGGGGTGAGAGCAGAGATGCTGTTCATGGGGCAGGAGAAAAGTAATGACATGCAGGAGGCTGGATGGATGACATCTGGGGGGGATGGAGTGATCACCTGGACCCTCATCACCTCCTGGGATCTTCCCGGAGAAAAGAAAAGCAAGAGCCTCAGTTTGAGCTGGAAGTTGCCTTTGAAAGCATCTGGTCCCGTTTCAGAGATGAGCAAAGTGAAACCCCAAATCCGAGGTGTCTCTCTTTTTTTTAAGTTAATTTATTTATTTGTTTTTATTTTTGGCTCCGTTGGGTCTTCGTTGCTGTGCGCGGGCTTTCGCTAGTTGCGGTGAGCGGGGGCTGCTCTTCATTGCGGCACGCGGGCTTCTCATTGTCGTGGCTTCTCTTGTTGTGGAGCACGGGCTCTAGGTGCATGGGCTTCTGTAGTTGTGGTGCGTGGGCTCAGTAGTTGTGGCTCGCGGGCTCTAGAGCGCAGGCTCAGTAGTTGTGGTGCACGGGCTTAGTTGTTCCATGGCATGTGGGATCTTTCCAGACCAGGGCTCGAACCCGTGTCCCCTGCATTGGCAGGCAGATTCTTAACCACTGCACCACCAGGAAAGCCCCCTGAGGTGTCTTTAACGAGGTTGCTCAGCTGGCCCCTGACTTCCTTAATTCTCAGCTCACTTGGCATTTCTCCCCGAGGAGATAAAAATGGGCATGAAAGAAAGTTGCCTCCAATTAGGCAGACAATGTGACCTTTCACAAAGCCCATAAGTAGCCCAGAGGTGACTGCCTTTTACCCTCTTATCATCCTGGAGCCTGAGCGACCTGGGGCGCCCTGTGTGCATGTGGGCAACACTGGTGCACACACCCGCCTCCAAGGCTTAGATGTTCATCCAAGGTCAAGCAAAGACCGCAGGCACCGCTGACGGGAGTTGCGTAACCCACGAGCACACGTCTACTTAGAAAAGTTTGATTTTGATTGCCATAGAAGGCAAAACATCTTAAAATGAAGTTGAGCTATCTTTGGGTAGGATGCAAAACCGCCCATGGGTATATCACATCAGAAACGATGTGTGATTTCTTCCAGTCCCTCAACTCAAAAAAGATGAACAGATTTAACTGATGCGTCCTAAAAATAAATAAATAAATAAGATCTGCTTTGAGCTTGAAACCAAGTATAGAAGTTTCAGGGTCTCTTTTTTGGGGAGGGGGTGGGGGGCATCTGGGGGATTGTGAGGTGAAGGACAGTGGGGAAATTTTTTTTTCAGTGTAAAGACTAAATTATAACGAGACTGTTTTAGCTCTGAGCATTTTCTGCTGGGAATAACAAGATTACTAAAGGTCACAGAAACAAGGTTGGCTTGGAAAAAATTATGAATGGTGCTTAGATCATCACACATAAGCCCGAGGAGATTTCTTCTTCTGAGTTGGGAACCAACACTCCTTTTCTAAACCTGTAATTTCAATAACAAAACAAGTCAAACCCAGAGCTGACCTGACCCTCAGGACTCAGAGTTGGAGGCACAGTATCTGCCTTGCGGGGTGATTGCATGTGGATGCAAACCCAGGTGGGCTTGGACCCAAGCAGGTGGTTTCAAGTCTCCCCCACCAGCCTCTAAGTTCCAGAGCCTCCGGTGGAGGAGGTGGTCCTGTGGTCTGTGTCACACAGTGTCCCTCTGGTGGCCAGTGACACATCAACTCCCCCCTTCTTTGGGGGGACAGCTGAGCTTTCATTTATTACATAACAGTATATTCTGGATAGAAGCAAAATGTCCTTCGCAGGTCATCCACTATAAAGATTGGCAAATTACTAAATTAATTTTGTTGTATAAGTACCTTCTTACACCCACCCTTTGGAGTGAAAGTTTATTCTTTAAGTTCTCTTTCGTCTTTTTCTGAAAAGAGATTTAATGTGTTACTGTGGTGCAGAAAATCAATGCTTTGAAATCAATGGTGATTTTTCAGGCTGTTTGAGATTATTCACATGACTGGCTAAGCTTGCTGCTGATAGAAAAACAGAGTTTTGTTGCAGAGGAAATCTTCAGGTTTGAAACATCGCTGTGTGATTCGGTGTGACTTTCTTTTTAGAACTTGAATATTTATTCCATAGCAGTAAATTATTCAATCCAGGCAGCGGTCCTTTAATCCTCATATGCGCTAGAGGCTCTGGTGTGTGTAAACCTGAACTAGCTGTCAACTTGGCCCTTAGAAGCTTACAAAAGTGCATGTGTACGGCGAGGATGTGGAGAAAGGGAAACCTTGTGCACTGTTGGTGGGAATGTAAATTGGCGTGGCCACGGTGGAAAACAGTAGAGAGGCTTCTCAAAAAAACTAAAAATAGAGCTACCATATGATCCAGTAATACCACTCCTGGGCATATATCTGGAAATAACAAAAAAACTAATTTGAAAAGATACATGCACCCAATGTTCACAGCAGCACTATTTACAGTAGCCAAGACATGGAAGCAACCTAAGTGTCCATCGACAGATGAATGGGTAAAGAAGATGTGGTACATATATACAATGGAATATTACTCAGCCATAAAAAAGAATGAAATAATGCCATTTGGAGCAACATGGATGGACTTGGAGGGTATTATGCTAAGTGAAATAAGTCAGCAGAGAAAGGCAAATACTGTATGTTATCACTTATATGTGAAATCTTAAAAATAAATCAAATTAGTGAATGTGATGAAAAAGAAACAGACTCACAGATATAGAAAACTAGTGGTTACCAGTGGAGAGAGAGAAGGAGGGTAGGGAATTAATAGGTACAAACTACTACGTATGAAATAAATTAGCTACAAAGATATATTGTACAACATGGGGAATATAGCCAATATTTTATAATGACTATAAATGGAGTACATCCTTTAAAAGTTGTGAATCACTATGTGGTACACCTGAAACTTATATAATATTGTAAATCAACTATACCTCAATAAAGAAAATAATAGATATTATTTAAACAGTGAATGTGTGAGACTTCCCTTGTCCCAGTGGGTAAGACTCCACGCTCCCAGTGCAGGGGGGCCCAGGTTCAATCCCTGATCGGGGAACTAGACCCTGCATGCAGCAACTAAGAAGCCTGAATGCTGCAACTAAAAGATCCTGCATGCCACAACTAAGACCTGGTGCAGCCAAAATCAATAAAATAAAATAAATAAATAAACATTGAATGTGTATGAGGGCTGAGGGTCAGGGTGGGGATAGACAGCTAATATATATTGCACAGTTAAGTGATGATACCAGGCAGAAAAAGCGTGAAATATGAGGGTACAAATTGCTATGGAGGTTTGAGAGAGGCTGAAGAGGGTCTCTGGATGGCTTTGGGAAACTGCTTCCTGGGAGAAAGGCCATAAGCCAGAGCAAACACTGGTGAGAAATTTCTAGTAAGCAAACCACATCCAACCTGTGACTGAACCCTGACAGCAGCTCTGGGAGCAGTCATCGTCATTCGCGTTGTTCAGGGAAGCAGACTGGGGCTCAGAGAAATGGAGTGACTTGCCCAAGGTCATGTGATCTGGAGCAGGGCTAGCTGGGCCTTGAGCCCTCATTCTCTTTCTCCACAAGGCCTTGTGGTGCCATTCGATGTGGGTCTTCACGGCCGGGCATCTTCTGGTCACTTCAGATTTTGCTGGTGAACAGAGACACATTTTAGGGGGACTCAGGACTGCATGAGCAAAGGCACATGGCCAGAGACACTGAATTCCACAAGTTCACGGCCAGGCTTGGAGCTGAGGGTGGACCTTAAAAAATAAAAGACACAGTTCTTTTCCTGGAACTTATCCCACGGTTGAGAAGATAAGGTACCCAGAAGGAAAACCCTGGAAAATGATTTGCAGCAACTTGTAAACAGAAAAAGAGTATTGATTCACATCTGTCACCAGCTCACCTAGTCCGTCCTGGCAGGAAGCAGTGCCTTCCCTCCAAGAGGCCTGAGTTCTTCTGATGCTACAGCAAACCCCTGTCCCAAATACTAGTGCCGAGCAGATGGCTGGGCCCTGTCCTGTCTGTCCTTACAGAGGAGCCTCCGTCCTGGCCAGCTGTCAGGCAGGGACCCACTCCCAGGAGCCTCCCCCACCTCTGCCCTGGGCCCACATCATACCCACCATTTCCAGGGCCCTGCTCACCCCTCTGGTGCCACTGCGGGCATTAGAGAAACTGCCTTCCGGTAGAGCTTCCTAAGCCGAGAGTGCGCCGGCTGTCAGCCCCGGCAGACCGCCAACAGCCCACCATCGGGCTGGCCTGGTCCCCACCCCCCACTCTCAGCTCTTCCTGGAGCCAGCCAGTACCCTGCAAACTGGCTCACTGTTTCAGCTGTCCTGGGAGAAGTGTTTTCCCAACACCCAGCCCTTCAACATCCCAGCTAAGAATTTAGACTGGACTGTGATTCCTAAAACTTCTAGCTCTGGTGACCACTCTGGAGAGAGCCTCTGGGGTGTTGGGGAAGGAAAGGTGGCCACCAAATAGATGGAAACCAGGAGCCAGCCCCCATTCACCTGCAGCCTTGTTTCAGCTGCACCAAATCACAGTTCAGCCAGTCGGCCATAAGTCACCCCCCGGCTGAACGAACCTGCACAAAATCCATCCCCAGCATTGTCATTAAACACACTCTCGACGAATGCTGCTCAGATAAATTATCAGAAGCAGACAAGATGCCCAAGAAAATATCAGGGATGTGCTCCAACTCAGACAATCTCTTGGGGCAACCGGGACTGTGGGTGACGTGTGTTCTAGAGAAAAGCAGTTCCTTCCAGCCTTCTCCCCGGAGACCGCCTTTCTCCTTCACGCCACAGGTACATTTTGCTTTATCGGCAGAGACATTCCTGAGAAGTCAACAATTTGAATTTTGATAAAAACCAATCATGTATAATATGTTTATAACGTGTTCAGAGAGAACTCAATATTTAGCCCATCACAGTGAAGAACCTTCTCCTTGCAGGGCCTTTTTCGTCAACTCCTAAACCGGGATCTTAACCAGGAGGCTGTAAATGAGCTCCAAAGATCCCTGCTTTCCAGGGAAATTATAGGCAAAATTTGTGTAGCTGTACATTATTTTCTGGAATGAGGGTCCAGAGATTCTGCCTAATTAATTCTCAAAGAGTTCTACAATCCAAAAAGCTCAGGGACCACAAGCAGTCCGGGGACAAGTTTGGAGTGGGGGTATTTGTGTGCACCGGTCCCAGCAGTCAGAACTGCCCTTTCCATGGACTAGTGCCATGAAATAGTTCTGCACAGCTGACTCCCTTATTCTGGGCACGTAGCAAGTTGTCAGACCTGTTTGTGTGCATTTGTAAAGACGACAGAGAAGGAATCCTGGATACAAAGCTGACTTTGTCTCCTGTTTCCAAATGGAACGACCAAGCCACATGCATCATCACACAGGGTTCCACCACGCAGCGCCCCTCTTGGATATGTGAAGGTGATGTGTCCGTCAATACAAAGCTACAGCATGGCTAGTTTTACACCGCTGCCCCAGAGCCAGCCCGCGATGTGGGCTTCCTAGAAGGGCCCAGTCCAGGGTCGCGCTGTCCTGAGGAGTCTGTTTTGGGCTCCAGCTGCCCCGCCCACCTTGGCCCATCCTCTGAGGTTGGAGGTGCGGGGCCCCAGCCCTTTCTCTCCCTCCTCTTTTGCCTCTTCCATGCAAGGATAGCATATTCAGCAAGGCTGGTCAGCATCTTTGCCGGACGTTGTCATTAAGTGCCGGTGGGTTGCTAGATTTTGGCATCGCACTGGCTCCTAAAGGACTATTAACTGGGCAGCAGATGTTGAGGCCGATACTGTGATGGGCGGTAATGCGAAGGATGGGGGAAGTAGGTGATTTATTCCTAGGTGTCCAGATACCTCCTCACGGGGATTTCAGAGTTATTGCTTCTTTGCCTTCCAGGCCAAGTGCTTGCTCATGAGCTTTGCCCAGTAAGTCACCACCCCAAGGGGCCAGGGGGCGGGTGAAGGGTGGAGCCAAAGGCTCCAGGACCCTCCGGGGATTGCTGGGCTCTCTTGCTAGCGCATCTGAATGAAAAATGGAGGCTCCTTTATTTTCCTAGATTCTTAGGGGTGAGCTATGGGACCACGGCTGGCCTCCAACACCCAACCGTGAACACTGGGTTCAGTGTCGTCCTGCACCTTGACGATTTCCATTGCTGTCCCTTCCCATCCATCCCAAGCGGGAAAAGGTGAGCCTGACACACTGGCCGCTGTGTCTGCAGTGACTTGTAAGGAAGTGCTCGGTCCTTACCACCCCCCCTTCTACATGATGCAGATGCTGCCCAGGAAACTCCTCAGAGAGCAGTCTTGACGGAGGTAACCAGGCTCCGCTGGTGTCTTTTAGACAACCCCACGACATAAAGCCTTTCCCTTGCCAACGCACATGCTATGATGTTTTTTTTTTTTTCTTGATTTCGGAGATTTTAAAATGCCAAAGAGATTCTGGCTGTAAATGTCCCCACAGTGATTTTGTCATTTTGTAGAGAAAAGAAAGCAAGCTTCCCGGCTACCCCGTTCAGAATAGAGCAAGCTGCAGGACCCAGCCCCTCCTCTCACAGACCCTTCCTACCGCACCCCCATCCTATTCATATTCTGATCTTCCACACACTTGAAAAGATGTTATTTCGACTGTTCCTACCAAAGAGAATATCTTCCTCGTGTTTTCAGAGCCTGCCTTCAAAGGACTTAATCTGCATCGGGGGCGCTGGCTGCAGATGTGAGGGATGGAAGCGACAGAATCATACACAATGTGGCGGAGCTGGGGGTGGGAGAGTGGGGAGAGGCGGGCTCGGGCTTCATCGGCCGCCCCCCCCACCGCCGCCTGCAACTCCAAAGCCACCAGGCCAGCCAGGGGGGCCGGTTGGTCCAAGGTGTCACAGTCCAGAGAGCGGAAGATCCCACCCTCCTGACTCGGGGCAGGACTCTGGCCCCTGTACCACCCAGCCTCCCACAGCAGACTGTGCATTTACCTGGGCGGGGGGCACAATAACACCGGGTACAAGAGCTCACTCAGGCCTTCCTAATTCAGTGCTCAAGGTCAAGCAATCAAGGTTAAGACAAAGGTTTCCCTTGCACGCGGGGGGGTAGGAGTCGGTTTGCTGGCAAATTAATCAAATAACAAGAATTGATGGAGAACTTTAACAAATAATCTGAGAAGCCTAACTCAGTCATTCTTTTGAAAGCATTTGTTGATGGCCTGCTGTGTGTCAGTTGGTGAGGGTAGCGACACACATCCCTGTTCTTAAGGAGGGAAGCAAACAAATGAACAGGCAAACACCATATGCGTGCTTGAATGCTACACGGGATAGTTAGGGGTGCCGAGGGAGGAGTTGGGTAGGGCACTAACATCGGACTTGGGGAGCCGGGTATCTTCGCCGTCTTCCCAGGGGACACTGTGTCGAAGCTGAGACCTGAAAGATGAAAGTGAAGAGGTGCTTTGGAAAAATCACGCTTAGCTGCAACATGGGAAATGGATGGGGCTGCCGAGAAAGGAGGTGGGGAGACCGTGGGAAGGCACGGCAGACTCCCCCCTCCAACCCTCCACCCCTGCAGCACTGATGAGGCCTGACCCAGGGAGGGGGCGGGCGTGGAAGAGGAGGCAGCTGCCTTGGACATGAGTGGGATGGCCAGAGGAGACAAGAGAGGTCATGAGGGGGCGCGGGTTTCTGGGTCAGGGGACTGCCTGGGTGGTGTATTATCCCCGAGGAGGTGAGCCTGCTGGGAAGGAGGAAGGAGAGCAAGGGAAAGACAAGGGCCATGACTCAGGACTGGGCTTCTTAGAAGGGGCTGCAAGTGTAGGGAGGGAACAGAACTTGAGTCCAGTGTTAGACTAGTTCAAGATGCTTCTGGAATACAGAGAGGAGGGTCTGGCAGGCAGCTGGACACCTGGGAGTGGAGCACAGAGGGGGCGGCTAGGCTGGAGGTGAGGTCTGGGAGGTCCTCAAGTGGCTGGAGACTTTGAGGATTACAGACTTTCCTATTTTGGCAGCATCCTTAGCCATCAAGAATTTGGTGCTAGTTACAGATACCAGCAGGCCTCCTTTGCATATTAATAACTAAAGGTATTGATTACAGATGAGCTTTATCTATTCATTAAAACAAGCCCAGGAGGGCTTTTTACCTAGAAAGGCTATGATAGCATTCAGTTTAATTACTGTGTGTGCACCTGGAAAAATTACCAGCTGTGTGTCTTGCAGGCCCTTGTAGGAATCAGACCAGCAGAGCAAGGGCTTTAGTGCATTTAAAACCAAAGAGGGGATTCGATTTTGCACCCTCAGAAAGTCAAGGCCTGGGCTTCCCTGGTGGCGCAGTGGTGGAGAGTCCGCCTGCCGATGCAGGGGACACGGGTTCGTGCCCCGGTCCGGGAGGATCCCACATGCCACGGAGCAGCTGGGCCCGTGGGCCATGGCCGCTGAGCCTGCACGTCCGGAGCCTGTGCTCCGCAACGGGAGAGGCCACAGCAGTGAGAGACCCGCGTACTGCAAAAAAAAAATAAAAATAAAAAAAAAAAGAAAGCCAAGGCCTGCGTGTGGTTAAGAGTCATTTCCAGTGTACTTAAAGGGGGAATCCAAAATTATCCTAGTTTTAAAAAAAGTTTTGTATAGCTTCTTCTACCTGAGGAAGCATCCCCAAATGGTCCCCAGGTGCTCTGAAGGCCAAGGGATTTTTCAGGCTGAGAGTGAGAAGCCCCCATGTGCCAGTTAGGCAGCCGCCTGGAGAGAAGTGTCTCCCACCCGAGCAGGAGAGGGAGGGTCCAGGAGGAAAGGCTCAGCAGAAAGGATCCTGCAGAAGGCTTGCTTTGCTCCAAGGTATGAAAGGACGTTGGGGTTCAGCTGAAAAGGCTGGGGGTGAATCAGTTTGTTTGGAAAACCAAACAAACTGGCAATAACTAACTCCAGGAAAGCAAAACAAAAGGAAACGTTGTTCTAGTTTACAAGGTGGCTGGGCTGTGCTGGAAACACTATGCTAGCCCCTGATTTAGGTAAAAGTGTGACATCGCTATATTAAGGAAATGAGGACATGGAGAGGAGGCAAGAGTATGTAAACGGGAGGGAGGGCGCTACCGACCCGGGTTCTTAATCAACAGGAATTGATGAGAGGCCAGACAAGACATTCAGGCAAGGCTTTACTGGGGCTCCTGCTGCAGCAGGGGGGTGAGCTGTTTCCTTATATACGGTGAGGGAAGGGGTGTGTCCAGGGATCAGGCCAGAGGGGTGTCTTAGGTGGTTTGCCCACCCCTTAGGTGGTGTTGTGTGCAGGGGGCATGCGCAGTGTCCTGCTTTTGCTCCCGACCCCCTGCTTTTGCTCCCAGCTCTTCAGAAGTAGCAGTTGGGTTTTTTTGGTCTCTTTGTATCTTATTGTCCATAATTTGCCCCAACTGTGCAAGCGCATGCACGCAGTTATTTTTAGTCCCTTGTAGTTTCTTTGTATAAGCACTGCAGCAAAGGGTCCCAGGTCCCAGGTCCCAGGTCCCAGCCTGTCTCAATGGCCCGGCCTTCCACAATGAATCTAAAACTGAAAAAAAAGAAAAAGCATTCTACCTATGCTGTCTGCTGGTGCAGAGGTAAAGAGCAGAAGAAGGAAGGTGTGGTATCTGAGGAATGAGAATTGGGAGGGAGGAACAGGGGGCAGGGACAACTGTCTTCTATCACACACCTTGTGTCCATGTCTGGCTTTCCTAACCTATGTACGTGCACTACTTTGATAAAAAATAAAAACACATTTTAAAGGGCCCCCGATCACATGGAAGATGAGTCTGTTTTGCTTCCATTGCTAAGCAAAGGCATGAACAGCAACAAAAAATGTTGCCTTGAGTCTCCTCAGTTCTGCAGAGCAGAAATGCGGCAGCCGGGTGTGTGACCGTCAAGGCCCAAGAGCGCATCCTGGAGCGGAGGCGACGCGGGCGGCTCTGACATGCAGTCCTGCTGTGGCACTTGCTGGTCTTAGCGTCTTCCGGGGCTTCCTGTCGTCTCCCTGGGAAAACCCCAATTCTGTGACATGGGCCTTCAGGGCCTCTGTGATGTGGCCCCTGCCAGCCTCTCCACTTCCTAACATCCTCCCCCCACCCGCAAATGAATTGTAGCCCTGCAGTACACACACACACACACACACACACACACACGCACCCCACCCCCACCTGTCCTACCCTCCGCAACCTGGTGACCCTGTAACCCCTGCTCATCACCCTTGACATCCTAGTTCAGACCTTTCCTTCTCCTGAGGCCTTTACCGACCCCTCCTCCCGTGGGCTCCCAGCACGCCCTGTGCTCATGTCTCTCGTTACCTAGAACCCCCTTCTCCCCTCCCTCATGACCCCTCTGGCAGGAGCTGTGCCCGATCCCAGTCGCACAGATGCATACAACCACTCGAGGAACCGTCTAAAGGCCGAGAGCAAACCCTCCAGCGTCTTCCTTTCCCTCCCTCTGTCCAGTCCGCTCGACAACCAGGCCCTCCCTCCCCTGCAGGAAAGAGCCAAACCCAGGGTCGACTGATGGAGGGAGGGTCAGAGGCATCTCAGAGAGGGTGGAGGGAAAGTTGCAATTGGGCTTTGTCACCATTTTTTAAGCCCGGACACCAGCCGAAAGCAGACTCTGAAGGCCTGGCTGCGTGTCCCCTGCTCAGGGGTCTCACAGGACATGGGCCCCTTATGCTCCCCGAGCCCTTCCGGGGAACCCGCAAGCCGTCCATCTCACCCGTCGTCGTGTCCGGCCTGGGGGACACGCCCGCGATGAGCTCTGTCTGCTCCAGCCCTGCCTGCGGCACTTGGGGAAAGCTTTGTCCTCTCCTCCGTCTGGCTGAGAGGGCCCACGTGGGGCATGGGGTGGGGTCCCCAACTCCTCCCAGCGGGAACACGTGTCCCGGCCGTGCCTCTCAGCTTTCCGACAGGGACCGAGGCTTCCGAAGGGCAATCCGGCCAAGATGGGGGAAATCGTCAGCATCGGTTAACAGGCCCGGGAGAAAGGGGCCTAGAGGCCGTGTGACCACAGGAATAACTATAATGATGGCGAATGGTTTGTGAACCCCGACTTTGTGCCAGTCAGATGCCTTACACACGTCATCTCATTATCCTGTCCACACCCTGTGGACAAGACACCATCATCATCTGGTACTTAGCAGCTGTGGGCCGAGGCTCAGAGAGATCTTACTTGATAGGTGAGAAGGGATGTCAGCCCAGGACTGTCTGACCTCAAAGAAAGATTCTGAACTTTTAACTTGGATGTTACGCTTCTATGGACCAGGGTAGCAAAGGAAGGGAGATGTAGGGAAGAGAAAAGAGGTGATAGCGTGGGGGCTTTTTTGTTTTTTGTTTTTTGTTTTGTTTTTAAGGCTGGGGAAGCTCAGCACATTTTGGAGAATGAAATTGTGAGGGAAATCTTGCTTTTGATCGGAGTGTGTCCCACCAACATCCCTACCCCCTATTCCTCCCAAACCCCCAGCCAGCAGCCCAGATCCTCCAATGGTTCTGGGGTCACTTTTCCTTCTTGGGTTCCAAAGTTAAATCAACTGTAAACAAGCAAGTGCTTTAAATAATGCTGCCTGAAGTGTGGCCGTAATCTGCACCCCGTCTAGACTTTCTAATGCCCCTGCAGGAGCATGTGGGTCTTATCAGTGTCTACGTTTCTGACAGACATTAAGCCTGCACTGATCTAGGCTGACGGCTCTGGGTGCCTTCCACAGTTAGTAATTTCAGATGTCGTGGGAGGGAGTTCTTGGTGGAAGAATCACACTTTCAATCCAAAATTAAAGCTCAATTTGGTCGAATTGTCCTTGATTTTATCAGTTGCATAAAATGGCTGATTCCACATGCAAAAATAAATAAATAGTTGCGCAGCTTCGAAATCCCTTCTTCTTGGGGACAGAACCCATCAAGTTCTTTGCCGTCTCTCCTGCTATTTTCATCCACCAAACAGTGCTGATCTTTCTCTCTCCTCTTCTATTTTCTCTCCCTTCCCTGCGCTTCCCCCAGCCCTTACCAAAAAAAGAAAAGCCTAGTGTCTCTCTGTGTGTGTCTATCTTCTCTGTCTGTGTCTTGGATAATTTTAGAACGGAAGTCCCTTAAGAGCAAGAATAGTTCCTTCATGAGATGATGACACCCAGAAATCTGGCAGTGCCTATTTAAATGGTAAACTGGAATAAAGAAAATAATCAAAGTGGCCATTTATTTCTCTGGCAATAATTTGTTTGCAAAATCCAGCAACGGAGACCATATTTTGGGCTTGGAATAAAAAGGCAGAGAGACTGTCCCAGGCCTCTGGTGGGAGAATGCCTTTCAAGAACATCCAAAGATTTACCCTCAAGGCAGTGAGGTAATGGAAGATGCCCAGCCCCAGTAGCCAGCAGCCCCTGAGTTCTTGCCTGCCTCTGCTTCCAGGCAGCTGTGTGACTTTGGGCAAGTCCCTTTACCTCTCTGGTACTCAGGTTCCTACTCAAGGAAAGTGAAGGGCCATGGTATGGTCTGAGGTGCATTCCAGTGGTGGTCCTAGTACCCCGGGGAAGGAGGAAGAGGGTTGGCAGTGACCCAGAGGGCACGGTGGAGGCCCATCCATGGCAGTGGCAGGAGGGATCGAGAGGAAGAGAGGAACGCGAGAGTAATTTGAGAGGTAGAGTCAACAGGGCCTGGTGCCAAATGGGTGCAGGGTGAGGAGGGAAGAGTCTGCACAGATGCTCTCATCTCTGCCTTGGGGACCCAAGAGGGTGTGGAGGATGTAGATCAAGAGGGCCACGGGAGTGGAAGGTGTCAGATTTTGAATTACCTTCTGTGCAGATTTTTTTAAATGCCCACCAATTCTTTAACACTATTCCATCCTGAATACGGACTTGCTTGAGTGACTAACTTCTAAGGAAAACAGTGCAGTAGAGGTAGGTCCTAGGACGATTCAGCTTCTGGACTGGCCTCCGCCGACCGCATGCCTGCCTCCAGGACTATCTGGGGGAAACGTCCTTGACGACAGAAACGCACCATCCCATAAAGTAGCCACCAGCCACAGGTAGCTACTGGGTAGCTGACAAGAGGGCATCATGACTAAAATACTGAATTAAAAAAATTTTTGTTCCAAATTATTTTTATTGAAGTATAGGTTATTTTTTGTTTTTTTTTGTTTTTTTTTTTTTTTGGTATGCAGGCCTCTCACTGTTGTGGCCTCTCCCGTTGCGGAGCACAGGCTCCGGACGCACAGGCTCAGCGGCCATGGCTCACGGGCCCAGCTGCTCTGCAGCATGTGGGATCTTCCCGGACCGGGGCACGAACCCGTGTCCCCTGCATCGGCAGGCGGACTCTCAACCACTGCGCCACCAGGGAAGCCCTGAAGTATAGTTGATATGCAATGTTTTAGGTGTACAGCAAAGTGATTCCGTTTTTTATATATGTATATGTGTATATATATATATATATATATATATATATATATATATATATATATATATATATATTCTTTTTCAGATTCTTTGAACTACAGAATTGAAAGTTTTGTAAGTTTAATTACTTTCAATGGGAATGTCCAGAGCCACGTGTGCCTGGTGGCTCCCGTGGGTGGAACTGGACAGTGCAGGCAGAGCGGCGGCCCAGTGGATTGTTTTGCTTTCAGTCCAGGGTCTCCCACAGTGCCCAGAAGGCGTGAAGAGCGGGATCTTGGCTCTGAGGATCTGAGGAAGAACATACCACCCACCCTTTAACAGAAAATGCCAGGGCTGGGAGGAAGCTCAGACAGCATCCGGCCCAATCACTTCTTCGCAGGGGAGGATGCTGGGTCCAGCAGACCCCCTGAGGGGCTGGGAGTGTGGAGGGGCAGCCAGGGGCAGATTAATAGAGAAGATTAGCCCCGCGCTTACCATCCAGCAGATGCTGGAAAGAGGGAAGCATTTAGGACCAGAGCATAAGACAGAGTATAAGGTTGGAGAACTAATGAAAAGAGGAAGGGAAAGGAAACGTGTGGGAGCTCCTGCCAAGAAGGCCCCATGGGACTCAGTGGTCAGCCCCCAGGGGACACGAGCCCACCTTACCTGCCAACTCAGAACCTGGAAGAAGTCTGAGGGAAGAGCTGATCTGAAGCCCAAAGAGCTCCCTGGTGAGCTGGGGAGAGGAGCGTGGGCCCTGTCCAGAGTTCCTGCCGTCCAGTTCTTTTCTACACGGCTCCGTTTCCATCAGGGGTCCTGCTGGCTGATGCCCCAGAACTACCGACCTCAGGTTGGCGGCCTGGAAGCAGGTCCCAGACCCCAGCTCGGCTCCCACCCACTGGGAAGCCCAGCAGGAACCAGGGTCTGAGAAGTGAGCAGGGATTCTGCCCAGTGGCTGGGAAGGGGCTCGGCCTGGCACGCTGTTCTAACACCCGAGCTCTGTCCCTGCTGGGATTGGAAGAGATGCTTCAGGGCCAGTAAACAGAATTTTTTTAAATTTAATTTTTAATTTTATTTAATTTGGTTTTTTTATTCTGACAAATCACTTTAAAAATAAGAATAGGGCAGTGGTAGTTGGTTGATTTGGGCCTTGAAACTGAATAGCTCTGTGTCTTTATTCAGCTGAGGTCCTTTTCCTATTACTATCTTTCTTTCTTGAGAGAGACCATGTTCTTGCTAAGGCAGAGACACAGATGTCAGTGTGGTCAAGGGTGCTCCAAGTCCTGGTTGTCACTTGTGCATTGGTCATCAGGGCCAGGGCCAGGGAGGAACTAGATTTTCCTACAGGACACTAGGGACAGGAAGGCTAGCAGGTTCCCCCCAACGCTCACTGGGCAGGGGCTTCAAGGGGCCATTGAGCCTGCTGTGGCTCTCTTTTTACCTCACCCACCCATCCACCCATCCACTCACCCACCCATCCAACTACCCATCCACCCACCCATCTATCCACTCATCCATCCATCCACCCACCCACACACCCACCATCTCTCCATCCTTTCATCCATTCATCCATCCATCCAACCACCCACCATCTATCCATCCTTTCATCCATCTATCCACCTACCCACGCACCCACCATCTCTCCATCCTTTCATCCATTCATCCATCCATCCACCCACCCACCATCTATCCATCCTTTCATCCATTCATCCATCCATCCACCCACCCACCCAGCTATCCATCCATCCATCTACCTATCCATCCCTCCATCCATCCACCCATCCACCCACCCACTCACACATCTATCCATTTTCAGTAAAACTTCTCCAATACCCTGAGTGCAAGCCTTCACCTGTAGGGATATAATCACCAAACATCACACAAGAAGTTCATTTTGCAGCTATGTAGGCCAACTACATTTCGTTCACTGATGAGTGTGTCTGTACTTTTAAGCTTATTGCCTAACCCTCAGGAAAACAGTCTAAGGCCGTGAAGATTGACGACGGGAAGGGGAGAGGCATCAGGAGTGTGTGAGAGGATCATGAACCCCTCCTAGGGTAACTGAAACAGGAAGTGCGCCCACATATTTTACACCGAGTTTGGGTTCCTTTTGGGTTTGGCTCAGGAAAAGGCCATTTTCTGCCCTTCTACTCCGAGCAGGGTTTACTGTCCGTGGAAGGAGCAGGAAGCCCTTTTGGGAAGCAGGCAGGGGGTGAAGGGGCACGTGTGTGACACGCAATCACCCCAAGCTTCACCCCTGCCCGGGGCCACACAGACGTGGATGGAGCCTGGGGAAGGGTGAAGCAGGCAGGTGTGCTCTGCCTGGTGCTCACCCAGATCCAGCTTTCACTCTCACCAGGCACCGAAACTGGTTCTCACGTTCCTGAGGATGTTCGTCAGTTTACTCCTGTTCTGTTCCCCAGCAGCCAGACAACGTGAGGTCTGAAATAACAAAACTGTACAAATGGTTCGGTCTCGAAGGAAATGCCTCGCCTGAGAGATAATCTCAACGTGCCAGCTGTGGGCTGATCATTTTCCACACCCAAAACACACCGAAAATGTTGGCTTTTAAGGCACATAAACAGTGGAAATGCAAATCCACTTGCTCAGGCAGAAAGAGGAGAGAAACCACCTCTCCTTTGAATGGCAATTCAGGCTGCTCAGCGGCTGCCCTGCGTTTTCTCTGCAGAGTTTGCCTGTCTGCTCAGGAAGGCGGCTGTGCTTTGTCAGAAGGGCTGGTCTCTGGAAGGCTGGGCGTCTTTACCCAGCCTCCCCGGAGAGCCGGCTTTGCGGTGATGATCAGTTCCTGGGCTGAGTTGTTCAAGCCAGTCTCCTCCCTACAAATCTGCAGGGAATCACTCCCTCCTGTAACTTTCTCTGTTCTTGCTTATTTGGTTTTGCTCACTGCCTTTTCAGCTTGTTCGTTGTTTGCATATACAAGTGCAACTGATTTTTGTGTGTTGCCTTTGCATCCTGCTACTTTGATGAATTCATTTATTCGTTCTAACAGTGTGTGTGTGTGTGTGTGTGTGTGTGTGTGTGTGTGGAATCTTTATAGGGTTTTCTACATAAAAATCATATTATCTGCAAACAGAGATAATTTTACTTTCTACTTTCCAGTTTGGATGCCTTTTATTTCTTTTTATTGCCTAATGTCTGGCTAGGACTTCTAGTACTATGTTGAATAAAAGTGGTGTAAGTGGGCATATATTTGCAAAATCATATATCTGACAAAGGACTTACAGTTCAGAATATATCAAGAACTTGTTAACCTTGACAGTAAAACAATGTACAGATCTTCCTCCACTTATGATTGGGTTACATCCAGATAAACCCATCATAAGTTGAAAAGATTTTAAGTCAAAAATGCACTTAAGGGCTTCCCTGGTGGCGCAGTGGTTGAGAGTCCACCTGCCGATGCAGGGGACATGGGTTTGTGCCCCCGTCCGGGAAGATCCCACATGCCGCGGAGTGGCTGGGCCCGTGAGCCATGGCCACTGAGCCTGCGCGTCTGGAGCCTGTGCTCCACAACGGGAGAGGCCACAGCAGTGAGAGGCCCGCGTACCACAAAAAAAGGGAAAAAAACCCAAAATACATTTAATACACCTAACCTAGCAAACATCATAGCTTAGCCTCGCCTACCTTAAATGTGCTCAGAACACTTACATTAGCCTCCAGTTGGGCAACATCATCTAATGCAAAGCCTATTTTACAATCAAGTGTTGACTATCTCATGTAACTTATTGAAAAGTTTCCCGAAAGTGAAAAAACATTGGTTGTGTGGGTACGGAATGGTTGTAAGTGTATCGAGGGTTTACCCTGGTGATCGTGTGGCTGACAGGGAGTGGCTGCCTCTGTCCGGCGTCAGGAAACAGTATATGTTATCATGCGATTCCTTTTGTGTTAGGATTCCTATTCATCCTGCGTGAAACTTCTAGGAGTTAAGCTAGTTTAAGGTATGTTATGTGGTTCTAAATAGTCACAGCGGTCAAGGCAAACGTCCACATTCGTTGTTTTGAAACGTCCAGTGTAGGACCGCGAGTGTCTCTCAGAGGGATGAATGGAGAGTGTTCCTTTACATAAGATATTTGCTTGGCAACATAAGTCAGAGGAAAGGAAGGAGTGACTTAGAGAGACAAGACCCCAGGGGTGTAACCGTACACCGTACTGGCAGACTCCTTAAAAAGAGTCCGCTGGGGCTTCCCTGGTGGCGCAGTGGTTGAGAGTCCACCTGCCGATGCAGGGGACGCGGGTTCGTGCCCCGGTCTGGGAAGATCCCACATGCCACGGAGCGGCTGGGCCCGTGAGCCATGGCCGCGGAGCCTGCGCGTCCGGAGCCTGTGCTCCGCAACGGGAGAGGCCACAACAGTGAGAGGCCCAAAAGAGTCCGCTGAGTCGAGCTCTTCACGGGAGGACCCGACTCCACGCTGCTGAGAGATGTTCCAGATGGACCTGCCCGAGTTCCTGTTGGAGCCGAGGGAAGGACCAGAGACCGCTGCTTGTGCTGAGATGCCTCCTTTCGGGACTTCTCCTTGGGGCGGTCGGTGCCTTACCCCTTTCTATTTTCTCTGCTTTGACTAACCTGTGCTGCGTGTTAATTGTGTGTAAGAAACGGAGTGATCTATGAATTGAAGACTGGCTACAGTGTGTGTATCTCCAATCCCGCCATTCTCACCTGGGCCCACCACGGGGCTTTGTGACAGACAGCATCATACTGCCTGTCACTAGCCTGGGAAAAGACCAAAATTCAAACTCGGGAGTACAATTCCCACTGAACATGTGTCACTTTCACCCCGTCATAAACTCAAAACATCTTAGATTGAGCCATCCTGAGTCAGGGACTGTCTGTTATTAGAAAGTGGGCAGAAGACTTGAATGCCATTTCTCCAGAGAGGACATGTGAATGGCAAATAAGCGTATGTGAAGAAGTTCAACATTGTTAGCCATTAGAGAATACAAATTAAACCATGAGGAGATACTATTACACATGAAGTAGAATGGCTAAAATTAAAAATATTGACAATACCAATTGTTGGAAAGGATAGGAATCAACTGAAACTCTCACACGTTGCTTAGTGGGATATAAAATGGTGAGGCCACTCTGGAAAACCATTTGACAGTTTCTTGTGAAGTTAAACATATACTTACCATGTGACCCAGCAAGCACACTCCTGGATATTTATCCTAGATAAATGAAAGCTTATCAAACACAAACAGCTATGCACAAATGTTTATAGTAGTACACGAATATTTTATAGCAACCTTGTTTGTAATAGACAAAAACTGGAAACAGACGTTCTTTAATGGTAAATGATTAAACAAACGGTGGTACATTCATACCATGGATCTACTCAGCAGTAAAAAAAAAAGGGATGAAACTATTGATACATACAACCACTTGGATGGATCTTGAGGGCATTATCCTCAGTGAAAAAAGAACCCTAAAATGTTTACAAACTATATGACTTAGTTTATATCACATTTTAAAAATTACAAAATTATAGTAATGGAGAACAGATCAGTGAATGCCAGGGGGAGGTCCCTAAGAGGATAGGCAAAGGGTGTTCACTCTGCGGACAGAACACCTCCGTATCCTGAATAGGATAGTGTTTACGTGAGTATATCCATGTGCTAACTTGGTGAAATCTGAATACGGTCTGTAGTTTAGTTAATAATATTGTACTAATATCCGTTTCCTGGTTTTAATAATGTGCTCTGGTGACTTCCCTGGTGGTCCAGTGGTTAAGGCTCCGAGCTCCCAGTGCAGGGGGACTGGGTTCGATCTCTGGTCAGGGAACTAGATCCCATGTGCCGCAACTAAAGATTCTGCATGCCGCAACTAAAGATCCCGCATGCTGCAACTGGGACCGGTGCAGCCAAATAAATAAAATAAATATTAAAAAAAAAATAACGTGCTCTGGTTGTGTAAGATGTTATAATTTGAGGAACCTGATTGAAGGGTACACAATGAACTCTCTACTATTTTTGCAACTTCTTGTGAGTCTAACGTTATTTCTAAATAAAAAGCAAAAGCAAAAGACCGAAGAGGCACCCTTTCTGAACATTGCTCTGCAAATAGACATGCAGCATCCCTGGTTTAGCTTGGAACTCAGGGCTGAAGGACCCTCTCCTGCCTCTTTGAGGCATCAAATTTACCCAATTTCTGGAAGAATATTGTGAGAGCAGTTCAAACAAACACAGTCGTGCTCAAAATATGTGTGTGTGAGAAGTGGAGGATCCCTTTCAGGTGCTGTAGCATCTTTAACCTGCTTCTTCCAGCTGCTGCTCTCATGGATGTTAGTGAAGACCAATGTGTGGGACTTGGTGCCTAAGTTTTTAAAATAAATTTATTTATTTACTTTTGGCTGCGTTGGGCCTTCGTTGCTGCGCGTGGGCTTTCTCTAGTTACGGCGAGCTGGCGCTACTCTTTGTTGTGGTGCACGGGCTTCTCATTGCTGTGGCTTCTCTTGTTGCAGAGCACGGGCTCTAGGCGTGCCCGCTTCAGTAGTTGTGGCACACAGGCTCAGTAGTTGTGGCACACGGGCTTAGTTGCTCTGTGGCATGTGGGATCTTCCCAGCCCAGGGCTCGAACCCATGTCCCCTGCATTGGTAGGCGGATTCTTAACCACTGCGCCACCAGGGAAGTGCTGGGTGCCTAATTTTGACCAATTAGCATGTGTTCACCAAACACAAAGTTTGTGCAAAAAATGTTATTTATGTATTATTTTGGCACCTATATGTGTATAAACACCAACAGATGTCAAGGCTGTGCTCAGGAGGGTACGGGGACCAGGAAAGAACCCCAGGCTCAGAATCCAGGGCAAATTGCTCTATGTGTCCCCTTGCTGCCCCGGACACTCTCCCCTCTGTGCTCGAACAGATGCTGTCACATTTGCTGGGGTTTTTATATGAGTCCCTCCCCAGTGGGGCAAAGATCCTGTCTTCTGGAAATCTGCATCCAAGCCACAGTTAACATCCGCCAACAGGACTAGGTCCTGTGATGGTCACTAGATTTCCGTCCCAGCTGGCATAATCACAACTCCCTTTGAGATGCTGCTTAGACAGAATCCCCCCAGACTGTCTGGTTACCCAGTCTGGGTGTTACCGTCTCAACCACAGAACCTCACAGGAAGACCCGTCAAACGGTAAAGCAAAACCGAGATGCAGCCTATGGTGGCAGAGGCTGCTAACGCCAGCCCAAATCCATTCTCCTCTTCTTCCTTTGTAGAGGCAGCCCAGCCCTATTGATTGTGGGAGGTGGCAATGTGCTCAACTAATAGACCACGTTTCCCAGCTTCCTATGTATCTAGGTGTGGCCACGTGACTAGGTTTTAGCCAGTGAGTTATACAGAAATGTTATTGGATGGGACTTCTGAGAAAACTTACAAAATAGGCAATTGTGAAGTGCCTTTTTTTTTTCCTTTTTAAAAAAAATTATCCCTTCCCTCTTTCTTCTGCCTCCTACCTGGAATCCAGATGTGATAGTTGGTGTTCCAGCATCAATCTCTGCTCATGAGGTGACCTTCAGGATGAAAGCCAGAGGCTAAAGATACAGAACCAAGCATTTACAGCAATATGGATGGACCTAGAGATGCTCATACCAAGTGAACTAAGTCAGGCAGAGAAAGACAAACATTATATGATATCACTTACATGTGGAATCTAAAAAAATAACACAAATCAACTTATTTACTAAACAGACTCACAGACACAGAAAACAAATTTATGGTTACCAAGGGGGAAAGGGGAGGGGGAGGGATAAATTAGGAGTATGGGATTAGCAGATACACACTGCTATATATAAAATAAACACTAAGGATTTACTTATAGCACAGGGAACTATATTCAGTATCTTGTAATATCCTATAATGGAAAAGAATCTGAAGCTGTACACCTGAAACTAACACAATATTGTAGATCAACGTATAGTTTAATTTTTTTTTTTTTTTTTTTTTTGCGGTACGCGGGCCTCTCACTGCTGTGGCCTCTCCCATTGCGGAGCACAGGCTCCAGATGCACAGGCTCAGTGGCCATGGCTCACAGGCCTAGCTGCTCCGCGGCATGTGGGATCTTCCCGGACCGAGGCATGAACCCGTGTGCCCTGCATCGGCAGGCGGACTCTCAACCACTGCGCCACCAGGGAAGCCCCTATAGTTTAATTTTAAAAAAAGATACAGAAGCAAGAAATGGAAGGAGCCTTGGTTTCCAATGCGCAATGCCACGCCAGCCCACGACTGCCCTCTGTGAATTTTAACGTGAGAGAAAAATAAACTTCTTTTCTTTGCTCTTACTAGTTGTCATACAGAATTCCTAAAAGATACACTCCTAGGGGAGGTCTTGCCCTGACCTGTCAGCCTGGGGACCTGTTACAAAAGGGGACGAAGTTGCTGTGGCAGGGCCCCTGTCCCCAGTGAACATGTGCTGATTTCAAGGGAACAGGTGCTGACGTGTTTGAAGAACAAAGTTAGGAAGCGTTAACTGAGAAGAGTGTGGACCAGAGGGAGGGGATAGACTTTGCCTTGAGAAGGATGAGGGTGTGAAGACTGACCGTGCATGAACTTTAAGCCGTACTTTTGGCATCAGTGGGTATGGGGGCACCTGCTTCTCCACCCCAAGGCTTTCTGAGTCACTCCCTCTGCCCAATAGGTCCTGGGTACGGAGCTCCTACGACACCCTCCAGACCCAGCCCGTGGGGAAGGAAGGCGTCTCTGGCCCCCGTGAAATGAAACGTGTGAGCAGGGCCGCGGGGATAGGACTCCTTGAAGGACAAATCTTTGGTGACTCACTGCTTGATTTCCTGAGGCACTCGCAGGGAAGACGCCTTAGACAGCAGCCAGCTTTTTGCCTGATGTTAAACGCAGGCTCTGATTTTAAAGAGAAATGGGATGTGCAGGGAGGGGGGCATCAAATCCACTGGGGGCTGGGGGTCTACAGGTGACCGTGCAAGGCTGAGGACGGCTCGAGGCAGAGGAGGACGTGTGTGTAGGTTGCAAAGTCTGTGTCCAGCTCTCTGTGCCAGGAAACAATGAGAAGAAAGCTGCTCTTCTCTTCCTGGCCTTCATCATGGCTCTGACCGGTGACACTTCCATGGAACGAGTCCTCCTCCCGGCCAGGCTCATTGGCCCCCTTGCCCTTGGGCCCCTGCCCTCTGCTCTAATGGGGCAGCCACAGTGGACTTGCTTCTGGCCATGATGAGTTTTATGGCTTCCGAATGCATAACGTTTGGCTTGTTCTGATTTGTTTCTGCAAGAAATGACATATTATCTCCTTCCTCTCGCCCTCCCCTGGCCCCTCGGCAGTTGGCTTTGTTTTACAGCTTAGTCTTGTTGGGGCCATCACACCCCAGGGGCGGCCGGTGGGGGTGTTGGGCAGCGAGCTCCAGCCGAAGCCGATCTGGCCCGGGCCTTGCTGGTACTAATACAACTGAAAGGCACAATTATGCTCCACTCTCACTCAAGATAGGAATTTAAATTAAACCTCATTTAGCCGGGCGCTCCTTTTGATTTATCGGCAGATGCCTCTTGCTGTTTGAGCCTTGTTAACTTGCTAGCAAACACTTCACTGACCAGCTGTTTCTATTAAGCAGAAGGTGCACTGCGGAGCGGGGTCAATCCCCTTGCACTTTGGATGGTCCTTAGATGTCATCCCTGTGGAGCGGCCACAGGGAGGGTATTACCCCCTGCCTCCTGGGAGCCGGCTGGTTAATGGCAGGGAGGGAATCTTATGCCTATGGGTGGAGAGAGAAGGGGGCTGGCTGCCCCGGTCAGGGAAAGGATGCTCTGTTCTGCATGCACTGGTCCCGCCCAGCTAGACTTGGGATGAAGGCAAAGGCCTGATGCCCAGCCCCACAGGTGGGTACCTGCCCTGTGGATGATGAGCCCAGCACACGTAGAACGCTCTCCCCGGCTGCCAGCCAAGGATGTGGCTTTGCTGAGCCAGAGTTAGCCTAGCAAAGCCCAGGCAGAGGTGCAGCTTATTGGGTGTTACCCATGTGTTCCCCAGAGGAAGGGGGGTGCTTGCACTCTCATCAACTGACTCACAGTCATTCCTGCGACATGTACTGAGCGTCCCTTTGGTGAGAAGCCCAGGGCTGTCCACCTGCCTTTGCTGCATCTTTGCGTGATTACGAGAGCGTCTGTCTCCTCCTGCTGAGCACAGCCCTGGGCAGGGCTGGGCCCCGGCACGCAACCTTTGCGCGCAGCTCCACCTCCACTCCCGGCCTCTGGGGGGCGCCTTCGTGCAGTGCGGGAGCCGCGCTACTGCGCTGGGGCCCCCGTCAGTCCCCGCGAGCACGGAGGGAGCTTGACTGGCTGCCTAGCTTTTTTCCTCCACGATACGCTTTCCCCACTCCCCAGTGGGCCCTCCTGCCCGCCTATCTCCTGCTCTCACTCCCTTCTCTTTCCCCAGACCGGAGCCCCCTGCTTCCCCACCACTCCCCGCCCAGGTCGTGAGCAGCCCCTTCCCTGCGAGCTGAGTACAGATCGGAGTGGCCCTTGGGAGCCTGGAATGAGGCCACCCAATACTGAGCTTGGGGCCTGGCCCTTGGATCAGGGCTGTGGGGGGCTCGTGTGCCAGACCTGGGGGCCAGGGAAGCCCTGCTTCTGAGTGCTTGGTGGCGAGGACGGTGGTGGTCCCAACGCATGGACCCAGTGAGACCCAGAAATCACAGGCTCCACCACTGTCCTTACCTGAGATTCTTGTTTCAGGCGGCAGAGGCGTTGCTGTGTGGTTTTAGAAATTTCAGTAAAATGTCTCAAAGGTCAGATCCTGAGAATGCAGGGAGATCCTTCCCCTCCCTTAGCTCAGCCTAGGACCCCTCACCCGGCAACTGTGGACCCACGAGCCAGGGCCAGGTCTGGTTGGAACAGCATGGGGGTTTTAATATGACTTGGGAGTCTGGCCACATCCTGGCCCTGGTCTCAGAGAGAAACTCCACAAAGATTCTTGAAGACCTAGTAGCAAAGTATCTCCTCCCATCCCCTCCCTTTCCTGTGCCCTCACAATGAACAGACAAGCAACATAAAACAAACCCCGGGCCAGGGGTCTCCTGGATGTGACCTGTCCAGGGACAGCGTTATCTTCCCCGATCTCATGGTCAGACCTTCAAGGAGGGAGGGCGTTGGTCTGTGAGAACACCCCAGGCTCCTGCACTCATTCCCATGTTTCAACCCTGCATCCTCCTCATATTTACGCTGCTTTCCTGAGATGCCACAGGAAGGCACACGCAGTGGTCCAGGGGTGTGGGAAGCGGTGTGTTCTCGGGCTGCTCTGATGATGCTCAAAATCTTACTGACCGTTTCGGTGCCTGCTACAGGCAGCCCTGGTATTTCCAAAGAAAAACTACTCTTTTCCTTGCGGAATCTGTTCATTCAGTGCAAGCCTTATTTTCCACCTCGGTAAGGGTGTTTATTGTCGTTTTATTTATTTTTTTTGCTTTGTGAATGATGTCTTTTTCAAAGATGTCGGTATTTTTTGCTCCCTTCCCCTGCTGAGGGGCACTGGGCAGCTCAGCCCACACACACCCTGACCTCCTTGCTCAAAGCAATCCCCTATTAGTCTGGTTTGGGTGATTTTCTCTGAGTGCAGTTCCCGGCATTTTCCCCTCCTAAAACTCATCTGCCATTTTGCTGTCCACTCACGGCCTTGAAATACTTCCTGCAGTTTGGTCCCTTTTGCGCCACGATTCCTTGCAGACTTTGAGACTTTGTCCCCCCTTTCAGCCTTGTTACAAATAGCTAAGTGTGTTCTCATCTGAGACTCAGGCTGCCTGTCTGCATCCTGTAGGCTCCATTTGCTGTACTTTTCTTTGTTTTCCATTAGCTCTAATAATAATAATAATGTTTGTTCCTTAGGCACAGGGGAGGGAGGGACAGAGTTTCAGCCTCCTGCCTGCCCCCCATCTTCACACACACCAGGTCCAGCCTTGCCCCACTTTCAGGAGGCGGCACAAGACAGCAGGCAGGTTAGGGGCCGTGGAGTCAGACCTGGGTTGACTCGCAGCCCCTTTCTAGCTATGTTACCTTTTGGGCAACTTAATTAACCCTCTGAGCCTCAGTTTCTCCGTATGAGTTGGGGATAAAAATCTCTGCTCCATAGGACACTCAAAGAACACAGGATGGAGCCCTTTGATGGCCAGGGGTGAGGGATGGGTAATTTACTTCCCAGGTGCCCCGGCCTCCCTTTGCTTCTTAGTCTTCATACTAAAACCCAGAGAAACTCTTAAAAATGTAGTTTTAAAAGGTGAGCTGCTTGGACACCCATGTCCATAGCAGCATTATGAACAACAGCCAAAAGGTGGAAGCAACCCAAGTGACCACTGACAGATGAGTGGATAAACAAGGTGTGGTATATCCATACAATGGAGTATTATTCAGCCTTAAAAAGGAGTGAAATTCTAATGTTTACCACATGGATGAACCTTGAAGACATTATGGTAAGTGAAATGAGCCAGTCACAAAAAGACAAATACGGTATGATTCGACTTATATGAGGTACTTAGAATAGTAAAATTTATAGGGACAGAAAGTAGGATGGTGGTTGAAAGGAAGAGGGTCAGAGAATGGGGAATTATTGTTTAATGGACAGAGTTTCCATTTTTCAAGGTGAAAAAAGATCTAGAGGTGGCTGGTGACATGTGACATTCACAATGTGAATGTACTAATGCCACCAAACTGTACACTTAAACATGGTTAAGATGGTCAGCTTTCCGTCATGGGTATTTTTCTACCATTAAAAATAGGAACGATGAGCTGGCCATGCTTTTGAGTTATGCTGTCTTTTAACTGTCTGCCAGTCGAGAGGAAGCATTTTATTTTACTTCAATTTTTATTGTAGTAATATATGCACACCAGCTGAAATACCCAAACTGTCCTGAGCTGAAAAATAGCCAACCCCTTTCTTGTCCAGCCTCACCCCACTGCTCCCCAGTCACTGTGAATTTGTTTAGCTGGGCAGCAGGGCTGCTTCCAAAAGCTTGGGGGACAGTGAGAGCAGACCATTTCCGGGCAGGCTCCAGGACCAAAGCTGTGAGGATGTAACTGTAAAATCAGAGGCCAAATCAGGCTCTCCTTTCAGGGAAGAGGCCGGGCTGCAGAAGAAGAGCCTACAGCCAACTGGTGGGTGAGCTGCGCTGCGGGGAGAGGGACTGGTTGGCCTGTTCAGCTTCTTCTGGCTTCCTCCCAGTTATGTGAGCCCAGAGAATCATGCCTCCTGCCCACCGCCCAGTTTTGCCTAAGCTAAAAGAAACAGGAAGAGCAGAAGTGTGTCCGGAGGGGAAAATGCCAAAAAAAAAAAAAAAAAAAAAGGATCCCTCTAGGATCCCTCTTGACAGGACCAGCTGAAAGAATGTCTAGAAGACCAGGATCTCTGCTGACGAGCCAGGATGTGGTCCTGCCCGAGCCTTAGACTAGAGCAAACAGACTCTTCCAGCAACTGCCAGCGCAGAGACCTTATACCTTCATTTATTTCCTTTGTTAAAACACTTTCCGACGTTGACTGTGAAGGTGTGGAATGATGTTCTGGAGTCGTGCTGGGACTTCCCTCTCCCCTCCCCAGGTCTTCTCCTTACTTCCGTGGATGAACAATCATGATGAGCATTGCTACTGTCAAGGCTCTGTCACAGAAATCTCTGTACAAAGAGACACTACCGGAGAGAGATGAATTATTTATTCCTCGCGGTCAGCAGATTTCAGAGCAGGACATGAAGGCCTGACCCTGAGAGGAAGGCCTTGCTCCCAGGGCGCTGTCCTGCTCAGGTTTAAGGGTGTGACCAAAACAGGCCTTCCTGCAGCCCAGTTTTTTGCCTGGGATAAAGCAGAGGGACATAGGGTGCGGGAATCACAGGCCTGAAAAACAAATGTCCACGTCAGGCCATCATGCTGTCAAAACGGAGGAGGTGGCCTTGAATGATGTTCTTGACCTCACGGAGAGTTTCACATTTATCTAATCCTCTCAAAGACAATTTTATACCAAGAGATGATTATCAACTTTGTCCCGTGGAAGTTATCGATGCCCTGACTTCAGGGCTGACACAGTCATGTGCAGTTTATGGCATCTGTCAGCCAGATGGAAGGGAAAAGCCATTTTGTACCAGTCAGCAGGCTGGGAGGAATGGGGGAGATTAGAACCAGCAATAGCATCCCTCCAAGGTGAAGGGTGTCAGTCCGGGGCTATCAGACTGTTAAGGAAAAGGAAAAGGGCACTATAAATCTTGACTCACTCTAAAAATGGACTGAGTCTGACTTGTACACACATCTAGTATCACTAAGATTTCCCCAAGCATCTGGGAGGCCAGGAGAACAGAAAGAAAACAGATCTTTAGGCCAGAAGTCTGCTTTAATTCTGGTCAAAATGTGTTACCTTTCTGGAAATTCTCCCCGAGGACCCCAGTGTGTGGCTGTCACTGTTCTCTTTGATGGCACCCACATATCAAGGTTTTGAACTTTTAACTGACATCTGGAATAGACACACTAACTATTGGAAACATTACATAAGTTCTGTTCAGGTCTCAAATGTCGTCGGTTGACGTTTATGTTCTAATGCAATTTATAACTCTTCGCAGAAAGGTTAACATTTAATTAAAGTACTGAGGGAAATTGCCTTTTTGATAAACCTGGGCTTGTGCTTTTTCTCTGCCTGGAGTGGAGAAAAAAAATCATCTTCCGTGATCTGTAAGTCTCTGGTTAAACACAGTCATTTCAGGACCCAGAGGGGAGCCAAAGGCAGAAGGAAAACAGGCTTTTTTTGCTCAAAATTTGCATCTCTAGGCCCTCAGAGAGTGGCTGCACCTGTTGAAAACTCTCCTGGCAAGGGAAGTGGTTGACTGGGCCACTGACCAAACGTTGGATTCTTCTTTTGTTTTTAGCTGGAAACCAAGGAAGGTTAAGCTAAAGGCAGGTTGCTGGTTGCTCGTTGAATTAATTACCCTGAAGAGAAACAGTACTAGTTATGAGAAGAAAACTTGGAAGGCTATAGGCTGGGGACCCAGAAAGATGTTTTACATATTGCTTACAAGCTTCTTATAAGGAGGAAAACATTCTGTGGCCAAAAATAGTATGGCGAACTAACCCACTATTAAAAAATTAAAAACTACTATGAATTCAACCCAAAGCAATGCTGTTCTTCACTCAGAGCAGAGCCTATCCCCCCTCTGGATCAGATTTTGAGCTGGGAGTGGGTGAGTGGGTGGGCATCGGCCAGGGCCAGGGCTTTACTCACTGCAGGAGGAGGACAGGGGTCGTGATGGGGATACGTACCCAAGAAAACACGTGGAACAGAAATTTACATTTTCTTGGGCTTCAGTTTTCAAATTGAATGTAGAGAAATGTTGCCTGTGACCTTTTTTTTTTTTTTTTTTTTTACACAAGGGAAGACTTTTCATGTTACAGAATATTGTTCAGTGCCAAATTCTATTTTCAGCTCCTTGCCTTATACAGAGCTTGCTGAAGGCATTATAAATGAGGGCATAAGAGTTTTATCAGGATAAAAAAATTTTTCTTTAAATTTAGCTTTTGTTTAAGAAACAAAACAACAGTAACAAACAAATGCCCATCAGATTATTCCAAGGGCTGATAGCTTCTGAAAACTAATTTTAAAATAATAAGAAATGTATATATAGATTAACCAAAAAAGTCAGTAATATATGGTATATGGAGCTGGGCCAAATCACAAGAGATGGAAGTACATGGCAGCAAGACTTATCTGGAACTGCCTTCTTGTTTGCTAGCATTACACAGTCCATGGACGATTACCAACGAGCCCTAGACTTGGTGACTATTGTTGACAAATGCCTGATGGTTATAAATCCGATGTGACTGGCTCTTGTGTGGTTCTTGTTATTTCTTTAGACACATCATCTGATAATGAGCTTGTCTGTCTAATACACGTGCTGTATTGTAAACTGACTCAGAGACTTCTAAGTGAATCTGGAGGAATCTGTATTGGACCAGGGCCCGAGACTATTTTTTTAGCACATCTGATTTGGAAGTCAGAAATCCAGCCAAACCACAAATGAGCTAAATAATAGCAGGAAGCATAAGGGGATCATGGGTCTGAAGGCATAGGGAGAAGCCAGTATGGCCCTTTCTTAGTCTCGTGGTCCTTGATACCAACTGGAGGGCAATGCATCAGTCTACATCACCTTAACACATAAAACAGCATCCACTCAGAGGTCTCTAGTGACCAAGAGCAGTGTCTCTCTCTAGAGCAGCATCCGGACCAGCTGTGTGATTTCTGGCGAGTTTCTTAATGCTTCTGTATCTCAGTGTCCACAGTGATAAATGGGGATTTGAATGGGATCTACCTCACGGGGTCTTCATGAGGATTAAATGAGTTAACATATGTAAAGGACTGAACAGTGCCTGGCACCCAGCTCAGTAAATGTTAGCTCTCATCATCATTATGTATTAACTTGGTTTATGTGTCAGGGGAGGAGGGGCTGATCTTTAGTTAAATCTCCTGAACAAAAACTGCCAGATCTTGGCATTTGGCAGGGCAAGTGAGAAAGAGGTTAATTGTTTTAGCCTTTCTAAAAGAGCTCTGATGGGGCACATCAGCCTTGGCAAATGAAGTAGGAACAGATAAATGTACTGAATGCTTTTGGTCACATCCTCTATGATTAGTAAGAAGCACATTTCCTTTTGGGGTGAACATTGGGGACAAAAATAAGGCTCTTGAGATTACCACCCCTTTATTAATGCCTTTGAAGCACTTGGGCTTGCATTGAGGCCGACTGGCAAATGCATCCTCATAAAAAAGCAAATGTGGCGCATTTAGGATCCTCTTTGAGCAGGAGAAAAGGGGGATTTTGGCACTGGAAATGCAATGCATGATCTCCACAGTGGTTATTAACATTCTCTTAGATGCGGGGGAGTGATTCAGGTCACAGCTCTTAGGGGTCATGAGGTAGGGAGCAGCTGAATGTTATTTTGAGTCTTCCAGAAGGATCTGCAGGCATGTAGGCACACATTTGCTGTCTATGTGCAGGCCGATTTACCTTTTTTTTTTTAAGTATTATTATTTATTTATACATTTATTTATTTACTTTTGGCTGTGTTGGGTCTTTGTTGCTGCACGCGGGCTTTCTCTAGTTGCATCGAGCAGAGGCTACTCTTTGTGCGGTACGCAGGCTTCTCATAGCAGTGGCTTGTCGTTTTTGCAGAGCACAGGCTCTAGGCACGCAGGCTTCAATAGTTGTGACATGTGGGGCTCAGTAGTTGCAGCTCACGGGCTCTAGAGCGCAGGCTCAGTAGTTGTGGTGCATGGGCTTAGTTGCTCCACGGCATGTGGGATCTTCCTGGACCAGGGCTTGAACCTGTGTCCCCTGCATTGGCAGGTGGATTCTTAACCACTGTGCCACCAGGGAAGTCCCAGATTTACCTTTAATCGCAAATGACTTCACCGGAACCTCTTTCTCAACTTCAGCAGGTAGATATTATATCTTTCAGCGAGTTTCACTTTTATTTGGAACCACTGAAAGAATAAGAAAAAGAAAAATCAAAGCATTGCCTAGGGCTTCCCTGGTGGCGCAGTGGTTAAGAACCCGCCTGCCAATGCAGGGGACACAGGTTTGAGCCCTGGTCCGGGAAGATCCCACATGCTGCAGAGCAACTAAGCCCATGTGCCACAACCACGGAGCCTGTGCTCTAGAGCCCGTGAGCCACAACTACTGAAGCCCACGCGCCTAGAGCCTGTACTCTGCAAAAAGAGAAGCCAGTGCAATGAGAAACCCGCGTACCGCACAGAGTAGCCTCCACTCGATGCAACTAGAGAAAGCCCGCGTGCAGCAACAAAGACCCAACACAGCCAAAAATAAATAAATAAATTTATATTAAAAAAAAAAGGCATTGCCTAATGGCACGATTCTCCCCAAATCTTGCCTTTCCCAGCATTACCAAGCTTTGTGACTGCTTGCCTTATGAGAGTTCCCAAAGCTGGAAAGAATTTTTCTGAGTATTCAGAGTTTTCATCTGAAGAGAAGCTTGCCACACCATGGGTGTTTGTCTAGGACCACCAGCCACGCTCCAGGAGCAGGGGAACAGTGTGATGCCCGTCGGTACAAGGAATTCTCAAGCAGCTTTGCAAATTGGAAGGAGACAAGTCCTCTACACAACTTCCTCTATCACCCAGACATTTCTGCCCTGAGCCGAGGATTTGCAGATATAGGTGAAATGAAGCTGGGTGGAGTTTAGTCAAATGCCTCAGGAAAAAAGATCAGCTGCTTCCAAAAGCATTTTCTTTAAAACTTAACATGGAAACCTAAAATAGATTCATTTACCTCTCAAGATGGTTTCTGGCTACAAACGTAGGTATAACAAATTTGGTCCCATCATGCTCCAGGAAACTAACAATGAACTTACTGCCACCAGGATGATTCTAGAACTCCTGAGTTCAGTTGGGGAACATACAAGGCTTGGATATTTTAAAGTTAGAGTCGTACACTGAAAGGAAGTTCCAAAGAGAGACTGCGAGTTTCCTTTTCTTGGAGCCTTTGAGAAGAGCCGAGACTGCAGGGGACAGCAGATACTGGGAGCTGAGGGGAAACTGCTAGCTTCATTCTTTTCTATGATTCCATAAACTTCAGCCAGAGACTTGCCTTTGTAAGTACTCAAGTTACATTTAACACAAGCCCAGCGACTAGAGGGCTGACTCAGCACTTAAACTGTCCTGGAAAACTTTTTTAAAAACTGCTTTTGCATTGATATTTTACGGAGTAAGAAAAGACAATCACGGAAAAGCTCAACCGTGACCAGTACAAGTGGAAAAAACCCTGAGCATAACAATGAGCCGCCTCTTGGGTGGAATTGCAAGAAGACGGCCCAAGCTCTCCTCATCTGCATATGCAATTATGTATGCATGAAAAATTACAGGGGCTAATAATTACAGCAGCAGTTGTCCACTTGCAGAACAATTAGCCCTTTGCTCCTCATTCTGAGAAAGTGACTAATTGTACCCACAGCAAGCCAACTCTTGGTACATTTGTTTTGGAATGAAATTTGATGCTTGTCAGAAAGTACCACCGAACAGAGCATGAGATCTAGCATTGCCATGAGCCCCAGTGCCCAGAGATCCAAGGCTTTGACATACCCACCTTCTAGCCCAGGACAGGCCCAGGTATGCAGGCAAGTGGGTAAGGATGCTAATGCTGGAGTTCTTGTGGACCATGTCATGCCCTCTGTAAATATAAAAAATGAGGAAACTGAAAACAGACTCAGGTAATGATAGCAATTATACTTAATGAGTACCTTTCATCAGCGATCATAAACATCTTCTAGTTCAACTTCACAGCCTCCTTTGAGATGGAAGGGAAAAATATTTGTAAGCTCAACTTTACTTTTCAGGCAAAGAAACCGAAGCACTTTAGGTAGTGGTGAATAGCGTTATGTTTGAATTGGAGAGAGGATAAATCCGAAAGACTTCTGACTTCTTGCTCCAGAAATTACACTCGTTTTTCTTAGGTAACCTTTTTTCGAGGGAAGGTATGTAATGTGTCCAGCGAGTTAGAGATGGGCTGAAAGAGACTCCCACCCCTACCCCCAACACACTCACATTCACAGTGGGGTTCCAGTAGCTTCCTGGTTTGATCAGCCAAGAATACAAAGTCTTAAGAATTGTGAGGGGACACAGGGCAGAAGAGATGGCACACCTCTGGGTGGCCTCCTGTGGCCCTGGGTTTCCTTGTGGGACACGCAGCTCCTGGCAACACTGTCCACACACCCAGGTCCCCATCAATTCTTGCTGCTGTACAAGACCTCAGACCTGAGCTCACATCACCGTACCAGAAGGTGTTACTTAAGCAGCCATGCGTTTCCATTTGAGGGACAGTCACATTTATCCTTGACTGTCTTCCAGAGCACAGAGTCAGGGCCCTGGGGCCCCTGAACGTTCTTTTTGCCTCTAGCCTTTCAGAATCATGGAGCCCACCAGCCTCTGACTCTGAGTATATTCCTTTTTTGTCTGGGTTTTTTAACAGTTTGGTCTGAGGACTTGATTACAAATCTATTTGACTGAAGTGCACCTCTTGACCCTGGGTGGCTAGCCAGTTATTTGTTTGCTTATTTTTGCATTTGCTGTTATCAGACAGTGTATATCAGACAATGTATCGGTGAACCAGTATATGGGGCCCTCTAAAGCGTGGGCCCTGGCGGGCTCATCTCACCCAGGGTTAAGGGCAGTGCTGCGGAAGCATGCAGTTTTCTCCTCCACACTCTCTTTTTGTTTGAAAGCTGAGGAGTTCTTCATCTCCTTCTTCTAGTCAAGTCTCAGTGGACTTCCTTTCATTCCCCTGATTGGCTCATCCAGCTTGTGTAGATCTAGGCTGGGCATGGGCCGCCATCTTGATTTCTCTGGGATGGGGAGGTTGGGTGGATGAGGGTTCTACTGTGGACAGCTGACCAGGGCCTCTCCCCACCCACACTGCTCCTGTCACCCTATCTGGCTCCGTCCCTCTTTCTAGTGTTCCAAGTTAAAGACACACAGTCTTTCTGGTGGGTCTCTATTTCCCAACTCCCTTTGATTATTCTCTCCATAAAATACATATTTTCTAATAAAGACCCTGGTGTTTTTTCTCTTCCAGTGTCCAGTTGTATCCATTTCCCATCTCCCCCCTTTCCCAACTTCTACACTATTCAACTTCCACCGCATTTCCCTACATTTTACTGAAGGAAGAAGGGAGGAGCGGCTTCATATCAACCCCTTAGCTACCAAAGAGACTGTGACCTCAAGCCAATATTCTAAGGTGACCCAAAAGAAAGGAAAAGCACTTATTTTCCTAATTTATTTTCAGCATCTCTTTGGAGATGCTGGGCATAGTGCCAGCTTCCCCTTACCTCCATTGGCTCTGGTCCAGCAGGTTCATTTATGACCCAAACAGAATCACGTCTAAAACACTGAAGTTATACTTAATGCTTTAGCAGAATTGTATTGAGACTATTCAAATTCAGTATTCTTGGAAACCATGAACATCCTGAAAATGATGCTTTCTTCTTCTTTCTTCTCCTACATTTCACCAGACACACAAATACACAGCTGTGTCAGTTTACACGTGCATCCTTGTTTTAAGTAGAAGTTTCAGAAAGTAGTGGCTCACCTTTTCACTAATAAATATGCTATATTCTTGTTTAAGAAAAATGTGAAACTTCAGAACACAAAATTTAACCCCAATTAGTTTCTAGGATATTTGTCTAATTCTGTCTCAAGGTCAGATTTGCATGCTAGGGAAACTATTTACACACATTTTAAGAGACTTACAGTTAAGATTTTAAAATCAGAACCAGCATTCTCCTTGGGCATTTTCTGGGGGAAAGGTCAGTAGAAATGTTTTTTAAAATCTTTTGAATTAACTTAATCCTCCCTGGTTTTGGCACCCCTCCTATGGTAACAGTTAAGTGAGCAAGGGTTAAAGTATCTTTCAGTCCCATGCTCTCCCATTCATGTGTCTAAACCTCAGCAATTTTCCAATTTCTGCTTGGTGGGAATTTGGGGTGGGGGTGGGAGTCCTTCAAGTTATGGTCCCAGATGATAGAGTAGAGAAGCCCTCCTGGTTCATAGTCCTTCCTTACCTTTGGGGATCTTTACTCCTCCCCAATGCCAGGACTGGCATATTTAGGAGAAGCCAGAGAATGATACTCTGGGATATCTTACCCTGAGAAATGACTTTTAAAATTATTCACTGGGGCTGACCTGTTGGAGGTAAAGAAATAGATGAATTCCACTAATCCATCTCTTCCTCAAAATATCCTTCAAAACTTTCAGTCTCATATTAAGGACTAGGCAGTCTGTATCCTGGTATATTTTGCTCTTATTTCCTTCCTTCAACTTCTCAACCTGCCTTCTAAAGACCAGCACGGGAACAGGAGTGTCTCTTTGCAAATCCTACTTTTGACACCAACTGTGATGTTGCTCTGGGGATGTGGATTGGTGGAGAAAGCCGCTCCTCACATACACATACATCCCCCCTGCCACAGACTTCCCTGCACTACTCTCAGGTGTAAAGTTATATTAAGTCCCTCTATTAAATAGAAACACATTTTTCTTGCAATCAGCCAGGCCATGCAGGGGAGGAACACATAAAGCATATGTCGGTAAAGCTTCTCTTGGCCCCTGAAATAATTAATGGGGCCCTGGAGTTGCCAGCAATATTGTCTAGTTCTTTCTAGATCATGAAAACACAATTCTTGCTAAGACCTGGCTCTTTTTTTAAAAATTGAAGTGTAGTTGATTTATAGTGTTTTGTTAGTTTCAAGTGTCCAGCAAAGTGATTCAGTTACATATATATTCTTTTCCAGATTCTTTTCCCTTATAGGTTATTACAAGATATTGATTAGAGTTCCCTGTGCTCTACAGTAGGTCCTTGTTGTTTTTCTATTTTATATATAGTAGCGTGTATCTATTAATCCCAAACTCCTAATTTATCTGTCCCCCTTTCCCTTTAGGTAGCCATAAATTTGTTTTTGTTTTTGTTTTTAGCATCTTTATTGGAGTATAATTGCTTTACAATGGTGTGTTAGTTTCTGCTTTATAACAAAGTGAATCAGCTATACATATACATATATCCCCATATCTCCTCCCTCTTGCGTCTCCCTCCCACCCTCCCTATCCCACCCCTCTAGGTGGTCACAAAGCACCGAGCTGATCTCCCTGTGCTATGTGGCTGCTTCCCACTAGCTATCTATTTTACATTTGGTAGTATATATAAGTACATGCCACTCTCTCACTTTGTCCCAGCTTACCCTTCCCCATACCCATGTCCTCAAGTCTATTCTCTACATCTGTGTCTTTATTCCTTTCCTGCCCCTAGGTTCTTCAGAACCATTTTGGGTTTTTTTTAGATTCCATATATATCTGTTAGCATATGGTATTTATTTTTCTCTTACTGACTTACTTTGCTCTGTATGACAGTCTCTAGGTCCATCCACCTCACTACAAATAACTCAATTTTGTTTCTTTTTATGGCTGAGTAATATTCCATTGTATATATGTGCCACATTTCTTTATCCATTCATCTGTCGATGGACACTTAGGTTGCTTCCATGTCCTGGCTATTGTAAATAGAGCTGCAATTAACATTGTGGTACATGACTCTTTCTGAATTATGGTTTTTTCAGGGTATATGCCCAGTGGTGGGATTTCTGGGTCATATGGTACTTCTATTTTTAGTTTTTCAGGAACCTCCATACTGTTCTCCATAGTGGCTGTATCAATTTACATTCCCACCAACAGTGCAAGAGGGTTCCCTTTTCTCCACACCCTCCCCAGCATTTACTGTTTGTAGATTTTTTGATGATGGCCATTCTGACTGGTATGAGGTGATACCTCATTGTAGTTTTGATTTGCATTTCTCTAATGACTAGTGATGTTGAGCATCCTTTCATGTGTTTGTTGGCAATCTGTATTTCTTCTTTGGAGAAATGTCTATTTAGGTCTTCTGCCCATTTTTGGATTGGCTTGTTGGGTTTTTTTGATATTGAGCTGCATGAGCTGCCTGTATATTTTGGGGATTAATCTTTTGTCAGTAGCTTCATTTGCAAATATTTTCTCCCATTCTGAAGGTTGTCTTTTCGTCTTGTTTATGGTTTCCTTTGCTGTGCAAAAGCTTTTAAGTTTCATTAGGTCCCATTTGTTTATTTTTGTTTTTATTTCCATTTCTCTAGGAGGTGGGTCAAAAAGGATCTTGCTGTGATTTATGACATAGAGTGTTCTGCCTGTGTTTTCCTCTAAGAATTTTACACTGTCTGCCTTACATTTAGGTTAGGTCTTTAATCCATTTTGAGTTTATTTTTGTGTATGGTGTTAAGGCGTGTTCTAATTTCATTCTTTTACATGTAGCTCTCCAGTTTTTCCAGCACCACTTATTGAACAGGCTCTTTTCTCCATTGTATATTCTTGCCTCCTTTATCAAAGATAAGGTGACCATATGTCCGTGGGTTTATCTCTGGGCTTTCTATCCTGTTCCATTGATCTATATTTCTGGTTTTGTGCCAGTAACATACTGTCTTGATTACTGTAGCTTTGTAGTATAGTCTGAAGTCTGGGAGCCTGATTCCTCCAGCTCCGTTTTTCTTTCTCAAGATTGCTTTGGCTAATCGGGGTCTTTTGTGTTTCCATACAAATTGTAAAAGCTTTGGTTCCAGTTCTGTGAAAAATGCCATTGGTAGTTTGATAGGGATTGCACTGAATCTGTAGTTTGCTTTGGGTGGTATAGTCATTTTCACAGTATTGATTCTTCCAATCCAAGAACATGGTATATCTTTCCATCTGTTTGTATCATCTTTAATTTCTTTCGTCAGTGTCTTATAGTTTTCTGAATACAGGTCTTTTGCCTCCTTAGGTAGGCTTATTCCTAGGTATTTGATTCTTTTTGTTGCAGTGGTAAATGGGAGTGTTTCCTTAATTTCTCTTTCAGATTTTTCATCATAAGTGTATAGGAATGCAAGAGATTTCTGTGCATTAAGTTTATATCCTGCTACTTTACCAAATTCATTGATTAACTCTAGTAGTTATCTGGTAGCATCTTTAGGATTCTCTATGTATAGTATCATGTCTTCAAATAGTGACAGTTTTACTTCTTCTTTTCTGATTTGGATTCTTTTTACTTTTTTTTTCTTCTCTGATTGCTGTGGCCAAAACTTCCCAAACTGTGTTGAATAATTGTTATGAGAATGGACAACCTTGTCTTATTCTTGATCTTAGAGGAAATGGTTTCAGTTTTTCACCACTGAGAACGATGCTGGCTGTGGGTTTGTCATATATGGCCTTTATTATGTTGAGGAAAGTTCCCTCTATGCCTACTTTCTGCAGGTTTTTTATCATAAATGGGTGTTGAATTTTGTCGAAAGCTTTCTCTGCATCTATTGAGATGATCATATGGTTTTTCTCCTTCAATTTGTTAATATGGTGTATCACGTTGATTGATTTGCGTATATTGAGGAATCCTTGCATTTCTGGAATAAACCCCACTTGATCATGGTGTATGATCCTTTTAATGTGCTGTTGGATTCTGTTTACCATTATTTTGTTGAGGATTTTTGCATCTATGTTCCTCAGTGACATTAGCCTGTAGTTTTCTTTCTTTGTGACATTCTTGTCTGGTTTTGGTATCAAGGTGATGGTGGCCTCGTAGAATGAGTTTGGGAGTGTTCCTCATTCTGCTATATTTTGGAAGAGTTTGAGAAGGATAGGTGTTAGCTCTTCTCTAAATGCTTGATAGAATTCGCCTGTGAAGCCATCTGGTCCTGGGTGTTTGTTGGAAGATTTTTATTCACAGTTTCAATTTCAGTGCTTGTGATTGGTCTGTTCATATTTTGTATTTATTCCTGATTGAGTCTTAGCAGGTTGTGCATTTCTAAGAATTTGTCTATTTCTTCCAGGTTGTCCATTTTATTGGCATAGAGTTGCTTGTAGTAATCTCTCATGATCCTTTGTATTTCTGCAGTGCCAGTTGTTACTTGTCCTTTTTCATTTCTAATTCTATTGATTTGAGTCTTCTCCCTTTTTTTCTTGATTTGTTTGGCTAATGGTTTATACATTTTGTTTATCTTCTGAAAGAACCAGCTTTTAGTTTTATTGATCTTTGCTATCGTTTCCTTCATTTCTTTTTCATTTATTTCTGATCTGATCTTTATGATTTCTTTTCTTCTGCTAACTTTGTGGTCTTTTGTTCTTCTTTCTTTAATTGCTTTAGGTATAAGATTAGGTTGTTTATTTGAAATGTTTCTTGTTTCTTGAGGTAGGATTGTATTGCTATAAACTTCCGTCTTAGAACTGCTTTTTCTGTATCCCATAGGTTTTGGGTTGTTGTGTTTTCATTGTCATTTGTTTCTAGGTATTTTTTGATTTCCTCTTTGATTTCTTCAGTGATCTCTTGGTTATTTAGTAGTGTATTGTTTAGCCTCCATGTGTTTGTAGTTTTTACAGATTTTTTCCTGTAATTGATATCTAGTTTCATAGTGTTGTGGTTGGAAATGATACTTGATATGATTTCAGTTTTTTAAAATTTACCAAGGCTTGATTTGTGACCCAAGATATGATCTATCCTGGAGAATGTTCCTTGAGCACTTGAGAAGAAAGTGTATTCTGTTGTTTTTGGGTGGAATGTCCTAATAATATCAATTAAGTCCATCTTGTTTAATGCATCATTTAAAGCTTGTGTTTTCTTATTTATTTTCATTTTGGATGATCTATCCCTTGGTGAAAGTGGGGTGTTAAAGTCCCCTACTATGATTGTGTTACTGTCTATTTCCCCTTTTATGGCTGTTAGCTTTTACCTTATGTATTGAGGTGCTCCTATGTTGGGTGCATACATATTTATAATCCTTATATCTTCATCTTGGATTGATTCCTTGATCATTATGTAGTGTCCTTCTTTGTCTCTTGTAATAGTCTTTATTTTAAAGTCTATTTTGTCTGATATGAGAATTGCTCCCCCAGCTTTCTTTTGATTTCCATTTGCAAGGAATATCTTTTTCCATTCCCTCACTTTCAGTCTGTATGTGTCCCTAGGTCTGAAGTGGGTGTTTTGTAGACAGCATATATAGGATCTTATTTATGTATCCATTCAGCCAGTCTTTGTCTTTTGGTTGGCACATTTAATCCATTTGCATTTAAGGTAATTATCAATATGTATGTTCCTATTACCATTTTCTTAATTGTTTTGGGTTTGTTATTGCAGGTCTTTTCCTTCTCTTGTGTTTCCTTTCTAGGGAAGTTCCTTTAGCATTTGTTGAAAAGCTAGTTTGGTGGTGCTGAATTCTCTTAGCTTTCGCTTGTCTGTAAAGTTTTTAATTTCTCCGTCGAATCCAAATGAGATCCTTGCTGGGTAGAGTAATCTTGGTTGTTGGTTTTTTCCCCTTCATCACTTTAAATATGTCCTGCCAGTCCCTTCTGGCTTGCAGAGTTTCTGCTGAAAGGTCTGCTGTTAACCTTATGGGGATTCCCTTGTATGTTATTTGTTTTACCCTTGCTGCTTTTAATATTTTTTCTTTGTATTTAATTTTTGATAGTTTGATTAATATGTGTCTTGGTGTGTTTATCCTTGGATTTATCCTGTATGGGACTCTCTGCGCTTCCTGGACTTGACTGACTATTTCCTGTCCCATATTAAGGAAGTTTTCAACTAGAATCTCTTCAAATATTTTCTCAGTCCTTTTCTTTTTCTCCTCTTCTTCTGGGACCCCTATAATCTGAATGTTGGCACGTTTAATGTTGTCCCAGAGGTCACTGAGACTCTACTAACTTCTTTTCATTCTTTTTTCTTTATTCTGCTCTGTGATAGTTATTTCCACTATTTTGTCTTCCAGGTCACTTAACCATTCTTCTGCCTCAGTTATTCTACTATTGATTCCTTGTAGAGAAATTTTTAATTTCATTTATTGTGTTGTTCATCATTGTTTGTTTGCTCTTTAGTTCTTCTAGGTCCTTATTAAACGTTTCTTGTATTTTCTCCATTCTATTTCCAAGATTTTGGATCATCTCTACTATCATTACTCTGAATTCTTTTTCAGGTCGACTGCCTATTTCCTCTTCATTTGTTTGGTCTGGTGGGTTTTTACCTTGCTCCTTCATTTGCTGTGTGTTTCTCTGTCTTCTCATTTTGCTTAACTTACTGTGTTTGGGGTCTCCTTTTCTCAGGCTGCAGGTTCGTAGTTCCCATTGTTTTTGGTGTCTGCTCCCAGTGGCTAAGGTTGGTTCAGTGGGTTGTGTAGGCTTCCTGGTGGAGGGGACTGGTGCCTGTGTTCTGGTGGATGAGGCTGGATCTTGTCTTTCTGGTGGGTAGGACCGCATCCAGTAGTGTGCTTTGGGGTGTCTGTGACCTTATTCTGATTTTAGGCAGCCTCTCTGCTCATGGGTGAGGTTGTGTTCCTGTCTTGTTAGCTGTTTGGCATAGGGTGTCCAGCACTGTAGCTTGCTGGTCGTTGAGTGGAGCTGGGTCTTAGTGTTGAGATAGAGATCTCTGGGAGAGCTTTCACCATTTGTTATTATGTGGAGCTGGGAGGTCTCTGGTGGACCAATGTCCTGAACTCTGGTCTCCCACATCGGAGGGTCAGGTCTGACACCTAGCTGGAGCACCAAGACCCTGTCAGCCACACAGCTCAGAAGAAAAGTGAGAAAAAAAGAAAGAACGAAAAAAATAATAAAAAGAAATAAAGTTATTAAAATAAAAAATAAAAAATTTATTAAACATTAAAAAGTAATAAAAAAAGAAAAAAGAAAGAAAGAAGAGAGCAACCAAACCAAAAAACAGATTCACCAATGATAACAAGTGCTAAAAACTATATTAAAAACAACAGCAACAGGGCTTCCCTGGTGGCGCAGTGGTTGGGAGTCCACCTGCTGATGCAGGGGACACGGGTTCGTGCCTCGGTCCGGGAGGATCCCACATGCCGTGGAGCGGCTGGGCCCATGAGCTGTGGCCGCTGGGCCTGCGCGTCCGGAGCCTGTGCTCCGCAACGGGAGAGGCCACAGCAATGGGAGGCCCGTGTACCGCAAAAAAACAAAAACAAAAACAAAAACAAAAAAACAACAGCAACAAAAAAACAGACAGAGCAAACCCTAGGACAAATGGTAAAAGTAAAGCTATACAGATAAAATCACACAAAGAAGCATACACATACACACTCACAAAAAGAGAAAAAGGAAAACAGTATATATATCTATATATCTATGTATCTATATATATAAAGGAAGAGAGCAACCAAATCTATAATCAAATCTACCAATGATAATAAGCTCTAAATACTAAACTAAGATAAACATGAAACCAGAAACCAGTCACTCGCATACAGCAAACCCCAAGTCTACAGTTGCTCTCAAAGTCCACCTGTTCAATTTGGGATGGTTTGTTGTCTCTTCAGGTATTCCACAGATGCAGGGTACATCAAGTTGATTGTGGAGATTTAATCCACTGCTGCTGAGGCTGCTGGGAGAGATTTCCCTTTCTCTTCTTTGTTTGCACAGCTCCTGAGGTTCACCTTTGGGTTTGGCCCCGCCTCTGCATGTAGGTCACCTGAGGGCGTCTGTTCTTCGCTCAGACAGGACGGGGTTAAAGGAGCAGCTGATACGGGGGCTCTGGCTCACTCAGGCCGGGGGGAGGGAGGGGCACGCAGTGCGGGGCGGGCCTGCGGAGGCAGAGGTCGGCGTGACGTTGCACCAGCCCGAGGCGCGCCGTGCGTTCTCCCGGGGAAGTTGTCCCTGGATCTCGGGACCCTGGCAGTGGCGGGCTGCACAGGCTCCCGGAAGGGAGGTGTGGATAGTGACCTGTGCTCGCACACAGGCTTCGAAGGTGGCGGCAGCAGCAGCTTAGCGTCTCAGGCCCGTCTCTGGGGTCCGCGCTCATAGCCGCGGCTCGTGCCCGTCTCTGGAGGTCCTTTAAGCGGCGCTCTGAATCCCCTCTCCTTGCGCACCAGGAAACAAAGAGGGAAGAAAAAGTCTCTTGCCTCTTCGGCAGCTCCAGACTTTTCCCGGACTCCCTCCTGGCTAGCCGTGGCACACTAGCCCCTTCAGGCTGTGTTCACGCCGCCAACCCCAGTCCTCTCCCTGCGCTCCGACCGAAGCCCGAGCCTCAGCTCCCAGCACCGCCCGCCCCGGCGGCTGAGCAGACAAGCCTCTTCGACTGGTGAGTGCTGGTCGGCACCGATCCTCTGTGCGGGAATCTCTCTGCTTTGCCCTCCGCACCCCTGTGGCTGCGCTCTCCTCCGCGGCTCCGAAGCTCCCCCCCTCCACCACCCGCAGTCTCCGCCCGCGAAGGGGCTTCTAGTGTGTGGAAACCTTTCCTCCTTCACAGCTCCCTCCCACTAGTGCAGGTCCCGGCCCTATTCTTTTGTCTCTGTTTTTTCTTTTTTCTTTTGCCCTACCCAGGTACGTGGGGAGTTTCTTGCCTTTTGGGAGGTCTGAGGTCTTCTGCCAGCATTCAGTAGGTGTTCTGTAGGAGTTGTTCCACATGTAGATGTATTTCTGATGTATCTGTGGGGAGGAAGGCGATCTCCACGCCTCACTCCTCTGCCATCTTGAAGGTCTCCCCATAAATTTGTTTTCTATTAAGACCTTACTCTTTTGATCTCAAGCATTATATATATTCAATATCAATAGTCCAGAAAAATTCACACTAATAGTTCACGTGCTTCCATTTAAGGGAATGTTTATAAACATCCCTAAAGTTCTCCTTGTTCTTAAACCAAACTCAGCATCAATAAGGCCAAGACTTCAGAATGAGGCATTAATGAAAGCAGAGTTAATAGCCGGTGTTTCTGAATCACATCTCTGTGTCCAGTTTCTGGTATTCCAGAAAACCCATTTCCTCACAATTATTTTTCATCTTATTCCTCCACGTCTATACAATGACTCTATTGCCTATTGAATCAGGTCTAAACACGCAGGTCTAATCGAAGGCTTTCCATACCCTGGATATGTCCTGCCTTTCTGGTGTTTTCTCCACTGCTCAGCTGCTGTATTCTGCCAAGGTAATGGACCCTGGCTCCTTTGAGACAAACCACATTTATTTCCCTCCACAGTTTTGCATCATGCTATTTCTCTCACCCAAGAATATTTCCAACCTTTCTGTCCTATCTTATAAATTTTGTATGGGTTGGGTATTTTTCCACTCTGCATTTAACCTTCTTTTGGAATTTTCCTTGAGGAATCACCCCTTCCCCTGCTCTCAACCCCGGGGGCTCTGGGTGTGGCTTCACTTTACCACTCAGAGATGCATCATGGTACCTGGGCCTAAGAAAATGGCATTCCACTTTCCCTGGCCTCAGTGATTGGTGCAGGGATCAGCATGTGACCCACTCAGAACTCAGAGGCTTTTGCTGAGAATTCTGCATTAGAGGCAGATACTTTCTCCACTAGATCTGAATTTGAGAGGAAGAAAGGTTTGGAGCTGCTGGCTACCATCTTGAAATTATGAGACTCAAGCCACGTGGAGAATAGGGCTAACCCAGAGAAAGTAGAGGAATGGTGAGGGAGGAAAGAGGGCCATGCATTGAACCTTGTATCAAGCCACACCTAAAGGCAGCCTTGGGATTCTTGTTATGTGGTCTTTTTCTTTATACTCTTTTGCTTAGATGGATTTTTACTGGGTTATCTATCCAACCCCCAAATACCACTTTATACAAGTTACTATAAAGATGATATGGAGAAATGCATATGAAGTACTTAGCACAGTGCTTTACATGAAGGAATTACTCAATAAATGTTAGCTATTCTTAGAGTGATGGTAGAAAGAGATGAAATCAATATCATATTTAAACATTTTAAGTGATGGTTTTTTGTTAAGACTAGCTGTGAAAAGCTGTGCAGTAATGAATGATGAGAACCGGGAACATAGGAGGAAAATATACCAAGGTCTGCATTTGATGTTGGACTTTTCCTTTGCTATTCTCAGTCACAGTGCCTCATGGGTAAAGATGGTTTTTCCATGTTTACGAAATTCCCCTCATCATCTCTGATTTCCCCGGGCATTTTGTCACACCCTCTTAGTAAGCTAGAAAAGGTGTTCAAAGATGCTTTTCTTTTTGAATTTTGATGTTGGAGTCTCTGATGCAGGATGGCACATTGTTTAACATCCTCACAACAAGGTGCTTCAGTCTGACACACTTCATTGGATACTAATCTGACTTTCTTACATGGCTCCAGTCTCCCAGGATCTTAGACAAGGGCCATTTTCCCAGGTGGCCATCTACCAATCTGACAGATGTTCCCCAAATGGGGAATTAAGTTGCTCCTTATTTCAGATGCGTAGTGGTTCATTTGCTTTGGAAATATTTCCTGTTGCCTAACAGCAAGATCTTCTTTGAATGCTTGATATTATTCTCCCCCTCAGAGTTCAAATCCTGGCCGGACCATCCACTGACGTATATAGTTTTATCAAGTAGCTTGGACTGTCAGTGCCTCACAGCAGCAATATTTATAAAATGCAGAAAGTGGTATTTTCCACCGGATGTTGGAATATTGCTTTGTACGCTGGTATTAATGTAAGATGTTCCAAAGTGAGTGACCATTATCACCCCAACCATTTTTAGCTGAAGGGGATTTAATAATGCTGACTCTAATTTTCTTTTGGTCTGTAATTTTAGGGTATGTGATTCTCTTCCAAATAAAGCTTAATATTTGTCTTGATTTGTCTCAGTCCTTTTTTCCTCAGTGCCTTATGTCCAGAACAGTGACTGTCATCACTGTTGTTCCAGATCTTTTATTACATGCTGGTATTTTCGACAACACTCTGCAAGACAGAGGTTTCCCGGGTGCTTACCTTGTAAGAGAGACAAAGTTGATGAATAAGTGTGAGAAATTTACCAGTCCATCCAAGTGTTTAGCAACTCTTTTTCTGAGCCTTCCCTAAGGGCACTGGTTATAACTGAAATGAAACTGTTATTCTTTATTCTACATCCTGTAGAAATTGTTTCTCCATAGGACAAGGGAACTAGCAGAGGTTGTTAAGGATTCTTTAGAGAACCTGCGCTACCAAATGGTATAATTTTCTATAATTGTTACTCTCATTTAATAGGTAAGTTCTGGAATTTTGAATGAGAATTTTTCTTCCCCTTTCAAGAATGTATACTTTTGGATAGTGACAAGGAAGGAGAAATAGGTAAGTGAAGTTGACTGTCAATCAAGATGAACTCCCAAGAGAAAAACAGAAATGAATAATGAGGGGAAGGGATTTGAAATGTGAGATGTCACACATATTATGAAGGTATAAAAACAAAGATGGAAACAAAAAGCATGCTAGTCTTAGGGTAGTGTTAAACTCTGGGGAGATGCCGTGGAAAGGGATTAGGGAAGTCTTCAAACAGCGCCTCAAATGTATTTGTCTTGTTTTATTTCTTGTTTTTTTAAAAAGAGAAAATTTTAAGTAAATATGGCAAAATTTTAAGATGTGTTAAATGTGGGTGGATGGTAAATAGTTATGCTGTTGCTTGTAATTTTGTATATTTTAAGTGTTTCACATGAACACTATTTAAAAAAAAAAAGAATTTAAGAGCTACCATATCATCCAGCAATCCCACTCCTGGGCATATACCTGGAAAAAAACATAATTCAAAAAGATACATGCACCCCAATGTTCATTGCAGCACTATTTACAATAGCCAAGACATGGAAGCAACCTATATGTCCATCAACAGAGGAATGGATAAAGAAGATGTGGTACATATATACAATGGAATATTACTCAGCATTAAAAAAGAATGAAATAATGCCATTTTCAGTGACATGGATGGACCTAGAGATTGTCATACTGAGTGAAGTAAGTCAGACAGAGAAAGACAAATATCATGTTATCGCTTATATGTGGAATCTAAAAAATAGGTACAAATGAACTTATCTATGAAACAGAAACAGACTTACAGATGTAGAAAACAAATTTATGCTTTCCATGGGGTAAGGGAGGGAGGGATAAATTGGGAGATTGGGACTGACATATACACACTACTATATATAAAATAGATAACTAATAAGAACCAACTGTATAGCACAGGGAACTCTACTCAGTACTCTGTAATGGGGACTTCCCTGGTGGTCCAGTGGTTAAGACTCCTAGCTTCCACTGCAGGAGGCCCAGTTTCGATCCCTGGTTGGGGAACTAATATCCTGCATGCCCCATGGTGTGGCAAAAGAAAAAAAAAAAGTGAAAAAAAAACCCTCTCTAATGGCCTATTTGGGAAAATAATCTAAAAAGAGTGTATATATGTATATGTATAACTGATTCACTTTGCTGTACACCTGAAACTAACACCACATTGTAAATCAACTATACTCCAATAAAAATTTAAAAAATTAAAAAAAAAGAATTTAAGGAGGGCTTCCCTGGTGGCGCAGTGGTTAAGAATCTGCCTGCCAATACAGGGGACACAGGTTCGAGCCCTGTCCGGGAAGATCCCACATGCGGCAGAGCAACTACGCCCGTGCACCACAACTACTGAGCCTGCGCTCTAGAGCCCTCGAGCCACAACTATTGAGCCTGCGTGCCACGACTACTGAAGCCTGTGCACCTACAGCCCATGCTTTGCAACAAGAGAAGCTACCGCAATTAGAAGCCCGTGCACCACAATGAAGAGTAGACCCTGCTCTCTATGACTAGAGAAAGCCCATGTACATCAACGAAGACCTAACGCCGACAAGAAGAAAAAAAAAAAGAATTTAAGGAAATGCATGATTTATCTGAATAGAAGAATAGGATCATGGAATTTATGAGTTAAGAGATTAGAGTATGATTCTCATAGTTTATACTCCACATATTATGAATGAGGACATCAAGCCCAGAGAGGTGAAGTGATTTTTTTTTAAGGTCACAGAGCTGGGCCCCCAGCCAAGAGCTCTGTCCAACATCTCATAGAGTAACCCCAAAGCAAAACCTTCCTAATGATGAAATATACTCAGCTCTCTCTCAGGGTAAGATTCTTCACTGGAGACATTACAAATATGTCTCAACATTTTTGAAAAAGGACACTTTGAGCTTGAAATTAATTCAGCTCTGCAAATGTACTCAGTGCTCAGTAAGTGCAAGGCAATGTGTGTTCTCTCAAGACAAGGCTTTTACAGATCTTTTCTGTCTGTAACTAGCTCCCTGACATCTTTTCCCTAATTGATTTAATTAAGGCAGAGAGAGATAATAATGAACCCAAATGTCCTTGATACACCAAGGAGGGGTTAGAAGCCAAAGACCAAGTAGGGAAAAACCCCAAGAAATGATAGCCTTGAACCTTCCGGATGTGAAATCCATATTTAAAAATAAGTGGTGAAGGGGCGTCTATGGCCAAATAAGGAGGACTAGCATTTAGGTGTCCCTGTGGAAAACCATGAATGTTATGTTGTCATTATCAGTCAGAGATCCAGGGTCTAGAAATATCAGCTAGGAAAACCAACTCTCCTAAATCATCTCTCTGATAGTTTGTGTAACCAAAAAATGATTATGAAACTACTTGGAACAAGAAAGACAAAGACTAGAAGAAAAGAGTAGAGAATTGGTCGTCCTACAGAGGATGCTCTGCATTGGCAGACAAAAGGAATAAGCCCTAAAATGCAGAGCATATGGAACACGAGGAGATGCCGTTTGCTTATGTTGGCAAATAGGAGAACAGACCTGTTGAAATCGGCTTTGAGAGCTCTATCTCTAGACAAATTCTAGCAACGAAATTTCTTCTTATGTGACTGAAACCATTTCCTTTAAGGTCACTGGATGGGGCAGCCGTTTCTCCAGGGTTCTCCCAAATCTATGATTCTAAATCCATTTCTGTCATCAAGGCTAAGTGTTGGAGAACCAGAAAAATTGCTACGGATTGTTTGCCTTCTAGGTTCCACGATATAAATGGGTTGAAGGAGCTGGTGGCAGTGAGGTGAGTAGACAGGCCAGGAGGCAGGTGTTGGCAATTGAGGAGTAGAATAAGATGGAGAAGAGTTTCCCATGTGCATTTGGGAGCCACACACATTCCTGTGAACATACAGTCCATATATACTATTCAGCCATCTTCATGTGGTCTCATATATTGACAATGGCAGAATCTGAATGTGAGGTTGAGGGGAGGTGCTGTGGAGATGACTGCCACCAATACCTCCCCAGCCCCACCCCCATAACCACGGCTATCCACAAGGTCACAGGGGGTGGGGGGATGAAGGGTAAATGTGTAAGGAGGAGGTGGGGATGAGATCAGGACTGGGGGGAGGGAGAGAAGTAGGATCGACAATACTTCCCAGTTTGCCTGAGATAGTCTTGGTTTATGCCTTTTTTCCGCCTATAAATTATTAAAAATATAGCCCCTTTCATTCTCAGAAGTGTCCCTATTTGGATGAAAAATTATATAGTTACCCGAGAGGGGTCATAGGCCATAGGACAAGCATATGTGCGGCCCGTCTTAATCCAGGGAGGAACATTAATGCCATCCCTTGAAAATTTTGGCACTGTGATAGTTTGTGCTCTGACTCACAGCTGAGATAAGGGGCAAAATGTCAACATCACCGCAATTCCTTACCTCCAGCTGCCACGAACATTGTGTATTTAAATGGCTCCTGTCTTTGAAGCTGCAAATGTACCCTGTCAATTTCCCAGGGTTGTCAGGGTCCTTGCTGAGATGCGAGTGCAGCAAGTGCAGACTGACTTGACTCACCAAACTGACCTGCCCGGCTCTGTAAATGAGAGTTTGAATATCTTCTGCAAAAATTGCTTTTATAAAAATTACCTTCCCGTTTGAATCCGGAAATCTGAGCCACATATATTTTGCAGCATGTCTGAGACTATATTCCCAGAAAATTTCACTGATTATCCTTAAGATCAGCCAATATTGACTAGCATCCTTGCACAGATGAAAGAATGAATGATTAAATCTGAAAAGAAATGTGGGGTGTTTTAAATGAATTGGATTCTTTGGCCATCATCATCATCTTATTCATGTATTTTTCTCCCTCCGGTAACATTTTGATATACAGCCCATGTTCGAGATCACCAACAGGAAGCAGGCATAGAAATGAAATGAACTTCAACAATAGACAGTTTTAGATATTCCAGGCATTTCTCCCTGTAGGCCAGCGAGTGCCTAATAATGAAATAAAGTTCTCAGGGCTCACCAGCAAACCACAAAGCAGCTAATTTACTAGTTTTTGCAGAAAAAGTACTGGAAGCTGCACAGGGTTTGTTTGGGAAAGAACTTGGCCAAGTTAGTTGATTAGGGTGTTTCAGGAGGGACAGATTACACTCCATTCACTGGCAGCATACAAAACAGAGATGTGGCGTGAATTCTATCTAGGAACGGCCTTTTCTTGAATCCCGTATTGGGGCTGGGTAGAGCTGTTCCACATAAAGGAAAATCATACCTTCTTTTCCACATAACTGCTAATAACAGCCCCAGCCTGTACACACAGAGGTGAAAGAATAAAGGACACCAATCTTCTGTGTGGTCTTGGGCATGCCCTGCACATAATTAGAAACCCAGTGGGCGTAATGAGAGAAGATGAAATAGAAGCTCGAAACTGGACTTGCAGCCACAAAGGTAAGATCTGTGCCACCTGGGAGGAGAAAGTTCACAGAGAAGAGAGGGTGGCTCCTGACCCCTTCTGGCATTTCACGGTCAAAGGGAGAGACAAGTCTCTCCAGTTCAGAGGCCAAGACAGGAGAGAAAGAAAATCTGGTGGGTGGATACAGAAGAAGAACGGGTCTCCCAAGAGGGAAAGGTTACTTTTGTGCCTTCTGCCAGCTTTAGATATTAGGAGATTGGAGGTGGGGACCCCCCGCTTTGTGACTCTTATGTGTTTACAGAGCATTGCGGCTGGGCTGCAGCGGCTGGGAATGGGTCACAGGGTTGCCCAGATAATGATCCCCTCAGCTCAGGGCCATGGGGCAGGCCTGGGGCAGCCAGATCCCCTTGGTGGTGTCCTCAGGCCATGAGCGGCTGTATCCTTACTCCAGTGTGATGCTGAAATCTGATCATTTCTGTGTGTGCTGGGCAGTGAACCAAGCCTTGGAATAGAATGCCTCCCTCTGGGAACACCTCTGGATGGTGGTGGGAGGGTGGGTGTTGAAGATGTGGAGTTTACCTCTACAACAGGGTTGGGTTGTGTCCCACCCAAAGATATGTCCATATTCTAACCCCTGGGACTTATGAGTGTGGCCTTCTTTAGAAATTAAGTCTTTGCAGATGTAATTAAGTTATGGATCTTCAGATGGGATCATGGTGGATTGAGGGTGGTCCCTAAATCCAGTGACTGGTGTCCTTATAAGAGAAAGGAGAAGGAGATTTGACACAAACAGGGAAGAAGGCCACGTGGAAACAGAGGCAGAGATTGAAATCATGTGGCCACAAGCCAAGGAACGCCAGGAGCCACGAGCAGCTGGAAGAGACAAGAAAGGATTCTCCCCTAGAGCCTTTGGAGGAAGCATGGCCTTGCCTTCACCTTGATCTTAGAGTTCTGGCCTCAGAACTGAGAACAAGTAAATGTCTGTTTTTTGTGTTTTTTTTTTCAAGATGAAATAAGCATTTCCATTTATTTTTTATTTTTTTTACATCTTTATTGGAGTATAATTGCTTTACAATGGTGTGTTAGTTTCTGCTTTATAACAAAGGGAATCAGTTATACATATACCATGTCTGTTGTTTTAAGCTCCCAAGTCTGTGGTAATTTACTGTGGCAGCGCTGGGACACGAATACAATCTCCAACTGCCATCCTCTCATTGTGGGAAACTTCAGCCTGTATGTACTCCACTCTCCTGGCCTCCACCCCTTCCTTTCCCTCTTATATCCTCCCTTCCCTCTCCCTTTCCCTCTTATATCCTCCCTTCCTTCCCCAAAGTCTTCACTATCTCCTCTGCTCCAGGTACTGGCAGGCAAGGGGACTCCAAGAAAATTCAACATGGGGTCTGCCCTCAGCTCATGGGTGGAGGAGACAGACCTACACAGGTAATTTCAAGATAGATTAGGTGTGGAGTTGCTGTCAGTACCATGTGTATGGGAATTCAGAAGGGGGAACAGTTAATTCAGTGGGCGTATGGGAAGATTTCCCCAGAGGTGGGAGCCTTTGAGCTGCATCTGTTGAAGCCTTTGTGAGATGAAGATGGGAGGAAAATGGAACAGTCATTCTAAGCAGAGGGAGGATGTCATTTGGGTTGGATCTCTGATGGATGATTCATCAGTGATGTATCATTTACTGTACTTATTTTTACTCCTGTGACATGTGATGAAAAATTGGGCATCCCATTACCTACATTCCATTTTTCCCAATGGTCATTTCTGGGTTCAGGGTCTGGATTGTGTTGAGTGTGGGAATTGATTATAGCCCAGAGCCCAGAGCTGTCCTAAAAGGTGCGGTCCTTTCTTGGCCTGGGATGTACAGAGGTGCCATATTGGATCTAGGACTCTCCATGAAAACATGACTTACTGGAAGGGAAAAGAATCGCTCAAAGTAGAACAGAGCCCCTGGGTCCACTTGAATATAGACCTAGGTTTAGAACTCTCCTGGGGTCGTGGGGTACAGGTCAGGACACTCAAAGGCTCTACTGATATGCAGAGAAAGGTACTGTAGGTTTTTTTAACCTAGAGGTAAACTGGCTCATGAAGGACTATAAAAGTTTCTGTACCCCAAGGAGAATGGAAAAGCAGTATGACTGCTTCATTTAAAATTAAAAGTACTTTGAAGGCTGAGACTATAGTACTATCCAATTTTGAAATATATGCTTTTGACTTAAGTTGGATTTGGCATCTGTTAAGCCCCTACACTTAACTCCTGGCATCCACAATCCAACTAGAGGCAGGCAGACTTAGTCCTGAAACATTAGAACTGTGGACAGTACTCCACCTATACTAACTTAAGTCAAAGGAGGATCATTATAGCTCCCACCTTGGAAGGAGGTCACTGTTAAACAGAAAGGAGCCGGCTCAGAGTAAGGTGGGTCAGGGTGAGGGAAGTAGATGCTCCTGGTGTGGTGTCAAATCCCTTGGTGTACAAAGTGCAAGTCTGACTCACATCTCCTCTGTTGCTGGACAAATTCTTTCACCCATTTGTGCCTCATTTTTCTCACGTGTAAGATGGGCATAATAGCTGCTACATATGCTTGTTATAAAATTAACATGAGTGAGTACATGTGAAGTGCTGAGCACGTAATCAAGCAATCATTAAAGGTCATGATCGTGACCATGGTTACTTACTGCAGAGAGACACATGAGATGATGATGTGAAGATGATGATGGGCTACCAAAATGGAGCCCTTGGTAGGTGCTGTACAAGCGTTACCGAACCCCCTCCGAAGGCATTCCCCAGCAGACCTGGCATCCGAATGAAGATCTTGGGAGACACAATGCCTGTGAGTTCAGAGCAGACATGGATTCCTGCCTGACCACAGAGAAGGGATGTTGCAGCGTCCCCAGACACCACGCCTTGGAGGTAACAGGAGCTGTCCCCTACCACCCCGACTCCAGGCCTGGCAACGGACCGAGTCATGGCTGGTGGCACACCTGTTTCCTTGGTGCCATTTCTAGAAACTACCACCAGTACCGGCTAAGGAGCAATGGGGTCCTGTATTTACTGATGTGAGGGTGCGTGGGTGGGTAGTGGTGTGTGTTGGGGTCGGGGGGTGGTCCAGACTGGCCCAAGGCAAGGGCTGCTCTGGGGCACGGGGGCATCCCTGAGCATGGGCTTAGTGCCACAATGCACGATCTCATCTGCCTCACACTAACCCGGAAGGGTGGGCGTTCCATCTCTGATGTATAGGAGAGGAAACTGAGGTTTAGCAGAACAGTGACCCGCCCAAGGCCACTCGGCTGAATCAAACTCGGGTCTGACTCGGAGCTTCTGCGCCTCTCCCTCCACCCAGCTGCTTCTGACATCCCTCTCAGGATGAACACACACTTCCGTTTCCCCAATTTTTCTTCTAAAATTTCATTTTAAAGGGAAATGCAATATTTTGTTGCTGTTGTTAAGTAAAAGTGTTTTTGTGCCCAGAGAAATACCTAGGAAACGTGAGAAAATAATTGAATCGACAAACAAACTTTCTAATTCAGTGAAAAGACCCTATTCCTGTAAGGATATTACCTAGTTTTGCTGTCAAGAGAGGAATAAACCAGGAAATTACAGGAAAAGCCCATTTTCCTTATGAACCTGGAACAAATTGAAACTGGAATATTATTGCTACAATCATATACAGGGAAAAATTCTTTGGAGAGAGAACTTTTAAATTGTTTTAGATATTCATTTCTGTGTCTTAAAAATAAACAAAAACCACTTACATTAAGAAAGAAATGGTAAGAGGAATCTATAGAATTTTGTCTAGATTCATCCGGTTTCTCAACCTTGGCACTATTGACATTTTGGGCTAGATCATTCTTTTTTTTTTTTTTTTTTTAATTTTTGAATTTTATTTTATTTATTTTTTTAGACAGCAGGTTCTTATTAGTTATCTATTTTATACATATTAGTGTAGAGATGTCAATCCCAGTCTCCCAATTCATCCCACCACCACCCCCTTGGTGTCCATACGTTTGTCCTCTGCCTCTGTGTCTCTATTTCTGCCCTGCAGACCGGTTCATCTGTACCATTTTAGGTCATTTTGTTTGTTGTGGGGTGCTGTCTTGTACACTGTAGGATGTTTAGCTGCATCCCTGACCTCTACCATTAGATGCCAGTAGCATCCCCCAACCCCCAAGTCATGACAACCAAAGATGCCTGCAGACACTGCCAAATGTCCGTTGGGACAAAATCACACACGGTTGAAAATTACTGAGCTAGATGAAACAATGTTATCATCAGTTAATACTTGTGCTTGTCCTCATGGTTTGTGGCACTGTATCAAGAGCACATCTGCTTCCTGGCAGTTCCCAAGACCTGAGGGCGACTGGCAGAACAGAGAGACCTCTCCACGATAGGATCTTATTAGGACTCTTCTATTTTAGAAGAAAAACAACGTTAGAAGAATAACAACTTTATTGAGATATAATTCACATACCATAAAGTCCACCCTTTTAAAGTATGCAATTCACTGGATTTTTAGTATATTCGCAGAGTTGTACAACCACTACCACTATTTAATTTGAGAACATTTTCATTACCCTCCCAAAGAAACTCCACACGCATAAGCCTTCACGCCCCATTTCCCGTCCCCGGCAACCACTAATCTACTTTCTATCTTTATGGATTTATAGAGCTCCATTCTTGAATATGAGATATTTGGCTTGAAAACCTAACAGCCAATATGGATAGAGCCCCTTCCTCTGACCCAGTAATTTCTCTTCCCCCTTAGGTGCTTTTAATTTTGCTTTTAAGTCCAGCTCAAGATTCTCTTCTTCCAGGAAGCATTCCTTGGTTTCCTCTCTGGTCCAATTGTCTAATCATCACCCCAGGGTTCCTGTCCTCTCAGCTGTGGAGCCAATCGCAGCTGTGAGCTACATGGCAGTTCTTTGGCAGGAGAATTTTGCCGGGGCAGACACCTTCTCATCACACACTCAGGCCAGCACTTAATGGACAGTGTCATGGAGTTCAATATGGCTGATCTGTCCTGGGCCTCAAAGGGTGCTTTGTGCGGATGAAAAGTGTCCATGTTTAATTCTCAAAACAACTTGATGAGATAGATGCTATCACTATGCCCATTTTAGAGGTGAAGAAACTGAGACCCAGAAGAATTAATTAAGCTATTCAAGGTCACTGAAAGTAGTGGAGTGGGATTCTGGTCCAGGATCTGGGTGTGTAACCGTTGTATAACACTGCTTCCCTGGGGGAACACTGCCAGGGCATGTGACATACATTAACCTGTCTTAGTTCTCACGGCAACTCTGGAAGGTAAATATAATTATCCCATTTTCCTGATGAGGAACCTGATGTTCAGAGAGATGAACTGTCACGCCGTTCACAGGTGGCAGAGACAGGATTCAAACCCAGGTTACACGTGCTTATTCCACAGGGATGCTGCCAAGAACAGTACCAACGACCTGGTCCTTCCAAAGGTCAGCCTGGAAGCCCTAACTCCCATCCTGCTGGAAAGAAGAGTCCCTGATTATTAAAGGGAAGTTGCTTAGTTGTCTCTTTTTTTTTTTTAATAATGATTTTTAAATTTTTTTTTAAATTAAAAAAAATTTTTTTTGGCTGCATTGGGTCTTTGTTGCTGTGCGCGGACTTTCTCTAGTTCCCTGGAGCGGGGGCTACTCTGCGTTGCGGCGCATGCGCCTCTCATTGCGAGGGCCTCTCCTGCTGTGGAGCACAGACTCTAGGTGCACAGGCTTCAGCAGCCATGGCATATGGGCTCAGTAGTTGTGGCTCGCGGGCTCTAGAGCGCAGGCTCAGTAGTCGTGGCGCACGGGTTTACCTGCTCCGCAGCATGTGGGATCCTCCTGGACCAGGGCTTGAACCCGTGTCCCTGCACTGGCAGGCATATTCTCAACCACTGCGCCACCAGGGAATCCCCGCTTAGTTGTCTTTTTATCTCCGAGTGAAGGTGAAAAATATGAAGAATTTCTCCAGAAGGATCTGAAAAGTTATCCCTGGCAGAGATAGAAAGAATGTGGAAAAAGAAACATGGTGGTTATCCTTAAGATCCTGAAAAGTAGTTAGGAGAAATAAAAATTCAGCAATTTGCATGCCTTAAAGAATCTTCCAGACTTGAGGATTTTCAAGCGTGTGAGTTGAGCGTGAAGAGAAGGGGCTGTGAGCAGGCCATATTGGTCAGGATGCTGACATGGCTCTTCCCCGAGATGCTCACCTCCTGCAGAGGTTGGCCTGTCTGGGAGATACACGCACCTTGAATGTGACAAATAGAGGTGAACACACTTTGAACCTGAACAGAAGTTCATCAAAAGAGAGCTAATTATGGGGCTAGTTATTTACATAATTTAGATGAAAATCTTGAAAACATAGTTATACTTCAGAGATTCATGACTTTAATCAGGCTGCAAATAATGATGAATAACACAGATTAAACCAGGTTGATTTGCACAGCTATTAAATGTATAGGTCAGCACCTATGCATAGAGCAAAATGCCAGGCATTGCAAATGATCTTAAAGCCATTTTGGAGAAATGAGATAATGGATCAAAAGGGAAAGTATGGAAAATAAAGATTGATCCGGGCAGTTATTCGAATGTGAAATTAGATGAATCTGTAACTGCTTTAATCAAAGTAGATAGCTGTAACATAAAAGAGTATATCTTAGTGAAAGCTTTGTGGGTAGGAACACAGTATAAACGAAAGGATTTTATTACCATAAAACCATAAAGTTCAATTTTATGCAAAAATAAAAAATGACAGGCAATATAACAATTGGACTCTCCAAGAAATAGTATTCCACAGATGTCATCTACTTTCGGGCTGGCTATAGATAATTTGATTGCTTTAGTAACAGATAGCCGACCACGTGAAGTGACTTGCTCTGTCTTTGGAGGCTTTATCTTACCTGCAGACTTTTGTCCATGCCATTCCATCTGCCTGCAGTGCCCTGACTCTTCCTGTGGGCCCACAAACACCTCTTCCTCCTTCAGGATGGAATGTAAGGCAATCTGGCAGCATAGCAGAAAGAGGGCTTTGGGCTTGGGGTCCCAGCTTAGCCATTGCCTGGTTGGCTGGTCTTATCGGTTTACTTAACTTCTCTTATCCTCTCTTCCTCACATCCTCCAATAGGCAAGGTTAATCTCCCTCCCCAGCAAGCTCCTCTGTCATCTTCTCTTCCCGTTTCACTATCACAGCATTCACAAGTATAGTCCATTTGCTGTTTATGTGAATGTGGCATTTGCATTGCAATCAAGGGTCTTGGGTTTAAAATTTGAAGCTGCCACTTACTAGCTGAGCCTCAGGTTCCTCATCTTCAAAATGGAGATAACACCTGTTGAGGCAAAGACTGACAGCTGATGACCAAACTGTTCCTCTGGGCAAACAGCCTCCCCTGTAGCGATGCATGGTCACGTGACTGAGGAGAGCTAATGGAATACAAGCAGGAGTTATGAGGACCGTTTACAATACTGGTCCTTAAGAAAACCTCCATGCTTTTCACCTCTCTTCCAGATTAAGGTAGTTGAGAACAGTGACCAATAAGCCATGTCTTGAAGGCAGCAGAAACGCAAGATGGGGGAGGCTTAGCTCCTGAATCATTACTTGGAAGAGCATTTTCCCTCCACCCCAATTAGGAACATCCATTTGGGGCTTCAAGTGAGTGAGAAACGAACGTCTCTTGTAGTAAGCCACTGATAGCTGGGGGTTTATCTGTTACAGCAGCTAGCATTACCTTAACTAATGCACCCAACCCATAGACGCAGGCCCCGTTGTGAAGATTATAACAACGGTTGTCAGAGTTCCTGGCACATAATAAGCCCTTACCAAAATCTGATAAATGATTGGACCATTAAGTCCTCCAAAAGAGAAAATAGAATTTGTCTAGATGATGATTTTCCCTTATGACAAGCCAAGTTTAATTTTGTTCTGTCAAGTTAGATACAAATAATTGGAACTCCTAACAGTTTTGTAAGGACTGTACTCTCTTGGGGCTAGATTAGTGTAACTTCTCATCAAATTTCTCACAGATTTCCAGAGTATTGGTACTGAACGGGGCCTTCGTGGGCGAGTCACACACACAGCCTTCTCATTTTGTAGATGAGAAAACCAAGGCTTGGAGATGTTATTTCTCTGGGATAATTAGGGGTAGAGCAAGGACTTGTAACTTGTAATTATTTTCACAATTAAAAGAGATTTTCTGATCGTTAACGTTAGATGGTGGCTGAAAATTGGAAAATAGAAAAGTTTTATTTGATAGAGAAAATAGGAATAGCTCTAGTGTAGACACGAGTTACATTTCTCCTCTTTTGTTTATGTTATTTATTTCACAGAGTTTAACAGAGATCATGGTGATTATATAATTTTGAATACTGGGCACCAAGACTTGATCCTGGACCTCAGGGAAAAGTCAAGGCTCCCTGTGTCATTCTTGGGGCTGAGATTAGTGCGGGGTATGACTGGTGTGGCTGTTTTGACAAAATGCCACCCCATAGTGTGGAGGAGCTCCCACTTCCCTCTTGAGGAAGCAGTGAAGGGGTGGGCAGTGAGAGTTGCAGCCTGTATGTTCTGGGTCACGCCCTCTGCCCAGCCTGGCGCTTCCACAGCTCCCTGCTTGTTGGGGGTGGGGGCAGGCTTTTTGGTCCCCGTGGACCCCAGTACAGCCCCAGGTGTGTAGCTTTCAAAACCAGGAAGTTGGAGCTGTGGATTGGGGCTGGGGAGCATCCTGCCCACCCATCCTCTGCAATTCCTGAACAATTCTCTTCTCAAATATCCTGAAAGGTGATTTCGGGGAACTGATCACTCCTTTTTTCTATAAAGTGACTTCTCACCTATGGTGATTTGTTAATAATTTTAATAAAACCTAAGGGAGGGGGGCTGGTCTCTCACAGGTTCCCTTTAGTCCCCCAGAGGGTGGATAATACATGCAGACGAACTGCCACGAGAGAGCAGACAGGAGGCCCCTAATCTCCTGTGAAGCATGGTTAATAGCCTTTCCAGCAGACCAGTCCTGGCCTCATTCCTGTGGCGTCTCTAATTAGCCTGCGATCGGGATGGTGGGTGTCAGCATTGCTGCTTTGGCCACAGAGGAAACCACAAACTAACATTTACAAGGAGGTTGTTTTACCAAGAGGAGGTCCAGGGCCCTGGGGCTCTTACATGATTATCATTAGCCCATAAATGCCAGTTTAGTATTTAAGGCCTGTCTGGTAGACAAATTGAGACTAGGGCCTCCCTGGTGGCGCAAGTGGTTGAGAGTCCGCCTGCCGATGCACGGGATACGGGTTCGTGCCCCGGTCTGGGAGGATCCCATGTGCCGCGGAGCGGCTGGGCCCGTGAGCCATGGCCGCTGAGCCTGCGCGTCCGGAGCCTGCGCGTCCGGAGCCTGTGCTCCGCAACGGGGGAGGCCACAGCGGTGAGAGGCCCGCATACCGCAAAAAAAAAAAAAAAAAAAAAAAAAAAAGAAAAATTGAGACTAACTTCTTCATACCATTATGAGAGTCTTATTTCCCCTGCTTTTTTGTTTTTGTCCGGAACACCCCTCGTCGGCCAACCACTCTCCTCGCCAGCTCTTCCTCAAGCCTAGTTTCTGCAGTGCTGTCAGGCACACCTGTCTGTAACCTACATAAAGATGAGCTGCCGCATCGCCCTTTCTCAGCATGGAGTAAAATAGAACCATTACCCCAAAATACTTAAAAGTCACTGGAATCTTCACTACGTTATTGAGAAAATGCTGAAGACAGGTTATAGTCATAATGCACAGAAAATTCCTAAAAATTCTCTTTTATCTCCATTCCCCCCAGTACAGCAGCATCTCCCCAGTATCTCTCTTTCCCCAGTTGTGCTACTAACTACTGCTTGGGTTGCTTACTCCTTGTGCCTTTAAATACCTATTCTCTGCTCTTTTTAAAGCAAACCTGGACAGGCTTCCAGGTCCTCCTCTGACAGCCTCTGTTATGCACATAGAAAAAGCCCAGAACTCTTTCGAGTGGGGTAGAGTGTAAGGCTCTGAATATTTACATGTTAATATTTTCCTGTCTCATAGCTTACACTCGGCCCTTCCGGTTTAGTTGTGCTTTCTTGTAAGGCAGCTTCATTTCCACGATGGATGCCTTGGTAGGGAGTATGCTTAGACATGTATCAGGTAATTTTAAAGGTAAATCAGGCTCACAGAACGGAATAAATAAAGTGGCGACTGAGTTCAAGGCACTGAAAACAAAAGCCCAAGGCAGACAACAGGAGGCAGTGCGTTGTTTCCAAAACCATTTTGAGAACCCCCTTTGGCCTCAGCAGTCGATTTCCCTGTGGGTCTCTTCTTTATTTCTCTTCTTCCTCTTTCTTTCTGTCTTACCCTCCCAAGCTGTCAACAACAGCACCCATAGACACTGCCCAGCACAGAATTTTGCTGACTTCTGACATGAAGGAAATAAGAAACGGAAGAGAAAAAACTGCAGGGCAGGGAAAGTGAGTCCAAACTTACATGGAGTTTCATAGAGAAGGAAAGGAAAACTCACCCTGAACTCCTGAAACTGGGAGTTAACACTTCCAGCCAAAGAGAAATGTGAAAATGAAGCCTTCACAGCACTGCAGACAAAGTCTGGCTCTCATACTTCTAATTGGCAATGCGGTCCTGTCCCCCTTGGGGGTTGGCGTGGGCTGGTGACGGTGGAGAGAGGGAGATGGCTCGAAATAAAAGGTCACACAGGGAGATTTTATGTGAAAAAGAGAACTGTGGCTGACATGATCAATTTCTTGGTGCAGGAGGGGCCAAACTACTTAGAAAACATCTGTACAGAGGGCGGGGATGGAGCATCAGGTTAAATGCTGCCTGAGGCACATTTGGGGTCAGACGTGCCCCGGCCTGGGTTCCCGCCAGTTTACACACTGGGGGATTCCTCTCTGGTGGGCATCTAGCAGGTGTCTGAATATTACTGGCTATTGATTGACTGATTCATTAACCATATTCGGTGTGTCATTTCAGGGAACGGGGGAAAAGAAACGGGTATTGCAGGGATATCTGAAAGCAAGGAACAGCCGTTCCGACACAACCATAGACTCTGTTTCCCTGTTGTGCTCCTGGAAATTACTGCTTCTGTGGCTATCACCACTGTCACGCATCCCACTCAGGGTTTTCTCTGTGGCTGAGCTGCGTGGCGACCCCCCGTTTCCCCAGATTGTGCTGGTCAAGTTCACTTCTTGCCCTGCCATATCCCACCACCACCTCCACCCTGACCCTGACTGTGTCTGTGACAAAGGACAGATGCAGCCTCTGGTCTCAGCCCCACCCCGTGTCCCCTTCCCGTCCCCAGCCTCCTCTCCCACATCCAGAAAGATGGCACCTCCCAGGGACAAGAACTTTTGTCAGAGGCTGCCAGCCCTGGAAAACACACACTGCACCGAAACATGAGGACTCAAGCTGAAAAACCTTTCCTCATTAACACTTCCTCCCAGGGGAAGTTGCTGGAATCATCGTGCCATGTAAGCCATTTGCAGCCCAGGTGAATAAGACATTTGGGGTCCTGTTTACGTGAAACCGTCTTTGTCGTAAAGCTGGCTTGAAAGCAGGGAGATTTCCCAGTGAGGCTGTTCCCAATTCCATTATGTCACTCATCTTTTTAGCAAAAATGTGTTCTGTGCCAATTTCATGCTTACCGTGCTAGGTGCTGAGACTAAAAAAAAAAAAAACCAAAGATGAACAATACCAGTTCCTGCCCTTCAGCAGCTCACAGTCTAGACACAGACACAGATTATTGCAATCCGAGTCCAGAGCACCAGGTGTAATGGCAGCTGTTCCAAGACCATGGATGAGGAAGGAGGGCAAACACTCCAGGCGGAAGGATGCTTTTTCTCCTTCTCCAAATCAGTTAGTCTCCTTCTTAGTTAATCTTTTTTTTTTTTAAATAAATTTATTTATTTATTTCTGGCTGCATTGGGTCTTCGTTGCTGCGCCTGGGCTTCCCATTGCGGTGTCTTCTCTTGTTGCAGAGCACGGGCTCTAGGCATGCAGTCTTCAGTAGTTGTGGCTCACGGGCTCCAGAGCGCAGGCTCAGTAGTTGTGGCGCACGGGCTTAGTAGCTCCGCGGCATGTGGGATCTTTCCAGACCAGGGCTCGAAACTGTGTCCGCTGCATTGGCAGGCAGATTCTTAACCACTGCGCCACCAGGGAAGCGCTGTTCTTGGTTCATCTTGGCACTCTTAACCTCATTTTCCCATCTTGTATTTTTACCCTCAGTTCCTTCCTTGCCCTCCCACTTCCAGACACAGTCAACACATTTCTTGGTTTAGTCTCAGACACCTTCCCATGTGCTCCGATCCCCGGCCCCCTCTCCCATGGCCCTGATAGCCGACTTTGGTCACGTGCCCACTTGTCTCCTTGCCCTCAGGCTCCCCCTCCTCTTTCCTTCTGCCATCCTGCCTACATGCTCGTGCTCCTAAGATACAAATCAGATCACATCACTCTTCGCTTAGAGACAATGCCCGTCTCTCTTAGCTTTCAGTGTGACTGGGCATTACGCCATCTGCAGACACTTGGAGGAGCAGGTAGTAGAAGCATCCCCTGACCCAGGAAGAAATGTAATGGAAGGAGGGGACTCACCCACGAGCTCGGAAGGGCAAAGGCAGGGCTCTGGTGGTGACCACATATGGGAACCCCCTGGAGGACTTTTATAACCACCAACTCCAGAGCTGCACAGCAGCTTCCAGCCATTGGGTCTGGATCTCTGGGTGAGGCCTGAATGTCTATAGATTTTAAAATCTCCCCTGGTTGACTCTGATGAACAGAGAACATTGCAACCTTCTATGCTGCTGGGGAGCAGGCTCTGTACTGTGGGATGGATTATGTGCTTTGAAAAAAAGCGCTCATATCAGCTCACGGGAAGCACAATCCTCGTCTCCCTGGTGGTCCTTTGGCTCAAGATCACAAACAAAACAGTGATCGGTTGGGCCCTTGTGGCCCTCACAGCCCTAAAGTTGGCTCTGCTGCTCTGTAAGCTCTACCCACTGATCTAGCTTGCCAAAAGCCAGTCTGTTTCACAGATACTATAGGTTTTAACACTTAACCAATTCCTCATCCTAAGTATGTATATTCTGCTTTCTATAAGGATTTAATTGACAAAATTTTAGTTATCTCCTCAAAATAGCATAGAAGTATATTTTATGAAACACATCTTGAACCAAATGCAATCTTTGTTTGCTTCAAACCTGCTTTGAAAAGCATCTTCATATTCTGAGTGTGTGATACTTCAGCAGTTTCAGAAAATATGTAGGTTTGCTTCTAATTCACTATGTACTCTTTTTTGGGGGGGAGAATCTGCTGATATTACAAGATCATGAAAAAAAAGTATTGGTTTGTTTCAAGGTTCAGTGTGTGTGTGTTTTTGGAGTGGGGGAGGGATGGTTTTTTTTTTTTGACATTTTAATTCATTTCCTATTAGGAAACACACATTTCTTTGGTGGTAACCACAACCCAGCACCTGCACAAAATTACTCCATGGCCACAAAAAATTACAATGTGTAGGAAGCCTCATATTTTCTTTGAGGGAGACAGATAAGCCAAGACTTTTTTGATTTGTTACATCAGTCTCTGCTACTGGCTTCGGGCTAGTCCAAACAGCCTCATCATTGAAGTTGGGGCTGGCCAGGCTTTGGGTGAAGCTGCCCGGGTGGAAGCTTTCTTTGCTCTTTGTCCTCCACGCGACACCAGCCTAAAAACACCGTTCGTCTGCACAGCCTCACCTCTGCTTGCCTTGCTTCTTGATGCAGGTCTTTAATTTTGTCTCAGTCACCCTGACCCTTCCCCCAATTTCTTCACCAATTTTCCCCACCTAATAATTATAAAAAAAAAAAATTAGCAATGAAGCTCGCCCTCCCCCCTTGCTCTTTTATCTACGTAAATATCCTTGACGGCAAGACATCTAGTAGAGCACATTCATTCATTTTTAATCTCTCTTCTTGGGGTTACTGTGTTCCAGGCACTGAAGGACCCTGAACAATGGTCTCTAAAACCTTGGGCTGAGCCTTTTTTCTCATAGGCAGGGGTGGTACTCAGGGCATAATGGAGTCTGATCAAATAAATATCTGTTATCTGAAACACTCCCTTTCAAGGTGAATATGGATTTTCATCACATGAAGCCCCAGCTTGAGAGCCAGATTTTTTTTTGCGCCTGAATATTATTAGCAAACAGAAAAATAATTTGGAGAGACGGCAGACTGAAACACTGATTCCTCATAGGAGCGCTGTTCCTGAGGCAGCCCAGAGAGCTCTGGGGACAGACAGATGCAGAACCGCGATGGGGCAGCCTCCGTGCCAGTTCAGAGCAAGACGTGCAGCAGGCGCCTGACAGAGGGGTCCTGCTTGCTGTGCTGTCTTCAGGGCTCTGTTGACAGCCGACTTTGCAGTGTACACCCAGCTTGGAGGACCCCATCCACCCCTTCTGCCATCCCCTGTCTGTACCTTGACACCTCCCACCATTGTATCTCTAACCAGCTATGTCCCCCAGCTCTGGAACCAGAGTGGGGTTTTCAGGATCTACAAGACAACTCATAGGATATGGCTCAGAATACTATCTATAGCCCTTGAGAAGGAACTAAAGGTCCTTAACTTTGCTTACGGACTAAACTATTACTGTTTTGTCCTGTTTGACTGTTTTCCTTTGCTGCTGTATTTTCTCACTCCTCTGATTAAACTTATGCTTTGGCTGAAGTTTTTCCACAGACAAAAGGCAGGCAGAGGACACGGGTCGGGGGAAAGGACCACAGGGTCCTGCTTCATTTCAGAGTTAGCTGTCAACCTAGGATGTGAAAGACAAAGGCAGAGGCAGCAGCCTATGCAGACGCACAGCATCAAGAAATGGCAAAACATGTCCTTGAACCGTGAACAAGTCCACGTGGCTGGCGTAGAAGACGCTCAGGGGAGTGTAGTTGGAAAGGGGGCTGGAGAGGCAGGTGGCGGTGAGAGTGAGGAGCTGTGCCTGCCAGGTGATGTTTGTACTACTATTTTTATTCTCATTCACAATGAACATATGCCATCTGTATTCGTTTCCTCGGGCTGCTGTAAAAAATTGCCACCAACTGGGTGGCTTACAACAATAGAAATGTATGCTTTCACAATTCGGAGGTGGGAAATAAAAAAATCAAGATGTCAGCGGCGTTGGTTTCTATTGGAGACTCTGAGGGATGATCTGTTCCGTGTCTGTCTCCTAACTTCTGGTGGTTGCTGGCAATCTTCGGCATTCTTTGGCTTGTAGATATATCATTCTGCCCTCTGCCTCCATCTTCACGTAGCATTTTCCCCCAGGTGGATGTTAGTGTCCAAATTTCCCTCTTCTCATGTGGACGTCAGTCATTGGATTAATTCAAGATAACCTCATCTCACCTTGAGTACATCCGCAAAGACCCTGTTATTCTATTTCCAAATAACATCACATTACCAGTTAACGGGGGCTAGGACTTGCACATACCTTTTTAGGGGACACAGTTCAACCATCCTCGACCTCACCCACCTGAACATTTTAACAAAGTGTGTTAATTCGATTCAGCGGGTGCTGTGGAGTGTTCACTCTGTGCCGGGTGCTATACCATCAGCCTTTCAGTGGAACCAGGGCCCAGAGCGTAGATTTGGGACAAAAGCCCCTTCGGCGCTCAGTGCGGGCGGGCTTCCTATGGCCCAGAGTTTGTCACGGAAAGCCCTATCTCAACGGAGAGACACCCAAACCATACAATCGACAGGAAGTGGGTCAATCCTGTGAATGGCTTTATTTTACTTTTTAAATCAAAATTTAATTTAAAACATTAAAATGTTTTTTATTAATAATTTTTTTGCATGAATGTCTTTTATTTGCGTGACTTGATTAATCCAACCAACATTTGATTGTCTGCTATTGATACAAATAGAGCGACCATGATTCCTATTGCTCAGAACCGCCCTGATTTATGCTGTTTGTCCTACTATCCCCTCCAGTTAACCCCACTGCCCACCCTCAACGTGTCCTAGGTTGAATGTTAAATTTTAAGGTCACCCACTCCAATAGTCAGAGAGCTATTGCGTTGGGAGCTGGACGCACAAAAGGGAAAGGGGGTCCCTGCCCTTGAAGGACTCCCAGTCTGCTGCAGGAGGGCAGGGAAGAAGTGTTCATAACACAGCAGGACCTGTGCTTGGCCTTGGGTGAGCCAGGATGCCAGGATAATGCACAGAGGTTTGAAGGGAGGGCTCTTGTCGACTCATTGAAAATCAGTTAGGTGAATGAATGATTAGCTTACCTCAAAGTGACAGAGGAATAGCTTCTGACTGGTCTGGGATGGCTGGTTGGAGGGAAACCTCTCTGTTACTCTGCTTGGGGAATTCCCCCATCCCCCCGCTTTCTCTCTCTCTCTGTCTTGAGCACCTGGCCAAAGGCAGGGTGTCCCCGACTGCCACAGGGCCCACAGGTCGGGGGCCCGTGCGCAGGTGTTGATGAAGGCAGGACACAGGCACTACACAGAGGCAGCGTCAGGAGTAGAATGATGCTGCCGTGGAGGGGCAGGCCTCCCGCCTTCCTCCACCAGGCTGGATACAGCAACGTGAAAACCTTGGGGGGAGGGGGTGGAATCCTCAAAATCTGTTGAAACCAACGAGGCACCGTGGATGGCTATCAACTCTTAGGTGGCTGGTGAAGAGTTTTAGTGACATGATAAGTTGATAGATTAGCTTTTGGCAAACTTGTGTTTTGGAGAATTGGCTTTTGGAGAAATGAGGGGGTTCGGATCACTGGATATCAGCAAAGAAAATCCAGAAAATTTGACGCAAAGTGGTTAAAAGCTCAGACCGTGGAATCTGTTGACCTAGATTGGTATTCTGGCACTTTCGTTGAATAACTGTGTGACCTTGGCAGTCAGTTAACTCCTCTGAAACTGTTTCCTGTCTCAGGAGGAGAGTCCTGTATGGGTCAGGGGATTGCATTTGCTAATACAGGTAAAAGCTCTTTCCAGAATGCCTGGTCCAGGGCATGTGGCAGTTGTGATTAGTGTTATTATTTAACTGTTGGTGTTTCCAACCCCCAATTATAGGCTGGCCAATGCCTGAGGACCCCCGGGGTCTAGGCTGTGGCCGAGAAGAGAGCTCAGGAGGGGCAGGCCTGGAATGGAAGGCGCTTGCCCTGCAGCCTGTAGGTTGGTTGCTGGGAGACTTTTACTAACATGCTTCTCAAACTTGGTTGCTGGGGATCAGGCATCTATACTGTGAAAAACTTCTCAGATTCCCAGTGCATACTTGGGGTATGATGTCCGGGTCCACCCCTAGAAATCCTGGCTTAAAGGCTATGGTGTGACCCGGTCATTGCATCGTGAGCGTTTCCGCAGGTGATTCCGACGCGCCTCAGACCGAGAACCTGTGCTAGGCTGAGGGGCTCTGTCTGTCTGTGTCTCCTCGATCTGGAGTGGCCTTGCTCTGGCCGGTGGTGACAAACAGTGTGCTCTGGCTGCACACCTGCTAGGGCTGGGAGGACCGGAAGCCCACGTTGTCATTTTAAAACCAGAGATGCTTGTGTTGGGCGGGGAGCCCAGGGCCCGGGAGGGCACCTCCTCAGACCGCAGTGTGCACTGTATACCCAAGACTCCATAGGCACAGTAATCCCCAGACCTCAGCGAGGGAGTGTTTTGCTTCTTCCTACAGAATTGTATTAAAAAGAAAAGTCTCTCCTGGGAAGGAACAAAATGTTTTGCTTTCTGAGGCAATTATCAGGGCCTTGCAAAGCAACTGGAGAGCCTGCACTCAGATACGGACGACATACAGGCAGTAGGACATACAGGAGTCCTGCCCTGATCTTTCAGCAGCCGCTGTCCCTCCCGGCTCCAGCTTCCTGCCACCCCCTTGTTTGGGGCTTTCCCAGGCGGGCCTGATGGGGCATCAGCTGAGGCGCCCCGTGCGTTCTGGCTCCGAGGAGGTTCCAATGAAGTCCTTTCCTGAAGGAGGGGCTGGAGGCTGATGACCAGGTTTCAGAAACAGGTTAAAAAAAATACCCCTCTCCCTCCCTCTCTCCCTCTCAACTCAGGTCAGGTAGATGAAAGAGTGTCTCCAAGTGCAAGGTGATGCTACCTTCACTTTGTAGCCCTTGGGGTTTGATCTCCACCCTGGAGAGGGTTACTCAGGAGGATAAAAGCATTTCCATGGAGAAGTCTCCTTTCTTCCTTAGGTGGCTAACCTGCTCACTAGGACAAGTCCTCCCATACGAAGGAGGTTCCTTAAGTCTATCAGAGGACACTACCAAGAGGGCAGATGCAGCGTTGCAAAGCCCTTTCATGGACTTGCTCACACTGCAGGCTCCAGGATCTTCTCTGGAGGGTAACTCAGAAGGTGGTGCGGAGGATTATTCTTCTCAACGGGTCTGAGCTGTTTGAGAGACGAGTGATGTAGACGATGGGGTTGGATGGACAGAGAGCCGAAGGGTGAGGACCGGCCTCCAGAAAGAGCCCGGGGAGAGCTACCCAAGTCCAGTTTCTCATTTATGTGACCCCTGACTCGTTTTTTCCTTATTTATTCATTGTCCTCAAAACATGATGAATTGGTACCTGATCGTCTTTTTTGAAAAAAAATGTATTGAAGTATAGTTGATTTACGATGTTGTGTTAATTTCTTCTATACAGCACAGTGACTCAGATATATATATATATATATATATACATATATTTATATATATATATTCTTTTTCATAGTCTTTTCCATTATGGTTTGTCAGAAACAGAAACAAATACCATAGGATATCACTTATATGGGGAATCTAAAATACGATACAAATCAACATATCTAAGACACAAAAACAGATATAGAGACCTGACCTTCTCATAGGGGAAACGGAGGCATTGAACTTGTTAGTGGAGCTTGGACTGTTACAAGACAGCATGCTGGCTTGCTGCATGCTGGGGATTGGAAAATCCCGCTGTGGTCCACAGGTGCTCCTTCTCTCTTGGCTGCTGTGACCGACCTGCCACCCGGTCAGGGCTGCAGCCCCAGCAGTACCTGCAGGTGTGCAGACCCGCCCTCCCCAGCGCCTGCCTTCACTCACAGACACCCCCGACACCCCAAAGCGCACACAGACCCTTGTTCTTCTTCCTTCGTGACTTAAATCCCAGAGAAATAGCCAACATCAGACAGCAGAAACTTCAGAGAAGGGAAGTTTGGGGGAACTTTTAAGTTTTGGAGAGATCACAGCCAGTGTCATTTTTATAGCAAGACATCACAGCAAAGAAAACAAAAAACAAGGGTATAAAAAAAGTCACTATTCTCGGCCATGCTTTCTCCACTTAGGTGTTGCTTCTTGCTGGCCAGGCTTCAGAGTATTCCTGCCTGGGGACTGCCCACTTTGGAACAGGTGTGGTGCTCTGGCCTAGCCCACAGGAGAGAGTGTTAGACTGTGAAGAGGATTGATTCCATCCCTTCATCCATCCATCCACCCACCCACCCACCCAGTTATTCATTCATTGTTCAAACTATTAAGCGTCTGCCGTGCAGCAGGCACCTGACTCCCAATCACGGCAGCTGGGTGGACAAAGCTCAGCTCCTTTCCCTCCTGGAATGGGCGGGAGAAGCCCATGAAGCACCACTGAGAAGCACTGATACAAAGGAGCTGCTTCCTGGGAATCACATTGTCCAGGAAGGACCGCGCTCTTCCCCGACGTTCAGTTATGGCCCAGCATTGTGTAGCTAAGTGGACTTTAGTATTCTATCTTGTGGAAGGAGACAGTAAACCCTGGAGCCAGTGACTCATCCAGAGAAATGAGACGTCTAGGGAGTAGGGCCACTAGGCTAGAGACGCACTTGCCTTGGAATCCAGGGTGCCCATGGGACTGGTTTGGAGTTAAGTAGAACTGACGTGCGTCACCTCTGGGTCATGGTGTATGACATTGAGCATCTGTTCCTCCACCCTCTCTTCTCCTCGTGGACTGGAATGTGATGTAGCAATGATGCAGCTTCCATCATGTGTGTGACACTAACACCGGGGATGGCAAGGTCACAAGTTGGGAGAACATGGGTCCCCAAATGAATGAAAATCTGGAGCACTCACCTGTCCTCTGTGTGAGCGAAGAAATCACCTCTGTCTTGTTTAAGCCACTGTCTTGTTTGGCCACATAGTTACAGCGATTTAGCTTTTACCTTAACTAATACAAAGGGGTGAAACAACAGCCCTGTCTTTCTTTCCCGAGTTTAGAACCAATGAAGAGGGCAACGCTGAGCTCAGACAGACAGGGGTCAAAATACCGTGTTTGTTCCTGACACAGCTAGACCAGAGAAGTGGCTTTAAACTGCAGCCAAGTGGGCTTGCTGGTACTTTGCTTTTGAATTAGACTTGCTCACCTCATCCCTTGCACAGCACAAGGGCAGAGATGGCACCTCCAGGAGGGAGAGAAGAAGCTGAGGCAAGAGATCTCTTTTCTTTCTCCCAAGCTCAGCAATCAGATCATTCCCCATCTTCCGGGGCGGAGTAAGAGGTAGGTGGGGAGAAGTGAGGAGGGTCCCCATTGTGGAGGCCCCTCCTAGATGTGGAGAATGGGGCTTCCCCTCACACGTGGCCAGTGCCCTGCCTGTGGGCACAGGGGCTGGAAATGAGCGAGCATGGTCCAGTCCTGGTGCATCTGAGGTCACGGTCAGCATCTGAGCGCTGCTGGGCTCAGAGCCTGGCATCCTGTGCTGGGCCTAGCGGTGAAGACACAGTGAGCAGCAAGTCTAGAACTTCTGACCCAGTGGCATAAACTGCAAGGCATTTAGTATCTCAGCCAGCGGGGACATAGGGGCAGGCTGGCTTCTGGCTGCTGGGTCAGTGGCTCAGCCATTTGTCAAGGACCAGATTCTTTCCTTCTCTCCATCCCGCCATCCTCTGAGCTGATCTCATCACCTCCAGACCCTACATTGTCTAGAATCAGAAGTGAGAGTGGCTCTTCCTAAACCCTGTTTGAGAAGGATGCTTTTTCCAGAACTTCCCTCCACCCCCTGCCCCCTACCTCCTGTCCATTTGCTAGTGAGTAACAGTCACGTTCCACTCTTTCCCCCTTTACACACACAGGGATGCAATTGCCTTTAGACCAGTCAGCCCCACGCCTGGGGCTGGGATAAGAGCTACTTCCCTGAGACAATGGCCGTGCGGGGGAAGGGAGAGGCCTGCACAGAGCTGGGCTGCAGTGGACACACGCACAGCCCCCAGCCACTCTGCATCAGCCTTCAGAACTGCCTGCTCACATGGAGGTTTTGAAACAAATATTAGGGACAAATCACCAAATGGTTTCATATAGATTATCCCCTATTTCTCCATGTGGGATGAAGTTACCTGCGAAGGAATGTTGGCATTTGTGGGGCAGACACCAGGGCATTTGGGTTGTTCAGATGGATGTATCCCCAGGGGAGGGTGTGTGTTTGTTGGGGGAGGTCTTCCCATCATTGGGATCAATGAATTCTTGAGATATATGACTCTCCACAGATTTTGCTTTTATTGCAGGAACCCAGACATATTTAACGTTTTTGGTGCTGGGCCTATTTGTAAGGAAGAACATCTTTCTAGAGTTAAAGAATAACAATCCTGCAGGCCCTACTCTAGTTCATGCCCTTGGCATCTCTAAATCAGAGATGGAACAGTTCTGTAACATCTCTAATATCGCCCCTCTTCAATGCAATGGTAGCAGAGTGTCCTTCTGAAACCCAGCTCTGCTATCATTTACCTGCTCCAAAACCTCTAAGGGCTTCCCATTTCTTAAAATGTGAAGTACAAATCCCTTGCCTGACACTAAAAGCTCCCCTCTCTGAGCCGGCCCCTCTGGACATTTCCAGCATGATCTCCATTGCTCACTTTAATTTGCCCCACATTCTAGTCAAGCTAAAGTACCATCTGTCTATCCATCCATTCATTGGTTCATTCCTTTGACTTGGGAAAAGTCTCATCTTCTCGAATTATCCAATAGCCCCTGCTTCCACTTTTGCCCCTGTGGTCTGTTCTCAACTCAGCAACCAGAGCAATCCCATTTAAAACTTAAGTCAGATTATGTCAGTCCTCTGCTCAAAACCATCCAGATTTAGCCAGTAAAAATATAGGATGACCAATTAAATTCCAATTTTAGATAAACAATAAATACTTGAAAAATATAAGTATATCCCATGCAATATTTGGGATATACTTATACTAGAAAAAAATCATTGTCCATCTGAAGTTCACATTTACTAGATGCCCTGTATTTTATCTTGCAATCCTACACCAAAGATTTTCCATCTCACTCAAAGTCGAAGACCAAGTCCTTGCAACAGCCTTGTATGATCTGATGCCTGTATCACTGTGATCTCATCACCCATCCCTCTCTGGCTATCTCCTCTTCCCCGCCTACTGTCCTCTTGGGCTCCTTGAACACACTGTGCACATTCCTGCCTCAGGGCCTTTGCACCTGTTGTTCTCTCTGCCTGGAATACTCCTCCCTTCCAGATAGTCACATGTGTCTCTCTCCCTCACTTCCTTCAGCTTTGTTCAAATGCTATCATTTCAGCGAGGCCTTCCCTGATGATTCTGTCTAAATTGCTACTCACTACATGCTGTCATGCCCTATCCTTGTTTCTGCATTATTTTTTCACTAGAGCATTTATCATCACCTGACAGACTGTCTATTTACATGTTTATTTGCTCACTGTCAATCTTTCTCCTCACTCCTAACTGGGATTACGTCCCATAAGAACAGACATCTGGTCTGTTTTACTCAGTGCTGCAATCTCAGTGCCTGGAATAGGCCTGCCAGAGTCAATAACCAATAAAATACTGATGAATGGACAAACAAAATCAATAGACAGGGCTTCCCTGGTGGCGCAGTGGTTGAGAGTCCACCTGCCGATGTGGGGGACACGGGTTCGTGCCCCGGTCCGGGAAGATCCCACATGCCGCGGAGCGGCTGGGCCCGTGAGCCATGGCCACTGAGCCTGCGTGTCCGGAACCTGTGCTCCACAACGGGAGAGGCCACAGCAGTGAGAGGCCCGCGTATCTCAAAAAAAAAAAAAAATCAATAGACAAATAACTACATAATACAACTTTGTAGAGTGATAAGTGCTATGGAGACAAATTAAGCAGGGCAAAAGAGCGGAGAGTGATGGGCGGGGCTATCTCATGTCGGGTGGTTTGCTCTGAGGAGACACCTGAATGAAGTTCTAAAAAAAACTATGTGGGGACTTCCCTGGTGATCCAGCGGGTAAGACGCTGCACTCCCAATGCAGGGGGCCCGGGTTTGATCCCTGGTCTGGAAACTAGATCCCACATGCATGCCGCAACTAAGAGTCCGCATGCCGCAACTAAAGATCCTGCACGCAGCAACGAAGATCCCGCGTGCCGTAACTAAGACCCGGTGCAGCCTAAATAAATAAATATTTTAAAAAATAATAAAAAAATAGAAAGGTTAAAAAAATTATATGATACGATATATGTTATCAACTATAGTCACCTTGTTTTCAATTAGACCCTCAGTGAATGAAGTTTTGAAATCCCTTCACCTCCAACCTTCCTTTTGTTCTTTGCTGTACCTGAAATCACCTTCTTCCTCACCTCCTCGGGTAGAAGCCCCATCTCAAATGCATATGGAGCCTGGCTGTTGAACCCTGTCCTATGTGGACATAAATAAAACCAGACTTTCCCCTCCATTCTGGCCTATATAACCAGCAAAGAAAACAGTGAGTGAATTGGTGGGAGTGGTGATGGGGTTTATTTGTCACGCCTTGAACTTGGCGGTAGCTGTTGCTTGAATCCCACTGACCATCGCTGACAACTGCTTGACATGTCAGCCTCCCTCCAGGTGCCACACCCCTTCCTCCTGACAGCCCTGGACTCAGTGTGGAATTTCTCTGAGGCTTCACTCTGCCCTGGGGGCCACAGACAAGAGCTTTGCCCAAGAAGTGAAAATAAAAGTCATGTTTGGTAAGGGTCACGCTCTGGGAGTCTAAAGATTTCTTATATGTTTAAAACCAACAAACTCTCTACTCTAAACAAGGACCATCTGGATGATGGTGTTTTGAAGCTTAAAAAAAATCTTAGGCTTTAATCTTCTTAGTGTCTTCAAACATCAGGTCTTCTTTTTCAAACTCCGCTGGGGGATAAAGTTCTTTATCTACATGTGTGCTGCTCTCTGAGAGTCTCTGTCCCTGGTGTCACACACAGACGGCTCAGTGCCTTACCTCAGACTTGCTCTGGGGACTTCAGAGGAACACGGTGTTAAACTCCTTCCTCAGGCACAGAGACCTTCATAAAACCCCAGGATTAGCGACTTGACTGGGAGGGGGATTCTATCTCTCAGTAAACTCACTTTTGTCTTCTCTGTCGCCTCAGGATTTGTCAGACGCATTTTGCATATTTAAATGATAAAACACTGGTGTGAAAAACTTTCTCATAGCTTCCAAATATTGCAGAAACTGAACAGCTTTGCTCTGAATGAGAAAACCCAATAATACAAATTTTCATTTCATTTCATTTTCTCTTTGGCTGGTCTCAGAATTTATATTGGCCATTTAATTTTACTGTTATGGTTTTATAAGGATATTATCACTGTGTACAACTTTTTTTATTTTTAAAGAATTGTAAATTGTATGAAAGCTTTTGAGTCTAAATTTTAAAAGCTAAATATTATCATCATTTTGTTTTGCTTGTGAATTTTGAAAGTCGTACTCTTTTCAGATTTGTATCTAAAGTCCTGTAAGTAAATCAGAAGTGCTGAAATCTTCCATCTCATTATATGACTCTTGGGAAGTTACTTTTCTAATGATTTATAAAATAGCATTTATTGGGCTTCCCTGGTGGGGCAGTGGTTGAGAGTCCGCCTGCCGATGCAGGGCACACGGGTTCGTGCCCCGGTCCGGGAAGATCCCACATGCCGCGGAGTGCCTAGGCCTGTGAGCCATGGCTGCTGAGCCTGCATGTCCGGAGCCTGTGCTCCTCAATGGGAGAGGCCACAACAGTGAGAGGCCTGCGTACTGCAAAAAAAAAAAAAAAAAAAAAAAAAAAAAGCATTTATTAAGTAATGAATATTTAAGTTTTTGTCTGGAGCACTATTCAAATACAGTTAAAGACATATGTGACCAGTGACCAAATATTGGCTCACAGTTGGGATGGAATAAATTTACTTGACTTCTTTTCATATCCGTATTCCCAAAGCTTAGTCGGTCATGATTTCTTCCCGATCAGAGGTATGAATACGTCATGAGAATAGTTGATGAGGCCAAATTCATAAGCTACAATGAAACACTTCTGAAAAATAACTTTCATTTACTAAATGACAGTATTGGAGATGGACATAGAAGTAATTATTATTTATTAAATGTTAAATTCACTATAGGTACAATATTAAATGTTACACGTGGATTATCTCATTTACTTCCCACACAGCTCTCTAAGTTGGATCCCGTGATCACCCCCATTATACAGATGAGGAAACTGAGACTTAGAAAGTGAGTGTCATCTAACAGGCAAGGGGTGGAACTAAAATTTGAACTCCAGAGCCTCGGAGTTCAATCACAGTGCCATCACGTCAATCAGCTTTGGAACTAGTAGTGTAAGCAGCAATGCAATTCATAATTTAAAACAAACATTTTCTTTTTTTTTTTTTTCCTGGAAAGAACTGTAGTTATGCTTCTGTCTCTGGGTAGAATAACACACTCTATACTCTCTCCCGGACTTAAGCCTGGAGACCCTTTCCCAATTTCAATGCTCAGCTAGTCTAGTGAATAGTCAACACTATACACCATCCTGTTACAACATAACTGACATTTGCAATTCAAATTATGCTTAATGATAATAGGAAAAAAAATCCATAAAAGTGACAGAGAGGCACTGCCCTACAAAGAACTGAGGATGTCCAACTCAGCAAAGTTCCATCAGAGCTAAGTTTTCAAGAGAGAACTAATACAAAGAAAATGCACACAGATGACAGGATCTGTGAATAATCAGAGCATGTGAAGCAATAGAAGAGCCAGGAGAATAAGTGTACGGTTGTAGGTGAGGACTCTGTAAGACATCTTTAACTCCTGCCGTGCCCAGCACAATGCCTTTCAAACTGCAGGTGCTCGATAAACATTTGTTAAGCGCATGGAAAACAATCTTCTGATCTCATAGGAGGCCCAGCATTCCACTCAGTAGATACGCCCTTGTCACGATATTAACAACTTTAAAGGACACTGACAAATTGTTAATAAGAAAACAGAAAAACTTCTAAATAGGTTAAAATAAGAATAATCTTGTTGATCCTCAGCTTCAGAGAAATGAAGGGCTGGAGGGGAAATTGACCTCTGCAAATGAAGAGAAATAGAGTTATCACCATAATTATGAAGGCTTGTCAAGTCAACCTTACTCTCTTAAAGTAGAAGAAAATGATTTCCAGGGCTGAAGAAGCCCACTTGGGTTATCAGCAAAGTTTCACACTTGGCAAGATCATTACAAGGGGTTTTATGGATCTTAAGTAGATGAAAGACACTAATAAGAGATAAATAGACCAGGACTTCCTCAAAGGGCAAGATTAATGTTATAAAATGAAATCAACAGGTAAATTAGATATGTCATTCTCAGATGCCCTACTGTAAAATAAAGGTGTCCCACTAACAAGATGATCGCAATATTTTCCCAACATGAAGAAAAATAAGTTGAAGAACATAACTTCCTCAATTTAACACTCTCCTTCCCTCCCTCATCAAATTCTTTGTTAAAACTTCCATTCCTGCTATATGAGAGAATAGATAGGAATTAAATATTATTAGAGAATCTTAGGAAAATACAATCATTATTAATTGAACGATTTGATTCTTACGGACATTTAAGTGTTGAGGATGAGAGGCCACGTGGAAAAGACGTAGGTACCATTGATCTATCTTTCTGTTTTTGTGCCAGTACCATACTATCTTGATTACTGTAGATTTGTAGTATAGTCTGAAGTCAGGGAGCCTGATTCCTCCAGCTCCATTTTTCGTTCTCAAGATTGCTTTGGCTATTCGGGGTCTTTTGTGTTTCCATACAAATTGTGAAATTTTTTGTCCTAGTTCTGTGAAAAATGCCATTGGTAGTTTGATAGGGATTCAATTGAATCTGTAGATTGCTTTGGGTAGTAGAGTCATTTTCACAATATTGATTCTTCCAATCCAGGAGCATGGTATATCTCTCCATCTATTTGTATCATCTTTAATTTCTTTCATCAGTGTCTTATAATTTTCTGCATACAGGTCTTTTGTCTCCTTAGGTAGGTTTATTCCTAGATATTTTATTCTTTTTGTTGCAATGGTAAATGGGCGTGTTTTCTTGATTTCACTTTTAGATTTTTCATCATTAGTATATAGGAATGCCAGAGATTTCTGTGCATTAATTTTGTATCCTGCTACTTTACCAAATTCATTGATTAGCTCTAGTAGTTTTCTGGTGGCACCTTTCGGATTCTCTATGTATAGTATCATGTCATCTGCAAACAGTGACAGCTTTACTTCTTCTTTTCCAATTTGGATTCCCTTTATTTCCTTTTCTTCTCTGATTGCTGTGGCTAAAACTTCCAAAACTATGTTGAATAAGAGTGGTGAGAGTGGGCAACCTTGTCTTGTTCCTGATCTTAGTGGAAATGGTTTCAGTTTTTCACCATTGAGGACGATGTTGGCTGTGGGTTTGTCATATATGGCCTTTATTATGTTGAGGAAAGTTCCCTCTATGCCTACTTTCTGCATGTTTTTTTTTTCATAAACGGGTGTTGAATTTTGTCGAAAGCTTTCTCTGCATCTATTGAGATGATCATATGGTTTTTCTCCTTCAATTTGTTAATATGGTGTATCACATTGATTGATTTGCGTATATTGAAGAATCCTTGCATTCCTGGAATAAACCCCACTTGATCATGGTGTATGATCCTTTTAATGTGCTGTTGGATTCTGTTTACCATTATTTTGTTGAGGATTTTTGCATCTATGTTCATCAGTGACATTGGCCTGTAGTTTTCTTTCTTTGTGACATCCTTGTCTGGTTTTGGTATCAAGGTGATGGTGGCCTCGTAGAATGAGTTTGGGAGTGTTCCTCGTTCTGCTATATTTTGGAAGAGTTTGAGAAGGATAGGTGTTAGCTCTTCTCTAAATGCTTGATAGAATTCGCCTGTGAAGCCATCTGGTCCTGGGCTTTTGTTTGTTGGAAGATTTTTATTCACAGTTTCAATTTCAGTGCTTGTGATTGGTCTGTTCATATTTTCTATTTCTTTCTGATTCAGTCTTGGCAGGTTGTGCATTTCTAAGAATTTGTCCATTTCTTGCAGGTTGTCCATTTTATTGGCATAGAGTTGCTTGTAGTAATCTCTCATGATCTTTTGTATTTCTGCAGTGTCAGTTGTTACTTCTCCTTTTTCATTTCTAATTCTATTGATTTGAGTCTTCTCCCTTTTTTTCTTGATGAGTCTGGCTAATGGTTTATCCATTTTTTTTTATCTTCTCAAAGAACCAGCTTTTAGTTTTATTGATCTTTGCTATCGCTTCCTTCATTTCTTTTTCATTTATTTCTGATCTGATTTTTATGATTTCTTTCCTTCTGGTAACTTTGGGGTGTTTTTGTTCTTCTCTCTCTAATTGCTTTAGGTGCAAGGTTAGGTTGTTTATTCAAGATGTTTCCTGTTTCTTAAGGTGGGATTGTATTGCTATAAACTTCCCTCTTAGAACTGCTTTTGCTGCATCCCATAGATTTTGGGTTGTCATGTCTCCATTGTCATTTGTTTCTAGGTATTTTTAAATTTCCTCTTTGATTTCTTCAGTGATCACTTTGTTATTAAGTAGTGTATTGTTTAGCCTCCATGTGTTTGTATTTTTTACAGCTCTTTTCCTGTAATTGATATCTAGTCTCACAGCATTGTGGTCAGAAAAGATACTTGATACAATTTCAATTTTCTTAAATTTACCAAGCCCAGAGATAAACCCACACACATATGGTCACCTTATCTTTGATAAAGGAGGCAGGAATGTACAGTGGAGAAAGGACAGCCTCTTCAATAAGTGGTGCTGGGAAAACTGGACAGGTACATGTAAAAGTATGAGATTAGATCACTCCCTAACACCATGCACAAAAATAAGCTCAAAATGGATCAAAGACCTAAATGTAAGGCCAGAAACTGTCAAACTCTTAGAGGAAAACATAGGCAGAACACTCTATGACATAAATCACAGCAAGATCCTTTTTGACCAACCTCCTAGAGAAATAGAAATAAAGACAAAAATAAACACACGGGACCTAATGAAACTTCAAAGCTTTTGCACAGCAAAGGAAACCATAAACAAGACCAAAAGACAACCCTCAGAATGGGAGAAAATATTTGCAAATGAAGCAACTGACAAAGGATTAATCTCCAAAATTTATAAGCAGCTCATGCAGCTCAATATCAAAAAAACAAACAACCAAACCCAAAAATGGGCAGAAGACCTAAATAGACATTTCTCCACAGAAGATATACAGACCGCCAACAAACACATGAAAGAATGCTCAACATTTTTAATCATTAGAGAATTGCAAATCAAAACTACATCTCACACCAGTCAGAATGGCCATCATCAAAAAATCTAGAAACAATAAATGCTGGAGAGGGTGTGGAGAAAGGGAACACTCTTGCAGTGCTGGTGGGAATGTGAATTGGTACAGCCACTATGGAGAACAGTATGGAGGTTCCTTAAAAAACTAAAAATAGAACTACCATATGGCCCAGCACTCCCACTACTGGGCATATACCCTGAGAAAACCATAATTCAAAAAGAGTCATATACCAAAATGTTCATAGCAGCCCTATTTACAATAGCCCGGAGATGGAAACAACCTAAGTGTTCGTCATCGGATGAATGGATAAAGAAGATGTGGCACATATATACAATGGAATATTACTCAGCCATAAAAAGAAACGAAATTGAGCTATTTGTAATGAGGTGGATAGACCTAGAGTCTGTCATACAGAGTGAAGTAAGTCAGAAAGAGAAAGACAAATACCGTATGCTAACACATGTATATGGAATTTAAGAAGAAAAAAAATGTCATGAAGGACCTAGGGGTAAGACAGGAATAAAGACACAGACCTACTAGAGAATGGACTTGAGGATATGGGGAGGGGGAAGGGTAAGCTGTGACAAAGCGAAAGAGAGGCATGGACATATATACGCTACCAAACGTAAGGTAGATAGCTAGTGGGAAGCAGCCTCATAGCACAGGGAGATCAGCTCAGTGCTTTGTGACCACCTAGAGGGGTGGGATAGGGAGGGTGGGAGGGAGACGCAAGAGGGAAGAGATATGGGGATATATGTATATGTATAGCTGATTCACTTTGTTATAAAGCAGAAACTAACACACCATTTTTAAGCAATTATACTCCAATAAAGATGTAAAAAAAAAAAAAAAAAGAAGAAGACGGGGCTTCCCTGGTGGCGCAGTGGTTGAGAGTCCACCTGCCGATGCAGGGGATACGGGTTCGTGCCCCAGTCCAGGAAGATCCCACATGCCACGGAGCAGCTGGACCAGTGAGCCATGGCCACTGAGCCTGCGTGTCCGGAGCCTATGCTCCACAACGGGAGAGGCCACAACAGTGAGAGGCCCGCGTACCGCAAAAAAAAAAGACGTAGGTACCTCGGCCAGCACCTGCCAACTGCTGGACACGTGAGTGAGGTCATCCTAGATTAACTGGTCATCAGTCAACCTCCTAGCTCACCACAGACACGTGAGCAAGCCTAGCCAAGGTCTTCCCCACTGGCTCAGACTAGAACTGCCCTGCCTTCACAAAGAACAGTGAGAAACAGTATATAGTTGTTGTCTGAAGCCACGAAATTTGGGGGGTGATTTGGTGTGCACCAAAAGTGAACTGATGCACCATTGCACCTCCAGACCTAGCACATAATGGATACTCAATAAATATTTGTTAAAATATAATGATGTTATCATGAATATAAGAATATCATAACTACTTACAAAAGGTCTGCCACCTGATTGAGTTTGTAAATCACCGAATTAAATTATATGCTCTGAGAGCTACCAGGTATTAAGATAAAATTTCAAAGAAGGTATAATCACAAGAGACAATTAGGGAAAGTACAGTGATAGAAACTCAAACAGATTCCTGTCTTATTTCTGCCAGATGTTTACTTAGTTAATAAGAGTGAAAGTAATAAGACGAGGTTAGAAAAAGAGATTATATTCCACTTGGTTTTTTAAAACAAAACGGAGTTTAACATATTTTTACACTCTATCTATGTAAGATAGAGAGAGAAAACAAACTAAAACGGTGACTTTACAGGACAATATAGGGAATATTACATAAACTTAATGAGATGGATCCATTAGTACAGAAAAAGTAGAGCTGATTCCTAGTTTAAACAGCAGTGACAAAATCAGAATCAAGCATGTAGCTGAATACAAGAAATACTCTTTATTATTATTATTATTTACATCTTTATTGGAGTATAATTAATTGCTTTACAATGTTGTGTTAATTTCTGCTGTTACACTCTTGAAACTAACATTGTTAGTTTCAAAGTTAAAATGCAATTTCAAGTGAGTGCATATGGTGGTGTGAATAAAATGCACTGCCCTCCCTGACCACCCTTGCTTTGTCCTGGCAGAGGTCAGTGGCACAGGAAGGGTAGATGGTCCACTGGGAATGTAACATTACAGTGTAACAAGTTAGTGGCCTCTCCCCCTACGCTATGCTAGAATTTGCTGGAAAACTGAGATAACCAGTGAAACTAGGGTTTGTTCATGCGTTCCTCTTTTAACACTTTTAAATATAGAAGCTTACTGCAAAAATAAAATTAAAAACATCTTCTACTGGCATCTTTGCTACTCCCACCCTCCATGATGACCCCCATGGAATCCAGTAGACTACCCCTTGGGCTCATAAAACTCGCTCTGAATCATTGTACTGCTGGAGATGATAACCCCAGAATGATACACCGTGTTATTTAAGTTGGTAATTAAATCCAGCAAACAAGCAACAAACAATGGGTTTCCCATGTCGGTGAGGGTATGTCACGGACCCTCTGATCCTTACTTCACACTTTATTATACTGACCATCTGTTTCCCTCACCAGCAACCCTGGCAGAAGTGGAAGGAGTCTTAGTCTGACACACAGAGCTGGGAGTTGTCTCCATGATTGATCTTTGCTTTCAGCCCATTGTGACAAATATTTTGCTTTTCTTACCATGCATGACAAACAAATATAAGAGCGAGCTGCACTTCCCATTTTAGATACCTGGTTTCACACACCATCACGTCTCAAGGTCTGATCTGTTTCAGTTGTGATCTGCTTTTCCTCAAGATGCTGCAGAGAGCATCTTGTGTTGTCCCTGGTATAAGCCCGCTTCAGGGGGAATTCACTGGTGGTCCAGTGGTTAGGACTCCTCATTTTCAGTACTGTGGGCCTGGGGTTCAATCCCTGGTCAAGGAACTAAGATCTCGCAAGCCACGTGGCATGGCCAAAAAGAGAGAGAAAAAAAAAAAAAGCCCACTTCAGAGATGCCCACCTCCTGCACACATGAGTTTTACTTCTGGAGATAGACAAGTAAACAGACTGTGGATTCTAACCCAGAAGAGAGAGACATGGGTAGACTCTTAAGGGAGACCTGAAGGACCTGAGCGTTCCCGAATGGAGAGAAAGTGAATCATACTAAATCCAGAGAACAGAATGGCTGCTTTGGGAAGCAGAAATGAATCAACATGACTATGATAAAGGGGATGAGAGCTGGGCAGGTGGTTCAGTGTTGAGAGATGAAGATGCAGATATAAACAGGCACCAAGCCACCGGTCTTGTGCATCGTCCTCAAAGGAGGATGACGTCTATATTTTATCCTAAAAATTATGGGTAAATTTGGAAGGATTTTAATCGTAGGAGCAGTGTGGTTTCAGAAAGATCCTTTGGCTGTAGTGTGAAGAGCAACTTGAGTGTGTGTAAGGGTGAGTGAGGAGGGATTGGGGGAAGGGGAGAGGCAGACAAAAATGGAAGGAGGGAGAGCAGTTACAAACAAACAAACAAAAAGGATCTGTTTCAAGACTTGAACTTAAGAGAGAGAAGACATTGGGTTCAAGAGATAGGAAGGGTGTGGAGTGTCCAGGACTTGGTGTGTGATAGGTGGTGATAGTGAAAGAGGAGACAGGGTCAAGGTTGACTTCTGGGTTTCCGTCATGTACAACAGTATATGTGGCTCGCTGAAATTTTAAATATCAAAGGAGGAGGAGGTTCTGGGAAGAAGATGAGTTTTCTTCAGGTTATCATAAGTTTGAGGTACCTGTGGTGTGTCTGGGCAGCCCGGAGTTGTAGAGAGGGGTTTGATGCTCAGGGAATAAACTTGGGGTAGAGACTTTAGAATTGGAACCACAGGAGGCAAAAGATATCAAATGGGGTGAACATGTGGGGAAAGGATGTAAGATTAATTTACCACACAGACGAAAACATCTTCCTATATACTCGTGATGAAAGGCTGGAAAATGCAATGAAGATGTAGATTCTGTTAAAATAGCAACAGGACATGAAACTCTTATTAACATAAGAGTTATTAACATAATTCAGGACAAGGAGATTTATTTGAAGACTCTATAAAACTCTAATGAGGACAATAAACATAGACTTGAGTAAGTAGGGAGCTATACCATACTATTTATTTAAAAGAGTAAAAAATAGTGAAAATGACAATACTCCCGAGGTTATACATGGATTTAATGCAACGCCTATTAAAATCACAGCAAGATACTTCATGGAAACTTACAAAATAATGGCAACATTCTTTTTGAAATAATCAGTGGACCGGAATACATATATGGATCAATATATAGAAATATATATAGCACTTTAGATTATACAAGATGCTTTCACATCATTATGTCATTTAATTCTTACAATGATTCTTGTAATCAGGTATGTTTAATTACTATCCCTATTTTAGGGCGACCATAAGTCCCAGTATACCTGGGGCAGTCCCGTGTTATGCTATGAAAGTGTAGCCCCTCCTCCATTTAATATTTTTCCTAGATATCTTAATTTTTAAAGAGGGCATTATTGTTAATAGTTGCATTAAAATAATCTAGGATAGGTTGGTACCATCTCTATGGGGAACTTCTCACCTCTGTCATGGTCTTGTCTAGTAGTGGATAAGGAGCGCGTAGGGAAAATAATTCTCACCTTAGTATGTGCTAAATCTGAAAGATGAACTGTGTGGTAACACCTTTCCTTTTTCCTAACCCATTCTGGTTGCAAAGTTACTAACACCTCCCTTTTATGTGTAGCATGCTGTATGCGGACATACTCACCAATAAAACACAGTGCACCCTGAGTCCATAGACGGCTGTTTCTTTCCAGTTTGGTGGATGAGGTATTTGATGCTGCTACCGGCTCTGACCAGCGACTGGGTGTGCCCACTGGCTGCTCATCTGAACAAGTTGCATGAAGCCATCAGGCTTCCAGTTGGTGGGGTCAGTGGGGAACTTGGAACATTATAGGTTATGTATAACAAGCAAAATATGTACAAGACATGGGGGCAGAGGAGACCTTCCATGGGGCACGCAGAGTATTCTGAAGATCTCTTTAACAATGGCTTGCCATTTAGTATGTGGAATAAATAGACATCCGTCGAGTTATCTATATTCTTACATTTGTCTATTGTGGCAAAATATATGTAACATAAAGTTACCATTTCAACCATCTTTAAGTGTATAGTTCAGCGTCGTTGAGTATATTCACAGTTCTGCAATCATCACCAGCAACCGTCTCCAGAACGTTTTTCATGAAACTCTACAACCAATTAAACACTAAGTTTCCATTCCTTTCTCCCCTCAGTCCCTGGCACCCACCATTCTACTTTCTGCCTCTATGAATTTGACTAGTCTATATACCTCATATAAGTGAAATCATAGAATATTTGTCTTTTTGTGACTGGCTTATTTCACTTAGCATAATGTCTTCAAGTTTAATCTGTGTAGCATTTGTCAGATTTTCCTTCCTTTTTAAGGCTGAGTAATATTCCATAGTATGTATATATCACTTTATTTTATTGCTTGGGGTTACCTGTTAATTTTGCAATAAACTCTTGTTGGTGATGAGTTCAAAAAACAAAAGTTCATGTTTTATGAAATATTAAATATTGAATTTTTGTCTCTCAAGAAAGTTGGTGATAATGTATAACTTGCACAAATATCTGTAGAAATTTATCCTACACTAAAGGCGGCTGTAGTAATCTCACAGCTACATGAAAACCAGGAGACAAAGTCTACTTAAGAAGCATTAGCATTTACTTCAAAAGTTGGTCATTATTTTAAGAAGCCTGTCCCCCAACATAATGATTTAATGTGTACAGCTGCAAAACTGCATTATATATCATTCTGTGAATCATGACTTTTCACTTAGATCAAATTACTTTTTCAATTTAATTTCATTTACTTTTGATTCCAAGTTTTTGCATATTTTTTTAAAGCCCAGTGGCAGATTTTTTTCTTTACGAAGATGGTTATATCACTATATTCCACCCAACATGCTCTTTTAAAATTGTAATGTGGACACTCCTCCATCAAGGATAGGGTTTTATGTTTCTCCCATTGAACCTCCTCTCTTTCTCTCACCATTCACCTTTAGCCATAATTCTGTGAGAACTCCAGGTCCAAGTCTGAGTCATATGGAGAGGCCACAAGTAGGTGTTCCAGCCAACAGCCCCTGTGAAGGTCTCAGCTGGCAGCCAGCATCATGTGAATGAAAGTCTTCAGATGACTGCAGTCCTCAGCTTTCAATCACCTTCACTGATGCTGAGTGGTACATGGACAAGCCGCCCTACCAGGTCCTGCCCAAATTGAAGATTTGTAAGCAAAACAAATGTTGTCTCTGGTTTAAGCCTCTAAATTCTGGAGCAATTTGTTACTGAGTCATGGGAACTGGAACAGGATGTTAACGTCTTGGCCGCATTGCAGAAAAAGAAATTCACAAACTGTTAAATGTTGTTCATTTTGGATCAGTGTCATCAGATGCTTCAAATAGGAATGTGAGGAGTCCTGATACTATATTTAGGTGACTTCTGAACACAGCACAGCCCTCTTTGCTTTCATGCAGGTAAATGGAATCTTATCTTGGTTCTGAGTTCTAAGACCTGAATTGTCGCGGTGTTCATCCAGTCCCTGCCTCTGTGCTTTGACAGGTCTTCTAGAAGTGAGGCCCTTCTTATATTATCAGTCCCTTCATTTGTGATGCTATAGGCAGTTACCATTTATGAAACACCTAAATGTCTCACGTACTGATTTTAGTCCTGACAACAATCCTACAATAATAATACGCATTATTAGCCCTATTTTATAGATAGGAAAATAGGGCTCAGATAGGTTAAGAGCTTGCTCCAGATCACACTAGCAGGAGGGAGATATGCTTCTCTAATGCCAAAGCCCAAGTCCTTTCCACAGAGTCACAGTGGATTCCTGCTTTGATCCCAGCACTTGGCTATGTTCTGCTAACCTGACCGAATATGTCCATGCTGCTGGTTATCCTCCTGCTCATGCAACTGGGTGTCGCCGATCTCTGTTGACAGGCCTGCCCATCTGTCATTCGTCCTGCCACCTCTTGCTGGACCTTGCTAATACCATCTGCTTGTCTGCGTTCTGCAGGTTCTCAGTGCTTAGTTCTGCTGCATCCACACTTCAGTTAAACCTCCCACAGCTGGATATTTCATAGATTTGAAGCAGTACCAGGACTAGAAGCTATGACTTTGGAGGAGAATAAACTTGGACCCACTCACCATCCATACAAAGCAATACAAACAGGTTGAACAGTTAGATGAGCAGCTACAACAGCAGCAATACCACAAACCTTTGCAAAATCTGAAAAGAAACAATACGAAATTTATTCTGGATGGTAATGAAATAAATTTCTCTCTGTTAAAGAGACGGAAATATCATGGAAAACAAGATAAATGGATCTGAATATAGAAACATTAAAACCAAGAAGAACAAAAGAATACAGAACAGAAAGCAATAGGATTGGTTTCTCACTAGAAACGATGGTGGTTAGAAGGCAGTGGGATGACATAGTCAAGGTGCTTAAGGAAACAACCTATCAACTAAGAATTCTGTGTCAAGCAAAGTTATCCTTCACAAATAAAGGTGAAAGAAATACATCCCCAGACGAACAAGAGATGAAAGAATATGTTGCTAGAACACCTACCCTAAAAAGATATTGAAGAAAGTCAGTCAGGCTGAAATGAAATTCTATCAGATGGTAACTCGAATCCATAGGAAGAAATGAAAAGCACTAAAAATGTTAAATATGTAGGTAAATATGAGACTATAAAAGGTTTTTTTCTCTCTTTTCATGTCTTAATTTTTAAAAATGACTGCTTAAAGCAATAATTATAATATTATATTGTTGGCTTTATAATATATATGAGGCACCATATATAATATGATGTATTATATATAATATATGATTACTTATGATATGAGGTCTTATATCTCATATATGGTTCTATGTAATATATTATGTGTGATTATATGTGAGTATATATGATACCTATAATGATATATAGTATGTCGTAGTATATAGTATGTCCACAAAGAGGGAAGAAATGGAGCTATGCTGGATGTTTAATAATTGTTTAAATAGTTGAGTGATGATAACCTGAAGTTATTTAAATTGGCATTAGTTTCATTGCTATTGAGGCAAGCATTTCTTTCCTTGTTAATTTACTGCCTGTATTTTCTTACATGTAAATTGGTGGTCCACTCATTTATTGCATGGGATGTGGCTATTCATTTGCTATTTTTTCACTTCTATTGTAGCAGGAAGTGACTAGACTTTAATATTTTCTAATTTCCCCCCATAATAGTTACATCAGTTCATTAAATTAGCTTAATGGTAATAATTCCTTGAGAGAGGGGATCATTAAGAAAGGATTTTGAAGAAAGCTGGTAAACAGAGTGGGAAGTTACTCCATGGTCTTCAGATGTTCCTCTTAGGTCTTCTCATTCTGAGATGAACTTTACAGATGAAGTACCCATCGCTTCCTGTCTGCTCTAAGGGCTCTGAGGTGAGCAAAGAGGTGCTGATAGAATATTGAGTCTTAGGTGGAAGGCTTAGCCGAGCTGGAAATAATTGATTAGTCAGGGAAGTTTTTGTGCCAAAACATTAAAAATAACACAATGGTACTGCTTCCTAGGAGCAGATTTGCCGTTCCACATGGATCCAGAAATAGATTAAAACTCAGGTCAGATGAGGATCTCTGAGTTTACTCAAGAAAAGTAGTGGGAGAGAGAGATTTGTCTCATGCTTAAGAGCTACAGTTTCCTTCCCCCCCCCACCACAGATTTTAAGTATAGCTCCTGCATTTACTCTAGGAAATGTTCCTTAATGTCCTGAGTTAGAATTTATGGAAAAGTATCATGATACAAGGAGCCATAAAATTTAAGCTCTGACCGTCACCTGAGAACGAGCTTCCTGTCACCCACTGTATTTCTACCGCCCTCACTATAGATATTTCTGGGATGAGATTTACAAAAACATAGATTTTGATGATGAAAATTGGATAACTCTCAGATGCCGTGTTTCTTGAATCCTAGTATAACGGCTCACTGAAAATCACAGGGAAATTGAAATGAATAATAATTGAATTGGGTAGCGCTTACCTTGGAAAGGGCTCTGAGCATCGAGGACCTGGGTTCTTTGCACCCCTCTCTGCCCCAGACCTCCTGGCTGAGGGCACCTGCTGCAGTTCCAAACTCTACCACAGGAGGGCAGTCCCGAGGGCTAGACTGCGGAGGAGGTGTGCCTGTGGAGAGCATCGGCAAACGTTTGGTTGCACGACTCAGCCGTGCATTCTACTGCTGTTGTCATTTTCATTTCTGTCTGTCTGATGTCCACGTCTATATCTTAAGTAAGTCTATACTTGGGCAGGGAAGAAGGAGACTATCGGGTCTCCTCCTGAGTCCTTCCCTCAAAAAGCCTAGAGGCAGACGTGTGGCCGTCTCTCAGCCAGTGCACGGGATTTTAAGATATGCACGTTTGCATCCTTCCTGCCTTCCTCTTATGCCCCATTCCTCATTATTTGCCTTTTTCTGCTTCACCTAACTCTTATTTGTGTTACCTTGTACTTTCTGTGTCCTTGTAAGGTGCCTTATGCTCTTCCTGGAACCAGGCAGCGTATAAATACATGAATAAATATAGCAAGCACCTGGCTCCCTGGGCCTCTGGCTCCATAGCATGCTTCGCTGCTTCTTAGCCTTTTGGCTCAATCCGAGCACAAGGTAATGGGCTTCGTTCCTGTGCTGAGATGGTGCCCCAGGCCTGACATTCAGGACTTCTCTCAATTCTTGGCTTCTTCTTGTTTGAACACTTTGGAGGGGATGTCTAGCCCCTTGTTGTCTGACCACAATCTCCCATATCCTGCTTCCATGCTGCCTCCTCCTCACCCCATGTCTGAACTTGGCTTCCTAAGGTTCCATAGTCTCTGGGTCCCTCTGGCTTTAACGAACATCTCTGGATATAGTCTCTAGACTGGGTTTCATGGTACTTCAGAGCCCTGGAGAGGCACTATGGTGAGGTGATTTTGGAGGCATTTGGATTTGGGTTGGTCCAGTTACCCATCTGTCCAGTCTTCCATCCTATACTCCAATACACACACACTCTCTCTCCCCCAGCCCCGCACCCCCTCTATATATGGCTGCCATGTGCCAGCTACGGAACTAAGTTTTGGAGATGTGGTAATGAACCAGAGATGCAATCCTTGCTTTATGGAACTTGCTGTCAAGTTCCGTGAGTTTGAATTCAAGTTCTGACACTTGCTGTCTGTGAGAAATTAGGGAATTATTTCAGATTCTCAATCTGTAAGATGTGGGTAGTAATTCCTACCATATCAGGTCATTGCAAGGATTAAATGAGATCATGTGTGGAAAGCAGGTGGCCCAGTGAGCACTCCACCACACAGCAGCTGTTACTACCAGACGTCTGGTCACTCACGAAGGAGGGTCTTCTTATGTACTCTCCCCGGGATAGTCTAGGCTGCCTCTTCTCGACCTATTTCATCTATTGAACTACTCGCATTTGTACTTATTTTCTAGAAATTTGCTGCAATTCCTCATTTTCTGGTGACTACTCCCCATTTCTGTTCTGTTCCCTGTTATGGATTTCTTTCTGTTTTTTTTGTATTTGAAAAACAGAACCACTGTTTGCAGCGAATGGTCCTACTATGACTTGCAAATCAGATGAACTGTACCAAACCCAGGGCAGTACGGCTAAGCTCAAACTGAACACCAGTAACCGTGTTACTAGAAACCCCTGCAGACTCCTGAGTTCCTAAGAGCTACTGCCTAATTTCCAGCTTCTGACCGCCCCCCGCCCCCCAGACCATGCTAATGTCTACCCTAACTAAACTCTGTAAGTAGTTTTCTACAGCATTGTTGGCATAGTTATATTTGGGGAGGGGGGAGGGGGGTCTCCCAAGAGATATGGCAGGCAAATTTATGTGTCTAGCCTGCCCTCGTAAACCAGAAGTCCCCTCCAACATTTTTTAGCTGGCCAAGGGGCGCAACAAACCAATGAAAAACCCAGATACCAGCATGGTGACCTCCTTTGCCTTACTGCTCCCAGGTGAACAGTTTCCCCCATGGGAAAGGCTCAAGGGGCGGGGCTTTTGAGCAGCAGTAGGAGGAGCGCCCACCCAACTCCACCCCTTTTTATCACCCCCTCCCCCTCCCCTCCCCACTCTTTTCGCAGCTCTCCACACGACGCTGGACCAAAGGCACAATCTTCAGCGATGCGGAATGTTTCAGAGAGAATGGCCTGGGCTAAGGAGTTTTTCAGGGAGTGATTGCGGTTTCGGATTTAATGAGAAACACGAAGGTGGATGAACTTGGAGGCAGTCTCTCGTCTTTCGCACGGCTTCCGCTTGTCGCGGTCACAAACAGGCTTCTGCTCATTTCAGAGACGATGCTGGTTGTCTGATCTCTCGGGAGGCCTGTGTGCTGTTGCTCCAGTGACTGCGGACATGATCTGAATGTCTGATCCAACACGGAGCGGTTGGTGGTGGCGGTGCACCCGGGCAGACCATCTTCCAACGACAATTTAAAGAGGATGAATTTCATCCACGCACGCATTGTTCTCCACCACGATGGTGATTCTAGGAAGAGAACTCCAGCCCCTTCTGTGAGGCATGTGCAGATGAGTGTAACTGACCCACTGACGAAGAGACAAAAGTTACCTTCTTCTGATAATCATTGCTGCAGGAGCCCATGGTTGTAAACTGAAAGTCAAGCTCTCAGATGGGAAACCAGAGCGGTTTTATCAAGCTGTAAATGTGGCCTTAAGCAGGATGCATATTCAGCTGACAGACGCTGGTAGAGCTGTACCAGTCGTTAAATAGTCAGTGCTTCTGTGCTGGCTTGGAAACAGTGACCCGAGCCTCGAATGTCCACTACCCTTCCTGTCACCTCCCAGACCTTGGTACCAGCAGCAAAGGTTACCCTGGCACAGTGGGGTCCACCACCCTGCCCTGGCTCTAACATGTTTTGCCAGGCCCTGTCCTACCTGTTATAGACCATTAGGAATATCACGCCTGGTCTTCAGCATTAAAAAATTTTCTTTCTTTCTTTCTTTATTTTATTTTTGGCTGAGTTGGGTCTTTGTTGCTGCGCATGGGCTTTCTCTAGTTGCAGTGAGCGGGGGCTACTCTTCGTTGTGGTGCGCGGGCTTCTCATTGCAGTGGCTTCTCTTGTTGCGGAGCATGGGCTCTAGGCGCGCGGGCTTCAGTAGTTGTGGCTCTGGGGCTTAGTTGCTCCGCGGCATGTGGGATCTTCCCAGACCAGGGCTCGAACCCGTGTCTCCTGCATTGGCAGGCGGATTCTTAACCACTGCGCCACCAGGGAAGTCCCTCTTCCGCATTTTTGATTCTCGAGGAGAGGGTAATGAGAATTGTAAACTTAAATAATAAAGCCCCAGGTAGTGGTCAGCTTTGAGGACACACCCTAGCTGCCCTGTGTCATTGACTGATGCCTGAGAAGTGGAACTTTGAAAAGGGAATATGTTCCCCCAAGGAAGGAAAATATATGAAGGCTCTAAGCTCCAGAAGGGAAGCTGGGGTGTTTGTTTTTGGGGGGAGCAGTCGGAGAGGGGGTCCCAGATGGGAAGGGATGGGATGGCGACAGAGCCTCCTGTGGTAGCTGAATACAGGAAGGGGACAGAAATAAGTAGGTATTTTCACAGAGTAGCAAGACCTATGTAGCAGAGAGGCTGAAGCCCGCCAGTCCAATGGCGGCCACACTATCAGTGGTCCTTCCTCAGACCCACTCCTGCACTGTCACCATTCCTCAAAGGCACCAAATACGTCCTGCCTTGGGGCTTCGCTGCCTCCCCCCTGCGTGGATCTTGTCTCCCAGGTACCCAGACGGCTTCCTCCCTCACCCTCTTCGGTCTTTCTTCAAATGTTACTTCTCCAGCAGCCTCCCCTCCCCAAACCTCCTTACACTTGCACACACATCCCCTCCCTCTCCCCTGCTTTATTTCTCTTCTTAGCATTGATCACCACCAAATGTGCTACACGCTTTGCTCAGTTAGTTTATTGCTCTATCCCCTTTACTATAATGCAAGCTCCATGAAGGCAGACTTTTTGCTCTATTTTGTTCCTGCCACATCCCTGATACCTAGAAGAGCATACAGTAGGTGCTCGGTGAATGTTTGCTGAATGGATGAATGAAGGAAAAATGACTTCGTGTCTGCTATGGACTGGGCACTGCGTTCGGTCCATGCATTTCCTACGGCGCACCCCCATCAGTCCTCATGGAGCTGCCTCGGGGGCCTCCTCCTCCTTCTACGTTGGCGATGTTAATTAACATAAATTTAAATAGCCACCTGTGGCTAGAATTGATTGTACTGGACAGAGTAGCTCTAGCATAAGAGGGAAAACCAAATGCAGAGGAAATTGAGTTATTTGTAGTGAGATGGATGGACCTAGAGACTGTCATACAGAGTGAAGTAAGTCAGAAAGAGAAAAACAAATACCATATGCTAACACATATATATGGAATCTAAAAAAAAAAAGGTTCTGAAGAGCCTAGGGGGAGGACAGGAATAAAGACGCAGACGTAGAGAATGGACTTGAGGACACGGGGAGGGGGACGGGTAAGCTGGGACGAAGTGAGAGAGTGGCATGGACATATATACATTACCAAATGTAAAACAGATAGCTAGTGGGAAGCAGCCGCATAGCACAGGAGATCAGCTCGGTGCTTTGTGAGCACCGAGAGGGGTGGGATAGGGAGGGTGGGAGAGAGATGCAGAGGGAGGGGATATGGGGATATATGTATATATATAGCTGATTCACTTTGTTATACAGCAGAAACTAACACACCATTGTAAAGCAATTATACTCCAATAAAGATGTTAAAAAAATTTAAAAAAAAAGACAAAAAACAAAACAAAACAAAACACCAAATGCAGCTCGTGCTCTAGTTGGGTAGGCAGGAGTGTTTGGTTTGCATTCAACCAGTGACCCTTGGCAGTGCATACACCCTCTGGCACAATTTCTGGGCTCCTGGGAGAAGCCGATCCTAATCCCCCTTTTTCTTTTGTCTTGGCCTGAGTAGGGCAGGTTGGGATGAGCTGAGTGAGGTGGAATATGTAAGGGGGCACCCAAAACTCCTTATGATAGTAATACAATATTTTAAAGATAAAAATTAATGCAAAAATCCATGATGAACAAAATATCAACATTTGAAATAAAGACAGGATTAGTGTTACTGGTTTTCCTTTTTGGCATGCACTGTCACTGCTTGTGCAGTAGCTTATACTAGTGGCCATTATTTGTATCTGTTAATCCCAAGCTCCTAATTTATCCCTCCCCCTTTCCCCTTTGTTAATCATAAATTTGTTTTCTATATATGTGAGTCTGTTTCTGTAAATAAGTTCATTTGTATCACTTTTTTAGATTCCACATATAAGTGATACCATATGACATTTGTCTTTCTCTGTCTGATTTACTTCACCTAGTTTGACAATCTCTAGGTCCATCCACGTTGCTGCAGATGGCATTATTTCATTCTTTTTAATGGCTGAATAATATTCCATTGTATTGATATATATGTACCACATCTTCTTTATCCATTCATCTGTTGATGGACATTTAGGTTGCTTCTATGTCTTGACTATTGTGAATTGTGCTGCTATGAACATTGGGGTGCATGTATCTTTTCGACTTTGAGTTTTCTCTGAGTATATGCCAAGCCTCTTAAGTATTTTTAAATGTAGAGTGGAATTAAATGGGATTGTGTATTGGACTGGAGAGCATCTAGGCCAGAGTGCACGCATCTTGGAAGGAGACTATAGAAGAAAAATGATGCCGACTATGTAAAACTTAGTTTGTGGTTTTGAGCTCATTGCAACATATATTAGAAAATACCACAGAAGTGTAATGAAGAAAATAAACGTTGCTCACAATCCTACCCAGGCATTTTTTCTTTACTCTGTTAAATTGTTAAAATTTTAAAATGATGTTATTTTGTTATGACAAGTCAAATAAAAAAGAGACAGACAAGGAAAAGCTAACCATCTCTTCCCAAATCCAATTCTCTACCCAAAATCCATTTGCTTCAAGATAATGTTCATAGTTCATGCCATTCTTTTCTCTCTGTGCATATAGCTTCATTTATTTTGTATCTTAACAAAGGATCATATTGCACGTATTACTCTGCAATTTTTATTCTTACTTAATACATTGTAGACATGTCTCCAGGTCCATACCTTAAGAAAGGAATAAATATTATTCAATGAAAATTGTGTTCTTTTTACTCCTGTCCCATAGCCACTCACTTGCCTTCCACAATGTGATAACCATTAGGTATCAGTCTTACAGAGCTATTCTATACATGAAAACACCTGCTTTCCACACTGTCTTTACTTTTTTTTTTTTTTTTTTCACCTACTAATGTATCTCGAAAAATGTTCCATGTTGGTACATGTAAAACTGCTTCATTCCTTTGTTATTATTTTGTTTCATTCTTTTAAATGGCTGCCTAGCTTTCCATTGTATAGATAGACCAAAATATATTTAGTGCACTCCCTACCAATGGGAGTTTAATCTATTCCACATTTCCCCGCTTCCCCGCTCCCCTGCTTTTACTACAATTTGTAATGAACAATCTTGTAACTGTGTCATTTTGCAAACATAAATTTATCTGTAGGATACGTTTCTAGAAATGGAATTGTAAGGTCAAATATGTGATTTTAATTTTCACACCTACAGGCCAGTTGTCCTCCCGAGAGGCTGTATCATTTGTATCATTTACAGTTGTATTAGTAAGGCAGGACCCAAATCTCCATGTTATTGCAATATGGCATGTCATCAAACTTTCTGTCCCTTGCCAATATGATAAGCAAAACTGGAATCTCAAGGTAGTTTTAAACTGCAATTTTCTTATTAGGAGTGAGATTGAGTATCATTTACTGTCTTGAAGGGCATTTGGATTTTTTTCTGTGAACTATTTGTATTCTACACCCATTTGAAAAATTAGATTATTTGTCCTTTTCAATATTGATTCATGGAGCCTCTTTGTATGTTAAGGAAATTTAAGGAGATTAACCTTTTGCCTGAAATACAATCTTTTTAAAAGCTGCATAATATTATGTAATATTGATGTTTATTATTAGATAGTCCCCACTGCCCCTTTTTTATCCTAGAGGATAAAAAATCCTAGGATAATCCTACGGGGTTGTCTGCCTGGACAAATAATGTTACAAGAATATACATACATATATATATATATATATATATACACACACACACACACACACACATATATATAATATTTGATGCTTTTAAGTTTGTAAGATAATTTTCCCAAAGTGGGATGGCTTGCTCAAGGAATCTATAGATTTTAATTTTAAAAGCTATTGTCAGATTACCTTTTCAAAAATCTGAAGCAATTCACATTCCCACCAGCAGTGGATGAAAGTGCCAGTTGCCCTGCATCCCAGTTAATACTAGTTGTTACTACTCTCTTAAAATTTAAAGTGATAAATGGTATCTTCCTGTGTTTTTAATTTTAATCTATCTGATCACTAGTGATGTTGAGTATCTTTTAATAACGTTTATTGGCTATTTGCATTTTCTCTTAGTTGAATTGCTTGTTCATATCCTTTGTCTATTTTCCCCTGGATTTTGGTCTCCTTTTCATCAATTTACAGGGACTCTGTGTGTATTAGCAATATTAACCCTTTATTTGTGATAAATATTTTTTCCAATCTCTTATTTATTTCTGTACTTTGTTTATAATATAATATTTATAATATAATAATACTTTTACTTAATAACTTAAATAACTTAAAAATTTATGCTGTCAAATATATCTTTTCATTGATGATTTCTGAGCTTCTTGACTTTATTATGCTCTCTCCACTCTTTAAATTTTCCTGTAAATAAGGCTAATATGTTTGGCTTTGTGGACTGTATGGTCTCTGTCACAACTACTTGTTCCTACCATTGTAGCTTGAAAATAACCAGAGACAATATGTAAAGAAGTAGGCATGGCTGTGCTCCAATGAAACTTTATTTACAAAAGCAGGTGGTGGTCTGCTGGCTGTTAGTTTGTTGACCCCTGTGTCAAAGCATAAGTCAGATGAAGAAATCCTTTCCTTAAATCCTCCCTATGTCACTTAGATGAGTAAAAGCCAAAACTATACAATTATCTGGCCCTCATTTCCTCTCTGACTCCATCTTCTGCAATTCTCTCCTTGGTACAGTCTGTTACAGTTTCATCAGCCTCCTCTCTGTTCCTTGGACTCACCAGACAAATCTGACTCCAGGCTCACTCCCTCTTTATTTTTTGTTTTTTAAAAATAAATTTATTTATTTATTTTGGTTGCATTGGGTCTTCATTGCTGTGCACAGACTTTCTCTAGTTGTGGCGAGCAGGGGCTACTCTTTGCTGTGATGCGCGGGCTTCTCATTGTGATGGCTTCTCTTGTTGTGGAGCACGGGCTCTAGGCGCGTGAACTTCAGTAGTTGTGGCAGGTGGGCTCAGTAGTTGTGGCATGTGGGCTTAGTTGCTCCATGGCATGTGGGATTTTCCAGGACCAGAGATCGAACCCATGTCCCCTGCATTGGCAGGCAGATCCTTAACCACTGTGCCACGAGGGAAGTCCTCACTCCCTCTTTGGACTTGTTTTTCCCTCTGGTTAGAATGTTCTTCCCCAAGATATTTTGCATATCTTCCAGGCTTTTATCAAATAGCAGCATATCAGGGAGCCCTTTCTTAGTCACCCTATTTAAAACTGAACCCCTGTCCCCACACATAGTTTCTACTCCTTTTCCTCTTTGTTTCCCCCTTTGCACTCACCATTAATATGTGTATTTTACTTACTTATAATGTTGTTTGTTTTTCTCCCCTAGAATGTAAGTTCCACTGGGGCAGGAATTTTCATCTGTTTTGTATCCTCAGCACTTAGGAGAATTTCTGGCATGTGTAAGGGTTCACAATATTTTTGTTGAATGATTGAATACATACAGTAGAGTGGGAGAGATGAAGATACAGAAAGACAGTGATTATTTCAAGAAGAAAGTCCTTGAGAATGAAAGGTAACTGGTTTTGATGGGGGCAGAGACACTCCTCCATTGCAAAAAGAGAAGAAAGAGATTTCCGTGCAGGTTGATCTATACCAAGGGTTTTTCAACCTTAGCACTATTGAAATTCTGGGCTAAGTGGTTCTTTGTAGCTGGGGGCTGTGCTGCCCATTGTACAATATTTGGTAGCATCTCTGGTCTCTACCTTCTAGATGTCAGTAGCATCCTCTCTCCAGCTGTAACATTCAAAATGTCTCTGAACATTGCCAACTATCCTCTGGGGTTAAGTTGTCTTTGATTAAGAACCACTGGTCTATACATTTACACTAGGAAGGAAGCCTCTTTACTGACAGCTCTTATTCTCTCAGTCAGGTGTAAGATGAGGTCATCAGCTGAGAGTATGGAGGATGAGTAATAGGCTTGAAGAAAGAGAAGACATGAGGTAGTGGTCTCAGAGTGGAAAGAGGCAATAATGAATAAGAAGTAGACTTACCTCCTTCCTGGCCCAGAAGAACATGAAGTGTGGGAGAAAAAATAGCCTCTTTGCCAGAGGAGTGCAGGAGAGGCAACGTTATCTGTGGACAACCATTCAGAGGTTAGGTTTCTGATTGTAGATTAGAGTTTTAGAGAGCTCAGTGAAACAATTTAGGAGGAAGGGGAGGAATGGGGAGTTGGATGGCATTAGGGCTTGTTTATTGTCGTGTAGAGTTGAGAGACCTCATCAAAACTGTTAATGGAAAGGTTTGTGCTTATGAGGGGGATTGATATAAAACAGCCATGTGATGCAGGCTGGGACTAGCCCTAAGAACCTCATGGAAGATTGGGAAGCTCTTAGGTCAATATCACAATCCCAAGTACTTGGCTTGAAGTTTCCTGGAGGAGAGGAGACCAGCGCTCCCATGCTTTCATAGCTAATGCAGATGGGATTATTTTTCCATTTTCGTTTTGAATCTGTTACCACTAGCATAAAGAAAAGCTTCACATTTTTGTATATTTATCCTATCTTCAGCCTCTTTACCAGCTTTCCTTATTCATTCTAACGGTTTTAATGGAGTTTTTTAGCTTTTCATTTATTCAATATACCATCTACAAATAAGTTTCACACTTTCCGTGTGATCAAAGCCAATAAAGTCTCTGTCTGAGCCCCATTTCTGTGACTTCCTTCAGCCTGCAAGCTGAGTCTCCCTCCCAGGGTTAAAGCAGTTACTCTGTTCAGCCACTGGATGGCAGTGACTCAGCATGTCTGTGCTTCTCTGTTGCTCCGTAGTTCTGTTGGAGAGATGAGCTGAGTAAACTTTCCTACCAATAGAAAAAAGTCTTTCTAGCAAATTCAAGATATAGGCCTTTCTTCAGAACCAATCAACTATCAACTAGCTGTGAAGAGATGATCTGTAACTACAGATCATCTTACATCAAAGTAACCAAAAGGGCTACTTGCTCAGTAAGAGGTGGCCCTGCTCTTATTGTTCCTCAGCAAGTCTAATAACCTAAAGGATCATTTACTACAGGTGAGATCTTTGAGTCTCAGGAATTCTTGCTTCCTAACCAGGGCTTAATTTTAGATCATCTCCAGATTTTTCTTTTGAATATTTGAGATTATCTCTTTCCATCCAAAATGAAAATGATACTAATCTTATGAAGTCTACGACTGTTTTTCTATTTCCTATGGACCACTTGGTAGTTTGACCTGAGGAAGGGTACAAGTCAAGACAAGATGTCCCTCCAAATTCCATTTCTCTAATACTATCTTGAGAAACTTCATCTGAGGCCATCCCAAAATGTTTTGCTTATTTACCAGCCTTGCTTTGAGCCCAATGGAATGAATCATTAGCCTTAGTCACCCTGGGAACCAAACAGACCAGGAAAACAGATATAAATTCCACTGGATTCTTATGATCAAAGATAAATTACCCAAGATTATATATAAAATTCACATTATCTGAAAAGACTATATATATATATATATATATATATATATATATATATAATTTTATTTATATAATCAACTACATTTTAGATACAATGGAAAACACAGAATGTGTGCCTTAAATTTCTCTCACTCCATAGCAGGAGTTAGCAAACATTTTCTGCAAAGGGCCAGTTAGAAAATATTTTTGGTTTTGTGGGCCCTACAATCTCCATAACAACTATTCAGCTCTCACTGCTGTAGTGCAAAGGCAGCCCTAGGCTACACATAAATGAATGGGTAGAGTTGTGTTCCAATAAAACTTTATTTACAGAACAAGCAGTGGGCCAGATTTGGCCTGTGTGCCATAGTTTTCTAATCTCTCCTTGATGATAATGTTGTTCACTGGAACTCTGAGGGTGTGTTGGACTTCAGTGAACAAGGTCAGAGACCAGGTACACAGTCCGTGAAGCTGGAAAATGGATCTGGGGGCACAACAGGACTCAGAGAGTAGGTGTTTGTGGGAGACAGTCCACATTTTACCTTAGAGAGGTGGCTGTGAAGATGGAGCTGAAATCTAACAGCAGGAAGGCACAAGGCTGGACTCAGATTCCCCACCTGATTTCCTTGTTGCTTTGAGAATCATGCTGCTAATTACAGTGTTCTGGAACTATTTTCAACTGCACCTTTTCCTGGGAGGGATGGATTCAGCATAGTACAAAAAAGTGCATTTTGTCCAGTCAGTGTTTCCCAAGGGAAGCTCTCTAAAGAAACTGACACTGAAGAATTTGAGTGTGACAGTTTCTTCTCATTAGAGATTCCCAAGGGCCTGGGACTGATCTGCTGTTTACAGTCACTGCTGACCTTTTCACTACACTGAGGGATCCTATGTGTTTTCATCTCTTTTCTTTGGGTAGAAGGAGAAAGAAGAGGATCTATTAGCTTCTGATATGAAGATGGTCTTGTGACACAACACAAGAGGGAGATCAGAAGCAAGGGGTGGCCACACAGGAACACATGGCCCCCATGGGTCTCTGGAGCCTCAGGGGCAGGGACTGCCTGACTTCCTCACTTTTACATGTCTAGGCCTTCGGGCAGCACCAGGCAGATAGTATGTGCTCAAAATCATTGGTAGCATGAATGAATGACTTCGTTCTCACTGGATAAAGAAAAGAGTTAATTGGGACACCAATTTCCCTCTTATATTCCACAATACAGAGTGAGAAGGAAGGACTTAAGATCAATGGTCATATAGGAATTTGTTCTCAAAGAATTTTGGGGTTTGGGTCACGTCTTTCCTCTAACATGCAGCCTTCCATCTCCCTTTAGCCCGTCATGAACCATTTTTGGAGCCATTCAGCCCTGATCATCCATCTTGCTCGTTTGTGTACCAAGCAAGTGTTCAGTTTAGCTTATCTTTTTTTTGGAGCCCGGTTCTGGGGGGGATAAAGTTGAGGAAAACAGTTTACACCCTCAAGGAGCTCATGGTATGATTTAGCCATGTTATGTATGTTGACCTAAAACAAACAGACTGACATATTTTTCCAGCAAAAAACGGATTTATTCGGGATCAACAGAGAATTATAATTTGGGGTCTGGAATCATGGTGAGTCACGTGCAAGTTCCCCTCATGCCAATGGAAGGAGATCACTTTTATAGAGGGGCAAAGGAAGTTGGAAGGGCTACAGTAAACAAAGAGTCCATGGCTTTCCAGTGGCTGCGATCTTGCCAGGAAAGGAGTCTTTGCTCTTCCTGTTGGGCTCTGTTCTCTTCTCAGAGCGTGAGAGCTCCCCTTTCTTGTCTCCCAGCTGCACTTAATTAATGTTTCTGCTTACTAATTTTTACATGTGTTTATGTATTTTCTCCCTTGAGTAGATCATAAGCCTCTTGATGACAGGAACTCCATCTTGCCCTTGTTTTGAATCTGCCCAGTAACTAATGTAGGGCTGAGGATTCAGCTTAAGGAATATTTGATAAATGTAGTTACCAGGCACTTCCCGGGCACAGCTTCAACCAAACAGAATAGTTTCGAACTGCCACTCAAGCTGAGCGGAAGCTATAGTCATAGCAGGATGGCTCCAAGTGCACGTTCCAAGTGAAAGTTCCCCTCTTAGCTTCGAGTCATTCTCTAGCTCAAAGCAACTTCAACGCTCTCCTCTTTTTCTGTTCCTCCACTTGAAAGATGGGGATCCATGAACCCTGACACCTCGTAGTTTTATAGTGCTCTGAAATGTTTGTACGAAAGGATTCAGGCAAAATATGGGCCCATTTATATGGGAGTGTTATAAGCTTTTATCTCAGAGCCTTCGTGGTTTAGAGTTTCCGTTGGGAAATAAAATCACCTCAGAGATGGAGAACTGTCCGCTTCCAGCACAGCTAAGACTAAGGCAAGGTTGACCTTTGGTGCCACTCCTCCCTGGAAGGCAGTGATCTCAGCTACACCTGATCAGAAGCTCCGGTAGCCCAGAACTTGCCCTTCTCACCGCCGCAGGGAGCCCCAGGCAGATGGCTGGTGCAGTTTACTTACCCACGGGGAAGACTGCTGCTGCCTCGACTCAAGGAGCCCTCCATGCGTCCTGGGGAAATACACATACTTGGAACCCATTATCTTTTAGCTGTTTGCTTTTTAAAAAATATTTAATATTTTTATAGTACTTTTTTTTAAACCTCTTTTTAAAAATCATGGTTTCAGGGCCTCTTTTACCTTTCCTTGAGATGTCAACAGTACATGTAAGCGTGAGTGGCAGAGCCACAGGTGAGTTCATGACCAAGGATTGAAGCCTTTCTCTCCAGTTGGGTTGATATACTTAATTAGGTCCATGGCAACCTCCCTCCCCACCTCTTCCTTAGATGAAACTTTCAGCAATAGAATGACCCCTCAAATAAAAGCTGACCAAGTTTCTAAGAGAGGGCACTGAACTGGGTCAATCAGAAGGACCATCACATGCACACACTTCTCTCTGTGGGCTCCCTTGGCTGACCTGGATGTGCCCCTGCCCAGTCAGCATCCCACAAGCATCTCCTGAGTGACTCTCAGGAACGGTCACTGCTTCAGCATGAAATGTAGCGTCTCATGGTTCTATCCAGGTCCAGAATCCCCCGATCTCTTTCTCTTAATGGAAACTCATTCTCAGCTAACTGTTGCATGCAAATTAATATATGGATTTATTATAATTTTGGTCAAAATCCAGACAGGAATTTGTAATTTTCTTGCAGGGGGGGAGAAGTGGATGTATTGATTGTGAAGTTTATATCATAGAATAAACATAAGGAAATTATCAATGAAATTTTGAAAATGAAGATCAACAAGGTGAACTCGCCTTAACAGATATACAAATTATACAGTGATTGAGATAAAAGCAGAGTGGTACTGTTATATAGTTATGGGAAAATAGGTCCCTGGAATAAAACAGGGAGTATACAAACAGACCCACAATTATTTGAGGAATTTGATATATAATAAAGGAGGCATTTCATTTCAGTGGGAAAATAATAGACTATTCTGTAAGTGGTACTAGGACTAACTACCCATTTGAATAAAAGGATTTTATATTTACCATTTATGGCATTCTTCATTCCTTTGGGTACATCCAAATTTCCATCTGGTATCATTTGTCTTCTGCCAGATGAACTTCCTTTAACATTTTTTGTTAATGGTACGGATGAACCTATTTGCAGGGCAGGAATAGAGACGTAGACGTAGAGAACGGACATGTAGACCTGGGGTTGTGGGGAAGGGGAGGGTGAGACAAATTGGGAGATTAGGATTGACATATATACACTACCATGTGTAAAATAGATAGCTAGTGGGAACATGCTATAAAGCACAGGAAGCTCAACTCGGTGCTCTGTGATGACCTAGATGGGTGGGATGGGGGTTGGGGGGAGGGAGGCCCAAGAGGGAGGGGATATGGGGATATATGTATACATACAGCTGATTCACTTCATTGTACAGCAGAAACTAACACAACATTGTAAAGCAACTACACTCCAATAAAAAAAAATTGAAAAAAATTTTTAAAGATCTGTTGCTGGTGAGTTCTCTCAGCTTTTTTTTTTTTTGCCCAACAAAGACTTTGTTCCATCTTTGTTTTTGAAAGGAAAGATAGTAATCCCCAACAGACGGGAGCCAAACTAGATGAAACTTACAATTGCCCCAGCTTATAGTCTTGCGTTTTCAGGCCACAGCACGGGACGGTAACCCAGGCAGAGCCTGAAGGTGTCCCTGAGATGAAGAACAGGGAAACCAAAGTGGTCTGAGTGCACAGAACAAAGTACCAAAGAAGGGAGGACTGCATGGAGAGAGAACTCTAGAGACATGAGGAGGCCCCCTGAGTCTTCAGCACAGTACCGATCAGCATTTGCATGTGAAGAAACAACAGAAGACAGGGGGAAAATCACCTAAAAGGACAAGCAAGAACAGTGGTCATCGCTCATACAGTGCCTGTTCCTACAGACCAGATTGAAAACCTCATAATTCATAGGAGAGAGTACTCTGAAGGGTCTTGTCTCAGCTGTGGGAATTTATTAGCTCTCAATTAAATGCTGCTCTGGACCTGCTTAACAAGTCTTAAAAGCAAGAGCCAAAAGGGTCAGTTTCCCATGGTTTCAATTATATATGGAATCTCAAAAAAGTCAAACTCATAGAAACAGAGTTGAAAAGTGGCTGAGGGATCAAGGATAGGGAGAAGTTGGTAAAAAGATACAAACTTCAGTTATGGTGTATGAGCTCTGGGAATCTAATGTATATCATGGTGACTATAGTTGATAATACAGTATTGTATAATTGAAATTTGCTAAGAGAATAGAACCTAAATGTTCTCACCAAAAAAAAGTTAAATATATGAGGTGATGGATGTGTTAATTAATCTGATGGGAATTCTTTCACAAGATATATATATATATACACACACACACACACACACACACACACACACATATAGCAAATCTTTACAGTGTATGCTTTAAGTATACATATTTTTATTTATCAATTATACCTCAGTAGCACTAAGGGAAAAAAGGATCATTTTCCAAGGAAACTTAACTGCATCCCAGAACAAAGTTGCTCAAGAATATTTATAGGAATATAGGAATATCCATTACCTAACAAGGTAAAATTTCTAGGCATGCAAAGACACAGGAAAATACAACCAATAATAAAGAGAAAAAAAATCAACCAAGGGGCTTCCCTGGTGGCGCAGTGGTTGAGAGTCTGCCTGCCGATGCAGGGGACACGGGTATGTGCCCTGGTCTGGGAAGATCCCACATGCCATGGAGCGGCTGGGCCCGTGAGCCATGGCCGATAAGCCTGCACATCCAGAGCCTGTGCTCCGCAACAGGGGAGGCTGCAACAGTGAGAGGCCTGCGTACAGCAAAAAAAAAAAAAAAAAAAATCAGCCAAGAATAACTAACTGAGAACTGACACAGATGTTAAAATTAGTACACAAGGACATTAAAATATATGTTATCTAGACATTCAAAACATTAAACGGGGTTCTAGAAGATATAAAAGTAACCCGAGTTAAACTTCTAGAGATTAAATCTACAATGTTTGAGATGAAAGACACTCTGGATGGAATTAATATTATATTAGACATTGCAGAAGAAAAAATTAATAAACTTGAAGACATAGTAAAAGGAACTACCCCAAATGAAACATATAGAAAAAGGAGGATTAAAAAACACTAATGAAACTTAAAAGCTTAGCACAGCAAAGGAAACCATAAACAAGACCAAAAGACAACCCTCAGAATGAGAGAAAATATTTGCAAATGAAGCAACTGACAAAGGCTTAATCTCAAAATTTACAAGCAGCTCATGTAGCTCAATAACAAAAGAACAAACAACCCAATCCAAAAATGGGCAGAAGACCTAAACAGACATTTCTCTATTTATTTATTTATTTATTTTATTATTTTTTTGCGGTACGTGGGCCTCTCACTGTTGTGGCCTCTCCCGTTGCGGAGCACAGGTTCCGGACGCACAGGCTCAGTGGCCATGGCTCACGGGCCCAGCCACTCCGCAGGATGTGGGATCTTCCTGGACCGGGGCACGAACCCGCATCCCCTGCATCGGCAGGCGGACTCTCAACCACTGCGTCACCAGGGAAGCCCCAGAATGATTCTTATATGTCTGGAAGCTTTGCTGGAAAGCTTTGCGATGATTAGGATTGCCAGCGCTAAGGATTTGCCTGCTTGGGCACATTTTGCTTTTCCCTAGACCCCCAGGGCACTGGAAGGCAATCGGCTATGGGGACTCATTTGTTGGAACCTCACATTTTACATCCACTCCTCTCCCTCTGACTGATGCTGCTACCTTCCAAAGGAGTTCTAACAGCTCCTTATATCACCCTTAACACTGAGCACTGTCCTCATGTTTGACTCAGGACTCCAGCAAACCAAAGCCAGGGAGACTTCAGGCTACTTCTACAGTCTCCTGTTCCAACCTCCTTTGAGACAAGGGCTAGCAAAGTCTGTCCACCTGTTCAGATTGGAGGCAGGAAAGAAAAATATGACAGCAAAACATAAATTAATACTCAACAATATTCTGCCACAATTAAATCAGAACAAGTTAGAAAATTTCAGCTTTTTAATAAGTATTTTTTTTACCATGGTATTGGTGACCTTCCAGTGCACCACGAGGATGTCGCCCTTCTGCTGAGGAAAATTTCTCTGACCCAGTGCAGAATTGTATGATACCTAGTAGCAAGGCAAAGGGGGATGTCTTAGCATAGAACTAGAATCTTACCAGCAATCAAGCTATCCCTATGCTATTAAAAAATCAGGACTTGGGTCAATTAGTCCAAAGATCATGGAGGGGTAAATTGCATTGGCTGAAGCATGAGTTTTCTGGTTTTAATATTTCAGTGTTTCTTTGTCCCAATCTATTTCATTTCTTTTTTGTTGTTATTATATTGAAAAACTTAATATACTCTAAAATTGACTTTTCAGGGGGTACAGTTCTGTAAGTTTAAACACTTACACATTAATGTATGAACAACTATTTGGATACAAAACAGTTCCATTGCCCTAAAACAGCCCTCATGCTGCCCTTTTGTAGTCACACCCTCCCCTAACCACTAAATCCTGGCAACCACTGATGTGTTCTCCATCACCATAGCTTTGCTTTTTCTTGAATTCTAATATAAATGGAATTATATAGTATGAAAATTTTTGAGACTGATTTCTTTTATTCAGCATAATGCCTTTGAGATTCATCAGTGTGTTGTGTGTATCAACAGTTCAGTCCTTTTTACGGTTGAGCAATTCTATTGCACGTATGTAGCACATTTGTTTATTCATTTACCCACTGAAGGATATTTGAATTGCTTCCGTTTTTTGGTGATTATAGATAGAGCTACCATAAGCAATCAGGTACAAATATTTGTGTGAACATACATTTTCATAACTCTAGGATAAATATCTAGATGTGGGATTTCTGGGTCATATGTTAAATGTATATTTATCTTTATAAGTAACAGGAAAACTGTTTTCCCGAGTACCTGCACCCTTTTATATTCCACCAGCAATATAAGTGCCATTTTCTTCTCCTCTTTGTCAGCACTAAATATTCTCAGTTTATTTTTTAGCCATCCTAATAGGAATATATGTTATCTTATGTGGTTTTAATTTGTAAATCTGGCTGCCTATAAGATTTTCTCTTTATCTATGATTTCTAGAAGTTTTGATATGATAAGCCTAGATGTGTGTGTGCATGTGTGTATGTTTATTCTGCTGGATGTTTTCTGAGTTTTTTTTTATCTGTTATTAGTTTATGTTATTACTTTCAGAAAATTCTCAGCCACTATTTCTTCAAGTATTTCTTCTGCCTGTTCTTCCTGCTTTCTACTTGTGGAATTCAAATTTTACATATGTTAGACAATTTGAAGTTGTCTCATAGCTCCTGGATACTCTTTTAAAGGCATTTAAAAAATATCTGTTACTCTTTTAAAGGCATTTTAAATTTTTTAAAATTTAAAAATCTGTTTAAATTCTTCTGTATAGTTTCTAGCTTTCTGCTGAAATTACCTATCTGATCTTGCATGTTGGCTACCTTTTCCATCTATAACACTTTGGTCATTGTTGTTTTAAATTCTGTCTGATTTCCAACATCTGTGTCATATATGAGTGTCTGTTTTTGTTGATCATTTCTTCTCTTCAGATTGGGTCTTTCCTTACAATCTTGTATGCCTTTTATTTTTCTTTTTTATAGAAAGCTGTACATGTTTTATAGGATAGAATACAGCAGTATTGTTTTTTATTCTTGGAGATGAATACATCTTTTTTTCTATGTCTTTAGTGTGAATATTTGTGTTAATTTAGTCAGTTATTGGGCTGAATTTGAAGGGTCCTTTGTGCTGGCTTACCCTTAGCGTATCACACGCCTCAAATTTCTCTAGTGATACCTTGTTTTTAAGGTGTAGGCTATTTTGCCAGAGGATTTTTCTTGGGGTCTACTCTCCAGAGAGAATCTGTCACTTCTACTTCTTCCACCCATATTCTACCATTATTTTCTCAATGTTTGTTACTGTGCTATAGGGAAAGAGTGAGGGATGGGGGGCTGTTTTCTGATGTTTCGATTTAGCCTCCGTTTTAGACAGGCACTGGGATCCTGGTTCTCAGGAGTGTGGCCCTCACAGGTGCTCCTGTCCTTCTCCTAGCAGTAGCGCTGGTGCCAGCATGTGATCTTGCTGTTCTCCCAAGGGTAGAGCATATTAAAAATCCATTCCCTTCTCACAGCTGCAATACGTTTCTACCAGTGACCTACGGGTGTCAAATTTTGTTGCTCTTCCCTCTGCAAATTAAAGCTTTTGTTCCATAGAGGAGGTGGGAAAAATGGGTCTAGGTGGAGTTTCAGCAGTGGCTGTTTCCCCCAATTCTCAGGATTCTCCCCAGCTTTCCCTGTAAGTGTCTGGGGGCATTTGTGGAGTAAAACCTGCAAGAGGTTATGAACTCCCCTTGATCTGTAGTTCTCAGAGACTTTACACTCTCCAACTAGCCCAGACTCAGCCTTTAGTAATTCTTTAAAATTTAACTAAATCTCCTTATCAGCTTATTTGGTGCATGGCAGTGTTTGCCCCAGGTAAGCAAATGCTTGGCTTTGTTTCTCCTTTCTCCCTGCAGGTGCCTGTCTCTCCCCAGATTTTAGGTTGGATGTTTGCCTTGTGACCTCAGCTCTCTCATGGGTTCAGGAAAATTTTCAATTTGTTTTTTTGTCCCAGTTTTTCTTCTTGTAAGTGACTGCAGTGTTCTTTCCAGCTTTCTACATTTTCAAAATGAAACTGGAAATATCGATTGCTTTTCTAGAATTGTTCTATTTCCAAGCCATGATTTTAGGGCAAGAAATGAGGAAGAGGAAATTCTGTCCCTCCTTTCCCTCCTTATTTCTCATCCTCCTTAACACGAGGGCATGTTTAGATCGACTCCATCCAGTCCCACTTTTATTTTTTCCATTTCCCCGTTTTCATGTTTATTTCCATGTATATTTTTGTTGTCAGGGTTAGTTAAATGTATGTGTGTGTGTACATCCTCATCAGCCATTTTTTAAAAGTTGGAGTATAATTGATTTACAGTGTTGTATTAGTTTCAGATGTACAGCAAAGTGAATCAGTTATATACATACTCCTTTTCAGATTCTTTTCCCTTATAGGTTGTTACGAAGTACCGAGCATAGTTCCCTGTGCTCTACAGTAGGTCCTTGTTGGTTATCTATTTTATATATAGTAGTGTGTGTATGTTAATCCCAAACTTCTAATTTGTCCCTCCCCCCTTTCCCCTTTGGTATTTTTCTTATGTCTTTATCGTGCTGGCAGTCAGGCACAATGCACTGCCTCTTTCATGAAGATCCTGGCTTACACCAAAAGAAGCCCTCCTCCCTGTTGGCACAAAAGTCCCTGCTGCATGGTCGTGAGAGGGAGAGGAGGTCTGGCTGTTGCTTCGGCACCACCAGGGGAGTGCAGATGACACTTTAGGCTCTTACAGATGGGAGGCAGCCGCCCTCAGTGGCTCTGTCCGTGAGCTCCTCCTGTGTGTTCATGCTTTGTCATTCTGAGCAGTGCAAGTGCACGCACACACCCAAACACACCCGTCTCCTCACACATTGCAATTTCAGAGAGATCTTCTCATTTTCCCTGGGCCGGGCAGGGAGCAAAAATGAACCTGCTCAGCTTTTTTATTTTTTAAATACAAAGCAGTCTTTATTGATTTCTTCTAACTACAAAAGTAATATAGAATGACTGCAGGAAAAAAAAAAAATTCAAGCCAAACAAGAACGTTGTAAAACTCTGTTCCTTTTTTCCTCCTTGACCCCTCATCAGAACGCCACTGTTTGCATTTGGGTGTAGATTCTTCCAGTTTTTTTCTATTGCTATGCAAAAGAATATGTATTTTAATTTTTAAAAAGTCAGATGACAGGCTAACGTAATTGACTAGTAGTTTTGACGCAGTGGATTAGTGAAGATGGCTCTCTTTTCTCTTGGCAGCTCAAGGCTTTGCTGTTATGATGGGTGAAGCAAGCAACTGGAAACCCAAAAGGAGCTGCAACAGCCTTCTTAAAGGGTGAGTGAGTGCAGGAAGGCCGGAGCTAAAGTAATGAAACGGGCATGAAAGTGACTTGGGGAACTATGTGCCACTCTTACATTTAATGGCATGGATGCTTTTTTGGCAAACCCTCTCAGTAGAGGGTAGGATCCAGGGCCAGGCTGGAGTCAGCAGAGACACGCACAGTCACAGGAGAGCACCCGGTTCCTCCCCCCAGGTTCTCTCCTCACTGCCTTTGTCCCCTGCATCTCTGCGCAGCTCTGGCTGTCAGATCACACACGGAGAACTGCAGCTCTTTCCAGCTGCCTCATTGCTGAAAGGTCATTTTGCTTGTGTTTTCCTCTCAGTGGTCCTGGCTCCCCTGAGAGTAGGAGTGCTGACCTCTGCTTTGATCTCTAAACACCAGAGGCTCCTCGGGGAAGACTCCGGTCATAGCAAATGTGTCTTTGTGTCATATCTGTCTGGACAAGGAGGGTGCTTGGAGGATGGTCAAATGTCAGCACTCTAAATTGAGCCATTCTGTCCTCAACTGGAAGTTACGGGAGAGGAACAGTCTCCTGATTCTGTGCTCATGCAAAAGCATTTCTTCACTATTTATAGCCTTATTATGTTTCAAAGATGGCAAGAATTCAAACTGATATATAATTTGAGAAATGATACAAGGAGAGATATGTCTTATATCCCATCTGTGGTTTGGGTTTATAACACTAACATTATACAGGGAATCAGCTTGACCAGAAATGCAGATCTTGGACAATGCCAGAGGGGATCCAAGGTCCCTGAAGAAGTAAAGGTATCTCTGTCCTGGATTATTTGACTCACCTAAGAAGAGAAGAACGGTTTTAATGTGAACTAAGAGATATGCATTCTTTCCCATCATTAGTTGTTCTTACACTGTTTTCTATAGCAGACCTCTCTACTCAATGACTTTGATTCTTTCATGTGACTAATAATCACAGCGTTGATTCCATGTTAGGCAGCGCCTGGACCTCCAGCCTCCAATCTGGTGAGATTCACTCTGGGCTGAGAGCTCCCACCGACTTGACTGAAGAAGAAAAATGTATCACCAAGGGCAATTAATCCTCCCATCACCTTGGGAGAAAGGGCTGCAGACCCCATGCGGATTTGCTTAGCATGCTACTGACTTTTTAAACGACTGACTGGACAAAGGGAAGCAACACCTTTCCTCTTCCAAAAGAGAACTGTGCTAAAAAATGAGTTAGCCAGTCAAGGACCACAGATTCAGGTCCAAAAGCACTTTTTTCCCCTAGCGTTTAATGGGAAGATAGGGCATAGTGAGTTTGGAGTAGACAAGAGGTGCCCAGCCAAGCCTGGGATAGAATAAGTCAGACTTCATGGAAGGGGTCCAGGAGTCATTCACTTATTGATAATTTACTGATCTATTTAACAAATATGATGGAATGCCAGTTTCACCTTGTGCTAGGTGTAGTGGCTGAGTGTTAGCCCCACCAAATATGTAGTTAGTTTTTTTCATTTTTTCCCCTCCCCACACTGAGCGGCTTACGGGATCTCAGTTCCCCGATCAGGGATTGAACCCAGGCCACAGCAATGAAAGTGGAATCCTAACCACTAGGCCACCAGGGAACTCCCCACCAAATATATGTCCATGTCCTAATCCCCAGAGCCTCATATGGCAGAAGGTGTGGTTATGTTAAGGATCTTGAGTGGAGGAGTTTATTCTGGATTATCTGAGCGGGCCCTAAAAATAATCACACGTATCCTTATGAGAGAGGAGAAGGCAATGTGTAGACAGAGGCAGAGATGGGAGCGACGTAGCTATAAGCCAAGGAATGTTGGGCGTCACCAGAAACTAGGAGAGAGGCATGGGACGGGTTCTCCCCCAGAGTCTTGGGAAGGGGTACGGCCCTGCTGATTCTTTGTTTCAACGTGATCTTCACCCTCCCTCAAGGAGCTTGTGGTCTAGTGCAGGAACAGAGATAAACTCGTGACATACAGTTAGAATGATGAGACCCCATGACCACACGGAAGCCATAGGTGACCTTGGTGAGCACACACAGGGATGGGTGAGACACAAGCCAGGGCAGGGAAGGGGCAAGCAAACTGTGTTAGTGGCAGTGAAGGACCATTTATCTGGAATGCCTATCTCTTCTAATATGTTTTGCTGATATTAGTGCAACAAATTTCTTTTTAAAAAAAGGATGTTAATATTATTTTCTGATTATAAAAAGAATGTATATACATTGAGGAAAACAGGAAAAATATGGAAAGGTATAAAGAACAGAAATAAAATTTGCCCATAATCCTACCATCCAGAGATAATTCTTGTGAACATTTCCAACTATTAATGCACACACACATAATATGCACTTTGGTCAAATGTTAATGTGGCACTCTTGTGACCGTCATCTCTCATTTCTGGGTGGATGGCTTAGACTGCTGGGTCTAAGGAACAGAAATTCTCCTAGTCTGGAGCAGAAACCAGGGGTTGAGTTTTAGGATGTATTAGGTGGTATTAGGTTAGGTTATGCTGTGGTAACCAGATAACCTGCAATCCCAAAGATTTATTGCTTGCACACACGACAAATCCATTGTGAACTGAAGTGGCTGTGGTGATTGCGGGGACTTGGCTGGCTGTTGTCACTTAGAGTGTCTGGCTGACTACTGCCCTCCGGAAGGTTAGAATGCCACAGACCCCTGGAGCAGGGGTGGAGGGAAAGGAAGCCCACTTATTCTGCCCAGAAGTGAGACCCATCATCACATCATAACTGGAGATGTCTGGGAAGTTCAGAGGAGCACAGAGAAGAGTTGGTGTTGCTAGAACAGAGCACGACTGACTTTGCTGCAGAGAGTGAGGTACGCGTGGACGGTATGGTAATGGGCAGGAAGGACTATCAGGACCTGAGGCAGCCGGGGAGACAGTGGCTGGTGACTCTGTCAGGCCAACCACATGAGAACAGACGTTCACCTCCGTGAAACCACCTGTCCTCCCGCAAATGTGAGTCTATGCAAAACTCTCCCAAATACCAGCACCAAGGGAATTGGGAACCTTTTTTTTTTTAATTATTCAGACTTTAACCTGATGAAACAGTTCCATTTTTTTTTCTTTTTTATTGAAGCATAGTCGATTTACAATGTTGTTTTAATTACTGCTGTACAGCAAAGTGAACTCAGTTATACATATATATATGTTCTTTATCATATTCTTTTCCAGTATGGTTTATCACAGGATACTGAATACAGTTCCCTGTGCTATACAGTAGGATCCTGTTGCTTATCCATTCTATATATACTAGTTTGCATCTACTAACCCCAAACTCCCGCTCCATCCCTTCCCCCCTCCCACCCCCTTGGCAACCACCAGCCTATTCTCTCTATCCCTGATTCTGTTTCTGTTTCATAGATAGGTTCCTTTGTGTCATATTTTAGATTCCACATATAAGTGATATCATATGGTATTTGTCTTTCTCTTTCTGACTTACTTCACTTAGTATGATAATCTCTACTTGCATCCATGTTGCTGCAAATGGCATTATTTTGTTCTTTTTTATGGCTGAGTAGTATTCCATTGTATATATGTACCACATCTTCTTTATCCATTCATCTGTCAATGGACATTTAGGTTGTTTCCACGTCTTGGCTATTGTGAATAGTGCTGCTATGGATGTGGCGGTGCACTGTATCTTTTTGAATTATAGTTTTGTCTGGATATATGCTCAGGAGTGGGATTGCTGGATCATGCAGTAATCCTATTTTTAGTTTTCTGAGGAACCTCCATACTCTTTTCCACAGTGGCTGCACCAACTTACATTCCCACCAACAGTGCAAGAGTGTTCCCTTTTCTCAACACAGAGAGGGTCCCAATTTGATAGCAAAGGGTGCTGAAGAAAAATCTTTTTTAAAGAAGTAAGAGGAGAGTAATTAGTAAAAGTCAACCTCTCTTTTTGCCTTATATTTGGGTTTTGTTTTTCGCATGTTCTGGTGCGCACGTGTGAGTTTAATTTTAGTACAATCAATATTAAATTAAAAATCAGAAGCAGTAGAGTAAAAATAAGAAGGAAATCTGTAATTCTCCCATTGATCCCTGCCTTATATAGTACTTGAATTCCTTCTGCTTGGAAACTTCTTTATTAGTAATGGTAAGAAATCCAAGCGTGGTGAATCTGAGTCTAATTTTAAGACTACATCGTTGGAATTTTCCCTTGTGGCAAAGAAGGCCCTGGTGTGTTCCAGACCTAAGAGTTTTAAGAACTAGAAGAAGATATCCTTGAATGCCTCACATACCCAAGAGAAGAGCTTGGGCAACCGAGTGAGGCGACCTTGAATGTTTTCCAGAAGGGGAATAAATGGTTTTCAGAGTTTAGCGAAACTTGCCACCTGCCCTTGCCCCCGGCAGAGGAATACAGAAAAGACTTGGGGTTAAGCGTCAGCATTGTCTCTAGGAGAGCTACTTCTGCAAAAGGAACTTTGATTCCACTTCTAATCAGAGCTCCATTTTGAGTAGCCTGGGCTTCTGTGCCCGCCTTGAGAGCAGGTATGTGATTATACTGGAGATTTTGTGCTCCTCTAAGTACCCATGCAGGGTACTGTACATGAAAGAAACTTCTGGAATTCTCCAATTTCTAAAGGCTCCAGTTAAAAACTAGAGGATTCATATAATCTCATCTCTAATTGGGCTCCCATTCTTGGGTCTTTGGAAATGTGCCATCCATGCCTTGGGCACTGTCATTAACATTTTACAGGTGAAGAAACTGAGGATAAGAGAGGTCAGGTAATTTCCTAAGGTCACTTAGCTGGTAAGGGATAGAGCTGCTATGGACACCCACGTGTGTCAAATTCCTAACTCATGCTCTGAGTCTGCCTGGTTGAAGCAAGCTTTGCTTTAAATTTCTTGAAAAGCTAGATCAGAATGGGAACAGAGATGAAGGGAAAGTGGAGTTAGGCTAACAATGCAGTAGAAGATAAAGCAGGATATCTTCAGAAAGGAGACAGATATGGGGGAAAAAACAAAGGTTTGAGACATAAGGTCTTTGTACATTTGACAAAAATACATTTGAATAATATAGTCTCCGGGGTGTTTGTTGCCATTTTGATAAAATTATTTGTCTATAACTAAAATTTCTATTTCTCTTCCCCTGGGAGGCAGAGCTTCATCTTTACATCCTCTTAAATTTATCTCTGGCAGTGACTGCCTTAGCCTGTGTTCTTGGTATAACCTCAACGGACATCAAGGTGTAAAGGACTTCCAGACAAGTACACACTTTTCTTCTGAGTTGCTGGTTCCGATTAATTGTGCTGTACAGTGGGTATCGTGATGGTGAGGTTGAGTTCAAGCACTCTAGTATCATCTCTGATTGGTAATTGAGTTTCTGGTTTCTCTTTAAGAGTATAGCTGACTGAGATACATATATACATATAATTTTTTTTAATTGGAGTATAGTTGACTTAAAATGTTGTGTGTTAGTTTCAGGTGTATACAAAGTGATTCAGTTATACATACATACATATTCTTTTTCATATCCTTTTCCATTATGATCTATTAGAGGATACTGAATATTGTCCTCTGTGCTATACAGTAGGACCTTGTTGCTTATCTGTTTTATATATAATAGTTTGTATCTGCTAATCCCAAACTCCTAATTTATCCCTCCCCCTCTCTGGGTCCCCTTTGGTAACCATAAGTTTGTTTTCTATGTTTGTGAGTCTGTTTCTGTCTCATAGATAAGTTCGTTTGTGTCATATTTTAGATTCCACATATAAGTCATATCATATGGTATCTGCTGACTGATATATTTGCATTTATGGCACCCTGGGAACATCTTAGCTTTTCTAGGACTCTCACAAGTTCACAGTGTGGGGGAGGGAGAAGGTGGTAAATTAATAGCTTGTTAGATTGGATGAGTCTGCTGCCATCTTGCCCAACAAGTTATGGATTCCTGATTTCATATCAGAGTTACATGGAGGTTGGCAAGAGCAGAGCCATGATGTGGTTTGGGATGTGTGATCTGACTGCAGATCTCATCTGCTTTGAGAGGCAGTGGGAATAGTGAAGTGGGCGTTGGCTATATTCCTGTGCAGATAAACTTGAGCATAGGCCAGCCAAGGGAAGTTAACCAGCATGACTGCCACAGTTAACGGAGGGGCAGCAGGATCCACTCCATACCAGCTGCTAGTACTGAAACCTATGAATATGCAGTCATTAGAAAAATCACTAGGCATTTGAGGAGAACCAGGAACTAGTCTAGAAGAAGATCTAGCTGGACAGTCAGAGTAATTGCTCCAGGGAAAGAGAATTAAGATATTAAAGGATTGAGAAGAAATCCAAGTAACATCCTCACTGAGTGTTGAGAATAAATGACATCTCTGAAAAAAGAGCAAGTTATCATGTGAAAGAACTATGAGCAAGAAGGATTCTCAGACACTGAAAACGTTTCAGAAATTAAAAATATAAAAACTCACTAAAATAATTTTATTTCTTTTTTGTGCCTTTACCTGAATGGTTATATTTTCTGTAAGGAAAAGGTATTATTTTTTTTGCGTTAGGACATTTCAATAAAGGTTATTAAAAGATTTAAAGTCTTGGGTTTCATTTCTTTTCCATTTTATTTTTAAAAATTATCTTCATTTTGCATATGGTTTTCAGATTGCTGTAATCTAGCTTTTGATGGGAAAACTCTTATCAACTAGCCAAAGCTATTTTGATTATCAATTTCATTTTTAGTCACAGTAAAACCCTGTAAGCTACAACTCAAAAATTAGCCTTATGCATCAGCATGCTAAAAATAAACACAGTGTATATCAGTGTCTTTTTCTGACTCCAAATTCACATGCTCTTTAAGTATCTTTAGCTGAGTTGTCTGGAAACAATTGTGTTCTGGCACTACATCCTGCAAACATCAAGAAATTTGCAGGGCCAGGAAATACTATGGGTATTCCACAATTCAATATATAGAGTGAAACAACACTCTTGATGTATTTGCTATTTTTGAAAGCAAAGGAAGGAATCTGATTCTGACCAAGAAACCACTGCCAAAAGAATTATGGTTTAAGTAGCAGGTGTATTTTTCACTTTAGGGAATAAGATAAACTAAAATAACAGAAAAGACTAGGATTCCCATTTTATGCAATTTCACTTACAACCTAAAAACAACCATTCTTAATATTTTTTCTTTGCCAACTTTAAAGCAAGTAGAACGAAATCGAAGATAAAAAAACTGCAGGATAACGGGAAAAAACAGTGAAGCAAATACTCTGCTGGGAATTGCAGATAATACAAGAATGACAGATAGGGATGGGGGTGGCCAGGAAGTAGAACAGGAATCAATACTATGGCCTCACTATTATGATGGGGAATACTGGGTAAGGATAAAGAAAAGCATAAAAAGTAGAAAACAGACATTTTTTCCCCCTCTCTATGCCACACTTGAAAGCACTGTTTTCATTTATTTAATGGAATATTAAGACCTTTGAGGGGGGAAGGGTGGAGGCCCTAAAAAGTCCAACGTAAACAAATTTTAGAAACATAAGAACTTGAAAGTACATGAAATAATTTACCATCTCAAAACTTAAGTTGAATAAGGTGAGAGCATAAGAAAGCAAAATCAAACAAACAAAAAGCCAAAGAAAACATTAAAACATTGTATTTATTCGAAATGAAAAAAGAAGAAAGGCTAATTCATTGGCTATTTGCAAACACAGGGGAGCAACCAGAGCTTGACAGGGGAGGCTGTTTTCCCCACAGTGAGAAGCTACAGGATAAGGACTAAACTGCAGCAGGGAAGATCCCTGTGTAAAAAAGTCACTTCCTTGTGTGAGGTTATGTTATTAGATTCTGACGTGGTTATCCGAGGGAGACCGTGGAATTCTCTAGCGTGGTGGGGGGCAGAAGAGGAGAGAAAAGGGGGCAAGAGGAAGAGAAAGCGAGGCAGAGAACTATGCAGATCTGGGATAGTTTCTTCTAAAAAACCAGTCCCTCAAACAAAGGACCCTGCTACTTTTCAGTAAAGAGTCCAGACACACAGTACTCATGTCTTAGGATGCTGGCTCTTTGGGAGTAGTTTCTAGAAGGATGAAGATGGTTGTGTGTGTGTGTGTGTGTATTATGGTCCTGTGAGTGCAGATCCGAGTGTCGAATTCCCACAGGAGCTGGGAGAGGCATTGGTAGGGGAGTGGGTGTAAAGAAAGGAATGTCTATGATCAAGATAAAGAGCAACATCAGAAGCAAAGAGTGGGTGGAATGAAGCAAAGAACAGGGATATTACGAGGGGTGGGTCATCCAGCCCAGCACACAGGTGACGGGGGCTGCTGGCTCCATGCATCTTACCCTAATTCAATAAACTCGAAACCCTGTCATGTGGACAAAGACCGCCACATTTATCTTAGCACTCCCAGTACCGCGGACAATAATGGTAGAATAAATCTATGAATGAGTGAGTAAGAAGAGGGAGCTTCTGCCTCTCATTACCCAGGGCAAGGATATTCAATAAAGGTGTAATGGGAAATGCAAATACAAGACACGTATGCAATTTTAAATTTTCTAGTAGCCCCAATAAAAAAGGAAAAGGAAACAAGTGAAATTAACTTTAGCAATATATTTAATTTAACCAACATATTCAGAATACTATCATTTCAACATGTAATCAATCTAAAAGTTGAGTATTTTAAATTCTCTTTTGAAGACCTAAGTCTTTAAACTCCAGAGTGAATTTTACAATTACATCACCTTTCAATTCAGACTAGTCACATTTCAACTATTTCAGCAGCCACAGGTAGCTAGTGGCTATTGTGTGGGACAGCCGCAGCCCTGTATTCTACCTGTATTTATATTTTAATTTTTGTAACACGTTGGCTCAAAAGTAAAATTACGGGGACTTCCCAGGTGGTCCAGTGGTTAAGACTCCCCCTTCCAATGCAGGAGGGTGCAGGTTCAATCTCGGTTGGGGGAGCTAAGGTCTCACATACCTCGTGCCCCAAAAACCAAAACATAAAACAGGAGCACTATTGTAACAAATTCAATAAAGACTTTAAAAAATGGTCCACATCAAAAAAAATTCTTTAATAAAAAAAAAGGGAAAATTACTTTCCTTTTACAATAAGCTAGCTAACTCATCCTCTCATTAAATAAAATGACTGTCCCTATGTAACTATTTGAAAGTTCTTAATAATTCTTTTATACATAAAAGAGTTTTCTGAATCATCAACTATTGCAGAATTTCAGTCTTACAAAAGTAAATATATATTTGTGCATCAACTGATTGAATTTCAAAGGAGCAGTTTAGGAGCCAAAGAAGGTCTCGTTACTGAGCCTGAAAGGGCTCGGCCCCTGCAGCATCCTCTCATGTAATCAGTCAGGTCTCCTACCAAGATAGCTCTGATTTGCTAATACTATGTCCTAGCCCATAATAATAATGATGAGGATAATTGATTTATTAAGCTATATATTAAGCAAATAATCCTATATTCTCTGAACATTATTGCATCAACTCACAATAACAGTGTAAGATAGGTACTATTACTCTCCCAAATTTGGAGACTATTATTTTTTAAAATTAATTTTTATTGGAGTACAGTTGATTTACAATGTTGTGTTAGTTTCTGCTGTACAGCAAAGTAAATCAGTTATACATGTACATATATCCACTCTTTTTTAGATTCTTTTCCCATCTAGTTCATTACAGAGTACTGAGTAGAGTTCCCTGTGCTATACAGCAGGTACTTATTAGTTATCTATTTTATATGTAGTCATGTGTATACGTCAATCCCCATCTCCCAATTTACCCCTCCCCACTTTCCCCCCTGGTAACCATAGGTTGGTTTTCTACATCTGTGGCCCTATTTCTGTTTTGTAAATAAGTTCATTTGTACCCTTTTTTTAGATACCACATATAAGCGACATCATACGATATTTGTCTCTGTCTGACTTACTTTACTCAGTATGACAATTTCTGTTTTAGAGTCAGCTCAGATTATACAGGTAGTAAGAAATCAATGAAGGATTCAAAGCCGGAGTTGACCTAGCACCAAGATCTGTGTGCCTGACTCGCACAGGCTCTGTTTGCCTCTCCTCACCCCGCTTGAGGCCCACCTAGCCTCATCCTCACCCCTCCAAAATCTTTCCCAGTCAACCTCCTTCTCTGATCCTCTGCAAGCAGAATCATAGCCAGTGCCTGGTAGAATTGGCTAATTTTTCCATTTCTGTTAAGGAATAACTCCCTCAACACCTATAACCCTCTAGGTCTAATTGGGACACTCTGGCCCCCCAATCTCACTGCCCTGCCTACAAAAAACCCCCCGCCTCTTAAGGATCTACCCATATTCCTCCGCGGTGACGCCTTCTGAGGAGAAGCGGGACAGTGTGAGACCTAGGCACAGCCTCGGCCAGAAAATCAAAGCCCTTCAAATGCATCATTTTTCTTTGCTCCTCTTCCTTTCTTTTTTTTTTTTTTTTTTTTTTTTTTGCGGTATGCGGGCCTCTCACTGTTGTGGCCTCCCCCGTCGCGGAGCACAGGCTCCGGACGCGCAGGCTCCGGACGCGCAGGCTCAGCGGCCATGGCTCACGGGCCCAGCCGCTCCGCGGCATATGGGATCCTCCCAGACCGGGGCACGAACCCGTATCCCCTGCATCGGCAGGCGGACTCTCAACCACTTGCGCCACCAGGGAGGCCCTCCTCTTCCTTTCTTGCACAATGTCTCCAAAGCAGAAAACAACCCACCCTGGGTATAGGAGGACTTGAAAACTTAGCATTCCTACGGAGGTAATTATTGATGCATTTTGCTTCTGAGTTGTCCACAGATCTGTGAACCTTGGGGAACTGTATTAGTTTCCTGAGGGTGCTGTAACAAAGTACCACAACCTGATGACTTAAAGCAATAGAAAGTTCTTCTCTCATAGATCTGGAGGCCAGAAGAATGAGATCGAGCTGTTGCAGGGCTACACTCCCTTCGAAGGCTCTACGGGAGCCTTGCCTCTTCCAGCTTTTGGTGGCTCCAGGCGTCCTGTGGCTTGTTGCAGCATCACCCGACCTCTGCCTCTTAACGTCCTCATTAATGTCTCTGTCCTTTTCCCTTCTTCAGGACGCGTGTCAAGGGAGCCATTGAACACCTGTGGATCACCAAGGGATCAATGGATCACTCTAAAGCCAGGCTGACTTCATCTCTAGATCCTTAACTGATTACATCTGCAGAGACCCTATTTCACATTCTGAGGTGTTGGGTGGACATGAATTTGGGGGGATACTGCTTGACCCACTCAGGGACATTTGTGCCATGCAGAGCCCTCTCAAGTGACTGCTAACAGGTGCCCCACTCCCACAGCGTTTGATGAAGACACCATTTTCCCCTTGGGTCTCGGTACCAAGAAAGGTAAAGGGAGGCAGAAAACTCCAAAGGGCAGGATGCTTCAAATTGAACGAATAAGCAGCCCTCATCACCCCCCCCCCCCCCGACACCACTATGTTTTTCACAAGGAGCTCACTTTCCAACAGAGCTTTGGGGAAAAATTTCACCAGCAAAAGCGAATTTAGGGCTTTCCTGGTGGCGCAGTGGTTGAGAGTCTGCCTGCCGATGCAGGGGATACGGGTTCGTGCCCCCGTCTGGGAAGATCCCACATGCCGCGGAGCGGCTGGGCCCGTGAGCCATGGCCACTGAGCCTGTGCGTCCGGAGCCTGTGCTCCGCAATGGGAGAGGCTACAACAGTGAGAGGCTGGCGTACCGCAAAAAAAAAAAAAAAAAAAAAAAAAGTGAATTTAAAGGAAACTCAAATATAAATTCCATCTCTTTCTTGGAAAGACTTCAAATAATATCCTCCGTTAAGTATATTTACCTCCTCTCAACTCCTCTAGTACTTTGTGTCTCCATTTGCTTTACCTTTAAAGTCAATATCAATTTATTGAACGTGTACCACATTCGAAACATTAATTCAAATAAACTAAAGAGGGAGGTTGACCAGAAAGATAATTGTTGGGGAAGAGCTGGCGGCGGCGAGGGGTGGGGATTGGGGGAGAGGACATGAAATGACAGAGACACTGTCCTCAGTGGAATTTGCCATCTGGTGAAGAAAACGGGCATAGAAAGTGATTAAAGAAGACAGTGAAACAGGGAAAGCGCTGGGAGGGTTTGGTTAGCAAGCAGCCACCCGGTTCCTTATTGGAACTCGGTATAGCATCTGCTTCATCCGATAACATCTCTCAGGGGTAGCCGCTGGGAGGAGCACTTCTGGGTCTGGCAGCAGGAGAATCCTCTTACGGTCCTTCCCTGTTTCTACTTTATCGTTTGATCCTTTGAGAACCAGTCTTAGCCTTTCTCTTATCAGTAGTTCTTCAAAGGAAAGCCTATTAGAATCAGCGTGGGTGGAGGGCCCTCTGGGCACACACAGTTGAGAAGCAGCTCCAGGCGTCACCCCCCACACACTGAGAACAAATGTGAGTAGATGGGGACAAGGACTTTCTGAGTTGTTGTCTTTGCTATCTCGGGGCATATACACAAGGCATTGTCATGGAAGGCGGTTGAAGAATGTTCGTTGAGGGAATGAACCAATGGATAAATAGTATCATGTGAGGTCAACTATGCAGCAATTGCTGGATGATTCTCCCTTAGCTGCTGTGGTTGGCCAGCTCTGAAATGTGCCATGGGTTCCCGTCTCCCACCTGACAGGCCCTTGTGTAACGCCCTCCCCTTGAATGTGAGTTAAGCTTACTGCTGGTCTCTAATGAATAGAAGCTGGCAGAAGCAATGGGGTGTCACTGCTGAGAGCTGGTTACAAAAAGACTGTGGCTGCTATTTTGGGCACATTCTCTCTCTCTTTTTCTGCCTATGCACCCTCGTCTCTCTCTCAGAGCTCTCACTCTGGAAAAAGCCAGTGGCCTTGTTGAGTGGCCCTGTTGGAGAAACCCATGGGGCAAGGGATGGGTGTCTCTGGCCAGCAGACAGCAAGGACCTGGGGCTGTCGGTCCAGCAACGCTGGAGGAACCGATTTCTGCCGACAGCCACAGGAGTGAGCTTGGAAGTGGGTCCTCCCCACATTGAGCCCTGGGGTGACGCCAGCTCTGGCCAAGAGCTTGACTGAAACCTGTGAAAGACGGTGAGTCAGAGGCCCCCAGCTGAGCCTGGATTCCTGACCCACAGAAACTGAGAGATAATAAATGTTCTGAAGCTGCTAAGTTTTAGGGTAACGTGTTATGCAGTAGCAGGTGATTAACACAGTTGCTCACAATCCATATGCTTCACATGAGACACAGAATTCCTGAGCAGGTGGAGAACATTGGAGGCCATCCAACTCCTTCCTTGCATAGATGTACAATGTACAGATACAGGCTCAGAGAAGGGGGGTTGACCTGACCAGGCTGTATGGCAAAATCAAGGTGTCTGGTCCTGGATCCTAAGGACACCCAATGCTCTGTGCACTACTTGATAGCTGCCTCAGCTGAGAAATTGATCTTTGCACCAAATGCACCATGAGAGAACTGTCATCTCAGCGATTCCAGTTCTATACCAGCCGCAGTTTGTCTACATTTTGAAAACACTGCGTCACAGTAATTCTGAAAAAAGGAAAGATATTTAATATATATTCAATATAGTTATAAAATGTAACATAATTATATATCACATAGCATACCACTTATATATTACATAATGTATCATGATGATATGAATTGTAATAATAATAAGTTATACTTCTATAACTCCTTACATTTAAAAATCTTTCACATATGCCATCTTTGAAATAATCACATGGGATGGGTAATTATTTATATTTTACAGATGAGAAAACTGAGGCACAAGCATGTTAAGTCATTTGCCAGTGTTCACAGCCAGGTTCTGAACCCAGGTCTCAGATTCCAGGCTCCGGGGGCCACTGCTCAACTGTCACGACCTTTTAGGACCCTCCTCAAAGGTCTGGTGCCACCCCCAGGCCAAAGCCCTTGACACTCCAGCTGTGCTTTTTGGCCAGGCAGCTCTCCCACCTCCATCCGAGTGTCATCTCCAACATCCCCATAAGATTATGCTTTGTGAAATAAAGAATAGTTTTAAAATGTGTGTGTGTGTGTGTCCCAGACCTCAATGACAAATAATAACAATCAGTAATAATAGTCAAGGGAGTTAAAAAAAGAAAGCAAACATTTTTGCAGAATAGCATTCCCACTGTGGCTTCCACCCAGGCTTTTAAAAGTTTTGTTTTCTCAAAATCAGCAGGAAGCCTCCCTGTCTCTTGTACTCTTTGCTGAAATCCTTTTAAACAGTGGAAGCACCACGTGGAGGCTTGAAAATGTCGCATTGGAGACGCATTTGACTTAGTGTCCTTTGCACAAGTCAGTCCTAGGATGTGACAACAGACTTCCACATGAGGGCTATCCATCCTCCGGACCCCCCCAGGAAACCCTTTCATAGCCACAGACTTCACGAGGCCATCAGGCTCCTCCAGTCCTCGGTCAGGGCTGCGCTGTGTGTGTGTGGCACACTCGGGAAATTCCAGCTCCCAGAAGATACAGCACACCACAGGCCACTTGGCAGAATTAGCAACGACCTCTAACCTTACAACAAACTGAAAAAGAAACAAATCACCTCAAGACATCTCCATAAAGGAGCCTGAGATTTATGTCAGCAACAGGACCTCTGAATACAGTATTGCCTCTTTCTTCTTGCTCTGTGACACACACACACACACACACACACACACACACTCGTCTGTGCATGTGTGCATGCACAGTTACACACCTACATCCCCCGTTACTCCCACTCCCTGTTCACTTCAGATCTCTTTGTTTAAAACCTCCTTCACGTGGTTATTTCACTTTTATTTCTAACTTGCACTTGCTGTGCCCCCAACCTGAATTTATTAACTGCTTCCTTCTTTTCCTCATAAAATTTTCTATAAGACATTTCAACATTTCGGCTAGTCCATCAATTCCATTTTTTTAAATTTGAGAAGCCCTCCCAGAACCATTGGCGCTCCTGACCCACTCTGGACTTGCTGGTCTTTAGACTTCTTGCACATCTGGAACACCATCTTGGGAATTTCATTCACCACTTTCCTGTTGAATTCTCATATCTTCTGAATTCTATGTCCTCCACTATCTTGATAGTTTTCCTTATTTCTACGGGGAACACCTTGCGGTTACTTTTTAAGAAAGGGTGCGCAGGAAATCAGTTTTTGAGACCCCACGCTTCTGACAATATCCTCCTTTTATTCTGACCCTTGATTGACAGTCTGATTGGGTATATACATTTCAAGGTTCTAAGTAATTTTCCTTCAGAACTTTTAGGCTATTGCACTGTTGTTTTCTGGTGTCCAGTGTAGCTATTGGAAAATCCGATGTCATTCTGATCCATGTTCTTTTGTATGTGGCATTGTTTTTCTCTCTGAAAGCTTTAAAAAAATATATTATTGGGCTTCCCTGGTGGCGCAGTGGTTGAGAGTCTGCCTGCCGATGCAGGGGACGCTGATTCGTGCCCCGGTCCGGGAGGATCCCACATGCCGCAGAGCAGATAGGCCTGTGAGCCATGGCCGCTGGGCCTGTGCGTCCGGAGCCTGTGCTCCGCAACAGGAGAGGCCACAACAGTGAGAGACCCACGTACTGCAAAAAAAAATAAAATAGAAACACTTAAAAAAAAATGTACTGCTTTGAGATATCTCTTTTATTGTCTTGCACTATTTTAACTTCTGTGTTGATATTTCCCTTTTCATGTGTGCATGTCCTATTGTCCTGAAAAAGATGAATTTTCTAGAGAGCTCCAAGTATGTGGTTTACAATTTTACATCTTTCCTAGTGTCTAGCATAATGCTATACACAGAGTTGACAGTTAATAAATATTTGCTGAATGAAGGATAGGATAATAAATCTTGTAGACATTTTAAAGAGAGGAAACTGGGGATTTTGAAGCAGGAGAGAGAAGGATTTGCTTTACCCGTAAGAATTGGTAGGACAGAATCATCCAAAGAATATATTGAATTAACTGGCTGTGCAAGTCATTTATAACCTATGTTTTGTAAAGGATATATGTTATAATGAGATCAGCATAATTTGTAAAATGAATCCACAGAACCTATGAGACTGCTAAAAACAGTCTATAATTAGGATTGACAATTTTAAACTCCAGTGTTTCCTGAATTTATTCCCGTGGATTTATTGCTAGAAATCCTGACATGGTCCCAGGAGGCAATATCTTGAGCTATAGATGGCATTCTTCTTGTCATCTTCTCTCCTTGTCTCAGTGTCATCAGGATAACAAGCACTTCTGCAACTCTAGGGAGAATGTATATGCAGTAAACAGTAGGGATGAATTCAGCCGTAACATATGCTACACATTTATTATGCACAGCTTGTTAGATCCTGATTTCTGATCTGCCATTTCCCCCCAAGGAATATAGACTTCCAGAGTGGCAAAAATAATATGGCTGTTTTAAAGGGCAGCCTATTTATATAAAATGGGTCCCCCTGAACTCATCCATAAGTCATCTATGACTTTTCTTTCACTTACTCACTGGATGAGTGTATTCATGATACGTAAGTCTTTATGGCATAGGATTTATTTTATCATAGAGAGAGAGAGTACCTGCACAGAAATTGGATGGCCTCTCCACCCCCCTGCCACCATTTGTGGTAATGAAGGCTGTCCTCACCGATTTACTTTGCTGCCTGACAGACAAGATGACTGTTTGTTTTATCACTATTACCCATGCCTATCAACCTACCCTCCAATTTGATGACTACCATAGCAAGATATATATATATGTAAATATATATATATATTTACATATATGACTAGCAGATCTCCTCAGGGACTATAATTATTCATCTTTCAGAAGCCACAAGTTCTATAATGGATGAGTGCTGCAGACAACAAAGCAGTTTATAGGTTTATCTTGTAAACGAAAGAGTAATTTGTCTTTATTGGAGGGATAGGCCACTACCATTTAATGGATGAGTTGTAAGTATCAAGAAAGATTGGGTAAATGTATTTGTGACTCAGGCACATAAATGCTGTTCTGATATTGCTGTGTAGAAAACAAACGCTAATGTATTCAGTCCATCAGACCATACCATGATTTGGAAAATCCAGAGGCCTGTCATGAAGCCTCAGCCTGTTGTCTTGAGTTATGAATGACCCTTAAATTCATATCACTATGGCTGCTATTGGAAACACCTGATTTCATAATATTTTTAAGCCCAGGAGTCGATCAAGGCACTCAAGCTGTTACTGCCATCAGAGATGAGGGCTTAAAATATCCACTGGGGCATGTGTCTTGGTTTCTCATTGAATCTCAAATTGAACATGCAATCCATTTTGCCCTCTCATGTTTAGGTATCATGGACGCTAGTAATGCATTTTTCACCATTTGCTTTGCAGTCTTCTGTTGATTTTCACTAATAGAGCTTGTTTACCCACTGAAGCATTTGAATGTTATTTTTGCCAAGTAATAAAATGGTTCTGCTCAACTGTGTTCTGATTTGTCTTAATCAAGGCTCTTTAGAATCGAGAGAAAACAAACCGACCCAAGCGAGCTCTTATGGAGAAATGTCAGGTCATTTCATGGCTATGTATGGATTCAGGGGCTGACATGAAGAGCCAATAGTCCCCAATATCTCAGGAACATATAATCTCTCTTATATCTGGCTCTCTCTGCTTTCCTCTCATCTGTCTCCTCTTCTCTTTGGTCTGCTTCTTCTCCTATTCATCTTGCCCATGACCCCATAAGACCACAGCTCCAAATCTATATCATGACCTCTGCTTCACTACAGTCTCTACTGCAAAGTTCAAACTCTTTTCCTGAGAATCTGGTTGGTCTACCTTCTTCATGGGTCTGCTATCTTTGGGATGTGGTTTCCAAGGCCCATGGATAGAGTGGGTTCTCTAGAAGGGGCCCTAAGGAGCACAGGCCACGAAACTCAACAAATCCTAAGCTTCCCATCATGCTCTGACTTCACTCTATTGTCTTGTAATTACTTCTTCAAGCTGCTTTGGAAATAGGAACAATTATATCACATGTCTGACTCTTGGATAAACACGGAACTGCCATTGAGTTACGGCTTTCCAGTTCTGCAGAAACTATACAATTGAAGCAGTTTCTGGAAGTTTCTAGGTCAGGGGTTGTCAATCTGTATGTTCTCTACCTGAGTTCTCTTTCTTGGCCGCATTTGGGGGCCAAATATTTTAACCATTAATGACAGTGCAGTATAGCTAGGAGGGCAGGGCTTGGACCTGGGAAGTCTACCACAAACTGGGACCCTAGCTCCCCTAGTGCAAATTTTGTTCTCTTGCTCAGGAGATAGGTGACTGGGATTGCTTCTACTGCTTTTAGCAAATATATACAAAGTAAAATGAAGTCTGTGGGTCTGGATGGGAGGATATAAGTCAAATGCCAAGACCAGACACAGTCCCTTGATAGCCTGGTAAGAGATAGGTAAAGAAGGGTCACTGTGCTGTGGCAAACTCAGAAAGGGATTCAGTCCCCAATGAACATGCTTCTGTCATGCTACACTGTAGCTCATGTAAAAATCTGTCTCCCTGAAAGAGCTTAAGATCCTTGAGGGCATAAATGGTAGACCAGTTGTCTGTGGATTCCAGGAGCCATCATAGTACCTGGCACATAGTAGGTACTCAGTGATGTTTGCTCATCAAATGAACGCGTGGACTGTGTAAGCTACCTTCTTTGCTGACATCAGCATGGGCATCCTTAAAAGGTTGCTTTTCTTTTTGTACCTTCCTGTGTGTGTAAGAATATTGAGCTGATTAATCATCCTAATTAAAATTTAAATGTATTTTCTAATCTTAGGCAATTTCAGGAAGTGTTTTTTTCATCGTCAGCCTTCAAAAGAACTGCTTTCATTTTACATTTTCTAGTGATAGCACTTTATTGTGAGTTAAAGAAATACGTCTTGCTAAGTGTTTAGACCTATAGCATTTAGAAACTGTTCCCTGCCATGTTCGCCTACTTAAACCTGTCCTCACCATTTACTCCCCTAAGTCATTTTCTCATTTTTTCTGCTCCTTCTGATCAAAGACACCTGTCTGCACAGCGGGGTCTATAGTCAAGCACTGACCTTCTGCAGCCTCTGTGTAGGCCCTGCCTCCTAGTCCCCAAATGCTGTATTTCATATATCTTTGCCTTTAAAAAACGTATTGCCATTTTTTAAACAAAATAAAACATGTTCATTATAGATATTTTAGGGGAAAAAAGATAAGCAGAAATAAAATAACTAATGAGCCATAGTTCCCATCACCCCAAAATCACTTTTTTTTTCCAGCCTGTTTTCTATGCCCATAAGACTCTTATTTTAAATAAACACAAGATTACATTTCTTTACATGTATCCCCAAAGACCAATAGCCCTATTCCACATCCCCATAGCAGTAAACCTGCTGAGTTTGGTGAGTGGTATTCCCTCTAAGCATGCAAGCCATCTGTGACCACTGGATATGTGATTCACCTTAATTTTATGATATAAGTCACATTTTGTCACATTAAAATATTATGGCACTTTTTGACCTGTTTGGTTTATTTTCTGGATTCAGTTAGCATGAGCTGAGAAGTTAAATGACAGCCTTCTGACTCCCTGAGTATGGGCAATAATAAAAATTTTAGAAAAGGAGGAGCATCTTTTGTTTCCAGCAGGGCAGGCAGATTAGATGCACTGAACAGCCCTCTTGATGGAAACAAGTTAAATATTAAATAGTTTTTAAAATCTTATAAATTCATTGTTAAGCTGGCATGAAAGTAAGGGCTTCTCAGAGGTGAGAATTGAAGTAGATGTAAAACCTTGGGTGCAAGGAAGCACCCAGGCTGGCTTCTGTACTGAGACCTTGTACGTGTGTTTTGGCAGAGGCAGGGATGCAGGGAACAGACTGAAGCTGGGGAAGCCTTCAGAGGTGATGTCAGATAAGCCAGGACTTTGAAAGGCTACTCTCTCAAGACAGTGGAAAATGAGAAATGAAGTCCGCCATGTAGAAGGGGTATTAGGGTGGATTTGCCTGCCTCGAATTTGGTGCTGGGAATGAGAAAAACAATGTTTACTATCTCCCCTGACAATTCATAACCACAAACCAGCCCCACGTTTTTTGTTTGTTTGTTTGTTTTGTTTTTGCTGCACCACGTGGCTTGCAGAATCTTAGTTACTTGACCAGGGATCAAACTCGTGCCCCCTGCAGTGGAAGCACGGAGCCCTAACCACTAGACCACCAGGGAATTCCCCCACATTTGGGTTTTGAAGGCAAGAAAGAATTAGGGAGGGAGGAGAAGATTGAGATACAAATGGAAAAAGAAGAAGACTGTGAAAGTAAATTAAAATACAGGTAGACATTGTAGGATTTTCCTCAGTAAACATCTTTCCAATAGAATACCTCTTGGTTTTTAATAACCAAATACCATAGAATTTACATACCTTTGAATACATTCTTTATCAGCTGGTGGTTATACAGGAGCAATGTCTAATTACATTCCAAATTAATCTATTTTTAACAAAATGATGTGCTGAGATGGTATCAGGTTACATTCCAAATACAATGGATAAATCATCAGAATCACATGAAGAGTTCTGGAAAAGCATGCAGAGCTCCAACAATGGGGATGCTGGTTCTAAGCAAAACATCACAATCTACACTCAGTGGGAACGACCCTTTGCCATGTGTGCTGGTCCAGAACACATCTCCAAAGTGCCTGTCAAGTTTAGCTCGCATTTTGGACTAGTGATGAATGAGTTACATACACACACTCTCTCTCTCTCTCTCTCAGAGAGCATTGAAGAAAAGTGTGGAGGATAGATAACACAAATGTAAATAATAGGAGTTTGAACCAAGCTCCTTTTTATAAATTTTTTCATCGTTATACAATAGTCATCTCCTTTGAAAATTTCTGACGGCTTCCTTGTTCAGGAGTTCCAAATGATAGAGGATTTCTCTCAGCTTCTGAGTTGGAAAGTTTGCTTGAAATGACCAGTTTTCAACCCACTCATGCATATCAGCACTTTCTACAACGAGGGACCATTCCTCCTGTGGTCCTGCTCCCTTCTCAGTTTTCTTCAAAGTATCAAGTTTTCTCCTCACTCGGTGAATTACAGTTTATTGCAGGTAATTGCCATGTTTTTATAGGAAAATTTTCACTGCATTTTTTTCTAACAAATTTATTTATTGCAGTTATTTGCTTTGCCATATTGGAAACATAATGTTCGTGGTATGCATGCAGAGTTTCATGTTTGGTAATCATAAAACAATGCTTTAAGCATTTCACATCCAGATATGATAGTTTGTTTTTTGTATTTAAGCATTTTACTTAAGAAAATTGGTTGGGAGCTAGGGTTAACATGTAATGCATTATACATTTTTCTCATTTAAACTACCAGGAAATAGACTCTCAGTGTTTTCATGCAAAATATCTGATGTTTTAGGAATGATTTTTTTTTTTTTTGCGGTACGCAGGCCTCTCACTGTTGTGGCCTCTCCCGTTGCGGAGCACAGGCTCCGGATGCACAGGCTCAGTGGCCATGGCTCACGGGCCCAGCCGCTCCGCGGCATGTGGGATCTTCCCAGACCGGGGCACAAACCCGTGTCCCCTGCATCGGCAGGCAGACTCTCAACCACTGCGCCACCAGGGAAGCCCAGGAATGTATTTTTGACATTAGAAGGTGTGATGGTTAATTTTATGTGTCCAGTTGACGGGGTCACAGTGTGTTCATACATTTGGCTAAACATTATTTCTAGGTGTGTCAGTGAAAGTGTTTCTGGATGATCTTAGCATCTGAACTTGGAGACGCAGTAGAGCCCTCTCCTATGAAGGTGGCCACCATCAAACCCATTGAAGGTCTGAATAGAACAGCATGGCTGAGAGAGGCAGAATTTGCCTTTCCTGCCTGACTGCTTGAGCTGGACATTGGTCTTCTGCCATTGGACTGAGACTTACTCCGGTTCTTAGGCCTTTGGCTTTGGATTGAATTACACCATCCACTTTCCTGCGTCTCCAGCTTGTGGGGGGCAGATCATGGAACTTAGCTTCCATGATTGTGTGAGCCAATTCCTCACAATAAATATCTTAACATAGATAGATGATAGATAGACAGATCTTTTATATCTTTAATTGCAATAAATGTAATGTATTAAACACTATCGGTAAAATATAAAGATGGCTAGGTTGGGTTTAAAAAAAAAATACAGCCGTATACTATTTACAATAGACCACACACTTCACAAAGACACATAAATATTTAGAACCAAAAGATATATTGACTAAATAATCAAAGGAAACCTGGGGCAGCTATCTTAATATTAGATAAAAGCAACTCAAGGAAACAAGAAATAAAGAGAGCCACAACATAACATTAAAAATTTTAATTCGCCCTATAATTATAATGAATCTAAGACATGCACAAAAGAACACAGTTTCAATATATGTAAATCAAAAGTTGACAGAGCTACAGAGAACAATTGACAAATCTACTACAGGAGTACTCTCTAAAATACTAATAGATCAGGTGGACAAAAAGTAGTAAGAATACAGGAGATATTAACTGAACAATTAAGTTTGATCTAATGGTCATTTAGAAAAACAGAACATTTAATGGCTTGAAAATACACAGTCTACATGCTAATGTGTAGCCCACATGAAGCATTTATAAGAACTGAATTCTTACTAGGACAAGAGGCCACTCAACAATTTGTAATCATTCTCTGATCATCACGAAATTAATTTTGAAATAGGAAAGGCTAAAATTATAGGGGGAAAGTTGGTAAATGTTGGCTACATTAATATTAAGGATGACTGTTCACTGAAATACATCAAACAGAGAGTGAAAAAGCAGGTCAAAAACTAGGAGGAGATGTATAACTCAAAGGATTATATAAAGAACTCCCAGAAATCAACAGGGAAAAAAGTAAGCAACCCATACAAAAGTGAGCAAAAGTTACTAACAGAAGAGCATTTCAACTGTCCCTTAAACACATGAAAAGTTGCTCAAACTAAGTAATCAGGAAATGTGAATTAAAACCACAATGAGGTAGAATTTTATAGCCACTGGAAGGGAAAAGTAAAAATCTAAAAGTTGGTCAATACCAATGCAGGGTGTAGATCAAACAGAGTCCCTCATCCACTGCTGGAGTGAAACAATATGCTATTTGGGAACACCTCTGTAGATGGGAACATTATAAAGAAGGGCAAGGGAATGAGCAATGCAAAATTCAGGAAGGCAGTTATCCTTGAGGGGAAAGAGAAGGAAGGATGATGGTTATCATTGATTAAACCACACAGGTATGGTTTGTACATCCTTTTGTAGGGATGCTATGTTTCACAATTAAGAAAAATATGAATGAAGTTAAAGGCTGGTATCAGCTAATACCAAAAGTCATTCTGATACTTGGTAGGTATTGTGTTATGGTTGACAGAAAGTCATTATGCTGTTAATTTGTCTCTCATCTTCTTTGTGCTTTTTCTACTGGCCTGAGCTTTAGTCAATTAAACCAATCCTGCACATTAAATTTCAAGACGTGTATTGCCTATTGATCACAAATATGAAACACCTTGTTTACTGCAAAACTTTTCAAGACAGAAGAGCCATGAACCTAAGACTGTTTAAACTGACATTCTTAATGCTGAATAGTATGGTCTATTGTTACTTAAATCTCTTAAACATTTTCTTTAGTCACACTGTGGTTTTTCAGAGTTTTTAGTTTTATCTGGCATGATTTTTCCCATAAAATCATGCTGCTCATGTATTCTGGTGTGTCTGTGAACTTTCTAAATTATTATAAAGTATTAGTGTTAAATTTCTTTTGAGATGATTTCAATCATTTTAGAAGCCTTAAGGAAAAGAAGATCAAACCATTTCTCTTCTTCTTGTGATAATTACCACACTTATTAAACCCATATCTAGTCAAGCCTAAGGTTTTATAAAGATTCTGTGGTAATTTATTAAGTCAACCATCCAAAGCTTCCTTTACTTGGTCCTATTGAATCCCCTCAAATATCTGTCTATGCCTACAGACTTCTAGGACCATCTGTCTCTTATTTGAATTAAATCTATACTGTCTGACTTTATATATAGATTTTTGGGGTTGGCTGTATAGAAGCAGATGCTGAGAGCAGGCATCAGTGGCTACAGTTTTATTCTTGGACTTAACCCAGGGTCTCTGGAGGAAGGACTTTTCCCTAATATCTTGAGCTCTGTCTTAATTTCCTTTTTTTCCTTCCTTTCTATAATAATTCCCTCCTACTTCATAGCTCCCTCTATCTCTTCCCGGAGAGGAAAAAAAAATGCCTACTCCCCAAATATTGACATATCATGTTTCTTAAAAACTGAACAATAAAAACTTCCTGTGACACCAATGAGCCATTCAACTCCGGTTCATTCCATCTCTCTTTGGTTCACTAGCAAACACTCTGAATTACTGTAAACTTCATAGCACTCTCTTCTTCATCTCGGGGCACAGCCCACCTGGCTACCTCTCAGACCTCATCTCTTTCTTTCTCAAACTGGGCTTCCACCACACTGGTCTCCTTACTGCTACTCACTGTCAAGGGCGCCCCTGTTTCTGGCTTTAGCATTTGGTCCTCCTTCTGCCTTGATGCTCTTCCCCATATGTTCATAGAGTTTCCTCCATGTCTCTGCTCAGGTGACCCTCTGGTCACTATGTTAAGAAAAACGCAAATAACAAAATAGCGCCCCCTCCCACCCCAGCCTCTTTAGATTGGGTATTTTTCTTTCTAGTTATTTCTCACTACCTGCCATATATTTATTGATTGTCTGCAAACACAATAAAAAAGAAAGACCTTGTGCCTTTTGTTCCCTCTTAGAATAGTGCATAGTTGGAGCTGAAGAAGTATCTGTGGATTGAATCAATTAGTGAATGTTGAAAGTGCCCTGTCTAAGTTCAGTAATGATTCCCTTGTTTCTCTGAAGTCCTGCTCATCCCACTGTTGCATTTGCTTCCTTTTTTTTTTTTTTTTTCTGGCCGCTCGGCTTGTGGGACCTCAGGTCCCAGACCAGGGATCTAACCCGGGCCATGGCAGTGAAAGCCCAGAATCCTAACCACTAAGCCACCAGAGAACTCCCTGCATTTGCTTCTTATAACACATCCTTTCTTCCAACTTCTGTGATATTTGACTCTTTATTCAACCTCCCATGTCTCTTCACCTATCTTCTCCAAGAATTTCTTTCAAATTACCACTTCCTCCAAGGCTCAGTTCTGGGCCATAGAAACTTCTTTTTCAGTGTTCACATCCTCAGAGACTTCTTCTATTCTTCTTTTTGTTATTGTAATTTAAAAAGACATAAAATTTACCATTTTAACCATCTTTAAGTGCACAGTTTAGTAGTATTCATGGCATGCCCCTTCTTGTGCAACAGAACTTTAGAACTCTTTCATCTTGCAAAACTGGAGGTCTACACTCACTGAATGACAACTGCCCTTTCCCCCTTCCCCCAGTCCCTGGCAACCACCACTGTACTTTCTATAAGTTTGACTACTTTAGATACTTCATATAAGTAGAATCATGCAGTATTTGTCATCTGTGACTGGCTTATTTCACTTAGCATATCTTCAAGTTTTGTCCATGTTGTGGTATATGACAGGATTTCCTTCTTTTTTTTAGCGCTGAATAGTATTCCATCATATATATGTGTGTGTGTGTGTGTGTGTGTGTGTGTGTGTGTGTGTATACACACCACATTTTCTTTATCCATTCATCTGCCAATGGACAATTAAGTCACTTTCATCTCTTGGCTTGTGGATAATGCTGCAGTGAACATGGGTGTGCAAATGTCTCTCTTGTTTTCAATTCTTTTGCATATATACCCAGAAGTGGGATTGCTAGATCACAGTAATTTTTTTGTGGAATCTCCATACTGTTTTCCATGCAGCTGCACCATTGTCTATTCTTACCAGTAGTGCCCAAAAGTTCTAGTTTCTCCACATCCTTATCAAACACTTATTATCTGTCTTGTTTTGTTTTGTTTTAGATACTGGCCATCTTAATGAGTGTGAGGTGATATCTCACTGTGGTTTTGATTTGCATTTCCCTAATGATTAGTGATGTTGAGCATCTTTTCTTATGCTAATTGGCCATTTGTATACCTTCTTTGGAGAAATTTATATTAAAAGTCTTTTGCCTGTTTTCAAATTGAGTTATTTGTTTTGTTTTGTTTTGTTTTTTGGTTGTCGTTGAGCTGTAGGAGTTTTTAAATATATTCTGGGTATTAACCCCTTGTCAGATATATGGTTTGCAAATATTTTCTCCCATTCTGTAGGCTGCCTTTTCACTCTGTTGGCTATTTTCTTTGCTGCCCAGAGGTTTCTTCAATTTATGACATTTTTCATACTTCAGTTGGGCCCCTAATTTAGATCCATGTTACCCACTCTCCTTTGCACACCTCCTTAAGCTTGGCATTACCGCGTCTTCCCTTTCTTCCTTATCTTCTATAGTGTCTAACATAGGATTATCTACTAAGTGGAAACTCAGTAGCTGAGTTACCAAACTGAATGACTTAATACTGTCACATCATCACTTCCAGTTTTGACTTCATATCAAGGGCCCAGGCCCCTGTCTCCAAATGCTTTCTGAACATCTCAAAATTGTACCACTGCCAACATATGAGGTCTTACAATGATCTTTCTTCCACTTTCTTCTTATCTAATCAATCATTAAGTCCTCTCTAGTTCTACTGGACAATGAGTTTGAAATTGAACATTTCTTTTCCATTCACAGGGTCACTGTGAAGCAACCCTAACTGATGTAGCACCTCCCAACGCTATGTCCACATTCTGCTCTCAGCTGTGTTTCCAAACAGCGAAAAGGTCAGCCCCTTACTGTCTTATTCAGGAACTTATGGTGAGTCCAGGTGCCTCTGAGAAAATGAAAAATCTCCCTTGGGCTTTCATTTTGCCCTATGAAGGTGAGAAGTACAATTTAAACCCACGATCCCCAGAAGGGTCCCTCCACTTTGGCCAGATGATGTCCTCCGTTGGTCTCCAGAATGATGCCTCGGTCCTGCTTCTGTACACTCACTGTCTCCTGGAAGCCTTTCCCCCCCGACTTAAACATTTCAATTCCTTCCCTTCTCTCAAATCTGAACTCAAATATGCTTTTCATTCTCCCCTGACAACTAACCAAAATCATCTTTGACCTAACCTTTGAATTTCCTAAGCATCTCTGTATGTTTTAACACTCTGGGTTATACTTTCATTAATATAATAGTATTTTCCTTTGGAATATCAGTACTTTGTATTTTTCTTTGAACAGTGAGGACCAACAAAATCAAAGTAATTTTTTAAATCCTGAGTTATAGATTTTGGAAAAGTCAAGATACAATGATTTTTTGCCTCCACCATAGCTGTTCCAAAAAAAAAATTCAAAATGATTAACTTTGTAATAACCTTAGGCTCTATCTACATAGACCTAAAACCCATAGATGTAAAAGCCATGGACTGGTATTCTTTGAATACATTTTCAAAGTAATTAACTACCCCCAATAGTCATGACCTGAGTGCATGTGGAGTGTTGGACTCATAAACAATGTGCTGGGTGAGGAAGCAAAGGCTCATTATGAATCCTTGTTACTGACTCAGTCTGTGATCTTGGGCAGTTCACTTAACTTCTTGATATCCACCTCTTTATTTGCAAATGGGGATAAGATTGGGGTACAAGAGGTACTGCTTTTAGGAGCTTTTAGCCTATGATAGATGAGACATGAATTGTGGCAGTAGGCTATGGCAAAATTTCCCTTTTTTCTCTCTTAGAAAATAGGACATGCTTATTTATAGATAATCCATCTTATTCTGGAAAAAAAAGTTTTAAGTCAGTGTTCAAAACATATATCATAAGACTTTAATTTTTTGAGTTAAAAAAGCATAAATAAGTAGTTGAAAAAATAAGAGAAAAGTAGAAAAAATAAGACGATGAAAAATAAGAGTGGAATTAACAGACAGAAAGTATGTCTTGAGAGTTGCAATTCACTTGCTACAGATGGACTGCAAATCTGACTCTGAGATTTCTAGCAGCCAGCTCAGGAGAGCATGATCTGTTAAATGATTCACGAAGCCCATTCGTTAAAACAAACCAACTGCTCCAAAGCATAACTATTCTTGGTACTAAGATCAGAGGGAAATTTCCTTTTCTCAACAATGACACTCAAGTGATTAAGAGAAGCAGGCACGACAGTTGAATAAGTGACATAAAATTCTCCCCTTTAATGTTTTTGAGGTTTTTTTCTTAGTATTTCTTTTTCCATTCTATTTTTCAATAACAAAAATTTGGCAGTAAGACTATATTGGTCAAAACTTTGACTAGGTAAAAATAATTTTTAGGAGAAATTTGAAAGGGACAAGTAGGGAGTAGCAAAGAAATACACCTAGAAGGAATAGGCCAAGAGTACAAAAAAGACAAGTTTTCAGAGCAAAGCAAGAATGAAATAGGAAGTCAGAAGCCATCTGGGCAGACTGAGTGTGGTGCCAAAGCCCTGAAGTAGCACAGTTTCACTCAAAAGTTAAGGAAAATGAGTTTGTACTTGGGACAAGGTTGTCATATAATTATAATGAATAAATTATTTTAATAGCTATATTTAATAAAATCTCTCCTCTGATTTCATTTCATTTATACTATTTCTAGAAAAAAATGATATATTTATTTATCCTGTAATTGGCCTGAAAGGACTTCTCCACTAAGGCTACTTTGTGTAGCTTTGATCATAAGTCCATTATGAAGGAAGTAAAAGCAATATGAAAATGACCAAATGACATGAACAGGCAATTCAAAAAAGAAGAAATATGTATTTGCATGGCCTTTTGCATGGCCAATATGCATAAAATATTCTTTCAGTTTTACTAGAAATACGAATTACAAATGCACATTAAAGCATCAGTGATATACTAGTGTCGTCTATCAATTAAAATTACACAGTAATTTTTATTTTAAATGATAATACACGGCATTGCTCTCTCATACTCTACTGATGGCAGCTGTAAACTGACACAGCTTTTGTAGAGTAGTTTGGCAATACATATGAAAATCTTTAAAAATCAACATGCACTTTAATTTAGCAATTCCACTTCTAGGAGTTTATTCTTAGGAAATAATTTAGAACAATGCCAAGGATGTTCATTGCAGTATTTTAAGTGATTCACAAAAATATAAAGGGTAAGAAATTACAACAATGAAGAATTTCTTTGCTACATTGTAATTCATCCATAGAACAGAATCTATGTATTCATAAAAGCTGAAGGTATCACAGTAGAACTGTTGTCCTGGGAAGATGTTCATGATGTATTATTTTGTGTTAAAATCAAGTTATATTAAGATATACTGTAAAGCTATAGTAATCAAGACAGTGTGGTAGTGGTATAATGTTAGACAAATAGATTGGCAGAATGAACTAGAGAGACCAGAAATAGGTTCACATATAGACAATTGATTTTCAGTAAAGGTACAAAGCATTTGAAAGGGAAAAGAAAACACTTTCAATAACTTGCTAGAAGAACTACATGTCCTTAGGGAAAAAAACGTACCTCAGTCCCTACCTCACACCACACACCAAAAAATAATTCAAGATGGATGACAGACTTAAACAGAAAAGCCAAAACTATACAGATTCTAGAAGAAAACATGAGAGAATATCTTTGCAATTTTGGGAGAGATTAATTAACTTAATCTTAGTTAAGTCTCAAAAAGCACTAACCAGAAGCATAACATTGATAAATTGGACTTTATCAAAATGGCTTATCATAAAAATACACCATTAAGAAAATGAAAAAGTATACCATGGACTGCGATTAAATATTTGCAATCTATGTATATGACAAAATACTTCTATCCAGAATATATAAATAATGCCAAAAGTCAATATTGAAAAAGCAAACCAATTTTAAAAAAATGAGCAAAAGACTTGAGCAAATACTTCACAGAAGATATACAAATGGCCAATAAACACATGAAAATGAGCTCAGTAACATTAGACATTGGAGAAATGTAAATTAAAACCACAATGAGATACCACCACCTATCCATCAGATTGCTAAAATTTAAAAATGGAAAGTTAAATGTTGGTGAGTATATGTAGCAACTAAAATTCGAATAAAAAATTGCTGATGTAAGTGTAAAATGGCACAGTCACTTTGGAAAGGAGTTTGGCAATTTAAAAAATAAAATTGAACATATATCTACCCAGTGATTCTGCAAATAAACTCATTAGTTTTTTTTCTTTTTCTAGCGGTACGCAGGCCTCTCACTGTTGTGGCCTCTCCCTTTGCGGAGCACAGGCTCCAGACGGACAGGCTCAGCGGTCATAGCTCACGGGCCCAGCCGCTCCGTGGCATGTGGGATCTTCCCGGACCGGGGCACGAACCCGTGTCCCCTGCGTCAGCAGGCGGACTCTCAACCACTGTGCCACCAGGGAAGCCCCTAAATGCCTTAGTTTTTACCCAAAAGAAATGAAAGCATATGTCGTCAAAAAAAGTGCATGAGTATGTTCATAACAGCTTTAATCATATTAGCTACAAACTAGAGTCACCCAATGTTTGTCAACAGGTAAATGAATGAACAATTTGTGGTATATTCATACAGTAGAATACTAGCCAGGAAGAAGAAGGCATGAACTATGGATACATTTAACAACATGGAAGAATCCAGGGGATACTACTAAGCAGAAGAAGTTACATGGAAAAGAGTATATACTTTTTGATTCCATTTATTTGAAGTATATGAACAAAACAATTCTGTGGTGAAAAAAATAAAAACAGTGGTTACCTTTCATGAGGTGGATATGGTTTGACTTGAAAGGGGCATGAGAAAACTTTTTGGACTGACAGAAATATTTCTTGATTGGTAATAGTTACGTAAGTGTGTACACTTGTCAAAATTCATCAAATGTACACTTAAAATCTGTACATTTTGGTCTTGCTTTCATGTGTTCCTTGGCTTGTAGCTACATAACTCCAGTCTCTGCTTGTCTCTTCAAATGGCCTTCTTCTCTGCATGTGTGTCTCAAATATCCCTTTCCTTTTTCTTTTTTAAAATTAATTAATTAGTTAATTATTTTTTAATTTTTTATTTATTAATTTTTTTGGCTGCGTTGTGTCTTCGTTGCTGCACGTGGGCTTTCTCTAGTTGTGGCGAGCTGGGGCTACTCTTCATTGTGGTGCATGGGCTTCTCATTGCGGTGGCTTCTCTTGTTGCAGAGCATGGGCTCTAGGCACAAGGGTTTCAGTAGTTGCGTCACGGGAGCCCTAGAGAGCTCGGGCTTCAGTAACTGTGGCACACAGGCTTAGTTGTTTCAAGGCATGTGGGATCTTCCCGGACCAGGGATCGAACCTGTGTCCCCTGCATTGGCAGGCAGATTCTTAACCACTGCACCACCAGGAAAATCCTCAAATATCCCTCTCCTTTTTCTTATAAGGATGCCAGTTATTTGATTTAGAGCTCACACTAAATCCAGGATGATCTTACCTGGAGATCATAAACTTAGTTACATCTGCAAAGAATCTATTTCCAAATAAGGTCACATTCACAGGTACAGAGGATTAGGACTTGGACGTATCTATTTGGGGCACACAATTCAACCCAGGTGGCTTTGGTCATATATTAATGTTAATACTTAGACATTCTGCATTGGATGGTTAGCTATATTCAGAGCTTCTCTAGCCATAAGAAGGAGGGTAAGATGGTCAACTTTTGAGGACATCCTGAGACAGTAGAACATGCATTGGCCACTTGGGCTGCTCCTGTTGTACTGCTGAAGCTGGATGAGGTGGGAATATATCCTTTCAGTCCACATAAGGGAGGACCCAGATGGTCAGAACCATGTCTATGCCCTTCTATGCCATCAGCATGAGCTGCATATTGCTTTGGGTGGTGGTGAGGCCCTAACCTCCCACCACCCTCTGGCTAGAGATCTTACTTTTCTCCCTGATTGGGTCTTTGGAAATACCAGACAGCATTAAAATGTGCTTGAGTTTTTATGTATTCAACATGAGTCCGTGTCTTAATGTAAAGGTACCCTCTCATAGAGGTAATCTGTTTTACTCTTAAAATCAAGTTAAAGAGTTTGTAAGAGTGAAGTAGCCAATGAGAAAACAGTAAGTTCTTTGACCCAGGAGTGATGAGGAAAAAGTGGCATTTGAGGAAGTTTTGTTGATTGGTGCAGGAAAATCAGAGGTAGCAGATGGAACACAGAGGGACCAAGGTGGCAAGGATGAGCCCCAAGAGAGGGGCAGAAGGTGGGCTTGAGGAGGTAAGTTCAGGGCACAGAAAGACTGCACGGTGTGAAGGTGAGGAAAGAATGAAAAACACGAGCTCAAATCTGCATACTGGGGAGTCATGTAATTGTTGATAAGAACAGGAAGCCCGCAATGATTGAGTTGTCTTCATTTTCATCCTTTGTTGGAGGTTCATTGGTTTTCCACTTAGTTTGACTTCATGTGGGCCTTGTAGTGCAGGTTAGCGCCTGATTTCACACTAATCATGATCACACTAATCTGTTATTGCCAAAATGTGACATATCCAATTTAGGATTCTGCCTGTTAGTTCTCACAAGCTCTGCTGGATCTTTGCTGTAACTCCCTCTTCTTCTTCTTCTTCTTTTTTTTTTTTTTTTTTGCTTATTAGTGTGTCATTTTACAGAGTGTTGCTCAGACCTCAGAGTTTCATGCCATCTGCAGGCTCTGCAAAGATCTATGCTTATGTACAGCTTGTCTGGTTAAAGTTGATTTGTGTGTGTGTGTTTAACTGGTCGCTAAACTGTAGTGTTATAATGATCCAGAAACACATTTCAGGATTGATGGCATGTTTTGTAGTATGAATAAAAATGACCCGCTCCATCTAAATTCAAGATGTTGCCCTATTTCTTTATTAGGTATTAGAAATAAATCAGACAAGTTGCAGTTAACACTAATTCAACCAAGCCATTGAGTTTTATTTTTAAAATCGAATGCTGCAGTGATCTCAGAGGCAATTTTGATGTTTGCTGAGGTACTGGTGGTATTTCATGTTCATGTTGTTATGAGTTTTCCATGAGTATTCTAGAAAAATCTTACCAGAGTGGTAAGAACTGATGACCAATTCACTTCTGAGAAAGCTCAAGTGGCCTGTGGCCACACAGTGGATACTGCCTTTGGGCAGTAACTTCACCCACTTTTCTCAGCAGATCAAATGTATAGGAGTCCCAGTTACCAGAGGTTGAAATCACAGATAATGTTGGCATAAGGTTGCTTTAAAAGGGATTCTTCCTAAGGAGGGAGACACCAGGGTCAGCATTCAGAAGCTGTGGGTGTAGCATGGGAGCAGAGGCCAGTGAAGATGCCCTACCTTTACTCAGGAAGTCAAAAGCTCTGATGAGAGAGTATCCATTTTCAAACTCCCTCCAGCCTTGAAGAACATGAGGCTATCCCAATACAATACCAATCACATAGGAACTGTCCTATCCTCTCTTCTTGCTTTCCTCCTTACTCTGTATCCCCAACCCCCAACTTTGATTCTGATGGAGGAAGAGACCAGTTACCATCAGATGAAAACTGAAATGTAAATTAATACATTGGACTAGACACGTTTTTTATGCATATGTTCGAGTGTGTTTTGTTTTTAACTCTTTATTTTGAATTGTTTTAGACTCAGAGGAAGGTACAAAAAGTATGTACAAAAAGGTACATAGAGCCTCTTATACCCTTCACTCAACTTCCCCCAATAGTGACATCTTATTTAACAATATGAGAAACCAAGAAATTGACAATGGCATAATGTTAACTACAGACTACATTTGGTTTTCACTGAGTTTCATATGTACTCATGAGTGTATGTTTGTGTGTAGTTCTGTGCAATTCAAGTATAAATTTGTGTAACCACCATCATAATCAGAGTACATCAGAATACAGAACTACTCTAACCCCATGAAGGAAATCTTGTGTGCTATACACTTATAGTCAGACTCTCCCCATCACATCCTTGTTCCCTGGAAATCACTAATTTGTCCTCCATTTCTACAGTTTTGTCATTTCGAGGATATCATATAAACAAAACCATATTGTATGTTACATTATGAAATTGCCTTTTTTCACTAAGCATAATGCCCTTAAAATCTATCCAAATTGTTGGCTATATCAGTAGTTTGTCTCTTTTTTATTACTGAGTAGTTTTCCATTGTATGATTGTTCCAGAGTTTGTTTAACCATTCACCTGTTGAAAGATATTTGGGTTGTTTCAGTATTGAGCCATTACAAATAAACTTTCATGTATGCTATATACATTATGTACAAGTTATTGTATGAACATAAGTTTTCATCTGTCTGGAATAAATGCCCAAGAGTTGCTGCGTTGTATGATAAGTGCATATTTAGTTTTATAAGAGAATGGCAAACTTTTCCAGAGTGGTCATATCATTTTACATTCCCACCAGCAATGTATAAGAGATACAGTTTCTCTGCGTCTTTGTCAGCATTCGGTATTATTATTTTTTAGCTTAGCTATCCTAATAGGCAAGTAGTAATATCTTGTGGTTTTACTTTGCATTTCCGTAATGGCTAATGATGTTGAAGAACTTTTTGTGTGCTTTTTGTCATCCATAACTCCTTTATGGTGAAATGTTGGTTCATGACTTTCATTCATTTTCTAATTAAATTTTTTTTTACTGTTGAATTTTGAGGTATCTTTATACATTCCAGATACAAGTTATTTGTAAAACGTAGTTTGCAAATATTTTCTCCCAGTCTGTAACCTATCTTCTCATTCTCTTAAAAAGGTATTTCATAGAACAAAAGATTTTAATTTTAAAGAAGTCCAATTTATTACTTTTTTCTCTTAGAAACTGTGTTTTTGGATTCATGTCTAATACTCTTAACCTAGCTCTGTGCCCAGAATATTCTTCCTCTTGGGTTAGAACACTTAAATATTTATTTAATACACAAGAAGTTGGCGAAGGAAAAGCAGAAGAATAAAAACAACCTGAGACAAATAGAAACCAATCAGCAAAGTTGTCTAATTAATCCAGTGATATCAATAATTACCTAAATATGGATAAACTAAATAACCTACTCAAAAGGCAGAGGTTGTCAAGTTGGACAAAAAGGCAAGATCTAACTATATGTTGTTTGCAAGAAACACACCTTAGATTCAGAGACATGAATAGTTTGGAGGTAAAAGCATGGAAAAGATATATCATGAAACTAACTATAAGAGAGCTGGAGTGGCCATAATGGCTGAAATATGATTGAAGGAAAAGGGATATTTCATTATAATAAAAGGATCAATATATCAAACAATTAAAAATGTACAGGAATTATAGCCATTATCTTGTAATAACCTTTGATGGAGTATAATCTGTAAAAATACTGAATCAGACGCTGTACATCTGAAACTAATATAATATTGTAAATCAACTATACTTCAACTAAAAATTTAAAAATAAAAAAGAAAGTTTATGCTAGAAAATAAATGTACATACACACCTCAAAACAGAACCTCAAAATACATGAAGTAAAAATTGACAGAATTGAAAGGAGAAATTGGCAATTTAACAATAATAGTTGGAATTTCAGCAGCCCACTCTCAATAAATGATAGAACAACCAGACAGAAAATCAACAGGGTTATATAAATCTTCAGCACTTATCAACACTATCAACCAACTTGCTCTAACTGTTATTTATAGAACATCCAAAGACTTCAGAATACAGATTATTTTCAAGTGCACATGCAACATTCTCTAGGTTAGACCATACACTGATACGAAACAGAATTAAATTAGAGTTTCACAACATAAAGTTATCTGGTAAATTTCCAATCTCTTTGGAAATTAAATAACACACTCCTGAATAACCTATGGGTCAAAGAAGAAATCAAAAGGAAAAGTAAAAATACTTGGACCTGAATGAAAGAGAAACACAGCACAGGGTTTCCCTGGTGGCACAGTGGTTGAGAGTCCACCTGCCAGTGCAGGGGACACGGCTTCGTGCCCCGGTCCAGGAAGATCCCACATGCTGCGGAGCGGCTGGGCCCGTGAGCCATGGCTGCTGAGCTTGCGCGTCCGGAGCCTGTGCTCCGCAATGGGAGAGGTCACAACAGTGAGAGGCCTGCATACTGCAAAATAAATAAATAAATAAAAACAAAAAACACAACACATAAAAAATATGGAGGGCCTCCCTGGTGGCGCAAGTGGTTGAGAGTCCGCCTGCCGATGCAGGGGATACGGGTTCGTGCCCCGGTCTGGGAGGATCCCATATGCCGCGGAGCGGCTGGGCCCGTGAGCCATGGCCGCTGAGCCTGCGCGTCCGGAGCCTGCGCGTCCGGAGCCTGTGCTCCGCAACGGGGGAGGCCACAACAGTGAGAGGCCCGCATACCGCAAAAAAAAAAAAAAAAAAAAAATATGGAAAGAATCTAAAGTAGTGCTGAGCAGAAAACTGACAAATATAGATACCTACCTTAAAAACTAGAAAAAGAAGAGCAATCTAAACTAAAAGCAAACAGAAGGAAGCAAATAACAAAGAGTATAGTAGAAATTATTGAAATAGAAAACAAAACAAAGCAAAAACTAGTAGAGAAAACTAATAAAACCTAAAGCCAGTTCTTTAAAAAGATGAACAAAATTGGCAAACCTGAAGCTAGAGTGAGAAAAAATAAGAGAGAAGACACAGATTACCAAAATCAGGAATGAAAGAGGGGACACCACTACTGGTGCTATATAAATTAAAATGACTACAGGATAATATTATGAAATATCTGATACCAATAAACTAGACAACTTACATGAAATGGACAAATTGCTAGAAAGACACATTACTAAAACCAATGCAGGAAGAATTGGAAATCTGAATAGTTCTAGGATGAGTAAAAAAATTAAATTAGTAATTAAAAATCTTTCCACATGGTTAAAGGATTATACACTATGATCAAATGTGATATCTTTGAGGGATGCAAGAATGTCTCAACATCATCAAGTCAGTCAACGTGATACCCCACATTAACAAAATAAAAATAGAAATCATATAATCATCTCAATAAATGCAGAAAAAGCAGTCGACAAAATTCAATCCCCACGTATAATAAAAACTCTCAATAAAATGGGTATAGAAGGCATGTACCTTAACATAATACAGGCCATATATGACAAATTCACAGCTAACATCATACTCAATGGTGAAAATCCAAAAGCTACCCCTTTAAGATCAGTAACAAGACAAGTATGTCCACTCTTGCCACTCTTACTCAACTTAGTATTGGAAGCTTTAGACAGAGCAATTAGGCGAGAATAAAACAACGATTTAAAAAACCCCAAATAAATGAACAAACCAACCCAAACCCCAACACCTGCATAGATACAGAGAACATAATAGTGGTTACCAGAGGGAGAGAGGGGTGAAGGGAGGGTGAGATGAGTAAAGAGGGTCAAATGTATGGTGATGATGGCAACTCAGCTTTTGGTGTTGAGCACGCTGTAGTATGTATATACAGAAGTCGAAATATAATACTGTACACATTAAACTTATATAATGTTAAAACCAATAAAAATTAAAACAAAAATAAAACAAACAAAAAAATCTTTCCATATGGAAAACAACAAAACGTTGCTAAGATAAATTTACAAAGACAAATAAATGGAGAGACATTTTGTGTTTTGGTTTGGAAGACACATTGTTCTTTCCTAGTTGACCTATAGAAGCAACACAATCCCTTTCAAAATCCCAGCAGACTTTTATTGTAGAAATTGCCAACCAGATTGTAGATTTTTTCTTTTGTTTTTTCTTGTGCTGTGTTAACTTTGCTAATCTATAGTCTCCAGCTGTTCAAATAGAACATTCATTTAGGTGTTGCTGTGAAGAAAATTTGCAGATGTGATTAATGTCTTAACCCTTTGACTTTAAGTAAGAGAGATTAAGGTGGATAATCTCAATGGGCTTGATTCAGTTGGTTGGAAGGCCTTAAAATCAGGGCTGATGCTTTCTTGAGAAAAAAAAAAAAAATTCTATCTGCTGACAGTAGCTTCAGCCCATTTCCATGAGTTCCAGGCTGACTTTCCTGCCTGCCTGCCTATGGTTTCAGGTTTGCTTAGTCAGTCCCTCCAATCCCATAAGCCAATTTCTCATAATAAATCTCTCCATATATATCTGTCCTACTGGTTCTACTTCTCTTGTTTAACTCTGACTGACACACTGATATAACAATTTATATGGAAATGCAAAGAATCCAGATTAGGCAAAACAATTTTAGAACAGAACAAAGTTGGAGGACTTACATAACCCAATTTCAAAACTTAATATAAAGCCACAGTAATTATGACCGTTTGGTATTATTGGTGGAAAGATAGGTATATAAATCAATGAGACAGAATTGGGAGTCCAAAAACTAACGTTCTATTTTTGGTCAATTGATGATGCAAATCTATGTACACATAAAGACTTGTACATGTGTATTCATAGCATCATTATCTATAATAGCACCAAATGAAAACAACCTGAAAGTCCAATGATTGTTGAATGGATAAATAAAACTGTGGCATACCCATAGAATAAAATAGTATTTAGTAATAAAAAGGAATGAAATACGGATACATGCTACACCATGGATGAATTTCACAGGCATTGTGGCAAGTGAAACAAGCCAGACAGAAGACAGTAAATTGTAAAATTCCATTTACATAAAGTGTCCAGAAAAAGCAAATTTATAGAGACAAAGTAGATCAGTGGTTCCTGGGGCTGGGGAGGGAGCAGAAATTCATTGCAACGGGCTTGAAGGAATTTGGGGAGAGTCATGGAAATGTTCTAAAATTGGATTGTTATGATATATGTATAGCTCACTAAAGCTTACTAACAATATCATTGAATTGTACATTCACAGTGGGTCTTTTTATGGTGTGTAAATAATACTTTAATGAAACTATTTTTAAAAAGGAACAGAAAAATCATGGGGGTCTGTCCCAACGGTAATTAAGAGAAAACTCTCTACAGAGTAAATTTAAAGTGACAGTTGAAGACAAAAATAAAGCTGCTTTTGCAAATACATTACAGGAGTCCAGCACTTTTCTCACACAAGTTATAGAGGGTCCATATGGCTATTGCTAGATAATGTGGCTGGCTCCAAGAATTCATAACATAAATATATTTTCTCTCAATGCCATGAGAATATATAAAACTTTGATTCAGCCACGGTTACCTTACTTTGCAATATAATTTTACAATTTTCAGCTTTATGAGTCATAAACCACTTTCTACAGGATTCCAAGTGTAATAGAAAAAGCAATAAAAAAAAATTACAAGTCAGAAGGCAACAGTAGAAATCCACGGGTCAGAGTCTTCATTCGGGGCCACACCAGCCCATTGACTTCTCTTGGAAGAAAAACTGCCCCAAGGTTAAATTCAACCCCCCCCCCAACTCCAGCTAATCACCTCAAAACTGTGGGCCCTTACTCCCAGTGGGCTCAGCAAAATAATGTGCATGGCTCAGAACACTTGTTTTCAAGGGAGATAAGGGAACAGCACAATTCATAATTCATATCAACTGTAAAAATCAAGGATAGGAAAATCCAAGGCATGATGTCACGCTATTTATCAATGACAAATTATATATTTAATGAGTAAATGGGAAAGAGTTTGCTAAGAGGAAAGAGTATTAGACAGGAAACTAAGATTTGTTTGGTTTTCTATTTAAACAGCACCAGGTAATAAGCAAGGTTTGAAAGGATAGAATCTTGGTTAAATGTTTGGACAGCAAACTAGGGGTTTCTGCAAAAACACCCTTGCCTCTCCTCTCCCCAATGAAGGGGCACTGATTTGCATTCACATTTTAATATTTGGAGGCACTTTGCAAACATAATCACTGTACTTACCATCTGCCTTTGTTAAATAACTAAAGGTATTTGGCCACTACCCTAATTTGGTTTCTGACTTCTGGTCCAGGGTTTCCAAGGCAGGTCACATTTTAAGGAACATGGCCAGACTCTTTTCTACTCTGCGAATCTCTCGGTCACACCAGGAGATAATGCTGAGCTGTCGCTTGAAGAGAACCAGAGGTAGCTGCTGGGAGCATTTTGGAGTCAGGCACCTACTTGCTGTGATCACCATAAAAATGGTACCCAGTGACCTGCATTTTACAGACTTTAAGCAGCATAGGGATATTAGATATTCCAGAAGCGAAGTGTTTTCTCATTCCAAATTGTATGGAGAAAATTTGGCCCTGTCTGATAGTGAGATTATTGCCTTCAGTGGGGTGTAAAAGAGTCCCTTAGATTCAGATTTCTTAACTCCTCTTTTGAAATGGAGCAGATGAAACTTGCTTATCATTGTACTTAGTGAATTTCATTATAGGACTGTTATGTCTGTCAACGGGTGGCCACATGTGACAGCTGACTTCCCCAGTTATCAGATCCGTCCAGCTGGATGTGCCATCTTTCCTCTCTGCCCCAAGTGCATTATCACTGCCTGGCCAGAGTGGGACCCCATGGGCCACTGCAGCCCTGCTGCTCAGGTTAATCTGGTACCAGAGGCACTAAACTTGCCTCAGCTAGACAATACTCCCCTTCTCCTGTCCTCTCTGCTATCTCCCTGTTGATGCCTTCCAAGAGCATCATTTCTAGAAAGGCAGATGTCACTCTCAAGTTTTGTAGGGAGCTTAAGAAGCCCGTGCAAGGAGCACAGGGTGGTGTTATTAGGGGTGACTATTCTGGTCATTGGACACAAATTCTGTACGGGGTCATTTCCAGCACCTGCAAAATTCCAATGGCAAAAGTCCAGTTGGTTCTTCAGATCAGTTGCAGATCCAGAAACCCTGAGAGAAGGTAGTCTCATTTTTCAACTTTTATAAGGGACAATCAGATGATTGAGTTTAAATCTCATCAACTAAGAGAACATGATCAGAAAGATGCAGATTAAAAAAATATTTACCCCCTTTATTGGAAATAGAGAAAACATTCTTTAAGTTAAAATACTGAGTACAGCTCTTGCCCCATTTCCAAAATTCTGAAAGGTAATGTTTTCAGTTTTAGTATTTTAAAAAGTGCCTGTGATTTTAATTTTGATGTCCTCGTTGACCCAATATTTATTTAGGACAGAGTTTTAAAAAAATGTTCAGGTTGTTTGAGATTTTTGGCTTCACCATTTGTTACTTGCTGACTGTCGACATATTTCCCTTTCTGACTTCCTGAATATGTGGGTCATAGAATGTCTACTTTTTGAATTCAAAAATTGTGTTTGTAGTCAAGTTTTGTAAATGATCCATAGACAGTTAAAAAGATGGTATATTACCTGTAGGGAATACATATTATAAATCTATTAATTCTGGGCTAATATTTAAATTATTTAAAGCTTCATTCCTTATTTATTAACTACTTTAACCTGTCAGAGACTGAGACTGCTGTAGTGAACATTTCACTATAATTACTTTTCTGACAATCTTTTCAAAAAGGTTTTCTTTTATATACTTCTTGGTTCATTTTATATATTTTTGTTGTTGTTGTTGTTGTTTTTTTCGGTACGCGGGCCTCTCACTGCTGTGGCCTCTCCCGTCGCGGAGCACAGGCTCCCGATGCGCAGGCTCAGCGGCCATGGCTCACAGGCCCAGCCGCTCCGCGGCATGTGGGATCCTCCGGGGTCGGGACACGAACCCGTGTCCCCTGCATCGACAGGCGGACTCACAACCACTGCGCCACCAGGGAAGCCCCATTTTATATATTTTTAAATTGCTGTACTGTATATTCATTATGAAGATACTTCATTATAAAATAATTCTCTTTTACCATATTCAGTGTCTTTGGCTTGGAATCTACTTAGCCTGATATTAATATTCTGCTCTTGACTTTTCTTTCCTTTTGCCTGATATAAACCCATTGAAAAAAATTTTTAAGTTTCAGCCTCAGTTTTGAGTGTTTTCTGTAAGAATCACCTGGTAGAATTTATTTTCTAATCCAATCTTAGAATTTTTGTCTTTAGATTAAAGTTTACATCATCTGTATTGATCCAAGTAGTTCTTATTCCTGTCACCTTGTTTTATGTTTACTTGTTTTGCCTTTTGCATTTGCTTTTCTTTTATATCTGCTTTTCTTTTATATACTTTATAAAAAATATAATAAGGAGAACTTTTTTTGGAGGACGTCTTGTTTCAAATTCTGTTGGTGATTTAAAAAAAATTTTTTTAAATACCTTAAGCATATCTTTAATTTCCAAAGTTTAAAAATAAAGGAATAAATTTTGATTTCCTGATATGTCAAACATATTAGCCAATATTAGCTATATTAATGACTTAATGACTTTGGACTCAGACTATTATATACTTAGAAATATAAGACATTAAGATTTAAAAAAATTTTCTAGATTCAATTTGGTAATATTTATTATCGTTATTTATATTTAACTCCATAAGTTTATTTGGTTATAATGCTGATGTGTATCTTTTCACATGCTTTCTTTTTTTAAAATTAATTAATTTATTTATTTTTGGCTGCCTTGGGCCTTTGTTGCTGCATGCGGGTGGTGAGCAGGGGCTACTCTTTGTTGCAGTGTGCGGGCTTCTCATTGTGGTGGCTTCTCTTGTCGCGGAGCATGGGCTCTAAGTGCGTGGGCTTCGGTAGTTGTGGCACATGGTTTCAGTAGTTGTGGTTTGCAGGCTCAGTAGTTGTGGCGCACAGGCTTAGTTGCTCCACAACATGTGGGATCTTCCCAGACCAGGGATGGAACCCATGTCCCCTGCATTGGCAGGCAGATTCTTAATCACTGTGCCACCAGGGAAGCCCACATGCTTTCTTTTTAATTCCTGAATTCTTGTTACTATTTATTGCTTTTAAATGATTACTTACTGCTTTTTTTTGTGTAGAAGGGTGTTTGAGTGATTTTTTGGAATGGTTACTTGAGGGATATATTTTGGGTGTCTTTGAATATTTAAAAGTTTTGATCACCATTCCTCATAAAAGACCACCTAACTGGGACAAAAATTGCTAGGTCACTATTATCTTCCCTCAGTCACTTACCCAGTTCTAGGTTTTGGCATGCTAATTTATCTCTCTAGGGCTCACTTCTTATTCATGAAATGGTGATAATAGACCTTGCCCCAGTTATTTCACAGAATTTTGCAAGGCTAAAATCAGAAAATGGACATGAAAGTACATTGAAACCATAAAGAGCCACTGAAATATGAGATGTTATCATTTCTCACTGACTTTAACCTGAAGTACAATGTTTTATACTTGTCTGGTTGGACTCATTTTTTATTTGCTCATCAGTTACTCCTGCTCAATTCAGTAACTTTTTTAAAGGAGCAACTTCTCTTCTAGATCCATCTGTTAACTACAGCCTTCCTGGTCAAGCCATCTGATGGGTCGAGCCTGAAGAGGGCCTTCTTCCTGTATTTAAACTATTTTTATTTTTCTTTTATAATAGAAAAGTGATTCTTGGGCACTGTGGAAAAATTGGAAATAGAAAACAACACAGAAAATAAAATGAAAAAATTAATAATATTCAAATAAAGTCTAAAGCAATTAATTCTGAAGTAATTAATTCTTAAGTATTTCTAATACACAGGAACAACCACATTTTGACTTTTTTTATATACACATCACCATTTTGTCCTTAAAATTGTATTATACAGCAATGTTTTATAAGTCGATTTTAAGTAATTTTTTATTGATGTATATAACAAAGTACACCAATCATCAGTGTGCAATTTGATTAATTTTTCATGAAGTGAACCCATCTGAGTAACCACCAATACAGAGCAGAAGGGAGAATATCACCAGTCCTTTGGACGCCTCCCATAAACCTTTCCCTGAACTACCAGTTCCCTCTCCTGGATGACCACTCTCCTGATTTCTCTACTACCCATTAATTTTGACCATTTGCAAACTTGATGTGAGTGAGCCATGCACTCTATATTCTTTTTTGTTAGCTTCTCTTGTGCAGCATTTTATTTGTGAGGGTCATCCATGTCGTTGTTATTAGTGGTGTTCATTTTTATTGTATTCCATTGACTACACCATTTATTTTTCCTTTTTGCTATGAATGGGCTTTTGGTTTATTTCCAGTTGGGGCTATTACAGTGTTGCCATGAACATTTTCATACATGTCTTTTGGAGTAAATATGTATGCACTTTGGTTGGCTGTATACTAAGGAGTGGAATTGCTGGGTCACAGGGTATGCATATGTTCAGCTTTAGGAGATAATGCCAGGAAAGTTTTCCCAAGTGTTGGTACCAGTTTACACCCCTAGAAGTGGTGTATGAGATTTTCAGTCATTGCACATACTTGTCAACTCTTGGTAATTTTAATCATTATGCTGGGTATGTATTAGCATCTCATTGCTATTTGTATTTTCATGAGATTGACAAGGCAGAGTACTTTAAATATATATATATATATGTATATTTATGACTATTTAGATACTTTGTTTTGTGAAGTTCTTGTTGAAGCATTTTGCTCATTTTTCTATTGGGAAATATTTTTTAAATTTATTTTTAGGAATTTTAATATATTTGGGGTGGGAGTTGTTTGTCAGATAGATGTATATTAATGTTTTCTTGTATACCTTGGCTTGTTTTTGACTCTTTTATAGGTGTATTTGGATGAGCAGAAGTCCTAAGTTTTAATAGACACAATTTTTAATTATTTCCTTTATTGTTATGGCTTTTCGTGTCATGAAAAAAAGGTTTGCCTATTCCAAGTCATAACATTATATTCCAATACAATAATCTAGAGGCTTTAAAAATTTTTTTTACATTTAGATCTAACTTTCAACTGGGAATAATATTTATTGACTTTTAAGTATGGTGTGAGGTCATGATTTATTTGTTCTTCTCTATATTGAAAACAACATGCTCTTATGCAGTGTCACTTTTATCATAAATTTAATGACCATAAAACTGTGGGTTTGTTTCTGTGGTCCCTATTCTGTTTCTTTGGTCGCTTTGCATACCTTTGTATCATGAATGTAGCTTTATAATAAATCTTGATAGCTAATGTTATGTCTTCCACACTAGTTCTTTGAGAATGACTTTACTACTCTTAGATCTTTAAATGTCCATCTACAGCTTAGAATTATGTTGTCAATTAGAAACAACAACTGCAACAATGAAAACCTAGTTGGATTTTTATTAGGATTGAATTGAATATACAGTTTAATTTGGAGAAAATGATAGCTTTAACATATATAATCTTCCTGTTCACAAATATGATATATCTGTCCATTTGTTTAGGTTTTCTCACTTTGTCTCAATAAAAGTTTTTAGTTTTTTGGGTAGAAATCTTGCATGTTTTTTTGTTATATGTATTACTGGTATTTGATGTTTTTACTTGATACTATCATAAATGTTGTTTTTCAAACATCATTTTCTTATTGTTTTATGTTGATAATAGAAATAAAATTGATTTTTGTATATTGACTTTGTATCCAGCAATTTTGCTGAATTTACTTTTGATTCACACAATTTAGCTGTACACAACTTTGAATATGTTTTCCTTTTCAGTCCTTAAATCTTTTACTTATTTTTCTTGCCTTATTGAGCTGGCTTGGTCCTTCAGTACAATGTTGAATAGCAGTGCTGGTTGTGGGCATCATTGTCTCATTCCTGATCTCAGAGTGATATCAATTTTCACTATTTAATATGATTTTGATTGTTGGATATTTTGAGATACTTTAAATCAGATTATTGAAGCTTATTTTTTCCCAGTTCATTGAAAGTTTTATTATGAATTAGCATTGAATTTTGTCAAATGCTTCATGGGAAAGTTTTGAATTTTTTTAGTAGATAAATGACAAATTTTACTATTTATTTCTAAATACTTTCATCAAATTTGCAAAGTTGTGTTTTTCCAAAAAAGTGTCTGTTACATCTAAATAGGTGAACTTATCTGCATAAAGTTGTCCATAATATTCTCCGTATATATGTGTCATTATATGTATGTATATGTTCTTGCATATGTATTTAGCTCTATTTATTGACATATAATTTACATATAATACAATTCACCAATTTTAGTATATTATTTAATGAGTTTGTCTTCATCCCACTTTTCCATTGTCACATCTTGATTTGGGTTGGCATACCTTAAGATTTTTGGCTGCTTTATTATTGGTATTAAATTGACATTGTTAAATTAGCATTTTTAGATAAGTGTCTTTATTTTAAAAAATTATTTGTGATATTTGAATTTTACCAAATGTTATCATATTTTCCAAATGACAACAGTTATTAGGAACTTATTTTGTTCATTTCAGAACTCTTAATTCTATTGCTTACCCTTTTCTTGGATTTTTTTCAATTGCCAATTATAACTTCTTTGACCCTTGAACATTTGAAAATGTTTCTCTGTTTTCTTTATAAGTACATTTCTTTTTCCTACTTAGATATAGATTTGGATATAGAATTCATGGCTACAACTTTTTCCTTTCAGTCTCACAAAATTTCCTTCATTTTATGCGGCAGAAAAGAAATCTGAAAAAAAAAAGACATTTTTTCCCTTTGTTGGTCACTTTTGTCTTGGAGAGTTGGAGATCTTTTTTTCTCTCTTTTGTTCAACAATCTACCAGGATATGTCTAAATATGATTCTCCTTTCATTGAATTTTGCTTGGTACTGATGGAATTCTTTCAGCTTTAAGTTCAACTTTCTCCACCTTATTTAAGTTTGATTTTATTATATCTTTAATAATTGTTTTGTTCTTTTTTTCTGGTGGATTCTCAATGAGCATTTGTACCTGTTTCCTGATTTCAGTTCATTGCCCGCAGTATCTATTAAGCTCTTTTTTTTTTTTTTTTTGTATTTTTCATCTCTAATTCCACTTTCTCTGCATTTTCAAAGGGTAAACTTAACTCTGCATAGCTTCTCTGTTAGTGATGCTACTGCACTGGGGACAGGCTCATTGCATCTAATTTTCAATTTTGTCTCAGTCTCCACTCCAGACAGTCAGGATAAGAATGTCTGCCTGTATCCTCGTTCCACTAGCTGCTCCCTCCCAGGAAAACCTTGTTGCATTAAGAAGTCCTCTTATTAGCTTTCATCAGTTTTATTCAGTAGCATGTGAAGGTTAATACTACTGAATATTCTTGATCCAAATTGTTGACATAAGTTTCAAAGAATTGGCTTCTATCTTTCTCTTGTTTTCTACTTGCCTTTAGCCAAAATCCCATTATAACATATTTGTGGGGGCTTTTCTGATATTTTTCTTTTTTTTTCTTATAATTAGGCTTTGCTTTCTCGGGAAGGTATCTTAATACCTTTCAAAATTCTCTTTCTATCCACAGTATGTCTAGCTAAAATTCCTTGGAGTTTGTGCCTCATAGATGGTCCACTTTTTAATTTTTCCATTTCCAAGAAATTTCTCCTGTATTCCTATCTCCTCCATTCCACTGGTTATTCCAGGCTGAACATTGTGATGATTTGGAGAGAGATTTAATACCTGGGCTTAGTTACCTTCTTACCTTGTGATTGCAAGAGGAATTCCTGTCTTTCTAACTCCTTCTTCCTTTCATAGTGGTAACTTTACCTTAGTTGTTTTTATTTGGCCCCTATTGCCTCCATAGATTCTTTGAGTGAGTAATTTATCAACTTATTTTTCAGAAGTCATGTACATTTGACACTCTCAGTATCCTAAATTAGCAGTCTAAATAGTTAACTCAGGCTTATTATAAAGTTCAACCTAAACCTTTTTAATATAGCCCATAAAAATTATGTGAGCAATGCTTAGATTCAGAGAATGGAGAGAGTAATATAAGATGCTCAAGAAAGTCTAAAGGGACTTAGAAATGCAGGGTTATAAAATTTTAAATCTTAAAGCGTCCTGAAGACAATTCAGCTCAATTTCCTAATTTTATAGGCCAAGAATGTACAAGTGACTTTCCCAAGTATGTGAGGCTACTACTTTGAACAGAGGCAGAACTAAACTAGATATAGGAGGACACTCATTTTTTGGTCCACCCATCACATTTTTCTTCTGGAAATAAAAAGCTCCATCTTTTTAGGAAATTCTTTTAGGGAATTCTCCCTCTAATCTTCTCCAACCATGTAGCCCTAATAAGGGTTGAAAACTCTACTGACCTGTTCCCATGCATATAAATATGAGTATGTGATCTAACTTAGGCCACCTGGTAAACTTCTAAAGAATTTAAAAAATTGACGTAAGGAAAGGGAGCAGTTATTCTCTGTTGGCAAAGCTGGGAAGAGTTGGGCTGCAGAAGACCAGGTTTCCAACATTATGTAAAAGCTTCTTTAAGAGAAGGCAGCTGAATTCTTGAAGGTATCAACGAAAGAAAATGGAGGTAGTAGGTCTTGACAGCATGTGAGAGCCTGGTTCCAGATATCCTGTGGCCACCTAGATTCTATACTGCCCATGGCTTGGGTACCTTTGGGCTTAAGCTGAGTATGATTTTAGCTACTTATGATCAAAAGAGTCCAAGCCAATATGTGTGCCTTTAAGAAAAGGCAGAAATTAAACAGATGGAGAAGGGCAGGGAGGGAATTCTAAGCAGAGAAGGAGTCATGCCAAGGTTTGGAGGCCAAAATGCCATGCTGTGTTCTGATACCTTGGTAGAATTAACATCTCAGTAGGTCAAGGATGATAGGGAGTGAAGAGTAAGAAGAGTACATAGAATTGGTTCCCTGGGGTGGGAACATCTGGGTATTTCACCAGAAGGGACTCCAAAAGGGGTGGTAAAGGGTGCTACACAGGGTCACCTCACAGTTTGGTCAGGAATAGTTCCTCACATACACACGCTCTCCAGTAAGGGCAAACACTAGTGGTAAACTAGAGCAGACAAATACTGCATGTTTTTCTTATCTAGCTCAACCATAAATTTCCTACTGAATTTAAAAGGAAAAAGAAACATTGACTCATCCACAGAGAGATGTAAGGTCAAAAAGAAAGGATTCACTGTAATTAAGATTGCAAAATTGCTTCAGCATCATCTCATCTTTAGAGGATGGAATATTTCTGATTTATTGTCCTTTTAAGTCTGGGAAAATGAATCAGTGAGCTTTAAACTGTGTTTGTCTTCTAAACACTTAGCCCTTCTGTAATCATTTCTTTGTGGTATTTCAATTCCTTATCTTGCGATCCTTCAGCTTATCAGTTATGTATTTTCAGTCTTCTCATTGGAGTTTATTATACTTGTATTTTATTACACACTTCACCACATACAATTTAGTAGACTTCAGTGTGGGGTCCCTGTTAAGAAGGAAGAAAATTACTGATCCATGTAAGTCAATCAAAATTGGAACTCTGGTGTCAGACACTGTGAAGGAATAAAAACTCATCTGACTCTAGTTGTCAAGGCCCAGCTTTTTCTTTAAAATTATTCAGCAGTGCAGAGTTGACCATGAGACCATGGAAGGGAATGGCAAGCCTCGATATGTACAACATGTTAGAATAATATCACTCTCTTTTCAATTCTGTCACTGCTCCATTTGTGCTCATGACTGCCTTTGAGCAGGCATTTATTGAGACCTGTTTTTCCTCTCTGCCATGTAATGATAATGAAATTGTTCAGCTTGATTTCCATGGATTTTAGGAGAATGATGGAGAAAAGTGTTTTCTGAAATGAGAGTCATTTTAGCCTAGGTAATGGAAGGGAACCAGGAAGTCATTATGAGTTTCCCACAGGCCATCAGGAGTCTGCTCCCTGGCCATACTTCCAGGGAAAACGCCGGTCCCTGGGAGATGATTGGCTTTGTTGTGTTTGCCTGATGTCTTATTCCCTTTAAGTCCTGCTTCCTGACAAGGCTTTTTCTCAGATTTTCTGTTAGTGCAGTTGTCTTATAATTTCTTTCCTAGCCACATCCCCCTACTGCCCTGACTGTGTAATTCATATCAGAACCATAAACGCAAAGGAACACAGAACTGGCTGGATGTTGTTGATAGTAGAAAGAAGTGATACTCAAACTTCCAGAGCCACTCACGTAGCTTAACCAAAATTGCATTAGGTGTTTGTTCTGAAACATGGCTGCAGTTGGGCCATAGATAGTAAGCAGACAGCCTATTCACAGACTAAAACAGGCTAAAACCTCAGGATGACAAATCTGCGATGTGTATAGAGGAGCCTGTGTCCGATGGGTAAGAGAGACATCAAAAAGGGGTTGAACTTGACCTACTGGTTGGTAAGTTTTGTCTCATACTATTGGGTTCCCAGAGAAGTGAGATAAATCTTGCCACATTACGTGCAACAAAAACTAGTGGGGAAGCACAACCAATAAGGTTTCTACTTTTTTAGCCATCATGAATAATTTAAGGAGACATATCTAAAAGAATGGGATTTATGTGAGTGTGTGTCAGTTCAAGTTCCCTGGGAAGCAGATGCCACGATGGAGTCAGAAGTATTGATACAAAAGCTTTTTTGGGGAACTCCTATGAAGGATAAAGGGAGAGGGACCAGGAGCAGACAAGAAAAGTCTTTAGATGGCAATGCAGTTTTGCCACAGGTGAAAGGAGAGAAGAAAGGAAGGATATTTGTGTAGGAAGTGCCTACGACATGGGTATTATTCTAAGAGAGTCTAGGCCTATATAAGATTCCCTGTAGAAGAGTCCCATGTTGGGTAGAAATGGCCAGGATGTAGTACCCTCTGCCATGCTCTGTCACTGACCAGGATTGCATGTGTCCTTAATTCAAATACTACAGTAGATCCTGAAGACACACTTACATGGTTGCCTCATGTGAAACTCAGCTTTCTTATGCAAGTTCCAGTCTTAAAGTTTACTATATTTATTTTGTTAGAGTCGTTTCATAATAAATTTGGGGTAACAATTTTGTTAGAAGAGATATGGAGAGCATTATCCTGTCCTACAAAGTATATATAAGAGTGTTGGAGTTAGCATGGGAAAGAGGGCAGGTGTTATACAACAAAAGTATTCTGTGAAACTGAGGATTTTGCTTCTGGAAATGATGACGTGGTTTATAAAAGACTAATGGTTCCACTGACAACAATTAGAAAAGTCAGAGAGGGGTAAAAAACAAAAGTAGGTGTTTGAAAGAATTAGAAGCAGCCAAGACAGCTTCTTTCTACTATCAAACAACAACATCTAGCCAGTTCTGCATTCCTTTGCATTTATGATTCTGATATGAATTACACAGGGCAGTAGGGGGGATGTGGCTAAGAAAGAAATTATAAGACAACTGCACAAACAGAAAATCTGAGGGACCAATATCTAAGAGAGAAGACAAGTTTACTGTGGTGAGCCTAATATTCTGCATGCTGATTTTCTCCTGGAGCACTTTTCCATTTCTTGGGCTAGAGAAAGAGGCTGAGTTGCTAAGCAGAGTTATAGGCAATCTCAAAGAGCTGGGATGGCCAATTGGATTTTGGGCCTGCTAAAGCAGCTAGGTCTTAAAGGGCCAAGGTCCCAGAGAGAAAGGAGGTACAGGGAAGTAAGTTCACACTTGGCACCAATCTTCCCCTTGAGACATTTTCTGATTCTTAAACTAGGCAGCGTCAGAGGCTATGAAGTTGAGCAGAAAGCAGATAAAAAGCAGACTAAAGTTTTTGCTTGTTTGTTTTTGTTTTAGCTGTTTCATGATGCTAAGAAGATAAAAATTGGAGTCCAAGACCTGCCAAAGATGTGGGAACTAGTCAATACCCTAGACTCTGAGTTGACTACACCGTAAGGGCTAAGTAGACTAAGCTGTCAAAGAGTGCAAAAGTCATCTTCCTAACAAAGGATAGAATAAATTTACTATGGAGGAAGATAACATTGCAAGTCTACAATATTTCAATCACAATTTTTTGGCATTCATATAAAGGAACAGAACAAAGAGAGAAATAGACAATAGATACAGACTTATGGATATCCAAGCTATTAAATTTATCAGTCATACATTTTTCTTTTAATAATTATGATTGATAGGTCTAAGAAAACTGGCTACAAGATGAAAAATATCACCAGATAATTGGGAGCTCCTAAAACAGATAAAGTAGAACTTTGCGAACTAAAAAGTACAATAATAATAAAGCACCCAGTATAAATAATAAGTACAATAATAATAAAGCACCCAGTACCAGATGTATACAGTTGAGAGGATTAGCAACTGGAAGAGAGGACAATAAGAAACATATAAACTAAAGCACAGAGAGAAAAAAGGATGGAAAATGCTGAAAAGAGCACAAGAACACAATTCTTTTATAACTGATATAAAAAAGGAGAAAAAAGTGAAAATATAAAAAATTTGAAGTACACAATTACTTGATGTAAATGAAATATATGGAAAACAGTCAGACAATAGAATCCACATTCTTTTAAAATACATTTAACCAAAATTGACTACGTTCTGGGACATAAAGCAAGATGTAAGAGTTTTAGAAGATAGGGGCAGTTAAAAATATGCTTACTGACCACAGTGAAATTAAGCTAGAAATAAATAACAATAAAAACAACAATAAAACAAATAGAATATCCCCCAAAGTTTGAAATTAAGCAGCATACTTCAATACAATCCATGGACCAAAGAAGAAATTAAATGAAAATGAGAGAATATTTTGAGTTAAGTGGTAATAAAATATGACATGTGAAAATTTGTAGTATGAGCTTAAAGCTTGTTTGAAGAGAAATTTATGGGCTCATATACAAATAAAACAAGGAATGTCTTAAAATCAGGAAAAGAATGATAAATTGGACTACATTAAAATTTAAAACTTCTGATTTTTAAAAATCACCATTAGAAGAGTGAAAAGACAAGCAGGAGAGAGAGATTTTCAAAACATATATCTGACATAGGACTCATATCCAAAATATACTTAGAAATTCTGAAAAGTAAATAAGAAAAAGGCATACAAGCCAGTAGAGAAATGGGCAAAAGACTTTAAAGAGATCCTTCACAACAGAGAATAACCAAGAATATCAATAAACATATGAAAGGGTAATTAGTCCTTCATTAATGGGGCACTGCAAATGAAAACTACAAGATACCACCATGCACCTATCAGAAAGAATCAACTTAAAAATGCAGCCAATGTTATGTGCTGACAAGGATGTGCAGTGGTGTCTTGTACACCAGCAGTCCCCAAGCCCTGGGCCATGGACTGGTACTGGTCCGAGGCCTGTTAGGAACTGGGCTGCACAGCAGGAGTTGAGCAGCAGGCAAGCAACCAAAGCTTCATCTGCCCCTCCCCATCACTACCCATCACTCACATCACTGCCTGAACCATCCCCTCGCCCCCCCCCCCCCCCCCCCGTCCCCGGCCATCTGTGGAAAAATTGTCTTCCACGAAACCAGTCCCTGGTGCCAAAAAGGTTGGGGACCGCTGTTGCACATTGCTGAAAGGAGGGTAAATTGATACAACTCTTTCAAAGACTGTTTGATAGTATTTACTCAAGCTGAACATATGCAGACCCAACAGCCTCATTCTTGGGTGGGTTATGTATGTGAAATATTCATAGATGTGCTGTTTGTAATAGCCCCAAACTGGAAACAACTCAAATACCCTTTAATAGCAGAGGATGAATAAATCATGGTATATTCATACAATGGAATACTATATTGCAAAGAGAGTGAACCCCTATTGTACATCAACAATTTGGATGAATTTCTTTTTTTTTTTAATTTCTTTTTATTTTTTGTAAAATCTTTATTGGAGTGTAACTGCTTTACAATTCTGTGTTAGTTTCTGCTGTATAACAAAGTGAATCAGCTATACATATACATATATCCCCATATCTCCTCCCTCTTGTGTCTCCCTCCACCCTCCCTATCCCACCACTCTAGGTGGTCACAAAGCACCGAGCTGATCTCCCTGTGGTATGTGGCTTCCCACTAGCTATCTATTTTACATTTGGTAGTGTATATATGTCCGTGTCACTCTCTCACTTCATCCCAGCTTACCCTTCCCCCTCCCCGTGTCCTCAAGACCATTCTCTACATCTGCATCTCTATTCCTGTCCTGTCCCTAGGATCTTCAGAACCATTTTTTTCTTAGATTCCATATGTATGTGTTAGCATATGGTGTTTGTTTTTCTCTTTCTGACTTACTTCACTCTGTATGACAGACTCTAGGTCCATCCACCTCACTACAAATAACTCAATTTTGTTTCTTTTTATGGCTGAGTAATATTCCATTGTATATATGTGCCACATTTCTTTATCCATTCATCTGTCGATGGACACTTAGGTTGCTTCCATGTCCTGGCTAATAGAGCTGCAATGAACATTGTGGTACATGACTCTTTTTGAATTACAGTTTTCTCAGGGTATATGCCCAGTAGTGGGATTGCTGGGTCATATGGTAGTTCTATTTTTAGTTTTTTTTTTTTTTGCGGTATGCAGGCCTCTCACTGCTGTGGCCTCTCCCACTGCAGAGCGCAGACTCTGGACGCGCAGGCCCAGCGGCCACGGCTCATGGGCCCAGCCGCTCCGCGGCATGTGGGATCCTCCCAGACCGGGGCATGAACCCGTGTCCCCTGCATTGGCAGGCGGACTCCCAACCACTGCACCACCAGGGAAGCCCTATTTTTAGTTTTTTAAGGAACCTCCATACTGTTTTCCATAGTGGCTGTATCAATTTACATTCCTACCAACAGTGTAAGAGGATTCCCTTTTCTTCACACCCTCTCCAGCATTTACTGTTTATAAATTTTTTGATGATGACCATTCTGACTGGTGTGAGGTGATACCTCACTGTAGTTTTGATTTGCATTCCTCTGATGATTAGTGATGTTGAACATCCTTTCATGTGCTTGTTGGCAATCTATATATAGTCTTTGGAGAAATGTCTATTTAGGTCTTCTGCCCATTTTTGGATTGGGTTGTTTCTTTTTTTGGTATTGAGCTGCATGAGCTGCTTGTAAATTTTGGAGATTAATCCTTTGTCAGTTGCTTCATTTGCAAATATTTTCTCCCATTCTGAGGGCTGTCTTTCGTCTTGTTTATGGTTTCCTTAGCTGTGCAAAAGCTTTTAAGTTTCATTAGGTCCCATTTGTTGATTTTTGTTTTCATTTCCATTTCTCTAGGAGGTGGGTCAAAAAGGATCTTGCTGTGATTTATGTCATAGGGTGTTCTGCCTATGTTTTCCTCTAAGAGTTTTATAGTGTCTGACCTTACATTTAGGTCTTTAATCTATTTTGAGTTTATTTTTGTGTATGGTGTTAAGGAGAGTTCTAATTTCATTCTTTTACATGTAGCTGTCCAGTTTCCCCAGCACCACTCATTGAAGAGGCTGTCTTTTCTCCATTGTATATTCTTGCCTCCTTTATCAAAAATAAGGTGACCAAGGTGCACGGGTTTATCTCTGGGTTTTCTATCCTGTTCCATTGATCTATATTTCTGTTTTGTGCCAGTACCATACTCTCTTGATTACTGTAGCTTTGTAGAATAATCTGAAGCCAGAGAGCCTGATTCCTCCAGCTCCATTTTTCTTTCTCAAGATTGCCTTGGCTATTCGGGGTCTTTTGTTTTTCCACACAAATTGTGAAATTTTTTGTTCTAGTTCTGTGAAAAATACCATTGGTAGTTTGATAGGGTTTGCATGGAATCTGTAGATTGCTTTGGGTAGTATAGTCATTTTCACAATGTTGATTCTTCCAATCCAAAAACATGGTATATCTCTCCATCTGTTTGTATCATCTTTAATTTCTTTCATCAGTGTCTTATAGTTTTCTGCATACCGGTGGATGAATTTCTTAAGCATAATATTGAGTGGTATGAACCAGACACAAAAGAGTACTGAAAGTTCAAAAATAAGCAAAATTAGTCAAATGTGATAAATTTTAGGAGAGAGTTTACCTTAAGAGGAGTTGTGACAGGCAGTGAACAAAAAGGTGAAGACTTCTGGGATGCTTGTAATGTTCTTTTTCTTGACCTGATGTTGAGTACATGGATGTGTTCATTCTGAAAATGCATTGACCTGCACACTTATAATTCATTTATATTCCATATGTATGTTATGCTTCAATACCTGTTTACTTAAAAATGTTCCATAAAACTGATGTCCTTTGGAATTTGTGGATCCTACAATTGTCAATAGAAAAGTAATAAACATCAAGAATTTTGATCTAGACTGCTATTGAATTATATAGGATTTCAACGTTTGAAGGAAACTTACTGTTTCCATACAGTTCAAAATCCTTCCACATACACAAAGCAGTTACATTAGAAATCTGCTACAACTCCATGAGTGTTTACACCTCTTCCTTCACAATTTTATTTATGATTAGTCTAAGGGGCATGCAAAGGAAATATGCCTTTTTAAAAATCCAAAAGAATATAGTCTATTCTGATTGTTTGCTTGCTACATTAGGCTTCAAAATGGCTTTTGGTTTTTATCCTCAAAGGATAAAGATTTAGTATCAAAAATTTAGTATCATAAATTATCTTTGGAATTAGCATGTATTTCCCAAGGGACATCTTTGAAGGAATAACTTCATTGAGACTCACGTATCCAATTGCTTTTCTTTTTTTAAATTTATTTTATTGAAGTATAGTTGATTTACAATATTCTGTTAATTTCTACTGTACAGCAAAGTGATTCAGTTACCCATATTTTTTTACCCACTTTTTTGTATTCTTTTCCATTATGGTTTATCATGGGATATTGAATCTAGTTCCCTGTGCTATACAGTAGGACCTTGTTGTTTATCCATTCTATTGATACATATAATAGTTTGCATCTGATAATCCCAAACTCCCAATCCATCCCTCCTCCCATCCTCCCTCCCCCTTGGCAACCAGAAGTCTGTTCTCTATGTCTGTGAGTCTGTTTCTGTTTTGTAGATAAGTTCATCTGTGTCATATTTTAGATTCCACATATAAGTGACATCATATGGTATTTGTCCAATTGCCTTTCATAGTCTGGGTACTTGTTAAATATCAGGGACATAAATTTTTGATAATGCCTTATTACCAAACACTTTTCCATCTTTAGTATGAACCCATATTTTACCTATGTTTCCAGACTACATTGGAGAAAGCAACGCCAGGTAGTAATTAGTACTTTTGTTTTCTGGATACAAGGGCAGCCAGCTTACAAAGAACAAAGGCTGACAAAAGATATACACAGGTAATAGATCAGAATTTCTCAAACTGCAGTGCAATCTCTGGACCAGAAGCATCAGCATCACTGGGGCACTTGCTAAAAATGCCAGTTTTTGGACCCCAATCCAGACCTACTGAGAAAAGAAATTCTGTGGTGGGCTCAGCAATTTGTGTTTTAACCAGCCTTCTAGGTAATTCTGAAAAATGCTGAAGTTTGATGACCACTGGCACAAGGAAGCTTTGTAGCAGAAAAAATGTTGTCTTTGGAGTTATAGCCTTAATCCTTGCTTTGCTACTTCCTACCTGGGTAATCTTGGGCAAGCCCCTTGATTTTGAATGTTGAGTTTTCTCAACAATAAATAGGAAGAACAATCCCTATAGTTAATCGTCTTATAAATAAAATGAGATTTAGAAATCTAATTTTCCCTGAAATAATGAGAAGTAAAGAATTTTCCTTGGTCCATGTGATATCACAAAAATGGTCTTGATTCCATTTGTTTAGTTATGAAGCACACTTAAAAATATTGCTGGCTTTGTCCATTCATAGGAGGCTTTCCTGTTGATGAGAGCATAGCCATGTGGCAGCTTCTCCTGAATAAAATTCTGCTCAGGACAAATACCATATCCTGAGACTTTGAAGATGAAACCACTGAATAAAGAGAAAGGGCGATTCTTTGAAGAAAATGGCTGAGCGTGCATCAAAAACATTTTTCATCCCTACTTTTTGGCCTTCTTTCATGCTTCAGGAGATGTGAGACTCAAAGAGTTGCCAGATCTCTCCACTACTCACTTACAAGCCGTGCTCTTTCCTAGTAAAGGGCTTTGCACTTGGAGAGCTCCCCAGCTGGAAACAAAGAACCAGAGGAAATGCCTTGCTCTTCCTCTCTTCCTTTAAATACCCAGAAGTAAGTGTATTTGGCTCCAGTCTCTCCACTGCGTTATAGAACCCACTACCAAATATGGAGGAGAGAAGACATTTTCTAGTTCATTCTGTTTCCTTCCATTGTCTTCTGTTTCAGTTATAATGATTTGGAAAGGAAAGTCTAAACTAGCCACTTACACAGGTGACTCAATTTGGTAGTTAAGTGAAGACACCATGAAATGTTGGACAGATGTTAGGTTGTTCACAAGCATATTGGGTTAGGGTTTTTTATTTTCCCCCTTTGTGTTCTTTGTTTTGCACAGGCTCTGGGCCTGAAAACTGTCCTTTAGCCTGTGTAGACATGGCAGAGACAGACAATGACACTTCCCCCACTGTCAACCCAGAGGTGTGGTCTACACTGGCAGGAGTTTATCACCCCCTTACTTTTCCTCTTCTCTTTTTCTCCTTTTTTCTCAGGCTCTCTTTTATCCCAGTAGAAATGCAGAAAAAATTAACCTCCCACCATTTCTGCTTTAAAAGATAAAGACCTCTTAATTTCCTTGAGACTCTTACTCCAAGAGCAAGTGTATAAAATAGGATGCATTTGGTGCATTTTACTGAATTCATCTAATTGCAATGTTTACATACAAGTTAATTCATGGTACTGTGCAAATTGAAGGGCTTGTCAAAAAACTGAAGGCTTTCAAGTTAGTCTGAGAGACACCTATTATCCATTGAATCAAGAAGCCAATCAGAGCATACTTCAGTAATATCTTTCATATATTCATCATCATTGGAGGTTTTCATAATCCCCATATCACATGTCACTCTCAACATATCAGTACATTACTATCACACATGGAAACCTGCTCATTTGCAGGTAAGTGACTTTTACGTTACTAGAATCTCACTTTCAAAGCATACTGCCATATTGTCTGGCTTTGAAAGATATTAACCAGTTCCCCAAACTTAGAAATGGCATAAGTATGTCATATATGGATGTCCATCTGAAAGTACAAAGTCAGATGCAGTTTGTAACACCGTGCTTGTGCACTTTTACACGTATGTCATTTTTGCATTTGAAAATGATGCACTTCAGGTGGTGCAGGGGATGAGAATGGCTGGAGATAGAACTTTTGAGTGGTCTGAGAAGACTGAAATCCTGAGAAGAGCAGAACAGACAAGCAGGATGACACAGTGGGGAAGTACACTACTTTCTCAGAATTAGGTTCATTGTGTAGCTTTTCCATTGTATTTGCAGATAAGCCATTTCATCTATATCTGTGTGAATGATGCAGTAGTGGAAGACTACTACCCACATGCTAGCATACAGGTCCACACACATATACAGTAATTCACAGGGGCTACGGAGGATGACACTGCATCTCCAGGGGGATGCTTGGAACACTATGGGGTCATTTCCAGTTGCCACATTGACTGAAGGATGGAAGGTGCTCTAGCATTGACTGCCTAGCTTAGGGAGATGTTAAAAATTCTGCAACATCCTGAATAGTTCTGCACAAACAAGAATTGTCATGCCAAAAATGTAAATTGCTCTCACTTTAAGAAGCAGCTATTTTTTGGTTCATATCCATTGATTGTTCCCATCTTAGGATCTTTGGGTGTCTAATAATTGTTGTGAGTTGTGGGAATCTGTGAACCACATTTGATATTTCATATCTCAAGATCATTCAGGCTTCTTCTTTTCTGCCTTCCAGAATCATCATCCACCTGTTTACTGTACATCTCATTTCCATCTGGATATCCCAGAGGACATAATTCAGCTCCTCTAAAAATCAAACTCATCCTCTTCTCCCTCAATCCTTTTCATCTCAAATACCCCCTGTGTTGGCAAATGGTACTGCCTTGGCAAGTCAAGTTAGGTGCCTTCCTCTCCTCACCCTCATATTTAATCAGTCACTAAATTCTGGGAGAGAATTCTACCTCTTTAGTTTAATTCACTCTTTACACTATTTTCTTCACATCTGCTTCTACTGCCTTAGTTCAGTTTCTTCTCTTCTCTCACCTGGACTACTGCATTAATTGTCTAACTGATCTCCTTGCCTCACTGAATTAATTAGGAATCTTCTGGTTGCAAGTGACAGAAAACTCAAACCATGGGCTTATATAACATAGAAGTCAGAGGATTCAGGGACAGCTCAATTCAGGGTCTAAAAGAATTATTTATAGCTCTGTGTCATTCCGTTCTTATACTCACCTTTCCTCTCTGTGGCTCCGTCTCAGGCTGGCTCTCAGGCATGATCCCAATGTGGATCGTGCTGGCAGTTCAGTTCGAGGCCCGTTCCTTTACCAGTCTCAGTTCAGAGACAGCCTCTTCCTTAGGTGCTTTAGCAAAAGTCCTGGGATGAGCTCTTCTTGACTCTCACCATGTTAATGCCCAACTGAGCCAGGAGTGGAGCCCACACAAACCCCATTAATTGGGCATGGGGAACAGTTGGTTCCTCAAGAAACATACAGGGTTTGTTAGCAGAAGAGAGAATGCGTACTTGGGTGTAAAACTCTCTCTAACCCAAGCTCTATCCAGGGACCAGATCGATCTTTTTCTGCACACTGAATCACATCCTTCCCTTACTAAAATCCTTCCATAATTTCTCATTGCCTACGTGATAAAGTCTGGGAAAGCATGAGTGACACTCCAAGATCTGACCTCTGCCTACGCCTCATGTTCTGCCTTGGCTTCAACCACTGAGATTCCCCAAACACCTCATACTATGCTCTGCTTTGAATTTTCTCAGGAAGCCAAACCCTTGAAAATACCTATTTCTCCACCTAGAAAACATCTTTTCATTAACTTCTCTCTCTGAACCTCTTTCCCATCCTCTCCTGCCTTTGCATCCCTCTGAGCCTGCACAGATTTTTATCAGAGCGCCTGTGACCCAGTCCTATTCGGATCGGTCTATTTTCCCACCTCGACTGTCAGCTCTTATGGACAGGGACAGACATTATCTTTGTATCCTGAATACCTAACAAGGTGCATGACCCATAGTTGGCACTGATAAATATTTATTGAATGATCGAATCAATTAATTATAACAAATATAAACTGTTTATCATTGATAAAGTCAAACAGGATACAAACACAGATTTTTTGACAGTTGAGGAAAATTAAAATGCGTGGGGAAAAAGGCATCAAAAGGTGTTCTAAGTGTCAGAGGGGGAAAGACTACTTTGAGTGGAACGCTGTATATATTAAAGTATTATTTATTGGGGCATTGTGTTACTTCGTGGAAAGATCATTATTTTGAGGAGAAAATTAGGTGATGTAATTTGGTTATAACTGTACTTGAGATCTATTTTTATGTCATCATGGAGGCCTGAGAAAGTAAACTTTAGCCAATGAGCAGAGAGCAGTGGATGTAAGGTCAGTGGAACTATGGGTATAGATTGTTTTGTCTTCTAAATCTAAAATCTTCCCAGAGTGTGCTATTCAGAGGGAAACAACCACCAAGCACTCAAACTAATGGCCAAGGTCATTTTTCTAGCAAGGCAGCGATGCAGCTGTGTTCACTGCCTTAGGCAGGACTTGAAAGCATGCTGTTTGTCTCCCCACTGCCAGGGTTGGGGAAGTGCCCCTCCCCTGCCCCACAGGCCTGCTTTGAACAACCTTCCAAAGAAATCTCCCCCTCGATCAGTGAATGCTAAACAACTCCTTTTTCCCCCAGAGGTTCAACTCAAAGAACATTTTTCATTAGGACTTTGCTGAGAATTTAGGGAGAGCACAATTTGGGTTTTATCAGAACAATGAAAGCTCTAGATAATGGATTTATATATAATCTTGTCCTGAGTTGACTGTCTCTAGAGTTCAAATTCTTCTGGGAAGTGCCAACCCTCCGTCTCACCAAGCTTGAGCCATCATCGGAGCCAAGAATGGAACTCAGGCTTCTTACCTCCTCAGCCAGAACTCCATCTATTAGAACACTGTGCCTCTCAATTGTGTCTTAAATTAGGCACATAAATGAATTCACTCACACTCTTTCTGCCTACCAAGTTTCTGCAGAGGAACTTCTCAGCGCTACATGATACAGTTGGGAGAATTTCCTCAGCTCTACAGTTGAACTCCTACGGACTCCGGGAGTGGGAGCAACTCAGAGGAAAAAGCTTCAGTCTCCTTGAATCTTCTCAGAGCTGCATGTCCCACCCCATCCCATCATCAGTCAGACAAAAAGCAAAGGAAATCGCCCTAGTCTTCAGCCCAACTTCATCAGGGAACTTACATGTTTAATGTGAGACCCTGTCAGTCCAGCATGTTAGAACGATTTCTACAAGTGTGGAAAGGACTACGCTTGGACAGAGCTGTGAGCTGCTCTTTGCCATCAATGGAATTCTAAATGGTGCTCATTCACCAGCCCTGTCTCCCAACTGCATCTATCTGGAGGAGGGAGGAGAAGGCTTTAGTGAATCAGAGCAAATTGCTTGGCACTGCTCTGACCTGAAAGCTGAAGAGAGCTCAGGGCAAAGTGCTTTTTATTTTTAATGGGCTTCTGCCTATCTCTTAAATGTGTGTGTTTGTCTTTTCTTTTTTTTTTTTTTTTTTTTTTTGCTTTTTGGTCACTTGAAGCTCTAGTGCCTGTGGAGAAAGGGAGAGAAAAACACACACACACACACACAACAAACCCAAAAGGAGAATATAAATAAATATCATTCGGAATCTTGCATAATATCAACCAATGGCAACAGCAGGTTTTTGACAGGCCTGCGAACTTCCCCCAAAACAACATCCTGCCAGCCTGGCTGTGATTCAGGCATGAGTCAACCCTGCAAGATGGGCCGTTGCCAGCTCCATTCCTGGCCTGGCTGGCCAAAAACTGCTTCCCCCAGGCCAGTCGGTCTATTAACATTTAGTATCTGGGCTGGACTGGCCTGTCATTAACAGCACTGGTCTCCCTCAAGGTAACAACGGGGAAGTCTTTTCTTCCAGCGCTGGGAAGAAATCGACAATGAAGAAAGAAAGATGCCTCTTCATCACAATATGATCTTTGATAAAAAAAAAAGGCGGGGGGTCGAACACAGCTTTTACAGCTGACACAGTTATTATAGACTGGAGAAAACCCCTCTCCTCCCCCCACCCTGGGGTCTTGTTATAATGAGGCCCCCAGACCTGTTCTCACCTTTTTGTAATCTAAACGAGGGATGGAGCCTGCTGAACTGGGAGATGTCGTATGAATCATCAGAGCCCCAAATGCTGCGGAAATAATTCCCTGCTGTTATTAGGAGCCCACCTTCCACAGACACTTTTCTCAAAGACTGCCTTTCACTTGAAAAAGAAGGCTGTGCTTCAAAGGGCAATTCTCACCCTGCGCACATGAAGCCACAGTCACAAGCCTCCCCCCGTGGCTGCACCCCCAAAACCGCCGCCTTGCTGAGTTAGGGCTGCTGCCTACCCCTTCTCAATGCCCAGGGCATCTTCTGAGCCGGGAAAGCACAGCACAAGTCGTGCTTCTGCCGATGTTGATTCAGCGTAGAGCTATAAAACATGAGGTTTGCTCCCAGAGCCAGGAGTGAGACATAATGGGGAGAAAACAATGCTCTCTGTCCATTCTTCCCCCATCATTCTTTTGTGCTGGAGCTAAGGAGTGGTTTATAAAACCAGAATCAGGAAGACTTCTTTTTATTTTTTCTTCAGGGCGAGTTCTTTACTCCTTTCCCTTAACCTTTTGACCAGCGAATGAACTGCGCTACTGACAGTGCTTTTGTGAAATTATTCCTTTACTGCTGAAAATATAAAGTAACTTGAAATAGGCTGACATCCATTTGAGAATCCAGAGGGGATGGTTTATGTTGTACCAATCTCGGTTGGGCACGATGGCCTTGATTCCTCAGGTTTAGACCTGCTTTTTCGTTCATCCACAGTAGTGGGGAAAAAAACCAAACGATTAGTTGGCAACTTTCTTTTTTTAATTAATATATTTATTATTTTAAATTGAAGTATAGTTGATTTACAATGTGTGTTAGTTCCAGGTGTACAGCAAAGTGATTCAGTTATCTATATCTATATCTATATCTATATCTACACACACACACATATACATATACCTACATATATACATATATACGTATATATGTAGGTGTATGTATATACATATATATGTATTCTTTTTCAGATTTGTTTCCCTTGTAGGTTATTACAAGATACTGAGTAGAGTTCCCTGTGCTCTACAGTAGGTCCTTGTTGCTTTTCTACTTTATATATAGTAGTGTGCATCTGTTAATCCCAAACTCCTAATTTATCCCCCTATCTCACAGCAGCAAGTTTCTTTAAATGGAGCATTCAAGCCACCCTTAGAAAATTGCAGGCATGCAAATGGAGAGTTTCAATACAGAGGGGAGATTTGGGAAATAGGATTCTTGCACATTCCTAATGTTTTTAAAAATATCTTCTCTTGGCTTATACCTCAAGTGACACTTGTCTTGTGGGAACGTTTGTCCCTAGTGGTAAAGAAATGACTCGGGTGTTAAAAAGAAAGTTCTTGAAAACGTGGTGATCATGCACTCAGAGAAGATGCAGCTGAAACCGTAAGGTTGTGCCGGGCGAGTCATGACGGTTGTCAGTGGGTTTTCACTTTGGAAGCAACTTCCCTGCAAGTTATGCCCACATCTCTGGTGCCAGCCAGAGCGTGGGTGTGAACGGGCTTTCTCACAAATGCTGGCCCTAGTTTTTTTGTTTTTGAAAATTTAGTCTTTGGTGTTTACTCTAGTTTCAGACATGATATTTTTTAGGACCACGCTTGGAATCTGCAATAGCTTTTCTCACCTGATCAAAACTCTAACACAGCTTTGGCCGTGGAAGTTGACCTTGTGTGTCAGAAGTGTATATGCTGCGGAGATGGCAACTAATGGCAGTGACACCCAGCTAGCAAATCCTGGCCCTCAGAGGGCTGTTCCTATGGGTGCATTTATTGACAGCCTGACTCTACCGTTTGCAGCCTCCTCTCTTTGCAGCCGCCTCCTCTTCTTCCCCTCTTGATGGCTGCAGAGCTCTGCTTATCATCCATTTCCATGCTGGCTTTGTGTGCCTCTTTGTAAGCCCCGCTCTGAGTAGGTTCCGCAGTGTGTGTGGCATTGTCAACGACTTGTGGATAAGCCCGCTTTGCCTGGTTCAGTCATTCTGGGCCTCCTTTGTCTTGTTTCCTTTTTGATAGCCTAATTTCACACACATTCTAAGGACTCTTTTCAAAACAAGCAGCCGATATGGGTGTTCTATTGTTCCATGTGGCTGCCAGATTATTATTTTTTAAATGTATTCACCGCCTGGATTTATCACGTAAACTCCTATTGAAAACAATTGCCCCCTGGGAAGGATTTGAGCATTTGTGTAATTTCCTGAAATTCTCAAGTGTGTGTGTTTGTAGTTTCTTTTTTCTCCCTTTCAAATGGATGCAGCCATGTCAGAGAAATCCATAAACAATATTGATTGCATAAAGGCACACAACTGCCAGTCTCAGGCTCACTCATAGTCCCCTGCTGAAGACCCTAATCTCTGAGAAGAAGCCCTTCTTTTTGCACAGGATGCAAAAGGAACACACCGTTTAGATTCATATTTACAGAATTTAAGCTTCAGTGATATTCTACCAATTTTCTTCGTGTCAGCATTGTGTCAGTTTTGGACTAAAAGCTGGAAAATTATTCGACCTGCAAAACATATGCTTCCCTTCCTAAACCAGCAGAGACACGCATGAATGCAGTAATGGACATACATTCCGGGTGCCAAATGTGGAATGTGCTGTCTTCCCCTTGACTTGATAATCTAACACATTTGAGCCCATTAATACGTGAAATTGTTTGGGAAATTGGTTCATTGCCTAAAATCTGTGCAAAGCAGTGCCATTTAAAGATCTTTTTCCTTTCCTTTCAGAACTTTATCCTTTGAATAAACAATTCAGTTTAATAACCTTTATGATCTGTGAGGTTAGTTGTCACCAAAATAAACTTTCTACTGGTTTAATGGAGCCCACCTTTGAATATTGTTTCACTGAGTTATCCAGTACTTCATGATTTTCTTTCTCAAACCTTGTAATTCCCAATAGATTGATTATGTTCCAAAAGCCACAACCACACATCAGTGTGGTTCGCATCTTGCTAATGTCTTTGGAACACAGGGATCAAGGTTATTATCCAAAGTTCATTTTTAAAAAAACTACACTTGCTGTGGTCCTTTGAGTAGCACTGCCTTATAACCCAACCATGCATTTACATTAATACACATGCTCAGGTAGCAACTAATCTCTAACAAAACCCAGCATTTTAACTGATTAAACATTAATGTGGACATCACCGAAAATTCTGTAGTTTAACCTCAAGACTGGTTGGATTCCAGGAATGGTGTTTTAATGAAGGACCCACTGAATTTAGGACAGATGCCGAGTGTTATGCTAGGCTGGTAGCTGAATCTTGGATCAAACGCAACTTTGCAATGACTCATACATTTTACTAATTTATAAGTGCAGCCTTCCTTGAAATTCCAATGTAAAGACCAGCATCTTGGTCTATGAAAGTCAATATAACCTTGAAGTCAATGAAAATGAGGGTACTGTTCACTGAATAGAGACTCCCTTAGCTTATCACGTTTTCCCTCCCACATCTTCTAGCTTATTTTGAGTTTCACACGAAGTACTATGTGAAGTCAAAAGCATAAATCTGACTTCTGGAGGTCTGTATAGCAATAAACAATAAAACCTTATCTGGACAGCCAACAGGAAAAAGTTGGACAGCAGACTCATTTAGAAACAGCATCAGACTACCAAGTGGGTATGTGGGATTTTGCTCTGAGCCTGGCTAGAATTGAGCCATGTGTGATGGACAACTGGGGGAGTATTCCCATCCCTTCTGTCTATCTCAGAAGCCTCTATGTCTTTGGTTATTCCCTGTGGCCCATCTTTATTCACCCCCTGCTGCCACCCCTATTCTATGGCCATGTCTTACAGCACCCATCTGCATCCAGCCAGAGGTGCTGAGTTCAGCAGACCACGTTCCCCTTTTATTCACGTTTCTACCACTAACTTCTGATATTTAACACTTACATATAAAAATGATATCACCATAAAGTTATTTAGAAAAACAGAATATACAGAGACCTACTGTATAGCACAGGGAACTATACTCAATATTTTGTAACAACCTATAAAGGAAATAAATCTGGAAAAGAATATATATATAACTGAATTACTGTGCTGTACACCTGAAACTAACATAACGTAGTAAATCAACTGTACTTCAATTAAAAAAAAAAAAGAAAAACAGAATACAAAACTGTACTTTTGAAAAATATCCCAAAGATACCAAAAATGACTATGTTGGAAGAAAATACATCAACATCTTAGTAGTCATTGAGAGTATCTTGATCTTTATACTTTTCTCTAGTTTCCCTTTTTTTCTTAAATGACAAACATACTTTTATAACTTGAATGTGTTTTTCCTCCTCACATACAGTATATAAGATATAGCTTGAAATATATCAAAATCAAATTAAGGAAATAGACTTACAAAAGTATGAAAAAGGACACAAATTTACAACCACAAATGACAATCTTTTGCCTCTTTTCAACTGCAGTGAGCTAATTAAAAGGAAGAAGTGAAACTTCTAAGGGACTATTACAAATTTAACATTCTCAGTTGGTATGGATTACAGATTTCACTTAATGTGGATCTCAGGAGTGAAAATGTCATACCCTAGAGGGGGCTGGACACCATCACTAGTTTTCTTGGACAAAATAAGTATAGGTGTGTAGATCTTTGGCAGAGCTATCCTGCATCTTGTTGTAAAGCAACATCTTAGTGGCCATACTCAGATTCTGTGATGGGCACATTCACTAATCAGTGTCAGAAAGGGGAGATGCTGGGGAGGAGGAGAGACAACAGAGTGGGAAAAACGGGTGCCTCCATCGACCTCTGCTGCTCCTCAGGAACTAGGAACCTGGCTGTGCTGGCTGTGTGTGTCCAAGCCTCACCCAGGACCCTGACCCTGCCTGTGCTCTGCTCAGCACTGCAGTGGGGAGTGACAGGAGCATCGCCCATCGGGATTCACGTTTTAAAAAATTCTATGAATTAGCACTAGATATATGTGTACGTATGATGTTATTATAATACCTATGTATATGTGTATAAGTGTCATCTAATTTAATTTTTATACTGTCTGGTAAAGTTACCACTGCTCTTCTTTTTCAGATAAGGCATCTGACACGTGGAGCTGTCACGAGCTTGTTAGGAGGCATGTGCCATGCTAGAAACAAAATCTCTTGACCAAGTCTGGGGCGCTGGTCACAAAATCACAGCTACGTTTATTAAGGAATCATCATTTTATTTCCTGATTCTGGGCTTGGAGAATATTTCTACACTCAACTTTGCAAACGCCAGTGTGCTCCGTGCTATGAATGCACAGGTGTCTGTGCCATATTTCACATCTTTTCTAACCATCTGTTCATGCAGACGGGGCTGCAGTGACTAGCCACATTTCTGCCACATCACCTGGGTGCCAGCAGAAGCTCGTTCAGCACGTGCTCAAGGGAGCTAACACCCAAGGGCCACCCGTGGGCCACTGGGGCAGAACACATGGATAAATATTCCTCTTTCCCAACTCTTGGGTGGACCATCCTGAGGCGTACTCTACATGGCTCCTGAGCGGTCCCCAGTGGGTTTGTATATAAGGAAAATTCCAGTTATGAAATTCATATACATTAAAAAAAGGTAAACTAAAGAAAAGGGAAAAAAAGAAACTAAAGTATAGAAAATACTCACAGATAAATTGTAGCTCAGTAACGTACCTTGGATTGGATTTCCCTCCTTCTCTGTTTTACTCTTTCAAGTTATCCTGTTGAATTCTAGTTAAAATGTCTTCTTTGGGGGATGCCAAAGACCTTTATATTGATGATGCCACTTCTTGGGATGATTATATTGAGAAGTTTCCTTCAAAGTGCAATGTAAAAATAATTCTTGTTCTTCTTATGGGAATTCATAGGTTTCAAATTTCTTTTCCTATGCATCATTTCATTTTAATCTTTTCATCATCTCTTCACCACCACAGCTCCCCATTTCCATTCCTAACACCTTGGATCAAGTCACCAATTCATCTTGGCCCAGATTATTGCAATCGTCTCATAACTGGCCTCCTTGCTTTTGACTGTCCTCCTGTTCTAACCTTTAATCCCACATCATTTCGTTCTCAACACAGCAACCAGAGTGATTTTGTTTAAATAAAAATTAGATAACATCACCCTTCTATTCAAAATCCACCATGGCTCTCCATCTGACTCAGAATATCACCACCCTTATGATGGCCTAGAAGCCCTTACTTATCCAGGCTCCCTGTTACCTCTGAGTTTTATCTTCTCCACCTTTCACTCTTGTTTACTCCACTCCAGCTGCACTGACCTCCTTGCTGTTTTTCAAACAAGCTAAGAATCCTTCAGCCTCAGGGCCTTTGCACTGATGATTTCATCTGCATGGAATGCTCTTCCTCATGTATTCACATGGCTCCCTCTTTCCCTTCTTCAGAGTTTTCTTGAGTACCTTCTCGATGAGGCTTTTCCTGATCACTCTGTTTAAAATTGCAATCCTTCAGCCCTCTCTGGGCACTCACTATCCCTCTCTCTGATTTATTTTTTTACCTAGTAACAGCATCTTACATAATCTATATTTATTTAGTTATATCATTTATGGCATACTTCTCCTGCTTAATATAAACTCCATGAAGGCAGGGATTTTTTTTTTAGCACATTTGTTTATTTTATTTATTTATTTTTGGCTGCTTTGGGTCTTTGTTGCAGTGCACGGGTTTCTCACCGTGGTGGCTTCTCTTGTTGCGGAGCACGGGCTCTAGGCGCACGGGCCTCAGTAGTTGTGGCACGCGAGCTCAGTAGTTGTGGCTTGTGGGCTCTAGAGCGCAGGCTCAGCAGTTGTGGCACACGGGCTTACTTGCTCTGTGGCACGTGGGATCTTCCTGGACCAGGGCTGGAACCCGTGTCCCCTGCATTGGCAGGCGGATTCTTTTTTTTTTTTTTTTTTTTTTTTTTTGCAGTACGCAGGCCTCTCACTGTTGTGGCCTCTCCCGTTGTGGAGCACAGGCTCCGGACGCGCAGGCTCAGCGGCCATGGCTCACGGGCCCAGCTGCTCTGCGGCATGTGGGATCTTCCCGGACCGGGGCACGAACGCGTGTCCCCTGCATCGGCAGGTGGACTCTCAACCACTGCGCCACCAGGGAAGCCTGGCAGGCGGATTCTTAACCACTGCAACACCAGGGAAGCCCAGGATGTTTGTTTTGTTTATTCCTATCTCTAATTTTCAGAACAGAGTTGCACATTATACTGTCAGTAAATATTTGAATTAGTGTATGAATGAATGAATGGGCTTTGTGAGTTTGGCCCTATCCCTATTTTATAGCTAACAGACTAGAGATTCAGAAAGGCTAAGAGACTTTACCAAGCTCATACAAATAGTAGGTAGTAAAGTCTTGAACTAGTTTTCCTATCTCCAATGATACTTATAGGAGAAAAACAGAAACAGTCTTTGGATTTAAGCAATTCACGCTTAAACTAGACTTATGAGGATATAAAAGTTCTGTAGGGAAGAGCTGATAATTAACTTAAGCACATGAAAAACAAGTACATTTGAATCTTGTATATTTCTATCTTTGCAATGATGGCAAGAAAACTCAGCACCAAATCTGTGACCTATCTCTAGGATGTGACCACGTGCATACCTGGCTTCGTAATGATTTCTCCTGTCCTTATTTTCTTTTAAACTGATTTCCTCATTTAACTTGTTTTTTTATTTTGTTGCATTCTATGAATTTTTGTAAGACACTGCAAGCCCTTTTTTGGAGTGTGACAGGGTAAACATAACGAGAGAAATAAAAAGCATATTGTGCTGATAATTCACTGTTAAGGACTAATACAATCTGACTACAGGAAAAGATTGAGGTAAGATACAACCCAAATGTAAGTGGGACTCCCTGGGCATTGTTGAGATAGCCTAGCCTCTTCACGATGTCAACTCAAAGAAATAACTTTGACAGAAAAATAGGATTTGAGAAATTCAAATTTGTGCTTTAGTCTTTTAAGAAGCTGACAAATGGATAGATAGATGCTCTTGTCCAGAACTGTGGCGGATCTGAGATTTAACCTACTTGCAAGTTAACAAGTCTGCTTGCCACTGAGTCATCGGCATTAGTAGAAGACATGAGATTCCTGGGTCAGAGGTGAAGGACAGTTTATTACTCACAGCAACTGCAGCACCCAGAGTATTAGCATTTTTATCCCAGGTCCCCAGGTTTCAATTTCCACATGGTGATGCAAAGAGGGTCAAACGATACACCTACACACACAGTGGGTTGCATTACAGAATAGGAATCTGAATCTTTTATACAGTCATCCCTCTGTATCAATGCGGGATTTGTTCCCAGACCCCTGTGGATACTGAAATCTGCAGATGCTCAAGTCCCTTGCAGTCAGCTCTTCATACCTTCCCGTTCCACATCTGCATATACGAAGGGCTGGCTGTACCGGGGAGTAAGCATGCCCCCTCATTACTCTGGAGGGAGACACCATCTCCATCTTCAAAGGATCTTTGCCATACAAACATCCTTGAAAAGATACCCTGGAACATCTGCAAGTGATGCAGAAACATGCAAGATCCAGAAACATGCAAGATCCATCCATCCATCCATCCAAAATAGACCCCCAGCGGGTATACATTCTAAGTGCAGAATGAATCCTCTTAAAAGTCATCTCTCTCTACCTCTTTCATTCTTAACATCCTCCACTGGCAGCCAATGGTTCCCTTAATCTTCCTTCTTATTCTCAACTCCCCAAACCACGCTGTCCCTGCCAGCATGGATTTTGGTCTTCCTTCCTTTTCTTTCTGCTCTTATTTTTTATTCTTGACCAAGAATACATCTCAACACTATATTACTCAACTCCCCCTCATTTTCCCACTTCTACCTATTTCTACTCAATCTTCATTCAATATCACAAAAGCTCAGGACTCACATGGCAAGATGAGGTTTCCTTTCATGAGCAGGGTTAGAAAGTCTGAGAATATTCACATCTTAGGAATTTTTGTCCCTGACTAAGGATGTCTTCAGGACCTCCAAGTTACCTTTTCTGTCCTCTCTTCATTCTCTTCTTCCTTTTCCAAGGCTTCAGAGCTCTAATATTGCTCCCAGATGGTTGTTAGTTACAGAAGAAAAGGAATCCGAAAGAGTTCTCTAGTTGAAAGAGTTCTGGTTGAAGGGGGCTTGGATTAATGACCCTTGTTGAGACCTTGAGATTTTGTCTGACTCTAGTTTCATATGAGCAACAGTGTGACTTGGCTTACAGGAATTACTCAACCAGGCTCTTACAATTTCTAGGCAATTTTGGATGTTTTTCGAGAAAGGTACTTTTCCATCATCCTCAATAACTTTAATACCTTCTCCATTTTTGAAGAAAATGGATGGGAATCCCTCTGAACTTCTGAATATCACCCCCCTCTCCTATTCCATCAAACTTTTTCCATCTACTGCTTTTCTTTTTTTTACCCACAATAGACTTGGCCTCATATGTTACAGAGAAAATAGAAGTCCTCATATTCCTGCCAACAAATTGCCAATCCTACAGGCATTTACTCCATTTTCTTCATTCTCTTACCAAAAGTTATCTCTCTGCATATGCTCTCAATCCCTCTCTGCCTCCTCACCTCCCACTCACTCTTCAGCCATTTCTAGTCCTGTCTCGGTTCATATCATTCCCTAAAATGGGCTTCCTGAGCACTCAGCAGTCACTCTTTTTTTCTTTTCTTTTTTTTTTAAAAGTATAATTGATTTACAATGTTGTGTTAGTTTCTGGTGTACAGCAAAGTGATTCAGTCATACATATGTATTTTTTTCATATTCTTTTCCATTATGGTTTATTACAGGATATTGAATATAGTTCTCTGTGCTATACAGTAGGACCTTGTTGTTTATCGATTTTATATATACTAGTTTGCATCTGCTAGTCCCAAACTTCCAATCCATCCCTCCCCAACCCACTCCACCTCTTGGTAATCACAAGTCTGTTCTGTATGTCTGTGAGTCTATTCCTGTTTTGTAGGTAAGTTCATTTGTGTCATATTTTAGATTCCACATACAAGTGATACATGGTATTTGTTTTTCTCTTTCTAACTAACTTCTCTTAGTATGATAATCTCTAGTTGCATCCATGTTGCTGCAGATGGCATTATTTCATTCTTTTTTATGGCTGAGTAATATTCCATTGTGTATATATATACCACATCTTCTTTATCCATTCATCTGTTGATGGACATTTAGGTTGTTTCCATGTCTTGGCTATTATAAATAGTGTAAGCTGTCACTCTTGATTACTGAAGCCAGGAGAACCTTTCCAGTTCTCCCTTCTAGATATCTTTGCAGTAGCTGACCCACCCCACCATCTCTTTCTTATTGAGCAATTTTCTCTTTTGGCTTCTGGAAGATCATGTACTCCAGGTGTCCTGCTCCCCTGCCCACTCCTTTTCAGTCTCTTTAGCTGGTCCCCCATCTTTTATCCAACCTCTAAATGAGTTGGATGGCTTGGTCTTGACCTCAAGGGCAAAAGGATGAAGAAACTAGAACTCAAAATGGAACTTCACTCTCCATATCTGTCCCTTACTAGTGTTTTTAGTGTGTTGGCTTCATTCTTTTCTAGTGAGTGTAGACTTTCTCTACATTATAGGGGACCTGGATGCCCAAAACCTAGACAGATAGCCTAACAGTCCTAACAAGAGAATAAATAAGGATCTTATCTCTTAAGGTAAAGTTTTAAAATCTCAGAGAAGATCTCTAAGGCTGTGTGCCTTCTCCTCAGACTGGTCCTGTGACTGGAGAAGAAGTTCAGTCATATGAGACAGATTTTGGTACCAGGAAGTGGGTGCAGCTGTAATAAATACCAAAAATTTGTAAGTGGCTTTGGAACTGAATAGCAGGCAGAGGCTGGAATAAATTTGAGGTTCATGATAGAAAAAAAGCTAGATTGTCCCAAACAAATATTGGTAGAAATACAAACATTAAAGTCACGTCTGATGAGGACTCAACATTTTATTGGAAACTAGAGGAAAGGTGATCTTTGTTATGCAGTGGCAGAAACTTATCTGAGCTGTGTCTACACTTGAATAGAAAGCAGATATTGTAAATGATGAATGTAAATGAGCAACATGTGAGTCCTAGATGTCATCATAAGTGTTCTTATAAGAGAGATATAGAGGGAGATTTGCTGCCCACACAGAAGATGAGGAGGTAATGTGACCATAGAAGCAGAGATTGGAGTGATGCAAGCACAAGTTAAAAAATGCCAGTAGCCACCAGAAGCTGAAAGAGGCAAGGCGTAGATATACCCCTAGGACCTCCAGAGGGACCAGGGTCTGCTGACATCTTGATGTCAGACTTCTGGCCTCCAGAACAGTGAGACAATGTATTACTGTTGTTTTAAGCCACCCAGTTGTTGGTAATTTGTCCCTGTAGCCACAGGAAATGAATACAGTAGTGGAATGGTACAGCCTAGATGACATGCCATCCCAGAGGCCAGCAAACCTGAGATGTGATGACAACGCATCACCAAAACTATGTGTGCGGTTCAAGAAAAGGAAGATTCTGGAAAGATAACAACAAACAAACGAAAAAACCCAACAAAATGAAGTGAAAACATTTTCTACTCTCCCTTACGTACCAAGGTTCACAATAACTGCCCTTGGCCATCTTTATCCTTACGTCACTTCCCCTCAGCAGCACTTGACGCTGTCATAAGCTCCCACCTCTTCAGTACTCTCCTCCTTTGGTTTCTGTGACCCTACACCCTCTGGCTTCCCCTCTACCCCTCTTACCACTCCTTCCTTCCCAGTCTCTTGTGTATTTCACACTCTGCCAATCATCCCATCAATGCTGGGGTCCTTCAAGTCCTGTCCCAGGTCTACTTTCATTCTTCCCTTCTTGTTTTATAGACTTTTCCTGGAATTTCCATTTCCTTCCATTGACTCAGTAAGCATACAGGTCTCCCAAATTTATCCTGTCAACTCAGACTTCTCTTTTGATCTCCATATCTGTATTTATAACTGTTTTCTTTATATTTTGGCTTGGATGTCTCATATTCATCAAACTTAGCATGACCCTTCCCTACACTTATCCCCAGTGACCCCTCACGTAATGTTCCTTATCTTGGTAAAAAGAATCTCTATTCACTCAGCTGTTCATGCCAACACCCTTGGAGTCATCTCTAACCCCCTCCCTCTACTCACAGTCAACTTCAACCCATTTCCAAGACCTAACCCTTCTACCCCTGAAGTAGAACTCAAATGTGGTCGCTTCTCTTCATGTTCACTGCCATCTTTCTAATCCAAGTCATAACCATCTCTCATCTGGGCCCCTGCAGGAGCCCCCTAACTATTCACCCTGCTCCTACCCTTGTTCCACTTCATTTTTTTTATAGACTAGCAACAATGTGCTGTTAAAAATGCAAAGCCAATCATGTCACTACTTTAAATTCTTCATTGGTTTTCAGTTGCATTTAAGATAAAGTTCTAACTAAAGTTTATAATGCCAGAAGGAGCTGTGTGGTGGATGCCATCATGTGCTGCCCAGAAGACTCTTCAGGAATAAAAGGTTTATTCTCCCAAATGCTGGGATTGTGACCAGTGGCCAGTCCTGAGCTGGCAGTTCCCACTGGGGATTCCCTCAACTGAAGAGAACTGCCTTTCTCAAGGAGTTGACCCCCTTTCTGGGTTGACCTTCATCCAACAACTGACTGATGATGGGGGAGGATGGTATAAACACCCAGCCTTCTCATTCCAACGTGGTCAAGTCAAACTTGGGCAACTCTAAAGGAATCACCCCACAGGGTCAGTTGATACCTCTGCTGATACTGTATCACAGCCCAACTCTCCTTCCGCTCAGTCATGCTTCCTTCCTCTCCCTTCCGTGAGTGTTGCTCCCAAGAACACTCCCCAATAAAACTCCCACACACTAACGTCTATCTCAGAGTCTGCTTTCTGGAAACCCAACCTGTGGCAATCTGTGAAATAAATGTGAGATCAAGGAAGGTAATAATCTCACTGCCCTCTTTGATGCGCAAATTATATCTAAAGTACTGTCATACCTGCAGAGTTATGTTCAGCCTTTGAGGCTACATTTTAAGAAGGACATTGGCAAAATGGAGTGTGACAAAGGAGGACAACTAGAATGTTGAAAACTGAAAATCATGTCACAGGACAAAGGCTTAAGAAATGAAGCTAGTTAGCCTGGATTAGTATTAAATCAGTAGGAACATGATCATTACGTTTAGATTTTTGAAAGACTGACAAATGGAAAATTTTTTTACCTTGTGTCATTCTAAGGACTAGGATTAGCTGCAATGGGTGAAAATTCCTGGAACATAAGTTTAGGCTCAATATAATAAAGAAGTTTCTAGTTGCAGTGTAATGACATCCTTGTGAAATACAGTTCACTTTTACTAGACTTGTGTGACCACATCTTGAGAATAAAATAGCAGAGATTCCTGAGCCTGGATAAAAGGTTGACCAGATGACTATATCCTCCATGACAATATTTTATGAATTTCTGCTCTAGGATAGGGTTTTACATGGTACCTGAGGAGGTTGATAGCTGTAATCTGACAAATGGACTCCATGGCCAAGTAAGTTTGGGGAAAAAGTTAAATGATATTAGGCAAGTTGTTTTCACTGCAGGATTAAGTTTTATTATGTTGAAAATGCACTGTGAACATACATAGAGGACCCCCACAGGACTCAGGATTGCTTAGAGCTCTTTTTTTTTTTTTGCGGTATGCGGGCCTCTCACTGTTGTGGCCTCTCCCGTTGGGGAGCACAGGCTCCGGACGCGCAGGCCCAGCAGCCATGGCTCACGGGCCCAGCCGCTCCGCGGCATATGGGATCCTCCCAGACCGGGGCACGAACCCACATCCCCTGCATCGGCAGGCGGACTCTCAACCACCGCGCCACCAGGGAGGCCCTTAGAGCTCTTTTTGACTAAAAGCTAGTCAAAAGAACAGGGCTAGTGTGCTGTGAAACCTACTTTGAGAAACCCCACTTTAGAAAATTATGTTCTTCTGAGTTGTTAGTGAGGAGAGGATAATTCTTAACCCAGAATAATAAAAATACAGATTGCTGAATACTAGTAATTAGGGTTCCTACAAGTGTGATTACTGGCTAAAACATTACACATTTCTTCTTGCTTAACAGAGAAGGTATATTTCCTTATATTTGTAGCTTTAACACATACGTGTGCCTGCTAACCCCATCCTTGGCAGTATTTGGATGGATGTGGATAAAAGCTACAGCATTATCATTTTTGTTTATATTCTTTATTAAGTATCACACTGACCCTTTTTAAAGTTTACCAACCATTTAGATTTTGAGGTGTTCATAGGGTCCCTGGATAAACATCCCTCCAGATACATTTATATATAGGACACGCAATTGGGGAACATATTTGACTATTGCGGTCATAATTCAGATCTTCAGAGACAGAAAAATCCAGCAAATGTTAGCGATTTTACATTAACCAGGCTTATTTCTGTCTTGTGCTGTACAGACTCTATAGTCAGTCCCAATTATCCAGCTGCCTAATCAACACCCTTAATTAAATTCTACACGTTTGCTTCCCTTTATTCAGCATTTCCAGTGACAATGTACCCACTTTAGAAGAGAGTACCAGTGCAGCCAGACTGTTGCTCATGCCTGTTGAGCATGTGTTAGTAATTCTGTGAACTCCTTTATATAATGCCCATTCTAAACGTCTGGTAATTGGCTTGTTGCTTTTCAGTGGGGTGTGAAGTGCTCAAAAAGCTCAGCCACAAAGTATCAGTTTGGTCCCATGACAAGGAAGGCTTCTCAACATCTCTGACGGTTTCCAGACCACGGTGCTTTTTGACTGATCAGTGAACGTTTGCCCTAACTTGTAGCTTAAATACATAGAGAAGGCAGGAGGAGATGGGGAAAACTGTAGGATTAACTCATGTTTTTCGGAAATCTTTTCAGTTACTATTACCGACAGAGATTTGTGGGGTAATCACCACTTTGAAAGAAACTCTGGGCGACAGAATTATTTTTAATAATTCTGTTTGTTACGGAGACATTTTTGCAAGGGCAAAAATGTTAGCAGTTCAAAGTTGGTGGGTAACATGTTAAAGAGAACTGGGCTATTCAAATTAACACCTCAAAGTCTTTCTAAATTCTAAGGAGGCAAATCAAATCATGGCAAATTAAATATTTAATTAATTTATGCTAGAGTTAAGAGATCATCTCTAAGACAAATGATCCAGGACTATTGTGTAAGCAAATTACTTTTATCCATTTTAGGTACCACCCATCTACTGGGGCTCCTTTTTTGGTCAAGAACACACCCCCACCCTCCACACACACTCATACACACACTTATAACACTGCTACCAAACACCAGAGATTGTGTTTCTATGGCAACTACAGCCCATTTTGTTGCAGTTATCTTTACACAAAATCAGTTTTAGAAATCCACTGTAATGAAAAAGGATATCTGTTCGCACTCGTCCAAGTCATCTTTGCTATTGGCTAGGACTATATTACATGTCAAGAATCATGTAACTTTTACAGTTTGATTAATAATTATTGCCTCTTACATGAATCAAAGTCCTCAAGCACAGGAGGTCACAGAGACAATTACCTTCCATCACTCTGTGCCCAACTGTGCCATCTACAGGCTGAAGAAACACCTCCAATGTCATGGGGAGCTTTAAGGGACTTGCAGGGGGAATCTTGCTCTTTCCATTTCTTGCCTCCCTGTGCTCCCAGAGAGATTCTACCTCCTCCCCAAAGCAGTAGAGGGTCTTAGGGATACAAGAAGTCTGTCGGAAACGTTACTGAGTATATTCCTCTATTTAGTGGAATAACTATAGGGTTGGAGTCAATGGCCCCTGACCCTGTTACTGATTGCCTTTGTGGCCAGGGACAGTTATATAACTTCCTGGGGTCTCAGTTCCTTCTTCTGTAAAATGAGGCTTTGGGCCAGGTGACCTGTCAAGTCTGATTTGGCTTATATCACCTGTGACGATTTTTCTTTTAACATCTTTATTGGAGTATAATTGCTTTTCAATGGTGTGTTAGTTTCTGCTTTATAACAAGGTGAATCAGCTATATGTACACATATATCCCCATATCTCCTCCTTCTTGCGTCTCCCTCCCACCCTCCCTATCCCACCCCTCTAGGTGGTCACAAAGCACCGAGCTGATCTCCCTGTGCTATGTGGCTGCTTCCCACTAGTTATTTGTTTTACATTTGGTAGTGTATATATGTCCATGCCATTCTCTCACTTTGTCCCAGCTTACCCTTCTCCCTCCCCGTGTCCTCAAGTCCATTCTCTACGTCTGCATCTTTATTCCTGTCCTGCCCCTAGGTTCTTCAGAGCCTTTGTTTTTTGTAGATTCCATATATATGTGTTAGCATACGGTATTTGTTTTTCTCTTTCTGACTTACTTCACTCTGTATGACAGACTTTATGTCCATCCACCTCACTACAAATAACTTAATTTCGTTTCTTTTTATAGCTGAGTAATGTTCCATTGTATATATGTGCCACATCTTTACCCATTCATCTTGTGACATGATGTTTAATGGAATCAAGAAACTTGAACAAGTAAGACTTTACCTCTCTGGATGTGATCAGACAGGAGATGGGAGGACAAAATTATAGCCATCTTTGTAACCAAAGTGGACATCAAAAAATACAAATATATGTATAAGTACGTTGTAATTTTCGTTATTCAAAGGAAACAGAACCTTCAGTCAAATGAGACAAAACGAAGAGATTCTGTTTTAGATTGGATGGATGTTGATTGTGGTTCCACCTCCGTGACCTCTTTCCCTAATGGAGAATCTGCGTGGCATGTTTGCAATAGGAAAACAGCCGGGCAGAAAGGGCTAGATGGGGCCAGAAATTCCACCTGGGGAGTCCCAGGAAGAAGGGCAGAGTTCTTTCTCACCCAATTTGGGAAGCCACAGGAAACGGGAAGAAAATGTTACTCTGTAGGTAGCCCTATATGGTTCCTAAGGGCCCTCAAAATGGCTTTAGATGTTTTGAACTTCCTCTCCCTTCAAAAACACAGTCATTCCTTCTGCCCAGATGCCACTGTGCTTCCTGACATATTAAGAGTTATGGATGTTTCCCTCATGCTCTCAGGCCTTTACTGCCTCGGTTAATCAGTCTGCTCTCCCCTCTTTGCCCTTGCTCTGTGGGGTTGCCAGAGCAGAGTTACAATAGCTGAGCAGCTGCTCCAGCATTTGCTTTACGGTGACAGAGGCCATATTTTCCCAACCAAAATTTAGGAAAACATGGTGTGACAAGTATGAATGTACTCACGAGGAGGGTACGACAGAATATTAGAAATTAAGGCAGTTCTGGGACACCCTTGATACACCAGATCAATTTGATAGCTTGTCATCCTTTGTTTGGAGAAAGGAGAGGACCGGTGGGTCTTCCAGTTAAATAATCTGCTTTCTTCATATTCACTCAGCTTCTTTACTCTTTTTTTTTTTTTTTTGCGGTAGGCGGGCCTCTCACTCCTGTGGCCTCTCCCATTGCGGAGCACAGGCTCCGGATGCACAGGCTCAGTGGCCATGGCTCACGGGCCCAGCCACTCTGCGGCATGTGGGATCTTCCCGGACCGGGGCACGAACCCGTGTCCCCTGCATTGGCAAGCGGACTCTCAACCACTGCGCCACCAGGGAAGCCCCACTCAGCTTCTTTAGACCCCCATGCCTTGAATCTTTTCCTTGCTTTCCAGAGGTATACAGAAGTATAAGTTTTGGAATCATGTCTGGAGCCCAAGGATTCCCAAGGCTTTTAGTTCCCTCAAGCACCAAAAGAAAGCTCATGCTTTCAAGACAAAATGAATCCTTTCCTCTCATGTTTTGTAATGCCTGCCACATATCCATGCCTTGCCTGACTCAACTCGGAATGCTTTTAGGATGCAAGCTCCACGAGGGTGGGAAACGTTGTCTATTTTATTCACTGCTGCGCTCACAGCATCTAGAACTATACTTGGTACATAGAAGGTGCTCAATAAACATGTGGAATGAATGAATGATATGATTTGATCAAAGACTGAACTAAACCAAATTCGTCTCATAAATGTGTGATAATATTAGAAATAAGGACATTTTGACAAGCGAAATGTGTGATAGGAGGAAAAAAGACAACTCCTGTAGCCTTCTCATTTGGTTTCAATTTTGGATGAATCCCCTTTCATATATTTAGCAGTACAAGCAGACTTCGGACACATTGCAGGTTGGGTTCCAGACCCCTGCAATAAAGCGAATATCACAATAAAGTGAGTCACATGAATTTTTTGGTTTCCCGGTGCATATAAGTTACATTTACACTCTACTGTGGTCTATTAAGTGTGCAACAGCATTATGTCTAAAATAAATGTACATACCTTAATTGAAAAATACTTTATTGCTGAAAAATTTTAACCATCATCTGAGCCTGTAGCAAGTCATAATCTTCTTGCTGTTGGAGGGTTTGAAATATTTTGAGAATTACCAAGTGAGGAAATGCTGTTGGGAAAATTGTGCCAATAGACTTGCTCAATGCAGGGTTTCCACAAAAATTCAATTTGTAAAAAATGCAATATCTGTGAAATGCAGTAAAACGAGGCATGCCTGTATTCAGCTGTATTTCTTACCTGAATGACAGACCTCTCAGATGCTTCTTGTTTATTTCTTTGACCTAAACAGAAGTACATAGAAAAGGCAAGAATCTTCGAGGTACAATGGCAGACGTAGCTGGCATGTGAAACCTGTTTCATCTGGATATTTAGTCATTGTTTCCTGGTTTCGGACTTTTTATGAGAAACGTCTGTACAATCCTACCTAAAAAATAAAATAAAATTGCCATTTCTTCTTTAAAGTCATTTCTGTCCTATTTTATTTTCCATTAAAAAATCCAATTCAGCTTCAAGTAATAATAACAAGGTTCTATTTATTTCAAATCACCAGAACTCCACTGTTATTTCAGTAATGTTATTCTCAGTAGTAATGTTACTACTTCAGAGTGACAATTTTATGCTTTTCTACATGAAAAAAAAAGTAAAACTGTAAGAAAACTTATCTATTTGAAATTTCTAATAATTCGGACAAGGAACTGGCCTAAAGTTTATTTTTACAATTCTTTGGAAGAAAGGATTTCTTAAGCCACTTACTATGGCAAAAATTTTAATTATGTAGAAGGACAGTTACCCAGTAACCTGGATGGACATTAACATAAATATGCAAATAACACACTTTTCTATATACTAAAGCAGCTTCCCAAGGAAATCTAGGCAATATTATTTATCTAGTTTAAATGACTATGATTACCTTACATGTGTATAGTGCTTTGTTGTACAGTTTACTAAACAACTGCCTATAATATATTTAATTATCACAACTACCCTCTGAGCTAGGCATTATGTTCATTTTACAGATACAAAAACAGTAGCTCAAAGGGGTTAACAGACTAGCTCGAGGACACATGACTAGTAAGTGGCAAAGCTGGGACTTAATTAAATGTAGATTTTCAGATGAATGATCCAAAGTTCACTGCAACACAGATGCCTGTAATGTTTTTCTTTTTTTTAAACATCTTTATTGGAGTATAATTGCTTTATAATGGTATGCTAGTTTCTGCTTTATAACAAGGTGAATCAGCTATACATATACATATATCCCCATATGTCCTCCCTCTTGCGTCTCCCTCCCACCCTCCCTATCCCACCCCTCTAGGTGGTCACAAAACACGGAGCTGATCTCCCTGTGCTATGCAGCTGTTTCCCACTAGCTATCTATTTTACATCCGGTAGTGTATATATGTCAATGCCACTCTCTTGCCTGTAATGGTTTTAATAGTTTCTGTAATTTAAAGTTTTCATTAATCCTGACAGATCAGCTAGCCCAAATCAACATATTTTCCCCAAGTCAGTAGATAGAGTCAAGAAGAGCTTTGGGAAAAGATAAGAAGGGTAAAGGCAACACTTTTCATGATCATTAACCAGTGATGATAATAAATACTTCACGTACCCAGAGGCGGTTTCAGAATGTTCCCATCTGTATCTTTATACTTGAACACTAAGTTTAGAAGAAACCTCACAGATCATCAGTTGCTTCCATCCCAAGGAAGAACATAAGTATCTTAAAAAAAAAAAAAAGTAAAGAACATGAGTATCTTGTCTGGTGACCCAGAGTAGAATAGTGAGCATTCATGTGAATGCAGCTTCGTTGATTTGTTTTGTTTTGTTTTTTAACATCTTTATTGGAGTATAATTGCTTTACAATGGTGTGTTAGTTTCTGCTTTATAACAAAGTGAATCAGTTATACATACACATATGTTCCCATATCTCTTCCCTCTTGCATCTCCCTCCCTCCCACCCTCCCTATCCCACCCCTCTAGGTGGTCACAAACCACCTAGCTGATCTCCCTCTGCTATGCGGCTGATTCCCACTAGCTACCTATTTTACATTTGGTAGTGTATATATGTCCATGCCACTCTCTCACTTTGTCACAGCTTACCCTTCCCCCTCCCCATATCCTCAAGTCCATTCTCTAGTAGGTCTGTGTCTTTATTCCCATCTTACCCCTAGGTTTTTCATGACCTTTTTTTTTTCTTAGATTCCATATATATGTGTTAGCATACAGTATTTGTTTTTCTCTTTCTGACTTACTTCACTCTGTATTACAGACTCTAGGTCCATCCACCTCACTACAAATAACTCAATTTCATTTCTTTTTATGGCTGAGTAATATTCCATTGTATATATGTGCCACATCTTCTTTATCCATTCATCCAATGATGGACACTTAGGTTGTGTCCATCTCCAGGTTATTGTAAACAGAGCTGCAATGAACATTTTGATACATGACTATTTTTGAGTTATGGTTTTCTCAGGGTATATGCCCAGTAGTGGGATTGCTGGGTCATATGGTAGTTCTATTTGTAGTTTTTTAAGAAACCTCCATACTGTTCTCCATAGTGGCTGTATCAATTTACATTCCCACCAACAGTGCAAGAGTGCTCCCTTTTCTCCACACCCTCTCCAGCATTTATTGTTTCTAGATTTTTTGATGATGGCCATTCTGACCGGTGTGAGATGATATCTCATTGTAGTTTTGATTTGCATTTCTCTAATGATTAATGATGTTGAGCAGCTTTTCATGTGCTTCTTGGCCATCTGTATGTCTTCTTTGGAGAAATGTCTATTTAGGTCTTCTGCCCATTTTTTGATTGGGTTTTTTTTTTAATATTGAGCTGCATGAGCTGTTTATATATTTTGGAGATTAATCCTTTGTCCATTGATTCATTTGCAAACATTTTCTCCCATTCTGAGAGTTGTCTTTTCGTCTTGTTTGTAGTTTCCTTTGCTGTGCAAAGACATTTAAGTTTCATTAGGTCCCATTTGTTGATTTTTATTTTATTTGCATTACTCTAGGAGGTGGATCAAAAAAGATTTTGCTGTGATTTATGTCAAAGGGTGTTCTGCCTGTGTTTTCCTCTAAGAGTTTTACAGTGTCTGGCCTTACATTTTGGCCTTTAATCCATTTTGAGTTTATTTTTGTGTATGGTGTTAGGGAGTGTTCTAATTTCATTCTTTTACATGTAGCTGTCCAGTTTTCCCAGCACCACTTATTGAAGAGGCTGTCTTTTCTCCATTGTATATCCTTGCCTCCTTTGTCATAGATTAATTGACCATGGGTGTGTGGGTTTATCTCTAGGCTTTCTATCCTGTTCCATTGATCTCTATTTCTGTTTTTGTGCCAGTACCATATTGTCTTGATTACTGTAGCTTTGTAGTATAGTCTGAAGTCAAGGAGCCTCATTCCTCCAGCTCCGTTTTTTTCCCTCAAGAATGCTTTGGCTATTCGGGGTCTTTTGTGTCTCCATACAAATTTCAAGATTTTTTGTTCTAGTTCTGCAAAAAAATGCCATTGGTAATTTGATAGGGATTGCATTGAATCTGTAGATTGCTTTGGGTAGTATAGTCATTTTCACAATATTGATTCTTCCAATCCAAGAACATAGTATATCTCTCCATCTGTTTGTATCATCTTTAATTTCGTTCATTAGTGTCTTATAGTTTTCTGCATACAGGTCTTTTTTCTCCCTAGGTAGGTTTATTCCTAGGTATTTTATTCATTTTTGTTATAATGGTAAATGGGAGTGTTTCCTTAATTTCTCTTTCACATTTTTCCTCATTAGTGTACAGGAATGCAAGAGATTTCTGTGCATTAATTTTGTATCCTGCAACTTTACCAAAATCATTGATTAGCTCTAATAGTTTTCTAGTGGCATCTTTAGGATTCTCTATGTATAGTATCATGTCATCTGCAGTGACAGTTTTATTTCTTCTTTTCCAATTTATATTCCTTTTATTTCTTTTTCTTCTTTGATTGCCTTGTCTAGGACTTCCAAAACTATGTTGAATAATAGTGGTGAGAGTGGACATTCCTGTCTTGTTCCTGATCTTAGAGGACATGCTTTCAGTTTTTAACCATTGAGAATGATGTTTGCTGTGGGTTTGTTGTATATGGCTTTTAATATGTTGAGGTATGTTCCGTCTATGCCCACTTTCTGGAGAGTTTTTATCATAAATGGGTGTTGAATTTTGTCAAAAGCTTTTTCTGCATCTATTGAGATGATCATATGGTTTTTCTTCTTCAATTTGCTAATGTTGTGTATCACATTGATTGATTTGCATATATTACAGAATCCTTGCATCCCTGGGATAAATCCCACCTGATCATGGTGTATGATGCTTTTAATGTGTTGCTGGATTCTGTTCACTAGTATTTTGTTGAGGATTTCTGCATCTATATTCATCAGTGCTATTGGTCTGTAATTTTTTTTTTGTAGTATCTTCCCCTGGTTTTGGTATCAGGGTGATGGTGGTCTCATAGAATGAGTTTGGGAGTTTTCCTTCCTCCACAATTGTTTGGAAGAGTTTGAGAGGGATGGGTGTTAGCTCTTCTCTAAATGTTTGATAGAATTCACCTGTGAAGCCATCTGGTCCTGGACTTTTGTTTGTTGGAAAATTTTTATTCACAGTTTCAATTTCATTATTTGTGCTTTGTCTGTTCATATTTTCTATTTCTTCCTGGTTCAGCCTTGGAAGCTTATACCTTTCTAAGAATTTGTCCATTTCTTCCAGGTTGTCCATTTTATTGGTGTAGAGTTGCTTGTAGTAGTCTCTTAGGATGCTTTATATTTCTGCGGTGTCCGTTGTAACTTCTCCTTTTTCATTTCTAATTTTATTGATTTGAGTCCTCTCCGTCTTTTTCTTGATGAGTCTGGCTAAAGGTTTATCAATTTTGTTTATCTTCTCAAAGAACCAGCTTTTAGTTTTATTGATCTTTGCTATTGTTTTCTTTGTTTCTATTTCATTTATTTCTGCTCTGATCTTTATGATTTCTTTCCTTCTACTAACTTTGGGTTTTGTCTGTTCTTCTTTCTCTAGTTCCTTTAGGTGTAAGGTTAGATTGTTTATTTGAGATTTTTCTTGTTTCTTGAGGTAGGCTTGTATTGCTATAAACTTCCCTCTTAGAACTGCTTTTGCTGCATCCCATAGGTTTTGGATCATCATGTTTTCATTGTCGTTTGTCTCTAGGTATTTTTTGATTTCCTCAGTGATCTCTTGGTTATTTAGTAACGTATTGTCTAGCCACCATGTGTTTGTGTTTTTTCCATTTTTGTCCCTGTAATTGATTTCTAATCTTATAGTGTTGTGCTCAGAAAAGATGCTTAATATGATTTCAATTTTCTTAAATTTACTGAGGCTTGATTTGTTAACCAAGATGTGATCTATCCTGGAGAATGTTCTGTGAGCAATTGAGAAGAAAGTGTAATCTGCTGTTTTTGGATGGAATGTCCTATAAATATCAGTTAAATCTATCTGGTCTATTGTGTCATTTAAAGCTTGTGTTTCCTTATTAATTTTCTGTTTAGATGATCTTTCCATTGGTGTAAGTGAGGTGTTAAAGTCCCCCACTATTACTGTGTTACTGTCGATTTCCTCTTTTATAGCTGTTAGCAGTTGCCTTATGTATTGAGGTGCTTCTATGTTGGGTGCATATATATATATATAATTGTTATATCTTCTTCTTGGATTGACCCTTGATCATTATGTAGTGTCCTTCCTTGTCTCTTGTAACATTCTTTATTTTAAGGTCTATTTTATCTGATATGAGTACTGCTACTCCAGCTTTCCTTTGATTTCCATTTGTATAGAATATCTTTTTCCATCCCCTCACTTTCAGTCTGTATGTGTCCCTAGGTCTGAAGTGGGTCTCTTGTAGACAGAATATATATGGGTCTTGTTTTTGTATCCATTCAGTGAGCCTGTGTCTTTTGTATGGAACATTTAATCCATTCACATTTAAGGTAATTATTGATATGTATGTTCCTATTACCATTTTCTTAATTGTTTTGGGTTTGTTTTTGTAGGTGCTTTTCTTCTCTCGTGTTTCCCACTTAGAGAAGTTCCTTTAGCATTTGTTGTAGAGCTGGTTTGGTGGTGTTGAATTCTCTTAGCTTTTGCTTGTCTGTAAAGCTTTTGATTTCTCCATCGAATCTGAATGAGATCCTTTCTGGATGGAGTAATCTTGGTTGTAGGTTCTTCCCTTTCATCACTTTAAATATATCATGCCACTCCCTTCTGGCTTGTAGAGTTTCTGCTGAGAAATCAGCTGTTAACCTTATGGGAGTTCCCTTGTATGTTATTTGTCATTTTTCCCTTGCTGCTTTCAATAATTTTTCTTTGTCTTTAATTTTTGCCAATCTGATTACTATGTGTCTTGGTGTGTTTCTCCTTGGGTTTATCCTGTATGGGACTCTGCGCTTCCTGGACTTGGGTGGCTATTTCCTTTCCCATGTTAGGGAAGTTTTTGCCTATAATGTTTTCAAATATTTTCTCAGGTCCTTTCTCTCTCTCTTCTCTTTCTGGGACCCCTATAATGCGAATGTTGTTGTGTTTAATGTTGTCCCAGAGATCTCTTAGGTTGTTTTCATTTCTTTTCATTCTTTTTTCTTTATTCTGTTCTGCAGCAGCAAAATCCACCGTTGTGTCTTCCAGGTCACTTATATGTTCTTCTGCCTCAGTTATTCTGCTATTGATTCCTTCTAGTGTATTTTCATTTCAGTTATTGTGTTGTTCATCTCTGGTTGTTTGTTCTTTAATTCTTCTAGGTCTTTGTTAAACATTTCTTGCATCTTTTCAATCTTTGCCTCCATTCTTTTTCTGAGGTCCTGAATCATCTTCACTATCATTATTCTGAATTCTTTTTCTGGAAGTTTGCCTATCTCCAATTCATTTAGTTGTTTTTCTGGGGTTTTATCTTGTTCCTTCATCTTGTACATAGCCCTCTGTCTTTTCATCTTGTCTATCTTTCTGTGAATGTGGTTTTTGTTCCACACACTGCAGGACTGTAGTTCTTCTTGCTTCTGCTGTCTGCCCTCTGGTGGATTAAGCTGTCTAAGAGGCTTGTACAAAAATACCTGATGAGAGGGACTGGTGGTGGGTAGAGCTGGGTGTTGCTCTGGTGGGCAGAGCTCAGTAAAACTTTATCCCACTTGTCTGCTGATGGGTGGGGCTGGGTTCCTTCCCTGTTGGTTGTTTGGCCTGAGGCGACCCAACACTGATGCCTACCCCGGCTCTTTGGTGAGGTTAATGGCAGACCCTGGCAGGGCTCACACCAAGAAGTACTTCCCAGAACTTCTGCTGCCAGTGTCCTTGTCCTCACAGTGAGACACAGCCACACCTTGCCACTGCAGGAGACCCTCCAACACTAGCAGGTAGGTCTGGTTCAGTCTCCTATGGGGTCACTGCTCCTTCCCCTGGGTCCTGATGCGCACACTACTTTGTGTGTACCCTCCAAGAGTGGAGTCTCTGTTTCCCCCAGCCCTGTCTAGGTCCTGTAATCAAATCCCACTAGCCTTCAAAGTCTGATTCTTTAGGAATTCCTCCTCCCATTGCCAACCCCCAGGTTGGGAAGCCTGAAGTGGGGCTCAGAGCCTTCCCTCCGGTAGGTGGACTTCTTTGGTATAAGTGTTCTCCGGTTTGTGAGTCACCCATTCAGCAGTTATGGGATTTGATTTTATTGTGATTGCCTCCCTCCTACCATCTCATTGTGGCTTCTCCTTTGTCTTTGGGTGTGGGGTATCTTTTTTGGTGAGTTCCAGTGTCCTCTTCTCCATGATTGCTCAGTAGTTAGTTGTGATTCCAGTGCTCTTGCAAGAGGGAGTGAGAACACGTCCTTCTACTCCACCACCTTTAACCAATCTGCAATTGTTTTTTAGATTAAAAAAAATGAGTTCTGTGAAAACAAAATTCTGTATAGGAACTAGTATGGCTTTTATGAAATAACTTGGCATTTGATATTTTGGGGTGTGAAATCAATGACAACATTTCTTCTTGTTTCTTCTTGCCCTTAGAAGCAGAAGTCTGTACTTTTGGACATCATAGAATCCCTTGAGATTCATTCCTTCATTTTCAAGAAGGTAACCTCTAAATTGCAATAATTACTCATGATGCATCAGGGGTTTCTTCAGCTCCAGTTTTAAAGATCATCTCCTCTGTGTCAGTCATGATCTTGTGTTGAATCAAGGACAACATTTATTTAGCAGCTTCAAATGCAGTGTTATGATTGTCATCAGGACAGTCCATGGACTTCTATCCTCTAAGCTCAGTAACTTCAATTTTTTCAGAGTTTTCTTACAAGTCAAAGAATTTAACTAGAGCTCTGTGAGATATGTGTGCACGTGACCCTGGCAAGACCCAGTCAGCTTCCATTTGTTCTGCAGTGCTGACCTTCATCTCCACCCCATCAGTCAGCTAATAAAAACATGACTTAGGCCAAAAGAAAGACCCCAAATAAGCCAACCCCACTCCTGGAAACAGCACAAAGTTCAAAGCTTCCCCATAGGAGGACAATAGAATTACCTTCATAGATAAAAGGCAGCATGTGGTCATCTTAGTTACCCCTTGGAACTTTGCTTCAGGTACTCTGTGCATCCTAATTTATATAGCTACCATTGTAAAACACTATTTTCTATGTTTAATTTTTAAGATTAGCTATGTTTTTTAGTTTTTATTAAGTATGGCACAGACTAGAGTATTGCATATATAGCATTGCTTAGCAAACAGTAGTAATGAATGTGACTAAGACGTAATATAATTGTAAGTCTGTGTCAAATGTTCCATTAATTTTGCATCTTACCACCACTTTCTTTTTAAAAACAATAAATTATGGTAACCTTTGGTCAACTGTTAATCCTATATTTTTGTCCTTGAAAAACCTCATGTTGTACATTACATCTGTGTCTGATTATTTTTCCCAAGGGGACTTACATTATTTTTATTGGCAATCTGCATTGACTTCTAATTCTCCCATATTGTGAGGTTTAAGCCTATGCTTTGAATGATGTCATCTATTTGCAAGTTTAATTAGTATACTTTCAATGACATAGAAGCTACTTCAGAATATGTAAAAACATCTGTGGGCATAAGCATGTATTCTGCACAATTTCACTCATCACTAAAAGACAGCTTGGAGGTGTTCCACCATCCTGTCAATTAATGCATCATTTTCCTACCTTTGTGTTCTCCAAAGTCCAGGAATCAAAAGCAGATGCTCCTGGGTCTAGAAGTTTCTTTGGTATCTTTAGGTTATTTAATATGGGTTATCTTATAATTTCTGGTACTAGCCATTTATTATTCCATCATATCTCATTTACATTAATTAAGTTGCTTCTTAATCACAGAGACATTAATCAGGTTTGGTTTTTATCATTAAAATTTATCATTTTCACAGCTGTTCAGCATCAGGAAGGCTTTTGTCTGCTCTGGATTAACAAAGTCTGGCTTTTGTGATGTGTAATCTTGAATCCCAAGCCTCAGCTTTCCCCCTCCAACCTTATTTGGATGAATATCCTCACACCCTCAGTGGAAAGACTTTCCATTAGGTTATTTCTGCAGAAGTATTTGAAAGAGAGTCTGTTTCTCATTGAATTACTTCCTAAAATGAAATTCAAAGCTTCTCTTATGGAATATTGTCCCTATGGAATAACCCTGCCTGTTCATGTTCTAGTATGAAGGAATCAAAGACTTTGAGGCTGGTAGCCTTTCTTTCAATATCCAGAACACTTCTCTTTGACGAAGGGAAAGAATCTAAATTTGACCAACAGTCACAGAAAGCATTGAAAGCAATTGATTCTTAAATCTTAACTAGGACTTGTCCCATTATGTTGTTTTCTTAAAAATGAATAATTTAAAACTGGTATACATTTTAGACAATAATACTTTTGTCTCTCCAAAAAGGAAGGGTGTTGTCCTAAACATCGAAAAAGATGTGGTACTAGTCACATGAGAAATATTTTCTGTAAATATTTTCCCTAAATGAGGGGTTTGATTTTTTTCTCAGGCTTTAGAATCTATTCATTTTTCTTTTGTGTTTCCTTCTCTTTGGTATAAATATTAAAAGCAAAACTACAAATAAATTTCAAACAGTGAAACATTTTATAGACAAAACTTTTGAAACTAATGGTATTATAAAAGATATTTTAAATTATTAATGTTTAAACAACTTAAAAGTAGTCACAAGTCCTTTTCACTTTAACATTATTGTTGATATCATTGATATTTTCTAGTCCATATCACATGGCTATATAGATTTTGATACAGAATTGTTTTTGCATTTGTAGAATTATACTTCTGAAAATTTTTTTAGTTGGCAAAACTTCTGCTGGCAAAATCACAGTCTCATAGGAGACTCTCAGGGATTAGGAGAAATCAATAAAATTCCACTGAACATACATCCTTAAGAACTATGTTAAATAAAATTTCTAGAAATTGCTGTATTATCTATTGCAGCATAACAAGTTACTCCAAAACTTAGTGGTTTAAAACAACAAACATTTATTATCTCACAGTTTCTGTGGGATAATGAATTCAGGAGCATCTTGGCCAGGTGATTCCAGCTAAGGGTCTCTCGTGGGGTTGCCGTCGAGATGTCGTCTGGGGTTGCAGTCACCTGAAGGCTTTATTGGGTCTAGAGATTTGCTTTTAAGCTCACTCACATGGCTGTTGGCAGGCAGCCTCAGCTCCTCTTCACACGAGCCTCTCAGTAGGGCTGTTGAGTGTCCTCAGAAAATAGTGGTTGTGTTTCCCAGAGCAAATGAACTGAGGGAGAGCAAGGAGGAAGCCAGATGCCTTTGAATCCCTAATCTTGGAGGTCACACACCTTCACGTCCGCCTCTTTCCAGGCCTTAGAAGCGAGTTACTAAGTACATCACACACTTAAAAGGAGGGGAATTGTGCTCCACCTTTCCAGTGAAGGAATATTAAAGAATTTGTGGACATCGTTTAAAACAATCAAGGTTTCCAACACAAACGAGATTTGTTGACTTTAAAGAACGTGATCTGGTGGGCTCTTATTCACCCCATTTTCTTCAGGAAGTATTTGTGAGTATTACAATACTCTAAGGCAGATTCTTCCTTTGAGTTATAAATAAAGTAAACAAAATTATAAATAAACTATATATCTTTAGCATTAAAAAGAATTTGCATTTTATTGGTTTAAAATTTAATGTCTTTGCACTTGCATTTCCCTTTGTTTAATTTTTATTTTATTTTTTGGCTGCATTGGTCTTTGTTGCTGCGTGCAGGCTTCCTCTAGTTGTGGTGAGTGGGGGGCTATGCTTCGTTGTGGTGTGCTGGCTTCTCGTTGCAATGGCTTCTCTTGTTGCACAGCACAGGCTTTAGGCGCGCGGGCTTCAGTAGTTGTGGCACTCGGCCTCAGTAGTTGTGGTGCCCAGGCTCAGTTGCTCCACGGCATGTGGGATCTTCCTGGACCAGGGCTTGAACCTGTGTTCCCTGCTTTGGTAGGCAGATTCTTAACCATTGCGCCACCAGGGAAGTCCCCCTTTGTTTAATTTTTCTAAGCTTTAGTAAAATGCTTGTGTAACTGCCAGGAATTTCAACACATTATCAAGATACTTAAGGGTGTATGTTTCGGGGGTGGGTTCTGTGTGTGCTGCTGCCATCTGCCCTCACACTTAGGTGGAGCAAAGAGATCCCTCTGCCTTTCCTACTGTCTTGACCTGCTGGTGTGGTCTAGGAGGGTCTGAATCTTGTTGCCATAGTCTTTATTTATGGCAAACGAAATTATCATTAAATTGTTTAAGTGGAATGGACTAAAACTTTGCTACAGAAATATAAAATTACATTATTCCAATACTATGGCTGGCTAAATTACAGTTGAAGGATGGTGTTTTGTTTTTTTCAGTCTAAGATTATGTTGTAAAAAAACTTTTCATGTATCTTCAGCCTCATGTTCATCACTTTAATGGCTCCATAATGGTCCCCTGAGATGATATACCATAGATTATATAACCACTCCCTAATCGTTAGCTATTTATATTTCTCATTTTTCCTTCCACTTTCACAAATAATGTTGCTATAAACATGTCTGGACAAAGAGTTTTCTTTTTCCATCATTTCAATCTTTTCCTTAGGGCAAAGGTCCCCAAACTGGATTATTTAGGAAAAATATATGCACTGTTTTTAAAAAAATTTATTATGGAAAATTCCAAACATATGCAAAAGTGAAAAGGATAATATAATAAACGTGATGTACTTATTCTCCTGCTTCAACAATTATCAACTCATGGCCATTCTTGTTCATCTATACCCACACTCACTTCTTTCCCACCTCATTTTCCAAACTGTGTTATTTTGAAGCAAACCCTAGACATCTATAATTTCAGTTATGACAATTTTTTGGACTCAGTACTGATGCTCTTATTGTCTTCCAGAAATTCAAATGAATTTTCAACCCTAAAACCCAAATATGATGGGACAAGAAAATAATAAAATATAAAAGAAAAAAATGGCAAATTGGACTTCATTAAAATTTAAAATTTTGCTCTGTGAAAGATCCTGTTAAGAGGATGAAAAGACAAAATTACATACTGGGAGAAAATATTTGCAAATTACAACTGTGACAAAGGTTATGTAGATAACTTTATATCTATCTGCCTATCTATCTATCTTCAAAATTCAACAGTAAAAAAGAAAAACCCTAACAATTCAATTAGAAAATGAGCAAAAGGCATAAAGTGACATTTCACTGAAGAAGATATACAGATGGCAAATAAGCACATGAAAAGATATTCAACATCACTAGCCATCAGAGCAACGCAAACTGACATCATGGTGATGTATCACTACACACCTGACAAAATAGCTAAGATAAAAAATAGTGACAGGGCTTCCCTGGTGGTACAGTGGTTGAGAGTCCGCCTGCTGATGCAGGGGACACGGGTTCGTGCCCCGGTCCGGGAAGATCCCACATGCCTCGGAGCGGCTGGGCCCGTGAGCCATGGCTGCTGAGCCTGCGCATCTGGAGCCTGTGCTCCACAACGGGAGAGGCCCACGTACCGCAAACAAACAAACAAACAAAAAATAGTGAAAATACGGAATACTTTTGAAGATGTGGGGAAACTGAGTCTTTGACACACTGCTGTTGGGAATGTAAAATGCATACAGCCATTCTGAAAAATAATTCCCCAATTTCCTAAGAAAACTAAATATGTGCTTAGCAGCAATCACACTCTGAGGCATTTATCTCAGAGAAATAAGAACTTAAATCCATACAAAAATCTGTGCATGAACATTCATAGCAGATTTATTTGTAAAAGCTAAAAGACTGGAAACGACCGAAGTGTTTTTCACTGGATGAATGGTTAAACATACTGTGGTACATCCATACCATGAAATACCACTCATCAATAAAAGCAATAAACTGTTGATACTGGCAACAACTTGGATGGATCTCAAGGCCATTAAGCTGCATCAAAAACACCCAATCTCAAAAGATCATATACTGGACAATTCTATTTATATAACATTTTTGAAATGACAAAAAGTGTAGCATGTGGGAGTGTTTTGTGGTGCTGGAATAGCTTTGTATCTTGACTGCCGTGGTGGCTACAGTGTTATCACATTTATGCTTGTGATAAAACCACATAGAATATATACTATACACACACATTTCACCAATGTCAACTTTCTGGCTTTGATATTGTGCTATAGTTATGTAAGATGCAACCATTGGGGAAAACTGGGTAAAAGGTAAAGGGGACCTCTCTATACTATCTCTCCCACGTCCAGTACTTCTATAATTATTTTAAAAGTTAAAAATTCAAATGTGGATTTTCTGTTCACATTTTTGAGTTTGTATGAGTGAAACTGGAATCTAGAGGCCTGTGGTGCTGAGATTCTGCTCTCACCATGAAAAAATCTACATAACAATCGTCTCTTTAGAATTTCTTAAGACTTTTTGAAACAACTCATCCTGTGGTAGAAGTTGGAAGACATTGCTTCATATTGAACTGACTTGACCAACAGTTGGCACATCTGCCGAATCTTCTTACTAAGACAGGGTGTTTTCAGGGAAATTTCTGAGTAGATGTGACTGAAATCATTAAAAAAAGTGTCTCTTTCCTCTTAGCTAAACGTCATTTTCTTCATGAGGAAGAACTCTGAAGGAAGTACTTTTACTTGCCCATACTTATCACAGCTGAAACCGTAAAAAACACTGCCAATTTCAACATTTAGTCTCCGAAAATTTGTAACAGAACGTTTGAATACTTAGACTATCAAATCGGGAATAGATATATGAGAAACCTATAGAAACATGAGTAGAAGGGACCCATACAATAAGAAATACTTTGGCAGTCTTATGAAAGCAGCAGCTTACTTAAGAGGAAATATATATATGTACATATGCGCCCAAGCACACACTAACACACACATGTACACACAAACATATGACAACATATTCCAGGAAACCTAGTGCAGTTTGGCTGCCACTGAGACTGCCCTAGGAAAGACCGCAATCACAGTGACAACAAAGCATAAGCTTCAAATCCAATAGGCGTCTTTAGGTTTCATGTACTTTTTATGGTATTTGATAACCATTTTGATGACCTTGAGATTCTAGGCTCCCTTTGGCTTTTGGTGACACCTCTCTTTCTTGCTTCAACCTCTACCTCCTTGATTATTATTTTTCTTAGCCTTGTTTTCAGGTTTCTCTTCCTCCACCACCACTTACACGTTGGATTTTCCAATGTTTGGCCCTTAGTGCTATGCTCTTCCCTGCTTACATGGTCCCTCTGGGGACTCTTATTGGCAGCTTCCATGTCCACCCATATGCTAACGGCATCCAAATCTATATTTCCAGTCTCACCTCTTCTTTACATTCAAAAGTCATATACCCTTGGCTTACTGCACATTTTCACCAGGGTATTCTACCAGCATCTTGAATGTTCTGTGTTCAAAAATTCCTTAACTATCTTTCCACACCTGTTCCTCCTCTTCCTGTCCCCACATTGCTGAACATACTTTGACACACCTAAGTCAGAAACAGTGGTGCCCAGCTTTTACTGTCACTGCCACCCTGCCCAGCTGATCCCATCCTACCCTCTTGAATCTGTCGTCCTCTCTCAGTCCATTGTCACTGCTCTCAGTTCAAGCCATTTTCATATCTTGCCAGATCTGTTTCAATAATCTCCCGACTCTTCTTCCCACCTCCAGTCGCATACCTTTCTCTCTGCCCCACATCCGTCTGTCTGCTACACATTCTCTTTTGAATTTTCGAAAGCACACATCTGTTTATAATATTATACTCGCCTATTGAAAGAGCTTCAGTGGTTTCTCACTGCTGACAGAACAAAGGCTTCCACGAATTGGTCAATCTCTGGCCTCATTTCTTTCCTCTCACTAAGAAGCACCCATCTCAGCCAGATTCATAAACAAGCAGTTCCTCCAGACCAGGATTTCCATGACTCTGAGCCTGTTCTTGCTACTACAAGTCCCTCTGCCTGGAATGCCCTCCACCGCCTGCCCTGCCTGTGGAATATCTACTCATCCTTTAAGACTCTCAGAGTTACCTCCTGCATGGAGCTTGTGTGGACCCTCCCTGCCTCCCCGTACGTAGTACATGTGGCTTCTTTCTCCTTTGTGCTCCCTTTACACCCTACGGAACCATCTACTGGCTTATCTACATAACCTGAGTTGACATGTTTCTCCCTCTACTGAACTGAGTTTCCTGAGAAAAGGAGTAATGTCAAATTCGTCTTTGAATCTCCAGCACCCAGCACAGTGACAAGGGCATGGTAAGGACCAAAGAGTCACAGTTAACATTTTTTGAGGAGTTAGTTACTGCGTGTTGTTCTAAGTCCTGGGCACACACTCTCATTTAAGTCTCACAACTCTATGAGTTAGGCTCTGTAACCCCCTCCACAACTTTATGGGGAATTGTTACTTAAATTATAATTAAATGCACTGAAATGCACTTGGCGAATATTTATTGAATGAAAGATAAGAAATGGATGAATGCCCAGCTACTCAGTCCTCTCCCTGGGAATAAGACCCTGAAATATCCCTCTGGATTTAGTTCACTGCAGGAAGGCTGCCAGCCCCATATGTTATTCTGGCATAAACGGTTGCATTTTATGATCTGGAGAAGGTTTCCATTTCCATTATCCTAGTCCATCTTCTGATTCCGGAGCATACTCCAGACATATGCCTGTAATACGCTACCAAACAATTTTCCCATAAAGAACCCCGATCTTGGAGTCTAGTTGACCAGTGATTCATTGATTTCCTGGAGTAGGAAGTTCTGATTGTTGAATTCCAAAGTCAAAGTCAGAGACAAATTATATAGGTCTTACATATTTTAAAAAACTTGCTTTGTTTTTGATACAGTGCTTTCATAAACAATTGTTCCTGTGACTCTATTGTTTTTAAATGGACTCCAGTCCAGTACTTGGCATGCATTATGATTCTCAAAGAAGGAGCTCTAGAGTGGAAAGACATGGGTTTTGAATTAAAAACCTGAGTTTTGAACCCTAGTTCTGCCACTAACTCAGCAGATGATTTTGGATAAATTATACAATTCCTAGCTTCAACAGGTCAACACATATTTATCAAGTGTCCACAACAGTCTAGCCCAGTGCCTGGCTTTGTATAGATGAGAGCATTATGTCAACAGAAAAGGACTGCTGTAGGGTTCACATAGACAGTGCCTGCTGAAACACAGCCAGCACGCAACACCCAAGGTTTTGGTGTTTTTCTTTGTACGTGGCAAGGACTAAAAAATGACTATTTCCTAATAGAAAATAACTCAGATTTTACCCCAAATCAGTTCTTAGTCTGCATGTTTAAAAGTATGAAAGCATAAAAAAAATTATTAAAAAAAAAGTATGAAAGCAAAGATTACCAGAACAATACTCAAAAACCATTCTCTAAACATGTAAGTAGGCACCTGAAGAGCTTGAAAATTAGGAAGTGAATTTTGAACTTTTGTACTTTTTTAATAGATTTTTTTAGTATATAAATTTATTTATTATTTATTTATGGCTGCGCTGGGTCTTCACCCACTTCACGCAGGCTTTCTTTTTTTTTATTTGCGGGGAGCAGGGGCTACCCTTTGCTGCGGTACGCAGGCCCCTCATTAAGGCGGCCTCTTCCGTTGCAGAGCACAGGCTCCAGGTGCTCGGGCTTCAGTAGTTGTGGCACATGGGCTCCAGAGTGCAGGCTCAGTAGTTGTGGCACACAGGCCCAGGTGCTCTGCAGCATGTGGGATCCTCCCGGACCAGGGCTCGAACCCGTGCCCCCTGCATTGGCAGGCAGACTCTGAACCACTGAGCCACCAGGGAAGCCCTAGATTTTTTTTGTTTTGGTAGTTGAACTCCATTTGGCTACTGGTTGTGAAAAAACTTTTTATGTAAGTCTCAGGACAAACAAATAAAAGGCAAAAATAATATTGCTTTTGTATATACTTACATAGTGTTTTCTACACGAGAACCATGGAACTGGAAGAAAAAAATGGAGAAGAGACACAATAATCTAAGGAACGCCGCTGAGAGTTTATGCCATGTTTCAAACATTCCTGTTCTTCATGATGCCAGCCCATTGTTTAATGCTGCTATATGTCCCTCTGCCCAGAATCGGGTAGCTGTTTATTGTTTCGTTAGCTTGTTTCATGTTAGTTGTTAGTTGTTGTGTTCCATTGTTTTGTCTTGTATCTCTCACTTGGAGAAAACAGTGAACTCTTCCCCAACATGTCTTCACTACATGTTTCTACAAGAAAATATTTAATGCCTGGGGAATTTTTCAATATTAATAACTGTTAATTACTTTTAAATGTCTCACACCTCAAAGGAGGTTCTGAAGTTTATCTACATGAACAGTCACTGCGTTACTTGATTACTTACTGCTTTCAACTGGAGCAAGAAAATGATGATTTTCTTTTAATGCAGCATTGCTCTCCTTGCCCCCTCTTCTCAACACACACACACACACACACACACACACACACACACACACACACACTCTTTCCAAAGCCAAGAAAGTGGAATTAATTTTATTGTCTCTGGCGGTACACATAAAACTCATTTACCCTTTATTTTAATGAATCAGCAAAAAATGCCTTCATCTTATTTCTATGCTTGTGTTTCACTTATAGGAGTAGGTGTTAACTGCACAGTTTTTTTAAAAAAGATGTTATTAATATTATTATTTACACTGCTTGTATATTACCCTGGAGTATTCATCTAAAGCTACTATACATTGACTTTCTTAAGTTGTTGGCTTAGTGTTATATTAGTTCTTATCACAACAGTGCCCCTGTATCATACAAAAAAACATATTTTCTAAAATGCTCTGAAAATGACAGCATGATAGTAGGAATATAATACTCTTAACCTGGAAATTCATCACCCAAAAAACAATTTTCCCAGATGATATATTGCCAAGACTCACGCTGCTGGTTGTGCATAAGGAAGAGACCATGTATTGTTCTGCCACTACAATCTAGTATTATTAAACAATGAAAAGACAGATGTACAAACAGCTTTTGGATTGAGTATAATTATTTAAATTATTTGAAATATCCTTAAATAGCTTTTCTCAAAACTTATTTCCATTTGAGAATTTATGACATGGCAATCTTTCCTCACACTCTTTTTGTATTGCTTCTTGTCAAAGATTACTTTGAGTTAATCCCAATTTTCAGCTTTACATCCATTGCATTCCAATCAGCCCACAGAAAGCCTCCACAGAACCATGCAAAGTTGTAAAGAAGTACTCTTCAAGACCCCCGTAAATCTACCCTTCACTTTAAAACATTACGGACTAGAGGAATTTCAGAACAATCACAGCCACATTGAAGATGATGGTGTTTGCAGCCACTCACAACCAGAGCTATGTGTAGGCAGAACGCTCATCAGATCTCCCTGAATAATGGCTGAGTCTTCACACGTAGGATTAGGTAATGTTCTTCAATAAAATAAATTTATGGTTGATATTTTTTCATCCCCCCAAACATAAAAGCTGTCAATAGCCACAGCCCTTTGAAATGGAAAGGCCTTCTGTGACCCTCAGGCTGAAATTTAAGAGTGTTCTGCCGCTGATTCATTCCCATTCCCATGGAAACAGTCACCAGGAATGATTCTGCTGTCATTATTTTCAAGCATTTACCCTGGTCCCAGGGATCTGGTGCTGTGTCTAGGGAAGTGAGAAAAGAAATGAGCATCAGTCTCACGGAATGAACTCAAATAACTGTCAACGGATAGGTTGAAAGTCAGATACTTCCTAAAAAATCCACTTTTTAAAAATACCTATTTTAATGTTTTTCTAATTATTAAAAGAATTGGTTGCATAAAAACTCTAGAAGGATATACAAGAAACTACAAATAGTTATTACGTAGGGAGAATTGGGAACTTGGCAGATGGGAGAATAGAATGGAAACTTTGTAGTTTCTTTTTTTAGCTTTTTATTACAGAAATTTTGAAACAGATAGAGAGAATAATATAGTGAATCCCCACATACTCATTACCCAACTTTAACACTTGTCAATTCATGGCTGATCATGTTTTATCTCTACTTCCAACTGTCACTGGATAGTTTTCAAGCAAACTCCAGACATCATACAATTTTATCCACAAATATTTAGTATTTATCTTTAAAATATAAGAACACATTAAAAAATATAGGCACAATACTATTATCACATATTAACATTTTAACTGTAATTTCAAATATCATAAGATAGTGTTTCAAATGTCCTCATTTTCTTTTTCATAATTTTTTTTGCAGTTGGTTTGTTTATGTCATGATCCAGGCAAGTCCCTGGATGGCATTTGATTGCTGAATTTCTTAAGTCTCTTTTAATCTATAACTTCTCCTCCCTTTCTTTTTTCATTTTACCCTTGAAATTTATTTTTTAAGAGATCGGTACAGTTTCCTATATTTTAGATTTTCCTGATTGCTTCCATGGTGCCATTTTACACATTCCATTCTCCTCAGCGTATCTGTAAACTCAAAGTTAGATCTGGATCAGATACAGGCTTGATATTTTGACAATAAGACTTTATATATGGTGTTCAATTCTTCCATCAGGGGGTAGAAAATGTCCAGTTGTCTTTCTTTTTGTGATGTTAGCAGATTGCTGAATATTGTCTACATCCATCATTTCACTGGGGATCTGAACTAAGTGAATGAATCATCTATTCAAAAAATTAATGAAAGGGAATTTTTAAAAATTCAGAAAAGTAATTCAGTAGGACCCACTGAAATGTAATAAGTGGGCTCTAAAAAAAAAAATCAAACATGCAAAATGGCCTGAGCAAGTTTATGTAACTAGCCCACCTGGTATTCTGGAAGTCCAACCAGGTTACTCAAATCCCACATTGTCCCAAATGAGGTTTGGCGCCATCTGGTGGTACATGCTCACTCTGACATAAATATTGATGAGGATGCTTCTGGGTCCTGTTGCTGACTGTGACTTCCAGGAACATCCGAATGAGTTGGTGCCCATTTTGTCAATTCAATCTGGAGAACTCAGGCTGTGAGAATACCGGGGACAATAGGACACACACTTCAAGCCTTCAATTTCTCAAGAAGGAATTATTTGCCATTTCCTTAGCAGGCTTTGCCTCCCTTCAATTTTGTTATTATCCCCCAACTCCCAGACTGTAAAAAATTTAGCAAAATGAGGACTTGGCTGCAGAGTGTAACCAACTGCTAATGGCATTGTAGCCTAATTCATATTGTTGCATGAAGAATTTCACTGTACATGCATGAAGTGTGAAGATAATAAAAGTCACTCATAAACTTGCCACTCCTAGACAACCATGCCACCATTCTGAAGTATCTTCTTCCAAATATCCTTCTAATAGTCTTACATATACACCCACAAACAAAGCCAATACACTTTAGGACTCTGTCTTGAAAATTGACAGGTTGTATTAGACACAAATTGGAGTGGCTCTCTTTTTATCATAGCCACTAAACCACCCTAAACCTTTGCCTGACTGACTGAGTCAAGCAGAGAGAAAACTAACCAAACTTGAACAAACCAGATCCTCTCATGGGAACTGCATGGAGCCATTCAGAGGTGGAAGGTGGCAGAGTAGACACTTCTGATGGTTGTGTTCTCATGAGATTTGGGAGTTCCTGCTGCTAAGGACCTCCAGGCAATCATTGCTTGGGTCCTCCCCTAGGCTTCCTTGTTTAGCTTTTATTTTGGCTCTGTGAGATAGCTCAGGTTCCTTCCAGTATGGTGGTTATTAGTAGAGTCAGATTCTGCTACTTGAACTAAAACTATTTCAACTGATACTTCAGTATATTACCACATATTTCTCAAAAATGTGAATTTTAATAGATACATGGTGGATGTCCCCTGTGTATTTAATCATTCCATTATAAGCAGTCATGATTGCTAACATTTTTCAATAATAAAAATAATGTTGTAATAATATACGTAAACAATATATAAACTTTTCCCACATTCTAAATTATTTCCTTAAAAGTTGTCAAAAGTTTTATGATATACACTGTAAAGACTAATTTTAGGAGGACTGATATAAAGTTATCAAATTACTATAATTTCATCATTGGATGTTTGTTTTACTATATCTTTATCACAATTGATTATTATAATTTATATATGTTTTTGCCAATTTAATATGTGGAGAGTGATATCAAAGCTATTTCAATTAGGGTCTTTCATCATTACTGATGTTGAGTATTTTGGATATTTGTGTATTTATTCTGCCAATTTATATTCCTTCTCCATTTCTTATAGGATTGTTCATCTTTTTATTGATTTGTAAGTTCTCTCTCTTTTGATAGAAAAATACTCTTTCCTGTAATAAATATTGCAAACATTTATTGTTTCTTTGCCTTATGCTTGTTTTTGTTTTCAAAATGTATGAACATTTTTCTTTTTAAGGTTTTAAGTTTTTATTCGATTTTATTTTTTGGCTGTGTTGGGTCTTCGTTGCTGTGCACGGGCTTTCTCTTGTTGCAGTGAGCAGGGGCTACTCTTTGTTGAGGTGCGTGGGCTTCTCATTGTGGTGGCTTCTCTTGTTGCAGAGCACAGACTCTAGGCACACGGGCTTCAGTAGTTGTGGCATGTGAGCTCAGTAGTTGTGGTTCTCGGGCTCTAGAGTGCAGGCTCGGTAGTTGTGGTGCACGGGTTTAGTTGCTCCACAGCATGTGGAATCTTCCCAGACCAGGGCTCGAACCCGTGTCCCCTGCATTGGCAGGAGGATTCTTACCACTGCACCACTGGGGAAGTCTCAAAACGTAGGGGCATTTTTAACTTTTAGTTATTTACATTTTCAATATTTTCTTTCATAAATTTATTACTTTGCTTAGAAAGTTTCTACAGTTCAATTTTATGTAAATATTCTTATAATACTTTTCTTCTTAAACATTTAAATATCTGAAGGTTGTATGATTTTGTTGTGTGGAAATGATCTCTTTTCTCAAATGAGTAGCTAAATACTTCAATACTATTTATTTATTTATTTATTTATTTTTAACATCTCTATTGGAGTATAACTGCTTTACAATGGTGTGTTAGCTTCTGCTTTATAACAAGGTGAATCAGCTATACATATACATATATCCCCATATCTCCTCCCTCTTGTGTCTCCCTCCCACCCTCCCTATTCCACCCCTCTAGGTGGTCACAAAGCACAGAGCTAATCTCCCTGTGCTATGCAGCTGCTTCCCACTAGCTATCTATTTTACATTTGGTAGTGTATATATGTCCATGCCACTTTCTCACTTCGTCCCAGATTACCCTTCCCCCTCCCCGTGTCCTTAAGTCCATTTTCTACGTCTGCATCTTTATTCCTGTTCTGTCCCTACGTTCTTCAGAACTTTTTTTTTTTTTAGATTCCATATATAGAATGTGTTAGCATATGGTTGGCATGTGTTAGCATATGGTATTTGTTTTTCTCTTTCTGACTTACTTCCCTCTGTATGACAGACTCTAGGTCCATCCACCTCACTACAAATAACTCAAGTTCATTTCTTTTTCGGGCTGAGTAATATTCCATTGTGTATAGGTACCACATCTTCTTTATCCATTCATCTGTTGATGGACACATAGATTGCTTCCATGTCTTGGCTATTACTGTAAATACAGCTGCAATGAACTCTGTGGTACCTGACTCTTTTTGAGTAAGGTTTTCTCAGGGTATATGCCCAGTAGTGGGATTGCTGGGTCGTATGGTAGTTCTATTTTTAGTTTTTTAAGGAACCTCCATACTGTTTGCCATCGTGGCTGTATCAATTTACATTCCCACCAACAGGTAAGAGGGTTCCCCCCCCACCTTTTTTTTTTGCGGTACACGGGCCTTTCACTGTTGTGGCCTCTCCCGTTGCAGAGCACAGGCTCCGGACATGCAGGCTCAGCAGCCATGGCTCACGGGCCCAGCCGCTCCATGGCATGTGGGATCTTCCCAGACTGGGGCACGAACCCGTGTCCCCTGCATCGGCAGGCAGACTCTCATCCGCTGCGCCACCAGGGAAGCCCAAGAGGGTTCCCTTTTTTCCACACTTTCTCCAGCATTTATTGTTTGTAGATTTTTTGATGATGGCCATTCTCTCTACAATGAGGTGATATCTCATTGTAGTTTTGATTTGCATTTCTCTAATGATTAGTGATGTTGAGCATCCTTTCATGTGTTTATTAGCAATCTGTATATCTTCTTTGGAGAAATGTCTGTTTAGGTCTTCTGCCCATTTTTGGATTGGGTTTCTTGTTTTTTTTCATATTGAGTTTCATTAGCTGCTTGTAAATTTTGGAGATTAATCCTTTGTCAGTTGCTTCATTTGCAAATATTTTCTCCCATTCTGAGGACTGTCTTTTCATCTTATTTATGTTTTACTTTGCTGTGCAAAAGGTTTTAAGTTTCATTAGGTCCCATTTGTTGATTTTCCTTTTTATTTCCATTTCCCTAGGAGGTGGGTCAAAAAGGATCCTGCTGTGATTTATGTCAGAGAGTGTTCTGCTTATGTTTTCCTCTAAGAGTGAGATAGTCTGGCATTACATTTAGGTCTTTAATCTATTTTGAGTTTATTTTTGTGTATGGTGTTAGGGAGTGTTCTAATTTCATTCTTTTACATGTAGCTGTCCAGTTTCCCCAGCACCACTTATTGAAGAGGCTGTCTTTTCTCCATTGTATATTCTTGCCTCCTTTATCAAAAATAAGGTGACAAAGGTGCATGGGTTTATCTCTGGGTTTCTAACCTTTTCCATTGATCTATATTTCTGTTTTTGTGCCAGTACCATACTCTCATGATTACTGTAGCTTTGTAGTATACTGTGAAGTCAGGGAGCCTGATTCCTCCAGCTCCATTTTTCTTTCTCAAGATTGGTTTGGCTATTTGGGTTCTTTTGTGTTTCCAAACAAATTGTGAAATTTTTTGTTCTAGTTCTGTGAAAAATGCCATTGGTAATTTGATAGGGATTGCATGGAATCTGTAGATTGCTTTGGGTAGTATAGTCATTTTCACAATGTTGATTCTTCTAATCCAAAAACATGGTATATCTCTCCATCTGTTTGTATCATCTTTAATTTCTTTCATCAGTGTCTTATAGTTTTCTGCATAGAGGTCTTTTGCCTCTCTATGTAGGTTTATTCCCAGGTATTTTATTCCTTTTGTTGCAATGGTAAATGGGAGTGTTTCCTTAATTTCTCTTTCAGATTTTTCATTAGTGTATAGGAATGAAAGAGATTTCTGTGCATTAGTTTTGTATTCTGCTACTTTACCAAATTCATTGATTAGCTCTACTAGTTTTCTGGTTGCATCTTTAGGATTCTCTATGTATAGTATCATGTCATCTGCAAACAGTGACAGCTTTACTTCTTTCTTTCCAATTTGGATTCCTTTTATTTCTTTTTCTTTTCTGATTGATGTGGCTAAAACTTCCAAAAATATTTTGAATAATAGTGGTGAGAGTGGACAACCTTGTCTTGTTCTTGATCTTAGAGGAAATGGCTTTAGTTTGTCACGATTGACAGCGATGTTGGCTGTGGGTTTGTCATATAAGGCCTTTATTATGTTGAGATAAGTTCCCTCTATGCCTATTTTTTAGAGGGTTTTTATCATAAATGGGTGTTGAATTTTGTCAAAAGCTTTTTCTGCATCTAATGAGATGATCCTATGGTTTTTCTTCTTCAATTTTTAATATGGTGTATCATATTGATTGATTTGCCTATATGGAAGAATCCTTGTATTCCTGGGATAAACCCCACTTGATCAGGGTGTATGATCCTTTTAACTTGCTGTGGATTCTGTTTGGTAGTAATTTGTTCAGGATTTTTGCATCTATGTTCATGAGCGATATTGGCCTGTATTTATCTTTCTTTGTGACATCTGTGTCTGGTTTTGGTATCAGGGTGATGGTGGCCTCGTAGAATGAGTTTGGGAGTGTTCCTCCCTCTGCTATATTTTGGAAGAGTTTGAGAAGGATAGGTGTTAGCTCTTCTCTAAATGTTTGATAGACTTCACCTGTGAAGCCATCTGGTCCTGGGCTTTTGTTTGTAGGAAGAATTTTAATCACAGTCTCAATTTCAGTGCTTGTGATTGGTCTGTTTATATTTTCTATTTCTTCCTGATTCAGACTTGGCAGGTTGTGCTTTTCTAAGAAGTTGTCCATTTCTTCCAGGTTGTCCATTTTATTGGCATAGAGTTGCTTATAGTAATCTCTCATGATCTTTTGTATTTCTGCAGTGTCAGTTGTTACTTCTCCTTTTTCATTTCTAATTCTATTGACCTGAGTCTTCTTTTTTTTCTTGATGAGTCTGACTAATGGTTTATCAATTTTGTTTCTCTTCTCAAAGAACCAGCTTTTAGTTTTATTGATCTTCACTATCGTTTCCTTCTTTTCTTTTTCATTTATTTCTGATCTGATTTTATGATTTCTTTCCTTCTGCTAACTTTGGGGGGTTTTGCTCTTCTTTCTCTAATTGCTTTAGGTGTAGGGTTAGGTTGTTTATTTGAGATGTTTCTTGTTTCTTGAGGTAGGATTGTATTGCTATAAAGTTCCCTGTTAGAACTACTTTTGCTGCATCCCATAGGTTTTGGATCATCGTGTTTTCACTGTCATTGGTTTCTAGGTTTTTTTTGATTTCCTCTGTGATTTCTTCAGTGATGTATTCATTATTTAGTAGTGTATTGTTTAGCCTCCATGTGTTTGTATTTTTTAAAGATTTTTTCCTGTAATTGATATCTAATCTCATAGCATTGTGGTTGGAAAAGATACTTGACACGATTTCAGTTTTCTTAAATTTACCAAGGTTTGATTTGTGACCCAAGATATGATCTATCCTGGAGAATGTTCCTTGGGCACTTGAGAAAAAAGTTTATTTTGTTGTTTTTGGATGGAATGTCCTATAAATATCAATTACATCCATCTTGTTTAATGTATCATTTAAAGCTTGTGTTTCCTCATTTATTTTCATTTTGGATGATCTGTCCATTGGTGAAAGTGGGGTGTTAAAGTTCCTTACTATGATTGGGTTACTGTCAATTTCCCCTTTTTTGGCTGTTAGCATTTGCCTTATGTATTGTGGTGCTTCTATGTTGGGTGCATAAATATTTACAATTTTTATATCTTCTTCTTGGATTGATCCCTTTATCATTATGTAGTGTCCTTCTTTGTCTCTTGTAATAGTCTTTATTTTAAAGCCTATTTTGTCTGATATGAGAATTACTACTCCAGCTTTCTTTTGATTTCCATTTGCATGGAGTATCTTTTCCATCCCCTCACTTTCTGTCTGTATGTGTTGCTAGGTCTGAAGTGGGTCTCTTGTAGACAGCATATATATGGGTCTTGTTTTGGTACCCATTCAGCCAGCTTATGTTTTTGGTTGGAGCATTTAGTCCATTTACATCAGGTAGTTATCAATATGTATGTTCCTATTAATATTTTCTTAATTGTTTTGGGTTGGTTATTGTAGCTCTTTTCCTTCTCTTGTGTGCCTGGCTAGAGAAGTTCGTTTAGCATTTGTTGTAAAGCTGGTTTGGTGGTGCTGAATTCCCTTAGCTTTTGCTTGTCTGGAAAGGTTTTAATTTCTCCATCAAATCTGAAATAGATCCTTGCTAGGTAGAGTAATCTTGGTTGTAGGTCTTTCCCTTTCATCACTTTAAATATGTCCTGCCACTCACATCTGGCTTGCAGAGTTTCTGCTGAAAGATCAGCTGTTAACCTTATGGGGATTCCCTTGTATGTTATTTGTTTTTCCCTTGCTGCTTTTAATATTTTTTCTTTGTATTTAATTTCTGATAGTTTGATTAGTATGTGTCTTTGTGTGTTTATTCTTGGATTTATCCTGTATGGGACTCTCTGTGCTTCCTGACTTGATTGACTATTTCCTTTCCCATATTAGGGAAGTTTTCAACTATAATCTCTTCAAATATTTTCTCACTCCCTTTCTTTTTCTCCTCTTTTTCTGGAACCCCCTATAATTCGAATGTTGGTGCATTTAATGTTGTCCCAGAGGTCTCTGAGACTGTATTCAATTCTTTTCATTCTTTTTTCTTTATTCTGCTCTGTGGTAGCTATTTCCACTATTTTATCTTCCAGGTCACTTATCTGTTCTTCTGCCTCAGTTATTCTGCTATTGATTTCTTCTAGAGAATTTTTAGTTTCTTTTCATTTCATTTTCATTCATTGTTTATTTGCTCTTTAGTTCTTAATGGTCCTTGTTAAACGTTTCTTGTATTTTCTCCATTCTATTTCCAAGATTTTGGATCATCTTTACTATCATTACTCTGAACTCTTTTTCAGGTAGACTGCCCTTTTCCTCTTCATTTGTTTGGTCTGGTGGGTTTTTACCTTGCTCCTTCATCTGCTGTGTGTTTCTCTGTCTTCTCATTTTGCTTAACTTACTGTATTTGGGGTCTCCTTTTCACAGGCTACAGGTTCATAGTTCCCATTGTTTTTGGTGTCTGCCCCCAGTGGGTAAGGTTGTTTCAGTGGGTTGTGTAGGCTTCCTGGTGGAGGGGACTGGTGCCTGTGTTCTGTTGGAAGAGGCTGAATCATGTCTTTCTGGTGGGCAGGACCACATCATGTGGTGTGGTTTGGGGTTTCTGTGACCTTATTATGATTTTAGGCAACCTCTCTGCTAATGGGTGGGGTTGTGTTCCTGTCTTGCTAGTTGTTTGGCATATGGTGTCCAGCACTGGAACTTGCTGGTCATTGAGTGGAGCTGGGTCTTAACATTGGGATGGAGACCTCTGGGAGAGCTTTCGCCATTTGAAATTATGTGTAGCTGGGAGGTCTCTGGTGGACCAATGTCCTGAACTTGGCTCTCCCACCTCAGAGGCATAGGCCTGACACCTGGCTGGAGCACCAAGACACTGTCAGCCACATGGCTCAGAAGAAAAATAAAAAAATAAAATAAAATAAGGTAAAGTTATTAAACTAAAAATAATTTTAAAATGATTAAAAATTTAAAAATGAAAAAGTAATAAAAACAGAAAGAAGAGGAGAGCAACTAAACCAAAAAACAAATCCACCAATGATAACCAGCACTAGAATCTCTACTAAAAAAACAAAAGGCAACAACAAAGAAAAATGGACAGAGAGAACCCTAGGACAAATGGTAAAAGCAAAGCTATACAGACTAAATCACACAAAGAAGCATACACATACACACTCACAAAAAGAGAAGAAGGAAGAAAGTATATATATCTATATATATATAAAAAAAGGAAGAGAGCAACCAAATCGATAATCAAATCTACCAATGATAATAAACTCTAAATACTAAACTAAGATAAACATAAAACCAAAAACAAATTAGATGCAGAAAGCAAACCCCAAGTCTACAGTGCTCCCAGAGTCCACTGCCTCAATTTTGGGATGATTCATTGTCTATTCAGGTATTCCAGAGATGCAGGGTACATCAAGTTGATTGTGGGGATTTAATCCGCTGCTCCTGAGGCTGCTGGGAGAAATTTCCCTTTCTCTTCTTTGTTCCCACAGCTCCCAGGGTTCAGCTTTGGATTTGGCCCCACCTCTGCGAGTAGGTCGCCTGAGGGCGTCTGTTCCCCACCCAGACAGGACGGGGTTAAAGTAGCAGCTGCTTTGGGGGCTCTGGCTCACTCAGGCTGGGGGAGGGAGGGGTACGGATGTGCGGTGAGCCTGTGACGGCAGAGGCTAGCATGACGTTGCACGAGGCTGAGGTGCACCGTGCGTTCTCTTGGGGAAGTTGTGCCTGGATCACAGGACCCTGTCAGTGGCGGGATGCACAGGCTCCCAGGAGGGGAGGTGTGGATAGTGACCTGTGCTGGCACACAGGCTTCTTGGTGGCTGCAGTAGCAGCCTTAGCGTTTCATGCCCGTCTCTGGTGTCCACAGTGGTAACCTCAGTTTGCACCTGTCTCTGGAGCTTGTTTGCACCTGTCTCTGGAGCAGGTGGTGCTCTGAATCCCCTCTCCTCGTTCACCCTGAAACAATGGTCTCTTGCCTCTTAGGCAGGTCCAGACTTTTTCCCGGACTCCCTCCCGGCTAGCTGTGGTGCACTAGCCCCCTTCAGGCTGTGGTCACACAGCCAACCCCAGTCCTCTCCCTGGGATCTGACCTCCGAAGCCTGAGTCTCAGCTCTCAGCCCCCGTCTGCCCCAGCAGGTGAGCATACAAACCTCTCGAGTTGGTGATTGCTGGTCAGCACCAATCCTCTGTGCGGGAATCTCTCTGCTTTGCCCTCCGCACCCCTGTTGCTGTGCTCTCCTCTGTGGCTCCAAAGCTTCCTCCCTCCACCCCTCGTCTCCGCCAGTGAAGGGACTTCTAGTGTGTGGAAGCCTTTCCTCCTTCACGGCTCTCTCCCACTGGTGCAGGTCCCATCCCTATTCTTTTGTCTCTGATTTTTCTGGGTTTTTTTGCCCTACCCAGGTACGTGGGGAGTGTCCTGCCTTTTGGGAGGTCTGAGGTCTTCTGCCAGCATTCAGTAGGTGTTCTGTAGGAGTAGTTCCACATGTAGATGTATTTCTGATGTATTTGTGGGGAGGAAGGTGATCTCCACATGTTACTTTTCTGCCATCTTGAAGGCCTCTCAATACTATTTATTAAACTATTATTTCTTAATGGTTTTGAAGTAGGAAATTTATCATGTACTAAAATTTTGCAAATGTTCTATAGTAGTTCACTGAGTTTTTTTTTTCTTTTTGCGGTATGCGGGCCTCTCACTGCTGTGGCCTCTCCCGTTGCGGAGCACAGGCTCCGGATGCGCAGGCCCAGCGGCCATGGCTCACGGGCCCAGCCGCTCCGCGGCATATGGGATCCTCCCAGACCGGGGCACGAACCCGTATCCCCTGCATCGGCAGGCGGACTCTCAACCACTGCGCCACCAGGGAGGCCCAGTAGTTCACTGAGTTTTAAAAAACTTCTATACCAGTTCTACTGTGATTTATTATTTTTTATTCCTTAATATATTTAAAATTCTGACAGGGGAAGTCCATTTATCATTTTTATTTTTCAAAAATGTTTAGCTTTTCTCATTAGTTAAACGTATCTTAGATAACTTTAGAAAACTGTTTTGCTCTTGCCAAATTCTTTTGTGTGTGTGTGTGTGTGTGTGTGTGTGTGTGTGTAGTACGCGGGCCTCTCACTGTTGCGGCCTCTCCCGTTGCAGAGCACAGGCTCCGGATGCACAGGCCCAGCGGCCATGGCTCACAGGCCCAACCGCTCCGTGGCATGTGGGATCTTCCCGGACCGGGGCACGAACCCGTGTCCCCTGCATTGGCAGGTGGACTTTCAACCACTGCGTCACCAGGGAAGCCCCCAAATTCTTTTTGTGTGAGTTTTTTTATAAAGGAATTGATACTTTGATATTATTAAAACTTTCAGGTAGGTGATATATCTTTACATCATTTCCAATCTTCTATTATGTCTTATAATAAAATTGTTTTAAGTATATATATATAACTTTAGTACATTATTTGATAGGTTTATTCTTAGATATTCTATATATTTGATTCCACCGAAAATGAATCTTTTAACTCTTTTAACTGAATATAATGGTAGATCATGATATTGATCTCTATTTATGAGGACTAACTCAGCTGACTCTCATTGGTCTTACAGAGAGACAACCCTATTATCATCATGTAATAGAAATTTTATCTCCTCTTCTCCAGTATTTATGTCCTTCATCTTCTTTTGGCCTTGTTGCATTGTTGCATTGTTCTTTGATATTAGACAAAGCAGTGGTCATTCTTGTCTTGGTTTTTATATTTTGGTATTACATTTGATGTTGTTTCTAGGTTGAGATTTTATTATGAATAAATCATAACTTTTATCAAATGCTTCTTAAACAGTGATTGACATATAAATAGTTCTCCTTTATTCAATTGGTGACAGAAATTTAAATCAGCTCCCAATGTTGAAACATTTTGCTTTCTTTTCCTAAATCCTCCTAGACCATAATGCATTATTTGCATTAAAGGAGAGGATCTTATTTGCTACAACTTTATTAAAGAATTTTAACTTCCTTATTAAAAGTGAGATCAGTTTATCATTTTGTGCTACCATTGTTAAGTTTTAATGTCAATGCGACCTTCCCCTGGGATTTTGATTTGACTTGTGATATATTTACAAATTATTTTAGAAAAATTTCCATCTATTTAGTATTCTAATCTTGGAACATATTATTTCTCCATGTATTTCACTCTTGATGTTGGATCACACTACCTGAGGCAGTGCCATAGAGCTGAAGAGTTAACTGGGTGCAAGTTTGGGGTAGTGGGAGGGCATTCCAGGAAGGAGTTTTAAAGAGAGAAGTTACATGGTCCAATTTGCCTATTGAAGAGATCTTCCCAATGATAGGTATAAGTAACTCTTCCAGATTTCTTTAAGAGGAGAAAAGGCTGTGGAGGGGGAGAGGAAATGTAACTAGAAAAGAAGGATTGGGGAGTGTGGAAAGATTGGAGAGATTTTATCATATTTAAAAGGTAATAGACTAGAAACAGAAGGAAGGAAAGGTTAATGGTACAATAGAAAGAAAAGATAGTTTATAATGTAAGGTTTCCTAGAAGGTGGGAAGTGATAGGATTAAGGACAGGATTAAGGCTTGTGATAGGGAGAAGGGTAAGACCACTAGCATTTTATGGGAAAGAAGAGGATGGGATCAGAGGCAGGTAGGTGTGTGGGATGAGTAGCAGGAAGCTGAGAGGGTTTCCATCTGATGAAGTAGGGGCAGTTACCTGCTCAGCTGGAGGAGGGGTAGGTTGGGGGGATAACCATGGTGGGAGAGGAGGTGGGCCATGAGAATAGGATTCCTCAGGAGTATGGAGTTCACAATTGAGGTTGAAGATCATGAACTTAGTGTGGTACTAACGAGTGGATAGTTTTCCACTACATTTGTGACTGGCGATTGCTGGCATATGGGAGAGCCAATGATATAAAAAATACATTTTTCCCTACTCTGACTAATTTACTGAGTTGTCTTATTAACTCAAGAGGTTTTATTTTAAACATGATTTTGTTTAGCTTTTGGCCTATAATCATGTCATCAATAACCAATAGTAATTTTGTCTCCTATATTTCCAGTGTTTTTTAAAGTTTCATATTTTGTTTCATATTTTATTTTATTGGTAAAACTCAATGTATAATTTTGTACAATAACATTTATAGCAGGGATTTTTGCTTTGCTTCTGATTTTATTGGGGCTGCCTGGAATATTTTATCCTGAAATGTAATGTTGTGTTCCTTCTTTGATGATTTAATAATGTTCAGAAAGTTTTCAACTTCTAGTTCTCTAATCTTCAAAAAAGTAAGAATGGGTTGTAGCAAAATCTCTTTCAGCATGTATCCATTATCTATCCCATAATGTTTTTTCTTTTTGAATTTATTTAATAGATCTGTGAATTCTGGGGATAAGTTTCACTTGGTTGATTTTTACCATACTCTTGAATTTAGTTTGCTAGGAATTTATTTCAGGTTTTTGAATATATCAAAAATGGATTGGCTTTTCTTTTTGTTTGAGTATCAGAGCTATGTTAGCTTTAGAAAATAAATTATGTAGCTATCTATATCTTTCTGTTCTTTGGAGCAATTTATGTAGCATTAACTATTCCTTGAACATTTGAAAAAAACTCCATCTGGTTTCACAGCCAGTAATTTTTTTATGCCTTTTCCATGTCGTCTGTGGTTGTATGTCTATTTGATTTGGACTCCTTCTTGAGTCAATTTTAGTGACTTAGTTTTTAAAGACAAGCTTATTATAGTTGACTAATACAACACATTTTCTTATTGTTTTAAATTAAATATTTTAATTTTTAAAATAAATTTATTTATTTTATTTATTTATTTTTGGTTGCATTCGGTCTTCATTGCTGGGTGTGTCCCCTTCATTGGCCGGTGCATTCTTAATCACTGCACCACCAGGGAAGCCCTAAACATTTTAATTTAAATTGTGTCTGCTGTTAACATCCTCCATATCATTCCTACATAGATATATTTGCTGTTTCCACTGTTGCTCTTTTTCTCTTGGTTAAGTCGGCTCTGTCAACATTATTCTGCCTTCTTTGTTTTGTTTGTTTGTTTAAAAGGTACCTTAGTCACTTTAGCTTTTTCTTTTTTTTTTACCTTTTGTGGTATTCTTCCCTAAAATGTTGAGTTATTTATTTTATAACCTGTTTTCTAACTTAACATTGAAACTATTGTTTCAACTATTGTAGTTTAAAAAATATTCTGTAGTTATTTTTGTTTGTTTTCAGAGAGTCTTTCAACAGTGTCATTTGGGGGAAGCTATATATGTGTTTGCTGTTACAAAAAAAGTTCGTTGTCATTGTTGCTTAAACTTTTGTTATTAATTTATTTTAATACACAGTAGACAGATGGCCTACTTTAACTTCTCTTCTTTGGAAACTATTGAGGCTTTTGGTACATGACAATTTTCATAAAATTTGCATGATATTTGAAAAGAAATTTAAGGCGTACAAGATTTGCTTTTAGTTTAACACTTTACCAATTGTTTTTCTCTCATTTTTCTCTGAATATCTAAAGGAATATTAGAATTTATAATGATGTTATGCTATCTAGGATTTATAGACTAATATATATATAATATCTTTGTTATGAATTTTACTGTTCATATACATAAATGATTATTTTTTACTTTTTCAATGTTTTTGTCTTGAATTTTTGGGTATTATTTTTCATCTTTGCTTTGTCATTTGTTTGACCCAATATATATGCTCAACCTATGTTTTTTCCTTTTTAGGCTTTGTAGTACATATTTTTTTTGTCTTTTTTTTTAACATTTTTTAAAACATCTTTATTGGAGTATAATTGTTTTACAATAGTACATTAGTTTCTGCTTTATAACAAAGTGAATTAGCTATACATATACATATATCCCCATATCTCCTCCCTCTTGTGCCTCCCTCCCACCCTCCCTATCCCACCACTCTAGGTGGTCACAAAGCACCGAGTTGATCTCCCTGTGCTATGCAGCTGCTTCCCACTAGCTATCTATTTTACATTTGGTAGTGTATATATGTCCATGCCACTCTCTCACTTCATCCCAGCTTACCCATCCCCCTCCCCATGTCCTCAAGTCCATTCTCTACATCTGCATCTTTATTCCTGTCCTGCCCCTAGGTTCTTCAGAACCTTTTTTTTAAAGATTCCATATATATGTGTTAACATATGGTATTTGTTTTCCTCTTTCTGACTTATTTCACTCTGTATGACAGACCCTAGGTCCACTCACCTCACTACAAATAACTCAATTTTGTTTCTTTTTATGGCTAGGTAATATTCCATTGTATATATGTGCCACATCTTCTTTATCCATTCATTTGTTGATGGATAGTTAGGTTGCTTCCTGTCCTGGCTTTAGTAAACAGAGCTGCAATGAACACTGTGGTACATGACTCTTTTTGGATTATGGTTTTCTCAGGGTATATGCCCAGTAGTGGGATTGATGGGTCATATGGTAGTTCTATTTTTAGTTTTTTTTTTTTTTTGCGGTACACGGGCCTCTCACTGTTGTGGCCTCTCCTGTCGCGGAGCACAGGCTCTGGACGCGCAGGCTCAGTGGCCATGGCTCACTCAGGACTCACAGGCCCAACTGCTCCACGGCATGTGGGATCTTCCCGGACCGGGGCACGAACCCGTGTCCCCTGCATCGGCAGGTGGACTCTCAACCACTGCGCCACCGGGGAAGCCCGAAGTAAATCATTATTAAGCACAGAGTAACTCAGGCATCATCGTATAATCACAGAAAAGGCCGTCTTTGGTGCTCATGGGAAGCAGCTTAGATGGGGACCTAAGTGCCGAGAGAGTCAATGGCACCAGCGGATGCCCTGAAATGAACCTGGACTGTCCAACTGTGGCTGCATAAAGTACCATTCCAATTAAGATCTCTGCACAAGGATTTGTGACAAGAAGGGAAAATTACACCACAGCCTATATCTCTTGATAAAGATAGATAGATAGACAGATAGATAGATGATAGAAGAGTCATCCATTCACAATACCTGCTTTCCCTGGGAAGTGTGATGATCCTCCTTCGTTTCTTTTACTAGTCTGGCCCTGCCCCAGGCAGGCGTCCAGAAGTATGCCACATGGACAACCAAGTCTGAGTGGAGGTTGTACCAGTCTGGAAGGCAGTGTACTCTTCCCTGCCAAGGTGGAGTGCCGAGCCAGTCGGCATCAAGAAGGTTGTTTGGAACCCGAACAGTTTCCCCAGCTCCTCTGGAGAGAAACGTTCATATAGCGCAATGTTCTTGCTTGCTTAGAAGTTGTCTTCATCCTTTTGGGCTGCTGTAACAAAATACCACAGACTGGGTGGATTATAAACAGCAAACATTTACAAACATTTATTTCTCACTGTTCTGCAAGCTGGAAGACCGAGATCAGGGTGCCAGCATGGCAGGGTGACAGCCCTCTCTCTGGTTGCAGACTGCCAACTTCTCACTGTGTCCTCACATGGTGGAAGGGCCTAGGGAGCTCTGTGGGGTCTCTTTTATAAGGGCAGTAATCTTATTCCTGAGGGCTCAACTCCCAATGACCTAATCATCTCCCAAAGGCCCCAACTCCTAAGACCATCACCCTGGGCATTAGAATTTTAACACATGAATTTTTTGGGGGTGGGGGGGTCACAAACATTCAAACCATGACAGAAGTCTTCCTGAATTCCCAGAATAATGGGCATATTTACAGATAAACAAAACACAAAGTTCATTTCAAGCCTCATTACAGATTATGTTGGGCTAATCTATGGAATTGGATATTTAGAAATTGACCAGTGAAAAACAACTTGCTTGGCTTGAAGAATTTGAATAAATAATTTAGAATTGTCTGCTCCATCCATAACTGCTATAAATAATTTTAAAATTGTGTTTAAGTCTCTGTGTACTCACCATTTCTAGCCCAGATACGGCATGTCTGGGATAAAATAGGCACTCAATAAATGATGGCTGTGATCATGACGATGACATGATGGCAATGATTAGAGGGATATTGACAAATGAATACCTGATAAAGTATAAAGCAATACTGCAGCAATGTTTTGATTTTCCCAGAGGCACTGGTGTTTAAAGGGAGGACTACAAAGTGAAGATATGCAGAACCTGGAATAAATGTCAAATGGTGTAATTTGGGGCCCTGGTGTTTTAAGATGGGTGGGGGACTGGCTCTGAGTCCTCCAAACTTGTCACATGGTCACCTACAAACTCTGATTCTATATAAACCCAGCACAGATTTCATGATCTTGGTATCAACTAAAATAGTCATTGTCAACCCCAAGGGCAGAAACTTCTAGAAGGCATCTCTCTCCCTACTCAGCCAAGTGGGTACAGAAGCTTCACTCCTCTCTAGAGCACAGAAAGCTAGCTCTCCTCTACAATTCTGGTGCTTTCTCACTGCCAGCTGCTGGTCAGGAAGGGGAGGATATAGGAATTGGATAATTAAATCCCAGGCCTTTTAAGGGACATCAAGACTATTGAATCCAAGCCCTTGGACTGATATTCCAGTGGCTTTTACTGCACATTAAAAATGAAAGAGAAATGGATTCAGCATCTGTCCACATTAATTATCTGTGGCCCTTTGGCTCCCTGAACGGTGTCAGGAATTCTGAGATCTTCAAACTATCTTCTGCTGGATATAAAAAGAAAAATATAAAAAAATATAGCAAGTGGGATAATAGCATTTGTCAGTTGCATTTACAGTTCGTTTAGCTTGGCTGAATTAATGAGTACCTATTAGGCGGACTTGCAAGGATGCCATTACATGTTCTGAGAGTATACCGTACAATTAAACATCTCTGTGGTAGAATCATAAGTAGCAGAAGCAGAAAAAAAAATCCTTCAAGTTACTCAGACTGGCACTTTTTTTCAGAGCAGCTACTTTTCCCCAGTCAAGAACATTCCTGGTGTTGGGCAAAGAGCAGGCACTTATGGGACTCCTTTTATGTGCATATCATTGCACAGAGCACACAGTGCTCTTTTTTTCTGAGACATGTGTGTCCTCCCCCTCCATCTGCTAAACTCTCCGAGCAGCTGGTTGGTGGCTTTCGGGGGCGCCTCCTATTTACCATCCCCATGTGTAGTTTTTCAACCATGTACTACCCCTCCCTTGGATTATCAACTCAAGCAGGCAGACACCGTACATTTTACAGCTTTGTATTCTCCAAGGTGTTTTGCTTAGTGTTTCATATTTGGTAAGGTGCTCAATAACAGTTTTGAATTTTAAATGCCAAGACAAAAAGAAAAGAAACTTCACTGCTTCTAAAAGCTTGTAATAGCTACTAACAGTAAGAAATAGCTTTAATTTTTTTAAAAGCATTTTCTATGTGTTTGGTCTGGCACTGTGCTGGGCACTTTAAATACATCACTTCATTTAATCATGTCCCTGTCTGAAGAAGACATGCCTGAGTCTTACGGAGGTGAACCTATATTAGCTTAATGTTACATAGTCAGACTCAGGATTTAATCACAGGTGTGACTCAGTTCTGTGGTCCTAACCTTTATATCTTACATTCCTGTGATCTTCACCTTTATACCACACATTTCTATCATTTATAAGGGTTCTTGACATTTTAGCAAAAATGCTTTAATGTCATCACTATGATATCCCATATGCCAGAATTAATTGTTAAAATGGCTGAATACTCAAGAGCAAAATATCAAACACACGCACTGAAGTAGGTTGGAAGGATGCAGCATTGGCCTTGAATTCCCTACTACTGTGGTCTGAAGAATGTTGCCATCATTACAGGTATTCAAGACAGAGTTAGATGGAGTGAAATAGTGGTCTTGTTTCTTTTTTCCTGGATACCATCGTGCTTAGGAGAGGGAGAAAATTTTATCCTATGAGATTACCAATCACAAAAGTGATCTATAGTTCTTCTGGGTAACTGGAGATCGTAATATACTATTAAATAGAGAAAAATGTTGAGGCATTATTATACCTCACGCATTATATTATACCTCACGTATTATACCTTACACGCATTTATTGAGTATCTATGAAGGTTTAGAAGTATGCCTGGGCACTTGGAACGTAAGGTAGAATAGAATGCAGTGCCTACATTTAAGGTTCAGCTGGGTAAATGATTATAATGACAATTGTTAAAATCTTATAATAGAGGCTCACAGAAAGTGATATAGGTTCGAGGTGTAGAAACAATTCTGCCTATTTGTTAAGAAAGGATTGACATTATCAGTGAAGAACAGGTTTTCAGAATCTGCTGGTCCTAAGGCTGAGGTCGTAGCCCACAGAGCAACTGAGGGAAGGCTTGATTCTGGGATCTAGATACTTCTGTTCGAGTAGATGGAGTGCAGGAACTGGGGACGTCCCAGAAGAAGACAGAAGATGAATGTTTAGGACACAGGTTAACCTGCATCGGGAGGATGTCCTGGGATGTGAGTGAGCACAACAACAAGGCAGTCTGTTGGTAGGTAAAGAGCAGTCGGGCGGTTGGCATCAAGGGGCTGTAGCGAAGGCCATGGGGCTCAGACATGAGCACCAGGGTTCAGGGTCAAGGCTCTGGACCTAAGAGCCTGTGGAGTTAGGCCAGCTCCTCATCCTCAGGGTCCAAGGTACTTTGTCAGGAGTTTTGGTAGTTAAAGCTGGACCTTAAATTCATCATAAGGAACAAGTCAGAGCAAGAATAGCCTTAAAGCTGACTTAAGCATGAGCCTCTATTCTTTGGTGAGGGTCTTCTTAAATCTCCCTTAAAACTGAGCAAGAATAGGCTTGGCTTGAGTCTGAGTGCATTGTGTGGTCAGAGGGGGAAACAGAGACTGTAGGAGGAATCAAGTCCCAGCTACGGGTAGCAGAGGGCCAATAAGCCTCCATATGCCAATATAGGTAATTCATTAGGCTCTTCCTTGTCATCCTAGGACACTAACTGCTGCTAAAGGGTTACTTATCATTTTATTTTGAGTAATGACTTTGGTGGAATAATGATATCAGTAATAAGTCATTTGTCAGTGCTGTCTGTTACTATTGAAATGTTTGGGTTTTTTTAGCAGTAAGGCTTTTATTTTTTTAAATTAATTTATTTATTTCACTAGCAACCCACTTTTTAATCTTTTTTTAAATTGCAATATAGTTGATTTACAATACTATAATAGTTTTAGGTGTACAGCATAGTGATTCAGCATTTTTACAGATTATACTCCATTAAAAGTTATTACAAGAAAATGGCTATAATTCCTTGTTCTACACAATATATTCTTTTTTTGAATTTTATTTTATTTTTTTTATACAGCAGGTTCTTATTAGTTATCCATTTTATACATATTAGTGTATACATGTCAATCCCAATCTCCCAATTCATCACACCACCACCCCACCCCCCTGCCGCTTTCCCCCTTGGTGTCCATACGTTTGTTCTAAATGTTTGTAAGAGTTTTCATATTTTTAGAAAATCTCTGTGATTTCTAATTATGGTAGCTTATTCTAGTACTTGAAAAAATTAGCAATGTAATATTTAATTAATTCATAATTTTAGATAATTTGACAAGGGATAGCCTGAAGTTTATTTTTGATTGATTTGCATTATCTACCATTTACTAGGCTAATTAAGTTGGACAAGATTATAAGGAAAATGCTTAAATGACTTTTGAAAATAGTTTTCAAGTACTCTTAAATACTTTAAAAACTACCATTTATATATCAATACTTAGTTGATAATTATAACAATAATAGTCATTACCTATTCATGAAAGAAATTTCTCTGCTGATATTTTCTTGGCACCTTAGAGATAACCCTGTATGAATCATGGATATTTATGACAGTTAGGACTCTTTTGGTTTTAAGTGACAGAAGCTCAACTTGAACAAAATTAGGTTAAAAAGGACGATTTTGTCACTTTCTTGCCAGAAGAGTAAGAGCTCAGCTGGGCTCCTAAAATAACTGGAACCAAGAAAGGAATGAATGGCCCCAGAGGTCCCTCTCCTGCCTTTGTCCCCTACATGGGACAGCACCATGTCTGTCCTCAGTGGCAGGGGCCCCATTTCAGTCCATCCATCACCTCAGAGAAACTACAACTATTTCTCTCTGGTCTTGAATTTTTAAATCTGGTAAGAACTTTGGTTGTCCCAACATGGGTCAGTTGTCCATCCTAGGACATATCAGTTATGGTCAAGGGAGGCAGAGTATTATGGCAGCTTCAACTTGAGCAACTCATGTGTAGGTTAATTACTATGACATAAGAATAGACTAAATGCTTTTAAAAAGAGAACTTAAAGTATATAAGCAAATGGAAAGGCATATCACGTTCATCTCTGGGAACTTTCAGTGATACAAATTGCTCATTCATTCAACAAATATTAACAGAGGATCTCTTATGTGCCAAGCACTTTATTAAGCAATGGTAATTCTGCTCCAAATATTGATAATTTCATTGCAGTTCCAACTAAAACCCCAGATGAATGTTTTAAAGACACTGACAAGCTGATTATAAAGTAAATAAAGAAGCAAATGTGCATAAGAATAGTTCAAATATTTGTAAAGGTAGCGTTTTCAGTGTATGCAGATGTCATACATGACACAGCTACAGCATAAAGTGAGGGAGGGACCCATATGGTGATAAGGTTTCTACATTTTATTTGAAGTGGTAAAATATTGATCCTAAGTAAATTATAAAACGTTGAGCAAAGAATACATTAAAATCACAAAGGAAAAATTAAAATGAAATATAAAAATTTTCAAGTAACCCAAAGAAAAGTAGGAAAGGGGAAGCAGATGGATGAAAAACTGGGGAAAAAATCAGAAAACAAATAATAAAGTGGCACACCTAAATACAAAAATATAAACAGTTACACTAAATGCAAATGGTAAAAATATACCAATTAAAAGAGATTGTCAGAATAGCTTTTTAAAAAAAATGTGACCCAACTATTCACTGGCTGTAAGAAACACACTTTGGATATAATGATATGAGAGGATATAATAATTCACAGCCAAAGCATAGAAAAAAACATTTTGAAAACACTGGTTAGAAGAAAACTGGTGTGAATACATTAATATCAGACAGATAAATGTAGCAGAGATAAAGAAGAATGTGATATAATGAAAAAACGGTCAATTCAATGAGAAAACACAACAGTCCTAAACATGTGTGCATCTGGCATTAGTGCATCAAAATGGATGAAACAAAAACTGACGTAACTGAAGGGAAAAATAAACAAACCCACAATTATATTTGGAAACTCCAGTACTCCTTTCTCAGTAATCAATAGAACTAACAGAGACAGAATCAGTGAAGATATAGCAATACTGAATGACAGCATTAAATAACTGGATTTAATTGAGATTTACCCAACAATAGCTGACTAAGCATTCTTTTCAAGTATATATGGAACATTCACCAAGATAGACTATAATCCTAACAAATTAAAAAATATTCAACATTATACAAATTAAGTTCGCTGATCATAATGAAAGCAAACTGGAAACCAATAGCATAAAAGTAAAAGAAACTCTAAATACTAGGATATTAAACAAAACACATCTAACTAATCCACCAGTCAAAGAGAAAATCCAGGAAAATTAGGAAATATTTTGAATTAAACAAAAATGAAAGTATCAAAATGTGAGATGTATCTAAAAGGGAAATTTATAGCATTAAATATTTATAATATTTTTAAGGAAAACTGGCTTCAAGTCAATAATCTTAAACTGTTTCCTATATAAACTAGAAAAATAAGAACAAAACAAATCCAAAGCAAGCAGAAGGAAGCAAATAATAATGACAAGAGATGAAATCAATGACTAGAAAACAGTAAACTCTATTGAGAAATAGAAAAAAATCAAAGAAATCAAAAACTGGTTCTGTGAAAAAATCAATATAACTGATAAACGTATAGCAAAAATGACAAAGGAGAAAAGAGAGAAAATGCAAATTACCAATATCAAGAATGAAAGAGGGGATATCACTCTGCCCCACAGATGTTAAAAGGATAATAATTGAATATTATGACCCACTCTATGTTCATAAATTTGACAAGTTAAATAGAATGGATTGATTTTCTTAAAAATCACAAACTACCAAAACTTATCCAAGATGAGATAGATAGCCTGAGTAGTCCTATAACTACTAAAGACATTGAATTTGTAGTTTAAGCTTTCTGAAAAAGAAACCTCCACGTCCAGATGGTTGCACTTGCAAATTTTATCAACATTTAAAGAATAAATAACACCAATTCTACAATTCTATTCCAGAAAATAGAAGAAAGAACACTTCCTAACTCATTTTATGAGGACCACATTACTTTGATACCAAAATGACAAAGACATTTCAAAAAATAAAAAAAAGAGAGAGAAATCTATGCACTGATATTTTTGTAAACAGAGACCAAAAAAATCCATAGATTTTTTTGGATAAAAAGTCCTCAATAAAATATTAGCAAGCTAAATCCAACAATATGTAAAAAGCAAAGAAAGAAACAAACAAAAGCCCCCACCATGACCAAGGGTTTATGTGCAAATGCAAGCCTGGTCCAGTATTTGAAAATCTGTCAATATAATCCACATATTCACAGCCAATAGTGAAAGACTGAATATATTATTTCAGTAGGTCTAAAAACAAAAAAGAAATACTTTGGTATGAGTCTAACAAAACATGTATAGGATCTATATAATGAAAACTACAAAATGCTGATGAAAGAAAAAAATTTTTGAATCTCAGTAAAAGAGAACTACACTGTGTTCATGGATTAGAAGACTCAAGATATTAAAGATGTCAATACTCATACTAATCTACAGCAGAAATTTTTGGAGGTACAGACAAGTCAATTCTAAAATAAAAAGGAATCAGAATAGTAATATCAAAGGAATTAGAATAGTCAAAATAATTTTTTGGGGGGAAAAAGTAAGTTAAAGGAATCACTACCTGATTTTAAGATTTACTATAAAGCTATCCTAATCAAAACAGCATGGTATTGCTGAAGAGATAAACACATAGATTAATAAAACAGAATAAAGAGTTGAGAAATAGATCTATACAATTATGGCCAATTGAGTTTGATAAATGTTCAAAGGCAATTCAATGGACAAAGAAGTTTTTTCAACAAAAAGTGTTAGAAAAATTGGACATCTAAATCCAGAAAAATGAACCTTGACTGAAACCTCACAACTTACAGAAAAAATTAACTGAAAAATGATTCATACGTTTAAATGCAAAGGATAAAATTATAAGCCTTTTAGAAGAAAACAGGAGAAAATCTTTGTGGGCAGAGGCTAAGCAGAGATTTCTTAGGTATGACAACAAAACACAGTCCATAAAAGAAAAATTAGAAAATTTAAATTTTCTTATAAAAGTGTAAAACTTCTGCTTATATGCACACAGAAATCACACATATAAAAATATGAATATTTATGATCCTTCTAGCCATAAGCACCCCAATCTGGAAACAACCCAAATGAAACTTAAGTAAGTACATAGGTAAACTATGGCTATATCCACACAGGGGACTACTACCCAGTAATGAAAAAGAAAGAACTTTTGATACATGCAACACCTTACATGAATTTCAAAGGCCTTACGCTCAGTGAAAGCAGTCTCAAAAACTTACAGAGAGGGCTTCCCTGGGCTTCCCTGGTGGTGCAGTGGTTGGGAGTCCGCCTGCCGATGCAGGGGACGTGGGTTCGTCCCCCAGTCCGGGAAGATCCCACGTGCCGTGGAGCGGCTGGGCCTGTGAGCCGTGGCCGCTGAGCCTGTGCGTACGGAGCCTGTGCTCCGCAACGGGAGAGGCCACAATGGTGAGGGGCCCGCGTATCGCAAAAAAAAAAAAAAAAAAAAAGATAGTTGCATTAGAGGAATGCTACCTCTGGACTTTTTCATCTAGCCTCATGTGGCAAGCTTGCCCAGTTCTGGATTTGGGAAGTAGGCTGGCCATTTTTCTAGTTTAATTTTCTTTTTCATGTGTAAATGCTGCATGTTCTGGTCCCCAGGGAATGGATGAAAGTAAGAACTGATCTTCGAACAGGGGAGAAGACCCATTAAATTTAACTGACCTTAAGCAACACGCTGCAGTCCAGATTACTACAGGATATAGGTACTAACCCAGCTAACAATGAGGTGGTCTCCGCTCCTGTTGCTACTGTTGTGTGTGTGTGTGTGTGTGTCCCTGCAAATCCTCATTAGTGAGTCTCACCAATAAAGTGTAATGAATTAGAGAAGGAAACTGAGACTCAAAACCAGCTGTGACCTGCCCAAGATCACACGACTGGTAGTAATAGAACTTGACCTGCCTCTCAGGGTTTCTGAGTTTCAGTCACCGCACCAGCTGGCCAGCACTTTTCTGAGAGAAGGGCCACTTCTACCCACTCTTCCTCTTGCCAAAAATAAGCGATGGGAGGATCTCGCTCTGCCATGTGCAGCTTTTCTGTTATCACTTGTTCACCACGTGGGCTTCCCTGTGATCCCTCCTTCTCTCCTGTGACTGGAACGAAGAATAAAGCTACTAGGGCTTCCCTGGTGGCACAGTGGTTGAGAGTCCGCCTGCCGATTCAGAGGACACGGGTTCGTGCCCCGGTCCGGAAGGATCACACATGCCACGGAGCGGCTGGGCCCGTGAGCCATGGCCGCTGGGCCTGCGCGTCCAGAGCCTGTGCTCCGCAACGGGAGAGGCCACAGCAGTGAGAGGCCCGCGTACCACAAAAAAAAAAAAAAAGAAGAAGAAGAATAAAGCTACTATAGTTCCTTTCCCAAAGCAAGACATCTCGGTAACTACTGTTCAGCCTCTGTGTTCAGAGGTAACCTGGGTGACGGGGAGTTTTCAGCAGCCTCGGGGAAGTATCAGAATGAACATGCTTCAAAACTCTGGCTCCCCAGCATCTCTCCTGTACTCTCTCTTTTATCTTTTATTTCCTCGCATGACTTATTCTGCTTCATTTGTCACTGAGACAAAAGTATTTTTTTTTTGTACCTGCTGAATCTGTTCTAAGTACCATGAAAATAGATGGCACAGCCACAGTATACAATCTCAACTTTCAACCTTCTGTTCTTCACCTTGAGAACCTGGCTTATCTATTGTACCGATTTCAGGTGACTTTGTAACAGACTGTAGGAAAAATTCTTGATGTCAATCCAGAGAAGCAAGCAATTTTCCCTGAATGATAATGCAGTTCAGTCCTTATTTCCTTTGAATCTCAGCACAAACAGTAAACATTCTTTTTCTTTTGCTAGAAATAATGGCCTTGTATTTACAAGAAAAACAAAACGTATGAGTTGCAATACAGGTTTTAAAAGACGAAGCTGAAATGTGCTTTCTTCTCTTGGTAATATTATTTTTTACTACCTTTCTCTATATTTTTTTAAAAACCCACATGATATAGCCATCTGACTCATGAAAAGAATAATTGAAGTGGAAAACTGCCATTTTTCTCAAGAAATATCTCCTTCTTCCCACAGTGATAAAGAAGACGGTTTGACTTTTATTACTATGGTTTCCAAAACCCACACACACAGCTCTCTGAACTCCTGCAGAGCCTCCTCATTGCCATTGGGTTGGGTGAACTCAGATTATATATTATTATCCAAGGTGAGTGATCACCAAAATCAGTATTTGTGACCCCATAGCTAATCCCTCCAGCATTCTGAGGTTTCCATCTTGATGTCCCTTTTCCCAAATCCCTGAATTGCTGGATGCAAAGTCTCCACAGTGGTGTTTTCAGTGTTTGTGTGGCTGAGCATTGGTAGGTCAAGAGCTAAAGGAAAAGCTGCAATCATTGGCCTTGGGACACAGATAAGAATGTGATACACAGGCACTCATGTGGAAGCCAAAGGTCTTCACACTTGTTTCAAATTTGTTAGCCTTCTGGTTACTGATCGAGGAGGCCCAAGTACAGGAGGAGAATTATGTGCAATAATGAGGGGATGACTTATCTGATGCCTAGATAGTTACTTTGTGTTGTCACACCACTTTATCATCGTGCCATCATGCAATCATCTTTGAAACTCTTGTGTTGTCATCTTCCTTCCCTGTAAGTCCAAGCCAGATATAGCTTATCAGGCTACTTGTCATGGCTGTGCTTTCAAGAGCCTCATGAGGTATATTGCATTACCTTAGTAATGTCAGGTGAAGAGACACATGAAATGATGTCCTCAACTATCCCCACCCCCAATCCTGGGAAGTTTTCTCAATATTCCTAGTAGAGGGGTTAACAAGCTGAAGGTACGGGATTATTTTTTAACATCTCCAAGAGCTGATACCACCAAGGTACCAATATTGAGGTCCTTTCCAACCTCAAGAGAAAGGGCCGTGAACAACTATAACAGTGGAGGTGGTATTGTTGGTGGGAGAGGTAGGTCTTCCATGGCTGATAACTACACACTTTTACCACCATCAGCCCCTCATGACATGGACTGTAACACCCCTCTGATTGTCAGCAGAGGCAAGACACTGGAAAGGAGGGAGCCCTGGTAACCACCTGCAAAGGAGGCATGGGATTAATGTCAATCATTGTCACCTTTGCTCCCTAGGTCCAGAAGAGGCACAGCTCAATTCTGGAAGGATTTTAAAACAGTCATTTGAGAGCCAGGTTTACATTAGAATTCTTGGTGGGTATTCTCATTTTCAGGGGCAAGTGGTTATTCCTATTTAAGGATGGCTAAAAAAAACCCAAACAAACAGCTGAATTATCCCCAGCTAACTGAGGTGGTGTCATGGGTGGAATTGTGTCCTCCAAAGAAGACATGTTGGAGTCCTAACCCCCAGGACCTCAGAACGTGACCTTACTTGGAAGTAGGGTATCTACAGAGTTAATCAAGTTAAAATGAGATCAATAGTGTGGATCCTAATCCAATATGACAAGTTTCCTTATAAAAAGAGGAAATTTGGGGCTTCCCTGGTGGCGCAGTGGTTGAGAGTCTGCCTGCTGATGCAGGGGACACGGGTTCGTGCCCCGGTCCGGGAAGATCCCACATGCCGCGGAGCAGCTGGGTTGGAGCCTGTGCTCTGCAACAGGAGAGGCCACAAGAGTGAGAGGCCCACGTATCGCAAAAAAAAAAAAAAAAAAGGGGGAAATTTGAATACAGAGATATGTACACAGGGAGAATGCCAAGTGAAGGTGAAGGCGGAAATTGGAGGGCTGCACCTACAAGCCAAAGAATGCCAAAGATTGCCAGAAGCCTGGGGAGAGGCATGGAACAGGTTCTCCCTGACAGCTCTCGGGAGGAACCAACCCTGCTGACACCTTGCTCTTGGACTTCGAGATGTCAGGACTGTGAGACAATACAGCTCTGTTGTTCAAGCCACCCAGTGTGTGGTACTTTGTTACAGTAGCCCTGGGAAACTAATACAGAGAGTAAACTAGTCCTGGAAAAATAACTCAATTCTGAACAAGACCAGTTACTGGAGAGATTTTTACCTATTTTCTGGCATCATGCAATTGATGGGTGGTATTGGGAAGATAGTCCTTTAAGCCATTTTTCAGGGTCATAGTCAGAGTAATTGCACCATGTTCCAGTAGGATACCAAAGGCAAGCTTGTGAAGCATCTTGAGTGGGAGGCCTGAGAGAGCGGTCCCTCTGCTGAACTGGCAGCCCCGTCCTCTCCTGGTGCCTGCCCCTTTGTCCTATACTCACCTGTATAGCTTTTCCCTCCTTCAAAAGGTTACATCTGCTTTGCAGATGACAGTGTTTACCTAGCTGATTTCCTGGGAAAGAAGAAGAGAAATTATTGTAATTTTTCAGCCTTAAGCTAAATCTTGATATTACTGTCATAACCCTGGTAAACAAGTTTCCGGTGATAGTGTTACGAGAAATTTCAACCACTGGATGGGAGGTACAATTGTCACACCACCCCCACTACCATTTTTCCTTCTGTTTTGAGCGTTTTAACCTCTGCTGGAGGCAAACTGAGAGGCTAAATCATCCGAATGGACAGTCAGTCCAATGGTATCTGCCTTCAGTGGAATGGTCCTTTGGATAATCTGTTTTTATCACAACAAGAGCAAAGGCAGTCAGTTAACACACAGGAAATATTAAAGGCAATCTTTTTTCATTAAGGTGAGGTACTAGATAACCCAGGTGCTCTTTTTTTTCCACTTCAGCACTACAGCAAAAGCAGTCTACAAAGTCTTAATGAGGAAGAAATAAGAAGGAAATTGATTTGAAAACAAACAGATGCTGCTGATATGATATCTAGGAGACTGGGAATCTGGTCCACTTTAGTCTCTCATCTTTTTCACCTTCTACTGAAGTACCACCCACTTTTTTTCCCATTCCTTTCAGCCTGTTTCCCAATATACCATCTGTCCACCTCATCTGAGAATCCTCACAGACAAAAAAGAAAATAGGGTAACTTAGGAGGCCAAATTAGGCTGAAGAGTTCTCCTCGAGATCAAATACCCCTTATCCTGTAGCTTTGCCTCTGTGCACCACCATTTGAAACGTCTCCCCTGTCACCCCGCTTCCCCCAGATGGGTTTATAGACGTAATGTATGCCCACACAGTCAGAGACAGCCAGCCTAGAATATGAACTCCACAATCTGAGGACATAAGCTGCAGGTTAGAAACTCAACGTGACTGGAGTTTCTCACTGCAATATGGAGAAAAACAGGTCTATCTGTGCACAGAGAGGTCGCAGAATCGTCAGGGATTGTAAGAATGTCTTGGGCATTCACACTTCCCTCCTACTCTTTTTGGTGGTAGGGGAGAACAGTGAAGCTTACCATAGGAGCGGTAGACCTTCGCAAAAATGCAGTTGTCAGGCTGTGTTAGAAATCCCCAGTCATTTTAATTCCTACACTTTGGTGATCTTTGTACCTGCTTCATCTGCCTGTTTTCCTGTCTCCATATTTTCATTGTTATCCACTCCGCCCTTGTCTAAACAGATTTTTTCATGATTTAATTTCATCTGATGGTGGCAAAATGAATCCATCCTAACTTGGAAACCTCCATTTTATGTTCTTCCTCGACAGAAAGATTTGTTCTCTTAGCCTAACCACTAAGGATTTCATTCGTTTACCGTTTATAACCCCTCTCCGCCACTCCTTTCAGAGAAGCACTTGACATGCTTCTTCCCTCCCACAAAACTCATCATCTGTCTGCGGATCTAGCCATAAATAAATAAAGGAAAGAATCTTTTCTTAAATATCTAACATCTGGAATTACTCCTCTGAGCCCCACGTTTACACTGCCAGTCATGACATGGCATTGAATGTTCATCTTTGTTTTTCACCAGCTATCAATACAGGCTGTTGATGCACTGTTGGGGTACAGCCTCTGGTTTCCTACATCCAGCAGTGAATGGGACTCTCACGTCTTCCTTGAATTCCTCCGTACCTACTTTTACAAATTCCATTCTCTTCCGTCTCAGCTCTAATTCATGCAGATCAAGTTTTCTTGTCACAAACATCCTTTCAAAAATGTTACCTAGTTGCCTAATTTTTGTTATACTTTGGATATTTGATCAATGCTTTAAAAAAAATCTCCTTTCTTAGGGTCTATTATAAATGCATCAAATAACATCAGGATTGGGAAATAGAACTTCTCCATCTCCATGATTTATTTGTGAAATGTCCTGGCATAGAGGAATCCATTATGACCCTGAAGCAGTGTATTGCAGTAAAGAGCACAGAGGGATACATTAGCAAACAAGAATGACAATTATAAAAACAAAGAGAGAAGCAGGAGAGGCACTCCCCGAGGCTGGGAATTAATTGAAGGTGAGAAGTTACCAGGACAGGCAGGTCGGCCTTTCCCAGCCCCCAACTTCCATCAGAGTCAAATCTCTCCTTCCTGACAGTAAATCAAGGCAGAGAGAGGCAGGAAGATGGGGTTCTTTTTCTTAGAATGTCTTGTTTGGGGTTGAAAAATAAAGAAAATTGTTAATACGTTTTGCGCTGCTCATTCATAAGGGAGATGCCTGGGTAACATTTAGATATCTTTGGAAATCTACACACGTTCTTCCTACCTGCTGTGCTCAATTTCAGAACGCAGCGCTGTCATTAGGGAAAAATAACAACCTTTGTTCTCTCCTCCAGGCACGACATGTTGCACTGGTTTTTTGTTTCCAGGAAAAAAAAAAAAAATCTCCATTTTTTTTTTTTTTTTTTTTTTAAGACTAAGGAAGCCTGACCAAGCCTTCTGTGTCTCTGGTTTTTTGTGCCTCGGCACTGGCACACCATAACTGTGGTTCACTGGGCAAGATTTCCTTCATGTATTTCATGAAGACAACAGGCCACTTACTGTAATGGATGATTTTCATTCTCAGTGTAATAAAGGAGATTCCTGAGACAGATGTTTCCATCGGAGATGGCAAACATCAGAAGTTTCAAAGGCTTAGTTCGCATGTATATCTAAGCTTTCAAAGCTTGGCAACACCTCTGGGATTTGAAAACTGGATTGGAAATCTGGGTTTTATATTTTATACTTCTTGACTTAGCCTGCATTTTAAACAATCCGGTTTTCAATCTTTAAACTTAGCAGAGAGACCAGAGTAATGGGGAAAATATATACATCAATAGGAGAGAAAAAAAACAAGCTTTGTGAGTTTATCGAGATGTGATAAGCATTTTGGTTGCAGAATGTACAATTTTTCTTTCTTTCTTTTGCTTCTTGTTCAAGGTAATAGTAATTTAGACTCCTAGAGTTCATCTTTGAATCTCATAGATGTATGGGGGATGGCACACAGGGTTCATCTGACTGCAGACTAAACGCCGGGCTGAAAGGTATGTGAAAGCCTGTAAGCTGATAGGATGGGGGTGTCCCCGGAGAAAGAGAACCAAGCATGGCTTTCTCGACATTAAAAAAAGCCATTTGTGGTCCAAGCCATTTTGTGATCTAAGCCTGGCCACGAGGCTTGCCCTTGAAAAGGTCTCAGTGATCAATGATCTTCAGGGAAGCAAGGGAATGCAGGAACAAAGAAAAAGCAGTCAAGAAGCAATAGTTCAGTGATGAAACAGAGTCCTAGCTCCTCCTCAAGGGATATACATAATAACATGTTTTTGAGTTGTGCAGGAACTAAGGTCCTCAGCCAAGTGGAGGGTGGAATTATGATGTTGACCTTCATGACTTCAATCATCTAAGCCTTGGACTCTGTTGACCTTTGCCCCAATTCCGTGCTGAATTCTCCTCTGCTTAAACCCCTTCATGAATATGCACGTACCCTGAGCTTAAAACTTCCCAATTTGCTGTTAGGGGAGACACTGCTTCGGGAAAGATCCCTGGGGTTCTCCTTTCTTGCTGCAAATAATAAATCCTTCCTTCTCCCACTCTTTGGCTTTGTTGTGTCTTTTGGCTTGACACCCACCAAAAGGGGAACCTAGTTTTCAGGTAATAAGCCCACCCAGGCTCAACAAAACAGAAGACCACACTCTTCTACCACTAAATCTGTAGGCTCACCTCTGCACGCGCTGTCTTTTCCTCTTCCTTTCCTTTTACTGTGGAAATATGATCTCTCCTCCAGTGTTTGGTCCTGTCAACTTCTCAAGAAGCATCTACCATTATATACTAAAAATAGGCTCCTATTTTCCCCTCCAGCTACACGCAATCCTCCCGTAACTTTTAGAGACAAACTTCCCGAGTTATTTTCACCTCCTGTCTCTATTTCCACACCTCCCATAATATATTGTTTCTTTTACCAATATAATGTTTCTTTGTCATTCTCTATGATTTATATTTGTCTTGAATTCTATTGTCACATACTAAAGTTGTTACTTTTCATATTTGCTGGGTGTCTCTTTTCACATCCTTTGTTTTCAACTTTTCTATGTTCTTTTTATAAAAGTATGTCTTTTATAACAGTGTGTTACTGGATTTTATTTTTAAATCCATTCTGAGATTCTCTGTGTTTTCAGAATGAGTTTAACTCGTTTATGTTTACTTTATTATATTACTGTTTATTTCTATGACCTTACTTCGTATTTTACATTTACTGTATTTTTTTCTCCTGCTCTGAAAACTTCCATTGGATAGATCAAATTTTATTCTTCTAGTTTGAAAGTTATACATTCTATTTTTGTCATTCTCACATTTCTGCCTAACTACTTAAGACTTACACTTATGAATATTAAAAAATTTAATTTCTCAAATGTGTCCATTAATGTATCCATCTCATCTCTTTCCCCAAGTGTGACAAGCACGTAAGCACTTTGTCATCTTCTTTGGTGTCTCTATCAACCCCTCTTCCAAGATGTTATCATCTAGAACCTAAGCTCTGGATTGTTATGGATGTCCTTTTACTTTTTTTGTGAATTTGTTTGTTTTATTTTTTAATGTTTTGATCATTACTTTCTTAGACAATAGATTTTTAAAGTTACTTGATCCCTTTAAGCTCCCATATCTCTTGTAGCATCTTTCTAGATTTCTTTCTCATCTTATTGAAATACTGCTTCACAGAGTGTTTTTAAAAAGGGTCTTTATGTGGCAAACTTTGAAGCTTTATATGCTTGATATTTACCCTTGCATTTTATTTATTTACTTTTCACTTAAAATTAATTTTATGGAAGTTCCAGTGGGTCAGATTAGATAGTGTAAATAATAATATAGAATAAATATCTTACTGAGATTACCAATTTTAAGCTTATTCTTTTTCCTTTATATGTCATTATTTCCTAAGTCTGCATTCACAGAATTATACTTGCTTTCAAAGAGAATGACGTTTTAAAGATAAGTAATATTGTCATGTTCATCTTTTTGACTTTTTTTTTTTTTTTTTTTTGCGGTATGCGGGCCTCTCACTGTTGTGGCCTCTCCCATTGCGGGGCACAGGTTCCGGACACACAGGCTCAGTGGCCATGGCTCACGGGCCTAGCTGCTCCGCGGCATGTGGGATCCTCCCGGACCGGGGCATGAACCCGTGTCCCCTGCATTGGCAGGCGGACTCTCAACCACTGCGCCACCAGGGAAGCCCTTGACTTTTTGTAATTACTTTTTCTTACCAATATCTTTCTTCGTCTTTTTAAGGGTAAGGATTATGTTTTGTTTAAATTTTTGATCTTCCTGTTTTGTTATTTCTTTTTGGTGTGGAAGAGTTTTCTTTTACGTTAGCTGTAATCCCTTTATGTTAGCTGTAATCCTCCAGTGTCTAATTACTTTCTCCCATGAGCTCATGTTCCTCTGGTGACATCAGTCAATCTTTCAGGTGACATGTCTCAGCACATGTCCTCTCTGGTTTAGTCTAAGTCCTAGCCTGTATCTCTCTTGTTGAGGTTAAGGAGGAAGGAAGATGGACTCATGGAGAAAGAGCTTCAAGTACCCAGCACTCATATTAGATCTCATCTTATTCAATGACCATGTCCTTTATGGACTTTCCCTTAAACCCATTAAGACAGCACACTCTGAGTTGATAACCTCCTTTGATTTAATCTGCTAGCTCTGAGCATATGGAGGAGGAGGAGATGGGAATGCTGGTTGCCCTGCAGACAGCTTTGTCAATCAGATCCTCACCTGAATCAGGTTGGCCTGATGGTACTCCACTTCAACACCAGCACTAAGGGATGTGGACAGCTAATGCTGCTAGCTCTCCCATAGGAGTAATGGAACTGGGAACTACTCTAGGTCACGTGGGTGCAGAAAAGAACAGAGCTCAAAAGCTCACCCTCTATCTGTTTTCTTCATCCACAATTATATTTCTCTGTCCCAGGTAAGTATTTCTTCTACCCCTCAGGTTGTTAAGGCCTTCTTGTCCTCAGAGATTTCTCTTTTATGGTGATTTGTAGGATCCTCTTTACGTCTTTCTTCTGTACCTCCTGCTATCTGCTTTCATAGCACTCATTCCACGTCCTTTGGCACCACTGCATCACCACCAACACATAACAGGTGCTTCAAAAATACTCGACAAATAAGTGAAAGGTATAAATTCACAATATCAGATATGACTATGGGAAGAGTTGGGCAATACATGGGTTTAGGCATGTGCCATTTTGTGTCTAGTACAAATCATAATTGCTGGTCTAGTTCTGCAGATGAGAAAGCTGAAGTCATGTTAAACCTTACATGGTCATAGAAGACTTTGCAATTTATTACTACTTCATTATTTTCAATTAATAATAAAAATCCAAATAACAGCCATTCTTATTCCATGTGCACTTTTCTTTCAGCTCTCTCAGTTTTTGCTTTATGTATTTTGGAACTGTGTTGTTGATGTGTACATATTTAGGGTCCCTAAGTCTTCATGGTGGATTGATCCTTTCATCATTGTGTAATGTTCCTTTGTCCTTGCTAATTTCCTTCCTTCCGAATTCTACTTGAGCTGCTATTAACAGAGTGACTCCTACTTTTTAATTTAATATTTGCATGATATATATATTTCCCATCCTTTTCCATTCAAATAACCTATGTTGTTTTGTTTAGAGAAGTTTCTTACAGGCATCATATAGTTGGGTCAAGTTTTTTAATCTACTCTGCCAATCTTGTTTTGGCTGTCATATTAGACCATTTAAAGTAATTATTGCTATGTTAGGGTTTAAGTATGCCATTTAATTATTTTTTCTGTTTGTTCATTCTGTTTCTTTTCTCTGTTTCCTTTTCTTGTCTTCTTAGGGATTACGTGAATATTTTTCTGAATTACATTTTGATCTATAGTGCTTTTGAATATATCTCTTATAGTTTTTATAAGAAGTTGCTCTTGATATTAAGTATACAAATGTAACATGTCACAGTTGACTGGCTTAGATATTTTACCACTTAAAGTTAAGTGCAGAAATCTTACTTTATTTAGGCTCCTTAACCCTCCCCACTTTTAAAATACATCTTAAGTATTTCCGCTACATGTATTGAGCACCACCTCAGATGATGTTATAATTTTTGCTTCAAGCACTAAACTCATAATTTTAAAAACTCCTGAGAGAAGGAAGGTTTATTCTTTTTACCCCGATTTTGCCCATTGCATAGTTCTTTCTCCCTTCTAGAAGTCCCATTCTCCTTCTGTACGTTAATTTCTGTTTAGAGAAATCCTTTAGTCCCTCTTTAAGGGCAAGTCTGCTGGCAACACATTATCTTAGTTATCCTTCATATGAAAATGTCTTGATTTTCCCTTTGTTCCTAAAGGACATTTTTGATAGGTATAGAATTCAGGGTTGACTGTTCTTTTCTTTCAGCACTTAAAAAATGTTGTGCCACTTCTTTCTGGTAGGAAGCAGAGTACTGAATATCTTCTCCTCTTTCCAGTTTGCTGACACAAGTTGGCAGTGGAGGCTCCACTCCCCACTGGGCCTGGCTGGCTCTGGAAATGGGGGCAGCAGAGTGCCAGTTAGTCTCATCTTGTGCTACTTCATTCCACCTCACTGATTCTAGGTGGGGTTGGAGGCTCAGTGGCCCCTTGGACCCTGCTGACACTACTCTGGTATAAGAATAGGGGCACCACTTGGTTCCACTAGGTAAACATGGGCATTTTTCTGTGCCCTCTCCTGCTTATCTGGCTGCCTTAAGATCACTTTGCTGCAGATTAGTACATCTATCTGAAAGTAAGAGAAGAAGTGAAACAACACTTTATAGGTCTAATTAGGGAAGACTGCACCAAATAGATGAAACAACAACAAGTTAACTTTCCTTATGTCTCTCTTCCTCAGAGCTACATCCAGGCAAAATGGCTAAGTAGGTAAAATTTTACCTCAACACCTCTTCTCTATTGCCTTTTTGTGTCTCCTCACCTTATATAGGGCACTTAGGCAACCTTCTGGTTACTCCAGACTATTTCTTTCTCCAAAGAGCTCTATCAAAATGTAGCTTCTCTTCTCATTACAAGCCTTTCTGTATTGTTGATTTTTGTAAACCACATCATGCATTAATTTAATAAAAATTTTTTATATGTAAAAATTTTTTCTTTAGGGATCCATTCCTTCAGGTCCTTGGTAGATGACTGACTAGCAAACCTGATAAACTAAGAGGTTAAAGGATGATTATTTTTGAATATATGACCCCTTGTAGGAAACAACTGGGAAGGAAGGAAGGAGTTATAATTTTTTTCTAATATAGTTGTATTTAAACAGAAGCCTTTAGTACCTTAAGCAGAAGCATCAACAGTGAGAACATTCAAGGAGTAGGGTTGGTACAGAGGCAGAGGCCCTTGGGGCAAGAGATCTTCAGGAATCCTTAAATAATATATTTATTACTAACAGCGGATTGGCTCATATCTCCTTAATTTGCACAGAGTCAAGAGCTGTCTGCTAGGTGCTTAATTAAACAGTATGTGCCATTTCTACTTTTCTGTATTTTATTGATTTGATCTTGTTTCTCAGCTGTCAGAGCTCTTGGATAAAAGCAATTGCTTTCCCAGGATGCCATTTTATCTTCTGGTCTGCATTTCTGAATGAGTGATCTTAGAATTTGTTGTTGTCATTATTTAGTTGCTGCTGTTTGATTATTAAAATTTATGACGTAGGTTCCACAGGACAAAAATGTAAGATTTTCAAGGAAAAAAAGTGTCTCTGAAAGAGAACAGACTTGTGGTTGAGGGAGGGATGGAGTGAGAGTTTGGGGATTAGCAGATGCAAACTATTACATATAGAATGGATAAACAACAAGATCCTACTCTATAGCACAGGGAACTATATTCAGTATCTTGTGATAAACCATAATGGAAAAGAATACGAAAAAGAATGTATACACATGTATAACTGAATCACTTTACTGTTAAGCAGAAATTAACACAACATTGTAAATCAACTATACTTCAGTAAAATAATTTTTTTTAAAAGTGCCTCTGATGCATCAAAGTTATGTAATATTTTCCCTCTATCATGATGGATGCCTGATTTTTCTTTTATTGTATCTCTCTATAAGAGCATGGTTGTGTTGCTAAATGCTCGTTAGGAATTGGTGTAGCTTTTTAAAAACCAAAGTCTTCTGAGGTTTTGAAATGGACAGTTGCAACTTGTAGCTGCCTTAGAAATCTGTGTGGACACCAGGATATTGACTGGAAAAGTCAGGAAGGCCTCTGTCAGCCTAGATGTCTCTCCGTAACAACACCTGGAGAGGTTCTTCAAATGAGGACGTAAAAAAAGAGACAGAAAAATGCTTACCTGAGAATTAATGAACCTACATTAATACACAAATTATAACTTACATATAAAGTTAAGTGAACCTACATTAATACACAAATTATAACTTACATATAAAGTTAAGTTCTGATGTCAATTTGAAGTTCTGTTTTGCTAAGGAACTTGGGAGTTGGGGAACCATTAGTCAAGAGTAAAAAGGATAAAAGAATCCATTATATTTCCAGCATAACAAGGGTACAGCACCCCAGATTCACGATGACACACTTGTGGGTTGTTGTTCTAATGTTAAAAACGGCATGACTTCTACCTTCCAATTTCACTCAAATTTCATCACTAACTTGCCATTTAAAAGTTCTATTTTCTCATCTAAAAAATTGTTATATTTAATAATAACAATAGTACTCATTGTACTTTACATCTGAATAGTACTTAAGGATTTACACTTTCATATAAAGTATCTCAAGACATCCTAATGGAGGTTGAGATATTTGTTTAAAGTTTATTATTCATAACTACTTATATTGAACTATGATCAGAAAATATGGCCTTAATTTATACTTTTTAATAATAAGGACATATTTTCTATTTAGGGATATTTCTATATGTATTTATAATGTATCATGTAATTATATAACTTACATGTTCAGTGATTTTTAAAAGAAGAAATACAGACAATCTCAGCTTTTTTAACATATGAATGCTTTTTCTTCTAATGGGCAGCTTCCAGAAAGGGGCAGATTTTATCCAGCCCTCCAGAGACTGAATAAACGGAACTGAGAGAGAGGCTGTGCATGTACACTAGAAATCAATCATTCTGTGGCTGAGAGCAGTCAGTTGGGGTGGGGGGACACTCCACGGGTTATGTCTGCCTACAAAGGTAGATTTATATATGGACTTCCCACCCCTTTAAAAAGATAAGTTACTAATATTAGAAAAAACAAAAAAGGAGGAAGACATGGCTCCTAAGAAAGGGAGCATTATCTAAAAATGAAGAGGAAGAACACAAATCTTTGAAAATGATTTGCCACAAGAAGCAAAAGAAATTTTTTTTTCCAGATATTTTTACTTGGCTAAAAGCTAAATACAAAAAGATATGGTTTCTCTGAAGAATTGAAATGAAAAGATGGCTGTATTTGATACGAAGCTAACAGGCTTAGGTGTTGGCTTAGACAGGAAGAATATAGGATAAGATGAAGTATGCATATTAAAGGAACCTAAAAATGCAATGGTAGAATCAAAATTACTAACCAGTCCTACTCCGTGAGATAAAGAATACCTTAGAAGATATCCTCCTTGACCTCCCTGGTGGCGTAGTGGTTGAGAGTCCGCCTGCCAATGCAGGGGACACGGGTTTGTGCCCCGGCCCGGGAAGATCCCACATGCCGCGGAGCGGCTGGGCCCGTGAGCCATGGCCACTGAACCTGCACATCCGGAGCCTGTGCTCCGCAACGGGAGAGGCCACAACAGTGGGAGGCCCGCGTACCGCAAAAAAAGAAGATATCTTCCTTGCATTACCAAATATATCTGATAATTATTACTTATAAACTTTTAGTAAGTTTTGAAGAAAAAAAAAGATGAGCTAAAGAGAAAAATTAACTTAAAAGGTAACCTTAAAAAAAAGGGAAGCACAGGCGAGATACTGACCCTGAAGGACATATAACAGAGGTGAAGCCTACAAATGATACATATTTCCAAGGAAGAACACAGGAGAAAATGAGCCAAAGCAATAACCCAAGAGAAGGACATTCAGATGAGACTGGGCATTGAAAAGGGCCACCAGAGGCCAGGATAGTTTAGAGAAAATAATCTGCAACCAAAGGGGGAATTGGAGAAAAGTGGTCAAAAGGTACAAACTTCTACTGAAATAAATAAGTACTAGGGCTATAATGTACAACATGATGGCTCTAGGTAACACTGCTGTATGGTACATAGGGAAGTTGTTAAGAGAGTAGAATTCTCTTCTCCTGTTTGCCTGCACACCTTCTTGCATATCTTCCTCTTACACACATCAGTCTGCTGGTTCCTGTCACAGGGCCTTTGTACTTGCTGTATGAGGCTAAAAAGCTCACTTCCCCAGGGAGGCATTCACTTACCCCATCAATCTTTATTCTCTGACTCTGCCTTATCTTTCTGCATAGTAGTTGTGAAAACAGGACCTTAGATCAGATTTATTATCTGTCTCTCTCACAGGAATGGAAGCTCCTTTGCTCCCTTCCTGATACTGAGAAGAGTGTCTGGCCCACGGCCGGCCAGTGATCAGTAAATAGGTATGGAATGAATGAATCAACCTCCTGCCCAATGCACAGCTGGCAGAACAAAGCCCACCCACCCATTTCTGCAGATTTGACCAGGGGTGGGGTTGGGAAAGGGGTGTGGGGCTGGCGGAGGCAGGTCGGGATGGGTTGGGCTTTAACTATGTTCCCCTGGTTCTGTCTTGCACGTGGCAATTCTTACACGTCCTAGGGCTCTTTTTCAGTTTCCTCAAAAACTGCCATCAGAAATCACTGACAGCAAGCCTTTGTTGGTTTAGCTGACTTTAGTGAGGCTTTCCTGGGGAAAGCGGAGAGGAAAAACAAACGACTTCAGGACAAACATTAGTTCTCCTGTTCTTAGAGCGCTGCGTCCCCTCATCACTGTGGATTTCCTGCTTCCAGTGGCTCTCCACCTCTCTGGCTCTCTCCCTCCCCTCTCTTCTCCTGTCCGCCACTTTCTCCCTCTTGAAGGGAGCTTCAAGAACAAATAAAAAATTTCTCCCCTTGCCTCACCAAGAGTAATTTCCCTTCCTTCAAAGCCGGGTCTCCTGCCTACACCCAGGACATGGTGTCAGGGTGGGAGCATCTTTCCAAAGGCGGTCCTCTCCCTGAGAATCCGTGTCATTTGTTAATATTCTTCTCCACCTCATTACCTCTACTTTTCTGTATTTTCTATTAGAGTGAGAAATTAAGGTCAAATAAATTATTCTGTCAGGTACTCAAGTACAAAAGAAATGATGTCAGGCAGGCTTCAGCTCTTTTTCCATAAAAATTAATACTTGCATAGAAACGTCCTTTTCTGTTTTACTGCACCAAATTGAATATTTTTCATTTTCTTAATGTTTGCTAATTTAGTAGAGGGGAAAATGCTATCTTTCTTTAAAAATATTTTTTTAAAAAATCATTTATCTATATTTGTTTCTACATCTTTACACAATTAGCTAAATCTTCTCCCTTGAGAAAATGGACCATGGAAAAAAACTTGAGTATCTCCCTGTTACTTGACCCCTTCGTTTCTCTTGTGGTCATTCCCTAAATACCCTATTTCATCAATTTGAAGCCACAGATCTTTACATTTGTCATCTTACAGTCGACGGTATGCAGTTGAGTTTGTCATTTTAAATGTATTTTAAAAGATAATACTATAATTTGAGATTGAAATAGAAAGTTTTGTGTACAGAGACATGAATGGAAACAAAACAGTGGGGCATAAATTTGATATTGATGAAGCAAATATTCACTGTTGGAGAAATAACCACAATTCCATTTATTTGCAAAGCAATGGCTCAGTGCTTTATGGGACTTGAGGAAGAACCCCCAAATAGATGAAGCTGAGTTTTATTTTATTTTTTTCCCCACCTGAGGTACATACAAAAGGATCGCCTATTACATGCCAACCAAGGTGACTGAAGGCAATATTGTCAAATTCATTGGAATACATGAAAACGGAAGTCAAGGCCAGAAGATGCTGGTTGCACAATGTAAAGTCATAGTTAAATTGGCAGCATTTTAGCTTTCTTAATAGTGTGCCTTATAATTGATGAAATCTTAGACTTAAAGAAACATTTCATTATAATTAATAATTAAAAGTTATAAATGCTTTGGGTTTGTATATTTATTTCACGTATATTATCTTATTTGATCCTCTCAAAAAATCTCTAAGACATTTATGACAACTCTCACTTTATTATTATTATTGTTATATATCTTAATAATAATTTTTATCATGATTTTATTATGCCCATGTTGCAACTGAGAAATAATCATAGCTTATGTAAAATTCTTAATATGTTATATATGAATATAAGATAAATAACAAGATATAGATAATGATATCTAGTATGATGATTATGTCTATGTTGCAATTAAAAAACTGAAGCTCAGAGTGATTTGCCCAAGGTAACACAGCCCTTAAGTAACAGAGTGTGAGTCTTGTGGTCTTATCTTGGGAAAGTCTGCAGACTTTATCCTCTGCAAGCCTGGTGATATGTCAGTTTCAGTACATGGTCTCTCTGGACCTCAAAAGAAAATGGGTACCTAGATATTTCTCCAGACTAATCCTACATCCCTCTGATCCAGTGTGGAAAGGAACTGATTTAGTTAGGTGCTTTGGGTTGTAAGAAACAGGAATCACAACTCAGGCTGGCTCCAGCAAGAAGAAAATGTATTATCTCACAGGAAATCCAGAGATAAGGCAGCTTTCAAAGGCAGTTGATTCAGTGACTCACTGATGTTATTAGAGACCCAGGTGCCTTCCATGCCCCCTCACTGCTATTCTCAGTATCAGCTTCATCCTCAAACAGGTAGCAAGCCAAGTACAGCCATATCAGGCAAAATATCCAGAATGACAGCCCACAGAGAAAAAGAGAAAGTAACTTTCTGTGCCTCTCTTTCAGGGAAAAGGAAATTTTTCCCAGAAGCCCCTCAGCATGATTTTATGTTTTTGTCTTACTAGTCAGAGTTGGGAAACAAGCTCACTCTTGAACCAATAACAGGCAAGGAAGATGGAATTACTCTTACACCTGGAGTTGGAGGTAGGGTCATCTTCCCTTGAGTCACAACCAACTTCTTTAGACCATGAAAAGGAATTTGTCATAGATGGTGTTTATCAAAGAAGGATTTGCCTAGGAGGTGTGCTATCTGGATGTACTTACTTTTTAAAAATGGCACCCATACAATTCTTCTCTCTAGTGTTTTGTTCTAAACCATAGGTAGAAAATCAGGTTCATCATTCTTACAATTACACACACACACACAAATACACATACAGTTTATAAAATTATATGAGAGCTCCTCCTGTTTTTATCTTTTATAATATTACTGCAATAAGTGTGCTTCACTTGAAACTCCAGGCACTTAACACTTTAGTAGGGCAATGGAAATAGCAGAAGAGAACAAAAAGTTAGATTTGTAGAATAAGGGATCAAACCAAGAAGACCTTGCTTGGTTGGTTGATAACTGAATGACAAGACCATATGTGGCATTTGCACTGTTAGATCTGAAGTGAAATCATGAGCATGTAATAGAAAAGTCCTTGTTTTCTTTCAGAAGCAATTTAAGAAGTAGCAAATGAGTTGAGTTGGACTATGACAGGATAATAGATTTCTCTGCGAGGAAAAAAAATGATATGCAGTTATTATCCAAAGGAACAAAGAATGTAAAGAGGAGCTTAAAATTGTGGTTTTGCTTTGGAAAGCATTTGTAAGTAGAATGCATTCATCCTTAAATAAAAACCATACCTGCTATTACATATGAAAGATGATGCGTTCTGATTCTAATACTGAAAAAAATACAGTAGTCACTGTGCTAATACAAAAATGTGTATGTGATTAAATACTGCCATCCGTTCATACTAGATGTTAAAAATTGGGCAAGTGGGAATCAGTATATTCATGTTTTAGGTTATAAAGGAGAGTACTTACAAAGTTACATGAAAATGAACTACATAAAACAGTCTTCTTGGTTTAAAAAAATGAGGTCCGAAAGAAAAACCCATAGAAAAAAGGGAAAGAAAATAGTAGACAACGCAGAGAAGACAGAATACAAAGGCTAATATACATACGCAAAGATATTGAACCTCAATAATACAGAAATGCAAAAGAAAAGGAAACAATACCAATGTTCACCTGTCATACAGGCAAAAATTATTGACACCTTGGCATGGTTGGTGGAAGTGTAACTTGGTACCTTTTTCTGTAACAGGTTGTTAGTGTATCTGAAACTTTTTGTGTACCACTTCTGGTCTTCTTGACCTCACCTGTATCTTATTCCAGTCACAGTTGGTGGTGACTCAGTGTGGGCTCAGGTGCAAGTTGACCTATCTCTTGCCCCACCCCAGAGCTTCTCAGATGACCCACAACTCAGGACTCCACAAGAATAAGCACAAGGGACACCACGTGTGCAAACCAGAAGTTCTGGGCAGTGAACAAACTGGGAGGCAAATCTCTGAGCAATGGGGGACAGAACTGATGCTTAAATGTTTCTCCCTTTCCCTCTTTCCCAGCCCCCTGCCCAAATGGATGGTCTTGAAATACATTTCATGTGGCTTCTCAGAAATCTCTGCAGATTTAAGCAACCAGCCGCCTGCAGCAGTGAACAACTCAATAAGGCATCTTAGTATAGGCTTTCCTTCCTTCCCCATGTCACTCCCTCCTCTCATTCTTGGTCCCTGGGATCACACTCCCCAGAAAGTACTAACACGGAAGCCTTGTCTCAAGCTCTGTGGAAACCGGGCTAAGGCAGGTACTAGCTAGCATGCTTTAGTGCATGTGCCTAGCCTGGCATTCTCACTTTCTGGAATCATTCCTGTGGACAAGTTTACTAAAATGTGTCAGAGATATACATACAGGGATGTACATCTGCAATATTCCTTATAATAGGAGGAAAGAATCATATTGTTATAACATTCAATAAAAAGGGCCAAGTTATGGGAGGGGGAGTTTAGAAATATATATCAATCTCCTTACATATTATATAGGCATGAAAAAAAGTCTGCAAGAAGAAACTCCAACCTGTTAACAATGATTATCTTGTAGGATACATGATAATCAGGATGCGAACACACAGTTTCTTTTTTGTAAATAATAATACTAATAAATCCAACCCCATAAAGAGTTTTCAAAGGAAAATCAACCAGATTCCAACGTTACTAATATTATCAAAAAAGAAAAACATTTCAAAATATATGACAACTCAAGGTGTAGAAGCAAGGGAAGTTTGTTTTCTTCTCCAATTTTATTTTTTTCAATGTTCGTGTGTCTTCCCTAACAAATCCCTACTTGCTCCTGACCTGGGAATGACTCCCTCCTGTTTTCTCTCTCTCATGCCCAAATCCATCAAAATTGAAGTCTTCTGATTCCCATTCTTTCAGGGTGCTAAATTACAAGGATGATAATCTAGTCACAAAGTCAGAATTTCCAAACCATAAGAGATCTTCATGGTCATCTCACCATTTTAGAGATGAAAATACTGAGACCTAAAGAGGATCAGGGATTTGCCTAGAGGTACATGGCCACAGAGCAGGGCCTAAAACTCAGGTCTCCTGATTCCCAGCTTGGAGCTCTTTCTATTAAATGGTAATCAGAAGTCATTAGGTTATAGCAAGGTTGATATTGTGTGACTAGTTGATCTTGTCCCTCCAGGGAATAGCGTTCCTTAATCTACTTCAAAAGCACACATCTTCAAGAGGAACTAAAGGAATATTGAGTGAAAGAACACCATTAGGAAGTATTTGAGGGCGAAGTGTCATGCTATTGCCTGAGTCACACCTCCATGAAACCAATGATTCTGTGTGCACACCACTGTCAGAAAGAAAACCCTTACCAGCATGCAATAACCATCATACAAGGACTGAATGACAGCAGATGCTTTGATATGCCTGCACAATTTCCCTTCTGCTATTAGGATTGAAATGACTGTTGTAATCACCAAAACAGAGCAAGATCCATGTGGGCCTATGCCCAAATGCATACAATTCAGGACAATTGCCATCAGGTTCTCTCTGATAATTTTGCTTTGATTTACTAACCTTTCTTGATGCCATTTGTCTTATTTTTTCCCCTTTTGGGCAATGTCTTCCTGAACATCCATGTTCTAATTGACGTTGGAACTCAGGGATTGTGCATGACAGAGGAACTTAAAAAACATTATGCATTGCTCTGATCTAGCCTAAGGCACACAGATCAAAGCCTCCACTGCAGACTAGACATAGCAAGATTGAAAGTAGTTATACTTTATATGGAAATTAGTTGCTTCTAGAATGCAATACAGTTAAGCATATATCAAAACCAAGGACAATGAACATATGAAATATATTTCTGCCCTTAGAATGTTCCCTTCCACTTTTCTTCATATACAGAACAATTCTCAGTGTATTACATTACATCAAAAATTAAAAAGTTGATTTTCTTAACAGGGATGTATGCATAGTTGGTATGTTTGAGAAAATTTGGAAATTTTCCTTCTTCACTTTTTCTTTAACTATTATTTCATGGAGACTCCAAAAATAATCAGGACCTGAAGCAGTAATCTGAACACACTGTGTTCTGAATGCCTTTTGTTGATGTAATCAAGAAAAAAAATTTTTTAAAGAGTAGGTTTTTCCTCCAGAGCAGACAAATGCAAACGAAGATCTTACCTTATTTTTCTCGATTGCCTTTTCTTTTGAAATTACAAAAGGAAAATCTAAAATAAGGTAATATATATTTTTTAAAAATTTAAAACTAAAGGGTAGAAATTGTTTTGTACAAAATAATTGTTCTGATCATAGTTTGAACTCCAACTAGGATCTGGCAATCAAGAGCCGCCACATGCCAATGTGGAAAAGAAAAGAAAAAGAGGTACAAATCTCAGGGATTTGGTCACTTCCTTGCAGATAGCCACAGATCACAAAGTTTCCTGGTCTTCAAAACTCTTGGTTTAAATGAGGTGAGAATCTGGCTTTTAATTGTCTTCGTATACCTCTGTTTTTGCTTGCAGAAAACCAAACTACTCTGGCTAATTTCCATAGAAAGGGAATTTATTAAAGTATGTCATGTATCACATAGAAGAATCTTAGAGAACCAGAGAGTAAAGCTGGGAGGCTCTGCAGCCAGGAACATGTCCAAACCACACAGAGGATGGCTCCAGTGGAGAGATCACCATGACTGGACAATGAGCTCTCACCACCATGCCACCTGTCCCACGTCTCTGCTGAGACTGGTGAAAGAAAGTATGGCACACCAGGCAGACTAGTTACTTAGACCACTGGCATCCATTCCAATTAGTAGGTGCCCCATCACACTGATTTAAAAAATATTCTTAATATCACGGATCCTATACATATTATATTTTTAATGGAGTGACTGATTCTATTTCATAAAATATTACGTACATATACATATATGTTTGTATGTGCCTAGAAAATGTGGTTTCTCTAGGGACTGAGATGTGGGTGGGGTAAAAGTGGAAGTGAGAACTTAATTTGGACTTGATACATTGCTGTGTTGCTTAAATTTACCGTGAGCATGTACTCCTTTTACAATAAGCATCCTGAAATAAAGAAGTAAATGATTGTTTTAGTTCTTAACATATTTAACGTCATTTTCTTTCTTTTTTTTTTTTTTTCTTTTTGCGGTATGCGGGCCTCTCACTGTTGTGGCCTCTCCCGTTGCGGAGCACAGGCTCCGGATGCACAGGCCCAGCGGCCATGGCTCACGGGCCCAGCCGCTCCGCGGCATATGGGATCCTCCCAGACCGGGGCACGAACCCGTATCCCCTGCATCGGCAGGCGGACTCTCAACCACTGCGCCACCAGGGAGGCCCTAACGTCATTTTCGTGTTTATCATTTTCATGTTACCTATAGCTTATGAGCTATAATCATTCACTACCAGAATTGGAAGAGACTTAGACTTCAAGTGCCACTTTCCTAGCCAAATCCTTTAATGGACAGTCTACATTTATTGTCTCCAATGCTTCACCTCCTGGTTACACTTAAAATAATTCTGACTTCATTTTTATTAGAAGTATCTTTATTTAATTTAATTTAATCTCATTAAGTTTTATTACTCTCAGTTGTTTTCTTCCTTGTGCCATCATAGGAAAGTGGGAGGGCTGGATTTTGCCCTTTGGGGTCGAGTAAGCCAACATCAGCCTGGGTACTGGCCAGAGTGGCACTCCATTGATTACTGACCCCCTGGACTCGGGAGGTAGTAGACTCCTGCCACTACCACAGCACAAAAACTACTCTGGAAAAGGTCACCATGACCTTGCAATTGGAAGATCGATGGAACCTTTTGACTTGTCATGTATTTGGTGGCTTAACAGTGAACAAAACTGGCCACTTGTTTTCTCTTTTTTGGTTTCCATAATAGTGTTCCCTCCCTCCCTCTCCAACTATTGCCTTTTTGTCTCTTGCTGGTTTCTCTCTCCGTACATAGTCCTTAAAAGGCTACATTTATAACTGTAGTCTTACTTATTCTTACAGGATTTCAATAATCTTCTGTAATCTGTTGATCCCCCAAATGTGCATCTCCAGTACTGACCTCTCTCCTTAGTTATTCATTATTTCCTCCTTGGATTGTCAGCAAAGTCCTGATAAGTATCCCTGACTGTGGCCATATTTGTGCACATTTTTATTTTATTTTGGCTCTTTTGTGAGCAGGAACAGAGAACTACTCAAGATTGTTCAGGAGACAGAAGCTACAGCAGGGAAGGACCTCAAGGAGGCTGGAGCTGGAGGGTAGTTCTGCTTTTAAGAAGACTCTGGAGGCTAGAGGAAAGAGTGTGCAGACTTGCAGATCTTCATTCTGATGTCCCATCGTGACTTAATCACATCCCTGTTAAACTTCTTAGAAATGCATATTCTTGCCTTATTCCTTAGTTTCTTAAGAGAGAATATGACCCTTTAAATTCATATTTTACTTTTTTTTCCTGACCTCAAGTGCATGGAATTGAGTTAATCATACTCAGGCACGCTACAAGTTGTTTATGCAAGGCCAAATTATTTGCTTTAATTTTTTCTCTCAATTCTCATCCTCACTCTTTCCATCTTTTAATGAAAATGCATCAAAAGCATTGACCCTGATGTATATAACATATGTCCTTGGATGGTATGTGTTTTTGAAATATATATAAATGATGCTATATTATTGCTCTCTTTCTATTTTTTTCTTTTTTCAGTCAATACTGCTTTTAAAATTCTTGTTTCTGTATATACATCTAGCCCTGACTGCTGCAGGCTTTTTCAGTGTACGCATCTATCATATTTTATTTATCCATTCCAAATAGAAACAGACATCACTCCCTGCTTCCAAAATAATGCTGCAGCAAACAACTTTGTATACGTCCATTTATTGATGGGTGACATCAATCTTCTGCTTTACATATACGGCAGTAAGATCGCTAGATACGTGCATAATTAATTTTGCTAAATACTGCCAACTTAGTCTCCAGAAAGACTTACCAACTTACATTCCTACCCTCCAGTGCTGGAGGGTTCCCATTTTCCTATGTCCTCATGAGTACTTATGATAGTGCTTTCTGTGTTTGGCCAAAGGGGACCTGTAACACAGCTCTTTCCAAGCCAATTCAGCCAGATCCAGAATAAGTCACTCTTGGATCAGGTGCCTGGACCTCGTTCAATCATGTATAGCTAGGGAAGGGTGGAGTCACAGGGTAGATAATATTGCTGATTTGCTTTTATCAGGGGCAGTGCGTGGGGCAGTTTTGTCTAGAATCGTTGGAAGATGAGGCAAGACCATGCCTCTTTTCATTTTCCCTTCAGATCTCCTCCATTTTGTTACTAGTATTAACATTCCAAATGCAGATCTGCTCTGCTTGACCACGTTGAATAGTTATGCCCATAGACTAAAACCCAAAACATTTAGTTTGCTCTACCAGCTGGCTCCTAACTTCCCCTCTGGCTACACTGAACCCCTGTGGATTTCCTAGCAGGCCACATGTTTTCATACCTCCATGCTTTTTTTCTCACTACTTGTTGCACTTGCAAAGTCCTTTGGCATCCCCCAAGTCACGTCTCTACTGCAGTCCTCAAACCTATGTATTTTAAAGCCTTAATTCTAGACTCACCAGCCCTAGAAATGACTCCATGCTCACTCTAACCCATGTGTCTCCTGGGTTGCCCTCGCTCCCCATCAACTTCTCCATGAGAGTATCTATCTCTCTCCGGTGCCTGATTATGTTGCTGTCACCTCCTGCTTGGCCACATGCTCTTTGAAGACAAGGAAAGCATCTTATTTGGTTTTTTAATTTCAGAGCCTAGCACAGTGCCTCACTCTAGTGAGTGCCTAATCAGATGTTTTCCCATGAATGAATAAATGAGCCAGTTATATTACAGTGTAACAGACTAGGGTCTGGAGAGGTTTATGGTTTTCCCAATGACATACAGATGATGATTTTGCAGGAAGCAAAATCCAGGTCTCTTGATTTCTCCTACTTTCCACTATACTATGAAGCATTCCCTGCATTTATCCCAGTTACTCTCATTTTACAGGGTAAGAAACTGAGAAGTTGAGAAAATCATCTCCTTAATGTCAGAAAACATCATACCGTAGAGTTAGTTCTATGTAGGTTTTTAAAGCTTTCCTTTGGCCTTCCCCTCCTCTACTGAAAACTAGTCAGCCATAGGGAAGCACAACTTCTCATAGCATTTTAGATTGTAAATTATATAAAGAAATTCACCATGGAGCTTAAAACTAAGGGTAGAAATTCCTTAAATCAAAGATTAGGTACACTAATTTTTAAAAAGCTGGCATGAGTGGCTAAATAATATTTTTCTCTTTTATTTTAGCCTTTTCCCTACACTTCTAGACTATGTGTCAGAGATACACAGTCATTGTCTGTCAAGACAAAGTTGTCATTTTCTGTCAAGAAACTTTGCAAAGGAGTTTACAATACTGAATGTACTATTATATGTTCTTTTCAGTTATCCGTGGGCCTTGAAGTGTTTTGCAGAAACTCTCCACCCACTTCAGTATTCTCCTTGACCTTGAGTGCCACAGAATTCCCGCGGGAGCTGAAGAGGAGCAAAAGCGGTCCTTCTTTTATTTTTCCATTCATTCCAAGAATCGTTCAGATGGAGCTGGTGATGAGTGCGGCCATTAACTCCAGGCATTTTCCCTTCACTTTAGAAATAGCCTAGACAGATGTGGGGTCGTGAGGCTTCAGCAGCAAGACCCAGGGACTGCTGTGGAGCTGTTGGTCATCCCTTCTCAACTTCCGCAGGTCTGCGGAAGGACCAGCGCTCTCCACCGCCCTGGGAATGCGGTTCCTTATTTCTGTGCTGTGAATTAGGGGCAGGATGAACCATTCTCCATGTAAACGGAGGAAACCCAGATGCACGGAAAGGCTGTGTATCTGATCGTGCAAATCCTGCCATAGAACCGGGGACTTCTGATTCTCAGCTTGTTGTTTTCAGTCACTAGGCAAACAGTTTCCCATCTATCAAGGGCGCCACGCAGGCCAATAACATTCATGTTAACGGTCGTCAGAAGATCGTAATGTTTATTCACATCGGTGACAAACTAGAAAATAATTTATGATATAACTCATGTGTATCATTTACACACCCTGCGATGTTCTTGCTAGTAATGCTCGTGGAGGGTTTCAGTGAGGGAGGGGGCGGGGGGGATGCTGATGGCACGGAAGTAGGAGGTGATGGTAATAGCCGGACTTGTGACCCACTGTTTTGTTTTTAACCCTTGATAAAATGATTCACAAACCAAAGCATTTGAAAACCACTGCGTTAAAAGCATGGCCTTTCCAGCAACAAACTAATGTGCTACCTCATCCTGAGTTAATAAATATAATTGTTGAAAGCCTGAAAGATATACTGTAGAACCACAACCTTTAGACATATATTCATATATAATTAATTATATTGTTTACATTAATTACATAATATGTATTATATATATTTATGTTAGTTAATACCTATTAATTAACTAGATGCTTACTACAATATACATCATACATAAAAAAAATCTGGCCCCTTGCCCAAAGTGTAGTATAGTTTAGGAAACATGGTAAGGTTCTTTTGTGGACAAGATCTGTTTGTGAATTCACAGACTAATTTAAGTGGGCCAGTTAGATCTATCCAAACAAAACATTAAGAACTATTCAAAACTCACAAAAATATTTCCTCAATTTATAAAAATATGATTTTGATCATGGAAATATATGAAAAGCACAATAAACATAATCTTTAAACTAAATTATACTGTATTTTGTGCTATCCAGGATTTGGTTAAAGGCAGGGAAAGATAAAAAAAGTTGTTTCCACTTGACCAGGATTCTGTTTATTCTGTTTACGTGCAGATGTAACCAATAAACCTAATGACAATCCTTCATTTTTATCTGAATATGGGCAGATGGGTCATTTTCCTGTAAGGGTAAACTGGTATATACATGTACCAAGAAGTATTTAGCAAAAATTTAAGAAAAATGAATTATTTCAACTTATTTAATTCTTAGATGACATAAAAGTAAAAAAGATATATGTATTAGGTCATCTAAGTATTCATTTGGAGCCATGACAGGATCGTAAAATCTCTATTTTAGATTGAAACACATTTCAAAAGAGGAAGTTCATTTTCTTTTTCTCAGCTGAACGTGTGGGAGGCCTTGATGAGATTCTCAGTGTCAATCTCTGATTTCTTAATCATAGATTAATTATGGAATGAGACAGGCTTTAACAAGGTGTTTTATGCAGTGCAGTCCCACATGTTCTGGGCAGTGCTTCACGGAAGCCAGGTCCAAATCACAACTCCTTCCTTTTCATTCCTTAAACTTTATCAAAGAAGAAAACATCTTAGATTCCATTGATAATCTACCCCCAAAGAATCTGTTTTCTATACAAGGTGGCAAACTTTACAGGGTGTGAAACACAGACATACCCACTTAGTGGCAGCCCTTGTGAGCATCAGATGCCTTTTTAAGACTCTGGGTTGTCAGTCAGGCTCATGATATCCTCAACAAGTAGAAGAGAGCAGGTCTGCGTCCTGGGGTCTCCTTGTTGAGAATGAAAGAAGCAGCCCTCCAGCCTCCATTTTCCTGCAAGCCATTTGGAATCTGTTCATCTGGAGCCCGCCAGAATGCTCTACTTTTTATTTCTCCTCCTGCTTGGATGATGACGGTGGGCCCCAGGTGCCAAACTGTGGAACATAATTGTCTACTGATGGTGACATCTGGTTTGTTGGCAAGCTTCTTCCCAAGTTTTTTTTTTTTTCCCAGTGAATAAATGATAGCTTAGAGCTGGGTAATAATGGTGCTTTGTCTCCTAACATGTTAGGGCCAGGTTTATTTCAGATTCATTAGCATATGCTAAGAGTAAACTATGAACCAATGATAACCCTGGCTGCAAGTTACTCTTCAGAAAATCTTGCAGTGATAATTAGCCTGGAATAAATTCTACAGCTGAGTTTTTAATACAACATTTTTCTATCTCCAGGGATGCAAAAGTAAAGAAGAGTTTTGAGTCATTTACAAGGGGAAAGTCAACTTTTACAATTGTTAAGTGCTAATCTAGAGTAGGAGAAGGTCCCTTTTGTGAAATATTCCCCAGAGATAAAATTTACAAAATACTTCTGAATTTACATAATATGGATGCAATCCAGATATCTTTTGTGCTTATTAATACACTGCATTCACTATCCATACCCTGTAATATTTCAAGGTTGTTTATGTCTAATCATCATTATCCATGTCTTGGCTTCAAATCTCCTAAAAACTGAAGAAAAATTATGAATGCTTATAAAAGACAAAATAGTCAATGAGATTGTTATTTAAAAACAAAACTTGAATATTATCTTTTTATAGAAAAGAAAGTTCAAAGTATTAACTATCTCAATTATAGAAATTTGACACCAATCTTTTTGGTCCTGTAATACACAGTCCATGTCTATGTCTTTAAAGAAAGACAACTATATGCTACAAAGTTCAAAACTGATAGACTGATAAGTTTCTATTTGCTCAAATAGTCTACTAGTTAATGCTTTTGTTAAAGAATGGATAAAAAATCACACTAAAAACTAGATGATACTACTATGTGGCCTTATTTTTCTACAAATAATTCTTAAGCGCTAAAGACAGATGATTCAGAAAATGTAGACGGTCAGAGCTTACCCCTGATGCATTAGTGAGATTGTATTTGCCTAAATTTTATTCCCAGTAAATATGTATTATGTTGGTTCTGCAAAGTCTAGAAAGCGAATGCAATGATTAGAAAGGTCACTAATCAATTTTATCATTTTCTAGAGCTTTTAGGCTAAACTTCAAAGGGTCATGAATAGGATTTAATGTACATACTCAGCCAAGATTTAAGGAGGGATGTAATTGGAAGTAGAATCCATCCCCAAAGAGGCGGGCAGAGTTTCATAGGAAAGAGTCCGGAGCAGGAAAAAACAATAAAGCAGGAGGTTGCAATATTTAAGGGGAGAAATAATAAGAGCAGAAGAATGTCTTGGCTGTGAGGCTGAGGAAGAAAATTATTTTAGAATAATACTACGGGAAAGGAATGCAAATGTGGCAATTGGTGGGGAGCAGAATGGAAAAGGGGACCATTTTAAAGGATTATAAAAGGAGACTTAAAAAAAATTTACAAAGAGGATGTAGTAAAAGTTATGTTGGAACATTAGAGAAGCAAACCTCTAGAATAGTGGATATGACCGAGGTTTCTGGGGTCATCTCTGAGACATCCTTTACCTTCTTCCCTGAATCTCTGAGTGACTTGAGAGCAATCTACGCTGCTGTTACATCCTCACCGTTCATTCTTTGTCCTCTGTTTCAGCTTCCATTATCCCTGGAGATCACTCTGCAGAAGGCTACCCAGGCCTCTTTCCCACGGGCTTTTTCTCACGCATTTCCCTCCTGGCCACTGCTCACTAGAAACTGCAGGGCATGGTTGTCTCCTCTGGTTTCTGTGGCCCTCAGCTCTGCTGTTTCCCCTCCTTCTCTGGCCCTTTCTTCTCCTTCTGCCTCTCAGCACTGGTGTCACCATCTGTCTTCTCTCTTCACTCCTTCACGTAGCTATCTTATACAATTTCAGGACGTCAGACACCTCAGTGAAGAGAGGCCCAAGTCACCGCCTTGCTCTGAGTTCTTTCGCAGCTCCATCTTCACACTGGCCCACTAGACATTCTTCCTGGATGTCCCCCTGGTACCTCAAGCTTAAGGGGTTAGAAAAGAATTGTTTCCCCCATCACAAGATTGGCTTCTCATTTTATGTTCCCTGACTCTGCTGTTAGTATCACTGTCTTCTTAGTCGCCCCGGCTCAAAGAGGTTGACTATCCTGGATTTCTCCCTCTTTCCCCTTCTAGATTCAACTGTAGAGTTGTTCTGCCTTTGCAATACCTCTCACATTCATTGACTGTCATTGTCACCACTCCGCTGAAGCCTCTGTAACAATAACTTTCTTATTGTTCTCTCTGACTCCAATATCTTGTATAGGATGTACTGATAGTATAGCATGAATAAATACTTACTGAATTAATAAACAATATCAACATTCATTCGATCAACAATTATTTAGCCAGTGCATGCTATAAGCTAGACAAAGGTCAGTGGAGATAAAGAGATAATCAAGGTTCTTACATTTAAAACAAAAAAGATTACCAAGTAATTTTTTAAAACAAGAATTCTGATTTTCTGATCTGCTTACTTCACAGATAAAAAGATTAAGAAATCTGGTTTTATTTCTAGAGAAATAAATGCAGTAAAGATGAGCTCGTTGACGGCAACATCTGTCAAATACTGGAATAGGGTGTGTTACTTGCTTACAGAGTCTCCTTTCTTTTTTTTTTTCGGTACGCGGGCCTCTCACTCCTGTGGCCTCTCCCGTTGCGGAGCACAGGCTACGGACGCGCAGGCTCAGCGGCCATGGCTCACGGGCCCAGCCACTCCGCGGCATGTGGGATCTTCCCGGACTGGGGCACAAACCCATGTCCCCTGCATCGGCAGGCGGACTCTCAACCACTACGCCACAAGGGAAGCCCTTGAACATTTTTAAGAATAAGTTTGATTATTCATGAAATAAGCAGTAGGTTCAGGACCAAAGCAAAATCATGCTAATTAGAGTCAGTGCACCTCCCAATCCATTTTCCTCTGTCTTGTTTCAATTGGTTTTCACACTGGGATCCATGTCTGTGGGTGACCTCTGAGTACATTAGCTGGAGGCAAAGCCTTCTATTAACTTTGCCTGTTGGTAACCAGAGAAGGATGTGGATATTGTTCAAAGGGAAGTAAGTGGCTCTAAGACTCTGTTTAGAAGCCTGAAATTTTTGGTTTAAATGCCGTTTTGAATAGTTCATTATTGAAAATATACTTCTGCTTTCAGAAAATGCTCCAGCTCTGCATCAGAGGCAAGCTGCTGATTGCTCGGGAGAGGATGTGGTACGAGAACGAGCCACGTGTTGATTATAAGGAAAGGAGAAGGCTTCCAGCTAGTTAATGAAGCAACCTGCTTACAGTTTTCTGGTTGGAAAAAGTGATCAAGGACTTCCCTTTAGACAAACAGCATCATCTGATTTCTTTCTCTCTCTTACAGTCAGAAGGTTTGTGCAATACAGTGGGATGTTGTAGAAGGAGGCTGCGTGGGATTTGCCACCAAATCTGGGGTTGAGTTCCCATTCTATTCGCTTAATGCTTGTACAGTGCTGAGCAAACTCTCTTTCAGTTTCCTCACTTACACAATAGGAAGAACAACAGTCACCTAGTTTACTCAGTTGTTGTGAAAATTTCAGATATCAAAGGGTACCATGAACTAAAAATACCCTAAATTATCGATCCAAGTATTAACATTTTTTTGGTGCTGAGAATCAAAAGTTAGAATTTTTAGTGTGCAAGGAAGAGTGAATAAGTTCATAATCATATTCAAGTGCTTATTTAATTCCACCCTGAATGGAGATTATGTTTTAAAGTAAATTCCAATGTACTCATGTGTTGTGCTCTGAAGTCCACTCGTAAATTAGTCTTTGAAATGCATGGCATATTTTCCTGTAGAAAAAATGATATAAATGGTGGTGAAATTCCCAGCATACCCGATGAAGACTACTTTACCCAAAGTGACTGAAATGTTGGCTTTTGCAGGTTGGTCCCGGACCTAACCACTTTGTAGTGTTGCCACGTAGTAAAAGGAAGGACTTCAGAGGCTGGGGGATCATTTGGGCTTCTGTGTCCTTGGGAAGAAAGACTCTTGGAGCCTCAGATAGTGTCTGCGTCCTCTCCATGTCCCCAGGACATGATCAGGACTATGGCTGCTTGGAATAGCCACATGCCTGTCTGCCCTGTACCCAGCACACAGTGCACACTGGAAGTCCTTAGCTCCCCTCTATTTGTCCTGTACATGCTGCTTGGGTTGTGGTGAGTCCCTGAAAATAAATTCTTGAAAAAGGTAAGCCTTGTGGTGAAATCCCTTCCACTCTTGCAGCTTCTATGGTAGATCTCTTTTTCCATAAGGAGATATAACCGTTAGGGAATGTTACTATCATGACTCTTAGAAACTCCAGCTCCTGTGAGGGAGGGGCCAGAGGAAGTAATCAAAGGACTTAAGGTGTCTGGTTCCTCTCAAAACCTTCATGAGTAGGAAACTCTTTTCCTTAGCACAGACCAAACAGGCACATGACTTAATATTCTTGGTGGGAAGTTTGTACGGTAGAGGTCTCCATGTAATATTCCTCCACTGCAAATCTTGTGTTGTTTCAATAGAGGGGATAATTTCACTTTTTGGGAGAACCATCAAGTGAAAGGCATACTTGTTAATTTCAACTAATTCTGTTTCAATAATAAGGCACCATTCTGATGGCTATCATAGTATAAAATGACAGAGAAATATATTAAAAGATAAAGTTCCATGATGGGACAAACAAGCTTGTCTTAGACACTTTTATATATATATATATATATATATATATATATATATATATATATATATATATATGTATGATATTTTATATACATATGATATGGCTTTAAGTCAACAGATGTAAGAGAGAAGGGTCTGTGAAAAACCCTTATAATTAGGAATATCTGGGCCAATATTTTTAGCCTGAATGATATTATTGTGATGGCTAAATGGCAGAAGCTTCTAAGTTCCCAGCTCCAGGGTGGTTACAGTGTTGCCATCTGTGGTTGTGCAGGTTGTGCACTGAACAAGGGAGACTCATCTGTATGTTAGTGACACTGAAACTGGCACAGAACTGAGCTGGGAGGAAGAGGCATCTTCTTGATATTTGCACAAAAATGCCATATATGCTAGCATCTACCTTGTTTGGCTATGGCCAAATGCCATATTTATACACCTACCTGTTAGTAGAAAAAAAATTGCATCCAGAGGATATCTTAAGGGAATTGGTGCAACTAACTCCATTAATCTATGTTTAGTCTACACGAGAGTTGACACTTGACATTTTCAATAGGGAAGGAGGAGGAAGTTAATACTTGTTGAGTGCCTATGATGTGGTCGGTACTGTGCTACTCTGTTGAAGGCTGTTGAATCTCTTTAATGAAAATGGGCAAAGGCAGTGGAAAGGAATATAAACAAATAATAATCACATTATAAATGCCCCAGCATATTTCTTTTCAAGGATTTGAATATACTTTATCTTATTTATTACAATAGCTCTATGAAAGGCCCTATCTACATCTGACAAGTAAGTTGTACAGAGGTTAAGTGACTCATAAAGATTTACTAATCAATTTAACCCAAGTCTCCAGACCCTTAATCCTGTGCTCTTCCCATCACACTATTAAAAGGCAGATTTAAGTATTGATGGAAATCTGTAGGCTGAATCTTGGAGTAAGAAGTAGTGTGGATGGGTTGGAGTTGGTAAGGGAGAAGTTGACATTGGATAAACAGTCATCTTTGAAAAAAAAATTAAGTCAACAGAAAGAAATATGAACTATAGCCTGGACCAGAAAACAATACAAATAAAAGAGGAAAACAGCCAGACATGTTCTCAAAGCCTAGGGAGAGACGAGAGGACTCTCAGAACTTTTTGTGTAGCAAGTATCTTAAAAAGGAGGTTTTGTCAAGGTGAAGTGGGAAAAGCCAGAAAAGAATAAACACAGATTCAGTTTCAAGGGGGAAAAGGAGGGCCAGACATTAAAGCAATATACACATTTGACAGTTTGGATTATCTTTCCACTGCAAGAAACAATAATATTGACTTGACCTAGCTGATTGTAACATTTGTTTTCATGGATAGCTTCGTGATTATGAATCAAGTATATGCCTAAACCATCATGAAATCGTGTAAGACACCACAGTAATACATAATGCCCTGGGAAATAGAAGTGATTTAGCATTTCAACTGGTGTGTAAATTCAGCTCACCAAAGACAGGCTTAGTTAAAAACAACTTTAGATTGATTGTGAATTGATGTCTCAAGCAGATTTCTCGAAAACCCATTACCTTATTCAATTTCAATATGCTACTTCTTCATAGCATTTATCAAGATTTGTAACTAAGCATTCTTTTATACGAATGTTTGATTAGTACCTGTCCCCTCTCCTCCCACCCCACAACTAAGCTCAGTGGGGGCAAGGAGTGATTTTGTGTGCTTACTATCATATCTCCAGGCCTGACACAGTGCCTGGTACAGAGTAGGCACTCGATATTTGTTGAATAAAATGGCAAATGGACAAATGAATGGATAATTTTAACTGAAGAAATTAAAATACAGGCATAGAACTTTCACAAAGGCAGTATATCATGTTGTATTTAACAAATGATTTAGGTAACTGAAAGAAAACTAAGGAAAATGGAAATTGAAACAGTATTGAGACAAAAGCAGAACCTCTGCTAAACCCGTAGCCTTGGATGATTTGACTGCAGGTTCAGTTTTATTAGTATACAAACAATGGATTATTTGAGAACTGTATTTCATCCAAAATATGTGCTTTGTTAAAATCCAAAGGCTATTCATTGTGCTGTTAGACACAGTCTCTTTCCATATTCTTCCATCCATCTTTCCACCCTTTAATCTATCTTTCTTTCTATCCTTGCATTCACCTATCAACCCATCATCTTTCCATCCATCCATTTTAGCACCCACCCACCCATCCTTCAATTCATCCATCCGTCTAGCCATCCCTTCATCCATTCATCCGTCCATCCATCTGTCCATTCATCCATCCAATAATCCCTTTATTCTTCCTCTCCAGCAAAAATTGCTTGTTGATGATCAGAAGTAAAAATAAATAGCACTGGAAATGAAGGATGCATTTTGGTGTGTAATTTCAGGCAAGTCGGAGGATGTATAATTACATCATTTATTATGGTCCTGATAGCCATCTAGTTAGTTTATCATACTGCAGTTCAGAACTAAAGACAGTCAGCTATAATTATCAAGCTTCCTTCAATAACATTTTCAGTTTACCATTTGCGTTACTAGTACCCATTGTGGAAACTGCCATTTCAGTTCTGAAAGTATATTAAATCTGTCAACTCTTTCCTGATGAAAGGTTTTTATTATTAATTTTAGAGAAGATTTACTGACTTCTGCAACCTTTGAGAGACGTATTTGTTTTCATTTTTCAGCTTCATAGAAATCATTTCTTCCTTCTGTGTAGGGCTTTACAGTTTGCAACACTCGTTTTTAGATGTATCTTCCTTAATTCTCAATGAAAAGTCAAACTCAGTATTTTGCATATGTTTTGCTGCAGTGCTCGTTTCATCTCAGGTAGGCCAGCCTACCCCCACCTCCCCTCCTGGGACCTGCCCTGGTGCTGTTTTCATTAACTTTCCCCCGGTGTTTGTTTGGATATGCAGATGATGAAGTGGATGTTGTTGTCATTATTCCAGCCTCAGGATGCGGTGGACCACCATCTGCAGATGCCGTGTAAGTGATCATCTTGGCACTGACCCATATGCCACCTTTGTAGTCATGAGTATTCTATCCGAGAGATGCCATCTGGTTTTCACGGAAGCCGGTAGAAAAGTGGGGGGTCTATGTTTGACCGCTGAGATGCGTGTTCAGAGAAAAAAATGGAACATTTTCCGCTCCCATTAGAGACAGAGCATCAGCTGTTGTGTGCTTTGTATCAAATTTTCTCAGAGCTTATACCTTTATTGTTAGGGTTGTTTTAGCAGAACTGTTAGGAAGCCCACTACACTCTATGGGGTGGGGCCGGGATGTAGGTTGGAGAAAGAGGAAGTGAGAATAACTGCTCCAACCACAGAATCTAAAGCTCTTCCATGATTTAGACTAATACACTGATCAGGAATTTTTAGTTTTTTAGTGGCGGACGGCTCTTCCAGGTTATCCTCTTGATTTGTTAGTGTTTTATTCAGAAATAATTTCAAATGACAGAATGTTAAGAACTGTACAAAGAACTCCTGTATATCCTTCACCTAGGCTCATTAATGACTTACATTTTGGCACATTTGCTTTACATATATTTATCTTGAACAATTTGGAAGTTAATTTTTAAAAATTTACCGCATTTACCCCTAAATACTTCAGTGTATATTTCCTAAGGGAAAGACATTCTTTTATATAACCACAATGCAATTATCAAATTCAGGAGATTTAATGTTGATATAAACTATTATCTAACATGTAGTTCAAATTTTTAAGACTTAAAACCAGGGCTAAAGTTACAAAAAATTCTCCACCATGTTTCTGGGTTTAATCAGGTTGGTAAAAAATTTTTATAACCCTTCTTGGCCTCTTCTATGGAAACTTGAAACTTTTGAATGCCCAGGACACTTATCCCAACTTGTAGCACAAAATAAGTATGGAACGAATAGAGAAACACTGTACACTTGACTCCTTACTGACCTTGTAGAAAGAAGTTCTTCCTTTGTCTTACAGAGTGTCTCTCAGATTTGGGCACGTATCAATTTCTTACTTCTCTCCTTCCCTTTCTGTCCCCACTTACCTGTGCAAGGTTGCAGCTTAAATGTTTAATTTTTATTTTTTCTGCCTTAACCTCTGGTTTCTCTTCCCAGCCCGTATTCAAGCAAGACAGTCTTGTCTTTACAATTGTTTCTTCTCATTCAGAAATCCACCCACTCTTTCAGGGATCAAACTCCCTCCCATAGGATAGCATTTTAGATGAACAACGTGTACTCTTTGGATTCCTTAGGATAGTGTCATTGATTTTCTGGAAGTCTTCAAAAGGAAAGGCATAGAAATAAGCATTATTTATAAAGGTATCTTTTTCATACTCAGCAACTATTCCTCCCTTCTGTTAGCAGGTTTATCCATCACAAGGAGGGAAACCGGTGTCTGAAAGTGTGGCAATCAAAAATCCTGCAGGAAGCTTGCTTTGGGGAGTACATACATTCTTACCTAGTTCCTATTTCCTTATGAATTTTCTTGGTTTACTGTATTTAACTTTATAATTTGTGCTCTGTTTCCACCATTTATTTATTCCCTTCCTTCCTAATTTATCCGGATAAAGGTCTTAAAACTACAAAGCATAATGATGATTCATTCCAAATATTATTTCTTATGTTTTTTTGCCCTGACAATAGCTAGTCTCATATTTCAAAAGGACTGTTTTCCTATAAATACCTTTTTTTTGCAAAAATGGTGAGACACTGAGATAAAAGACCCCAATTTGGCAGAGTAATTAGTTGGTCAACCGCTTTTTTATCACATAAATTACTTTTCTGTCAAGTGACAACAAATGTAATTTGAACTGAGATTAATTACATAATAATTATGCTTAACATAATTGGTTAAATAAAGGAATTTCTTATGAAATGGTAGATTCTTAAATTTATACAAATAAGACCAGATGGTGAACAGCTAGTTTTAATTAAATTAGGTTTGATCATTATAGATGATTAATTTTAGATTTGACTCAGATTAGAAAGACCATATTAAGGAAATTATTTTTAGTTTTTTCAATAAGATGATAACATATGATGATGATTATAAACCATGATACCTGGGATCAAATTAATAAACCCTTAATTTCACTTTGATAAATAAGACTTTGGTAAAGGTTACTAGGAAAAAATATAGGATCCCCTTCCTGGGAAGTCTTTGAGATTCAATCAGACATCCTGTGTATAAGAGGTTAGGTGTTTTTCTTCACAGATGGGGGAGGGGCAGACACGGGTAGATGAAATAAATGACTTTCTGGAGATATTTTAAATTCTTGAATGTGGTGACTAAGTCAGTATTGGAGAATAATGCATGTTAATGTATCAGAGCACAAAAACGGCTTCTGAAAAGGATGCAACAATCCCACAAATGCACGTATTGTAGAGAAAGGGTTTTTCTCCACATTTCCTTTTCTTTCAGAGGGTATTTTCACATGGCTCCTCATAGGAACTCTGGCACGAGGAGTCTGTGAATTGCTTCTAACCACAGGAGTCCCGTGTCACTCATCTGTGAAGAAGTCTGTATCTAAAAGTGCAAAAAAAGATAAGCCTGGCTCACTGAGGGGCTGCCCCACACGAGACAAGAGTCATTTTCATTCTTCATGGATGACTTTTGATTGTGTTTGTTGGTTTGCTCATTCATTTATTCATTCATCGAATATTGATCTCATGCAAAGCTCTGTGTTGGTGATATGGTTTTACTAGGTGCTGGCTTTCAGAATAAAAGACTGCTGATGCAAAAGCTGGCTTTCTCTATTTTGATGGTGTCGTTTCCAGCAACAAGTCTTTAGCTGCTTTTGCTATTTCCTTTAACAGGAAAGCAAAGCCCAGATCTAGCTCAAAATGAACCTAATGCTGAAGTAGCCTGAAGCTTCAAGTGGCCCAACCAGGAGAACAAATGCTGAAGAGAGGTCTCTAAATGAAAGTACACACAGAGCCACGTGCCTGTGATCAAGTGTGTAAAGAGGGAAGGAGAGACACCTTGGTTGCTTTAGGGCAGGTTCCCACAGAGGTGCCCCCATGCAGGCTGGGGGATTAGACCCCGGTTCATTGACTTGTGCAGACCCGATCTTGACAGCAGCAGAAATTCACCCTAAAAACTATACTGGTACTTTTAAGCAACCCGAGATTGGATGAATGAGGCCAGCTAAGATAGTCCTTTCGTGTGGGGTTAGATCCATTAAATTGGTGTGGGGTTAGATCCATTAAATTGGTGTGGGGTTAGATCCATTAAATTATAGACCCGAAGAATGCTTTTATGAACATGAAATTAGAACAAGAGAGTTGGCTTTCTATTTTTAATTATACTTTTTGTTATACAAGTCATACTTAAGTATCATGGAGGAATTATAAGATATCAAGAGGCAGGAAGAAGAAAAAAATCACTTTCAACCCCAGGATCCAGCAATTACCACTCTTAACATTTTGGGATACATCCTTCTAGATGTTTTTCTATGGATATGTATTTTTACTTTAGAAAGAAAAAAGACGTTTGGGAACATACTATTTCGTAACGATTTTGTTTTCATTGAATAACACATTGTGAGAATTTTTATGTGTCAGTATATTTACTTCAGAATAACCCCCTTGGTGGGAGCAGGGTGTTTCAGAATATGACCTTTACTTTATTTAGTCAATCCCTTATTTTTAGACATTGAAGTCTCTATTTTAATTTTTCACTTGGTAAACCACCCCTGGTCCACTGTTGCTGAGTTTCTGTTCAGAGTACCAGGGCTATTCATCTGAAATTGGATCACCCTCTGGGCAGCATTCATGAAAAGAGCAAATCTAAACTCTAATTCTTCTTTCTTGCGTTCATTCCCTTCTGTACACTTTCAATTGCCAAATGATTATAGGTTATTTTTTAATTAATTAATTAATTAATTAATTTTGGCTGCATTGAGTCTTCGTTGCTGTGCCCGGGCCTTCTCTAGTTGCTCAAGCAGGGACTATTCTTTGTTGCGGTGCACAGGTTTCTCATTGCAGTGGCTTCTCTTGTTGTGGAGCACGGGCTCTACACGTTCGGGTTCTAGTTGGGGCTCATGGGCTCTAGAGCACAGGCTCAGTAGTTGTGGCACATGGGCTTAGCTGCTCCACGGCATGTCGGATCTTCGTGGACCAGGGCTCGAACCCGTGTCCCCTGCACTGGCAGGCAGATTCCCAACCACTGCGCCACCAGGGAAGCTCCAGGTTATTTTTACTGAGTAAATTCTAGGTTAGTTACCTTGTAGTGACATAAAAATAGCACCCTAATTTAATCAGTAAACTTTAATACTTAATTAGTAAACTGTATTAACATCACATGAACTAATAGATTATTGCAGAAAAGATGTCTTAAGTTAGTGATTCCAAACCTTGGCTGCATGTTAGAACCACATTGAGAGGCTTTGGAAAAATCCTAATACGCTGGTCTTACCCCAGTTAAATCAGAACCTCTGGGTGAGGGTCCTGGGCACGAGGTGTTATTGTCAACCTCCCTAGGTAATTACTACGTGCAACCAAATTTTGGGGACCACTGGTTCTGTATCAAGTCCCTTTCTGTTTCTGAATGTGTAGTCTTTTTTTGATTTTTCTGAAGCTTTGAATCAGTTACGGGGGGTAAGGGGGAGGAGGGATAATTTGGCAGATTGGGATTGAAATATACATACTACTATGTATAAAATAGATAACTAAGAAGGACCTACTGTATAGCACAGGGAACTCTACTCAATACTCTATAATGAACTATATGGGAAAAGAATCTAAAAAGGAGTGGATATGTGTATATGTATATGTATAACTGAATCACTCTGCTGTACACCTGAAACTAACACAACATTGTAAATCAACTATACTCCAATAAAAATTATTTTTTTAAAAAGTGATGGAAATGGGAGGGTGGGACTGATCTGAAGTGGGAACTGACAGATGGGGAGGGAAGTTCAATAGGGATGCTTCATCCTTCCTTCCCTTGAGGCACAGGCTGGGTGTGTGGATGGGCATCAGCTGTCTCTGAGTTCCATGGGATACAGCCTTGCCTTGCAGAATGGGTAAGCTGTGCTCTTGACAGTGACCACAGCAACCCCAGCAGTGATAGCCTGTACAGTCACTGAGTCACCAGAGGTCCACAACAGCTCAATGAGGCTGGTGCTGCGAACATCCCATGTAATAGAAAGTAGAGGTAAAGAGAACACACTGGGAGCCCAATACCTGTTTGCTGTCCAAGCTCAGCCTCTTAAAGCTGTGTAAGCTCCAAGAAGGTGTTTAATTTCTTTATGCTTCAGTTTCTACATGTATATATCCCTGTACATTTACTGACGCAGGCAAACTGTCCCTATGGGTAATTTAACAATCGTACATATTTCCATTTCTAGGCTGTTTCATTCATTCTCCAGAAACTGTGAATAGACAAGAACTGTAATGAACAGGCTGATACATTATAGTGGGTCTCCACAGTTCAGACAATTTAAAAGCCAGTGAAATTTTAAAAAGGGACATCAAAGTGTGCTTTTGCAATCTGTTAGAGGAATGGCAAATTGCATAAAAATAAGACAGCACTAAGTGACAGAATTTCTTTGCAAGTTTATGATCACCTCTGGGTGCCCATTATGGAGCTTAATGAATCCCTCTTAAAGCATCATTTTTACCAGAGGTTTCTTAGAGCAGCTCTCAGGCTGGGACACAGGCTGAGCTGCCCTCGCCCTAGCTCCAGACCACGGGCACTCACTCTGAAGAGCTCTTTCTCTGTTATGCATCTTTCTCTTTCTCTGTTATGCATCTCCTAGCACAAATCTAATTCTTCCCCTGCTTTTTTTTGTGTTGAAAGCTCCGTCCTCCCCATGTCCATTTCCCAGCCATATCAGTTATGTAAATCAGCACATCTTCTTGGATTAATTTTCTTTGTGAGCCAGGAGCCATTTGCGGTGTTTCTGCCTGGGAGTGTAATTTGAGCTGCTTCATTGTTGAGTTTTTCAGAGGCTATTTTAATTTCCATACGGTAGGTCTTCTTTCTTTCACTTGTCCCAGATCTCAATCTGTTTCTGTAGAGAATTGATTCTGCATTTGATAATAGCTTCACTTACAGTATATTCTGGAGTTTCCAAATGCCAGACTTAGAATAAAAGGCATGTAAAACATGACAGTTTTTCAACACTTCTGGAAGAGACATAATGCTTGAACGCCAGAATAAAATTACCTGTCTGGTAATGGAAAATTGAGAACACAATGATCATTGCCTTTTCATCATAAAAACATTAAAAGATGAAATATAACAATGCCACTGCATTGCAAATGGTCTACGTCTCATAAATGTAAAAAGAAAATCATCTGTAAACTAAAATGGGGGTATTCCATGGCGTACTATGCTTTTAGCATATTGAAAATTATAAATCAGTTACAAAGTATTAAACTAATATTTTATAGAAATGTAAAATAAATTTATTCAAATCTTGAAAGCACTACAAACTTTCTCCCCATCTTAGATCAAAACTAAAACTCAAATATGTTAGTTTATTAGAGCAATACAGATAGACTTATTTTTCTTTACTTATTTTTCATGAGGTGGGGAAAACATCATTATAAGGATATATTTCTAGGTATGTGTCTACATTTTTTTTTTTTTTTTTGGCTGCGTTGGGTCTTCGTTGCTGCATGCAGGCTTTCTCTAGTTGTGGCGCACAGGCTTCAGTAGTTGCAGCACGTGGGCCCTAGAGTGCTTGGGCTTTGGTAGTTGTGGCGCATGGGCTCAGTAGTTGCAGCACACAGGCTCTAGGGTGAGCGGGTGTCAGTAGTTGTGGCGCGCAGTTTCAGTAGTGGCGGTGTGTGGCCTTAGTTGCTCCGCAGCATGTGGGATCTTCCCAGACCAGGGATTGAACCTGTGTCCCCTGCATTGGCAGGTGGATTCTTAACCACTACGTCACCAGGGAAGTCCCTACATCTTTTTATTTACAATAATTTAAAAATAATTGCCTTGGGCCTCCCTGGTGGCACAAGTGGTTGAGAGTCCGCCTGCCGATGCAGGGGATACGGGTTCGTGCCCCGGTCTGGGAGGATCCCATATGCCGCGGAGCGGCTGGGCCCGTGAGCCATGGCCGCTGAGCCTGCGCGTCCGGAGCCTGCGCGTCCGGAGCCTGTGCTCCGCAACGGGGGAGGCCACAACAGTGAGAGGCCCGCATACCGCAAAAAAAAAAAAAAAAAAAAAAAATAATTGCCTTACATATTTTTAAGCTCATTTTAATAGATATGTAGTAAATGTTAATTTCATACTTAATAAATCAATTTGCAATTTGAGCATCTTCTATCAAGCCAGTTAATTCCATGTTGAATACAGAAAGATTAAAACTGTCATCAGTTGGCAAATAAACTTATCTTAGAATTAAGAGTAATGTCAATTTTTTAATAGATTTATTCAAGTAATTGAAAATGATCTAACCTTTAAAGTATCTGATGAAAGCAATGAAATATTCAACACTAGAAATGTAAACTAAGTTAAGTTAAAAATAATGTTAGCTGTGAATAAACATGTTAAACTTTTACATATAAATTGTGAATGTTAATTTTAAACGGAGACATTCTAACCTTTAAAAATAGATATATAATGGTAAGCATTAAATACTGAAGTCACCCAATGCACAAATCTAAAAATTATTTTCCTTATTTAAAATATAGAGGGCTTCCCTGGTGGCGCAGTGATTGAGAGTCCGCCTGCCGATGCAGGGGGCGCGGGTTCGTGCCCCGATCCCGGAGGATCCCACGTGCCGCGGAGTGGCTGGGCCCGCGAGCCGTGGCCGCGGAGCCTGTGTGTCCGGAGCCTGTGCTCCGCAACGGGAGAGGCCGCAGCAGTGAGAGGCCCGCGTACAGCAAAAAAAAAAAAAAAAAAAAAAAAAAAAAAAAAAATAGAGAGAGAACAATTTAAAATAAAAAATTTAAAAGACATGCATGTCACGCTGGCTGCAAGGGGTCTAAAAATTTTTTAAACTTGTCTTAAATTATGATCAAAATGATAATAAAAAGATTAGTTATAAGGCAAAGAACCAATAAAGGTGATATATTTTAACTAATAATGCAAATTGGATTTTTTAAATGGTATTCATATTGACTAGTTGGGACCAAAATAATATGTGTAAAATGAACAAAATTCTTAAATTCAACCAACTGCAACTTTATTTAAATTTATGACTCTATGAATTGGATGATGAAATATATATCACATTTAAAAGATTGATTTCCGGGCCTCCCTGGTGGCGCAGTGGTTGAGAGTCCGCCTGCCGATGCAGGGGATACGGGTTCGTGCCCCAGTCTGGGAGGATCCCATATGCCGCGGAGCGGCTGGACCCGTGAGCCATGGCCGCTGGGCCTGCGCGTCCGGAGCCTGTGCTCCGCAGCGGGAGAGGCCACAACAGTGAGAGGCCCGCATACCGCAAAAAGAAAAAAAAAAAAAAAAAAGATTGATTTCCTGCAGAACTATTGTCTACCTCCCCACACCAGTCTTCCTGATCTCTTGATCAAGTCATTCTAGATATGTGAGTTTTCCAAAGCATTGAGACTTCATTACTCCATTGCCAAAACATCAACACTTTAGCTTTTATTTAATGGAATTCTTCTTTTTTACTAAAATAGAAAGAAAAGTGTAGAAAATAATGTAGCAAGCATGAGTCTAGTCACACATCTAAATTTAAAAATCATAATGTTTCTCCATATTTCCTGCAGAGTTTATTAAAGAAATAAAATCTTACAGACACAAAGTCCATTTTGTACCTACCCCATCCTATTATTCTCGCATGATTCTCTCACTCTCCCTTCTCACAGGTAGTTACTGTTCTGATTATTTTTAATGCATTTTATGCTGATGCATTTATTGGCTAATAGTTTATACTGTATCCACTTTTCTACAACCACCCTTTTATTTTTTGTTTTGCTTTATTTTATTTTTAAAAAGTGAACAATTCTAAATGTGAACATTCTAAAGTACATATACATGTATATCTGAATATACATATGTATATTTGAATAAGATCACATATGAATAATGATAATAATAAAACACCCTGTCTCCCCACCCAATTTATGGGTTCCCATCCTACATCTCACTACCTCCTTCCCTACCCTCCTGTCCCCAGAGTTAGGCACTATCCCTATTGTGTTTCTTCACCTAATTTTTGTTTTTTGTTTTTTGCACATCTCCCTATACAGTTGTTATTTGGTTTTTTTGCTTTTGACTTTCTAGAAATGGAATGAATATATATATTCTATGACTTACTTTTTCATTCAATAATACGCTGTTGAGACTCCTTCATGTAGCCATAGTTCATTCATTTCTGCTATTGTATGTAGAGTTTCCACTGTATAAATATATAATCCCACAATTTATTTACCCACTTTAATACCAATGGACATTTCAATTGTTTCCATTTTTCCATTACAATCAATACTTTAAAGATAGTTCTGTAAGTGTACTCCAATACACACAGGAAAGAATTTTTCCAGGTTTAGACCTAAGAGTGGGAATGCCATGCATGCCCAAATGTTCTTGGTAATGCCAAGTTATTTTCCAAAGTAACTGGACTAGTTTACCTTTCTATCAACATGAAAGAGCATTACTATTACTTTACACTTGTGTTAGCACTGCCGTTGGCTAAACTTTTTAACTATTTTGCATCTGGTGGCTGAGAAATGGGACTTTAGTGTGGGTTATTATTTATGTTTTCATGCTTACTAATGAGGTTAGCTGGCTTTTCATATATTATTTTAGTGTTTTGTGTTCCCTCTTCTGTGAAAGGCCTGTTTAGATCTTTTGCCCACTTTTCTACTTGTATGTGTAATTTATATATATATTTACTTATGACTTCTTTATATACTCCGGGTATTAATCCTTTGCGGTATGTAGGGATACCAAGCTGGGATGCGTGCATTTGTAGTTTATGGTTGGCATCCATTCTAATTGGTGATGCCTATGCTATACTTGTTGTTAAATCTTTTGCATAACATTTTTATTTATATGTGTTGTAAATATTTTCTTCTGGTTGGTGCTTTATCTTTCTACTCCCCTTTTTGGTGTCTCTCGAGGAACAGAAATTCTTAATTTTAAGGGAGTCAAACATCAATTTTTTCCTGTAAGAGCTGTACACTTTTTATAACTTGTTTAATAAATCTTTCCCTGCCCTGAAGTCATAAAATTGTATCCTATGTTTTTTTCTAAAAGTTTTGAAGTTTTGGCTTTCACCTTAAAGTCCTTAATCCATGTGGAATTTATTTTCTGTATACTGTGAAGTAGAGATATATTTTCAGCTTTTTCCACGTGATTAACAAATTGTCCCAGCCCTCCCCTCAAACACTTCCAAGTTTCAGCCCGAGTAGACCCAAGCTCTCTCTCTCTCTGTCCATTAGCTCTCTTTCTTCCAATGGTCAAAAAGATCCCTTCTCACGGCCACCATCACCACTTCTAATTGACCAGTCCCACCTTTACTGCTAAGTTTCATTGATTTATTCCCATTTTCTCCCCCTGCCAACTTCTCTCCTATCCACTGCTTCTTACTTTTGGGCTCACATCAGAAGATTCATTTTTAGAGACACTGGCCACTGGTCAAGAGATTTCTCTTTTACTATGCAGCATTTTTATAATATTTAGGCCTTCAGCTCTTGAATTCATCATTTCTTTTGGGGTGTTCAGAGGCTCTTTATATTCACATTCTCTCTTCTTCTCCTGACTGATTTTGGAAGGCTGGTCTCCAGAAAGTGGTGGTTTTATTATAATCACAACCAACAAATGAAGGACAGACCTAACATGTAATCCAACACCCCATTATGCTGAGTGACTGGTAGGATCCAAATGGGCTTGAAGAGGTAAGCACACTTTTCACTGTGGAACCCCTGGCATGTCACTGACCAAGGGATGGCAAGCCTGGCAGTGGATGCCAGGGGCCAGTGAACATGGCAAGGTGGAGGAGGGTTAGTGGGATGTTACAGTTTATACAGGGCAGGTAGGAATTACACCCCAAATAAAGTAGATATTAACAGTGTATTCAATAGATTCCTCCGGAAATGGTCATTATCTCCCACCCTGGCCAATTCGCCATCTAGAAAGTTGAGAGCTGGTCGGGACTTCAAGGACTGATGTGGCCTGTGACAGATGATTTGAATGGCTCTCAGCAAAACCAGAAGGAGACAGCCAGTCCTGGCGAGATCTAGCTGAAGACCACAAGAAAGAGTCTTCTCCAGAAGGTAAGACACAGAGCCACAAAAGTTTGCAGGGGTAGGGCGTCTCCTCCCCAGAAAATGCATGGCAAAGTCATGCATCTATCTGCCATGTCTGCTAATCAGCTCTTCCACCGATAAAAATTCTCATGCCTGCTCTTTCCTGCTAGGTCACGTGTCACTGCATGTTTTCTGAAAGCACGAGTTGTCCATATGAGATCCACAGGCATGCTGCGCTTCCTTCTGAGAGCAAAAGAACATAATTATAAAATAGCACCCTAGGGTACTCTACTTATACACCCTGCCCCCACGACCACTGAAAGGCATCATCTGAAGGACTAAATTGAAAATCGCTCAGGAAATTATTAAACTGGCCAAATTGTTTACATTCTTGCCATCTAAGCTTCAAGAGTTGCCCTGAATGCACACTCCTGAATTAACATCGTACAACAATACATTTTCTCATGTGTTCATTCAACAGTCATTTCGCGGACACCTGTTTCGTGCTAAACACCGTACTAGAATCTGAAAAGAAAGATAAGCCTTGGGTATGGGAAACAGGGGCAAAAAGTTCTTCCTGCACTGGTCATTTAAAGGATGTATAGGTTTTTTAACTAATGCAGGCAATTCTGTGTGACAGGGACTCCCTCACAGCCGCAGGAAGACTCATAAAATAGAAAAATCTCTTTGTTGTCGGTGGGCAACTATATATAAAAGGTTGTCGGGTCAACTATATAAGACTCAAGGCTCCACAAAAATTGCATCACAGGGTCACAAATTCTTTTTTTTTTTTTTTTTTTTTTTTTGCGGTATGCAGGCCTCTCACTGTTGTGGCCTCTCCCGTTGCGGAGCACAGGCTCCGGACGCGCAGGCTCAGCGGCCATGGCTCACGGGCCCAGCCGCTCCACGGCATGTGGGATCTTCCCGGACCGGGACACGAACCCATGTCCCCTGCATCGGCAGGCGGACTCTCAACCACTGCGCCACCAGGGAAGCCCACAAATTCATTTTTGAAAATGCTAAAGTGAGCAGATAAACCAGTGAATTATACAATGCTACTGTCATGCATAGCATTACAAAGAGGACAATTTCTTTTCTAAACCCTTGAAAGACTTGCAGAGTGTAATTTCAAGCCCTCTGCACGTGGAATTTCTCTGCACCTTTAGAACATTTGTTCATGTAGAGGCAGGAGAAAAGGAGAAAATGTGAACTAATATAGAGTAATGAAATGCTGTTTCTTTTCCACCTCATTATTTGCTTTTTCCTTCAGTGCCCACTTTTTCTGGCTTGAGCCTTTAATATTGTTCAAGAAAAAACCCTCTCTCATTTGTAGGATATCATGTACTCCTTACTGAATGGTGTTGCTTTTTCATGACAAAGTACTTGTCTATTTGAACATGTTTAGTTCTGGATGCACGTCATTCAATATTCAGCTTGGAGTTAATAAGTGTTGGGGCACAGCGTTCACAGCGACTGAACATTTACATAATGGATATTGTGTCCTTCTGGCTCAGCAATCATCTAATAAATTAATATTAAACAATAATTTCCAGGCTGCTCAGCACATGGTAAATGTCCATCATTCATGTTCTGGGCTTAATATTCTTCTAGCATTTTTCTACCCTTGAGACCCAGTAATATGCCTCATGAGACAATAAAACAACATCAAGAATTGACACAGTGCGTTGAAAAAACAATGTTCAGTGAGTAATTGTGCAGTTCCTGTGTACTGGCAGAACTGGAATCCTGTCTTCTTATGACGGCTTCTTCAGAACTATGGAAACACTATTAAAAAAAACCCAACCGAACCCTTTTTATGCTCTTATGTCTTATATCATTATTGGTCCCATCAGATGGTGGTATTCTTGTGGGATTAATAATAATTATCATTTTTAATAGTTAACAGCTCATTCCATATTTGTAAAATAAATTATTTTTAGAGAACATTGTTACATGTAAGGAAAGTGGTTTGCTCCAACAACCGTGTTTGTAAAACATCTTGAGAATGAAGACCACTGCACAGGCAATAAATGCAAAAGGATGTTCATATCCTTTTCCCAGCCTGTAGAGGTTGTATTTAGGAGTTTAGAGCCAGAGTTCTTGTTGTATACCTAGTTGTCATCTTCTCTCTAGCACCACTATACACCTAGGAAGTAAGCAGGGAGCATAGGAGGTGTTGGGGAAGAAGAAAAAGAAGGGTCAAAGAGACAAAATTTGGGGAAACATATACTGTAGATAAACTCCTGACAATTTTGCCAGGGAACATCTTATATCTTAATATTCCTTAAAATAATTTTTTTTGTTAATATAAAGATAGTTGGAGTCATCCTCCAGATTAATTGAAGACTGGAAGGATAAATGTGTAATTTTACAATGAAAGATCTGGGGGTTACCATCTTAACCCAATGATCAGTCTTAGCATCTCTAATGGTGAGATACTAGGTGGTGTCTGCCTCCTGGGTGATGAGATGTGAAGGTTGCTGCCCCTCCGTGAAGCGTTCTTGATCTAACTTTCAGTTTACTTGAATCCACGGGATAGAAGAACAAGCTGAGTGAGACTGTGAGGAAACAGGTAAATCCAGCAGGTGGGATATCCTACAGGACAACTGGCTTTGTTGACTCAACAAATCAGTTGTTGTCATTAAAAAATTGGGGTGGGGCATGGACTCAGATGAAGGGACTTCAGAAACATAAGAACCAAATGGAACACGTGGTCCTTGAGTAAATCCTTGGTCAATAAATCAACTGTCAAAGATATATTTAAAATAAGTAAGGGAAATTTGAGGGCTTCCCTGGTGGTGCAGTGGTTAAGAGTCCGCCTGCCGATGCAGGGAACATGGGTTCGTGCCCCGGTCTGGGAAGATCCCACATGCCGCGGAGCGGCTGGGCCCGTGAGCCTTGGCCACTGAACCTGCGTGGGAGAGGCCACAACAGTGAGAGGCCCGCATACCGCAAAAAAAAAAAAAATTGAATAGAGATTAGATATTGGCTGTTACAAGGGAATTGTAAATTTTGTTGATGTCATCATAGCATTGTGGTTCTGTAGGAAATTTTTCTTTTTAGAGATGTATACTAAAATATTTAGGTTGAAATGTCCTAATACCTGTAATTAACTTTAATATTTCAGCAAAAAATGTTGAAGCATTATGGTAACATATTAGCTATTATTAAATATAGATGATTTTCTCTAATTTTCTGTATGTATAAACATATTCATAATAAATTTTTTAAAAAGTCAAATAAAATAGTTGGGGTCTTCGAGTAAGATTTTTACTATATTTTCTTATAAATGGTCTGTCTCCTATTTTCCCTCCAAACTGAGATAGTTTTATAATTATAAACCATAATTATTATTGTCATTATTATTAAAGTAATATATGAACACTATCAAGTCTTGGTAAGGATGGGGGCAACTAGAACTCTCATGCACAGCTAATAGGAGTATAATTAGGTGCAATCACTTTGGAAAACAGCCAATATATATTAAAGCTACTATATGCTGCCATTTACATAAAGTTCAAAAAGAAGCAAAAGCATTAGCAGTTTGAGAGGTCAGGGCAGTTGTTATGCTTGGGACAAAGCAGTTAGTGACTGGAAGGAGGTACAAGCTTCTAGGATGCTGATAATGCCCTATTTTCAATCTGAGTACTGGTTACTTTGGTGGATTGGCTTTGCAAAATTCAAGTTGCGTATTTATGATTTGTACACTTTTCTATATGTGTTATACATCAATAAAAAGTTTACACCACACAAAAGTAATACATGTTATAGTAACAAATTCAAACAATCGTGTATTACCTCCCTTTGGGGAACCAGTTGTATGTCAAGGAATGGTAAATAATAGCCAGACTGCAGAGTCTGTTGGATAATTGCTTTGTTATTTTAAGTTAAAAATCCTGGTTTGTCAAAAATAATCTTCCCATCTAATAGGTCAATGCATTTAAAACTACTGTTCAAAGAGGCTATTGTCTAATAGCCTAATCCTAACCTTAACCCTAACCCTAATACCCCTGTTTGAACATGCAGAGATGGTGTGTTAAGACAACAATGGCTTCTCTATGTTTCCAATGCAATATATTGTAAAGAGGAAACGTTAACACTGAATGTTCACTTCGTGTGAGTTTAGGTTAGCTGACAAAACCAAACCTAGAAGAAGTATTTCAGTTTTTTGACAAAATGCTTCTCCCAAGTGAAAATAAGCTATGAATTTTGACATTTTCTCAATTATGACTTTATGTACTATTGTGTGTGTTGGGGGCCTTATACTTAGATATGATTTAAAGGTCAACCATAACAACTGTTTTCTGCTACTAATATAAAATTGTATTTTTGTATTTGAAGCCCTTGCTTCTAATTAAGCGCCTAGGTTCACCATAGCCATTCAGAATTCTGAACAGTCTGTTGCAAAAGTTACCACATCACAGCCTAATGGCTGGAGAATGAGGGGCACAATGGAGGCATTTATGGTTATTTTCATCGGTGCAATGAAAAAGAAATTATTAGTATCTTACTATATAAAATGCACCACAAAGGGGCTGGATATTAACCCTGACTGTGCCCATTTGTATTTATTTTCCCATTTTACTTATAATAGATTCTGAAACCTCCATGAATGACAGCAAAGCAGAACCCCATGTGGCTGCATGCCTCTGTCTCCTACTATTACAATATGCTACAATCTTATAGAGGCTTGTGCATTCAAGATAAGTCAAATAGGGCTTCCCTGGTGGCGCAGTGGTTGAGAGTCCGCCTGCTGATGCAGGGGACACGGGTTCGTGCCCCGGTCCAGGAAGATCCCACATGCCGCAGAGCAGCTAGGCCTGTGAGCCATGGCCACTGAGTCTGCGCACAACAGGAGAGGCCACAACAGTGAGAGGCCTGCGTAACGCAAAAAAAAAAAAAAAAAAAAAGAAAAGATAGGTCAAATAATATTTTCCTATATTTATATAATAATAGGAACTCTAATTTATTAAGCATCTTCTGTGTACCAAGCACTAGGTGAACCATTTATTAGTTTCATTTGAGTGTGGTCTATTGTGTGAGTTAAGATAATATTAGCTGCTATGACAGTCAACACTGGCATCTCAATGGCTTAACACAGTTGACAATTTTTTCTTGTTTATATGAAGTCTAATCTGCAGTAGAAAAGAATCTCTGTTCCACACAGCTATTCAGAGACTCAGGCTGACAAATGTTCTACCATTTTCAACACATGGATTTCTAGATGGACCTGGTATCAATAGAGCTAGCAGATGGGGGAAAAGAGAGAGAGTGGAGGATCCCACTGAAGGTATTTATGGGCCATGCCTGGTATGGGTGTCATCACTTCTCCCCACACTACTTCCGCCAGAATTTAGTCAGATAACCTTATTTAGCTATGAGGGAAGCTGAGAAATACAGTTGATCTGTGAGCCCAAAAAGATAGGAAAATGGATTTAATTGGTAGCTTGTCTATCTTTTCCATGTGAATCCTTTAGGGAAAAAAAATGAGGTGTGTGCACATGATTCAGGGGTAACTGTAAGAGGGTGGGGAGAGAAAGAACTGGTGTTCTTAAGAATCAACCAGTAATCACATTGTAATCTCCAAAACACTTGTGACCCTCAGGCATTAAAAATATCAGAGAAGCATCTCTTAGTATGAACACATGGAAATTATAAAATCTGTAGATGTAGATGAAGGACTTGAGTAAAATGAAACCCAGTGTCATCGCTCCGTTCACCACAGGACAAATTACTACACTTGTGCCTTGGGATTTGAAACTACCTTCATTTACCACTTCCCAACACTTTTATGAATATTTATCTTTAGATTTTTATTTTGAAGAAAAAATTGAAGAGCAGTGAAGGAAATTGGGAAGATGTATCCCCTAGACTGTCCGGTATGAAGAAAATGGAAACAGCTTTTTTAATGGCCTGCATTCTTTATCTATGCCCACCAGGCATAAGTAATGAATATTTTGTCCCATTGATGGGACTTACTAATGCTTTTTGCCATTTCGAAGCCAGAATATTAGCCTTAGTATAGACACCATAGTTAAGCCTTTTTGTGTTTGTTCTAACCCTTTAATTGGTTGTTTAAATAAGGGAAGAGAATGTACTTATTGCGTTTATAGAAGTTATCAATTTGTTTATCAAAAGATATAGAAAATAGTTTTGTTTTGGAAAATGGGTTTGGACCTCAAGGTATCTTTGGCAGTAGTAATAGTTGAAAACAGAGTAAAGAATAAGGGTGAAATAATACAACAAACATGCATGCATGCACACGCACACACGTGTGTGCACACACACACACAATAAGCAGGCAATCAGCAATGCATTAGGACAAAGGAATATGATCTTTTGGTCCTTCATCTCGACAACACCACATAGAAAATATCTGATTTCCTAATGAACGTGTATTAATGTGTATGTATATATTGCAATAACTGAAAGGAAATCCTAGGCTAGGAATATTTACGCTGGTCTATTTTGAGGACATTTTCTGACCTTTCTTGAGGCTACAAGGATTTTGGAAATATTACATCAGTCACTGGTACAGTGTTACCAAAGAATGTATGATCTTGGATACTGATATAATAAGGGTAAAGCCACCAGTCTATACAATGGCTAAATCAGCAAAGCAGCTCCATTTACTTTGCCTAATGTTTCAAACAAATGCGCAGTCTAAATCATACTTTCTGTTGACTACTTTCTATGGCGCCCTTTAAAAATCTCTAATAAAAAATAAACTCTGTGCATGTACTTTCTACCTCAATTCGGTGCTTACTGTTGCATGAGAGCTGAATAGGATGCCACTTGAGCTCAGAAGGACATAATTTTCAGAAATACAAATTTTAAAATAAAAGAGGGAATGGTTACTATCAAGAAATCTATTTAGGGCCTCCCTGGTGGCGCAGTGGTTGAGAGTCCGCCTGCCGATGCAGGGGATACGGGTTCGTGCCCCGGTCTGGGAGGATCCCATATGCCGCGGAGCGGCTGGGCCCGTGAGCCATGGCCGCTGGGCCTGCGCATCCGGAGCCTGTGCTCCGCAACGGGAGAGGCCACAACAGTGAGAGGCCTGCATACCGCAAAAAGAAAAAAAAAAAAAAAAATCTATTTAAACTCTTTCTTTAGTGCTAGAAGTGCTAAGTGCATCATTTTACTACTTCATGCTGTAAGACTATCAATCAATAGTTATTTACTCCAGGAAATAAATCAGAGAAAGAGAATGGAAAAAGAAACCATCTTCTAGAAGAGTTAGAGCCACATATCATTTTAATGTTTATTCAGTAGAAATTTGAAAAATACACATGTTAAACAAATGTCTGCTGAATTCTCTCAGTTGTCTTTCCCCTTGCATGAATTAAATTAACTATTTAAAATCTCCTATGGTTTGAAGGCGATAAAAGTTTAGGATATCTTTCAGGAACATTTAGGAAAAATATGTTAAGTATGCACAAAATCATCATTGCTTTTTGGAAAGGCTTTATTCACACAGTCTTAGTATTTAGCTCTTGTACGTCCTTTATGGAATGGAAGAAAAGAGGTCAAATCTTCATGTTTAATTTAGAGGTTGACTGTTTACGGTTGTTAGGCCAAGGCAACTTTAGGCCCAAGGACATGGGAAATGAGTAGAATTCAAGTTGTGACACCAGAATAAAAAATGATGTGGATCCATGGAAATTCTGTTCCTGTAGAACATTTGAATTTAATTAAAATGTCAACTCCAGAGCCTCAAATCAGACATGTCCACACACACTGCCACACACATGTCCTACAAGAAGACCTCCCCACATACATACAAAGACACACGTGCACACCCTCATGCCACAGGTACCAGACACACATATACCACACACACACAGACACAGAGATCACAACCATGCAAACACATAAATCACACGCACAGCAGACACACATATATACTTAAGCATACACACCACACACATGCACACGTAGCCACACACACACACTCACACACATACTAGCATCAGATACACACACACATTTCCATATGCAATCACTTGTTAGCCTAAGATAAATAAATGAAAGGGACTCAGCAGAATTTTCCATCATTTCATTCCTTTTTCTCCACTGTATCCACTGACAAAAATTTGTAATGGATATTTGGATCTGATATTTCCAAACTCTCCACCCATATTGCCTATTATTTAAAAGCCATGGTAAAAGCGGAGGCCTGAAATTTTCAGTGCCTTTTGTAATGAAACGAAAAATGTAAAGAAAAACTGTCATATTTATACCTTAGCCTTTCTGCTTATCTCTCAGGCATATACTATCTCTCATGATATTTCTAGAGTGATTTAGAATTTACATAGTGCTTTCACATAAACCATTTTATGCAATCCTCACAGTGAGCTATTGAGGTAGGTATAACTACAGGTGAAGAAACTGAGACCTCAGGGAGTTTTAGGGCCTGTCAAAGGGTCATGGCTAGGAAGAAACAGCTCTACGATTCCAAACCAAGTCAAAGGTATTTGCTTTTTCTAAATGACTTCTCCTGTTCATATTTGCCACCCTCCCCAGGGCTGCACCATGAATCAATAGATGGCATTTCTACACTTTGAACTGCTTGAAAGATCAATCCCCTTTAATTTCTGTTTTCAGTTATCACCGCACGTCCTCGCTGGCACTAATTGCAGGAAAGCTCAAGTGCATAAACACATTCATGACGTCCTAGTGCCCAGTCCCACAGCTGATTCATGGTCATATTGCCCCTCTAGGTTATAGGATGATTGAAGGCCCTCCCTGAGATGCTGATCGTGTGCAAGGGCATCACCAGCCTTGGACATGGTCAGTTGTCTACTCTATCAAAGCAACCAGTAGATGAAAGAAACAGATTTCAGGGCTGCAAAAAAATTTTTGCAGGTTATATAACAACTTTTACACTGTTCTCAATAGTGCCTGGCTCATATTGGTACTTAAAATCATTTGTTGTACAGATAATGCACATGAAATTAGATGACACTGTAGAAATAAGAAAATTGATTCCATTCATTTTGCTGCTATGGTTTCTCCACAATGGAAGATAAGATCCTTCCTTCCTTCCTTCCTGCCTTTCTTCCTTCCTTCCTTCCGTCCTTCCTTCTGTCCTTCCTTCCATCCTTCCTTCCTTCCTTCCTTCCTTTCTTCCTTTCTTTTGCATTGACTAGCTTATTTACCTATCTTTCAGCAAGGATTTATATGCATGTGTACCTCCATTCTAAAAGTTACAAACATCAGTTCTTCTATGTGTAAATCACACCACAGCCAACCACAAAGGTCAGACCATAGCATGGGTTGTTTGGAAAAGCATTCCTTCCAGAAATGAATGACCACGCAGTAACTGATCAAAGTTCTTGCTTGACATTCACAGGCTCTCTCTCCACTAATTCTTATCATTTATCAAAATGCCAACATGAAAGTCTACTTCTCTACTTACACATAATGAAGAATTCCCCAGCCATCGCCAAATCAAAAATGAAGAAACCAATTATCTTGCATTCATTTCCTGAGTTTCTTTGTAAACAGTCCTTTCTACTTTGGGAAGTTGGCCTCCCTTTTGCAATGGCTTTATTTAATAATCTCACTGCAGTGAAGTCACCTAAATTATAATCTTAGGCCAGCCAGTAAAATGATGCTGAGAACGTTCATACTTATAGAGTATACTTAGATCAGGGGATTTCCTTGGCATCTGATTTCTACATCCAAATATTTGTTTGAACTTTAATATTTTGATAATTCATTTAGGGCAACTATGCTCAGTAAACAGAAATAGTGTAATAATAAAAATATAACATAATGTCCTATAGAATGTGTAAATTTTACTATTTGGTTAACACATACACACAACAACAACAACCAAAACCCCAGGAGATGTTCTGTTTGGAATGTTAACTTCAAATGACTCTCATGCACTATTTGCAGCTTCCTAATTGAGAATGTAGATGTAACCAATGTTCTGAATGATGAATTATAGAAAAATGTTTAAACAATTGTCATAATAGCCATAGGATACTTAAAGTGCAAGAAACAGAAGACTGTGCCATATTTTCTGTAAAATCTGAATGAGTCTGAAAGGAGAGCAGCTGTCCATGGTACTGATGGCCAGGAACTGACAAGTGTGGAGCTAAGTGGTCAATGAGTTCATGATCAGAGACCAAAATACCACCTGTTCTCAATATGTGCATTTTCCAGAGGGTAAGGATTAGTAATAGACTCAAACTCTGGAGATCTTCATGTTACTTCCCATCGAGTGTTTGACACAAACTAGCTCCAATATTTCAAAACCAAGACATAGAGAATGAATAGAATTGGTGAGAGCAAAAAATGTGCATCTTAGATGCCAAAAGCCAACTGAAAAGTTGTATTTCTACATTTTAGTAGTCAGTTACTTCACAGTGAGTACTGTGATTGAAGACGAAAGAGTTTTAGTTTTATTTTACCACTCAGTAACTGTATAATCTTGGGAAAGTCCTCTATCTCTCTGAATATGTTTCTTTATCTGTAAAATGGGATAATAATGAGTACCTCTTGTGGTTTACTTTTACTGTCTCTCTCTACTAACCAAAATGAAAGCCATCTGAGGTAGGGATTTATCTGTTTTGTTCACTAATCTATCCAAGCAGTTAAACTAGTTTTTCAGAACTCTGAAGGTGTTCAATAAATATTTGCTGAATAAATGAATCAGGGAGAAGGAATTTCTTCAGTTTGGAGCTAAAAATGCCCTTGGATGTCTCTAGATGCTAAGGGAGACATATGGTGAAAAGGCAGCTGGATAAGAAGCAAATAGAAAAATAAAACTGAAAAAGATGAGAATTTAAGAGAAATGTTAAGATGGATAGAGCAAAATTGGACAAAACTAACTGGTATCTGAGGTGTTACTAAGGGGAGTATATTCTAGGAGATACAGCTCTCTATCCCAGACTATTAATTTTGAGAAGGGACACTCGTTAAAAAACTGTAATACCTGACACTTATACTCTGCATTACAACAGGCACTTTGAACCATTTGGAACATTGCTATGACTTTGTCAGGGAGTCATGCTTAGGCACCTGGAGTAAAGACTTATTGAGAATTTGTCTTTCAGAGAAAGAAATATTAATCTGGCATTGAAGGCCCTCTTTTACCTTGCTATCCCAAAAACCTTATCTTGTGGGATTTCTCAGTGTGATCCTGCCCTCTATTTTTCATGCAGTCAGGACAGCCGTGGCTTATTCTTGCCTCTGGACGCTATTCATAATATGTTTTGCTACCAGAAACAATGGTCTTTGTCTTTTCACCTAATCAAATGCTACACATTTTTGAGGTACACTCAAATATCAGCAACTCTTATGACTGTACTTCTAACTATTCCTCACTTCATTAATGTCTTCTATTAATAAGCTTTTATATCATATAATGCTCTACTATTCACTTTGTCATTTAGACATAAACTATTCAACATTATTTCATTGTTTTCCTTTGCCTAAGTGTGCTGTTACCATTTGAAGATGAAGATATTTCTTATATTTCTATTATATACTTCAAAATACCAGGTATATTTCTTTAGTGTATTGTGGGTATCAAATGAATGTCAACTTGAGATAAAGTGATTGCCTGACTGTCTCCTCATGTACACTCACCTAGAAGAACCATGAACTATTAAGTCTTCCTCTACACAGGGGTTATTTCATGTTCTGGTTTGTTGGGGGCTCAGGGTAGGGTACATGAGCAAAAGGCAAGTGGGGGTTTCACTGGTGCATTTGAACATCATAGGTCACAGTTAGGGGAGGCAAGAGGGGAACCTGTCACAGGGGTCAGCCTTATCACACTAGTGCACCTGGTCACCTGGGCGGGTACACAGAACCTGCTTGTTGGGCTGTCAAGGCAGTAGGAACATATGAAGTTGTAAATCTTCTACAACACAGGTGAAGAAACTGAAGTTAAGAAATTTGGTCAGGGCCAAATAACTAACAGGTGATGACACCACAATTTGAACTCAGGCAGGCTGACTTCAAAGTCCTCAACTATTAGGCTCGCCCACCTCCCAAGAGATGATACTAGAAGAATAACAGGAAACTTCCTGTGATTGCTGTGCTTTCCAGATAGACTAAGTGGCTCCATCTTATCCACTGTCAGGCAACAGGCCCACTTACACAAGATGTATCTGAATGAAACACCAATAAAAATGCCAAGAGAGGTCAAAGACATGATGATGAATGGCATTTACTGATGAGAAGTGAGGAGATTTCTCATTCTCTGGCAAAACCTTTCAGAGCAAAATTCACCGTTCCATCAACAAAAAGGATAGGAGCAGATGAAGACAAAGAAATGGGTGGTAAGGAAAAAAAAAACAACAGGAAATTAAAAGGCAAGAGAGAGGATTCAGGAGAAAATGTGCTAAAGAGTAAAGGCAGTGACCAAAAACAATGGCAGTGAGGGAATGCGATGAATGTGATGAAGACAAAAGGAAAGAAACAGCAGCTAAAACGGGGGCAGTTCTCCAAGACTGCAGCTGTGTCAAGCTCTCCTGAGGGTATCACAGAGCCAAAAGGGGTGAGTTCCTGTCAACAGGACAATAGTAACAGTCCAGCAGGGCAGCCTAGTAGGATTCCGTGATAAGTTTAGAAATGTTCAGTGTTTGCACTACCCATTATGTGGCACGACCACAGGTGGTTACTGAATACTTGAATTGTGGCCAGTGCAAATGAAGAGGTGAAGTTTTAATTTTATTTAAGTTTAATTAATTTAAATATAAATAACCACATGTGGCTAGTGATTGCTGTATTCCATAGCAAAGTCCTAGGACTTTCAGGTGACAAAAGAACTCTAGGGACTTCTCTGAAAAGCACATTTTATAATCCCCCTTACTCCTCACTCTTTCTAGAGATGTCAATGCCACAGAAAAATACATGAACATTCAAAGCTTAATCCTGAGTAATCAAAAAAAGCCTACAGTGTATTTCATTTGGTGAGTGTTATGAGCTGAATTATGTAATTGCTAAGTGTTATGAGCTGAATTATGTACCCCCCACCCCATTCATGTGTTGAAACCCTAATCCCCCAGGATGTCAGAATGTGACTGTTTTGGAGACAGTCTTTAAAGAGGTGATTAAGTTAAATGAGTCTGTTGGGTTGGGCCTTAATCCAAGCTGACTGGTGTCCTTATAAAAAGAGGAGATTAGGACACACAGAAAGACACCAGGGATGTGCTCGCACAGAGAAAAGGCCATGTGAGGACCCAGAGGGAAGGTGGCCATCTGCAAGCCAAGGAGAGAGGCCTCAGAAGAAACCAAGCCTGCTGACACCTTGATCTTGGACTTCTACCCTCCAAAACTGTGAGAAAATAAATTTCTGTTGTTTAAGCCACCCAGTTTTTGGTATTTTGTTATGGCGGCCACAGCAAAATATTACATTTTACATATTACACCAAGGCAGTTAAAAATGAGTGTAATACATTTTTTAAAATTCCATGAGATTTAAGTCAAAACTTTTAGGATCTAAAGGTTTAACCTTTGTTTTTTTATACAATCTTATTTCTTGACCAATCCCTCAAAGCTGAGAACTCACAATCAAAACCAATGCATAAGGCTCAGAATCTTGTAGCAAAACATTCAAAAGAGGAAACAAATTATAAACTACACTTATCCACTGTTAAGGAGTATTTTATATGCTATTCAATTTAAATTCTAAAAGCTATATTAATGACAGTTAAATGTGACTCTTCCATGCAAGATTGAAGGGAGATTTCTGTTTGCTGGGCCCTGGTTTGGTGCTATGAAGGTTAGCATTCTCAAGTAGGGAATTTGAATTAGTGTCTGGGTGTGACAAGAGCTGCATAAATTACCTATTGCAATGGCAAGCTCTTTCAATGATCCCTGCTGGCAGATCTGGTGAGTGTGGGGAGGAGAAAAGGAATCTCTCTCTCTCTCTCCATTTTTTCTCCCCACACTCACAAACAAAGTATGTTTGTCATGTTTTATTCCATGCTTTTTTTTTGAGATGAATGTTGTCTTCATAAATATTTTATTTTTTGTGATATGCTCCAATTCATCCCATGATTGCTAGGCATGGTCTGACCTGTAATAGTACTTTGAAACTTGCAGGTATCGAGGCATTATGACAAGGTACGCTGTTCTGCTGAACAGAAGCTCCAGCGGCAGGCCTAAAGCTACACCTTTTAACAGAAATTTTCTATCAGTTGGAATAAATGCTGCATATTTGGCAGCAAATATATAAATTCATTTGTAGAGACTCAGAGATCTTAACAAAAAGCTGTTTCCTCCCTTCTAACATATTAACTGATAATACATCTCCAATTACAGGGATTTTTTTCAAGAAAAACCTCATTTGGAATCAATGTTAAAACTGGCTCTTCTCCAAGATGAAATCATGAAGTTGGCAAAATCAGTTTTTCCTGGTCCCCCACGTCTCCTGTGTTATTGTTCACAGTGTGGGATCAGTTCATTTTGGGTAGTCCCCCAGTGCTTCGAACCTTCAGTTGCTCTTTCTTGTATTCAGATTTATTTATAAGATATTTTATTCCGTCTAGGCTCTAAGGATTTCTAGTTAATAAGCAACTCTTGCTAATATATTAATGGGTTAGGTTGGACTTTCAACTTTCTAGGCATCATCTTTGTTATCACACTCTTCTGCTAACAGTGTTGCAGATTAAATAAGAGATAGGGATGGAGATCATCTGACTCCAGGGTAGATGCAGGAGGGAGCAATATTCCCTCCCAGATGGAGCCTCTGTTTCCTCTGAAATTTTACTTCTTATAAAGCTTTCTACTCTTCCTATCTTTGTGAAGGCTTTGGTTCAATCAGTAGGTACTTCGTTTGGGGAACTGGTCATTGGACATGAAGGCTCCTACTTTGGAGTAGAAAGGGTAGCTACACCCATGCTGAAATATGAGATTTTCAGGTACTATTTTGTAACTCTGGTCTGTCCTTCAGAACCAGTAGAAATATCTGAACCAAATAAACCCGATCTTAATTTTCAGAATGGGAATCAAAAATGTATTGAATAGTTGGGTCATTCAAAACATCTGTATCAATCAGGATAGGCTAAGGTATGCTTCCATAATAAGCAACCCCAAATCCTAATGACCTAATGACTATAATAAAGCTTATTTGTCTCTTCTGTCTATATTCATCACAGATGGGCTAAGAGCTGCACTTCAGATCTTCCCCTCCCAGGATCTAGGCTGAGAAAGCAGCCATGTATCAAATGTTGTCAACCACCATGCCAGAGGAAAAAGAGAGCTCTGGAAGGTCTCACACCAGCAATTCAATGTTTAGCCCAGAAGTGACATATGTTACTTCTGCTCACAACTCATCAGCCAGAATTAATCACAGGGCGCACCCAGCCACAGGGGCCTCGGAAATGCCATTCCCATTTTCTTGTGTCTGAAAGAGATAAAAGCGACATATTTGGCCAATAGCATGAATGACAGCCACAGTACTTGAACGGACTCTTTTCCCTTGAAAATTTATAAGGACAAAACATGAACTAAAATTAACTAGATGTGTACTGTGAAGATGTGTATAAAGAACTGTATTCGTGTTACTAAACAGTTAAGTTAGTCATGAACAAATGCATAGTAAATTATAAATAACTCTAACAAATAGCGGCCAAAGAAGCATCTCTTCTCTAGGCCTGGTTTAGATAATCTTGTTTTGTGGTCCTACTTTGGTATTCTGGGCTACTCTATGTCAAACTGTCAGCTTTTATCAGAGCTGATATATTCATTACAAAGTGTTCCCAGTTCTAACCTCCAGATGGAAAAACTTTCATGTTTAATGCATAGAAACTTTTGGCCTTAATTATATAGCTTTCATTAAGTGAATTTGTGTTGCTATGGTTATTTTCCTTTTCACTTTATACAATAAAAGTTTGTGAGTCATAGGAAATGTAGGGGGTTCCTCAATATGAATATGTTTTGCCGTGTATCCCCCCATCTGTGAATATCTTCTGCAGAAGAAGTTATAAATACCTCAGACTGAACCTTACAAAATGGCCACTTTTGAGGGTCAAACAGTTGAACATCGTCAGTAGGGTATGTTTCAACCTAATGAATACCTCCATGGTTTTAGATTAGAAAAATCTTTTCAAGGATGAATATTGCTTTTGGAGTCTTTCCCATTTAGTTATAATCCCTGGTATGAGTCAATAGTGTGGATTTTGAATTCAAATTGTTCTGTCCTTTTGTCAAGATTCTCCTTTCCTTAGTTACAGGGCCTTATGTAGACTCTCTGGCCTTTAGTTGCCTTGTGGCCATAAAAATAATACCAAACTAGAAAAAAATACCAACCTCATGGGGACGTTGTGTGGACAGAATGTGACTGTGTGTGTGACACCTGTAGTACTGTCCCTGGCAGCCATCAAATGCTCCCATACAGTAGTTTTTTACATGACTTCTTCTCACTTACAATTACTGCTGACTGCCACACAACCACATTAAAAAATGCCTGTCTATAATTCTGCCAACTAGAGTCTTCCTGATCATCTTTTCCATGTCCTCTGTGTGTGTATGCAAGTGTACTTTCTCCTACCAGAATGGTCCCCTCCATTCAAGGAGAGTAGATGTACAGACATGCCCTCCCAGGCTTCCTCACAGCCTCGACACCACATTAAGCACCTCTGAGTTCACCCAGAGGAGAGAAGAACCTAGAAGAGGGACTAAGGAGAAATCTAGGAACGTTTGCATTTTCATGGTAACACGAGGCTAACCAGGAGAGACTGGGCAGAGACAAATAGAGGTGCCAGGTCACATCCGAATAAAGTGTAGCCTAATTTTCCATGCTCGTGTTTGCATACTCTTCCTTCTGATCCCTCTTTTGAAGGTCCTGAGTCAGGAATGAGCTAAAGGAGCTCCTCAACCCCTCTGTTTCTCTTCCATAAGCAACAACTTGCATAGAAGGAGTCCATTAATGAGCAGATGAGAGAACCAGTGTGGATTGCTGATCAGCAGGGGTATCTAGTATCTGGATATCCCTGCTCATTCCTTCCTCCCATCACCAAATACACATTGGTAAGAATCCAGTGTTCTTACAAATAAAGTTCATTCCTATATATAGAGGCATGTAACAAACTGAGAAAGAACTCTAAGAGAATTTGAAATGAATATTAATAGTAAGAAAACATTAGGACAATTTGATTTGCTCTACTTTAAAAGCTGACTTGAGACAACGCAAGAGGTGGTGGAATATCCATTCTAATTTTGTCTATCCTAATGATCTTTGTTCAAAATAAAAACTTGTAGCCACATGATTTGAGATAAATAGGATGTAGCCTCGGGACCTATTTTTTTTTAATTTAATTTAATTTATTTACTTTTATACAGCAGGTTCTTTTTTGTTTTTAATACAGCAGGTTCTTATTAGTTATCTATTGTATACATATCACTGTATATATGTCAATCCCAATCTCCCAAATTTAAGACCTTGCATTTCACATTTAGAAACGTATAACACACAGAGGTGGAATTATTTTTAAATTCCCAAATCTATCAAGAATATTTACAAATCCTTATATCAATTTATTTTTCATTTAGTTAATTCCTGTCTCAAAGAAATTATATGTGCTATGTGAATAAGGTCTCAGTCTTTAAAACCCCTCCTGAGATTGGAAAGGGTTTGACCTATAATTCTGTATGGTATCTAAGTCATCTTTCTAACTCTGTTAGAAACAGAGTTAACTAAAAGTCAGTAATCTTACAGCCTCTATCATGAATATTTATGAGAATTAGGGCTTCCCTGGTGGCGCAGTGGTTGAGAGTCCGCCTGCCGATGCAGGGGACACGGGTTCGTGCCCCAGTCCGGGAAGATCCCGCATGCCGTGGAGCGGCTGGGCCCGTGAGCCATGGCCGCTGAGCCTGCGCGTCCGGAGCCTGTGCTCCACAACGGGAGAGGCCACAACAGTGAGAGGCCCGCGTACTGCAAAAAATAAATAAATAAATAAATAAATAAATATTTATGAGAATTTTTCAACATTTCATAAACATAGAGTGTCATGGAAAATTAACATTCAATAGAAATTGATCAGTTCTATAGAAGATGATGATAAAATTTGCTTTACACATAAGAACCAGCTGTGTCTTTGCACACTCAGAGTCACTAAGATGCCTCTCTACTACTACTACCTGGGCTAGGCTTCTTGGTTCTGCACTACCAGTCAGGCTGGGGGCCATTCCCAGGGGTGTGTAAGCCCGTGTATAATCAACATTCCATTGTGTTGTGGTGAAGCCTATCCTCCCACCAGGAAGAGGCTAGAGTGGATATAAATAATTGAATTCTAAACCCTAAAAGCCAGTCGTGGGATAGTAACCCTTCCAGCACAGTGAGCTTCATCATAAGAGAGAGGACATCACAAGCTATATCCTTTTTCAGGATTCCTCCACTGAAGCATACTGATGGAGTCAGATGGGTCACGGGATCCTCTCTCCTGCTCATTCAATAAGAGGCATTGTCTCTCTGCCAGTTTCCCTGTGGGAGCCCAGTCATTATTAATTGAATGAATGAATGAACTGACATGAAGTATGGGATGGGTGATGCTGAAAGACTTGCCTTGCAATGGTCATATGGCCCTACTGGCACACAAATAATAGAATTTCTGGAGGTTATTACTTTTCCTAGCTGGTGGCCAAGACAATGGCTTTGCAACTGACAGTGTTCCTCTATGTGAGAAGATGACAGTATGTTCTCTGCCAATGTTTGTTCTGTTTTGGTGTTGAACAGAGCCACAGAACTGGCTCATTCACACAGCATTTGGGGTAGAAAAGTTAAGAGAATGGCAGGAACATTCTGCCATTTAGTTGTAAACTTTCAAGAACTATCTAACTATCTGGATTATTAAATAGTGATCTTTTTAGTGACTTGCCTCTATTGCACCTTTCCAAAGCATTCAATTCCATTTTCAAAAGCAACAATTGTACTTATTTTTATATTCATATTTTGTTGTATTGTATATTATTTGTTTTAATTTCTTCATTACAATAATAAGTATAATCAGCATAAATAAATTTGGAAAATGAACATAACTAACTCTTGGTCAATAACAACAGCAGAAACTCAATAGATGAGAACAGATGTGTATAAGCATATTAGCGATTAGCTGAAATCACTTCAGAGTGCTCAGTCAGTATGTTTTGCAGAGGGAACAAGACGGTCTATCAATCTAGCTAGTCAGTTGAATAGAGGCAGATTAAGACAGTTTCCCCTGTACTGTTGTCCCAGTGTCCACAGTGGCTCTCACACCTCTTGTATCCACTTCGTATTCCTTTCTAACTCTTTGGTCACTTTGTACCTCTCTGCCTCTTTATCTACAGAGCCTGGTATATAATGATTGCTAAATAAATAAATAATGGATGTTGGCAACCAACTAATTATAAGCTGTCAATTATGATCCTTGGATACTTGGTGGTTCTATGATTTTTCTTCCTCACTATTGCCATATCTGAAGCTCTTTGGATTGTTTAGTGCAGCACTCTATTAGGAATGTAATTAAAGTTCATCTGTGACATATGGGTGCACTGCTTTGGTGCTTATAACCCTAGGTGACACGGAACTTTTAAGAATTGGTGGCACTAGAAGTTTCTTTTCTCTCGGTTAAATAAGCCAAGTCCTCTAGCTTTTCTACCTGGGCTTAATTTTCTGTCCTCTCATCATGCTTCTAAAGGCAAACTGTGATTTAAGTTATAAAGCCCAGGAATAAATACAGCATCTGAAAGAATGCCAGACTAATTCTGAGAATAACTAAAATGACCTTTTTATGCTTATTGACAAGATTGCTCACATATTTCAGTCAGTATTACATTTGTTTGGTTTTATACGTGTTGCTTCAACTGCCATGTTAAACAAATCTAAGTGATGGCGCATTCAATATGTGACTTTATTTTTTAAATGCATTAAGTGGGGTTAATTCTAACCTGCCTGAGGATGGAAACTTGGTCAAGAACCCTGGCTTTGTACTCATTCTAAAGTAATGGACAGCTCTAGAGTCACCTGAAGTCCCCAAACAATATTAATTCAAAAGTTACAACATCCAGTCTGAGATATTATTCAAATCACTAAACTTAATTTAGCATTAAACTGGAAATATTTTCCCCTTCTTTAGCTTGGAGCTGCTTGAGCCTGGAAGCCTGCAATGTAGAGGGAGGGACAGGATGGAATTTTCTCCATTTTTCCACACATTGGGCTTCTTCTTCCCTCATTCTCACTTACTAGCCAATTCCTGACCCTTCTGTGGGGAGAAGTAGGGAGAAAGATGAGTGGTGAATAGAAAAGGTCTTATTCACATTGTTACTGTTGTAAGCTTCATGTTCTCTGAGCTTGGCTGATGAGAAAAGCCAACTCTTTGTGCCAGAAGATGTTTTCATGAGGTTCCCTGATCGACCTCTCTGATGGCATTTTTTTTTTTTTTTTTTTTTTTTGCGGTACGCAGGCTTCTCACTGTTGTGGCCTCTCCCATTGCGGAGCACAGGCTCCGGACGCGCAGGCTCAGCGGCCATGGCTCACGGGCCCAGCCACTCCGCAGCATGTGGGATCTTCCTGGACTGGGGCACGAACCCGTGTCCCCTGCATTGGCAGGTGGACTCTCAACCACTGCGCCACCAGGGAAGCCCTCTCTGATGACATTTTTTATCACGTGGTGGTTGCAGCTCTTTTCCAGGCTGTCAGTTGCAACTACTCTTTTTTTTTTAAAATAAATTTATTTATCTATTTTTGGCTGCATTGGGTCTTCGTTGCTGCACATGGGCTTTTTCTAGTTGCAGCGAGTGGAGGCTACTCTTCGTTGCAATGCCTGGGCTTCTCATTGCAGTGGCTTCTCTTGCTGTGGAGCATGGGCTCTAGGTACACGGGCATCATTAGTTGTGGTGCGTATGCTCAGTAGTTGTGGCTCACGGGTTCTAGAGTGCAGGCTCAGTATTTGTGGTGCATGGGCTCAGTTGCTCCATGGCATGTAGGATCTTCCGGGACTAGGGCTCGAACCCGTGTCCCCTGCATTGGCAGGTGGATTCTTAACCACTGCACCACTAGGGAAGTCCAGTACCAACTACTCTTTCAGCCCCTAAGAATTCTGAATTCATCTCCAGTTTGTTCCTGGGAATATCCCTCTGTGTGGCCCTTTTGGACAGGACATAAGATGACCCCACATTAATTCTGTCTCCTATATAACTCATATATGATCCACAGGAAACACTCACATATCTGTTGGCTCAGAAAACTCTGGAAGTTCAAGCTGCTCCTGATGTTGACACAGGGATATCTTAACTTTCTCAGGCTTTAGTCTTTGTGTATCCCACCTCCACACACATTTCAAAATTCTCCAAGTCATTCCATAAGAGCCTTTTCCACATAGCTTGAGATGATGGGGCTAGAACTCACTCGCTCTTGTAGGGAACAGAGTGGCAACAGCTCTCTCAAAGCAATGTCATCACCAAATTTTCTCCCCTTTTCATGTACTTTCTCTATTTATGTCTCTCATTTGGTTGAGGGTTCTGTAAGTCGTAGTAGTTCTTTATAATTTCCTTTGTAATTTCTGCAGATGCGAGTGTGTTTCACACTCACTCTGGTTTTCTACTGTCACTTGACTCAAAACTGAGACAGAAGGAGTCCCCTCCTAACATCCTGTTAAATAATCATTGCTCTATCATGCTCCTGGTTCATATCAAAGCTGATTAACACCTATAAACAAATGAAGAAATGGAGGCAAAAAAGTGCATAAGAAATATATGACCAGTCAAAGGACTTCCAGAATCTAAACAGTCCTCTAATAGTCAATTTTATTTGATTCATACAATATTCCTCCTATAAAAATCCCACCAGTCTTTGAATGATCACTGAAACTGGCATAGAGGAAGTATTAATTGTTGTCACAAATGCAAAATGTAGCTCCAAAGAGAGTCACACTAAAGGTTAGAGGTGACCCTTGGTCAGAGATTCTTGTGCCCTCAAGTGCTGGAATCACCTTCTGGGTGTTTACACTCTTCTTGGCTTGATTCCTCACCCAGAAACCTGAGAATCCTTTCTTCACCAGGAAGCCCAACAGTTTGGCACATCAATTCTCTCCTTTTCCTCTGGAATTACACCCAGAAACTTACACATAAGTATGTTGGCACAAGGTAAGAAAAGAGCCTTATTAAGAGAAAGGAAAAGCAATGCAAATCAAATATTCAGCCATAGAAAGATCACAGCTGTCCCCAATCCTACAATACTCAAAACAGAAGTCCCCAAATGTCATTTTCAATTTTTGGATAAAAGACCTTTTCCTACTGGGACCTCCTGTCACCTCTGCTGTGCTCTGTTGGCATGAGCTGCTGCCATGTGCTAGGTTATTTGCCTCCTGTTGGCAAATTTGTTCCCACATGGTCTACCCCGGCCCCCACACACGTGCCCCTAGAAGGATGCTCTGGCCCACTCACCTTCCTCTTCCGGAGCCTGATGTCATGCTGAAGTAATTATTGGCCTGCTCCTCTGGATCCAGTGACCTTTATTGTGCACCTGTTCTGGGGAAGGCATTGAACTAGACAGGACTCTCCTGGTTGCAAATGATAGAATGTCAACTTGAGCTATCTAGGTATGAGGGTGAATTTACTGGCCCAGGACCCAGGTTAGGTAGGGGTATAACTAATGACACAGGAGCCAGGGCCTGTTCCACCAGGACTCCATCCCTCTGCTCCTTATCCCTGTCTCTCAGGCTTCATTCCCTTCATCAGCACACTTTCTTCTTCCATGTACTGGGAGATAGAGTTAGTGCCAGGATCATACCCTCACAGATTTCCAGAGAAGAAGAGCCCCCTCCTCTCTCAATTCTAGGGGTGAACAGAAAGATCTGGACAAGAATTTTGGCCCACAAAGTAAGAGCTCATCTCCTGGGCCAATCACTGAGGCCTAGGAGGCAGGATCAGGGCAGCTCCTGCTGTGAGAAAGGGAGAAGACGTGGGGCATTGCTTTCAGGATGACGGAGAAGAGCCAGGTGCTTCAAACAACAGAGGTCCACCAAGGGAATGATGCCAGCGTGACATGAATGAGAGGGAAACCTAACATTCTACTGACTTTGGCAGTAATTACAAGCAACACTTGTTTACCAAACTTCTGCTTTTATACCATGAGGCTAAGAGGAAGAACTCTTCCCTTGAGGCCATCCGTCACCTGGATAGTAGGGGGCAATGCCCAAAGGAAAGAAAAATTGTATCATTCTCTTACTAAATCTGGACTTTGTTCTGCTTACCCATCTACTCACACCAAGTTGGGGTGAAGGAAAGTGTAGAGCTTATTGCAGGTGCCAAGCGCAAGGAGGATGGGCAGCTCATGCTCAAAAGACCCAAACTTCCTGATGACTTTCAGGGAAGGCTTTTTAAAGGGAGCATGAGAGAGGGGACTGTAAGTGTGCGTGATCAGCGCACACAATTCAGATTGGTTGGCATCAAGGTGAAGTTTCGAGCGTCACTAGTCTTCTGGTTTCAACTGGTCTGGGGGGGGCGTCTACATGTTTGCAGTCAGCAGTTTTCATCTGGTGGGGGTCTGCTTCCTATAACAATAACTTAGGAATGTGTGTGAGAACTTTATCTATAACTTTCAGGGAACTGGGAATTAGGTGAACCTGCAATGTGGCTGGTTTATTATCTAAATTGTTACCAGTTTCCCAGCCCAATAGCTATTCTTTGTTTCTATATCTTCACACTTCCTAATCATTAACTCTTGAGCCAGCCTTTAGAGACTCAGGGAAGACCTGGGGGACTAAAGCAAAAGCCTTTTGCTTCAAGGGACAGGGACTCAGGAGCTTGTATACAGTTTCAATACAGAACTCCTCATGTCTTCACTTGGACAGAGTGAAGAAAGTTAGGTAAAGAGTTATAGTTCAGCTCAAAGCACTTCTAGGATCTCAATATTCTGCTAATACTCAATTTTATTTGACTTATCATATGTACACTCTATAAAAATCCTGCTAACCTTGGAAGAGTCCTTGAAACTGGCATAGAGAAAAAACTAGTTGTTGACAGAAATTGAAACTATAGATCTTCACGAAGCTATGTTAAATATTAGAGATGGCTCTGTGTCAGGGATACTCTGTTACATTAGTTCTCATGTCTTCTATGTGGAGAGTTTAGATCTTGCTTTGGTCCTGGACTCTGGCCTCCCCCTTCTCTGGCATCAGACAAGTGAGGACTCCCCTAAGAGCAGGGTCTGATTTAATCAGAGGGTTCCAAGCCTCTGATGTGTGTACCCTGATGGGCTTGTGACATATTGTATAATTGGAGCAAATTATATTAATAGAATTCTAATTGTATCTAATTTCATGTTTACAATTTAAAAAATTAAACATGATTTCCCTAGGAAAAATGTCATTTTTATTATCAGTTGTAAATTACACAATTAATGCATTCAACTGTTTCCTCCTGGAATTCATTTTCTTCTTCCTGGGGTATATCCTCTAGTAATTCTTATGAAAATATTTATTGAGGAATATGCTTTTTGAGGACATGTCTGAAAATGTTTTACTCTGCCTTCATATTTGAATGACAGTTTCATTGTATATAAAGGTAGAGACTCATGGCTACTTCCCCTCAGCTCTTTGAAGAAGTTCCAATACTATGTCCAGTGATGCTGCTGCTGAGTATGGTGTCAATATGATTCTAATTTTTTGGTAGGTATTCTGATTTTTTTTCTCTGTGTTAGCTTTTAAGATTTTCATTTAGACTTGACATAACTTTGAAATGTCTAGAGTTGGGTTTTGTCAGCATTGTTGCTATTGTTGTTATATTTTTTTCCCTGGTAGGCCCTTTCAATTTTACGACTTAAGTCTTTCTTCAGGTCTAGAAATTTTTTGGCTTTTATGTCACTAAATATTGTTTCCTTGCATTCTCCATATCCTCTCAATTTGGACTCCCTAATGGATTGATGTTGATTTCCAGACCTGTTCTTCATGTTTGTTGGTTTGTTTTTAACTTTTCTTTTGTGCTTTTTTTCCCCCATTTTTGATACATTCTGGGATAATTTCTTGCTGCAGTCTTTCAGATCACTAATTTGTTCTTCAATTGTGTTTATTCTGTTATTCAGCCCACTTTTGAGATATTTTTATTTCAAAAGGTTTATTTATTCTGTTTCCATAATATCTAATTGGTTCTTTTTCATAATCATTCACCCTAGTTTTTTGAATGCAATATTTTTCCTTATTTTCCAGATGATATAAAAATAAGCTTATGTTACAGTCTTGCACTACTTCCACTAGGGAAAATTCTTTCATATGTCTAGTTTCTAGTTTTTTTGAGAAAAGTCACCCTTCTAAAGTGTTTGTGTTCCTCAAACTTTGAGAATATTTGCATCTTTCTTATGAATTTTTTTATTGGTAGCTGAGCTTCTTTATTGAACTTTCTAACTCTCTTTGCACAGCCCTGTGAGAGAGAGGCTTGCTTTATTTTCAGCAAGACTGAAGGAGGAATGAGCCAGGGCACTAGGTGAGGTAGAGACATACCTGATTCTTCTGGGATGCTGTAGACACTTGGGAGAACAACCTTGTCACTCTATCCCCAGCTCCTACTGCTCCTGGGTGAAGACAGATATGCCGTGTGTGTGTGTGTGCGTGCACGCGTGTAGGGGGTCAATGTGTATGGCTGCTGCCACGCTGGTACCCTTTTTAATTGCCTCGGGTCTCCTTCCTGTCCCCTACCTCTAACCACTTCTAGCAATGGAGTTCCTTCGCTACTCCTATACATGTTCTGAGAAGTGATTTTCCAGTTTCGTCTTAAACCACGTGCTTTCCACTTTTCAAGTTTTCATTGGTTCCTCGTCAAGTAAAACTTCTCAATGTTTATGTATTTTTAATCATTTTTATGGATTTTACCTGGGAGCAGTATTTACTCATGCTACATTCAGCCATTTTGAAATCAGAACTATATTCTTTTTTTTTTAAGCAACAATTTCTTGAACCAACTCTGTATCAAACACAGCTAGTCATGAGGGTTACAATAGTGCCCCAAAAGGCTCTTTGCCTCTCCTCATAAAACTTATTTTTCTGTCACTTTAGTGCAAAAATCGAATCTAAAGGCAAAAAAAGAAAAATGATTGAGTTTAGGGAACATTTAGTAATCAGCTCAAAAGGTCAGATCAATTATATCAAGCCAAGGAAGGTGTCAAGAAAATAGACAAGACATGAGATATGGGCAAGAAAAATGCTCTCTGGTCCTCCAGGGTTTTGTAATCCTCTGTGTATAGAGTGCCCATATGTCCCAATTTGCCTGAGATGGTCCAGTTTATGCCAGTTGCTCTGGTGTAATCATTAACAGTATCCCTTTCACTCTCAAAGGTGTCCTGGTTTGGACTATAAATCATATGCTCACCTTATTAAGATATTCTGTGAAGAAAATCAACAAATGAATATCTCTTGTTGGTGATAATATTTGGAACAATTGTGGGTGTAGACAGCAGGAGCAGCCAGTCACCATTCATTCATTCATTTCTTCACTCATTCAACAAAGTTCACTGAGGTTCTACCACGTGCCAGGCACTGTGCTAAGTGCTGCTTATACAGTGATGAGTAGCGCAGATATACTCATGGACCTTTCCCTGAATAACGATTAGCACAAACTAAACATGCATTATATGATCTCTCAATATTTTTTCCTAGTTCAAGAACTTGATAAAACATTGTAAACTCCCTGCTTACTCAATCATACTCTGACAGCTAAGTATTAAGTAAGCACATCAAAAGCACACCACTGTTTGAAAGGAAAGATGAAATACTCGTCTACCCAACAAGAACAAAGCAGGGGGCTGTGCAGTTCATATGGATTTGAAGTCACTGGATGGCCAGTTTGGATAATTAAGCAAACAAAACACACCACTGGAAAAATTATCTAGATGAATGATTAGCATGGTTTTGAATTCAAAGGATAATTTCACCACCTCCTTCTTCACTTAGGCACCGAGATAATGTATATAACAGATCGATCACCCGCAATTTTCTGCTCATTATACTCAATCCCTCCTCATCAAATTCCCCACTCCCTGCACAAAAGCAAAAGCAAAAAGCAAGTTGCAACCTGCAGCCACTATTACTCTTTTATTTTTTTAAATGCAATTCCTTTGAAGAGTTTGAATACTGAGTATTCCTTTTGTTTTTTCATTTAGACAAAATTTTGCAAGGAATTTTCCTCTCATTTCCTAGAGATCAGTGTTCCTAGAAAGGCTCTCATTGTAAACCCCAGGGGAACTTCGAAAATGTCAGGAGCTTCTTAAATGGTGTGAAACCCACTTACAGCTTATTTCTTATAAGCTTTGATGTGGAAATAGCAGAATGCTTATTTTTTTAAAAAAATCCAGTGGCAATAGGAATGCACTGTTTGTGATATTATCCATAGTCAATTAACCCGTGGCGAGAGGATGGTGGGGAAGCCTCCGAAGGCTGGGGGTCCATCCCTTGTGGTGATTTTTCTCCTCTGTGGATTACAGCCCTGGTCTTGGTCCCAGATTTTGCACAGATGTGACTACAAAGGAGAAGGATAGGTGAGTGGAGAAGACTCAATGCAAATCTATCTTTATTTCTAGAAAAAGAACTCAAAATCAATGGTGGCCAAAAAGACTATCAAACGAAATGTAAAAGTCTTTGTAATATCTATATGTAGATATTAAATAAAGCACATGTGCTCGGGCATTTGCACACATAATTATTAAATCCTAAGATTCTTTCTCTTTAAACCAGCTTCTCTTCCCTTATCACTTTGTTTAGTTAATGGTATCGTGATTTACTCTTAGTCACCAAAGCAGAAAACTAGTCAATCACAAGACTTCCCTCACCCTCCATAGCCAGTCTTCTTCAGATCTTTCAAATCTAACCCCTCCAGGTCTCTATCTCCCTTTCTCCCGTTGCCCTGCACCTGCCTTACCTAGCACAGTGACATCTTTAGGGCCATGGTGACAGTTTTCCTTAAGATCTCCTGGCTTCACTTTAAGCCTCTTCTGCTACAAGGATATTCTTAAAATTCTAGTCTGATCCTGTTTCTCTCTTTGCTTAGAAATCTTCAGCAGTACCCTTAGCATAGAAAGTAGCAATCGAGACCCAAACACCCTTCCCAGCCTCATCCCTGCCTGGCTCTGGGCCTGCCCCATACCCAGGGCCTACTGAAGTATCTGCGTCTCAGACACATTGACTCCTTTAAGGTCTCCATGGCTTTGTACACTTTCTCATAAATCCAGAAAACGCTTTTGCCACTTCTCTACCGAGCAAACTCCTATGCATCTGTCATGGCCCTGCTCAGTCAACCCTCTTCTATGAAGTCATCACTGAGTTTCTGTGACAGAGTTCATCCCTTGCTTTTTTGCAGCCATAACTCTTTTTTTTTTTTTTAGCCATAACTCTTATAGTTAATTCCATTACAGCATGCATTACACACTTCCATAATTATTTGTCTTTTCCAGAAGACAGTGGGAATCATACTCTTTGTTATTTTACCAGCCCCTTGCAGTGTTTGGCAAACGGTGTGCTCTTTAAATATTCATGGAATAAATTATTCAACATTTCTTTGCTAAATAATACAATTCATGAGAATTAATAAAACTTTTGTCTATAAACTATTGCGAGGAGATATCTTTAGTTTGTTTATTTCTGCCATGCTGGCATATGTGTGTATGTGTGCAGAGGATTTGTGTGAGTTGCCCCACTGGCTCACGGCATGGAATTACAGAGCAGTCAGGATGCTCTGATAATGCCTGCAGAGCCACGACACCTTCTTTTCAAGAATGAGGGTGAGTAGGGCAGAGCAGAGCCCCTCACCAAGGCCTACCCAAGTCAAGGTCAGGGTGTTCTAGGAGGTGACAGTACTACTCCTGGTGACCTGCATGTGTTTGACCCGCCTAATTCAGAGGAGCTTGAGAAAAAGCCAATTCAGTAACATCTGGAAATGTTGCCTCTGCAAAGAGCTGCCCCCTGCTGGAGGAACTGTCAGGGAGTCACCCATTTCCCGGAGGGGACTATGATCTCCAAAGTGAATCCCATGACCTGCATGTGAAGGTTGCCCCAGCTCCACCCCAACCTGCCCACAGCCCTGACCAAAGTCACCAGCAACTTTGTCAGCCTGAGTTCCTCCAACAAACCCAGCTGGCTGGAGTCTGGCCTCATGGACCCTGAAGAGTTCTTTGCCACACACTTTTCCACCACTCTGGGCAGATCTGTGAGTCCTAGATAACAAAAAGAGTTGAAAATACTGCTTCCTCTAGGTTTGACTTTGAATGCCTTCGAATTTAGAGAGAGATTTGCCAAGTAAATTACTTCCCGGCAAGTAGTGTCATAGTGCTACAGCTCTCAAGGTTCACTGAGCCCAGAGCACTTTCTTCACATGAAAGTTTAAGCATGAGCCCGAAGTATGAAATAAACAAAGCAACACCGTCTCCAGTTAAAGTGGAAGTAGGGACCTGGGAGTCCTACTTGTTCAGCCTCCCTCTGAGTGGGTCCAAGGATCCCTAAGGAGTCCTCAGAGAACAGTGAAAGCTGTGGGCATGACTGGGTTCTGGTGAGCTCTAGCACTGACCAGCTGTCTTACTGGGACCTCACCCTTTCCAGCTCCCCTGCTCGCCCCCAGCACCAGCACTCTCTTGTCCCCTCCTCTGGAGTATTCTCACCAACATCACAAACATACTTGAGCAGCTGTCATTTTCTAACATCCCTCCCTTGACTCCAGCTTACGACCCCTTTCTCTGCTCCCTTTTATAGAAAACTCTACCTGCTGCATTGATTTTCTCACCTGTTGTTTCTGAAATGTATTTGACTCCATCTATTCCCTTCCATCTCCAAGGCCACCACTGGTCCAAGTCAACATCGTCTCTTGCCTAGACCATCGCAGTGGCCTCCTATCCAGTCTTCCTAGTTCCCCTCTTGTCTGCCTAATATCCATTTTCCCCAGAGCAGCTACACAAATATTTTCATTTTATTTTGTCTTCTTTTAATTTATATATAATTGACATATAACATTATATTCATTTCAGGTGTACAACATAATGATTCAATATCTATATACACTGTGAAATGAGATCACCACATTAAGTCTAGTTACCATCTAGAAAAATATTTTAAAAGCATAAGTTAGGGCATGACACCCCTGGACAAAGACACCAGCAACCTTGTCAGCCTGAGTTCCTCCAACAAACCCAGCTGGCTGGAGTCTGGCCTTATGGACCCTTAAGAGTTCTTTGCCACACACTTTTCCACCACTCTGGGCAGATCTGTGAGTCCTAGATAACAAAAAGAGTTGAAAATACTGCTTCCTCTAGGTTTGACTTTGAATGCCTTCAAATTTAGAGAGAGATTTGCCAAGCAAATTAGTTCTTGGCAAGTAGTGTCGTATTTGCCAAGAAAACTAATTATTTCAGTGGCATCTCAAAGCACTTAGAAAAAAATTCAAATTCCTTCTCATGCTGTATAAAGGTCTGCAGGGTCTGCCTTCTTCTTATTTCTCCAAGGTCAATTCAGGCCACTCTCCACCCTCTGTTCTTGCTGTTCTCTGTGTCTGGAACATTCTTATCCCTGTCTGCACCTACCTGATGCATCCTTAACATTTTTTGGTCTTGCTTAAATGTTATCTCCCCAGAGAAGTTGTCCTTGACTCTGTAATATAAAGCTTTGTCCTTATTTTTCTTGCTCTTATTCATCCTGTTTATTACCACAGCCTACAATTCTCTTGTTACCCCATTTTCGTTTGTAAGCACCCATCCCTCTCACTGGGATTCAGGCTGCGTGAGGGTTGGAATGTGTCTTTTATGTTCACCCCCGAGACCCAGTGTCTGGCACACATTCTGGCTCAGGATTTCACACAGAGGTTAAATGTTTGCTTTTTATTATTGCAGAAACAAAGTCCATTTGGAGTGACAAAAAATGGTCTAAAATTGGATTCTGGTGATGGATGCATGACTCTGTGAATACACTAAAAATCACTGAGTTGTACACTTTACATGGGTGAATTGTATTGTATGTAACATATCTCAATAAAGCTATTTTTAAAAGTTAACTTACTTTACCTTATTAAGACTTATTTTCCATATTTGCAAAAATGATGATAATACCCGAGAGAGAAAAGAAGGTTGATTAATTTTCATAAGTTTCTGTTTGTTTTACCAAAATCTGAGACCCCGTCCTCAGTTGTCAAAACTCTCACTTAGGAACCCCTAGAAATCACCTTGACCCTCAAATGTCAAAAATACCACACTGACTTTGCTCCATTTGTAACAGGTTACTGCCAATCTACTGAAGAAGAACCTATAAGAAAGAAAGAAAAAAAGAAAAGCAAAGAAAAAGAAAGACAGGAAAGAAGGAAAAGAAAAAGGAAAGGTACTGCTAGAAATGGAATGTTTCCCCCCAAAATTCATATGTTGAAAACTAACCCCTAATGTGATGGTATTTGGAGGTGGGGACTTTGGGAGGTGATTAGGTCATGAGGGTGGAGCTCTCATGAATGGAATTAGTGCCCTTATACAAGAGACCCTGGAGAGCTCCATCATCCCTCCTGCCATGTAAGGACGCAGCGAGAAGACAGCCATTTATGAACAAGGAAGCAGACTCCCCTCAGACACCAAATCTGCTGGCCCCTTGACCTTGGACTTCTCAGCCTCCAGAAGTATGAGAAATGTTTCTGTTGTTTATAAGCCACCCAATCTATGCTTTGTTATAGCAGCTCAAACAGACTAAGACAAGTACACTCTAACCATAGAGTTATAGCAGATCACTAGAACCTTACCACTACTTGCAAAATTACAAAGACAAATGCATCTACTTCTTTTCCTTCAAATTTCTTTCCTTCAAATTCATGTTTGTTTGCTTCTTGTCCGAGGTTGGATTCCCTGAGAAGTGGAGCCTGAGGCAAGGATTCAAGTGCAGCCTGTTTGTTTGGGAGGTGATCTCAGGGAGCAAGAGTGGGGGCAGTGGGGAAATGAGACAGGGATGAGGGTGGAAGGAAGCCAGCACAAAGGAGTGAGAAGGGACTGCTGGGGTGTATGCGGCTCAATCTTTCAGGGTACAACACACCTCAGTGATGTCCCAGAGAGATGGATTTTCTCTACCATCTCCCAGCTGACATTGTTTGAGGGACCCTCCCATGGGCACTTGCTCCCCAACACTTGGACTGCCCTGCCTGGGCCAAGCACACTCCTGTGGCCAAGAGTTGCAGATGCTTATAGGAATAAGACCACGGAGCTATGGTCAAACACGGATGGGGTCTTCTGCATTCCAGATGTAATCTCCCAGGCACACACCAGCACAGAGGCAGCATTCAGAAGCACTGTCCACCTTCCATGGTATTTGGTGTCATCAGTGGGAAGGCAGACCTGTGCTAAGTTTCCCTGGACTCTTTTTGTTCCTCTTCTTCATAAACCCCTCCTGAAAGCCAAGGCACATGAGACTCCTGAGGACTTCATTCTCACAGAAGACATTGTTAGTAGCCAAGACGAGTTCTGGATTCCACAGTGGAAGTTGCAGCTCTGCACAAGACGTGGGTGGAAATCCGAGCACTCTAGTTTAATCAGCTCTGAGACACATCCTGCTGTCTTCTCTGCTTTCATGTGTACTACAACCCCAGGTTGATTCTATGTTTCCTTACCCTATGGAGCCCACACCTCCTCAGCACCTTTTATTCTGCCCTATATATGTGGTAACAAGCTGCAGTTTTCTTGAGGACTTTGTAAAACCGTGATAACTCTTTAGAAAGATCGGAAAAGATAAGTGACTTATTGTAGCACATAACTATGTACGTAAATTTTAGAGACTCTCTTTTTGCATCTGCTACTTTAAAATTTAGAGTTAAAGCTATGTTAGACATGGCAGTTAAAATGACCTGGTGATATACTATTGCCTTGAAGATTCCTCTCCTAACATTAATGCTGCAAATGTCACCTTTCTGTACACCCAGAATTCCCTTTAGCTTTGCTCTGTTTTGATCTTTGTAAGTTATTTTAAAGATTCCCTGTACTTTCCTTTTGCTGTGTTAAGTGTGTTGGAACGACTTTTGGTCAAATGTAATAAAATTTTACCCGATTGTAGCTTACTTATCTTGCTTCTCTGCTCTGTCTCACACTTCCTGCCTACTCTACAGAAGGTGCCACTGAGGCGATCTGTGCCCTGATAGCTCTATCTGTGCTTGTTTGGGAAGTGCCCTTGAGTCTCAGCTGGAACCCACGTGGGAGGCTGAAGGAGGAAACACTGATATCACTTCAGCCCACAACTCAGGGTGGAGTGACCTGGCCCCATCTTCCCCAGAAATGACAGGGACCTCACAAATGCTCCTCAGCCCTGGAAGATAGGAGGATGCCTTACACTTTTTAGTTTCACATGGTATTTGTCAATTCTTTAGCCTCATTATTCTCATTGATGCCAGGGTGGAAAAGTCTCTTATGTCCCAACTACATGAGGTCATCACATCAGCATGTCCCAAGTCTTCCTGCCCGGCCTTTGTTTATGCCTAGCTCTGCCACAAATGCCCTATTCTGTCTTACTTGTTCTCAATTTTCTCCATTCATTTAACAAACACTGACTGATGGTTGTCATAGGCCAGGCATGTTGCTAGTGAAGGTGAAATGGATATATAACCTCATGGAGCTTAAGTCTAGTTAGAGGAAGGAGACGATGAAAATACAAGGCATAAGGAGATAAAGAAATGGACAGTTACAAATTGAGAAAATTATTATAAGATATTTTGAGGGTGTCATTGGAAGCTCTCTCTGTGGAGGAATAACAGAAGAGAGTAGGAGACAGCCCGGAACAGGGAAAGAGAATAGTACGTTACATAAATACACAGGCCCTATAGTCAACTAGCACGGATCCAAATTCTAGTTACTACTCTCTACATGTGTGACTTAAGTAAGTTACTTGACCTCTCTAATCCTTAATTTTCTCCTCTGTAAAATGAAGGCGATAACACCATCTATTCCTAATGATACTGAGATTCAACTAATTTATATAAAACTCCTGGCACAATCTTAACAATGAGACGCCACTACGTACCTATGAGAACGAACAAAACCCACTAACACTGAGAACACCAAATGCTGACAAGGATGTGGAACAACAGGAACTCTTCATTCAGTGCTGGTGGGAAAGCAAAATGGTATAGCTACTTTGGAAGACAGTTTGGCAGTTCCTTACAAAACTACACATAACTTATGATCCAGCAGTTGCACTCCTTGATATTTACTCAAATGAATCAAAAACTTATGTCCACACACAAACCTGCTCATGGATGTTTATAGCAGTTTTATTTATAATTGGCCAAACTTGGAAACCACCAAGATGTCCTTCAGTAGGTGGATAAATAAACTGTGTTACATCCAGACAATGGAGTATTATTCAATTCTAAAAAACATGAGCTGTCAAGCCATGAAAAGATGTGGAGGAAACTTAAATGCATATTACCAAGTGAAAGAAACCCATCTGGAAAGGCTACATACTGTGTGACTCGGACTATATGACATTCTGGAAAAGGCAAAACTATGGAGACAGTGGAAGAATCAGTGGTTGCCAGTGGTTAGAGGAGGGAGGACTGAAAAGGCAGAGCACAGAGGATATTTTAGGGCAGTGAAACCATTCTGTTTGATACAATAATGGTGAATATGTGTCATTACACATTTGTCCAAACCCATAGAATGTACAACACCAAGAGTGAACCCTAATGTAAACTATGGACTTTGGGTGATAATGATGTACGTTCACTGATTGTAGTAAGTGTACCACGTGGTACAGAACGCGGGGAAGCTGTGCATGTGTAAGGCAAGTATATGGGATGTCTCTTTACCTTCTTCTCAATTTTGTGGTGAGCCTACTACTGCTCTAAAAAATAAAGTCTATTAAAAACAAATAAACCTTAGTCTTCAAAATCAAGATTATTTTCCTAGCACAGTATTTCTGGCCCTTTTTGATCTGACCTTCCTCTCTCTTTCCTGCCTTATCTCCTACCACATCCCTCTTTTATACCATCCATCCATCCATCTATGAAATATTTAGACTCTTCACATGCCAGATATTGCTAGGTGCAAAATGGTGAAAAGGTAGACACTATTATAATATTTATAACAGTAAATTGTAATCATTGATTTTTTTTAAAATTTACGACTATGAGTTCTTTGAGGCCAGAGGTTTTATCCTGTTTACCAATATGATAGGTTCTCAAAGAAAGTTTGTGGTTAGATATATGAATAAATAAATATATAGACAAAGTTTTCCCTTATGACATTTTGAAATTTTGAGTTCTGTTAGTATACTTATATTTCCCTTTGAAAATGTTCTTCTGAAGACGTCTAAATAAATGGGCGTTTGTTAAGTGAATGTACATTATTAAATTATTATCCTTACTCTTCAGCACCTCCTGCGCTCCTGAGAAAAAACCTGAGAGTAAAAGGTTACTTTCCATGTCACAGCAACAGAGCTTGCTTTTGTAACCAAGCTTGTCTCCCTTTGGAAAAGTACAAAAGTACATGCCTTCTGTAAATGCTTGGGGTTGACAGCGACTGACAGAAGTCTTGGCAGAGGAAAAAGCGTTTCAGAAATAAAGCTTAGGGCTTCCCTGGTGGCGCAGCAGTTGAGAGTCCGCTTGCCGATGCAGGGCACATGGGTTCGTGCCCCGGTCCGGGAAGATCCCACATGCCGTGGAGCGGCTGGCCCTGTGAGTCATGGCCACTGAGCCTGTGCGTCCGGAGACTGTGCTCTGCAACGGGAGGGGCCACAACAGTGAGAGGCCCGCGTACCCAAAAAAAAAGAAAGAAAGCAAGCTTAGTTTGGACTGTTTACTATTTAATAGAAATAAGACTTCTGAGTCATCTCTTCTGGGGATTGTTTTACTTGGTCATTTTTTTTTTTTTTTTTTTTTTTTGCGGTACACGGGCCTCCCACTGTTGTGGCTTCTCCCGTTGCGGAGCACAGGCTCCGCAGCCATGGCTCACGGGCCCAGCGGCTCCGCAGCATGTGGGATCTTCCCGGACCAGGGCACGAACCCGTGTCCCCTGCATCAGCAGGCGGACTCTCAACCACTGCGCCACCAGGGAAGCCCGGTTATATTTTTTTAATTCAATATACATAGGTAAGAAAAGGTACTTAAACAATTTTTAAGAAAAATCTTCAAATATTTGTTAAGGTTTTAATTATGGAAAATTTCAAACACATGCAAGAGTAGAGAAAGTAGAATAGTGAATCTTTGCGGACAAGCAACCAGCTTCAATGATCATCAAGTCAGGGTCAAATGTGTTTCATCTCTAACCCTGCTCACATCTCCAATCTCTGCTGACCACCAGGATTGTTTTGAAGCAAACCTTACCTGCAAATATATAATTCTAAAAGATAAGACCTCTTGAAAAAATTATAGGCACAATACTATGATCACATCTAAGCAAATTAACAATAATTCTTTGCTATCATCAAATATCCTGTTAGTGTTCAAATTTCTCCTTTTATCCCAAAATGTTAAAATGGTTTGTTTGAATCAGCATCAAATAAGGTCAATGCACTGCAATTTGTTGATATCTCAAATCTCATTTATCTTAATAAGTGCCCCTCCCTTTCCTTTTCCCTTGCAATTTATTTATTGAAAAGAGCTTTGGTTTATTTGTCCTGTACAGTTAATTTCTCGATTTGCTGATTGCATCCCTGTGAGGTAGTTTAACATGTTCCCCTATCCTATGTATGTATTTCCTGTAATTTGGTAGCTGTATGTAGAGGCTAATTTGATTCAGGTTCAATTTTTGGCAGGAATACTTCAAGATTGGTTGCGTGACTTCCATCAGGAGGCACATAATGTCCGATTGCCTCTTTTGTGATGTTAGCAGCTCATGATAATCATTGCCTAGATCTATTATTTCATTAGGGATTGCAAAATGGTGATATTCTAATCCCGTTATTTCTTCTACAATTATTTATTGCAATTTTGTAAAAAGAAACTTACCCTCTTCCAATATTTGGTTGCCCTGAGGTAGTTTATATAGGAAAATCAAAATAAATGCTTGACTCCCTTTATTTACGAGTTTTCAAAATAATGAATTGATTCCCCAGTCTCCTCCAAAGTTGACCAGTGAGTTTTTTTTTCCACAATGAGTTTTCCCCTCAGTGTCCTTATGAACGTAAGAATTTAAATATGCTTGATGTGTTTTAATTTGAGCATCTAATGTATTTGATATTCCAATGATCCCGTCTTTGCATGAGGGCGTAGGGGCCTCTTCACCTTGGCTCCTGAACTTTTTTTGTGTGTGTGTGGTACGCGGGCCTCTCACTGTTGTGGCCTCTCCCGTTGCGGAGCACAGGATCCGGAGGCGCAAGCTCAGCGGCCATGGCTCACGGGCCCAGCCGCTCCGTGGCATGTGGGATCTTCCCGGACCAGGGCACGAACCCGTGTCCCCTGCATCGGCAGGCAGACTCTCAACCACTGCACCACCAGGGAAGCCCTCCTGAGCTTTTTTTTTTTTTGCGGTATGTGGGCCTCTCACCGTTGTGGCCTCCCCCGTCGCGGAGCACAGGCTCCGGACGCGCAGGCCCAGCGGCCATGGCTCACGGGCCCAGCCGCTCCGCGGCATATGGGATCCTCCCAGACCGGGGCACGAACCCGCATCCCCTGCATCGGCAGGCGGACTCTCAACCACTTGCGCCACCAGGGAGGCCCCTGAGCTTTTTTAAGACAACTCCCATAGACTTTAATAGCTTCCTGGCTTTCACATATGATATGCCAGGCTTATCTTCTCCTTGACATGAAACCAACCATCTCTCCAGCAAGTCTTTGTTTGTTTTAGTGGGAAATGGTTATTTAGAGACCACAATCTGGGTCCTAAATGTGTTCATTGTTATTGGGTTGGTCACTGTTTCTAGGCCTTTTTAATAGCTAGACCTAGTATATAAAATACACTTAAGGATATATGCAAATATTGTAAATACTTTCATATATTTTACTCAAGTGATCTGAGTTTTAAAACAGAGTATTTTAACATATACTTTTAGAGTGACATTATTAAATATTTCCAAACCTTAAGATGAAGGGGAGGGATAAATTAGGAGTTGGAATTAACATATACACACTACTATATATAAAATAGATAATCAACAAGGACCTACTCTATAGCACAGGGAACTCTCCTCAATACTCTGTAATAAGCTATATGGGAAAAGAATCTGAAAAAGAATAGATATGTGTATATGTATAACTAAATCACTTTGCTGTACACCTGAAACTAACACAACATTGTAAATCAACTATACTCCAATATAAAATAAAAATTTTTTAAATATATATACTTTATACTTTAAAATGTTAAGAAAAAAAAAGATTTCCAAACTTCAAACTACAATAGTAGGAGATAATATATGAGAAAAGAGTTCCTCTTGAACACTTGTTTTTCTGATATGAGGTCCCTCCTTAAACAAACTCTTCAGTTGAAAGGCATATTCAAAATCTTACAAATGAATTTATGAAGAGTAGAACTGCTCATAATACAAAATCATCTTAAACTAAAATAAATATACAATTACATTTGGTAAAAATATGAAGAGTGAAAAAGTGCATACATCATAAAATGATTTTGGAAAAGTATAATTCCACTGAAAATAAATATACTTAATTCAATATCCTTTATAAGAAATATAAAATTCAGGGAGTATATTAAGGTTTTTTGCTTTAAAAATCTTCACATATCAAAGATATGTGTACATAAAATTCTAGTATCAATTTTCAGTTTTAAAAATTGGAAAACTTATTTTGAATAACAGTATTTCCGGAGAGGGAAAAGGGCTTTTTTTCTACATTAATCACTGCATCCTTAGACTAACTAGTCTTGTTCTCCAGAATAATAGGCTGATTAATTTCCAACCTTATCAAATTTCCTGGTTGTATCAGATTTTTATGAAGTAAAATATGTTTTAGACATCCTTGCTCATTTTTTTGTATATTTCATCACAGCATGGTGCATTAAAATTTGGGGGTTCATAATTTTTCAGCACTTTCATCTGTACAATGCATTTTCATCCATTTTCCAATGGATGCGTGCAGAGAAGAGCAGAAATAGCTTTACCCCAGAGTCAATTTCCCATACATTCTAATTCAGGAGTGTGGAGGAGAGACAAATTATGAAGTCTCTATTTTTGTCACAGTCTCTTGCTCCCCACCATTACCTTCTCATCTCTGAAAGCTTTTCATCCTATCATTAAAAAGACTGCCAGCAATGTATGCCTATACTTTGACATTTAACTCATAACTATTGAGAACACGTATACATTTCCCCTCCTGCTAGAAGATGAATAAATCCTTAAGTAATCTAAATGAAGCCCACTCACCAAGTTCAGTGTCCACCATTTCCATTTCTATATGGCCTCTGATGCCACCTGCCTCCTGAGAAAGTGGCTTAGAAGTGAGAAAAACTTGCATGAAGAGCAGTTGTTGGATGCCTGGACCACAAACCATCTAGCAAACCTAACCTGTCGTGGATAGCAAATGCCACACTGAGAATGACATCTTGTTCATGGGTAGTACCCAGGTTTTGTCACTCTATATTAAGTAAGATGTGCACAGAGGGAGAAGGGTCCAAATATATGTATATCAAAATGGAAAATGAATCTCACAAGTAAAGATGAAAGGAATGTGGGTAGGACACTTTGGTAGGAAAAAGCTGGCTTTTCTTGGCACCATACCTGGACAGGGGGGTGGAGGTGGAGAGAGGAGGAAGAGGGGTACAGGAGTAGATTGGAGGTCTAATCTTTGAGCTCTGGGCTTTCATTTCTTCTCAGAAGACATGCCTTTGTTCCACCTTTTCCATTAGTTTAACACATTCATTTCAAATGCACAATTAAATCTCACTAAAGTGTGAGGGAATTTAGAAATAAACAACATAGTTGAGTGGGGAAAAAAAATCACAAATATAATCTTGGGTTAATTCTCTTGGCCCAAATCTAAAACAATAAATGCCTTCAAGGGGTCCCTAAAGACATTTCACTTTCAGATGATAAGAACTCCCCGTATGTGAAGTTTCATTTCTAGATCAGTGGCTTTTTGGTTTTTGTCTTACTTTGTTTTGTTTTTGCTTTTGTTTTTGGAGAGGAAGAAGGAAAGGAGGAAGGGGTAGTCATTGTTCTCTTTGAGAATCTGATGCTTTCTAAGGTTCTGAGCTTCTCCCCAGGAAAAATGCAGACATACACATTTTTACACATAATTCCATTCGGCCATGAACCTCTACTTTCATTCCACTTTTACTTCCCAGTCCAAAGACTACTTACTGAGCCCCTTTCTTCTTCTCGAAGAATAACGTCCTTCCCAGATTGAGCCTAACTCCAGACGGATCCAATTTGACTTCCAAATGAATCATATAGTCTTTTCAGCCCTGACCTCACACACCTAGTCAGTGGCCCGGCTTTCTGCCCCTAATTTTGATCTTTCTGTCTAACCTGAGCCATTTACTATCTCCCAGAATCTTTGAGTCCTAAGATCCTCGCAGGCTTCTTCCTCACCTCTCAAGTCTGCAGGAAGATTCCCTGGCCCTTAGAGATTCAGTTCACCTCTTCCCCCACCCCGCCCCACCTTTACAATGGCTCCTGTGGGGAGCCACAGTAATGGGGAAGTAATGACAATCCCACAGTCTGCCCTCACAAATTTTAAAGCACTCAAGTCTGCTCCATTTACATTTTAACACAAGAATCATTAGTCCCCTGATGGAGAGCTCAGCTCTTCAATTCACAGCATTTTTTTTCTTTTTCTTTTTTTTTTTTTTTTACCAGTAGGGAACATTTTATCACAAGCCTAGATAAAGAAGATAAAGTATGACTTAATGGCCCCCCTTCATGCATGTATTTCATTAGAGATTACTCTATTTTCAGAGCTACCAAAAAATCACACCATCGTCATAACTTCAAAGTAAGCCAAACCAGCGTATTTCTTATCAGTTTACATTTTCCCACAAAAGTGAAAGCATGTGAGAGCTAAGATTCTGTATATTAAACACCAAAGCCCTCTTACATTTTTTTCATTTTTATTGAGAAATAATATAAAAAGGATTACAATTACATTGTATAAACATGCCTTTATATATGATATGCAAAGAGTATTAATTATAAATTGAATTATAAATATAATAAAAGTCTTGTTTTTCCACGGGAAAAATACTTTGAACCTTTCTAATTAATTGCTGATCTGAATTTCAGGCTATATGTGGTTTAGTACCAGATACATTTTTGTGACTATTTGCTTTCTTTGTGCTTTTTTTCCTTTGTATATGTTGTCGACTTAAAAAAAAAAAAGCACAATGTGAGAGTTGCGAGTTAAGTGTTATTTGGGGCAAAATGAGGACTGCAGTTGGGGAGATAGCATCCCGTCATGATGGGAGAAATTGCTCCCATCATAGCTCTGAGAAACTGCTCCAAAAAGGTAGGGGGGAAGGTCAGTATATACTTGATTTTGGTGAAGGGGGAATGCATGCAATCAAGCACATATTTTTTGCAGAAGGTTTCTGTTAGTCTCACGCAGGTTACTGCTAGTCATGAGGGGTAGATGTCACCATGAAGGATGCAGTGATTAATGTAGAAAAAAAGCCCTTTTCCCTCTCTAGAAATACTGTTATTCAAAATAAGTTTTCCAATTTTTAAAAATGAAAATCAATACTAGAATTTTATGTACACATATCTTTGATAGGTGAAGATTTTTAAGTGCCTCATTTCTGCCCTCCACCCCCTTTACAAGGGGTGTTGAAAGTCAGCAGCTGCAGCAGGACATGATTTAATCCTTGTAGAGGTAGATGGCAAGTGCCAATGGAAAATGCCAGTTTGTAGTTGACAATGTCCTAAAGAATTGTTAAGAATAATATCTACTAAAATGCATGCCAATACAGGATATATTTCTTATGTAGCAATATTTGAAGAACTCCCAATGTCCTTTTCATATGAACAAACTTAAAAAAAATTTTTTGACAAGGCATTCTCTCAGTAACTTTACTTATTGAAATTTCTGGGAAACTTAACAGTGTTAGCTGCACTGTTTCTCTTAGTGGTGAAAAGAGATGAAAAATGACACAGTGGAGTCGATATTGCCAACTTGCTGACACATCTTGGAGAATAAGTCCGGTCATTGACAAGGACTATATTAATGTGAAATTTACTAGTGACACTTTATTAGGGTCCCTTTAAACACAGCATCCAAGTTGTGAGGACAAGATGATCTCAAATCAAACCTGTTGCCAGCTTGTAAGTCAGAAGATTGGGTGCCTCCCAACTTTCACATTCTCCCATGGTGCTTTGAACACACAGCTCTCATCAGAGCACTTTGGTGTTATGCTTACCTGTTTCCCTTTGGTGCTGCTCAGTCAAAAGCATGGAATTGAATACATTTTACTTGCTTTTGTGTTCCCAGTGCCAGCTACTTAATGGGTGATCAGTAAATGCTTCTGAAATGTAGAGAAGACATCAGTTCCTGCTATGATCTGAATGTTGGTATACCTCCAAAATTCACATGTTAAAACTTAATTCTCAATGTGATGGTATTTGGTGGTGGGGACTTTGGGAGGTAGGATTAGTGCTCTTCTAAAAAAGACTCCAGAGAGCTAGCTACCCCCTTCCACCATGTGAGATTACAGTGAAAAGATGGCCATCTAGGAAGTGGGCTCTCATCGGACACTGAATCTGCTAGTGACACCATCTTGGACTTCGCAGCCTCCAGAACTGTGAGAAATAAAAGTGTGTTGTTTGTAAGCCACCCAGTCTGGGGCATTTTGTTATAGCAGCCCACACAGACTAAGACAGTTCTCTATGAAAATTTTCTTAGGACTTTTAATAAGGCTATTTTAATTAAATTGTATCATGGTTGTTCAATCCCTATTGAGTGTCAACCTGATAATGCATACAGCTTGACACCTTGGCCTAGATTTCTTCTGAACTGCTTTGCTTCATTAACATTTACTCATCCTTCAGTCTCAACCAAGACCTGGAGTTTCAACTAAGATCTCCCTAATCCTCCTGGACTAGGTTGTTCCCCGCCAAGGTGTTCCCATAGTATCCTGTACTTCTGCTTCCAAAGCTAAGTGAAGAGGGACCAACCCACCCAACTGGTATTGAGATTGCTTCAAAGTGGAAACATCTGAGTTACAAAAGATGCAGAAAACATTCTTATCTGCATTTCCCGTATCCGACTAGAATGGAACTTTATGAGAATCAGCTGCCTCAAATCCCAGCCATCCCACCCCCAGGCCCCTCCCACCGCCAACCTCCAGGGAGGTCTCCAGTCAGGGAGACACTGACCTTGGGTGCCAGGACATTCAAAAAAATTGTATAAACAAGTCTCATAGGAACCTTCCATCCTTTGAAAGCCTTAAACTTCTCCCCATCCCAGCCTTTATTAAGCTGGTATATATACTTTTACCCTTAGCTGTTCCAGGAGCTACTATTTCTATTAGGGTAGTCTTGCATGCATAGTAATTTCTTCCTCCTGTTAATATTTCTGTCATCAGTTAATTTGCAGGCCCTTGACTAGTCTGACCTAAGTTGGTAGAAATGTTTTTCTTCTCAACACATTGCTCTGTTTATTACAAATTTGTTTTAATATGACTATGAGCTCACTGAAAGCAGAGACTTAGTCTGTCTTGTACTCCATGAATCTCCTAGAAGGTTCCCTAAATCCCTGCTTATCCTTGACTATTTTTTCACTTAATTCACACATGAACAACAAAGTAATTGAAATTAGAATCCATTGTACTATAGTCTTTTTCTCCCCCAAAGCTAACTGGATATTTCTTGATTAGACTAGTATTTAATTCTTGTTAAATATACCTATTATTTGCCTTCTCCACATCCTCATCCCCTCCTCTTTGTCCACTCCATGGTTTTTTTTTTTACACTTTTCTGACCACTGTTTTCTGAGAGCCGTCTTCTGTCCCTGTTGGCATTCTTGTTGGCTTGCTCCTGATAGAGTTTGGCAAAGGGGAGGTACCAGCAGGAAATCAGAAGGTAGGAGGAGAGAGAGAGGTCAAAGTTAGCTTTTCCCCATTCCCCCCTTGCTCAGTGAAGCATCTCTTGTAGTAGCTCTGTCCCTATGCAATTTGAGAACCCCACCTCCTGGGTTCCAGCTCACTGGACTCTGCTAACTCCACTTTCTCCCCTGGCTTCTTCAGCCCAAGGTACTGAAAACTTCCCCTTTTTGCTAATATCTGGGTGTTTCACCTTCCTTTTTTTGTACCTTGAATCCCCTCTGTAAGTGGAATATTTATTAAAGTCTCTTCACTGAACCATCAGAAGTGGTTACTGTTTCCTACAGTGATCATACTGACACAGTAGATAACTTGATGTGTTGTTGTTGTGTGTGTATTGGGGGTGGGGAGGGGTAACTGAAAGTGCCTAGAATTTTTACATACCTTTATTGGGAATGAAAGTTGTCAAGTATTATTGAGTATTGTTTTGTTATGACATTTGACTGGAATATTATCCATACTTTGATCCTTAGATGTTTAGACTGAATTTCTTTGGGTCAGCAAAGTTTTCTTCCATTAACTCCTTGATCTTGGTAGTGATCCATCTATTCCGTTATCTGCTTTGGGAATTCTATATCCCTTGGTTGAATCTCTTGATCTTTTCCTCATATCCTTTTTACTATTTCCATTATCACTTTAATCTTTTATCCATTTCTTCTGTGTTCCGGGAGAGTTTTGCAAATTCTTTCTACTTCACTAATTGATTTCCTGAAATACTCTCCTTCTATTGGCTGCTTCCATCTCTTTTAAATTTAGCAATTGTGTTTTTCAAATTCAAGCAATCCTTCATTACTTCAGATTTTCATAATTATTTATTCAACTTATATAAATACAATCTCTCTTGAATCTTAATGAGAAGGCAAACCAAATGTTTTTCAAAGCAGTTTACTGAAATTGGCAGTTCTCTGAGCTGGATTACCCCCTATTTTTCTTTGCTTTAAAAATATCTTTGTAGGCAATATGATATTTCCTTGTTTACTCATCATTCAGAGGGTGCTATATGCTTTCCAGTTTTGGCTTACAATTAAGTAAAACTTAAGTTAGGTTCTATCAGAGATTGGTGTGAGTTTCTGTCCAAATCCTTCATTCAGAGGGCCATCAGGGTCTGGATTAAAAAAATGAAGGAAAAGGGGCTTCAGAAGATACCAGCAGAATCCAGCAGGGAGAGAGTCAGAAGTGACCTGGAGCCTGAGTTGCTGCCAGAAACCATGTTTTATTCCTCTTTGCATTACTAGTACAATATTTGGTTAAAAACAGTTTAGATGGATGAAGTGAATGAGTTCAAAGTTCTAGAGTTTTAAAAGTAGTCATTGAAATTTCCATATTAAAAAAATCAAACTTTTAAATACTCATTATTTTAACACACTGTCAACTCTACAAAATTGTGGGTTTAAAGAAAAGATTAATTTAATGTTTTTAAGTCCTAAAGTGTCATTTTTATTAAAATGCTATTGTTTTCTAAGTCCTGAATCAATATTCTTTCTCTCTGTACTTGGAGAGAACAAATATGAAAATGAATCATCTGACTGGCAAATAGGCCATGGGAGGCACGATGGTGTCAAGAAAAGAGCAAACTGATTTGTGAGAGTAGAACCAAAATCCCATTACCACCATCTAGCCATATGACTTGGGTGTGTCATTTAAGCAAAGTCTCAGTTTTCTTATCTGAAAAATTTGCCTTATCTAACTCAAAAGAAGGGGACAACAGTGCATTTTAACTGTGAAGTTGCTATGCAAATTTTAGTTCTGGTTATTATTATAATTTCATGTGCTGTATTAATTTGAAACAAAATGTTCTTTGAGTTAGAAGGTAAAGAACATGAAACATTTCAAGAATGAGGAAAAAAAAAAACAAAAAACCCGAATGATCTCTGGCTGTACCGAAGGGGGAACAAAAGGACATGACAAGAAGAAGTTGAAAAAGTAAAGAGTCCTTGAGTTTGAGTGGATAAATAAATGTAGACACACAGGAAAAGTGTTGTTATTTTCCATTTCCTTTGGAATCAATCAATACTCCTATACGGACCTTTTTGATTTAAGTGATAATCCGTGAAATATGTTATCTACCATAGGGATAGAGAACCAGTCTTTCAAACATGTACCTTTGATGAAGCACAGCAGGCTGAGAACATTGTAAAGTCATTAGTCCACTGATATGTGCATTCTCCTTGCAGTAAACAAACTGCAAAAAGTACCATTTACAGTATAGGCTGAAAGAAAATTGCCTGACACACTCTAGGGCCCTCTGGAACACAAGTAATGGACCAAACCCCCTTAAACAATACAATACCATTTTATCAATGCCATCAAACAGGAGGACTTTCAGTTTTTACACTGCTTTAGAAGAGAAACAAGAATAACAGATTTGATTTGTAATAGACTGAAAAACAAAACAAAACAAAAACCAGTATCAAGAATGAAATGCCATAAGAGGGATTTCATGATTCCTAGATTATACTCATTTAGGAAAATAGGCATAACTCTTTGAAATATTCCTGTGTAACAGTGATCCAGCACCATACTGATTCTTCATGACCATTAGAGTAGATTAGCAGATTAGGGTTAAATAAAAGTTTATACAAAAAGGTTTTTGACCTTTGAAACGTAAGCATAGTTGCATGGTGCAATGACAGTAACTAGGTCACATCTCCCCATAATCGCAAAAGAAGGAAGAGGTTCCTTATAGAATGTACCAACTCATTAATTCAGTGTTATTGAGAACCTTGTAGGCCCTGTTCTGGGAGCAGGGACTAAAATAATGAACAAAACAGGGCTTCCCTGGTGGCGCAGTGGTTGAGAGTCTGCCTGCCGATGCAGGGGACATGGGTTCGTGCCCTGGTCCGGGAAAATCCCACATGCCACGGAGCGGCTGGGCCCGTGAGCCATGGCCGCAGAGCCTGCGCGTCCGGAGCCTGTGCTCCGCAACGGGAGAGGCCACAACAGGGAGAGCCCCGCATACCACAAATAATAATAATAATAATAATAATGAACAAAACATACAGAACCCTGTACAAATGGAACTTGCATTCTGGTTTATGGAGCTGACATTTTGGTGTTGGTTAATTCTTTTTTTAAATTTTAGAGTTTTATGGTAATATTATAGGTAGTCAACATTTTGGAGAAAGGATTTTCACATTATGTAAAAAGAAAGTAAACAGTAATAAATCATCCTTGGAGAATAAGAGAGAGAGAGACTGAAAAATATTTAAAGTGCAACTAAATAATATTTTAATTATGTAATTTAACATAGTAGTTTAGTTCATTCTGAAAATATGGGAGTCTGGGCTATGGTTAGCACCTTGTATAGTAAGCCATATATATCTGGCACTTGCATTCTCTTTCCATACCTAAAACTACAAAAAGCACCAACTACACAGCATAAGTTGAAGAAAAATGACCTCTCTCTCCATAGATAGATAGATAGATAGATAGATAGATAGATAGATAGACAGAGATATATCTATCATATACATAGGAGAATATTATATATGAGGGTATTAACTTTAAGATCTGAAGACTGAGCCTTAGACATCCTACAGAGTGAGAAAGCAGAACTCAAGATTTTCATACTAAGCCAGGACCTTACAAGAGAATTAAAGTAGATCTAAATCAGTAGCATCCCCTGGCTTCTAGTAAAGGCAAAAGCTAAAACAAATCCTCTGTGAAGGAAAGTATCTTCAGTTTAGGTCCTTAAGATTTCCTCAGATTAAGTTCTACAGAATATGAGCTCTCAATTAAAAATAAACAAACCATATGAAACAAAGTACAGTGAGTGAAAGTGAGCAAAAATAACATATAAAAGATAACTGGCCATTCAAGACTTCAGATATTAGAATTATTAGGCAACAGATGTAAAACAATTATGATTAATATGTTTAAGTAATGGAAGTGGAATAAAAAATGAGCAAAGAAAAAGGAACTGTCCAAAATACCAGGTATTACTTGGAGAACTAAATACAATGTCTAGATGAAAATTATAAATAAAAACAAATATAAATGAGCTAAACTTTTGATTAGACACAGCTCAAGAGAAAATGAGTTAACATAAATATAGATCTGTGGTGATTACCCAGAATGCAGCTCAGAGAAACAAAATGCTGGAAAATATAAAAGGGAAGTTAAGAGACTTGGAGGATAGAATAAGAAGGTCTAACTTGCATCTATTTAGACTCCCAGACAGAGAGAACAGAGGTCACAGAAGACAGGCAATATTTGAAGTGATAATGTTGGAGAACCTCCCAGATTTGATGAAAGACATGAGCCCAGAAAAAGAGAAGGCATGATTGAAACAGAATAAATAAACAAACAAGTCCATACGTAGAAGCAATGTAGTGAAAGTGTAGAATAGTGTGATGGTTAATTTTCTGTATCAACTTGACTGGGCTAAGAGATGCCCGGATAATTGGTAAAACATTACTTTTGAGGGTGTCTATGAGGATGTTTCCTGAAGAGACTAACATTTAAATTCATGAACTGAATGAAGCAGGTGGCCCTCCCCAATGTGGACGGGCATTATCCAATCCATTGAGGACCTTAATAGATCAAAAAGGTGGAGGAAGGGTGACTTACTCTCTCTGTTTGAGCTGGGATATGATTTTCTCCTGCCTTTGGACACTGATGCTCCTGGTTCTTGGGCCTTCAAATTTGGACCAGGATTTACATCATAGCCACCCTCACATCCTGGTTCTCAGGCCTTTGGACTCGGACTGAATTAGACCACTGACTTTCCTAGTTCTCCAGCTTGCAGACGGCAGATCATAGGACTCCTTGGCTTCCAGAATCACATGAGACAATTGCATTAGTTCTGTTATCTGGAGAACTCTGACTAATACAAATATCAAAGAAAAATAGAAAATCTTAAAAGTCACCTTAAAAGTAATCATTTAAAAGAGAATGACAACTAGACAAAGCATACTTCTCAGCAGCAAATGGAAGACAGTGTCAGTGTAATTTACTATTCAAGTGAATTGTATACTCAACTAGATTATCTTTCAAGAAAACTGTCTTTCAAAAATGAAAGCAAGGTAAACATATTTCCAGACAAACAAAAACTGAGAAAGTTTTCACAAGCAGACTTTCAATAAAGAAACATTTCACTTCTAAACTACACCTAACACTTATATAACACTTATTATGTGCCAAGTTCCTTTTATTTATTAACCAATTGATCCTCAAGATAATCCTGTGCAGTGGCCACTATCATTATCCACATTTTACAGAGATATTAAGAGCCAAGGTCATGCAGCAAGTAAATACCAGTTCCAGGGCTTGAACTCAGGCATAGTACAAGTCTAAATGAAGGTGTATTTCAGGACAAAACAAAACACTACATTATTAAAATAATAAGTAATGGACAAATAAATCAGTAAATATATCAGTAAATATAAATTAATATTGTCTACATAAAATGATAATACCAATAATGATGCTGTCCAATCTGTGGGGTTAAAAATCATATAAAAATTGATAAAAATTTCATGTAAAAAACTTCCAAACTCATTACGAGCTCACCATCACCCTGATACCAAAACCAGACAAAAATATCACACAAAAGAGAAAATTACTGGCCAGTATCACTGATGAACATAGATGGGAAAATCCTCAACAAAATACTAGCAAACTGAATCCAACAATACGTTAAAGGGATCATACACCATAATCAGGTGGGATTTATCTCAGGGATGCAAGGATTTTTCAATATCTGCAAATCAATCAATGTGATAAACACAGTAGCAAATTGAAGCATAAAAACCATATGATCATCTCGATAGATGCAGACAAAGATTTTTGTAAAGTTCAACATCCATCTATAATAAAAACCTCCAGAAAGCGGGCATAGAGGGAACATATCTCAACATAATAAAGGCCATATATGACAAATCGACAGCTAACATCATACTTAACAGTCAAAAGCTGAAAGCATTTCCTCTAAGATCAGGAACAAGACAAGGATGCCCACTCTTGCCACTTTTATTCAACATAGCTTTGGAAGTCCAAGCCACAGCAATCAGAGAAAAAAAGAAATAAAAGGAATCCAATTTGGAAAGGAAGAAGTAAAACTGTTTGCAGATGACATAATACTATACATAGAAAATCCTAAAGATGCCACCAGAAAATTATTAGAGCTCATCAACGAATTCGGTAAAGTTTCAGGATATAAAATTAATATACAGAAATCTGTTACATTTCTATATACTAATAACAAAATATCAGAAAGAGAAATTAAGGAAACAGTCCCATCTACCATCACATCAAAAAGCAACCTAAATATCCATTGATAGATGAATAAAGAAAATGTGGTATATACATAAAACGCAACATTATTCAGCCTTAAAAAAGAAGGAAATCCTGCCATATGTGGCAACATAGATGAAATTTGAGGACATTGTGTAAGTGAAGTAATCTAGCCATAGAAGGACAAATAGTGCATGATTTCACTTCGATAAAGTATCTAAAATAGTCAAACTCATGGTAGCGGAGAGTAGAATGGTGGTTGCCGAGGGCCGAGGGGAAGGGGAAATAAGGGATTGCTAATCAAGAGGTGTACAGTTTCAGTTATGTAAGATGATTAAGTTCTAGAGATCTGTTGTACAACATTGTGCCTTAATTACAATACTGTACTGTGCACTGAAAAATCTGTTAAGAGGGTAGGCCTCATGTTAAGTGTTAGCACAATAAATTTTTTTTTAATTGAGAAACCTTTAGGGAGAAACTGATATATCCATCATCACAGTGGAAAATTTCAACACACCTCTCTCAATTATTAACAAAACAAGCTGACAAAAAATTAGTAACGCTATGGAAAACTTGGACACCAAAATTAACAAGCTTTGTCTTTTGGACTTATATAGTACAATGTGCCGACTATTTACCACATTTACAAATGTTGACCATGTTCTCAGCCATAGAACAAGTCTCAATAAATTTCCAAGAATTTGTGTCATATAATCAGGTTCTCTGACCACAAACAATGCAATTAAGTTAGACATCCATAACAAAAAGATCAATTTTTATAACTCTCCATTCTTGTATTTGGTAAGTAAACAATGTTCTAAAAATTCATAGTGCAAAAAATAAATAAAAATATAAATTTATTTTAAAACACATAGAAATAATAGAAAATGAAAGCAACATATCAGTGCCTATGGGATACACTGAACATGTACTTTAAAGGAACTGTATAGCTTTAAAGTATTTATTAGAAAAAAAAAAAGACTGGAAAATTAAGAGGTTAAGTATCCACCGTAAAGAAGTTGAAAAACGTAAATTCAAAGAAAGTAGATAGGAAGAGCTAATACAGATAAGAGCAGAAATTAATGAAATTATATAGGTAGACATAAAAATAAAGCTACAATTGCTAATAAGGAAAACCTCTACAATCTATTATTAAATAAAAAAGCATGGTGAAGAATCACATAAACAATAAGATCAAGATGGTATAGGAAGTAAGATTATACATTTATATGTATAAAATATCTTTAAAGATAGGAGACAACAAATGATCATTGTTTCTGGAGATTGGAACTAGGTTTGTGGCAAGGATGAAGACTTCATTTCCATTCAACACTGCATTGGAAATCCTAGATGGTTTGGCAATAGGAGAAATAAATAAAAGCAGAATGACTGGAAATGAAAAAAAACAAATTCACCCTTACTTGCCTATGATATGATTGTCTACATAGAAAATCCAAAAGAAGCTACAGACAAATTACTAGGCTAAATAAGAAGGTTTAGCTAAGTGATGGGATATGCAATCAATATATAAAATTCATTGCATTTCTATAAATACACAGAAAAAGTAATTTTTTGAAAAAGGAGACATTTATAGTAGCAATAAAATGTATAAAATACCCAGGAAGAAATTTACCTAAACTAATCATTCTATGTAGTTCCTTCAAGATCTCAACAAGGTATACAGAGAAAATTGACTAGCTAATTCTAAAATTTATATTAGAAAGCAAAGCATGAAGTATAGCCAAGACATTCCTATAGAAGGATGAAATTAGAATTTCTATGTATTGAAAGTCTGTAAAGAAAGTAAAAAGCCAAGCTACAAAATGGGAGAAGATAGTTGCAACACACGTAACCAATACCACATTATTATCCAGAATCAATTTCTTTCTCACGCTCATTCTCTCTCTTCCACAAATCAATAAGAAAACAGCAAACTACATCCTAACCAGGGACACATATTCTCTAGACACTGGGCAGGTCTCAGGGCAGTAAGCAAGCATCTTCATGTTATTACTCCTCTTCATATGCTCACGGTCACTAGGTTGGCCAGTTTGCTTTCTCCTAGAAACAGAGAGAAGCTCTTCTGCCCACAGATTGCACTGTCCCTCTGGAGAGCACTGGGCAGAACTGTCTTGGCTGGGCTGGTTCACTGGAGCTGCTGTGTAGGATTGGAGTAACTATCTTCCTGTGGGTTCAGGGGCCTGGAGGGTGAAGAAGGGATCCCAGAGCCTAAGCAAGCTCAGAAGCCAAATGGGACAGCAGGTCCCTCTTGAACCGGGAAATGTGAATGTTCCCTAGCACAGTGGGTTTCATCTCTGGCAGACACAGTGCCTCTTTTTATGACAAATATTTTGTAGTATAACCATAAGTAAAGTGAAATAGAATTTATAGATAATACAATTTACTATACACATACTTTAAAAAAAATGAACATCACACCCTAAACACAATATAAAAGGAACCAAAAGGCAAGTAATTTATAAAATAAACATATATATCATTATGTATAAGCTTGAGTATAGTGGTAGCATAGTCAGATTACAAATAGAATCACTGTGAATGCACTAGTTATAAATAGAGACCAATAAAAATATGTTGGTTTAGGACTTAAAATGCCACTATGACGCAACTTTCCAAAACGTTTAACTCTCTATTTACATCGTGGCTGTATTCCTGGAAAATTCAATGTATATTAAAAACATGACAAAGGAAAAAAAAAACTGTGGATGAATTTATATGTAAAATGTAGCCAGGCTCTGGGCCCAGGATAATAAAGATTCTTCATCAACATGAATGCCCACAAAAACATTTGTAGATTGTATGGGACACAGGACAATTGTTCATTCGGTGAGACTGCCCTATGCACTGCAGCATGTCTAATGTCCCAGCCCCTTATTCCACCCTCCCAATCATTGTGACAACAGAATACCCTTTCTCCTACAAATTTCCAAAGCCCCTGCGGGGCAGTACCCATCTACCATCTTTGAGCTGGCCCAACGCTGTTGGAGAGATGGGGCCAGACTGAGTTCTCACTTCACTCTAGCTGTGCGTATATATGGATTGATCATGCCCATTTAAAAGGCTTAGTATACAGTTGACATTTTCTTTCAACATTTGAAAAACACAAAACTTTCACTCCAAAATTCCATTCCTAGGACTTTGTCTTTTCATTCAGTCAAGCAATTCTATATACAAACAATGGATAGAAGGATATATGTCACCCTTAACAGCAAATGCCTTTGAGTGAAGAGTTGGGAGATTGGGGTATGAGGTGTGGACTTTGACTTTGTACTTTCTATCACATAACTTTTCATTTTAATGAGTATGTTTCACTTTTATGAAAACAGTAGTTTTATAAATGCCATTTTTACTCAAAAAAATAATAAAGGCTGAGAATGAAATGATCAGCTTGAGTAGTGACCCAACCCATTGAGAAGCTTAGACCCAACATATTACTGTGATGTCACTAAAAGGTGTCGTCTTGACATTGTGTTGTCTTTGAATCATTTTCTTGATAAAATAAAATGAAATGTCCAACTTTACCTCAGTGTGCTCTCACTTTCAGGGTTATTGTTAGACCAGTTCGTTTCTGTGAGGTCTCTTAGAGCAGAAATGAATTAGTTAAGAGCTGCTTACACAGAATATGCCAGGAATTCTCCAAAGTCACCCTTGGGGCTGCCTGTAAAAGCTGAGGACTATTACCACTTCAGCTTCATATAGGTAAAGTGTCAGATCACAAATTTCACAGACCATCGCAAATTTCTCATTTTCAGTGTTTGAGGGACTCTAAGAGGGGTTGATATTGTTGAGAAATCTTTCTTATTTTCTACTTTCCTCCTGTTTCTTTTTTCCTTCTGTTTCTTTTTCCTTTCTTATCTCTCCCACCTACCCACCCAACAGGCTCCTTATTAAAAAAAAAAAAAAAAAGGTCTATTAAAGGACGAAAGAACTAGTGAAAGGGGAAACGAAAGCTTTCCTCTAGAAGGTGACAGAACAGTGGAGGCATGGCCTTGACACTGGGATTCTCCTCATAACAGATCACGATAGAAAACTTGAGAACTGAAGCTTTTTTGAAAATGCCATTTACTGATGGTTCATTTTACCCTTTTATATTCTTTAATAACTTTGACAATATAAAATTGTCACATGATTTCTTTTTCTAGACTGCTGAGTTGATACATTGGATCATATCTGGCAAATTATTAACAGCTTTTAGATTAACTTCTCATATGAGATGTCTACCCTTACAGCTGTTCTTCTGATGCCTGAAAACCACACACTACGTGGAGATGAAGTTACTGTTATTTTACTCAATCCCTGCTCTAGGGAGGATGTTAGTTATACTGCCTTAACACTCAGCAACCAGTTGTGAGGAAAGTTATATTTTTAAAGGAGTAATAAATTGCACATTTTCCAGATTTTTATGCATAAGGAAAGTATATCCCCTTGAGTGGAAAAAGTGACCCTCAGTGGGCAACAATTTGCAGCATGCAGTGGCGATAAGCACAGGTGGATCAGTCAATTTACCAGCATAGAGAGACATACCATCATGCCAGGGACTGAAATTCCTTTCAATGTACATAATTATCTATTACCTCTGTCCAGTATTCTTGCCTAAGAGTCTTCAACTTGGTTATTAGCACACTACATCCTCTTCTCTGGGGCTTAGATACAAAATCAATGCCTTCGCAGCTCTAAGATTCATTATTTATTATATTCTTTTGACATGAGCAGAATAATTAAAATATTCTATGTAATCTTATACAACTGAGAAATCAGTGAACCATTATATTAGATAAATTATTAATAGTAATAAAATCTTTCAGTGAATTTTTCTTAAAGCTTTTTCCAATGCGTTTCTACCTTTATTGTCTTGTTAGCCATTCTCAATGACAGTGTAAAAGAATTTAGGCAAATTAGTGGTACTCCCATCTCACAGAATAGAAAAGTGAGGTCTAGAAATGGTAAGTGATAGTCTGGGTCATTGGTGCCATACGTTTGAATTCAAATCTGTATCCCCAAGATGTTCTGGGCTCAGATCTCACCTGAAATTAGAAGACAGTAGGATCCTTTCAATTCTTTAAACTAAATCTTTAAACTAAAATTAGAAGGCAATAGGATCCTTTCAATCTTTAAACTAAAATTAGAAGACAATAGGATCCTTTCAATTCTTCAATGCTGTTGAAACCATAAAGTCTGAGCTGTACCTGTTTGTTTAACGTGTTTTGGATTCAACAGACAAGACGCCGAGCCCACAGACTAATCATACACCCCATTGGCTTTTGCCAATTCTCATTTTTACTGGCAGCTGCATTTCAAGAAAAAGCGGGTGAACTGCAGGCAATGGCTAATGGGGACTTCTCTGGGTATCAGTACATCCAGACCACCGCATAAAGCAGATAGCCGGCGGCATCTGTTTAGAACGGGAGCAACAGCAAAGAAGTCTCAGCTGAGCCCCAAGAAACCCTCAAAATGTGAGCACTTTGTTTACGAATCAGCTGCCCGCCCTCTGGTTTGAGAATTAAGGAGCCTCCAGCCATACTGTGGTCCTCTCCAGATAGTGAATACAGATGCAGCTACAATATAACAATAGTAGTGAGAGAAAGAAAACAGCTGTCATTTATTGAGAGCCTACATTCCAGGCACCAGCCTGGGAGTTTTATGTTTATTATTTCTTTGAATCCTCATAACCCAAGATAGATAGCCGTTTCTTCTTCTAAGTTCCCACCTGAAGTTGAAAGAACCATGAAGAACACTGAGAAGAGAATTTACTCAGAAGGCAGGTCAAGTGACTATTTAAGATGTACATATTTTTAGCACTATTTTTCTATTATTTGCCATATTTTGATACGATAATACTGCTGCTTGCCCTATTTTTTTCAAAAGGAAATATCTAGACATATAATGTTTGCAACCTTTTGAATCATAGAGTTTTGATGACTATTTTGTAAGAGTTTAATCAAGGGGGAACAAAAGCTTTAGGAACCTGTTTTCTCACTCCCCTTATTTGCACTATATGCTTATTTATTATCTGTTAGAACATACTCCTCATATGGTTTGAAATGAAAGGATGATCCATCCATCTCCTCATTACTGATCCTCTGCTTGGTGATGAAAAACAAAACAAAACATATGAACAAAGGAAAAATGCCTTCCTGTCATTTCTCAGCCTTCCTTGCTGCTTCTCAGCTGGGACGTTCAAGAGTGGGGTTTAATGAAAGAAGGTGAGAAGGTGAAAATAAAAGCCCTAACGAGCATGTGTTTAGTTATATGGAAAGATCACTGAGACACGGCAGTGATTTTCTTTGTGCCTAACATAATGCAGTGTCCCCCAAGGTCAAAGAAGCCCATCAGCCTTCCTTCCCCACTCCTTCATTTCCTACCCTGGCAACCAGCTCCTCCACCTACAGCATATATCATAAAGTTTAATTCCTGATGGTGGAGTGAAAAAGAATGTCACTCCCCATCACCAGCTTGTAGCTTTTGAGAAACACACAGAAGTGGCGCGGGAGGGTCTTTCGGTTGCTTGCATCACTGGTTGAGCATCTCATGAGTGCACATTTCAGATCTCAAGCTTGGGATGACAGATACCCAGCCCAGTCCACAGGCTCACTCACACTCACCCTTTACATCGGGAATGAAGAATAATTACATCGGGAATGAAGAATAAATTCCCATCTTGAAATGCAGAGACACTGAAAAACACACTGCGTTAGTGCTTCGAAGGAGAGCCAATAATAACTGTCGAACTCTAAAGCAACGCGCCGAATGAGAACAAATCCTGTCGTCATAACATCATTCTGAAAATGTCTTTAATCACCGAGCATTCCAATCCTGTGGTGTGAGCATCACACTGAAAATACAAAAAAAAAAAAAAAAAAAAAAAAACCCAACCCTAAAACAAAAACAAAAAAGACCAACCACATGAAGCCCAAACTCAGACAGAACTCCCAAACTCTAAGAGAGGGTGATGTTTTTGCTTCCACTTCCCAAACCAGGAAACCATTACTCATCAATCCCAACAGATCACTCCTTTAGGGAGTGGGCGAGATGTACGACAAACCAAAACAAGCAAAAAAAGAAACTGTGGAGTACGGCTCCTTTCGGATCAGCATCTGTCTCAGGGAGGCAGGACATGCTTCTCTAATGTTCTATGTCCAGTATAACGATCAATACTTCGGCAGAAATTAATTGAGATCTATTTTTCTTTGAAGTTGAAATATGCAGCCTGAACTGTGCTCTCATCCTCTACATTGCACTGAGTGAATAACCTAAATTACACAGAACGGCAGTAAATTGGCTCATCATAGCCCTGTTCTAATTTTAAAAGGATAAAAAACTAAAAAACCAGACAGCCTCACATGTAGCAATGCAGGGACTAGTGAAGCCCGCTAAGGGGCTCTCAGCGTCTTTCCCCAGAAGGTCATGGGTTCAAATTCAACCTAGGTCTGTGATGACCAAGGACCATTCAACGTCTTAGGTTAAATATATATGTGCCTTCAACATAATGTTCCCAAAAGGATGCTGACAGCTTGCATCTGTCATGCTTGCTGACTCTCTCATGAGGACAGTGGCTGGCCAGCCACATGTGGAAACTAAATCACTTCCTCCCATATAAACGTGATCCTTGCCAAAAGCGAACTCCGAGGCACCAAGGAGCATCTTGCTTTCGCGCTGTCTGCTTTCTGCCCATCTTCCAGCTCCAAGGGAAAAGTAGAGCCACTCTTTGACTGACAGTCTAACACCTTGATGAGCCCAGGACAGACTTTAAATGTTAAAGACTTACAAGCATGCCCACAAGGAAGGTATTTTCTAAGCAACATAATAACTCTCTCAGTTTCAACAAAGCATTCACTCATGGCGATAAAATGCCAGGTCACACAAGTCAAATTTTGACTCCATTACTGAGCATTACCCTTGAGCTCTAAATGGAAAGTCAGTACAATTCACCAGCTGTCAGGCTCCAGCCTTCCCCTCACACTGAACAACAACAGACTAACAGGCTAAACAGTTATAGCTGCTGGAGTCACTACTTGATTAGATTCTTAATGAGTGGCTCTGTCCACAGGTCACTTCAGCCAGTCACTCAACAAATAGACTTCAAGTCATTTTGGATCCCAGGTTTCTGCTTGGAATTTCATAGAATTCAGTGGAGAGATCCGCCATCAATCAAAAGAGATTTAGGATGACTTAGAGATAATTAAGGTAATTAGATTGCTCCTCTTCAGGAGAAAGCAAAAGTCGGTGTGGGTGAGTTGAGATATGAGATTTCCATAGAATTCCTTCCATAGGTTGTAAATGGTTTCCACCCTTAGATTTTTTTTTTTTTTTGCGGTACGCGGGCCTCTCACTACTGTGGCCTCTCCCGTTGCGGAGCACAGGCTCCGGACGCGCAGGCTCAGCGGCCATGGCTCACGGGCCCAGCCGCTCTGCGGCACATGGGATCCTCCCGGACCGGGGCACGAACCCGCGTCCCCTGCATCGGCAGGCGGACTCTCAACAACTGGGCCACCAGGAAAGCCCCCACCCTTAGATTTTTGATGTTCAGCACCAAGGAGTAGATTGGTAAGTGGGAGAATGCCCTATAAGGGGCACCCCCAGGAAGTGTCAGTGTTGTATATCCGAGGGATGCTAAAAACCTCGGCCACCCCAAGAGCATAGATTGCCAGGCTGCAGGGAAAGATGGCAGCACCCATGTGAAATCCTGTTGCCTAAAATCCCTTCGGGAGCCCAGCTCCCTAGCTTTTCCTGTCACCTGAAAGACGACCTCATCATAGCCAGAAGAAGATTGGCCTAGATCCTCTCTTTTGAATACTAGTGATCATCTGAACCTATGCTACCAGGAAGTGGCAGACTTTGAAGTTATTTCTTGTCAAGTCACCGGGTCACCTGGGAAATTAGAGTCTGTAAGGTCACAAGGGGGGCAAAACTTGGCGAATATTTCCTCCTGCCAAGGGTGTGAGGTGAAGGTAAAATTAACAACCATGACCCCTAAAAAGAAAGAAAAAATAGGAACAGATGCTGAAGCGCCTCCCACTCCCCTTTTAAATCTCTAGATGGAGCTGTGTCCGCAGTGCCAGTGGGTTGAAGACGGGTTTCTTGGGCAGGAGCAGAGGCTGCCTGAGGCATCAGGTTTAATCCCACATCTACCCAACCTCCATCGACTGATGGGTCCATCAGATCTTTATTTATAACTTATTCCATCTACCTACCTAGTAGAAATTGATCATTTCAGCTGTGAACTCTATCGCAAATGGCCATTTTTCTGATGGAGAAATGAAAAATATTTTTTCTAACCTAAAGCAGTCTAGAGGGATTTTCAGAGGCTTCACTGGCGCTCTGTGCCTTTCCAGGATTTGGCCTGATTTTTCCAAAAGGCCCTCAACAGCCTTCTCTCCTCCAGGACTCTGGACCCACCATCCCTGGGCTTCCTCCGCACCAATGTTCCTCCCTTCCTTGCGAGGCTGGCTTTTCCCGATTCTCACCACGTAGTCCAAATATGGGGCCCAGATATGTTACGATTGCTGTTGGTCTCTGGGCTTGGGCAAGAGGAGAGTGAAGGTCGGTACCAGAGCGAGTGCGGGATGAAGACTGGGGCAGAATTTATCAGATGCCCAGCGGGGTGTCATAAGATGAACCCCAAAGTGGCCACAGAGAGGAGAGCTTGGGAACTGAACCAAGGGTTTTCGGCGGGGCTCCTGGGGCAGGAGTGACATGGCTCCATCCATCAGGTGGAAACCATGAAGTCCTCCCCCGACCCAACGCCAGAGAGATAAAGATGTCTAAATAACCAAGGTCGCTGCCACAGCAACACTGCCCGGGCCCCGGGGGGAGGGGGAGCGCCTTTTCTGCTGAAGCCACGGCTGGGGCTTGTTTGTAGGTTCGCAATTCACCATGATAAATGTAAAGACCAATTAAGGTTTGATCCGTGCACACAGGAGGCAGACGGCGGCTGATAGTGGAACCAATTAACGAGCATGTCCCCTAATTCCTGCCGCGGCCGCCGGGCGCACCGAGGATCCCCAGGCGCCTGAGGCGGCTGCCCCCGAGCCCCGCGCGCGCCCCCCTCCAGGCCCTGGAGGGGGGCGTCCTCCTCCAGCTAGAAGGTGCAAGGAGCGGGTCCCCCGGGCGGCTGGGGAGGGGGCGCGCCGGGCAGGGAGGCGCAGAGCCAGCCGCCTACGGAGCCCAACTGTTTGCAGCCGGGGCCCGGCGGTTGGGGCGCGCCCTAGTGGTCCGCGCCGGGCGGGGACGGCGGGGGCTGGTGGCGGCGCCCGGCGCGAAGCCAGGCGGTGCCCGAGGGCGGAGGACAGGTGGCCGCGTGGCCGCCGCCAGGTAGCAAACGGCTCGGGAGCTGCGCGGTGCGGTCCCCAGCCTTTGCCTGCCCCCGGGCCCGGTTCGTGGCCGCCCGCCGCGGGGGCGGCCTGGAACGGGGCGGCGGGGGGGTGGCTGGAGGCCGCATCCCCGGGCCCGGTGCGCGGCCGCCTCGGCCCCCCCTCCCCAGGTCCCCCTTCCCTTCAGGCTCAGCCCGCTGGCCCAGACGTGACCCCCGCGCAAGGTGCTGGCGCTGCGCGCTGCCGGGGCGCGTGTGATTAATGGCCCGAGGTCGGGGACGGCGCAGGCACGAGCCCCTTCTTGGCTCGGCCAGGGTGTGAGGGTATCCGGGAGGACAGCCAGGTCATGTCGGTGGGGGCCCTTGGGACCGCGGCGGCGGCGGCGGAGGAGGAGGAAGAGAAGTAGGTGACGCGGCCCGGAGAGGCTCGTCCCCTCTGGCCCCGGGGCCGGCGCCGCGGCGGATCCCCAGCGCCAGCAAAGTTTGGAGCCACGGGCGCCGCGCGCCCGTCCCTCCCCGCACAGTTCCCTCGGCGGTGTCTGTGCCGCCGCTGCTGCCAGGGCAGGACAAAGGCTCATTAACACGTGATGGGACCGCGCTTCATAAATGGGACCGGAGCGAGAGGGAGCCAGAGACAGAGCGCGAGCGGAGGGAGAGGCAGGGACCGCGCGAACCGACCAGGCGACGGGCGCCCGGGCTGGCGGAAACCGGTGGGCCCGGCGGGGCGAGCGGGAGGAACCAGCGAAGAGCCCCGGGAAGGGGTGAGGCTCGCGGACGGAGGGGGCGCCAGTCCCTATCTCTGTCGCGGGCGGGCGCTCGAGGCAGGGGACGCCGGCGCGCGGGCTACGCGGACCGACCGACTTACTGACCGACCGACGGAGGCACACCCCGCTCCACCCCACCCCGCCCGGCCTCGCCCGCATCCCCGCGCCGGCGCCGCCTCCCTCTCGCGACTCCCTCGGCCACCCCTTCCTGCTCCACTTCTTTTCCGCCTCCGCCTCTGCTCGGTTCCCGCGGCGCCAGTGCCTTCCCCTGGCCCGGGCGGGGTGCCTCGGCTCCCGGCAGAGCTCTCCGTAGAGTCGGGGCTGGGGGGGGACGTTTCGTTCTAGCAGAGAAGCAGCCCCTGCGCTGGGCAAGAGGTGCCGAGGGAGCTTCTCCCGCGAGGACCGGGGGATGCGAAGGGTAAGACCTGGCAGAGTTGCGTTTGTAAATACTTCTTCCGCCTCCCGCCCCCTCGGGTGCTGACCAGTGTGGTCCCCAAGTGTCCTTCGTGGAGTTCTTATTCCGTGTGAGCGAATTGTGCATCGGTGTTTACTAAGCCGTAGAGCCCCAGCCTGTTAACTGTGGTCCGTGCTACTTCTGGAGGTTTCTACCATTTACTAGTTATTGAATGTGTGTGCACCTGGCTCTCTGTATGCACTGACGTCTGTTTGTGGAAAATGTGTAATTGTGCATGTTTGAAAAACGGGCGCTTGAGTTGGTACTTGATGCTTCTAAGCCATATCATCAACTAAGTCTTCCCGGAGAAATACATCGATCTCTGCACCAAACCTGAAAACTGTCTGAAGTCAAATAGTAAATGTCATATAAAGGAATGTATATCAAATAATAAACTTTTGCATATAAAAATATAGCTACAGGAACCACTCTTCTTTTAGGAAAAATGAACGAGCATTTAGCTGATATCTCAATTTGGAGTGATGGAACCATTTAATTTAGAACTAGCTGTTAGATGAAAAAAGTTGACGTGTTTTTAAGAGACCTTTCTTGCCAAGGCTCACAATCACAAACGGATCAGCTCCTGAATGAACATGTGTTTGCTGTGACAGACGTGAGAAAGTGTCATTTGGTCGTTTGAAAGTTTAGAAGCAACATGCATGTTTCTGATTTTAGTTTTTAATTAAATAGATGAGAAAAACATTAGTCACCTTTTAATCCTTGTGTCTCCCATGTTTTTTACTTTCCTTCAGATAAGTGCTCTTCTTGTCTTTGTTGTTGCTTTCTTGATGTATTAGCATCCTCGGGCATTTAATCCAATAAGACATGAGGACAGATCTACTGGTTTTAAAGGTGTTGAAATATATCTCAGTGAGTCCCATAACTTCTCATTTTTAAGACCAAGTTAGTATCTTTTGAACAATGGGGGAAATGGAATCTCCCTGGGGAAACTCAGTGGACACTGAGTATCAGTGGGTGACCACTGCCATCAGTCGATTTTGCAGAATATTGAGAAGCTCAGAGCAACCAACCTTTAAGGTTCCCATAGGACTTTATCTGATTTAAGGTGTTGCTTTTCTAATCCCACCCTACTGACAGTTTGCAAGAGAAGATATACTGATTGATTTTTCTCGGTCCTTTTCTTCCTGGTAGTCCTTGCCCCTCCCCCGCTCTCTAACTCAGTTAAAAGCAGTGTTCTCAAAATAAAAGGCTACGTATAGTTTCTTAAGTGAGACAGATTATTTTCTGATTATCCATACATGAACAGAATCCACGCACCTCCAGAATTTTAAACGTTGCATACTGCAGGCGGTTTCTGTAGGTACAATAGCAGTTACCACAGTTGGGCAAGACGCTTGGACATGGATTTTAAGAACAAATGCATTTTTAGGTTATCAAGAGAACTTACTGTAAACGAACTCTTTTTGTTCCAAAGATGTCTCACACTCCTGGCAAGGAGCAATCTTAGCTGAGGTAGGTATCAAGTGTCTGATGGGGAAAGGTCTTATTGTGTTCTTTAGTCTCCCTGGGGGTAACATGATGCCACAGGGGGTAACTGCTGAGTTTTGGCCTTTCAAAAATAAAATTACTATGCTTGCATACTCGTTGTTAGGAAGGCAAATTATATTCATGACACCCCCCCCAACTTTTAATAGATAGCATCAGTACATGTGCATATAAAAAGAATGTTATGCCTAGTCCCTTAAACAAGCCCTAGGTGATATTATTTACTTTGGCGTGTGAAGTTTCACCTTCTAGTGAAAAATCTGATCTCACGTTGGAGTAGTGCTCGGCTTTGTTTGCTATCCACTGTTTTCTTTTTCTGTTACCCTTTTCCCAGTGGACCACGTGCCTCTCTGTCTCGCTTGTGAGATTGTTCTCCTCTAATAAGCCTAGCTGCAGGATCAGTGTGTTCTCTTTGGCATTTCAAAATGTTAAAATAGTGAAATTGTTAAATGTTACCAAGACGAAACTGCTGGGAATTAAATTCTCCAGAAGAACCACTACATTTGTGGCCTATCACAGTCTCTTCCAAAAGAAAACTCCTTGAATCGGTTTACCTATTTTCTCAAGAAAGAAGCAGTCCCAGTGACTGTGTTGATATGTATTTAGTATGCGGTGTCAGCTTATTAATTACTAAGGCAAAGCCTGAAAAACTCACTCAAAACAATCATGTGCCATTCTTCTTTGCTTTGACTGAATTAATCTGAACCACCAGGATATTTAGACAAGCTCCTAGGTTGTCTTACATATTAGTATGTGGAATTAGAATTGGAATTCTCGGCTGTATTAGAATAAACTGTTATGAAATGGAACTTATTAATAGCAGTTTATAGTTCACCAGGCTTACCAAATGTTTCTTCCCAGAAAACAGTTGGCCTAATAAGGAGAGAGATTATTTCCCATAATTAGCTCTCCAGGAATGCTGCAAAAAAGAGTAATAAATCAAATTTGGAAATACCTAACAACACGTGATGAGTAAAATGAGATTTGGTTATAGGGTCTTGAATTTGGTTAGGAAGATGGAGCCTGTCTGTGAGTTTGCTGACTGTTATTCTTGGGGTAATGATGTTAGCTCAGTTGCATGAAGCACACAGATGAGAGCTTTCCTTCCTCTTTCATTCTAAAGGGATGCCATTGTCTCCACCAGTGTAAGTCTGTCTCTTTTATTTTTGTATTCATCATTTTCTAATTGAACTAACAAATGAGAGTGAAGACAGCCTTTGGGTTTAAATTATTTATAATTCTGCTTCTGACTCTGAAATGACCTGGACCTAACATTGTTGTGAAAAACTATGCCAGGGCAGGTTTATATATTGCATATCTATATTTTGAGGGGCTGAAAGCTCTGCTGATTTTGCTTTTCTTGACTGGAAGTTGGTCAGGAAGTTAAAGAATAAGAGGAAATCAAAACCAATGGATGTATTTTGTGTTGGCAAAATTTTAACTTCCTATTTTCCCCCCTGAATCTCCAGCTCTTTCCTAATTCTGTTCTCATGATAATGTTAACCTTATATTATAACCACGTGAACGCTGTTTTTGAGGGCCTGGAAGGTTCAACACTTTGTAACTGAATTGCTGTTTAATGTTCTGATAACCATTGAATTTGCTAATCTGTATATTCTTAGATTAGATTAGGTTACCTTTATAACATATTACAGATCAACTCAGATTTCTCCCAAATATTTTCTGGACTAAAAGAAAGAATGGCATCCAGAGTTTACAAAATGTCAAGTTCTATACTGCATAATTTAAGAGGACCAGGATATATAAATACACTTTTATAAATATGTCTGAAGAAACTTTTTCAAAGACATATATCAAGACCGAAATAAAAATTGAGACATGTTGCCTTGATGTATTTGAACATATGATTCAGATTTTAAATAAATACTACAAATTTGGGGAAATGTCCAAATTCAAGGCAGTTATGCAGAGGACATGGAAGACTCAAGGCAAAAGAGAGTATCCAGCTTGAATCAAAAAAAGGCTGTTCTTATTCTCCAGGATAGTGGAAATCTGTTCCAGTGTCCTGTGTTCTAAAAATCTTGCAAAGATGCTAGGATCGGCAGAACCACATTCCATTATAATTTTCTCATAAACACCAATGGATGTGTTTAATACAATTTTCACCAACCTTGCTGACTGATTATTGATTTTGGAAGGAAGTTGGGAGAAGATATACAAGGTTATTACTGTGTCACAAGATGCGTGTTAGTATAGGTATATTTGTTGGATATAACACATTATAATGCTGTCACAACTAAGTTAAAACTATAGGAAATTTGTGAGGGGGAAAGGGGAAGGCTGTTTTAGTGGTTTTCCAGTGCTTCCCTTGGTACTTTTCAAATGGTTTGAGGTTAGATGAACTTCTATCTCAAACAGGCTTGCATGGATAATAGATATGTTTATGACATATCAGTAATCAGAGGTCAAAGCCATTACATAAAGTAATCAGTGTGATTACCTCTAGTTATTAACATAAAATATTTACTGAAAATCTTTCCTGGATCATATTTCTTCACTGAACAGGGTGCCTTATGGAAAATAAAGTACATTTCATTATAACAGTTTTTCTAGGGCAGTTGTGATTACAAATATATTCTTGATCTAGTTTTTATGGCTATTTTCCATATATTTGAAGTGCTTTTCATATAGATTATTGGTGAATAACTTTGGGCTATCCTCTGAAAGTGTCATTTGGACAGGTTAATTTCATAACTTAGCGAGCACGGAATTCTGAGGTTCAGAGTTGTGTTCATATGGGTTTTTGAGGAAAGAATTGTTTACACCCCAAACCTAAGCAAATAGGCCTGGCAGAGTCATAGCAGTTGTTTCAAAGTACCGTGAATTCTGTTTTAGCCCCAACTGGAGAAATGTTCACACCTGCACTTTAGGAAGGCTTTCAAAAGTTTTGCTTTGTTTGTTTTCTTTTCTTTTCTTATTGAATATGCCAGTTGAGACTGGTCTGATGGGAATCAGTGTTTTTTTAGCCAGCTCTTTTTTTTTAACCCCCTGCGCTGTTATTGCATTATAGTCTGTAGTTTTGAATAAGTTTATTAAAATAAATTCTGCATTTTAAAATGCAACAAGGGATTTAAGTTCCCTTTTCTCCTAACACAGATGGCAAATCATTTTTCCCTAGGAGTATGATATTTTATTATCTGATGTCTTATTTTTCCACTCAAATTTGGATTCTTAATTGTTTAGAGTTTGGATTCCTTGAAGAGAAATTTGATACCTTTGGCATGATTCCTTACCACCATTATAAACTCTAAATAGCATTAAAAATTTTTTTTAACTTCGAGGTAAAGTGCAGCATAGTTTCCAAAATCTGACAGTGTGATATCTATTTCTTTATTCCCACTAGCAAATTCCATGCTATTGCTTTTTAAGGAAAAGCAGAAGCATTTTTCAAAGACATGCCAGGCAATCTGTTGTGGGAGTTGAATATACTGGCAAATGCTTTCACAAACTGTGTATGTCAGTAGTATATTTAAATATAATTAAAATAAAATATTATTAGGAAATAATGTTTTTCAAAGTTTATGTTGAAATGGGAGGGTTCCCCTCTTTCCTTTATCATTTCTTTATTCGTTCTTAGACCATATATTTAGAGAAGAAAATTGGAGTCAATGTGAGTTCTGTAAATTGAGTTAAAAGGAGTTTTACATTTAAATTGGTGATAAATTCCAGTATGCTTTAAAAAAATTCTACTTTCATATTGGACATTTGTACTAGGAAATTTTATAACATTGATTGCTGTTGGTCAGATGGTTTAAAAAGATGTTTTTAATATAGCAAGTGAACCAATACCATACATAGAGTATGCCTTTGTCACTCTTGTTGCTTTTAACCCAGCTATATTTAAAAATAAATCAACTTGATTTATTCTTTGTAAGAGAGCTTATTTTAATACCACTGTGATCTGTGTATTTTGGTTTATTCCAGTGTTACTTCTTAAATGGACCATATTTTCAACTCATTTTAATGCATTGCTACCAGAATTTGTAAATGTTTTCTCTAGCTTTTGTACAAGTTGTGGTGAACAAGCGATATGCATGTGGAGAAAAAGGGGGAAAAAAACTAAAAAGAAAAAAATTAAACAACTTAACTCATAACTAAAGTAAGCAAAAGATTGTCCAAGGAAATCTGTATCTCTGTCTATGTGGGAATTTGACTTTGGAAAATGTACAACTACTATTGGAAATTAGATCTAAGTTCATACAAATTTTTAAAAAGGGAAACCTTTGAATGATTTTAGTCCTCAGCTAAGGAAACTAATTATGAGTAATCTATGATCCATTTTTATTGATGAAATAATTAGAGAGGGAACAGTCTGCCCAGAGTCATATATTTAAGTGCTTTGGGATACATTTCCATATATTTATAACTTGTAGGTATTTTTGAAAGATCCCTGCCAGCTATAAGCAGTGCAAATTGCATAATTACCAGGGTAGCTCTGTAAGATAATTTGCAGTAGATTTGCATTACTTGGGCCTACTGCAAAATTTCCATTTCAGTTTGTCATTTTCTGGGTTCACCTCCCGTGATACATTATTTTATGGTTTTGGCAAAAGGACAACAAATAGAAACATTTCCAGCTTAAAAAGGAAATAAGCTGGAGTGTTACTTACTTTTACCTTTTTCCTGTTCTTTTATGCTCAGTAGTCATGGTTCCTTCACAACGGTGTTCATAGACATGGTTAGCAGCCCTATCAAACTTTACATAGACTTTGTAAATAAAATTAAGAGAAAATGGTATGTGGTTTTAAATTTATGTCTGCTTACTGCGTAAGTACATGTTATGTCTTGAAACCACTTTTCTTTGTTGGACAAAAGATCTAGCAAATAAATTACCTGAAAAAGTGCAGAGAAGCTCTGGATTGTAGACTGAAAACTCTTGAGAGGTTCGTCACTCCTTACGCTCATTTTCAGGCTAGACTACATTGTTCTACTCCAATCAAATAGGAAAAGCTTGGTTTTAAAGATCTTCTGTGAGAGACTACTTTATCATGAACAGGCTTCCTTCACAGTCCATTTCAATGATTGAAAAACCTATGCTCATAGAATATTTTTTCTTCCTATCTCACCTCAATTCTTCTTAAAGGCTAGTTCTATTTTCCTCCCCCATCTAGTCTTTTTCACAGGTTTCCATCTTTAACAATGGTTCTAAAATTTTAGAGTGTCTTAGAATCTCCTGGAGGCCTTGTGAAGACACAGATGTGCCCCCACCCAGGAACAGAGTTTCTGATTCTGTCGGTCTGAGGTCGGACCTGAGACTGCATTTCTCCCAAGTACCCAGGTGATGCTGATGCTTCTGGTTGGAGAGCATCCTTTGAGAACCACTGACCTATAAAATAACTAACTCTGTGTGCTCTTCCAAACCACATGTGACTTCTCAGACTGTTCTTTAAGGTGTACCCTGGGATGTCTAGCCTATGCTCAACTATCTTATTTCCTAGTTCTTTATCTTCACATCACTTTTTCTGAATACTTTTAGTTCCTCAACTCTGTTCAAAATCACATAGTTGTAGCACACAAACCATGATTCAAGGTCAAACTCTTAAGTATAATAGAACTACCTCATGGTTTCAATGGCATAAAAACTCTGTACTTGCATCCAATTTGTTTCTACATTTCCAAAGCATATTTTACGTCATTACTGAAACCAAGTTCTTCTAGTTCTGTTTGTACATTATAATTTACATCTTGAAAGCATATTTTTCTGTTTATATCTTGTATTGTTCATACACACTGAAATTTTTTTTTATTAAGTGATTTTCAACTAAAGTAGGTGATATGTAAGTACCTAGTTTTTAAAATCATGTTTAACTGGAACCCTGAACTTACACACAATAAAAATGTTTAAAATTATTCCAGTGAGAAAATGATAGGAAGGAAATTGAATTATTTAGAAAACGAGTGTATCCTTGATTTGTATCAGTATTTAAACAAATATTAACTTCTCTTGTGAAATATTCCATTTTAGCTTCTGTAATGATAGAAAATAATTTTCCATTCTTTTTCGTCACAGAGTTATGACCTGTGTTGGTGATTTTATATTTGAAAATTGGAAAGCCAAATGTTTCATAAAATAGAAATGAGTTGAGTTTGTTATTAGAATTGAACTTGGGCTCCTGAGACATTCCATTCTTACTTTTAGCATCTCATGGCATAAACATGTCATTTGTTTTCAGTATAACTCCTTTCCTTTACTCATTCTTAATTACTTTCTTGAGGCACAATTCCAAATACTCACAATTAATTTTTCAATATATTAAATTTTCTCAATGCCTTTTTGCCTCAGAAAAGCAATTAGAAATTTTGTTTTTGTAGGCAATAGTAATAACCCTCTTTAACATATTTTCTTATTTATGTTTAAATTAATTCAGTTGTAAAACGCATAAAATGTTGTTAGCAGGAAAAGTTGTTCAACCAAAGCAAGAACCATGTCCACTGAACAGAGTAACAAATTGATTCCTGAGGGCTTATAAAAGCCACTCCATCTAGTGGTTGAATTTTCACATAACTTCTCTTGATAAGTTGCTTTGAAGACACACTTGCACACGCAGAAACCCATCTGGGAAAAATCAGTGCATAATAGCATGCATTTGAGGGAAGGAAAAAGTCCATTATAATTATAATTTCATACACTGTCTTTAAAGGTCTATCAACAGCATATAGTTAGGATTCATTCACAGTTGTGCATCTCACAAAAATCTCCTTATATGTCACTGTTATATGGCAAAACATTGAGGTTCATAGTACATACTCAGGCTGAACAAGGATCAGAATAGAAAGTAAATACCTGATCTTTGTCCATAACTTCTACTTGCCATCAATATAATTTCTGTTTGATACTGAGATCAAAGATCCTGGGATAAACAGTTGTTGATGCCTTTCATGTAACTTTTACATCTGGTTACAGTTCTTTCCAGCTGGATGTTTGTATGAGACCAAGACTCAGGTTTACTTCCCTAATGATCAACTGACTTTATGCCAAGGAAAACTATCCACAGTTAAAAGTCGTTCTGCTAGGATAGCTCTGTTCTACTGCCAACATTCATTTAGTAAACAGACATTGAGTACATACCCTGTGCCAGGCACTGTGCCAGGCACTCTGCCAGGCAGAGGACATTCAAGACCATACAATACACGTCCCTACTCTCAAGGTGTTCATGAGCTGAAGGGTTTAGACACAAGAAAGACTGCTATGGGATGACTCAGCATTGCCAATCATCTCTCCAGGGAGAAAACCTCAAAGCACATATAGGAAGGGAATTTACCCAAGCCAGTACTATTTGATGATGAAGTATCATCTGCCTAGTACTTGTATTCATATCCTACTCAACTCTGTCTTCTGTGGGAGGGGAAGGGCAGATGGATGGGCTTTACTGGATGGGTTGGTTGGAATGGAGAATCATTTCCCTTGCTTCCTTGACCTGTATCCATTTTCCAGGTGTCATACGTGAATAGACAATGTCTACAGCATTTAGCACAGAGTACATGCCCAACAAAAATATGTTACACGAAGCCTGTAAGGGGCCAATAACTTTATATCCATCTGCTGCTTTGCTGTAGTAACACAGCTGTGTGCCCTTTGGGCGCCAAGAGTGAGTCACAGGCACTCCCTTGTTGGAGCCCAAATGACGATTACATAGTTTCTTCTGCCTTGATTCCAGGCAAGATCTTAAGAACTGACCAGAGAGTGGCATCCTCTCTCTGGGCCTTAAGAAAACCACCCTGCTCATGGTGGGAAGTGGAGTGGTTTCCTTTGAGTTTTAATAGCTCCATATGGGCAATGGATGTTTCAAGCTTTTGTCGACTAACAACAGTCATGTCTCATTCAGACCTAAAGAAGGTGCCCTCTCTGTTCCTTGCTGGTGTCGTGGAAACTATCATAACCATCCATAATCTTTATAATTGACTACTGAAGAAAAAAATATATACGTAATTTTTAAAATCAGTGGCAAAGACAAGTTAGATTTTATTTATTACTTGCCAACAGCCATTGATGGCAAATAAAGTGCTAATCCAAGGCTAGGATTTATAGCTTATAGTTAATTCTCATACTTTGTCCCTAAAGCCCACGGGACAAGGATGATTTGCAAGTGCTATGGGCAATTTTCTTCTGTCAACAGAGCATTCCTTCAGATTTTAGTTGTTCATTGTGTAAAATTATTAAGTACTATTTATTACCTCCTTTCTCAAAATTGATTCTTCCCTTTCCTTAGAAGTGGAAAGAAGACAGTCTTATTAAATGGTTCCTGGACCTCGAAGTTGAGAGCAGGGACGTTGAGTTACACAGACTAGGGTTGAAGTTCTAACTCCATTCGCTCTAGTGGGAAACGCTGGGCAAAGCTGTACCTCTCTAAGCCTCAGTTTTCTCATATGTAGAATGGGAATTGTAATAGCACCTAATTCATGTAAATATTAAAAATAATACATATCCTTAGCATGATGCATGGCACATAAACATGTTTCTGATTGAAAATATTTGGGAACTGGAATTTTCTCTGTCGTACATTTAATCACCCTAGTCACCCAATCACTGAGATTTGAGCCCGGGGAAAGAAAACTCTGTTTTTAGTTGGACTTCATGTGTCTGTTCATGGATTCAAAGAGAAGATACTTTTTGTTGAAAGATGAATGAAGAGACTGAAAAGTATGCTGCTCCATTGGACAACATGTAGCACGCTTTAAACCACTGTTGTCCTTGGCAATGAACTGTCAAGATTACCTGCCTACTGGGTTCTGCATATTGCTTTTGGCCTTTATCGATCAAACCTCATGCAAGATAAAGACAATCTTATGGACTATTTTGTATATGGGCCAGGGCTTCTATTGAATTGAAAACTTTGCAAATTCTATTTTAAGGGAAGGCTGCTTCAATTATGCTCCTTTTACAGCTTATATAGAAAATGTATCTCCCTTACCCCACTCCCCCCGCGCCAGACAAGCAAAGGCACTTGGTAGGAGGAAACATCAAAACAGCAGAGCAAAGTTAAATGATTAATGGAATTGGTTATAAAAGTCAACAGATCTAAGGAATCAGTTCATCTGTATCATTAATTTGCTTTTGTGGTAGGCTTTCCTCCTAGCATTTTCACCTAATAGTGAGTGCTTAATTTGATGTAGTTTAAAGGCATCATTTCTTGAGCCCTGAAATTCTTTATGCTTTCAGAAGCCTATAAATGTTAAATAATTAGGCATACTTCAGGGTAAATTTGAACAGAAATATAGCCTTATAAGTGTCCTAATGTCTATCTGGTTCATAATAATTGATATTTTTAATGAAAAATGTAACACTCATATTGTTAGTAAGAGTAGACCAGAGAAAAGGGTACATTTAATAGCTTCTGCTCTATGTTACAAAATATAAGAAAAGCTAAGCCTTTCAGAACCAACTGAGCATTACCAGCATAATGGAATTTTCTTTTATATATGGGAAAGAGAGAGAACATTAACACAAGGAAGAAGAATTATGTATTTTTGCCTGAATTATCAGGATAATTAAGTCCATCTTTGACTTTGCTATGGAAGATGGTGCAATAAGTGACCAAACTACTTTAATAATTCCAAAACTCAACTGGTTAGGTAAGAGTTAGAACAGACTCAGTTGCCCATTCAGCTGTAACAGAAGCATCATTCATCAAGTTGTGAAGTTGGCCCGTGAGATCTGCCAGTGTACATTAAGGACGTGCCTTAGAAATAATGCAGTTATAAGAGTCAACTAAAATTTTCCCTACTGACTTTAGAGAAATACATTAGCAAGTTATTTTTCTTGATCAAATTAAGGGAAACCAGACTTGTTCCCAGAAATGAATGGAAAATAACAAACAAATATATCCACTGACACCTTCTTTCTCTTGAACCATTCACAAGGCTGTTTTATAAGGTTAACCAAGCAGAGCAAGACAACCAACAAACTAAGGAAAACAACACGATTAAGAAAAGGCCTATGGCTCCTACATTTGATATCCTGGACGTCTATCAATCTAGACATGATGAGCTTGGGATTATTTCCTTAAAGCATTTACAAACTTAGAATCTAGAAAAGGAGCCTGGTCAGCTGATACAGTCCGTAACTATATTGGGAGCGCCAGTGCTTCTGATGCTTCTAGAGGGTTTTCTGCCTTCCTGGACATGATATCCTGCAGGAAGCAAATACTCTCTAGTGCCTGTTCCCCCAGAGGTGCTGCAAGGATTTTGACTCCAGAATCAACAGTGCCAGATATCTAAATTACTGAAGTGTCCCTCTGAAACAAAGAAGGTCTTCAGTGGGGCAATGACATCTTAAATAGCCTGCTATTAAGTTATACTGGTATAGAAAAGACTTTATTTGAAGTCTTGTTTTGAGGACCTACTCCATGTTCATCCTAATCAGAACATGGATGTTTTATACCCTTAATGGTTATAGAAACAAAGATACAGACTCTGAATAGACTTTTTAAAAAAACTCCATACTGCTGCCAAATCCATAACAATTTCTTGATGACACCATAGCCTGCTAGTTGATGTATAAGTTTGGAAGTGGTGGATGGAGAAAAGCAGGTGTGCATAGAGAGGTGGGCAAAAAGAACAGGTGAAGTTATTCTAAAAATTGAAGTTTTTTAAAAATAATAGATTCAATATATTAAAGTATTTTTATTATTGTTATAAAGGCATGATTTACAGCCTAAATCGTTAGACTATGTTCCTTATATTTTTAAATGCAGAATTCTAGGACAATCCCCTTTAAATGTCATTCAATCATTTTTTTACTATAATGGTAACAAAACCCAACTACTTCTTTAATAGGTGCATCTACACATCTTGCTGGAAATTTCCAATTATGATTTTCCCAGTAGCAAACAAAAACAAAATTAATGGTAGCTGCATCCCCCAAAGCCTAAACTATATTACTAATGAACTCTCAAAGAAAACTCTCAATATAAAAAAAAAATAGTAAGGTGGAAATTACTGTAATAATCCAAATGTAAAAATAAAGGAAAGACTTACCAAAATGCAGAGCACAGTTTTCTTGCCATGATCCCATTAACTGTTAAAATAGCCTGTGCACAGTGGCATTTTGACCTTGCTAAGATCCTTGAACTACACAAAATCCATGTATATTTTTAACTGTATTCTTTAAAGTTGGCTTATATTGGGTAGAAATTGGGTAGAAATTACTCTGTATTTCATAACCACACTGTGCCCTGACTCAGGTTTTAACAAGCTGTTTTTTTTTTTTTTTTTAATGAAAGTGCTTGGTCACATTAAAATGGGAAATTGTGATCACATATGTGGTGATCTTAATATAGAGTAAGTCACAGGCACACATGTTTTGAATTATTGAAATAAGGTTTGTGATCCTTTGTCTTAACTGAAGAAGCTTTATACCTCTTCCAAATACTAAAATTTTCATCCTTGAGGACGTGCCAGTAGGCAGATTTACCTAGATGGGTTGGGATAAGGAAGAGTGGTTTAGTAGGAGGTAGTCTTCATTACTATTGGCAAAACGCCAGAATTCGTGTTTGTAAGAAGCTGGAAGACTCGAATATACTATAAGATGTAAAATGGCTTTATCCTAGTTACTGTTAATGCTTAAAAGCATGTATAAAGTCCAAAAGCAGAAACTCTGGTGTCTGAGAGACATGGGTTCAGCTACAAGCTCTTCATATTCTGGACAATTTATTTAAAATCTTATGGTCTCCACTTCCTTATCTGCGACACGGGGATTATAAATAAGCACCTGATAGAGTTGTCATGACAATTTCACGATAGAATATATGCAGTCTCTCTCAAATGCCTGGAATGTAATAGACATTCAATAAAGTTTCCTCCTCCCTCACCCATGTGTGTATCCTATCCTTGCTTAATGCTTTAAGTGCCGAGACAAAAATAAAAATTGAATAAGTAGCCTATGATCTAATTAAGTCAATGAATTATCTGGAAGTATAATTAGTATATGGCAAAGAGCCATTATACTAAGTAATGATAATAATAATTAATATTTATTGAAGACTTAAATTTTGTGCCAGGCACTGTGTTAAGTACTTCACGTGCACTATTTTTTTTCATGTAATTTTCAGAACAATTCTATGACGGAGGCATCCTCCTCCTCCTCCTTCTCCTTCCCATTTTACAGATGAAATAATGAGCTTTAGAAAGATTAACTACTTACCCAAATACAGGTCTGACACTAATCTTGGTTTGCTAACTCCTAATGCAGTGTTCTCTCCATTACTGGTGCTTGGACTGGCTGGAATCAGTGGGGAAAAGAAGGGCGATAGTAGCATCCCTGTCTTAGTTTAGGGAGATGATGTATCATAAAGGTTGAAAGCAGGGCTTCCCTGGTGGCGTGGTGGTTGAGGGTCCGCCTGCCGATGCAGGGGACACAGGTTCGTGCCCCGGTCCGGGAGGATCCCACATGCCGCGGAGCGGCTGGGCCCGTGAGCCATGGCCGCTGAGCCTGCGCGTCCGGAGCCTGCGCTCCGCAACGGGAGAGGCCACAACAGTGAGAGGCCCGCGTACCGCAAAAAAAAAAAAAAAAAAAAAGGTTGAAAGCAGCTCCAAACCTGTCAATATCCAAACAATATCCAATATGGTAGCCACTAGGCACATGTGGCTATTAAGCCCTTGAAATGTGGCTAGTTCCACATATTGAAAGGATAATACTTTGGATGTATTGAGTTAAATAAAATATATTATTAAAATTAATTTCAAATAAAATATATTATTAAAATTAATTTCACTTTTACCTTTTTCTTTTTACCCTCGATAATGGAAACTTTAAAATTGCCTATGTGGCTGGCATTCCATTTTTTTAAAAAAATATTTTGAAGCTATAAATCAAGCTCATAAACTACTAAATAAAGTATATTCCAGCCTCTTATCTTGACAAATATGCCTTCACGAGGGCCTGCAAGCCCAGGTTCAAATTTAGAATTTTTGGCCTCCTTGGAGTTAGACAGCAAAACATGATGGTGCGGGGGAGCCAGGTTTGCCCACCCCGTTCTGCTCCCACCCACACTGCACCACGAGGACACAGGCATGCAGGCACACACGTGTGATCGGCCCAGCCTGCCCATCCTCACACCGCTTCCCCCACAAACAGCTGCTTCCGGTGGCCTCCAGGAGGACAGACCCCAGGAGCAAGCCCACGGAGTTCCTGGAATTGGAGGAGGGTGACTCTTGGAGGGCACCTCCTTGACCCCATCGCCGGGGGGGGGCCCAGCTGGAGAGGCTCTGTGACAACGAAACTACGATACCCTCTATAAGATGCACTCTAATTTCAGGGATGTTAAAATGTGAAAAAAATGTGCATTTTTTAAATTTTAATTTTTTGTTGAAGAATAATTGACTTACAATGTTGTGTTAGTTTCTGGTGTACAGCAAAGTGTATCAGTTATATATATATAACTGATATATATATATTTCATATTCTTTTCCATTATGGTTTATTACAGGATACTGAATATAGTTCCCTGTGCTATACAGTAGGACCATGTTGTTTATCTATTTTATATGTAGTAGTTTGTATTTGCTAATCCCAAACTCCTAATTTATCCCTCCCCCACCCCCTTTCCTCTTTGGTAACCATAAGTTTGTTTTCCATGTAAGTCTGTTTCTGTTTCGTAAATACATTCTTTTGTGTCATATTTTAGATTTCACATATAAGTGATATCGTATGGTATTTGTCTTTTTCTGACATACTTCACTTAGTATGATAATCTCTAAGTCCAACCATATTGCTGTAAATGGCATTATTTCATTCTTTTTATGGCTGAGTACTATTCCATTGTATATATGTGCCACATCTTCTTTACCCATTCATCTGTTGATGGGCATTTAGGTTGCTTCCATGTCTTGGCTATTGCAAATAGTGCTGCTATGAACACTGGGTGCATGTATCTGTTTTATTTTTTTATAGATTTTATTTATTTATTTATTGGTTACGTTGAGTTGTCGTTGCTGTGTGTGGGCTTTCTCTAGTTGTGGCAAGCGGGAGCTACCCTTTGTTGCAGTGCAAGGGCTTCTCATTGCGGCTTCTCTTGTTGGGGAGCACGGTCTGTAGGTGCGCGGGCTTCAGTTGTTGTGGCTCACGGGCTCTAGAGCGCAGGCTCTCTAGTTGTGGCACATGGGCTTAGTTGCTCCACTGCATGTGGGATCTTCCCGGACCAGGGCTCGAACCCGTGTCATCTGCATTGGCAGGCAGATTCTTAACCACTGTGCCACCAGGGAATCCCCGCATGTATCTTTTTGGATTATAGTTTTCTCTGGATATATGCTCAGGAGTGGGATTGCTGGATCATATGGTAACTCTATTTTTAGTTTTCTTGAGGAACCTCCATACTGTTTTCCATAGTGGCTGCACCAACTTACATTCCCACCACCAACAACAAAAAGAATGTGCATTTTATATTGGATGCCCAGCCGCCTTCTGCATTCCATTTTTATTGGACAACACTGCTCTAGAATCAGAAGATCTGAGTTCATTCTGGCTCTGCCCTTACTAGCTGTGTGAATGGCAAATTACTTACCCTCTCTGTGCCTTTCATCTGTAAAATGGAGATAATAATGGCATCTACCTCACAGGGCTACTGTGAAAATAATTTGATATACATCAGAGGCTCAGAGGGCCAGCTGCACATAACAAGCTCTCCATACGTGCTTAAAAGGGGAAAAATCAGCAAGACTTAGTGGTCTACCTGATTATAGAGGCCGAGGAGAGGGAATCCAGGTTAAATGTGGGGTGTGAGCTTGGGTGACTAGAGAGATTACTCACAATACTGCAAGAAATGTGAAACATGACATGGCTGCATTATTTGTAATAGTAAGAGATGACAAATAAGCTAAACCTGTGTCCATAGGAGGCAGGCAGATACTCAAGGGAGCTGCTAAATGAGGAGGGAGGTTTTGTGTACTGATGTGGAAGTGTCTTCACATATACTTTTAGGTGGAAAAGCAAGGTGCCGAACAGCACGTATATTAGTATTTGTTAAAAAGAAAAGAAAGAGGGGATAAATGTATATATATTTGCTTGAATATGCATGGAATATCGCTGCAAGGTGTACCAAGAAACTTCTTGCCTCTGAGGAGGAAAACTGGTTGGCTGAAACACCAGAATGGGAGAGGTTAGGTTGACTCTTTGCTGTATATCCTTTTGTACATTTTGAATTGTATGAATGGAATATATACGTATAAATAATCAAAATGTCAAATAAATTAGTTTTTAATTAGGCAGTGTGAAGGGAGAATTAGTTACTTGAGAGAAGATGACTTATGGGATGGAGATCATGGACTGGCTCCCAGTAACTGCTTGAAAATGTTGGGCTCAAACATTGATCTTCAGGCCAAATGTCCATTGAACTAATTACTTTTCTCTCTTCTAATTTTAAGAAAAGGCAAATATTTATTATTAAATCATTGCTTTCATGGATCAGTTAATAAAATTCAACTGCCACTGTATTAGGTTCATGGGAAGATTTCTAAGGGAGCCCAGCCTCCCCCATCCCCCCTACACCTGCTATCATGTTATCAGGTCAGTGAGTCACATAAGAAAAAAAAGACGCCAGTCCTGTGCTTGGAAAACACATTCTAGTTATGGAAATAAATATGTAAACGTATGCGTAAATGCTATGATGAGGTCTATAATAGAGGGGAAAACTGGAGGACTAGTTCTCCCTGGTGGGAAGGACAGGTCAAGGAGGTAAAGATAATTTATCTCAGAAAGACAACTTGGAAATGAGTACTGCAGACAGAGGGCGGGGTAGGAGGAAAGGAGGAAGGTGTGCAAGGGTAATTCAAGGAGCAGGGAGCCGTCTCCCAGGCCAGGAAGCTGTGTGTTTCAGCATGGGGGGCAGTTGAGAAGCAAAAGTAAGATTTGAGGACGTGCCAGGACCATTAACGGCTCTCAGATTGTGGCTGTCTTCTGTGTCCTTCCTATTCCATGAACACGTTCCTATGTAAGTGGAGTTGTTGAGTGAATGTACGTTTGCACAAAGAGCAAACTTGACTCAAGAGACAGGGCCCAGTGGTGGGCACAAGTAGGACATTTTCTGGAAGAGCCAAGGATGTGAGAAAGGATATGACAGACAGATGGCTGAACAGGGAACTTGAGGACACTTGAGAGTGAACAGGTGGAGCCAGGCTGAGCTGGGGACTCAGGAGAGATTGTAACAGAGGAACCAGGCAGCGCAGGGCAACCACTGTGGCTGTTGAACTTCAGTCTTTTATGTCTGCATCCTTTATTCTTATATCCTCCACAACTAGACAACCTCCCCGGGACACCTGGCTGGCCTTTATCAGACTCTCGGTGGACACTGGGTGTCCCTGTGCGGTCTGTGCACCAGTGCTCCTGCCTCTGGCTGAGCGATGTCCAGCCCTTGTGTGCCTTGCCCTTCGCCAGTGTGGGAGGGTATGCAGAACCGGCTCAGAGAAGAAGCAGTAAGTTCCTGAGTGATGCCAGAAGTTAGCCATGGATGATTCGGGACCCTTGGTTCGGTGGCGCCTCTAAACTGTCATTGCAGGCTATACTGATCGTGCCAAAGGGCTACAGGACCACGAAGGAGCTAAGGGAGCCCTCCTGACTCACCTGTCATGCTTGCTTTGTTCACCATCTGGTAAAATATTGCCGGTATTGTCCTTCCCCTCTATCTAGCCAAAGTTGCCCGTGTCATGTGGCTCATTCCATGAGTATTTAGGCTAGGTAATCATTACACAGGCAGCTTCCATTTACAATGTCAGTTACGTCATCTAAATAGAGCATTTTTCGGGCCTCCCTGGTGGCGCAGTGGTTGAGAGTCCGCCTGCCGATGCAGGGGATACGGGTTCGTGCCCCGGTCTGGGAGGATCCCATATGCCGCAGAGAGTCTGGGCCCGTGAGCCATGGCTGCTGGGCCTGCGCATCCGGAGCCTGTGCTCCGCAACGGGAGAGGCCACAACAGTGAGAGGCCCGCATACCGCAAATAAATAAATAAATAAATAAATAAATAAATAGAGCATTTTTCTAGCACGAATGGATCGGGCAGCTATTTAGGATAGATACCCTGATTCAAGCTACATGCTTATTTATTCCCATTATGATTGGGTGACTCCCTCCCCCACATTGAATAGGGAAGGGATTTTTTTTCTCTTTTGAAATACATATATTCAATCAACCAGCGTATGTAGGGCCCCCTTCTATACATTAAATGCTATGAATAAACACTAAGATAAATAAAATTCCTTCCCTCAGTGAGCTTACTACCTAGTGGGTGGGAGGGAGGGGCAAAACAAATGCAAACACGGAGAAATATTAGGATATTTAGTAAACACCATGGACACCATGGTAGAACTCTATCTGGATATTCTAGGAGCCCCAAAGAGGGTATGATGGGAACAGGGGAGCTACATCAAACTGGGGGAAGGAGTTGACCAGGTGGAGGAAGGGAAAGGGTGTTTGCTCAGAGGAGTGTGAAAAGCAGTGGAAGTAAAAGCACCAAGTTGAAAAGCAATGGATTTGGTGTGTTCATGGAACCGAATGATCTGGTATAGTGGCAAGTCCAGGAATGGTGAGAGGAGGGATGGAGAGACAGGCAGGGGCTAGACAACCCTGGGAAGGAAGGCTTTTACTGGACCTCATCTTATGGGTGTGGGGATGGAGGCAGAGAGCTTTCCTGCTCAGGGAGAACAGAATGTGGAGAGCTCTGGGCACAGGGGAGTGAGGGTCAGACCTGAAAGGCCCTCAGCTGGGCCGACACAGATGGCAGAGAGAAGAGCTGCGTGGGATGGTCTGGAGAGCATGGGCCTGAAAGGGAAACCTTGTGAATGAACTTGAACTTGGTCTTTAGGGCAAAGAGGTTGAAATAGGGGAGTCACGTAATCAGCCGCCTGTTTTATGAAGATCACGGCAGCAGCTATTTATTTGGCAAGTGATCCAAAGGGGATCAGTCCAGAGAAAGGCAGGAAAACTGGCCACGTGGTTGGTACTCGGGTTCTGGTGAGCTGTGATGGTGGCCTGGACTTAGAGGTGGTAGAATGTGGGAACTTGGGCCACATGTAGCATGTTGTGCCTTTTCCCAATTACTAGACAAACAGAACAAAAACCACATCATGACGCTTCAGGTATTCATTAAAAAGTTTTTCCTGGGTCTCCGTGTCCTGCCTCCACCCACATTAATTCTACATACTCTTGGCATAAACATCCTTTCCTTGGGGAAGCCGCCTTCAACCCCCAGATGGCTGCTCCCACCGCATCCTGTACGTCCCTGACTGTAGCTGTTACAATGCTTTCTCACACTTACAGGGTCAGCTTGTCTCCTCTGCTACACTGAACTCCATGTGGTCAGGGGCTCTTTCCGGATACTGTTCTGTTTTTAGTGCCTAGTACAGTGCCTGGCATATACGGGGTGTGCCACAATTTGTTGAATGGATGAATAAATGAATTATTAATTCAGATAGGTGGGATCACTGTATTTTAGCAGGAGGATTCAGAACATTTTAATTGGATCCAAGCTAATGCCTATCTTTTCCCCCCTCAATACAGTGTGATATGTTTAGGAACAATAAAAAGACAATTAGTGAGTAAAATATTGGCTTTTATGATTTTTAAAATGATTGTAGATATCACTCCATACTTCTAATGTTTCTTCTTTATTTATTTATACTGAGATCATTGACATTGAACATTGTCTTAGTTTCAGGTATACGACATCATGATTTGCCTCTCCCACACGTCTTGATGTGGCCCTTTTATCGTTTGCTGTGAAGTGCCATTCAGCTGGTTTTCAAGTCTTTTTCAGAGGGAATTATTCCATTTGTAGCTGTAGATTAGGTGGGCCTCTGGGAGGAGGGGGCTCAGGATCTTTCTACACCGCCATCTTGGACTGCCCTCAGTATTTCTAATACATAAGCTAAAGAGCCCAAGAGCCACATTTTAAACAAATATTTATAAATAGGAACACCAATTCTCTGGCCATTTATTTTGAAACAGAGCCAATTGCCTTGCTGAGAATTGAAGAGCCCTGAAACTCTGGCCGCTCCTCTGAGCCATCCTGACTTCCAGTGCCATCCACCTGGAAAGGCTTGGGTGATCGGGTCTCTCTCCCAACCCCCAGTGTGTGCCGATGTCACCTCACCGCTCATGGAAGTCACTGTCTGCAAGCACTGTCCATTGTGACTACTTTCCAGTGTTAAAGATCTTGTTCTTCCAGGGGCATCAGTGCAAATTTACCCTTCGTAACATTTTTCTTGGCTGGTGTAGACATTCTACAAGTTCACCTCAGCCATGGCTCAGTTCAAACATCTTCTCTGGGTGAGGAAACTTGCCTGATGGAGTCAGGGCTAGAACCTGAATCTTCCCATTAAGGCCACTTGCTTCCTATAGTTCCCAGCAACGTCCTCCTCCACCTTTATGCTCAACACACAGGCCACACGACTCAGTCTTTGACTCCACACCCTGTTCTTTGGTTGTCTTATATGCTCAGTCTTACCTGTGTGACAAGGCAGTAAAGTCTTTAAGAGCAGAGACTGTGTGACATGTGGTTGCTTTCCCCACCAGCATCAGGACTCTGTGTGTGTGTGTGTGTGTGTGTGTGTGTGTGTGTGTGATAGTAGAAGCCAGGTGGCAAACACTCCCTAACACAGTCGCACCCAAGACACATTGCTTTCACTTGACCACCAGACCCTGGAGGTCCACACGGGCCTCACACAGCGACTCACGTCCAGAGAGCTTAAATAATGAAAGAAATGGATGTGTTGGGTGTGTGCCCTACCTCACCAACTTTTGACAGCTTTTCTTGTTTGTTTTCTTCTTTTTTTCATCTTAATTGTGTTTTTATTTTTATCATGGTATATTTTTCTGTACGTTGACCAAATGCATGGCTTTATTTTATTTATTTATTTTTTCGCTGCTCCGTGTGGCTTACAGAATCTTAGTTTCGTGACCAGGGATCTGAACCCGCGCCCTCGGTAGTGAAAGTGTGGCGTCCTAACCACTGGACCACCAGGGAATTCCCTGGGAAGCTTTTCTTTAACTGAAGGATCGACACATTTTGTTGACAGAATCGGACAAGGATTTTACCTATGTTCAGAGACAGGAATGAAATAACACAAGGGGACATATTTGGGATGTTTACCATCTTTTTTTTGTGGGGGGGGGCGAGTTGTTCGTGTGTCTTAATTCTCCCTGTTCTCTCCCCATTCAACTTATCTGTTTTCCCTCCCATCAGGGTTTCCTGCTGCGGGGCTCCTTCTCCGTCATTGTGAGTGTGGCCTAATCGAAGACAGAGGGGATGAAGTCTATCCTCGATGACCTTGCAGATACCACCTTCCGAACGATCACCACAGACCTCCTCTATGTGGGTGCCAATGACATTCAGTACGAAGACATCAAAGGCGACATGGCATCCAAATTAGGATACTTCCCGCAGAAATTTCCTTTCACTTCCTTCAGGGGAAGTCCCTTCCAAGAAAAGATGACTGCGGGAGAGCACCCCCAGTTGGTCCCAGCAGACCAGGTGAACCTCACCGAATTTTACAACAAGTCTCTGTCCTCCTACAAGGAGAACGACGAGAACATTCAGTGCGGGGAGAACTTTATGGACATGGAGTGCTTCATGATTCTGAACCCCAGCCAGCAGCTGGCCATCGCCGTGCTGTCCCTCACGCTGGGCACCTTTACGGTCCTGGAGAACCTGCTGGTGCTGTGTGTCATCCTCCACTCCCGCAGCCTCCGCTGTCGGCCTTCCTACCACTTCATCGGCAGCCTGGCTGTGGCAGACCTCCTGGGGAGCGTCATCTTCGTCTACAGCTTCGTCGACTTCCACGTGTTCCACCGCAAAGACAGCCCCAACGTGTTTCTGTTCAAACTGGGTGGGGTCACAGCCTCGTTCACGGCCTCCGTCGGCAGCCTGTTCCTCACGGCCATCGACAGGTACATATCTATTCACAGGCCCTTGGCCTATAAGAGGATCGTCACCCGGCCCAAGGCCGTGGTGGCGTTTTGCCTGATGTGGACCATCGCAATTGTGATTGCCGTGCTGCCTCTCCTGGGCTGGAACTGCAAGAAACTGCAATCCGTGTGCTCAGACATTTTCCCTCTCATCGACGAGACCTACCTGATGTTCTGGATCGGGGTCACCAGCGTGCTGCTGCTATTCATCGTGTATGCCTACATGTACATTCTCTGGAAGGCGCATAGCCACGCCGTCCGCATGATCCAGCGCGGTACCCAGAAGAGCATCATCATCCACACGTCCGAGGACGGCAAGGTGCAGGTGACCCGGCCGGACCAAGCCCGCATGGACATTAGGCTGGCCAAGACCCTGGTCCTGATCCTGGTGGTTTTGATCATCTGCTGGGGCCCTCTGCTCGCAATCATGGTGTACGATGTCTTTGGGAAGATGAACAAGCTCATTAAGACAGTGTTCGCCTTCTGCAGCATGCTCTGCCTGCTGAATTCCACCGTGAACCCCATCATCTACGCTCTGCGGAGCAAGGACCTGAGACATGCTTTCCGGAGCATGTTCCCCTCGTGCGAAGGCACTGCGCAGCCTCTCGATAACAGCATGGGGGACTCGGACTGCCTGCACAAACACGCCAACAATGCAGCCAGCGTCCACAGGGCCGCGGAGAGCTGCATCAAGAGCACGGTCAAGATCGCCAAGGTGACCATGTCTGTGTCCACGGACACGTCTGCCGAGGCTCTGTGAGCCAGACGCGTCCCTGGCAGCACAGGAAAAGAAATTCTCTCTCTCTCTCTCTCTCTCTCTCTCTCTCTTTTTTAAAAGCTCAAAAACCCAGAAGAGTCTGTCGTCTCATCGGTTATATTTTTTTAAGTTGACCACGCTCAGTGAAAAGGTGATTGTCACCGTGATCAGTTTTCAGTTCTCTAACGTTTCCATAGTGTAGGTCCTCAAACTCAGTTCTCTGGGGGGTTTACGGTGAAGAAAACCTGTTGTTTAAGGGACTGGAAGGTCCTTCAAAGTCTCAGTGAAATAGGAGAGAACCTTTGGCTACACAGTTGGAAGCCCAAATACCCATAGAAAAAGGCCATCAAACGAGTAATGCCTTTGTAATCACAACTTTCATTATAATGTGAAATGTACTTGTCCGGAAGTAATCAGAGATGTCCATTTTTACAACAGTTACAGTACTAAAGTAGAGCTATTTTGTAAAATGTAGTGTGTCCTGTGAGATGTGTATCAGTGTTTACCATGTGTTATTTATATTTGTCTAGTCCAGCAGAACTGCAAAGTGGGCTTCTACAAGAACAGTGGCACATAAGCAGCGGATATATGCCAATGAGACCACTTTTTAAAACATTATTGCCCATGATGTAACTTTAGAAACCTTAATATTTTTTTCAAGTATCTCTATTTAAATTTGACATTGAAATAACCATAAAGGTTTATTTTTCTGTTAATCCAACCAGAAGAATTTGAAGACTGTCCAAAATCTTGAGCAGAATTCGTTGACACTTAAAATTTTCTTAGTCCTGCATTTTCATACGAGGACTTGTATTATCTTCTGGACTGTAGCTGTTCTGTTGGGTGATGGATTACAATCAGAAGAGAAGAGAGACTGCATATTGACTTTGGCTGACATCTCCGACTTTCTTTAGACTTTAGCTCTTACTGGACCTCTTAAGACAGCATGTGTCAATCTTAATGTATGTTGTTATCACTGTGCAATTGCTGTTTTCTTGAAGAGTATTGCATCCTTATATTCCAGGTTTAAGTAGATTTCATGCCTGGGTGGCCAAACAACAGTCTTCATTTTTTCTTAATTGAAAAGAAGTATTGTCTGGATCAGTAAAATTATACTGTGTGTGAGTGTGAATATAAATGTGTGTGTGTGTGTGTGTTTCTATCCTGTGACTGTTCTAGTAATGTCCTAAAGTGAGAAAACTGTGACCACGTGTAAGCTGTTCCCCTTGCTGCACTCTTGCACATGAATTCAGTTTCTAAAATTGAGTTCTTCCGGAAATCTAGTTGATAAAAATACTGACCATAAGCCTTCAGAACCCTCCCCCTTTGAAACTGGGTCAAGTAGTACTAAACTGACCTTTAGGTATTTCATAAGACCAGCGTTTAGCAAGGAATCATCTATAATGAACCTTCAGGTCAAGGTCTGTGTTTACAGTGTTCATGTCGGGAAATGGGAGTGTTTTGGTTTCTGAGCACCTAATATTGATCAAGTCCATGGAGATGTAAGTCATTATAAGGGAAGTAGCTCTAAAATAAAACCCTCCAGTGGTAACATATTTTAGTTGTGTGTGTAGGCAGCGTGATCCCAGTTTCAGTAGCACTATACTTTGCTCACTGCAGTGGGACTACCAGATCCGGCTTATGTGGTAAGAAGGCCTATCAGACAGTGGGTGAGACAGAAGAGGGCAGGGTGAGGAGATGACACACTCGTGATTGAGGCCTGGATGTCATATGGCTGCTTCTGTGTTTCGTGCAGATGCCCTTGGTGACAACCCAGCACCCAGCTTTGTCTGTATAGGTTTGGGCTCTTTAGAGAACAGGCCTCTCCTCTGTTCCTGATTAACAAGAGGTGCTAAAGCATAAAGATGAGCATGGCTTGCTTTCTTCTTACGCCCCAGTTTCATACTCCTTAATGGTGCCATGGGTGCTCTGACTTAGGCCCTTTCCCAGTAAGCACTGATAATGCTTAAGAAGCCACCTGACTCTGACAAATTTTACTTACAAACTATCTTCTCCCTAAACAGATAAAGCTTGGCTTTTGCAGGACCAGGAGGCTTGCATAGCCTGATGTAAAGCAGAGAGCTAGCGTTTATCTGGTGATTGCTAGCTATGTGATACCCAAGTAGCCTGATGGGACAATGTCCTTTCTTGCAGCGTAAGGCTGAATGTGGCTTGTGGGCCAAGCTGAGATGCTTTTAATTGTCTGTACGGCTCGAATCTGCCTGCTGGTTCCCTCACTTTACCTCTCTGTGATATGCAGATGATATGCTCAGTGTGCTAGAGGATTAATAAGATCTCTTTAGAAGGAGAAAAGATTGTTTATGATAAAACTCACCAGGGTCTAGTTTCCATTGAAGCATTGCCACTCTTTTGTTCTAAATTACCCTAAAGATTAATCCACACGTCTCAGAGCTCACTAGGCAATACCAACGCTCTTCTCACAGCTACGAAGACATGGTGAAGATGAAATTCTTGTTATTGGTAGAAAAATTCCAGGATTCATTTTTGAAACTGTATTTGTGTGTATGCAATGTAGATTTTATAGTGTGTTGTGCTTATAAGATCTCAATCATATATAATAAATTAAGGGACAATGGGGCTGACAGCACTAAACTTGGTGCTTATTGATATTCTAAGAAATATCTGTGAAATATCATCATGTATGTGTTACACCACCTTCATTTTAAAACATTTAAATGAGTTTGATTCACTCTGATACTTTTAGTGTCATTTCCTAACCCAAGTGACTCAGATGTTCTCCCCAATGAATACACTCATTAGAATTATTATTCAATAGTATCATTCATTAATTAGTCCCTTAATGAGACCCATTGATTTAAATATAATTTAGATTGCAGTAAGCTTTATAAGGTCTACCTTCAGAGTTATCTACTTTCCTCTGAGGCTGACATATGTGTCCTGATCATGCATTTCACCATCATGTATGTCTTTAGATAGGGCCAAATGCCAACCTGCTCAATTTCTTCAGAGTACTGATGAACCTTTCAATCCCAGACTAACAGTTTTATTTAGAAAAGGAGGGCTGTCTCCAAGAACCCCTAATTTCCCACTACGTATGAAATAAATGTAAAAGAAACACAGATCTGGAAGAAGCTACAGACATATGCCTACACTTGAGATGATTCCCAAGCCTCCTGTCACTTTGAGTCAGGTCTATGTGGCATTAAGTGTCATGGAATGTTGGCCATCTAAACCCACACTGCAGGAGACAGGCCCAACCTCCAGATGAGAATTTTGGCCCTTGATGAGTGGCATTCTAGTTACTGTCCTGTTGATTGATTTCTGCCATCCCATGTCTGTAAAAGAGACCGCCAATATCGTGAGCAAAATTAGATTTCTCGTGTTCTAACTGTATATTTGTATGATATTTTAAAATCTCCTAAATGCTGGGCAATGGCTGTTACCAATTGTCTTGCACTGGCCTTCTGATGAAATGTTAACAATGCCTATTGTAATATAGACAAAACATTTTATCTACTGGTTTGGGCTGAATGTATGTAAATAGGTTTTTTAAAAGTCAGATGTTTAAGCAGTGGCCTACAAATCAGTACTTTTCAGATAGGAGAGTTTCCTTACATTGCTGTGACATCCGAAAAGCTATCTTCACGTAAACTTAGTGTACTAGGCCTGCTGAGGATCCAGAGTGCTCAAGAAAGGAAAGCTTTCCTTGTAATAATATGAATTAAGATACCAGATGATCTGGATTCTTATTTCCAATGTTTCAAGTGGAAAACAAAGCTCTTTATTGTCTGTAAATCAAACATGATTACTTTTCCTCTTAGAAGAATATTGTACTGTTAGATGTTTGTTGAGCTGGTGACATCCTTGCAACCGCTGCAATATCTTTGTTAGTAATAAAACTTTGTACACAAGTACTAGTAAGATTGTTATTCAATGTAGCTTCAGTCATTAGATTACTATAGTGAAGTAGTACTAATGTAATATTTACAATGTATTAAGCCCACGCTATATTTTAGTTCAATGATGTAGTTAAATTGTTATTTATTCAAAGAGAAAACATCCCATCATGTCTATTGTCCGAAGTTACCTGGAATCAAATAAAAATTCTAGATTATCACAAAGAACATACAGTGTCTTTGAATTCTGCCTTAGTTCACAGTCTGATGTTAAAACACTTGGGGTTTAAATTCTAAAAGATTGACTTGTTCCCCAAAAGCAATGAAGACTTTATTTGAGAAATGGGTATAGATTGGATTAATATTAATTTTTAACATAGGAAAAACATGCAGAAAGCCATCATTTACATAATAAAGGACAAAAATCTGCCATACCTTTTACGTCATTATTTAATTAAAGCGTTTAGTGATTTTGAAGTAAATTAAAGCAAATTACTATTCTCAATGTATAAATTAAGTTGGAACGTAGCAGACTTAGTAAAATATATAAATCTAAAGAATTTATAACATCATATATTTGGAATCATGTGAACTTTTCAACTTAACTTATAAAAACATAAATTTTTATCTGAACAGTAAGAGAAAATATTTTGAAATTTTTATAATGAAGTATCAATAGAAAAGCATTACAATTAAGTTTACACAGTATTACTGTCTGAAGTAAAGTATGTTTGTAGTCAATTTTGAAAGAAGACTTTAAATTTTTCAAATGATGAATTGAGACAAATATTTGAAAATAGATTGTCTTTATTTTTTTAATAGCTATAATTAAAACTCTTCATTCTTCTTCTTTTATTAAACATTGTAGTTAACTTCATGAGCTAAATGCTTCTAACAAAGAGCAAATGACATGTGTTCTTAATTCTTAAATTTTATACCGGGGTTTGAAGGGAATAAGATACTTATTTCAATATCTTCATAAGCATCTTGAAACTCAAAACTGATCCCAATCAGTAATACGTGTTGCCATCTATATTGAAATATACATTAAGAATGATGTAGAAACAGTAAACCAATTGAGGTATGCAAGAAGCGCCACAGTATGCCCCCAGATGGTTCCAACTGGAAAAATTTCACCATCCTCTTTAGAATATTCTATGGTAAGTGTTTCTCCTGGTTTGAAGGTGATAACATGTGAAGTTCTTGGTACAGTCTTGGAATATAGAAGGTGAGCAATACACTTTATCTTTGTTCTTCAACTCCTTGTCCCTGGAATGCTGGTAAGGGAAATTTGGAGTGTACATATCTGATTCGTTTAGGAGGTAATGAAATGTGCAGAATGGGTGGGGCTCTGAACATCTCAAAAATACAGGTTGGGTTACTTGTGAACTACTTCACAAGTTTCTGGGTAAGGCTGAGTAATGAATATAGAGGATTATAAGATATATAGTTCCCTGTGACATACCCAAAGGGAAAGAGAGTGACAGGAAGGAATGACAAATGGGATGAGTAATTAAAGTATACAGTTGCAGTCTTGGATTAAGAGCCAAATGAAATTCTGGGACTCCCAGTACTAACTGCAGCACCTTATTCATTGCTTTGAACACGGATGAGCAGATATTTGTAGAGCAATGGAATAATTTTTCTTTTAACTCTAAGAAATTAGATGACTAATGCAGCACTTCAGTTGTTTATTTTAATAATAACAATAACAGAATTGTTCACATCCTTGGGTAAGCCTGATCCATTTGAAAATGTTTAAATGTTTACTACCTTACTTACACAATCTTACTACCTTACTTACCTTACTTACACAAGCACACAATCTTTTTGGCTAACATCAGAATCATGACAGATGTCAAAGATACCCAGCTTTGACTGACAGAGGCAGCTATTGAGCTGGTGAGAACACTGGAGAAGAAATTATTAGACCCAGGATGTAGTTCTGGATCAGTCACTTTCTAGCTATCTGGCCTTGGACAAGCTACAACTCTGACTTGCTTTTCTCATCAGTAAAAAATGCCAGTTCTGAAAATATCAGTAGCATCAGATGATGTAAAGTGTTTTGAAGAGCTTTGAAAACCATGAAGGGCTACACCCATGTAAGTATTGGAATTAACCCGTGTTCAAATAATTCATTTTATCGTATTCAGCCAGTGTCTATACCAGTCCTTTAGCTCAGGGGTCCCCAACCCCAAGGCAGCAGACTGCTACCGGTCCGTGACCTGTTAGCAACCGGGCCGCACAGCAGGAGGTGAGTGGCAGGCGGGCGAGCGAGCCAAGGTTCATCTGCTGCTCTCCAGCGCTCCCCGTCATTGCATTACTGCCTAAAGCGTCACCTCCTGCCACCGTCCATGGAAAAATTGTCTGGCATGAAACTGGTCCCTGGTGCCAAAAAGGATGGGGACTGCTGCTTTAGTTAATAATCAGGAATAAAGAAGCTATATTCTGTTGTGCCTATGAGTGACAGGCATTGTAGCAGCACTTTATATGGGCACCATATATAGATAGACAGATACATACATACATACATATATACATATATATCTGTGTGTGTATAGATGTGTATGTGTGTATATATATATATATATATATATATATCTCCTTAGCAGCGCTATCATGTCGGTGTCATTACCTTCCTATTATAGGTGAGACAAAAGCTCAGTCAGGTAAAGACCACATAGCTAAGCTTAGAACCCAGGCCTTCTTGATTCCAAAGCCCATATTAATTTTATTAAACCACAGTGCCTCCACTCATCCATCCATTATTTATTTAAAGCCATATATTCCACAAGTATGTATCAAAAATTTCCCCTGCCCTAGGAAATGCAAAGATGGAAACTCACCTTTTCTTACCGGAAGGCCTACTACAAATAACACCCAAAGTTCTTGTGTTTTACAGCACATTTCCACATATGTAGGTGTGGATCTTGCCCAAGTTTACATGGATAGTTAGTAGTGAGTTGAATCTCTGGAGCTCAAACCCGGGTCCCAGCTCGGGATCTTTCCCCCCGACAACATTGCAGCGTTACATGGGATGTGATGAGGTGCACGGTTCTAACCAGGTACCTGCGTTTTCCCTCCTTCATTCTCCAGACAGCAGCAATTTGAAACCTTATCAAACCCATTCTGGATGTCAAGATAAATTAAATCCGTGTTCTTCTTCACCTGCCTAGTATAAATCATCACTCACCTTGGGTAGCTGAAACAGTGGCTGAGAAGTTTATTTTGTCCCCTGAGCTGGGTGCTACAAATATATTCCTGATCTCACTTAGAAAAACTATTTTTCCACCTCTTTGGCCACTTCCTACCACAAAGTTTTCACTTTAATTCTCTTAATTTAAAAAAACACATGCTTGGGGCTTCCCTGGTGGCACAGTGGTTGAGAGTCCACCTGCTGATGCAGGGGACATGGGTTCGTGCCCCGGTCTGGGAAGATCCCACATGCCACGGAGTGGCTGGGCCTGTGAGCCATGGCCGCTGAGCCTGTGCATCCGGAGCCTGTGCTCCGCCACGGGAGAGGCCACAACAGTGAGAGGCCCGTGTACTGCAAAAAAACAAAAACAAACAAACAAAAAAAACCACGTGCTTTATTTTTAAGTTGTATATAGAACAAGGCATCTAAGAAATAATACTCTACTTGTCAATGAAATATAATTTGTTAAAATCGTAAAATACAATATAGCAAGTATTTACTGAGAACCTATGTTGTACTTAGCACTAACAATAATGGTTAGCATTATCTCATTGATTTGGAGATGCAGCATCTCATTTAAACCTCTCAACCAGCCTGTGACGTATCATTATCCCCATTTGGCAGACAGTTAACTGCCCAAGGTCACACAGCCAGTAAGTGGTAGAGTTGAGATTTGCTCTTAGCCACTACATTACTGAGTTGATAGCCTGAAGCCAGTCTCCATTTAGCAAACTGTACTGTGCATTTATTTTGTTCAATTCAAGCAACATTTATTGAGTATCTACCATGGCAAGTCCTCAGATTACTTAAGATCTAATGAAAGAAGGTGAACACTTAAACAGATAATCTCAGTGCAATGCAACAAATGCTAAAAGAGACAAGGCCATGGGAAAACAGAAAGGGCACAAGAAACTGACTTAGGAAGAAGTAATACCTGAGCTGAACATTGAAGACCAAGAGGGAGCTAGCCAGGAAAAAAAGAAAAGGGAAAAAATAGAGATAAAAGATGTTATAGGGAGAAAAATAAGGGTAGGGTGGGAGAGACAGGTGAGAGACTTAAGAGAACGTGATATGTCCAGAGAATGACACATAGACGGATGTGACTGGGATGTGACTGGGATACAAAGCATTGCATATATATGTAAAAGTATGACTTCCTGCTTGGCCCAGTAGAGCACCCAGGGCTGGGGGTGGGGGTTCGGGGCTCTGTATCCTGTTTCCTCATTAGCCGGCCACATATTTTCCCTCCTGATGACATTACCGTCACTGCTAGAAAGAGCATTATTCACTAGGAACTGAGGGACATCAATTAGCTCCCCAAACAGAGCGGTCATCAGTCACAAAGTGTTCCTGGTCATTAGTCACCTGGGCTGGGGCAAACCCTCTGATCTCAGGATGACAGGGACGATATTGAACTCCAGCCCTTGGGGCCTCCAACCCTGTGCCCTATTGCCCTCTTTGTAAATAAGATTATTGCTGCTACTGTGTGGTTTGCCCAAAGAGATACAGAAATCCTTCGGGGAGCAAATAAATAAGGACTAAGGGGGAGAATCTTTTAAAACTGTCCAAAGCAACCCAACCTTACACCTGATGCAAATATAATTATTTCATTCATATCGGATAACACAGACTGTTTTTCAATTAGGAGTTTGAGTTTATAAAAGGAAGGGAAAAAACTGAAAACATCTTTGAGTTATGCTGTGGGGAGGGGAGTAAAGCTTTAAAATATCCCACCATCAATCCTTTTCCAGCTTAACTGCATACTTCACAGGTTTGTCAAGATTCACTATACCAGCGTTCACAAAATCTACTCAAAGAAATGTTGCATCTTTTTTGGGGGGGTGGGGGGAACTTTGCCATACATTTTTTGATGGCTTTTATTTACTTGCACTTATAAAACTAACAGCGATTTTTCCGGTTTGTGCCTCATTCAAACCTCTGATTATTCTAGAAAGGGACAGAGACCTTTTAGCAGTTCAATTCAGCCTCTGATTGCTTGTCTTGTTAAATCACTCTCTTTCTAACATGGGTGGCTATGAACAATTTGTCTTACTTCGTCATCCAATGCAAATATTTTCAAGCATTAATCCTTTCCCACTGGTTGAGGAATTAGAGATAGAAAGCCTTAGAAAATGCCCTCCATTTCCTAACAAAGGGAAAAACCTTATGTATTGCTGCATTATTCACTGACATTAGATAAATCCAAATATCCCTTTGAATGACCCAGAATAGGACACACTTACTGCAAAATGCCACTGTCTGTCTCCCAAGGACAGCCTCTAGGGAGAGATGAGCAAGATGGAGCATGTTCTGTTACAGCAAGTATGAATCAACAAAGATCTTGGTACAAGTTTTCCCTTCTTGAGGCCCCTCCGAGAAGATGGGGGCAGGTTTGCTTCCCCTAGAGCCCCAGTCCCAAGCCTGCTGGGTTGAACTCCCCCGCTCTCACAGCCATTGCCATGTCTACATGGAAAGAGGACAGCTGAGTTCACGTGTGAGAGAAGGACAGCTGGACAGTGTTTCTTTAGCAAACATTCTGGCACGTCCCAACGCATGAGTGTTCTTTGTTCTAATCACATTGTGTCCAAGTGGAGGGAAACAGGAAAAGAAATATTGATTCTGAGAAACTGATTATGAAAGTAAATTCTTTAACAAGGTGGCCTCAGGAGATGCCTGCAATAGAACAGGAAGCTTCTTGAGACTTTATTTGTCTATGAACAGACCACTTTCGATAGTTTGAAGCTAGAAACAAGCAACACTACGGTTAAAATGCAGTGGCCACCAATGGAATCGGCTTCCATGGCTCTCCTTATGGAGAGCCTGGCCTTCTTAAAGTTGAAGGACAACCAAAAGCACTTCCAGGGCTGCTTCTAAGGATGACTAAGCATGGAACCAATGTATGACCTCTCAGTTGCAAAGATGGGAATGTATACCAATGCCAGGGAACAGTCGTGAACCAAGGGACTTGGCAACAAGGCTTAATGCTATTATTCTCATTGCTATCATCTGTGACAGTAAATGGAACGAACCAGTCTAAAGAGCAAGCTCTTTCCTTTGTGTCCAGGGCTAGAATATTTAGATGATAGGCGGTGGGCCAAGAGAAACGAAAACTCTGGGGAAAATCAGCTTTACTCTACCTTAAACTCTTACAAATTTTTTGGCTTATTTTTCACGGTGCTATATGTTTGTGTTGGAACTCTGAAGCCATTTGCACAAAGGACGGCAAAGACAGCAATTATCTGGAAAATGGGAGCTAAAAACACTAGTTTTTTTCTGTAGCTAGGAGAGTAAAGATGAGGCATAAAAAGCAGAAAAGAGTATGTAACTTATGAATGAAAATGAGCTTATATAACTATTTGGGCCTAATGAAAATTCCCTAGGTAAGTGATTAAAGTATTTGCAAAGATATTAGATTTAGAAACTTAAAAACAAATAGGTCTTTCTTATCCAAATATATGTAAACACAATAACCAATAGATTTAACATTACATAAAGCGGAAGCTTCTAAGTCTGGCTCTATAAACTTGTCCATTTGCTTTTCTCCCATAGGCAGAGAATGAGTGTTCAAAAATTGTAGGAACCTAACCAGGTGTGGCCCATTAAAAACCTTATGTCCAATTTATGATAGGCTCTTCTCACCTTTGAACGTGGAAACAGCCAGACAGCTTCTCATGTTCCCGCAAGAGGATGAGTTCATTCATCTACCAGGTAGTCAATGAAAAGCATCTTGGCAGATTTAGCGATACAGGTGTTTTAAGACAACTGGATAGATTCAAATTCATAAAACAGACAAATGGGGAGGGAATTATTTCCTCACAAAAATACTTTGCAACTGCAAAAGAGCTCATAGCAGGGTGTGCCTTGAGTTGTCAACTCCTCTGCTGGATTTCAAATGTAACTAAATGTTCATAAATCCCATTTTTTAAAAAGTTTATTTTTTTGAAGTATAGTTGATTTACAATGTTGTGTTAATTTCTGCTGTACAGAAAAGTGATTCAGTTATACATATATATATGCTTTTTCATATTCTTTTCCATTATGGTTTATCACAGAATATTGAATATATTTCCCTGTGCTATACAGTAGGACCTTGTTGTTTATCCATTCTATATATAATAGTTTGCATCTGCTAAGCCCAAACTCCCAATCCCTCCCTCCCCTACCCCTCCTCCTTGGCAACCCCAAGTCTGTTCTCTATGTCTCTCAGTCTGTTTCTGTTGCGTAGATAAGTTCATTTGTGTCATATTTTAGATTCCACATATAAGTGATATCATATGGTAATTGTCCTTCTCTTTCTGACTTACTTCACTTAGTATAATAATCTCCAGGCCCATCCACGTTGCTGCAAATGGCATTATTTCATTTTTATGGTTGAGTAGTATTCCACTGTATATATGTACCACATCTTCTTTATCCATTCATCTGTCAATGGACACTTGGGTTGTTTCCATGTCTTGGCTATTGTGAATAGTGCTGCTATGAACATAGGGGAATATGTATCTTTTTAAATTACAGTTTTGTCCAGATATATGCCCAGTTCTGGGATTGCTGGATCATATGGCAGCTCTAGTTTTAGTTTTTTGAGGAACTTCCACACTGTTTTCCATAGCAGCTGCACCAATTTACATTCCCACCAACAGTGTAAGATGGTTCCCTTTTCTCCACACCCTCTCCAGCATTGGTTATTTGTAGATATTTTAATGATGGCCGTTCTGACCGGTGTGAGGTGATACCTCATTGCAGTTTTGCATAAATCCGATTTTTAATAACTTTTCAGAAATAGAAATATTATTCAAAGGGAGATGTTCTTATAGTTTAAAACTTTTCACCTTTCCTACCCTCTAATCTTATGCAAGTGTTTCTTGCATCCTTCTGTATTCTGTAACATGGAATAGTTTGCATGGATAGATATAATAAACTGAATATGTTCAATTCCTCAGGGCACAAGACCCCTCTGCAAACTTGAAATTGTGTTAGGCATGTAGGCAAACCTCAGCTCTTCACAATTACAGTGAATGGAATAAAGTGAATAATGAAATCCATAAATAATCCCTGGATGTCCAGATCCTTGAGAGCCCAATATGAAACATTCTGTAAAGATTTTTCCACTGGTGCTAACAAGTGGGAGAGGAGGCTGATTCAAGTCTGACGCCTTCTCTCGCTGACCTCTGTCTGCTGACAGAGTGACAGTCAGGCAAATGGTCAGAGAGAGGACAGCACTGGGTCTGGGAGCAGAGACACTCGGCAGACCACATAATTAGCTCCAAAGTAACAGAGAGAAGACCATAAACAAGGCAGGAGCAAGCCAGAGGGGATTTTACTTCCATTTAACAGTGATTTTGTCCGTGTCCAGTGGGTGCTGAGGCTAAGTGCTCGGCCTTGGACCTCTCCCAAGGCTGTCCAGAAAGGCCATCACCATCAGGCAGCCCCCTCTCTCCCTGGCTCCCCAGAGCTGCAAAGACTCAATGAAACCACTGTGCTGTCCTGGAGAGGACGGCAGGCCCATGTTCAAGCCTGACTTAGTAGCTGAGTTTGAGCTTGGCTGTACTTCTATCCTGCCCCATAGATGAGGCCCCAGTAATTGTTTTCCTGGCTGCTCTGCAGAACCAATGGGCTAGATGAAATGGGATCGTTTCTGTGGCTACCTGTTAAGTCTGTCAAATGCTGTATGCACGTAAGATCCTTTTCGGGAGGGTTTGGAAAATGAGACAGCATTGCAAGTCATGCCAAAGGGACTGGGTGTCTTCCCACAAGCTTCCAATAGGGTCCCATCCTTTTATTCTGTCTCACCTTCTCTACCTTACTTCCAAGAGCTCTGACAGCCTGAAGGGGAGTGTGGTGTTTGTAGCCAGCACTGAAAAGAAAAGGGGCAAACCTCTGCTATGTAGCTGAACTGCTGGGAGAATTCTTTTTAAACTATGATTCTGTCTTCTACGATCAAGTTCAATACCACCTAGCCAGAGCCTCCCGGCTGATGCAGTAGCAGTCAATCTCCGTGCACAGAATTCATACAGAAAGTCAAACTCTTTGCAGTAGATATTAGTTTCTCCCAAAGATCATATACATGCAAAAAATTGTAGACACTGGAAATAAATAAAATAGATGAATCCCAGTGGACTTAGGGTTAGACTTGAAACTTCTCTGTGTAATTGATAACACTATTTCAGTATCGATTTGAGATCCAATTTGGGGAATCAGTTTTGGGGATACAGATGGAAAAACTTAGCTTGTCCATTTGACTACCAAAAACAGGATTGTACCATGATTCCTAGCTGTCAACTATCCCATTATGATGTTTTAGAGTCATTGCTTATTGCCACATTTGTTCTTGATTTTTTAGCCAGGCTAAAGCCCTGTGCAGAGACCAAATTGTTTCACTCTGTTCCTTAATGATCGTTGCCATGGATCAACAGAATCTGATTATTTGTTGATTTATATGTTATTCATTCAACAAACACCTGTGCAAATCTATTGCCTACACTGGGGAAACAACTCAAAGCCCCTTGGAGGTTCTATGATAATTTATAGTATGTAAGTGATCCCCTGTACTCACAGGTCTACAATTCCTTGGATTTTGAATATCTATTAGGTTTGAGCCAACATTCACTTCTCCCTCCAAAAATGACTCTCTTTACCAAGTCCCATGAGATATGAAGTCATTTGTAAAGATGTTAGGATAGAGAAGTCTAGGTGACATGAGACTTCCTGCTAAGGAACGGTATTGATTCTCTGCATTTTACACCGTACGGAACTAGTTTGCAAGGCAGCAAAAGGTGGAGGTTGTTGACCCTCCAGATGAGATGAGGGGAATGAGTGGCTGCTAGGAGAAGAGAAGCTGTGATTTCTCCAATTAGAAATGAATTCAGATGAACAAGATCCTTTATTAGACTGCAAATGTCCTCATGACATATTGAACTTACCATCATTTATACCTTAGTGTAAATGTTCTAAAATAATAGCTTCAATTATATGTATTTGTTAATAATCACTTTTACTTCACTTACCCCGGGCTAGGCTAAATGATAACAATAATTTACCATTCTAAATGATAATAGTAAATGATAGGCTATGATACTATACTGTAAAGCCTATGTTTTCAATAATATATGTCTATCATGTAGATTCTGATCTACTGTCAATTTCCCCCTCGGATCAGACATGGGCACTTCTGGTAATTCTCCTGGGCATGTCTTGATCTCATTTGTAAGAAGGCCAGTAGGCTGTTTTCACCACCTCCATCTAATAATGCCTTTTAAGCTTCCAGAGTTGCATCAATGAAAGAAGTGTTTATTCTGCACTGGGAATTTCAGTTTCTAAATAAACATTGTAGTAGGTCATTGTTTCTGAATAAGATGTTTGAAAGATGATTTTGATAGGCTGCAACGTGAGACGTTCTGTACCTTTTTAAAGTTAATAATAATGCTATTTTCTTCTTTTAGAAAAGTGTTTTCCAATAATTTATTAGTTTCACTCAATTGAATGCATTTGCCCTTTGAGCTCCATGGTTCTTACTGTAGGCATGTTCTTCTATTTCCCAGTAATAACTGGTGTTATGTCAGAATCTTTCTGTTTTGTTTGTTTGTTTGTTTGCGGTACGTGGGCCTCTCACTGTTGTGGCCTCTCCCGTCGTGGAGCACAGGCTCCGGACGCGCAGGCTCAGCGGCCATGTCTCACGGGCCTAGCCGCTCTGCGGCATGTGGGATCTTCCTGGACCGGGGCTCGAATCCATGTCCCCTGCATCGGCAGGCGGACTCTCAACCACTGCGCCGCCAGGGAAGCCCCAAGAATCTTTCTGTTTTAATTGATATAATTCTTTGACCCAAGGAAGCCAGAAGTCATGTACAAACACAGTGCTTTTAAAAAGCCCATCAAGCAATGGCCATTACCTGCCATTTACACATGTAGACACTGCAATTTACAAATGTTTATAGGAGAATCACTGGAGAATTCCCTCCCTTTAAAGTCATGTGCAAATACATGGTAGATCTGGGAATTAAAGTGTTCTAGCCATATTAATTTCTTTTTAAAAAGATACAGAGATGGTGAGATGGGGAAAGTGAGTGGAGACTAGAGGGGAGAGGAATAGTCTAATGGAATTCTTCCAGATTAAACCAGTACATTGAAAATTCCCTCAGTCTCACTGCATGCCTATCTGAACTTGCAGAATAATTGAGGTTAAGTGCAAATTTTAGAGAACAAAGGCTCCTCCACCTGTGACAGATTATTCTGCAAAAGGCTGGTACGTCCTTTTGTCCACAAATCCGGAGACTCAGAGGCAGTTAAATTTATGGAAGTTTAGCTGATTAAGAATAGAGGTTCACGGGCCTCCCTGGTGGCGCAGTGGTTAAGAGTCCGCCTGCCGATGCAGGGGATACGGGTTCGTGCCCCGGTCTGGGAGGATCCCATATGCCGCGGAGCGGCTGGGCCCGTGAGCCATGGCCGCTGGGCCTGCGCGTCCGGAGCCTGTGCTCCGCAACGGGAGAGGCCACAACAGTGAGAGGCCCACATACCGCAAAAAGAAAAAAAAAAAAAAAAAAGAATAGAGGTTCTGGAATCAGAGTGCCTGGGTTCAAACCTTGGGCAAATACCAAGTGGGACCGTGGACCTATGGAATCCTCCATTTCCATTGACGCTTTGTCATGTCATCAGGAGCACTTTTGATTTGGTTCTAAAACAAACCGCAGGGGCTTCCCTGGTGGCGCAGTGGTTGAGAGTCCGCCTGCCAATGCAAGGGACATGGGTTCGTGCCCTGGTCCGGGAAGATCCCACATGCCGCAGAGCAGCTGGGCCCGTGAGCCATGGCCGCTGAGCCTGCGCGTCCGGAGCCTGTGCTCCGCGACGGGAGAGGCCACAGCAGTGGGAGGCCCGCGTACCGCAAAAAATATATATAAATAAAAAATAAAACAAACCCCAGGCACACTACATTTGAATCTTAGGGATCCCATATTCATTCCAATATACTGGCCACACACACAAAAGGTTTTCCATCTGTCAATCACTTTCTTGTTCTTCATCTAAAGAAAAGGTCAATGTCTCCAATTGGGAATGTACTTTAAGACCACATATAAATGCTGCCAAACAGACAGCCCCACCCCTACCTGTTGGCTTTGAAATGACCCAGAGCCCGATCCACCCCTCCACCTCTGCCCACCCATCAAAACGCCTGGAGTCCCCAGTGCAGAACACTAAGAGATGCCTTCTTATAGGATACTGAGCATTTTCTTCCATTCTAGGGATGTAGAAGTGTATAAAAGCACTACACTCTTAGAGAAGGTATACATCTTCCTTTCTCCTTCTGCATCCTTCTCCCAGCCCACTGCTGATGACCAAACTTTGCCTTCAGTGACCCTACCATTATAGGAGATGGACGTAGTCTTAGCATCCAAAGCATTCCTCCTCATCCTTTATAGATAGATAGGGATTATGCCTAGTTAAATCAGCACTATTAATGCTATTCTACAGGCACAGCATGTCTTGATCTGGTTACCCAATGACCATAGATAACAAGATGTTGACTTCCCTGGTGGTCCAGTTGTTAAGACTCCGGGTTCCCAATGCAGGGGGCAGGGGTTCAATCCCTGGTTGGGGAACTAAGATCCCACGTGCCATGCAGCACGGCCAAAAGAAAAAAAAAATAAGCTAATGTGATAACAAGATGTCTATAGGAAAACTTCCTCCAAATGCTGAACACCTTACAAACCAACCTGAGGGATGAAAATTCCCTCTAAGACTAAAAAGATGCTGTGTTTATGTGTTTAGCCTCAAAGGTGCTGTGTTTATCTGGAACTGTTGCTTAAATTTCCAGTGAAGTCAGCAGCCTGACTTGCCTTTGAGGTGGACGGTCCCAGTCATGGACGAAGAACAAGCCACCACTCTGTCTCTCAACAGCTGTGACATAGAACTGTACATTTGCTCCAGCCTGACCTGGACCTGGGAGAGCCCTGGGCAGGCGAATCATTCAGTCTTCCTTGGAATCAACTTTCATTACATGTTTCTTCAACATATATTCAAGATAAAGGTTGAGCATCACTACGGGAGAAGGGTCAAACAGGAAGGCCACAGGTAGTAGTGTCCTAATTTGTATTCCCAGTCACAAACTAAAAGCCCTGCAATTAACTGAATCTACTTTCTTTAGAAGGTACTTTATGACCGACCACTTAAGCGCTTCAAGTAGCTTACAAGAGGCCAAACAGTGGGCTCGATGCACAGAATGAATTCTCAGCAGTCAGCCCTTGTGTATGGCTGGCCCTCACTCCTGGACTTGGGTAGGGACCCTCCTTGTTCCTTTGGATGATCGTGGCGCCCCCTGCCGGACACAACAGGCCCATATTCTATTTCCCTGAGGGTAGTAAAGAGATGAAATCAGATACTGTAATTAGCTATTGGTTTCTTTCTTACCAAAATTCTATTTAAAAAACAAGGTCTTTTAAACTTAAATAAGTCCTCAGAACAACCCATGAAAAACTGAAAGCACAAGAAGAGTACCCAGAATTTTCAATGACTCCATTCCAGGTGCAGTTAGGCTGTTTCCAACTACAATAGAGAAAAGCCTAGGGCAGTGATTCTCAAACTTTAGCTTGCGTCAGAATCAGAGTATTTGTTCAAACACAGACTGCTGGGCTCTTTTCACAGTTTTCGGTTCAGCACGTCTGGGATAGAATCTGAGAAATGGCATTTATAACACGTTCCCAGGTGATGCCTCGCAGCACAATGCATTTTCTCCGCCTCCTTTTGATATTTGTCCTCCCTGTTAGAATGTAAGTTTCTCGAGGGAAGGAACTGAGTCTGTCTTGTTCATTACAATAACCCTAATTCCTTACACGGGGTCTCAAGTATTTGTTGACTGAATAAATGCCATGGTATTTATGACTTTGCTGTTTGAGTCCATCTTTCTCAAAATCCTCCCTGTCTTAATAAGAATAATAGTTATAATAACAAGGGCCAGTGTTCATTAAAACATACTAGAAACTGTGCCAGGTGTTGACACACATAATCTCATTTAATGCTCACAGCAATCTTCTGAAGATTTCGTATTGTTCTTCTCTACTTTACACTTGAAGAAACCGAGCCACAGAGAGACTAAGTAACTTGAGACAGGTTATATTACTAGTAAATTTCAGACCCAAGATTTACCCACGAAGTCTGACTCCCGGTTCCTAACTTTTGTACTTTCTTTCTACCTCTCTGTAAAAATCACTATTGCTATTCACGACCTACCCTTGTCTACTTCTCTACCTTTTCCTTCACCTCACACCCAGTGGCCCAGACTTACCGTGTTGTCTTACCATGCACCTTCTACTTTTAATGGCTTTCCCTCTTTATGGGTCTGGAAAATACCCACCCATATTTCAGGCCTCAATTCAAGGATCTACAAAGCCTTTTCTGACTGCCCTCCACCCAACCCCAATAGATAGACTTGATCACTCCCTCCTTTAAGCCTCCTTGTAGCCTATTCATCTGTAATATTTTATTGCTTTTTTTGCACTATTGTGGTCTGTCCTAGAATATGAGTGTCTCAAGGTCAAGGACTGCATCTTAACTGGTTTTGGTATCTTCAGAACTTAATATAGACCTTCATAGTGGGCATTAATAAATATTACATAAAAGTTCCTTATTCTCATAATATTTATCATTATTGTATAAAATAAAAACATCTATTTCTGATACATAACCTCTCATCAGACTAATATGTATTCTTTTTAGCATTTAAACATTTTAATCTCTGTTGTTTTCATTTCCAGAAGTTCTATGTAATTCTTTCAAAAACTACATAGTCTCAAATTTATTATGTTCAAACTTGGGTAGCTAGTTTTCATTTGTTTTCATGCCTTCCTTGACTCTCCTTCATGGTGATTCATTTCCTCCTGCCGGTTTGCAATTTTTTAATTTGTGAGCTCATCTACTGCAGGGCCTATTTTTCTCAGGAGGTCTTGATAGCTCTGAACTCTGGGAGAAAAGAATAAAGCATTTCTGAGTCCTTTCAGACGTGTTGTCACCGGGCTTTCAAGTCATTCAGTAGTCCAGAATCAGCTTCTGATGCTAATGTCATGGTTTAAGTTGTCTGCACCAGCCTAGTAGGATGAATGCAGACCACATCTACGTTTCACACAACTCACATGTGGCTTTACATTTCTCATAAGCATCTCTTCTCCTTTTACCCCCAAAGCCTTGGACAAATATTAAGCTTGATTTCTGTTTTTCTGAGCTGGTAGGAAAGGTTTTTCTAGATCTCTTTCAACAAACAAGGTAGCTTTTAAGACTCCAGGCTCTATGCGTGGAGTTCTTTTTCAGCACACCACCCCCAGACCTCACACAGATCCAAAGCCATGACTTGGGTCCCCAACCTCTGGAATCTAGAGATGTATCTGATCTGAAACCCGCTTGGACAAGTGGTATCAGCAGCTACTTACTGCTCTGGTTTTGGTTTCTCTCTTAATTTCTGCCACGGCATTTCCATTTCATTTTTTGAGCTTAGCTCTGTACTGAATAATTGGTGGGAAAATATTTTTCCAGCACTTGAACTTGCATTCTTGCCTTCTTGATCTTCCGTTTTATTGAAAGTCCCGGTTTAGATTTTTAGAACACGTTCATATGCTTTCTCATGTGACGCACTAATAACTCTTAAGAAAGACTAGCCAGGTGGTAGGCCCTCTTACACTAGGCAACTCTGTAGATTGAAATAGTGTAAGAGACTTACCTAAGTGCTCATGAGGAATAAGGCGCCTTGCCAGTTTGAAAAACTCAAGGCTTCTAGTTTTAACCTGATGCTGTTCAAACTGAGACCCAAAAATTCAATCAATACCTAGTGAGGGCAAAGGTGGCCTTTTGGTAGGTGGTCCTAAAAATCCACCAACTTGCTTTTTCATGGGCTCTAGACCTTGGTTTATTCCCCCAGATCTCACCTTGTTCCACACCTCTCTCCCGCATCTTCGTCCTTTCTCCGGAGTATTTTGATGAATGTCTACCATTTGCAAATACACTAAGTGATCTTTGCCACCCAGCTATCTTCTGAGCTGTCTCTCAAACCTCATGAATTTACCCAAAGCCTTCTATGACTACAGGAATCACTCTCCCTTACTCAATCACAGTGGGGAGGTTCACTTTCACCCTATATTTTTCTGCATCAACTTCATCTTTTTGCACTCACACATCATTGCTCCATTCAGTGAAGAAGGAAATTAGGAAGATAGGTCAAATTTAATCTGCAAAAGAATGATTTTAAGACCTGTGGGTCTACTGAAGAATTACATGCCCATCATAGAAATCATGCACCTTTTCCGTTTTTGTTGACAGTATTATTATACTCTAGGCTTCCAAGGGGTGAAAACAGTCTTCAAATGCAGCGTGTTCTGAGGTGCCTGGGTCCCATGAAAAAATTAAAAAGCCCACACATGGAAGACAGTCAGGTTGTCCACTTGGAATTGACCCCTTCCAACACAAATAGCTCAGGGGCCAGAGGTACCCGAAAAAAGCAGGAGTGAGGATCAGTACCCTAAATCAGAGAATTCACTTTGGCTCACCTACCTTCCTCTCCTTCATATCTTTTCTCTAACTGAATTCTCTCGGTTCCTTAAATGCTTGGTTTTGAATCTTGTTTTTTTGTTGTTGTTGTTTGTTTTGTTTTGTTTCATTTAAACTTGTTTAGATTAGTGAGTTGCTTCCAGCTGTTTTCCTTGGTCCTGACTACCACCCCTTTGGGAACACATTCTGGAAATTTCTCATCATCTAGAAAACCTCAAGTGATAATAAGAAACATTCTGTTAGCTGGACCATAAAGGGCCTCAACCCCATGTTCCACACAAGAAGGGAAATCCAACCCTTTTGATCTTTGAACACCAATGAAATACTGATAGAACAGGTAGTGCAAATGTATACGTAAATCCTATACCAGACAATTTATTACATATTCTGAATAAACTAAGAGCAAATGTCAGATCTGCACACTAGACTGAGAAATTCTGCCACCTCAAAAGCCTCCTAAAGCCAATAAAAAGTCCCACTAGCTTCAAATTTCATTACAAGCACAGGAAAAAGAAAATATTTACGAATGGAAATCAGAAGGATAGGCACGCCTGAGTATTAGCTTCAAAGCGTCTTGTTGATTAGTCAGCCTTCACTGTCTCCTTACATTAGGTCAGTGTATGCAAAGGGAAATCTATGCAGAAGCACTTGTTTTCCTGAAATTACTCATTGCTAGTAAAAGATGTTTTTGCCAAAATTTAATGTTTAAGGTTCTCCTCTTGTTGAAGACGACAGTTGTCACAGCGTGATTGCCAGCAACAAGGAAGAGTTCATGCAGATAGAGTCATAGGACCATGGCTGAGATGTTTTTTATTAGTGTCTCAGTGTGTTGGGTTAAATACATCCTCCTAGCATGTTATACCTCTACTGCCCTTTCATGGGCTGCTGTGCCCAAAAGAAAGAAAGGGTCACCCAGGTGGAATCTGAAGAAATGTTAGGATAGGAAGCTATTTTTTTTTAACCCTATTATCATCATTATTATCTTTACCAGTGCAAAGCACTCAAAAAGCTTCGATGAAGCAACTGACAATTCAACTGCTGACAATACACAGTGTTCGGGTGACCTAGGTGTCCCTGTTGTTATCATCTCCCCGATGATCTCACGTACGTATTTCCCTCAGACGGAAGGTGTTAAGGAAACCAGTTTGGGACATAAGGTGGTTTTTCTTCTCCTTTGGCTCCTATCCAGTGATTTCCTTCTGATCATTGGACTCCTTTTGGGGGCTCTCTGGCTGTGGTCAGTGAATGCAAGTACCACAGAACCTGATACTTCAGTGGAGAGGGAGTTGGAGGTCACAAAATATGACAGTCTCATCTAGCAGAAGGCTATTAGGTGCATCTACTGGGGGCCGTGAAGGATATGGCTGCTCCTGAAATCAAATGCTTTCTCCGGGATTTAACATTGCTTTATTCTGAGATGCTGCAGGGCTTCTGTGGCACTGGGCTTTGTTTGAAAATTCAAAGAAGTGTCCAATGGCAAGCTTGGCTGAGCTAAAAAAAATAATCGATTAAAACCCCAAGTGCTTGAGACACTCTGAAAGCAAGTCACAAATGTCCCTGGTCTGTATCTGGAAAAAAAAAGAAGAAGAGTGATTGAATGTTACTTTAGTATCAAGGACAGCTGTCACCTAATGGGGTGAATTCTTTCCACAAAGAAGCTAGAAGCAATGGAAAATGCTAAGGTCTAGCATTGTGTTAGCAGGCTAAACTGAATAATATGGTTGCAATATTTTATTGTGTGATTGGTATGATTTTATTGCTTTTTATGGGCTGCAGAGATGTGGTGAGAAAGAAGCTGCCTTTCATCAGGTACTGTAGTCCCATCAGTTTTGTTAGTATTTCCACCCCTTGGACCCACTGATTTCCCAGCGAGATTTTTCCCAAGTGTCACATGTTTTGTTCTTACTTATGCACTGGGGAGATCCTCCTCACCTTGCTGTCTCATTTACCACTGCACCAGCTGTACCAGTATCTGGAAATCACATCACCCACCCAGCACAGTCACACTTCTGCGCTCTGCTCTGGATGTGAATGGTCAGAAATATTCTTCCTGGTAAACTTCCTCAGGAAATAAACATGGAATATGTCACCTGTGCCCAGAGGTGGAAGAGAGGGAGACCTCTGAATCAAGCCCCGCTGCCGCCCTAAGAGGTGAGGATGGTCCGACACCCTGGAAGGATGGCAGTCCTTGCTTGGAGCAGGATATGTGGCCCCAGGGCTCCAGAAAGCAGGGCCTCACAACACGCTCTGCACAGTCCAGCTCTGTTTCCTCCCAAAGCAGAGAGAAAAGCCAACCACACTAATAATTGCTGACATTTATTCAGTGCTGAGGCCTTGTAAGTGCTTTAGGTATATTAACCCATCTAATCCTCACAACATCCTGTCTCTAGATGAAGCAACCAAGGCATAGAGAAGTTTAGACATGTGTCAAAGGCTACAGAGCCGGCAACAGCAGAACGAGAATCCGTTCCAAGCAGTATGCTTCATGTTCCCGACACTTCAAATCTGCTCGAATCTGCATTGCATGTCATCATCCCTGATGCAGAACACACAGCTGCTTAAAAGAAAGAGGGTCATAAATTGAGCTGGTATTTTTTTTTTTTAAGATGTTGGGGGTAGGCGTTTATTTATTTATTTTTGCTGTGTTGGGTCTTCGTTTCCGTGCGAGGGCTTTCTCTAGTTGTGGCAAGCGGGGGCCACTCTTCATCGCGGTGCACGGGCCTCTCACTATCGCGGCCTCTCATTGTGGAGCACAGGCTCCAGACACGCAGGCTCAGCAGTTGTGGCTCACGGGCCTAGTGGCTCCACGGCATGTGGGCTCCTCCCAGACCAGGGCTCGAACCCGTGTCCCCTGCATTAGCAGGCAGACTCTCAACCACTGCGCCACCAGGGAAGCCCTGAGCTGGTATTTTGAAGACACACACCAAGTCCTAGATCCTGTGACAAACAGCAATGCCTTAAAACAAACAAACAAACAAAAAGGATGAAAATCCTGATCCCTAAGAGCAGCTGTCTGACAGAGCAAGTCAGGTGCAATAAAATAATATTGTCATGATTGGTGGTGGTGGTGGTGGTGTGTGTGTGTGTGTGTGTGTGTGTGTTTAAAAGAGAAAGGCGTGGTCCAGTTCCTGTCAGATTTGTTTCCCAGTAGAGTCCCGGCCTTTCCTCCACAATGGGCCCTGAAGTAACGATGACAGTTGACATTTCAATCAGTTTGATACTCACGGGAGACCTCCCCTGCCTTCTCTCTCTTCATTTGCATACTTGTTTGCATATATCTTCATAAGGGATGAACATGTGCCCCTTGCTTAGACCCAGTTATTGCTTTGATTCCTGTTGATTCTCTTACCACCCTTTAGCCCCTTTCTTTCAAAGCACTTGTGTCCTTCTTGTCACCTCAGCCCACCTCTTGCTGGCTGTTGCTTCTAGAGAGCATTCCAGTCACTATCAGGAAAAACTTTTTCTGAATATTTGAGCTCAGACTTCAGGTCCTGAGGTATCTAGGTACCAGGTTCAGTGTCTCTGCCATTGAAGTACTGAGTTGCATCAGCTCCAATCACGTGATGAGGATGAGTCACCTGAAGGTGGAAGAGGCTGAGACAAAGTTCAGGTGAGGAGTCCTAGGAAGAGAAAAACTGGGGCCTCAGACTGGGGAGAAGAATGTGTTGGAGTCATAGTCACCAAATGACCTAGGACACTCAGAGGAGATTCTCTCAGTGGAGGTGATTGGGGTGATGGAAAGTTCCTACTGGTGAGAGAAGCCCCGATGTGTTCTCTTCCTTGATAACAATACATCCCCAAAGGGCCAGTCTGACCTCTTTGACTTCGCAAGGGCTCCCAGGACCTGTAAAAAGAAGGAGGAAGCCAATACTACCGAGGAAGCAGGACTGACTTCATAATTGTGGTGCCTGGTACAAAATGAAAATGCAGGTCCCTTGTTACAAAGTTATTATGAATTTCAAGATGGTGATGACAAAGCATGAAATCCAGCAAGGGGCCCTTCTAGGTACAGGACCCTGCACAACTTCACAAGTCACACGCCCATGAGGATGGCCCTACTGGGGGATTCCTATGAAAGGAGACAGGGTCTCTTTCTGCTGGAGAGCTGTTTATTTCACAATTAATAACTGAGGTGTTGCCAGTGGGCCCAGTAAATGTGAAGACGTGATGATGATAGAAATGTTGTTGGAGAACTTGAGGAAAAATATAATTTTTACAAGCAACTGTCAGGCACACACAAAAAATCTGTGATAAAGTCATATGAGCAGTTAATAATCTCCCCAGCTGCAGAAAGTTATCATCTCTGTCTGCGTGTGTATTTGGAGATAACTCCAAATTGAAAGATCTTACCCTTGAGGCCACTGAGTTAAATTCAAAGGTAGTGGAAAAAACGTGAAAAAAAGAAAGGCATAATTTTGAGAGACTAGATGAAAAAGAAGGAGTTGCTCGAGAGGCGAAAATGAGACAGTGTGCGTGTATCTGTATCATGTGCATGTGGGTTTTGTGGGAGAGGAAGGAAGAGAACGGAGAAATGTGACAAATGCAGATGTATAAGCAAATGGAAGATTAGTATAGGTTAAGGAATCAAAACAAACATTTCACTACAGATCATATTCTTAGGAAGAAAAATGGCTGATCAGTTGAGTGCATGGGTTGGGGTGGGCTAGAACTCTGATTAATCAGCTTGGAAAGTCTTAAATTAGTAACTAATGAAAAACAAATTTGCTTTTTTCTCTCCTCATTAGTTTGTATTATATGAAGGAAATTACATTGACAGTAAACAGCAAAGAACCGAACATTTTGTTAAAACAGGAGATACAACTGTACCATTAAATAAATACTCAGCAGTCCCTCTCCAATTAGTTACTGTTTATAAAGTACAATGAGATTCCTGGATGAAGAGTGCTATGAAATTTTATACTATTACAGCACTGATTATTAATAAAATGACCACAAATGAAAAGGGTATACATCCTCCACAAGAATGCATGTAAGAGAAAACTACCATGTAAAGAAAAAAAAATGATACAGATGATTGTTTCCTGCTTCAAAGGGTCTGAAAATCTCCTCCGGGAGAAAGACAAATGCATAGGCTATTTCTGCAGGATGCATCTCTCTGGAGTGTGTTCTGGGGTCAGTGAGGGCCAAAAGGGGTCAGAGAGAACTGGTTAACAGCTGTTCTTCAAGGTGGAAATTTTCTACCTCTTGCCCAGCCAGCCTGTGAATGAAACTGACAGGAATTCTAATAAGTGCACCAGGAGGACGGGAAGTCTTGTCAGTGACTCTGAGCTGCTGATCACTTGGGGAGGCTCAAAAGGGAAACTCCTAGGGGGGCTTCCCTGGTGGCGCAGTGGTTGAGAGTCCACCTGCCGATGCAGGGGACACAGGTTCATGCCCCGGTCCGGGAAGATCCCACATGCCGCGGAGTGGCTGGGCCCATGAGCCATGGCCGCTGAGCCTGCGTGTCCAGAGCCTGTGCTCCACAATGGGAGAGGCCAAAGTGGTGAGAGGCCCACGTACCACAAAAACAAAAACAAAAACAACAACAACAAAAAAAGGGAAACTCCTGTAGATTCCTGGAAATCTGGGCTTTGAAAGACCTTGGAAAGAATCTGGTGCTTGGAAAGACCCTGTGTCTTCCTGGAATGGGCTCTAAGGGTAGATCTCCAAAAATCCAGCAAAAAGAGGAGCTAGAGGAGTGGGGTTCAGAAAACAGACCCAGGCAGATGCAAGGGGCCCCAGGAGTAAATGGACACAAAGGCATTTTTGCCTTTGGAGAAAGGTATGGTTTGGGGATTGGTGTGTGTGTGTGTGTGTGTGTGTGTGTGTGTGTGTGTGTGTCTGTAGTGGGATCTTGGCAGGAACTTGCCTTCCTTGGAGACTTGGCATAGGAGGACATGAGAGGAGATTTGGCCTATTTGTTTCATTAAAAAAAATAGAAATAAAGAAATAAAAAGCATAAAGTTGAATGTACGGTGGGGATGGGCAACTTGGAGTATTTGTAGAGCAAAGAGTTTAGCAGTTGTCAGCAACAGAGGCAAGGAATCAATAATCAGGAAAACAGGTGAAATGATTTTATACCGATGAAACAGTTTTATACTGATAGCTTCAGGGTCGCAAGGCAACTTAAAGTTATTGACTCACATGGTTGCCCCCGACCCCGACCCTTTCGCTTTGCATTTGGGTAAATGGCTCCCCTTTGGCTGGCCTGAGCCCATGCTGTTTTTGCACTGGGAAGCATGGTCGCAGTGATCAAGAACTGTTTCTTTGTGGATTAACACTGGCGGGGCTCTAAACTCAGCCGTCGGACACTGATGGGGCTTTAATCCACACCAGGCTGTTGAGTGAGCACGCAGTGGTTTTCAGGGCTTGGCACCTCACACTGGGCTGGGCTTTGGGTGTCCTCTGGGTATCAAGAAACAGAAACGGGGCTTCCCTGGTGGCACAGTGGTTGAGAGTCCGCCTGCCGATGCAGGGGACACGAGTTCGTGCCCGGTCCGGGAGGATCCCACATGCCGCGGAGCAGCTGGGCCCGTGAGCCATGGCCGCTGAGCCTGTGCGTCCGGAGCCTGTGCTCCACAACGGGAGAGGCCACAACAGTGAGAGGCCCGCGTACAGCAAAAAAAAAAAAAAAAAAAGAAAAGAAACAGAAACGTTGCGGCACCATAGATGGACCTAGAGATGATCATACTAAGTGAACTAAGTCAGGCAGAGAAAGACAGATACCATATGATATCACTTATTTATGTGGAATCTAACATAGGACACAAAGGAACTTATTTAGGAAACACAAACATATTCACAGACATAGAAAACAAACTTATGGTTAGCAAAGGGGAAAGGGGGTGGGGGAGGGATAAATTAGGAGTTTGGGATTAGCAGATACAAACTACTATATATAAAATAAATAAACAATAAGATCCTACTGTAGAGCACAGGGAACTATATTCAATATCCTGTAATAAACCATATGGGAAAGAATATGAAAAAGAATATATATATATATATATATGAATAATAGACCCCTGAAACTAACACATGGTAAAACAACTATACTTCAATTAAAAATAAATAAATAACATTAATTAAACAGAAATGTATTCCTGGTGCAATCTGATGCTCAGACTGACAATGTAAAGGAGGAGGCTATAAAAATGTGGTCGGAAGGGACAATTAGCAAGGTACAAAGGGTGCTGAAAAGGCAACTAACGGTGGGGATGGGCGTACAACTGGCTTACCTTTTAGGTGCTGTGTACTCTGAGATTCCATAAGGCACAATTTCCTGGGGAATAGTGAGAAAAAATATGAGTGTGAGAAAAAGCAAAGAAAAATCCAAAATTTAGGGCTTCCCTGGTGGTGCAGTGATTAAGAATCCACCTGCCAATGCAGGGGACATGGGTTCAAGCCCTGGTCCGGGAAGATCCCACATGATGCGGAGCGACTAAGCCAGTGTGCCACAACTACTGAGCCCGCCTGCTACAACTACTGAAGCCCATGTGCCTAGAGCCCGTGCTCCACAGCAAGAGAAGCCACCGCAATGAGAAGCCCGTGCGTCGCAACTAGAGAAAGCCTGCGCCCAGCAACGAAGACCCAATACAGCCATAAATAAATAAATAAATAAATAAATAAATGATTTTTTTTAAAAAAAGAAGAAAAATCCAAAATTTAAAATAGCTAATACTTAATTTACACGTTCTCTAAACCAGGTACTGGGCTAAGAATTTTATATGATTTTTCTTCTAGAATTCTTACTACAATCCCATGGGAGTGGCTCTCCAATAAGAGAGATACGTACTAACCTTCTCTCCTTTTTACAGATTATAAAACTTGTGCTAAAAGAAAGTCACTCACTCACCCCAGGATGTAAAGCTGGACCAAAAAACCCTGAATCTGTCCAGCTCTGTGACCTTCACTCCCACCACAATGTTGCACTGTCTCCTCCAAGTAGGACTGGAAAAGGAATTGAAGAGTCATGTAAGTTAAAAGGTCCAGAGTGAAAAGGATTTGGAAATGAATGTTTTCAGTCCCTGAGAGTTTCAGAAAAGATTGCAGATAGGAGATAGAGTAAGGCGTTATTCATTAGTAAGAAAGGATCCCATAATTGTTCAAAACAAACTCACAGGGAAAACATTTTCCACCTCAATTTCTGTTCCCCCACTTAGTGGCAATAACCAGCTTTGTTGATTACACCATTACTGAATGTTAAAGAGTATAACTGAGTAGAGTTGTTGCCTCACATCTTGCGTGGGTGGCCATTGATGGAAATGGGTACAGTCTTCCCCATGGGATCATAGAGCGCCATCTTTAGAAAACCAAATGCAACTCAGAGTCTGCTTTCCTGGCAGCATGAAACATGCATGAAGGATGTTCATCACTTTTTATTCTTTGCCCTTTTATGCTTTGAAATGGAACAGAAGAGTATGCTAAAAACTTGACAAAGTGCCTAAAGCAGAGAGGCCTGAAGCAGTGTTAGCCTCCCTACTCTGCCTTCCCTCAGTCATCAAGGAGTGTCCAATATTTTTGATAGCACTCCCATCAGTTAAAAAAGAGATAGAGATGGGCTGCCCTGGTGGCGCAGTATTGGGAGTCCGCCTGCCGATGCAGGGGACATGGGTTCGTGCCCCGATCCGGGAGGATCCCACATACCGTGGAGCGGCTGGGCCCTGTGAGTCCTGAGTGAGCCATGGCCGCTGAGGATCCCATGTGCCACGGAGCGGCTGGGCCCGTGAGCCATAGCCGCTGAGCCTGTGCGTCCGGAGCCTGTGCTCCATAACGGGAGAGGCCACAACAGTGAGAGGCCCGTGTACTGCAAAAAAAAAAAAAGGGAGAGAGAATGAAAACTACGAGGACATGCCACTATAGTGGATACTGTGGTGCTCCCCTTAGCTCTCCTCCCCAGGGCTGATGCACAAACTCCCCGCTGCTGGTTATCACAGCTGCATCCTTCCCTGAATTGCCCTCAACTGAAGAGAACTGCCTCATTTGAGGTATTCCCTCCTCCCAGGAGGGTGGCCCATGGCTAATGACTGGCCAATGTGGAAGTGGGAAGGCCCAGCCCCCTTACCTGAATTCAGGAAAACTCTGAGGGACCTTCCCAGTTCCAGAGCTCACAGTAGTATCTGCTGAGACCTCAGGTGCAAATACATTGCAGGTTACCTTTTCCCTCTACTGGATCTGAAACTAAGCAGGACCCTGTGCGGCCTTTCTGGATACAAAAGCCCTTCTGTGCCCCTCGTTTCTTGTTTATAGAAAAAAGCTTTAGTCTCCTGGACCTTCCCCGAGTTCCAAAGAGCAGGCACAGGCAGTTGCTAATTAGGGAAGTGTGGGACTGCAAAAACAGAAAAAGCAGTTAAACAAGAAAAGTAAGACAATAGTGCAGCCATAAAACAGAGTCCTACATGGAAGCAACCTAAGTGTCCATTGACAGATGAATGGATAAAGAAGATGTGGCACATATATACAATGGAATATTACTCAGCCATAAAAAGAAACAAAATTGAATTACTTGTAGTGGGGTGGATGGACCTAGAGACTGTCATACAGAGTGAAGTAAGTCAGAAAGAGAAAAATAAATACCATATGCTAACATACATATATGGAATCTAAAAAAAAATGTTTCTTAAGAACCTAGGGGCAGGACAGGAATAAAGACGCAGATGTGGAGAATGGACTTGAGGACACAGGGAGGGGGAAGGGTAAGCTGGGACGAAGTGAGAGAGTGGCATGGACATATATACACTACCAAACGTAAAACAGATAGCTAGTGGGAAGCAGCCGCATAGCACAGGGAGATCAGCTCAATGCTTTGTGACCACCGAGAGGGGTGGGATAGGGAGGGTGGGAGGGAGGGAGATGCAAGAGGGAGGAGATATGGAGATATATGTATATGTATAGTTGATTCACTTTGTTATAAAGCAGAAACTAACACACCATTGTAAAGCAATTATACTCCAATAAAGATGTTAAAAAAATAAAAAACAGAGTCCTAGTTCCTCCTCAAGGGATATATTTGAGTTGGGTATATTTGAGCTGTTCTTCAGGAACTAAGACCCCACCAACCCACTTACCCACCCAGGTGGAGAATGGTGACTACATGCTGAGCACAAGCAGTAGACCTCAGGCTGCTTGGAACCAGAAGGCTGAGGATTGAGATTCCCCAAACACTACCCTGTTACCTCACCACCAATCAATCAGAAGAAAATCATGCTCTCTACAGCCCTCACCCCCAAATATTGCCTTTAAAAATGCTCTCCTTAGGGCTTCACTGGTGGCGCAGTGGTTGGGAGTCCGCCTGCCGATGCAGGGGACATGGGTTCGTGCCCCAGTCCGGGAAGATTCCACATGCCGCAGAGTGGCTGGGCCCATGAGCCATGGCCGCTGAGCCTGCGCATCCAGAGCCTGTGTTCCGCAACGGGAGAGGCCACAACAGTGAGAGGCCCACGTACCACAAAAAATAAATAAATAAATAAAATAAAAATGCTCTCCTTGAGGTGGGAGATAGATGGGCCCCAGGCTGTGCAGCTGGAGTTTGTCCCCTGTGGACAGATACTCCAAAATAGCAGGAGCGAGAAGCTAAGCCCTGCCCAGATAAGAGATAAAAGACCACATATTCCTCATTCTTGAAGTCAAGGTGACCTTCCCAATAGATATGCACAGAAAGGCTCCTTGAAGGTTAAAAAGGGAGGGGGCCTCACCTCATAGTAAGTGAATCCATCACTAGAATCCATCTTGGCTAAGAGATGCGTGTGCACACATAGGAGGACCCTAAGATATACCAAATACAGAGTCAGAACCAGGCAAAGCAAGACAATTGGCCAAAGGAAACCTGGAAAAAAATGTCCCATAAAAGTGATTCAAACTCCACGAGGGTGCCACTCTCTCTCTGAGCCCACCCATGTGTCTATCCACATGTACTCTTTTTCTCCTAATAAACACTTTATTTGTTTCACTACTTTCCACCTCTATGTGGAAATTCATTTCTACACAGCTTACAGGCCAGGACCTTGTCACTGGCCACTGGTCCATGGTGGCCTAGTGGCTAGGATACAGCACTCTCACTGCTGCAGCCTGACTTCGATCTCTGGCCAGGAACCAAAATCCTTCTTCAAGCCACTGCAGGCTAATGCCCCCCTAGATCACCCTGAAAACACTTCTCTGACAACCATTGGAGAGTTCAGGTCTTTTGAGTTTGAGCTGCCCACAGTCCTTGCTGGGTCCCCTGCAATAAACACTGACTTACCTTCACCACAACTTGATTTTAGTAATTTGGCTTTGCTGTGCAGCGGGCGACAAGACCCAAGTTCAGTTCGGTGACAGATCCTGCCTCCTTTCTTTCTAGCAGGTGTATCACCCATGACTACTCCCAATTAACCTCTGAATGCAACTTTCTACCTCAAAGTCTGTTTCGAGTGAATCCAGTCTAAGACAACCCTCAGGTATATTTAATAATGAATACTGTATTCAAATGTTGAATATATGGATACTGTTAAATATTATTTCACTGCAAAACATTCACAAAATAGAAATGTAACATAAATGTAAGTTGAAGTTCTAATATTTTCTTTCCAAACCTCAATGAACTGTCTTGTGCAACCTCTCCCCCTACCTTTACATATGTTACTGAACCAAGCTTGGGTTTACCCCACCACCACCAGCCCCAATGTGCAGCAAAGCCAATCTACTGACACCAGGTTGTGAAGAAAAGTGTGGCATTTATTGCAGGCATCAAGTAAGGAGTACAGGCAGGCTCAAACGACTTGAACTCCTCAATGGCTTTCAGGGAAAGGTTTTTAAAGACAGTGTGAGGGAGAGGGTTGTGAGGTGTGTGATCAGCTCATGTTCAATTCCCTGATTGGTTGATGGTGATGTAACAGGGTGATATCACAGAGATCAACATTATCAATCCTCAGGCTCCAGCCAGTCTGGAGGTTATGTGTTCCTAGTCATCATGGAGTTAGCTTCCTCCACCTGGTGGGGGTTTTAGTACCTGCAAAACAACTTAGGAATGTGCATCTGACTTATCTTTACCTTTGAAACAGAACCGGGGGTCCTTGTGACTGATTTATTGTTTAAGTTATGGCTACTCTCCTGCTTGATTGTCCTATCTTTGTTTCTGCATTCTTTACTTCCCCAAACATTGATGGCTAGGGCCTGTTCTTTGATCTACATGGAAGGCCCAGGAGGTCACAGTGTATTTCCATAGCCTTTTTTCCCAGTCAACAATAAGCAGGAACACAGAGGGGTCTGTCACCGGGAAGACCCCAACATGGATGTGCTTGGTTTTGTACACACACACACACACACACATACACAGAAGAGACTATTCTTATTCAATAAATAAGTTTTATCTTAAGTGTCATGGAGAATGTAAATATGATCTTACAGTCTAGTTGGGAAGAAAAAAAATGTACAAATAACCAATGTAGGGGACCATGGAGGGAGGAATCTAGGAACACATGTAATAACAGATAACAGATAGAGACACCAAGTACCCTAGGATGTCCATGGGGCTGAGGCCACTCCAGCTGGGGGAATTATGGAAGGATTCCTGAAGGAAGTAGGGTAAAAGTATTTCTAAAGGAAAGAATGAGGATGAAGGGTAGGCATGAAGGTAGGAAAGAAGATGGGTGAGGAGGGTACAAGGGAGATTTGGAAAGTGAAGTGCAGTGAAACTTCAGATGTGTAGGTTTACGTGGGAAAGAAGTGGAAGATAAGGCTGGACAGGTGGTGGAGGCTGCCTCCCTCTAGCAGGGACTCTCCTAACGCAGGACTGTGGAGTGTGGGCTCTGTTATACTGGCAGTGAGGAGCCAGAAAAGAGTTTTGAGGAGAAAAGTGGAAGTCTTTCAGGAAGATGAGTCTGGTACAATGTGCCAGAAAATGGACAGAAATTGTGCCCCGAGTGCAGAGAATTTAGCACTAGAACGAAAATAGATTAGAGGTGGTTCAGTGAAAAAATAGGTGACATGATTGAGAATAAAAGAAAAATATCCACAGAAAAGATGTCATAGAGGAAAATCTACATCATCTGAAGAATAACGAAAAATACTAGGGGACTGGGCTCTATGTTGTACTAATTTATAGGATTATGATGCTATCACCCAATATGAAGACATCAGGAAGGAATAATGCTGGATAAAAAGATGATGTTTGGGCTTCCCTGGTGGCACAGTAGTTGAAAGTCCACCTGCCAATTCAGGGGACACGGGTTCGTGCCCCAGTCCGGGAAGATCCCACATGCCGCAGAGCGGCTGGGCCCATGAGCCATGGCCACTGAGCCTGTGCGTCTGGAGCCTGTGCTCCACAACGGGAGAGACCACAACAGTGAGAAGCCCGCGTACCACAAAAAAAACAAAACAAAAAAAAAGATGATGTTTTTGTTCTGACATTTTGACTTCAGGGAGATCATGTGACTTCTAGGTGGGAATATTTAATAGGTATACACAAAGGGCTGGGGTCTAGAGGAAGGATAGGCTAGAACTAGCCATAGACATTTCAAAGCCATCTGAATAACCCATCCTATTTGAATTCTTGAGAAGGGATGAGTCTCTTGGAGCGAGATTCATATAGAGCCAGAGTCTCAGAGAATGGGAGAGGGAGACAGAAGGATCTGAGGTGGGGAAGGGAGTGTTAGAAGTTGAGGAGGAAGAGACTCTTAGAAGTTGAGGAGGAAGAGACTCTGAAAACAAGCGCAAGAACATTGCTAAGGTGCGGAAAGCTGCAGAAAGCCCAGGAAGAATGAGCAGAAACCATCAGGTGGGTGACTAGGAACTTACAATAATCTTTAAGAGAACAATTTCAGATGATTTGGGAGGAGGAAGCTGAGAGGTGTGGTGAGTTGTATACAGCTTTCTTTTTAAGTTTGGCTATGAAGAGAGAGAGAGAGAATGTGGTAAGAGGGAGGGACAGAGACACAGATAAAGGCATTTTCAAGATAGGAAGGACATGTACAAGGAAGACGGAGAAAATGAAAGTCCTAGAGAGAGAAAAAGTGGTGGGTAATTCAAGTAGGAGGGAAGGTTATCCAGAGCGTGGAGGAAGGAAGGGTGCCTTGAAGATGAGGGTCTCCATCATCTGAGTCAACAGAAAATGACGAACATGGGTGGAGGGGCGGGCACTGCAGATCTTCTCTGAGTTTTTCCAATTTTTGTTGGACTTGCACAAATTCCACTCTCTGGGAAGAGAGCTTCTTCTATAGACATACACACATGCCACAGAGACCAGCTCCCACTGAAACTGAAGTAAGTCATTTTCAATTGGGGAGTGCTTTGGCAGCTGGTTGTAGAAGATGAGAAATTCGATTGCTGGCTCCCTGAGTTCCCTTCATTTAAAGACATTGTTGTCAACCTCCCACAGGTATAAATGCCACCCTCCCTCTCTCTTGTTCTTTAGCACGACTGAAGTCCTACGACCTTGGCTTAGGAAGTAAAGGAATCCTGTCCTGATGTGAAGAAGGGGATCCGATCCCAGAGACCTGGCTGGGCTCAGTGCCCTCTGTAGCGAGAACTCCCTGCGAAGCCACATCAAGAGGGATCAGAATAGTCACTAGAGAGAGGTTGATTGGAACTGCATCTATCAGGCTGCGTAAGTACGCTTCTCCTTTTTTCCATTCACAGATATGTTGGGATGGGCTAGAGTAGACTGGTAGAATCAAGTCTAGAGATCTAGGTAAAGCAAATGGAGACAGCCTATGGATATAGAATAGAGGATGTTCTGAGACCAAGGTGCCATCTGGCAGAAAAGGCAAGGCAAGAAATGGAATGTGGCTATGGAGCAGATCTAGATTCAAATCCTGGCCTTTTGCCTTGGTAGATGTGTAACCTTGAGCCAGTAAGTTGCCTGCTTTGTGCTTCAGTTTCTTCATTGTCAATGAAAGGTTAATAATCTTACCCTGAAGTCTTGTTCTGAGGATTGGAAGGGAGATCACCTAGTACACGGTCATTATGGTTTGGGGTGGGTTGGGGGGAACAGCCAAGAAAAAGGTGAAGGAACTACCATAGGAAAGCTTTCTTCAGTGGAATTCTGCTGGGTGGAAAAGGAAAGCCAGAGGAAGAAAAGAAAAGAAATTCCATGTTTTCCCCAAAATTTAGGGTGGGCAAACTTACATTTGGTGTGTAGGAAACAATAGGAAAATCCAACCAAGTGCCCAGAAGAGTGGAAAAATATGCCCAAAGATTGTCATAGCAGCAGATACTAAAATATGATTGGAGGTTCTGAGAACTCTGGCTAGATTGCTTTTAAATAATTCGCAGGCTGTTAAATTATTTGTAAATGCCTGAGACAACAGAAGGGTTTTGGTGCCTGAGTTCATGCACATTTGGCAAATGCTGCCCAGCTTTCTGAAGGAGGGAAGGATGCACACAGGGAGGGCTAAGAAGAAGAGTACAGTCCTCCAGCCGTGTGGCCCCCAGGCAACACAAGACAATGTAACCATGGGGAGGAAGGAGAGACAGGGAATAGAAGCACATCTATTCAAGCTGAGGAATCTATCTTGGTTAGGAACCTCAAAGAACTTGGGAGACAATGAGTCACCACATCCTATTTAATATGCACAGAAAACTTGGAACAAAATCAATCCAGCAGTGGAAACTGGCCGGTTACCTGGAGAATCATGAAGCGAGAAATGCTTCTTATTCAAAAAGCAGCTGATGTTATTCTCCAAAAGCCAGGCACAGGCAAAAAGAGGCAATTAAATTCTTCTCTGCCCTCTGGAGACTCCTGTGAACTCTTTGGCTAACTTATTCCTGTAATTTGCTGAAACCACTGCTAACATATTTCATTTATAACGGACCATGGACAGCTCCAACAGTGGGCATGGCTTAATACTCAGACACACAGGAATACAAACACACACGTTTACACATACACGTGCAGCTTACACACACTGTAGGTTTGCTAGAAATATGCTTTGGAAAGATGGGGCAGGGATTTGGAACATACAGAAAGGAGACAGAACAAAGGGCTCTCTTCCAATTTCTTACACCGTATCCCTTTTTCCCCATTTAAGTGAATGTCCTATCTCTACCCTAATGTGGCTTAACGAAGTGGCTTAGGGAGGTGTAGAAGGGTCTAGAGGATCTTCCTAGTTGAATTATTGCTAACCACAGGGCTGGTGACTGCCCTACTCCCCCCAGTAAAGAAGTGCTTCTGAAGAGTGATAACTTCAGGCAGCATCCACCACCACTGTCCCTTCTCCTAAGCATTAGTACTGATCGTGTCCTGGGACACATATACACATAGGCTGGATCTAATACTACCTGGATTACACAAACAACTCATGACTTTTATCCTTGGCAATCTTGGCAAGTCCTGGCACCTTGAGAGGAGCCATGACCAATCTCAGAACATCATTCACTGACTGTCACTTGGGTACCAAGGGCCTGGGACAGAAATACTTCAAACAACATCAATAGCAAAGATGTCTTGTCTTGGAAAGAGTAATGATAGTTAACAAAAACAATGATTTAAAGCCAAAAACTTTATAATGGCCTATGATGCCCTACAAGACCTGGCCCCTTCACCCGTGCGAATACAACACCTCACACAATCTGCCTCAAACACACTGTCCTCCTGCTGTATTTTGAGTACACCCAGTGCATTCGGCCCAGCTGTTTCCTCTTCCTGAAGCTCTCTTCCCTCAGATATCCAATAGCTAAACCCCTTTGCCTCTGCTCAAATTTACCTGAAACCTTTGCTCAAATTTCACCTTCTCAGTGAGACCTACTCCGACTGCTTTATTTGCTGCAACCTGCCTGGCACCTGCTGGCACTCAGACCTGCCTTATCCTACTCTGCATGTGCCCTTTCCTATAGTTCCCATCATCTTCTAACATACTATTATACTTGGCCTTATTTATTATGTTTATTGCTTGTCTCTTTGGCTAGAATACAAGTAAACTTTACTGGGGCAGAAATCTTTTTGGTTTTGGGGTTTTTTTTTTGTTTTGGCCATGCCGGACAGCTTATGGGATCTTAGTTCCCTGACCAGGAATTGAACCAGGGCCCTGGCAGTGAAAGTGCTGAGTCCTAACCATTGGATCACCAGGGAATTCCCAGGAATCTTTGTTTTATTTACTGATATACCCAAATGCCTAGATATTCCCTGGCACATAGTAGGTGCTCAAAAAATATTAGTTGAATAAATGAAAGTACCTAACTTTATGCCAGGTCTAGTTCAAAGAGCATGGCATTTATTTAAATCTCACCAAAACTTGTACTGTTATTATTCTGAGTTTACAGATGAGGAGGCTGAGGCACAGAGAGGTTAATAACTGGCCAAAGGCTACCCTATGACTAAGTAATGGAACCAGAATTCAAAGCCATTCAATGTGATCCAGAGCCCATGCTGAACTGTCTGTTAGGAAGCCCACACAGGAGACAATGCCTAAAAGGAAAATGTTCTGTCCAGAAGGAGAGATTATATTTTCCTGTTTGCTCTATAACAGAATGATCTTAAACACTCACAGAGATTCTGTTACTGCAATGGGATTTTAATGATGCTTTCAGAGCCTTGTAGCTAGGATGAAGATTGAATATGGTAATAACTGTAAATAGCAATTCCATTTACTAAGCATATTAGTGTGTCTCTAGATTCAACAGGTATTAAAATATGCTAATATGGTTACTGAAGAAATTGTTGACCTCGAAGTGTTCATTTGGAACAGCAAACCCATTATCTCAACCAAAAGTTACCTGCAGTTGCCCTGGTTGCTTTTCAATATGTTGATGACTTAAAATGTGAGCCATCCATTTATTAATTTCAGCTTGTTAAACTTGAAAAATCTGTGCCATATTATTTTTAATTGCATCAATTAAAATAAGAGTCACATACATAGCATGAATGTCATTGTGTGCATGTAATTAATCGGAAGCTATAAAAAAAGGCCACTAAGATATTAACATTATAAAGCACATCAGTGAATAAGGGAATGTTCTGGATTTTTAAGCCTCATACTGTAAAATAATAAATATCCTCATGTAATGATCACCTAACAATTTATATCATGTTTAAGGAGATGAAAACTCAAATTAACTGTTTCTTATTTTTTCAAATTATACTACAAAATATTTCATTTTCCATTTCTTTATATAGTTTATACTCTGAGCTGCATGTTACTGCCCCCTATACCAATACAATACCAATACTATGATGTAGGAATCCAATGAATTAAACAGGGTGTATATTTTTGCATCTGGCTTCTTACACCCAACATTATATTTGCAAGATTCATCTATGCTATATTTAGTGACAATTTATCCATTCACTTTTTTGTGTAGTATTCCATTTTTTTAATATATCACCATCTATTTATCCATCTTATGGTTCGTGAATAGTAGTTTCCAACTTGGAACATAATGAATATACATCTATAGATGTTTTTGTACATGTTATTTGGCATATATTTATATGCATTTCCACTGTATATATACCCAGGATAGGAATTGCTAGGTCACAGCTTTACATATGAGCTGTTCCCAGAAGCAGTCCCAGAGACAAGATTTGAGTGCCAATAGTCTAGGCAGTAATCCCAGGAAGCACTAGTAGTGGAAGTGGAGACACAGGAAATGAAAGAAATCCTTAAAGGGTGGGTATCAAACAAGTTACCACTGGGAGCAACTAGAGCTTAATAAAAAATATCTGAGTTATCCCAACTGAGGGGTGAGGAAATTAAGATATTTATCTACTAAATCTCTGTCATTGGTTGAGAGATGTGTTAGGGGCATTAATTTCCTGGCATTTCTAGCTTGCCCTGCCTGCAAGGTGAGTATGCTCACAACCTATATAAAGCTCCCAGGTGGAAAGTCAGAGGTGAGGATATTATGTGGCCTTTTGCATATGGAACCCATGGTGAAAAGACGTGGGCCAACAACACTTACTATAAGAGCTGAGCTCAAAAAAGAAAGTAAAATCTCTATGTGGCAAAATGGAGAGAGAAATTAAAGTCAAAGCTTTAACTTTTAGTTTGATGCTCTCCCACTTGTTTATTTTTAGTTGACCATAGATGCTTGGATTTGTTTCTGGGCTTTTGATTCTGTTTCATTGGTCTACATGTCTGTTTTTATGCTAGTACCATACTGTTTTGATGACTGCAGCTTTATAGTATAGCTTGAGACCAAGGAGTGTGATGCCTCCTGCTTTGCTCTTCTTTCTCAGGAGTTCTTTGGCTATTCCAGGACTTTTGTGGTTCCATATAAATTTTGGGAGTGTGTTTTCTACTTCTGTAAAAAAAAAAATGCCATTGGAATCTTGATAGGGATTGTATGAAATATATAGCTGGGTTTTGATACTATTGTAAGTGAAATTTATTTATTTATTTTTTCAGAAAATTTATTGTTAGTGTATAAAAATGTTACTGATTCTTATGTGTTAATTTTGTATCCTGCAACTTTACTAAATTCATGGATTAGATCTAACAGCTTTTTTGGTTGAATCTTGAGGATTTTCTGTATATAAAATCACGTCATCTGCAAGGAGGGACAATTTTACTTCTTTCCTTCCTATTCTGATGCTGTTTATACCTTTTTCCTGCTCAATTGCTCTGACTAGGACTTCTAGTAAAGTATTGAACAAGAGTGGTGATAGTGAGCACCCTTGTCTTGTTTTTGACCTTAGAGGAAATGCTCTCAACCTTTCACCATTGAGTATGTTAGCTGTGGGCTTGTCATACATGGCCTTTATTATGTTGAGATATATTCTTGCTATGCCTAATTTGTTATGAGGTTTTATCATGAATCGATGTTGAATTTTGTCAAGTGCTTTTTCTGTGTCTATTGAGATGAGTATATGATTCTTTTATTCTATCAATATGATGTATCACATTGATTTGCATACATTGAACCATCCTTGTAACCCAGGGCTAAATCCCACTTAACTGTAGTGAATGATCCTTTTAATGTGTTTCTGAATTTGGTTTGCTAGTATTTTATTGAGAATTTTTGCATTTATATTTATCAGGGATATTGGCCTGTACTACCTGTTTTGAACGTTATCTCTATCTTTGGTTTTCAGCAGTCTTATTGTGATGTGCTTAAGTGTAGTTTCCCTTATATTTATTTTATATTGACACTGCAAACTTAGATGATGTTATATACATCTGGGGAGGATTTCTTTAATTTTGTTTTTAGTTTGTGGTAAACTGGGTAGGAGACAATCACCTTAATCCAATCAAAGGCAAAGTTAATTGAGGCTTTGTTTTACCCTTTATAAGGCCTGGTCTATTTCCAGTTTGGCTGTACTCATGGGTCATACTCCTTCAGGGTCAGTTGATGGGTGTTTTCCAGGGCTTCTCTCTCCTAGCTAGCCTTGAACACCAATTTTAATCTTCTTAGACTTGTAAAACTGCTGAAAACTCTACTCATATTCTCTGACCCTCAGCAGCTACTTTGTATTTATCTTTTCATTCTCTCCACAAATGCCACCTATGAATCAGCAAATTCCTGAAGGGGAAAACAAAGCAGAATGTTGATTTCACCTTGAGTTTTCCTTGTCTCCATGATCTTGAACCCTAAACCCTGGTTGACTTGGTAACTTTCTGGTGACTTTCAAATAGATAATTTTCATTTTATTCAACTTTTCTACTTGTTTTTCGTGGAAGAATTGATCTACTGCAAGCTAGTTCCTTGTGGCCAGAAGCAAAAGTATTAGTCGTATTTATACAGCAAACTTTGTTAACAGACATTTAAAACCAGCATTGTCATGCAGTTTCAATATAATAGCTGATGATCATAACACCAACCTTGTGCCATTCTGATGCTAATGTGTCTTCTGAATCATCAAAAATTAAATTAAAATCAGAATAACTTTAGTGTTTAAGATATTTAATGAGCTTTAATTCATTCAACAGGTAATCTGTGGACATTGTATATGAGGATTTGTCTTCAAAATATTCCTGTCAATTTGAGTAAGTCTAAAGCTGCTTCTTAAATGTCTTGGTCTTTCTCTCTGCACTCCAGAACTTTTATGCAGAAGAGAGACACCTTCCACCTGGCTAAACAAGAACTGATGACAGAAATTTAATTTTTATGCAAAAATATCATCTTTGCTAACAAGATTCTTGGAATCTAAAGTGTATGACTCACCTAGTCTTGAATTGTTTGCTTTAGAGCTCCTGTCTAAAACCCAGCTGAGACAGCTGATATTCAGGAAGAATTATCTAAGGACACCATGCCAATCATTTATTTCTAGCTGCATGGTAGAGTTACATTACATATGTATGTGTGTGTATAAAATTAACTGGGTCTCTACCCCAAACTAACTAAATTTGAACATCTGGGAAGTTTTCAGAAGTGCTTGTGGTGATTCTAATGGGCAGCCAACTGTTTCAAAATACTTCTAAATGACTAGAAAACTATGTATCTAAATTCTATTATTTTAGCTCCTAGGAGAAATATATGAACACAACTATGATTTAGATGTTCTGCTGCCACCTTTTCTTGAAGGGGAAAGTAGGACTACAAGTGTGACCAACAGTTTTATATCATCTGTGAAACCATTTTTGACAATGTTGTCCATCACGTGGTTCAATATTGGTTATCCAAAGGATAGTTTGAATTCACCAGGAGTCACTCACAGGGCTTCAACTACACCTGCATATTGATGACTTTCAAATGCATATCCTGGGCCCAGATTTCTCTCCTGAGTCTATGGCACAGTTTTACCTGGTTGCGCCTCTGGCACCTCGAGCACAACAGTGCAAATTGAACCCATTGTTAATACTCCTGCTCTCCTGGATCTGATGCTCCTTCTGATTCAGTGAATGGAATCTCCAATTACCCAGGGCGGAAACCTGGGAATCAACCTCCACACCTTCCACGTCCTCACCCCCCATCAATTGAGTCTCTAAGTTTTGCTTCTTTGCTATCTCTTACATCCACCATTTTCTCTACCAGATTCTACCTCTTGAGTCCAGGCTCATCATTTCTCATCTGGGCTTTTGCAAAAAACCTATAACTGGATTTTAGTGGCTTCACTCTCTTTAATCCATTTTCGCACTATTTACAAAATCAACTTTCTAAATCAAAAGCCTGATTATTCCCTCCCTTGTGACCTTTCAATGGCGCTTCCAGTGCCACTAGGGCAAGATCTAAACATTTTGGATTACATTAAAAGCTCTTTGTTATCTACCTACCTCTCCATCTCACACTTTGGTTCTGCCATATTCTAGAATAAATTACAGTCTCATATGCAAGCCTTCTCACCTGGGCCTTTCTGCTTGAAATGTTCTTCCTTCTTTTTTTTGCCTAGAAAATCCAATTGGTCATCGTAATTCAGCTTAGGGATAACTTCTTTCTGAAAACTTTCCTGAGTCCTCCAGGATGGCCTATGACCTCCTGTTCCATGTACCCTAAACACCAGTGTTTGCCTTATCACGCTATATTAATATTGTCTGTTTACATAGCTATCTTTTCCTTAATCTATAAATTCCTTGAAAGCAGGAAACTTGGTCCTAGTTTTTATAATCCCACTGCCTCACAGCATAATAGGCCTGGCGCAGCCTCACAGAAAACGTGTTTGGATGAATGAAAATTTTAATGTGCTTTTTGGACTTTTGTCAGTTAAATAAAGAGAGCTCCCCCTCAAAGAAAAATCATGAACTTCTTTTTTACTGCATTGCCAGAAAGGTTAGAATTAAGGTTTGTCTTAATTGGAGAACCTAGCCTTGAACCAAGATTTCTACCACACATCCCATTCCTACCCTCCACCATTTTTCTCCCCTTACCCCTGTTCTTGAACCCCAGTGTAACTCACCTGGAGCCTGCTGGTTTATGTATTACCTTGTGGCCATTGGAAGTAGCATAGAATGAGCTTTGCAATCAAATAGACCTTAGGTTCAAGTTCTGGACTGCTATTTACTAGCTGTGCAACATTAGATAATTTATTAAACATCTCTAAGCCTCAGTTTCCTTATTTGCAAAATGGGGATAACAATAGTACCTGCTTTACTGGTGGATAGGGATGATGATGCTGTGATTAAATAAGACAATGCACAGTACTTAATCTCATAATAAAAGTTCAGTAAACATCAATAATTATTATTGTTATTAAAACTACTAGCACTATTAACAGGAGAGAAGCTACTATAGGGAGGCAAGTTAACCTCTACTGTTCGATTCTGAAGGTAGCAAAATGCCTGGCTCATTGGCAAGTGCTCACTAAGTAGTTATTATTATTAATTCTTAAGGGCTCCAGATAGTTGAGTTTTTGTTGTATTCTTATAACACCATAGTGTTTTTTAGTTTTTGTTTTCTTGTCTCATGTTGTAGGTTATCTTGCCTTATTATTACAAGCTTCCCAGTGTTTACATATGCTGATTTTCCAGTATCACTATCATCATTATACACGATCATGGTCATCATTATCATCCTATCACCATCACCACCATTGGCATATGAGCATATACAGGGCCCTGTGCTTCCCTTTCTCTGGGACTTTTCTTTTTCTTATTCCCAACCTAACAGACTCTGCCACCTTCTTGGCTTAAGCCTTACAGGGAGGCTTGGGGGTTAGAGGATATAAACCTAGTGTTCCAGCCAGAACAGTGCAAAAAATGAAACGTGATCTCAAATGGGAGATGGGAAGATCATGGAGAGAAGCTGACCAGAAGTGGCACAAGGAAGGCCAGGAGGGTCAGTGAGCCTGGGCTTGGGAGTATGGGTACCTGGAAGTTGAAACTGAACACAGGCTAAAAGCATTAAGTAGAATGAATCAAGGAAAGAGAGAGACTGGAAGCCGATTGGTCCATTCTACCTGGTTTCCTCTGTCCCTGTAAAATGTTTCAACTTTCAAAGTCAACTGAAAGACTGATTGGCTTGAAAAGACACCTCAGCACTTTCCCAGTAGGGGCAATTACTTTAACCAAGGCCAAAATTTTTTATTCCACAGATAAAGGATTTAGTATGAAGAACTATGTGACCACTGGTGTGAACGAGATGGTCAAGATGTAAGTAATTTGATATCTGTCCCTGTTTGGATAGAAGGAGGGTCTCTACAGTAGGAAGATTGAAGACCCAAATTCTTGGAGGAGGTAATATGCTTAGACAAAATATCAGTGAGGAAGAAAAGGAAATAAAAGAGGCAGAAACTGAATGTTAAACTTTTATTTATTTAATGAATAGAATTTGTCAGCAGTCACAACATAGATTCTTAAGTTAGCTACAAACATTGTCCCTGGCAGATCACAAAAACTCAAGGGTCAGGATAACACGACTTAGAGCAGGCAGGACGGGGTTTATGCAATTGGAATGGGGAAGTGCCAGAAGGTGGTGATGGGGAGGCAGAAGGTGAAGCTCAGTGGAAATTAAGTAGAGGCACAGAGAGAAGTTAAGTCCAGAATCCCTGTGGCCTCAAAAGAAGTGAAGGGAAAAGAGTAATCTAATTTTTTTTACCTTCCAGCCCTCAGATGCAGTTTGTTGCTTGAATGAGCTCCCAAACTATGATCCAATAATTCCTAAGATTGTGATCATAAAGGGAAATGTTCTATGTAAAAGGGAAAAGGTGGTTAGAGCTTAAACACTTTTACTTTTTATACCTCTATGAACTTGACTTTTATCATTTATATCTAATAGGCTTAAATCTGTAGACAAGTTTTGTTTTACCTGACTTCAAACACAGTGACTATATATCCTTCCACAATACCTTCTAGTACCTCACCAATTATTGATGTCAGGCTGATTTTTTTAAAATAATGAATAATTACCAGGAAAATGAGCTAAGCTTGTTTTTGCCATAACATTACTGCAGTACATTTTAACATATTAAACATGAGGCACAACCTGATTATTTAGTATTTGCCAGAAGCAACCCAAAGCATTTATGGTCTTATTTTTCAGATCTCTCTTTTTTTCATTCTATTGAGGTTTCCTTTAAGATTTTGAATGAATTCAGAAATACATACATAAAATACATACAAAAATACATAAAAATTTTTAAATGATTCATAATTTTGGTTAGGACATGATTTGCACATATTTTTAACTATATATATTTTTTTTGCTGGAGGAAAATACACTGAGTTTCCATTTACCTGTCTTTATTATACAGAGGTTAGACTTGATTATTACTAATGTTGCTTAATGTTTTAAAAGTGTATGACTTTATATGAAAAATTTAAAAAAATTCTTGGATAAATGTAAATCCTCTCTCAAGGAAATATAATTTTTAATCAAAATAGTATGATGACTTCCTTGTATATAGACATTTACAATGTTCACAATTCTAGAGGGAAAAATGATAATAACTATCACAGAAAAATATTCAAATGGATAATAAATGTACGATGCCCTTTGGAAAAGATTCCTACAAACGAAAAATAGATCATAAACAAAAATCATTGAGCAGTATAAGGAGATACATAAAGGAAAACACAAGCTAACTTAATGATGATATTTCCAATGACTCTATATCAGACCTTTGAACATAGCTCAGTTTTATCATGTACTTTGAAGGGTGCTCAATAGCTCAATACTATGAATATTACAAAAAGTATAAGTTATGTTCTCCTTCCTCATAGTACTTACAATATTAGAGAAACAAGGCTAACACATAAGAAATAATTAGAGGAAAAGGTAACAATGAATTCTTGTCCTGTTTGGTCTAGTGCTTTACATAAGATTTAATGGTTTTCAGAGAAAGGTTAAAAGAAAATAAAACATAAAAATTATAATTCTCTCATAAGACAATTAGGAAACCCTGAGAACCCTTAGAGTAAACGTCAAGACCTGTGTTACAGAGGCATACTTGCCAGGCTGTTGTCAATTCTGCATCTCACCGCCCTCCCCTTTACAATGTTTGAATGACAAATTAAAATAAAAGAACAACAATATTTAAAATTTTTAAATTTACTTGCAAATTGCTAATGGAGCTAATGTCGATTAACAGAGAGGTACTATCCATGAGGTTAGGCTCAGCTCCATGTAATAGACTCAAAATATTAATGGTTTTGATGCCAAAAACTTGGTCTCTGTGTCCCAGTGCTGAATGGAATCATGGAGATAGAGCTTTGGGTGAAGTAGAAAAGAATAGTTTTATTGCTTTGCCAGGCAAAGGGGGTTATGGTAGGCTCATGACTCAAAAACTGTGTGTCCCAACCCGGAGGGTTTTGGTGAGGAGTTTTATAGCAATGGTTCAAGGCTGGGATTGCTGAAAAGGATCCGGGTGTGTGCAGGACCTGCATGCCTTTAATCTGGTCTCAGTTGGTCTCCTGATGAGTTTCTTGAGGTTATCAAACTGTGACTTTCTCTTTGGAATATCTTCCTTTTGGTGCGGGTTTTAGTTCTGCAGAAGAGCTGACAGATATTGTTATGTGTATCCCTTGAGATGGAACCAGGACCCTGTATCCCCTCTCTTCCCTGATCAGCAACTGTTTGAATCTGCCCTTTGGAACTCAGGGAAGGTCATGGAGGCTGGAGTCTATTCCCTACAAACAAGAAAGGCTTCCATGCCCAGGAGACCCACAGGGTCCTGCTCGGTTTCAGTTTTAACAGAATAGAACTTTTTACTCTAAACTTCTAATAGAAGTTCAAAAGTTTTGAGGGCATTATGAGTCTGCTCCATAAAATTTTTGGGAACCCATGCTGTCTCCAGTTTTGAAGTCCATTATCACCATGGGGACCCTATGATCTAAGCAATCACAAGTCTAGCCCAGTTTCAAGGTGCTTATGAAAGAAATTCCCACCCACATTTTGGTGGGATGACAAAGAATTTACAGCCATCTTTAATCTACCACAAATATAAAGAAGGCAAAATACTGGAATAAGTTGAGTCTTGCAGATATTGTTCATGACAACTAAAAAGACTTTTTTTTAAGTTGTACTTGGAGCAAGAAGACAAAGTAAAACATTGTTTCATTGATTTGGATGAATGGCATGAAATAAGTGGATGAATGACAGAAAGAAAGTAAAACGTCTCAACTCCTATTTTGCTTCTGTTCTCTCTGTCAGGAAGAAATGCCAGTCCAGTGGGAAAGGGCAAAATTAACATTGATAAGAATGAATTGCTGTCCAAGATAAGCAAACAGACACAAAAAGAAGAATTTAACTGCTCTGAATAATATTTTCCCCTGCCTTGAATGACTCAGTGTTCAGGATTTGTAAACAAACAACATTTATTAAGCATATGCTATGTGTCTTGTACATTCACAGGCACTGGGGATTTATTTTGAGTGCAATGTGATTCATGGTAGGACAAGATGGGGAAAAAAGTAATGAAATCCTAAATTATATTTACATGAGACTAGAGTCTGGAATATGGAAAAAGACAATCCTACTCTGCAGAAATATGATAAGAACAGACCTGTAGTATTGTGTCCAATGTTGAGGCTTCACTTTAAGTTGATTGCTAATAGCCTGGAGGGAAACCTAAAGGAATGCCTAGAAAAAGAGGATAGTCTTGGGAAAGGGACACAGAAGGAAAGGATAATCTTTTAGCCTGGAGGCAATAAAGCTTTTAATAGCCCTGATAAATTGTCTTCAAATCTTTAAAGGCTTTTCATGTGACTCTGACTCATAATAGGAGGAACTTTCTAATATTTAGACCTATTGGGTGAACAATTGTATTTATTTATTTAAATATTTTATAGGTTTTATTCAGTCTCATGATTTTGAGTGTTCTGTAGGTTTTTCTCCAAAGAATGAATTTGATAAGGAGAGAAATAGAAATTTTTTAAAAAAATGGAAATTGTAGAGATGAAAAACAAAGTATCTGAAGTTAAAAAAAAACTACACTTGATAGAATAAAACTGTAGATTAGACACTGCCCAAGACAAGATCGGTGAGGCTAAAAACATAACTATAAAAGCACACAACATAAAGCACACAGAGAAAAAAAAATGAAAGAAAAAACATGACCTATAGGGCATTATCAAGTAGTCAAGGGCTTCCCAGGTGGCGCAGTGGTTGAGAGTCCGCCTGCCGATGCAGGGGACACGGGTTCGTGCCCCGATCCCGGAAGATCCCACATGCCGCGGAGCGGCTGGGCCCGCGAGCCATGGCCGTGGAGCCTGTGTGTCCGGAGCCTGTGCTCCGCAACGGGAGAGGCCACGGCAGTGAGAGGCCCGCGTACAGCAAAAAAAAAAAAAAAAGTAGTCAAATATGCACATAATTGGTGTCACAAAAAGGAGGGGGGAAAGGAGAATATGGGGGTAGAAAAAATATTTGAAGCAATAATGACTAAAAACTTTCCAAATGTCTCAAAAACGATAAATGCAAACATCAAAAAGCCAATAAATCTTAAGCAGAAGAAATATAAAGAAAACCACATTAAGTCACAAGATAATCAAATTGCTAAACATCAGTGCTAAAGGGAACATCTTAAATTCAGACAGAGAAAAAGGACACATTATGTACAGAGGAACAAAGTTGAGAAAGATAACAGACTTCTTGTCAGAAGCTAATTAAACTAGGAGATAAAGGAGCAACCTCTTTGATGTTTTGAAGAAAAACACCTGCCAACTGAGAATTTTATGTCACAGAAAATATCTTTCAAAAGTGAAGGCAGGGGCTTCCCTGGTGGCGCAGTGGTTGGGAGTCCGCCTGCCGATGCAGAGGACACGGGTTCGTGCCCCGGTGCGGGAGGATCCCACATGCCGCGGAGCGGCTGGGCCCGTGAGCCATGGCCGCTGAGCCTGCGTGTCCGGAGCCTGTGCTCCGCAGCGGGAGAGGCCACAGAGGTGAGAGGCCCGCGTACCGCAAAAAACAAACAAACAAAAAAAAACAAACAAAAGTGAAGGCAAAAAAAAAAGAGTTTTTCAGACAAAATCTGAGATAATTCATTGGAACTAAATATGCATTACAAAAGGTGACGAAGGATGTTCTTTGGGCAGAAGGAAAATGATACAAGATGGATCTACACAGAGGAATGGTAAATATATGGGTAAATATAAGAGACTTTTTTTCATGTATGCATCTTTTTAATAGATTATTGATTGTTTAAAGTAAAAAGAATAATAATGTATGATAGAGTTTATAAGATATATACAAGTAAGATATATGACAACAAAAGCATAAAGAATGGGAGGGGAAGCAAAAGTGTACTGTTATAAGGTTCTTACACTATATGTGAAGTGGTATAATATCATTTGAATATAGATTATGATAAGTTAAAGATGTATACTGTATACTATAAACCATAAAGCAACAACTAAAAAATTAAATAAAACAAAGAGGTATGGATAATAAGCATAAAGGAGATAAAATGAAATATTAAAAATTGTCCACTTAATCTAAAAAAAGACAAGAAATTAAAACCATAAGAGACAAGTAAAAAACAAATAGCATAGGACAGATATTATATGATTACTCTCATATGGAGTATCTAAAAGTAGTCAAAAGCATAAAAACAGAATGTAGAAAGGTGGTTGCCAAGGGCTAGAATGAAGAGGAGGGGGGAGTGAGAATTAGAGTTTAGTAGGTATAGAGTTGCAGGGTTGTAAGATGAAAAAGTTCCAGAGACCAGTTGTACAGCAATGTGAATATACTTAAGACTGCAGAACTGTACACTTAAAAATGGTTAAGATGGTAAATTTAATGTTATGTGTTTTTTTAACCACAATAAAAGTTTTAAAAAACCAAGATGGTAAATTTAAACTCAACCATGGAAGAATTACATTAAATGGAAATGGCCTAAATATTTCAATTAAATAGCAGAGATTGTAACCTGTAACCAATTACAGGTTAGCAACAAAAAAAGTCAACAAACTATAAAGACTTAGAATCAATGTGAGAATATAGAAAAAGACATACTGGGCTTCCCTGGTGGCGCAGTGGTTGAGAGTCTGCCTGCTAATGCAGGGGACACGGGTTCGAGCCCTGGTCTTGGAGGATCCCACGTGCCACGGAGCAACTGGGCCCGTGAGCCACAGTTACTGAGCCTGCGCGTCTGGAGCCTGTGTTCCGAAACAGGAGAGGCCGTGGCGGTGAGGGGCCCGCGCACCACGATGAGGAGTGGCCCCCGCTTGCCACAACTGGAGAGGGCCCTCGCGCAGAAACGAGGACCCAACACAGCAAAAAAAAAAAATTAATTAATTAATAAACTCTTACCCCCAGCATCTTCTTAAAAAAAAAAAAAAAAGATATACCATGCAAACACCAATCAAAGGAAAGTAGTAGTGGTTATACTGATGTCTTATAAGTTATATTTTTTAAAAGGGAATATAATGGAGATAAAGATACTTTAATGAGAAGGTTTCAATTCATCAGAGAACATAACATTTCTAACTGTGCATGCACCTAATAACAGGGTTTCAAAATACATGAGCCCAAATCTAATAGAATAGAAAAGAAAAATTTTTTTAATCTACAAATAAGATTGAACATTTTGGGACTTCCCTGGTTGTACAGTGGTTAAGAATCCACCTGCCAGTGCAGGGGACATGGGTTTGAGCCCTGGTCCAGGAAGATCTCACATGCCACGGAGCAACTAAGCTTGTGTGCCACAACTACTGATCCTGCGCTCTAGAGACCACAAGCCACAACTACTGAGCCCACATACCACAACTACTGAAGCCTGCATGCCTAGAGCCCATGCTCTGCAACAAGAGAAGCCACTGCAATGAGAAGCCTGTGACCGCAACGAAGAGTAGACACCACTCAGCTCAACTAGAAAAAGCACACAAGCAGCAACAAAGACCCAACACAGCCAAAAATTAATTAATTAATTAATTAATTAAAAGACTGTAAATTTTAATACTACTCTCTCAGTAAATGATAGGACAGATAGATTTTTAAAATTATTAAAAATATAGAAGACTTCTCCAATACTCTCAACCAACATCCTTATCATTTTTTTTTTCTTTAGGAATCTTAAACCAACTTTGCATTCCTGGGATCAATCACACTTTCTCATGATATTTTGTCCTTTATTATACATTGCTGGATTTGACTTGCTAATAGTTTCTTAAAGATTTCTATTCTACCTGACAGCAGAAGTATACATATTCTTTTCAAGTATATATGGAACATTCATCATGATAGAACATATTCTGGGGGGTAAAACAAATCTCAATAAACTTCAAAGAATTGAAATCATAGTAGATCAGTAGGTGTGTTTTCTGACCATACAGGAATTAAACTAGATATCAACAGTAGAGAATACCTTAAAAACACCTCCAAATATTTGGAAATTGAGTAACACACTTTTAAATAACCCTTAGGTCAAAGAAGAAATTACAAGGGAAATTAAGAAATACTTTTTAACTAAATGAAAATAAAAACACAACATCAAAATGTATGGGATGTAGCTAAAGCAATGCTTAGAAAGAAATCCATAACTTTAGGACTTCCCTGGTGGTGCAGTGTTTGAGAATCCATCTGCCAATGCAGGGGACACATGTTCGAGCCCTGGTCCAGGAAGATCCCACATGCCACGGACCAGCTAAGCCCACGCACCGCAACTACTGAGCTTGCGCTCTACAGCCTGTGAGCCACAACTACTGAGCCCACATGCCACAACTACTGAAGCCCGTGTGCCTAGAGCCCATGTTCTGCAATGAGAGAAGGCACCTCAATGAGAATCCTGTGCACCGCAACAAAGAGTAGCTCCTGCTCGCCTCAACTAGAGAAAGCCTGCATGCAGCAACGAAGACCCAATGCAGCCAAAAATAAATAAATAAACTTAAAAATAAAAAAAGAAAAGTGCTAAATTTCTTAAAAAGAAAAAAAGAAATGTATAACTTTGAACACTTACATGGAAAAGAAAAAAGACCAAAATGAATGAAACAAAATTTTACCTAAACTAGAATAAAAAGAGCAAATTAAGCCCAGAGAAAATAGAAGAAAGGAAATAATGAAATAAGATAAGATTATTTGAAATTGAAAACTGAAAACAATATAGAAAATCAGTGACACCAACAATGGATCTTTGAAGAGATTAAAAAAAATTGCTAACTTTCTAGTCAGAATTATTAGCAGAGAGAGAGAGAGCTATGAGTTGCTTACACCAGGAATAAAACGGGGACCATCACTAAAAATTATACGGACATTAAAAGAATAGTAAGGAAACATAAAAAAATCTTATGTCCATAAATTCAAAATCTCTGATGAAATGGACAAATTCCTTGAAAGATACAAACTACCAAAGTTCATTTAAGAAAAAATATAGAACTTTAATAGCTCTATATCTATTAAATAATTTGAATTCATAATTAAAAACCTTTCTACAAAGAAAACTATTGACTCAGGTGGTTTCACTGTCAATTCTGTGAAAAGTAGACCAGTGGTTCTAAGATACAGGGGAGATTGTAAGGGACATACCACAAAGGAGCATGAGGGAAATTTGGAGATTATAAAAATACCCAGTATCATGATTTTGGTGATGGATACATCTGCATTCAATTGTCAAAACTCATCAAATAGTGCACTTAAAATTGGTAACTTTTATTATATGTTAATTACACATCAATAAAGCTAACTAAAAAGAAACCAATACGACAATGACAACAAAAGAATGAAAGATCATTTATCATGGATGTTAAAGAAAAAAATCATGCACAGGGAAGGGTATTGAGCAAGGTCAGTTGTTCTCCATCCTGGCTGCATTTTAGAGTCACCTAGGCATCCAGGCATTTGTAAAGTAAAATACCAAAGCCCAGAGCCTACCTCCAGAAGTTCAGAGAGCTCATCTGATGAATTGGACTAACCTAGAAGAATTCAAATTGTCTTCTAATACTAAACACTGTAATTTTGGTGCCTTCAGTTATTTTTTTTTCTTTTTAAGTTTAAATGGAGTTAATCTGGCAGCTTTATTGTTCCCAATCTCACCCAGCCACCTGGTTGCCTTGCCAAGTGTAAAATTTTCAAAGCCATTAGGCAATATGCTGAATAGTTTAACAATTATAACTTTAAAATGTGGGTTATAGAAAAACAGAAATACTTTAGGCTACAGCTGAGATACAGTATCCCAAGGACATATGTGAGTTTCCCAGATGGCTTAATCCCAAGGGAACATATGCAGATGTATACTTATTATGAACCATCAGAAAGCCCTGAAAATTAATCAGTTCTCATAAAGAGAGAGAGAGAAAGAGAGACAGTAATGAGTTTTTATTATTCAATATATTCCCTTTAAATCTTATTCTCAATGCCTTAAAGATTGTTTGGAAACAAATTATTTTACAGAATGTCTTATTAGACTCACCATGTAACTGAGGAACTAAGCCTTTCTCCTGATATAAGTGGGAAATTAAGGGGAATGTTTTCTCTAAAGTTATGTCAAAAGGGCCCTAAATTTCAAAGTCAAGGAATATGTAAGCAGATAAATTAAAAAGATACTTCAGTGGGTTGGGTTTTCTTGATTTACCTTTTCAAATGTAAATATCTTCTCTTATCTCTTGTTTTTCCAAATGCTCCTCAAATTCTTTTCATTTTATTCACTAATCACAGAGTTACAGTGATAGAACCTGTATAACTGATTCTTTGGTATAATAGCCAGATCAGTTTTTGTTTTTCTAATTGATTCATTGTTTATATCTTATCTACTCAAATAGATTTTGTTTCTTATATTCCCATATCATTTATAATATATTTTTTGAATTCAGAAATACATTTTTTTACTTTCTTTTTTTTTTTTTTTCAGTACGCGGGCCTCTCACTGTTGTGGCCTCTCCCGTTGCTGAGCACAGGCTCCGGATGCGCAGGCTCATGGGACCAGCTGCTCCGCGGCATGTGGGATCTTCCCGGACCCGGGCATGAACCCGTGTCCCTTGCATCGGCAGGCAAACTCTCAACCACCGCACCACCAGGGAAGCCCCTTTTTTACTTTTTAACATTTCTGAAACAAGGATACATCTTATAATCCATGCATTTATTTAATGTAATATTCTTAACATTTTCTAAGCAAAGTAATTGATGAACACCCTAGATTTGAAGAAAGATGGTGTTTTTCTTACTGGTTACTGTATTCTCTGCAGAATATGTAAACTCCATCCTTATATCAAGTAAGTGATAGGAATAGGAACATACATATCAATAATTACCTTAAATGTAAATGGACTAAATGCTCCCACCAAAAGACACAGAGTGGCTGAATGGATACAAAAACAAGACCCATATATATGCTGTCTACAAGAGATCCACTTCAGACCTAGAGACACATACAGATTGAAAGTAAGGGGATGGAAAAAGATATTCCATGCAAATGGAAACCAAAAGAAAGCTGGAGTAGCAATTCTCATATCAGACAAAATAGACTTTAAAATAAAGACTACTAGAAGAGACAAAGAAGGACACTACATAATGATCAAGGGATCAATCCAAGAAGAAGATATAACAATTGTAAATATTTATGCACCAAACATAGGAGCACCTCAATACATAAGGGAAATATTAACAGCCATAAAAGGAGAAATCGACAGTAACACAATCATAGTAGGGGACTTTAACACCCCACTTTCACCAATGGACAGGTCATCCAAAATGAAAATAAATAAGGAAACACAAGCTTTAAATGATACATTAAACAAGATGGACTTAATTGATATTTATAGGACATTCCATCCAAAAACAACAGAATACAAATAAAAACAAAGATAAACAAATGGGACCTAATGAAACTTCAAAGCTTTTGCACAGCAAAGGAAACCATAAACAAGACCAAAAGACAACCTTCAGAATGGGAGAAAATATTTGCAAATGAAGCAACTGACAAAGGATTAATCTCCAAAATTTATAAACAGCTCATGCAGCTCAATAGCAAAAAAACAAACAACCCAATCCAAAAATGAGCAGAAGACTTAAATAGTCATTTCTCCAAAGAAGATATACAGACTGCCAACAAACACATGAAAGAATGCTCAACATCATTAATCATTAGAGAAATGCAAATCAAAACTACAATGAGATATCATCTCACACCAGTCAGAATGGCCATCATCAAGAAATCTAGAAACAATAAATGCTGGAGAGGGTGTGGAGAAAAGGGAACACTCTTGCACTGCTGGTGGGAATGTGAATTGGTACAGCCACTATGGAGAACAGTATGGAGGTTCCTTAAAAAACTACAAATAGAACTACCATATGACCCAGCAATCCCACTACTAGGCATATACCCTGAGAAAACCATAATTCAAAAAGAGACATGTACCAAAATGTTCATTGCAGCTCTATTCACAATAGCCCGGAGATGGAAACAACCTAAGTGTCCATCATCGGATGAATGGATAAAGAAGATGTGGCACATATATACAATGGAATATTACTCAGCCATAAAAAGAAATGAAACTGAGCTATTTGTAATGAGGTGGATAGACCTAGAGTCTGTCATACAGAGTGAAGTAAGTCAGAAAGAGAAAGACAAATACCGTATGCTAACACATATATATGGAATTAAAAAAAAATGTCATGAAGAACCTAGGGGTAAAACGGGAATAAAGACACAGACCTACTTGAGAATGGACTTGAGGATATGGGGAGGGGGAAGGGTAAGCTGTGACAAAGCGAAAGAGAGGCATGGACATATATACACTACCAAACGTAAGGTAGATAGATAGTGGGAAGCAGCCGCAGAGCACAGGGAGATCAGCTCGGTGCTTTGTGACCGCCTGGAGGGGTGGGATGGGGAGGGTGGGAGGGAGGGAGATGCATGAGGGAAGGGATGTGGGAACAGATGTATATGTATGACTGATTCACTTTGTTATAAAGCAGAAACTAATAAAAATATATATATAATTTAAAAAAAGTAAGTGATATACGCATGTTGTTCACTAACAAGACATTAGTAGGAAAAATACATAGAACTAGTAGTAGTGAATATGGCCAGCCCCACTATAGTAGGCAAGTTTTCTTCTTTCTTCCTTCATGTCCAACTCCCTCTTCTCACTTCATACCCAATGTCAAATATGTATATGACCAGGCTATACCTGATTTTCCCATGGGATTGAACAACCTCAGATGATTGCCAGTCCAATTACCAACCCCAGATGATTATAAAAAAGTGTGTATAACTGAAATAACTTGCTGTACATTTGACACTAACACAACATTGTTAATTAACTATCCTTCAATTAAAAAATTTTTTTAATTAAACATTTTGTAAAAAGAGGAGCAACTGAGAAGTTATTTTTTAACAAATTAAAATACTTCAAACCTACCCTAAAAAATAAGCAAAAACAGATCTACAATCCATATTTCCCAAATTCCTGATATCCTTCTTTCTGCCATAATATGACATTAATGTATCCTGCCAGTGACCCAAGTGTGGGCTAATAGTATTGCTTTATAACTAGAAGGACTTTAATCAAACTGAATATGCAGTAAATGAATCTCACATTTATGAAACCAGAGTGTTTACAAAATGACTTGTCATGCTCAGTGGAACAACTTGAGGACGGCAGATTCTTAGTCTCTCTAAATGTCTTTCTGTGATTTAATTAAAGTTTTGTATGCTAAAACTGTGGGAAACTTTATATGAGAAAGAACAAAATTATACTAGTGGTTGTGGAGGAAATGTTTTTCAATATTAGAAAAGATATGAAGCTTATCTAATTGCCCATCATGTTGTCAGAGACACATTGCAAATATATACTTAAGGATGAGATGTTTCTTTCTTTCCTTCCTCTCAGGTCTTTTTACACTTCAGTTTTATTTAATATCCAAAGTGAACTCCACTGACATCAATATGCTTCTCAGCACTAAAATCTACAATAACACTTCCTAGATAGTCTCAGGGAAAAACAAATAGACTAACAGAGGAAGACCCAAGGCATCCCAAAGCCCCCACTGAAATGTACAATGATTCAAAGAATAAATACAAAGTTGGTTCTTCAGTGTCTGTATTTTGCTTTTCAGACCAAGCCATTTGGTGACATTTTTGAGCATTACTATGTGGATGCCTGATTGCTACTATTTGTGTTCATATCGGGCCAAAATGTCAAGATATAATCCAGGAAAAAAATTTAAAAAACAGAGTAGAGAACAAAGAGTGGGCAATAAATATATGATTTGAAGATTTGAAGATGACCTCCAATCTGCCTTTTATGTAATTAGGACTTATTTCTTCTTTTATCTAGGCTCTTATCTTAAGTTTCTTGCTTTGGCTGAGTTTAATAGGGAAGAGGACAAAGGGTTGTCTTCTGGGTACCCAATTATGTTACATTTTCAAGATGCTACTGTTTTCTTTTTTTTTTTTTTTTTTTTTAATTTTCATTACGTGGGCCTCTCACTGCTGTGGCCTCTCCCGTTGCAGAGCACAGGCTCCGGACGCGCAGGCTCAGCGGCCATGGCTCACGGGCCCAGCCGCTCCACGGCACGTGGGATCTTCCCGGACTGGGGCACGAACCCACGTCCGCTGCATCGGCAGGCGGACTCTTAACCACTGCGCCACCAGGGAAGCCCACTACTGTTTTCTTTTATCTGAAGTAAATATGAAAGCTAATTTAAGGAAATAAACACTTGTGTAAATTTTAATTAGGAAATATTTCTAATTTAAATATTTCAGGAAACTTTTTTAAAAAGCAAGTCAAGGTGAGGTGAAGGATGAAAGTTGACCCTGAACTATATACCTCATCATTGGGAAAATAAATGCTTTATAGGGTTTTTCTACCTGGGCTGATCTTGGAAACAATTCAGTTAAATATTAATGGATATTGAGGACAGGTAAGGATGGAAAAGAATAGAAGAGATTTCCAGGTGCCCTCTGGGGCAAATGAAGATGACTCACTTGTCCTTTGATGAGAAGTCCAGCAGCTGTCAGGGAAAGGCTTGCTTTCAGAGACACGGGATACAGCTGGTGGTAGAGGTAGATGGATGGACAGGCAGAAGAAAGGTAGACAAGTCAGAAATGCAGTCCTCCGTGGTACCATCATCACCATCTCCATTGGAAGCTGGGGTTGAAACAATCACGTTCTCTGACAGAATCTCCCCTCCAGAATTAGATATGAGCAGACGGAGTGTTGGGGGTCCCCTTTGGAGACAAGAACTTGAAACAGAAATTGAGAGATAAGGAAGCTGGCAATTTCTGTCATGGATGGTGAAAGGGGAATGAAAGTTTCACATAGAGAAACTGACATTCTTGGTTGGGGAGTCCCCTGGTTTAAAGCTGCTTCTTTTGACATTGTCTTGGCCTGGAAAGTTATGAAGAAAAATCAAATCGTTTTGCCCACTTTTCTGAGAAGTATTTGGTGTTCTCAGAAGATTATTGTAATTTGGAGCATTTATGCCTGATCGTAAAGCATTCCTAAGAATGAGGCTTGCCTCTCCTTTTCCCGCCTCCCATTTTCCATTTCCCTTTGACACAGCAGCCCTGAAAGAGAAAAGGAGTCCCCTAGATTTTCATCTCTACTCTCCCTTCTCCAAGTTCTCCTGTTAGAGGATTTGTTGGTGGCTGGAAGGGACGAGGTGGTAGTGGCCAGAATGGGGTGATGTGAGAGCTGTGGCCAGTTTACCTGGGGCTTGACACCTGCTGCTGAATTGAATGCAGGAAGAATTTCGCAGGGTAAGCCGCTCTCCCCACGGAGTAAAACGGTTCATCCAGGGATGCTTCAGTGTAGAACCACTCTCTGAAATCACTTGGCTCCAGCACAGTTTCCCCAGTTAGGTCTCTTCTCCCCGTGTTGGCCCAAAGTCATAGATCCACATTCTCTTCCACTCAACTTGCTTAACTCCCAATACCTTTGTTTAAATGATCTGGTATTTAGCTTTTATCCAAAAACTGATTAAGAGAATGGTTTTGTAAGGCAAACAATTTGAGAGATCTTCGCCCTCTTTCCTAGGCACTCAAATCTCTATCAGCGGATTAAGTTCAGTCCTGGGGAGGCTGTCCACTTGGACCTAATTCCTACACTCTTTCACCTAAATACCTTCTCCAAGAATCATTCTAAGATAACACTTTGATCTTGTCTCTGTTTATGCCCGACCTATCTCTAAAAATAATATGTTTGTTCACAAAAATGATAAATACCAAAAATTAACAAAATGGAAATGAAAATAGAGAACCCATAGATTATGAACAGCCTGGCAGATTATTAAAACCCTTAACCATCACTGAGAAGGAATATCATACCTAGCTTTAAGTTTCCTGGCAGTAAAGGCAAAGGAGGAAATATCTGGAAGGAGGAAGCATACCAGTTATTCATAAGAGATAAAGCTTATCTTTCTATTGAACTGAAAGGAATTTTTTACCCGCACATTGTCTAGGAGGCAGGGTGTGGTTCAATGCATTCAATGCAGTGTTCTCCACCAAAGCTTTACAGACAGTGAAGCAGTGGCTCTCATAAGATCGGTTGTGTAGTAACCTTTGGCAAAAGTACTACAGGGGGCACAGAGAAAAGGGCAGTTTGTTTTGCCAGGGGTTGAAGCAGAGGAACTTTCACCAAGGAGAATGCAACTTTGACACTGAGTGTAATTTTACCAGGTAGAAACAAGAGAATGGGGATTTTCTGAAAGCAAAGGCATAGAGTTGATAACGTTCTGAAAGTCATTTGTATATTTGGTGAAGCATCAAAAGCCTAGTAGTGTTGGAACACATAAGAAACATAAGGAGATAGGGCAGTATAGGACCAGGACACACATCTTGTGTCCCCTGCCTTTGGTGGGTATTGTATGTTTGCATGAACCATGAAACAGTGATACCTATGGCTCTTCCAGCTCAATAGATGATTCCTTTACTACTCCTAAGCCTTTGCTCAACTCAAAAGTCAGACCTGTAATGCTTCCCACATAGACCAGAAGATGTGGGTGACTTTCTGTATACGGGCTCAGTCTAGCAGGTGGGATGGAGGGGCTCTTTTGTTTGTATTCCACAGTCTTTCAAACAAACTCCAGGTTTCCTTTGGTCTATCAAAAGGTCGATGAAGAGTGGGGAGGAGGGCGTCTGTTAATGAAATAAGGTTCCAGGTAGTCAAAGGGAGTCATTCCTCAGCAGAACATGGAGATTCCCAGGGACAGCCTGACTCAAGGTGTTGAAGGGGAAACAAATTGTCTCAACGTCATGTGCCTCTTAAGAGTTTGGGGGCCAAGGCTAAGAAGTTGGGGAGCACTTGGTTTGAAAGTCAGACAGATGTGTTCCATGTGGAGCCTAGTTAGGAGACCACCTTCAGTTAATGACCCCTTGAGACTTAGTAATAGGATGGAGACAGCTCTGTGTCAGATCACCTTCTATGGGCAAGAGAATACATTTAACAGAATTCCTGTGTGGTTTTGAGATACGAGTTGCTTCTGGATTTGCACAGAAATTATTAAGCATTTGAAAGTCACATCTAGTAGACAAGACTGGAAAATATGTCAGCAGATAGAGTTATTAAACCTCCACCCTAGAGCTCCCTCTCCCCTGCACCTAATTTCACAGAAGCAACGAGTGATGCAAGCCTGTAAGCCTAGCCACAAAGAAGGCAAATTCAGCACTCCCACCAAAACATTCTTCGGTTATCCCAAGCTTTAATTCTATGTTCCTTTTGAGGGTTTTCATTTTCAATAGAAAAATCTGAGGCTGGGATTGAAAATTCTGTAACAGCGTACAATCACCATCTAAAAAGGCTGGGCATTGTGACTTGTAAATGACGGCTGTAACAACTTCTCCAGGGTAAAATTCCCACAAATCACTTATTGATGAATCCATTGCCCTGAATGCCTGTTACCATTATAAGATGTTACCAAGAGATATGCTAATTCCTCTCCAGAACATTATTGCTTTATGTTCATTGCGAATGGTGGGAGGGAAAGCTGTGTTCATTTTTAAGATAAAAAAATCCGAAAACTAGACATATAATAATCCTTGTCCTGTAAGTTTCATTCTAAGAGCCACTTGTGCTCAGGATAATAGAGTTTGAAGATATATTCTAACCTGTCAAAGAGAGTTCCAAACCATATGCAAAATATGAACTAGATATGATGAGCTACTTCCTGAATAAAAGTCAGGCATCTTTTGAAGCAGAATGAACATCTTTGGCTCCCTGGTGTTTGAATACAATGCAGCCTTAATTTAATGACTAGCATTTGAATAACATGAAGAAATGAATGTAACCTCCAAATTTATCTATGGGTTGAGCAAAGTTTTGCAATAGGAAAATTCTTCTTCACTATTCATCATTGCTAAGAACTAAAACATCGGATCCAAGCAGTTTGTTTTACAAAAACAAGATTTACTTGGGAGAGTGAGCACTGTGAAGCATTAACTCATGAGTATAAATTAGTTGGCAGTAGATTAGTGATTATTTTCACCATTGGGTTTTCAATTGTTTTATGGCTTTTACTACCTTCTAAAGAGTTTTTGTCCTGTGTTGATGTCTTCAGAGAATGGGAGATCCTGAAAGACAGAGAATCTCCTTATGTACTCTTGTCTCTACTTTCCCTTAACCCCCTAGTGTCTGGCAATGTGACAAGCAAATAGTGGTCAATAGTTAGCTGTTGAACAAAATAATTAATAATTATTAATATTAAATATAAAATAGAGCTAGTTGATTCAAAAATTCAAGGGTGGAACTACAAGAGAGCTTTTTTCTCTTTATCAGGGAAAACAATCAACTTTATTCTGAATTATTTTTATTTAAGCAAAATTATCCCCAGTATAAGGTTAGCTGTCATGGAAAGGAATGGATTGGGATAAAGACCCTATTCCAGCCATAGGTGGCCCATTCTATCACTCTTCAACTATTCTGTGGTTCCCAGATATCTCTATTATATACCATCACTTCCTTCAAACATTTCCAGAAGGAGAGCAAGAACTCTATTCAGTAGGTTGCTTTGTACTTTAATCCAAAAGCCTTGCCTCTGAAAGTATTACTTACCTTATGCAGAAAATCACAGCTATTACTAAAAATCACAGAGATAGAGCCAACTAGGGCTTTGATCTATGATTACTTTGCCTGTAATTGTTACAATGAAAAGAAACACAAAAATTTCACTGGGACATTTCAGTGCACAGCCCATGGTCCAAGGCATCCATGGTAAGCTTGGCATTTGTTGCCCTGTAGCTACCTGAACTATGTTGGCATATTTCCAGGTGAACTTCCTATAGAGTTGAAACACCAGTTGTACAATGCATGCCCAGTTGAGGGAGAACAAGAACCATATTGCTGTATCTTTTAGTTAGGATGGTTTCAATCTAGAAGTGCCAGAAAATTCAACATATTCAACATAAGAAATATGGTGGCATTGGCTGGAATACAGAAGTCCAAAGGTAGGGCAGCTTGAGAAATAGCATAATTTAGTGGATCCAATTTCTTTGGACTTAGGTTTCTGTCTCACTGTATGTTAGTCCCATGCTTAAGATGAAATCAAGGTGGCTGCATCACTTCTGGGCCTTAAATCCATGCAGGGTAGTAACAGAGGAACAAAAATCTGTCCTTTTCTGTGTCCTCTCTTAAGATGGAAAAAATATTTTCCGAAAGTTTTGCAAACATTGTCTCACATCTCACTGTCACATGCCCATCTTGAACCAACCTCTTACTCAGGGATTATGCCATCATGCTCTGTAACTGAGGTCATCCCCCCAGTCACATGACTTCTATACAAAGTGGAGGCATGAAACAGGTATCAAGGAGAAAACCATCATTTTCAACCACATCATCATTGTGCCAGGACTATATAACAACTCTTAAAACAACTCTAAGCTTTTAGATAAAGATGATATCTCTTTCTTTTGAAACTTACCCAAAATAACAAAAAGGATACAAGGACAGGGGCAACAATCCCAAATCACATACTATATAATATCTGCAAAATATTATACAATTGGGATCAAGATAAATAAGGACATTGAAAGATAACACGTACAATACTTCCTCAGATCACTGGCAAAACACGTATGAACTAAAAATAAGTGTCACTTCCGAAAAGGCTCATCCAAGGATGCTGTGGTTAGAAGAGCAAGATCTAACACCTGGGAGTGGCGGCAGGAAAAGCAGGTAATATGATTGAGAGAGGTTAACAGATGTAAGAGCCAAACCACCAAACTGAGGAGACCCAACACACCCATGAATGGAATTTCTGAAGAATGGAACAGAACATGTGACACAGGGAAAAACACTCAACAGTACAATAGAAGAAAACTCTGAAATAGTTGATAGAAATGAATCTACAGATTGAAAGAAAAACCTCAACCCAGAAAAAATGATACAGAATAATCAATACTGAGCTGCATCCCAATAAGATTACTGATCTGCAGCAACGACAGCCACAACAACAATGAATTTTAATTTTATCCCAAAAGTAGAAAAATAAGTTTCCAGAGGCAGAAATAATTCAGTTGACCCCAGAGACTTCTCCTCAGTAGTGATTAATGTAAATAGCCGATCAGTGCCTGTAAACTTCTAAAGGAGATAAAGTATAGTCAAGAATTGGAGGAGGTTGAGAGGAAGTGGGGCTTTTCTTTGGATTGAATGCTATCAGGAAGTAGGAAGTAGCAGTAACTTTGGGGTTGGGCACCTAATAATTCTTTTCTTTTAATTTTTATTGGAGTACAGTTGCTTTACAATGTTGTGTTAGTTTCTACTGTACAGCAAAAGGAATCAACAATACATATATCCCCTCTTTTTTGGATTTCCTTCCCATTTAGGTCACCACAGAGCACTGAGTAGAGTTCCCAGTGCTATACAGTAAGTTCTCATTAGTTATCTATTTTATACATCGTATCAATAGTGTATATATATCAATCCCCATCTCCCAGTTCCTCCCACCCCCCACTTCCCCCTTAGTATCCATACATTTGTTCTCTATGTCTGTGTTTCTATTTCTGCTTTGCAAATAAGATCATCTGTACCATTTTTCTAGATGGGTTAATATACAATATTTGTGTTTTCTCTTTCTGACTTACTTCATTCTGTATGACAGTCTCTAGGTCCATCCACGTCTCTACAGATGACTCAGTTTCGTTCCTTTTTATGCCTGAGTAATATTCCACTGTATATATGTACCACATCTTCTTTATCCATTCCTCTGTTGATGAACATTTAGGTTGCTTTCATGTCCTGGCTATTGTAAACAGTGTTGCAATGAACATTGGGGTGCAGGTGTCTGTTTCAACTATGGGATATATGCCCAGTAGTGGGATTGCTGGGTCATATGGTAGTTTTTAGTTTTTAAGGAACTGTCCTCCATAGTGGCTGTATCAATTTACATTCCCACCAACAGTGCATGCATGTTCCCTTTTCTCCACACTCTCTCCAAGCATTTATTGTTTGTAGATTTTTTTAAATATAAATTTATTTATTTATTTATTTTTGGCTAAATTGGGTCTTCATTTCTGCACACAGGCTTTTCTTTTTGCATCAAGCAGGGGCTACTTTTCATTGTGGTGCATGGGCTTCTCATTGTAGTGGCTTCTCTTGCTGTGGAGCACGGGCTGTAGGTGCGCGGGCTTCAGTAGTTGTGGCGCACGGGCTTAGTTGCTCCGCGGCATGTGGAATCTTTCCAGATCAGGGCTTGAACCCGTTTTCCCTGCATTGGCAGGCGGATTCTTAACTACTGCACCACCAGGGAAGTCCTGTTCATAGATTTTTTGATGATGGCCATCCTGACCAGTGTGAGGTGATACCTCATTGTAGTTTGGATTTGCATTTCTCTAAAAATTAGTGAAGGTGAGAAGAATGAAGCAAGGCTAACGCTGTGATTGGTAAATAATCAGCAGTCACTCTTGTTTTACAGAATAGGTGGATGTTTGATCATTTTTGTGGTTTGGACAATGTCCATGTTTTTGTCTGAAAATGTTTTCTATGAAGTTGTTTATATTCAGTAGCAGAATGCCATAGCCTAGTTGTGAGTGCCAAGCCAGGTCCCGGGGATCAGGGGCTGCCATCCTCCTACTTTACAGTCTGTAGCAGGGAGTTGTGTTGTGAATATGAATGTCTATGGATTGTATCTTGGAAATTCTGGTATTCCTTAGGAACTTGCAAATAAAATTGATAATTTATAAGTTGCTATAACGGGCAAAGGTGATTCCAAGATTTATTATGCTATGTGTCTGCCATTTTACTTTTGTGACTGTGGGATTTATGCTGACCTAGTTACAAAAATTATAGTAGTAGTAATAATAACACCTGCCATTTATTGTCTCTAGTATGTGCCAGAGAGCCCACTAAGTGATCTATACTTGGGTCTCTTTTACTTCTCTCAAAAGCCAGTGAGGTAGGTATAATTATAGATAATTATAAGCTTGGAGAGTGTGTATAACTTCCCCAAGGTCACACACAAAATAAGTGGCAGAGACACAATACCTTTCCATGTCTCTCTAACCTCAAATCCCATATCATTTCTGTTGATAAATGTTAATAAGGTTTCAGAAGCTTGTTATTTTCTATTATCCGTAGAGAACAGGAAATACTAAAAGCAACAGCAACAGCAGTGGCAATAATAGCATAGGAAGTAAATTTTTGTTAAAATTTTTTTGAGACTGCCTCCTTCTCCAAGATAGGGTTTCTTTGGTTTTTTTAACCTCAAGTTTATTGGATTACTTGATATTTCCATAATGACTTTCATCATCTTGTTCTTTCAGCTGATCCCAACTAATTGCTTTAGAATGACTTTCTTCTTTTCTAGATTTCTAGTCCCACTGGTGGGTAAAATTTAGGAAATATATTTCTCCAAAGCCCAGTGAGGAACCCATCTATGATGATATCAACCACAGATGATCACAAAGAAAGAAGCTCCTGACCTCGGTAGCATCAGACAACCCCCCTCTGCTGGTCCCTTTTGGTAATGGGCTGAGGAACTGGGACATCAGGGCAAAATACGGTGACATTTTTGGCTGACAATTCCTTTAGAAGATCTTCCTTTTTTAAGTTGTCCTTGAACTAGAACATCGCATGGAAGGTGCCATCTGGCCAGTAAAATTTCCCAAGACTTAACTCACCGAGGAAGCTTTATCTTTTATAAAAGTTTACCCAGGTTCTCATAAAGGATCATGACTACTAAGTGACAGATTAGTCTTTAAAATTGCAACACTTTCCCACACCATCTCCCCTGGGTTATACGTCTCTGAATGCCCACTTTCCCACACTACCTTCCCTTGTTGATCATGTCTGATTGCCCTCTAGGATGTTGAGAAAATGGCAAAGGAGAGATAAGGGGCTATATCGGTTTAGGGATTATAGTGAAAGGGGAACCAGGCTTGGGAGATCTCAGCCTTGCTAGTGTCTGTTTTAACCTCAGGGAAACCCATCATTTCCAGGAGAAGGTACTCCAGGCTGCAGAGAAGGAGATGATTGACTCCCAGCCAATGTCTGAATGAGTGCTTTGATTTGAATAGAGAAGAATAAAGAAAAAGAATGGGACATGAGCTGTCTCAAGACATTGTGTGAGCCAATCAACAGGAACAAATAATTATTAGTATTTATTTAATTGATGCCTAGAGTTTTTACAGAGAGGAAACATTTGGGGCCTTTTTTTTTTTTTTTTTTTGGTCAAATGTTTAATCCAGCTATCTCCTAACCCTCTGCGTGTCCATGATGGCATTTCTTTCTAAGGCCTGGATAGCCATGGCTCCACTCTCGATTTATTTTACTGCAGACGTCCAGCCCTTTACAAGGCTTCCCTCACTGGTTATTTCTAGAACCTACAAGGAATGCTTGCAAGTGCTACAAACCTGTCCCAGCTGTACCTTATTATAGAGCTCTCCCTCAGTCCTCCAAAGCATGGCTTCGACCAGATGATTATGTTTAACCAAATCTTATTGCTGGTTTAGAAATCTCAGAAGGGAATTCAAGTACAGAAAACTTAAAAATTGATATAAAACTAGATTTGGGGGCTTCCCTGGTGGCGCAGTGGTTGAGAATCTGCCTGCCAATGCAGGGGACATGGGTTCGAGTCCTGGTCTGGGAAGATCCCACGTGCCACGGAACAACGAGGCCCACGAGTCACAATTACCTAGCCTGCGCGTCTGGAGCCTGTGCTCCGCAACAAGAGAGGCCGTGATAGTGAGAGGCCCGTGCACCACGATGAAGAGTGGCCCCCGCTTGCCACAACTAGAGAAAGCCCTCGCACAGAAACGAAGACCCAACACAGCCATAAATAAATAAATTAATTAAAACAACAACAAGAACAACAACAAAAACTAGATTTTGCCTAAGGTCTCCAGATTATGCCCCTGTAGGGGCCTGTATTGGTGTCTCTCTCCTTAGCCCATGACCTCTCTCCAGGTGCCAGTGCCAACCTGAATTTCCTTTCTCACCCAATCCAAGCCCTCAACCCCTCAGAAGCTTCCTCTCACCCCCAGGCTCAGAGCAGTGTCTGCTGGAATATAATTCCTGTCGTAAGGGGACAAACTTGTCATTGGGATATGGAACTCAGACCCCTGACTTAAAAGAAAAATTTTTTGTGCTCATCTTTGCTTAACCATTAGCTAAAATAGATGTTTTCCTAATACAAAAAAAGGACAATTTTCTCTTAAAGTTGAACGCATATCTCTGCTTCTAGTTGAAGTTTTGGACTTTTATCCCCCATTCTGTCAAAAAATATGGAGAGTCCAGTGTCAGGTACAACATCCTGTAAAATGAGGCATAGACAATATATTGTCAACATTACCATATAAGTTATCATCTCCATCGTTAAGACAAAAGGCAGTTGATCCTATCAAATTTTCTTTAAAAAAATGTTGTTGGTTGCATTTTTCCCAATATTCTCCTTTCTGGAAAGAAAAATCTTCATGGGAGATCCTTTGGACCAGAATGTCAGATTTCTGACATTATTATGGAATTATATCAATAAGTTAATGTACAATTTAATAACATAAAGGCACTTTTTCTTCCTAGTGAAAAAAACTGAAGCATACTTTCAACCATTCTTAATCACACAGTGGAAGGCTGTGTGTGCTCCCACTCCCACTTCAGAAGAACTGGGATCCAGTTGTGCCCCCTCAGTGAAATTAGCATCACTTGAAGCCATGGTCTAGTGTTTAAAATTCTTACCTCAAAAATTTCTTTTGTTACCCAGCCTCTTCTGACCCCTCCATTTTCCAGAAGACTTTAAATTATTATTATTATTATTATTATTATTATTATTATTATTATTATTTGCGGTATGTGGGCCTCTCACTGTTGTGGCCTCTCCCATTGCGGAGCACAGGCTCCGGACGCACAGGCTCAGCGGCCATGGCTCACGGGCCCAGCCGCTCCGCGGCATGTGGGATCTTCCCGGACTGGGGCACGAACCCATGTCCCCTGCATCGGTAGGCGGACTCTCAACCACTGCGCCACCAGGGAAGCCCTCCTTTAAATTATTAAGTGATTATCTCTGTACCTCATGTTTCTTTTACTGCTTTATGAAATGAACTTGGAATTCGGTTTTGCCAATTTCATTCAGTGTGGCAGTGTTTATAATTGACGTCAATGGCTTCTTGGCCATCTGTAGTTCTTTTCTCATGCTCCTAGGTTCCATTTCCCTTGTTGAGAAGGTCACTTCTTTCTATTTATGTGACTCCTTTTTACACACACCCTGTCCTTTCTCTGTAGGACTTTGCATCTTGACCTAGTCCCTTACCCATGATAGCCTCCTGACTATTCACATGTAATCCCTTTCCTCTTTTTTTCTGAAATCCTCCCACCTTCACCCTGCTCTCATGGCCACCTTGCACTGCTCATTTTAGCTTTTCTGATAGCTGACAGAGTCAATGTACCAGTCTGAAATTTGTCTCTAGCAGTTTAGCATCTGGAGTCACAACGTTTAACCTTTTGAAGTGATGGAGAAGTTTTACTCTATTTGCATTAACATACTACAGCATGGCTTCTGTGAGGTGTCACCCAATTTCTAACCTAAAAGTACAGTTAGCTGCATGATCTCATTGGTTTCCACGGGTTTGCCTATTAAATTTTGCCTTCCTCCTTTGAAACATCGCTCCTATTCACGTTCGGAATGCCTGCTTATCTTATTGCCATCTTTAATGTAGCATGCTCATAAATTGGTTGTACGTAGGAAGGGATCTGGGTTTGAGGTCAGCAAAACCAGAGTTAACAATCTATCCCTTAACACTCACATAGTATTGGGTAAGTTCTTCAACCTTCACTAAGCCTTAGCTTTCTCATATTTAAAAGGAGACTAATAATGACCTCACCCAGATGTTATAAGGATTCATTGAGATCATGAGTCTGGACGTAAACTCCTTGGACCTGTTGATTCACCATATGTTCACATGGAAGGAGGGAAATTAGGCAAGTGATGCTGAAGCACTTTTAGGTAAAACTGGAGTATGTGCACAAAGTATATGTTATACAATCAGATCTTTGTCGTCCCATTATCCTCCCATCCACTGCATTTGAGAAAGCTCTAATACCTTACTTATCTGAACATAATAACTCTAGTGTTTCTGTAAAAGCAGAAATTAGGGGCAGCATTCTAGTATGGTGGGGGGATAAGGAAAGCTACATTTGCATACTTTGGAAGTCTTCTATTTTTCATATCACAGAATTGATGAGACTGTGAAGTTTATGAGGATCTTAAAGTCCCACTGAACCCCTCCCCACCCCGAGTCTTGCCCTGGTTCTGCCACTGGTTGGGTAGAAAAGAGGTCTTCACCTCTACTTTGTGAAGACAGCCATTAAACAGACCACCCAAGGCAGCCCTTGGACATGGCAGCCAAAAGAATGCATTATGTTTGCACTTGCTAAGTGTGTAGGAAACCGTTCCCTGTGAACACAGGGAAATGGAGAAGCACACAAAGAATTTTGAGTAAGACAATTTCCCATTTTAAGCCTCATTATATGAGAATATTCATCTCTAGAGAGCAGCAGCATACCCAATCTTCAGCTTTCTTGGAGTTTGTAATGCTCTTCCTACCAAAAAGTCTTCACGTAGCATTAAGAATAATGTAGCATTCAGAATAGATTCTTCTCTCTCAGCTTGAACCACAAATTCCAATCATGTTCAGATCCGAAAGGCATCATCATTACCATAATTTGCAAGAATGATCATTTTTACACACCCTCTGGGTACCAAGTACTGTGTTAGCTACACAGACACGAAGATTATATCATGCAGTTGGAGTCCTCAAGGAGTTTCTATTTTAGGTGGAGTGCTAAGAAACATGTAAAAGAAGAAATAAAGAAAAGAGCATAAATTCAATGTAAGCAGATCAATACAGACGATTAGAGGCCGTAGAGCTCCTTGTTGGGGTGGTGGTTGTAGCACAGGATGCTAATTCCTCCTCTCCTCCCCCCAGTGCTCTCTGCACCTTCCACCCCCTATTTCACCTTCTTCCGTTTAGAAATACGATTCTGAATTTTAACTGGGATCAGACTCCCAGCGTCCCTTGCAGCTAAGCGCGCCCATGTGACGAAGGGCACCCAATGAGATGTGAGTGGTAAATGGTGTGTGCAACTTCCAGGTCACACCCTCCAAAGGAAGCTGCTTTATCCTCAACTTTCTCTTTTGCCTTTACTGTAGTCTGGAACTGTGCCTTTTGCCCTTCCTGAAGCTCTCACCACGGGAATGAGTAGAGCAACAAGATGGACAATCTCCAAATCAACTCATAGGCAACTGCCCACCTGCCTCTAGATTATTACATAGGAGAGGAAAATAAACCTCTTATTTAGTTGTTAAATGCTTCGGTCTCTTTAATATGGGGGCTTAATATGTACAGTGTAAACGGGAAGCTTCGTGATGGAATGGCTTAAAGGGTGGCTAAGATTTAGATTAAAGAGAAGTGAAAATGAGCGATGGAGGAAGAAAGAAAATGAAAGTTCCCATCCGAAGAAGAAGAATAAGGACCAAGCTGCGGATGTAGCACACGACACGCTTGAGGGGGGAGTTGACAGATTGATCTTGTTGAAGCTAAAGATACACTTATAGGAGGAATCAAAGACAAAGTTCCAGTTGCATTTTGGGCTGGATTGTGGGAGCACTTGAATAACTAAAATTAAATTCTTCATGTAGGAAAAGGGACCAGTGTTTTAATAGAAAACCTGTCTGAAGGGCACTGAATGGCCAGAGACAGCTGGGAGAGATAATCCCCTAGGAGGGTTAGGGAAAGGTGAGTCTGAACTTGGATGAAAAGGAAGAACAGATTCTAGGGAGACATTTACTGGCCTTGGAGACTATTTGGATATGTAGAGGTGAGGTTTTGAGACTGAATGACTGGAAGATAGTGATATCACAGAGGAGGTACTTTAAAAAAATATGTATATAAAGAAAACTTCAATTTCTGAAGATAATAGCAGTGCATCCATGAGGAAATATCCAACAGCAGAAATACAAAATTAAAGCACTGGGGATCTGTTCAGGTTGGAGATATATAATTAGAGGCATCCAAAAGAGAAATAAGGAAACTAAGATATTAAGCCATAAGAAAGGGGATGACAGGGAGGTAGATGGAAAGCGGTGTTACTGAAGGTCAAAGGAGATTTTTGATAAAATAGGGACTAATTAACATGGAGTAGGTGAGAGGGAAGGTAACGATAGAGAGATTAAAGTTGGCTTCTGCGTTCATGTTCTCTTTTTCTGTATATCCTAATATCTAGCTTTACTTAAAATCTTTTTTTCCCTAAAATCTGTTCTTTTTTATTTCTCTCTGCTGCCAAGACACTCATCACATCCTGCCTTGATTTACACAAACTCCTTCTCATTGGCCTATTTCTCATTGGTTCCCTACTCCAGTCTTTGCCAACTGTGACTGCCAAGTCCACTTTCCTTTCCTGCTGTTCAGACTCTGTTTCTCCCACTCTGCTTTGGCTTCTCTTCACCTTCCAGCCTCCCCACGACTCTGCACCTGCTTAGAACTCTTTCTCATTCTTCCTGCAGCCCCCAGGCCGCACCCTACCCCCACTCCTTCCTCTGACCCTGTCAGCTCCTCTGGCATCTCTAGCCATCAGATTCAGGCACTCATAACTTCAGGCCAACACTCTACGTCATCCTCCCCCACAGAGCTCCCAACTCGTGCACATCGACACAACTCCTATTCCTGCTGCAAAGCAACCCAGCACATCCACTTCCTTTATGAAGCTTGCTCACGCTAATAACTGTATGCTGTGCGCTGCTGTTCCCCAGAGCATACAAAAGAGTATTGCTTGTACTGTACCCTTTCCTGTCCCTATTACCTCTAGGGTCTTATGTTTGTTCTGGAAGAACATGATTTCATTACTGTCAGATGATTTCTGTTCCTTGTAAATCACTTTATTGGTGTTACCTTGGGGTACTGCGTAAATAATACAAATCTCACAATGCCTTTCTAATGAGAGGGCTTAAACCCAACCAGTTTGTCCAAAATCACCTTGAGCTTTATCTCAGGAATACCTAAAACCATGTCTGTCAGAAAAGGGAGGAAGATTAATGTACAGAAAGGAAGCTGTGATGTTCCTATTGTCCTCAACAAATAATGCACACCCCCCAAAAATGTATCTGAGTGAAAAAGAAACTCAGTGGGCATTGTAGGTAGCTCAGCATAAATTCTCTACAGCGATGGAAACATTCCTCAAAGATATATCTTACTATCACCACATAAAGCAACCATTTACATTGCCACCTTTGGACCTTTTCTCATACAAATTTCACTTAGTAGAGATAGTCATGTGCTTTCATGTAGTGAAAGTACTCACTACAGAGCCTAGAGGCTCTTGTTATTTCAAATATGGTCTATATTTATAAATACATGGACAGGTACAAAAAATAACCAACTAGTACACATGTCTCTAAGGACATGATTTAAATAATTGTTGCTTAATCCTAAATTTTCCTCTTAATAAGAAAAAAACTTGAATACCTATCATTTACTTAAATACACTGGGTATTTTCACAAAATGTAGAAGTTGAACATCAGAGAAAGATGCGTTCCCTTTTGAAATTTATTTCCTTTAAATGGTGAAGGAAAAAACCCTTGATATTCAACATCCTAGTTTCATTTTCAACAAGAATCTGAAAACTGTCAAAGACAAATTGTTTTCCATCACACAAATGACTTGATCACAGATAATAAAATTGCACAGACCTCAAAGCCTAAATAACCATGTGAATGGGTTATATGTTTTTTGAGACAGATGGTGGATCACAACAGTGATGGGTTATGAAATCCAAAAAGATTGTCCTCCAGAATATAACCAAAAATGACTGGAGAAGTAGATTTAAAAGGTAAAGTGGAACAACAACAACAGAAAAGCACGTCAATTTTCAAGAGATCAAGAAGACAGAAACAGAGAATATATGGATTATACTAGAAACACTCTGGGAAGAAAACCATTTTGAATTGAAACATTATGCCTATGTTAACTAAAGAAAATTCAAATGTGTTTCAACAGAATGAGTAATTCCATGTCATGTTCAAGATTTCAGAAAACTGCAGCTTACTATGTCTATCAACCTCTTTATCGCTTGCTGCTGGCTCCGAGGCATACCCACCAGCCCTGGTCATTGTTGTGAACTCTTAATCTTCTCTATCTAGCTCTTAGCTTCATAATATGTGAATTAGGAACTATTATGGATGAGAATTAAGGTCTGATTAATGAGATCTTGCATTTCAGTAGGACTCAAAGGAACCCAAATTAAAGTATAGACTACCCTATCTAGGTGAGCATCAATAGTCACTGTTTGTTAAAAGACCAATAATAAATGAATTCCAGGAAGGCATAGACAAATGCAGTATAGCAAAAAAAATCAGGAGTGCCAATTTCAACAATGACTCCCTTGATTTGTATTCTCAGGTCACTTAGCTATATTTTTTCATATGTGTTGTAAACACACACACACACACACACACACACACAATCACCAGTTCCTGCATACATCTCCAGCCTCATCTCCCACCACTCTTTTCCTCTTTCTTTACACTCCAGCTCAGCTAACGCTTCTTCAGGATGTGTCATGTTCCTTCCTGACTCAGAGCATTCACAACTACTGTTCCCTCTGCCTAGGCCCTCTTCCCCATTAACTAGAGTAACTCCTATGGAGGTTTTACATCTCCTTTATTTTTTTAATTTTTATTTTATATTGCAGTATAGTTGATTAACAATGTTGTGTTAGTTTCAGGTATATAGCAAAATGATTCTGTTATACATATACATGTTATCTATTCTTTTTCAAATTCTTTTCCCATTTAGGTTATTACAGAATATTGAGTAGAGTTCCCTGTGTATACAGTAGGTCCTTATTAGTTATCTATTTTATATATAGGTTTATATATAGGTTCTTGTTGCTTATCTATTTTAAATATAGCAGTGTGTACATTTACAGCTCCTTTAAAGGTCATTTCCCCTACTACAGCTTCATAGAAATATGCAAGTTTCTTTCAATTTATTCATCCCAGTTTTAGTTAATTTTTTTTTTTTTTTTTTTTTTTTTTTTGCTGTATGCGGGCCTCTCACTGTTGTGGCCTCTCCCGTTGCGGAGCACAGGCTCCGGATGCGCAGGCTCAGCGGCCATGGCTCACGGGCCCAGCCGCTCCGCGGCATATGGGATCCTCCCAGACCGGGGCACGAACCCGTATCCCCTGCATCAGCAGGTGGACTCTCAACCACTGCGCCACCAGGGAGGCCCCAGTTTTAGTTAATTTTAATGGCTGTCTTGGGTCATTGACCAACTCCAAGAGAAGAAGGATCTTATCTTTTCTGTTTTTTTTTGCACAGACTGTATTCCTGGTGGTTAGTACAGTATCTGGTCCATAGGGTAGCCCAATGAATGATGTTAGTTGATTGGAAGGACAAATGAAAGATTCTCTTGGTGAGTACGGTGTTATTTGGATGCTTCACAAAATCCAGCTGCTGCATATGCAGAGACCAATGTCCTGGGGTCCAAAAGGAAGGTCTCTTTTTGGTATATAATTGCTTACATTTTTTTTACCCCCTGGATCCAGATGCAAACTTCAAGGCTTTTTTTGGTGGATATTTTGGTGACCAGGAAAAGTAACAGATGTCTGGAATTTAGGAGTAGATGGGAACTAGAAGATGTCTCTGGCCTGGTCTGCCTGGAGAGGAAAGTGACTGGCCCCATTTATCTTTAGTGATGTGCAACAGAGACCCCATGGCCCATGGCAGCGAGAGATCCCCTTACACACAGACTATGACCAAGTGGCAAAAGACAGAGGGTTTCCATGAGACCTGGAGTGAGTTCATGGAGACCTGGAACATATTATAATCCACTTCAATATAAGATTTGTCGATTATTTGAACTTAATGCAGTGTGGTCATAGTACTTAAGAGAGGAGCTGTGGTCTTAGGAGGGTGATTTCAACAAAGTCCATCAAGGTGGGTCTGGATGAGTGAAGGGTCTAAGTAACACCGAAAGATCCAAGAGGGAAGGTGCTACTGTTGTCAAGCTGCATTGCTGACTTGTTGTGTGTTACACATTATGAAAGACTACCTCACTGAGCCTTGACTCCTCGTAGACAGACCTACCAGAGAGTCCTGCTCAAAAGTGTGTTTCTGAGTTGGGATGGCAGCTTTCCATTTTGTTCCACAGACCACCAATAAGTTAGGAAAATATTGCACCTATATCCCCTTGTTGGAGAGTCACAATGTATATAACACATTGATGGGAAGTCCTGTACTGAAGACGTCTGTGACTCATTTCACCATGAAAACTTATTTTTCAGAAAACATGTGTCACTCAGGATCGTCTTACTAGGGCTGCTGTATCCAACAGTCTCTAGCCCCCAGGGCTTAAGATAACCCAGCTGACTTCTCTCTCACACCACATATCCACTGTTTATTGACTGGAGATCCTGTTTCACGTGGTCTTCCCTCTGGGATCCCAGGTGTCAGAGCAGCCACCATCTAAACATTTCTGGTTGTTCTCGCAGAGAGAAGGGTGAGCTCTGGATGTTTTCACAGTGAAATGTTCTAGACTGAAAGTGACATTTGAAATCTGGGCTCATAACTCATTGGCCAGAAGTCGTCACACGACCCCACCCAATTACAAGGGGCAGAGGAGGTACTGCCCTAGCACATGGCTGCTAAGTAGACGGCCAGAAACATCCAGTGAACAGTACTGACAACTAAACCTGTTAACCTGACTGAACATTAGTGGTCATTGAAGTAGAGTTGGAAACGACTGCTGTTCATGGTTTTAAAAATAAGAAGTGGGCTTCCCTGGTGGCGCAGTGGTTGGGAGTCCGCCTGCCGATGCAGGGGACACGGGTTCGTGCGCGGTCCGGGAAGATCCCACATGCCGCGGAGCGGCTGGGCCCGTGAGCCATGGCCGCTGAGCCTGCGTGTCCGGAGCCTGTGCTCCACAACAGGAGAGACCACAGCAGTGAGAGGCCCGCGTACAGCAAAAAAAAAAAAAAAAAAAAAAAGAATTGATAGTAATTACTATTCAAGAATGTCTAACATCTATGCTAAAGTTACATGACCATACTTAATCAGGAATAAGAAGTGGGAAGGCTTATTTTTTTCCCCACACTTATATGAGGGAAGAAGGGGTATCACACACACACACACACACAAATTCTTTTGAAAGATTTTATGAAAACAATTTCTTTTCACTTAAAATCTCTAGTGGAATTCCTACAACAGATAACAAAATAATTTTCCACCCAATTCTTCATTGCTTCTCTCAAATACAAATGCTGTATAACAAAAAGCATGGATAATTCCACAACACAGCCTCTGTCTAGGCTACCAGAGGGAGGTACACCATAAATGCCCATCTACAATGACTTTTTCACAGGTGTGCAGAGTTAATGCTTTCATCAGATAAATCCCATCGTGATAGCAATAAAGTTGGCATACAGTTCATCTAAACAAAAAACTAAGTGTATTTTGTGCTACTCTCATAGACTCTGAAAATTAATTTCTGATGAAGTCTACCAAATCAAATTATCTAATGTCTTGTTATCTTGTCTGATAGTTGACCACAACTATATCACATAATGACACAGCACAAAAAGCCAGTGATGATATCCAGATATAAGTTTTGAGACGTTATCGCCCGCATACCAAACACAAGGAAGGTACTTATCAGTGGTCATGCAAAACTCCTTAATTCACTGTTTCTGTGAGAATTACAGGGCATGTTAAATTCATGCCATTTACTCAGCCATCCCCAAGTTCCTCCTCAGTTCTTCCTTATATACTTCCTATACGTGATCATAATTAAATCACTTAATACATGTAAAATGCTTTGAGCAATGCTTGGCACATAGTAGCTACTAAGTGTTGGTTGTTATCATTATTATTATTTCATGTGTTAAAAGTGATGCTTTGGGGCTTCCCTGGTGGCGCAGTGGTTGAGAGTCCGCCTGCCGATGCAGGGGACATGGGTTCGTGCCCTGATCCGGGAAGATCCCACATGCTGTGGAGTGGCTGGGCTCGTGAGCCATGGCTGCTGAGCCTGCACGTCCGGGGCCTGTGCTCCGCAATGGGAGAGGCCACAACAGTGAGAGGCCCACGTACCGCAAAAAAAAAAAAAAAAAAAAAAGTGATGCTTTGTATGTCACATGCCCTGCAGAAATTCTAAAGTATGGTTTGCTTTAAGCAAGTTCAATCCAGTGCTCCCAGCGGGGAGAAAGTCTAATATGCAAGGCATCTTCTATATATTTTTTTCTTGTTGGTGACAGAACAGGCAAATCACCTTAGAAGTGATCAAAGTGATTAAAAATGTGTTTAAAAGATTTTGTGTGTGTGCCTCTAGATAAAAGCTACTAAGTGATTACTTGAAATGGTAAATGTTGAGAACAAATTTAAAACTTTTTGATAACTCCACCACAAAGATGCACTGATTAAAACAGCCCCTTCTCATACTGCATTACCTTCAGACTATAATAAATCACTTACCATATTGTTAAAGTATTTCACTATATATTTTATTTTTATAATAATGAATCTGATATGCTCTAATCTCCTTTGGTTTGCTATATATCATCCATACATCATTCACTCCAGTCACTTAAAGCATCATCTTCATGTCCAGGTATTTCTGCTGGTGATTGGTAAAGATAGGCTGAATCTTTGTATCTCACTGAATCCAGCTCACACTGCATCTCAGTTTTCGAGGCTTTTGCCCCCCAGAAAGCTTTGACTGCCGCCCTGGAAGAAAAATGATTTTTACATCTTTTATGAAATGAAAACTAAATAGATTTATATTTAGTTTTCTATATATAGAAGTGCCTCCTTAGTCATGATTTATTTTTAGTGTGTGGTGCACCAGCTGCATTGTGATAGTAGATGAGCCCTCAGATGTACCAGGGGGTGATACGCATGTAGGTATTAGAAATATTCTCATATAAATGAATTAGTAGGTTACAATAACCAAGTTTTAAAGTTGTGATAACTACAACTAGACAACACAGATATTAAGTCAATAAACGTTTTTCTTTAGCAACTACTATGTAAAATTGTAAAAATTGCATTTAAAAGCTTTCTCATGGCTGGGAATCAAGTCATGAGATTAGGTAGCTTGAACTAGGAGAGTCTCAGGAGGGATGAAGAGAGTTGGACAGTTTCAAAACCCATGTGAGAAGCATCATGGACAGGGCCTTGGATTCAACAGACAAGGAGGACATCTATCAAGGGTGTTGGCTTAGTTTCAGCCCTTCACCTACCAGTTTATCATTATGAAGATCAGTAAAAAGATCACGAATATACATATAATAACTCCTACGACCAGAACAAAAACTAGGACTGCATCAGTGTCTGGTCGGCTTGATCTTTTCATCTGCAATTCTAGGGAAAAAAACACCTGAGGATTATTACTACTGGCAAATAAAAGAAAATGGATATCTAAACGGAAACTTTATATTTGAAAAACAACTCTAGAAAAATACAGAAAGAATGAGTGGAAACAAAGTTATTAGTGAACTTGTTCTGCATGTCAGAAATGTCCTTTTCAAACACACAGAAAAGTTGAAAGCATTTGACAATAAACATCCCACCACCTAGACACTACCATCAACATTTTAACTATCCCTCTATCCATACTCTTCTCAATCCATTGATTCATCTTATTTTTTGATGCATTTCAAGATAATTTGCTGATGTCTGCACACTTCCTACAAAATTCTTCAATAGTCATATCATTAACTAGAGTTCAACATTTGTTTATATTTTTTCTTTTGAGGTAAAATTTATGAACACCAAATTGCACAATGATCTTAAATGTGCATTTATTTAGTTTTGGCAAATGCAGACAGACATATATAATTCAAACCCCTGAATATACACAGAATATTACTATACCCCAAAAGTTTCTTCAAGCCCCTCCCAGTTAATCCCTGCCCCAACCTCTAGGGACAACTACTGTCCTGATTTTCTTTTCCACCATAGATTAGTTCTGCCTGTTCCAGCCAGAACTTCATAGGAATGGAAACATACATTATGCATTCTTTTGTGTAAGGCTTTTTTACTCAGTGTAATGTTTTGAAGATTCAACCATATTGTTGCATGTATCAATAGTTTTTTTCTTTTTTATTACTGAGTACTATGCCTCAATTAGTTTATTCAATCTCCTACTGATGGACACCTATGCTGTTTCAGTTTGGGGTTATTATAAATAAACTGCTATGAACATTCTCACACCGGTCATTTTGTGAACATACCTTTCCATTTCTCTTGGGTAAATACATATGAGTGGAACTGCTGGGTCATAGGGTAGAGGTATGCTTAGTTTTCCAAGAAACTGCAAGATCTTTTCCCAAACTGATTGTACTTGCTGTACATGTTTTATAAATTTTTTCTCCCAGATTTTGGCTTGCCTATTCATTTTTCTAATGATCTCTTTTAAAGAGCTGAAGTTTTAAACTTTTTAATGTAAGTTTCAGGTGTACAGCATTATAATTTGACATCTGTATCCACTACAAAGTGATCCCCACCACAAGTCTAGTTACCATCCATCACCATGGAGTTGCACTCCCCACTTAATCCATTTCACCCACCCCTGAATTCCCTTCCCCTCTGGCAACCAGTAATCTGTTCTCTGTATCTATGAGTGTGTTTTTGTTTTATTTTGTTTGTTTTTTTCGATTCCACATATACGTGAAATCTTTGTATTTGTTTCTCCAACTGACTTACTTCACTTAGGATTAATACCTTCAAGGTCCATCCATGCTGCTGCAAATGGCAGGATTTCATTCTTTTTTTATGGCTGAATAGTATTCTATTATATGTATATATACCACATCTTTAATCATTTGTCCATCAATGGACACTTAGGTGGTTTCTATATCTTGGCTATTGTAAATAATGCTGCAGTGAACAGAGAAGTGCATCTATCTTTTTGAATTAGTGTTTTTATGTTCTTTGGATAAATACCCAGAAGTGAAATAGCTGTCTTATGGTAGTTCTATTCTTAATTTTTTGAGGAATCTCCATACCGATTTCCATAGTAGCTGCACCAACAGTGCACAAGGGCTCCCTTTTCTCCACATCCTCTCCAACATTTGTTATTTCTTGTCCTTTTTGATAATAGACATTCTAACAGGTGTAAGGTAATATCTCTTTGTGGTTTTGATTTGCATTTCCCTGATTAGTGATGTCAAGCATATTTTTTTATGTGCCTGTTGCCCATCTGTATGTTTTCTTTGGAAAAAATGTCTATTCAGATCTTCTGCCCAATTTTTAATCAGGATGTTTGTTTTTTGTTGTTGTTGTTGATTAGTGTGAGTTTTTATATATTTTGGCTATGAACCCCTCATCAGAGATATCATTACAAATGTCTTCTCCCATTCCATAAGTTGTCTTTTCGTTTTGATGATGGTTTTCTTTACTGTACAGAAGCTTTTTAGTTTGATGTAGTCCCATTTGTTTATTTTTGCTCGTTTCCCTTGTCTTTGGAGTCAGATCTACAAAAATATCACTAAGACCTATATCAATAAGGTTACTGCCTATGTTTTTTCTAGGAATTTTATGGTTTTAGGTCTTACGTTCAAGTCTTTAATCCATTTTGAGTTAATTTCTCTGTATGATGTAAGATAGTGACCTTTCATTTTTTGCATGTGGCTGTCCAGTTTTCTCAACACTTTTTTTTTTTTGTGGTACATGGGCCTCTCACTGTTGTGGCCTCTCCCGTTGCGGAGCACAGGTTCTGGACGCGCAGGCTCAACAGCCATGGCTCACGGGCCCAGCCGCTCTGTGGCATGTGGGATCTTCCCAGACCGGGGCACAAACCCATGTCCCCTGCATCAGCAGGTGGACTCTCAACCACTGCGTCACCAGGGAAGCCCCTCAACACCATTTTTTGAAGATGAAGTTTTTAATTCTGATGAAGCCTAATTTAGCAGTCTTTCCTTTATGGTGATTTTTTTTGTCATGTCTAAAAAGAAACTTGCTTACTCCTGAATCATATAGATACTCTCTTATGTTTCCTTTTTTAAGCTTGATGGTTTTAGCTTTTACATTTAGGACCATAATACATCTCTAATTTTTGTATACATTGTAAAGTAGGAATTGAAGCTCATTCTTCTTCATACAAATAGCCAAACACCACTTTCAAATCAGCATTCTCTCCCATATCTTTCTGTTCTTCCTGAAAATAATGCTATTACGGAGACATGACCAGTCTACCATATGCATTATAACACTGCTACATTGTAAACTGATAAAAATTCAATTTATATCAAGCATTACTTACTTAGTGAATTATGTAGCTTTCTTTTGGCTCTTCCTGGCCCCTAAATCATAGACTCATAAAAGATTCATGTGGGAAGGGCCAGAAAGATCATCTTATACAACTTTTATACAGATAAGCAAACCAACATCCAGGGAGATATAATGATTTGTGCAAGCTATGTTTTATGTATTTTAATATTTTGGTAAGTACCACTCTAACAAAATTAGTCTCATATATGAGCAATCTCAATTGCTTATTCATCTGGATTTTCTTCCTATTTTTTAAACACCATGGAGTATAATTTTCCATTTTCCTTGGTAATTCTAGAGCTATAAACTCAATTTAGTAATCTCACTAAATAGTTCCAAATATGGTAGACAATTTATATCATATTTATATTCCAACATTGTTGGATTTTAAAAATCTTTTTATTTTTGATAATTTTAGATTTATAGAAGCAGTGGGATTTTTTAAGCTCAAATTTAAAAAAACCTTTTAGGATTAAAACTTGAGAAGAAGAAATGCAAAATTTCTTTCCATTTATCTACTACCCTGCAATACTAGCCAAGAGAAGATGGAGAATGAGAGGTATAAAGATTTTGGTTCATTTCAATGGTAGTCTTCTTGCAAGGGTCCCTTAGATTACTTTTATATCTAATAAAAAGATAGTCTGCATTTCTACTGAAATTTTCTGATGAAAAACAGGCTGAATTTCCATGCTCTCACTTTTTAGAAAAACTAAGTTTATGTTTATATTAGTTTCTTAGGGACACCATAACAAAATACCACTAACTAGGTGGCTTAAAAACAACAGAAATATATTGTCTCACAGTTTTGGAAGATAAACGTCTGAACATAAGGTGATGGTAAGGCCATGCTCTCCCCAGTGGCTCTGGGGAAGGATCCTTCCTTTCCTCTTCCAGCTTCTGGTAGCCCCAGATGTTCCTTGGCTTGTGGCAGCACAACTCTAATCTCTGTGTGTCTTCACATGGCTGTCTTCTCCCCGTGTGTCTTTGAGTCTTCGCATACATTCTCCTGTCTCTCTGTGTGTCTGTGTCTAAATTTCCTTCTTCTTATAAGGACACTAGTCATATTGGATTAAAGGCCCACTCTCCTCTAGTGTGTATGATCTTGTCTTAACTGAATTAATTACATCTGCAACTACCCTATTTCCAGACACAGTCACATTCCTGAAGTTCTAGGAGTTTGGACTTGAAAGTATCTTTTCAGGGGGACATAATTCAATCAAAACCATGTCTAACTATGAAAGACAACTATTGTGGAAGTGAAAAACCTGTTATATGAGAGAATGGATGGGACATTTTCATTAATTAAACCATATTTACCCTGAAAATATTTCAATCATGCATTCGTTTCAAGCCAGTACCATATTGTGTGGACATTTATAGCCAAAATATTTGTTTGATGTCTAAAGAGCCAAAAGGGTCTGTCACAGCGGTATGCCCAATTGTCATTTTAAAAAGAAACTAATAAATACCAAAGTTTTCTGAAAACATTTTGTCATTTAACCAGTGCATGTGCTGAGATGGCAGAGCTACCCCACCAGCCTTGGACAGCTACAAGAGAGAAAAATCAACTTTGTCTCACTTGCTGACACTGGGGTCTGTGCTCCAGCCCTTAGTTTACACATGTTGCCTTCTAACATAGGAAGAGCTAACCACTACTAAGCTGTCCTAACAGGGACCAAGCTGTGGGGACAATAACTGAGAATGGCCTTTGAATCCTTTAATATCCTGAACTATGACTCACTGAGATACTATTTAGTTGATGATGTTTGGTCCTTTTTTGCCTTTTATAGCACTTTATTGAAATTATCCTTTTAATAACACCTGTTATCCCAACATAAGAGTAAGGTTATTAGCTTTCACCATAAAGATGGTTTTTTAAGGACACTGAACAACACTTCAAAGAAAGTTATAGTTTATTTTTTAAAATCACCCCCAAAACACCTTAGCTTGCTTCCAGTTCAATAAAGGGTGTTATGTTTCATGGTATCTCTAGACTGCAGCTTGAGTTCTTTACTTGGGATTGAGAAAGAGCTTCAAGAAATCCATGAACTCTCTTAAAATTACGGGTAACTTTTGGCATGTTAGTATATGTGGGTATTTTTCTGGGAAAAGCCTCCTGAGCCTTGATTGGATTCTCAAAAGAACTTGTGACCAAACCCTTCACACACCCAAAAACACAGATGACAATAATAAAAATGGTTAAGAGCAACTCAACAAAAGGAAATAATTATTTGGACATAGAAGACATCATAGTTTAAATTGAAAAGACATGCACATGGATCCTTTTTGCAAGGGAAGCACAGTTTCGAACATGTAAGATTATGTTCGGGTCAAGATTTGCCTTTTGTGACATATATTGAGGACTGTATTTATTGTTTCTTAAAAAATGTTTTCGAATGAATAATTTTTAAAAAGATATGCTTTGACATAACGTTTCTTAATTTTATTTATTTTACTGTATCAAAACTTTTGTTAAGCATCCATTAGAATTCTATGTATCCATTTTCACCTCTGTGATAGAAGTAAAAGTAAGAATATAATTCAAGTTAAAGGACTGTTCTTTGGAGACACTTCAGAAATACACCAGTTTCCCAAAGTAAGGTACATCTGACTCTCTTTGTGGAAAAAAATAAGAATTAAGTATTACCTTGTAGAAAAGTCTAAATGGTATAAAACTAGTGGTTCCCAAAATGTGACCTCTGGACCAACAGCACCTAGGAACTTGTTAGAAATGGAAATTCTTGTGCCAGCTCCACTAAAGATCTACAGAATCAGAAATTATGGGGGTTGGGCTAGTGATCTGTGTTTCAACAAGACCTCTAGGTGATTTTGATATGCTTTGAAGCTTGAGATATAAGCAAACCAAAACATTGCTGGGTACTTACCAGTTGTTGTATAGACTGCGAATTTAATAGATGCTACTATTTCATTATTATCCAACGTTTCACACTCAAAAGCCTTGGGGTGAGTATCCCTGTGAACCTCCAGAATTGCTGAATCGTTTGCAAGTATAATGGCTTGCTATTTTAAAAGAAAAAAAATGGTATCAACATTCTTCATGAAAACTTAAGATCAGGAAACAATTTATTTCTTGTAACAAAATAAGAGTCATTTTCTCTCAGTCTAGGACAGTAATTAATTATGCACATGTATTTTAAAGTCAGATAATCCAGATAACAAGTACCAACTTCCTGCCTGTGTGAAGCAGGGCAAGTTACTCTCTGCATCTCAGCTGCAGCTGGTCCTCCATATCCTTGGGTTCCAAGTCAGTGGACTCAACCAACTGGAGATTAAAAATATTCAGAAAAAAATTCCAGAAAGTTCCAAAAAGCAAAACTTGAATTGGTTGCACAGTAGTATTTACTTGGCATTTACATCTTATTTACAACTATTTATATAGCATTTGCATTGTATTATAAATAATCTAGAGATGCTTTAAAGTATATGGGAGGATGTACTTATGTTATATGCAAATACTACGCCATTTTACATAAGGAACTTGGGCATCCCAAGTTTTAGTATCTGAAGGGGTCCTGGAATCAATCCCCTGAGCATACTGAGCAACAACTGTACTTATCTGTAAATGGGTATAATGATGGGAATTACCTCATAGATTGTTACGTGAGTAAAAGAAACTCTAGCACTTTGTGTATGTCTGGCACTGAGTAAGTCCTCTATTAATGTTAGCTACTGTTATCTGTCCTGTTTGTACTGAATATACAAATGAAACTCTTGCTTCCAAAATAGAACACTTTATATAAAATAGGTGTTTTTAAGTTCTGATAGTAGCTGGCCCTAAGGCATATGTAAAGTCTTAGCCTCCCTAAGCAATGAAAAAATTTAAATCCCAATAATAATAAAGTTGTATGATTTTAACTTCATTTTTTTTTTTTTTTGCGGTATGCGGGCCTCTCACTGTTGTGGCCTCCCCCGTTGCGGAGCACAGGCTCCGGACGCGCAGGCTCAGCGGCCATGGCTCACGGGCCCAGCCGCTCCGCGGCATATGGGATCCTCCCAGACCGGGGCACGAACCCGTATCCCCTGCATCGGCAGGCGGACTCTCAACCACTTGCGCCACCAGGGAGGCCCTAACTTCATTTTTGCAAACTGCTTTTAAAGAGAAAGTTTTCTGAGAGTCATCAAGCACTGGGAAACAAATTTTATCACTTACTAGAAAGCACCAAATTACATACATTCATTACTCACTTGGTCTGGCCTTAGAAGTCTCCAAATATATTTGAAACGGTTTATAGGAGATGTATGAACACATGCTAGCCTAACATCTTCAAGACTTTCTGAAATTGGTTTACCCCCTGAAAAAAAAGAAAAATTAAATACATATATACCAATGGGCACTGTAAACTGCTTTATACTACTTTTTTTTTTTTTTTTTTTTTGCGGTGCACGGGCCTCTCACTGTTGTGGCCCCTCCCGCTGCGGAGCACAGGCTCCGGACGCGCAGGCCCAGCGGCCACAGCTCACGGGCCCAGCAGCTCCACGGCACACGGGATCCTCCCAGACTGGGGCACGAACCCGTGTCCCCCGCATCGGCAGGCGGACCCCCAACCACTGCTCCACCAGGGAAGCCCCCACAATACTACTTTTAAAAGTCACTTCCAACTTTAAAACCAATTACATGCTGGAAGTTAGCAAATGTATTACTGAAAGTTTGACTGTAGAGGAGCAGAGAGGCGTCAAAGATTAAGTCACCAAAAGAGGCAGGTAGAAAACACCGTACCTGTCTGTTCCTTCAGCAGAATAAATTGTGGAGAAGAGAGAGCAAGGGCAAACTACTTAGTGATCTATTAAACTTTGAGATCTACTAGTGGCTTCCAATTTACTGGTTAGAGTCAGAACCCCCCTCCTGCCCCATACACTCCGCCCCTTCCAAGTTTAAAGATAATGGAATCTCAGACTAGTGAAAGGTGGTATAGAGTGGCTCTCAAAGTTTCCAATGTAGGGTTTACCAATCTACTGATAAGCTGTCACGACCAAAGTGTCAAAAGAGTTTCACTGGAGGACAGCCTCAACCACAGACCCTGAGTGCAATACGGTTCCAGTGTACTAGAGAGAATATATGTTAAATTTACACATCACTGAAAAAATGTGAAGCAAAAGTAGAAAGAGTTGTAACTGTCTAGAGATGCGGAAGCTTAAGTTTTCTTATGAATTCCTTTCAGTATATCACTTGATCACCTCCTTCCACTCACGGCAACCTGAGGTTAAGGATATTTCCCCAGAGTAAATGCTTCCCCCTCAGTCTCCCTCCAATACATAGGCCAACTCACAGCCACAATCTACTGGTCCACGACATTCTTCCACCCGTATGATACATTTGGATTCACTCCCAGGGCATCCATTTGTTAATATAACTTCTCTTATACCAACACCTTTGGTAAAAGAAATCAGCAAATGTTAAAAATAATAATAATAATTCCAGAGTTCCTTTACTTTTGCACCTAGGTCTTTTTGAGACTTTTCTCCTAATTTCAGAAATTAAATTCCTAAATTCAGGGTAATAACATTTAGATATTTTTAGGTCCCTCATTTTGAATTATTTCATAAAACAGCATTTTCCAAAGCAAGTTACATGAAACACTATTTCCTCTGGTTGTTACCATAAGAAAAAGGATTCCATGACTATATACATTTGGAAATTATACATTACTTTAAAATGAAAGGAACCTCTTTCCTCAGAATTTTAGGGGAAATTTTAATATGCTAGTAAATTAATGTGCTTTTATGTGGAAACTTTCACTGATCTAAGATGTAAAATTTTTACATTAACATCTCTGAAATCAGAATGCATCTTAGAATTGACAGCGTGTCAAGAATGGCAGCATTTTTCCTTTTTTAAAGATGCATAAAATGTGATTAACACAGCCAAGAAAGTCTTAGATTTGATGAAATACAGTAGTACACAGGATCTTCCAAATTTATTTGAGCATGGAACTTTTTTTGGGGGGTGGGTGGGTTGAGCTTGCAGAGGAAATTACAAAAATTACATTTTAACATAAATGATGCTTTTTAATATCTAAATTGGTAAAAATCCCTGTATTAAATACATCAGGACAGACTATTAATGACCAAATCTCCATTTCCAAAAAGATACTCTCATTAGAATTGCCACACATTTCATAGCAAGAAATCACGTCTTTACTGACTGATCTCAGATCTCCACTGAGTTTGCCCTACCATCACCAGAATTGAGGGAAATGATAAAAGCTGGTTCAGTGATGTGCTGAACGTGTCCTGTGATAAATGACCTGTGATTAAGACTGTGTTGTCACAGGCTAAGGAATACTCCATCTTGATATCCTTTCTACCAGATTCCCTCTTTCAGTCCCTGCAAGATGTTAATCATAAAACCCATTCTTAAGGCAAGGGAAAGCTGAAGTCTAGAGATGGCTTATAACAGTGCTCCTCAAACTTCAGAGTGCTTGCAAAACATCTGGAGACATACTAACATGTGAATTCTGATTCAGTAAGTAGGTCTGCAGTAGGTCCTGAGGTTCTGCATTTCTAACAAGCTCTCAGTCGATGCTGATATAGCAAGTCTGTGGACCAAACTTTGAGACACAAAGGAGAGTACTCCATATAAGATAAAGAGAAGGAAGGTTGGAGGGGGAAAGGTCTCCTGATTAAAAGAGATGCTTAAGAATGGCTGCAGAATGGCTCCCCTTGAATTTATGAATGGTACTTCTTTAGAGGCATAGCCTTATTCTGAAATGCATATTTTCCAAGCAGGTATTTTATGCATTTATTTATTTAGCCAGATACAGTTTATCGCAATGATGTGTGTAGATGTGAGATTTTCTGTAAGTCCATACTTAAAAATCTGCCTGTGTATTCCAAGAAAAAAAAACTTTTTGACTGCTAAAATATTGTTTTGGGGGTTCAACAGAAGTTTCACTAAAGCATTTTTTCCTTTAAATAGTTGTTATAAATTGAAAAGATTTCTTAATACTTAAAATTACAGATGTGAAATATTGCCTTTTATGGTTTTTCTTTTTAGAACTTAACACCATCTGACATATTACATGTTTTACATATTATTGGGTGGGCCAAAAGGTTCATTCGATTTTTTTCCGTAAGATGGCTCTAGTAGCACTTAGTTGTCTTTAACTTCATTTGAAACAATTTTGTTAGATAGTATGTGACAGCTATCATATCAGCGTGCATTTAAAAAAAGACTTATCAAAATTGGTGAATTTTTGTGTAGCCATTTTAATATGGAAGATGGAAGAAAAAAGCAACATTTTTGGCATATTATGATTGATTATTTCAAGAAAGGTAAAAATGCAACTGAAATGCACAAAAAGATTTGTGCAGTTTATGGAGAAGGTACTGTGACGGACTGAACATGTCAAAAGTGGTTTGTGAAGTTTTGTGCGGAGATTTCTCACTGGACGATGCTCCACAGTCAGGTAGACCAGTTGAAGTTGACAGCAATCAAATTGAAACAGTAATTGAGAACAATCAATGTTATACCATGCAGGAGGTAGCCGACATATTCAAAAATATCCAAATCAAGCGTTGAAAGTCATTGGCACCAGCCTGGTTATGTGAATCGCTTTGATGTTTGGGTTCCAGGTAAGTTAAGCAAAAAAAACCTTCTTGACCATATTTCTGCATGCAATTCTCTACTGAAAAGTAATGAAAACATTTGTTTAATGAAAACATTCCATTTTTAAAACAAATTGTGACAGGCAATGAAAAGTGGACGTTGTAACCATGTGGAACGGAAGAGATTGTGGGGCAAGTGAAATGAACCACCACCAACCACACCAAAGGCTGGTCTTCATCCAAAGAAGGTGATGTTGTGTATACAGTGGGATTGGAAGGGAGTCCTCTATTATGAGCTCCTTCGGGAAAACCAAACGATTAATTCCAACAAGTACTGCTCCCAATTAGACCATCTGAAAGCGGCACGAAGTGTCCAGAATGAGTCAACAGAAAACGCATAATCTTCCAGCAGGATAACACAAGACTGCATGTTTCTTTGATGACCAGGCAAAAACTGTTACAGCTTGGCTGAGAAGTTATGATTCATCCATCATATTCATCAGACGTTGCACCTTCAGATTTCCATTTATTTCAGTCTTTACAAAATTCTCTTAATGGAAAAAATTTCAATTCCCTGGAAGACTGTAAAAGGCACCTGGAACCGTTCTTTGCTCAAAAAGATAAAAAGTTTTGGGAAGATGGAATTATGAAGTTGCCTGAAAAATGGCAGAAGATATTGAAGCAAAAGGGTGAATACGTTGTTCAATAAAGTTCGTGGTGAAAATGAAAAATGTGCCTTTTATTTTTACTTAAAAAACCGAAGGCACTTTTAACCTCTTTGCCCCTACCAAAAAATATGTTCTTTGAAGGCACAGAGTTTCCAATTCTTTGTTCACTGCTTTATTCCTAGCACCTATAACAATACCTGACACAAAGTAGGCAAAAATAAAAAAACAGAAAACAAAAAAAATTGCTGAATAAACAAATATATAATTTCTGAAGCACATCTTTTTTTTTTTTTTTTTTTTTTTGGCTGCTTTGGGTCTTTGTTACTGCACGTGGGCCCTCTCTAGTTGTGGCGAGCAGGGGCCACTCCTCACTGTGGCGCACAGGCCTCTCACTGCGGTGGCCTCTCCCATTGCGGAGCATGGGCTCCAGGCACGCGGGCTTCAGTAATTGTGGCACGTGGGCTCAGCAGTTGTGGCTCACGGGCTCCAGAGTGCAAGCTCAGCAGTTGTGGCACACGGGCTTAGTTGCTCCGCGGCATGTTGGGATCCTCCCGGACCAGGGCTCGAACTCGTGTCCCCTGCATTGGCAGGTGGATTCTTAACCACTGCACCACCAGGGAAGTCCCTGAGCACATCTTTAAATAATAGAGTAGGATAGTATCAATTACTAGAACTGTCATAAAAATAATTCTCTACCTGTGAAAATTTCTCAAGTAAGCAGCCAGAAGATGTAATTTGCAAATGAATAAACAGGTTTATTACACAGAATTCCTCTAATTTTCTGACTCTGACACACTAAGAAGTTAAAGTAAAAACAGGTTTCAAACTATCTCAAGACACAGAAAGTACAATAATGGTTGCAAGGGGCTGGGGGGAGTGGGGAATTACTGTTGAATTGGTGCGGAGGTTTCAGTTTGGGATGACGAAAAAGTTCTGGGGTGGATCGTGGTAATGATTGCATGACAATGTGAATGTGCTTAATTTCACTAAATTGTACATTTAAAAAATTGTTAAAGTAGTAAATTTTATGTTAGGTCTATTTTAACATCATTTAAAAAATGCTATCTCAAAAACAATTCAGGCACAATTTTTGACCAAAAAATAAAAAAGTACATATTGTTCTGATCCATACCTGCATGGACTTTCTGTCTTCTTATCCTCTGGTTTTTGTCCTTCCCTCCTGTCACTGCCTTTTTTCCAAGGCAGATTCTATTTAGAATAAACTTAATTTCATTGTGAATTATCTACTGTCTTCTTAGCACACTAGTCTATAGTGGTTCTAAAAAGATGGTCTTTTAAAAAGCAGCATCAGCTTCATTTATGAACTTGTTTAGAAATACAAATTCTTAGACCCCGTCAAAGGCCTAGTGAGTTAGAAATTTTGAAGTAGGCCTATCAATCCATGTTTTAACAAGCCCTTCAGGCACCTAGGGTGAACACTTAAGTTTGAGAAACACTGGTCTATTATAGCATGTATAGTCTTAATCCCACCCCCATGTAAGAGATTTTTATGTCCAATATCTATTCAAGGAATGATCAAAATAAGTCATAGTTTTTGAATACTATTTTCCCCACAAAGCCAATACTTCTTTTCTCTAAGACATGACATATAAATTGGGGAAATGTATCATTTAGAATAGACTATTACAAATAAAGTAAATTTCTTGATAGGTTTACCAGCACAGTATGTGGAAGACATCTGTGAGATGCATGAGAAGATCTTTCATCTTCTGAACATCTGTGAGATAAAGTTTTACTTTGGTGAAAGCAGTTTATGTGCCCCTGCCCCCAAAATATATACATATAGGGAGTTGGCTTAAAGTAAGACTTAGAGGTTATGAACTGAAAATATCCTACCTTGTAAAGCAATCAGTTTGAGTTTTGTGTGTAAATCATAGATATTAGAAATAGAAATCAGTGAGAGATGAATGAGAGTACACATTGTTTTTACCCCCCGCCCCAATACAATGTTATTTATCTGCTCTATGCTACTTACCACATGTAACGGTGCACATCCCATAGTCTACTTCTTTGACTGTTGTCCTATTTGAAACTAAACATAAATGCAAAAATACATTATTTAATCATAGGAAAACTTTTCTAAGTGAAGAACTCTTACTTGGGGATGGAGGATACAAGCACTTATCATATGGGAAGCAGACATTTTTAAAGTTTTATTAAATCAGAAAAGCAATGCCACTCCTAGTACATCTTCTATTACTGTTTAAATCAAAAGAAAACTAAACCTTTGAAGAATTAAATTAGGAAATAACTTACAAAGATTTATATTTAAACCTTGTACATAATTTAAAAATAATGTTTTTCATCAGTGTAATACATGGTGAGTTAAAGTTATATAGGAGGTCAGAAAAACACAAAAAAGCCTGCCAATTATAGGGCCCAATTTTTTCTATTCTCTGTTTTCCAAAAAAATTTAAGTGCATTATTTTTACCCAAAAAGAAGTAGTTATGCAAAGTGTTCATTAAAATTATGTCATAGATTGGTTCTACTCATTCTCAGGTTTTAAGATGGTAAATTATTCCTAAGAATTTATTTCAACACTTTATTTAGCAGGATAATCTAGGAATATATAAGTATTTGAGTAGCTAAATATTGTTGGTTTTAAATCTCATGTTTCTCTTTTTCTAATTGTTCTGAAATTTGACATGAATTCCACTAGCTGTAGCATATAATCAATTCTTCATAACTCAGATTAGGACTAAAAGCTCAATAAAAATAAATATTAGGGCCTCCCTGGTGGCGCAAGTGGTTGAGAGTCCGCCTGCCGATGCAGGGGATACGGGTTCGTGCCCCGGTCTGGGAGGATCCCATGTGCCGCGGAGCGGCTGGGCCCGTGAGCCATGGCCGCTGAGCCTGCGCGTCCGGAGCCTGTGCTCCGCAACGGGGGAGGCCACAACAGTGAGAGGCCCGCATAAAGCAAAAAAAAAAAAATAAATAAATAAATAAATAAATAAATAAATATTAAAGGAGGTGCTAGAAGGTAATTTTTAAAAGGCATTATGTCCTGAGGCAACAATATTACATGGGACTAGGCATCAAAATTGGAGTCCAAATTGTAGTCTACCACTAATTAGCTATTCTGAGTTTGGGCAAATTCCTTCAACTGTGCCAGGCCTATTTAACCCCTCTGCAAAATTTGGAAAGGAGAACCTTTCTGATTATTATAAGAATTAAACATGATAACGTACCTGCAAGCATTCTGTAACTTGTTTAGCCCTACAAGCATGCTTAAGATAGCATAACCTCATTCACACTTCATTCATTTTGTACTTATTAATTTCATATAATTCTAAGATTTTTTCCTATTTTGATTATTGTAATTTTTCATAAACACTTCTACACTTATAAGCACAAATACAGTGCCTTGAATATACAGCAAGCAAATATACACTTGATGTATATATAAGTAAATCAATATTGACTTTGTGAAATAATTTGGACTATGACTTTGATCAATTCTGAATTGACAGTTTTGCTTGAAATGCTTGGATACCTTCTGCTGGTACATTATGAAACACAAATTTGAATCTAAGGCATTATAACTCCATCACCTGGGTTTAGCCTAAACTCTAGCATTTACAGCTAGAACTATCCCTTGACCAGTTAAAACTGTTAATTACTTTTAAAACTAGAGGGAAGCAATAGCTACTACGCTTTAGAACATGTTCTTTTCTACCTTAGTTCTCTTTTTCATATTTCCAAAGTCAAGGACTTCTCCAAGCTCTCTGAAATGTAATGTTATCAAGGCAGTACAAACCTCAATTCCACCATTAACATCAGATAGTCAATTTCTTTATGTCGCTGAGGGTCACTATCCGTCATCAGGAAATAAAAGAATAGCTGATAAATACAGCACCTACTTTGTACTTATAGGAGACATAAGACTGCCAAGGATATTTAAAAGAATTTCAGCTGGGTCATTTATGGAGGGAAGAGAAGTATTCTCCTTCAGATGGCTGAAAACCTGCAACTGACCTTTTACCTACAAGCACGTGAGTTACTAATCAATATAACATGTACCACAGCTTGTCAAGTTTTATTGCTTAGTGAGCCAGGAGAATAAGGCAAATTTATGTATCAAACACAGGCTCAGTCTTCGTTGGTTAACATGTATTATATCATCTAACAAAGCCTCTAGTTGGATCCCTTTATTGGTGTTTTCTACTGCCACCGTTCCTTTGTGACTCAAAGTTGAACTTACAAATAAAACACTATCACACTGCAGAGGTTCTCAAGGGTGGCGGCTGCATGAAGCTGACACGGGGCTTCCGGGGAATTTTGTCAGCATCGTGGTCTATCTAGACGTGTCACTGTGAGGGGAACTGGGAACTCCCTTGAGTTCTAACCCAAAGTGCAAATGTGAAAAGGAGGAAGACCTCAGGCAATTTGGAACTTCAAGAAAAAAAAAAAAATCTGCAATGGAAAGGAAAAAACATAACTGCAAGGGGAGTCAAAATCGGTCCCCGTGGTGGGAAGCTACTCTCTGATGCTTAAAAAAATAAGCATCTATTCCCTTGTCCAGAGCAATATTTAGTAGTATTTCTGTAGCAATTTCTATACATGTGCTCATTTATCTTGCTCTGGTCTTGGAGAATTAGCACATCTTTTTTTTAAGGCCATGAGGTGTGTGATAATGTATAAATTCGGGGTTGTTTTCGAGAGAGAGCTCTACAGATGTTAACTTGGATAATTCTCATCGTCCTCAAGGAGCAGGGAAGGCTTGACCCTCAACGGGTGCCTGCAGGTCCCCGCCAAGGAGCCTCCCACACTTACCATCCTCCTCGGCCTCAGCCTGGGGCTCGTCCTCGGCCTCGCTGTCGTTTTCAGCCACCTCCTCAGCCTCGTTCTCGCCCTCGCCCAAGCCCTCGCCCAAGCCCTCGTCCTCACCCTCGGTGGCCAAGCTGGGATCCTGGACCGTGGGGACGTTGATCCCGAACGTTGACTGGAGGCCCACCAACAGCAGCCAGCCAACTGTCAGCAGCAGCCCGTTGGAGCAGCCTGCGCCCCCGGAGCCCATGGTTCTCGGCCCGCACGACCGCCCAAGGTGCAGCCGTACCCGCCCGCTCCGGATGAGAGGTGCTTCAAAGAGAGGAGAAGCCTAACTCCGAACGCCCACACCGTTCCCCGGCAACCACTGAGGCGTCAAGGAACGTCACCATCGCGCAGGGCCCACGGAACGCGACGCAGGCCTGACCGCAGGGGTCCCGCGGGCCACTTCCGACGGCGCTCGGCTCCGCCCCGCCCCTTCCGGCGTTCTAGGCCAACCCGGCACGCTGGGCGGGGCCACGCCTTCGCACTTCCTCATTAGGCGAGCTGCCAGCCAACTGCTGTGGGTGGCCGTTTTCCCTCACCCTGCTTTCTGCTAAAAGGTGCTAGTCCTTCCTGCGTTTACGCCTCTCCAAACCAGACTCCCTAGAGCCCTCAAGCACTCTCTATATGACTTGGCTTCAAATTACTTATGCACAATAGCCAACTCGGCGTGTATCAAGAATGATTCACCGTGGCCTTGTTAAGTAGGTTGCCCCAAACTTGATCCGTATCTGCAGGTGAGGCTTGATTTGTAGAGGATATAGGGGTGCACTTTCTCTCTTTGATCTGAACACTATTGCTGTTGCAGCTCAGGCATGTACTCACGTTTTAAGATTTTGTGCAGTGCCATCAGCTCTAGAATGCAAGGTGGGGGTAAAGGAAATGAGAGGGCAAGATGCAACTTCTGTCAAACTAGTTCTTCTCCTTTCTCTATTTGGATAGCTGATGTTTTGGAACCAAATATCGGACTTAACCTTTGTCCCTTGTGAATGTCTATCTTTGTGCTTTTGGCCTATTTTTTAAGGTCTCATTGAGATTCTTATGAAATCTGATTCTCTTGCCTTAATATATTAGATATTTCTCCCAAGTTTGATTTGGAAAAAGTTTCCTTCAGACCACTAACAAAATGTTTAAAAGGGTAACAGGCCAAGAATAGAGCACTAAGAAGTCAGCCTCTGACAATGATCCACTAATCCACACGTTGATTTAACCCAAGAATCAATTCTTTTACTAAAAAAGAGTCCTGTCTTTTACTAAGGTTGAATCAGACTGGAAGCAATAATACCTTGGCATTCCCACTTGAATCAGTAGAAAATATTAGAGGTAAGTGTAACTCCCCACTGCCCTCTTGATGGTACTTAGTATCACTGTGTCCAATTTTGTCATAGAAAGAAATGAAATTCAGTTAGGTTCCTTCAGTTAATGGTGTTAATTTCAAGAGGTCAGCTCTAATTAATTAAAATTTCCTGAAGAATAGACTCATAGGCTTTTTGAGTCAAAGGAAGCTTAGAAATAATCTAACACTCCAAGTTCCTCATTTTTAGGTGAAGAGATTAAGAACTGGAGAGACGGGGGGCAGGGGGGTGATGAATTGTGCAATTGGGATTGACATGTATACACTGATGTGTATAAAATTGATGATGAATAAGAACCTGCTGTATAAAAAAATAAAATTAAAAAAAAGAGCTGGAGAGATTAAATGACTCACCCAAGATCATCCAGAAAATTATCTGTAGTGCAGGGCCTCACAACCACATTTCCTGAATGCTCATTCAATGCTTAGTGTTTCATATAATTTAAAATTAACAATGAAGAAGCAGTCAGTGGGTAGTCAAGAGTTCAAGGACTGAAAACAAATTAGGGTTAAAATTTTTTTATCTTGTTTTTCCACATTTCATTTTATCTAATAGCTATAATGTGGTATTAAGAAAATATTGGTGAATAGATGGTTTGATGGATTTCTGTCTCAGATTTGAAACAAAGCTCATTTGGCTATGTTTCTATGTAATATTATCCCCTACCTTGAGGTTTAATGTCTAAATCCTTGACACATGGGCTGAAGAGTAATCTACTACAAGAGTGAACTTCAGGCATAAACTGGCTTTTGGAACATATGTACATCCAGCCTCAGCAGACTAACAGCTAAGCAAGTAACTGAGAAATCTATTAGGGTCTTCAGAGCCACTTATTTGTAGCAAAAGTAGATTACTTGAAACAAAATGAAATTTTTATTTGAATTTTTCTTTCAAAAATGCTTTTAGTTTTGAAAATAGTGAGACAAGAACTGCTAAGAATGGTCAGCATTAAAGTTCAAAGTGGTATTGGTAAGGAGGCCATAATAATATTTTATATCAACTAAAATACCATAAAATATTAGAGCAACTCACAAGATTGTGAGGGAAATTAAAATGAGAAATTAAGAGATGATCTTGAGGCACAAAGATGTTTGTTTCATGGCCAAATGAGTCCAAATGTTTTCTTTTTTAAATGCTAAGAAAAATAAGTCGCCCACTATGCTTTCAAGCACAAACTTGAAAAAGAAAATCTGTAGTATTTCATGGCAACATTGTTGAATTCTTCATATTTAGGACACATCTTTTTCCTGAAGATGGTATCTTTTGGTATCCTCGTTCCTGAAGAGGAAGTCCTGTGAACTCTAAGGTAAGTGATTTAATTCAAGGAACCATTAATGACTAAATAAACAGCTACAAAGAGAATCCGGAAGGAAATTAAGGGCCTCAAAGAGGAGCTGAAAGATTTTACTCTTAAATAAAGAATATTCAAGTAATATCTGTAATAGCAGCAATACTAGTCCCTTATAAAATATTGTGTTCCTCACATAAGTTATAAGAAAAGTATCTGCCCTCAACAAACTTATAGTACTTCTAGTTGAAGCATAAATAAGTGAAACAAACATTAAGGGCATAGTATCAAGAGGGGTTGACCCTACTCTGACCTTACAGGTACCAAGGACCAGGAATTACAACCTCAATCCCTGATTTGTACCTTTGACCTCCTTGCCTCAGTTCACTCAGCTCTCCTCACCCTGCCTGGCAGTAAGCATCTCCAACTCCAGCTCCAGTTGCCAAGGAGTAAGGATTTCAGCAATTCTTCTGTGACTCCTCTGCCCACTCCACCCCAAAGTATCTCACATAGGTTGGTCTGACCTTACCCTTCCTGAACTTCCTTTGTGTGAGCCCACTTGGCATGTCTGGAGGCAGTAAAATCATTCCTTTATCCAGTCTCCACTCCATCTCATGCTCTGAAAAGGAAGACCAATTTGAAGATTTGTGATATAAACACAAGATTCAAAAGCCCTGAATAGAGGATCACCATAAAAAAGAAAAAAGAAATGAATGAGAGAAATTACAAAGGAAGGATTAACAAAATGGAGTGACTGGCTGCCTAAGCAGATGAGGGAGAGGCACAAGTAAAGGGAGTTAAGGAAAGTCAGTAGATGTTTTGTTCAGATAGGTTAAGTTGGAGATCAAAAGGTTAAGGTTGAAATTAAGTTGGAGGTATCAAAAAAAGTCAAGTGGAAATGTCCAGTGACAGCTTGAGATGACCACACACACACACACACAAAGCCAGAAGATGAAAACCACTGCCACTGAAAAGACATGCAGGAAAAATATATATGTACATCCACTTAATATAATATTCTAAGTATTGCTGTAATGTTACATTACAAAGTTATCAACATTGTTGTATAGTAGAATTTATGAAAATAGGTGTCTGGGAGACAAATTGATTTTGGTTTTAATATGCTTGAATTGGTAAAAAGCATTCCCCATAGTAACCCCCCAGAGAGAGGGCCATCAAACCACTTTTATCCTATTTCTAATCTTTAGGGGAAAAGAGTTTTCTCTTCCTGGAGCAAGTGTCTAAGAGCAGAACTTCCCCCCTGTCTTTTTATTTTTATTTATTTATTTTTTAAGCTGTGCCATGCAGCATGTGGGATCTTAGTTCCCAGACCAGGGATCAAACTCACACCCACTGCGTTGGAAGCATGGAGTCTTAACCACTGGACCACTAAGGAAGTTCCCTCCCCGATCTTTCTGTTTAGCACCCTTATTCCTGTTGTGCTCTCATTCTCTGTCCATCACTTAAAACTATATTGCTATATGGAGGAATTTCATGGTAGAAACTAGGAGGGCACCCCCCTGAATTTTTGTACATAGAAATAGTGGTTTCAAATAGTCATAATACATTCTCTCTGTCTATCACATGTTCAGTAGTTTTTTGCTCTTATTCCAGCCTTAGCCTCTACCACCCCTTTATTTTCTCATGTAATGCAGCTGCCCGCAAAGCCCTTCTTTTAAAGCCCTCCTTAAGGCAATGAGAATTTACAAAGTGTTAAGGGAAGAATAGTATCCAAAAGATATTCTTTCTCTATTTTAATAACAAGAATTGAAAAAGCCATTGAAAATTGAATAATATTCTAGAAAAATGTGGTCAGCATTTTGTGAAAGGAATAAGTGTCACATGTGAATAAGTTTTGACTTATTTGTAGGGCTAAGCCACATTTTCTAAAATTGAATAAGGTTCTCTGTCAGTGGTTATTCAGGTTATAGGTGCACAGGCACCTACATGTGCTACATGATTACAAAATAAAGTAGAATTTGCCCCTATCTTTTGGTTTCCCCTGCAGTTTTTTTGATCCAATACTGTGTTTCTTTCTTTTAGTTTTGAATCCGTGGTATGAACAAGTACTCTCATTTCCCTTAGTCACTGAGAAACCAGGTCTGTTCCACAATCCCATTGCAGTACTATTCTACCCATATCCACTCCAAACCCAACTTAACTGCTTTCCTGTTTCTTTTATCTAATTCCTCCAGAATAGATGTACCCCTCATCCTGCATTCTGAACACAGACTCCCGGGTGACAAGCCTAAACCATCCTAATTTCTGAGCTCGAAATTTCCCCCAAAATCTGAAGTTTGTAATTATACCTCTAGCTGTACTCCCTACCACCCCCATAGCAGAAACCCCATGGAGTATTACAGCTCCCTTAGTTTTAGGATATATATTCATGATAAAAGTCTTTTATCAGATGTGCGTTTTGCAAATATTTTCCTCCAGTCTGTAGCTTAGCTTTTCATTCTTCTAGCCGTATCTTTTCAAGAGTAGAAGATTTAAATTTTATTTAGTCCAATTTGCCCATTTGTTCTTTTATGGGTTGAGTTTGGTGTCTTATCTAGGAAATCTTGGCAGGGTTGCAGATTCCTTCCAGAAGTTTTAGGTTTATGACACATTTTGAGTTAATTTTTTAATGTGGGTAGGGGTATGGGTTAAATTTCATTTTTTAACATGGGTATTCAATTAGCCTGACACCATTTGTTGAAAAAAAAAAAGCACCACTGAATTGCCTTTTCACTATTGTCCCAAATCAGTTTTTTCTATGTGTGAGTCTATTTCAGAACTCTATACTGTTCCATTGATCTGTCATTTTTACTCCTATGTCACACTGTTTTGATTACTGTAGCTTTATTATAGTCTTGAAATCAGGTAGTTTCAGTCTTCCAACTTTGTTCTACTGTTCCAAAATTATTTTGACTATTCTAGGTCTTTGCATCTTTGTATGAATTTTAGTCAGTATATCAATTCCAACAAAATGTCTGCTAAGGTTTTAATTGGCCTTGAATTTACAGCTTAATTTAGAAATAAAAGACCTCTTATCGTTAGTGAGTCTTCAGGCTCATGAACAAGGTAAACCCCTTTCAATCTTTAAAATTTTCTGCAATGTTTTGTAGTTTTTAGCATATGAATCTTCTGTATCTTTTGTCAAAATTATCCATAATTAGGTCATATATAATGGCTTTGTTAATGGTATTATTTTAAATTTCAACTGCTGATTGTTCATTGCTAGTATATAAAAATAAAAATTTGTATATTGATCTTGTATACTGCAACTTTCCTACACACACTTATTAGTTCTAATAGGTTTCTTGTATATTCCTTTGGCTTTTCTATATAGACAATCATGCCATCTGTGAATAAAGACACTTTTTCCATTCTAATCTGGATATATTTTATTTATTTTTCTTGCTTTATTGCAATGGCTACAGTCCCCAGTCTGAGGTTAAATAGAAATGATGTAAACAGACCTCTTTGTCTTTTTCATGATCTTAGAGGGACAGAATTTAGTCTTTCACCATTAAGTGTGATGTTAGCTGTAGGTTTTTTTGCAGTTGTTCTGTGCCAGGTTGAAGTTCTGTTTTATTCTTAGTTTCATTTTGTTTTGGTTTTTAATCAGGAATGGATGTTGGATTATTTCAGATGTTTTTTCTGTGTCTATTGAGATGAATTTTTTAGTTTTTTAATATGATGAATTATATTGGTTGATTATCTAATGTTAACCCAACCCTGCATTCCTGGGATGAAATCTACTTCATTATGATGATTTATTTTATCTTTTTAATATATTGTTGCATTCATTTGGCTAATATTTTGTTTATAATTGTTTACATCTATATTCGTGAAGGATATTAGTCTGTAGTTTTCTTGTAATGTCTTTGTCTTGTTTGGGTATCAGTGCAATGCTGGCCTCATAGTATGAGTTGGGGAATATTCTTTCCTCTTCAGTGTTCTGGAAAAGTTTGTTTGAATTGTCATTATTGCCCTTTTAATATTTGGTTCAATTCACCTGTAAATTATCGTCCTGAATATTTCTTCATGGGAAGATTTTTAACTACAAATTCCATCTCTTTAATAGATACAGGTTTGTTCAGGTTATCTGTTTCTTTTGGAGTGAGCTTTAGTAGTTTGTGTCTTCTAAGGAATTTCACCTTAGTTGTCACATTCAGAGGGATAACAAATTCAGTGTTTATAAAATTTCCTTATTGTCCATTTATTATCTGTGGAATCCACAGTGATGTTACCTCTCTCATTTCTGATATTGGTAATTTATATCTTCTCTCTCAGTCAGGCTAAAAGCTTATCAGTTTTACTGATATACTCTCAAAGAACCAGCTTTTGATTCCAATGACTTTCCCTGTTGTTTTTATACTTTCTACTTCATTGATTTCTGCTTTGATCTTTATTTGCTTCTTATGTCTAGTTTGGATTTAATTTGCTCTTCTTTTTCTAGTTCCTTAAGATGAAAGATGAGGTCATTGTTTCGAGACTTTTCTTACTTTTTAATATAGGCATTCAGTGCTATAAATTTCTTCCTAAGTACTGCTTTAGCATTAGCTCAGTTTCTAATTTGCTGTTGTTTCAGTTTTATTCAATTAAAAATATTTTCTAATTTTCGTTTTGATTTCTTCTTTGACTCGTGGATTGTTTAGAAGTGTGACATTTAGTTTTCACATATTTGGGAACTTTCCAAATATTTTTCTGTTGGTTTCTAATTAGTTGTATTACAGTTGGGGACATATTAATATTTTGTATTATGACTCGAAATCTTTTATTAAGATCAGTTTTATGGTCTAGAATATGATCTATATTGGTAAATGTTTCATGTGCATGTGAAAAGAATATGTGTTCTTCTCTTGTTTTTTTTTAATTTATTTTTGGCTGTGTTGGGTCTTCGTTGCTGCACACAGGCTTTCTCTAGTTGTGGCGAGTGGGGGCTACTCTTCATTGTGGTGCGTGAGCTTCTCATTGCAGTGGCTTCTCTTGTTGTGGAGCACGTGCTCTAGGCACACAGGCTTCAGTAGTTGTGGCATGTGGGCTCAGTAGTTGTGGCTCACAGGCTCTGGAGCGCAGGCTCAGTAGTTGTTGCACACAGGCTTAGTTGCTCAGCGGCATGTGGGATCTTCCCGGACCAGGGCTCAAACCCATGTCCCCTGCATTGGCAGGTGGATTCTTAACCATTGCACCACCAGGGAAGTCCCTTCTTCTCTTGTTTGGTGCTTGTTCTATAAATGTCAGTTAGGTCAAGTTGATTGATAATATATGTCAAGTCAGCTATATCTTTGCTAATTTTATGTATACTTACTCTATCAGTTATTAAAAGAGAGGTATTAAAATCTCTAACCATAATTGTGGATTTGTTTATTGTTCCTTGCAACTTTATCAAATTTTGCTTTGTGTATTTTGAGGTTCCATTATTAGGGGCATACATATTTAAGATTTTTATGTTCTCATGATTAATGACCCATTTATCTTCTGAAATAACTATCTTTATCCCTGGTAATATCCTTTTCTCGAAATCTACTTTTTCTTACAGTAAAATAGCTAATCCAAGATAGAGTGGAAAAAATAGTTATCTTTTGACTAATGTTAGAATGGTATATCTTTTTCTGTCCTTCCACTTTTAACCTAATTGTGGCTTTATATTTAAATTGTGGCTTTGGTAGGAAACATATAGTTGCTCTTTGTTAAATAAATTTTTTTTACTTTGAGACAATTGTAGATTCACACGCAGTTGTAAGAAGTAATGTAGAGAAGACCCATGTTCCCTTTACCCAGTTTTCCCCAATAGTTTGCAAAACTGTAGTAAAATATCAACCGGTATTTAACATTTACACAGTCAAGATACAGAACATTTGCTTCACCTCAAAGACTCCTCATGTTGCCCTTTTATTATAGCTACACCCACTCTCTGCTACTCAAATTCCTCCTTAACCCCTTGCAACCACTAATCTATTGTCCATTTCTGTGATTTTGTCAATTCAAGAATGCTGTACAAATGGAATCATTCAGTATGTAATCTCTTGGGATTACCATTTTTTATTCAGTATGATGTGTATATCAAGAGTTTGCCCCTTTTTATGGTTTAGTATTCCATGGTATGAATGTAACACAGTTTGTTTAACCTCACCCATTGAAGGATACCTGGGTTGTTTCTAGTTTTTGGCTATTACAAATGAAGTTGATATAAACACCTGTATGTAGATATTTGTGTTAACATAAATTTTACTTCTCTGGAAAAAATGCCAAGAGCACAGTTGCTGGGCTGTATGCTAAATGCATATTTAGTTTTTAAAGAAACTGCCAAACTGTTTTCCAGAGTAACTTTACCATTTTATGTTCCTGCCAGCAATGTATGAGTGATCCAGTTTCTTCGCATCCTCACCAACATTAGGTATTGTCACTTAAAAAAAAAATTTTAGCCATTTTGATAGGTGTATTCTATGTTTTAACTACTAGTCCTCTGTCAGATATGTGGTTTGAAAATATTTTCTCCCAGTGTGTAGCTTGTCTTTTCAACCTCTTAACAAAGTCTTACATGGGGCAAAACTTTTAATTTTAAGGAAGTCCAATTTAACAGTTTTCATTTGATTGATCAGGCTGTTGATGTCAAGTCTAAGAACTCTTTGCCTGGCCCTATCCTGAAGATTTTCTCCTATGCTTTTTTCTGAAAGTTTTACAGTTTTATATTTTATACTTAAGTCTATGATCTATTTTGAGTTAATTTTTGTGTAAGGTGTGAGACTTAGAGTTTTGGTTTTGTTTTGGTTTTAGAGGGGGCGGGGTTTGCCTATGGATATCTAGTTATTCCAGCATAGAGTGTTGAAAAGGCTGTTCTTCCTCCTTTGAATGGCATTGGCACCCTTGTCAAAGATTAGTTGGTCATATTTGTGTAGGTCTATTTCTGGGTTCTCTGTTCTGTTCCACTGATCTGTGTCTATCCCTTTGCCAACAGTACAGAGTCTTGATACTGTAGCTACATAATTAATCTTGAAATGGGGTAGATTGTTTTCTTCCACTCTTTTTCTTATTCAAAAAAATGTATAGCTATTCTAGTTCCTTTACCTTTTCATATAAATTCTAGAATAATCTGCCTGTATCTACAAGAAATTTTGATAGGAATTATGTTAAACTTGTATATCAATTTGAGGAGAATTGATGTTTTTACTCTGTGAATCTTCCAATCGTGAACATGGTATTCTCTCCAATTATTATTTATATATTTGGTAGCTTTTACCATATGTGTTGTACACATTTTGTTAGATTTATTCCTTAGTATTTTTCTCTTTTTTTTTGGTGATTTTAAATGGTGTTGTATTTTAAATTGTTTCTGTGTGTTCACTGAAATATTATTGATTTTTATATGTTTATCTTGTATCCTATGAACTTGCTAAACTCACTTATTAGTTCTAGACTTTGTGCAGCTTTCTTGGAATTTTCCACACAGACAATCATGTCATATGTAAATAAGGACAGTTTTATTTCTTCCTTTACAATCTGAATGCCTTTTATTTCCTTTTCTTGCCTTCCTACACTGGCCAGAACTTCCAGTACTAGGTTGAATAAAAGTGATGAGAGCAGACATCTTTGCCTTTTTCCCAACTTCAGGAGGAAAGCGTGGAGTCTTTCACTGTTAAGTATAATGTTAACTATTGGTTTTTGCAGATGTTCTTTAAACAAGTTGAGGAAGTCCTCCTTATTGCTATTTTTCTGGTAGTTTTGTCATGAATGGATGTTTAATTTTGTCAAATGCTTTTTCTGCATCAGTTGATATGATCATGTGATTTTTCTTCTTGATAGCCTGTTTGTGTGATGGATTATGTTGATTGATTTTTGAATATCGAACCAGCTTTGCATCCCTGGAATAAACCCACTTGATCACAATGTGTAATTCTTTTTTATATGCTGCTAAATCCTATTTGCTAGTATTTTGTTAAGGATTTAAAAATCTAAATTCTTGAGGGATATTGGTCTGTAGTTTTCTTTTTCTGTACTGTCTTTCTTTTTTGGGGGGTGGGTATCAGGGTAAAGCTGGCCTCACTGAATGAATTGCAAAGTGTTACCCTTCTATTTTCTGGAAGGGATTTTATAGAATTGGTGTTAATTCTTTAAACACTTGGTAGAATTCTCTAGTGAAACCATTTGGGCCTCAATATTTCTTTTGAGGGAATTTTTAAATTACAAAGCAATTTTCTTTATAGTTGTAGGGCTATGCAAATGATCTGTTCCATGTTGGGTGAGTTTTAGTAGTTTGTGCTTTTTGAGGAATTGGTCCATATTGTCTACGTTGTCAGATTTATGGGTGTGGAGTTCTTTGTAGTATCCCCTTATCTTTCTGCTGTCTGAAGTGTCTGTAATGACATCCCTTGTTTTATTCTTGATACTGATAATTTGTGTCTTCTCTTTTTTTTTCTTTGTCAGCCTTGCTAGAGGTTTATCAATTTTATTGATCTTTTCCAAGAGTGAGCTTTTTGTTTCATTAATTTCTCTATATTCTGTCTTTAATTTCATTGAGTTTTATTCATATGTTATTTCTTTTCTTCTGTTTGCTTTGGGTTTATTTTCCATTTCTTTTTCTAGGTTCTTGAGGTGCAAGCTTAAATTATTGATTTGAGACTTCTTCTCTTTTCTACTGTAAGCATTTAGTGCTATATATATTCATCTCAGCTGTAGGTGTGTCCCCGAAATTTTGGTATATTGTATTTTTATTTAGTTTAAATTATTTTTTATTTCCTTTGAGGTTTTCTCTTTGACCCATGGATTATTTAATAGCATATTGTTTAGTTTCCACATGTTTGAAGATTTTCCTGTTATCTCCCTGTTATTGAGTCCTAATTTAGGTCCATTGTGGTCAGAGAACATAGTGTATGATTTCAGTTCTTTTAAATTTGTTGAGGTTTGTTCTGTGGCCCAAGATATGGTTTATTTTGGTATGTTCCACTGGCACTTGGTAATAATCTATATTCAGCAGTTGTTGAGTGGAACATTCTATAAATGTCAATTGTTTCCTGTTGGTTGATGGTGCTGTTGAGTTCTTCTATATGCTTGCTGATTTTTCTACCTAGTTGTTATATCTGTTGCTAAGAGAGTGTTGTGGGAGTCTCCAGCTATAATTTTGGATCGCCTGTTTCTCCTTTCAGTCCTATCAGTTTTTGCTTCACACATTTTTTAAATCTTGTTTGCTACATACCCATTTAGAATTGTAGTGTCTTCTTCATGGACTGACCTGTTTATCATTATGTAATGTCAGCTCCATCTCCTCAACTCAGAGAGCCCATCAGGCTCTGCTTGGCTTTACCTTCCCTGTGCCACAGACTGGAAACTCTCTCAAGGCAATATACTGGGGCTACTGAAGGTTCACTTCATTTTTTTTTCATCATTCAGGAATGACTGCACTTCATTGCCTGATTGTCCGTGTCTTGAAAACTGTTGTTTCATATATTTGTTTCTTTTTTTTGCGGGGGGTGGGGGGAAGAATTGCTACAGATGGCAGGGTAAAACTGGCCCCTCTTATTCCATCTTTGGTGTAAGCCAAGTCTCAATATGAGCTTTATTAGTATTGGATGTAGTGACTCATTCTCTGTGCTTCTGTTCTCTAAATGACTATCTAGGAAGTTCAGACCTTCAGAAAGCTCCAATTAATTATGAATAAGGTGTTGTCTAACTTTCCATTACAGTGCAATGATATGGTTAGATCTCTGGGACTTTCTCTTGAGAGCCAAGTTTTGTAGCTCCTCAGAGTCCACATTTTCTACACCTCAGATACCTCTTCTAGAGCTTCTTCTGTGAATGTTTATCATTAATTGACTAGTAGGTAGCATAGTTTCCTTATAAGAGCCAAGTATTTAGGGGGAAGTATCCAATAGACATCACTATTAGTCATCATTTCTAGACATTAGATAGCTTTCCAAGTCTAAGATGGCTTTTTCCCCAGTATATCTGGGTTGTAGAGGCTTTCATGCAATTACTATGTGATAACTAATTCTAAGTACCTTTAAAATAAATGAATCATTTACACTTACAACCTGAGTTTTAAATTAATAGTTGATTTAATAAAAATGCTTTTATTTGTAAATAGCACTAGCCGCTACCTTATCAGTGCAACCTGTCAGAGCATTGTGTATCATGATAGAATCATTATTCCTTCCTTCCAAGCATTTCCTAAGAAAGTCTTCACTCCAAATTTAGGACCAGTTGATTCAAATAGTGGCACATCTCCTCTTTTCCTATCCATAGTATACAGTCGATGGAATTGTGAATATTATTTTGAGGTTATAGATGAAAGGTCATCTTATATTTGATTTGTTAAATCTTGAATCAGTCTTACACAGTTACTCTTGACTTTCTAATTAGAATATATTTGTATCCAAGAAGTCATAACCATCCAAAACCTGTATGCACCTAACAACTGGGTATCAAAATATAAAAGGAAAAAATTTTTGGAAATGAAAGTATAAATAGACAAATCCACTGTTATAGTGGGAGACTTCTACACCCTTCTTTGAAGTAACTGAGAGTTCAAGTAAGCAGAATTTAAAATTTAAAGATACAGTTGACCTGAGTAGCACTATCAATCAATGGGATCTAACTGACATTTATAAAATGTTCCATCTGACAGGAACAGAATACACATTCTTCTCAAGCTAACCTGGAACATTCATCAAGATAGATCATATAATGAGCCATAAGCCACACATTAAGAGAGATTTAGGGGCTTCCCTGGTAGCGCAGTGGTTGGGAGTCTGCCTGCCAATGCAGGGGACATGGGTTCGTGCCCTGGTCCAGGAGGATCCCACATGCCATGGAGTGGCTAGGCCCGTGAGCCATGGCTGCTGAGCCTGTGCGTCCAGAGCCTGTGCTCCGCAACGGGAGAGGCCACAGCAGTGAGAGGCCCGCAAACCGCAAATAAATAAATAAATAAATAAATAAATAAATAAGAGAGATTTAAAAACAGAAATCATACAAAGAATGTTCTCAGACCACAATCAAATTAAACTAGAAATCAGCAAAATATTGTTGGAAAATCACTCAGATATTTGGACATTGACCAACACACTTCCAAATAACACATGAATCAAGCAATAAATCTCAAGGGAAACTTAGAAATATTTTGAACTAAGTGAAGATTAAAACACTACTTATCAAGATTTTGTGAAATATAACAAAAGCAGTGCTTAGAGGGAATTTTACAGTATTGAATGTATGTATTAGAAGATAAAATAGATTTTAAAAGTCAGTAATCTAGGCATCCACCTTAAGGAACTAGAAAAAGAAAAAAATTAAACCCAAAGTAAGCAGAAGAAATAAATAATAAAAATGAGAACAGAAATCAATGAAATTGAAAACAGGACATCAGTGGAGAAGATCAACAAAACCAAAAGCTTTGAAAAGATCGATAAAATCCATACCTCTAGCTAGGCTAACTAAGAAAAAAGGAGAGAAGATACAACTAATATTAGAAAGGAAAGAGGGGGCATCACTACTGATCCCATGGGCATTAGAAGGATAGTAAAGGAATATTATGAACAACTCTATGCCTGCAAATTTGACAACCTAGATGAAATGGACCAACTCCTAGAAAGACACAATCTGCCAAAATTTACACAAGGAGAAATAGACAATCTGAACAGGCCTATATCTATTAAGAAAATTAATAATAATTAATAAGCTGCCAAACCCAAAAGTACCAGGCCTGGGTGAGCTCATCGGTGAATTCTACCAAACATTTAAGGAGGAAATTATACCAATTCTCTACAATCTCTTCCCGAAAATAGAAGCAGAGACAATACTTCCTAACTCATTCTGCAAGACCACAATTGCTCTAATACTAAAATTAAACAAAGACATTACAAGAAAGGAAAACCTATAGACCAATAGCTCTCATAAAGATAGATGTAAAATTTTTCAACAAAGTATTAGTAAATCAGATCTAATAAGGTATGAAAAGAATTATACACTGTGACCAAGTGGGATTTATTCCAGGTATGCAAGGCTACTTCAGCATTCAAAAATCAATCAGTGTAATCCATTATATCAACAGGCTAAAAAAAAAAATCACATGATCACATCAATAGATGCAGAAAAATCATTTAACAAAATCTAACACCCATTCATGATTAAAAAAAAAACAAAACTCTGAGCAAACTAGGAATAGAGAACTTTCTCAACTCCATATAGAACATGTACAAAAACTCTACAGCTAACACATTACTTAATGGTGAAAAACTAGATGCTTTCTCCCTAAGATCAAGAAGAAGGCAAGAATGTCTGCTCTCACTACTCCTAGTCAACATTGTATTGGAAATCTTAGCTAATGCAATAAAACAAGAAAAGGAAATAAAAAGTGTATAGATTGGAAAAGAAGAAATAAAGCTATCTTTGTTTGCAGATGACATGATAGCCTATATAAAAAATGTGAAAGACTAAACGACAAAAAATCTTTTGGAACTAATAAGCAATTATAACAAGGTTGCAAGAGACAAAGTTAATATATAGAAGTCAATTGCTTTCTTATATACTGGCTATAAAACATTGAAATTTGAAATAAAAACACAATATCATATACATTAGCACCAAAAAACCTGCTTAAGTATAAATCTAACAAAATATGTGATAAATTGCAAAACTCTGATGAAAGAAATCAAGGAATATCTAAATATATGGAGAGATAGTCCATGTACATGAGTAGGAAGACTCAATATTTTCAGTTTGTCAGTTCTTTCCAACTTGATTGTAAATTTAACACAGTCCCAATAAAAATCCTAGTTTGTGGATATTAACAACCTGAGTCTAATGTTTACATGGAAAGATAAAAGAATCAAAGTAGCCAACACAATATTTAAAGGAGAAGAACAAGTCAGAGGACACTACCTGACTTTGAGATTTAATATAAAGCTACATAATCAAGACAATGTGATATTGCCCCTCCTCCTGCCAAGAAAAAAAAAGATAAGTAGTTCAGTGGAACAGCAGAGAGCCCAGAAATAGACCCAAACAAATATAGTTGACAGAGCTTTGACAGAGGAGCAAAATCAATCCAGTGGAGAAAGGATAATGTTTACAACAAATGGTGCTGTAATAACAGGTCATCATATGCAAAAATAAAAACAACAAAAATAACAACTTAATTCAAAGTGGAATTATATTTAAATGTAAAATACAAACTATAAAACTAATAGAAGATAACATAGGAGAAGATCTAGGGGACCTTGGGATTGGCAATAAGTTCTTAGATACAACACCAAAAGCCTGATCCACAAAAGAAAAAATAGATAAGTTGGACTTCATTAAAATAAAAAACTTCTGCTGTCAAAGACATGTTAAGAGAATGAAAGGACAAGCCACAAGCTGGGAGAAAATACTTGCAAAACACATATGTGATAAAGGACTGGTATCCAAAATATACAAAGAACTCTTAAAACTCAGTAATAAGACAACCTGTTTTAAAATGGGCCAAAGATTTGACTAGATACCTCATCAAAGAAGATATGGCAAATAAGCATACAAAAACCTGTTCAACAGTAAATATCATTAGAGAATTGTGAATTAAACAACAATGATATATCACTACATACCTAAAATTCATTCATTGCTGGTCGAAATGCAAAGAAGACCGTTTGGCAGTATTTCTAAAACTAAACATATTATCATACAGTATCTTACCATATTGTCAAACAAGGAGCAGTTGAGCTCCGTGATATTTACTCAAAATGAGTTGAAAACCTAAGACCACACAAAAACAACCACACAGATATTTACAGCAGCGTTCATGATTGCTAATACTTGAAAGCAACAAAGAAGTGAATGGATAAACAAATTGTGGTACATCCATACAACAGAGTATTATTCAGCAATTTTAAAGAAATGAGCTATCAAGGCATGAAAAGACATTGAGGATCCTTAAATGTATATGGCTTTGTGAAAGAAGCCAATCTGAAAAGTTTACATACTGTATGATTCCAACTATATAACATTCTGGAAAAGGCAAAACTGTATACAATAAAAAGATTAATGGTGATAGAAGTTTGGGGAAGGGAGAGATGAATAGGTGGAGCACAGGTGATTTTTAGGGAGGGAAACTGTTCTGTATGTTGTTGTAATAGTAGATTTTGTCATTGTTTGTCAAAACCCACAGAATGTACAACACAGAAGAGTGACTTCTAATGTAAACTATGGACTTTGGTTCATAATAATGTATCAATATTGGCTCATCAATTGTTTTAACATATGTACTACACTAATGCAAGATGATAATAATAGGGGAAACTGGGGAAGGGAGGCAGGGGAAAGAGTGGAGGTTTCCATTTACCGTACAGGAACTCTCTCCTTTCTGCTCAGTTTTTCTGTAAACCTAAAACTGCTCAAAAAATAAAGTATATTAATTTTTTTAATTAAAAAAGAGCAAGAAAGAGAGCTGAAGCAGGGAAAACAGTGAGCATAAGAGTACACTTTCCAACTTTTTTCAACCTATTTCATGGTGGGGAGTGACCATCCAGGCTTTAGCTACCTCCAGAGCTACTCAGAAGATTACAGAGCACAATATATCAACATATCTGCAGCCCATTTACAGGTTAGGCTGCAGAACACCTGTTGGGAGATTTTGCTCTAAGAAAACAAGAGAGAAAAAGTGAATTTTAATGGTAGTTTTAATTATTGTCATTGTGAAAAATCATGAGCTGTATACCAATTAATTAGCAAGTTGGAAATAGTTATTTCTATTGCTGGCCTGATGTGGTGAAATTGGAATGCTCTAACAATGCGGGTTTCAAAATAAATTGTTAGAGTTTTTCTAAAACAACATAGCCATAAGTTTTCAAAACCCTGTAATATTACATATACTTGAATACAATAATTTATTTTTGGTAGTTTATGCTATGGAAATGAACTTAATGAATTAAATTATTGTACAAAGATGTTTATTACTACATTATTTATAATAACAAAACATGAAAACTCTGAATATCCATATAATAGGAGAATGATTGAATAATCTTTGTTCATCAACTCAATGAGATGTGATGCAGCCATTACAAATCATGATTAGGAAGTTTTGTTATAGTTTGAATTGCTGTTAATAATAGTGATTACAATTAGCTCAACATAGCACTCTATGAAAAAGACTGAATACAAACGCTTCAAACATTACATTCTTTCCTTTTAACCTCCACAATTTTGTCCATGCTCGCTCCTTAACTTGGAATAAATGGATCAGTGTACAGATACAACTACGTAAACATCATATGCGAATACACAGATTCTGGCAAAGCACTGAAATTTTTTTTCCTTTTTGCGGTATGTGGGCCTCTCACTGTTGTGGCCTCTCCCATTGCGGAGCACAGGCTCCGGACGCGCAGGCCCACCGGCCATGGCTCACGGGCCCAGCCGCTCCGCGGCATATGGGATCCTCCCAGACCGGGGCACGAACCCGTATCCCCTGCATCGGCAGGCGGACTCTCAACCACTGCGCCACCAGGGAGGCCCAAAGCACTGAAATTTAAAAGCCACATGGTGAGATTTAGGATTTCCTTTTTTTAATTTTTAAATTCCTACCATTGTTTGTATAATAAATAATTCATCTTTTAATGACTAGCAGTGCTATGCTTCTTTTAATTCAGTAGGGATTTAAGAGACGTGAATGATCACCCTCGAACAGTCAGCATGGCAGTACCTACACTGGCAGAAAAATTTGAGAATTTAGGTACTTATCCAGGTAATTCAACATCCTGACCGACCCCCATCTCTACACCCCACCCCCCAAATTATCACTTTTTAAAAAATCATACAGAAAATTAAAACAGGTTTTTTTTCCTTTAGATAAAACTGTCTCAACTCTCAACTCACTTTGCTGGTTACAGTCCGTTACAGCAATGCTTCTCAAAGTTTAATTGCATATGAATCGCCTGGGGATGTTATTAAAAGGCAGGCTTTGATTTGGTAGTTTTAGGGTGGGGCCTGAGATTCTTCGTTTCTAACAAGCTCCCAGGTGATGCCTACGCTGCTGGTCCAACAACCATACTTGAGTAAATAATCATATAGCATTTGAGTAATTTCCTTATCTAGTGAATCCCGATAATTCATGTACTTATATATGTGTGTATACCTATGCATGAATATGCATATATGTGCATACATATGCATACACACATACACATATTCAAAGCGTTCTGTCAGGTTTGGCCATCAACATCAAGCAAATTTTGGAAACTGCCCAATTTACACTGTAATATATGCTATATAGACAGCCTAGTATCCTTAGTTTTCTCATTTTTGAAACAAAGATAATAAAAAGTGGGTTACCTACCCTGAATTCTGTGGAAGAAAGGAATGTTGTGGAGTTAGATCATTGTTGGCAGAGGCTTGACTCGTTCAGTGATAAAAGCAAAATCTGGTTGTAAATGTTCAAAAAGCATCAGTAGACTTTTGTAACTCTTGCTAATGAAATTGACATTTAGCGCTTTTCCTTCTCATAGACTATGCTCAATAAATATTTGTTCAGTGAATGTCACATGAACAAATGCATGAACACCTACAGCTATGTCTTTGTAATGTATCCCATGCAGTAATTTTCAGCTACTGGCTGAAAACATTATCTTTTTTTTTCTTCATGGTGTTCTCAAATGATAACCTGATCGACGTCAACTCTGATGCAAGTATTCATTTTGTAGAAAATCTTAAATCAGTGAAATGCTGTTTTCTATGACATAGTGCTTGAATTGATAATATCTTCCAGAGTCAGTGAGTTACTATCAACAAATTTTATTTTCCAGACACTGTCCTCAGCAAATATAATGCTGAGAGGTCAGGGCCCAGCTGCAGGGTGTAAAGAGGCAACGTCTGAAATACTCTTCTCACTTCTTCCTTTGCATAGATAATGCATTGCTTTCCCCTACTGAATAGGAATTGTTGCCATAGTAGTGCTTTAAAAACACTCCTAGGTCAATATCAGAACTGCAGAAAGAATCTTAAATATGCTATGCAATTTGTGAGTCTAAAGCTATACCCTCACTCTTGTTTATCTGCTCAACTGTAGATTAAAGATTTGAGCCACTCCTCATGACTGGTCAGTTCTGTGATGTGAAGAATTAGTCAGCCAACCAACAAGTGTCCTGTGAATGCTTCCCAAGCAGAGGACTGACTGTGCAAGGCACTAAAATACAACATGTCAAATGCAGAGCCTTTGGCTCCGCCAATCTAGAAAAATGCAGTGCCGACTGTAGCAGGAGCCAGGATCCCCGCTGTCCCTTAAATGCACACTCTGATATGTGCCATATTATGATTGTTAGTTCACGTAAGGAAAATAAATATCTTTCTTTTTTCGTTGTCCTATTCATCTTTAGCTTCCCATCACAATTGCCAACCTGTCCACATAAATACCACATAAATACCACATGCCCCCGGCACAAAGTATGAGAAATGAGTTGCAATTCCTTATATTACAGAATGTTTACAAACATTCAGATAGTTCAGAATCAAGAGCTAGAAGAAAACAATATACCAGTTATGTGTCTGCTTCCTTTTGTAACAAAGCTGCACATACATGGGTGTGCTTATTATGTCAAGATGTAGACACTTATTCCAAAAGAGCCCATCATCTTCAATTGCTGTTGCACGGAGCTCCTCACATTAGCCCACTAGTAAATGTGCTTCTGAGGAGCTGGGGAACGAGAGGCCTGGGTTCCAGCTGTAGCCCTGCTTCCAGCCGTGTGACCCTGAGCAAGTCATTTCACCTTTCCTGAGCCTGGCTTCCCATGTGTGAAAAAGATGAAGCTGCGTTTCACAATCTGAGTTCCCATCTGACTATAAAACTCTATGGCTCGGGCTTCCCTGGTGGTGCAGTGGTTAAGAATCCACCTGCCAATGCAGGGGACACGGGTTCGAGCCCTGGTCCGAGAAGATCCCACATGCCGTGAAGCAACTAAGCCCATGCGCCACAGCTACTGAGCCTGCGCTCTAGAGCCTGAGAGCCACAACTACTGAAGCCCACGTGCCTAGAACCCCTGCTCCACCGCAACGAGAAGCCTCACAACACAATGAAGAGTAGCCCCCGCTCGCCGCAACTAGAGAAAAGCCCGCGCATAGCAACGAAGACCCAACACAGACAAAAATAAATTAATTTTTTTAAAAAAGATTTAATTCAGTGTTTTCCCAGTCATACATATTATAGGAATAAATTCAAGAATTCACTTTGAAAGCTATAACTTCAGAGAGGACACTTGTGTTTTCAATCGTTAAATGTATATGTCTGTATATATACATATATGTTATATATATAACATTATCAAGTGAGCACTGTCAAGTAATTGATCAAGTTGCCTTAATTTTCTATAGATCTAAACTTAGAAATAAAATCAAGTCCAGCTATATATGGCTTCTAGCCATCAGTCCTATATGATTCCCCCATTGTGGACTTGATGGAAATTGCATGAAGTTAGTCCACTGACCTGTAAAATAAGATGCAGCCTTTAAAATGCAAACTATTCTCAGTATAAACCATTCTTTGTTTGACTGGTTGCGACAGTTACTTTAGTTTATGAAAAGTGCTCAAAGTGTGGGCTCAGAATGCTAAATTATAATTTAAACATTATTTGGCATAGAGTTGACTGTGCTGCTAGGTGAATTCTTGTTATCTGAATATGGCAATGTGCCATCTGCCCAGGTAATTGAAAATTGACTGTATTTTCTCTTTTTAAAAAATTATTTATTTATTTATTTATTTATTTATGGCTGTGTTGGGTCTTCGTTTCTGTGCGAGGGCTTTCTCTAGTTGTGGCAAGTGTGGGCCACTCTTCATCACGGTGTGCAGGCCTCTCGCTATCGTGGCCTCTCTTGTTGCAGAGCACAGGCTCCAGATGCTCAGGCTCAGTAATTGTGGCTCACAGGCCCAGGTGCTCCGCAGCATGTGGGATCTTCCCAGACCAGGGCTCGAACCCGTGTCCCCTGCACTGGCAGGCAGACTCTCAACCACTGCGCCACCAGGGAAGCCCCTGTATTTTTATTAGTCTGAAATTTCTCTTGGCCTGCTCCTTTTCTCCCAGCCATCTCTGGCCACTTAACCTTTCCTCAGCAGGGTCTATTCCTTTAGTTGGAAAAAGTCAGAAACAATATTGTGTGGGACTCTTAGATAGCTAAATGTTAGAGAAGTAGTGATATTACATAAGAAGCATATTCAGGATCTTTCTGTTTGCTCAAATTAAGTGGAATGAATAATCGCGACAGCTCCCATAATTAAACAGAACTTTACACTGCTCCGTGGCCATAAGGCAGCATGCAGAATGAGCTGACGTGAGCAGTGTTCCTCCCTGCATCACTGTCCTTACGCACAGCTCCCCAACAGAAATGCTGGTTAACACAGGACAACACCACAAATACAAGCCCAGCACAAAAGAAAGGTTAAAAATGTAGGAAGCAGATCCAAAGAAAGAAGCCAAAACCAGAGCAGCATGCAATGGATAGTGTGATGTAGCAGTAGCTCAAAGAGACTGGATGGGATGGAGGCCTCAGGCACTGCTGAAGGTTGCTGTCCTCCTTGGGCTTTGGGTTGGAAAACAGTCACCAGAAATCAAAACCCAAATTCTGTGACGCATTTGGGTGTACAACTTGGATTTATACTATCTGCATGATGGGGAAATCTCAGGCCAAGAAACAAGCTGATAATTGGCCCAGGGCCATTGGAATCCTAGGGCCCAGAGGAAGGAGTTCCAACTGAGGGGATCTGGGAAGGTTTCATAGTAAGGTGTTTGAATCGGGCCTTGAAGGATAAACAGAATTTCAATAGGCAGAATTAGGGGAGGGCCAGTCCAGGTGGAGACCTACCTGGAGAGACACACAGGAGGGAGCACGTGGCATAAGGCAAGGAGTTTGTGAAGTGGGTGGAGTGAGAAAAACTGCTGAAATGTGTAGATTAGGGAGACCATAGGGTCAAAGTTTTTCAATGTAAAAATAACTAGTATTGTGTTCAAGTTTATTGCGAATGTCATAGTATAAAAGGCAAGCAACCAAGGCTTGTTCCTTTCTGCTGTATAGTGAGCAGTGTGATGGTGTGAATGAGGGACAGGGTTGTTTAATACTGGCTGACCTCCCTCTGAGTTTTTTTGGGCGAATTATTGCCTGTCATCAGGTAAACAAACCCTTGGTGCTACAACTCCCCGTGCAGCTTGCTGCAGAGAAGGCCAGATGAGAAGAAGCTCAGTCTTCATATAATTTGGGGCATTGGCTCTTGTTATTTTCAGTTTGGGGCTCACATTTACAACCATTGTTTGTCTGGTATGTCTTGTTTGATCATGCACAATTTGTCTCACTGAATCTCAGCTTTGGCTGCCTTGGGAGATCACTATCTATCTCATGATATCTTCCCTGGGATCTCCCTAAGGTGTATTTTATATAGTCTACATAGCTTATACTTAAAGTCAAATCATACCTAAAAGAGCCTTGGAAGGACATATGACGTGTTTCACATGATGGGGTGGGTGTCACATAGAAACTATTTGATTAATATAGGTCAGACATAGGCAAGCTTTTTCAATGAAGAACCAAATAGTATATATATATATATCTTAGGCTCTGTGGGCTACATACAGTTTCTCACATTTTCTTCTTTGTTTTTTTGCTTTTACAATACTTAAACAATGTTAAAATCAGTCTTAGCTCGCAGGCCTAAGATTTGGCCCACCAGATGTAGCTTGCCAAGCCCTGATACAGATTAATCCAAGGAATACAATGTTTTGGGCATTCAATTACAAAGAAGTCTGGAGCGAGCATGAGTGAATGCCCAAGACCCGGAGGGATGACGGTTGTAGTGCTGAGACCAGCTAACAGCAAATGTTAAGAACATGAGACCATGCTTGCCTGAACAACCAGAGCATCCATCAAAAGGAAATCATTTTCAAAGTGAAATCATGCTTGCGTGATGAACAGCAGAATATCAATCCAAACAGATGTGTAGGAGGCAATGGAAAGTCAAAACCACAGAAGAGTAGATTATTAAAAGCAAGTGAAGTTAAGTGCCAGAGAGGATATATAAAAGAACCTAGAATGGAAATTGAAGGAGGCTTCTACATGAACATGAAACTACCCCACTGAGTCACACCCCAGTCTCAAGACCGGCTGACTACCTCTAGTCCAACTATTCGTTAAAAACTTACATCTAAAATATAAAGCTCTTTTTTTGGAGAAAGGGGGAAGAGAGATGAGAAAGAAGGAGAGAGAGAGAGGGGAAAGGTAGGAAGGGAAAGGAAAAGAGAAGAGAGAAGGGTGAAGGGACAAGGGGAAGAACAAAAACATACCATCTAGTAAACCTTTAAATACGTGTAAGGTGACCATTGGCATTTGTCTCAAGCCTGAAGATGCTGACAACAACAACAAAATATTACCTGTTTTTCTTCATTTATTTCCCACAAGGAGGTGACAGTTATCCTCCAGGACTGGTTACATGGCGACACCCGGCTGCAAGGAGGCTGGGAAATAGCTAAGCACATTGCCTTCTCTGATGAATCAGGAGCAAAGGGACATGGAGATTGGGGTAGGCTAAGATGGCCCTTGCCACGCACAGCTAATGTGACTGTCACCTCATGTGGTGAGAGAATGTTTTTCACCCAAGCCAGGGATCTGATACCACAGGAAATTTAAGAAGTATTCAGAGCCTCAAGTATGTGACTGGCCAAAGTATTTTGGTAGATGGACATTAGTAAACATGAGTGCATTAAATAGAAATGAATGTAGGTAAAATACACTGCTCTTTTAAGCCACGCAAAAGAATGTGACATTAACCTTGAAAGAACAGCAGTAGTCTGGAACTAAACAAAACATAATTTATTAGAGGAGCTCTTTTGAAATCGAAAACAATCTAAAAAGTGCTGATAACCCAGACAGCTACTAAGTAACTAAAGGGCAAGATACACTGGACAAAGGGATTATTCATGTCCCAGGCTGATGGAGCGATATTTCATCACTCTACTCAGAATGGCATGCAACTTAAAACTTATGAATTGTTTATTTCCGGAATTTTCCATCTAATATTTTCAGACTGCAGTTGACTGCAGCTAGCTCAAACCAGGGAAAGAGAAACGCCAGATAACGGGGGACTACTACTCTCACAGCGCAGCAAATGGCATGAGCTCCATGTTGGTGTCACTCCTCCCTGCCTCTCGCATCCAGCGAGAACATTGCGGAGGGGCCCCAGTGAATGCTGCACACACACTGGGTGGTGTCAGAACTGAAGAACCCTGAGCATTTGTATTGGACAGTAAGCAAATCCCCTCTGCTCCAGAAGAGGGCACTCTCTTCCGAGGCTGTTTGCTATACACACATGCTTGAAAAGACAGTTCAGAACAGGAGGGCAGATATGCCTCTGCTCACAAGAAATGCAGAACATGAAAAACACCCATGGAGAATTGCCTCCCAACATCCAGCACCTCTCTCTTCTTGGTATTCTCTTATTTGTTTACTTTTTTTATTGTCTCTTGCTCCCACCAGAACATGAGCCCCATGAGAACAGGGACCTTCTCTGCTCGGTCTCTGCTCTTTCCCCTACTGTCTAAAACAGCACTTAGCAGATAGTAGAAGTTCAGTAAATACACGTTGACCAAATAAATCTCTCACAATCTTACTTGTTTCTTCAAGATCCAGCTTACCCAGCCTTCAGAGAAGCCATACCAGATCCCTGGAACTGAGATTTAGTGTTTAGGCATCTGGGCTTTCATAATACTTATCCTTTAAGCATGGCTCTTGGAGTTGAACCTTTTGTGTTATAATTCTTTTGGTTCATGTTTGTTTGACTAGTCTGACAATTTTCTGAAGGCAGGGATGGAGTCTTATTTCTAGGGCTTAGACTAGGTTGAAGCAATTGAAGCACCTCGGGTGCAGAATTTAAGGAGGCGCTCGCTCTCATGTTCATGCAGGTGTCCCAGGTACCTTCCTTGCCTCACCCTCATCCAGCCCTGTTTATTTATCTTTATATCCTCAGAACCCGCTAGGGTGGCTCTCACCTAGTAGATCACCAATGTTTTTTTTCCATTAAAATGAATAGAATTTAAAGGATCACAAATAAAAAGTGTTTGAGACCTATGTGTTTAGCACCTGTATCTGGTATTGCCCCTTGGCCCCTTCAGAGTCATGCTCCACCACTGTGTTTCACTTTGTGCCACAGAGGCTGACTTGTATGAGCTGCACCAAAAGGCATTCTTGCCTCTAGCTTCTAGTTGGGCTTGGTCGGGGGGCCACTCCCGGTAGGATTTGGAAGGGCAGGAGGAGAATGTGGTATATACTCCCCCAAATCCCTCCCTGCAAGGTCACCTTGGATTGAATGTGTCCCCAACAAAGACCTAGCTCTTGTCAGTCAGTCCTGTCTCCTAGTCACAGTTACTCTCTTCAGGCTTCAGTAGTTGCTTCCTTGCCTTGCTCCCTCCTGCCTGCGATGGTGATGGCTCCCACTGTGGCTAGCCCTAGAATGCATTCCCAAATCTTTTTGTCTCCCTCAACGCTGCCTGCACCTTTTTATGAGTTCATTTATTGAAACTCTTTCAGTTACCTTGTTTGAGTGTTATTATTTTTTTCTACTGGGTTTCCAAAAGACTACAATAGTGGACCTCAAGAGACTTTACAATAAACATGGGAAAAAGCAAAGATATGAAATATACCACTTAAAAATTTTAAATATAAAAGATGCCATTTTAAAAGAAAATTTGACAGCAACTATATGGCATTTTATTGATTTCAACCAAATGGATTTAATTTCAATGGATCACGATACCTAAAATTGATGACATAATGAAATTAGGCCAAAGGGGAACTTGTTTGAAGGCCGGGAAGATTGGTGATGTGTTATGGATGATGGATGCTGGGAGGGGAGGGGGGTATTTTTATAATTCACCTTTATGTCACTAATAAGTTAATAGCAAATAGATATATCAGAATTAAAATGCTCAATTATAAGATTACAGAAGACCTTAGATTACTCCAAGAATTATGAGGGCATGCAGACTTTACAGTCTGGAAACTAAAGGATGCTCTTCAAAATTGGTAAAATTATGTTAATGATTAACATTATAAGCATAAACAGTCTTAATACAAAATGGCATAAATGGTCCCAGCTCGTAAAAGGAAATCTTTGATTGAATAGAAAACGGCTAAAGTTGATATACTGTTTCATCGGGGAAACTCAATTACCAAAACGTAGAAAAGCCTATTGATTAATAGATGGTTTTAACAATGGTTTTAAGCTTTGGTCTCTACAAATAGAGTGAGAGGTGATGGAATTTTGCTAATTAAATTCGTAACATCTTAATAAGCCCAGAGAATTTTGGAATAATAGCAGGTTTATGCTGATGTGGGGCTGACATGTTACTTTAGATTCTGTCTCTTCTAATGGCATCATTAAAAAAAAAATCTTTGGATAAAATGGGAAAAGCAGTTCCTTCACCCCTTTTTCCCTACGAGTCATTACCTACAGAAAGAATGTGATTGCCTGTTACATTTTAAGCTTGTTTAGAAGCTACAGAGACACATTGAATTGTTATGCAGATAATTGAATCCTGAGACTTTCTCTTCCTGCAAGGAATCCAAAAAATGGATGTGCGAGGATGAATTATCCTGGTTAGGGTCTTATTTCTGGACTTTGCAGTAATTGCAGGTTAAAATTCACCTGACATTTAATGAACAGCAGCTGATTCCAAGGTATCCCATATGCTGTCTCAGCTAATCTTCCTAACACCTTTGTCGTATAGGTATCAATTGCATCTTACAGATGAGGAGACTCAAGTTCACGGAGGTTTATAACTTGCCACGGAGTTGCACTTGAACCACACCCCGTTACTTTAAGTCCCACACAGTTTCCTCTAAAACATATGGACAAATAAATGAGAAACGAAACTTGAACATGGGTGTCAAAGATGCAAACTCCAAGTAAACACCAGCAGCCCAGGAATGAATTTGCGCCTCCAAAGTTGTAACTGAAAATGCCTTGAATTTTACTGAGGAGTCTATCCTTGGGCTCTCAGAGCAGAGGGGAGAGTAAGTTTACATTAAAACTGCTTTATTTTTCTTGTGTGTTACCTGTCACTTTCTCTGGAAACTATTTACCATTTTTTACCTGATTTTTTTGAGAACTAAAGGGACTATGACAGGAAATGGTCACCAGTTAAAAAGTGACTCATGGTTTATCTAAGGAATATGGAGAGACTTTCCAGAAGACTACATTTGCCTTTGCCGGTATACAGATAAACATTTGATTTTACATATAGAAGATCAAAACTGAAAGGGAACAAACAACAATTTAAAATTCCAATGCCTGAAATATTACTCAGCCATAAAAAGAAACGAAATTGAGTTATTTGTAGTGAGGTGAATGGAGTTGGGTCTGTCATACAGAGTGAAGTAAATCAGAAAGAGAAAAACAAATACCATATGCTAACACATATATATGGAATCTAAAAAAAAAAAAAGTCATGAAGAACCTAGGGGCAGGACAGGAATAAAGACACAGACCTACTAGAGAATGAACTTGAGGATACGGGGAGGGGAAGGGTAAGCTAGGACAAAGTGAGAGAGTGGCATGGACATATATACACTACCAAATGTAAAATAGATAGCTAATGGGAAGCAGCTGCATAGCACAGGGAGCTCAGCTCGGTGCTTTGTGACCACCTAGAGGGGTGGGATAGGGAGGGTGGGTGGGAGATGCAAGAGGGAGGGCATATGAGGATATACGTATGCATATAGCTGATTCACTTTGTTATACAGCAGAAACTAACACAACAATGTAAAGCAATTATACTTCAATAAAGATGTTAAAAAAAATTCCAATGCCTGAGAAAAAAAATGTATCCAAACAGATAATTCCTCAGGCATTTACTGTCTCTTATTCACAGAGAAAAGAATGCATACGATTGAAAATATAGGAGAAAACTGAAAGAAGCAGGAGGTGGAAAGAGACGGAACAGAATAGCTGTTGTCTAGCAGAGAGCAGATGCTTCTCAGTTGGTAAGTGGCGTGTGACTTAGTAGAACCAAAATAAATGACATATTGGTCCAGAGAGAAAACTGCCATAAGTGTAAGCTGGCCAGAAAAATGAAGAGCTATAGAATGTGTTCAAGGAAACGTGATTTTCATTTGCATTTTCCCCTTGGTTTGACTTTGTACCTCACACCCCTAATCTCCTGCACACTAAGCAGTGAAATGAGCTTCTTTCTAGACTCTTTCAGCAACCCACCCAAACACTGGTTCATAGGCGCCCAACAGAAACCAATCTGTATAAAAGCCCCCGAAACCCCAGAGAGGTTCATTATATTCTTTTCTTTATGAGATATTTCTCATCCCGCCTTCTTGCCTTTCTCAGTCCAAAAATGGCTATGGCTTTCATTAGAAATAGTCTTCAATAAAACCTATTCTTTTTTTTCTTCATTTTTTTCCTCCAAGAAACCACTAGAGTAAAACTCTTACAAAGAAGGATCAACTAGTCTTGCTAGGTAAACCTACTAGAAAGAGGCAGTTTCTGTTATTCCTTCTTCAGTTGTTTAACCAGTGCCTTGTCATTTCCACACACCCTGGCGGGGGCTGGGGGTTCTGAGGAGTGGCGCGATCCAGCTTTCAGCCTAGAAGGGAAGATAGGACGCACAGCACACTGTAGCTAGGGCGCCTCACAGAGAGGAGCATCAGTGTAGGATAGCAGAAACATGGAAACTTAAAAGTTTTATAATGATTTAAACTGTGCTGTTTCGTGATTTGACGGCGGCGCTGTGTCTTGCAGATACATGTGTTACAAATGCTGACTGGGCTCTGGCTACAGAGTGTTGCCTGCAGCCCTCCCCTGCCTGTGATTCTGAGGTCACTTCTGCACAAACTGAAAGTGGCCTTTGTTACGGGGGTGGCTTTGGTAAGCAAGGCTCCTTTACAGTGAAGAGAAACTGCCCGTCACCTGAGCAGTTTCCAGGTGAGCCTGCACCCGACTCACCTGTCACAGCTTCTTACTACATCCCTTTAAATGTAGTGAGTTCTTTTTTTTTTTTTTTAACTTTTTTGGTTAACACACAAATGAGAAAAATGCCCACAAGTATTTAACACGAAGTGTACTCTACTTTGTATCATGTCTGTGTCAGAGGAGGTACCTCAGGCAATGGGCAAGAATGAGGTCAGAGCCCTGAAAAGACTCCTAAGCACAGAGGAGAGAGATTTTCCTTCTTTCCCTAAATGATTTCTCCTTCTGTGAAGATTTCAAAGTGGAGGATACAGTCCCCCACTACCAGCACTGCCCCCAAGTTCAGTGTCAGCTGCTGCTGCTTCCCCGGAGGAAGGGGCCATGGGGGTGGGGATGGGGAAGCAGGAGGGGGGAGTATCACTCAGTGTCTCCTCCCTGAGCCTTCTTCCCACTGCAGGCGTGGCAAATAGGGGTATTCCGTGCCTCCTTGCCCTCCGTTCATTCTACTTTCTCTGCCTTGCGAGAAGTCCCAGAAGGTCACCAAGTGTATCATCCATCATGTCATCTTGCCAGAATACTCTCAACCCTGCTGAAGGAAGGCATGCGGTCATTAAGGGCTTTCAACACGAGGAGGAAGAACCAGATTATATATGAACCAAATGACTTCTCTTGGCCAGGAGGGATATTAATCTTGAAATGGATTTCCTAGAGGCTGTTGCAGGGTCTTCCTACTTGGACACCTTGAAGGAGAGAAGTGGTACCATCATGTCTAATGCTAGATGGGCGTTGGAGGGAAGGGCTGGGAGGTAAGCAGCGTAGCCCCCAAATTTTCTTCCCGCTTCAGACGTCTATTAAACTTCTATTAGATACTGGTCACAAGTGCTTTTGAGAAAGTATTAGACATGAAGTGAAACAAATTGCTAATTGTTTACCTTCACTCAGATCACCTGTGGGCGTACAGCAGTAGTTGATGAGAAATAACAAAACTAATGGAAACTGTCTACTGAAGAGAAATTGCTACCTACCTCTCTGCTCCCTGTAGGCTTTCATAACCAGGAGAATCAGTTACCAGAAAGCCTGCTGGGGAAAATAAAGTTAAGGGACCAAAACCAGAAGAAATAATCTTTAAGTCAGTGACCCCATTTTAACCCCTTCTAAACAACCACAATTGCGCTCAACATTTCTATCGACTTAAATGAAAATGCGAATTGGGCCCCTCGTTCCCATTGATTAATCACACTGAGAGACAGATCAGCCAAGAACCCAACTGAATTAAAAGGCTTCTTTATTTGCTGAACAAGATAAATAAAACCTAGGAACAATCCTTTAACATAGACAGTTATGACTCAGTTGTGAATACTCAGCACAAAATGATCCTGAGATGATGGAGAGAAATGACAGCTATCATTACATCGTTAGTTACTATTATTATCACATTTTACAAAAAGCTCATGGAAAACAAAAAGTAGATGTGCCACAGTAAAACTTACCTTGAGAATTTAAGATATAATTAGAGAAAAAACAATTCCGCCTTCCCCAATTGTGCTTTAATTAAATGAATGTTTAATACATACTGCTAACGTAATTTTTTGGCCTGACTGTAACTAAAAGGTTGAAAGGACTTGTACATTTTCTGAAAAGGAAAAGGAGATAAAGAAGTCAGGATACTGCAGCAAAATAAATACCGTTCTAGGTGATAATTATCTATCACACAATGCAGTAACTTTCAATTAACTTGGTCACAGTTTAATTGAAACCTAAGTTTTCTTTGATCGGCTCTCCAGGAAGCTAGTAATTTGCATTTGCATTGTGCTTAGACTGTGTATTTTGTTCTCCCAAGGTTATTACCAGGTAATTCAATAATGATTGCTTGTGACTAGGCCCTGATAGTCACAGAATTTATCGCCTCACTAGTGAGTGACCTCTGCTCAATTTCCTTAGGCTTCTCTGACTTGCCTTATTCACGAGGCACTGTTTTTATTTATTTCTTTATTTCTTTTTGGCTGTGTTGGGTCTTCGTTTCTGTGTGAGGGCTTTCTCTAGTTGCGGCGAGGGGGGGCCACTCTTCATGGCGGTGCACGGGCCTCTCACTGTCGCGGCCTCTCCTGCTGCGGAGCACAGGCCCTAGACGCGCAGGCTCAGTAGTTGTGGCTCACGGGCCCAGTTGCTCCGCGGCATGTGGGATCTTCCCGAACCAGGGCTCGAACCCGTGTCCCCTGCATTGGCAGGCGGATTCTCAACCACTGTGCCACCAGGGAAGCCCAAGGCCCTCTTGTTCCAGGAGGCCAAATACAGTTTTCAGTGGCGAAGGACAGCACCTGTCTTTAGATGGCTCATAAGTTAATGACCCTACAAGGGGTTATTACATTGCATTATACATTATGGACTGCATGTATCCGGCAAAGCAAACAAGAAAACAAACAAGTGAAAAGCAAGGTGCTGTCCTGTCCCTGAGGAAGTCTGTGATCTGGTTTAGGAAGGCATGTGGGTGTCTTATCCCCTCCTAAGGGCCTCCCAGCCAGACTTGCCTCCTCCAGCCTCTGCTCCCCACCATAGATCCACCTGGTGCGCTTCCAGCTGATCAGTCTTCCTAAGACGACTCTGATCCTGTTGTCATGCTCTGCAGGACAGCTGAGTCCAGATTCTTCAACTGATAGAATCTACGTCATACGGCCCCAGTTACGTAATCTCTCCTCCAGCCTCGCCCTCCACACCACGGGGTGATGCTGGCTCCAGCCTCGTCACCCCCTGAGCCGTCACCTCCCCCTCCTTGGTGTGGTCATATGCTACCTGTACTTCAAGTTCTCCTCCTGCACAAAACTTGTCAGAACACCCTAGGCCTCAGCTCTCTCTCCCTCCTTTTCCCATTCATGGGACTTTCTGCTTTGGCAGAGATTTCACTGAACAGTCAATCTACCAAGTTAAATCATTGGTTTCCTGTGTAGAAGCCAGGATTTACGCCTTCTTCATATCCCTAGGCCCTACCCCAGCACTGTTTTTCCCTACCTAATATTTCTTAACAAATGATCGTAAGTCATGATGGATGATGAGAAAAATAGTAAATAATTGAGGATGTAATGCCTTAAAACATTCCTGATATGTTGACACATACAATAGTTATATTTTAAATTTATTTATGTCTCACCTCTCCAAACTACACTATATTTTCTCTGAGAATCTAAAGCATGTCTTCCACTTTTTTGTTTTATCCCAAATTTTTAGCCCAGCACTGTGCAAACTGTAGAGATTTACTAAATAATTGCTGATTTAATTTAATTAATTTGGTATAGCTGACACAAATATCTACAAAATGAAATACAAATATCTATGCCACTGCTAAAGACTGTAAGTTAATTACCATTCTTCAACAATGTTAGTAGATTGTCCTTGCATTGACATTTCACTGCTCAGTCTCATGGGTTATTTAATTAATAGCTACTTGCCCATGAGAATCCATTAACATATCAAAATTGTTTTTTCTGAGACTTAACAAAAAGAATCAATTGTACATGTGTTTACTCTGTGCCTCTTAATTGTATTACTTTAAGAGGCATTACATCTGTTTGACAACGATGTAGGAGTCCCTAATAAGATAACAACATGTACAAAACATTAGGTCTATAACTCCTTTGTAAATATAAGCATAATACATGAATTTGCTGATGGTTTAAATCTCTTCTGAAGTAAATAAAGGTAAAATAAATCAATTTGATTTTGTAGGACTTTGTCTTGCTTAGATAATAACTATAAAAATGCAGGAAGATACTCTAGGGTTAGTGTTAATTGTGTTTCCAGGAGTTTCCATGATTTAGTTACAGGTTCTTGACTTGTTTCTTAGAGTTTCTGTTGGTCTTTGCTTCTGGCACATTAGAGGAAGACGATGTCGGTTAATATGTCTTTCTTGGCTGTGATGAAGCTCTGTATTGGAATCATCTCGGCTTCTACTCCCTACAAACCAATCCATTCTCTATTGAAGTGAGAGCCTGCTAAGAAAAAAGAAAACTAACGAGCAGCAGGCAAAATAGATCCATGTTCAAGTCTACCTAGTAAGCAAATGAACCAAGCCACTGCCTTGAATCGGGGCAGATTGAGCTTAAAATGGCTGCCCTGAGACACATTGAAGAACTGATGTTATTTGCGCTGTTTCTTGGAATTCACATACTGAAAGACTTTATCTTGAAGCAAACAACATAGCTAGACATGAACAAAGGAAACCACGGTCTTGTTTTTTATACAAGACTAAAATGCAGTCCAGTCAGGCCTGTCACCACTCCTGTTTCACTTAGGACCAGATCTTTTAATGAAATTATTGAATTATTAAAGAAGCACTTCTCACCAGCCCATCAGTCACTGTTTAGGGATTTATATTTCACAAACAAAAATCAATAGTCTCGTGAGGACATTGCTGCTTATATTGCAGAGCAGCACCATCTGTCAACACTGAAACTTGGGGAAATTTTTAAATGACATGCTATGGAAGCATCTTCTATGAAGAGACCTTAAAAAAATTTCTATGAGTGCCTCTTAACTACGCCAAATTTGACACATATAACAGTCTAAGAAAAGGGTATAGTTAATAAAACTCAACAGTAACATTCTCAGCAATCAAAGCCATCATGAATGCAAAGTATTCTTGCCACCTGGGTCAGTCAAACACAGGAAAACTACAGTGCAGATTCAAGTTCTGCAAAGGGCCAGCCCCCACTCCTCCATTGACCCGCACAATGCACACACGCACACAAATGTGCACATGCCTCTTCTGTGTGCATTCAAGGCTATACATCAAAGGTCCAGGAGTGTAGAATCAAGCCACTCAACACAGATGTTTTTCTTACTCCAAGACCATAAATCATGGTGAGACGAATTTTCCTCAGAGGGTGAAGAGGAGGTGCCTCAGGAGACAGAATTTTTACCACAGAAGTCATGTGCAAGGTAGAAGCCAATTCTGATTGTAGAATTTCTCAAAATGGTAAAGATAATCTCCACAGAGGTTTTCCTCACGAACCACTTGACAGATTGTTTAAATTCTGTGTCATTCAGGGTAAGAGTGTCACAGCAGATGTTTTTGGATACCAGGTTTTAAAGAGTTGGTATGGAACCCACAAGAAAACATTTTCTACTTTTTCAACTCAAGGAGGTGGTACAAAGGGTACAATCGAATGTGTCTCTCCAAATTTTATATGTTGAAACCTAAACCCCAATGTGATTTGGGGTGACGGGAGGTGGGGCCTTTGGGAGGTGATTAGGTCATGAGGGTGGAGCCCTCATGGTTGGGATTAGTGCCCTTATAAGAGAGGCCCCAGAGAGCTCTTTTGCTCCTTCCACCATGTGAGGACACAGTGAAAAGAACCTATGAACCAGGAAGTGGGCTCTCAGCAGACAAAGAATCTGCAGACATCTTAATCTTGGACTTCTAAACCTCCAGAACCGTGAGAAATAAATGTTTGTTGTTTAAGCCACCCACTCTGTGGTATTCTGTGCTAGCAGCCCAAATGAACTAAGTCAGAAGGATTCTTGGGGAAGCATTTTACTCCACTGAGAATTTGTGGAAATCACTCCAACCATTAAACCACTGCAGCTTCAGATGGGTTTCGACAGATATTCCAAAATCTCTTTTAAGAGAAATCAAAGTGCAGGACTTCTCTGGTGGCACAGTGGTTAAGAATCCACCTGCCAATGCAGGGTACGCGGGCTCAATCCCTGGTCCGGGAAGATCCCACATGCGGTGGAGCAGCTAAGTCCGTGCGCCACAACTACTGAGCCTGCGCTCTAGAGCCCATGAGCCACAACTACTGAGCCCACGTGCTGCGACTACTGAAGCCGGTGTGCCTAGAGCCCGTGCTCCACAACAAGAGAAGCCACCGCAATGAGAAGCCCGCGTACCTCAACGAAGAGTAGCCACCACAACTAGAGAAAGCCCGCATGCAACAATGGAGACCCAATGCAGCCAAAAAAAAAAAAAAGAAAAGAAAATCTAAGTGTACAAGGTGAGCTTCTGTCCATTCTTTTGAACTCAGTCATTAGACTAGTATTCTTAGAGGAAAAAAGATGTAATGTTCTCAGACCTATTCAGTACACTGTACCAATGCTTGTTAGCTATAGATTACTCAGTTTTTATGGATGTCTACAATGTGTCAGGCACTATTTCAGGTCTGGTAACACAGTGGTGAGCAAAGCAGACTAGATCCATGCCTTCACGGAGCTTCACGCTGGTTGGGGAAATGGACAGTAAGCATATAAATAAATAAATAAATAAATAAATACATACATACATACTATTTGATACTCATAAATACTATAAATAAAATAGAGTAAAGCGATGCAGTGGTATTCTGAATTAAAAGAACCTTAAAAAAAAAAAACCAGTAAAGGACTGAATGTCAATATTATGACATAGTATGAGTGTGTTTTGTGTTTGGTAATTGCAATCATTGTTGCTTTTGTTGTGGTCATCCATTTACAATGCTTGGTGTCAGTTTATTTATCTTGTAAAAATAAAATACAGTGTGTGTGTGTGAAAAAAAAAAAAAAACAGTAAAAGTTCTTTGAGAGCAAAAACCCGTGTCCTGTTTATCCTAAGACCCCTGGAGTCTAATGCTATGCTTGGTACTTGGTAGGTGTGCACATTTTTTCCCCCTTTAACAGTTGTCGAATTAATTCAAAATGCATCAAAAATAAGACATTAACTGAAGCAGGAATTTTGAAAGAAGGGATTAGAAATTCACGGACAAAGCTTAAAATCCTTGGCAGTCAAAATTCTAATGCAAATGGCAGTAAGCACAGGGAAAGCACTTAGAGGTGCTCTCTGCCAGAGGATGGAGCTTCCGGTCTTCCTCCGATCAGGGCACGGCACAAAAACCTCCTCATCATCTAAACCCCAGTACACTCTGTGCTCACGGGAAGGAAGGGAGCATCAGCTTTACTTTGACTCAGATTTATTATGGCAGGACACCCAATTGCTTCATTACTGCTAGACATGAGGGAGATCCCAGGATGAAACCTAGGTGTTAAAAGCCATTTGATGCTGAACTTTCAGCCACACCTCCTGAGGGGTCAACAGAGACACCATGTGGGGAAAGAAGTCATCCTCCCGTAGACAGCAGGCTGCTGAACCAGCATCCCTTCCAACTCACCGATCGATAACACATTACAGGAACAGGCAGAAAGAGGCCACAGGTTCAAGGAGGAGGTGTTAGATCATTTATTTATTTCTTTGGGTTGTCGGTATTAGCTCCCACAGACATGTTTATTAGAGGGAGTAGGGTTTGGTTGATTTTGTAGTTCTTAATTGTAGTAAGATCCTGTGTTTGTGTCACACTAGTCTCTATCTATTTTTAATAATAATTTTTTTAAATCTACAGTGTCCATAGAGCAGAGAAAATTTTTGCAAACTCATTCATTAGGGCAGTATTTATATTGCGCTAGTAGTAGAAATTGTTCATTACAATTCAGGTTTCTTGTTTATTAGGATCATTCGTAGGAAATAACATCCTCACTTTTATAGGGCAGCCCTCTGTCAAAGACAGAGCCCTGGACCACGGGTCCTATATGCTCACTCATGCACTGGCTCTGTGACCACTGACTTCTTGGTCACATCTGGACTCAAATTTTGGCTCTCTTCTCTCTTAATTGCATGAGCTTTGGGAAATTACCCATCTTTTCTGAGCTTCTGCTGCCTCTTCCATAAGATGAGGATGACAATATGTACATCAAAGATTTTATGATAACTGAATAGCAAAGCATATTAGTTTGCTAGGGCTTCCATAACAAAATACCACAGACTGGGTGGCTTAAACAATAGAAGCCTCTCACAGTTCTGGAGGCTGGAAGTCTAAGATCATGGTGCGAATAGGGCTGGATTCCTCTGAGGCCTCTCTTTTTGGTTTGCAGGTGGCCATCCTCTTGCTGCCTCTTGACATGGTCATTCCCCTGGGCACATGTGGGTCACCAACCGGTGTCTCTTCCTCTTCTTATAAGGACACTAGCCATACTGGATTAGGGCCCCACCCTAATGGCCTCATTTTAACTTAATCACCTTTTTAAAGACCTTATCTCTAAATACAGTTACATTCTGGGAGTTGGGACTTCGACTGATGAATTTGGGGGGACACAACTCAGTCCATAACACAGTGTCTATAAGGTACTTAATAAATATCAGATTCTGTCCCCTTACCCTTCACAAATTAGGAGTTGTTCTAAATCAGCAGATCTCAAAGTGTGGCCATGGATCCTGAAGTTTAACAAGCTTCTTTCAAGGGCATTTGTGAGATCAAAACTATTTTCACAGTAATACTAAGACGGAGACATTATTTGCCTTTTTTTCAGTGTTGACTTTTGCACTGATGGTATTAAAGCAATGGTAGGTAAAACCATCAGCCCGTTAGTACCAGTCAAGGCAGTGGCACCAAACTTTGCTTGTAGTCATTGTATTTTTCATGCATTCATGGTAAAAACAATTGCCAGCTTCACAAGAATGTCCTGGATGAAGAAGTCAGAGTTATTAATTTTTTTAAATCTTGATGCTTGAATATATGCATTTTTAATATTTTGTGTGATGAAATGGGATATGCACACATAAAGTATGTATGCCTCATACTAAAGTACAATGGTTGTCTTGTATGGCTAAGGTGTGAGCTGACCTGGTGGCCATTTTCATAGAACACCAGCTTACACACTTGCCAACTTTGATTTGATGAAGTTTGACTTACAGACAAACAATGGTTATTGGGACATTGGTATTTGATGACATTTTCTTGAAAATGAACTAGTGGACCTCTCAACTCAAGGGGAAAAAAACTATGTTTTTCAGTATTTGTTGCCAATAATAAAATTGGAACTATCAGGGAAAAATTGGAATTTTGGAAAACTCATATCTGCCATCATGAGCTTAACAGCTTTCCAATGCTGAGAGATTTTCCTGATGTGACTGGGAATGATATTTTTAAATGCAATTTTTAAAGTATTATATGAGGAAATGTGCCAAGATTTGGAAGATCTGCATAACTTAGTGAAATAATATTTTCCAAATGACCAAAGTATGCTTTCAAAACCATGCATGGGTAAAATCTTGGTTTACCAAGATGGGTAAACCAATCTTGGTTTACCAATCTTCATTCAAGATAGAAGGTAAACCAATAGATTTTAAAGTAAAAATTTATTGATTTGATTTCAGATTCTATATCTTGTTGAGCTTTGGTACGGTATCAAAGAAGAATATCTACAATTATGTGAAAACACTATTAAAATACACTTCTCTTTTCCAACTACATATCTGTGTAAAGTCAGATATTTTTCATATACTTCAACCAAAACAATGTATCACAACAGTGATTGCAGATACAGGTGTCTATTAAGCAAGACATTAATTTACAAAAATGTAAAACAATGCCGTGATTCTTTTTTCTTTTGAGATGTGCAATTTATTTTTATTTATTTATTTTTAATTTTTTGGCCTCACCCTGAGGCATGTGGGATCTTAATTCCCCAACCAGGGATCCAACCCGCAGCCCCTGCACTGAAAGGTGGAGTCTTAACCACTGGACCACCAGGGAAGTCCCAATGCTATGATTCTTAATATACTTTTCTTTGTTTTGGAAAACATAGTTGTTTTATGATATTTATGTTACCACATGATGGATTATTATTATTTTTAAATGAATTAATACATATATATTTTAAACATCTCAGTTTTAACTTCTAATATAGCAAATATTTATAGGCATAACTCACATAAATAAGATCTCTTTAAGAGTTTTAAATTGTTTTAAAGAGTATAAATGGTTCCTGAGTCACGTCTTCCCATCCTCCCAAATACTGATAACTGCTGATGTAGTTCAGTGTTTCCTAAGACACACTGCTGATCATACATGAGATGGTTCTAATGGGAGCACAGGTAAACGTTAAAAAATTTTATAACTCCAAATTTATTTTAAATTTTTATGGCAAATGATACTGGCTTACCATTTTTTTATAATTTTATAAAGTTTCCTCTTTTCATACATTTATTTATATTTTAAAAAATCAGTTTAATGGAAACACACAAAAATGGTGATGGCTGTATGTGAATGACTGAAGTGTGGGAAATCCTGGTTCCCAGAATATGTTTTCAAAAGTGTATATTGCATAGGCTTATTTTTTCTAACTTGGGTCGTCTCACTCAACATTTTTACATATGAACGATACAAAGAAGCAGAATTTGCTTAGAAAACAAATTATTATCCCTGGCATTCAGACCACAAAGTTCCATTGGAGGCCTGGATAATTGGTTTGGCTTGGCTATCTACAGTAACAATTTGAAGTGTCCATCTCATTTTGAGTTTTGTAGACTTAGTTCTAGTTACACAACAAATAACATTACTTGGTGAAATAGAGACCATTACTCCCCAGTTTATTTACTTTAATCTCACCAACAAGCTATGTCAACCTCTGGGTTTCATTTGGACCAGGAAACATCCCAAACTCATGTTGTGTGGACCTTGACTGATACCGCTCTTCACTTTCTAATTCCATGGACAGTGGCTTGGGAGCCAGTCTTGAGAAACAGGGGTGTCTAGCGGGTGAAGTGCTGAAGCCAGCATCAGGATACCTGATTTTGTCCTGAGGCCCGGACGAGTCAGCCTCTCCAGACCTGACTTTCCTTCTCTGCAAAACAAGGGTTTGAACTAAATGATCTTGCAGTTCAAACAGCCAGACTCAGAAGAAGACTAGAAATAGCTTCTGGGGGAGCCATTTGTCTCAGAGACCCTGAAGGGATGGGAGCACCCACCCCAATGAGGTGCAACTCAGGCCTCTGAATGCCAGGCTGCCTTTATGGACTGGACTCCATTTCCATTTAGACTGTGTGATTTTATCTTAATCTGTGACTCTGCAGTGGCACCAGAACTTAACATAATTAAAGGAAGGGTTCTGTGAAAAATGCCACTGGTAGTTTGATAGGGATTGCATTGAATCTGTAGATTGCTTTGGGTAGTAGATTCATTTTCACAATGTTGATTCTTCCAATCCAAGAACATGGTATATCTCTCCATCTATTTGTAACATCTTTAATTTCTTTCATCAGTGTCTTATAATTTTCTGCATACAGGTCTTTTGTCTCCTTAGGTAGGTTTATTCCTAAATATTTTATTCTTTTGTTGCAATGGTAAATGGGAGTGTTTTCTTAATTTCACTTTCAGATTTTTCATCATTAGTGTATAAGAATTCCAGAGATTTCTATGCATTAATTTTGTATCCTGCTATTTTACCTAATTCATTGATTAGCTCTAGTAGTTTTCTGGTAGTATCTTTAGGATTGTCTATGTATAGTATCATGTCATCTGCAAACAGTGACAGCTTTACTTCTTTTCTGATTTGGATTCCTTTTATTTCTTTTTCTTCTCTGATTGCTGTGGCTAAAACTTCCAAAACTATGTTGAATAAGAGTGGTGAGAGTGGGGAACCTTGTCTTGTTCCCGATCTTAGTGGAAATGGTTTCAGTTTTTCACCATTGAGGACAATGTTGGCTGTGGGTTTGTCATATATGGCCTTTATTATGTTGAGGAAAGTTCCCTCTATGCCTACTTTCTGCAGGGTTTTTATCATAAATGGGTGTTGAATTTTGTCAAAAGCTTTCTCTGCATCTATTTACAATAGCCAGGACATGGAAGCAACCTAAGTGTCCATCAGCAGATGAATGGATAAAGAAGATGTGGCACATATATACAATGGAATATTACTCAGCCATAAAAGGAAACGAAATTGAGTTATTTGTGGTGAGATGGATGGACCTAGAGTTTGTCATACAGAGCAAAGTAAGTCAGAAAGAGAAAAACAAATACCGTGTGCAAACACATATATATGGAATCTAAAGTTAACAAAAAGGTCATGAGGAACCTAGGGGTAAGACGGGAATACAGACCTACTACAGCATGGACTTGAGGATATGGGGAGGGGGAGGGGGAGGCTGTGATGAAGTGAGAGAGTCGCACAGACATATATACACTACCAAGCGTAAAGTGGATAGCTAGTGGGAAGCAGCCGCATAGCACAGGGAGATCAGCTCCGTGCTTTGTGACCGCCTAGAGGGGTGGGATAGGGAGGGTGGGAGGGAGGGAGACGCAGGAGGGAAGAGATATGGGAACATGTGTATATGTATAACTGATTCACTTTGTTATAAAGCAGAAACTAACACACCATTGTGAAGCAATTATACTACAATAAAGATGTTAAAAAAAAAAAAAGGAAGGGGTGTATACATCCGACAGGTGACAAGGCCTGGCTGCCTGAGCCCCAGGAACTGCGATTTCTAACCTTGGCGCTGACGCTGTCTCGGGACACATCATGTACCCTTTCTAAAACCTAAATAGCTTCCGGCCAACAGCATTAGCCCATCTCCCAGGACTGTTGTGAGAAGTAATTTCTAAAGATAGCACCGTAAAAGAGTTTGCAAAATGAAGTGCTAAACTGAAACTTGAGCAACACGCTGAGTATTCTTACCCCATGGAGCTAACTAATAAGTATAAATTTGCTATTAGTTGAAAAGTCCTTAAGAATATAACGACTTGATCAATACAACACCAGCAGCCTGGCAAATTAGCGTGAAGCCACAGGCCTGAGACCTGAAAGAAATTAAATTGGTGCTTGATACAAATTGGACTGTGAACAAGAAGATTTCTGGAAATTTCAAATCTAGCCCATGAAACCAGAACCATATTCTACACCTTCAGGGCTGGGTGCACGTGATGACTGGTCCACATTGTGACACATGTTACTCATACTATAGTAAATGTGAGAAGACTAACAAAAATGTTTTTGGTTAGCCCAGGAAATTCTAACATCTATCTGCAAGACTGACATATGAAATGTGCCTTTATAATGAACTTGAGAAGCTATTTTACAAATGAAAATAAAAAGTGTTACCGTTATTACTCGAAATAAATTTATTGATACCTTTTTAAATAAGTTCATTTAAACTAGGCAATTTAAGAATTAACTAGAGGGAGGGAGGGGCGGGTGGGGAAAGAGAGTGAGAGTGCTCAGTTTATTCGGATGCTAGTTTGTTTTTTTCCTCTAAGTCCTGTACAGGGCAACTTATCAGGAGAATTGCAATACCTATGGGGATGAAGGTGTGTGTATGTGTGTGGACAACACCCACACAGAAATTGGGAGAGGAAAGCAGCTGGAATAGTCAATTGAGCAAGTCCTCCCTGGAGAGTTGTAGTCATTCGTCCACTGGCTGGTGGGTCAGTTTTTCTGTTTACCTTTCCTTGGTGATGAAAGCTAGCCACAGCTGTCTTTAGGGCAGCCTCCTTCAAGGAAGTGCTTCAATGCTGGCATAAGGAAAGGCCTAAATGAATGAATTATAAGAGTTTTGGTCACCTCCGTGTGTCTGTATACTCCCTCTCTGCCTGCCTAGCACATCTTGCAAGCCCAGCAACAGTCCGTCCTGCTAGGACAGCAGCAGGCTGCCTTGATTGCCCTGTGTTCTTTTGCTGGATACAAAGATTTAGTCATGGTCAGATTCCCTCGCCTCATTTCCATGGAGTTAAACTAAATGACAGTCTGGCACTCTGTCTTGTCTCTCGGAGTCAGCAGGAAATGGCAGCTCCACTGAGACCAATCTGAAGGGAAAAGATATTTTTTGCTAGAACCAGCCTACCCAAACATTTCTTATTCCACAGGTAGTCAATGAAGTATTAATGACTTAGAGATTTAAAAGCCCCCAAACAAAGACCTTATTCCAGGCTTCACCTTCCAGGTTTGCCCTTTAGAGTACTTTGTACCTACAGGCAAATATAATTCGGGAAACAGACGTCAAATTAAGTTATCCCAGAGTCTGGGCCATCTGAGCACAGGCTTGATGACACAAAGAGAGCGGGGTCTCCTTTCCAACATCTGCTCTACCTATCCAGCGAAGGACCAAAGATGTCTGTTTGTTTGATCTGTTGATAGGGTACATCCCTCCTGCCCATTATTCCACTGCAGTGAGCTGAAAAACAGCAGTTCTTTGCCACTTGCCAGGCTGCGATAAAAGAAAACTCAGGGAAGAGGAGAAAAGGGAATCAGATGCTCTGATTATCAACCAAGTATGCACACAAAGCTCTCTGTGGAAAGCTTCATTCTTTTATGGGCGTTAAATAAGGGTCATTTTAACAGCTGTTACTCTGACACTACTTGTTGGCATCTAAAAATATGTCAGAAGCTGTAATACAGACCAGGGATGAAACTGCCATTTTTCCCCCAAGTGTCTTCTCTTTTCTTCTGAAACCTAGTGACCCACAAATGATAACTTAATTCCTTGAGCAGTGGAAATTAAGTCGTTAGTCTTAATGTCCAGTTCACTAAAATGCATCAAATGACTAAGCATGTGATGCAAAATTGTCAGAGTTAGAGAAAATAACATACTTATATGTAATTCTTTGAGAGGAGACAAATTGTTTGCAAGAAGTACCACCCCAGGTGCATTTAGTGAGTTTTGCTGGAGGGCTGGAGGTGGTGAATAGGTCCCCAGGGAATTTTTGTCTCCCTTTAGTCAGATGGTCTGCCTCTAAAACAGCACCCTGAGCAAATCGCCACCCTTCCATCAAAAAAAAAAAAAAAAAAAAAAAAGTCAGAACCAAAGGAAGAATTCCTAAAAGTTAGGAAATTGAATGTTTATTTTTGCTATTGTTTTCATACTAAATAGGAACATGAAAGAAATCTTTCACTCAGCAGCTGCATCTAATTTAATATGAAGCTCCCCAAAGAGGAGTGAACAGGATGTGATGAGGAGGCATGAAACAGGGATGCTAATATTTTGTGAGGCATCTGGTACTGTTCCACCACCTAGAAATCTAAGAATCAAATTAGCAGGCTCAGTTCTGCCAGAGTGATCGAATTATTGTCAAAAGGATTTTGCAAAGCAGGCTCTTCCTTCCCAACATCTGCTCTACCTACCCATCCAGCAAAGGACCAAAATTGACCATCTATTTGATTTGTTGAGAAGGGACATTTTGCCCGTTGCTGGTTGGTCCAGCTACATCCTGCACCTTTTATCATAAGATTCTTGGTTATTGAATCAGTCAACAGAGAACACTAACAAACGAGTGCACCCGTTGGTCCACATAGAGGTGATTTAAATATTTTATTTGAGTCATAAAATATGGAGTTCTAAAATCTTTACATATTTTGTAAATATGTTAAAAGTGTGTCAAGATGTCAAGTGAACACCCAAGCATCCCCTCCAGCAAATAAAAGCAGTCTTTTTTTTTTTTTTTAGCCATGAAAGGAAGAGTGATAAGGGTTACCCTGACATTCTACTCAGAAATTTTTAATCTGCTTGAGAAGTATAATTTAATCCTAAAAAATTGCAGAGGTTACTACCGAGGACTGCTGCTCACCCTTGCCCTACTATTGGAATCAGATGACAGATTGCTGGGCAAAATCTGTTAGGCAAAAAAGCTGAAACGAAAAGTTGCCAGGGGCTTGACTTGCCAATGTCTTGGGAGAGGTAAGGAATGAAAGAGCATTTATTTGTCTGGGATGGAATGTGTATGCTTTGGCCTTTTCATAGAGTAATTTCTCTTCCCTCCAACCAAAATGGAAGCTGGAGTTCCAGTGTACATCAATCATACTGGATCCGAAGACAACTGACTGGAAACTGACCAGTGAGGATGTGGCTTGTATAGCTCAAATTTATGACGGTACATCTGCTCTGAGTGGTGTCTTGATTGGAAGCCAGGAACTCTTCCGTCAGCCACATCCATATGCTATGCATGTGTTCACTGCTACGCACATTTTTTAAATTTAGCTCTTGTGGGTACATGCTATAATACACTTTCCCCCTGTACGTGATTTTCTAAAATGCTTTAGAAAATATACACAATCTTTTTAAAGTCTTTGCTGACTCACTGGGGGTTCTTTTGAATGTTTTCCTTTTGAAAGCCTTGAGTTAAGTAGTCAAAAGTGTACAACTAAACCTCCTCTTGGTCTGCTAAGATCAAAATCTACTGCTTAGTCTAACGCAGCTATTATGTGATGACCCATTAGAAAATTTCTTTTTTTTCTATTTAGAAGCAAACTATCGCTGTTTTTGGTGGACTATAAGTTGGTGAGAAAAGATAAGGAGACACTCATCCTGTCCAGTTTGGGGTCGGCTTATTTGTGAGTCTTCCAAACATGTTTCGTCTTAAAGTTTAGCCAAAGGACAGCAGAGGTTTCAACACTGCACTTGTCAGTACTGCCTAGGAAGTGTCTCCTTGAAGCCTATGATGTAGGAGATGGAGACTCAGATATTTCTGGTTATTTATTCAAGCAAATGTGTTACCCAGGAGATTAACTTCCACTGCTCTTTTTTTCACGTCTGAGTAGTCAAAGTCATCACCCAGGTCAGGCGTTCCTGGAACAAGATTGAGAAATGCAAACTCCACTTGTTGGCTGCAGCATTCCTGGAAGCCTGGGCTTTCATCCAGCGGACATTTAGTGATGACATTTATCATCTTTTTGTACCTCGGAAAACAATGTCATCATAACTGTGGATGTTTATAAGTATGTTTTTATTTAGCATTTAAATGAGCACTTTCAAAACATTCAATTTGTGTTTCACTTGACCCTGTAATCAAAATTCTATTTTTCTTCTCCTATATAGGCAGATAAGATGCCTATGCTTTCTTGAGGTCCCGGACTATGCTTCCTTTCATTTTGATTTTTTCTTTCTCCTTATTTTGCTTTCTCCATAGCACCTACACTCCTATGCAGACAGAAAGCATTCTTAATTAGTACCAAGCTTGAGATTTGGGAAACAATATTGATAGCTTCTGAATTCGTTTTCCTCTAATATTTTTAATAATTTGAAAAATACATCTAATAATGTAATGTGAAATACAGAATCTACAATTTTAGTATGTATATGCATTCTTAACTGCTCTGAGGCACCCTTTAAAAGACAGACTGCATTGAACTTTTCAAAGGAATTAGGAGTGTTATTTGAAAAGTTGATACTTTTAGAGTGGGTGACAGCAAAATAATTCGATGACAGCAACATAATTGATTAATTCAATAAATTCAGCCTATAAAATGAGCCAGTTTGGAATATTATATGGAACAAACATCTAAATATTTCACGTTCAGCCAGTCATCTTATCGTATGGCCAGCCATGAATTAAAGGAGAAGAAAAATAACCCCCAAGAAATGGCTTTATAAAGCATATTTCTAGATGTCTTCCCTGAGGAAGAAAAACCTTCTATTCAATCTAGCTGATATCTTCCGGGTCGCTGCATTTGATGAAATGATAAAGGGAAAAAACATTACAGGGTTTTACCCAAGGCTGGGAGCCACTGAGAACTACACTTGAGACTGGATAACATGACACACTTCATGAATCTTTCTTTCTTAAGGCTGCTCTATAAACTCAACCGTTTTCAAAGAAGCATTCAGAGTAGTATGAGACATCACATGCCTAATAGTGCATTCCTATAGGGTCTAGTGACTCCCCCGTAGTCTTCCCAAGTCAGACATAAATCCATGGTGCACACATTAACAGCCTGGCCATGTCTGCTCTTGAAAGAAGTAGTAATGCTGTGTATTTCCTTGTGATAAAGGGTGAGAGACCAAGTTATCATTCACTTGAAAATCTTGTCCAGCTAGAAGGAAGCCATCCAGTTTCTCTGAACATTCACAAACATTTGGTCTTATTCCACATTCACCTAAAACTCAGCCTTTTTTCTCCTACCATGGAAGGCGCATTGTCACTTAATGCTAGCCTGGTCCCCATGATGGCTCTGTGTCCAACTCATCCAGCCAGTCACTGAGTCCTGCCTCTACTTGCTTCTAATTTCTCTCATCACCCCCTTGTCTCTGTGCCCACTGCTGCTGGCTTATTTCAGACCCTCTTCATCCTGGATTACTGTCATACCCCCCTCTAGCCTACTTCTCTACTTAATCCTCCATGCTGCTGCCAGAAGGATATTTTTAACCTTCGATTCTGAAATAATTTTAGGCTCACAGAGAAGTTGCTAAATCAGTACAGAGTTTCCGTATACCACTCAGCCAGCATCCCTTAATACTCATCTAGGACCATAGTACAATTACCAAAGAATTTTTTTAACCAGACTCTAATCATGTCATTTCTTAGCTTAGAATCCTCCCATGGTTCCTCGGCACCTTCAAGATAGTGCAAATCCCTTGGTGTGACTGCAGTGCCCTTCATAGTCTGATCCACTCAGCTTCCCTGCTTTTCTACCTGTGATGGTTAATTTTATGGTGACTTGACTGGGTCACGGGACGCCCAGCTATTTGGTTGAATACTAGCTCTGGGTGTGTCCATGAGGGTGTTTGAGAGTCCCATTTGAATCTGTAGACTGAGTAAAGCAGACTGCCCTCCCCACTGTGGGTGGGCATCATCCAATCTGTTGGGCCTGATTCAAACAAAAAGGCAAACGAAGGGAGAATTCACTCTCTCTGCACAACTGCTTGAGGTGTGACATTGCTCTTCTGCCCTCAGACTGGGACTTATACCATTGGCACTCCTGAGGCCTTTGGACTCAGACTGGAACTACACCACTGGCTTCCTGAGTCTCCAGCTCCCAGACCACAGATTGTTGGACTTCTCAGTCTCCATAATCAGCTGAGACAGTTCCTCATAATAAATCCCTCCTCCCCACCTCTCATGCACACACACGCCCACAGTTCTATTTCTCTGCAGACCTCTAATACGCTACCCAAGCTCTACACACCTTCTGTAGGAAACTACACATACTTTCTTGAATTTGTTCTGATTCCTCTGGGCCTTTGCACATCCTGTTTTCTCTCCCTTGGATGCTCTTCATTCCACTCTCCTCCCCCACTTTCCAAACCGTCCTGCTTTCATTCGACTAACACTGACCTGGCCTTCAAGAGTCCGCTGGGTCCTGTTCTCTGACTCAGCACCTATGCATCTGTTTGTCATCACACTGTCATACTCTGTTATCATCTCTGCTCACCAGAGCCTCTCCTACAATGTCTAGGACAGTAGCTGCTAACCCGTAATGAGTTTTCAGTATATCTAGAGCAGAGGCCAGCAAACTCTAGCCCCCGTGCCAAATGCCACCCTCCTCCTGTTTTGCAAATAAGGTTTTGTCGGAACACAGCCATGCTCATTGATTTCTGTCTTATCTGGGGCTGCTTTCGCACTACAGTGGCAGAATTGAGTGGCTGTGACAGAGATTATATGGCCCACAAGTAAAAAATATTTACTGTCTGCTAAAAGAAAAAGTTTGTCAATCACTAGTCTAGTGCATAAACCAAGAATCGACTTCATTTTATATTTGATTATCAAGGGCAATGTGTGCTAGAAGTCAATGAATTGGTCTAAAAAAGACCTTTTTGCAGTGAATTAATTGTCATCATTATATATTAAGTGGAAATTGGTAAAGATGTTTTAAAATAACAATTTCGGGCCTCCCTGGTGGCGCAGTGGTTAAGAGTCCGCCTGCCGATGCAGGGGATACGGGTTCGTGCCCCGGTCTGGGAGGATCCCATATGCCGCGGAGCGGCTGGGCCCGTGAGCCATGGCCGCTGGGCCTGCGCATCCGGAGCCTGTGCTCCGCAACGGGAGAGGCCACAACAGTGAGAGGCCCGCATACCGCAAAAAGAAAAAAATAAAAAAATAAAAAATAATAAAATAAAATAAAATAACAATTTCCAGTGGTGGCAAGGGTACAGGAAATGGTCACTCTCACCCACTGCTGCTGTGAGTGTAAATTAGTACATTATTTCTGGAGGGCAATTTGACAATACATTTCCAAAGCATTAAAATACTGCATAACCTTTGTTCCAGAAATTTCACTTCTAGGAATTTGCCCTAAGGAGTAATCATAGATTTGCACAAGGTACACTACCTTGCTCACTGAAGCATTATTTCCAATATGGAGAAATTATACCAGCTAAATACCACCGAAATAGCTAGAAGAAAAAAATGGTTAAATAAATTATATTTCATCAACAGCCTGGGAAATTAATTGTAGACATTTCAAATCATAGGAGAATACATATCAATATACGGAGATCCTCACAATATAAAGTTTTAAAACTGTAAGTGAAGTGTGATGCCATTTTGATTTTTTAACTTTTATATGTAATACATGCACAGAAACAAACAAAAAGCCTAAAAGGAAATATGCATGAAGGTTAACAGGAATTATTTCTATTATGTCTGATATTTATTTTTTTTGCTGTTCATCTCTGAATTTTCTACAATAAAGCTATATTACTCTGGCAATTATAGTATTTTTTAGAAAGAAAAATAAGCAGTTCTCCCATTCCCTATGATTTGGAAGGATTTTCACTTCTTAAAATTACATAATTTCAAATAAAGCAGGTAAAATTAAAGATGCTCTTGCTGAATAGAGGTCGGGGGTAAGAAATGCCTCTCCCCCACCATCCCCACATCAAGAGCATCAACACAACGCAGCTGGAACACTGACCAGGAGAAGGAAAGATTGCTCCCTTGGGCACGTCAATATCGGGGTAATTTGTTGCCTAAGATCAACTACCATGAACCTTAAACAAAGATCAGTGGCAAAAAAGGCTGAAATCTGTAAACTTTCAGGGGTACAGGAATATGGGCTGAGCTGTCCACCTGATTTCAAGTAACTAGTTGTATTGATTTTTTTTCTCACTTTCAGCTGGATGTGAAATATTATGTAGACACAGTATTTGAAAACAGCCTCACACATAGTTGACCCTCCAACAGACAAGGAAAATTAAAATCTAGTAGGCCAAACACTTGCAATGAATAACGTGTGTGTGTGTGTGTGTGTGTGTGTGTGTGTGTGTGTGTGTGTTATGGTAGGTAGAGGCGGAGAGCACTATGAGTGCAGATGGAATTTTCTGATTCATAAATCCGTGGACTTTTTTGTCTGTGGGTGAAAATTTGTATAGCCTTTATTTAAAAATCTGGTTGAAAAATTGGTCTATTTTCTAAACTGTCAAGTGTTTCCTTATTTGCCCTAAATCAATCCCTGCCACTCCAGCCAGGCCCTCCACATTGCCTCCTATTCCCTGTTCCTTCCTATACCCTCCCTGCTCCTCCATTTCTCTACTTCCTCTTTCTAAAATACGCTATGACTGTGGTCTGCTAAAATAGACAAGGGCGGGGTTTCTCAGACTGTGGTCCAGGCATCAGCTTCACCTGAAGAGCTTGTTTAAACAGCAAAACCCTAGAACCCGCCCCAGACAGACCAAGTCCGAATCTCTGAGGCTGGGCTCAAGGTTCTGTACCAGCATCAAGCTCCCCATCACCAAGCTGCTGCATAATAAAAGTTTGAGAATTTCTGGTCAATGAGTGCCAGCATTTCTGGGTTGATCCATTTTTACTGAAACTTTGGTGAGATGAAATGACTCAAAACATAAATGTAAAGGCTAAAATGTCAAGGACTGTTGAGGAATCTTTTTTAGGGAGGGGGTGGTACCTTTTGGCTTATTCTCTTCCTCACCCGCAAAAGCCACATCAGTTTGCCTTCAGTTAGGAGAAGCAATCATTCTCTTAGGGAGGAGAACAGGGCTGGTCCAAGGGGAAATTAACTAGTAAAGCCATATTAATTGTTAAGGTCTTTAAGAATTTTGCACTCTTGGAGTACTTGATCTTTTAAAAGTTTCCTTGTTTTTAGCCCTAAAAGTAGCAATTCTAAGTCCCAGAGGGATTACTTTTTACTTTACTACCCTACTTTTTATTTGGATTTGTAAATCCATTCCTTAATCAATCCGCCCTTCAAAAAAATCTTTTGATTGAAATAACACCTTGACTGGGATTGCTGATTGGAGTTTTGTCTTTAAAACTTAATTTGGGGGCTTCCCTGGTGGCGCAGTTGTTGAGAGTCCGCCTGCCGATGCAGGGGAAACGGGTTCGTGCCCCGGTCTGGGAAGATCCCACATGCTGCGGAGCGGCTGGGCCCGTGAGCCATGGCCGCTGGGCCTGTGTGTCCGGAGCCTGTGCTCCGCAATGGGAGAGGCCACAACAGTGAGAGGCCCACATACCGCCAAAAAAAAAAAAAAAAAAACTTAATTTGGGGCTTCCCTGGTGGCACAGTGGTTGAGAGTCCGCCTGCCGATGCAGGGGACACGGGTTCGTGCCCCAGTCCGGGAAGATCCCACATGCCACGGAGTGGCTGGGCCCGTGAGCCATGGCCACTGAGCCTGCACGTCCGGAGCCTGTGCTCCGCAACGGGAGAGCCTGTGCTCACAACAGTGAGAGGCCCGCGTACCACAAAAAAAAAAAAAAAAAAACTTAATTTGAGTGAATGTGTTACTAGCTGGATAAGGTATGGCATTAAGTTTGGGGAAGCGGTATCCTTGTTTCTCCAATCTAATATGTAGTGATAGGCAAAGAGGGATCTCTTCTGGGGAGAAAAAAAATCTTTCATTTTTTTCTTTCATTTGCATTCATATCCACATCAATTTCAAGTGTAGTAATTACAACTCTGCAACTATATTCTCAACCTCAGTCTACATTTCTGGGGGAAAAAAATGGAACATATTGTAATGCCACATTATTTTAAATTGCCAGTAGAGTCCAGTCTATATTCAACTCCCACGCACTAACCCTTATCTAACCACCATCTTACTTAATCTCCACGGTTTCAAAGGTGAGCTATTGCTCTTCATGAATACGACGGTTGACGAGGTACAGACTGCTGATCTGTACCTTTGATCTTTTTTTTTTGGTAGGAAATATTCTTTATTCTTAAAACAGGATAATCCAGTGACTGTCATGCAATGTGAACATTCTCATGACTAGAGATATTTGATGATCCTATAATGATGTAATATAGAACATTGTGGAATTCCAGGTGACAGTCACTATTAGATAGTTCTGGCAGGGGGAACCAGGGAAATTAAAGGTCTGCTAGACTCCCTAGGAAAGCAAAGGGTCATTTCCAAGGAGGTCAGCTAAGAAGGGGCAAATAAGTACAATAGGTCTAAATAGGCAAGATGACAGCTATAAGGGTCATAAGATCTATACCTGTGAGCAAGGTTGAACTCTGATCTGCTCATTCTAATTCTGCTGTATGTTTCTTATACTAATTTACACTCTTTGCTGAACATGGACCATACTTAGCCCAAAGGTAATAGTAATAACAATAATACAATTTATTGAGCACTTGTTACGTTCAAACACTTTGCTTAGATTTTATTTTATTAATTTATTTTTTAACATCTTTATTGGAGTATAATTGCTTTATAATGGTGTGTTTCTGCTTTATAACAAAATGAATCAGCTATACATCTACATATGTCCCCATATCTCCTCCCTCTTGCGTCTCTCTCCCACCCTCCCTATCCCACCCCTCTAGGTGGTCACAAAGCACCAAGCTGATCTCCCTGTGCTATGCAGCTGCTTCCTACTAGCTATCTGTTTTACACTTGGTAGTGTATATATGTCCATGCCACTCTCTCACTTCGTCCCAGCTTACCCTTCCCCCTCCCCGTGTCCTCAAGTCCATGGCTGGGTTTGATCTTAATAGGAGTTGAAAGATATTCATCAGACTCTTGCTTCTCTAAGGTTCTGCAGCAGATAACAAAATTGTGAAATGCTCCATTTAAAAGACTGAAGATTGACAAGCTCACAGCTATTCCCATTTTCTTCGTTCAGAGGACATTTTGGTATTGCTCTGACAGAAACACCTCTGCAAATGAGGGTATCGTAAAAGCTTTGCCTAATAAACTGTAATGCTTCCAGACTCCCAGGTCAGAGAGAAGCGTTATAGTTTCTGTTGCTGTGTAAATGTGACAAGCTGCGATGCGAGCTTTCACTGTTCATCCCTGAATTATAAATTCATCTTTGCTGAAGACACTGCATTAATAGGGTTCTGCTTCTGCATATGTTATGTGTGTATGTTCTGTCTGTATGTGTATGATCATTAAAAGGATGGTATTAAAAAGGAGTGGAGGTACTCAAACACTATTTATATCAAATGTTGTAACATACAGGAATTTTCAAACATTATAGACCCCATGACATATTAAGTACATGATCAAGGTTGTGCTCGTGCACACGTGTGTGTGTGTGTGTGTGTGTGTGTGTGTGAAGTGTTTAAAAATCCAGACATCTGGGCTTCCCCGGTGGCGCAGTGGTTGAGAGTCCACCTGCCGATGCAGGAGACGTGGGTTCGTGCCCCGGTCCGGGAAGATCCCACATGCCGCGGAGCGGCTAGGCCCGTGAGCCATGGCCGCTGGGCCTGCGCGTCCAGAGCCTGTGCTCCACAAAGGGAGAGGCCACAACAGTGAGAGGCCCATGTACTGCAAAAAAAAAAAAAAAAAATCCAGACATCTGATACTAACAAATACTTTTCTGGTCCTCCACTAGGAAAATGAAAAGACAATTTTCCGGTTGCTTTGTCCCTGGATATGTATATATACAGTTTATTTTCAATTTTGGGGGGGTTACTTTCAATTTCAAGCCCTTTATATAGAGCCATCAAATCTTCAAATTCTGGTGAAGTGGGAGCAGTTAGTGCTCTAATATGTATATTCAATCAAAACTGAGATTACATTGGGAAGTTTTACGGCTTTCTGAAATTGAGGAAAGTCAGGAGATGAGAAGAGGTGAGGTGGGGATGGTAAAGAACTTAGAACTCTGAGTGCTCAGGGCATTTTACTTTAACATGTGCCTGCCAGCAGGAGCCCCAGAGCTTTCAGGAATAAACAACTCTCAAACACAGACTCAAAGCAAACTTGACAGAAAAGATGCCAGCCCAAGACAAACAAGACTAAATTTAACAGGCTATAAAATACTATCTTTGGTTTCAAAAAATCAGTTAAACAAATATAGGCTGGAAGAGACTTGACTAAATGGCCATTCACTGGAAGGGCATCTGAGACTTATACTTGGCCACAACTTTAACATAAACTGATAATGACAGTAAGAGGGTGGCAATTTACAATTTTATAGGAGTCTTTGGTTGACTTACATTATCTCATTCGATCCTCCCGAAGATGTGAGATAAGTGTTTTAATCCCTAACGATTCAGAAAACTAAAGTTAGGAAATATCAAGAGCCTGTTTCTGAATAACATACCTAGAACCCAAGAGGTCAATAAACTAAAAGGCAGGATAGGGAACTAAAATTTATTGAACACCTATTATGCACTGAGTCTTTACATATAAATACATGCATATAAATGGACATATATATATCTTTGTTTATATATTAATTCATTTAAACCTCAATACAATACTATAAAATGGTCAATGTTGGTTCCAATTTATAGGAGAAAAAATTGAGGCTCATATACTTGCTTAAAATCATGGTAATAATAAGTGGTTGTAATGGGCTGAATGGTGTCCATCAAAAATATCAGGTCCAGGGCTTTCCTGGTGGCACAGTGGTTGAGAGTCCGCCTGCTGACGCAGGGGACACGGGTTCGTGCCCGGGTCCGGGAGGATCCCACATGCCACGGAGCGGCTGGGCCCGTGAGCCATGGCTGCTGAGCCCGCACGTCCGGAGCCTGTGCTCCGCAACGGGAGAGGCCACAACAGTGAGAGGCCCGCGTACCTCAAAAAAAAAAAAAAAAAAAAAAAAAAATCAGGTCCATAGAGGCTGTCATACAGAGTGAAGTAAGTCAGAAAGAAAAACAAATACCATATGCTAACATATATATATGGAATCAAAAAGAAAAAGAAAAAAAAAAAAAGAATGGTTGTGAAGAACCTAGGGGCAGGAGAGGAATAAAGATGCAGACATAGAGAATGGACTTGAGGACACGGGGAGGGGGAAGGGTAAGCTGGGATGAAGTGAGAGAGTGGCATGGACATATATATACTACCAAATGTAAAATAGATAGCTAGTGGGAAGCAGCCACATAGCACAGGGAGATCAGTTCGGTGCTTTGTGACCACTTAGAGGGGTGGGATAGGGAGGGTGGGAGGGAGATGCAAGAGGGAGGGGATATGGGGATATATGTATAAGTATAGCTGATTCACTTTGTTATACAGCAGCAACTCACACAACAATGTAAAGCAATTATACTCCAATAAAGATGTCAAAAATAAAATAAAATAAAAAATAAAAATATACACTATGGAAAGTAAAAAAAAAAAAAAAATCAGCTGGGACCCCTACAGAGGAATGAAAACATCACCTATAAAGAGACCCACCACAGCAGCATAAAGAACTACTTATGTATTAGAGGAACCAGCACGGCCACTCCCAGCAGAGCAAAATTACATACAGATGCTAACACAGGAAAAGGTGATGGACTTAAAGAACTATTTTAATGTGGAAAGAGGCCCAAGCCCAGACGCATGATTAGACTTGTTCTGTTTATTTCTAGAGATCTCAACCACACTAATGAGAGGGAAATGATGAGAAAGCCATTTGGCTCAATGAAAGGAAGAAATTTTAAACAACTAGGACTTCTCAACAATGAAATAAACCCCCTTGTGTGACAGTGGCCTACCCATTATAAGAAACATGACAGTGGAGGCTGGGTGACCGTCTGTCAGAGATGCTGTAAATGAGATTTCAGCATCTCTAAATTTTAATATCTCTTCCAACTCTAGGAAACTATGATTTTTTTAAAAAACATAAATTATAAAAAATAATTCATAAAAATATTTAAAGGATGTGATGATGTTTATTTCTCTAAAGAGAATCAAGATATAATTTAAGTTGAAATCTAAATGTTTAATTTACCTTAAAACACAATAGTGGCTAATCAGAGTTCTCAAATGGATATAGTTAACAGGTTTCAATGAAATTTAACATGTAAGGAGAAGTTAAATAGCTATTCAACTACACTAATGGAATCTACATTTGGCAGAAGCATTGGAAGTCATCTTATAAGACTTCTTGGCTAGCAGCACCCGAGGATACAGTGAAGAGGTGGAAGCAGGTGGCCATTTGGAGACAGAGGTCTGAATTAAAGGCCAAAGCCTCAACTTGCTAGCTCTTAACAGGGCGTTTAACCCCCCAGAGCTTCAATGTCCTCCACATTAAATGGGGATAAATACTAGTCATCATAACTCACCAGTAGTTGTAAGAATCTAATGAGAAAATGAGTATGAAAGTGCTTTGTAATCAGTGCTATATACACATGAGTGATTATTATTATTAGGACTTCAAAGCCTCACTATCTTTTGATGTCCTTATAACTCATAGCTATAAGCCTTAGGTGGATTGGCCCTGACCCTGGGACAGGGATTTGGGTGCAAGTGGTTTGTTTGGACAGTGATCCCAGAAAGCTCTAATAGGAGAGTTGGGAAGTGAGACAGGAAAGGGAAGATAGTCAATATGGGTGCGTCTTACCGAACAAGTTACTGCTGCTGCGGGTAACAGAGGTGCAGTTCTGGTGAGGACCTCTGGGAGGCAGCATAGAACACACTTGAGTGATGAGGAAGCTACCACCTTGCTCCAGTTCCCATCAGTCTTTGGTTGAGGTCTGCTCTTAGGGCGCTAGCTCTCCATGTTTCTGACCTGCTCCAGCAGTCAGAGAAAGCCCACAGGCAAAGAGGAACAGGGGCATGGTGTAGGAGTCATTGGGTCTGCATGCTCCCATATGGGAAGGCCAGGGGAATATGCACAGGGTACCCATGGCACCCTCTCCACGCTCTTATATTCATTTGGATAAAACTCAGGCACAAAGAAGTTTTAAGACTTGGCTAAAAATATGCAATTGCAAATCAAAGACATATATCCCAACCTAGTGAGCTACTCAATTACAAAGACTGTCAAATTTCACCTTACATGAATCAATTCATCAGAAGCTTGTGGTCTTCTTAAAGGCCATGTGCATAGGGTTTGACAGTATGACAATATTTCGGCATTTTTTAAACCAAAGGAGCATCAGCTTGAGAAATACGGAGCTAGGAGAAGTATGAAAAAACAATTAAAATCAAAACTGAATGGCAAAGAAGAATGCAAATATTTGTCAGAAAGGTGAAGGCATCATAGTTCAGATTGGAGATGCTCATCAACCAAAGCCTGCGCTTAGCCTTCCTGTCTCCACCCGCACTCCACCTCCCATCTTGGTAAATAAAGATCTTCGGAAGTTCACAGAGGAGATTTCACCCCTGTCTAGTTCTGCTCTTCCTTTTCCAGGCACATCTTCTGTCACATGGTCTTGCAGAGCATCATTTTCTCTTTCCAGGGGCCAGCCCTGACCTGCGTGAGACAGTAAGCTAATCCTCACTTATCTCAGCTGTAAAGTATGATCTATTACAGCACTAGCCTGTCAGTCAGGCTTCTTAATGGTGCAAGGAGTAGCATTCGGTTCAGCAATCTACTGGGAGGTGTGAGACCTGGGGGCACCTTCGTTCTGAGCATTTGATGTCATTGACTTCCAGTGTGGCCTTTGAGCAAGTCATTTAACCTCCTTGGCTCAGTTAACCATATGGAAAGTGAACATGATAATATCTCACAAGGGCACTGTGAGATTACTCAATGTTTTTAAAGTGCTTGGGAAATGGAAGGCCCTGGGACGTGCCTCGCAATGTCATTAATCATGTAACCAGTTGAATTCAGGCAGCTGGACACTTACAGAATTCTTAGCTTCCTAGATAATTTCATTGCAATACCTCACAAATCATGAAGCTTCAATCTGAGAATTTGAATGATGAATTTCACACCATAGTGGAGGACAGAATTTTTCAAGTGTTCAACATTTGAACCGCCCTTTCATAGACTCTGTTTCTTCCTTTCTCAAGAGCAGAAAATGATTCAAACACTTATTCTTTTATTTTGAGAGCTATACCTCTTCTTCAAGTACAATGGGCTTTTTCTTGTCTTCATCTTCTCTGTCGCTTTGGGTTTTTACTCAGTCATTCAACAAACACTCTTTGAGCCTGAGCTATATTCCAGGTACTCTGCTAAGTGTTAGAGATAAAAACACAAGTAAGACAAGATTGCACCTTGGAGGAGCTCCCAGTCTGGAAAGGGGAAACAGACATATTCACAAAGAATTACAAAGGAATCTCACACTCCAAAGAGCTATGGAAACCCAGATGAATTTCTAAACTATGTGTCAGGAAGTGAATACCTGAGTTCCCTCCAGGAATGACTTCCTCCTTCTTGAAACCTCTTCCTTAAATTCCATATCACAGGTCTATCCTAGTTCTATTCCTACCATTGTTCTCTTTCATCAGCCCCTCTTTTCCCTTCAGTTTCTCAAAGGCAGGCAATTCTCTAAGGTTCTACACTTGGTTTTCTTCTCTCTTTACCTTCCTTTCCTCAGTACCCCTTCTCTCCCCCAATGGCAGTGACTGTCAGAAGTGCACAGCTCTGGGCCTCCCTGGTGGCGCAAGTGGTTGGGAGTCCGCCTGCCGATGCAGGGGATACGGGTTCGTGCCCCGGTCTGGGAGGATCCCATGTGCCGCGGAGCGGCTGGGCCCGTGGGCCGTGGCCGCTGGGCCTGCGCGTCCGGAGCCTGCGCGTCCGGAGCCTGTGCTCCGCAACGGGGGAGGCCACGGCAGTGAGAGGCCCGCATACCGCAAAAAAAAAAAAAAAAAAAAAAAGAAGTGCACAGCTCTCACCCTGACCTCTATCCTCAGAGCCAGACCTACCTGGAGGTCCTCGAACTCAACATGGCCCCTCCAAACTCACCATTTTTCTAACAATGTACCTTCCTCAGCATAATCTCTCAAGTTCTCTTAACAGGGCCACCATTGCCCTTCGAACCCAGGCTTTAAACCGGACCATCATGTGGGAGTCTCTCTCCTCACTCATTCTCATATCAAAACGACCACCATGTCCTCTTCATTTTGATTCTGCAAGGCCCCTCAGTGCTCCATCCCACGGCGGGCCCCTCCCATTCCCATGCTTGCCCTGGTCTCTTATCTCCCATCTCTATGGCTAAAATTCTCTTTCTCCAGTGCAGTCCACATACAGTGACAATCAGAATTTTCTTAAGCTTTCTTCTATTTATATCATTCTCCTGCTCAAAAATATTGATTGCTCCCCAATGCCTACTAAATTAAATTTCCTCATTCTGGGACTCAGAAACCTTTCCAGAATGTCTACAGACTTGCTTTCTCATCTTTTCTCCCACTATGCCCCTACACTGAGCAAGAGATGGAGACAGGCGGATGGTTGCTTGTCTCCAGGTGGATAACCCATTAGTGCCCTCTAGGTCTTTACACACACTGTCCCTGCTGCCTGGAAGGCTCTGCCTGCCTGTCTCTGCCCATACACCCCGTAGGCACCAAGGCCAATCTCCAACGTCACCACTTCCACACAGCACTCCTTCCTAATCCCCAATTGTGTTGGCTGGTCCTTCCTTCAAACCTCCAGAACTCTTTTTGGTTCCTCTCAAATGGCATGAGTTTTGCTCCGCTTCTACCCTATGCCCTCATCCCCTTCTATTTCCTACTTACCTGCTTCTGGATGGAAAGCTCCTTGAGAAAATAGAATGTATCTTATTCCATCGTCATTATTTCCCATAGGACTTACAGCAATACTTGTTGAAGTGAACAAAATTAGAAATCCCAGGCTTGCGGTTGCTTCAACTATCCTTCATTTTTATAAATGTGCCTTGTTCTACACAATATTTATAATAGCTGGCCTCATTATTGAAAAGAAAAAAGCAACAAAAAATTAAACTAAAAAAACTGTACAGTGTCTGCTTTAACAATGGAAATAGTTACTCTCTATTTCAATTTAACAGTGAAATAAACATTTTTGGAGTCACTGAGCCTATGCTGTTTGTTCAGTGTTGGCATATAGATAATCAGACCTCATCCTTGCCTTCAAGAAACTCATCATCAGGCATGGACATATATACACTACCAAATGTAAAACAGATGGCTAGTGGGGAGCAGCCACATAGCACAGGGAGATCAGCTCGGTGCTTTGTGTCCACCTAGAGGGGTGGGATAGGGAGGGTGGGAGGGAGACGCAAGAGGGAGGGGATATGGGGATATATGTATACGTATAGCTGATTCACTTTGTTATACAGCAGGAACTAACACACCATTGTAAAGCAATTAGACTCAATAAAGATGTTTAAAAAAAGAAAAAGAAACTCATCATCAAATGTGGGAGACTAATAAATAAACACATTGCAATGCTAGGTCATAAGTACAAAACTAAAAATATGGCCAAGGTACAGACAGTAGAAGCAGTGATGTGGGGAATGTGAGTATGAGAAGACTTGCCGGAGGTGAAGCCAGACAGAATAGTCCCAGAGAGCAAAGCGGGGGAGACAGTAACCCATGTGGAGAGAGCAGCATTTGCAAAGGCCCAGGGACATGAAATAAGACGGTGGTGTAGCAAAACCGAGGCCAGCTCAGTATTGCTACTGACATGAAATACAGGTAGAGGGGGCCCCGTGGGATGAGGGTGGCTAAGTGATCAGCAGCCACATTGCAAACAGCCTTTGATACCTTGTTCTATAGGTGATGGGGAGCTGGTAAAGGGTTTTTTGTTGTTGTTGTGTGTTTGTTTGTTTTTGCCGTACGCGGGCCTCTCACTGTTGTGGCCTCTCCCATTGCGGAGCACAGGCTCCGGACGCGCAGGCTCAGCGGCCATGGCTCACGGGCCCAGCCGCTCCGTGGCATGTGGGATCCTCCGGGACCGGGGCACGAACCTGTGTCCCCTGCATTGGCAAGCGGACTCTCAACCACTGCACCACCAGGGAAGCCCTGGTAAAGGGTTTTAATCAGGGCAAAGGGGCTGACTTTCTTAAATTGAATTTTCTTATAACGGGCTTAATTCTGAATTGAAAAAAAAGTAAAATACTAGCACTGACTAGAAAAAGGAAATCAGGCCAAGATCTGGAGAAAAAGTACTGCGTTTCCTGAGGAGTGTTTATGCTTAAATCTCCATGAGAACCCGCAGGTGGAAGTCCCCTCCAGAACAGCAGTGGCAGTGCTGAGAGCATCTGTGCACCGCGTAGTATTCCAAGCATTTTTAATGGATTACCTCACTTAATCTGCCCAACAGTCATATGAAGTCCACCGTACAGAGGGGGACACTGAGGCCCAGAGGGGTCGAGCTGCTCCTTCAAGGTCCACAGCTGGTGAGAGGGACCCCCTGACTCCCCGCGCAGGCTTCCAACCCCTGCGCATCACAGCCTCCCCACAGTGGCGCGAAAACTGTTGCACAAATCTGCGCCTCTGCTTGTTTTCGTCCTCTTTTGTAATGTGAGAACAACTATGTTTCTATGTTTACTACGTACTTCGGAGCCGGTTGTGTTAGGCGCGGCCTCACACCGGGTAGAGGATGCGGCGGGAAGGGCGCCTTGCTACGCACCAGCGCGCCTCGCTCTGCAAAAGAACCTGGTTGTGATTCAAAACAAAAATACTCTGAGCGGCACTGGAAACCCCACTTACAAGTTAGGCACACGTTTTCCAAAGGGAGAGAAGATTCCAGGGCGGGGGAGCATCCTTGCAATGCCTATTCATGAGGGAGCCTGTCTCCCAGGGAAAGTAGCTTTCCAACCGGACGCAAAATCTTGATGTAAACATACACCGCACAGAACTCAAAGCCCACTTTTCATCATCTCACTGCAGCGGCTCTAATGTTAGCACTTTGGATCTTGTATTGTGATCTGTGTGTCTGGGCACATGTATACTTCTGCGAATAGGACTCCCATATGTACAGGCTGAGATATTAATGTAATAAGAAAGATTCCAAAGACCAAGTCTGCAATCTGCTGCATTACTTTTAAGTCACGAGTCACAGTGTGCGTGCCCAGACACACACACACACACACACACACATGCACACACACAGTGCTGTATAATACAGCACTATAGCTTTCTCTATTTTGGGGCGTGGAGGTCTAGGGTAAATCTCCACCTCTCTTGTACCTTCCGTCACACTGTCCCAATCTTTGTACCCTTGAAAAAACTCTGGATGCCTCTGAGTTATCTGTGTGCTTTTTCAAAGGAAAAATATGTAACATATGAATTGAAACAGACTTGCTGCCCAAAATGGACATGTGCATCGCATGACAAAATCCTTGCCTCTTTCCTAAACTTGAAATTTTGACTGCCTAAAATTGCTGACTGATGAGCAAGAATTCTAGTGGGATTAAAACACCTACATAGCCACTTCACTTTCATCCTGTTCTGTCTGAATGTACAAAAAGCCTGCCCTCTTCTCTACTTGGAAGCTCCACAGACCCACTGCCTTCCATTCCAGGCTCTATGAGTGTCGAAGTGAACTCAGGAAATGTGCCATGTTGAAGTCGTAAATGCACTGAAGGTACAGCTCATTGCTCCCGTATATGTGGTTTTACAGGACAAGGACATACATTGAACTGTGGAATGTTGATGCTAGATGGGTGTCCAGGACCTTTATGAAGGGAATATGGAAGTAAGGTTCTAAAGCGTGCCCAAGATGCTAATTTGAAAGCTATTCCAGGTTACAGCAAGTGACATGAGCAAAATTGTACCATCTAGATTTGGAGATGACGAATGAAGCTGGGGAGTAGAAAGGTGCCTTGGACACAGATAAAAGAGTGTGAGACCATGCCAAGCTCTGAAGATGAGGAATGGCTAAATTCCATTAGAGACCGTGGGACTAGACTGAGACTTGCTAGAAGAAAAAGTATTCATTGCATGAGTATTTTAAGAAAACGAAAGTTGCCTCATTGGACTAGACTAGAAAGAAGAAAGAAGAGTCAAGAGGTTGAGGAGGAGGAGGCTGAAATAATTGGCACAGGGAATGGGGGAATGTCAGGAGGAAAGCACCTTTGGGGACCTGAAAGCAGGGTCAGCTTTTTCTTTTTTGGCTGCACCACATGGCGTGTGGGATCTTAGCTCCCCGACCAAGGATCAAACCCATGCCCACTGCAGTGGAAGCTCAGAGTCTTAACCACTGGACCACCAGGGAGGGGTCAGCTTTTCTAGGCTGATCCTCTTTGATGCTGGGAAGTGTTAGTGTGAATGCCGTTAAACATGACCTATTGGCAAGGATGTTAAGTGAGCCCCAATATGAGCAAGAGAAGAATCCATGGTTAGTGATGGGGATTAAGTGGCCTAGAGGGATCCAGTCTCTTTGCAAAGAGGCCCTTTTTCAGCAGCTCATCATTTCTGTCTCCAGATCGGTTCACGTCTCCACCACTGTCTTCTGAGGTATTGACCATCACTGACAAGCCAGGCATCGATGTAGACTCTTCACAATCACTGGTGTAAGTACCAGAAGGTATGCCCCCATTTGAATTTGATGGGGTAAATTCCAGGAGAACTAGGGACCACCGTGCTGTGGCTGAAGGGCCTCAGCAGGTCAGGAGCACAGATTGTGTCAGGCATTTGGCCCACTTCATAACCTCTTTCCTTTCAGTGTGTGTGTTCGTAGCCAGCCATAGCAAGCAGCAGGGCAGGAACTTGTTTTGTTCCTCGGTATTAAAATGCCTTGGCTGATCCCCAAGGGGCACCAAATGTCATGGTGATCAGATTTGTCACCGCCCAAAATCAATTCTTGGTCATTTACTGGGGACTTGGGAAATATATAGCTCAGATAAATTAAATCCAAAATTAATCTCAAGCCAGCGGTTATAAATACTTGCCGACAAAATTCTTTACCAGAACTTTTTTGACAAAGGTGAGTTTCCTCCATTGCCCCCTTATTTTACTTCCTCCAAGATGTACTAATGAACTGGGCCAAAATTTAGTAAAGGGTAGAGGATGAGGCAAGCCTCTGAAAAGTCACGTGCTGTCTCTCCCTGGAAATAGAAGTCTTTATGACAACTTCCCTCCAGAACCTGAAAACCAATTATGGCCATTTTAAAAGAGGGTCAATTAGTTAAGAATAGAGTTCATCAGTAAGAATGTACTGAGCCCCAGAGGGTGCTAGGCACTTCAGAAACAGGCCAGTTGTTGTGTCAGGGTCCTCTAGCATCTGAGCCAAGACGACCTGTATAAAAGGTGATTTTCCAGTACTCAAACAGGGCGCATCTTGACAAATGGTTGAGGCAGCAAAAGGGGTCTTTGGTCCCTCCCCAGATTTTCCTGCATTCATGTTCTGGGCTGATGTCAACAAGTCTTTCCAAAGTTCTTTCTTAACCAAGGTGATTAGAATTCAAGGTGTGATCCCTCCTGGGAAGGGAAAATGTGAACTCAGAAAACTATCAAGACCCAAGTAGGGTAGAGCCATGAACTGACAAGCAATGGAGGTGATAGTTTGGTCTTCAATTCCACCATGTAGACGAGGTTAGCATGGCCCCAGCAGCTAGAATTGAAGGGAGAGAACTCTGCAAGAATAGGCATATAAGAAGCTCACCCCACCTTCTCCTCCATATCAAGATCATGGAATTTTTTGCGGGGAGGGGGTGGGATGTAGGGGAGTTGCTGGCAGTGGGCAGGCACTGCCCTCGACCCACTCAGCACCATGGGAATGGTGCCCTCCCCCTTCCCCTGTATCTTTGTGAAATCATTCCTAACACTTGGTCTCAAGGCATATACATATTAGATTTGATGTTAAAATCATTTCAGATTGATCAAGGACACACTCAACTGACAACGCTCTCTGTAACAGCTTTCTGTCGCCGGGTGTCAGACTGCATTTCCTGCCTATTTCAACACCAAGCATCAGGTGTGGTTACCACTACTTCCACCAAATTCCAATTAGTTCATTTTGAAGGATACCACCCATGGGTAGGTACATAGGGAACCTAACTTTGAAGTTAGGACTTCTCTGAACCATGCTGGTTTAAAATCCCAGGGAATTCCTAGGGTGTTTGTACACAAGGAAATGAAAAATTAAATTACAGTATAAGGTATTCAACTGATTTCCCTGGGTGGTTTTGATTGGGAAGAAGTGTACTACTGTGAAAATTTCATCTATCACAGGCTTGTAAGATTCATCTCTTTCACTCCTAAACCCACATAGGCTATTCAAAAACCTCAGATTGAGGGCATCTTATTTGCTATTTACTATTTGGGAAGAATACATTTTATTAAATTCTCCATCCACGTTTTTAAAAAAGTTATTTGTTTCAAATATGTGTTCAAAACCTTTTTTACTTTGATCTGAATTTTAGTTTAATTCTTATAAGTAGATATTGTATGTCCTTGGTACAAAATTCGAAGAGTATGAAATGATGTACAGGGAAAAGTAAGTCTCTTTACTCCTCTGTCTCCCAATCACGCAAACTCAGAGGCAACTACTGCTACTAAGTTTTAGTTGTGCTTCTAGATGCAGTCCAGGCAGATCTGTCAAGTAGGTTTTTTAACACAAATGGTAGAATGTTATACAAGGTGTTCTATACCTTACTTTTTTCATTTAACAGTATACCTTAGAGAGCCTTCCGTATCAGTGCATTCTCTTTAACTGCTATAGAACATTCCCTTCTATGGCTCTACCAAAATTTATTTAATTAATCCTTTATTGATTAAAAAAAACCTAAAAAATTTAGGTTGTGTCCAACCTTGTGCTAATACAAACAATACTGGAATAAATAGGTCACTTCACAGAAGCTGAGTATAACTGTAGGAGAAATATTTAGAAGTAAATTGCTGGGTCAAAGGGTGTATTCGGTTTTTAATTTTAATAAATATTGCAAATTGCTTTCCATAAAGTTGTAACAACATGAGCAGCATAGGACAGTGCCTGTTATCCACCCCTTGACCACAGCATATGTTATCAGAGTGTATTATCAATTTTAAAAATATTTGCCAATGTGATACGTGGAAATTGATATCTCTTTGTAATTTTATTTTGATTTTTTTCTTAACGTAAGTGAGACTGAGCTCCTTCCCATGTATTGTAGAGCTGTTTGGACTTCCTTTTCAGTCAACTGCCTTCATATCTTTTGCTAGTTTTCCAATGGAGTTAGGTCTTTCTTTTACTGATTAATTAGTTCTTTACATCAGGAAAAACATGCTTTCACTGAGATAGGCTTTTAAAATATTTTCCCAGGTTCTTATCTGCCCTTTTACTTCTGTAAAAATCATCTTCTATTGGTTTTTGCTATACACAAATTTTTGATCTTTCAGTAGGATTCTAGAATGCTAGAATGCTTAATGCTTTAAAATTTACTTACCAAATAATTATAAAATATCACAGAATTGGTGTCTCTCCTCTTGGACCAAGGCGACTTAAAATTTTACATTAGACCTGTATTAGTTTTCTTTGCTGCATAACGAATTACCACAAATTTAGCAGTTTTAAACAATCTCCATTTATTATCTCAAATTTTCTCTGGGTCAGGTGTCTGAACATGGCTTAGCTGAGTCCTCTGCACTGGGTCTCACTAGATGGCAATTAAGATGTTGGCCAGGGCTAGGGTCTCATCTGGAGGCTCAACTGGGAAGGGTCTGCCTCAGGTTTTTGGAGAAGTTATTTCCTTGAGGCTTTAGGATTCATGACAACTGTCTTCTTCAAAGCCAACAATGGAAAGCATCTCTAGAGCCAAAACCTTGGCAAAATGGAGTCTTTTATAATGTAACATAACCATGGGAATGACATCTCCTCACCTTTTTATATGCTGTTGGTTAGAATCAAGCCACAAGTCCTGCCCATGCTTAAGCGGCTGGGGGAGGGCTTATACAAGAGCATAAATACCAGAAGGCAGGGATCACTGGGGGTTACTTTAGCATCTGTCTGTAGCACGCATAATATGAAGTTCTAGGGAAAGTATAGAGATTAAATCACCGGGGAGTGTTCCCTCAAGAATGTAAAGTACAGAAGGAAAAATTAAAATAACTTTAATATAAGACATAATGTAGAGGGGACTTCCCTGGCAGTCCAGTGGCTAAGACTTTGCCTTCCAATGCAGGAGGTGCAGGTTCGAGCTAAGATCCCACATGCCATGTGGCCAAAAAACCAAACCATAAAACAGAAGCAATATTGCAACAAATTGAATAAAGACTTTAAAAATGGTCCACATCCAAAAACAAAAATCTTTAAAAAAAAAAAAAAAAAAGACAGAATGTGGAAACTTCTACCAAGAGCAGTACAAAATAAAATATTATGAAAGCTTAGAAAAGGAGGAGGGAGTCTGAGAAGTTTCCTTTAAGGTAGCATTTGAGTTGAGCTTTTTATTGTCGTTTTTGTTATTACTATTCTCTTTATTTAAGAGTTAGCATTTACTGAGTGCTAAGTCTATCCCAGGCAAGGCACTGTGCAATTAGGAATTCTCACCTTTGTTCCAGCTACGGCTCCCCCATTTTTAATCTGTTTTACATATTATACTTTTGTTTAAGATTTTTATTTTAATAAAGGGTTTTCATGGCTGAAAAACAAATATGAAACCATTGGTTGGGACTGGGTAGGGATTTTGAAGAAGGTGAATTCATGTCAGAGCTAAGGTTCCAAACCAAGTTCAAAATCTACAAAAACTGGGGCCAAACAGATAAGATCAGAGGTCCACACAGTGACCATCGTATCATAGCAGACTGCAACTGGAGGGCAGGAATTCTGACTTTCATGCAGTCCTTGCCTAAACTGGGTCATAGGGGGAAATGGGTTGTCCAAAAGTTAGTGGGACCAGGAGCAAAACTGAATCAATGCCAAGCCTTTGAACTAAGTGCTTGGGGCAGAAGGTATGGACCGATTCTAGAGTCTAATATTAGGCTTGTGGAGACAGGAGTGGAGGAGGGTAGAAAAGGGGTAAGGGACATCACCTGTGAAGGTTAGGAGACTGCAGTGGCAGTCTGTATAAGTGAAGTGTGTTGAGTTTAGCTATTCTGGATGGCTCTATTGAAAGCCTTCTTTCTATTATAATTACAGCAAATAACTCAGTTATTACTTAGAAGTCACACCTTGTATTTCCTTCTACTTATTCTGATTCAGAAAAGTCTTTCATAATAGCTATTCCCTGTTTGACGTGGCTGTAGGTGACCTGCCTGAATCTATTTTTTCGATAGTATCCCCACCATGCCATCATTTCAAGCAATGGTTTTCTAACTGTACTCTTGTGTGGAGTGTCAAGGGCATCCCAAGAATGTGGGAAGGTCTGAGAAAAGAGGCACGCGTTCCACACAGCACCTTAACCAGAGCAGCCCTGTTTTTATTGGTTTCATTTACTTAAAATTCCATATAAAGTTTGTTTCAAGAAAGGCTATCTAAGTTCTAAAAAAATAAAAAGCGGTTATTAGAGTATCTGTTAGTTTTTTAATCTTTACCAAGAAAATTCAGTCTAATCTTTTTTAGTCACATTTCATTTCTGACCACAAGTGGTATTACCAAATTTGACTCCCCTCTTTATTCGTTAGACTTAACTCTAAATGATTTTGGCTGCTACCAAAGAAATCAAATCTTTGCTCAAAGAATAAAGATTAGTCATTAATTTGAAGATTCAATAGAATGAGCTGTAGCCTCTAAAGAAGATTCCAGAGGGTGAATTCTGCAAATATTTTGAGCAAAGATATCATTTTTGAAATAAGAGCATAACTCCTCAAGATAAATACCCTGAAAGATGTAGCACTCAATAGTAAACATAGAGAAGATCCTCATTATTCACTGTTCACATTCATATTTTTTTACTTGGGAAGAAATTCCAAAAGTCTGTAATATAACATCTGAATTTGAATTAAAAACTCTGTAACACTGGCATATGGGGAGTGAACCATCTTAACCCAACTTTGTTACCCTGTAAAAAGTAACTTTCTTGAAGGGTCCACTTATGCTTTTTCTTGAAGGAGGCACTTATACTTTTCAGTTTTAACTTACTCTATTTGGTAAGAAAAATGCATGCTGTAAAGTTCTTCTGACGTACACTCAACAATCTTCACTACATTTTGGTATACTCATTTAAAACTCAGTCAATTGTTTTGCAATCAAACCCAAACAAGCCCCATGATTACCCTACTGTGAGCCCTTGACCAGAGAGTAAATGTGTAATGGGCAAAAATTTTAGTCCACAAACACAAGTACAAATAAATGACACTATTTTTCTAAAACTCAACTTATTTTCTACTTTAGACTCTCATCCCAGTCAGTTCAGGTCCTCTCCATCATGGCCTCCCCACCCTCAACTTCGGCCCTATCCCTAGTGTATCACTTATGTTTCAGTGGACACTGTAGGGTCAAGACATGGTGCAGGGACAACTGGTCCTTGATTGTTGTCGCTTACCACTGCTAGATTCCATGGAGACATTACGTCCTATTATGCACTTATACAGTTACGGTCTATACAATTGTTGCTGAACTGGCCCAAACATGAGATCCTTCCAGGTCTGGGTTTTTCTCATCTATTCCAATACCCCTCTTGAACTGCTGATGAATATTTTCTACCTGTATCATTCTAGGTATGGAAAAATTCTGCAAGGTGGTCTTGGGTAGGTCTATCTACACCTTCTAAGTAGTGATCTCTACTCTACGTCTGGTCTTTGGGGCAATTCATGAGATTTGCACCTCCTTGCATTCCATCCAGGAGAAGACACACAAGCTCATTCTGTTCTGAATCCCTACAAACCTAACTGAGGTTTCTATCAAGTGCACTCCTCCACTATACATTACACCACTGAAGACTCAGTTTTGAGGGTAGGAGACAAAGAGTAAGACCTCTTTTTAGAGACATTCACCAGCATATAATGCTCTTCTTCCCCTCTAATTATCTTCCTCTCTCCCACATAGTTATTCGTAACTCATCTGGGAAAGGAAATCTGACTCACACAATTAAGCACACTCCCAAATCTGCACTTTGGACTTTATTCCCTGAGTCTTTCAAAGCTTAGTATTTGAAAGTCAAACACCAGGCTCTTTTAAATCAAAAACCTTGGCTGTTAAACTTCTACTTCTGACCAAGATGAAATAATAGAAACAGATCTATTTTCCTTCCTGAAACAACTGAAAAACTGGGCAAAATTTATGAAGCAGTGGTTTCTAAAACACTGGATATCAGGAAAAAAAGAGAATTAACCCCTGAGATACGGAAAACAAGTGAGGTGACCCCCACAATTGCACTAGCTTGCTACCTGGAGAGGTTACGTGCTGCAGCACATAGAGATCCAAGTGGAGCCCAGGAGTTTCAGAACTTGAGGAGATGGAGCTGGGAGTTCAGGAAGGCCAAATGTTAGAATTCACGGGGCAGCACACTGCAGGGAAGAGTGCTACACAGAGTAAGAACTCAAGAGGTATGACGAGGTCCTAGCTGAGTACTGATGAGTATAGGTGTGAGACAACTACTTGAAGCCAGGGAAAGAGCCACGCAAAAGAAGCAAAGGAAACAATCCCACAGCTCCCCTAGAATTGGGAATAGTTCCTGTTACCACCAGCCATTGGGGAAAACCTCATAATCCACAGGGCATGGGTAGAATCCTCAGAAGGGCTTTGCCTCAGTACTGGAGGCAGCTTTGGTCCTGCCTAAAAATAAAGAAGCAAGACTCAAAAGCATGAAACTGTTTCCAAGTAACTCAACTAGCTCCCAGAAAAAAGTTCAATAATATGTATAGGAATAAAGCCATCCATTACCTAACAAGGTGAAATTTGCAACACCTGGCATCTAATCAAAAATTACCAGGCATGCAAAAAAAACAAGAAAACACAACCGATAACAATAGATTAAAAACAACAACAAAAAAAATCTAAACTGACTCAGTAAATAAATGGATGATAGAGTTAGTACCTAAAATTTTTAAACATTATTATAATGGATTTCCGTATGTTCAAGAAACTAGAAGAACAATTAAACATGTTAAGTAGAAACCTGGAAGATATAAAAAAAGACACAAAATTCTAGAGATGAAAATTATAATGTCTGAGATGAAAAATACACTGGATTAGATCAATGGCAGATCAGCCATTACAGACATAAAGTTTAGTGAACTTGAAGATATAGTAAGAGAACCTATCTAAATATACAATATAGGGAGAGAAAAAGACTGAAGGAAATGAAGCAAGCATCAGGGACTTGTGGATAACTTCAAGTATCCCAATATATGTGAAATTGGAGTCCCCAAAGGAGAGGAGAGAATGGGAGGGACAGAAGACATATTTGATTAAATAATTAGTGAAAATGATCCACTTACAAACTCACACATCCCAGAATTTCAACAAACCCCAAGTCCAAAAAGAAATGCAAAACCCATTCCTGAAAAAAAAATCTCTGCAAACTATGAATAGAAGGCAGTTTCTTCAGCCTGATAAAGGATGGCTATGAGAAACGTATCATTAATATCATACCTAATGATGGCAGATGGAATGCTTTCCTTGAGGTCAGGATCAAGGCAAGAATGTCTAGTCTTGCCACTTTCATTCAACATTGTATTAGAAGTTCTAGACAATAAAATTAGGCAAAAAAAAAAGGAATAAAAGGCATTCATATTGGAAAGGAAAAGTAAAACTGTCATATTCATAACTGACATGATTGGCTATGCAAAATCTAATAAGTGAGCTTAAGGTTGCAGGATACGTGATAAGTGTACAAAAAGTAATTGTATTTCTACATTAGCAATGAACATCATAAATTGAAATTTTAAGAAGTAATACCATTTACAAAAACCTTAAAAATATGAAATAGGGATAAATCTGACAAAAGATGTGAAGGTCTGTACACAAGTATAATAAAACATTGCTCAATGATATTAAATAATAACCTAAAAAAGGAAGAGATTTACCTCGTTCTTGAGTCAGAAGACTTGTTAAAACATTTATTCTTCTTAAATTGATCTATAGATTCAGTGCAACCCCAATCAAAAACCCAGCAGAATTTTTTGGTAGAAATTGATGAGCTGATTCTAAAAATCATACAGAAACACAAAGAACCTGGAATAACAGAGCAAAACAAAACTTAAAAAGAAGAATAAAGATGAAGGGCTTACAGCACCTGATTTCAAGATTTACACAAATCTACAGAATCAAGGCATTGCAGTATTGGTGTAAAGATAGACAAATAGGCTTGCCACATAGGGACAAATTATTTTTGACGAAGGCAGTTCAGTGGAGAAAGGATACTCTTTTCCAAAACTGGTAATGGAAAAATTGGACATCCATAGGCTAATAAATAAACTTCAATCTATACTTGTTACTAAATTAAAAAATTAACTCCTTTGCGATGACCTAGAGGGGTGGAATAGGGAGGGTGGGAGGAAGGCTAAAGAGGGAGGGGATATGGAGATATATGTATGCATATGGCTGATTCACTTTGTTGTACAACAGGAACTAACATAGCACCGTGAAGCAATTATAATCCAATAAAGATGTATTTAAAAATTTAAGTCAAAATGGATCATAGAGTTAAATGTAAAGCCTAAACTTATTAAACTTCTGGAAGAAAACACCGAAGAAAATCTTTGTGACCTCGGGTTGGCAGAAATGTCTTAGTACAGTACTAAACACTGTCCATAAAAGAAAGGATTGATATAGATAGGATTTAATTACAATTAAGAACTTTTGCTCTTCAAAAGACACTTCTAAGAGGATGAAAGATAGCCAATCCACAGGCTGGGAGAAAATGTTTGCTAATTGAATAGATGATAAGGGGCTTGTATCCATAATATTTAAAGAACTCTCAATACTCAATTTAAAAATAATCAACTTTTTTAAATGGGCAAAATGTTTGAACAGACACTTCACCGAAAATGATATAACAGATGGCAAGCAGAAACAGGAAAGGATGATCTTCACCATTAACCATTAGGGAAATGCAAATTAAAACCGTAATCAGTTACCACTACACAGCTACTATAATGTCTGCAGTTAAAAAGACTGACTATACCATGTGTTGGCATGGGAACCACTATGACTCTCACACACTACTGGTGGGAATGTAAAATGGGCAAATTCTTTAGAAAACAGTTCAGCAGTTGCTTAAAAAATTAAACACGCACCTACTACATGATTCATTCTACTCCTAGGTGTTGACCCAACAGAAATAAAAGCATGTGTTTACAAACACTTGTACACAAATGTTTACTGCAGCTTTATTTACACTAGCCAAGACCTGAAAATCATCCAAATGTTCATCAACAGGTGAATGGACACACCATGGTACAGTCATACAATAAATTACTACTCAGTAATGAAAACGAGTGGACTATTGATACAATAACCTGGATGATTCTCAAAATAATTATGGTCAGTGCAATAAACCAGACAAAGAGAATAAGTACTGTATGATTCTATTTATATAAAATTCTTGAAAACCTGCAAACGAATCTATAGTGGCTGAAAGCAGATTGGGGCTGTCTATGAAAACAAAGCAGGGAGAGGGGGAGAAAGGAGGGATTACAAAAAGGCACAGGGCAACTTTGGGGTGATGGATATGTGTATGATTTTGATTAGGATGATGGTTTCATAGGTGCACACATATGTCAGAACTCACAATATTGTGCACATTAACTATGTATGATTTATGTCAATAAAGCTGCTTTAAATTGTCTTCGCTCTTGAAACTCAACTGTATTTTCTCTCTTTCCCTCTTTTTTCTGTATTAACTCTTCTGTAAGGCAAGGGATACCACCAACTGAATGAAGGAAGGGTAAAGTATACAAGGATATTCACAAGGGGAATAAACCTAAGTTTGTATCTCAAAATGCACCATGTTATACAAGGCCTGTAGTCCAGTGGAGGGAACATTGGGCTAATGGTGGCTAATTGGCTGTGTTACATAGCTTTCCTCTGGGGAGGGTTCTCTTGGTAGGTATGTATGTCAAACTTTGTTGTAAAAATATTAGGGGTTGAGGAGCTTGTCCACAGCAAAATTGTGAGGTGAATAAATCTTATCTAAGGTGTTCCTCAATTCCCCTCTTTGGGTGTCTCTTCCCTAATTTTCTATATTACTCTCCCTCCCCTTATATCCTTACCTATCCTCCAATCAAGACCCACTGCTTTCATGCTTCCACCAATGCACTCACTCCTTCTGAGTATTCTGGCAGACACTGAAAAGTTATAAGATAAATGTAGTCTGATTAAGATATTTGTAATTCATTGTGAATCACTACACCTAGCATAGGGTTTAAGAACATAAATGCTGGAGCCAGGCTGCCTGGGTTCAAATCCCAGCTCCATCCCTAATTGGCTGTGTAACCCTGGGCATGTTCCTTAACCACTCAGAACCTCAGTGACTTCATCTGTAAAATAAGCATAATTGTACCTATTTCACGAGTTAGTCATGAGGTTGAAATGAATCAATATTTCTAAAGCATTTAGAACAGTATCTGGCACACAGCAAACACTATATAGGTATTTCTAAAGTAAATTAATAAATGGGCAGGGACTATGGCTTTAAAATGAGAGAGAATGTTTACATCCAGAAAACTAACTCTTAACAGTGGAGTCTTATGTTTCCTGGAAGCCCTGTGGCAGAAATGTCCATCAAGAGATCAAAAGCACCTCCCTGGCATGTATCAGATCTCCCCACCCAAGTGCCCACCACTTCAGTCTCTACATCAGCCCACTGTAGGATGCTCAATGCCCATACTGTGAATCTGAGCAGGTGCTAATGTCACACCTCCTCATTTGGACCAACACAGATCACTATTGTCTTCAGAGCTGCCAGGGCTCCGATCAACTCAAATCCCTCAAAGACCTAAGCCTAACAGCCACCTGCCTCTCAGCTAAAAACATAGTACGTCTGCTCCTGTAGATTCAAGCAATAATAAGCACACATGCTAATTCAGTTCTGAAACCTCCTGGGTGGAATCTTAACTCTTTCAAGGATATGTAAACCCAGACTGAAACGCTCATTAGAAACATTTCAAAGCTGTTAATCACAGTGGCTTTTAAAAGGCAGTGGAGCCAGAGAACCAGCTGAAGAGAACCCTAAGTTTCTCAGTGTTATTTATTCCTCCAGTGCCTAAACCCTCTTGAGAAAGAATCTATATCCAGAAGGATTAGAAGATTCTGCCTGCAAATCTATTAACCCAGTACTGACAGGAGTGGGATACACCCGTAGCCATCTTTTTTTTTTTTTTTTAAGTTTGTCATTTGAAAGGTTTTCAGGTTTCTGGCTTAGGGGCGTGTCCTTATCCCATAGGAAAGCAAACCTAATTTATAACACAGCCAATTTCCATCTGGGTCCTAGGGTCCAAGACCACAGGGACCCTTTTACTCACCATTCTTCCCATAATCCTTTATTGAGTATCTGCTTTGGGAAAAGGCTTTGTAGCACCAGCCCGGCCCTTCCAGAGTAGAGTAACCGACCCCTCCCATGGCCCCATTCTCAAAACCCTGTTCGGGGGGAGGGTGGGAGAGAGGAGTAATGTCTCTATGTATGACATACCCCCAGAAACTTCTGATTCAAGCAGCATGGACACCCATACCCAAACCAACCCTTCCAAGGGCCAGCTGGTACCTAATCACATTCTCTTCCATGAAAGCTATAATTGGCGGAGGCTGAATTTAGCTGGACCTGTGAAAAATACACTGACCTGGGCTGCTGGCCATTTGGTAAATAGAGAGCAAGAAGGAGAGGAGATTGTAAGAGCAGAAAGGAGAACATACAGCCTGTAGGAGACAGCGCAGTTTCTGGGTGTAGAGGTTGCCAAGGTAGAGCTCCCCAGCATTCTAGCTGTCCTCTTTACCTGTATCGGTGACATCAACTGTTGGTTTGTGAGCTTAAGGGGGTGCCTGTTCCTGTTGATGAAACAAGTTCTGATTAAAGCTAATGAACCTCAGGACTTGAGGTTTTCAGCCTACGCTATGTCTGGAACTGAAAGGTCCAGGGATTGCTCTCTGCTGTATGTAATGTAAGTCCCAGTTTAGGCCCACTCCGTGTTCAGCTTAAGGTACCAAGATGTCTGGCGGGGCCAACCTACTGTGTATCTGTTTGCATAAGGAACCTTGTTGCCTCCTGGGAAAGAATGCATCCTAAGGTAAAAGACAATTAAGATGTATAAGTTTGGTCCAAAAACAATGCCCAGGACACAGGAAATGCAGAGCATTTTAGTACAGTAGTGCCTTACTGTAGCTGTAATAGAGGCAAAACCCATCCTGAGTCTTCTGATGAGGGGATTGAGATGAAGGCCTGCTTCCAAAAATATGCAAAAAGCAAGCAAACAACAGTAGCCAAAAAACAAACAAACAAACAAAAAAGCCTCTAAGTTGGGGGTACAAAAACATCACTACCGCAAGAAAAAAAAAAAGAATACAAAATATCTCCTGCATTTTTAGACATTGGTTACACATTGAAATGATCATTTTGGATATATTAGGTGAAATGAAATACATTATTAATATTAACTCCATGTATTTCTTTTTATCTTTTTTAAACATGAGTATTAAAAGAAACCTTTAAATTAAAAAAAAAATCACTATTTTATTATCCAAGTCATTGAGTAATTCCTACCCTAGGGAAAGGGATTCTTCCCAGTGCTTCAGCAGAAAATCTGGTACAACACACAAGGGTCAAGGTTAGCCACAGTAGTTAGAGCTCTCTGGACAGGTATCTGTGGCCACAGCTTGGGGACTGGTGGCCCACACGGACAGGCATCTCCAGCGGTGGCAGGGGTCAGCAACCCCCTGCAGGCCACGGGGGGAACAGAGAATGCAACATGGTAGCCGTAAGAACTGAATCCATGATCGCACATGAGAGAGCCCCAGAAACGCTCAGCGGTAGGAGAGGGGGTGGAAAGGGAGCTTCAGAATTTTTTTGAAAATCCCATATTGGCTGGTGGGCCCTGAAGGTAGAAGAACACTGTTTTAATTGCTGTTGTGACAGACCTCCTCTTTCTCACTTTTGTTTTTTAACCCTAGGCTGTGCGTCCAGAGAAGCAAGGATTCTGTGTGGGAAGCAAGGTTTCCTTTGAATTGTGCTCCCACCTCTGAGGAGTTTTCAGTCCACCTCTCTTGTTCTTGGATTTGATGAACAAGGCCACCCAGACCTTGATCATATTATAAACTTGCCCAACCTGTACCCCCATCACACCTTCTCTTTGAGGACTGAAGTTTCCTAATATATTTTCACCGTATTAAAAAGAAAGTGTATTTCCATAATGGAAAAGAGCCATGACATATCTAATTAAACGCTTCATAAAACTGGGGTTTCATTAGCACCCTCAAAGTCTCTACCTCCTAAAGGTGGAAATGTGTCTGCCACGAGATAACGGCATGACAGTGAAAGCCTTCCATTAAACTTAAAACTGGAATCTGAAGTAAATAAGAAACTCGAGAGCATTTGCAAGGACGTAAATATCTACCTTAGCTCAGACCTCAGTTCAGCAAAGCACCAAGGCCCCTGCTGTCAGCAGGCTGGGCCTTCCTTGCTATGCTAAGCACATGTGGGCGCCCGTGTGAAATCTGAATAATGCTTTGAAGGAATATAGCTCATTCTGGGAAGATGAAAGCACTTTGCACACAGCATTATCTCTTTAAGTCACACGCATCCCCTATGCAAGCACTAGATAGGAAGTAGGTATTTATTCTGGGTTTCTGACTCTATTAGAGTCGAATGATTTACATATTTATGGGAGCAGAAGGACCCCTGCAAAATGAACACAGTGAAAAGAGAAAGAGGCAGGACTGAGGTCAGCCGCCATAAGGGCCACGTGGTGGCCAGTAGGCGACGCTGTTTGTCCACCCTGGGGCAGTGGCCCGGAGGAGAGAATGAACGGGCGTGTCCATGAAAAAGCAAATAGTCCAGTTTGCCCGCAGTCATGGGCGTATGCAGAGAAGTAGTCATGATAGAATGAAAAGGAACAAAAGGATCAAAGGAGACATGGTAATGAGCAAAAATAATGGCAAGAAAAGGGGCACTGGGGTCTGAATACAGAGAGCTCCATATACTCCATGAGCAAAGAGTCTGGACTTAGTTTGGTGAAACATGGGGAGTGGCTGACGGTTTTACAGTAGGGCCTGATATATCAGAACCAACCATAGGAAGACTAACCTGGAAACAGTGAGTAGAGAGCTTGGAAGAGAAAGAAGGACTTTCTAGAATATCAAGAAAGGCCCCGTCCAGACCGGGCTTTGATCTTGAGACCTTGGCTTCTGAAGCACTGGCGACTCGCCCTCTCGCAAGCAACCCCAGAGCCACTGAAGGCACTGAATCTTTAGCGCACGAGGCTCTCCACAAAGGAAGGGACGGGAGGGTGTCAGGGCCAGTTTTGTGTGTGTTGGGACCTAGACCTCGCTGCCGTCTCAGGTGGAGCTGCCTCAGGTGGCTGAAGTTCTGGTCCTCAAATCCCTAGACACTTGGCTACTCTCTGGACAGCCAACCCAAGGAGTCCAGCGGCCTAGCTGCCCCACTCTTACCTCTTTTGACATCACTTTCTCTCATTCCCTCCTTGCCAGCTAATCAACTGAGTCACTTCCTAAGAGAGACACAATCGCCCCAACTGTGGTACTTAATTCAGCAAATATTTATGAAGCACCCCATGTGCCGGGCATCGTACTACAGATATTGGCAAAATCCCAGTGACCAAGTCCTGGATGCCCTGCTCTAGCTGACCCACGGTCTTGTGGATTCAGTTTAAACCACAGACCTCTAAGTGAAAGCTGCTTGAAACTGATCGATGCTGAGAAGACTTCATGCAGCAGACCTAGACAAACTCTGATCTCTGTGGGCCTGCTTTTTTCTTGTCCTCTGCCTTGCATCTCGTGGGAGCTGGGCTCTGCCCTAGAGGGTGTTTAGCAATATTCTTGCTTTCTATCCACCTACACCAGTAGCTCACCCACTGCCCTGGCTGTGATCATCAGAAAGTTCTCCAGACGTTGCTAAACGTCCCCTGGGGGGAAAAGTCGCCCATGGAAGAGAAGCACCATTTTAGAGTGTCCACACAACTTTACAGATGCTTAATCTTAATCCGTAAGGGAAAGCAGGTCCCACATTTCAGCTTCAGTTTCTTTTCCACGTCACTGATCTCTTCACAGAAGGTGCTGCTCTCCAGACCCTCGAAAATGGGGACCTGGGCAAGGAACAGGGTCGCCAGTGGAAGGGTACCACCTGTACTGCCCAGTCCCAACCAGGTGGAGACAGACTCGGGGAAACACCTGGACGACAGGATGGGCAGTGGCCCCCCTCCTTTTCCTCCTGGCTTGATGGCAACAGCCAGAGCTGTAGTCACTCTGACTCCCGCTCACCATGAGTGGAGACAGTCTTCCCTGGGAAAGAGGCGCTGAAGTCCATCATCCACTCCTGAAGGCCCAGCATGTGAGGGAGGGAGGTATCAGCCTCAGGGGGCTCTTTCTACATCGGGGGTTTTGCTCCGCTGTTTCCAAGCCACTGGGCTCCAAGGCCGAGGTGAGGTGACAGGGATAAGGGGAGGAGAGCCGCCTAAATAACCGCAATTTACACCTGCATCTGAGGATGTGCGTGTGGAATGTCAAAGACAAGAAAGATGAATGACGCTTTGCTTCCTCAGAGCCTCATAAAGTTATCAAGGTCCATGATCCGTCTTCAGCTTTTCTCACTGGCAAAATAAATTTGTCAGTGCTCCCGAAGTGAAAGCAATTCAGGACGACCGATTTAAACTAATCAGACTCACCCACGAGAGAGGACACAGCCAGGTCAACACTTTATTTGTATTCATACAAAGTGAGCAACATGCCTTCCAGGGCCTGAATATTTATATCTGTTCCCCAGGCTACCTCTTTCTTGATATCAAAGTTCCTAAGGTTTGGTCAACACACCAATTCTTTTAACAAATTTGTTTAACAGATTGTTATTGAGTGCCTTCTATGTGCGAGGGTCTATGCTAGCAAATCAGACAGAATGATTTCTCCCCCCTTGGAAGGTACAATGTGGTCCAAATGATAATTATAAGCTTCCTTGTGGGCTAGTAAATCAGGGGGAAAAGTACAAAATTGTGTTAAGGGATGTGTTCAGAGAAAATGCTGATCAGCTATTTTAAAACCACAACAGAAGAGAGACCTGGTCTCTCTCTTTGAACAGCGATGTTTAAGCTCTGTTTAAATTCCACCTTCGACACGAACTTGTCGATGTTTATATTCCACCTTCTACACGAACTTGCTTATGAATAAAGGCAAATAATCGTGCCTCCCTGAGTGGCTGCTTCTGCATTTGTGAAATGAGGTATCAACACCTTTTTCGGTCCTCTCTAGTGAAAAGTTGCTGTAAAGAAAACACATGGGAGAGTCCTTGGTACTGCTGAAGGGGCTGGTGGTCAGAGCAGCTGCTTGCATTCTGTTTCACTGCATTCAAGAAATGGTTTTTACGTCCCAACTCTGTGTCCAGCCCTCACTTAAGAGGAGGAAACAGGGCTAATAAAAATACTGCAGGTCAACATGGATTTCTGTGAGCCTGCTGATGTAAGAAATAGGAGGAATTTGTCATAATACTTGAAAAGATCATTTATTCAAGAGTCTGTTTACAGAAGTAAAAATGGAAGATCTGGGGATCATTCCTGTGGACCCAATAACAAGCCTTCCTCCTGCTGCCTGGTTCCCGTGGATGAGTTGGTTATGGGTGATAAATTGCTAAGTGCATGTAAAGTTCTGTAACATTATTAATTCCGTTGTCCCTCACGAAGAATAAGAGGAAGAAAGAGGGAGAGGAAAGCCTATCAGATTGCTCATCCACTAAAATAGCAGAGAAAATGCTTAACACAAACAAAAATAAAGCCCTTTCTCCTCTCACATCCTATTTCCAAATCATTTCAAAGAGTTATTATTAAACTTCAGAAAGTCTTGCAACATAGGAAACTATATTAAATGTCAAAGATCCATTAAGTGCAATTTTGCTGCAATGAAAGGCAACGGGAAGAGGACTAATTCAAGAAGGAAAAAATTCTGGAAGAGAAAGTTATTTTAAAGGTCAGTTTTTCTTTAGAAACAACTGAAAACCCTTCCATCGGAAGCACTGGCTGGCCTTTCGTCCAGGTCACGTCCTCCCCTTAATGTTCGGTCAGAGAAGACAGCTTTGAGTTCCAAAGGACATGGTTAAGTCACGATGATTTGAAGAAGTGTCACGCTAGGCTCTTTCTTAAACTACCAACTGCCTTCAGCTTCCGTCAAATGTCATGCTTTCATTGTAGCTTGACAACAAGCTTCTGTCAAGCAGTCACGGGGAAAGGGATGATGCAAGACGTAAAGGGGGCCGTAGGCTATGTTTCTGTACTGTTAGTGGTCCTCAACCAGGGGAAAGTTGGCTCCTCAGGGGACGCTTGGTAACGTCTGGAGTCATTTTCGGTTGTCACAACTTGGGCAGGGAGTACTACTAGCATCTAGTCAGTGGGGACCAGGGCAGCTAAACACCCTAAAATGCCCAAGACACCCCTCAACCAAGTTATCCAACCCAAAATATATACACAGCACCGAGACGGAGAATCCCTGTGCTACTGTGACTCTGTTTTGTTTTTTTTTTTTACCCCGAATGCTGCCCTCTTGATAATGAACTCACATGTTGACAGTGGCACGATCCATTGAATGTAAGAGAGCCACATCAAGCCCTTTTAGTTAATGGACAGTTCTAATTAGTTTGTTATCTTCCCCGCCCCCCTTATTCATTCTTTATTCATCTTGGGTGGAAGAACAAGTAACCACCCATGGATGCTTCCAGCTCACAGAAAGGAGGGTAAGAATGTTGTTGGACTCAGGCTGTCTGGGCTGCAGTCCAATCAGATTTCAGTATTTTGCATGGCATTCTTACAGCCTCACTTTGCCAGGCATCGGGGAGTTGAAAAACAAGTCCCAGTGGAACATGCTTAAATATATCTCATCGTATGAGAGGAATCACAGAGAACTGGATGCTGTAATATTGACTGCCTGTTAGTAAAGAGAATAAGAATGTCCGCCAAGGAAGTAAGCCCCAGAACAGGCGATGAAGAGGAAATGAGGAGACGGTTGATACAGTGCATGAAGATGTCAAGTTACATGACATGTGGACCGAGGGGCCGCGGCAGCACCTGGTGTGGTTACAGTCGTCTCTTTCCAGAACGGGACAGATTTTCCCCTGCAACATTTGAGCCCGTCTAGCATACTCTTCTGTTGGATCATCTTTATTTTCGTGTGTCTACATGCTGCCAGCAAGCAACGTGGTCTGAGTCAGAACAAAGCCTTGCTGCCTTCCTTCGGCTCACTGAGAAGGTTTTTTATGTCTCTGCCCCGAATTCCATGGAGTCAAATCAATGCTTTCATCATAGTTCATGCTTGTTAATGAGGAAAGAGGCCTGTCCCCATCACCTCAATGAGAATCTCAATAGATTCTCTGCTGTTGGATTCAGCGTATTTAATACTCAGATGTTTTTTAACCGCTTTACCTCTGAGCAGCACTGTTGAGAGGCGGTTTCCAACTGTACAAGTCTGTCCTCCTCAGCCCATTTCCGCCTCATGGCTTGTCTCACTCCATTCAGTACCTTGTTGACGTTTTCAAGGAGGGGAGAGGGGCCGACAGGGGAGGGAGCCAAGCCAGTGCATCTCCGTTTATTTACAACCGAGTAAGTCACTGAGCTCTGAGAGCCTGAAGCAAATTCAGGGCCAAGCGTTTGAAGAACAGCCCACTTTGCTCTGACAGCTTTCCTGCATCAGCCATCCCCACAACTAGATCACCATCATCAAAACATCTAGGACGCGGGGAGTTTAACACACACTTTCCCATAACGATTCTCCCCGTAACTCTGTCAGGAAGCAGGTCCCCTTCTCACAGATGGTTGGAAGCCTGCGGGTGGAGCTCACCCATCACACCTACTGAATTTGTTCCGTGTTGATAATACATCAAGCTTTTTCAGAAAGAGCGTCATTTTTTAAAATTTATTTTATTGAAGTATAGTTGATTTACAACGTGTTCATCTCTGCTGTACAGCAAGGTGATACACACACACACACACATACATTCTTTTTCCTATTCTTTTCCATTCTGGTTGATCACAGGATATTGAATATAGTTCCCTGTGCTGTACAGTAGGAACCTGTTGTTTATCCAGAGCATCATTTTCTTAAATGTTGTCTCTTTTCTCATCCTGGAACTCCAGAGTTCCCCTGTGGCAACTGTATCCCAAATCTGCCATGCTTCAAAGCCCCAGGGTGTACAAAGAGAACTTCAGAATAAACTTTTCCTGCGACATTTGACTTAGGGGACGTGATATTTGAACTCACCCCCTGGACACCTCTCCTCTGCCTCTCAGGCACTGCTTTAGCTCTGCTTTCGCACCTTGGCCCGATGACAGAGCCTCTGGCCCGTCCTGACTGGTCTTCTCCGTACGGGTAGCCGTAGGCATGAGGCCGGTGTTGGTGATGCGAAGGGCTCTCCTTCTATCTGTGACTTGCCCTGAGGCAGTCACATTTTTTGGTCATCTTTTCCCCGGTGTCATATAAATCAACTCCATGTGATAAATAACCCTAATAAACATTGCAGTCACCCCTGAGATTCACCACCTTCCTTTCTGTCATTATTAAGCACTTGTGTACACACAAGTCAACAAACCCCTTGTGTTTATGGTAAGGTGGGTTTCTAGACACTTGGCCAACTTAAAAGAGACAGAGAGAAACTCGACCCACATCCTAAAGGAGGAAGCTTCAGTAAAAAATTGGGTGAAGAAAAACTTGGAAGCATCCACTGAGCCTGTCCCGTAACCCCAGTCGGTCCTGGGTTGGGTGTTCTTTGTGTGCTCGTTCATTCAACTCAGGACAACCATGAAGCCTAAGTTATCCCTATTTCAGAGAGAGGTCAATAGTTCAAGGTCAATGTTCAAGGTCACCTAGCAGTAAATGACTTGGTCATGACTCATGCTGGGTTGTGTCTTCTCCATCCCTTGAGGCTGCTTCTCAAAATTAGTGCACTCCAGATGAGACCCAAACCCCCAAACTCTGGGAAACTATGGCAGAACAATACCATTGAGCCCTGGGTTAAGTTCTTATACACGTACATCTCAACAGTGGGACTGGCCATTCCTACCTCTGGATTGATCTGAGGCATGTTGCCTGTCTCTGAAGACAAGAAATCTCAACCTCCTGTGTCACGCCAAAGGGTAACATGTTAATTCCGGTTACTCAAAGGGCCAACAATGAACTTCCTTGCCTAGAGAGAAAAGCACAGGTCTGAAAGCTAAGAGATGTCCAAGTTTTGCCCTAACTAGATCCCAGCAAGTCACTTGATCTTTGTGGTCTTGCTTTCCTCTTGGAACAAGTTGGAATTCACTCAATAAATAGTTTCTTAGCATCTACTCTGTGCCAGGTATTATTCTAGATGCTGGGAACATAGCAGTGAACCAGACAAACAAGGTCCCTTCCCTCATGGCCCTTTCATGCTACAGAGGAACAGAAGAAATAAATAAATAAACGTAAGGGTTCCAGAGAATGATAAGACCTTTAGGACAATAAGCAAAGTAAGGTATTTTAGAGCATGTGTTGGGTTAGGAATAGGGTGAGGGCAGTGATTCTTCAGAGTAGCCAGAGGAGCTTTCTTGGAGAAGAAGGCATTTTAGCTGAGAGCTGTACAGTGAGGAGATAGCCATTTGGAAGAGTACAGTCAGGGGGAGAGCAATCCACAGAGGAAACAGTCAATGCAAAGGCCCTGGGGCAGGAACCTTAGTGATGTGTTCAAGACACAGAAAGGAGGTCAGTATGAATAGAACATAGAAAGCAGAATAGGCAAGGTAAAGAATGGTATAAGATGGCAGGGCTAGATCCTGTGGGGCTTACAGGCCATCATTAGTAATAATGTTTGCCTTCCTAACCCGACAGCATTACTGTAAAGCTCTGGTTGGATAACACTTGAGATGAGAAGGAAAGTCCTTAAAACAGCTACAGCCTAGACAAAGATTGTGTGGTGCAATCCTAGGTCCTGTCAGTGCTTTATATTTTCCCCATTTTTTGCCCACGTCTTTATCAGTGGCATGTATGTACAATCTTTATTAAATTACTCTTACCCTGGGGTTGTTCAATCTGGATGAAGCCAGGGATATTTGGCCCCTGTTTTTCCTTCGAATGCTGTTTTCTGAATATAGAGAGCAATACAAGAATGGGGCATTCATGGAAGGGATGTTACCCCTAAAGGCATCACAAGCAAGTACAGGGCAAAAACTGCACGGCTTACTTTAGTGGAGAAACAAACCACATATAGCTATTTCATTGTATGTATACCTTTTTTTTTTTTTTTTACCAGATGTTAGTGGTTGGTAATTTGGGAAAGAAAGAAAAACCTTTTGAGAAGAGATAACTTCTCCATATCCTCTGACTTCTGATGAAGTTAAAATGCACGTGCGGACAAAAAAACAGGCAGGCTGCCCTCTGTACCCACGAAGGACCATAAAACAGAATCCAGGCTGCCAGAGAATGCCAACAGAGCTCTGGAAACACGGAAGTTCATTAAAAATGTAAAATAAATGTGACGATTACATGTGGTTGTCTTCGGGGCATTTCGCCTTAGACCTCGAACGTGTTGGGAAACAGTACTGCAAATGCCATAATTATTTTAAGATATAAAATGATTTAAATTGCCTAATGAATGCAGACCCTGACACCAGCGTGCATAACTCTGAATTTATTAGCATGTTGGTGGGTGGGGGGTGGTCGGAAACAGCTTGATTTATTAGCAGCAGCATCTGCACTTTGTTCTCCTCCTCGGCCCGTTCAAAGACAGAATGTCCAAGACGTCATGATCATCTAGAGGCAAAATACTCCTTCACATCCATTAGTGCAATTAATTCTCATCACTGGCATGTGTTGCTGTTATCTTGCCTATCTTCCCTGTATTTTATCTACGAGAAAGCTACACTCACGGAGGTTAACTGTTTCGCCTAAGATCACACAGCCCGAAATGGTACAGTGACTTAACCTAGTTCTTCTGTTTAGTAATCCTCCCTCCATGATTTCATGCCGATGGAATATTACCAGTTAGCAGCTTGATCTCAAGTGATGGTCCTGTTAGAAGGGAGACTTTTTTTTCAACTTGGTGTCTAGCAGTTTCCAGGAATAAAGAGAATCTGTGTAGAAGAGCAGCTCTGTACATAGAAACCTTTGCTGATTCATCAATGTGTCAGATCAGTTTTTGCCAAGGACACTCTTGCTCCCCTCCCTTTCCCTTTCCAGCCTTTTACTGGCAAACTGACCTTGCCATGGTTTTGAAACCAACATGAGCCGTCATCTTTCTCCAAGGGCAACAGGTCTGGAAAAGGTAATGGAGTTCCGCAGCAGCTGTCTCCGTTTGCAGGTTCCTGAATGAGATGCTATCTTGGCCACCTCTTTGTTCTCCAAGAATCCTTGTATTATTGTTGTTGTGATTATTTTCTAGTAGAGGATGGAGATTGCAGCCATTTGAGACAGTGCCAGAAAAACAATGTTTTCTTTCATCTCGCGATCATTAACTTTACCAATGAACATTTATTGAGTACTTGCTGATGCATGCTACCAAACAGACTTCGCTTTCCGATCTATTCCAGGGACTATAGCTCTGACATTGATGCTGGTTAGAAGGCTGTAAAACTGTAAACCGAGGAGGAAGTCAAGATGCCAGCATGAGATGACAACCCCAACTTCTGAGCAAGATGCCCCCAAGAACGTGGCAGCGAACTATGGCAAGGCCGGCTCTCATCCTTCTGATCCTACCCAGTGAAACCTCAGAAGACTTGATCAGCTTTTTCATTTGGGATTGTTTGGGGAAGGCTGGATTAATCCTAGAGAATAGGGAGTGAAGAACATCAGGAAACTGATGCCCAGTTTCATACTAAAGGGAGCATCACATCTTCTCTATCCCAGGGAGCAAAAACTCTATCAAGGTTCCTGCAAATTAAGTTCTTGGTGAGAGTTGTCTTCCTGGCTTGTAGATGGACACCTTCCTCCTGTATGCCCACATGGCCTGTCCTCTGTGTATGGGCAAGGAGAAAGAGAGAGAACAAGCTTTCTGGTTATTCTTCTTATAAGGACACTAATCCTATTGGATCAGGGCCCCACCCTTATGACCTCATTTAACCCTAATTACTTCCTTAGAGGCCCCATCTCCACTCTGCTTGAAACCACACTGGGGGTTAAGGCTTCAACATATGAATTTCAGGGTAGGGAGGGAACAAACATTTCAGTCCATAACACCTGAACACCATAAGGCTTCAACATATGAATTTCAGGGTAGGGAGGGAACAAACATTTCAGTCCATAACACCTGAACGAGAAAAACACTCAGAGCTAATGCCAAGGAGAGAAAGGAGAGTCAAAGAAGTCACAAGAAATATTTCTCTCAAGAAACAATCTGTCTCCTAGGCTGGGGAGGTTCATAACAGGTTTTGGAACAGCCCTTCAGCTCCAGAACCAACCAATGTGTTTGACAGCAGTCACTGTGGTGCAGCCTGCATCATGGAACATGGGACTGGGGTGGGGGAACCCCAACTGTTCCCAGGGCCAGGCTTCTCCCACCTCTGTGCACATTTACATCACTGGGAGGATGGGATAAAGTGCCAATTCCCAGGCCCCACCACCAGAGAGATTCTGAGTAGGTCAGGAGACTTCTGCATTTATAACAAATCCACAAAAATACTGCTCTAAGGAAATTATTCTAGAAGAAAAACTCAGAGCCCAAGTGGAGAGGAGGAGGGAAGCTGACTATGATGCTTCTGCTGCTATGATGTCTGCTGGGGTGGAAGCAGGTGTGTGTGATCAGGAAATTCAGTGTCAAGAGGCAGAGGGCGGGGTGGGGGGAGGACCAGGCAAGCTGGCTGGGCAAGAATAGGGCACACAGTGGTGGTAGGGGATCAGAGCGGGGATGATACGTGGATGACTGCCTTCAGAGAAAGCCAGCCCTGGAGAGCCGGGGGTTGTAGAGTGATGCTCGGATGCCTGTGGTCAGCTGCAGGAGCCTAGGGGTCCTGAGATCTGTGGGGGTGGGTAGATCAATCACAGAGAGCCCCCAGCTTTGGCTTCCTTCCGGGTGGCTTTGTTTGCTTCTAGACTAATGTTTTTTCCTGTTACCATCAACCCAAGTAACTTAGGGGCACTACTGATTATCATATGAAGTCCAGGGCTTGAGGGTGCTAATGAATATGGTGCGGGTCCAGCATTGCTACAGTGGCATCTGGTGTCTAGACTGAAAAGAGGCAACATGACACGAGAAGAGGAAGCCCCTGTTTTCACAAAGACAGTTAGCTTCCCTTGACTACTTTTTAAAATTATTTTTCTGTTCTTGTCAATCTGTTGTTAGATGCACCTCTCCTCGGATGATTGAATGCCATGATCACGGGCAAGACAAATGTTTAATGGTTTGGTGGATTGTCATATGCATGACACAAACCTTGTTTGCCTTTCCTGAAACTTATTTCTGCAATCACTGCGAGTCTAGGTCATATTGAGAGAGAATTCTCAGCCCAGTACTTTACCCTGGTTTCCTAGCCATTAGGGTTTCTAATATTTCACATTTTCACTCTGGCCTGTACTTTTCCACCATGCTTGGAGAGGAAATGCACCTGCATTGAAATAGGAAGGGAGCCTTGTGACTTTTGAACCTCTTCTCACCCTCAGTCCTTATCTGAAATTGGATCCAACTTGAGAATTTTAAAGCTCAACTGAGGAAATCAGGGATAAGCATTACAAATTCTCCATCTAGAGTCCATTTTCACTTAAGGCTGCCAAAATGAAGCTATTATTATTAGTTTATGTTCAGATTAATCAGACGGACAGTGCTCTGGATTATATAAATGGGGATAGGAATGTCGAGGGGGGACATTTGGTTGGGAGAACTTTTTCCCATCCCCTTTTTCCTGCCTTGACTTATACACACAGCCCTTATTGCCACACCGTGTTACTCTCTCGTTTACGAAGGAGGAAGAGTCGCTAAACCATTGGGTAGGGCCGCTGCATTGACACGTGCTAGGTGGCTGCGATCTCTGCTTGCTGCAGCTGTGGAAGGCCCAGCCTTCAAGGGCAGACCTGGTGGGTCTCCTTACCCTCTTCCTGCTCTCCCAACTCTATGCGGGAATTGGGACAGGCAGGCCCTTCCTGTTAAGAAGACGTCTTTGGCCCTTTTTTGGCCTTCAGCCTAAGTCACATGCTCCAGTTCAATTTAGCCAAAGATATCCTGCTCAGGGCAGATGGGGTGGTAATGCTATAAATGAGCTTGCTCAGATACTAGTAAATCTGGTTATTATTCCCACACTACTGATCTTTGTATATCTAATTCCATCCGAAGGAAGCGTCCGTCTTAGGATTCAGGCACCAAGTTCTCTACCTTGAATCTTTATCAGAATTCTCCCACAGTCGTTGAATATTTACTGAAAATCACTTTGTGATCCTTAAGTCCCATGCAGTTTTTCCTCTGCTCTCTAAGTAACACCCACACTGTACATCATAAAAAGTCTAAGAGATTTTCTGCCACTTTAGGTGTAGGCTTGCAAAGGCGGCCCACTTTTACTTAAGAACATCACCTGTGTCTGGATGCATCATTTCCAAATGATTTGTGCAAACTTTGGTTTTAGCCTTGTGATGAGCCAGTAAGAGCCTGGTATATTTCAGAGACTTCATTTAGGAATCCACCATCTTTACCAGCTTAGACATGAGGTCATCTACCCCACCAGTGAGAAGTTGCCAAATAGAGGTGATCTGGTCTACATCCCACCTCACTCAGGAATTCCTTCTCCTCTATCCCTGATAGCTGGGGTTACCAGCATCTAGACACGCTTCCATACTAGGGGTACACAAAGGGTATCCATATAATCTGTAAAGTTATATTTTTTTAATGCCTGAAGGAAATATAGCCAAGTTTAAAACTTTGAAAGAATACTGTGGTAGGAACATGGTTATTTGATACTTGATATGTTTGAAATTTGTTATAGTATTTCATGAATGCTTGAAATATTTCATAATGAGAAAAAAGATTTTAGTTGCTGATTATAAAACACAAAATGAAACTAATATTTCTATTAATCACCTTAAATTTCAGCTCTACAGGCACACATTGAAAATGTGCTCAGTACCTATGTCCCTTGAATTAAAGAGATTCCGTAATTTTTCATTATTTACCCCAAGAGCATCACAATACAGTGGTCCCTCAGTTTCCTGCAGGTGATTGGTTCCAGGATCCCTCCCCCGCTTTGTATGCCCGAAATCCATGGATGCTCAAGTCCCTTATATAAAATGGCACAGTATTTGCATATAATCTAAAGTCATCCTCCAGCATCCTTTGAATCATCGCTACATTACTTATAATATCTGACACAATGCAAATGTTATGTAAATAGTTGTAAATGTTGTGTAAATAGTTGCCATGTAGCAAATTCGTGTTTTGCTTTGTGGAACTTTCAGGAATTTTTTTTTCAAATATTTTCCAGCCATGACTGGTTGAGTCTGCGGATGGGGATTCCAGTAGAAATGGAGGGCCGACTGTATCTAGCTGCCTGATACAGTTTCTGTTCATCATGAGTATGTACAGAGTCTTTAAAACATCACTCTTGGGCTTCCCTGGTGGTGCAGTGGTTGAGAGTCCGCCTGCCGATGCAGGGGACACGGGTTCGTGCCCCGGTCCGGGAGGATTCCACAGGCTGCAGAGCGGCTGGGCCCGTGAGCCATGACCGCTGAGCCTGCGCGTATGGAGCCTGTGCTCCGCAACGGGAGAGGCCGCAGCAGTGAGAGGCCCGCGTACCGCAAAAAAAAAAAAAAAAAAAAAAAAATCACTCTTATCTGTTTGTTTTTTTCTCCCTAAGAGACCCACATCTGAACTCACCAGATAGATGGCAATCTCTGCTTTCTGAAAGGCCTTCAACCAAAACAATGCCCATCTTCTGGGGCGGTGGGGGGGGGGGGTAGCACGTGGCGACTCACGGTTCTCAGTGCCAACAAATCCTTTCTATTCCCCTTGTTCTAGTTAAGGCTCCTCTCCTCTCCTACTCTGGAAACAGGGAAAAACTGAGCACTGTTCTCTGTAAAATTAACGCCTCATGCACCACGTATGTTATTAAAAAGGTGAGATCTCCTCAAAATATTGTTTTCTACAAGCTAAAGAGTTGACAGTAGATCCAACTAAAGGAGGAGGGTTGAATAAAATGTGTGAACATATTGATTATTTTCATATAAGAAATGATTCTGGGTTACCAAAGGGGAAAGCAGGGGTGAGGGAGGGATAAATTAGGAGTTTGGGATTAACTGATACACACTAATATTTATAAAATAAACAACAGGGACCTACTGTATATCACAAGGAACTATAATATCGATATATTGTAATAACCTATAATGGAAAAGAATCTGAAAAAGAATAGGTATCTGTATATGTATAACTGGATCTTCCGGTTTATAAATGGCCCCGTGGTCCTTTTCTCCCTCATGCTACTGTCCTAACTTTCCCACCGTCCAAACCATTATCCCAACACTGACCTATTCAGTTAAGTGTACTGGTTATCAGGCTAAATGGCTGGTTTTAAATGAAATCCACCACCCACCTTTCTATCAATTTAGCCAAGTGAATTGCTTTATTTTCCTGGAGAGCTGAACCTGGGTCTTATTTACCTTCATGTGCCCAAGCCCTATGCCAGATCCAGAGTAGGAGTTCCATATACAGTCTTTGGTTGAAAAAAATGAATGAACAGATCAATGAATCAGAAACACCTAAATGCAACCACTATATGAATCAGAAATGCCTAAATAGTACCACCAGGTTGTGTTCAAACCAACCAGATTATAATTATTTTACAGCTACTTATGTTGGGCTCTTCACACTGGGCGTGTTGCTTTATCTACCCTATGTCCTTTAGCTCACAATCCTCGTAGCAGGTAACTCAGGCTAAGAGAGAGGATTAGGAGAGGTTAAAAGAAGGACTATAACGTCCCCACCCTTTAGTGTTGTTCTTTTAATCATTTAGGTCCTGCAGTCATGCATGATTTTGTGGTCTTCGTGAGCAGCATTCAACACCTCAAGACTGAGGAAGTCAGCCAGCGGACCTCGCACTACATCCACCCCCTTGCCCATCTCTTTGTCCTGGGCCAAGGCGTGTGTATTCTGGTTCCCGTGTGCCACCTGCTGGTCTCCCAAGTCACTGCTTCCAAAGTGCCTCAGGAGTGTTGTGCCTGGAGAAAGGGAAGGAGGAGGCCTTTCACAGAAGACGTTCCTAGGGACCCAGGAATCTAGTCTGGGATGTGAACTAGTTCATTCTTCCCACGTGTCGGTGGTGGGGATGAGGCAGCTGGAGCACAGAGAAGTCCCTCCCCAAGGCCATACTCTGTGTGTCGGACTCCTCAGTCCTTCTCAAAACATTCTTTAACCGTACGATCCTCCAGACACCCATAAAAGGACGCTTCGAAGAAAGAAAGCAGGAAAATTCTCCATACTTATAAGAAACACATGCATACGATGAATAGGTCAGATAAAGTGAGAAAGGGTTATTTGGGTGTTTAGGCAATCTATGCCATTCTCTCTAGAAATAAAATAAAAGAGAGGGACGGAGGGAGGAACAGAAGGATGAAAGGAGAGGAAAACATACTTTTATCAAAAATGTTGCTTAGGGGCCTCCCTGGTGGCGCAGTGGTTGAGAGTCCGCCTGCCGATGCAGGGGACGCGGGTTCGTGCCCCAGTCCGGGAAGATCCCACGTGCCGCGGAGCGGCTGAGCCCGTGAGCCATGGCCGCTGAGCCTGCGCGTCCGGAGCCTGTGCTCCGCAACGGGAGGGGCCACAACAGTGAGAGGCCCGTGTACCGCAAAAAAAAAAAAAAAAAAAAAAAAAAAAAAAAATGTTGCTTAATACACATTCAGTTATTTCCAAACACTCTCTAAGCCAAAAATGTTGAGGATTTTTTTTTTACTTCTTTTCTTTCTGGAATTTTATATGAAAATAATAAACCATAAAAATCACTGATTACTAGCTTATTAAACATTAGATGCAATCACTGAGATGTAAGGGGACTACCTATAGGGATACTGGTATCAATCTGGGGGCAACAAGTCTACGCTCGTAGCTATGATCCAATGGGCTTCTTCGGCGGTTTCCTGCGTGTGCATTAGGACCTCAGCGAGTTCGGGTTTCTGAGCTCACGTTCAGCATGAATGATTCTGTACAGAGTATTCTCATGTCTCCTCCCATAGACTCTTCATCTAGATCACTCTTAGGAACATTTCTAAATTTCCAGAGACATGTGCCTTCGCCTTCTGGTTTAAGAAGTATTTATTTCTTGCACACTGTGATAGCTGCCAAACATGACTTTTATGTAAAATCATTTCCCTCCTGAATAGCTTCCCCTGCTCTTTTCTCCTGAGCCACAGGCTCAAAGACATTGCATATGGAAGCCCTGTCGAAGAGTGGTTCAACAGTACTTCTCATTTCTTCCTCAAAGACTAGAAGAGCTCGTTCCCGAGGATCTCAGACAATTCTTCCTCACTGTCCTCCTGCCTGAGCCCCAGCCGAACTCTGCCTGCTGAAAATAGGTTGAGACAATGTCTAAAACCCTGGGCCCTCAGACAGAAGTCTCTGTGAATACTGTAGCTAAAAATCTGAACAGGAGATTAAAATGTCAGCTTTTCTCTTGGCACTGTACTTGGCCCTCTGGGTTATCAAGGGCAAGCCATTTTCTTCCGTATCTCAGTTTCTCCGTTTTTAAAATGAGGACACCAAAGTTGGGATTTTGATGTTGATAATATTATATAGTGCTGGTTAATATTTATGGAGTGATGACTACTTGTGGTGTGCTGTACTAAACAGGCTTATCACATTTCATTCTTATAAAACCATATGCGATAAATACTTATTATCTCCACATTACAGGTGAGGACAGAGGAACTACAATGGATTAAAGCACCTCGTTTATTGTTTCTTTAGCATCCATCCTTCCCATTCGGGACTGGGAACCAGGTCCCCTGGATCTCATAAGCCGGGATCATTTCCTACCTGACATGCCTCTCTCTGCCCCGGCCATGCAGTTTCCAAATGATTCCCCCACAGATGCCAGGTTTATGAGCAAAAATGGATGGACTACAGCACATTCCTACAACAGGAAAAACAACTCCAAGTGCACAGCTTAATGATAGCGCCTCTGCAGTGTCGTCTCTGTACCCGAGGATGACCTAACACCCACAGTAGACAACAGTTACAGGAACCTACTTGGTGCACGGCACTGGGCTGGGCACGCTATAGACAAGAGCTCATTTCATCTTCTTATTATCACTATCTTGTACACAGTTAAGTAACTCAATGTCACGGTTAAAACCAAGTCATAAGACTCCAGAATTCAAGTTGAATGACTATTCCTGGCCACTGTTCCTCACTGCCTCTCCATGAAAAAAAACGTCAGTGGGCCCTGTTATCTGAAAAATGCCACCATGAGGCAGCCAACCTCCATACCCTGTGGATTTTTCTAGTTCTAATTTCTAGGTCCTGTTTCAGTTACCTGTGTGGACAGTAATAGTCTGATGCACTGGTATGAATAAAACAGGTCTGCCATTCCCTAAGCAACCTTGAGGGTTGTGATGAACTCTAGGTAAATGAGGGTAGCTTGAGCATTTTGAAGTGGAACATATGAAATTGGTTGGGTTTATAATCAGAAGAGAGAAAGCATGGGCTTTAAGAAGGCTCACTTCTCATGGACCCTTCCCATTACAATGCGCCATCATCAACACTTTTTTTTTTAATTGAAGTATAGTTGATTTACAATGTTGTGTTAGTTTCAGGCATACAACAGAGTGATTCAGATATATATCTAGATAGATAGACAGACATGTGTGCTTTTTCAGATCCTTTTCCCTCATAGGTTATTACAAGATATTGAATATAGTTCCCTGTGACATACAGTAGGTCCTTGCTGTTTGCCTATTTTATATATAGTAGTTTGTGTCTGTTAATCCCAGGCTCCTAATTTATCCCTCTTCCCTTCTCCCCTTTGGTAGCCATAAGTTTGTTTTCTATGTCTGTGGTCTATTTCTGTTTTGTAAATCAGTTCATTTGTATCAATTTTTTTAGATTCCACATGTAAGTGATATCCTATGATCTTTGTCTGACCTACTTCACTTAGAATTGCCATCATCAACTCTTTTTTTAATTTATTTTTTATTGAAGTGTAGTTGATTTACAATGTCATGTTAATTACTGCTCTACGGCAAAGTGACTCAGTCATACATATATATACATTCTTTTTCATATTCTTTCCCATTATGGCTTATCACAGGATATTGAATACAGTATAGTTCCCTGTGCTCTACAGTAGGATTTTGTTGTTTTCTATATATACCAGTTTGCATCTGCTAATCCCCAAATCCCACTCCTACCCTCTCCCAACCCTCTCCCCCTTGGCAACCACCAGTCTATTCTCTATAACCTTGATTTTGTTTCTGTTTCATAGATAGGTTCATTTATGTCATATTTTAGATTCCACATATAAGTGATATCATATGGTATTTGTCTTTCTCTTTCTGACTTCACTTAGTATGATCATCTCTAGTTGCATCCATGCCATCATCAATTCTTCATGGAAAGGGTACAGATGCTGGAGTTCAAGGCCTGACCAGCTGAGTGATGCCATAGCAGTACCGGCCAGATGGGCGGGAGGATGGGGTAGTTACCCACGTGAAGAGCCTGGCATGGGGCCTGGCACCCAGTTAAGGATCAACTACATGCTCGTTAAAACATAAAGCAAGAGCATGGTTCCAGGAGTGGCAGGGACTCCCGGCCACCAGGCTGGAAGCATCCGCCCAGGGCCGCCTGCAGCACCCAGGCTGGCACCGGCCGTGTGCCTCTGCCGGGGCAAGTGGCTTTCCCCGCACCTCGGGAGAGAACGTTCGGGGAATGAGGAGATGGAGACTGGAAGCCTACTGGGAGCTGCCTCTCTCCAGCACCGGCTTTGCCAGGCCCCCTTGCTTCACAGTGAGAGACTCATTCCTCAGCCCTCAGTCAGGTGGTCTGCGGGGGGGTGGGGGGGCGGAGAGTGGGGAAGGGAGGCTGCGGAGCCTGAAAATCTCCGGCTCTGGTCTCAGGCTTGACTGCTTCAAACCCCACAGGGGTTCAACTGCCTTCAGATTTATGGACCCATAACCGCCGAGAACTGCCTTCTGCCTGCGTCCAGCGCCGCAACGGGGCCCAGGGGGCTCCTGGCTGATGCTGTTTGCGAACCTCTTTATCTCTCTAATGCCATGTTCCCTAAACCTGCGGTATGACGAGAAAGGGCGGAGGAGGGTGATTCATGCCCCCATTACATTGACAATGAAATTCATTGAAATCAAATTTCTCCGGAGCGTGCCAACAACATGCCAGCCGGTGCCCGTCTCAGCTCTAGGGCTGGGTTTGTTTGCTTTCTACAATGATTTTTCTTTTTAATGTCATTATTTTTATTATTGTCGCCTAATGTTTTTATAATGTGCTCACTGAGGAGGTTCCTCCGTGCCCGCCAGCTCTCTGGGGACCGGGGATGGGGGTGGGCCGGCCTGTGAACCCCAAAGCTGTGGTTTTGAGCATCCCTCCAACCACCAGAAGGAAGCAGGGCCCCTGCCCTCTCCCCTTCCTTAGCCCTGTCCTGACAAGCAACCCAACACTAAACGTGGACTCACTGACTTACCGGTTCAGTTGAGAAAAAACCCAGTATTAATTAATGACCTCAACCCACCCTCCCCTTCAGCCACCCACCTGCCATTCTCCCAGTTAAATATCTCTGGATGCTTCCTTCTTTGTATGTCATGGCTTCTAGCCCCATCTTCCATCTTCCCACCCCGGAAAGCCATCCCCTCCCCTATTTGCCAGCGTGCCTCTTAAAATGTGACAGCGAGAAAGACGGCAGAAATAGTAGCACATCCATACCACAGACTATTAAACATTATTTTTAATACTTTAGATCTATCTATACATATTAACCCAGAGAGGTGTTGATGGTGTATCCTTAACTGAAGAAAGAAAGTTGGAGAGTATTGGGTTTTGCAAGATCCGCTTTACAAAAAACAATTCCCTTGAAAATCTCATATGCATATGGATTTGTTTTGATGTATTTATATCAGCATGAATAACAGTGTGGGAAAATGCACCAGAGGCGACTTACATGAATTACCTGGTTTAGGGGATGTTGGAAGGAGAAACTATTGGTTTTTCAAATACACCTAATCATGTTTCATTAGCTGCAGTTAACCCTTGTTACTCGGGTAATTTTTGAAGAGGAATTTGGTAAAAGAATTTTCAATCAATAAGTGACATATACTCTGATTCTTATTTTAAATGTGGAAGACACCCAAAGTCCTGCAGGTGTGGCTGGACCTGCTCAGGGCTCGTTGGGAAGGACACTGACTGTGCTTCTATTTGGACACCTAACTTTCATCCCCTTTGTGGTTAATTCATATTGGGGCTATAGTCCTTACTTGTTTTCTTTAGAACTGTTACAAAGATAGATCTCTTCCTTCCCTCCTATGTGCTTTTAAAGCAGATTTTTTTTTTAATCTAAGTGCAGGACCTTAAATTTCTTTTATTAAATTTTTTGTGTTGGTTTTGGCCTTTTGCTCCACTTGTCAAGATCTTTTAAAAATCTGGTCTTCTTAGCTAGCCTATTAGCCATCCTCCCCAGCTTCATGCCAACTGCAAATGTGATCAGCGGGTCTTTTATGTCTTGATCCAAGTCCCTGATAAAAATGTTCAACAGGACCGAGCCAAGGACACAGTCTTGTAATTGCCCATTTTATTTTTATTTTTTAAATTTATTTTATTGAAATATAGTTGCTTTAAAATGCTGTGTTAGTTTCTGGTGAACAAAAAAGTGAGTCATATATATATATATATATATATATATATATATATATATATATATTCTTTTTCATATTCTTTTCCATTATGGTTTATTACAGGATATTGAATATAGATCCATGTGCTATACAGTAGGACCTTGCTGTTTATCCATTCTATATATAATAGTTTACATCTGCTAACCCCAAACTCCCAATCCAACCCTCCCCCACCCCTCCCCTTGGCACCCACAAGTCTGTTCTCTATGTCTGTGAGTCTGTTTCTGTTTCATAGATAAGTTCATTTGTGTCAAATTTTAGATTCCACATATAAGTGATATCATATGGCATTTGTCTTCCTCTTTCTGACTTACTTATAGTATGATAATCTCTAGGTCCATCCACATTGCTGCAAATGGCATTATTTCATTCTTTTTTTGTGTGTACTTGCCTGTTTTAGATGAATAAGTACAAATATTTTGTATTCATCTTTCAGTGAATTCCTTTCATTGTGTGCAAGGTTCCTAATAAACAGAGAGATTTGTGTTGGGCAAGTCGATAACCATCACCACCATCTGACTTGGAGATGATAACGGTCAACACTAATCATAAGCCAACGTGAGCCAACCTAGAAGCACAGCAGTGTGAGTCAGAGCTGCGGAGCATATGGCTCTGTCCACATCTGTTCGGAGGCATCCAGATGGAAGGAGGAGGTGGGCTGGGGGGCAGGGGGAGGAGCCGGGGGGAAGGGGAGGGGGAGGGGGGAGGGAGCAGGCAGGTGAAGGCAGGCAGGAGAGGGCTTCAGGGACCAGGCTCCCAAATCAATCTCCACAATAGTGTGTTTAATGTATGAGCAGCACGCACAGCTGCCGATGGCTCCCATCCGTGACAGTACAACTGTATGACAAATCCTTCCCGCTGTACTTGGAGAGCCCTGTCTTCTGCTTTTTGGTTAATGGTCCTTTGACACGCCCACTCAAATCACTTCTTCGCAGGCCTTACGAGTCTTTGTCACCCATGTGTGGTGATGTTTTCCTTCTCTGCGTGGCTGTTTCCTCAATGCTGCAGCTGAGTAAGTGGCCCTACTGCCTTGTTCCTCCACACTAACTCTCCTCCACAGCCTTCCAGAAGCTGCCACACTCCTGACCTATACACCTCCTGGTACAAAACAACAAACTCTCACCTAAGTGATAGAAGGTGCAAATTCAAGCAGCCCTCGTTTGTGGTACAGCTCGAAGCAACATTTAACCCTCTTTGCACCGCACTGTCACACACTAAAAAAAGGAATTTCGTGACTGCGGCATTTTTCGAAGATTAAATGAGATGGCATGTGGCAAAGAGGTAGATGCTAAATAAATACGAGCTGAGTTGTAACCCGCAGAAGACACAGGCATGACTCACTCCGCACTTCTGGCTTTGACTATTTGCAGACATGGGTAGGGCCAGCAAGTGGTTCTAGAATCCTCAGTGTTTTGTCACGACTCCTCTTGGTCTCCTGAGAATGTGTGGAGAACTTTGTGCAGGACTCTCACAGCTGCACTGAGTCACTTCATTCATCCAACATTTGCTGACTGTCAACCCTCTGCAAACACTGGACCAGGGCCAAGGCGTACAAAGATGATGCAGGCGAGATCCTGCCACTCAAGTAACTGTCTAGTGCCCATGACTTACAGTGAGAAATACTCCTAGACCCAGAACACACACGCACGCATACACACGGTAGCAGCAACAGCAAAAGTCCACATACCAGACCCTTACTAAATGCAATGTACTTGATATTTTCTGTTCTATCGCATTTTAAACATTGATTTCACCACCTACTAATGGGATATTGACACACAGTTTTAAAGACTCCACTCTAAGGTTGGATAGATGTTCTAGGTTCTGTTCTCAGTGTTTCCTAGACTGCCCTGGGAATGCCACATAAGGAGCTCCTCAGCTTGCCTGGGGGAGTCAGAAGACCTAACCCCTAAGTTTGAAGGAGACTCAGGTACGCACAGGGCACTTGGTGTTCCTGGAAGAGGGAACAGCATGGGCAAAGGCAAGGAGGAATGAAAGCATGAATGCTCAGAGAATTCCAAAAAATTTTGAATAGGTAGAACCCAGGAAGCTTTGGGGAAAATGGAAGAAATATAAGGCTTTAGAGATAGATTTTCAAATAAGCAAAGGTTAAGGGACCAATGACTGAACACTCAGAGGAAAAGATCTCGACTGCCAAGCGGGAAACCCAATCCAGCACACACTGTAGGCTCTGGGAGATGAGATTTCAGAGGAAGAAAAAAGAGGGTAAGTTTTTAAAAGTCAAATAGGTCACAAAATATTCATGCCCTGGGTTTAAAAAGTAAAGTCTCTTGGGTATTGCTGATGGTTTCGCAGCAAAAGGACACGGAGAAAGTGCTGGGCTGTGTAGAGGCGTTGTCAGCTATGTGCATAGGCACCTAGATTGGAGCACCCAGAGGTCCTTTTAGCAGAAGGTATGTCTGCTTCATGGACAGCAGTCGAGTTTGTCATACAGAGCTCTGTAGCCTGCTAAAGAGTTTGGACACTAATCTGGCAAGGGAAGCCACTGGAAGATTTAAAGGAAGAGAACACCTAAAAATTGGCAGAAGCATCAACACTGCTGTAGAGTCGAGTAGCGGGTGGATAGAAAGGAAGGATTGGCTGGAGGCAAGCCAACCAGACAAACAGCCAATGTTAATAGTTCACAAGACTGTGATGGGAGCCTGAAAGATAACAGGGCTGAAGAGGATGCAAAGGAGGGGATGGCTTAGTAAATAGAAAGTTGGGGACTCAACATGACCCAGGGCCTGATTCGATGTAGGGCAGGAGAGAAGGAAAATCTCAGGATGAAGCACTAAGTTACTAACTTGGGTAGCTGGGAGGATCGTGGAACTCCCCAAAGAGCAGATTTGGGGTATTTGGGGACGAAACAGGAGGATCAGGACAATACAAAGATACTTCCAGAGGACCCAGATTGGTGTCCTATGCATTACCACGGTCAAGGAAAGAATGATCCTCTACCCTCAAGGCCCCTGTATCCAGGAATCACAGAGCTAGCCTCCCTGCTGGACCATGCCCCTAAAGGCAGAGTTAGAGCCAGGAGGAAGGGAAGGTGTCTGCCTGGTCTCGTGAACAGAATGACACAGTAGCCCCTGCTCTTATGCACACGAGATGCAGTGAGGATTCTTGGGAGCTTCCAAGCAATTCCCCCCTCTAGTTGGTTAGAGAGTTGGGTGGATAGAACAGCACAGGAGAGAAGCAGAAGGAAGCATCTGTCAGCCCTGCCTCCAGAAAATCTCATTGTCAGTCTGTCTGGAGTCACAGGAGACACCCAGGTGTGCAGTATCTAGAGAATGTTCAGGTCCTCCCCAGACCCAAGGTTTGAAGGATGACGTCCGTCTTGGGTTGACTTGTTGTTTCCCAAAAAGATACCTCCAAGTTCTCACCCCCTGTACCTGCGAAGGAAACCTATTTGGAAATAGGATCTTTGCAAGATGTGATTAAGTTAAGGAGAGGTGAGATCATCCTGGACTTAGGGGGGCCCTAAATCCAATGACTAGAGTCTTTATAAGAGAAAGAAAAGGCAGATTGAGACACACAGACACAGAGAGAAGACAGCCGGGGAGAAGACGGAGACAGAGATTGAGTAATACATCAGAAGCCAAGATGGCTGCTGGCAGCCACCAGATGTCAGCATGGAACCCATTCTCCCTCTGAGCCTGACTACACCTTGATTTGGGGTTCCTTGTCTCCAGAATTTTAAAGTAATAAATGTCTGTTGTTTTAAGCCACACATTGGTGGTAATTTGTTATAGCAGGCTCCAGGAAACCAAGATGACGTCCCAATTAGTACTTTCAGGACACTTGGGTAAAGGCCGCCTAGTGACTATCCTCAGAAGTGATTATTACACTCTGGGAGCTGGCCTCTTCTCTCTGGTCCATTTCCCCGGCAGAGACGCACCTCCTCACCCTGGCTCTCTGTTTTCCTCCTTCTCTTTGATCTTTTTCCAGAGCAACAGCTTTTCTTCCCAACTCAGACGCTATTCTGAGCTCAGGGTAACAGCCAATTAAGCAGGTCTTTACTGAAGCCCTGTGGAGTACCGCAGGCAGAGCCCAGGGGTGACACAGAGAGGAAAAGCACGATTTTCTTAGGCATTTGGTGAGAGTTTGGGAAAGCCTTCCCAGCCTGCGTTCCCTCATTCCTATCTTCACCAATGGGCTCCTGAAGAGGCAAAAGGCATATTATCAATTTTAAACCTTTACCTGCTTGCTCTGCACTCCAGCTGCCACCCCAGTTTTCCCTTCTTTGGAAAGTCTCCTGGGAAGGAGACCAAGATGCAAAGCCTTTCCTGTCCCGTCTTCAATTTACACCATCAGCATCCCAGTTCCTTCCTGGGCAATAATTCTTAAGTTTCAGGGCTTCCCCGGTGGCGCAGTGGTTGAGAGTCCACCTGCCGATGCAGGGGACGCGGGTTCGTGCCCCGGTCCAGGAAGATCCCACATGCCGCGGAGCGGCTGGGCCCGTGAGCCATGGCCGCTGAGCCTGCGCGTCCGGAGCCTGTGCTCCGCAACGGGAGAGGCCGCAGCAGTGAGAGGCCCACGTACCGCAAAAAAAAAAAAAAAAAAGAAGTAACAGCATTCTCATTTCTACTTGAAAACCTAACACTCCCCAAAGAGCAACTATCTCCCCAGATCGTCCAAGTTCATTGACTGATCCTGATAGTGTCATATTGAAGTTGCACATTTGGATGAACACTGGAATTAAAATGTATCTTTCGGGCCTCCCTGGTGGCGCAGTGGTTGAGAGTCCGCCTGCCGATGCAGGGGATGCGGGTTCGTGCCCCGGTCTGGGAGGATCCCATGTGCCGCGGAGCGGCTGGGCCCGTGAGCCATGGCCGCTGGGCCTGCGCATCCGGAGCCTGTGCTCCGCAACGGGGGAGGCCACAGCAGTGAGAGGCCCGCATACCGCAAAGAGAAAAAAAAAAAAAAAATGTATCTTTCTTCCTGGAAATTAAAAAAAAAAAAAGAATGAAAGGACTTAACCAAATCCGCAGGTGGCCCTGGGCCAGTCACTTAACCTCTGCTTGGCCCGGTTTGCTTATGGAGGCATTAAATGGGAGTCGTGAAAAGACATCTTATGAATGAATTAATTAATGATTTGAAAGGAGCTGTAAAAGTGCTATGCAAATAAATGTTCAGCGTTATTGTAAGGCCCCTGGGAATCTGAGACAAAGCAGGGAGCCAAACTCCAAATTGAGGATTATAATCAAGGAGCAAATGTAAGCATTTTGGAATGTGAAAGAACCATTAAGATTGGGTACTGTGATGGATTCGTTTTTTTCTAATCCAGATCGAGAGGTGAGAAACTTAAAATGTGGGTTCAGTTTTGAAATCCATGTGAGCCCAGATGCTTTCTGAGTGGTTACACTTCAGCAAATGCCTGCACATTAAAAGAAAATAAAAAGATAGAAGGAAGCTGAGACAGGAGAAGCAGGTACATAAAACCAATTCTGTCAGCATAGATATGAGCACAAACAGTGCACTGTGCCCACAGAATCAGATGATTAGCATTTGCAGATGTCTGTATATATAGTTCAAATACTGCCAAAATAAAACCTCTTGAAGCCACCTAATTTTAATATTATACTCATTAGAGAGAGAAACCACTCTCAAACCACTAGCCTGTGGAAGCCCTCCAGGCAAAGCAGCTTGTTTTTTTTGTTTTCTTTTCCTCAATAAATAGACCCCTGGCTTTATGGGGGCCTGGGGCAGCCATTGATCCTTATAATTATAAACAAAACAGGGCATTCATTCATCTTTTTGAAAAAATATATTCAAATTAAGCTATGGAGACGGGGCTGTAATGTCTTCTAAAGGAATATAAAGCCATCTTAGCAGCAATGCCAACAAAAATCAAGAAACAACCCAAACCAGTTTTTCTTATTTAAACAACTTCTGGCTTCAGAAGTTGAACCATTATAGAAGAATGGTTTTTTGCCTGATGGAAAAAGCAGCTTTTAGTGTCCAGGCCTGACTTAATTTCTATTGTCATGCCTGAATGGCACTCTAAGCTACCAGCACTGTGTGTTCCTTGGTTTACCAGGCAAGAGCAGAATTTTCTAGACTGGCAGCTTCTTCTCTCCTAATCTTCATAATCCATGGGTAAGCACAATTACTATGGAGCTCAGGATGACCTACTGAATGAGGAGACCAGACAAGCAAGACACACCAGAAAATCTTCCTGTTTGCCAAAGTATTTCCGTGTCTGTTGTTAATTCTGGTCCAATTCAATCACCAATTATGGCCAAAGAGGCACTCAGGATTATCTGGGCAAATAATGATCCTCGAGTTATAGTAACTGCTTGAGTTCACGTGGTCCTTGAAGAAGCCACAGCTGCTTTTCCCACATCTGTAACGTTAATTATACCATGAAAGTGTTAGGTGCTCAAAAATTTGGTGAAACTCATTTCTAGGCATTGATTTTGAAAGAGTACTGTGATCAAAATGGTAACCAACCCAGGCTCTCTTCGGGACAGTGATTCATTGCATTTGGGCCTCCCTGGACCTTTGTAAGTACCAAACTTGAGTCTGTAGGATTCTGCTTCTTTGGTTAAGTAATAAAGCAAACAAATAAGAACGCTCTCTTTAATAAAAATGCACTTTTCTATTCTTTCCTAATCTGTTCCTAATCTCCTGAAATGGCAGAAGTGGGAATGTCAGAATCTCTTGAAAGGTTAGAATAATTAAGAGAAATTTCACCAGAAAGAAAAGAACATTTTTCAACCTTGCACTAAACATAAATTGTCTTATATTCCAGAATATCCAAGAAGTTCAACTTTTCACGGTGATATCTCAGAAAATCCTAGATCCTAACTTTGCTCCCATGTCCCCGTCTTCAAAGGCAACTTCCTTCTAACCTGCTCTCCTCCCTGACCACCTCTTGAGAAACCCCATTCTCTACACACAGGATTCCCCTCTCCTGCAGCAGTACATCCCGGGTCTGAGATGCTCAGTCTGGATTAAGGACCAGGTGCCTTCAGGAGACCAGATCACAATGGCCTTTGTCCCAAGGTGTGTGTCTATCGGGGCTTTGACATGCTTAAGCCATGCAACAGGACACAGCATAGGTGTAGGTTCCCCTTCAAGAGGTAAGTTGAAGACACGCCTATCCCCGCTGTCAGCAGGTAACTTTGGATCTCTTGTTTGTCTTTGCCTCTGTCTCTCTCTTCCTTACACACACACACACTCAGATACACACAACATTCATTCTCAGAAATTGCCAATGGTTGAAGAAGAGAAATATTTTCCTGAGTCTTAATTCACAATGCAGCCAGACTCATATTATTATTCAGAGCAATGTTAATTCCTTTCCTTTACCTTTCCCTCCCTAGCCCTTTCCCTCATTTACAAATTATGTCTCATTGGGCTTTTCCTGGGATCAGAAACTGACCCATTAGGAAGCCAGAGATCTCTTAAATATCCTTAAGCACAGAAAGACCCTATGAATGTTTCATTCATTCATTCATTCAACAGATATTTATCCACTTCCTATAGCACCTTGTTAGGCATTTGGAATATAACGGTGAACAAACCTCCACGCAGCCCCTTGCTTTTTTTTCTTTTTAACATCTTTATTGAAGTATCATTGCTTTACAATTTTGTGTGAGTTTCTGCTGTATAACAAAGTGAATCAGTTATATGCATACATATATCCCCATATCCCCTCCCTCTTGTGTCTCCCTCCCACCCTCCCTATCCCACCCCTCTCGGTGGTCACAAAGCACCGAGCTGATCTCCCTGTGCTATGCGGCTGCTTCCCACTAGCTATCTATTTTATATTTGGTAGTGTATATAAGTCCACTGTCTCACGTCGTCCCAGCTTACCCTTCCCTTCCCTGTGTCCTCAAGTCCATTCTCTACATCTGCGTCTTTATTCCTGTCCTGCCCCTAGCTTCATCAGGGGCACAGAGCCTCTTCCTCAATCTCTGGGCAGAAGATAAGTGGAGATCCTTCTTTCAGTTATATGTGTTAGTCGCCACATAGAAAGCACTCCCTAAATGAGTTATCATTTTATCATTGATTTGGACCAGGTTGCCTTTTATCTGGAGTGCTGTTGGTACAGAATTGCTATCACATGAGGCAGTGAGCTAGCCGAGCCTGGGAGAGCCTCTCAGATTTTTCTCATTCTCTAATCAAATGATCAGAGTGTCAAAGCCAAGCCTAGAGATTATCAAGCCCTCCCTCACCCACCCCCATGTCCCTGATGAAGAGATAGAAGGACAAAGACAGGAAAGGTCTTGTCTAAAGTGAAACAGTTATTAGCAGGAGAGGGAGAGCGAGGTGGGTCCCGTGCCTGCTGGTGCTTAGCTCTCTCCACCGCACCCTTCTGCCTGATGAGGAAAATCTGGCTTCTGGAATCTGACTCCTAGATGTTCTGCTGAAGCTACCAGTCACCACTGGCCGATCTGAGGGTGACTCAATCATCCCTGTGCTGACCTCTTTGTAACCCTACTCACATTGAGAAGCAGGTGTAATAAATACGCCACCAACAGTCTCTCAGTGCTCCAGAAGAGGGGAGCCAGCAGTGCTCTTCCGGAGGAAAATGTGAAAATGTATGAAAGGTAATAGGCAGCAAGAAACAGTCAGCTAGGGCTTCCCTGGTGGTGCAGTGGTTGAGAGTCCACCTGCCAGTGCAGGGGACACGGGTTCGTGCCCCGGTCCGGGAAGATCCCACATGCCGTGGAGCGGCTGGGCCCGTGAGCCATGGCCGCTGAGCCTGCGCGTCCGGAGCCTGTGCTCCGCAACAGGAGAGGCTACAACAGTGAGAGGCCCGCGTACCACAAAAAAAAAAAACAAAGAAAAGAAAAAAAAAGAAACAGTCACTTATATAACAAAACTGGGGGACATCCTACATGTTTCAATCATTACACTGAAAACCAGATCTCTTTTAAGGTTACCTACAAAGAAACCACAGAGAAGTAGCAAAAAGACAGTATCAGGAGGTTTGCAGAAAAGGTATTTTTTATATTTTTATTCATTAGCAGGTGAGGGCAATGACGGATAAATGGTACCCTGTCATAAGATCTATGCCATCCAAGGTTACAGAAGCTGACAGTATGATTTTCCTACATGTGCCACATACTTCATTCATTAAAATTAGAAGACACAATTTTGTTATTGAATGTCTGAATGTTTATATTCCTTTACTGATCTATACGAGTGCCTGCCTACATCTCGAAATACATAAAATGTAAATTAGGTATAAGCAACCTAACAAGCAATCACTGCTCCTTCACTGAGAAAACAATTTTGGAAAATAAAAAAAGCGCAGGGCGAACAATTCAGTGTTATAGCTCTAGTTTCATTTCTTCATCCTGGATCTTCAAATCCTAATCTTGGGGGCGGGGGGGGCGGTGGTGTTAAGATTGCACTCCCTTGGAATGTGCGTGTGCACGTTTTTAAGTTTTTATTAGGTTCTCTTTTAGTATTCTTCTGTTCAAATCCCTGGTGGCCACACTCCATTTTTAATAAGCTGGAAATCCTGTCAAGTGATTGCTCAGTGGTCGCATTTAACTAGCAGGCCAGCGGCAGAGCCCAAAGGTTCACCGCTGGGCTCAGTGAGGATGCTGGAGGGCCAGCAAGAGGGCTCAGCCTCCCCACTTTCAGTGCAGCCCCTTTCATTCTGCTGCTCATTCAGAATCAAAGGGCTTTCAAAGCGCATTCACCTCCATGCAAGCAGGGGCCCAAGGCGGGAGGGTGCATTTTGCTCCTCGTATCAGGAAATCAAGACTTGGCTGAGCACAGTCTTGTGCTATTATGATTGTTGTTGTTGTTATGTTTCTGCTGATGAATATGGAGTTTTAGTAATAAAAACAAACAGGTTTCTCAGCCAGGAGGCCGACAAAGCTTGGTAATGTGTTTCCTGCTGGAAAGGCCCTCCGGGGTCCGTGCTTTACCCCACCGTCTCTCTCTTTTACATGTAGAACCATCTGGGGTCGGGTAAAGGTACAGAGTTCAGAGGGCCCTCACAGAAATCCTGAACAATCCCAGTCATGAGTGTGTCTGCCACTAGAAAGGGAGAGAGGCGGAGAAGTTTCCAGTATAGGAAATGACTGCCAAGAGACACAAAACCACTAAGCTAGAGAGGTACTGGCCCCACTTCCAAAGATTAAATGGGTAGGGGTGAGATTTGGGACAATGCCTGTGCATGTATGTTGAAATGCATCCCCACGTCTGAAAAGGATGCTAACCTTGGGTCTCATTTCTCCAGCACTGTGCTGCTAATGACAGGTCACTGTCAGCTGTTTCCACACTGGCTGGGGCAGACCAGGATGTGGAAGATGTTTCAAATGCTGGCCAAGAGGTTTGGAAGATTCAGGAACATCTTATCAGATGTTGCACAAATTGGCAGGGTCCCCCCAAAGCCAATGTAGGCTTTTATGGTCTGGCAGTTCTGATGGCCTGCTTGAGAATCTCAGCCCACAGATGCTCTGAATAGCTATGGGAAAGAGAGCTCTACCACACGCACATATATATGCATCCTCCAGTGCCACATGGACCATTCCTACTTAAGATGATAAGCCATTCTCAGCTAAAATTACACAACCATCTGGTCAACCCAATTCCTGGACTTATCTCATATTAGGGTTTAAGGTTAGGACGCCCAAACTAACAGTCACCCATCTTCCACTCCACTGCTGTGGAGATGCCAGAACAGATACCTGAACAAGAATCCAAGCATTAACATCCAATATCGGTGTTATTAATAGACTAAGCAACCACCTAAATAACCCCTTGCTGGAGGTTTAGGCTTCCTGGGAACAGCTGGATTGGAGTATGTAGTTTGGCTTCCTATCTCCTACTCCAAACTGAGGACAGGCAGAGCCGATGGGAAAGGGGAGTTCTGACTAGACTCCTAGTTAGTTGTAGGTAGAAACGCTGGAACAGAAAGTGAAAATGCCCATCTCCCTCCAACACCGTCATCAGTATAGGAAGACCTTGCTTTGAGTGGAGAAAGCAAGTGGGAAGTGGCCTTTCTCACTGATCAAGGGGCAGGCAATGAAGAGAGAAGCTGGAGCCCATTTCCTTTTTGGTTTGTTTTGCTGTTCTTGTTTGAGAGACATGGACATATACCCATTTTCTTTTTTTTTTTTAATTACTACTTTATTTATTTTTGGCTGCATGCTGCACAGCATGCACGGATCTTAGTTCCCCAACCAGGGATTGAACCCATGCCCCCTGCAGTGGAAGCGTGGAGTCCTAACTACTGGACTGCCAGGGACGTCCCTATGCCCATTTTCTTTCGAGGAACCCAAGTCCATCCTCTTATAATTTGCCGAAAGGATTATCAAGCTTTGGCCATTTCTATTAGCCATTCATTCACCCAAGGGGAGGAGCAGGTGGGAGAGTGGAGAAAATATCAGGAAGGGTTGCCTCTGATGCAGACCTACTGGGGAAGAGAGAAGCTGTATTCTCCATTAAACCATGGCAGAGAGGTCATTAATTAGTACCCTCCCCAAAATCACTGTAAACAAAGAGGTAGAGAGTGGCCTTTGAGAAAGGCTATCACACAGCCCCAGGGTAACAGCTCAGTGAAATTTAGGGAGCCCAGCAGAGAGTAACAGGGTATTTTTAAGGTCTCAACACAACTCTACATGCTGTGGGAGATACCAAAGAATAAGAGACAGAGTTCCTACCTTTGTAGGGCGGGGCATCAACTTGCATAAGATTTAACAAGACAAAAAATAAGAAAAATACAGAATAATAGAACAATCAAGTTCAAGTTGTGTGATACAGATTATAATCATTGTTAGGTTGAGAGGAATAGAAGAATATTGTGGGATAGAAATAGTCAGGGAAAGATCTTTAGAGGAAGTGGCACCTCACCCAGCCTGAGAAGGAAGTAAAGGGAAATCATCCCAGACAAGGAAGAAGATAACAGTGAAGGCTGAACATGGTATAAGAGGGAAGAGGGAAAACCTGGTACAGGCAGAGAAGCCAATGTCAAGGGTAGTGAGAAAAAACACAGAGTTAAGATGGAGATAGTTGCTGGGGACCCCAAAAGCCAGGAAAAATCATTAAGATTGGCTGTGATAAGCACTGTAGATTTTGACAGACTCTCTAGCACAGAGACATCTGCTGAAACAAATAATCCTACCAATGGAATGGTCTCTGGGCCATGCAACAACATGGCCAGAAGAGGATTCCAAGTCAGAGTCACGGAGTCTCTGGGATTTAGAGTCCTTGGAGCAAAGCTTCTAGTCCTACAAGGCAGTGTATCTTTCCTTTTCTTAGGACAGACCTCAGGGGCTGGAAGCCTTCTGGGGGGAGGGGGAGTATGCCATACCTCCACTGATCGTCTCCTCCCATGTGAACTTCCAGAGATAAGGGGGGGCACAATTGGGAGGAAACAGGGGACACAAAACAGCAGTCCTCTCGCACAAGAAGTAGACCACACCTCTCACTCTGCACCCCTCCTGAGAGGCTCCTTCCGTGTGTGATGCCCGGTCTTGGCTCATGGACCGGCATCAAGGTACCTCTTGTGAACACCTGTTGAGCCCCCAGTTCCCTGAAGCAGAGTGATGACAAATGATCAAGAAGTAACCGGTGAGGCTGCTCCCCAACACTGTGTGAGTTTGTCTGTAGTCCCAGCACCATGTGTGCCCTGGCCGGGCTTGTCCAACCCTGCCTTCAACATTCTACCGCTCTCCATCACCTGCTTCCCCTCCAGAAGGCTCTTCCGAGCAAGGGAGTGCACTTACCAGTCTTCAGTATCTCCTGACATCTTTTTTCCTTAACAACTGAAATAAAGTATTGTTTGCATGCTGTCAAATTCACCTGTTCTAAATGTAAAATGTATTATTGATTTGTAGTAAATTTACCGAGATGGGCAGCCGTCACCAAAATCCATATATAGAACATTTCCAGCATCCCAGTGAGATCCCTTACGTTTGCTTTCAACTAACATCTCAATGATATTGTTTGACAGGTAGCTGAGAGTAAGACCAAGACACAGGGGAAGGGAGTGGGGGAGTGCACTTGAGGGGGTGAAAGAACTCCAGAGAGGGATGCAGATGGGAAACACAGGAGGAAGCCTTCAGGTAATCTCAGAAGACAGCATTGGAACGCATGTCAGAGGTGGCCAGTTCTTCATCGCCTCTCCTCAGTGAAAACCATGGGATTACAAAACCGTATTCCCAACACATGGTCCAGCAATCAAGCTGCTTGGTATTTACCCAAAGGAATTAAAAACTTAACATCTGCACAAAAACCTGCCCGTGGACGTTTACGGCTTTGTTCATAATTGCCAAAACTTGGAAGCAACCAAGATGCTCATCAGTAGGGGAATGGATTAATAAACTGTAGCATATCCAGACAATGGAATATTATTCATCACTTTAAAAAAAGAGCTATCAAGCCATGAAATGACATGGAGGAAACATAAATGCGTACTACTAAGTAAAAGAAGCCAATCTGAAAATGTTGCATACTGTATGATTCCAGCTATGTGACATTCTGGAAAAGGCAAAACTGTAGAGACAGTAAAAAAGTTCAGTGGTTAGGGGTTGGAGAGAGGGAGGGGTAAATAGGTATAGCACAGAAGATCTTTAGGACAGTGTGAATACTCTGCATGATGCTATAAACGTAGATACATGTCATTTTTAATTTGTTCAAACCCACAGAATATACAACACCCAGAGTGAAGCCTAATGTAAACTACAGACTTGGAGTGATTATGATTTGACAATGTAAGTGGGCCAGTGGTAACAAATGTACCACTCTGGTGGGGGATGTTGATACTGGGGAGGCTGTGCTTACACAGAGGCAGGGATTATATGGGAGATCTCTGTACCTTCCTTTCAATTTTACTGTGAACCTAAATCTGTTCTGAAAAAAAATAGTCTTTAAAAAAAGCCATCAGGGGCTGCCCTGGTGGCGCGGTGGTTGGGAGCCTGCCTGCCAATGTGGGGGACATGGGTTCGATCCCTGGTCTGGGAAGATCCCACATGCCACGGAGCAACTAGGCCCGTGAGCCACAATTACTGAGCCTGCACATCTGGAGCCTGTGCTCCGCAACAAGAGAGGCCGCGATAGTGAGAGGCCCCGCGCACCGCGATGAAGAGTGGCCCCCACTTGCCGCAACTGGAGAAAGCCCTCGCACAGAAACGAAGACCCAACACAGCCATAAATAAATTAAAAAAAAAAAAAAAGCTGTCAGAGTACCTGGCCCCATTAAACACAACACAACTGGTAGCAAAGTGTAGAAGACCCCTTTTCCCAGAATGCCTGATACCGAATACAGCCCCTTGTGCAGGGCTGATACTTAGTAAATGTTTGTTAAATTGAAATGAGGTGGAGAGCGGAGGTATTGGAGGGAGAAAGTGCCTTCTCGTGGATATTTGTCACCTAGCATCCTTTCCCACTTTCTAACGGCCCTCCAGTTTTATTTTTGGTCCTTACCTCATCCCAGCATGTGTTACGTGTCCTCTTAGAGGGACGTTAATTCCAGGGACCCAGGAAGCCATGGGATCAGATTTTCTTTCTTCTCTCCCCAACACATCCAGGGACAAAGGTGTCATTTGGACTCTAAACCAATGATGCAAGGTCAGCAGGAATGGCTGCACGTCCTCCATGGCCACAGCCGTCCTGACCCCAATCAGATTCAACCTGCTGTGAAGCAGGTGTTGTGCTTCCTGATTCCTGGCTTCCAGAGATGCCTTGTTCCTACCTATTCACAAACCCAGTTGCCCATCTCCTGCTGATTCTGTGTGTCCTTCCAGTAATTCCTTTCTATTAGCCAGAATTGGTTTCTGTTGCTTGCAACCAAGGAACCCTAACCACTTCATGCCCTTTAAAAGCCATAGCACTGATACAGGTGAGAGGTTATAAGGGCCAAATTGAGTTATGGGGTGGCTTCCACAATAAGGAAGTTCAGGGTAACTATTTTGTGACTGAAGAGATATTTTCAGGCAAGAAAGGGAGAGTAGTCAAAATCGACCCTAACATTTTAAACTTCATGTGTTTCTACCACAAAGTGCTTTCGGTCACATGACCTTTCACCCAGGCGGGCTGAGAAAAGTGGTTGCACGTTTCTTATAAATGGATCAACAGAGCAAACTATTTTAAGACCTAACATATGAGGATGAATAATTTTCACATGCTTTTCTCTTCACGGAGAGAACAACCAACACGGCAGTTGGTCTCACTGTTCAACCTCATGCACGTGCCGCCTGGCAAGTGAGTCAGGCTCCCCCGAGTGCTGCTTCCTGCTGAGTGGAAGAGCCAAGGGTGTGAGTCAGCCCTGCTCATAGCCAAGAGGCTTTGATTCAGGATTCTCTTCTGCCTTACCACACAAGGTTCAAAATGCCCAATCTCCTTTCTTTAGCACAAATGCCCAAATAGTTAGAAGTCAGAGTCCAGAGCGGCTTCACTAAAAATGTTCATTTTCATAGGGTACACATGAACTTATCTACAAAACAGAAACAGACTCAGACATAGAAAACAAACTTATGGCTACCAAAGGGGAAAGCGGGGGAGGGACAAGTTAAGAGTTTGGAATTAGCAGATACACACTACTATATGTAAAATAGACAACCAACAAGCACCTACTGTATAGTACAGGGAACTATATTCAATATCTTGTAATAAACTAATGGAAAATAATCTGAAAAAATATATATGTATGTGTATATATATATGTATATGAATTACTCTGCTGTATACCTGAAACTAACACAACATTGTAAATCAACTATACTTCAGTAAAAAGAAATGTTCGTTTTCAGAAATCATTGATGTTTTCTGCACTCCTCCAAAATAAAAATATAAATAAATAGAAAAAATGAAAAAGCAACCAAGAAATAGAAAATGGTGAGGGGTGCAATATAGCATGTTAATGATAAATGCCAGCCTCAATGGTTCAATGCCCAATTTCTTATGATGAAAGCACCAGGCAGGAGACAGGCATCAGATTAAATGACTGAATAAATGCGCTAGCTACCTCATGAAAACTATTTGTGAATTTCCTGGCTGTTTGGCAGCGAATAAAAGCTATAATGATTGGACAGATACACATTTTGTTAGTGCTACTTCAAACTGATACTTTACCAAATTGCTACAATCCTTTCAGGTGTGGGAATCACAGAGCGCCCTTGAAGGAAGTCATGACTTACCGCACTAGAGCTGAAAGGCTGGCAAGAATAACAGAGCAACAGCCCATTACTAAAGGGCTATGGTATGAAAGACATGTAATGCATTTTGGTTGGAAGGGCTCCCCCCCCATCCAGGGCTGAAGTCTGCCAGTTAGAACCCACTCGTTAGATAATTTGCGATGGTGTCATATCACATACAAATGCTCTGATGATTCTCCTAGTATTTCAAAGACTGGGAATCTGATCCAAGAACAGGAATAGATTAGCAGAGCTTATTCAGTTTACACGTGAATCTTCTCATTGCCCTCTTTAGAATGGAAATATGTCATCATAGTTCAGTTTCCTGAGGTCACAAAGATGAGACAGTATCTATGTTGATTTCAAACAGAATCCTGTACAGATAAAAGACGCCTCCTCGGGCCTCCCTGGTGGCGCAAGTGGTTGAGAGTCAGCCTGCCGATGCAGGGGATACGGGTTCGTGCCCCGGTCTGGGAGGATCCCATATGCCGCGGAGCGGCTGGGCCCGTGAGCCATGGCCGTTGAGCCTGCGCGTCCGGAGCCTGCGCGTCCGGAGCCTGTGCTCCGCAACGGGGGAGGCCACAACAGTGAGGGGCCCTCATACCGCAAAAAAAAAAAAAAAAAAAAAAAAAAAAAAAAAAAAAAGACGCCTCCTCTATAAAATAAAACAGCTTTTCAAATAGCCTCTCTCCACAGTTAGTAATAATTTATGCTTGGTGAACAGGAAAATATGCTGAATTTATTCATTTTACGGTGCAAGCTGATAAAGAAAGAGTGGGGGTGGGTAACTTACTGGTATTTGCAAATCTGATATAAAAGATTTTTGGAATTCCTCCTGATTTCAAGAGGAGAAGAAAATTAACGCTGAAAGTGGCAGAACAAAAAATTCCTATTATTGTCAAAGCCATGGTATCTGGCATTTTACCACATAGATGGTTCTAGAGGCTTTTCCTTTTGTCCTCCAGTATCATTTTTTGCTACACTTTTTTGAGCTCTCATTAAAAAAAGATTGTCACAACAGACAACCTCTGGTTATGAAGCTAGAGTCTGGCCCAGTTTTGCTGGCATTGTCCTGCCCTGTCCCACTTGCATAAACACGTCTAAGAGCTGGATAGCAGTTTACTCTCCTCCTTTGCCAAACCAGCCCCTTGGCTTTAACCGGGGCATATTTATTTTCACTCCTAATTATTTCTGAAGTAAAAACTTACTTTTCTTGCATGATTTCAGGGTATGTTTTAGAGTGTTTTGTGTTTTCAAACTCCACTTTGAAATGGAAGATGGTTTCTATATGCCCAGGTGGTCTTCTCATGTTCTCTCAGCTAAGGAGGTGTTGAAACTCCTTACCTTTAAATAATTGTTCAGAGGACATCTGTGGCTTCCCGCTTCGTGTGGCAGACGGGGAATTAGGTACAGCTTGAAATTTAGAAAATTAGCCTAAATTAATGCCCAGATAACCGGAAGTCTTAGCTCATACACCACCTCTTTCTTTTTGCCAACATGTCAAGCAGTAAAATCTTTATCATAAATTAAAAGTATAGCATGAAGGTTTTGTTTTTTTTTTTTGTTTTTTTGTTTTTTTGTTTTTTTTTGCAGTACGTGGGCCTCTCACTGTTGTGGCCTCTCCTGTTGCAGAGCACAGGCTCCGGACATGCAGGCCCAGAGGCCATGGCTCACGGGCCTAGCTGCTCTGCGGCATGTGGTATCTTCCCGGACCGGGGCACGAACCCGTGTCCCCTGCATCGGCAGGCGGACTCTCAACCACTGCGCCACCAGGGAAGCCCTTATAGCATGAAGTTTGAGGCATTTTGAAGGGGAAAAAAAGGTGGAAAGAGTTCAGAATTTAGCAAGTTCATTTTATAGACCTGATATATTTGTTTGTTTGTTTGTTTTTAAAAGCACATCACAAAATTCTAGCTGAAAACCATTACATACTATAGCTTAACGACACTGTGTCTCATTTGTAAAAATTGTAACTTAATCATGAAAAGACTACATTTTCTAGACAAAGCTTCTTTCTGAACGCACTTCTTTTCCCCTATAAGTCTGAGAAGGCACAGGCAATGCCACCCACTGAGAATTCTTGGAGGTAGCTGAGCATAAACCTCACATTTCAAAATAACCACACTCTGCCATATCACAACCACATCCTGGATCATCAGAAGCCGAGGAAATCCAGTGATGAAAGTTTTTCTTAATCCCACAGGAATCTATGGGGAGGGTGGAGCAGGGCTGCATTGCTCAAGCCCATGGGTTTTGGTGTCTTTGAACTTTCTCCCCCACAGGCTATATCTCCCAATATTGCTGCAGTAGCCTGTGAGGCTGTGTGGAGGGCCAGTCCATCTGTGAGCTCAACACCAAGATATGCTCCAAAAAGCCCTCCTCTTCAGAGGCCCAGACCCTCTCCTCACTGTTGGAGACAGTTATGAAGCAGAATTAGACTAATCATTACATGGCAGTTGTGAAGCCCAGAGGCATCACGGGATGCTGAATGAAATAACATTTTCCAAAGTATCATCCAGTCAAGGGTTTCCATATTCTCCTAGCATTCCTTTCATCACTACCACTCAAAGGGTTAAAGGCTTGGAGTCTTTCCTTTTTGTGTGTTTGATTATGTATCATCAGGAGGTAACTGAGGGCTAGAGCCTGGCCAAATATTTCCATTCCTTGCCCTTGCCTCTTCATAAGTCACGGAAACCCTACTCAAGAACATCCTCTGACTATTACCTTGACTTCATTCTGAGGAATTTAGGTAAAGACTTGGCATAACCAAGTAAATGGCAGGTACCTAGCTTACCCACAAGAAACAATGTATCACAAATTAACAGATAGAAACTCTTCCGTCTCCAGTGGATTTTCCACTCACTGAAGAAGCGTCATGGTAAACCAGGAAGTCTGCGCTCTGGGTCAGACATATTTGGATATCAATCGCAGCTCGATTAACTGTGCATCCTTGAGTAAATTATCCTCATCTTTGAGTCTGTTTCCCCAACTTTAAAGGACTGTTATGAAGAAGCAATGGAAAACAAGCACTTGGCACTCTGTGGGGCACATAGTAAGCATGTAAAAAATGCTAGCTATTATTATTGTAATTTCCTTCATAGGGATGCTATGCAGAATTAAATGAGATAATATCTGTGGAAGACCTGGCTCCTTGGTAGGAGCTCAGCAAACATTAATTCCTTTCTCCTTGGAGAAAATTAAGTCCTTTCTGAATCTGCTTGGGATTTTAAAAATTGAGTTATAGTTGATGTACAACCTTATATAAGTTACAGGTGTATAATATAGTGATTCACAATTTTTAAGGTTATACTCCATTTATAATTATTATAAAATACTGGCTCTATTCCCTGTGCTTTACAGTATATCCTTATAGCTTATTTTATACATAATAGTTTGTGCCTCTTAATTCCTATCCCAATCTTGCCCCTTCCCCCTTCCCTCTCCCCACTGGTAACCACTAGTTTGTTCTCTATATCTGCAAGTCTGTTTCTTTTCTCTTATATTCACTAGTTTGTTGTATTTTTTAGATTCCACATATAAGTGATATCATACAGTATTTTTCTTTCTTTGTCTGACTTATTTCACTTAGTATAATACCCTCCGAGTCCATCCATGTTGCTGCAAATAGCAAAATTTCCTTCTTTTTTATGGCTGGGTAGTATTCCATTGCATATACATACATACCATGTCTTCTTTATCCATTCATTTGTTGATGGATGCTTAGGTTGCTTCCATATCTTGGCAATTGTAAATAATGCTTCTATAAACATTGGGGTGCATGTATCTTTTCAAATTAGTGTTTTGGGTTTTTTTGGTTTTTTTTTTTTTAATATACCTGGGAGGGGAATTGCTGGATCATATGGTAGTTTGATTTTTAGTTTTTTGAGAAACCGCCATACTGTTTTCCACAGTGGCTGAACCCATTTACATTCCCTTTGTACAAGGGAATACAAGTGTACAAGGGTTCCCTTTTCTCCATATCCTCACCAACATTTGTTATTTGTAGACTTTTCGATGATAGCCATTCTGACAGGTGTGAGGTGATATCTCACTGTGGCTTTGCCTTGCATTTCCCTGATGATTAGCGACGGTGAACATCTTTTGAATCTGCTTGGGTTGTTTTTTTTTTTTTTTGCAGTATGCGGGCCTCTCACTGCTGTGGCCTCTCCCGTTGCGGAGCACAGGCTCCAGACGCGCAGGCTCAGCGGCCATGGCTCACGGGCACAGCCGCTTCGCGGCACGTGGGATCTTCCCAGACCAGGGCACGAACCCATGTCCCCTGCATCGGCAGGCGGACTCTCAACCACTGCGCCACCAGGGAAGCCCTCTGCTTGGGTTTTAAGTGATCTGAATCCAAGATGCTTCCCTGCAGCCACCTAATCATACATGCCCCTCCCTCCTCCTGCAGAGGAGAACATCTTTAGGCCATGTGCCCCCCTCCCCACCTATATCTCTAGTTTTTAGCAAGTCTCCTGCACCTCACTCTCTGGCCTTCTCTTCTCCCAGCACTAAGATGTTTTTTCAGTTTCTTCCCATCATCTGATTTCAAGGTGGGATCCCAAATCCTGCCCTCAGCCCACCCCACTCTTATGTCCTCCTCTGCTGCTCTGTGCTCTCTCCATCCATCCCTGAGGTGCTTGTTACCCATGCACATTTTACAAGGACAAAGCAAACACATTTGCGTTTAGATCAGTTTTGTCTTAGTCAAACTGGGGGACGTTTACCATACAGAAATAGGAGAGGACTGGAATGTTTTATCACAAGGAATTAAAGCTATTATTCCACGAACCTGATCACTGTGAGCAGCCAAAACAAATATGTTGAGTAACTTCTTCCCTCGCTAACTAGTTCTTTTACCTGAATTTTCTGGACAATAGCTTACATGGCCAAGTTTCAAACAGTATATTATATTCACCCCCAGCACTTGCCTTCTGTTTTGGATATAATTTTGAGAGAAGACATCTTAGAGAGTAAATTCTTGGGGACAAGATATAAAGAGAAAAATACCAGATAGATAGATAGATAGACCCAGATTTCAGAAACGTTGCAAAAAATAACAACAACAACAATAATATAATGACTGTAGTTTTTCAAGCATCTTCAGACCACAAATATAATGCTGGGGGAAAATAGATGTATTTGTTCTCCTCCTGCCTTATGGCTGAAAGAGCAAGGCATGCATGATTTTTATGACCTGGCTAGTGATGTGTCCCTTCAGGGACTTATTAACTCCATCCTTATAGATGGTGCCTGATCCGCATCAAAATTAGAAATTGCTTAAAACCAGAAAAAAAGCATTTAATTCCTAAATAGGCCATTAGTGATACTGGATACTTTGTTATGCTGTAATGTAATATTGAAATTCCTTGAGGCAACTGATTTTCAGTAGTGAATTAAAAAGACCAAAACTAAACTGAGTGTTTGAGGAATGAGTGAAAAACATCTTGGACAGCTAAGTATTTTATAGGTTGTGTGTCAGCAACTGACCTTTTGAAAATCAAATCATTAGCCCTCCCAAGAAAACTAAATGCAAATGAGTCCAGCCCAACTGTGCAGAAGGTATGAAAACATTTGGATGGAAAACTAATCGTCTACTTGGATTTTCAGAGCAGGGGGAAGTATTTAAGAAACAAAATGTTAGAATAATGACCATTATCCTCAAAAGAAAGTAAGTGGACTAAAAATAGCAATGGACAGTTTGGCTCCTTAGAAATTACAAGCACTGATGCATAGAGTAATGGTAGCAGACATTGATGGCAGGTTTTCTACCTTGAGTGTGTGCCTGGATTCACTGTCCCCGTCTCACTGCATGGCTAATGCAACCTTTGACAACGTTTTCCCAGGGGTGCAGAATTCCAAGAATAACACACACAAACAAAATAGTATCATTCCTTATCTTACAGTTAGAGAGAAGCTGATTTACCGGCTACATGTGACAATAGATTAAATAAGACAGCATAGTTTTCATGCTTATACATAACTATCTTCAAGCTTAAGGTAAATACCTGTTTGAAAGACCACAACTAAAGCAATCAGGGTATTGGAGTGATTCACCAACAGCTCTAATTACAGAAGCATAAAACTATATGTGCCTATAGGCTTGTAAATGCTAACTAATTCCCATTTCTCACTGTTTGTATCCAAAAGCACCAGTTAATTGCCTTTTCCTGAATTATGGAAATTTCCTGTATCTGAATTATGGAAGTGTGGGAAAAGTCACTAGTCTAGTAAATGTATCTTTCAACAGATACTTAATTGCCTTCCTGAAGTTACTGTAATTTATTTCAGGAACTGAGCCTTTTTTCCTGGAATCTTTGTTATTCTCATCAAGACAGACATTTCTCCAAGGGCATCCTGATATTTCTCCTGGCTAATCTCTGGGGATGTTATCAAATGTATGGTAGATTAAGTTAATATTTCACCAAAGGTTAAAAAAGGAAGAATATACGGATGTGTGTGTGTGTGCGGGGTGTGTGTGTGTTGTGTGTGTGTGTCAAGAATCATACTCAGGTTAAAATATTATTAAATTCATAGAACTGTAGAACTTTTACATCAATATAGATGCTTTCAACAAGCATATAAATCAAAGCCTTGCCCAGTCCCTGGCCTGACTGATGAGATTTTTCCATTAAAATTGCCCATTCCATCCCAGATATGGATAATATATAATTCAAAGTTGAAATCGGGTCCCTTGAGTTTCTTGAGATTGGATAAATGTCTCAAAACATCAGCAAATAGGCCTTAAAGGGAGGCAACAATCTCTAAACCACCCGATGCCTTGTCAATAGCAGGAGAGGCAGGATGAGACTGTAAGACAAGCAACCTTTGTGTGACCTCAACCCTCCCCCAACCTCTGAAAAGTAATAAGGACTGTTCCTTGTGTCTTTGTTGGAGGAAGCTGAGAATAAGAATGATGAGCTCCTGCGTTCCCACAGAGACTTAAAGTAACCACAGCTCTTTCCGCTCAAAATTGCTGTATTTGGTGACCTGAGGTTCAAGTAGATGACATTTTGCCATGTTCAAGCATTCGGAAATAATGTCTCCTGAGTGAGACAACCCACCAGGGCTAGTGTGGCTCAAGGAGATAGTGAGGGTGGGAGAGAGATCACGGTACAGAAGGACATATTTCAAGGTGGTAGGTGGACTGGGGAACAGGAACCGTCTGAATGCTTCTCAGGGACCCTGTGATTTTAGCGGAGATTTTTTTAAGATGAGAAAAAAGCACCAGATTCAGAATTAGTAAACCAGGTTTCTGGTCAGCTCTGCCACTAATTTATTTTGTGACCTGGGTTACGTTTCTTAATCTCTCTGGGCCTCAGTTTCCCCACCTACAGATGGCTGAAACAATGTCCAAGTTACTGGTACCTCGCCAAAGTGTACAGTTTTGTGACTGTTACCTGTTCATCAGAGATATGAGAAAACCGACGCTAACTGCAATCATATAACTGGAGGAAGAGAGAAGATGTGAACTAAAAATGCCACCTGTCATATCAGTAAACAAAAGATGTTGCAGCCATCAAGCCATCACATTAGAGCTGCCCTGACGGTGAGCCCTGAGGCAACTCAGGATGCAGGCAGGATGCCCTCTGCCACATCTAGCGGACAGCCGCTGTAGCCACACCCAACAGTGTATGCTGAGGACACTCAGGATGCGAAGCACGGGATACTGGCCCCAGATAGCTGAGGTGCATATAAAAGGAATGATTTCGGTGAGCCCAGACTCTTGCATCTTCTAGTACATAGAAAAGCACTAAATTCCTTCACTTGAGATAATCTGGTTTTCTTTAATTCCCAGTAATCGTTTGATGTTCCGACTACCTGGTCTTTGTTGCAAAAACTCCTATACATCCTGGCTCCTCCTCTCTTGCCTCTTCAGAGCAGTCTCTCAGAGTTATCTGAGATGCTGTGTCCCAGGCTTAAGTCCTCAGTTTTGTCTGCCGAATAGAACATAAATCTCAACTTTTAGGTTGTGCACTTTTTTTTTCAGTTGACAAAAACTAATTGAGTTTTCTCAGTCTAGATAATGACACTCACAGCTCAGCAGTGAGGCAGTCAGAGAGGCAATGGAATAAATCAACATCCTTAGGCTAATTACACGTGGAAGACCTCTGTGCATCACTATGGAAACCAAAGGGAAAGTAACCCCAGTGAAGGTCATCAGAGATATGAGAAAACCGATGCTAACTGCAATCATATAACTGGAGGAAGAGAGAAGATGTGAACTAAAAATGCCACCTGTCATATCAGTAAACAAAGGATGTTGCAGCCATCAAGCCATCACATTAGAGCTGCCCTGACGGGGAAGGTGAACATGGCATTATGATAGGAACAGGTAAAATCTACCACAGCTTGTGACCTCACCAGATTAGTCCCCAATACAGTGAGATCCTAATTATTTTCTAAAAGTGTCCTAACGTAGGGACCATGCACCACCTGCTTCAGGATTACCAGGGTACAAAAGCAAATTCCTTGAACTCACCCAGACCCACTGAATCTCTGGAAAAAGGGAATCTGCATTTCTAAGAAGTTCCCCCAGGTATTCCTTTTGCACGATAAAACTTGAGAACTACTGACCTAGCAGATGGAGAGAAAGAAGTTGGGAGAAAATGAATAACGAAGGGCCCAGCATGTATACTCAAGGAGTGAGAGTCTGGGTAACTCTGAGGTACAGGGTCAAAGAGAAACTTATTTTTCACTGTAAACTCTTTAATTCCGTTTGCATTTTTACCATGAGCAAGAATTAAATAAATACATATTTGTAATCTTGAAAAAACTGTTTCAGTGCAAAATAATTTGGTAGACTTCTCAGAGTTGGAAAAAATGAACACTCTTTATAAAGTTGAAAGATAAATAACAGCAAGAGTTTGAATTTTTCTTTTTCAGTCAGACTTGGAAAGGTTGGGCAAAATACAGCCTTAGTTCTGTACTTTATCAGATTAAGGATGGCAAGGAAGACTGTCAGAAGGATACTTAATAAAGATGCCTCCCGTCAGTTCATCTTATATCTGGGTGGTTCCCTAGAATTTGTACCTTGTTACTATGTTGTAGGAAGGGGGACCCCTTCCAGGGCCCAAGAGTAGGCTCTTGTCTAACTCTTGGAAAGGAATTGTCCGAGGAGACACATGTGCTGACAAAGCAAGAGACCTTACTGGGAAGGGGCACCCGGGTGGAGAGCAGCAGGGTGAGGGAACCCAGGAGAACTGCTCTGCCATGTGGCTCGCCGACTCGGGTTTTATTGTAATGGGGAGTTAGTTTCCAATCACTCTGCCTCAGGGTCCTTCCTGGTGGCGCACTCATCGCTCAGCCAAGATGGGCTCCAGCGAGAAGGATTCTGGGAACTTGGTAGGACATATGGACTGGCGTCTCCTTTTGACCTTTCCCGAATTCTTCAGGTTGGTGGTGGCTTGTTAGTTCCGTGTTCCTTACCAGGACCTCCTGTCATAAAATAACTCATGCAAATGGTTACTGTGGTGCCTGGCCAGTGTGGGTGGTTTCAGTCAGTGTTTTCCCTAACAACGACACTATTTTTTTGTTTGTTTGTTTCCTGGGTGATTAGCAGTTTTTGCTAACTAACTTATGAGAACCTCATAAGCAGAGACCATAAATTATGTTTCTTCAACCTAAATAGACATTTCTCCACAGAAGATATACAGACAGCCAACAAACACATGAAAGGATGCTCAACATCTTTACTCATTAGAGAAATGCAAATCAAAACTACAATGAGATATCATCTCACACCAGTCAGAATGGCCATCATCAAAAAATCTAGAAACAATAAATGCTGGAGAGGGTGTGGAAAAAAGGGAACACTCTTGCACTGCTGGTGGGAATGTGAATTGGTACAGCCACTATGGAGAACGGTATGGAGGTTCCTTAAAAAACTAAAAATAGAACTACCATATGACCCAGCAATTCCACTACTGGGCATATACCCTGAGAAAACCATAATTCAAAAAGAGTCATGTACCAAAATGTTCACAGCAGCCCTATTTACAATAGCCCGGAGATGGAAACAACCTAAGTGTCCATCATCGGATGAATGGATAAAGAAGATGTGGCACATATATACAATGGAATATTACTCAGCCATAAAAAGAAATGAAATTGAGCTATTTGTAATGAGGTGGATGGATCTAGAGTGTGTCATACAGAGTGAAGTAAGTCAGAAAGAGAAAGACAAATACTCTATGCTAACACATATATATGGAATTTAAGAAAAAAGAATGTCATGAAGAACATAGGGGTAAGACAGGAATAAAGACACAGACCTACTAGAGCATGGACTTGAGGATATGGGGAGGGGGAAGGGTAAGCTGTGACAAAGTGAAAGAGCGGCATGGACATATATACACTACCAAACATAAGGTAGATAGCTAGTGGGAAGCAGCCGCATAGCACAGGGAGATCAGCTCGGTTCTTTGTGACTGCCTGGAGGGGTGGGATAGGGAGGGTGGGAGGGAGACGCAAAAGGGAGGGGATATGGGAACATATGTATATGTATAACTGATTAAATTTGTAAAATTAAAAAAAAAAAGTAAAAAAAAAAAATTATGTTTCTTCATATATCCCATAGCCTTTTTCATGCCATATAGGACATAGTATTTGCTCAGCAAAATTCTTATGAAATATTTTCTTTTCTGTACCACGTAACACGTTCCCGTTCTCAAGAAGACTCTAAAATTCAATGAAATCAAACCTCCAAGAGAGGCTGAAAGTTGTGAGGTCCAACACTTGTAAAAAGAGGATGCCTAAGGAGAAAAGGGACAGAGAGATCAGGACCAGGGGCCCCAGGATCATTTTCACAAGAAGTCTGCTCAAGAAAACTCCAGGACTAAAGGGTCCACAGTGCTGAGCTCTGATTGGATGAGACAGACAGAGGCCTTCTGCCAAAGCAATTGTTTTAAATGAGGCACCATAAGCTTAGGTGAAATTTATTAGAAAGTGTCTCGCCCCACAGTCCCAGCCATGGGAGAACCAGTGGGATGTACTGGGCTGTGCCCCTTATGAGAAGGGGAGGGATGAGCACTGCCTGGTATAAGGGTGAGAAATGCACCACCAAGCCCCGTTATTAAGTACCTATTAGAGAGGTCAGCTTTCTTCCCACTCTGCTCAAGACAGGTGGAGACAGACCTGGAAGTACGTTTGGGACACTTACCAACTATCTGTTAGAAAGCAGAAGTTAAGCTGCTCCAGTGGTTCAACGGTAATGAGGTGGCAGAGAACAGCAGGCAACCATCTGATGCAAGATGAGCATCTGGGCCACTGGACAACAAATGGTGTTGCCCTAAAAAAGCAGCAGATCTACCCCAGCAGCTAACTGCACCCTAAACTCAGAATCCCCTTTCTAGGGTACAGAGCTGTGAGTGGTCTCTGGAGAGCAGCTGCCCAATCAAGGACTAGTTTCCCAATCCTCTTGCATCTGGAGACATATAAAGTGAACAGAAATGATGTGCATCACTTCAAGACCAAGACTTGTAAGCAGTTACTGTACCTTTACTCCCTTTCCAGTTCCATTGGCTGGATAGAACTGGAAGATGTCAACCCCTATGGGTTGACAGAGCCACAGGATGGAAGAAGCCTGGGTCAGAATCATTTCATAAAGGAGTCATGGATCAACAAGGAACCACTGCTTGGGACTGGTACTACACTAACAAGAAATCAACTTCTGTTGGTTTGAGATATAATATATTTTGGGTTCTATTTGTAATAGCAACTAGCATTACCCTAACTCACGTAGTTAGCTAGGCCAAAGGCAAACACAGTCTTTCTGAAGCTCAGGGACAGTATCTCTTGATAGATCTGAATAAGGTTCAGTCCAAGGGGCAAGAGCCTGGAGTTGCTTTACTCTGACTAGGTGTTTGCAACGGACAGAGGACTCTTGTGATAGGCTTTACCAGGCTCGAATGGAAAGTACTCCTTTTTGGATTCTCTTCTCTCCAGGACACGCCCAAGGATAACTTCCAAAGGAGATATAACTCCCCTCCATTTCTCTCCCCATCATATGCCCTTTAGAGAGGGGTGTGCTTCCAAGGCCTGGAACACCATCTGGCTGCAAAATGTTTTAAGAGTTGATGAGTTTCCTCTTGCAAAGAGCAGCCCCATTAAAAAAGCAAAAACAAAACAAACAAGGCCAGGAAACCCAGCTACAGCCCAGAAGAGAGCCCACAAATTTCCCTGAGAATGTTGACTGACTTGTGTTTTCCTGTGATAAAAGGTCATAGAAAATTATAATAGGGGCTTGTAGTTCACACACACACACACACACACACACACACCTGAAGATATTTGACCCTTGAATCCCAAACTCAGGTTATATCTATCAGAGACAAAGCCACACATTGAATCCTTCAGGTGGCTAAAAAGAAATTAGACACCATCCCTGACCTCCAGGTACTGCCAATTAGAATATAACTCTAACCTAAGTGTTACAAAAGAGAAGGATGCAGAATGTGCTATAAGAACAAAAGACAGGGAAGGAATAATTCTACATGGGGCACCCAGGAAGTTTTCTTCGGAGGGATGGAATGAAGGCTGCATGTGTAGGAGGATCGCCCAGAAGGCGGGCAGAGAAAACAACTCAAGTACAGACCATGAGATAGGAGAGGACAGGAAGTTTACTTACTTTGGGTCCTCTTGCTTACAAGAGCTTTCGGTGCCATTATCTCAAGGCAAGGGAATAATACAATCTTAATTACTAGGCTTCTTAGACTTTTTCTTTCCAAAAAGATACAAATGCAATTTTTAAGCAATAAACCTGCCACTAAGAACTCTCTGGGATACTGGGTAGATGAAGGGAGGGCTATATTCTGAAGCAGCAGAGAACTAGGATATAAGGGAGCCCAATCCACAATTTGCCAAAATCATGTAATGCTCAGGTTTCCAATGGAAGACACTGAGTAAGGAGAAGGAAGTAAAAGCTGGAAAATCCATATTGCTTTGGGGTAAACGACCTATGAAATGGGATGGGGCCATACTTCAGCAGTGCCAAACACCCAGTAGGCGTTCATTAAATGTCTGTTGGATGAATAGCCCGTACATCTCGGATATGCTTTGCCATGATAACCTGTGCCAGGAGTACTGTTAAAAATTCATTGGTTCTGTTGCCCTAATTTAGTGACTCATCCTCTGTCCTTACCACCCACATGCAATCAGAGCACAGAAACTTCTCAGGGCTAAGCTAGAAAAAATAATATGTGTGTGTGTGTATATATATATATATATATATATATATATATATATATATGTATATATAAATGTATTAAATATATATAGGATTTATGTAAGAAACACAATGTCTGACTCCTATCAGAAAACAGAATATATATATTCATATAGGAGTCATACAGTGTAATTCCTGCATAAAACATATATATGTAAAGGACTTTCCAAGCTGGGAGTCCCATAAATATCAAGCACTGCCCTCCATTCAAGCTCTAGATCTGTCTCTCTCTCTCTCTCTCTCTCTCTCTCTCTCTCAGTCACAGAAAGAACAGGAAAAGTACATCCATCTAGATAGCTATAGACCTTTCAGTAAGGACAGTTTTAAAGTGTCTAACATGGTGAGAGCTATGAAATCATTCTTCACGTGTACATTTTTAAAGGTCTATATGCATAAATTAGTTTCCCATAGTGCTGCAGAGCTCTAATTATTTTTTAATTTATACAAATACATGCAATTAAAATGCAATTACAATGTAATTAAAATGCCAGTATAATTAAAATGCAGAAAGAAGAAAATTTATAAATCTGTTCATGAAGCCCCTTGATTTCTTCTTGTGTTCAATTAATGCCACTTATGATTTAAAGATTGTGAAAAATCTTATTTCGGTTAGTAAGACCATCCCATCAATCCATGTACCTTAGAATGTGAAGTCTTGTCTAGATCCACAGGGTATATCTTTATGACGAATGTTGGACCAGTACTGGCCAAATGAGAGTTGTTTGACAAAGATATAGCCAAAAGAAGGGGGGAACATTAAGGGTGTCTGCCCTACAGAAGAGTAAAGAATGCATGCAAGATCCAGGTCTTCCAGTATTTCTCAAATGTTGGCCAGATATATTTACGTAGTTCCCTAACAAGAGCCACCACCCTCTTTACCCTAATTGCTCTGTAAATGAAGACATTCAGTTAATAGGGACTGATCTGAGGTACAGCAGTACACGATAGACTTAAAAAAAAAAACAAAACTGAAGATGCCTTCTGCTAAATGACTCTTTTTTTTACAGATAAAAACTTGGGAAGGGGAAAAAAAAAGACAGGCAGCAAGCACTCCAATGACAAGCTAGAAACTCAAACCCAAAAGGCTAGATTTGATTAAATTATATTCATACAACAAACATTTATTGTGCACTTCTAGGCTCTGGATATATAAAATAACATGTGGTCCCAGTCCTCTGGGAAACCATGGTCTGCAGGAGAGAATAGATATGTAAACAGCTCATTGTTATACAAAAGGATCAGTGTTATAGTGGTCACATGCACTTCAAGGGCACAGACAAATTAATAATAAAAGAGCTCTCCAGGAAGGAGGAAATGCTTGAGCTGGGTCTAGGGGGCTTATTATCTCAGTGACTGGGGCACACTGGCATTTAGTGGGTAGAGGTCAGGGAAGCGAACCATCATTACCCTGGATCAATTCCCCACACAAAGAATTGTACCGCTTCTCTCATGACTCAAATGTCAAGTATCGTGCAGGCATTTAGGAGCTAAAAAACTTGTTTATAATTATTTGAGCCTTGATGCTAACTCAGTTTTACATATAAACCACAAAGAATATGTTTTCTTTTCTTTTTCTTTTTTTTTTCTTTGGTATCATTCACATATCCAGGAATATTTTTAAATTTTCCAGGAATGCAACTACCTTGTAAAACAAAGGAACATTGCATTTTGTTTTGTTCAGAACTTTTACATTCTTATATAAATACATCAAGGTATATTTATTCTTCATTCTTTTGATATAGGGCAAGAAACATTTTTCTTCAGTATATGCCTTTTGATACGGGTCATAGATTTTATTTCTTACATAAATATCAAAATATGTCTACAGTTTCCAGTTTCAACTTCTTAAAACCGGAGTGGAAGCAGAAGAACAATTTCTAATGAGTATGAGGCTTCAAATCCCTAGTTTTTCCTCTAGTTTTTTAGAATGGTCTCTATGCACATTTGTGAGATCTGTTCTGATGTGAAGGGCTGTGCACTGCCCAGCTCCAAGGTTTCTGCTCTGCAGTAGCCCTCGTGCATACTTAGAGGTAGAATTGCTGAGTCACAGAGTTTATGCAGTTCCAATTTTTCTTGATATTTCCGAAGAGTTCTTCAAAGTAGCTGTCCTATTTACTGTTCCACCAGCAATGGTCCCTCAACCTCACAAATACTTGGAGTTATCAGACTTCTTCATTTTTGTTAATCTCACTAATGACATAAATGTATATCACTGTTGTTTTAAAGTTCTCGGATAATTAGAAGTTGGACATTTCTTATATGTTTATTGGCCTGTCAGGTTTCACCCTCTGTGAATTACATGTTACATCTTTTCTCCATATTTCTCATAGTTATTTTCTGTCTTTTTCTTATTGAGTTATGAGTTCTTAATATACTTTAGATCCTAATCTCTATGTGCATTGCAAATATCTTCTCCTAGATGGTGGGTTGTCTTCTCAATTTTGTTTTAGTTTTTAATGTAGTCAATTGTAACCATCTTTTCTTTTTTTGGTTTGTATTTTTTTTGTGTCTTATTCAAGAAATCTTTCCTATACCAAAGTTATGAAGCTCTTCTACATGTTTTCCTTAAAGTGTTTAATATTTGCTTATCTAATTTTGGTCTTTAATCCATCTGTGTGCGCATGTGAGTGTGTGTGTGTGTGTGTGTGTGTGTGTTATGAGATAGAGATGTAATTTTTTTCATGTAGATATCTAGTTGTCCTAGCACCATTTTTTTTTTAAGAATTAGCATTTTCTCACTTATTTGTAATGCTGTTAATGTCAATGACCAAACTCATATATACTTAAGTCTATTTTGAGGTCTAACGGTCTAATTTTTTTATCCATATATCAATACCACTCTTTTCATTCCTAGAGCTTTACAGTAAATCTTGATAACAGATAATATCCCTCCCTCTAGTTATTCCTCTTCCTCAAAATTGTCTTGACTGTCCTTTTTCATTTACTCTTCTATGTGAGCTTCTGAATCAGATAGCCAAGTTCCCTGAAAAATCCTGCTCATTTTGTAATCATGTTGAATATAGGTATTAATTAGAGGAGACTTTATCATACCAAATCTATTCATTCAGAAACATGATATGGTTCTTCATTCATCTAGGTTCCCTTGTTGTCTTTCAATAAACTTTATTATTTTCTTTATAGACGTCTTGAACGACTTTTCTTATATTTATTCTTTGGTTCTTTAGAGTATTCCTTGCAATTACAAACAACATACTTCTAAAATTATATTTTCTAATTATTACTTGATGAGATAAAGGCATTACTTCTGATGTTTTGATATTGTTGATAAATCAAACAGTATATTTGCCTTACTGATTAATTCTAATGGTTTGTAAAATCTTGCATCTTCTATATAGACCCTGAAAACAATGGCAAATGCCAATCAATCTTCTTTTTTCTCTTATTGTGCCAATTAGGACTTCTAATACAATGCTAAATATGAGCAAGAACAGAGGATATCTTTGTCCTGTTCTCACCCAGAATACTTCTAAGAATGATATTAATTATATATTTTTGTTAGATACCTTTATCCGATTAAAGAAGTTTTGTTCTATTCTAGTTTGCTAAGAGATTTTACCATAAATGAGTGTTGATATTTTTCCAGAATTTTTTTGCAACTATTTGAGGTACTGAATGGTTGTTACCCCTTAATATTACAGTGAAATTTTTATATATTGAATATTCCTGAGATAAACAGACTTGATTATTATTTATTATATATTTTATACTCATCTCTGTTCATAAGTGAACATAACCTATAATTTCCTATTTACATGCTGTCCTTTTCTAATTTTGCTATCAAAAATATACTAGCCTCAGGGCCTCCCTGGTGGCGCAGTGGTTAAGAGTCCGCCTGCCGATGCAGGGGATACGGGTTCGTGCCCCGGTCTGGGAGGATCCCATATGCCGCGGAGCGGCTGGGCCCGTGAGCCATGGCCGCTGGGCCTGCGCATCCGGAGCCTGTGCTCCGCAATGGGAGAGGCCACAACAGTGAGAGGCCCACATACTGCAAAAAGAAAAAAATATATATATATACTAGCCTCAAGCTTCCCTGCTGGCGCAGTGGTTGAGAGTCCGCCTGCCGATGCAGGGGACACGGGTTCGTGCCCCAGTCCGGGAAGATCCCACGTGCCACAGAGCGGCTGGGCCCGTGAGCCATGGCCGCTGAGCCTGCACGTCCAGAGCCTGTGTTCCGCAACGGGAGAGACCACAACAGTGAGAGGCCCATGTACCGCAAAAATATATATATATATACTAGCCTCAAAAAATGCGTTGGGGACCTTTCCCCCATTTATATGATATTGGGTACATACAAGGCTTGAATTGACCTATTTTCCAAGTGAAATGTTCTTTCTTATCATCATGTAAAATGCTCTTAATTCTTAATAACTAGAGAGTAATGCTCTTAATTCTTAAACAGTATTTGTTATTAACATATCTATATTAACTTTATTTTATTTAGTATGACCTAGAATACATTTTTTTATCCTTTAATTTTAGCCCTCTGTGTCAAGTTTTAGGTGAGTCTCTCTTAAATATTACAGAGCTGCATTAAAAAAAAACCAAAAAACCTAATCTAAGATTCTCTGCTCTTAGTTACTAAGCTAGTTCATCTATATTTGGTGTAATATTGAAATATTTCCATTTATTTCTACTTTATTATTTTCAAATTTCTATTAAACAAGTTTTGATGAACTTCCTATTTTTCCCTTCTTAACTTCTGTTGAATTGGTTGTTTTATTCTTTATATTATTTTGAAAGCTATACACTCTACTGTAATTTTAATGATTATTCATATTTTAATATATATCGGAATATTAACTATAAAATTAATCTATATGTCTTCACTCATCCCAAAGACACTTGGAATATTTTAACACTGAGATCACCTTCACTCTTACTTGTTATCTTTGCCCTGTACTTAACTTCAACCTGGCTTGTAAACTCTGCTGCTCCACTGCCTCACCACCATTTATATCCAACATTAGTATTATAGCTTTATACAGTCAGTACTTGCTTCGTTTTATTGAAATGTTATCAATTTCTTGGGTCACCATTGCTTTTTGTTTCCCACTCCTTCGTTTGGGTTAAATTTTCTTCTTACTAAAATATACCCTTAATAAGTTCTTGTAGTGAGGCTCTATGGGTGCTAGATTCACTCCATCTTGTTTTTCTGAAAATGTCTTAATTGTGTCCTCACTCTGAGTGACAGTTTATAGTGTGGTCATTCTAGATAACAATTATTTTCTTTCAGCATTTTAATATATCATTCTACTGGCTTCAGACTTCAGTTGTTGATATTAAAAATTCAGCTGTATGTTTAATGGTCATTCCTCTTGTAAGCTGACTTTTTCTCTAGTTGTCTATAAAATCTCCATGTTTTCTTTGTATAGTTAAGTTTCATCATAATGTGTACGGCTGTGGATTTATTTGTATTTATTTTCTTACATTCATTGTGCTTCTGACATTATTCATATTCTTATATCAATTTTGGAAAATTCTCACTCATTATATCTTTATATATTGCCTCTTTACTATTCTCCCTCTTTTCTCTTTCTGGAACTCTTAGGCCTATATTGGACCTTCTCATTTTACCCTCAATATTTTAACATTTCTCTTTTATATTTTCCATTTGAAACTTCTTGCCTAGCTACTGTAGTTAATTCTATGTTATTTACATTCAACGTCTCAGCCATTGTCATTTGAGAATGACAAGTAATGACTTCATTCAGTGCTTCATTCAGGGCTATAGCGTTATGGTAAACTTTTTGAAAAAAATTCCGTGTATGCTCTGAGGAAAAGCCAACTGCTTAAACATTGCATTGCACAAAAATCCCTCAAGTGCCCATAGGAAACAGCTGCCATACTTCCTCAAAAACTTCAAACAACCATACTCCAATGGGATGGGACAGCACCTGGAGCTTCAATGTCTTCTCTAAGTTACAGAGCCAGGTTGGACACAGTACAGGTCAAACTTTTCATTCACTGTAGGCAAACCAATAGTCTTGGGTCTCACTATGTCTTTATCAATTAAAATCTTAGCACCACAGTGATCCTAGTCATGGTACAACCTATATGAGCATGAATCTCTAGGTTTTTCAGCACTGGACTCCATGAGTGGGAAGGTAACTCTCCTTCTCAGCTAGCATACATCTTCTGATGTCTGGTTCCCACTAAGGAACCAAGCTTAAAAACCTAAATAACACATTCTATTTAGAATAATCTTGATACCCCTGTGTACTCATACAATATGCAGAACATAAGAAGGGCAGAAGAAAGCAGAAGATGCCACTTGGGGGTTCACTAACAGGCCTATACTGGCACACGATCCACATATACTGTAATACTGTACTAAGCATTCCCTTCACAACTCAGCCACTGGGTTTTTCATTTCAACGACCATAGTAGTCATTACTAGGAGGTCTATTTGATTTATTTACAAACATGTCTGGTCTTTTCATTGTATCTTACTTTTCATGATTTTAATGCATTCTTCTACATTTTTAATTATTTTAAATGTACTTATTTAATCATTCCCATTGCAGGTTTGGGAGATTCATTCTCCTATTTATTGTGCCGGGTGGCTCTCATTCATTGTTTGTTGTTTTCTCATCTGTTCTGTAATCTTGGATTGTGACCTCGTTTTCAGCAAGTTCTGTTGAAATCCTCTTCCATGGAGTGCAAGTATGTTTCTCCAAAGTGGTTTTGTGTTTGCTTCTCTAAAGTATCCCAAGGACATCATTAGCTCACAGCAATTTTCTTAAAATTTTCACAGAATTTCTTGGCTTGAGGGTGCCCAGAACATGTGGATATTATCATTTCAAACCTTGAAACCAGGTTCTCAGAGATTTTCCTTTCTTTCCTTCATTCAAGACAGATAAGCTTTCTCATCATCTCTTTATGTTGGTGTGTGGATTTTTAGTCCACTTTTATACAGAAGGTGCAGGATTTCAAGATCCAGGCTTTATACAAGGGCTTTATTTTGAACTCTCTGGTTATCCAGGACTAGCTTCATTTCCTCTCCCTTGTAGGAATTAAAGTCATGCTCCTCAGCCTCCAAAAAAGACTAAACATCAGCTCAGACTCATCTTATTTAATTAACAGTTCTTTATCCCTGGGAACTGGGGTTACATTTTCTCATAAATGCAATTGTACATATCTAATAATTTTTATTGTATTTTATCCAACATGTATAGAAGCTGTTAGAAGGAGAATTTTCTGATTGTTTTGCCTGCCAGCTTGCTGGAACCAGAAATTCTCAATTGTTTTCTTACACACAACTCTCTTTTTGTACTAATATTGTAATGCTTTTTTTACTAATATTTTTGTACTAATATTTTAACTCTCTTTTTGTACTAATATTATACTCTCTTTTTGTACTAATATTATAATGCTTTACATTTACTTTCATTGAATTACATAATTATAAGTTTAACTTAAATCAACAGATTTGGGAGCACATGTACACACTCATCTGATTCTTTGTGAATATACAACTCCAACTGGTAGAAGCAGGAGTTTAGCACATACTAGAGAGTTTCCTCCTAGCCAGGTATGTTCTGCAGGCCATAAACATCAGTTAGTATGTTTTACAGAAAGAATGGGGACTATTACAAACCCAATGAGGGGGTTAAATGGGGATTAAGAAAGCATCCGTTATAACTTTCAGGAATGGAGTGTAGGAATTGATGAGAAATGAGTCCAGAGAAATATGTTAAATTCATGCTCTGAAGGCCTATCAGTCATGCTAAGAAATTTGGCCCTAATCCTTATCAAAGTATATAGACCTGTGGGTTTTAAATGAGAAAACATACATGAAACAATCTTCATAAAGTTTTACACAAATGTAAGACATTTTTCCTATTATTTCAATATTGATAAAAGCTCCCCAAACCCCTAGATGTTAGTGAAGCAGTTTAAATGTTCTAATATTTATATGAATGCAAGTTCTCAAGCCACTGTGAAGTTTTCGCAGATATTCTTGAGTGGAACTGTCACTCCACTCACTTGGCCTGTGACACCTCAGTGAACTTCTCCACCATCCAATGGACCTCAGTTACACCCTCTTCAAAGAAGTCTGACCCTCAGCCTTAGTGATGGGGGAATGTGTTCCATCCCTGTGTACTCTACCTCAACCTTAGAGCTACTGACTGCCCCCATATTTGTCATTCTTGTCTTCTTTAGAGTTCTTTTTACCCCTTAGTAGTTATGTCCCACTACTAGTTAATACTTCTTTATATTAAACTTTCTCTGTTTGAATTAATGTGTTGTTTCTCTCTCCAGATCAGACAATGATTAATATACACATTGAAATTTGAGAACCGATACCCTAGATCACAAAATTATCCCAGAATTTCCTGTTATTTTCACCAAAAGTAAGTGAATGATTCCAAGGACCATATAAATACTTGTTCCTAAAAGACTGAGGGTCATAAATACCATAAACTTACAAGTTCAAATAAATATTGATTCAGGGAAATTCTGACATAAGCCACATACTGTGTACTTTTATGGCTATATATGTAATCTGTACATGTGTGCTGATGCTTTTCTGATTACAAAGCCTAATAAAACACTAGTTTAATTTTTTAAATCTCAGATCACTATGATTCAAGGCAAAATTAATCATCTGGGGAGCTAAGAGGTAATATTAGTAAATATAGTTCAAAGTTGTTTGAAATACGTTATAAATATTCATTTATAGAACTCTATTTCAGTCATGAAATGAGTACAAAGGTCAAGAAAAGGAAATATATATTTAATGGGGCTTTACAAAAGGAACATCCTTTTTTTTTTTTTTTTTTTTTTTTTTTGCGGTACCCAGGCCTCTCTCACTATTGTGGCCTCTCCCGTTGCGGAGCACAGGCTCCGGACGCGCAGGCTCAGCAGCCATGGCTCACTGGCCCAGCCACTCTGCGGCATGTGGGATCTTCCCGGACCAGGGCATGAACCCGTGTCCCCTGCATCGGCAGGCGGACTCTCAACCACTGCGCCACCAGGGAAGCCCCTCCTTTTTTTAAAAGAAGCACAAGTTCTCACACAACGTATTACACCCATTATTATAGTGAGTAAACATTGACCACAGCAAGAAACCCACCTTAATTTACTTACTGAATTAAAATAAAAACACCTACTCAATCAAAGTGACCTGTCAGTGCTGTAGTTTCTACTGCTTCCATGAATACATTTCTTATAAAAGATTAGGCTGTTAAAACGAAAGGTCCAGATAAGAAAGTGAGAATTGCACATCAAAGCTATAGGCCACAGAAGTTTCAGAACTTCAACTTTTATCTCCAAGCTAACTTTAACTTACAAATCTAAACTTTCACAAGACCTCATATCAGCCCTTCTTCCCCAAAAGTGAGTTCATAAAATCATTCTTGATCCACATCTCGGGGCTTTGTGTCCACCTATAGAGGTGGGATAGGGAGGGTGGGAGGGAGATGCAAGAGGGAGGAGATATGGGGATATATGTATACATATAGCTGACTCACTTTTTTATACAGCAGAAACTTACACAACATTGTAAAGCAATTATACTCCAATAAAGATGCTAAGAAAAAAAAATTTTTAAACAATCATTCTTGATCCAGAATTGAAAGATTTTATATTTCTCAAGGCACATTCATAACAACAGATTCATCAAAACACAAAAATCAGAAAGGTATTCCCAGCTTTTAAGATGTTTTCTTGACAACATTGACATTGATGTGAATGTCCTTAGGCTCAATAGTATTCTGTATGAGACAAATGACTTTAAAAAGTGAGGGTTTTCTCCTGGCAGAACCACAGAAACTTGTTCAGAAGACTGAGGGCCCCTACAGGTCTCAGCGTCAGATTAAAAGTTCAAATTCTTATAGTCTTCTTGGAATGTAAATTTTGATTAATGTTGTGAAAAGAGTTACTTTATGATTTTAATTTCTGCTTCCAGATTCCCTTCAATCTTAGTGTCCTTGATTCTTTGTCTTCTATGTAGATATATCATAGCAGAATCTCAGCCTTTGTTTTTTCCAGTGGGGTCCACATGAAACCCACTTTTCTTGTCAATTCACTCAGTGTTTGATGGTTATCATCTAACAGAATTCATCCTCCTGCCTCCTTCATTTTGTAACAGCACTCAGCCTGATACCCACTTATTTTCCTTGCTTTTTTCACTCATATTTTGATTGGTTGACCTTGGCTTCTCTGTTGATGACCCACATCTCAAATCCTAGAAGTGTATCTGGAGCCAAAAAATCATTCTTAATTGTTTTCAGTCATCACATTGATTTTAGTTGCTTAACAATAAAACATGATTTTTTCTTTTGAGAGACAATCTGCCCTTGGTTTTTAAGAAACACTGGGTAACTCTGACAGAATCTTAGACGTGTGTATTTGAATAGGAAACAACGAATCTGGATATCGATGTTCACAGCCTCAAAATGCAAACCTCATTTCTAGTTACTTGCTTGTGTAGAGTGTTTCATAAAGTTCTGACTGTGATTATCTTGTCTTGAAAGGTGAGGAAAGGAGAATGTACACTGATGTTTTTATGGATAGAAGATCTAGTGATGAAACAAACTTAATGAGCTCGTGCATTCCTGATTGCTAGAGTGTATTAATTTCTCACATCTCTGAACTTGGATTCTCTAAATGAGTGCTTGTCAAATGTTAATGTGCATACTAATCCCCTGAGATCATTCTAAGGCAGATTCTAATTCAACAAGTCTGAGTCAAAGCCTGAGATTCTGCATTTTTAACAACTTCCCAGGTGAGGTTGATGCTGAGGCCTGAGGCCCCACTTGAGTAGCTCAGCCCCTCCACCCTAGAAAGCAATTGAATCACAAGAAGGTACATGTGCACTTCTAACAAGTAGACCTTATGAGTAAATAAAGTTGTAAGAAGAAAGCCCTCTTTTCTGATCAGTCAACTTCCAGGCCCCATTTCTGAATATAGGAGTCAGGAAAAAGATTACTAGAAGGTTTGGATCCACCAGAGGGCAGAGAACAGAAGCAAGAAGAACGACAATCTTGCAGCCTGTGGAACGGAAACCATATTCACAGAAAGATAGACAAAATGAAAAGGCAGAGGACTATGTACCAAATGAAGGAACAAGATAAAACCCCAGAAAAATGACTAAATGAAGTGGAGATAGGCAACCTTCCAGAAAAAGAATTCAGAATAATGATAGGGAAGATAATCCAGGACCTCGGAAAAAGAATGGAGGCAAAGATCGAGAAGATGCAAGAAATGTTTAACAAACACCTAGAAGAATTAAAGAACAGAGATGAACAATACAATAACTGAAATGAAAAATACACTAGAAGGAATCAAGAGCAGAATAACTGAGGCAGAAGAACGGATAAGTGACCTGGAAGACAGAATGGTGGAATTCACTGCTGTGGAATAGAATAAAGAAAAAAGAATGAAAAGAAATGAAGACAGCCTAAGAGACCTCTGGGACAACATTAAATGCACCAGCATTCGCAGTATAGAGGTCAAAGAAGGAGAAGAGAGAAAGAAAGGACCGGAGAAACTATTTGAAGATAATATAGTTGAAAACTTCCCTAACATGGGAAAGGAAATAGCCACCCAGGTCCAGGAAGCACAGAGAGTCCCAGGCAGGATAAACCCAAGGAGAAACACACCAAGACAAATAGTAATCAAATTGACAAATACTAAAGACAAAGAAAAATTAAAAACAACAAGGGAAAAACGACAAATAACATACAAGGGAACTCCCATAAGGTTAACAGCTGATTTCTCAGGAGAAACTCTACAGGCCAGAAGGGAGTGGCACAATATATTTAAAGTGATGAAAGGGAAGAACCTACAGCCAAGATTACCCTACCCAGCAAGGATCTCATTCAGATTCAATGAAGAAATCAAAAGCTTTACAGACAAGCAAAAGCTAAGAGAATTCAGCACCACCAAACCAGCTCTACAACAAATGCTAAAGGAACTTCTCTAAGTGGGAAACACAAGAGAAGAAAAGGACCTACAAAAACGTAACCAAAACAATTAAGACAATGGTAATAGGAACAAACATACCAACAATCACCTTAAATGTGAATGGATTAAATGCTCCAACCAAAATACACAGGCTCACTGAATGAATACAAAAACAAGACCCATCTATAAGCTTTCTGCAAGAGACCCGCTTCAGACCTAGGGGCGCATACAGACTGAAAGTGAGGGAATGGAAAAAGATATTCCACGCAAATGGAAATCAAAAGAAAGCTGGAGTAGCAATACTCATATCAGATAAAATAGACTTTAAAATAAAGAACATTACAGGAGACAGGGAAGGACACTACATAATGCTCAAGGGATCAACTCAAGAAGAAGACATAACAATTATAAATACATATGCATCCAACATAGGAGCACCACAATACATAAGGCAAATGTTAACAGCTATAAAAGAGGAAACTGACAGTAACACAATAATAGTGGGGGACTTTAACACCTCACTTACACCAACAGACAAATCATCCAGACAGAAAATTAGTAAGGAAACACAAGCTTTAAATTACACAACAGACCAGATAGATTTAATTGATATTTATAGGACGTTCCATCCAAAAATGGCAGATTACACCTTCTTCTCAAGTGCACATGGAACATTCTGCAGGATAGATCACATCTTGGGTCACATATCAAGCCTCAGTAAATTTAAGAAAACTGAAATCATATCAAGCATCTTTTCTGACAACAACACTATGAGATTAGAAATCAATTACAGGGAAAAATAACCTAAAAAACACAAATACATGGAGGCTAAACAATATGTTACTAAATAACATAGAGATGACTGAAGAAATCAGAGGAAATCAAAAAATACGTAGAGACAAACAACAATGAAAACATGACAATCCAAAACCTATGGGATGCAGCAAAAGGAGTTCTAAGAGGGAAATTTGTAGCAATACAATCCTACCTCAAGAAACTAGAAAAATATCAAATAAACAATCTAACCTTACACCTAAAGGAACTAGAGAAAGAAGAACAAACAAAACCCAAACTTAGTAGAAGGAAAGAAATCATAAACATCAGAGCAGAAATAAATGAAATAGAAACAAAGAAAACAATACCAAAGATAATAAAATTAAAGCTGGTTCTTTGAGAAGATAAACAAAATTGATAAACCTTTAGCCAGACCCATCAAGAAAGAGGGAGAGGACTCAAATCAATAAAATTAGAAACAAAAAAGGAGAAGTTACAACAGACATCACAGAGATACAAAGCATCCTAAAAGACTACTACAAGCTAGTCTATGTCAATAAAATGGACAATCTGGAAGAAACGGACAAATTCTTAGAAAGGTATAACCTTCCAAGACTGAACCAGGAAGAAATAGTAAATATGAACAGACCAATCATAAGTTATGAAATTGAAACTGTGATTTAAAATCTTCCAACAAACAAAATCCAGGACCGGCGGGTTTCACATTTAAGGAAGATCTAACACCCATCCCTCTCAAACTCTTCCAAAAATTGCAAAGGAAGGAACACTCCCAAACTCATTCTACAAGGCCACCATCACCCTGACACCAAAACCAGACAAAGAAAAGAAAATTATAGACCAATATCACTGATGAACATAGATGCAAAGAACCTCAACAAAATACTAGCAAACAGAATCCAACAACACATTAAAAGGATCATACACCATGATCAAGTGGGATTTATCCCAGGGATGCAAGGATTCTTCAATATACACAAATCAATCAATGTGATACACCATATTAACAAATTGAAGGGAAAAAAAAGTATCATCTCAATAGATGCAGAGAAAGCTTTCGACAAAATTCAATACCCATTTATGATAAAAACCCTCCAGAAAGTAGTCATAGAAGGAACTTACCTCAACATAAGGCCATATATGACAAAACTACAGTCAACATCATCCTCAATGGTGAAAAACTGAAACCATTTCCACTAAGATCCGGAACAAGACAGGTTGCCCACTCTCACCACTCTTATTCAACATAGTTTTGGAAGTTTTAGCCACAGCAATCAGAGAAGAAAAGGAAATAAAAGGAATCCAAATCGGAAAAGAAGTAAAGCTGTCATTGTTTGCAGATAACATGATACTATACATAGAGAATCCTAAAGATGCTACCAGAAAACTACTAGAGCTAATCAATGAATTTGGTAAAGTAGCAGGATACAAAATTAATGCACAGAAATCTCTCGCATTCCTATACACTAATGATGAAAAATCTGAAAGTCAAATCAAGAAAACACTCCTATTTACCACTGCAACAAAAAGAATAAAATATCTAGGAATAAACCTACTTATGGAGACAAAAGACCTCTATGCAGAAAATTGTAGGACACTGATGAAAGAAATTAAAGATGATACAAATAGATGGAGAGATATACCATGTTCTTGGATTGGAAGGATCAACATTGTGAAAATGACTCTGCTGCCCAAGGCAATCTGCGGATTCGGTGCAATCCCTATCAAACTACCACTGGCATTTTTCACAGAACTGGAACAAAAAATTTCACAATTTGTATGGAAACACAAAAGACCCTGAATAGCCAAAGCAATCTTGAGAACGAAAAACAGAGCTGGAGCAATCAGGCTCCCTGACTTCAGACTATACTGCAGAGCTGCAGTGGTCAGGACAGTATGGTACCAGCACAAAAGCAGAAATATAGATCAATGGAACAAGATACAAAGCCCAGAGATAAACCCACGCACCTATGGTCAACTAATCTATGACAAAGGAGGCAAGGATATACAATAGAGAAAAGACAGTCTCTTCAATAAGTGGTGCTGGGAAAACTGGACAGCTACATGCAAAAGACTCCCTAACACCATACACAAAAATAAACTCAAAATGGATTAAAGACCTAAATGTAAGGTCAGACACTATAAATCTCTTAGAGGAAAACATAGGAAGAACACTCTATGACATAAATCACAGCAAGATCTTTTTGACTCACCTCCCAGAGTAATAGAAATAAAAACAAAAATAAACAAATGGGACCTAATGAAACTTCAAAGCTTTTTCACAGCAAAGGAAACTCTAAACAAGATGAAAAGACAACCGTCAGAATGGGAGAAAATATTTGCAAACGAATCAATGGACAAAAGATTAATCTCCAAAATATATAAACAGCTCATGCAGCTCAATATTAAACAAACAAACAACCCAATAAAAAAATGGGCAGAAGGTCTACATAGACATTTCTCCAAAGAAGGCATACAGGTGGCCAAGAGGCACATGAAAAGCTGCTCAACATCAGTAATTATTAGAGAAATGCAAATCAAAACTACAATGAGGTATCACCTCACACCAGTTAGAATGGGCATCATTAGAAAATCTACAAAGAACAAATGCTGGAGAGGGTGTGGAGAAATGGGAACCCTCCCACACTGTTGGTGGGAATGTAAATTGGTGCAGCCACTATGGAGAACAGTATGGAGGTTCCTTAAAAAAACTAAAAATAGAATTACCATATGATCCAGCAATCCCACTAGTGGGCATATACCCTGAGAAAACCATAATTCAAAAAGACACATGCACCCCAGTGTTCACTGCAGCACTGTTTACATAGCCAGGTCATGGAAGCAACCTAAATGCCCATCGACAGACGAATGGATAAAGATGTGGTGCATGTATACAATGGAATATTACTCAGCCATAAAAAGGAATGAAATTGGGTCATCTGTTGAGACGTGGATGGACCTAGAGATTGTCATACAGAGTGAAGTAAGTCAGAAAAAGAAAAACAAATATTGTACATATTATCACATATATGTGGAATCTAGAAAAATGGTACAGATGAACCGGTTTGCAGGGCAGAAGTAGAGACACAGATGTAGAGAACAAACGTATGGAAACCAAGGGGGGAAAGTGGGGGGTGGGGGTGGGATGAATTGGGAGATTGGGATTGACATGTATACACCGATGTGGATAAAATGGATGACTAATAAGAACCTGCTGTATAAAAAAAATTAATTTATTAAATTTTTTTTAAAAAAAAAGTTTGAATCCCAAGTGAGAGTTGCCACAATGTGCATCTAAATCTGCCTATTCAGATGATGACAGTTGGAGACTAACTTGCCTCTTTTTCTATCCCCTTGAACAGTCAGTGGGAGAATTTACTGTCATGTACATTACCAGCTACATCCAGCTGATCAAAGATATGCAGAGAGTTGGCTATTACACCTTCATATCAAAGGTGAGAGATTGGAAGAGAGGCAAAAATTGGTGCCACGTTTGTTTTTGTTTTTTTTTTTGGTCCACTGCATCCTTAATAAATTGGCCCTTTTAAAGGAATGTGGTATTGTGTGTTTACCTCTATTGGTGCAACATAGGTGGGGTTAAGGAAATAGGAACAGACTTCAGGCAGGGCTAAAGCTTGGGCCTTTTAGGGGATTACACACCAGGAAAACTGAGGTGGAAAACCTAATTTCAGTTTTTTCATTCTCCAGAAAAGTGCTGGGGTTGTTAATTGTTGCTTTCCCTGGGACCACAGGCTTGTAGAGGATCTTCTGGATGGCTGGGGATTAGGAGGGCAAGACAGTACACATCACTTCATGAGAATCACATAGGGAGTCTTGGAGGACTCCACGTCCAAAGGGATCCTCAGCCAGTTAGGTGGAACCATCTTCAGTGGGGTATTTTGTGAGACGTAAGGGCCAGGGAGACTTGTCCCTCTGACAGGGAGAAGGCTGTTGTGTCTCCCACTGCATGCAGTAGCAGCTGACTCTGTGTTCTCACTAGAGGTGTCTGTTGTTTGCTGGTGTCTTTCAATCAACTGTGCAATCCTTTTCTTCCTGGAACTCACCTAGGTGGCACCCAGAGCCTCGTTCAGTTATTTAGCAGATATTTATGGATTGCCTTCCATGGATGGGCACTGCATGGCCTTATCTGGACAGTATCACAGACATGCATGCAGTAGTGGCTATAGAGGGAGGGGTTGAGAACATAGGCAGACTTGGGTTGGCATCCCAATTCTGTTACCTACTAGCTATTTGACTACTGTGAGTTTTTGCACCTATAGAAAGAAGATAATCCTTCACTGGATTGTCGAAGGAACTAAATGAAATAATGAACACAAGGGACTGAGCAGCAGTGTCTGGCATATCATAAGAGTTCAATAAAGTGTAGATATTATTTTATTGTTATTGTTATAATTATTTCTAAACACCCCCTCTGAGCTCTTGTCCAATATTTCCAACCACATAGAGTTCTTTCTCCCTAGATATCCTCTGTAAGTACCTCAAACTCACTATTTCCAAAATGGAACCCATTAGCATTCTCAGGAAATTCATTCCTTTTTTTCTTATCTTAGTATCTCCATCTGCTATTATCTTTATGGACAAATAAATTATCTGGAGGCCACCTTTGACTCCTGTTTCTTCTTTACTCCCAAATTAAATATCATCTATTCTGTCCTTTTTAACTCATAAATGCCTCCCCCTCTCTCCATTCCAACTTGCACTGCCCTGCTTTACACTTTCATTCTCTCTTTCCTGCATTGCCCCTAGGTACAGCTTCTGTAAGTATTTCTAAATAATGCCTATTTTAACTACTTTGTCCCGTTGTGTCTACAACCACATTAGTACTTGTTGAACCGTGTTCTAATTTTTTAATTCAAGAAATGCAGCCTCCTTACTGGTCTCCAGCCACCAATCTCTACCTTTTCTAAATCATGTGTTTCTCTGCCTCCAGAATGATCATTTAAAAAAACAAATCTGATGATACTGCTCCAAATCATAAATACCTTCAGGAGCTTCCTATTATTTCAAATTCCACTCAAGGTGTAGAAAACCATCCACTACCGATCCCCACATTCTCCTACCAAACCTATATATATGCGTCCTATATACACTCTAGCCACACAGAGCCAGAATTTTCAAGGCAGGGAGCCTTCCCCATGTCGCTTCGACCTCGGATCCCTTCCCCATCCTGTGCCCCCTCCTGTCTTTCCTCCAATTGCCATCAATTCTTTCCTCATTCTACAGAAGTCACTTCTTCTGTGAAGACTTCCAAAACTTTTCTTCCAAGGATATTTAGCCACTTTTGCCTCTGGCCTCATATGGTAAAATACTCTACCACAGGGTCATTACAGAACAAGTCCTTCTGTGTCTGACTCTCCCATGAGGCTTTGAGTGTCTCTCCTACTAGACTGGGAGCTCTGCAGGGGCAGGTCTTTGCTCACTTCTTCATATTGACAACATGTAGTTGATCTTTGGTAAATGTTTGATGTATGAAAGGATGTATGAACGAAAAGTTTAATCAAGCTGGAGGCAAGGTGCTCTGGGCTCATTTGGGAGGGAAATGAAGGACACTCATTGGTGTTCTGTAGTTGGGAGGAAAGTAGCATCTCAAACAGTAACAGATTTTACAAATCAAAGCATAGCCTTCTTCTTTCTCCTATGAGAAGCACACTGAGAATTAAATCATCACTAAATGAAGCATAATCATCATTAAATCTTCAAGGAGCCAAAGGCCTGTGGAGTCCAAGCATAACAGAAAGTCCTTAGGGAACACTATGTGCAGGTCTTAGGAAGACATACAAGAGGAAGTGAGGGCCAGTGCTCTGGGTCATTTGCATAGGGCTTTGGGCAACTAATTGGTCACTTGAGGACAACTGATTGCCTAGGTAGAAAGGTATGAGTGGACATTCTTCCATTAATGGTAAGAATTAAGGGATATATCATTCTGAGCCAAGAGAAGTGCTTTCTCTCCAAGCTAGTTCTATTACATAAGGGGTACGTTATTTTGCTAAGGCGGCCATTAACAAAGTATCAGCAGACATTTATCGCTTCGTAGTTCTAAAGGCTAGGCATCTGAAATCAGTTCATTCTGAGGCTGTAAGGGAGAATCTGGTCCATGCCTCTCTGCTAACTTCTCGAGTTTGCTGGCCATCTTTGTTGTTCATGGGCTTCTGCTGCCTTACCCTGATTTCTGCCTTCATCTTCACATGGTACTCTCCCTGTGTATATGTCCAAATTTCCCCGTTTCATAAGGGAACAATCATATTGGATTAGGGACCCATCCTACTGTAGTATGACCTCTTCCTAACTTAAATAATTACAATTGCACTGACCTTATTTCCAAATAGGGTCACATTCTAAAGTACTGGGGAGTACGGATTCAACATATAAAATTTTGAAGGAACACAATTCATCCTATAACAAGGGATTAGATGGTGCTCATCCCAGGAAAGGCTGTTCTCCCAGCATCTTGGGATGGCATACGAGAAACCCACAGGGAAGAGAGCTGTGGTTCTGATGTCTCAGGAAGAGAAGGGCTAGGAGATCCCTAGCAAACACTATCAACTAACCACCCAATCCTTGTGACCTGGGAAAGGGACGGACTATAAAAGGAGGGGAGGAAAGGTCTTCGGAACCAGACCCCTTCCTAAGAACTCTTCTGGCAGGTCATGGGAGACCAACACCAAGAAGCTCTCAGGGATAAACACACCACGGGACTTGAGGAAGCCCAGGATTGGGAAGGCATTGTGCCAGCTGGCACAATGAAGCCCCAAGGTGTTTGAGTGAGGTGACAAGGCACTGAGATTAAAGTCCTAATTCCTTACATCCAAATACTTCTTATGCATAAAACACAGAATGTTTAGAAAGATAATTTGACCAAAAAAGTCTCTCTGCCTTAATTTATGGAAGAAGAAACCAAGACTCAGAGGGGAAATCTGTGCTATAATGTAGAAGAAAGAACACCAGACAAAGAAGCAGAACTCTGTGAAGTCCTTATTCTGACACTAACTAATCAACCTTAGGCAAACTACGTCAACTCACTGAGCCTCTCTGTCCTTATCTTAAACTATGATACATCCTTCAGAGAATGGCTCGGTTGATTAAAGGAGATAATGGATGTGAAAGTACCGCTCGACTCTAAGAGACGGTTCAATAAATCCCAAAGTACACTGATCAAATCCTATTCCTATTTGAATCTATACGATCCAGCACACAGTAGACCTTCAGCAATGTCTGTTGATAAATGAATTAATTCAATCCAGCCCTTAAGAGGGAAAAAACCCAGAACACAACATCCAGATCTTAACCTGAATTCTAACTTCCTGAGGCCTTGAAAATAAGACTTCCCAGAGGTCCTTATCCAACAAGGCAACCCCAGAATCATAGGGACAATAGATTTCCTAAAGGCAGCATCTCAGTTATCCAAAAGAAACTCTCTTTCTAGGGTTACTGCTTGTGTTCTGAGCAGGCTATGGGAAAGACCACATCCCCTGGCAATACACAGCGGGGTTCTCTGGACTCAGAGAAATCTCCCCTGGGTAAGAACTACACATCTGATACACTCCTCAAGGGGTGAGCGAGTGAACCCAGAAAGCAAATCCGTAACAGCCAGCATAAACCTCCAGCAGTTATGATTCTGGAGTCTGGTGGTCATAGGAGAGACCTTTGGGCACATTATTGTAGCTGAGTGTTATTACTGTATATTGCAAGTTCCGACCTGGGGCAGAACTTTGTCTGGTGACTCACTCTTTTTCTTAGTACCAACGACACTGTTTCTTGTAGACTGATCAAAATGCTCACATAAAATCTCTTACTTTAGTACTTAGCCAATGATTAGAGGCTAGGAAAAGGAAAGTTAATTTTGATGCAAACAACAGAAACTGACCAAGTTGTAAGACTTACTGAAAAATCCAAATCGTGTATTGCAAGGGGACATTTTTCAGGGCAATTATCCTTTAAAATATAGATGGTGCTCATCACTGTGAATCTGTGGCTTCAGTCTTTAGGGTGATTAGACGACAATGCTTTACCCTAACGAGTGATGTTTAGGAGATTATTAGATCCTGGAGGGATGTACTTTACAGCATTTAAATAAACCTAAGTTACTGAGCCCTAAAGAGCATAATTGATCATCATTTTATATTTGATCAAAATGGTTTGCAATTATTCCCGCTGGGAGATTTATCCATTTGCATCTTGCAGTCAGTTTTGGAATTTTATCCCTTTGATCTTGCCATAATATCATGATTAATTGATTGATTCAAGGGTTCAGGAGTCAATAAACCCAGTATTTGTTATTATTTATTATTTAACTGCCTCCAGTGTGCTGGCTGGAATTCAGACACTAAAGAAAATACAGTCCAGCTCTCACAGCTTCTCTTTTTTTTTTTTTTTTTTTTTTTTTTTTTTTTGCTGTACGCGGGCCTCTCACTGCTGTGGCCTCTCCCGTTGCGGAGCACAGGCTCCGGACACACAGGCCCCGCGGCCATGGCTCGCGGGCCCAGCCGCTCCGCGGCATGTGGGATCCTCCGGGATCGGGGCACGAACCCGTGTCCCCTGCATCGGCAGGCGGACTCTCAACCACTGCGCCACCAGGGAGGCCCTCTCACAGCTTCTTAAAGAATTGATTACGCAGAAGAAAAAAAAAAAGAAAAGAAAACCCCTTTTTTGTTCAATCGTGTGAATATTAATGGGAGAGAGATAACAAAGAAAATGCATGCTATACTTACATTGGCCATGATTTAAACATGTTCTGAATATCTGCATTGTTGCTTACTTTTAAATTAATTTTTTGAGACATATGTATACATATATATGTATATCCATATTTGTATCTGTACCTGAAAATAAAGCTCCCAGTTTAGTTATTCCTCACATTGTAGAAATGATTCTACTTGGGCATTATTCAAGAAAGACACAGACTTAGAAAAAATAAGCAATAAAACTGTCTTCAGTTCAGAAAAGTAAAAAACATGTAAGTTTAGAGATATTAATTGTATCCTGATAACCTGTGTGCTTTTCTTAGATTAGGACTAAGCCTTCCTCACCTGAATAAACACTCCTTCACAGGATGGATTTAGCAGTGGCAAAGAATGAGTCACTGATCCCAAGAAACTCTAACTTCAGATGCCTAGATTTGCTGTCAAAGCCCTGGGCAGACAAGAATATAACCAAATTGGCCAAATGGGAGGGAGCACAGTGATTAAATATGTTACCAAATTTGTGCTGTAATTCGCAAATCATGATTTTTTTTTTTTTTTTTTTTTTTTTGCGGTACACGGGCCTCTCACTGTTGTGGCCTCTCCCGTCGCGGAGCACAGGCTCCGGATGCGCAGGCTCAGCGGCCATGGCTCACGGGCCCCGCTGCTCCGCGGCATGTGGGATCCTCCCAGACCGGGGCACGAACCCATGTCCCCTGCATCGGCAGGCGGACTCCCAACCACTGCGCCACCAGGGAAGCCCTCAAATCATGATTTTTAAGATAAGCATTCAAACATGCACCCTAAAAGAAGAGGGGATTTGCTTTGTACATAATGACATGCATGGGTATTATAGCCTCATCCAATGATTAGCACAATGTCAGGATGACTTGGTGACTATTTTACATTTTACAAGGGATTAAATAAAGATATACAGAGCTCAGTGAATTTTTCCCAAGGATGCTAAAATAAAGTTAGTATTAACACTAAGATATTGCAATCCTAATTCATAATTTCCAGGGAATTGACTCTTCCTAGGCCATATTTCTACCCATAAACTGTCAAATTATATAGAGATCTCGTTACACAAATATGCTACTCTCACTTGAAGCTCCAGGAGAGAGGTTTGCAGCATTGAAAAATGGAATTCATCACCAAAAGCCCAATAAAAACTCAAAGGTGTAAGGATGCTACTGAGCTAAGATTAACGGTATGTCCTAAATGCACCAGCTTGTGTAAAATATGAAACCATTGGCCATGCTGATGTCCCGAAGGAACTCGATGAGAAGCACATGCAATGCCACATGTCCTGTAAGACAGGCAAGACAACAATGGTTGACCAGATGTTCTTTTCCTTCTCATTTGCATGCTTAAGACATATGGTAACTGGGAAGAATGAAGTCATCTCTTAAGCAGTGATATGAATGGCTTGAAATAAAATTGTTTTAAATCACAGGCTGCACACCTGCCATGGATTAATGTTGCTGAACCTCCAAAAATAAACATGTTAATGATAACCTAAACACCTTATGTCATATGGCATTTTTTATGCCTTACTGCACATTTACAATCCTTTAAATAAAGCATAGCTCTTCGGAGGGTTTGAGATTGTATAGTTTTATCTGGAGAAAGGTTTGGTTTCCTTACACATGTTAAACTTGGGAGTATTTCAACACTTGCAATAGCAATATTTGGATGTCAGAAGATCTAGATTTCAGCACCCAGAGATAATTTGGTATATAAAACATCTGGTGTGTTTGTGAGAGAGTATCAGATTTAAATCAGTGGTTTCCATATTCCTTTTAGTTTAAATATGCCTTTTGGTAGCAAGTGCAGTTTCTGGTTTACGTTCTTGTCTTTTCAATGGCTAAAGTAAAACTAACACATATTTTTAAAGGTTGCCTTAAGTGAAATAATAACAAAGAAGAAAGTCAGTTTGCTTGCCATCTTGGGGACATGGGCAGCCAGACAACACAGCTCCAACTTATTACAGCTGATTCTCATACTCAGGATATTAAAATCTTGGTAGTGACTTATGCAGCACAAATGAAACCAAAGTCCTGAAATTCAGTCATGCTGAGAATTCCCAAGGAGTATGTAGAGTTGGGACTCTGTCTTCTTAAATTTGGAGGTGACAGGAAAAAGCCATCTACTCTTTCCTCTTGCAACATAACTGATTTCTAGACAAGGAAAACTTGCCCCACCTATGGTTTCTATGCTTATATTTTGGCAGATCTCCTAAAATTCTGGTAATGTCAACACTCCCTGTTTACCTTGATGCTATCCTACAAACATGATATGTTAAAAGCGTCTACTTGCTATAAAATATATTATTATTGATTTTTATGAAGGATTCTTTGGTGTAAGTCATCACACAGCAGTATTTTGAAGCCAGTATATGAATCACCCCAAAGAAGGAGAATAAGGTTTGAAGTTTTAGTCTCATGTAAAAATGGAGCTTCTGAGTTGAAAACATCCCTCTGGACCAATGAGGATAAGATTTTAGAAGGGTGGACAAGAGGTATGTTCAGCAAAATCTAGTGAAAACGTTCAACAGCTCCTGTAACACACACCATGAAGGAGCAAGGCTTAACTGTACCAGACGTATCACAATTGAACACCGCTAGGCCAATATCTGTGGTATCAGTGTCAAATACTGAGTATGTAATCTCTATCATTTTCAAGTTGGTGCTTATGAATACTGACAACACAGGCAGAATCCTTTGGCCAAATCAATCCTGAAAAGGGACAGCTAAATAGACCTAGAAGAATGACTAGCCCTTCCACTTCACGTGTTTATTGGCATTATTTCTGCAGGTCTAGGCACAGCTATGTCTGTGGACCGGAGGGCTAGTCCATATCACACCAATATCACAACCTTGCCAGGTGGCTCCTGGCAACTTGTGACTCTGGTATGACTTTGACCCAATGCTCACCATCACTATCTCAATGCTTTGCTCTCCACTTTCAGCATCTCCCCAAAACAATGCTCAGTGCTTTCCCTACCCCCATCCCTGCCACCACAGCACCGACGCGCTATTCTCCCGGTGGAATAGCTAGCACAGCCAAACCATGAACCACACCGTGTCATGCTGGAGATTTCTTATAGCCATGCTTTATCAAGTTGAGGAAGTTCCCCTCTACTCAATTCGCCGAGAGAGTCTTTTATCCCGGTGGGTATCAGATTTTGTCAAACACTTTTTCCTATCAGTGAATATGATTTTTCTTCTTTGGCTTGTTGATGTGGTGGATGACTTTGATTTTTGGATGTTGGATCAGCTTTTATTTGCTTTTTAAAACACAAATAGGGAAACAAATTCTATTCAATGAGTACAACAAATAATAAAAGCCACCTCAACATCTTCTGACATAAGAGATAAAGATGAGAAACACTGATTAATATTGTTATTTTTCAATATGGAGAGGGCATGAAACCATTTGGACTTACAAAAACATAAAGTAATATTACTAGGCACTGTTATAAAGAATACTTTAATTCTCACCTAAAGTTTGGAAGCTCTGGGATTCCTTAAATTCTCTCTCTTCATGGAGAAACCCCGTACTTTCCAAGGCTAGAATATCAAGAGAATAAAATTTTTATTTTGGAAAAACCACAGAAAATGGTTTTGTAATTTTCAGCAGGAAAAGGCCTACTTGATGGAACTATATCACCAACTTGTAATTGACAACATTACTTCTAGGACTTTTAAATCTTGTTGCATTTCGCACCTAGAAGCATAAACAGTGTCCTCTTGTGGTGCTTTTGCTCGACGGGACAGATAAAGCAGAGCTCATATCTGGGTTTGTTCACAGGATTCAAGTCCTCTCTGCTGAACTAACTTACAATGAAATATTAATAGCAGCATCCAGAGGTGTTACCTTTCCAAGGAACATTGGCATTTTTGCTTCCTTATACCTAAAAGTTAACCTCCAAGACAGGTTTTCAGGAACTGGACGGAAAACCTACAGATCAGGTCAGTAGGGCTGCAGAGTATTTGGTGTCCCTTTTCAATCACACCCTGTAGCTGACTGCCTAGTTCAACTACATACAAGGCTTTTCAGAGTCTTCAGGTAGCTATTTTAAAAATTTTATCCTGGGCTTCCCTGGTGGCGCAGTGGTTGAGAGTCCGCCTGCCGATGCAGGGGACGCGGGTTCGTGCCCCGGTCCGGGAGGATCCCGCGTGCCGCGGAGCGGCTGGGCCCGTGAGCCATGGCCGCTGAGCCTGCGCATCCGGAGCCTGTGCTCCACGGCGGGAGAGGCCACAGCAGTGAGAGGCCCGCGTATGGCCAAAAAGAAAAAAAAAGAATTTTATCCTGAGGTTTTAGCTGCAATCAGCGGGAGGGTTAAGCTGTAGGGGGCTTAAATCACCATAGTAGAACCAGGACTCTAAACAACTCATCTCACAGACAAGCAAACTAAGGCCCAGACAAATGGACAACGATGACAGACAGCAATTTCTTACATTTGTTATAGACCTTGGTGGGTAACAAAGCACTTCCTCCTATTATGCATTTCAACCTCACAGTAATCCACTGTGAAGGTCCAGCCATCTAATGCCATAGACTCTAGCAAGTTACAATTTATGTTATAAAATTACGGCTGTGTTTAACATTTCATTTTCATTTCTCTCTGTTCTCCTTGCTCTATACAAGTAATATAACCCAACAGACAATGTAGGAGGACATGGATTTACAGTGCTGGGACATAAATTTGCAATTAAATAGAAAACATTTTAAGAGAGGGCTCAAACTGGGACCAAGGAATACTAGAGACATGTTATACCTTCCTCGAGGTATTCAAGGATGATGGAGGGGATGAATCAAAAAGCCATGGGAAGGTGAGCTTTGCCGGAGTGAGAGAAGGAATTTGGATCAAAACAAGTAGAATGTTATTCGATGAACACCCCTATGCGTGTGCTGGTGCACATCAACACCGGGACGGCAAGGATATCTGAGAAAAAGGGGCCTTTTGCCATTTGTAAAAAGAGGTTCTCTCTGTTTCTTAGTTTTACTCCCAATGGTTTTAATTTTCATCCCACTTTTGTTTTTTCCAGGGCGTTCCCATGTAGCCAATCTCATTTCAACATGGACTTGACAAAACAGGCACTCGCTCTGCTGTTTAAGGTTTTTATCGCTGCCTATACAGGTGAGAAACTGAAGCCCAGAGGGTCCGAGAGTTTTACTCAATGTCACACAGTTAGGCTCGAAGTGAGCAGGAACTAGGACTCTAACATAACACGAGTCAGAGGAGGTCTCCAAAATGCAGTAGAGCAGACTGAACACGGCAGATTGATACTACCTATGACTGTATCCTAAGTTCCAGCAAATGACAGTAAAGGCATTTAAAAGATTTTAGCCCAAAAGAACAAATGACCAGTCGAAGAGATGCCAACAGATGAGAAATTTCAACGCATGTTTGAAAAACGGTCAAAGGATGGACGTGTGGTTTTGGTTCAGCAGAGAGGAGGAAAGCACAGCTTAGCTTCCACAGAGGGGAATACCGAAAAGAGGTGAGATTACCCGATACCCAGAACTACAGACGTGTGTGACGTATGGCCCAGGTTATAGGAGGCAGAGGGCATGTCAGGGATGAAAACAAGACATTGGGCCAAATCTATACACAACCTGATTGGAATCCTGTATCATCCCCGCCCGCCATACTGCAAGTCATAATACTCTAAGCCCTGACGATTGATTTAAGCAAAATTCGTGATACTGCCATGGGGGGCAGGTGGAATAGGAACTGGGGATGTGTACATAACAGTAAGCTCTCATTTACTATGACAAGAAATTAAGGGATGATGTCCAAAACTATGAAATCAAAACTGTGTGACATAAATAGCCAAAACATGGAAACCACCTAATGTCCATTGACAGAGGAATAGATAAAGAAGATGTGGTACATATATACAATGGAATATTATTCAGCCATAAGAAAGAATGAAAGAATGCCATTTGCAGCAACACGGATGCAACGAGAGATGATCATACTAAGTGAAGTAAGCTAGAAAGAGCTGGCTTTTTTGGGGGTTGGCAGATGCAAACTATTACATTTAGAATGGATAAACAACAAGGCCGTAATGTATAGCACAGGGAACTATAATCAATATCCTGATGGTGATAAATATGGTGATAAACTATAATGGAAAAGAATATAAAAAAGAATGTCTATATGTGTATAATTGAGTCACTTTCCTGTACAGCAGAGATTGACACAACATTGTAAATCAACTATATTTCAATAATAAAAAAAACTGGGTGATATAAACATATTACTTAGAAACATGATGATACATACCAGAAGAAACAACTGGATTTGACAATGGTCACCTCTGGGGTTAGGATCTGGAATTGAATGGGATAGAGCAGGTGACTGTAATTTTTCATTTTAAGGCTTCACACACATATTACTTTACTTGAAATATTAATTTTTTAATAATTTTCAAAAATAGAAGTAGCCTTAGTCCTCTCTCCCTCAGGAAAAAAAAAAAGTGAGTTCCCAGCTATGTCCTCCTCAGAGGGGCTGTCTAGTGAACTAGTTGGTTGAGGGGCTGAGGAGTCTCCTGGGTAGGACATCTGAACCAAGAGGGAGGGACCCAGACACAGTCAGCTGGACCCAGTGGCAGAGCCTTGGTCCTCAGAAGGCAAGGAGAGCATACCAGATGCGCAGCACACAGGATGCCCCTCAGAACTGTTCTCACTCCAAATCCCTGTTGGCCTCTGTCTGAGGCCCATGTCAAAGGGAAGTATTAATACAAGTGAAAACCACAAGAGCTAATTCACTGAGAACTCCGCAGGGGCACTCAGCCCAAGGACAGTCCTACCTTGGAATCCCTCTAACAGCATGTGCCCCAAAAGTGGGGAGATCCCTGGACAGACCCCTCCACAGCTGGGCACCTTGGGAGCTCCAGCACATGGGGTCGTGTCCAGAGGAAGACAAGTGCTAGAAGAGGATGTGATTGCCCTGGTTGGATCAGGGCAGGAGTCTGTGATGTAGAAATAGTGACTGCTGACTGACCTTGCTCATGAGCACGGGACAGGCACCTCCTGAGGACTCCCAAGATCCCTGTGGGGCATTTGGCAGTCACCCAGTAAGCCGTGTGAGCAGATGCAGTGAGACGGGCAAGTTAGGTATAATGTGCTCATGTGGCCCCGTTACCCTCAGAGGCTGGTGACCTGGCAAAACAAATCTTCCTGGATAGGGTCCAGATGTGCCGGCTTGGGCATCCAGCTTGGGCAGAGAGGTTAACCTGATCACTTTGGAGTGCCCTTGCCATGGGCGGTCTTCCCAGATGCCAATCAGAGAACATAATGCTGCCCAACCCGCCCCCAAAAGCTCCCAGGTCACCACTCATGAGCAGCCACCCCTCCGACAGCTCCACTAAGTCTGAGAAAGGGGCTGTGACCAGCGGACGAGGCCATGGCTCCCAGCTCCATGGTCTGGGTTTCACACCAGGAAGAGCAAGGGATCCCAGTGAAATGAGCTCTCAGCTTTGGTGTCTGTTTTCCCCCATGGCCAGATCCTCCATCTTGGGCACCTGGGCACATCCCCAGCTTCTGCAGCCAAAGCCACAGTGTGCTTTGGGTGCCTGGGTACCAAGGAGGAGGCTCCCATCACCTCCTGGGCAGCAGGGCAGCATTTCCACGCCTCTTTCCTTCCTCTGGTGGTTCTGTTGTTAAAATGAACAAGGGGGATTTTCCCCATGAGGGTCATTTCCATTTCTAGAACAGCAGGGAGCCTCTCAGAGACCTCATCTGAGCCCCTACCCTGCCCTCTCTAGCCCAGATACTCCAAATCGCACCCCACCATTGAACGATAGTTCCCCTTCTAAGGAAGGTCTCCTATTGTTTTTCACAGCTTGGTCTTTTTCCTCTAGCTAGACATTCCAAAATCGCAAGGGTCAACCTTAGACATCTATTTTGTAGTCCCCAAAGCACCAGCCCTGGTCCAATAAATATGCCGGCACTCAATAAATATGACGGCACTCAATAAATATGACTTCACTAGCTCTTTCAACCCAAAAGGCTAGTTTCATAAGCAACCCAAAAATTGGCTTGTTAGGGGGAAAGAAAAACAAAGAAGAATCTACAGGTCCTTCAAAGTGCTTTTGATATTCTCTCCTTCCTTTTCAGCCCCTTCCCCACACCCATGCATACTAAAAATACATAAATAAGATTCTATCAGAAGCCAGACATTTAGAAGAACATATTTTCGAGGGACTTTTTTCAACAAAGCTTGGATGCCTCTGAAGGTTATAAATTTACAGCTGAAGATCCTCTGCCAGAAGTTCTTTGGGGTGGCTACAGCTGTGAAATACAATCTTTAGGTGACTATGCATCCTCTTTGTGGCCCCAGCCTGATTCCAACAGCTGGTATTCCTGGCAACATAACTCATCACAACAATAATGAAATAACAAGAATATTTAGATTTACATACCACCCTTCACCTAAGGGTCTCTGAGCAACTTCAAACACAGCTGAAATGGCTCCAAACCATGTACCTCTCCAACTTTGATTTAGAAGCTAAAAAATGAGTCAGTCTGCTGTGTGTAATCCCTTGGCAAAAATCATACACTTCACCATAAATGGAAACAGTGAGTCCTGGCTCCTCTTCAATAATCTTCCTTCCTTTCCTTATGCCTTTCTTCTTTGTTGGTATATAACCATTGGTATAACCCAGACCCCACCTGTACATTTTATTTTGTGCTTCCAAGATGTTTTTTTATATAAATTACTCCTTTGGGCTATTACTTTTTTATTTTTAATTAATTAATTTATTTAGGGCTGTGTTGAGTCTTCGTTTCTGTGTGAGGGCCTTCTCCAGTTGTGGCAAGTGGGGGCCACCCTTCATCACGGTGCGTGGGCCTCTCACTATCACGGCCTCTCTTGTTGCAGAGCGCAGGCTCCAGACGCGCAGGCTCAGTAGTTGTGGCTCACGGGCCCAGTCGCTCCGCGGCACGTGGGATCCTCCCAGACCAGGGCTCGAACCCGTGTCCCCTGCATTGGCAGGTAGATTCTCAACCACTGCGCCACCAGGGAAGCCCTTCCAAGATTTTTTTGCAGAGGGTAAGTATACTATAAAAATGAAGTGTCGGGCTTCCCTGGTGGCGCAGTGGTTGAGAGTCCACCTGCCAATGCAGGGGACACGGGTTCGTGCCCCGGTCCGGGAAGATCTCATGTGCCGCAGAGCGGCTGGGTCTGTAAGCCATGGCCGCTGAGCCTGCGCATCCAGAGCCTGTGCTCCGCAACGGGAGAGGCCACAACAGTGAGAGGCCCGCGTACCGCAAAAAAAAAAAAAAAAAAAAAAAATGAAGTGTCTTTCTACTTTGCAAGGTTCAGTAAAATAAATGGGATACCTAAGAAATGGGAAATTCTGTGTAATCTGTGATTTGAGTTCAGTAGAAACCCTCTGTCCTCCAATACTTTATCTTTTCAACACTTGCACATTTATTTTTCCAAAGTTATAGCTATTTCTTGACTTACCTTATTCTACTCTACTAGACTGGAAGATCTTAAAAAATAAGACCTGGGTGTTTATAGTCCTTCTCTTTACAGCAATTTCTCTCATGCCTTGTGCAGGGAATATGTAGACCTGTGACACATTTCTTTATTTCTGAATTGAACCCATGATCTAAATTTTCTCTCAAACATATAATGACCCCAATGTCTACATTAGGATACAAATGAGAGGGTAAAAACAGTAAATGCTCAAACTCCACTGGACCTAAACAAACAGCTCCCAATGGGTACCTTGGGACCATTATCACTGGAAACAAGGAAAAGAGATTACTAGACTCATCAGCATAGGAGCCAGATCTCTTGCTTTAGTCCAGCACAGCAACAGAGGGAAATTCCTCTGAGGTCTTGAATTATTTCAGCCCCACGGCCGGGCAGATAAAATGCTGACCCTCTTGGAAAACCTTGGCTCTTAGTCGTTCATTAAATCTGAATAAGGAATCTACTATGTGTCAGACATTGTGCTCAGGGCTGAGGATATAAGAATGTGCATTGCTCTGTCCCTGAGGAACTTGTAGTCCAGGGAGGGAGACCACTGGAGAAACAGAGAAGCGCAGGAAAACACTTAAGTGACATGACATAATTATGCACACGGCGGACGTGGCTCCACCTGAACCCAAGCTGACTGACGCTTCCTCGCAACCACAGGCGGGGCTGTAGGCATACTTTATTTTTATTTATTTATTTATTATTTATTTGTTTGTTTGTTTGTTTATTTATTTTGCGGTACGCAGGCCTCTCACTGCTGTGGCCTCTCCCGTTGCGGAGCACAGGCTCCGGACGCGCAGGCTCAGCGGCCATGGCTCACGGGCCCAGCCGCTCCACGGCATGTGGGATCTTCCCGGACCGGGGCACGAACCCGTGTCCCCTGCATCGGCAGGCAGACTCCCAACCGCTGCGCCACCAGGGAAGCCCTGCAGGCATACTTTAAAGCCCTGGGCTCTAAGCCCGCCTGCCCTCCTCTGACCTGTCCCATTATATTGCAGCCGGGGCCATGCCTTGTGTGCTGGCAGCCCGAGAGCGGTGCTTTTGCTGTACCCTCTGGGAGCCTTCTGGCTTCTTCCCTGGATGCCATCTTTCTGTTCTCTCGTGGCTCTACACTCTGGAACCCACAGCCTGCTTGTTTTCTTTTCTCACTTGAACGCTGCGGCTAGATAGTATTTTCAGATATTAATCTTTTTTCTCTCTGTATCTGTATTTGTATGTTTCCATCCTCCAGTTTAGGCTGGTAGCAGTCTTGATATGCCACAAGTTCCAGAAGGCATGCATTGGGGTCAAAAGCAGAAATAGCGCAAGTCCTTCTCACTTCCCCGCAACACACAAAAACAAGTTTAAGCCTTTAAGAGAACTTGGTGGTTCGGGGAGAAGATGGGAGAGTGTGTGAGAAGCGAGAAGAAGGGGGCTTCATCCTTCCTTCCTTCTCTGCCCTAGAAAGAGATGTCCCTGGGCTAGAGGAAGGACAGGAAGGAAGAAAGATACCAAAGGGTCCCAGAGCAGACATGCTTCCCTCATGCTCCCACAGTCTTGACAGCAAAAGTCCAAGTGGAAGGGCTGGGTGGACTTTAAGCTACTCAGACAAAACCACAGGCAGCATCACATGGCATAGCCATGGCAGAGAAAAAGGGATCTAGTAGAAAGGATGACAGCCTCAGCAGTAACCTCCCTGATAGATGACAAAGGACCAGATCACTGCTCTGTACCCTGATGCCTCAGCACAGCATAAGAGGAAGGGAAACTCAAATAAATGAAATTAAGTTTCCCCCCGGACTAAAAGGAGGGGTGCTCTGTATGAAATGAAGTTGACTTACAAATTGTAAAAACACATGACAGTTCTAACTTTTGTGAGTTGTGTGGGCTGATTCATTCTGGAGCCACCCTCTTCCTGGATGCTTTTGTCCGTGTCCTAGGTCTTTAACACTGTCGAACTCTAGATCTAAATATCAGGTTTTGTTTTCTTTCTCTGTAATTTGAAGTGATATTTCAAACTGCTCTCTTTTTTTTAATTTTTTAAAATTGAAGTATAGTTGGTTTATAGTGTTGTGTTAGCTGCTTTCTAAACGTTTCTAAATGTTTCACTTCAAATTTACCATATCTTAAAGTGACTTCTATCTTTTTGACTCTCCCACACTCCCACTGTACCAACCCAGTTCTCTCCCCCATGTTCTTTTCTCTGATAATAGCATTAGAGGTCACCAATACTAGAAATCTCATTTATATCCTTAGTTTCTGTATCTCCCTTACCTCCCAGACTGGTCAATTCCACCTCAGGAATCCCCTCCATTGTCTCAGCCAAATCCATTTCCCAGATCCTCATCATCTGTCCACCGTATTCATGTTAACAGCCTCCTCCCTGGGGTCTGTGTTATCAAACCCTCTTCTACCCTGCCCAAGGCACCCAAAATCCTAGGTTCCTCTGGCTTCCTATTAGAGAAAATCCACATTCCTCAGCAGGGAATACAGAACTCTGTCTAAATATGGTCTCTGAGTACTTCATCCCCCACCAGTTCCTAAATGTTTGCACACTCACACACATACCCTAGAATCTTACCACCTCTCATGATCCAAGAGGTGACTATTGCTAAGCAATGGATTAAGAACCAGTAAGCTTGTGGCTGAGTCTAGATGATAAGCTGGTTGAACATAACTAAGCATGAAGGAAGTAAGAGCAAATGAGAGAAAAATCTTGTCGTGATTTCCTTCTAGAATTTTCTTACAGAGCAAGAAATCAAACCCAGGAGAGCCTGTCGCTTAGGATACTGGTTATGGTGAATCCAAATAAAGTTTCTGGATGCTGTAAGGCTGCTCTGGCCAGCTTTCCAAGAGTCCTTGGCCACTTGTGGTGCCTGTAATACCGCCATCCTCACAGGGTTTTTGTTAAGTACAAAAGTGATAGTGGCGGGGGGAGTTCTCTGTAAACTGTATAAGTGAGGACTTACAATGTTTCTTTTATATAAATATTCATTCACTTCTGTCTCTTACAATTCAAAATTTCTTAGAAAAATTCAACTCACAGAGGGTTTGTCTTATGCAAAAAGGAAATGCCATATACCCATGACAATCCAAGTAATATTTTAATGAAAGGTTGTTGGGAAATGGCTGGGTTATCTTTTACTGAGAACAGGATGGGGAATCTATATGAATTGAGAAACATTACACCATAGTTGTTATCATCAGGGCAGCCCTGGTGTGTCTTGGCTGAATTTTTAATACTCTTATCTTTTTAATCTTGCATGACCCTCCCTGGCAAAGTCACTCCAAAAAGAACAGACGCTTCATAAACATTAGAAGCTGGGGACTAGCTGTTTGTGAAACTCACTGGCCATTATGTACCTGTACGTTAGGCTAAATAAAATGTTTTATGGAGACTAATATATCCATGGTGAGGCCTCATTAAGTACATTACTGTTTTTATGGCCCCTTCAGCACAGCAAACAAATAAACTATCCTTTTCCCCAGAGACTATTCTGATCCCCACATCTGCTTTGCACTTGCCTTGCATGTAGATAAGTTATCAAGATGAAAGAGTGGAACCAGTTCTTTGCTGCTTATAAAGCCCTGATAATACACGATGAGGAATAAAGTTTTATTTCAGTATTCTCCAAACTGTGTTCTACGGAAAATTAGTTCTGTAAGCGGTTAATGTGTATTCCGAAAAAATAAAAAGGAAGGAAGTAGCCATGATAAGTGGCTCCATGAACAAATAGGTTTGGGAAATAATCAGCCAAACAAATGTAGTTTTCTTTCCTGCAGGATATGAGCTTTCAACAGGTCAAAGTGCTTTGCGAATCTCCTAGAAGGAAATATAGTATATAGAGTGCCTCGCCTCCAAAATTATTTGACCATAGGACTTATTTTCTAGAGAACACAGTACAAAAGACACTAACGTTCCACAGAACATAGTTTAGAAGAGGCTGTTTTATTTAATAAAGCCAAGTAACCAACGAAAACCAGTTCAATTGTCTCCAGAACAGCCTATTTCTCATTGAAAATCCTAACAAAGGAACATCCTCCACAAGCAATACTGTTACAAGAAGCATGAGACAGAGTCATCTGCAAATGAAGTTTCGAGTAAAACACATTAAGATTTCACGACAGCCTGAGGATTCACAATTCAATATCTGAAGTCATCATTTCTTTTATTGGGAATAGGAGAAAAAATTGACAAAGGAGGTTGCCATATTTTCTCCACTTTGCTGCAGGATGACAATATTTACTAAAGCACCAGAGGGAAAATATTAGAAAAACAAAAAGCCAAGTATACCTGCTGTCCACGTTTTCCCTTGTAATTATAAAAAACATCGTAAGAGTAGCAAGCATATAAGGTATGACAGCAAGAGTGGCCAAGGTGACCAAGAATGGGAACCATAGTGTGAAAGGCCCCTCATGTGACTCCAGGTTGTCATAATGTAATGGATGCTGTTGGTACCCCTCCTGGATCCCTTTTACCTGGCTGGTGCATTCATTCCCTAGTTGCCATGAGTGTTGGTTACTAATGGCTCCAGAGGCTCCCTCCCTGGAGAACTGCCCTCTGCAGAATAGGAATCACTTCATCCAAGAGATTATATCACCCATTCCAGGGTAGCTCACAACCAGTGACTGGCTGACAAGGGGTACAAAAAGCTAGGCTTCTTTCCCCAAGGTGGGATCAGCCATGTGGCACAATTCATGCCCAGAGCTCCCTGTGGGATCAAGTTAAAGCTGGCCTCCAGCTGAGACCACATCCTTGCTTAGTGCTCTAACTTGCCCTGTGCTACTTCCCTTATTCTCTTTTTCCTGAGACCACTCCAATGAATCACATACACCCAAACGCTGGTGTCAGGCTCTCCTCCTAGGGAATCCAGCCTAAGACATACAGTTTAGAAAGTTAGAACTAAAGAGACATTTGTTCTCTTAATCACAATATTAATGTCATTCACAATGGCCAGTCTTCTCGCCTGCTTTAGGACCCTGACATCATGTTCTATAAGATCAGTATTCAACATTATGTGGTCTTGGACCATGCACATTAGAGTTATTGGGGTGCTTGCTAAAAAGTGTAGATTGCCAAGGCTCACCCCAGACCTAAGAAATCAGAATCTCTGTAGGTGGGACTCACAAATTACATTTTCTATATCAGGTACTTCTCATGAATACTAGAGTTTCAGATCCACTATCAGGAGGCCATGGTTTAACCAGTTCTCCCCACCCTCCTGCAGTAACTGAGAGATACTCTCAAAGCAAGCTAATTTGGCTTCTTAACCTTCTGCCTACTGATAAACTCCTCTGAGAGGAAACAGTGTGTGAATTTCCAAGTGGAAATATAGGCGGTCTATAGAGAGAGAGAGAAAAAATAAAATGTGACCCAAGCAGACTGTTGCTTTGGCTAATGACAAATTACTTCCAAATGTAAATTTTGTTTTATTTCTTTGAAATCGAAAAATGTGATTTGAGATGACAACTCTCTCAACAACTAAGCTGGAGAAGCTATGCTTAATCATCTAAAGTCAATTATTTCCAAGTATTTAATGGGCTATGGGAAGGAGGAAAATCTGAAAACATTTTTTCAAAGCACAATGCAGAAAAGATTTACAGTAGCTCATAAAAATCTAAGTTGCCATATTTATTCATCTCACAAAAGTTGTCTGTTGCTTGACAATTATTTACCTAAAGAGTCTCTGATCTCTGAATCCACAGTGAAAACCACCACTCAATGCTGTGTTTTTCCATTCCTCTGACAAGCACGTGACTACCACAGCTGAGCACACATACTCCAATCAGCAGGACAGTCAAACTTAACCACGTGTAAGTCAGTAACAAGAGCTAAAACAGAGCTCTAATAGCAAACCTGCTGTCCATCATGGAACCAAGATGGGTCAAGAGAATCAGAGTATGGTGGAGATGCCTTCTAGGGCATGGAGTTTACTGAGAAGCAGTTGATTCAAGCCTAGACTGCTTGGCAAGCATTCTCTTCTCTTCATTGTTGTTGTTTTTTTTGGGGGGTGTACATGCCACATATGTGGTCTTAGCTTCTTGGTCCAAGAGAAATAAAGTGGTCTTGATTCCATGCCGAATAGAGCAGTTCTAACTGGCTGCAATTTCTTAATGACCATCTCAGCAGGGGTCCCAAAATGAATCAGCCACGGCTAGAAAACTCACTCACCCCTAGAAGATGTGTATAATAATTATCTGGTACTTGGTTAACAGAAAATACAAGAACACACTTCTAATCGAAGTGAAGTACATTTTCAAATCTCAGACATCCGAAAAACTACCTGGTAGGAAGCAAGTGGGTCATTCAATTTGTTGTTCTCTCCTGGAAGTTAAAAACATGAATTCTGTGATAGCAAATCTAAACACAAAAACTCAAAGAGAAGTCTAAACTTGCAAGTTATGCAAATATATTAAGACCAATATTTTTACAAAGAGTTATTCCAAATATAAAGCACTGCAAACAACACATTTTTTTTTTTTTTCCTTTTTGCGGTATGCGGGCCTCTCACTGTTGTGGCCTCTCCCGTTGCGGAGCACAGGCTCCGGATGCGTAGGCCCAGCGGCCATGGCTCACGGGCCCAGCCGCTCCGCGGCATATGGGATCCTCCCAGACCGGGGCACGAACCCGTATCCCCTGCATTGGCAGGCGGACTCTTAACCACTGCGCCACCAGGGAGGCCCGAACAACACATTTTTTAAGGAAAGACAACTTTACTCATTTGAACATGTAGTTTACAAAGTCCAAAGTGGTTCCAATGTGTCATTTTCAAATGAATTCAAATTCCCCTGGAAAATGTGTTATGAGAGTGGCTCCTTTTGGGAAGAAAGTTATACATCACTCCATGGGATTACCATGCAGACACCTGAGACCACGCCTGACAAGAGTCAGCATCTTTGCCTTGAATTTCATAATCATCTCTGTTGGTACACTGCAACTAACTGACTGCACCACGAGGATGCTAGTCATCTGAGAAACTTGAGATTTTCAAACAGACATAACAAAAAGGAGAAAGAACTATTTTAGAGGAAGGACCCGGGCAATGGCAACACTAAAAGCAGTTAATGCTACTGGCCTCTACCAATAAACAGTCTTACTGCTCTGACAGTTCCAGAGAAGGTAGGAAGAAACATGACAATTATAAACTCACCTCCCCAACAATAATTCCTATGGAGGCACGTGGAAAAATTATCAAACTATCTATCTGAAGGGCACCTAGAGAAGCATCAGGTTCAAATAACCTTACATGCCTCCATGAAGAGCCAGGATAGGAGGGCCCATATAGCCCTTCAGCCACAGAATTGATCTACATGGTATGTGGATAAAGGAAGCAGAATTAGAGCTAATTTTCTCAAGTAATTCAATGCTGGTCTACATGATATTCTTAGCAATTACTGATCAAGATATGGTTTAGCACCTAAATGGTCAAAAGCCAGACCCAAAACCAAGCACCACAGAGTATCATCAAAATGAAGGCTGGGGTTAAAATTATATGCTTTTGTCCCAGATGACACAAAGTGGAGTTGGGCTGCTTAAAAGTCATGGAATCCTAATTAAAAGCAACTGTAATAAAAAAAAGAAAAGAAAAGATGCTCAACTTCATTAGCCATCAGGGAACCACAAATTACAACCACATATGATACCATTATACACCACCAGAATGGCTAAAATGAAAAAGACTGACAATACAAAAGCTTGGTGAAGGGCTTCCCTGGTGGAGCAGTGGTTGAGAGTCCTCCTGCTGATGCAGGGGACACGGGTTCGAGCCCCGGTCCGGGAAGATCCCACATGCTGCAGAGAGTATGGGCCCGTGAGCCATGGCCGCTGAGCCTGCGCGTCCAGAGCCTGTGCTCCGCAACGGGAGAGGCCACAACAGTGAGAGGCCCGCGTACCGCAAAAAAAAAAAAAAAGAAAAAAAAGCTTGGTGAAGATAAGGAACAATACGAACTCTCAAACTGATGCGGATGTAAATTGGTTCAACCAATTTGGGGAATTGTTTGGCAATAAAGCTGACCATACATATACCCGACGTCTCAGTGATCCCACAGCCAGGTCTATAGCTAACAGAAACAGGTACACACGTTCACCCAGTTACTTCTAGTTTTAGGCTATTGTGAAAAGTGCTGCTATGAATATTCTTCATGGAATACTTAAAAGCTCAAAAACAGGCAAAACTAATCAATGGTATTCGAGGTCAGGATAGTGCTACCTTTAAGGCAGGACAAGTACTGGTAGTATTCCGTTTCTTGATCTATACCCTGGCTACACAGGTCTGGCCACCTTGTGAAAATATTTTGAGTTGTATATTTACAATTCATATACTTACAATAGTATTTTATGTTATACCCTATGGGCTGAATTGTGTCCCCTCCCCCCAAATTCATATGTTGAAGTCCTAACCCCAAATGTGATGGAACTTAGAGATGGAGTTTTTCGGCAGTGATTAGATTTAGATGAGATCATGTGGGCGGGGCCCCCATGATGGGATTAGTGCTCTTATAAGAAAACATAACAGAGAGCTTGGTCTCTCTTTCTCTCTCTGCCATGTAAGGACATAGTGAGAAGGTGGCTGTCTGCAAGCTAAGAAGAGGATTCTCAGCAGGAATTGAATGGGTCAACACTTTGATCTTGGACTTCCTAGCCTTCAGAATTATGAGAAATAGTTGTCTGTTGTTTAAGCCACCAGTCTATGATATTTTATTATAGCAGCCTGATCATATTAATATATTATATTCAGTAAAGTTTACTCAGACTAAAACAATAACAAAAAAGCAATGGTAAACATTAGAGAAATAGTCCGTTAAAAACAGAATATACTTGAAAACTGTGATTTCAGTACAGTGTCTTGTGATATTAGTGAGGGATGATTGTTGAGACCTTCTCAAATTCCCAAATTTGCAAATACCCTTTTAGATAAAACAAATCCCCACTGGGATATGGTTCTAGGACAGGACAGACACTTCCTACATAACAGGTTCTGGACACTAGCCTTGCAGTCTTTGAAACTCAAATATTTGCTTCAGTAAAATGACAAGTGACTTCCTGTTTGGGTCACTTACACACACACACACACACACACACACACACACACAAAATCCCACTACCGTAATCTCCACAAATGCCAAGTCTGCCATATAAGGTTTAGGGATATAAAGCGAAGCCAGAGGTATCAAGAATAGATTGGGCAAATCCATAATTCGAAAAGATACATGCACCCCAATGTTCACTGCAGCATTATTTACAAAAGCCAGGACATGGAAGCAGCCTAAATGTCCATCGACAGAGGAATGGTTAAAGAAGATGTGGTACATATATACAATGGAATATTACTCAGCCATAAAAAGTAACGAAATAATGCCATTTGCAGCAACATGGATGGACCTAGAGATTGTCATACTGAGTGAAGTAAGTCAGACAGATGAAGACAAATATCATATAATATCGCTTGTATGTGGAATCTAAAAAAGCATACAAATGAACTTATCTACAAAACAGAAATAGAGTTACAGATGTAGAAAACAAAGTTACGGTTACCAGGGGGTAAGGGAGGGAGGGATAAATTGGGAGATTGGGACTGACATATACACACACACTACTATATATAAAATAGATAACTAATAAAGACCTACTGTATAGCACAGGGAACTCTACTCAATACTCTGTAGTGGCCTATATGGGAAAAAAATCTTAAAAAGAGTGGCTATATGGATATGTATAACTGATTCACTTTGCTGTACAGCAGAAACTAACACAACATTGAAATCAACTATACTACAATTAAAAACTTAACAAATAGCTTTCCAATCTTAAAAAAAAAATAGATTGGGCAGAAAGGGTCACCATGGATCACAAACTCATGGTGGAGTATGAAATACCTTTCCTGAAAAGTTAAAAATTAGATATGTCATCTGTTTCTGGTCAATAGAACTTGGGCTTCTATAAGAAAATTTCAACCAGTGACATTGGGCTCTACTAATGGGAGTTGACATACAAGGGCTGGGAACTAATTCTTTGTATATCCTAGACTAGATACTCACTATAGGATGATATTTATTTTGGGTGAAAAACACTTTAAAAATGTTAGAAATCATGCAACATAATAAAAGTAACACTTGTGGGCAAAAACTAAAGGTATCAGAGTAGATATCTACTGGAAGGGCAGCTTGCAAAGTGTTCTGGAGCCCTACTGACTGCCTGGATTGAACCTGGCTCCACCCACTTAGCTCCACCTACTTGGCCTTGGGCAAGTTACTTAACCTTTTCATGCCTCAATCTCCTCACCCATACATAGGGTGATAATAATTATCCTCCGTGGTATCACTGTGAGTCAGTGTGCCTGCCATCTAGTAAACAGTATACATACACCTGGACTGTTACTACAGGACAAGAAATAGCTTTGAGATTCTTAGAGCTAGTAGATAGGACTCAACAAATAGTTTTCCCTTAGCGGCTTAAAGTAGAAGAAAAGAAAGGGAAAAACAAGGCCATTTGTGGGTTGGGATTTCAGGAGCCCCCAGAGCACTTCCCTCACTTGCTCAGAGACACCAGAATTGCCTAAACATATTCCACAAACAGAAGGTCTCCAAATAGCAACCGCCCCTTAAAGCAGCTCTTTGAATTTCACCTTATTTACACTATGATGTAAATGATTACTGGCAGGACCCTTGCCAGGCATTCATTTGAAAACTGGAATACAGAGCTCCCCGGGGCACTGGATACTTGAAAAGAGAGTCTCAAGAACCTCAAAAAAGAAGAAGAGGCTAGGGAGGTTGAAGGCCAACTTCAGCATTTTTTTTTCTATAATCAGACTGGACACAGGAAACTATTTCCTTATTTTAAAAAAGAAGATTTAAAGAAATCTGGGTACTACAAGTTCCCCCAAATTATTTTTCCTCAGTTACTTGTGTTTGTCAAGTGATGTGCTTATAAGCTTAAATTACCAGTGATTACATGTGCTTTGCCTGTGTAAATATGAGCTTTGTATTAAACAGTAACAAAGAAAGCGATAGAAAAATGCGTAGGTGCAATTTTAACTCTCACAAAGATGCAAAATGCGTAGGTGCAATTTTAACTCTCACAAAGATGCAAATCTTTGGAAACATAATATGTGGTTTTATGTACTATAAGGGTACATAAAAAAGTAGAATGTGATTAAAACACCACCTTGCTGGATAGCATACATCTCTAGAAATGGATCTGTGATGAGCTTTTAAGGGTGATTTAGTAACTGGCTATAAATGTTGACAGCAAAAGTTAGCAGGCCATCTCTAACAGAACTTCTTAAATTTATGAACAATAAAGGCTTATGGAGCCCTTCCTGGAATGGTTTGTTCAGGCCAAGAATCTAACTTCACACCGTTCTTGTGGTCTCTGCCTGCCTGAGGCAACAAGCCATTCCAACACATCCTCCGGAGACCCTTTCAAGGTCTGTGGTTCTGCAATAAAGAGATAACTTACAAGAAGGGGAATCAGCATGCAGAGAAAATACCTCCATTGAAACACTCCTTAGAGTCTGGATTACTCCAAATTACCTTCTCCTAGGAACTCAGGACCATTGTTCCTTCTTAATTCAGGAAAAACTGTATTTGGGTGAAAATCTTCTACCTTTCCTGATTTCCACAAAGAAAAAAAAAAAACCAAACAAGTTCTCTCTATTGAATTAAGCATGGTTAAAACAGTGGATGGGTAGAAGTTATTATGACTATACAGAGCCACTAAAATAACCAGCAATATAAGAAGAGGGAGAAAGAAAAGGGGCAAAAAAGAGTAAACTAAAGAGATTCCAGGTAAGTAATTCTCATTTTTTAGGATCTTGGCCTGAGGCTTTTCTGTGAGTTTTAGATAAAGATATTCAGCCTCTGCAGAAATCTCTAATAAAACAACCAACCCAACAATAATGCATCTTCCTGCTGCGGCAGAAGACTGCGGTTCAATTTTCCAGCATTCATGATCTGTACTTCTGTGCAAGAAAGAGGGCCAAGCAAAAAGGATTTTTCCATAAGGCAATTAAGGTATAACATGGATTAGGAGGAAAATAAAATGACTCTTTATCTTCTTCTATGTAAATATTTTTCCTAATATACCACCTGCTGGAAGCCTCTGGCAGAATATGATTGCAAGAACATAACTTCTGTGAAGCAATTTTCTTAATTCTTGAGAAATTCAGTCAAAAGTGGGACAGCTCTTGAGTTATCTAAGACATTATCTCAACTCAAACCACTGCTTTGCCCTACCTTTACCAACCTGCCCCAGAAATCTCCATTTATCAGTTTTCCGTTTGGTGTGATGAATTCTTTTTGCTTCCTCCTTGAGTCTGAAATCTAATCAGTTAACAAATAACCCTTCCACTTCCAATCTGGGAGTCATCTTGGACTTCCTCACGCTCTCACCTTCATACCGGCCGGCCCCGGTGATCCTACACACACACACACACACACACACACACACACACACACACACACACACACACACACACACGTTCACAGTGACTAAAATATGCAGTTGAGTGTGACTGTCCCTGTGGACAGTGCCTTTCTCCCTCCTCTACACCCACTCAAATTCCAGACCTTTAAGGCCGATCTCAAATTCATCTTCTCCAGGCAACTTTGCTGGATGAGACCTACTCAAGGCACTTAACACTGAAGTACCAAGGTCAAACCCTGTGCAAACAAATTCCAGGTCTTTGGTTGTGATGGACTTTGGTTCTTTTAACATTGCTTAAAATAGCATAGTTCTTTAGTATTTGGTTCTTGGTTCTCCCGGCCCCAGGCCCTACTTCCACCTGCATCTGGTCTACCCGCACCCTACCCAGGACCCCCCTACACACGCACACACACATGCACACAACAGACTATCAAGAGCAGGAATCTGGGGCTTCCCTGGTGGCGCAGTGGTTGAGAGTCCACCACCCGATGCAGGGGACACAGGTTCGTGACCCGGTCTGGGAGGATCCCACATGCTGCAGAGCGGCTGGGCCCGTGAGCCATGGCCACTGAGCCTGAGCGTCCGGAGCCTGTGCTCCGCAGCGGGAGAGGCCACGGCAGTGAGAGGCCCGCGTACCGCAAAAAAAAAAAAAAAAGAGCAGGAATCTGTTTGATTATTTGGTACCCTTTGTCCCTTGCCTTTCCCCCCATCCTTCCTGGATCATCAAAAAATACAGTTTTAGGCTTCCCTGGTGGCGCAGTGGTTGAGAGTCCGCCTGCCGATGCACGGGACGCGGGTTCGTGCCCCGGTCTGGGAAGATCCCACATGCCGTGCAGCGGCTGGGCCCGTGAGCCATGGCCGCTGAGCCTGCGCGTCCGGAGCCTGTGCTCCGCAACGGGAGGGGCCACAACAGTGAGAGGCCCGCGTACCACAAAAAAAAAAAAAAAAAAAAAAAGAAAGAAATTGGTAACAATTGTTGCCTCTGGGGAGAAGAAATGAGCGCTGTGGATGGAGGATGATGTTTCACTGTATTTTTCTCTGGTCCCTTTTTTTTTTTTTTTTTTTTACCATATGCATGTAACTTTCTCAATTGGAAAAAAAAAAAAGAGGAAAGTTCTATTCTTTTTTAATGTCACGCCCAGAGACCGTGAGGCAAAGGGTCATGGCCGCTGCTGCCATGCTACGCGTCCTCCCACACATCTGGACCCCCTAGCAGCCCATATGTGGTGTCCTGGTCTAGTTCAGCCTGTGTGGCTGCCATTTATCTGTGTGCAGTGCAGAGTTTTAAAGTATATTTTTGGCTTTATACATTCCTCAGTTATGACAACTCTTCAAATCATTTGCACTAAGTGCGTCTGATTTTAGCCCAATACCCAGCCTGATCCAAGCCAACCATAAACTCTTTTGTCACTTCTGCCAACCGAGGCGGGAAAATAACACACCTACAGCAATGTGTGCAGCAGCCTGAAAATTCCTGCAACAGTAGGTTTCGGGGTAGAGTTTATAGGCTGTATTTGGCATCCTCTTTCCGCACATAGGATAAACTACTCGGAAGGATGCTGAGAAAAGCCATGATCCCAAGAGCTCTGGTTAAGAACTAGATCTGGATCATTTACTAGCAGTGTGATCCTGGACCAGTTCCATACACACGCTTAGCCTCAGTTTTCTCATCTGAACATTGGGAATAATCATACTTCCTGTAGAGGATTAGTGTGATAGTTAAATAAGATAATGTATGTGCCTCACATAGTTACCACCCAATAAATAAACGTTTGTTGTTGTGACCACTGTCTTGTAGTAAAGTGGTTGTTGTTTGGTTAGAAGATGAGACTGAAATTATTACAATGATAGGTAACAATAAACCCATTATCATCTGAACAATTAATCTGCACTTATCAAATGTGATCTTATCCAGTACATTACCTTCAATAAGTACAATAATATTTGCTGTTTGAGCCTGAAAGTAAGGCACATTGAAATACTAAGCCATGTCCTTTATATTGTTGCTTAGATTTCATTTTTGTTTAATGATATACACTACCATTATTAGAGACTGGCAGAATGGAAAAAAAAAAACAGACAAAAAGAAAGCACTCATCATTTATAATCCCACTCCAGAGAACCACTGTTAACATTTTAGCATATTTCCTTCCAGTCTTTTTTCCATGCATTGTAAAAGCTGAGATCATGTGAAATATGTTATTCTCTATCCTTTTTCCTATTTAGGCTTTTATCAAAACATTTCCTAATATTATTGAAAACCCTCCATAAATATCTTCATTTAAATGGGTGGCTAATATTCCATTACAGTTATCATTTCTTTAACAAATACCCATTGAGAGCCTACTGTGTGTTAGGCACTGTTGAGACCACTGGAGCTACAGTAGTGAACAAAACAGATCGGTCTCTGTTCGCATGAAGTTGCTGTGCTCTGCTAAGGATTGTGGTGCAAATTAGAGTGACTTGAGGAGAAAACGGGAGGCTAGAAAAGTGCAGGCAGTGCCTATAGACAACTCTCAACTAGTTTAACTGTAAAGTGGCAGTAGCTGGAGGGAGAGGTGGGACGGATGCTGTACCTTATTTTATTTCATTATTGCACTAGTGTGGAAATACAAATATGCATCTTATATGAGCTCTTGGACATTTGTTAATACTTTAAAAAGACTACTTAATAAAAGTTGCTAATGTAGTTCCTAAACTGCTTTTGGTGAGTCTATTTTGGTTCTCATGGGTATCTGCAATAATTTCATGGTCTTTCAAATGGCATCAACAGAGAGTTGGGTTTAAGGGCCACAGCACTAATACTAAGTCCTAAGGCAGAATTCTACTTTGGCTGTCATGTTATCACCTCGCAAGAACCATCCATCTCACTTTAAGAAGGGATTTGATAGAAATCGTCTCTGCCCTGGATCCATACAAATCTTTTTTGTTGTTTTTAAGGCAGGGAAGGGGGAGGAAGGAGTATTGGTCTTATAGGTTTTGTACTAGAAATGTTTTATGGTTCCTTCCCATACCCTCTTCTATGGGAAATCATCTGCCCACAGCCCTTTTGAGGAATGGTGGCCATGCTTTGTAATACACGGTCCTACCACTGCTTTCCCACCTGCACATCACACATACACACACACGCGTGTGCACGTGCACGCACATATACACACACACACTGACCACACCTGACAGAAATCAGGGTGGACTCTGACCCAACAGCAGTGACCAACGACCTATGAACCTGAATGGCTCAACTTGAAATTTAGATTTCTTTGTTAATTTTCTTTTGGGAATTGGAGTGACAGGACAAAGAGCAGTGAGGGCAGAAACGGAAGTAGTACCAGAACTGAAAAGGCGTTAGTTATCCAAACCACAATAACCTGGAATTCTGGAAGACTAAAAAGAAGTTGACCTAACAGAGAAAGGAACACAGAGGGATATTCATAGAGAAGTAGAGACACTGTGAGCTTAATTCCTGATCTTCCAAAAAAACTCCCTGATGGAGACAACTGAAAGAGCAGCTAATTTTTTTTAAATTTCTTTAAATGAGCTGGCATAAAATAAAGTTTTCTGTGGATCCCAAAAATGCAATCAGAGCAGGGACCCTGGTTGGTAAGTGAATACCAAAGTTGGCTTTCACCCTGAAAGTTTCTGCTAAACCCTGGAGCATCTGAGCTTCTGCAGTGAGCTAGGGACCCACCTAAGGTGGGCAATCTGATTGAAGACCCCTCACATAATGTTGGAACCCCAGAGCGCCACACTTTCAGTGCACATATAGATGAGTGAGAAATAAACCCCATTCTACAGAAAGTGGTAGCAAGGATCACGTCTCTCTGGATCTTGGTGCTGAGTGGATAGTTAAGTGCTCATAGCCCTAAGCCAGTCCTCACATGGCTTGCAGTCCAGATTCCTGCTAGCCGTGTAGTCTGAAAAGCTTCAAACAGAGGCTGCAATTCCCAGGGTGCCTGGGCTGGTAGTCCCACCTTCAACCTTCATCTCAAAGGATTCTCACAGTTTCAGAAAAATCCGCCTCTCTCAGGCAAAAGTCACAAAACACACAAAGAGGCACCACAAGACACAAAGGCCATGCAGCTCTTGAAAGGGAACTGCCTTCACTCTGCACTTTCTGTCCTTGGATAACCAAGAGATTCTCTTAAATGCTGCAATAAAGTTTTCTTTTACTGGATCGAATTTGTTCTTTAAAAAAAAAAAAATCACAACTCCCTTGTTGCCAGTTTTTGTCCCTAAACAGAGGGCTGACCTCATGCATGTTAAGGACAGCAGTCGGGAGGGCTCTGACGCCTCTCCTGCCATTCTGTTTACTGCTCCTGCATGGGTCTCTAAACCGCATCCCACAGCCTCACTCCTTTGTCATCGCCAAGCGCCAAGGAGCGCATGCATCTCTCTTTGGTATCTATTGGAATGACATACTGGATGAACGAAAGAGGCTTACTGTGTCCAAGTGGGCCTGGATTGCAGAAGAAATGTGTTAGAACAACTCTTGTGGGAAATCTAGCTTATGCTAATCAAACACAATTTGGACGATAGTAAATGCCTGGGAATTAAGCAAAGTGAAACCAAAGAAGCAAAGGGATGGCCACCTAATTCCCCACAAGGGTTGAAGACAAGAAATAACTAGTCTTATCATTTTAGACACAGTAGGAAATAATCCACAGCCGAGCCTGGTCTATGCAGATAAATCTTTCACAGTAAGATGAATAAAACAACTGTTAGCCAGCTTTTAAAAACGTAGTAGGGGGGCTTCCCTGGTGGCGCAGTGGTTAAGAATCCACCTGCCAGACTTCCGGGTAAGATGGCGGAAGAGTAAGACGCGGAGATCACCTTCCTCCCCACAGATACACCAGAAATACAGCTACACGTGGAACAACTCCTACAGAACACCTACTGAACGCTGGCAGAAGACCCCAGACCTCCCAAAAGGCAAGAAACTCCCCACATACCTGGGTAGGGCAAAGCAGAGAGATTCCCGCACAGAGGAGCAGTGCCGAGCGGCACTCACCAGCCCGAGAGGCTTGTCTGCTCCCCCGACGGGGCGGACGGCGCTGGAGCTGAGGCTCGGGCTTCGGTCAGAGCGCAGCGAGAGGACTGGGGCTGGTGGCGAGAACTCAGCCTGAAGGGGGCTAATGTGCCACAGCTAGCCGGGAGGGAGTCCGGGAAAACTCTGGAGCTGCCAAAGAGGCAGGAGACTTTTTCTTCCCTCTTGGTTTCCTGGTGCGCGAGGAGAGGGGATTAAGAGCGCCGCGTAAAGGAGCTCCAGAGACGGGCGCGAGTCGCGGCTGAAAGCGCGGAGCCCAGAGACGGGTGTGGGACGCTGGGGCTGCTGCTGCCGCCGCCAAGAAGCCTGTGTGCGAGCGCAGGTCACTGTCCACACCGCCCTTCCGGGAGCCTGTGCAGCCTGCCACTGCCGGGATCCCGGGATCCAGGGGCGGCTTCCCTGGGAGAACGCACGGCGCGCCTCGGGCTGGTGCAACGTCACGCCGACCTCTGCCGCTGCAGGCTCGCCCCGCACTCCGTGCCCCTCCCTCCCGCCCGGCCTGAGTGAGCCAGAGTCCCCGAAGAGGCTGCTCCTTTAACCCTGTCCTGTCTGAGCGAAGAACAGACGCCCTCCGGCGACCTACACGCAGAGGCGGGGCCAAATCCAAAGCTGAGACCCAGGAGCTGTGAGAACAAAGAAGAGAAAGGGAAACCTCTCCCAGCAGCCTCAGAAGCAGCGGATTAAAGCTCCACAATCAACTCCATGTACCCTGCATCTGTGGAATACATGAATAGACAACAAATCATCCCAAATTGAGGAGCCAGGAGTCAGTGCTGTGCCTCTGAGGTGGGAGAGCGAACTTCAGGACACTGGTCCCCAAGAGACCTCCCAGCTCCACATAATATCAAACGGCGAAAATCTTCCAGAGATCTCCATCTCAACACCAGCACCCAGCTTCACTCAACGACCATCAAGCTACAGTGCTGGACACCCTATGCCAAACAACTAGCAAGACAGGAACACAACGCCACCCATTAGCAGAGAGGCTGCCTCAATTCATAAAAAGTCCGCAAACACCCCAAAACACACCACCAGACGTGGACCTGCCCACCAGAAAGACAAGATCCAGCCTCATCCACCAGAACACAGGCAGTAGTCCCCTCCACCAAGAAGCCTACACAACCCACTAAACCAACCTTAGCCACTGGGGACAGACACCAAAAACAACGGGAACTACGAACCTGCAGCCTGCAAAAAGGAGACCCCAAACACAGTAACATAAGCAAAATGAGAAGACAGAAAAACACACAGCAGGAGAAGGAGCAAGATAAAAACCCACCAGACCTAACAAATGAAGAGGTAATAGGCAGTCTATCTGAAAAAGAATTCAGAATAATGATGGTAAAGATGATCCAAAATCTTGGAAATAGAATAGACAAAATGCAAGAAACAGTTAACAAGGACCTAGAAGAACTAAAGATGAATCAAGCATCGATTAAAAACACAATACATGAAATAAAAAATACTCTAGATGGGATCAATAGCAGAATAACTGAGGCAGAAGAACGGATAAGTGAGGTGGAAGATAAAATAGTGGAAATAACTGCTGCACAGCAAAATAAAGAAAAAAGAATGAAAAGAACAGAGGACAGTCTCAGAGACCTCTGGGACAACATTAAATGCACCAACATTCGAATTATAGGGGTTCCAGAAGAAGAAGAGAAAAAGAAAGGGACTGAGAAAATATTTGAAGAGATTATAGTTGAAAACTTCCCTAATATGGGAAAGGAAATAGTTAATCAAGTCCAGGAGGCACAGAGAGTCCCATACAGAATAAATCCAAGGAGAAATACACCAAGACACATATTAATCAAACTGTCAAAAATTAAACACAAAGAAATCATATTAAAAGCAGCAAGGCAAAAACAACAAATGACACACAAGGGAATCCCCATCAGGATAACAGCTGATCTCTCAGCAGAAACTCTACAAGCCAGAAGGGAGTGGCAGGACATACTTAAAGTGATGAAGGAGAAAAACCTGCAACCAAGATTACTCTACCCAGCAAAGATCTCATTCAGATTTGATGGAGAAATTAAAACCTTTACAGACAAGCAAAAGCTGAGAGAGTTCAGCACCACCAAACCAGCTTTACAACAAATGCTAAAGGAACTTCTCTAGGCAAGAAACACAACAGAAGGAAAAGAACTACAATAACGAACCCAAAACAATTAAGAAAATGGGAATAGGAACATACATATCAATAATTACCTTAAATGTAAATGGACTAAATGCTCCCACCAAAAGACACAGACTGGCTGAATGGATACAAAAACAAGACCCATATATATGCTGTCTACAAGAGACCCACTTCAGACCTAGAGACACATACAGACTGAAAGTAAGGGGATGGAAAAAGATATTCCATGCAAATGGAAACCAAAAGAAAGCTGGAGTAGCAATTCTCATATCAGACAAAATAGACTTTAAAATAAAGACTACTAGAAGAGACAAAGAAGGACACTACATAATGATCAAGGGATCAATCCAAGAAGAAGATATAACAATTGTAAATATTTATGCACCAAACATAGGAGCACCTCAATACATAAGGGAAATATTAACAGCCATAAAAGGAGAAATCGACAGTAACACAATCATAGTAGGGGACTTTAACACCCCACTTTCACCAATGGACAGGTCATCCAAAATGAAAATAAATAAGGAAACACAAGCTTTAAATGATACATTAAACAAGATGGACTTAATTGATATTTATAGGACATTCCATCCAAAAACAACAGAATACACATTTTTCTCAAGTGCTCATGGAACATTCTCCAGGATAGATCATATCTTGGGTCACAAATCAAGCCTTGGTAAATTTAAGAAAATTGAAATTGTATCAAGTATCTTTTCCGACCACAATGCTATGAGACTACATATCAATTACAGGAAAAGAGCTGTAAAACATACAAACACATGGAGGCTAAACAATACACTACTTAATAACGAAGTGATCACTGAAGAAATCAAAGAGGAAATTAAAAAATACCTAGAAACAAATGACAATGGAGACACGACGACCCAAAACCTATGGGATGCAGCAAAAGCAGTTCTAAGAGGGAAGTTTATGGCAATACAATCCCACCTTAAGAAACAGGAAATATCTCGAATAAACAACCTAACCTTGCACCTAAAGCAATTAGAAAAAGAAGAACAAAAACATCCCAAAGTTAGCAGAAGGAAAGAAATCATAAAAATCAGATCAGAAATAAATGAAAAAGAAATGAAGGAAACGATAGCAAAGATCAATAAAACTAAAAGCTGGTTCTTTGAGAAGATAAACAAAATTGATAAACCATTAGCCAGACTCATCAAGAAAAAAAGGGAGAAGACTCAAATCAATAGAATTAGAAATGAAAAAGGAGAAGTAACAACTGACACTGCAGAAATACAAAAGATCATGAGAGATTACTATAAGCAACTCTATGCCAATAAAATGGACAACCTGGAAGAAATGGACAAATTCTTAGAAATACACAACCTGCCAAGACTGAATCAGGAAGAAATAGAAAATATGAACAGACCAATCACAAGCACTGAAATTGAAACTGTGATTAAAAATCTTCCAACAAACAAAAGCCCAGGACCAGATGGCTTCACAGGCGAATTCTATCAAGCATTTAGAGAAGAGCTAACACCTATCCTTCTCAAACTCTTCCAAAATATAGCAGAGGGAGGAACACTCCCAAACTCATTCTACGAGGCCACCATCACCTTGATACCAAAACCAGACAAGGATGTCACAAAGAAAGAAAACTACAGGCCAATATCACTGATGAACATAGATGCAAAAATCCTCAACAAAATACTAGCAAACAGAATCCAACAGCACATTAAAAGGATCATACACCATGATCAAGTGGGGTTTATTCCAGGAATGCAAGGATTCTTCAATATACGCAAATCAATCAATGTGATACACCATATTAACAAACTGAAGGAGAAAAACCATATGATCATCTCAATAGATGCAGAGAAAGCTTTTGACAAAATTCAACACCCATTTATGATAAAAACCCTGCAGAAAGTAGGCATAGAGGGAACTTTCCTCAACATAATAAAGGCCATATATGACAAACCCACAGCCAGCATCGTCCTCAATGGTGAAAAACTGAAACCATTTCCACTAAGATCAGGAACAAGACAAGGTTGCCCACTCTCACCACTCTTATTCAACCTAGTTTTGGAAGTTTTAGCCACAGCAATCAGAGAAGAAAAGGAAATAAAAGGAATCCAAATGGGAAAAGAAGAAGTAAAGCTGTCACTGTTTGCAGATGACATGATACTATACATAGAGAATCCTAAAGATGCTACCAGAAAACTACTAGAGCTAATCAATGAATTTGGTAAAGTTGCAGGATACAAAATTAATGCACAGAAATCTCTGGCATTCCTATATACTAATGATGAAAAATCTGAAAGTGAAATCAAGGAAACACTCCCATTTACCATTGCAACAAAAAGAATAAAATATCTAGGAATAAACCTACCTAAGGAGACAAAAGACCTGTATGCAGAAAATTATAAGACACTGATGAAAGAAATTAAAGATGATACAAACAGATGGAGAGATGTACCATGTTCTTGGATTGGAAGAATCAACATTGTGAAAATGACTCTACTACCCAAAGCAATCTACAGATTCAATGCAATACCTATCAAACTACCAATGGCATTTTTCACAGAACTAGAACAAAAAATTTCACAATTTGTATGGAAACACAAAAGACCCCGAATAGCCAAAGCAATCTTGAGAACGAAAAACGGAGCTGGAGGAATCAGGCTCCCTGACTTCAGACTATACTACAAAGCTACAGTAATCAAGACAGTATGGTACTGGCACAAAAACAGAAAGATAGATCAATGGAACAGGATAGAAAGCCCAGAGATAAACCCACGGACATATGGTCACCTTATCTTTGATAAAGGAGGCAGGAATGTACAGTGGAGAAAGGACAGTCTCTTCAATAAGTGGTGCTGGGAAAACTGGACAGGGACATGTAAAAGTATGAGATTAGATCACTCCCTAACACCATACACAAAAATTAGCTCAAAATGGATTAAAGACCTAAATGTAAGGCCAGACACTATCAAACTCCTAGAGGAAAACATAGGCAGAACACTCTATGACATAAATCACAGCAAGATCCTTTTTGACCCACCTCCTAGAGAAATGGAAATAAAGACAAAAATAAACACATGGGACCTAATGAAACTTCAAAGCTTTTGCACAGCAAAGGAAACCATAAACAAGACCAAAAGACAACCCTCAGAATGGGAGAAAATATTTGCAAATGAAGCAACTGACAAAGGATTAATCTCCAAAATTTATAAGCAGCTCATGCAGCTCAATAGCAAAAAAACAAACAACCCAATCCAAAAATGGGCAGAAGACCTAAATAGACATTTCTCCACAGAAGATATACAGACAGCCAACAAACACATGAAAGGATGCTCAACATCTTTACTCATTAGAGAAATGCAAATCAAAACTACAATGAGATATCATCTCACACCAGTCAGAATGGCCATCATCAAAAAATCTAGAAACAATAAATGCTGGAGAGGGTGTGGAAAAAAGGGAACACTCTTGCACTGCTGGTGGGAATGTGAATTGGTACAGCCACTATGGAGAACGGTATGGAGGTTCCTTAAAAAACTACAAATAGAACTACCATATGACCCAGCAATTCCACTACTGGGCATATACCCTGAGAAAACCATAATTCAAAAAGAGACATGTACCAAAATGTTCATAGCAGCCCTATTTACAATAGCCCGGAGATGGAAACAACCTAAGTGTCCATCATCGGATGAATGGATAAAGAAGATGTGGCACATATATACAATGGAATATTACTCAGCCATAAAAAGAAATGAAATTGAGCTATTTGTAATGAGGTGGATGGACCTAGAGTCTGTCATACAGAGTGAAGTAAGTCAGAAAGAGAAAGACAAATACTGTATGCTGACACATATATATGGAATTTAAGAAAAAAATGTCATCAAGAACATAGGGGTAAGACAGGAATAAAGACACAGACCTACTAGAGCATGGACTTGAGGATATGGGGAGGGGGAAGGGTAAGCTGTGACAAAGTGAAAGAGCGGCATGGACATATATACACTACCAAACGTAAGGTAGATAGCTAGTGGGAAGCAGCCGCATAGCACAGGGAGATCAGCTCGGTGCTTTGTGACCGCCTGGAGGGGTGGGATAGGGAGGGTGGGAGGGAGACGCAAAAGGGAAGGGATATGGGAACATATGTATATGTATAACTGATTAAATTTGTAAAATAAAAAAAATAAAAAATATAAAAAAAAAAAGAATCCACCTGCCAATGCAGGGGACACGGGTTCAACCCCTGGTCCGGGAAGATCCCACATGCCACGGAGCAACAAAGCCCGTGAGCCACAACTACTGAGCCTGCGTGCCACAACTACTGAAGCCCGTGCACCTAGAGCCTGTGCTCCACAACAAGAGAAGCCACTGCAATGAGAAGACCACGCACTGCAACGAAGAGTAGCCCCCACTCGCTGCAACTAGAGAAAGCCGGGCACAGCAACGAGACCCAATGCAGCCAAAAATAAAATTAATTAATTAAATAAATTGTTTTTAAAAAACGTAATAGGGCACTATTACGCAAGACGGCATTTTGTAAACCTGTGCTCTTCTTCCGGGAATGATCACACTGTGTCAAATCCCCAGGCCTAGAGATGGGGATAAAAATGTCCTGGGTTCTCCAGAGAACTCTACATTGGCTGGCTGCCAGCTGCTGCTAAGACTGCTTTTATTGAAATTCCCAGCAGCGCTTCTGTTTGTAGTCCCACTAAACAAGCAAACCACCTGGTTGTTGACAAAACTCTGATGGCAAGACAGAAGGGAGTGGCAGGGAGACAGAAAGCAACGCAACTCCTGACCTTCCTCTTGGTCTGAATTAACTGTCTTTGGTTAATACAATTAATCACGGGGAAAGAAGATACGCTCGCGAGCTAAAGCCTTTGCCTTCTGCTTCTTCTCTTTACTCTGTGAGCCGCTATTTTGAGACTAATTGGACTTTTATCTGGGACACCCAGTTGTGTGACCCTTCTTTGCTCTGCAGCGAGCAAACTCAGGCACCATGATTTCCTGCTGAAGGTCACGTACACAGTGATATCTGAAAACAGTTCATCACCAGGCATTAAGGAAGGCAGAAGAGCCTTCTGTTTCCTCCTTCCTGGTTTGGAAAGCCACTTCTGATTTCAGATTAAGTGGCAATTTAGGGTCCAGGAGTAGTGGTTCTGTCAAAACAGCAGATTAGGTATTCATCAGTTGCAGATGAGCTTGGGTAAAATTGATGTGATCTGTACTACATGGAAGCATGTGGGATACTGGGGCATTTAGGCTACAAAGGAGTTATGTATTTCAGTTGATATCCCAGCAAAAAGACTTTTTCTTCTCCCTTCTCAACTTGCTTCATTTGAGAAGACCTAGCTTTCTCTAGATTTGAGAAACCAGCCCTCCTTAAGGGATCTTACTTGCAGTACCATGATTCCTGATCTTGTTTCTAGAACTCTAAAAGAAGAGGAAATATATCTGTCTGTAAACTCATAAATGTATTTACACACACACACACAAATATACACAAAGAAAAGATAAGAAAAGGTGTACTTTTAAAGGAATGTTGCTTGGAGTTTAGCCTTGGTAACCTCTGATTCCGCCAGCTAGCCCACTAATTTAAATCACCAAGTATTTATTAAACATGTATATGTTCAAGGCATTATGCTGTACCAACTGAGACAAATGTCAACCAAAGAGAGGGATCTAAGACTAGTTGAATTTCATGAATTTCATCACTGAGGATCTCAAACCAAAACATCATCATTTTTTTAAATTCGTGAATTCTTACTTAGTCGAATAGAAGGCTTCCTATGTAATCCTTAACAGAGAATATCCTTAATGCCCCTGTCCATCACTAATAAGCTATTCCTGCTGGAAAACAGAATGTCATTTTTCTCACCGTTATCATCAACAACAAACTCCTACAGATGCAAGGCATCATAGTGGCAAAATCCAAATATACAAGAAGGGGGGAGGGTCTGAATAAGGAGGGGCAGCACAAGGGTTTCCCTGCAGTGTTAGCCTTGCTCTGTATCCTGTCTGTCACGGGGGGTACAAGAATCTATGCATCCCCCAACATGAACAAGTTTTGTGTCAACAGTGAGGTAGATGAGGGAAAGATCTGTCTCATCTTAGAAAGTTACAGAAGTATTATCAAAGTAGTCCATCAAAAATCTTGATATGACAGTGACTTATCAACATGCAACCACCCTCATGAACAAAGTCTTCCATTTCATTTACCATAGAAAACTTCCGTTTTGGATTCTCATTTAAAAATTTATACTAAACATTAAATGCAAAATAGAATATGATTCAGAGAGATTTATTGTACATCCTGGTTACACGTGAGAAATTCAATATTTATTTATTCACTAATTCTTACTGTGAATAAAGAATTTCATGACTAAAAAAAGAATCTATGTATATGTACAAACTCACAGAACTGTAACCAATAAAAAGTGAAATGTACAGTAATATTTTTGAACGTTTATTTTTAATGCATAAGAGGAATGCAAAGGCAGATTTACCATGCAGCTGATGAAGCTTAAGCTTCAGGGCCCCTGCCTAGTACAGCCCCTCCCAAGGCTTCGTACCTATTTTGTGCTCTTTTTCATTAAGAGGGATTCACCCTTTGGAGGTAATCTAAAGTAATTAGATTTATTTCCATAAGTCAAATATCAGGAAATGTAAGTAGCAGTAGGAGGCAGCAATGCTGAATGCTAGGAATTCAGAAGAAGAGTGATAACTGTGGACTGCGGAGCGAGGAGGGATGTGGGTTGGGTCTTTGTAATAGAGTCTGACTCCATCTTTGATGTAAGACAGCTGAGAGCTTACAAGCCCCATCACTCCCAGATCCCTTCTGCCCCACATCTGGGTAAGCTGATAAGAAAGTTGGATGCTCCCTCCTTTGGTGCTGGCAGTAAGCTGAAACCACACAAGCCCTGGCCCACGCGGGATCCCTTATCCTATCCCAACCCCACTCCCTAATCACAGTAAAAGCAGAGCCAGTCTTGCTCTCCATAGAAAGTTCCAGTGTGTGAGTAATAAACCTTTACATACCTCTCGGTGCATGCATGACATCATCAGCCTTGACATCCAAACCGTATTTCGGGTGGGAACCAAATATTGGATGATGGGTCCATACTGTTCTGCTTCTGCAAGATGACCAAAAACAGTCTTGAAAATCTATGTAATTTACATGCACAAAGAAGAAAAGAAGGGCATTTCAGGGACATAAACTTGCTTACATGGAGGTAGAAACGTGAAAACTGTGATTGCAGGACAGTAATTGAAACCAAAAGTTTTCATAGATGAGTCAGCAAGGTGGTGATAAGACCGGAGTGGCAGGGAGGGGTCACTGAACAGGTTAAGAAATGTGGATTTTACTTTTGTACATCAAGTAACTACCAAAGGCTGGGAGGAGCTTCAAGATGGCGGAAGAGTAAGACGCAGAGATCACCTTCCTCCCCACAAATACATCAGAAATACATCTACATGTGGAACAACTCCTACAGAACACCTACTGAACGCTGGTAGAAGGCCTCAAACCTCCCAAAAGGCAAGAAACTCCCCACGTACCTGGGTAGGGCAAAAGAAAAAAGAAAAACAGAGACAAAAGAATAGGGATGGGACCCGCACCAGTGGGAGGGAGCCGTGAAGGAGGAAAGGCTTCCACACACTAGAAGCCCCTTCACTGGCGGAGACTGTGGGTGGCGGAGGGGGGAAGCTTCGGAGCCACGGAGGAGAGCGCAGCCACAGGGGTGTGGAGAGCAAAGCGGAGAGATTCCCGCACAGAGGATCGGTGCCGACCAGCACTCACCGGCCCGAGAGGCTTGTCTGCTCACCCGCCGGGACGGGTGGGGCTGGGAGCTGAGGCTCCGGCTTCGGAGGTCGGATCCCAGGGAGAGGACTGGGGTAGGCGGCATGAACACAGCCTGCAGGGGGTTAGTGCGCCACAGCTAGCCGGCAGGGAGTCCGGGAAAAAGTCTGGAGCTGCCGAAGAGGCAAGAGACTTTTTCTTGCCTCTTTGTTTCCTGGTGCACAAGGAGAGGGGATTAAGAGCGCTGCTTAAAGGAGTTCCAGAGACGGGCGCGAGCCGCGGCTATCAGGGCAGACCCCAGAGACGGGCCTGAGACGCTAAGCTGCTGCTGCCGCCACCTTCGAAGCCTGTGTGCGAGCACAGGTCACTGTCCACGCCGCCTTTCCGGGGAGCCTGTGCAGCCCGCCACTGCCAGGGTCCCGGGATCCAGGGACAACTTCCCCGCGAGAACGCACGGCGCGCCTCAGGCTGGTGCAACGTCACGCCGGCCTCTGCCGCCAGAGGCTCGCCCCGCCTCCGTGCCCCTCCCTCCCCCCCGCCTGAGTGAGCCAGGGCTCCCGAGTCAGCGGCTCCTTTAACCCCGTCCTGTCTGAGCGAAGAACAGATGCCCTCAGGTGACCTACACGCAGAGGCGGGGCCAAATCCAAAGGTGAGCCGCGGGAGCTGAGCTAACAAAGAAGAGAAACGGAAATCTCTCCCAGCAGCCTCAGGAGCAGCGAATTAAATCTCCACAATCAACTTGATGTACCCTGCATCTGTGGAATACCTGAATAGACAACAAATCATCCCAAACTGAGGAGGTGGACTTTGGGAGCAACGATATATATATATATATTTTTCCCCCTTTTTCTCTTTTTGTGAGTGTGTGTGTGTGTGTGTGTGTGTATGCTTCTGTGTGTGATTTTGTCTGTATAGCTTTGCTTTTACCATTTGTCCTAGGGTTCGGTCTGTCCATCTTTGTTGTTGTTGTTTTTACTTAAAAAAATTTTTTGTAATATTTTTTGTTTTAATAATGTTATTTTATTTTATTTTATTTTATTTTACTTTATTTATTTATTTCTCCCTTTTATTCTGAGCCATGTGGATGACAAGCTCTTGGTGCTGCAGCCAGGCATCACGGCTGTGCCACTGAAATGGGAGAGCCAAGTTCAGAACACTGGTCCACAAGAGACCTCCCAGCTCCACGTAATATCAAATGGTGAAAATCTCCCAGAGATCTCCATCTCAACACCAAGACCCAGCTCCACTCAACGACCAGCAAGCTACAGTGCAGGACACCCTATGACAAACAACTAGCAAGACAGGAATACAACCCCATCCATTAGCAGAGAGTCTGCCTAAAATCATAATAAGGCCACAGACATGGCAAAACACACCACCAGACGTGGACCTGCCCACCAGAAAGACAATATCCAGCCTCATCCACCAGAACACAAGCACTAGTCCCCTCCACCAGGAAGCCTACACAACCCACTGAACCAACCTTAGCCACTGCAGACAGACACCAAAAACAACAGGAACTAAGAACATGCAGCCTGCAAAAAGGAGACCCCAAACAGTAAGTTATGCAAAATGAGAAGACAGAGAAACACACAGCAGATGAAGGAGCAAGGCCAAAACCCACCAGACCTAACAAATGAAGAGGAAATAGGCAGTCTACCTGAAAAAGAATTCAGGATAATGATAGTAAAGATGATCCAAAATCTTGGAACTAGAATAGAGAAAATACAAGAAACGTTTAACAAGGACCTAGAAGAACTATAGAGCAAACAAACAGACATGAACAACACAATAAATGAAATTAAAAATTATCTAGAAGGGATCAATAGCAGAATAACTGAGGCAGAAGAATGGATAAGTGACCTGGAAGATAAAATAGTGGAAATAACTACTGCAGAGCAGAATAAAGGAAAAAGAATGAAAAGAACTGAGGACAGTCTCAGTGACCTCTGGGACAACATTAAGTGCACCAACATTTGAATTATAGGGGCCCCAGAAGAAGAGAAAAAAGAAAGGGACTGAGAAAATATTTGAAGAGTTTATAGTTGAAAACTTCCCTAATATGGGAAAGGAAATAGTTAATCAAGTCCAGGAAGCACAGAGAGTCCCATACAGGATAAATCGAAGGAGAAACACACCAAGATACATATTAATCTAACTATCAAAAATTAAATACAAAGAAAAAATATTAAAAGCAGCAAGGGAAAAACAACAAATAACATACAAGGGAATCCCCATAAGGTTAACAGCTGGTCTTTCAGCAGAAACTCTGCAAGCAAGAATGGAGTGTCAGGACATATTTAAAGTGATGAAAGAGAAAAACCTACAATCAAGAATACTCTACCCAGCAAGGATCTACAAGGCCACCATCACTCTGATACCAAACCCAGACAAAGAAGTCACAAAGAAAGAAAACTACAGGCCAATATCACTGATGAACATAGATGCAAAAATCCTCAACAAAATACTAGCAAACAGAATCCAACAGCACATTAAAAGGATCATACACCATGATCAAGTGGGGTTTATTCCAGGAATGCAAGGATTCTTCAATATATGCAAATCAATCAACGTGATACACTATATTAACAAGTTGAAGGAGAAAAACCATATGATAATCTCAATAGATGCAGAGAAGGCTTTCGACAAAATTCAACACCCATTTATGATAAAAACCCTGCAGAAAGTAGGCATAGAGGGAACTTTCCTCAACATCATAAAGGCCATATATGACAAACCCACAGCCAACATCATCCTCAATGGTAAAAAACTGAAAGCATTTCCACTAAGATCAGGAACAAAACAAGGTTGTGCACTCTCAACACTGTTATTCAACATAGTTTTGGAAGTTTTAGCCACAGCAATCAGAGAAGAAAAAGAAATAAAAGGAATCCAAATCGGAAAAGAAGAAGTAAAACTGTCACTGTTTGCAGATGACATGATACTATACATAGAGAATCCTAAAGGTGCTACCAGAAAACTACTAGAGCTAATCAATGAATTTGGTAAAGTAGAAGGATACAAAGTTTATGCACAGAAATCTCTGGCATTCCTATACACTAACGATGAAAAATCTGAAAGTGAAATTAAGAAAACACTCCCATTTACCACTGCAACAAAAAGAATAAAATATCTAGGAATAAACCTACCTAAGGAGGCAAAAGACCTGTATGCAGAAAATTATAAGACACTGATGAAAGAAATTAAAGATGATACAAATAGATGGAAAGATATGCCATGTTCTTGGATTGGAAGAATCAACATTGTGAAAGTGACTCTACTACCCAAAGCAATCTACAGATTCAATGCAATCCCTATCAAACTACCACTGGCATTTTTCACAGAACTAGAACAAAAAATTTCACAATTTGTATGGAAACACAAAAGACCCTGAATAACCAAAGCAATCTTGAGAAAGAAAAACGGAGCTGGAGAAATCAGGCTCCCTGACTTCAGACTATACTACACAAGACAGTATGGTACTGGCACAGAAACAAAAATATAGATCAATGAAACAGGATAGAAAGCCCAGAGATAAACCCACGCACCTATGGTCACCTTATCTTTGATAAAGGAGGCAAGAATATACAGTGGAGAAAAGACAGCCTCTTCAATAAGTGGTGCTGAGAAAACTGGACAGCTACATGTAAAAGAATGAAATTAGAACACTCCCTAACACCATACAAAAAAATAAACTCAAAATGGATTAAAGATCTAAATGTAAGTCCAGACACCATCAAACTCTTAGAGGAAAACATAGGCAGAACACCCTATGACATAAATCACAGCAAGATCCTTTTTGACCCACGTACTAGAGAAACAGAAATATAAACAAATGGGACCTAATGAAACTTAAAAGATTTTGCACAGCAAAGGAAACCATAAACAAGACGAAAAGACAACCCTCAGAATGGGAGAAAATATTTGCAAATGAAGCAACTGGCAAAGGATTAATCTCCAAAACATACAAATAACTCATGCAGCTGAATATCAAAAAAACAAACAACCCAATCCAAAAATCGGCAGAAGACTTAAATAGACATTTCTCCAAAGAAGATATACCGATTTCCAACAAACACGTGAAAGAATGCTCAACATCACTGATCATTAGAGAAATGCAAATCAAAACTACAATGAGATATCATCTCACACCGGTCAGAATGGCCATCATAAAAAAATTTACAAACAGTAAATTCTGGAGAGGGTGTGGAGAAAAGGGAACCCTCTTGCACTCTTGGTGGGAATGTAAATTGATACAGCCACTATGGAGAACAGTATGGAGGTTCCTTGAAAAGCTAAAAATAGGACTACCATATGACCCAACAATCCCGCTACTGGGCATATACCCTGAGAAAACCATAATTCAAAAAGAGTCATGTACCAAAATGTTCGTTGCAGCTCTATTTACAATAGCCAGGACATGGAAGCAACCTAAGTGTCCATCAACAGATGAATGGATAAAGAAGATGTGGCACATATATACAATGGAATATTGCTCAGCCATAAAAAGGAACGAAACAGGGGGGATGGAATGGGGCGGGAGGGGGAGCAGATTATTCCACAGATCATAACATAAAATGGCATGAGATTTCTAACAGCAACACTGAATGTAGAAGGCAATGGAGCAGTGCCTCAAAAAATTTTTAATCTCAAATTCTCTATCCAAATCAAATAATTCATCAAATGTGAGAATAAAGACTTTTTAAAATTAATAGACTTTATTTTTTAGAGCAGTTTTAGGTTTATAGAAAAAATGAACAGAAATTACAAAGTTCCCACATATTCTTTTTCCCCACCAACCCCAACCACACAAAGTTTCCCCTGTTAGTAACATCTTATATTAGTGCAGTACGTTTGTTATAATTGATGAATGAATATTGATACATTATTATTAACTAAAGCCCATAGTTTACATTAGGGTTTACTCTTTGTGTTGCACACTTCTATTTTTGACAAATGTATACTGTTATCTATTCACCATTACAGTATCACGTAGTTTCTCTTCCCTAAAAATCTCCTATGCTCCCACCTACCATCCTTTCCTCTCTCCCACCTGAACCTGTCAACCACTGATCTTTTTACTGCCTCCACAGTTTTGCCTTTTCCAGAATGTTGTATAGTTGGAATCGTACAGTATGTAGCCTTTCGAGACTAGTTTTTTCACTTAGCAGTAAGCATTTAAGTTACCTCCATGTCTTTTCATGATTTGATAGGCATTTTTATTGCTAAATATATTTCATGGTATGGATATTCCCCAGTTTGTTTGTCCATTTGCCTACTGAAGTCTATCTTTGTTGTTTCCAAGTTTGGGCAATTATGAATAAAGCTTCTATAAGTATTCCTATGCAGATTTTTGTGTGGACATAAATCTTCAGCTCATTTGGGTAAATACCAACAAGAGTGATTGTTGGATTATATACTAAAACTATGCTTAATTTTGTGAGAAACCACCAAACTGTCTTCCAAAGTAGCTATACCATTTTGTATTCCCACCAGCACTGAATGAGAATTCCTGCTGCTCCACATCCTTGACAGTATTTGGTCTTGTCATGTTTTGGATTTTGGCCAAATCTGTGTGTAGTGGCTTCTCATTATTGTTTTAATTTGCAATTCCCTAATGACATATGATGTTGAGTAGCTTTTCATGTTTATTTGACATCTGTATATCTTCTGTGGTGGCTGTTTGGATCTTCTGCCCATTTTTAATTGGATTACTTGCTGTCCTAAAATTGAGTTTTGAGAGTTTCTTTGTATATCTTGGGCACAAGACCTTTAGCAGATAGGTGTTTTGCAAATATTTTTTCCTAGTCTGTAGCTTGTATCTTCACTCTTTTATATAAAGACATTTTTAGACAAGCAAAAACTCAGGAAATTAACCTCCCTTGCACCTTTTCTTAGGAAGCTACCAGAAGATGTGCTTCATCCAAACATCAGAGAGAACTCAGAAAGACGAAGTATGGAATCCAAGAAACAAGGTCCAACACAAGAAATAGCCAAAAGGAATTCCTAGATTGATGGAAAAGAAAGCCCCAGGACAATTATTGTGAGTAAGCCTAGAGCAGAGTTCTCACCCTTCACTGAGCAAAAGACAAACTTTGGGGCACAAGAAGGAAATAATATCTTCTTTTTATTTATTTTAATGTTTGTCTTTTAAAATTTCTTCTTTATTTATGTTTCATAATGTACACACTATTACAGAAAAACATATCTTATAAACAAATAAATAATAAAAATATTGGAGGTATATGCTTTTTTTTAAATTGATAACAGTCCATCATTTAAAAAATCTAGAGGCTGCTGGCTTAGGGAGAAGCAGTCCAGAATGCAGCAGGAGGTCAGAGGGCTTCAGAAGGAATTTTACAGGATAAAACAGAACTGATAAATTATATGACAAGTTTGATCATGTGGAAAATTGTATAGAAAGCCATTTCACAGGGCTCTTGGAAGGTAGGAAGGCTTACACATGTCAAAGAATTTAAGCAAATGAAAATGACAATTATTAACTACAAGAAAAAACAAAAAGTACACAAGAAAAAAATAATCATAGCACTTTACTTACATCAGTAGTGAACAATATTCACAGACTAATCATGAAAACACTGAATCTGTATTTAGCTAAAAATTAAAATGTTTACATCAGGAAGAAAGAGAGGGCAAAAGTCCTCACTATAGTATTAAATTTGGTAAATAAAGACATAATAGGATATTAATATTGGTTGTAAATATGGAGGTAAATATCAAAAGAAGCTGCTATCTAAGTATTGAAAGTGGTTCCTCTTGAGACAAAGCAGGTGTGGATAAATGGCCAAAGGTGACTGGAGAAGGGATTGTTCCTTCTTTATGCCATTTAGCCGTGTTACCTTTTGTAGAATATTTGCATGTAATATTTGCATATTATGCTTTAATAAAAATTAAAATGACTTTAAAAATTTATAGCCACCTATATAAGGAAATATGTATTAAATAATATTTTCAATAGTAGTTAATGTGGGAAAATATTCAAAACATAATGTTAAGTGAAAAAGCAAGGATAAATATTGGTAAAATTTTTATAGCAATATGTAAGTATTTAAATAAGTTTACCAAATTTAGCAAATTCCAAATATGGATATCTTTCACCAGGATAAAATCTGGCTGGAAAAACATCAAAATACATTTACATCAAAAGTAGTTATCACTGCATTGATGACATGATACTATACATAGAGAATCCTGAAAATGCTACCAGAAAACCACTAGAGCTAATCAATGAATTTGGTAAAGTACCAGGATATAAAATTTATGCACATAAATCTCTTGCATTCCTATACACTACTGATGAAAAATCTGAAAGAGAAATTAAGGAAATGCTCCCATTTACAATTGCAACAAAAAGAATAAAATACCTAGGAATAAACCTACCTAAGGAGACAAAAGACCTGTATGCGGAAAACTATAACACACTGATGAAAGAAATTAAAGATGATACAAACAGATGGAGAGATATACCATGTTCTTGGATTGCAAGAATCAACATTATGAAAATGACTCTACTACCCAAAGCAATCTACAGATTCAATGCAATCCCTATCAAACTACCAATTGCATTTTTCACAGAACTAGAATAAAAAATTTCATAATTTGTATGGAAACACAAAAGACCCCGAACAGCCAAAGCAACCTTGAGAAAGAAAAATGGAGCTGGAGAAATCAGGCTCCCAGACTTCAAACTATACTACAAAGCTACAGTAATCAAGACAGTATGGTACTGGCACAAAAACAGATATATAGATCAATGGAACAGAATAGAAAACTCAGAAATAAACCCATGCACATATGGTCAACTTATTTTTGATAAAGTAGGCAAGAATATACAATAGAGAAAAGACAGCCTCTTCAATAAGTGGTGCTGGGGAAACTGGACAGCTACATGTGAAAGAATGAAATTAGAACACTCCCTAACACCATACACAATAATAAACTCAAAATGGATTAAAGACCTAAATGTAAGGCCAGACACTATACAACTCTTAAAGGAAAACATAGGATGAACACTCTATGACATGTCACAGCAGGATCCTTTTTGACCCACCTCTTAGAGAAATGGAAATAAAATCAAAAATAAACAAATGGGACCTAATGAAACTTAAAAGTTTTTGCACAGCAAAAGGAAACCATAAACGAGATGAAAAGACAACCCTCAGAATGAGAGGAAATATTTGCAGATGAAGCAACTGACAAAGGATTAATCTCCAAAATTTACAAGCAGCTCATGCAGCTCAATATCAAAAAAACAAACAACCCAATCCAAAAATGGGCAGAAGACCTAAATAAACGTTTCTCCAAAGAAGATATACAGATTGCCAACAAACACATGAAAGGATGCTCGACATCACTAATCATTAGAGAAATGCAAATCAAAACAACAATGAGGTATCACCTCAGACCAGTCAGAATGGTCATCATCAAAAAATCTAGAAACAGGGCTTCCCTGGCGGCGCAGTGGTTGAGAGTCCGCCTGCCGATGCAGGGGATGTGGGTTCGTGCCCCGGTCTGGGAAGATCCCACATGCCGCAGAGCGGCTAGGCCCGTGAGCCATGGCCGCTGAGCCTGCGCGTCCGGAGCCTGTGCTCCGCAATGGGAGAGGCCACAACAGTGAGAGGCCCGCATACCGCAAAAAAAAAAAAAAAAAAAAAAAAAAAAAAAAAAATCTAGAAACAATAAATGCTGGAGAGGGTGTGGAGAAAAGGGAACCCTCTTGCACTGTTAGTGGGAATGTAAATTGATACAGCCATTATGGAGAACAGTATGGAGGTTCCTTAAAAAACTAAAAATAGAACTACCATACGACCCAGCAATCCCACTACTGGGCATATACCCTGAGAAAACCATAATTCAAAAAGAGTCATGGACCACAATGTTCATTGCAGTTCTATTTACAATAGCCAGAACATGGAAGCAACCTAAGTGTCCACTGACAGATGAATGGATAAAGAAGATGTGGCACATATATACAATGGAATATTACTCAGCCATAAAAAGAAACAAAATTGAGTTATCTGTAGTGAGGTGGATGGACCTAGAGTCTGTCATACAGAGTTAAGTAAGTCAGAAAGAGAAAAACAAATACCATATGCTAACACATATATATGGAATCTAAAAAGAAAAAAAAAGGTTCTGAAGATCCTAGGGGAAGGACAGGAATAAAGGTGCAGATGTAGAGAATGGACTTGAGGACATGGGGAGGGGGAAAGGTAAGCTGGGACAAAGTGAGAGAGTGGCATGGACTTATATACACTACCAAATGTAAAATAGATAGCTAGTGGGAAGCAGCTGCATAGCATAGGAAGATCAGCTCAGTGCTTTGTGACCACCTAGAGGGGTGGGATAGGGAGGGTGGGAGGGAGGGAGATGCAAGAGGGAAGAGATATGGGGATATCTGTATATGTATAGCTGATTCACTTTGTTATACAGCAGAAACTAACACACCATTGTAAAACAATTATACTACAGTAAAGACGTTAAAAAAGTAAAAATTAAAAAAATGGAAGAAAAAAAAGTAGTTATCACTGCATGATAAGCTAAGGGAAATTTTAATCTCACTTTGTAGCTTTCTATATTTTTGTAACTATCCACAATAAGATATATTATTTTCTTAGGCCCAAGGAGAACTTTTTAAAAACTTTTCTATATGCGGATATATGTGTACGTAGAGCTGATTCACTTTGTTATAAAGCAGAAACTAACACATCATTGTAAAGCAATTATACTCCAATAAAGATGTTAAAAAAAAAATCTTTTCTGACCTTCAGTTACAATGGACATTGCTAAACTGCAAGCAGGGATTCACATGTAACTGATGTGTCCCAGAGCACAGCGGCCTGAAAGATACAAACTGGGCAACATTGGGTCATAACCTTCCTTCAGCTGACTTTCACCCTGCCCTTTCACCCTGCTATTTCTGGACACTTCTTTCAAGGAGCTCCCACCTCCCCGCTACCTTGCGCCACCAAATTTCTAGGCCTTCCCAGGGGCTGTCTTGAAAATGTCCAACAACAATCCCATGTGGTATCAGACAAGGCTGCTGCTTCCACTGGGTAAGGATCTGCCAGGCATCACTGCCACCCAGCAGAAGCCCTGGGGCCTCAGGGGTGACAGTGTTGGCCTGTGGCCTCTGGAACTGTCAATCCACGAAAGCTGCCCTCTACCCTACCCCCATCCTGAGTTACCAACTGCTTAAGGGCTATGAAAAATTCCACCAAGGCCCTGGGGTTTTAGAGAGATTTAGGTAAAAACAGCTCTCTGGGGATTTCATTTATTTGCTTGTAAACCTAAAGTTTACCGACACGCACTCACACACACACCCAGCAAGAATCAGTGCACAGAACTGCACCAAAGGAAAACATTTCATGAGACAGATGTCCTGGCCTGACTCCGCTCACTCTTTAGTGAGCCAACCTGCCAGTCTGGCTCCCTCTTCCTCAAGTCTAGCTCGCTGGAGTTCTTTCCTTGGGGCTCCCTTGTTGTGTCAGTGAAAAGTTTTATTAGGTTGCCCACAGACCTGTGGAAATGCCCAGTGGTTTCTGCATTCCAGAGGAGACCAGAAATGGGTGCTATTATTTACCCACATTTTACAGGTGAGGACACTGAGGCACAGAGAAGTTGATTAAATTGCTCAAGGTCACACAGCCACTGAAGGCAGTCTGGCAGTGCCTGGCAAGCGAAGTGCTCCCTGCTTGTCTTTGTTGAGCTACACTGGGACTTCACTGAGCACGTGGTGGCTGTGCAATGATCCCTGATTGAGTGGTGAGCAGTGGGGTGGAGGCCTCTCCACAGAAGGCCTTGTAGTATACAGTAGTAGGTCAAACCCTGTGAAATTGCTGTTTTATAGGCCAAATTGTTCAAATATTGACAATTTCACATGAGTCAGTTCAATCTAAAAATATATTTATATCCTAACTGGAATAGCCTATAAACCCCAGTGTTTCCTTGGAAGGTTTTAAAATCTCCCTTCTTGGATATCTTTTATAATCTAACTATAGTTACTAAATATTATTTTGTAAAAATACCCCAAAAGTCCAAATTCTAGACTGTAAATCCTCAAAAGCCCAGACAACAGGGATGAAATTTGATTCCAGTGACTTAGTTCAGCCCTGAGTTCCTAGGGTCATGTGGACAAGGTCAACTGTTTACAGAAAACGGAAGAGAAAGCAGTTGTACTCACTTTATTTCTCAGTCGTGGCCAAAAAGCCGGCTGAGAAATACCTTCTGAGGCCTGGTAAATTGGGGTTTCTATGTGCAGTAAATTCCCCACTGTTCCTTGATTCCTTTTTCTGTTCCCTGGCACCTTTTAGTGGATTGATCCTCCTGCATATTTATCTTTGGGGACCACACTGACCTTTGGAAGTAATGTCAATAGTAGGAATTAGTCCAATAGATGAGAAGTTTCCTCAACTGGCAGCTTTCTTTTGCCTGGCTCAAGCCTCTGGAACTAAAGGCTGTAAAGGTAACTGACAGGGCTTCCCTGATGGCGCAGTGGTTGGGAGTCCGCCTGCCGATGCAGGGGACACGGGTTTGTGCCCCGGTCCGGGAAGATCCCACATGCCGCGGAGCGGCTGGGCCCATGAGCCATGGCCGCTGAGCCTGCGCGTCCGGAGCCTGTGCTCCGCAGCGGGAGAGGCCACAGCAGTGAGAGGTCCGTGTACCGCAAAAAAAAAAAAAAAAAAAAAAAAGGTAACTGACAATGTAATTTATCCACATTTCACCTGGAAACAATACCATTCTTTGAGCTCCCTAGAGACCCCCGCCTGGAAAAAAGGCCCAGGATGCCTGTCAGACCAAACAATGCCTATCATATTTTATTACATGGATGAAACTTAAGACTTCTGCTCCATTAGCAGAAGGTTTCATTTTCACTCCATGAAAGTAGTTCAACGTTACAATACCTTATCTTGTGTTTTCTTATGTTTTTAATACAAAGGTCTTAAAATTCCCTACTTCCATCCTCCATGCCCACCGCCCCAGGCATCCAAAAGCTATATTATCAGATTTTACAGTCTGAGATAATATGTTATAGTAAGAGTGCCAAAATATATGTGGTGTGTACTTTTTTTAATAAAACTACAGCTTGATAGAAAGAAGAAGTTTGCTCTCTAGTGGCTGATTTATAAAAGGCTCTGAAAACCACACAGTAAGATAGCTTAGAAAAAGAAGAAACTTAACAGTGATATTTGTGTAACAAGGTCTGAGTACTTACTTTGTTTTTATTGATCTTTTTAATTTTCCTTACAGTGAAAAACTACATCCGAGCGAGTGTTCTGTGGATATTTTTCCCTATTAAAATTTTTCCTATCATTAAGCTAATTTTAATTCTAAATTCTTAGAGTAGCAATTAGGTTTCTGGTGTTTTATTAGCCTATTGTACCTTTAGAAAGCTCTGTGGATTGGCTTAATACCATATAATTAGTGTCTATTATAGATACGTTGCCTGATAATATAATATTATTAGAGCTTTTTAAACCATTTTTAGCTCTTTGCAGAAAGATTATATAAATTCAGGGAGACATAGTATAATTATTAATATGATGCTAATTAATATCATTTTATTACTCCTTTATCTACTGTAACTCAATTTATACAATTCTACTATAATATGAATTATAAAGGATAAATTTTATTCAGCATGCACCTCTTTCTAACCCCTGTACCATCTTTTACTTTCCCATTTTATTCTCCATCTGTGTCTCCCCAAGTTCACTATTTTTCTCAACTCTGTCCAGTATCCTTGGTCAGATAATAGGAGCAAACCACACCACTAGTCTTAAAGTTCCAACCCTCCATGTTTCAAAAAAAAGAGAGAGTTACCTAGGAAGCTTTCTACCTGTACATTAATAAATACTTTAAAGGATTTTCAAATCTGTAAATATTCTTGTCCTCATTTTACTTATGAAAAAGGAACCAGAGAGCATAAAGAGGCTTAACCATTTCAGCAGGTCAGGACTACAGTGGAAGTAAAGTACTAGACAGGGCAAAGAAGAAGAGGGTGTTTTATGGGTGGAGCAGGTATATGGGACAGCACGAGGGGGTGGTTAAGCAGGGGAATGATGCAACCTGATTTATATTTTTTATTTTATTTATCTATTTATTTATTTTTCTGGCTGCACCGGGTCTTAGTTGCAGCATGCGGGCTCTTAGTTGCATGCAGGACCTAGTTCCCTGACCAGGGATCGAGCCTTGTCCCCCTGCATGGGGAGCTCAGAGTCTTAACCACTGAACCACCAGGGAAGTCCCCTGATGAACATGTTTGAAAATTATTCAGGCTGCTGTATGGAGAAAATACCACAATGAGGACAGGAATAGAAACAGGGAGACCTCTTTGGAAATGATCACAGCCATGCACACAATAAAAGAGAGTGGCGTGGACAAGGGTGGTGAAGCTGTGAAAAGTGAACGGATTTCCGACGTATTCTGGAGGTAGAGCTAATTGGTGATGGGTGAGAGGTCAGGGTGGGGTGTGACTTCAGACTGAGCAACTGGGTGGATGGCGATGCCACTTACTGGAAAGGATGACAGAGAAGCAGTGTGGGGAGGTGAGAGGCAGTGAGAATAGAGTTCTGTTTGGGTTGGTCATGGTTCAATTTGAGATGCCTAACCAAGAGGAGATGTCAGGTAAGCTCTTGGGAATATCAAGAAGAAATGTTCAGAGATGTCTGCACAACCAGATGTCTTCTTGTTAGAAGTCTGGAGCTCTGGAGAGAGGTTGGGACTGGTGATTTACACTTAGAAGTCTTCAGGATACAAATGACATTTAAAGATGAGATCCCCAGGGAGAGAGTTTCGATAGAGAAGAGAGAAGGCCTGGGCCTGACACTGGGACACGGACCTTTGAAGTAAAGAAGAGAGGGTCAGCCAGGAAGATTGAGCTGAGGTGGCCAGGAGGGTGGAGGACAGAAGGAGAAGGTGAGTGAGGCAACACGGGTGGGAGGTCAGGTAAGATGAGGGCACAGAAGTAACCACTGGGGCTTCCCTGGTGGCGCAGTGGTTGAGAGTCTGCCTGCTGATGCAGGGGACACGGGTTTGTGCCCCAGTCCGGGAAGATCCCACATGCCGCGGAGCGGCTGGGCCCGTGAGCCATGGCCGCTGAGCCTGTGCGTCCGGAGCCTGTGCTCTGCAATGGGAGAGGCCACAGCAGTGAGAGGCCCGTGTACCACAAAAAAAAAAAAAAAAAAGAAGTAACCACTGAACTTGGCAACACAAGGGTCACAGGAGACCTTGACAGGAGCCCTTTCAGGGGAGTGATGGGGACAGAAGCCCCTCTTGTTCTTTCACCTGCCAACCATGGGCCTAAAAGATTCTTGCCCAGTGCAAATATGCAAGATAGAAAGGAATTAACAATTGGTGCAGTGTTTGGGGGAAATTTCTCCGTTGTCTGTGTTGATAGATGGTTCATTTATACTCTATCTTTGCTCTGGACTTTTGGATTCAAAGTGGGCAGGAAAGGAATTCTTGGTGTCAGAAATTGAGCTGTGTATCATTTCACAACATAACTCATCTTCCCCACAGATTAGATGAGTGAAGTAGAGGGAAGGTGGATAAAGGAGAAAATAACTCGGGAAGAGTCCATTTGACCTAGAGACTATAAGAAGACACAAGGAAGAGGGAAGAAGAACTGGGGAAAATGTACGTTGGGGGCCAAAGAAGATATAAATAGGAATAGAAGGAACTAGGGATGGACTTTTTTCCTTAAGGCATAGCCCGAAATGAAATTTCTATTTCTATTTGAAATTTTCAAATAGAAGGAACTAGGGATGGACTTTTTTCCTTAAGGCATAGCCCGAAATGAAATTCCAATCTCAGAGGAAACAGAACCAGACAGAATAAATATGGAAAGCATTTCCGTGTCAGACTATATGCCAAGGGTTGGGGAACAAGGAAAGAGAGTAACACATTAAACAGGAGGAAGGAATTGTAAAGTGAACAGGTGGATGGCAGAAGCTGCTTATTTTCTAAAAGGCACATAAAAATTCTCATAGCTATTTAAAACACATACCACAAGCCTCTTGACTGGTTAGTTTCTGCACAACCGTATCTCTTGCTATGTTGTGGGGATGCCCAGGAGAACTCAGATGGGAGACAGAATCAAAGAAGAATTGTGGCCAATATAATCCCTTTAAAAAAAAAACTTGATTTGTTGATATTTTTATGAGCTTGGATAAGAACATTTTGAAAATGCAGAAACAAGTCATAACTGAAGGAACAAAAGCCAGTTGATTCTTCTCTTTCACACTCTTGGGACCATTCTTTTTTCAACTCACATTACAGTACATGTCATGTAATGCCTCACTAATGCTATGATGTGAAAATTACTGGGCTTCTCTGGAAATGCTTGTTTGTGCTAATCCATAGATCTTACAGGCTCTCAGAGACACCCATAAACCATGGTCAAGTGGGGGTAACTTTCAGGCGAAAAGGGTTGGCCAGAACGCTCAAGCCAGTCTAGATACCACACTTATTTCCAACCCTGGCCTCCCATCACCAGGCGACACCGTCCTCCACCACCCCAGCCTCCTCGGACCAGGGACCCCCGCTGTGGTTATGCCCAAAGTCCATGGCTGAAAGCATCTCTTCACATGGTTTCTGCCTGGGATTGGGCTAATGGTCCACCAGATCCATTTCTCTGCCACATCAGAATCTCAGAAACGTCACTGTTCAAGTTTCAACTTGTTTCTCTTTTTCTACCTTGTAGCCATCCGTTGTTTCACAGCTATTTAAGAAACAGAACATTCTGATTAGAAATGGGGAAGGGGATCACACAGCTCAGTTCCCGGGACCAAAGAAACACTCAGGTAGTCAGTTGAGGTCAAGTGTGTTTCCCTTCTCCTGCACAGGAGCCTGAGACGGATGGCAGCAGGAAGCTTCCTCCTCTAAACGCAAGGAGGTCATGGGGTGGTTCCTTAGCAGTGACATCTGAAGAGAGAATAATGGCTGATTAAATGATGCTCAAATTATCACATAACTTCTGTCTCTTGTGCAGATCAGAAGGGAGAAATCAAGAAAATGATCAATACTAATTGGTGGACCAACTGCCTAGAATAGACCAGAAATAGCCCCTTCTCTGATTACCGTGCACCCATCCCTGAAGCAAATAGACAGGAGGGACGAGCCTCAAATCTTCATCTCCAGAATCAAACTTCAACCAGGATGTTCTTGCGAACTCTTCTGGTTTCTTACTAAATTAATTTTAAGAAGGTTCCAAGCTTAGCCAATGCCAAGTCGTACCAGGGAGTTATGTTTATGGGTGTTTACTGAGACTTAGTAGACTAATTCTGGCAAGTTGAAGTAAGTCTCCACTCCATCACAGAAAAGTAAAAAACTAAAATAGAAGCAACTTCAAGAGGCTGCCAATGACTGAATCATACTGCAGAGGCTTTATCTGAAAAAAGATAAAAAAGGGTAACCCAGCCTAGGGCCTAAATATTACTGTATAAAATGAGAATAAGACATATCCTCTCCTTGTCCCGATGACTTTAAGTAAACATCTGATTTCCCCCAATGTTTACACATGATGGTTTCTATGATTATGGGTGTTTGTATTTCGAAATGGCATTGAGAAAAATGCATAAAGAGCATGGAAATCCAGGAAGAGTAAAGGAAAACAACTTTCACAGGTATTTAGATTTTTGAATAGGTATACACATGTGCTTTAAATATAGCACCCCAAATAGCAGTGAATCCCTCCCTGTCCTATGTGCATGTGTAGCATCTTGGTTTACCCCCAAATTATAATAGATTCTCATAGCACTGCATGATTCTATGTTTTATCTTACAATAAGAAAAAGAAGATTAAGTATAGCCTAGGGACTAGATTTGGGGGTAATGAAAGTAGGGGAAAACCCACATCCTTTGATATATTTTTCTTACTGCAGTCGTTGCTAAGGAAACCATTTCCTATCCATACACTGCAAATGTTTCCCCTGTTTGTTATTCTCAAAAGCACACAATACCACATATAAAAACACAAGGACAAGAGCTCGGTGACATATATTCAGGGACACTCAAAGCTCTAAAATAATTGGGAAGAGATTCATGAGGTTGTCCCAAGAGATAGGGACCAAGGTGCATTTAGCAAAGAGAGAAGTTACTCCCTATGTGGTTAGTACTCATTGTCCAATCCAAGCTAGAATGAATGCCCTGGAGTTTCAGAAAAGAGGCTCCTTCTGTTCCCATGACCCTCCCTCCATCAGGCAAGGGTGGTGGAACTCATAGCTCACAGAATCACACAGAACGTGAGAGCTGGAAGAGTCCTAACCTAAGCGAAGCTCCTCTTTTTATATCAAGGAAGCAGAGAGGCTTGCCAAGGTACCATGGCCGTAAGACCAGAAGTCACTTTCTGACCCCCAACACGGGAAGAGGAGTTCAGGGAGTGTTGCTGGATGGCTGGATGGCTGGAATTGAAAGACTCATAAAATCTGAGTGAAAAAAATCTGAAAAAGAATGGATATATATATATATATATATATATATATATATATATATATACACACACACGCATATATATGTATAACTGATTCACTTTGCTGTACACCTGAAAGTAACACAACATTGTAAGTCAACTATACTCCAGTAAAAAATTTTTAAATAAAAATAAGATAAAGACCATCTAAAGCAAAAAAAAAAAAAAAAAAAATCGTAGGGTGATATGGCTCCTTGAGGTCTTTCAAGTTCAATTTGCCCTGCGTTGCAGAAATCCCCAGAAAGTTTCATTTTTATTCACACTACGGGCTTGGGCAATGATGACTCCTTGCTTAATCTATCAATAAACATCTATGCAGAGCTCACTGTGTCTGAGGAGACAATAGAGGTTAAGGACTGATCTCAGTGGATATGGTCACAATGCTTGTTCAACTCTTAAGAGTGTGCCAAGGCTGCTCCCAAAGCTTTTCTCAAGGCTCTAGAAACTCCCTGGCTCACTGTTTTTCTCTTCCTCTTCTTTTTCCAGCTCCCTCTCATTGTGCCTTTGCTGGCTACATTAACATCCAAAGAGATGTCCTCTAAAGGAAAGAAACCAGAAGGAAGGGACTGGGAGCAACCAAGAAACAACCAAGAGAAGAACCTGGCCTTTGATGGGATAACATGATTGACAACGATGACGGTAAAGGAGAATTTTATACCAATTTGGCTTTCCACCAAGTTTGCTTTCCACTGCTGCAAATCAAAGTTATGCTAAACATCTAGGTCAGACTGCAGTTATCTAAATGCACCAAGAAATCCCCTTGATTGCCTGAAGTTAATTAGAAGCTCCCAGACATTAAATAGAAATTTCTTTTGTTTGATGGAATTATTGCATTTCCTTTTCCACAAATGCCTTGGTTGAAAATGTTTCAGCACAATGATATTTACCAATCTGTCAGATGTCCATCAGCCCTAGGAATAAAGTCCTGTTGGTGTGTTGTCTAAAATCCACTAATTCTATCCTTTCCCATACTCTGTCACCTTCCCACTCCATCAATAAACACACACACACACACACACACACACACACACACATCACAAAATACTATTCTGCCTCAACCTTCTGAAAATTTTTTAATCTAATAATTCTGCTTTATGGCACATAGGAAATAAATATGCACTTGAAAACAAATGTAATTGAAATTTCTCTGGCTTGGATTTTTTCCCTTTATGGTTGCAAACTTGAAGATGGGTCAAAGAAACTGCTTCCCTTAATCTCTACACTTGATCTTTGGTTAACACAAGGGGGACATAGTGGGTGACAAAAAGAAAGCAAGAGGAGTCTCAGCAAACCAAGCTTCAATTGTTGTAGTTTTCCTCTCCTGTGCTTTTGAGACAGTAACGTCACCCATGGTATCATCAACTGTTTGTTTCCACTGTATTTCTTGTACAATTTCTAATTCGATGATCAGAAACACGTTGGTCCTTAGAAACCAACTAAGAAATCAGATATGTCGTTTTCAAACATGGTCTGAATGTTGTTTCACATTATAAAATCATTGAAAGATGTGTGATATAAAATATTATGAAATCTATAAGATTTCCTCAAGAGCGGTTTTCCATAGTATCTTTTATTTGTATACAGATATGTACTTTTGAAAATACTTTCTCGTAATAATAATAGCTAACATTTATTAAACATTTAATATCTGTTGGACGTTGTTTTAAGTGTTTTACATACTAACACATTTCATTGTCTTGTCCACATTTTAAAGAAGAGAAAAAACCCAAGATATTTTTTCCTATGTAAACTTTAGGTCTTAAGCTATAAATCAGGTATTATCTCACTTGAGCCTTCATCAGTTTGTGACAAAAATTAGACCTACAGCTTCCTGTCTCTGCTACTGTACTTCATCTGTGAGTATGAGAAACGAAAACTCACTTATTTTCTCTCAGAGAAGTTATCATATATTCAACTTAATTATTTGACTGTGAAAATACAAAGTGCCAAGTTTTCATATATGAAGACCAAATGCCAATTAATATTGGTAACAAGAAATGAACAACTTGCAAGTTAAAGACTGATTTTTCTATTAGTCCTGTATGACTTCAGTGTTACTGTAAATAAAATCTCTGTCTTGAACAGAAAACAAAGAGGATTTGTTGAACATAGATCTTGTGTAAAATACAAAACTCTCAGATTCTTGGATTATAAGCAGAGCAATGGCCTTCCCTTAAAGAATGAGCCTTTAAAATAGTAAGCTAAAAAACAAAATGCATGTATTTTACCTACTTTTTCTTTTCTCACTGCAAACTTTTTGTATGTGACCTTTAGCAGTAGCTCAAGTGCATCTGTGTTTATGTCTGTGTGTACAGAGAGATAGAGAAACAGATGGACAGTAAGAATATCAAACCCTTGGAGAGAGATCCAGCCATTTGTAACTGTAAGTCAGATCTTTTTTTTAAATTCAAAGAAATATTTAGGATAATTACAAATCCATAATATTTTTCATTTTAACTTGAGATATGCCTCCCCAAAATACCCTCCCTGTCACTAGAGAAATTAGTGCTGCTAATTTAGTTCATCAAAGTAAAGTTGCTTAAATATCTTTAGTCAGGTTGTCAGGTTGCAGAAGTGCAAGGACACATCCTATTTATCTTTGTCTGTTCTGTAACTCACAGCATAACACCATGACTTGATGGGAGAATCATAAAACTGGAAAACGAGATCCCTGAGTTCTAGTTCTTGGGTCTCCACTGGCTAAGTGGTCTCTGAGCCCCTACTCTAACCCAGACTATGACATCCTCAAAGCTGAGGACTTTATCTTGACACATAGTGAGGACAGAGGAACTATTCATCAGTGAAGAGAACAAGCTATGATTCTAGTTGGTCATCACAAATATTTCTCCAAACTGGAGTGAGAGGTGATATATCGTTTATACTCTAATACTCATTAATGATAATATGAAATTTGCAATAATCATTCAGAACATGTTCAGGCATTTTAGAAAGTACTCAACTGGCCACTTGCAGATAAATATCCCTATTTATACATGAGGACTAAAACTAATATTTCTCAGTAAACTCCACCTCTTCCTTACCAGCAAGCCTGCAAGGAGATTTATGACCTCCATTTTACTAAATAAGAAACTAAACATCAGAGAGGTTAGTTCATTTGCTCAAGTTCACAGAGCTAGCAAGTGGAGAAGCCAGAATTTAACCCAAGACTGACGGATTTCTTGGAGACTAACTCCTTTCTGCTATATTTTGCCACCTCAGCACTCCATATTAACACACGTACTAAGGTAATACAGCTCCTCAAGGGCGGAAAGTGAGTTCTGTCCATTGCTGTATTGCTAGAGCCACCAGATACGTCTACTGAATGAAGGAATTCATGGTCCACAGCACGCAGTTTCCCAGCCCTCATTAGAAACGTGCCATGGACAATGTTTGCTCCTCAGGCCAGTTGGACTGGGTTCCATCCATAAGCAGCCTTGTCTGTCACCCCCACACACACCCTTTGTCTACCAACGTTATCGTTGTCTCTGTGTGCCATGACGTGGGAAAAGTTGGGGAGCAGTACGTAACTTGTCAACGTCAGCAAGAGGAAATTACGTGCTCGTCGCAGTCAGAGTGATGTCCAGGCTGGAAAGAAAGGAAATCTTCAAGTTTGAAAGTCACAGCTTGACCACAGTTGGAGTAGAAACCACGAGAAACAATGGACACCATGATAATGAACTTCCTGAATCAGGAATGGAGGGAGAGTTCCTTGGCAAGGGAAAGAGAAGAAAGCCCGTACCAAAAGCAAAGAAGGAGGAAATAACACATTGGATCATTCATCAGAGCTGTGGATGGGGCTGAGGGAGAGCTGGGGGGTAGGGGCGAGGGAGGTGGAGAGGTGGGTGACGTGAGCTCCCTAGGACCAGGACTCAAATTGCTTTTGCCTAAGGAGTGTAGAAAACTACAATGTATCTTAAAAGAAACTCCCAGCCCCTATATCATTCTTCATAATGACAGTAGTTGCCATTTATTATGTATGTATTATATGCCAGCCATTTTACATACATGTATAATCTCATTTTTTTAAATCTCACACAACTCTGTAAAGTGTATGTTATTGTTCCTACTTACACATCAGAAATCTGAGTCTCAGGGCTTCCCTGGTGGTGCAGTGGTTGAGAGTCCGCCTGCCGATGCAGGGGACACGGGTTCATGCCCCGGTCCGGGAAGATCCCACATGCCGCAGAGCGTCTGGGCCCGTGAGCCACGGCCGCTGAGCCTGCGCGTCCGGAGCCTGTGCTCCACAACGGGAGAGGCCACAACAGTGAGAGACCCGCGTACCGCAAAAAAAAAAAAAAAAAAAGAAAAGAAAGAAAAATACAAGAAATCTGAGTCTCAAAGGGGGTAAGTAACTTGCCCAATGTCCTACACGTGGTCAGGAAGGAGTAGCCAGGACTCAGCCCCAGTCTGTCCGACCCTAAAGCTCACCCTCTTCCCATCATGCCTTGCTGCCTCCGCCCACCCCAGCTCCATCTGAGAGGCAAGGTCTCCTTCCACTTTCCTAGCAAATATCTTCCAATGAGAAAAACGAGGCAAAGACTTATCTAACTCCCAAAGCCCTGCTGTAACTTAAATCAAAGGTGGCAGAGTGCTTTGAAAATGCCAGTGCAGCTCCATGAATGCCTGGGGCTTTGCTGGGGCTCAGAGGCCCTGAGATGAGAAGCTCTATAGAGCTTGTATGTCCTACAACTGCCGTCAGGATTCCAGGTGCAGCATGGAGCCCCTCTCTTGGGAGGAGCCTTCAGAACCCTGGGCTGATGGGGCGGTAGGAAGACACCTCACAACAGAGCTGTCTCCAAGTAAAGCTCCTGCTTAGCAAAAGGAAACAAATTTAAGCTTCCAGAAGTACCTCAACAATTTTTTTTAAAAAAAGGTGAGCAGAAAAATGGGATAAGAGAAAATTTGTTTATTTAGAAGAGCCATGAACTGCCTCAGGATTTGCGTGGCGTTGACTGAGTTTCTGAAGGAACACTAAGAAAAAAACCCCTCAGATTTTCCAAATAAACATTGATGAACAATTAAAAGCTCCTACCACTGTCTAGATCACTGAGCCACCAACTTTTGACAGAGCTATAACTTGACCACAGACCTCAGAAAGCCATCCAGAGAAAAGCCTGCTTAAGACAGCAGAGACAGCGGCATTTTCGTTTTTGTTTTGTTTTGTTTTGTTTTGTAGCTCAAAGACAAACCCCACCGAGAGCTCACATGAAGAGTCGGATTGATTGAGCAGCATACAGCTCATTATGTGTATGGGAGAAAGGCGGGGTACTGATACTAGAAAATGGAGGACGGAAAAGCTTAGAAAACAGACAGCTATGGGTGCTCAGTTCTTCTCTTGTCAATTTTAATCTTGCTTCATGTTTATATCAGAGCACAATTCATTATGACATGATTTCCCAACCTCCATCTCTCATCTTCTTTGCTCTTCCCCTACTCCACTACCTTCCCAAGACCACAGGGGTGTCTCAGTTAGCTTTCACTGTGTTACAAACCACTCCAAATCTTAGTGGCTTCACACAATAGTCAATCATGTAGTTCACTGTTCTGTAGATTAATCAGCAATTTGGGCTGGGCTCAGCTGGGTTGTCTTTCTGTTCTTGTGTGAGCTCATTCATGCTGCTTCTTAGCTAGGTGACTTGGTTTCTGGGACTGACTGGCTGTCGGCCAAGGCTAGGGGACAACTAGGCTGTCATCATCCAGCAGGCTAGCCTCGGCTTGTTCTTAGAGAGCTCAGCAAGGTTCCAGAGTTAGAGCAGGATGTGCAAGAACTCTTGAGGCCTAAGCTTAAAATGAACAGAATCCACTTCCCTCAAATTCTGATGGCCAAACAAGTCACAAGTTCAGCTAAATTCAAGGGGCAGGAAAACAGTCACCATCTCTTCATGGGAGGAACTGCAAAGTTATGTTGCAAAGGGTCATAGATTCAGGGAGGGAAATAATTATGGCCCTTTTTGCAAAACATTTAACATATCTGTGTTTAGGGGAAAGGACCACCATTCCTTTTCCTCTCCTTCCACTTTACTCTGCTTTCCTTTCCCCCTTTCTACTCTATGACTCACCCAGGCTCTATAAGTTTTTTCTTCTTGTCTCTTCTGAGATGATCTGATCCACAAGATTTTACACAGCTACCTCTCTCTGCTCAGCCTTTTTTAAAATGTCAAATATCTTGCTGAGACAAGGCAAATAACATTAGGAAAATAACAGGTTTCCAGAGCCTGAGGAATCCAGTCTATATTTTTTCTCTAAATTAACAATACAGTTTTCATAGAGTCCAAAACCCAAACCACTCTCATATTCTTGGCACACTATTTGTTCTCAATAGCTCCAAGCTTACTTTTAAATCCTTTGTAATACTGCTGGAAATCATTAAACAGTGAGTCATGGAAGCTCTCTGATGGCCTCCAATAATGATTTTACCATCTACAACAGAAACTTTTTTTAAGTTCCATTTAATGAATTTAGTCCATTGCTGAGATTTCTTCTTGGGAAGATCCCAATTCTTCCTTTTTTCCAGGAGGATCCGAGTCGGGGTCACTGAGTCCCTGGCACTCAAAGCTCTGCAAGGGCCAGCTGGTATGGTCTGATAAACCAAAGGTGCCTCCTGAAGAAAGCACTCATTGCTGCCGCTTCTGCCCTTTCTTACATCCTGGAATTTTTTCTGAGATCTCCTGAGCCTCTCCTTTGATATATGTCCTGCTTGCAGAGTTTCAAGAAAGGAGATCATCCTCAGGTCAAACCTGGAGTTTGTGCTGGGGAACTGAGCTGCTTAAACCTCGGTCTCCATGTGTATCTGAGTGCCTAACAGACACTGAAAGTGCACCAGCATCGAGCTCCATAATTCAAATATCGGTAGAAATTTGAAAAGACTTGTCAGACTTCTTTGCAAGTTCTCAGTACCTTCATCTCCTTTACCAATTGTTATCATCTTCCTTTCTGTCCCAGGGAAAGAGGCAGCCCTACCCCTTTCCATGGGCAGATCCATCTCACCAAGTCTCTCCATCACCCCATCTACCACACAAATATCACACAATTAGTATTCTCTCTCTTCTCTTCATTTCAATCTCTCCTCCCTTGAATCCACGCCCTCAGCCTGCAGATGTGATCAAGAGTTCCTATCCCCAAAATAAACTTTCTCTCACCCTACCTGCTGCCCTCTTCTGGCTGCCTCTCTACTCCTCACGCCTCCACTTCCTCACCTCCTACCCACAGCTCAACCCACTATCATTTGTCTTCAGCCCCCATCTCTCCACTGAGTCAACAAGGGACAAATCAAATGACTTTTGCTCCACCCTTTTTCTACTTGTCTTCTCAGCAGCATTTGTCATTCTTGATAACTGCCTCCTTCCTTAAACCCTTTCCTTGACTTGTGAGACAGGTACCTTTTCCTGTCTGCTCTTTTCTATTTTATTTCAGAGACTCCCCTTTCTCCACCTCATCCTTAAATTTTGGCCCTCTTTTCTCTCTCTAAAGTCTCCCTGGGTAAGTTTGCTTCCCCTATCCATCTTAATGGACATCTCATAATAGATGTGCCACAGGCTTTTAGACTTGATACTTCCCAATCCAAACTTATTTTCTGCTTGCCCACAGCTCCCTTACCAACTTGCTCCTCTTTCTGCATTCTTTGACTTAGTTAACAGAAATACCATTGACTGTCTTCCCCATATTCATTCTACCTTTTGTGGTAATAGAACTTTTATTTGGGCACATGGCAATCCAGCTAAAGACTACATTTCCCATCCTCCCTTGCAGCTAGGTGAGGTCATATAACTAGGACATGGAAAAAGATTGTGAGCGTAAGTTGTGCATCCTTCTGAGTCATGCCTTATTAGCCAGTGTGGACTTTGCTGTCTACAGATTAAAAACACTGAGTAATTGGTGCCAAAAATAAAGTTTGTGATTTTGCTTTTCAGTCATCCAGCTCATCTCAACGTCCTCATTCCAATTCTACGGGTCCCACTCTTCCCTGTCCGTGCCCTAATTTTTACTTGAGAGAGATGGCAGACTGTAAATTCAAGCTATGCTGTAATTCAGCAATTCACAGGATTAGACTCTGAATATGGTTTTCAGCTACATAAATCCTTTGCTACAAGATAAAAAAAAAATTCTTCAGGACAACCTTAGAAATCTTTTGGTCTTCTGATCAGTCACTGAGCTGAGAATTGAAAACTTGAAGCTGTTATTTTCTTTCTTTAAGTTCTCCAGGGTACTTTGGAGCAGTAAGACAAACCCACAGGTCTTAGATTCTTCATGTGGTCTCTACAGTGATTTTGTGCAATAGCCGCTCACTCCCAAAGACTTGCGTAGGTGATCATTTACGTAATTCTTCCCCCCAACAGGTAACAAGAACTACCAGTGTTCCATCTTTAACGGTAACTGGATTCTTATTGCCTTCAAAATCCAACCCAAACATGTATCCAATCTTAGCTTCCCATTTCCTTGAGGATCTATTTAGAATGAGTGTTTAATATTTAAGAATTATGCACATGGATGTTTGGATATTAAAGCAATAGTCTAAGGCAAAGAGTTCTAGTTCCCTATCCCTACATCCACGTCTTTCCTTCCCCCTTAGTAACAGAGCCCCGATTTTATTTAGGATGGCAAGACAGCCAGCCTAAAAGTCACATTTCCCAGGACCTCTAGCAGCTAGGTATGGTCACATGTCCAAGTTCTGGCCAGTGAGACAAAGCGGAAGAACTGTTGGAGACTTCTGGGTATCCTACTTCAAGGGAACTGTCTCAGCAGGACAGTTAGGCCTTCTGTCTTTCCTCTTATTTCTGGCCTGCATCACAGGTATGATGCCTTGCCTCCCAACAATGATCCTAGATTATGAGGTGATCTTGAGAATGAAAATGTTGGACTATAAGAGTGGGACAGAAAGATACAAGGTCTCTCTATGTTTCTGATGTTTGTGGAGCCTAGCCGCCTACTTCCAGATTTCACGTACATGAGAGAAAAGTAAAATCCTCACTTACTGAATCTTCTGTTGTTTGGGGTTTTACTGTTATATGCAGCCTAACCTAATTCCAGCTGATATAGTCAGTGTTTCAAGGACAAACATTTAAAGGAGACAGTGTCTTGGTAATGAAAGAGTGCAGGACAAACAGCAGAGTGATTTCAATCCAAGAATGACCATCACCTAAAGAGTGACTTTTATTGCAAACTTTTTCAATAACCCTGGGAGGTGACTCAATTATATTATCCTCCTCTTTCAGTTGAGATAATCCAGGCAATTAAAGTTTAAAGGACCACTTCTAGGATTAGGACACTATACAGCAGAAAGGTGACCAAAATTCAGAGTACATTTGCCTATATATGTGGTTCCTATAATCACCCAATAAAAACACCAAAAATATGAGAAGGCCATAACAGGACTAGTCAACCCTTCCCTCCTACAGGATTAGGATGAGTTTAGATGATTTACCACCTTTTGGATAAGCTATTTTCTATGAGGGCTTGTCAGGCAAGTCCCTTTATGGATCATAAAAAGAGAAAAGTGGATGGCCCTGGAGTCATTTTAGTCTTCTTACCTTCTTCCTGAGAAGTTCTGGCAGCACTTCTGTTCAACACGTACTCTGGATCTCAATGTGAGAGTCTGAGAGAAAGGGTGTGGATCAACTCTACTGTAGGTTTTAAACCTTTCCTTTCTTTTTTAAAATTTATTTTATTGAAGTATAGTTGATTTACTATGTTGTGTTAGTTTCTGGTGTACAGCAAAGTGATTCAGTTTTACATATATATATTCTTTTTCATATTCTTTTCCATTATGGTTTATTAAAGAATATTGAATATAGTTTCCTGTGCTATACAGGACCTTGTTGTCTATCCATTGTATATATAATAGTTCGCATCGGCTAATCCCAAACTCCCAATCCGCCCCTCCCCCACCCCTCCCCTTGACACCCACAAGTCTGTTCTCTATGCCTGTGAGTCTCTTTCTGTTTCATAGATAAGTTCGTTTGTGTCACATTTTAGATTCCATATATAAGTGATATTGTATTTGTCTTTCTCTTTCTGACTTACTTCACTTAGTATGATAATCTCTAGGTCCGTCCACGTTGCTGTAAATGGCATTATTTCATTCTTTTTTGTGGCTGAGTAATATTCCATTGCATATATATACCACATCTTCTTTATCTATTAGTCTGTCAATGGATATTTAGGTTGTTTCCATGTCTTGGCTATTGTAAATAGTGCTGCTATGAACACTGGGGTACATATATCTTTTCAAACTATAGTTTTGTCCAGATATATGCCCAGGAGTGGGATTGCTGAATCAGATTTTAACCCTTTTCTTTTTTTTTTTTTTTTTTTTTTTTTTTTTCTTTTTGCGGTATGCGGGCCTCTCACTGTTGTGGCCTCTCCCGTTGCGGAGCACAGGCTCCGGACGCGCAGGCCCAGCGGCCATGGCTCACGGGCCCAGCCGCTCCACGGCATATGGGATCCTCCCAGACCGGGGCACGAACCCGCATCCCCTGCATCGGCAGGCGGACTCTCAACCACTGCGCCACCAGGGAGGCCCTTAACCCTTTTCTAACAGAGCTTTTTATTCATTTCCCCTGTATCTGGCTAAGCTAAGGATCATATATGAAAAGACTTTGCTTTAAAAATTAAGGGTGAGTATAACTAGGCCAACTGAGGGTTCTTAAAATTGAAATCAGAAAACCAAAATTAGGTTGATGCTTCCATGGCTATGACAAAGATAGAATGCATTTTTCAGATGCAGGCAAAGGCAGCTTTTACAGTCTGGCTCATCCACTGGCTGGATACAAGTATTCAGCATCCCCTGGTGATTTAGAAGGTTTGAAATGTTCAATTTTGCATATTTTAGAATACATTTGGACATTGCAAATCCTAAAGGAATAGTGAATAGTAGAAAACATCAAACCAACAAATGCTGCTTTTGGACATCAACAAGTCATTTGATCATAAACTTCCTGTTAGAAACCAGCTTGCTGCCACTTCACAGAGGGTTCAGGCTTCTTTCCAGCAACTCCAAAGCGAAACCTTCCACAAGCAGATCAGAGAAGCCCAGGAAAGGATCTGACATTCTAGGAACAATGGATTGTTGATGATTCTAGTGTCAGGTTTTCTGATCCTACTGGGGAATCTTATTCAGACTGTTGGCACATTCTTCAGAGGGGTCAGAAAACACCTGACTCATAACTCTGAGTTGAGGGCAGCGATGTCTCCATGAAAAAGCTTTTTGGAGAACAAAATCTTTGGGGCCATTAAACTGATTTAAAAGCACAGTCTTCAACAGTCAACTCATTAGTAATAAGAGATTCTGCATCAGTCTTATTCAAGCCCTGAGCTTCCCACCCATCAGTCTACTCTTGGTTCCCTAATTGCACTGTGCATGCTTCAGACCCCATGCATTTACCCACACTGGTCCCTTTGCCTGTGACATCCTGCACTCACCCTTTCTTTACCTGACTACTGCCCACTCAGCAGGTAACTCCCTGCTTCGGGGGTCACTTCCTTCAGAAGTTTTCTTCAGCCACCTCAGGACCAGGGCAATGAACCTCCTCTGAGCTCCCTACACCCCAGGCATACCTGCATCATAGCATTTATCACACTGTATTATAATTTTCAGATCATTTGAAGGCAGGTTCTGTTGTTGTTGGGGCTTTTTTCTGTGTTGTCAGAGTGCCTAGCACAGTGCCAGGCCTATAATAGGCCTTCAAAAACTGTCAAGTAGGGCTTCCCTGGTGGTGCAGTGGTTGAGAGTCTGCCTGCCGACGCAGGGGACACGGGTTCGTGCCCCGGTCCGGGAAGATCGCACATGCCATGGAGCGGCTGGGCCTGTGGGCCATGGCCGCTGAGACTGTGTGTCCGGAGCCTGTGCTCCACAACAGGAGAGGCCACAAGAGTGAGAGGCCCGTGTACTGCAAAAAAAAACAAAAACAAAACCTGTCAAGTAAATGAACTAACTGATGCCCAGTGGTAAGAGCACAGTACAGCATAGTATGACCAACATATGGGGAGTAGCATCAGAACACCTGCTTCCAAAGCATGGCCCCATCACTTATTCAGCAGATTAAAGTCTCTTGGACTCGGTTGCACCATCTGTAAAAGGAGAATTATAATCGCTATTCCATTCAATGGTTGAAGGATTAAATAAGATAATACAGATAAAAACACTTTGCTAGATTTCTAGTAGCCACTTACAAGATGTTATTTAAATGCTATTTGAGCATTTGTATTAACATTAATAAACAATTTGTCCCTTCTGCTTTGAAAAAGGAATGATAGCATCATAGATAAGAGGAGATGCATACTTCTTATTCTAAACTTGGCTCAGTCTAAAAGAAATGATTCTTCAGCTACTGCACTTTGTCATTGGCTGGGATCCCAACCCCATCCTACTGGCTGCCCATGTGAATGTTTTTTACCCATAACTACAATCCCCAAAGGATGGGCAGTCTCAGATTCCACATTTGTAAAATAGGGAGTCAAACTAGACTGTCACTCATCTGTGTTTGATTTATAAACTGTGCACTTCAAGGTTCCTCTGGGCTAATTTCTTATGTGTCCTCTGCTTTATCCCCAGAACCTAGAACAGTGTCTGGAATATAGCAGGCCCTCAAGAAACATTGCTTGAGTTCATACCTGCATGAATAGATGAATTAATGATGCTTAGAATAAGCTAATGAACATATTTTTCATGAATGTCTTCCATGAATATTTTATGCCACTCTGGACTAAATAATTTGCTGAGTAGACTTGATTTTTTTTTAATTACACAAGATATTCAATGCTTTATTATAAAATAGGCTTTGTGTTAGAGGATTTTGCCCAACTGTAGGCTAATGGAAGTGCTCTGAGCATGTTTAAGGTGGGCTGGGCTAAGCTGTGATGTGCGGTAGGTTAGAGGTATTAAATGCATTTGTGACTTAGGATATTTTCAATTTATGACGGGATTATCAGAACATAACCCCATCATAAGTCAAGGAAGATCTATACTACAATCCACATTACATTTAGAGGCTATCACCTTATAAAAATTCCTTTTAGAGGAGCCAGATTACCACCCTTTAATCCTAAAAAAGACCTCTTGAAAGGCAGAATGTAACTGTCAATAGAAAAATAGAGATAATGGTTCATAATTTGCTGAGTATAATTTAAATAAGAATCTTCATAGTAATAGCTCTTTAAAAGCAGCAGCAGGGCTTCCCTGGTGGCGCAGTGGTTGAGAGTCCACCTGCCGATGCAGGGGACACGGGTTCGTGCCCCGGTCCGGGAAGATCCCACATGTCGCAGAGCGGCTAGGCCCGTGAGCCATGGCCGCTGAGCCTGCGTGTCTGGAGCCTGTGCTCAGCAATGGGAGAGGCCACAACAGTGAGAGGCCCACATACCGCAAAAAATAAATAAATAAATAAATAAATAAATAAATAAATAAAAATAAAATAAAAGCAGCAGCAGCTGTTCCAATTGTTCTGCTAAGCTGAGGACAAAATGGTGGTCAGGCTAATAAACCCAAAGGAATGTTGAGGGTCTTCTCAGCCGTGGACACCAGTGCTGTTGCCAAATTGCAGAAGTGAGTGAATACCAGTCCCCTTGGCCTCATCTAACCACTTCCACAGAAGACCCAACTGCCTACAACCTGTGCATGGTATAGAGTTTATGACAGTGAAGCAGTCGTGGACCACCAGACACTAATTGCTTCTAAAAGACAATTCAGTGGGTTTCTTCTGTGCTCATGTGTTGCCTGCTCCCTAAAACATCCCAGATTTGAGAAAAAAAGAAGCAGCCCAAGCCTCCCACAGAAGGCAGGAGATACAGGAGGCCGGACTTCCAGTGCCTTCCCTTCCCCTGGGGTAGGAGGAAATTTTGACCTCCAGGGAGAAAGTGGTCTCTGCTTCTAATTCCCAGGGCGTTCTGCCATCTCAGCCTTGCCATTTAACAGTCTTTTCTCGTTCGTGTTTGTCACTTCCCAAGAAGTGAGTTTGAATATAACTGAATAATGCTGCACAATGTAAGTTTCCTCAGTCTTATATAGAAGAGGTAGGAGCTCTGTATCCAAGAGGCAAATGAGTGCAGCACCGGGCCTCCGCTGCGTACCCAACCTCATAGCAGACTCTGCATCCACTTCCTCCCCACCCAGAAGGGGCAGGAGCTGTATTTGTATGCTGAGTGATTGTGTTGGAGGAACAAAGTATTTTCAGGCACAATGCTTGGATGAAAGAATATAGAAACCCAAGTCCAAAGTCGTTACCTCTGTTGGCTCCTCTTCCTCTGTTAAAACCTTGTAAATGGCATTCATGCAGTCTGAGTCATGAACTTACTGCTGTGTACCAATTCATTTCACTGAGTGAGTCCTAGTCACTTACATTTTGAAGGGTGTAGTCAAGGCGTTAGAGCTGACTAATGAAGCTTTCCAACATGCACACCATTTACTGTAAGACATGCTAGACCCACACAGTTAAATTACACGTCATTTAATCTCCCAAAGCAGCAGAGAGCTTGAATAGGTGGGATTCAGCTCTGAATCAGTCACTTAAAGGTTTACCCTGTAATCTTGGTATTTAGTTAACATTCAGGAAAGAGCATAACCATGCAAGTCATTCAGGGCTTCCCAGTAGGTTGTAAACTATAGGTGTGAACACAGAGTATATTATTTTCACAACCTTAACTGAAATTGTTTACATTTTGGCAATATGGTGACCACTGTGAATAAATAAAATGTCTCATCTAATGGCTTCTCAGCTACCAAGAATGTAAGCAAAACTCGGTCTTCATTTCTAAAATGCCTCAAAGTCATGCTCTACGAATGAAATTCAACCTCACCTAAGTGCAAAGCCATGGAATCGCCACTGTGGGGCACCCAAGGTTGGGTCCATCATGGTCCCTTCCCTCTAGGAGTCCGCATCCAAGTGGGAGATGAACATCCTACGAGGCATAATGGAGTAAGTGCCTATTGAAGAAACGAGCTCCTTCCGTGGAAGGCGGGAGGAAGGAGACCAAATTCTGACCCGCAGGTCAGGGAAGGTGACAGAAGGAAAGTGGATCTACAGGATGAAGGGGATTTCTGTTGGAGGAGAATGAGAAGGATGGCATTCCAGAAAGGTGGAATAACAGGAAGGATGCCATGGAGGCAGGAAACCTTTACAAATGCTGAAGCTATACAGTTATGTCTACTCCTAAATCCCACTACGTGTCCTGCCTACACTATGCTCAAAGCATAGAGGTCTTGAAAAAAAAAGAAGCCTAATATTGCCTCTCCTTCTGTACTCTAAAGATACCTGAAGACTCCCAAGCACCCTTTATCACAGTCATAGTCAGAAGGAACTAAACAGTATCTTTATTATTCCATACCCAGACCATGACAATAGCTCTTTATTGATCTCCTGGCCATGGGTTCTGTTTCTGATCCATTTTGCGCACTGAAGCCTTATGAATCTTCCTAAAAGATGCATTTCTTCAGGTTAGAAGAACTCATGGAGTACAAGAACTTACAGTCCTCTTCTAGGGCATCCTAATGTTCAAAAGGTAAAGCCCAGGGCTTCCCTGGTAGCACAGTGGTTGAGAGTCTGCCTGCCAATGCAGGGGACACAGGTTCGTGCCCCGGTCCAGGAAGATCCCACACGCCACGGAGCGGCTGGGCCCGTGAGCCATGGCCGCTGAGGCTGTGCTCCGCAACGGGAGAGGCCACAATAGTGAGAGGCCCGCGTAACACACACAAAAAAAAAATAAAAATAAAAATAAAGTCTTAATAAGATTTTAACTCAGGAATTCCCTGGCAGTACATTGGTTAGGACTCTGCCCTTTCACTGCTGAGGGCCCATGTTCAGTCCCTGGTCGGGGAAATAATATTCCACAAGCCACGTGGTATGGCCAGAAAAAAAAAACCACACCTCACATAATATTTGGTCTAGTGAACTTCCTCATGACTATTTAAAATGATCGTTTATTTATTTGCTCAACAAACATTGACTGTGCCCACACTGTGCCAGGCAGTGTTCCAAGTCCATGGGGATACACTGGTAAACATGACAGAAGTGGCCCTACAGAGTTTAGTAAGAACTAAAATGGTAATATTAAAATGAAGTGGGAGACTTCCCTGGTGGCGCAGTGGTTAAGAATCCACCTGCCAATGCAAGGGACACGGGTTTGAGCCGTGGTGCACACAGCAATGAAGACCCAATGCAGCCAAAAATAAATAAATAAATAAGTTTTTTTAAGAAATGAAGTGATATGTAATAGGGAAGAACCTTTGTATTCTATTACAAGTTAATCACTAAAGGGATGTTTTCTGTAAGTTTAAATTGTACATAATGGCCCATCTCTGGGAACCCTGCCTCCCAGGTAATGAGCATTAAGCTAAAATACCTTTGTTCAGCTCACAGGAAACATCCTGACCAGAACCCACTACTGAATGGCTGCAAGAAGGAAAAAATGAACACATCCCCTCCAGAGTCTGGCTGGAACCAGGACTTTACCCCCTCCCCTTTAGTGTAAAAGAAGCCTGAATTCTAACTTGGGGAAGGTGATTCTTCGGGACATTAGTCCATCATCTTCTCGGTCTTCGGGCTTCTGGGATAAAGTTGCTATTCCTTGCCCCAACACTTCATCTCTTGATTGATTGGCCTGTCGTGCAGTGAGCAGTACGGGCTAGGACTCGGTAACAGGCCAGAAGATGTATCTGATGTGCACTCACACACCCACACTCAAATTCAGCACAGCAGGGACTAGGTAACTAGATTAGCCAGCCAAAGACAGATGCTCCTTGATTTCACTGGCAGATTACCTGTCCACCACATTTTACTTGCCCCTCTGAAGAGGGTGACACCTATAAACATTGCTAAAGTTTTAAATAGGGACAACTTGATATACTTCCTAATTAATGTTCCTATTCTTTCTCTTACAACAAATTATTTTCAATTTTTTTCTGAGATGCTTTCCATTGCACCTTTAAACAAGAGTAATGCCTTCACAAGAATTTCAGCTTTACAGAAATTGAGTGCCTAAGATCTGCTTGGTTCACAATAACAGCAATCAACTTGAGCTAGCTTAATTGAAAGGGAAGTTTTATTCTAATGTTACAGGGGTAGTTCCTTAAACCCAGGGGCACGAAGGCAGCCATGCTTCAGAAGGGTCGAGAGCAAAGACCCAGGAAGCCACTGGGGACCTCTCCACTTCTCCTTATTTCTCTTAGGACACCTGTCTCTCCTCTCTCTTCAGATGGTCTTTCTCTGGGTGATTTGCCTCTGCTTGAGTTTTCACCAATTCAGTTCAGGCCATAAAGGAAAAGTTACTGCTGTCCCTGAATCCCAACACCAAATTTCTAGGAGTGAGACTCTCATTGGCTAAGCTTAGGTTTACCTTGCTCTAATCAATGGCAACAGGGCTTGGTATCCATAGCACAAATATGGCTGCCAGGGTCCCGTCACTAGGAGAAGCATGGTGAGCTGGGAAGATCATCAGAAAGGTATCTGCAATACCAGGAAAATGCGACTCCACAGCCACCTAGCACTGAGAAATTTCTTTCAAGATTCAGCACCTTACAAGTTACTCTGCTAGAAAGGAATAGAAAGAAAAGGAAGAATATGTTTAACAGTTAAACCCAACATCCCTTTCCATTTAAATTTTACATTACATGAGAGCAGTGGTTCTCAAGCCTTGTGATCTCAAGGCCCCTTTACAATCTCAAAAGTTATAGATGACCCCAATAAGCTTTCCTTTCTGTGGGTTATATCTATTGGTATTTACCATATAAACATTAAAACTGAAAATTTTTTAAATATTTATTTTAAAATAAAAATAAGCCCATTAAATGTTAACATAAATATGTATATGCAAGATAATTGCATTTTCCAAAACAAAATATTTTTCAGTGAGAAGAGTGGTATTGTTTTTATCTTTTTATAAATCTCCTTTAATGTCTAGCTTTATAGACTGCAAATATATTCTCACATCTCCTGCTTTCAATCTATTGTGATATCACACATCACATGCCCTCTGGAAAAATCCACTGTACACTCCTAAGAGAATGAAAAAAAAAAAAAAGAAACAAAGTCTTAGTCTTATTATAAAAAGAAGTTTGATCACACATACCCCTGAAAATGTCTCAAGGACCTCCAGGGATCTCCAGACCATACCTTGAACTACTGCATTACAGATTACCTACCATTTGCATGTAAGTGAACATCTAAGTTAAACAAAGCAATTTGGCTCACAGGAGTAATTTTTTCTACCTCCATATAAACTGACTCATCCAATAGGACTCCCTACAGTAATTATATTATCCTGACTAATTTGATGAATCCACAAGTCAATTGAATTTGACAAATTTCATTGATAAATAAATAGTAGGAAATGACAGTTACTGAAAAGAGCTTTGCAGAAGAGCAGCCCCAGAATTAAAACCTGAGTACTCTACATATTAGCTGTCTGATATCTGGCAAATTCTTCAAACCTCAGTGTCCCCATTTTTAAATAGGCATCATAACGATAGTTATTCTTGAGGTACGAAGACTGAATGAGATCGTAAAGTGCTTGACCTCATACACAACGAATTGTGAGTATTCAGTATATTGGCTGTTTTTTATTTTTTATTTTTTTGTTACTTGGCCTATCTGTGCCCACAGCCATGAAAGATGAAGCTTTCTTTATACTTGGAGAATTAGTCCTAAAAGTGAGGGCTTACATCTTGTTTCCTAGATGTCTCTACACCACAGGAAAAAACGCCAAATAGCTACATCAAGAAGATGGCTATTGGGCACACAGTCATTCTGGAGGCAATGAGGTTACCTTCCATCCACACAGCTGGCTTAGAAAGTGATGGGTCTCACTGAGATGTTCTGGGAAATGCTTTCACATGGGCTGGGAAAAATAAAATATATTTGAATCTGGTTAACATACTCCTGGCTCTACTCCCAAACTTTTATTTTATACCTTGAGTCAAATGATTTGTCTCTTGGAGCCTTACAGAAGTTTCTCTTTTGGTTAATAGAAAAAGGTGCGGGTTAGTGCTTTCTGGTTGGTTACTTGCAAATCCAATTCCATTCTATCTAAACGTCACCTTCTACAAATGAACCTATTTACAAAACAGAAATAGAGTCACAGATGTAGAAAACAAATTTATGGTTACCAAGGGGGAAGCGGGGGAGGGATAAATTGGGAGATTGGCATTGACATATACACACGACTATATAGGAAATTGATGGCTAATAAGGACCTACTGTATAGCATGGGGAACGCTACCCAATACTCTGTAATGTCCTATATGGGAATAGAATCTAAAAAAGAGTGTATATGTGTATATGTATAACTGATTCACTTTGCTGTACAGCAGAAACGAACACAACATTGTAAACCATCTATACCCCAATAAAAATTAATTTTAAGAAATAAATCAATAAAAGTCATCTTCATTTGTTCCAAATCGACAGAAAGTGAGGAAGAGGGGGGTTAATCATTTGCTTATGGGGTCATCACCACCCATATAAAATAAGTAGTTAAGGAAATGGGAGCCAGATCACTGCTCTCTGGCTTCCCCTAAGCTTTCTTCACCCTCATTTAATAACTTTTGTTGAAGACACAAACTTCCTAAGTTATTTAATTTTCTTTATCCAATGCCAGCATATTTTTATAAAATGAAACAGGAAAATATCTCCTTGGAGCACCTGCTGAGTGGCCAAAGACAACAGACGTTTTTTATGAGACAGTACATTTGCACAGGAAAGAAACGAAGAGAATAAGACATCATCCCACGTAGCCATGAATAAGTTTCCTCCAGGTCTTACTCCTACTCTCCTGCCAAACTACTGACCCAGAGTCTGGGACCCAATATGCCATAACATAGAGCCAGGAAATAACTCGGTTACTTGGCAAGTATAATTACTTGATTCGGAGAATATCCTTTTCTCCAGTTATCTTTTACACTAAAGCACTTTTCCATGAGATTCATAAGGAAACCTTTAGATTCCTCTTTACTCTAAAATCACCAAAAACAAACAACTAAAATCCAGCACCTTCGGTTTAATTTTAATGAGGGAAGGCAACAAAACATTAATCCAGGATGACATAAACCAGAACAACATTTTTATAAAAAAATTTATCAGCAGCATAACAAAGCACACACTGATAAGTTATGAAGATTTCATGTTTGGATCAAATAATAAAATGTTTATTTATATGATTTTTTTAGCTTTTCTAAAGCTAAAAGCCTCACATTTTTGTTAGATGCTTTTCATAATTGAGAGTACACTTCTTCCAGCTTCTCCTGGGTTGGTGGTTTGGCAGGACATAGTGACAGTAGCACCTGTATAAAATTTTCTAGTGGTCACATAATACCATGTCTATCCCCTTGCTTCCTTACTTATGTAAGCGTATTGCCTCTTGTAAAAGATATTTGTTATCTCAGGCCACCTAGCACATGCTTCAAGACAATACTTTGCTGTTTCATTGTATAAGAAAATACTGGTGGGAGTTCCCTTGCGGTCCAGTGGTTAGGACTCGGCATTTTCACTGCTGTGGCCCAGGTTCAATCCCTGGTCGGGGAACTAAGATCCCACAAGCCATGTGGTATGGCCAAAAAAAAAAAAGAAAAAGGAAAATTAAATAACATGTATTTGATTTCTCAAAAATATTATTTACATATATTTTATTTCTTAATAAACATTATCATATATAGTAATATGATTTTAAACATGGTAATCATTCCAAAAATTGGGGGGAGTTAATATTCAAGCTTGTATACAAGCTTGAATAAAAATAAAAATAAATGTCTCATATTAATAGAGAATAAAAATAAATGTCTCGGGCTTCCCTGGTGGCGCAGTGGTTGAGAGTCCGCCTGCTGATGCAGGGGACACGGGTTCGTGTCCCGGTCCGGGAAGACCCCACATGCCGCGGAGCGGCTGGGCCCGTGAGCCATGGCCACTGAGCCTGCGCATCCGGAGCCTGTGCTCCGTAACGGGAGAGGCCACAACAGTGAGAGGCCCACATACCGCAAAAAAAAAATAAATAAAAAAAAATAAATGTCTCATATTAATAGAGAATGTGTTGGAGGAGAGGCTAATCAGGAAGTGTGATCCCTAAAAGCAAGGGGTACAATTGCCCACAAATCCTTGTCTCCTGGGCAAGTTTAACCATGGAAAATACCAGGGCTCTACTCATTTCATATCTCATAAAATACAGGAGAAGACTGGGAGCCTTAGCACTTAAGGATTCATTGCTGAGCAGAGCCATTAAGGATTTCAGCATTTTCTTTAGCTGTGTCACAGCAATAGTATTAACTCTAATGTTCCATGTGGACCTGAGTACTCACCAGTCAAATGAAATTATAGATCAAAGCATTAGAAATTTTGCAGAATGATATTAAATAGTATGCAGAAAGCTAGAATGGGACTTTTTTTAATGCACATTTATTTTTGCCCCCAAAATAGAGACAAGGAGAATCTTTCCAAGATCATGCCCTAAAGTAATCTAAAGTAATTCTGAAGAATAAGTAATTCTGAGAATTCTGAGGGATAAAGTTTAGGAGTGAGCAAAATAAAGAGTTTTTCATTTTTCCACGGAAAGAGAAAAAAATCACTCAAAAAAGATTCTTGAAATTTTTCCATTATTCTAAAGCTCCTTGTTTGTGGAAACTATCCAATTTTCCAAGGAAAACATTATCCTTAGATCTTTGTACTAGAGCGTATTTATTGTTATGATTTAAAAGTTACTGTACTTTTATTATTACTATTAACTATCTTTTTTAACACTGGAATCATTTCTGATGCCAAAGAAAATATTTTTTATCAGCAGGTTTACCATATTAATTTAACAAAACAAATAAGAAATCAAGCCATAAGATCATTAGGCAAGAACAGACAACAAGATTCCATTTCTAGTAATGGCTGAGTAGCTCATATTAGACCAATCCTCTCAAAGTGACAATTATAAACTCTGGACAAAACACACAAAAAAACAATCTCTGAAGCCATTTGAGAGCAGCCAAAAGCAGGCAAAAAACTGGTGGCCAACATTTAGAGGAAATGCTTGGCACTTGGATAATTGCCCATTTTTCATGTCCTTTTGCCTGAGGGCAGTCCACAATTCATGTCACCAGAAAGTGACTAAAACTTGAATAGAAACCTCACTGGCTCAGTAATCAGAAGACAACATTCAGGGCAATAGCAGCTGGAAAGTGAAGGGGAAAATACTGGAAAGAAGAGAGCCACAGAGGGGAAGCCCCAAATTCTACATATAAACTCTGGCCAAATCTTTGGCCAACCCTAAACTAAGCATATGTTGTGCCAATACCAAGAAGCCCAGCTAAGGCTAAAAGAACTAAACAGAAATTTCAATTGCTACCTAACACAAGGGAATTTAGAATTTGAGATAGGCCATGTTAATTGCCTGCTAAAACAAAGCAATACTCTTCAGAGTAACATAAGAGAATCCAGGGTCTCTACAATATACTATTCACAATATGCATGATATAATCTAAAATTACTAGACATAAGGAGAGACAAGAAAATATGATTCATATACAAGAGAAATGACAGTCAAGGGAGACCAACTCTAAGATGATTTAAATATTAGAAATAACAAATAGGGTTTTAAAGGAGCCATTACAATTATGCTCAAATATATGAAGTTTCAAATATACTCATAATGAATGAACAGACTGAAAATCACCAGAGAGAAATGGAAATTATAAAAGAATCAAATGGAAATACTGGAATTAAAAATATATAATACCTGAAATAAAAAATTCATTGGATGGGCATAACAGTGGATTGGAAATAACAAAAGAGTCAGTCAATGTGAAGTTAGATCAAGAGAATTATCCGATTGAAGAACTGAGAGAAAAAATTTGAAAAAAATAAAGAAAGCTTCAGAGACTTGTGAGAAAATAGGAAATAGTAGTACATAATAATATAACATGTAATTATAGTCACAGATGAGAAAAAATAGAGAGAAGGGCCAAAAAAAAAACTTTTGAAAAAAAGGATGCAAAAAATTTCCAAATTTGGTAAAGAATATACATTTACAGATTCAAGAATCTCAGTGAACCCCAAGCAGAATAAATAGAAACTATACCTATGTACATCTTAGTCAAAATGCTAGAACCCAAAGATCAAAAGAAAATCTTGAAAGCATCAGAGAAAAACAACACAAAATTATATACAGGAAATAATGTTACAGACCATAGCTGATTTCTCATTGGGGTAAAAAGAAAAAAAAAAATGGAACAATATCTTTAAACTGAAGAGGGAAAGAAAGAAAGAGGGGAGGGAGGGAGGGAGAGAGACAAGGAAAGAAAGGAAGGAGGGAGAGAGGGACGGGGAGGGAAGGAAGGAGGGAAGGCAGGCAGGAAGGAAGGAAGGATGGATGGAAAGAAGGAAGGGAGGGTGGAGGGAGGGAGGGAGGACTAGGATTCTTTATCCAGTGAAAATCCCGTTTCAAACTGAAGGAAAAGTAAAGGCATTTTTATATAAATGAAAACTAAGAATGTTTGTTGTCAGCACTTACAAGAAATACTTAAGTTCTTCAGACTGAAGAGAAATGATAACAGGTAGAAACCTGGATCTCCCAAAAGAATCTTCAAAAATGATAAACAGGGCTTCCCTGGTGGCGCAGTGGTTGAGAGTCCGCCTGCCGATGCAGGGGACACGGGCTCGTGCCCCGGTCCGGGAAGATCCCACATGCCGCAGAGCGTCTGGGCCCGTGAGCCATGGCCGCTGAGCCTGCGCGTCCGGAGCCTGTGCTCCGCAATGGGAGAGGCCACAACAGTGAGAGGCCCATGTACCGCTAAAAAAAAAAAAAAAGATAAATATGTGCGTAAATATAAAAAACAATCTTTCTGCTCTTTTCCTTAAAATACATCTTACTGTTTAAGGTAAAAATTATAGCATTGTATTGTGGGGTTTATTTCACATGGTTATGTGATATGTATGACACCTGGAAGCATAAAGGAAGTAAGTGCAGATAATCAGGCCAAGTGGAAATTTCCTGACAGTCTTTTCTTTTTTTCAATGTACAACTTACATTCAGTAAAGTGCACAAATCTAAGTGTAGAGTTGGATGATTTTTTTTAATTTTATTGAAGTATAGTTGATTTACAATGTTGTGTGCATTTCTACTGTAGCAGATGGATGAATTTTTACATATGCATTCACCCAGGTAACCACCACCAAGATCAAGATTTGAAACATTCCGGCTCCCCCAGAAGTTCCCCTCACGGCCCCTCCCATTTGATGCCACTCTTCTCGCCTCTATCACCTCAGAAGAGCTGAACCTGTCCTGACAACCATTTCTCCCCCATGTTTACTTTTCCTGCCTCTTAGTCCTCTATCCTCCACTTGTGATCTTTAAGGCTGTATTGATTGGCACCCCTGTCAAAGGCTCATTCGAGGGAGATGTGTATCTATTCCTCAATGCTAGAAGAATAGACAAATTCATTTCTGAAACAGGAGGCATGAGGCTGAAAAAAGACAAAAGGGCATGGAAACAGGAGGGGAAGGAGGATATTTACTTGAACATGCCGACCTAGCAAGTCCGTGGAATGAAAACAAACACTTCTTTTCCATGAAAACTCCACTTTCCCTCACAAGCCTGTAAACAGCCGCAGAGACTGCCTAGGATGATCTCGAAGGACTTCCCGTTCCAATTTTCTCTGATTTTACAGCCTCTGCAAGTAGGCTTCAGAGTTCTTCCCCACAGCAGTTCCATCAGGGCTGAGTGCCCAAGGCAACCAAAAGCACCCTGGCTTCAAGTCCCAAAACTTGTTAATGATGATGCTGTTGGCCTTGAGTGCAGGCTTGCTGATTAGGAGGCGGTAGGTAGGGAATGCAGCGAGCTCTGAAGATAAGTGAATTCATTACAGCAGGGTGTGCGGTGATGCTCACATCAAAAGCCAGCATCACGTTTGGTAGCACAGGGAGATCAGCTCGGTGCTCTGTGACCACCTAGAGGGGGTGGGATAGGGAGGGCTGGAGGGAGACGCAAGAGGGAGGGGATAAGGGGATATATGTATACGTATAGCTGATTCACTTTGTTATAAAGCAGAAACTAACACAACACTGTAAAGCAGTTATACTCCAATAAAGGTGGTAAAAAAAAAAAAAGACATGCATAGTATATACACTACCAAATGTAAAATAGATAGCTAGTGGGAAGCAGCCGCATAGCACAAGGAGATCAGGTGAGTGCTTTGTGACCACCTAGAGGGGTGGGATAGGGAGGGTGGGAGGAAGACGCAGGAGGGAGGGGATATGGGGAAATATGTATACATACAGCTGATGCACTTTGTTATACAGCAGAAACTAACACAAAAGTGTAAAGCAATTATACTCCAATAAAGATGTAAAAAAAAAAAAAAAAAAAAGCCAACAGCATGAACGGGTCTTTGATCTCTAGCTCAGTACCCTTTCAAGTTGTTCCGTTTCTCCTGCCCAGAAAGTTCTTACTTCTTTTCCCCTTGGTTTCTGGGGAGAATTCTAATAAGAGTGACCTCCCGCCCCATGTACCCACACAGTGCTGAGCACATAAGGGGTTGGAACACCAGCCTGAATCCACAGCCAGCTCCCTGCATGGCAGCATGGCCAAAGCCTCCAGTCCCCAGCCACACAAAATAAGAGCACAGCTTTCCTTTCAAGAGCAGCTCATGCACCAGGAGACCTGTACAAGATTGCTCTCAGCAGCATTGCTGATATGAGCCTAAACTAGAAAGAGCTCAAATGGCCAGCAACAACAAAATGATTACATTGTTATGTGTCCTAACAACGGAATACTATACAGCCAGGAAAACGGCCAAACCACAGCTCCGGGGAATCACATGGACACCTCTCACAGACATAATATTGGGTGAAAGAAACCAGCAGGACAATAATAATACTGTATAATCCCATTTATATAAATTGTAAAGCATGCAAGACTAGATTATAGTGTTTCTAAATGAATAGTTAGGTGGCAAAAGCATAAAGAGAAGCAAGGAAACAATTGGCATTGAAACCAGGGAGGCTGAGAAACCCGTAATTCAAAAAGAGTCATGTACCAAAATGTTCATTGCAGCCGTATTTACAATAGCCAGGACATGGAAGCAACCTAAGTGTCCATCAACAGATGAATGGATAAAGAAGATGTGGCACATATATACAATGGAATATTACTCAGCCATAAAAAGAAACGAAATGGAGCTATTTGTAATGAGGTGGATGGACCTAGAGTCTGTCATACAGAGTGAAGTAAGTCAGAAAAAGAAAGACAAATACCGTATGCTAACACATATATATGGAATTTAAGGGAAAAAAATGTCATGAAGAACCTAGGGGTAAGACAGGAATAAAGACGCAGACCTACTAGAGAATGGACTTGAGGACACGGGGAGGGGGAAGGGTAAGCTGTGACAAAGCGAGAGAGAGGCATGGACATATATACACTACCAAACGTAAAATAGATAGCTAGTGGGAAGCAGCCACATAGCACAGGGAGATCAGCTTGGTGCTTTGTGACCACCTACAGGGGTGGGATAGGGAGGGTGGGAGGGAGGGAGACGCAAGAGGGAAGAGATATGGGGATATATGTATATGTATAACTGATTCACTTTGTTATAAAGCAGAAACTAACACACCATTGAAAAGCAATTATACTCCAATAAAGATGTAAAAAAAAAAAAAAAAACAGGGAGGAATGGGGATTCCCTGGTGGTCCAGTGGTTAGGACTCTGAACCTTCACTGCCGAGGGCCCAGTTTCCATCTCTGGTCGGGAAACTAAGATCCCACAAGCCGCGTGGAAAAAAAAAAAAAAAAATCCCAGCTCCTGCTGGCTGTTAAAAAAAGAGAAAACAGGGAAGAGGGAGTGTGGCTGAGCAGGGGGGCTGTGTTTCTGGGAGCTGGGAAAGGTCTACTTCTTGATTCAGGTGATGGTTACCTAGGCGTTCCCTTCTTTATCTTGTACTTTTTTTTCTCTCTCTGATCTTTTCAGTAACTGTATCACACAGTTTTAACAAAAGGGTTTCATATAGAAAAGCAAAGCCTGAGAAATGTAAGACTAGCTACCGGAACTGGAGTTTCAAAGAAAGGAAAAGAAATTCTGCTCAGCTTCTGCGATGCCTAATAAAGCTGCAAATCTAGCCCAAATCCGCAGGCTGTCAGATGCACCAAGTGTGAGCATAATGCAGGTGGTGGAGATGGATCCTTGGGTGAAAGTTTCACAGAAAAGAAACCTGTCCTTGGCCGCCCACCCTTCACTGGTGCAGCACCAGCCCCGGGTGCTCAGTGGCTCAGAGGGGCTGGGAGAGGTCCGCCCTTCACAGATAAGCTGCCTGGCCCTGCTCCCTTTCACCTCTGCTGATGCCAGAAATCCTGACGGAACAACAGTCTCCTTGGTGCCCCAAGAGGAGGCTGGAGATAAATCCCTTCAGAGTCTGTGCTTCCCATGGGGAAAGCGTTGCTTTCAGAGCCTCCGGGCCCTGCAGGGCAGAACGTGCCCCTCCCCTGCCCCATGCCCAGCGTACGACAGCGGGGGGTTCTTCCCAATTATCCTCAGGCTCCAGCTACGGTGTACACTTTCCATTGGATGGGATCATCCAGCTGAGCTTTGTGGCATCACAGACAAAATGAATCAGATGTGTTTGCTGGCAATCTGTATATCTTCTCTGGAGAAATGTCTATTTAATGTCTTCTGCCCATTTTTGGATTGGGTTGTTTGTTTTCTGATATTGAGCTGCAAGAGCTGCTTGTGTATTTTGGAGATTAATCCTTTGTCCGTTGCTTCGTTCGCAAATATTTTCTCCCATTCTGAGGGTTGTCTTTTCATCTTGTTTATGGTTTCCTTTGCTGTGCAAAAGCTTTTAAGTTTCATTAGGTCCCCACACATGAAAGGATGCTCAACATCACTAATCATTAGAGAAATGCAAATCAAAACTACAATGAGGTATCACCTCACACAGATCAGAATGGCCATCATCAAAAAATCTACAAACAATAAATACTTGGAGAGGGTGTGGAGAAAGGGGAACCCTCTTGCACTGTTGATGGGAATGTAAATTGATACAGCCACTATGGAGAACAGTATGGAGGTTCCTTAAAAAACTAAAAATAGAACTACCATACGACCCAGCAATCCCACTACTGGGCATATAACCTGAGAAAACCATAATTCAAAAAGAGTCATGTACCACAATGTTCCTTGCAGCTCTATTTACAATAGCCAGGACATGGAAGCAACCTAAGTGTCCATCGACAGATGAATGGATAAAGATGTGGCACATATATACAATGGAATAATACTCAGCCATAAAAAGAAACAAAATTGAGTTATTTGTAGTGAGATGGATGGACCTAGAGACGGTCATACAGAGTGAAGTAAGTCAGAAAGAGAAAAACAAATACCATATGCTAACACATATATATGGAATTAAAAAAAGAAAACTGGTTCTGAAGAACCTAGGGCTAGGACGGGAATAAAGACGCAGACGTAGAGAATGGACTTGAGGACACAAGGAGGCAGAAGAGTAAGGTAGGATGAAGTGAGAGAGTGGCATGGACATATATACACGACCAAATGTAAAATAGATAGCTAGTGGGAAGCAGCCGCATAGCACAGGGAGATCAGCTGGGTGCTTTGTGACCACCTAGAGGGGTGGGATAGGGAGGGTGGGAGGGAGACGCAAGAGGGAGGAGATATGGGGATATATGTATATGTAGAGCTGATTCACTTTGTTATAAAGCAGAAACGAACACACCATTGTAAAGCAGTTATACTCCAATAAAGATGTTTAAGAAAAAGAAAAAAAACGAATCAGATGAAGGGCGCTGATCCCAAGAGCTGGGTTCTACGGCCCCTGCACCCGACTTTGACTTTCTGGCAAAGATGTAAGAGTCAGGTGTGTCCTCACCACTAGGTCAAGGATGTCGTCAGGTTGTGTGGGTAGACTACCCCGTCCTCAGAGAAGCAAAAAAGTCCTTTCTGTTCTTTTTCATCCAGATTAGAGCCTCTGATCATGTTGTAACAGGAGAAGCAGAATGGGCTGTGATCCAGAGGGGGACACCGTGCGCCATGGGTAAAGCCGGTCTGCGCATAGACACAAGTGGCAAAGGCACAGCTATCCCATTGCACACTTAGCTCTGCGTCTCTCGTGGCACCTTCACCCCCTCCCCCTCTATCTCATGTTGTAATTATTTGTGGACTAACCACTTACCTTACCTACTCCATTACTGGGCTGCAGGCTCCAGAGGACACACCCCCATGTCTGGCACAGTGCCCTGTAGTCTCTAGTCCCTCTAAATGTTTACAGAATAGAAGAAAGTCAGCACACATTAATCTCGAAACTATGCCAGTTATTATAGGAGATGCTTAATGTATGCTTCTCACAAGCAGTCTCTGAGGTCAGTGTTATTATCACCAGGTTACAGACTGAGGCTCAGAACTGTTAGAGGACTTGCCCAAGGTTCCTCAGCCAGCCAGAATCAGAGCTAGAGATGAGTCTAAAGCTGTTGTTATGCCAGCTCCCTGCTCTTCTCTCGCCATGAATGAGTGAATGAATGGGGTGGATGTCTACAAGACACTTGAGTCCCCCAAGTGCTACTAATGCCGCTTCCCAGCAATACTCGCCTGAGGTTCCAGGGGCTTTTTTAATCCGTTGGCAGTTCCTATTGGGAGTGGAATTAACCCGAAGACAGCAGGAAAGTAGCCTTCACACTATTTTGTGAGCTACTCTCTCTGCCTGCATCACTACCAGGGCTAAGGTGAATGTCACTGCATTACTTGTGTCTGCTCTGTCCTTAAGCATGACCATGCCCATGAGGGTTAAGCAGACTCCTGAACTCATCCAGGCCTGCTCCTTGGGATGTGTGCCCCATCACCTACCTGCCAACGCCTGCTCATCCTTCAAGACCCATGTCCTGCAGGAGAAGACAAGAAAATAGACCATGGGAATACAGTATAACAGGACGTTATGTTCATCTCGATGTGGTATAATTGAAGATCTGCAACGATGACGTAATATTGTCCGAAAAATAGAACCCAACTGTGGTGAAGTCTCCAGATCTAACTGCCAGTTGACAGGAAGGCAGGGTTCAGAAGGACATGGTAAAACACTACAAGCGTGGAATCAGCCAAAACTAGATCATGGAAACAAAACAATTGAGCTGATTTCTTCAACAAATACATAAGGATGGGGGACAGTGATGGAAACTTAAAAGAAACTTAGGAAACATATCAATGAAATGCAACTACAGACCTAACTTTAAAAATGAAAACTTTCAAAAGACATTTTTGAGATAACTGGAGAAAAAAATAAACATGAACCAGATATTAGATGACATTAGGGAATTATTGTTAATTTTGTTAAGTATGATAATAGTTTTGCAGTGATTTTTTTCCAGAAGTCCTTATCTTTTAGAGATAGATCCTGAAGTATTAGTGAATGAAATGATACAAAGTCTAAGATTGCCTTAAATTTCTCTGCCAGGAAAAATAACTGTGGGGAGAGATGAAACCAAAATGGAAAATGCTGATAACTGCTGAAGCAGGGAGGGATCGTTGTTACACTCTTCTCTCTACTTGTATGTATGTTTGAAATTTTTCATGGTAAAGTGTTAGATTTTTTAACACACAGATGGCATGCTAAGTACACTGGTGGATAAAGGCTGAGGGCACCTGGGGAGCAGAGAGGAAGGGTTCTAAACCAGCCTGAGGAAGTTGGGGACAGCTGGACAAAGGAGACAGGCCCTCCATTCTTGAGCTCTTCTGGCACTTATCATGCTGCCTTCTCATGAGATACAACCAATTCACCTCTGGACAAAGAGATGCAACCAATTCATCTTTGCGACCCCTGGACACAGCAGAGTAAGGCAAACAGCAGGTGTTAAATAAAAGCTTTTGAATGGTTTACTTATAACCCTCCAAAACCCTTTTGATGTTCCCATGAAAGCAGCAGTGGCAGCAAACACAATTATGTTGTGCTGGACCTGTAGGATACACAGAAGAGAAAACAGTCTCCACTCTCAAGGGAAGACAAGCCATTCACATAAAGAAATGACCTGCAGAAAGGAGCTCAATGTGCTAAGTGCTAAATGAATGGTATGAAATGCTGAACATGGCACCTCTGAGGATTTGTGTACAGAATGGCTCGCTAAGTTAGGGAAAGGATCCAGGCTGCGAGGATGAGGGCCATCAGTAGTGGCAGTGGTGGGAATATGAAGGAAGGAAGGGATGGTTGTGGAAGAACTGATCCCACTGTGAGGAATTGCGTAGACCAGAAGAGTGGTGGCCCCCAGGACACTTCCCCAGACCATCAAAGCTCACGTGGATTCTTTCATCATCATCACTGCCAGGGGCATAGTGAAGGAGGCGCTGAAGGGATCACGTATTCACAGACAAAAGAGACCCCTGTAAAGACTTTAGCTTTTGCCAATGCAAGGTGTGCAGAGAGCGGGGAGCAAGGGTGAAAATGCATTATATGTTCCCTGGGTAATTGTACCCTCTCCCTCCTCCTCTACAGTGGGATCAGAATCCTCCAAAATCCCTTGCCCTCTGAATATCTCAAGAAAACCAAATGGAAAGATTCCATCTGAATATGCCTTAGCTTTTCTCTGCATGATCAGGACACGCCTCGCCAAGACTGAGAAGTGGCCCCTAGCCTGCCCTTCCTCGTGGCTGGGAGAAGCCACTCCAGGCTGATCGCCAGTGCCTTTCTGCTCTATCTTTAGAAGCTTCAAGGGAGCAGCTTTCTCAAAGCTGAGCTCCCTAATGCTTTGACACAACCTGGAAATGAGCAGGGAAACCTCAGGAATTACTCACCAACCCAGCAGGAATGTAGGCCCAAAGACAAAACTAAGTCGATTTATAGAAAATTTTAAAAGGTCCTATCTCTCGCACATCTGAGTCTGTGGGCCGAGATTTATGATCCTCACCTAAGGAATAGACCCTTTTCAAGTCAACTTAAACAGAAAGGGGGGTTTACTGGAAGAACACACGGAAATCTAGAGCTCTAAATTGGGCAGGGCCAGGCTCCAAAAGAGATTAAAACCAGGTCCAGAAACCATCAGGAACCAAAGCATCATCTCCATGTCTCTCTCTCCCCACCTCTCCTTCACTGTACTTCCACCTCTTCTCTCTCTCTCTTTTTTTAAAATTTTATTGGAGTTGAGTTGATTGACAATGTTGTGTTAGTTTCAGATGTAAAGCAAAGTGATTCAGTTATACTTATAGATATATTCAGTCTTTTTCAGATTCTTTTCTCATATAGGTTATCGCAGAATATTGAGTAGAGTTCCCTGTGCTATACAGTAGGTCCTCGTTGGTTATCTATTTTATATACAGTAGTGTGTGTATGTCAATCCCAACTCTCGTCTCTTGTTCTCTAAATACTAACTTCCCCTACTCACTTGCACGTACATGGGCCAAATTTGGCTGCCCAAGTCTGATTTGTTGCTGTTGTTGTTTTTCCAAAAGCAAACAAACAAACAATTTTAGTGACTACGATAATATTGTTTGACATTTTGCAAATCCCTTTAATGGTTTGCTTAATAGAAGATAGCTGAATTACTACCTCTGCATTCAATCTGTTGTGTTAGGTTGTTTTGGTTGAAGTATATGAAGAAAATTTAGTCTCACAGAGACATGTACCTAAAAAAGACTGGAGTATTTTAACGGACTTTTCAAATGATTGTGGATAACCTTTGATAACTATACCAAAACTCAACAAGTAGTAGTTTCTTAAAGTTTAGATGCAGTGTGGAATCTGAATTTATATCAATGAAATTTTCTTACTGCTAAATTATAATCCATTAGTCTATCCACTTTGAATGAATCTCTTACTCATGTCTTTGTTATTTGAAAAATATGGGTTTCCTGAGGTCTGCCTATTTTCCAAATGTTGACACATTTCATGAAAAAATATATTTAAAAATCACAATTGTTAATATCGCCACAGATCCCACCAGAATACTTTTAAGTATTGAAAAGCTGTCAAGCTCATGGTGTGGCAGTTACAAAAATTTTTTTAAATTTTAGTTTTCATTTGGAAGCTCAAATTTTACCATTGGCAAAAAATGCTGGTGGTTATTTTCCTTGAAGTGACAGGAAAACTTCATTTATTTTTCAAGACAATGTCTGCCAAATACCCAAGGCTGAGAAACCACAGTTTGTTCTTTCAAGTAAGAATAGTGCTCCTTTAAAAAAAATGTTTTTTAATGTGTTTAGTTCACAGCTCAAACAATCACATAAGTGGTTTTCCTCTAGACAGCTGCCTACTTCGGCATGCAGTAGAAGTGCTATATGCAAACTTCCCATTTCATCACACAGAATATTGAAAAGATGTGTACACCAGAGTCAAGAGTTAATGAAATTAATAATTTTTACTGCTTCATCAAGAACACTCTTAAGTGAAACTGGCTTTTGCTTTTCTTTTCTTCTTCTTTTACTGTGAGTGTATGATGGTAAAAAATACAATGACTACAGTTGAGTGCCACTGCATTGCCCTGGTTCATGCTAAGATGCTAGCTTTTTTGCTTGTATGCCATCAGCAAAAAATAATAATAAATAAATAAATAAATAAAAGCATGGTAAAAAAGAAAAATAACCTCGTAGCATCATTATGAAAATGGTTTTGACTTGGTAGACCCCATGAAAGGGTCTCAGGGACCACGCCCCAACAGGGATCCATGGATCATGCTTTGAGAACTGGTATCTAAACCATCCAAATTCAAGCAATTAACAAACTCCCTGGGTCCCAATATCCTATTCCAGGGAGAGGAAATTTGGGTTAGGTGTCTGCTCCTAGCCCTCAGTGTGCCCAGGCACTTGCTCATGTGGCAAGTTGTCTACTTAGCAACATTTGTGGGACCAGAGAGTCTGAAAAGAGATAGGTCTGGCAGAGCTGAGGTTCAGGAGAGGGTGAGGTTAAGAGCCCCATGAAGTTAAAAAAAGAGTTGGAACAGTGAGGGAATTCAGCAGGAATATGTCCTGGAACCTGAACAGATAACTTTTAACAACTGAAGTGCATTCAGTGTTTTACAGATTCCAAAGTGGTTTCACATGCATTACCTCATTTAATCCTTCCAACAGCTTTGTGAGGTAAACGTTATTACTGCCGCTTTACAAATGAAGAAAGAGTAGCTTAGAGAGGTCGAGGGACTTGCACAATCCTACAACAAAGAAGTGACAGAACCTAGATCTTCAGACTTGAAGTAACGGGCTCATTCACCCTCGGTCAGCTGCCTGCCATGTAGTTATACCCTAGGTGACCCGCAAGATATGCTCAAGAGTGTGGCTAAGGATTTGGGACAAGGATCCTGCACCTGGTGAGAGGGCAGGTGAAAGAAGAAAGATTTTGAGCTCCCTGCCTAGAACTTAAATTCAAGAAAAGGGAATGGAGGACTTCGCTGGTGGCACAGTGGTTAAGAATCCGCCTGCCAATGCAGGGGACCCGGGTTCGAGGCCTGGTCCAGGAGGATCCCACATGCCACAGAGCAACTAAGCTCGTGCGCCACAACTACTTAGCCCGTGTGCCTAGAGCCCATGCTCTGCAACAAGAGAACACCGCAGGGCCTCCCTGGTGGCGCAAGTGGTTGAGAGTCCGCCTGCCGATGCAGGGGATGCGGGTTCGTGCCCCGGTCTGGGAGGATCCCATGTGCCGCGGAGCGGCTGGGCCCATGAGCCATGGCCGCTGAGCCTGCGCGTCCGGAGCCTGCGCGTCCGGAGCCTGTGCTCCGCAACGGGGGAGGCCACAACAGTGAGAGGCCCGCATACCGCAAAAAAAAAAAAAAGAGAACACCGCAATGAGGAGCCCGCTCACTGCAACAAAGAGTAGCCCCCGCTGGCCGCAACTAGAGAAAGCCCGCACGCAGAAACGAAGACCCAACGCAGCCAAAAAGAAAAAAGAAAAGAGAATGGAGCTGGAGTCAAGGATTCCTAACTTTCTTGAACCCTGGACAGTTGTGTGATGGACAGTTGTGTGCTGTGAGGACCCTGTGGACTAAGTCCCCATCCATATGGGCTAAATCTCCCAATATGGGCTAAGTCTCCTATATGGGGTGCTGTTGGCTACTCCATAAACTCTCACGGGAATGAGCCTGCTTTTTCCATTGTGGTCACTGGCAGTGAAGTGCTTCTCCATGTGGGAAAAGAACACTGCTTTTGAAAAATAAAGTGTGAAAGGATGTATTACTTATTAACTATCTGATGTGAATTCCTGTGTTCAGACTAGGAATTAAAGTATAGACTTTGTTACATTATAAACATTTTTTTTCCCTACAGTCGACCAGCTGGAGGACCTTCTCCATGAGAAAGAAGCATCAGGTCTAAACAGAGAGCCATCCACTTAGGGAGTCTGGCTTTGATCATTTCCCTGACACAATCCAGTTTCCTCTAACCTCTCTCACCCTGTGTTAATCTTTAGGATGTTATTCCAAGGGGGCTGAGCCAAGAGAAAATGAAGATTAAAGCTATAAAGGAAACCAACATGGGAAGATCCGGGCTCAGTTTTAAAGCAAAGCCAGTGAGACATCACCATGGAGAGAAATTGATAACAGCCTCGAGACAAGGTATCCCAATATGCTAGTCACTAGCAACTTATGGATGTTGAGACTTGAGATGTGGCCAGTCTCAAATGAGATTATGTTGTACATGGAAGATACACATCAAATTTCAAAGACTTAGGACAAAAACAAAGCAAAAGAAAATCTCATGAGTATTTTTATGTTGATTATATTTTGAAATGTTAAATTTTGGATATATTGAGTTAAATAAAATATAGTATTCTAGCCAATTGAACTTGTTGTTTTTTATTTTTATTTTTTAATGTGGCTGCTAGGTAATTTTAAATGATGTATGTAGCTCACATTATATTTCTGTTGACAATACTTGCCTGGAGAAGTCAACCCAACAGCTCTGCTAACCCCACTGCTTCTGGCTCCCCCTTGTTTTTATTTGAACCATATCAGTTTATTCTCTCTTTAATTTTTTCATTCCTTCTCAAATTCTAAAGCTAAGAAATAATTTTGAAAGGCAACTCATTCCAATTTAGTTTGGGCAAGTTTTGATGATAAAAATTTAGAAGAAGGAGGAGGAAAGAATCTAAAAACCCAAAGTCTCCTGGTTTATTAAGAAGGTAAAAAAAAAAAAATTCTGCCCATTTATTTCCTTTTCTCGTTAAAGAGAAGATGCCCTCTCCGTAACAAATTGATGTCCCTTTTAAGGAAGAAAGAATAAATAATATAATAATGACAGATTAGTTCCTATTCGACATTCACTTAACATGAGTCCCCTGAATTTGAGGTCTCCCACCACATATTAGCAGATGGCTCCAAAGCTGGAACAAATTACCATGTAAATTACCATAACAAATTAAATGCTATTACTATGTGAAAATAAAGCTAATTTCTGACCCAGAAGGTTAAAGTGTCGGGCGTAGGAGGGGAGGTAGAGAGTGTCTGTGAGTGTGACCACGCCATCACACTTCAATATTTCAGAAAAGCTACAGGGTACTGGGGACGTCTGAAGGAATTCTGTGTCTTGCCTCTAGGCTTTTGACAAACCTTTACTTCAGCAGAACACAAAGCAGCCGTGAAGTTCAGGATAAAAGTTAACAAAAGGACGAGGTCTTCTTTGGGCAACTTCAGCTGGAATACGAAGAAATGCACAGAAAAACAAAGGTTTGGGGGTGGGGAATGCAATACTTGCTGTCAGTCGGTAGAGGATCTGATATTGCATTTCCTGGCTTCCCCACCGCCACAGAGTTGACCTTCACCACAGCTCCCAGGAGTGACTCATTGCACCCCACTGAACATCTCTCCACTAATCAGAGGCTTGTTAAACAAGCCCGCAGGTAGCCCATCAAACCCAGCAGTGAGGTGTGACTTCTCCCGCCTCCACTTCCCCTCCCATTGATTCACTCCCGAGTGATCCTGGCGGCCTGGCTCTGCTATTGAAGTACTTTATTGAACAAAGTGGTATACAGGAAAACAAGAATCCAGGCAGGAGCACCAATCTTTAAAAACCAATCTTCATAGACTTGTTTCTATCCATCTTTCATCCATCTTACATCTCTCCTCCCTTTGGGCCTGCTGGATTTGCTCAAGGTGTGTGAATTGCTGTGAGGTTTCCCCACCTTTTCTATCTTTGGCATCTTCCAGTTAGCATTTCCCAATGCCCTAATGCTTCTCCTCCTGCCCGAGCCTGTGTTACCGTCCCAGCTTCCTGGGAACGACCCTATTCTGCAAGCTACCACATGTGAACGGGCTGGTGTTTTGCTAGAATGTTTTGAAATGATGAAACTGATCTGTCCCCCAAGGAGACTGACTCAGCAAAGATCATTACAAACACTCCACATCTTACGATCGTGGGAAAGGGAAATTATAGCTGGGATTAGTCTGGAAGATCCCACTTTTCAGTATTACACAGTGGTGCTAATATATTTTGGAGACGCCATTAGAAAAATAGAAAATCTTCCTTAAATTTAAATGTGCATGCTGTATAAAAATACTTAGGTCTGAACAGACATGAAAGCTTAGCAACTTCAAAGTATGGTACAAGCTCTGTATAATTAATCTGAACCCACACCCAGATAGAGAAGTCAGTATTACCAATCCCCATACATTTTCAAATGGAACAACTTAGCCACAGTAAGGTTTTAAAAATTGTCCAAGGAGAACCAGCATGAATTAGCAGGTGTGGCTTAAGGAGAACCAGCAACAGACAAAAGATAATGGAGAGAAAAAAAAAAGAGGCAGGGAGATACATGCAGAAAAAAGTCATTTTGAAATCTTAACTGTTCTCTGGAAGGGGATATAAGACCAGTTTTTAAATGACTATAAGACCAGTTTTCTTCATAGGATATTCTACCTTGAAATTATTGCAGATAATATACTCATACAAACAGACCAAATTGTGCCAGTGTTTTCTAGAAGACAAAGTTTCTTGCTTGAAAATTCTATCAGTCTTTGAAGTAAAAGTATGTGTTTATTATTGCAAGAGGAATATGCTAGAATAATTAATGATGATTATGAAAGAAGTTAATTTTATATGAAAATTATTAAGAACTTTTCAATAATTAATAGGGAAATAGATGGACAGTTAATACAACTATTAAGAGTGCATTTGCTAGACATTTATAGGAAGACAATAGATTTTTATTGAGTCAATAAATGTAAATCCTTATGAAAATAATAATACAAGTCAGAATAATAGAGATTAGATTATATCATAATTTTAGTACTTGTGCAATTATTTGTATACTGGTACAAAACATTAAATAAAAGATCTTTAAGAACTCTTAAAGAAATATTTCTTTCTTGAGAACACCCTATAGTAGCCCATATTGCCTTTCATGAGACTTTCCTTCTTCTTCCAAAACACTGTCTTGTTCTCCTTGTTCTCCTTACAGCTCTGTACCTGAGAACTTATAAGCCCGTGGCTAAGAGCAAAACTAAGAATCAGATAAAAGTGAGTTCAAAAGCTGGTTCCACTGCTTACTAGCCATGTTGAAGGTGGTAAAATTCTTAACTTTCTAAAACTGCTTCTTCACCCGTAAAATGGGAAGATAAAGGTAGCTACCTCTTAGGATTGCAGCAACATAAACTCATAAAGTGTTTAATATGCTACCTGGCATGTTCTCAATAAATGGTAATAATCACCATGATTCTCCTTGAAAGCAAGAAATTCCAGCTTCTCCAGAAAATCAATGCCAGCAGCCAAAACATAAACCGAGAGATCGGAAGGGTCAGTCTGTAAGAGTTTGTTTCTCTCTCCCACGTTTAGAACTAACTGTGTTATAGATATAGAGATCAGACAGATGGAGATCAGAACATCAGTCGCATGACTGACAGAAATGGGAAGAGTTGGACATGGCTTTGATCTGTGGCCACAGAAGGTTTGTGTGGCTTTACCGGCGACACAGCACAGCTGGACCACCACAGGCCTTACCTCAAGGGTAAACTCCTTAAGACAAGGCAGAGAGCAGCATAGGCAGGAAGTTCTTTAAAAGAGAAAGGAAGGAGCTGTACAGAATGCGCTCAGTTTTTCCTCTGGGGGTGGGGAGAGGCCAGGAGTATAACTCTAGCTGAAGTTGCTCCACAAGGAAAAATAAACAATTGGAAGAATGTTCTCACTGTACCCTATTCCCAACAAGAAAGTCTTTCCTTATTGAGGTTTCTCTGCAAAAACCCTTCAAGTCCCCTCGTCCTCCAAGCCAGCCTTCCTCAGTACCATTCTCCATTTTTTGCCTCTTCTCCCCGGAGTGTGATTCTCTGAGTTTGCTCCCAGGTTCAGACCTGCACTCCAAACTCTGCCCCCTGCATTCTGTACCGACCCAGTAATCACACACAAAGATGATCATGTTCAAAGCCTTTCATTTTCCTAGTTCTTTGTTTAGTACACAATCCTTTCTCACCACAACAAAACCCAATTTAGAAGAACATAATGACAGTAAGAATATATCAAAAGGGAATTGAGAAAAATATAGTATTCAATCTTTATTGAACACCCAATATATACATATGGGAATATGGTGGTGAAAAAGACAAGGTCCCGGCTCCCTTCCGTGGAGCTTCCACTTGGTGTGGGAGAAACAGGGCAAACTGCCCAAAGAGGGCCATCTCTGCATACATGGAGGAAAACACTCAAGATCTGAGTTCTTACCCAGGCCCTGCCATTAACTGACTATGTGACAAAGTTTTCCATCAAATGAGGGGATAGTATTAGAAAGACAGGGCATTGACTGAAGTTCTCAAAGATTTCCCTCACCCTTGGGTCTTCCCAAGGAGATTCTCTCCTGGATGAAATCAAATGCAGACCTAGCTCACTTGGCAGCTGTCCTAGGCAGACACTGTTGGGAAACTTAAAAGAATCTACAAGTCAAATAATGCTTCCTTTCATTTTTTTTTATTGAAGTACAGTTGATTTACAATGTTATATTAGTTTCAGGTAGACAGCATAGTGATTTGGTATTTTTGCAAATTATACTCCATTATAGGTTAGTACAAGATAATGGCTATAATTCCCTGTGCTGTACAGTATATCCTTGTTGCTTATCTATTTTATACATAGTAGTTTGTATTTGTTAATCTCATACCCCTAATTTGCCCCTCCCCCTTTCCCTCTCCCCTTTGGTAACCACAAGTTTGTTTTCTATGTGGTTTTGTTTCTGTTTTGCATAGACACTCATTTTTTGTGTTATTTTTTAGATTCCACATATAAGTGATAGCATATAGTATTTGTGTTTCTCTGTCTGACTTATTTCATTAAGCATAATATTCTTAGATCCATCCACATTGCTGCAAATGGCTCTTACTTTAATTTTAGACAAGAACCTTTTAAGCTCAGTGATCCTTTTCCTGAAGCCAATGCAGATATGAAGAAGCAAATTGGAAGAGATCATAGATGCAGTCACAGGGACAAGAAGTGACAGACCAAAGTGGATCTACCTCATTTTAATATTCCTGAAAACCTACCATAATAGATGGAAAACAAAAGGTAATTATGCCCATGCCTCATATTCCAGAGATATGTTTAAATTACATTCAGTAGGGTCTGAGATATTTTGATATATTAGGAAGCTTTCTATTCAAAAGAATTAAGATTGGAAATGTTTGGTGCTTGAAGAAATAAATTTCTCTCTTTTCAAAAAGTAACCCCTATTCCTTTATGTGCGATTTTCCCAGTGATGATGGATAAATGCCTTTTGTAATCTATTTCTTTCCAAGCAGTTGCAAGCTCAGATGCTTTAGGGATCAAAAAATGTGTAAAGTAGCCATATGAATTCAACCTCAAAACACAGTCAAGATTCAAACTCATACTGTTCGAAGATTGTGACTCATCTTAATCAATGTTTAGGGAGAGAGAAAGGTACCTCTTGAACTTAAAAGTAAGGTCACTCTCTGAAAGCGACCCGAGTAAGAATCAATACATACTGGATGAGAAGAGCCATCAATAGAAAACTGGTCTGTGCTAAGTATACAACTGAGAAGAATCACTACCTCCAGCGTTAGCCAAGTTTTCTACAGCAAGTCTCAAAGAGATAGCGCTGATGGAAATGAAAAAGGAAATGTAATTGCTGGGTTGCCTTTCCAACAGCCATTCCTTTCCCTTTTTCACCATTGTCAGAACCTACCTCCCATTATAGGCTGTGAAAATGCCTTTCCTGGCCTCTCTTGTAGCTAAAGAAGGTGATACTGTTCTAGCCAAGAAAACATGAGGGGAAAACTGCGGAGAGTCTTCTGGGAAAAATTTTCTCTGTGATAATCATCACCATCATCACCATCATCATCATCATCATCATCATCAACACCAGAAGAAAGCTTATCTCTTCCCTGGGCCCATAGACTAAGGAGAAAGCTGGAAACTCTTCAAAGTGAGTGTGCAAAAGTCAGTGTAACTTGTACTTCAGAAGGGTTGATATTACAAATCCATGTTTATCTTGGAGAATGCTTTGCAGATCAAAGGGTTGTATCTGTCTCTTCAGACACTCTCCAAATCTAACTCTGTATTAAATAAGAAAAAATTAAAATTCTGACAGAAAACTGTCACATTCAGAAAAGAGCTGACAGTGAGTAGTTTGCTCTAGGACATCAAAGTTCCCCCAGATAGGCCTAGAACAATTTTTATGGAGATGCTCCAGCACAATTAGATATCCTGCTTACAGCAAATATGGTAGATTTTGCAAATGCAGTTGGTGATCTCTGTCAAAGAAAGTATTTGTATATAGTAAATACACTAATTAAAATAAATATAGCTTTCTCCACATAAAATGGGACATCAAGGGACTTCCTTGCCAGTCCAGTGGTTAAGACTCTGTGCTTCCACTGCAGGGGGCATGGGTTTGATCCCTAGTTGGGGAACTAAGATCCCACGTGCCACACAGTGAGGCCAAAAAATAAAAAAGTAAATTTTTTTTTTAAAAGTTTAAAAAAAAAGGGACATCAAGAGACCACTCCTATCATATTAGTCACCTCCCACCTGCCCCTTCAGATCCTCTCAGCCTTGCCTTTCTCTGTGCCCTTTGACCTCTTGTTCTAGCTCAGTCAACATCATGGCAGCCAACTTTGTGTAAATTCAACCAACTCCACTTGGGCAAACCCATAGCACCCCACTTCACTCATATCTCTCAGGCATTCCTGTCGATGCTGAGGTGTGATACCCAACAGAACACATTCAGTGCCTACACATATATACACAATCAGGAAGTACAGGGGAATTAAGAACCAGTGGAGAAAACCTGAGGCCAAAGGGAGCCAGGAAGCAATAAATAATTCTTCTCCCTTTCTTGCCTGGAATCAGTCACTTTTTTTAAAATTTATTAAACTATAGTTGATTTACAATATTGTGTTAGTTTCAGGTGTACAACTTCAGATGCTTTTCCATTATAGGTTGTTACAAGATATTGAATATAGTCCCATGTACTATACAGTAAATCCTTGTTGTTGTTTATTTTATATACAGTGGTGTGTATCTGCTAATCCCATACTCCTAATTTATCCCTCCCCCTCCCCTTTCCCCTTTGGTAACCGTAAGTTTGTTTTCTCTGTCTGTGAGTCTGTTTCTGCTTTGTAAATAAGTTGATTTGTATTATTTTTTTAGATTCCACATATAAATGATATCATGTGATATTTGTCTTTCTCTGCCTGACTGTTTCACTTAGGATGATAATCCCTAGGTCCATCCATGTTGTTGTAAATTACAATATTTTGTTGTTTCTATGGCTGAGTAATATTCCATTGTATATATAGACCACATCTTCTCTATCCATTCATCTGTTAATGGACACAGGTTGCTCTGGAATCAACCATTCTTTTTTTTTTTTTTTTTTTGCAGTATGTGGGCCTCTCACTGTTGTGGCCTCTCCCATTGCGCAGCACAGGCTCCAGACGTGCAGGCTCAACGGCCATGGCTCATGGGCCCAGCCGCTCCACGGCATGTGGGATCTTCCCAGACCGGGGCACGAACCCGTGTCCCCTGCATCGGCAAGCAGACTCTCAACCACTGCGCCACCAGGGAAGCCCCAATCACTCTTAATAAACACTCTCAAGTTGTACTTCCCTCCTTCCCTGCCTCACCCCCCTTTCCCTCATTGCTGTTCTCTGGGAATTGTGCTCCAAAATAAAGTAGTAGCACATAATCCTTGGCCTCAGTCTCTGCTTCCTAAGCAACGCAGGCTTAGACTCTATTCACTTTCCATTTCCGTGTAACAAATTACCACAAATGTAGTGGCTTAGAAACAATACCTATTTATCAGGTTACAGTTCTGTAGGTCGGAAGTTTACCATGGTGTGGCTGGGTTTATTACTCAGGTTCTCAAAAGACTGAAATCAAGGTATAGCCCAAGTTACATTCCCATCAGGAGCTTGGAGTTCGCTTCCAGTCCTACCTGGTTGCAGAAGAATTTGGTTCCTCACAGTTGTAAGACTGAGGTTCCCCTTTCTTTTCTGGCTGTAGGTGAGGGGCTGTTCTCAGCACCTAGAGGGCACCCGCATTCCTTGCCACTCAGTTCCCTCCATCTTCGAAGCCAACAGCAACAAGTCAGATCATTCTTGGGCTTCAAATCTCTCTGACCTCTGTTTCTGATCTTTAAACCCAGATTTAAATGGCTCATGTGTTAAGGTCAGTTTTACCTAGACAATCCTCCTATTTTAAGGTCAACTGATTTGGGACCTACATCTGCAAAAGCCCTTTGGCCATATGATGTACCATAGTCACAGATTCCACCCTCCCCCAAAGGGATGTGGATTATACAAAGACAAGGGTCATTGGGGATCATCTTAGAATTCTGTCCATCACAGAGATAGTTGGCACCAAAAATGGCCCTAGAAAGCAGACAGTCAGGATGATATTTTGGTGCTAGATTACTCACTAATCTGAAAGAAATAGGGTTCAAATTATTGAACCCTATTATTCAAATAGGGTGGTGAATGGAGTGGAAATTCTGGCATGCAATGGCATCACAAGTACTAAGGCTTTCCCTGGAATTTAATTGATATTAGGTAGAGATGGAAGGTGAGGCAATGGATATGCAGTTGCCATGGTGCTTGAAAAGCATGGGAGCAACTGTGACTATAAAATGCGTGGATTGGTCTTACTGCTATTAGCAGAATTGGAAGCCTTGAAAAAAGAAAATAATAGACTCAGATCGACCAACTGCCAATTCAAAACCTGCTTTGAAATCTAGAGGGCCTCTGGGGTAACTTTTAAGGATATTCTCATCTCCTGTCACTGAAAGGCAGAGCTGCTAGAGAGACAAGTCCGATGCCTCATTCCTAGTGGTAGGAGGGGTGAGGTAAGACCTCTTGTTTTTTATTTTAGAGGGATGTCCTGGAAAGCTCTAGATCACTGGATCCCTAAAAACTTCGCCAATGTGGCAAGTCCCTGAATCTTCAGGGGATTTCTCTCTCTCTCTGCTATGCATGATTCTACTAGGGCATATACAGTACCTTCTAATTCCTGCTCACCAGATCCATTCAGCAAGATGCTATGTGGTGATCTGATGATTGTCCACAGGATTGCAATCCTTGTGGTAGAAAGCAGGAGCATTTACTTAGTCCTGGGGCAGGAGCATGAATGTTTACTGCTGTGTGAAGGTGAACTACTTTTGATCCCCCCTTTTAGTGGAGATTGAGAAGTACAGGTTCACCAGCTCAACAGCCCCCCACGGTCCAATTCCCTCAAGATTTACCCCCTCACATATGTCCCTAGTTCCTGCTCAGATGTATTAATCAGCTCCAGCAATTTCTGCAGTACATAAGCTACTTTCTCCTGGAGCAAAGACTGAACTTCCCTGTTTGAGCTATTCTGATACCTGACCCTCATTACTGGTCTGCCGGGGTAGTTTTTGGTGAGAATAGAGGCACCTGCCTTGGGGAAGCTAAATGCATAGTCTCCATGCAAGCGAAGGCTCCTCTCTTTACCAAGGAGAAGAAGGATTTTTTTTGCCAACCCAGAAATTGAAGAGGGTTTGGAAGGTTCAAGATGCTCAGGCTTGTTCACTCTAATATCCCTATTCTAGATCTCAGAGTTACACTTTTTTCCTATCAGGATCCTGACCTTGACATAGGAGACTTGCCAAAGCCACACATTCAGTCTCCTTTGAAAGTCTGCCTCCCTTACAATTAAATCCTGGTCCTAATTTTCAGCACAGTATTCCCCATAACCACAGGAGACAAAGGTCTCCTTAAATTGTGCCAAGGAGGCCTTCCACCTTGAGCTAACAGTTGGCTGAACCAGGCTTCTTTTATCCTTTTCTCAAGGCCTCCAAAGCAATCCATAAAATCTCCACAGTTTTTATAATTCACATTGCCCCTGGACCATTCAAGTGCATAACAACTATATAACTTAGTGCTTTCTCTTCCACTGGTACCTCATCCTAGGTCACCGTGGAGTCTTAGTAATTATGATGCTATTACATGCCAGGGTTAATCACCATCCATCTACTACCAACAATAGGGTTCTCCTTGCCAGCTAACTGGCAAGTGACCCAGCTCTAAAATCCCACGAGGGTCTGCTTTCTGGTGCCATTTCTGACACCAACTATCTTATCCCAGGTTCCCCTGAGAGTTGAACCCCGAACAAGGTCTGTGTGCAGGGAGTTATTTGTTAGCATTTTTGTGCCCCAAAGAAGCAGTTCTGACATCTGATTAAATACAACTAATTGAACCTGTGTATTTTACTCATCTCCCTGCCAAAATCTCACCAAATGAAAGTGAAAGAATAGAAAAGGCCCCTAGGAACAAAGAAAATGAGTGAGAAAATGAAAGCAGACAGAGATGAACACGAACATTGGAAGCTAGAATACAAATGGATAAGTAGTAATCGATGTAGCAGAGTGAAAAAAACTGAAATCCACACTTTCAAGAGGGCAGCGAGGGAGTCCATGATAAGCTTCCCTGATGGCCTTAGAAATTGAAGACACCAGGAAATGTTGAAGGCAAGCAGAGAGGTAGGGCAGAGAACATGATCACCGTATAAGTCTGTATAAGAAAGATTTAGAACACCTGATACCCGCTCGGCCATCATTTCCCTGCTCCCTGTGCAGTCCAAAATCACTTTTTCCCTACTCAGATAAAAGACTGTTGTTTACTTTCTGGAGAGGTTGAGCCAGACAGATTCCAAGGGTAGAAATTGATTGAATACCCAATGTGCTTAAACATTGAGGAGAAACTTTCATTGCTGTGAGCAAGTTTCTGGATGAATCACTGATAGGTCATGTCAAGAGAAGACTTGGAGACTGAAGCATGTAGAAAAAGAAAGAAAACTTTACCTGCAAAGATTACAGGGAAGTCAGACCCATAAGGACTGGCTCACAAAGTTTAAGACACAAGTTTTTGTGTCAATATTTTTTTTTAATTTTTATTGGAGTATAGTTGATTTACAATGTTGTGTTAGTTTCAGGTGTACAGTAAAGTGGTTCAGTTATACATATACATATATCAATTCTTTTTCAGATTTGTTTCCCATCTAGGTTATTACAGAATATTGAGTAGATTTCCCTGTGCTAGACAGTAGGTCCTATTGTCTATTTTTTAAATTTTTATTTTATATTGGAGCATAGTTGATTAACAATGTTGTGTTGGTTTCAGGTATACAGCAAAATGATTCCGTTATACAGATACATGTATCTGTTCTTTTTCAAATTCTTTTCCCATTTAGGTTATTACAGAATATTGAGCAGCGTTCCCTGTGCTATACACTAGGTCCTTGTTGGTTATCTATTTTATTTCTTTTAATGTCTTTATTGGAGTATAATTGCTTTACAATGGTGTATTCGTTTCTGCTGTATAACAAAGTGAATCAGCTATACATATATATATACATATATCCCATATCTCCTCCCTCTTGCGTCTCCCTTGCACCCTCCCTATCCCACCCTTCTAGGTGGACACAAAACACCGAGCTGATCTCCCTGTGCTATGTGGCTGCTTCCCACTAGCCATCTATTTTACATTTGGTAGAGAACACAAGTTTTTAAAGGGAAAAAACCCCGCAAAATTATCAAGCTACGAAGCTTACATTAATCTGTTCATGATGGAAAAAATAATTTTCTCACATCATTATCTCATTCGCAAAGGTCATGGCTTATCTTTAGACATCCATATAGTAAAAATCAGGGACAAAATTGTTTTTGTTAAGGAGTCCGGGTTTACAAGAAATATTCCAGGTTATATTATTTGGGGGACCAGAACCAGACAGACCCTGTTGTTTTTGGAATGTCTCTGGATGAAAAGTTCTTAGTCTTATTGCAATCAAGGCAAAAATATCATTTTTTGTTTCAATAGTACAATAGAAAACTTTGTAAACAAACAACAACAAAAGGTGAGGCAATCACTAACTTCAGGGAAAACAAAAAGTCATATGTGCTAGATTTTTTTCTGCTCTCTCTCAGTCTTGGATTCAGGTAACTGACCTCTGTAGACTGCAGGACCCAGGCTTGGGTCCTTGATGGTTAAATGCCCCTTTTCCTCACAAAGTCAGGTACCACCATCTGACCTCTACCGTTCTGGAATGCCATCATCCCCATTGATATTATTTGTCCTCTGGCTTCTGGTTGGATTCAACCAATGAGATGTCTCCCACTGTTATCAGTGTTTACACAAGAAATAAGAGGGCAGGAGAGGTTGAAATATTGATTCCACCCTTACCCTAACCCTCACCTCCAGGCTGTGGCCTTTGGGCAGCAGCTCTGTTCCTTGCCTAAGGAACATAGGAGACCAAGGTCTCATGACATCTCCACACCTGTGGCTCTCTATAGGTCCCATGCACATATTGGGGTGGAATGGGTGGTAAGAAACCATGAATAAGTCTTCATTTTCATAGTAGGAAGTCTATAGATAAGATCTAAAGCTGGAAAAAGTAATAACAGTATTATTCAAAAATACATAAATAAATACCAGAAAATTGGTAGCTTCTTTATCTATTTTTGAAGGTGTTTGAAAGTTTTTACTTCTTAGAAAAGGGAATTAGGAGATGAGGAGAGATGGAATTCAGTAATATTACTGTACTTTTAAAACTATGTACATGTACTTACTTTTTAAAAAAATAAAAATTCAGTTTTAAATAAAGACTTCCTAAATACCTCCGCACAAAAGGTCAATGCTGAGTTCCCCTTTTTGACTTTTTGACCAATAGAAGAGGGGAAAATGCCCAGGTACACTCTAGAGTCTGTTCAGACTTAGAAACAGGGCCCCACATGCAATGGCTCCCATTTCAGGATCATTGCCCAAGGCCTTGGCAACTGTGCTTAGCCAGCTGAATGCTTTAACTCAGCATGAAATTCCAGTTGCCTCCAAATGTTTGTTCATCTTTGAGAGACCCCAGTATATATGAAACTAAATCCACAAGGCAATCTTTTTCCTCAAACATTAGTACTTTGTTACAAGAAGATATTAATATACCACATTTGAACTTAATTTAGGGTGATCATCCGAACATTTTGAGAAAGGTAAATATTAATTTAACTTGATCTGGGAAGTTATTAAAGAAAAATTAACCTATAAACATAAAGCCACTGTAAGCTCTTTAAAGGGAGTGTGTCTTGAGCTGTTCTCTGAATATTCAGCCAAAAACTTGAATCTACAATGAAGTCTTACCTTACCTTGTGGATAGGTTCAAATGTTAACACATACAGAGAAAAGCACATGTAGGCAAATTCCCCGTGACAATCCCTTAGGAAGGCTCCATGTTGAACACCATTACACTCTCTCAGTAAATTCCACAGAGACAGTGTTTACTCCATTGCTACAACAGATGGTTGTCTTTTGAGTTGAGCACCAGATGAAATTATGAACTAGCATTTAGGATTTCAAAAGTTAAGTATCTTCAGCAATAGAATCACGTTCAGTTTGGTGAGGTTTTCACTCTATGCAAAGACCTTGGGTATTGATCAGAGCTCAGCTCACATTCAGTCAGGGACATACGCTCACTGAGTAGAATGGTGGGTGGACCCTCATGCGCTGATCAAAAAATATGTCTCTTTCTTTGCAGAGTATGTAATTTACACAATTAAATGCATATATAACACAAAATACATGTAATTTGGAATTAAATGAGGAGTAATCTAAATAGGTACGGTGAGAATACATTTTCACAGTACAAGAGTCCAGATGTGCAGGGATATAATTTTCTTTGTCTACAGCTGAAATTAAATTTGGCTCTCATGATCCCATCTCCTTGGAGAGCAGAATACTTAGTTGTGCCAATTCTAGAGACTTGAGTCAGTTCCATCTTAAACTGTAGTCTCTTAAGATTCTCTTCCTTTCCTTTTCCTTTCTCCTCTTCTTCCCAGAGTAACCTAAGTTCTGGGGGGGATTACATATCATTTTAGCATCAGAGGAAGGACATTGGTCCATGCGTCATGTCTGTCCTCACTGGCCTTCCTGAAGTGTGGCTTGTTTCACCAAGTCTTGGGCCATAGCATCTGTTTCCACTGTGATCATGGCCAAAGTCAGGCTGGAGTAATCTTTGGCACTTTGGTGCTCCAGGACAGCCTGGGGACATGGAGGTCTCTCTCACACCAGCTGTCAATGACACTGCAGATCCTCGGCAACTTAGCCACATCTTGCATCCCATCCCTTTGCTGGACTGTTCTCCCATGACCTCTACTCTGGGTCCCCTTGTTCCACACCATTGTGACTCTCTGACAGACACACCCACCCTCAGTTATGAACCTCATCCAGGATCCCACTAAGACATGAAAAATTATCAACAGATCTGTTCCAGCCCCATGGACTGAAGGATATAGACAGGCAAAGGATAAGCAAACCAACCTTTTCACATCCTCTCCTCCTAAACATACTGCACTTCCTTTTCTTCCCTATTGTGACCCAAAGATTGGTCTAGGGCACACTTCCCAGAGCTCTAGATGGACTGAGGAATCCCTAGACTTGTCTGAGATGTCCATCCACATTCAACCAGAATTTTTACCTTCAGAGAGAGGGTGTAAAGTCAAAGCCCCACACTAACAACTCAGCTCTAATATCCCTCTTCAAATATTCTGAGCTCCTCCACCTCGACCAGAAAGGGGTCTTATCTTCTCTCTGTCCAGCATCTGATATCATTATGCATGCTTCCTTATATCCTGTGTAAATGGTATGCCCTAAATAAAAATAGACTTTTCTTCCCCAAAATCCTGGACCTTGCAAACCAAAAGCTCTTTAGTTCTCAGGCTATCATCTCTGCTATAGATTTGTCATTAAATTTGGGGAGTTTTCAGAGATTTCATCAAGTATTCTTTCTGCTCCTTTCTCTCTCCTCTCTTTCTGGGATTTCCATTATAAATATGTATACTTGATGATGTCCCACAGGGTTCTGAGGCGCTGATCATTTTTCTTCATTCTTTTTTTTTCTTTCTGTTCCTCAAACTGGATAATTCAATTGATATATCTCCAAGTTTGGGGATTCTTTTCTTCTAGCTGCTCAAATCTGTTGTTGAGTCCCTCTACCGAATTTTTCATTTCAGCTATTATACTTTTAAAATCCAGAACTTCTATTTCATTCTTTATAATTTCTATCTCTGTATTGATATTTTCTGCTTGGTGAAATGTCATTCTCCTACTTTCCTTTAGTTCTTTAGATTTGATTCTCAGTAGTTCTCTGAACATATTTAAAATAGCTGACTTAAAGTTTTTCTCAAGTAAGTCCAATGTCTGAGCTTTTTCAGAGATAGTTTCTATTGATTTTTTGCTCAATATGTGGATAATATGGGGTTTTTTCTTTGAAAGTCTAGAATTTTTGCTGAAAACTAGACATTTAAAATAACATAATGTGGCAAATCTAGAAACCAAATGCTGCCCCCTGCTCAGGGTCTCTGTTGTTTATTTAGTGACTTCTCTGAATGAATGTCGAAAGTCTATATTATTTTCATATGTAGTTACTGAAGTCTGTGCTCATTTATCTTAGTGGTCAGCTAGTGATTAGACATCTGAAAACTTAAATACCTAGAACCAATAAGTTTCCCAGGCTTTGGTGAAGGGTTCTGCGTGCGTTGGGGCATGCCTTCCATATTTAGCCAGGAAGTTGACAATTTTGCCTTAGCCTTTACTTTCTGTAGAGCCTCAAGGTCAGTCAGTGGTGAGAGCTTAAGACTTTCTCAGGTCTTTCCTGAACATACACACAGGTCTTGGCATGCACAGAGCCCTACACATGCACATGGTCTTCTAAATTCTCAGGAGTATGTCAGAGTTTTTCAAAGCCCCTGTAGCCATCTCACTCCTCAGTTTTTCCTTTAAAGCTTTTCAGTTATCCACTGCCTCAGGCAGCCACAAAGTTAAATAATTGCCTCTAAATTTTTTCAACAAACACCTCATTCCAACTTATGGTTACCAGGGGGATGGATGGGGGGAAGGGATAGTTAGGGAGTTTGGGATTGACAGGTACACACTGCTATATATTCTTTTTAATTTTTATTTATTTATTTATTTTAACATCTTTATTGGAGTATAATTGCTTTACAATGGTGTATTAGCTTCTGCTGTATAACAAAGTGAATCAGCTATACATATACATATATCCCCATACCTCCTCCCTGTTGCATCTCCCTCCCACCCTCCCTATCCCACCCCTCTAGGTGGTCACAAAGCACTGAGCTGATCTCCCTGTGCTATACGGCTGCTTCCCACTAGCTATCGGTTTTATATTTGGTAGTATATATATGTCCATGCCACTCTCTCACTTCGTCCCAGCTTATCCTTCCCCTTCCCCGTGTCCTCAAGTCCATTCTCTACGTCTGCGTCTTTATTCCTGTCCTCCCCCTAGGATCTTCAGAACCATTTTTTGGGGGGGGGATTCCATATATATGTGTTAGCATATGGTATTTGTTTTTCTCTTTCTGACTTACTTCACTCTGTACAATAGACTCTAGGTCCATCCACCTCACTACAAATAATTCAATTTCGTTTCTTTTTTGGCTGAGTAATATTCCATTGTATATATGTGCCACATCTTCTTTATCCATTCATCTGTCAATGAACACTTAGGTTGCTTCCATGTCCTGGCTATTGTAAACACACTGCTATATTTAAAATGGATAACCAACAATGACCTACTGTATAGCACAGTGAACTCTGCTCAATGTTATGTGGCAGCCTGAATGGGAGGGGAGTTTGGGGGAGAATGGATACCTATATATGTATGGCTGAGTCACTTTGCTGTGCACCTGAAACTATCACAACCTTGTTAATCAGTTATATTCCAATATAAAATAAAAAGGTTTTTTAAAAAATGGAAAAAAAACCCCCACCTCGCTCCAGGGGAAAGAACATTTTGCAGAGGCAGTGAACAAGTTCCAAGTTCAAGTTAAATAAAGAGAGCCTTGAAATGAGTCTTACAGAGAGCCATCATACAGGTCAAATAATGACGGTTCTCTGGGAATGAGCCTTCAAAGGAACTGCAACCCCATTCTGCCTTCTTCAGTGGCTACCACACTGCTGGTTTTCCTCTTGATTGCAGGCCCTTGGTTTTCAGGCTACCATGGAGCTGGACAGTGGGACATGCTAAAATGCCACAAAGCTCGCTATTTTTATTGAGAGTCAGCTGTTTTCTTTAATAAATGCTCCCTGGAGGGCTGCAAGCCTTTGATTAATTTCTAGAGTTCCAAAAAAAAGTTAATTCTGTCTTTTGCTAGTTTTCTTGTTGCTTTCATGTAATTTTTGGAGGTCCGGGCTCTGCCATTTTTGCTTATGTCACTCTATTACATATTTTTAAAGTATTTTAAAATGCAAAGTTAAGCAATGACTATTTTGTTTTCAGCTGTGATGCTGATGATAATATAATATTTATTGAGAACCATGTGCCAAGCATCAGTCTAATAATTCACATGTATTATCTCAGTTAATCTTCAAAATAATCCTTTTACACAGGTACTATTACTATCCCAGTTTACAGACAAAGAAAATGTAGTATACAGAGTTTAATTAATTTGCCTAAGATCAATAAGAACTAAGTGGTGGAAACTGGATTTGAACTCATGCTATTTGGCTCTAGAATCAAGGGCTGTGAGGCATCATGGAACAACTAGGAATTACCAGAATGAACAACATGTCAGTTAGTGTTTTAAAAATATTAACCCATGACATAGGCTTTTCTTTTATTGAACTCCAGATTACTTTAGGTGTAAGAAGCATTCATACCAGATATTTCTTGATCATCAAAATGTCAAGTAATTTTAATCTTTTTGATAAAGGCAAATTATTAAATATATAACTGAAGTCTTTAATATTCAGGTCTATGAGAATTTTCATATAAACAATTTAACAAATCAAAAACAAAATCCTTTATCTGACATAATTTTTTTGTCTTTTGTTTGAGAAAATATTATCACTATATTTTGAGATCCACCCCTCCACCCCGGTGCTGAAATCTTTTTGAGGCATTGGTTTAGCTTGTTCCATTTCAATTCAACAAAAATTTCAGAGTGTTTACTTTGTGCCAGTTACTGGGGATGTAATGGTAAACAAAGCAGATTCTGCCATCCTGAGGCTCACAGTACAGTTAGAAAAGTCATGAAGTAATGACAGGTGTGATTAGTATTATGAGAGGAAGCACAGATATTATGGGATCATATGATGAGAGACTAGAAAAGGCATCCTTGGGGATATGACATATAAAGTGAGACCTAAAGGACAGGATGGGGTCATGGGAAGTCTTGGCAAAGGAAACAGACACTTGAAGGCTAGAGACTGAGAAAGAATATGGTTTATTCAAGAACTAAGAACAACTTATTACGGGCAGAAAACAGAAATTATGGGGAGAGGCAGTCATGGAAATAAAAGGACTTGGCTGAAGGATCTTGTTTGTTCAAAAGCATTTGTTCCGATGAGCTAAAAGTCCCCCAAAGAGCAATACAGTATATTTATACATAAATATTCTTTTAGCCCATCATTAAGAGGTTGCCCAGTGGTAGCATATGTGGTAGGGTTCTACTTTCTGGTTGATAGTTTTAAATGAAGAATTGCCCAAAATAGAGCTAAAACCTACCTGAAGGTGATACTAGGAGAGAGGGGTAAAAGGTTCATGAGCAAACTGGTAAAAGTAAGCCAAAATATAAAACTTGAAAGAGAGAGAGAGAAACAAATCATGCCTGGAGACAACAATACCACTGAAGTTATTCCAAGTTTCTCTCTAATCAGACTGACTTCTCTGCTCAGGTATTTCACAATACATCATCCACAATCTCCATGACAACGTTTTGAAGTATTACATTTCCCTCTGTCATATGAGGAAATCAAGGTTCAGAAACATAAATGACTTCATTCACTTAGCAAGTACTTACTGAGTGCCTACTACAGGCTGCTTTATCAGTGGACCCAAGCTAATGGAACTTATATTCTAGCAGGAATTTATTCAAGTTCACACAGCTGTTAAACCTCAACTAAGACTTCTTTAGCTAGAAAGACTACACACCTCTATTGCACCACACTGAACAAGAAAGGGTTATTTTTTTCTTAAAAATGATCCAGAAGACACCTAAGTGGTTCACTATCAATAAATTGTACTGTGATGTCATTTCAACTAAGCTCTCCATTATTTGGTATTTACAACAGGTATCTTGATTTCGAGCTGTAGAAAAAGATACCTAGAGAGCAACACACAGCACTATCTGCCACCAGTCCCTCCAATCAGGAAGCTTGCACAAGCCTCTTAGATAACTTCATCCACCAGAGGGCAAACAGCAGAAGCAAGAAGAACAACAATCCTGCAACCTGTGGGATGAAAACCACATTCACAGAAAGATAGACAAAATGAAAAGGCAGCAGACTATGTATCAGATGAAGGAACAAGATAAAACCCCAGAAAAGCAGCTAAATGAAGTGGAGATAGGCAACCTTCCAGAAAAAGAATTCAGAATAATGATAACGAAGATGATCCAGGACCTTGGAAAAAAAATGGAGGCAAAGATCAAGAAGATGCAAGAAATGTTTAACAAACACCTAAAAGAATTAAAGAACAAACACCTAAAAGAATTAAAGAACAAACAAACAGAGATGAACAATACAATAACTGAAATGAAAATACGCTAGAAGGAATCAATAGCAGAATAACTGAGGTAGAAGAACAGATAAGTGACCTGGAAAACAAAATGGTGGAATTCACTGCCAAAGAACAGAATAAAGAAAAAAGAATGAAAAGAAATGAAGACAGCCTAAGAGACCTCTGGGACAACATTGAACACACCAACATTCTCATTATAGGGGTCCCAGAAGGAGAAGAGAGAGAGAAAGGACACGAGAAAATATTTGAAGAGATTATAGTCAAAAATTCCCTAACATGGGAAAGGAAATAGCCACCCAGTTCCAGGAAGCGCAGAGTCCCAGGCAGGATAAACCCAAGGAGAAACACACCAAGACAAGTAGTAATCAAATTGACAAAAATCAAAGACAAAGAAAAATTATTAAAAGCAACAAGGGAAAAATGACAAATAACATACAAAGGAACTCCCATAAGGTTATCAGCTGATTTCTCAGCAGAAACTCTACAAGCCAGAAGGAGTGGCACAGTATATTTAAAGTGATGAAAGGGAAGAACCTACAGCCAAGATTACTCTACCTGGCAAGGATCTCATTCAGATTCGATGGAGAAATCAAAAGCTTTACAGACAAGCAAAAGCTAAGAGAATTCAGCACCACCAAACCAGCTCTCCAACAAATGCTAAAGGAACTTCTCTAAGTGGGAAACACAAGAGAAGAAAAGGACCTACAAAAACAAACCCCAAACAATTAAGAAAATGGTAATAGGAAGATACATACTGATAATCACCTTAAATGTGAATGGATTAAATGCTCCAACCAAAAGACACAGGCTCCCTGAATGGATATAAAAACAAGACCCATTTACATGCTGTCTACAAGATACCCATTTCAGACCTAGGGATACATACAGACTGAAAGTGAGGGGATGGAAAAAGATATTCCATGCAAATGGAAATCAAAAGAAAGCTGGATTAGCAATACTCATATCAGATAAAATAGACTTTAAAATAAATAATGTTACAAGAGACAAGGAAGGGCACTACATAATGATCAAGGGATCAATCCAAGAAGCAGATGTAACAATTATAAATATGTATGCACCCAACATAGGAGCACCTCAATACATAAGGCAAATGCTAACTGCTGTAAAAGAGGGAATCGATGGTAACACAATATTAGTGGGGGACTTTAACACCTCACTTACCCCAATGGGCAGAACATGCAGACAGAAAATTAGTAAGGAAACACAAGCTTTAAATAACTCAATACACCAGATAGACTTAATTGATATTTATAGGACTTTGCATCCAAATACAGCAGATTACACTTTCTTCTCAAGTGCACATGGAACATTCCCTAGGATAGATCACATCTTGGGTCACAAATCTAGCCTTGGTAAATATAAGAAAATTGAAATCATAACAAGCATCTTTTCCGACCACAACGCTATGAGATTAGAAATCAATTACAGGGAAAAAAGCGTAAACAAACACATGGAGGCTAAACAATACGTTACTAAATAACCAAGAGGTCACTGAAGAAATCAAAGAGGAAATCAAAAAGTACCTAAAGACAAATGACAATGAAAACATGACAATCCAAAACCTATGGGATGCAGCAAAAGCGGTTCTAAGAGGGAAGTTTATAGCAATACAAGCCTACCTCAAGAAACAAGAAAAATCTCAAATAAACAATCTAACCTTACACCTAAAGGAACTAGAGAAAGAAGGACAAACAAAATCCAAAGTTAGTAGAAGGAAAAAAATCATAACGGTCAGAGCAGAAATAAATGAAATAGAAACAAAAAAACAATAGCAAAGATCAATAAAACTAAAAGCTGGTTCTTTGTGAAGATAAACAAAATTGATAAACCTTTAGCAAGACGCATCAAGAAAAAGAGGGAGGGGCCTCCCTGGTGGCGCAAGTGGTTGAGAGTCCGCCTGCCGATGCAGGGGATACGGGTTCGTGCCCCGGTCTGGGAGGATCCCATATGCCGCGGAGCGGCTGGGCCCGTGAGCCATGGCCGCTGAGCCTGCGCGTCCGGAGCCTGCGCGTCCGGAGCCTGTGCTCCGCAACGGGGGAGGCCACGACAGTGAGAGGCCCGCATACCGAAAAAAAAAAAAAAAAAAAAGAAAAAGAAAAAGAGGGAGAGGACTCAAATCAATAAAATTAGAAATGAAAAAGGAGAAATTACAATGGACAGAAATACAAAACATCATATTTATGTATTTTCAGAAATACAAAGCATCATAAGAGACTACTACAAGCAACTCTATGCCAGTAAAATGGACAACCTGGAAGAAATGGACAAATTCTTAGAAAGGTATAACCTTCCAAGACTGAACCAGGAAGAAATAGAAAATATGAACAGACCGATCATAAGTAATGAAATAGAAACTGTGATTAAAAGTCTTCCAACAAACAAAAGTCCAGGTCCAGATGGCTTCACAGGTGAATTCTATCAAACATTTAGAGAAGAGCTAATACCAATCCTTCTCAAACTCTACTAAAACAATTCAGAGGAAGGAACACTCCCAAACTCATTCTATGAGGCCACCATCACACTGATACCAAAACCAGACAAAGATACTACAAAAAAATAAAATTACAGACCAATATCACTGATGAATATAGATGCAAAAATCCTCAACAAAATACTAGCAAACAGAATCCAACAATATATTGAAAGGATCATACACCATGATCAAGTGGGATTTATCCCAGGGATGCAAGGATTTTTCAATATACAAAAATCAATCAATGTGATACACCATATTAACAAACTGAAGAATAAAAACCATATGATCATCTCAATAGATGCAGAAAAAGCTTTTGACAAAATTCAACACCCATTTATGATAAAAAAAAAAAACTCTCCAGAAAGTGGGCATAGAGGGAACCTAAGTCAACATAATAAAGGCCATATACGACAAACCCACAGCAAACATCATTCTCAATGCTGAAAACTGAAAGCATGTCCTCTAAGATCAGGAACAAGACAAAGATGTCCACTCTCACCACTATTATTCAACATAGTTTTGGAAGTCCTAGCCATGGCAATCAGAGAAGAAAAAGAAATAAAAGGAATACAAATTAGAAAAGAAGAAGTAAAACTGTCACTGTTTGCAGATGACAGGACACTATACATAGATAATCCTAAAGATGCCATCAGAAAACTACTAGAGCTAATCAATGAATTTGGTAAAGTTGCAGGATACAAAATTAATGCACAGAAATCTCTTGCATTCCTATACACTATCAACGAAAAATCAGAAAGAGAAATTAAGGAAACAATCCCATTCACCATTGCAACAAAAAGAATAAAATACCTAGGAATAAACCCACCTAAGGAGGTCAAAGACCTGTACTCAGAAAACTATAAGACACTGATGAAAGAAATCAAAAATGACACAAACAGATGGAGAGATATACCATGTTCTTGGATTGGAAGAATCAATATTGTGAAAATGACTGTACTACCCAAAGCAATCTACAGATTCAATGCAATCCCTCTCAAATTACCAACAGCGTTTTTTACAGAACTAGAGCAAAATCTCTTAAAATTTGTATGGAGACACAAAAGACCCCAATAGCCAAAGCAGTCTTGAGGGAAAAAAAGGAGCTGGAGGAATCAGACTCCCTGACTTCACACTATACTACAAAGTTACAGTAATCAAGACAATATGGTACTGGCACAAAAACAAAAATATAGATCAATGGAACAGGAGAGAAAGCCCAGAGGTAAACCTACGCACCTATGGTCAACTAATCTATGACAAAGGAGGCAAGGATATACAATGGAGAAAAGACAGTCTTTTCTATTTTTTTTTAATTTTTTTTATTAGTTTCTGCTTTATAACAAAGTGAATCAGTCATACATATACATCTGTGACAGTCTTTTCAATAAGTGGTGATGGGAAAACTGGACAGCTACAAGTAAAAGAATGAAATGAAAACACTCCCTAACACCATACAGAAAAATAAACTCAAAATGGATTAAAGACCTAACTGTGAGACTGAACACTATAAAACTCTTAGAGGAAACATAGGAGGAACACTCTTTGACATAAATCACAGCAAGATCTTTTTTGATTCACCTCCTAGAGTAATAGAAATAAAAACAAAAATAAACGAATGGGACCTAATGAAACTCAAAAGCTTTTGCACAGCAAAGGAAACTATAAACAAGACGAAAAGACAACCCTCAGAATGGGAGAAAATATTTGCAAACGAATCAACGGACAAAGGATTGATCTCCAAAATATATAAACAGCCCATGTAGCTCAATATCAAAAAAACAAACAACCCAGTCCAAAAATGGGCAGAAGACCTAAATAGACATTTCTCCAATGAAGACAACAGATGGCCAACAAGCACATGAAAAGCTGCTCAACGTCACTAATTATTACAGAAATGCAAATCAAAACTACAATGAGGTATCACCTCACACTGGTGAGAATGGGCATCATTAGAAAATCTACAAACAACAAATGCTGGAGAGGGTTGAAGAAAAGGGAACCTTCTTGCACTGTTGGTGGAAATGTAAATTGATACAGCCACTATGGAGAACAGTATCACGATTCCTTTAAAAACTAAAAACTGAATTACTATATGACCCACCAATCCCACTACTGGCCATATACCCAGAGAAAACCATAATTCAAAAAGACACATGCACCCCAGTGTTCATTACAGCACTATTTACAATAGCCAGGTCATGGAAGCAACCTAAATGCCCATCGACAGATAAATGGATAAAGAAGATATGGTGCATACATACAATGGAATATTACTCAGCCATAAAAAGGAACGAAATTGGGTCATTTGTAGAGACGTGGATGGACCTAGAGACTGTCATTCAGAGTGAAAAGTAAGAATGAAAGTAAGTCACAAAGAGAAAAATAAATATCATATATTATCACATATATGTGGAATCTAGAAAATTGGATGAACCAGTTTGCAATGCAGAAAGAGAGACACAGATGTAGAGAACAAATGTATGGACACCAAGGGGAGAAAGAGGGGTGGTGGGTGGTGGGTGGTGGGATGAATTAGGAGATTGGGATTGACATGTATACACTAATATGTATAAAATAGATAACTAATAAGAACCTGTTGAATAATAAAATAAAATAAAATTCAAAGAAAAACAAAGAAAGTGACCTAATAGGAGGCTGATTGGGCCCCTTTATCAGGTAGTTAGAACCAATCGACGCATGAGGACTGAGAAACATAGACATATCCCCACTCGGAAGTTGCTTGCTTCTCCTTGGCTACACCTCCCTTTCTCCTTCTTCAATCTCTCCTAGCTCCTTATCTATTTGGAGTGCTCTGGAAAGAGACCACAAAACCCAGGCCCTGTCTGTCCTGTAGGGATATTTAAGATCCCCTGGAACCCTGTTCCTCATTCTGATGTGTTCACTTTGGTGTCCTGGTTCCAGATCCTTGACTCCAGTCTTAAAAGGACAAGGCAAATATATTTCTCTTTCCTAGTGTTTAAGAATTCCTCTCACTTGCCCTCTGCTGTCATCCCAACACTCTGAATGAAGAACAATGTTATCACATGTCACATGTACAGAGAGACTCCCACAGAACTGTTCCCCTAGCACTGTCTTTCTTTTGAAGACACTGATTCTTTGAGCAAGTAAAAGAGGAAGACATTGGAAGGAGAAAGAGAGGGTAGGATTGCCCTTGGCTCTTCCCACTGAAATACTTTCCAGGATTGTAGGCAGGTAGGGAAGACATGACTTGAAAGGGGAAAAAAGGTATTTTTGTTGTTGTTGCTTTGTACTTTTCCTACGTTCTCAAAAATACAGCCTAAAAACAACAAATTTATACCAACGACTTCCCCCATGAGACTTTTCTGTGGAGATTTAACAAGTTGAAATTCGTTACAGATCTCTCTTTTATATCCTCACTTTTAGACCCTCTGAAATCTAACACCACCTCTCTATTTGTATTATTATGTTATTATTAGTTAAATTTTCAAATAGATACCAACAAGCTACTTGGCCAGATAGGAAGAGTTTTTTTCTAAGGAGATGCTCTTCTGAAAACACAAGCAGATTCATGCAACATCGGGCAATCCTGGAGAGGTACAGCCCCTGTCTGGCCTGTGCTGTGTGTCTTAATATCAGATCACATAACATCCCCACCATCCTTCTGTGACCCTCTCACCAAGGAGACATATATCTAGTGAAATTCAACCAGCTTGCAGTCTTATACAAACAAATATAACAGGAGCAGACAAGAGATTAATGACCAAAACTAAAAGAACATTAGTAGAGCACACAACTCTCCAGATTTAACTACTCATAACCTAATGCGCCAACTTGCTGGGGTCATCAAGAGAAGATACATCATTTGCTTTCCTTCTTGGTAAACTTTGGAAAGAATGCATCTTGAGCATCTTCATTGAAACTTTGGCATCAAAGCAAAATTTACAGCTATAGAGCCTCCACGTTCCATGTAATTTTGGAGAGTTGTTTCACTTTCAGAGATTATAGTATATCATGAAGTTCTGCAGATTCTTCCTTGAAAATAGTGTATACCCCACATCTACTGTCATCTCTTCATTCTCCCTGCCCCTCCTCTTTCTGGATGTGGTCGTATCTTGCTTGGACTTCTGCAAGAGCCTCTGAATTGATCTTCCCACTTACACCTCTCCAATCCATTCTCCACACAGCCGTCAGAGCTAGAACATCCATTGATGATGTCATTCCCCTATTTAACTCTCTCTAATGGCTTCCCTTTGAATCGAAGATAAAATCTGAGATCCCCAACCTAGGCTCTGAAGCCCCTGCCTACTTCTGCAGTCCCTACTTTGTTCTCTGAATTTGAACAACATTTTGACCTTGATTTCTCTTGAAACTCCAAGTTCTTTCCTACCTCAAAGCTTTTGCACACATTATTCTGTTAGCCTGAAATGCTCTTTCCTCCTGCTTTGCTTGATTAACTCCCCCTCATGCATCAGATCTCAGCTTAAATATCAGTTCCTTGAGAGGCCTCTCCCCTCATCCCGACTATCAGACCCTTTTATTACTTCTCTCATAGCACTCACTTTCCAAATGTATTGGTCCCATGTCTATCTCCTCCACTATAATAAATCTCCATGGAGACAGGGACATTGATGCCTTGGGTCCCACTGTTCCCAGTGCCCAGAGTGGTACCTCGTACAATGTGATGTGCTCAACAGATAAGTAGTCAATGAATGCACAGATGAATATTTGTGGAAGGAAGGGAATCATAAACCCCCCAAACATCCCTCAACTTCCATGCAGAAGCCCTCCCACAGACAACATGAGACTTCCAGATGACCCAGTGTACCTCGTCCTAGATGCATTTCATGCCATAGTAACAGATTTGTGGGGGATAGGACATCCTACCCTGCTTCTGCGGCTCCCAGCCAACTAACCCTACAGACGCCCTGACTGCTTCTGCCTCCATCACTACTGCTCCTTACCTCCACCCCCACCCCTGACAACTTACTCTGAGGTCAGAGGGTGGAGAGATCTTTTTAAAGACTCTGCCTCTTAATACAGTCATCTAAGACCCTCAGTGTCTTCTCTTTCCAGATCCTGTGCCTGTAAGCCACACAGGCCTACTCTTGTTTCTTCTTTTTTTTTTTTTAACTTTTCTTATTTTTCATTTTTTTAATTTAATTTTTATTTTATGCTGGAGTATAGTTGATTTACAATCTTGCTTCTTGCAGTTGTTGCAAACAAGCCCCAGCCCACCAGCTCTATTCATCAGATGGGCTTGGACCCAGGCTCTAGCCCCTCACTTTTCCTTGACCCTCCACTCCATCCTAGTGTCCACCTCATTTCTGAAACTCAGCTTGGTCTCCCAATCCTGGCTCCACTCTCAGTGCTTGGGCTCAGGGACTGAAGGAGAAGCCCAATTTGGCTTTCTTCCCTCCTAAGGGCAAAGCTTACATGCGGCCTTAAAATCTCTCTCTTTGCTGTTTGGAGATACTTTCAACCTGACACTAGGCCTCTGGCCTGTGCTCAGGCCAAGCTTAGGCAAGTGTCCCCACAAGACAGGAGATCATGGGATTTCCCTGGCGGTCCAGTGGTTAAGACTCCACGCTTCCACTGCAGGGGGCATGGGTTTGATCTCTGGTCGGGGAACTAAGGTCCTGCACGCCACCCAGCGTGGCCAAAAAAAAAAAAAAAAAAAAGAACAAAAGACAGGAGATCAGCGAGCGGTGGCCCTTGCCCAACTCTGAGGTCCAGTTTCCCTCTGGTCTTCCACAAACATTCCCTTTGGCCTCTCCTTCACTCGTGTCCTCAGCCCTGCACACTCTGCCCACTCTACCCCCGCCCAGCTATCCACTAAATCTGTAACCAATTCCAATTCCTCAGTCAAGTTCGTCTCCAGATCTTCTAAGAAAGCCTTCCCATCCCTCCCACCTGCTCACCGTGACTTGCTCACATTCAGCGCACAAGATTTTCTACAGAAAGATGAAAAAAGACAGACTGAAATTTAAATTCCATCCTTGTCACTTACTAGCTTGGGGCCGTGAGGGAATAACTTAATACCTTAAAGTCTCATTGTTTAAAAAGAATTCTGTGAAACTGGAATAATATCCACTTAGAACATTTGGCTGCTAGCACGGATGTGCCATATTATAAGCATTCAATAAATGTGCGAGGAGGGATGCTATGGCAATTGCAAAGAAATGGAAGCCTTGTTTTTGCCTGTATAATTCTCCTAGATGCTGAGAAAAATCAGGAGAGCAGCAGAGTAAAGGAGAGATGTATGGAAAGGAAAGCTTCCACTTTGGGTCTTAAACAATAAGCAAAATACTTGTAAGAAGGTAAGAAAGAGAAGTTTTCCGAGAGGGCCAGCGTGATGAAAGCCCGAGTGCATCATGGCCATGGGACCACGGGAAGCAGAGCTCAAGAGAGTGAAGGGAAAAGTAGAAATAAGCCTGAATAGAAGGAGAAGGGCCAGCTCAGGAAAGACAAGACCCAAATGCGACCCAGGTTTCCCTCGACTCCATGGCTCTGGGTTTTCTCTTCTCTGTAGGTGGACCCTTCAGGCTGCGTCATCTCAAAGCATTCGTTTATTTGTAACTCAATTAACCCAGCTTAGGGAGTGACATAGTACACATCTCACCCAAGAAACTAATTAATGTTTGTAAAATTCAAATGCCACCTAAATTAATTGCTATGAAGATGTTGCTGGAGATCCTTCAAATGCCTCGGCCTAACCCTGGATGTGGTGACAAAAGCAGGGACCTCCCACTCTGCTCCTTGACCTTGCATCACTCTGTTTGTTCCTTAAATGTTTGCTGACATCATGGGGAGACAGTTGTGGAAGAGTTCCAGTGAGTCCACATTTGCAAAAGTTCTTGACATCTTGGCTTGTCTATAAAATGGCTGGGTTTAAAATTAAAAAAAAAAAAAGTAGACTCAAGGTAACCTGCTATTTGTTCTTATTTCTCTATTTCTTTGGACCTCAGTATCTCTGGTTAGGTTATAATAGTAGTACCAATACTAGCTCCAGATAAGTAAGACCACACTAAGACCCCGAAGAGCCAAAGCAATCTTGACAGAAGAAAAAGGAGCTGGAGGAATCAGACTCCCTGACTTCAGACTATACTACAAAGCTACAGTAATCAAGACAATATGGTACTGGCACAAAAACAGAAATAGAGATCAATGGAACAGGAGAGAAAGCCCAGAGATAAACCCACACACCTATGGTCAACTAATCTATGACAAAGGAGGCAAGGATATACAATGGAGAAAAGACAGTCTCTTTAATAAGTGGTGCTGGGAAAACTGGACAGCTACATGTAAAAGAATGAAATTAGAACACTCCCTAACACCATACACAAAAATAAACTCAAAATGGATTAAAGACCTAACTGTAAGGCCAGACACCATAAAACTCTTAGAGGAAAACACTCTTTGACATAAATCACAGCAAGATCTTTTTTGACCCACCTCCTAGAGTAATAGAAATAAAAACAAAAATAAACGAATGGGACCTAATGAAACTTAAAAACCTTTGCACAGCAAAGGAAACTATAAACAAGACCAAAAGACAACACTCAGAATGGGAGAAAATATTTGCAAACGAATCAATGGACAAAAGATTAATCTCCAAAATATATAAACAGCTCATGTAGCTCAATATCATAAAAACAAACAACCCAATCCAAAAATGGGCAGAAGACCTAAATAGACATTTCTCCAAAGAAGACATACAGATGGCCAAGAAGCACATGAAAAGCTGCTCAACATCACTAATTATTAGAGAAGTGCAAATCAAAACTACAATGAGGTATCACCTTACACCAGTTAGAATGGGCATCATCAGAAAATCTACAAACAACAAATGCTGGAGAGGGTGTGGAGAAAAGGGAACCCTCTTGCACTGTTGGTGGGAATGTAAATTGATACAGCCACTGTGGAGAAAAGTATGGAGGTTCCTTAAAAAACTAAAAAAAGAATTACCATAAGACCCAGCAATCCCACTACTGGGCATATACCCAGAGAAAACCAGAATTCAAAAAGACACATGCACCCCAGTGTTCATTACAGCACTATTTACAATAGTCAAGTCATGGAAGCAACCTAAAGGCCCATCAACAGATGAATGGATAAAGAAGATGTGGTACATATATACAATGGAATATTACTCAGCCATAAAAAGGAACGAAACTGGGTCATTTGTAGAGATGTGGATGGACCTAGAGACTGTCATACAGAGTGAAGTAAATCAGAAAGAGAAAAACAAATACCGTATCTTAACACATATATGTGGAATCTAGAAAAATGGTACAGATGAACTGGTTTGCAAGGCAGAAACAGAGACACAGATGTAGAGAACAAATGTATGGACACCAAGGGGGGAAAAGTGGGGGGGATGAATTGGGTGATTGGGATTGACATATATACACTAATATATATAAAATAGATAACTAATAAGAACCTGCTGTATAGTACAGGAAACTCCACTTCGCTATACAGTAGAAACTAACACAATATTGTAAAACAACTACACCTCAATAAAAAAATAAAAAATGCCTGCTGATTGGGCAGGCATTTTACCTGTATCGTGACATGTATTCCTCACAACGGTCCTAAGAAGTGAGTACTATATTTATCCCCATTTTATAGGTGAGGAAACTGAGGCACAGAGGTGTGTCAAGTAACTTGTCCAAAGTCACACACTTAGAAGTGATGGAGTTAGAACTCAGACAGGGCATCTGCCTCCAGAGCCCGTGGTCTCAACCCTCCTGCCTTTCTGCCGGTACCACAAAGGTGAGCATCCTGGCTTTACAGGGAGAGAAACTGAGTTGTGAAGCAATGAAGAGTGGGCTCAGCTCACTGAACAAGGGGATCAGTGGCAAAGTCGGACCACCACCACCCTGGCTCTTTCTTGGCTCAATTTTTCTACCAACCAATCTGTATAAAGATGTTCCCTGGGGCTTCCCTGGTGGCGCAGTGGTTGAGAATCTGCCTGCTAATGCAGGGGACACGGGTTCGAGCCCTGGTCTGGGAGGATTCCACATGCCGCGGAGCAACTAGGCCTGTGAGCCACAACTACTGAGCCTGTGCGTCTGGAGCCTGTGCTCTGCAACAAGAGAGGTCGTGATAGTGAGAGGCCCGCTCACCGCGATGAAGAGTGGCCCCCGCTTGCCACAACTAGAGAAAGCCCTCGCACAGAAACGAAGACCCAACACAGAAAAAATAAATTAATTAATTAATAAAACTCCTACCCCCAACATCTTAAAAAAAAAAAAGATGTTCCCTGTCTCGTCATCATTCTTCCATTTTTAATGGTTCCCAAGGCAATGGGACTTGAGCTCGAAGAAACAAAAATCCATTACAAAAGCAAAGCTGCCCCCCCTGGCTAAAATTCCATTTTCCTAAAGCTCAGGATTCCTAATCAAAATAGAAAGCGGTCAATCCCAGCCTTTTGACACCACAGAATGGTCTTCAAATGGTCCAAAGTCCAGAGAAATTGATATGTCTTTCCTCTTGTGTAGGAGGCCAGGGAATGTCAACATCAACAGGTCAGACCACAGGCCTCTGGGCTTTTTTTCAGAGCTGAGGTTACACATGTAAAGATAGGAGAGTTATTACTTTTAAACACTTGAAGTTTCATGGATTCTTTTTAAATCACATGGAGGTTCTTTAAACTGCTTCATCCTTCCTCCTTAAACAAGAAGGAGAAAATAGGATTTGGGGAGCAAAACCAAGCTCTCCATGTGGGAGTTGCTTAGAGAACTGATAACAATAGCCCTGGTTCTCAAATACATATTAGAAATACACGTTGCAATCCTGGAGAATTTTATCTGGCTTCCGATTTAAGGGCTTGTTGGTACCTTAGATTTTGACACGGTTAGTTAGGACAGTTTTAGAGAAGAAAAATCAGGCTGGGCTTCATTCTCCTCCAGAAACATCAGCAGCTACAGTGTCGAGAAGACCTTAACTGGGGGTGGTCTCACCCCTAAGAGGTAATGATGCTCAGCCAGGCTCTGGGGGAGGTCTCCGTGTGTGGGAGCTAAGCCCAGTAATCAGAGGCTGCAAGGCGAGGGACAGACGGCAGCCGGTGCTGTGAGCTACAGCCAGCCAAGATTGCAGTAATAATAGACATTTCATGTGGCCTGTTCGCTCTGTCAAAAATAGTCCAAAAGTTTTCCAACAGTGGCCAGCCAGAAGCCCTACTCAGAGCCAAAGACAGCAACTGGAAACAAAGTTGCCAAACCCTTCTCTTCCACTCTGTGTTGTATTATTTTGTGTTTTTTTTTTTGTTTTTTGTTTTTTTCCCTCGGCATTTGGAACTTAGATGTCAGCTCTGGTGGATAGAAAAGCACAAGGCTTTCCTGCTGCTGCCTGTTCAAAGGTCATGTCATTGAAGGCAGCGGCCATCTGCAAGCAGAGGCGGGAGGGAAGCGGTTTCTTCCACATGTGCATGGTGAGGATTTTTCAGGAGGATGAGAATCATTTTTCGCTTAGTTTTCAGTTCATGTCCAGTCTGGCTTAACTTCCCTATGTTGAGGATATACTGATGGTATTCAATTTTACTACCTGCTTGGCACTGCAAAGGGGCAGGCCTAATTTGGGTTAATGCCCTTTTTAGCAGGGAACAGCTATGTGGAAATTAAGTGGAACACCATGTCTTTAGGGGGATTGTCAGTCCTCTGAGAAATTGGCTAATGGGGAGTCTTTCCTTTTAAAACACTAAGCTGTGTGTTTCACAAATACTCAGGAAACTGAAGCTCAGCTTCCCTCAGATAAGTTTTATGGTAAAAAAAGAACCTCTGTTCAAACAAATAAATCTTCAGAGGGAACAGTAGAAACATAAACATGAATTTGCTCATAAATATTTCACATTTTTTGACCTTCCCATGATTTGGTTTTTCCTTAGGTTTTTAATTCTAGTACAGAAAGTGCCAGGTACATATAGGAAGTACACTAAAAATACTGAAATGGTTGACTTCATCTGTGTCGAGCCAAGCGTATTATTATGTATATAATTAATGAGAGCATGCGTTGAACTAAGACAGAGAAATGGCCAAAAATTACTAACACTATAAACATCACTCATTCCTGATGGCAAAGATCACCCCTAACTGGAAGAGGTCTCTGGGCTCACGGCCTCACCTTTCTTAGCTCATCGCATGTATGCAATGTTTGACCGTCCTGTACATTAATCAGCCCTGACGACATCCCTATGAGATAAGTGGATGAGGGGGTATCATTAGTTTCATATGGTGGAAGGAGCAGACCAAGTACGTGGAAAGGAAACAACTCGCCTGAAGTCACTGAGAAGCCAGGGGAGAAACTGAGAGTAGTACCCACAAGCTTTTTCTTTCTCTGCAACCAACCCCGAGCCCCATGAAGCCAAGCGTGACCCCCAGATGGTCTCCGAGAAACTGGTCCTCCCTAGTCACTGCAGACAGCATCCTTGCTCTGGGTGCCGGGGGTGAAGAGAGAAGGCAGCTGAGTCAAGGTGCCCATCCCCTCAGAAAGAAAGAAACACATACATCTGTAAGCTTCCGAGTTTATTTTTATTTATTTATTTTATTAGTTTCTGCTTTATAACAAAGTGAATCAGTCATACATATACATCTGTTCCCGTATCTCTTCCCTCTTGCGTCTCCCTCCCTCCCACCCTCCCTATCCCACCCCTCTAGGTGGTCACAAAGCACCGAGCTGATCTCCCTGTGCTATGCAGCTGCTTCCCACTATCTATCTACCTGACGTTTAGTAGTGTATATGTGTCCATGCCTCTCTCTCGCTTTGTCACAGCTTACCCTTCCCTCTCCCCATATCCTCAAGTCCATTCTCAAGTAGGTCTGTGTCTATTCCTGTTTTTCCCCTAGGTTCTTCATGACATTTTTTTTCTTAAATTCCATATATATGTGTTAGCATACGGAAGTGCCCTTCTCAGTCGGTAGATAAATGACAAGCCATTTGAGACGGAACTTCATCTTAAAGAAAAACAAGGGATGAAAAGGGCGATTGCGAGGGGCTTTTCCCAGATGAAAAGGATCTGAAACATTTCTGTTCAATGAGCTTGGAATGAAGTTCAAATTCAGTTCATAAGCTTATCTCCCGATTTCATTTTTTAAAGTACCTCAAACATCAACTCCCACTCAACTGGATCAAAAGCCTCTTCTGCTTCAAGAGAGAGAGCAACAATCAGCCCTCTTGTTCGCATAGCCAAGTAAGTGTTCTTAATCAGCATAAAAAACTTCAGGAGCCAAAGGGTGGGTTGTTTTTTTTTTGTTTTTTTTTTAATAAAAAGTCGTTTGATGCGGCTCCAGGCTGGTGGCAGCCTCCTCGGCCCAGAAAACTCTGAGTCGACTCCTCAAAGATGCAGAGGCCCAAGAACAGAGGCGCGTTCCTGCATCCCGTATTTCTCAGGCCTCACGGCCCCAACTGTTCGTGTCCTTCCACCGCATTCCTGCTCCCCTCCCCCTCAACAGCATTCCACATTTCCCACCCTTGTTTGGATCAGGCTTTCAGTGCCCTTTCTCCTTCCTGAAAGTATGCCATTTGGACTTTTCATCTTCCCCGTCACAACGATTTGCTCCCAAAATCATTAGGTGGGGCAGATCACAGTACCTAAGAGGTGGTCAGAGGTGACGGTTGGAACCCCAGTAGGGCGAGAAGGGGGGTCCCCATGGGGGTGCTGCTGAGGGTGCTCCTGCGGGGTGGCAGGCTGGCTCGGGGTGGCAGAGTCCACGTCGGGTGAGGAGGGCGTCCCCGAGGAAAAGGCAGCCAAATGTAACATATCAGAGTCCAGGCAGAGCGGCAGGACATTCCTCCAGGGGTAAGGGGACGGAAGTGAAATAAGAGGCTGGTTACACAGAGGCGATAAATCAAATGAGTAACTTATTAGGGACAAGGGGAGCCAGGTTTCTTACTGTTGCTGAAGAGAGCTGCAAATATTGAAACAGAGGAATGAGCTCTGTAGTTGTGAGATCGGAATCGAAGGTATCCAGGTGAACCCATGGTTTCCAATATATTTATATAGATACAGAAATAAATGTGTTTATACCCACCTACATACTATGGAAGTAGAAAAATGGACTCCCCAGATGTCTACATCTTAATGCCCCAAACCTGTGAATGTGTTACCTTACAGGGAAAAAGGGACTTTGCAGATATTATTAAGTTAAATATCCTGAGACGGGAAGATTATCCTGGGTTATCTGGGTGGGCCCAGTATAATCACAATGGTCCTTGTGATTATACTGGAAGGCAGGAGGGTCAGTCATACATGTGATGACAGAAGCAGAAGTAGGAGAGAAAGAGAGAGAGATTTGAAGATGCTGTGCTGCTGGCCATTTGACATTTGTGAAAAAGAGGCCACAAGCTAAGGAATGCAGGGAGCTTCTTCTAGAAGCTGGAAAGGCAAAGAAATGAATACTCTTCTAGAACTTCCAGAAGGAATATAGCTCTGCTGACGCCTTGATTTTAGGACTCTGACCTCCAGAGCTGTAAGGTAATAAATTTGTGTTGTCTTAAGCTCCTATGTGTGTGCTGATTTGTTATAGCAGCAATAGGAAAGTAGTTCACATGTATATTGGTTAGTTCTGTCCAGTGAGAGAGCCTGGGAACAGATCCCCAGTAAAAAGGAGCACACCTAGCTTATAAATACCATTCTCCACTGAAAGGAACCAAGGCTCCTTGGAGAAATGGCTGATTCAGGGCTGGAGCCTGGAAAGTACAGGTAAATTTGGAATATGGCTTGTATCAGAAAGAAGGAAGTGCTCGAATGGTGGGGCTTTATCAAAAGGATACAGCAGTCAGCTTGAAGGGACTGCCGTTGGACAAATCCAGGAAAATCTGAGCATCAAAATAAATAATGATAGTAACAGATTATAAGATGACTAAAATGGAAACACAAGCCTTAAGGACATAAATTAATAAATGAATGAATTTAGAGTTTGATTAGGATCAGGACTTTTTTTTTTTTTTTTTTTTTTTTGCGGTACGCGGGCCTCTCACTGCTGTGGCCTCTCCCGTTGCGGAGCACAGGCTCCGGACGCGCAGGCTCAGCGGCCATGGCTCACGGGCCATGGGATCTTCCCAGACCAGGGCACGAACCCGTGTCCCCTGCATCGGCAGGCAGACTCTCAACCACTGCGCCACCAGGGAAGCCCAGGATCAGGATTTTTACATCATTACAAAATACCTCCTCACAAAATACTAAATCGTTGCAAAAGGGAAAAGAGTAGCTTTACATCAAAGCAGCTGGGCAGGTAACACCTTAATCAAAATATCAGAGTGACTATTATCGCTAATGGGACAAATCAAAATCGCGCCACCCGATAGGATGCAATGAGAAGACCGCGTCATCACTCCTGTAATATTCCTATAATCTTAATCTAATCATGAGGAAACATCTGACAAAACCAAACTGAGGGGCATTCTACAAAACAACTGGGGTAGAGTCCTCAAAATTTTAAGATCACAAAAGTCAAGTTGAGACCGAGGGATCCTTCCAGATTGGAGATTACAGGGACGTGACAACTAAAGGCAACATGGGATTCCAAACTGAACTTTTTCTGTTATAAAGGAATTTGGTGAAACGTGTATGGGATCTGAGTGTTAGATGGTAGTAACGTATTAGGGTTAATTCCCTAATTTTGGTAGCTGTATTGAGGTTACGTTGGAGAATAAAGTATTAGGGGATTACTCTCATATGGTTCTGGAACAAAATTCTTTGTACTGTACTTATAACATTTCTGTAAATTGGAGATCATTTCAAAACATTTTAAATGTATATCCTTTGGTCCCAAATTCTTTTTTTTTTTTAATTGGGGTATAGTTGCTTTACAATGTTGTGTTAGTTTCTGCTGCACACCGAAGTGAATCAGCTCTATGTATACATATATCCCCTCCCTCTTGGACCTCCCTCCCATCCCACCCCTCATCCCGCCCATCTAGGTCACCACAGAGCACCTAGCTGAGCTCCCTGCGCTATACAGCACGTTCCCACTAGCTATCTGTTTTACACATGGCAGTGCACATATGTCAATCCCAATCTCCCAGTTCATCACACCCTACCCCCTCCCCAACCCCCGTGTCCACACCTGGGTCCCAAATCCTCTTCTTACACTGTAATGAGGTCTTCTCCCTCCAACCGTAGCTTCAGTTCTCCTGGTAGAAATGAACATTTTTCATTGCGCCGGGAGTCAGAGCATCTTCAGACCACACACCTTGGAGGATATCTTGCGTCTGGGGCACGGAGCCTGGCAGGCCTTGTGGCGGCACTGATTGAATCCTGGGTGGTGTGAGATGATGAGGAGAGGTGTGAAAAGATGATTTTGAAACGCAGCCAGAATGTTCTTGCTTCACTTTTTAAAATTTTCCTAACATCTGACTAAAATACCCAAGTTCACCGTGGTGCGTCAAGAAGAAAAGTTGAGTCTCAGCTGTCAGCGTTTTTGCTCTACCATCAAGTTAATCTCTCGAGAACTCTCTGTTAGGAAAAAGCAGATCAATCTTTTGGAGAGACTCAGCCTGAAGGGCAGAGAATCTTAGAATGTCACAGTTTTCTAAATCCCAGCTCTTCTTTTCTTTAGCTTTCCTTGGCAGATTAATTCCATTTCACTTGAGCATTTATGTATACTTACACAAGCCTAAGTGATATTTCAGGCTTCAGAGAAATCTGGCAGAGTGCAAAATACAGTTTAAAGTAGAAATTAGACTTGTCCATGTCTCTCCAAGGAGTCCAAAAATCTTATGCCACCCATTAAAAACAAATATTTGTCCTGTTAAAAAGAAAAAGAGCTATAAAAGATCACTGGGGACAACCAGGGGAAAATAAATACTGGTTCAGTATTAGAAATTAGGTAATTTATTCTGTTAGATGTGATGCTAGTGTTCGGGTAAGTAGGAAAATATCCTTATTTGGGGGGCACGTGTGCATGTGTGCAGAGTATTTCAGTATAAAATATCTTGATGTTGGTAGTTTTCTTTAAAGAGATTCCAAAATATGTATACACACACACACAGACATATCTATATGTGACTCAAATATGGTGAAGTGGAAAATTGTTAACCTAGGGGGTAGGTATATGAATGTTCATTGTACTGATTTTGTGAGATTCTAAAATCCTCCATTTATCTTTTGTATTCTAACATCTATCTGCTTTCCTCATTCACAAGCCTGCCTCAAAAAAAAAGGCTTTTGGGGAATTGTGGATGCATCCCATACTACATACATTTTAGGATAAATTTAGCTCCTTTGTGGCTATACCAGGTTGTTTCGGGGTGGGGGGGGGGACTCTCAAAATCATTATGCACCTGCTTTTGAATTCCAGACTTAACACTCAAGTATCCATAGTGCTATTCCCTTTGCCATCAGGATACCTGATATAAATGCTCTCAGCCCTGAAAAAGCTGGGATTTTAGATGAGTTTGTTCCCTATCTCTCTCCTACCACTTTAAAAAGAAGCTAATTATTTCCCAGAGATGTAGATTGTGCCTCCCAACGGCCCTCAACCCCTTTCACAATGCCTTTGGTCTGCCCCTCCCTGTAACTGTCAGACAGACAAACATACGCACAATCACGCACAAAGGCTTTCCTTGCTCGGTTGTCATTTCCTGACTCCTCCAGCCACAATCAGTTGCTTGGTCCTCTGGGCTCTGACAGCATTTTGTTCATGTCCTTGAAACAGTACTTACCACTTGGTAATTTATAAATTTGTTCATCTGTCTTCCCCATAGGCTCTCAGCTCTTCTAAAGGAGAAACTGTGTATTATTTCTCTGGTCCAGTGACTGACTCATAGTAAGTGCTCAATAAAAGCTTGTGAGTGAGTGAATGAGTGCATGAATAAATGCCTTTGAGTTGGGGTCTAGTCAAGGTCTAATGACTTGTAGAAACCGTGGGAGCAGCATTTCTAATACTGCCCTTGAGATCCTGATACTTAATCTTCAGATCCTGATACTAAATGCCATGCAGAGGCATTAAACAGCAGTCACTGTACATGAGATTAAAACCAAAGAACATTAGTGGTATTTAAAGCTTAAGGCATTTTTCCCTAATAAGTTTCACTTTTTTTTTCACAGCTTGAAAATTAGAGCTCTAATAGCCATGCAGAACATCCATCAAACACTTCCACGGGATAATGAAAGTCACGAAATATTCACAGAGGACATATGGACACTCCAGACAGTTGGGGGTGGTGACCAGGCAAAAACACTGAACCCATCTGGAAAGGGAAGTATTTTTTAAACCAAATGTCAGCTGACGTTTACACCAGACTCTATTCTAAGGGCTTTAGGTGCATTATCACATTCAGGACTCACAACAGTCCTGTGTCATGGGCCTCATTATCATCCACATTTAATCGATGAAGAATGGGGCAGTGACTCACTCACCTGAGAGTCACTCTGAACCAAGATTGTCTTGCCCTGGACTTGCTCCCAGACTCGCCTGTGCTCTGCATCAAATTACCATCATGGAACCTTGCCATGTACAGATGTGCAAGACATTAAAAATTAGCTTCATCTTATGAGTCATCTAGTCAACCCACTCAAGGTCTAGAGGAAGAAATGGAGACCATAGCGGGTAATGGCCTGCCTTGGTTTATACTGATTTTTCCCAGCAGGGCTGGGCTAGGACGGAGGGTCCTGGCTGCCAGCCCAGCCTGCCTTCTCCCAGGACACAGTCCTCTTCTCTCCTCTGTCTTCCTAGTGCAGCATCTGGTAAGTCACACATGGCATATGTGAATTCTCCTGGTTGGTCTGGGGGTGGTTGGTGAAATTAGTCGGTGCTTCTTCGCAAATAAGTCTCAAGGTGCTTATCCCACCCAATTATGTTTAATATGCTCAAGCTAAGTTAATACACCGTTAATAATTATTGTGAATGAGATAAAGACTAAACGACAAAAAAAAAAAAAAAAAAAAAAAAAGGAAGTGATGTTTAAGGCTATTTTCCCCTCAGCAAGGTTCAGTTTTTCCACACCTTGAAACAGAATGGGAGTCTCTGTTAGAAATGTATGTTATTAAATATCAATTTTCTAGCAAGGGAACCATTAGATACTCTTGTCTAAGTGAAAGAAACTCCACTTTGTGCTTCTCCATGGGTGCAGAGCTTTAATTAAAGGCACAGTGATTAAACATTTTCAGTTGACTTAGAAAAGAGAACCAAAGGGGAGACTGTGTATTAACTGAAATGATTTTCTTTTTAAACTCCTAATCTTTCTGCATTGAAGTTTAAACACATTTATCTTTGATTCCTTGTCACTGAGATTTTAGATTTTCCAGATTTCACATTAAATTTGAAATGAAATATAACTTTAGCATGAATTCGGGATTTGTCAAAACTCATATATTGGTTAACTAACCAGCAATTTGCAGTTTTATTTTCTGCCCTCCACCCTTTCAGGCAACAGTCAGGCAAGGTAGTAACACGTTTCAGAAATCGGTTTAACAAAGAAAACAGTAATTTGTGCTGTCAACTGCTCTGTGAAACAAACACCCTCTATCTTCTATCCTCCCTAAGAAGGGCGGAGGTGTTTCTCCCTCAAGAGGCCTCCTGCCATGCTCCCCTGGGGAGAAGAGGTTTCCCAGGATGCACTTCTTTCAAACATCTTTAAAAGCCTAGTTCATTCTTTCAAGTTTACTGTGCTGTTTAACTGAGACATGCCAAATGTGAATGTGTCAAGGCCAAATAAATACCACCCAGTGAAGTTCAGATTCTCTGACTCTTCCTTCAGGACCTATTTTCCCTCCTGCTAGAGAAACGGTCCAGAAATTTTATGACAGCTTCGTTGTCACAGTACCAGAGAAGCCAACCAGCATCAGCATTATAACCATGAGAGCGGTCACCATTGTCTGAGAATCTATTGTGTGCCAGATACCATGCTCTGGGCTTTCCTCTTATCCGAGATCATCTTTGAGAAATAGGAGAGTCCCGTAAAAGCAGGCACTTATGTCCTATCAAGGCCGTTCTGTCTTTACAGGTCAGAGACAGAAAAGAAATGATACGCATTTACTTTTTCCTTTTGAGAAGAAAGTGACCCTTTAATATGCTGCACTGACTATTTTGCTGAAGGCTCTTCCATTAACTTTCCTTTAGTTTTAATGTGCAGTAATCTTGATTCTTTAATGAGGAACCATGAGAAAGAACCTCCCTGTCAAGGAGAAGCAGGGCAGGGGGGCAGGTCATGTTCCATCCTCTGCTCACCTCTTCTCCCGCTGCCCCCAGCCTGGGCCTGTCACAGGCTCAGAGCTGGTCCAACCATTTCTTCTAAACACAAAGAAATCTGCCCCAGAAGACTTCTCGGGATGTCACAAGATTCCTAATCATCAGAACCAAGGCCATCTGGGCTTCTAACTTAATCTAGATAAAACTGTGTACCTGAATTGATAACATTCTATAAACTAGACCAAGGACAGTATGATACTTTGTAACTATGGGAGGGAATATGGCTTTTCCTGTTTGGAGAGAAGATAAAAAGCTCTCACATTCTTTCCGCTGAATGCTAAGGAGAGCCTCACAGTGTTAGATCTTCATTCTCCCAAACAATAAGGAAGCGAACAGAACAGCATAGAAGACCACTTGTGCTTCAGAGTTCTCCTGCAACAGAATGTTTTCATGCATTATGAACTGAAGGCATTTTTCTTTTCTAGAGTTTACATAGACCTGGGGTAGTCAGGAGATATTCCAATTACCAAAGAAGCTGGAAAGAGTTTTTAACTGTACAGGGCCCTCTCTTGTTTAATTCTTTTTAAAAAAGACATTTATTATTATAATACAGAGCAATGCCTGTGGTGCCATGAGGAATTTAAAAAGAGAGATGACTAAGTCTTATTTTTGGAGTTTATCATCTAGTAGAGAGGATATGTCTAAATATAATACAAAGAGTAAATCAAGAGAAAAGAGAGGCAAGAAAAACACCAAGAATGAAGGCGTCTTTTAAAAACCCTGTCTCAGGAGTGGTGGATGGTAGTGTCCTGTGATGATCTGAAAATTTCATTAATTAGAAGATTGAGGATGCAGATGGTCAAGAAGACATGTTCCCTTGGCCTGACGGAGCTTCCAGGCTAGTGAGAAAGATAGACTTGTGAAACAGATTTCCATACACAAGGCTAGAGCTCTAAGACACAGAAATGAAATGCTCTGAAAACTGAGAGAAGAGAGGGACCAGCTCTGCTCAGGAAAATCAAGGCAGGCTTCACACAGAGGATGACACTTGAGTTGTCACTGAATGTGGTGGTTTTAAAATATGTCCGCAAATTTTTGGAAACAACTCCTTCCAAGAGGTGGGACTTAACTCCCCTCCGCTTGAGTGTGGGCTGGACCTAATGACTTATCTCTTAAGGAAGCAGAAGTGACAGTGTGTGTTGCTTCCCAGACTAGGATATCAAGAGCACTGTGATCTCCTCCTTACTGTCTTACTCGGATCACTCACTCGAGAGGAGTCAGCTGCCATGTCGTGAGGATGCTCATGCAGGCTTATGAAGAGGAGCCCAGGGCAGGAAAGCCAGGCCTCCTGACAACAGCAGTGTGAGCGTGCCATCTTGGCAGTGGCTCCTCCAGTCCCAACCAAGATGTCCAATGACTTCAGCCAACATCTTGACTGAAACGGCATGAGGGACCCCCAAACCAGATCCGACAGCTAAGCCACTCTTGAACTCCTGACCCAGAAACGGTGAGATAATACATATTCATTGTTGGTTGAAGTTACTGCATTTTGGGGTAAGTTGTTATCCAGCAATAGATTCCTAATGCACCAAATGAGTATCAGTTGGCCATACTGGCAGGTGGAAGGCATCCAATTAGAAGAACTGGAAGTGTTATAGTGAGTGGTTATACTGAGTGTGGCTGGAGTATGGAACATGTGATTCCTAAGCTTTTAGGGTGTTAGCAATTTCCTTAAATCTTCTGCAAAATGAGTTATTTTTTTTTTATTTTTTATTTTTTCTTTTTGCGGTATGCGGGCCTCTCACTGTTGTGGCCTCTCCCGTTGCGGAGCACAGGCTCCGGACGCGCAGGCCCAGCGGCCATGTCTCACGGGCCCAGCCGCTCCGCGGCATATGGGATCCTCCCAGACCGGGGCACGAACCCGTATCCCCTGCATCGGCAGGCGGACTCTCAACCACTGCGCCACCAGGGAGGCCCAAAATGAGTTATTTTTAAATAAATGAATACTCTTGAATATGGCTTCCCATCACACTTAGGAAAAAAATCTAAAGTCCTTGCCGTGGCCTAAAAGCCATTTCTCCGGCTCACCACAGTGCCCTTAGCTCACTTCGTCTACGTCACACTGGTTTTCTTCCGTTCCTTTCCTCCATGAGGACCTTTGCACACACAGGACACTCCACCTAGATTAGGCTCCTCTTCCCTGTTCTGACTGAGTCATGCTCTCATAGGACTCAGTCTGAGTGTGCCTCCAGGAGACCCCTTTCCTGACCATCACCCCTGTTGTTCTCTTTCGCGGCCCTTGTTTGTTTCCCCCACAAGAGGAATTGCTCCTGTTATGTTGTTTGTCTGTTTGCATGTTTTTGTCTGTCTTCCCCTCCAGAGAGTACATTCCACTGTGGCAGGGACCACACTGGCCTTTCTTTTTTTTTTTTTAATTAATTAATTTATTTTTGGCCGCGTTGGGTCTTCGTTGCTGCGTGCGGGCTTTCTCTAGTTGCGGCGAGCGGGGGCTACTTCTCATTGCGGTGCATAGGCTTCTCATTGCAGTGGCTTCTCTTGCTGTGGAGCACGGGCTCTAGGTGCACGGGCTTCAGTAGTTGTGGCACACGGGCTCAGTAGTTGTGGCGCACGGGCTTAGTTGCTCCGTGGCATGTGGGATCTTCCCAGACCAGGGTTCGAACCCGTGTCACCTGCATTGGCAGACGGGTTCTTAACCACTGTGCCACCAAGGAAGCCCCACGCTGGCCTTTCTTTAGTATCTCCAACACTCAGCATGGTGCCCGGCACGTGGTGGGTCTGGAATAAATATGTATTACGGTTATCTTCTCTCTCCTCCTGTGCAGTAGAAACTTCATATTAGGTATTCCTATTTTAAGACTGTTTGCCTGTGTTATCCCCATCTCAGAGAGAAGCAAATGAAATTAAACTCTACAACACAAAATATAGTCTGTTTAATTTTGTGTAACTTTATATTATTTGACTATCTCACCCTTCATGTCTTGAACAGTAACTCATTTATGATAACAGAAAATAATAGAAACACCCCTTTCCGCTCCTAGTGAAAGAATAACCCTTCCCCTGCCTCCACTCCATTCGCAGAAGACCTTTTTAATGATGAAATATTTAAAATACATGGAAAAGGTACAGCCACTATGGAAAACAGTATGGAGTTTCCTTAAAAACCTAAAAACAGAACTACCATATGATCCAGTAATTCCATTCCTGGGTAAAAACTCTAATTCGAAAAGATACATGTACCCAGTGTTCATAGTAGCATTATTTACAATAGCCAGGACACGGAAGCAGCTCAAGTGTACATCAATAGATGACTGGCTTAAGAATATGTGGTATATATATATTATAATGGAATATTACTCAGCCATAGAAAGAATGAAATATTGCCATTTGCAGCAACATGGATGGACATAGAGACTATTATGCTTACTGAAATAAGATAGACAAATACTATATGATATCATTTATGTGTAGAATCTAAAAATAATACAAATGAATGTATAGACAAAACAGACAGAAACAGACTCATATAGAGAAAAAATTATGGTTACCAAAGATGAGGGGAGGAGGGACAAATTAGGAGTATGGGATTGACAGATACAAACTACTATATATGAAATCGATAAGCAACAAGGATTTATTTTATAACACAGGGAACTACACCCAATATTTTGTAATAACCTATAGTAGAATATAATTTGCCAAAAGCAAACAAACAAACAAACAAAAATGAATCACTATGCTGTACACCTGAAACTAACACAATATTATAAATCAACAATACTTAATAAATATACTGGGCCTCCCTGGTGGCGCAAGTGGTTGAGAGTCCGCCTGCCGATGCAGGGGATACGGGTTCGTGCCCCGGTCTGGGAGGATCCCATATGCCGCGGAGCGGCTGGGCCCGTGAGCCATGGCCGCTGAGCCTGCGCGTCCGGAGCCTGCGCGTCCGGAGCCTGTGCTCCGCAACGGGAGAGGCCACAACAGTGAGAGGCCCGCATACCGCAAAAAAAAAAAAAAAAAAATATATATATATATATATATATATATATACATACTGAAAAGTGAAAAGAATAGTACAATGAACATACAATCTCCAGTAAATAAAAACATTCTCCTATGTAACAAATCTAACAAATTTTCAATAATTTCTATTATCGTCTAATACCCAGCTTTCCCCCAACTTTCTTTTATATCTGGTTTATTCAAATCAGGATCCAATCAAGGAACACACATTGCATTTTGCTGTTATGTATTTCAAGTCTCTTTTAATATAAAACAGACCCCTTTCCCCCTCCTTCTTTCTTTACATGACTTTGGCTTGTTGAGAAGTCTGGGCCAGTTGTTTTGTACAACGTGCAAACTTCTAGATTTGTGCGATTGTTTCCTCATGGTATCACTTAACGTGTTTTTTTAATCCCCTGGACCTCCTGTAAACTGAAATGCAGATATAGAAGTTTTCATGAGATGTAAGCCTTTTGGCAGCACTACTTCACAGATAAAGACCTGTACTACTTATTGCACCATATCAAGAGGTACATAATGTCTAGTGTGCCCCAACTGGTGATGCTGAAGTTGGTCACAGGGTTTGAGTGGTGACCCCAGATTTCACCATTGTAAAGTTCTGTTTTCCCCCTTATAACTGGCATCATCTGTGGAGTCGTCCTTTGGCCCCATGCAAATATACAACAGACTTTCCCCCGTTTTGCAGGAGGCCTAAAGGCAACCTCTCTGCTATGGGTGGGGTGTGAGGGAGGAGCCCAGACTTCCTCGTGCAATGGCTCACGTCTGTGTCCATTCCAGCTGTGCCACACTGGCCATGAGGCAACCCACATGTGTTCAGCAAATGGCCACCTGGGCTTGACTGGCCAGGAGACAGACAGTAGGGACAGGCATGGGTTGTAAGGAAGTTAAAAAATACCTTGTCCTTTAGTAGCACTGAAAGGATATATGTTTGGAAATTTAAGACAATTTCCAAGAAACAAGACCCAAGATACAATGTTAAGGGCAAAAACATAGGAGACTGAATCGTACACACGCTCTGATCAAAGTAAAAAACACAATATAATTTGGGAAAGAATTGAAAGAAAATACATTTCCTAATGATATTTGGGATGGGCAGGTGGGATTATGAATTTTTCAATTTTTGTAATATTGTTATCTTACTTTTATAATAAAAATAATAGCTATAAACAAATAAGAATACAAGAAGGAGAGATGTCTTGAGAAGAAAAAATCATGAATAAAAATGTAAACAGAGAGCAGGAAACAAATTTTAAATTTTTCTAACTCACTTTACTTTTTATGTTGAAGTTTTTAAAGCAAATTAGAGACATAGTGACATCCTACCTACAAATATTTCTGCATACATCACTAAAGAGTTAGAACATTTTCCTTCAGAGCGAATATAAGATTATCTCACTGAACAAAATTAAGATTAATTTCTTGGGGCTTCCCTGGTGGTGCAGTGGTTGAGAGTCCGCCTGCCGATGCAGGGGACACGGGTTCGTGCCCCGGTCTGGGAAGATCCCACATGCCATGGAGCGGCTGGGCCTGTGAGCCATGGCTGCTGAGCCTGCACGTCCGGAGCCTGTGCTCTGCAACGGGAGAGGCCGCGGCAGTGAGAGGCCCGTGTACAGCCAAAAAAAAAAAAAAAAAGATTAATTCCTTAATATCACCTAACATGCAGTCCATGTTCAAATTTTCCCCCAATTATCCCCTAATGTCTTTTACAGCTAGCTTCTAAACCAGGATCTAAACCAGAGAAACAAGTTTTTTAACAATCATACAAAAACTTTAAAACAGTATATCACCGAGTTACAAACTTTTCCTTTTAATTTCATATCTTACCCACAAATTTTATTGCTGTCATTACTGTAAACGGATGTCACATGCATCTGGTTAGTTTATCAGTTCTAGAGTTGACTATAAGTGATAACATTTATATCCTCACAATTCTCAAGTCTTACTAGCAATAACGAAATCTTAAAATCAATATGAAATTTAGATATGTTTGTTTATAAGTTGGACCCCAGAAGTAAATCTTGCCCAGTGTCTCAGGAGCAGAAACAGAAGCAGCTCCTGGGCAATAAGTACCATCTCAGCAGAAGAAAGCAAAGCTTGATGGTCAGGTTCAGGCTATGATGTCATGGATGAGAGAAAATACATTTTGACTTGTCAGTCAAGAGGACATGGATCTTGGGAATTCCCTGGTTAGGACTCTGCACTCTCACTGCCAAGGGCATAGGTTCAATCCCTGTTTGGGGAACTAAGATCCCTCAAGCCATGCGTCACAGCCAAAAAAAAAAGAAAAGAAAAAGGACATGGATCTAAAGGCTTACAGAATCTCCTCTCTCTTTATAATGACACTTTAAAATTCCCATGTGTTTGCTCAGGATCTCTTCATTTTCTAAAAAACAAACAGTATTCATTTTCAACCACTCTCTGCCCAAGTGTGGAAATTAGCAAGTCAAAGATGATATGTCCATGACATAACGTCATGGATCTTGCCTCCCTCTGCACCCCAGAGTATTTAAACTATTTCAAAATACTGAACTGTGTCTTTGTTTTTTCTATTAAACCCTTCTGATGAATAGGGAAAAAAACACTTATGTTTTAGATTATCCATTTCATTCTTTACTACCACCTGTGTTAGTCAAAAGAAGCAAGGAAACTTGTTTTTAATTTTGTTTCTGTTCTTGGTCTGAATGTTGGTCACTTGCTTGAGCAATGACATTGAAATACGTCACAATCATAACTCTCCTTTATTTATTTATTTTTGGGGGGGGTTCGCGGGCCTTTCACTGTTGTGGCCTCTCCCACTGCGGAGCACAGGCTCCGGACGTGCATGCTCAGTCGGCCATGGCTCACAGGCCTAGCCGCTCCGCGGCATGTGGGATCCTCCCAGACCAGGGCACAAACCCGTGTCCGCTGCATCGGCAGGCAGACTCTCAAACCACTGTGCCACCAGGGAAGCCCTCTCCTTTTTTTTTTAAATGACTGTAGGGCTGCACCCCCCAGGCCTGCAAGCCCTGTAGTTGCCCAGCCTTGACACTGAAGAAAGAGCCCTGGAGACAGTGGCAGAGACATTAATGCTCTATTGCACAGGGGGATCTTACATATCGAAGCAAGGTCCCAGAGTGACACTCCATTGTGTGGCCAGCCGGCAGGCAGGACATGACAGCCATCCTTACCACTCAGGGGAGAAGGAGGCCACCATTTATAAGGGGAAATAGACATCAGGTGGGCTCATCAGTTACCAGGTACTAATTAAGCCCTATAATCAAGAGGATTGGACAGTCATGTGTCATAACTCTCCTTTTATATAGAATCTTTAATTCAGAGCCCTCAAAGTTTTTTGTAAGCATTATCTGTTTGCAAAAAATTATTGGTCACTTTGAGAAGAGGAAAGTTAAAGAGAGAAAATTCCTTGCACACTCAAAATTACATGAGTCAAGAATCAAGTCAGGATTAAACCTTGACCTGATCAATATCAACTTTGCCTGATCAAAGTCTCAAGGATTAACTTAAAATCTTAAAGACCCTCTCTTTCTAGACCCATGATATTGACCTAAAACATTTTGGATGCTCTCACACTAAGCTAATAAGGCCTTACACAATATGTAGACTCTATTTCTGTAATTATATGAAATACCTCTGCATGAATCAGTGGCATGGTTTTTTTGTGTGTTTGTTTCATCTGTTTCTTTTTAGGGACTAGGCACACCCAAGAGACAGAAGAGTCTATATAGGAACACAGGAGAAATAGACACTGATCATTTATTGCTCTTTTCTCAGACTACAGAATTAATATGAATTTATTGCAGGAATCTTGAAAATCCAGAAAAAGCACCAAAAAGAAAATACAAATTACCAAGTTTCTTACTTGCCTCTCCCAGATAGCTGCCTTTAACGTTTTGATTTATCTTCATAAACCTCTTGTCATGCGTGTGCATCTCAGCTGTCATCTGGAATCTCCCTAGCCCTAAAGATATAAACAAATTAGACTCAAATCTCTTTCCAGGCCTGTGGAAAACCTAATAACCTTCTGAATACTTCTGCAAATTCCTCCAGGCCTGGTGGCGGGTGGGGATGAGAGGGATTTGGAGAGGGCTGCCTCATGGCCCCTCTATCTCTGATTTCTTGCCTCTACTAGTCCCTGTTCTCCGCTCAGGCAGCCCCTTTGTGGTTTACACACATACTGAATGTGTGGCTCTTCTGTGCTAAACGTCACTGAAGATTTGGGAAAGTTCAAGAAGATGAAGAGAGCGACAGAGGTTTACTTCACGGCAACATATACAACTTACATCTGAATATTTAACATCCCTGTTCTTAAACTCTTTCGGCTTTTTTAATAACTTGGATTGTAACCTCTTGCCATGTTTCTAGGTATTTTTTTTTTTTAAATACAGAATCTTCACTGAACCCACTCTATACCTCTACTCCAAAAATTTTCTCTCCATTCTATAATGCTAAGCTACTCAGGTTTATCTAAACTTCTAATTTAGAAGCAGAGTGCTTAGGTTAAAATCCTAGGGCCTAAGCCTCAGCTTTCTCATTTGTGAAATAAGGATATTGATAGGTACCTCCTTCACAGACAAAGCACTTTGAGCTCATTGCTGGGCATATTGAAGAACAGGAACTACTTTCATTCTTGTTGAGAAGTATTTCACCTGGGCTGTATGGAGCCTGGAGAATCTTCCTCTGTTCTCTGTTGAGTACACCATTCAAGTTACCAGAGCACTTTTATAATCTCCAGAAGCTTGGAGATTAGGAACACACAGTCTGATGCCGGAAGGTCCGTTGTCTGTGATGTGATCAGGGCACTATCCATATGGGTTTCTCAGGAAGCAGACACTGAGATGGAGTTTGCGGTGCAAAATCATTATTAGGGGGCTTCCCTGGTGGCGCAGTGGTTGAGAGTCCACCTGCCGATGCAGGGGACACGGGTTCGTGCCCCGGTCCAGGAGGATCCCACATGCCGCGGAGCGGCTGGGCCCATGAGCCATGGCCGCTGAGCCTGCATGTCTGGAGCCTGTGCTCCGCAGAGGGAGAGGCCACAACAGTGAGAGGCCCACATACTGCAAAAAAAAAAAAAAAAAAAAAAAAAATCATTATTAGGGATCAATATATTTAGAAGGAAGGAGAAGGAAGCAGGGTTGGTCCGAAGCAACCAACCATCTGGTTTGCCTGGTATGAGAGCTTCTTGGCACACAGAACTTTCCGTGCTAAAACCAGGACAGTCCTGGGCAAACTGGGATGGTTAGTCACCCTTGTTGAGGCAGAAGTTGAAACTTGATACAGGTTCATCAAAGCTTCTACCAACCAGGCAGGGAGCTCTGTGGTGACTATGACCCATCAGAATTGTTCCATCTTGGGATAATTCTTGGGGCAATGGCTGGGTCTTTATACTTTGTCCCTCTGTCCAATGCAGGCTGCCCTGGGAAGGTCATGACCTCAGGCCAAATAGCTGAGGCAGAGCCTAAAGGCACTGACAGGTGAAGGCAGCCGGGGAGAAAGTCCTTAGAAGGACAGTGCCTCCCCACATCCACCACAGGCACCATTTTGTGCCTCCGTTTCCTTCATCTGCAAAATGGGGATAATAATGGTAACTACCTGGTAGCTTTATGGTGAGGATGGAATAAGTTAACATGCGTAAAGTGATCGGAACGGTGCTCAGCACACAGTAACCTCCTAAGCATTAGCTATTTCACCAGATCAAGTGTATTCCTACTGCTTACTGTCAGATCCTGAAAACATTTTTTTGAATTTTTTTAATTAAAAAGAATTTTTTTAAATCAGATCCTGAAATTTTTTTTTTTTTTTTTTTTTTTGCGGTACGCGGGCCTCTCACTGTTGTGGCCTCTTCCCCATTGCGGAGCACAGGCTCCGGACGCGCAGGCTCAGTGGCCATGGCTCACGGGCCCAGCCGCTCCGCAGCATGTGGGATCTTCCCGGACCGGGGCACGAACCCGTGTCCCCTGCATTGGCAGGCGGACTCTCAACCACTACGCCACCAGGGAAGCCCCTGATCCTGAAATTCTTGGTCTTTGGGTCTCCTTTGTCAAACCTCCATACTCGTGTCATCATGACCTCAGTCTGATGTAACTGCACATGGCCAACCTACAGCTTTCTTCATTTAACTGATTGGACTTGGCCACAGGCTAGTTTCTTAATTACAGCCAAGAAACTGGGGTAAGAGCATCTTCCATTTTTCTTCTTACTCTTTGGTTTTAGGTTGAGTTAGGAAACCTCCTCAACTCCTTATGCTCTCCTGTTTCTATTATTGGATAATGGAAAGGATTAAATGAGGAGAAAAAGTGATAGAAAAGTAAGGACAGACGGAAGAATTTTTAAGTCAAAAGTAGTTTTCACAAGAAGAGAATTTAAGTATGAGAATTTGGAAGCTAGGGGGAGAAGTATAAATGGCAGAGTGGTTAAAGACTTTTTTTAGCCTGGATAACTTTTGTGATCACGAGGCTGATGAAATAAATGATCCTCACCCTGACTTCCCTTTCCTCCAAAATAAGCCATGTTGTGTAATTCCATCAGGTGGCCACTGACCTGCTGGTTCCTCCATTCTGAAGACGCTAAAGCTACCAAAGCCTTGTGAATCACTTTATGAGTAAGAGCAGAAAACAGCTCTAGGTTAAAATTTGGAGTGTGACATTCTGAGTGTGAAAATACTTCCCTCCCCCCCAAGAGCTGGACAAAAATTACTTTTTATAGTAGCCCTTGGCTTTTCATTTACTCAGGAAGGAGGTGTGAAGTGGCAGGTTTCCACACCCTCTTTTACCTGGATGATGTCCCTCTGTGTCATCTAAACAGATGCTGCTCAGAACCAGAAGGTGGGTTATTTATTCCTTCCTCTCATCACCTGAGCAAAACCAAGCAAGCAAACAAACCAAGCAAAAGGGCAATCTTAGAGGGCAATCTAAAAAAAATGACTACAAGATCTCTGTGGGCTGTTCTTCCATTGAATTCCAAGCATTATTTGTGTAGGTTCCCTTGCCTGAACTGTTGGTACGGGCGTTGCAATTTTATCCCCAAAGCAGGGTGTTCCTAGGGCTTGGAGGCAATGCAGTTGGCTTATTCACTTCCTTCTCTGCATTTCTTCAGGGCTTTCCGCATATCAGAAGCTTATTACACGATGATTCAGGAGGGGAGACAGGAAGTAGGGTTCCTACTCTGACACTGGCTACTCACCTCTTTCTGGCCCAAACTGGTTTACTTCACCAAGGAAGCCACAGATTTTCCTTCATCTGAATTCCTTTCCAAATGCGTAGTTTTCCCGATGGAAATTCACAGTAGAGAGAAGGACTTCCCTGCCCCTCTGCAAGGAAAAGTGACTGGGACTGGACTCCTGGAGAGGAACATGGACTGTCCTGCCCTGGGCCTTGTCTGATTTCTAATACTCATGCTGCTGATCTGCTTTTGTGCAGGTGACCCAGCTAAGCTAGGTGACACAGCTAAGGACACACGCCTTCACATGTCTCCCTAGTGGAAGTGTTGACATGCATCACTGCAAACTTCCTCACCTGCCTCGTCCTTCTCAAGAACCACAGCGTACACTGCCTATCCTAAAATTTTAGGATTTGAGGCACCTGGCCCAGACTAGAGACAACGACTCTGCATCTCTTTCCAGGAATCACACTGATGACCTTGATCTTGAGGCTCAGCCAACCACCCGAACCATCCCCAGGGAAACCTAAAGGTCGTATTCCTTTGTGTCATAGTGAGGCTGAGCCAGACCTGCCTGCTTTTCCATCTCTACAGAGGCTCAGGGTTCTGACCCAAATGGGAGTGGGCCGAGGGGAATAGCACTGGAAACTTGCGTGCAGAATCGTGGTAGAGGATGATCTGTGTGCAGAAAGGCTGCCAGGAACCAGAGGGAGGGGAGACAGAGGGCTGCAGGTTCAGCCCCTCCCCTTTGCATCATGGGACTCAGAGATCCTCTTACCAGCTGGAGGGGTGCCCAACTGAGGCTTCTTATTCGACGATGCATGAGAGAAAATTTCTGGGCTGGCGTTTGAGCAAATGACTCACCTTTTTGTCATCAGAAAGACGCAAGAAAGTTTTCATTTTTCATAATTTTGTACTTTATCCTTACACTTTTTTGATAAAAATAAGAAAAATGAAAAAGAAAACACAATATCTGAGAAAACCCTTTCTTGGCCCCCAGACTCAAAGTTTATTTTATGGACTAAACCAAAATCATATCTTATCTCAGAACTATTTGAGCTTTATAATTAACATGCTTTAAGGTTTCAGGTTAACCCTACATGTACTATGAGACGTTTTACACCCTACAAAAACAATTGGATATATTCAGTATCTTCTTCCCTCATTACCTCTCTTTTTCACTCTACACTTTCAATATAACCACTGCTAAAATGTTACTATATTTCATATACATTAAAACATGATGTTTAATTTATGCATGGTTCAATATCTTAAATGAGTATTTGTATATATCCCTGCGGATGTTTGGAAATATTGGCTGCCAGAAAATATGAGAGGGTAGATACTGCATTGCAGTGATGGAAAGAGGCGCTGATGAAAGAATCACTTCTCCCAGGAAGTCAAACTATCCCCACGTACGTCTTGAGTCACGTTTCTCCCTACATCTCCTGCTATCCCTTCTCATGTAGCTTGCCTTCCTTCCGACCACAGCCTCAAAATAAGCCTCCTTTCTCCTCTAGGATTCAACTAGAAGTAAGAGGAATACTGAGACCCTAAGATACTTTTTCAACAGTCAGATCTCACTGGAGTGCATCTTTAGCATGAATTCAACTAGAGGGCTTATGCCTTTCTTGGAATGTCTCTTCCCTTTAAATTCTTTTGGGCCACTTTGGCAGCTGGTGAAATCTTTCCCTCGGAACATGGCTGGATGTCCCTCCTCACATGCACCAGTCTTTCCTTTCTTTACCCTTTGATGAATCTGGAAAAAGTTATAGGAATTCACTATACAGGAGCAAAACCGTTTCCCCCGCAAATCATAACACAGACCAAAAAAGCAAAGGGAATTTTGTATGTATAGAATTCTGAGGCATTTTTGGTAATATTTTCTAGAGGAGAGATTTGTGAATGCTATTTGTGGGGCTCCATCTGTGGGCATAATATTGCTTTATGATCTTTTATGAACCGTAAGCTGGAATAGTTAACGTAAAGACAAGTGGGCAGATGCCAAATGGCAAAGTTGGGGTGGAAAGTAGTGGTAAGCAGGGATTTCTACTGCCCCATTTACTCACAGAAAAATTCCACCCAATAATTTCTGCAAAGCCAGACTATAATACGTTGAAGCCTCTGTCGATCTCTCAAATCGTGAGCCTCTGAGTTAGGGTAAGTAAAATACCCTCATTGAAGTCATTCAAATAAACACTGATATAAGTGCACAGGGAAACCTGGCAGTGGTACTGCTGAGAAATCCCCTAATTGTTCCATTTTCCTAAGACTCATCCAAAATCATCTAAGGCAGATGCCCAATAGATTTTTATCTTACATACCAAGATCTAGGGATTGTTTGGGGCTACCTCAATTACCTTGTTGAGAACTGTCAAGAAACATGTCTTTTTTGTGAACCTATTTTCGCATGGTCAATACTTACGACATTGGATTCTGCTCTTTTCCCTTATTCGCTGAATCATAAATATCTTTCCATGGTGTTTAATCTTGGTAGTTATCTTGTTTTAAATATCTGTATAGTAGTCCATCAGTTGATGAACCCTAATTTGCTCAATCATTTCTCCATTATTTTATACTTAGATTAATTCTAAGAATTTTAGAAGAGTAAGTAGAATTTTTCAAAAGGCTCTTTTCCATTATTTGAAATGAACACAGGAATAGTACCTGAACTTCTCATGGATATGGCCAATTCCCAGCTGGGTCAATGTTAAGCCACAAGTACATCCAAAGGAACAGAGCTTTTATGAGAAAGCAAGCTCAAGCCTTAGAAACTTTAAATGGAAATACTCTAGGAAGTCCTGACATATATTCCCAAAGTGGCAGCTACAGGCCCCAGTAAGATCTCTATCTCTGGACAGAATAATTCTAGCATACTCTGAGGGAAGACCCCAAGTTGGGCTAACTCCCATCAGAAATTCTGGAAATTATTCACCAGGAAAGCTTGGTCTCCAGGGTCTGGATAATTAGGGAAGAGAATGCAGAAAACCAATCATTCTGTTGTGGGTTTTGAGATAAGACTTCAATTTCCATAATCTTCATAAAAAACAGAGCAGTCTTTTCATCCAAAAATGTATTCACTATGAATTGGAGTGTCTTAGGAAAAATTTAGATGCAAAGAACAGAATTCCACTTAGCTCAAATCAAAAGAGGATTGATTGAAAGGCAGAGTTTATTACAGGGTTACAGTAAGCAGTGCAGGAGATAAAGCTGGGCGTTATGGGACCAAAAGGGGATTATGCAGATTTTTTCTCTCCCTCTGTCTCTCCTCTACCTTTGGAGGTACACGGTGTCTCTGTTTGTCTTGGGACATCTGCTCCATCCTTCTGCAGATGAACTTTTTCTGCTGACTCATGATTTCTCAGCTTCCCCTCACTCACTAGTATGAGGTTTGTAGCTGCTGTGACAGACCAGCTGGCCATGACCTTGCAGCTTGGCTCCGCACAGCTCAATGACTCAGACTCTTTCTCCCTATTCCAAATTCTTGGGAGGGTATCTGCTCAGCCCAGCTGAGGTCAGATATCTATCCCTGGGTCAGTCACTGAGACTGGTGGGGCACAGTCACATGGTAGGTAGTGTAACTGTCCCAGGGTGATGAGTGCGGCAGAGTCTCCAAGGTGCAATGTGGGTAGGGAGAAGAGAATGTTTGGCATTTCTGAGACAGACTTGGGTCTGAGAGCAGCATGCCGAGTGATAATAAAAAAGAGCATAGGATTTGGAACAACAAAAAAAATCTCTGCCACTTCTTAGTCATGAAACGAGACAACGCCCAGCTCTCTCAGAGACTCATTTCCTCCTATCTAACCTGAGGGAGCCGAGCAAGATGACCTGCCAGCTCTTGCTTTCTGTCTCCAGTTATTATTTTCATCTTCAGAATCTCATAATGCAAGGAATGACGAATGCTAATATCAGCAATTTGGCAGGTTTTTTCTGAACAGTCATTCAAAAAGCTGTCTTGGCAGTATGGCCAGTGGTATATTATCCCCCAAATTCCCATTACCGTAACATTTTTGGAAAGCCATTATATGCACTAGCAATGTTGAAGTCCCAAGGTAGGCATTAAGCAAATGTTTCTTGCTTAAAGTGGAATTCTAAAAGAGAAGGAGAAACAGGTCTTATTCTACAAGAGTCTGCCTGCCAAGGTGTTAGAGGTCTGAAAAAGTAATATGGTGAAATTCACTCACTTCTAATGCTGTTGGTGAACAATGCTCTAAAATGCCTTATTGGTAAACTGCCTACTACAAAGACAAAAGACTGTGCTAATTGAAATTGCTTTCTATCTATGCCAAACTAACACAACTCTCCTGCTATGTGTGAACTTGAGGCATTCTTGTAAAGTGGCCTACACAACCAGATTAATTTTTTCCCCCATTGAAATCCACTATGGTATTAAAAGAAATTACAATGGGCTCTTTTATTTTTATTTATTTTTTTCTGTTGGAGTTTTAAATTTTTTTTATTGAAATATAGTTGACTTACAATGTTGTATTAGTTTCAGGTGTACAGCAAAGTGATTCAAATATATATATGTGTGTATATATATATATATATATATATATATATATATATTCTTTTTTTATATTCTCTTCCATAATAGGTTATTACAAGATATTGAGTATAGTTCCCTGTGCTATACAGTAGGTCCTTGTTGGTTATTTATTTTAATATAGTAGTGTATATATATTAATCCCAAACTTCTAATTTATCCCTCCCCCCTCTGCACAATGGGACCTTTTATTGATTTTTTTCTTTTTGGGGGGGATTTTTTAAATATTTAGCATGTTTCTATCAAGAAAGGAAGGATACGAAGGGAAACACTTAAAAAATAAAAATAATCCCAGTGAGAGTTTCAATTCCCCCACCTATTCAATTTCCTTTAAAAAGGCCCCAAGTGGGCTTCCCTGGTGGCACAGTGGTTGAGAGTCCACCTGCTGATGCAGGGGACGTGGGTTCGTGCCCCGGTCTGGGAAGATCCCACATGCCGCGGAGCGGCTGGGCCCGTGAGCCATGGCCTCTGGGCCTGTGCGTCCGGAGCCTGTGCTCCGCGACGGGAGAGGCCACAACAGTGAGAGGCCCGCGTACCGCCAAAAAAAAAAAAAAAGGCCCCAAGCACCCACACAAACCCATCTCTGGAATTGAACCAGGCCACCTTCACTTTTCCCAGGTTGGCTTCTGGTCCTTTCTATAACCGACCCCTCACTTGGCTGCATACCTCAACTCTCATCATTTACTACATGCCTCTTTTCATATGTAAATATATAAACATATTATCTCTAGATTTGAGCTGAAGTGTTCAGTTCAGTTAAGTTCATTCATTCATCTACAGCAGAAGGGGGAAGGCCCTTTGGGTTGTGGGTTAGTCAGCTTCTTCCAGTAGGACAGCCCTAATGTACTCTGTGGTACCAGGAGAAACTGACTTTTATCCTTTCCATCCTAGAAAGCTTTTGCCACCTCCTATGCCTATCTGTCACTGTGAAAATGGATTTTTGTTGTCCTTCTTTAATTTTAAAATAACAAGTGTTTCTCTTTTATATATAACATCTGTACTCTCTTTTCCCCCAGAAATGGAATCTCTTACTAGTTTTTTTTCATCCAGTTATAAAAATAAGTCAAGCTTGTTTTTAAAAAGTTCAATAATATAAAAATGGAAAAAGCAAGAAGTGAAAACTTTCCATAATTCTATTTATTCCCAGAGATGGCCAAAATTATTAGTTTTATATCTATCCTTACAGATATCTATAAATGTGTGTATATACAATACATAACTATTATACAACATATACTGTGTAAGTGTTATATATTATGTATACACACATACACAGGCAAATACATATAGAGTGTATGCATACATATTTCTAAGGTAGTATGTACAGTATGTACTATATACTGCATGTTTGACAAAAATGGAATCACATTATTTACTCTTTTGTGTGGTTTGCTTTTTTTTTTTAACTTTAAATAGCTTGTCGTGTACATCTTACATATGAATCTATCTCATCTTTTATAATGGCCTCTCAGTAGTATTCCTTTGTACCATAATCTTTACCCTCCACTGAAGGGTGTCTATGATCCTCTAAGTTTTTCTTAAATATTAAAAGTATTGCAATAAACATCTATATACATATATGCCTTTGCATGTTCTAATTATTTCTTTAGGATAATTTCCTACAACTAAAAGTTCTGGGTTAAAGCTTATGTACATTTAAAATATGACAACCTAACGCTCAACAGCAAACCAGAAACGTCATATCACTTTATACTTTTAACAAGTTTCCTGCAATTATCTTTATTTTTCATTATTGCCAATGTGATGTCCAAAAAGAAAAAAATGAGCACTTCACATTATTGGCTAATCTGCATTTCTTTGAATTTTAGCGAAGATGAGTATCTTTTCAGGGTGGTGTTCCTTAGCCATTTGATCTTCTTCTTTTATGAACTGGTTGAGCCTGTGTGTCTGTACCACTCCTGTTTCCTCCCCCTCCCACCCCATATATACATACTTCTGGTTGACAGCAGCAGGTCCAAGTATGTTACAGGAGCTGGCCAATAAATTTCCTCTCCTGGGAACTTGGATTTGAGAACAGGGAGCATCTAATCTGCTGCATTTAAACTACAAAATGAGGCAAAGCTGGGCTGGGCCAGCCATTCTGGTCACATCATCAAGAAGAGAAAGCAGACCTACAGAGAGAAAGGAAAGAAGCAGGCATCCCCTGGAAGCAGAGGTGAGGGCCTGTGGCCTTGAGTACTTCCTGTCCTCCAAGCCTGTGAGAAAGCTCTGTCTTCTTAAGCTGGTTGGAATGGACTTCTGTGAATATAACAGTGCCACAGATTCTTCACCATGGGAATATTGGGTGGGGGGAGGAGTTAAGTTTGAAAGAATATTCTCATCTTCAGTTCCCCCTTTCATGGTTCCTAAGAAGCCCAAAGGAGCCCTAAGAAATTCCCAAGCTTAAAGAGAAGCTGAAGCAAACAATGACCCTCAGATGGGTCAAATATGTCTTCGCTGTAGTGGTCTTTTGATTTGTTCCTCAAGGAGGCCCATCCGATTAGACCCCTGGACCCCCGTGAGCCCTATCTCAGTACTGTACACCTTGCCAGAGCCATGGCTCCATTTCCTGAGCACTGGCTATGGACTTGCTAAGTGTCTTGCTTATGTTATGTCATTGAATTGGTAAAGTGGATATATTATTGCTCAATTTCTCAAAAGAGGAAACTATGGCTTAGGGAGGTTTACAGTAAGTTGCTCAAGAACACTCAGCTAGAAAGTGCTGGAAAGGATTCCGGGTGGTGGCGGACGCTGCTGTGCCTTCTGTTCCCTGGGCCGCCCAGCATGGTGTCTCGGGCCTAGAACTAAAGCGGCATTGGTCTCCAGGGCAGAACCGTGGTCTCCGAGATCGTGGCTCCAGGCCCCTCTGACTGCCACCTGCAGATACTTATCTTTCCCAGGACAAGAGGCACACATATTCCAGCTGCCGGCAGCCTTTTTGGTCACATGCAGAGAAGACTTGTTGGTTTCCAGTGTGCTGGACTGTCTGCTGAATGAATGGGTTCTGAGGGCTGCACAGGCTACATCCTGAAGATGGGCCGGGGTCACCAAAGGTGTCCTCAGTCACCTCTCTGCTCTAGGCTGGCCCCTCTGACACAGGGTTTCTACCCCCTACCTCCCGCCCCCATGGTCTACCTCCTCTGTAATAATGACAGCCAACAGCTCTGAAGGGTTTGCCATTCCAAACGCTTCATATGTAGTATTAGCTCATTTATCCTCATGTCAGCCCTAAGAGTTAGATACTATTAACACCCCCATTTCACAGAAGAGGAAATGGAGGCACAGACAGGTTAAGTGACATGTTCAAGGTCACACAGCCAGTGAACAGCGACCGGGATTCCAACACAGGTGTCAGAGAATCTGCTGTGGAGCTGGTGAAAGCTAAGACGCTCTCCTCAGAAAAATGCAGAGGCTCATGATTCTGTGTAGTTTCAAGGTTTCATCTTGAGGAGTCCTACTATAGATCACCCACTTTGTATTGCAGTGCTCAGAAAAGTCAGGTGTCCTCAGGGGCCAGGCAGGGAATGTGGATGGGTACAGGGGCTGGCTGGGAGAAAGGACAGTGGGCCCTGGATGGTTCATGGACTCCTCCCAAGAGCATCTGTACTGGACCTAGCAGATGCCCTGTACTGGACCAAGAATACTTACCTGTGGGCTGAACCCAAGGACATTGCAATCAGTGTGCAGCTTCTGCTAGAATACCACACGGTCCCTTATTTGCTTATCTGCCAACAGGTATGTGTGATGCTCCTAATATTTGTAAAAACTTCTCCCCCAGCTCAGGGGGGTCTGCAGCCGATTCCAATCTTAACTTCCAATTACAGGGTCCAGAGCTGTTACCTCTCATCCCCACAACCACTACCCCTCCAGGCATCCAGGGCCCCAACCACGCCTCCCCCCTTGGGCTTCTGATGGTCCAGGGACGTTTTCAGGGTGTGGGTGACCAGGTTGGGTGAATCAGAATGTGTCACTCCTGCGGACTCTCATAGGGGTGGAGGGGGACAGCTGGCTCTCAAAGACACTGGATTTAGGCAGTGACACGTCCCAGGTCCCACGTGGCTCCAGGACAATGGAAGAGGCTCCACTGTGGCTGAGCAGTGCCTAGTTTCTGTCTTCCTGGCCCCTTCAGCCCAGTCTTCTTTCTGTTCTCCTAATCTCTCTTCTGTCTTTGTTCTTCCCCACACCCACCCTCAAGAGGTGAGAAATATTTTTCTAGCCCTGGGAAAACTGCCCTTTCTCAACATTGCTATATTTTTTCTTGGTGTCACTTGCTGTATTTGTTTTATTTTATTTTATTTATTTTTGGCTGCATTGGGTCTTTGTTGCGGTGCACGGGCTTCTCATTGCTGTGGCTTCTCTTGTTGCGGAGCACGGGCTCTAGGCACGCGGGCTTCAGTAGTTGCAGCACGTGGGCTCAGTAGTTGTGGCACACGGGCTTAGTTGCTCCGCAGCATGTGGGATCTTCCCGGACCAGGGCTCGAACCCATGTCCCCTGCATTGGCAGGCGGATTCTTACCCACTGCACCACCAGGGAAGCCCCGCTTGCTGTATTTTGATATTCCTATTTCAAAGCACCTAGCATAACTTCCCTATTAGGTTTAGGCTTTTGGGAAACACAAAAGCTAGACCCTATTTCTGCTTTTTCCATTCGGTAATGTCCCTCCCCAGAAGCAATGAATCACAGGGGTTACCTGCTTAAAGGGAAAGGGGAGGAAAGGAAGGGTGGAAATATTGGGAGAAAAAAGTTCTGTTAATATTAAAAAATACTATCCCATCACATATTTTCCATCTTAAGACTCCTTTATACAACTCTTGATGACCCCAAAGAACTTGTTTCTATGGGCTATACATATTGATGTTTAACATACTCAAAATTAAGATGGATAAATGTGTAAAATATTTATTTACTTAAAAATAACAATAACCCCATCACATGTTAACATAAATCACATTTTTAAAAATAACCATATTTTCTAAAACAAGCCAAAAATGAAAAAGATTCCATGAGAAGAATGGCATTATTTACTTTTTCATCAATCTTTTTAATTTCTGGCTTAACTGAAGGCAGCCAGATTCTCATATCGGCTTCTGCATTCAGTGTGTCGTGATAGCGCATGTCATGTAGCCTCTGGAAAACTTCCCTATACACTAGTGAGCAAACAAGAGTGAAAGAGATGAACAACATCATAGGATTACGATGAAAGTACCCAGAGGAGGACCTTTCTGGAGGATTACCAGAAAGGTGCACGCAGCGAGAACTGCTTATTTAGACGCGGAGTACAATCAGAAGGCTCTGAGTGACAGTCCTCGAGGAAACCAGCATGATTGCCACGTAAAGGAGGCAGTTTTGGAGGCAGACACTTCTAGGTTTGAATCCCAACTCCTCACCTTCCTACAGAGTAGCCTTTGGAAGGTTACTGAACTTTTCCAAACCTCAGGTCTCCTACCTATGAATGGAGAACAATCATACCTACCTTACCAGGTTGTTGAAAGATAACAAAGTATTTTCCAAACTTCTTTCATCATACTTTTTTCCAAGTCCATGTAAGAACTATATTATTATCCTCTTTGTATTTTTCCATAGCTCCTGTTTGAAACTTAAATACATTTTGAAAGGAAATTTTAGGTCCTTATCATACACAGAGAACTACTTGCCCTAAATCGAAGGTGCAGTGAAAATAAAAAAGTGATCTTGTTGCCAGAGAAATTGTTCAGCTCCGGCCTGCTCTCCTTTTGGAACAAAAGGAAATAAGCCAACGTAAGAAAGTCATTTAAGACCTGCACCAAAGAGACTCGACCAGATGTGGGCAGAAGGAATCAGAGCCTTGAAGAAAGAATGGCTTTCTCATTACGTGAGGCAGTTTGATTTCTGCCTTGCCCATACACCACTAAGTCATCTCCCCTACTACCTAAACCATTTCCTACAGCACCCCACCCTCAGGAGACCCTGTGATCATGCATGGAAAGCACTTAGCTCAATGCCTGGCACCTGGGAAGTACTCTCCATTGCAGCTTTTGTTATCTTTTCTAATTCTTCCTTTTCCTTTCCCTCATGAGTTAAATGATTCACGTAAGCTCATAGTTATTTGGTGGAGGACTATGACTACGACACCTGTGTTACATCTCTCTGTGGATTAGAGCTCAGACTCTGGAACTAGGCCCTGCTTTAGAGCTGTGTGACCTTGAGCAAGGGACTCAACCTCTCTGTGCCTCAGTATTCTCAACAGTAATACAATGATACAATAGTACCTAATTCATAACATAAGAGCAGATGAGTTAATACTTGTAAAGCACACGGGACATGCCTGGCAGGTAGCCAACACTATATACCTACGGGTTAATAGCGTTCTTTCTTTTTCATGAGTTGGGTTTGACAGTAGTCATTAACATGCAGGTTACTATAGAGAAGTTTTTCTCAAACTCTCTGAAATGAAGGACCAGATTTTCCCCTCCAATCCAGGTGGCCCAATACATTTGGATATAGAACAAAAAAAGGATTATTAGAAAAAGGAAATAAAAAAGAGAAGATATAAAATACAAGCCCATATATTTTATTAGATTCAATAGACATATATTTCAATAATCAGAGAACAATGCATAGGAAAAAGTAAATTGCAGAAATGTGTCCGCTGTTCATTGAAAGCCTGAGTACAGGCAATTAATAGCTTTGCTTCAGTACTTTCTTGTCATTCCACATTTGTGATGAAACAAAAAGTTAGGAGGGAAACAGCAATTCTCCACGTTAAATGCTGATATGCGTACTTGAAACAAACATTTTGTATATTATTATTTAAACTTTTTCGTACGATAGGTGAGCTTGCTTTTTGCTTGTTAATTTATCTAATCTAGGCTAAATAGATGAAAGCACTACAAAGAGGGGATGGTGTATATCTAAACAGTTTCTATGTTTGTTTTAATAACATTCATAGTAGAGAAACCAGTCTCACAGAGGTAGGTAGTTGAGAAAGGAAAAAGAGAATTTAAAGCCATTTCTGCTAGCTCTGGATATTCATCTTCTACTTTTATCTAAAATGAAGCACATGATGTTGTATATTCATCATTCATTTTCAATCCTTCATCAGTAGTCAGTTCCAAAACTGATCTCTTAAAGTTATAGTTAAATTTAAATTATCTTTGTTAAACAAGTGAACAAGATGAATTCTGGATTTTATACACTTTGGGGTTACAGTTGACAGATTAACCTTAAAATATCACAGATGTATTGGGATGGCTAGTAGGAAGTTGTGTCACATGTGACTCAGACATTCCAGTTCAATGCCTAAACTATACCCTGTATCTTAGATTGTTCAGGCTGCTATAACAAAATACCATAAGCTGGGAGGCTTAAAAACAACAAACAGGGCCTCCCTGGTGGTGCAGTGGTTGAGAGTCCGCCTGCCGATGCAGGGGATACGGGTTCGTGCCCCGGTCTGGGAGGATCTCATATGCCGCGGAGCGGCTGGGACCGTGAGCCATGGCCGCTGGGCCTGCGCATCCGGAGCCTGTGCTCCGCAACGGGAGAGGCCACAACAGTGAGAGGCCCGCATACCGCAAAAAGAAAAAAAAAAAAACAAAAAAAACAACAAACATTTATTTCTCACAGTTTTGGAGGCTGGGAAGTCCAAGATCAAGGCACCGGTAGAGGGTTCACTTCTATTTCATAGACACTGCCTTCTCTCTGGGTCCTCACATGGCAGGAGAGGCAAGGGAGCTCTCTAGGTCTCTTTTATAAGGGCACTAATCCCATTCATGAGGGCTCCACCCTCATGACCTAAGCACATCCCAAAGGCCTCACCTCCAAATACCATCACACTGGGAACTAGGTTTTTTTTTTTTTTTTTTGCTGTACGCGGGCCTCTCACTGCTGTGGCCTCTCCCGTTGCGGAGCACAGGCTCCGGACACACAGGCTCCGCGGCCATGGCTTGCGGGCCCAGCCGCTCCGCGGCACGTGGGATCTTCCGGGATCGGGGCACGAACCCGTGTCCCCTGCATCGGCAGGCGGACTCTCAACCACTGCGCCACCAGGGAAGCCCGGGAACTAGGTTTTAACATATGAATTTTGTGTGTGTGGAGAGGGGGGACAAACATCCAATCTATAGCACCCTGTTCAACAAGACTGGTCCTCTGGTGATGCCCTTGTATGTTGTGACAATGTCGAATTGCTCTAAAAGTTTCTAAGCTGTCATTGTTGATTTCTATACTTATCTTGTTGTGGCTGGGAACAAACCCACAGGCCACGCTTTGAGTAGCAGTGATAGGAAACACAGCGCTAGAATGATGAGTTACCTAATTTTAGAAGAAATATTGTTGGATGATAGATGATGCTTCAGTTTTTTATCAAGACCATTTCCCCTTCTGAAGAAAGTAGCTGTCTCCTACTCATACACTTGCATCTCAGGTGCTAAAAAAATTCTTGAGGGGAACACTCAGGCCATGAAAGTAATGTTATCAAATTTACAGAGGAAAGAAAACTGGGACAGAATTAGTCCTTTCCTCTCAAACTGCAAGCCACAGCCTTTGTTCACAGTCACAGGCTTGGGTAATAATTGTCTACACACACCTGTGAGCTCCATGAGTGCTGGGATCACATAGTTTTCACCTGTAACTGGAGCAGCTGGCATTGAGATGGGCGTATGGAAATCACTCAATAAACATTTAAGTGAGTAGATTCTAAGAAGCTTAGCAGTCTTACATCTCTGCTGGAGTGCTGTAGAGGGGTGGTTACTGAGGACAGAAGGAACAGTTGAGCAGCATGGGAGATGTATGCACCTTTTGTTTTTCTTCTTACTACTTTCCTGGGTTATGATCTCTTGAAAAGCAAACACAACCTTCAAGTGTGTTGTCTCCATTGAAAGCCATTCTGAACTCCATTCTTTCACAGAGCAGAAAGTCACTTAGATCCAGGAATTTTCATTGATTCAGGTGAGCATTTTTAGATTGCCTGGACCCCCTTCTTTTATTCTGTTTTCTATCACGGGGGCCATGTCTTAATTATCTTAGTTTCACTGTGGCTTCATGGAGGGTCCGGCACACACCTGAGGACCATGGCATAGTGCTTTTAGCACACCTGCCAGGGAGAAGCTAAGTGAACTAGAGCAGAGCTTCTCAAATTTAATGTGCCCCTGAAGCACCTGGGGGAGCTTGTTAAATTGCAGATTTTCATGCAGTAGTAGCTCCAGGTGTGTGCCCAGGTGATGCCAAAACTTCTCATCCTTGGACCACATTTTAAGCAGCAAGCAACCAAGAGGAATGAAAGGAACCTGAACTTCTATTTAGCTGCTTCTTAGCAAACGAAGTAGAAGATGTGGTTAATATTATTTAGGAATGATTTTTAGGGACCTGTAGCTAGCTGTTTTGGAGACAAGATGAAAGATCTTCTTAGGAAAGGAAAATAAGTCATGTAGGCCACACGTGATTCCATAATACTCCCTGGGGTCTCACAATTGCCTTAGAACAGAAACGTGATACCACAGCAATCAATCATCTCAAAGCTTGGTACTCAAGGATCAGATTCCATGGGGAAACAAAACACAGTGAAGCCGTCATAGGATACATTCTTCTGTGTCTTCTGGAACACATGCTCACACTGTTCTTAAAAAGAACACTTTTTTTTGATTGACCACTTGCTACTTATTTCCACTATGATGCTTTGTAAAATTTAAATTAATCCATCTCTTTCTCTCCAGGTTTCTTCACTGCCCAAGTCAACAGTGTGGCGTACAAGAACACACCTTTGGGATCTCACACACTTGGGTGATAGTCCCAACTCTGACCCATTTAAGACAGTGTGACCTTAGGCATGAGCCACAGGTTCAAGAGTAAAATGGGATTAACACTACTGCCTTGAATTTTTATTTAGGATGAACTGAGAAAGCACCTGGGCCAATGGTGGGATCCCTGTAAACAATACATTTATTCCCCCAAATATTGCCAACCTAGGCTCTAACTCACGTTTCTAAGTGAGATGAAGGTGAGGTACAGCCTGTAACTCAACAACACCAATTTGGAACCTAGGTCTTGTCTAGTTCCTTCCTAGTGGCAGGGGATGGAGGAGAAGGGAGAGGTTGTCTCAGAAATTAGACCCCAGCAGCTGTGATTGGCCTCTGTGCAGAATAACGGACAAGAAAATACTCCATATTCTTTCACTACTTCCAGCTTGGGGAAATTTTGTCGTTTGACTTAGCATGATGATAACAGCCGTCACTCACTAAGCGTTTACTATGTGCTAGGCCCTGTTTTGGGATGTATGGGCTGTTAATTTTCAGATTGATGATCCCTGAGATGACATTATTTCCATAAAATTATATTTTATTTTTCAAATAATTATGATAGAGGGGATTCTTGTAAAAGTATCTTCAGACAATCACATAAAGTAGGAAGTAAGCTTCTTCAAGGGTGGGAACCATGTCTTGTTCATCTGGTTCCCACAGACCGTGTTCCACTGCTCAGAGGCAAATCCTGTTAAGAGTGCAGATTATCTCCTTTCACACGGGGATGATTTCTTGGACTAATCAGACCACAAAGAATAACTAACTGTGGGACACAACTTTCAGATGAAATCTAGCAGTTTCTTGGGCATCCAGTGAAGCCCTTGATCTAGGCCAGGAGGGCTGCAATTGACCAATCATTGGTCCCAGGTTGATGCCTGTTATCAGTGTGTGGGGTTGGAAAAGCTGTTCCTGGGAGGAAGAGTGGGGCCTGTTTCTTCATTTCCTTTACACCGCACACCTGACTGCCCCGTATATCAACGGGCTTGCCGAGGAAGCCCAAAATATCAGGGAAGTGTAGGCATCATCTCATTCTCTTGAAAAGCCACATCAGGGAAGGTACACGGTGGCATCACGGAAGCCCAGGAAAACAGGCACAAGAGGGCATGGGAGCCCAACACGGACAGTGACACCACCTCTGAGTCAGGCTTGGACTCAAGCAAGACAACAGAACTGACACCTGCAGGAGAAGGTGTGAAGGAACTCTAAAACTATACAATCAGGTGGGGCTAGGGACAACCTTCAGGGCTCTCCAATGGGGAGATGGTGTGTTAAGCTTTTCACTCCTCATCCAATGTTAAGTCTTTATTTTATGCCTGGCACTCGGCAAAGAATAGAACATGCAAAGTATATCACATTAACTAACTTTCCAGACACCTGAAAGTTTTGATTTTCTTAATCTTAAATACTATTGATGAAAAGTTTTCTAATATCGTATTAGTTACACAGTTTTTGAACCGTATACTAAGCGCAGTTTACGTAGGACTTTAGGGTCCCTGTCTTATTTAGGGTTGCCAGATAAAAATACTGGATACCCAGTAAAACGAGAGTTTCAGATAAACACAGGCAATGTTTGAGACGTACTTGTACTAACAAATTATTCCTTGTTTATAAAATTCAAATTGAACTGGGCATCTTATATTTTTATTTGTTAACCTGGCGACCCTGCCCTTATTATATGGTGATGTAATAAGACAGTAGTACCGCAGGTGCCATTGGGCTGATTGTCCTGACACTTCAGTGGTTCAAGGCTGTTGTGCTTTTTTAATTTTGTAGTTTTTTTTTGTTTTGTTTTGTTTTTTTTGCGATATGCGGACCTCTCACTGTTGTGGCCTCTCCCGTTGTGGAGCACAGGCTCTGGACACGCAGGCCCAGCAGCCATGGCTCACGGGCCCAGCCGCTCCGCGGCATGTGGGATCTTCCTGGACCGGGGCACGAACGCGTGTCCCCTGCATCGGCAGGCGGACTCTCAACCACTGCGCCACCAGGGAAGCCCTAATTTTGTAGTTATTTTTTACAGTCTCTTTCTTTGCTCTCCAATGATTGTATTGCTTGTTGTAGTCAGCATATATATAGCATCTTCCATTCCCTTTTCCCTCTTCTTTATTCTTCTAATTGGTTTGGGCTGAGAACTAAGATCCCTAAACATGGTTGGCTTCTCTGTAAAGAGTCAACAGTGTCTGTAAGGATACAGGTCCTTGAGGGCACATACTTGAGAAAAGTATGCAAATTTTTTTTTGAAAAGGACTTCATAAAAAATTATTTTGACTGTCCAGAGACAATCCTGTGGTTTCTCTCGAAGTCCCTCAGGATAAGTGAATCATGCTTATTTCCTAGAGTGCACTGTTCTTTATAGAGTACGATACAAGTCGAAATCAGCCTCTGACGGAGAGGAGGTTAAAGCTAAATATAAGAGAATTTGCAGTTGCCCGCACAACAGGATTTTGGATGCTGTTTCTGAAAATTCTTTAGAAAGAGTCAGATAGACACTGATTTGGCTTGAGTAGTTCACCGGTAACCATACCTCGAGGATGGGGACTAGACTAGGTGACCTCTAGAAATCATGCACAGATATATGGTTTTGATGACTCTATGGTCTATCCAGTCAACTCAAAATAATGACCACAAGCAAAATAATGAAACCAAAGTTCAAAAGGGCCAATGAAAAGTATCTAGTATTCCAGATACAATGCTTATCGGAGACTCCAGCAAGCCTGCAAGATGTTATGTGGAAGGAATTACAATGTCTATTCTTCCCTACTGAACTCATTTACACAATGATTAAACTTTTTTTTTGCCCTCAGCAATGCTTGCTCTGAATATAGATTTGAAGTGACTCCTGAATTAGAATGGCTATTCTTAATGTTGAACCTACCGATTACTCAAACTCAACATGCAAAGTCAGCAAACACCTCTCCCCACCTTACATATTTGCATTTACCTTTACTTGACATCAGAAAAATTGTTTGAAAATGGTTTATGGTACAAAGATGATCTTCAGGCTCAAGATGATGACATTTTTGTGTCATCCAGTGATGTATACTTTTACTGGCTTTAGTCAAAGCATGACTCATCAGAATCAGATCCTGGGGAATATTTTGGGAGGTGTTAGAAAAGTCTAATACCAAGCAAAGACCAGCATCTTGGTAAAGCAGTTTGATTTTCTTCAGAGATTGTACAAATCAGAAAATACTTGCTGGATTGTCACAAAACTATTCTAAATATTTCAAGCCTTTAAAACTTGTTATAGGCCTTTTGGTCCCAACAAGAGCAATTCTGGTCTGTGTGGGTCACTGGAGCCTTTAGCTGTACTATATATTTAGATTCATGTGGCCTGATTCAACTTATTAATGTGTTAACTATAGTTCTCCTTGCCTCTAGAAGTGAATAAAAATTCACTTCTAAACCTGTTAAGACTTAAGGCAATGTTAAGATTTATGGCCTTTCAAGTATTATTTTTAATTTTAGTCTAAGAAATTTTTTTAGGGTTTTTTTTTCCTTCAACAGTTTTCTTCTACCCTAAAAGTGTTGCTGTTATATTTTAGTAGGTATCTATCTCAAGGGACAAGTATAATGTGGACTACTGGGAGAATAGGGTGATTAAAAAATGTTTGAGAGGGCTTCCCTGGTGGCGCAGTGGTTGAGAGTCCGCCTGCCGATGCAGGGGACACAGGTTCGTGCCCCGGTCCGGGAAGATCCCACATGCCACGGAGCGGCTGGGCCCGTGAGCCATGGCCGCTGAGCCTGTGCATCCGGAGCCTGTGCTCTGCAAGGGGAGAGGCCACAACAGTGAGAGGCCCACGTAACAAAAAAAAAAAAAAAAAAAAAATGTTTGAGAAACATTCAATGGGTATTTGTTGAAGTGTGCAAAGTACTAGACTACTGGCAAGGAGTTAATACAGTGGTGGCAGAGGCAAGGTCACCAGCAGAGAATTACAGTATTAAAATGTGAGAAGGGTCATGATCATGTGCAGATAGGTGTCTCTTTTTCTGTGAATCTATAAAACGAATTCAGCCTTGACATGTTCCGGGAAGGTTGAGTCTTCAAGTAGTCAGGCAACAAGTATGGAAGAGAACCTGGGCAAAGACACAGAGGTGAATCAGAGAGTGTTCCTCTTGCTCCTGTAAGCCTCTCAGCAGGCTCCTGAGCCACTGGTAGAAAGGAAGGCTGCCCCAGCCCTGTCACTGTTTAATCATCAACAGAGAGCCTTTTGCAGATATGCAGTGCAGCAATGACTGCAAGGGTAGTTATTATGACTAAAATGTCAAGTTTATCAGATATCTCCTGCCACCTTTACACACAACTCTTTCCTCATTTTCCAGGCAACTGGGTGTAACTCAAATAACCACCACCCCTTTATTAATTTCCTAATATCAGAGTAACACAAACTGGGTGGCTTAAACAATAGAATTTTATTGTCTCACTGTCTGGAGACTAGAACACTGAGATCAAGATGTCAGCAGGGTTAATTCCTTCTGAGGACTGTGAGGAAGGGTCTGTTCCATGCCCCTCTCCTAGCTTCTGATGGCTTGCTGGCAATCTTTGGCTTTCTTTGGTTTGTAGATGCATCACTTAGGTTTCTGCCTTCACGTGCGCATGGTGTTCTACCCATCTGTGTCCAAATATCCCCTTTTTGTAAGGACACCAGTCATATTGGATTAGGGGCCCACCCTATTCCAGTATGACCTCATCTTAACTAATTATATCTGAAATGATCCTATTTCCAAATATGGTCACATTCTGAGATACCTGAGATTAGCACTTCAACATATAAATTTTGAGGAGACACAATTAGACTCATAACATTCCTTTTCCAAAGTAAGCTCTATAATTTAAGGTTAAATCTTAATTTCAGAAAATATTTACCAGGAACATAAATGCTTTGTTGCTTGTTTTCCATTGGTCAACATAGCTTTTCCTACTCATTTACATAAAATATGTATAGTCTGTTATTTTCACCATATCATAGATTTCATGGAATGTTCAGAATTTAGTAAAAATTTACTTATTAGGTGTCATAGTTCAGCTGCTGTTTCATTAAATGCTGATCTTTTTCCAAAGATACTTTCCGAACAGTATAATATGTTAAAATTAGCACAACTTAGTTGTTGACGCAGGCAGTGTGATCAGCACTGCTGATCTTTGAAGAGTTGAACAGTTCTATAAAACAAGAATACATTAGGGCTTCCCTGGTGGTGCAGTGGTTGAGCGTCCGCCTGCAGATGCAGGGGACGCGGGTTCGTGCCCCAGTCCGGGAAGATCCCACATGCCGCGTAGCGGCTGAGCCTGTGAGCCATGGCCGCTGAGCCTGCGCGTCCGGAGCCTGTGCTCCGCAGCGGGAGAGGCCACAACAGTGTGAGGCCCACGTACCGCAAAAAAATAAAAAATAAAAAAAAATAAAATAAAAATATATATATATATATATATTAAACTACTGTCCAAAAATGGTGTAAAGAATATAGACAAAATAGTACATCTGTTAGTTACTGAATAAATGACACGAATAAATAAGCATTGAAAGCCAGTATTTGATACTCATGATCATTTGATAATATGGCATTCACATAGATAACTAGTTTTGTATTGGACTGGTGATAGTTTCCATAGGCAAAGGACCAATGACAGTTTTTCACATAAATAACTTCATTAATCCTGTATTTGATTTTTATTTTAGGTACCTGATTAGAAGTATAACTTTTAGAAAAAAACTTTTTTTCTCTGCTTACAAAATGGGTCCAATATCTACTCTCCAGACGTTTCATCGTGTCTTTGGATTTAATTTTTACCGTTCACAAGATATACACCAGTACTCAACAGAGATAGTGCAATTTCTGATATCACCAACTTTTTATCCAAAGCAAAACTATTTGGTTCTGTACGTCGTTCAAATCCTATTCATTTACAGGGTAAACCTGGCTTTGCAGAATTTAGTAGGCGAATGCAAGCAGCTACCTGGGAAGGGCAAAGCATGGAGTTGAATCAAGGTTCCTGTAACCTGATACTATTACTGTTGTTCTCTCTTGCAGTCCTAAATAGGCTCCAAAATCTTACCATTTCCTAGCCCGTCGTTGTGACAGGTTTTGTTTTTGGCACTCTTATTACCGAAATTAGTCAGTCTTGAACTTCTAGGCTGGCTTAGTTTTCTATTTCCCGGTTGTTAAATCACTGTGGGAGCGGTACCAGGACAACTATGTCCTGAATTTTAAAGGTTTTGTTTTGTTTTGTTTTGTTTTTTGAGCCTGCTTTCCGCACTGGTTGACTTTCTTTTCTCCCCCCCTCTCTGAGCGTTTTCTTTTTTCTCTTTCGCTCTGTTCCTTTTACACTCAAGCTGTGTAGGGGGATTTAAATTCCAATTCGGAACTCGGAATCGCGCGCCTTGAAAGACGGGAGTCGTAGTTCCCGTGACTCCTCCCTAACGACTTTTCACGCCGATTCCTCCCGACAGTAAAAAACTACAACTCCCAAGAACGCACCAAGGGGGTGGCCAGCCGCCCAAGCGCAAGCGCCCTGAGGCCGCAGGATTTGAATCGGCGGCGTTGTTATTGACGCCATATTGGGGCCGGCGGCGGGTGGAAGAGTCGTACAGTGGAGGGGGAAGAGGCTGGACGTGTTCGGTGGCTCTCCTGCCGCCGCCGCCACCGCCACCTCTCAATCCCGCCGCATCGACCGACGCTCTCTAGCTTCTGACGCTGCTCGGGAGTGTTAGGAGCCGCGTTGCAGCCTCACACCTCACGGGGCTGGTTTCGACTTCTGAAGGAGCCGGTCTCCGCGCAGGAGCGCCTCACGCGCGGCTCAAAGCCCGAACGGACGGCGGGGGCGGCCGGAGCCTCTCCCGGGGGAGCCGCGCCTGAGGAGGCGGAAGAGGCCCCCCTGACGCGGCTGGCGTGAGCCGCCGCCACCGCCCCTCCCGCCCTCGCCCCGGCCGGCCCGGGCCACTGTCCCTGCCGCGGAGGCAGCAGCGGCGGCGGCGGCTCTGCTCCCCTTGCCGGCGCTCCGCCACCCGCCTTTCCGCTCTTGAGCCGGTCGGTTAGGCTCTTTTCGGGGCCCCGCTCTGCCCCCCTTCCCTCGTCCTCCCCTCCCCGACCCCACACGAGCCCGGCACCCCGGCCATGGCGTGCGGAGCCACTCTGAAACGGACTCTGGATTTCGACCCGCTGCTGAGCCCGGCGTCCCCGAAGCGGAGGCGATGTGCGCCATTGTCGGCGCCCACCTCGGCCGCCGCCTCCCCGTCGTCGGCCGCCGCGGCCACCGCCGCCTCCTTCTCGGCCGCCGCCGCCTCGCCGCAGAAGTATCTCCGAATGGAGCCATCTCCCTTCGGCGACGTCTCCTCCCGCCTCACCACAGGTGGGACTCGGCCCCGCAGCCGCCGTGGGGGGAGGGGGCGAGAGGACGGGGGGGCCCGGGCCGCGGCCGCGGGACTGGGCTGCCGGACCGCCCCCGTGCTTAGCGGAGCCCTCGGGCGACCACAGTTCTTTTCACGAGCTCCTCTAGCCTCGGAGACACAATGGGAATGGCCTGGGGGGGGGGTTCGGGAGGTGTGGGGGGGTAGGGGCCGTGCCTCGCCGGGTATTGTGGGGAAGAGGAAGGTCCTTTTCTTTGCGCCGGGGGACCAGAATTGAGCGTTTCCGTAGTCTGGAGAGCCCAAGCGGAAATGATCAGAGAGGGTGCTACACGGAAATCTAGGCAAGCGAAGGGTCACGCGTTTCACCCGACTCTCGGTGGCTGTCTCCCCGGCATCGATTGGTTGCACCTATCAAGTCTGGGACTGGGTGGTTGGAGGCGAAGCGGCAGCCCCTCCTCCCTTTCAGACATGGCTGATTTTAGTACGGAGGGGGTGGGGAGGGATGTCACTGGGGCGAGATCTAGGCCTGTCATTAATCACCCACAAGAACGCCACTTGGGCTGAGTCAAGACCTGTTTCCCTAGCAGGGTCAACAACAAAGAAACTGCTCTTCCCGAGTGCCGTAATCTGATCGCACTATACGTCTAGACCTTGAGAAACTCGAACTTTTAATGAAAAGCAAATTGTATTGAAAATCGGGGCTGAGTAGTTGCTTTTAGTTGGAAGTGCTTTACTTATGCCCGATAAAGTCTGTTGGGAGAAAAAGCCCAGGCCTTGGGAATAATAAATCAAACCAAGATTCCAAGGGACTTCAGACTATTTTTGCTTTTCATTTTGAGACATTTCCTGAAAGTGACTGTGGGGAACTACCTTTTGGCTGCTTTGTACTGCATGTGTGTGTCCTCTTTTCTGTACTTTGAAAATCCTTGTGTGCTCCTGGCACAGTCTTAAGATAGGTTTTTGTGGACTGGTAGTGTAAATGTTTCCTTTGTGTGTGTAGCAAGCAAAGGTTTCCTGTGTGTGAGCCTTTGGTAATAACATGATCTGTAGACAAAGCCTTTTCATAATTTGATTTACATGTTTCTTACTGTTAGCTTAAAAAAATTTTGTGGGCAGTATTTACCTGCATTTGGTAACTTCCATTTGGAATTGACTTAGTTTTGTTTTGTTTTTTTTTCAGGTCAGATTTTTAAAATATCCTTCCCCAAATATATAGGGAGGACCTCAATGCCTAGGGTACCATTTTTTGCTATTGAAACAATGTCAAGAATGAGCTTCTGGTGGTTAACATTATTTTTAGAGTTTGTCTTTTTAGTGAAATGCTGTCATTGAAAATTGAAATGATACTGTGGAGTCTGTACCTCATAAGGCCACTTAAAAATAGCTCTAGCTAACCAGCAGTAAATTTCATGGTGTGGGGGGGTGTGAATTAATACATTGTTAGGTTTGGGAGTTGAAGTATATCTAAATGCTAAAATAGTCTTGAGCATATAAGGTAAGTCAGCTAGGGGCTATATTTGTTCTCACTTTAAAGGGAATTAATTCAGAAAGAATTGTGATCCTTTGCAAATCTGTCATTTCATTGATATATTTGAAGCATTGGCTAATGCAGTTGGCTGCACATTATGTTACATTTCAGTTAAGTGGACTGTAGTAGTAAAATGACTGGAATTATTGGAATCGCTTAAGCCTGCTGATTCAAATTCACATTTTCCAAAATATTGCTGTGTTTTGTTTTTCAAGGTGTTTTTGACATCTACTCGAAGTTTGATCATATCCTGAACTCTAAAACCACACCCTGATATTTATTTAGTCTGTGAAAAGTTTTTTTTAGCTATTTCAACTAGAGAAAAGCAGTTAAAATTGCGTAAGTTTTGAATTGCTAAAATTTGTTTTTAACTATGATTTTGAATGACACTTTACATGTAATTTAATTTAGCCTTGTGTTTACATGGCCAGTTTTGGGCATGCTCCTTTAATGGTTTTTGTAATCATGTAATAATGGGAGCTGCAGTGTTGTGCAGGTATCAGAGAGCTTCCCAGTTTTCATGTCATCTAACTTGGAAATAATTTCCCCAAATACCTAAATTTTAGATTCCTATATTAAAAGTGGTGATTCCTAAACTTTACAAGAGCGAATACCCATAAGTCCTTAGCAGGAATAAGTGGCTGGGCTTGGGAACAGAAAGCAACTTACCAAATTGAGATTGGGGCTCTATGGAAGCTCTTTGTTTTCACTTCTGTGAGTTCAAATATAATTTAAACAATATACAACTAGACTACTGAAGTGAATTTTTTTCAGAGCATGTGCACAATTTATCATGATTTTATCATTGTTCTCTGGATATGTATATAGTGTTTTCTGATATGTAGCTGAAGTCATGTTGAGGCTTTACTAGCAGTTTCAGGAACTAGGACATCTGTTTTAAACCCTAGCTTTGTTTTTTGTTTTTGTTTTAGTCATCCCAGGAAGGTTATTCCAAAGTTTGACTTGATGACTATTATTTAAATCAGTATTTTTCAAACTAGTGCAACTTAATACCAGGAAAAGTGAAAGAGCTGGCAAATAAATTTTATTGGAACACGGCCATGCTCATTCTTTTTTTTTTTTTTTTTTTTTTTTTTTAAGTATTGTCCATGTCCCTTGAAGGCTACAATAGCGGGGTCGAGTAATTGTGACAGAGACTGTATTTTCCCAAAGCTCAGATATTTACTGTCTGGTCCTTTTCAGAAAAAGTTTGCCCAACCCTGGTTAAGGGTGTCAGCAGTGAGGTCTGTAATAACCCCTGGATGTGGAAAAGGAAACGTGAATGATAACTGAAGGTGTGTGGGAGGGGAACCATTGGCTGTGGTTGGGAAAATGAATGCCTCTCCTAGCTTCATTAGTACTCATCCTGGCAAGTTACTTGAAAACAGATTCAGAGTGTTCTATCCTTGTCGACTGGTTTTTGAAACATCTCAGAATATTATCATTTAGCCAAAATATTATCGTGACATTCCCAAGAACAAAATTATTTTAATAAAACCAAAATATTATACTTGTCAGTCAAATCCAAGATATTGTTATTCATAATTGTGTAGTGAATGAATGAGTGGTTGAGTGAAGTGATCCCTCTGTGGACTCAACCTATTTGTGAGTTTGCTAGGCACCTTTATATACATTGTTTGACTTGTTACCATTGCTCTAGTCTGCCTTTTAGGAATTGAGTTGGATGAAGAGTTAAATTCCTTTGTAAAAACTCATTGTATATGCTGGAAACTTGCCATCAAGAATGGAAATTGCAGCTTGTGAATGGGGAAGGGTTTACAGGAACTTAGATTGTTTTGTAGACATTGATACATGCCTGCAAATGGAGACACCAGCTGGCTTAAATGAAGTATAAATGGTTCTACACAAACAAATGAGATGTCTGTTGGAGGAGGCAACATTTCATTTCAGATGTCATTTATATTGAGCCAGAAGTGTTTTTAATATTTTGTGGTTATTTAGACAGCTGTTAAGTTGCTTCTAGTTTCTCAGTGGATTTGGCAAATAAACTGTTTTTAATGGTCTTTGTACTTTGGATTTTAAACCTGATATTTTATTTAGGACTGTGTATGTAGCTGCATTTATTTAATAGTAGTATGAATTATGCATTTAATAATCATGTACGTTTATAGCCATTAAAAGCAGCATGCAGTTGTATTCATTATTGAGCTATTTTGTTTTGAAAGTAGGAAAATGAAAGCCTATCTTGAGCACAGAAGCACATCGGGTAAACATGGCTAGATCAGAGGACAGGGTTGTTAGCTCTTCTTTAGGTGAAAATGCTCCTAGCCACCATGGTTGCCACAGAGACATACACTAAGATGTAAAGGAGAATAATAAATTTATTCAGTTTTCTCGAAGGGCTTTATAGGAAAGAGAACATATTGGGTATTATTCAGGTAGGTCTTTCCTATGTGTTTAGGTAGACCCAGGAAGACAGTGATAGAAATGCTTTTGTTTTGAAAGGTTGAGAATAAGAGACTCATTGGAAGTGCCCAGTTTTGTGTTATTTTGCCTCTTTGAAAAGAAACCTTTGATTCTCTTTCCATTTAAAGAAGAATGCAATAATGATAGCATAGGTTAAGTTGGGACCTCTTGGATAGTTGGTTCATGAAACAAGATAATGAATGGTACTGAGGTTGGGCCTTTTCAAGTACTCATCAGTGAATTAACCAGCAACTTATGGTCCTTTGCAGTCTTTGCATTAACAGTGTGCTAGTACTGTTGGCTCACAGAATGTTCTCTATGCATGTGTGAAACCACAGTGACTTTCTTGCCTTGGAGAAGACTACCTACAAGGGTGGAATACGTGTTCAAGCCTATATGAACCATCTGCAGATGGTAAAGAGGTCTTCACAAATGAATCTAGTTTAAGAGATTCATCTTCAATTTTACTGCTGAGCATAAGGATTCTAGAACTCAGCTTACCAATGTTTTACAACTTTCTAAACACCTGAGAAATGTGATGCATCAGTGGCAGTCTTGTAGCAAAGACTGTTAGTTAAAAGGAATGTCCCCTGGATTTTGAGGGGATAGATGGGACTTGTAGAGTTTGAAAATAACCCCAGAGGTATTCTTATCTGCCATCTTTTCCCTCTTAAGTTAATGTCTTACCACAAATAAAGTTTTAAAATATGTGTTGAATGTATTTGTTGAATTAATCAAGCCTTGGCATTTCCCAAGGTTCTTAGAGACTCAGAAGTTTAAGAAAAAAATGGTTTCATTTCTGCTCCTCCTTCTGTACCACTTTTTCTTTTTAGACTGTTTTGTGACAATAAAGCCACAATATGTGACAACATACATATTTTTAATTGTGACTCAAACAAATGAGTAGTAACAAGAAATACAACACTTATTTAGTTTAAGACTTTGAACAATACTTTTTTGAGGTGCTTGAAGTCTACTCAGTATTCCCTCATCTTTCTGGACAGTGATGATAAACGTGGTTTTGTGCGTTTCAGTATTTGACATAGCCCATTTACAAGGATTTTACCATTTTCAGAGATTTGCTGGTTCGAAGAATTACATTTTTAAAGATTTTACGTGATTTTTAGGAGAAAATATTTTGTAACATGAAGTTCTGAGCTTTCATTTCTAAAGGGATTGAATGATTTAAGTTAAAACAAAGGTTTTTTTGCATGATGAGAAGATACCGCAGTTATAATTGAGCAGGGAGAGAATGCTTGCAGGTAAATTAAAAATCTAGTGTATGTCAAGTTGTCAGCTTTGATATTTATTTTCGGCCTTTTGATCATAATTTTGTATTATGCCAGATTGTGTAATCTTTCTTGTGATGATAGGTTTTTTTGGGTAGTGGTAGCGGTAGTGGTTTTTATCCTTCCAGCACTAGAAACACAGCTCAGAATATGCCTGTAGTTGTCCTGGAGTATAGCTTTCTTCCTCCCTTTACAATCCTGTCATTAATTCTTACCTGTCACCAATGTCATAGGCAGATCATCCTGAAATACAAATGCTTTGCAACAGTTTGATTTTATTGAAATGTGATCTTTTATTACTGTGATTTTTTTTTTTCAGTAATACAGCCTTTGAGTTTGACTTAATTTCTGTATCTATTCATGTATCTGGATTTTCTCAGCATTATTAAAAAATCTAAATACTTCCTCTAGAAGTCACTTGTTCAAGCTTTTGAGAACCTCATCTGAGTTCCAGGTTCTATGCTGGTTAGGCAGAGAAAAGACAAAGTCTGTCCAGGGACTGACAGAGCTGCCACTGCTGATACTTTTTAAAGCCAGCGAAACTTGAATAAAAATACCATAAACTACCTATTTTACTTCTTTGTGGACAGTTGTCCACATGAGCATTATTTTCACCTTTGGCAGCCTAAGCATTGAAATTGGTTTACTTAATTAAGTCACACTTTTACTATGAAGCTTATGTTACTGGCTGTTTCTGAAAGTGTTTTAGTCTGTGGTGTGCCTTCTGACTGGTTTATTAGCATTTATTTTCATTTCCGTCAATGTTAATTTTTAGAAAACTCCATCTAAAGATCAAACTAAAGCGAGGAAGTTTGGAGGGAGGGACCTGGAAGAGTTGATTTTCTTTCGTTTCTTTAAAAAAAAATAGTATCATTGAACTGATGTAGCAATTAAAGAATAGAATGTGGAGTAGAATTTGAAAGATTGCAGAAAGCCAACTTTTCAAACATTACTTTCCTTGAACTTTGCCTTTTGTTACAGAAGATTGCCTTGTTCCTAGTGCTGATATATAATTCTCCGGAAGAAAAACTTGTCTAAGCAGTATAATTGGTTAAAAGTGTAGGAGGTTTTAAGTGGTTGTGACAGAACAGGGGAACCGGATCCATGGCCCAAGATGAAATAGTACATTATCAGAAGCTGGTCTTGTAATCAGTCCTGTACGTGTGGTAATGCCGACCTGCCAATTTAGAGTAATTCCTAAGTTTGGAAACACCAATAAAACATTCTGGTTAGTTATAGATGCCTGTCCTCAGCAGGGGCAGTTTAGAGACACCTGAAGCATCCTTTTTATAAATACCCGGATGCAACATGAAAATTTCTTGTAATTATTTTGTTACAGCCAGTGATTGCAATTGCAGGGCTCTAGGTAAATGAGAATTATGCTCCGTTTTGGTCACTACCTTCTTAACAGTCATAGAGTTTGACGTTTCAGTGTATGAAGTATTAATACGTGGCAGTGGATCCCTCTATTCTGACTGACATCCTGCTTTTTAAGAATTCGCTCTCCTCTTTGTGATACATTTTAACTTTAGGTACTCAGCGGAATATCGGCTAGGTGTACTAATACTGGAGGGGGTAGTAGGTGTTAAGAGGTGAGGCCCTGAGATCAGGCTTGGGTTTACTTTCTTCCAGCTGTATGACCTTTCAGAAGACATTGAAGCAAAGCCTCCTTTTCCTTATCTGTAAAATTACACACATGATTATAGTAGTATCTGCCTCCTAGGGATGCTGTGAGAATTAAGAGCATTTCCTGTCCCTGAGTGCTGGAGATAGTTACAGTAGGGCAACTTCAAACGGGACTTTTTACATTGTCCAGCACTCCTGCCATTTTTCAGTGAATAACCATGCCTTTTACTTCACAGAAAAAATAGAGGGCATCAAATTGTAGCTTCTTCATTTTTCCCAGTACCAACACTACCAATGGTTGTGCCTTTTTTTTTTTTTTTTTTTTGTATCACTGAGGAAGATTAAATGAGATAGTGAGGGAAGGATCCCACTTCTCTCCAAAGGAACCTTATCTGATTTTTATCTCTCAACCAGATCTTTGCTTTTGGCTTTAAATATGGTCAGGCTTCCCATTATAAAGTAAATGAAGCATCCTCATTTTCCTCCGGCAGTCATCCAGAATTCTCCACTTCAAAACCAAATTCAAAGAGCTTTCAGGTAGTCTACTTGCTTCCATTTCTTTGGCTGCTCTCAACTTACTCCTAGTATATGTTATCTCAGACAGCTCTCGTCAAGCCACTGATGACTTCCATGGCACACAGTCAATCCTCATCTTGTTTGACCTTTCTTACTACAGCATTCACACTGCTGACACTCCCTTCTTTTTGAAATACCTTTTGTATATTAACATTCTGCGATAGCACTGTTTTCTTCCACTTCTCCAGCTGTTTTTTGTCTTCATCTGGCCATAAACTTAGGAGTTCTTTAGTTCTAGGTTCAGCTCCATTCCTGTCTAGCTTAATAGCTCCCTAAGTGACCACATGCATGCTCCTGACTTCTTACAGGTGACTTTCTAATTTATATCTTTAGTTCAGACCGTTCCTCTCAGGTCCAGCCATGGGAAGTTTAGACTTTTTATTGTCATACCTTCCCAGAAGGCTTTCTTCGCCCAGAAGTCAGAATTTTCTCAAAATCTATTGACTTTTAAGTATTCACAACTAAGTTACAAAATACATGGGATAAACAAAAGATGTCTGTAGGTTTCCAATCAGTGTCTTCTGACGTGAGAGGTAGTCTTACTTGCTCTTTTTAAAGCAGACAGAATCGAATAGCAAATGCATTTGTCTACTTTCAATCACATAATGAATATAAAATTCATATAAATGAATCAATATATGTATGTTACTGTCATGTAATGAATCTCTTTAAATAGGTCCAAATTTAAATTGATTTACAGAATATTTTCTTGCTTGGGGGGTGTGGTATGTCGGTCTCAGAACGACAAAGGCCATCCAGGTGAGAGTGGCAAAATGAATTAGATCATCCTTAATATTTTGGTACTTGTAGTAAACTCTGCTGTTACTGCTTTCCTTCTCTTCCCCTCCATTTCTTGGCATGTCCAATAATACATAAACCAACCACTTTTCTCTTTAATTGCCACAGTAGAGGAGTTATTATTTTAAGCAGGGGATAGAAATTTAAATGCCCATAGTTCAGGCAAGTAATAAAAATGAGTGAACGAGGTGAGGACTTGTGAATTCCAGTCTTGCTCCTGGCCTGCAGCATCACCTGGAAACTCAATAGAAATGCCTAACTCAGGCTCCGTCCCTCATAGTCTTCATTTTAACAAAATCCCCAGGTGGTTTGCGTGTGCATTTAGAAGCACTTGAGAACTTAAGCCCAAAAGGTTGCAGCTGCTCTTCAGCTGAATTTTGCCACATAGTCCAATACCTCCTCACCACTCCCCCCCAACAGCAGTAGCCAAAAATCTGACTTTTAATGTAAAATCACCCAACTTTTAAATGTTGGCCACATTGTTTTAAAAAGAAAGTATTCAGGCCAGACATGTCTTTGGGTTCCATTTAGCTCCTAAATCATCAGTTTGCAGCCACTGGTTTCCAGGTGTGCTGTATCTCGATATTTATGTGCATATGTGTGTTTTGGGTGTCCTAATGTTAGTGTTTTGTTCTTTAGCTTGATTGTGCTGCCCTACAGCCCTCCTCAAGGAGTCTGCTCTCTGTCCTTCCAAACCGTACCTTGTTTTGATGGCCCATGGTTAATTGGAATAGAAGCTGAAACTTGAGCACTGAGTGTTTTCTGTAGCTTGCATATTTGGGTTTTGGGTTTTGGATTTGGGATGGTTCAGTTTCCCTTTTCTCTTCACCATTTACTTCTTTTTGTTGTTGTTGTTCTTATTACTTGGTATTTTCCTAGCTTGTAAGCTATTTGAGAAGACATTTGCAGATAGTAAAGAAGTAAACAACAAAAGCAGCATGGTTAACGTATATCCCTTTAGAATCTAGTGTAATATAAAAGAGAGGTATGAAACTTCTTGGATATCAGGGAGGAGCTACCTGCTGGTTGAGCATTGTTGGACTCCTTGCATCAGTGACTCCCATTGCGCAGTTAATTTGTAATTTATACTTAGACCAGAAGGATTTTAATAAATTGAGCCATTTATTTCAAGTAAGTAATCATTGGCTACTATAGTTCCAGTGAAGTAACAGAATTTGACCTGTAGTAATTTTAGTTATTTCTCCTTTTGTAGGAGATAAATGAATGCCTCTTATACAGTAAAATATTATGTAATGTAAATTTAGAATCTCAGCCAGTTGCTTTTAAAGTACTGTAGATACAACTTAACAATCTTGTGTTAAAAATTTGGTTCCAGGTTCCTTTGACATAGCAATAATTTTGAAGTAAATTTAAAATGGCATCAGCTCATTCTTTTTAGTTAGATAGCTCTTGGCTGGATAAGAACATTGTCCTTAAGGTTCCCTCAAGGAGTCCATAAGAACTGTGTTAAGTTTCTGATCAGATGATCTGGGAGAATAGCTGAACTACAAAGATGGGTCTCCATAGCAACTCTGAATTCTGTGTGTTTTAATTTATAAAGTAGACCTGGCAATGTCTGTGTAGTTCTGAGCTCTAGATTTGGTCTGTTATTTTATTTGGAACAGTTTCTGTTTTAGGTCTTAATGGCTACTGCAGGTTTTCTGTACTTAATTGTGTACAGATTTTTCATTTTATTTGTGTTCCTCCCTAGCACTGACAGGCTTTCAAGATTCATTTCATTTTTAATCCCATTGTTTGAGTTAAATCTGTTTGGATGAACTTTTACCTTGTTTGTTTTCAAAGGTACTCCATAGAGAAATTAGCATATTAGGTGATAATAAAGGAGTTTTACACACCTGAACTTAAAACTGTTAACGAAGCCTTACTGTTTGATGTAGTAATTATGTCAGTAGGAAAACAGGAAGTCCATACAAATCTGGAGCAAAAGTTTAGTTTCACATATCACCAAGTTTTAGACATCTTATGGTTATGGATTCTACTCTAGAGAGATACTTGACAACCCCTCGCCGCCACCCCCCATTTTGTGGTTCTCCTTTAAACACATTTCTGGTTGCTTTTAATTCCATTTTCCCTTTGCTGTCAGTCCCATCTTGATGCTGTTTCTCTTACTATTATCAACTCAGTTATTTTTTTTATCCCATCAACTTTCTCCTGTTTATATTGTTGACCTTGTTCATTGTGACCAGGGTTTCTCAAGTAATCATTGGCAACAAAGATGAGTAAACAGGCTTTATTGCCTCAGGCCAGGCCTTTCTTTTCTTTTCACGCTTACCTAGGTTTTTTTGTTTATATATATATTTTAATACTCCAAAGGACTAAGTGCTGGCCCACGGACAACCTGCCTATTACAGAGGAGACTTTTATTAGCATTCTCAATGGTATTTACTGGATTTGAGAATGCAAATGCCATTAGTCATAAGTTTGCTAATTCTGACTTTCACTTAACCTAGTACAGTGCAAGAAACTCTTACAAGTATTTTACAGTTAACCTTTGAACAGTGTGGGCTTGAACTGACAGGTCAATAGTAAATACTATAGTACTACACCATCCAAAGGTGGTTAAATCCAAGGATGTGGAACCCCGCCGACGTGGAGGAACCGTACTCTTGGATATAGGGGCCAACTGCAAGTTAATGTGGATTTTCAACTGCAGAAGAGTCTGCACCCCAAATCCCCATGTTGTTCAGGGATTGACCGTGTAGTACAAGGGTGATGTAGTTTTAAGGATTTTGAAAAGGGATATACTACAGCCATTTGTAGTGTAGATTGTCATGAAAATAACTCCATATTTTGCTCTAAGTGATTTGCTGCAAATTTAATCTTTGCTTCATAAGCCAAATATGAAGTCTGCATGATTAAAACTGATAATGTTAGTGAAGCTTTATTTGACTCTCTTTAATGGACCGGTAAATTTTTTTTTGGCAACACAATGTCAGAAGTTACGTGTACTTGGAATAAAATGTCACATTCTAGTTTGATAAGAGATGGCTAGATTTAAGTAGTTTAAGACTAAGTAGACAAAGGTACTTTATTGATGTATGGAAGGCCTTTATCCAGCTGGCATGGAAGCAACTAAAGTTGGCCAGATATGTAGGTTGAGCTTAAAATGTGAATTGTGGAATACTGAATCTGGGGAGAGTTCTTGGTTATTAGCTTTAAAACTGCATATACCTCTGAACCAAGATAATGTGAACTTGAAGCTTGTAGTTATTAGCTTTTTGCTACTTTGAGCACTGAGGGTTTTGGTCAAGTTAAATTGGACCATTCACTTCATAACGTTGTTGATCACGTTACCAGTATTAGAGCATCTGAGGGCACAGTGAGGCTTAGATGACATAGTTGTATCATAATAGATATAAAAAGCAGTGCAGTAGTATTTGAAATTCTTCAGCTCTAACTGACAATATCAAGTGTTGGCAAAGATGTGGAGAAGCTGGAACTCATACATTGCTGGTGGGAATGCAAAATGTACAGTTACTCTGGAAAATGGTTGGGCAGTCGCCTACAAGGTAAAGCTATGCACTTACCATATAATCAGGCCATCCAGTTCCACTCCTAGGTATTTACTCAAGAGAAATGAAAATTTGTCCACCTATAGACTTGTACTTGAATATTCATAATAGCCCCCAACTGGAAACAATCCAAATGTCTGCTAAAAGGAGAACGGATAAATTGTGATGTATACACAATGGAATACTAATTAATAAAAAGGAATTACTGGTTGATGCAACATCATGTATGAATCTCAAGCATTTTGCTGAGTGAAAGAAGGCAAAAATCTACACTCTTTTAGAAAAGACAGAACTATAATGACAGCAGATAAGTAGCAGTGGTGTTGGTAAAGGTGGTGAATAGGAATATGAGAGAACTTTTGAGGGGTGATAAAGTTCATTATTGTGGTTGTGGTGGTTCCAGGACTATGTATGCACTTGTCAGAACTCATCGAACTACATTTAAATTGGTGAATTCATTTGTAAGGTATGCCTTACAGTTCCTTTGCTTGTAATGATGTCTCTTAAATATTAGATGGTATGGCGATTTTATAAAGCTATATTATGTTAATCCTAGGCTAGGTCTTGTTTGAGACTTTCAGATGAACAAATTCAGTCTGTTACAACTATTCTTTTGGTACATCTTAGTTGTACTTTGGTTGATTTTGTGAAGCAAAAGGAAGAATAATCTGAGGACAGCTGTGTGGTGATCAAAGAATAAGTCACACAAAAGAGATTAAGGTTAAGTTACTTTGTGCTAATATATTTGAAGTGTTTGGTTGTGAATAAACTTTAGGATGCTTTGAATGACACTTTTGATCAGGATGATGGTAGCTTTGAACATAAAATGATAAATGAGTGAAGCTTGCTATGAGATCGAAAAGATCATTACTTTAGAAACCTTTTAGAATATCACTACTGAAAGAGTTGTTATTTAAGAAAAATGAGGATATGTGCGCCTGACCTGGTTGGTATAGGATGTTGCACTAGTTTTATTGGTCACCTCTGTGAACCTTAGGAAGGCTGTTTTCTATCAAGGTGCTTAACTAGACAGCCATTTTATTTCACACTGGTAACTTTGTTTTTAAATTATAAACAATTTCACATAAATGGAAAAGGAGTGAACATGACCATGTTTAATATAAACAAATGTTAACATTCTGAAAAATATTAAATACAGACATTCACACAACCATCCTGAGGTTAGTTATTCCAATGTGAGTTCGCATTCGTGTATATGTAAAACGGATTTGTTTACACACAACATTTACATAAATGGAATCTTCACTGGATATATCTTTTGCAGCTTGTTTTTATTTTTTAATTGATTTCTAATTATCAATACAGTAATGAAACTGGCAGAATCTAAATGCTTACGGTACTGATTGATGTTCCCTCAGTCTATCTCTCAAAAGCCCTAAAAGTTCTTACTGGAAAATGAAGTGAAAAGAGAGGTGAGAAGTATATACCTAAAAAAAAAAACAAAAAACCAAAAACCTCTAGTATTAAATTTTTAAAAAAGGATTGTTTTCATCTCACATAAATCTTTAGCCTTCAATTGAGTTTTAGTTCATTTTGAAATTGCATCATTGTAGAATTGTTAAAATTATATTCCATTATATTTATGAAACATTTTATTGCCTGTTATTTCTGTTTTGGATTGGGATTTATAAACTTCTTGGGATGTAGTTTTCACGTGGATAACTATTCATTTAGGAACTATGGTGGTGGTGAGAAAGTCTGTTTGGAGGGGAGTGGAAACCTCAGGGAGGGATTTTCTGGAGAGGCTAAATGGTAACTATTTTGAATTAGAAATCTTCTAAAATGTATCATACTGGCCTAAAGGATATGTTCCTTATACTTTTTTACTCCTGGTTTGGTTGAAGATAATGGCACTGTGGTGTAGTGGTTCTTAACTGAGGATCTGTTAGGTACCAATCACTTTACATGGGTTTTGACCCCAAAGATTCAGAACAGTACTGTGCTGCTAATGCTGTACTATTCGTCACTTCTGTTGAGCTTACTATTAATGGCCATGGCCATTGAATGTGTGATGATGGTTCAGTTCACATCTACTGTGTCAGTCTGCTGACCTGCTGCTGTCACTTCTCACTGGTGTGTGCCTGTCTTGACATAGTCCTCCCTGCTTCTAATCGTGTATGGTCTTAGAAAAAGCCTGTTAGTTTAATAGTTCTGTGTGTGGTGAATAAATGACCTTTGAGTTTGGTACTCTTCAGAATCTGAGTTAAATATGTGTTTCAGTTCACAGACTCCCTTTTCTTTACGTTGAATGAAAAACTTATTTTTTACTAGTCAGTGCTGAGAAAGAATGGTATTGTAGAATAGCTGGATTCCAGGTGGTGTGTATGTGCTATTTCTGAATGAGTGGCCCCATTATGCTGAAACTAATTCCTCCCAGAACATAAGTTTTCTAGATATTATTTGAAGAGAATATTTTTGGTAGAACCCAACCTATTTTTTAACTTGAAAGTTTATATCTTGCCAAATTTTGACTTTTTTCTTTTAGAACAAATTCTGTACAACATAAAACAAGAGTATAAGCGCATGCAGAAGAGAAGACATTTAGAAACTAGTTTCCAACAGACAGATCCATGTTGTACTTCTGATGCACAGCCACAGGCATTTCTCCTCAGCGGACCAGCTTCACCAGGTAATAACAGACTTACTAAGTAACATTTCCTTTCACTTATTATGGGAAAAAGTAATACAAGTTGCCTTTGGTCATCAAGCTCCTGTTTCTCCCCTTGATTAAAAAAAAACATACGAATAATTCATGATCTCTTAAAAATATGGTACAAAAGTAATAGTTACCTGGATTCTCATGACTCAAAGACAAACTACCTGTATATAATATCTCCTAAGTGGACTTAACCGTAAATGCTATGATTTGTAGCCTCCATTAAAAAAAAAAAAAAAAGATATAGCCACATGTTTCTCTATTAGGTATAGATGTACCTTGCCATGGCTGAATACGATGCCATTTTATGGACTTCCCATACCTATTTAATAATGATAGATAGACTCAGAATTTCTGCTATTACAGTATTTACAAAAATGTCCCTGAACGTATACCCTCACATACTTGTGTTTTAGGATAGATTCCCTAAAGGTTGATAATTTTGATCCTATATTGTTTTTTTCCCTGCCTCTTGGAGAGAATAGTTTGCAAATACACTTTTTAAAATTTAAGGTGTAAAACTCAGGGCTGTTTGAAGGGAAAGTTAAACTTCTTACTAAAGAAGAGCCATCAAAAATGGTTCTTACTTTAGTAAAGTTCTCAGCGAAAATAGTTTTTTGTGTGAAGTAGTTGCCTGCTTGCCTTGCCTTGCCTTCCCTCCCAGCAGGGATAGGAAAACCAGGCAGAATAACAAAACAAACATTCACAGGCTATAAAACAGTCAAATAAAATTAGATGAGGAAACATGAAATTGTTCACAACTGAATTATGTAGTATTCCTTCCAATTTGGGGGGCCAGGTATAAGTGGGTGAAACTTGGTAAGGGGAGGTGAGGGTAGAGATAAGACTCTACCCTCAGCGGGAACCAAGCTCATAATTCATCACTTTACTTCTTAGAAGGTCAATGAACTGGCGGTCTCAACTAACAAAGCTGCGAATTTGAAAGTAAATATATAGAGCCTTACTTTTTAGTAGCTGTGGACTGAAGCTGGTATAGTTTATTCTTGTATACCAGAATACAAGGATTCTGGTATTCTGTTACAGCTTGTTGGTAGACACAGCACAAACAAACATACTTTTTTTTTTTTTTTTTTTGGACATAGTGGTCCCAGCCATGCAAGTTACAAGGAGCAAGTGAAAAGAGGAATTGGGGCAGATAAACAGGACAAACAGTTGATAGCAAATGTGTGTATTTGTGTGTTTCTAGAATACTTGCAGTAGTGTTACTGTGGATGACTATCATAATCCTGAGTTCGCAAAGATTAATTTCAGATGTTCTTTTCAAGAAACGAGGAATGTTTTTGGAAAATCAGAGTGCCTTAAGTAATACTTCTAAGAGGAATGCATTCTGAAGAAACTGCTACTATCTAAGTGGCTGCTACATTAATAATCTTTAAGGATGCTGAACCGTGAAATTTAATGTTGAATATTAGGGATATATTCTCAGTATTTCTTTTTATAAAGTCTCTCCTTGCTAATATCATTAATTTAAAAACAAAATATTAAGTTTTGTGTCTTGTCACATTGTCTCCACTCACCTTCACACTTTTTCCCCCTTATATTTGATGGCATACATCTTGCTGTGTTCTTCCAAAGCCATAAGCTGATAGGATTAAACCTGTTTTAAGACTAGGGAGATGCTGTGCTAAAAACTGATAGAAAAATGCTTTTATTGATATATGAGCATTGAAAACATCCAAGTGAAATCTCCTCAGTTAGATGATGCTTTCTGTGATGGCTCTAAATCTGGTGCGGTTTTTGTTCATGTTGTACATAGGGACTCCATCAGCAGCCTCCTCACCATTAAAAAAAGAGCAGCCCTTATTCACTCTACGGCAGGTTGGAATGATCTGTGAACGTTTATTGAAAGAGCGTGAAGAGAAAGTTCGAGAAGAGTATGAAGAAATATTGAACACAAAACTTGCAGGTATGAGATGAGTTTGAGAGTCTCCCAGAAACTCATCCTAAGAAATGCATTCTTTCCCACATACACTTCACATCAGTTAAATTACCCTTTCTATACACTGGTACAGGGTATTTTCTAAGAACCAGAGAATTTCAATTCAATAAAGGAAATGAACTTTCCTATAGCTCATGGTCCTCCTTAGTGACCTTAAGAAATAGTATGCTAGCCATGTAGACCAGCAGCAGTATTAGAGAACTAGAGTTTTCCTTTGGTAACCCTGTGCTTTGGCTACCCTGTGCTTTGGCTATTCACTTAGCTCAATTTGGTTGTGGGTTTTTTGACTTTGTATCTTTCATGATAATCTGCCGTCAGTTCTGGACACTTGAAGTAATCTAACTGGCACTGTGTACCTAATTTTAGAGTATCAAGCTGCTGCAGTCTTCTTTAAATTATCCAAAAAAATATTTTTTTCCCATATAATTTGGTAATTTAAGTGTAGTAAATATATTATGTATGGTAACTTAATCAGAATTTCCCCCTGGATTTTTACTGGATATCGATATTGTAAACTTCTTGATTAAGGAGTTAAAATCAATCAAGGTGCTAACACAGGTGAGAGAATTTGCTTAGTTATATAACATCTTTTTCTGTGGCACCTGATTAGGTTACAGGTGGATGTATCATATATTTTGGATGTATGGATGTATCATATATTTTGCTACGCTTTTATTGTCATGTTTCCCCTCATTGCAGTAAGTTGCCATTCAAGGACCACTTATGATAACTTTCAGAGGAGAAAGATATCTTTTTATTTCAAGCCCTTTAAATTTAATAGGTTAAGAAATAAGCCCCACCAGCCTATACATGAGGTTGTGTGATTTGAACAAATGTAGGTTTCCTGACCAAGCTCCATGCTCTTTCCATTCGATAAGCTATGATTACTGAGGTTTTGTGTCTGATTAAGTGCCAGCTTAGAATTGTCTCACTATATATATTGGACTTTTCAGTTTGTGTGGCTCTAATATATTAGAGAAGAGGGCATTTTTGCAAATCATGTAATTGATGTTTATCTTTATTTATAGAACAATATGATGCATTTGTGAAGTTCACGCATGATCAAATAATGCGACGATATGGAGAACAGCCTGCTAGTTGTAAGTATTTCATCTTTAAACCAAAAACAAGACAGTCTTTTACGGAGAAGACTTCTGTTATAATTATAGTTTATTATAATTATCTTCATACCCAAGAAGAGAATTTAACAGAAAATCGTGGAGAAAAAGTTTGCAGGGAAATAGGCAGCAAAACTTTACTAAGGCTTACTTTTGGTTACTTAAATACTTAGGGGCAAATATATTAGGGATGAAGATTTGGCATGTGTTTAAATTTTGACCTGAACTTAGCCCTAATTTCCCTTTTCTCTCCCTTCAGATGTCTCATGAATCATGTTTTCTGCATTTGTGGGCTGCCTTGTTCCTTGTTGAGCTGTTGCAAGAGGTCCCACTTACGACATGCCAGCAATGCCAATACCCCTGTGAATACAGGTTGTTTCAAGCTTTCGTCAGTGGCAACCACTCCTAGGCAGCAACCGGTTTTGGAAATTTCCTTGATGTCAGTACCACCCGGATGTGGACCTTTGCTACCTGTATTAATGCCAGTGGCCTCATTTGCTGTATCATTACAATTTGGCTTCTTATATTAATGTTTGGAAAGGATTAAAGCTGGTATTCTAAGAACATGCCCTTCACTGGTTGTGTAAATAAAACTGTAGAATGACAATTCAGATGAAGTTAGTGTGGTTTTAATTGTGCACTACAACCAAGCTGTAACCAGTTATTAATAATGTAGAGTGTAATCCCAGGACATTATTACGCAAATAGCCTTCAGTGCTTCCTGTGAAATAGTGAAGGAGGAAGGCGTTTCTGTACTCCAGGACTTCTTGGGGTTTCAGAATGGGTTGATATGATTTCCCCCCCACCCTTTTTTGGTAGTTTTTATTTATTCTATCAGTCTTTTTAACAAATGTTTATTGCTGCATTTTTTCCCCCAGTGTATCATTGTTTTACTGCCCTTGTAGTACTGGAATTTAGTTGGAAGAATAAAACATTTACTTCTAATCTGCTTGTTTTTAATGTACAGATGGGTAGTATTTGAATAAAGCCAGTGTTTTAAACGTAAGCATTGTCCAGGGATCAGTGAAGTTAATTGATAAGATTTCAAAATCAGTCTTTTCACATACCAAGTAATCTAAGATTTGAGTGCTATTTTCACAAACTGAGTTCTGATTCCAAATTGTTTCTCTTCTAACTGACTGCATGACAGGTTAAATAATAGGTCAGTTTTAACAACTGTAGAATTTTTACCTTTTTTAAAGGACATTATATGAAAGCATGATTCAGCACATCTAATTCCCTTTCCATACATGCTTTCCAAACACAGCTTTCCTATAATGAAGTGAGGAAAAATACTTCAGTGAATTCTTTTGTTAAATTCTATTAGCATGTTTCTACTAATTAAGTCATAAATATGCTGGGACATAAATATTTATAATTGACCTAATTAGTGGAAGACGCAAAAAGAATTTTTTTCCCTCCTTTTTAACTTTAGTGATTATATTTCACCAATTCTTTCTTTAAAACAAGGCCAAAAAGTGGTGTAGGGCTTTCACAAGATCCGCAGGTAATTCTAATGCCCATTTAAGTGCCTGAGAAACATTGGTATATCGTGCAGGGTGACCTTAAGTAGGGTGGAAAATTCTACCTGGTTTTAATGGACTAATTCTCAACCTCCGCATTGTTGACAGTTTGGGCCAGATTCATTCTTTGTTTTGGGGAGAGTATCTTGTGCGTTGTAGGAGGTTCAGCAGCATCTCTGGCCTCAACCACTAGATGCCAGTAGCACCCTCCCCCAGTCGTGACAACCAAAAATGTGCCTCCAGATACAGACGTCCAGGCTGGGGGAAGAAAACGGTCCCCAGCCGAGAACTGCTGGTGCAGTGGGACAGCATTTTAGAATGCAAGCAGTAAGTTAAGACGTGGAGGAGGGGGGCAGAGAGACTGTAAATATGCTTTATCCCTTCTCACCCCAAAATGGCAAACATTCTTTTATATAATAAGCATGTGTGAATTTTTATGTAGATATGAATTTATAAAAGAGCTGGTTTTTATATTTAGAGGGCAAGATATGCTAAAAGGAAATCAGTGCTGGCAATCTGAATGGAGCCACAAGTAATTGTTTTAATTCTAGATTCAGCTTTGATCAAGAACAAAATTTCCTCCGCAGCGAAGTTTCTGCCGTCCACCTTAGCAAAAAGTCCTAGCTCATAGGCTGCTTACTGATTTTAAGTAGTGTGTGAGGTAATTTCAGAAAATAAAAAATGTGGGCAACTTCTTGGATTTAGTTAATCCAAGATTTAGGACGGACCCAGTAGGTGGTGACTAGTGCAAATAACCAGCCGCACTTTGAGTTCCCAAAGAGCCCTGAAACTGCTTCTAGTAAGTAAGTATCTTCAGAATTCAGTGTGCTAAGAAACAGTCATTCTTTTACAGTAAAGGGCAGTGCTGGTCGTATTTGCATGGTAATTTTGGTATGTTAGTGAGTATACTTAAAGACACATCGCAGAATTCTCTTGGAAATAGAATATTAAATAATGAACTTGAGGTCTCTGTTTCATTGTCTTGATGAGTTCTTGTCATGGAAGAGATGCAGATGTCATTTCATCTGAGTCTTAAAAGGTTGATGTGATTTGTAAAGGCCTTAGAGGCTCTAAGACTCCATGATGGGTCTTCCTGAAGTAGAAATATTTACTGCCTTTAAGCGTAAAGCCAAACAACCTGGGGCTTTTAAAGTTGTACGACTAAAGGAAATGGGGCAGCAGAGGCAGTTTTAGAACCTCTGTAGTCACTAGGAGAAACCTCCAGAATGTTCATGTTATTACATAATTTACTAAAGTGAGGAATGCCAGTGCAAGAAACTGGGGGAGCAGGAATAGTACTATTAAATGCATATTAATAGATACTCCTAGACAAAGGAATTTATTACATTTATACATTATGTACAAGAACAATTTATTCATAATTTCTTAATGAATGAAAATTGCAGTGATACTCTGAGAGAGGTTCTACTTGCAATGTTAGCATGTTACTTGTTGGATTCTAACGTACTCCAAAGGTGCTTTGATACATTCCTGATAGGGATTAACAGTCTACTTTTCTGTTTAAACATCACACAGGGATCACACATTATTTTTCTTCCCAAGCAGTCTTCCTCTACCGGTGTGTAAATAGGATTGGTCTCCTTTTTCTCTTAAGCTGAATGCTATCTTTCTGGCTTCACTCATTTGCTTTCTAGCAGCCTCCCCATGTTAGCCTTGCCACATGGTCAGTCTTCTGTTTGGTAGGTTTTATAAATCCTAAAAGTTCTAGTTCAGAAACAGCTCTAATAAACCGAGCACTGGAGGCTATAGCTAAGGAAATTCACCATGTAATTCTGACAAAAAAGGGGTTAAAATCTCAATGTTAAAACATTATTTAGTAAACTGAATACATACTACTAAATTAAAACCCTTACTGGAAAACATTAAATGTAATTAGACTCTACTGCCAATAAGACACGAATTGGAAAAGTGTGTAACACTTGAAAACATTAAATGTAATTAGACTCTACTGTCAATAAGACATGAATGGAAAAGTGTGTAACACTTGCCTGGTTCTTATTTTTCACAGAGTATGAAAACTGCTTCCCTGCCAACTTCTTAAAGTATATTAATAACCTTAGAAAAATAGACAATTCAATAATGACCATTATTGGTGAATTTTGGAATATGACCTTTATATAAGTTTTAGACCAAATAGTTTAGATTTGGGCCATTTTAAATTCAGAATAAGTATTTAGAAACGAGTTATTCTGGGATGGTATGGTTAAATCTTTAATGTAGATCTGGAGAAACTATAAACTATTCTGTATGCTTACTTAGACACTAGAATTGATTTTAAAGGATACTGGATAATTTCATTCCTTTCTTCTGAGGTTACAGAATTTGCATCCATTTTTTCAGCAGCTGTCACAACTGTTGCAAAGGCCTTTTGAGAGAGGACAAAAGAAGATAAAAATCTCTGCCACTGCCCAACATCTTTTATTGCACTTGATGGCTCTGTATTTAAGTCAGGTCAAGCACTGCTGCTGCTGGCAGTTGACACATTTTTTAAAATTATACCAAATTTCAGAGTCTCAAAACTACATTGATGATCACTATAAATAAGTACACAAAAACAGAAATATAGATCAGTGATACAGGATAGAAAAGGCCCAGAGATAAACCCACACACATATGGTCACCTAATTTACGACAAAGGAGGCAAGAACATACAAGAGGCTGAAGACAGCCTCTTCAATAAATGGTGCTAGGGAAACTGGACAGCTACATGTAAAAGAATGAAATTAGAACACTCCCTAACACCACACACAAAAATAAACTCCAAATGGATTAAAGACCTAAATGTAAGACCGGACACTATAAAACTCTTAAAGGAAAATATAAGAAAAACACTCTTTGACATAAATCACAGCAAGGTCTTTTTTGACCCACCTCCTAGAGTAACAGGAATAAAAACAAAAATAAACAAATGGGACCTAATTAAACTTAAAAGCTTTTGCACAGCAAAGGAAACCATAAACAAGACAAAAAGACAACCCTCAGAATGGGAGAAAATATTTGCAAATGAAACAACGGACAAAGGATTAATCTCCAAAATATACAAACAGCTCATGGAGCTCAATATCAAAAAAACAAACCAATTAAAAAATGGGTGGAAGACCTAAATAGACATTTCACCAAAGAAGACATACAGATGGCCAAGAGGCACATGAAAAGATGCTCAACATCACTTAGAGAAATGCAAATCAAAGCTACAATGAGGTATCACCTCACACCAGTCAGAATGGCCATCATGAAAAAATCTAGAAACAATAAATGCTGGAGAGGGTGTGGAGAAAAGGGAACCCTCTTGCACTGTTGGTGGGAATGTAAATTGATACAGCCACTATGGAGAACAGTATGGACGTTCCTTAAAAAACTAAAAATAGAACTACCATAGGACCCAGCAATCCCACTACTGGGCATATACCCTGAGGAAACCATAATCCAAAAAGAGTCATGGACCACAATGTTCACTGCAGCTCTATTTACAATAGCCAGGACATGGAAGCAACCTAAGTGTCCACTGACAGATGAATGGATAAAGAAGATGTGGCACATATATACAATGGAATATTACTCAGCTATAAAAGAAACAAAATTGAGTTATTTGTAGTGAGGTGGATGGACCTAGAGTCTGTCATACAGAGTGAAGTAAGTCACAAAGAGAAAAACAAATACCATATGCTAACACATATATATGGAATCTAAAAAAAAAAAAAAAGGTTCTGAAGAACCTAGGGGCAGAACAGGAAGAAAGTCGCAGATGTAGAGAATGGACTTGAGGACACAGGGAGAGGGAAGCGTAAGCTGGGATGAAGTGAGAGAGAGGCATGGACTTATATACACTACCAAATGTAAAATAGATAGCTAGTGGGAAGCAGCCGCATAGCACAGGGAGATCAGCTCAGTGTTCTGTGACCACCTAGAGGGGTGGGATAGGGAGGGTGGGAGGGAGACGCAGAAGGGAGGGCATACGGGAACATGTGTATGCATAGGGCTGATTCACTTTGCTATCCAACAGAAACTAACACAGTATTGTGAGAAAATCACACTGCAATAAAGATCTATTAAAGTATTGAGCTCTCTGCGTAAGAAAAACAAAATGAAAAGATAATGGAATGGTTTCTGAATCATCTTAGATTTCAGAGAATTAAGAAACGTGCAGAGAAAAGCAGGAGGCAAAACGATTCAAAGCTGAAAAGCAAAGGGTGCCCTGCATCCTCTACTCTAACCTCCACCTCCCAGGAAAATGCTTATGTTTCTTGGAAGCAGCCAATTATGCGTATTTTTAAATGGTGACATTTGTCAAATAGGGCCTTTAACAGAGTTAACTTGTGTAGTTATTCCAATATTTTCTTTTCTTTTATGCAATAAGAGAAATGGTAGTTAATAATGTACTTTTTTATTCTGTGGAATAACGGAACTGACCTAAACTGTTGAGCTTTTGCTAAACATACTAAAATTATTTTGACCTGGCATGGATGCAGAATTGGCTCGGTTGAGGGTGTGGGATCAGAGTGCAGGGGTTTGTGTGGGACTGTTGAGCAGTTAGCTGCTTTTCTGGAGAAACTTGCCAGGTGATGTGTAATGCTTTCCAAACCAAAGACAGGGCATTGAAAAAATAAGAGATGAGTTTCAAAGTACCAAAAGTATAAAAACATTCCAGGAAAGTTGTCATGGATGGTTAGACGCATAGACAGCTTGCTCTTTCCCCCTGACCTACCTCTGACCAGTCCACAAGGTTGATTAGCCTGCTGCACTCCAGGTGCAGTTTATATGCTATGCAGATGTCTGGGGCGACATTTGGAATACAACCTTCTTCACTTCTCAGTGCTTCATTCTAAAAATAACAGTAAACTAAGATAACTACCTTTCAGAAATGATGAGGACCAAAATCAGACATTCATTAACCTGCTAACCTGAATTTAGTAAGCCAATAAGTGGAGTCTTTGGCTTCCTTTATTTTGTGAGTTGCACATACTCTCCAGTAGTTAGCTGGTTGTTTAGGAGGAGGTCTTGGTCAAAATCCCTCTAGCTCCTAATCACTAGGTGAATACAGCCAGGATCAGAAGACAAGCATATTCTTCATTTTCATCATAAATTATTATTTTTTTTCATTTAAATCATTATTCATTATTGAGACTCTAATGCATTTCTGGTTTCCATAAAAGTTCATGGAATTTTGTGAATTTTCAATAAAATGCCACTTCCAACATTTGTAATTACATGAATTCTAGCAATTACTATACTGTATTAATAAATACCAACACACCACTACCAGGGATAAAAGTTATCTCTCAAAGAAGACTATTGTCAACACTGCAGATCCTAACCTCTACAAAACCATCAATGTTTTTTCAACCTATGTGAAAATGATGGTTCTTATTAAGAAACAAAATCTCTCTCCAACATACACATGGGAATTATATCCTTCCCAAAACTGCTGAAATCGCACCAGTTCTCTTCTGTGACTTACTACTAGCCAAAAAGACGGATTATGGTAAAGAGTGTTAATTTGTGGTTTATATAATAAAAATAATTGACATTTTGTGCCTTAAATATGAAATTATCCAAGTGCCCCACTACCACCGTCATGGAAAAGTCACTGATGCACATCTTCCTAGTCAGTATTCTCTTGTAAGGCTTAGCATGTTTGTGTGCCATTTTGGACAGGAAACCAATACATCGGAACTCTCTTCATAGGTTTTATGGAGTCACTTCGTAAGTATCCTCTGTTGCAAGATTTCTAGGTGTTTAACTGAGTTGGTAACTTATTAACAAATTAACAATTTAATATTAACTTAGCAAATTATCAAGAAATTACTTTATGTGTGTGTATATAACTGAAACATAGCTTACTGAGCTGTTTAAAATGATCACATTACCTGGTCATAGGAAAGTTAGTTTTAAAAATGCTCAACTGTCTTGAACTCTCCATTTAAAGAACAACTTGGAACTGGCAAATGCGTCTGGAGTTTAGCAGTTTTATCCCTGGCATATTGCTGGCTGTCCTCTATACTCAGCTCTGGAGATACTCTCAGAGCAGATCTTTCTTTGGTTTAAAATCCAAGATGAAATACTTTTTTTTTTTTTTTTTTGCATCAGGAACAATCATTTGGCTCTTCGAAGTAATTTCACTGGGCCATATGGTTTGACCTATTATCTGCTGTTATGTCTGTAAGAAACCTTTCCTTTATTTTCAAGAGCGGTAGCGTTACACTCAAGTCTTAGTGCCTATAATCCGGTTTTATCACATGAAGGAGAAGACAATTACGCATGATCAAAAGTTGGCAGTGTTAGTTCATTGGCTTAGAAAAAGCCTGCTAAAAATCTAAAGAATTTTAAAAAATATCGGAAAGAGGTGCAACCCTGAGCTGCCAGTTCCCTGCTCATTAGAACTGCAAATTTACAATACTTTTGTGATACATAAAGCGTGGAGTCTGAACTAAAGTGTCAGAGAAATGACTGCTTCTTACCTTGAGGTAATAATACGGGTTGTTGAGTGCGGTGTGGAGGGCGATCCGCGGGGCAGCGTTCAGGTGCTGGCGAAGGGTGTGAGCAGCACTGAAGTACAGCACCTCATGCAGAGGCTGTGTCTCTGGAAGCAGGAGGTATTCTCTGAAACCACCAAAGTCAGGTATCAGCTTTTAGGTAAGCACAGGTCTATTTTCAATAAACCACTTTTGTCAGTCCTCTGTAGAGGGCTGAGCAACTTACCGAAAAAGCAAAATCAACAGTAGCCAAAACCAACCAAATATCAAATCCAGTGCAGCTGCACTCAGAATTCCACCTCTCCGTGTAATATTGTTTAAAACTTGGACTCTCTGGTGTACAAGAAACTATATTTTAGTTCTGATTTAAACTTCTAGGAACAAATGTATATACATTACATTTCTGCTCAAAATCTTTTTTTTTTAAAACATCTTTATTGGAGTATAATTGCTTTACAGTGTTGTGTTAGTTTCTGCTGTATAACAAAGTGAGTCAGCTATACGTATACGTATATCCCCATATCTCCTCCCTCTTGCATCTCCCTCTCACCCTCCCTATCCCACCCCTCTAGGTGGTCACAACGCACCGAACTGATCTCCCTGAGCTATATGGCTGCTTCCCACTTGGCTCAAAATCTTTAAGGTAGAATTTCTTAAAGTATAAATGAACACTTTCTTAGATTATTTAGGAAACAGAGAGATCCATACTCCTTCTCAAAGCAAACATTTAACTCCTGGCAGTGTTAGACACAGGCCTCAGACCTGGAATTAAGAGTTTAGGAAATTCTTTTTTGATCACAGAGATATCTCTCATAGAAGTAATATAGGTAAAGTTTTTTATGTGTTAGACTTCCTCCTTACTTTATAGGCAGAAAAGGCTAAATTTTAGCTTCAGAGTATTAAAAGCAAGGAAATCATTAAAATTTCAATTATTAAAAAAATACGACTGTTAACTTGGGATTCTTCTGTCTTATTTATGAGCTAGATAATAAACCAATTTGAATGAAATCTGAACTTAAAAAATAAACCATTAAAAATTTCATCTGAATATATAATGAGCCTATCAGCTGGTATGAGCTGTGACAGTACATGGTTCCTGGGTGGCCTAGAGGGTAGCAAACTGGAAGGGAGAAGCTTTGGCACCCATAACCCAAAGACAGAGTAATAAGTCACTAACTTGATTAAAGCAGTTAACTCACATACCTTCATAAAGATTTCTGGGGCTTAGTCCTGGGCCTAAAGTATTTTGGTCACATGACAGATATGTATCAGCTCCCTTTCCCACCAGGGCAGGCAGAACCAAGCAGCTCCCTCAGCCCAGCCACTGGGGAAATTACTCTTCTTCCTGGTGTCCTGGCTTTTTTCCCTCCTGGAGAGGATACCAGGACCTAGAAAAACCCCACCACACCTGCTCCTCCCGTGTGGTCTGGCTCTGAGGAAGAGAGGATGCAGAGAGGGTCTGAACCATGTCCCTCCCTCCCCACCATCTCCGTCCTGCCCTTCTCAAGAGCTCCTGGCCCCCTGCTCATTTAGCTTCCAGATGCTGCTCCTTCTTCAGAGTCATTGGAATAAAACCCATGTGCAAAGAGCATTAGGATTCTGACTTGGCCCTAAGAACCAGCATTCTATACCTCAAGTACTGCTAACATCTGACTCGAGATTAAGCTATTTAGCTGTAGTCTCAGGAATGGTTTCTGTGATGCCAGCTGCCTCCCTGGATGGCTGGCTACCCATTTGTAATTTCTGACCAAAAACTTTTCCTGTCCCAACCTCAGGCTGTTTTCTCCCCAATCATTATACATAATGGTCATTAAAAGATCACGTTGGAGTCCTTGCTCTGTAATAAGGACTGGAAATCTACAAGGCAACCAGATAAGAGTCAATTTCAGAAAAAATTTTGTCTCATATTTGTCCTCCCCTCCCTTTTTAACATCTTTATTTAATTTCTAGAGATTCAGATAATTCTCAAGGCAAAAGGCCTTTTGAGATATCCTCAAAGAACCTCCAGAGTCTAAACACTTGCCTGTATTTTGTTTCCACTGGGCTATGTAAGTTGAAAAATACTGACAAAGCATCATCATATATTAGGATTTTTATCCAACTCCAAATCTGGAGACTAGCACGGACATCAGCAGTGAGTCTGGCACTGGAGCTCTGCATGATGCTCATTCTAGACTCAGAGCAGAGTCCACAAGCAAAAGAGGCGGTGGTCTGGGGGGAGCTGGTAGGACCACTTAGTATCCACAAGGGCTACAAGGTTGAAGCTAGTATTTTGGTGAAAACAGTAACTTAGAAAGTGGCAACTTATTCTCATTTCTCAGTAGTTTCACCAAGAGCTGCTCATGGCGTATGGGGAACTCTGCTTCCTGGAGTCTGTTGCTTATAGTGATCTTTCAAGGACAGTGGTCTTTGGGGACAGTGTGGGGAAAGAGAGCGGGCCTTCTGAAAGATGTCAGCAGACTGGGACTAACTATGTGACTTTCCCTGGGCTTTAGCTGCCACACGAGTCCTCAGGCCCCATTTAGCTCTAACATACTACAGTCCTCATCTCTTCCCTGCTGGGATACTCAAGCCTGGTAAAGAGAGTAAATCCTGGTATGGAAATTGTTGTGATTTCACAATACAACACATTTCAATCATGCCCAGCTTTGTTTCAATAACTGCTCAGGAAGGTGAAAAGTCAGGCATATTAGGTCAAAGATCATAAAGGGGAATGGTTGGTTGGTTTCCAAGCCTACAATTTGGGATTTGTGGGAATGCAGAAAGGAACATGACATTTGACCTATAAATTATGCCAAATTATACTGTAAAATCATTTTTAGCAACTACAATGGTCACAACTTGGTAAAAGGGAAAAACCAGGAACTTGGGGCTAGAAACTACAAGAACAGGAAGGCCCAGTGCGGCAAGGTTAATTCTATGAGTTTTCCAAGGTCATTTCTAGCCAGTAGGTCACTTTAGAATTGCACTGTGTCACTTTTATGTGACCCATTTCTCTCACTTTAACCTTCCTTTTGTCATACTTGGCTGATTGTTTCGACCTCTGACCTGACATTAGTAATTTCTCCCCAGTGACCAGAAACAATGACTCTGCCCCAGAAGTGTCCTGGAAAATGGAACTCTTCACTTTCAAGAAGGACGGGCAATTTATCAGAAAACCACTCTTTGTCTTCAATAACTGAGCTGCTTTTTTTTTTAGTACTTGATTCTAGTCAGTGCCTAGCCTGCTGCTGAGTTTGAACTGCCATTAAAAAACAGAATGAGCAATGACAAAGAACAGTTTTTTCCCTATTTAACTATTAAATCATTTTATTTTTCAGACCTCTCATTTTTTTCCTATATGGCACGTCCCACCTGCAGGTGAGGTGTGTGATTTTAAAGAGCTACACAGAGCTGGCTTTTGGGAAATCCAAATATCAGAATGATCTGGGTTTCCCAAAAAAGGAATCACCTTAAAATACAGGTAGGACTGGTGGACTTCTAAACTGACTCTGAGTACCCTGCTCACCATGCGTCTGTGCTGACATGATCCAGAGTTACACTAGTATCCCTCAGAATTAGAAACCCTTCACTCAGGATAAAATAGGGTATTACAGCTGGGCTGGGCAGTTTTCTGGGTTTGGCCCAGATCCAGCATACTCTGAGCAAAGACAGAGCAAGGATTAAGTGTAATGCAAACACTCTGCTACTAGGGGGAAAACGCTCACTTTTCTGTTTCCTGTTCTGTTTCCATCCCCACCCCCGCCCAGGCCTAATGAACTAGATCAAATTTAAACCTGTGTTCTTGAACTGGCAGTAAAAGAACGAACTAAGCCATCTGCTGAGCCACCTTAATAAGGATGGGAAAGGAATAAAAATTACAAGTCTGCGCTGGACAGAGGGCCTCGAGGAGCAAAAAGCCTAATCCAGAAGTGTCCCGGACTGGCTGCGGACAGCTATCACACCAGTGTTATTTGGGCAAATAGCCTGATTTTTAGCTCTGAAGAGCAACAACAGACTCACCGCGCCAGACTGTCGATGAAGCTCACGAGCTGTTCTCTGAGGACTTCAAACTTGGTCTGCCTCTTACTTCTGCTTCTTAACTCCTTCATTTCCAATAATGACTATGGATGAAAGAACACACCTTTTCCGGTGATTCTGAGACAGAAAGCCCCTCAGAGGGCAGCTCTGTTGCTCAGGCAGAGGCAGCTCATGCCCCTTCCATACGACAGAATGTACAGAAAAAGAACCAGATCTAAAGGGGTTGTGTTTATCTTTTATTTTTCAGGACTGGGAAGAATCTCTCCTCCTAGGTATTTTGCTTCAAAAAGTATCAAGTGACTTTTCAGGGACAGAGAAGGCCAGCTGACGTCGTGACTAAGTTATAGGGCAGGTGCTCACGAGCCATAACCCGTTAATTCACCTGAGAAGAGGACTCCCAAGAAGAAGAGAAAACCCTTGCTCTTCGCCATGCTGACAGAATAGATTCCACATGCTTTGGTTTGCTTAGATTGATATTTTATTCTACGTGTATCATAACTTGGTATCATGGTTTACAGAAGGTTCTTTACTTTGACAACCAAGATCCTAAAGTTAGAACTATCTGAAAAAGGCTATACTAGACACACTGTGGCTCCATTTCTGCTCTATGCTCAATATGCATTTCTTTAAAAAATCAAGAGAAGTATCTAAAACTAAAGAGTCTCTTCTGAACCTCTCAATTTGATCAAACTGAAACACAAATACATCAGATAAATAATCAGATTCCTTTTTGCAACCAGGTTCCCATTTTCCCTTATTACTAGTTAATTCTCCTTCTCTCTGAGGCTATCGGAACAGTTTCCGCCGACTTCTACATGGAGAATGAGGATAGCAGTGGGATAAAAAGGATGTTCAATTTATAAGTGAGTTACAAAGTCTGCTTTGTTCCTAGTTGTGGTTTAAAAATGAAAACAAAAACATCCAGGCAGAGCTAATCTAGAGCACACGGGAGCATCAGGGGATGTGGCTGGAAGGATAAGAAAGTGATCTGACCTTCTGAAGATGATAGAGGTCTGTCTTCTCAAGTCCCTTTGACTGTGACTCAGAAGTATCTTCTTCTTCTTCTTTGGCTTCTGCTTTTAATACAAAACCAACATACAGCGCTTGGGTAAATCCATTTAAGAGAACAAACATTTCTACTACTCCAAGGGAAATAAAATTTCATCCTTTTTTTTTTTTTTTTAATGTGGCAGGGGATCAAGGTTCCATCACATAAATGATTTCTTCCAGAAGCTGAAGGTCAATAAATATTACATAAGTTATGCTGCAGAGAGGTCTTCAAAGAAACCAGCTACTGAATTTTAAAAATGTGACCAACAGTGAGAACAAAACAAAATACAAACAAATCCCCTCAAACCAACAGGAAAAAAAATCTCCAAATCTTTGTGCTGTTATAAATGGCTTTTAAGAAACAAACAAATTTAAGTTATGGTCCTTTGATTATGCCATGATTGATGTAAACAATACAAACCTACACCCTGGCAAACGTGGCCTGGATCTTCCCATGCACTATATTTGACGTGCTATTTAAGTCTGAAGTGGGCAGTGCATAAAAGTTTTGAAATAATCTACTGAAATACAAACTGCATCATGGTTCTTTAGCAAAGGAAACAGAAAACCGTATCTGGTAAAAGGTGTAGCTGTGTTTCCAGAGAACATGAGGTTCTAACAGCCTCTTCCTGGTGCAGGGCAGGTTTTAGGAACCTCACACTCACATGGCTTATTTGGCCAAACCTAAGACAGGAAGATGCAGCCGGAGAATCTGCCTTGTTCTCGAAGAATAAATTTCTTTTTAGCTATTGATAAATCTTGGTTCAAGAAAGATATGATTTAAGGTTAAAATATCTAATAAATTCTGTCCCATTTCATTAACATGTAGCAGAGCCTTAAAAATAAATCTGATATGACACTCTGACCTACTGAACCCTCCAAATGTAACTTTAAACCTAAACTGTAATGTGTAATAACTGTCAAGGAACTAGAGATAGAATACAGTCTAACTGTATGCTTGTCCAATACGGGAGGGTGGGGTTAATTTCACTTTATTAGTAATAATGTGCCACTTTTGAAAATAGAAAAGTACATTTATTCAAGACACTGGTTTTGCTTCAACTTACAAAATTCTTTATACTTCAGACTGTTAGTCATCTTAATTACCAACCTTCCCATTTCTAAAAGCTGCGTTCCTTCATTTAATATTAGCACATCACAGGATTTGTTCACTAGCTTATGTTACATGAACTCTAATTATTATAATATCTGCAGTTTCATTTTACAAAAATCCCTGAGTCCGATTTTGTAAAAGATTGAAATTTACCTAATTTATCTTATATTCTTCTAAGTCTTTTACCCTGTTTATATCCTTAAGGGCAGCCCCTCACTGTCCCAGTGACCCTAATTAGGTGGCGACTGTGAATCGGTGAGAAAAAAACAATGAGCTGGTGATTAAATAAGAGGTGGGCTCCAGGCTGGGCACTACCCTAGCTAGCTACGAGATCTCAAGCAAGCTCCTTCCTCTTCCTGGGCTTTAGTTTCTGTTGCAGCTGGACTCAATAATCTCTATGCTACCAATTTCCAGCCCTTTAAAATGTTTATGATTTGAAAATGGTTCGGCTCACTTGTCCTGCAAATGCACTGCAGAGCAATAATGCCTGCGCATGATCTGGAGGGAGCCCCTGGTACCATGAGGTGGCACTTCCTCACGCTCATGCCCCTCCAGTCAAGCAGGCTGGCTCTTTCATTTTGCACTGGCTCAGCACTCACGGGGCCTAGCACTGCAGCTATGGAGAGAGAGGGAGGGATTCAGCAAAAGAAGTTTCCTAAATCTAAAGGATTTAAAGACAAAGGGACACTTGCCAAACACAGAAAGGATTGATAGGGACATTCCAAGTGCAATGTTTTCACCATGCCTTGGTTCGATCCGTGTGCTTATACACCAAGTTGCCTCTTTTCCCCAGACCCCATTAAAAATTTCCCTAAATAGGGGAAAATAAGAAGCGCACAGTCATTTTGCTTGTTTTACTGAAAGAGTACTATACTTTGGTGCTGGAAACAGAGCAAGGGAAGAGCCCATGAAAAGTTAAACATCAGTGTCAATCCACCGAGCCCCCTCAGAACAAAGAAGTTCTGGAGCATCAGAGTGCTGAACAGGCTACCTGTGCACAAGCAGGCATCCCAGCGTTCGGCAAACATAACGAATCCTGTACAGGTCATGCAAGGTAAAGGAAACTGCGCCCTCCTCCCACACTGAGGAATGCCAGGCTGCCGCAGGTCCCTGAGGACTGAAAGATTCAAGCTTTGTAAACCTGATGAAAGCAAACCTCATACATATTTTGGTAATCAGCGTGCCAGTGAGCCTCACTGCTGTGAAAGCAGTTCACAGCTATTAATTTTCAGGCTTACAAATAATTTATGCAGTGTTTTTGAAATCTATAAAGAACTTGATGAAATGCTTAAGAAAAACATCTAAAAGGAGTCCTTAATGATGATGCCCTGCTACTCTCTCCAATCTTTTTGATTTCCTTTTGCTGCCCTTTTGGTTTTCTCCCCTAAGCTCAGTCCTCAAAACTGTCCATCTGGAGAAAGAAATTTTTTTCTTGCCCATTTGATAGTTTTCATTGTTCAAACCAAATCTGGAAGAGAACCATTTGGCTTAGTTGTGGTTGTCACGTTGTGCTATTCTGAGGCTTGGTATACTTACTGACTGATCACAAACTACGTGACCTCTTCATCTCTCAACACATCAGAACGTGGGGTTTTCCATGTTACTTTATAGTTAAATGACTGTCATAGCCAGTAGAATTGGCCAGATATTATATTCTCACCATCGAGGCTCTGAAACTGGGCCAGGAACTCCTCTATTCTCTTTGCTGTGTTGCCAAGCTGCTTTTCAGAAGCGGACTTAAAAACCTTGAAACACTTCTGAAGCATGGCCATCAGTTCATCCTTTGCCAACATCCTAGAACAGAATCAGTGACAGGAGATGTAATATAACTGGAAAATTCATGTACTTAAAAAACACTGTCTACATTTTAAATGTTTCTGGTCAGAAGAAGATGGTATAAAATGCTTCATTGGTAGCTACCAACTTTTTGGCGGGAGACTTTCCTCAATGTATGTGATATTCAGAAGTATTCAGAAGAGTTCTCATGATAAAGCTCAACTTGGAAAGTTTACAATCTGGGTTCATGGCCTGGTTCTGGCACTTACTATGTTTGTAATATAGAACACTTTACTAAACGTCTTTGATCTTTGGCTTCCTTGCCTGTAAAATGGAAATAGGAAATCACCTATTTCACAAGGCAGAAGGAAACTTAAGAATTCAATAAGAAGATGCATTTGAATGAAGACTCTAGCACAGTGCTTACCACACAGCAGGCACTTAAGGTTAGTTTCCCTTTCCTTCAGATCTAAACATAAATAAGAGTCAAGAACCGTCTGCTGAGGATGTAACACTCATGCTAAATGAAACCTTGTTTGAAATGACCAAAAAAGTATTATCAGTGATTCCTTTATTATTTTAGCTAGGCTTTATATCTTCTATGGGCTTTGTTAACACCAATCAGTAAATCCACTGAACTTTAAAACTAGTAGGCAATTCTGCTTGTTCTATATAGCACAGGTAGAATGATTCTGTAATTCCTTCAAGGCCACAGAGGAAATCTTTGTTAGACATGGAAAATGAACACAGATATTCTAAAATTAAGATCCTGTTTTCAGGGTCATTACTTATAGGATCTCTCCCCTAAGATCATATTCAGTAACAGATGAAAGTACAATGATTAAAAGTTCTTACATTAATCATGAAAGAAAACAATCAGCCAAACCCAGAATATGGGTCATTGTGTAAGAAAACTATCTTATGTTTGACATTTTTCATAGTAAAAAATTTGGGGAAAATACTATTATTACTAAGTTAGAGAAAAAAATGAAGCTAAGTAGACTATGATTACCTCAAAATTAAGCTGGTTACTTCAACTAAAATTTAAACCCAAACCAAAAACAAACAAAAAAAAAAAACAAAAAAAGACCCAGAACAGAGCAAACAAAGAAAACAGTCACACAACCAATAAACACAGAAACTGGCAGGGGTGGACAAAACGTAAACTTTTCCCTAGTTTTAAGAATATAAAATCTTCTCTTCCTCTTTCTACAACAATGAAATAATTATCCAAAGTGTAATCTTTATCTGTGAATGAAAGGCAGCTAACAAACAGGTCAAAGACAACAAAGCCAACACATTTAATTCTTGATTACATTTGAGATTATTTTAAATTTCTGGCTTTCTATTGCCCAGATGGAGCCAAACTATTAAGAGAAGAGAGTTAACTCAAAGTCAGATACGGTTGAACAATCTGTCATACCCGAACTTAAGCACTACTCAGACTAGATCAGCATTTCCAGGCTCCAAGGAATCCCGGGCACTGGCTTGCTATAAGGGCAGAGGCTGAGGAAACGCTAGAGGAGGTCTAACCTGCAGGAGCAGCACCCTGAGGCCTAGCTCCCCAGGCCACAGGCAGCCACACCTCACATCTCTTTGCAGCTTACAGAACTGAATACTGAGGAGGGCAAAGCCCAGCCTATTATTCATTTTCAGGATGCAATAAAAAATGGCATTATGGGGCTTCCCTGGTGGCGCAGTGGTTGAGAGTCCGCCTGCCGATGCAGGGGACACGGGTTCGTGCCCCGGTCCGGGAAAATCCCACATGCTGCGGAGCAGCTGGGCCCGTGAGCCATGGCCGCTGAGCCTGCGCGTCCGGAGCCTGTGCTCCGCAACGGCAGAGGCCACAACAGTGGCCCACGTACCGCAAAAAAGAAAAAAATGGCATTATGTCACATAATTTTGAAATCTAACTTTAGTAGTCATACTTTTTCATGTGGCATTTGATTGGAAGGGGTAGCTCTTTCATCTCAGGTATAAACTTCCAGGGATTCAGACAGTTATTACTCTTTTTATTCTTAGCCACAGACTATGTTCTTATTGTTTCCAGAGTAACAAAAGACCTTATAAGTTCCCAAGTACTCTCAGGTTTAATATAAAACAAGACTTGAAGTAAGGCTGATTAGAGCAAATAATGTGAACAACCCAATAAAGTCATTAATTGAAATTTTTCAATTAAATTATATATATTTAAACAAAGAACTAACAAAGATGCCTGCTATCATCACTATTAATCAGCATCATTCTAGAATCTATTCTACATCAAGAAAAAAGAAGCAAGTGGTACAAATATCAGAAAGGAAGATGAAATTTATTATTTGCACAGGATACAACGGTAAGGTTAGAAAGTCTAAGAAAGCTACAGAAGAATTAAAGAGTGTAAAAAGGGTGGGTGCATACAAGGCAAATACATATGTGTGTGTATATGTACACACACGTCAATACCTTACATTTACATGTAATCAATATCTTAACATTAAACTATGGAAAAAAGAGCATGTTCAAAATGGCAACAAAAACTATAAAGTATTATGACAAACGTGTAAGACATAGCAAAAACATGAAAGCCCTGAATAGACATTTTAAGTTCTAACTCTCAATACCGTAAAGATATAAATTCACTCCAAATTAATCCAAAATTTAACACTTTCTGAAACAAAATTCCAGTGGGCATTTTTTAAAAGCCAAAAAAAAAAAAATCACTCTGAAATTAATCTGGAAAAATAATTGTTCCTAAAACAGAGGAACAAAGTGTGTATACTTGAGTGTTATGTAGTGAGTGGGGCTATTAATATATCAAAAGGTATAAGCTACAGTGATTAAAATCAGATGGTACTTTGTATAGGAATAGACAGGACGATAGAAGGAAATAAGAGTCTAGAAAGAGATCAAGGGATATATGAGAATTTGGTACATGACACAACGGTACCACTTCAAATCAGTGGGGAAGAGATGGGGAGTACTGGAAATAACTAGTTTGAAAAAAACAGATCATTACCTCAATATATTTCAGAAAGAATAAAAATGTTGGGGAGGGGAAAGAACCAGTCCATCAATCATGAACTACTGGAAGAAAAAAAGAAAACTATTTAAGTCTGGTAACATCCAGCATCAGCAAGAGTACAGGGAAATAAATACTGATACATTGTTGGTGCAAGTGTACAATAGTGTTTATATTTTAGACTCAGAAAGTCTATGTATTTATTTTGTGGAAATAAATATACTAACGTGCAAACACAAACTCACCCTCAGTGATTACTGTTTGTAACAACAGAGAATTAGAAACAACCTAAACATATATCAAACAAGGGACTAATTAAATAAAGTGTTACACTTTCAAAGCAAGGGATACTACATAGTGGGGATAAATAATGAAGTAATACAAGTGATGACAGCTAGTATTTCTATGCACAGGTATGTATACCAGGCGTCATTTGATCTCCACAACACTGTATGATGAGATACTATTATTATTCCCATGTTAAGAGATGAGAAAACAGAGGCACAGAAGACTCAAGTAACTTGCCCAGAGTCTGGTTGGCAAAGCTGGGATTTGAACCCAGTCTGGCTGGGCATCCGTGCTCTTTCTTACCAATGATCTTATAGTGCATCTCAAGACACAATGTCCATGGTAGAATATTAGGAGCAAAACAAATAACTACCATGACAAAAACCAATCAGACAAATCCAAAAAACAAAAAAAATGCAAATTGTGGAACACTGTATAGTATGACTTAATATATGTTTGTGCCTGAAAAAAAAATATGAAAGTACAAACTGCCAACAGTGGATGACTGGCTTTCAAAGTTATATAACACAAGGGGTAATGTCAGCAAAGTACTGTTACGTTTTCATTTAGATTACTGTTAGAGTGACTCCAGCAAGCACTTTGGACAAACCACATCTAATTGAACAAAATTAACTAAAAATGACTAAAAAATAAAAATTAATTTTATCCCCCCAAAGTTTGTTACATATAGCGGTCCAAATAGAAAATTAAGGATTGAGGGACTTTCCTGGTGGCACAGTGGGTAAGAATCCACCTGCCAATGCAGGGGACACGGGTTCGAGACCTGGTCCGGGAAGATCACGCATGCCGCGGAGCAAAAAAGCCCGTGCGTCACAACTACTGAGCCTGTGCTCTAGAGACCGCGAGCTGCAACTACTGAGCCCATATGCCACAACTGGTGGAGCCCGCACGCCTACAGCCCGTGTTCCCCAACAAGAGAAGCCACCGCAATGAGAAGCCCGCACACCGCAAGGAAGAGTAGCCCCCGCTCGCCGCAACTAGAGAAAGCCCATGCGCAGCAACGAAGACCGAATGCAGCCAAAAAAAAAGAAGAAAATTAGGATTGAGTCTAGCCACCGGACCAGCATTTTTCAAACTGGGTTTTCAAAATGGGTTTCAACCATTATTAGTCAAGAAACCATTCATTCATTCATTCAGTCAGTCATTCAATAAACATTTACTGAATACTTACTAATACCAGGCACGGTTCTGGGCATTTAAGATACACCTCAGTGAATCAAAAAACCCTGTCCTCATGAAACTGACATTCTAGCTGGGCTGGGGGGTGGTGCAGAGATAACAAACACTATCTCATATTACTATATATATGTTAAAAATTGGTATTATGGAAAAATATTGAGCAGAGTTAGTGGGGAGGGTTTGAGGGCAGGTAGGTTTCAATTTTAAAATAGTTATTAGGCCTCAATGAGATGACATTTGATCAAACATGTGAAGGAGGTAAGAGAGCCATACAAGAACGTAGGAGAAGAACTTTTCCTGAGAGAAAACAATGCATGCAAAGGCCCTACGGTGGGTATATGTCTGGCCTGTTCAAAAAAACAAGGAGGCTGAGGTTACATAAGTGGAAGTCGAGACCGAGTGGTAGGCAATGAAATCAGAGAGAGGGAATGAAGGGCTAGATCATGTATGCTCATTGTATAGATGGTGGTTGTACCCTGAGTGAAAATGGGAGTTTTGAGCAAAGGAGTGACATTATCTGACATATTTTAATAGGATTATTTTGACTGCTATTTTGAGAAAAACCTGTAAGGGAGCATACGTGGAAGCAAGGAAGCCAGTTAGGAGGTGATGGCAATAATCCAGATGAGAGGTGACTGTGCCTTGGACAATGGTGGTACCAGTGAGGGAAGGTGGCAAGAAGAGGTTTGGTTCTTGAAATATTTTGAAGGCAGAACCCAAGTTTTTGGCTTTGAACAATTGGAAGGATAGGGAGACTGCAGGAAGATTCTAAGTTTCAGGGGAAGATGAGGCATTCAATCTTGAACATGTTAGCTATGAGCTGTATATCAGACATCCAAGTGCAGGTGTAAACAGGCAGATGGACATAAGAGTCTGGCACTGAGGAGAAAAGCGTGGGCTCTTGATTAAGCCCTGGGGCACCGTAATGTTAGGGAGCAGAGAAATTACCAAAGACGACTGAGGGGGAGGAGCATGCACTGAGGTAAGAGGAAAACCAAGAGAATCTAGGCCCTAGAAGTCATTAAGGAAGCAGTGATGAACTGTGCTAGATGCTGATAATAGGTTAATGCAAATGAAGACAGAATTGATCATTAGAAACATTTAGCAACATGAGGGTTGCCGGTGACCTTAATCAAAGTATATTGCTAGAGCAGAAAAACCAAATCAGCTAAAGAGAGAAGAGAGGAGAGAAACTGGAGATAGTGTGACGATGCTTTCAAATTTTGGTGGATTCCATCTAGCATTTACTTTAAAAGAAATAGAATAAAATTGAAAAGTAAATACAGTTGTCCCTCGGTATCCATGCGGGATCGGTTCCAGGACCCCTGAAGATATAAATATCCGAGGATGCTCAAGTCCCTTATATTAAATGGCATAATATTTGCACATAACCTACGCATATCCTCCCAGATACTTGGAATCATCTCTAGATTACTTATAATATCTAATACAGTGTAAATGCTATGCACATAATTGCAAATACAATATAAATACTATGTAAATAGTTGCCAGTGCGTAGCAAATTCACACACTTTCTTTTCTACTTTTTAGAACTTCTTGGAATTTTTTTTTTTTTAATATTTTCAATCTGTGGTTGGTTGAATCCATGGATGTGGAACCTGCAGATACAGAGAACAAACTGTACCAAAGTCTAAAAGTTTGAAAGCCAGCACGCTGGACTACTTTAAAGAGAAAAGGAAAAACAAACGCATCTAAGACACGTCTCATTAATGCTGAAAAAGCTATTTATCTTTAACCAACTTGATTAAGTGATATCACTTTTGTGTAAATGGTTTGAAACAGACTGTGATACTTCATGTGGTGAAAGCTTTATAGATTGTTATTTTTAAAAAAAAGTTTCCTTAACTGAGACAGAAAGAGAATCATTTAGCAACCACGTAAAAGCAATCATCCTGCAGGGCAATGAGTGTGCTGCTTCACCATGCAGAAAGGCAACAAGCTCTGGTTAAGTACTGAGTATAGAAACGTCTGATTGAGAACAAGCTAGAAGGAGAAACCGGCCAACCCATGGCTAACGCAAAGGTCTTCCGAATAATGAGTTCTCAAGTTCTAAACAGATACTACCAGTATAAAACAGCTTCCAAAAATATTCAAACACTCAAACCTGCAAATAGATCAACAAAGGCTAGAAGAAAGCAAAACAAAAAGGCTTACCAAAAAACATTCACAGAGACTGTCTTCTTCCAAGACAACACAACAAAGTAATCACATATGATCCTAACAAGTGAAATAGAAACCAAAACTATGCATAATTCCTTTTAACACTGATATTTCATATTAGATGCCACTTCCTCCAAGAAACTGCTCGACCTCCCAAACAGAGGTTAACTGTCCAGTCTTTTAGTTCCTTAGTGCCCTAGACCTCACCCAGCACAGCACTTATTGCTCTGTAATCGACCTGCCTGTCTACTTTTCCACTTTCATCTCCCACTGGGCCAAAATTCAGTGTGGGTAAGGACCCACACTGTGTCCTCTTTGTCATCAGTCAGTGACTGCACGTATCAAGTATTAAAAAAACATTTTTTTAATGGATGAACAAGGCAGTGGCCATGCACTGAAAAAGAATTTCATGACCTAACGTGAAGAATAATTTCTCTATTTTCACGTTGGCTCATGGAGGGGAGCACGTGAAAGGCACGGGGCCCTTTGTGGAACCCCATGCTCTTTTCAGTATGTCAAAATGAATCAAGTTAACGCTACCATATGGTTAGAGACAACTTTAGCAACATAAAATATATACCTATTTTATTGATGTACTACAAAAGTACAATCCTGAGTTCAGGAGAAATACAGTTGTCAAACTCAGGTTGATCAGCAATTTCTGATTTTTTAAATTAATATTTCTTAGCTACCTGTTCATTTTACTAGCAGAAAAGTGGCAGTACGCACTAAATTTTTAATAAAGAAAAACAAAATACAAATGCAGATCTTGTTTCTGTTTATTGAGATAAAAACCATTGTTCACTATTAGCAGTGGAATACCTTAGTCTAGTTTTGGAACTAATTTGAGATCAAGTGCCTAAAGCCATCCAGCTTCTTTTTCTTTGATGGCTTCATTTTTTCCCCTCAATTTTTTGTACCCCTTTATTATTCCCCTTTATTTTCTAGAACAGCGTTTCTCAAAGTGTGGTCCCTGGACCACCTGTCCAAATGTGGTGAAGTGCTTCTTAAATGCAGATTCCTGCTGACCACCACACCCAAGTGCCCAGCAGTCAGATCAGAATCTTTGTGGGGAGGGTAGAAATCTATACATTTAATACCTCGACTGATTCTTACGTACACTAAAGTCTGAAAACCATTACTCCAAAAACAGTGCCACTCAGCATCTTCTGCTTTAAAATGAACTTCAACTGTTTGAATTCAGCTGTTTGATTTTACCAGCAGCACACAGAAGACTGTGGAGGGCCTGATATGATGCAAATTCAGGATTAGCAATCCCTGTTCTAAAAGAAATCACATTTTAGTGGTGCACTCTCATATAGCTTCCGCATGGATAAATCTTGATCATCAAAAGTTAGATTATTGCTATTTAGGAAGCACCTCATATACTGTGGAGCTGTGTCATTTTTCATAACAAGATCTTTAAATATCATCAAAATTTGATCTGCAAAGCCAGGAAACTGCATTATTTAGACTCTAAATCTCTAACCTCTTTGAACTAAGCTAAAGTGATCACATGTGAATATTATTACTTGAGTCATTTTTTTTAACTCAATGAAAGCTGAGCTGACCTGCTAATATATTACTGTTTAACTCAAAAGCCTTATTCAGGAATTAGAATAATCTCTTTCAGCCTAACGTAAATTCCCTCAGCTATCACTCAACTTCAATTTACAAATGTGTTTCTATGGGAAGCTCATAAGGTTGCACTTGGGATAAGCAGACTAGACACTGTGGCTCCTTTCATGTACATGCCTGCACACTGGGCCAAGATGACTAGTGTCAAGATGGGAGGGGGTCTGAGGCCACAGAAGCTTGCCCTGCTGGCTCATTTTGAAATTTTGGGGGCTTCCCTGGTGGCGCAGTGGTTGAGAGTCCGCCTGCCGATGCAGGGGACACGGGTTCGTGCCCCAGTCCGGGAAGATCCCACATGCCGCGGAGCGGCTGGGCCCGTGAGCCATGGCCGCTGAGCCTGCGCGTCCGGAGCCTGTGCTCCGCAACGGGGGAGGCCACAACAGTGAGAGGCCCATGTACCGCAAAAAAAAATAAAATAAATAAGAAATTAAAATAAATACAATACAATACAATAAATAAAATTTTGGGTACGCTCTCATCATGGACTACTGGCCACAAACCCATATAAATTTCTTTTTACTCTCGAATAATTGGAATACCAGGGCTGAAAAACTGACTGAACTTCGTTTGAAGATTCAGATTTAAATTCCAGCTCTGCCAACTGCAGAAGAGTCACTCAATGGTTCTGGCTTTGGTTTCCTATTGGGGAAAAACAATGGGATAACTCTAGATGAGGGATTTTCAGTTGACGGGGTGGGGGGCACAGTAAATTCTCCTAAGAAGAGGGGCACACTTTTCATTACCCCCCAGTCTAAGAACCATTGCTGTGGTGCTCCACTGGCCCTGCTGGCAGAGGCCGTGTGCTTCGGTCCAGCTGAGCCCTCATGGGCCTGTAAGTTGAGGACTTCATGATTTATGTCAACCCGTGAAACCTTATTACTGAAGCATGGTTTTTCGAATTTTAAAAATTATCTGTCTACTGTTGGATTTTTAGGTGGCTGTCTAGAAATTTTCTCCATTAGAAAAAAGGTCAATGTTTCCTCTTAATGTCTTTCATGCCTGACCAGGAAAAGCCACTCACCCAGCTCAATGCTCGGTTAGAGTAATTTTTACCCCATTCTGTTCCCAAATTGTGTTTTAACTTAAATATACCCTTATATAATGACACGCAGTTGAGTGAAAATTAACCAACTCATATCCTGTAAAAGAATGTGGTCTTCATGCTCCAAGAGTTGACTGAGAGAGCAAAGGTCATGGAAGACATGCAGAACCATTGTACTCCTGTCAGATTATGACATATTATAAATGCATGCTCTCATGCCACGGTGCAACTGAGCCCACGCGCCACAACTACTGAGCCCGCGTGCCTCAACTAGAGAGCCTGCGTGAGGCAAAGTACAAAGCCCACACACTCTGGAACCCACACGCCACAACTACAGAGCCCAAGTACCCTGGAACCCATGCGCCACAACTAGAGAGAGAAAACCCGCACACCACAGCTAGAGAGAAGCCCACACGCCGCAACAGAAAGAGCCTGTGTGCCGCAACAAAGATTCCCGTGTGCCACAATGAAGACCTGACGCAGCCAAAAAAAATAAAAAAGTTAAAAAAAAAATGCATGCTCTCCACACATCAGTGTCTGCTGCCTACATTTTAAAATAACTGTGATGTAAAATTCTATAGGTCTTTTTCCACTCATGAATACTTGACATTTTTCAACATTATTACAAGTTCCTTGTAAATATTTCTTAATTGAGATATAACTGACATATAACACATTAGTTACTGGTATACAATACAATATATGTATATTTTGTGAAATGATCACCACAATAGGTCTAGTTAACATCTGTCAACTCATGTAGTTACAATTTGTTTCTTTTGATGAGAACTTTTAAGATCTACTCTCTTAGCAACTCTCAAAATACACGATACAATATTATTGACTATAGTCACCCTGCTGTACATTACATTCCCAGGGTTTATTTATTTTACAACTGGAAGTCTGTACCTTTTGACCACCACCAATTTTGCCCACCCCCCCACCTCTGGCAACCACCAATCTGTCCTCTGTATCTATGAGTTCAGTGTTATGGCAGGATTTCCTTCTTTTTATTTCTGAATAATACACACACACACACACACACACACACACACACATCTTGCTTATCCATTCATCCACTGATGGACACTTAGGTTGCTTCCATGTCTTGGCTATTGTAAACAATGTTGTAATAAACATAGGGGTACAGATATCCTTTTGAGTTAGTGCTTTTGTTTCCTTCTGATAAATACCCAGAAGTGGGATTGCTGGGTCATAAAGTAGCTCTATTTTTAATTTTTTGAGGAACTTCCACAGTCTTCCATAGTGGCTGCACCAATTTACATTCCGACCAACTGGGTACAAGTGTTCCCTTTTCTCCACACCCTCATCAACACTTGTTTTTTTGTTTGTTTGTTTGAAATAAATTTATTTAGTTATTTTTGGCTGTGTTGGGTCTTCTTTGTTGGGTCTTTGTTGCTGCACATGGGCTTTCTCTAGTTGTGGCGAGCGGGGTCTTCTCTTCATTGTGGTACACGGGTTTCTCACTGCAGTAGCTTCTCATTTCGGAGCTTGGGCTCTAGGCGTGCGGGCTTCGGTAGTTGTGGCATGTGGGCTCAGTAGCTGTGGCTCGCACACCCTAGAGCGCAGGCTCAGTAGCTGTGGCGCACAGGCTTAGTTGCTCCACAGCATGTGGGATCTTCCCAGATCAGGGCTTGAACCCGTGTCCCCTGCATTGGTAGGCAGATTCTTAACTACTGTGCCACCGGGAAGTCCAACACGTGTTATTTCTTGTCTTTTTGATGATAGCCATTCTGACAGGCAATATCTTATTGTGGTTTTGATTTGCATTTCCTTGATGATTAATGATGTTTAGCACCTTTTCATATACCTGTTGGCCATCTGTATGTCCTCTTTGGAGAAATGTCTATTCATATCCTCTGCTCATTTCTTCATCAGATTTTTTTTTCTATTGTGTTGTGTGAGTTCTCTATACAATTTAGATATTAACCCCTCATCAGATATATGATTTACAAATATTTTCTCCCATTCTGTAGGATGCCTTTTCATTTTGCTGATGGTTTCCTTAACTGTGCAGAAGCTTTTGTTTGATGTAGTCCCACTTGCTTACTTTTGCGTTTTTGCCTTTTTTGGTGTCAAAGCCAAAAAAACACTGCCAAGACCAATGTCAAGGAGCTTACCACTTATGTTTTCTTATATTTTTATGATTTCAAGTCTTTAATCCATTTTGAGTTGATTTTTATGTATGGTGGAATACAGTGGTCCAGTTTTCCCAGCATCGTTTATTGAAGACTGTCCTTTCCCCATTGTATATTCTTGGCTCCTCTGTCATAAATTAATTGCCCATGTAAACATGGGTTTACTTCTGGGTTCTCTACTCTGCTCCATTCATCTATGTGTCTGTTTTCAGGCCAATATCATACTGTTTTGATTACTATAGCTCTGTAATGTAGTCCGAAATCAGGAAGCATGATGCCTCCACCTGTGTTCTTCCTCAAAACTGTTTTGGTTCTTCAGGGTCTTTTGTGGTTCCACACAAATGTCAGGAATTAAGTACTTTTTAATAGTCAAAAAATATTTCAACAAGTAGATCTATGGTTATTTAAACATGTCAGTTTCCAGATAAAATGGATTTTTCAAGAGAAATATTGCCATTAAAGTACTTCTTAACAAAAATTTCAAATTGGAAATGTTACTAGACTATGTTTCTAACAGCTCCTTAGTTTTTCTTTCCAAATTAACATTCAGTGATCATTTTAACCTTATTTTCTCTTATGACTTCAATTATTTGACGACACATGACAAGAATGTCTGGTTTCCTAAATTCAGATGTTTCCTACTTAGAATGCCTAAACTGATGAGTGTCCCTGACTTTTTCTCCACATCTAATCTGTACAAAGGGGAAAAGAAGAATTCTAGTTTGGAGGTTGCCAGATTCCTTTCTCTCTTGTAGTTCCCAGACTCTTGCCTGCCCTTGCTGTAGCAGCTATTGTATGTTTGATCCTTAGTGTTTTTAATATTCCTATGTTTCTGACCTCAGCTTAGCAAAATGACAGAAACTTTGCTTTCTGTTCATTGCTTCTGCTTTACTCAGATCCCCACATCCCTATTTTAGAGCTTAGCAAAGAACAGTGGAAAGTATAACAGCTTTGAAGTCAGACCTGGATTAGAATCCTGGTTCCATCAACAACTATGAGATCTCAGGCAAATCACTTAAACCCTCTCTATGCTTCAGGTTCCTCGGCTGTAAAGTGTGGCTAACAGTGTCTGCCACAGATATGCACTGAGTATTAGACTCAGTACTACTCAGGAAAATGTACTGAAAGTGCCCAACACAGCGTGGCACACAGCAAGCCTTCATAAACCCTGGTTACTACTGTTCAATAGTGCATACCATTACTATTATTGCTCACATTTCCTTACCCTAATTTGGAACTGGCATTCTTGATCCCTGACTTGAACCCCAAGATTGCCAGTGCCAGGGAGATGCAGAAGGAGAAGAACAAGTCCCTCCCTGACAAAGAAATCTACAAATTTGGAAATACCCAACTGGAAAAGGAAGGCAATTACTAATCACGAAGGTTAAAGAGGAAACCCAGCAAGAATCAACTGGGTGCTTGAGATAAGTATGTTGACTTGAATAGAAAACAAAAGAAGCCTCAGAAACATTCCAGTTGAAGTATATAAATACATAGAAATCTGTTATTGGCATTTAAAAAAATGAAATAAAACATAGCTTTTCAGTGGCAATGAGGAGTTATTTTTCCAGATAGCATAAAATTAGTTTCCTATCTTAAGCTGCACCTGCTAGATTACTAACATTTGTATTATTAAGTCTCCGGACTTAAAGTGCTTTTAATGTGAATTTTCCTCCTACTGTGCCCATCTGTTCTTTTCTTGTGGGCCCAGGGGAAGCCAAGACTTAATAAATATTCAGTTCTCAGACTTCTTTATGATATTTTCATATAAGCATTTATATCCACTGAAGAAAATTATAAGACTGTGTTCAGAAACTTAACTCCACTTGATTTCCTTTTTCTCACTATCCAAGTGGTCATTATTTTTATGAGAGACTAAGAAGTCACCATACATGGGCCTCCCTGGTGGCGCAAGTGGTTGAGAGTCCGCCTGCCGATGCAGGGGATACGGGTTCGTGCCCCGGTCTGGGAGGATCCCATATGCCGCGGAGCGGCTGGGCCCGTGAGCCGTGGCCGCTGGGCCTGCGCGTCCGGAGCCTGTGCTCCGCAACGGGGGAGGCCACAACAGTGAGAGGCCCGCATACCGCAAAAAAAAAAAAAAAAAAAAAAAAGAAGTCACCATACATATAAGAAGTAAAGCCAAGGAAAACAAATAATTTTAACTTTAAAAGGTAAATTTGTCAGGGATAATAAGTGATCTTTGATATCTGATAACACCAAGATATCTTATTTATCCATATAATATTAGACAAATAATTTATAACTTAGCCAATATTAAATTAATGTGGAGAGAGCCAGCTCAGTGGATAGAGCCAGTTCAGGTGGGAGAAGGCATCAAGGCCACTGCCTACCGGTAGCTGCTCCTCATCGAGGTCAGCCGTGGCCTCCTTCACAGGATGCATTTCACCCAGTGATGCTGCTCCTCTGCCCAACCAGGTCAGGGCCATGTGAGCTTGCTTTCCATGACCACCTTCCCTACCATGACAGCAAGCTGGCTGGATGGAAATGATCCATACCTAAGTTCTCCCTGTGTAGTGTCAATATTTCACTAAATAAACACTCATTTTACTTAAAAAATCAAAAGTTCAAAAACAAGGTAAAACCAGCAAAGAAATGGATGGTTGCTACACTAAAAACACTATAAGCTACAAACATAAATTCAAGACATATACAAATATTAGCTACAACATGGTTACTTATGAAACTCCTTGGCAGGCAGAGTTCTGGAGGCAGGTGTTACTTATTGGCAGGCTTAGAGCAGACAAAAAAGGAAAAAAACAAACTACCTCAGCAGCTGCAAAGCCGATGCATACTCCTCTGAATCCCCTATGTTCTTTTCTAAACACGTGCAGTACAGCTCTCTGATCTGGAAGTGAACAGCACACTTGTGAGGAATCAAAAGTGATCTCCTAAGTTTGCACACTACGTTTGGAAAAATCATAAATGGTCAAGTCAAAAAAAATAATGTCATTAAAAACAGCCACTTTCTGTAGATGACAACAGACTTGGCATATATCACATGGATCAGGCATTTACATAAAACACCATTCACATGAAAGCAAAATGAGACCATATTGGGATTGACTGATATCACCGGTCACTTTGCAATAAGAAAATTATTTAAATGATGATGTGATTACTAAAAAGGTTTAATGGCAGAAAATGTCTTATAAACAAGTCATTCTTACATATTTATATTTGTTCTCTAAACCTTTGAGTTAAGGATGCAAAGATTTAGGAATACAGAATTCTTCCATTGCATTCACTTGACAGGTGGTTCATAGGTTTATGCTATGACACGAAGGCCAGCAGAGCATAATTTTGCAAGGAGCAAATTCTTAAACTGCCTCCCTTTAGCTCTGGGTGTAATGCAAGGTTAACCATTAAAGGGTCTCAAACAGGGCCTCCCTGGTGGCGCAAGTGGTTGAGAGTCCGCCTGCCGATGCAGGGGATACGGGTTCGTGCCCCGGTCTGGGAGGATCCCATGTGCCGCGGAGCGGCTGGGCCCGTGAGCCATGGCCGCTGAGCCTGCGCGTCCGGAGCCTGTGCTCCGCAACGGGGGAGGCCACAACAGTGAGAGGCCCGCATACCGCAAAAAAAAAAAAAAAAAAAAAGGGTCTCAAACAGATTCCTTTTTCCATTTCACTAAAGTGGAGGATCAGCTCTCTCAGTATAAGTGACAAAGAAATGTTAAAGAAAAAAAGTTTAAATGCCTTAGCACATGCACATTGGAGAGAAAGCAACACCACTTGGATTCATGTGGCTGTTTCTAGTTGTGGCCATCAGACAAAAAATACTGTTTCAATAACGAGTAAAGTATACAGCTGGAATGGATTTAGACTGCGTACTCACTGCAAGATTTGGATCCATTTCAAATTCTGATGCCTGAATGCTACCAAACTCAAAGCAAAAAACCACTAATATTCCTACTTTGTAGATTCCAAATGAGTAAGTTCTGGTTACCTGTCGACCCAGTGGGTACTTGGGAAGAGAAGAGGTGAACTGATGAAGACATCTCAAAACCAGGAAGTAATTTGTATGGTAAACATGCAGGTTTTCTAGTAATGACTGTGTTTCCTCCTAAAAAAAAAAAAAAATCATAGAATACATTACAAATATGTAAGCCAGCAATTAAAAGAATAAAATACTAAAATCTAATTCATGGGTATATATATATATAAAATTTCTAGAAAACTGGTGAGAGAAGATTCAGAATTACAAATTAACCTTAATCCTGAGAATTTTTAATGCACACAAAATCTAGGATAAAGACTGGATATTTTGTATTTAGTGTCAAGTCTGGAGATATTTCACACACACCAAAATTAATATTGTAATTTAATTTCCTCCTATCTACAGCACTGCCACAATAACTTGGCCCCCCAAAATACAAGTGTGCAAAAGAGCGCCCGCTGGATGCCTGCCCATGCTAGCCACCTGGTGTGTACCACAGCAAGGTATGCCCATCACCCTCTACCTCACTGCCATCAGAAGGGTGAGGAGATCACCAGAGCGCCCACTACCAATGTAATTAATAGTTGCTGAGGTTCCGCTTAAGATGTATGCATGCTTTTCTTAAAGTCCTGGTAAAGTTGTGTTTGAAAGGGAAGAAGGAGAGACTGTAGAAGAAAGACTGCAGGTGTAAACCTCTGCTTTTAGCTGGGAATCTCCAATACTGGTTTAGTCACTTTACCAACTAAGGGGAAAAAAAGTGAAAAAGAGGAATGTGAAGCCAACAAGCGTTATAATTTAGAATCCAACAAGTATGATATGGCAGATAGTGTCTTAAGAAACCTATGGGATGACTGAGCTCACAAATCAATTTCAAAAGGTTTTTCTTGGGGGCGGAGGGTAGTTGGAAGTGATTATGTTTTCTAGAACCTTCTGAAATGGTTTAGAAATGATTTTAAAACACTACATCCTATCAAGCATTTTTCAGGCCTCAAATACTTTTATCACGGCTTATTTCTGTAACATTTTCTTAAGAGGATTATGATCTGTGGCATAGTCTTCAAATTTTTTTCTCCAATGAGAAGTCAAATAAAGGACTTTAACTACTGAGCTGTGTTTTTTTTCAGTAATATCTTGCAGATACCCATTATTTTCAGTGGTCAGCCATGCAGAAAATAATACCTCAGATATCAATAAATTCAAGCAAATCCAACATATATAAACCAACAAATCTGATATATTTCCCTAAACTCTAACTCAGGAATCAATTCCTTGGTCAGCGATCTATGGACCATTACCTGAAAGCATAGGGCAAATGAAAGAAAAGCTTTTAGTATCAAAATGTTTTCCCACCAGTATCCGAGTTAGTTGGAATTTCAAAAATCTAGGTCTCCTATCATAACAAAGGGTATTTTAACCACCACTGGCAAGGTATACTTTAATTCTATTTTCACTGTAAGCTATGACAGAGACTGCATAAAGCCACTAACTGTTTGCCTTGGTGTGTGACTAAACAGCTTTTAAACAGGGGCAATGTTCTGGAGAAAAAGGAATCTATTACTGAATAATAATCATACTTCTTGCTGCTTCATGCACTACCTATTACTTTTGCTTTGTGGAGTAACTGTAAATACAAATAACTAGGTGATACAGTAGAAATGAATGCCATCTTCACTGAATTTACTTGTATGTGGAGAGAAAAGAAATACTTGACACAGTATGGGCAATGTTACACGCTCAAGGAACTATATGCCCTGGAATAAGTGTGAGAGGAGGGATACGAACATGTTTTCTCCCATTTGGTCTTGGTCTCTTCACACTTCCCACTGTGGATCACATGCCTGTGCTGAGTGGAATGCTAGCATTTAAAAAACATTTTGTTTGGTTTTGTTCCTATAATATGGCAGACTATTTCATGTGAGGAAATGGAGTTCTGGTTGCAACGTTGGAAATAAAACCGGCTACATGGGACTTAACTGAGAGAAGATCTGTGATATCTTTCTAAGAGATTTTCAGGAGTAATTCTGACCATCCCAAATCTTTGCTTTATGTGCTGACTTTAGAACCTAATCTCCATATAAGAAAGATTCCACTGTTATTTATATCTGTGTGCTTATCAGCTGCAGCAGGAAACATCACAAATGACTAACTTTTTCACGTAACCTGTTCTCTAAGTCCTCTGTCTTACTGAGATACCTATCTGCAAATGCCTTTATCTATGCAGGGCAACAATCCTAATGCACTTCAGGAACACTTTTTCATAAACTTAAGTCTGGTTTTGATGTATGAGAAAATTTCCCACTTAATAAACACATTACAGCAGCATCACACTACGCTCATGCAAAAGCAAAGCCTGTTGAAACAGTACTCCTGTTTTCCATGCATTAAACTTTTCCTCGGGCATCCTTTCTGTACCGTAGTCGTAGCTGCCATAATTGTGTTTAGGATGGTCCTTTTCAACAGAGATACACTGCCTAGAAATATTTATTATTTCCCAAAGAGATATGTTTTCTTCTCTTCTTGAACCATGAAGACCTCTTGGTCTCTACTGATCTTTGAAACAGATACAGGAACAGTGTGCTGTAAGAAAAACAGAGCAGAAACAACCTCCTTGCTCTTCCTCAAACGTTCCAGACATGCTCCAACCTCAGGTCTTTCCCACTGACTGTTGCTCTGCTTGGGACTCTTCCTACAGATTCCTGCGTGGCAAGCTCTACAACTTCCTCTTTATTAAAAAGTCACCTTCTTGGTGAGGCTCTTATTTAAAATTTCAATCCCACTCCCCATGCACACCGTCCATATTCCCTTTCTTTCACTGTTTTCACCTTAGCAATTATCACTAACATAGATATTTTACCTACTCAACTTGGTAACAGATAAGCTCCACGAAGGCAGGGGGTTTTGACTGTTTTGTTCAGTCCTGTACTAGATTAATACCTGGCATACAGCAGTCACTCAAAAAATACTTGTTGAATGAGGAAGTGCATGAATGAATGGAGGCCAACACGCAGTCTCTCTCCTAAAGAAAAGCAACCGCTTTTGTCTTGCTGGGTGTGGGCCAGACTTAACTAATTTTTCAAAAGAAGACAAAAGTCTGAATTTGTGATGTAAAATACCTCAATTTGTAAATGTTGCCTCAGATTAAAAACAAAAACCACTATGGACCTAAAAAATCACATTTATAACGGGCTGTCAGGTGCCAGTCAATCTGTAATACACCCTTTTAAATCAGCCATCTCCAATCACATCAATTCTGTCATTCATGTATTATTGTTTACTTACATGACAAGGCCTCTATCATTACTGATCTAGTTACTTTTTTTTGGAGAAGCCAATGACTATGTAAAACTTAAATATACATATAGGTAAAGAAAACGAGTAGAATTGCATTTGCCATGATGCTTAGTTTCTGCATTTATTTCTCTTCTTATTTCCACAGTATTTATCACTTTCATGTCTAGAATTGTATGCATGGGGTGAAGAGTGATCTCAAGAAGATTACACGGAAGTATGTAAAAGTGACTACATTTCTGCAATTTATTCCTTTCAGATCATTAAAAGCTGGTAAAACAAACATATTGAATTTTTGGATGAAAACGCATCAGCTGTCCAAGAACACAGCATTTTCTTATTTATCATCTTTATAGAACTAAGTGTTATTTTTCTCATCAGAGAGAAATTTTGGCTGACAGTGTTTCCCAGATCACATGGCAGCTACCTAGAGAACAGCAAACCACCGTTTTCTCCCAGCTCTTGAGTGGCGCGAGGGCCAGTCCTCTCATCTGTCTCAGGCTTCTGTCCTGCATACTCCTACCCCAGCGTTTACATCAGACGCACGTGAGGAAGGGCTTGGATTTGAAGTGTCAAGTCCTCACACACGACTAGGCTAGCGCCTAGCTTGTTTGATCACGTTTGGTAGTTTGTTTGCAGTGGTTTTCTTTTTTCCTTCTCTTTTCCTTTTATTATTAATAAATCTATTATTCATAGGTTTCCCCCTTCCTTCTGCCCTTTGGTTCTGCCAAAAGAAACAGAAGAGGCATGGGCAAAGGTGAAAGGCAGGTCTGCAACAAACACACGATAAGCATACTAAATGGTGACCAGAAGTCCCTGCCCTACCACTAACTTGCTCTGTGATTTCAGATATTTCACTTCCTTTCTCCTGGCTGCACTTCCTCACTTGTAAAATCAGCATGCTGAATCAGATTATCTTTGTAATAGTAATATATTACAACTCTAAGACATTCTCTTACTTCCCACTCTCAATGGAGTTAACATCTAGTTGGGCACATAGGCATAGTGGCATGAAACATTAAAAGTCAGAATAATAAAACTTCAACTGTCACCTGCAAGAGACTGAATCTAAGTTTTCTACATACCATGAAGTTTAACCCTTTAAGGGCTGAGAACATGCCACATAGTTTTAAGTAAGATTTGAATAAAAATACATAAGTTGATTCTCTTAGATGAAGTACTTGGAATTAGTCACTCATTAAATATACTGAGGATAATGTAATTTCTTGGCAAGACAGGACCAACATGAATAGCAAATCATTACTAGTAATATAGAATGTGGTCGGTGTAGAGAGCACAAGATTAAAATGGGCCTAATCTTAGATATGGTATTGGGACAATGCATAAAAACCACTAATTGGGAAAAGCTGTTAATATTCTCCCCCCCCACACCCAAAACATTTGCTCATGGAAAGGAAGAGAATTTTTCACTATTAAAAATCTTTCCAGGGGGCTTCCCTGGTGGCGCAGTGGTTGAGAGTCCGCCTGCCGACGCGGGGGACGCGGGTTCGTGCCCCGGTCTGGGAAGATCCCACATGCCGCGGAGCGGCTGGGCCCGTGAGCCATGGCCGCTGAGCCTGCGCGTCCGGAGCCTGTGCTCCGCAACGGGAGAGGCCACAACAGTGAGAGGCCCGCGTACCGCAAAAAAAAAAAAAAAAATCTTTCCAGGGACTTCCCTGGTGGTCCAGTGGTTAAAGACTTCACGCTCCCAATGCAGGGGGCCCAGGTTCACCCCTGGTCAGGGAACTAGATCCCACATGCCACAACTAAAAGATCCCACATGCCACAACTAAAAGATCCCACATGCCACAACTAAAAGATCCCGCATGCTGCAACTAAGACCTGGCACAGTCAAAAAAAAAAAAAAAAAAAAAAATCTTTCCAGTATTTCAAGAACTAGGGTTTTTTTATTATAGGATAATGATAACAGTTACACAAATGTGATATGACGCCAAAATCTTCTTCAAAGCTCTCCTTAATACCTGACTTGAAACAAAATTTCAGGCACAAGCAAGAGTAAAAATTGTATCTCTGTAATTATGGTGAATTTGAAAGTCCTGTTTAAGGCACTTTTGACAACTCTATTTCTCATGAAATGTAGTTTCATAAATTAAAGATTTAAGTTAAAAAAAAAAGAAAGCTTGATTACTAAAGCAGTACTATGGGGCAAAACCATGGTAAAAATATATCTAGTCACTATTCCTATTTCACTTAAAACTTACAGCTGTTTACCTTAATATTTTACCAAATTTAATTTCAATTAAATTTACGCACTAAAATGAAATTTTAATGAGGAATCTAAACGATTTAAGCAGTCAGAAAAAAATATTATTAATCTGTTTAATGAACAAGTAAATACAATCTTAGCATTCTAGAGCCAAAAGGAACTTTAAAGATTATTTGGTTAAACTTCTATTGAAGGCTTTGAAAGCTACTGAGTTATCAGAAGTTTGAATTAATGGGAGCTTGAGCAAGCTTATTCTGCTTAAACTTACAAGAACTTGATTGTTGATTACCAGAGTACACGTTCTGGCCATTGTACCTAGCTGCACTGTACAACTGTTCAAGGACAGACTACTCAGAAATGAGAAAATGCACAGAATCTAACTTTCATCAGTTGTATGATGAAAGAGTAAAGATTCTAAGGTCCCACCTTAGTTTGAACTTCTTAGTGAATCTTCTACAAATGTACATGATTAGGTTAGCTAAATTTTTAAACTTACAAGTACATAAAAAAAATTCATTCCTTAAGTTTATGAAATACAAAGCTGGTACACAATTTTAAAGCAATATCTATGAAACTAAGGGTCCATAATTTTAAGGGAGTTGATTTTTTTTTTGTCTTTTTGGGTTTTTTTTAACATCTTGATTCCAGTCAGAAGATAATTGAGATGAATCATTTGTTTAGGTTGGAATTTAGTAGCTTAGTTCTACACTTAAGAAAACAGGGTAAGGGAAACAATAAATAATGTTTCCTTCTAGGGAGTCAGTCTAATTCAGTGGTTCTTAAAGAATGGTCTCCAGACCAGCAGCATCAGCATTATCTGGGACCTTGCTAGAAATGCAAATCCCTGGGGCCCAGCACAGGACTACAAAATCAGAAACTCTGGGGATGGAGCCCAGATATCTGTTTTAACAAGTCCTCCAAAAGTGATTCTGATGTATGCTAAGGTCTGAGAATCACTCATTTGGTTTATCAGAGTAGAAAGCAAACTAGACTTCTAGGGCAGAAACAATCTTAATATAAAGAGTATAAATTTCTCTCAATAACGCTATGAGGTCTATGTCTTAGAAATCTGAATGTAGAAAATGGGCACAAGATGATCAATTCTAACAGTAGGTAAGTCTATATAACTATATAATCTATATGACTGTATAACAGAGTATTATATATAGTATGTATGTTATAGAATATATAAAACAGTATATTTATATTGGTCTTAATTTTTATCATAGTGAAAAATAAATAGTAACAATATGATTTACATTTATAAGTTTTATTATTCTATTTGTTTTTAACTCACTCTCACTTGCTGAACAGGCTTTGATTATCACTAATCCTATGAGGAAATCATACTAAGAAATTATCATCCAATTTCAGAGATAAGGAAATCGAGGCTTAAATAGGGTAAGTGATTTCCTTAAGTACATATCATTGATGAGCAGCTAGAGTTCAAACACAAGATTTCTGAGGTCAAGATCAGGATCTTCCCCTGTATCATGCAGTACCATATTATTGATTATCATATGGAGTTTCTTTTAATTTTTTTTTATTGTAGAAAAATATAAATTATCATGTATTTTAAAACAAAACTATAAAAAGAGAAAAAGAAAAGCATTATAAGAATAAAATAGTCAAAGATACTTTTGCTCTAAACCAGAAAAATCAACATATTGATTAATTTTTTTCAGAGATATCTTCTGTCTTTTGAATTTACCAGGTAGCCTGCAGACGACTTTTTCAGGTTAAGGGTACAAATCTTTGTGCTCCTTCGTATTTCTTACTATGTAAGTCTCAGGAAAATATGCCTCTAAATGATTAAATATGCGATCCCAAAATGAATACAGCAAGGATAATAACAAACAGGGCCGGTAAGTGCAACAAATACAAGCACAGTATAAATAAATGCTTAGAAAATACACAAAAAGTTACTGAAAAGCAAAGCTAAATGTCAGGCTATTTCTGTAACAGACCAGCCTAGACATTCTCTCCCTTTGTTATCTCAATGGTTAAAGGTACTCTTTAAAAATCTATTCCTTAGGACTTCCCTGGTGGCACAGTGGTTAAGAATCCGCCTGCCAATGCAGGGGACACGGGTTCGAGCCCTGTTCCAAGAAGATCCCACATGCCATGGAGCAACTAAGCCCGTGCGCCACAACTACTGAGCCTGCACACCACAACTACTGAAGCCCGCGCACCTAGAGCCCGTGCTCTGTAACAAGAGAAGCCACCGCAATGAGGAGCCCGTGCACCCAACAAAGAGTAGCCCCTGCTCACCACAACTAGAGAAAGCCTGCGCAGCAATGAAGACCCAACACAGCCAAAAATAAATAAATAAAATAAATTAATTAAAAAAAAATCTATTCCTGGCTTCTGAAAATACTCTTGACAGAAAGTTCTAGCAGGAAATGCACTTGGCAACTAGCTGACTCAGCACAGAGCTAATCTACCTAATCTTGAAAAACTCAATAAACATGCACACATCCTCTCCCACTGATTCTTAAGTTTCTTCTCTACTGAAATAGCCTACATTAGGGTTTGAAGACTTCCTATACTGCTCTGAAAAGATTACAGAGATTATTAAAATGATTATTAAACCCAATCTAGAAGTGATTAATATATTATGGCTCAGTGTGGACTCTACCTCAGAAGTAACATTTAATAAAAGCCACTCTCCATTGTAATTATGTATGCCATAATTCTCTGCGTGCAGCAATGAAGACCCAATGCAGCCCAAAATCAATCAATTTATTAAAAAAAACAAAGGAGGTAAATTAGTATTTACCTATATAGAACACATGCCCTCTAGGAACTAATATTCTTTTATTTAAAATTTGAAAATAGTTTGTATCAGTAAAACCCACAGAGCACTAGGGCTTAACTTCAATCTCATCTTAATTTTATTACAATTTTCTAATAACTTTTTCCTTAAAAAGTTATAAAGAGTATGAAAATAAGTGTGACATTATGCATTCTAATTGTAAGGGACTTGTTAAATAAATGAAGGTAAATTCATTCAATAAAATAGGATGCCACTCTCACAACTACATGTAAAAGAATAAAATTAGAACATTCTATAACACCACATACAAAAATAAACTCAAAATGGATTAAAGGCCTAAATGTAAGACTGAAACCCATAAAACTCCTAGAAGAAAACGTAGGCAGAACACTGACAATTCGCAGCAATATTTGTTTGGATCTGTCTCCTAAGGCAAAGGAAACAAAAGCAAAAATAAACAAATGGGACCTAATTAAACTTAAAATCTTTCACACAGCAAAGGAAACCATCAACAAAATAAAAAGACAACTTACTGAATGGGAGTAAATAATTGCAAATTATATTATTGATAAGGGATTAATATCCAGCATATATAAACAACTCACATAACTCAACTTCAAAAAACAAACAACCTGATTAAAAAATGGGCAGAACTGAATACACATTTTTCCAAAGAGGAAATGCAGGTGGCCAACAGGCACATGCAAAGACGCTCAACATTGCTAATCATCCAGAAAATGAAAATCAAAACCACAATGAGATATCACCTCACACCCATCAGAATGTCTATCATCAAAAAGAACACAAATAACAAATGTTGGCAAGGATGTGGAGAAAAGTTAACCCTCTTGTACACTGTTGGTGGGAATGTAAATTGGTTCAGCCACTGTGGAAAGCAGTATGCAGGGTTCTCAAAAAACTAAAAATAGAACTACCATATGACCCAGCAATACCACTCCTGGATATATATTGGAAAAAACCAAAAACACTAATTTGAAAAGATACATGCACCCAATGTTCATAGCAGCATTATTTACAATTGCCAATATATTGGCACCTAAGTGTCCATCAACAGATGACTGGATAAAGAAGATGTGGTGAATATATATACAGTGGGAATACTACTCAGCCGTAAGAAAGAATGAAATTTTACCATTTGCAACAACATGGATCGACTTGGAGGGTATTATGCTAAGTGAAATATGTCTGACAAAGACAAATACTGTATGATATCACTTAGGTAGAATCTAAAAAATAAAACAAACTCGTGAATATAACAAAAAAGAAACAGACTCACAGATACGGTTACCAGTAGGGTAAGGGTAGGGGGTAGGGGCAGGACAGGGGTAGGGGATTAAGAGATACAAACTACTATGTATAAAATAAATAAGCTACAAGGATATGTTTGTACAACACAGGGAATATGGCCAATATTTTATAATAACTATAAATGGAGTATAGCCTTTAAAAATTGTGAATCACTGTATGGTGTATACCTGAAACTTATATAATATTGTATATCAACTATATCACAACAAAAAAAGGTAATCTAAAAAAATAATAATACAATGCCACTCTTTAGTACTGATATAAAATGATTTCCAAGATTAAGTGCAAAACAAAACAAGGTACAGAATAGTATATATACTTATCTTCTGTAAGACAGAGGAGTAAATCCCCAAAATATATATAATTACTTGTATATGTGGAGAATATCTCTAGAATAATACATAAGAAACTAGTAACACTGGCTGTATCCAGGGAGGGTAAGTGGGTAGTTGGAGAACAAAGGTGGAAGGGAGTCTTTTCACTGTATATTAACTTTGCCTTTTGAATTATATACCATGTCCAAGTATTACTTATTTTAGAAAGAAAAAAAAAAACTCCCTCTTTTGATATTCCCTATGTTGTATGGCTAACTCATCATTTTCTAAGCTCATTACTTCTTTCCCGGCACTATATTATCAATATGTAATGACATTTTTTTCAAATCAAATCAATACCCACTTAGCAGTGGGTCTCTAAGCTGCATGGCTTCTATGTGTTTTTATTTATGACAGCCTTTACAAGAACACTAAAATGAGACCACATACAGATTCCAAAACTGCTGTGTGGAAAGAAAGCTGAGATCTGCAAGTGTTTTCAAAACAGACTACAGGAGAAACCTCATGTTCCAGTTTTATTACTTGATTAAAAAAAAAAGTCTTCCTTTTAAAATTGAAGTTTTGTGTCACCTTTAATAGTCACATTCCTATACAATTATCAAGATCCAATACTTCATTGTGCAAAGCATATTAGGATGTACGAATTTTTTTAAATAAAATTAACTCAATAAATTTTATGTGCGTGTTCTTTTCCATGAAGAAGAAAAAGAGAATAACACTGAAACAAATATATCCATGTTCCTACCTTCAAAAATCTCTCATTGGTCAACAGTGCAACTTGCTTTTCTGAAGCTTGCTTTTCCACGTACCTAAAATTTTTACCATCCCATACACAAAAAGAGAAAATTAGAATTCTAAATATTTGAATAGTATATGGAAAAAATGAACTACGTAGATTGGTGGCCACATTCTTTTATTTCTTCTCAAACATAAGTTCAAGATGACAGTCATGGTTTATGGTAATTTTTAACTCCTTAAATCAGCTGCATTTCACAGTCTAGGGGTCTAATAATAAACAAAAGCCATGAACTCCAGAAACAGGAAATGTTATTTATAAAAAGTAACTCTGGAGAACCTGCAAATTATGTCCCCTTGTAAAAATATTTTTCTTTATGCCAAGTGTTCAAATCCAACAAAGAAATGTCTCAATTAAAAACAAAAGTGTTTTATTTTGCTCTAAACAAAGAAGTTATTTTTCCCTCTACCCACTTCAAAAATAACTGGGTCTGAGATCCCTTATTTTGCCCCAAACTCTTTTATAAGATGTGTTAAATATGTACTTCTTTTTTTTACCTCCTAAACGATGGAAGACGTCGGATGTTTTCACATTGATTATCTGATAAAAAATTTATTCTTCTCTTGGCTTCTGGGAGATTACAGCACAGAACACTGAGGGGCTGGGAATAGAAATGTTCTAATAGAGAAAGCTGAAAGAAATGTGAAAATTAAATATATTTGCTGTATTTTGACAGTAAATCTTTTGCCCTACGCTTGCTCAATTTTAAGGTTTTTTTTAAACAGCAAAAATATTTATGGCACTAATATATTTAATAATGTCACAATAGCAATGCAAATAATGCACAAATGGCTATATACTTTGAATATTTTAAGACTCCAATTTTGTCGACAAGGTCAGAAAATTGTAATGTCTGAAGTAGAAACTAAAAGAAACTAATATAAATAACTTAGCTATCTACAGGAGCAACTCACTTACAATAACAGTAAATGTGGTGGGGATGTGACTGCGGTGTGACCTCATAGCCTAACAGATGCTCAAATACTCATAAGAAAATACCAATCTAGAATCAGTGTAAAAACCGGTCTGCTAAATAAATAAAAATGCTACAGTAGCAGAAATTTTGCCTACTGATAAAAAACAATATGAAAAACGAGGGACATCCAAAGAAAATGTATCTTTTAAAATTCAGTTTTATTTCATGGAGGAAAAGATGGTACAGTATCTGGTAGATACATGTATTCCAGTCTAGAATGCTGTCGTCTCTGCAGTACAAGGGTGACTGATTCTCCAGATCCTACCATAACTTATAAGATATATTTTACAAGACTATCCACATGTTAAAAGCTCTGAATCTAAGCAAGCTTCTCATGACCCGTTTGGTTTTTCCAGATACCTTGTACCAGAGACAGTTCCCTAGATAGTGGCCAAAACACATCCTGGTCCCTGGAAAATAGCATTCTGCAACACAAATTAATAAATTAACATGCTAGCTTATATATCAGTCTTAAGGTATTTGAGCTTGATCCTTCCTGGGTAAACTGATAATGAATTTCTGAGCCTGTAGAGCTGAAGACCAGATATCCAAGGCAAGAGGATATCCTCCAAAACAGTCCAAAATACTCCATCCTCCAAAATAAGGCTATAAGGCAAAGGGCCAGCCTAACTTAGAAACAAGTACAAAATAGAAAGCAACTGTTCATGCCAGGTGCTGAAGTATTTTTGCACATATCAACATGATCTTATTTCTTACTTATATATTTCCAATTATATTAATGTGATAATATTTATTCCAATGTTAACAATACTTTTTAAACATGAGAAAAGTGAAAACCAAACACGATAACGGACTTGCTGGGGAGGAGGAATGGGACTAAGTCACATGAGTTACAGTAGAGTTATATATAGGACAAGAACCCAGTAATACTTAACTATTTGGTACAAGTGTGTTCCCAATATTTGGGTCAATTAACAAGTTGGTTAACATATCCACCTAATAAGGGAAGGACTCAAACATATACTGAATGATTATATGCCCTACTGCACCTTCTACAGAAGTAAAAACTTACACATATTTCCCACTGATGATTAGGAAAACTAGACAAATGGGGTGTAAAGACTCGCCACTTATCAGCTGTGTGACCTTGGCCAAGCTACTTAACCTAAGCCTCTGTTTCTCCAAGTGCAAAACTGAGAATAATACGTATTAATGAAGCAATGTTAATACTTAGTAAAATGCCTAGCATAAAAAAATTATCAGGAACCTATAAAATCATCTAATCAGATCCCTTCATTTTACAGATGAGAAAACTGAGAAACAGAAAGATTCAGTAATCTGGTTAATACGCTTTTCTTCACTCACTTTCCCAATGGTATTTGAGCCTACAGTTTATATATTTTTTTCCCTTAACTTCAGTGATCTCTCCCTTCTATTGGTTTTCCTTACTGTTTTCAGTCTCCTTTTCTATTGCTCACTCATACAGTCAGCTTGCCTTAGGGCTCTACTCTTGGTCCTTTCCTCACTCTAGGTGACTTCATCCTCATTACACAGCTTCAACCACCATCTTTTAATGATAAATCCTAAATATTTCTAGTCCAGATCTTTCTCCTGGGTACCAAATCTTTATATCCCATATGCCCTAAATTTACCATACATAAAAAGAAACTCGTGAGAGGCCCGCGTACCACAAAAAAAAAAAAAACCTCAGCCTTTTCTGACAAACTGTTTACTTTAACACGTACACTTAATAAAGGGTACCAACCTCCAAACTATCTGCCAAGCTAGAACCTGTGTGTCTGTAAGATGCTCCTCTCTTACACACCCTATCATCCACTGAGTAACAAGATTCTATCTCATCTTCAAATCTGTTTCCTTCTCCCTAGTCCCACTATCACTACCTGTTTCGCCCCTGTTGTATCTTATCTAGGTAACTGCAGTAGCCCTCTAACAGAGCTCTCTCCCTCTACTGTGGCCTTTCCAATTTTGACCCAGCTAGCTCCTGTTCCTTAGGATACACTTCTGTTCTCCTATGGACCCCCAGGCATGTTTCTTTAACAGCACTGACTACTCAGAACTGTAACTGCCATTCTACTCGTCTGCCTGCTTCACTAAATAAGCAATTTGAAGACAGAGATTTCTTTATCCTCTGTATCTCCAGGGCTCAGCTTAGGGCTTGACTTACAGTAGACCCATGATAAACACTCATAAGTAAATAAACAAATGAGTAAAATGAAATAAATGAGAGGAATAAATTAGAAAGTTACATCTCAATTTCATTTAATTTCACATATTGCTAAGGTAAATAATATTTTCTTGCTTTAAAATACTTTTTAAAAAGTCAAAATCGAAAAAAATGACACATATTAGCCATAACAGCTAATACTCTTATGTAATAGAAGACTATAGTGTTTAATGTAGAGGAAGAGCACGTATGAGAAATAATTTATAATCTTCAAGGCACTACACAAACATGAGGTATTACCATATGGCACTTTTGTACTGAAGGTTACTAATACATAGGTTTTCATAAACCTGACAACCGGCATGTGTTCACGACTATACTTTGCTAAGGTATTTTAGGTAGTTGCCGAAAGAAGGAAATACTATCATCTTTGAAACAACTGGAGAATGGAGTCCTCTTTTAGATTAGGTGTTATGAAGCTAAGTTCATGAATTTTCTTCTTGAAATTTATGAAACTTTAGTGAAAATCCATTCACAATATATAGGAATAAATATAAATGAACACACACACATATGTGCAGGGCACAGCAAACTAGAGCCCATAGCCTATTTTTGTATGTCCCAGGAACTACGAATTATTTTTATACCTTTATAAAGGGTTATTCCAAAAAAATAACAAGACATTCAACAAAGACCACATGTAGCATGTAAAGCCAAAAATATTTAATATCTAGCCCTTTAGAGAAAAAGTTTGCTGACCCCTTATATATAGCATTTCCTAGGTAGAAAGTCCATTAGCATTCATCAGATTCTCAAAAATAAAGGTCCCTTCCTCCTCACCCCCAAATGGTTAAGAACCACTGGAATGGAGAGGTCTTTTTCCATTTTTGATATTCTAATTAACGTATTCTCTACATGTTGCTGCAAGGTAACAAAGGAATCATAGAATCTAGAATAATATAACTTGACCTTACTTATTCAGATTTTGCCATTTAAAATGCCCAATTATCACACTAAAAAGTCAGTCTGAAATAACATGCAAATTATTTAGGATCAGCTTGCGAATTTTCAAACCCATTAGTCTTCTTACCTGAAGTCCTTTTATAAAGTTTTGGATTGAGAAATCATGATACAAAAAGATGTTGGTCAGAACCTGCAACACTTTTTCACTTAGTTTAAACGGAAACTGAGTTGTAAGAAGTAGCTGAAAGAGAAAAGGGAGGCAGGACATTTTCCTGGTTAGTCTTCCCTCTTCATAAACATCAAGTATAAATAATGAGGCAACGAATGGTACCAAAACACAGTACCTATGAAAGCTATACTAGGAGCTAGATTTGTTTAGGTCAGATATCAACCAAAATTTTAAACAAACGTATATAACAGTAACAACAACAAAAGAAGCTATTCATACTGTATCTTCAGAATCACAGATATCCATCATCCTTCATTCAATTCCTAATTTTAAAAAAGTCTATTAAAAAATATCATCTATACAAACTCTTTTCTCCCAACAGAAGCCACTGAAGAAGCTGTAGGCTTTGGCAATGCTTGTTATTAGATTTCTTTTTTATCCATATTGATGCACATTAATGAAGAGCAACAACACATTATGTACTGGTGAATGAGAAAACCCAAAGTAACAGGTGTCTATTTAAAAAATATTAAATAGCTGAATTTGCATTATTCAGCTAATTTTCAATGGCCTACACTGAAGATTTTACATCTGAAAACAAAAAGTCATACTAGGCTTTTCAAACAGAAACAGAGTGATAAAAGGCCAACTGAATTTGGAAACAACCTAGCAACTTTAAGTACTGTAGCTGGAAAAAATTTCCCTAAAGTCAGTGGCTACCACCTTTAAGGGAAAAAAATGCAGAAGTGGTTACTAAATAAGTGGAAGGTGGTCGTTAGTTTACCTTACAGAGCAGCACAAAGGACATCTTCAAGGAGGTGAGTTTAGCAACAGTTCACGGAAGGTCAATACTAAAGAACAGTATTTCCACTTAGGTAGAAACATAGAGGTAAGGTCTGGGAAGGCGTTGGTATTTACTTTTTGTCACGAGCAGTATGACAGGAAAGAGTCCATGAAAAACTTCAAATCATTTAATATAAAATGTAAGGGTGGGGCTTCACCGGTGGCACAGTGGTTGAGAGTCCGCCTGCCGATGCAGGGGACACGGGTTCGTGCCCCGGTCCGGGAAGATCCCACAGGCTGCGGAGCGGCTGGGCCCGTGAGCCATGGCCACTGAGCCTGCGCGTCCGGAGCCTGTGCTCCGCAACGGGAGAGGCCACAACAGTGAGAGGCCCGTGTACCGCAAAAAAAAAAAAAAAAAAAAAAAAAGTAAGGGTGAAAACATTGTTATTGTTACTAGGAAGTCATTAAATTCTGTAAAAATTTATTTTAAAAACCTTTAAGTTTCTATTGAGTAATGACTGGTTGATAGATAAATAGGTAGGTAGATATAGAAAGATATGATCATTCTTTTCATAAAGCTTATATTTTAAGTGAAGAGGCATTACTATACATGAGAAAATCATTAAATGAAAATAGTAAAATATGTGAAGGAATATATACAATATCATACTGAGAAATTTATCACTAACATTCATAAACTGTCCATGGCAGTTTTCTTTTCATCCTATTTCACTGGTAAAATTTTTTCTTTTTACCTTATCAAGTACTGTAGTCAGGTGCTCCTTGCAAGACAAAGACTGGAATAGTTCTATACACAATAGAGATGATACTGCATGAGGAAGCAACCGATGGACGACAACAGGAGACGTGGCGATTCCAAAAATGAGTATTAGTGGAAATTCATGTAGATGCTGACTAGTTTTTCAAAGGAAGATGCAAAAGTGGAATGTCTTCAGCAAATATATTTCAATACACCATGGTTTAAAATAAGACCACCTTTATTTTCAGGCCTACTTTATAAGACATTGCTAAGGAAGATCATTCTAAATAATAAAAAATTTTAGGTCACTTATTTTCCTGTTACAGTAACATAGAAATAGTTATTTCCCAGACATTCTAGCTCTGAAATCAATCTATTAATAGATCCCCTCATTTTAGCAATAAGAACATAGTGGTCCAGAGAGATCAAGTGCTTCCCCCTAATGTTATACAAAATCAAATGTTAGAAGAGGCGTTAGATGCTATTCATCCTCTCGCCCAAAGTTTGAGCCCTACCTACAGTCTTCCTCACAGTTAAGACATCTAGACCACGCTTTAAGAGTTCAGTAACATTAAGCTCACTAATTTTCAAGGTAACTTATTCTATTTATGGACGTTTCTAACAAACACTATGTCACCCCAGCATAACATAATTCTAAGCTTTAGAAAACTTCTCTTACAAATAGGTAAGACATTTTAATGGACATCATTAAAAAAAATTACATTCTTTCCCCACAGTCTTAACTCAAACTTATTGAACATGATTTATTCTTAGCATTACCAATATGAACATAAATGACTTCCACAGAGTAAAACATCAATATCCCTGAGGGCTATTGTAGGTCAGAGCCCTCTGTATTGTAGCTGATAATTTTGCTTGTTCCCTCTTATTAGCTATTGCTTTTCAGTATTCTAGCTGTATGCAGTTCTACTTTCATAGTACTGAAGTATTTGAACTACCTTACTGTTTAAGTTCCTCTTTCTTACTTTTGATGGTAAAAGTAGTCACAAGTCTGAGTTCCAAAAAAGCACAGCTTTTCTATCACTATCCTGTATTGTGCATTTTTTAGCATGTTAATCAGTTCCGTGTTAGCATTAAGAAAAGTCTTAGGATCTGGAAATCTTAGTTTCAAATGGGGAAAAAAAAGACTATCAAAGTAGGAATTACTAGTAGTAGATTATCACACAATACAGCTTTAGGCAAATGTAGCCGTAACTATTAAACAAGTTAACATACAGAAGAAACCAAATTAATTTATATTGTAAAAAATGTGCCATGGGAAAAGCATGTCACTGGGTTTTTTAATAGGGCTATTTAGGGCTTCCCTGGTCGCACACTGGTTGAGAATCCGCCTGCCAATGCAGAGGACACGGGTTCGATCCCTGGTCTGGGAAGATCCCACATGCCGCGGACCAACTAAGTCCGTGAGCCACAACTACCGAGCCTGTGCTCTAGAGCCCATGAGCCACAACTACTGAGCCCGTGTGCTGCAACTACTGAAGCCTGTGCGCCTAGAGCCCGTGCTCTGCAACAAGAGAAGCCACCGCAATAAGAAGCCTGCGCACTGCAACGGAGACCCAACACAGCCAAAAATAAATAAATAAATAAATAAATAAAATTTATAAAAAATAGGGTTTTTACTTCAATTCCAAGTCTCACAGGATTGCCTTGAAGATCCAATAAGATCATAAAAGTAGTTTCTCATTAGAAATACCATATAAAATAATGTTATTTAAAAAAACATTCTTGCTCAGTAGAGCCAATGTAACTCAGAGCTTCTAAGGGTGGACAGGTATCAGAAAATAAGACATGACAAAAATATCTCAGCCTGGAGTAGTTTATCCATCTAGTGGGCAAGTAAGAAACAGACAACTCTGGTGAGAGAAACTACACTTTATACTGCCTTATCATTCTAATTAAAAACTGGTTAACTTTTGATTCCATTTTTGGATCAAAAAGCAAATGAAAATCGTATAGGAACATTCAATTTTATAAGGAATTTGAAATCATCCTAGTTTCAATCCATTAATATTAAAATGAGGGCTAGAGCTTCCCTGGTGGCACAGTGGTTGAGAGTCCGCCTGCCGATGCAGGGAACACGGGTTCGTGCCCCGGGCCGGGAAGATCCCACATGCCACGGAGCTGCTGGGCCCGTGAGCCGTGGCCGCTCAGCCTGCGCGTCCGGAGCCTGTGCTCCGCAACGGGAGAGGCCACAACAGTGAGAGGCCTGCGTACCGCAAAAATAAATAAATAAACAAATAAATAAATAAATAAAATGAGGGTTAAACTGCTACTCATTTTCTCTGCAAAAGGTTGCTTTTTGATTAAAGTTGTATGTTTTCTTAATAAGAAGAATTTTGCGAAAAAAGCCAGAAGATATGCCATTTACCTGCTGATAATTATAAAGTCTTGGAGTACTTTTGCGGTGAAGCTTTCCATATCCTTTAAGATAAGCACAACAGGAGGAGACTGCCATTGGCTAGGAGTCCTCTTTTTTCTTGGCATTTTTGGGTCGGTCTTCTTTTAAGCCATTGTGGAAAGAAGGAGTTAAAAGTAAACTTTACTACCCAAACAATGTTATAATGCCACAAGTTGATATATTTTCCATCATATTTCACAGTAACATTGTTTCTTTTATTTCTCCCACATAATAAAGAGAAATTCATTTCAACAGTTATTAGCAGAATCTTTCTATGTCTGACATGGGAATAATAACCAAGAAGAAAAAAGTTCAGTAAAATCTATAACTCATATGAAATATTTATATTTTCTGCTATCTGAGAAAATGACAGGAAAGGCATGGGGAGAAGAGAGTATTTTCTACAAAATTGATTTTCTGTTAGTACAATGTTATATTTTGCTTCGCTTTAGAGTTAGAACCAGTATTTTTCATTAAAAATTGTAATGAATAACACTACATGCTGCTCTACTATTATGAAATTTCAAGTTGAAAAGCATCTTAAATGTCATCTGGTCCAATCCCAATCTTTTAAAGATTTCTGACCTAAATTGCAGGCAGTATTTGATTTCTAGAAAAATCTAAAACTGTGGATCAAATTAAGATATTATGGTAAGCATTAGACCCAGTTTAATCCCTATATAAAGCAAAATAAACTTCACTTATGATGACTTCAGCAAATATGTTCTGCAGAAAATGTCACCACAGTAACTTTTCCCATACTATCTGACTACACAGCATCATAAACTAAGGCTGTGGTTTTATGGTGCAGTTATCCATGAATCATCTAGGTTATTTAGATTCGCCAGAGACTGTCATGGTAGAATGAGACTTTAATTTATGTATCTGCTTGTTAAACATACTTTACTTACAGAGCATTTATTCCTCAAGAATTCTAAACATGGAACAAAGGAGATTTACATATATATTATATATGTGTGCGTGCGTGTGTGTGTGTGTGTGTGTGTATGACCATTCCTCATCAAACTAAGTCGACAGTGGGTACTGAAAGCATGGTTCTACTGCACAAAAGTAAATACTGAACCTAAGAGATAATATATTAAAGATAAAGACATTAAAGATAAAGACAGAGATAGAATCTGCAGCAGAACAAATTCCTGATGCTGTTTTGTCATTAGATGACATTCTCCCACAAATAAAATGGCCTCGTAAGAACCTAAACACCTCCCAGGAATTAGGCTACATACTGATAAAAGAAAATTTCTAAATTCTAGTAGCCTTAGGAAAAATAAGTAGCTTCTATTAAATTAACAGCTAGTGCCGCATAAATGTATGCTTATTAGAACAAAACAGTACTATGTTTACTATAATTCCAGACCTCTTCAATCATATGTCAATTTCCTGGCTAAAAATTGTCAGTTTACATTTACCTGTGTGACATTCATATACCAAGCGGAAAGAGAATCCATTGAATAATGTATCTTTTTCTGGGTGACCTGAACACCTTCTTTCTCTTTGGATTGCACGTCTACATTGCAGTCCATCAACTGTGAGGCCAGCTTTTGCAAAAAATGTTTCACATCTGCAGAACATAAAACATAAGAAAGCATATCCCCTTAAAACACATCTAAAACACCTGAAACTTCTTGATCAGTATATTACACTATTTGGGTAGAACGTGTTTTTCTACACTTAACCTAATGTAACATTTAACATATTAACTATTGAGGTTCATTGGTATCCTCTCCCTAATATTTTAATTTCATTCATTCAGACTAACACTAGGTCAAAGCTTATGTTTATTGTCTGTAATAAAAGTGTTACCTAAGCAAATGTGCAAACATGAAAACTATAAATTATATTAGGAATAATATGTATTTAAATTACACTGGACAGCAAAAGGTTTTTAAGACCCCTAAGAAGACATCAACAGTGTTATTTACATAAGTTATTTTACTGATTACAACTCTTCCTCATAGTCATTTTTAAAGATGCCCTAAGGGCTTTTACTTAATCCCAAACAGTTTATGAATATGAACATAAATATAAGCACTTAAAGCCCTTGTATCAGCCCAAATCTAAGCACATTTTACTCTATTAGTGTCCACATCCTTTATGATTTAATGGCTCCAGATACCCAAGATTAGCTCTGGCAATGGACTGCTTTTTACCAGGGTGGCCTTTCAAAGTGGGATAATAAGATGATTTGAGGCTGTGTATGAGCCTATGTATGTAGTCTCGTCTCTGTTGGGCTAAATAAGAGCTCCGCAGTCCTCAATTCTCAACTCCCTGTCCCAAACCTTCCAACTTATTAAAATTTTACTGGGCTCAGGAACACATCTTGTGAGTGCCTGGACTATTACTGGAGGTGAAGCTGATTGGTGGGGGGAGGGGCCAGAATAAACTAAAGCGGCAGAGAGTCCTACAACAGTCAAGATTACGCCGGAGGCACTAAACCTCATCCTGCCAAAAATGTAGTACCATGCTCCTCCCGCAAATAAAAAAGGATAAAGAAAGCTAGAGAGACAGACGGACGGAAGAGATATGTAACATCTCATCAAGGTTGTTATAGCATTTATACTTCACCTGGACAATCTTTAGCTTGCAATGAAACTACATATGGAGTGACATTATTCTGAAGGACTTCTGTTAGACTTCTGAACGTTAAATCATGATCTGTTACATTCACACCTACGGGATAATAAATCAGCATTACACCATCATTTTTATCATTAATAATTTAACAACAAGAAAAACCATTTAACATGTCAAGTGAATTCATAAGTTAAAATATTTTAAAAACATGATTAATAATAGAAACTAAGAAAACATACTGCATAAATGAAGAGCTCTCCATTAAAAAGATACATATAGAGGCACACACTATACTTATCAGGAAAGGTATTTAGCACGACTTTTCTTTAAAAAATCTACTGGGGATGTGTAGTTGACCCTTGAAAACATTTTAAAAGCAATTTCAAATTCATAAAGAGCTCTTTAAAATAATTATTCAAAAACAAGGGCCTTGGGCTTCCCTGGTAGCACAGTGGTTGGGGGTCCGCCTGCCGATGCAGGGGACACAGGTTCGTGCACCGGTCCGGGAAGATCTCACATGCCACGGAGCGGCTGGGCCCGTGAGCCATGGCCGCTGAGCCTGCGCGTCCGGAGCCTGTGCTCCGCGACGGGAGAGGCCACAGCAGTGAGAGGCCCGCGTACCGCAAAAAAAAAAAAAAAAAAACCAAGGGCTTTACTGTGACCCTGACTTAACAACTGAGAAGAATCCAATCATTAATATCAATTCTATTAATGATCTTAGTAGTAAATACAAAAGGTAAGTGTATACTAGGGGAAGAGTCTAAAAACAAATTAAAACTTTAAGTCCTTTAAGTATTTACTGAATCCTGGTTCTCATTTCCACAAATCAGTTTTAATGCTCTGCATGCAGGTATCAGAGTTGAGTGGAAATTTCCCCACTACTTTGGAAAAAATTCTATTCACTGATACCTTCCCTAATGTCACAATCTGTGACTTCTAGAAAGTGCTTTGGTGCTTAGAAAGTGCTTTGGTGCCAGCAGCAGACATCTTGAAACCGCTTGAGACTTGCTACTATAAAACTTCAACTGCTTGTAATATCGTACTTTAACGCATATATGTGGAACCTAGAAAAATGGTACAGATGAACCGGTCTGCAGGGCAGAAATAAGAGACACAGATGCAGAGAACAAACGTATGGCACAAAGCGGGGAAAGTGGCGGGGAGGGGGTGGTGGTGGGATGAACTGGGAGATTGGGATTGACACATATACACTAATATGTATAAAATGGATAACTAATAAGAACCTGCTGTATAAAAAAATAAAATAAATTTCAAAAATTCAACAACAACAACAAAAACTTCAGGTGCTTGGAAGGAAAAGAAAAGGTTCAGAATCATCCAGACCACCAGTAAGCAAATTTTTTTTCGAGGAGACAAATAAAAATGTAGGCCGGCTATTTTAAAATGGACATATATACCTTTTTGAAAACAGAAAATGTATAACTGTGTAACTGTGTAAGTATTCTTTGAGTACAGATATCAAAATAGTATTTAGCATGCATTGTGGTCTAGGAATGTGATACTGCAGCACTGAACCAATTTGGGAGTTTAATAAAACATTGGCTTCTCTTGTCTTTCACTGACAGACTTTATTAGTTATTTAACACTATGTTCCTTAAAACAATGGATTTGCCTATTGAAAACAAGATAATCAACAATGTCTTCAACTGGAAAAATGTTCTCCTCAGACCACTGACTTTGAAACTTATGATTTCCATTAGCTTCTTTTCTCCTTATGACAGCAGGCAGAGAAGGGATTTAAACAGTTATCTCACAACAATCAGGCCCTCCCTCTTGACTGTGTTTCCCCCACTCTACTTCCAATTGCTGTAACCTGGGGGGAGAGAAACACAGCACCCAAGAGTACAAGCCAGCCATCACTGGGCCTCAGTTTCTCATCCATAAGTGGAAGGGGTTTGAAATTAAGTGGCCGGCTGAACTGAAAAGCTGGTCCACAGCATTATAAAAATCATTCCCTGGAGTCTTGTTACTCAGAGGGATCCTGGGATTGGCAATATGGGCATTACCTGGAAGCCTGTCAGAAATGCAGTTTCCAGCCCCACCCTAGACCTATTAACAAAAATCTCTATTTACTAAGATCCCCTGGAGGTTATCTGTAGGTATCACTAAGGTTTGAGAAGTATTGTCCTGAATATCAGGAATAAGATTTAGGTAATGAACAGTATTAGAGGCAGTATTAAACAAAAGAATTAATTTCTTATCTCAGAGCTCACTAGTATAAAAACCTTGAATAAACAACAAATTGGAAATACAATGAAGAGTATGTTTGGAATCCAAATAAATCCAACTTTCCTTTCAGAAGGAATGAAGAAAATGTGCTAATATTCCAAAGAAATTTTTTCCATTATCATGCAATCCAGATGTCTGGTTAAAATGGGATATTAATGATGGATACTTAAGTACCTAAAACGTTTACAATCTGCAATCTGAAAGCAACTTATATGTAGTTCATCCAAACCCCCTTCACACCATTAATATTAATACAATATTACAAAACAATCCAAGATTGAAAAAATAAGCACAGGGAAATAAAATTAAGGTTATAGAGTAATTTCATTGAAGATATGATAAAGTATAAAAATTGTATCTATCAACATACTGGTAGTTTCTTTATTACTGAATTCAAATCTCAGATTCAAATAACTAAGGAAGAAAGAGTAACACAAATATATTTCCCCTTCATTTTTCTGACAAAAAGGCGAGGAGGGTTCTAACTAACCCTAGATCAATTTCTTTTAATTTACAGATGTATGGTTAGTATAAGGAACTTTTATTGGTTTTGGAAGTATGCAAACTTTAATTGGTTTAATTCTGTAAATGAAAAAGACAAAACAAGTTTATCAGAACAGGTGATTCCCACTATTCTCAAGAAAAAAACCACTATCACAAAAAACAAACACACACATATGTACCTAGAACAAGAGCAGCGGTTGGAATTTCTCTGAGTTTTATTTGACAGCCCCAGTCTCTTGAATTCTTCTGGAACCCAGAATGAGACTTCTGCAGAAATTCAACTAGACTGTCAAACAGGCTTATATTTAATTCCTCTTGTAGTCGCTACAAAAAAAACCACAAAACTTTATGAATTATTTTTAGCAGTAATCTGATACATCTTTCCAAGTTTGGGAAAGAAAACTGTCATGATTTCAATTCCAAAGATCACATGTAAAATAATTATAAGATAGATGAAATTAAAAACTGTTTTTCCTTAAATCTCCAGTGAGCAGTGCTTTGAATTCCCTCCTTAAAGAATCTCATTTATTCATTCGACAAACATTTACTAACCACCTTACAAATGAAAGAGTCTCTTCCCTAAAAAAATGAAAAACCTGAGCTAGAACACTTACAATTAAATTGAAATACATTGCATAGAGTGCTATGATAATACAGGAACAAAGAGTAGGATCATCCACCTTAAGCTGAGCGGGTGATACATTTGAGCCAAAGAATTAGATGCTCCTGCAAGTGATGCAGGAGGCGATGGTGGATGAAAGAAAGTTAAGAAGGAATGGGGAGTGGAGGAGGCAATCAAGGAAGAAAGCACAAAACATCTGGGGAACCACAGATACAGCTAAGAATAAAAACATGACAAGTGGCCAGGAATGGGGCTGGACAAATACTCAAGGGACTATACCAAGGAAATATGTATTTGATGTTAAAGGATTTAGATTTTGTACTGTGGGGAGAACCATTAAAGGGACTTGGAGCGGAGGCATGATTAAATCAAGGTTAAGAAGGGTTCATCTGGCAGTACTGTGAAGGCCAGATTAGAGGGGACTGGAGGGGCTGTACTGGTAGTGGGGCTGGAAAACCCCTGTAGCCTGGATCTGCCTGATGGGATTTGGCCAATGGTGGCAAAGGGACTAATGACAGACCAGAAGGGTGTGACATCAGAGGCAGGGACATCAGTTAAGAGGAGACTATGACACTCTATTATGACCATTTAGGTTTCCTAAACTAGAAATCACAAACCCAAATTGCTTCAAGGGTTCCAAGGAATACATGAAGGGGCAAAGCCGCCAGGTGTGAAGCAGTAGAGAGTGGTGGGAAGCAGTAACAAACTGGAAAGTGCGTAACCCTCCAAAGGCATTAAAAAACAGGAAGCACGATCCTGTGTTGGTCGAACAAAACAGGTTCCCTCAAAATGTTGGCCCTACATCTACAAATCTGCTACAGTGGAGAAACTTTTCAGGGCTGAAATAAAAAGAACATGGTAACTGATCATGAGGAGGAGGGAATGAAGTGGTTTACAAATAGCTTGATTTCTTACTTGTGTAACTGAGTGGATAATTAAAGGAGTGCCACCATTTGAAAGTTGTGAGAATATGTAAAGGGCCTGTGCATTAGCAGCGATAATTATAAACATATGTTCCAATACCTGAAACTATGCTTAATACTTGAAACATAAGGGTTTTTTTTATTTTTTTTAGGATATACAGATTACGCTTAACCAAGATTACATATATCTCATCAACACTCTTATAAATTGGTAGAAAGGAAAATGGGAAGGAACAAATATGAGATTTATGATATTAAGGAAATGTTAAGCTATTAAAAAAAAGTATTCACCTCAGTTTCAGATTTCATCTGCTGCCATATCAACTGGTAAGTTTCAAAGCGAAGCTTACTGTCCTCAGACTCATTCTTCCCTTTATTAAAATAGTCCTCTAAAAACACAGAAGGAAATAAGTCAGTTTCTTTTTTACATAATAGAAAATCTCTGTGCAAAGTAAGTGATGGGGTTGATTTTTTTTTTACAAGTATCAAAAATATATATATTTGGGGATAGGTAACATTCAATATCTTTTATATTTAATTTTATTTATATACCTTATATTTTTACTATATTAATGGTATTTGTAAGTTTAAAAATCTTTTTAATTTTTCCATTGTATTTCTATCATTTACTTTTGAACTTCTAACAGTTTTTACTTAATGGCTTTGGTTTGAGGTATATACATTTAATATTAACGTATTTTCATTATCTGCTCTTATGCTAAGGCTCTGTATACTTTGCTTCACATATTTGCTTTGAACTCTCCTTTATTAAATGATTCTTATTACTACTATTCTAATTCTTTGCTTAGCTGAAATAGTTCAGTGCTGCCTTTTATTTAGTCTGTATTTTATATCCTTCTTGAATGGCTTCCTCTAAATGATTAGCCATTTATCAACACACTATTTATTGCAATGGTTTTCAAACTTTTTAAACCATGATCCATATTAAGGAACACATTTTACGTCATAATCCAACACACGTGAATCTAGGAAAAACAAAAACAGAAGTCCCATAAAACAATACTTCTCATTATCATGTGACAGCAAACGTTTTCTCTTCTATTTTTTAAAACTATCAAGATCCACTAAACTGATTTCATGACACACACTTGGGTTATAACTTTCAGTTTGAAAGAGATGCGCTTATTGGATAATCTGTCCTTTCTCCCACCCATGTCAGATGCCCTTATTGTCTGAATACTTACATATGCACTTGAAACTGTTTTTGAACTTCTTTTGTTCTACTGAATCCAGTTCTACTCCCATGGCAGTCCTGAACTCCTGTAACTGTTAGAGCTTTGTAGTGCATTCTAACATCAAACAGATCCAGAGCTTCTTCCCAGTGCCACCAAACATTATTCTCTTTCAAAAAAATGTAAGGGCTTCCCTGATGGCCCAGTGGTTAAGAATCCACCTGCCAATGCAGGGGACACAGGTTCGAGCCCTGGTCCGGAAGATCCCACATGCTGCGGAGCAACTAAGCCCATGCACCACAGCTGAGCCTGTGCGCCACAACTGCTGAGCCCACGTGCCACAACTACTGAAGCCCGCGTGACTAGAGCCCGTGCTCTGCAACAAGAGAAGCCACCACAATGAGAAGACCGCGCACCACAACAAAGAGTAGCCCCTGCTCACTGCAACTAGAGAAAGCCCATGCGCAACAGCGAAGACCCAACACAGCCCTAAATAAACAAACAAATAAACAAACAAATAAATAAAAATTTAAGACATTCTCCCAAATTAATTTTGTCATTTCTCAAAATTAATTACCCTGGTGTTTGACTGGATAAAATAAAATCTGTAGATTGATTTGGGGAGAAATGACATTTTTAAATACATTTCAAAAAATTCACATCCCAAAACACTACAGGTCTCTCACTGTTGTGGCCTCTCCTGTTGCGGAGCACAGGCTCCAGACGCGCAGGCTCAGTGGCCATGGCTCACGGGCCCAGCTGCTCCACGGCATGTGGGATCTTCCCGGACCAGGGCACGAAACCGTGTCCCCTGCATCGGCAGGCAGACTCTCAACCACTGCGCCGCCAGGGAAGTGCCAGGTCTCTTTTTTTAATCAAATAGTTTACATGCCTTATAGTTTTCTACTTTCCTTCATATTTCTTGTTGTTTACTGCTAGGTGTTTTATTGCAACAGCTAGAACTTTCATGGTATTAAATAACAATTGTGAAAATACAGAATTTTTTTAACAAAAAGTTAAAAATTAACAATTTTTTTTTTCTGAAGTTTTTTTTCCTGATTTCACTGAGATGCTGCTAGGATCCTCCCAACAAGTTTTAATGTTAACTGATAGTTTGGAACAGAAATTCTCTTCCATGTTAAGGAACTTTCCTTCTAATTGTCATTGACTCACAAATCTTAGTAAGTTATAGCTGAAATTCAATACAGAAAGTTCTAAGCAAAAACTTGCCTTGTATTATGAGAAACACTATTAGGTAGTGGTTAGACCTTAGGCTCTGGGATCAGACAGCCTGGTTTCAACTCCCAGCTCTGCCGCTTGCTAGCACTATCACTGAGAAAGTTCTTTCTACATCTAAATATCCTGATACAGTTTAATGGAGATAATAGTAATACTTTCTTCATAGTTTAACACATATAAAGTGGTTAAAATATTCTGGCACATTAAAAACACTCAATAAATGTTAGTGCTTTTATTAGTTATAATGACATTGCTCATGATATCAGATGTCATTTCATGCTATGTATCCTTCTTGGATAACAGGGGAACAAGTCTTGAATTTTTCTCTGAAAATGAACTATTTCTAGTTAAGTTTAGCAGTCTCCAACATTAAAGAAATATGTTGATGAGTCAATCACTTAAAAACAAAATAATTTACAATGTAGCTCTTCTTCGTTCACTATTTCCAAGTCCATCACTGTCACTTTTTACTTGGGGAGGTGAGGAGGGCAAGGAATATAGAAAGCTTCAGGTTTTTTTGAGACTAAATCCATGAGTGTAAAGTTCAACACCACTGTTTATTCTCCTGTTAATGAGAAACTGCATTCTTATTTTAAGTCATACTTTCTACCCTCCATTGCCCTCAATATAGACCATTATTTTATTATTTGCTCCCTGAGCACAGGTACTTTACCTAGCTGGTCTCAAACTGAAGGATTATCACCTTAAAGGTCTACATCATGAGATGATTTAGAAAAATCCAATTCTATATATTGGAGCTGTTTATCTCCTTAGTCAAACAATAGTATAGTCCAGTTTTTCTTTTTTAATTAAAAATTAAAAAATGAGTGTGAATGAATATGCTTAATTGCACATCATAATTTTTCCATCCGAATTAATCTTCACAGTGCTGAATAGTGAGTGTAAATACTCAACATGCCTGAGAGGGCTTTTAAAAAATACCAACACCTGGGTCCCATTCCCAAAGCTACTGATTCAGTTGGTCTGGGCTGCGGTCTGGGCACTGGTGTTTTTAAGAAACTCTCCAAGTTGAAATCAAAATAAGGTCGATGGATTGTCCCGCTGTCAGTTTGCTGGTTGTGATACCGTACTATAGTCATGCAATACATTACCACTGGGGATAATTGGGTGAGGGTTCAAGGGAACTCTCTACTTTCTACACTCTTACAACTGCATGTGAATCTACAATTACCCACCCCCCAAAAAATCAGTTTTTTTTAAAAGTTCCCCAAGTGATTCTAATCTGCAGGCCCCATTGAGAACCAGTACAATAAACATTTTCTGACTGATAATAACATCTTGATTTGTTTGAAGTAGTCAAGTCTTCTTAACTTGATCACTTAACAGATACCTGGACATAAGTAAAGAACGTGAAGACAATATTTTTTAAAATAATTTAATTTTATTGCGGTATGACTTACAAATAATAAAATATGCCCATTTTAACAGTCTGATATGTCCCAACAAAGGTATACACTCACATAACCATCCTCTGTCTAGAGAACATTCCCATCACTCCAAAAGTCCCTCTTGGGACTTCCTTGGTGGTCCAGTGGTAAAGAATCTGCCTTCCAATGCAGGGGACACGGGTTCAATCCCTGGTCGGGGAACTAAGAGTCTCACATGCCACGGAGCAACTAAGCCTGCGCGCCACAACTACTGAGCCTGCACGCCTCAATGAGAGAGCCCACATGCCATAAACTACAGAGCCCACGCACTCTGGAGCCCGCGCGCCTCAACTAGAGAGAGAAAACCCACACGCCACAACCAGAGAGAGTAAACCCACACACCACAACTAGAGAGAAGTCCATGTGCCACAACGAAGCTCTCGCACCACAACAAAAGATCCTGCATGCCTCAACTAAGACCCAGCGCAGCCAAAAAAACAAAAGGTCCCTCTGCCCTTCTGCAGTCAATACTCCCTACCTCATCCGAAGAAATCACTGAGATTTTTAAGACAATCTCTTTTAAAGAATGGTGACATACCCTTTGAAGGAAATTTCGAATTGCCTTTTGATGGTACATTTGGATTCCCTTTTAGATTAGAGCCCTGGGGAGTGCCCCTTATCGCTTTGTCCTATGCCTTGGAACATAACTGCTATATCAACATGGTGAGTAAAGCAAGCTTAGACAGGAGAATTACTAATTCAATAAGAGTTAGGTTAGTTCAAGACTTGGGGGAGGAAAACTAACAAATCTGATATTAAGACGTCTTACCTATTGGCACAGAGATCTTTCTCTTCTTGCAGTTTGGCTTAAACACAAAGCAACCCTATAAAAAAGAAAGAGAGAAAAAAAGCATAAAGTCAAAGCAGCCAGGAAGCAGACAAATCTGATTAACCTAGTATTTTACGGATAAGCAGATTTTTTTCTTTTTAAGGCGTTTCTTTAAAGTGCTAAGGAATCATCTTTCTTCAATCTGAATTACAGAAGGAAAATTCTTAAACAACAAGGGGACTAACCACTCCTTTCTCCTCCTTCCCATGGGAAGCTCATCTTTGATTTTGCTCTTTGGGACCTAATCTAAGAGACAGACAAAGAAAATAAAAGCTGATGAAATTTAAACCCAGAAAGGTTCCATTTTTATAAAACCTAGGGAAGAAAGAACATTAGTACTATACATTAAATGAAAATCAAGATGATTAAAAATACTGATGCCCTCTCATCTCAAAAGAAGTATTTATTACTGAATTAGAACCTTGACAGGACACAGACAGTTTTGGCTATTGATTCACCTTACATACCTTTCTTCATTAGATAAATTCTTATTCATTTGTCCATTAAAGTTCAACTCAAACTCACCTGCTTTGGGAAACCTTCTCCAATTCTCTAGTCAGAATTATTCTTTCCCCTAATATCTCACAGTACTTGAATATCTTCATTTCGCTTTGTTTTAAGTCACTCTTACTATGTATGATAGTTATTTATGGAGCTGTCTCCCGAAGTAGTTATATATATATATATATATATATATATATATATTTTAATCTTTTTTGTGTGTGTGTGGTACATGTGGGATCTTAGATGCCTGACCGGGGATCGAACCCGTGCCCCCTGCAGTGAAAGCATGGAGTCTTAACCACTGGACCGCCAGGGAAGTCCCTCCCCCAAGTAGCTTGTGAGCACCTTCAGAGTACAGACTGCATTTAATTCATAATTGTTTCCCCAATGTTTAGGATAGTGTTAACACATACATTAGGCAATCAGTATATATAATGGACCAATGCTTGCCAAATAATTTTTCTGGTAATTTCCTAGCTACATTTAGTCTCATGTTATTATCTGACTAGTGATACACAGGCCGTAAGCTGCTGGTCCCACATTTGTTCTACCAATTCTAAAGCCGTACATCAGGAACAGCTTCTTAGAATCCCATTTCTACGGAAAATGAAAGAATCAAAGAAATATAGCTAGGAAAAGTCATCTCAGGATAGACCTAAAGACTGCTGTACAAATATAAACTGGCCATTTGGATTACAGGGTCCAAAATAAGAATTGTGCCTTACATTCTTATACCTGCAACTAACGGAACTATTTAAAACACACAAATTCTTTTAGAAAAATCATTTGGTGCCATGACAAGCTTGTCACTGCCCCCTTTCTATAGCCACCTGTAATTCAGGAGCAGGAAAAGGAGCTATGAAGGAGTGAGACATGAAGAGTGCTGGGAATGGACCCCGATGTATGGCAACGGGAGTGATACAGTTATCCATTTTTCACTACTGATCAAGTGATGGTGTTGGAGATGGAAGAAATTAGGAGGAGAACCAATAGCCAAAAAATATGACAAGGAAAGTTCAGACAGGGGAGAAAAAAGAAAGCTGACAGTTCCATGAACCAATGAAATAATCCTTAAAGATTCTTATTTATGTAAGGTCTCCTTCATCATCATCTCAATACAAGCATTTCTCTTGTCATAAATGTTTTCCTGAAAAAAACAAAAACAAAAAAACAAACCTCTCACAATTCTGCAAGATACACAAAAATAAGAAAGGCTTATGCAACAAAAAGGATTAGGGGACAGACCACTGAAAACCTATGGAACTTTATAACCAGGACAAAACAAAAACAGTACCATCCCTCATAAAAAATACTAGCAGTTATGCGGAGCGGCTGGGCCCGTGAGCCATGGCCGCTGAGCCTGCGCGTCCGGAGCCTGTGCTCCGCAACCGGGAGAGGCCACAGCAGTGAGAGGCCCGCGTACTGAAAAAAAAAAAAAAAAAATACTAGCAATTAAGCTCTTCTGGCATTTGCACCTAACATCACAGTCGGTCAGTCTTCAGTACGCTTAAATCCTATGGCTCGTGTTTCCTCCTGGATATGTAGTCTTGGAAGGCACTGAGTCTCATCATTTTATTTTAATGTAATTTTAATCAAAATTAAAAATTAAATCCATGGTAGAGCCTTCTTTATTAATTTACTGTTTCAACACAGGGACAAATGTCTTTGCAACTTATCTGCATTCTCAGCTTTATCAGATAGCTTAACTTTCAGGGGCTTCCGGCCGTACTCCTAATATTACTAAAGGTCTTACTTTACTTGGTCTGTAACAGCACTGTCTAATAGAATTTTCGGTAATGATGGAAATACCTGTGTTTATTTTGTTTACCAATTGTATCTCGGTACCTAACAGAGCCTTTGGCTCACCATAAATACACATGAGAAGGAAAAAGGAGGGGAGGCTGGGACACATCCTCGGGGCATCCGACCTCCACAAACCAGAACTTAAAATTCCTCCGAGGCAGAAAGAACACTAAGGCAGATCGGCGTTTTCGCTCCCCAAGCAAAGCTGGCCTCCACTGGACGTGGAGCAAAGACGCCTCAGCTCGGCCCGCCATCCCCTCCCCTCGAGCCGGTACAACGAGGTCTACGTAACCTCCGCTTCATTCCCTTCTTCATAAGGGAATGAAGCAGCTGTGAAATCCCAGTGGGCGCCCGCCCCCACATACCTTGGACACCGAAGTGGTGGCCATGGTCCTCGCCACCTGCGAAATCCCAGACGCACCCTGGATTTCCCGCGCTCCCTCGCGGCAGCGGGGCAGAGGTTACTGGTGGGCCACGCGGCTCCTTGATTGGCTGACAGCACCTTCCGGGGCGGGCTTTCCGGCGCGCGGGAGGCGGGGCGCGCAGAGGAGGGCGGGGCGAAGCTCAACACCGTCCAGCTGGGACCCGCTTCGTGGAGACAGACATGGCGTGCGGCTTCCGCAGGTCTATCGCCTGTCAGGTACGGGCCCGGAAACTGGCATAAAGGGGGCCCCCGCGCCCCGAACTCCGCTACGGGCCAGTCCCCAGTCATCGGGAGGGCAGGTTCCACGGATACTCTGTTTTTGTTTCTGCTGCCTCCTTCCCCCTTTTTGGAGCTGCTTGAGCCGCCGAGGCAAACCCAGTCGAGACTCGAGCTTGCGGCCCAGATCAGTTTCTCAGGGTGAAAAGTAAACCTTGAGAGGCACATGTTGCTTCCCTCACGGCTTACCGCCTGACAGCTCAGTGTGCTTTGCCTGGGTGGCGAGTCAGTGGGCCATGATCAGACCCTTTAGAAATTAGTGCTCCATACGCTTAGCGAAGTTGATGATGGATCTGAATTTTCATTTGAAAGGATCTAGTTTAAAAACTGGTCACTTCTCTTCCAGTCATTTTCGCTGCCTGTCCTAGCATTATTTTTGGTAATTCCAAAGATAACATGAGAACCTGTTTTTCTTGATTCTGAGGCATATTGTTACCGGAAAACTGGGTTTGCCTCTTGGTGAGCATGGGGGCAAAAGACATAACCAAACCAAAGATCTGGAGAAGGAAGGATTTATTACTTGCAGCAAGTAAGGAGAAGGGGAGGGGGACGGGCGAGGGAGGATATTTCCTGAAGCAGTATCTCCCCAGTTGGCAAAATTGGGGAAGTTTTAAGCTCAGGGTATGTGCATATTCATGAAGGGGCTTGAGCAGAGGTGAATTCAATAGAGAATTGGGGCAAAGGTTGAGAGTACAGGCTTTAGTAGAAGTCACCTGGGTCAGAAAAGATCAACATCTCATTCCCTAGGTTCTGACCAGTCTGGGTTCTTAGCTAGTAGTTACCATCCTCCACCTGGGTTGGGGCCTTAGTTCCAGTAGAAGAACTCTAAGATACAGTATATTGTTATGTGTATCCCCTGAGGGGGAACTAGGATTCCGCTTTTTCGCTGCTCTGTTGTTTTACTGCTTTTCCTTTGTTTCTGTATGCCCTCACTTTTCTGATGAGTAACTGTTTGAATCTGCCCTTTGGAACTCGGGGAAGGTCTAGGGGGCTAAGCCTTTTTCCTACAAATGAGAAACAAGGAAACAGAAAGTCTTTTGTACCTGGGAGGGCCCCGCAGGGTCCTGCTCGGTTTCAATCCACCCTTTTCTTTGATACTCCTCCTCAGTCTTGAGGGGAACAGGTGTTAGACAAGAAAGGGAATAACGTTTTGGATAGAGAGGTTAATCCTAAACTTGGCAGAGGGACTCGGTTTTAGGGGGACTCGGTTTCAGTATTTGAACAACTCTGTAATGAGGATGGAAATAAGACACTGGAGCATTAGATTTCATCAGAAGTAATTTTTAAAACGCGTCGGCCAACTATGCAGTTTTTCAACAAAACTTTCTGTTGTAGTTTTGACAAACCCATTTCATTTTAATGGACACATTAGTGGACATACTTTGTCTGGCATATAATATGTATTTCATTTAGTTCATTTTTACAGTATTTCTGGAAATTCCTTTGTCTTGACTTTATGCTTGGAGATGTACTGTTGCCGAAATATCGGCTTCCCTGTGCACCGACACCGAACAGAAATACGGAGACAGAGATTTTGGAGGAAGAGAGAGATGGCTTTATTTTTCTGCCAGGCAGAAGGGAAAACATAGCAGGCTAGCGCCTCAAGAACTTTGTCCCCCTCTCCTTCGGGAATCGGAGAAGATTTTTATATGTGGGGCTCGCAGCAGTCCGGGGTATAAGATAAGGATCAAAGTAGTCAAGGTCCTGCCTTCTTCTTCTTCCTGCATTATTTCAAAATCGTCACAGCTGGCGTCAGGCAGCCGCGTAATTGGGTCCGTTTGTCTCTGGGTTATCGGCCTGTGACCTCTTTTCTGAAATGCAAATGCTACAAGGATGATCTGCTACAAGGGAGTCCAGGATGTAATTCACATAGTGTTGTTAAAGAGTAATAGGTTAAAAAAAAAAAAAAGTAATAGGTTAGCTTTGTGAAGTACAAATCTAGTTAACAGACACTACAGATTAGTAACAGTCAAAAAAAAAAAAAAAAAAACTAGGAGTGATTAACTCTTTCAGGCCAGGTTATGTTTCTTCTCTAGCCTGTTCACTGTTCCCTTTATTTTCCTTGTTCTCAGGAGAGGGAAAACTTCATTTCTATTTTTGCTGCAACAGTACTGCCCTGTCCAGTGCCAGATTCCCAAGTATCAACAATGGACCATTTGATAAGAAAAAGCTAGGTTCATGGCTTACTGGACTAACGCAACAGAGCTTTGTTAGTGTCTCTCGCTGGGAAGTCATTTGAAGTATGGTTTAAGGCTGGTCTTTCAGTGGCAGAGGGTGAGAGGACAGGAAAGTGGAGGAGATGGCTTGATGAGGATTGGATACTGATCTTAACAGTTTTAAGATTGATGGGGGACTTCCCTGGCAGTCCAGTGGTTAGGGCTCACCACTTCCACTGCAGGGGGCACAGGTTCGATCCCTGGTCGGGGAACTGAGATCCCACATGCCTCACGGTGCCAAAAAAAAAAAAGGTTGATGGAAAGAGCAAGGACTCTTAGGACATGAACTGTTGATGCTTTCTTTATATTGCAGAATTGATAGATTTTTCAGGATGTTCCTGTAGTGAACAATCTAGCTATTTGTCTGGGCAGGAGTCTCCCAGAAGAGTAAAATTATGCTAATTAAAACAAAGGAATAATAAAGTCATGTTAATGTGGACAGTAAACTATGTCCAGCGTAGGTAGTTTAGACCTCAGTGTCCAAGCTTTGTGTGTGTGAGATGGCTTCCATTCGAAGCCCTTGGGTCAAGATGGTGCCATGACCAGAAGCAATTTGTGTTTAGTTTTGCAAAGGCTATATTCTTCCTTGTAAAGAAAGCACGTCGGAGAAACAGGAATTCATATGTATTGAGTATATTTGTGCTAATTACTTCATGTTCACATTTAAGCCCTGGGACAACCCTAAAACAGAAATATTAACTTTATGATACAGTTGAGCAAATTGAGATCTAGAGAGATTAAATAAGCTACCCACATCTCCTGGTCAATAAATTGAAGAGTTGGTTTATGAACAGAGATCTGTCTAACTTCAAAATCGGCTCCTTCTTATACACTATGCTGTTTAGTTTGTGAAGGCAAGGAACACGATCTGATCATTAAACAGAATGTAATAGCGTTGTCTGACAACATAAACCAAGTAAATGTATATTTCCCCAAACAAAAGGTCATCAAGAGATGATCTGGGACTTCCCTGGTGGTACAGTGGTTAAGAATCCACCTGCCGGGCTTCCCTGTTGGCACTGTGATTGAGAATCTGCCTGCTAATGCAGGGGACACCGGTTCGAGCCCTGGTCTGGGAGGATCCCACATGCCGCGGAGCAACTAGACCCGTGAGCCACAACTACTGAGCCTGTGCGTCTGGAGCCTGTGCTCCGCAACGAGAAAGGCCGCGACAGTGAGAGGCCCGTGCACCGCGATGAAGAGTGGCCCTCGCTTGCCCCAACTAGAGAAAGCCCTCACACAGAAACGAAGACCCAACACAGCAAAAATAAATAAATTAATATCCTTCTTTAAAAAAAAAAAGAATCTGCCTACCAACGCATGGGTTCGAGCCCTGGTCTGGGAAGATCCCACATGCCACAGAGCAACTAGACATGTGCACCACAACTGCTGAGCTTGCACTCTAGAGCCTGCGAGCCACAACTGCTGAGCCCGCATGCCACAACTACTGAAGCCCACGTGCCTAGAGCCCGTGCTCCACAAGAGAGGCCACCACAATGAGAAGCCTGCGCACAGCAACAAAGAGTAGCCCCCGCTCACCGCAACTAGAGAAAGCCCGTGCACAATAACAAAGATCCAACTCAGCCCCCAAAATCAATTAATTAAAAAAAGAGATGATCTGAAACAAGGATAAACATAAATAAAATAAAAATATGTGCAATATACACCTCTGTGAATGAGGGTCCTTACCTAGTTTAGGAGTGAAGGGGAATGTATTACACGAAAGGGTACATTCATTCAGCAAATTTTGATTAATGAATCTACAGTTTTCTTTTTTTTAATCTCCTTCACCTGTTTCTCTCCTCCCCCCAGCATTTCCCCACCAGCAACCAATTGTTCTCTGTAGCTATAACTCTGTTCCTGTTTGGTTATGGTTGTTCATTTGTATTTCCCTTTCTCTGTGTGACTTATATTACATAGCATAATATCCTCTAGATCCATCCATGTTATCGCGAATGGTAAGACTCCTTTTTTTTTTTATAGCTGAATAATAGTCCATGGTATACCTACACCACATCTTCTTTATCCATACAACTGTTGATGGGCACTGACATTGCTTCCATACCTTGACTATAGTAAATAATGCTATAATGAACACGGGTGCATATATCTTTTTGAATTAGTGTTTTTATTTTCTTTGGATATATATCTAGAAGTGGAATTCATAGATTGTATAGTAGTTCCATTTTTAACTTTTTGAGAAATCTCCAAACTATTTTACATAGTGGCTTCACCAATTTACATTCCCAACATTAGTGCACAAGTGTTCCCATTTATCCACCTCCTCACCAACACTTTTTATTTGTTGTCTTTTGATAATAGCCATTCTGACAGATGTGAATTGATACCTCATTGTTTTGATCTGCATGTGCCTGATGGTTAGTGATGTTGAGCATCTTTTCATGTGCCAGTTGGCCATCTGTATATCTTGGGAAAATGTCTGTTCAGGTCCTCTACCCACTTTGTAATTGAGTTGTTGGGTTTTTTTTTTGTTTGTTTTTTGGGGTTTTGGGGTTTGTTTGGTTTTTTTCTGATGTTGAGTTTTATTAGTTCTTTGTGTATTTTGGATGCTAACCCCTTGTCAGATGTATCATTTGCAAGTACCTTCTCCCATTCAGTAGGTGGGCTTTTTCATTTTGTTGGTAGTTTCCTTTGCTGTGCAAAAGTTTTTTAGTTTGACATAGGCTCATTTATTTATTTTTGCTCCTTTCAAATTACTGCTTCTGCCAGGTCTCAGAGTGTTTGAGACTTTGTGTGTGCCCTTTAAAAGCAGAGTCTGTTTGCTATAGCCCTCTGGCTCTCCTGAAAGTAAGCCCCACTACCCTTCAAAGCCAAATGTTCTGAGACTTGTCTTCCTTGTGTAGGACCTCCAGGCTGGGGAGCCTGATGTGGGGCTCAGACCCCTGGCTCCTTTGGGAGAACCTCTGCTGTTGTAATTGGCCTCCCTTTTGTGGGTTACCCATCTCGGGGTATGGGTCTTAACTATACTGTTCTCCACCCCTCCTACCCATCTAGTTGTGGTTCCTTCTTAATGTCTTTAATTGTAAGAAGACATTTTCTGCTGGTCTTTGTCATCAGTAGTTGCTCTGTGAATAGTTGTAATTTTGGTGTGCCCTGGGAGGAGGTGAGTTCAGGGTCTTCCTACTCAGTCATCTTGGCCACTCCTACACTGGTGCACGGCCTCATTTTTCCATCTTCAAAACCAGTGACAAAGCTGGGATTTTTTTATGTTGCCATTTCTCTGGCTCTTTGAGTCTAAAGTTTTCTAAGCACTATCAATCCCCAGGTTGAAAGTGAATGGAATATTCTTTCTGCCCTGGCATGGCTCCAGAGTAACTTGAGAAACAGCTGTATAAACAGGTAATTTCAGTGCAGTCTGTAACCACTATGTTAGAAGCATTTGTGAAGTGCTAAGGGAATATGGAGACGACAGCTTCTTAGTGTCAGAGAAGGCTGTGTTGGGGCTCAGTCCTGAGGAGAGGATGTGTAGAAGTGTACTGAGTAAGTAGAGTGAGAGCCTGGTGGGGATAGGGTGTTTCAAGAAGAGCATGTGCATAGATACTCACATGGTAGGGCATGGCATGTGCATGGAACCACAATATTTGGGTGTGACTGACTGTTTAGAGTACACCTCCGATGCTCACTTCAGCAGGTTCTACTGATTCTGTCTTCAGAGTAACACCTTGAATTCATCCACTCTTTTCCATCGCTGCTGTCCCTTCGGTCCCACACCCCAAGCCAAGCTGCCATCATCACCTACATCAGCTGCTTTACACCAGCATTCTGATGGGTCTTTCTGTTTCCTTTCTTGCCCTCTCTCCAATCCATTCTCGTTATAGCAACAAAAGTGACTTCTAGAATGTAAATCAAATCATATCACTTATCTACACAAACTCACTGCCAGAACCTTAACATCTTTCTTTCCAACCTCAATTCATGCCTCTCTCCCTTCTGTCTGTAGGATGGTAGCCACACTAAGTTTCGGGTTTTCCAACACAGCAGGTTCTTTCCATTGCCATTACATTCCCATTGCATAGATTATTCCCTGTGCCTAAAGGAAATGATTTTATACCATGACTTCCTATGCCAGATGGAAGTTTCACAGAACAATACTTTATAATGTGTGTGCATTCTTCTCTATTCTGTGCTGCTTCATTTTTCCAAAAAATGCTGGTTGGGACTCACTGAATTTCTTCCCAACTGACAACCTATAGTTTGGAAACTGTGTCCTCCAGTTATCCTCTATCTCAGTCCCTTGTTTGCTTCTGTCATAACACTTATAAGAGTTAACGATTATTTGGTCTTGTGTTACTTGTTTTGGTGTATATTTCCTCTATAAGCTTCACGAAGACAGAGAGCATATTTTATTCACTGTTATTTCCCCAGATCAGCGAAGTGCCTGAAACATAGCTGTTGGGATATAATATAAAGCTTGCAGCTTCACCAAATGAGTTCATAATCTTAAAGCTGTGAGATGACATGGTGGAAAGAATTCAAATTCCAGCCCCTTCACGAATGTGACTGACTTACTCTTGGCAGCTTTTAATTAACCTATCAGCTATCAGATGATGGTATTGATTTCTCGTTTACAGGATTATTGCAAGGATTAATGATCATGATGATAATGAAGAAGATAATTGTAACTATTTGTGGAATACCTTACTGGTACCATGCAGCATTTTGCTGAACTTTACAGGGCTTGTGATCAGGTTTAATGAGGTAATATTAACAGAAAGTGCTTAGTGTGGAGGACTGTGAGGGCTTTGTGATTTTACCCTACAAGTTAGTCAGCCATAGTTCATGGATGGTGGCAGAAAATATGAGAGCCCTGGGCGAAATAAAAGGCTTTTATTATTTTATTATTCCCAGCAAAAGTAGTAGCCAGAGTATCAACATCTTCTTGTATGGGTTCCTCAAGTTCCTCTTCTTCCCAAAGGGCACCGTGAAGAGGGTCAGATGATACCGGCACAGGCAGTGTGTGTGTTATATAGGAGAGGACCCTGAGACCTTTATAATGGCAGCAGGCATGTTCCCCTTTGTTCTGATGTGGGACACTATTTCTGTCTCACAAAGCTGTTTGTTATATAAACCTCTTTGGAAAGATCGTCCAGAACAAAGAGCAGTTTGGGCTTTGCTTACAAGACACACAGAAACTTAAGAGTCCCATAGAGATTTCTCTCCCGACCCTTAGCACAGTGCTATGCAGATAAGGTGTGCAGTACTTGATATTATCATCTCACTTAATCATCTCAATCATCTTGTGCTCTTGGTAGCATTATCTCCATTTTATAGAGGAGGACCCTGAGACTCAAGAAGATGAAAAGAATAATCTAAAGTCACAGAGCTACAAAATTGTGGAGTTCAGTGATGAACCAACCCAACTGTCTGACTCAAAATCGAAATTCTTTGGATTCTGTAGAATGACTTTTGTAAAATGTTGAGCACTGTCTCTGCCTCAGAAACATAATGACAGAGGGTAGATTTGTTTCCCTTTCTCACTTCCTTTTCATTTAGGTTTTGATGTTAAGTTTAGAATAAATTCAGCTGGTTGATTTTAATTCCTTTTCATTTTGAAGTATTTTCAAACTTAGAGAAAAGTCATGAGAGTAGTACAAAGGAACTCCACATACCCTTATCCAGATTCACCAATTAACATTTTACCACATTTGCTTCATCTTTCTCTCTATATCTGTATAATCTGTTTTCCTGTATCATTCAAGGGTGGGTTTCATAAATCATGCTCCGTAACCTCCTAATGCCTAATTGTTTACTTCCTAAGAACAAGGCTTACCTTATATAATACAGCTACTAGATTCATATCACACTGATACACTTTTTTTTGTCTTTTTTTTAATATCTTTATTGGAGTATAATGGCTTTATAGTGTTGTGTTAGTTGCTGCTGTATAACAGAGTGAATCAGCTGTATGCATATGTATATCCCCATATCCCCTCCCTCTTGCGTCTCCCTCCCACCCTCCCTCTCCCACCCCTCTAGGTGGTCGCAGAGCACCGAGCTGATCTCCCTGTGCTATGTGGCTGCTTCCCACTAGCTATCTATTTTACATTTGGTAGTGTATGTATGTCAGGGCTACTCTCTCACTTCTTCCTAGTCTACCCTTCCCCCTCCCCCATCCTCAAGTCCATTCTCTACGTCTGTGTCTTTATTCCTGTCCTGCCCCTAGGTTCATCAGTACTTTTTTTTTTTTTTTTTTAGATTCTATATATATGTGTTAGCATACGGTATTTGTTTTTCTCTTTCTGACTTACTTCACTCTGTATGACAGACTCTAGGTCCATCCACCTCACTACAAATAACTCAATTTCATTTCTTTTTATGGCTGAGTAACATTCCATTGTATATATGTGCCCCATCTTTATCCATTCATCTGTCGATGGACATTTAGGTTGTTTCCATGTCCTGGCTATGGTAAATAAAGCTGCAATGAACATTGTGGTACATGACTCTTTGAATTATGGTTTTCTCAGGGTATATGGTCAGTAGGGGGATTGCTGGGTCGTATGGTAGTTCTATTTTTAGTTTTTTAAGGAACCTCCATACTGTTCTCCATAGTGGCTGTATCAATTTACATTCCCACCAACAGTGCAAGAGGGTTCCCTTTTCTCCACAGCCTCTCCAGCATTTATTATTTGTAGATTTTTTGATGATGGCCATTCTGACTGGTGTGAGGTGATACCTCATTGTAGTTTTGATTTGCATTTCTCTAATGATTCGTGATGTTCAGCATCTTTTCATGTGTTTGTTGGCAATCTGTATATCTTCTTTGGAGAAATGTCTTTAGGTCTTCTACCCATTTTTGTATTGAGTTGTTTGTTTTTTTGATATTGAGCTGCATGAGCTGCTTGTAAATTTTGGAGATTAATCCTTTGTCAGTTGCTTCATTTGCAAATATTTTCTCCCATTCTGAGGGTTGTCTTTCTGTCTTGTTTATGGTTTCCTTTGCTGTGCAAAAGTTTTTAAGTTTCATTAGGTCCCATTTGTTGATTTTTGTTTTTATTTCCATTTCTCTAAGAGGTGGATCAAAAAGGATCTTGCTGTGATTTATGTCATAGAGTGTTCTTCCTATGTTTTCCTCTAAGAATTGTATAGTGTCTGGCCTTACATGTAGGTCTTTAATCCATTTGGAGTTTATTTTTGTGTATGGTGTTAGGGAGTGTTCTAATTTCAATCTTTTACATGTAGCTGTCCAGTTTTCCCAGCACCACTTATTGAAGAGGCTGTCTTTTCTCCATTGTATACTCTTGCCTTCCTTATCAAAAATAAGGTGACCACATGTGTGTGGGTTTATCTCTGGGCTTCCTATCCTGTTCCATCGATCTCTATGTCTGTTTTTGTGCCAGTACCATACTGTCTTGATTACTGTGGCTTTGTAGTATAGTCTGAAGTCCAGGAGTCTCATTCCTCCAGCTCTGTTTTTCTTTCTCAGGATTGTTTTGGCCATTCAGGGTCTTTTGTGTTTCCATACAAATTGTGCAATTTTTTGTTCTAGTTCTGTGAAAAATGCCATTGGTGGTTTGATAGGGATTGCCCTGAAACTATAGATTGCTTTGGGTAGTCACACTGATTCATTTTTATCTAATTTACAATCCATTCTAGTTTTGTTGATGTTTTTCAACAGCCTTTTTTTCCAGTATAAGCTCACAAACTGCATTTCATTGTTATGTAATTGTTACATTTTAAGGGCCTTAAGCTCCCCTCCTTATTAATTTGTATCTATGTAACTTGATAGAGGAGATACACTGCTAATTGTGAATAGAGGAGAGGCCTCCTTGACTGCTGAGGAGTTTTGTTGTCATATCTCAGGTGTGACCTCAAGGAGCAGTTAAACTTGTCCAGTTGTTGTCATCCAGTCCTAAGCTGAAATATCTTCCCAACGTAAGTATTTCAGCTTAGAACTGGTTACGTTGGGAAGATTACTCATCCACATTCAGATGAGCTACCGTAACTGACTGAATTATCTAGGTGTGTGCTTTGCTTCTAACCTATTCTCACAGGCCCACTAGCATTCAGTTCTGCTTCAAACCACAAGTTCTGTAAGAGCCATGCTAAATTTCTTTCGTTATAAATAATTGCGAATGACTTGCCCATCAAATCATTTGGGAAGTTCTTTTCTGAACCCTGAAGTTTCCGTTGATACCTCGTTTGCTGACTGCTTGAGTCTTTGAGCTAATTCAGACCTGAAGAATATCTCTGCAGATGTGGGAGTACTCGTGTATTGGCGCTTGGTGGCAAACATCCACAGCTGACCTGGTTATATTAGAGAGTCAGAACTGAGGAATGACCAGGGGTAATTGACAGTTTTAAGTAATTTAAGATCTGGGAGAGTGATTGATAATCCTTCAAGAATTTTAAAACTCATTGCCTTGTAGACTGTGTTATAAAATACAGAACTAATTTTCGTAAGATATCAGTTCTGCCACCTACATGTTTGGTTACTAAAGCGTAAGGATCTCTTTTTCATCTGCAAAATTAGGGTTTTTATGTGGTTATTGGAGATTTTGATCTTGAACCTGGCAAGCTTAGCTCCTAAATGAATTTAGAGCCTATCTAGAGCCAGACTGATAGGATATTTTTTTGGCTTTGTGTTCAGTACCTGAGTACTAAGCGTAAGACTTATGTGTGCCTGTGTGCCAGGGGAAGAAATGGTTGAGACCTGCCCACAAGCTGATTAATTAATGGCTCTCTCATGCTGGGTACCCTAGAAGCCAAAGATTCTATTACATTAGAATCTTTGACTTCAGCTTGCCAAATCCAAGGCTTAGAATTGTACCTGGTACATTGTGAGCACTCAGTACATATTAGTCCTTATTATATTATACATGAGAATCTCTGGTCTTAGGTTCCCAAAACAGATCTGGCATATGTATATTTTCACTTTTGATACTCCCTTTAAGAAGTGCTTCTGCTTTCAACCTCAGATTTCCTCTTCATTCAGTTGGAAGTTATTTAGTTTATTTCTCAAGGACTGTGACTAATGTTTTTTGGGTTTTTTTAAATATAAATTTTATTTATTTATTTTTGCGTTGCTGCATGCGGGCTTTCTCTAGTTGTGGCGAGCGGGGGCTACTCTTCCTTACGGTGCATGGGCTTCTCATTGCGGTGGCTTCTCTTGTTGCGGAGCCACGGGCTCTAGGCATGTGGGCTTCGTTAGTTGTAGCATGCAGGCTCGGTAGTTGTGGCTTGTGAGCCCTAGAGCGCAGGCTCAGTAGTTGTGGAGCACGGGCTTAGTTGCTCTGCGGTATGTGGGATCTCCCCGGACCAGGGATTGAACTGTGTCCCCTGCATTGGCAGGCAGATTCTTAACCACTGTACCACCAGGGATGTCCCCTGTTTTGTGGATTTTTTTTTTTTTTTTGCAGTACACGGGCCTCTCACTGTTGTGGCCTCTCCCATTGCGGAGCACAGGCTCTGGACGCGCAGGCTCAGTGGCCATGGCTCACGGGCCCAGCCGCTCCGCGGCATGTGGGATCTTCCCGGACCGGGGCACGAACCCGTGTCCCCGGCATCGGCAGGCGGACTCAACTACTGTGCCACCAGGGAAGCCCTGTTTTATGGATTTTATTCCTCTGTTTTTAGCTCTAAAATTTTGAGCCTTAGTCTTCTTTTATCATTTTATTTTCAACTGAGTAAACTTTTAGCATATTCTGTAAAAAATTTTTCTTTCACTAATCTGAGGCCTCAAGTAGATAGTTATCGATAGGCTCTTGTTTCACCTGTAGTAGCACCCTAGATGAAGCCTAACGCCAGGAGAAACACCTTTACCTAAAGGGGAAAAAAGAAATCTAGCTAAGGAAACTCATAGGTCACATTTTCATCAGAGAAAACACTAAGTTCAATCTCAGAGACAAGTCCTATTATTTCCAGAATAGTTCTGAACCTGTGAGACTGTAGGTGAATTAAAAACCACGCCCTCTGACATTTGACAGTGGTTCCTTTTTCTTGGTTTTTTTGTCTGTGTGCGCCCACCCCATTTGAAAGATACTCCTCGAATTAATTAAGATCCCTCAGTAGTTTGGGCACTGATCAGTTAAAGTGGAAGGCAGCTGGTGTCTCCCTCTGCCGTGCTTCTCAAGCTTTGTCTACTTGAGACTGGAATCACCTGAGAAGCGTTGAAAAAAAATACCTAAGCCCGGGTCCCTTGAGCTGGGGTGGGATGGGGGCCTTGAAGTTCTCAACCTTAGCAGGGGATTTTGGTGTTCATCCGGGCTTGATAACCACTAGCCAAGGACGGCCAAGAAGCAGAAAGGTGTAGTTCAGTGGTCCCCACGCTCTACCTTACGTTAGAATCAACCCCCAGAACTTTCTAACATCTGTGTTGCCCACGTCATACCCTGTATTAATTAGACAGAATATTTGTATGTGGAAGCCAGGCATCGGTGTTTTCTAAAGATCCCTGGGTCATTCCCATGTGCAGCAAAATGTGAGAACCCCTGGTATAGTGACTAAGAACAGAAGACACGTAGGTTTAAATCCAGCTTCTCTGATAGGTGTGTAAGTTCACTGTGCTTCATCTGTAAAATGTGGAAAATTATTTAGCTACCTTACAGGCTTGTCATTAAGGGTCAATGAATTCATATAAATAGGGTACTTAGAATTGTGTTTGTATTGTATGCATGCAGTATTCATTAGTCATTATATTATCTGTTAGAGTTCTGAGGATGGGGTATTTTGAAGCCCCTCTCCACACCACCAACCACCCCAGAGGCTTTCTGGTGTTGGGGACCTAATTATTATCCATTACCCTAGGTGAAAGCTTTAGCACCTGTATGATCAGGCCATTCAAGATGGCTGTTCCCATGCTGTCTGTATATTCCCTGCTGACCAGTCCCTGCTTCACTCACATAAGTACCCAATCCTCTTAATTATAGGGCTTAATCAGTAACCGCCTACTTGCTTGCCCCCTGCCTCAGCTGCTGGTTTTTCTGGTAATTGTTGAGCCAACCTGACGTCAGTTCCCCCTATAAATGGTAGCCTCCTTCTCTCCCAAGTAGCGAAGATGGCTGCCATGTCCTGTCCGCCGTCAGCCATACACAGCGGGGTGTTGCTCCAGGACCTTTTGCTTCAGACGTGTAAGATCCTCTCTCCGATAAATCAATAGTGTCTCTGTAGCTGTCTCTGGGCTCTTTCTTCCGTCTCCAGGCTGGGCATCCAACAAGGCCTGCAGGGTGCAGCCCAATAGCCCCACATGAAGTTAAATAAACAGAAAGCTATATATCTGAACTATACTGCTTAATTTTCAGTAGGAACTCCTTAACAGTAGATACTTTTTTTTTTTTTTTTTGCGGTACGCGGGCCTCTCACTGTTGTGGCCTCTCCCGTTGCAGAGCACAGGCTCCAGACGCGCAGGCCCAGCGGCCATGGCTCACGGGCCCAGCCGCTCCGCGGCATATGGGATCTTCCCGGACTGGGGCACGAACCCATGTTCCCTGCATCGGCAGGCAGACTCTCAACCACTGCGCCACCAGGGAAGCCCAACAGTAGATACTTTTATAAAGTTGTGCTTTGGTAAAGAAAAAAATCTTTCTCATTTTTGCAAAAATACTACCTGCTTATTGTAAAGAATTACAGTACAAAGAATTTAAAAAATAAAGTTATCATCAGTAACATTGATTGACCTCTATTTTAGATACATTTCTTTGCAGATATACAGGCTGAAAAAAGAAGGAAGATGGGAAGACAGAATAGATATGCTTTATATAAAAATTGAGCTGTATTGTAACAAGCTTTTATTTTTTTTAAGTTTTACAATGGAAAATGTCCAACTGCTAAAAGTATAATACTATTATGATTCCCCACGTACTCATAACCTAAATTCAGTTTTAAGTAAAAAGTATTAAACACAGTTTAGCTTGAATATAACGGAAAAAAAAAGAATCCAAAGTGCGATTCAAAGAATTATTGATCAATTTCCTAAACGAGTCCTCTACAGTTAAGAGATTATGAAGCACATCACAATTTGGAGCTTATTTTTTTAAATCTTGATTTTTCAGAGACTCCTAGATACAGAGAACAGATTGATTTTTTTACCAGAGGGGAGCGGGTAGGGGGTTGGACAAAATAGGTAAAGGGAATTAAGAGGTACAAACTTACAGCTGTAAAATATGTTAAGTTACGGGATGTAACATACACATAAGGAATATAGTCAATAATACTGTAACTTTGTATGGTGACAGATGGTAACTGCACTTATTTTGGTGATCATTTCATGCATCACTGTGTTGTACACCTGAAACTAATATAATACTGTGTTAATTATAAATTTAAAAAAATCTTGGTGTTTCGGGCTTCCCTGGTGGCGCAGTGGTTGAGAGTCTGCCTGCCGATGCAGGGGACACGGGTTCATGCCCCGGTCCGGGAGGATCCCACATGCCGTGGAGTGGCTGGTTCCGTGAGCCATGGCCGCTGAGCCTGCACGTCCGGAGCCTGTGCTCCGCAACGGGAGGGGCCACAACAGTGAGAGGCCCGCGTACCGCAAAAAAAAAAAAATCTTGGTGTTTCAGATTTAGGCAGTATCAACCCTTGCCATGAAAGAAGAGAACATTAGCACTCTTACAGTTGGTATAACTTCCTCTACCTTTCCTAATTTGTTTCAGTAACTTTCTCAAAGTTTGTAACACTTAGTCTGTTTATTAATGGTATTTGTATGACTTGTCTCTTACTCACTTTATTTTGAATTGGACACATTGCTTACCACCAATCCTTTTCCTGATACATGGCTTAATTGTCTAGATTTCTTTATAAGTAAATTTTTCAAGAAGGGGTTTATTTTTTTTAACTTGCTTTTTTAAGAAATTATGATTTCTCAGATAAAATAATCCTAGACATATCAAAAGGAGGGTTAATAACTAGAAAATTAGCACATTTAGAAATATGAAAATAATAAATTTAGAAATATTAAAATCTTCCTTTTAGAAATAAAGCAATAACACCAGATTGTTTAGTTCTGATTTTTGATTTTCCAAAGTCTGATAATACAGATGCAAATGTCATATAACAATCTAATGTTATTTTAATTTTTTTCCAATTTTCATATGTTGGCAACTAATTCAAATTAAGAAAAGAACTGAGCAGGTGAAATAAGCAAATCAGTTTGCAGCTTCTCCAGTAGATGAATTTTGCCCTATACAATATCATTGCTAAATTATTTACTTTAACCAGATCATGATCTTTGTGATTAGGTAATGTGGCTACAAAGTAAAGTACATTTATTTCATCTCTGGAGTTTTCTTGATTGGGTGCTTTATTTTTGAAATTTAGTGACTTGACCAGGATGTGTCTCAGTGTTGAATTTTCTGTATTATGTTTTCCTGACATAGTCATTTATTTTGATCTATAGATTCCATTTGTTTCCTTTGGGGGGGGAATATTTAATCATGGAGAAGAATACTGTTAGTATCCATGTACCCTTCACCCTGCTTGAGCAATAAACTATTACAAACACTATTAAAATCTCCTGGGTACCCATCCCTTGATGCAAACCCTCTTTCCTCACATATGAGGTTTTGTTTATCATGCCTGTGCATGTGACTTACTACCTAGGAATGTATCCCTAAATAGTATTCTTTTGCAAGTTACTAAATTTTATATAAGTGGGAATCAAACTGTAATTATCCTTCAAATATCCTTGGGGTCTTTTTTGTTTGTTTCCTTCAAATTTTAAAAGAGATTTATCCATGATGGTGCACAGAGGTCCAGTTCTTTCATTTTACTGCTGAGTGGTGTAACATTGCAGTCATATACAACAATTTAGATTTCGTTCTTAATTTCAGGGATGATTTCCCTTTTATTGGCTATTATGCCCAATCTCCTATCACCTTGGTCACACCTGGTTCTAGCTGCCACTTAAGTGAACAGTTTCACATGTGCTTCCATGCACTTACTGTTAACAGCACTTCCCGCCGTCAAAAAGCCTGCTACCAACCCATACTTGGCTCAAGCGTGGTGGAGTGAACACCCTCAAGGACACCCCTCAGTCACTGGGGGATAGAAGCGCCTGCTCCCTATTTTTTGATAGACACTTTGATATACATTGTGTATACCTCTTGAAAAGTACGATAGAGGGCGTCCCTGGTGGCGCAGTGGTTGAGAGTCCGCCTGCCGATGCAGGGAACACGGGTTCGTGCCCCAGTCTGGGAAGATCCCACGTGCCACGGAGCGGCTGGGCCCCTGAGCCATGGCTGCTGAGCCTGCGCGTCCGGAGACTGTGCTCCGCAACGGGAGAGACCACAGCGGTGAGAGGCCCGCGTACCACAAAAAAAAAAAAAAAAAAAAAGTATGATAGAAATTAAGGTCCTATTGCCTATAGCAGTGAACTTGATAGCACAATCTTGTATTTACTTTTTCTCCTCTCTTACTGTCCCCAGTATATCACTTCTGCCCTCAGCAATCACTTCCCAGATAAACTACGTGCACACAGTCCTTTCCCCAGGCCCTGCTTTTTGGGGGATCCAAGATATATATCTATGAATACTTTTATTTTGGGGGGTTTTTATTTATTCATCTTGATGGCTTCTGGGAAATAAGACTAAGGTAGGAGCCCTGCTAAATAAGGGTGCTCCATTCTGCTTGAGAATCTTTTGTATCTTTCTTGACTACCACTTTGTGAAGAGTGTGGCTTTGTGCTTTGTCTCTCTGTCCTTAATGCTGCTGGAGAACCAATGTACCTGTCTTGTCAAAGAAGCAGCTTGCTTCTTTGCTGCTGCTCTTTTGTATTTTAGGGACACCAGTTATCCTAAGGTTGGATTATCTTGTACCCAGTTTTATTTATCTTTGATCTCTTTATGTTTTTTAAAATCTGTATTATCTGATTATCTTAGCCCTTATATGTTATACTTCTATTTTCAATTCTGAGTACACTCTTCCTTTGTGTTTCCTAATTAATAGTTCCATAATAAATGTTTGATCATCAATTTATTTAATCTTTAGACTCCTTTTTTATCTCACTCTGTTGTTTTTCCATCTTTCAGTTCTTGCTTATTCACAAATCTGGAAGCCCTTATGAAGAATGTATTGTTATATTTTTCTTCTAGAGTTCTTTGATGTCCTGTATGCCACACTCCTTTCATTCTTTTTCTTTCAGTCCCCGCCCCTCCCTCTCCGTATCTCTATCTCTTTCAGTTTGTTTGTCTGTTTCTGATGCCGATTCTTTTTCATTTACCAGTGCTTGACAGCTCTGCCCAGACTTTATATTTGCTTCCGCATTGTGTGGGTGACTTCTTCACTCTCCACTTCAGAATTGTTCTTGGCTCACCTCACTTTTGTGATTACAAAAATATAAACTCTGCAGCTTTCCACTCCTCTTTTGTCTCTCCAGGAGGTCGTGGTGACCTGTACACGTTACTCCTGAATTCTGACTTGGCATATTTTTGCTAGCTAGTTCTGATATTTTTCCATCTTCCTATAAAAGTTCCTCCTCTGATTCTTGCTGCCCATGCAGCACAACATCAGGATTTACTCCCTGTAATTGGGGAATGTATTGTGTTTCCATTGGGGAGGCCCTCAGATTCTGCCCTAGAAGCTTCACTTGTGCTGGAAATCACTTCTCTCTTTTCCTCATTCTTTCCTGCAGTTCTGTAGCATCTCTCAGTCACAGATGAAAAAAATAATGGAATTCATTCAGTGTTTTCTCTCCAGATTTGGGTATTAATGAGAATTGTTAATTCAGCTTAGGAGCCTTGCCAAATAGGGCTGCCCCATAATCTGGTGTATCTCTGCTTGGTTACCACTTTTGAAGCTTATAACTTTGGGCTATGCCTATCATGTGTATTTTTTGCTGGAGAACCAACCAGCCTGTGACCTACCTTCCTTTCTTTCTCCTCTCCTTTCCTCCTTCCTTTTCATTTTAATTTGATACTGGGTAGGAAATGGGAGATTATGTAAAGAAGACTTCTTTCTACTACTTAATCCCAAAGTCTTTTTGGGTTTTGTTTTTAATTGTGGGAAAATACACATAACAAAATTTAACGTCTTTTTTTATGGTTTGTTGTCTTATTGAAGTATAGTTGATTTATGATCTGTTAATTTCTGCTATACAGCAAAGTGATTCAGTTATACACATATATACTTTTTCTATATTCTTTTCCATTGTGGTTTATCACAGGATACTGAATATAGTTCCCTGTACAGTAGGACCTTGCTGTTTATCCATTCCATATATAATAGTTTACATCTGCTAACCCCAGCCTCCCACTCCATCCCTCCCCAAACCTCTCCCCCTTGGCAACCACAACTCTATTCTCTATGTCCGTGAGTCTGTTTCTGTTTTGTAGATAGGTTCCTTTGTGTCATGTTTTTATATTCTACATATAAGTGATATCATATGGTATTTGTCTTTCTCTGTCTGACTTACTCACTTAGTATGGTAATCTCTAGTTGCATCCATGTTGCTGCACATGGCATTATTTTGTTCTTTTTTATGCCTGAATAGTATTCCCTTGAATATATGTAACATCTTCTTTATCCATTGATCTGTCGATGGACATATAGGTTGCTTCCATATCTTGGCTACTGTGATTAGTGCTGCAGTGAACATTGGGATGCATGTATCTTTTCAAATTAGGGTTTTCATCTTTTCTGGATATATGCCCAGGAGGGGGATTGCTGGATCATATGGTAGTTCTATTTTTAGTTTTCTGAGGAACCTCCACACTGTTCTTCATAATGGCTGTACCAACTTACATTCCCACCAACAGTGTAGGAAGTCTCCCTTTTCTTCACATCCTCTCCAGGATTTGTTATTTGTAGAGTTTTTAATGATAACCATTCTGACCAATGTGAGATGATACCTCTTTTTATTTATTTATTTATTTATTTTGCGGTACGCGGGCCTCTCACTGTTGTGGCCTCTCCTGTTGCGGAGCACAGGCTCCGGGCGCGCATGCTCAGCGGCCATGGCTCATGGGACCAGCCGCTCCACGGCATGTGGGATCTTCCCGGACCGGGGCACGAACCCGTGTCCCCTGCATCGGCAGGCAGACTCTCAACCACTGCGCCACCAGGGAAGCCCCTGCATTTTATTTTTGATTTGCATTTCTCTAATATAAAGTTTACCATCTTAACCATTTTTAAATGTACAGTTCAGTGGCATTAAGTACGTTCACATTGTTATGCAACCATCACCACCAACCATCTCCAGAATATTTTCATCTTGCCAAACTGAAACTGTCCTTATTAAACAGTTACTCCCCATTCCTCCTTTCTCCCCAGTCCCTTTCTTCTTGGTTTTTTAAATTTACATCATATAAGAATGTTTTTTGCCTTTGTAAAATTACTTTTGAAGGTATTTTCTATTTTGGTCTTCGCATCTTCATGTGTATATAACTTGGTCTTAGAATTTACTTTTAGGAAAACTTTGTTCCCACTGACTTGCTGGATCTCTTACGAGGTAAAAAGTGCTGTGTAGATTCCCTTTGCACCTTGGTTGCTAAGAAGCCTGATTATCTTTAGCTTGAGTTTGCTGGCACAATTTTATACCTCCATTTTATTTTTATGGTTTAAGCCCCCTCGTTGGGGGGGGGCGGTTTGCTCTTTTGGAGCAAATGAGGTATGGTAGAAGAAATAAGCTTTAAGTAGTTTTTAGTTTGTATCAGAGAATTTTTTGTGTTGGTCCTAGGTAATATGTTTACACTCCAAAGTCCACAACTTACTTGTGAGATAAAGATTAAAAAATTGGGGCTTTCCTGGTGGTGCAGTGGTTGAGAGTCTGCCTGCCGATGCAGGGGACACAGGTTCGTGCCCCGGTCCGGGAAGATCCCACATGCTGCGGAGCGGCGGGGCCCGGGAGCCATGGCCACTGAGCCTGCGTGTCCGGAGCCTGTGCTCCGCAATGGGAGAGGCCGCAACAGTGAGAGGCCCGGGTACCACACACACACACAAAAAAGATTAAAAAATTGGCCTATGTTGAATGGAAAATGCACAATGTAAGAGGTGTGAGTTGTCAGTTTCAGCTTTATTCAGGGACCTTACTGATGACTATATCCTGGGAGACAGCCACTCAGTAGCTCTGAGTAAACTCCGAAGAGATAGGGGGAGGAGCCTGTTTAATCATGATTGTTGGCTGGGGAATATGTGCAGTCAGGCTTACATCTCAGTAAAAGATAACAGCTAGTCACAAGGAACAGATATCTCTGTTAATGATTTTGGTGCTTTTCTAGATATGGGAAGATGCAAGAATCTGGTTATTAAAATTCTTCCTGAGATGTACATAGAACTATCTGAGGGGCCTGTTTTTCCACAGTGCAGTGTGCCTCATCCTGTTTTTTGTCCTGAACTCCTCTCAGGGTTCCTTATCGGTCAAACTGCAGTGGCTAATGACTTAATCCATGTATAACTGGATGGTAAACGACGTTCTTTTTTTTTTTTTTTTTCCAGCAGAATTTAGTTATATCTAAGATAGGCAGAAGGTCTTATAGGAGAGGGTTATGGGTAAGTTTGAAAGACACTATGTCCAAAATGCAGGATCTTACTTCCCTGACCAGGGATTGAACCCATGCCCCCTGCAATGGAAATGCAGAGTCTTAACCACTGGACCGCCAGGGAAGTCTCCCAAAATAAAACCTTTTAAAGGAAGAAGGAAATAATATTTATTACGTGCTTATTATGTGACACAATTTTGTTAGTCCTCACAAGAGCCCTAGTTTATTATTAATAGATTTATTATCCCCATTTTTCAGATGTGAAAACTTAAGCTTGTTGATGTAAAATGACTTTCCCAAGGGCTCATAGACAGTAAAAGTGGAACTGGAATTTGAATTTTTTAAAGAGAAATTGTAATAGAATCTTTATTACTGATGTATCTGTTTTGGCAGGAACATTTTGTAATATAAACATGAACGGTTACAGCCTTTATTCTGTAAGTGCTTTGGAAGTATTTATCCACTTCTGGGAAAGTATCTTAAGGGAAAAAAAGCCTTTTTTGTAAAGGATACAGTAATTCAGTTCCTAAAGGCTAGGATTTAAAAATAAAGACTGTACTCTGAGATTTAAATTTAAAAAATCAACATATACTTGATCAGCAGAAATATACAGAGTATCTTAAAGGTAAATGGCAGCTCCTGGTCTGCAAGTTTTGACCTTTTTTTACGTTAATGAAATTCAGCAAACGATTTCTTTTGATAATAGGGTAAATATTATTATTAATAATGGAGATAGTGACTTTAGTTTTATTCCTTTCCTACTGAACACTTACAGACCCCTCTGAGGAAGATTAAGATTGCTTCTTCTTACATTCTTTACTTTTCCTATTTACCCCATTACTCCCTTTCCCTTCTCAGCAGCCATGACTTCTCCATTGCAGAGGCTGCCTAAGGATTGAGGAAGTGGGCAAGAAAGATGAAGACAGTTTTAAATTCATCATGGCTGTACTGCTGTTTTCACTGTTTCGTTTTCATGCATTTCTTGTTGAAAGGGTATCGATATGACATAGGGGTTGAAGGTAGGTTCTGGTTATAGATAGTTTGTGTTTACATCCCAGCTTTTCCACCTAAGTAAGTTACATGAATTCTCTGTACTTCAGTTTCATCATTCATGAAATGAAGGCTATAATAGTATGGAAGTCATTGGATTGTTTCAAAGAAAAATTAGGCATAATTTGAGTTCCTGATGAAGTCAATAGTTCACAGCTATGACTGTGCATTACAGTCATTCAGTGAGCTTTTCAAAAATACAAGTGAGTAGGGACTTCCCTGGTGGCGCAATGGTTAAGAATCCGCCTGCCAATGCAGGGAACACGGGTTCGAGCCCTGGTCCAGGAAGATCCCACATGCCGAGGAGCAACTAAGCCCTTGTGCCACAACTGCTGAGCCTGGGCTCTAGAGTCCGCGAGGCACAACTACTGAGCCCGCATGCCACAACTACTGAAGCCCACACGCCTAGAGCCCGTGTTCCGCAACAAAGAGAAGTCACCTCAGTGAGAAGCCCCTGCACCGCAACATGGAGTAGCCCCTGCTCACTGCAACTAGAGAAAGCCTGCGCACAGCAACGAAGACCCAGTGCAGCCGTAAATAAATAAATAAACAAACAAACAAGTGAGTAAACTTTTGATAGAGCCTGGGGGTCAGATTTCCCCCTCATTATGTATTTGTTTGCTTGTTTATTTAAATGGCATGAGATTTTTGTTTCTTTTATTCACTGCTGTATCCCCAACTCCTAAAACAGTGCCAAACACAAAAAGATTTTATGAATGAATTAAAAAGCAAATTATCTTTGGTCCCAGCAGTTCGTCCCTTCTCTTTTTGTAAAAATAAATAAATAAATAAAAAGTTTTTTAAATTTATAAATATAAAATTCATCCTTTTTGGTAAACAGTTCTATTTGCCAATTATGGTCAAACCCTTTTCTCATCTTCAACCCCTGGCAACCACTGCTCTAATCTTTATCCTTACAGTTTTGGGTTTTCTGGAATGTCAAATAAACTGAATCATACATTAAGTAGCCTTTTGAGTCTGGCTTTTGTCACATTGCATAGTGCATTTGTAGCTCATTTGTGTTGTGTCTCAATATTTTTTTTTCAATTGTTGAGTAGCATTCTATTGAATCTGGAACAACTATATTAACAATCTCGTGCTGTTTGTTCTTTTTGATTTTTAGCTTTCAAGAGTGTTGGATCTTCCTCCAGAATACTTGATCAAGTCAATATCTGCAGTTCCAATTTCCAGAAAAGAGTTAAGTATAATATATTTGTAATGATCTAGAATGTTGCTGGCTTTGTCAATATACAAAAAAAGTTACTCTTCAATTTACAGAATAGTCCTTGAAATTAACCTTAATATATGATTTAACCTATTATTCCCATGGATTTAAATAATAAAATTAAAATCTGTATTTTACATACTGACATGGCAGATTATATTAGTATTCTCATGTTGTTTTGATGTTTATTCTAATAACTATAATTATGGCAGTCTTTAAGAAAAATTTGGAATGAGGTTCGAATTTAATTCTGTAACAGCAAATAAAAGAACTAAGATTGTAGTTAGATTGTAGTTAGAAAATCAGGTTTTGAAGGGATCTTAGAGGTTTTGCACCTATCTAACACTTGAATACTGTTGTGCCATATTTACCTGCTAGATTTTTTTTTTGCAGGTTTTGGTTTTTTTGCTTGTTTCCATTTGAGGCGCCCCCAGTGATAGAGAATTACTGGTTAGGACTACATACAACCTATAGTTGCTTCTTGGATTCAGAGAGATATCTCTTCTGTTTGGTCATTCTCATTGATACCTGTTTACAAGTTGGCTAGAAAACTTCAATATTTGGATAAAATACCCTCTCAGTTAATTAATAATGACAAGAAATTAGCTACATAGTAGGCATTTAAGCCCTAAGCTTAAATTATAACTGTACCATTATGATATAATTATACCATTATCATTATACCATTATGTCCTTGTATTTTGTCCTGTAAACTTTGTCAGGATTTTAAGATTGAGTAGAGTGAATGTTCTTTTTCCAAGAATAGGACAGAGAGATAAGTGGAAAAGAAAGAGAAAGGCGACGTATGGCCTTGTAAAAGAAAGCATCTTTAAAATGGCCTGCTACAACTTCATCTCTACCGAGTTCCAAGAACAGAGGCAACCACTGACCAAAAGATGGGCCATATAATTATATGTAAATTGATGTAGTGTTGCAAACCAGTTACCTATTTCATAAAATCTGTAAAGGACATTTTGCATAATAATGGGAATGTCTCCGTTTTTATTTTGTTTCAAAGACCTTTAATAAGCTGAACCGTGTTGGCCCATCTTTTTGTTTGTCTTTTTTTTCTTAATTGAAGTAACATTGGCTTATAACATTATATAAACTTCATGCGCACAGCATCCTCTAAACAGTATAGCGTGCTCACCACCAAAACTTCAGTTTCCATGTGTCAGCATACAGTTGATCCCCTTCACCCATTTCACCCTCCCCCCTGCCCCACCACCCCTTCCCCTCTGGTAACCACCACTCTGTCTCTGTAGCTGCATGTTTGGTTTGTTCACTTACTTTGTTTTTATTTCTTATACTCCACATATGAGTGAAATCACACAGTATTTGTCTTTCTTTGTCTGATTTATTTCATTTAGCGTAATACCCTCGAGGTCCATCCACATTGTCCCAGACGGCAAGATCTCATCTTTTTCTATGGCTGAGTAGTATTCCATTGTTTATATATATACCACATCTCCTTTTTTAAAATTTTTTATTGGAGTACAGTTGATTTACAGTGTTGTGTTAGTTTCAGATGTACAGCAAAGTGAATCTGTTATACATAAACATATATCCCCTCTTTTTTTAGATTCTTTTCCCATATAAGCCATTACAGAGTATTGAGTAGAGTTCCCTGTGCTATACAGTAGGTCCTTATTAGTTACCTATTTTATATATAGTAGTGTGTATACGTCAGTCCCAATCTTATCCCTCCCCCACCTTCCCCCTGGTAACCGTAAGTTTGTTCTCTGCATCTGTAACTCCATTTCTGTTTTGTAGATAAGTTCATTTGTACCCTTTTTTTTAGATTCCACATATAAGCACTATCATACAATAGCTATCTTTCTCTGTCTGACTTACTTTCACTTAGTATGATAATCTCTAGGTCCGTCCATGTTGCTGCAAATGGCATTATTTCTTTTTTATGGCTAAGTAGTATTCCATTGTATATATGTACCACATCTTTATCTATTCATTTATGGACACTTAGGTTGTTTCCATGCGTTGGCTATTGTAAATAATACTGCAGTAAACATAGGCGTGCTTATATCTTTTCAAATTAGTGCTTTCATGTTCTTCTGATAAATACCCAGAAGTAGGATAGCTGGATCATATGGTGGTTCTATTAACTTTTTGTGGAATCTCCATAGTGGCTGCACCAATTTACATTCCCACCAACAGTGTATGAGGGTTCCCTTTTCTCCACATCCTTGCCAACACTTATTTCTCACCTTTTTGACAGTACCTATTCTGATGTGAGGGCATATCTCATAATTGGTTTGATTTGCATTTTCCTAATAACTAGTGGATGCTGAGCATATTTCCATGTGCCTGTTGTCTTGGCCCCTCTTTTGAATAAGATTTTCTTTACCTGCTTGCAGTTCCTTTGGGTAGCTCCACTTTAACAATCTGAAATACCAGAACTTTGGTTTATAGAAAATAAATATTGGGGAGGACCTTAATTTTTCTAGGCTACCAGTCTAAAGTTCTGCATATTAAATTTGTTTACAACAAAGGAAAACCCTAGCTTTGCCTTCATAAACCCAGTTATTCTTTAGAGTACTAAAACAAAGCCTAAGTGTTCTTGTTTTGGGGGTTTTTTTTTTTGGCTGTGTTGGGTCTTCATTGCTGTACGCAGGCTTTCTCTACTTGTGGTGAGCGGGGGCTACTCTTCGTTGTGGTGCGCGGGCTTCTCATTGCAGTGGCTTCTCTCGTTGCACAGCACGGGCTCTAGGCATGTGAGCTTCAGTAGTTGTGGCGCAAGGGCTTAGTTGCTCCACGGCATGTGGGATCTTCCCGGACCAGGGATTGAACCCGTGTCCCCTGCATTGGCAGGTGGATTCTTAACCAACTGCACCACCAGGGAAGTCAAAAGCCTAACTGTTCTATATTTCTAACTTGATTCTAAAGTGCTATAACATGCCAGGAGAATTAAGAAATTTTATTTTTGTTAATTTGGTTTATTTAATGTGATGTGAATCCATTTGCTCATGTCTCCTAAATAAGTTTTACAGTTGTCCCTTGAACAACATGGGTTTAAACTGCATGGGTCCAGTTATACGTGGATTTTTTCAGCTAGCTTGAACTATGGTACTACATGATCCATGGTTGGTTGAACCGTGGATACAGAACCGTGGATTTGGAAGGCTGACTGTAAAATTACACTGGGATTTTCAACTGCTCGGATGGTCAGTGCCCCTAACTCCCCCTGGTTGTTAAAGGGTCAGCTGAATTTTTTTTTTTTTTTTTTTGGCCACGACATGCAGAATCTTAGTTCCCTGACCAGGAATTGAACCCACACCCCCTTGCAGTGGACGTGCAGAGTCTTAGCCACTGGACTGCCAGGGAAGTCCCAGCTGTATTTTCAACTGTGGTGAAATTCCTGTTTAATACTGCTTGTAGTAGACAGAATTAGTAACTTTGTTACCAGCCAGTACTTCTCAGATCTATGGATTTCAGTCTGAAACCACAGCAGCTTCTTGGAAGTAGTGGGGAAGTAGCTATTGCTGTTTTAAACTTATTTTTTTAATTATAAACAATATGAAAGTAGAGGGAATAGTTTAATGAGCCCCTGTGTGCCCGTCACTCATGATCATTAGCACATGGCCAGTTTTGTGTTGTCTACACCCCTACCCACTCTCCTTCTTCACAGTGGACTATTTTGACAGCTGCTTTTCATAGTCTAGATGTTATGTCATTTTAAAGGGATTTTTTAAAATTAGTTTTTCTGTCATGAAAGCAAAACATAACCTTAAGGAAATTCAGGAAAATACAGAAGAATAAGAAGAAAAAATCCCCAATACTCTTACTACATACAGTAAGACAACTGATGTTAGCAATTTGGTATATCTTTTCTCTTTTCTCTTTGAATATGTCTTCCAGCCTTAAAAAAGTCATAGCTGTAAAACAACTATGTATGATTTTGAACCCTTTCTCTTGGCATCATTTCTTTGAAAATACCACTTTTTGACAGTGGCTTACTCTTAACTCTGCCCTGTTGATGGACATTTAGATTGTTTCAGTTCTGACTTTTCACATAGTTCACATTCAAGAATTGCCTCTCCAGGATGTGGAGAAAAGGGAACCCTCCTACACTGTTGGTGGGAATGTAAATTGGTAAAGCCACTATGGAAAACAGTATGGAGGTTTGTTAAAAAAAAAAAAAAAAAAAAAAAAAAAACACTCAATTCCACTCCTGGGCATATATCCGGAAAAGACAAAAACTCTAATTCGAAAAGATACATGCCCCCCAATGTTCATAGCAGCACTGTTTGCAATAGCCAAGACATGGAGGCAACCTAAGTGTCCATCAGCAGAGGAATGGATAAAGAAGATGGGGTGTGTGTGCGCGCACACGCACGCGTGCGTAATAGAATATTACTCGGCCATAAAAAAAGAATGAAATATTGCCATTTGCAGCAACATGGGTGGACCTAGAGAAGATTACCATAATAAGTGAAGTAAGTCAGACAGAGAAAGGCAAATATCAAATGATATCATTTATATGAGGAATCTAAAATAAAAACAAATGAACTTATTTACAAAACAGACAGACTCACAGACACAGAAAACAAGCTTATGATTACCAAAGGGGAAGTGGGGGAGAGGGATAAATTAGGAGTTTGGGATCAACAGATACACACTACTATATATAAAATAGATAACAACAAGGACTTACTGTATAGCACAGGGAACTATATTCAATATCTTGTAATAACCTATAGTGGAAAAGAATCTGAAAAAGAATATATATATATACACACACACATTTGTGTGTGTGTGTGTAACTGAATCACTTTGCTGCACACCTGCAACTAACACAATATTGTAAATCAACTCTACGGTACTTCAATTAAAAAAAATTACTTCACTAAATAGACAAAGCAAAAATTTCTTGTGGGTGTATAATTAAAATCTCCCAAAAGGGAAAACTGGGATCAAGTCTGGTTGATTACCCTCACCTCCCTGAAGCATTTACTTCTCTGTGGGTCCTTTCATAGTAGCAAATAACCCAGCACAGAATTCAGAATTTGTGTTTTAAATATTCTTAGTTTAATAAATTGGTGTTAATCATTATTATTGGCCTAAAAGGATGATTTTTTAAATTTGTCCTTATACCACTGAACTACTTGAAAATATTTTACTGAGAATTTTTTAATTGAATTAGTTTATTATTTATGTCTCAAGTAAAATTTTGGATACTTCATACTATTAACTTTTTAAACCATCTATAGAAAATCATGTGAACTGTTTGGGTTTTCCTGGATGTTTGAGAGCCATCCTGTAGGTTTATGGTCATCTTAAACCTTTTATAAAGTATCCCACACAGGGAAGTATATTCAATATCCTTAGATAAACCATAGTGGAAAAGAATATCAGAAAGAATGTATGTATATATGCATGTTTGTGTAACTAAATCACTTTGCTATACAGCAAAAATTAACACGACATTGTAAATCAACTATACTTCAATTTAAAAAAAAAGAGGGCTTCCCTGGTGGCGCAGTGGTTGAGAGTCCGCCTGCCGATGCAGGGGACACGGGTTCGTGCCCCGATCCCGGAAGATCCCACATGCCGCGGAGCGGCTGGGCCTGCGAGCCATGGCCGCGGAGCCTGTGTGTCCGGAGCCTGTGCTCCGCAACGGGAGAGGCCACAGCAGTGAGAGGCCCGCGTACAGCAAAAATAAAAATAAAAAAAAATTAAAAAAAAAATTAAAAAAAATAAAGCATCTTAGCTATATGTCAAATCATTATTTAATCTTTGGTACATTCAAATCTTTATTTTCAATTAATATTGCTGTTATAGCTCTTATTTTAACTTTATATGGTTTTTATTTTTTAAAATCTTTGTGTTATTCCCATTTTGTTAAACTAATTTCTTCATTTTCCCACATTATTGGCACAAATACTTGACTAAATTATCAGAGTTCTTTGGTAAGAATAAATATATTCAAACCTTATATGAGTTTCCACAATTACAGTTAATCTTTAGAAAATTGAATTGTTATGTAATCATTAGAGAATAGTCCTAGAGAAGAAACAGAATGGTTTGCCAACCAATCCAGTAAGTGAAGAACTACAGACAGAGTAATTCTCCATGGCTTGGTACTGTATTAACATTTTTATTTAACATCAGAACTAGGATTATTTTACCAGAACTTAAGTAGGCGCCATTATCATCACCATTTTACTGTGCCACAAAAGAAAGTAAGCAACATGCCGAAGAGCACACAGACACTGATTAATAGTTGAATTTGGGTCTTCGGTTACACCTCAAATGTCGGTAGATGAGTTTGGGTTGATAAGTGTAATCCACACTAGGCTGCTGGATAATGGGCTAAGGTGCAGGAGAATCCCCCCCCCCCAGTTTTATTGAGATATAATTGACATACAGCACCGTATGAGTTTAAGGTGTACAGCATAATGATTTGGCATACATATTGTCATGAAATGATGACCACAGTGTTTAGTGAACATCCATCATCTCCTATAGACAACATTAAAGAAATAGAGAGGGTTCCCTGGTGGCGCAGTGGTTGAGAGTCCGCCTGCTGATGCAGGGGGCGCAGGTTCGTGCCCCAGTCTGGGAGGATCCTGCGTGCCACGGAGCGGCTGGGCCCGTGAGCCGTGGCCGCTGGGCCTGCGCGTCCAGAGCCTGTGCTCCATGGTTAGAGGGGCCGCAACAGTGAGAGGCCCGCGAACTGCAAAAAAAAAAAAAAAAAAAAAAAAAAAAAAGAGAGAAAAAAAATTTTTTCCTTGTGATAAAAACTCTCAGGATTTACTCTCAACATACAAGTGTTAATTATCTTTGTCATGTTGTACATTATATCCCTAGTACTTATTTATGTTATAACTGGAAGTTTGTACCTTTTGACCACCTTCATCTAATTCCCCCTCCCCCTAATCCCCACCTGTGGTAGCCACAAATCTGATCTCTTTTCCTAGGAGTCTGTTAGTTAGTTTTCTTGTTTGTTTGTTTTTGAAGTATATTTGACCTACAACGCTGTTCATATTCTACAACATAGTGATTTCTGAACATTTCAAAATTATCATGTTAAGTCTAGTTGTCATTGGTCACCATGCAAGGGCAGTGCATAATTATTGACTATATTCCCACACTGTACATTTCATACCTGTGGCTCATTTATTTTGTAACTGAAAGTTTGTACCTTTTAATCTTCCTCACCCATTTCTCTCTTCCCCCTACACCCTTCCCCTCTTCCGCCTACACCCTTCCCCTCTGGCAACCACCTGTTTATTCTCTGTATCTATGATTCCGTTTCTGTTTGGTTATGTTTGTTCACCTGTTTTGTTTTTTAGAATCTGCAATTAAGTGAAATCATATAGTATTTGTCTTTCTCTGTCTGACTTATTTCACTTAGTAGAATACCATCTAGGTCCATCCATCCATGTTGCTGCAAATGGCAAGACTGCATTCTTTTTATGGCTGAATAATATTCCAGTGTGTGGTGTGTGTGTGTGTGCACACACACACATACTACATCTTCTTTATTTGCTCATGTATTGATGGGCACTGAGGTTCCTTCCGTATCTTGGCTATAGTAAATAATGCTGCAGTGAACATAGGGGTATACGTATCTTTTCAAATTAGTGCTTTCATTTTCTTTGAATAAATACCCAGACTTGGAATTCATAGACTGTATGGTAGCTTAGTTTTAATTTTTTGAGGGATCTCCATACTGTTTTACATAGTAGCAGCACCAATTTACATTCCCAACAACAGTGCGTGAGGGTTCCGTTTTCTCCACATCCTTGTCAACACTTATTATTAGTTGTCTTTTTGATAATAGCAATTCGACAGGTAGGAATGATACCTCATTGTGATTTTGATCTGCATTTGCCTGAGAGTTAGTGATGTAGAGCAACTTTTCATGTGCCTGTTGGCCATCTGTATGTCTTCTTTGGAAAAATGTCAGTCTTGGAACCCTGCCCGTTTTTTAATTGGGTTGTTTGTTTTTTTGATGATGAGTTCTTTGTATATTTTGGATATTGACCCCTTGTTGGATATATTGTTTGCAAATATCTTCTCCCATTCAGTAGGTGATTTGCATTTTGGTGATAGTTTCCTTTGCTGTGCAATAGCTTTTTAGATTGATTAGGTCCCATTGGTTTATTTTTGCTTTGCTTCCCTTGCCTGAGGAAACATATGCAAAAAAAATATTAAGACCAGCGTCAAAGAATGTACTGCCTGGGCTTCCCTGGTGGCGCAGTGGTTGAGAGTCCGCCTGCCGACGCAAGGGACACGGGTTCATACCCCGGTCCGGGAGGATCCCACATGCCATGGAGCGGCTGGGCCCATGAGCCATGGCCGCTGAGCCTGCGCGTCTGGAGCCTGTGCTCCGCAGCGGGAGAGGCCACAACAGTGAGAGGCCTGTGTACCGCCAAAAAAAAAAAAAAAAAAATGTACTGCCTACGTTTTCCTCTACAAGTTTTATTTCAGGTCTTACATTTAATTCTTTAATCCATTTTGAATTTCTTTTTTGTGCATGGTGTGAGAGAGTAGTCCAGTTTGATTCTTTTGCATGTAAATGTCCAGTTTCCCAGCACCATTTATTGAAGAGGCTGTCTTTTCTCGATTGTACATTCTTCCTCCTTTGTTGTAGATGAGTTGCCCATATAAATGTTGGTTTATTTCTGGGCTCTCTATTCTGTTCCATTGACCTATATGTCTGTTTTTTTGTTTGTTTTTTATTTATTTATTTTTGCCTGTGTTGGGTCTTTGTTGCTGCACGCGGGCTTTCTCTGGTTGCGGTGAGCGGGGGCTACTCTTCGTTGCGGTGCGCGGACTTCTCATTGCGGTGGCTTCTCTTGTTGCGGAGCATGGGCTCTAGGCACATGGGCTTCAGTAGTTGTGGCTTACGGGCTCTAGAGCACAGGCTCAGTAGTTGTGGCGCACGGGCTTAGTTGCTCTGCAGCATGTGGGATCTTCCCGGACCAGGGCTCGAACCTGTCTCCCCTGCATTGGCAGGCGGATTCTTAACCACCGGGCCACCAGGGGAGTCCCTATATGTCTGTTTTTGTGCCAGTACTCTACTGTTTTGAGTACTGTAGATTTGTAGCATAGTTTGAAATCAGGGAGTGTTATACTTCAGCTTTGTTGTTCTTAAGATTATTTTGGCTATTCTGGGTCTTTTGTGTTTCCATACAAGTTTTGGAATTATTCTTTTTCTGTGGAAAATGCCATTGATATTTTGATAAGGATTGCATTGAATCTGTAGATTGCCTTGGGTAGTATGGTCATTTTAACAATATTCTTTCATACCATTAACATTTCTTTTAAAGCTTGTTTCATGGTGCTGAACTCTTAGCTTTTGCTTGTCTGTAAAACTTTTGATCTCTCCTTCAAATCTGAATGAAAGCCTTGTTAGATACAGTATTCTTGGTTGTAGGGTTTTTTCCCCCTTTTGTTGCTGTAAATATATCATCCACTCCCTTCTTTTCAGCCCACAGAGTAGTAATTTCCACTGCTCTTCCAATTCACTGATCTGTCCTCTGTATCATCTACTATTAATTTCTTGTAGTGTATTTTTATTTCAGTTGTTGTATGCTTTAGCTCTGTTTGATTCTACTTTATATCTTCTATTTGCTTAAAACTTCTCCCTCTGTTCATCCATTCTCCCAAGCATCTTTCTGATCATTACCTTAAACTCTTATTGGGTAGATTGCTTATCTCCACTTAACTCAGTTCTTCTTCTGGGGTTTTATCTTGTTCCTTCATTTGGAATGTATTTCTCTGAGACCTCATTTTGTCTAATTCTGTTTTTATTTCTATGTATTTGGTAGGTTGGTTACATTTCCTATTCTAGACAAGTGACCTTATGTAGAAAACTTCATATGGGTCCTAGCAGCACGCTCCCCTCTGGTCACTAGAGTCATATGCTTTAGAGGTGTCCCCTGTGTGGGCTTTTTGGGTCTTTCTGTTGTGGCAGGCTGACTACTGTGGGCATGCAAGTAGGCCTGGCTCTTTTGTGGGTTGCCAGGCCCTGCCTTGTGTGAAGGCTGCCAGTCACTGGTAGGTGGGGGCAGATCCTGGTGCAATGGAGCTCATGGCCAGGGGAGTCCAGGTCCTGGTGCCAGTCAATAGATGGCTGGGGCCCGGTCGCCAGGCAACTGGCTACAGAGCCCCAGTGGGTCCTAGGGCTAGTGCTGGCCCATTGGTGGGCAGGGCCAGGTCCTGGCATCTGTAGCTGCAAGGCCCTAGTGGTCCCAGTGTCGGTGTCAGCCCACTGGGGCTGGGCCAAGGCCCAGTAGGTTCCAGGGGTAGTGCCTGCTCACTGGTGGGCAGGGCCAAGTCCCAGGGCAGCTGGCGGCTCCGGAGATCCTGAAACGTCTGACCTTCAGCTGGTGGGGCTGTGTCCCTGCCCAGCTAGCTGCTTGGCCTGATGCATCCAATTATTGGTGCTGACAGGCTGGTCAGGAGGGCTGGGTCCTGGTGTGGCTGGCTGTGTTGCCCGGGGAGTCCAGGGCCTGGTGCAGGCCAGCAGGTGGGCAGGGCTGGGTCAGAAGGCGACTGGCTACAGAGCTGCAGGGGGTCCTGGGGCTAGTGCTGGCCCTCTGGTGGGGAGCTAAGTCCTGGGGTGGCTGGCTGCAGGGCTCAGAGTCCCAGAGCTAGTGTTAGCTTGCTGATGGATAGGGCCATGGTGTTGGGTGGTCCCGGGGCTGGTGGTGGCCTCCTGGTGGGCAGGGTCGATTCTTGACAGGGCTGGTGACGGCCCACTGGTGAGTGTGGTCATATCCTGACATGGCTGGCTGAGGTGCCCAAGCTATCCTGGAGGTGATGTCAGCGTTCTGTTGGGTGGGGATGTGTCCCAGTGGGTCCAGAGTCTAATGCTGGCCCACTAGTGGGCGAAGCTGTGTCTCTTGCTGCAGGGCCTAGGGAGTCCCAGGGCTGTGTCCACCCCAGTGGGTAAAGAGGGTCCTATGACCACCTCTGGCAGCTTGGGGATCCCTGGGCTAGTGTCAGCCCACTGGTAGGTGGGGCCAGGTCCCTGGCCTGGGGTATCCCAGAGGTGGTGAGGACTGGCTGGTGCATGAAACTGGGTCCCAGCACTAATAAGCTAGAGGGAGGGTTTCAAAATGGCACGTCCCAGCACCAGTGTCCTGATGAGATGAGCTCCCTAAATTGGCTGCTGTCAGCGTCTCTGTCCCCAGGGAGAGCTCCATGTGCCTCCTGCTCTTTGGGAGGCTCTCCAAGATCTGCAGGTGGGTCTGACGCATGCTCCTTTCGAGTTATGCTGTTGCCCTGGTCTTAGAGCTTGTGAAATTTTGTGTGCACTCTTTAAGAGTGGAGTCTATATTTCCCACAGTCCTCTGGCTCTCCTGAAAGTAAGCCCCACCGGCTTTCAAAACCAAAATGCTGCAGGCTCATCCTCCCAGTGTAGACCCCCAGGCTGGGGAGCCCAGTGTGGGGCTTTGCTCCTTGGAGAAAACCTCTGTAATTGTAATTATCCTCCCGTTTGTGGGTCTTGACTCTACCACATCTCTGCCCCTCTTACTGGTCTCTCTGTGGTTCCTTCCTTAGCGGTAGGAGATAGTTTCTCCTTGTCTTCAGGTGGATTTCATGGATAGCTGCTCTGTAAATCGCTGCAATTTTGGTGTGCATGTGGAAGGAAGGAAGCTCAGGGTCTTCCTACTCTGCCGCCCTGGTCACTTCTCAAGGCTCAGGAAAATTCCTAATGGTCATTATTATTATTTTTTTTTAATGTGTTGAGTCTTCGTTTCTGTGTGAGGGCTTTCTCTAGTTGTGGCAAGCGGGGGCCACTCTTCATTGCGGTGTGCAGGCCTATCACTGTCGCGGCCTCTCGTTGCGGAGCTCAGGCTCAGTAGTTGTGGCTCACAGGCCTAGTTGCTCCATGGCATGTGGGATCCTCCCAGACCAGGGCTTGAACCCGTGTCCCCTGCATTAGCAGGCAGATTCTCAACCACTGTGCCACCAGGGAAGCCCTTAGTGGTCATTGTTGACTAGATTCTTTAATGTGATCAGAAGCCACACAGAATTTTTTAGACATGAGCCTGAATTTCAAGAGTGGTAAGAAGGAAGTGATTTGTGCTCCTCTATTTTGCATTACAGATGGGCTAGACAGATAATGGTTCAACCCACTTATCCTGCCCATAAAGTCTCATTCTCTAGTTCATTATTAACCATCAGAGGATGTTCAGTGTTGGAAATTATGTGGATGTTTGTATATTAATTAAAATTATTTTTATACCTAGAAGATTTCAAACTACAGAAAATTTATAGCGAATAATGTAATGAACACTCATGCTCACTTTCGAATATGTCAGGTCTGAATTTTTTTCCGAATTTTTGTTTTCAGAAATCAAACATTATAGATACCATTGAAGCCACCTGTATATACTTCTTTGATTCCACTCCCTACCATCCTTTCCTAGAGATAACTGCTCTTCTTAAGCAAACGATTGTTTTCACTAATCGGTTGCTTTGTTTCTTTCTTGGTTTCTTTGTTTTTGCATTGTTTCATCACCAGCCCAATGAAAACAGAACAGCACTGTCTGTCTCCTTAAGGAACTACTCAGTGTTAAGAAGAATATTCTTCCTCTCATGTTGAAACTCAGATTATAACGTTTTTAAAAAAATGTGCTTTGGGGCTTCCCTGGTGGCGCAGTGGTTGAGAGTCCGCCTGCCAATGCAGGGGACCCGGCTTCGTGCCCCGGTCCGGGAAGATCCCACATGCCGCGGAGCGGCTGGGCCCGTGAGCCATGGCCGCTGAGCCTGCGCGTCCGGAGCCTGTGCTCCGCAACGGGAGAGGCCACAGCAGTGAGAGGCCCGCGTACCGCAAAAAAAAAAATGTGCTTTGGTCATTTGAAGGTCAGTAAAGGGACTTGAATGAAGGAAGCATGTGGAATAGTGGAAGAAGATTTGTACTGATAGAAGCAGTCGAGACTTGAGCTTTATACTGAGTCTCCTTATTAGTTGCAGGGGGATTTTTAGGGGAGACATTGAACTTGCCAGACATCATTTTTCACATCCATCAAATAAGGTGGTTGCCCTGCCTCTCCCACAGAGATATCATAAAGCTACAACTAGGTAACGGAAGCGGAAGAGTTTTGTAAGGTGATGCAAGATACAGTTCTGAATCGGTACAAGGTGATGATATTTCTGATTGCTTTATATTTTGAAAGTGTAATTCCTTCTGATAAAATTGTGTCAATGTAGAGAACACAGAGTAATTAGTCTTTTTCATTTGTTTGTTTGTTACACTAGTAATGTTTTTAAGGTAACAGCCTTTTCCTGTTTCAATGTCTGTCTTTAGAGAAGTAGCTGACTTTCAGCTTTCTGTGGATTCTCTATTGGAAAACAACAATGACCATTCAAGACCAGATATTCAACTTCAAACCATGAGACTGGCAGAGAAGGTAGGTACTTTAGCACTATTATCTCTTTTTGACATTATAATAAATGTAGTATTTCAAAGGAAAAACTACTCTGCAAGCTATCTCTGCAGGCTATCTGAGCCATAATAATGAATTTAATAGCGTTTTTTTTTCAAGGCACCTTGAAAAGTATAATTTAAATTTATTTTAGCTGCATACTATAACGTTAGGATGGTTTTTGAAATCAGGTATAAAACATTCCTCTTGAGCTGACATTATTCAAGTTTTTGATTAACTACTTACAGGAAGACCGTAGTGTTAATTAAATTTACAGATTGAAGCTGGATGGACTTCTGAATTTAGGAGAACAAGCTTGATAAATTAGAGCAGTGGGTTGCAGTTTTTAAAATAAGTTTCTGGTAAGATGAACGTTAAAATATGAGAAGAAATGATTAGATGTAAATAGAATCGTGATTGCAGAGAAGAAGTGGTTAGATGATTTAACAAACCTCTTCCATTTCTAATTTCTCTGATGGGTTCTGTATCTAAAAGAGGAATTGAAAGGATTGTGGTGAATGACCACATCTAAATTGTTAGTGTAATACCTTCAGAAAAGCAGGTTTGGGGGGAAGTTTTTTTTTAAAATAAGGTTATTACATGTGACACAGAAGAGGGCATGGGCACACTGAAGAGCCCAAACAATGAAAGTCACTTTCATAGAAAAAAACGCTTAAAGAATGAATATGATAGAGGAGCTTTGGTAGCTAAGTAAATGCTTATTTGACCACAAAAATTACCCCAGATTTTTATCAGGAAGTATACCAGGAATAAAATTATCCTAATTACAAGATTTATTTCCTCCTCCTCCTGTGAGTTCTCAAAAATAAAGGTTAGTGGCTCCTCAGTGACAGCAGGTATTTCTTCACGCTTCATGGGTATCTCGGGTGCTTTGAACATCTAGTTGATTAAAAATGTAAAGTGTATCCACTGAAGACCAAGCATTTAAATTATTTACATTTTATGTGTGGGTGTGAGTTGTTCCAGCGGATGCCCTTGACAGAATGTCATGTTCTGTCACTCTCATGCAAGGCGGATGAAATAAAAAGAATTCATTGCATGTCAAGGTACATAGGGTGGGGGTAAAGTGATGCTCCCTTTTTTCCACGTTAGAAAGAGAATTTGAAGTGAGAGAATGGGAAAGTGGAAGACAGAGACTTCGAATACAGAGTAGTATTCTAGCCTGGAAAAGAAGAAAACGTGTAAATGCAAATAGAATGACGGAACTGGGGAGACGGGCTAAGGCCGAGGTCCAGACACAATGACTGTGAGAGAGGACCCACGTGCTGCCCTTGGGAGCCAATCTGATAGGATTAGAACTCCAAAGCTCATTAAGCCTGTTTCATAACATGCCTGTTTTACTTGATTTGTTATCTTTTCAGCTAAAATGTGACACGGTGGTGAGTGAAATCAGCACTGGTCCAGGGACTGTAAATTTCAAAATAAACAGAGAACTATTAACAAAGGTAAGAATGGGTTATGTTGCAGCTGTTGCACCTTCACTCATTCCCTCTGCTTCAGCTACAGTGGTTTCCCTCCAATTCTTAAAACTTATTGTGCCTCCTCTTGCCTCAGAATCTTTGCACATTCTGATCCCTCTGCCTGGAGGGCCACCCCAAGTTAAATCTGCTTATTCTACAGATCTTGATGTTCCCTAGCAGCGCCTTTCTGACCCCTTCATTCATATACGTAACACTGTATATGTCTCCTTTGCAAAACTTATTGTAGTTGCTATTTTACATCTTTTTTCTATAACTTTATTTTTTAATTAATTAATTATTTATTTATTCTTTTTTTTTTCCCTGGATGTGCCGTGCAGCAAGCAGGATCTTAATTCCCTCACCAAGGATCAAACCTGTGTCCCCTGCAGTGGAAGTGCAGAACTCTAACCACTAGACCGCCAGGGAATTCCCAATTTGATTAATGCCTATTGCTCTTTAAACTCTAATTTCCATTAGGGCTTATAGCATCTGTTTTTCTCACATCCCCGGTTCCTAGCGCAGTGCCAGGCATGCAGTAGGTGCAAGATAACTATTGTTAAATGAATTAATGGACTCCATTTTGAATATAAGAAAGGTACTGCTGGTTTCACTCTCTGGTAGCCTATAATCTGTTGGAAGCATAAGATTTATATAAGAGAAACCATAAGACAGTTCTTTTAATAAAACAAATTTTTTTATTGTGATTGATACAATAAGCATAAGAAACATCAGAGATGATAAAATCTGGATGACCTGAAGGAGTTGGGGAAACCTCATAGAGGAATTGGGTCTCCCTTGAGTGAGCCCATGGAAGACAGGTAATCCTGGATATGAGACCATTTGTTGAGTTTTATCTCAATTGAACTTTAAAATTTATCATAATGCATGGTTTGGTCTATTAATTAAAAAAAAGAAATACACACCAGTGTTGGGTTGGTCAGACTTAGTATATGCTATGGTCTTGAATTGAAAATAACTGTAAAACCAAAATTTCTAATAATATAGTTTCTTCCCAAGGTTACATAGTTTACAGACATTTACCCATCAGCCCTATAATTCTTCTGAAGGAGAGTTAGTGTTTCATGCTTGTCTCTAGATCTTTGAACTCTTCTTTTATCTTTTTTTCACTGTTACTTCAAGACAAACTTGTTAAACCAAAATCCATCACAGGGACAAGAAAAATTTGTTTGGAGCTTTTTAAAAAGTGTCTACAACTTGTTGGGCTCTTGATAACACTTCATGTCAACTTAGCAAACCAGTGAATCTAATGTACCTTTTTTTTTTTTTTTTTGGCTGTGTTGGGTCTTCGTTTCTGTGTGTGGGCTTTCTCTAGTTGTGACAAGTGGGGTCCATTCTTCATCACAGTGCGTGGGCCTCTCACTGTCGTGGCCTCTCATTGCGGAGCACAAGCTCCAGACACACAGGCTCAGTAGCTGTGGCTCACCGGCCTAGTTGCTCCGCAGCATGTGTGATCTTCCCAGACCGGGGCTCGAACCCATGTCCCCTACATTGGCAGGCAGATTCTCAACCACTGCACCACCAGGGAAGCCCCTAATGTACCATTTTTAAATAAGTGACTCTTTCTTCCAGTTGCTGTCTCAGTGCTTATGGAAGGAGAAATGGAACTTGCCAACATGCCTTCCAAACTTTAGGTCATTTGATAGGCAATTTTTATGGGAAAATGTGCTATAGTAGATGGAGTTTGCCTTTATAGCCAGCTTAGCTGAAAGAAATATAGTTTATATTTCGAGGCAAGGCATAGTTAATAATTTAAAATTTCAATGGCCATGAATTTTCATGCTTTATTCCAATTAATTAACTAGGAGATTTTATCTGTTTAAGGATGCCCACTAGCTCACTTATTAAATATATTCCCAAATCCTTCTCAGTTGACAATGGAGGGAAAGAGTTAGGGCTTTGAGGTCCAGGTACTGTTTCTCACATGGAAACCCTCCCTTCCTTGTAGCTTTGATGATCTGGATATTAGTGTGACTTTCTTTAAAGGAACAAGCAGATTGCTTACAGTAGCCTGCTCAGTGTCACAGTAAAGATACATCCTAGAGCGGTGAACACCCATAGTCTGAAAAAGGGAGTATTGAATATACCTGTGTTATAATTTTTTAATAATAATTCTTATCTGCTCAAAGCCTAATTTCTTCTACACCTGGCTCCATTATTTTCAGGCCTTAAACAATGTTCATTTGCCTGTCTGAAGTTTTCAGATCATATCAAGAAAATTCAACCCTTCTTTAGGACCATTATAAAACTTTTTTTCCCATGTTAAAGTTATTGAGATTCACATGTAGCCAATGATCTATGTCCAAAACTTACTCCTCAAGCAGAGAATTATGAATTTATCATTGTTTCCATATGTACAAACTTAGCCTTGCATAAAATGAATCTGTTCATGCATTGTAATTGAATTACTAACACTGGCAGCACCAGAGATGATTAAATGTTAGCTTAGGTTTGGATCACTAATAGTGGCTTATAATGTCTTCACATAAATCATCATCAAAGGTAGGAGGCTAAAGTGTGAAATTAAATGTAGTAGGAACTGCCAAATCTCTGAGACTAGATAATACATTTTTCAAAGCTAGAAGAACTTATCATTGTGAAGAACGATCACTTTGGTACCAAACTTCTACCTGGCAGTAGTCTATATAGATGACTTTCAGGAGAAACTAACTTTGAGTAATAGTTAATTCAGTTTATGGGGAGAAAAAAGAGAAAATATGAGTTTAACCAAATAGGAAAAAGGAAAACAAAATCCTGTTTTTTAGGTGTGCCTTAGAAATACACAGTAGATAATACAATTCTTTATTTCGGAAGCACACATGCATTTTTATTTGCCAAATTCAACTGTGCATGCTCTACCAAAACTTAAGGGGAAAAAAAAGAGAGATACTGATTTAAGTGGCTCTAACTCTGCTCATTATTTCACTAATTGAGTTTATGTCAGTAGGCAGTGGATGCATTCAAGTCATGGGTAGTGTCAATTAGCTGAACACGTGGAAAGAATGAATGATTAAGCACTTTTCAGCTATTGACTAAGGAACTGACCAATCAAGTAGTGGTAGCTTCCTTAGAAGCTCTTTTGAGAGCTGTCAAAAAATGCTGACCAGGGACTTCCCTGGTGGCGCAGTGGTTAAGAGTCTGCCTGCCACTGCAGGGGACACGGGATCGAGCCCTGGTCCCGGAAGATCCCACATGCCGCAGAGCAGCTAAGCCCATGCACCACAACTACTGAGCCTGTGCTCTAGAGCCTGTGAGCCACAACTACTGAGCCTGTGTCCCACAACTACTGAAGCCCACATGACCTAGAGCCTGTGCTCCTCAACAAGAGAAGCTACCGCAATGAGAAGCCCGTGCACCGCAACGAAGAGTAGCCCCCGCTCGCTGCAACTAGAGAAAGCCTGTGCGCAGCACTGAAGACCCAATGCAGCCAAAGATAAATATATAAAATAAATTAAAAATATATATTGACCAATAAAGAATTAGATAAAATGACAGAATCATCCACAGAAAATATAATGGTGGTGGATAAACAGAAAGCACCTGCCAATTGGAATATTCGTTAATTTGCTAAAGCATTCCAAAAAGTGAAACCTTTGAAAGATTTAATTTCTGGTTATAGATTCTTTATGTACCTGCATTTACATTACTGAGTACCTCTTACCTTTAAACCTACATATTGGTGAATAGATGGGCCTCTAACTTACTCTATTAAAGTATCAGAGAACTTTACTAGCTCGCTGACATTCTTCTTTGTGCCCACTAATTCAATAAACTTCCTACTTATTATTTGCCAGGGACTGCATTACTGAAATCTGAAGACAAAATGGCATGTATCTTGCCCTCAAGGAGCTTACGATCTAAAAAAGCAAAGCATAAAAAATATCACAGTGTAATGTGTGATGGGTAGACAGTGGGATGAATCATATAATGAGGGCATGTATAAGATACAATCCTGGTGTAAAGAAAGGTACATGTAAATTTTTTTTCCCCCACTCCCTCAAAGTAAATCTGTCTCAAGGAGACAGGAGGTAACCTTGAATTGGGATGAAGATAAAGAATATACTTGGGAGATACAAGGGCAGACATTCCAGGCCAGAGGGGACAGTTTGGGACAGAGTACAGTCAAAAACATGGCATTGTCTGGAAATCAGGAGGTGATTGAGTATGATTTCCACATAGGATGGCATGGGGGAGGATATGAAATCACACAGTATGAAGGACCTTACATGCTGTACATAAGAGTTTCAGCTTTTTCCTCTGTCATTATTTTCCATGGTGTGTTATGTGTACCACAGGTGGCACACATGATTTTTTGGTATTTCTTACACTTAAGAAATTTCATTTTAATAGTTATATGTCATCAAAAAAACCGAACACTTCTAACTTGTGATTTTTATGGATATTACAGTGTGCCTTTCAACAAATCAGTTTCCTCAAAATTAAAACTAAAAATGATATGCATGTAAAGTAAAAATCGAGAAACTGGTAAAACCTCTTAAGTGGTAGGGAATCATTGAAGGCTTTAAACAGAACATAGACCTGATTAAATATGTATATTATATAAGAAGATAGTTAGGTGCTATTGTTTTGTTGTAGTTGTTTTTGTAGCGGTGTAGCTGACAGATGATGACGGTCTAAACCAGGGCAGAGGGGAAAATTATAATATTTAGGGGACAGCATGCGCAGGACTCGGTGATTAACAGGTGATTGGTTCTGGAGGTTGAGGGAAAAGGGTAGATCTTAGGAACTCCTCCTAGGTTTCTGACTTGGTTAGCTGGGGGGTTCAGAGTGAAATTCGTGGAAATGAAGAACGTTGAAGGAAGAGGAGTATATTCTGTTTGAAGTGCCTGAGAGAGATGTTCAATCCTGAGTTGACTGTATCAATCTGTAGCACAAGATTCTGGTAGGTAAGTAGTAAAGTCTTAGGACTTTACACCTAGGAGAAGCGTAAAGTAAGGAGCTAGAAGCAAGAAAGGGGCACAGGGTAGGGAGTGGGGGCAGGCAGTGGAAGATGGGTCTGCAAAGGAAATAAAGGAAAGCAAAATTCAGTAGAATGATGTCACAACAACCAAGGAAGCAGGGTAGTTGCAAGGAGAAGGGAGTAGTAATCAGCTAAAATGATGCTTGAAAGGTAGTTACCCCGGGGGAAAGCAGGAAGGGACCAGGATTAGGGCAGATGAACAAAAGGGACTCTAGACTTCAGCCTTATCTTGATTTGTTTAATTTTTAAATTTTACGAAAAGAATGTATTCATAAAAGTAATGTATTAAATACAATTTAAGTGTTCAATTGGGTTTGGCATTTAGAATACTGATTTTGAGAGCACTTTCAGTGAAATGGTAGAGAAAAAAGCTAGCTAGTTAGCAGGTAGGTCGAATTGTCAGTGAATGGTTTGGAAGTGGAGCATGTAAGATAGTCTTTTATTAAAGTTGCTTTTTTTTGTTTATGCCAGTGAAATCAATGAACCAAGGGTCATTTGTTAAAGAGAATTCTAACTCACTGCTATTACCTTTTGTGGAGTCTACCATCTGTTACATAAAAAGGGATAGAAAGTCAAAAGGATGGGTAGGCCTTAACCTTTGAATAATCTGAGTATGAATTACCTCTCATTTAGATTTACCTTCCCACTTGCAATCTTCTTGTGACCCATGTTCTTGGAGTAACAAACATTTAATGGCTCCCTCATGTAGGACAGGCACTATTGTACTTAATGTCTGTATATTAGTCCTTTCTCTGTATGTCCTAATGCACAGTGTCAGTGAAGAGAATATTATTTTCTCTTTGTCCTTGGGCAAATAGCACTTAGTTCTTGCATCTATTAAATGGAAAGTGTTGCCCATTTTAAGATTGTGAGGCTTAAAAATAACAAAGAAGCATCTAGACTTGAGCCTGGCACTCTATAGATGCTTCTTAAAAGTGTTGCTTTGTTGCTTCCTACTACCTTCTCTGCCTTTTCCATTAAGTGACTGTCTTTTTTTTTTTAATTATTTATTTATGTCTTTGGTTGCGTTGGGTCTTCGTTGCTGTATGCAGGCTTTCTCTAGTTGCGTTGTTGCAGTGCGTGAGCTTCTCATTGTAGTGGCTTCTCTTGTTGCGGAGCACGGGCTCCACGTGCACGGGGTCAGTAGTTGTGGCGCACGGGCTTAGTTGCTCCGCAGTATGTGGGATCTTCCTGGACCAGGGATCAAACCGATGTCCCCTGAACTAGCAGGTGGATTCTTAACCACTGCGCTACCAGGGAAGTCCCAAAGTGACTGTCTTAACCAGCTCTTATGATAGTAGAATTCTTCATGTCATAAACTACATTTTTAGGACTTCAAATACCATGTGTGAAGCAAAAATCAGTATGAGTAAATAAAAATCTATCAGTAATTTCAAAATCCTACAGTAAAAAGTAAATATGTAAATGAGTGTATCATCACTGTTAGCAAAAAATAAAGTATGAATTTTGTGAACCATACAGTAATTCTATGTTAATAACTAAAAATTAACCTGGAATATGTTTTGGCAGTTTCTGTGATACCTCCTTGCTTTTTACTTATGTAGCCAAGAGGAACTTAAATTATAAGTTTTTATTTATTTTCTACCATTACTGTGATCATTAGTATCAGAAAAGTAGCAGCACCACGCAGGGTTAACACATAAGCTGTGGAGTGAACAAAGTTTTTGCAGTATGACCTTGGGCAAGTTACTTAACCAGTCTGAGCTTCTGTTTCCTCATTTGTAAAAATATACTCATCTCTTAGGGTTGTTGTGAGAATTAATGCATATAATACATATAAAATGTTTAGTACAGTGCCTGGCACATCATATGCATTTGATAAATATTAGATGCTGCTTCTGGTTTTGTTGTTTCTATTTGCTGTGGGACTTTTGGCAATTACCTCTCTAAACTTCAGTTTCTTCATCTGTAAAGTATCTACATCATTTGCTACTATAAGGATGAATAGACATGATGTATAAAAGGGCACAGAGGGGCTTCCCTGGTGGTGCGCAGTGGTTGAGAGTCCGCCTGCCGATGCAGGGGACATGGGTTCGTGCCCCGGTCCGGGAAGATCCCACATGCTGTGGAGCGGCTGGGCCCGTGAGCCATGGCCGCTGAGCCTGCGCGTCCGGAGACTGTGCTCCACAACGGGAGAGGCCACAGCAGTGAGAGGCCCGCGCATCGCAAAAAGAAAAAAAAAAAAAAAATTAGAATGTGTGCAAATTAGCAACAGTTAGTTCTCAGTAACAAAGTAATTAAGAAAATTGCAAATGTTTTCTTCATTAAATCCCATGCCTTTTACTTTTCAGACAGTACTACAAGAAGTGATCGAAGATGGCTCAAAATATGGATTAAAAAGTGAACTTTTTTCTGACCTTCCCCAGAAGAAGATTGTGGTTGAGTTCAGGTGAGTGCCTACCCATCATACGTGTTGGTTAATCAACTGGCTGGGCAGGTGAGTGTTTTACTGTTATCATCTGGGATCCCACAGAATTACACATGGGAAAATTAAAAATCAGTTAGATTATGTTATTTCCTTAAAATCACAGTGAGTTGATCATTAAACCATGAATAAAAATTTTGGACTTTAATCAAAGTACCTAGTGATTATTATGTTTCTTTTTAAATTATGTATTAACAGTTTTGTGGGGGGTTTTTTTGTGGAAGATCTAGTTCTTCCTTTTAGTAGACTCCTAAAGCACAGATAATGGTTACTATCATATTAAGAATTTCAGAGTAATGTGATTATCAGAGAAGAAGCTTTGTTGTGTTTGTAATGTATGTATATATATTTTTAGCTTTATTGAGGTATAATTGACAAATAAAATTGTAAGATAAAGTGTACAACCTGATGATTTGATATATGTATACATTGTGAGAGGATTTCCCCCTTTGAGTTAGTAAATACATCTATCACCTCACATATTTACTTTTTTTGTGTATGTGTGTGAGAACATTTGTTCTACTTGCTTAGCGAATTTCAATTATACAATACAGTGTTATCAACCATAGTCACTATGTTATACATTAGGTCCTCAGAACTTATTCGTCTTATAGCTGAAAGTTTGTACCCTTTTACAAACCTCTCCCTATTTCCCCCAGCCTCCAGCCCCAGACAAGCACTTCTCCAGTCTCTGTTTCTGGGAGTTTGACTTTTTAGTCTTTAGATTCCACATATAAGTGATACCATGCAGTATTTGTCTTTCTCTGTCTGGCTCATTTTACTTAGCATAATGCCCTACAGTTTCACCCATGTTGTTGCAAATGACAGGATTTCCTTCATTTTTAAGGCGGAATAATATTCCATTATGTATACATACCACATTTTCTTTATCCATTCATCTCCTGATGGACACCTAGGTTGTTTCCATACCTTGGCTGTTGTGAATAATGCTGCCGTGAACATGGGAGCACAGACTTCTCTTCAAGATAATTTGTTTCCTTTGGATATATACCCAGAAGTGGGATTGCTGGATCATGGAAAAGATTGTTTTTAAATTACTGGTTTTTATACTCAAATTATCCCAAATTAGGCTCCTTTATTCTCTTTGCATGTCCCCTTAAGCCTTGCTGTACTTTTCTTTTTGGCATAAGATGTTCCAATCTTACTCAGACTTGGAATTGTCCATTTCCCCCAAGAAGTCCTGGTTCCTTTTTGTGAGGGAGGTATTTAGAAGCCAAGTTCTGGGCTGTAGGAGTGCTTATTACTACTGGAACTCAATTTTTACTGATGTTACCAATTCAAATCCAACATCACAAGGTCCATTACATGTAATGTGTATTATTTAAAATTACCAGAGAAATAGCCTGATGTTTTAATGTGCCTCTAAATAGTCTTCATGATAACTTTCTTATATGCCATCAACAAAACCATCTAATCTATGAATTGCTTTTAAGTAACCAAAAAAGAAAAGGGGTCACTTTCAGGGTACAGCTGACAGGATGACAGCTCTTGAACATTGTTAGAGATACTGTATTTGCCTTCCTAACAGCCAAGGAAGAGCTTCGATGAGCTGTTTTCCCACTTAGAAAGATAGAACTTGCTAGAGCCTTTGTCTTAAGTATATGTTTTTGTGGAAGATTTTTAAAAATTGACATGGCAGATATTATTTCAAGTTTTCTAACTCATTATTATAATTTATGGTGGTAACTTAGTTAAACTTAGTTATGATTAGTACCTGGAGTAATCAGAGGTGAATGGGTTTTATGGATTCCACATTTGTACTGTCTCTGCCACTCAGTCTTGTTCTTAGAAAAAGCAGACCCTCTAAGACTGGGTAAACTCATCTGTTTATGATAAGGACTGATTGTTGAGTAAGCTAACCTTTTTATGGAGCAGATATATATTATGAATAAATCTTATGCTACTGGTGTGCTCCAATCAAGATATTTAAAGTTTAGTGTAAACATTGTTGCATCAAAAGAACAGAGAGGGACTTCTGCAGTCATCCTCACCCCAGAGAGGAACTACACTAAGGCCATCCCCCAAGGAAAGTTGCCGTCATTTCAGTCATCTCTTGCACGACAAGCCACTACAAAACTTGATACAGGGATTGGCAAACTTTAGCCCATGGGCAAAATCCAGCCTGCCATGTTTTTATAAATAAAGTTTTATTGGAATACAGGCTTGCACATTCATTTACATATTGTCACTGTGGCTACTTTCATACTCTAATGGCTGTTGAGTACAGTAGAGTTGAATAATTGAGATAGAGACCAGATGGCCTAAAATATTTACTATCTGGCTCTTTAAGAAAAAGTTTGCCACACTCCTGATTAGTGTCTTAAAACAACCACCACTTTGATGTTCATGACCCTGTAGACCAGGAAATCAGGGAGGACGTAGCCTAATGATTCTTTTACTTGCCTGCGGTCACTTATGCAACTCTGGTCATCTAGACATTATACTAGGGCTAGAAATCCAGGTGGCTCATTTACTTGTCTGGCATCTCACCTGAGGGCTGGCCAGGCATCTCTCTCTCTGCATTCTCCAGCAGAATAGCCAGACCTCTTTACAAAGGTGCTCAGGGCTCCAAGATAGTAAAATATCTGGTTTTGTAACAGGCACATCATCACTTCTGTAACTGTCAGCTGGTCAGAGCAAGTCACAAGATCATCCCTGATTCAGAGCAAGGGAGTAGATTACATCTCTTAACAGAGAGTGGCAAAGAGTTTGTAGCCACCTTTAATTCTTTTCATTCATGTCTTTAGTGATGCAGGACACATACCCTTCTCTGGGGAGGTACTTCAGTACTTGTACACTCCTTGCTCTTACCTAACCAACAGCAATGGAGAATCAGTAGCAAAGTAGAATAATATCTGTTACTACACATTCACCCTTGAAATAGTGCCATCACAAGTTTCTTGAAACATGAAAACATGAAAAGTTGCCACCAGTGTTCACTTTTAATGCCTTCTTCTCAACGTTCACTTCCCCTTCACCATCCCTTCTCCCCAGCCAAGCTCAAAATACCAAGACCTTAGTCTTTCTTACTCACTGATTCTTTGGCTTTTCTCCAAAGTTTGTGTTTCCCATATAACGCTTTTTTGTTTATGCTTATGTCTAAAAATAACATGTTCTATTTGAGTTGTAGTCTATAGGCCTTTTGAATGGCAGTTTATTTGCTTATGGATTTGCCTCTCTCAACTTTTTTCTAAAGCAGTTAAGGAAGGCTAGAACTTAAATGAGCATCTGAATGCTGATGAAAGCAGGGTCCGTTTCCCAGCAGCCATCTTTGCCCTCTGTTATTTTCCATCTGGCATTGCTGTGGGACCATAGCTGCTTTCTCCCTTAGAAGTTTTCCAGTTGCTGTGGCGCTTGTCATTGTGGTTTCAAAGTAGAGACAAACAGGTAGAGGAGAGGGTAAAAACTGATAGAAAACATTGTTCTTGAATTTGTCCTGAAAATGAGAGAGGTGGGAGGAGAGAATTTCTTTAACTACCTAGTTTCTTTAATAGACCAGGCAGCTTTCCCCTCAAAGCAAGAGATAGAATCACTGTGTTCAAGAAACTTGCCCCTTACATTGAGATGATGATGGTGATGATAGGTCAAGGAGCTTGCTCATAGTCACAGAGCTAACTCTGAATCCTGTATCCTTAACCTTTCCTGCCTCCTGATATATTGATATATGGTTGGTTTCCCTGTATTTTGTCTGATCCGGGAGCAGTGTGATAAAGTGCCAGCGTCGATGACTGTCCCCCTGGGCTCGGGCTCTTCGGTGGAGTAAGAAGTGAAGCTAACCACTGTTGCCTCTCTCCTCTCTGCAGAGTCAGCCTCTCCTGTTTTGTTCAAATCAAATCTGCAGGAGCACAGTCAGCAGTGGTAGCCTTTCCTCTTCTTTCGTCAACACAGTCTTCCCCACTCCCTGCTGTTCCCCAGTGTGAAGTGTTCTCACAAAACAAATTGAGGACCTCTGGTAATATGGAAGTCCAGGAGATCAGGGTACCAATTTTCACTTAGTAACTGATTCAGTCATCTTAGATGGGACAGTTTATTTCTCTAGTCTCTTTTCTTGTATGGAAAATAAGAGTAATATTATCTTTTTTCTTACAAGATTGAGGAAATTACATGAAAGATTTTTTTTTAATTTCCAGTAAAGTGTCCAAATTGTATTCATAGTAATTACTTTGATTGCCAAAGGAATTGAATTTGTATTTTCCATACCATTGTATTCCCTTCCGAGCAGGAATGTGGTGCCAGAGAATGGCAAATTGATGATATCAAGGGAGGTTTTGTGAAGCCCTAGATAGACTCAGTTCTTCTAATTCTAAAGAAAAAGTACAAAAGCTATGGCCAACAGGCACATGAAAAGATGCTCAGCATGGGGGACTTCCCTGATGGCACAGCAATTAAGAATCTGCCTGCCAATGCAGGGGACATGGGTTCGAGCCCTGGTCCTGGAAGATCCCACATGCCACGGAGCAGCTAAGCCTGTGTGCCAAAACTACTGAGCCTGCGCTCTAGAGCCCGCGAGCCACAACTACTGAGCCTGAGAGCCACAACTACTGAAGCCCACGCGCCTAGAGCCCATGCTCTGCAACAAGAGAAGCCACCGCAGTGAGAAGCCCGCACCCAGCAATGAAGAGTAGCCCCCGCTCGCCACAACTAGAGAAAGCCCGTGCACAGCAACAAAGACCCAATGCAGCCATAAATAAATAAATAAATTTATTAAAAAAAAAAAAAAAAAGATGCTCAACATGGTTAATCATCAGAGAAATGCAAATCAAAACCACAATGAGATATCACCTCACACCTCAGAATGGGTATCATCAAAAAGACCACAAATAACAAATGTTGGCAAAAATGTGAGAAAAGGGAAACCTCGTGCACTGTTGGTGAGAATGTAAATTGATGCAGCCACTGTGGAAAACAGTATGGAGGTTCCTCAAAAAACTAAAAATGGAGCTACCATATGATCCAGCAATATCACTCCTGGGTGTACATCTGAAGAAAATGAAAACACTAATTCGAAAAGATACATGCACCCCAATGTTCATAGCAGCATTATTGAACTAGGCAAGATACGGAAGTAGGCAAGATATGGAAGCAGCCTAAGTATTATTAACAGATGACTGGATAAAGAAGACGCGCGTGTGCGCACACATAATGGAATACTACTCAGCCATAAAAAAGAATGAAATTTTGCCATTTACAGCAAAATGGATGGACTTGGAGGGCATTTTGCTAAGTGAAATAAGTCAGTCAGAAAAAGACAAATACTGTATGTTGTTATTTATATGTGGAACCTAAAAAATAGACTAATGAATATAACAAAACAGAAACAGACTCACAGATACAGGGCAGAAACTTGTGGTTACCAGTGGGGAGAGGGAAGTGGGAGGGGCAAGGTAGAGGTAGGGGAGTAAGACATACAAACTACTATGTCTAAAATAAGCTACAAGGATATATTGTATAGCACAGGGACTATTGCCAACATTTTATAATAACTATAAATGGAGTATAATCTTTAAAAGTTGTGATTCACTGTTGTATGCCTGGAACTTATATAATGTAAATCAACTATACTCAGTTTTTTAAAACAATGCAAAAGCTATGTGAAAGCTTTTTTATTATTATTAGACAGATAATATAAATACCTCGTTTTTAAAAATTCTAAGATTACAAAAGGGTATTCAGTGAGAAGGATGTGTACTCCCTAACCTAGTTTCCCAGTTCTCTCCATACGGGCATTCACCAATACCAGTTTCTTGCTTACCCACCTAGAGATATTCTTTGCATTTGTAAACAGATCACACACATTATATGCTGTTCTTCTCCTTGCTTTTTTCTTTAAACAACGTAGCTTACATTTCTTTAATATCAGTACATCCAGGGCTGGCTTATTTTTATTGTTTCATAGTATTCTGTTGTCTGGAGATTTTTTTTTTTAATTAGCTTTATTGAGGTATAATTACATACAGTACAATACAGTTCACCATATTTCAACATGTAATTTGATGAGTTTTGTCAAAGATGTCCAGGTCTCATCACCACCACTACGATTAGGATATCTAACAGTTTCCCTTTTTTTTTTTTTAACCTTCATCTGTATTACTCTCTTTTATTCTGCTTACTTTGGATTTGTTTTGAGCCTCCCTTTCTAGTTTCTTATAGGAGAGCCTTAGGTCATTGATTTGAATCCTTTCTTCTTTTCTAATATAAACATTTCATGGTATAGATTGTTCTGCTTTAGCTACATCTCCTGAATTTGCTAGTAGGGAAGTCCTAAGGGTCACCCTGTTGGCTGACGTTCTCATAGGGATCACAGTCCTTCACTGTCGTTTAGTTTCATAAAACCAGTGTTTTATATATCTTTCTTGTTTATGGGTTGTTTTAACCCTATTGAAGAACATTTGCTTTCTTTCTAAATAATGATTAAATGAGTATCCTTATAGTTTCATGACTTCACAATTGTGCACAGGTATCTATAGGATCAAGTTTTTAAATTGTAATACCCTTAAAAAGGTAATATTGATAACAAAGCTTTGGAGACAGACCAAGATTAAGCTCTGTTTTTACCATTTTTCTTTTTTAATATAAATTTATTTATTTATTTTTATTTCTGGTCCGTTGGGTCTTCTTCACTGCACGTGGGCTTTCTCTAGTTGCGGTGAGTGGGAGCTACTTTTGGTTGTGGTGCGCGGGCTTCTCACTGCGGTGGCTTCTCTTGTTGCAGAGCACGGGCTCTAGGCACCTCGGCTTCAGTAGTTGTGGCGTGCAGCCTCTAGAGCTCAGGCTCAGTAGCTGTGGCGCACGGGCTTAGTTGCTCCATGACATGTGGGGTCTTCCTGGACCAGGGATCTAACCCATGTCCCCTGAATTGGCAGGCGGTTTCTTAACCACTGTGCCACCAGGGAAGTCCCTTTACCAATTTTATCCAGCTGTGTTCTAGTTAATATATCTTTTTTTAATATTGAAAAACTTACAAAATTTTCAAACATACACAAAATAGGGGAAAGGTATGTTAAGTCCCATAGGCTCATCACCCAGGTTCAAGAGTCCTCAAGATATTGCCAAATTCACTTCATTATCTTTTTTCCTTTTTGTATCTCAAGTCCCTCATCACAAATAAGACATGAGAGTACCTTACATCACAGCTCTTCTGAGCATTAAGTGAATTAATGCATGTAAAGTATGTCAAACTGTGCCTGTCAGATAGTGAGTGTGCTCTAGAAGCATTTGCTATTGTTAAATTATTGATTACAACTTCTCAACCACCAAGAGTGATAAATGTGTTGCTTGAGAATTTGGAGTGGTAAATCCTATTTCTGGTTATCCTGGGAAGCTTTATATATAAATAGTTCTATATTTTTGTTTTAATTTCTGATACAATAAATATTGATAGATATTACTCATATAAACAAAATTTCTTTGGGGTCCCCAATAATTTTTAAAAAGTTAAAGAATTGAGAAGTAGTGCACTAAACTTAATTTCTAATAATGTACATTGTTTGTATCACAACATATCTCTGAATTTCCTCATCTTTTTATTAGTCCTCAAATGTATCTGCTTCCTAAGTGTGCCACTTCTGTGTATGTTATGTGACTACCTCATGAGTCACAGGATCAATTTCACTAAGGATGGTTCTTTCTGGTTTCTAATTTATCTTTGTTCTAAATGTCTAATCTTTAACTATCTTTGCCCTAAATTACCAAAGGCTTTAGTCCACAATTGTATTAAACTATGGAGCTATGACCTAGTTCATTTTAGAACTCTTGTTCTTAGAACAGAAAAAATAAACTTTTGCAATTATCTTGCAGTTCACCTAATGTTGCCAAAAAATTTCATGTTGGACATTTGCGTTCTACCATCATAGGTAAGTGTCATTCGTTTCACAGAAAATACTGAGCATGCCTTTCGGGTCTGTATTTGGTGATACAGTCTAACGGTTTAAGGCTTAAGTAACAAAAGGACAAAAAACAAAGAAGTTGAAATTTATATGAGCTTAATGCTAATTAAATATGACCCAAAAAATGGAAAAAATTGGTTTAGAAATGGCAAAAAGAATTTGTTTCAAAACCAAAAGATTAACTCAGAAACCAGGTTTAACTGGTATGTATGTTTTGATTTTAACTTGTTAAAAATATGTATGCATATGAAGAAGAACTGAAAGATGCCGAAATGAAAATAGTTATATGGGATTGATAGTCATCCTCCCAATTTTTTTGTTCATATTTGTTTTATAAAAGAAACTCAGTCTCAGTCATGTGAGTACCAGCTGGAGTTTTCAAGACTGAAAATTGAAACAAGACTATCCTAATAAAGAGAGATTACTATAGATTCTTGGCTGTAATGCTTCAGTGTATAATAGGCTTATGGTTTCCATTTACTTAAAGTATGACATTGTGTAGCAGCCCAATCTTAAAGCTGCAGTTAGAATTGTATAATATTAGAATTGGAAGGGATTTTGGAGTTTATCTCATGTAATCTGTCTTCCAGGATAGAAATCTGTCTTTTGCATGCTTACAAGAAAGTCATTTATTCTGTACTGGAATACGTTAAAGACTTGGAGAAATCAGTATTTGTGGCATAGATTGTTACCGCACTAGTCAGCTCTCATTGTTACAAAGTTCTCAAGCAGCATTTTAAGAGAGGAAATGACAGGACTTGATGAAAAAGAATATAAGAAATACAACATATAAGAAAAGCTGTTGTCTTACATGAGTAAGTCAAAAGCATAGGGTTGAACTTGATAGTTGTTTGACAGTTGTTAAGGGAAATATTTGAACCAGGAAGAGATAATTACTGAAACTTACCATGTTAAGTGTTTTCATGTATTATCTCAACTAGTTTCACAATAGCCCGGTTTATTAAGTACTGCTGATTATAGATGAGGAAACTCAGATACCAAAAGTAACTTTCCCGAAATCACACAGCTAGTAAGTATTGCAGCCAGGATTTGAAATTAAGCAGTCTAATTCCAAAAGCCTAGGTTCAGGCATTTAGTTGGACTTATAAGATACTAAGGTGCTAAGAAAAATAGGAATATAGTCTGAGTACCAGCTGCAAAAGGTGAGTCCTGTTGCTGAGACCATATACCTTGGGAAAATCTAGAAGTAGGTAAACTGGAGAAGTAGCTGCAGTACTTCGTCAGCTATGCATATTGGCAAGGGGTTATTTGCAGAAAACTAGATCCACTCTAGTAAAAGCAGGAAGGAATTTACTATGGGATATTGAATAGTTGGCAAAGTTGTTGGGAGTGCTGAAGAAGCTTTGGATTAAGCTGACATAGATGACTCACAAAACTGTACCATAGAACTTGATCATCAAGGGAGCTTCTGCCTTTTCTGCAATCACTGCCACTGCCACAGTCAGGAAAACTGCCACTACTCCTGCCATGCCTTCTAGAGTTCAGACTAGCAAAAGAGGCCACCCATACCCTATCTTTCACTTCCCTTGGAGGTCAGATGACAGGACACTAGGACCTCTAGTAGTGATGCCACTAAAAAACAAAGCCTCCGCTACTGTGCTTGTCAGAAAAAATAAAGGTAGCTCCCTTTCCCACCCGTTTCTACCTTCTAGATCACGTACAAAGTGTATCAAATTGCCCAAACCTAAATGACTTATGGAACCCTAACTGCCAGAGATTCTGGGGAGTGTTATTTTTAGCTTTCCAGCCTCTGCAGTATGTGAAGGCACACTAGAAGGAGAGTGGAATAGAGGTCAAATGTCAAACCAGCATCAGCAGTACAGGAAGGTGGAGTCCTTGGACTGCTATGTGCTGTTAGTTAGGGAGCAACATGAGAGGATGGCCTTCATGATTGAAAGAAGGCGGAATGGGCTGCTTAGAAAAAGAAAAATCAGTATGGCTAGGTTCTTTAGGACATAGCCAAATTATATATTTCTTTTTTAACTACTGAGATTCTGTTATTTTCTGCCTTGGAATTGACTTGGAATCGCAATTACTTGCACATGTGTTCCTAACCCCCATTAATGTTGTTGAAAATTGTGAGATTCTTTAGAATAACTACCTCCTCCAAAATAATTCCTTACTCCCTTTCCATAATGTACATGAAAACACAATAATGAATGTTTTAGTAAAAAGAAATTGTTAGTAAATTTTGCCAAATGAATTTTCTGTGTTATGCTTTGATATTAGAGAAGCACATGGTTCTTATACCAAAATGGATAATGAGAAACTGTGTATTTTATTGATTTACTAGGAAATTTTATAGCAAATCTCAAAGAAGCTTTAGGACATCAAGTAACAAGAATAAATTATCTTGGGGATTGGGGCATGCAGTTTGGTAAGTAAATCTGAGGCTTTACTTTTCATATTGTTAAGTTTAATTTCTTTTAATATCTCATTACTTAATCACCTGGACAGAATACAGGCAGAATTCCATTGGATGAAGTAGTGCCTCCTACCTGTTTTTTCCCCTAATGGCTCTTTTGCATAAATCTTGTATATTACTTATTAGAGTAATTCTCACCATACAAGTAAGTTTTGGGGAAGGAAACTTCATACAATCAGAACGAGACCTGATAAATACAGACTTTTTTGGTTTTATTAAAGAAAAGTAGCTTACATTGGTTAGTTAAATGTAGAAGTAAGTATTAGGGAAAAAGTAAGCATAGGTATACACCCTTCTCAACCACAGCCCTGCCATTTTTAAAACTAGTGGAGTCCAGCCTTCCTGGTCCATCCTACATGAAACATCGTACCCTGGGCCAGTGGTGTAAAGGAAGAACAAGCTGGGATACTCTGGCTTCCCCTTAAATTGTACAAGTGGCAGAGGGGGGCGGTGAGGGTGAGGGTCAAAAAGAAAAGAGAGAAAGAGAAGAGTGAGACCCAAACAGTTCAGTGCCACAGATTATCTCTAATGTCATGAGTTTACTCAGAACCATTCGTAGCTCATATACTGCAGTAATCAAGGTGTGGAAGGATGGGATAAATGAAGTTGCTGTGGTAGTGAAGGGCTGGTAGCATGTGAAATGCAAACTTTTTATTAAAATCTCTGGCAGCTACCGGGTGCGTTTTAAGATTCAGCCCTAGCGTCACCTCTGAAAAGCATTCTCTGACAGCCAGACACACCCTTGCCCACTTTCTCACATCACCAAGTTCCTAGTACCCAGCTCTACTCAGATAGGCTTCTCTCTTACTGAATTCTTTTGTGTGCTTCTCTCCTCTGCTAGGTGAAATGCTCCATGAAAGCATGGGCTGTGTCTTACTTATTTTTGTATCCATAGTGCTTGGCACTTAAGACGCACTCAGAATGCTGAATGAATCTGTCTTGGGAAGTATTTCACAATACTACTCCAAAAGAAAGGCTGCATAACATTTTAAAGCTTCTGTAAAGTGCAGTGTGCACTGCCAGTTCCGAAGTTCACTGATACTATTATGTTCTATATCCAGTGAAATGAAATCAGTTCCCGGAAGACAGATTTATCATGACCTTCTCTTAGGAATATTATCCTTTCAGTTAATCAGAATCCTTTTTAGACCCTAAAAAGGGTACAACTTGAACCTAACAGTGCCCTTACTATTCACTGTGGAGGAACAGAAAACATGCCGTGCATTTTATAAACCCACCTGTAGTTCACAGTGGGTACTGAGAGGTTTGGGCTCTAGGCTGAACAGTCAGATTTAATAGATGGCATCCACTTTATATCAGTTTGGCTATTCAGGCATTTCACAGCCATTAGCAAATACGTGATTATGATACTCATTACATTTTAGCTGCAGGATTTTATTGTAGTGGTTTTTTCCTAAAGGACTACTATGGTTAGTGATCTGTCGACATTTCCATTATAACCATCATTGTTGAAGAGTTTTAATTTTGGCTGTTCAGCTATCCCCTATTAAAAGTCGGCAGACAGTTCCTAAGTACAGAATTAGTTTCTGAAAATGTGTTAGGTTGGATGTTAAATGGAATTGGCCTTTACTTTTCCTATTTCTGTTTTTTAGAACACTCTTTCCATACCCTACTCCCAAGACCCTGAATCATAATCACATTTGCTTTTGCTTGAAAGTGAATAGTGCTGGTATATGTTTTAGTCATCCTTCTAGTTCCTGTCTAAGCCCCAAAGATTGTCTACCCCGTGTTTAGTAACATCCCACTTTCTGCTGAGCCTACATAGAAAAATGTACATCAACAAGGCCCAGTGGCAATTGCTCCTTTAGATCCGAAGCTAGGTAACTGATACAGTTGTAGAAACAGATTAGTTTTTAAAGTAATTGCACTACCTGTAATTACTCTTGGCCCAGGCTGCATCTATCCTTTCAATCCAAAATTGTGGTCATCTTTTAGCAAAATATCTTAAGAGTATAAATATTCACAGTCCATACTAAGAATTTTCATTGTAGTTTACAAACCTCAATTATTATTTTTTTAAAAAAAGGTTGAAATTAATACCTTCCCTGAACTCTGAACTTATCATCAAAGACTAAAAGAAAAAAAAATTGGCAAATAAAAGACAAAGCAGATCGGCCAGATCAAAGCATTATGTCACTTGGTCACCTTGAATGGGAGAAGTAATCAGGGCTGTTTCAAGTTTTATCTTCAGTTATTTAAGAACTAATATTGTAACACTAAGCTAATCCTACCTTGTTTTATTTTCACACCTACGTTTTAAAAGTAAGTTTTGAAAACACTTCCCATCAGTTTCTTTTCACAAATTTTGAGTGTCTAGTGCCTGGCATCACGATGTCCTTCCACAGAGTAGCTGCTCAATAAATGCTTGTTTTATTAATGTCTTGTAGGGAGGTGTTGGGCACCATTAGCATAAAGATAACTTAGTCCCAGGCTCTGCCTTGGATGAGCTCAGTCTTTTGGTTTCTGTGGAATTAATTTCAGTGAGCTCTTCAACATATTGAATTTATGATTCAATATATTGAATTTGACTTGCGTCAGTTTATGGGGTAGCAGAACGTGATAGCGTGTGTTTTGCAATATTTTCAGGATGCATAATTATGAGAGGTTAATCTTTTTATAGAACTAGACCTGTTCCCTGCCATGACTGTTCTCTACTGTTCGACTATAATCTTTTCATTTACGGATTACTGTGCTAGGTCTTTTGGGAACTGGCTTCCAGCTGTTTGGCTATGAAGAAAAACTCCAGTCCAATCCTTTACAGCATCTCTTTGAAGTAAGTTGGCAAGAAACAATGTTCGAAAATGCTTCAGCTTCTTTTTTTCAGAGTACAGTGCAGCTTCATAACATATTTTAATCCCAGAGGTTTAAAAAAAAAAAAAAAAAAAAAAACCTGTTCCTTAAAACAAGGACCCAAAACAATTGAAAATGTTGCTTATATTTTACTAGGGAGTTCCTTTCATTTTCGAATCCGGGTGTTTCTTTTATTAGTATTTCAGTTGATTTGGGCCAGTATTTCTCCAGGTATAGAAGCTTCTTAGCATAAACACACAGAATAACATATTCAGCATAGAACTCTTTCAGTTTTTATTGGTTATGTACTGTAGTTTTCTTCATGGTGATAAGTATAATTCATTTAGCCTTGAGAAAACATGAGTGTATACTTTTTTGCTCTTGCTCTGATGTGGGGTAAGGCACATGTGTTTCTCTGAATTTGTGTGCACTATTTTCATTTTTCTTTAAGCTCCTTTTCCTGCCTTTTGCCCAATGTGAACTTCTTTCTGTTCTACCTCATTCAGTCCGTTGGATACTCTGCTTTTCTATCCTCAGTCCTTCCTGGAGTTCATTAATAAAGCCCTTCCTGTCCAATTAATCTCAAGGGATGTGTTTCCTTTTCATTGTCCCAGTTGTTATCTCTGCTGTTTCTGGGCCTGACAAGAAGGAACACAGATACTATGTCAGCCACGCTGGTGACATACCGGGGATCAGCCTAAGGATGTGTATGAGGAGGAGCACTTGCCAAACAATGTTTTACTTCTCTAGCCAGAGCCACAGAGAGCACTTCATCATTTTCCTTTTTGTTAAATTATTTTTCTCCTGCAGCTGGCTTTGTATCAGTAGCTAAATTAACAAAACACGTTCTGATTCTTAAAGACCTTTAAAGGTTTGTGATTTCCTCCTGAGTCTTTGCCTTCACTCTCACTGTAAATACCTACATTTTGATTTATACTGTTAACCAAAAGATTTTTTTTCTGTCTTTCCCATTAAGAGTTTTATTGATAGTCAAGAGTTTAAAAATTAATAATTCTTTATGGTCGTCTATAAAGCCTGCCACCTTAGTGCCTGGAATTTTTACTATATTATTGTTTTTAAACTTTGAATAATCGTGAGGGTTTTTTTGGGTTTTTTTTTTTTTTTTTTTTTTTTTTTTTTGCAGTACGCAGGCCTCTCACTGTTGTGGCCTCTCCTGTTGTGGAGCACAGGCTCCAGACATGCAGGCTCAGCGGCCATGGCTCACGGGCCCAGCCGCTCCATGGCATGTGGGATCTTCCCGGACCGGGGCACGAACCTGCGTCCCCTGCATCGGCAGGCGGACTCTCAACCACTGCGCCACCAGGGAAGCCCCAGCCATCACTTTTGAGAGCGGTGGGACTCAGCTTAAGTCAGTGTTAGGGATTTCCCACCTCCCAGGTCACACAGAGGCTCTTATGTGCATCCCAGGGTGGCCACGGAGGCCTTTTCTTGGCTTCAGTCCACATTGGTCTTGACTCACAGGCCCGGTACCCAAGCCTCTGCTTGTTTGACAGACTCCACCTGGAGGTCTTGCTGTGGCCCGGTTCCGCAGGCCCAGGGACCAGCCTCCCTGTGTGGGGACACTGTGAACCATCGCCCTCTGAGGGTCTGCCGCCTCCTGAGGGCCGCTCAGCTTCTGCTGTTCCCGGGACTGTTTCCCTCAGCTCCTCCTCTGTCCAGGCAGCTCTCCCTTCCCCTCTCCCTGCAGCTTCTCCACTTCACCATTGATCTTGACTATCTTCCGCAAAGCCACGTGCCTTTCTCCCTCACCCCTACTCCCCTGGGACAGCACTACAGTGTCCCATTGTCCTCTGAGTGTTCTTAGAGCAAGGATGGAAATACCGAGCTAGGCCAGGATACATGTTAAAAGCTCAGTCATTATCTCACCCTACTGAAATGTATGAAAAACACTTTTTTCAGCATGCGGAAAGTATTTATTAGGCACGAGTGCATGGTGATCTACAAGTTAGTAATTATCACCCTTGGATAAAGGTGTTAGATATCATGGATGTTATTGTGTATGTACAGAGGAGAAAAATAGGAGAGTCCAAACATTAAAAGAAGATGAAGGGATGGTAAAATGCTGTTTATATGCTGCTAATGATGTACTAATGAGAAATTTGGTAATTAATAAGTTAATTACTTCAAATGAGTTATTTTTTTACCTAGGAAGTTTTGATTTTATTAGCTGTTTGATGTATTAAATTATAATTATATTAATTTGAATTTCTTCAATATTTCATTTAACATTAGGAATCAGTCTCAACCAGAGGAATTTCCAATCAATACATGAAACATGAAACTAAAAATGAGCTTGTTTGAATTATAATCATGAATTTGATACATGTTATTTTCTTAAAAATAAGATCAAATTTAAATGCATTCTAAGATAGAGGACAAATAAATATTCAGATAAAAGGGTCTTTAGTGTCCAAGTTATGCTAACCATCCTTAGCAGTTACTCTCAGTTTTAAAGACAAAAATAACCAGGGATGGGGTTAGAGCCCTGCACCAAGGAATTCAGCTGTGCCTATGTGGCTAATGGTATTCTAGAATCAAATTTAATAAGACTGAGTGGGAGTGAGAGCATTTTCTGCTACTTTAATTTTTCACACTTATTTCTTTACATTTGGGCAGATCATCCCGAGAGCTGATTATAATTAATTAAATTAGAAATAAAATGTCATATGATTTTTGGCAATCCCAGCATCTAGAAATAGTGAAAAGGAAGGATTAATATTCATTTCAGGAAGTCTCAGACATTTAGTTTACTCTCTAACAGAAATACAGCTGGCTGTTGCATTCTAGTAACTAAAAAGAAAAATTGTGTTTCCATCCTCAAAAACACTTTTCTTCAGCCACACTCTCTTATTTATCATATCCAAATTTAAAATTTCCTTTTTATTCCCTTTGAGTCTGGATCTAACCCCAAACGGGAGCTGTCTTCAGAATGCATACTTTCTAAGGGTAGAGGGTTCATGGTAACTGTAAATTAAAAACTCTATAATGTCAGAAATGCAGAGTATAAAATTTACTTTGTGAAGGAAAACGCATTTCTTTTCTAAAACGTTGAAGAATGTTAACAATTAGTTTTATATAGTGCATTTACAAGCAGATTCTTAAGTGCTAATTAAGGCTCTTCTATGGTTTGATAGTATCAGTTGATTTTCAGTAATGTTTGGTTTATCACTACAAATTGCTGAAATGCCAGGGTTCTTCAAGAATTAGGAAGGGCTTTTTGTTTTGTTTTAATTATTTCTATTTTAAATTTTAAGAAAGGGAAAAGATTCTGGTGATGTTTTTTTCTAAAAATATTATCAATATTTTGAACGCTTATTAGATTTCTAAATGTTTGGCTATTTGAGTTTAGGGTCCTAGATTTAAAAAAGAAACTAATGGGCTTCCCTGGTGGCGCAGTGGTTGAGAGTCCGCCTGCCGATGCAGGGGACATGGGTTCGTGCCCCAGTCCGGGAAGATCCCACATACCGTGGAGCAGCTGGGCCCGTGAGCCATGGCCGCTGAGCCTGCGCGTCCTTAGCCTGTGCTCCACAACGGGAGAGGCCACAACAGTGAGAGGCCCGCGTACCGCAAAAAAAAAAAAAAACTAATACCTTTCCTCTTCTGAAAATAAGGATATTTTTTGTATATTTGATTAGAAATTGAATACACACGTGTACACACACGTGTATGTGAGAGAGAGAGAGAGATGGAGAGAGATGGGAAGAGAGAGATGGGGGAAGCGGGGACAGATTAACTTTGAATCACAAGCCATTTATAGATACATATGTATCTTTACTCCTGGAGGCTGGACTATTACGCAGTTGTCAATGGATAGGTCATTCAAAGGTCAGGAAGTCTGACCTATGCCTACATATCAACCTCGATTGGAGGTTGATATGTAGGCACCCCCTGTGTAGCATGTAGTAAAATTCCAAACTCCTAGAAGGAAAGCAGGTGTTTGGCATAAGCCATATTGTTTGCATAAACAGTTTAGGCACCTGAGCCACTCTTATCAGTTAGGTTGGTGGAAACATTCTCAAAATTTAAGTTCCCAGATGCCAGCCAAGGGCTAACCTTGCAAACAACACATTTTAAGGATAACAGTTTCCAGGCCTGCTACGTTAACTCTTTTCTGCACAATATGCTTTAAAGAGGAAAAAAAAAAAAGATTGGGTAGTTTTAATCTTTATTTAGGAGTACTGATTTATTTACTTCTGCCATTCCAATAATTAACATGAGCCATCTATGAAGGGTGAGACATTTTTAACTTGAGATAGATGTTTAATGCCCTGTTCCTTTTGTTGGTAGTATCTAGTGGGTATAAGCCACATTATGGTTGTCCTAAAGTGTTCTCCAGCAATAAAATCACTTTTTCTACCCAAATGCTGCTGCCATGATATTTTGATGATATTACCATAAGAGTTTAGAGGCCTCATAATTTTTGGTAGTTTATTTGCCAATTTTTATTATTTTCATGCTACTTTAATAGCTTTCTGGAAAAAAATATGAGGATAGTAAATTTATTGTTCGTGTTTCACCCTGGAAGTGAGTTACAACTTGTAAGTAAAATCTTTATAGTCTCTAATGCATAACTTCAATATTACTTGAGCTGTAGTGTTGATATTTTTATGTCCTTTATTAACCTTGCATTTTAGAGACTGGAAAATGATTCTATGAACACACAATCCTAGAGCTGGAAGAGCCCTTGACAAGCCATCCCACTGCACTCCTTTCATTGGTTTGGGACAGAACTAAGCGAGCCAGGACAGATGGTGCAAAAGCACTCCGGAAGTGAGCGCCCCGCACAGTTCTCAAGAGCCCAAGCTGGAGTATAATTAAGCTAACTATCCCAGAGCTCTTCCTGAATCACCTGGTTTTTCTGGTCTTTGCAGATTTAGAGAACAGTTTAAATTTTTTTTCATTAAAACAACGGCTGAATCACCCTATGGACTTTTCTTTTCCAGATTGAACCATTCTACTAGCTTCAATCTTTTCTCAGAGAAGTTGAGCAATAATTTCACTTTTTTTTTTTTAAGAAGTAATGCTAGCTTCGTCTAAACCAGGCATTATTTTTTTTGGCTGCAGTGTGCGGCATGTCAGATCTTAGTTCCTGGACCAGGGATCGAACCTGCACTCCCTACAGTGGAAGTGCAGAGTCTTAACCACTGGACCACCAGGGAAGTCCCTTTTTTTTTTTTAATTTATTTATTTACTTATTTTTGGCTGTGTTGGGTCGTCGTTGCTGTGCACAGGCTTTCTCTAGTTGCAGCGAGTGGGGGCTACTCTTCATGGGATGCGCGGGCTTCTCATCGCGGTGGCTTCTCTTGTTGCGGAGCACGGGCTGTAGGCATGCAGGCTCACTAGTTGTGGCTCGTGGGCTCTAGAGGACAGGCTTAGTAGTTGTGGTGCATGGGCTTAGTTGCTCCATGGCATGTGGGGTCTTCCCAGACCAGGGCTTGAACCCGTGTCCCCTGCATCGGCAGACAGATTCTTAACCACTGTGCCACCAGGGAAGTCCCTAACCAGGCATTCTTAACCTAAGGATCTGTGAACTTGGATGAGAAGAAAAAATTACATATTATTTTCAGTAACCTCAGTCAGGAATTTAGCACTTTCCTCTGTTACTATATCACAAATACTTTTTAAAATTTGAATAATTGTATTTCAATGTAATTATTTCCTTTATAATCCTATGTATTTTACTTTATGCATTTTGAGAAGGGGTTATTAGGGCTCACTAAGGTAAGGGTCCATGGCAAAAAAAAAAGAAAAGAAAAAAAGGTTACACTCTGTGACGAGCACACTTGTATAACCTTTAAATGAGAATTCTCCAGATTGTTTTGTTCTCTTCTTTTCCTTTTTGGAGATAACAGTGACTAGTAACGTACCTCATTTAATGTACTATTGTGCCTTTAGGTTTATGTACAAGTTAATAAAGAAGCATCAGACGATAAAAATGTAGCAAAATCAGCACATGAGTTCTTCCAGCGATTGGAACTGGGCGACACGCAAGCACTTGCACTCTGGCAAAGATTTCGGGACTTGAGCATAGAAGAGTACATTCGGATTTACAAGGTGCCCGCCCACTCTCCTGCTCTCCTGTCATGTGGTGCAGCTCTTGACGGGTACTCCTGGGTAGGAGGGTTGCTTCTGAAACTCATATTTTAAGAACAGATTTGTCATTTGTCACTGAGTTGATAATTGGGACTCAGATACTGTTCTTTGGGCTGGAAGTTAGAGCTCCAAAATAAAGCCTGTGAACTTCACAGGCTGAATGTGAAGTGACATCCTGATACTTCATTTCAGTTTGGCTTTTCTCTTCTCTCTCCTATCATTCCTTCACTTTTTCTTAATCATTTTTTCTTCTTTTGCTTCCTTAGGCATATATGTGATGCTATAAATTTGTTTGTCTAAAAACATGTTGAGGGTGGGAGAAATACAACAGTGAATAAAAGAGATATAAGTTCTTTTCTCATGGACTTTACACTCCAGCATGGACACAGCAGATTAAACAAATTCAAGGCAGTGCAAATTCAACAAGAACATATACAGTCTGTTAGGTGGTGATGATGTATGGAGAAAAGTGAAGCAGGGGAGGGGGGGGATCAGGGTGCTGTCTGAAGAGAGTTTCAGCAAAGATCCCACATGGCTGGAGTAAGGAAGCAAGATGAAGAAAAGTGAGAGAGGAGTTTGAAGAGGTTGTAGAGTGGGGTGAGATGGAGGACATTTTCCAGGACTGTCCAGTCTAGCTTCCTGCTGCAGTGGAAACGTTCTGGATCTCTGCTGTCCAATATGGTAGCCTCCAGCCACATGTGGCCATTGAGCACTTGAAGTGTGAGTAGCGTAACTGAGAAAGTACATCTTCAGTTTTCCTTAATTTGAATTTGAATAGCCATATGTGTCCAGCAACTCCCACGTTGGACAGCACGGTACCACTATGAGGCCTTGACTGTGCAGGGGAGCCGTTAGGAAGGTTTGAGTCATGGAGTGACTTGATTTCATTCTTATTTTCCCCATCTGTCTGACAGACTGTAGAACATCCTATTTTGTCTTAGGGTAAGATAATAGGACACATGCGTAACTTTTTTTTCTTTTGTTTCCAAACCCTTTTAGCGTCTAGGAGTACACTTTGATGAATATTCAGGAGAATCATTTTATCGTGAAAAATCTCAAGAAGTCTTAAAGTTGCTGGATAGTAAAGGACTCCTACAGAAAACAATGTATGATCAGGTTACTCTTCTTTAGAAAGTTATTCATTCTGCTTTGACGTTGGTGTTGACGTTTTCTCTCAGTAAAGAGAGCAGAATGTCGTGTGCAGCCCTCCTGGCGTTTCTTACGGTGCTCTTTGCTCTTCAGAGTACTTTCCCACATGCTGTCTCTTGCTGCCATAGTGAACTCCTGGTAAACTTGGGAGAAAGAATATTATCTTGTCGTTACATATGAGGAAACAGCACAGAAAGTATAAGCGATCTGCCTAAGGTCACACCAGCTGATAATGGTATAACTGGAAAAGGGAAATAGAACGCTTTGTATTCAACCCTGCCTTTTTAAAAAGATTCCATCCTGTTCCAAAAGGATTTAAAGCAGTTTGTAAAAGCAGGTATACTGAGTTCGATGGGTAGCGGGAGCGGAGAGCGGCCCCCGGAGAGCCCCGAGCAGCCTCACCGCCGCTGCCGGCCTGGTTGCCGTCACAGCCCGGGAGGAGCCGCAGCCGTGAGCAGCGAGGCCGAGACCCAGAAGCCGCCCGCAGCGCTGCCGACACCGAGCCCGGCACGACGGGCAGCGGCGCAGGAGGCGGTGGCCCCGGCGGGGTCTCATCGGCGGCGCCTGCCGCCCAGAACAAGAAGGTCATCGCAGCGAAGGTGCTGGGAACATAAAATGGTTCAGTGTAAGAAACGGATATGGCTTCAGCAGCAGGAATGACACCAAGGAAGATGTATGTGTACCCCGGACTGCCGTAAAGAAGAAGAACCCGGGAAGTGCCTTCGCAGCGTAGGAGACGGAGAGACTGCGGGGCTCCATGTCGCTGAAGGAGAAGAGGGTGCGGGCAGCAGACGTTGCAGGCCCTGGGGGTCCAGCGCAAGGCGGTACACGTGCACCAGCCCGTAACCATCACAGCCGCTCTCCGCGTCGCAGGGGGCCTCCACGCAACCTCCAGCAGAATTACCGGGACAGCGAGAGAAGGGAAAAGACGGAGGGATCCGAGAGTGCCCCCGAAGGCCGGGCCCGACAGCGGCGGCCCTACCGCAGGCGCCGGCGCCCACCTTACTGCGTGCGGAGAGCCTGTGGGCGTCGACCACAGCGTTCCACCCTCCTGTGCGGGGAGAGGTGATGGAGCGTGCTGACAACCAGGGTGCAGGAGAACAAGGTACACCAGTGAGACAGAATATGTATCGGGTTATAGACCACCGTTCCGCAGGGGCCCTCCTCGCCAAAGACAGCGCGGAGAGGACGGCAGTGAAGAAGGTAGGGAAAATCAAGGAGTTGAGACCCAAGTTCGGCAGCCCCCTCGATGTCGGTACCGCCGCAACTTCAGTTACAGACGCAGACGCCCAGAAAGCCCTAAACCACAAGATGGCGAAGAGACACAAGCAGCCGATCCACCAGCTGAGGATGCGTCCGCTCCGAGGCTGAGCAGGGCGGGGCTGAGTCAATGCCGGCTTACCATCTCTACCACCATCCGGTTTAGTCGGGCCACACGAAGAAATGAATATGAAATTCCAGCAATAAGAAATGAACAAAAGATTGGAGATGAAGGCCTTAAGTGCTTGCTTTTTGCCTGTTGACCAGATACCTAGAACTATCTGCATTATCTATGCAGCATGGGGTTTTTATTATTTTTACCTAAAGACGTCTCTTTTTGGTAATGACAAACGTGTTTTTAAAAAAAATAACCTGGATTTTCTCAATAAACCTTTAAAGGTTTTTATTGTTTCATATCTGGTCGAGTTGAGATTTTTAAGAACCTCATTTTTAATTTATAATAAAAGTTAACAGCTTGATTTTTTCAAAAAGTCAACAAACTGCAAGCACCTGTTAAAGGTCTTAAATAATTGTTTAAAAAAAAATTAAAAAGGTATACTACAACCCCAAGCTTTTGAAAGAGTAAAATGAGGAAATCAAGAAGCAGGGCAGAAAAAATAATAGGACATCAGGGATGATATTAGTACATAATGTAACACACACTGGGATTCTGCTGCTTTGCTTAAGGTAGATTTCTAAATTAGCTTTGAGCTTCCTGTCAGCCAAACAGAAATGGCACCATTCATAGGAGCCCAACCATGTGTAACACAGAAGCAAACCAGTTGCTTAGACGTGCCATTTTTCCAGATGGCCAGCAAACACATGAAAAGATTCTCAACATCACTAATTATTAGAGAAATGCAAATCAAAAGTACCACGACGTATCACCTGACACCGGTCAGAATGACTATCATCAAAAAATCTACAAACAATAAATGCTGGAGAGGGTGTGGAGAAAGGGGAACCCTCATAAACTGTCGGTGGGAATGTAAATTGATACAGCCACTATGGAAAACAGTATGGAGGTTCCTTAAAAAACTAAAAATAGAACTACCATATGATCCAGCAATCCCACTACTGGGCATATAACCTGAGAAAACCATAATTCAAAAAGAGTCATGTACCACAATGTTCATTGCAGCTCTGTTTACAATAGCCAGGACATGGAAGCAACCTAAGTGTCCATCGACAGATGAATGGATAAAGAAGATGTGGCACATATATACAATGGAATACTATTCAGCCATAAAAAGGAATGAAATGGGGTCATTTGTAGAGATGTGGACAGACCTAGGGAGTGTCATACAGAGTGAAGTAAGTCAGAAAGAGAAAAGCAAATATCGTATAATAATGTGTGTATGTGGAATCTAGAAGAATGGTATAGTTGATCTTATTTGCAAAGTATAAATAGAGACACAGACGTAGAGAACAAATGTATGGATACCAAGGCAGGAAGGGGTGGGGAGGGAGGAAGTGGGGGACTGAGGTTGACACATACACATTACTGATGCTATGTATAAAGTAGACAACCGATGGGAACGTACTGTATAGCACAGGGAACTCCTACCTAATGCACTGTGGTAACCTAAATGGGAGGAAGTCCAAAAGGGAGGGGATATCTGCACGTGTATGGCTGATTCATTCTGTTGTGCAGTGGAGGCTAACACAACATTGTGAAGCAGCCATACTCCAATAAAAATTAATTTTTTAAAAAGTGCCATTTTTCATAGTAACAAAGAGCTCGTCATCCTTATAAGAAAGACATGGAGAATGTGGCTCACGACATCCTCAGTAATGTCCCTAAGGACAAGTTTTAGATCGCCATATACAGATTCTAATTTTTGATCGGGCAAGAAAGACAGTTACAAAATTCTATGGTTTTATTACTCAAGGGTACTTTCTTGCATGTTAAGAATTAGCCCAATATTGAGTGTGGATTAGAAGAAGAACATGATGTTTCATGGTTAAACTGAAGTTGAAATCTCATTTTTCAACTAGTTATGTTAAAGACTTTAAGTAGTTCATCCAGAGTACAGAATTTAAATTGATAAGTAAATATTAATTACAAAATACCTACTCTTAATAGATTCATTCAAGGTCAGATTCCTTCTTATTTTTCTTCATTGCTGGTTACACCACTTATTGCTACTTAATAAAAATAGCTTCTGGTTTGCCAAAGATAACGTTATAGATATTATACTATTAACGGTTTTAATTCATTATGTTGTTTCAGAGTTACCTTTTTGCATTTCTAGAAAAGGCACAGCTGTAGTGGATCTGTCAGGGAATGGTGACCCCTCCTCAATTTGTACTGTAATGCGAAGCGATGGGACGTCTCTCTATGCAACCAGGTTTGTGTCTTGTGTGAACCTCATCATTAGAATGCATGACTTCACATTCTTTGTTGTAGGATTAATGCTGAGACAATCATTTTATTCTCAAAACTGTTACCAAATCCTGATTTCTAAAATCTTTTGTTCTCATCCCTCAAAATATTTTTATTGGATTTCTGTTTATGGCCATTTACAGTTTCTGGAAAGGATTAATATCATCAGAAAAGTAACTGAAAAACTGATTACAGTTAGTTAAACATCATAGGATTTCCACAGGTGAATACATTGCTCTACAAACTATAAAATTGAAGTACCTCATAGCCAACTATAAATATTTTATAATTGCATGTTGACAGGAAATGTATACTAAAAGGTGCTCTTGTCGGCTCAGTGGTATCCTCACTCTGTCAAGATCATCTTATGTGCATATAAGTACCAGTCCTCATTCAGACGTGGTAAAATAGACCGAGGGAGAAGTAGGCCATGCCGCTTACACTTTTTCATTTGTCTCCATGACCAACCCCTGTGGAAAGGAGCAGTCTCTGTTAATCAGTAAGAACTGGGTTTATCAAGCACACTTTATTTCTGGGACAAAGCTAATAGGAAGGAGAAGACAGGACCATAAAAAAGCCACACAGGCAAACACGGCCATACTCAAGCACTGCTAGCAAAAGGTTCTAGTGTCTCCCGGGCTAGATTTTTTTTTTTTTTTGGCGGTACCTGGGCCTCTCACTGTTGTGGCCTCTCCCGTTGCGGAGCACAGGCTCTGGACGCGCAGGCCCAGCGGCCATGGCTCACGGGCCCAGCCGCTCCGTGGCATGTGGGATCTTCCCAGACCGGGGCACGAACCCGTGTCCCCTGCATCGGCAGGCGGACTCTCAACCACTGCGCCACCAGGGAAGCCCCCGGGCTAGAATTTTATGTTGGATCACAAACCACTTTTGTAGCATAGTTAATGATATTTTGTTGTTGTTGTTAACTACCATCATTTTTTCCCAAACAACTTTAAACAACTATCTGCCTCTCTTACTGTCCCTTAGAAAAATCATTCTTATTTTCTGTTACCTTCTGGCATTTCTCTTTATCAATTCCATACAATTGGAGTTAGGAAATGATAAGACCCTGTATATCTAAGAGGTACATTTATTTTTCTAGATACAAAGAAATATACAGTAGAAAATTTTTTTTGTGCCAGCTAATTATTGCTGGACAGATTAAATAAACCTTTGAGTAGTGGTTACAAGAAATGTGCTTACTCATGTAAGCAACAGGGTATTAAACTCATTATCTTGTAATAAACTGTAGTGGAATATAATCTGCAAAAATACTGAATCACTGAAACTAACATAATTGTAAGTCAACTACACTCAAAAAAAAAAAAAAGAAAGAAATGTGTCTGCTCAGAATAGAGGCTCTGTGTCATAAAGACTCTATAACTATCCTTATCTGGTATCTTTTGGGGGGCTATCATTGGGTCCAGATTTTTCTGTTTATTTACCTTAATACCTGTACTTTCCCTTTTTTCTTTGGGAGAATCATCTTTGTGCCACTTGAAATGTTTGATTTTTCACCTTGCTCTAACTGTAGTTGTTTCTGTCCTTTCGGTAGGTTCCTTATAGAATACAGCTATGTGTGTGGTTGTAAATTAAGGGAGTTGTTATAACAGACAAAGAAAAATGCAGGAGGATACTGACAAGAGCACAGGGTGAAGCTGGAGACCTGAATTTTTGTTCTGAAACCATGACCATCACTTAACCTCTCTGGGCCATGGTTCCCTACTTTGTGAAAAGAGACCTGAACTAAATGACCTGGCATTTCTTCTGGCTTTTTATTTTTTAATGTATTTATTTTATTTATGTTTATTTTTGGCTGTGTTGGGTCTTCACTGCTGCACGTGGGCTTTCTCTAGTTGCAGCGAGCAGGCACTACTCTTCGTTGTGGTTTGTGGGCTTCTCTTGTTGCAGAGCATGGGCTCGAGGCACGCAGGCTTCAGTAGTTGTGGCTAACAGGCTCTAGAGCCAGGCTCAGTAGTTGTGGGCATGGGCTTAGTTGCTCCGAGGCATGTGGGATCTTCCTGGGCCAGGGCTCTAATCCGTATCCCCTGCATTGGCAGGCGGATTCTTAACCACTGTACCACCAGGGAAGCCCTCTCCAGCTTTCAAATTCAGGTTCTACAAACTCAACCTAGGACTTTTTCTTATATTCATCTCTTTTTCTTTGGATCAAAAAGTTTTTCTTTGTTTTGTGCTTGGCTCAAATCAAAAAATATAATGGGGTGTATATTTGTGACTTCGTTTTTGGGATAATCTGTGTCAGTGTTTTACAACCTTTTTTTTTAATTGTAACCCTTCTCAGGAGCCTTTTTAGCCATATTTTTTATACTTGCCCATCCTCATGAAATTTTAACACCACAGATGTGTCTGTATGTATTGTATGCATATATGTGCTTTATACATAAATAGAGTAAGATTTTTTTGTCCCTCACGAGGCAGTTTTTGCCTCCATTCAGAACGCATGCTCTGGGGACTTCCCTGGTGGTCCAGGGGTTAAGACTCCACGCTTACAATGCAGGAGGCGCTTGCTCTGTTATATCTGGATCCTGAAGTAGGTACCAATGACATTTTGATGATCCCCAACATTTCAAAAGATCTAGGAACTTTAAAAATCCTCAAAATCCTCCCAGTGTCATGTATTGTTAAGCAAAAATAGCTTTAATTTTTTTCTTTCAGTTTTATTGAGATATAATGGGCATGCAGCACTGTGTAAGGTGTATAACGATTTGACTTACGTCACGAAATGATTATCACAATAAGTTTAGTGAACATGCATCATTTCATATAGATAATACAACTAAAGAAATAGAAAAAAATTTTCTTGTGATGAGAACTCTTAGGGTTTACTCTCTTAACATTAACTTTCATATATAACATACGGCAGTGTTAATTCTATTTATCATTTTGTACTTTACATCCCTAGTACTTATTTATCTTATAACTGGGAGTTTGTACCTTTTGACCACCTTCATCCAATTCCCCCTCTCTCTGTCCTTTGCCTCTGAAATTCTACAAATCCTATCTCTTTTTCTATGAGTTTATTTGGTTTTGAATTATAATTGACCTACAACACTACGTTAGTTCCTGTTACACAACATAGTGATTTGGTATTTCTGTATATTCAAAATGATCACCATGGTGAGTCTAGTTATGATATGTCACCACACAAAGATATTACATAGTTATTAACATATTCCCCACAAGTTAATTAGCTCTAATTTTAAAATTCAATATTTAAATAATTTTCACCTAAATTTTTTTTTTTTTTTTTTTTTTTTTTGCGGTATGCGGGCCTCTCACTGCTGTGGCCGCCCCCCGTTGCGGAGCGCAGGCTCCGGACGCGCAGGCCCAGCGGCCATGGCTCACGGGCCCAGCCGCTCCGCGGCATATGGGATCCTCCCAGACCGGGGCACGAACCCGTATCCCCTGCATCGGCAGGCGGACTCTCAACCACTGCGCCACCAGGGAGGCCCTCACCTAAAATTTTTCACTTAAAATTTTATAGTTTATGGTTTGTTTTTAAATATTTTGTACTGTGTGCATACTGGGTATTTTGTCCTTAGCCAGAGATAAGAGGTAAGTGGAATTTTTGTCAAAGGAATTTATGGTCTTTTTAAATGCTTTAGAAAGTATTGCTTTTGAATGATCCAAGACGTTGGAAGAGTGCTAGAAGATACTGTATCACCTGTGTTTTAAATACGTTCTTTAAGAAAGTATATTGCAGAAAAGTGACAGGAAGGTAATTCTTTCCAGTAGAGGCATAATTAACAAATCATAAAACATTTACCTACAAACACCTTGCCTAGAGCTATTTAGTTATTATTACTACTTGTCCCAGAGCTTTTATTCATTTTTGATCTTTTCACAGCACTTTCATAATTCTTTTCCCAAAGCTGTTTTTGTTATTACTACTTTGTGTCAAAGTATGGTACTGGGATTATATAAGCATGGGTACTATACCCGAGGCTTGGACTGACAGTAGTTCTTAATGAGAAAAGCCTCATTACTATTAAATAGGTAAAACAAATTATTACCGAGATCTGCTTAGTAACTCTTAATCTATGGCCGTTTTTTTCAGAGATCTTGCAGCTGCTATAGATCGAATGGACAAGTTTAATTTTGATAAAATGATTTATGTGGTAAGTAATCACAATAAAGAACAAAAGGTTATGATCCCTACTTCATGAAAACTGCAAAGACAGAAATTGAATGCCTTGTTGAAAAACTAGGCAAAAATAATTTTCTCCAACTATAGAAAGGATTCAATGTTAAGTGTATGTATGGTGGCAAACACTATGTTTTAAAAAAAAGAACTTAAAAATTAAAAAGTTCACATTGCTTCATAGTAAAAAAAAAACAAAAATTACCCAAATGAATGGTTATGTGTAACAAATATGTACATGTCACTATAATGCATTTCTTTAAAATAACTATTTTAAATATTTTAGGACTCACAGAAGTTTCAAAATGGTAGTTTCCATGTAGCCTTCAGTCTTCTCCAAAGATAATATCTTACATAACCATAATACTTTGTCTATACCAGGAAACTAATATTGGTAGAGACCTTAATTAAATTTCACCAATTTTTACACATGCTGGTGTATGGGCATGGTGGAGGGGGGTGTGAAATTTAACACGTGTAGATTCATGTAACCATCACCACATTCAGAATACAAAACTGTTCCATCACAAAACAACCTCTCTTAGGGCAACCACTTAATAATCATGCGTTCCTCCAGCCCTAACCACTGGCAACCACTGCTCTGTTCTCCATCATACCATTTTGTCACTTAGAGAATGTTATATAAATGGAACCACATTAGGTAACTTTTGGGGGGGGGGGCAGTGTTGGGTTTTCGTTGCTGCGCGCGGGCTTTCTCTAGTTGCGGCGAGTGGGGGCTACTCTTCGTTGCAATGCACAGGCTTCTCATTGCGGTGGCTTCTCTCATTGCGGAGCATGGGCTCTAGGTGCGCGGGCTTCAGTAGTTGTAGTGCATGGGCTCAGTAGTTGTGGCTTGCGGGCTCTAGAGCACAGGCTCAGTAGTTATGGTGCACGGGCTTAGTTGCTCCGCAGCATGTGGGATCTTCCCAGGTCAGGGCTCGAACCCGTGTCTCCTGCATTGGCAGGCGGATTCTTAACCACTGTGCCACCAGGGAAGTCCCACATTAGGTAACATTTTGAGGTCGGCTGTTTTCACTCAGCATAATGAATGCCCTTGAGATCCACCCAAACTATTGCATGTGTCAGTAGTTTGTTCCTTTTATGCTGAGTAATATTCTAGTCTCCCCTTCCTTTCTTTCTGTGTGCAACCTCTGTTTCCCCAAAGGAAAAAAAAGTTGCTATTAAATACCTTTTTAGAGCTTAGCTTTGGCCTTCTTGGAGATAAAGGTCATAACAGCTGAGAGAGGAGGAATTTAGATAGAATACTCAGAAGGTTAAATTTCATATTCCCTCCTGACTCAGTGGAGTGCTGCAGCTCTTACTTCCTTTCAGAGGACTCACCTTAGACCTTCTTCTGGTGGCATCCGCTTTGTGTGCTTATTTAAAACATATCCACTGACAGTGACTCTAGTCTGTCAAAACTCAAATATTTTAATTTGATTTATGTCCAACCTATTGTAGATTAACTTATCAGTGTTCTTTTATTTTAAATACATTTTTCTTTCAAGACAGATAAAGGGCAAAAAAAGCATTTTCAGCAAGTGTTCCAAATGCTGCAGATCATGGGATATGACTGGGCAGAAAGGTACTGTACTGTCTGCATGGTTCTTAATTGCCTGCTCAAGATTAAAGTTTTGCTAGGTCAGCCATGTCCAAAAATGTAGCAAATTGTTAAAGATTTTCATTCAAACTTCACTTCTTTGTTTCAAGATGTTAGTGTGAAAAAACAGATTTGTTCTTTGTGCTCATTTTTGTCCTGGTTATATTAATTTCTAGCTTATAAACATTTAATAAATGGTTTTATTAGACATCTCTCAGTGGCTTGATTTTCAAAATTCTTAATTCCCATCTCCTTTTTTTCATAAAGGCAACTAGTAATTTAATCATATGCTAGTGATTATGAAATGAAGCTGTATGTTTAACATCTTCTGTGGCATACATCACAGCATATTTCAATTTATTAATTTTTTAAAACCTCGCTATGAGAGTTAAAGTTAAGACTATTCTCTATAAGCATATTGTTATATTCTTTGATCACCAGCTCCTTTTCAGTTTTCAGTGAACTGAGTGCTTGCTCCATTTTAGGTGCCAGCACGTGCCCTTTGGGGTGGTGCAGGGAATGAAGACTCGAAGAGGAGACGTTACTTTTCTGGAAGATGTTCTAAATGAGATCCGATTGAGGATGCTACAGAACATGGCTTCTATTAAGAGTGAATTCATTTTTTTTGTTGTTACAGATGTAACTTACGTGCACTTCTATGTTCTGCTGGACTTCTGTGCAGTGTGATTGGTTATGACCCTCCCTCCATTGAACTTTCATAAACCTTGGCACAAATAGCTTTGCTAATTCGAGGTGCCAGAATTTCTAGACTTGCTGCTGGGCTGTTATTCAGTTTAGTAATGGGAATTGATACACCCTGAGCCTCTTTTCCTGGGCAGCTTCAGCATTGTCACTCCACGGTTGGAGTGCTTTTGCAAAGTTCCTGTGTTCCATAATCAGAAGCAAGTCCCAAGTCCTTATGGCTTTGTTTAACCTTCACCTTTGGAAAAACAAGTACCAGCTCTATCTAATGTCTTACAAGGGATATTTGTAAGAAAAATAAATTCGTGTTTCTTCCCTTTTAACAAAGGTTTGAAAACACCATTATCAAAGTTAAATCAGCCCACATTCGGACAGTTAATTGCCTGCTGTGCACCTGTTTATTCTTGATGCTATCGGCATATGGTTTTGTCAGGTTTTATCTCCACTTTAGTCCCGATTCTGTACAGTTTCATGCAAGGTTAAAGTAGCTGCCTTTGTCTATTTCAGCCACCAGAGAGCTGGAGAACCCCCAGGAGACAGCAGAGAGGGTGGGGCTCGCAGCCCTCATCATTCAGGTCTGTGAAGACTGCTTCCCGGGAGAGCCTTTTATTTGGTACTGGGACAAATCCCAGCGCTGAAGATTTCCTCTGTCATTTTAGGACTTCAGAGGTTTCCTGTTATCTGACTATCAGTTCAGCTGGGATCGTGTTTTCCAGAGTCGCGGGGACACGGGTGTCTTCCTGCAGTACACACACGCCCGCCTCCACAGGTGAGAAGGGCCTGCAGGGAAACACTGGGCTGCTCTGTCCTTCCCAGGGTGGGGTCTGGATGGAGTGATTCCGAGACCAAAGGCCCTGTTTTCTGGGCTTCTCCGACATCTCACATTCAAAACTAGTTGAAGTATAGTGGACCTCTTATTATGTTTGGGTCTTGTGGGGTTTTTTAAACATTTATGTATTGCACACCTATGAAACGAAATGCTTTTATGTATATTACCTTATTTAGTACTCAGAATAACCCTGCCAAAGAGTATACTCTGTTTTCAGATGAAGAAACAGATGTAGGAAAAACTGAGGCATCGGGTCAAATGATGGTAGCTTCCGAGTCTAGGACTATATTAAGGAAAGCAAGACTGTGCGTTATGAGGTGATGTTCATCCCTTGCAACTGAGTCCTAGGATGACTTGTTTAATCCTTTGTTATGTTTAAACTTGTGATAACAGTTTGGAAGAGACTTTTGGATGTGGTTATCTAAATGACTTCAACACTGCTTGCTTACAAGAGCCACAGTCTGTTTCCATTCTCCAGCATCTTCTCAGGTACAGTTTCCTAACATTATCAAGTCTGCTTCTGCTCTGTGAAATGACTGTTGTAGTTTGCTGACCACTGGAATCAAGAGGCCAGTGACTCTAGACAGCGCTTTTCCAAAGGTGTGACCAAAAAGTGATTGCCTGCCCTTTGGGAGCAGACAGAGGGCATGCTCATGGCTAATCCTTGGGCTTAAAAAATATTATCACCATTGAATTAGGCCAGGTGTCTAACATCCTTTAGGTCATGGTGTGAGAACGTAAAGCCTGGTAAAAGCATAACCTTTCAGTGTAGAAATGGTCATCTTCTCACCCTCTGTGATAAGTGAAGGAAAATCCCTGCCTTTGTGCACCATCCCTGAGACCATAAGCCCTCCATTTGCCTCTTGGTTTCAGTTCAGCTTCAAATACACTGGGCAAGAGACCATACTTCTGAGCTCTCATGAGCATTATTGATGAAGCCAGACTTGTCAGGAGAGACTGACGAATATCTGTAAGGGATATGGAGGGTTAACAACAAGGCCTATTCTCTGATTGCTACAGAGTGGTCAGTGGTTCTTTCTTGGGATGAGGGGTTAGTTTACTAACATTTGGCTAATTTGTGAGGAAAAATAAGCTAACCTGGTTTTCTTGGCAGTGAGTAGACTCTTGTTTGCTAGATTATGTTCCTAAGCATGGCTAGAGGCTTCATACATTTAACAGCCATGATTTGAGTCCTTGCTTTGGGCTAGGCCTATGGGATCTCAAGGTGATTTAGAAAGTACCTGTCATCAAGGAACTTGTAAGAAAGAAAGATATGCCTTTACCTTCAAATTTACGCAAGGTCTTTTTTCATATATCTTCTACCATTAATGATATCAAGTCAACCTTATATCGTAGATCTTAGCTTAGTGTAATATGCGCCCAGCCTTCCCCTGCCAACCACTCCGGTCATCTTTCTTTTAGGTTTGATGAGGTGCTTTATAGGTCAGCCGAAGACCTTCAACCCAGGCACATTGTCAGTTACCTTCTAACTCTAAGGTATGTTATAAACTTGCTATTTTGGGGTCTTAAAAGACATTTGATATGACAAAGGACCTTTCTTTCATCTAAAGGTCTCCTATAGACAAATCCATTGGCCTAAAAAATTATATGCTTTAAGTTACAGGAATTCTTGCTTCATCTTTGCAAATTAGCAGTTAATGTTCATTCATTCATTCATCCAGTGATTGAAGGTATGGTCACTGGAGTCTAGTGAACGGGAACCGATAGGTACATCATGGGTGGTCACAGTACGGCACGTTAGGATAGATTGGACATGAGGGGCAATGTGAGGGCACTTAGCCCAGCCTTGAGGGTTCAGAGAGGGCTTCTCAGAGGAGAGGAGTAGATGTCAATCAGGAGAAGCAAGGTGGCAGAGAAGGAGGGAAAAGCCCAGAGTTGAGCAAGAACATGATACATTAAAAGAACTTGTGGGAGAATGACTATGTTGTGTACTAAGGCATTCTGACTTATTTTCAGGGCAGTGGGGTCCATAAAAAGGTTTTAAGCAGAGGGACAGAAAAGTCAGTCTGATAGAGGGTAGAGAATGAATTGGAAAGCCGAGTAGATGACACTTGGATAGAAATTTCATGGTGGCTGTTTTAGAAAGTTTGAATAGAGGTTGAGTTTTATAGCAACAGTTGTATCTTCTCATAAAGCTATTTAAGAAAGGAAGTGTTGGGCTTCCCTGGTGGCACAGTGGTTGAGAGTCCGCCTGCCCATGCAGGGGACACGGGTTCGTGCCCCGGTCCGGGAAGATCCCACATGCCGTGGAGCGGCTGGGCCTGTGAGCCACGGCCGCTGAGCCTGTGCTCCGCAATGGGAGAGGCCACAGCAGTGAGAGGCCCGCGTACTGCAAAAAAAAAAAAGAAGAAGAAGAAGAAGTATTTGCTTTTACTCAAGATTTACTGTAATCAGAGATTTATTTGGACTTTTTTTTTTTTTTTTTTTTTTTTTTGCGGTACGCGGGCCTCTCACTGTTGTGGCCCCATTGCAGAGCACAGGCTCCGGACACGCAGGCTCAGTGGCCGTGGCTCACGGGGCCTAGCGGCTCCGTGGCATGTGGGATCTTCCCGGACCGGGGCACGAACCCGTGTCCCCTGCATGGGCAGGCGGACTCTCAACCACTGTGCCACCAGGGAAGCCCTGGGACTTTTTTCTTGAATATGCTTTTTACCTTTCTTCCCCAGATTTACAGATTTTTTTTCCTTTAATTTCCACTTAGACATATAGAGATGAAGAAGCCAGAAAGTCTTATTAAATGTCACTTAATCATTGAAACTAATGTCATAAGCATCATTTCTCTGGCACTGTTCTTCTTGCTGCCATAACCTAAACAGAAAAAATATTTTAAAGAAGAGTGGCCAGTGTATGCAGAGTGGATTGGTAACTAGTCTTACCCCACCTCCTCCCAGTGCAGAAGGAGACAGGCCAGACCGTGTTATACGTTTCATCTTGAGGGATGCCTAAATAAGCGAAAACTAATTATTAGAAAAGAATCCCCTATACTTGTAAAACTAACAATGAAATCATAATCTTAAGAACAATGAAACTGTAATCATAATACCACCTGGTATTAGTAGAACCAGGACCAAAAATCTAAAACCGGAGTTTAGTGTTTCACTTTGCCAGTTATTGAAAAGCAGTGAATTCCGCCTCAACTTTCCAACTTTGGAAATATCCTTTAGTGGCTCTCAGCTTTGATTTCTCTAAGTTGAGGGAATAAGATTAGATATCAAGCTTATGTGTTACACAGGAAATTAGCTGGTCCTAATCATGATTATTCTCTTCCTGTTTCAGTCATCTTGCAGCGGTAGCACACAAAACACTACACATAAAAAGCAGTCCTCCTGAAGTGGCCGGGGTATGTTATGTTGAGTTTTGCTGTGTAATCTCTAGCATCCTCAGACTTATTACTGAGTCAGTCTTGTCAATGTTTCTAAAATAGCATCCTGTTGTTCACCTACAGCAGTGTACTTATACACTCAAGGTAAAAATTAGAATCGGGCTGTAACAATCAATGTTACTTTCCAACATACTCGACCATGAAACACCTTTTCCTACATCAAGTGACAGGGTGATTAGCTCCCCTTATCTGAAGCTGTACTTTATGGAGTTACTGTTAACTCCCACTCCACAGCCCTTGGGTACCAGTCTTACTATAACAAATCCTAGGAATTTGTCTTCCTTTTGCCTACAGGAAACCCTAGGGCACTTGGAGATACTATTCTACTTTAAATTAGAAGAAAGTTAGAATTACTTCTAACAGCAATTTTATCTGTTCACTCACAGTTAGCCTGTTGCTGAAGTGACCTTGAATCATTCTTGAATTTTTTTTGTAGGCCAGACTTCATCTTTTCAGAGCTGTCCGCTCAGTCCTAGCCAACGGAATGAAACTTCTTGGAATAACACCTGTATGTAGGATGTAATTTCTAATTAAAATTGCTTTTAAAATACTAAATGAATTCTAGTTATCTATTCTTACATGCCTTGCTATTTAGAATAGAACTGAAACTATTATTCTATGTCAGAATCTATATTTTATTGTCCATATTTTATTAAGTGATTTATCAACTTATTAAATCTTTATCTTTTAAAAAAATCATCTGAGTTTCCTCATGGTCAATAAGTACTAAACAGACTTTTGTTAAACTAAGTTAAATCTTTTTAAAGTCATTGTGGTATACCGGAGACAAAGGATTAGAGTTTAAACTCTGGCTTGAGGGTTTTTTGTTTTTCTTTTTTAATTGAAGTATAGTTGATTTACAATATTATTTAGTTAGTTTCAGGTGTACAACACAGTGATTCAACATTTTTATAAATTAAACTCCATTTAAAGTTATTACAAAACAATGGCTATATTTTCCTGTGCTGTGCAATGTATCTTTCTTATTTTATACACAGTAGTTTGTATCTCTTAAGCCCCTACCCCTACCTTGCCCCTCCCCCCTTCCCTCTCCCCACTAGTAACCACTAGTTTGTTCTCTACAGCTGTCAGTCTGTTTTGTTATATTCATTTGTTTGTTTTATTTCTTAGATTCCACATATAAGGGATAACAGAGTATTTGTCTTTCTCTGACTTATTTCACTAAGCATAATCTCTAGGCCCATCCATGTTGTTGGGAATGGCAAAATTTCATTCTTTTTATGGCTAATATTCATGTTTATACACCACGTCTTCTGTTAATGGACACTAGGTTACTTCCTTATTTTTGCTATTGTAAACAGTGCTGCTGTGAACATTGGGGTGCATGTATCTTTTTGAATTAGTGTTCTTGTTTTTTTCAGATATATACCCAGGAGTGGAATTGCTGGATCATATGGTAGCTCTATTTTTAGTTTTTTGAGGAGCCTCCACACTGTTTTCCAAAGTGGCTGCATCCATTTACATTCCCACCAACAGTGGGAGTAAAAGCCCCTACTGTGTCTGTGCGCAAATGTGCACACTCCTCGTGAGCAGTGTCCAGGCTTCCCACAGCCCTCCTGTCCCACCAGCCCTCTGACCAGCCAGGGGGCTGCCTTCCCTGTGCCGGACCCAGGGCTGGGGTGCCCAATATGTGGCTTGAACTGCTCACTTCCAGGGAGGATCTCCACCTGTGTGATCTCGCTTTTTCTGAGTCCTCTCCCTGGGGTACAGGTCCCAACCTGCTCACTTCTCTTCCCTTCCTACCAGATTCTGTGTGGATCTTTCTTACAGCCTTGGCTATACAGGAGACTTTCTGCCAGTTTCCAGTTAGTTTTCAGTGAGACTGTTCCACATGTAGATAGATAGATAGATAGATAGGATTTTTTTTTTTACTTTAAAAAAATATTTTTATTGTAGTTGATTTACAATGTTGTGTTAATTTCTGCTGTACAGTGATTTGGTTATACATATTCATTTTCATATTATTTTCCACTTATGGTTTATCACAGGATATTGAATATAGTTCCCTGTGCTGTACAGTAGGACCTTGTTGTTTATCCATCCTATGTATAATAGTTTGCGTCTACTAATCCCAGACTCCCATTCCTTCCCTACCTTGGCAACCACAAGTCTGTTCTCTATGTCTGAGTCTGTTTCTGTTTCGTAGATATGTTCATCTGTGTCATATTTGAGATTCCACATATAAGAGGTATCATAAGGTATTTGTCTTTCTCTTTCTTTCTTTGCTTAGAATGATAATGTCTAGGTCCATCCATGTTGCTGCAAATGGCATTATTTCATGCTTTTTTTATGGCTGAGTAATAGTCCATTGTTTATATATTCCACATCTTAATCCATTCGTCTGTCGATGGACATTTAGGCTGTTTCCATGTCTTGGCTACTGTGAATAGTGCTGCTGTGAACATAGGGGTGAACATATCTTTTTGAATTATAGTTTTGTCTGGTTATATGCCCAGTAGTGGGATTGTTGGATCATATGGCAATTCTATTTTTAGTTTTTTGAGGAACCTCCATACTGTTCTCCATAGTGGCTGCACCAATTTACATTCCCACCAACAGTGTAAGAGGGTTCCCTTTTCTCCACACCCTCTCCAGCATTTGTTATTTGTAGACTTTTTGATGATGGCCGTTCTGGTGTGAGGTGGTACCTCATTGTAGTTTTGATTTGCATTTCTCCAATAATTAGCAATGATGAGCATCTTTTCACCACATGTAGATATATTTTGATGTGTTCATGGGGGGAGGTGAGTTCCACTTCCTCCTACTCTGCCATCCGATCTCCTCTGCCTTGACATCTTACAGTGCCATTCATCCAGAAACTCTTCTTGTAACTGAGATTACCTGTTTCCATGTTTTAAAATTGATGAGGAAGAAAAATCTCAATTTTCTTAGAATTATGACTGTTCTTAAATTTCGGGAGAACAAAATTGAGCTTTTTTGTCAATACAGCTGACAACTACTCCCAGAGAACAGGTCTCATACTTTTCATGGCTGTATACAGGTAACTCTTACCAGACTATGTGAACTGGGGCATTGAACACATTTGAATAACAAGGAATTACTTTACAGATATTGAATTAGGATCTTTGTAAAAATTACTCCATTAAACCACATTTGAAATGGAGTTTCTCAAACAGTTTCATGTATCTGCATATTGGTAAGTGTATTTTGTGTGACCTGCTTAGGAAACATGAGTAGGATGTGATCTGTTTGATGGTTACAGCTGTCCTCATCTGAGAATTTCCATTCAGATCTGTTATAATTTATTCTAACTATTGCTACTAGAAATCTTCTGAATACCAATGACAATCTAATTTTATGCATAGAGAAGCAAGTTAGCATGAACTAAAGCTTCTTTACTTGAATGACCATAGTTTTATATTGGCAAGTATGGTACACCTTAATCCTAGAAAAGACTCCAATTTTAAGTGAGTTATCTTCCAGATTGTTTATTTTCTACTTAAAGTATCATCAGTTATTTTCTTAACACAAATCAGCCATGGGACATTTTTTACATGTCTAATATCTCCCTCCCCTTCTTTGAACAAACATTCCCCTTCCCAGATCTGTGGTAGCTTGCTTAGTGTTTGTTTTAGGTTTCTTTTGGGGGGGTTGTTTGTTTTTAATATCTATTTATTTATTTTGGCTGCGCCAGCTCTTAGTTGCTGCGTGTGGGATCTTTAGTTGAGACATGCGAACTCGTAATTGCAGCATGCATCATCTAGTTCCCCAACCAGGGATCGAACCTGGGCTTGCATTGCGAGCATGCAGTCTTACCCACTGGACCACCAGGTAAGTCCCTTCCTTATGTTTGAATCTTTTGAGTAAAAAGACACAAGGGACAGTGATGGTTAAAGCCAAGTCTTTCTGAAAGCAGCTCTCTGAAAAGGCTGTTCAATAATTCCTACAACCTAGAGCCATACAGCCTTGACTGCAGTCCTTATAAATTCCTTTTTTTTTTTTTTTAAGGCTAGCTGGAGGAGGTTTATAGCCATTTTTTGCAACCAAAGAGCCTTGATAAAATTCCAACATACAGAAAGTAAAAAATTTAATGTTTTGGGCTTGTGTTTGTGTTTCTGCATTATCTCTTTTTTTAAATTTATTTTATTTTTGGCTGCATTGGGTCTTCGTTGCTGCACGTGGGCTTTCTCTGGTTGCGGTGCACAGGCTTCTCATTGTGGTGGCTTCTCTTATTGCGGAGCACAGGCTCTAGGGACACAGGCTTCAGTAGTTGTGGCACGCAGCCTCGGTAGTTGTGGTGCATGGACTTAGTTGCTCCATGGCAAGTGGGATCTTCCCAGACCAGGGCTCGAACCCATGTCCCCTGCATTGGCAGGCAGATTCTTAACCACTGAGCCACCAGGGAAGCACGTTTTTGCGTTATCTTAGTGGTCATATCTACAATATAAATAGTGATCAAACAGGTTTCATATAAATAAATTAAGTTTATTGCTGAATTTTCCCATAACATTATAGAAATTTTTTTAAAAAAAACACTGAAATTTCACAAATTATTGAGCTCAACAGTTAAACATACTTCATAAAAAAAAGTACAAAAGTGACATTAGAAATATTTTTTGAAGAAAAGTATATCATCTAAGAGGAAAGAAATGTGAATCCAGACAATGAATGGCACAAATACAGCACTTTAAAGGAGTACTCAGTCACCACCCAGAAATCATTGTCTGAGTTATGAAATAGATTCAGTTTGAGAAGTTATATATTCAATTTGTTTCTGAACTAGCCTGTCTTGTTTTTGCCTCTCTTTTGTAAGAAAAGAGCTAGGTCTTTACTGCTGCTGGGACCAAATACTGTACATGCACTGGAGAATACGGGTCACCCTTCTCCCCTGGTACCTGCACAAGAGAACAGTTAGTACAGAAATGGCTTTGGCACTTTAACCCTTAACATAATCCCAAACCTTGTTAATTAAATATTGTAGCCTTGCATGATTTTTTTTAATACCACATCATCTCCATACTTTATATGTACATTATATATACAGTAATAAAAATCCTTCATTCTAAAACAAAACAGGTTGATTCCAAACAGGCCACATTAAATCTTTGTAGCAATACACTCACGTAGCTTTCTTCTTAATGCTTATGCGACACAGTTTTTGTTTGTTTTTTTAAGCTACCTTCTGGGATTGACTTAAGGCTCTAGTTTAATGCAGATGGTTTAGTCTTAGTAGGAAATCTTTTGAGGCTAAAATCACACACCACTGACTCTCTCTTTTGAAGCTGGTTCTCCTTGTTGGATGGATGTAGTGTCTTGTCTGGGTAATCCATAGAGATATATAGAAACACATACGAGAAGAGTACCGAGAGCAAAGGTGAGTGCTGAAAAGAAAAAAAAAAAAGAATCTGTATTTGTGTTCTTAAAACTATGTAACAATGATTAGTTTAAAATTTTAAAGACTTTCAATTGTGGGTTTACATTATCAGACTGCATGGAAAATAAATTTAAGTGTTCTATATGATGATGGTAAGGTTTAGAAAGGTCATCAATTCTAGCTCCACCCCCACCCCACTCACCAAAAAAAGTAGTGAAATCAAGGGAGTGACAATCACTACGTACTTTTCAAGAATGCAAGTATGACTGTCCTGGACCACTGACAAAGAACATACTAACATCCCTATATGCTGATTGAAAGAAAACGCAGTGGAATATGGATTTTCCATGATACTAGAAACCTGTGAAAGTTAGGGTTAGTAGAGTAAAAGGCAGTTGAGCAAAATTCAGAGAGTTAGGTGACCAATGATTCAAACCATTGAAGATTTTTGAATAGGAGATGAGGTGGTGATTTAATGAGTAAAATTCCATTTTCTGCTAACATCTTTTTTTTTATCTTAATCCTGAAAATCTGGACACAACTGAATTACAACTTGCCCAAACTTGACAAGTAGGCATCATATAAATAAATCCTTATGTCAAAACTAAACCATATTCTATGTGGAGTACCATGGCACAGCCTTAATAGCTTTAAAAATGTCATGCAGAGAAACAACATCGAGCGATGACTTTTAGTTCATCCCTAACTAGAAGAGACTAGCTTTGCCTTCCAGAAAGGGGAAGAGGGCAAATTAAATCTAAATAGGAAACTAAGATTGCTAAGATATTCTAATTAATTTTCTTGACCATCAGTAAGACAGAACACTGACCAAAAAGCATTTATACTGTTTCCAAATATTCTTTAGGAGCACAGGCATAGGATTTGTTGAGCATAAAAGGATGGATCAGAACTACAAGTGAAAGTTCACACAAATCAGGTAAGAAAAACATCAGAAGGAGGGCCTAGAAATATGTTACTGAAATGGTAAGTAGTTGGCTTTATACAGAATACCTACCTACTATGTGCCAGGCACTGTTCTAAGCACTTTGCCTAAAACAACCCTACGAGATAGGTGTTATTATCATTCCCATTTTATAGACAAAGAAACTGAGACATGGGTTAAGTAACTTCCCCAAGGTTTTACAGCTAATAAATGGTACAAGCAAGATTTGAACCAGACTATCAAATTTTTTTCTAAGATTTCTACAAGGTTGGTGTTCTTCTATTTGCATTTGTAACAAGTCAGTTTTAAAATGAAATGTAAATATAGGCCAGATCTGTTTCTTTTACTTAATGTTGATATTTGACAGATTTTTCTCACGTATTAGTTTATGGTATAATTGATCAGTAAAGAAAATTATCACGGTATAAAAGCACCGGGAAATGTTAAGTCAGTATCACTGCTTAAATAATTCAGAAGCCAACTAATGGTGGATATGGCTAGGGAAAATTATATTAGAAGGACCACCATAAAGGAGGTCCTAGAATGCCAGCTATAGTAATGAATTTTGTATTAATTACATATTAAATGAAACAAATAACTTTATTAAAGAGAAAATTTAGATTTGGATTGTAGTTTCAAAACCAGTTTATACCCAAGTCTAAAACAGGAAGGTACAAACTAAGGGGGAAATGAAAGAAGTTTTCTGTTCTTACCTCAGAATAAAAAGCCAAGTTTACTCTAATTCCACTGCGGAAACTAATCAGGGAGGCCTTGTCTGCAGAAACACTCTTTCTACTCAGTAGCCCGCTCACTTTCAGCTCTAGAACCATTTAAACAACCTAAGTACTGGGGACCCACATTCCACACAACTATGAACTGCTGCGCCTGTAGGATAAATTGTAACAAAACTAGGAATTTCTGTAAACTCTACAAGTAACTGCCATATTTAATGAAAGATGAAATGAAGCGAGGAAGTGAGAAGCTCTTCCATGTTAAAAACTTACAGTACAAACTAAGACATACTTATCTGTAATCCAAACAGCATCACTGAAGCAATGGTGGAAAGGACAATGGCTGCTGCTGCAGAAAAGCCTTTCATGATGTTGTCTGTGTACTTGACCACAACAGAAGTGTAGAGGCCTCCAACACTAGCAAGAACTCGCATACAGAAAGAAAGAAAATCTTAACACTCAAATAAATGAAACGTTCTATGATGGTGAGGCAGTTTTCACCCCCAGAGATGCCATACTAATTTACCTAGGAAAATACTACTTTCCTTAGAAGCAGCCATCTGAGAGATTTTGTACTAGGAGTCATAGTTGCTACAAAACAACATGGTTTTTCAGATGCCCAAAGGGCTATGTAGTCTACTGCTAAACTGCACATTTCTTGCTAATACATTAGATACTTTTGATTGTGAAGGCAAAATTGCTTGGGATAGCTCTGCCACAAAAGGAAGTCAATAAAACCAAAATTACATTTTCAAACTGGTGTTCACAGTGAACAATTTCAAAATGCTATAAAGGCTTAAAATGGACATCTAACTTGAGGAAAAAAAGTGGGGGGGAATCTACCCAGAACCTTTAATTCCTGGATACTTACAGATGACAAGCCAGACATAATATGTGTAACCATAGAAAAATCCTTTTTCTTTAATTTCAGCTCCATCTGACAAGTAGACGCCAACTAATGTCACAACAATCCCTGATAGATACATTTGAATGTTTCTCACCCAAAGGGAAGTGTCTGAACTCTTTAAAACTTTTTCAAAATACACTCCTGCAAGAAAATTAAGCATGCAAATATGAAATAGATATTATTAGAAATTAATCTAAAATGTCTTTATTTAGAATAATACCCCAAAATGTGATAATATAAAATATATGATTTGCAGAACAGACACATTTTACATTAATTACATGCAGATTTATTACGCTGGTTGTGATGCATGGCATACCGAACATTACCAATTTATATTTTTACAGAGCATATAGAATTAATAACCAAGAGGGAGCTTTCTAACCTACATTTAACAGGAGATTCTTATATTACTATTAATAGTTTCCGCCTTTATTATAGCAGTGAGATAGATCACAAAAGCTCTTTATTAATGCCACTAAAAGACTTGCTTTGGTCAGCTGGAACACTATATACTATTAGAGTCAGTTATCTTAAACATACCCCTATAATATCTGCCTAGTATGAATATTCCCAACTTGGCAAAATAACCTATATAATCACCACTTAGGGTTTTTTCTGAGAGTGACACAACCAAAATAAAATTTAAATAGAACTTGCTGAGTGAAGCCATTTTCCTTTAGAGCAGGGGTCTACAGACCAGGTTCACCCACAATGTCAGAAGGACCATGAACTCCCTAACTAGATAATATGTTTTGTGTCTCTGTGCATTTTTCTGGGGGTGAGGATCCGACACCTTTTTAGGTGCTCCAAAAGCGCACGTGTGTCCCCACCCCACCCCCAAAATCACATAGCACAGCTGTAAGTTTTATACTTAAAATGAATGCATGTTAAGCAAGGACATTAAAGATTTTTGTTATAAACACTGTTAATCAGAGACTTAGGAATTGCCACTAAAATACTAATCAACTAAAGATTCAAATGAAAACCAAGATTGTTTTTGATGAACCTATGTTGGAAAGAGCCAGAGAATGGAAACAAACATATAATAGCTACTCCTATTTCTATTTTTGACTTTCCTATCTGGGAAAACCATTTAGCTATTGGAAAACCACTTAACTATTCAGTTCTCAGTTACTCCAAGCACAGAGGGATATTAAATCACGTACCATTTCCTCAACTGTGTATTGAGAATACACACCTTATGGTAAATAGACTGTTGGACACAAACATTTTACTGTTCAAAACAGTGCTAAAAATCAAGTAGTATATTATTTGGGGGAGTAACCCAATTTTTGTTTCTAATTTGTTGTTTCCTAAGAATAAAAGTTCAGCATGATGCTATCATTAAGTATATTCCTAAATTTAGATTTGCCCCTCTTATCAAATGACTAGATACAGAAGTGCAAAATACTTTCTTACTCAAAAATAAAGAGTACTAACTCTTGATATAGCAAAATAAAGATAATAATAAAGATGTATGGCTATAACTAATATACTCTTTACTTTCAGTTTCTTCTCTGTTGGAACCATTTCTAAAACATTCCTTACATTGCACTTAACATTCATACTTTGTCTCTTCTTGATTCAGTGAAGGATAGCCTGTCCCTACATATATGAGTCCAGACTTCCACGTTTATTTGATGTTAGTGATTTCGATTCTTCCCTCCCCTTTTGGCTGTTACTTCTGGGTATTAGGTTTTCTTAGGTATCACCCCCCTTTCCTCCCTACTCCATAATTCCTAATCTGTTGAAGCAGAGGAAGAACTTGAGGTTACCAGGGAAATACAGATACTGAGCTAGTAACTAACAACCTAAAGCAGCAGAATCGAACCTGAGGATAGTGCCAGTGCCAGGAAAATAGAAAGAGGTACTTGATCTTTCTGCTGGCTAACTTCCTCCATCTTTTAATTTATTTGGGGGATCTTGGCTGGACCGGGGATAGTCAAGGATAACAGAAATACATTCTTAGATAACTGCAAAGATGAATAAGGACTGAGGTCTAAGCTGAGTTAAACACTACTACATGCTTACTGGAAAAACAGCTGACATAAAACTATATAGTATTAAGTAAGAAGATGAGCTTTAACAGGAATAAAGTTGTTAGTTTGATAAAGCAAGATAAAGTCAATCCCTATTTAAAGTCTTATGTTTTTTAAAAAATTTGACAACAGAATAAATACTTTTATGACTTACCTGCAAATCCTGAGCACAATACAGCAACAGCTATAGCACCAAACCCTAATAATGGATTCTGTTCCACCTGCAATAGTAATGTTTTAGAAGTTATTTTTAGTGACTAGTAAATAGAATTCATCCAAGAACAAACAAATGAATACAAAAATCTGTTTATAGTTCTGCTGAAAGTATGTGCCATATCAGACATGGCTATTCTATAGAATAAGACAGGAACAAACAAAAGGCCATCCCAGAGATAAACCAAAGTATTTAAGTTAAAACCTATCCTTCAAATTATAGCCAGAGTAAACGCTTGATATACCGTGTGCCTACTTCCTAATAACAATGGGCACCCAAGCACAGAGCTGTGCAGTCAGCCCGCCTCTTCATTTTAACTTCTGCCACCACAACTCAAGCTCTTATAAGATCAAGCATGGAAATGGTAGCAGTTTGACTTGTTTAATTTATTCCCTGTCACCTACAGGATGGAGTAATGACATGTAAGATTTCCTACTTCACTGAATTTTTATCATATTAATAGCATGCCATCTATGTACCAGATATACTGTTTTATATTCTAAATGAATAAACATGAAGATGATACACAGCTTTGATTCTTAAATAGTTCATGGATGGGAGAGATTGACACATATATATAATCATAATACTTTGCTAACAGATGCAGGTTTATGGGCCCCCGACCTGTTGTTTCAACTGCATTTCCTCTTCCCTAAACTAACCATCAGGAGCTTTCATCAGTCTTTCCTCAGAGATAAATGTTATCTCAGTGGCAACACTGAAACTGAAGGGTTGAGACACGTGTCTGTAATATGACAAGCACATACCTTGTTCAAAATAAATAAGCCTGAGAGAAGGACAGTATTGCTTGATGTTAAGTACCTGAGAGAGAAAGCTTGCTCTAAAATGTCTTCATGAAGATAAAAGGAGAAGCAGAAGATAATTATGGACTAACGGTTCTCAAAGTATGGTCCCTGGACCAGCAGCATCACCTGGGAACTTGTTAGAAATGAAAATTGACAGGCCCCTCCCCGGACCTACTGAATCATAAACTATGGGGATGGGGCCCAGAAATCTGTTTAACCTTCCCGTTGAGTCTAATGTACACTAAAGTTTGAGAACCACTACTATAGACTACAACTGATAAACATGGATGCTTTCCTAATACAAACTATTTGTATTGTACAAATACAATTTGTACAATTTGTATTTGTACAAATATAAACTATAAGCCCAGCATAGAGAGGAGAAAAAATAACGGTGTGAGATTTCATCTATCCCAACAACTGCTTGAAAGCTCAAGCTACTAAAGATAGTGTCTGACAAATTCTTGGTTGCTTTTCTGCCAGTTTAATCTCTACAGTTAGGAAAAATGGTGATAGACACTGCTTCTCTGGACTTAATGCTGACTGATAAGAAACTGCTGGGTGGGACTTCCCTGGTGGCGCAGTGGTTAAGAATCCGCCTGCCAATGCAGGGGACACGGATTCGAGCCCTGGTCCAGGAAGATCCCACATGCAACTAAGCCCGTGCACCACAACTACTGAAGCCTGCACACCTAGGGCCCGTGCTCCACAACAAGAGAAGCCACCACAATGAGAAGCCCACACATCGCAAGGAAGAGTAGCCCCCACTTGCCGCAACTTAGAGAAAGCCCACGCATAGCCCCAGTGCAGCCAAAAGAAGAAAGAAACTGCTGGGTGATGAAGTGGAAGTGATGGAAACCTAGGAAAATGGCAACCATGTCGTTTTAGCATGAGCAATAGCCAAACAGCATAGTTAAGAGACTTGAGCTCCAGTCTTGAATAAATCAAATTCAAAAAAAGAAAACTTACAATTCCATAGCTAGTGGGAAGATGGGTTATGAGGGTAAGAGTTTCTTAAGAATGAGATTCTAATGAACAGTAAAGAAAGAAATCAGTGTTACTAATTAAGGGCATCTTCAATGAATTCTCATTTTATAGGAACACTTAAAAAAAAAATACAGTACACAAAACCAAGAGGAACCAACCAGGAGTTTTAGTAGCAAAAGACTGAAAACTCAGTGTTAAGTGGAGGCTTGCAAAATTTAAAGGCCTTTAAAAGTATGTTTAGCTTTGGAAGAAAAGCGTATGCTTCTTCGGCTAGATGACATACTGTTAGATAGCAAGAAAATAAGAGTTACCCAAACCTAGTTTCCACTTTCTCTGTGAATAATGACTTTAAATGAATGAATGGGAACCGAAGTCCAAGACGTGGTTTGCTGTTGTGAGAGCACCTACCTAAATAAATTCAGAAGTATCTTGACCAAGAATAGTAGCAAATCAAGGTACTGATCACTGTACCTCTGAAGAATAATGGGGCATAGAAGCTATGCCAGAAAATTTGAATTGGGCAAATACCGTCCTGATTTTCAAAAAGGCAGAGGGAAAGAAAGCTGCAGAAATTATAAACAGCAGCTTGAGACCTGTAAGGCGGCCCAGTACACTCACCAAGAGCATAGACTCTGGAGCCATGCTGCCTGGGTCCAAACAAGGTTGAGCCATTGCTAGCCTTCTTTGCCTATCAGTTTCCTCATAAGAAAATGGAAATAAAAATACATGCCTCGTATGGTGGCTGTGAGCATAAGTGAATTAATGTATTTTTGTAAAGCGCTTAGAACACTGCTAGTATCCAGTATGATACGTGACTGCAGCTGCTGTTGTTATTACTGAATACCAGCGAAATGCTACAACAGGTGACTTGGAGAATTTTTGAAGAAACCATCAAAAGCATCACAAGAAAATGGTGTGGCTTCCATAAGAATATGACTTACCAAATTTTCTTACTGAAAGAATTCTTAGTGTAAGTGCTGAGGGGAATTCCATAGAGATAATGTTTGGCAAGAAATCTGACAGATTTGCATAATATTTTTGTGAACAAGACAGAGGAATGTAGTGAGGATAACAGTAGTTCTATTCGCAGCTGAGTGAGTGCTCATATAGCAAAGTGCTAATTAACAGAATAAAACCAAGCTAGACCAGCAACCAATATCAACTAGCCAGGCATATGAATAAGCCGTCCTAGAAACAGATCCTCCAGGCCTAGGCAAGTCTTCAGTTGACTGCAGCCCTAGCTGATATCTTGACTGCAACCTTATGAGAGACCTCAAGCCAGAATGTCTAAAAGAGGCCAGCTCAGGCACCCTCTAATTCCTGACCCATAAAAACTGTGAGAGAGAATGTTTCTTAAGCAAGGAAAAAGAAAAAAAAAAAAAGTCAAGCTAAAGAGAGTCTAGAGGTATGGCCACAGAACTCTGGTCCTGTCCTGTCTAAAATTTTCAGTGAAGACCCAAAAGACATAGGTATCAAATCTGTAGAAAGCATAACATTCAAAGAAAAAGCTACTAATGGATAAGAACTGGAAAGTCCTCAAAGGCTTGAACAATAACCCAAAGCTAACAAGATGGGCTTAATAAACATAAATGCATTTTGCATTTTGGTTTAGAAGAAGCCCGTGGCACAAAACACATCTGAGACAAACTGTATTCGTGTGAAACAGCTACATGTGGTTGTATAATCAGTTACATAATGGATAACCTCCTCCAGCCAAAAAAAAACCTAATATAACCTTATGCTGATTTAACAAGTCTCTGGTATTCGGAATAAAGGAGGTAATTAGCGAACTACACCTCACACCACGCAGTCATTATCTGGAGACGGCGTGAACTTTTAGGACACACTGAGGAAAAAGAACGGATAAATGCACCTAGAAAAGCAATACGAGGCAATACTGGGGCACGAGCCAGGGATCATAAAGTCTCCAGAAGCCATATTATAGAAAGAAACAACAAGGTTGTCTCAGTGGGGGAGAAGAAAAGACACGGAGGGTGGAAATGCAGCATTGTTCTCAAACATTCAAAGGCTCATCGTATGGAGTTTGCAGGGATTTGAGTTATTCTGACAAGAACAAGGAACAATGAGAGGCAGTTACAGGAAGCTACATTCTGTTTAAAATATGAAAGAACTTTCTAGAGCTCCAAAAGTAAAATACTCTGCTTTAGCTTACTCAGCTTTTCACACATATTACCTAGGTGAGGTGAACCTTTTCTAAAGGTGTAGGGTGTTACTGGAAGTTCATATTTAACTTTTAAGTGTCTACCTTACTTTCCAAACAAATTCTTTACAGTTCTACATCTGATTATACGTGCAGTGCATAGTTGATCAGTGTTTTGAAATGTCACTGACAATATGAGCACGTTTAAACATCATGTAAAGACAATACATATTAATTTAAAACTCACTTTCTGGGGAAAAATACTCTTCCACCAGGTCAGAAAGTAACTACCTAAAAAGGAGCTTTCTCCTTTCACAAGCTCTGCGTACATCCCCAGCTGCCTTATACTCCTCAGAGCACCAGGTCTCTCATCTGCTGAGAGTTAAAGAAGGGTGTAGAGGTGCAGAGGGAAGCTCCCAACCTTCAGGTCCTTCACTGTAGTTCCACTTCCTACTCCTCTTTGGGAAAATAACCAATTAAAGCATAGAATATATTTTAAAAAAATCAGGTATGTACCTTAACATTTAACTCTTCAACTAAAAGTTACAAGTAAAGGCACTTTTTGCCCTATTGTAGTTACTAGTTATTGGGGAAAACACTGTTCTGTAAGCCCCGCTGCTGACAGTGGATGTATGTGCAAAATGATAAAAAAATTTTGAGTTGCGGGAGAACATGAAAATTAGATGGAGAAAACTCTGCCCAGTATTTCTGAGAAAATGTCTGAAAAAGGCCTAGAAGTTGTGAACACAGACACTGTGTGGAAGTTGGCACAACTGAGTTACAGGTTAGCTGTTAACTGTGCAACTTTGGGTACGTGACTACACCTCTTTGGACTTCAATTCTGTTATCCATAAAACGAAGGAGGTGCATTACATGGAGTTTAAGACACCATCCATCTCTAACATAGTTCAGGCATATTCTTCCTTCTCAAAAAGGAAGCCCGGAGGTATTACTCTCCTTGACAATAACATCACCCTAAGGGGAAAAAGGCGTATCTATATGGCAGAGGCTATGAATCATGCTCCATTCTTTTCCGTGTGACTGTGTGGAGGGCTCTGGACTCTGGAAAGTTCCCGTTTAGCTACAGTGAGCACTTAGCTTCTTACCACGACGCCCGTGGCCTGGGCTGGCCTCCACTGTACGAGGACGACTCCTCCACACAGCATAAAAACTGAAATCCACTGTAACCTGCTGAGCGTCCTGTTTAACATTAAAACGGTACATAGAGCGGTACAAGGAATCTTCAACTGGTACGTCACCTAACAACAAACAATGAACTCATCAGCTCGGTTAACATTAGACTGACACAAATGTATTATTTCTGATATCATGAACAGAGCTGTAGAGAAAAATATTCGATAGTTTGATAAAGGGTGAGTAAAACATCTTTTCACCGTGAAAACACTTTTTAAGATTTTGCGCCTGCCATTATCAGCTACTTCACCTACCTGGTATACTGCTGCATCCAGATTGCTGAGAGCCAGGAAAGCCATGTTGTTCTGCACAGCATACACTAAGGAAGGCACGCTCAACTTCATCAGTTCCTTGGGGCTCCCCAAGACATTTTCTCTTAAAGATGCCTTGAATCTACCCAGATTACCAGTTTCTCTTTGAAAACAAAAAGGGGAAATGAGAAGGGATGAGGAAGAAAATGAAAGATCATCCTTTCTATTACATACTGTCACACATAGGATAGCTACATTGTGTTAAGTTCATTGATATAATTTAGCAAACTTATTTCTAGAATTTTAAACTAATTTTAGATTTATTAAAAGAAGCAAACCAGCAATGCATCCCCATAAAAGAAAAACAACTACCATCTTCATTTGGGAAAATATGACAATCAGGTTTACCATCCTCATCCTCTGGTCAAAGTTTCAGGGGCTTTTGAGTATATTAAACAATGAGAGTACCAGGAAACCAGAATTGCCGATATTACCTATAAAAAATTAATTTAATCCCTGCCACTTTAACTGCCATTGCATCAAGTTCACCCAGATTATTTTTTACATTAATCAGGTTGCATATACATTTTTTTAATTTTTAAAATTACAATAGATTTTAATTTCAAACAAAAGAAAAAAGCGTTAGTAGTTATAGAAGTTACTTGGCATAGGAATTGAGTGATGCAGGTCAATATTATTTGTAAATTAATTCCGTGTTTGTGCAATATGGTAGACAATAAATCTTTAAATAAGCATATTCTCATAAAATTCAAGTATGTATCTGTATAATTTTGCAGGAAATCTGAATAATTTACTAATATCAGTAAGGTAAACTGTACCTGTAACATACATAAAGCTTACTACTTGAGTACATATTGATTGATGCATGCTCTTAAGTATTCTTATTTTTCCTCAGGAGGAACTAGCTGATCTGGCTCATATTTCCCCCTGTTGTAAATAAGCTCATTTATTTCCTGAAAATACACATCAAAGAACACTTTTATAAGCATTAACACCAAAAAAAAGTGCTACATCAAAAGGCTCCTAACTGCCCCTCACAAAGTCCTTAAAAGGACCACAATACTTTGTTGGGAAGATCGAGCTATTTCAACTCCCAATGAGCCCCTATATTTTGGGTAAACATTAGAATCAACAGTCACTAATTGGATATTTTCATATTTAAATAGTGCAAAAATAATTACCCAAGTTCTGAGGAGGAGCAAAAAGTCCATAATGTCTAATTAACTACCTATGCCTTATCCACCGTAGAACACTCCAGCCCCCAAGAAGATTATTAAGACAGGAAATTTGGCCCAGGCCACAGAAACAGAAGATGCCCTTCTTAGTTACAGAGCTTACTTTGCTGCCAAAGCTACATGCACACAGCCTGGAGAGCGACTATACACTCCATGCAGAGGAGGGAGAGAATACCAGAAGATTACTGGGAAAGTCTGCATTGTAGAGTTTTCCAGATAGCTGAAGGTTGGCCCTTTAAACATTTACCATTCTTTTTTTTAACACAAATCTAAGATGTTCTATATAATTCTCCACCTCTTAAAAGAGTATAAAGAATAATTTCTCCAAGTTTTCCCTCAATTATAAAATTGAAGAGAAAAAGATTAAAAAGAAGAATCACAGAGGTCCAACTCAAAGAACCATCTTAACAAGGTGATATAATTGAACATTTTCTTTATTGTCATAATTCTCACTAGGAAACACATGATGGCAGAGACATAAATCTTAACAGGCTGTGTGAAGTACAGGACACTGCTTTTACTGAATCATTACTTAATGCCCTTCCAAAATGCTGACTTCCATACTAATGTATCTTCAGAGTGGCTCCCTAAAGAACTACTGAGAGGTACCTGTTTGTACCCATCTTTCACAGTCCACCTCCTTCCATGTCCATTTATCTCCCACATACGATTCCTCAAGCTCTAGTTTAGTAGCCACTTATCCCTTCCCTAATCCCTAGCTATGGGCAATGCCATCTTACCTCCAATCCTTAGAGATATTCTAAACCCTCAATGGTATCAAATGAATTTCTGCCTATCCAGAGAACAGAGCTGATCTCTTTATCACTGGCTCTCTTTGCTCTGCTAGAATACAGGCTGCTTAAGTATCTAACAGCTTCTATTAACCACCATGGCTGTACCAATAATCAAGGCTGCTGTGGTCCCTTTTCTCCCTGTCACTCTTCTCTTATCTCTTCTCCCAAGGTTTTCAGCTTTCACATCAAATGCAGGGCCTGTGAGACATCACCAGCCAACATGAGTACTCCTTTCCTTCAACGTGAAAATCCAGTACAGTACAGTGTGTCCAGATTAACCTTCAGGTCTTTGGCTCTTCTGGCCATATCCTTTTTATTGGATACTTAGGAACTATTACTTCTCCACTGCCAGGAAGACTTTACTATCTTTTTCTGCTTCCTTAATGCAGATATTAGAGAAGCCAAGGTATACCAGAATGCTAACTACTGGGAAGCTCAAGCTTCACTATGGTACCTTAGAATTATACCAATATTATATAATTATAACAAGATATTTTGAAATGTTACAAAAAATAGCAGAGAATGCTAAAAAAATTGTAAAAGAAAAAACAAAAGCTCAAAATAATTAATGATTTTAGAACGTAGAATAAAGAGATTTAGGAGGTATAAGAAAGAATATAGGGGAATGTTACCACACAGAATGTTTTAAAAGAGGAGATAAATTATTTCAGTATTAGATTATATCTTGCTTCATTTAATATATTTAATAAGAATACATCTCTAAGAGGGGAAGATGGCGGAAGAGTAAGACGCGGAGATCACCTTCCTCCCCACAGATACACCAGAAATACATCTACACGTGGAACAACTCCTACAGAACACCTACTGAACGCTGGCAGAAGACCTCAGACCTCCCAAAAGGCAAGAAACTCCCCACATACCTGGGTAGGGCAAAAGAAAAAAGAAAAAACAGAGACAAAAGAATAGGGACGGGACCTGCACCAGTGGGAGGGAGCCGTGAAGGAGAAAAGGTTTCCACACACTAGAAGCCCCTTTGTGGGCGGAGACTGTGGGTGGCAGAGGGGGAAAGGTTCGGAGCCACGGAGGAGAGCGCAGCAACAGGGGTGCGGAGGGCAAAGCGGAGAGATTCCCGCACAGAGGATCAGTGCCCTCAGGCACACACCACTCCAAGAGGCTTGTCTGCTCACCCGCCGGGGCGGGCGGGGCTGGGACCTGAGGCTCGGACTTCGGTCAGAACGCAGGGAGAGGACTGGGCTTGGCAGCGTGAACAGAGCCTAAAGGGGTTAGTGCACCACAGCTAGCCGGGAGGGAGTCCGGGAAAAAGTCTGGACCTACCGAAGAGACAAGAGACTTTTTCTTCCCTCTTTGTTTCCTGGTGCGCAAGAAGGGATTAAAGGACCTCCAGAGATGGGCGGGAGCCGCGGCTAACAGCGTGGACCCCAGAGACGGGCATGAGACGCCAAGGCTGCTGCTGCCGCCGCCAACAGGCCTGTGAGCGAGCACAGGTCACTATCCACAACCCCCTTCCGGGGAGGCTGTGCAGCCCGCCACGGCCAGGATCCCCGGGATCCAGGGACAACTTCCCCGGGAGAACACACGGCGCGCCTCAGGCTGGTGCAACGTCACGCCGGCCTCTGCCGCCGCAGGCTCGCCCCACACTCCGTACCCCTCCCTCCCCCCGGCCTGAGTGAGCCAGAGACCCCGAAGCAGCGGCTCCTTTAACCCCGTCCTGTCTGAGTGAAGAAGAGATGCCCTCCGGCAGAGGCGGGGCCACATCCAAAGCTGAAACCTGGGAGCTGTGCCAACAAAGAAGAAAAAGGGAAATCTCTCCCAGTAGCCTCAGGAGCAGTGGATTAAATCTCCACAATAAACTTGATGTACCCTGCATCTGTGGAATACCTGAATAGACAACGAATAATCCCAAAATGAGGAGGTGGTCTTTGAGAGCAAGATTTATTATTTTTCCCTTTTTCCTCTTTTTGTGAGTGTGTATGTGTATGCTTCTGTGTGAGATTTTGTCTGTATAGCTTTGCTTTCACCATTTATCCTAGGATTCTATCAGTCCGTTTTTTTTACTTTAAAAAAATTTTTTTTAATAATTTTTTTTATCTTAATGACTTTATTTTACCTTACCTTCTTTTCTTTTCTTTTATCCCCTCCCTCCCTCTCTCCCTCTCCCCCCCCAACTCTTTCTTTCTTTTTCTCCCTTTTAATCTGAGCGTGTGGATGAAAGGCTCTTGGTGCTGCAGCCAGGAGACAGTGCTGTGCCTCTGAGGTGGGAGAGCCAACTTCAGGACACTGGTCCACAAGAGACCTCCCAGCTCCATGTAATAGCAAATGGCAAAATCTCCCAGAGATCTCCATCTCAACAGCAACACCCAGCTTCACTCAAGGACCAGCAAGCTACAGTGCTGGACACCCTATGCCAAACAACTAGCAAGACAGGAACACAACCCCACCCATTAGCAGAGAGGCTGCCTAAAATCATAATAAGTCCACAGACACCGCAAAACACACCACCAGACGTGGAACTACCCACCAGAAAGACAAGATCCAGCCTCATCCACCAGAACATAGGCACTAGTCCCCTCCACCAGGAAGCCTACAAAACCCACTGAAGCAACTTTAGCCACTGGGGACAGACAGCAAAAACAACGGGAACTACGAACCTGCAGCCTGCAAAAAGGAGACCCCAAACACACTAAGATAAGCAAAATGAGAAGACAGAAAAACACACAGCACATGAATGAGCAAGGTAAAAACCTACCACAACGAAAAAATGAAGAGGAAATAGGCAGTCTACCTGAAAAAGAATTCAGAATTATAATAGTAAAGATGATCCAAAATCTTCAAAACAGAATAGCGAAAATGCAAGAAACATTTAACAAGGACCTAGAAGAACTAAAGATGAAACAAGCAACAATGAACCACACAATAAATGAAATTAAAAATACTCTAGATGGGATCAATAGCAGAATAACTGAGGCAGGAGAAACAATAAGTGTCCTGGAAGATAAAATAGTGGAAATAACTACTGTAGAGCAGAATAAAGAAAAAAGAACGAAAAGAACTGAGGACAGTCTCAGTGACCTCTGGGACAACATTAAACACACCAACATTCGAATTATAGGGGTTCCAGAAGAAGAAGAGAAAAAGAAAGGGACTGAGAAAATATTTGAAGAGATTATAGTTGAAAACTTCCCTAATATGGGGAAGGAAATAGTTAATCAAGTCCAGGAGGCACAGAGAGTCCCATACAGGATAAATCCAAGGAGAAACACGCCAAGACACATATTAATCAAACTGTCAAAAATTAAATACAAAGAAAACATATTAAAAGCAGCAAGGGAAAAACAACAAATAACACACAAGGGAATCCCCATAAGGTTAACAGCTGATCTTTCAGCAGAAACTCTGCAAGCCAGAAGGGACTGGCAGGACATATTTAAAGTGATGAAGGAGAAAAACCTGCAGCCAAGATTACTCTACCCAGCAAGGATCTCATTCAGATTGGATGGAGAAATTAAAACCTTTACAGACAAGCAAAATCTGAGAGAGTTCAGCAACACCAAACCAGCTTTACAACAAATGCTAATGGAACTTCTCTAGGCAAGAAACACAGGAGAAGGTAAAGACCTACAATAACAAACCCAAAACAATTAAGAAAATGAGAATAGGAACATACATATCAATAATTACCTTAAATGTAAATGGATTAAATGCTCCCACCAAAAGACACAGATTGGCTGAATGGATACAAAAACAAGACCCATATATATGCTGTCTACAAGAGACCCACTTCAGACCTAGAGACACATACAGACTGAAAGTGAGGGGATGGAAAAAGATATTCCATGCAAATGGAAACCAAAACAAAGCTGGAGTAGCAATTCTCATATCAGACAAAATAGACTTTAAAATAAAGACTATTACAAGAGACAAAGAATGGACACTACATAATGATCAAGGGATCGATCCAAGAAGAAGATATAACAATTGTAAATATTTACGCACCCAACATAGGAGCACCTCAATACATAAGGCAAATACTAACAGCCATAAAAGGGGAAATCGACAGTAACACATTCATAGTAGGGACTTTAACACCCCACTTTCACCAATGGACAGATCATCCAAAATGTAAATAAATAAGGAAACACAAGCTTTAAATGATACATTAAACAAGATGGACTTAATTGATATTTACAGGACATTCCATCCAAAAACAACAGAATACACATTTTTCTCAAGTGCTCATGGAACATTCTCCAGGATAGATCATATCGTGGGTCACAAATCAAGCTTTGGTAAATTTAAGAAAATTGAAATTGTATCAAGTATCTTTTCCGACCACAATGCTATGAGACTAGACATCAATTACAGGAAAAGATCTGTAAAAAATACAAACACATGGAGGCTAAACAATACACTACTTAATAACGAAGTGATCACTGAAGAAATCAAAGAGGAAATCAAAAACTACCTAGAAACAAATGAGACAATGGAGATACGACGACCCAAAACCTATGGGACGCAGCAAAAGCAGTTCTAAGGGGGAAGTTTATAGCAATACAATCCTACCTCAAGAAACAGGAAACATCTTGAATAGACAACCTAAACTTGCACCTAAAACAATTAAAGAAAGAAGAACAAAAAAACCCCCAAAGTTAGCAGAAGGAAAGAAATCATAAAGATCAGATCAGAAATAAATGAAAAAGGAATGAAGGAAACGATAGCAAAGATCAATAAAACTAAAAGCTGGTTCTTTGAGAAGATAAACAAAATTGATAAACCATTAGCCAGACTCATCAAGAAAAAAAGAGAGGGCTTCCCTGGTGGCGCAGTGGTTGGGAGTCCGTCTGCCGATGCAGGGGACGCGGGTTCGTACCCCAGTCCGGGAGAATCTCACATGCCGTGGAGCGGCTGGGCCCGTAAGCCATGGCTGCTGAGCCTGCGCGTCCGGAGCCTGTGGTCCGCAACGGGCGAGATGACAGCAGTGAGAGGTCCGCATACCACAAAAAACAAAAAAAAAAACAAAAAAGAAAAAAAGGGAGAAGACTCAAATCAATACAAATCAATAGAATAAGAAATGAAAAAGAAATAACAACTGACACTGCAGAAATACAAAAGATCATGAGAGATTACTACGAGCAACTCTTTGCCAATAAAATGGACAACCTGGAAGAAGTGGACAAATTCTTAGAAATACACAACCTGCCAAGACTGAATCAGGAAGAAATAGAAAATATGAACAGACCAATCACAAGCACTGAAATTGACACGGTGATTAAAAATCTTCCAACAAACAAAAGCCCAGGACTAGATGGCTTCACAGGCTAATTCTATCAAACATTTAGAGAAGAGCTAACACCTATCCTTCTCAAACTCTTCCAAAATATAGCAGAGGGAGGAGCACTCCCAAACTCATTCTACGAGGCCACCATCACCTTGATACCAAAACCAGACAAGGATGTCACAAAGAAAGAAAACTACAGGCCAATATCACTGATGAACATAGATGCAAAAATCCTCAACAAAATACTAGCAAACAGAATCCAACAGCACATTAAAAGGATTATACACCATGATCAAGTGGGGTTTATTCCAGGAATGCAAGGATTCTTCAATATACGCAAATCAATCAACGTGATACACCATATTAACAAATTGAAGGAAAAAAACCATATGGTCATCTCAATAGATGCAGAAAAAGCTTTCAACAAAACTCAACACCCATTTATGATAAAAACCCTCCAGAATTAGGCATAGAGGGAACTTTCCTCAACATAATAAAGGCCATATATGACAAACCCACAGCCAACATCATCCTTAACGGTGAAAAACTGAAAGCATTTCCACTAAGATCAGGAACAAGACAAGGTTGCCCACTCTCACAACTCTTATTCAACATAGTTTTGGAAGTTTTAGCCACAGCAATCAGAAGAAAAGGAAATAAAAGGAATCCAAATCGGAAAAGAAGAAGTAAAGCTGTCACTGTTTGCAGATGACATGATACTATACATAGAGAATCCTAAAGATGCTACCAGAAATCTACTAGAGCTAATCAATGAATTTGGTAAAGTAGCAGGATACAAAATTAATGCACAGAAATCTCTGGCATTCCTGTACACTAATGATGAAAAATCTGAAAGTGAAATCAAGAAAACACTCACATTTACCACTGCAACAAAAAGAATAAAATATCTAGGAATAAACCTACCTAAGGAGGCAAAAGACCTGTATGCAGAAAATTGTAAGACACTGATGAAAGAAATTAAAGATGATACAAATAGATGGAGAGATATACCATGTTCTTGGATTGGAAGAATCAACATTGTGAAAATGACTCTACTAACCAAAGCAATCTACAGATTCAGTGCAATCCCTATCAAACTACCACTGGCATTTTTCACAGAACTAGAACAAAAAATTTCACAATTTGTATGGAAACACAAAAGACCCCGAATAGCCAAAGCAATCTTGAGAACGAAAAATGGAGCTGGAGGAATCAGGCACCCTGACTTCAGACTATACTACAAAGCTACAGTAATCAAGACAGTATGGTACTGGCACAAAAACAGAAAGATAGATCAATGGAACAGGATAGAAAGTTCAGAGATAAACCCACGCACATATGGTCACCTTATCTTTGATAAAGGAGGCAGGAATGTACAGTGGAGAAAGGACAGCCTCTTCAATAAGTGATGCCGGGAAAACTGGACAGGTATATGTAAAAGTATGAGATTAGATCACTCCCTAACAACATACACAAAAATAAGCTCAAAATGGATTAAAGACCTAAATGAAAGGCCAGAAACTATCAAACTTTTAGAGGAAAACATAGGCAGAACACTCTATGACATAAATCACAGCAAGATCCTTTTTGACCCACCTCCTAGAGAAATGGAAATAAAAACAAAAATAAACAAATGGGACAAAATGAAACTTCAAAGCTTTTGCACAGCAAAGGAAACCATAAACAAGACCAAGACAACCCTCAGAATGGGAGAAAATATTTGCAAATGAAGCAGCTGACAAAGGATTAATCTCCAAAATTTACAAGCAGCTCATGCAGCTCAATAAGAAAAAAACAAACAATCCAATCCAAAAATTGGCAGAAGATCTAAATAGACATTTCTCCAAAGAAGATATACAGACTGCCAACAAACACATGAAAGAATCCTCAACATCATTAATCATTAGAGAAATGCAAATCAAAACTACAATGAGATATCATCTCACACCAGTCAGAGTGGCCATCATCAAAAAATCTAGAAACAATAAATGCTGGAGAGGGTGTGGAGAAAAGGGAACACTCCTTGCACTGCTGGTGGGAATGTGAATTGGTACAGCCACTATGGAGAACACTATGGAGGTTCCTTAAAAAACTACAAATAGAACTACCATATGACCCAGCAATCCCACTACTAGGCATATACCCTGAGAAAACCATAATTCAAAAATAAACATGTACCAAAATGTTCATTGCAGCTCTATTCACAATAGCCCGGAGATGGAAACAACCTAAGTGTCCATCATCGGATGAATGGATAAAGAAGATGTGCATGTATATACAATGGAATATTACTTAGCCATAAAAAGAAACGAAATTGAGCTATTTGTAGTGAGTTGGATAGACCTAGAGTCTGTCATACAGAGTGAAGTAAGTCAGAAAGAGAAAGACAAATACCGTATGCTAACATATATATATGGAATTTAAGAAAAAAAATGTCATGAAGAACCTAGGGGTAAAACAGGAATAAAGACACAGACCTACTGAGAATGGACTTGAGGATATGGGGAGGGGGAAGGGTAAGCTGTGACAAAGCGAAAGAGAGGCATGGACATATATACACTACCAAACGTAAGGTAGATAGATAGTGGGAAGCAGCCGCAGAGCACAGGGAGATGAGCTCGGTGCTTTGTGACCGCCTGGAGGGGTGGGATAGGGAGGGTGGGAGGGAGGGAGACGCAAGAGGGAAGGGATGGGGAAACAGATGTATATGTATGACTGATTCACTTTGTTAAAAAGCAGAAACTAATAATAAAAAAAAGAATAAAATATCTAGGAATAAACCTACCTAAGGAGACAAGAGACCTGTATGCAGAAAATTATGACACTGATGAAAGAAATTAAAGATGACAGAAATAGAGGGAGAGATGTACCATGTTCTTGGATTGGAAGAATCAACATTGTGAAAATGACTCTACTAACCAAAGCAATCTACAGATTCAGTGCAATCCCTATCAAACTACCACTGGCATTTTTCACAGAACTAGAACAAAAAATTTCACAATTTGTATGGAAACACAAAAGACCCCGAATAGCCAAAGCAATCTTGAGAACGAAAAATGGAGCTGGAGGAATCAGGCACCCTGACTTCAGACTATACTACAAAGCTACAGTAATCAAGACAGTATAGTACTGGCACAAAAACAGAAAGATAGATAAATGGAACAGGACAGAAAGCCCAGAGATAAACCCATGCACATATGGTCACCTTAACTTTGATAAAGGAAGCAGGAATGTACAGTGGAGAAAAGACAGCTACTTCAATAAGTAGTGCTGGGAAAACTGGACAGGTATATGTAAAAGTATGAGATTAGATCACTCCCTAAAACCATACACAAAAATAAGCTCAAAATGGATTAAAGACCTAAGTGTAAGGCCAGAAACTATCAAACTGTTAGAGGAAAACATAGGCAGAACACTCTATGACATAAATCAGAGCAAGATCCTTTTGGACCCACCTCCTAGAGAAATGGAAATAAAGACAAAAATAAACACATGGGACCTAATGAAACTTCAAAGCTTTTGCACAGCGAAGGAAACCATAAACAAGACCAAAAGACAACCCTCACAATGGGAGAAAATATTTGCAAATGAAGCAACTGACAAAGGATTAATCTCCAAAATTTATAAGGAGCTCATGCAGCTCAATAACCAAAAAACAAAAAACCCAATCCAAAAATAGGCAGAAGACCTGAATAGACATTTCTCCACAGAAGATATACAGACTGCCAACAAACACATGAAAGGATGCTCAACATCATTAATCATTAGAGAAATGCAAATCAAAACTACAATGAGATATCATCTCACACCAGTCAGAATGGCCATCATCAAAAAATCTAGAAACCAGGGGGCTTCCCTGGTGGCGCAGTGGTTGAGAGTCCGCCTGCCGATACAGGGGACACGGGTTCGTGCCCCGGTCTGGGAGGATCCCACATGCCGCGGAGCGGCTGGGCCCGTGAGCCATGGCTTCTGAGCCTGCGCGTCCGGAGCCTGTGCTCCGCAACGGGAGAGGCCACAACAGTGAGAGGCCCGCGTACCGCAAAAAAAAAAAAAAAAAAAAAATCTAGAAACCATAAATGCTGGAGAGGGTGTGGAGAAAAGGGAACGAACACTCTTGCACTGCTGGTGGGAATGTGAATTGGTACAGCCACTATGGAGAACAGTATGGAGGTTCCTTAAAAAACTACAAATAGAACTACCATATGACCCAGCAATCCCACTACTGGGCATATACCCTGAGAAAACCATAATTCAAAAAGAGTCATGTACCAAAATGTTCATAGCAGCCCTATTTACAATAGCCTGGAGATGGAAGCAACCTAAGTGTCCATCATCGGATGAATGGATAAAGAAGATGTGGCACATATATACAATGGAATATTACTCAGCCATAAAAAAAAAGAAAATTGAGCTATTTGTAATGAGGTGGATAGCTCTAGAGTCTGTCACACAGAGTGAAGTTAAGTCAGAAAGAGAAAGACAAATACTGTATGCTAACACATATATATGGAATTTAAGGAAAAAAGAATGTCATGAAGAACCTAGGGGTAAAACGGGAATAAAGACACAGACGTACTAGAGAATGGACTTGAGGATGTGAGGAGGGGGAAGGGTAAGCTGTGACAAAGCGAAAGAGAGGCATGGACACATATACACTACCAAACGTAAGTTAGATAGATAGTGGGAAGCAGCCGCAGAGCACAGGGAGATGAGCTCGGTGCTTTGTGACCGCCTGGAGGGGTGGGATAGGGAGGGTGGGAGGGAGGGAGACGCAAGAGGGAAGGGATGGGGAAACAGATGTATATGTATGACTGATTCACTTTGTTAAAAAGCAGAAACTAACACACCATTGTAAAGCAATTATACTCTAATAAAGATGTAAAAAATAAATAAATAAAAATAAATAAATATATGTAAATAAATAAATAAGCCAAGCATTTGAAGTCCTTTAAAAAAAAAAAGAAATGTTAACTATTATTATCATAATATTCCTCTACAATAGAAGTCAGCAAACGTTTCCTGTAAGAACCAAATCGTTAATAGTCTAGGCTGTGTGAGCCATACTGTCTCTGTTGCAACAAAAATAAGCAGCAAACTGGATTTGGCCAATGGGCCACAGTTTGCTAACCCCTGCTTTAGGGTGGAATTCTTCAACTTCAGCACTACTAATATGTGGGGCTGGGTAATTCTTTGTCACGGAGCGCTGTCCCGGAGGACAGGACATTGTACGATGTGTATCAGCACCCTTGGCCTCCACCTACTTGATGCCAGTAGCATCCCCCACGTTGGGTCAAGCAAAATAGTATCTCCGAGGGAGCAAAACTGTCCTGAATTGAGGAAGGCTGCCCTAAATCAATCAAACATACGAAGATGTAGCTTGAATCTTCTGATAAAGAACATAACTGAGGAAAACATTAATAACACACTAAGAAGTATGTATACTCACTTAGCTAAAATTCCCACACTTAGCAATAACTTTATAACTTCTGTGATACACACGGCTGTGGTTGAAAAGTAGAGTTCTTTGTCTGATGTCCTCGTGTATCTTAAAGCTGTGGTGTAAGTTGCAGCCACCAGGGTCATCACTGCCAAGCAGTATAACTTGAATAATAAATGGACATTTTCTGGAAAATACGTGCAACAAAGATATTATTTAGTAGACAATATTATGTACATAAAAGTTAAGCAGTGTTATACCTCAAAATGCTTTCCAATTTCAAGCAAAAAATACATTTAAAAATTTATTTCAAAACAATTTTTTCCAACTACATGAACAGAAACAAACATACACACACAAAACACAGCTGACTTTAAGTATCAACTGGTTAGGCATAGATTTTGTTCCTGGGGAGGGCTTAAGTGCAAGGTTATGTGGCATAACTAACTCTAGTTTAGGATGTTATAAATCACATACTTGATATATCTTTATAATTCATACTTGTGAAAGCAAAACACGAAAGCAAGATGAAAACGATTACTGCAATGTATGTTCTAAATACAGAGACAACAGAAAAACAAAAGGAATAACAGAGTGATAAAATAATACAGAACTTCATCATAATAAAAAACAAATCATGTCCAGCCTCTCATTTCATAGCATTATAAGAAAGATAATTCATAACACCATAAAAGAGTATTAAGAATGAAGTTCTGTAAAACTGGAAATCCAGGAAATATACACAACTTATGAACACTCAATTTAAGAACTTCTTGCAAGTATATCTGAGCAGCAGCCATCTCACTCAGGTGCCAGGGCCGGTCCAACACCTTCAATAAAACCACAAGCACCGGGGTACCAGGGCTCCTTCCATACTCCCAGCCCTGCTCTGAGACTACCATCACCTAATGCTCAAACTATGTCTACTTTCTTTACCCACTTCACACCTCTCTCATCCCCAGCTACCTGTAACCTTCTTTCAAATCTTCAGGCACATGTTAAACAGGGATCAGCAAATTTTTTTCTGTAAAGGGCCAAGAGTAAATATTTTAGGTTTTTTAGGCCACAAGGCAAAATCAAGGATATCATGTAGGTACTTAGGTGACAAGAGAGAAAAAATATACTTTCACATTTTATTTATATTTAATTGGACAAATTCAAAATATAATAATAATTGAGTGCAATGCTTTACAGTACTGAGAAGAAGGGAATTCTATGGGGTGGGTGGGTAATATTTTGCTTCATTGGTCTTCAAAATTAGGGTTCCATCAGATTAATTGCAAACATTCACCTGTAAAAACCATTCTTAGCTGATAGGCCATACAAAAACAAGTGATAGGCTGGGTTTGACCAATGGGCCATACTTTGACAACCTGGGTTAAGAACCAGAGGGACAGGGGGTAACTCTGGGCTGCTACTGTAACTACATTTCACCTAAGTACACTTTTGTTCACCGCTATGGGAGCCTAACCACAATGCAAAGGTGACTTGCACAGGAAAAAAAAATAGGAGTTTCAAATAAATTATATCGTAAGGTAGAAGCTCACTAGGAAACAGATTATTCAATATAAATACTTTTCCCTGGGTGAATTAAAGAATTATTTGTAAATTTCAGGCAGATTTTTAAAATTACATTAGGTCTTAACTAAAAATAATATGGTAGAATAGAAGAAATAGAGCTTCTCTGCCTAAACTTTCTTTCCAATAGATCCGAGGACCCAAAAAGCAATGTTAATGTAAAAGGGATTGAAGGAGATTACTATAATACTTTGCTTGCTCTAAAACTTTCCTAAACAGGAGAAAATGTAAAACTTAAAAAATAAACAGCAGTACAGGAGAAAGCATTTCCCATCTTCTTGATCAGGGGTGAGCAACCTACATTTCCTCTCATTTTTATATGACCTGCAAGTTGAGAATAGTTTTACATTTTTAAACGGTTGGAAAAAAGTTTTTCGTTAATCTTTTGGGATGCATGAAAATTATATGTCATTCAGATTCAGTGTCCATAAAAAAAGTTTTACTGGAACACAGCGATGCTCATTTGTTTCTGAACTATCTATGGCTACTTTTTTTGCCCGGCAACAGCAGGGTGAGTAGTTATGACTGAGACCATCAGCTGTTAACAGAAAAAGTTTACCAGCCCATGTCCTAGATTATCAATACTTTCATAAATAAGAGTTGTTAGGATTGCCAAACTAAAAACTACTTTATTTTAGCGTATATAGGTTCCTGATTCCAAAACAACATAGTGAATGTTTAACACTTTGAAAGTACACCTCTTAGCATCATGATTAATGGGAATATAGATGATATTCTTGAAAATAACTACTGATGGAAATAGAAGAGTAAGCAAATAAGTTTAGATATTTGTATAACATATAGGGCTTTGGTATAGAATACCACTTTTAAAACATATAATAAACTTTTTAAAAATACTTAATGCTTTTTTAAGCATTATTTTCTCTAATTTCAGCTTACCATTAGATCAAAATATCTGCTTCACTCCAGTCATTAATTCTCCAATATGAAAGTTCAATTATTAGCAATTTCAGGTTTTTTTCAGGGTAATATCAAAAGTCGGTACAGGGACTTCCCATGTGGGCCAGTGGTTAAGACTTCACGTTTCCACTGCAGGGGGCGTGAGTTCCACCCCGCATGCCCAGAGGCTCCGCCACGAGGAAAAAAAAAAAGTCCACAACTCAACTGCATTGTTGAGTGGGCACACTGGCACATCAGCACTGTTTTCTCCTTCTCACAAAGTTCCCATTAGCTCCCACGCAGTATCTGTTTTTGTGTGGAAAATGCCCCCCAAACGAAATTTACAGCGTGGACTTAAATCTTTTGCTCAGTTATATTTTACTATATTTTAGAGGAGACATTATTTGTAACACCTGAGAACTTGGAAATTCAGTAAGTCCCAGATAAATAAATCCTTTGTGAATATAAGGAAGCTCAGGAAACTGCAGTTTTGTATTACACATTTCTAGTGGGCGTATAAGATTTATAACATGACCCAGGCACAGCAAATCTGTATTGGCAATAAGCCTAAATCTGTAAATTGTGGCAACTATTTCAGATAATGATTCGACTTATGTAACTCTGAACTCGCCTTCACCATTAATCTCGCTATTCCTATTTTATGTCAGTTATCAAAACAATTCTACTTTTTTCCCTTTACTTCCTGTGTTGCTACGAAAAGACTCGAGGTTGGGCTTATTTGAGAAGCAAATAAGAGAAGCATATGCAACTACAGACAGTACCCCCTGTGCAGGGCCTGAATGATAAACCAGGAGATATTTTCAACCAGGAAAATAATTTGGCACCCATGCAAAAAGCTGTTCTTTAAATATTTGCTCAACGTTTATTCAGAGGTAAAGCCAAGAGCTCTACGAAAGAAGGGTGGAGAAAGAATCCGGGTGTTGCCCAACCTCTCCTAGCTACTGCTCTACCATTCAGAAATTCAGCTCTGGTCCTTACTTACTTACCGGACTCAGCAAAGCAGAAGTGCTGCGGAGTTAATCAGACTCACCTTCACGAAATGGCAATTAGTCATCAAACAGAATTACTCTAATGTGCTATCCCTGGGGAAGGGGGCGGGGGAGTGGATCTCGCCCCACCCCTCCGGCAAAATATCAAAGTATTCCTTCTAACTACATACAACCTTCTCCTTGGAAGTAACTCTGTTAACGACTGCTTTCTCCACCTCGTTACGGCTGCAATGCTATTTTAATGCCCCAATGATGTTTTTAGTGGCTGTTACGTGGGCCAGCCGCTGCTTAGGCTCTGCACCCGGAGCATGCCCTTATGCCTCTGAGCATCCTAGGGCAGGAGGCGCAGCGGAGACCGCAGCCGCGGTGACCCCGGCCGGGACAGAGACCGGTCCTGCCTCCCGCTGGGGGATGCGTCTCCAGCCCCGCACCTGCGCCCCGGCCCCTCTCCGGGTCCGCCGCAGCCCGGGCCTGTCTGAATTCGGTTCCCACCCACTGCCAACTCGTCGAGGCAGGCGCAGTTTCGGGCTGCCGAACTGTCCAGCGCGTAGTACGCCGCGGGGAAGGCAGCCGCAGTGGGAGGCTGACTGCCCCGAGCGGCGGCGGCGCGCGCTCAAGCCCGGGAGCGGCTCAACACAAACTCCTGCTGCCCGACGCCCCGGCCTGGCCCCTGGGCCCCAGAGTCCCGCGGGCGCGGAGGATGGCCGGCCGCCGACAGGTGCAGACCAGCGCTGACGCTCGCTCGCCACCGCCCCCCGCGGGGTCCCCAGTCCCCAGTCCCAGGAGTCCCCGGCCTCACCTCTCACGGGAGCCATGATTCCCCGACAGCACCGCGCGGAACTGACGCGCGCCCCCTTCGCGCGCGCTGCGCAAGACACCGGGGACCGCCTCCTGGGGTCATAGAGACGAAAGCCGCTCGGCCTAGAGCGCCTCGCCGGCCGACAAGCCACGGATTCCCGCCCAGCTAAGCACAAAGATTAGGCTAATAAATCGGAAGGCTGCGGAAAACGGGAGGATCCGGATGGAGGAGAGGCCTGTCCCGCCCAGTCTATGTGGACGAGTGCGTAAAACTCGGTTCCAAGGCGCTCTCTCTTGTAAACTACAACTCCCGGCCGGCTAAGGAAGCCGGAGTCAAGGGAGCGGAGCGTTGCCTTCTGGGAGCTGTAGTCCTCACCAGGTGACTGGGCGGCAACTAGGAATTGGGCTTAGATTTAGGGATTCGTGCCTGGCAAAGCTGTTGTAGCAAGAACTCCATGAACTCGTAAAGTAACAGAAACTTCTTTCGACAGCGTTGGCAACTTCTGTAACTTCCTTTAACTTCCTCCTTCATTAATCTCCTTTGTTACCTCTTATTTAAACTTACAGTAAGTCCCCTATATACCAACCTTCAAGTGGCGAACTTTCTAAGATGCGAACGTGCATTCCATCAACGTCAGGCGTAAGTGAAATTGCAGCTTGCCCTCCATCGCCTATTGCTGACGATCCTTCAGCTCTGCCCTCTCCCTCCTCCAGTCAGTAACTCTTCTTGCCTGTTCACTCGATGCCAGCCCCTGTATGCCAGCTGTTGTGCTGTACTACTGTACTTTTCAAGATACTGTACTATAAGGTTTCAAATGTTTTCGTTTTTGTTTGTTTTTTATGTATTATTTGTGTGAAAGTATTATAAACCTATTACAGCACTCTATAGCCGATTGTTACTTGGGTACCTGGGCTAACTTTGTTGGACTTACGAACAAATTGGACTTACAAACATGTTCTCAGAATAGACCTCGTTTGTATGTAGGGGACTTACTGTATAGTTTATATTACATATTGTTCATAAGTCTTGTGCCTGTGTCCTCATCGTCAGCATTATCACTGATTATATTTACCTAGCCAGACATGCTAACTGCACGATCTTCGCACAACGAAAGGGCTTCGAAAACATTAGACATATCAACAGGCATTTACTTCAACTGCTATGATCTCCACGTTCACTGAAGCATATTAATTAGCATAAGGGAAGTTAGAAATAATTCACTGGCAAAATGAATGGTCTTCAAGATATGTGGATTGATTAAAAATACTATGTAAGTACCTCAGTTCTTACAGGAACGTGAGTACAAGATTCTGAGACGCCCAGCAGCCTACACCTTCTGTGGCATAATCTTTCTCCAAAATGATTTTTTAAAGGTTTGGGTGATCAATGTTATATACCATTGTCTTATCATTATATATATATATAGAGAGAGAGAGAGAGAGTCTATTAACATTATTGGAATATTTTGCATTCCTTATTAGCATCACATTAATATCAGAAGGGGCTCACAGAAGGAGATCACAGTTTATATAGTCAGACATTTGATTAATCTCACTGTGGAACAGTGTTGGATCTTCCCTCTGCCTGGTGTATGTGTGCTCACTGGTGCTGATCAACTCTTCCTGTAATTGGTACAGTTCAACCTTATGGAATTATTCAGTTCCATGCTGTGTATTTCTTATACATACACTTAAACAAAAATTCATATGTGTACTTGAAATTAATTGTGAAAATTAAAAATATTCTATCAGACATTTCTTCTTTTGTTTTATACCTACTGCTCTGTACAGTTTATCTCTTCCCATTTTGGAGTATCATTAGAGTCTCAACTTCCTTCAATTAACTCTAATTATTCTCCTCTGGACACTCAAATCGTCCCAGTATGGTCCCTGTAAGCCTACTCCTTTAAATCTGCACAAGCTTTTTGAAGCATTTTTGATTTCCAGGTTCCAGGTTCCAGGCCAATCTTCATTCTTCCCTGTCCTAGGCCATGGAATCAACTACACTTCAAGAAACTATGGTTCCTTCTGGGGGAGAACAGTATTACACACACACACACACACACACACACTGATCATAATTAGGGTGGTGGGTAAAATGATTTTGGGCCAGTTTTGTGGCATTTCTCGTTCACATACATATCATGCTGCTGAATCCCAGCTTTCCTGTAAATTTTCATTGCCTGTGAAGACTTTCTACTCCATTGCCATAAGCCTTGACTAGATTTTGATGCCCTTTGTCCTAACGTGATCAGCCCAAAACCACCAGGGACAAACCTATAGTCAGACAGAGTCAGGATTATTGGCTCATTCCAGCGAGAGAGACTGCACACCAGAATAACTGTGGGAGGTCTCAGGAAACAAAGGAAAAGACAGAGTTATAGAATGTGGGGGAAGAATGGAGTTAGGTAAAATTTAAAAAGAAGTGATATTTTGCAACAAAAAGAATAAAATACCTAGGAATAAACCTACCTAAGGAGACAAAAGACCTGTATGCAGAAAACTATAAGACACTGATGAAAGAAATTAAAGATGATACAAATAGATGAAGAGATACACCATGTTCTTGGATTGGAAGAATCAACATTGTGAAAATGATTATACTACTCAAAGCAATCTACAGATTCAATGTAATCCCTATCAAACTACCAATGGCATTTTTCACAGAACTAGAACAAAAAATTTCACAATTTGTATGGAAACACAAAAGACCCCGAATAGCCAAAGCAATCTTGAGGAAGAAAATTGGAGCTGGAGGAATCAGGCTCCCTGACTTCAGACTATACTACAAAGCTACAGTAATCAAGACAGTATGGTACTGGCACAAAAACAGAAATATCGATCAATGGAACAGGATAGCCCAGAGATAAACCCACACACATATGGTCACCTTATTATTTTTTTTTTTTTTGCGGTATGCGGGCCTCTCACTGTTGTGGCCTCCCCCGTTGCGGAGCACAGGCTCCGGACGCGCAGGCTCCGGACGCGCAGGCTCAGCGGCCATGGCTCACGGGCCCAGCCGCTCCGCGGCATATGGGATCCTCCCAGACTGGGGCACGAACCCGTATCCCCTGCATCGGCAGGCGGACTCTCAACCACTTGCGCCACCAGGGAGGCCCGGTCACCTTATTTTTGATAAAGGAGGCAAGAATATACAATGGAGAAAAGACAGCCTCTTCAATAAGTGGTGCTGGGAAAACTGGACAGCTACATGTAAAAGAATGAAATTAGAACACTCCCTAACACCATACACAAAAATAAGCTCAAAATGGATTAAAGACCTAAATGTAAGGCCAGACACTATAAAACTCTTAGAGGAAAACATAGGCAGAACACTCTATGACATAAATCACAGTAAGATCCTTTTTTGACCACCTCCTAGAGAAATGGAAATAAAAGCAAAAATGAACAAATGGGACCTAATGAAACTTCAAAGCTTTTGCACAGCAAAGGAAACCATAAACAAGCCAAAAAGACAACCCTCAGAATGGGAGAAAATATTTGCAAATGAAGCAACTGACAAAAGATTAATCCCAAAATTTACAAGCAGCTCGTGCAGCTCAATATCAAAAAAACAACCCAATCCAAAAATGGACAGAAGACCTAAACAGACATTTCTCAAAAGAAGATATACAGATTGCCAACAAACTCATGAAAGGATGCCCAACATCACTAATCATTAGAGAAATGCAAATCAAAACGACATTGAAGGGCTTCCCTGGTGGCGCAGTGGTTGAGAGTCCACCTGCTGATACAGGGGACACGGGTTCGTGCCCCGGTCCGGGAGGATCCCACATGCCACGAAGCGGCTGGGCCCGTGAGTCATGGCCACTGAGCCTGCGCGTCCGGAGCCTGTGCTCCACAACGGGAGAGGCCACAGGAGTGAGAGGCCCGCGTACTGCAAAAAAAAAAAAAAAAAAAAACTACATTGAGGTATCACCTCACACCAGTCAGAATGGCCATCATCAAAAAGTCTAGAAACAATAAATGCTGGAGAGGGTGTGGAGAAAAGGGAACACTCTTGCACTGTTGGTGGGAATGTAAATTGATACAGCCACTATGGAGAACAGTATGGAGGTTCCTTAAAAAAACTAAAAATAGAACTACCATACGACCCAGCAATCCCACTACTGGGCATATACACTGAGAAAACCATAATTCAAAAAGTCATGTACCACAATGCTCATTGCAGCTCTATTTACAATAGCCCGGACATGGAACCAACCTAAGTGTCCATCGAGGGATGAATGGATAAAGAAGGTGTGGCACATATATACAATGGAATATACTCAGCCATAAAAAGAAACAAAATTGAGTTATTTGTAGTGAGGTGGATGGACCTAGAGTCTGTCATACAGAGTGAAGTAAGTCAGAAAGAGAAAAACAAATACCATATGCTAACACATATATATGGAATCTTAAAAAAAAATGGTTCTGAAGAACCTAGGGGCAGGACAGGAATAAAGACACAGACGTAGAGAATGGACTTGAGGACACGGGGAGGGGGAAGGGTAAGGTGGGACGAAGCGAGAGAGTGGCATTGACAAATATACACTATGAAATGTAAAATACATAGCTAGTGGGAAGCAGCCGCATAGCACAGGGAGATCAGCTCGGTGCTTTGTGTCCACTTAGAGGGGTGGGATAGGGAGGGTGGGAGGGAGACGCAAGAGGGAGGAGATATGGGAATATATGTATATGTATAACTGATTCACTTTGTTATACAGCAGAAACTAACACAACACTGTAAAGCAATTATACTCCAATAAAGATGTTTAAAAAAATAATAAATAAATAAAAAGAAGCAATATTTTGATAGCTTCAAAGCAGGGCTGTGTGTGAAAAACTCAACATCAGATCTGGACTGCAGAATAGTCTCAGGATCCTGTTTCTTGGAAACTCTGAAGTTACTCTAGATGTGGACTGCTGTATTCAGGAGCCCCTTAAATGAAGGCTTTGCACCTAGGTTGGAAACTGAGGCTGCTTCTTCGTGTCAAAGTGACTTAAATCCTTCAAGCAAGGAAGGAGTGTTTCATTCTTACTGATACAATTTCAACAACAAGGTTCCTAGTAGCGTACGATTTTAGAGAACAAAATTTTTCAGTGAATTAGAAAGCAGACACTCAGAAAAGGGGGTTGTTATTATACTTTACAACTGTAGCATATCCTTGAGAGGTATGTTATTTCCTGTTAACTCTGCAGCTGGGATTTCTGTGTTCATTATCCCAACCCAATGAATGGCCAAGCAGGTATTTATATTCTTAGTTGAAGCTAATTTTTACTTTCTCATTTCTAATTATCCCAAGTCTTCGAGGGCAAATGTCAGTTGAATGTGTTTCTTTTATGTATGCCTAGTTTTCTATACAAACCTTGGTTAGGGCAAGGAGCAGCCATCTCCAACCTGTGAGCCATAAGCTCATTTGCCTGGTGATGGAATAACCTTACAGCAGCTGTTGCTATTTCCATTTGAGACCCCAGTGATATTCCTGATTGCCACTATCAAACTGCAGCATTTGTCTTGATACCCTGCTCACTTCTATCCCTGCTCTGGTATCAGAGCTACCCTAGTCTCAGTGAACTGTGCAAAAGGAAGCCCACTGTGTCTCCATTAGTAACAAAGCATATAAAAGTGTGAACTTCATTCATTAAACAAGAAGACTGTGCAGGAAGCAAATACCAAAAGGCTTAAGGAGGCTGTAGTTCAACTGTGGTCGCTGTATAATAGATTACTAAAAGTGGTAAGGTTTAAAGTATAGTAAACCATTAGCCATAAAGAACTGTGTAGACAAATCTCAAACTGTAGACAGAATGAGATTAAGCATATTATTCTCATCCTGCTATTAAGAAAACATCCAGGGCCTCCCTGGTGGCGCAGTGGTTGAGAGTCCGCCTGCCGAGGCAGGGGATACGGGTTTGTGCCCCGGTCCGGGAGGATCCCATATGCCGCGGAGCGGCTGGGCCCGTGAGCCATGGCTGCTGAGCCTGCGTGTCTGGAGCCTGTGCTCCGCAACGGGAGAAGGCCACAACAGTGAGAGGCCCGCATACCGCAAAAAAAAAAAAAAAAGAAAACATCCAAAACCAATTTGCTAGGTTATTATTTTAAAACAACTCTTTCCTATGGTATAAAATTACTAAAGATAAGCCAGAAGAATTGTTGCATTTTAGAATTGAGAAAATTTGTTTAAAAATACAAAGAGACAACGTACAATTCAGTGTCTGAACTAAAAGAGTTAAATATGAGTAAAAATCATCAGTATCTAAACATTTCTCATTTGAGCTTAACTCTCCCTTGCCTCTGCTTCCATTTTTAGTTCCCATAATCCCGTTTCTCTTTTCCTGCCAGTCACTGGTAAGTACTCTGTACTTAGTTCTACAATTTTCTGCTTCGCTGGCTGCAATCTTATTTCTACTCAAGCCAACTCTATTAAAACAGCTTAGCAGCTGCCAACTCCATTCCTCATTCTCTTGTGTTTGTTCATCAGACATTTACTCAAAGTCCTAATGTGTCTAGCATTAGTCTAGGCGCTAAGAGCTAGAAAACGGAAATCGGGGAAAATGAGGTGGGAGTGCAGCAGAAATGAAACACTGGGGCTTCTCTCCTGGCTAACAATGACAAGCACTTACCAGGCAAATGCTTTACACGTGTTAACTAACTCATTTAATCCTCTCAACAACCCAGCAAGTTGGGAAATGTTATTACCCCAGTTTTTATGATGAAGAAACTGCAGCAGAGAGAGATTAAATAACACAGCTAATAAGTAGTAGACCTAGACTTTACTTCCATGATCACAGAGATTTCTTTACATCTTTTTCTACTCTTCTGACTGTTCCTCTGTCTCATCTCTTCCTCCTCATTGCATCCCCATTCGTTGGGGATGATCCCCCAAATTATCTTTCTCCAGATCAAATTCCAGTCACCTCTGCTTTACTATCTTTGTCATTTCTTAAACTCAAAATTTCCAGTACTGAACACATTATCTTTTTTTTTTTTTTTTGCGGTACGCGGGCCTCTCACTGTTGTGGCCTCTCCCATTGCGGAGCACAGGCTCCGGACGCGCAGGCTCAGCGGCCATGGCTCACGGGCCCAGCTGCCCCGTGGCATGTGGGATCTTCCCGGACCGGGGCACGAACCCGTGTCCCCTGCACTGGCAGGCAGACTCTCAACCACTGCGCCACCAGGGAAGCCCCACATTATCTTTTTTGACCAACCAGTTCCTCTTCTCAATTATCCTTTGTTTCCTAGAAACCCTAGGGTAGAGACTTTGATTTTCCCTTCCCTTCCCTGGAATGCTAGATTCCCTTCATTAAATCTCACATTTGCGCCTTCATGTCTTCCATTACCGCAATGCCCTAACTCTTGTAACAGCTTCCTCACCATCTCCCCAATTCCAGTATCTCTCTCCCACAATGGGTCTTCTGTTCAAGAATCTGCCAGAGTTTTCTAATATCCTACTACAGGAAGGCAACACATTCCTCTGCCTGGCTTTCAGAGTCCTCCAAAATCTACACCAACCCTGCTTATCCAACTTTATTTCCCACCACCTTCCCCATAGATGATCTTCCTTTTCCTCTCAGTTTTTCTCCCTCTTTTCCAAAAACTACCTTGCGACTGAACTACCACCTTGACTATTAGAATAATCACTCAACCATTACTCTGCTTCCAGTTTGTCCTTTCTTTCATTCCTTTTCTTTTAAAATTCATTCATCCAACAAGGTACTATAACAATACCAGGGATAAAAGAATGAGTAAAACTCAGTTCAAATCTCAAGAAATGCACAGTCTAACAGGGAGAATACAGATGGACACATATAGACCTTTTTACTTCAAGTGTTATAATAAGAATATGAATAAAATCCAGTGAAAACCCAAAGGAAGAGCAATTAATTCTGTCAAAGGTGACGGCGAAAACCTTCACTGAAAAAGTAAAATCTGATCAACAGATTTCATGGGGACAAACAGATTTCCTGAGGGTGTCTGTGGAGTACATTCCAGGGGACAGAGTGACAAGCAAGCACGGAGAGGGATGGTGTCAAAGACCGTAACATACTCAAAGAGCTTGGGCTCCATGTGCCTGTATGTGTAGTGTGTGCAGAGAAACGAGGGGGCAGAAAATGAAACTGGAAGATACAGGATATATATGAAAAGTCTTATATAATACGGCAAGGGGTTTGTATCCCCCAGACAATGGAAAAGTGTCTTTTCAAACAAGGGAAGTGAAGGTTATAGGGGAGGAAGCCAGGTGACCTGATCAAAGTTGTGTGTTAGAAAAATTACGCCGATAAATCAGGCAATAGGACTAAGTCCTAAACTACGGCCATAGCAGTGAGAATAGGAAGACACAGTTCCCAAAGGCAGATGAAGCCAAATCAACAGGGCTTGGTGACTAGTTAAATGCGGGGGCTGTGTGAGAAAGACAATCCAGAAGTTTTTAATTTATGCTACTGAGTAGGTAGTGATGCCTTTGACCACAGAAGGAAATACAGAGAGAGAAACAAGTTCGGTAGAGGAAATGAGTTCGGGCTGTGACCTGCTGGAATGGGGGTAACCAACTGACACTGGGCCCAACATATGGTTGGAAATCTTTAGAGGGTGATGGGGCCTGGGTAGACAGTGGAGGTCTTGGGAGGAGACGAGTTTGCCGTCTGATCTATAGCTCCCTGTATTCTCATCCTGTTGTACTTACCAGAGGACTTTCTGATATTTAGCTTTTCAAATAGTATTTGGTATTTTTAAGCACTTGGCAATTCTACTTTCAGCCCTAACTTGGTAACCCCAACTTGTGGCTTATCAGCCATCCTTTTCTGTGTTTAGGAATCTTGCAGAATCAAAGGAGGGTTGATTAGAACAGGTAAAATCAAATTCCTGAATTTGCAAAGTTTAGTATTAGCTGTAACCACCCTCTTCAGGCACAGAGCCCTCCCCACCCCACGTCCACTCCACCCCCACCCCCAGGCCTTGCCTCAACAGTCAGCCAGCCCATCTTTAACTTCATTTTTAAACTACAGGTATGATAAACAACAAGGTCCTACTGTAGAGCACAGGGAACAATATTCAATATCCTGTGATAAACCATAATGGAAAAGAATATAAAAAAGGATGTAGATATATGGATAACTGAACCACTTTGCTATACAGCAGAAATTAACACATTGTAAATCAACTGTACTCCAATAAAAAAATTAAACTACAGGTATGAAAATCATGACAACTTAGAAGTAGATCTGTTTGAAGTTTACCTTTATAGTATCTGAGAAAAATGGATTTTGAAGCATATCATATTATAAGTAACATTTAACCTACATAGAAAATAAATTATACAAACACCTTAGTAAGAGTCACCTAAGCCAAAAATATGTGCTAAATATAAATGACACCCCCTGCCCCCAGGCTGCCAAGGCAAGTTTTAACAGGCCCTCCACTTGAGAGACTTCATTATCCATGCTTAGGTATTGGGAGTGTGTAAGGCAGCAACAAAACAACATTTCTAAAATTTGGCTATCAGTAATTGACAGGGGCCCTAAACACAACCTATGGAGTCAGGCAAATAGGTCAAAGGAGTGAAGTAGGAGACCCGTAAGGCAAAAAGAATTAAAACCAGAAGTACCTGCCCTAAGAAAGGGCAAAGCTACTAGTTACAGGAATGCTGGCCGAGTGCTGCTAGATATTCCGATCTTTTCAAGGGGCCAGAATCCAGATTCCATGTAAAAATTTCCAGATTTTAAAACACATCATGTGGGACTTCCCTGGTGGTCTAGTGGGTAAGACTCCGCACTCCCAATGCAGGGGGCCCAGGTTGGATCCCTGGTCAGAGAACTAGATTCTGCATGCATGCCGCAACTAAGAGTTCACATGCCCCCCACATGCTGCAACTAAGAAGTCCGCATGCTGCAACTAAAGATCCCGCATGCCACAATGAAGATCCTGCATACCTCAACTAAGACCCAGTGCAGCCAAAATAAATTTTAAAAAATACATAATAGGGGCTTCCCTGGTGGCGCAGTGATTGAGAATCTGCCTGCTAACGCAGGGGACACGGGTTCGAGCCCCGGTTTGGGAGGATCCCACATGCTGTGGAGCAACTAGGCCCGTGAGCCACAACTACTGAGCCTGCGCGTCTGGAGCCTGTGCTCCGCAACAGGAGAGGCTGCTGTAGTGAGAGGCCCGTGCACCGTGATGAAGAGTGGCCCCCACGTGCCACAACTAGAGAGGGCCCTCGCACAGAAACTAAGACCCAACACAGCCATAAATAAATTAATTAATTAATAAACTCCTACCCCCAACATCTTTTTAAAAAATACATAATAAAAATAAATATTTTTAAATAAAATTAAAAAAAATAAAAACATCATGTGGATCTTTGTTCTAAATGTTCCAAATTAGTGAGGTCTTATTACATATCAATTTAATCCATGTTACATTTAATAGCTAATGAAGCTGAAAATATTGATTATGGTTTAAATTTTTAATGTTCAACATTAAATATGATTTTTGAAATAAACTTCTATCCCAGGTACAATAATCTTATATCAATACATAAAAAGTTATCTACATAAATTTCTATCCCATGCATAACAATCTTATATATATTAATATCTAATCATCTTATATTAACATCTAATAATTTCAGTCTTAATGCTGCCAAACTTTTTCTTACAAGTCAAAGAGGAATGGACAGTTTTACTTTGCAATTTTAATAGAATGAAAAATGTATTACAGAAAACAGTTTTTCATTTGTTGTAGCAGTTTGACAGTGCATATGGGTGAGAACCCAGAAACATTCATACCACCAATGAACGTGCCAGCCCCACAAAATTAGCTAATTTTCATGGATGCAAAAATACTTTTAAATATTTGCCATTTGTTCACAATTTAGTGGTATCTACGTTAAAAGTGTGGTCTCTAACTAGGTTTCATCAATGGCTCTAGTTAAGTTCACCTTGACTTCACAGGTGGTCTTGGTATGGCCCCCGCGGAAACCAGCTATGTAAATCTGGGGCCGGGGTACTTGGCTGCTGCCTTCCCTCATTGACTGTGTGCTAGCATCCTTTGAAGGGTACACCTGGGAACAATTGTCTCTTCTCATGTGACTAAGATCAGTCTGTACCGAGTGAGTAACTTTCCGACGCAAATTGGCCTAAGTAGAAAGAGAATACACAGGAATGAACATTTCTCTAAAGAACAAATAAAATACTTTCAGGTACCAGTTAGTATACACCTTTTTTTTTCTCTCAATGCAGAAAGAAATTAGTCTTTCAACATAACATGTTTCTGCAAAACATTAAAACACTGGAAAATTTAGAACATAATAGAAAATAAATACCCTTTGCTGAGAAGTAGGAAAATAGATTAAATAATGAAAATGGACCCAAAGAGAGAACATACATATTCAAACTTACAGTGAGCTCAATTCTTTGTTAATATAATAATATAATAATTCATTCATTATTATACTTTTGTGTGTGTGTGTGTGGTATGCGGGCCTCTCACTGTTGTGGGCTCTCCCGTTGCGGAGCACAGGCTGTGGACGCACAGGCCCAGCGGCCATGGCTCACGGGCCCAGCCACTCCGCGGCATGTGGGATCTTCCCGGACCAGGGCACGAACCCGCGTCCCCTGCATCGGCAGGCGGACTCAACCACTGCGCCACCAGGGAAGCCCCATTATTATACTTTGAGAGTCATACAACTTGGATTTTTCCACCATTCTTGGCTTATTTTTTTAAAAGGCAAAAATTTAAGATTTCCATTGTCTTACCTAAATGGGCTTCACCCCAAACTTTTAATATAAAAAGCTCTGATGTTTCCAGATAATACTTTACATTTTTCTACATTATGCTTACTCCTTTTATGGATTACAACTAAACATGAGGTTAAACAGATTGCTCAGGCTGGGAAGCAAGGAGGAGTTTATAAAAAAGAGAATAAGAGTTTTATTGAAGTTGTGGTAAAGTCCAAGGAAAAAACTCAGAAGGGACTACAGCATGTGAGTTAAGAAGGAGAGACCTGGAATTAGAGGAAACATTTCAGCGTTTGAAGCACTGCAGGTGACTGAGAACCAAAACTACTCCCACACACAGCTTATCGTCTACGACTTTGCTATTCCTTTGTCTTCACTAGCATAATTTTACTATTCCAAGAGACTCTTGCCAAAGCAAATAACTTGGTTGTTCATTACAGAACATCCTGAAAGATGCATGACTCTTCAGTGGTAAGCATTAACACACAGAAGAAGCCCTAAGACTCTGCATCCCTTGCCTGAAGATTCACCTTGCTATTCCCATCAATCCTGGACTGCTTTTTCATAATCTTTACAACCCAGTTCAGGTCCCCAACACATCCCCTGACTGAGCCCAGGCATCAAAAGACCTGCCTTCAACCAAACTTCAAAGTCTCAATAAATCCTGACCTTGCTGTTCCACCTCTGAGACATTGCAAAGCTCTGCTGAAGGGGTGGTTTCCCTTACAGCTCTAAGCCATATATTCAGCTTTGTCTTATCAACAGGTCATGTTGGTAATACATGGGGAGCTGGCATTCAACATGCTGCAATTCTAGGGGATAATTCCGTCTAAGGTGGGAAGAAGAATGAAGTCGAGGAGTGAGAAGAGAGGGTCCAGTCGGTATGAGGTTCAGCCCTATTGAACACCGCATTCTCTTAACATTTCCAGGCCAGACCTAATCTGCCACCTATACCTCTCATATCCTGTCCAACCATCACTCCTCTCTTCTCCTTTGTCTATGTGTATCTCAGGACCAACTTAAAATATCACCTAAGTCAATGGAGTAGAATTTTTATTTCACTTCTGTTATGCCACTTACCAAGAGATACTAAAATATTTTTAGTGTATCAATGTCACTTGCTAGACTATTAGTTCCTGAAGAACAAGGTGGTAGGATATATATACGGTTACCCAGTATGGATCTGATGAGCTCAAGTGAGTGTAGTATTGATAGATAACAGAAAAGAATGCAGGGAATAGGAGCTTCATGAACTACAGAAGAGTAACTGGTAAGAATGCTAATGGAACAATGATCCGGAATAGGGGTCCCCAACCCCCGGGCCGAGGACCAGTACCGGTCCGCAGCCTGTTAGGACCCCGGCCACACAGCAAGAAGTGAGCGGCAGGCGAGCAAGCGAAGCTTCATCTTCCGCTCCCCATCGCCCCCATCACTCCCCGTCGCCCCCATCGCCCCCATCGCCCCCATCGCTCCCCATCGCCCCCCATCGCTCCCCATCGCCCCATCGCTCCCCATCCTCCCCATCGCCCCCATTGCTCCCCATCGCTCCCCATCGCCCCATCGCTCCCCATCCTCCCCATCGCCCCCCATCACCCCCCATCGCCCCCATCGCCCCCATCATTCCCCATCACTCCCCATCGCCCCCATCGCTCCCCATCGCACCCATCGCTCCCATCGCTCCCCATCGCCCCCCATCGCCCCCATCGCTCCCATTACCGCCTGAGCCATCCCCCACCTCCCCCGTGGAAAAACCATCTTCCACGAAACCGGTCCCTGGTGCCAAAAAAGTTGGGGACCGCTGATCTGGAAAATATTCCAGGAAGCTGAACCTTCTGCATCTTGAGAAATCAGGGGACTGAAAAGCTGCCACCATAGCGGGTGGCAAGGGAAATGATGTGGTTAGTGAAAAGAGAGACTCAATATACAAACGGACCTAGGATGGACCTCATATGATAACAGAACTCTAACCCACAACCTCTGCAGCAACCAGTCTTGGAAGCCAAACCACAACCACAACCTCGGTAGCTGTAGCAATCATCTCAGAACAGCAGAACCGCCCTATTTTTTTTTTCCTGCTGCTTCCCCTTCCATCTCTGGACCAACCAGAGAAAGCCAAATATGCTCACTAAGCCAATCACAAAAGATGCCCCCCCCCATGGCCCGCTGCTAGTTAGCCCGCCTCCAGTTTCCCCTGTCAATATCCTCCAATCAGAGGAATACCTGAAGCCTTCCCCTTTTTCACTATAAAACTTTCCCACTCCTCTCCCCAACTTTGAGTCTCTGCCAAACACAAGTGATGGTGACTGGCTCCCTTGATACAGCAAGCTTCAAATAGCCTCTGTTCTCATTTGAGTAGTCTTCCTTTATTTCCACACCTGATTTCCAATAAAGAGCTGGATAAAATATACTGAGAAAAGGCTACAGTTATAAAAAGAGTTTGTTCCTTCACACTATAAATATTTATTGTTTAAAATGACCAGATACTATCAAAAGGAAGAGTGGGGGGAATTCCACTGAGTCAGATAGGGATGAGAGTTTCAAAGAAGGCTTCAAGGGTAGGTACCTACTGTGATTAAGATGACTGCGAATCAGAAGGACAAGTGAGACGTCTGGAGAGAACAAGTTGACAATAAAAGGGGACTGTATCTGTGCTATAAGAGCAGTAACATTCTGCTCCTCAAAAAAAAGTCCAAGAAAGAGAAGGGTATGCTTTAAATGATTAGAGGAAGCTGCAGGGCTTTAAATACTAGCACCTCATAGGTTAGCACAATTAATTAAAACTATTATATAGATCAGTAGACAGACAGAGTAGAGATTGAGAAAAGGAGAGAGAAAGGTAGCAACTATCATTGTTCTAGTTACTGGCTGATATAATGTGAGAGCAGTTTCATGCTTCTGTATTTCTATATATGCTTAAAACTAGAAGATAGTGACTTCCCTGGTGGTGCAGTGGTTAAGAATCTGCCTGCCAATGCAGGGGACACAGGTTCGATCCCTGGTCCAGGAAGATTCCCACGTGCCTCAGAGCAACTAAGCCCGTGCACGACAACTACTGAGCCCGCATGCCTAGAACCCGTGCTCTGCAACAGGAGAAGCCACCACAGTGAGAAGCCCTCGCACCGTAACAAAGAGTAGCCCCCACTTGCTGCAACTAGAGAAAGCCCACGTGCAGCAACAAAGACCCAACGCAGCCAAAAATAAATAAATAAACTAATTTTTTAAAAAAACCTAGAAGATAATCTTACAATGTAAAGCTGGAAAATTATAAATTATACTAATTATTTTTATTTTAGCAAAAAAACTGTGTACAACTATTTTATATAAATAATTTAGCTTACCAACTCTATGAGTAACACCATATTAAAATTCCCCAACCTATAAATAATTTTAGAAAATATTGTTACAAACCAATTTTATAGCTTTTCTTCTTAATTCCCATTCATTCCACTCATATGATCTCACAATTGTTGGTGGCAATAAATGTGTATCCGTCTGTGTGCTACTTTCACACTTTGCAATTGGTTTTATATAATGTTTGTCAACCTCTTTCATCTAAAGAAGTGGAGTTTTGTAATTAATATTTGTAAAAAATAAACATTATTTACAGATAACTAAAATATTTAGCTAAAACTGACAAAACATTAGGAAAACAAGAACATGAAACATACTTGTAAATACCAGCAAAATAAAAAGAAGTTCATAATTAGCGAGCCAAATGTAATTACTTTCCCAGGCATTATGGATTTGTGCCTGATTTTTTGAACTTAATGTAGGAGGTGTATTTTGGAAGGAAAAAACCTAACATCACTCATCCCAAGTCAAATGTCCCTCTCCAATTTTCACAGTGGGGAGCATAAGTGAATACCTTATTGGAAATAGATAGAAGTTTAGAATAGCTATTAAATATTAGGTATACATCACATTTGTTTAAAGTATCAGAACATCTTTAGAATATATCTTAAACTCAAGCTCTGCATACATAGCAGATTATTATCTATTTTAGTGGAATATATTCATCTTTCTGCCAAAGTACCCAGAAGATCACTATTAAAATATTAAGTATTCAGTGATTCCAGGCTAAACAAGTTATGATTATGCTGGAAATGAAGTTGCTGGAGCGGGTGGCAGAGGTTTAAGAAACTCAAGTCCTAGTAAAGAGGAGGGGGAAGAGATGAACTTCTTTCCCCAAATCAAGAAACAGATGATTACTGAATGCCTACCATTTAGCATAAGATATAATTTTTGCCTTCAAAATGATCTTATGATATACTTAGTTAGGTAAAAAGATGCTGAAAAGATAATTTACAATATTATGCAAGTAAATGGCAAGAACAAATAATGAATACAGCATTGAAATATGAAGAAAGAATACTCACTTCCATAGGTATTAAAGGTCAGTGAAGGATTAAATACACAGGATTAAATACACAGAAAGGGAAAAACAAGACCAGATATGTAGAGGAAAACTGTTCTTTAATAGACAAGTATCTACATACAGCACAGCATCTACATACAGCACAGCTTCCTGGTTATCTGATTCTAGCCTTTCATTGTCTTTGTGCTATCTTAAAAGGGCAGCTGGAGCATCACATCAACAGACTGGCAGCAAGGTATCAGAACAAGAGTGCCAACAGCTGCCCACTTCTGACCACGTTGTCCTTGGCTGGTTGTCAGTCTTCCTGCCCAAGTGTTCAGACCATCCTCTGTTCCTCACTGTCACCAGCCCCATCGTCCTCTTACCAGTCACTGCTGGGATCCCTGCCAACCTGGTCAGTCGTACCCACACCCACCTGCTTCACTGTCAAAATGTTGATAAATATAACAAACACAAACCATTCATAAACCATGTATTGCAGGGTTTTAGTTTAGTGAGTTTAAAAGAGGTAAATTAAACAAGAGAGGATGACAGAAAGAGCAATTAAAATGTGAACAGTACAAACGAGAGACAAAGAGGAAGAAAACAAGGATACACAGTGGTAGAATGTGAGCCCCATGCAGGCAGGGATTGCTACCTGCTTTGTTCAACGTGCCCAGAATCATGCCTGGTGCACAGCAAGCAGCTCAGTGTCTGCTGAATGAATTAAGGAATCGGCACACACACACACACACACACACACAGAAACACACCTTCAGATCCATTTTGTGGCCTTTCAGACTACCGCAATTTAAGCCTATTAAATTATTTGACAATTCTGTGCCTAAGTTACCACCTATGTTATCTGTGCTAAGCTCCTTCCATTTTAGATAAGGAAATACTGCAGTTCCAATTATTTATCTAAATGTAGTCTTGCTCTTTCAGATTTTTCCAGTCTAATTCATCAATTTGACTCCTTGTCCTGTTTTCATTTATTCTTTGTGGATTCCCTTAGTTTCCATCTTCAGATGTGAACCCCTTTCAGATAACCTGTAAAGGCCCTCATTCTGACCCTGTCTCTTGCCTGGACTTGGGGGACCACTCTACAAAAAAAATGTAACTTTTTTTATTAACTACACTTTTAAATGCCATGAATTCTTAAAACGCCAACATTGCTTACCTGAGAATATGGAAAAAGGGTTTCAAACTGTTGATGAAGTTCTAGTAGCTGAATCAATTCTACATTTTTTTTGGCTTTTTCTCTAATTTTATCACTGTAATTTTCAGGATTTTCTGCAAATGAATATGCAGCATCTCTGGTATTGAAAGTGTAATACTTTTCTTTATATTTCAAAATTCCAATTGCTGGATTTCCTGAAAATTAAGAAGAGGAATTGAATTCGATATGAAATACTGAGACTTCCCTGGTGGCACAGTGGATAAGACTCTGTGCTCCCAATGCAGGGGGCCTGGGTTTGGTCCCTGGTTGGGGAACTAGATCCCGCATGCATGCCACAACTAAGAGTTTGCATGCCACAACTAAGGAGCCCTGGAGCCGCAACTAAGGAGCCCACCTGCCACAACTAAGACCTGGTGCAACCAAATAAATAAATAAATATATATATATGTTTTTAAAAGATATGAAATACTGATTCTATGTCTATAATACATTCATAGAACCATTCCCTATACACTCTGTTTTTAACATCACTTATGTCTTTATTAGCTAAAATGTTACAACTAGCAATTTTAAGTTATACATTTTGTTAAATTATATTTTACGTAAAATTCAAATGCAATTTATTTTATACATTTTTTATTATTTTATTTTATTTTATTTTTTGGCCACACCATGCAGCCTGCAGGATCTTAGTTCCCCAACCAGGGATCAAACCTGTGCCCCCTGCACTGGGAGCATGGAATCTTAACCACTGGACCACCAGGAAGTCCCATATTTTTAAATTTTAAATTATGATTTTATCTAAAACTATTTCACTATCCAGATATAAGTTGTTTAAAAATCTTTTATGAGAAGCCACTTAATCATCTAGCAGGTTTTTCAAATCTCCTTAAACTAAACTAACTACTAGAAGCACTGTTTTTAAAATAATTCTGTAAGAACTACAAAAATGAAACATCTGTTCCAAAATGTACATTTGCATGTTAGAAAGTATCTCCCACTATGAAAAGATACTACATAAAATATGGGTTATAAGTATCCACAGTTTGTGGGAATTATATAGGAAACGGTAATACTGTCTTATTTATTTATCCTTTCACTTATTCAACGCATATTTACTGACCCTGTTCCTGGCTCTGAGGATACAGAGCAAAGAAATCAATCAATATACCATGGCCCAGAGAGTGATCAGTGCTACAGAAAACAAGTAAGCAAAGCAGGTTAAACACATAGTAAAAGGAGGAAGGGCGGATTGATATTTTAAGTTGGGGGATCAGAGAAGGCTGAATAAGACGAGGGAGCAGGATATGTAGCTGTGGGGGAAGAGAGCTGTCCAAGTAGAGGGAATAGCAAGCGCAAAAGATTCCAGGTGAAAATGAGCTCGGAATGTTCGAGAATAGCAAGAAGGCCAGTGGGGCTCGAGCAGTGCACAAGGGAACGAGAGGTGGGCAGTAAAGTCAATGATGTCATCTGAAAAGGACCCTGCCTGGTAAGCCCCAGCATTACCCGGGGACTCAAGCCCTGTGGTCTGCGGTCCCCCGAGGAAGGAGGGACTCCCACGGGATTCCTCCGAGGCAGTGCAGGTGGCTGGTGCCCAGGAAATATTGTAGCACGTAGAAATAAAGTCTCCAGACTAGCTGATTCTGAGAGGATTCTAAACGCAAAGCCCCTCAAGCCCTTCCACTTTTTTTCTCTTTCTCCCCCTTTCTTAGAATCATAGTTGGTAGGAGCTGGAAGGGACCAAACAGACCTCCTAGTTGGTCCTTCTCCTTTTCCTGACGTGGAAGCTGAGGTCCACAAAAGACAAAAGATTTGCTGAAAGTTACTGTTTACTAATGGGACAACGGGGACTAGAACCAGGCTCTCCCGGGACTTCCCTGGTGGTCCAGCAGTTCAGACTCCGCACTCCCAATGCAGGGCGCCCGGGTTCATCCCTGGCCAGGGGACTAGATCCTGCATGTGTGCTGCAACTAAGAGTTCGCATGTGCAACTAAGAAGCCCACATGCCACAACTAAAAAAAAAAAAGATTCCGCATGCCACAACGAAGATCCCGCATGCCGCAACTAAGACCCAGCACAGCCAAAAATAAACAATAAATAAATATTAAAAAAGAAAAAGAAACCAGGATCTCCCAATCTTGGCCCATAGCTTTTCCAACCACATCATGCTACCTCTGTGTCACCGCACATCCATGTTTCTGTGTTTGTGTCTCTCATGACTCCTTTCCCTTCTTATTTGTGGAGGGAGAAAGAGAGAGAGAGAGATTTGCGGGGGGGGAGCAAAGGGAAGAAAAAAAAAGACAAGGGGAGAAAGAAATCATCTCCATTCTATTGCTTTTTACTTCTTCACGGTTCTTGATTGTTTTCTCCTGTCAGTGGCCCTCACGGGACCTCAGAATACTATTCTCTCAGTTCTCCCAAGGTAAACCTTCTATTACTCGCATAATGAAAAAATCTCTACCATAAAAAAAAATGAGTCAATATGTATGTTCTCTAGCCTGTATACACACAATCCCAATACTTCTTTGTAATAATTCTATTGCCAATTCACATGACACTTTTTGGATAATAATTTATTTCATCTCAATTTCTGATTTACTCTTTAGAGAAGTTCTAGTAATATATACATGACAGAAATTTTACTTGATAAAATATTGGCCATGTCCTTATACTGAAATCCTGATCTATGTTAATGGAATATAACCATAAAGTGACAAAGAATATTGTTTAATAAACATATCAGTCAAACTAGTGTTGCGCTTTCAAGTAATCACTTTGGAAGACGATCTATTTTAGGAATGCCACGTAACACTTCTGAAATCCTTCATTGACATATGGGTCATCCCCCTTTTATGATACTGTAGCATCCATATTTCATTATATACACATTCCATCACTTATCGCTTGTATTATAATTTCTTGTTTATGTCAGTCTATCAGGTTATGCTGCGAGCACTTCAAAGATAAATACTGCATTTAGGTCATCTTTGTAGCTCCTTTCCTAGTTCACCATTAGAGTACCTAAAATTTTACAAAGTGAGTGAGTGAGTAACAATGAGGGCACATCATTTAAAGAAAAATTGGAGAAGGAGGACAGTATTATTTCCAATGATGTACCTGGAAGAAGAAGACCATCTGTTGAAGCAAATGTGTAAGCACAAAATCCCCGATACTGAATCAGCAATTTATCAAAATTGGCTGTTGTTTCTGGGAAAAGCCATTCTAGTTTTCTGAAATCCACCAGATTTACTCTCTCTCCTAAAATGAAAGAGGAGCACAAGAAAAACCATATTCAGTGGGAAGAGTAAACCACCCAGGAAACGAGCAGAAGAGACCAGCAGCTATGTGACTAAAACAGAGATGAATTAACTTCGTTCAAGACAGTGTAGCTCTTAATAATACGCGAGGTGGCAAAATACTTTGAATATGATGCTTATATACTAGGACTGTCAGTTCTTTAAACAACTGAGAATGTTCTCTGCAGAAAGAGTCAAGGAAACATCTCAGTAACTTAGTAATTCTGGTAACAGAGGATATACTTTTCTGTTCTTCACACTTCTAAAAAGTCTTCCTAGTTTTGCCAATTTTTTTTTACGCAAATAAAAACGCGAATTTATAAAACATTGATCCCCGAGGTTCTTACTTTTGCAGTGCTACCTACACTTCTGTTTCTGGCTCTGTATCCAAACAGCAGACACTACAAGTGACCCCGTGGCTACAGCTGGAAGTAAGTACCGCTACGGGTTTTTTTTTCACATCTTTATTGGAGTATAATTGCTTTACTATGTTGTGTTTGTTTCTGCTGTACAACAAATTGAATCAGCTATATGTATACATATATCCCCATATCTCCTCCCTCTTGCGTCTCCCTCCCTCCCACCCTCCCTCTCCCACCCCTCTAGGTGGTCACAAAGCACCGAGCTGACCTCCCTGTGCTATGCGGCTGCTTCCCACTAGCTATCTATTTTACGTTTGGTAGTGTATATATGTCCATGCCACTCTCTCACTTCATCCCAGCTTCCCCCTCCCCCCCGCCCCCATGTCCTCAAGTCCATTCTCTACATCTGCGTCTTTATTCCTGCCCTGCCACTAGGGTATTTTTTGCTTTTACGAAAACAGAATGTGAAAAGGAAATTTAGAGAGTCAATGATCTAATTTCACTTTCTGGAAAAACTTTCTTTTTAGGCAACAATTCAAATCCCAGACTCTATTTTGACATTTCTCATGAATTTTGAGTTGTCTTTAATAAGACAGCAGGGACTAAAAAAGTAAAAGGAAGTTTATTGATAAAGACAGCCTTTCTATAAGGATCAATGCATCTGGGCCTAAAATAAGCTCAATTTTATCGGGATAACATTTATTGATGTATAAATTTCAACCTGAATCTGGGGTAGATATATGGCAAATAGCATTCCAAAGAAATGCAGCTTTATTTGCAACAAATATAGCAAGGATTAATACCCTTTTCTACTACAAACCGATAATAAAATCACTAAGACTACAATAGAAACTTATAAGCAACAGGAAATCATTGTTAACCAAAACACTAACAATAACACTAGGAATGGTTATTGCTGGATAGCAAACTCTTCAGTTTATATATTTTCTGTTTTCCATACTTTCTATAATGAACATTAGCAGTCTTACAATCGAGAAAGATACACCTGAAAATTTTAAAACAAAAGAGTGAGTTTATTCTCGAGGTAATTTGAAGAGGAAATAATGGATGATTTCTGTTACCAATGTGCTCTTTCACTCTGCACACATCAGTTTTCACAGTCACTCCATCAAGAAGAGCTTGCATCACTTTCTCAGGAAAGAACAGTTCATGAGTCCCCAGAAATGGCTCAAGATGAGTAGCTAAATTACTGAGGATGCTAATCAAAACAGTCTCATCCTGAAAGCTAGTCCACAGATTGGAAAGGGCAATGAAGATGGGCTGAGGAAGAGACAAAAATGTTCAAAATGTCACTGCTTAATAAACTTACAGATCACTCTACTCTTAAAAATAAGTACAAATTTTTCTTTGTAAAGAGATTAATTCTCCCATAAGACAAGTAAAAGTCTCATGAAATTAGACGATAGAATCTCAGTAGAAATTGGACGCATAAATTATGAGAAAATAAACTTGTATATCAAAGCATGTTATTTTGGTATGATTGCCAGTAAGTTAGTTTACTCAAAAAAGCCAAATACACCTGATCACCTAAGAAACATTCATGGACGCTTCACCTCAAAAGGTCTAGGGGAAAATAGCTTCTTTTTTATAAAGAAGCTAAATATGACTCATTATAATTAGATTTATCTGGCTCAGTTACAATTCAAAAGAACTTGGAAAGTGTAGGGATACATCTTGGGCCATTTCTTGTGAGCTTATAAGTTAAAGATTTTGTGTCAGTGACATAAAGTATTTTTTATTCATATTAAAGGTCACTGACTTATACAACAAATAAAAAATTAATCAGGCCCTACTTATAAGTGAAACAACTTAGCCTTTTGTTTCCAGGTTTTTAAAGTCAAATGTTGGGAATGATTACAGAAAATGATTAGAGACTCAAAATGCTCTATAAAATACTGCATGTACATCTTGTCCTTCTTTGGGGCTCCCAGATTTGCCCATAGGGTGGTACAGATAATCAGAAAGTCAGAATAAGTGCAGGCCTGGTAAACAAAGTGATTTTATCTGTCTTTTCGGAAAGGTCACAAGTTACATCACCTCTGTGCTAAAGGCAATTTTTTAACCAGCTACTGTAAAAACGTTTTCAACACTGCACTATGGATTATTTCTGTTGCCACAGATAATACTGATATTATGGTTATTATAATATATATCTGCACTTTGTTGAGTAGCAATGGCCTACCAAGGGAATCCTCTCATCCAACTTATAACATCCTGGTTATAGGATTATTACTACAAAATAACCAAAAACAACAGGATCACCTCACATAAAGCTAATATTATATTTTTAGTAATTAAATAAAATTAAAATTACTTCTGATCCAACTTTATAGGACTTAAAAGTACATTCACCTTTAAACAAGGTCAAAGTGGATTACAAATGCTTACAAAGACTTGTGATGTTGGGACAGCCATCTTTGACTTTACAGTAAATTTTAATTGTTCCAGTTGGGCTCCTAACTGCTTTATCTTCATTTCCACTTCTTGAGCACAAGTAATTATGTCCGACTGTGAAGACAACATAATTGGCATTCATATTTTTATAACTTTACTACAAACATTATGTAGATTTTAAGCCCTACCTGCTCCCCACATGTCCTGAATGTAAGCTCAGTGAGAGAAAGGATTCTGCTCTCCAAGGTATCCCCACCACCAAGAACAGCACTGGCATGTGGATGGTGCTCCAGAAACATTTGTTGAATGGATGAATCTTCTGAAATACAATGGCTATAATTTTTCTCAAATGTATACTGGTATTCTTTGATATTCAGTATAATTGCATTTCCGAGCAGTGGATCCTCTGACACAGTTTTCTAGAACTGTTATTTTCCCATTCCTCAAAGATAATATTAATGACGTATTCCTTTGAAAACTATTTTGATACCCAGATTTTTAAAAATTGCATTCAAGAATGCAGAAAATGTTAAAAATCACAGCATTGAGAGAAAAACAATATATTTCTCATACAACCATAGGAATCTGAAAATAAGGTGCTAAATGATGAATCTGAAATAATTACTAACATTTATTCTTATTATGTGCTAAACGCCATATTAAATACTTATAAGTACAAAAAGAGGTAAGTACAAATAAGAAAACCAAGGTACAGAAAGGTAAGTAAATTGCCCAAGGATACACAGCTAATGAGGGGTAGAATCATGGTTCTACACCTGAGATCATCTGAGCCCAGGGCTCCTATCCTAAGATGTGATCAGAAATGGCAGTGGTATGGGGTTATTAGCACAGTGTTAAAGAGTAACAATTACGTGGAGAGAAAAAAACTGCATTTGAATTCTCAGATATCTGTAGCCTAACTATATGTTTTACTAGACTATTCTTAAATGACAAAAAAATATTACTGCATAAGAAATACCAAACATCATCATTGTATTTCAACTAATGAATTTTTTTATCCACAATGTAATGTGCATCCTGTTTCAATTTTACCCATACTACTCTTTAAGCATCTCCCCTCCTCTTGCCTCATTCTCCCATTGTTTATTTAAAGTAAAATTTATAATAATAATTTACATATTGTTTATCCTATCTAATAAGTCTCTTCTCTACCCCTCAGAGTTTTCCCCTTTGATTGCTAGTTTTCTTTTAGAAATCAAATATGAAAATGCAGTCCTTAAAGTCTTTAGATTTGTACACAATCAACAAGAAACAGAAATAATTCTGCATATGTTCTCCAAAGTAAAAGTTACATTCAATACTTAACACTTCTTTAAAAACTATAAGTAAAGATACTCCAGACCTACTCCCCCAAGCTATGCTTGCAGGCTCCATTCACAGATTAGGCACACAGAACTTCTTGATTTTTCCTGATAGTGTCCTAGAACAATCACCCTGTTTACATTTTACCAAAAAGAACTTTGCAACTAAAAATTCTACATGGACATTTTTCCAAAGAAGACATACAGAAGGCCAACAGGTACACAAAAAAATTGCTCAACATCTCTAATCATCAGGAAAATGAAAATCAAAACCACAATGAGATATCACTTCGCATCTGACAGAATGGCTACTACCAAAATGACGAGAAATAACAGGCGTTGGCAAAGATGTGGGGATAAAAAGGGAACACACGTGCACTGTTGGTGGGAATGTAACTTGGTGCAGCCGCTATGGAAAAAGTAGGGAGGTTCCTCAAAAAATTAAAAATAGAACCACCACATCACCCAACAATTCCATTTCTGGGAATTTGTCTGAAGGAAACAAAAACACTAACTCAAGAAGATATATGTGCCCCCATGTTCATTGCAGCATTATTATCAAGGAATCCTGCCATTTGCAGCAATAAAAGTGAAACTTGAGGGAATTTTACTAAGTGAAGTAAGTCAGACAAAGACAAATATCATATGATCTCACTTATATGTGGAATCTTTTTTTTTGCTGTACGCGGGCCTCTCACTGTTGTGGCCTCCCCCATTGCGGAGCACAGGCTCCGGACGCACAGGCCCAGCGGCCATGGCTCATGGGCCCAGCCTCTCCGCGGCATGTGGGATCTTCCCAGACCGGGGCACGAACCCGTATCCCCTGCATCGGCAGGCGGACTCTCAACCACTGCGCCACAAGGGAAGCCCTGGAATCTTTTTTTTAATTTTTATTTATTCTTTTTTTAAAGATTTATTATTTTTTTATTTATTTTTGGCTGCATCAGGTCTTAGTTGTGGCACGTGGGGTCTTCGCTGAGGCACAAGGGATCTTTTGTTGTGGCATGCAGGCTTCTCTCTTCTAATTGTGGCGTGCAGGTTCTCTCTTCTCTAGTTGTGGCACGAAGGCTGGGTGGGTGGGCTCTGTAGTTGTGGTGTGCGGGCTCCAGGGCACGTGGGCTCTGTCGTTTGTGGCACACGGGCTCTCTAGTCAAGGCGCACAGGCTCAGTAGTTGTGGCACGGGGGCTTCAGTTGCTCTGTGGCATGTGGGATCTTAGTTCCCTGACCAGGGATTGAACCCGTGTCCCCTGCATTGCAAGGCGGATTCTTTACCACTGGACCACCAGGGAAGTCTCTGGAATCTTTTTTTTAAATTGAAGTACAGTTGATTTACAATGTTGTGTTAGTTTCTGATGTATAGCAAAGTGATTCAGTCATACATATAAAAAGTTTTTCAGGTTCTTTTCCATTATAGGTTATTACAAGGTATTGAATATAATTCCCCATGCTATACACAATAGGACCTTACTGCTATACGTGGAAACTTTAAAAAAAAAAAACAAAAAACTGAGCTCATGGGGCTTCCCTGGTGGCGCAGCGGTTGAGAATCTGCCTACCAATGCAGGGACACGGGTTCGGGCCCTGGTCTGGGACGATCCCACATGCCGCGGAGCAACTAAGCCCGTGAGCCACAACTACTGAGCCTGTGCATCTGGAGCCTGTGCTTTGCAACAAGAGAGGCCGCGACAGTGAGAGGCCCGCGCACCGCGATGAAGAGTGGCCCCCGCTCGCCGCAACTAGAGAAAGCCCTCGCACAGAAACGAAGACCCAACACAGCCAAAAATAAAATAAACAAATAAATAAAAATTTAAACAACAACAACAACAACAAAAAAAACTGAGCTCATAGATACAGAGAACAGATTGGTAGTTGCCACAGGTAGGGGAGGGGGATGGGAGTGGGCAAAATGGGTGAAGGTGGTCAAAAGGTACAAACTTCCACTTATAAGATACATAAGTCGTGGGGATGTAATGTACAGCATGGTGACTATCACTAGTTAACAATACTGTATTGTACAACTGAAAGTTGGTAAGAGAGTAGATCTTAACAGTTCTCATCACAAGGAAAAAAAATGTAACGATATGTGGCGAAGAATTTAGATTTATTGTGGTCATACATATATGGAATCATTATGTTATACATCTGAAACTAATATAATCTTACATGTCAATTGTATCTCAATAAAAAAGCTAGTTTCACTTAGCACTATCCTTGATGATGCAGTAAAATGTATTAATTTGATTGAATTTTGACCTTTAAGTGCACAGCTTTTTAATAATCAGCGTGATCAAACAGAAAGTATATATAAAACACTTCTATTGCATATTAAAACACATAGTTCTCTTACATGACTGGATTGAAAGCTGAAATAGCCTTTTTCCCCTCCAGTAGAACAGCATTTTTACTTGAAAGAACAACTGGCAGACAAACTATGGTTTTTGCACCTTAGCTATTGGAAGATATTTTCTTGAGAGTGAATGAAATGAGTCTGTCACTTCGGGAAAATGATAGTTTTTGTTACCAATGATAAAATTCACATCTTGAAAAGCCTGTACCTGCCACCACGAACTTGACAGCATCCTCACACAAAGATATTTCTAATGAGATTGTTGGAGAAAAAAATAAGAATAAAGTCTCTTCAACTTTCTTATCATACTACAGTCCAAAAAATGCTTGGAGAACGCATGTGAACCTAGCATTCCTCTTCCTCTCCCTCACTTTTTAATTTATAAGTTTTTCATACTTTCTTCCACGGACATTTTTCAACAAGTCTAAAACAAGCACAAATTCCACCAAACTGATATCTTACTTGCATTATCAGAAAAATCAAGAAGTCCTGTATAAGCTATGCTACGAAAGGGCCCTGCAGACATATCTTGCGGGGAGGAAGTGTATGAAAGTCTTGACTTACATATTTCGAGAAATGTTGTGCGTCATGCAACATTTACTTGTACGATAACAATAACTGGTTTTCTCTCTATGGTGACTGCCTTGCTCTTCAAAAGCCCACAGCAGATGGAATTCTGTTCTCTCAGCTAAGACAGTCAACAAGACTGCAATCACCCCTTCCTTTTCTCTTCCAGAGTATTTGATTTGTTCACTGCAGCAAATAAAGTCCTGATCAAAAAACAATAACTCACTATCTTACCCAAACTATAATTGGATTTTTCAAACGTCTACGTAAACTGAATGTAGCATTGGCAAAAGAAAAATTTTGTATCAAAATCAATACTTCAAAAGAGCACATTAATATCTGTTCAAATAATGTGACTTTAAAAAAAGAGTATTCATAGATTTCATACTCAGGAAAAGGTTTCAGCTAAACATAAACTGACGTACTTTATAACCTAGTGATAATACTGATTAAACTGTATCCATTCTGTAACAGTTAACCTGAACTGTAACTAAGGTAGATCGATGGGGGAGGTTGGATAGCTAAAAACTATCATATCCTTGTCAGCCATAAAAAAGAATGAAAGTTTGCCATCTGTATCTGCAATGGACTTAGAAGGTATCATGCTCAGTGAAATAAGTCAGACAGAGAAAGACAAGTACTGTATGTTACCACTTATATGTGGAATCTACAAAATAAAACAAACTAGTGAATATTAAAAAAAGAAGCAGACTCACAGATATAGAGAACAAACGAGTGGTTACCAGTGGAAAGACGGGAGTGGGGGAGGGCATGATGGGGTAGGGGATTAAGAGGTACAAACTACTATGTATAAAATAAATAAACTACAAGGATATATTGTACAGCACAGGGAATGTAGACAATATTCTATAATAACTATAAATGAAGTATAATCTATAAAATTTTGAATGACTACGTCGTACACCTGAAACTAATACAACATTGTAAATCAAGTATATCTCAGTAAAAACAACAACAACAAAAAGAAACACTGACTAACCAGCAAAAAAGTCAGAAGGTTAAGAAAACTCATCCTGACCCTGACTGAAAGGAGTATGAGACAGTCATAAAGAGTGTTAAGACAAGAATGTGAACTTTCTAATAACACGAGCAACAGAGGGCTTGGAAATGAGATATTGTCTAGAAAAATAAGAGCTTGTGCCCCCACTGAGATGAAATCAGAGCTGTTCTGCTAATGCCCCGATGATGGTGATGGTAATAAACACTGACATCATTGTCCACCATCATCATCACCATCATCATCATCCGTTTACTGAGTTCTCACGTCTGCAAGCACTATTCTACCTTATTTACCTAGTGGAGACTATCAGTAACCCCTTTTTACGAACGTGGGAACCAAGGCACAGAGAAGTCAAGCAACTTGGTCAAGGACACAGATTTCGTAAGTGGCAAAGTCGGGATTAGAACCCATGCAGTCTGGCTGCAGGACCCACATTTATCACTTCTACACTCTATTAACCGTCCCTCTAGCTCTGAGAGTAAGAACTCCAATGAGAATATAAGACTGTCAGTTAGTTGGCTGAATATGTTTCAGGAGTGAAAGCTGTGAGAAAATACTATATAATGAACAATGTCCTCTACAACATCCTTACAGTATGTGTGACAGTTTCCCAAAGATCTTTCTTATAACATCCCTTCTGGACATAAATGGCAAAAGTAAATGTGAGATTCTGCTCCTGTGGACCTGTATGCACTCAAGATAAACTGACCGTGAAATCCTCTTACATAAGGCTGCTAGCCACAAGTCTTAGGGGAACATGTACCCTAAAGAATGATTTGGTTTCAAATAGTTGATTTAGAGTCCTCCCTTCTGAAGGCAATTAGATAGTAGGTCAGCTGTGAGGACCACTCCTAGTCTGTTGCAATGCAGTCATGTCTTCTGGATGTGATCTTTCTATTCTCTGTAGCGGAGGTAAGGAGAGAAGACAAATTGAGTGCAGCCAGAAGTGGTAGTGAGTCATTAAGATACAAGTGAAAATGAAGAGGGAGCAGAATACAGCTTGTTCTGTCCCTCAAGACATTAGTGTTCACTTGTACAAAAGACAGTTCCACTGACCCTGCGGTCTTATGGTGTTTGGAAAATAGAGGCTGTGTGAAGGTAAACAGTGACCGGGGGATGGATGTGCTAATTAATTCAGTGGGAGAATACTTTCACAGTATGTATGTATATCAGATCATCACACTGTACACTTTAAATATCCTACAACTTTGTCAATTATACCTCAATACAGCTAGGGGGAAAAAAATAGAAACAAAACAGTAACAGGTGGAAACATAGCTTGCTGCCATGACGTAGTTAACAAACTGTGTTCCCTGGAATCTTAGGGTGGCTTGGGGATGCTCCTTGGTGAAAAGGTCCTCCAATCCTTTCATCTAGATACCTGCTTTATATTTTTAGGATTTTGAATAAGTTTCCATCTGAAACGGCTCTGCTGCTTTAAAAAAAAGTTTAAAATCACTACTTCATATTTTCCAGCTCTCCGGGGATAGTGTTTGGCTTGTTCATTAGATCTAAAAACATCAGAAATAAAAATCTTTTCTACCAATTTTTACAATTAGAACAAATAATTACATAAAAGTTCTTTGAGTGCCAACAACCTGCCAAACTATATGTTAGACACTTGCTCTGAATGAAAGCAAACAATGCAGCATTGCTTACATATATACACACATACCTGCTTAACTACGGCAACCATGCAACAATCATATTACCCAGGAACAAAGAGAATCAACTACCAAAGATCCATTCCTGCCAACACATCTTCATTAAAATCAACATCCAACTTTCCCATTTCTATTTTAGTTCTTGATCCTACAGATGCAATATATACTGAGCAGTTATTAAGGTTGCCTTCTTTATCAACGACCTGGTTCTATCTTTTGTTTTCACCCCATAATATATAAACAGGTGGCAATAAACAACAAGGTCCTACTGTATAGCACAGGGAACTATAGTCAATATCCTATGATAAACCATAATATAAAAGAATACAAAAAAAGAATGTGTGTGTTATGTGTGTGTGTGTGTGTGTATCTCAATCACTTTTCTGTACAGCCGAAATAACACAATATTGTAAATCAACTCTACTTTTAAAAAAATCTTTGTCTAACCAGTGGGTTTTTTAAAAATTAAACTAAATATTTAATTCAAAGCAAAGAATATATATACAAAGAGGCTGCATTCTGTGGGAAAGACCAGCTCTTATGACATTAACTCACCAAAATGATCTGAAGGAAGATCTCATATTGTCGCATGTTATATAGTGCTTCTTTTAACATACAGGGCTGAAGTTCTTGACTCAAGAGTGGGTTCTTTGCTACTTTCTCGAGGATGGCTGTGTAGCGGTATGCCTGGTCCTGGGCCACCTCAAGTTGGGAATCAACATGCTGAGTGGTGGCTGGGATTGCTTCCTGTAGAATAGCTGGCACTGGTTTGAGAGGTAAAATAAGAGAGACATGAGGCAATCTAAAAAGATTCTGAAGAAAAAGCCTAGAAAGTGGTCATATTTAAACATTAGGTTGAGTTAGTTTTTTCCTCAACCAAATTAACAATAAGGAGGCATATTCAAAAAAAAGAAGACATTGCCAGAATAATAACCAAAAGTTAAAGCAGATCAGCTTTTGCTACTAAAATATAGAAGATGCTAAAGAATAGACAGGTGTTGGTGTTATGTGCTGTATTAACTATGTGCCTCTAGAAAAGCCACTGTATCTCTCCTTCTGTGTATCTTCTTTATTACTGGTAAAAAAGAAAATAGAAGTGTACCACTTAAGAAACTCACTGGGATACTGGTATACTGAAAAATAACAGAATTGTCTAGCAAGACAGGAAACTTTATGAAGAATGGGAATTGACTTTTTAGAACAGTTTTTAAATTGCAAAAAAAATTACCTTATTGTACTAGATCAGTGATCTGGTAAAAAGACACTAACACCTTCTCAGTGGGCCTACGTGTGTACCAAATGCATAAGGAAGTTACTTCTACTGGTAGGTCTTTGAGCAAATATTTCAATGAGTACTTTCAAACTTACAGATAATAAATGCATTAAGTATATAACAGCATAGTAGAGGCTCCTGAATTTACAGACTTGCAGATAGCTCCTCTTGGACCATTTCATTCCATTAACCACATCAACAATGGTTTGCTTTTCAGGGTGATTTTTATTTTTTAAATCACTGAATTTTATTCCCCTTTGGTTCTTTGACTGGAAGTAAAGAACACAAAGCCCCACTGAACTGGGGAGGCTGGCCTCCAGAAGGCCCTCTCAATCCTTTTACTGATTCATGCTCCCATACTAGCTTCATGGTACATAAAATTTAAGGTCTTGCCCCAATAAAATGAAAAATTACTATACATTATGAACAGTAGCTGTACCTAAGGTATGCTCAAAACTGCAAACCTTAAATCTACGAATGCCAGTGGTGTACTGTGAATTATTTTCCTCTGTTCCCATTAAATTTTAAACTTACCTAACCTATAGAATTAAATTAATGATATACCTACAGTCATCAATGCCTTTTCCTCCCTTTCCACAGTCTCGGTTAAATAAACGAATTCCAGTAACAATCATGGTGAGTTCTTTCAGCTGGCGTTCTTTGTCCTTCTTAGAAAGAGTTAGAAATGTCCCAAGCTCAGCCTGAGGAAAAACACTCTGTAGGGCAGCTAAAACAGACCACAGTAAAGACAACAAAATGGTAAGTAAAGATATCAGAACGTAAAATACAAGTTCCTTTCAGCAGAAAGTTAAGGGGCTTGTCTTTATAGAGTTACTTAGATGATTCTTTAAATGTCTGATACCTGATTCCAGAATACATGGCAAAATTCAGCATTTATCAAGAAAGCTGAGCTACTGAAAATAATGCCATTGCCTCACGTCTATTTTCATAATTAAGCATCCATCAGTAATTTTTTGGCAATGGGCATTAAAACAAGCTTTCTAATTAGGGCTCTGAGTAGAAAAAAAAAGATGCTTTAAAATAATTATGGAAGAAAGCCGTGGGAAGATTAGAGATATTGCCTATTCCTTATCTTAAAGTATGAAAGTGGGCAAGTATTTCCTGAGGATAAAACAGTGCCATTTCCCATCATCCATCCTAGGTGACAGACTCAATGCCTTTCATCAGTAGGAAATCTCCTCTCCCAGCAGTCCCCATTCCCCAATCAGCCTGGTTAATCATACTGCCAATGTTTCTGTAGTGAACCATTGTAATAGGCCCCTAGGTACATACAGCTCTAAGGAGATTAACAATATTCACTTCCCAAAAGTGCTACTTGAGTTTTAGTGTTGATACACTGTGTAAGAAAAATCTGGGTTAAGTTTTAACCTCTTATTTGTGCTAATTTTTTTTCAGATAAAAGAAGAAAACTTCAATACTTAAAATTCAACATATTTTATAAGATACTATGTTCATGGATGGAATGGAAATGGTGTATATTTTTTACCTGTTGCCTCTCTGACAGTCTTGATGTCTGTTGGGGACCCCAGCCCAGAGCGCAGTAACACGTAGCTGACGATCTTGCGGTAGAGGCTTTCCAGCTCTTCTCGAACACATGCTCGACTATCTGTAATTTCTCTGCTAACAGAGCTTAACCTAGACTCTACGACCTGGTGATGTTCTTCGAGAAATTCCTCTAAAATTGGCAAAGGACAATGTTCCGTATATTGATACTTAGAATACTTCTCACATAAGAAAATAGGACCAGGGACTTCCCTGGTGGCGCAGTGGTTAAGAATCCGCCTGCTAATGCAGGGGACACGGGTTCTAGCCCTGGTCCAGGAAGATCCCACATACCATGGAGCAACTAAGCCCGTGCACCACAACTACTGAGCCTGTGCTCTAGAGCCCACGAGTCACAACTACTGAGCCCACATGCCACAGCTACTGAAGCCCATGCTCCACAACAAGAGAAGCCACGGCAGGGCCTCCCTGGTGGCGCAGTGGTTGAGAGTCCGCCTGCCGATGCAGGGGATACGGGTTCGTGCCCCGGTCTGGGAGGATCCCATATGCCGCGGAGCGGCTGGGCCCGTGAGCCATGGCTGCTGAGCCTGCGCATCCGGAGCCTGTGCTCCGCAACGGGAGAGGCCACAACAGTGAGAGGCCCACATACCGCAAAAAGAAAAAAAAAAAAAAAAAAAAAGAGAAGCCACGGCAATGAGAAGCCCACGCACCACAAGGAAGCGCAGCCCCTACTCGCTGCAACTAGAGAAAGCCAGCGTGCAGCAACGAAGACCCAACACAGCCAAAATAATAATAATAATAAATAAATAAATAAATATTTTTTAAAAAGAAAATAGGACCAGAGGAAAAAATGGCTTGGTATGGCAATTCTACTGCATGAAAACAAGTATTTTCGTAAGATGTAGTAAGCAAAAATAAACAGTGGTCAGCAAGTAACATCAAGACAAAAATCTAGTGGGAAAGATTTACTACTGCGATTTAAATGGCATGCTTTATCAAAACACGTAAGCCTTTAAAAAGACAATCCAAACGTAATAGCAGATAGGGCTAAAACCTCCTACTTAAGCAGAAAGTACACAAGACAATTTATAATATATATTATAAACACAGACAGTATAAATATTGTACTATCTATATTCTCTAGGTAAGTAGGTGTAGTATACTGTATGTAAACACATCTAATATAAATATCCATATAGGTAGTATAAATATTCCTCTTCAATTATGTGTATTTCTATTTTAGTTCTAGATAAATTTCCTTTGAATATCATTACTGTAATATGATGTTGCATCAAGAATGGTATCCCTCTCCCTTCGTCCTGTAATTCAGTGAGGTTTAGGCTTAATTGTGGAAGGAGCCACAGTTCACCAGCACTATAATTCTTGCAACGAAGTCAGTAAGACACCCTATAACAAGGGCAATAATTAACATATCAACCATGCCCAGTTCATAGCTATAATCTTACCACAAAAACAACTCAAACTTTGAAATTAAGAAAAATCTAAATTACATCACCAATTCCACTATTATTTATTGTTCTAAAATATTACTGATCAAAAAAGCAAGATATATGATTTTACACATGTAGCATAACTGAAAGGTTAATACAGAGAGGGAAAAAAAGACAACAAAAATCACCAAATGGTTAATAATGAATGAATTACAGTGGGGCAGAGGCAGTGTAGTCTATAGAGAAATTTCATTTCCTTTTTTCTCGTTTCTAGTTTATTTTTGATGTATGTAAGAAACTATTTACATAAGGAAGTATGTTCTAAGCTTAAATTTCCCATCAGTCACTTCATTTTTGGGTAAGTTACATAATTTAGGTAAGCATTATGCGATATTAATATAAACCAGGAAAAATAAAATCAGCAAATTAAAAATTTTTAACGTCAGTGAGTTGGTTGCTTTAAGTTATTATGTATTAGTGGTATAATAGTCAAAACACAATAGACTTGGAAACTTCTGACACTCACAAAGGCCACTGGTGTTCTTCTCATTTAGTACCTCTAACATTATTACATTCTTCAAAGACGGAAAAAATTTCAAAAGATAAATGAAAAAGCTAAATTGTTCTTGGTCAACCAAATGAAGCCCTTGAGAAATGGAATACTGCCTGCCATCTCAGTAAACAAAGGATGTCACAGTCATGAGCACTTGCAGCCCTCCAGTGTGAGCTGGTGAGCCCTGAGGGAACTCTGGAAGGAAACAATACCTGCCATCTAGCAGCCATCAGACTGCAGCCACTCCCCACGGTGAGCCCTGAGGAAACTCAGGATGTGAAAACACAGGATACTGGCTCCAGATAGCTGAGGTCCGTATCAGTGAGCCCAGACTCTTGCATCTCCTCATACAAAGAAAAGCCCTCATTTCCTTAATTTGGGATATCAGTTTCCTTTCATTAACAATACTCTTTTGACATTCAGACTATCTGCCCTTTGTTGCAAAACTTCTATATAACCTGACTCCCCCGCTTCCCTCCTCAGAGCAGTTCTCTCGGGGTTACTTGAGATGCCGTCTCCCAGGCTTGAAGTCCTAAAATTTCCCGCTGAATAAAACATAACTATCAACTTTTAAGTTGTGAACATTTTTTAAGTCAACACCCTTAGGGTATCAAAATCGGTAGATATATGTTACCTCGACTTGTATAATTCATATCAAAATAGACTTGCATCTTAATGGTATCCAGGGAAGGATTTTTACTGTCCAATAGCCGAGTCACGCAAAGCTAAAAAAGAAAATCACATACATGCTTCCAGTTATATTTTCTGAAACAATCAGAAGTATTTTCCAAAGTTATTCTCAAAATCAAAGGCAACAGCAAAGCCATTATTTCTGATATTTATCTACCAATGACCATTTTTATTACTTTTTTTCTCATTGAGGACTTTACACTTTATAGTTTTACTTAACCAACAACATTTATTAAGTAATAAGCTATTCCCCCTGAGTTAACCAATATTACCATACCCAAGTGACTAAAAGTCTAGTTGGAGGCAAGGAACTTGACCTTTTGCTTAGTCTCTGCAGCCTGAATGTGGGTGAATGTGCCATGACGCTTATGCTCCTGTCTACAGCTCTTCCTGAGTCCCTTATTACTGTTTTTTTTTGTTTTTGTTTATTCTTTGTTTTAATTTATTTTTGGCTGCGTTGGGTCTTCGTTGCTGTGCATGGGCTTTCCCTAGTTGTGGCGAGCGGGGGTTACTCTTCCTTCTGGTGATCAGGCTTCTCATTGCAGTGGCTTCTCTTGTTGTGGAGCACAGGCTCTAGGCGTGTGGGCTTCAGTAGTTGTGGCACATGAGCTTCAGTAGTTGTGGCACGTGGGCTCAGTAGTTGTGGCTCACGGGCTTTAGAGCGCAGGCTCAGTAGTTGTGATGCACGGGCTTAGTTGCTCCGCGGCATGTGGGATCCTCCCGGACCAGGGCTCGAACCCATGTCCCTGCATTGGCAGGAGGATTCTTAACCACTGTGCCACCAGGGAAGCCCCTCATTACTGTTTATCTGAGCCTTAACACTCTTTTTTGCTGATGGTGGAGGTCATGTGCATTTTATAAAAAGCTGCCGAGGCTACGTCCCCTGCTCACAGACTTTCTCTGGCTCTACCTTCTGTTTCAAAATTTCTTCCTCTGGTCCATTTTCTCCTGTTTTTCCCCAAACATAGATGGCTCATCCCTTCTCTGCTTTACCCCTTTAGAATAGAGGATCAACCTGAATTTTTCTTTTCTTCTCTCTTGTGCACCCCCCAAGCCCAGTCTTCCCCCATCTCACCTGTTAAGACTTTATTATGTCTGCACCCAGCGGGCACATCAACAGCTTCACCCTCAACCCAACTCCCAGGCCACCAACCCTCCTTCCCTGGGAGGAGGAAGAGGGGAAAGCAGGAGTGAGGACGGAACGTTATCTTTAGGGGACCCACGCACCTGGACCCCTCCAGGTGGAGAAGTGCCGTTCCAAGCACAGACTAGCTCATCAACATGATTTTTAATTGAGAAAGAGGAAAACAATCTTTATCACTTGAATTATTATATAAATTGACAGTTAATATACCTGTCATATTAAAAGTGTATTGAGCACAGGGAACTATATTCAATATCCTGGCATAAACCATAATGGAAAAGAATATAAAAAAGAATGTATATAAGTGTATAACTGGGTCACTTTGCTGTACAGCAGAAATTAACACAACATTGTAAATCAACTATACTTCAATAAAAAATAAATTTAAAGAAAAAGTATATTGAGCTTGATTCTTTCCAACTTAGTTGAGTTGGAAGAGAAACAAAAAAATCTTCTTGAGCCATGAAAAGGAGAAAAACATTTTCTGCCCCTCCTTGATTCTCCTCCACGGCTGTCCAATCAACTTTCTGAATAACCATCAGTCATTTCCCCTATCGCTAAAAACAGGCCTTATACCACATTCTCAAATTCAGCACAGAAAGACCCAGCTCTCAACTGACTTAGAGAATCACGGAGTCTCTTCTGCCCAGTTATCGTAACGACATATTCCCCAGCTCCAAGCTTCCAAAGCTCTTCCTGACCCTCTAGCATCTGCAGACAGACCTGCACTCCACTATGTGAACTGCTGGCTGTGAGAGAAGATGGAGATGATGAAAATTCTCTCTGCCATTTGTCTGAGCTCAGAAAATATCATGTACAAGTCTGCGAAAGCTTGTTTCAAGTCTTTTGTGTGAAGGAGGGAATTAAAATCATTAAGCTCAGGAAGAAAAAGATAAATGTTGAAATTTTAGGAAATACATTGAGGAATATCTAGAAAATAAATATTTAAGCATCTAAACCCAGTGAGTCAAACTTAAAACATATGAAAAAATTAATAATGTCTAAAGTTCCTGCCCTCTTTAGTTCTTAAAATCGCTTTTCAGGCACACCTACTTGATTCTAACGAATTCTTTGCTCTGGGTTCAATTCTTCCCTTAGAAATGAAAAACACAAATTACATTGAATCAATAATTATATGGATCTTAATTTAGCACTATAATTTTACAGTATATGACAAGTCAGCTAATAATGTTCTCAATGTAACATTAGATTAATAACAAGATGTCTCTAAAATACTGTGGCAGACACTGCTACCTGCCAGTAACCATACCCCTCCTTCCTGACAAAGCCCCAGTCTGGATTAGGCAAAGACTTGGTCAGGTAAAAAAGGAAAGAAAAAACAAATCAATATTCCAGGCTCACCTGCTGTATCATTCTAGTCAATAAATGCAAACAGACGGGAGGGATTCAGGGAAAGCCTGTTATTTTCCAAAAAGAAAGTGACAGACCCAGTTGCACACACATTTTGACCTTTGTCCTCTTACCTTATGCCTGCCTAGAGGTGGGAGAGCTAACTTGTGACCCTGGGGTGAAAACACATGCACGATGGTGACCCAGGAAGTCAGGAAAAATAGCCTATGTACCTCTAGACTTCGTTTTATGAGAAAAAATCAACCTCTCATTTGTTTGCACCACTATCTGGTGGGGTTTCTTTCACGGAGCTGAAGGCAATATTGACCAACACAAATACTACATTTAGAATTGCAAGTTGGGCCTCCCTGGTGGCGCAGTGGTTAAGAGTCCGCCTGCCGATGCAGGGGATGCGGGTTCGTGCCCCGGTCTGGGAGGATCCCATATGCCGCGGAGCGGCTGGGCCCGTGAGCCATGGCCGCTGGGCCTGCGCGTCCGGAGCCTGTGCTCCGCAACGGGAGAGGCCACAACAGTGAGAGGCCCACATACCGCAAAAAGAAAAAAAAAAAAGAATTGCAAGTAAATAATCCAAAATTTGAGAACTGTTGGATAATCACCTTTATAAGTTTCTGCACATCATCTTTTATGAGAATTCTATCCGTGTTAAAGCCATTACTTGGGTCCAGGACAACAGCTTTCACCTGAGAGCAGGAAAGAGTCCATTACATTTACTTCATGTTACTACAAAATTAGTTTAACAATGTTCCATTTTTTAAATAGCTGCCTCTTGACTACCCAGCAGTTGATTGTTCAGCTGATTTTCTTATAACCCAGTTCATCCACACCTTCATTAGAGGCTGAAGAAAGGGAGCAATAAGCCTCAAATCTGAACATGGTGTCAGAAGAAGGACATGGAGAAACAGGTTGAAAACAATAGCTAGATTTTACATTGGGAAACTGAATATTTTTATCGTATTTTTCATTGTGTATTGTTAAAACAAAAGCAAGAGTAGAGAGACTGAGGCAGGAGACAGATGGGCTCCAGGCTAGGCATTTACCTCTAGCCTCCTGTTTACATTTCATAGGGCAGCAAAAAGTGGGCTTCAGGCCGGACACTTACAGCTAGTCTCCTGTTTGCATTTCCTGAGACAGGAGTTAGATGGGCTCCAGGTTAGACATTTAAAATCAGTCTCCTATTTACTCTCCGAAATGGAAGCTACCACAGGGACAGGGTAAATAGCCAAGTTTTGTCTCTTGGGGATGCCTTAAGATAACAGTCATGGCGAGAACAAAGAGGGGCACAATTTTGTTTGAGTGAAGGATCAAGGGATCTCCGCTTCCCTCCCACCCCACCCTTGGGGCAAGGGAGACACTAGGCGTGCGCAGAAAGTCTCCTTGGGGGGTCAAAAGTCAGGGGACAGGGCTTCCCTGTGGTGCAGTGGTTGAGAGTCCGCCTGCCGATGCAGGGGACACGGGTTCGTGCCCTGGTCCGGGAGGATCCCACATGCCGCGGAGCGGCTGGGCCCGTGAGCCATGGCTGCTGAGCCTGTGCGTCTGGAGCCTGTGCTCCACAACAGGAGAGGCCACAACAGTGAGAGGCCCGCGTACCGCAAAAAAAAAAAAGTCAAGGGACAATGCCAGGCCACAGTGAGTCTTGCTTCTCCCAGATGCCTTTGCATCGAGATCCATCTTGGCTGAGAGGTGCATGCGCACCTAGGGAAAGGGTCCTGAAACAAATTAGCTAGGGGGGAAAAAACAAGACGATTGCCAGAAGGAAGGCAAAGACCTGGAAAAACCGACCTACATAAATGATTTAACTGCCTGTTTACTGCACTCCTCCTCATTAGGGAGGACGCCCACACCCTTTCTTTCCAGATGTGCATCTCTGCCTAGCTTCTATTTTTCTTTTTAAATAAATTTATTTATTTATTTTTGGCCGCATTGGGTCTTTGTTGCTGCGCACGGGCTTTTCTCTAGTTGCAGCGAGCGGGGGCTACTCTTCATTGTGGTGCCTGGGCTTCTCATTGCGGTGGCTTCTCTTGTTGCAGGACACAGGCTCTAGGCACACGGGCTCCACTAGTTGCGGCACATGGGCTCAGTAGTTGTGGCTTGTGGGCTCTACAGCACAGGCTCAGTAGTTGTGGCACACGGGCTTAGTTGCTCCGCGGCATGTGGGATCTTCCCGGACCAGGGCTCGAACCTGTGTCCCCTGCATTGGCAGGCGGATTCTTAACCGCCGCACCACCAGGGAAGTCCCTGCCTTGCTTCTGTCTTAACTAAACAAACGTTTCTCTGTGTGCTCTCCCACTTGTTGTTGTGCTGTGTCTCTAATAATAAACTTTCTACCTGTTTTTACAGTTTTTGCCTCCGTGAGAAATGCATTTTCCACTGGGAGCAAGAGCCAGGGAAAAATAGCTTCTAGCCTCTAGTCCTTGCTGGTCTGGTGGCTAGGATTCCTGGTTTTCATTCAGGCTACCCAGGTTCAACTCCTGGGCAGGGAATTAAGATCTCGCTTCACGCCATCGCTCACTGCTACCTCTCCGAGATGAAGGCAATCAGTAATTTTTACAACAGTGAACAAAAATACATCTTAAAAAAACTCCCACATAGGAAAAATTGATGTTTCTAAAACTTATCAAGATCTTCTAAGTCAGTCTCGTAAATCGAGAACTAACATGCTTTATAGGATTAAAAAATATATTTTTGGCTAACTTGTCCAACAGTATGTTTTCAACGGAATAACAGTTAGGAAAACACTTCAGAATTTTAAGAGGAAAATGGGCACTGCTTAAGCACATTTTTTAATAAAACAGTAATTCACAAAAGTATTCATGCTTACCATAAAAGCAACCAGAGTTTCAGAAACAATCTCTCCATGGGCTGCACATTCTTGTCCTATTTCTCGAATGATACTCTTTATAACACTTTCAGCCTGAGTGGGAGGCATTCTGGCTAAATAAAAAGATTTTTTTAAATTGCATTTATACACTGTTTTTTCCTCTTTAGATTTCACCACTAACATATTTGTAGTCATATTATTTATTAACTTATTAGTATTTACGAGTATCTAGGCCCCTCCTGTTTTCATTACTTTGTTTCATATTTATAAAAATGACAGTGAGAGCAATTGGAATGTTTCAAATGATTGAAACATGCCCTCTTTATTTAAATGATGGTGGTCACCAAAAGTACATTTATAGCATGATATTTTTAAATTTAAAAAAAGGTTATTCAGGGCTTCCCTGGTGGCGCAGTGGTTGAGAGTCCGCCTGCCGATGCAGGGGACACGGGTTCGTGCCCCGGTCCGGGAAGGTCCCACATGCCGCGGAGCGGCTGGGCCCATGAGCCATGGCCGCTGAGCCTGCGTGTCCGGAGCCTGTGCTCCGCAACGGGAGAGGCCACAACAGTGAAAGGCCCGCGTACCGCCAAAAAAAAAAAAAAAAAAAAAAAGTTAAACACTACTGGGGGCAGGGAGGAGTAGAATTAATGAGAAACCCCACTCCCATTTGTGTAGGCGGCCGAGTACAGCTTGAAAGAGGAAATGCTTATTCCACCACATTCACTAAATGACCTTTCATAATTATAATGACTCTTGGAAAACAATTCTTGCTTGGATCGTCTAAATTCTCTTTCTAGCACATCCAAGTTGGCATTTAGACTCTTGATTAAAAACATAAAAGCAAAAGATATTACAGGAGTTATGCATCATGGGAAAAAATGAACTCCTGGTTATTAATTCCATTTACTATAAACCAGGAAAAGGTGGCGGGTTTTAATGGCTATCAGGTTTTCTGATTCGTACCAGTAACTGAGCACAGGGGAAAGAAGCATGTAGAGAATAACAAAGGCAATCCCAGGTAGATAAAGCTAACTTTCAGCATTATTAGGGTTCAGGTAAGGTCAACAACACTTGTCATCTTGTCCAATAGAACCGGAGTGCCCGGTTTCCATCGTGACCTGACCATTTTCTAGCTGAGACCTCGGGCACCTGCTTCACCTCTCTTTTTTTTTTTTTGCGGTACGTGGGCCTCTTACTGTTGTGGCCTCTCCCGTTACGGAGCACAGGCTTCCGACGCGCAGGCTCAGCGGCCATGGCTCACGGGCCCAGCCGCTCCGCGGCATGTGGGATCTTCCCGAACCGGGGCACGAACCCGTGTCCCCTGCATCGGCAAGCGGACTCTCAACCACTGCGCCACCAGGGAAGCCTTGCTTCACCTCTCTTTGAAGCGGTTTTCTCATCTGAAAAATATAGATTCGACTACTACCGTCTCCCCGGAGTTGTCGCGAGGACTGAATTCTATACATTTAGTGGTTAAAATAGTGCGTGGCATAAGGTAAGCGCTTAAAACAGCAGCTCCTAACGAGCCCGTGCTCAAAGCTTAGCCTTGCGTGTGCGCGTGCGCGAGCGCCCTCGGGCGCCGGGCCCGGGCTGCTCACGACTCCCCTCGGTACCCGCCCCTGCTTGACTCTGGGAAGCCTAAACCCTCAAGTTCAGGCCGTCGGAGGCGTGCAAGGGTCCCCGAGCAGCAGCGAGATGGCTCAGGCGCCGGCGCATTACGGGTTAGAAACCTGACCTGCGGACCTGGGCGCCTCCGGCCGGAAGTGACCAATGTTTCCGTTCAGCGGCGGCGCCCCGAAAGGAGTCCTTACCGACAGTTCAGCCTCAACCAGGCTAGACGGGATGCCCCAGCGGCCCAGGCTCTGTCCACGGCCCAACGCTCGCTTCCTCGCGGGGTACACCCCGGGCTCAAGGGCGCGGAGGCCTGAATGGAGAGCTGGAGCCGCGTCTACCCGATTCTTCACCGGGGTCTTTGCGGGGGCCTTCTGGGCAGCTGGGCTCTCTCGGAGGCAGCGGTATAACCATGGAAACCGAACGCTAGGGCCCGAAGGGGGCGGGACCAGGATGTGGGTAGGGCCAAGGTGGGGAGGCGTGGCTGGGTCCAAGCTTGAGAGTCTTTCCCGGGAGGATGGAGGAGAATAACTTTATAAAACAAAGACAAGCAAATACAGAGAGGCCCAGGGACTTCCCTGGTGGTACAATGGTTAAGAATCCGCCTGCCAACGCAGGGGACACGGGTTCAATCCCTGGTCGGGGAAGATCCCACATGCCACGGAGCAACTAAGCCTGTGCACCACAACTACTGAGCCTGCACTCTAGAGCCTACAAGCCACAACTACTGAGCCGGTGTGCCACAACTACTGAGCCTGCGCTCTAGAGCTGGGAAGCCACAACTGTTGAGCCCACGAGCCACAACTACTGAAGCCCGCGCGCACCTGGAGCCCATGCTCCGCAACAAGAGAAGCCAGTGCAATGAGAAGCCCACGCACAGCAATGAAGAGTAGCCCCTGCTCGCCGCAACTAGGGAAAGCCCGTGCGCAGCAATGAAGACCCAACACAGCCAAAAACAAACAAACAAAAACTACAGAGAGACCCAAATCCCAGGCAGAAGGCAGGTTCACTACACCTCAGTGGGTTAAGGGTGTCAAACACAAGATTTCTTAAACAAGAGTATTAACTTGGTAGCATGAAAACCTATGCAGCCTTTAGAAAAAGGGGATACAGTGGGGGAGGTGAGCAGAGGCCAGTTCCTAGAGATGGGAAAACGGAAGGGTTGTATTCTTGAGAAGGGTTGTATTCTTGTATTCATGAGAAATGCAGTGCATATAAAAGTATTGTTGCTGGAAATAATCAATAAACAATCCATAACAGGAACAGAAGAGTTTTAACTGAGGCCTACAGCCCTGGACACAGCCTCTCAGATAACTCTGAGGAACTGCTCCTGAAAAGCATGGTTTTCAACAGTTTTATATTTTGTCAGAACAAAGAATATCAAACAAGTCAGGGATGCATTCCTTCAAGTTTTCAAAAAAACAGATTAGCATGTACACAGCCAGTCAGTATGGCCTTGGCACCAGGAAGGAAGTCTTATCTTTGAAGGAGTACCAGCATTGGCTGCCAAGGAAAGAGCTCTAATTTTAACACGGACAGGGTCAATGCACTTTTCTTTAATGATTAAAGCAGAGGTACAGTGTATGTTTGATAGGCCACAAACCAGCTGTTTTAGTTAGCATAAAATTCAAGTTAAATTACGTATAAGCCAGGATGACTTTCCCCATACCTCAATATGTGAACATTTCTTCCATTAGTATCTAGTTTTTAAAAAAAACAAAAGAAGGATCACAGTTTAATTTCACGTCCTCTTGTTCAAAGGAAGTCAGTAATAGGATAGCCCAAGATGCCGGAAGAGAAAACTGCACGTTCTAGAAGCACATACAACACATCCGAGTCTGGAGATGGAATAATGAGGTTTTGTCCTTTAACGGTAATGTTCGTTAGGTCCACCTACTGACATGAAAGTACGAAACAGCATTAAAATGATATTAGAAGCAGAGCATCAAACAACAAAGTTTTATTTTTAAAAAGGCTACTGCCAGTAATTTTTCTCAGATTGCAAGCAAATATACCAAATAAACTTTACTTAAGGACATTCACAAATTATTAGGAAATGAATCAACACAAAAAATACTCGTCATACTATAAAAGGATTATTTATCTTCCCCTTCTAGAAAATTTTTGTGGAATGTGGATGAAGCTTGTGCAAAAATAGATTTTTAGAGTAGCAAGATACATAATAGCAAAACACTGGAAATACAAACACCTGAGATTTAAGGAATGTTGATAAAGTAAAACATTAGGCAGGCATTTAAAATGTGAGTAAAAATTTGGTGTTTGTCTTATATTTTTAAAAAGCCAAATGCAAAATATATATACAGTATGACCTCAACTATATTCATATACATATATACATAATATATAAAAAGTGTGTAAGTCAATTTACCAATATCCTTAGCAGTGTGTGGATCTGAGTTATTTATTACTTTATTACTTATCTGAGTATGGGTTAGTTATTATATTTATTCCTTTATACTTTTCTGGATTTCTAGATTTTCTTTTTTTTTTTTTTTTCTTTTTGCGGTATGCGGGCCTCTCACTGTTGTGGCCTCTCCCGTTGCGGAGCACAGGCTCCGGATGCACAGGCCCAGCGGCCATGGCTCACGGGCCCAGCCACTCCGCGGCATATGGGATCCTCCCAGACCGGGGCACGAACCCGTATCCCCTGCATCGGCAGGCGGACTCTCAACCACTGCGCCACCAGGGAGGCCCTAGATTTTCTATAATGAGTGTATAGTCTTATGATCTATAAAACAAAATAGAGAAAAAAAATGAGAGGACTAGCTATTCGTAGAAACTGAGCCCAATTTGGAAACTGTAAATACACAAAGTAACACAACAAAAAAGAAAGTGATATAGCAAAATTTTAACAGTGGTTATATCTAGGCAATGGGAGCATGGCTGTTTTCTCCTTTATACTTTAAGATATCTACCAAAATGTGTTTCGTGAGCATATATTACTTATGTTAGAATATTAAATATTTTGGGGAATTCCCCTGGTGGTCCAGTGGTTAGAACTCCACGTTTTCACTGCAGGGGGCACGGGTTCAATCCCTGGTTGGGGAACTAAGATCCTGCAGGCTGCGTGGCATGGCCAAAAAAAAACAAACAAGAAAAAAGAACATTAAATATTTTTAAGATGGTAAGAATAATTCCATCATGTTAGGTATAATTTTAAACTAATGGGCAAATCCTGGCACAAATAATTCCTGAGTGTGTCTGATACTGCTAGTTGCCTACCTAATATACAAGTTCTTCTCCCTTACCAACCCTGATTGTGTTGTAAATGACAATGTTCTATTCTGAAAGAAAAAAGAAAAGATATCTCAACACCCCCTGCTTTCAGCTAGGGCTGACCTGTGACATGGTCCTGGCCAATGAGATGTAAGTGGAATCACTGGATGGAGAGGCAGAGAAAGCCCTTTCATTTTTATGTCTATCTCCTTCCCTTTTCTTTGTACTTGAAATGAGAATGTACTGGCCGAAGTTCCAGCAGCCTTGTTGTGAACATGAAGATGCGAACCACAGCTTAAGGGTGAGGAAACAAAAATCTTAAAAAGAGCCCGAGTTCCTGGTGATATCTCAGAGCAGCCATATCAGTCTTCTTGACTGGCTACCTCCAGACTTCCCATAACATCCGAGAAAATAAACCTCTATCTCATTATTTAGGTTTTCTGCTACATTCAGCCAAATTCAGTCCCTAACTGCTACCTCCAGTAGGTGTGACTTGGGAAGTATTATTCAGCCTTTTGTGCTACGTTGAATAACTGGCCCGAATTCTTCACTGCTCCTTGCACACACACCCTTGTTATGGACTTATGTGGAGTATCCTTCCTTGCCCTTTGAGTTTAGCTATATGACTTGCTTTGGCCAATGGGATGTATGGAAGTGACAGTGTATCAAGTTCAGAGTCAAGGCCTTAAGAGACCCCACATTTCTTCTTTCCCTCTTGAGCTTGTATCATTGTCACGAGAAGAACATACCCTGGCTAGCTCTTGGGTCCCAAGAGAAGAATGAGAGGCATATGGAGCAGAATTGCCTGAACCAGTCTTTCAATGAGATGCAGAGCTGTCCAGATGGGCCCAACCTAGATCAGCCCAACTCCAGCCAACCTATAGATGTGTGATAACAAATAAGCATTGTTTTAAACCACTGAGTTTTGGGGTAGCTTATTATACAATATTACTGTGATAATAGTTCATCTATAAACCTCTCAATGGTCCAAATTTCTCATTTATGAAACAAAGATAATAATAGCATCTACCTCATAGATTTGTTAGAATAAAATGAGGGAATCCTTATGAAGCACTTAGCATAGTGTCTGGCATAGCTTAAGGGATCAAGACATTTTAGATATGATTATTACCTTTAACACTATTGTTGACAAAATCAGTATGAAAATGTATTTCACACTCCCATGACTTATTGGACTTCCAGTCTTTGTAGAACAAGTTTTTTCTAGTTTTAACAAGGCAGCAATTTAAAAAGAAACAGGGAGGAACTAGAGAGCCTCCAAAAAATAAGAAGAATCTTGTCAGAAAGAAATGGAAGGAGGTGGATATATTTACCTTAAGAAAAACATGGCCTGAGAACTAGTCTCAGTTTTGTTAGAAGAGAAAAAGGACTTTATGTTGTTTCAGAACACCAGATTACAAATCTACAGACAGTAGTGGATCTAACTTAACATAAAACAAACAGAGTTGACCACTTCTGATGGAAGTTATAGGAGAGAAAGTGAGCTCCATTTTACTGAATGTTTTTAACTCAAAGATAAATAGGATTACCTTCACGAAATGGCATAGACTTAATTCCTATGATTAAGTGACTTTAAGATGTCAGGGATCAGGGACTATCACACTTTTAAACAGGGGAATATATATATGTGAGTGTGTGTGTGTATTTCCCTAAAGTCTTAACAGCAAATGAGTTGAGCATTTTAGCATGTTTACTAATTTTTGTTGGTGGACAGTGTAAATGTTATCCTGTTGAGTGCCTGAATTTTGTTGTTCCCTTCAAGGAGTGTTGAGCTTTGGGTTTTTTTAGGCAGTTAAGTTATTTGTGGATCATTTTGATTCCTTTGAAAACTGTGTTTCAGCTGTACTAGGATGAGGCTAGAGTAGTCTTCACTCCAGGGGCAATTTTGCCCCACTACTAAGTAATGACTGCTCAGAGGTTTTCACTGAGGACTTCCCACTCTGACTGGTCAGAGCTCAAATGTCTGCCCATCCTCTGTGATTTCCGGGAATCATTTAGCTTGCAACTCCCTGGTTATTCTTTGATGGGCTGTGTGGATTTTCAGTCGATGTATGCACAGCCAAACATTTAGCAAAGACTCAGATTTATGGAGCTGTGCTTTTTTTGTTGTTTTTTGTTTGTTTGTTTTAAACTCTGCCCTTCAAATTCCAGCTCCCTCAGCCTCTGGGAATGCTGGTCTCTGTCTCCTCAACTCAGCTAGATCTCTAGTCTCTGTTTGGGTTTATTTTCCAAGTATTCTGGAAATTGCCTCCACGCAGAAAGTTAGGGCAGGCATTCAACCTCATATGCTCCCTTTTTCTCAGGCATCATAGTCCTGTGCTGTCTTCCAATGTCTGAAAACAGTTGCTTTAGATATTTTGTCCAGTTTTCTGGTTGTTTGTGGCAGGAAGTTCAGTTCAGTCCTTGTTATTCCATCATGGTCAGAAGTGGAACTGTGGATAATCTTGGAGAGAGGATAATAGGAAACAGTCATCTAGGAGAGTAGCAAAGTATGCTTAATAGAAAATTTCAGTTCATTGCTGAGAAGAATGGATATTCATCTGAAGGTTACAATCATGAATATAAAGTGAAAGCAATCTGCCAAGTTGAGTGACTTTCTTCAGACACTGCTGAGTAGCTCAGGGGCCGCCTGGGAAAAATAGATAGTTTTCCTAGTCCAGAATTGGAGTGTTGCCAGAATAGCTGTTACAATGATAGATCAGAACTTTTAAACCAGCCTCCATCAACAAAAGCAATTTAGCAGTTCTTTAGATATTGCAAAGACCTTACTAAGAAAGTTTCCATTTACTAACAGAGGTATATAATGAACATTTGCAAGAGTTTACCAAGTTATTTCACAGATAATAACAAATGAGTGGTTCCTTACAACAGCGTCACAAGAACGTGAACTATTGTTCATTGCATTCTACAAATTCAAGATTCAGAAAGCAAAAAAGACCAGCCTAAGATTACACAGCTACTAAGTCACAGGGCCATCTTAGCTCTATTGCTCAAATCAGTATTTAAAATTTGAAGGGAACTCTTTTAAGATTCTAAGAAAAGTTCTAGACTCTTTCCCCCAGAAAGATGCATAAGGCCCCTAATTTTACATGTAATTTCAGAGAATTCAGATTCTCTGAAACTCATGCAAGTGTCAGTAGATTAAGATTCTCGAATGCACCTGAACAGTGGTTATGTGGATGTTCACTTTATAATTATGTACTCAATGGTGCATATGTGATATTAACGTTTTCTGTATATGTTCTATTTCATAATAAAAAGTAAAGAAAAGGCACAATAATGTAGAACTTCTCTACTTTGGGTTATGCTTTTTGGCTATAGATCATTAAAATAAAGCTGCATCCTGGTTTCCAAAAAATCCTCAAAAGTTAAAAAAAATCCAGATCTTGTGCGTTTCACCATACCTCATTCTTTTTCTCCATTAGTATCCATATGCTATGCAATGGTTGGCTACTTTTTAAAAAAAAAAACACAGCCATTGTGTTAGTCTACGTAATATATGTGGTATAGCAATTTTGAAATGGAGGAAGTCATAGTCTTAGAATTAGCTGACAATTTCCTTTTCCAGTTTAACTTTCCTTCTCCACAAAAATGCTTGCTAATGGAAAGAGAAGCTGAATTTTCAAGGTAATGATGAAAAGGAAACTGTGGCACATGCAAGACAATGCAAGTCGCTCCTTACTGAAGTTTCTCTTAGAAAAAGCATGAACTATTTTCAGTCTACTTCCCACATCCTTTCAGTCAAGAAGATCACAAGATCATTTTTTAAAAAGTATTTATTTATTTATTCGGTTGCATTGGGTCTTAGTTGCAGCAGGCAGGCTCCTTAGTTGCGGCAGGTGGGCTCCTTAGTTGCGGCTCGCCGGCTCCTTAGTTGCGGCTCACTAGCTCCTTAGTTGTGGCATGCAAACTCTTAGTTGCGGCATGCATGTGGGCTCTAGTTACCAGACCAGGGATCGAACACGAGCCCCCTGCATTGGGAGCTCAGGGAGCTCAGAGTCTTATCCACTGCGGCGCCAGGGAAGTCCCACAAGATCATTTCTTAATCAACTTCTTTAGAGAGATTCCTCTTTAGAGGTTAGTTACATGGGCACAGATATGAAGAGGCAGAAAAAAAAGCGAATTTTGAGTTTCCTGACACAAAAATAGCAAGCTTCTTAAGTTCATTAGGCTGACCCTTAAAAATCTACTTTTCTTTATGATTGTCAATTACCTTTAAAAATAAGATGAATGATGAGCAAAAGCATTAATTATTTTTGTTTCCCACCTTTTTCTCCATCACATGAATCAGCCAGTGGGGAAACAACAAACCTTAAGATCAGATTTTCACAACCTAGATGGGGTTGGGGGGAACCTGAAACACTTACTGCAGATCCCCAAGCATGGGGTCCTGCTCTTTCATGTGCTACAACAGAATTGAAATTACAAGAACACAAAATGAAAAAAATTAAATGAGTGAATTCTATTATAATCAAGATCGAGCCTCTAAAAAAAAAGTGAAGGCAATAGGTTCTTTCTTAAAGGTATTTTCCCCCCAAACCAGGTAAATATCGTACACATAAAAAAAAAATTTCGTACACATAGTCCTAATGAGGAAAGCAGGATCTAAAGCATAAAAATCTTTGCATTACAGCCTCTGTGGCAGTGATTCTCAACGCCGGAGAGTGAGGGATAGCACATCAGAAATACCATGGGAGCCCCCATGGTAAACTCTGGTATCTTATCTACTTACCTACTCTGTATATGCAGATGTTACTAGGTAGCTTTCACCCACCCTCCCACACCCATCTCCCCAATCCTTACATTAAGAACCAAGTCTTCATTATTGTCTCTTGAATTACTTCAATTCTCTCCATTCCCACTTCTCCTGAATTTATTAAAGCAACTACTTTTTGGGGGGGCTGGGCTTGGATTACTACAGCAGCCAACTAAATAAGCTCCCTGCCTCCAGTCTCGTATCCCTCAAAATCCTTGCCTATACTGATACTTCAAAAATGGAAATCTGATCAAGTCATTCTCCTGCCTAAAACCTTATGAAGGCTTCTCAGTGGCCTTGGGGTAAAGTCCAAACTCCTTGGCATGGCATATAAGGTGATCACGATCTGATCTCAGCTCAGCCATCCAACCTCAGCTCTCACAACTACCTCCACTCCCCCAAGACCACACTCTTTCTACTCTCTGGCCATGTTGCATTACTTGCTGGCTTCCACATCTTTGCATAGAGGTTACTTCCTCTATCTGAATGTCCCTTTTCCCTCTTCACCTGGTTAATTCCTCCATGTTTTCAGAAGCCATGTCTCCTATGAAACTTTCTCTGACCTGTCAACATTGGGTTTAGAGTCCTAAACCTTCACCTCCATCTGATTCCAAAACATTTTCACCAGCCCAAGAGGAAGGTCCATAGCCCATCCCCCCAGTACCTACACCTGACAGAGCTCTCAGAACTCTTGGGGAGTCTATTTTCTTGTCTGTCTCCCCAACTAGACCACAAGCTCCTTGAAGGCAGGGAACATATTTTGTGGAATCCCCAGCATCCCTAAGAACAGAGCCTGGGATGTAATAGTCACACCAGACGATCTGGGTTAGGGAGATGAGTTTAGGAGTGGGTGAGTGAAAAAAAAGAGAAATTTTAGATGGCTTTAATGTCTTTACTGAAAAGTTAGTGCAATTTTGGAAGGAATTACAATTTTGGAGGGAAAAGAGGAGGCATTTAAATGAGAGGTCTTCAGAAGAACTTCCTCTGACATAACTTTTGATTCTCATGCTTTAGGATGTCTTACCTACCTCCAAGTACCCCTTTAAACATCCCCAGGAAGAGAGGATGCTTAGTCTTCTCTCCTTCCATCCATGCCTCAAACTAGAGTCAGCAGTTTCCAGTGGTGCCTGGGCATCAGAAGGTGGGCGCTGACTAACAGATCCCTAGACTTACAGGAAGAGCAGGTGTTGGAGGTGGGCGTGAGGCCTGGGGATTGGGCTCCAGACTGAATTTCATCTTTGTGCTTCCCTCTCCCTCTGAAGGGCACTATAGCATGGCTCCCAAGGACAAACTTTAACTTGGCAGAGTCTAAACCCTTATTAAAGAAATAATATTTTCAGGCTCACAGACATAGAAAACAAACTTATGGTTACCGAAGGGGAAAGGGGGGGAGGGATAAATTAGGAGTTTGGGATTAACAGATACACACTACTATATATAAAACAGATAAACAATAAAGACCTACTGTACAGCACAGGGAACTATATTCAATATCTTGTAATAACCTATAATGGAAAAGAATCTGAAAAAGAATATATATACATCTGATTCACTTTGCTGTACACCTGAAACTAACAGGAGATTGTAAGTCAACTATACTACAATTTTTTAAAAAGAAATAATTTTATTTTCTCAATTATCAAGGAACTCACCTTGCTCTGTAGTCCATAAGTCCTCATTTTTTTGAGGAGGAATTTTTTTGACCCTCTTCCAGCTTTGCTGAAATTGTAAAAGAGCTGCATTACACTTTTAGCAGCTATTTTCTTGTGGCCCCAAATTCCATCAGATTATTTTAAGACAGTTGTCCCTCCAATAGGGAGGGTTGGACTGCCAATTCCTCCTGGCACGCTGCAAGTATATTCCGTAACATCTTACGGAAAAACCCGAACAAACTTTTTGGCCAACCCAATAGAAAGCTAGTAATAGGTCACCTGAATTTCTCACCTGCACTCCAAGCTCATTATCTCTAACACTAATCTTCTCTCCAAGTCCATCCCACTCTTGGCATTCTTTGTTGGGATGAGTTGTCACCGATTTAATAACAGGCCCAATGATTAAAGCAGCCCGGAACCTGCTTCGGGTAATCTTCCTTCTCTTCCTCCGTCACCCTTCACACGCAGTCTTGTCACTAAACCAGCCGCTTCTACCTTCGTAGCCTGTCTGATGTCCATTCCCTTCCCTAATTACTTCCCTAGTTACTGTGTTTGGAGGTCTCTTAAACGTTTCATCTGCTTCTAGTCTGCCCCCTTCCCAAATGCAAGGCTGATCAAGTAATTCCCTATGTACAGCTCTTTGAAGATTTCCCACTACCTAGAAGAGAAAATTCAGTCCCCCTAGAATGGGATGGAAGTTCCTCCTTGATCTGGCCTCATCCCTAGACCTGCACTGTCTAATCTGGTAGCCACCAACCACATGCATCTGTTTAAATTTAAAGTAGTTAAAATTACATGAAATTTAAAATTTAATTCTTCAGTTGCGCTAGCAACATGTGGTTAGTGGCTACCATATTTGACAGTGAAGATATAGAACTTTTCCATCATTGCAGAAAGTTCTATTGGGCACTCATGCTTACTGTACCTCAACTCGAACTTCCAAATGACTCTCACCCTTGGGTATTCTGTGCTTTGGCTAAAGCAACATCCTTTAATTAGAATACTTGCCCTGGGCCTCCCTGGTGGCGCAGTGGTTGGGAGTCCGCCTGCCGATGCAGGGGACACGGGTTCGTGCCCCGATCCCGGAGGATCCCACATGCCGCGGAGCGGCTGGGCCCGCGAGCCATGGCCGCGGGGCCTGTGTGTCCGGAGCCTGTGCTCCGCAACGGGAGAGGCCACAGCAGTGAGAGGCCCGCGTACAGCAAAAAAAAAAAAAAAAAAAAAAAAAAAAAGAATACTTGCCCTACCCAACTGTGACTTTCAAGACACAGTTCAAATGTCACCCTATTCAGTGAAGTCATTCCTAACCAAATCTCCCACCTACACATGATTGGTCACTTCCCTTTTTGGGCCTCCACTGCACTTTATGCACACCTCTACCCTAGAGCCCCCAACACTCCTTGTCTCTTATTGGTGTTCATGTCTGTTTCCCTTGACTACAGTGAGCTTGTGGGGTGAGGCAGGGGCCTACCAATCTTACTCATCTTTGTGTTCCAGGCTCCTAGACCAATGCCTGACATATAATACACACTAAGTAACAATTATTGTGAATGAATACATATTACAAATAAATACTCTTAAGGTCAAGAATCTATCAGTCTTCATAAACAGCTAACACTCCAATTTAAATCCTTCACTGACAGGTAAAAACCTTGAAGAAGAAATATATTGTCATTCAGGTCATCAAAATACATCAAAAGGATATCCTTTCCTAAATCACAGTCTCATGCTAGAGCTGCGTTCCATTTAAAATTAAGCCATGAGCAGTATGACAGTTTCAGTGGGTAACTGAAGTGGCTTGACAGGTGCACCAAGATGAGCCCGACTGCACAAGGAAGCAACTCTGGCTTCAGCAATTATTAGATACACACCCACAATATTAAAAGCATGAAAATTTGGCTGGCATTTAAATATTTATTAAGTGCCTAGTATAAAAATAGTTTATCGGGACACAAAAAAACACAACCCAATAGAAAAATGGGCAGAAGACCTAAAGAGACATTTCTCCAAAGAAGACATACAGATGGCCATTAGGCACATGAAAAGATGCTCAGCATCGCTGATTATCAGAGAAATGCAAATCAAAAATACAATGAGGGGACTTCCCTGGTGGCGCAGTGGTTAAGAATCTGCCTGCCAATGCAGGGAACACGGGTTCAAGCCCTGGTCCGGGAAGATCCCACATGCCGTGGAACAACTAAGCCCGTGTGCCACAACTACTGAGCCTCTGCTCTAGAGTCCGCAAGCCACAACTACTGAGGCCCGTGTGCCTAGAGCCCGTGCTCCACAACAAGAGAAGCTACCGCAATGAGAAAGCCACACAACACAATGAAGAGTAGCCTCTGCTCGCCACAACTAGAGAAAGCCCACACACAGCAATGAAGACCCAATGCAGCAGAAAATAAATAAATATGTATTAAAAAAAGTCTACGAATAACAAATGCTGGAGAGGGTGTGGAGAAAAGGGAAACCTCCTACACTGTTCATGGGAATGTAAATTGGTGCAGCTACTATGGAGAACAGTATGGAGGCTCCTCAAAAAACTAAAAATAGAGTTGCCATATGATCCTGCAATCCCACTCCTGGGCATATATTCAGACAAAACTATAATTCGAAAAGAACCCATGTTCATAGCAGCACTATTTACAATAGCCAAGACATGGAAACAATCTAAATGTCTACTGACAGATGAATGGATAAAGAAGATGTGGTATACACACACACACACACACATATATACACACAATGGAATATTACTCAGCCATAACAAAGAATGAAATAATGCCATTTGCAGTAACATGGATGGACCTGGAGATTATCATACTAAGCGAAGTAAGAAAAAGACAAATACCATATAATATCTCCTATATGTGGAATCTAAAATATGACACAAATGAACATATCTACAAAACAGAAATAGACTCACAGACATAGAAAACAGACTTGTGGTTGCCAAGGGGTAGGGTAGGGAAGGAGTGGGAGTTTGGGATTAGTAGATGCAAACTATTATATATAGAGTGGATAAACAACAAGGTCCTACTGTATAGCACAGGGAAATATATTCAATATCCTGTGATAAACCATAATGGAAAAGAATATGAAAAAGAATATATATATGTATAACCAAATCACTTCACTGTACAGCAGAAACTAACACAACATTGTAAATCAACTACACTTCAATAAAATTGTTTTTAAAAATGGTTTATTGGGACACTTCCCATTATAAAAGTAACACATTATCTTTATGGAAATCTGGGCGGGATAAAACTCCATCACCTATAGTTTCATTAACAAAGACTGACATTGTTAACATATTTGTGTAATTATTTATTCTGTATTTATCTATGTATGTATGTTTTACATTCTTATCATACCTTATATTATTCTTTTTTTAACATCTTTATTGGAGTATAATTGCTTTACAAATAGTGTTAGTTTCTGCTGTACAACAAAGTGAATCAGCTATATGTATATATATATCCCCATATCCCCTCCCTCCTGCGTCTCCCTCCCACCCTCCCTAACCCATCCCTCTAGGTGGTCACAAAGCACCGAGCTGATCTCCCTGTGCTATGGGGCTGCTTCCCACTAGCTATTTTACATTTGGTAGTGTATATATGTCCATGTCACTCTCTCACTTCGTCCCAGCTTACCCTTCCCCCTCTCCATGTCCTCAAGTCCATTCTCTACATCTGCGTCTTTATTCTTGTCCTGCCCCTAGGCTCTTCAGAACCATTTTTAAAATCAAATCTTCTTAAATAAATGGGCCAATGTTTAGGTTGTCTATTCTATTCCATTGGTCTATTGGGTGATCCCTAAACCAATACCACACTGTTTTAATTGAAATATTTGTATGATAAGGCTATGCGTCTGATAGGTATCATCCCCCTGCCTGATTCTTCCTCAGGAGTATCTCAGGTTATATAATCAGTTAACGATAGCCCCTGTTTATTGGCCCCTATGTTTTTTACTTCTTCACAATATGCTTGGACTATTAGCTCAAAGTCTGCCAGTGCCAAAGTCAAATTCTTACACATCCAACTGCATTAAATAGAGCCCAAACAAGCATATTCTTTAGCCATTTAGAGCCTGCCTGCCTCTCCCAAAACTGCAACTAATATCTGCTGGCCATAGATAAGACAAATATTGTAGCTGTAAAAGACCCCAAACCGTTGCTGCCTGTCTTAGCTCAGGCAGCTATAACAAAATACCAGCTGGGTGGCTTAAACAAAAGGCGTTTATTTCTCATAGTTCTAGTGGCTGAGAAGTCCAAGATCAAGGTGCCAGCCTGGTCAGGTTCTGGCGAGAGCTCTCTTTCTGGTTTGCAGACATTCCTGGTGTCCACATATCAAGGGTGGAGAGGCAGCAAGCCCTTTGATGTCTCTTCTTATAAGGGCACTAATGCCATCATAGGAGCTCCACCCTCATGACTTTTATCTGAACCGAATAGCTCCCAAAGGCTCTGCTTCCCAGTACTATCATATTAGGTATTAGGGTTTCAACATAAGAATTTGTGGAGGACAAAACATTCAGTCCATAACACTGCCCTTCAGAACTCTCTGACCAGAGACGTCTCTCATTGCTGAAGGACATCATCTAGATCTGTAAGTCCCTCTCCGATTCCCCTCGGCCCTTGACTTCCTTTGCCCTCATCCTCCTTCTATTCTTGGACTTTCATCTTCCTTATGAATTTTAGGATCATCTTTTCATGTCCCAGAAAAAAACTTACTGGGATAGTTATTGGAATTGTTTTGAATCTATAGATCTATTTGGGCAGCATGTTTAGATCTTTTTATCCTTTAAATTTTCTATTACTGAACATAAAATGTCTCATACATTTTGGCCTTAACTCTCTTTCAATAAAGTTTTAAGTTTTTATTCATAGAAGACTTGAACATCTTTTGTTATATTCTGATTGTTTGTGGCCAGTATGTAAAATTACATTGGTTTTTGTGCGTTGATTTTTGCTAAACTCTTATTAATTCTACTAATAATTTACTTGTGGATTCTCGGCTTTTCTAAGTATGCTATGATATCATATGCCAAGAATGACTGTTTTATTTCTTCCTTTCTTATACATTTACTTATTTTTTTAATTTTATTTAGTTATTTTTGGCTGCGTTGGGTCTTCGTTGCTGTGCACGGGCTTTCTCTAGTTGTGATGAGCAGGGGCTACTCTTCCTTGCGGCGCGTGGGCTTCTCATTTCGGGTTTCTCTTGTTGTGAAGCACGGTCTCTAGGCACGTGGGCTCAGCAGCTGTGGCTCACGGGCTCTAGAGTGCAGGCTCAGTAGTTGTGGTGCACGGGCTTAGTTGCTCCACGGCATGTGGGATCTTCCCAGACCAGGGCTCGAACCTGCATCCCCAACATTGGTAGGCTGATTCTTAACCACTGCGCCACCAGGGATGCCCTCTACATTTACTTATTTTTTTAATTAATATACTTTATTTTATTTTATTATAATTTTTTTTTTTTTGCGGCACACGGGCCTCTCACTGTTGTGGCCTCTCCCGTTGCAGAGCACAGGCTCCGTCCGACGCGCAGGCTCAGCGGCCATGGCTCACGGGCCCAGCCGTTCCGCGGCATGTGGGATCTTTCCGGACCGGGGCACGAACCCGTGTCCCCTGCATCGGCAGGCGGACTCTCAACCACCGCACCACCAGGGAAGCCCTTTATTTTATTTTTAAAAAGGCTTTTTAAGAGCAGTTTTAGGTTGATAGCAAAATTGAAAGGAAGATACAGAGATTTCCCAATTAGACTTTCTTTTTTAGAGAGGCATTAGGTTTACAGAAAAATGGAGCAGAAAGTTTAGAGAGTTCTCATATACCCCTCACTCCACCCCCCAGTTTCCCCTATGTCTTGCATTAATGTGGTGTATTTGTTACAGTAGATGAGCCCATACTGATACAATATTATGAACTAAAGTCCATGTTTGCATTAGGGTTCACTGTGTTGTGTATTCTACAGCTTTTGACAAATGGATAATAACATGTATCCACCATTACACTATCACGCAGAATAGTTTCACTGCCCTAAACCTCCCATGTACTCCACTTACTATGCCTCCCTCTCGCCTCCTCCAACTCCTTCCTCTTATTCCCTCCCCCGGCCCCTGACAACCATTGATCTTTTTTTTTTCTGTCTCTCTAGGTTTACCTTTTCCAGAGTGTCATATAGTTGGAATCATATAGCATGTAGGCTTTTCTGACTGGCTTCTTTCACTTAACGATATGCATGTAAGTTTCCTCCATCTCTTTTCCTGGCTTGATAGCTTGATTTCTTTTTAGCACTGAATAATGATGAAAGAAATGTTCACATATTGAGGTACAGGGAAAGTCATCCTGGCTTATACATAATTTAACTTGAATTTTATGCTAACGAAAACAGCCTGTTTGAGGCCTATCAAACAGACATTGTAGGGGCTTCCCTGGTGGCGCAGTGGTTGAGAGTCTGCCTGCTGGTGCAGGGGACATGGGTTCGAGCCCTGGTCTGGGAGGATCCCACATGCCACGGAGCAACTAGGCCCATGAGCCACAACTACTGAGCCTGCGCGTCTGGAGCCTGTGCTCCGCAACAGGAGAGGCTGCGATGGTGAGAGGCCTGCGCACCGCGATGAAGAGTGGCCCCCGCTTGCCACAACTAGAGAAAGCCCTCGCACAGAAACGAAGACCCAACACAGCAAAAATAAATAAATAAAATTTTAAAAATAAAAATAAATAAATAAATAAAAACCCAATTATAAAGCTACAGTAATCAAGAGAGTATAATTTAAAAACAAAAACAAAACAGACATTGTACATCTGCTTTAAAGAAAAGGGCACCTTGACTAGAAGTAAAGAATGTCCCTGTTGAAAATAAAGTTAAGGGCTTCCCTGGTGGCGCAGTGGTTGGGAGTCCGCCTGCCGATGCAGGGGACACGGGTTTGTGCCCCGGTCCGGGAAGATCCCACATGCCGCGGAGCGGCTGGGCCCGTGAGCCATGGCTGCTGAGCCTGCGCGTCCAGAGCCTGTGCTCCGCAGCGGGAGAGGCCACAACAGTGAGGCCCGCGTACCGCAAAAAAATAAAAAATAAAAAATAAAAATAAAGTTAAATGTCTCCCTTCCTTGGATGCCAATGATGGTACTCCTTTGATGATAAGACTTCTTTCCCAGGTGCCAAGGCCATACTGACTAGTTGTGTACATGCTGATCTGTTTTTCTCAAAACTTGAAGGAATCCATCTCTGACTTGTTTGATGTTCTTTATTCTGACAAGATATAAAACTAGGGTGAAAACCATGCTTCTCCAGAGCAGTTCCTCAGAGATATCTGAGAGGCTGTCTTCCGGGCTACAGTCCTCAGTTTGGCTCAAATAAAACTCTTTTCTATTTCTATTATAGATTGTTTATTGATTATTTCCATCAACAATAATATTCCATTATCTGGATGTATCACAGTTTGCTTACCCATTCATCCATTGAAGGACATCTCGTTTGCTTCTGAGTTTCTGCAATTATGCATAAACCTGCTATAAACATTTGTGTGCAGATTTTGTGTAGATAAAAGTTTTCAACTCTTGCCCTTTTCTCATTGAAACAAACTTCACAGTGATAGTTATGGACAGGAAGGCCAAGGAGCACTGCACAGTACTGGAACCAGAGGTGGCATGGCGGCAAGTTCTTTAGGGGCATCCTCCTTCCCCAACAAATACATCTAAGTAGAAAGAGCAGCGAGCTATGCGAATGCAGCTTCTAGAGAAGTCCTCAGCTCCTTCCAATATGTTGCTGCGCCCGCCAGTCCAATATAGAACATTCTGGGTACGGCCAGTGTAATAAGTCAGATAGTCCATAGGGTGTGCTGGGAAGGGAGAGTTAAGACTGGTTTACAACAGAGGAAGACAAATATCATATGACATCACTTATGTGTAGAATCTAAAAAAAATGATACAAATGAACTTACTTACAAAACAGAAATAGACCCACAGACATAGAAAACAAACTTATGGTTACCAAAGGGGAAGGGAGGGAGGGATAACTTAGGAGTTCGGGATTAGCAGATACACACTACTATATATAAAATAGGTTAAACAACAAGGACCTACTGTAGAGCACAGGGAACTACTCTCAGTATCTTGTAATAACCTATAATGGAAAAGAATGTGAAAAAGAACTGAATCACTTTGCCGTACCCTTGAAATTAACACAACATTGTAAGTTAACTACACTTCAATAAAAAAACTTTTTTAAACACTAAAAAAATAAAAAAGACTGGTCTACAGAGGCAAAAGTGGAATTGACAGACTAAGCAACCTCTCTGGTTTCCTCATTTTAGAAAACCGTAAGAGGAGGTGTATGAACCAGAGGAGCCCTAAGTAAACCCTCAGCTGTGTAATTCTGTTATTTTAAATCTACAGTGGCCTAGATGTGCTCCATTTGTGGACTTTCCCCAGCAGCACCCTGGAACAGAAAACTGTAGCAAAGCTCAAGCTGAGGTGGAGAAATGATAGGGGACAGTGGGTTGAACTGACCAGGGTGTAACTGAACTTATACCTGTGGGTGTCCGGAGGCCAACTTGGCAGAAAGACTGTTACTTCTGATATCGAGTGAGAGGATACTGAGGTCTGTGGAGCCAAAATATCAAGAAGTGATGGGGGAGGGGAGGGATACATTGGGAGATTGGGACTGACATATACACACTACTTTGTATGAAATAGGTAACTAACAAGGACCTACTGTGTAGCACAAGGAACTCTACTCAATACTCGGTAATGACCTATATGGGAAAAGAATCTAAAAAAGAGTGGATATGTGTATATGTATAACTGACTCAGTCTGCTGCACAGCAGAAATGAACACAACATTGTAAATCAACTCGACTCCAAAAAAAATTAATTAAAAAAAAAGGAAGTGATGAAAGGTGAGTGGTGGGTCATTGGTGCTGTTACAGCAATTGTAGTCTAATGTTGGAAGGGTGGGAAGTCCAAATCTGTGATGCTCCCAGCATGCATAAGTGAGGTGTTATTAAAGTCCTTCAGTGATGGAATTGAGGGAATGTATACTGCCAAGTATCTGACTTTCATTCCCAGAAAGAACAATAACCAGATTGTGATCCTCAGAGGTAAGCATAGCTCCCAAGAAGAAAGAAATTCCCTCCTGCTGCATGAATGTCATCTTTCATACAAAAATCAATGCAAAAAAATCAATACAAAGAACTGCTTCCAAATTCAGCCTCAATGATATACAATATGTGACAATTACTCAGATGACTTAAATGATCCCTATGTAGACCACAGGGCCACTTTTCTTACCTATATGCTAGGGAGCCACCTGCTGTCGAAATAGGATCCTACGGCTACGATTTCTTCCATTTTTTTCCAACTACATAACTGCATATGCTTAGTTCCAAAAATCTAGACTAAGAATTTTATAGAATTTAAGAAGCTGACATAACTTTAAGTGAGAAGTAACCCACAGTACACTCCTTGTCTCTTCTGCAAGTCAGAAAATACTTGTTAAGCACTTATATCCATTTGTTACACACTGCAATTCTCAAAGAAGTTTCTGTTACCCAGGAATTAATGAAGCGGTCCGTAATAACAAATGTCCCTGTCAATTTCCTTCTTAGTGTTTTTGGGAATACTATTCCTTCCCTGAAATTCTCTTTGCCTGTCCCAATGCTACCCAATCTGCAACCTCAGCTCAACTCTTAACCTCCTCCATGCAGGTCCATGAAGCTGCGTGGACCTCTGCTCAATCCCCAAGGCACCCCTCTTCTTGGTACTTCATCACACATGCACTGCTTCGTGGCGATATATACTAGGAAACTAACATTTACCATATGCCAGCACTTTGTTGCAAGCACTTTACCTTTACGAACTTATTTAGTTCTCATATTAACCCTATGAGGTAGTCACTATCATAATCTGCATTTTGGAAAAGAGGAAACTGAGGCCTAGAGAGCTTAAAAAAAGACTTTGTCCAATATCATCAAGGTTATAAAGCAGTGGGGCCATAATTAAACCCATGCACCTGCCTTTCCAACTTGTCTGTAAGCGCCCAGACGACAAGAACTATGTTGCAAAATTCTTTTGAGTTCTTATGGTGCTTAGCCTGGTGCTAGAATCTTAGGAGCTCATGTTTATAGTTTTACTAGAGTTTACTAATCTTCCAGGAAAGCAGAATACCCAAGGAAGAGGACTGTTTGGTCCCATTAATCAGCCTGATATAAAACAAGTCTGGCAAGAGACCATAGTAATAACAGAGAACTTATACTGAGGCTGTACTATGAGCCTGGCACTGCGCTAAGTATTTTTATATATTAACACATTGAATCCTTTTAATAAGTCATTTCAGAGAGGTACTATTATACCTATTTTATGGATGAGGAAACTGAAGCACAGAGAGATGAAGTAACTTACTTGAGGTCACACAGCTCCAGCCTAAGCCTAACCTATATGCTCTCGTCTCACACTCACTGTAAAAGGATGTTTCTCTGCAAAGGGATTTAGAACTTGTGGAGAACGCACAGTGATGGAGATGGCCTTCCTTAGAGGACACGGACTCCTAACCCTGTGATCTCCCAGTAGGACTGCACAGGCCCTCGGGGATCCCTCTCTGGTTACTGCTGCCAGCACTGAGCTGGCCTCGGGGGGGCACTGCTCCCCTTTTAACACCTCAGCTTTTTACACGCTTGCTTTTAAAACTGCGGCAATCTTGAAGCAAGGCTGGAACATTTAAACCAGAATTTACCAAAGTCCAGGGTAATAACACAAATAAAGAAATCATAACAAAAAGTACCAGAATCTGGTTCCAAGGTGTGGCCTGCTCTCCAAGTTTTGAACAAAGTGGAGACTTGACTTTCCTTCCTGCTGTCCAGCCTTGTGTCTACCACTCGAAAGCACTCAGCTGGCACCTTTCCTCTTCAAAGTCAGGCCCCTAGAGGGCCTGGGTCCAGGAGGAGGTGGGACTTTCCCGCGGGGTGAGACAGAATTCAGAATTCCTGTTTCCTTTATGAGGACCTGCCTTTTCCACAGATGACGGACATTGGAGATGAAGGGGAGATGCCTCACCTTCAGCCACTCCTCCAGCAATGAGACCTGTTTTTAAGCCTCAGGAGACAACATCCCAAATTGAATGTCTGTGTAAGATATTTACTGATACGGTAGCAGATGGTCACACACTAACTCCTTTGGTCAGGATATCAAGAGATTAAAGGAATCCTCATACCGGGATGCCTGAGAGATTAGAGAAGCCAGCAAAATGAATGGAGTCTGGAAGGAACACAGCCGGACGAGCCAGTGTGCATGTGCAGATGCGCCCCCGAGCACGGACTAGGGGGCAGGGATGCACGTCTTGTTTCCAGATACTGCAATCTGGGGTGCTGATAACCACCAGGAAGACTGCATGTGGAGACAAAGCCGAGGACACTCGTGACCACTCCTGCTAATACTGCCTCCAAACCTGCCAGGAGCCTGGCTACCTTGAGGAGAACCAGACCCATAACTGCAGATGCTCAAAAAGCTATTCGTTAATTTCACCAACTGCCTATGTAATGCTTTTATTTTTTTAATAAATTTATTTTACTTATTTATTTTTGGCTACATTGGGTCTTCGTTGCTGCATGCGGGCTTTCTCTACTTGCGGTGACCAGGGGCTACTCTTCGTTGCGGTGCGCGGGCTTCTCATTGCGGTGGCTCCTCTTGTTGCAGAGCATGGGCTCTAGGCGCGCAGGCCCAGTAGTTGCGGCGCACAGGCTCTAGGGCACAGGCTCAGTAGTTGTGGCGCACGGGCTTAGTTGCTCCGCGGCATGTGGGATCTTCCTGGACCAGGGTTCGAACCCGTGTCCCCTGCATTGACAGGCGGATTCTTAACCACTGTGCCACCAGGGAAGCCCTTATTTTTTTAAAAACCAACTATTTCTGAATGTGGCAACAATGCTTTACCTAGAAGATTTTTCTCTAGAGCTTACCTCCGGAATAAATTTGGTTATTTGCCTCTACAATCCACCCCATTTAGGTCAGAACAGATAGATAGATAGATAGATAGATAGATAGATAGATAGATAGATAGATAGATAGATAGACGCTCACCGTGGTCCAGCAATTCCTTCTAATATGGTGCACACCAAAAGTACAAGGCTCTGCAGGGTCAGTGGTTACTGACGAGAATAGATGGAACAGTTTCTTCTGCTTGAAAAGCATTTCCTTCCTGATCATGTAGAAATAATGTTATCGGTCATGTCTATTTTTTAGATGCAACTGTTTTCTAAGAAAAGCTTCTGTAGACACAGATATCTATGAGGTCTTCAAGTAAAGTAAAGGTCCGCAAATGACAGCTCGCAGGCCAACTCCATCCCCCTACCTGTTTATGTACTGCTTGCAAGCTAAGAAGGATTTTTATACTTTCTTAAACCGTTGAAAAAACAAAGAACAATAACATTTTGTGATGTGAAATTCTGTGAAATTCAAGTGTCAGTGTCCATAATAAAGTTTGACTGGGACACAGCCATGCTCATCCTAAGCACTGTCTAAGGCTGCTTTTGCTCCACAACAACGGAGTTGAGTAGTTGCAACAGAGATGGTAGGACCCGCAAAGCCTAAATATTTCATATTTGATCCTTAACAGAAAAAGTTTAGCAGTTCCTGACGTAGTGTAACAGGCACTCTTACTTTGATGCATAAACTTCATCTTCATTCTTTTTCAGATCATCTCAGTAGCCTTATTTTACAGATGAAGAAATGAGAGGCCCAAAAAGGTTATTAACAGAATGATGCAGAGCCTGAACTAAAACATTTGGCCAGATTGTTTAAGCTCTCTAAACCTTAGTTGCATCACTTATCAAAAAACAGCATTGACCTCATACAGCGGTGGTGGAGGTGGAAGGGAATAATGCATATATGCGGTTTAGCACAGCGTCTGCCGTAAGTGCTTACTAAACACTAAACAGCTATTTTTATTAGCTAATAATATCATTATTACTATTAAAACTCAGATCTTCTGATTCAGCCTAGTACCTTTTCACTACCATAAACTATATTCCCCTCAAAAAAAAAAGACAAGAAGAGGTTATATAATCATTGGTTTTAAAATGTTTCTGGTGTTTTATCGAGACTTGAGATAGTTTCCACTCACTCCCCAGACATCTGATCCACTCATATCCTCAAGTTTCTACCAAGGTGACATCACAGCGGCCACAGATGGTCTTTGGGGAGATGAATAGCACTTACTCAGGAAGATCTACAATCATTTTACCTCTTCTGATCTGTAAAAGGAGGAGAATGCTTGTTCTACAGAACTGAAAGGTCAAAGGAGATAAGAGATATGAAGGCGCTTTGAAAAGTGAAATGTCTTTGCAGTAAAATTGTACATCTATGAAGTCTTTTGCAAAAGTAGACAATTCCTAAGATCATTATCCGTTCATTGGCCATCAGGAGGCTTGTCATCTTGTGATCTATGACCTAAATATAATGCTTAGGTTTTCTTTATTCCTTGATTCGGAAAGAAGCAAGCAGTACCCAGCTCAGAACTTTGGAGAGGGTGTCAGTGATGGAAGAAGAAAGTGGTCAGCAGAGGGAAGTGAACAGATCAGGGATCTCCTGAAGCTTCCTGCCGTCTACGTACCTAAGCATTACTCACCTGCTCACCATATGTCTCTCTCCTAAGGACCCTCTTTACCTCCATCAATCTGCCTTCCTTCTTCCTCATCTTTCTTTCTCCTCTTGTCTTCCCTGTTTCTTCCTTCTATCTCTTTTCCCCCACTCCATCCTGCCTCTCCTTCATTCTCACTTTGTCTGGAGAATGTTATTTATCATTAGTTCTTAGAGGATACAACGCTTCTATTCCATGTTCTTAATGTTATATTATTCTCCCACTCATGTAAATTGTTGTTCTTATTACTTGAGAAGAAAAAATTAAATAAATAGGACTTCACTGTTTGCAAATGTGTCATTTTGTTAATCCTTGGGTCTTCTCAAAACCCCGTTAGAAAACAGTGTTCTGAGTTACAAAAGTGAAAAATGATAGCAAAAGCTTTCATTCTTTTTTTCCCTAAATACTAAAGTGTCTCTTGACAACAAAAGAGTTTCCTGCATTGTGAACTTGGAGGGTCACTTGGTTGCTTTAGCTCTTTATCTTTACTGGGGATATCTTTCTCCGATCCATTTTGAAGATGTTCCTAATCATGCTATTGCCTAGCAAATAAATTCCAGTTCTCTAGCATGGTGTTCAAGAGCCTCCATGGTTAACCCTGACCTCTCTCCAGCCTTATTTCTCACAACCCACACTTTATGGACCATATTAGATGACATTGTCCTGACTCTGGCTTTCCTCCTAAACTTCTCTCTGTTTGGATTACCCAGCTTCTAGCCAAATCTGCCAACTGAGATTGGACTGGTCCTTCAAGGCCCAGATCAAAACTAGCCATTAGGGCCTCCCTGGTGGCGCAAGTGGTTGAGAGTCCGCCTGCCGATGCAGGGGATACGGGTTCGTGCCCCGGTCTGGGAGGATCCCATATGCCGCGGAGCGGCTGGGCCCGTGAGCCATGGCCGCTGAGCCTGCGCGTCCGGAGCCTGCGCATCCGGAGCCTGTGCTCCGCAACGGGGGAGGCCACAACAGTGAGAGGCCCGCATACCGCAAAAAAAAAAAAAAAAAAAACTAGCCATTACATTTCTCTGAACTCCTGCACCCCTTTGTTAACGCGTCCATTGGGGTACTCCCCAGATTTGGAATTGTGTTGTTCTTATCATTGTTTATGAACCCATGCTCTCCCACTACTGTCCGATATATCTCTGTAGTCCCTATGAACTTACACAAGTTTTCCAGGAGTGCTTAACGAATGACAAAACCTACCACCTCCAGCCTAGATTTCCTATCTAAGATCTGAAAAAATTTTGATTAAAATTTTTTTTCCATTATATTTCCATTCCATTTAGGAGTCAAATCCTTATTTAATACCAGATTGTATCTTAGCATTTCTGACATGATGTTTGATATACCACTTCCAGGTGTTTCTCTACCTAAAATCCTAGCTCTGGGAAAAATAAAAATATCTGCCATAGGCACTTATTCAAGTGCCTGTAATCACAGAAGGACTGCGCAAACATGACTGTGAATCTGATGCTGACCTTTAGGATGGCTTTAGGTTTGGTAAAACTATTACATGACCTCAGAGCTGGCTTTACTTTTAGATTCCAGTAATCCAGAAAACACTCTGAATTATTTATTTGTCTGTAATGGGTCTTAAAATGTGATGTTAACATCCTGGAAAAAATTACATTTGAATCTATTTATAATTGAAAGAGAATATGGTTGATGATATTTCTTGGAAGTGCCCCTCTCTACAAAGAAAGTAAGAATAGGTTATACAATCATTTATTTTTAAATGTTATCGGTGCTTTATTAAGACTCAAGACATCTGATCCACTAATGTCCTCAGGTTTCTGCGAAGGTGACATCATAATGACCACAGATGGTCCTTTGGGAGACGGATATCATTTACTCAGGAAAAAAAGGTAGTATATTTTTGGTTCAGATTTCTTAGCAACATAAGAAATTAATTTTGTTAAAATCAAAAGTCATTCTCTCAAAAATCTACTGCTTTTTTTTCTCTTTTCAAGTTCAGCAATTTCCTTTCAAACCCAGCCTTTTTCATGTTTCCTTTTGAAGACTGTTATAACCTATCCTTATGACCTTTTATGAACAATCCTTTTTTTCTCTTACAGGCTCTTTATATTTAAATAGAAATAAATGTATATGGTGGCAGAAATACTACATTGAGTTTATAGAAAATAGGGAGCAGTGAAGCAAGGTAGGTGGCCTTGGTCCTAGGATTACGGAGGATGTGATGTGTCCATGGTGGAGGACAAGGACATTGTCACCTTTCCTGTCTTCTCAATCACCTTCTCCCTCTGCAGAAAACCTGAGTGTCCCTGACAGCGCCCCTAGTGGTACTAAGTAGGAATGCAAGCATTCTTAAATCAGGGTCCTTAAGGCCGTCCTTTGAGATGAAATGGGGGTTAAGTAGTATTCAATAATATTCCTCAAGCTGAGTTCCTGGTCTCTCAGAAGGAATGACTCATAGGTTAAATCTTTAGAAATAGGCTTATGAGGAAAAGCTGGATGATTTGTTATTCACTAAAAACCATGCCCAAAGTCTTCTCTTTAACACCCGTACCCCTCCCTGACCCTCCTCAGTGCTTGCCCCACTCCTAGCACAAGAAAATAGCTAAATGCATATTTAAGGTTTATCATAGTCTGAGTGGCATTTTTGGTGAAAACCATGTATTTGAAGTAATTTAGATACTCATCTTAGGCAGTTTGCCAAAGATTTAAAACACTAAGCTATTCCTCCTAGGTGTTCCATACCATCACTTACTGTTTTTATTAATGAAGTAGACTGAGGTTTGCAAGTCTGGGCTGGCCAGTTTCTCAGAGGCACTCTGCCTGTAATTGCTGTAGTTTTACACCAGGTAGTGGGGCCAGATACAGAACACAGGTTCCTGGGTTTCTTATTCTTAATGTAGAGATTCTCGAACTTTCTCAGTTCCTAATGAACTTAGTGTCTCAATAATTCTTCATGGCATTCCCTAGGCCAAAAGAAGTGCCTAACTATCTGGACCTAGGCTAAATCAAGTACCTAATAGGTCTAAACAACTAATAGTAGTAGTTTGTGTGGTATCTGACATATGTCACTGGGCTTTCCTTGAAATTTAAAAATATCCTGCTTCACCCCCGTGAGTTTGCTACGGCGCCTGGGGCAACTTGGCATACAGTTTGGGAATACAGTCTTAATGTTTTAGGGCATTTAGCAATTAACCCAATTCCAGTTCCTGTATGGTTTCCTTATGAAAAATAACCAAATAAAATTTGCCATGATTTCACTTCTCTCTAGATAATAAGACAGTGACATGTATCAACATGGATAGATCTCAAAAACATGTTAGGTGAAAATAGGCAAGTTGCAGAATAATGTATACAAAATAGTAGTATCTATTTAAAGTTTATATGTTATTTATGAATACAAATGTGTAGTAAAATCAGGACTGGAAGGATGCACACTCATTTAGGAGAGTGGTTATTTCTAAGGAAGAAAGGGAATGGGACTGAAAGAAGAACAAAGAAGACTCAGATTTTATTTGTAATATTTTATATGTGCTATTAAATATATAAGGCAAACATGACTGTGGCATGGCTGTGGCATATAAAGCAAACTATGGATTGAATGTGCTCCCCCAAATTCACATGTTGAAATCCTAATCCCCAAGGTAATGGTGTTAGGAGGTGGGGCCTTTGACAGGTAATTAGGTCAAAAGGATAGAGCCCTCATGAATAAAATTAGTGCCTTTATAATAGAGAGACATAAGAGTTTGCTTCCTTTCTCTGCTCTCTGCCATGTAAGGATACAATGAGAAGATAGCCATTTACAAGCCAGGAAGTAGGCTTTCATCAGACACCAGATCTGCTGGTACCTTGATCTTGGACTTCCCAGAACTATGAGAAATAAATGTTTGTTGTTTAAGCCACCCAGACTATGAAAATTTGTTATAGCACCTTGAGCTGATTAAAACAATGACCAAATGCTGATATTTGTTAATTCTGGATAGTGGACCATATAGGTGTTTCTTATATGATTCTCTGTACTTTTCTGTATCAAAACAAAACAAACCAAACACACACACAAATCAGAAAGTACTGAGCAAGAATTAAAAGAGGTAGATAAGTATTATTTTTCTAGAAAATCTATGATCAACTCTTATCTTTAGCTATTTAATTTAGTTTTGGATCATAAAATAATTCTGAATCTTTTCTGAGGGTCAAAATAACCACGTGATACTTATGACTCTATTGTATTAAAAAAAACCCAGCAGCTGTGCTTTATAAATCAGCTGTTTGCTAATCCTAATAAGTTGTAGCTTTTGCTACTAACTAGTTCCGACAGGCAGATTTACATTCAAATTTTACACATTATTGTGTTTAAAAAGAGACCATATCTTGTTAATTTTTTTAAAATTTCAGTATCTTAGGACTTCCCTGGTGGTGCAGTGGTTAAGAGTATGCCTGCCAATGCAGCAGACACGGGTTTGAGCCCTGGTCTGGGAAGATCCCACATGCCGCAGAGCAACTAAGCCCGTGTGCCACAACTACTGAGTCCAAGTGCCACAACTACTGAAGCCCGAGCGCCTAGAGCCTGTGCTTCGCAACAAGAGAAGCCACCACGATGAGAAGCCTGTGCACCGCAAGGAAGAGTAGCCCCTGCTAGCTGCAACTAGAGAAAGCCCGCGTGCAGCAACGAAGACCCAACACAGCCAAAAATAAATAAATAAAATTTAAAAATTTCAGTATCATATATAATAGAGGTTCAATAAATGTCTTTGGAATCAGTAAAACTAACCCATCCTTTTCTCAGCATTAAAAAAAAAATTTTTTTTAACAATGAGGAAAAAAATGTTTAGGCAACATTATGTAGGAGTTTTATAATATGGCTTGTAATTTTTATTATTTTTAAACATTATATTAATTGTTACTATAATATATTCATATGGTTCAAAATTAAAAGGTTTAAACTGATGTACAATGAAAGCTAAGGCTCCATTCAACACTTGATCCCCAGCCACTCAATTCTCTCCTAAACAGGCAACCAGAATGACTAGATTTTTGTATATGTCTAGAAAAGAGGTATTTTATACATACACAAGCAAACACATAATAACATATCCGTACTCATGGCTCTATGTACCAGCTAGAGATGATACTGATGAAACAGTCATTTAGATGTCTAATAGATGTTTCAAATTCAACATGTTCAAACTGAACTCCTGCTCTTTTCCCCCCAGAAAGCTTCCCCTGCAGCTTTCCCACCCAGTCCATCACCACCCCAGCCTTCGGGCTGCTCGGTCGTCCCTAATCCCTCTCTTTCTTGTACACGCCGCATCCAGTCTGTCAGGAAAGCTTACTCACTACTTTGAAAATGTTTCCAGAATCTGGCCTCTTGCCACCACCTCCCCTGCCGTCTCCCAGGTGGCCGCCAACGGCCCCTTTCGGCAGGGTCACTGCCCTCCACGGCTCCAGATGCTCTGCCTGCTTCCATCCGGCTCTCCCACGGCCTAGTCTCCACAGAGCGCAAGAGGAATCCTTTTACACTGTAAGCCATACAATGCCACACTGTATCTCCAAACCCGGCATGGTTCCCTGTTCACGCAGAGTAAAAGTCCACCTCCTTACAAGGCCCTGCGTGGACCAGCCTCCCGTCATCTCCCGAACCTTTCCCTCCTCTTCCTTCCAGCTCACTCTGCCCAGCCTCTCTGCGGCTCCCAGAGCACAGCAGACCAGTCCTGCCTTAGGGCCTCTGCCTCACGCTTCTCACAGATCCTCTCCACAGACCCCCTCACCTCCTCCAAGTCTCTTCACATTTTGCGTTCTAAGGCCCAACTTGACCATGCTGCTTGTAACAGTGCACGTTATCTTCTTCCCCTCCCCCAGCCCCCCCCATCTCCCATGCTCCGCTCTATTTTTACCTATAGAACTTACCAGTTTCGGATATACTATATTATGTTCACGTTTGTCATTTACTGATGGTCCCCTTTAACAGAATGTAAGCTCCACTACGGTTGAGATCTTTGTCTGTTTTGCTATGGACACATCCCAAGTGTGGAGTGTGATGCCTGACACATAGCAGATGCTCAAAGATATTTGTTGGATAGGTGAACGTATACATAGATGTATACTATGCATATCATTAGAACCTTGACTTTTCACTTAATGACATATTCATTCATTCATTCAACAAATATACCTTGGAAGTCTAGGAAGTTTTTTTATCAGCACATACATTTTTTTCTCCTTTTTTATGGAAGCTTATTATTTCATTGGAATTGCAGCATTGGAAAGATGTACCATAATTTACATAACCAGTTCTATTGTTTCTAGTCTTCTGTTTTTACAGATAATACTGTAATGACAATCTGCTCCATATATTATTTTACATGTATAAGAATATCTGTAGGATAAAATCCTGGAAGTGGAATTGCTGGGTCAAAGGGTATATATGCTTTTTAATTATAATAGGTATTGCCAAATTGAATTCCATAGAACTTGTACTAATTTATGTTCCCTCCAGCCATGTATGAGAGTGTTTGTTTTCTCACACTTTTACCAGCACAGTTTTATAATTTCTTATCTTTGCTAGTCTGATAGGTAGAAAATGAAGTTTTAAATGAAGTTTTAATTTGCATTCCTCTTATTTTGAGTGATTGGAACATTTCTTCATAAGCTTAAATGATGTTTGATTCTTTTTCTATTTTCTAGTTATATTTTTCATCTATTTTTCTATTGGATTGTTGATCCATTCCTTATTGATTCCTAGAAGTTATCTATATAGTAGAGAAATTAGCCCTTTGCCTAAATAGGAAATGGAAATATTTTTCTCTTGTTTGTGGTTTGTCTTTTGACCTTGCTTATGATTTTTGGCCTAGTAGATTTTTTAAAAGTTTTTAACGAAGTTGAATTTATCATTTTTACTAATACTTTTTTCTTCTGGGCTTTATGACAAACATAAAAGGCTATCCTCAATCTGATTTATTTAAACATTCTCAAATGACTTCTAATATTTTTGCTGTTTTGCTTTTACTTTTAAACCTTTGGTCCACCTAGAATATATTTTGATGAATTGTAAGATAGGATTCAATCATCTCTGCCCTCAATGACTATCTAGTTACCTCCAAACCATTATTTAAATAAGGCATCTTTTCTTTACTATTTCAAGATGCCATTTTTGTCTTATGTTAAGTTAATACGTGACATTAAAGAGATTTGAAATTGAATGTTCCATATTTTGGAACAACACCCCTAAGTTTTCCCTATACCTTTACATTTTATTCTTAAATTCTATTCTGTGCCATTGATTCTTGTGTCTGTTCATGCCCCAGGACTACTTTTTCAGTTTCTAATGGCACAGAGTGAAAAGGCTAGTGCCCCATCATTGCGTTTATTGTCAGAATATCCCTAAAAATTCTTGCTGCTTATTTTTACACCTGAAATTTATTTTTTTAAATATCTCTATTGGAGTATAATTGCTTTACAATGTTGTGTTAGTTTCTGCTGTACAACAAAGTGAATCAGCTATATGTATACATATATCTCTCCACCTGAAATTTAGAATCAGCTTGTCTACTACCTCTCAAACAATGCCAAAACAAAGAACAAAAACAACAGTAACAACAGCAACCCTGAAGTATTTCGGTGGGTTCTGATTACATTCACTCTCTCCAGTTCCAATCCTAGCTATTACCGTTACTGTACTGAAATCACTGAAAAACAAAGTCTTTTCCTGTTTTGTCTCTGAGCTAATTCTTGCTGGACTTCTGGTTGCAGGAGCACGCATAGTTTCATCTTTATGACTGCCCTGGGCTGTTGTTCTAGGCTCTGAGCCCCACGATCCTTATATCCCTTTATTTGTATTTTCATGCTATAGCATAATTTAAAGCAGTTTTGTTTAAAATCGTAATTATAAGGGACTTACCTTAATATGCCTTTTATTAACTTTTTTTACATAGAAGTTTTATAATCCTGAAACTCTCTTGCAGTCATTCCAATTCAAGTCTGTATGTTGTGATTCTGACCTTTAAACTTGTAAGCATACCTTCCACTTGAGTTCTTAAAGATTCAGACACACGGCCGGTTTCTATGCGCCCACTCAGGTGAAGCACATATTCTATCTTGCAGCTTTCTGTTCCTTAGCAAAGTGCTTAACATCTGTAGTCAATAAACATACTCCACAGGGTGCAAGAGAAAAAAGGAACTGAATAAAACAATTTTAAAATAAATGTCAGCAGGCATCTCATAAGATTACTTTTTTTTTTTTTTTCTTTTTGCGGTACGCGGGCCTCTCACTGCTGTGGCCTCTCCCATTGCGGAGCACAGGCTCCGGATGCGCAGGCTCAGCGGCCATGGCTCACGGGCCCAGCCGCTCCGCGGCATGTGGGATCTTCCCAGACCAGGGCATGAACCCGTGTCCCCTGCATCGGCAGGTGGACTCTCAACCACTGCACCACCAGGGAAGCCCAAGATTAAATTTTTAAAGCTAAAATAAAGTTCTACTCACCAATGACTAAATATACTTTAAAATTTACAAGCAGTAGATGGACTATAATTCACATCCATGTGTATATATATATATCCGTAAAATACTGAAGAAATAAAAATTAATAAAATTGGTACATTCTAAAAATTAGAATCAGTGGCTATAGGATCTGCATGAAAAATGCAGAGCCATATATGACTTGTGATCTCATTTCTGTAGGGATGAAAAATAAAAATAACTAACAGTCACCAAATACTACTTGTTTGTCAAGAAGTCTTTTCAGGCAATCAGTCTCATGTTGATGACTGAAAGAGGCAAACAAAAGGCCTGGAGATGAGACCCAAGGAGTGACTTGGTCACACCCTTCTAGAGTGTCATTCTCCCTGAGCAGCTTGCCTAAATTCCTCAGCAACAGAACAGTGGGGTTTATTCCCACAATGCTCCCATTACTTGGGGGATGCTCCCTGGCCAAAGTCTACTGAGGGTATCTGTGAGACCAGAGAGTGTGAAGCCAGACCATGACTCTGGGCTCCCTGGAGTGGGTGACAGCAGATGTAGCACTGTCTTCTGTGTCTTCCTGAGGCCTCTGACAAAGAGGCTGGCGTTTCCTTGTGTTCCAGAAAACGCAGAGATGGTATTTTGTCAAGTAGGAAGCTGTTGGCCTGAACCGACAGGGGAAACCACCATCTACTAGCGGCCACCTAACAACCTCAAGAAGATCAAAACCATATGAGAACTAGGAAAATTTACCTTTGAGATTGTAGAATCCACTTTGCTGAAAACAAAATTTAAATCAAGCCGTTCCTTCACAAATGTGGACAGGACTAAGCACAAAGCAAGAATACCAGTTTGGCTAGCAGGCTACTGATGGTAGATATTACCTCCTTGGCAGTACAACATGACATGAGTTAGAAAATGAGCTGTGAGCCCATTATTGCTACTTCTCCAGCCCTCGACAGTGTTATAATGCACGTACTCACTATCCTTCTACCCACTTAGCTGACTTCTCTAAGAGTAAGGACCACCAGCTATTTCTTGTACCAAGAACTCGAGCATCTAACACGGCACCTGGTATACAGTAGGTTGCTTCCTACTGCATGTTGAATAAACAAAATCAATAATTAATATCCCGGGCTTCCCTGGTGGTGCAGTGGTTGGGAATCCACCTGCCAGTGCAGGGGACATGGGTTCGAGCCCTGGTCCAGGAGGATCCCACATGCTGTGGGGCAACTCAACCCGTGCGCCACAACTACTAAGCCTGCGCTCTGGAGCCCGAGGGCCACAATTATGGAGTCCCCGTGACACAACTACTGAAGCCCGTGTGCCTGGAGCCCGTGCTCTGCAACGGGAGAGGCCACCGCAATGAGAAGCCTGCGCACCTCAGCGAAGAGCAGCCCCTGCTCGCCGCAACTAGAGAAAGCCCGTGCGCAGCAATGAAGACCCAATGCAGCCAAAAATAGATAAATGAAATAAATAACTTTATATATTAAAAAAATTAATATCCCATACATCTCTGATTTCTAGAGATGTAGATTCTTTAGAACAGATTGTAGAGCTTCTAGAGATATGTAGATTTCTAGCTGAAATACATAACTCTATGGATACATTCTATTATGTAATTAACTGATAATCCTTCAAATGGACCAATAATAGAAATAGCTTTCCTTGGGAATACTGAGTTGGGGGAGAGGGGATGGGAAATACTTATGCATAGAGTGATATGTCAAGGATACTACCTGGTCCTGGAGTTTGTTATGGGTCCTCAGCAGAGAGAGTCCAGTGGATCTTAAAGTCCAGTGGTAGGAAATAGACAGCCAAAGCAGGTAAGATGGAAAGAGTGCTGTGAGAAATAGGAAATATCACATACGGTTAAAAGTAAGGAAAGGCAGATTGATAAACCTGGATCCTTGCTAATTTTAAGACCTAACATGCAGCTGCTATGTAGAAAAGTATAATTTGAACTTCATTCAATTCAATATTAAAGTGTTTCTATTTAGAACTAACTAGAGTAAAATCATTTGTTTTCAATCCTGCTAGTTGGAATCAGATGGTAATGCGTTGAATACATCTGCACTTTTCAAATGGAGTGAATTCATGAGGAATACCCAACCTCGATGTGCTTGAATTTCTTTTTTTTTTTTAATGTTAAACCCCACTTTACTAGAGTTAGTTTCTGGACACAGTAACTCTTTTTTTTTTTTTTTTTTTGCAGTACGCGGGCCTCTTACTCCTGTGGCCTCTCCCGTCGTGGAGCACAGGCTCCGGACACGCAGGCTCAGCGGCCATGGCTCACGGGCCCAGCCGCTCCGCGGCATGTGGGATCTTCCCGGACCGGGGCATGAACCCGTGTCCCCTGCATTGGCAGGCGGACTCTCAACCACTGCGCCACCAGGGAAGCCCTAACTCATTTTTTTTATAGAAGAGGGACAATGCATCTCAGTTTGCTTACAAGCTAGGAGATCACTTTGAATTCTGCATTTCTTAACTGCAAACAGATAGAGCAGTTGTAACAGGTTATAAATAAACTGGTTTTCAAGCACAGAGCCAGGCCCGACAGTAATAGTACACTGTTTAAAAAGACCTCAGGCAATGAGTTCCACTTCCAATGGAAAAAAAGAATCATATGGTCTTGGACAAACAATTCTGATGGTTTACTTAACAGTCAGAAGAACTTAGTCGTTCTTCCTTGCTCATAGAACTTTATGATTTTTTTGAGGAGTGAAGCATTCAGCTTTAGTGGATAAATCCTCGTTAGGCTGAGACAATCATTATCATATCCCTCTTTGCCATGAATTGTCTAATGAATGGTCCATCAATCTGTTTTGGCAAATGAGTAATTAGGGGAAGGCTGTTATTGTGCTTATGAGAATGATATTTTTCTCTGAAAAAAGATAAATATGCATTAGGAAAATGACCATTTGGGCTCTTTTTCTGCTTCCTCCTTGTTTTGTGAGAATATGATACTTGGTTGCTGCGAGGCAGGAGCTGAATAACGCAGGTGAAGCACTCACGCATGGCCTGGCTTCCAATAACTGGACAGCAAAAGGCAACGGTTTCTTCTTTCCTCTTCTGAGTGATCTCAGCCAAGCAGAAAGGAGAGCTTATTAGAGGCAGCAGAATGTCAAAACCCTCTGTTCTGTAAACAAACCTGTTTTGTCAGATAGTGTCTACATGATGTCAGTGAAAAAAAGGCCCCCAAAGCTAGAATATGAAGGCTATAAACAGGTCAAATGGAATCAAGGTTAGAGAAAGACAGTACCAGAGTGACTTCTTTGTCACATAAAGGTCCAGTGATTACTAAATAGCCCGACCCCTGTGTTTTGTGACTGCTATGAGGGTGAGGTAGCTTCTCCATCTCTCCTAGGGATGCTAGGCACCTGTTTCCCAGCCCACAGGTCTCCTGTCTCTAAAAACAAGGTTCTTTTCTTGGTGGAATGACTTCTATAAAATTTAACTACAGTAATTTTTCAGGGTCCTCAAATTAAGTTCCCAGATGGCCTCCAGGAATTAACATAGCTTCCTAAATATCAGAAACCATGGGAGCTGCATAGACTCCTACTGTACAGGGAGCCTCTAAGACAACTAAGAAAAATGCACTTTAAGCTCTTTGTTTGTTTTTGGCCGCACCTCGCAGCTTACGGGATCTTAGTTCCTTGACCAGGGATGGAACCCAGGCCCCAGCAGTGAAAGCGCCGAGTTCTAACCACTGGACCACCAGGGAATTCCCTAAGCTCTTTTTAAAGTAACTTTCCAAAATGGTTACAATTTTAATAACTTGCATGGGGCTTAGTATCTAAGATCTAGAGTGGCTTTTCTAGGTATTGTACTCAGTAATTGGTACCAGGAGAGTTACTAAGTGTTCTCAAGACAAGTTATACTAAAAATTGGTTCACTCAGGGAATCTTTCTTTTTGAAAATAGCCTGACTTAATCAGATTTTGTTAGAAAATGTAAGTGTCCCACTGAGATTTCAAAGACATACCTCACTTTCAATTTTTCACTTGGCGTTGCAATTCTCACCTTTGAGCTTCTGTCTCCAGAACCCGCCACGGACTCTGCCCTTCTCGACACCTGCGTGGTGAGGGGGAGCTCTGGGTTATGCCCCTCCGTAAATTCTTCCCTGGGCTCCGCATCAGGAGGGCTCCTCAAGCACATTCAGGGAAGGCTGATCAATTCTTGGCTCCCAGCCCATGCCCACTGGAAGAGCAAGGGTACTGCACAGTAATTCAGACTTGCCCGCTACAATTCCAATGCGTTTTGAAAGCAGTGCACCCCTGACGCCTACTCAGTGTTTACACAGGCACTAAATTAGGCTCTGTGCTGTAGCTGTGGAAAGCACATGGCTCTGTAGTCAAACAATTTGTCATTTTTCAACAAGCGACTTTCCTTCTCTGAGTCTCAGTTTCCTAATTTTCAAAATGGGGGCAATAGGAGGCATCTTACAGGGTTGCTGTGAGATTTCAGTAAGACAAGGTTTAGTAAGGAATTTAGTGCAATAGCTGATACATAGCAGATGCTCAGTCAGTGGTCGTTGCTGTATTTTCCATTGTTTCTTTTTTTTATCCACAAGGATCATCCTTATCAGTGTCATGGAAACAAGGGACTGCTGAGGGCTTCCCTGGTGGCCCAGTGGTTAAGAATCCACCTGCCAATGCAGAGGACACTGGTTCAAGCCCTGGTCCGGGAAGACCCCACATGCCACAAAGCAACTAAGCCCGTGCTCCACAACTACTGAGCCTGAGTTCTAGAGCCCGCAAGCCACAACTACTTAAGCCCATGCGCCTAGAGCTTGTGCTCTGCAACAAGTGAAACCACTGCAATGAGAAGCCCGCGCATCACAACGAAGAGTAGCCCCTGCTCACCACAACTAGAGAAAGCCCGCGTGCAGCAATGAAGACCCAAAGCAGCCAAAAATAAATAAATAAATAAATTTATTTTAAAAGTAAAAAATAAAAGAGACTGCTGAGAGGTTCCGTAGATGTGATTATGGAAATACGAGGGAGGTCTCATTTTTGGTTTACTATCAGCTTTTTCTGCCCTTTAGAGCAGATTAGCCATTCACTTTGAACTTTAATTCTCAGGGGTATATCATCTTGGAGACATTCAAGCTAGAAAGACTGTGGTTTGAAGTGATCAGAGTGAAGGATTTGGGTAAGAGTAAAGATACTGTTTCTTCAATTTGGCCTTGGGGCAGGCAGAGCAGAATGAGAACAGAGGACAGAAGAGGTCCCCTCCCCTCCGTGGTTCGTGCTGACTCCAGGCTCTAAGGCGAAAAGCAAGTGGGGTTCTGGGATCAGGTCAGTCTGTCCTGACAGAATCCCCTGTGATCACCCCTACAACAGGAGGGCTGATTAGCACTGTGGGGAAGCGGGGGGAGGAGTCCTCTGGTGGGCAGGTCAAGCTGGGATCAGGACAGTAACAAGATCTCTAACTCTGCCCTTATCAGAAGCATCCACATTACTTTAAAAACCCTAAAGGAGGGGCTCCCCTGGTGGTGCAGTGGTTGAGAGTCCGCCTGCTGGGCCTGTGAGCCATGGTCGCTGAGCCTGCGCGTCCGGAGCCTGTTTTCCGCAATGGGAGAGGCCAAGGCAGTGAGAGGCCCGCGTACCACAAAAAAAAAAAAAACCCTAAGGGAGTTAACGGTTGGGACTGGGGTGGGAGCTGAGGGTGAAGTATCAATATAAACAAGGAAAATACTAAAAACACGGATAATTTATTCCAATCTGGTTGAAGCCTGAGAAGCTAGATTCCTTTTTCCAAACCAAAAATAAGTTGCCTGCTTTCTTTTTATGTTACGCACTGTATCACTGATACCAAAAGACACACCTTCACTGTGGCCGTGAAGTGAACGTCTTCAGAAGATGCTTTCCTTCTGCTTTCCTTCCTTGTGCTCAGCTGCGAATCTGGTGAATGACTCCAATAACTCAGACACACAGTCCTAGGTACAACTTCCTTTCACTTCTAGAAGGGACAAAAACGATGCATGACGTAGAGGACAGACCACGTCCCTCCAGTCCTCATCAGAGAAGCCACGGAGACACCCACCTGCAGAGTCAACCAACCAGGCACCAAGGCCTTTACATCTGAACAAAAACAATGACGGAAGGCGTGGGCTGAAGACTGACTCTGTGGATTTGAAACTGGCTCTGACCATTCCTCACTGTATGACACTGAGAAAGTGACTTGACCTGTCTGTGCCTGTGCTAATGGTTCCTACCTTTCACAGCCTGCTGCGAACATGAATGAGTCCACTTGTGTACGCATGGTTGGCGCATGCTAGCACTCCCCAGTGCCAGCTGCTGTTCTTATCTATTCAAGTCTGCAAAACCCAGGTCTCTCTCATGTAACCATCTGCCTGTGCCTTGTGATATTTTGAATTCCCTCTCTGTCACTAGCTGTGTGCCCTGGAGAAAGTTACTGAATCTCCCTGAGCCTCGGTTTCCCTCCCTATAAATTGGGGGCAGTTATAATTACTTTCAAAAGTCATTGTGAGGATTAAATATTAAGGTTTTTAAAGTGCTTCACATGTAGAGAAAAGGGAACCCTCCTACACTGTTGGGAATGTAAATTGATGCAGCCACTATGGAAACAGTATGGAGGTTCCTTAAAAAACTAAAAATAGAATCACCATATGGTCCAGCAATTCCACTCCTGGGCATATAACCGGAAAAGACAAAAAGCCTAATTTGAAAAGATACATGCATCCCAATGTTCACTGCAGCACTATTTACAATAGCCAAGACATGGAAACAACCCAAGTGCCCATCAACAGACAGTGGGTTTAAGAAGATGTGGTATATACACAATGGAATATTACTCAGCCATAAAAAGAATGAAATATTGCCATTTGCAGCAACATGGATGGACCTAGAGAATATCACACTGAGTGAAGTAAGTCAGATAGAGAAAGACAAATAGTATATGATATCACTTATATGTGGAATCTAAAAAATAATACAAATGAAGCTATATACAAAACAGAAACAGACTTACATAGAAAACAAACTTATGGTTACCAAAGGGGAAAGAGGTGGGGGGAGGGATAAATTAGGAGTATGGGATTAACATATACACACTACTGTATATAAAATAAACAATAAGGATTTACCATATAGCTCAGGGAACTATATTCAATAACTTGTAATAACCTATAATGGAAAATAATCTGAAAAAATATATATATAACTGAATCACTTTGCTGTATACCTAAAACTAACACAATATTGTAAATCAACTATACTTCAACTTAAAAAAAGTGCTTCACGGGCTTCCCTGGTGGCGCAGTGGTTGAGAGTCCACCTGCCGATGCAGGGGACACGGGTTCGTGCCCCGGTCCGGGAAGATCCCACATGCCGCAGAACGGCTGGGCCCGTGAGCCATGGCCGCTGAGCCTGCGTGTCCGGAGCCTGTGCTCCGCAACGGGAGAGGCCACAACAGTGAGAGGCCCGCGTACCACAAAAAAAAAAAAAAAAAAAAGTGCTTCACTCATGTAAATACATACATAGTAGTTTTCATGTTATCATTTGTCAAAATGGGATAACAACCACCCCGTCCTGCCTATCCCATTGACTGCTATGAGAAGAACGTGCTGGAAAAAGCAGTGTACAGTACTGTATAAATGTTCTGACTTCCAGCCCCTAGGCAATTGATTAGTATGGACCACAGTAGTCCTGCAGAATCAGGAAGCTAAACACTAGGAGAGTGCAGTCCATTATGCAGGTTGTAAACAAATCACTACTTTTATCATTAGGAAATCCCAGACTGGTCAATGTAAACAAATCCACCTAAGGCCTGCTTGACAATAGCACTTTTTAATTTACTGAAAATAGCCTTCCAGGTATTTAATTTTAAAGCCACCAATATAAGTTGGTGATTAATAATTTAAGGATGCTACATTAAAGTGGATAGATTTTTTTGGAGCAGTCTTTATGGCTTGGGTTTTCTTCCATTTTAATTCAGTAAATGTTGACACTTGTTGGTCCTGAGCATTGCAGTACAGAATGCTTTTCTGCATTTTGACCTAAAGGAGATGAGTTCCAAGCACTCCTGGGCTTGGGTATAAACATAAGGGGACTCCCCATCCCTGAGGCAAGGAATCTGACCTCTAAAGACATGTTTTTCTTTCACAAATGGCAAATATAAGAGAGTCCTTTCTGAATTATTTTATATAGGCTTCCCAGAATTTCAGTTTTATCCTATTGAATCTCAGAAACATTGCTTTTTTTTCCTACAAAGCTATTGCAGTTCACTAAATAATAATCTTTAGACTAGATTACTAGACATACTGGATTACTAGACACACCTCTCCACAACGGAAACCATCTAAGAACATGTCCCTTTACTGTTTTTTAACTGCAACAAATACTAAAATAGTTAGATGTCTGATGTAAACGTGAGTAAAGCCAGATACAGAAGTATGTTTAGACTTCTTCCAAGAAATTTTTTTCCCTCCTAGTCAGTTTTGACCCCTCTCACTGTTATCTCTCCTCTATTAGACTTAGAACCTCATCGTAGCCTGGAATGTGCTTTTGAATACTTTGGTTTTCCATCCAAATGCTCACAGCTCACTAGTCCCCTGCACATAACTGGGGATCAATAAATGGTTTTTGAGTCAATTTATTTAGTCTTTAGAACAATGTCTTTTGTAGTGCCATTTCAGATGAAGACTTCTAATCAAGAGTTGCTTGGTTCTCCTGAGTAATAAGACTGGAAGGTGTTTTCTTTCTTTCTGGCAGAATAAAATCTGCATGTCCCGGTGAGAGCTTTGGAAACGTATAATTGATGCATTTTTGAAACGCTACCCTGGTTTCCTGTAACTCCTCCTCCAGGAAATCTTTCCAATTTGTCATGATGCCCAGTTGCTTCGCCATGGACAGCAGCTCTCCCTGAGTGTTAAGCGGTTTGGCCATCACATTTCCAAGCGTGGCCTGATGTGTTTTCTCTGCTTCTTGAAGCACTTCCTGAACCTCTTCTTGCTTCTGTCTCTGAGCCACACGATAGGAGATGTTCATTTCACGTTCTTTTTCCTTTATCAGCTGGCTCACACTCTTCTTTTGATCCTTCATAACTGTGACACCAGCTCTCAAAAGTTCCTCCATAGCCTTTCTACAGAAAGGAATAAGGGTTGAATATTAATAGTTAGATGGATTAGCCACCAAAAAAAAAAAAAAAAAGATTTTGTCTTTCACCGCAGATGTAGGAGAAATGGTTTCATGGTTTAGATGAGTCACCAGTCTGAGACAGGCTGGTAGAGATGAGCTTTAATTAGATGTTAATACTAAAAAAATATTTTTCAGAGCAGGGAAGGAGCACACTGATTTCCCCACTGTGGGCTAGGGCGAGGCCACTAGTCTAGTGTCTAATGCTAACTTTAGGGACTCGAGTCCACTGTGGTCAGAAAAATATGAATGCAGAGTTCTAAAAAAAAAAAATGAAGAAATAGGCTCAGATTTCCAAACCCCTAGAGAAGGTATTTCTATATATCAACCCAGCTACTCACCTTTAGCCAGAGGGGAGGAAACTGTCTCACAGGGTGAGTTTAGCCCTATTCTTGATTCTGAGCAATACTCTAAGACAGCAGTCTCAAACTTTTTGGTCTCAGTATCACTTTTCACTCTTAAAATGACCAAGAAACCCAAAGAACTTTTGTTCATATGGGTTATATCTAGTGAGCCTGACAGTTTTAAAAGTTAAAAGTCAGACATTTAACAAACATTTATAAATTCATGTGAAGTATCGATAAATCCATTAAACATTAACATAAAACACTTACCTCATAGGAAAAATACTTTTTCTAAATCAAAAAACTTTTGGTGAGAAAAGTGGCATTATTTTACATTTGTGGAAAAACTCTTTACTGTCTGGCTTAATAGAAAAAAAAGCTAGATTTTTGTTTCTTTTCAATCTGTTGAGATATCACACATCATAAAACCCTGGAAAACACCACTACATACTCATGAGATAGAGTGAAAAGGCAAATCACATCTTAGTATTATTAAGAAAATAGCTTTGACCTTGGGGACCTGCTGAAAGGGTCTGGGACCATACTTTGAGAACCACTGCTGAATGAATTCATAGGCCTCTGGTTATAATGTATATAATTATATAGAATTTATAGCAGCCAACTATAAACTCAATAGTAACTGAATGATTAATATATTAACTCAATGATTACTCAAACAAGTCTATGAGGCAGTTCAGTCTATGAGTCCTATTTTATAGATGAGGAACTGTGGCTCAGAGAGGTCAAGCAACTTGCCCAGTTTCACTTAATTAGAAAAAGTGGCAAAACAAGTGCTACAACCCAGGCGGCCTGGGCTCAGGGCAAATCTCTTAGCCACTGAGATAAACTTCTGGTGGATATCTCCTGATTCCTAGTTGGAATAGAACCTCTAAAGATTTGAGGATTAAAAAACCTACAAATGTTGAATTCGAGTATTTATGGTTGTTAATAAAAACCCTCCCCTCTCTGCCTCCTAGTCTAGTACAGTCCTTCCAAGACTTACCCCAGCTTCTACCCTCCAAGATGCAGTTCTCTCATTGTCTATGATGCTTTCAACTTGACTTTCAAACCTGACAGACTTTCCCAGTCTGGAGGTAAACATCATGTGTCCTGAGCCTCTCCAGCTGCTATGCTATTTTTCTCATTCCCTCTCCCACCAACTAGGCTATATCCATTATTAATAACAAGGGTCACCACTTATTGAGTACTTACTGTGTCCCAGGGACTGTGCTAAGCAATTTACATGCACTATATCTCATTTAATTTTCACCCACTGAAGCCGGTTCTATTTGGATTTATTACCTCTTATTATTCCCGCGTAACAGGTAAAGAAAGTGAGGCTTGGGGAAACAGTTATTGTTCAATGTCACACAATGGAGCAAATCAGAGAGTTCCTGCCCTTCGGCAGAAAACATTGCCTGCTTCAGTAGCATAAGAGATCACTATACATTTCTTATCAGGAGGGCAACACACTGAAAATAACCTTTTAGAATTGCTATTCTGATAATATCAAGTAAACTGAATCTGAGTTGGGTGAAGTAGAGAGACCACTTCGTACTAGTCTGTAACAATCTCAGTGTACAATGATCTAAATTAATGATGAAAGAGAAAGGGATAGGAAGAGGGAGAGAAAGGGGGAAATCCAAGAAATATTACAAAGTCACACGGGCCAGAATTCGTTATTGCTAGGATTTAGGGGCTACAGAAAGAAGAGGAATCAAAACCAACTTCCTGGGCTTCCCTGGTGGTGCAGTGGTTGGGAGTCCGCCTGTCAATGCAGGGGACGCGGGTTCGGGCCCTGGTCCAGGAAGATCCCACATGCCGCAGAACAACTGGGCCCATGCGCCACAGCTACTGAGCCTGCACTCTAGAGCCCGCGAGCCACAACTACTGAGCCCGCGTGCCACAGCTATTGAAGCCCACGCGCCTGGAGCCCGTGCTCCGCAACAAGAGAGGCTACTGCACTGAGAGGCCTGCGTACCGCAACAGAGAGTGGCCCCCGCTCGCCGCAGCTAGAGAAAGCCTGCGCGCAGCAACAAACACCCAACGCAGCCAAAATAAATTAAAAAAAAAAAAAAAAACCAACTTCTGGATTCTCAGCCCAGGTCACAGGACAATACAGGCAAAGATCTTGTTCAGAAGGTGCGTCTACACACAACCTTAGGATTCAGGCTGACGATTTATAAAATCTTTAGGATGTTGGTGAGATTGTGGAGATGATGATCAGAGCCCATGGGGCTTAGGTCAGAAGGAACTGGAAGGCATTTCCTTGAGCCAGCCCCAAATCCCCAAGGAGGAAGTTACACCCCTTCTCCAGAACCACGGTTCCATCACAAGCAGGTATGAGCTTCCTACTAGGTCAGCCTGGCTTTCTCTGGACCCACACAGAGGAGGTGTCCATCTAAGGGGCTGACTATAAAGCTCCACCAGAGCTGGTCTCAGGTACATCTGCTCAAAGTGTACCTTAGATGACACCAGCTCCCACCCTCCATGACAGCCCCCTTTAAACTCCTTACTACCAAAATCTGTTCTCGCTTAAAAGGATCTGATATTTTTTTGAAATGTCCTTTCCAACTTTCGCCAGTTATTTTCCCAGTGTTGGTACAGTAAAAACCAACACTTCATTTCTCCATAGGCAATTCCTAAGTTATGCAGGGATCTGTTTCCAAAATTCATTTGTGCATCCAATGTTTGGAGAAACACTGAATGTAGCAGATCATTTGCCAGGTGAGCCCACAATGAGCTATTTCACTTGAACTACAGGGCTCTTAGCACTATTTTAATTAGCTATAACCAATGTGCTTATAAGGAAAATATATTCTGATGTTCCACCTGAGACGCTGGGAACCTATTGCACCTGGTCTGCGGGAGGATTAGTGATACCTAAGCTGGGGCGGTAGACATCAGGTGGGGCGGGGAGGAGAGGAGGCATCTCCAGAGTCCAACCTTCAGCAGCGCGTTTATATCTCTGGGGTATTAATGCTCCCACTTCCCTTGGCTCTGCCTCATTAAACTCCCCACCTTCCCCTCCATGTGTTTGCTCATGCTGTCCCCACTCTTTTCAGTCCTTCACACATGGGACCTCCTCTCTTCTCTCTAGGGCCCAAACCAAGACTAACTTCCTCCAAGAAACCCACCTCACCACACAGCCCACACACTCTTTGCTTGATCTTTCCAGGACCGAGAACTCCTCCAGCACCCATGTGTTCTTTGCACAAGTCCCTCCAGCCTTGCTCAAAGGGGACAGCTATGCTTTAGCTACTTCACATAATGTTGTGGCAAGAGCCTTATTCCTCAGTGCCCAAGCTCAGAACCACATCCCCAGAAGGCACTTGATGAACTCTGGTGAAGTGAGCAGGGTGGCGTAAGGGAAGGTCACAAGCTTTGGTATCATACCCACCAGGGTTTGTATCTTCTCCAGGTGACCTTGGGCAGTTGCTTAGTCTCTCTCTGAGACTCAGCATGTTCATCTGAAGATACGAAGGATGACTGAATCCCCCAGGAAGGGATATGAGGATTCAGTGAGAAGCATACAAAGGGCCCTGCATGTTCTAGTGTGGAAGAATAAAGGGTAGCTGTCACCAGGAATTACAGCCATGACCACACACATTCCTGAGCAGTCACTTCAGTCACGCCTTTGCCTTGGGGGGGAAAATACTCAGAACCTTTCCAAGCAAGATGTTTATTTCTTTTTTTTTTTTTTTACCTTTAAGAGAAAGAGTACAGTGTCTCCTAGATAATCTGTTTAGAACTCAATCACCTCAACCCACAAAGAAAGTTTTCTGAGCATTTAACAAATTTGTCACAATATGAAAGTATTCTGAATCCTGAAGTCTTGAGTGAAGGTTTATAGCCAAGTAAGAGATCCACAGTGGAATTCTCAACAGTGGCCCTTCTCCATATATGAATTTCTGCAAATGCTCTAAAGAACGCTGGAAGCGACTTCCGGGTAAGATGGCGGAAGAGTAAGACGCGGAGATCACCTTCCTCCCCACGGATACACCAGAAATACAGCTACACGTGGAACAACTCCTACAGAACACCTACTGAACGCTGGCAGAAGACCCCAGACCTCCCAAAAGGCAAGAAACTCCCCACGTACCTGGGTAGGGCAAAGCGGAGAGATTCCCGCACAGAGGAGCGGTGCCGAGCGGCACTCACCAGCCCGAGAGGCTTGTCTGCTCCCCCGCCAGGGCGGGCGGCGCTGGAGCTGAGGCTCGGGCTTCGGTCAGAGCGCAGGGAGAGGACTGGGGCTGGCGGCGAGAACTCAGCCTGAAGGGGGCTAATGTGCCACAGCTAGCCGGGAGGGAGTCCGGGAAAACTCTGGAGCTGCCAAAGAGGCAGGAGACTTTTTCTTCCCTCTTGGTTTCCTGGCGCGCGTGGAGAGGGGATTAAGAGCGCCGCGTAAAGGAGCTCCAGAGACGGGCGCGAGTCGCGGCTGAAAGCACGGAGCCCATAGACGGGCGTGGGACGCTGGGGCTGCTGCTGCCGCCGCCAAGAAGCCTGTGTGCGAGCGCAGGTCACTGTCCACACCACCCTTCCGGGAGCCTGTGCAGCCTGCCACTGCCGGGGTCCCGGGATCCAGGGGCGGCTTCCCTGGGAGAACGCATGGTGCGCCTCGGGCTGGTGCAACGTCACGCCGACCTCTGCCGCTGCAGGCTCGCCCCGCACTCCGTGCCACTCCCTCCTGCCCGGCCTGAGTGAGCCAGAGTCCCCGAAGAGGCTGCTCCTTTAACCCTGTCCTGTCTGAGCGAAGAACAGACGCCCTCCGGCGACCTACATGCAGAGGCGGGGCCAAATCCAAAGCTGAGACCCAGGAGCTGTGAGAACAAAGAAGAGAAAGGGAAACCTCTCCCAGCAGCCTCAGAGGCAGCGGATTAAAGCTCCACAATCAACTTGATGTACCCTGCATCTGTGGAATACATGAATAGACAACACATCATCCCAAATCGAGGAGCCAGGAGTCAGTGCTGTGCCTCTGAGGTGGGAGAGCCAACTTCAGGACACTGGTCCACAAGAGACCTCCCAGCTCCACATAATATCAAACGGCGAAAATCTTCCAGAGATCTCCATCTCAACACCAGCACTCAGCTTCACTCAACGACCAGCAAGCTACAGTGCTGGACACCCTATGCCAAACAACTAGCAAGACAGGAACACAACGCCACCCATTAGCAGAGAGGTGGCCTAAAATCATAAAAAGTCCGCAGACACCCCAAAACACACCACCAGACGTGGACCTGCCCACCAGAAAGACAAGATCCAGCCTCATCCACCAGAACACAGGCAGTAGTCCCCTCCACCAAGAAGCCTACACAACCCACTAAACCAACCTTAGCCACTGGGGACAGACACCAAAAACAACGGGAACTACGAACCTGCAGCCTGCAAAAAGGAGACCCCAAACACAGTAACATAAGCAAAATGAGAAGACAGAAAAACACACAGCAGAAGGAGCAAGATAAAAACCCACCAGACCTAACAAATGAAGAGGTAATAGGCAGTCTACCTGAAAAACAATTCAGAATAATGATGGTAAAGATGATCCAAAATCTTGGAAATAGAATAGACAAAATGCAAGAAACAGTTAACAAGGACCTAGAAGAACTAAAGATGAATCAAGCATCGATTAAAAACACAATAAATGAAATAAAAAATACTCTAGATGGGATCAATAGCAGAATAACTGAGGCAGAAGAACGGATAAGTGAGGTGGAAGATAAAATAGTGGAAATAACTGCTGCAGAGCAAAATAAAGAAAAAAGAATGAAAAGAACAGAGGACAGTCTCAGAGACCTCTGGGACAACATTAAACGCACCAACATTCGAATTATAGGGGTTCCAGAAGAAGAAGAGAAAAAGAAAGGGACTGAGAAAATATTTGAAGAGATTATAGTTGAAAACTTCCCTAATATGGGAAAGGAAATAGTTAATCAAGTCCAGGAGGCACAGAGAGTCCCATACAGAATAAATCCAAGGAGAAATACACCAAGACACATATTAATCAAACTGTCAAAAATTAAACACAAAGAAATCATATTAAAAGCAGCAAGGCAAAAACAACAAATAACACACAAGGGAATCCCCATCAGGATAACAGCTGATCTCTCAGCAGAAACTCTACAAGCCAGAAGGGAGTGGCAGGACATAATTAAAGTGATGAAGGAGAAAAACCTGCAACCAAGATTATTCTACCCAGCAAGGCTCTCATTCAGATTGGATGGAGAAATTAAAACGTTTACAGAGAAGCAAAAGCTGAGAGAGTTCAGCACCACCAAACCAGCTTTACAACAAATGCTAAAGGAACTTCTCTAGGCAAGAAACACAACAGAAGGAAAAGAACTACAATAACGAACCCAAAACAATTAAGAAAATGGGAATAGGAACATACATATCAATAATTACCTTAAATGTAAATGGACTAAATGCTCCCACCAAAAGACACAGACTGGCTGAATGGATACAAAAACAAGACCCATATATATGCTGTCTACAAGAGACCCACTTCAGACCTAGAGACACATACAGACTGAAAGTAAGGGGATGGAAAAAGATATTCCATGCACATGGAAACCAAAAGAAAGCTGGAGTAGCAATTCTCATATCAGACAAAATACACTTTAAAATAAAGACTACTAGAAGAGACAAAGAAGGACACTACATAATGATCAAGGGATCAATCCAAGAAGAAGATATAACAATTGTAAATATTTATGCACCAAACATAGGAGCACCTCAATACATAAGGGAAATATTAACAGCCATAAAAGGAGAAATCGACAGTAACACAATCATAGTAGGGGACTTTAACACCCCACTTTCACCAATGGACAGGTCATCCAAAATGAAAATAAATAAGGAAACACAAGCTTTAAATGATACATTAAACAAGATGGACTTAATTGATATTTATATGACATTCCATCCAAAAACAACAGAATACACATTTTTCTCAAGTGCTCATGGAACATTCTCCAGGATAGATCATATCTTGGGTCAAAAATCAAGCCTTGGTAAATTTAAGAAAATTGAAATTGTATCAAGTATCTTTTCTGACCACAATGCTATGAGACTAGATATCAATTACAGGAAAAGAGCTGTAAAACATACAAACACATGGAGGCTAAACAATACACTACTTAATAATGAAGTGATCACTGAAGAAATCAAAGAGGAAATAAAAAAATACCTAGAAATAAATGACAATGGAGACACGACGACCCAAAACCTATGGGATGCAGCAAAAGCAGTTCTAAGAGGGAAGTTTATGGCAATACAATCCCACCTTAAGAAACAGGAAACATCTCGAATAAACAACCTAACCTTGCACCTAAAGCAATTAGAGAAAGAAGAACAAAAACATCCCAAAGTTAGCAGAAGGAAAGAAATCATAAAAATCAGATCAGAAATAAATGAAAAAGAAATGAAGGCAACGATAGCAAAGATCAGTAAAACTAAAAGCTGGTTCTTTGAGAAGATAAACAAAATTGACAAACCATTAGCCAGACTCATCAAGAAAAAAAGGGAGAAGACTCAAATCAATAGAATTAGAAATGAAAAAGGAGAAGTAACAACTGACACTGCAGAAATACAAAAGATCATGAGAGATTACTATAAGCAACTCTATGCCAATAAAATGGACAACCTGGAAGAAATGGACAAATTCTTAGAAATGCACAACCTGCCAAGACTGAATCAGGAAGAAATAGAAAATATGAACAGACCAATCACAAGCACTGAAATTGAAACTGTGATAAAAAATCTTCCAACAAACAAAAGCCCAGGACCAGATGGCTTCACAGGCGAATTCTATCAAGCATTTAGAGAAGAGCTAACACCTATCCTTCTCAAACTCTTCCAAAATATAGCAGAGGGAGGAACACTCCCAAACTCATTCTACGAGGCCACCATCACCTTGATACCAAAACCAGACAAGGATGTCACAAAGAAAGAAAACTACAGGCCAATATCACTGATGAACATAGATGCAAAAATCCTCAACAAAATACTAGCAAACAGAATCCAACAGCACATTAAAAGGATCATACACCATGATCAAGTGGGGTTTATTCCAGGAATGCAAGGATTCTTCAATATACGCAAATCAATCAACGTGATACACCATATTAACAAACTGAAGGAGAAAAACCATATGATCATCTCAATAGATGCAGAGAAAGCTTTCGACAAAATTCAACACCCATTTATGATAAAAACCCTGCAGAAAGTAGGCATAGAGGGAACTTTCCTCAACATAATAAAGGCCATATATGACAAACCCACAGCCAGCATCGTCCTCAATGGTGAAAAACTGAAACCATTTCCACTAAGATCAGGAACAAGACAAGGTTGCCCACTCTCACCACTCTTATTCAACATAGTTTTGGAAGTTTTAGCCACAGCCATCAGAGAAGAAAAGGAAATAAAAGGAATCCAAATGGGAAAAGAAGAAGTAAAGCTGTCACTGTTTGCAGATGACATGATACTATACATAGAGAATCCTAAAGATGCTACCAGAAAACTACTAGAGCTAATCAATGAATTTGGTAAAGTTGCAGGATACAAAATTAATGCACAGAAATCTCTGGCATTCCTATATACTAATGATGAAAAATCTGAAAGTGAAATCAAGGAAACACTCCCATTTACCACTGCAACAAAAAGAATAAAATATCTAGGAATAAACCTACCTAAGGAGACAAAAGACCTGTATGCAGAAAATTATAAGACACTGATGAAAGAAATTAAAGATGATACAAATAGATGGAGAGATGTACCATGTTCTTGGATTGGAAGAATCAACATTGTGAAAATGACTCTACTACCCAAAGCAATCTACAGATTCAATGCAATCCCTATCAAACTACCACTGGCATTTTTCACAGAACTAGAACAAAAAATTTCACAATTTGTATGGAAACACAAAAGACCCCGAATAGCCAAAGCAATCTTGAGAACGAAAAATGGAGCTGGAGGAATCAGGCTCCCTGACTTCAGACTATACTACAAAGCTACAGTAATCAAGACAGTACGGTACTGGCACAAAAACAGAAAGATAGATCAATGGAACAGGATAGAAAGCCCAGAGTTAAACCCACGGACATATGGTCACCTTATCTTTGATAAAGGAGGCAGGAATGTACAGTGGAGAAAGGACAGTCTCTTCAATAAGTGGTGCTGGGAAAACTGGACAGGGACATGTAAAAGTATGAGATTAGATCACTCCCTAACACCATACACAAAAATAAGCTCAAAATGGATTAAAGACCTAAATGTAAGGCCAGACACTATCAGACTCTTAGAGGAAAACATAGGCAGAACACTCTATGACATAAATCACAGCAAGATCCTTTTTGACCCACCTCCTAGAGAAATGGAAATAAAGACAAAAATAAACACATGGGACCTAATGAAACTTAAAAGCTTTTGCACAGCAAAGGAAACCATAAACAAGACCAAAAGACAACCCTCAGAATGGGAGAAAATATTTGCAAATGAAGCAACTGACAAAGGATTAATCTCCAAAATTTATAAGCAGCTCATGCAGCTCAATAGCAAAAAAACAAACAACCCAATCCAAAAATGGGCAGAAGACCTAAATAGACATTTCTCCACAGAAGATATACAGACTGCCAACAAACACATGAAAGGATGCTCAACATCTTTACTCATTAGAGAAATGCAAATCAAAACTATAATGAGATATCATCTCACACCAGTCAGAATGGCCATCATCAAAAAATCTAGAAACAATAAATGCTGGAGAGGGTGTGGAAAAAAGGGAACACTCTTGCACTGCTGGTGGGAATGTGAATTGGTACAGCCACTATGGAGAACGGTATGGAGGTTCCTTAAAAAACTACAAATAGAACTACCATATGACCCAGCAATCCCACTACTGGGCATATACCCTGAGAAAACCATAATTCAAAAAGAGACATGGGGCCTCCCTGGTGGCGCAGTGGTTGAGAGTCTGCCTGCCGATGCAGGGGATACGGGTTCGTGCCCCGATCTGGGAGGATCCCATATGCCGCGGAGCGGCTGGGCCCATGAGCCATGGCCGCTGCGCCTGCGCATCCGGAGCCTGTGCTCCGCAACGGGAGAGGCCACGACAGTGAGAGGCCCGCATACCGCAAAAAGAAAAAAAAAAAAAAAAAAAAAAGAGACATGTACCAAAATGTTCATAGCAGCCCTATTTACAATAGCCCGGAGATGGAAACAACCTAAGTGTCCATCATCGGATGAATGGGTAAAGAAGATGTGGCACATATATACAATGGAATATTACTCAGCCATAAAAAGAAATGAAATTGAGCTATTTGTAATGAGGTGGATGGACCTAGAGTCTGTCATACAGAGTGAAGTAAGTCAGAAAGAGAAAAAGTACTGTATGCTGACGCATATATATGGAATTTAAGAAAAAAAAATGTCATCAAGAACATAGGGGTAAGACAGGAATAAAGACACAGACCTACTAGAGCATGGACTTGAGGATATGGGGAGGGGGAAGGGTAAGCTGTGACAAAGTGAAAGAGCGGCATGGACATATATACACTACCAAACGTAAGGTAGATAGCTAGTGGGAAGCAGCCGCATAGCAGAGGGAGATCAGCTCGGTTCTTTGTGACCGCCTGGAGGGGTGGGATAGGGAGGGTGGGAGGGAGACACAAAAGGGAGGGGATATGGGAACATATGTATATGTATAACTGATTAAATTTGTAAAATTAAAAAAAAAAAGGAAAAAAAAAAAAAAAAAAAGAACGCTGGAAGCTAGCAATGTCTCGAAATAAGACCTGGTGTGCTGCAAAGTGGGTTCAGCTGACTGCAACAAGCTTGAACCTTTGATAAGTATTTAAAGAACACCCATGCGCAAGGTTCTCCACCAGGTACTTGGAACACATCAATAACAAAATGGACACTCTAGATGGATATACTTAAATAACAGGCATGGCAGTTCCCTAATCTTAGTCAACTGGCTTAATGAAAGGTGGCTGTGAACCTCACAGAGGAAAGGGCCAAAGAGGGACAAAAAAAAGCGGAAGAGCGAAGGAGGAAGCAGGAGGCTGCCGGTGTGTGTGAGGAGAGGACCCAGAGGCTTCTTCAGGATGGACACAGCTCCTGCAGATGGAGGGTGGGAAGCAGAGGGAGACGAGAGCCACCTTCCACTGCTTTGGACCACAACTCACTCAGGAGTTACCGCCTTCTCCAACTTTCTCCTGAAAGCCTCTTTCCTCTTCTTCCTCTGCCTCCCAGTGACTCACAGCCTGTGCAAGAAGGGGGGACCACCAAAGTAGCCACGGCTGCAGCCTTCATTCCTATTTATCTGCACTCCCTACAGAATTTTACCTTTGGCCCTATTCTAAACAGTTCTAACAAGGACGACTTTACCCATTAATTATATACAAATAGATTTGTTCACTCAAGCAGCAAAGCAAGAGACAAGTCCTAGTCCAGGAGATGGAATACAAAGGTTTTCAGTTTGGGTCCTGCTGCTTCAGCTACATGAGCTTGGTCAGGTCGCTGAACACCCGGAAACCGAGGTTCTCTCTTGGCCACTAGGGCTCCTGACTGCTGTCCTGTTAAAACTGGCCAATTCCATCAAATGTTCATTACATATTATAAAATGGTTCCTTTGGTATTTTTCACACATATATATATGATCCAATTTATGTAAAAATTATTTCAGATTATGCACATATATAAGGCTGTAAATACATCAAAAGGGCACAGAAGGATACAGACCCCATTCTTTAATATGATTGTCTCTGGGAGACAGGGACAGGGTAGGAAGCAGTGAGTTGGGACTTCGCAATTTTTGCTCTCTGTTTCCATAAGGTCAACTTCATTTACAGCATTATGACTTGTGTAATAAGAAAAAGACCAAAAGTAACCCATCCACAGTAGTGTATGGTATGCGCTAGAGAATGTGAAGACTGACTTATATGTGTCTGTGGAAAAGTATTTCTTGATTCCTCTCCTCCCCTAAAACTGGAGATACAGAATGAAAAACAATTTTTAGAACAGTAGTTATCTCGCGAGACGGGGGAAAGGAAGGAAATGTGGTTGAGGAAGAACATGGGACTTTTTAATCCCTTCAGATGGCTGGTAGGCCCTTGAGTATTCGTGTTATTTTTCTTTAAACCACACACACACGCACACATACACACACACACACATATTCTACAATACACTATACATTGTTCTCTATGTTTGATATATTCCATAATAAAAATGTAAAAACAGGGCTTCCTTGGTGGTGCAGTGGTTAAGAATCCGCCTGACAACGCAGGGGACACGGGTTCGATCCCTGGCCTGGGAACAGCCCACATGCCGCGGAGCAACTAAGCCCGTGAGCCACAACTACTGAGCCTGCACTCTAGAGTCCGTGAACCACAACAACTGAAGCCCATGCACCTAGAGCCTGTGCTCCACAAGAGAAGCCACTGCAATGAGAAGCCCACGTGCCGCATTAAAGAGTAGCTCCTGCTCACCGCAACCAGAGAAAGCCCGTGCACAGCAACAGAGACCTAATGCAGCCAAAAATAAAAATAAAAAATAAGTAAATTTTTAAAAAATGTAAAAACACAAAAGCCGGGAAATATCCACCTATGTGCTTCAACCTTATCCCTTTCTCCAAGTTGATTCTGACAGAGTAAGACACTGATTTGCAGGGGTGCCCCCTGGAGTACCTTCTCTGGGCCTGGATCTCCTCCTGGACTATGTGCCTCTCTTGGGCCTGGGCTTCCTCCACAGCCTGGACTTTCTCCCGGTGGCACTCCATCATGATCCTCTGGATCCTGTGGACCATGCGTTGCTCGGCAGCCAGGTGTTCTCGCTGCAGTTCTTCTAAAATGTTTTGATGCAACTCGATCTTGGTCTTATATACCATTTCCTTAAGCAACAGAAAAACTAGGTTTAGGTGTTACAGCTTTGATGTTTAAAAACGTTATTCAGGGCTTCCCTGGTGGTGCAGTGGTTGAGAGTCCGCCTGCCGATGCAGGGGACACGGGTTCGTGTCCTGGTCCGGGAAGATCCCACATGCCGCGGAGCGGCTGGGCCCATGAGCCATGGCCGCTGGGCCTGCGCGTCTGGAGCCTGTGCTCCGCAACAGGAGAGGCCACAACAGTGAGAGGCCCGCGTACCGCAAAAAAAAAAAAAAAAAAAATATATATATATATATATATATATTTTTTTTTTTTTTTAAATAGTAAAGGAATACAGAAAAAAATGGAAAAAGAAAAGAACTGGAATGGTATATCCATACCATGGAATATTACATGGCTCTTAAAAGGAAAAAATAAAGAAAAGTGTATACTATATGGAAAAGTTTCATTTATAATGATGTTAAGTAAAATCAGAAATGCACAAACTATTTAGCATAAAATACATATATAGATAATATTGGAAAGGAATTGCGAAAAGAAAAGTAGTTGGGTCACAGGTATTTTTTCTTGATTGTCCAAATATTCTATAGTGTCCTATTACCTTTATCCATGATTAGAAATACAGAATATGATACTGTTTTAGGAAGTCAGTCCTGGAAAATGGCAGAAATAATGACTATGAGAGTCTCCCGGGCAGGAGGACACCTGAGGCCCAGGCAGCAAGCACCGCACACGACCGCAGTCACAGGAAGCTGCCTGCCAGTCCCCACTGTCGTTCTGGAGCGTTCCAGCTCATTCGAGTTGAGGGGCTCTTCCTCGTTCACAAAGGGGATGGGAGCAAGGGCTCCACTGCGCCAAGGTAGAAGGACCCGTGGAGCCTTCAGCCGAGTAAAAAGAGGCACTTGCCAAACCAGGACCTGAGGGAAACAGGCTCCCAAGGAAAACCCTGTATCCCTAGAAATGTCCACTGACAGCACAGTGTGACAGGCACAGTGCTAGGGGCCGATGCTACAGACAGAAGGAGGGTGGAATCCTCCTCGGGACTCGCTGCCTAGCAGAGGAGACCCAGACCCCATCCTGCACCCAGTGGTTTAACAGAAACACATGCCAGAAAGGAGGGGCAATTTATTCCATCCAGGAGTTTCAAAACTTTCATTTAAAGGTCAGTTTGTATCTGTTTCAGGGATAAGAGAGAACATAAAGAAACAAAGGTGCTCAATATTCTGTGATAACCTAAATGGGAAAAGGATTTGATAAAGTATAGAAACATGTATATGTATAACTGAATCACTTTGTATAGAAACATGTATATATATAACTGAATCACTTTGTTGTACACCTGAAACTAACACAACATTGTCAATCAACTCTGCTCCAATATTAAACAAAATTTTTTTTAAAAAAAAGAATAAAAACAAAAGAAACTAAGTTATTTCACAGAGTGAGTCAGTGGAAGAACTAGGAACAAAAGCAGATTCTCGCCCACCAGCTTCTCGCTTCATTGTTGGCTGTGATGCTGGGGTCTTTCCAGAGATTCAACAGTTTATTTTCCTTCCAGAAACGCCGTCCAGGCTTATAAGACAGTGAGGTTCCTCCCTCCCTCCTCCTCCCTGTCTCCCAGAGACAATCACTGAGCAGGGAATGGAAGGTTCTGCTACAGGTAATAAGCCTGAGTCTCTATCTTGTAGTCAGAGGCCATTGTTTAACGTCTTAGGGGCTATTTTAACTTCTTAGGGATTATTTCTGGGTTTTCAAGTACATTTTCAGTAACTGAGATTGCTGAATGGTTGAGCCTTAGATAGATGAAGTATTATCATAATACGTTTCTATTTGAATCATAGAATTTAAAAATGACACACCAGCCCTTTCTTTTGACCGGGTTCTGAACAAGGATTCAGAGAATTGAACCCTGTCCCTCTTTTATGTAATGGTTTAGTAAAACCAAAATCATTTTACTGCCTCACACAGCATGTCCAATACCTACTTAAAGCTACGAAAAAAGAATTCAATGACCTACTGTTTGGCGGTGTTCTTACTCAATGGAAAGCCTTCCAGTTAAATGACTTTTACTGAAATGCATTTTGAGTGAATCAGCCTCTATCTGGAGATAAGAGACAGCCTCATGAAATCCATCCTCTTTACTGTGCAGATGTTTAACAGACCTTCCTTTATTACACAATGCCTCCCTCATGAGAAGTTTCTCTCAGGTATCACATGGAGGAAGATCTGGGCCATCTGAGTACCGGATTTGTTTTTACCTCATGGACATGGTGATTCATAGCACTTTCCTCTGTGCACTGACTGTCAGAAAACTCAAGGGCCAGCTATGACAGGACCTGCACAGGACCTCGTGGCATACAGACATTTCTGCGTTTCGGATTCACACCTGACTTCATTCTATTTCCTACTCTCATTTTCCCTTAGCTTCCATTTTATTATTTACTTTTTAATATTATTGTATTTGAATAAGATAATATGAGCACCTTTTCAAAATCCTATCTGTCCATTGGACAAGACCTGGAAATTTTATTTAACAGCAAGCATCTGACACCCAAATTCTTAACATCACAGAAGAGCAATACCTGGTGATTTCTACGTCTCAGAGTGTAATGCTGTTTGGTTCTAGAAGAACTTGGTTTTCTGCTCTCTATACGGGTAATCTCAAACTTTAATATGAGAGAATACGTGTGACTTTATATGTGTTTATATCAAACTTTAATATACGTGAGAATCACATGGGCTGCTGGTTAAATAGGCTGCCAATGACTCTGTAGGTCAGGTGGAGCCCAGGAATCTGCAGGTAAGTAGGCTCTAAGGAGGTGGTTCAGAGACACCCCCGGGGAGCAACAGCGATGTCTGTCTGGGAACCCTACAGCTGAAACAACCCTCTACATCCCTCTTAGACAAATCACTCATTCCTAATAATAATAATAATAAAAAGTCCCTGAGACTTTTTTAGAATACTTTGGAAAGGTCAACCTCCCTCTTTAAACTTTCTTAGGACTTCTTCTGTTTTAACACTAAGTGCATCAACTCAACCCAAAGACTATATGGGGTACCATCAAATTACCTAGAGCAAGACTAGGAGGCAAGCTCCTTGAAACAGGCATTACATCTAAGCTATCCTTGCATCATCACAACCTGTTAGGGGCCCGGGGAGTGGGGATTTATCAATTCATAGAGGAGTATTTCACTCTTCAAGAACCAGTGTGGCCGTTCCGGTCCCAGCTAGCTGAGCAGCAGGCCTATCTGGACATGCTATAAACGCTCCTCCCGTTTCGAAGTGAAACAGGGATGGCCATTGGAGTCAAACAGGGAGGGTCAACCGTCCCTTAGGAGCCCTGGGGTGGAGCTCCCTTTCATGCCAGGAAGTTTTCTGAGGACAGTCTATTTAATCTCACCTGGTACAGAGCTGATACACGGCAGGTGCTCACGGCCAAAACGAGAGACAAAAGGGCCCACGGTCCCCGAACTGTTTATTCGTTATGTTCTAATTGAATTAGGCCAAACCTGGGCCCACACTTCTGCCACTTTCCCTCCACCCTCTGCCCAGGAATCATCACACCTGCATCGTGCCCTGTCCTGTCCCTCCCGTGACCCACGTGTGAAAATAGTTCTGTCTGTTTTTTCCTTTGAGCAGAGTTTGGGACTGAACTGTGTAAGGAACCCCTGGGTCTCTGCCTGCACAGTTTACTAACTACCCAGGGTCGTGTACTGGAACAAGTTACAGGCTGGAAAGAGTCCCCCTCATTGTGTGACCTCTGGCCCTGCAGGAAATACCTGAGAAGCAGAGGGCCCTCTTGGCATCGCGGTAAATGCAAACTTAGGAAAAAGGACGCAATCAGAGAGCTCAGGAGAAGGGAGAGAAGCGCCTGCTTCCTCTGTTCAGCCCGTTTTCACACTTGGAGTCAAGGCACTGTGCTGGCACCAGGACAAGGGTGGTAGCGAGGCGGACACACCCTTATGAAGGCTGCAGGCAGATGGCGATCAGATATTCAACAAGTAATCAATCCTCCAATCTATTTACTTACACCAGTGCTAGGTGGTGATGCCGTTAAAGAGGGCGGGGTGACAAGGACAGTGTATGGGTAGCAGGACAGAGCTGATCAGGTAAGGTCTCCCTTGACCAGTGATGTCTGATGTCTGATGAAGTGCAGGAAGAACATTCTGGCAAAGTCCCCAAGGTGGGAAAGAGTGTGGTGCATACAGGCTTGAGGGTCCAGAGGAAGGGCACCGAGAGGAGGAAAGGGAGCCAGTGGCAAGGGAGGTGGGGTCCGGCAGGCAGGGGTGCCTCCTTCATACCTCAACCCCATAAAGGTTTGGGTTCATTATATCAAAGGCCATTCATTATGCTTCATTATGTCAAAGGGATTCTCTTGCACCCATGCATCACTGTTGCCATGGAGTCCAGCATATCTTCTGTGAAAATCCTGGGCCTCCCAACCAACCTCCACGGAACACGCCACCCAGAGCTTTTTACTAAAGTACCGCTAAAAAGACAACAAACAAGCCACTATAAAAACCTGTAAACCTTTTTCATGTTCCTCTTTCAGAATCTGGATTTTCATTTTGTGCATGTCATTTGCTTCTTCAAGGGCTTTCTTCACTGCTTCTCTTTGGCGTTCATCAGCCTTTGAAAGAGTTCATTTATTTATTAATATATATCAGGTTTTCATGTTTAATGAAAACTAGCAACCACCCTGGGGCCCCTGACTGCTGGCTCTGTTCCCATCTCAAACCTCCCATAGCAAACTAGGCCTCAGCCAGAGATGCCCTAACATGTCCTAACAGAGATGCCCTAACACAGAGAGGCCCAAACTATGGCTAAAATCACTGTTTCAGGAATTGCTAAGGAGAGCTTTACTGCAGGCTGCTGGGCTGTCTTTTTTCTTTGGCACTTTATTTCTTGCTTGATTGACTATCAAAGTCATGTATGCTCATCGCAGAAAATCTGGAAAATACAGAGAAGTGGAAAAATGCACAAAGCCTGAAATTACTGAGAAGGGAGGCTGAGTACCATCCCAGATCCCCTGCATCAGGGTCTTCAGGAAGAGGTTTCATTATTTTATTTCAAGAGAATGCCCAGAACATTAGTTATATTTAAATTGTATATTGTTATATTTAAATTGTACATTATTCACAAAAGCATTCTCTTGTGTTAGGGTAGTTAATTAATGGCTCACAATCAATTTAAATTTTATTATTGATAAGGATACATGTCTAGTAAGATTTTTATTTCTATTACCCTTTGCACTGGAGCATTTTATACTTTCGAAGTACTTTAATACCAAGCTTTTGTTGGGACTAATGCTGGGCAATCCCAACAGTCTTTGCTATGATGTTTACTTTATAGAGAAACCGAGAAACAATGTCCTAGCACTGTGGGTTGTCCTGCTCTCAAGAAGCGCTAATTTTCTTTAGGAAGTCACGTATGGCATTTTCTCTCTAACTGGAAGAGTGGGAGCTGGAGGATTGAGATTCTGCTTCGCTGAAGTGTCTGGGACCTGACCGTGAGCCCCAAGACCCTCAAAGTGCCTCCACGGCCCTCGGCAGTCACACGGACAAGGTGTCCAGGACTTTGGAGCGAAGGGGCGCTGGGAGAGGGGGTGAAAAGGAGAGTCAGCTGTGACGCAGCATTTGGAAAAAACAGGCACTTAGGGGCATTACACACTGCACAAACGAATGGTCTACTGTATATTAAATATTAAGCAATAATAAACAAGTACAACAAGAATGTCTTTTTAAAAAGCTTTTAATCCCATGAGAATAAAGGGAGCAGGCAGGAGTCCTCCACACAGAGGGGCAATTTAGACAGAAGGAAGCTCCTGATGATTTCTACTTCTTACTTAGCACCTACTGTGTGCCGGGCACGCTATTTCATTGAACTCTCTCAATAATCCTACAGAGTGAGTATTACTGTTCCTCTCTTACATTGGAAGACGCCAAGACTATGGAGTTGAAGAACTTGCTACCCTGGTCCCACAGACGCCAGCATTCAAGTCAGTTCTGCCTGACTCCACTCTTTCATACAAATCCAAAACGTGAAAGAACCACAAAGATGCATTCAGGTTGATTTCCAACCTCTTTTACCTCAGCCCATACGTCAGCCTCTACTCTGGCAATACGTCCTTTGAGTACAGCTTCTTGAAACTGCTCTTCTTTATTCAGAATATGTGTTCCAATATCTGTGTTTTAAGAGAAAAAAAATCACAAATATCCACAGACTGTTTCTTGGCTTTCCTTTTCACTGTTATCGAGTTATTTATTAGAGTTATCTAAGAAATATATCCTTGCAGGAAATGTCAGTCTTTAAAGATACCCATGAAAGGGGTAACTTCTTCCCTAACTGATTAAGAAGGAACTCACAGCACCGTGCATCAGACCCGGTCCACAAGGAGGCAACCGGGGAAGGAAAATAGCAGGAGGAACACATTCTGCAGCTCAGAGTTGAACGGTGAGTGAATATTCAAGAGACATTAGCACACTGTCCAGCTCCTCTCTGGGTGCTGGTGTTAGTTACCTCCACTGGGAAAGTGGTAGCAGAATGCTTTCTTTAATACGCCATAGGCCCTTGTAACATGTCGGTCCTCATGGGTTTAGCTGCTTTAGCTGTGGGCAGGAGTTTAGCACTTCTCTGTCAATGACCTTATTTCCAAATAACAATATTCCCATAATACTTCCCTCTCCACCCAGACAGGAGGGTTCGAGGACCACACAATATCAGAGAGCTGGGGACAGAGCTCTGAGTGCACGGAGCTGGGCCGAGGGATTTCTCCATCTTCTCCTGCCGGAGTGGGTTGTCAGAGGTGACTCACAGCCTGCAGGAGGATGCTGAAACCACAACACACACACACACACACACACACACACACACACACACACTCTTTCTCTCCAATTTAAACTATTACAGTACTTATTTATTCCATTTATTGCTCACATCTTAGATGTGTCAAATTATTAACCATTCTGGCGATTAGGTCTTGATCGGCTCCCTAAAATTACAAGGCGCATCTCAAACTGCAGTGTATCTCTCGTGGTGCCTTGCTGGCCGTAAATACAGATAAGACATTGGGGACATATGTTTTGTCTGACCAACACCTCTTTTCTCCCTCTGGTAACAGGACCCATTTTGCTCAAGAACTTACCCCTCTCACCTGTTCTGGGACTGCCAATCACAGCAGCCAACCTGCTTGGCCCATCACATGATCCCCATTAACTGGCCCCATTAATGGGCCTGGGATTGGACACATGCTCAAGTCTAGCCAGTCACATTCTTCTCCAGGATTTTATATAAAGCTGTAAGGAGCACAGAGCTCTTTTTCCTCTAAGGTTTTTAAACCGGAGGTGTTTGGTGATTAGGAGGCATTAAGAGGTAACATGAGGGGGACTTCCCTGGTGGCACAGTGGTTTAGACTCTGTGCTCCCAATGCAGGGGGCCTGGGTTCGATCCCTGGTCAGGGAACTAGATCCCACATGCATGCAGCAACTAAGAGTTCGCATGCCGCAACTAAGGAGCCCGACTGCCACAACTAAGACCTGGCGCAACCAAATAAATAAATAAATATTTTTTTAAAAAAGAAGCCAATTTCAACAAGTAAATTTTTTAAAAAAAGAGGTAACATGAGGGAGTTTCTTTGTGGTGAAGAAACATTTCTATGTTCTAATTGTGGTGATAGTTACACGATAACCATCATGTGATAACATCAATAAAACTACACACCAAAGAAAAAAAGTGCATGTAAGGTCTGCATCTGAATTAACAGTATTGATCCAACACCAATTTCCTGGTTTTGACAGTGTAGCAGCATTATGTAAGGCATTAATGAGAGACGCTGGATGGGAACTCTCTGTTCTATTTTTTAAACTTATCAGTCTTCAACTATTTCCAAATAAAAAACTATTAAAATATGTAAAAAATATTTTAAAACTTAAAAGAAAACCCCACAAGCTGAGGGCCAATTCTGAAGGTTCTAATTTACTGGGTCCGTGTTGGATTAGTATTGTAATAGGGAAGAACAAATCTAACTCCATATTAGATCTGTTTCTTTTACTTTAACCTTTGTATTCTATTGCTTTTGCTTAGAGTTAAGAATGTTGCCTATAGCCTGAAATCTACAGGATAGCCCATTCTCAAGGTTCTGACCTTTAAAGGTGTTAACACTTCCCCATTCATATAGAGATAAAAAGTTGCAGAACAGAGAATAAAATCTGTCTTGTTGGAAGTTACAGTAACATCATGACCTGACCTACCCAGACAGCTGCAAGAACAAAGGATTCCTGCACCAAGAAGTCTGCAACAACCAGCCCCCACCCCCCGCCCCTTTTAATATAAGAGAAACCTGATTTCTGAATGGGGTACCATGGTTCTCTAGGACATTAGTCTGCAATCTTCTGGGTCTGCTGGCTTTCCAAATAAAGTTGTTATTCCTTGCCCTGACAACCCGTCTCCTGATTTACTGGCCTGTTGTATGGTGAGCAGAACAGGTTTGGGCTCGGTAACAGTATTTTTTTTTTTAATGGGTAAATTTACTTTATCAGATAATTTTATTTAGCTAAATTCACAGTTAATGCAGAATTTCATTTTCTTAATTTACATCTTTATTATACATTCTTTCAATTATTTAAAAACCCACTAATTCATTTAATATTGCAATTTGCATGGCAATAAACAATGGGTTCTAACTTTCTTAAAGGTGTCTATAGCAATTTAAAATACCATGAGTCTTCTTTTCAGTTTGTAGCACCTGACTTAAGACCTTTACAAAAACAGATTTTAAATTCATTTAATGTACTCATTAAGATTCATTGTCACTGTTTCTCTTGTAAGGAAAACAAATTTCAATTGCTATTTCCCAGACTATATTGAGCAATGGTGTATATTATTTTCAAATGGTTAGCAGAATTTTACTCACATAAATTTATAGCCAGAAAAAGAACTCCGCCTCTCTGAATGCCTATCCACTCAAAACAATGATGAAAATAATGTATAAAATGGATTTGAGGGTCTGACCTCCTACTTAACATTATCAAACACTTTCCAAGTATTCCTAGAAAATATTTTAAAACATATGCAAATATTCTACCATATGACAAACCATCATTTCTTTAACCATTTCCCAATTGTTCATCTTTATCATTTGTAATTTTTTTACATCATGAGTAGCACTTTGAAGAACACCCTCAACCGTAGTTTTAAGCCAGACATTATATCTTTAGGATAATGTCAAGAAGTGGGTCAAACAGTGCAGATAGTTTTAAGGCTGTTAATATACTTCACCAAATAATCTCCAGAACAGCTTGAACAACTATTACCAACAATATGTTAATAGGCCCACAGTGAACTTGGCTAGTGACAGTGAAGCAAATTCAACTACAGATCCATGAGATGCTCAAGCATCTCAAAACTATCATACCAAAGGAGCAAGGAGACAGTTATTACTGGTGATGAAGCCAAATTCACATTCTTCAAAATACCACTCAGCTTAACAACAACAACAACAAAATCATGATTTGATTAAATCATGATTATTTAAAAATAATCAACAGAAAAGCTTTCCACAGAAAGTCTAGTTTTTCCAAAAATAAGAAGTTAAAAAGTCAGTACCAAATGACCAAAATATTTTATTTGACTAAATTCTATTTCATGCATGAGCATGACACCCTCTCCTGTTTATTAGACTTCGGCAATAAAAAAAAAAAAAAAAAACCCAAGCAGCCTTGTACAGAACAGTGAAAATGCCAGGGGTGAGGGTAGGCTACAGTTTTACTGTAGGATAAATATATATATATATATATATTTTTAAAAGACCTCTCTCCCTTTGGCCATATCAACAATCAGTTCAGATCATTAAATACAGACAAATTTTCAAAATCGCTTCTTCACTTCTCCAAGATCTTCAATGCTATTATCATCCACTTCTGGCCATTCTTCCTGAATGACATCACTTGTGTCACCTGTAAAGTCTCCTTGAATGATGATTTCATCCTCCCCTATTACTGAGGCACCCAGGAGAATTTCTGAGCAAAAACCCTTTGTGCTTCTTCAAGATCGATTTCAAAAGTTGCAAGGTCACACACTCGTTACGTATTTCTTCTTTGCCCTGGGAATTTTGGCTATCGTAACCTTTTGTGGTACAGTTTTCTTTTTTTGTTTTGACCCCTTCCACCTTTTGTTTTTTCTTCTCTTCCTCTTCCCCTGCTGTTCCTTGACCCTCACTTCTTCTTCTTTTTTTAAAAATTATTTTATTTCATTTATTTTTGGCTGCGTTGGGTCTTCGTTGCTGTGCGCAGGCTTTCTCTAGTTGTGGCGAGTGGGGGCTACTCTTCGTTGTGGTGTGCAGGCTTCTCATTGCAGTGGCTTCTCTTGTTGTGGAGCACAGGCTCTAGGCGCACGGGCTTCAGTAGTTGTGGCACATGGGCTCAGTAGTTGTGGCTCACGGGCTCTAGAGCGCAGGCTCAGTAGTTGTGGCACACGGGTTTAGTTGCTCTGCAGCATGTGGGATCTTCCCAGACCAGGGCTTGAACCCGTGTCCCCTGCATTGGCAGGCAGATTCTTAACCACTGCGGCCACCAGGGAAGTCCGTCCCTCACTTCTTGTTCCAGCTTCTTGTTCGGGTGAATTTTCTACAGCAAGGTTTGCAAACTCGTTTGGAAAATTCTTCATTGTTGACATTTAGCAACATCAGACATATATTCACAGTACTCTGTTGGTAATGAATACACTCCACAGTAAAGGACTCAAGTGGGTAATCTGCATCTAATTTGGTATTGCTCCTTGGGTCTCCTTTGCAATCATGCCCACCGGATTCAGAAATGTCAGCAGCCATTTCAAAACCCGGGTGGTCGCACAGTCTCCACCATCTCCGCGCCCGCCACTACCGCCAGCTGAAGTGACACAGGAGACTCCTCTTCCCCAGCCAGAGCCGCCCAAGAGCTCGGTAACAGTATTAAATCCAATGAGTCTGTGTTTGGATTTAAAAGTTCTGTAGGACACTGCCAGGGTTGAGAACTACCCTATGCAATACTCATTAGCATTTATACAGACATTTCAACATGCTTTAATTTATTCACTTAATGTTTGGATTCAGATATCCTAGGAGGCATAAGGAATCAACCAATAAAAGCGTATTTAGAATAGATATCCACGGTTCTGGGTGTAAAAGGTCAAAGCATTATAGAGATAATAATTAATAAGTCATACTAAACAGTTATTAAAAGTTAAAATCAGTTATCAGTTTTGGTATTGATATTTTTAGAGGATGATCCCAATTTGATCTCCCGCTACACTTTAGCTTTTTCAAAACACCCTCCATTCTCTAGCTTCTTACATTTTCAAAGATCAGGAGTGAAATTTAATCACTACTAATTTAACATATTAAGGAAGAGAGGATATGAGAAGTATTTTGAGAGTTCTTAGGAAAACACTTTTAAGGCTTAAAGTCAGACTGAAAAATCTGACGGAGATGAGGAGAGAAGGAAACCTGTAATTACAACTTGATTTGCTTACTAAAAGTGTATATATGGGGGGGAGGGATAAATTGGGAATTTGGGATTAACAGATACACACTACTATATATAAAATAGACAAACAGGGCTTCCCTGGTGGCGCAGTGGTTGAGAGTCCACCTGCCGATGCAGGGGACGCAGGTTCGTGCCCCAGTCCGGGAAGATCCCACATGCCGCAGAGCAGCTGGGCCCGTGAGCCATGGCCGCTGAGCCTGGGCGTCCAGAGCCTGTGCTCCACAACGGGAGAGGCCACAGCAGTGAGAGGCCCGCGCACCGCAAAAAAAAAAAAAAAAAAAAGATAGACAACAAGGACCTACTGTATAGCACAAGGAATGATACTCAATATCTTGTAATAACCTATGATGGAAAACAATCTGAAAAAGAACGTATATTTTATATAAAAGAATATATATTTTATATAATATATTTATATAAAATTCTAAATATTTATATAAATTTTTATATTTATATATATATAATGAATCACTTTGCTATATACCTGAAACATGGTAAATCAACTATATTTCAATAAAAATTTTTTAAAAATACAAAAGGATTTAAAAGAGGAAGAAAAAGAAGTGTATATATAGTACATATTCTCATGTTACCCAGATCTACCTACTTTTATGTCACCAGCTACTAATAAAGAATATAGTTTTACCATATGCTAACGCATATATATGGAATCTAAAAAAAAAATGGTACTGATGAACCTAGTGGCAGACATACAGAATGGACTTGAGGGCGGGGGCGGGAAGGCGGAAGGGTAAGCTGGGACGAAGTGAGAGAGTGGCATGGACATAAATACATTACCAAATGTAACACCGATAGCTAGTGGGAAGCAGCCACATAGAACAGGGAGATCAGCTCAGTGTTCTGTGACCACCTAGAGGGGTGGGATAGGGAGGGTGGGAGGGAGACGCAAGAGGGAGGGGATAAGGGGATATATGTATATGTATAGCTGATTCACCTTGTTATAAAGCAGAAACTAACCATTGTGAAGCATTATACTCCAATAAAGATGTTAAAAAAAAAAAGAATATAGTTTCTTTCACCCATGTATTAAGGTATTACTTAGAGATATTTCCTCTCCTATGTGTATGGAAGGTGCCCAAGTACGAGGAAGGGCAAAAAGAACTCTCAGTTACTATTATGTGCCAGGCTTTAGAATAGGTACAAATATTTCATTAAAGTCTCAAGACAAATCTGCAAGGTAAGTATTAACATACCTATTTACATATAAGGAGACAGACTGAGAGGCTAAGCATACTGTCAAGGCACACAACTGGGAAGTGGAGAACTGGATTTCAACCCACATTCTTCTCATGCCAAACAGACACCCCTGCAGGACAAGCAACTTTGATCAGGAGTCTACACATCAGGAAGAATGTCATATAATGCTATGAAACATTAGAACAAAGGAAAACAGCAAAGTCACTTACCCAGTATATCTTTGTGAGTGTAAAAGCGTGTCTTAAATGGCTTGTACTCATGGATCCGTTTGAAGATTTCCCCAAAGGGGGCTGGTGGAATTATTTTATTACACACAGCACAGCAAACAAAGTTTGTGTAATTCGGATTTCTGATCATAATTAAATTTGTCTTTTACTACGTGCACTTAAAACACTCTTAGGATCAGAAAAAGTAATTTTAAGAAAAGCTAGACGTTTGAGAAAGCTGGAAGAGGTTCAAGGTTTGAAGACAATGCTAGAGGCTTGCAAGGATTAAATGATTTGCCATGATTAGGTAGTGGTTATGTGCCTAATGGTAAAGAACGGTACTGAGGGCTTCCCTGGTGGCGCAGTGGTTGAGAATCTGCCTGCCGATGCAGAGGACACGGGTTCGTGCCCCGGTCCAGGAAGATCCCACATGCCGTGGAGCGGCTGGGCCCGTGAGCCATGGCTGCTAAGCCTGCGCGTCCGGAGCCTGTGCTCCGCAACGGGAGAGGCCACAACAGTGAGAGGCCCACGTACCGCAAAAAAAAAAAAAAAAAAAAAAAGAACGGTACTGAAAGCCTCTGCCATATAAGGTCTGGGCACTGGATTTGGGAAGATTTAAGCAGTTGTTCCCTCCTAGACTCTAGATTAAATTGTTAACTTACTTAGCAACTGTTGCTAGGTAAGACAAGCTTTGCTCATAAAAGCGACTAGAAATAATGACTAAAGGGAACGTGGTAAAGCTGTTCATTTCCCAGATACCTTCTGTATTAGTTTCCTTCTGGGGATGTAACAAATTACCACATATTTAGTAGCTTAAAACAACACAAATTCATTCTCTTGCACTTCCGGAGGTCAGAAGTCCAAAATGAGTCTTATGGGGCTAAAATTAAGATGTTAGCAGCACTGGTCCTTCTGGAGGCTTTAGGGGAAAATCTGTTTCCTTGCCTTTTCCAGCTTCCAGAGGCCACCCTCATTCCTTGGCCCATGGACTCACATCAATATAGCCTTTTCTCTTCCTGTTTGCAGGGTGACATTGCTTCTTCCTCTGATCATCTGCCTCCCTCTTATAAGGACTTCTGTGATTCTATCAAGCCCAGCCAGATAATAAAGGATAATTTCCCCATCTCAAAATCCTGAACTTAATCACATCTGTCAAGACCCTTCTGCCATATAATGGAACATATTCACAGGTTCTAGGGATTAGGATCCAAACATCTCTGGGGTGGTTGGGGGAAAAGGAATATTATTCAGCCTGCTATACTTTCTGTTAAATGGTTTGTTTTAAAGAATTGATTTTTTAGGCCAGAAAAGGAGGGAACTCAATTTTTTTCAGGTTATCTATAAATATGTTTTTGTGCCATGACAGTAAAACTGGGAAATATCACAAGTATCTTAAAGGAAAATTTACTTTCATTAAGCAAGCACTCAAAATTACTAAGCTTGGTTTCAAAAATCAGAGTTAACTAATTTGTTGTCCTTGTTTTAAAATGGAAAGTCCTACATCTCAAGAACCCCCTCGGTGCCTGGCAAACTGGGAAAGATTGGTCACCCGATAAGGATATAAAATAATAAGTAACTTCACTGTTTACGTCAGGAAATTCTTATCAACTTGTCAGTTGAACTGCTTGCTCCTCTGGGCAAATAGCTCTTCTATCAGAAGAGATTGCTTCCCTGGGCAAAGAGGTCGCTTACACCTTATCAATGGTTCACTTACCAAGACTTGCTTCCAGACTGAATCTCTTATGTTACTGAGTTTGCCTAATCTCAACCAGATTCCTGCATTGGAAAACATTCCTCCTACCACTTGAACCCAGACTACAAAAGGCTGTAAGGCCCTCTCTAGACAACTGACTCTGTCAAAGTGGCATTTTCCTTTAGAGAAGGAATGAAAACATCAACACACAGCCAGGCAGCCTCTGACACTGCACACAGAAAGGCTGTGCTACAGAACTTGTAACCACCCTGTAAACAGTATCACAGTTAGGTTACTTGCTCCTAAAATTCAATGGGATTCTTCCCTTGCACTACTTCTCACAGCTGTGTGCCTTGCGGAATCTACTGCTACCCTGGTTCGTTCACACACGTCACATGGCTTAAGGCTGCCCTCTGCCCAGTTCCTGATGCCCTTCTTTGCTGCACTATCTCCTGATAGCTCACGTAACTAATACCTCCCTCACCAAGTAGCAACTTATTTTGTTGACTACCAGAAGAACTCTAAAGACAATGATGTGACATTAAATGTGTCAGTTGAAAACAGAAGAACTCTAGTTCTTTAATAACCAACAGCAGAATACTTTAAATTAAAAGGCATTTTATACCTCCTAAGTGCATTTTAAACTATTTGAAGTATACTATACAGAGACACCTAGCAAAGAAATATTTAGGGCTCAGTAGTAAAGATTTAATTTAGTTGCATGTAGATAACTAGCTAAGCTCTTTAATATTTACAAATCAGATAGTTACATTTTCATGTATCTTGCAAAACCACAATAAAGCACTGGAAAATAAATATTACATTATGATGATAAACTCTGCCTGTGCAATTATTTTACTTGTTAATAATAAATGAAACAAAATTTCAGAGATGAGATTTATTACTGAGCTCCAATTCCAATGATTTGGAGAATGAGGTAAATATCTAGAAAAGAAACAGGTCTAAACACTCATCAGAAAGGTATATATATATATATGGTAAACCCATGATCTTATGGTTATTTTAAAACTAGACCTTCTTTTCTTACCTATTGAGTAGTTCTAGTTTTTAAATAACTGTAAGAACATTTGGTCTACATTTATAATATCACTGTAACATTAATTTACAAAAACCAAAACAGATAACGTTGTAGTCAAATAAAAACATCATACTCAGTATAACATACTTTCTTTTTAAAAAAAGAAAAACTCCAATTACTTTGGGCTATTCTCTCATTTAATCGTTATTTTAGTAGTTGAATGGGAGTATCTTTTCAATTATAATAAAATTCTGAACCAAAATTAGCTGAAATGGAAAATCAAAATATAAGACCCATCTGTGACTCCGTAAAAACTATTTGTTTTTAACTGCAGGCTTTACGATAATTTACAATTATTTTTTTCTTCACAAATATAGGTTCTATGCCAGGTAGAAAATGAACACTGTCCTTGCAAACAGCAAAACAAACTAAACACCCACAACAGTTGTAAATGCACAATCCCCCTTAAAATGTTAAAAATACCATGTAAATTTAAGAGCCTCAGTACTTTTTATTATATAGAACTTAATTCACAAAAGTGACTTCCATTCTCATCGCACTTTTACAAGAGGATTTAGTCAAGAAAAAATATTGAGCAGCTCTTTCTGTGGAAAAAGAGTGCGATGATGGCTACAGTTTTGAAAGGACAACATTCACGATAGTGGCCTGGCTGCAACCGCCATCCTTCTTCCTCAGTAGCATCTTCTAGAACAAGAAACAGGATACTGTGTGGTGCTAATCTTCACCTGAAGACTTCAGAGTCCCCAGTAAAGCTCCATCTGCAGTAACCAGCACTGTTAATCCCACTTAGATGTTTTCCTCCTCATATAACTGTGTCCCTCACTATCAATAGCTTCATAGAGGTCCTTCTTATTCTCCTGTGTCGCATGTAGATAACCGATATAAGCCACACAAAGTGAAAGGGTTATCAATCCGAAAGCCATTACAGGTTTGTTCTGTCAAAGGAAAAAAATTATAAGACCTCATTAAGACTCATCATTTGAGGAGACTCAAGTATCTCTTGCACTTTCCTCTTGACATGCCAAGGCTTTAGTACCACACCAGCATTCCTATGGTATTAATTTCATTTATAAAAATTTACCCAGTTCTTTATTCAATTAACTCAACTCCTGATAATTTAGAGACTACAGAAGACTCTTGCTTCTTCTCTCCACGGCTGGGACATCTCTAACCTTCACCTTTCGGAAGGTGAGGCTGGAAGAGGTGTGAGGGAAACGAGAGGCATGAAAACTGGTCCAGTGCTCAGAGTTTTCAGTGTTATCTGTGTGATGTGGAAAAGTTGCTTAACTTCTCTGGGACCAAGCTTCCCACTTGCAAACCTTAAATTAGTTAATTTTATTAGGAAGTGAGGAATGAAGTGTACATGCTATTCTTCTCACCTGAGTTCATGGATAACTGTCAGAAACCCTTTCATGTCATACACCAGGTACAGCAAAATATACACGCTCTTCTCTGGGAACTTATTCTATTACCTCAAGAAATTTAGTGATTGGAAGAGAAATGCTATTGTAATAACCTTGATTTGCTGCTGTAAAATCCAAGACCCTAAGAGGCAAAGTGATGCAGCTTTGAAATTTTTTTTTAAAAGCTTTTTAAATTTGTATTTTCTGCTTCTGTCACCATACCTGTTGTATTACTATTATTTCAAATCTTAATCATCAAAGAAATAAAGGTCAAACCTCAGAGCAGTTTAAATTTACAATTCTTTTTAAAATATTTCTTATTTTATTTATTTACTTATTTATTCATTCATTCATTTATGGCTGCATTGGGTCTTCGTTGCTGCGCACAGGCTTTCTCTAGTTGTGGTGAGGGCTACTCTTCGTTGCGATGTGTGGGCTTCTCATTGCGGTGGCTTCTCTTGTTGTGGAGCATGGGCTCCAGGTGCGTGGGCTTCAGTAGTTGTGGCACACGAGCTCAGCAGTTGTGGCTCAAGGGCTCTAGAGCACAGGCTCAGTAGCCCTAAATTTACAATTCTTGAAATGTATTTGGCAATTAAAAGAATACATTAGGGACTTCCCTGGTGGCACAGTGGTTAAGAATCCACCTGCCAATACAGAGGACACGGGTTCGAGCCCTGGTCTGGGAAGATCCCACATGCTGCGGAGCAACTGAGCCCGTGCGCCATTAGTACTAAGCCTGCACTCTAGAGCCTGCGAACCACAACTACTGAGCCTGTGCTCTAGAGCCTGTGAGCCACAATTACTGAGCCTGCATGCCACAACTACTGAAGCCCGTGAATCTAGAGCCTGTGCTCCACAACAAGAGAAGCCACTGCAATGAGAAGCCCAGGCACGGCAACGAAGAGTAGCCCACGAACCGCATTGAAGAGCAGCCCCCGCTCGCTGCAACTAGAGGAAGCCCATGTGCAGCAACGAAGACCCAACGCAGCCAATAAATAAATAAATAAATATATATATATATATATATATATATATATATATATATAAAAGAATACACTAGTGCAACGTTTTTAAAACATTCTACCATGATTTAATGATTTGATTGTTAAATTGACCTATTTAACTTTCAAACAGCTTACACTGGCAACTATGTTATTAAAATTCTAATCACATTCAATACATTTAAGTACATTGTATGATTTCATTTGAGTTTTTAAAAAAGTAAAATTTATCATATCAAATATATTCAATAACTTGCTACAAAAATATGAATGATTAGCTAACTCCCTAACAGTGTACAAATGCGTGTTTTGAAATTTTTCAAGATATGTTTGCAGTATCCCCCTAGGTTAAAATATTAATAAAGCCTGGAATTGTAGACTATAAGAATGATCAGATTTTCAGTCTGTTTTTTGTTTCAATGGAAGATCTTATTTACTTAATAATACGTGATCAAACAATAAAAATTTCCTTAAAATTAACGCAGATATTAGAATAAAATTTTAAACGGGAATTTGAAAAGTCAATCCATTAAAATCCAACCATTTTCCATTAAAATTCCCCAAATGTGCTCAAAATAATTAGTTTTATATGTGTACTAAGTGAAACAGCATTGAAGATCTTCCTTCCACCTGCTTTTTATTCACAGAGAGGTCTTCCATGATAAAATCAAATAATAAAAACTTTCTTTTTCCGACAGCCTAGTTAAGCTGAACATAAAGTCTTATCCTGGGAACTTCCCTGGTGGTCTAGTGGCTGGGACTCCGCACTCCCAGTGCAGGGGGCCTGCTTCGATCCCTGGTCGGGGAGCTGAATCCCACATGCAGCAACTAAAGGTCCCACATGCTGCAACTGGGACCCAGCACAGCCAAATAAATAAATAAATATCTTAAAAAAAAAAAAAAAGTCTTATCCTGGATGTATTTCTTACAGGTTTAATGAAGAGCTCTGGATTCACAGCTCGAAATAAGGTTGTGGAGCGGACCCCTCTGAGCCCTGGGTTTCCCAGGTCTTTTTCCTTGGGTGGCTCCTTTTTAACGGCTGGAGGCTCAGGTGCTGAAGACATCTTGAGGAATGATGATTTAGTACCTAAAAATAAAATAAGAGACTTTTTTTCCCTTCCAGATTATGTTCTTTTGATAATGCTCTTCAAGAAACTGATCCCGTATTCATTCCTTTTTGAATTCCAGTCCACTTTTCCACCAAAAGTGATGGTCCATTATTTTCTTCCTTTGTGTAACACATACTTTGTAAATGGAACTTCAGGTTTTGCTTGGTAAAACGGCTATTTTTTTTTCATCTCTTAGACCAAACTAGTGAGGTATGCAAAAATCGTCTTCCTACGTTTCCAGGAGGCCAGATAATTTGTTTGTTGGTCTGAGTCACACTGTATCTTGTTATATGAAGGGGGCGCTAAGGGTGGAAGTGGCCGGTGGGTTATCCACCCCTTCTTAATTTCCTTGCATTTTCACTCTTCCTCACCTTCCAGCAGCCCTTTCGGGACAGGAGCATTCCGTTGCTCCATTGCTCCCACGCCCTCTGCCTTCCTCCACCGGCCACCCCAGCACCAGCACCAGACAGAAGGGTGGGCAGCTGTCAGTGCTCACTCCCGCTCTGCCCATCAGCCACTCTCTGCAAACAACCACTGTGCTACCTCCGTAATCTGAATACCCTTTTTCTCTTAATTACTCAGGATTTATCCTATTAGATCCGAGTATGTCTTTTGGCTTCTGGTTCTCCCAGCTGGAATGCCATCATTTCGTGAATATTTTTCTCTTCTAGATACTATTAGGCAAAAGCTTCTTCCTACCATTCCTGCCACCGAATGCTTGGGGGCGGGGGCAGAGTTCCAAGGGAGAAGGTAGGGAAAGACACCTTCCAAAGAAAGGCTGAACTTGATAACAACATAATACAATTCTTCAGGGGAAATGCTGAACCCTCTCATATAGTAAATGTTCTGAAATGAGTCAAACACTCACATTTAACTCATTGGGGCTTTGTTTATTCAAGTATTCTTTAAGTCTTCCATTTTATAGTCTTTATAAAAGCAGTATTTTTGCAACTTTATTACTTATGGAGAAAGTTAGGAAGTTTTTCAAAGCATACTGATTATTCAATGAGAAAGCTCAACACATGTGTGATCCAAACACAGGAGTGTGCTATAGGCACAGCAGGTGGCCATTAGCAAGAGGATCTTGAGTTTCACTCCTTCCATCCCCTTGCTAACCCTTCTCAGCCATTCATTAAATAAACCTCCCTTACTTTGGGCATGTATATTGGTTTCATAATCACTGGGGAGCAAATAAACATTTCTGAAGCCCTGGGGGTTAGCTGACTCGCCAATGACAAGTGGTCTCATCTCTTCCGACCACGATGCATTACAGCAGAATAGAGCAATCATCAAACTCTGTTTACCTCTTCTGCGAAGTCTACCTTGGACACAAAGTATATGAGGTAACAACTCGTAAAACACTTATTTCATCAGCATTTAAAACATCATTCAAGCTGTAACAAGCAATTTTTTTTTAATTTCGACTGCATTCAAGTAACTAGTTTTCTCTACTGAACAGTGTTTTTTTCACTACAGACAACTTCTGAATCATTCCATAACACACCTGCAATTTGTTCAGCCAGCACACACTTGCTTGAAACTCATCATGCCCAAGGTTGGCAAAAAAATCCAACGTTTTCTGCAGAACCAGGGGTCCACTCATATGCCCGACTCTTACGTGAATTTCTTGAAACTGTCGAGTCAAGAAAAACGCACAAACTACAAGTTGCAAGTTAAGTTTTATTTGGGGAACTTACTGAGGACTATAGCCCGGAAGACAGCCTCTCAAGCCTCTCAGATATATTAATATTTATACATATACACATGCAAGATTCTTTGGTCTCCTCTTTCCTTGGCCGAACCTACATTTGCTTTGTGACGAATCAAATAAGCAATCAAGGTAGTATTTATTATACTGCAACCTCTAGACATCCACATTCTGTTTATGTTAAACCGTTTATGTTAAACTCTTTGCCAGAAATGACAATTAAAGAACACCTGGGCTAGAAACCACTGCAAATGTTTACTGAAAGGGCCTTTTACAACTTAAAGAACTACCTACTACACTATATGTAAAAAGATTTAATATGCCACAATTTCCATTGTTTGTGATACTTTGGGGAACGTATGAAAATAATATTTTTCATTATATATCATTCTTTTACTAGGCCTGGAATAAGACAGCTCAGTTCTACTGCTGCTTCTCCTTTAATGAGCCACAGTCACTGAAGATGTTACAATAGTTCTCCCCAAACTCCATGAACTTGTTTATGCCGCTGATCAAACTAATAAAGAATTTTAACAACCTTCTGTACTTTAAGTAAAAAGAAAGAGATTACTGAGGCCAAAAAGGGCCTTAGTAGGTAAGAATTTGTGATATATAAGAACAGAACAAAGCAGAACATTTTTTTCACGTAAGAGAAGGTTCTTCTGCATCTCCTCACATGCCCGGCACACAGAGCTGTAGGAGTATGACTGGGGCAGAAATTCAAGATGTGGTGGTTGAATAAATAAAGTATGTAAGATGCAAAACTTTAGCTGTTTCTTCACAGATGTGCTAATTGTCAGTGCTTTTTGGGAAAACAAGTCTCTATTTCAAAAGCAAACTTTTAATCTAGTAGTAAAAGCTACTTTCAAGTGCAGAGCTAATATAATTCCATTTTAAAAAGCTGCAGCACCGTAAGTTCAAAGCACAGCAACAACTTATTCCAACATTACCACTCGAATCAGCAGTACCTAAGACAACAGTTAACATCTAGCACACGTCCATCAGAACTTCCTAAGTCTCCCCATCACTTTCTCCCACTTCTTCCCTTACTCTTTTTTTCCCACTGCAGGTAACTAGCACTTTCTTGTTTGTATATGATATTGACCAATCTCTAGATACACTTGCTTTCAAGGTATGTTTATTTGTAAGCTAGGACCCTCATTTATTGCATTACAAGGGGAATCTCCAGACTTCCCTGGTGGTTCAGCTGTTAAGAGTCCACGCTTCCAATGCAAGGGGCCTGGGTTCGATCCCTGGTCAGGGAACTAGATTCCGCATGCCACAACTAAGACCCAGTGCAGCCAAATAAATAAACATTACACACACACACACACACACACACACACACACACACACGCGCGCGAGGATGATGGGAACCTGGCACTGAACTGCTTCTGGCTAAGTAATTTGGTGATTAGTTTCTGTGTGGGTCCACCTGTAAAAAACTCAATAAATCAGGAAACCCAGGGCCACCACCTGGCTTTGCAATCCATCCAGGTGCCCCCGTTCTTATTTCTTCTTCATTTTTCCATCACCCATTTGTTGTTCCCTTATCAACTCAGGAAAAGAAACTGTTGTATATAATTTTTTTTAAATAGAAGAGAGGAGAATTTTTCATACCTGTCTGTAAAAAAAAGATCTAAACTAAACTGTATTTACTTCGTATGTCCCTCCTGGAGAAAAGACAGTCTCTTCAATAAGTAGTGCTGGGAAAACTGGACAGCTACATGGAAAAGAATGAAATCAGAACATTCTCTAACAACATACACAAAAATAAACTCAAAAGGGATTAAAGACCTAAATGTAAGTCTGGATACTATAAAACTCTTAGAGGAAAACACAGGCAAAACACTCTTTGACATAAATCACAGCAATATCTTTTTGAATCCAAAAGGGTCAACCTCCTAGAGTAATGAAAATAAAAATAAAAATAAACAAATGGGACCTAATTAAACTTAGCTTTTGCACAGCAAAGGAAACCATAAACAAAATGAAAAGACAACCTACAGAATGGGAGAAAATATTTGCAAATGATGCAATGGACAAGAGATTAATCTCCAAAATATACAAACAGCTCATGCAGCTCAATATCAAAAAAACAAACAAACCACTCAAAAAATGGGTGGAAGACCTAAATAGACATTTCTCCAAAAAAGACATACACATGGCCCATAGGCACATGAAAAGATGTTCAACATAGCTAATCATCAGAGAAATGCAAATCAAAGCTACAATGAGGTATCTGCCCATCATCAAAAAGTCTACAAACAATAAATACTTGAGAGGGTGTGGAGAAAAGGGAACCTTCCTACACTGCTGGTGGGAATGTAAATTGGTACAGCCACTATGGAGAACGGTATGGAGTTTCCTTAAAAAACTAAAAATAGGGGCTTCCCTGGAGGCACAGTGGTTGAGACTCTGCCTGCCGATGCAGGGGACACCAGTTCATGCCCCGGTCCGGGAAGATCCCACATGCCGCAGAGCAGCTGGGCCCGTGAGCCATGGCCGTTGAGCTGCGCGTCCAGAGCCTGTGCTCCTCCACAATGGGAGGGCCACAACAGTGAGAGGCCCGCATACAGAAAAAAAAAAAAAAAAAAACTAGAAATAGAGCTACCATATGATCCAGCAATCCCACTCCTGGGCATATATCTGGAGAAAACAATAATTTGAAAAGATACATGCACCCCAGTGTTCACTGCAGCACTATTTACAATAGCCAAGACATGGAAGCAACCAAAATGTCCATCAACAGGTGAATGGATAAAGATGATGTGGTATATATACACAATGGAATATTACTCAGCCATAAAAAAGAATGAAATAATGCCAATTGCAGTAACATGGATGCACCTAGAGCTTATCATACTAAGCAAAGTAAGTCAGAAAGAGAAAGACAAATACCAGATGATATCACTTATAAGTGGAATCTAAAAAAATGATACAAAATCAACTTACTTACAAAACAGAAACAGACTCACAGACATATAAAACGAACTTAGGGTTACCAAAGGGGAAAGGTGGGAGTGTGGATAAATTAGGAGTTTGGGATTAAGATACACACAATACTATATATAAAATAGATAATCAACCAGGATCTACTATATAGCACAGGGAACTCTACTCAATGTTCTGTAATAACTTATAAGGGAAAAGAATCTGAAAAAGAATGGATATATGTATTTGTGTAACCAAATGACTTTGCTGTACGCCTGAAACTAACACAACATTGTAAATCAACTATACTCCAATATAAAATAAAAATTAAAAAAAAAAAAAGATCTAAACTAAGCTGCGTTTACTTCCTATGTCCCTCCTGGTAAAAAGGTCTTTACCTTTCTCTTCTGCCCACCCTCTGTTGAAGGCAATATGAGATAGGAAAAGGAAGCAGCAGAGGTCAAGGACTGACTCTTTGCACCAATGCCACAAGGGTCATTCACACCCTCAAGTGTGAGTGAGAATGGTGCTCCCCTGGAATGAATAATGCACACTGTGCGAGGATATACAAAGACGTTCCTAAGCCAAGTCAGGATCAGTCATTTCTGAATGATTTTCTCTCCTTTAGCAAAATTCTTACTCTGCAGGATGATCCAGAATATATTTGGCAACTGACATTAAACAATTCAGTGAAATCAAATTGGCATGACATGAAAATTAGACCAAGATATAAAGAATCTGAGTTACTTTGGGGGAAAACCTTTATCTTCAGATATTCATTTTTGAAATAAGCATCTCAGTAGAAGATAAATTTAGAAAATTATCAGAATCATAGAACATTAGTGAAAGGCATGTCAGCAATAATCAAAGCCTTGTTTTTAAGACTTACGGAATTATAAAATGGACAAAATACTTTAATGAGATATAAATGTACTTGTTATTTTAGTTCCACGTACCACACTATTTTAATATTTAAGAAAATCACTTGCAGTCTGGGGCAGGGCACCTTAAAAATAATTTGAGGGGCTTCCCTGGTGGCGCAGTGGTTCAGAGTCCGCCTGCCGATGCAGGGGACACGGGTTCGTGCCCCGGTCCGGGAAGATCCCACATACCGCGGAGCAGCTAGGGCCGGTAAGCGGCTAGGCCCGGGGAGCGGCTAGGCCCAGCGAGCAGCCCGCGTACCGAAAATAAAACACAAAAGAATAAGCAAGTTTGGGACAGAATCAGAGGACTTCTGTCTTGAGGGAGTGTAGAATAGCCTCAAATTCCAACTTTGCTACGGATCAGGTGTATGTTTTTGAGTGACAACCTCTCTAAGCCTCAGTCTGCACCTTTATAAAAGGGATAATATTATCTAATGCATAGAATTACTATCTGGACTAAATGAGGTAACTTTTTTAAAGGACAAAACAGATGTTCAACAACTGGTAGCTACCGTCACCTTCACCATCGAATCCAATCCCCTTTTTTTAAACAAAGAAATCTAAACCCACAGAGACTGCCTTTGCCCAAGGGACAGGGAGATAATCCAGGTCTCTCAATTTCCAGCCCACCCCTAGTCCACCACTTCACCCCACCTTACTCCTAAATTGATAAGACTCTGCATTTAGAAGTTATTTATTACAAGATTTAAGAAACATAAAATTATAATCACTTAAATTTTAAAGATGAATTCTGTATTTGCTGTTTTAAGGTAAAAAAAGCTATTAAAAAATCTCTTTCCATCTCTTGAAATTTACTGTACCTAGAAAAAGGAGAAAGATTTTGACAACGGTTGTTGCCTACAATCTGAGAGGTGTAAAGTACTACCAGGGTCCGCTGCCCTCCCCATAGTGTGGTACCCGCACTACATCTGGCCCTACTCAAAGACTGACACCTTTGAAGCCTCCAGAAAAAAACAAAACAACTGCATTCAGTTAAGTTCCAGACATTGTCTTGCAGGGGGAACACACGACTTAACACAGTTAAAAAGGAAAGAGGCACCTCATGTGAAAACAGTTACAAAACCACTTTCCCCTAATTGGGAAGTTTGGTGAGCTGGGATACCAAGAAACTGTCCAGGAAATGGGACGGACACGCGCCCGGTGGGGTCAGAGATCTACAAGACCCGGCTCAGGGCACCCACCGAGTGGCGAGGATTCGGGGGGCTTGAGAGAACGCCGCCGAGTCCACGCACCTGGGAGCGAGGCCCGCATGGCGGCCGGGCCCTCTAAGGCCAGGGTCTAGTGCGCTGTAGGGCGGCCGCCCTGTCCCAACCCGCCGGCCCTCCGCCGCGCCACCCCGGCCGCGCCACCCCGGCCGCGCCACTGCTTACCTGCTGCTGAGTCACCTCCTCTCCGCGCCCGCCGCGCTCCGCCTCTCCTCCTGCGCCTCGTCTCCTCCTGCAGGAGAGAGCGGCCCAGCGCGCTCGGCAATCTCGGCGCCGCAGCGACCCCTACAGCCCGGAGGCTGCGGCGCAGGGGCGCGGGAGCGGAGGGGTACCAGTCTAGCGCCTCTCCTCCACCTCCCAAGCCCGTCCGCGGGATGGAGTTTGCAAAGGGCGTTTTTGGTTTTTTCCTTTTTTACCTTAAGTTTTCAGCCTACTGGGTTCAAATAACTTTCCAGTTTCGCGTGTGTATTTTGTATAAATGAAAGGAGACATCACCTAGAATTACATAAATTTATTAACGGAAGGGGAAAGCTTTCTGATTTGGGAAAGAAGGCTCGGATCTGGTCTCCTCCTAGCCCCATTTCAGGGGCACAGTCATTTAAATGTACGGTTAATCCTCTGACATTCTGTTAGTGCCTTGAGATTCTAAGATGCAAGATACGTGTGGCTATGGTTGTGATAAGAATAGATATGGATGCCGGTTTGCACATACTTTGCTGATGTTGAACTTTGTTGGGATAAATGCTGTGTTAAAACAAACAAACTAGAATATCAGGTGCCCAGATTTTGGCATGGATTTATGTAAAGTTTTGGCAAATGGATTTTGAATTTAATTAAAACGTTCTCTCAAGCCAAATTGACTTTCATTTGAGGTTTAATTTTTTAAAGTTCACTGACATCTGGTATTAGTAGGCAATCTTCTTAAAAATAAGTTAAATTTTAATTAAAAAGCTGTTTGTAACATGAAAAGGTGCTCAACATCACTCATCAGTAGGGAAATGCAAAACCACAGTGAGAGATCGCCTCACACCTGTTAGAAGGCCTATCGTCAAAAAGACAAGAGGGACTTCCCCACTGGCACAGTGCTTAAGAATCCACCTGCCAACTCAGGGGACACGGGTTTGAGCCCTGGTCCGGGAAGATCCCACATGCCGCGAAGCAACTAAGCCCATGTGCCACAACTACTGAGCTTGTGCTCTAGAGCCCGCCAGCCACAGCCCACATGCTTAGAGCCCGTGCTCCGCAACAAGAGAAGCCACCGCAATGAGAAGCCCACGCAACGCATTAAAGATAGCCCCTGCTCACCGCAACTAGAGAAAGCCCGTGCTCAGCAACAAAGACCAACGCAGCCAAACATAAAAAAAATTAATTAATTAATTAATTTTAAAAAATAATAAGATAGCACCATCAATATTTAATAATATTTAACAGGACATCTGGTATTTGCTAGGATTAGGAGCTTTTCTATTTCATGGGATTGGCTGCATAAAACAAAGTTTCATCTGTGTGAAAATGCATTCAGATTTATGAAAGACAACTATTTTAATCACAACTTCCCAAAGTCTGCTCTAGGGACAATACTGGTGGTCTGTGAGCCTTCTCAAGGGAAGAGTAGTTTTTTTTTTCACACAAGAATTAATAGAATTAATCTTTGCACGGGCTCTAGGCATGCGGGCTTCAGTAGTCGAGGAACACGAGTTTAGTTGCTCTGCAGCATGTGGGATCTTCTCAGACCAGGGCTCGACCTGTGTCCCCTGCATTGGCAGGCAAATTCTTCACCACGTTGTTGCAGTAATTTTTACAAAATCAATGCTGGATTCTTTTCCCTACCATCATGCCAAGTCAAAGTAGGTGACGTAATTAATGTGGGGTCAGCATACAACTGTTATTTCAGCTGCAAATAACTGAAAGTAACTTGAGTGCAAAAGGATCTGTATTACCTCATGTAATTAAGTACAGGGAGGGGACTGGTTTGGGGAACAGTGAGATGTGGGACATCCCTTGTCTCATTTCTCTATGCGCTTCTCAAGTACACTCACTGCATGTCTTGGGTACATCCCTGCTGGCAGTTCCAGCCTCCTACCACGTTAAGGTACATCCAAGTGGAAAGGGAGCTTTCCTAATCATCCATATATCACATCTCATAAAAGAATTGTGATTGGCTTTCATGACCTCTGGGTCATGTACCCTTTTTCAGGACAAATTGTTGTGGACAGGAGGAAGGGATAGCACGGCTGGTCCAGCCTGGGTCAAGGTCATGTTATCCCAGTTGTGGAGGAGACATACTCTGGGGGTTGCGATGGGATAGAGGTGCTAGGAAGGCAAAACAAGCAGACGTCCACCCCACAGGCAGACCTGCTTCCTGAGAAGTTACACAGAAGCCCTGAGAAGCAGCAGCCGGCAGGGACCACGGAATAGAGCTTTTCCACCGAGGGGTGCCGCTGCCCCACGCTCACATGGTGGTGAAGGGATGCCTTCTACTCACGGTGGGTGACTAAATGAGGTGTCCAGAGTGGAGGAAATGGGTGGGCCTGCTGCTGAATGCACAGGAGAGACCCCTGAGGGACTTGAAAAAATAGTGTCGTTACCTGCCATCATATAATTTATTTATTTACTGTCTTTCTTCTCCTTTAGCATGTAAGTTCCATGAAGGCATGACTATGCCATGAAAGCTCCATGGAGCTTCATGTAAGCTGCATGAAGGCTCTATGTTTTGCTCGTAGCTATATTTCCAGACACATGAAGAGCTCCAGAAATATTCCTAGAAGGGATGTTGAGTGGACAAGTGATATGCTAAGGAGGTACCATGATAAAGAGCAGTCAACCAATGCATGGGCCTCTGAACCATGACAGACACTTTCCCAGAATGGGGTGAAAGTGAGATATTGTGAAAGGGGTCCTAGTGCAGGAGGGTAGAGCTGCCATGATGGGCCTGCAGGCCCTGCTTGTGAAAGGAAAATCAAAATGGAGTTGATGTTGCTAAGAGAGCTCTCTCACATGGAACCTGGAGGCCATCGAGAAAGTGTGACTTACGCATGTCTCGGCTTGGATGGAACCTGACCTTTGATCACTTACCATCTAAAGCAGGCATCCAGAACATCTGCCCAGTGCTCCAGAAACTCAAGATATTTCTTGGACGCTTACCCTAAAATAACGAGTGACAGCCTATCCCTTAAGGACAAATATTGCCTTTCCTGCATGAGAGTCAGTCATAATTCTTGAACAATCCTGTGGCTTTTGCTTTTATAAGCCCCTGACTCTTTCTCTTCCCCAGAACAGGCTTTTAGTTTTACCTGATTCTGTGTCTCCCAAATTGCAATTTTTTAAGACCCCCCCAAAAAGTTCTTTGTTCTTTGCAGCCTCGATACCGATTATTGTTGGACATCAATTCTGTAACTGCCTCTGACGGCACCCAGGGCTGCAGAAACAACTTCTCTCAGCTGAGGCACAGATCTTTTATTCCTTTATCAACTTGTTCCTCTCATTGGATAAAAACACACAAAAAAACCCAAGCCCACCCTTTTCCTTACTCTTCCACATTTGCCCAAACCCAATTTCCAGAGAGGAAGGGAGTCCTCTGAGGTAGAGGGGGCCCAAGCAAGGCTTTGTGGCCAGCCCTTTGTCAATAGCCACGCCCTTGGGTGTGGAGGGCATAGGCCCTGAGGTTTGCCTGTAGGCGAATAAGTCAGTGAAATGTCAGTATCAATGTTCAAGTGACCTTATTTTTACCCAGATGCTAGAGAAAGTTGGGGAATTTGGGTGGTATGATTGAATAGAAACTGCTGTTCACTGTACTTACCTTTGAAGTACAACAATTTTAATGTAGATGTAAAATGCAGTGTATTACAAAATTTACAAACGTTTAGAGAGAAGTCCCAGAGACTAACAGATGAACTCACAAGATGGCTTAGTGTTTCTGAAGCCTTGCCAGTTGGTCTGACATTCACATACCCTCAGCATTATCCTACATCGAGGGTTGGCAAACTTGAGCATGCGTCAGACTCACCTTTGTTAAAACACCAGTTACAGGACCCCAACTCCAGCGTATTTCAGAAAGGAGGTCTGGGGTGGGGCCTGAGAAATTCTATTGCAAGTTCCCAGGTGCTGCCACTGCTGCTCCTTGGACCTCACCTTGAGAACCACTGACATTCATGATGGGTCACTTTCCTTCTTCATTTGCCAGATAAGACGTAACTGCTTCTTATTATATGGTTTCTACCCTGGGGAGAGACATGTGTCACATTTTAACTCATCTTAAGAAATTCCTCTGAAGATTTAAATGTCTGACCCAATGAAGCCTCCAGCAAATCAGACAAAACAATCATTTCAGACGGTGGAGACTTAAATACACTTAGTGTTGATCATAGGTCTGCATGGATTGAGATCAGTGCAAATCTAATCAAGTGAGTGGGACAATTTTATTTGGAGGCAATGACATTTATCCTGAGAAGGTGCTTCCTAAGTTTCAAAAAATGCAAAGATTTGGACCTACTGCATAGTACCGGGAACTATACTCAATATTTTGTAATAACCTATAAGGGCAATGAATCTGGAAAAAAAATATATATGTATGCATAGCTGAATCACTTTGCTGTACACCTGAAACTAACACAACATTGTAAATCAACTATAATCCAATATAAATAAATAAATAAATAGAGATTTTTAGAAAGATTAGAAACTCTAATTATTTTTAATGCCTTCCTTTGAGGGCATAAAACAAATAACTGAGTTACTTAGATGCATAAAATGTAATAAAGTCCTTTATTGTAATGGTCCTAAAAGAATGTTGTGTCATGGCTTAAAAAAAATGAAAAGTCTCTTTAAGTTCAAATAAGAAAGATTCCCTTGTCTTCTATTTTCTTTCATTTCTTTCTTTTTTCTTCTCCTTTCTTTAGTTTGAAAAAACTTGGAGCTTTTCCTCAGGTCATGTGGAAATTGTTCTACAGCAGATGACATGCAGGGCAGATTATTTGTGGATTACAGTAAGTATTTTTATTCTCAGGAAAGCTGTGAATGTGCTAAATTAAGGTTACCTGGTGACAAGCTAAGTGCTTTTCCGGATTAATGAGAACAGTTGTAAAAATCTACAGTGAAAAGGCAAATCTCCAGAAGAGGACAGCCTCCGTGTGAACAGGCGTCAGGGTTTTCTAATCTGAGCCAGAGGCTCGCTCTATTTCTCTTTTAGACCAGTCAGCCTCCACCTCTCACTCCAAGCAACCAAGAGTGTCTGTCTCTCTTCCAGCCATGCAGATGTAAAATGCAGCCTTATTATAAAACTTACAAACATTTAGGGAGAGACCCCAGAGTCTAACAGAACATCATGAACAGCATATTGTACAGTTTGTTTGTTTGCAGAAAGGGTGTAGAGCTTTGATCAATACAGTTGGATGGGCGGACAGGGAAAGCAGGCTCTGCCATTAGGCCCTGGAGGCCTGATGGAGTAAAGCATAGTGACACAGGCACAGAATAATGGAAAGCAGGTGAATCAAGGCAAACAGGGTAACAGGTTTGTGTAATTATGAGGAATTATTTTCTTTTGTTCAGATTTTCTTTAATATTGTTGTTGTACTTATTTTCAATACCAATTATTTAATATAAACTGGTGCTAGAATTTAAGTAAATCACCTCTATTTTTTAAGTAATCTTTTTGTTCAACTGAAGCATTTGTTTCATTGAAGGAAAGTATACAAATTCTAAGTGAACAGCTTGATGGATACTCACAAAGTGTACACACTCAAGTGACCGCCACCCAGAAGAGGAGCTAGAATATCCCAGAAGAGCATCCCAGAACCACATCACACCTCCTCTCCGTCACTATCCAACCCCTTCCCTGGCAACCACTATTTCAAATTCTATCACCATATATTAATCTTTTAACTATTATGTTTTAAAATTCATTCATACTGATGCATTTATCAGTCTGTGGTTCATTTCCATTGCTATATAGTATTGCATTGTCCTGAGAAGTGAGATTTCCTGCCTCAGCATGAACTTAACGGATGGGACTGAGAGCTGAGATTAGCCAGATTAGGAAGATTACAATAGCAGATCAATAAAGAAATTTACTGTTTGCATCAGGAAATTTTTGCCAACCGATTTCTATAAGCAAACAGTTTTCCAATCTGGGTAAACAACTCACTTATCAGGACAATTGTTTTCTCTTCATAAAACTCATCTGTAGAATGTTGCTTTGCTATGAACACCAATCCTAAAATATAGTGTCATGAACTTGACCTAGTCCCAACCAGTTTCCTACCTTGAAAGACCTGGCATAAACCTTGTGAGCCCAGAATCCCAAACCCTACAAATACTCTTCCCTAATTTCCCCACTTAGAGACACTACCAAGACTGTAAGCTGTGCTTGATCAACAGTTTTTCCTGGCAGTCTGTGAGGGGGTTGACAATATGAACACATCATAATTTATGTACCCATTCTTATGTTGGTGGGCATTTGGGTGTTTCCAGTTTGAGACTATTATGAATAATGCTGTTACGAATATTAGTGTATTTTGATGCATATATGTATACACTTGGGTTTGGAATTGCTGAGTCATCAGTGGGTGTATGTTCAATTTTATTACATTTAACAGTTTCCAAAGTGATTGCACCAATTTATACTCTCACCAGCAGTATATGCACATTCCTACCAAAACTTAATATTGTCTGTCTTTTTAATTTTAGTCATTTTGGCGGGGGTGTAGTGATACTCCCCCAACAATCTTTCTTCTCTCTCTCAAATGCCTAACAGAGGTCATTACACATGCTGGGTTTCCTTTTCAGATTTTCCGATAGGCTAGAGATGCTGAACAGTCCCTGGGGTTCAGACTGTGGCTGTGAAGCATTGGCTCTGGGTGCCATAGTCTTACTTCTATGTACAGCCATATGCAGGCTGTGTGTAAAATTAACTGTGTTTATTATACTGCAAGGAGCACAAGCTAAGCATATGTAGGCGTCAAAACTTAGAACGGTTGTCTGTCTTATGTCCATGTTTACTTTACACAACACCATCTGCTGAGATGTTATGGCAACACATGGAGTGGTCAATCCACAGACCTTAAGCCCTGAATGGAATTTAAAGTGTGTACTTCTCTGAGCCACAAAAAATTTGTCCAAGGTACTTTTTTATCTGCGTTGGGTTTTGTTGTGATTTTTTTTTTTAAGTTTAGTCAAGCACTGGAGGAAGTATTTGACCTAATTATTTCATCTTCTATAGTTATGTATGTTTGTCTTAATATTTTTACCCATCTATTCAATTGAAATAACCAACAGCTCCTACTTTTAACCTACTGAGATCCCCTTTCATGTGGGAATCTCAAATTGTTTCATCAACTATTATTCATTACTTGCCGTTTCAACCCTAAATTTAACTAACATTTATCAAACGCCTATTACATGTCAGACACTGTTACCTAATACTTGCACACTGCTGCCAGATAATCGAGCTAACAATTCCAAGCACATAATGAAGTTACCGTTGCAATGAGTATTCCAGCCACCATGGAGTGGGAGATCCTTACTCATGTATGTATTTATTTCTATTTCATATTATTAACCTCTGAGATTAATCTTTGAGATTAAATCTCTAATAACTGAGAATTGCCATGTTAGAAAGAGATGAGTAGGGACTTCCCTGGTGGTCCAGTGGTTAAGACTCTGCGCTTCCACTGCAGGGGGCGCAGGTTCAATCCCTGGTCAGGGAACTAACATCCCACATTATAAGAATGAAATTAGAGGTGACTGTCTCCCTGAGTCGGCCCGTGTGTCTCTCTACATGTACCCCCTTTTCCTCCTAATAAGCACTTGATTTAAAAAAGGAACGAAATTAGAACACTCCCTAACACCATACACAAAAATAAACTCAAAGTGGATTAAAGACCTAAATGTAAATCCAGATACTATCAAACTCTTACAGGAAAACATAGGCAGAACACTCTCTGACATAAATCGCAGCAAGATCCTTTTTGACCCACCTCCTAAAGTAATGAAAATAGAAACAAAAATAAACAAATGGGACCTAATTAAACTCAAATGCTTTTACCCAGCAAAGGAAACCATAAACAAAATGAAAAGACATCCAACAGAATGGGAGAAAATATTTGCAAACAAAGTGACTGACAGGGGATTAATTTCCAAACTGTACAAGCAGCTCATTCAGCTCAATAACAAAAAAAGCGAACAACCCAATCAAAAAATGGGCAGAAGACCTAAATAAACATTTCTCCAAAGAAGAAATACAAATGGCCAAAAAGCACATGAAAAGATGTTCAATATTACTAATTATTAGAGAAATGCAAATCAAAAATACAGTGAGGTATCACCTCACACCGGTCAGAACGGCCATCATCAAAAAATCTACAAACAGGGCTTCCCTGGTGTCACAATGGTTGAGAGTCCACCTGCTGATGCAGGGGAAATGGGTTCGTGCCCCGGTCTGGTGCGGGGAGGGCACAGCAGAGAGAGGCCCGCGTACTGCCAAAGAAAAAAAAATCTACGAAAAATAAATGCTGGAGAGGGTGTGGAGAAAAGGGAACCCTCTTGCATTGTTGGTGGGAATGTAAATTGATACAGTCACTATGGAGAACAGTATGGAGGTTCCTTAAAAAACTAAAAATAGAACTACCATACGACCCAGCAATCTCACTACTGGGCATATACCCTGAGAAAACCATAATGTGTCAAAAAGACACATGTACCACAGTGTTCGCTGCAGCACTATTTACCATAGCCAGGACATGGAGGCAACCCAAATGTCCATCAACAGAGGAATGGATAAAGAAGATATGGTACATATATACAATGGGATATTAGCCATGAAAAAGAACAGAATACTGCCATTTGCAACATGGATGGACCTAGATATTGTCATACTGAGTGAAGTAAGTCAGTGAAGGACAAATATCGTATGATATCACTTATATGTGGAATCTAAAAAAATGGTACAAATGAACTTATTTACAAAACAGAAATAGAGTTACAGATGTAGAAAACAATCTTATGGTTACCAGTGGGGGAAGAGGGGAGGGATAAATTGGGAACTGGGACTGACATATACCCACCATTATATATAAAAGAGATAACTAATAAGGACCTACTGTAGAGCACAAGGAACTCTACTCAATACTCTGTAATGACCTATATGGGAAAAGAATCTAAAAAAGACTGGATATATGTATATGTATAACAGACTCACTTTGCTGTACAGCAGAAACTAACACAACATTGTAAGTCAACTACACTCCAACAAAAATTTTGAAAAAGGAAAAAAAAGGGATGGGTACTACTTCTTCATGTAAGTGTCTTGTGTTCACAAGTTGTACTGGAAAGCAATTGTTCTGAGATGCAGAGGCAGTTCTCCCCATATGTGCTTTGCTGCCAAGTGCAAAAGGTAATTTTTTTGTTTTTCGAATCTATGCATACTTCTCTCATTTCTGGTCCCATTTTGTTTTTACAGGAAATCTCACAACCCAAAGTCAGTGTTGCTTTCAGTGGACAAAGATAACAACAGCTACTATTTATTGAGCAGTTATTATTTCATTTAAGCATTATAAGAAAACCAAAAAAGGGAATGCCTTCCCCATTTTGCAGACAAGGAAACTGAGGCTCAGAAAACTCAAGCATCTTGAGCAAGTTCATGAAGTTAAGTAAAAAACAGGTCCGGGATTCCAACCCCCGTTTGTCTGAACTCCGGTCTATGGGATCTGTACTGTTGCAAAAAAACATTTTAATAGAGAATTGACACAAATTCTGATAAGTAACTCCCTTGAACCTTGCCTCTCCAGGCTAAATACGTCCAATCCATATTTTCAAGACTCATTTAGAGACACCCTCTCCACCCTGGTCACTGTCTTCTAGACCTACTTGAGCTTGTCAAAGGTCTTACGGAGGCCAGAAAAAAAACGCAGTGCTCCAGCTCTGTCTAAAGTGAGGAGAAAAGACTCCTGACCTCCCTTGGAAGAGGCATTATGCTAAGAAACAATAAAGGTCAAGTTCAGAACACAGTACTCTGTGCGTGAGTGTTCCCAATGCACAGGAGGGCTTATACGTCCATCACTGCCGCCAGCTGTGATGTTAACACTTAGACCTTGGTCGTGTTCTTCTCATATGGCTCTGCTTTCGACACACCTCTGTTGTCTTTATTAACACAGCGATCCTCAAGCAGGTTTTCCTTCAGCCTCCACCGCTGTGTGGTTCATCCAGGGGGCCACGCTGGACATTTGAACGCTCTGACTTATACTGCCTCCATGTTCTGGGCTCTGCTCATGCTGACGTCCTGCAGGGACACATTCTCACAGTGAAGAGAAAGCGGAGGAGAACAAGGTGAACAGACAGCATTCATTCCATTCTCTTTCCAGCTCTGGCTTCTCTTACCTCTCCCCACCCTTAGCTTTCTGACTTCAAGATGGTGTTATTTCTACTGCAACACGTCACTCCTTTTATGCAGTCCTTATTATGTTTGCTTCTTCCAAACAAAAAATGGAGTGGGGAGAATGAAATCTCTTTGTCAAAAACACTGAAAGCATCGTGAGCATAACAGAGAAGGTGTCAGGTTCATCGGAGGCACTGTGTCCAGGACACACCCATGTTCTTGCCTCTTGCTCCACAAAGATAGAACCCATACCCTCTTCTTCTATAGAACCTCTCCTGATAGCCCCCTAAGCCCAGCAATCTCTCCCTCCCCTAGCTTGTGTGCAAGATGCTACATGATCCTTGAGGACAGGGACCTTCGTCTAGAAAACTACACCTCTGCCATACTGGGTCATCGTATGCTACCTTTGTTTGGGTTAGTGCTAACGTTATTGGAAGGCTGGGATCTTCTGAATCATTAGTGCTTGGGGATTCAGTAAGGCCATCCTGCAGGTTTCCCTAACAACAAACCACCTCAGACCAACTATTCCTGGCAGAAGTTGTCTCAGTACAATCAGGTAACGTTTTAAGGTCATGGATGAAGTTTGATAAGTGCTAAACAAAGGAATGGAAACTAAAAGGGATGATCAATTCCAGAGATAAGGCTTTGGGATCTTATCATGGTATCAACTCTTTGGAAACTGGGTCAGTATTCTAGGATCCTGGGATCTCTCTGTTAAAACAAAACCAAATCAAACAAGATTTGCTTTATTGGGTACAGAAGAGTTTTATCCAGTAATTATCCAGTAATATAATTAATAATGTAGATCAATGTTTTTTCAAAATCAACTGCAGTCCTCTTTGGATTTTGGATTAAATATATGAATATAGGGAATAATTATAAAGGTCACAAATGTTAAGAGCAGTAAGAGAGAACCGAAATCCACGTGGTCTGTGGAGGTGGCTGTGATAGTGCAAAAGTCTGGGACTTGGGTTTCCTGCCCAGCTCTTTCCTATGCTTCATATACTGGCTCTGGGACCTGCAACAGGCTGCTCTCAGTGGTTCTGTTTTCTCATCTCTAAAATGAAGGCATTCCGTTTCATGACATCTAGTATCATTTCCAACTGTAAAATTCTGTTTCTAAGTTATTCTTATTCCAAGAGAAAAAGGATTTCATTTTCATTTCTGCACGTCTTTAATTTTAGCTAAACTCATGCCTAGAAATGGCTCCATAAAAAGATAAAGTACTTTTTCTTTCTCTCTGTTTGTTATATACATAGAAAATGTCTGTTATCAATGCTTCCTGGGTTTAGAAAAGTGATTTTTACTATGCCTTTTACTTTCTGGATTTCTAAGATTATGACCCATGAAGTGAAGTTAAAATAAGCTCATCAAAGATACATTGACTTCAATTGTTCTTTTGCCTGTTTTTGCCCCATAGATGGCTTTTGATAAACAACCTGGGAAATCGTTTAAAGAGATGAGACACCCTCCCTCATTGTCCCAGCTTCTTTGCTTAGATGATGACAAGCTTTTATAAAAAGGCATACGTTCAATGAACTGCGTGTACGTCAGTGGCTTTGAATTGGTTTTTCAGTTTCAGTTCTCTTTTAACATATATTTTAAACAGCAGAGACATAAGAAGTCGCATCAAAGTTATGAGCCAAAACAAATGATCAGGTTACACCTGTTCTGCTTACACTACCTTGGAAACCACTGGACTCCATTTTCCTCAGCTTAAAACACCAGCTCCCTCTCAGGGAAATGCTATAATCAACCCGTCGTTGTTTAAATGGAACGAGCAGAGGACTGGATTTCTGTTTAATCTTCACGTCTGTGTCAAGAGGTAAGTGAAGCTTATTTCTCGTATGGTAGGATTTGTTTATTTAATGGGGAAATGCCATTTCTTGTAATTGGGTAGTCATTACCTCTTTCCCAAAAGGTTCCCTCGGGGAAGGAATCCTAGTTATGACAAACTTAGACATACTGCTCTTCAGTTTTGTGCCGCATCACAGATGCCCTTTCTGGATGAGCTGCCGCTAAGTAAAGTTGCCATTTGGAACGTGTGGATGACAAGGGCTTCGGGAGCCTGTGACCAGAGCAGAAGCCTGGCCTGAGCACAGGGTGTGGACTGATGTAAGTGAGGTGATGGGAGCACCGAGGCACAGCCTAGGACCTTTCAGTGGCCTTTTCTGTGTGGTCTGAGGACAACCCTTGCACTATTCCTAAGAGGGGGTCCTCGGAAAATGGCAACGCCTTTACTCACACAGGAAGATGAAATACCAGGCAGGTGGTGCATATGGACACGTGTCAGCCCGGGTGGGTACTGTTCTACTCAGCACTGCTTGTGGACCCTCGGTATTGACAAGTCAAGTTTCAGTATACTGTTATTGATACGTATAAAACATTAAGTTGGATGTAAAATAATTTTACGTCTACAGGCTAACCTTTAGACTTATGGCTTTAATGGGGCTATATTTACAAAAGAAAAACCAAACGTTGCGAAACCAATAAATTAAATGTAAACCAATTAAAGTTTAGCAGACAAAAGATGTCGTTTTGCTGAAATGAAATTGCTACTCATGGCGAGAATGAGATTCTGACTGCAGAGCCCTTGGGATGGGCCTGCTTGACGCACCGGGCTGGTCCTGGCTGCTTTTTCCACCACGGGTCCCAGTTCCAGCCACCAGCACCTTGGCTCCCGCGGCTCTCCCTGTGGCTTCATGTGGCTTTTTCCTGAGCACAACCCATCCTGTGCTGTTGCTCACAGGCCTAGGTGATTAAACTTCTGCAACTTGGTTCCAAGATGATTTTAAACATGATTTATATATCAGAGGTCAATAAACATTTTCCGCAGAAGGCCTGATAGTTACTATTTTAGCCCTGAGAGCAGCTTTATCTCTATTGCAACTACTCAACTCTGCTGTTTTGGCATAAAAGCCGCCCAAAGACAATAGTAAATGAATGGGCATGGCTGTGTCCCAAAAAGCTTTATTTACAAAACAGGTGGTGGGCTGGATTTGGCCTGAAGGCTGTGTAGTTTGCCAAACACGTAAATGTGAGTGCTGAAATCCTGAGGCTGCCCTTGTTATGAGCTGGTCATTCAGCGGTGCTTTTGTTTGCTTGTTTGAAGATCCTAGACCAAAAGCACACACACATTCTCTTCTAATAGACCCTTGAGAATCTAACAACAGCCCTTCAGGGGCCACAGGTCCTGGGTTGAGAAACTTTCTGCTTTTGGCATTTCCCAAATAGGCCATCTCTAAAAATGAAAATGCCTTAAAATTGAACAAGGGGTTAAAGTGTTCACACGTGTCAGCATGTTCTATGGGCCTCAGAGATGGAAAGAGGTCCTCGAGAGGAAACTGTTTTCTTTGGGGGTTAAATGATTTGTGTGCAAGGTTGGACGGAAATCAGCTCCAGGGGGAGCTGGAGACCCATCCTGCAGGACCTGGCTTCTGCTGCTGGATTTTCTACTCATTATTGCGTGTTGTGGACAAGCCACTTCCCTGAGTTTTGGTTTCTTCGTCAGTGCATTAAGGGTCCTACCACACACTGCCTACCTCAGAAGATGGGGTGGGGGTCAGATGAGAGGCTGTGAGATGTCTTGGAAACGGTCAAGCACTATCCAGGTATAATAATATCCAAGGTATCATTATTACTGAGAAGTGAAAGAAGCTGGGTATGGAGGCTGATGGCTTTTTCAGGGCTTGTCACCAGTGGTGTGTGTGGCATTCGATATCTGGTGCCCCTCTAATGCAAGTTGCAAAACAGCACTCCTTGGTAACGACAGAGCAGGTCCCAGGCTCCTGGCAGTGCCAGGGTTTCTTGGACAGTGTTTGTGCCCATTCAGAGCCCAGAGAGGGCACTTGCTTCCTGATGCCCGAACCACACAAGAAGTGAAGCCTCCTGTGTGGCGAGAAGTTGCTGGAATGGCAAAGGCTCATCCTGCAATAAGAGAAGAACGGGCGGGCTGGTGCTCAGGCCCAAAGGCTCAGAAGCTCAGGTTTATAGTTAGTACACCCTAAGTGGAGTCATCCCTAAGGGACTCACCCACATTAACCAAGCCCCAGGAAGCCTGATTTATAAAGCACCTCTCCAGGGACTGGAAGTCTTGCATCTAATCTCAAGAGGATTCATTGCACAGCTTAAGGAATCTCAGCAAGAAAACAATTCCTCAGAAGGTTGCTTGGTCACTTGGAGTAATGAGAATCAAATGATTGTAATGGACATTTAATCCAGGATGTATAGGAGCCAGATGCATTAGCTATCCTTGTCCTACCAGATGGTTACTGGGACTCATTTTGTTAAACCTAAGACTTGAGCATGTTCTCACTAGCTCTGACAATAGCTCAGCAAGTTTGCAATACGGGTTGTCCCAGAAAACCCAGGAGGATCCTCAGTTGCAGAAGAGAGAGTGGTGTCTGCACATTACTGTGTTCTCCCTACCCAGAGAACTGTGTAGACTCTTAGCAGGTCCATGTCATTTTAGGTCGTTTCTGTTCACCTATCTTTCAGGCAGACCTCTACTTTTTGTGAACCTTTGCTGCCGTGTCTTGATGCCACTCACAGGACCACATGGTTGGTTGTCTTCTCTCTGCTTCTTCATGTACTACCCACTTTACTCAGGTACCTTCTGGTTGCTATGATTGGAAAAAAGTTTCCAATTCTCTTCCTTTTTTAAAAAAAAAATTATTTATTTACTTTTGGCTGCATTAGGTCTTCGATGCTGCACACGGGTTTTCTCTAGTTGCAGCAAGCGGGAGCTACTCTTCATTGCAGCATGCAGGCTTCTCATTGCGGTGGCTTGTCTTTGTTGTGGAGCATGGGCTCTAGGTCCACGGGCTTCAGTAGTTGTGACATGTGGGCTCAGTAGTTGTGGCTCACGGGTTTAGTTGCTCTGCGGCATGTGGGATCTTCCCGGACCAGGCCTCGAACCCGTGTCCCCTGCACTGGCAGGAGGATTCTTAACCACTGCGCCACCAGGGAAGCCCTCCAATTCTCTTCTTTTTTTTTTTTTTTTTTTTTTTTTCCGGTATGCGGGCCTCTCACTGTTGTGGCCTCTCCCGTTGCGGAGCACAGGCTCCGGACGCGCAGGCTCAGCGGCCATGGCTCACGGGCCCAGCTCCGCGGCATGTGGGATCCTCCCAGACCGGGGCACGAACCCGTATCCCCTGCGTCGGCAGGCGGACTCTCAACCACTGCGCCACCAGGGAAGCCCTCCAATTCTCTTCTTGATGTTTGAAGTCTTGCATAATCTTACACCCTTAAATCTACATATCCACCAACTTTCTAGTATTTTTCCAGGTTATCCCAGGAATACAGGACAGATGATCTCTCTGGGGTGGGTTCCTTCTATAACTAACATCCCATGATGTTTTTTACTCATTTCACACTCAAAGGAGGTATTTGTCTCTAAATTCTGAGTTACTTAATTTAGCCTGACAGTGCTCTCACTCCAGGACGTCATGTTTTATGGAGGCCTGTGATACTACTCTTAATTTCTCTTAATCAGTGTGTAGAACCTTAGAATAGCTGGTGGAGGATTTTGAGTTTTATGGGTTTTCCTCTTATATTTTTGTCATTGATCCATTTTGAGTTAAATTTTTTTAATGGCGTGAGGAAGGAATCCAAATTCATTCTTTTGTATGTGGAAATCTGATTGTCCCAGCACCTTCTTCTCACTCCCATTTTTTTTTCACAGAACAAAGAATAAACTTCTTTAAAATGTGTTCAACATCACTAATCATTAGAGAAATGCAAATCAGGGCTACAAGGAGGTATCACCTCACACCAGTCAGAATGGCCACCATCAAAAAATCTACAAACAATAAAGGCTGGAGAGGGTGTGGAGAAAAGGGAACCCTCTTGCACTGTTGGTAGGAATGTAAATTGATACAGCCACTATGGAGAACAGTGTGGAGGTTCCTTAAAAAACTAAAAATAGAACTACCATATGACCCAGCAATCCCACTACTGGGCATATACCCTGAGAAAAGTATAATTCAAAAAGAGTCATGTACCACAATGTTCATTGCAGCTCTATTTACAATGGCCAGGACATGGAAGCAACCTAAGTGTCCACTGACAGATGAGTGGATAAAGAAGATGTGGCACATATGTATAATGGAATATTACTCAGCCATAAAAGGAAATGAAACTGAGTTATTTGTAGGGAGGTGGATGGACCTAGAGTCTGTCATACAGAGTGAAGTAAGTCAGAAAGAGAAAAACAAATACCGTATGCTAACACACATATATGGAATCTAAAAAAAAAAAAAAAAGTGGTTCTGAAGAACCTAGGAGCAGGATAGGAATAAAGATGGAGAAGTAGAGAATGGACTTGAGGACACAGGGAGGGAGAAGCGTAAGCTGGGACGAAGTGAGAGAGTGGCATGGACATATATACACTACCAAATGTAAAATAGATAGCTAGTGGGAAGCAGCCACATAGCACAGGGAGATCAGCTTGGTGCTTTGTGACCACCTAGAGGGGTGGGATGGGGAGGGTGGGAGGGAGACGCAAGAGGGAGGAGATGTGGGGATATATGTACATGTATAGCTGATTCACTTTGTTATAAAGCAGAAACTAACACCCCATTGTAAAGCAATTATACTCTAATAAAGATGTTTAAAAAAATGTGTTCAAAGCCCTCCAGAATATAAGTTCCAACCTTTCTCCCCAACCTCTTTAAATCCACTCCCCCTAGAGAAACGTACACATGCACATTATTTCCCAATACACACTTCACTTATATTCCACAGAACTCTGTTCAACTTATTTTGTCTGTAATACATAACAGACAAAATTAATTTAGATCAAATGTTTGGGGGAAATTTCCAATTTCCAAAATTATTCCTGATATTGGAATATTGAATATTTTACTTTCTGAAAATATTTATGTTTTCCAAACTAAATTCCTATGCAGTTAACTGCTGCTTCTTAAGAGAAAGGAAGAGAGTCATAGGATAATTTGTACATTAGAAATGGTAAATGGAAACTCTTTAAAAATTGGAAGTAATCCTTAGTAATTTAATAACATGGATAAATTAAAGATGCTTTTTAAAAATAAAGAGACATTCTACATTATTAAGTGATAAAAATGTTGAGCTGATGACTTCACTGCTTTCAGATGCTTAAAGGGCTATTACTGGGAGATTCCTAACTATTATCCTTCATAGGAACAGAGCTAGAGAAAAAAAAAATTATATATATATATATATATATATATATATATATATATATACTTACCCTGAAATTGGAAAGACTTCACTTTGACACCAAGAAAAGGGTTTTAATGGAAAAACTAAAAATTATACTGATAATGCTTACTGAGTACCTACCGTGTGTCAGTCTCTGTTTTGAGCCCCATGAGGTAGGTCCTATTATTATTACAGATGAACTTGGACTTGAACCCAAGGAGTCCAACACTGTGTTCAGGCTCTTATCCGGTATGGTAAACCACCCCTGTTAAAAGTGAACTCATATTAGAACACCCCTCCCTCCTGAGAAAAGCCATTGCCTTTCCATCAGCAGAGAACTTCAAAATAGGATGGACATTAGTCAGATGAAATTCATAGTCCTGACACATTTGATGGCGTCAGTCTTCTGATCCTATTCAAACACCAGTCACTTTCTTACTACTTTTCTTTTTGAAAAAAAGAAAATCTCTTACCTTTATCTGTTCTCTGAAATGTCCAACAGGGTACTTTTAAATATTTTGCAACATTAAATAAACATCCTCCTGAGTAACACAGACAAATGCCCAATGACACATGTCATAGGGAAACATAAGACCCTTTTGTCCCCTTTTTAATCTTTGGGGATTTGTTTTACTAACTCATGGAGATGTTAACCTTTCAGGTGGATTTGAGAATCCTTTTTATTTAATACAATTTTGTTTGTGTTCTGAGAACCAAGGACATTGAAGTATTTGTTCCCTGCTGAATAGGGCATTGTGTACACGTGTCTTTGTTGTCTCTGAAAATACCTCTTAACCTTCATACATCTCAGGGTTCTAGCATGTGGGCTTGTAACATAATGTTCCCTCTGGAAGAGATCCATGTGACGTGCTCTGGCAGGAATGCTACTATCACAATATCCCCATTTTCTTTACCTTCTGGTTCCCCTCACATCATCATTTCCATGATGCTCCTTTGGTGGAGTCTATAGAGAAGGCAAGATGTAATCCATCTTTGTAATAGGAGATAGGACCTGAAATGGCAAGGTCTTCACCTGAGAAATCATGAAGTATCTTAGCGGCAGACCTGGAGCTCCAATCCACATCTGCTGATTGTACTAGAGAATTAAGAGCAACGGTTTCAACTGGAGAGACTTTGCTACATCTCCCCAGTGTACATTTGGAATTGTCCAGAGACATTTCTGGTTGTCACAAGTAGGACAGGAGGTGGTGCTACTGCCATCTAGCTGGGAGAAGCCAGGGATGCTGCTAAACAGCCTACAACGCACAGGACAGCTGCTGGAACAAAGAATTATCCAGCCCAAAATGTCAATGGTGCCACTGTTGAGAAACTCTCTTTTAGAGTAACGAAAATTGGATGTGAACCCTGCTTTGCCTCTTATTTTGTGACCTTGGGAAGTGGCTTTATTTTTCAGAGTCTGCTTTCTCATCTGAAAGAACAAGACAACCGCCACCATAAACAAACCAACAAAAACCCCACTTTCCAGGCTGGTTGTGAGAGACCAACTCACAAGAGCACTAAACAGAGAAGGCTGAGCACACTGTAGGCTCAAGAAACAAAAATCACTGCCCAACCCATAGAGTTCGGTTATATGACAAAATGGAAGCCGAGAGTGCGAGAAAGACAATGTCGCTGAGATGAAAAAGAAGGCTCCCTAGCTTCCTATCCGCTTTCGTAGGGTAAAGAGCAAAAGAGACGGAGGGGGGCGCAAGAGAATTGAGCAGCATTGAGGGTGTACTAGGAGGGGAACGGAGGAGATGCTGAGGCCGCACGTAGAAAGCAGTGGGAGGGCTGTATGGGTGAGAGAGAGCTCAGCAGTGACTTGGAAGTGAATTTGAGAGATATTTAGGAGGAATCAGAAGAACTTGGTGAGCAATTTTAAAAGCGTCATGAGAGAGGCATCTAGGATGATTATGGTTTCTGACCTGGGTGCCTGGGCGTTAGTGATGCTGTTTAACCACATAAGGAAATCCAAGGGCAGAGCAGATAGTACATTGAACTACAGACATATCAAGCTTGAGACACCTGTAGGATATTTAGATAATAGCCAGGAGGCAGTGAGATCTGGAAGTCTGGGGAGAAGCCTAAGATTTGAGAAACAAGAACCTGAAAGCAGTAGTTGAATCTGTAGGAATGCATGAGGTTTTGCAGGGAGAGCATATGGAGGGAGAAAAGAGCACAGGACAGAGTTGTTCAGGGCTGGGCGAAGACAACTAAGACGGTACAGTCAAGAGGATCAGAATAACAGAAGGAGCGGGGAGAATGGTATGGAAACCAAGGCTGAAAGCGTTTCAAAAACACAAATGCAGGCAACAGGATCAAACGCCACAGGAAAATTAAAGGAGATTTGAAGTGTCCAGAACACTTGGTAATTGAGAGGTAGTTGAAGTTGAGAAGAAAAATTAGACTCAGTGAGTTGATGAGTAAATAATACTTGAGGAAGTAGAAATAAGGGATAGGGATAGAGGTTGTCAGAAAGAGAAGCTATGAAGATTCCCCCACTAAAAATGGACAACACTTCAGCACGTTTATACACTGAGAGGAAGGGGACAGTGGAGGGTGAAGATACAGAATTCAGAGCAGGGGAAATGGGTAGATCAAGAATGGGATTAGAGCTGGAATGATCATTTTGAGGTGAGAAGAAACCAACCCTCTCCCTCCAAACTGGGTAAAGAAGGTAAGCTGGGCACCGATGTAAGTAGATCTGGAGGGATGAGGGAGCATAAGTTTGAGGGAGTTCATAGTGGAGAGCCTCAGTTCTCACTATCAAACTGTAGGCAAGGAGCTGGGATGAGATACGGGACACAGGAGGTGGTAGGGACAGGGAATAACCTTTAAGGATTAGGGACGGGCACTGACAAATTAGAGAAAGTGAGTAGAGACTACAACTTTAAGGTGTGGAATCCAAAAATTAATACACAGAAATAGATTCACAGACATAGAAAACAAACTTATGGTTACCAAAAAGGAAAAGGGTGGGAAGGGATAAATTAGGGGTTTGAGATTAACAGACACACACAACCATATATAAAATAGATTAGCAACAAGGATTTACTGTAGAACACAGGGGACTATAGTCAGTATCTTGTAATAACCTATAATGGAAAATAACCTGAAATAAATAATATAGGAATCACTTTGCTGTACACCTGAAACTAACACAATATTGTAAATCTACTATACTTCAACAACAAAAAAAAACATTAAAAAAAAGAGAAGCTGGCATGTGAGGGATATCTCAAGGTACCAAGGTCCCCTTGGGATTCATATCTAATTCTTTCTAGATCAGCCATAGAACCCCACCATCCTTAGAGAGAAGCAATAAAGTAGAAGGATTTGTCTGGGAATGGGTTAGTGTGTGTGGGATGACAAACCAAATTCCAAATTAAACTGGGCATGGGCTCATTTACGTCCTGTGGACCAGCTGTGGCATCTCCTTGTATGAAAGTGAGCGTATCCTACGGGATTCTTAGAGAGCCCTGAACATCCAGGGTTGTAATCATGCAAAAAGTCAAGTTTATCTTCCATAATTCCATAATCTGCAAGTAAGACAGTAGAAATGATCAATGGAATAGAAGTAAATGGATCATGATGAAACTGTTTTCTTTTGCAGAATATTGTCTTCTTTTGAATCTAAGTCATGAGTTGGATGTTCCTCAGAGACCTCCTGAGTGGAGTAAATAAATACTCCACTGGGATCGGGCGGATCTGGCTGGTTGTCACGTTCATCTTCCGTTTGCTGGTCTACATGGTGGCGGCAGAGCATACATGGAAAGATGAGCAGAAAGAGTTTGAGTGCAACGTTAGACAGCCTGGTTGTGAAAATGTGTGTTTTGACTACTTCTTCCCCATCTCCCAGGTCAGACTTTGGGCCTTACAACTGATCGTGGTCTCCACGCCTTCACTTCTGGTGGTTCTACATGTAGCCTATTGTGAGGGTAGAGAGAAAAGGCACAGGAAGAAACTCTATGTCAGCCCAGGCACCATGGATGGGGGCCTGTGGTACAGTTACCTTATCAGCCTCATTGTTAAAACTGGTTTTGAAATTGGCTTCCTGGTTTTATTTTACAAGCTCTATGGTGGCTTTAGTGTTCCCTACTTTATGAAGTGTGATTTGAAGCCTTGTCCCAACACTGTGGACTGCTTTGTCTCCAAACCCACGGAGAAAACGATTTTCATCCTCCTCTTGGTCATTTCCTCATGCCTGTGCATTGTGTTGAATTTCACTGAACTGAGTTTTTTGGTCCTCCAGTGTTTTATTAAGTGCTGTCTCCAAAAATACTCTAAAAAACTCAAGTCCTCAGTGTGTGAGTACCACCACCTCAGATATGTTAAATATGGTGAGATGGGGGCCCCACCCTTGCTCCAGAAGCACCATTTAGACTCAGCCATGAGCGCAGCCCAGGGAGGGGAAACAAAGGTACTCTGTGGCACACAAGAGGCTTAAAGCAAACCCGCATCCCTCTGAAGTAGACATAGGCTTCCCTTGGGAGGAATTTTTTAAATTTTCGATATGTGCTCAGTTGTACATACTAGACAGAGGTCTCATTGTTTGGTGGTAGGGTTCATCCACATGAACCCTACATGAGTTGTGTTTGAATAGTTAATTGCAACTTAGTCTGCAGAAAGCCAACTAACAGCATTCTTCTAAGTGCTTAGGTCCATCAACTGGAAAATATAAAAAGTGACACTTCTTTCAAATGTGATGGCCTCCAAACAACAATTGAAGCACTGGCAATCGTTCCAAGTGGCAGCCAACGCTCCACTCACTCAGCCCTACTCCAACTTTGGAGAGAAAGACGATGATGAGGGCGGGGTAGCAGCTAACCAGGGGCACACAGGAGCACATTCAGTGAGAGGGCTCAGCCTGGGGAAGACTCCACAGAGCCCAGGACGCTTTGCAGTGTAGCTGTCCCTGGATGTAAGTGGACTAGGGGGAATGGAAGAAGGTCATCATTTACTGGTCTCCAACTTAAATACAAATGTTACTGGGAGATAATTCCACTTAAGCCTGAACTAGCAGACATTTGCAAGGGTCATTCTAGAGTCATGAGGGAAGGCAGGTCCCACAGAGAGAAGCACATTGGTAGGGAGAAAGGGGAAGACCCAGAAAAAGAATATGCCTACCTGATAAGTTACTGAACGCTTATCTTTAACCACAGAACAATGAAATACTTTGTAAATTTCCATATGTTGGACCTTCTTACAATCAGGAATTCACAATGTACTATACAATATGTCATAGTTTGCCCACGATTTGCTAGTACATCTCCTTCTAGAATAGATAGTAAAATGTGTACTATGCTGTTACATTGGTTCAAAAAATGTAAAAAAAATAAAAAGATATGTTTATTATCACTTGATTTGAAACTATGGCTTTCTTTTACTTTCCTATTTAAAAAAAGAATCACAGATATATTCTCCTTGGATTTAATACTCTAACATATGTGCATTTCTCCAGAATAAAAATGAAGTCGTTTTGCGGTGTTACTTGACTGTCATTGATATCGTTACTTGGCTGAACTGGGCATGATTGTTCTGTGAAATAAAACTTGTTCTGACAATTTTAGAATAGGATTTGCAACCCTGCCTGGTAAAGATAGCTCAGAAATCATTCTTCTCCGCTGGGATTTTTTAAACAAAAAGTAAGTGCATAAAAATGTAATTTTAACTAAAACAAATTATGTTATGTCTTCCACAGCCTGCCCTCTTTAACATAAAATGTCTCACTACAGTTCATGCATAACGAAGGTTATTTGTGTCGTTATGTAGCCTCCAGACCATGCCGTCAACAGCGGTCATAATCTGTTTTAAAGACTGGCTGGACAGGAGAGAGGATGTGAACTCTGTGGTCCCCCTCCTCCAGTTTACACCACATGTCACTGCTGGACTCAGGTGCTTGTATCCATTGTACTTCACCTTGTGACATGAAAACATGTTTGTGTTTTCACAAAAGCTAGCCTTCACAAATTCAGGTAACCAGGAAGGACTTAAAGGAACATATATTTTTTTCTACAGTAATAGGTGGTTAAAGATGTTTAAGGTTTTGGAGGCCCTGATCCTGGCATGGAATCTAGAACATAGGGTTTTAGTGCACAGAACTGGAATGGACATCAGGGAATTTTTCAGTCTGAGGATGAATTTGCTGCCGAAACGCCTTTGGGGACCTCAGCCTCTTCACCTCAGTTATGACAACAAGCTCTGCTCAAGCTAAGAGGATTGGATGCATATGTACATTCTTGCCTTTCCACTTTGCGTACAGAGGAGACTTAAAGGTAATGGAGGTAAAGGCCATGCATAAAGTTGTTTAGATAGAAAGGGGAATAATTTTTTTCTTTTTAAAGCTTAATTAATTTACAAAATGAGTTTCCTATATGAACATTCTGGAGGCTGTCTTGGTGTCAGTGAAGACCCAAAGCATTTGATTGAGAGAAATTGGCAGTTAAATTTTGCCATCTTTATTCTTTCTCTTATCAATAAATATTTATTGAGCAATGATTCATAGAAGCAAGACACTGTGTTGTGCATCTTTAGATATAATTCCCACCTCCAGAAAATTTCCACTTCCATTAAGGAGCATGGAGGTGAAGATGGGATGAAGTATCTCACACCTGTATCCTGTATTTACATCACTTCACTTGACCCCCCTACAAGCTTCTGGTGCTCAGACAGTAACCTCAGAGATGAAGAAAGTGAGACCCACAAAGGCAGTTACTCTTTTCAGGGACACACAGCTAGTAAAAGCAGAGTTAACAATCACCATAGGTCTGCCTTAAACTACCTGCTCGCCTCATCAGGCTTCCCAGATCACTAAACAGATGTCTTTCTAATTTCACTCAAGCCATTCCTGATTTGCAATTATTTTGTTTCCCTTGCACTCTTCCCCAGAATCTTTCTGGTTACAACTTTGACCCTGGCCACAGGGTTTCCTCTAATTGGAGCTGGAGGGAATTTTTTTTTCAACTACTTGGATAGAAGAATGCCCAGTATGCAAGTGGCTATGGTTCCAGTCTTCCCAAGGAAATTAAGCCAACTTTCTTCAGACAGACAAACTGCAAAGACTAGAGGGGAGGGGAAAAAAGGCAAAGACCTGAGGATGTTTGAATTCTTTGATCCTGCTATCCCTGACACTGGCTCCACCCCTACCCTTTCTGCAGTTTAGTTACATCGAAGATAAATTCCCCATTTTTGTTTAAACTGGTTTAAATTGGGTTTCTGGGCCTTGCAACTAAAAGAGTCCTAATAAAATCATGTTCTTCATTAATTTCTTTCCTGTATAATTAGAAAAAAGAGGTATGACTCTTCTCCTGTATTAGCCTTTCCTTCTCAGGCTTCAAGCATCCTAACTTTTACATGTGTGTACGTACAGAAAGTTTGTGTCAATAGGAGGAAAGATGGGAAAGGATGTCAACACTGGTTACAATAAGAGAAGGAGAGATGAACTTTTTCCTTATAAATCTTTTCATTGTTTCACATGTACTTTTGTTTTTAATTTTTTTTTAATATCTCTACCTATATTTCCCAAAGATGCCTTAAACATTTTTTATTTTTTGGCTGCGTGGCATGCGGGTTCTTCCCCAGCCAGGGATCGAACCCACGCCCCCTGCAGTGGAAGCGCGGAGTCTTAACCACTGGACCGCCAGGGAAGTCCTTAAATTTTTAGTAAATAAAATAAAGCAATTGAAAACCCCAAAGTGCCCCATCTCTTTCTAGCTCGCATCTCATCACATGCATGTAACACTTGCCTTAAACATTGATGCCAGTGTATTCCTAGTTTACATTTTATTTTGTTTGTATATTTAGTATGACACAGCACAAACGAGAGGGCATTTCGCAGCTCTGTGAAAAACTGGTGAGGAAGGAAAGCAGTGGTGGGGCACGTGGAGGTAAAAAAATGTCAGCGTTCAATTGAATTTTAATGACAAAAGCCCAAGGGAGGTGTTCTGGGAGAGACCTGCCAGCAGCTTTCTTTAATATAAAATTGGGTCTTTTCTCACAAAGCAAATCTTCTTTCAGCTGTAAAAGACATCGGTGATTGTGGCGAGTTCTGAGAATTTTCCAGAGACCTATCTTGTTTCCACTGTGCCAGAGAGTTTAACAAACAGCCTTCCATTCTGAGAAGATGTAGATGATGTTTTAAAATTCTAGAATTGTGCCCATAAATTCTGTCCGAAAGCAATGGGAAATGAGTTCTGGATGTTACCCAAATAAGCCACCATCCCCGTCTACTTACAGGTGAAGTATCGGATCCTTCGCCAGCTATGGAGATTTAATTTTCTATTAAAAGAAAAAAGAAAAAATGTTGGACAGACAAAAGTGATATATGTAGTTTTGTAAATCTTGTTTTAGCTTTTTTATCTTTAACGTATTTTTATCTTCAAATTTCTCTCAGACATTAATGTCTCCTGTCAGAGTGGAGACAGGCAGAATGGCTGTGGCATAGAACTGCAGCAGGCTCTGCTTGTCTGTGCAGAGCAACAGGAAGTTGACGAAGTGGACTCCAGAGTCCTAGCCCTCGGGGAAAGGTCACTGTTAAAACTCTGCAGTAGACTGGGGCAGAGGAGACAAATATTAAGCAGTACAGTTTCCATATTCTTGTTATAAAAATGTCATTAACTAAATTGATGATCATCATCCCCTGTTACTAAAAGTATGACTCACTAGGTTAGCCAAGTGCCTTCAATTTAAAAGCATTGATCTCAAAGGAGAGTAAGTACAGTAACCTGAGACCTTTCTGTAGAAGATTAGCAAACCTGATAAGCCAATCTTCTTAGAGAAGATTGCTCCTAGTCACATTAATTTAATGATGATATTAAAACTACTGACTGTGACCAAGGTCGAGAATCTTGTCTCATTCATCTCTTCACATCCTGGTATTGCCACAGCTTACGTCCCTGGTACTGAGGAGTACAGTGTTTCTGGGGAAAAAAATCTTTGTGTTCCTCTTGCCTCTTCCATCTTTCATCTACCCAATATTTATTCCTCTCCACCTAGAAGAATTCTGATTTTGTTGGGGGTGGTAATGTGCCCAGCTTAAGAAAAAAAAAAAAAGCACATTTCCAAGTCTCCTTTGCATGTAGTTAGCAGTGTGTGACAACCTTCTTGTCAAAACAAGATTTTGTGAGTGATGCTTTGGGGAGAGTTAAAAAGTGGGGCCTGGTCTTCCCTGGTGGCGCAGTGGTTGAGAGTCCGCCTGCCGATGCAGGGGACACGGGTTCGTGCCCCGGTCTGGGAAGATCCCACATGCCGCGGAGCGGCTGGGCCCGTGAGCTATGGCCGCTGAGCCTGCGCGTCCGGAGCCTGTGCTCCGCAACGGGAGAGGCCACAACAGAGAGAGGTCCACGTACCGCAAAAAAAAAAAAAAAAAAAAAGGTGGGGCCGATATACCTTGCATGCTTTTTGCTCCCCCCGTCTCTTCCTGACTGAGACATCGTAGCTGGAGCTGCAGTGAACATCTTCTACCATGAGGTGACTTTGAGGATGGAAGCAAGACCTTATGGATGAAGGAACAGAAAGAAAGCTCCTGGGACATTGACACCATTATGGAATTGCCATTAGCTCTGCACCGCCTGACTCCATGCTTTTGTTTTTGTTGTTATGTGAAAGAGAACTTAACTCCCACCTGATGTAAGTCATTGATTTGTTAGTCTGTTTCACTTATAGACAAAAACAGTTCCCAACTACATTCATGTTACTGATTAGGATGAAGACACAGAAGGCCCGCTTCTATCTACTGAAGACAAAAAAAATGACCAGTGTATTGAAAGGCAGAAATGAGATGTGTTTAAAGACCTCAATAGAATTTTGTTCAGAACAAGTCAGGTGAGGAACTTCCCTGGTGGTCCAGTGGGTAAGACTCCGCACTCCCAATGCAGGTGGCCCAGGTTTGATCCCTGGTCAGGGATCTAGATCCCACATACATGCCGAAACTAAGAAGTCTGCATGCTGCAACGAAGAGCCCGCTGCCACAATTAAGATGCGGCGCAGCCTAAATAAATAAATAACTAAATAATATAAAAAAAGAACAAGTCAGGTGAAATGCAACAAGTAATCATTCTGCATCAAGATTTAAATTTTAATATGAGACCAGGATTGATATTGGTTCATGAGGTAAAGTCCTTGGAGCTTTAGCTGTCCATCACCTTAACATGAACACAGAGTAATATGACGCTAATGAAAGAAAGTTCACTTAATTCTGTTGTACTAGAAGTTCGTGTTCAGACTGTAGGGAATGACTTTCCCAATGCTTGGAAAACAAATAACTTATTTCATGTTCCAAGATTTGAGAACCAGGACCAATGGGTGAACATCAAAGAAATAAAGATTTGGGGCTTCCCTGGTGGCGCAGTGGTTGAGAGTCCGCCTGCCGATGCAGGGGACGTGGGTTCGTGTCCCAGTCCGGGGAAGATCCCACATGCCACGGAGCAGCTGGGCCCGTGAGCCATGGCCGCTGAGCCTGCGCATCTGGAGCCTGTGCTCGCTCCGCAACGGCAGAGGCCACAACAGTGAGAGGCCCGCGTACCGCAAAAGAAAAAAAAAAAAAAAAAGAAATACAGAGTTTTACCTAATATAGAAATGTTCTATTAATTTGAACTGCATCACAATTAAATGATTGCCTGATAAAGCAGTGAGACTTTATATTGGCTATATCACTATATAAACCTGATACCACAGAAAGATCTCTGATTAATAGAGAATTGCCTTAAAAATACAAATTTCATGTATTATACAATAACAAGGCTCCTCATTACAACAAACAAGTTAGGCAGTTCCATAGAAATGGTTATAAGATTTACCTTCTTAAAATCATGGCATTATGGTGACATGTAAAATAATCAATGTTTTGTATGTTTTCATTCATCTTTTCTTCAGCTTGAGAAATTCTAATTTCATTTCAAAGTTTGGATCAAATATTTCTATCAGATAGCAAATTTTTGATGTAAGATGGGGATAAATAATACCTATCTTATAGGGTTGGTGAACGAATTAAATGAGATGATCCACGCAAAGCACTGGCACAAAGAGGTTATTTTTTTAAATGTTAGATATGAATACATGGCTGTATTATATCACTTCTCCCTATATTATTTGCTTGGTTTTTTAAAATCTCCCTCTAAATATGAGCATGTTGAATGCAGGCAAGGGCCAAGGCCTTCATCATCATACCTTAAGGGCTTAATCCACACTAGTTGCTGGCAGCAATTAATGTATTCATGAAATTTACAGCCTAACTATGTTGTATAAACTAAAAAATCATAGTATTCTGGAATTGGAAGAAACCTTAAAAATACTTACAAATGAGAAGGCTACAACTCAGAATGATAAAGTGACTTGCCTAACGTTAGAGGAAATGACAGAGCAAGAATTTGGTTATTTAAAACTCCAAATCTAGCCTTCCAGAAGCTTCCTGTACAAATAGCTTCAAAGATCTCCGGAATATTGGTATTCCATGTAATGACCAACTGTGTTGCATCCAGTTTTTGTTTGTTTTACTTTATTAGGCAACTAATTCTGATTTTGCTGATTCTGATTTTGTTGGGAGTGGCAACGTGCCCAGCTTAAAAGGCACATTTCCAAGTCTCCTTTGCATGTAGAGGTGGCACTGACTACCTTCTTATCAAAACAAGATTTTCCGACTGGTGCTTTGGGAAAAGTTAAATATATGTATAATCCGGGGCTTCCCTGGTGGCGCAGTGGTTGAAAGTCCGCCTGCTGATGCAGGGGACACGGGTTCGTGCCCCGGTCTGGGAAGATCCCACATGCCGCGGAGCGGCTGGGCCCGTGAGCCATGGCCGCTGAGCCTGCGCGTCCGGAGCCTGTGCTCCGCAACGGGAGAGGCCACAACAGTGAGAGGCCCGCGTACCGCAAAAAAAAAAAAAAAAAAAAAAAAAAAAAAATATATATATATATATATATATATATATATGTATGTATGTATGTATGTATGTATGTATAATCCATGCAAGGTGACTCTAGTCTGTTTCCATTGTAAACGGTGGCCTATTTATCCTAAAATGAATCAACAGCTAATATATCATAGTCATCTCCCAATTTTTAAAACTGTTCCAATACCTATTCAAACTATCATATGTAGTCAAAAGTATAAATGACCACCACATATTAGCCCATGCTCTTTATAAAGATAATTTAAAAACCAATGAAAACGTAATTCCTGGTTCAGTTTCTGGACCTTAGCTACACACACACTTCCCAGTCTTAGCTTGCCACCTTGTGGCCTCTTACTCCTGTGCAGCTCAGCGTTTGACCAGCACATACAGCAAAGCCTCTGGAACTAAGGAGTTTACACACACACACACACTTTAAACTTATTTTATACGCAGGTAAATGAACTGCACCTCAAATTTCACTTCCAGACCAACTTCATTCCAGCAAAGGCTTACAAACCTTAAGTCAGAGAGACAGATGCTGGCAGCTACAAGTGAAGTGAATTAAAGAACATGCAGTGAGAGACAAGTGCACAAAAACCATCTAAATATTTATGGAATAGGACATGCATACACGATTGCTGAAAAGGAGTGTACGTAACTTTTCCTGTGAAGCCAATAGGAACATCGCCTCTAATAGAGATGGGAAAGCAAGGTAATAACAGGATTTAAATATAGATTTTACCAAATCCAAATGGTGGCAGGGTCTCTCTTCCCACTCTGACAGGGTTATAAAATCTACTACAATGTCTGCTTTCTCTGCTGAAGGTACACGTACATATGTGTGTGTACAGGTACATATATACTATTATAACTACTATATCAATTTCCCTTCAAGCAGTATTCTAGGATTGGTAATCTCAGTAAGGACACATGGGTCTCCTGGAATAGATGAGTGCGGTGGTGACAGCCAGCTACCTCCTATGGTTGTGATCAAATGAGTGGATGTATCAGGAGCAGTGTCTGACACGATTATTAAATATTACCCATTGTCCTACTAGATAGAGCCAGACTTCAGTCTTGGGTTCCCAAGCCTCCCTTCCAGGATCTTGGAGCTCAGTGCTCAAACTGCAGCTCCACTGACTGCCTGATTCAATGGATCAGACTTGAAAGCTCTGCTGGAGCATGTCTGCCCTTTGCTTCCCTGTTGTACTTCTGAAAAAAGCTGCCTACACGTTATAGCTTGGTCAGTGAAAAGAAAACAAAACATAGCCAGGCTGTAGGAGTGCTGGGTTCCAGCCTATAGTTTTAAAATCGAAATGTAGATTTTCTCTCATTGTCAGGGTTGTAAGCTTAGAGACAGAGAGAGAGAGAGAGTGCGAGCAAGCACAGGAGCACAATAATACAAGTTAAAAGCTCAATGATTACACACAACCAATCACTATTTTGTGTTGGAAAGTGCACACCACTATCACACGGAACATTCTGGATGTTTCTGGTTGCTTCACTTCTAGCAGAGGTGCTGTTGCCTTTCATACTTCTGGCTCATCTACTTCGGCTGGGGAACTGGTGTGGGATCAAGGTTTTGTTGGAAGAAACTAGAGTTGCTTCAGTTTCTCGTTTTATATTGGTAACATGTAGACTACATTTTTTTAAGAAAAACTATTTTTAAAGTGTAAGACACCAACATATGCCATGACATGTGACAACTTATAATTTTGCCTTATTACTAAAATAAGTATATGGCACTGCTTCCCATACTTCCAATGAGAACTTTCCCTGTATAACCCTGCCACTCTCCACCTTCATCCTCCTGCTTTGAAATGGCAACACCTTCAACCAGCAGGACAGAGAGAAAGCGTTCTGAACCAGGGGTCAAGAGACTGTTTTGTAGGTTTACTGTCACAAGTCATTTAATTTTCCTATATGTCACTGTCTTTATAAAACAGGGTTGCTAATTTTCCTATTCTTCTCATGGAGCAGGGGTTGAGAATTACACTTTAAGTTGTATAAATCAGGTTAGAACACCACCCAACTGCCATCATGGATTAGAAAATTTCCTTTGAGGGGCCTCCCTGGTGGCGCAAGTGGTTGAGAGTCCGCCTGCCGATGCAGGGGATACGGGTTCGTGCCCCGGTCTGGGAGGATCCCATATGCCGCGGGGCGGCTGGGCCCGTGGGCCATGGCCGCTGGGCCTGCGCGTCCGGAGCCTGTGCTCCGCAACGGGGGAGGCCACAACAGTGAGAGGCCCGCATACCGCAAAAAAAAAAAAAAAAAAAAAAAAAAAAATTAAAAAAAAAAAAATTAAAAAAAAAAAAAAAAGAAAATTTCCTTTGAGGACAGATATACTTGAGAAAAAAACTTTGTAATGCTTCAGTTTTAAGTAGCTGTAAGTAGGTTTAGCAAATACATTAAGGATGCTTTTGAAATTTTCAAATAAGTAAATGTAATGAGTTTACCAGCTAAGTGGTTTTGTAGGGTTGGAGGTAACAAGCAAGAATTACCAAAAGGTTCCAGTTGTTTGAACATCTGGGTTGTATCGATTGCAGAAGTGTTGTAGAAATATGTCAGAGATTAATGCTCTGTATAATCCCACCCCCTTCCCATCCCTAAGTGTCTGGGTGTTGCTTAACACTGTGAAGCCTCCGTATAAAAGGGAGGACTTTGACTTGGCAAGGGCGGGGGGCAGTCTCCTGGTGAGGATGACTCCTAGGTATCTGATTTCTAAGAATTTCCTGGTGTGATCTGCTCCTGAATAGTTTGAAACCCACCGTGTCCTCAAAAGCCCTGTGACTTCAACACCTCACTGCTTCGCAGGGACCTTGGCACAGGAGGGCTACTATTACCACCCCGATGCCCCGTTCCTCTTCTCCAACCTCCCCTGTGGGATAGGGGCACTTAGGGGGTCCAGGACTGGTAGCACTGAAGTCTGTGCAAGTGCAGCTTGCAGAATGAACATTCTTGTGCCACACCCATAGCTATTCTGGGGAACACGAGAACCTGGTAGCTAAGGGGGCAGCAAACAAAACCCCTATTATTACTCTCAATTATAGGGCTCCCCATGCACACTGACTAGAGTAGCGAGCTAGGCAGAATCCACTCTAGCCCTCCACAGTGGCTTCTCATTTCCTTCTCTCTCTCAGCTCCTTTGGTTTCTGAGTGAACATCGCCATAGGGGCCCTTTGCTCCTCTATGTTCCCTACCTTCATGGCTCTAGATTGGCTTCCAGAAGTGGTTTTCCCTCCTTTGGAATCAATATTAAACTATAGACGAAAAAATTTCATAAATGTGCGTCTTAAAAAAGGAGTATCATTTACAAATCATCTAATACTGTTTCCTAATCACTTGGGGAAAACTCCCTCCAGCTACCAGGACAATCTTCACAACATCATTCCAGCTAAAGACACTGAGCAACCTGTTAGCTCATGTGGCTGCCTGTGTTCTCCATATCAAGGGATGTACAAACTCTGGAGTCAGTCTGCCTGGTTTCAGCTCTCAGCTCTGCCACATACTAGCTGTGCAATCTTCAGACAAGACACCTAGACTGTCCTCATCTTAAAATGAGGATAAGAGCACCGAACTCTTAGAGTTGGTGAAAGAATAAATGAAAGTACAAGGAAAGTTCCTAGCACGGTGCCTGGCACATAGTAAAAGTCAAATAATATTAACTGTTTTACTATTACTAGCAGATCTGACACACGGGACTTAGGCCTGGGAAAGCTAGATAAAGCAGGTTCCTGCTAGACTGTACTCTTGGTCTTGAAGAAAGAATTCAAAGCTCATCTTTATATTCTGCAACTTTATCTTAACCTGGATCTCCCAAGACTTTTGGGCCAAGAGGATACCATGAAGAAGCTACTTTCCAAAACTCCTTACGTGTACCATGTAGTCTGGAAGCACGCTCTCCACTGAATCTCTTAATTTAGGACTTCAGCACTGGATTCAGTCTTCTTACACCACTTCCTACTAACGGCATCTTCTGTGTACAGTCCATCCAATAAATTAGACCAAAAGCTGTTTCAATTTCTCAACTCTGTCAGCCTTCATCTACATTCTAATTCAGAAATATACTTCTCTGGCCATTTCCAGACACTGTGTTACATTATTCCTAAAATCTTAAATTGCAACGCTCTAGTCTTTCATACCTATTCTTGGCCTTATGCCCACTATACCCTCTCTTTGGCACCATTAAGACCTCCTGAGGAATCGATAAAATAAATGATACAAATGAACTTATTTACAAAACAAAAACAGACTCACAGACTTAGAGAATTTATGGTTACCAGGGGGAAGGGTGGGGGGGAGGGATAGACTGGGAGTTTGGGATTGACATGTACACTCTGCTACATTTAAAATAGATAACAAGGACCTACTGTACAGCACAGGGAACTCTGCTCAATAATCTGTAATAACCTAAATGGGAGATGAATTTGAAAAATAGATACATGTATAACTGAATCACTTTGCTGCACACCTGAAACACACTGGTAATCAACTATACACCAAAATTTAAAAATTGTATAAAAATATTGAATCTTCTAACACCCCCTCCAAAAAAAAAAAAAAAGACCTCCAGTACCTTGACCACTCCATTTTCCTTTTTTCTTTTTTAAAAAATTTATTTATTCTTATTTTTGGCTCCGTTGGGTCTTTGTTGCTGTGCATGGGCTTTTCTCTAGTTGTGGTGAGCGGGGGCTACTCTTCGTTGTGGCGCGCGGGCTTCTCACTGGGTGGCTTCTCTTGTTGCAGAGCACGGGCTCTAGGCATGCGGGCTTCAGTAGTTGTGGCACGCAGGCTCAGTAGTTGTGGCTCGCGGGCTCTAGAGCGCAGGCTCAGTAGCTGTGGCACACGGGCTTAGTTGCTCCGCGGCATGTGGGATCTTCCCGAACCAGGGCTCGAACCCTTGTCCCCTGCAATGGCAGGTGGATTCTTAACCACTGCACCACCAGGGAAGCCAGACCACTCCATTTTCTTCTGTCCTCTTGGCTTTGTTTCCTACCCTAACCAGGCTCAATTCATTGAGGTAATACTCCTCCTGGGACTATGCAACCTCTTCCTCCTTCCTCCTCTGTTCAAGCTGAGGAACACTACTGGAAATATTACATAACCATGCAGACAGTGCTACTACAAGATTATGCTCTCCTAACTCAGCTGGGCCTTGAATGCTGATCAGTAATCCTTTTATATTTAGCCCCTTCTCTCAGTCTTCACTTCAAACTTTAACATTTAAATGTTGATTTCCTACTTTTCCAAGGCTTGCTCTGGAGCAGGAATGTTCTGTTTCCTAGGAACTCAACATCCCTACTTAACAGACTTGGTCTAAGAGACGTCCTTTCTATTCGGTGATGCTAATACCTCCACCTGTTCTTGAGACCAGGTTCCATCTACTACTCTATGTCAGCTTCTGCCTCTTTAATGGGTACCTCCCCAGAATTCATAAATATTTGACTTTACCTTAAAGGCCTTCCAATAAGGTCAGCTCCTGACTAGTTTCCTTCCCCATTTTCTCTCTTCTGGCTTCCATAATGCTCCATACCCTATCTCCTTTCCTGGCTGTCACCTAACCCTTCCTTCCCAAGTCTTCTCTGCTAGTTTTTCTTCTGCCCACTGAGTGTCCACTAAGTATTGGTGTTCCTCAGGGTTCTCTCTGTGGTGACGTCTTTTTTTCCCTACGTGCTTGCTGCTTCTTTCAATTCCAGCAAAATGTATTAGGTGCTTACTATACCTCAGATTATGGGCTAAATACTCAGGAGACAGAAGACAAAGACAGGATGCTTGTCCTCAAGGGACAGAGCTGTTGTTTCAGACCCCTATAAAAACTGATCACTATACCTCTCTGCCTTAATGACCTACAAGAACCTCAAACTCAATATTAGCCTTTACGTCAACACTATGTTCCTTCTACAGACACACCTGTTTTATTGCTCTTTGCTTTACTGCACTTTACAAATACTGCATTTTTTACAAACTGAAGGTTTGTGGCAACCCTGTGTCAAGCAAGTCTATTGGGGCCATTTTTCCAATAGCATTTGCTCACTTCACATCTGTGCCACATTTTGGTAATTCTTGCAGTATCTCAAACTTATTATTTATTCTCTTTGTTATGGTGGTCTGTGATCAGTGATCTTTGATGTTATTCCTGCCAAAAGATTACAACTAGCGGAAGGCTCAGATGATAGTTAGCGTTTTTTAACAATAAAGCATTTTTTAAATTAATTTTTTTGAGTATAGCTGTTTTTGAGTAATGTTAATTTCTGCTGTGTAGAACAAAGTGAATCAGTTATACGCATAAACATATCCCCTTTTTTGGATTCCCTTCCCATTTAGGTCACCACAGAGCACCGAGTTCCCTGTGCTCTACGGCAGGTTCTCACTGGCTGTCTGTTTTATACACAGCAGTGTATGTGTGTCAGTCATTCTCCCAATTCATCCCACTGCCCCTGCAACAAAGTATTTTTAAAGTGTGCACATTGTTTTTCAGACGTGATGCTACTGCATACTTAACGGATTACAGTAGAGTGTAAACATAACTTTTATACGCACTGGGAAACCAAAAAGTTTGTGTGGCTCGATTTATTGCGATATTTGCTTTATTGCGGTGCTCTGGAACTTAACCCACAGTATCTCTGAGGTACGCCTGTATATTATCTTGGTAAACAGCATCATCATTCACGATTACCCAAGCCAGAAACTAAAGAATATTATGATAATCTATTTCTCACATCTGAACCCCTCTCTATCAAATCCTCCACACTGGCACTTAAAATATGCTCCATTTGTAAAAACTAGTTGGAATCCAGAACACTCTCCAGCTACCATTCTATCTTCTCTTTCACAACCAACTTTCCAAAAATAGGTGTTTACACTTGCTCTCTACATCCCTCAAAACTGGCTTCCATTCAAACTACGTAATTGCCAAGGTCACTAATTACTTTCTTACCACTAAAGCCAGAGGATGCTTTCCATCCTATTTGTCTCATGGTTTTCCCTATCGCTTAATCTACTTTTTTAAAAAATTTATTTTTTTGCGGTACGCAGGCCTCTCACCGCTGCAGCCCCTCCGTCGCGGAGCGCAGGCTCAGCCTCAGTGGCCATGGCTCACGGGCCCAGCCGCTCCGCGGCATGTGGGATCTTCCTGGACCGGGGCACGAACCCGTGTCCTCTGCATCGGCAGGTGGACTGTCAACCACTGCGCCACCAGGGAAGCCCCCTAATCTACTTATAAATATTGAGTCCCTCAGAGTTCAGCCCTGGGCCCTTTTCTATGCACTTTTTCCTAGAGCCAATCACCCATTCACAAAACTGCTCCTCTTCCCGCCTCACCTACCTGAACAAATGGTATTTCTTCAACTACTTACTCAAGGCAAAACCCTGGAAATCTTCTCTACTTCTCCCCTCCTCTTCCTTTCCCATAACTCATAATGATCAAGTCCTGTCAAATATTTTTGGTCTCTCCAGTCCATCCACCTTTATCCTTCAGCCATCACCACTCCACACCGACAGTATCCTCTCTCCCCTGGATGACTTGGACAGCCTTCTTAACTGGTCTACTTGAATTCCCTACTGGAATGCTCTCACCAGAGTGAACATTTAAAACTACAAATGTGGGGCTTCCCTGGTGGCACAGTGCTTAAGAACCCGCCTGCCAATGCAGGGGACATGGGTTCGATCCCTGGTCCGGGAGGATCCGACGTGCCGCGGAACAACTAAGCCCGTGCGCCACAACTACTGAGCCTGTGCTCTGGAGACCGCTCGCCACAACTACTGAGACCGTGCACCACAGCTACTGAAGCCCGCGTGCCCTAGAGCCCACACACCACTACTGAAGCCTGCATGCCTAGAACCCATGCTTTGCAACGAGAAGCCACCAGAATGAGAAGCCCATACACCACAATGAAGAGTAGCCTCTGCCCAAAAATAGATTTTAAAAAACCCACAAAATTGCAGATGTAAGAATCTTATTCTTTTGCTTGAAACCCAAATGTGAACCCAGGATAAAGTCCAATACAATTAGGTCTAAGACACAGTGTGATGTGGTCCTTGCTTACCTTTCCTTGCTCACTTCAAATGCTATGTTTTTGTTTTTGTTTTTGTTTTGTTTTTTTTTACCATTTCCTCAAGTTATTCCTACCAGTTCTTCAGTTTCCCCTTAGCCTGGAGCTTTCTCTGCCTTCCTTCCTCCAATACCTCCTTCTTTAGTGAAGTCTTCATTAAGTGCTTCCCCTCACTACAGACCATGCAGTATCATATTCTCACCTTGTTATATATTCTTACAGTACCCCTAAAACTAGTAATGATAGTAATTGTGTACTTCTGAGCTCCGTGAGAGTTTGAGTCATTTTCTTCAACTTCCATTTAAGCATTCAATAAAATTTTACTACTGCTAAGTACCTATTATGCTTAAGGTACTGGACTAGGTGCTTGGCATAAAGCGGTAGGCGACCTAACTAGAAGGATTTCTGCCCTTGTGCAAACTACAGCTTGGTTTTGCGGCAGTGGTGGTGGCGGCGTGATATAAGCACGGCAGAAAAAAAGCCATCACAACTCAAGATGAATGCTATCAAGGAAGTTGAGTGCTGTAATGGAGTAACTGGCCATGGTGCTAGAGAACCTAACTTGAGAAACCTAGGTAGTGACTTCAGAGAGAGTACTGGGAAGGGAACAGGTTGAAGGCGGGGTGGGGAAAATGACTTTGATATGACGTGATATGCCTAACTATGAGGTAGGCAGCTGAACACGAAAGCCTGGAACTATAAAAAGTTTGGTCCTAGGGTTATGTGTTTAGGTGTGACAGGTACACTGATAATACTAAGCTCCACAGAATGGACACCATCCAAAGAGAGTGTAGGGTCACACAAGGAGCCAAAGGTCCAGGTCCTGGAAGAGGAACTAGGATTGGAGTCAGGGATGGAGCAGCCAGAAACTGCTGCTGTAAGGATAAGGAGAAAGCCAAGGGATAACGCCAAGAAAACCGAGAGAGAATACTTCAAAGAGGAAGTCATCAACCCTACTGAATGCCCGTAAGGCAGTAAATGAGGGCAGAAAAAGAACCTACAGGTATGACAGCATGGAAGAGACTGGTGATCCTGATGAAAGCCATTTCAGCAAAGTTGTAGGGACACACAAAGTGGTAGTAAATGAAAAATGGAGGCAACTCAGATTAGTTATGATGGGAACTAAATAAAAGGGGTTATAGTTGGATGGGATGAAATGACCTCTCTCCCCACCCCTTTCTTTCAAGAACAGTAGCTATTGGGGACCTATTATGAGCTGTTGGAAAGGATCTAGGAAAAGAAAGATTGATGAAACAAGAGTAGTTAATTCAAGGTTTCTGAGAAGGTGAGGAGGGATTGGCTTTTGACAAGTAGAAGAGAGTGCAGATATAGATGGGTTTGTAAATTTAGTGATGAAATTTGAGCAAGTTCCTGTCAAACTTTTGTATTTTCTCAGCAGAAAAAAAAAGTACACAAATCATGTTTGTGGAAACAAGTTGTTACAATAAAACTGCAGAAAAATTGCCAGTTTTGAGCCTATTTGAGATTATAAACCTGCCTGTTGTAACAATTTTCCCCCATTCAACTGCTCGAGTAGACAGAAAACTGCGATTTTTCCAGATCACGACATACAGGGAGGTGCAGTGGTATAGTCTGAGGATATTTGCAAAGTGGGATCTAGTCTCTAAGCCAGATAAGTTGAGGACAGGGAGTGAACTGATGAACAGTGAGCAAGTGGTAGCATTAACTGTTAGTCGTGATGAGGTAGAAATACTTTTTAATGGAGGCATCTCGAGCAGATGAGCTGGAGAAAGATTGTGGTTAGAGAAAGGGAATCTGAATTCCAGATTTGCAAGTGATACAGGCTTCGATTATGTCAAAGCGTAGGGCTCCCATTTATGGAGCGATCACTGAAATGAGAAGCACCTCTAATGAGCAAGTTCATCAGGAAATAAATTTTGTTCACTGAGTGGTAGTGTTGGGCGGCACAGATAGTGACAAATATAAAAATTAAAAACACTGGTATGGAGAATGAACATGTGACACTTCATTACAGTGATCCAGGTGGCTCAATGATGAGGTGACATTTAAGCTTTACTATACAAATAGAGGAATAAGCATTCCAGACACAGGAGTAAATATGTGTAAAGCCCTTGAAGTAGTGGTGGTGGTGGGAAGCTTACTATGTGCTCCAGGAGATGGAAGCATCTGGAAAGTGGGAAGTAGCATAAGAATGTCTGGAGAGGTTGGCAGGGACTTTGAGTAAGGAGACTGGATTTTAATCAAAGTGTACTTAAATGTTCAATAAATATTATTTGGATGCAGGGTGATGAAACATTAACCACCAATACAGTAGGGGAATCAATACAATTGGAATGGATAAACTGACCAATCAGAGTCATCACTGCTTGTAAACAGCTGGTACAGGTGCACTGGTGCACACCTGCTGATCATGAGCCCTGGCTGAATGAATGACATTTTAGATGGCTGTTTCCCAAAGCATGTTCCTTAAATCACTAACTTAGTGGGATATACCTAAGTATTAACATTAAAAATATTTTTAATGTTCATGGTCATTTAAGTCTGAAAAATTCCCACTTTAACGGTTAACATCCTTTCTGTACAGCAGAACCTCTCAGTCTTCAATATGCGGATGTGCACTGGATTCGTTAAGGGGAGCTACAGCATGCAGTTTAGAAAACGGCTTTCATCACTGCCATCACCTTCCCACCCACTGCTAGCACACTCCACTAAACTTTTTTTTTTCCCCCCTTCGGTACGCGGGCCTCTCACTGTCGTGGTCTCTCCCGTTGCGGAGCACAGGCTCCGGACGCGCAGGCTCAGCGGCCATGGCTCAGGGGCCCAGCCGCTCCGCGGCATGTGGGATCTTCCCAGACCGGGGCACGAACCCGTGTCCCCTGCATCGGTAGGTGGACTCTCAACCACTGTGCCACCAGGGAAGCCCTACACTAAATATTTTGAAAAAGACTGCCTTACTGCTCCACTTCCTAACACCTATCACATTCATTAGTCTCTTTCTCAACTCCAGTAACATTCTTTTTTCTGGCGCCCATCAATTTTTGCACGGACTATTTCAAGTCTCCCTGCTCTTAACCTCCAACTTATCCAACCTATCCTCTATTCAGTGCCAATTATCTTTCTAAAATCGGTACCTGATCAAATGGTTCAAATGAAATGCATTCAGTAACCACTTGAAAAACAAAACATGATAAAGACTAAATGTGGCAAACAAGAACCTTCACGACCTGGCCCATCAGCCTCCTCAGCTTCAGCTTCTCCAACTCCCTGTCTTTCCACACAGACCACCTGCGATACTGCAAGCGCACTGTGCTGCTTCCTACCTCCTGCCTAGAATTCCCCTTTCCCCTCTGAGCAGCCGCCGACCACTCACTGATCTTTCAAGACCCATCTTTCTAGAAACACTCATAACCATCTACCTTTTTCCCTGAAAAACAGAGCATTCTCTCCTTGATGTCTCTAGCTTTCATGTACTTTTATCTTAATAACTATAGCAACTGTTTGCTTACCTGATGATCAAAATTTGCCTTTGTAAAACTCTGTCCAGCCATTTAAAATAATTATTTAATTATGCTGAATTTAACATTGCTGAAAATTTCTCAAACTGTTACATTTCACTTAATGATGTATTCTGAATAACATGTTCTGACCTGTAAGATTCAAATTCTCTGCGTTTAGAAGAGGGAAAAAAAATCCATTTTTCAAATGATGAAAACGTAGGCAAATTTACACTGTAAGAAGAAAGTATCTCAAAGACAAGAGATTGAGGAAAATTATACCATGAAAAATATATACTTTTTGACACTTTTTTAATACTTAGGCATTACATTCTGTATCAAATTTTACCAACATGCTGTTGTTCTATAAATTCATTATTTATTTTATACCATAATTTGATTTTTCTGTTCCATGCTAAAAAGCCCACTATTCCATAATTACTTTTAGCATACAGTACCTGGAATATAAAAAAATTAACTCAGTGTTGGCAAACTGCCCATCCCCCCACCCCCCGACATGTAGGAGAACAATTACAGAAGTTCTAGTGGTTAATTTTCTTAAGCTAATGAGCAAAAGAAAAGCCCCAGTACACTGGCATTTTCCCTTAACAGGCTTATCACTACATTCATCAGAAATAAACCTACTTACTGCTGTACTATACAGGGCAGTTTGCCAAATGCCTACCTTTAAGATCTAGGTCAACTTCTAAGAAAACTGTACGGAAACATTCAGTTGTTAACAAAAAATTTAATATTAAAATGACTCAAAGTTAAGTTATTAATTTAGAAAAAAACATGTATTAATCACCCATAAGAACTTTTATTTTAATAAATAACAGTGGGCTTACCAAAGGATAGGGATTTTAATGTGTCAAGTTTTATGCATATTGGTAATAAACCTTAAGGAGGTGAAACCAACTATTCAATATAACCCATTCGGCCCTAAAAATAAAACTATAATACTTTAATAATAAAACTTAAAAAAATATTTTCCAAAAGAAAATAATTCACTCCTTGACCATGCTTATTTATTCAGAGTACCAGCAATTTCAGTTAACGTTAAGTGCTTCATTTTTCCTGCAAGTCTGATGTTGCACAGGGAATATACACATTTTCATATCACAATATCATCAATAGCTCAGGCTAATAATATTGTGAATGTAACTGGTTTATAACAAACAAAGTCAAAAATCAATGCTACTATTTATGGCAAACAGAAACAAAAGTAAATTTGAAAGGATGTTTTCTTTTGTTTCCAGTACTGATTTTAATTGGAATTCAAAGGAAGGTCATAAACTCTCCTGAAATAACCTCTATCTCTGGCCGTAAATCCACAGTATAAATATGGTGAATAAAGCTAATCTATAAGAGCTAACTATATACTGAATAACCAAAATAATCAATTGTAACAACTAATACTGCTCTGGAAGACCAATCTAATGAAAAAAGTATCATTAGATATGGTGGGAAAATACAGACAAATCTGTACAATCTAACATCTATAAACAGTAAAATCAAAACATCCAACTTCCTTATAGAAAGTGTTTCATCTATGTAATTATAAATGTTTAAGGACTCTTGCATTTTATAAACACAAGATGGGCTCACTTTGATGATACCAATTTTAAGATTTATAAAAATGTTTAAAAAAATCTTTCCACAAAAGTTTATACAGTTTAAAGCTATACACCAATCTATAAATCTCAGAAAATGGGGGGAAAAAAACAAATAAAACCCAAAAACCTTTATAAGATCACATGTATAAAACAAGAAATGAAATGTGATTTTATTTAAGGCAATACTGGGCTACTTCACAAATCACCACCTCAAATATTTACACTGCTCCACACTACTAGTTTCTATCACATTCACAAAGGATTTTTTTTTAAATACCAAATGTTTAAAATCTTTGATGTAGTAAATTCGTTATTCACATTTCCATTATATTTCATGGAATCATAGTAACTATATCCAATTAGAAGCACTGAAAAGAAAACTGCAGCTATAGGAAATTGCTAAAGAATCTGCTTTAATTTCACATGAGTACCACCCAAAAAATCCTGGAGGGTAAATTTACAAAGCAGAGCAAGGTGTTGATATAATGTGCCTACTTTGTGAAAAGTAATTTTTTGAGAGAGTCTTGTAAATAAATGTTTTATGTAAAAATCAATGAACTATGGCAGAGTTTCTAGTTTTAGTTAAAAAAATTCTTAATTTAAAACAATAAAAGAACAGTTTTAAAAACTTGATCACTTAGTTAAAAATTAAAATTCCAAATATAAATGTGTCATTTAATAGTTTAGACTTACACACTGCTGGTGGCAGCAAATGATTTACAATAATAAATATATACAAAAAAAGGTATCTACAGAGTACTGTTACACGTGAGCAGTGACCCGGTGAAACATATCAATCACACAGATAATTCATTTTAGTTCATGGAAAGGGCTGATAGAAATTTGAGGTTTAGCTCAACTATTTACAGTAACTGAAATATTGATTCTGTTCCTCAAGTCCCATAGGGATAAAAAAAAGTTTTACATGACAAATGTCATGTTGATTTTTTTTTCCTTTTCTTTTTTTCTTTTTTGGCCAGGTTAATTCATGTCAGCAACAACAAAAGAAAAACAAGTTACACAATTCTAGCATGCTTGATGGCTTCCTATTGAAAATAAAACTGTAAATAATGTATTAATAGCACATGAGTTATCAGTTCTGCCCTCTCCCCGTGGCTTTGCCCATACTGATTTCTTTCGTAACAGACACATCTGGATCATTTGAATGCACTTCAAGTTTTTTCAGACTGACGGTAGGTTTCATTTCCTGAAGTTGCTTTAAGACAAGCTCAGTGCAATTTTTAAGAGTCTTGTCTAAAACAATTTTTACATTATCACTGCACTGAAGCTGTGATGGATTGGCAAACTGTACAAAGGTTTCACTTTCTTTACAAGAACATATATGATTTCCACTAGTCACAGCAGTCTTGTCAACATTTTTTCTTGCATTTGAATGGGATCCTTTTTTATTCCCACTATTTGGATGGTCTTTGTCAGTATTTTTCTTCTGCTTCACTGCAGACTCCTCAAGAAACTTCAGAAATGATACTTCGAATCCCATTGGTTTAAATGAGCTCCAGTCAAAAGATGCAGGATGCTCCTCAGTGGTTTGTATTGCAACGGCGGTTTCTTCTTCCTTGTGCATACTGCTTAACTCAACGGCCAGTGTTGGCTCGGCTTTTTCAACTTTCCTCTTTTTATTTTGGGAGACATTTTTTTCTTTATTAACTCTCTTCAAATTACTTGCTTTTTGTTTTTCTGACTGGCAGGGGTTATCTTCCTGAAAATCTTTACTAACATTTGAAGAGGTCTGAGCTTGGGTCTCCACACTTGTGTTGTCTTCATTTATTAATTTGGTAATAAATAATTCTGTTAGCTCATCCACTTCATCTTTTTCATTTTTTTCAACTTCCTTCTGTGGAACTACAGTTGTTCTTGAGTTATCAGTGCTCTCTGATATACCTGTGTCAGAATCTTTCACATCACTCTTTTCAACTTCTTGCTCAGAAGTTTCCTTTAATTGTGAGTTGCAACACCGTCTGAAGACAATGAGAAGATTGCGGTGTTGTGATGTAAATGCCTTAGATAATTTATGGCATTTATAATGTCTTATTATATTGCTTTCGCTTGTAACGACTGATGTACACCCCTTTATCATACATGGATACTGGGTGACAAATCTGCTTGTACACTCAGATAAGGCATCATTTCTAGCCTTTATAGAATATACATGCTTTCCACGTTTCAGAGAATAAGGCTTATTTTCTTCAATCTGCACAATCTTTGCAGTCTTGTTTTCTAAATTATTTTTTTTCTTTCGTTTGGTCTTAGGCATTTTGGTTCCTTCCCTTCCAGATCTGTATTTTGTCCCCCGATGTTTAGACTTTGTCTTTTCTTGGTTTGCCTTGCTTGATATATTTTCCTGACCAGGTGTTAATCTTCTTGGCCGAATCAGATGAGCTTTATGTTTGTCATTATGCTTATTAAAAATGTGTCGGAGGAGATTAGACCGGGTCGCATATATTCGGTCACAGCCTTCACAATCACACTTGTATATGCCATCTTCTTCAGTTTTACTTCCCCTTGCCCCAATTCCATGATCTGCCTCAAGATGAACAACATAGTTCAAATATGTGGTAAATGAAGATTTACACTCTGACTGATCACATGTAAATTTCCCAACATCCACCGAAGCAGTCATACTTTCAATTTCCTCAGGAGACATCTCGTGAAGTTTCATGTAGTGTTGTATTAGGCCAGTAATTGCTTGGAAAATTCGAGAGCAGTCACTCACCTGACATCGAAATTCTTTCACAGTTTGTTTAGTTTCAATTTCTTCACTGTCTTTACCAGCTTCGCTTTCCTCTTCAACCTCTGCAGAAAATGCAGGTAGATCTGATTTGTGTACAGCCTGGTAATGCAGAATTAAGTTTTGCTGTATTGTAAAGGCAGCAAAGCAACCCTGATGAACACATCGGTAAGGTCTGTAGGGACTGTATCTTGTGGGAAACTCAAGAGATTGAGAAACTGGCTTCTTGCGTTTTCTCTCCTCCTTTTCTTTTTTATGTCTCCTAACTTTCCGTCCTTTGGTTTGTACATTTGTGAGAGAATTTGTATTACATTGTTCTGAAGGAACTGTAATCAATTGTGAAGAACTTTCTGTTTTTTCAGGACTTTTTTTTTCTAGAAGTTGTTTTTCTGGGATCACTGCTATATTACTGAGGGTATTTTCTTTCATTGCTCCCAATTCTAAAGCAGGCTGGAATTCCCTTTTATTTTCCCCCATCATAGCTAGCTGCCTTTTTACTTGTGTAATTCGTGGGGCTGACGAATTTTCACTCTGAGATTTTCTTCCATAAGGCCTTTTTATTTTTAACTTTACCATTTCTTCTGTTGTAAAATGATGTACCAACTGACAGTGTGCCCGGAGATTCGAATTTCTTGTAAATGTCTTTGTACATGTAGGTACTACACATTTAAATGGAGCAAATTTCAACTGATTCTTCTTAATTTCAAGAATCATCTCTGGAGTGTACTGATGAATTTTACCGTAGTGCTTAAACAGTGCATCTTTTGTCATAGCACTGTAATTACAGCCTTGGTTTTGACACACAAAGGGTTTATTAACTCTGTCATTAAACTGAATGTTGCTTATCATTTCAGAAACTGGCTGAACAAGTGTGACATTTGGAATTGATTTAACAGGAGTGGGAGTCAGTGTCACTGATGTATTTATCAGTACACACTGGGGTGCTGGAGAGGACAGGTCGTTTTCTAATTTTAATTTCTGTAAGCCTTCTAAAATCTCCTGTACTTGATCCTCCTTATGTAATATTTCAGACTGAGGAATGTTACTTTTTGTTGGCATGACACCTATGAAGGAGGAAAACTGAGAAGAATCGGATAATTTATTTTGTACAGTGTTTACTGAAGGAAGCTGAATGTTATAATTTATTTGAGCATTCTGTGATGTTTCACCAATACCCTGAGATCCACTTTTTACCTCAAGTATTTGAGAATTCATAGCACTTTTAATAATTTCAAGAGTCTTTTCAAAGTTTTGTATAACATTGTCTTCAGAAATCTGCAAATCAGAATTTATTGAAGGTGTGCATGAATTCAAAGCCATCATTTGGGAATCACCATTTTCAGTTTTTAATGTTAAGGGAGCTAACACTGTATGGGACTCAAGACTGGTTTTAAAGTTTTCTTTCACATCAGTTATAAACAACTGATTGTCAACATTATTTAATTTCTGTGTTAGATTTTCCACCAAACCCTGAGGTTCACAATTGGGAATTACAGTTGAATGAAGGTTAGTAGTTGGTATCTCAATCCTCTTTGCTATAAGTCCCATTGCCGTTAAGTCACTTGTTAGCAAGTTTTGGGGAGCATTAGGGGCAATTAGTGGAGGAGCAACTTTCTTTCTTCTCTTAGAAGCACTGTTTCCCTTTTTATTTAAATGACTAGACCTTGTGTTCTGAGGACCACTTATAACGGAAACTCGTGAACTGTTACTGATAAAATTTTGTGATGGCCCACTAGAATTAGGGAATGAACTAGAACACAGACCATTTTCAACAGTCTTCAGTAGTAAGTCATTTGCTGGAAAAACAGGCAAACTGTTGCATTCCTCAATGGAGGAAGTTTTGGAGTTTGTTGTCCTATTCTGGTCTGTCAGCAGGGGGTTTGCGTGGCATACAGTCTGCAGCAGGGGTGGCACAGGTGGATTTGGCATCACTGTTGCATTTACTGGTGCTGGGTCTGAGACACAACCTGGGGGGACATGAGAGAGCACATCAGCACCCTCAAATGTACTGGGAATGCCAGCAGTTTCCAAAGCCTGTTTAATAATTTCGCTTCCCTCTTGACTAACACTTGTATTAAAGTTAGTCACACCACTCCGAGGAAATGTATTTGGTAAAAATGCTGAGGAGCGATTTTCAGCAGCAAGAAGTTGCAGGAATGATGGATCTTTAAAACATGCTCCTGGACTGAAGGTAGACTGCTGCGGCTGCTGCGAGTTTACTGCATTTGTGGAGAGAATCATGCTGGCAAGAAGAGAAGGCTGCCCGTTACTCTGCAGAAGTTCTTGAGCAATTTCTGCCCCATCCAGTGGTTTACAGTAAGATCGCTTAGACAAGTGTCCACCCAGAGATCTGGGGTTAGTGAAAGCCCTGTAACACCTGCTGCAGATAAATTTCCCGTCTCTGATAATTGCCGGCCACTTAGCCCTTTTGTTGTGCTTGGGTTTTCTTTCCTTCCCATTTGGGCCCTGCCCACGGTCTTTTTTCACTTTTTCCAGTGCAGACTGTTGGGCACTGGTCCCACTGAAGTCATTTCCAACATTGACTTGTGATGGAAAAACTGCATTCTCACCATTACCTCCCTTTAGAAAAGAGGAATTAGTGTTCCCTTCAATCTGTGAGGAAAAATGATTTGTATTATTTTCCAGCTGGGAAAAAACAGAATTAGTCCCACTATCTGCTGGTGAAGGGAAGAGAGACATTGAACTACTTTCTGCAGGTAACGGAAGGAAAGGATCTGAGCCGCTGTCGATATTCAAAGGCAAAACTGTTTTGGTTAGATCTTCCATTTGTGCTGGCAAGGTAGTACTAGATAAATTTTCCATTTGGGAACATAACATACCACCACCTTGTTCATTTTTATCCTGAGAAGGTATATTTGGATTTATGACACTTTCCACTGAGGGCAACAGTGGAGCTGACACATTTGCTAAATGAGCTGGGAAAATGGAAGGTGAGACGTGCTGCAACTGATTAGAACAAGTAGGATTCCCATTGGCTTTGGTCTGTGGTGTAAAAAATGCATTATTAGAGCTGCTCACCTGTGATGGCAAAAAATAAACAAACTTTCCATTATTTGGTGTATTTAAGTTGTTAGCTTTCTGACCCCTTTTGCTTTTGCGTTGCATTTTGAATGCTGCATACTGGTCGGGGTGTGCTGTCTTCATGTGTTTCCCAATACTCTGTGAAGAGTTATAGGTTCGAGTACACCCCTCAACCTGGCAACTGAATTTCTGAACTGGTGCTTTTGGAGGCACTGATGGAGTTCCTAAAGAATTACTGAGGTTGGGCTGTGGTGGAACAAATGTGATACTTTCTAATGTCTTCAGAGGTAAATCATAAAGACTGGACGATGTTTTAACATTACCTCCACATGCAAACTTGGCCGTTGGTAAATTGTTTTGAAATCCTGCCTGATTTTGCACAGAAAAGGTCATCAGGTTGTTCACTTGTCTTTCTAAGTTTTGTGGAGTAAGGTCATCTATTTTGAGAGCTTCCGAATCTACTAAAGAATTCTGAGTAATCTGGGCTTCACTGAAACAATCCTGTTCTTTTCTCTCTTGGAAACCTGTATGACACAGATCATTACAAGAATCTTCCACTGGTGTATGTATGTTGGTGACCAGTGATTCACCAGTGCTTTGCACAGCTGAGTTTTCTTGCTTTCCAAAGTTACCCTCGACCCCCTGGTTAAGGGATACCTTGATGGACACAGCGACCGCACTGGCCTGAAGCAGAGGAGCAGGGGCAGGGCTTTCCAAACCAGCTGGCAGTGGTCCATCAGCTTGCCTGGGCTCTGAGGCAGAAATCGGGTCTTGTCTGGTCACAGGCGATTCTGCTTTGCTTTTATCCCAAGCACCACGTCTATCTGCTGGGAAGGTGTTTTCAATGTTATTTTCTGAAGGAAGCACAGATCCTTCTTTCTCCGTGTTCCCTTCTGTGCTCTGATTCACTCTGAAAGGCTGAACAGAATCTCCAGAGGAATTAAGTTGGTCTTCAGGAGGCAGCACTTTTTCAGGAGTACTGTGATCATCCAGATGCTTTTCTAGTTCACTCTGAGAACGATAAACTTTACCACAACCTGTGAACTTACAAGTATAGGTATTATAATGTTGTGCTTCATGATCATATAGCAAATAAGCTTCTGAAAAAATTCTGCCACATTTAGGAAACATGCACTTTGCTCTAAAGACTTGATGTTCCTTTCGGTGGGTTAAGAGCTCTGCGTAACTATTAAAACCGGCCTTACATTTCATTTGTATACAGATATATGGTTTACTGCCACAGTGCATTTGTAAGTGATCATTGAGATGAGTAACACTTACAAAATGCCGTCTACAGTACTGGCAAATAACTTTTTTGCTTTGCATTTCAAGAAAGCGCTTGGCATCTTCATTATCCTTATGTCCCTTTACATGAGCAATTAAATTTTTAAAGTACTTAAAGCCCTTTTTACAAAAAGTTACAGGGCAATTGAATTCATTAACAGGTACTGGTTTCTGGACTGGGATCACTTCTGGCTCATAAGATTTGTCTTTGTCATCAGTTTCATCATCTGAACCATCATTATCATTAAACACTATGAAGTCTGTTGAATAGAGACTATTCTTCTTGATAGGCCGCTGTTCCTGCTTGGCCACAGCATTAGTCTTCTGATTCTCGTTGGTAGTTGCGATCTTAGGAGGCCTTCCCAACCTCCTTAATGGTTTCATAGCTGCTAGTCTCTCTTTACTAGATTGTTTAACATGCAATGTGACATGAGGGACAAAAGTTTCTTTAGAATTAAAGTTCTTTGCACATATGGGGCAACTGTAAATCCCATCTTTGTAATGTTTTTGAGCATGTCGCACTATTCGATGACCAAGGAATTCTTTGTCACACAGCACACAATACTGCATGTAGGCTTGCCAGTTCCTGAACCTAGCAGATATAAATCCCCTCTCTCTTAATTGTTTTATCTCTCTCTTTTTCTGCTTTTCATCACAAATGTCTCTAAGAAGGCCAGAATTAGCACCAATTCCACCATTCATGGAAGTTTCTTTACTCTCTTCCTGATAGTCTGCTACCTTCTCATAAACCTCACTGTCATTTAATTCATCTATTGAAGACACAATGGATGCTTCTTCTCCCATTAATGCAAGACATTGTCGTTTTAAGGTTTTCCAATCCCAGAATTCTGGATCAAAGGGCCACTGAGTTTTCAATACAAGTAAGAGCTCACAGCGTAGAGAATTTGGTATTGGAAGATTCTCTTCATCATATTTCTGGTCTGGTTGGTTATACAACATTTCCACAGCATAATATGCATCTACTGTAGGCTCAATAAGAAATTCACTCAGTTGACAAGCACGTTTAACTTCCAGATCATCAGGCAACAAGCATGAAATGGTCTTGCAAATAGATATTTTCACTTCAGTATTTTCTGTAGATTCCAGGCGAAGAGCTTTTACACATAGTTCTATACAAGTGGCAAGTCCAGCCCCTTCAGTCTGTGAAAAAGCAAGTAAGAAATGTTATCTTAATTTACACTCATCAACAGATTTGTGAATTTAGTAATTTTAAAAGTGAGGTTTTCTCAAATTTTGCAATAGCCAATATATGCAGATACCCCTTCCAAAGCATTGTAGCTTTGTGTGTGTGTGTGTGTGTGTGTGTGTGTGTGTCTATGTGTGTAATGAACTGTAGAGAATAGCAGAAAAAGCATAAACGTTGGGAGCTAAGTTAAGACGTGAGTATAAAATCATCTAACGGCTAGGCAAACTTGGACATTATTTAACTTCTCTGACCTTTTATATCACAATATAAAATAGGGATGAAAACAACACAAACTTCATGAAACTGCTGTAAGCATTAATAGATATCGTGTATCTAAAGTAGTTGGTATAGTTTAGTACGTCTGGCACACATTAAGTGATCAATAAATGTCATTAACTTTACCACAAATTTCATTTCCTAAGTTTATATTTACAATCCTTCTGAAACAAAACCTTTAGTCCAATTACAAAACTGAGAATGCCCCCGTAATTCCTAACTCATTAGTAATGAAAGGAGATTTTCACATTTATGAGAATAAAGTTATTTGTTCCTTAATATTGGGAATCCTAGTTCTATCATAAATTTGAATGCCAAATCACCTACCTCATGGCTGGACCATCTTTTTTTTTTTTTTTTTTTTTTAAGATTTTTGATGTGGACCATTTTTAAAGTCTTTATTGAATTTGTTACAATATTTCTTCTGTTTTGTGTTTTGGTTTTTTTGCTGCGAGGCATGTGGGATCTTAGCTCCCTGACCAGGGATCAAACCCATGCCCCCTGCACTAGAAGGCGAAGTCTTAACCACTGGACCACCAGGGAAGTTCCTGGACCATCTTAAGAATTAGGAGTAGCAGGAGACACGATAAACTTTTTTCCTTTTGAATTAGCATCTTGAAATATTATTATAATATAGCAGTAATAAAGGTAAGACTCATTTGAAAGATACATGTAATGAAGAGATAAAAATGGGTTTTACAAGGCTAAAAGGTAACAAATATATGAAAAATAAGCCAGTCACAAGATGTGGCCACATTCATGGGAATGAAATATGTGTGACATAAGATCAAAGGGTAAGGAAGTCAAAAGAAGTCCAAAAAAGCTGAGAGGATCTGTATTTTTACAGGTTAAGAAGGAAATAAAATATTTTACTAAAACAGAAGCTTAGATTTGTGGGCCAAAAGGAAAGTGAGTGAAAGAGGCTGAGATGCTAACTGGCCATCTTAATGTTATAAATACATTTGAAACCTTAAGAAATAAGGCTAACAAAACAATGTCAAAATTTTTATTCTTCTGAGTTCTCATCTTTGTGTGTGTCTGATTGAAAATTAAGCTTATAGGTAATATTCAGATCATAAACTGGTTATGTAACAACTGTTTTTTTGTTTGTTTGTTTGTTTGTTTTTTGTTTTTTTTTGTTTTTTTTGCTGTACGCGGGCCTCTCACTGCTGTGGCCTCCCCCGTTGCGGAGCACAGGCTCCGGACACACAGGCTCCGCGGCCATGGCTCGCGGGCCCAGCCGCTCCGCGGCACGTGGGATCCTCCGGGATCGGGGCACGAACCCGCGTCCCCTGCATCGGCAGGCGGACTCCCAACCACTGCGCCACCAGGGAGGCCCCAACTGTTTTTTAAGAGTTGTTTGAATTCAATTTCCCATAAGTACAATGTGATCAAACAAGTAATTAGCCCATAAAAACCTACTTAATAATATGTTAATAAAAGTACTGATAGCACCAGCTTGAATTTATGAGTCACAGGAGCAGAAACCTAGTAAGTGAGATCCATTCAGAGAAGGAATATAGACTCATCCCCCTTTCTAGCACTGGCACAGCAGCAGGCAATCTTCTGAAAAAATGCAAGGTTTTGTCTTTGGTATCCCCCTTTTCTATTCCTTTCCTCTGGCTGCCTAGTATCCTTGACCCAAAGCTACCCAAGGCTTACATGCTGATATTCCTTCCCCACTAACATCCCATTCAGCCCTTCCCTATCCACCCATAGCATTATGGCTTACCCTGCTTTAAAATTCTTAAATGGTTATTACTCATGTCTTTCAGAATTAAATATAAACTTCTTAGCATGGAATGAATACAAAAGGGCCCTCACAATCTGACCTATGCCTCATCTGGTTTAGCCTCATCTTTTATCTTTTCCCTAACCAAACAGCCTACACTCCAGGCAATGTGAACTGTAGTTCCCCAACTACACCATTCTCTCATGTCTTGATACAACTTGTGATACTGTAATATACTGCTAAGAAATATATATTTTGGTCTTCCCCCCAGTTCCCACATGGCTCCTAAAACCTTTGTAATTTCCTAAGTCATAATAGCTATAGGGGCATCTTTTGTTCCCAGCTTTTGAAATAGGTGAAATGAGTGTTTTTTGGTTATTCATAATAAGGCCCTTTCGATCACACTGGAGTTTATTAATGAGATGATTTCTGAAAGCCCCTAGATAACCACAGGCTGGGGGCTGGCTGTCAGGGGAACCAACCTGTGATCAGAAGGTTGAAACTTTCAGTCCCCCTCCCCTCCCTCCAAGGAGGAGAGAGAGGATGGAGGCTGAATCTATTACCAACGGCCAAAGAAGCCTCCATAAAAACCCATGAAGAACTCGGTTCAGGGAGCTTTTGCGTTTGTAAACAAGTAGAGGTGGGGGAAAGTAGCTCACTCTCTCCCCCATACCTTGCCCTGTGCATCTCTACCATCTGGCTTTTCCTGAGTTGAATCCTTTTAAAATAAACCAGTAATCTAGCTGGTAAACTGTCTTCCTGAGTTCTGTGAGCCACTCTAGTAAATTAATCAAATCTGACCAGAAAGTTGTGGAAACCTCTGATTTATAGCCAGTTGGTCAGAAGCACAGGTGACATCCTGGACTCAAGACTGGTAGCTGATGTTGGGGGAGGAGGGCAGTCTTGTAAGACTGAGCCCTTAACCTATGGATTCTATGCTATCTCTAGGTGAACAGAGTCAGAATTGAGTTAAATTGTAGGACACCCAGCTGGGGTCCGGAGAATCAGAGGATTGCCTGGTGTGGAAAAAATCTCCACACGCTTGGTCATCAGGAAGTATTCAGTGAGTAGTGAATAGAGGAGAAACCAGTTTTTTCTTTATACTACCTTTCATTCTTTTTCTGTTACTAGGAACCCTCTCCCTCTCCAGCTTTGTTTGGCCATCACTATTTGAGAGTCTAAACAGACCAGTGGGTTAGAGGGCTGCCTTCTTTTATTCAATCAGCACCTACTTTATACCAGGCACTATGCTCAGCACTGTGTTCTCCCTCTCAGGAGTCTTGATATCCCATTATATTTGAAAGACCCTATTACACTGCAACTGTTAGTGTGTCTCCATCAATAGATATGAGATCCTTAAGGGCGGGGCTATATTTTTCAACTCTCTGACTTCAGGGGTCTAGGAAAAAGCATAAATAAAATGATGAAGCAAGCTATCTGCTCCATTTCCTTTGCAGATCTCAAATAGAGTTTAAGAAGGAAACAAATATTTTAGGTAATATGTGAGCAGCTGGGCAATAATTTTCAACAACTCCTGGAGTTTTGGGGAGAAAAAGGGGGGGGGCACCAGTTAACCCAAATCATCAACCTTGAGGCTAACTTTCATCATGTAAAAAAATGAGGAGCTACACTAGAACGCAGTCACTACAACATAACTTTAAGGTCTCTTTCATAGTCCTAAAACAATAATCACCTATGATTCCACTTTTAAGATAAAACCTCTGTTTGATCAGATTTCAGAAAATAAAAACAAAGGGAGACATTTTATGCAATGGGAAACAAGGTTTTGGGGCAGAGCAGTTACCACACTGCACGCTATCCTGCTCCCCCTGGACAACTTTCCCAAGCTATTCACGCTTTAAGTGCTTTTTTATGTGCTTTACTTCTGAGCCCAGAGTCTCTCTAGAAAAGCACTACTCAACAGGACTGTCTGCAGTGGTGGACATGTTCTTTATCTGTGCTGCTCAATATGGTAGCCACTAGTCACACGGAGCTACTGAGCACCTACAATGTGGCTACTGTAACTGAAGAACGGAATTTTATATTTTACTTAGATTAACTAGCCATAAGTGTCTGATGGCTACCATAATGAACAGTGTAGCTCTTGTCCAAGATTTTTCCCCCCTCTCCAACAAGGTCTCCTTGTGAGCAGGATGTAAGGTTGAGGGAGGAGAGTCCCTTTTACTTAACCTCCTCAATTCCAATGATTAAGAAATGAAATCCAAAGTGGTTAAGGTTACCAGGTGGTCAACAACAAGTCAAGATTTATACCCAGTTTGCCTGGCTTCTAGTTTCAAGTTCCACCTACTTTGCCATGCTGCTCTTTAAGTTAGATATAAAGTAGTGGCACAACCTATATTTTAAAATTACATAGTAATTTTCTAAGAAACTGATTGTTAAGTTTATTTTTTAACTGCAGCACTACGACATATAAAATGAAAAAGCAGGATGAGTTAACAAGGTTGATAAAGAAAAACTGGAAAGCAGAAGGACTCATTCCTGTTCTTTACTCCTGAAAATGAAGAGAAATTATTTCAGGAGAAAAATAGCAAAGATACATATAAGATTTACTGACAAGCTATAGATTTTAAAAGATATTTTTTAAAAAGAATAAGAATGTCTTTTGGTTTCTACTTTCAAAAACAAAATTATACATTAATTAAAAATACTTCTTGTCATGTTACATCCCGGTTTTCAAGAATTCCTAAGACCCGTCTGGCATACCATTCCATGCAGTGCTAGCAACTTTGGAAAGTGACTTCCGTGTACATTTAAAGGGGAAACCAAGTGCATCCTACAAGGGTTACTATAAGAAAAATTAATTTTGTAAAAGTTGGATTCTGATTTTTGCTAATAGATAAATGGAAACACGCAATCTCTGCTCATCACTTCCCTTTTGAATTGTGTCTAATCTACTGTTTAATCCATCTATTAAGTGTTTTCATTTTTATGACTATGTTTTTGTATTTCTATAAGTTTTTGACTCTTTAAAATCTGCTTGATCATTTTTATAGGACGTCTCTTTCTCATACTTCCTTATTTTATATCTTTAAATATATGTATTTTATAATTTATCTGATAACTGTATTATTTAAAGTATTAGGCAAATAATTCTATCATTCTTTCTGTCTACTGAAACTCATTCATGTCAGATTGTTTCATATGTTTAATAGAGCTTGATGGTTAACTTATTTGTCTTTAAATATATGTAATTTATCATTTTTATCCTGGCATGTTTAACCCTATTGTTAGTTCTCTCTGCTAAAATTCCCTCATGGCAGACTGTTCTATGTTTTGTAAATCTTGATGGTGAACCCACCTTAAGAAGGGTTTTATCTAAGAATCCTGTACTGAAGGTAAGTCCCTCCAAAGCAGTTCTTCATTTGCTTCTGCCAGGGATCCCAGGCATTACCAGCCCAGGACTCCATCCTTACCTTCTTAAATACTACTTACGTAAGGGAGCAAAATCTGTCAGCACCAAATGTGTCTCTTTGACATGAGGATTATGTTAGGCTGATTACTTTTAAGAAACAGAAGACTAAGGAAGTTCTTCCTGTTACCCGCCACCCCTACCTGTTACTGCCTAAAAGAATTTAGGCAGAGGGCTTGTTCCTGGAATAGAGCTGTCACCAGAGATCTCTGCAAAGAATATGGGCTAGGGGTGTTGGGGAGAAACTGCAGGGCCTGGAGATCAGAGTCCACTGTGTCCAATAGTCTCTGTATGGCCCAGCACACCATTGGTTTACCAAACATTGCTTTTCCATCTTCATGTGAATTGCCTTCCTCCCCTCTGAAGTCCTAAACCACTATGCCCAACATCCTCGTCTTTAGCTGAAGATGGTATTTAAGGTGAGAGTTTCGGCCATTTTGACGAGTTACTCAGTTTTCCTGGGTCTCTCCCATGTATACATGTTATTAAACTTTTGCCTGATCTTCTCTTGTTAATCTGTCCTGTGTCAGTTTAATTCTTAGACCAGCCAACATAACTAAGAAGAAAAGGGAGAGGAAAAGGTCTTCCTCTCTGACACTCACTTGGTGTGGGGACTCCTGGTTATACGGCAGGGTAAATGTGGACCCCAAATCATGTGAGGGCAGACCTATGGTTACAATTTATTAGGGAAAACATTTTCCTCCTCTGACCCAGAGTCCAGTCGGACATGCACACGGTTCCTATCATCACCTGGGTTACACAGTATAATATTTTTCTAGTCCACTTTTCAATGAAATCATAGTACTTCAAAAGTTGGTGGAGGGAAGAAGGGGAACACGGAACTCAGTTGTAAATCCCCAACTTGAAAGGGCCCAAGATCCCATCTCTTGTCTTATCCCTGTGTGGATATAAAAACTCAGACCCCTTAGTAACATACCCCAATCCTCACCAGGGTAGGAGAACCCTAGCATCAGCTCAAATTTCTACTCCAGTTTTTAGGTTTCTCTTCTTTTTGAGCCTAGGGATTTCCCCAATATTCTTGCAATCTCAGCTGCTATACATTAAGAACAATGTTTGCTTTATTTTATCAAGTATTTTTGGGTCTTCTGTAGAAGGATTTTTAGATACCATAATCTGCCAGACTGCTAGCAAAGGAAGCTATCTCTATATTTCTCTTTACACTTTCTAAATTTCTATAGAGCCAAATTATCAAAAATAGTATAACACCTAGCAGTAAAAATTGTGGAATGATAAAATGCAAGTATTATGTATTTTGCTTTTCTTCAGGCTAAGAGCAAGCCCCTGGCTCTCATTTGCAGTTTTAAGTTTCTCTGTATCAAGTATCATCAAGGACTAATAAGAAAATCAATGTTCAAAGCACTAAATGAAATAAACAAAAATCACTGGAAGAGGTGCCAAAATAATAAAGTCTTTTATTAAAGGTAATTTATATATTTGAAATTAAGATAAGATACCTTGATCATTCTTACCTCTGAATTAATAACTTTAATCAGGAAGAAAATGTGATATACTGTCTTGGTTAACAAAGAAAGTTGACGACATCTTTCTAGGTACACTTGTATAGATGGTTCTACTCTTTGCTGTAATTTACTCCAAAAGAGAGTGAGTTCCCTTAAAAAAAAAAAAAAGTAAAAAAGTAAGCTGGAGCTATAATGTAAAATCATGAACATGTCAGGCTAGTAAATTACATGTGAAATTAAAACTGATTATAGATTCCAATTCTATATGTGGAATGAGGTTTAAAAGAAAAAATCTCGAATTTCTAAAGACTTATTAAATAAAAATCAAGATATGACTTACCTTTTTACTGATTAAGATTTCTGAATCTCAGAGAAGCACTCACTACCTTTTACTAGGAAAGCACCTGTTAACAAGTTATACAAATGGTAACTTTGGGCCACATCTGAACTTTAAAGTAATAAGAAAGTGCAAAATGTGTGTGTGTACATATAAAAAGCTTCAATGGCATAATAATTTTTAAAAAGCATTTAATTTTTACATTCTAACTTAAATTTAAATTATTAGGTAATGTTAAGAATCAAGGATGACACAGAACCCAGAAGAAAATAACTAATCTGTGCCACAGCAGTGAAAAAATAAAAGAAACTTCGAAAAATAAACTTTTAAATTTATTTCAAATGCAATTACACTATATTTTCTTAGAAAGTAATCCTACTGAACTGATTAATTTTCCTTTTACCTATTGTCCTATTTCTCTTCTGTCCTCCACAGTTAACTTCCACAAAAATCTTCTTCCTTGCTTCAACTTCCCCCCCTCAAGTATTCTCCATACAGGCCTTTCCTATTAGTTCCTCAGATTCCACTCCTAGAAACTGTGCCCTTTGCACCATCCACTTGAATAACTTGCTCATTTACTGGATTTTAACCTTCATATTGAGGACTTCAAAATCTGTCTCTCCAGTCTTGACCACTTTCACCTATCTAGTTCTTTATAAGACTTCCCCACTTTGATCTCTTTTGAAACCTAAAACTTAATATATGAAAAAGATGATTAACATTCTTTCCAGTTCACCGTTCTTCTAATTTTTTTTTTTTTTTTTTTTGCGGTATGCGGGCCTCTCACTGCTGTGGCCTCTCCCATTGCGGAGCACAGGCTCCGGACGCGCAGGCTCAGCGGCCATGGCTCATGGGCCCAGCCGCTCCGCGGCATGCGGGATCTTCCCGGACAGGGGCACAAACCCGTGTCCCCTGCATCGGCAGGTGGACTCTCAACCACTGTGCCACCAGGGAAGCCCCCGTTCTTCTAATTTAATGCATCATTATCACTGATCCTATCTATCAGCCTCTGCTTTTTACTATCCTCAAGACCGTTATCTTCAACATTTCTCTCACCCCACCCCACATCCACAGGAAACCTTCGTAACTTCCCAGCTGGACTATTTATTGGCTTTCTAGTTGATTTTCCTATCTCAACTCAGTTCCCTGTACTGCCACTTCCTACCCCCAACTCGCCCTCACCGTTCAGGCTCCAATCCATTCTCAACTGTTAGTCTTAAACAGTGTTTCTTGAACATAAACTTCTATTTTGCCTCCTTCTATTAAGGGCTTTTAATAGACTGCTTCCGCTTTTCATATAAAACCCAGACTTTGATGCCTTTTGTAAACCAATATAACACATTAATTTCTTAGTCATCACTAATATTTGTTATATAGAAAACCTATTTGTCCTCAATAAATACATGTTATTTATTCTCCCTTCAGAATCCTTCTACCTGCCTTTTATATCAGTCCTCTCTGTATTGCATATACAATTTTTCCTTCATAACTGAGCTCAACTGTTCAGAAAACCTTAATAATTATGAACTTTAGTCTTTTTGATTATACAACCATTTATTTAGCTTGCCTGTTCTATATTCACTTATATGACGTGTCACTTGGTAAATATCCTTGAATATCAGAACGTTGTAAACTAAATTTTCTTTTGTTTTTTCCACAATACCGACACAACACTGAAGACTAATCATGCTGTCGACTGACCAGATAAATTGTCAGTTTTAGCTAACACTAACTTAAGACAGTTGATCTTAAGTTTTTTGAGTTAACTGAAGTCATCATCTCTGTTAGCTGTATCCTCCCAAAGGATTATATATAACAGGTTTGCCCACTAGGAAATGTAACATGAAGTTAGTGAAGTAGAATGACACCTCACAGAAATGAACTATATTTCTATACATAAATGACTAGCAGCTAGTTATGTGGTAAAAAAAAAAAAAAGTCTGCAATATGCAGAGCAAAATATACACATTAAATCAGAGGTTGATTACATATCTGAAAAATTTTTTATTGTGGCATTAGACATAAGCCCTTCTTTCATCTTCCAACATTTAAAAATTAATCATAATTGATCATTATACGATCATTGCTGGTATACTAAGGAGTTGTGTGGTCCTTAATATAAAGTTTTTAAAGTTATAATATGAACTACTTGATAATCAGTTTGCACAGCATATAATATCTGAAAATAAGCTTTTTGTCTTTGTAACACTAAAAAGATTTTTAGAAATATGTTCTTAAGCTATCTGCACAACCTATCCTGTAATCTTATTGAACAAACTTATCCTTTCAAAATAAAATCAACTCACCAAGCACAGTACATATCTCCTTGTTGAAGCTGACGTGATAAAAATGCAGTACATAAGACAAGAGCATTTTTTTCATCACCCTCAGATTCTAAGTTACAGATCATTTCTAGGGCATCTTTGCAATCAACTTCTGAAATCTACAGGGAAAGGATATAGAAATATGCCATAAAGTGGTTTTATGTTAAAATATATAGTATATACTTTACAATTTTTATTAGATATTTACAGATCATTTTCATCAGTAAAACCTCATTAACTCATACACTATCAATTCACAGTTTGTCATGACTAGGCTGCAGTTTAAAGAAATAATCTTTCTTCAAGTCAGAGAACCAAGGATTTTCAAGACCTTTATAAGCATTCATTTACATGTAAATAACTAATGCTAATTATAAGCAACCTCTACCCATTAAATCAGGTTTATAATACTGAAAAAGAAAAGCTGCTACTTGTATTTCTTCCCCTTTAACCAGTAATTTAAAAAGCATTAGAATCAGCAAAAAGACAGAAATGTCTACTGGATATAGACGAAAAAAACAAAGTGTCTATTTATTGGAGGGAAAAAAGTATAGTATGAAACATTTTATGTAGCTATACCACTTTTAAATGAAGCTCACCTCAGTTTTCTATAAATCTCCATTATTTTTCTTTTCATATAAATTCATTCCATCTCAAAGCTTGTCAACAGTCATGCATGCATAAGTATAACCTAGATGAAGGCAACTTGCTTCATTTAATTATGCACTTACATCTAATGCTTATTTTTTTAAATTAAAATTTATAACCTCATTACAATGATTTATTACATAAAACAAACAGAATTTACCTATGATCTCTACAAGTATTTGCTGTAAGATAAGGATCTGACAAACAGCATACAGTCACAAATCACTGGTGTTCCACAGAATTAGAAAGATTAATTCCAACATGGTACAACTGACAAATGGCAAAAATAATTGAAGATTAATACAGACCACTAGCACCCATGTACCACAGAGGTAACTATACACCTCCCTGTTGACCTTCTATGTCTCCTCATTACTTTCTGAGTACGGGAAAAGTGTGTGCGTGTATGTGTAAAATGTAACATGTTTAGGATTAAACAAGTGTCTGAATGGGAATGAGGGTAATCTTGAGGTTGATCTTTGATAATGAGGATGAAGATTGCATGGGGATAGATTCAGAGGTTCCATTTTATACATTACACTGAGCTAGAAAACACTAAGATAAGAAAAGACCCAACACCGAGTCTGTGTGTTTAACAATGATTTCTTAAAGGAAGTATGAAGTTAGTGTCAGAGTTACGACTGAAACCGAAGTCCTGGAACTCCCTGGCACAGTACTCTTTCCACTACTCCTCTGTCTGCCTCTTTCTTACAAATCTTTATCTCTAAGTGACCCTATGTAACAAACACAAAAAGGGCTGAACAACATATATTTATACAATTAATATTTTCAAATATCTACAATAAGTTAAATGCATTGTTAGACATTTTATATATGTATGTAATTATTATTTAATAACTTTTCTACTAGGTAGGTATCATTAACATTTTATACATAAGATGTCAATAAACACAGTAAACAGCAGCTACTATTATTATTCATTTATTTGTGCCAGCTTCTTCAGAAATACATTGTTAATCAACATGATAGCTTGCCTGGTAAATACTATTTCTTTTTAGAGATAAGGCTCAGGGAGGTTAAGTTACTTGCTCAAAGTTACATGCTTAATTAGCAGAGTCAAAATTTCAACCCAGGTCTCGCTTCAGAGTCTGTGCTCTTTCTAGAATTCTACATGCACAAGCATATTGAGGGTCTTTCCTGCTACATATTGATTTTACATGTTCAGGTTTAACAAAAATTCTTACATCTTGAAAGTCTGATTTATTTTGAATCAAGTATTTTTTTGTTGTTCCTCTAAAACCTAAGCCATTCTTACTGAATTCTCATATAATGCAAAATGTGTACATTATATATAAGGAAAGAAATTTATTTTCCCAATGATATTACCTACATTAGCTTATACTTAATAATTAAAAATATATATTTGTATCTATGTAAGGTAGCCTCTATAAATTTATCCACATATATACAACATACCAACTGAAACATCTGCTATATTCAATAATACAAAAAACCTCACTTTTTATAAGTATACTAAGGAAACAATTTTACTATGTGCTATTATTTGATAGCCTTCATTCCCGATTTGCCACTAGATGGCCCACTTGAAAAAAATAGGACACTAAAGAGAAAATGAAACCTAAACTAATAAATGGCTTAATTAAAACTGTGCAAGTGAAATACAGGTCAAATTTAGCCATCAATGAGCAAGAATTATTTTTTATAATCCAAGGCAGCATAAAGTAAGGATTACCAATATATTACCTATATAAGAACTATTTATACATTACAGATAGCTATTTTGTGTTGCTCTGAAAAATGAGTAAAAATCTAATACCGGAAAATTTAGAAATATGAATAAAAATTTTAAAGCCAATTAAAATGATCTGTTTGTTAAAGATATACTATGCTAAATCTCTTTGTAAAGCATAAAAATCATTTCAAAAATGTGAATAATGACTTCCATGTTTTAATATGGCTCTTTCTGCAAGATATTCAAAAAATACAGAACACTTCATCAATATTTTACATATACATTTACCAAGTGTACTTTTAAAATGCATTGGCTTTAACATATTTTAGGAATAGTCTTTTGCTTATCAAAATGAAATTGCTTTCCATCTAGAAAGGGACTTAAATGGTAAACATGTCACACATTAAAATAATTAGCTACTGTTTACTTGTTTTTTTTATACTCTCAGGGTGGCAAAATCTTAGGCTAGGGGCTTCCCCGGTGGCGCAGTGGTTGGGAGTCCGCCTGCCGATGCAGGGGACGCGGGTTCGTGCCCCGGTCCGGGAAGATCCCACATGCCGCGGAGCAGCTGGGCCCGGGAGCCATGGCTGCTGAGCCTGCGCGTCCAGAGCCTGTGCTCCGCAACAGGAAAGGCCACAACAGTGGGAGGCCCGCGTACCACAAAAAAAAAAAAAAAAAATCTTAGGCTAGATTTAAAAGACGAATAATCTATAGTGTTGGGAAAGAAGAAAACTTCATATACTGTTTATGGGAGTATACACTGGCATAATCTTTTTTTGGATGGTAGTATGGCCCTATTTATTAATTTAAGATGTGTAGGTTCTTTGATCCAGAAATTCCACTTACAGAAATTTACCCTACCAGTATACCCCCCAAGAAGAATGAAAGGATGTATGGACAAGGCAACAATTTAAATGTCCCCTAGTTTGGCTAAGATATTACTACAAATCTATACTATGGAATTATGCAACCATGAGAAAGAATGAGGTTGATCTATAAGAAATGATATGGAAAGATGTCCAAACTAAGAGGAGGAAAAGCGACCAGCAGCCAGGGTATGTGTAAGTACGTTTAAAGTGTGTGTGTATATATGTAAAAATATCAGAAATATCAAATTTCACACTTAATGATTAGTCAGAGGAGTATTAAATGGGGAAATAATGGTTAGAGAGACACAAGGTAGAAGATTTTACATTTTTAACATCTATGTTTATTTTGATGACAAAACCAATAGAAATACTGGATATAAAATAAACAATGCTAACTTCATTTTTACACCTACACCAAGAATCCAGGCCAAAGGTCATTCCTTCTAGAGACGCCAGATAAACATTCATCTCGGGCCCATTCCTCTGCTACCTCTATCACACTGAAAGGGTCCTGAGAAATAGTCAATCCCTTGTCTACTGGCTCACTTGGACAAGGATTTCCCCAAAAGGACTATAGATCCAGACCATGGTTGTTGACTCTTTCCAATATCTATTCCTGCCTACTCTAAGGAATGGGTAAAAACCTCAAATGTTTACAAGAACCAGACAGGTAAAGTGAATGTTTGAAGTGGGTCATGTAGCATACCTCTTCTGAAGGGAGCAATGTCTGGGCAATTGTTCCAAAGTGATTACCTTTCCTTGGGGCAGAAATAATGAGAGAACTCACTCCCCTTGAACAATGAAGAACCAGTTTCTATATGTTTGTAATAGAAACATAAAAGAGTAATCAAACAATCTCTAAGCAAAAAGGGATTTTTCACAAGGAACGTGTAGACTTACACATATCCCGTCCCATTCTACACTGTGTGATCTAGTTTTGCTCCTGGGGTGGGAAAGAGACTTTAGCGAACTCTGCTTAAAGAACATGAAATATCTTAATTCCACCTGCTTAACAAGAGAAGAAAAGAATAATTTCATATGACATCAGAGATACCCAGGGTCTTCAGAGAGAATTTTTCTGAGGCTCTCCCAGAGCAGGCTGGGCTGCTGATACTTAACTCTGGATAATTAGACCAAAAGGGAATTTAGGTTCAGTACTGCAGGATTTTTTGATTATTCAAGACAGCTAGAAATAGAGATTTTTCCTGGAGATTACAAATTCATAGTCTTCAACTTCAAATAGGACTTTCAAAGTTAACCTAACCACCCTGTCTTTAGATAGATTCCTACTAGAAGGTATGCTTCTTTAGGGTAGGACCTATGCCTTACTTTTAAATCCCCTCAGTGTTTAGACAGCACACACACACCTCTTACTTAATAAAATCTGCTGAAGGAAGGATGGACGGATGGACAGATTGACTTAAGGGCTGGGACTGAACTGATAATGAAAACGTTAGTGGAGGTGAAAAATATCTAAAATGCAGCATCCCAAAATCTAATTTATTTAAAGACTAAAAAACAATGTTACACACATTTCAAAGGCTGTTATCCCAAGAAACTTGATACAGCTGCCAATGAACTTGTCTACAAAGTTATCCTGAATAATAAGAACATTTCTACCTTCTCTTTAGCTCCTGTTATACAGTGATTAAAAAGCCATTACCTGAGTCAAAAGAGAAATATTAAAGAAACTAACAGCTAAGGTCTAAACTAATGATAGCTCCCCTGAGCTAGAGCCCTCGCTCTACCCCACCCGGCCTAGAGATTACCTGGCATCACTCTCCCAGGATCCTCATTATCCTCAACATACACAACAGCCTTATTTCTAATCTCAGTCCAAGGCTATCATCTTCCTCTTTGTTTTCTCTTCTCAAGAAAAGTCAATCACCATTATAATTACAACCTCTAACCTCATCTGGGCATTTAGCTTTCTGTCCGAGGTTATCCTTCTTCTGGACTCTGATTACAATCTCTGACTACTCAGGGGATCATGCATGCTCTGTTAACTGTCTTCTCTGTTGTTTATCTCAGCTCTTCCCTTTGTATATCCTAAAATCTGTCCCACAATCCCTTTGTTCTCCATTCTCTATTGCTCTGCAGTTGAAAGATACGTATATTAGAGATATAAGACATATATACATTAAATGTTCACACAACACTCTCCAATGTATTATAGTTTTATCTATACTCTTTATATACATATTCCCTGTTTGTTTTTGTTTTTTGTGCGGTATGCGGGCCTCTCACTGTTGTGGCCTCTCCCGTTGCGGAGCACAGGCTCCGGACGCGCAGGCTCAGCGGCCATGGCTCCCGGGCCCAGCCGCTCCGCGGCATGCGGGATCCTCCCAGACCAGGGCACGAACCCGTGTTCCCTGCATCGGCAGGCGGACTCCCAACCACTGCGCCACCAGGGAAGCCCTTTTTGTTTTTTTCTTTTTGCGGTACACGGGCCTCTCACTGTTGTGGCCTCTCCCGTTGTGGAGCACAGGCTCCAGACGCACAGGCTCAGCAGCCATGGCTCACGGGCCCAGCCGCTCCACGGCATGTGGGATCCTCCCGGACCGGGGCACGAACCTGTGTCCCCTGCATCGGCAGGCAGACTCTCAACCACTGCGCCACCAGGTAAGCCCTATTCCCTGTTTTTTGATCAACAACTTTCAATTCTCCTACCCTGTCTCCAACTTCATTTTGGAGTTATGAGTCCTCCAACTGCAAAATTCCCATTTGGATCATGATTCTACTTTTTGAATTCTGTAGTATAAAATACACAAATACATGAATACTATGCTTTATGCCAACTAGAAGTAAAAAAAAAAAAAAAAAAAAAAAAAAACAAAAACCCAGAATCACCTGTCTTACAAAGAAAAAGTTTTACATTAAATATGCAAATAAAATATTTATATATAGATAAATAAAGAGAGAAAGATATATATACAAATATATATATATATATATATATATAGAGAGAGAGAGAGAGAGAGAGAGAGAGAGAGAAAGTATTCCTAGTGGGAAGTCATATAAATTTTTTAAGTTACTTAAATTAGCCAGTTAGAAAAAAATCTGCAAGTATCTTGAAGTCAGGTAAAACTGAAATTAAGGCCCAAACACTAACAAATATAAACATCCTAACTAAATTAAGCTACCACCATCTTTCCCATAATTTAGCCAAGGCAGTTAAAAGAGCCATATTATTTAAAACAGAAGGCAGGTGAAACGTTTATGTGTAACTGAAAGCTGCTTAGAATCACTATGTAAGAGCACACCCCAGATTTAAGACTGACAACAATGGCTTTTCTCTAAGAGAAATGGAGGACGTCAAAGACATTCTAATCTAATTAAAACTTATTTTCTTCACTTTAAAAAATAATTACTAACAAAAGAAAACATACTCACCTCTTCGATTAACTTTTCATTTGGTGATGATGTACAAAGACAGACAAGGTAAGTTTGCTTAAAACTACCTTTTGTACCAATCTCTGGATGGTCAGAACACAGCTTTGCTAGAGCAGTTGCTTGACTTAACTGATCTGTTTTGATTAGATGTTTAATTCTCATATCCAACAAGATGGGACCCTCAAAAGCTAAAAATTCATTCACTTTAAAAAACAAGACATAATAGATTATTAACATTTGGTAATAGTTCATTTGCAATACAAATACTTACAAAGAATATTTTTTTAAAGCACAGAAACTAAAACTCTTTTTTGTTGTTGTTGCAGTTTCCTATTACTCTCAGGCTATCACAAAATACTTGACCTTATAAGCAGAAGGAGTTATGCTGCTAACTTTTTAGAGCTGCATTAAATATTTTTGCCCCTGAAAGTACCATTTACAATGAGGTGAGTTAAATTCCTGATTATAAAAATAATTTTACATTGAATTCTGAAACCCAGTGTTATTAAATTATACTAAATTCTTTTCCCCACAGCATTTATTCTTGAATACCAGGCGTTAGCATTTCTAGAAATTTGCAGTTAGGACATTACACACTTACATGGGAAACCACAAAAGGATGTTTGGATATTCAAGAAGATGAAATTCAGCTAATATTGTGTTCAATACTGTTATTGTATTTTTCATTTTACAAAGGTGAAGTCTATCTTGCCTTAATGAGGGCTGTAGAAAAAATTTAAATATCTACGGAAAAATAAATAAGGGGGTGGGGGTAGTCTGCTGAAAGTTCTGTGGGTTTTTAAAATACCAATCAACAAACCTCAACACTTGCTTAAGACCCACTAATGCATAATAAATTTCTGGTCTGCTGAAATCTTAAATTTCCTAGTGCTTGTTTGATCAACTACAAATAAAAATTTAACTTTTTTTTTGGTGAAGGAGATTTAAAATTTTAACAAATGCAAATTTAAACTTTTCCCTAAGTTTTCTTTACCAGGATGAAAATCGTGTTTAAAAATTTACTTGGTGATGGCTAGCTGGAAACCTCTGGAAGGCTTTCAGTAATAAAGTTTTAAATGCCCTATAAATACTATAAAATACACAGTTTCTCACTTGTGAACAGACTGGAAGACATGTCTAGTGAGTAACTTGTGGGTTAGAAGATGGAAAATAAGAGATGTTCTTCCCTTCTTTAAATATCCTTTGCTACCCTCTAGTACCTTTATTTTTTAGATCTAACAGTACTCCACTATGAAAATACTCTTCTATAAAACAGTATGATTATGGCTCCTCAGTATTAAAACCATGAGCATGTAAGCAATTTAACATAGGATCACAAATTCCATCCTTTTCTTGAAGTCCAGACCTTTGTATCTGCTACCCTCTATTCTTTACACATTAAACTAAACCAAAAAGTATAAAGACAGAACACAGATAAGTAACACTATCTGCATAACCCTCTGGTGCCTCTGATGATATGTCTGACATATACAGGGCATTACTTTTCTTTTTTTAATATGACACGATCCTGGTTAAGACAGTTATATGGCAAATATCTTTTCACAGTTTAGTTCAATGGCCAAAGTAAAATCTGTAAAGATTTTCAATGACAACTTTAAGGAAAGAGAGTTAAAATAAAGTTATTCCGGCTATAAGTCACAGACCTTAAAATACAGCTTGAGTTTCCAGGAAACTCTAGCAATAAAAAGTCTGGGAATTATTTCAAATTCTCCCACAAAAACTCATAATCAACAAACTCTGAAGATCATGGCAAAGACATTATTTAAAGGTGGCAAGTTTTTTAACAAAACTAATGACAATCTTAATAGGAGGAATTTCAAATAGTCCCTAAAATCTCAAAGAGCAGCATGCATAGTTAGAACAATTATACAAAATAATTTCTGTACTAACAAGTATAGCAGAATATATGCTATTATTATACATTCCAAAAACATACTTGTGTGTGTGTGTTTTTAAACAATGGGAAACCTTTGCCACACTTAGGGTAAAACTGATTTCAAAGAAATACAGAATATTAGAGCAGAAGGAACTTTATAGATCATTTTGTCCAGCTCCATCATTTGGCAGATGAGTAAACTGAGGCTCACAGAAGGCAAGTGACTTTCTAGGGTCATAAAGCCAGTTAATGACAGAACCAGGACCAGAATAATGGGGTCTTGCAACTTCCACCTTAACACAGTGGTGTGATGAGAAAAAAATAAAAATTCTTACTTAACTAGTGTGTCTACTAGTTATCAGAACAGCACTACATAGCAGTAAAGAGCTGTGAAGTAGCATTAGCTTTTAAAGGAAAATAATAATGTATTCTGAAGCTCATGTTTCAAACAGATCAAAATTAGATTACATTCAACAATACTCAATTCAGAACTTCCCCCTCAGGGGAGGGAAACTCACTCCCCTCACTTTGCTCCATTTTTCTTTTACTGCTTTCCTTGTCCCAATTCCTCTGTATCTTTCTCTATTTCTCTCTACTCCAGGACATGTTTTCCTTACAGAGTTACAATATCACATCAAAGACTACCAGACTCATGAAAAACGTTTTGTTATCTTTATCCTTGAGTACCTAGTCACATCAAATTTCACTCCCTACCCTGCTTTACCCACCCCCATCCCAGAAAATGAAAAAATACCTTGAATTTTACTTGTGTAGCCTTTTAAATCTATTTTGTCTGTATTTATGTACTTGGGGGAAAAAAGCAGGTTTACTACATTCAAGCCTATCAAGAGCTGGATGACATAAAATGGCAATGTAAATGAATGATATTCAGCCAGTTCAATTAAGAAATAATGGCCTTCTTCCCATAAAATACTACTTACATAATAGTAAAAAAGAAAAACATGGAAGATAATTTTAAATATATTACAATATATAAGTTGAATATTTGTGATAAATCTTTACCCAAATATTAACTGATCATGTGCCATGCACCAAAACTTAGGACTAGGTCCTGGATTCCCCCCCAGAGTGGAGTCAACCTGTTTACTGGGTGTGTATCTCCACACTCAGATTTGGTCACAATTCCCCTTGCAGTATCTCTGGGTAGCTGTTTCACAAGCATCTCAAACTCTGCATACAAAAATCTCTATACCACAGTATGTGGTATCTCAACCCAGAACTAAGAGTTGGCATTAAAGTTGTTCTCTTCTGCCTCCTCCTCATCCTAACCTACAATCCACCATATAATCCTGTCACTTCTAACTCCTAAGTACTCGATTCTATTCATTTTTCTCCATCCCTACGCCAACCACACTCACCCCCACCTCCCAGCCCGAATCACTGATCTATCAGACCACTGTTGCACTCTACTACACCCCACCTCCCAGCCCAAATCACTGATCTATCAGACCACTCTGTTGCACTCTACTACACCCCCACCTCCCAGCCCGAATCACTGATCTATCAGACCACTCTGTTGCACTCTACTACACCCCCACCTCCCAGCCCAAATCACTAATCTAGCAGACCTCTCTGCTGCACTCACTGGTCTTCTGCAGCCACTCTTACTCTTTCCGTCACATCTCCATTAGGACGCAGGGTGCCTTTTCTTTTTCCTAAAGCACACGCTGGACTGTCTTCTCCTAGTTAAAACCCCCAAGTGGTGTCCCTTTGACTTCAAAGGGTAAACTGAAAAATTACCATCATGGCCCACATGAATCTGCATCACCGATTCCTTTTTACAAATACAATTTATATTTTCTCTTAAAATTTATTCAGCAAGATCGATTGGGCAAGAAATAAAAGGCATCCAAACTGGAAAGGAAGAAATAAAATCATCTGATTGCAGATGGCATAACCTTATAGGTAGAAAACCCTAAAGATTCTACCCCCAAAACAAAACACTATTAGAACTAATAAACGAATTTAGCAAAGTTGTAGGACATAAAAATCAAAACACAAAAATAAGTTGCATTTCTATTCATTAACAATGAACAATCTGAAAACGAAATTCAGAAAACAATTCCATTTATAATAGCAACAAAAAGAATAAAGTACTTAGGAATACACCTAACCAAGAGAGTGAAAGACTCGTACACTAAAACCTACAAAACACTGCTAAAAGAAATTAAAGAAGACACAAGTAAATGGAAAGATGCCCATGTTCATGGACTGGAAGACTTAATACTGTTAAGATGTCCAACTACCCAAAGCAATCTACAGATTCTATGTAATCCCAACAAAACTGCAATGGCTATTTTGTAGAGATAGAAAAATTTATCCTAAAATTCATATGGAATCTTAAGGGACCCCAAATAGCCAAAACAATTTTGAAAAAGAACAAAGTTGGAGGTCTCACACTTCCTCACTTCAAATATACTACAAAGCTAATCAAAACTGGCACACAGATAGGCATGTAGGCGATGCAACAGAATAGAAAAAACTCAGAAATAAACCCTCACTATATGGTCAAATAATCTTCAACGAGGTGCCAAGACCACTCAATAGGAAAATGATAGTCTTTTCAACAAATGGTGTTGGGAAAACTGGATATCCACATGCAAGAGAATGAAGCTGGACCCTTATCTTACACCATATAAAAAAACAAACTTGGCCTTCCCTGGTGGTCCAGTGGTTAAGACTCCGTGCTTCCACTGCAGGGGGCGCAAGCTCGATCCCTGGTCGGGGAACTAAGATCCCACATGCCACAAGGTGTGGCCAAAAAAAATAATAAAATTAAAAAACAAACAAACAAACAAAACCTGAAATGAATTAAAGACCTAAATATAAGACCCAAAACTATAAAATTCCTAGAAGAAAACAATGGGGAAAAGCATCAAGATACTGGATTTGACAATGATTTATTGGATATGATAAGAAGGTATAAACAACAACAACAAAAAAAACAAATGAGACTACATCAAAGTTAACTTTTACATATCAAAGGACAGAAGCAACAGAGTGAAAAGGCAACCTACAGAATAGGAGAAAATATATGCACATCATATATCTGATAAGGGGTTAATGTCCAGAATATATAAAGAACTCCTACAACTCAATGACAACAAAAATCAAATAATCCAATTGAAAATGGGCAAAGGATCTGAAGAGACATTTCTCTGAAGATGATATACAAATGGCCAACAAGCATATGAAAAAATGCTCAACGTCACTAATCACCAGAGAAATACAAACCAAAGCTACGAGATATCACTTCACAGCCAAAAGAATGGCTATTATCAAAAACAAAACAAAACAAAAAAACAGAAAGTGTTGGTGAGGATGTGGAGGAATTAGAACCTTTGTACACTATTGACAGGATTATAAAAGGATGCAACCTCTAAGGAAAACAGTCTACAAGTTCCTCAGAAAATTAGAAATAGAACTACCATGTGGTCCAGCTATCCCACTTCTGATTATGTACACAAAAGAAGTGAAAGGAGGGTCTCAGAGAGATATCTGCACTCCCATGTTCATAGCAGCACTACTCACAAGGGCCAAGAGGCAGAAGCAATCCAATGTCCATCAGTAGATAAATGGATAAACAAATGTGGTATATACATATGATGCAGTATTATTCACCTTTAAAAAAGAAGGAAATCCTGTCACATGCTACAACACAGTTGAATCTCGAGGACATTATGCTAAGTGAAATAAGCCACTCACAAAAACGTAAATACAGTATGATTCCACTTATATGACGTATCTAAAGTAGTCAAAATCATAGAAACAAAAAGTAGAATGTTGATTAACCAGGGGCTGGGAGTGAAGGATGGGGAAAGGGGGGAGTTGTTGTTTAAAACAGGGCTTAATTTTGCAAGATGAAAAAAGTTTTGGAGATCTGTTTCAAAACATTATGAACATACTTAACACTACTGAACTGTACACTTCGAAATGATTAAATGGTACATTTTATGTTGTTTTTTTACCACAAGAAAAAAAAGCATTAAAAATCAATTCAGCATTGTTAGACAAAAAAATCCAAATTCAGAAATTTAATAAAAACATAACACTTTAAGCTCTACATCAGTGGATGTACAATTATCTTGACTTCTAAAAAGTACTAATGCCTGGGGCTCAAACCCAGAGACTCTAAATTAATTGGTCTGTGGTAGGCCTCCAGCACTGGTATGTCTAAAAACTCTCCAGGCGATTTAAGCACTGCCAGGATTAAGAAACACTGCTCTAAGGTAACTATATTTCAGTGTTCAAATTACCAGTTAGGGATAGTCTTAATCTTCACCTGACCTCACCTTTTCCTGGAAGAACAAGCTACCTATACAAGAAATAGAATTTTCACTTGAACATTTCAGAATTTCTTAAATCATGTTGCTTGCATTGTCATTAAGTCTGAAACATTATGATCATAACTGATTCTTTGACATGACTGATATAAATCAGAATTTTTAAACATTAAAAAAATGTTCCATGATATAGATGGACCTAGTAAATATGTAACCCTAAAATTTGTGTGAAATAAGATTTAATTATTACTATTACATTTAATTAAATTCTGACAACTTTATCCATGTAACATCATTATGAAATACACTCATTACAACAGAAATAATGAATTTTTCTAGGATGTTTAGAAAAGCCAATGAGTGTATGTTTTAAAATCATTTTTAGTAAAAATAAAATCTTGGTGGTCACCATATTATATCTCATTATGTAATAGTAGAATATTATTAAGGTTAACAAAATGCAAAATAAAGCATCAGCCTGAAATGGGAGAGTGAACACTTTCACAATTTTACTGCAGTTAAGTTCTATCAGCTTAATTCTATCCAGAGTCACTGATCCTCAATGATCTAAGGGTTATACACAAGTAAAACCTAAATACAAGGCAACCTAATTTAGCAGTGATTTTTAAAAATAAAATCTAAAATGCTCCACTGATTTATTTTTTATAACAAGGTCAGTTAAGAGCAAAAGGGAGAGACAAGGCAAAAAAAAAAAAAAAAAAGACAACCAAATAGAAACAAGTTAAGAAAACTGTATTTCTTAGAGTACTAAATGTATATAGTCTATAAGGTGTTCTTTTTAGTGACTTTCTATAAGACATGTCCTAACACACACAAAAAATCCGTCAACAGATTTAAGTCTAGGTCTCAAAATCACCCCTTTTGGTATTCTCTACATAGACAGGTAAAGATATAAACACACACATGAAAAATATAGGAAAAGTATCAATGCGCAAAAGAACTGGAGATTTACTATTAGAAAACATTTGTTCTCCCCTCCCATCTCTTCTCCCTTTAAAATATAATTACATTTTACGTATGTTAATATCAGGTAAACCTAGCAGCGCTTTTTCCCTGCTCATTTTAAAATGCAAAGTTTATTACTGAAAAAAAGACTTATTTTCTCACAAAGCTCTGGAGGATTTATAAGTACTGTGGAAAAGCTGAAGCTTTAGAAATTTCCTTTGAAAACCAAGGGGTTCAAAAAAAAAGAGAGAACCATAGGGCTTAGGATTCAACAAAGAACTGGCAAGCTGATAAAAATACAATTTATGCCATTGCAAATTATTCCAAAATAGAAGTGGAAGGGAAAGGGCTGACGGAATTCAGTGTGACTGTTAATAGGGAGCTCTTTCGGAGCTTAGATTTTACAATAATGACATATACAAAAGAAGGAAAAGCAGCAGGCTCAGGACCAAGGATGCGTGCACCGGGACTGTCAGCACCTGGTACGAACCTATGCAAGCTAAAACTCAAGATGACCCCTAGTTCACCAAAAGGGTTGAATGTAATCAAATTGGTGGAGATGGGTAACTTCTTCAGAAGGACCTGCTCCTTGGGTTTGATTATGTATTATTTATGATGACAGAGAAAAAGAGGATTCCTTTATTCTTATGGTGCTTCTGATAATAAGCTTTACATTGAAAAGGTAGAACAAATGTAATCAAATTGGTGGAGATGGGTAACTTCTTCAGAAGGACCTGCTCCTTGGGTTTGATTATGTATTATTTATGATGACAGAGAAAAAGAGGATTCCTTTATTCTTATGGTGCTTCTGATAATAAGCTTTACATTGAAAAGGTAGAACAAACAATGGAGAAAATGGAAATAGATGGGAAGATGTAATTTTCAAAATGGGGCTTAAGGTACATTTTGCAAACTGTAGACTAGAGGAATAGATATATTCCTAAGAGTCTCAAAATTAATATATTAAAAACATGGCTTGTGAGTGGTCAGGAAAAAAAGCATGACTGTTAAAGAGCCAAGACAGATTCATCAAACATAAATTAGGTTACATTTTTATAAAGTTAACTCAAAATGTATCACAGACCCAAATATAAAATGCAAGACTATAAAACTTCTAGGAGAAAACAGGAGAAAAATCTATATGACCTTGGGTTTGGTAATTATTTTTAGATAAAACACCAAAAGCACAATCTATGAAAGAAAAAAATGATAAGTTGGACTTTATTAAAATTTAAAACTTCTGCTCTCTGAAGGGCACTGTAAAGAAAAAAGACAAGCCACGGAGTAAACCGAATATATCTGCAAAACTCCTATCTGCTCAAGGACTTGTGTCAAAATATAACAAAGAACTGTGACTCAACAATAAGAAAACATGGATGGACCTAGAGATTGTCATACTGAGTAAAGTAAGTCAGAGAAAGACAAATATCGATGGATACCCTTATATGTGGAATCTAAAAAAATAGTACAAGTGAACCTATTTACAAAACAGAAACAGAGTGACAGATGTAGAAAACAAACTTATGGTTACCAAGGGGGAAAGGGAGAGCAGTGATAAATTGGGAGATTGGGAGCGACATGTACACACTACTATATATAAAATAGATAATAAGAACCCAATGTATAGTACAGGGAACTGTATTCAATACTCTGTAATGACCTATATGGGAAAAGAATCTAAAAAAGAGTGGATATATGTATAACTGATTCACTTTGCTGTACAGTAGAAACTAACACAACATTGTAAATCAACTATACTCCAATAAAAATTTTTAAAAAATACAACACAATGAAAAAGTAGGCAGAAGATATAAACAGATGCCTCTCCCAAGAAGATATACAGATGGCAAATATTCATGTGAAAAGATGTGCAGTATCACTTGTCAGTACAGAAACACAAATTAAAACAACAATGGGATATCACTACACACCCATTAAAATGGCTAAAATTCCCAAAATAGACAACACCAACTGCCAGTGAGAATGTAGAGCAACATGCAGAATGGTACAGTTTGGCAGTTTCTTACAAAGCAAAACATAGTCTTACCACATGACCTAGCAATCTTACTCCTAGGTATTTACCCAACTGATGTGAAAATTTATGTTAACACAAGAACTTGCATGCCAATGTTTATAGCAGTTTTATTCATAAATGCCCCAAACCGGCAGCAAACAAGATGTCCTTTAATAGGTGAATGGATAAACGAACTACAGTACATGCACACAATGGAATACTATTCAGCAATAAAAAGGAATGACCTATTAAGCCACACAAAGACACAGATGAATGTTACATGCATACTGCTAAGTGAAAGAAGCTAGACTGAAAAGTCTACAATTATATGACAATCTCGAAAGAGCAATACTATAGAGATAGTAAGTGGATCAGTAGTTGTCAGGTGTTCTGGAGAGGGTTGAATCGGTGAAGCACAGTTAATTTTTTTTAGGGCAGTGAAACTATTCTGTATGATACTGTAATGGCGGATACACGATACTATGCATTGGTCAAAACCCATAGAACTTTACAGCATGAATAGGACTCAAGGTATGCAAATTAAAAAAAGATATTTAGACGGTTGGGAAGCCCAGGATAGAATGTAGAATATGGCAAAAGAATCTGTCTTACAAATGTAATGAAAGAACTTCACTGAAAGAGGTGGGAAAATGGGGTGCTCACCTAACTTTGGATGAGTGGAGTCAGCAAGAATAATGGAAAGAGGGACTGTACCCACGGGGGTAGAGGTTATCAATTCTGAAACCACTATACATGTATACTAGGACTGATTAAGTATATGGATGGCCAATGGTAAGAGAAGTAAGTCTGAAAAGGCTACATACTGTATGATTCCAATTATATGACATTCTATTGAAGTGAGAGGTTACAGGTAAGCAAGAAGAGAAGGCTAGAATGATCCATGTGATACAGATTAGAGTTGCAGACATCAGTATAAACTCTCACATTTAGTTTACTATAGATACAGCTGGTTACACACAGAAACATTTATAGATATGTGTACATACACAGATTAGTTATACTTACATATATTTTCTTACTTTGTCTGCTGAGAGGTCCTAGAGGCAATGACATCTCAGTAGCAATGAGCACACCCAATTACCAGGTCTTGGTTTCTAATATCAATACTATTCTCCAATAAAAGGAACTAGGGTTCCTTGGAGAAATAGCCGATTCTAGGATTAGGGCAGGAAATAGGCACAATAAGCCTGGAGCATCTTGTAGTGCCAGAAAACAAGGAAGTACTCAAACAAAAAACATAACTTACAATGATGGGGTATGTCAAAGGGACACAGAAGTTAACTCAAAGAGTTCTTGGGGGCCAAAGCTGAACTATTTGAGCAACAAAATAAAGTAGTATTGGATTATCACCAAAGTATAAAAAAAAATATTCATGAGTCCGTATTGACTAAAGAGATAGACAGATATGGAAGAAAAGACAAATCTCCTGTGGAGAACTCCAAATAATCTGTGTAGACACTGCCTCCTCTAGGAGGTGGAGCTTAACTCTCCACCTCTTAAGTGTGGGCTGTACAAGGTAACTTCTTTCCCAAGAGTACAGCATGCAAAGAGGGGTAAAAAGCAATTTCACAGTGGAGAAACCTGACAAACACACTGCCTCAGCCAGGTGACCAAGGTTAACACCAACAGTGAGAAATCATGTTGATTATGTGTACCTTTAGTATGATGTGATGACAATGGCACTGTACCTCTGTGATCTTTCTCCCCCAGACCCATAAGCCCAGTTCTAATCATGAGAGCAACATCAGACAAATCCCAATTGAGGGGATACAAAATACCTGACCAGTACTCCTCAAAACTGTCAAGGTCATCAAAAACAAGGAAAGTCTGAAAAACTGTCACAGCCAAGAGGAGCCTAAGGAGATATGACAACTAAATGTAATATGGTATCCTGGGGGGATCCTGGAACAGAAGAAGGACATTAGGTAAAAACTAAGGAAATGGGGCTTCCCTGGTGGCGCAGTGGTTGGGAGACCGCCTGCCGATGCAGGGGTTATGGGTTCGTGCCCCGGTCCAGGAAGATCCCACATGCCGCGGAGCAGCTAGGCCCGTGAGCCATGGCCGCTGAGCCTGCGCGTCTGGAGCCTGTGCTCCGCAATGGGAGAGGCCACAGCAGTGAGAGGCCCGCGTACAGCAAAAAAAAAAAAAAAAAAAACCTAAGGAAATGTGAATAAGGTATGGACTTTACTCAGTAACAAAGTATTGATATTGGTTTATTAATCGTAACAAATGTATCATGCTAATGTAAGATATTAACAGTTGGGAAAAATGGTTGTGGATTATTTGGAAACTTCACAATTTTTCTGTAAATCTAAAACTATTCTAAAAGAGTTCATTTAAAAATTAATTAGGTCAGACTAACTTCAATATTAAACAATCTTACTTAATACAACTCTAGCCAAGTACCTCTTGTGGTCTTTCATCAAATCCTGATAGACAAAAAGGAGAGCCATGGACCAGACATAAGGAAATAGGTGAATTTGATGAAACAACCATAATCAAACAGCACTGGCTAAAAGACTGAAGGCAAGCAAGAAAATTTCTGTAAGTATCCCATAGGGTAGGTTTTTGGATATGACCTTTTTAATGGTTATTATCAAGAACCTGGATGCCGGGCTTCCCTGGTGGCGCAGTGGTTAAGAATCCACCCACCAGTGCAGGGGACACGGGTTCGATTCCTGGCCCGGGAAGATCCCACATGCCATGGAGCAACTAAGCCCGTGCATCACAACTACTGAGCCTGCGCTCTACAGCCCACGTGCCACAACTACTGAAGCCCACGCTCCGCAATGAGAGAAGCCACCGCAACAAGAAGCCCGTGCACTGCAACGAAGAGTAGCCCCCGCTCGCCACAACCAGAGAAAGCCCGCACACAGCAACGAAGAGACAACACAGCCAAAAATAAAAATAAATAATACAATTTAAAAAAAAAAAGAACCTGGATGCCAACAGAGTGTATGCTAATAAGATCTGCTTAAACAGGGAAGGACAAAAATCTTGAATTAACAAAATCAACATTTTTAAATGATATTGACAAGGTGCAGAGGCAGAATGGATCTAACACAGTGAAATTAAAAAGAAAAAAAAGACCTTTTTGTGTGCCAAAACACAACATATAAAATGTAAATAATTTAAGAGTTTTGTTTTTAAATTTTTGTGATTTTAGTAACCTCGTTGAGTTGTGAGAATAAGGCCACCCATAAAGGTAACGTCATCTTAAGTAACACTAAGATGAAGGGGATGAGAGTCCCAATGACTTCAGAGCCTGCCAGATAGCATTTGGGGTACACATAAGTTTTGAGAATTACACATGAATGAGAACAACAAACAAAATGCACTAAAAGGTCAGGAATCATGACTGTAGATTTAAAATAATGCCACACCAGGACGGCTTTTAGTCTTTAGAATAAAAAAAGGCTAAGTGTGGACATGATGACGATCCATAAGCATCTCAACTGCTATGGCATGAAAGAGGGATTTGTACTTTGTTAGGTATGGCTTTAGGGGTAGCACTAGATCCAAAGGATGGCAACTCTGAGACTGTAGTTTTTCACAATTTACACAATGAAGATTATCTAATAGCAGGCTATGAATGGACTGAATTACATAGTTACCATTCTCCAGAAGTCTTCAAGCAAAGGCCCATTTATTTATCAGTGATGTTTTAGAAGGGAGTTAAAATTGGGTAAAAAATAAATGGGCATTCAGTGCCTTTCCAATTCTGAGATGATAACTAAAGAAAAGCAAAAGTAATATGTAAGCCTAAAGATCCTGTGATATTCAATGGACATCTACTTGAATATGCTGATTTAGTTATTAGAGTTATCTTATTCTAGGATACTAAAAGCTTAAGGTGAAACCAGCACTTTTAATTTAGTCCCACACACCCTCAGTCCCTAAATCAAAGAGCATTTCTTGGTTTATCTGGGCTTTAGTAGTTCTAAAATTAGTCAATAAGAATTATTTAAAACAAATCAAGATTAAGTGGATCATCTACTGTTCAAATAGTACATCAAACCTTCAAAGGCTTTGCTATAAACAAACTAATGAGCACAGCTTATTACGGTGTGCTGATTACTGTCTGAGCTCTAGCTCTTCTCATCAAACTTGCTATAGGCTAGTGTAGGTTAGACCAAGGGGCTGGATATATCATATACAAAGTTAAAAGTTCCACATGCTGTAGAAGCATCCAATTTGAAAATATAAGTTACTATGTATGTGTAAAATGTTAATTCCGTCAAGTTTTTCAAAGGAGGAAATAAACATACACTTCTAGTCTATGTGATTCCCCACAGAATAACTCCCATCAAAGAAGTATTCTAAATAATGGAGAACCAAGTAAAGATTACGGCTGCAGAGTCTCTCAGTCATGTAACATCTCTCTGGTTGCTTCACGAGTTGTATGGAAGTCTGGCTACCTACAGTCCATCTGTTATTGCAGAAACTCCTTTTGCCTGCACAGTCCAAATTATCCCAGTAGCTATGCCATGTGAAGACCATGGAATAAAGCAGCACAGAGACGGGCAAAGACATTTGTTAACAGAAACAATGTTAGGCACATTTAAACAAATAAGGAAACTGAGCACATATTCTTTTAAGGTAAATTTTAAATCTCTGCTAAAGTAAAGGTTCCATTTTCCTGCATTAGCATATGTGTGAGTTTGGCAAAAGACAGTCTTCAGGAAGCAACAACAGAAAAAAGGATTTAATTATTTAAGCTAGGTGCCATTGTATTTTATCAGGCTGGGTGCAACGTGGCATAATATAAACAGGAGAGAAGCTGGGGCCTCACTTCAATGCCTGGCTCCGCCTCACATCACTGACAACGTGATGTAGAAAAGACAACTCATCTTTCTGAGCCTCCATTGTCTCACCTGTAAAATAGGGACGATAAAGATCTCAGTTTTCCCCCAGGATCATTGTGAAGGCTAAATGAAACCAGGCACATAAAAGCACATTTCAAACTGTAAGGAACTATACAATGCAATTTGATATTATTATTAATATATTGTATGTCCAATATTTCCAAAGCTGAGAAGACTAAAAAGTATAATTTGGTTAAAGGAATAAAAACATGGTGGTGGTAATATATTGCAAATAAAAAACTAATATGCCAAATGCAAAACAACCTCTAAGATTCTCAACTTTTAAATGTTGTTGTTGTCGCTCTTATTTTAAATAATGAGGGTCTGAGAACAATGTAGCTAATCTGTGGATATACACAAAGGAAGGGAGGTAATAAAAATAAACTTTTGGTGAAAACTAAGAAACAGATAACACTGCTAAAACTATCCAGAAATGGGAAAAAATGTTACGAGGGGAGTCAGGTAGGAACAACCAGCTTGAAGAGAAGTTTTGAGATTAGCTGAGAAGCCTTTTGGTAAATATCAAAGTACCAGAAGAGTTAACAATGAACGTACACTCCTTTCTCAGAGCCTTCAGAAAGTGCTATCGCTAGCAAAATACCTAGAGTTTGCCATCAATCAACAAGAAAACATCAATAAACAATGGAAGAAGCTTATTTACTTCTCTAAATACCTTGGGAAAACTTGGGGTGAAATCTGGGCACTTTCCTAAATAATCTCAAGAAAAGTACCAAAGACAATAATTGTGATCTTCTTCGTAGCACATACAATTTTTGAATTCTGAACATTAAGTGTTACACATATTAGTGATTTAGCCATCTAATTCTGATAGGCTACCTGCCAGTTTGAGTTTGACTGGGATCTTTGTTGCCTAAGCTCATACAATAATAACAAAGCAGGATAAAGTAAGTCTGAGAAAAAAGCTGTTTGAGAAAGAGTACTAATCTCAGAAGATTTGAGAGTTCCCGCATTAATTTCTTATTCTGAGGAAAATCATTTCACTACCCTGTTTCTGCTTCTCCATCTGTCAAATAAGTTAGTTATCAAATATAAGCTAGATTGCCACCTGTCAGGATGTTACAGAGGGAATTCCTCTGATAAAACAATGTTGAGAAAAAGCTGTTACTCTAAGATTATATAATCCTATAAACACATCTTCCCCCAATAAAAAAAAGGTGAAGGGCCTCAAGCACCTCATATAAAATTTAATTAAATGGTTCTTCTTGGAATATCTTGAGATGAATTATATCAAAACAATTTTAAGTACTTATTTCTAGTCTAATGATTCTTTTTTTTTTTCTCTCTCTGCTCTCTAGAAAATTTACCTTTATCCTTATCCAATGGTTCCTGGGAAAGAATAGTGCACAGTACCGGGTTTTTCCACACCCCAGTCTCTTGAGCTAGAGTAGCTAAAAAATGCAATTCACAGCTGCCATTCTCCATCAGCTTTTCATGAGCTACCTATAAATATTAAATAAACATCCAAAGAATTACAACAGATTTTCAAAAGCAAGCTTATCAGGCTTTAAATATAATACTAAACTTTTGAAAAATAAGACTTTTATCTTAAAATTTTCATGTCACATTACAACGTGCTGAATCCTTTACTTCTGATTTTTAAAGATGAATCTCAAGGATAAGAATTATATTAATTATAAATTTTAAATAAATAAAATGTATTTCTAGAGATAAGTTCGTATTATTTTCTCCCCAAAATCTAAACCGAGAGCAAAGTTATTTCTCAAGGAAGCTATTAGAGTATCCATAGCATGAAAGACCTTACACGTTTTTATATCCTGCGTTAGTAAAAAATTTTCCAAAAAACCTTCTACTATTAACAAATGACAAATCTGCATCAAGGCCTAAGTGACAACTTGTATACACATATTTCAATAAAAGGGACTTATGAAAAGAAAACAACTAAATGTACGATTTTTCATTTATTCACGACATAGCCTTACAATATCCTATTAAAGCTGACACTGAACCTTGCTTACTTGTTGTTTCCAAGTGTTCATGCAATTAGCATATTCTTCAGGTCACAAAAGACCAATAGTTTTAACTCAATTCAGAAAATGTTTATTGAGAATTTCTATGGGCAAAGTACCAAGGAAGAGAGCAACTAGTCCCTGCGTTTATGGGGCTTATCCTCTAGTGGGGTAAAGAGATGCTTAAAAACAGTTAAAACACAGGCAAAATAAAACAAATGCTGTTAAGCAGGTATAAAATAAGCCCGAGGAAGCTCTGAAATGAAAGCAATGTGTCATGGAAACTCTTAAAGCTGCACGCTGTGTTTGTATAAAAAGTCTATTCCTCAAAACCATAAAAATCTCACTGAACAAGTTCAAGTGCTTTAAGAAATTTTCTTTGAGCAACTGCTGAGAGCTCCATACTGGAATTTAAAGAGTTATTTCCTCCTCATTAAACCATATGAAAAAGTATCAAGTAGTGCTATTGTTTCAAAAAAGAAAGTTGAAAAGGTTTACCTTATGTTGACAAACAAAATTAATACGAGGAATTCAGTATTATATTTGTATATAAACTATTTATATAATTAATTCTGTGGTAGAGTGTATCTGAGTGCCAAACAATGAAAAAAAGTTCTGAGATAATCATTTACCTAAAAATAACCACTTGCTGGGAAAAAAAACCTAAGACAAAAGTTACTGATATGCTGAAGTACAAATTGCATGATCAAAAAGTTAGCTGCAATGTGACAAACACGACAAGACACTTTCAACAGTTATTAAGTATCTACCTACTACGTGTAAAACTCTATGTTGAATCCTTTGGAATAAAGATATGAATCCTATCGTCAAGAATTTTGCACTTGATGTAATTTTAATATTTAATATTAAAATAGGAAAGTTGATTTCTCTGCCTAGCTATAGTTTATTTCACATGCTTCTAAAATTTGAGACTAATCCTCTTTTAATATCTCTTCTATGGAAAAACATAAGGCCAAAAGATATTTTAAGAACTCTGGCTAGAGGAATAGAGAGACAACTATACTTTTTGAGACTAGTTGGCAGGAACATTCTTTTTAACTAACCAATTAATCAAACTTTACTTGAAGCTATAAAATATCCAGCACAATCTAGTGCTTAACAAAATTTAACATTCTTGAAATACTGCAAAACAACTAAGTGATAAACTATGTAGTACTTTTATAAGTAGAATAACAGCCCTAAGTAACAGAGATAAAGCATGTGTTTTCAGATATAGGAGAAAAAGTATGGACTATGGAGTAAAGAATCTTGGTTCAAATAACTACTCTGATATTAGCTATACAAGTTTGGGCAGATAAATATTTTAGAGTTGAGCCTCAGTTTCCTCACCTTTAAAATGGGAAAAACATACCTACCCCCACAAAGTTTTCATAAGGATTAAATGAGATATGTTAAATTCTTATAAAGCATATTGCAATTTTCAACAATTAGTTAAACTGTTTCTAAATACAAATGAGGGCATTTTCTTTTGTGTTCCCTTACTGCTCTGGCAAAGTTCTAATTATCTGATCTTAAAGAACAGTGCAATATTCAACCAATCTACTTAAATGTATATATTCATTTAGCAAACATCTACTGAGCACTGACTATATGCAAGACATTAATGTTAATAAGAGCAGCAATTAATGTTTGTCATTACTTAAATCATTTAAAGTTTAACCAAATAATTTATTAAGAATAAAGAAAATCGCCATAAAATATACCTATATTAAATCTAATAGGTAAATATTCTCACCTGCACCAGTGTCTGAAATTGTTCCCACTGTTTATCAGATAACTCAACAGGCAGACACAGTAAAAGGTCAACACAGCTTCTAAAAAACAAAAAGTTGGTAAGGATACAAATAATTACTAAAATTCAAAGTAAAATAAGATGAATAATTCTAATATCATCAGTAGACTGTCCATACCTAATCTATTTAAAATTAAACTATCATAAGATGTGAGATACAGAGTTAAAAACAAAAAAGCTAAATCTAATTTTTTATTTACTCAAAGGTCTACTCACAATGCCAAGCGTTCCAGAACCAACGTTACATTTTCACATTCAGAGGTAAGATAAGGTCGGGCTTTAACATAACTTTGGATAGCCACTGTGTATACCTCCAATAAAGGTAAAGGATCTTCTGAAGTTTTCCATTTCTCTGCATATTCAAGGAGTGTCTGTTTGGAAGGAATAATAAAAAGTATTCAAAGTAAATAAATATACATATTGATTAATCAACGGTTCTTCTTTCCTCCCTAAGAAATTTTGAGAAATAACTTTTATTTATAAAAACAAAAAGCTTACACTGATTAAAATATTAAAAGTAATAAAGCCGTAATCTTATTTCCAGCAGCTCTTTGTAGGAGACAAGATTAGTGTTAATTCATCTAACAATAGCATTTTTTCATAAAGTTTGGTTTTAAATAGTGAAAGCATTATCTCCTCACTTTCCAAGTCAAAATCCACACTTTCGCCCACAAATTTCTAAGATTTAAAAGTTATTTTAAAAAGAAGACACCTGGGCAAGTAATACTTGACCAGGCCTGCAGTGAAGAATTTCAAATATTTATGTGTTCTATTTTTCATGCAAGGAACATAAAATTCAACACCTAACAATAAATTAACCACATACTGTCAGAAAAGACATGTAATTTTTTCAGTTAATAAAAAATAATAGTACATAGTATATTACTGGTTTTTATGATGAGCTTTATCACTAAAAATATCTAAAGATGTTCAACACACATAAAATCACTATTAAAGATATTAAAGAATGATTATAAGGTCAAGAAATTTTAAAGTGCTTGGTTTTTGTTTTTTAAAATTTATTTATTTTATTTATTTTCATTTTTGGCTGCGTTGGGTCTTCATTGCTGCGCGCGGGCTTTCTCTAGTTGCGGCGAGAGGGGGCTACTCTCTGTTGCTGTGTGCGGGCTTCCCACTGTGGTGGCTTCTCTTGTTGCCGAGCACGGGCTCTAGGTGTGCGGGCTTCAGTAGTTTTGGCTTGCAGGCTCAGTAGTTGTGGTTTGCGGGCTCTAGAGTACAAGCTCAGTAGTTGTGGTGCACAGGCATAGCTGCTCCGCGACATGTGGGATCTTCCCAGACCAAGCCTGGAACCCGTGACCCCTGCATCGGCAGGTGGACTCTCAACCACCGCGCCACCAGGGAAGCCCAAGTGCTTGTTTTTTACAATAAAAAACTCTTCACCAGGAAAAACAAAATGCTGTTTATCCTACAGAATGAAGAGATGGAAGAAACTGGCAACAGTAAACAGACACCTATGCGTTCTACAACTACTAACATTGTGAGTTACTAAAAACTATCTAAAAGGTTCTACTATTATGCTAAACGAAGTAGAACTCTAATAAAATGTTTTTAGAATATAAAAAACTGCCACAATTAGTCTTTCTCACTCTTCAAGGTTTAAGACTCAACAACATGTGGCAAATTCAGGTGTTATTTCCTAGAAAAGAGGTATCCTGAAGGAAAACTCCATAAGGCCTTGCTTGTATTCTCTCGCATACAGAAGCAGCTTTCTACAAATGCTCAGGTAGGAAAGTAGGAAGGGAGGAAGGGAGGAAGGTAGGAAGGAAGGAATTATATTCTACTATCAGACACTCAAAAGAAAACACTTATTACCTTCTCCTCTCTACAACCCTCTAACTACTAGAAGTAGTAAGTGATCAAAGAGAATATGGAAGAAAAGAAGGATAGAAAAGGTAATCTGGTAAATTAAGAGCAACATAATAACAACTTACTTTCTGAGTAGTCATATATTCATAAACCCTGACTCTCTCCAAGATGGACAGAAGTGTAGGTGACTTGAAGGCCCAGTACTTGCAACTGGCATCTGAAGTAAGGGCAGTCTTGTGGGACTGAGCCCTTTAACCTGTGGAGTCTGAGCTTACTGAAATGTGGGGACACCTATTTGGTGTTGGAGAGTTTGAGAAGAGGTACTGGAAAAAACACCATGTGTTTGGTGTCAGCAGTGCAAATATCTCTCAACAGGACTTAGGAAAATCGAAACAAAACCTACCAACTGAAGGGAAGAATCTGCATTCTGGAATTGTTTTGTGATTATCCCTCTACTTCTAGGAATAAAACTGGTGATATGATGGAGGATGACCTCACTCACATCTTCAAGGTTTTTGGAATTAACACCAACTATGCATACAATTCTTACTTTAGCTAGCACCCGTCTTTCTACATAAAGTCATTAAATATTATCTTCCTTTTTCTGGAAAAAGAAGCTTCGGCGTCTAGGCAATTTCATGCCTGGCCAATGTACCCAATCTCACATGAGTTCAATTGAAAGCTTAGGTTTCCCCTATTAGTTCTCTTGCAGTAATGAATCAATTTCCCATAATAGTTTTAGTTTTTCCTGAAAAAAAAATACCGTACTGATTTCCAAAAAGCTTTTGAAATTATAAGCTTCTTCCTTTCTTGTCTCCCAACACCCCCCAAAAAAACCCTAAAAAAAATCACATATATCTACATGTATGTACATATATCTACATTTTACCCAAGGTCTACATTTCTTGATATGTCTAGCTCTGCAAAGGGTACTTATACATTACTTCTTTCCTTTATATACTTGAGTTCTACTGTCCTCAGGTGAAAAAGTTTTTCTTGTTTTTTTGTTTTTTCTACTAAATTTATTTATTTATTTAATTTTGGCTGTATTGGGTCTTCGTTGCTGCACACGGGCTTTCTCTAGTTATGGTGAGCAGAGGCTACTCTTCGTTGTGGTGTGTGGGCTTCTCATTGCAGTGGCTTCTCTTCTTGTGGAGCATGGGCTCTAGGCATGCGGGCTTCAGTAGTTGTGATGCGAGGGCTCAGTAGTTGTGGCTCACGGGCTCTAGAGTACAGGCTCAGTAGTTGTGGTGCACGGGCTTAGTTGCTCCGCGGCATGTGGGATCTTCCCGGACCAGGGCTCGGACCCGTATCCCCTGCATTGGCAGGTGGATTCCTAACCACTGCGCCACCAGGGAAGTCCAAAAAAGTTTTTAAACTTATCTTTAATTATAATCAAAGATGAGCTCTTTTGGGTATAACAGAGTCTGAACTGATGAGAAAAATAACTGACAAGCCACAGAATGTGAGAACCATAAAGCAACTTAAAAATGATATACTTTCACCTCATTTTATAGATGAGGAAAGAGGAAGAGAAAGCAGATTCTGGTGAAAAGCAGACCTTTTAGGTGGCTTTTTAACAGTCTGGGTGGTTTTTTAACAGTCTGGGAATAATGTAACTAGGGAAAGGCTAGAAGAAAAGGATCACAGCAGATTTTAAGATATGGTAGGAAAAAGAAAACTAATGGCATGCTCATACTGATTACATATAGGAGAATAAGTTTAAAAGTTGGGTTAAATATCTATTTTTATAAAGGTATGAGTTGATATTCATAACCAGTAAGTGTATTGATAGTAGAGCTTCCCTTGTTTCTCAAGACGCTAAGATTAGTAGAACCACTGTGAAACTGGAAGCATTCCCAACATGACTAGTTAATAAATTATGCTTTCTTCAACTAAAAAAGTTACTTATTTATATCTACTACCTTAATCTATACAAAGGCTTTCAGGCAGGAATTCCAGAACAATCAGACTCATATTTTTTACACAGAATCAGAACAGACCTTCAAGATCACTTAATTCTGTTTTACGAAGTCCAGTGACCTGCAACTCGAATAGTAACTGAATTGGCAATCAGCAAAGCCAGGCAGCCTCCTCACTCTCTGTGAAACATTCTGTCCACTACAAACACTGTTTGTGGTAATGTCACAACTATAAATCTGTAGATTACTTTATTACTTCAATTATTCCTCATAACTCTATGAGGTTATGTACTATTTATCTAGTTTGCCAGCCATAGTAGAATTAGATAACTTGACCTCTTTCTTGGTTAAGCTTATATTATTTCATAAGCTTATGAAAGTAAGAAAATCCAACTCAAAGCAGCAAAAACAATAAGGTTTCCCACATAATAAGAGATTAAGAGGAAGAGCAAGTTCTGGGATTGGTTAGTTTAGCGGCTCAACCTCTTCAAGGACCACCTCTGCCTTCACTCTGCCGTCCTCAGGTGGTGCCCCACCCAGTCCCTAGGTCTCAGCAATAACCAGAAGAAAAGATGAGACCACCACTTCATGTGCATCTTTTCAAGCAACAAAGAAACCCTTCACTCTGCCGTCCTCAGGTGGTGCCCCACCCAGTCCCTAGGTCTCAGCAATAACCAGAAGAAAAGATGAGACCACCACTTCATGTGCATCTTTTCAAGCAACAAAGAAACCCTTCCCAGAAACCATAAACCCAATTTCTATCAGTATATTTCTCCTCAGGTCCCAACGGCCAGAATTTCATCAGACACCTACAGTCAAAAATCACACAGCCATAAAGGAACTCCATGGGTGCCCACTCTCCAAGGTTTCCCCGAAGCACAAAGCCATGCTGAAGAAGGAAAATGTGTGAATAAAATCAGGGTTCTATTAGGAAGGTGGGGGAGGGGCCTAAGCCTCACACTTTGGTTGCCTCTCCAATGGTTTTTACTCCCACATGTGTTCAAGAATGAGCAAGTGAACATGTGTGTGTGTGGTGTTTTTATATTTAAATACACATACACAAATGAACAAAAATAAAAGTCGTTGTGATCTGGTTTGGAGAGGGATATGCGAGGGGATGGTATAGAGGATTGATAGGAAAAGAAACCTGTAAGTCCTACGAGGCACCAGATTGCTTCCATTAATGAGTAAACTGTAAACTAAGTACAGTAAGAGAAGTTAAAACTGTGTTCTATAAAGAATGATTAATGGAACTAAGGACAGGATGCTTAATCTGGACAATAAATAACATTTACTGAATCTGGACAATAAATAACATTTACTGAATATTTACTCTATGCTAGGCACTGTTCTGCAAGCTTTACAATACCTATTAGCAATTAGATAAATTACAGTAATATGCTTATATTAAAATGGACAAAGGCATAAAATAGTTAAAGTAACAAATAAGCCCCGAGAGCACAGAACTAGAGGCCAAGAGGAGATTCAAACCTTAATAGTCTGACTTCAGAGCCTGAGTTCTTAAATACTATGCTCTCCATTTCTAGAGAAATAAAACTTTGATTCACAGCCAAATTAACAAATCTGAAGACTTGTCACATAAAACAAAAGTTAGTCTGACTCTATGTGCTCTCACAGGACAAACCAGCACCACTAAGTTAAAGTTTTAAGGAGCTAAATTTCTGCTTCTTATGAGACTGACCATGAAACAATTACAGTTAACCAAAAATTGAACAGGTTGGCCTCCATCACTGAAGTGACTCAAGCAGGAGCAAAATGGCTCTGAGTTCAGAATGCAGTAAAGCAGTCATATTTGGGAGACACATTCCATCACACCAGAAGAGACTACACTAGTGGGGCTCAGAGAGGTTTTGATTGGTGGGCATATTGTTTAAAAATATTTTAATTAGTTTCTAACACTTAAAAATCATAAGTTTACATAGAACTTGGATTTCTGACTTTTTTTTTTTTTTTTTTTTTTAATTTGGAAACCTTGGGTCCATATTCCGGCACTGAAATAACTGGCGGGAGCTGATGCACGGGCTCTCTGCTTGCTGGAAGCCTTACCTAGCTGCCTCCCTCTTTAAGGGACCTATTGACCTATTGTCTTCCTGCAAGTTATTTGTCGTCACCACCTTTCCTATAGTGTGTATTACGATCAGAGAAAGAAATACAAGCAAAAGAAAAGTTAAAGGATCATATTCCAGCAGGATCTCTAAAACAGTGTTTCTCAACCTCTTTTTCATTTTCATCCGCTCCTAAGGAAACTTCTGACTTTTTTCCCTAACTGTCCCCCACCCCCAATGAAATTGTAATACCACAGATGTACTGTCTGTTTATGGAGTCACAAGCTATTGTAATATCTAAGATTCTTTTTGCTCCTTAAGAACCAATTTTCACCCCCTTGGGAACAAAAATGCACATTTAATACTCTGGCTGTTAAGTTGATTTCTCATTATCTACATCAGCAGAGACTAGGACATATATACTCTAGGGAGGAAGACAGTATCGATTAACTTCCAGAAGCTTCCTTTAGTTCCTCTAAGGATTATTAGGAGAGAAAACGAAAGAAGAATAAAAGGGAAATAAAACCACAGGGGTGTTAAATTTAATAAGCAAGAGGATTAAACTACATTATTGTCCTACATAAAGGTAAGACTAGAGTGTTGGATATGTTTATACTGTTACACTCATGGTCCAATTCCAATTTATAGCTATGATTCTCTAGAGTGGAAGTTCTCAAAAGTTTTGATCTCATGACCCTTTCTTAAAAATTACTGAGAATCCCAAAGCGTTTGTTTATGGGGATTATAACTACTGATTTTCACCATGTGAGAATTAGAAATGAAAACTGAGACGTTTAATTATACACTTATAAATGGATTTAAAACAACAACAAATCCATCACATGTTACTATAAATGGGGTATTTTTAATGAAAAAAATTGTTTTCAAAAAAATTAGCAACAAGAGTGGCATTTCTTACATTTTTCAAATCTCTTCAATGTTCGGCTTAATACAAAAGAGCAGGATCCTCATATCCCCCCATTTAATCTGCTGCAATATCACAGATCATGTAACCTCCAGAAAAACTCCACTGTACAGGAATGAAAGAAGGCAAATAACAGAGTTTTGACTTCTTTGTACCCACTGAGCCTTTGGTGAGTGATACTCTTTTATAATTTCAAAGTTACTAAAATTTATTTTAAGGTTTTGCGTGAAAATGGTGGATTGGACACATACATTTTGCACCTTGTTCTCTCCAAACCTCACTGAAGCAACAGTAATTTTTTTTTTTTAACTGGCATAAACCCACAAGGACTAAGAAAATAGGAACAGAGGAAAGAGAAACAAAATTTTAAACACTGGAAAGCATATGGAAGATTGGCACTCTATGAAAAATGACTCCAAAGTAGGCTTTAGGTAAAGACCTAATTCTGAAGAATCATGGAAGGGCTCAACAACTGGGAGCAGGTGCCTCTGGAAATGGGGGCAAAGGTGAGACTGAGAATGAGAGGATTGGCTGAAAGTCTATTTAAGCAGTTGGCCTCTCTGATTTCCGCATCCCTCTCCACAGCTAGGTGACCAAAGCTAGGCACTACTCCTCTCTATCCCCAGCAGTTTATTCTGGAGAGGAGTATAGAAAAAAAGGTGTCTGCACAGGATAAGGGGAGCATTAAGTCAACTTTACAAACTGACTACAGAGACAGCTCCCTTCTCATGGCCTTTTCCCTCCAAAATTGCCAGAACCTCCTTAGCTGAGTCCTTCTCAGGAAATTCAAGAGAAAAGACCGAAAGATTCTGACACCAGGCCTTCCCCCATGAAAAGAAAACAGCTAGGTCCCCCTATAGTGAAGACCACAACAAATCCCACTCATGGGCTTGGAGCTCTCAATCAGTTTTTCAGTGGTATACCTTTAAATATGGACAGCCAAGGACCACTCAGGAGGTTGAAACAAATTAGTTAAAAAAAAAAGAAAGAAAGAAACTTGAAGCAAGCAGAGACTATACATGGAGAAGACAAAATTCCAAGAAACTATCATTAATATTCTAGGGTGTGTTTGTGTGTGAGAGTCTATTAGACCTATGAATAAAAACACCATATCATAAAGGAATATTTATTTTAAAAAGATTCAAATTAAAAATGTAATAGCAGAAATGAAAACCTCAATTAAAGAGCTGGAAGATAAACTGAGGAAATTTCCCCAGAAAGTAGAGTAAAAGGGAAGGAAAGAAAAGATAAGAAACTTTGGAGAATAGTGCTAGAGGTCTCATAATCAACAAGAGGAATTCCAGGAAGTTAGAGAAATGGAAGGGAACAAATCAAAGAACTAATTCAAGTTAATTTCCTAGAATCTAAGGACACGAATTTTAGAACTGAAAGACCCACTAAGTGCCCAACTCAATTACTCAAACTAGACCTATACCAAGGTACTATTTCATAAAATTTCAGAGCTCAAGGACAAAGAAAGGACCAAAACAAGCTTGGGGGTGACCAGGGAGCAGACTTCTCAACAGCAACACTGGAGCCAAAGGAAAATGAAGCACTGCATTAAAAACTGAGGGGCGATTATTTCCATCCAATTATCATAAGTATTAAGACAGAAAAGTCATTTTCAGACATGCAAGTTCTCAAAAATTTCAATTTCTAGGCATATTTTTTCAGGATGCTACTAAGGAGGGAATTTCACCAAAATGAGGGAATAAACCAGGGAAGGAGTGAAAACGATATCTAGGAAAAAGGGAATCTAACACAAGAGACAGGAAATGAAGAAAAATCCCAAGAAGACAGCTGTGCAATGGGCCTGCAAAATAACTACAGCATATCAGATAGCTCTAGGACAAATTTATTCAAAATGAAATTGACAAGACTACCTAATGTGCCTGAATAAGCTTAGAGATTTATACAACTGAGGGAGAGTTTGGATCGAATTAGTGATATATACATAGAATATTCAGCTAAGGAAATAAGATAATTTAAGTACATTAACCTGCCCTCAACAATTAGAGAATGCACATTCTTTAAAAACACAAAACATTTACAAAAACTGACTATAAACTAGGTCACATAGTCACAAAAAATAACAAAGAATTAATATCATACATTTCACATTCTTTGAACATGATGCAATAAAGTCAGAAATTATTAACAAAATACCCTTACAAAGAAAAGTACAAATTTGACAATTTTAAGCATATTTTTTAAATTTTTATTTTATATTGGAATATAGTTATTAACAATGTTGTGTTAGTTTCAGGTGTACAGCAAAGTGATTCAGTTATACATATACATGTGCCTATTCTTTTTCAAATTCTTTTCCCATTTAGGTTATTACAGAACATTGAGCAGAGTTCCCTGTGCCACACAGTAGGTCCTTGTTGGTTATCTATTTTAAATATAGTAGTGTGGGACTTCCCTGGTGGCACAGTGGTTAGGAATCCGCCTGCCAACACAGGGGACACGGGTTTGATCCCTGGTCCGGGAAGATCCCACATGCCGCAGAGCAACTAAGCCCATGCGCCACAACTACTGAGCCCACGTGCCACAACTACTGAAGCCCGTGTGCCTAGAGCCCGTGCTCCGCAACAAAGACAAGCCACCGCAATGACAAGCCCACGCACCAAAACGAAGAGTAGTCCCCACTTGCTGCAACTAGAGAAAGCACGCATGCAGCAACGAAGACCCAATGCAGCCAAAAGTAAATACATACATACATACATACATACATACAGTAGTGTGTACATGTCAATCCCAAACTCCCAATCTATCTCTCTGCCCGCTTAAGTCTATTTCTAAATCATGGGTGGAAGAAATCATAATAGAAATCGGAGAATACTTAGACTTGAAGTATAGCAAAAGCACATCAAAATTTGTAGGATGCAGCTAGAACAAGCTTAAGAGGGAAATTTATAGATGCAAATGTTTATACTGTAAGTTATGCTACAGCTTTAAAAAAACATGCAAATATGTTCCAACACAGTATGAGCAAAACATTAATTTCCCATTTGCCTATGTGTGATTTTTTTGGTGAGAAACATTAGGTGAAAGCAGAAAACTATACCCAGCTGAACTAAGCTTGCAGGAAAACACAAAATGCACACACCTCAAAAACATGTATCACCTACATCAGTTCACCAGGCGTGTGATGAGCCACACCCATCCACACATGGTTTTACAACTTTCTGTCCAATTTCAGAGAACTCTCCTTCCACCACCTCACAATAACTCACAAACTGCATTCCTTCTGACACCCACTCCTACAAACAAAGTACAGGTCTTTTCCAAGGTAAAAGCACCACATTTATTTTAATAGTTATGTACGTCTTAACCACTAAAGGGGTATAAAATTGTACTACAGTTTTTATAAGGTTCTGTGTGTGACACTGATGAAGTTTTCAAGTGTTGTGCCTCTGACCCCATTTTCCCCATAAGCCTTGTGATTTTTGTTGTGCAATTTTGCATAGCAAGGTTTTTTTTGCTAGGGATACTTATGCTGTGATAAAGCAAAACTCGCTGCATTAAAAAAAGACAAAATGGGGCCTCCCTGGTGGCGCAAGTGGTTAAGAGTCCGCCTGCCGATGCAGGGGATACGGGTTCGTGCCCCGGTCTGGGAGGATCCCATATGCCGCGGAGCGGCTGGGCCCGTGAGCCATGGCCGCTGGGCCTGCGCGTCCGGAGCCTGTGCTCCGCAACGGGAGAGGCCACAACAGTGAGAGGCCCACATACCGCAAAAAGAAAAAAAAAAAAAAGACAAAATGAAAAAGTCACAGAGAATATTACTGGGACAAATAGAGAAATCTAAACATATACTGTAATTAGACAATATTATTGAGCCAATGTTAAAATTTCCTGAGTGTGATGATTGTATTTTTGGACTTAAGAGATAAATACAAGTCCAGTTTTTGGACTTAACGCAATGCCATGATGCCTAGCTCTAAAGGATTCAGGGAGAAAAAGAGAATTAAAGCATGAGACAAAGAAAATATAGCAAAATGTTAACACCGGTGAATCTTGTAAAAGGTACATGAGTATTCAGTGTACTATTCTTGTACTTTTTCTATAATAAAAAGTTTGGAAGAGCAAAATATTGGGGATGGCAAGTGTGGTAGACTGAAGTCCTCACTCCTCCTTGTATCCACGCCGTTTTTCACATGACTGTGGAATACTTCTCATAGTGGTGGAGAATATTTTCCTAACCCATGTGCCTTGTTTTGACCAAAAGAATGTGTCAGAAGTGATGGTAGGTCATCTATGAGTTTAATAATCTTGCTCCTTCGTATGCTTCTACCATCAAAAGGAGAAGGTATGTCCAGAATAGCCTGCTGTTCCCAGGAAGATGAGAAGATGCCATCCCTGTTGCTCTAGTTGAGGCCACCCTATACCAGGCAACATCCAGCCAATCTTAAACCTGTATGACTCCAACCAAGACCAGCAGATTGCCTAGCCAACCATACCCTGACTTCAGATGAATGAGTAATACATACTTATTATTAGATGTCACTAGGGTTTTGTGGTTGTTACACACAATTTTGTGAAAACAGCTGAGTTAAGTAGCTAACTTAAGTTAGAGAATAAATTCAAAGAAAGTTTAAAAATTTTAAAGTAGTAAAAACAAGAGCAGATATATTTATATATGAAATAGAAAATGAAGATACAACAGAGAGGATCAACAAAACCAAACACTCGTCATTTGAAAGACAAAAAAGAAAAAAAACCTTTGGCAAAAATAATCAAAAAAAAAAGAGAAGGCACAAATAAATAGAATTAGGAATGAGAAAGGGACCAAAACTACAGAAGCAATACAGATTTTTTAAAAATCTTAAGATAATACACTGAATAACCTTATTCCTTGCTTGAAATAGCTTTAAAATCTTTAAAATCTTTTTAAAACTATTTACTTGTTTTTTAATGAAACAGCTTAAAAATCTGAATGAAAAGCGTAGAAGTTATTAAAACTATCTCAAGAACAGAAAAAGTCCTTTACCCACTAAAGAAACTGAATCCAATTAAAAAAAAAAAAAGAATCTAGTTGGTTTTCTACAGGAAAATCCAGCAAACGATCTTTGAGGAAACAGACTATTATAGAAACTTTTGGAAGAAAGGAAGGGGAAAAGGGAGGGAGGGAAAGTTCCCCCCATTCATTGTTTGAGGCTATTATAAATTTAAAAACTGGGTAAATGTGATATGAGACAGGAAAAATCACAGGCCAATCTCACTTAATAAACAGATTTTAAAATCCCCAGTATTACCAAACCAAATCCTGCAGTAAACTTTAAAAATTTTTTTACATATGTTGAAACAATCACAGAGTTACAGAAAGTTGGAAATACAGCATAGAGAAACTGTTTCCCTGAACCATTTGGGAGTTAGTTGCCAACCTCGTGCTCTACTGCCTTCCAATAGTTTAATGTGTATTTCCTACAAACAAGGACCTCCTACGTGATCAGAGAGCACGACCACAAGAATCAAGAAAAAAATACTGGTACATACGCTACTACCATTTAATCCCCAGACACCACTCAAGTGTGCCAATTATCCCAATGATGTGTTTCACAGAAAAGGATACAGTTCAGAATCATGCCTTGCATTTAGTTGTCATGTCCCTTCGGTCTCTAAGTCCTAAGCGAAACTTTAAAGACTCATTTAGGACCCTGACACTATCAAAGATTACAGGCCAGTTATTTTGTAGCTAACCCTCAATTTGGGTTTGGTGTTTTCTCATAATTATATCCATGTTATGCATTTTGGAAGGAATACCACAGAAGCAATGATGATTTCTGCTCACTGTATGCTATCAAGCAGTACATGATTTCAATTTGTCCCATTATGGATGATACTCATTTTGATCACTTGATTAAGTTAGGGCCTGCCCTCCTCACTCCGCTTGGGCTCAGCATGCTGGAACTGGCTGTCTCTCCAGGTAGTTCCCCCTTCTCCCTCTGCTTCGGCGCTGACATCCTCTGCCAGGCTGCCCCTCTGTGGAAATGCCCCCCCTTCTGAAGCCCCACACCAGGCTGCTCTCCCCTCCCCCACCCCATGGGCAACCTACTCATCTCACTTGGGCTCTAAATCCCCACATGCAGCCACCCCTGCCAACTCCCTACAGAGCCCTCCTCACCCTAATTGGGCTCTGACTCCTGCACCACAGAACTGCTGCTACTCATCCAACCTGGGCTTTGACACTCACTCTGAGCCTATGCAACACCCCTGCTCCCACCACAGACACCTACTTTGTCCCCTCTAATAAGGAATCAAGGACTGAATTATTCAGGAAGGGAAGAGGAAGGGCTGCAATGTATTTTTTTAAAATGTATTTTGGACCCAGAAGGATTTATCTTGGCAATATGAAGATAGTAAACAGATTTCTCTAATTTTAAACTAATTTATCATGGTAATAGATTTAAAGGGGAAGCTATATGATTACCTCAATAATTACCAAAAAAAGGACCCGATCAAAATACAAACCCATTCAATGTAAAGAAAAAAAACAAAATCTTTTTGCAACAATGAATAGAATGAAAGCTCCTTAACTTGGTGAAATGTATTCAGTAAAACCCACAGCAAACCTCATACTTAATGGTGAAAACTTAAAAGCATTTCCCTTTAAGGTCAGAAACAAAACAAAAATGTCTGCTATCACTGCTCCTACTCAACACTGTAGGCCTCATCAGCACAATGAGAAAAAGAAATGAACACAATAAAGGCTGCAAAGGAAAAATTAAAATGTCATTACTGCAGAAAATGCATACGTAAGTCCAAGAGAATTCAAATTTGTTGCAGGATATAAATCAATTCTATTCACAAGCAAGCAAGTAGAAAATATAACTGTTAAAAAGATACCACTAGGGCTTCCCTGGTGGCGCAGTGGTTGGGAGTCCGCCTGCTGATGCAGGGGACACGGGTTCGTGCCCCTGTCCCGGAGGATCCCACATGCCGCGGAGCGGCTGGGCCCGCGAGCCATGGCCGCGGAGCCTGTGTGTCCAGAGCCTGTGCTCTGCAGCGGGAGAGGCCACAGCAGTGGGAGGCCCGCGTACAGCAAAAAAAAAAAAAAAAAAAAAGGATACCACTCACAGTAACTAAACCCATGAGGTACCTAAGAATAAATCTAACGAAATATATATAAAATCTTCAGAAAAAAATTATTAAACTTCACTTAAAGACATAAAAGAAGGCCTGTATAAATGGAGATACTGCATTCATGGATGTCAGAAGACAAATTTTTTAAATGGCAATATGGCCCAAATTTGATACATAAAGTCAAAGCAATGCCAAAGAAATTCCCCATAAGGATTTTTCATATAACCTGACAAGTTGACTCTAAAATTCACACAAAAAGCCAAACCAATTTTGAAAGAGCCAGGTGGGAGTATCTGCCCTAATCAGATAGCAAGACTTTAAGAGATGGAAATTAAAAGAGCATGATATTGGTACAGGTATAAATGACAGAAAAGAATTAGAGAGAGCTTTAAAACAAAGCTAAGTATATATGGGAACTTGGGTATATAACAGATACGCTGTTAGTAATTAGTGAGAAAAGTACAGACCATTTCATAAATAATGCTTAAACAACCAGCTCTTCAGGAGAAAAAAACTACAACTATTCCCAGCATACAACAAAATTATATTCCATATGGATTAAATATCTAAATATCTAAATGTGAAAAGCAATACTTTAAAACTTTAAGAACACAAGAGGAAAAGATCTCAAGATCTTGAAAATATTTCAAGGGACAATGAAGGATTTCTTAAACAAGACAAAACACACAACCATAAAGGAAGACACTGACAACCAAAGCTACATTAGAACTTAATATCTGGTTCACCAAAACCCCACATTAAAACCAAATGAAAAGCTACAAACTGGGAAGAAGTATCTGCAACCCATATTCCCAGGAATACATATTAACATGTCCATAATAAAAGTTTCCTCTGACTAGAAATGGTGAAGGAGGTTATTCCCAACTACCAAGCTAGTCAGAAGCCTGTCTCAGCATCTCAGGTTTGAGCTTGTCCCTTATTGTACTTTCTTCTGGGGCTGCTGCTTTTGCATTATCTTTCTCCTGAACAGTGAGAATTCAATGAGTCTCTCTCACTTGTGACGAAATCCAATATTATTTCATAATCTTATTCCCACATTATTCCAGATACTTTGTTTCCCCATACCTTAGTCTACTGTCCTTGGCAAATGGCCCATTGTTGTAGTTATTTCAGTGGCACTTTAACATTTTCAAAGAAAATCAATTATGAATTTGACATAATTCACACTCCCATAAATTCATTCTAGGATGTGAAGTAATCATTCAGAAACTGAGCTTCTGATAGCTTAAAATCCTAAATAATCTCCAATATGGATGCTGTAATTCTCCAGAATTTCTCAGAATCCAAGGCCTACTTTCTTTGCAGCATTTTGGTGGCATGAACATCATGACCCCAACATTTCCTATTCCCTACCTTGACGTGGTGTGCCCATTAATTCCCCTAGTTCTTATAATATATCCTTTGCTATAAACAAGTTTTACAAAAGCAACCAAGTGAGTTCCTTAGTGTAGAGCAGGGGTCCCCAACCCCCGGGTACCCCTGGTACCAGTCCATGGTCTGTTAGGAACTGGACCACACAGCAGGAGGTGAGTGGCAGGCGAGCGAGCAAAGGTTCATGTGCCACTCCCCATTGCTCGCATTACCGCCTGAACCACCACCCAACCACCGCCCCCCCCAACGCCCCCCCTCACCCCCCCCATCTGTGGAAAAACTGTCTTCCACGAAACCAGTCCCTGGTGCCAAAAAGGTTGGGGACCGCTTGTGTAGAGGGTCTCAATCTTGGATTAATATGAACATGTTTGACACTAACCTGTTCACAATGCCCACAGGTGACTAATTTCCTAAGAAACCTGATGTAATAGAGATAAAAAGTAACAATGTCTAGTACACTGTAACCTAGAGAGGAAGTGTTTTTAGATCCCATCCATTGAACTAATTCTCATAACAGAATATAACTGTTTCTGCATACAGGACACCCTAAAAATGACAATTCTGACTTCAGTTTAGTCTCCACAATATTTCTAACTTTGTACGTATACTCTAAGAACCATGACAGCATGTGTCTGGTTGACCTGTACCTTTATATTGTGACTCCAAGAGTGAAGCAGTCATAGTGAAGGTAAACACATGGTTCAAGTCTAGAGTGATAATTTGATTCCAACATACAGCTGAATATCACACGGGAGGTCCAAAATCCTAGAGAGGAAAATCTCCACAAAGACCGTAACCTTAATATCTCCAGGGACTCACAAGCACAGTATATATACATAATCATACTCAAAGAAGCATAGTCAAAATCCCAGAAATAATAACAGCATGAGTCTCAATCTCAACCTGCTAGGGTTCAGCAGAAAAGGGTACCATAGTCTATTTGGTATGTCTCTCTATCATGGGCCAACTGCCACATATATGACATTCCTACTGATATGGACTAAACGTGTGTGCCCCTCAAAATTCATATGTTGAAATAATAACCCCCAGGTAATGGTATTAGAAGGTGGAGCCTTTGAGAAGTGATTAGGTCGTGAGGGCAGAGTCCTCATAAATGGAATTAGTGCCCTTACAGAAGAGGTCCAAAAAAGCTCCCTTGCCTCTTCCATCATGTGAGACATGGTGAAAAGGTGCTGTCTATGAACCAGAAAGTGGGCTCTCAACAGACCAGATTCTGCTAGTGCCTTGATCTTGGACTCGCCAACCTCCAGAACTGTGAGAAATGAATTTCTATTGTTTATAAACCATCCAGTTTATGTTATTTACGTTATAGCAGCTCAAACGAACAAATACACCTACTTTAGAACGTGAAATATGACAGCAGGAAGCCCAGCTTAAAAGGTGATCAATTCCCTTTGGTTCTATAATTTACAACTATCTTGGATGCTAATAAAAATCAACAGAAACTAGTTTTTCCTTGGTCACTTATATTATATCCACAGATCCACAAAAACTTTGATTAAAAGCAAATGAAAAAAATTACTTCTTTTCCTAAGAAGAATGTTAATACATGGATGTGATCCATTCTCAACATAACAAATGGTATTGGGACAATTGGATATCCACACGCATAAAAATGAAATAACACATTTACCTTATATCACATGCAAAAATTAACTCAAAATGGATCATATTTAAATAAAGTGCTAAACCTATAAAACTTCTACAAAAAAAACATAGGAAGAAATCTTAGTGACCCTGGGTTAGGGAAAGAGTTCTTAGATACAACGCTACAGCATGATCTATAAAAAGAAATTGGACTTCGTCAAAATTTAAAACTTTTGCACTTCATAATACTTCATTTCGAAAATGAAAAAATACAAATCCAGTAAAGTTGCAAGATACAAAATCAACATAGGAAAATTAGTTGCATTTTTATACAATAACAACAAACTATAAGAGAACAAACTGTAAGAGAAATTTAGAAACTATGAGAGAACAAACTATGTGTCTATAAGAGAACAAGCTGTAACAGGAATTAAAGAAACAGTTCCAGCTTTTAAGAAAAGCTTCAAAATCCGTAAAAACAAACAAAAAACACTGGAGTAAATTTAACCAAGGATGTGGAGAGCTGTACACTGAAAACTACAGTATTGAAAGAAACTGCAGAAATCACAAACAAATGGAAAGATGTTTCATGTTCATGGATCAGAAAAATTATTATTGTTAAAATGTCCATAACTACCCAAAGTGCTCTACAGATTCAATGCAATAACTATCAAAATTCCAATGACATTTTTCACAGAAATCTAAACAAAAATTTGTACAAAACCACAAAAGACCCCAGTAGCCAAAGTAATCTTGAGAAAAAACAAAGCTGGATTCCTGGTTTCAAACTATATTACAAAGCTACAGTAATCAAAACAGTATAGTACTAGCATAAAAACAGACATATAGACTAACAGAACAGAGAACCCAGAAATAAACCCATGCATATACAGTTGACTAACCTCTAACAAGGGTGCCAAGAACACACAACGGGGAAAGATGGTCTCTTCAGTAAATGGTGCTGGGAAAACTGAATATCCACACACAAAAGAATGAAACTAAACTCCTATCTTAAACCACACATAAACATTAACTCAAAACAGGTTGAAAACTTAAATGTAAGAAGACTTGAAACTGTAAATCTCCTAGATGAAAACACAGAAAAAATAGGAAAAAACCTCCTTGACACTGGTCTTGGCAATGATTTTTTGGCTATAATACCAAAAGCACAGACAAGAAAAGTGAAAATAGACAAGGAGGACTACATCAACCTGAAAAGCTTCTATACAGCAAAGGAAATAATTAACAAAATTAAAAGGCAGCCTATAAAATGGGAGAACACATTTTCAAACCATCTATCTGATAAGGGGTTAATATCTGAAATATGTAAGGAACATAAAACAAGTCGATGGGAAAAAAAATTTTTTTAATAGGCAAAGAACCCGGATAGATATATTTCCAAAGACAACATACAGATGGCCAACAGGTACATGAAAAGGTGCTCACCATCACTAATCATCAGGGAAATACAAATCAAAACCATAACAATGTATCACCTCAGACCTCTTGGGATAGCTATTATCAAAGAGACCAAATAAGTGTTGGTGAGGGTGGGGAGAAAAGGGAACCTTTGTGCACTGTTAGTAGGAGTGTAAAGTGTACAGCCATTATGGAAAACAGTATGGAGGATCCTCAAAAAATTAAAAATGGAATGTATGATTCAGCAACTCTACTTCTTGGACATATACCCAAAGGAAATGAAATCAGTATCTTGAAAAGATATCTGGACTCCCATGTTCATGCAGCATTTTTCACAATAGCCAAAATATGGAAACAGCCTAATTAACTATTAACAAATGAATGGATAATGAAAATGTTGTGTATATACACAACGAAATATTATTCAGCCATAACGAAGAAAAAAATCCTGTTATTTGCTGCAACTTGGATGAACCTGGAGGACATTATGCTAAGTGAAATAAGCCAGACAGAGAAAGACACTGTATGATCTCACTCGTACGTATAAAAAGTCAAAATCATAGAAGCAGAGAGTAGAATGGTGGTTGCCAGGGACTGGGGGGTGGGGGAAACGGAGAACTGTTGGCCAAAGGGTACAAACATTCATTTATAAGATAAATACGTTCTAGGGATCTAATGTACAGTATGGTGACTACAATACTGTATTATATATTTCTAATTTGCTAAGAGTAAATCCTAAGTGTTCTCAATATACGTACTCTCTCACACACACATACACACACACACACAAAAAAAATGTCAAGTGATGGATATGTTAAATTAACGTGATTGTAGTCATTTCATAATGTATATAAAATCATCATCTGGCACACCTGATATAATTTTATTTATCAATTCTCCTCAACAGACGTGGAAAAAACTAAGCATTCATTTAAAAAAAAAAGAAACAAAGAAAGAAAAAAGAAAATGAAAAGACAAGGCTTAGGCTAGGAGAAAATGTTTGGAAATAATATATCTGATACAGGACTTGTATCCAGAATACATAAAAAACTAAAACTCTATAATAAAAACACAAGTAATGACCTTCTCCCAAAAATGGACTAAAGTTTTATATGGACAGTTCACCGAAGATAACAAATGGCTTAAAAAGCACATGAAAAGATACTCAATATCATTAGTCATCAGGGGAATGCAAATTAAACCGCAAGATACCACTACACATCCACTAGAATGGCTGTAATTAAAGACAGACAATACCAAGTTTGGTGAGAATACAGAGAAACTAGAACCCTCATGCATTGCTGGGAAGAATGCAAAATGGTACATACAGAATGTAAAATGGTACATACAGTCACTTTGGAAAAATAATCTGGCAGTTTCATAAAAAGTTAAATATAAATTCACTATCCAATTCTACTAGCAAAGCACCCCAACAAATATAAACATGTTTACAAAAAGAAATGTATATGAATGTTCATAGCAACACTAACTGGCAACAAGCCGAATGTCCATTAAATGGAGTCGATGGATAAATAAAATTATATCCATATGATTGAATATAATCCAATAAAAATAATAAAAAGGAATGAAATACTTCATAGCTTTTACTCCACTTAGAGAGAATACTCGTATATCTTGTTATGTGTTTATGGGATGCGACCCAAAGCCCCTCTGAAGGTATTCTGTAAAATACAGTATATGCACCATATAGCTTTTCAGAAAGCCATAAAATTCTGAATTCTGAATCACATCTGGCTTCAATGGTTTCACATAAGGACTGTGGAATTCAGAGGATTAATAACTTTCCCAAGCCCTCCTAATACATTCAAGTATTTTATACCTTATAACAACCTATATTAAGCAACATCCATTTCCCAACTACAAATTAGTTCTTGTTTTAATGTTTTTTAAATGACTGAACATGAAGCACACAGTTAGTGTGTACTATGTAATAGTGACTTATTTTAGAATTTAAATTTTAAGCACATTAGTGTCATTTAAGACATAGATCTCTATCTAGCTGTCCGAATTTCCTCTGATTTAACCCATCAAATTCACAGAATCAATTTGAAACTAATGAAAAAGAAAATACCGATCAATATATATTAAACATTGCTTAAAACATTAGTGGCTCAAAATGATATTACTTTTCCAGAAAATATTAGCTACAATTCAGAGGTACCTGATATGAAGGTTTAAAATATACTTCTAAAATACAAACTATCTGAAAACCACTTTAACTGTAGTACCCTCATAACCCAGAATCAGAGATGGAAAACAAAATCTTCTGAAAGCCTTTTCCATGGCAAAGCATAGTCTATGAAAAAGAAACTTTCAAACCTCCCCAGCTGTCAGGAATATAAGATTAAAAGCAGCAAGGAGCTGCCAATTCACTCTGCAAGATGGCAGAAATTCCAAAACCTTAAAAACAACCAGTGTTGTAGAATGTTTAGTACGGTCTTTTGGAGGTCAATTTGGCAATACAAACATTTTACATGGGTATACCACTAAACTAAAGATTCTGGTTCCACAAAACAATCCTAACCAAATGCTGCCACATACATGCAAAGACATTGATACAAGGGTTTTCTGACACTTTCTGTAATCCAAAATACTGGAAACAACCCAAATGTCACAAGTAGAAGATTGTTTAATAAATTGTGGTATGTGCACACTATAAAATGTTTTATTTTAAAAGAATTAAGTAGGGCTTCCCTTGTGGCACAGTGGTTAAGAATCTGCCTGCCAATGCAGGGGACACGGGTTCGAGCCCTGGTCCAGGAAGATCCCACATGCCACGGAGCAAAAAAGCACATGTGCCACAACTACTGAGCCTGCGCTCTAGAGCCGGCGAGCCACAAATACCGAGCCCAAGTGCCCCACCTACTGAAGCCTGCACGCCTAGAACCTGTGCTCCACAACAAGAGAAGCTACTGCAATGAGAAGCCCGCGCACCACAACAAAGAGTAGCCCCCGCTCGCTGCAACTAAAGAAAGCCTGAACGCAGCAACGAAGACCCAACACAGCCAAAAATAAACAAATAAATAAAAATTTAAAAAAATTTTTAATAAAAAAATAAAAAGAATGAAGTAGTTTTGAACTTACTGACATGGAAGGATGATCAGGATATATTATCAGGTGAAAAAACTGTACAGCACAGAACAATACATATTACATGATGCTGCTATTTAAATTTGAACACATAAATGAATTACATTTATTTGAATGCATAGGAAAATGTCTAGAACGATACTCAACTTTTGTAACTAGTTACACCTCTGGAGTGAAGAGTAGAACAGGATAGGGAGGATGACACCTTTATACTGCTTTTATTTTTAAATAAAAAGAATGCCATTTTTATAACTTAAAAAAGAACGTAGTTAAAAAATGGAAAGAGACTATTAATACTATGTACTGGAGAGTTAAAAAAACTAATCACATAGAAGTGTTTTATCTATCTGACTTAAAGAATGTTTCTACTACACAGAAAACTGTGTTAGAACTGACTTTCAGGGTACGCTAAGGACAATTACATTTCTATGGATAATTAACACCAGTGACCCCACCCCAAACTATGACTTCACTGGCTCCTAGTAAATCAAACTCTACAGAGAGATTATATATTAGAGTCCAATTTCTAGAAATGAGTTTTATATCATCAAAAAATATTAAAGTTGATCAAAAATAAAATAAACATGTTTCAAAGATGTTTATTGGCTATTTAAATATTCCTCTGAAGGAATTTTTCTGCAGTCTTCTTAAAAATATATATCCACTGGCCTAAGAGACCTCCATTTTCTGGTAAATTTTCCTATAGCAAGCACAGGCATTTTTCACTGTTTCAAGAACTTTAAAATCTTCCAGGATCTTTTATCTTGACAATGTTTGTTTTACTTCCAAGATAATGTTCACCAATGCCTCTGAAAGTACCTGAAAAAAGAATGCTGAGAGTAGGGCATAACCATAATAGTGGAATTTTGTTTGTTATGGAGTTTTAGGGTTAGCAAGAGAGTAAAAATGGAAAGATTATCTGTATATAAAACTTAACCTCGGGCTTCCCTGGTGGCGCAGTGGTTGAGGGTCCGTCTGCCAATGCAGGGGACATGGGTTTGAGCCCTGGTCCAGGAGGGTCCCACATGCTGTGGAGTAACAAGGCCCGTCTGCCACAGCTGCTGAGCCTGCGCTCTGTAGCCCGCGAGCCACAGCTGCTGGGCCTGCGTGCCTGGAGCCCGTGCTCCGCAACAGGAGAGGCCACCGCAGTGATAAGCCCGCGCACCGCAGTGGGGAGTGGCCCCCGCTCGCTGCAACTAGAGAGGGCCTGCACGCAGCAACGAAGACCCAACACAGCCAAAAACAAATACATTTTAAAAGAAACTTAACCTCAATTTAAAAATTTTTCTTCTAGATAGACTTACTGTGCTAACACACACACACACACACACACACAGAAATGGGGTGGGTAGTAATCCAAAGGAACCCGTCAACTGAAAGAGCTCCCAACGGCCAAAACAGGAACAATCTGAGCAACAAAATACAGTAGTGTTAAATTATAACACAAAGTATAACACAAATATCCATGAGTCCATACTGATGTAAATAAATGACTGAATAAATAAATAAATGTGGGAAAAGAGACAAACTTCCCATGTAAAAGAATCATGAATAATTTATCTAGACACCACGCTCAAGGAGATAGAGCATAACTTCCCACCTCTTAAGTGTAGTGACTTCCTTCCAAAGAGTACATCATGGAAAGGGTGAACAAAGAGTAACTTTACAGTGGAGAAACCTACAAACACTACTGAGCCAGGTGATCAAGGTCAACATCAACAGTGTTAGGTCATACTGTTAACAGGTACCCTTAATATGACTGTGATGACAACGGCACTTTACCTGTGAGGTCTTCCTGCCAAAAAACCTTAACCCCAGTCTAATCAAGAAAAAATCAACAGACAAATTCCAACTGAGGCATTTTCACAATACCTGACCAGTACTTCCCAAAACTTAAGGTCACCAAAAACAAGAAAAGTCTGAGAAATCATTACAGCACAAAGGAGCCTAAGCAGATATGACAACTAAGTGTAATGTGTATTCTGGATAGGATTCTGGAACAGGAAAAACACTACGATAAAAAAAACTGAGAAAATATGAATACAGTATGGACTTTAATGATACCATATCAATAAAGGTTCATTAACAGTGACAAATGTACCACACGAATGCAAGATGTGACTAATGTGGGAAACTGGCCCTGGGGTATATAGGAATTCACTGTACTGTCCTCACAATGTTTCTGTAAATATAAAACTATTCTAATAAATAATTTGTTCTAAAAAACATTTTTTATTTGTTAAAATCTTTCACTAATATGTTCATTTTCAAGCTTGATATTTGGCTATTTTTAACAAGTGAACTAAACTTTCTAAAATAAACAAAAGATAATACAGTTGGCCATGTATTAATCTAAACTTTAGAATTTTTCTTAAATAATGCAAAAAATTAAGCAAGAATACTGACATTCTAAAACCTAATTTAACATAATTGTATTTTTAACTCTTTAATCACCCAAGTTTCAAATAAACATGGTTGCAAGCTAATATTATCTGATTTGTTCTCCTCTGTCTTTCCACTGATACATTGATAATAACCACCCTTGGATATATACAATGTTTAAACAGTTCTGGAAACTTAGAATACTGGTTAAAAATCTGTCCCGCCTCAGGATAAATTAAACAATGCATAGAGTCCTGTAGCAGAAATACAAGACCAGGAGGATGGTAAGAGATTTCTTAGGTATCTGCCAATAGGAATCTTCACCTCAGAGAGCTCTCTATTCTAAAGAAGGTGCGAAAGTAACCCGAGTTGTTTCCCTCCTCTTACCATATTAGCCATCTGTACATACCTCTTTCCAGATGCATTCAGGAGACTACAATTTCCAGAGATGCAAATGAAGAAGGAAAACACATGGACAGTGATGGAATCATAACCAAATCTCACTCTGGGGGAGGAGTTTTTCCATGTACTGTTTCTGGCAAACTATAGACCGCTCAAAATATCCAGGAATAAATTTAAATTCCCTGGACATGTTTTGCTTGGCTCACACAGTATTTTTCGGGTTTCCCCACCTCCCCCCCCAGACATTTTGAATTAGATGCCAATATTTCAAAATTGGGACAATGCACATAAAAATCTGGATTTCTAGTTCTTCTTGGAAGACTCAGAAGATGTAGTAATACTGGGTCAAGAATCCCACGTAGCAGTGAAAAGCAGGAAGGTAGCAACTGGGAAATCAGGGAGGAGCGCTCTGGTTCTCCACTGCTCCTTCCCTTCCCAAGTGCTCCGTTTATTTGACATTTCTGGGGTTAACAGGCATCTAGTGTTGTCACTGCTAGCACAGACAAACAGTTAAGTAGTGAAAGCAGTTTTTAACACACGAGCACCAAACTACGTTAGGTCATCAGTAAATATCAAACATTTGCCCACAAAATAGGTTCATCCAACAGCCCTGCAGCTGAAGATCTGGCTATGGACAGGTATATTTTCCAGTACTAAGTGTCCACGCTTGGGAATCCAGAGATGTAGTCAAGAGAGTTATTGGACAAGATGATTTTTTCTTTAAATTTCACTGGTATTTATCATGATTTATCTGGACCCATAATTATCTGTATATTTTATGTATGTAAGTCAGAGGACTGACAACTTGCTACATTTTTGTAGTTGATTAATTTTTCCCTTAAAATTTGGACTATTATTTGTATTAGGATTAGAAAACAAAGTAACTTATTTGCTCACATAGTAACTGGAAAAGATCAGAGTGATGATGACACAACTGGAATCCTGAATTTACAAAACCACACACACACCAAAGGCTCCCATCTTACCCTAGTCGTCCACCCCATGAACCCTTGCTGTGATGTGAAAGTAGTTAGGAAAAAATGCTTTGAGTTCAAATTGTCAGAGAAACTATGAGTTCAGGGGTACAGAAATAACTAAAAAAAAAAAGACTGAACTCAGATAACAGCAACAGTGTGGTCTGTCTCTTTGAAGAGCCTTCTTTTCCAAATTATCCTTTCCCAAATTACCCGTATTTCCCCATTTTTATTTATCTGCTCAAAATCTTATCTACTTAAGATATACCCACATATTAGTCTAGATGTTCCTTAACAGGTAGTTGCATTTTCCCACACTGATGAAATAGGGGGTTTGAGTGAGGATGCAAAGTGGGGCTCACAGAAATATGAGAACAGTGGCTACTTGGGAAAGAGGGCAGGGAAGGGAGAAGGAATGAAAATGAAGTGTTAAGGAGCCCTCCCCCCCAAAAAAAAACTGCTCACAACTATTATTTCTAAATTGGACAGCAAGCTTGCCTACTACTCAGAGAAATAGTAGGAAACCCTTCTTTCCTCCATGGCATCCTGTTCCTAGAAAACAAAATAACATTAAAGCATACTCTGCTAATAAAAAGACTTTTGTGATTAGCTGGGAGTTTACCTCCACTAACAACACAGAAAAGTATGCTTAAAGTTCTAAAAGAATACCACGGGTACACCAACAAAATTAAAACGATTACTGTGTTAATTAAATTGCCATACTGTGTCACCTGAAGGGAGCTTTTAAAAAAAGTAACTTGTTAGTAAGTTACAATATATACAATATACTTGAATTTCATTTTAGTAAGATACAACATATACTACATATTTCAATTTCATGTTATATTTTCTTGCAGGAGCCAACCAGCAAGAAACAAAAATGTACTTGATAGTGATACATATTATAAATTATTTTCCTATTATTTTTACTGTTGCAAAGAATTCTACTTTCCTTTAAGATGAGAAGACTTACCTCTTTGTAATTATCTTTCTCTAGTACATCACACCTTTACTGAATGTCACGTCAAAGACTTAAATAATGTACCATTCTTTCCATTGCAGAGGTGAAAAACTCCTATTTGTAACTTTATTAAAAAGCACATTTTTTCTTTTCAAAAGCACTCACTGTGTACATAGTAATTATAAACTAGGTTTTTTTTAAAAAAAATAGGCTACTCTACAGGAAATATGATTTGCTTTTAAAATTTTATTTAAAATACTAACTGGATAAATGCTCCACTGGGAAAATCATCATCTACAGAGTCAGGGCCATCAGTCTTATCTTCAATAGTATCTCTACCCAAAGCTGTTACAAATAGTGAAGTTAAAGCAGTAGGACCAGGAGGTAAGAAACCCATCAAATAGGATTTCTGGTGTCCTACTGTTTTATTAACTTTTAAAAAATAATGTAATTTATTTAATACACTATGCAAATTCATTACTTCCATACCAGTGTAAAGGTTACTGGATATAGCAAAATTATTTCCTACAGAATCATTAATCTGATCATTAATTTACTTTTATTCTTTTCTCCTTCAACTTCTGGAAACATTATCATCATCCATTTTAAGTATATATCACTGCTTCAAAGAAAAAGTTAGAACTAGGGTTCACAAAAACCAAAGTGGAAGTCAGAAATCCAGTAACTGGAAAAATGAGAAAACTTCCTGGGAATGAATGTAGTGTTAATAGAACACTTTAGTCAACTGTACAGCAACAGCTGCAGACATGTGGTAAATGTTTTTAAAGACATGAGAGGAGTCTTAACATCAGCAAAGCTACTGATTTTAAATATCCACAAGAAAACTCAAATATGAAAATATTAAACAGAATCAAATTCAGATGTCTACAAATAAACCATTTAACAACTAAGCACGGCGAAGAAATTAGTCAAAATAGCACTTCTTTGTCTCCTTGTCTCAACAGCTCCACGTCCTCTGGGAGTGTGGGTGTGTTTTTCTTTTAACCCAACCTCCTACTTGGGGAATTTTTTTTAAAAGATAACTCATGCCTGTCATTTGCTAATTTACCGAAAAAAAAAAAAAAAAAAAGACCAGGTGGAAATTTTTTGAGCAATAAATATGCCAATAACTTAATAGGATTGAAAAGTTCTCACTTGATGTTTCCTGACTGTTTGAAGTATGAGAGATATTTAACTATGAAACACAATGACTCCATTCCCTTACCTCAACAATTTTTGGGACCAATGACTTTTAAGGACCACTACTACATAATTATAATCCCACTAGAATGAAAACCTGAATTTGCAACCATGGTATTTTTTTAAATACCAACGCTAGTTTCCATGGACTAGCAGGTGAACCAAATAGGCAATGTGTATAAGGCAGAAAGTATTGGTACTAAGCTACATACAGTTTTTACGCTCAGTATGCACTTCATCTCATTTTAGCCCACTGCATCAGATAGGGTCAAACCAAAAACCTGGGAACCACACAGTAATTTGAATAGGGAAAGTTTCACATAAAGAATTATTAATTTTAACAGGGGAGTAACACATATAAACAAGTAAAGAGCGCTCTAAAGCAGGGGTCACCAACCTCCAGGCCATAGACCGGTACCGGCCACACAGCAGGTGAGCGGCAGGCGGGCGAGTGAAGCTCCATCTGTATTCACAGCTGCTCCCCATCGCTCGCATCACCGCCTGAGCACTGCCTCCTGTCAGGTCAGCGGCGGCATTAGATTCTCATGTGAGCTCGGACCCTACTGTGAACTGCGCGTGTGAGGGATCTAGGCTGCACGCTCTTTATGAGAATCTAGTGCCCGACGATCTGAGGTGGAGCTGAGGCGGTGATGCTAGCGCTGGGGAGCGGCTGCAAATACAGATCATCATTAGCAGAGAGGTTTGACTGCACTGAGACCATCATAAATCGACTGCTTGCAGACTCTCATCAAAACCCTACCCGTGAGTGGCAAGTGAAAACAAGCTCAGGGCTGCCACTGATTCTGCATTATGGTGAGTTGTGTAACTATTTCATTATATACTACAATGTAATAACAGAAATAAAGTGCACAATAAATGTAATGTGCTTGAATCACCCCTCCCCACCCCCATCCGTGGAAAAACTCTCTTCCACGAAACCGGTCCCTGGTGCCAAAAAGGTTGGGGACCGCTGCTGTAAAGAATACCCAAGAACTGAGAGAGTACCAGAAGGAAAAAAACAAACCTGAAGGAGGGCTCTTCCCCAAAGCTAGGGTTTGGACCTTGTTGGAGAAAGTATGGTTACAGCCTACTGGAATCGCAAAGAAGTTTGCCAGGTTAGGTTGCCTGGGCCTAAGTGGCCGGTAGGTGAGTCTGCAAAGAGAGTTGAGGACCTGCTCGCAAGCAGTACCTGCGTGGGGAGGGCCACGGAAACAACCTTGTACAGCGCAAGCAGCCGCGCAGGGGAAGTGGGGTGCTGGTGTGCAATGTCCGCGGCAGGAGAACTGTGGTGAGAGGCAGTCACAAAGTCGGGGCTGGGGCTGTGAGCTCACGAAGAACCTGTCCACTCGGGGCACTCATCTGGGCAGAGGACCACCAGATGTCCCCCTATCTGTGCCACTGGCAGTCATGCAGCAGCAGCAAGAAACACAAACAGAAGCCCCTTCTTTGTGTAATGGCCCTTCAGCATCCTCTACTGACACAGCTTAACATGGATCAACAGAGAAATGCTTGAAGGGCCAAGCTCCAATACCACAGAGCAAGTAACAGAGTTGATCCAGAGCTAAGAGAGAAGCTGGTAACAGGCACACTCAATACTCAGGGACGTTCATAAAGGGTAAAGCGTGACAGAAACAATAAACTGGAAATACACATTACATTAAATGTGCCTAAAAGACAACATGAAAAAGAATTCTGATTGGGTCACTGCTGTCACTTCTCCAGTACACTATGAAAATGGGGAAAATAAATCAGCACTTATTTAATAACATATCTCGGAAACTTCAGCTACTCACAGCACTGTAAACCAGAGGTTTCCAAGCAGAGTATAAAATGCAGTACAGAGGGGGGAAAAACTTTTCCTATGAAATCTATCTAAAACAAACTTTATAATTTAACAGACTCAAATAACTATAGAAGCTGAAATAATACGCGCGTGCACACGGGTGTGAAATTTATGAGACATTCCCATACTGAGGGTTCCTATTCAAATGTTTACTGGTAGGATACCCAATTAAAAGCAGCTTAAAGACCACTGATGACCTACTTTTCCCCATGGATTTTAGGCACTTCTTTGCACCATATAAAAAGGCCAAACACAAGCTTCCCTGGTGGCGCAGTGGTTGAGAGTCCACCTGCCGATGCACGGGACACGGGTTCGTGCCCCGGTCCGGGAAGATCCCACATGCCACAGAGCGACTGGGCCCGTGAGCCATGGCCGCTGAGCCTGCGCATTCGGAGCCTGTGCTCCGCAACGGGAGAGGCCACAACAGTGAGAGGCCCACATACCGCAAAAAAAAAAAAAAAAAAAAAAAAAAGGCCAAACACAACACAAATGCAGTTTTTTTCTTAATCCAATGAAATAATTGATCTTAGTTATATTTGGAGATTAGTAACAGATTTCTTCAACAAGTTGCCTTCATTGTAATTTATAAATATGTATTGATTACCCTTAAAAGACCTATACATTACTCAAAGAAATTCAAAACTAATAAGATTCCCACTACTACTAAACAAATAACTTTACTTAACACATTCTTAAGTAAAACTATTACTCAAACTCCACTACAATAACTGCTTATATTCATTGCTCTGCTTTCCTGAGGTTTAGTTTCAAATGATTAAATTTTACTATTGTAAATTACCTTTGTGCCCTAAAACAAATTTCAACAATTAACACTTATATATTCCTCCCAAAAAGAAAAAAAAATGTTTTACTTAGTTTGGGTTTTGCTTCTGTTTGTTTTTTTAAAAATTAAGTCTGAGTTAATTGACTTGGGCAAGTTACTTTACTTCTCCATGCCTCAGCAGTCTCTCATATATAGGGACAGTAACCACCTACTTCAGAGGGTTATCGAGGATTACAATGAGTTCATCTCTCTCAATCTCTCTCTCCCTCTCAAACACACACACACTTACACTTTACAGTTCCTGGCACACAATCAGCATTTAACGAACGCAAGCGATTAAGAGAGCTACTACTTATCATTCATTCATGTTTGCTTTATAAAAACTATACATATTTGATCCAACTGAATCCTTGCCTTGAACACAGAAACCCAATGTCAGAACTGAGATGAAACAACTGTGGTCAGAAGAAACCCAATTTCAGGAAGTAATGGCCTCTTATGAGCACAAAATTCACCCCACATTTAAAACCAGCCTATTCAAGCAAAAAAAGAGGAGACAACCATTTAACAGATTTAATCACTTATTAAGCCATGGCCCCTGCTTTTAAGGAGCTCCAATTTGGGGAGAGGGCGAGGAGACAACCTTAAAATAGAAAAACTATGATAAAAGCCAGAAAAAATACAGTTCAATAAGAAGGATGGGGAATATGCCATTAAATCCATTTAGGAGTATAGGAAAGCCTCATGAAGAAGATAATAATACCTCATAAACTCATCACAGATTGAAGGAAATAAATATGGAGAAATGGGGTTGATAAAAGAAGGAAATCCTAAAGGGGAAAGCTGGAGCCAAAGCACAGAGGTGAGGGAAGTTATGTAAACTGTAGTATAAGAACAGACTACAAACCCCTAAGGCTCTATATAAAAAAGAAATGAAGAGATATGGCTGCCAATCAGCCAGGTTGGCATGCTAGGTGTCATGTCATGAAAGTCCCTGAATGTAAGGCTAGTGAGCTTGAACTTTATTTTTCATGGAATAGCATGTTATGTGGTGCTTACTAACGTGGTGGGTGCTGTGCTGATACCTCATTGACCTCACAATACTACGATCCTCATCTAAGAGATTAAGAAACTGAGCCCACAGTCAGTAAATGGTAGAGCTGGGATTTCAACTCATGGTGTCTGAGCTCTTCCACATTGTGCTACCTTCTAAAAGTCTTTAAAAATATGATATCCATGCTTTAAAAAGATAACATAATCTTAGCGACAATGTAGAAGAAGATAGATTAGCGGAGAGAATGGAGAACAGAAAAGTACCTTCATGAAAAAAATGTTTGTTGAATTTTTTGTTGCAAGAAACTAAGTGGCCACTAAGCATATCAGATCTAACCAGAGAAGGATACAGGAAACAGTGCATGAATAAAGTTGACAGAACTCAGTGACTGGGCTGTGGAGGTGAAAGGCGGCGCTAAAAATGACTCAAGATTTCAAAACCTAAGTTTGAGGCGGAAGGGAGGAATGTCACCAATACCAACAGGCTTTCTTTTTGGTGGGGGGTGGGGAGTGGAGAGGAGGGCAGATGAGTTCAATTTCAGACCTGTTTAATTACAAGTACCAACTGAACCTCATGAGGAAGAGTTGCACAGGTGGTTGGAAGCAGGAGGCAAGAGCTAAGAAGAGTGGCAAGGTCCAAGAGAATGGTCCAGAGTGAGTGACAGGAGATGCTGTCAGAGTGGATGCCTGCTGAAGATTTAGTATGTAAAGCACGGACTGTCAACCAGGGCTCAGGAGCCACTTTCTGATTAGAGTCCTGTCTCAGATATGTTGATGAGATGGGGAAAATGGTTGAGGGTCATTAATGAAGAGTGAGAGGAAGAAAAGAACACTGAGGAAATGCCACAAAAAAATTCAGAAATGTATCTACTCCGTTTAAATATATTAATACTAGCTAATAATTACCATGCATTTCCAGCGGTGAAAGGAAGAGTCAGTGAAGACGACTAAGGAGCAGTCACAAAGGTAGGAGAATCAGGAGAGCAGTGTAAATAAATTGAAGGGAGATGAACTTAAGCTGGGGTCACAAACACTTTTAAATGCCAGCAGAGGCTGAGCAGGCAGCCACTTCAGCCTGTAGCCATGCATGAGTCCAATATTGCCCGATCTTCTGATTTTCCAGGAAAAGCCAAGCACTCTCATTTCAACATGAAAGCTTATGATTTTTAAAATGCTAACAATTAAATTTTATTAAACACAATATGCAGGTATATGAAATAGTCTGAGCTGCTGGATTGCTACTTGGGTCTAAATTTAATAAAGTATTACAAATAGGCCAAGCAGTGACCTTCAAAAGAGTGTCTTGGGCCTCCCTGGTGGCGCAAGTGGTTGGGAGTCCGCCTGCCGATGCAGGGGATGCGGGTTCGTGCCCCGGTCTGGGAGGATCCCGTGTGCCGCGGAGCGGCTGGGCCCGTGAGCCATGGCCGCTGGGCCTGCGCGTCCGGAGCCTGTGCTCCGCAACGGGGGAGGCCGCAGCGGTGAGAGGCCCGCATACCGCAAAAAAAAAAAAAAAAAAAAAAAAAAAAAAAAAAAAAGAGTGTCTTCTTCAGTGTGGTGAGGGGTAGAATCCAAACTGCAACAGAAGGTAAGAGATGAAGGCAATGTATAGGGTACCTTTCCAAAGTCATCTGGCAAGAAAGAGTAGAAAACAAGAGTTAGAGAAAGACATTTTTAGGATAGGAGACATCTCATATGTGGAGAGAAGGGGTTAGAGAAAAGGGAGAAATCTGAAGACATGATCAACATAGCAAAAAGATGAGAAAGACACACACACCCATCTCTGTAGGCTAAAGGACAGAAGCGATGGAAAGAAAAATGTGAAGAAACAGGCAAGTGGAAAGGTTCTCTGAGAAGGCGCACAGACGAAAAGACCCACTTGCCAGGGAACAGCCACTTCTTTGGAAACCCAAGGAAGAAAATAAAAGATCTAGAGAAAACATGAGATGAAGATTTGAAGGAATATATAAATTGGTCTAGGTCCTCTCAACAAAATTTCAGAAAGAATTAAACATAAGCACTAAGTATATCTGTGGGACTGTTTCATGCATAAGTTTCACTATTATTTAATATTTATTGTTTCTCTGATAAGGTACAGTTTCTCTATTTAGACATATTCACATCAGTGTCATGCTTCCAGAGAAGCAAATTTATTTTAAATCTTAGGTACCAAAAAGTGAGTTTATTTAGTGTGCCTTGGTATGTAAAACAAAAATAAGCAGCACAATTAGAAGTCTTTAAAGATAACACATATTAAAGTCTTCAGTGATGGCTTTATTATGCCTCTAAGACAAGAACATTCATTATCTTTTGGGAGAGTGTAGAAAAGCAGTACAATGAGGGAAAATAAGAAAAAAGAACCATTTGAGAAGAAAATAACAGCAGAAGAGAACTCTGCTTGAACTTCCTTTACAACCCCTGGCAATAGCACTGTTATTTTCTGGATTAGTACTGTACTTGTCAAACTGTTCTGCAGCAGTAACTTTTGTTTTATACATAACATTTCAAGTGAGACCTGGGGGGCGGGGAGGAAAAGGGAGTTCCCCTTATTTTTTTTTAAGTTTGAAAACCACTAGATGATAAACTAAAGAATATTTTACTAAGAGTAATATTCATTTATGAGGGAAAGTTTCAGACCTAGTCCTTGTAAATGTATTAATAGCTAACATATGCTGTGTGCTTCCAGCATCATAATACGCAAAGTGCTCAACAAACATTATATCTTTTTTTTTTTTGCTGTACGCGGGCCTCTCACTGCTGTGGCCTCTCCCGTCGCGGAGCACAGGCTCCGGACACACAGGCCCCGCGGCCACGGCTCGCGGGCCCAGCCGCTCCGCGGCATGTGGGATCCTCCGGGATCGGGGCACGAACCCGTGTCCCCTGCATCGGCAGGCGGACTCTCAACCACTGTGCCACCAGGGAGGCCCCAAACATTATATCTTAATCACAACAGCTTTAAGGCAGATATTATTCTTACCTCCAGTCTAGAGATGAGCACAAAGACACAAAACCAAGCCTGAAATCCCACAGAAATAAGGGAGCTAGAATTCTAATCATAGTTCAAAATCTATACTTTCAGTTACTAGGTAAATACTAGCTTTTCTCATCCCAGCCTCTCAAATCCCAGGTTCAAAATTTTGGACAAAGGAAAGATTTTAATTGCAAAGCCAATAATCTTCTCCTGGCACATTCACACACATTGAGTAATCTGCATGCCCCCCATGATAAAAAGACCTTTCATAAATTATTATAAAATCTAATCCTGCCTTCTCTAAAATGTAGGCTTTAAACAAGCTGGTTAATCACTAATCTAATGCTATTTTCAAAATGACGATAATAGATGACTTCAAAATGATAGAATTATTAATGTAATAACATTATTCTAGGTCACTATCATGTATAAAACATCAAAGGTGTTTCCAAAGTAGTCTCTAAATGTAAATGAAAATGTTACTTTATACAACAACAATCGTTTTAAATAATCATGCCTTGATCCATTCTTTCTACTTTTTTTTTTTTTTTTTGCGGTACAAGGGCCTCAAACTGCTGTGGCCTCCCCCGCTGCGGAGCACAGGCTCCGGACGCTCAGGCCCAGCGGCCATGGCTCACGGGCCCAGCCGCTCCGTGGCATGTGGGATCTTCCCGGACCGGGACACGAACCCATGTCCCCTGCATCGGCAGGCGGACTCTCAACCACTGTGCCACCAGGGAAGCCCCCTTGATCCATTCTTATACCAACAATCAGCAAAAGTCTGTAGCATCTCCATGTCAAGGATAAAAAACAAAAACAAACAAACAAAAAAACCCCAGGAAAGTCTTAAGTAGCATGCCAAGGGTCACAATAAACAATTTCATGAAAATTAAAATCAGTGTCCTTAGAATTCCAACACTTTAATTCACAGTACCTAATGAGCTGTCAAGCAAAGTATATATGAAAGAATCTGGAGGGTAGTGTTTCTTCATCAAGTAAAACAAGATTTATAAAAGACAGTTCGGTGAGGAGGGGCACCAAACACCACAAATGTTTTCATTCAAGATAGGTAAATCCTCAAAGGTCTTCTGGTGTGAAAAATAATTTCTCTTTAGGCAGCATTTACAACATCAGATTGCCTTTTCAGAAACACTAAATAGGTCACAATATTAAATATACTAAGTCTGACTCATTCTTGCCAACATATTCAGTTTTACATACTAGGGTTCATTCTGAATTACTAAGGAGCAATAGTTATGACAAGCACTCAGAAACCCTTCCTAGAAAATATCTTCATGCAGGGAATTCCCTGGCGGTCCAGTGATCAGGACTCGGCGCTTTCACTGCAGGGGAGTGGGGCGGGGGAGGTTCAATCCAAAAAACAAAACAAAACAAATGACTGGGATGGGGATCAAGTCAATTAATTACTACTATTAAATTTAGATTACCTCTTTCTAAATGTAAAATCTGTATCTGGGAGTGATAAACTTAAAACATAACATTGCCTATACATCAGGCATCAATAAGGATGCCAAATGTTCCACACGAATATATTATCCATATATTTGAAATTCATTTTTTAAAGAACTGCTTCATTTTAGCCATTTAACCATATATCTCAGTCGTCTAAACAAATGCCTAATAAAACTGAACATTTTCTGATAAATCAATGTCATACTGAACAGTATTATATAGCAATGATCAGGTCCTAAGAGGCAATTTGGGTAAACAGACATTTAAACAGACTAAACGCTTTTTAATCCTATGATCTCACAAGTCTTCAGATTAAACAATTCATCGTTAGTAAAGCGTAACAGTGCCTGTTTTGAACATTAACTCTCTTCCTCTTCAATCTGTTTGGTCTAGACTCTAACTCCAAGGTTCACCCTCACCCCAAACAAAGCATGAGCTAAAATCTTGTCTTGATTGTTGGGGACCTCCTATTTGAACCCAAAGCCATTTGACTTTTCACTGCTTAACACTGCTCCTCTGAACAAAGTCACAAAGGCAGTAAAATGAGGAATGAACAATTTAGATGGAGCAGAAAGTTCCTGCTGAACAGTGAAAGTATTTTTAAAAAGTAAACAATAGAGCACGGAGACCACTGGGCTCAAGCTTAAATTTGGATTTGATCCTATGTACCAGTATTTCTCAAATTGATTCCATGGACATATGCTGGGTTTTTAGCAGTCATTTAAATTTAAAATTGTATTTTAATTTTGATGCTCCTCATAAATAAAACCGTATGAATTTTCCGAATCAACTAGACTAGAAGGTCACCTTACAGCCTAGGACTACCTATGTTTGTGCTTATTACTGAATTGAGCCCATTGACTCCCTCTAAGCAGTGTTTTCCAATTTCTTGGTTATGACGTATTACTGGATCATAAAATCAAGAGCAGCTTTTAAAAACAATAATAGTAAATGAAAACAGAATGCATCACACACAGTAAAGGTTAAGTATTTTTTTGTGATAATTTTGTTTCAGTGGACAACTAAGTGGTGATGTAAAAAAAAGTTACATCTTACTCTGAGCTGAGTAACTCTAAAATCTACAGACTCTCTTGGGTTTCTGCAAACACAAATTTGAGAAACACTGTCATGAGTACTGGACTGCCACTGAGGTAGAAGGATAAAAGCAGGATGTTGGGGGAATTTCACAAACTGAATGGAAGCTTAAAAGCAAGTTCATCAGTTAAAAGGAAAAAGAAGTTCAAATATTAGGACAAGAACTAGGATGTTATTACTAAACTGTACAAGGTAAAGACAACACAAAACACCACATACAGACCAGGTTTAATATTAAGGTAAAGAACCACGGCAAATAAGAGGTTGTTCCACAAACTTTCCAAAGTTACAGTGATGGAGTGGGATGCCCTTCTTCTATTTGGAAATTTAGATTAGAAAGCAGGAATAGAAATGCCTTTTGCCAATCAAAGAGAAAAGGGGTAATTGGATGTGCTTTGATGACAGAATATGTGTGACAACAAAGAGAGCAGAGGTGGGGCTACAGAAACAAAAAATTAAAATCTCACCCAAAAAAGTGCCCGGAATTGCAGTGGAGAATAAACAGAAGTGGGATATGTCATGGACTGTTATAAAATTGGTCCCTGAAGCCTCACATCTCCCTGTACCCACCAAGAGGCTGGGTGTGGCTACTTGTTGAGCCAATGGGACAATGGCGAACATGACACAGGCAGAGGCTTGAAAAGCAGTTGTGCTACAGGACTGGCTTTCCTGCTGCAAAGTAAAGAAATTCAGGCTACGTTACTAGAGGGTAAGAGTGGGGCAGAGGTGAGCCAACTTAACTGGGGCCCCTCAACCAACCCACCAACCACAAGACATATGAGTGAGACCATCTGGGATCACTCAGCCCCAGACAACCTACCAGCTGACTGCAGAACGACCCAAAAGACCCAGAGACTTGAGAAAAGTAATAAAAACGGCTGTTCTTTTAAAGCCACTGTGTTTTTGGGTAGTTTGTTACACGGCAGTAACTGACACAGGATACTTCAAGAAAAACCAAAGGCTCTAACATTCTGAACTTTTAAAAATTTCAATGCCTCAACCTCGGAAGGGTAAGTCTTTAAGAAATGTAACCATATATTATCTACGCTTACAGGATTAGTTAAAATTCCTTGGTTTGGATCTTAAACCCTTAGTCTGGTTCTAATCTACCTTTTCTATCCTATTTTCATCCCAACCCATGACATTTTTCTCCAAGATGCCAGTTTGAAAAGTTGTTCCAGTTCTGAGGTTTATTCCCATCCTTCCCACTTTAGTTATCCACATTCAAGACCCAATGTAAATAGTGTTTTCCTTTCCTTTCCTTTCAATTTTTAGCTAGTGTAAGTAATTTTAAAATGCTCTAGTTTTCTTAATTCACACTCTACTTATTGTATTAATCACTACATACTTTACTATCTAATAGTATTACTTGCTTAACTACTAATATATGTACCAGATTTTGTAAGCTCTATCCACGCCATAATTCTCCATAGCTCCCTTAGTGCTCCCATATAAGAGGAATTTCAATATGTTTAAAATAAATTAAGATGTAACTGACTGAACTTTAACAAATCTTCTTGGCTAAATATATGTAAGGTGGGAAAAGGTAACATTTTTTCCTGTGAGGTGCACTGTGCAACTCTAAATGATAAGAGAAACAATGAATCAAGAGGTTCTCCTGGAAAACAATACATAGTTAAAAGTTACACAGCGTATCTGACAAACACATTAATAAAAAGTAAACTTTCCATTTTAGAAGCAAGGCTACTCACACATTGATTGGTTTATTTTATGAACTGAATTTACGTGTGGGAGTTGGGAAAAATAAGGTAATTTCTCAGCTTTGACAGAATCTCCAGGAAATTAAGTACAGCAGCAGTTTCATACAGTTAAGATCATACATTTTCAAAAATCCTTGGTTTTGCAGATTAGTCATATAAAATATCATGCATGGCAATTGCAAAATACCTCTTCCCTTCCCCCATTTTAATTTAGGATCAAGAAGTGTTAAGAAGGAGGCAAGCAAAATTTGGTAAAGTTTTCCTTTGCTAAAACTGGTATAAGTATATTCTGGAAAGTAGAATTTAACATCTCCAGCATGCAATCATACTAATTATGAACACTTAACAAATTATTTCCCCTGAGCATTACCTAAACTTTTAAAGTTTAAATGACTTATTACTCCCTCAATACCTAAAGTAATTATCACTAATTAACAAGCAAGCTATCTTTTCTTCTGATTTGAAGTGACCTACAAATTAACTTAAGATAGTCTCTAATAATCAAAAGAAAGTCAAGTTTCTCAAGGAAAATATTTAAGTATTTTCAAAATTTTTGCCTCTACCATTAAAGCTAAGCAAAACATGCAGACAAACAAAAGAATCAATTTGTATCAAACAGACAGAAGAAATATATATAAAGATATACTGTAACTGCACAATTTAAACAGTAGCTCTCAACAGTTTTAATTTCATTTGTTTCTTATACCAACAAGGCACTAAACACAGTTAATAAAGGCATTAAGGTCTAGGTCAAATCCTACCTTTTTAGTAAAGCCTTCTTTCTGATAACCCAGCCTGATGTGCTTACTACCTATTCTGAACTCTGAAATTACTACACATAAAATTAACTTACTCTTCTAAATAACCACCAACAATTAACTGATTAATTAGACACAGGTGCAGACTACAATTATTACACAGTTTAAAACAGAAACCCATAGATTTACGTGGGCAGCTACAGAATGATCTCAAAGATACTTTTGGTGAAGAAAAAGATGTAGTATAGGGCTTCCCTGGTGGCGCAGTGGCTGAGAGTCCGCCTGCCGATGTAGGGGACGCGGGTTCGTGCCCCGGTCCGGGAAGATCCGGGAAGATTCCACATGCCGCGGAGCGGCTGGGCCCGTGAGCCATGGCCCCTGAGTCTGCGCGTCCGGAGCCTGTGCTCCGCAACGGGAGGGGCCACAACAGTGAGAGGCCCGCATACCGCAAAAACAAAAAAAAGAGTAAACAGCATTTCTGGGAAGACACATAAAATACTATTAGGGGACTGTCTTTGTGGAAGGTGACTGGAGGCCTAGGGTGGGAAGGAGAGCAAGTTTTCAGTGTATGCCCTTTCTCGGTCTTTGAATTTTTAAAAACCATTTTAACGTACCACATTTTCAATTTAAAAAAGGGGAATAAAAAATAAAGCACATATGTTAATGATACACAGCCTTTTGACATCTCTTCAGTTGTCATCTTGAAGTGATATTTAAATCTTATTAGTTTATATCCTATTAGAATCTCCTGTATCTTATATTCCCTAACATTTAAACCTAGTCCTTGCATTAAATGCTTTCTTAACAGCACAGAATTTCAATTTTATCAAAAGATCAAATCTCTGCTTTAATCAGGATAACTAAGTATTCTGACTTTGCTACCCTCCTTAACCTAGTAAAAGTGAATTGTTTTAGTAACTGGTTAAGTAATTGCTCTTAATTTCTGCTAAGAAAGTAGAAATTTTCAAGTTCAATGTGCACTGAAGCTCAGTGTGTGCATTTATATGTGGTTGAAAAGCAATGACCTGGATCTGCTCCAGATTAACTGCATTTCTTTTTTTCTTTTTTCTTTTTTTTTTTGCGGTACGCGGGCCTCTCACTGCTGTGGCCTCTCCCGTTGCGGAGCACAGGCTCCGGACGCGCAGGCTCAGCAGCCATGGCCCACGGGCCCAGCCGCCCCGCGGCATGCGGGATCCTCCCGGACCGGGGCACGAACCAGTGTCCCCTGCATCGGCAGGTGGACTCTCAACCACCGCGCAACCAGGGAAGCCCTGCATTTCTTAATATAACTATATTAACATGAAAAAGCATAAGGACAAAAAAAATCTTAATATATTCTTCTTCTTTCTGGTCACTGTTTCTCAAAAGAGCACTTGTGGGTATTTAGGCAGAGGGATAAATTTTAATGGAGTGGGACTATCCTGGTCACTTCAGAAAATGTAGTATCCATGGCCCATGGGCACTAAATGCCAGTTATCACATCCCCAGTCACTGCAGTAACCAAACAACTGACCCCACATGTTTCTAAATGTCCTTAAGAGAGAAACACAGTGGGAAAAAGTACTATGCCCAGTTGAGAAGCTGCTTATATGAATCAAGGTATGAACAAAGGTAAGAAGCGTGCGTGTGTGTATGATACACAACCATATTTCCACAACTACAATTCTACCTTTTAAAATAATTGTCACCAGAAGGTAAATAACCATAAACAGTCACAACTCATGTATTAATCAACGAGTCATCCAGTCCAGTATGTAATGCAGTCAACAAACACCATGCTCCAACAAATCATTCTTCAACTATTACGATGGCTTAACTTTTTAAGTGAATCATTTTAAAATCCTTTTAGAACAATTCTCCTATTGGAATGCTTCTGTTCAAACTCCCAAATAAATAACCTTCCATATAAAAGATATAAATCACAGTTTACTACCATTACTTGTCTACCTTCCTCCAGAGACTGTAAGATCCTTGAAGCCAGGGACCATGCTCATGGTTGCCTGGCCCTCAGTGTAGGTATTCAATAACAATGCTGAATGAGTGAGTGAATCCTGGCCTAGTCTAATACAATAAACAGTCCCATAAGTTCCAACTACAATCTGTTTTTATATAATGACACTGAAACAAATAAATACAATAAATTATTTCTGGTTATCCTATATTCTTATTCTAATTTGCTTTTAGGAAAATTAAACATTATCCAGATTACAGCTAGCTTGTAAAGATATAAGGAAATCTAAGATTTTCTGACAAATACTCCCATATGCCCATCCTCTACCACGTTCCCTTCCTCCTACTCTTAAGCTTTAAGCAAACGTTCATATAGAAGTGGGGCATGCTTCCAGGAAGCAACCTAATATAAACAGCAAAACAATACAGTTAACAATAAGAAAAATGTTTTTCATTTCTATTTTACTTCTCAGAACTCAAGAAATCTGTTACCATCCTACACTTCATTCAAAAAGAAAAATCCATAAACTAGAAAGAGCAAGCAACTTTATTTCTGTAGGTTTCACTATTCTCCAGAAACTCACCTTTTGTTGAGGTAAAAATTCAGAATATAAACTAATTCACATTTAAAAGCACTAAGCATCAACACTTGCAGAATATTAACTCTGAAGCCCACTAACTCTGACAAATATTTATTCATCTTTGCCTTCCTGAAGCATGTGAATATCCCTGTTTTACAGAAAAACCTTAGATAGAAAAAGTTAAATGATAATCTCCAGGTTAGAAACGTAGATATAATTTCTAGCTCCTAGTATTTCTAGCACGGTTCTTAAACTGCTCCAATAAACTCTGTAATTGTTAACCACTGCTCTGCTCTTTCAACTGGTAGCAAAATGTTAATAATAATGGCTGTGATACCATTTTAAAGAAACAACTGTTTCAAGTTACCTCCCATCTGGCAAGACCAAATTGGAAACTTATTTTATATCTATCTATCTATCTATCTATCTATCTATCTATCTATAAAATGTTCTACAGGGGATTTTAAACATCAGATACACTCTACTATTCGAATACTGGAGATCACTTTTAAATGCATTTACGTTATTGTGGGATTTTAGTGCATGCAATATGTCATTTTTTTTTGAAATCCACAAACCCAGCATTTGTTTTATTACTATTTCATGTAGCACTGGTCAATAAAAACAATTTACATGTTGTAAGACTAATCACTTAAAACTAATACAGGAAATTACCTTCATGCTGACAAAAAGGAATACTGTTTCATACATTAAAAATAATTTTAAAGTGACAAATATCTGATGTTGCACACCCTCCAAATTAAGTCCAACTTGTATGAGATTCCACTTTCCCAGAATTATTAATCCTGATTATACATATTGCTGGTCAAGACTATTTACAGCAATAAGCCTTAAATCCATCAACGGAAACTGTTACCTGAAAAATGTCTTTCAGCAAAGCTAGACTTTAATACTTTTCACTGACTGAAAAGCTAACTTTACTTATAAATGAAAGAGTTCCTTTCATGGGCATCTTATTAAAGTTTTTTTTTTTAAGCTAAGATAAATTTTAAAATCTGGAAGACCAATTAAGAATGAGTGTTTACCGTCAGGATAGTGAAATTAGTCAACTTCAACAATTCTTTAAAACTAGGATTCAAAGGAATAACAGAATCTCTAATTATGCCATAGGTATTCACCAGACCTATATTACCTTAAGTGGGTGGCTTTCACACTGCATTTATTCCCAGACAAGTCACCATGCAATCTCACAAAGTTTTTTTGTTGTTTTGCTTTTTAAGATAACCGCCATCAAATAATTTGCGACAATAAGGTGCATAGAACAATGGAGAATTTCTGGTATCGATCAAGTATCCCTGATCTTATAAAGAAAGATTTCAGAACTTGGAGGCCAAAAGTTAAGTGAAAATGTGATCTACTCTGACATGCTAAGACGGTCCACCATTGTTCGACCTTAAGTTCAGTATCTTAATGAAACAACTTCTGTATAATGACATACATGGTCACAAGCTAACTCTAAATGTGACCCGTTTAAATTCTTTTTCTTCCTCAAGAAGATAATCTAACCAAAATCTTGACCACAGCCAGCAGCAGCACCTTGCAATTTCAAATGTAACTGGAGGGTAGGTAATCAAGTCCAAATGTAGACACAAACTCCCCGATTTCTATCAAGCAAACAGTGCTATTAACATTCCAAATCCTGGTTAGAACGCAGTTACTGGAAAGCAGTGTCCTTGTGCAAGAAAAGGAAAGGCCTGAAACTGACCTGAGCACGGGTCCACATGAACCTCAGTCTTCTCCGTTCCACCGGGAGGCCAAACAGGGAAGGCTCCAAGTAATAGGGGGGTGGGGAGACGGCAGAGGAAGGGCAGAGAGGAAACCACACTCCTCCAAGGATGAAGGCAAAAGAGAAGCGGACTCTGGAAAAGCCGCTGCACAGCGACATCCGACCCTAGGATACACACACAGGGACAGCTTCTCTCCACCGAGGAGAGCAACCTTTACCATGGAAGCGGTGCTCCTAGCAAGTAAAGGCAGGAAGGGACAACCTCCGCGCCGCCTACCCCCGAACGTCTCGCCCAGCTAGAAGGGGTCGGCGGGGACTGCTCCTCGGAACATCAACAAAGGCCCCTTCAGTCCTAAGGCGAAACTCGAACAACAAAGGCCCGGAGACAGCGAGAACGGGGCCGGGGGCGGGACGGATGAAAGCAAAAGGAGGCAAAGGAATCAAACCAGTGGGGGCGGAGGCCCATTGGAGTGGGACGCGGGGGCACAGAGGCGGGGGGCGCGGTAATCCCCAGTGCACAATAAGAGAAGGAGGAAGGGGACCTGGCCTCCATTCCCCCCTTAGCCTCTCCTACGGCGGAGAGGGCTCCAGTCCTCGCAGTCTGCATCTCTCGGCCGCGGGGACCGCGCAGTCCCGAGTTCGGGGAAGGGAAGGGGAGGGGGGATTTTCCGCCCTGACCACAACTCCCTTCCCCCAGCCGGGAGCCTCAGACAACAACCGCCACAACGGCAGCCACACAAAGGCGCCTTCCTCGTACTCCCCCGCTCCCGCCCGGGCGGCGGCGCAGACGATGCCAAGGCAGCGAGGACCACCGCACGGCCGCCAAGCGCTCGCTCGCCCTCTTCCCCCTCTAGCAGGGGGAAAGGGGGAGGGGACCCCAGGCGCCCTCACCTGGCACAGCTGCTGACAGTACTCCGTGGCCGCCTCCACGGCCGGCACCCGGCTCTCCCGCAGCTGTCGCTCCAGCTCCTGGAGCCGTTCACCCAGGCGCTGCAGCTCCGCGGCACAGCCGCCTCCGCCGCGACTCAACCTCTCCTGCTCGGCCTCTTCGTCCGCCATCTTCACACCCCGCTCCGTCGCGTACGCACCTGGGTCACGTGATAACACAATGCCACGTTCGGCGGGGTCACGTGCCGGGCGCGCTCGCACGCCGCCGAGCACGTACAAAGGGCCCGGTGGGGAGGATGGGGGGGCGGGGAGAGTGGCGCGAGGGAACCCGAGGGAGGTGAAGGGAAGGGGAAAGGAGGAGGGCGGGGTTGGGCGGTACGGAAAACCGCGGTTTACTTACCCCCAGCGGGAAGTGGGCAGCAGCGGACGAAATGGGCGGGCCGGTGGAGGCCTGTTCTCGGTCACGTGAGGGCCGCGACGCGGGGAAGAGCCTGGGGAGGGGCTGTCTTCTCGACCGTCCGGATCCCGCCGTGGCTTTCCCCAGTTTCCGAAGCCTTCTACGGACATATGCCCCAGTTCCCCAAGAGGACGGGTGAGGGAGAGCTCTGGGTGGGCTGGGGCAAGGGCTGCATTTGCGATTGGCCCGAAGGCAGGCCAGAGGCAGGGGAAGTGGGAGCAGGTAAAACCCACCCATGGACCAAGAGCGTGAGAGCCAAAGCGGGACTATGAACTGTCAAAATTGTCTTCGACTTCTCACCGAGAGGGGGAGGAGGGATCCAGTGCCTGAGATACCAGATCTCGTCCCACTCCCCTCCTCGTCAGTCCCAAGAACGCCTCTCCCTTGGAAACACAATCTCTAGGGGGTTGAGGCAACAAAGAAAAATACCAATTGGGTCAGAGCAGAATGAGGTCCAATCCTCAGTCTGGAAAACGGAGCAAACTCATGAAAAGCATAGCTTAAAAGATTTCAGACTGTGAAATTGTGGACGTTGGAACCAGGTGATTTTTAAACCACGAAAACGTTTCTGTTATAAGTGATAGCCAACTAATCTGTTCCGCCGCGATTTAAGACTCTCCCACACACTACAGAAATCACCGCCACATAAAACACGATCTATATGAAAGCTCTTGAAAAGAAAGTAGGTCAAGAAAAAAAAAAAGCAATAAGGACTCCAGTAAAAATCACAACGGAGGGGAAGTTGCTAAAATATAAGAACAAGGTTATCGAGAGTTATTACAGATTCAACAGTATTTTTTCCTGGTGCTGCAAATAGAGATGGCATTCTGAACCATATTTTATTTACAACCTGGAAAGAATGAACACTTAGCACTTGAACAGAACAGTAGAAATATAAAAATTCAAGTGCTTAAGCCTAAAGTTCAGAATAAAACAAATATTTTGTTAGTAGTCGAAAATTAGACAAAAGGCTACTCTTTCTTACAACTTGTCTACAGAAATTCAGAAACAATGATAGTGATGAGGCATGTGGAGATTTCTAGTATTAATAGAAAATGTTCTAGACAGTATGTTGTCCAGAATGAATGTTTGTAATGCATCAGTGATGGTGATGCTTAAGTGCCATTATATAAGATGAGTGGGCACAAATGAACCCCTTATAAAAGCCATTATCAGCTAAAATAATAACAGCATATGTGTGCTGATATTACATATTAACAATACAGGTTCTTCAAATAGTTACAAATGGAAGAGGCTGGGGAGTACGCTCAAGGGCTAAGGAACAAAGATGTAAAAGTATCACTGAGAGCTTAAAAAGCAACAGTGAAGGCAGCTAATGGATTTAATATTTGCAGCTCACTCTCCCAAGTGAAGTATTTTAGATGTCCAAACAAGATTTCTCCAATGTATGTTATCTTAGGATAACCGTTAAAATATAAAAAATGAGAAATATGAGATTAGCCACATATACCAGTAAATTCAAGGACATCTAAGACATCAAAGGCTAGCAAGACACATTTGCACTTCAAGTATAATGGTTTACACCACACCTAATCTATAGAAAGAAAGAAAAAAAGAAGAAAGGAAAATATATCCAAAGAGAAATGTATCCACTTATTGATTAAAAACAAAAAGCCCGGGCCTCCCTGGTGGCGCAAGTGGTTGAGAGTCCGCCTGCCGATGCAGGGGATACGGGTTCGTGCCCCGGTCTGGGAGGATCCCATATGCCGCGGAGCGGCTGGGCCCGTGAGCCATGGCCGCTGAGCCTGCGCGTCCGGAGCCTGTGCTCCGCAACGGGGGAGGCCACAACAGTGAGAGGCCCGCATACCGCAAAAAAAAAAAAAAAAAAAAAAAAAAAAAAGCCCAAGAATGTAGGTCATTTCCACTTCCTGCCCATGATAGCCCTAAAACCAAAGAGATTTGATTACCAAATTGATTCTGAGCATTATCACTGTCTTGCAAACGTCCCTCAGCTTGGAAGACTAAATCTTTCACTTTTATTTGGTATCTTTCTCCCCACCTTCCCCTTCCTGCGTTCCTCCGTATTAGAATCTATAGAAAGTGTAAGGACTAGGGGTGAGTGGTGGAATTAACGACAATTTATTGAATTTATAGGCAGGCACTGCTTGATATGGGGAAAATCAAAGGTGAATGAAAACTATCCCTGCCTTGAGGAAGCTTACAGTTTTGAGGAAGAGTGACCTGCAATGGCAGTTCGTTCGACAAGTGTTCTATTACGAGAATGCATGCAGATTCAATTCGGAACACCAAAGTCGTCTAAGGTGCTAGCTGTAATGTCCATCGAATCTCTACAGAAGTGCAGGTTTTTTTAATTAAATGAGGGCTGGAAATACTTTCCCTTGACAAGTCGACCTTGTCTTCGAGACCTCAGAAATTTCATTCTTATCCATTAAAAAAGTGTATCAGCAAGTACACATGACGTATTGTACTTACGTCCATTTGTTCTTGTAATAACACTGTCAGTTCACGGGAATCATTGCACACACGCTCACACACACCCCTACTTACTGAGACGTTCCTGGGGGAATTCGGAGGCCCGTTCCATGGAGAAAACAAGCATAAGCCCCGGGGCCAAGAGACTTGGCGTCTCTGGGGACCTCAGTGTCTGCGCCGCGAGTGCCCTTGCCCATTTTGGACACAGCGCGACTGCTATGGACGTGATACAATCATATGGACGTTCAGTCCCAAGAGACTCGATTTCAGAGTAAATCTGAAGAGACAGAAAAAGCCCCCCACCCCACCCCTGCGATCAGTAAAGCCGGGGAGACCCTTAGGGGACAGAGGTCGCTGCATCCAGGCCGCGCCTGCCTGCCTGCTTCACGAGTTTCCCGGGCTGCCCCGGCCCCCCAGCTCGCTAGTGCACGTTTTTTTTTCCCCCTAAAATTCTTGAAATAGCAGGGCCTGGTGGCAGGAAGGGCGCTGGATTGTGCCTGCTAACAGAGCCAGAGGGCCGCGCCAGGGGTGCGGCGGGCGCGGCGGACGGCTCAGGGCTGAGGCTAGGCACGTCCTTCCGACCGGGGCGCCGAGCAACCCCAGCACGTTGGGAGAGAGCGCGGGCCTCAGGGGGCGGAGAGCGCCCCGCCCTCCTGCCTCCGTTTCTCCCTTCCCCGGCAGTCTCCCGGGGCCCCGGCCACCGGGAAGGTGCGCGGGGCTGAAGCCGGGCTGAGGCCGCCTCCGATCTGCTCGGCTAACCGTGTCCTCGCGTCCCCACTCGGCCGAGGCGGGACGGGACTCCCCTGGCGCGGCACGGCGCTCGATTGCCTGGCAGCTGCGCGGGTGCTCGCGCTCTTCGTCCGGGGGCCGGCGCTCAGCAGCCCCAGCCCCGGCATCTGCCGGCGCGGCTCTTCCACCCGGCGCTGTGGATCGAGGCCGCAGGGCGGCTGTGGCTCGTGGTTCGGGAGCCGCGGGCGCCCGGGGCCTCCAGGCCGAGGGATGCTGGAGCCTCTCCAGGGCGCGGCGGGGCTCCGGGGCTCCGGAAACCGACAGGGCGGGGATGCTAGAGTCTGTGCTGCGGAGGCCGCGACGCGGGCACGACTGCTGGGTCTCGGGCGGGTTCTACCTGCTCTCATCCGAGGGGCTGGGCCGCGAGGCCCCAGACAGGCCGCCTGCTGGATCTCAGAGGTGAGGGCCGGAGTCTGTCTGGGGATCGGTCCAGCAGAAAGTCCCCCCGGAGTCTGGGAACCACTTCTGTGTCCGCGGACACAAAGAGAGAGCATGGGTTGAAGGTCTATTGGAATCGGTTAAAAACACACCACACTTTCCGTAGGAAAACATTTTTCATGAGAGGAGCAGCGAATGGAGTCCAATCAAAGATGAAAACACGAGGCAGGTGCTGTGCCACATATTGGAATGATTCTAAAGGCACCGGAAACGCTGGGCCCGCATTTAAAACGATTAATTCTAGTCCTTGCGTTCTTCCCATAAAGAAGATAGCATGTATATTTAAATAAACAGGTAGTTAAATGAGGGGAGATATTTGTATTGCCTATTCGGATTTTTTTTTTCTTTCCATGAGGAAAAGCCAGGTGCAGATGAGAAAGAGTAATACCATTCTAAGGAAAATGCTTTTAATAGAGCCTCAATTATTCAAGCGTAAATTAACCGCGAAATAAAGCAAAATAAATCTTGGAAGCATAAATGTGGCATACGTTATCTCTGTAGAGAACCCCTGAGTTGATTCACAGCATCTCTCCCAAGAAGAAATATAGAAATTGCCTTTAGAAAGGCAATATAAAAGTGCCTTTTTCTTATATTTCTAAGTTTTCATCATTGTATCTCATTTACCTCATTGGAAACCCATCAGAGAGTATCACTTTTGTGGACTTTGGATTTTTAAAAATAGGGCTGTCAAAGTGTGATGAACTTGGAAATGCACAGGTCTCTCTTCCCATTTTAGGACATCAACTTCTTAGGAATTTTGCTGATTTCTGTGATTCTTATAGACGTATTCTTCAATATAACAACAGTGGCAGTAATAATAATTCAATTAACATCAATTTGAGTGGTTAGTGTTCTGTTCATATACTGGACCAGGATCAGTCCCATCAAGCGCTTACCCTCTATCGTACCTTTACAAAAATGTTCACTTGCTCACTATTCCTCTCTCCACATCCTCACCCTCTTGACTTCCTCTCTAACCAGGGCTCCTCTGTGTAGTCTTCCTTTGTCTTCCTGGTGGAGTGAAGTCTGGATAGATCTGTCACCAGAGTAGAGTTGACTGATTTGTTCTGCTTTCCCTTAGCCCACCAACCCCCTTCCCATGCAGAAATAACCACCCTTTAAAACTCCTGTAGCTTCGATCTACTACTTACTGCATTTTATTTTTTTTAATGTCATACCATTTTTTTTTTGGAGTATAGTTGCTTTACACTGCTGTGTCAGTTTCTGCTGTACAGCAAAGTGAATCAGCCAAACATATACATATATCCCCTCTTTTTTGGATTTCCTTCCCATTTAGGTCACTGAGTAGAGTTCCCTGTGCTATACAGTAGGTTCTCATTAGTTATCTATTTTATACATAGTAGTGTATATATGTCAATCCCAGTCTCCCAATTCATCCCACGCCCCCTACTGCATTTTAATTTGAAATGCCTCATCTTGCCTTTTATTATAGTTAGTCTATAGATGAGCCTTGCTCATGAGCCTGTAAGCCCTTTGAGGGTAGACACTGTGTCTTATATCCAGGCTCCCTTCTCTAATATTCTTTGGCACATTTCAAGGTAAAATTAAGTAGTCAATAAATGCCCATTGAACTAAATTCAACTCAGTTTATTTTTGACCGTCATAGATATAGATTTACACTTATCCTCATATTATCTAAAATATCCTAGACTCTACAGGATGAGCAATGATGCTCTCTAAACTTTAGGAACTTATTTACAACTGCCTTTCAAATATTTTGGGGACTCTACTTTTTATCAACAAAATTATTTATAATCAAAAGTTATAGCAAGTAGACTCAAAAGAAGGCAAGATAGATACTCAGTTGTTACACTCTATCAGATGAACTGCAAAAACACAGGCTCTAGCTTTCTCTTTCACAAACTTAATCTGGGCTTTAGATCTAATTTAATTTTGTCTTTTCTCTTACATTTTGTCACAATATTGATTTTTGTATTGTCTTCTCAAGAGAGTCTAAATTTCCAGTCCAATTTTTTCTTAACATAACTGAATCTTTTCTCAATTTCTTTACCACGAGTTTACCCACTAACATCTAGTGCATGCTTAATATGGGACCTTACTACCATCCTAGAAATCTAAGGAGAAAATAAATGTAAGAAGATTACCTCTCAGTCCAGGTAGGGCTTATCTTTCAGGATCTGAATTATCTTACAGCAGAACCTCTAAAACTTTAGTGTGCATAAAGATCACTTGAATAATTTGACTTAAAGGCAGATTCTCAGGCCACACCTCTAGAAAGTCTGATTAAGTAGACTGGAGTTGGGCCCTAGAAACCTGCTTTCTAACCATCACTTCGGGATCCTTCAGATCATACTGTTCTAGACCTGTAGTTGTCTAATTTCTGCCTTCCCTTCCTTCCCTCTGACTCATGGCCCTTGTTCCAATTTTGTAAAAAAAGAAAGAAAGAGGGCTTCCCTGGTGGCGCAGTGGTTGAGAACACGGGTTCGTGCCCCGGTCTGGGAAGATCCCACATGCCGCGGAGCGGCTGGGCCCATGAGCCATGGCCGCTGAGCCTGCAGGTCCGGAGCCTGTGCTCCGCAACGGGAGAGGCCACAACAGTGAGAGGTCCGCGTACCGCAAAAAAAAAAAAAGAAAAAAAAAGCCTAAACACCTTCTTCTTGCTCCATCCACCACCAAGGGGCACAAAGCACTTAAAAAAGAAAAAAAGTTATAGCTAACTCTTCATAATTTGTTCTAATCATCCTGTTATCCAAAGCCTTTGTTTTGTGAATCATTTGACTCCTAAGCCCCTAGTTCAATGTGCAGCACGTGGGAAGTGTGTTCTCAATAAACGTGCATTTTTCAACCTGTTCCTCATGCACTCCCTAGCAAGGCTACTTGTTGAGGAGAAGAATATGATTACTTCTTAACAGCTCTATCAGAAGTGGTGTGAAGGGGTAGGGGAAGAGAGCTCAAAGTTTTGTCTGTACTGGACTTCCCTGGTGGTCCAGTGGTTAAGACTCTGCACTCCCAATGCAGGGGCCACAGGTTCAATCACTGGTCAGGGGATTAAGATCCCACATGCCTGGTAAGGGAACATGCTGAGCGGCCAAAAAAAAAAAATTCTCCCTGTATCTATGAGTCTTAATGACATGTATTTTTTATACATATAAGGGTAAGTGGACAGGGAAGAAAGTCAATGTAAAATTTGATTTGTAAATTCCAAATATCCATGGTTCTGAGACTTCCTAAAATTGCTAATTAGGTGCCATTAATTTTAAAATTATAAATTTTATAAAACTTTCAAACAGCAAAGAAAGACATAAAATAGAAAATAAACATCTTCCTCCATTCCTAACCTCCAGGATCAAGTCCCACCCTGTTACTTGACTCAACAATGGTTTCTTTATTCTTAAGAATTTTCTCCTTTTCCCTGGCCATCCAGTGGTTAGGACTCTGTGATCTCACTGCCAAGGTCCCAGGTTCAATCCCTGGTGGGGGAACTAAGATCCCACGAGCCCCACGGTAGCAAAAAAAAAAAAAAATTTCTTCTGCATATATAAGCAATATGTGCTTAGCACCACTGCTTTCTTAACAAATCCACTCATACCACTCAGCTGGACAGTCTCCCACTTTACTTTTTTCTCTTAAAAATTAATTTACAAATTTTCCATATCATCATTCTTTGTAATGACCCTATGATATTCCATGGTATAAATGAAGGTAATTTAATTAATTATTACCTGGATGAACAAGTTGGTTTTTTTATCTTTTATTTTTTTTTAACTATAAAAATGCTGCAGTGACCTTCCTTGTGCATATATTTGATTATTTGAGCAAGTAAGTATGTATGGGATAAATTTCCCAATGAAGATTTGTTGAACCAAAGCAATCTGTGATTTTAATTTAGTCAGATGTTGCTAAATTGCCCCTCCAAAATGTTGGACCAGCTTATAGTCCCATCAACAGTGTAGAAAAGGACTGGTTTCCCAGGAATTCTTAGTAGAACTATGTTTTGTCAAGCTTTTAAAACAATTTCATAATTTAAAAATAATAGCTCATTTTGATGAGCATTTCTTAAACTTTGGGACAAACTGAGGATCTCTTTTAAACTGAAGTATAGTTGATTGACAATATTATGTTAGTTTCAGTTATACAGCATAGTGATTCAGTATTTTTGCAGATTATATTCCATTATAGGTTACTACAAGATATTGGATATACTTCCCTGTGTGATACAATAAATCCCTGTGGCTTCTCTGTTTTATGTATGGTAGTTTGTATCTGTTAATCCCGTACCCCTAAATTTCCCCCCCACACACTTTGGTAACTGTAAGTCTGTGAATCTATTTCTGTTTTGTATATACATTCATTTGTATTATTTTTTAGATTCCATATAAGGGATATCGTATAGTATTTGTCTTTCTCTGTCTGACTTACTTCACTAAACATAATATTCTCTAGGTCCACCCATGTTGCTGCAACTGGAAATATTTCATTCTTTTTTATGGCTGAGTAACATTCCATTGTGTGTGTGTGTGTATGTGTGTGTGTGTGTGTATATGTGTGTGTGTGTGTGTGTGTACCACATCTTAAGCCAATCATCTATTGATGGGCATTTGGGTTGCTTCCATGTCTTGGCTATTGTAAATAGTGCTGCTATAAACATAGGGGCGGGGCTTCCCTGGTGGCGCAGTGGTTGAGAGTCCGCCTGCCGATGCAGGGGACACAGGTTCATGCCCCGGTCCGGGAAGATCCCACATGCCGCGGAGCGGCTGGGCCCGTGAGCCATGGCCGCTGAGCCTGCAGGTCCGGAGCCTGTGCTCCGCAACGGGAGACGCCACAACAGTGAGAGGCCCGCATACCGCAAAAGCAAAAACAAAAACAAAAAAAACATAGGGATGCATGTATCTTTTCAAATTAGTGTTTTCGGTTTTTTCCAGATGTATATGCAGGAGTGGAATTGTTGGATCATATGGTAGTTCGACTTTTAGTTTTTGTAGGAAGTTCCATATTGTTTTCCATAGTGGCTGCACCAATTTACACTCCCACCAACAGTGTAGGAGGGTTCCCTTTTCTCCACACCCTCTCCAGCATTTATTGTTTGTAGATTTTTTTTTTTTTTTTTTTTTTTTTTTGCGGTATGCGGGCCTCTCACTGTTGTGGCCTCCCCCGTCGCGGAGCACAGGCTCCGGACGCGCAGGCTCCGGACGCGCAGGCTCAGCGGCCATGGCTCACGGGCCCAGCCGCTCCGCGGCATATGGGATCCTCCCAGACCGGGGCACGAACCCGTATCCCCTGCATCGGCAGGCGGACTCTCAACCACTTGCGCCACCAGGGAGGCCCTGTTTGTAGATTTTTTGATGATGGCCATTCTGACAAGTATGAGATGATACCTCATTATGGTTTTGATTTTCATTTCTCTAATAATTGGTGATGTTGAGCCTCTTTTCCTGTGTCCTTCACTTTTTGGCAAAATTTTCCATTGCGTTGTGAGGTCAGAGCTTCCAATCAAGTCTATATCATTCTCTGCAGACTAAATAAATTATAAATTTAACTTCACTCAATATCCGTATTGCTTTTAGCAAACTCACAATAGAAAATTGCAGATCTTTCTATAAATATTTACTGAAAGGGGTCTAAACAAGTCACAATTTGCAAGAAGGATGAGAAAAATAAAGATGATAAGACACTACTCATGCTCTAATGATCTTATTTTCTGAGACATTACCATCTTTGGAGCATCCTACCCTGAATGGACTTGCTCTGAGAACTGCCTGGCACACTGTCCCAGACATTTGGAATTGGAATGCAGGGTCATTTGATCTGTGTGTGGAACTAAATGGATGGAAATAACAAGGCATACCTCTGGGAAGTGTGCCGATGCAGGGTTTAAGGAGAAGCAGAGAAAGCCAATGCTGGGGCAGGAAGTAAAGCTGACGTGTAGAAAGAAGTGGAGCCCATGTGGTCCCAAAATGCTTGTGACCAAGGGAGTGTCTTCCGTGAAACCTGACAGCCTTGTAGTGTCCACCTGGTCCACACGTATGAGTTAATAATTTGCCTCTTTTTTCCTTAATTTTACTGTGAAAAGAGCATAGGTCAGTTGTAATTAACAGAATGTTGACTCAGACAGGGAAATTAAATAAACAGCTGTAAGACAAACGAGAAAGTAAGAAGCATCTTAGGTAAATGAAATGTGTAGAGAACGGTTCAGCATGCATGACTGAAAAGAGTGTGTGAAGGTCAGTAAGTGGGATTCAGCGCTAGGAAGGTAGGTTAGAGCTGCACCATTTGGTGGACATTATGGTACCACTGACTTTTTTTCTTTTTGGCTGCACCGTGAGGCTTGCGGGATCTTAGTTCCCCAACCAGGGATCCAATCCGGGCCCCAGCAGTGAAAACGCCGAGTCCTAACCACTGGACCACCAGGGAATTCCCACCATAGACAATTTTGAACATCAAAGTGACATGGTAATAATAACTGCTACCATCTATTGGGTGCTAATAAAGTGCCAGGGAAAAATATTTTACGTGCATATTTTCATGCAATTGCAACAATTATAGTTTGTAGAAATTATTAGTATCCACAATACAGATAAGAAATAGAGAATGAAAGATAAAGTGGCTTAAATAATCCTCCACCCTTAGCTCACTGCAGATCTGGGGGCTCAACTCTTCTAGATTACGTTGCCTTAAAGTGTTGTCCTTTAGAAGAGCAGCTCTAGGGCTTCTCTGGTGGCGCAGTGGTTGAGAATCCGCCTGCCGATGCAGGGGATACGGGTTCGTGCCCCGGTTTGGGAGGATCCCACATGCCGTGGAGCGGCTGGGCCCGTGAGCCATGGCCGCTGAGCCTGCGCGTCCGGAGCCTGTGTTCCGCAACGGGAGAGGCCACAACAGCGAGAGGCCCGCGTACTGCAAAAAAAAAAAAAAAAAGAAGAGCAGCTCTAGCTGGAAATCCTTAGCACAAAATAGAAGAAGAGGCAGAAGGTAAAGAGGCTAACTAAGAAAACTGTCTTTCGTGAAACGTCTATTTAGGTCTTCCGCCCATTTTTTTATTGTTTTTTTTCTGTTGTTGTTTTTTGTTTTTATTGAGCTGCATGAGTCGTTAGTATATTTTGGAGATTCATCCTTTGTCCGTTGCTTCGTTTGCAAATATTTTCTCCCATTCTGAGGGTTGTCTTTTCATCTTGTTTACGGTTTCCTTTGCCGTGCAAAAGCTTTTCAGTTTAATTAGGTCCCATTTGCTTATTTTTGTTTTTATTTTCATTACTCTAGGAAGTGGGTCATAAAAGATCTTGCTGTGATTTATGTTAAAGAGTGTTTTTCCTATGTTTTACTCTAAGAGTTTTATAGTGTCCGGTCTTACATTTAGGTGTTTAATCCATAGGGAGCTCAGCTCGGTGCTCTGTGATGACCTAGATGGGTGGGAAGGGGAAGGGGAGGGAGGTCCAACAGAGAGGGGTTATACGTATACCTATAGCTGATTCACTTCATTGTACAGCAGAAACTAACACAACATGGCAAAGCAATTAGACTCCAATAAAAAATAAAAATAAAAAAAAGAAACCTTTCTCTAGGAGAGATTTATGAGAGCTGCTGGGGGATGACATTGGGAAGATAGAAGCTATACAAAGATTTCTTTGGCCAGTCTGAACAGCTGATGGCACGTAAAGCCGAAAGTCAAAGCTGAACTCAAGGTTTGGAACCTAAAACTTGGAAGGGCAGTAATGCCCTGAACAGAAATAGGAAAGTAAGAGAAAGCTTAGCCTGGGACTTCCCTGGCGGTCCAGTGGTTAAGACTCCGTGCTTCCGCTTCATGGGGCACGGGTTCCATCCCTGGTCGGCGAACTAAGATTCCACATGCCATGCAGCGCAGCCAGAAAAAAAACAAAACAAAACAAACACACAAGACAAAGCTTAGCCTGGGTGAGAACAAGGGTGGGAGGGGACCTTGATGAATTCATTTTGGGATGGAGATACCAGCAAAACATCTAGGTGACGCTGTCCATCAAGCAGGTCGATGTGTGAAGGGAAAAGTTCAGATTGGAGATATTGATTTGGGAGTCACGTTCATAAAAATAAAAAGTAAAAGTAAAGCCATGAAAATGGATGAGATTGCCAAAGTAGAGGATATAATGAGAAGGTTGATGGCAGAAACTTAGAAAAATATTTAGCGTCCGAAGGGATTTCTAAAGAGGTCAAAGATCCAATATAACAGAACCACATAATGTCACTGGAGGCAAAACAAAGAAAATAATTATCACTCAATATCAAGAGCAATTAAGACACAAGTTCAGGTCTTAGGATCTGAGAATATATACCCCCCACCCAAGAAGTAGAAATTTAACAGTGACAAAAGTGTCAAAGGAAGTTGTTTTCCAAAATAATTGTGCAGAAAATGGCTTTATGAGATCAGAGGTGGAAATGAAGAGCTTAGGCTTCAATTCATGAAGGTCCTCACTGCAGATATTCTGGGCATCCTGCACAACACACTACAAGGCACATGTAGTACACTGTAGTCATCTTTAACAGAACAAGGGAACTTAGATCCCCGACCAGGGTTGGAACCCGTGCCCCCTGCAGTGGAAGCATGGAATCTTAATGACTGGACTGCCAGGGAATTCCTGGGCCTTTAGTTTTATTACTGTGTTTTGAAGGGAAAGTATTTGGAGTAACTGAAACTTCTTAGTGCAAAAACCTTCTACAGAAAAGTAATGGTGATCGGTTACCCTTTTAAAGTAGCCTTTTGCATCCTATATATATAGTTCAAGTATATGAAAAATACAAAATACTCCAAAAGCTTGTTTGTCATAAAACTAGTTTTCATAGTTACAGCCTTACAACCTCAAATAAGTCTGTACAGAGTAGTTTCTAATAATTCTGTGAGGAATGATACATATTGATCATTTGGAAGTTAAAAATAATGTTTTGACTGCAATCTTGAAAGTTTATTTAAAGCACATTTGATTCATTTTTAAGTCCTGCTTTAACTCGTTTGACAGGAAACACAAGCAAAAAGAAAACATAAATTTCTCATGGTTTCTCTTTTCAGCTTTACTCCCCTGCTGTATTGTGCCAGTCAGCACTCAGTAAGAAATGATTCTTACTTTCTAAATGATGCACCAAAGCTGCAGACAGTTGAGTGCTTGTAAGTGTTACTTTCTACACTTGACATAGGGCAGAGCACAAAAGAAGGAAATCCTAGAGGAATGGAAATGACAGCAAGACCCTGGCATCCTGAGGGAAAGGTAAAAGAAGTTGGCTCCTTGGTTCACTGAATATTTCATATAAAACAAGTAACTATTACTAGAAATCAAGCCACTTATCATTTGTCACTAATACAAAAGGGGAATAATATACCAGAAAGCCATTCTATCAGCAGAAATATTAAATAAGAAGGAAACATTAGCTCAGTCTTAATATTCCTTTATTGAGGTAAGAGAATAAGTTTTCCCCTTAAGGGTATCTTTTTTTTTTTTCATGGTATTTGCTTTATTAGCATAATTCTTTATTTAATTGATATAATTATACATAATCAAAGATGAAACAACAGCAGAGGGGGAAAGAAGCCTGATGAAATTTATCTTGTTCTTTTTATTTTATTTTATTTTTTAAATTTTTTTAATTAACAAATTTAAGCAGTTATACATATACATATGTTCCCATATCCCCTCCCTTTTGCGTCTCCCTCCCACCCTCCCTTTCCCACCCCTCCAGGCGGTCACAAAGCACCCAGCTGATCTCCCTGTGCTATGCGGCTGCTTCCCACTAGCTATCTACCTTACGTTTGGTAGTGTATATATGTCCATGCCGCTCTTTCGCTTTGTCACAGCTTACCCTTCCCCCTCCCCATATCCTCAAGTCCAATCTCTAGTAGATCTGTGTCTTTATTCCTGTCTTACCCCTATGTTCTTCATGACATTTCTTTTCCTTAAATTCCATATATATGTGTCAGCATACAGTATTTGTCTTTCTCTTTCTGACTTACTTCACTCTGTATGACAGACTCTAGGTCCATCCACCTCATTACAAATAACTCAATTTCATTTCTTTTTATGGTTGAGTAATATTCCATTGTATATATGTGCCACGTCTTCTTTATCCATTCATCCGATGATGGACACTTAGGTTGTTTCCATCTTCGGGCTATTGTAAATAGGGCTGCTATGAACATTTTGGTACATGACTCTTTTTGAATTATGGTTTTCTCAGGGTATATGCCCAGTAGTGGGATTGCTGGGTCATATGGTAGTTCTATTTGTAGTTTTTTAAGGAACCTCCATACCGTTCTCCATAGTGGCTGTACCAATTCACATTCCCACCAACAGTGCAAGAGTGTTCCCTTTTTTCCACACCCTCTCCAGCATTTATTGTTTCTAGATTTTTTTGATGATGGCCATTCTGACTGGTGTGAGATGATATCTCATTGTAGTTCTGATTTGCATTTCTCTGATGAGTAAAGATGTTGAGCATCCTTTCATGTGTTTGTTGGCAGTCTGTATATCTTTTGTGGAGAAATGTCTATTTAGGTCTTCTGCCCATTTTTGGATTGGGTTGTTTGTTTTTTTGTTATTGAGCTGCATGAGCTGCTTATAAACTTTGGAGATTAGTCCTTTGTCAGTTGCTTCATTTGCAAATATTTTCTCCCATTCTGAGGGTTGTCTTTTGGTCTTGTTTATGGTTTCCTTTGCTGTGCAAAAGCTTTGAAGTTTCATTAGGTCCCATGTGTTTATTTTTGTCTTTATTTCCATTACTCTAGGAGGTGGGTCAAAAAGGATCTTGCTGTGATTTATGTCATAGAGTGTTCTGCCTATGTTTTCCTCTAAGAGTCTGATAGTGTCGGGCCTTACATTTAGGTCTTTAATCCATTTTGAGCTTATTTTTGTGTATGGTGTTAGGGAGTGATCTAATCTCATACTTTTACATGTCCCTGTCCAGTTTTCCCAGCACCACTTTTTTTTTTTTATTTTTTATTTTTTTTGCGGTACGCGGGCCTCTCACTGTCGTGGCCTCTCCCGTTGCGGAGCACAGGCTCCGGACGCGCAGGCCCAGCGGCCATGGCTCACGGGCCCAGCTGCTCCGCGGCATATGGGATCCTCCCAGACCGGGGCACGAACCCGTGTCCCCTGCATCGGCAGGCGGACTCTCAACCACTGCACCACCAGGGAGGCCCCCCAGCACCACTTATTGAAGAGACTGTCCTTTCTCCACTGTACATTCCTGCCTCCTTTATCAAAGATAAGGTGACCATATGTGCGTGGGTTTATCTCTGGGCTTTCTATCCTGTTCCATTGATCTATCTTTCTGTTTTTGTGCCAGTACCATACTGTCTTGATTACTGTAGCTTTGTAGTAGAGTCTGAAGTCAGGGAGCCTGATTCCTCCAGCTCCATTTTTCGTTCTCAAGATTGCTTTGGCTATTCGGGGTCTTTTGTGTTTCCATACAAATTGTGAAATTTTTTGTTCTAGTTCTGTGAAAAATGCCAGTGGTAGTTTGATAAGGATTGCATTGAATCTGTAGATTGCTTTGGGTAGTAGAGTCATTTTCACAATGTTGATTCTTCCAATCCAAGAACATGGTACCTCTCTCCATCTATTTGTATCATCTTTAATTTCTTTCATCAGTGTCTTATAATTTTCTGCATACAGGTCTTTTGTCTCCTTAGGTAGGTTTATTCCTAGATATTTTATTCTTTTTGTTGCAATGGTAAATGGGAGTGTTTCCTTGATTTCACTTTCAGATTTTTCATCATTAGTATATAGGAATGCCAGAGATTTCTGTGCATTAATTTTGTATCCTGCAACTTTACCAAATTCATTGATTAGCTCTAGTAGTTTTCTGGTAGCATCTTTAGGATTCTCTATGTATGGTATCATGTCATCTGCAAACAGTGACAGCTTTACTTCTTCTTTTCCAATTTGGATTCCTTTTATTTCCTTTTCTTCTCTGATTGCTGTGGCTAAAACTTCCAAAACTAGGTTGAATAAGAGTGGTGAGAGTGGGCAACCTTGTCTTGTTCCTGACCTTAGTGGAAATGGTTTCAGTTTTTCACCATTGAGGACGATGCTGGCTGTGGGTTTGTCATATATGGCCTTTATTATGTTGAGGAAAGTTCCCTCTATGCCTACTTTCTGCAGGGTTTTTATCATAAATGGGTGTTGAATTTTGTCAAAAGCTTTCTCTGCATCTATTGAGATGATCATATGGTTTTTCTCCTTCAGTTTGTTAATATGGTGTATCACGTTGATTGATTTGCGTATATTGAAGAATCCTTGCATTCCTGGAATAAACCCCACTTGATCATGGTGTATGATCCTTTTAATGTGCTGTTGGATTCTGTTTGCTAGTATTTTGTTGATTTTTGCATCTATGTTCATCAGTGATATTGGCCTGTAGTTTTCTTTCTTTGTGACATCCTTGTCTGGTTTTGGTATCAAGGTGATGGTGGCCTCGTAGAATGAGTTTGGGAGTGTTCCTCCCTCTGCTATATTTTGGAAGAGTTTGAGAAGGATAGGTGTTAGCTCTTCTCTAAATGCTTGATAGAATTCGCCTGTGAAGCCATCTGGTCCTGGGCTTTTGTTTGTTGGAAGATTTTTTATCACAGTTTCAATTTCAGTGCTTGTGATTGGTCTGTTCATATTTTCTATTTCTTCCTGATTCAGTCTTGGCAGGTTGTGCATTTCTAAGAATTTGTCCATTTCTTGCAGGTTGTCCATTTTATTGGCATAGAGTTGCTTGTAATAATCTCTCATGATCTTTTGTATTTCTGCAGTGTCAGTTGTTACTTCTCCTTTTTCATTTCTAATTCTATTGATTTGAGTCTTCTCCCTTTTTTTCTTGATGAGTATGGCTATTGGTTTATCAATTTTGTTTATCTTCTCAAAGAACCAGCTTTTAGTTTTATTGATCTTTGCTATCGTTTCCTTCATTTCTTTTTCATTTATTTCCGATCTGATTTTTATGATTTCTTTCCTTCTGCTAACTTTGGGATGTTTTTGTTCTTCTTTCTCTAATTGCTTTAGGTGCAAGGTTAGGTTGTTTATTCGAGATGTTTCCTGTTTCTTAAGGTGGGATTGTATTGCTATAAACTTCCCTCTTAGAACTGCTTTTGCTGCATCCCATAGGTTTTGGGTCGTTGTGTCTCCATTGTCATTTGTTTCTAGGTATTTTTTTATTTCCTCTTTGATTTCTTCAGTGATTCCTTCGTTATTAAGTAGTGTATTGTTTAGCCTCCATGTGTTTGTATTTTGTACAGCTCTTTTCCTGTAATTGATATCTAGTCTCATAGCATTGTGGTCAGAAAAGATACTTGATACAATTTCAATTTTCTTAAATTTACCAAGGCTTGATTTGTGACCCAAGATATGATCTATCCTGGAGAATGTTCCATGAGCACTTGAGAAGAATGTGTATTCTGTTGTTTTTGGATGGAATGTCCTATAAATATCAATTAAGTCCATCTTGTTTAATGTATCATTTAAAGCTTGTGTTTCCTTATTTATTTTCATTTTGGATGATCTGTCCATTGGTGAAAGTGGGGTGTTAAAGTCCCCTACTATGATTGTGTTACTGTCGATTTCTCCTTTTATGGCTGTTAGTAGTTGCCTTATGTATTGAGGTGCTCCTATGTTGGGTGCATAAATATTTACAATTGTTATATCTTCTTCTTGGATCGATCCCTTGATCATTATGTAGTGTCCTTCTTTGTCTCTTCTAATAGTCTTTACTTTAAAGTCTATTTTGTCTGATATGAGAATTGCTACTCCAGCTTTCTTTTGATTTCCATTTGCATGGAATATCTTTTTCCATCCCCTAACTTTCAGTCTGTATGTGTCTCTAGGTCTGATGTGGGTCTCTTGTAGACAGCATATATGTGGGTCTTGTTTTTGTATCCATTCAGCCAATCTGTGTCTTTTGGTGGGAGCATTTAGTCCATTTACTTTTAAGGTAATTATCGATATGTATGTTCCTATTCCCATTTTCTTAACTGTTTTGGGTTCGTTATTGTAGGTCTTTTCCTTCTGTTGTGTTTCTTGCCTAGAGAAGTTCCTTTAGCATTTGTTGTAAAGCTGGTTTGGTGGTGCTGAACTCTCTCAGCTTTTGCTTGTCTGTAAACGTTTTAATTTCTCCATCAAATCAGAATGAGATCCTTGCTGGGTAGAGTAATCTTGGTTGCAGGTTTTTCTCCTTCATCACTTTAATTATGTCCTGCCACTCCCTTCTGGCTTGTAGAGTTTCTGCTGAGAGATCAGCTGTTATCCTGATGGGGATTCCCTTGTGTGTTATTTGTTGTTTTTGCCTTGCTGCTTTTAATATGATTTCTTTGTGTTTAATTTTTGACAGTTTTTTTTTTTTTTTTTGCGGTATGCGGGCCTCTCACTGTTGTGGCCTCCCCCGTTGCGGAGCACAGGCTCCGGACGCGCAGGCTCCGGACGCGCAGGCTCCGGACGCGCAGGCTCAGCGGCCATGGCTCACGGGCCCAGCCGCTCCGCGGCATACGGGATCCTCCCAGACCGGGGCACGAACCCGCATCCCCTGAATCGACAGGCGGACTCTCAACCACTTGCGCCACCAGGGAGGCCCTGACAGTTTGATTAATATGTGTCTTGGTGTATTTCTCCTTGGATTTATTCTGTATGTGACTCTCTGTGCCTCCTGGACTTGATTAACTATTTCCTTTCCCATATTAGGGAAGTTTTCAACTATAATCTCTTCAGATATTTTCTCAGTCCCTTTCTTTTTCTCTTCTTCTTCTGGAACCCCTATAATTCGAATGTTGGTGCGTTTAATGTTGTCCCAGAGGTCTCTGAGACTGTCCTCTGTTCTTTTCATTCTTTTTTCCTTTTTTTTTTTTTTTTTTTTTTTTCTTTTTGCGGTATGTGGGCCTCTCACTGTTGTGGCCTCTCCCGTTGCGGAGCACAGGCTCCGGATGCGCAGGCCCAGCGGCCATGGCTCACGGGCCCAGCTGCTCCGCGGCATATGGGATCCTCCCAGACCGGGGCACGAACCCGTATCCCCTGCATCGGCAGGCGGACTCTTAACCACTGCGCCACCAGGGAGGCCCCTTCATTCTTTTTTCTTTATTTTGCTCTGCAGCAGTTATTTCCACTATTTTATCTTCCACCTCACTTATCCGTTCTTCTGCCTCAGTTATTCTGCTATTGATCCCATCTAGAGAATTTTTCATTTCATTTATTGTGTTTTTAATTGATGCTTGATTCATCTTTAGTTCTTCTAGGTCCTTGTTAATTGTTTCTTGCATTTTGTCTATTCTATTTCCAAGATTTTGGATCTGGGAAATAGAATCTTGGATCATCTTTACCATCATTATTCTGAATTCTTTTTCAGGTAGACTGCCTATTACCTCTTCATTTGTTAGGTCTGGTGGGTTTTTATCTTGCTCCTTCTCCTGCTGTGTGTTTTTCTGTCTTCTCATTTTGCTTATGTTACTGTGTTTGGGGTCTCCTTTTTGCAGGCTGCAGGTTCGTAGTTCCCGTTGTTTTTGGTGTCTGTCCCCAGTGGCTAAGGTTGGTTTAGTGGGTTGTGTAGGCTTCCTGGTGGAGGGGACTAGTGCCTGTGTTCTGGTGGATGAGGCTGGATCTTGTCTTTCTGGTGGGCAGGTCCACGTCTGGTGGTGTGTTTTGGGGTGTCTGCGGAATTTTTATGATTTTAGGCTGCCTCTCTGCTAATGGGTGGCGTTGTGTTCCTGTCTTGCTAGTTGTTTGGCATAGGGTGTCCAGCACTGTAGCTTGCTGGTCGTTGAGTGAAGCTGGGTGCTGGTGTTGAGATGGAGATCTCTGGAAGATTTTCGCCGTTTGATATTATGTGGAGCTGGGAGGTCTCTTGTGGACCAGTGTCCTGAAGTTGGCTCTCCCACCTCAGAGGCACAGCACTGACTCCTGGCTCCTCAATTTGGGATGATTTGTTGTCTATTCATGTATTCCACAGATGCAGGGTACATCAAGTTGATTGTGGAGCTTTAATCCGCTGTTTCTGAGGCTGCTGGGAGAGATTTCCCTTTCTCTTCTTTGTTCCCACAGCTCCCGGGTCTCAGCTTTGGATTTGGCCCCGCCTCTGCGTGTAGGTCGCCGGAGGGCGTCTGTTCTTCGCTCAGACAGGACAGGGTTAAAGGAGCAGCCGCTTCGGGGGCTCTGGCTCACTCAGGCCGGGGGGGAGGGAGGGGCACGTAGTGCGGGGTGAGTCTGCAGCGGCAGAGGCCGGCGTGACGTTGCACCAGCCCGAGGCGCGCCGTGCGTTCTCCCAGGGAAGCCCTCTCTGGATCCCGGGACCCCGGCAGTGACGGGCTGCACAGGCTCCCGGAAGCGCGGCGTGGACAGCGACCTGCGCTCGCACACAGGCCCCCCGGCGGCGGCAGCAGCAGTCCCAGCGTCCCACGCCCGTCTCTGGGCTCCGCGCTTTCAGCCGCAGCTCGCGCCCGTCTGTGGGGCTCCTTTAAGCAGCGCTCTTAATCCCCTCTCCTCGCGCACCAGAAAACCAAGAGGGAAGAAATAGTCTCTTGCCTCTTCGGCAGCTCCAGAATTTTCCCGGACTCCCTCCCGGCTATCTGTGGCGCATTAGCCTCCTTCAGGCTGAGTTCTCGCCGCCAGCCCCAGTCCTCTCCCTGCGCTCTCCCTTAAGGGTATCTTTTAACGTCTAAATTAATAAACATTTTCAAACATAGTATATTCATGGCATTTCATATTAATATTACACAGAGTTAACAATTCTTTAAAACTGTGTCTGATTTAATTGAATAAATAAAATAACAATGAAAGAGGAGAAATAAAAACCAGTACCGCAGAGATACAAAAAATCATAAGAGGAACAGTTACATGCCAATAAATTGGACAACTTAGAAGAAATGGACAAATTTCTACAAACATACAGCCTGCCAAGATTGAGTCAAGACGAAACAGACAATATCACTCATATGTGGAATCTAATTTTTAAAAATGATACAAATGAACTTATTTACAAAACAGAAACAGACTCACAGACTTAGAAAACAAACTTATGGTTACCAAAGGGGTAGCCTGGGGAGGAGGGATAAATTAGGAGCTCGGGATTAACATACACAAAGTACTCTATATAAAATAGATAACCAACAAGGACCTACTGTATAGCATGGGGAACTCTACTGAATATTCTGTGATAATCTATCTTGGTAACAGAATTTGAAAAAGAATGAATACATGTATATGTATAAGCAAATCACTTTGCTGTACATCTGAAACTAACACAACATTGTCAATCAACTCTACTCCAATTAAAAAAAAAGAAGAGGGGCTTCCCTGGTGGCGCAGTGGTTGAGAGTCTGCCTGCCGATGCAGGGGATGCGGGTTCGTGCCCCGGTCCGGGAAGATCCCACATGCCGCAGAGCGGCTGGGCCCGTGAGCCATGGCCGCTGAGCCTGTGCGTCCGGAGCCTGTGCTCCGCAACGGGAGAGGCCACAACAGTGAGAGGCCTGTGTACCACACACAAAAAAAAAAAAAAAAAAAAAAGAAGAAGAAACAGACCAGTTGCTGGAAATGAAATAGAATCTGTGATTTTAAAAAATCCTTGCAAACAAAAGTCCAGGACTACACTGAGGAATTCTACCAAATATATAAAGAAGAACTTATACCTATCCTTCTCAAACTATTCCAAAAAATTGAAGACAATAATAAATAATAAATGCTGGAGAGGGTGTGGATAAAAGGGACCCCTCCTACACTGTTGGTGGGAATGTAAATTGGTACAGCCACTACTGAGAACAGTATGGAGGTTCCTTAAAAAACTAAAAATAGAGTTATCGTATGATCCTACAATCCCACTCCTGGGCATAAATCCAGAAACAATGAAAACTCTAATTCGAAAAGATGCACGCACCCCAATGTTCATAGCAGCACTATTTATAATAGCCAAGACATAAAAGCAACCTAAATGTCCATTGACAGATGAATCGATAAAGAAGATGTGATATATATATATATATATATATATTTGAATATTACTCAGCCATAAAAAAGAATTTACAGCAACATGGACCTAGAGATTATCATACTAAGTGACATAAGTCAGACAAAGACAAATATCATATGATATCACATGAATGTGGAATCTAAAATACTGATACAAATGAATATGAAGATTGATTTGATGTGAGAAAGACTTGATTAGCCATTGCTTGCTTTGAAGATGATAGGGAGCTACCAGCCAAGGAAATCAGGGACCTCTAGAAACTGGAAAAGGCAAGAAAATGGATTTCTCCTAGAGCCTCCAGAAGGAATGCAGCCCTGCCAAAACCTTGATTTTAGCACAGTAAGACCCTTTGGGACTTCTGACCTCCCGAACTGTAAGATAACAAATTTGTATTGTTCTAAGCTACTAAGTTTTGATAATTTATTACAGTAGTCATAGGAAACTAACACAAGTGCTAATGTCATAGAAGGAAGGAAAATAGTTTTTAAACTGATTAATTTTAGTATAATTAGGACCAACAACTTGAAATTTTAAAATAGACATATTTAAGATAGATGTTAGAAAAAATAACAGTAATTTGACTTAGATACAGTGTATCAAAGCCAACTGCTAATGTGTTAGCGGTTGGAGGGAGGTCTATTTAATGTAAAGGACGTTATATTAAATAGACTCCAGATTCTTGATGCGAAGGGCGTTTCCGCGCTTGTTCAGTGGCATGATACTCAGAAGCCGAGTAAGCCTTTCAATCATGTTATTTGTGCTTTGTTCCCCTTTACTAAAATAAAGCATACTAAGAGGAGGCATATGCCCATTAGAGTGTGTTGAATTCAATCAACATAGCTGGATTTGGAACTTTAATTTCACTAGCAGTATCAGAAGGTTCACCTGTACCCATCTCTCTCTGGAGAAGATTGCCTTCCTGTGTAGTCTGATTTCCATAGTTACACAGAATGAGAACCTGGCCCCTTGAAAACAAGGTATTGATCTGGCCAGAATCTACCTTGTTCTTATTCATAAAAGCTATTTTCAGTTATAAGCATTTAAGGCTCTGAAAAATCACCCTGTTCTAAAGGGATATTAACTAAAGCTTGGAGTGATGGTTGTTGCCCTCATTTTTCTTCTCATATTTTATAGATTACCACATACTCAAGTATCATATTCTGCAAAAATAATATTAGCCTTAGAGTAGTTGAGAAGACTCGGACCTGACCAGAGGCCCTGCCTTTTCATAACCTGCAAATTTTAAATGGGCCTTATCCGCTTTTTGTTTTTTTTAATTTATGTTTTTTATTTTTTATTTTTGGGTGTGTTGGGTATTCCTTGGTGCGCGCAGGCTTTTCTCTAGTTGCGGCGAGCAGGGGACTACTCTTCATTGCGGTGCGCGGGCTTCTCACTGTGGTGGCTTCTCTTGTTGTGAGCACAGGCTCTAGGTACGCGGGCTTCAGTAGTTGTGGCACGAGGGCTCGGTGGTTGTGGCTCATGGGCTCTGGAGTGCAGGCTCAGTAGTTGTGGCACGAGGGCTTAGTTGCTTTGCTGCATGTGGGTTCTTCCCGGATCAGGGCTCGAACCCATGTTCCCTGCATTGGCAGATAGATTCTTAACCACTGCGCCACCAGGGAAGCCCTCCCCTTTTGGTTTGCTGGTTCTTTTCAACAAAATACCCCTGACTCCAATTTATAAACCAAAAGGTGGGAGAAAGGGGAGAGGTAGCCCTCTGAGAGCTTTTATGCAGAGGACAGATTGACTACACAAGGGCCCAGAGATTTGATGGTTAGGCTTACAATATCCCTAGTTTCTTGCAGAGATTTATTTCTAATTGCTAAATTTTATTCTCTACAAAATGTTTACTCCTTTACTCCTTTCCTTTCTTTTCCTTTTCTCAACTATCAAAACATTCCCCTGGGGGCCTTCCCTAGTGGCGCAGTGGTTGGGAGTCTGCCTCCTAATGCAGGGCACATGGGTTCGAGCCCTGGTCTGGGAAGATCCCACATGTCGCCGAGCAACTAGGCCCGTGAGCCACAACTACTGAGCCTGCGCGTCTGGAGCCTGTGCTCCGCAACGAGAGGCCGCGATAGTAAGAGGCCCGCACACCGCGATGAAGAGCGGCCCCCGCTCGCCGCAACTGGAGAAAGCCCTCGCACAGAAACGAAGACGCAACACAGCCAAAAATAAAAAATAAATAATAAATTTAAACAAACAAACAACAAAAAAAATTCCCCTGTTGGGGGTGGGATGAATTGGGAGATTGGGATTGACATATATACACTGCTGTGAATAAAATAACTAGTGACCACCTACTGTAGAGCACAGGGAACTCTACTCAGTGTTCTGTGGTGACCTAAATGGGAAGGAAATCTAAGAAAGAGGGGATATATGTATACATATAACTGATTCACTTTGCCGTACAGCAGAAACTAACACAACGTTGTAAAGCAACTATACTCCAATAAAAATTAATTTAAAAAAAAACAGAAAAAACAAAACATTCCCTAAGAAGTTTCCTTTACAACCGTATACACGCATATACATACAGCATTGCCATTTCAAACAATACTGAGTTCAATTTAGTGAGGATAACATGTAAAAATAAAGGCTACAAGTTTCTCTAGGTGGAAGGAGAGTGCTCCTAGCCCTGTTGATGCTGTGCCATGTTAATATAAGTGAGAATTATTCTTTGATAAACACTCAGCCATCAAATTCCTCCTGACAGGTGGCAGAAACCCGCAGGTGGGTTCCAGAACCCAAAGAAGTACTGCAGGTTGGACTGTGATAGGCTACGATAAAGGAAGAGGTAACCAGGTGACGGAGGATTATACAAGGAAATTGATGTACAAAAAGTTTGAGGTCCTGGCATGACAGCTCATTTCTGTCATCTCTGGATCTTTATACCTAAGGAATGATTTTTACCATGAGGCTGAAATCAATAGACATTTAACAAGCACTATACACAGGTTTATCAATCAAAAACCCCAAGGACCTTGGGCTTCCCTGGTGGCGCAGTGGTTGAGAGTCTGCCTGCCGATGCAGGGGACGCGGGTTCGTGCCCCGGTCTGAGAAGATCCCACATGCCGCGGAGCGGCTGGGCCCGTGAGCCATGGCTGTTGAGCCTGTGCGTCCGGAGCCTGTGCTCTGCAAAGGGAGAGGCCACAACAGTGAGAGGCCCGCGTACCGCAAAAAACAAAACAAAAAAAAACCCAAGGACCTAACACAGCACTTACTAGAATTGAGTTTGAATCAACCTACAGATCAAAAGACTCTAGCACTACCTAGATTCTTTTGATCTGTAGGTCCAGCCGTACACATATTTTCAACTTTCCTTAATGTTAACTATATATTTTCCCCTCTAGTAGTATTTAGTGCTATATTCTAATTCTAAAGTGCTACAATCATTTTAATAATTTGATCCTTATGTTTTTGACTTGTTTTAGTTTCATGACTTGGTGGTAGGTAGTATAATCGATAACCAAAGGCAACTTCATGGGGTTTTTTTGCAGCTTTTCCTCAAATATATTAGTTTGGTTTTGCTGTCCTGGAAAGCAAACACTCTACCTTCAATCTCCTTTTAAGTGAAGGTTTGCTATGTAAAAATTACATAAAACCAAATTAGTCACAAAATATCCTTCTCTACTGTATTACCAAGGCAGAATGAGTGTGGAAGAAAAGCGTTCCAAATTTTCATGTTTCAGCTATGTGCAGTAAATGGTTTCTTTTTCTGAATTACATTTCCTTAAATCTTTTGTCAATTATTATTGAGGAGTGCATCATTTTCTCAGTAAAATAAACCAGAGCCTCTAAGAGAAGTTTCACAAAATACAATAGCAAGGATGAATTCAAACTCAATTTTAGTAAGTGCTGTGTTAGGTCCTTGGGGTTTTTGATTGATGATAAACCTGTGTATGGTACTTGTTAAATGTCTATTGATTTCAGCCTCATGGTAAAAATCATTGCTTAGTGGAAAAACAATAGCAGTGAAATAAAATGAAAAGCAATATAATATTATTTTAAAGATTAATGGGAATACAATGAATGTAATAAATTCCTCTTGTAACGTAGTTGAGTAGCAGTACTAAGAATGTAGAAAATATTGGGAGAAGAATGTAATATTAACCACTTAATAAAAAGCTTTATAACACATATATCTTCAGCAGCTAAATTTACTTTCCTGCAGCTCTTTGTATATCGATAATTCTCACTCATACAAACCTTTGCATTATTTACAATCAATTCAAAGTATTGTGGTGATATAGAATTTAGCAAGAAAATATTAACTTCCTCCTCTAAATCTCCCCTGAGATCAACAGCCTGCAAACACATTCTTTGTTAGGGATGCACAGTCTCCATTTTTTTAGCACCAAGATAACAGCTCCTCACACAGCTATTCTCTTACTTGATTAGGGGCAAAATGTCACCTTTGCTGAAAGCAAACCACTGCTTTTCACAGCAGTCAAATGATCAAAATTGCTCTTTACAGGTATAAATTGTTAATGGATTTCTGTAGAAAAAAAAAGTTGTTGATAGGGTAAGTTGTGGCTTGAGCTAAGAAATGGAGAAAACTGCAGGAATCTGGGACAAACATAATTTTATGATTCATTTTAAAATATTTAAATTTATTACTAAATCCTGTTTCTCAAATGTATTCTTTTAATAAGTCCTTCAATGATTATTAGACTACCTTGGATATTGAACCAAATTACCATAATCTGCACCCAAAAGATGTTTCAAAATAGTCATGGATGTGGTCCCCTCTGTTTTCTTTTGTCTCCCTAACCCATCCCCAATAGTGCTGTGGGATGGAAGTTAGGCCACCGAAGTCCCAAAGATAATGGAACTAGAGAACCAAGGCAGCAACTTCCTTTTCTTTTTGGCCACACCATACGGCTTGCAGGATCTTAGTTGCCAGACCAGGGATTGAGCCCGGGCCCTTGGCAGTGAAAGCACAGAGTCCTAACCACTGGACCACCAGGAAACTCCCAAAGCAGCAACTTCTTGTTTTGGTTCATTTGTTTCCTTGCTTTTAAAGTTTGAATCTCCAGGACCAAGTATAAGGCAGAAAGGTTGGAAAAAATACGTGATAAGTGAGTTCCACTTTGCCCTGACCTCCTTTCATTCCTACCTGAGAGCTGTGAATGAAAAACATTGCCTGCCATATCAGTAAACAAAGGATGTCACAGCCATCAAGCCATCACATTACAGCCACCAGGATGGTGAGCCCTGAGGCAACTCAGGATAGAGGCAGGGTGCCCCCCAATCCCCCAACTAGCAGTCAGCCACTGCAGCCACTCCCAAAGGTACACCCTGAGGACACTCAGGATGCGAAGCATGGGATACTGGCCCCAGATACCTTGCATATCAAAGGAATGATTTCAGTGAGCCCAGACTCTTGCATCTTCTAGTACATAGAAAAGCACTAAATTCCTTCACTTGAGATAATCTGGTTTTCCTTAATTCCCAGTAATCGTTTGATGTTCCGACTACCTGGTCTTTGTTGCAAAAACTCCTATACATCCTGGCTCCCCGTCTCTTGCCTTGTTGGAGCAGTCTCTCAGAGTTATCTGAGATGCTGTGTCCCAGGCTTAAGTCCTCAGTTTAGTCCACCAAATAAAACATAACTCTCACCTTTTAGGTTGTGCATTTTTTCCGTCAACAGAGCAAAAAGTTTTTTTAAAATTTGTTTTTCATTCTGCACTGGGAGAGGAAGAGTACATCGGAAAGAAAACAAGAGTTAAATGTTGGTGAGTTGTCCCTTGAAAGGAGGTCTCACCTCTCCAAACAGAAGTCTGGGCTGGGAGAGGGATGATGTTGATAGACTATCCAGATCCATGCGGGTATCCAAGAGTGGGTATGTCTGGTGTCCTGCATTCTGCCTGGTGGCCCTGTGGATCAGATGAGATGCTTTGGGTGGCATAAACCATGAAGAGGCTTCCAGGAAGAAACTCAGTGGCACACAACTTGCTTTCCCTCCTGTTCTCACTCTCTCTCTCTTTTTTTTTTTTTTTGCAGTATGCGGGCCTCTCACTGTTGTGTGGCCTCTCCCATTGCGGAGCACAGGCTCCGGACGCGCAGGCTCAGCGGCCACGGCTCACGGGCCCAGCCGCTTCGTGGCATGTGGGATCTTCCCGTACCGGGGCACGAACCTGTGACCCCTGCATCGGCAGACGGACTCCCAACCACTGCGCCACCAGGGAAGCCCCTCACTCTCTCTTTTTAAGAACTGTGTAACGGATACCTAATTAATAGACTAGAACTATTTATAAAGAATATCAATGAATCAAACAAATGTTTATTGAATATGATGTGTGACCACCTTAGAAAACTATTGAGGAAATGATTGTGCAGCCCATACATGTTTTTTTTGTTGTTGTTTGTTTGTTTTTAATATTTTACTTATTTATTTATTTTTGGCTGCTTTGGATCTTTGTTGCTGCGTGCAGGCTTTCTCTAGTTGTGGTGAGTGGGAGCTACTCTTCCTTGTGGTGCGTGGGCTTCTCATTGCGGTGGCTTCTCTTGTTGCAGAGCACGGGCTCTAGGTGCCCAGGCTTCAGTAGTTGTGGCATGCAGGGTCAGTAGTTGTGGCGCACGGGCTTCTCATTGCGGTGGCTTCTCTTGTTGCAGAGCACGGGCTCTAGGTGCCCAGGCTTCAGTAGTTGTGGCATGCAGGGTCAGTAGTTGTGGCGCACGGGCTTAGTTGCTCTGTGGCATGTGAGATCTTCCCGGACCAGGGCTCGAACCCGTGTCCCCTGCACTGGCAGGCAGGACTCTCAACCACTGTGCCACCAGGGGAGTCCACGATACATGTTTTAAAAGCCAGAAAAAGGAAAAATTCAGAGTGGAATGAAATAAGATTCATGGAGGAGGTAGGTCTTGTGTGGAAGGCAGAGACATATTGGTTATTAGTAAAAATAAAACAAACCCAAAACACAAAAAACCAAGCAAGGAAGGAACAGGTATTCGAAAGGATAATCTTTTATTTCTGGAATCCCCTCTAGGTTAAATCCAATCACTGCAGCATGGATGCATGCAGAAACTGAAAAGAATTAAGAACTAATGATAAATGACAACAACTCCTTTTTTCCTTAACTGATTCAATCCCATAATGGGCAAAGAAGTGTTCTTTCTGAAGGTTCAGTTGTGGATATAGATATACAAGGAGACTTCCCTTCAGCAGGCAAAAGGGCCAGGGGAGAATGACTGCTCCTTACTTTTGTTTCTCTGGCTAGTCTTCAGGTGCAATTGTCAAAAAACACCCCAAAGTATTCTGAAATGTAAATTTCCCTAATAGAAACAAACAGGAGAGTGCATTGCTGCTTATGTTCAGAACCAAGCACTGCGGTTTGGGGAAATTTTTCAGATGTCATGTTGTGAAATTGTGTGTGGGTGTGGTGTTGGTGTGTGCATGTACGCGTAAAGTTTACGATAAAGCCCTTGCACCTGTACCTCTATTGCTACATCACTCCTTTCGGGTGCTTTTCCCATGGAACTTAGCCTCCGCATAACTATTTCATTGCTTGCTTGGAAAAGGTATTATGAAGCTGTTATGGACAGAATTATGTCCCCCCCCAGCCCCGAAATTAATATGTTTAAGCCCTAACTTCCATTGTCATGGTATTTGGAGATACGATCCTTGGGAAGTAATTAGATTTAGATGAGGTCATCAGGGTGGGACCCTCATGATGGGGTTAGTGACTTTTAGGAAGAGATGCCAGAACTTGCCCTCTTTCTTTCCACCAGGTGGAGACATAGCAAGAAGGTGGCAATGCGCAATCCAGGAAGAGAATCCTCACCAGAACCCAACCATGATGGCACCCTGATCTTGCACTTCTGGCCTCCAGAGCTGAGAAAATAAATGTCTGCTGTTTAAGCCCCACAGTCTATGGTATTTAGTAATGGCAGCCCCAGCAGACTGAAGCATTGGACTTGCCAGCATGAGGACGTTTCCTGAATGTCAAGTGGTTATTGACTTTTAGTCTGCAGGAATGCATTATGATGAACATAAACTATAGCTTCTTGCTTCTTATGTGTCATGATGTCAGGGCTGGAGCTGGGTCTAGTCATAAAATGCCAGTGACAAAGAGACACCAACTGTTACTTACTTGAAAGAGTATCGCTGAGAGAACGGAACTATTCACAAATGACAGAGAAGTCCTTAATGTTACCTCAGGGATTAGGGGTCTCACATCTTTCTCTGTTAGGGCCATGCCTTTACAATTCGTACAGATCACAAACTTTCTCTGAGAGTCTTGTGGAAAAATCATCTTGTACCCCTAATTATTGTCACATACACAGAGCTTAAGATTTTTTACTTGATGTGTGCCTAGTTTAATAAGTAGAGAGTCTAATGCTTATGATTTGAACCATCTACCACAGCAAAGGCCACAGTCTTGAAAAGTGTGGTATAGAGAAACTTTAGGATGATCAGACCGAAAGATTAAACTAATTCCAGGTTGGTCAACAGTTTGCTTTTTTGTTTTTTGTTTTTGGTCACGCCATGCAGCTTGCCGGATCTTAGTTTTCCGACCAGAGATTGAACCTGGGCCACGTCAGTGAAAGCACGAGGCCTAACCACTGGACCATCAGGGAATTCCTGGTTTAAATTGGGTCTGAGGGCATGTGCAGGAGAGAAACTGCTTGAGTTATTAAGCCATTCATTAGCTGGGAACATGAGTTATCAGTCTCATCTTTTGGGAGAAGTCACATTATCCCATAAATTATTGTGACTGTGGTGCATATATAGAGAATCAGGGGCTGTCTGCATGAAAGTAATGGCTAGAAATTATATTCAAAGACTTGTAAAGCCAGCAATCCTTCCCTAAGTGCAAGTTCCCTTTATATGAAATTCTAATATACTTAATTTTATTTTTGCATGCATTTTGGTAATCATGAAAAATTTATTTCCAAAATAGGTGAATGATTACTTTGGGGACAATTAAGGAAAGGAGAGAATTAGAAATAGAAAAGTGGAAAATGACAAAAGTATTGATGGCAAATTACAGAAACAGGATTCTAGAAACTTTGAGCTAGAGAAACAAAGGTGGAAAAAAAATGCGAATGTTAGAACCAACCTGTTACATCCGTTAGAAAAGAGGACACTGAGATGCCCCTAAAGGGCGAATGAATCAGAAACTCCCTTCAGTTGGATTCTGGGGGCACAAGTAAAAGTCCTGGGTAATAAAAGGAGAAAGGCTTTAACATTTGGGTAGAGAAGCAGAAACATGAAAAGGCTAACTTTTAGTATCTATATTATTATCTCCAGAAAAGTCAAGCAAGTTTACCAGCATTTCCTTGAGACTGTAAGTGAAGGAGATTTTAGGAGTTTCTAGTAAACAGGAAATGGTAAATGGAAATTAGTTGTATGGTGCCCATTATTACTCATTTAAAATGTTTCTAAGACCCAGCTTCAACCCCAGTCCCTACCTAATAGGTCAAATGCATGGTGAAAGGAAGACTGTGTATGATAGATGTTTTTATATCTCTTCAGGTTCACAATCCCTTGGGGACTGATGTGTTTCAGAATTCAAAGATTTTTTTAAAGTCTTAATTTTAGAAAAATTGTATCTGTCTCTGTATATACACACATATATGTTTTGCTGAGAAATACTGAAGTGCTTGATTACTTGATTATGAGTTACTTTCCCAAACTCCACCAGAGGCCAGATAGATATAGAGAGAATATAATAATTATACATATTATATATTCTCTCTATACATATTATATATATACATATTTTAAATTTTATTTATTTATTTATTTATTTTTGTCTGTTCTGGGTCTTCGTTGCTGCACATGGGCTTTCTCTAGTTTCCGCGAGTGGGGGCTACTCTTCATTGCGGTGCGCGGGCTTCTCGTTGCAGTGACTTCTCTTGTTGTGGAGCACAGGCTCTAGGCACATGGGCTTCAGTAGTTGTGGCATATGGGCTCAGTAGTTGTGGCGCACAGGCTTAGCTGCCCTGCGGTATGTGGGATCCTCCCTGACCGGGGCTTGAACCTGTGACCTCTGCACCGGCAGGCAGATTCTTAACCACTGAGCCACCAGGGAAGCCCCATATTATATTTTATATATAATAATTATTTACATACATATTCTGTCCCTCTCTCTCCCTCTCTCTCTCTCCAGATATATAAAGTTGATGATAAAGAGGCTAACTGGGCTTCCCTGGTAGCGCAGTGATCAAGAGTCTGCCTGCCGATACAGGGGACACGGGTTCATGCCCCGGTCTGGGAAGATCCCACGTGCCGCGGAGCGGCTGTGCCCGTGAGCCATGGCCACTGGGCCTGCGCGTCTGGAGCCTGTGCTCCGCAGCGGGAGAAGCCACAACGGTGAGAGGCCCGCGTACCGCAAAAAAAAAAAAAAAAAAAAAAAAAGAGGCTAACTGAGCAATGAGAGTGAGTGAGCAGGTGGTACAGAGTGAGTGGAAACAAAAGACCGAGCTCCAGGGCAGTGGTCTTCATGGTATTTTCATAATAGATGTGCCCAGTCTATTTTTTAGGTTATAAAAAGATTTCGTGGTAAGTTTAAGTAGTTGCAAAGTGTATAAATTCCTCAATATTCTAAGTTTGATACATTTATTTATTATTAGTTTAAAAATTGAAGTGTAATTGACCTACAACACTATGTTAGTTCCAGGCACCTGACATAGTGCTTTGGTATTTCTATATGTTACAAAATGATCACAGGTAACTTTGATATTTTACATTAAAATGGTTACATCACTCTTTAAGATGTATCATATAGAATCCAAATACTATACCACCTTGCTATGTATCATAAGTCATTTAAAAAAATACATAAACAAATTCTTCTTTAACTTAGGAGTTTTACATTGCCACCTTTTCTTTTCAGACTTATTTCTCTTGCACGTCTCCACATACTTTTTATCCTAATGTAATATATCTTAATGTTTGAAAATCTTTAGTAGATAATTCTAACATACTTCTCTGCCACAAAAATTATTTTCAGGGCCAATTTACCAAAACAACATACATATATTATGATTTGATAAATAATTATTAACATAAAACATTTTGGAAGTGCATGTGGAAACAGCTGTGATTCATATGATTGTCACTTCTATGCCAACTACAGGGGTAATAATGATAATGATAATAATAATAATAGTTAATGTGTATTGCTGTTGATTTTTGGCCACACATGGTCTATGTCCTTTTTGTGTTAGTTTATTTACTGTTCACGGTGGTCCCATGATGTGGCAACTCTTACTGCTCACATTTTACGTGCATCTATGGATAACTATTACTCATCATTAGAAGAAGATGGAATTTTCAACATCAGTCCTATTCAATTTTTAAAAAAATTTAATGATGTAAGCTCTGAGAAATCTTTATTCCTGTAAATAATGGGAATGGAAGAAGTTTTATTGTGGTAATATTACTCAATTTTTAAAACCTTCTTTCAAGTTATGTGCTAAAAATACAGCATCTGACAGCTTGATTAGGTGCTCCTTCAATTTTGTTGAAAGCACAGAATTAGAAACCTCCTAACTTGCAAAGTATTTGTTACTTAGTCATTAGAATTCTCTCATTTCTGCGAATCTCCCAATAGGGCTTCACTCAGAGTTATCAAATGAGTATTAGTTACTCTTACCCGTTTACTTAGAAGCATATCAGTTTACCCAGAAAGGGTTGGGAAAGTTGAAAAATTGTTAATGTCAATTCCCTTTTGCAAACATATTTTGTCTTATTATATGTGATTTACTTATTTTTTTCTTCAATCCTTGGATATTTACATCTAGTTCATTCAATCTCTGGAAAATATCTGACATGTAAAATAGTTGATCAAACCAGCCCTTTTGTCAAACCAATGAGCCCAATCGCACTTACTTTCCATCAGAAGAAATATGGTTTCATTTTCAAATCAAACGTAAGAGTTAGTGTGCCTCCCACCAATTATCTTCTTCCTTCCTAATTCTAATGCCAAGGTATTTACATAAGTCATGGAGCTTTGCCAGGAGTTTGTTACTGAATGAAATAAAAGATGGCAACTTTGTCTTACTGAGGCTCTTTTCTTTTTCTTTTTTTTTTGCTCTCAGAAGAATCTATCTTCAGGGGCAATACATTTTGTGATAATAGGTAAAAATTGGAAGGGGTGAGGTTGTTGAGTAAAACATTGCCATGACTTCTGCTGCCCCACTACGCCATACATCTAAGACTGAAACACTCCAACAGAGATATCTAATGCCTTGCTTCAATCTTAACAGATATATATTTAAGACAGAGAATGGTGCCAAGGTCTATTTGGGTTTATGGTATTGTTACCAAGGCTGTTGCCCCAAAATCATTCCCCTGCCCCTCTCTCGAATGGGAACCAATTACTTTTGCCTTATTTCAGGAGGAAACAGAAAAGAGAAAAAACAAGACCTGATTAGAACTCACTAGGCCCAAGATGGCAGAAGATCTGACCTTCAGTTGCCTTTGACCCTCATTATACACTCATTATACTACATTTGCATGCTTCAATGACACACCCACCAGCACCATGACAGTTGACAATTGCCATGACAACAACTGGAAAAGCCCATACAAGCACTGAAAAGGAGTGTTGCCTCTGTGGGTCTAAACCACACTCCTGTTCTCAGATAAGTCGTGAATATTCCTCCCATTCTTTCCAATTCTCTCTCTTTTCCTCTGACCCTCCTATATATTTGGTGTCTCTGCTGCAACTGGGTTGAGAAGTTGATTTGCAAACTAAGTTCCCACTTTTTCATTCTTTGGCATTGACTAAAACTTGTGCTGTTCCAGTCTCAGCATCAGTTTTGTTATTGGTTGTGTGAATCTGAGGGGGAAAAGAACCTACCTGGCAAAGACAAGGGGTATCAGCCTAGCGAGGGTCTAAGTCAACCAATTCAGTAACAGTATCTTGATTAAAGATGGCTTTATCAACACAGATATTTAGAATTCTCCTTATGTTTTCACTCTGTGGTTTTTACTCTCAGGGCAGTACAATACAGTAAGTTTGGGGATGCATGAGAGACATGTCTTTATTTTGTAATGTGGGGAAATGCAATTATGAAAGGTGAGGGAAGGTGGGCAAGGAGAACAGGCATGATGTCTTGACTGTGGCTCATTCTCAGGCAGATCAAGTCTAGAAAATAATGCCTATGGAATCTGAGGATTTGGAAACTGATGGTTCAAAAACTATTTGTAACAGGGAAGAGCAAAATCTGACTCCATGTTGGAGCTGTTTCTTTTATTTTAAACTTTGCTTTTCATTGCTTTTGTTATTATAATCATACATAATGGTCTGCTTCAGGGAACCCTGCCCCTCTGCCTGAACGTTAAACTAAAGTGCCTTTGTTCAGCTCACAGGGAGATAATCTGACCCTGCCCACCTGTGAATGGCTGCAGAAAAGAAGAAATCCCCTCCCAATGCTGGCCAAGCCAGGAGATATTTTGCAAAACGAATGGCTTTTTTACTTTACTTCCTCACCTCCTCCCCCTCTCTGTTCTATAAAAGAAACTGGCATCCAGACCCCCGACTAAGATGGTTTTTGGGGACACTAGTCTGCCATCTTCTTAGTCTGCCAGCTTTCCAAATAAAGTCATCATTCCTTGCCCTAACACTTTGTCTCCTGAGTTATTGGCCTGTAGTGTGGCGAGCAGAGCGAGCTTGGACTCCGTAGCATATTCATGCCATTCCATCTCCCGAAAAGTCTTAGAGTACCCCCAGGGGCATGCAGGCTCCATTTGAAGACTGTGCTTTAAAAGAGGACAGATGAATCCTCTGAATTAAATATCAGAGAAATCCCACAGAGACTGGTTCTCAACCTGGGCTTGTGGAAGGGCTCCAGTGTGCTATAAAAGCCACCCTAAAATTGTGCTAAAATCTTTTGTGTTTTTGCATGGGAGGGATTTTCTTAATTTTCAGTATAAGTGACTCTTACTAAAAAATGTTTAGATTCCATATCCCTCCATTTAGGGAGAGAATATGCCAGGTCAAATTTCCTATAACTAATGTCTACTTTCTTATGAGTGAAATTGGAAAGATTGTTTTATATTTTGTGTGGTTCCAAGGAAGTTTTAATAGTTTATAAAACTACATATAATGAAACAAAATCAAACTTTATTTTAGACATGTGAGAGAACCAAAATAGGTGGAATATAGGGTAGGAAAATAACATAAAGCTAAGAGCAAGATTAGAGCACAAAATGCTTCTTGAAAGGGTCTCCATTCCCTTATTAAGGTCAGACCATGAATGTGGTTATGTGTTTTCTAGCAGCCAACACAGGAAGTACATAATCACCTAATTCACAATATCCATGAGATGACTATCTATTCCTTTCACTGAGGCCAAGGAGAAATCCTTCCATGGCATTTTGTGCGTGTGTGTGTGTGTGTGTGTGAAGAAATTGCTGTGGACAATATCCTCAATAATACCCTTACAGTTTGTATAACAGTGATCTTCATAGAATTTCTCCTTAAAGTAGCCTTCAACACAATAGTTATACGTACTGAGTCATTACCATGTGAGAAATACTTGACCAAAGTATTTATTTACATGCATTACATCATCCAATCCTCACAAAAACATTGTGAGATCGAATAACTAGGACTAAAGTGATGGTGTGTGACCTGGAAATAGGTCATAAAAGGCACTGTGATTTTCTGTCTCACTGTGTCTTTCTCTCGGTTCACTCACTCTGGGGGAAGCCAGCTGCCATGTCAAGAGGACACTCAGGCAGATTATGGAGAGACCCACTTAAGTGAGGGACTGAGGTTTCCAGCCAACAGCCAGTAAAGAACTGAGGCCTCTGACAATAGCTATCTGAGGGAGCTGGGAAGTGGATTCTCCAGACCCAGCTGAACCTTCAGATAACTGCATCCTCTGATTGATGCTGAGTCAAAGCACCCAGGCAAGCCACTCCCAGATTCTGAACCCACAGAAACTGTGATTTAATAAATACTTGTATTTTAAACCACTAAATTTGGGAGTAACTTGTTATGCAACAACAGATAACTAATAGAGGTGGTAAAGGTACAAACCTCTCTGGTGCTCTAGTCGAGATCAAAGAAATTCTTTAGAAACTCCACAGAGAGGGGTTTTAACCTATGTGAACATGTTTGAAGCAAACCCTTTGGAAAATGTGATGACAATCATGCAACCTATCCCCAGAAAATGCACAAATTGCATATGCACAACACTGAAATACGTCAAGGAAATCACAGTCTTCCTGAGGCCTATCCAGCGATCCACGTACCCCGGATTAGGAGTGTGGCTTACAGTGGTGCTTCTCAAACTTTACTGTGCATATGAATCTTGTTAAAATGCAGATTCTGATTTACTAGGCCTGAGTTAGGGCCTCAGTCTTTGCAAATCTAACAAGCTCTAACAAGATGCAGATGCTTCTGGTCTTTGGATCACACTTTGAGTAGTAAGAGAAAAGGAGGGGTAGCCTGCACATTCTTTGAGCAATTGTTAATAAATATTGCTTTTCTCTCTGGGAGTTTTGATAGGGATGGACCGGTAGTAGGTTTGGGGCTATCGTCCCTGACATGTGTCTGGAAAGCAGCACTTATTCAGTGTGTAGAGCCACAGGCCTTGGCTTTTAACACCGAACTGGCTGGGATCACAATTTAGGGATCTCATAAAGTAGTCACCTCACCTCTGCACAGAGATGGCTATGGTGGAATCTTTAGGTAGGGCGATATTCTTTTCAAAAAGTAATATTTGGTGAGCCCAAAAACACAGAAAATGAGCTCTCAGAGGTCAAAGTTCTTTATCCTGATCACGTACAAAATCATTTCATTCTGGAAAAACTTCAGAGCAGCTACAAGTAAACACTGACCTTGGCCATAAAGCTATTTCAGTAAAGGACCCAGAAAATGTATACCTCTAAGAAATATAATTTCCTGCTGGACATATTAAGTTAAACTGGTTGTAAAATATTGATAAATGGATTTATGGAGTTTTAAATTATGAACTCATTTAATGTTGGGTGATACTGAGCAAAAATAATGACTTTAATTCTAGAATACTTGGTCTCTAGGCTTTTTTGGGGAAGTCATGTGATACGAAGGTTGATTCTATCTTAAAGCCAGTCTTGGAGTGTTTGAATAGACATGTCATCTATATATAAGAGAATGTCTATCTTTCTTTGTAGTGGGGTTATGCATCCAGATCATGGAAAAGTGCTGTCAAATTACAAGGGTAAAAATAGAAAAGGGGGAAGGGCATTGCAGAGGCCTATTTTGCCTCAATGGAAATTGTTAGCTGGCACATCAAGAAACCACTCTTTTTTTTTTCATACTGTAATTCTTAAACTAGTTCAAATAGATACAGATTATAAATGAGCATAAAAGACAAAACAGTACAATTTAAAAAAGGATTTCTATTTGAGTTCATGCAGCTTGACCAATAAGTTATGCTGTTCTCAAAGGACAAGAAAGATGAATAAAAGACAAGAAAATTTTTATATTATTCGTGGGAGAAACAGTAATGCTCACCAAATGTTCCATCTGCTTTCCTCCATTTCTCAGCCTCTTTATAGTACGTGAGCCCATGTGACTAGTTTTGGCCAATGAAATGGGAGCAAAAGTGATCTTCAGACTGAAGCAATAAACAGCCTATGTATAATTTTCCAGCCTTTCTTCTTTCCTAATTGAGGAAGTTATGTGTTCCATATGGAGCACCTACAAGTTGGTGGGGTCTTGGTCAGCCTGGGTCCTTGAGTGGAACAGAGACTCTTGCTGACCTGTGATAGACATGTAGGGTGAGCAGGAAATAAGTCTTCATTATGTTAAGCCACGGAGAATTCAGGATTAACTTGTCACCACAATAAAACCCAGTATATCTCAACTATTGCATTTTTGTGATAGATTTCTCCACAAGATAAAAGACTTTAATAATGTTAATAGGGAAGTGGCTTTCTCTAAAGAATGCCTTCTCTTCACAGTGAACGTTGGTTTGAGAAAGCCAGCGTTAGTTTAAAAAACACAGAACTGGCATAAACACTGGATGAAAGATGTAGTCAATTAGTAGGTTAAAGAATTGCTCTTTGGAAAATGAGATTAAACTATTGTTGGCATCTAAACTGACAGATTCATATGTGTAGAGTTAATGAAGGCAAACAATTTGGACGCATTCAAAACAATGCTTAAGGCTTAACAATTCCAAAGTCAGCAAAGTGTGTACTATTATTTATTTAGGTTGAGATTTTAAAGTCAACGAACAATGACAACAATACTGATACGCAGTCAGAGAGCGTCCTGGGATGTGGAAAGTTTAGTTTGGGTTTGAATGTTGGCTCTACTCTTCCTAGTTTTCTAGGTGTCTTTTCACTCATTTGTAAAATGGGAATAAAGGTTTCTATCTTTCAGAGTCATCGTGAGAAATAATTATGGTAATATGATGTATATTAACTACATAGTCTGGATTCTGACCCTCAGAAATCACTCATAACTGTGATAATAAGGATGATGGTTTCATCAACCAAGATCTGAGATTCTACAACTTAATTCACAAATTCATACCTTGAGTCACTTGGTCCCAGAAATTGCCCTCATGGTAAGATCTGATTTGATGGTTAAACTCAGATCCCATTGTAATCCAAGACTGTATACGTGTGTCTGTGTGTATGTGAGTATGTATGTGTGTGTGTCTTCTTTCCCCTCTTTTAAGAAAGACGAAGGAGGGCTTCCCTGGTGGCGCAGTGGTTGAGAGTCCGCCTGCCGATGCAGGAGACACGGGTTCGTGCCCTGGTCCGGGAAGATCCCACATGCTGCGGAGCGGCTGGGCCCGTGAGCCAAGGCCACTGAGCCTGTGCGTCCGGAGCCTGTGCTCCGCAATGGGAGAGGCCACAACAGTGAGAGGCCTGCGTACCGCAAAAAAAAAAAAAAAGAAAGACTAAGGAGATTAAACCATTTGTAGGGAATAAGGAACCAACAGCATCTTCCAACTTCTTTCAGATGTCTTATTCATTGTGGCTTTTTTGACTTCTGCAATCTTTATCAAACTCCTTGCTGGGAGAGAGCCCGCTTGCTGAGAGGTAGCAGTGTGTCTGTGGTCAGCAATCCACTGATAGCAGGTGAGCGGGACAAGCTCACCTTTGAAGCAGCAGTGCTGAAGTTTAGAAGTCATTGTATAGCAAGAGTCCACCCATAAAATCAGGAAGATTCCTGATCCCTTTACCCTCTCCACAGCCTTAATTTTTACCATCCAATCCCAAGGGTAAACAGCTTCTTGGTAAACTATGGAAAGGAATTTTAAAAAGATAAAAATAGTAACTTTAGCCCAGATACTCAATTTGAGAGAAAGAGGGGAGGAAATAAACAGGATATCTTCTGTAACTATATCCACGGTAAAAATACAGCCAAAGCTTTTTCTAGATTTATCTTACTTGCTACCTTTCAGCACACACATGTGCTTAAATACACTGAGAGAGAATTTTTCCTTTTAGATACATATCTTTCTATTTTAAAGACTGGTTCACCCGAAAGCTCAAGGAAAGGCTCCACAAGAAGTCACCACCAATCCTTAATGGGCTATTTAGAATAAATAAAAGATAGAAGAACGTAAAGGAGAAGCTATATGTCCAAAATTCAGAGTGGGCCTTTGTTCAGGAAATATGTTACATTTACCTAAGGTTGAAAGAGGTCAGCACAGCTAATTAACTTTTATTTCTGATGGATTATTTTACCTTGAAATCTGAAGAGACAAAAACTCTAAAAGTTCTCCTACTTGTTTCCCAGCTAAATTTTATTTCATATTTTGTCTCCTCTTTGCCTCCAGAACATCATTATAATTTGTAGTTACATATTTATTTGTGTTTATTTAGTATTTATCTCCCCTATTCAAAAATACACACTGTGAAAGTAGAGATCATTTGTATTTTGTTCACATATAAATTTTTGTTTATGATCACCAACAATTGGGTGGACAGTGTCTGGTACATGGGAGACATTCAATGGTAGTGATTGAATAGCTAATTAAATCTTATAATGTGGGGGCTTCCCTGGTGGCACAGTGGTTGAGAATCTGCCTGCTAATGCAGGGGACATGGGTTCGAGCCCTGGTCTGGGAAGATCCCACAGGCTGCGGAGCAACTAGGCCCGTGAGCCACAACTACTGAGCCTGCGCATCTGGAGCCTGTGCTCCACAACAAGAGAGGCTGCGATAGTGAGAGGCCTGCGCACCATGATGAAGGGTGGTCCCCGCTTGCCACAACTAGAGAAAGCCCTCGCACAGAAACAAAGACCCAACACAGCAAAAATAAATAAATTAATAAACTCCTACCCCCAACATCTTCTTTTTTTTTTTTTTTTAATTTTATTTTACAAATTAAATCAGTTATACATATACATATGTTCCCATATCCCCTCCCTTTTGCGTCTCCCTCCCACCCTCCCTATCCCACCCCTCCAGGCGGTCACAAAGAACCGAGCTGATCTCCCTGTGCTATGTGGCTGCTTCCCACTAGCTATCTACCTTACGTTTGGTAGTGTATATATGTCCATGCCGCTCTTTCACTTTGTCACAGCTTACCCTTCCCCCTCCCCATAGCCTCAAGTCCATGCTCTAGTAGGTCTGTGTCTTTATTCCTGTCTTACCCCTATGTTCTTGATGACATTTTTTTCTTAAATTCCATATATATGTGTCAGCATACAGTATTTGTCTTTCTCTTTCTGACTTACTTCACTCTGTATGACAGACTCTAGGTCCATCCACCTCATTACAAATAGCTCAATTTCATTTCTTTTTATGGCTGAGTAATATTCCATTGTATATATGTGCCACATCTTCTTTATCCATTCATCTGTTGATGGACACTTAGGTTGCTTCCATGTCCTGGCTATTGTAAATAGAGCTGCAATGAACATTTTGGTACATGACTCTTTTTGAATTATGGTTTTCTCAGGGTATATGCCCAGTAGTGGGATTGCTGGGTCATATGGTAGTTCTATTTGTAGTTTTTTAAGGAACCTCCATACCGTTCTCCATAGTGGCTGTACCAATTCACATTCCCACCAGCAGTGCAAGAGTGTTCCCTTTTTTCCACACCCTCTCCAGCATTTATTGTTTCTAGATTTTTTGATGATGGCCATTCTGACTGGTGTGAGATGATATCTCATTGTAGTTTTGATTTGCATTTCTCTAATGAGTAAAGATGTTGAGCATCGTTTCATGTGTTTGTTGGCAGTCTGTATATCTTCTGTGGAGAAATGTCTATTTAGGTCTTCTGCCCATTTTTGGATTGGGTTGTTTGTTTTTTTGCTATTGAGCTGCATGAGCTGCTTATAAATTTTGGAGATTAATCCTTTGTCAGTTGCTTCATTTGCAAATATTTTCTCCCATTCTGAGGGTTGTCTTTTGGTCTTGTTTATGGTTTCCTTTGCTGTGCAAAAGCTTTGAAGTTTCATTAGGTCCCATGTGTTTATTTTTGTCTTTATTTCCATTTCTCTAGGAGGTGGGTCAAAAAGGATCTTGCTGTGATTTATGTCATAGAGTGTTCTGCCTATGTTTTCCTCTAGGAGTTTGATAGTGTCTGGCCTTACATTTAGGTCTTTAATCCATTTTGAGCTAATTTTTGTGTATGGTGTTAGGGAGTGATCTAATCTCATGCTTTTACATGTCCCTGTCCAGTTTTCCCAGCACCACTTATTGAAGAGACTGTCCTTTCTCCACTGTACATTCCTGCCTCCTTTATCAAAGATAAGGTGACCATATGTCCGTGGGTTTATCTCTGGGCTTTCTATCCTGTTCCATTGATCTATCTTTCTGTTTTTGTGCCAGTACCATACTGTCTTGATTACTGTAGCTTTGTAGTAGAGTCTGAAGTCAGGGAGCCTGATTCCTCCAGCTCCATTTTTCGTTCTCAAGATTGCTTTGGCTATTCGGGGTCTTTTGTGTTTCCATACAAATTGTGAAATTTTTTGTTCTAGTTCTGTGAAAAATGCCAGTGGTAGTTTGATAGGGATTGCATTGAATCTGTAGATTGCTTTGGGTAGTAGAGTCATTTTCACAATGTTGATTCTTCCAATCCAAGAACATGGTACATCTCTCCATCTATTTGTATCATCTTTAATTTCTTTCATCAGTGTCTTATAATTTTCTGCATACAGGTCTTTTGTCTCCTTAGGTAGGTTTATTCCTAGATATTTTTTTCTTTTTGTTGCAATGGTAAATGGGAGTGTTTCCTTGATTTCACTTTCAGATTTTTCATCATTAGTATATAGGAATGCCAGAGATTTCTGTGCATTAATTTTGTATCCTGCTACTTTACCAAATTCATTGATTAGCTCTAGTAGTTTTCTGGTAGCATCTTTAGGATTCTCTATGTATAGTATCATGTCATCTGCAAACAGTGACAGCTTTACTTCTTCTTTTCCCATTTGGATTCCTTTTATTTCCTTTTCTTCTCTGATTGCTGTGGCTAAAACTTCCAAAACTATGTTGAATAAGAGTGGTGAGAGTGGGCAACCTTGTCTTGTTCCTGACCTTAGTGGAAATGGTTTCAGTTTTTCACCATTGAGGACGATGCTGGCTGTGGGTTTGTCATATATGGCCTTTATTATGTTGAGGAAAGTTCCCTCTATGCCTACTTTCTGCAGGGTTTTTATCATAAATGGGTGTTGAATTTTGTCAAAAGCTTTCTCTGCATCTATTGAGATGATCATATGGTTTTTCTCCTTCAGTTTGTTAATATGGTGTATCACGTTGATTGATTTGCGTATATTGAAGAATCCTTGCATTCCTGGAATAAACCCCACTTGATCATGGTGTATGATCCTTTTAATGTGCTGTTGGATTCTGTTTGCTAGTATTTTGTTGAGGATTTTTGCATCTATGTTCATCAGTGATATTGGCCTGTAGTTTTCTTTCTTTGTGACATCCTTGTCTGGTTTTGGTATCAAGGTGATGGTGGCCTCGTAGAATGAGTTTGGGAGTGTTCCTCCCTCTGCTATATTTTGGAAGAGTTTGAGAAGGATAGGTGTTAGCTCTTCTCTAAATGCTTGATAGAATTCCCCTGTGAAGCCATCTGGTCCTGGGCTTTTGTTTGTTGGAAGATTTTTAATCACAGTCTCAATTTCAGTGCTTGTGATTGGTCTGTTCATATTTTCTATTTCTTCCTGATTCAGTCTTGGCAGGTTGTGCATTTCTAAGAATTTGTCCATTTCTTCCAGGTTGTCCATTTTATTGGCATAGAGTTGCTTATAGTAATCTCTCATGATCTTTTGTATTTCTGCAGTGTCAGTTGTTACTTCTCCTTTTTCATTTCTAATTCTATTGATTTGAGTCTTCTCCCTTTTTTTCTTGATGAGTCTGGCTAATGGTTTATCAATTTTGTTTATCTTCTCAAAGAACCAGCTTTTAGTTTTATTGATCTTTGCTATCGTTTCCTTCATTTCTTTTTCATTTATTTCTGATCTGATTTTTATGATTTCTTCCCTTCTGCTAACGTTGGGATGTTTTTGTTCTTCTTTCTCTAATTGCTTTAGGTGCAAGGTTAGGTTGTTTATTCGAGATATTTCCTGTTTCTTAAGGTGGGATTGTATTGCCATAAACTTCCCTCTTAGAACTGCTTTTGCTGCATCCCATAGGTTTTGGGTCGTCGTGTCTCCATTGTCATTTGTTTCTAGGTATTTTTTAATTTCCTCTTTGATTTCTTCAGTGATCACTTCGTTATTAAGTAGTGTATTGTTTAGCCTCCATGTGTTTGTATGTTTTACAGCTCTTTTCCTGTAATTGATATCTAGTCTCATAGCATTGTGGTCGGAAAAGATACTTGATACAATTTCAATTTTCTTAAATTTACCAAGGCTTGATTTGTGACCCAAGATATGATCTATCCTGGAGAATGTTCCATGAGCACTTGAGAAAAATGTGTATTCTGATGTTTTTGGATGGAATGTCCTATAAATATCAATTAAGTCCATCTTGTTTAATGTATCATTTAAAGCTTGTGTTTCCTTATTTATTTTCATTTTGGATGATCTGTCCATTGGTGAAAGTGGGGTGTTAAAGTCCCCTACTATGATTGTGTTACTGTCGATTTCTCCTTTTATGGCTGTTAATATTTCCCTTATGTATTGAGGTGCTCCTATGTTTGGTGCATAAATATTTACAATTGTTATATCTTCTTCTTGGATTGATCCCTTGATCATTATGTAGTGTCCTTCTTTGTCTCTTCTAGTAGTCTTTATTTTAAAGTCTATTTTGTCTGATATGAGAATTGCTACTCCAGCTTTCTTTTGGTTTCCATTTGCATGGAATATCTTTTTCCATCCCCTTACTTTCAGTCTGTATGTGTCTCTAGGTCTGAAGTGGGTCTCTTGTAGACAGCATATATATGGGTCTTGTTTTTGTATCCATTCAGCCAGCCTGTGTCTTTTGGTGGGAGCATTTAGTCCATTTACATTTAAGGTAATTATTGATATGTATGTTCCTATTCCCATTTTCTTAATTGTTTTGGGTTCGTTATTGTAGTTCTTTTCCTTCTGTTGTGTTTCTTGCCTAGAGAAGTTCCTTTAGCATTTGTTGTAAAGCTGGTTTGGTGGTGCTGAACTCTCTCAGCTTTTGCTTGTCTGTAAAGGTTTTAATTTCTCCATCAAATCTGAATGAGATCCTTGCTGGGTAGAGTAATCTTGGTTGCAGGTTTTTCTCCTTCATCACTTTAAGTATGTCCTGCCACTCCCTTCTGGCTTGTAGAGTTTCTGCTGAGAGATCAGCTGTTATCCTGATGGGGATTCCTTTGTGTGTTATTTGTTGTTTTTGCCTTGCTGCTTTTAATATGATTTCTTTGTGTTTAATTTTTGACAGTTTGATTAATATGTGTCTTGGTGTATTTCTCCTTGGATTTATTCTGTATGGGACTCTCTGTGCCTCCTGGACTTGATTAACTATTTCCTTTCCCATATTAGGGAAGTTTTCAACTATAATCTCTTCAAATATTTTCTCAGTCCCTTTCTTTTTCTCTTCTTCTTCTGGAACCCCTATAATTCGAATGTTGGTGCGTTTAATGTTGTCCCAGAGGTCTCTGAGACTGTCCTCTGTTCTTTTCATTCTTTTTTCTTTATTTTGCTGTGCAGCAGTTATTTCCACTATTTTATCTTCCACCTCACTTATCCGTTCTTCTGCCTCAGTTATTCTGCTATTGATCCCATCTAGAGTAATTTTTATTTCATTTATTGTGCTTTTAATCGATGCTTGATTCGTCTTTAGTTCTTCTAGGTCCTTGTTAACTGTTTCTTGCATTTTGTCTATTCTATTTCCAAGATTTTGGATCATCTTTACCATCATTATTCTGAATTCTTTTTCAGATAGACTGCCTATTACCTCTTCATTTGTTAGGTCTCGTGGGTTTTTATCTTGCTCCTTCTCCTGCTGTGTGTTTTTCTGTCTTCTCATTTTGCTTATGTTACTGTGTTTGGGGTCTCCTTTTTGCAGGCTGCAGGTTCGTAGTTCCCGTTGTTTTTGGTGTCTGTCCCCAGTGGCTAAGGTTGGTTTAGTGGGTTGTGTAGGCTTCTTGGTGGAGGGGACTACTGCCTGTGTTCTGGTGGATGAGGCTGGATCTTGTCTTTCTGGTGGGCAGGTCCACGTCTGGTGGTGTGTTTTGGGGTGTTTGCGGACTTTTTATGATTTGAGGCAGCCTCTCTGCTAATGGGTGGCGTTGTGTTCCTGTCTTGCTAGTTGTTTGGCATAGGGTGTCCAGCACTGTAGCTTGCTGGTCGTTGAGTGAAGCTGGGTGCTGGTGTTGAGATGGAGATCTCTGGAAGATTTTCGCCGTTTGATATTATGTGGAGCTGGGAGGTCTCTTGTGGACCAGTGTCCTGAAGTTCGCTCTCCCACCTCAGAGGCACAGCACTGACTCCTGGCTCCTCAATTTGGGATGATTTGTTGTCTGTTCATGTATTCCACAGATGCAGGGTACATCAAGTTGATTGTGGAGCTTTAATCCGCTGCTTCTGAGGCTGCTGGGAGAGGTTTCCCTTTCTCTTTGTTCTCACAGCTCCTGGGTCTCAGCTTTGGATTTGGCCCCGCCTCTGCGTGTAGGTCGCCGGAGGGCGTCTGTTCTTCGCTCAGACAGGACAGGGTTAAAGGAGCAGCCTCTTCGGGGACTCTGGCTCACTCAGGCCGGGCGGGAGGGAGGGGGACGGAGTGCGGGGCGAGCCTGCAGCGGCAGAGGTCGGCGTGACGTTGTACCAGCCCGAGGCGCGCCGTGCGTTCTCCCAGGGAAGCCGCCCCTGGATCCCGGGACCCCGGCAGTGGCAGGCTGCACAGGCTCCCGGAAGGGCGGTGTGGACAGTGACCTGCGCTCGCACGCAGGCTTCTTGGCGGCGGCAGCAGCAGCCCCAGCGTCCCACGCCCGTCTCTGGGCTCCGCGCTTTCAGCCGCGACTCGCGCCCGTCTCTGGAGCTCCTTTACGCGGCGCTCTTAATCCCCTCTCCTCGCGCACCAGGAAACCAAGAGGGAAGAAAAAATCTCCTGCCTCTTCGGCAGCTCCAGAGTTTTCCCGGACTCCCTCCCGGCTAGCTGTGGCACATTAGCCCCCTTCAGGCTGAGTTCTCGCCGCCAGCCCCAGTCCTCTCCCTGCGCTCTGACCGAAGCCCGAGCCTCAGCTCCAGCGCCGCCCGCCCCGGCGGGGGAGCAGACAAGCCTCTCGGGCTGGTGAGTGCCGCTCGGCACCGCTCTTCTGTGCGGGAATCTCTCTGCTTTGCCCTACCCAGGTATGTGGGGAGTTTCTTGCCTTTTGGGAGGTCTGGGGTCTTCTGCCAGCGTTCAGTAGGTGTTCTGTAGGAGTTGTTCCACGTGTAGCTGTATTTCTGGTGTATCTGTGGGGAGGAAGGTGATCTCCGCGTCTTACTCTTCCGCCATCTTACCCGGAAGCCTAGACCCCAACATCTTCTTTAAAAAAAAAATCTTATAATGTTATATCATTATATAATCTATGTTATAAAATTTAGTTCTTTTTAGAATGTATATATTAAAATTATTCAGAAAGTCAACATATTAGAATCCTTACCTTTAATTTACCAACTGGTCATATTACACTAAAGAAATCTTAGATGTTGAGGATACTCAAGGGAGTTGCATAGCTTAAACAAATAAAAATAACAATTCCACATCTGTTGGCTCTCTAATGTAACCTAGAACATAGATACTATTAATGGCTGGTATTGGTCATAGGAAGTCAATGTGAGGCAGGCTGTGACTCAAGCTGGACAAATCTCAGCCAGTTCCCTGGCCATATTTGATTGGCATATTAGTTTCCTATTGCTGCTGTAAGGTTGTACCACAAACTCATTGGCTTAAAACCAACCAGATGTATTATCGTACAGTTCTGGAGGTCAGAAGTCCAAAATCGTTCCACTGGGATAACATTGGTGCCAGCAAGCCTGCATTCCTTCTTGAGGCTTAAGGGGAAAATGCATTTCCTTGCCTTTTCTGGCTTCCAGAGGCTGCCTACATTTCTTGACTTGAGGCCCCTTCCTTCATCTTCAAAGCCACAGTATAGCATCTTCTCTCCTCTACGACCAATGCTTCTGCCTTTGTCTCTCTCTCTCTCTTTCTTTGTGTCTCTCTGATCCCCTTGCTTCCCTGTTATAAGGACCCTTGTGCTTATATTGCCTTCAAGCACATAATCCAAGATAATCTCTTTCTTTCAAGATCCTTAACTTAGTCACATCTGTAAGATTCCTTTTGCCATGTAAAGCAGATTCTGGGGATCAGGATGTGGGCATCTTTGAGAAATCCATTACATAGCCCACCACAATTGATACAGGAGCAAGAATCTGACCTAAGCCAGGCCAGCATCCTTCTGGATTGTTTTTTGCCCCGGAACTTGAGAAAAATCACCCATAGTAATGGAAGCTCTGACCTACGAGGTTTAGGATCCATCAGCAGCCATATTCCTTGATTTACAGAATAGGCTGGCATAAAGGAAAAAGCATGGAGCTCCCTGGAAGAGAGACTAACGCGGAAACAGAGGGCTGAGGCCCAGGTGTGCTTTTGCCAGGTGTATATAACTGAATCACATTGCTGCACACTTGAAACTAACACATTTTAAATTAACTATGCTTCAATAAAAAATAAATCATAAAAAAGGGCATGCACTAAAAGACAGTCTTTACTCTCAAGGAGTCCCATGGGAGGCAGAGTAGCAAATCGTCACCGCGTGTGATGAGTACCATGGGAGCACTCCTGGGGACACGTCACTCAGGAGTGTGCAGGCCAGGGATGGTTACCAGAAAGTTGATGTTTGGGCTGAACCCTAGAAGATAACAGGAGATTTTGGACAGTCAAGGGAGAGGACATTCCAGGCAAAGTCAGAGGCATGAAAGAGTGTGGTAGATTCCGTGCATCGTGAGCAGTGTAATATTATAAGAACAAGGAGTTTGGACTTCCCTGGTGACTAACCTGGGGGTTAAAAATCCGCCTGACAATGCAGCGGACACAGGTTTGAGCCCTGGTCAGGGAAGATCCCACATGCTGCGGAGCAACTAAGCCCGTGCGCCACAACTACTGAACCTGCGCTCTAGAGCCCGCGAGACACAACTACTGAGCCCGTGTGCCACAACTACTGAAGCCCCCATGCCTAGAGCCTGGGCTCCGCAACAAGAAAAGCCACCACAGTGAGAAGCCTGCGCACCGCAATGAAGAGTAGCCCCCGCTCACCGCAACTAGAGAAAGCCCGCGAGCAGCAATGAAGACCCAACGCAGCCAAAAACAACAACAACAACAACAAAGAGTTTATGTGGGGTACTGATGAGAAATGAGGTTGGAGAGCTTGACAGGGCAAAATTGAAAAGCTCTCAAGGCTCACGCCAGGGAGTTAAGGTTCTATTTCCAAAAGCAATTGCACAGTGCCTGGTATAGAATATTAACCGTCACATCGCTGATGGTTCTGACGCAGAGACTGCGCACGGTCAATACAGAAATCAAAAGGCCTGGTCACAGAATTGATGTTTGGCGCTGACATCTTTGCTCTGGGAGAGAAAAATCAGTGTTGGAGAGCTAGATTTCTTACATTTTTAAAATCCAAAGATCAAAGACATGAATATGACTGAGCAGCTGTATATGAAGGGGGTGAGAAGTAAAACTGGAAAGACTGAAAATAATATATAGTTAATACTTACTGAAGGCTCCTCTACATTGCTAATACACTAATTGCTAAGAGCAGGGATCTTTGCCTGGGGTCTGTTTATGAGCTTGGGACTATTCTGAAAACATCTTGAAGTTTTAGGCAAAGTTGTTTTTTTTCTTTAATTAATTAATTTAATTTATTTATTTTTGGCTGCGTTGGGTCTTCGTTGCTATGCGCGGGCTTTCTCTAGTTGCAGCGAGCGGGGGCTACTCTTCATTGCAGTGCACGGGCTTCTCACTGCGGTGGCTTCTCTCGTTGCAGAGCACGGGCTCTAGGCATGATGGGCTTCAGTAGTTGCGGCACGTGGGCTCAGTAATTATGACTCACGGGCTCTAGAGCACAGGTTCAGTAGTTGTGGCGCACGGGCTTAGTTGCTCCGCGGCATGTGGGATCTTCCCAGCCAGGGCTCGACCCCGTGTCCTCTGTATCGGCAGGCGGATTCTTAACCACTGCACCATCAAGGAAGTCCCAGGCAAAGTTTTGAGCATGAGTGCATTTGTTTGTTTTCCTAAGGATAAGTGTTTTGAATTTTTATCATATTCTAAAAAGTCCTTGTCTCCAAGGTTAAGATCCACTGGCTTCTAGCAGTCAACTAGAACAAAAGGACATGAAGTAACATTGTTTAGACATTGCATGGTGGATTATAGTGGTAGAAATTTCTTTTGGGGGGAGTGGAGAGTTAGCAGGTAGGCCAACGCCCAGTGGTCTAATAAACAACCTCCCAAACCCTGCTGCCTTATCATAATGACAGTTTATTTCTTGCTCACCTCGAAGATCTATGCAGTTAGTGGCAGGAGGTGGGTCTTCTGCACACAGCTGGTTAAGGATCAAGCTCCTTCCATGCTGTGGCTCTACCATCTTCAACATGTCACCTCAGAGGCACCCTGGCATCCTCCAGGTAGCACACAAGGGAAAAGAGAGAGCACATGGAGAAGGTGCATCCCTCTTAACTGCCTTGATGGGGCGGAGGCACATCCCTTCTCACATTTCATTTACAAGAACTGATCATAAGGTCCCTTCTAAGTGCAAGGGGGTTGGGAAGTGTAGTTTATCTGGGTGCACAGGAAGAGGAAATGTGTTTGGTGAATATCTAGCTAGTTTCTGCCCTGGGAAGTTTACAAAACTGGATTCTTATCTGCCTCTCATGGTTTTAGGGTAGCTCTAGGTGAAAATACATGGAATGAACTAGATATCCTTTCTCAAAGACCATATGGTTGTTCATACCGGGTTTTTAAAAATGTGTCCTTTGTTTAAATAATGTGTCCTTTGTTTAAATAATGTTTTAGGTCAGGAGCACAACCTCAAGAATTCTCTGATTCATCAACATCCTCAAGGGTAGTCACCCACCCAGTAACTCAGATGGAATGTGAGATAAAGGTCCAAGCCTTCAATATGAAGAAAGAGATTGAGGAATCTATACTACACTCCTTTCTACACTGAAGATGCTAACAGTGTTTCAAGGTCCAGGATATCTTATTGTCAAATAAGATTCACTTTATGCTTTCATTCTGATAAGCTCCTTTGTAAAACATTAGTCCAGGACCTTCTTAACTCAAACTGCAGAACAAGTCAATTCCAGAGGGGAACACAAAGATCAAGTGATGTCAATCATCTAAGAACTGGAGCATATTAAAATGCTTTACTTTGAAAGACATTTTCAAGTGACTACTTTAATCATATAGAATTTTGCTAATTAAACAATTTAAATGCCAGCTCTACTAACTGAATTTTGAGTTACATTTTAATTGTTTCTGTTCTCTAAAAATATACATCAGAGCTTTTTAATTTTAATTCCACATTTTACACAGCAGTTAACTCTCCCACACAGCCAGCTCCAACAGTCACAAAAGCAGAAATACATGCTTGCTGAGGGTACTGTTTTCCAGTTTTAAGCTTATTAAAAATTCATCTTTTGAACTGTTTAGATTAAGTTCTGCCCTTTACTGCATCTTACCAGTCTCACAAAAGCCAAGCAGTCAGTGTGGTCTGTATGAATATAATCATGGTCGAATTCTGACTTGACATAGTCTTTTTCTGACCTTAAATACTTTCTTCTCCATTAAAAACAGTTTTGCCTCTTCTAATTGACTGCTAAGTCAATTTCCTGGCTCTGTCTTCATTTGTTCATTTAAAAAATGTATTGAGGGGCTTCCCTGGTGGCACAGTGGTTAAGAATCCACCTGCCAATACAGGGGACACAGGTTCGAGACCTGGTGCAGGAAGATCCCACGTGCCACGGAGCAACTAAGCCCATGCACCACAACTACTGAGCCTGCACTCTAGAGCCCTCAAACCACAACTACTGAAGCCCGAGTGCCTAGAGCCCATGCTCCACAACAAGAGAAGCCACCGCAATGAGAAGCCTGCACACTGCAAAGAAGAGTAGCCCCTGCTCACCGCAACTAGAGAAAGCCTGCACACAGCAACGAAGACCCAATGCAGCCAAAAAAAAAGAATAAATAAAATAAATAAATTTATATAAAAAAATGTATTGAAAATCTTCTTCTTAGCTGTGTGACCTTAAGGCAAATCACCATGCATTATAGAGCCTCAGATTTTTTATCTTCGAAATAAGAATAATCTCCCAGATTTGTTGAGAAGACCTCAAACGGGATGATGAAAAGGAAGGTGCTTTGAAATCTTCCAAGGGCTGTAGAAATACCATTATCAATAAAACCACTAAACCTCCTGATAGGTGAGAACAATCATTGTTGCAGAGTTCCGAGAAGGAAGCAAGTGCGACTTGAAGCATCCTGCCTAGAGCGAGAGGGGAGAGTGGGGAGCCAGGACTTGTGCTGAGTCATGGTGAAAGAGGAGGACTTAAACACATGGAGAGGGAAGGAGAGGGCACCTCAGTCAGAACTGTAAGATCCGTCCTGACAAAAGTGCACACAGGTGGAAATGAACTCAAGTTGGCTGGCTCTGAAGTAGGCTGTTGACCTGGGTGGATTGAGGAATAAACTTGAAAAGTAAATCAGGATCAAGGGGAGAGAGTCTTTTCATTGACAAGGACCTTGAATTGATTTTTGATTAGGACATGGTGGGATGAGGTTGGTATTTTCAGAAGACTCATCTGGCAAAAAGGGTGAGTGACCAGATGCACAAAGACTCGTTAGTGGGCCGCCATGTTCCGATCCTGGTGAGAAGAAATAAAGGCCTGAACTATTATGAGAGCAGGGGGGTAAGAACAAAATGGTACTTGAGAGAAGTGGAAAACCCTGACTGTCATCATTGTACCACTGTTACCACTACCCAAAGCACAAAAACCATGGCACTGCAAGAGAGCAGCATGGATTTGGTAGGACAGGTAAAGGGAGAAGTTGAGAAGGACTCTAGCTTTGGAGTTTCAGTGACTAGGAAAATGACATCCTCAACAGGCAAGGTGGTACTCTTCCAGGACAGAGGGATGGGGGCTTTGGTGTTGGATATACTGAGTTTGAGGTGAAAGCTGGACACATAAGTGAAAAGCTCAGGACTCTGTTACTTGCACTCCTTGCTTTGAATGTTATGTCCTTGTAATAGTGAACTGTCTCTTTCTGTGTGCACCATGCTGTCATACTTCCATGCATTTACCCTTGCCCCTCCCACCTTATTTATTTACTTATATTTGGCCACACCCTGTGGCGTGTGGGATCTTAGTTCCCCGACCAGGGATTGAACCCGTGCCCCCTGCAGTGGAAGTGCGGAGACAACCACTGGACGGCCAGGGAAGTCCCTATTTTTATTATTTTTTAAAGTCAGGTTTAGTGATGTTTAACTGACATACAGTAAAGTCCATCCTTTCCAGTTGTATGGTATAAGTATCAACAAGAATATACAGTCATGTAACCACCACTACACTCAGAGAATTTTCCCTGTGTCTCTTTGGAGTCAAACCCCTCACCCCAATTCCAAAACTCTTATCCAATCTCTGTCCCTATAGTTTTGCCTTTTCCAGAATGATACAGATGGAATCATACCGTGTATAGCCTTCGGTGCCTGACTTCCTTACTTAGCATGATGATTTTTGAGATTCACTCCTGTGTTGCAGGTACCAGTAGTTTGTTTCTTTTTTTTTTTAATTTATTTATTTAATTAATTTATTTTTGGCTGTGTTGGGTCCTCATTGCTGCACGCGGGCTTTCTCTAGTTGCAGCGAGCCGGGGCTGCTCTTCGTTGCGGTGTGTGGCTTCTTACTGTGGTGGCTTCTCTTGTTGCGGAGCATGGGCTCTAGGCGCACGGGCTTCAGTAGTTGCATCACGCAGGCTCAGTAGTTGTGGATCATGAGCTCTAGAGCACAGGCTCAGTAGTTGTGGTGCACGGGCTAAGTTGTTCCGCAGCATGTGGGATCTACCTGGACCAGGGATCGAACCGTGTCCCCTGCATTGGCAGGTGGATTCTCAACCACTGCGCCACCAGGGAAGCCCAGTTTGTTTCTTTTTATTGCTGAATAGCATTCCTATGTATGGAGGTATCATACTCTGAAGAACAATTGAATTATTAATATTTTTAGCTTTTGGCCATTATGCTTAAAGCTATTATAAACTTTCACCTGCAGGTCTTTGCACGGACGTAAGTTTTAACTTCTCTTGGATAAATACCTCGGAGAAAGATTGCTGGATCGCAACATAACTATATATTTAATGTTACAAAAAACCAACGAACTGTTTTCTAAAGTGACAATACCACTGGTATTCCCACTAATAATGAATGAGGGTTCCAGCGGATGTTTTGGGTGCCTCCTCTCCCTCCCCGCTTCCCCTCATCCCCACCCCCTATCATGTTGTTATGCTGTTAGCAGCCCTATGGAGAGGCCCGTGTGATAATTATCCTGTCTGAACAAAAGGTAGTGAGGAACCGAGGCTTGCCAGTAACCAAGTGAGTGAGTTTGGCAATGGGTTCTCTGCCCTAGTTGAGCTTTGAGATGACTGCTGCCCATCTGGGAGCTTGGCTGCAATCTCAGGAGAGATCTCGATTCAGATCCACCCAACTAAGATGCTCCCAGGTTTCTGACCCTTAGAAACTCTGTGAGGTAAGAAATGTTCGTTGTTTTAAGCTGTAAAGTTTGGGGCAACTGGTTACACAGATAATTAGTGCACTGAACCAAGACACTGGCGTGAAGCTCAGGGGAGAGGTCAGTTCTGGAACAGAGATTTCAAGTGAAACTATGAGAGAGGATGAGTTTTGAATGCTTTGTGCCGAGACCAGAGCTTCCAACCCTATTTCTGGGACCCCATCCAGAATGTCTCTATCTCAAAGGATACAGATAATTTTCAAGACAAAATTAACTAAAAAAAAAAAAAAAAAAAAAATACAGTATTTTCGGGGTAGGGAGAGGGGGCCACATACTCAATAACGATTCTGTTGTCTCAGTTCTCTGAACTTTAGACATCACCCTCTATGCTGGTTTCCAGCCATCTCTACCCTCATGCAATATTTTATGGTGGTCTATTCATCTGGCAATTTTCAGGTATATACAAATTCTTTACATCCCACTCTTCCTCTTCTTTCTCTTTCTCTTTTTTTCCCCTGAAACCCAGCTTTAATGTTTTACAGAGTGATGCAAGTTAAAACAACTCCCTGTGGAATCTGCTCAGGCATAGAGAGAAATGAACTGGGGGGAACCCTGACACCCTATTCCCATTTGGCCCCCGAATCCCAGACAGTACATTTTTCCTGGAGGTGTGAGTATGGGAAATAGGTGGGTGTCGGGAAGGGCTGGAGGGTAGTGGCTGATTCCTGTTGCCTCTCCAGGCTGGAGAGTTACGGATCGGTGGTGAGGGGCAGTCTCCCACTGTCTGCACAGCGACTGGGACTCGCCCAGATGAGGCTTAGGCAGTATTTAGACGCTGAGCTGAGACAGAAGCCTTCCACCCTCCAGTTCAGCTAGAGCTCGGGGGTGGGGGATGGCTGGGTGTGTGGTGAGCGGGTGTCAGGATAATGTTTGTGACAAGGTCTCCCTCGTGCCCCTTAAACATATTTGCCGTTGAACTGCAGCCAAGATTTTAGACCAGGACAGCCAGCATTGCTGGCTTCTCCTTCTTGAAGGATTCCTGGGGCTCCTCTGAGCCACACTGAAAGCATCGTGCAAAGGAAATCCTTTTTCCTTAATAAAAGCGGCTGTGATTCCCTCCCACCAAGTTCTTCACTGTCTCTAAAGCTGCACATGGCCATTTATACAGACACAGAGGGAAAATACAGTTTTCTGAATGTAGCACCCTTACCTCTCACAGCAAAATAGCCAAGCCCTTTAGGATAGAGATGCTTTAGGCAAACCCATATCACATCTAATGTCTCCTAAGACTTCTGCAAAATTAGGGTAGGAAGTCGTTTGGGCTTCATTTTTCTCTGTCCTACTGCACTATACATCTAACCAAACCACTCTGTCAATACAATTGCTTCTTTTTTGATTTTTGCACAAAACCGATTTTTCCTTTCTTTCATAGCCCATAACCGAAAGCTTTCTGAAATGGATGTGGGAGGAGACATGTGCAAAGCAAAAGGAAATGGGAAAACGTTAAACAAATTACTTTTCGCCTGTGCGATTTTCCTCCTTTTCTCTGCAGCGTTATTTGCCTTCTCTGTTGACATTTCAGACTAGAGGAAGATTATGCATAATTGGAGCAGCAGTTTCTTTATCTCTAACCCTCTGAGGGTTCCAGGGACAGAGGTTGTTAGCCTGGGAAACAGGATGTTTGCATGACTGATTAGGCCACGCTGCTTTGACCGAAATGGTAGAGGATATTCTTGGCGGATTTGCCTGTGTCAGGTCGGCCTGCTTCTTGTCCATCACTTCTGGGGTGAGTTAGCTGCCGCCACGTGTGTTAGACATCACATCTCAGTTTGTTCTTTCAGGCTGTCAGTCATCTTACCTGCTGCTGATGATTAAAAACCTTATCTCAACCGAGAAACTGTCTGCTGCCTGCATTTGTGTCTGTGACCACGGGATAGTTGTTTGGTGCTTTGGGCTATCTTTATCTCAGATTCCTGGTGCTGGGGGTTCCAGCTGTTTGTGGGAAGTAGAGGCTCACAGAGCTGAACAAATGACTTTACCATTTTCAATTTAGTTGTGCTACAGGGGCAGCTGAAGATGACACCACACCGTATTGCTTCCTTAACTACATTGCTGGCTTACTAAACAATGCTGCACAATCATGGTTTGTAAGCTTTGGTATGTAAAATGCAAATTTCTCAGCGCAGCTGACAGTGATTTTGATCCAGTAGGTCCCAGATGGGACCCGGGAATCTGTCTTTAAACAAACAGCCTGATAAATCTGATTTAGATGGAACACGGGACAGACTACAAGAAACAGAGCTACACAACATTAAAGAGTCGAGTGGAGGTTAGGAGATCCGAGTTCTGTTTTAGTAATCTCATGACGAGTCAAAAAGAATGTTGAGGGAAAACCCCAATACTTCTATTTATAGTGACTAGAGTGTTAGCAATTTAAGGATATAATTTATGTCTAATTTCTCTCTCTCTTTTTGATGTTAACTAAATTCACTGTGGTAATCATTTTTTAAAAATTGAAGTATGGTTGATTTACAGTATTGTGCAGAAACAGACTCAGAGACATAGAAAACAAACCTATGGTTCCCACAGGGGAAAGCGGCGGGGTGAGGGAAAAATTTGGAGTTTAGGATTAACAGATACAAACTACCATATAAAAAATAGATAAACCAAAAGGATGTACTGTATAACACAGGAAACTATATTCAATATCTTGTAATAACCTATAATGAAAAAGAATATGAAAAAGAATATATATATATATATAAAACTGAATCACTTTGCTGTATACCTGAAACTAACACAACATTGTAAATCAACTATACTTCAATAATTTCTCTTTGGTGATGCACTTTGATTGATACACTTGATAGACACTAAATAATTAAATCTAATACTTAATGATCTTAACAAATTTAAAACATTTATTATCATTTGTTGAACATTTTTTTATTAATATGAATCATAATAGAGAACCCAAAACTAGACCACAAAATATTTAGGAATTTAGTAGCATTTCAGATTAGTCGAGACAAAAAGGATTGATTAGTCCCTCCCTGGTATTATAACTGGCTTGTCGTTTAGATTTAAAAAGAGGCCGGATTTCTACTTCACTCATCAACCCCAGATAAATTACAGATGAATTAAAGATCTAAATTGAAAATAAATAAAGCTGTATACACCCTAGAATAAAATACAAATACTTCTTTTTAGTATCATTGGCATGACATAAAACCAACAAGTCAAAAAGTTAAAGAGAGACATATTTGACTACCTAAGAATTATTGTATGGTAAAAAATATCATAAAAGAGTCAAAAGTTAAGCTTAAAATTAAAGATAAAATTAACAACTTGAGAAATATTTTTGAATAGGCAGTTATGGACAAATAATCCATAAATGACCTATAATTTATGAAATGATGTTCAACTTTGCTCAAAATTATATAAACGCAAATGAAAATAAGATACTCTATTTCACCTGTTTCACAAAAATTAACTTATTTCATGACATCAGCTTTGGGGGTGTGGAGAAGAGGGTTTGAGCAATCTCTATACAAGTTTAAAATACTCATAATCTGATCCAGCAATGCTACTTCTAAAAGCGTATCCTAGAATTAAAATTGTACACGTAACCAGAACAAGGATGATAATTAGAGCACTGTTTGTAATAGTAGGAAAAACCTGGATATAATCCAAATAATCATTAATAGAGGGCTGGTTAAGTAATTAATGATTCATAATACTTTGTACTTTTTTTTTCTTTTTTTTTTTTGCATTTGATGAGATTTTATTTTCAGAAAGGCAGGATTTATTCCGGTTTGTCCAACAGATCACATAATCAAGTTTTTTTTTTTTAATGTTAATCAAGAAATTCCACTTTCATCAGCAAAAGGAGGGCTATGCTGTCAAACACAGCCAAGATTGTAAGCATACAAATGGCATTAAGTCTACTGGATCTTAAATTATTCACCAGTATCCACAAGAAAAAGGCCAACCTTTGCCCTCCTGAAAAGGTATATCACTTTTTAGGAAACTGGTAGCGCTTCTGAAAGCCTCAGCATGCTAATAGCCCTTGCAAGTGTATTTTACACTATCTGTGCTGACTCAGCTAGGAGCCAACAGGCTGGATGTCGGCAGGTAAAACACATCCCTACAGACCTGTTACTGTTCATGATGACATTTGGAAATCTCAAATCGCAACCCCAAAGGCTCCTTCTGTTCCATTCATGCATTATACGTACACATATGAAGAGTTTTCCTACCAGTAGCATTTAAAATAAGCACACTTAATAACTGCAAGCCACATGTAACATAGAATATTCAAATGTTTAGTTTTTAACTGTGTGTGACAAAGCTAAGGCAGCCTACCATTCCAATAAAAAAGGCGGGGAGTGGAAGAGACAGGTTTAACACACCATTAATTTATGCTACTGAGTTTTTCTAGTGAAAGACAGCAAAGCCAATACAAAATTTAGGGACAGAGGAAAACTCAGGTTTCAGCCTCTGGTACCTCTCTAAAGGCAAACCTTGTGCTTCCGCGCCCTGCCATCCGGAAAGCTTACCTCCTTCCCAGCCAGACACCTTCTAGCTGAGAATACAACAGTCATTAAGAATCTCTGTCCCTGACAGCCCACACCTGGAACATGCATCATGCCTACCTGGCAATACAGGGGCCATGAAAGGTGAGAAAAAAGCTTGCCTTGTGAGAGAGACTGTTGAAAAGGAGCCCCCTGCCCCAGTCTCCCAAAAAAGTACTGATCACATTAACTACATCCAAGGAACCAGAGGGAAATAACTGAGGATTGCAGAGAATCTACTCGAGCTGTCACTGCAAAGAGTAGAGTAAGAGGCATGCAACCTTCCTCAAATCACATGCGCTTCACTCAAACTTTTTCCCTCACACAGGTCTTCTCTGCTAACAGGACTGGTCTTCAGCATCTCTCTGAGTTCCTCTCTCTTATCTGAGTTGCTCAAGCTAGTTTTAGTCTTTCCCAACAGGATCCAGTTGGAAAATATAAAGCCTTTGGAATGCAGCCGCGCAGGAAATAAGGCATATACAGAAACAGGAGATTTAGGAGAAGCCCTCCTGATGTAGATTTAGAGACAAAAGCGCCAGACTGCCAGCAGCAGCAGGATGCCCAACAGAGCTGTTTTCCCTGATATACTCGTCCCGTCACTTTTGTTACCCAGGTTCTCCTGGCAGCGGCGGTACTGAAGCTCCTTCTCCCCTAAGGCTTTCGCAATGGCTTCGAAACTGCAGCGGTCAAACATCCAACACTGGTAGTAAGTTTTTGGTGGCATGGCTTTAACGATGAAGCAAGTATCTTGATTATGTGAATAACTGAAGACCGTAGTGCGGCCATTAGCTGCGTTAATACAGCTGTAGCTCTCCAGACTGTGACCTACATGGCAGAGGACAGCCAGGATGAACAGGGGCCCGAGCAGGATGAACCCTCCTTTGCTTCCCATTGTGACCGGCTACAGATTCTTATGGCTCCCGTCATCCGCTTTAGTGTGGCTACTCCTGCTACTGTACTATTTTAAAAGTATGGTTAGATCTGCATAATATATGGATATGGAAAAAAAACACCAAGATACACTGTTAGATTTAAAAAGAAAAAGGAAGGTAGGACACTAAACAATGTGTATATTATGTTTCTGTTTGTATATAGCAAAACCCCAGAAAATGTGTTTATATACACAGATAATTTCTGGAAACATTAAGAAATTGTTAAAAATGGATACCTTTGGGAATGGGAGTGAGGATTTTGGGGTAGGAGGAAGACTTACTTTTCACTGGAAATACTCTTGTATTGCTTCAAAATTTAAAATCACGTAATATATCTTTGGAATTACTGAAGCAAAAGCTACTTGAAAAAGCAAGCATTTTACATACCTCAGCTGTTCTTCTGATTACAGCATAATGTTTGTGATAATCATACTTTGCTATCAGAAAGATCAAATTATGTTTTATAAAACAAATTAACTAATCATATGAAACATTTACAAAGGTGGTTATTTTGAAAAATAATTCAGTGTGTAAATGACAAAACGTCATTAGGAAAAATCCATGCATTTAGCATAGCTGGTATGTACTTCACTGTGTCATACCGCTATGCAAAGATGTTCCTGACACCTCCTCTGTGCCATGACATGCTTTCAGGACTTTGCCTAGTAAAGGTGGCTATTTGCCTTGTCATCCTGAAACCGTGTAACTCTGATTGGGACTTGAACCCACACACTGGGACTTGAACCCAGCCAAAACCCACACTGGGACTTGAACCCATGTTCTTTTAACTGAGATCACACACCTCGTCTCAGGACTTAATGAAGTTCAGGTTCTTGATGCCTCATCGCAGAAAGAATTCAGTGAGAGACAAAGTGATAGGTAAGAAGTCGATTTATTTAGAGAGAAACACACTCCACAGACAGAGAGTGGGCCATCTCAGAAGGCAAGAGCAGCCCCAGGGTATGGGGTTGTCAGTTTTTATAGGGGTGGGTAATTTCACAGGCTTCTAAGTGGGAGGAGTATTCCAGCTGTTTTGGGGAAGGGGTGGGGATTTCCAGGAAGCGGGCCACCGCCCACTCTTTGACCGTTATGGTCAGACTTGGAACTGTCATGGCTCCTGTGGGTGTATCATTTAGCTTGCTAATGTGTTTCAATGAACATATACTGAGGCTCAAGGCCTAGTGGAAGTCCACTCATCCGTCTGCCATCTTGCACCTACTTGGTTTTAATCAGTTTATGTTGTGTCCTCAAACTAGGACATTCTTTTAAAGGTGGTGCCCTGACCCCTTCCCTCCTGTTTCAATCATGTAAGCAGATAAGTTATGGAGTCCCCAGAGAAAGAGAACCAGGAATGGCTTTCTTGACATAAGAGAAGCCATTTTGGCCTAAGCCGTTGTGTGATCTCAGGTGGGCAGGGTCAGGATGTTTCCCTGTGAGCTGAACAAAGGCACTTTAGTTTAACATACAGGCAGAAGGGCAGGGTTCCCCAAGGCAGGCCATTATGTATGCTTATAGCTATAGACAGCATCCTTTTGGTGATTATAGTAACAAAAGCAATGAAAAACAAAGGTTAAAGTAAAAGAAACAGATCCAACATGGGGTCAGATTTTGTTCTTCTCCGTTACAAAAGGTCAAAAGGAGAGAGGAGACGCCAGTCCATTGTCCTACAAACCTCCTAGAATCCTTCTTGCTGAAATCCGTCTTGAGCCATGCGTGTGCCATCAGGAAGGACCCTGAGTCAGAGTGATCGGCCAGAGGCAATCGGGAAACTAACCCCATTACCATAAAACCCGAGTCTGCGAGCCACATGGCAGAGCAGTCCTCCTGGGTTCCCTCACCCTGCTGCTCTCCGCCTGGGCGCCCCTTCCCAGTAAGGTCTCTTGCTCGTCAGCATGTGTGTCTCCTGGGACAATTCATTTTTGAGTGTTAGACAAGTGCTCACTCTTGGGCCCTGGAAGGGGTCCCTCTTCCTTCAACAAATGGAGTCTTGAACTTTTTTAGGATCACAACCCTAAAAGCAGGATAGACGCAGCCACAGCCATAGCCTGAAGTGCTTGGTGGGTTTTAGGAAGACAATGTACTGGGAATCTTGGACCTAAGCGTTCCTCAGCTGGCAAGCCATAACATATGTAATTTCTGTCTAGGAAGAAACTGAGTTTTACAAAAGTGAAATGAGGGGGGAAAAGGCACAAATACTGAGAACCAATCAGTCCTTCTCAGCATTGCCTCATGCCTTCTCCATGCATCCTTATTAAAGCCAGATGCACATTTAATTTTAGAAAAGTCTAAATAGGTGTGTGTTTTATTTTTCTGTTTTCTACTGGAGTAATGTTGTAAGCTTAGAAATGCTCTATATCTAGCATCTGAAATTTACAGCTCTTCTGTTTTAAGTAAACATCAGGTACTTAGCTAATTGAATGTAATGCTTGTAGGATCCTGTTTATAGGAAAGTGTCAACTTTCAGGATGTTGTGTATAAGTCTGGATAAAATTATGTAGAAAATAACAGCGTACTCTTGTTTCATAGGCTGACCTTGCAGTCAACACCACCTGGAAATGGCTCAAAACAAAAAATGAGCGAAGGGCTGAAACGAGATAAGATCAAATTGATGTCATGGTAATTACACAAAGTACCATTCAATCATTGGATGGAATTTACTGTTGATCCCTGGACTTAGATGCAGGTGGGAACATGCAGTTTTTATTACTCTGCTGGTATATAAAACAGGTGAGGACTTTATCAAGAGCAGTTCCTGAGAAATCACAAGACGAAGCTAAAATCCCTCTTCAGATCCACAGTCAACTGCCCTGACCACATCCTGCAAAAAATCCAGCGGAAGGTAATATGAATGAAATAATTTGGGGGATTTTAATTGAGGATTTTTGAGAATACAGGGGAGCTGGTTGTCATAAACCTTAGTAAGAAGACAGGCATTTACACATTCTCTTTTCAGCACTCATGATTGAATTGGGAGGAAGTCTGCAAAATTGTGGTCTGTGATCACAGGCTAAGATGTTATCTAACTGAAGCCAGAAACCAACTGTCTCCTGCTGTGATGAGTGAGTGCCTGTTAGTAACTAAAAAGTTTTCTCAAGAAATATTGGATGTCATTTGAAAGGCATTCTTTTGAGTGGTTTCCAGGGGTCAGGAAGAGAGGGAGTAGACATGTAAGGTGCTGATATTGTTTTGTCATCAGTTTTTAAATGACACATAACTACATCTTCAAACTGGTCAATGGTAAAGCAGCTCACCTGTTCAGCTGAATGACCATAGCTTCTGATATTTTTTGAATAGACCCTCTTGGGTGGACTTGAATTGTAACACTGAAATCTCTTGAACAACATTGTTTCCTTTTTCTTCTTTCATAGAATGCCACAAAAATAAGAGTCGGTAGTATTTCTCAATATTATGATGGACCTTGCAATTCTACATCACTTGGCTAAGTCTAATTGGTTTGTTCTGCAGAGAGTTTCTAGAAATGTTTGCTAACTTTAGTTATATTTGCGTCGGTGCTGCTTGGAATGGCAGCTGCTTAGGAAATTAGGACTAGAAAATAAAAGTGCTCCTTTGTCCCTCCTTATTAATGTTGAGGATACAAGATGGGGGTACATGGAAGAATTATGAACTGACACTACATGGGTCCCTCAGGAATACTGAAGCTCCATTTCACTTTAATGGGAACTTTTGTTTCCTGAGCTCTACAATCTTCTCCCCACTCAAAAAAGAAGATGTTTTATATTAGAACAGAGGAATATTCTTAAGTTTCTGAAGATGTCTTTTAAATAATTACTTAACACCTACTCAATTATTCAAAATATTGGTCACCCAAATTGATTGTAATACTTTGCTATAGTCTTGAATTATTTTTAAATGATAAGAATAACCACCATTTATGAAAAGTTTATGTGTGTTCATTTCATTTCTTTAACTTTGGTTTTGGTTTCTTTTCTTCCTTTCTTTCTTTTTTTTTTTTTTGCAGTAATAGAGTCGTTGAAATTTTGAGTCATATTTCTCACCATTTCTTGCTGAAAAAGGTAGCATGTGAAGTGTTAGAAAAGCAATTTATTATATTCCAGAACAGCTTCTCAGTTTCCTTGTACATTTCTCAAATTTACATGAAAACTCAAAGAGCTAGGAAACAGAAATAGTAAAATTAGAACGTAATATGTGCATTTCGTTCAAAAGTAGATCAAGATAATCTGCTTTCACAAAGAGAAAATGTACAGGAATCAGCTGATATTTCCATTGAGAACAGCATGACCTATAGCACCATACTTCCATTTTTATAGATTGTGAATCCCAGAGTAGTTTGCTATCAACTTATGATCCTTGCAAATTCTGGTTTTGGTGTGTAACATTTCAGCATTCCCCATCATAATGCTGCACAAAATAATCCAGTAATTTCTTGATTCACCAGACTCAGATAACGTTATAGAAATGCTCTAGCATCCGCTGTGCACTGGGGTAGGAGGAGGAGAGAGAGAGAGAGAGAAGAGGGCGCTTAGGCCAGAGCGGGAGCGGAATCAAGGGCAATATTATGAATTGAATTTGAAAAGACAACAGTAACATCATGATCCATGCTGAAATCAATGCCCTAAAGAGAATGGATTAACTGTGTGTTTCTAGGCTATAGAGGTAGTATAGGTGAAAGGGTACTATCTTAGGATCAGACCACTTTCCAGATGATTTTGGCAAATCCTTTTACTTCTCTCAAGGGTAGTTTTCTAGTCTACGAGATAGGTGACATAATAGTGCTTTCCCCAAAGTGTAAAGAGAATCAAACAAGGGAAATGGATATGAAAGCCAATGCCTGTCCCCCGCCAGTCACGCCCCACCAATCAAACACTAGTCCTCATGCCTTGGTCAGGGGTAAAATGCCTCTTTATCCGAATGAAATGGCTTTCCTAAGGCTGTTCTGAAGAAGGTGAAGTCAGATAAATATGCAAAATAAAAAATTACACAGGCAACTTATATTTGAGCTGGTATAACATAATGTTACTCTAAAAAAAAAGATGTCAGCATTCTATTTAGGGATATACCACCTGAAAAAAAAAACATTTAAGAAGTTCATTGTGAAATATAAAGTTTTGAAGGCAGTGTAGTAAAATGTGGTTCAGAGCTTGGAGTTGTAAAGAGACATTCTAAAATCTTAGGTCTGCCAGTGGTGAATTTTGTGACTTTGTATAGGTTACTTCGCCTCTGGAATTCTTTTATCTGCCAAAACGAGAAGAATACCTCACAGGGTTGTCATGAGTACTGAATATATTTATGTGTTCAAGGTGCTCAAAAGAATACCTAGCACACACAAGTGCTCAATGGTTGGTATTCTTTTCAATGTAGAAGTTATTATTACCAAATTCAGTATGGCAGATACTGTGGGCAATGCTAACTCCGAATTTTTTTTCACACTTTGTTAGATTTCCCCTAATAGATTAACTGAATCTGTGTTATATAAATCACACCCCACAGAGGAAAAGTACCAGAAGAAAGTGGAGAGACAAGACTGGCGTCCCATATCTCAAACCCTGGAGGAGAAATTTTTGTTATAAGGGACAGCAGTTGTTCCAGTTATCTATTACTGTGCATCAAAGTACTGAAAAACTTAGTGGGTAAAACAAGAAGTTATTATTATCTCTCAAGGCCCTGCAGGTGGATTGGGCTCAGCTGGGCTGTTCTTAACTTGGATTTCTCATGCATTTGTGATCAGATATTGGCTGGGGCTGGAGTCACCTGAAGGCTCAACTGGGCTGGTCATCCAAATGGCTTCTTCACTCATTATTTCTTGGCCTCTTTCTCTTTCTCTGTGTGCCATCTCATTCTCCAGGGTCGGTCCACGTCGCTTATAGCCTTCTTATTGTGTGGTGGTCTCAGACTACTAGCACTTCTTACACAGAAACTGGCTTCTAAGACACAGGAAGCAGAAACTGCCAGGTCAGTGCAGGGCTACTCCCACGCTTGGCCCAGTGTTGTACTGGTGTAAGGGACACTCTCATGACTGCCTTATTCTATTGGTGTAAGTAGTCATAGGGCCCACCTAGATCAATGGGATACAAAGAGAGACACACCACTTTTCCATATGGAAGTGGCAAGGTCATACTGCAGAGTGAATGTAGGCTGAGGGATATTTTTGTGGCCATCTTTGGGAAGTACACCTGCCGTAGCAGAGAAAACAGGGGCAATAAACAATAAGGGGCTTCTCTTTGCAGTTCTGCTCTGTTTTTTTTTTTAAACTATTATTTATTTTTATTTTTGGCTGCACCACACAGCATGTGGGATCTTAGCTCCCCTACCAGGGATCGAACCCGTGGGCCCTGCAGTGGAAATGTGGAGTCCCAACCACTGGACCTCTAGGGAATTCCCTGCTTTGTTTTTATCACAGAAAAAAATGCTTATAATGTGAGGTGCTGGGGTTGAGAAATATACAAACCCAGCCTGTCCATTCTATTATTGAGAGACTTTAAGGTAAATTAAATGTTTCTATAATCTAGTGCTTTTAAATGGAAATGATACTTGGTGTGTCAAAAGATTGCATGAAAACAGTTCAAATAAAGAACAAAATGTAATGGACAAATTTTAAAAGTTACAAGAATGATTCTTATATTGCTATAAAAATGCTCTGTATAAAAGTTTTCTGGCCTTTGGATGTTTTACTTTTCTGAGTGATAAGTTGACACTACTTAATGTTTTGTTCCTGATAGCATTTATTACTGCAATAATGTTAATTTAAAAAATTGGGTATTTTTAAACTACAAATATTTGAATTTCTCATTTAAAACAAAATTTTATGGTACATAGAGTTTGTCCTATCAAAATTTCTTGTTGATTTAGTTTGCAGACAATTTAAAAAATGCTGATGTGCTAGAAAAACCAGAAGGGTAATGGAAGAACTAAGATTTTAATTACATAATTATGTTAACACTGTAAAGTGCCTTAAAATAACAATTAAAGTAGAAAGTGTACATCTTATTTTAAGCCCCTTAAATTTAGTCAGTTAAGAAAAGAAGCTTGTCTGGGCTTCCCTGGTGGCACAGTGGTTGAGAGTCAGCCTGCCGTTGCAGGGGACACGGGTTCGTGCCCCGGTCCGAGAAGATCCCACATGCCGCGGAGCGGCTGGGCCCGTGAGCCATGGCCGCTGAGCCTGTGCGTCCGGAGCCTGTGCTCCGCAACGGGAGAGGCCACAGCAGTGAGGCCCGCGTATCGCAAAAAAAAAAAAAAGAAAAAGGAAAAGAAAAGAAGCTTCTCAAAATATGATTGTTATAAGAATCGTCATAAAGGAATTGAAATTTTTATAATCCTATGAGCACTTCAATTTCCTTCTAAATACTGCCCGCTCTTTTTCTTTTTAAAAAATAAATATTTAAAGGTCATCTTTTGTTCTGTTTGTTTTTATGGAAACCCCTGGGGGGTTTTTTTTGTTTGTTTTTTTGCAAAGTATACCTGTACAAGTTGTATTTTATATGTCTTTTGCCTCTAAGACCCCCTTTTTTCACTCTTTCTCTTCATTTCATCTGGAAAATTAAGTCGGCTCCCTTTTAGAATTTTGCGAAGTCAAAAAATACTGTTAAGTAATTGATAAACAGAAATCCCACCCCAAATACAGCTGCTGAACTGTGTGACATCACTTATTTTCCTGTGGACACTGGGACACTTCGGGGATACACTATTTGCAACCCCTGTGATTAGGCTGGGGAAGTTATGAGGACTGCTGAATACACAAAGCCCTGTACAAATGTTAAAACAGTAAAATATATATATTTACTACCGTCATGTCTTTCTTCCCCATGAAATACGTGTTCTTTATTCTCATTAGTTTTTCACCTCTCCATTTTCCTGTCCCCAGCCTATCAAATGTTTCAACATCTACGAATGCTTTTACTACAGCATTCATTGCTCTAACTCACAGTCATTTGCCTTTGTATCTGGGTCAGAGAGCAGAAAACTTATTCATATTTGTGTCACCCATACTTGGCACAGTGCCTGGCACGTAGCAGGTACTTATTCAAAGTCTTTAAATCTTTCAAATGTTCAATTTGGACATTAAATTTTGCACTTTACAATGTTGAACTGTCAAATCATCCAAAACTCATCTTTTCATAAAATAGAGAAAGCATTAATTATCTATATCAAAGAATGAATGAGGGGATTTGAGACAGATCATGGGAGTATTAACCGTTTCTCTCTCAGCCATCCTTTGACGATCAGTGAATGCGATACTGGGTCTGAAGGTCACTCTAGTGCCTAGGAGCAATATTTGAATGTCTACTTCGAAGATCTGAGAACTTGGAGGATTACTGAGGCTAGGGGCTGGAGCATGGGATCACAGAAGACATTCACTGCTCGACCTGGGATTCAGAATATGTTACAAGAACAGGGTAAAAACCCACTTGCTGTAACTAGAGCACATGAAGAAAGAAAACTAGTAGCCAAGGCTACTCCAAGTTGAGTTTCCTGATCACTGACCCCAGACTCTTTAAATTCATTCAGCAGGAGACATCAATGGTCACTTGGTGGGACGTGAAGGTGAGCCTGTTCGGGGACTGGCTCCATGGGAGGTGGTGGGATGAAGGATGAACGGTGCTGAACGTCCGCCTACCCTTGCAATGCTCCACCTTCACATCTCTCATCCAGGCTGAACTATTGCTATTCGCTGGACCAGCCAAGATGCTAAAACTTACAGGCCTCTCCTCTGTTTAACAAACAATTCTTACATAGCTATCTCATGCCAGGCAGTGTGCTGGGGATTAAAGTCTTTGCTTTCAAGGGTCCTTTTCATTAGTGATCCTTCACTGAAGGCTGCCTACTTTTCTTCTTGGTGGTTAGCTGGGCTAGATGGGGCTAATGAAGTGAAACCTTCGGTTAACTCTCTAGAAATCAGTTAGATTTAATCTGTTTTGTTAACAAAGAATTATGCCTCTACCCTAGCCAGTCATCTCAAAAATGTGGTATGAGTCAGTTGGGCTTCCTGGTGTGGAGAGTATGGGTGAGTCACCCCATCTACCACCACCATTAGAAAAATCGAAAACCTTACTCTTTGGCAGTGGGGGAGCAATGGCAGCATCTTTGCAGGTAAATGAAGACCAGGATGTCACACTGTACCAAACACTTGTCTTCTTGGAACAATCTTTTATATATATGTATATGTACATATATGTGTATTTGTGTACATACATGCATGTATACATATATACATACACCCATATATGTGTGTGTATGTATATTTAATTTGCCTTGAAGCCTTTCAATAATAGGATTGACAGGATGGGATGATAGATTTCTCAGTCCTGGCACCTTACCTCATAAACACTTTTTTTCTGTGATAAGAACAGAACAGAGGAGCTGCAAAGAGAAGCCCCCTTATTGTTCATTGTCCCTAAGTTTTCACTGCTATGGCAGGTGTACTTCTCAAAACTGGCCAGAAAAAAAATCTCAGTCTAAATTCCTTCTGCAGTATGACTTTGCCACTCCCACATCAAAAAGCAGTGTCTATCTTTGTACCCTGTTTGATAGATGGGGTTGGCGTATATGTGTATGGTACTTAGTGTGTCAAGATATGTAGAGAGAGATGTATATAGATATATACCGATGTCCATAATGTGTGTGTGTATGGTACACTGCTATTTACCTATTATATAAATCATTTAATACATTAATTATATATTAATGTATATAATCACAATAAATAATACGCAAACATAATTAAATAATAATAGTAAGTTTAACATTGCAAATCAACTATACTTCTATGAAAAATAAAAAATAATAATAGTAAATCATGGCAATAATATTCTTTAATACTCTTAAGAATGCTATCTTTTCCTCACAGAGTCTTATTATATTAAGAACGTAAATTTGCCCACATACCTCGTTTGATATAAAGTAACAGATACCCAGTTGAAACATTGAAGCTCTTATATATGCTTTTTATTAATGTTTTCTTTTGAATTCTTATGACTTTTATATCTTAGCATAAAATGGCTCTTACCTGTGGCATATTTAACCCTTAGACATTCATGTATTAGCCAGCTACAAATTCTATAGCTAAGTGAGAATATGTCGTCTCTAATGAATTTATTATCTGAAAATATTTTATCAAACACTTATTCTAAGTTGTCATTCAAGAGTTATCTTGTTTCTCAGTATGAATGACAGCTCTACACAAGCAACTTTTGACTGATACTGTTACTGTTCTAAAGTCCCGATGCAACACAACTGCATCTACTCTGTGCAAGACCTTGTGCTAGGATGGGGGTGCGTTAGAGGGGCACAGTTTCTACCCTTAAGAAGCTTTACGTGGATGGAAAGACAAACAGGTATGTAACTAGCTAGAGTTCAGGACAGACTGGGGAACTTCATCTAAGAATTATAAGCAAAGTGATGGATAAATGCAGTGGAGAGTTATTTATTCTCCCTTTGGGCTTGGATGAAACCTTCACAATGAAGCTGGTGGCTGGGCAGCTCCTTACAAAACTCTGAGGTGGATGGCTGAGAAGGGGGAGAAAGGCCTTACAGGTCAAGTCGAGAATACACACATTTTCTTGGCCTCATTTTATTCTGATGGGGCAGGTGGCAGGAGGTGAGGGTGTGTTGAGTGGGTGTTGGAGGCACAATGTGGGGTTGGATATATAGAGTCTGTGATGCCTGCAGTGTCCTCACTCAGAATACCAAGAGGCTGAGATTAGTACATCTGATTTAGATTGCGCATGTTTTGCAAAATAGCATAAATCCCAGCTGAACATAATTATTGTTCCTGCCCTGGGTCTTAATGTTTTTCTTCCATATTCCAAAACAGAAAGGGCTAAGGGTGATTAGGCTGATGAAAACATTTATTAAAATGTTTTTGGAAACACCTAGAATTTGAGGGTTAATCCCTTTCTGCTTGGTTAATCTCATCTCTTTTTAAAATAAAGACAAAGCCGTTTCTGTTATTGAAAGTTAAAGGAATGGTGACTTTGGTTCTGCTTTTTCAATCTTCACTTTATCATAAAGCAAATCCTAAAATATGCATCCGTTTCATGCTCTCACTTTCTGCAATCTTGTTATAAATGCTTCTCTCTGAATTAATTCTGATATAATTGTTCACTGCATAATGCTGAATTTTCATAATATATGAGCTGCAATATCAAAGCACAAAAATGATACTAGTTTAAAAAGGAAACCAGTTTCAATTCTGAAATTCTCCTTGTGGCTTTGTATATCACTTAAGAAGTGGTTCTCAAATTTCGGCTCTTAGAATCTGTTTATGATCTTAAAAATTATTGAAGAGCTCAAAGAATTTTTAAAATGAATTTATATTTATCAATAGTTACTGATATAGAAATTATGTTGGAAAAAGTTTTAAAATATATTTTTTAATTTTTTTATTTTTTTGGCCACATGCCTTGTGGGATCTTATTTCCCTGACCAGGGATTGAACCCGGGCCCTCAGCAGTGAAAGCACCAAGCACTGGACTGCCAGGGAATTCCCAGAAATATTTATTCCTTTAAAAACAACAATTTAAAACCCATCACATGTTAACACAAATACAATATATTTATAAAAAGTGACAATTTCCAAAACAAAAAAAGTCAGTGAGAAGAGTGGCATTGTTTTACCTTTTTGCAATTTTTTTTTTTTTTTTTTTTTTTTTTTTTTTTTTTTTGGCTACATCCTGAGGCTTGTGGGATCTTAGTTTCCCAACCAGGGACTGAACCTGAGGTCATGGCAGTGAAAGTGTCAAGTCCCAACCACTGGACCACCAGGGAATTCCCTCTTTTTGAAAATTTAAGAAGTACTGGGCTAACAGAACACAGCTACATTCTCAGGTGCTTCTTTATTCAATCTGTTGCAATACCACATGTCATGTAGCCTCTAGAAAATTTCTCTGAACACTCATGAGGGGATGAGAGTGAAAAACCCAAACAGCATCTTAGTATTATTATGAAAATAATTTTGACCTCACAGACCCACTAAAAGTGTTTAGGGTCCCTAGATCTCACTTTGAGAGCCACTGACTTAGGACAATATTTATTCAGTGTTAATTATGGGTGAAGATAAATAAAACCCATAATTACTTGTGTATAAGTATATAAATCAGGTAGAAATAATGATGTACATGTTTTAGCCTTACCTACATGTAAACAGTCTGTTTTCTGTATTATAAACTGTTGGTTCTACTGTCTGACAAATTATTCTTATAAGATACATGGGTTGATATAAACATCTAGCAAAAACATGGTCTTATCATGTCAGTCTACATGAAAAATAACCACAGGTTTTGAATCACATGAAATTATAAATCTCATTCTGAAATTTTTTTACAAGAAATTTTGGTTTTGATAAATTATAGATTTAGAGGAAGTTGCCCCCCCCAAAAGAAAAATGTACAGGGAAGTCCTGAGTATCCTTTAGCTAGTTCCCTCAATGATAATACCTTCCAAAGCTATAGTACAAGGGGAAAACCAGGAAATTGACATTGGTACAACCCACAGAGTTTATTTGGATTTCACTAGTATTGTGTGTATGTGTGTGTTTCTGTGCAATCTCATCCCATGTTAGATTGTGACACTATCACAATCAAGATAAAGAACTGTCCCATCACCACAAGGCTCCCTGGTTCTATCTTTGTAGAGCCACATTTACTTACTCCCCTCAACTTCCTCCCCACATACTAACTCCTTGAAACTGCTAATGTAGCATCTCTATAATTTTATCAATTCAAGAGTGTTATATAAATGTAATCACACAGAATGCAACCTTCACTCAGCAGGATACCCTTGAGATCCATCCAAGTTGCATGTGTATCAATAACATGTTCCTATTTGTTGCTACATAGTATATAATCTGGTATTGGAAGTACCATTGTTTGCAGAACCAACCATTCCTCTGCTGTTGGGCATTTGGATCATTTCCAGTTTGGGGCTATTATAAATAAAGATGCTATGGCCCTTTGTATACATTTTATTTGAACACAGTTTTCATTTCTCTGAGATAAATGCCCAAGTACAACTGCTGGGTTATATGGTAAGTACATGTTCAGTTTTATAAGAAACTTCCAAACTATTTTCCAGAGGGCTGTACCATTTTATATTTCCACCAGCAACGTCTGAATTATCCTGTTTCTCTGCATCCATTTGGTGTTATTTTTATGTTAGCTAGCTGATAGTATATAATATCTCATTGTGGTTTTAATTTGCATGTCCCTAATGGTTGATGTAGAATACATTAAATGTGCTTACTTGCCATCTATATATCTTCTCCAGTGCAATGTCCATTTTTCAATTGGATTTTTAAAATTGAGTTTTCAGAGTTCTTTATATATTCCAGATACTAGTCCTCTGTTAGACATGTGGCTTGCAAACATTTTCTCTAAGTCCATATCTTGTATTTTCATCCTCTTTGAGGATTAACCCATAATTTGGATGAGGTCTAATTTATCATTTTTTCCTTTTATGTATTTCATTGTCAACTCTAAAAACTATTCACCTAGCCCCTGCCCACCCTTCCCAATTTTTTCCTAAACATTTTATAGTTTCACATTTTACAGTTAAGTCAATGATCCATTTTGAATTAATTTTCATATAAGGTATGAGATTTACATTAAGGTGTTTGTTTATATGTTTGTTTTGTTCTGTTTTTGTATTTGTTTTGCCTATGGATGTCCAATTGTTATAGCAGCCATTATTGAAAAAGTCAAAATCCTCTGTTAAATTGCTTTGGCATCTTTGTCAAAAGCCAGCTGGGCATATTTTTTGGTTCTCTATTCTGTTCCATTGGTCTGTGTATCCCTCTGCTAATATCATGCTGTTTTATTACTGTAGTTATAGAATAAGACAACACTGGGAAGACTGGTTCCTCCCACTTTGTTTCTAAAATTGTTTTAGCTATTCTAGATTCTTTGCCATTCAATAATCATAAACTTCTCTGTGTCTACAAAAGCTGTGCTAGGATTTTGATAGGTATTTCATTAAACATAGAGATCAGTTTGGAGAGAATTGACGTCTTTACCATGTTGAGTCTTCCAATCCATGCACATGATACGTCTCTCTGTTTATTTAGGTCTTTAATTTACTTCATCAGTATTTTGTAATTTTCAGTGTACAAGTCCTGTCCATATTTTGTTAGATTTATACGTAAGTATTTTATTTTCTTTGGAGCGATTATAAATAGTATTGTGTTTTTAATTTGTTTCCACATTATTGTTTTTAGTATATAGAAATGTAGTTGATTTTTATGTGTTGTTTTTGTCATGCAATTTTGCTGAACTCACTAATTAGTTCCAGAACATTTTTTGTAGGTTCCCTGTTTTGTGCTTTTTTTTTTTAATGTAGATGATCATATCATCTATAAATAGGGATAGTTTTACTTCTTCATTTTAAATTTGTGTGCCTTAATTTCTTTTTCTTGCCATATTGTGCTGGCCAGAATGTCCAGCACTATATTGAATAAGAGTGTGAGAGTGGACATCCTTGCCATGTTCCTGATGTTAAGGGGAAAGCACTTGGTTTTTCACCATTAAGTGTGATGTTATCTGTAGGTTTTTGTAAATGCTCTTTATCAAGTTGAGAAAACCCTTTTGGTTCTTGTTTGATGAGAGTTTTTATCATGAAAGAGTACTGGATGCTGTCAAATGCTTTCCTGTTGATTGATATAATCATATGATTTTTCTTTATTCTTTTGATATAATGGATTACAATTAAGTGATTTTCAAATATTGAAACAGCCTTGAATACTGTGAATTATTTTCAGTTGGTTGTGTCGAATAATTCTTCTTATTCATTACTGGGTTCAATTTGCTATTATTTTGTTTTGGATTTTTGCATCTAACTTCATGAGATATACCAGTCTCTTGTTTTCTTTTTTTGTTCTGTATTTGTCTGGTTTTGGTGTCAGGGTAATCCTGGCCTCATAAACTGTTCCCTTCTCTTCTATTTTATGAAAGTGGCTCTGTAAAATTGGTGTTAATTCTTTAAATGTTCTGAATTACCTTCTCATTGGTAATTCTCTGTCTCTGTTATCTTTCATGGTTTGAACATAAGCAGTTTAAAAATAGGTATAAAAATCTGTCCCTTTCACATATATACAATGGAATATTACTCAGCCATAAAAAGAAATGAAATTGAGTTATTTGTAGTGAGGTGGATGGACCTAGAGTCTGTCATACAGAGTGAAGTCAGAAAGAGAAAAACAAATAACATATGTTAATGCATATATATGGAATCTAAAAAAAAATGGTACTGATGAACCTAGTTGCAGGACAGGAATAAAGATGTAGACATAGAGAATGGACTTAAGGACACGGGGTGGGAGGGGGAAGCTGGGGCAAAGTGAGAGTAGCATTGACATGTATACACTACCAAATGTAAAATAGATAGCTAGTGGGAAGCAGCAGCATAGCACAGGGAGATCAGCTCAGTGCTTTGCGATGACCTAGAGGGGTGGGATAGGGAGGATGGGAGGGAGACACAAGAGGGAGGGGATATGGGGACATATGTGTGCATATGGCTGATTTACTTCGGTGTACAACGGAAACTAACACAGTATTGTGAAGCAATTATACTCCAATAAAAATCTATTAAAAATTTTGTCCCTTTTATCTTACATGAGATTTTTCTAGAACATGTAGGGATAAAACCCAGTTCTTAAATGTGGTGAGGTCAATGCCTGGATAAATGGCCAATCACTCAGCTGACCTTGCATAACCTGATCTCATGTACTCAGAATGCTTAGGTAAAGCTGTATCTACAGGTATAAATAAGTCAGGAAGTGGATTTAGGAAAACTTTGATACTACCTGCTGTCTACTCTTGCCACATTGCTGGGTTAGCATTTACTTTGCACATTGATAACTAGGCTTACAGCCCAGCTACCGACCGTGAATAAAAAGCAGGAGAGACATTATCCTTTCTTTCTGTTCTCCCACCTGGGAATGTAGAGATGGGAAGGATGGGCTCAAATGCTTGGATATTTTATATATCATATGTAAGCTTATCTATCTATCTGTCTATGTATCCATCCATCCATCCACTCATACAGATATCCTTAGATATTATCTAGTTGAAATTTCATGTTTCATAAATAAGGACATTAAAGCTTCTTAACAGGATGTTAAGATTTTAAAAAGAGAACTTCTTGTTGTTATCATTATACCTGATTCTACTGGTTGATGTGAGAAGTGGGAAGAGTCAATTCTCTACCTCTTTCCAAGGGAGAAATTGCTTTTTTTATACATGGGTTTAGAGTGTATTGGGAGCTGTAAGCAGAGGGGTCAAGACACTGATGACTATTACTATTAATAGTAGTAATATTAAAATTACTGGTTGTTGTTATGCCTGTTAAGCCAATTTTATAGTAACTTTTTTCCCATGTCTGTTTTGCAGAAGAGCCATGGATTACTACAGAAAATATGCAGCTGTCATTCTGGCCACATTGTCTGTGTTTCTGCAAATTCTCCATTCCTTTCCTGATGGAGAGTTTACAATGCAGGGTGTGTGACCAAACTTGGGTTTGCAGTAACAAGAAAGCACACATTTCTAGATGTACATCAATAACTCCATTAATTACATTTCTACCTCCTTTTCAAATGTGATAAATCTTTGCTGTTGGATATCTATCTAGGCACTTTTAGATTGTGAACATAAAATTAAACTAGGTTCCAAAAATGTACAGTGAAAATGATATTTACATGTCCATTTAAATAGCAGCCTGTACATTTCCATCTGAAATAGATTCCTGATTATTCTTTATCTGAGTTTTACAAGCAGAAAGTGCTCCTTATTCAGTCTAGCTAGTTGATTTTTTTTCTTTTGTTTACATGTCTCCCAGAAGATTTGGGAGGATTTTAACATTGCCTTTGTAGATGAATTTTCAAATCAGTTAACAAGTGAGAAAACAAAACCATTTTATGCAGTAAATTTGTTTTGCTGTACTTTCTCAAAAATCTCATAAAGTAGCTGATATAATTCCATCTGCTATGAAATTGCGAGCTACTATTGGTGATGGTTTTTCTCTAGACAAGTGATAATATTTTAACCCCTGTTCCCAAGTGCAGATGCCTGATCTCCTATCAGGCTGTGCCACTCACCATGCTTTCTTAATTCTGACATGCTTTTCTTTGTCAGTATTTGGAGTTGCTATGGGGGAAAAACAATAGCAGATTCTAAATGGGAAAATATTTTGCCTCTGGGTAAAATCCTTCTTTCAGATGAGCATGGTGTTTTCATCTGTCAAGTTTTGCATTCCCTATAGACATACTATCAGCACTGGAATTGAGAAGTCATACTTAAAGAAAGAGAAACTACTGGTACTGAGATTTCCCATGCATATCTGCAAAAATCATTTTCCCATGAAAATAACTGTAGTCGGTACAAATAGATATTGTGTATGAAGATGAACATACAGCCAAAAAGTATTGGGTTGGCCGAAAAGTTGGTCCGGGTTTTCCATGTTACGGAAGAACCCGATGAACTTTTGGGTCAACCCAATATTTATTTATTTATTAATTTAATTTCTTTTGATTTCCAATAAAAAAAAGAATATTTGCTGTCCCATAATAAGGAAAAATGCATAGTCTCTTTTAAAATTATTTTTGGATTATTTTACTCTTTGCCTTTTTTTTTTTTCTTTCTTTTTTTCTGGTGATAGGCTGCCCAGAATGCAAGCTAAAGGAAAACAAATACTTCTCCAAGCTGGGTGCTCCAATCTATCAATGCATGGGCTGCTGCTTCTCCAGAGCATACCCCACTCCAGCGAGGTCCAAGAAGACAATGTTGGTCCCAAAGAACATCACCTCAGAAGCCACATGCTGTGTGGCCAAAGCATTTACCAAGGTGAGAAGTGAAAGGGCCCCAGAGACTTTCTAACAGTTCAACCAGAGAAATGTCCTCAGAGCACATCCATGGGGTTTAATGTCAGAGGTATCTGATGACCCATGCTTTATTGGGCATTTGTAGAGTGAAGGGCTGCATTTGTACCCTTTAATCAAAAGAGTCAGCAACCTTGTGGGCACAGGCTGGATTTATTCTGAATGAAGAGAGTAGGGGTAGAGGTGATGAGGGGCAGGTTGGGAGAGAGTATAGAATACTTAGTGCAGACCTAAGCTCTCAGAGTGAAAATATCAGCTGAAAAGGAGAATATGCAAATATAGCAAGCATCTATTTAATTCAGCTGGCTAGAGTCAATTTTATTTAACAGTTTTCAATTTTGCCTACCTATCTATCTATATATATCTATCATCTATCTTTTTTTTCCCTTCCTCCTTAGGCTACAGTAATGGGAAATGCCAGAGTGGAGAATCACACTGAGTGCCACTGCAGTACTTGTTATTATCACAAATCTTAAATATTTTGCAAAGGGCCATGTTGATGACTGCTGATTTCCTGGAATGGAAAATTAATTTGTTCAGTGTTTATGACTTTGCAAGATAAAACCCTCCTTTTCCTTACCATACCATTTTTTACACGCTTTAAGAATATACTGCAGCTTTATTGCTTTTCTCTTTATCCTACAGTATAATCAGTAGTCTTGTTCTTTTCATTTGGAATGAAATACAGCATTTAGCATGACCATAAAAAGCTGGTTCCGCTGGAAATAAAGTCTTTTAAATCATCATTCTACCACTGAATTCTAATTTTTTCTGAAAAGTTTCAAGCCAGTTACTTTTAATAGGATTAATGGGAAGGAGGGAGCCAGTGTGGGCCCCTATATACTCAGTGACCCAACACTGGAGAATCTTGTTCCCACCAAGCCTTCCAGAGCAAGCGGTGAGTCCTTCGGCCAGTGTGCTAGTTATGAGACAATCCATTGGGGTGAAGGAAGAAAATATAACTTCTATTTCTATTCATTTTTACATTATCCCTTTAGATGACCATTTGGATGAGTTTTATAGAAGTACAGATACATTAGTATGGTCATGCATGTATAAAATTTATAAATAAATAAATATGCAGATATTGAGGATGTTTGGCCCGAAATTTTTTTACTGGTAGAAGTTTTCAATCAGGAAAAAAAAATAAAATAAAAGAGGAAGAACACTGCTCTAGGGTTTGGTAAAGACAAAATCATCCCCAGCCTGAAGTTTCTATCCACTGGCTTATGCCTGACCCCAAAAAAAAAAAAAAAAAAGCATCTTATTAGTTCCTGGCAGCCAGGTTGTAACCAAACAGAGGCTAAGGTAAGGATATCATCCTCTTACATTCCATGTGCAGATCCTGATGGGAATGAACAAATGATGAGCAAAGAATTCACTGAGCACTCACTGTGGGCTAGGAGGAACAAACACTTTCACTTAGCTCTGTCCAAATGCTTAAGAGTAGTGCCATGCTTCAAAGTCACATTTATTGAGCATTTATACTTATAAACAGAGATAGACCATGGTTCTTACCCATTAAATTAGATTAGCTGTGGTAGAGATCAAAGCCACCCAAAATTTCAACTCCTAAGGGAGCCTGAAATTTAAAAAAAAAAAAAATCACACTGGTTACAGATAACACTTTCAAAAAAAAAATTCACTCATCACCAATTTGTCAGATTGCATTTCTGAATGAAAACCCAATTTCTAACAGGTAGGTAAACACACCAGGTGTCTGGGTGAAAAAGTTAAATGAGTGCATGTATTTTTAAAGAAACACTGAAATGTACACACATTACTTAACTTGTTCATTCATTTATTTATTATACATTTATTTAATGTCTAGTAAGTGCTGGCCCATGATTAGATCATGGAGATTCAGAGATATCAGGATTCTCTGGAAGATAAGCTTGAGAAAAGATAATGCAGCTTAATTTGAGAAGACAGTGGTGCTGATTCATGGGTTCATTCAAACATTTATTAGATATTCACTGAAAATCTACTATGTGTCAGGTCTTGAGAGCTTGTTCGGAGGATTCAGCAGGAGAAGAAAGCTAGCGATACACCCTTGACTGGAGTGCCCTTGCCCATCTGGGATCATCCTATTTGACAGAGGGGATGGAAGAAGTAATGAGAGAGGAAGGGGACATCCCCATGGTCATTCAGATCAGCCTAGTCAACCTGGTGAGCACTAGAATAAGACAATAAGACAATAAGATGCTGCTCTGAAGCAATCCACAGTCTGGTAGGGAAGAGAGACACAGGCAAAGAATTAAGATCTAGTGAGATTATGCTATGTGAAAGGTATGGATTTTGGTGACATTAAGGGAGGAATGGTTAACTTGGTCTACTGGGGTTTGTCATGGAGAGCTTCACAGGAAAGGTGATACTTGAGTCTAGAAGATAACCAGATTGATGGGGGAGGGGTTCAGTCTACTTTGAGGAAACAGCATAGGTAAATGTCCTGAGATGGGAACCAGTATGATGGTCATAGAATGACAAGAAGTTCAGTGTGCCTGGACTTCAGGGGCTGGTTGGAGGGCTGGAGCTCCAGAGACAAATGGACAACTGTCAACTAGGCAGGCAAATAACGTGCAAAGAAATGTACATTCCAGCTAGGACCTTCCTTTCTCAAACTAGGAGGCCTGAGGGTTCCTGAAGCCACAGGATTAAACATGTACCTTTCTGTAGGATCAACCTGGCTTGAAGATTTGGGGACATGTTATTTTAATTTCAAAACAAAAACAGATACATTATAGAGTAGAATGCAAAATTGCCAAAATGGGGTTAAAAATTGAGACTTAAAAAGAAACTTCACATTGTGGGTGGGGACTTCTGCATCCTGCTCTTCTGACCCGTCCCAAGCCTCCTGGGAGCTGGTTCACTCTTCTTGCATTAGGAGTTCTTAAGCAGAGGAGTTTGAGAAGTGCTGTTAAAGGAATAAGGCTCTGCTTTGCCCTTTAGAAAAGTCATTCTGGCAGCAGGTAAAGGGTGATTTGAGAAGGGGAGAGACCAGTCACAGGATCATGAATTGGGGCCTTTGCAGAACTGTCTTGGCAAGAGATGGTGGTGGCCTACTGGCGGTGAGGGTGAGGGTAAGAGGACGGGACAGATTTGGGAGGAATTAGGAGAAAATGAAGAAATGATTGTGGGTGCGACTCCTGGCTTCTTGGGTCGCTGCTGGATAACTGTGCCCCAAACTGGGAAATGGAATAGGTCTGTGTGGGAGCAGACGGGGGAAATGACAGTTGAGTTTGGGACATGCCGACTCGAGGTGTCTAAGGGGTACCGGGTGAGCGTGTCTAACAGGCAACGTGTACAGAGATAGACACGGAGCTTAGGAAAGGCCTCCAGCCTGGAGGAGTGGGCTCGAGGGTCACCTGTGCTCAGTGGTATCAACCCCACAGGGGTGGCTAGGATTGCTCACGAGGGCTTGCGGGTGTGAGGAAGGAAAGATGCTGGACCACCAAGGAGAGATTCTGGACCAGCCTGGCTAGGAAAGCAGCTGTTACGTCTTTGGCGACAGTCAGTTAGAAAGCTGTGATAGGAGCCCTCTAGAGAAAAGACGATCATCTCAGATGGATAAGCAGCAAGGAGGCAGAGAGGCAGGCATGGAGGCTGGAAATGTTGTTTCAAACCCATCTGAAAAATGCCTAAAAGTGGTATTAAGGGAAGATGATCACATGTTTGAGGGGCGCTTCTTTCAAGAAAACCTCTCCACGATTCACCTCAGCCAGAGAGAGCTGCCCCAAATTCTCCCGTGTGAGATTCTTTCCTTATGTCTAAAACACAGGATCCCAGGCACCTTTTTCTTGAATGGCAACACGTCTGACTGAGGCAACACAGCTGACCATTAACATCGTTAACAATGCCATTAACAAGATGAGTTAAACAGGCCACCAGGTCTGTCTGCAGGTCCTGGATCCTGTTTACCAGGAAGGGACGGTGTCAGGCAGGACGATCAAGGGATAAAACAAAGAAACAAGACATCTACTACTTTGTAGTTGTGTCGAGAACTGGCCATGAGCAGAAACTCCTACGTGATTACAGGGGTGTCGCTGTGGACCACGGCTCGAGGAGGAGAGCAGTAAAACAGGGATGGCTCCTGTCTCCTGGGAGTTAGGGAAAAGGGCAGGAAAAGATGGGAGGGAAAGAGATAGAGGGAAGGGAAGAGAAAGAAGAATGAGGAGGGTATAAAAAGTTGCAGAAGGAAAAATGTGTGAGAGGGAGGCAAGAGGGGGCAGTAAGGGCCACTGGAGGTGTCTGTGGCCTCAGACATGGCTGAACTGGATTAAAGCAGAAAGGAAAAGCCATAATTCTACTCACTTCCACTTCTTCCCCCAACCTCTGTCAGAATCCAAGTAATCACCCACAGTCAAGACCTCTAGCCTACATAAAGCCTTTGTGTGAATGGAAAAAGGTGACTCTCTGGGTAGGTAGAGCATCTTTTTTTTTTTAATTGAAGTATATTTGATTTATGATGTTGTGTTAATTTCAGGTGTACAGCAAACTGATTCAGATATATGTATGCATACACATTCTTTTTTAGATTCTTTTCCCTTATAGGTTATTACAAAATATTGAGTATAGGTCCCTGTGCTCTACAGTAGGTCCTTGTTGGTTATCTATTTTATATACAGTAGTGTGTATATTTAATCCCAAGCTCCTAATTTATCCCCCCACCCCTTCCCCTTCTGTTTGCTTTCTATGTTTGTTCTATTTCTATTTTGTAAATAAGTTCATTTGTATCATTTTCTAAGATTCCACGTATAAGTGATATCACATGATATTTGTCTTTGTCTGACTTACTTCGCTTAGTATGGTAATCTCTACGTCCATCTATGTTACTGCAAATGGCATTATTTCATTCTTTATTATGGCTAATATTCCATTGTGTATATGTACCACATTATCTTTATCTATTATCTGTAGATGGGTATTTAGGTTGCTTCCATGTCTTGGCTATTGTAAATAGTGTTGCTATGAACATTGGGGTGCATGTGTCTTTTCAAATTAGACTTTTCTACAGCAATATGCCCAGGCAGAGCATCTTGAGTGAATGGCTTCATAATTAAATGACATAGGAAAGTGGATGTCAGGCCGACCTTACCCTCTGGCTGGGCAGCTTTGTGCAGTGCACACACTGTGCAATCTTACATGGCAGCTCTGCCCATAATCTCATCATCCTACTATGACCATTGTTGCCTTTTGGAGAGATAATGTCTTAAATTGGCGAGAATCTCAGTTGACATCTAAGATGCCAAATATTGATGTCTTCATTATCCTTATACTGCTAAGAAACTTCTGGAGAAAATATTGCCCCAAATTCTTGCCATCTATGGAGAAACTAGGATTGTCCATAACCTGGTCCAACAGGAAGGTAAAACCAGCGAATCCACATGTAAATGACCATGAAGCTGACATGAAGATGTTGATTAGGACCGCAAACCTCAAGAGGTCCAGAGAGGTCTGCTTATTTAATAAAAAGTTAATCAACATCAAACTACCTGACATTAGTACAGCACTTTTACTTTCCCAGAAAGTTCTGGGATGGTGCCTCAATGAGTCTCACTCAGCCCCTCAGGGACCAAAAGTTAAGGCAGGTGGCACTGTCTCCATTTGACAGTTAGATAAACTGAGGCCCAAAAAGCTTTGGTTGTACAGGGACTGGGAATGCATGGAACTCTGGGTTTCCTCATCTCCAGTTCTGTGCTGCTTCTTTCAAATTCCATTGTTTTCTCAAGGGATGAAATTTTTGCTTTACCAACAAAGGACCCATTTCTCCCTGGATACCAGATAGGAGAACTTGGAGGTTTTCCCAGGGTGAGAAGCCATCCTAGTAAAAGAAATTGAAGGCTGAACTGTGACTTGTCCACTGATGTTCTGTCTCGAAGAGTGAACTTCAGCTTCACCTTTGTAGTTTCTCTCGATTCAATCAACACCTCCTTCAGGCACTTCCTTTTTGAACTTAATTAGGAGAAATACAAAGAAATTTCTCTGTTCTGAAAGCCAAGTAGGATTTCCATATTCTGCTATTCAAAACTGCATAGCATATGGAATTGTAAATATTAAACAATTTTCATGAAGAACTGAAGCTGGGTCTGAGTTTCCTTGGAGCAAAGAGAGAAGTTATTGCATCGACCTTCAAAATGGGAGACATAAACAGGAAATAACTGTTGGATGCTTTTAATGAATTCCTCTTTTGACCCCCAGAAAAGCACATGTTTGGAAAAGTATTTTCCTATTGAACCTGACTCCCAGGGCTCACTTGTCTGAAGGACTTGAAAGCTGAGGTTTTGGGGAGAGAGTGAGGGACATGGGGGTTGGGTAGGACACTCTGAAGAAGCGGCCAAAAGCTTGGCACATGATTGAAAGTTTGTAAGAATGTTTTCAAAGAAGACATTCTGTTTTGTTTGTTTGTTTGTTTGTTTTTTTGCGGTACGCGGGCCTCTCACTGTTGTGGCCTCTCCCGTTGCGGAGCACAGGCTCCGGACACGCAGGCTCAGCGGCCATGGCTCACGGGCCCAGCCGCTCCGCGGCATGTGGGATCTTCCCGGACCGGGGCACGAAGCTGTGTCCCCTGCATCGGCAGGCGGACTCTCAACCACTGCGCCACCAGGGAAGCCCCATTCTGTTGTTTTAAAGCCATTTTTATTAATGGAATGCTTGCAAAATGTAGGATAGTAGTAAAGTGGGAAGCACAAAAAACGGCATCAGTTTTCTCCAAATGCTCTTGATCGGAAAGTGTGTTTGAATTATAGTCACTTATTCAGTTGTAAGTTGTCTGTGAACAGTAATTGATTCTCAGCTAAGTTGACAGTAAGGAGAATTTCAGGACGTGCAAATTTCCTTCTACATACCTTTTTTTCTCAATTGCCACTCATGTTGGAGATAATTAGAAAACGCCAGCATTAGCGTCAGGACTAGGAAATGGAGGGGACCTGGGAGGCAGAGCGTACGTAGCGGTTCGCCCACGACGGCTTCAGAGGGATTAAGGAAGAGGAAGAAAGGAAACCTGGGTTTGACCCAGAAATGCACCCCAGCTGTGACAAGATGGAGGAAGTGGGAAGGGCATGTGGATAATGGGTTTCTGGCAGATGCTTGGGTTGACATTATGGTGGGAGGAATTAAACGCTTAACCCTGGCTATTAGGGAGGGAATTTATGAACTATCTAAATTAAATTATGGCTATTCTAGTGACTGTGTGTCTCTGGTGCTGCTCTCTGATGTGGAAGACAGTCATAACATCAGGGATGTAGTCACCGTTGGCATGGGCAGAGTGGACTCCGGGGTGGCCCCATGGTTCCTAGAGCTGAAGACGCAAGTGCTCACCCCAGCGCTGCGAAGCTGAGCGTGGCCAGAGGGTGGCTCTCTCCCCACCTGCTAACATCTCCATCCCATCAGGCAGCTGCAGAGGCACTGCTGCCCCTAGTAGACAGGTGGTGGGTGCATGGCGCTTTTGAAAAAGTGGATGGGGCTGGGGAGCGGGTGTGCTTTCCAGGGATGCCTGGCAGGATGGGTCCTGCTCACGGGGCACATTTGGCTTCATATGGATGGGATCCTTCTGTTTATTTTGCCTCTGCTGTGCCCTTTTAGTGGCATCCAACTAGCTGCAGGGGGACAGCTCTAATGCATGGGCACTCGACAAATTATAACTTCATTATTTAAAACTATTTGATAAGCTAAAGTTAAAGCTCAAATCCATTCACATGAATACCCAGCAACATGATATTTGTCAATGGGAGAAAAGGAAAAGCCATTAGGTCCCTTATATATAGTTTAAACTATCATAAAATTTTGGATGGTTGTGAAATAATGGGTTTAAGGATTTTTTTGTTACCTGCATGCACAAAGTTTTTTTGCAGGCAGTGACTATCAAGAATTTGAAGAGGGTATCATTAAAAAGTCTTGACTTCCGGGTAAGATGGCGGAAGAGTAAGACGCGGAGATCACCTTCTTCCCCACGGATACACCAGAAATACAGCTACACATGGAACAACTCCTACAGAACACCTACTGAACGCTGACAGAAGACCCCAGACCTCCCAAAAGGCAAGAAACTCCCCACATACCTGGGTAGGGCAAAGCGGAGAGATTCCCGCACAGAGGATCGGTGCCGAGCGGCACTCACCAGCCCGAGAGGCTTGTCTGCTCGCCCGCTGGGGCAGGCGACGCTGGAAGCTGAGGCTCGGGCTTCGGTCGGAGCGCAGGGAGAGGACTGGGGCTGGCGGCGAGAACTCAGCCTGAAGGGGGCTAATGTGCCACAGCTAGCCGGGAGGGAGTCCGGGAAAACTCTGGAGCTGCCGAAGAGGCAAGAGACTTTTTCTTCCCTCTTGGTTTCCTGGTGCGCGAGGAGAGGGGATTAAGAGCGCTGCTTAAAGGGGTTCCACAGACGGGCGCGAGTCGCGACTGAAAGCGCGGAGCCCAGTGACGGGCGTGGGACGCTGGAGCTGCTGCTGCCGCCGCCAAGAAGCCTGTGTGCGAGCGCAGGTCACTGTCCACACCGCCCTTCCGGGAGCCTGTGCAGCCCGCCACTGCCGGGGTCCCGGGATCCAGGGGCGGCTTCCCTGGGAGAACGCATGGCGCGCCTCGGGCTGGTGCAACGTCACGCCGACCTCTGCCGCTGCAGGCTCGCCCCGCACTCCGTGCCCCTCCCTCCCGCCCGGCCTGAGTGAGCCAGAGTCCCCGAAGAGGCTGCTCCTTTAACCCTGTCCTGTCTGAGCGAAGAACAGACGCCCTCCGGCGACCTACACGCAGAGGCGGGGCCAAATCCAAAGCTGAGACCCAGGAGCTGTGAGAACAAAGAAGAGAAAGGGAAACCTCTCCCAGCAGCCTCAGAAGCAGCGGATTAAAGCTCCACAATCAACTTGATGTACCCTGCATCTGTGGAATACATGAATAGACAACAAATCATCCCAAATTGAGGAGCCAGGAGTCAGTGCTGTGCCTCTGAGGTGGGAGAGCCAACTTCAGGACACTGGTCCACAAGAGACCTCCCAGCTCCACATAATATCAAACGGCGAAAATCTTCCAGAGATCTCCATCTCAACACCAGCAACCAGCTTCACTCAACGACCAGCAAGCTACAGTGCTGGACACCCTATGCCAAACAACTAGCAAGACAGGAACACAATGCCACCCATTAGCAGAGAGGCTGCCTAAAATCATAAAAAGTCCACAGACACCCCAAAACACACCACCAGACGTGGACCTGCCCACCAGAAAGACAAGATCCAGCCTCATCCACCAGAACACAGGCACTAGTCCCCTCCACCAGGAAGCCTACACAACCCACTAAACCAACCTTAGCCACTGGGGACAGACACCAAAAACAACGGGAACTACGAACCTGCAGCCTGCAAAAAGGAGACCCCAAACACAGTAACATAAGCAAAATGAGAAGACAGAAAAACACACAGCAGGAGAAGGAGCAAGATAAAAACCCACCAGACCTAACAAATGAAGAGGTAATAGGCAGTCTACCTGAAAAAGAATTCAGAATAATGATGGTAAAGATGATCCAAGATTCTATTTCCATGATCCAAAATCTTGGAAATAGAATAGACAAAATGCAAGAAACAGTTAACAAGGACCTAGAAGAACTAAAGATGAATCAAGCATCGATTAAAAACACAATAAATGAAATGAAAAATTCTCTAGATGGGATCAATAGCAGAATAACTGAGGCAGAAGAACGGATAAGTGAGGTGGAAGATAAAATAGTGGAAATAACTGCTGCAGAGCAAAATAAAGAAAAAAGAATGAAAAGAACAGAGGACAGTCTCAGAGACCTCTGGGACAACATTAAACGCACCAACATTCGAATTATAGGGGTTCCAGAAGAAGAAGAGAAAAAGAAAGGGACTGAGAAAATATTTGAAGAGATTATAGCTGAAAACTTCCCTAATATGGGAAAGGAAATAGTTAATCAAGTCCAGGAGGCACAGAGAGTCCCATACAGAATAAATCCAAGGAGAAATACACCAAGACACATATTAATCAAACTGTCAAAAATTAAACACAAAGAAATCATATTAAAAGCAGCAAGGCAAAAACAACAAATAACACACAAGGGAATCCCCATCAGGATAACAGCTGATCTCTCAGCAGAAACTCTACAAGCCAGAAGGGAGTGGCAGGACATAATTAAAGTGATGAAGGAGAAAAACCTGCAACCAAGATTACTCTACCCAGCAAGGATCTCATTCTGATTTGATGGAGAAATTAAAACGTTTACAGACAAGCAAAAGCTGAGAGAGTTCAGCACCACCAAACCAGCTTTACAACAAATGCTAAAGGAACTTCTCTAGGCAAGAAACACAACAGAAGGAAAAGACCTACAATAACGAACCCAAAACAATTAAGAAAATGGGAATAGGAACATACATATCGATAATTACCTTAAATGTAAATGGACTAAATGCTCCCACCAAAAGACAGATTGGCTGAATGGGTACAAAAACAAGACCCATATATATGCTGTCTACAAGAGACCCACTTCAGACCTAGAGACACATACAGACTGAAAGTAAGGGGATGGAAAAAGATATTCCATGCAAATGGAAACCAAAAGGAAGCTGGAGTAGCAATTCTCATATCAGACAAAATAGACTACTAGAAGAGACAAAGAAGGACACTACATAATGATCAAGGGATCGATCCAAGAAGAAGATATAACAATTGTAAATATTTATGCACCCAACATAGGAGCACCTCAATACATAAGGCAACTACTAACAGCCATAAAAGGAGAAATCGACAGTAACACAATCATAGTAGGGGACTTTAACACCCCACTTTCACCAATGGACAGATCATCCAAAATGAAAATAAATAAGGAAACACAAGCTTTAAATGATACATTAAACAAGATGGACTTAATTGATATTTATAGGACATTCCATCCAAAAACAACAGAATACACATTCTTCTCAAGTGCCCATGGAACATTCTCCAGGATAGATCATATCTTGGGTCACAAATCAATCCTTGGTAAATTTAAGAAAATTGAAATTGTATCAAGTATCTTTTCTGACCACAATGCTATGAGACTAGATATCAATTACAGGAAAAGAGCTGTACAAAATACAAACACATGGAGGCTAAACAATACACTACTTAATAATGAAGTGATCACTGAAGAAATCAAAGAGGAAATAAAAAAATACCTAGAAACAAATGACAATGGAGACACGACGACCCAAAACCTATGGGATGCAGCAAAAGCAGTTCTAAGAGGGAAGTTTATAGCAATACAATCCCACCTTAAGAAACAGGAAACATCTCGAATAAACAACCTAACCTTGCACCTAAAGCAATTAGAGAAAGAAGAACAAAAACATCCCAAAGTTAGCAGAAGGAAAGAAATCAAAAATCAGATCAGAAATAAATGAAAAAGAAATGAAGGCAACGATAGCAAAGATCAATAAAACTAAAAGCTGGTTCTTTGAGAAGATAAAGAAAATTGATAAACCATTAGCCAGACTCATCAAGGAAAAAAGGGAGAAGACTCAAATCAATAGAATTAGAAATGAAAAAGGAGAAGTAACAACTGACACTGCAGAAATACAAAAGATCATGAGAGATTACTATAAGCAACTCTATGCCAATAAAGTGGACAACCTGGAAGAAATGGACAAATTCTTAGAAATGCACAACCTGCCAAGACTGAATCAGGAAGAAATAGAAAATATGAACAGACCAATCACAAGCACTGAAATTGAAACAGTGATTAAAAATCTTCCAACAAACAAAAGCCCAGGACCAGATGGCTTCACGGGCGAATTCTATCAAACATTTAGAGAAGAGCTAACACCTATCCTTCTCAAACTATTCCAAAATACAGCAGAGGGAGGAACACTCCCAAACTCATTCTACGAGGCCACCATCACCTTGATACCAAAACCAGACAAGGATGTCACAAAGAAAGAAAACTACAGGCCAATATCACTGATGAACATAGATGCAAAAATCCTCAACAAAATACTAGCAAACAGAATCCAACAGCACATTAAAAGGATCATACACCATGATCAAGTGGGGTTTATTCCAGGAATGCAAGGATTCTTCAATATACGCAAATCAATCAACGTGATACACCATATTAACAAATTGAAGGAGAAAAACCATATGATCATCTCAATAGATGCAGAGAAAGCTTTCGACAAAATTCAACACCCATTTATGATAAAAACCCTGCAGAAAGTAGGCATAGAGGGAACTTTCCTCAACATAATAAAGGCCATATATGACAAACCCACAGCCATCATCGTCCTCAATGGTGAAAAACTGAAACCATTTCCACTAAGATCAGGAACAAGACAAGGTTGCCCACTCTCACCACTCTTATTCAACCTAGTTTTGGAAGTTTTAGCCACAGCAATCAGAGAAGAAAAGGAAATAAAAGGAATCCAAATTGGAAAAGAAGAAGTAAAGCTGTCACTGTTTGCAGATGACATGATACTATACATAGAGAATCCTAAAGATGCTACCAGAAAACTACTAGAGCTAATCAATGAATTTGGTAAAGTAGCAGGATACAAAATTAATGCACAGAAATCTCTGGCATTCCTATATACTAATGATGAAAAATCTGAAAGTGAAATCAAGGAAACACTCCCATTTACCATTGCAACAAAAAGAAAAAAATATCTAGGAATAAACCTACCTAAGGAGACAAAAGACCTGTATGCAGAAAATTATAAGACACTGATGAAAGAAATTAAAGATGATACAAATAGATGGAGAGAGGTACCATGTTCTTGGATTGGAAGAATCAACATTGTGAAAATGACTCTACTACCCAAAGCAATCTACAGATTCAATGCAATCCCTATCAAACTACCACTGGCATTTTTCACAGAACTAGAACAAAAAATTTCACAATTTGTATGGAAACACAAAAGACCCCGAATAGCCAAAGCAATCTTGAGAACGAAAAATGGAGCTGGAGGAATCAGGCTCCCTGTCTTCAGACTATACTACAAAGCTACAGTAATCAAGACAGTATGGTACTGGCACAAAAACAGAAAGATAGATCAATGGAACAGGATAGAAAGCCCAGAGTTAAACCCATGGACATATGGTCACCTTATCTTTGATAAAGGAGGCAGGAATGTACAGTGGAGAAAGGACAGTCTCTTCAATAAGTGGTGCTGGGAAAACTGGATAGGGACATGTAAAAGCATGAGATTAGATCACTCCCTAACACCATACACAAAAATAAGCTCAAAATGGATTAAAGACCTAAATGTAAGGCCAGACACTATCAAACTCTTAGAGGAAAACATAGGCAGAACACTCTATGACATAAATCACAGCAAGATCCTTTTTGACCCACCTCCTAGAGAAATGGAAATAAAGACAAAAATAAACCCATGGGACCTAATGAAACTTAAAAGCTTTTGCACAGCAAAGGAAACCATAAACAAGACCAAAAGACAACCCTCAGAATGGGAGAAAATATTTGCAAATGAAGCAACTGACAAAGGACTAATCTCCAAAATTTATAAGCAGCTCATGCAGCTCAATAACAAAAAAGCAAACAACTCAATCCAAAAATGGGCAGAAGACCTAAATAGACATTTCTCCACAGAAGATATACAGACTGCCAACAAACACATGAAAGGATGCTCAACATCTTTACTCATTAGAGAAATGCAAATCAAAACTGCAATGAGATATCATCTCACACCAGTCAGAATGGCCATCATCAAAGAATCTAGAAACAATAAATGCTGGAGAGGGTGTGGAAAAAAGGGAACACTCTTGCACTGCTGGTGGGAATGTGAATTGGTACAGCCACTATGGAGAACAGTATGGAGGTTCCTTAAAAAACTACAAATAGAACTGCCATATGACCCAGCAATCCCACTACTGGGCATATACCCTGAGAAAACCATAATTCAAAAAGAGACATGTACCAAAATGTTCATAGCAGCCCTATTTACAATAGCCCGGAGATGGAAACAACCTAAGTGTCCATCATCGGATGAATGGATAAAGAAGATGTGGCACATATATACAATGGAATATTACTCAGCCATAAAAAGAAACGAAATTGAGCTATTTGTAATGAGGTGGATGGACCTAGAGTCTGTCATACAGAGTGAAGTAAGTCAGAAAGAGAAAGACAAATACTGTATGCTGACACATATATATGGAATTTAAGGAAAAAAAATGTCATGAAGAACCTAGGGGTAAGACAGGAATAAAGACACAGACCTACTAGAGAATGGACTGGAGGATATGGGGAGGGGGAAGTGTAAGCTGTGACAAAGTGAAAGAGCGGCATGGAGATATATACCCTACCAAACATAAGGTAGATTGCTAGTGGGAAGCAGCCGCATAGCACAGGGAGATCAGCTCGGTGCTTTGTGACTGCCTGCAGGGGTGGGATAGGGAGGGTGGGAGGGAGACGCAAAAGGGAGGGGATATGGGAACATATGTATATGTATAACTGATTAAATTTGTTATAAAGCAAAAAAAAAAGTCTTGACGATGAATTTCATGTAGCCATTTCAAAGGTAAAACTTGACAAAAAGTTATAAAGACAGCCTCACCTTTCTCATTGAAATTTCTGAAAGTGTTTTATTTGAAAGTTTTATACAAATTTGATACTTTGTATTTTTCTCATAACTATAATTCTTTTTTTTTAACCAAGCTCCCTATGGACATTCCCCAAATACCCTCCAGTTCACCCCATATTTTCCTAATTTTTGTGTGTGATCACATGAAAGGTTGTGAAACAGTGGAAGAGATGACCAGATTAGAAAAAAGAAAAAGACTGTGTTTGGCTGCCATCATTACAAAGCAAAGCACACACCAAAGCATCTACTGAACATTCAGGAAAGGGAGATCCTGAAAAATGTTTAGCAAACTAAGGATGGAAAATAGAATTAGTTTTATAGTCACTGTTATTCCTAATTTAAGATGTGTGAAATGCCATTAACTTTATCCTCATTTGGTTTGCTGTCTTTATTGTTTTACATTAGTGAACATAAAAATATTTATAAGCACTTTCATGGGTTCATTCTGCTGAGTCCATTTTCTCTCCTGTGGTTGGGAGAAGAACCACTAAATATTTTTTTCACATCTGTGGGCTCATTTACTCAGGTGTCTTATTTGGATTTGACCAGTTTTTCTGCTAATGTTCTTTTTCTATTCTGGGATCCAATCCAAGAATCCCACTTTGCATTTAGGTGTTATATCTCCTGAGTCTCCTCCATCTGTGACAGCTTCTTGTCTTTCCTTTTCTTACATGACTTTGACATTTTAAAAGAGAACTGGCCAGCTATTCTGTAGATTGGCCCTCAGTTTGGGTTTGTCTGATGCTTCCTCTTGATCAGACTGAGGCTGTGCATTTTTGGTCCTTCTCAGTATGTCATTCTGGGAGCTTATGATGTTGATAATGTCTTATTACTGGGGATGTGAACCATGATGTCTTGGTTAAGGCAGTGTCTGCCAGCTTTCTCCACTTCTCCAAAGTTATCATTTTTTAAAAATATTTAATTAATTTATTTATTTGGCTGCGTCAGGTCTTTAGTTGTGGCACGTGAGATCTTCGTTTTGGTGCACGGGCTCTTCATTGTGGCACGCAGGCTTCTCTCTAGTTGTGGCACGTGGGCTCTAGAGCGCGCGGGCTTAGTTGCCCCCCAGCATGTGGGATCTTAGTTCCCCGACCAGGGCTCGAACCCACATCCCCTGATTGGAAGGTGGATTCTTAACCACTGGACCACCAGGGAAGTCCCCACAGTTATCATTTATTACTTACTGCTACTTTTCTGCAAGTCTAAAATTATTTCAAAATAAAAAGTTAACAAAAATCCTCCTTATAATCTGATTTCTGCATCCCTTACCCTATTGTACTGAGCCTCTTAATGGTCATCCATTAAGATGGATTGTTCATGTTTATTAGAGCAGAAGATGAATCTTATGAAAATCAGCTTGTTGTTCCTTGGCCTTAGTTTTGCAGAGACTCAGAGCCAGACCTGGGGCCCAGTTCAGTGCCTTTCCAGACTCTGAAAGTCTAGCTGGAGTGGATCTCCAGATTTCAATTACTTGTGAATTCTCAGTGACCAGGTCCCACACACTCCTGACTCCATGGCAGAACTCCCTGAAACTGACCAGTCACCTCTCAGTGGAGCATGAGCTCTTCCAGCCAGACCAGACCGCTCCAAAGCCCACCACTGTGTCCCTGCCCCAGTGCCTGCTCCACGCCAGGGGCCATCTAGTCCATGCTCCTGCCCATTCAGGCCTGTCCCATCTAGAGGCCACTTGACGTGCTGAGGCAGAAAATGCTGGCTGGTGTGGCTGGAATGAGTGAAGGAGGGCAAGGGCTACATCACACAGGATTTGCTTTTGTCCCAGATACACAGAGAAGATAAATGCTAACTGTCTTGCTGTCATAGACTGACAGTCTGCTCAGAGCCAGATAGAGACCATACACAATTCAGAGACTCACTGATAAGCAGGATTTAACTATCACTTATGTGGCTATAAATAATTGGGAATGATTACGGGTTAAGAAAATCCTAGGTGTAATTTCATCTCTGAGAATGACTCTTTCTGTGGCGCTGGGGCCTTGGTGGTCTGACTCAGTTTCTGTATTTGAATAAATGGAGGATGTATTAGTGACTGTAAATTCCTCTGGAGAAAAAAAGGCAGAATGCCATTTTCCTTTAGGTAACAGAAGTCATACCTTTAACACTGTGCTTCTAATTAAAAAATATATATATGGAATTCCCTGGTGGTCCAATGGTTAGGACTCCACACTCTCACTGCTAAGGGCTGGGGTTCAATCCCTGGTCGGGGAACTAAGATCCCACAAGCCACACAGTGTGGGCAAACAAAACAAGATATATATATATATATATATTTATAAATTTATATATATTAAAATTTCATCTAAGATTTAAAAGTTACAGATGCTTATGCCCAAACCCAAACCCATTGAATTAGAATCCCTGATGCTTGAGCCCAAGTAGATGCACACTTTAAAACTCCACAGCTGTTTCTAATGTGCATCCTTGATGGAGAAATGCTGCTCCAGATGATGATAAAAGTCCTCAAATAAGAATAAGAACTCAAATAAGAATGGGGACTAGTGTCATCTATTTTTTGCTTTTGAAATTACTTTCCCTAAGGATGTTAGTCTTAATTTCAAAGCACTGCTTGAAAAGCCTATACTTTGCATTTCTTCTCCCTTAACTCTCCTGAATAAACATCTTGAGCTAGGCATCAGCAGGAGAAAGCAGCAGTGATTCTTGCCTTTAGTCTCTGGAGTTTTGGCTTCACTCTAATGAGAGGAATTTCTTAGTAGATTCATTTGTCATGTCACTTCACATTTTTTTTGATGTGAAGAAAGCTGGTTATGGGGTTCTTATTCATGCATAGTCTTTCTCTTAGGACACAGGTAATAAAAAAAATCATCACCATAAATAACAACTCCATGAAGTCATAGCACAAATGAAAATGTTAAGTCTTTAACTTTGTTCTTGACCAAACAAGCTCAAGTGTTTATTGTCTGGCCATTCTCTACTCAGAAGGTGAAGAGAAAATGTTCCACTTCGTCACATTCTGTAGTTGTTCCATTAATCAAAATATCAAAGAAGGTCTAGATGATGATTTTAACTCAAAGAGACAGACGCTGATGTGGCTCAGAAGGAATTTAATTTCTGATCCAGGAGTTAAACACACTGAAGTCATCCACTTGGACTCTATTCTCCCAATGTGTGACTTATTTAAGTACATTATTGAGTCTCCTATATATTTTCCAGAAGCAGTGGACACTGATATCCACTAGAGCAGAAATGCAGGGCAGTGTGTCTAAGACATTTGGGATAAACTTTTCCCCTTACAGATAGCTAGAGCCATGGGACCACTTCTGGCCAATGGGCTGTTAGTGAAAGTGTGACCTGTCACTTCTGGGCTGGGGTGAATTCTCTTCGTCTCCCACAGGGACTGTTCCAGGGTGATGTTCCAGATGACAAAGCCTCTATGAGCCTGGGTCCCTGAGTGACTATAATCAGTAGGGCTCCTGACCTGCAATGGACATGTAGCATGAGGGAAAAATCAACGTTTGCTCTGCTGAGCTTGTGCAATATTGTCTACCCAGAACGATCAATGAACACCCCAAGACGTGGGTTTCCTTCTTTTTTTTTTTTTTGCGGTATGCAGGCCTCTCACTGTTGTGGCCTCTCCCGCCGTGGAGCACAGGCTCCGGACGCACAGGCTCAGCGGCCATGGCTCACGGGCCCAGCTGCTCCGCGGCATGTGGGATCTTCCCGGACCGGCGCACGAACCCGTGTCCCCTGCATCGGCAGGCGGATTCACAACCACTGCGCCACCAGGGAAGCCCGTGGGCTTCCTTCTTATGTTTTCTTCAGAGTGATTGAAATCAAACCTCTGGGAGGACATGCAAATTAAAGTAAGCACACATTTTATTTTACAGACTTTTTGGCCAGATGACTCTGATACTTAGAGAATAGCTCCTTATTCAAGAACACTGGGCTTTCTCTGGTGGCGCAGTGGTTAAGAATCTGCCCACCAATGCAGGGGACACGGGTTCGAGCCCTGGTCCTGGAAGATCCCACAGGCCACAGAGCAACTAAGCCTGTGTGCCACAACTACTGAGCCCAAATGCTACAACTACTGAAGCCTGGGTGCCTAGAGCCTGTGCTCCGCAGAAAGAGAAGCCACCGCTGTGAGAAGCCCGCGCACCGCAACGAAGAGAGTAGACCCCACTTGCCGCAACTAGAGAAAGCCTGCGCGCAGCAACAAAGACCCAACGCAGCCAAAAAAAATAAATAAAATAAATAAATTTATATAAAAAAGCAACTTAAAAGCTTTAAAAAAAGAATATTAAAACCACTAAAAAAATATATGTATATCCTTTCTTGATCATTCCTGATATTTCTTGTTAAGAGCCCTCTGTTATATCCTAAGACGTTGCTGGAGTGTTTTGTTGGCGACAGCCTTCAGGAAAAATTGATCTGCTCGGAGCTTGGTGCCAGTGAGGCTGCTATTTTTTCCCTTTGGCACTTCTAACCGTACTTTACTACCTCAGGAAATCCAGAAGGACTAAACATCTCACACCCACCTTCTTAGATCCTTCAACTTAAATTTTTAGGCTCTCAGGACCACAAATTCAGATTCCTGTCAGGCTGGAAGAGGAGGTCTCTCCAGCTTTGTTCTCTTGAAAAATTCCTTCAGAGCTTCTCATATACTAGCTCAGGACTGTTAGCTACAGAAATTAATATACAGACGGTGAGGATAACAGTCATGATGATTGCTATGACCAGGTCCATATTCCTTGAAAGCACTAATTTCTCTCATTCACTTAAAAGAAAACACACATTTAGTAGAAAATGCACTTCACATCTTGAATTTTGATCTTTTCCTGGACTGGTGATGTGAGGTACCATCCTCTCTCGAGATGCTGGGCAAAGGCAGTGTGCCTCAGCTCCCAGCCAGCCACGCGATCACCAGGGTAAACAACTGAAACACAACCATCCTGTGCCCATACAGCCATCCTGTTTTTCACTTTCAGTACAGTTTTCAATAGATTACACGATATATTCAATGCCGTGTCATAAAATAGGCTTTGCGTTAGATGATTTGCCCAACTGTAGGCTAACGTAAGTGTTCTGAGCACATTTAAGGTAGGCTAGGCTAAGCTATGATGTTTGCTAGGTTAGGTGTATTAAATGCATTTTTGACTTACGATATTTTCTTTTTTAACTTTTTTGGCTGTGCGGCCTGTGGGATCTTAGTTCCCTAACCAGGGATTGAACCCCGGCCCTAAGGGATCGAACCTGGGCCCTACAGGATGGAACTCACGTGGAGTTCTAACCACTGGACTGCCAGGGAATTCCCTCAACTTAGGATATTTTCAACTTATGATGGGTTTATCCGGACATAACCCCATAAGTTGAGGGAGATCTGTATACAATTTCAATAGTCATTGCCTTCAATTTTCTTATAGTCTACCTGAGGAAAACAAGAGGAGAATAACAACAAAACAAGTGAATAAGTGTAGAGAAGTAAATGAGTGGGCAAAAAAGAAAGCTGTGGGAATTCCTACTAGAAAAAAGTTGCTACAGGCTGGGGGAAAGTAAGAGTTAATCTATGGATTTACAGATAACTGTTGACAGATAAGGGTGGGCATATCGGCATGTATGTGGCGTAGTGTGTACAAAGGCAGGGGATGGTCATGAGGCAGGAATAAAGTGAGAACTGGGGAGAGAGGCTTGCAAAGATAGGTTGGGAGCAGACTGTCGAAAGCATTGGACTTTGGACTCAGGATATAGAACTTTAGTTTCTAGAAAATGGAGAGTCATGATTAAAATTTTTTTTTCTTTTAATATGGAGAGTGTCATAAACCTGGTAGCCAGCCAGTCTGCCAGCCAACTGCTGGGTTCTTTGGAGAGGGAGGGACCTGGAAGTGAGGCTGCTTTCACTGTAGGCCAGTAGCATGTGTGGAGAGTGGAGGCAGCTAAAGAGGCTGTGATGAGAAAAGGGGGTGCAAATCTGGAGCTGCTAAATCAGTGACAATGATAATGGTCAACATCTATTAGCTCATACAGTGTGCCAGGCACTGTTATAAGCGTTATATAAATGATGCTTAAATCATTTAATTCTCACAACAATCTTTGAGGTAGGTATTGTTATTATTTGTGTTTCAAAGATTGAAAAACAGGGCTTCCCTGGTGGCGCAGTGGTTGAGAGTCCGCCTGCCGGTGCAGGGGACACGGGTTCGTGCCCCGATCCCGGAGGATCCCACATGCCGCGGAGCGGCTGGGCCCGCGAGCCATGGCCGCGGAGCCTGTGTGTCCAGAGCCTGTGCTCCGCAATGGGAGGGGCCACAGCAGTGAGAGGCCCGCGTACAGCAAAAAAAAAAAAGATTGAAAAACAGAAATGAGGGTAAGTACCTCGCCCCAGGTCTTACAGCTAGTAAGATTTGGGGTGCTCTCTAGTGACTGCCATGGGATGGAAATGGAGGTCAGCAGAATCCAGACTGTCTGATGAGCCTCTCTACTGGCTGCGGAGGGGATGCTGAGCTTCTTCGGGGTGAAATATCCCCTTGGGAGGCTGGAACGTGGACTTCCTTCATCCTCAACTGTCAACGCTGCCCTGTGGGACCCAGGGGCTAACAGGACAGGGCCAGCAAGGTAAATCATAACCAGGACCCCTTCTCTGAGGCTGAGCTCTTTAACTAGGACATCCCGAACGCTCAGTTAACTGTGCTTATAGAAAAGGAAGAGCATGGGCTTGGGTGCAGAGATGCGTCTGAGCCAGGGACGGCCATTTCCTAGCTGTGTACCCTTGTGCGAGTGACTTAACCTTGCTGAGGCTTCATTGCCATACTTGCAAAGTGGAGATGATAACAATTTCTTCTTCATAGTGTTGTTTTGAGTATTAAAGGGAACGAGGAGGTAAATTGCTCAGCACCTGGCGTGTAATAAAAGCTTATTAAGTGTCAGTTTTTTTTTTTATTGCCTGGCACCATCAGCTATTTTATTATTGCCCAACTACATTTTGTTAAACATGTATTAGGTAAAGCGGTACAATAAAAGGAAACTGAACATTGGAAAAATGTTAGTATAGCTACAAAAGAAAATGCTAGAGCCGGTCAAGATACACTTGATTCCCATCTTCTCTTTGTCAAAGGACCTTTTGGCACAGGTTCTATAGATAATGAAAAGCTCATTCTTCTTTCCTCTTCTGGTTTGCAACCCTTCCTTTAAGGAGTCTGACAAAGGGGGAAAGTGCAAGTTGCCTTATCTAAAGCAGTGCAATAATTGGTTGTTTGAATGGCATTTTGTATTTGATTTTCCCAAGGGGATAGTCGCTGGAGCCACACAGACTGTCTGGGCCCCAAGGGCAGTCCCTGGCCTTCTTTGTAGGAATGTTTTTAACGTGTACTCCTAAGATGCACACATCCACACAGTGTACACATGCAAAATGTAGCTGCAGAAGAGGTCTCTGTGCAACTAGAAAAACTGATTAAAAAACAAACAAACAAAAAACCTCTGTGCATTAGTGTAAGCTGCCAATCACACCCTCAGCCAAAGGAGATTGCACATTATCGATATCTGAAAACTTGCTTCAGTAGCGTCTTTCCCAGCTGGCTGGTTTTGTTTTGTGTTGTTTTGTTTTCAGTTGCAGAGATGCTTTCTTTCTTTCTAAAGATGGCCACTTCCTTTCCTTCGGTGTTTGTGCGTCTTTATGCATCAATACAAGAGAGAATATATTTTAAGTGTTTTGTTCATATGTCTGAAAACCAGTCAGTGGTTGCCTGCTTTTTATTTACTTGCTCCCTGCAGTTCCAAGACGATTGTGTGGACTTGGAGCACCACCCAGTGGCAATGTGTAGCCAAAACCTTAAAAAAAAAAAAAAGAATTTGGAGCTGGAAGAAAATATCAGAAGCCATTGATTAGTTTTCTTTGAAATGAACTAGAGGAATGGGTGTTTCAAAAGCAGGAATATGACCAGGTCATTGCAATCACTATGACTGTTATCCTGACCTTTTCTTTCTTCTTGCTTTTGTTCCTTTGGTTATTTCATGCCATTTTATTTTATTTTATTTTATTTTGTGGTACGTGGGCCTCTCACTGCCACGGCCTCTCCCCCTGCGGAGCACAGGCTCCGGACGCACAGGCCCAGCGGCCATGGCTCACGGGCCCAGCTGCTCCGCGGCATGTGGGATCCTCCCAGACCGGGGCACGAACCCATGTCCCCTGCATCGGCAGGTGGACTCCCAACAACTGCGCCACCAGGGAAGCCCCATGCCATTTTAATATATCACTGCTGCCATGTGTTTAAAAAAATTTTTTGTGTGTGTGATGGTTTGTAGTACCCCTTCCTGACACAGAGCAGGACCCTATGGGGCCTTCCCAGGACAGATCCCACCCCCCATCATGTCCCCTGCCTGCCTTTTGCCTGTAGAAAAACTGTAGTCAAGGAATAAACTTAATCAGAGAAATGAGAAAAGGCAGAAGCAAAGGAAAGCAGTCAAACAGGACAAAGTAATAATACTGTAGTCATTAAGCAAAGTCAAGGACATTTAGTTCCTCCTCAAGGGCTATAGAGAACATTCTGAGCCATGTCCTTTGAGCTGTTTTGTAGATACTGAAACCCACACCAGGTGGAAGAAGTTAACTACATGATGGCCTGACCGTAGCCATGACATAAGCTGTGACAATTTCGAGAACTGGCCTCAAAGAAATGGGAACAAACTGATCCTGGAACTGAAGACTAATTGTAGTCAAAATAATCAAGATGATGCTGACCACACCACCACATGACCAATTTCAAGAGACTGTCAGAGCTGACTGTGCTGTTCTGCATGTAGCCCCCTCCTTTTACCTATGCACCCCTGAAACTCCCGTTTAAAAGCTCCTGTCCACTGATCAACAGGAGAGAGTTTGCTTTTGGACATGAGTCCACCTTCTCCTCCGGTTGCCAATCTTCTGAATAAAGCAAACTTTCCTTTCTGCCAACACTTGCCTCTCCAGTGTTGGCCTCTGAGTGGCAAGCAGCCGGACCTGAGTTCAGGAACATTCCCTGAGGCTGTTATGGAAATAGAGATTTTAGTAGCTTAAAAATTGCATTGAGATCAATTAAATCCACATCTGCACATTCCCACCACCACTTCCTGAGGGTCTTTGAGATGGTAATGAGACTCTAAGGAGGAGAGAACTAGCTGCCTTTCCTGCCTATTGCAGCTGGGGCCTGCCATGTCATTCTTCTCTGCTGCTTTTTGTCAAGTCACCTGAATTCCCATTGGTGATAGGGCTCTCACGCACTGTTAGCTCATAACAAACTCAAAGCCACCTGGGTCATTTAGACATGGCTCACTGTTCATGGAGTATCAACTCCAAATGTCAGGAAGATCAAGCCTGGACCTTTCTTTAAGTCACATCAAATTTCCTCTTGTTGGTTTTGGTCCCAGTGTTGTTGGGGTCCACTGAAGTGTTTTAGCCATCTGGTCTCGTTTTGTGCCATGTAGTCATTTCATCTATGTCTCAAGCTATTGATAAACATGGTGAATAGGACAGGGCCAACAAAGGCCATGGCAGCAATCCAGGATCCTTCATCAACATTTTGGGGGTTGGTTTCAGGAATTTAGCTGGCTATCATGAAATTAAGAAAATAATCATAACTACACCATTTTGGACCATCTTTTATATCTAGGCCTTGAGCTAGGCCATTGACATGTGTTGTTTTGAAGTTTCATGACATTTCTGCAAAGTAGGCATTATTATCCTCATTTTTTAAGATATCAAACAGAAGAATGAAGGGATTAAGCAATATGCCTGAGGTCATACCCAACTTGGAAGCGACTGACTTGGATTTGAACATACACCTGAATGACTTCAAGTTCTACACTCTTTTCACTATACAGCTGGCCTCAATGTCTCATCTTCTGAAGGCATGGATCTCTAAAAGGTGACCCATGATCAAAAGAAGCAGAGAAATAGAATTGCAAGTCCATGAAATTTAGTTCAAAACAATTGGTAGTGGTGGCACAGTTAATTCATTATTAAGAGAAGTTGGGACTGCATATTCGTAATTGTTCCTGGGAATATGACAAAGTCACACTGTAATGAGAATGTGAGTCTAGCTCTTGTCAATAGGATACATGGAGTAAGTACCAACTACTCATTAGTGAGTTAAATAATTTCAAATTCACAAAACAAGTATGCCTCTCATACAGGATGAAGACTAGCAATGACAGAGCATCCTTGACCCCTCCTGACACTAATGGGGATGCTTTTAATGCTCTGCTTTTGTTTATTTTAATTTTTAAATTTTTATTTATTTTTTTATTCTTTGGCCAAAACTGCACGGCATGTGGGATTGAACCCACACCCCCTGCATTGGAAGGGCGGAGTCTTAACCACTGGACTGCCAGGGAAGTCCCTCTACTCTTACTTGTGATGCTTCGTGCAGGTTTCTGTTTGATAGCTTTCACTGAGATGAAGAAGTTTCTTTCTACATCTAGCTTGCTGAAAAGATTTTTTAAAAAAACAAATATTTTTTACATATCCAATGAAAGAGTCACATTAAACATTAAATTGTAAAATATATCATACATTTGGGAAAAGTCTATAAGACATATATGTGCTGTTCAAAGAACAATATTAAAATAAATACCCTTGCATGAACCCATTTGTCAGGTAAAGAAATACAGTGTTGTCAGTCCCTTAGAAGCCCACTGAGATTCCTCTTCCTTCTCCCCAGAGGTAAATATTATCCTTACACTTGTGTTAATGGTTGCTTTTCTTTACGGCTTTACCATCCATGTACATATCATTAAGAATATTTCATTTAATTTTACTTGAACCTGATAAATGGAAATACTGTATTCCATTTTTCCTCTGACTTCCTTTTTTTGGTCCAACGTTGTTTGTGAGATGCATCCTTGTGGATGTCCTGTAGCTGTAGTCCGCTCATGGCTGAATAGCTTTCACTGTATGCCTGTGACACTGTGTATTCATCCACCCTCCTGTGGATGGACATCTGAGTTGTTTCCTTTTGGGGGTTACTATAAATACTGTGCTACAAATATTCTTGTACTTATCTCTTAGAACACATACGCCGTCTCTTCTCCACGGAGGCCATGGAAGTGCTCTGTTCAGAAGTCCTTCAAGAGAATTTGCCTGGACGAGTGTGGCTGATTGACAGTCCCTACGATTACACCTTTGGGTCAACCACACCAGGCCATGCCAGTGGCCCCAGTCAATGACTGAGTGCAGTGTAGGAACATTAACTGTCCCACAAAGAAATGCTCTGAGGAAGAATTTCAGCTCAGGGCCTTACCATCAGCCTGGCTGAGATTTCTCAGAATTGCATTGCAGTCCAAGGCTCTTCCTATCCAATCTTCCCCACATCCACCACCCTGCACGCAATTAGAACCTCGGCGAGTAAGTTAAGAGATGTCACGGGAAAGGCAGAGGGAAACATCTGGAACTGCTCCCCTGCCTCACTCCAGCCACTAGTCAAGATAGTAAAACAAAAATCATATTGAATCCCAGGAGCTGGAACCATCGGTATAGAAAGGATCCAGGGATGGTGGTCCCTATGTCCATTTGATTTGCGGGTGTTTTTACATGTGTGCAAGCCAAAAACAGACAACAGCTGCGTTAGGGATGGCCTTGAAAAATCTTCCCAATGGGCACTTCTTTCCTTTTGCATCTTAGATCTTTCATCTGAGGTACTTTTCCTTCTCAGTAAAGTACAAACTCTAGAATTTTCTTTAATGAGCATCTGTTGGTGGCAGTTTCTCAGTTTTTGTTTGTCTGAAATGTCTTATTTTGCCCTAATTCTTAGAAGTTTTTCCTTTCTTCTCCCTCTCCCCTCCCTCCTTCCCTCCCTTCCTTCCCACCTTCCTTTTATTCTTGGATTGGATATTCTAGGTTACTTCTCAGTTTTGATCTACATATTTCAAGAAATTATTTCACTGATTCTTGGCTTCCACAGTTGTGTCGAGAAGTCAGTTTTTAAAATTCTGGCTCCTTAGGCTGCTTTTAAGATCTGTAATTTCAGTGTGGTATATCCGTGAGTAGTTTTTATCTATTTTTTAAATTCTTGGGATTTGCTGGTTTCTTAAATTTGTGGATTGCTGTATTCCATCAGTTCTGAAATCTTCTTGGCAATTAATCTCTTCAAATATTACTTGTGCTCCATAGGTCTTTCCTTTTGACAACTTGGGGGAATAAATCAGCATAGACAACCAGTGTTCAGATTTGAGAGAAATGACTTCTCTAAGAAATATTTTTATTTCGATAGAAATATGAATAAATTGTTAAATATATCTCTCAGTTTTTAATTACAAGGCGTGGACAACCATGTAACCATTACTTGCAGTGGGGAGTGGGAGCTGGCTTTTAAAAACTTAGGAGAGCTGAAGTCTGTTAAATATTCAGAAATTCTGCAAGCCGATTGTTAAACTATTAGTAGCTTGAAATCAGCCATTTACACTAGGATTCAGCAAATGCTAAAAATGAAAGTTTATTGCTTTGGGTTGGTTTGGGTTTTAAAATTTTTTTTTTTAATTTATCCCAGAAAAACAAATATTTTTTATTTCCAGCTTATTTATTTATTTAAAAAATTAATTAGTTAATTAATTTTTGGCTGAGTTGGGTATTTGTTGCTGTGCACGGGCTTTCTCTAGTTGTGGTGAGAGGGTTCTACTCTTCATTGTGGTGTGCGAGCTTCTCACTGCGGTGGCTTCTCTTGTTGTGGAGCACAGGCTCTAGGTGTGTGGGCTTCAGGAGTTGAGGCATGCAGGCTCAGTAGTTGTGGCTCGCGGGCTCTAGAGCACAGGCTCAGTAGTCATGGTGCACAGGCTTAGTTGCTCTGCAGCATGTGGTATCTTCCCAGACCAGGGCTCGAACCCGCATCCCCTGCATTGGCAGGTGGATTCTTAACCACTGCGCCACCAGGGAAGCCCTCTAGCTTCTTTAAATTCCACAAAAATGTATTCTTTTGCCAAAGAGGATGACTTTCCACATAGAAGGCTAAGACTCTGTGTGTGTGTCTGTATACATAGTATGTATCCCTTATCTTGTGACTGGATGCTTCTTTGTTTTTTGAGAACCAGCTTACCAGCACCCCACTAGCTATCATGCTTTTAGTACATCTTCCACACTGAATAATCTTTCTTTAATGATCCATCTGTTGGGTTGTTTCTCTTCCATGACTCTCCTTTACCCCTAGGTGGGGCTCTACGTTTTTTAGCCTGACGTGGCAGCACCAGGAGTGGCTTTTGGCAGGGCCTTACCTCCTCTAGAATCTCTGCCAGTCTCTCTCCATTATTTGAGTCTGAAAATTGATATTTTCTCATTGATACACAAAGCCACTCTACTCACTTACAACCAGATGGCCAGATGGTTTTTCCTGACTCAAGTCCCTCCCTCCTCCCTTCCCACCTTCCACAGATATGATACATTGTATTCCTCCAATTCTGAACTTTTTACCTCACACAAACTTTTTATGCTGTCATACAGCATGCTACATAATTTGCTGGACGCAGTATAAAATGAAAATATGGGATCCTTATTTTCAAAAAGCAGGAAAAAAAATAAAGCATTTCTCTTCCTCCCAGTCTCTCTCTCCAGTTGTTATAGTAGCTGTTTTTTTTAAATTTGCTACTTAATGTCATTCTAAGTAAAGAAACATTAAAAATTTAAATCATCATGGATGTTATTGTTCATCTTTATATTGCGCGATGCCAGTTTTTAAATATGAGAGCACTTATTTTGTATGCTGAATCACTGAAATTACACAATTTGTATTTCAGAGCTTGTACATCCATATGTATTTGTTTCTCTTCAGTACAGTGGAAAACGTTTCACAAAACTAACTCAACTGTTTCTCTTTCACTTTTTGATACACTCACATTCTACCAACAATTACTCATCAGTAAGGAACGACTGAAACGATAAAGAACTAAGAGTTATTCTTTTTCCCCCCACCTTCCTTTCTAAGTTATCATTTCCAGTGTAAGTGGTTGACTAACACAGAGGAGCAACAATAAGAACATATATCGTAGGGGTCTCAGGTCATGATGTTTCTTAGAACGCTATCTCCTCCTTTCTGCGTTTGAAGTAAGTTCTGGTTGGAATAGAAAATGAAGTGTCTTGGGGCTGTCAGAGCATGCTGATCTCACTCCATCAAAGATGCAACATGCTTATTTTGTACTTCTTCTGCATCTCCCTGAACTTTCACATATGGTGGATCGGCTGGAATTCTGTGTCAGATGAATGCTATAGGCAAAGACAGCAGCTAGGGGTGGTGGTGGTATGGGCTGTGAGTATCTCCTCTGCTCACACACATGCTCCACTGTCCTATTGGACTTCACTTACAAAAACACAGGTTCAAAGATTAAAATCATTTGGAATTTCAAGACAATGAGAGCAGAATATTATACAAGTCTGGTGTGTGTGGGATGGCTTCTGAGCATAGGGACCTGTGGACAGGTCGCATGCCCACAAAGCTGGCCCGGGGTTATTATTTAACTCTGGACCTTTGCACATACATTCTCGATTCTCGATGCTTGGAATATTCTCCCTCAAGCCTTCACTTTCCCTGCTAACTCCTACTTATCCCTCAGGCGCTGGTGTAGACCTCAGTTTCTCTGGAAAGCTTCTCGTGAGCTTCCTCTACTAGGTTCTGTGCCCTTCCTCTGTGACGCTATAGCATTCTTTGCCTTTATCATTCTATTGCAATCAACTGTATTGTATTAAAATGCTATGTGTCCTCATTTAGATGAAACCTTCCTGATGAAGGAACTTTGTCTCATTCATGGCTGTGTCTCAAACAACTAGCCCACCTCCTAACACATACTAGATGCTGAATGACTATTCTTGAGTATATAAATGAATAAATTAAGGAATTCTTCTTTGTCCTAATTTAATGATGTCATAGGGGCTATTGAGATGTGCAAGTTTTCTGCCTTTAGAGTGAATGTTTTCAGACAACTGTGCTTCTGGTTTTTATGCTTCTTCTCATGATATCAATCTGCTGACTGCTATTCCTGTGGAATTTAGTGTGTCAGCCTTTCTCCTGCTTCTAACCTGTTGAGGGCTTAAGAATGTAGATCTTACACTTGCTAGAGTTTTGCATAAGAGTAAGTGGATCCAGAAAAGAGAAGGAGTCTCTTCTCTGAGAGGGTGTATAAGCTATAGCAGACGATCAATGATATATGGATGTTGGCTGCTCAGTCACTTTTTTGTTTATTTCCTAGTTCTTAGCTATGTGTGGAGTATGTGATGCATTACTCTGTCCTGAATTGCTGTTTTCAATTCTGCTGTTCATGTTTAGCCCAGCCTGGAAAAGTGTCACTACAGGTTGAACCTGTCATTCCCTCTGCTGTATGACACTAACTTCCACAAGGAACAGCAGACAACAGTTTGACATCATGGGGAGAAACATAAAAATCGGAAGCCCGCTTGTCTGAAAACAGTAAGGTGCTCTGTTAAAAGCCAGGGCATTAAACTCAGCCTGCCGCGTTCTGACACTTACAGTCACCTAGTCACGTGCCTGCTGTAATCCCAGAGAGGCCTGGCAAATATGAGCCTGCTGGCCTGTGAACCATAGACAAGTTACGTTTTACTGAGATAAACCCAAAAGATACACTTCACGCAAACGACACCAGTGGACTTCAGGGACAGTCAGTGAGTCTTTCTAGTCAGGGTTAATATCAAAAACATCTCATGATAGAAAAGGCACAGGCACCAGCCCATTGGGGCGTCTTCTAGATATGCTGTGCCAATTGTGAATTCTTCAGTTTTTAGGTTTTGAGGTGATGGGAGGGGGACCAGAGGAAAGGGCTAGGGCAACGGCTACTTACGAAAAGACGTTATCAGCTCTGCTTTTAGTTACCTCAGTGAGAAGACTACCAGATTCACAGCAGCAAGGATTGTACAGGGTATGCACAAGGGGTGGGAGAGAAGGGCAGGGCCGGGGGTCCTGCTGGCCACCCCAGAATTGTGCCTACCCCACCGCTAGACTTGTTTTGAGGATGTGCTGAGTCAAGAGTATAAAGTACTTGGCACAGTGCCTGAAACAAATGTTATCTATTGTTATTTTATTAAGTTACTAATTTCTTTGAGCCTTAATTGTCTCATCTGTGAAATGGAGATAAAAATAACAGAGATATTATAAGAATTAAATGTAATAATGTAGGTGAATGTACTTTTTAAAGAGTAAAGAGTCTGGAAATTTTGTAAAGAGTTTGCATAACTGTAAAGAGTTATGCAAATTTAATTATATTAATCTTCATGCAGGGAGGAGGATGAGTGGAGGGGGAGACACAAGGCCTTCGAGGACTTTTAGGGGACCTGATATTTCTAGACAATATGAGTTTAACTTGCACTGAGTGGGTCCAGGTTAGGCAGAAGGGATGGGGGGAAGGGTTAGAAATGCCCCAGCTCACCTTTGAACCGACTGGGTGCCATGTACTAAATTTCAAAAGAGGGATTCTTGTACCTGGAGTCAAAGGGATGAGAATTAAAATTTATTCAGGGATGACTCAGTGCCAGGTATTATGTTAATAATAATCATAACAATTATTATAGTAATAATAATAGTATCAAAAATAAAGATAACTTAATATTTGAGTGCTTTGTAGCAGATATTTCATATATATCATGTATTATAATTTTCTCAAAATCCCTCTGGAGAAACAGAACACCTCACTTTGTTGTAGAGGAAACTAAGACTAAGATGGTTGTAGAATCTAGGTCTGTTTTCCTTTTCATTTGTTTCTATATTTAGTGCTTCTTATCCTCAGCACACAGCCAGACAGCAAACCCAACCTCAAAAGTTCACAAAGCTTTTGTTTTTTGTGTTTGTTTAGTAAAATCTAGAAGTTGCAAACAAGCCAATTCACCCTGAATTCAGTCAGGTTGCTAGTAAGTATCTCTTTCTCTACAAAATGTTTCCATTTAACTTCAATAGGACAGGAGCTTCCTGCAAGTGCTTCCTCACCACTAAAAACTTGATACGTTTATTTATTTACCAGCATTAATAGGAGTCAAAAATTAAAAAAAAAAAACTAATAGGAATCACCAAAGATAGTCATACATTGAGACACAAGCAATAAGCAATACAAATTTCAACTCTCCTCAGTCAAAGAGGATCAGCTTATAAGTACTGGCAACGTGAATTTCATTTAGACAGACTGCTAGCTATGATAGCAAGAAAAGAATAGCGCTGGCATGAGCAATCATGCCCAGCAAGACCTGACTGCTGCCTGCTACTTTCTTGTGCTCCCTGAAAATTTTAGATAAGATAGATCTGGACAATTATTATTTTTTTTCAATGGTGGGTCTTTGGTAAACAGTTTGGAATTATGAACAGGCTGTATTCATTAATTTCCACTCAGTCTCATTTTAGGGAAATGCTTTTTGTTTATTTTTATTTATAAAATAGTTCTTTTTAGGATAATACATTTTGAATGAAGTAGATGAATTAGATGCCATCCAGCACGTATGCATGTTCTCTTTTCTAAAAGTGACCTGACTGTCTCAGCCTCAATTTCTTTGTGATAGTATCTCAGTGGTGATGACAGATTGATGTTTTTCAGCCTCATTCCCTTTTTAGCTTACGGTCACCATCAGCATGCTTGTGCAACATACTCGGCTGGCAATGCGGTCCATGTGATGATAAAAGGCAGAGACGTAGAAAAGTATAGCTGGAAAACATTTTAGATATTATCTGTTCAGGGTTTCTCAAACTGTATTAAAGCACAGGCCTCCTTTAGAGGCAAAATTATTTGGGCTTTCAGTGTTGACTTAAACTGTATTATGGTAATAGTTAAATACATACATTTATAAAACCAAGGCAAGGACTAATTATCAATTTAGTGTGACATGCTATTTTGCTAAAACAAAATTTATAACATTGAATTTAATAAAAAATATAAAAATGTTTGGGTTTTATATGTCAGCTGTGGATTGGATTCTTTTGATCTTCAACACAGTGGATCATCATTGGGGTCCTTGTTATTATTGATATTGATTTTGCCTTTTAGAAAATGAATTCAGGAAATTCCCTGGTATCCAGTGGTTAGGACTTGCACTTTCACTGCTGGGGGCCTGGGTTCAATCCCCGGTTAGGGAACTAAGATCCTGCAAGCCACAAGCCATGGCCAAAAAAAAAAAAAAAAAGAGAATTCATATGAAAGCACCAATCTATTGAATAGACCTGTAAATTTATAGTATATTCCAATATCGGAGATTTAGAAAGTTTCTTTCAACCAAAAAAATTCTCTGAGTTTTGGTTGCTGCATTTATCCTAATGGTTGATACATGTAAGCAATATGTTTGTTGGCAAAGTGCATTTGACTCTGACTGCCACGATATTATTTCTTTTTTTTTTTTTTTTTTTTGCGGTATGCAGGCCTCTCACCACTGTGGCCTCTCCCGTTGCAGAGCACAGGCTCTGGACGTGCAGGCTCAGCAGCCATGGCTCACGGGCCCAGCTGCTCCGCGGCATGTGGGATCTTCCCAGACTGGGGCACGAACCCGTGTCCCCTGCATCGGCAGGTGGACTCTCAACCACTGTGCCACCAGGGAAGCCCGATATTATTTCTTTTTTTGTTGTTGTTTGTTTGTTTTATTTTTAGTTCAGTGTGTTCAATCTGCTTTGTGATACTTGAACTCTAGCACCTCTATTCTCTATTCAGACCACTCTAAACACTTCATTTTCCAGTGCCACTGGGGTACCATGTAACTTACCTTGGTATAAATAGAATCATTTATCTATTACTTTTATATCTATTTTATTCTCATTAGCCTGTGGCAAGGAACACATCATTCTGCTTTACTACATTGTTTTTATAATATTAAATCAATTTCAATTTAGTAAGTAAGTTAAGGAAATAAAGTCTTATTTTATAAAAATGTCTTTAAATTGTTAAGGAGAAAAATATTTTTATCTACCACTGGTAAACAAAAGCAAATGTAGTCATTTTCATGTTAGAATACGCCAACAGAATGGTGGTCACACTTGTTATCCAACATATGCGTAAGATAAATACCATGATTACAGGTGATCCTTGGGCATCGCAGGATGGTAAGGGCAAACACAAATGCAAGTATTAAATTATAGGGCAGTCTTGGTAATGAGACAGTTATCCAGATAACTCAAAATATACTTTTTAAAAAACATCATCACTAAAAGTGAAAGACAATGTTAACTTTCTCATAGCAAAATGGAGCAGGACTCTATGGCCCTTCCCCCCACCCCACCATGTCCTCCGCCTGCTTTTTGTCTGTAGAAAAATTTTAGCCAAAGAATATGTTTAATCAGAGAAGTGAGAAAATGCAGAAGCAAAGGAAAGCAGTCAAACAGGACAAAATAATAATACTTCAGTCATTAAGCAAAGTCAAGGATCTTTGGTTCCTCCTCAAGGACTAGAGAGAATATTCTGAGCCGTATCCTTTGAGCTGTCTTGTAGATACTGAAACCCCACCAGGTGGAAGAACTATTGATACATGATGACCAGCCTGTAGCTGTGACATAAGCTGCCACAATTCTGAGAACTGGCCTCAAAGAAATGGGAATGGACCCTGGAATTGAAGATTAACTGTACTTAAAACAAGATGATGTGATCAGACCACCACATGATCAATTTCAAGATGACTGTCAGAGCCGACTTGTGCTGTTTCTGCATGTAGCCCCTCCTTCCGCTGATAAAGGCTCTTGCCCACTGATTGTCAGTGGGAGGAAGTCAGCCTTTGGACAGGAGTCAAAGGAATTCAGCCTTGGACAGCCCTCCCCGCTCCCCACACAGCCCCGGTTGCCAGCATCCAAAATAAAGGAAACTTTCCTTTCCACCAACTTGCCTCTTTACTGGCTTTAGAGCAGCGAGCAGCCGGATCCCCACCTTCAGTAACAAGAGAACTTGTGTATTCCCTTGAGAATACATCTGTAAATTCCAGTTTGAGAAACATTGACTCAATCCAGCCTATTTGCTGTAATTCTGGGAAAATGTCTGTTTCCATATGGAATGAGGAATATTAACCTTGGCTTGGTGTGTTAAACTTATCATTATTATCATTAGTTGTTTGAGAGACATTTTTAACAACACCTATCTGATACATTAGAGGCAAGAATGTACGACAGAGAAAAGACAGCCTCTTCAATAAGTAGTGCTGGGAAAACTGGACAGCTACATGTAAAAGAATGAAATTAGGGCTTCCCTGGTGGTGCAGTGGTTGAGAGTCCACCTGCCGATGCAGGGGACATGGGTTCGTGCCCCGGTCTGGGAGGATCCAACATGCTGTGGAGCGGCTGGGCCCGTGAGCCATGGCCGCTGGGTCTGCGTGTCTGGAGCCTGTGCTCCGCAACGAGAGGGGCCATAGCAGTGAGAGGCCCACGTACCCCGCAAAAAAAAAAAAAAAAAAGAATGAAATTAGAACACTCCCTAACACCATACACAAAAATAAACTCAAAATGGATTAAAGACCTAAATGTAAGGCCAGACACTATCAAACTCTTAGAGGAAAACATAGGCAGAACACTCTATGACATAAATCACAGTAAGATCCTTTTTGACCCACCTCCTAGAGAAATGGAAATAAAAACAAAAATAAACAAATGGGACCTAATGAAACTTAAAAGCTTTTGCACAGCAAAGGAAACCATAAACAAGACAAAAAGACAATCCTCAGAATGGGAGAAAATATTTGCAAATGAAGCAACTGACAAAGGATTAATCTCCAAAACATATAAGCAACTCATGTATCTCAATATCAAAAAAACAAACAACCCAATCCAAAAATGGGCAGAAGACCTAAATAGACATTTCTCCAAAGAAGATATACAGATTGCCAACAAACACATGAAATGCTCAACATCATTAATCATTAGAGAAATGCAGATCAAAACTACAATGAGATATCACCTCACACCAGTCAGAATGGCCATCATCAAAAAATCTAGGAACAATAAATGCTGGAGAGGGGGTGGAGAAAAGGGAACACTCTTGCACTGCTGGTGGGAATGTGAATTGGTACAGCCACCATGGAGAACAGTGTGGAGGTTCCTTAAAAAACTACAAACAGAACTACCATATGACCCAGCAATCCCTCTACTAGGCATATACCCTGAGAAAACCATAATTTAAAAAGAGATATGAACCAAAATGTTCATTGCAGCTCTATTTACAATAGCCCGGAGATGGAAACAACCTAAATGTCCATCATCGGATGAATGGATAAAGAAGATGTGGCGCATATATACAATGGAATATTATTCAGCCATAAAAAGGAACGAAACTGAGTTATTTGTAGTGAGGTGGATGGACCTAGAATCTGTCATACAGAGTGAAGTCAGAAAGAGAAAAATAAATATCGTATGCTAACACATATATATGGAATCAAAAAACAAACAAAAAAGAAAATGGTCAGAAGAACCTAGGGGCAAGGCAGGAATAAAGATGCAGACCTACTAGAGAATGGGCTTGAGGATACGGGGAGGGGGAAGGGTAAGCTGGGACAAAGTGAGAGAATGGCATGGACATATATACATTACCAAACATAAAATAGATAGCTAGTGGGAAGCAGCCGCATAGCACAAGGAGATCAGCTCCGTGCTTTGTGACCACCTAGAGGGGTGGTATAGGGAGGGTGGGAGGGAGGGAGATGTGGGAGGGAGGAGATGTGGGAGGGAGGAGATGTGGGGACATGTGTCTGTGTGTGGCTAATTCACTTTGTTATAGAGCAGAGGCTGAAACAACATTGTCGAGCAATTATACTCTAATAAAGATGTTAAAATAAATAAATAAATAAAATTTAAAAAGTGTTAACATGGTGTAAATTGCACCTAGAATTACATTAAATAATTTATGCCAAGCAAACATGAGAGAAAAAAAAAGAACACTACTTAACACCATACACAAAAATAAATTTCAAATGGATTAAAGACGTAAATGTAATACCAAATACTGTAAAACTTTTAGAGGAAAACATAGGAAAAACACTGTTTGACATAAATCTCAGGAAGATCTTTTTTGACCCACCTCCTAGAGCAACATAAATAAAAACAAAAATAAACAAATGGGACTTAATTAAACTTAAAAGCTTTTGCACAGCAAAGGAAACCATAAACAAGACAAAAAGACAACCCTCAGAATGGGAGAAAGTATTTGCAAATGAAACAACAGACAAAGGATTAATCTCCAAAATATACAAACTGCTCATGGAACTCAATATCAAAAATACAAACGATCCAGTTAAAAAATGGGTGGAAAACCTACACAGACATTTCACCAAGGAAGACATACAGATGGCCAAGAGGCACGTGAAAAGATGCTCAACATCACTAATTATTAGAGAAATGCAAATTAGAACTACAATGAGACATCACCTCACGCCGGTCAGAATGGCCATCATCAAAAAATCTAGAAACTAGAAATGCTGGAGAGGGTGTGGAGAAAAGGGAACCCTCTTGCATTGTTGGTGGGAATGTAAATTGATACAGCCACTATGGAGAACAGCACAGAGGTTCCTTAAAAAACTAAAAATAGAACTACCATATGACCCAGCAATCCCACTACTGGGCATATACCCTGAGAAAACCATAATTCAAAAAGAGTCATGTACCACAATGTTCACTGCAGCTCTATTTACAATAGCCAGGACATGGAAGCAACCTAAGTGTCCATTGACAGATGAATGGATAAAGAAGGTGTGGCACATACATACAATGGACTATTACTCAGCCATAAAAAGAAACAAAATTGAGTTATTTGTAGTGAGGTGGATGGACCGAGAGTCTGTCATACAGAATGAAGTAAGTCAGAAAGAGAAAAACAAATACTGTATGCTAACGCATATATATGGAATCTAAAGAAAAAAAAATGGTACTGATGAGCCTATTTGCAGGGCAGGAATAAAGAGGTAGACATAGAGAATGGACTTGATGACATGGGGTGGGAGGGCGAAGCTGGGGCAAATGAGAGTAGCACTGACATATATACACTAACGAATGTAAAATAGTTGGCTGGTGGGAAGCAGCAGCGTAGTACAGGGAGATCGGCTCAGTGCTTTGCGATGACCTAGAGGGGCGGGATAGGGAGGATGGGAGGGAGGCTCAAGAGGGAGGGGATATGAGGACATGTGTATGCATATGGCTGATTTGCCTTGTTGTGCAACAGAAACTAGCATAGTATTGTGAAGCAGTTATACTCCAATAAAGATCTATTTAAAATATAGTAAAAAAAAAAATTCTGTGTAGCATATTTGAAGGTTGCTAAGAGAGTAGATCCTGATAGTCCTCAACTGAAGAAAAAAAATTCAATAAATAATAATTAAATAAGTATTTAAATAATATTAAATAATTAAATAATATTAAATAATATTAAATCATTAAATATTAAATAATATCTAATCATTCGATGATGGGGTGAGCATTTTTATTAAGCACATGCCCTTCAATATTCCCTCTATTTTTTCCTCAATGAACTTTCATCATCCAGCACGCAAGCAAGATAATTACTGTTTTAACATAAAGATTTGAGTCTGTTCAACTTGAGAATGTCAATTCTGTATTTACTCCACCAAGCTTCTAGTTTTCAAAAAAAAATGACTGGCCTGTAGTCAGAAACTACTTATATCTAACTGACCTGCCTATCAGCCACCTGCTTTTTAAAGGGAGTGTTTCTTACTTCAATTCATTTTGGCATTACATGAACAGTTTCTGAAACCCTGGTGGAAATATATCCTTCAGAGGAGAGGTCCAGTATTTCACTCCAGATTCCACTGAGAATATTAAAAATTTTTTTTTCAGCTCAACAAAGTATCTTTTATTTGTGACATACAAGTACAACCAATGAGGGAATTCCTGGCAATACAGTGGTTAGGACTCCACGCTCTCACTGCTGAGAGCTCGGGTTCAATCCCTGGTCGGGGAACTAACTAAAATCCCACAAGCCACACGGGGCAGCCAAAACAAACAAACAAACAAAGAAAAAACAAACAAAAAAACCCCCCAGGGAAACAAAAACAAAAAACCCCCCAAACCAAATACAGGACTTCCCTAGTGGCACAGTGGTTAAGAATCCGCCTACCAATGCATGGGACACAGTTTCAAGGCCTGGTCCGGGAAGATCCCACATGCCACGGAGCAACTAAGCCCATGTGCCACAACTGGTGAGCCTGTGCTCTACAGGCCATGCTCCGCAACAATAGAAGCCACCGCAATGAGAAGCCTGCACACCGCATCGAAGAGTAGCCCCTGCTCACCGCAACTAGAGAAAGCCCACGAGCAGCAACGAAGACCCAGTGCAGCCAAAAATAAATAAATAAATAGATGAAAACAAACAAACAAACAAAAAACAAATACAACCAATGCAAAAAGAGGTCACTTTTCCCCTTTACTTCCAGTGATAACAAGTTGCTAAAGAAGAAAATATATATATCAAGAAGGAGTTTATCTTCAAAGTTTCCTCTAAAAAAAACAAACCAGGAAGGGTTAAAAAAAAGAACCATAAACATGTCATACACACATCTAACATCAATGAAAATAACCTGAAATACGGTAGATACAACTTAAAAAAAAAATCTCAAAATTAATATTTTAACATCCCCCAAAGAAACAAACAAAAAAGCCTGGTACAAAAGGCCTGCTATGTTTCTCAAAACCAAGACACTGGGGAAATGGAGAAAGATTGATAGTTGAGAACTGAATGGGCTCAAAATCAACAACAGGGTGACCTGCAGGTCTCAGGCAGCCCCTCCCCCGACAGCAGCCCTTGGAGGCAGCTGGACCAGCAGGGCCCAGCACAAAGCGTCCATCTACCAGAGGGCTCGCTGCCAGGTATCCAGGGAGCAGAAAGAGAGAACGTACACTGAACTCACCTTATGTGGGATTTTCGCTGGGGTCCCTTTCGGACACCTTTAGTGGGAGGCATCAGAAATCCATGATCTGTAAAAAAAAAAAAAGTTTACTTTAATAAACTTGTTTTGGTTTTTAAAGGAAAAAAACAAGAAATCCATGATCTAATACAGTAAATATTTATCATCCTGTGTCCTTTGAGAGACGGCAGGGATCAGAGGAAAATCTTTCCCACAATATGCTTCTGTCGCCCCGTGATTCTTGGAATGAGCCCTCCCATCCCCTCCCAGCCATTAAAATTCTCCCCCTTGCGTAAAATCCCCAGGGAGCCAGCAGGGTAGGGGCAAAGCTGGGCTTATTCCCGTGTAAAGCTGCAAGGCCACGTCCACTGCTGGCTGGTCAAGAGCAACGCACAGCGCAGGGCTGGGCCGGGGGAAGGAGGCTGTGTGTACAGGCCCCCCCCGCCCCGCACAGGCGGGAACGGGCGGGGTGTGGAGGAGGCGAGGCGGGGGGTGGTGGGGGGAGAAGCAGGAACAGCTCCCGGGAGATCTGCCAGCACGGGCGGCTCGAGTCAGGGCAGAGGGTGGGACGTGAGCAGACAGCGGTCAGAAGGACGGACAGGCCTCCTCGCGAGCAACCTCACGAAGGCAGAACTTTTGGGACACTCCCTAAAGCAGAGCTCAAGGTTGTCCAAGGGAAGGCGTTAGGTGCTTCTTCCTGGATAAGGATTTGGTCATTTTCTTCCCTGGAAGGGGAACAAGGGAAGAGATCGCCCTAGAGATCAGGGCGAGTTTAAACTCTCTCTATGCCACGAGAGGAGAGGAAGACCTTCTCCTGGCTCCCACCTGCTGCCACAGGTGATACCGGAGAGAAAAGCAGCTGTTTGGCCACTGAGAGGCGTTCCCGCTGCAGCCTGCGCTGCCGGCCAGGGCAGTGGCACTGGTGGCTCTGTGTGGCAGCGAGGGGCCAGGCTGGGGAGTGCGGGCAGAGGGGCCCGCTGCTGGCTGGGGGCTCTCTAAGCAGGCGGGGGGATGGGCGGGGCGGTGGGGAGGAATACCCACCTCCAGAGAGCTATCAGCGCCAAGACAGGAGAGGAAACGGCACTAAATATGCCAGGAAAGAGGGGCCATTTGGGGGGAAGACGAGGGGCTCCCTGACGTTATTCTCCCCTTGAGAGTAAGAACTTGGGTATCTGGGGTGGCGTGAGAGGCAGAAGCAGAAAGAGTGGTGAGAGGTGACGGAGACGAGCAGGCAGAGCCTCCGGCTGTTTTCTATGAAAGAAAAACTCGAGTCAATGCCATGAGATCAAGAGATTAAGGTCAGGATGTAGCCAAGTCCAAAAGCCCGGAGAAGCCATAGTCCCCGTGGTAGGCCCCATTCACACCTGTTCCTGGTCCTCTCAGCCCCTCACTGGCGGCAATGGAGTGAGGGGGACAGTCTTCCTCCCAGAGTCGTCTGGTCCCCTGTCACAGCTCTGCTCTAACTGTGGATCCATAAAAGCACAGCCATAAGGAGCTCTCTCGCTTCTTTGTGTCGCGGCACCAAAGACCTTCCCAAGGTCTCCATCCGAGCATCCCATCCATGAAACGGGAGGCTTTCCAAAGTCTGTCTCCTACGCCCAAAAGCCCAAATCTACACCGAGTCCATTCCTCTTTGGGAAGCAGCCAGACCCTGACCCAGGGGTCCAGAACTTTCAGAAAGGTGGGTATAAACACTCCATTGTCCAACTGTGAGCGTGTGCTGGTGATGGTGGTGCCGGTGAGCTTCTCAGGCATTCCGCTGGAGGAAAGTCGAGAAACGCTACGCGGAAGGGTTCTCACTCTCGCGAGAGCCGAGAGCTGAGTGAGCGGGCGGCCACGATGAGAGCATGCGCCTTGTACCCAGGCATCCGCCGGCTCTTCCCGCAGCATCCTGGTCCCTCTGCTTCGTCCTGGCGTCCTGCTCTTCCAGGAGAGAGCGGGAGGGGCAGCGTGGCCCTCTCCTCCCCGAGGTTCTGTGCTCTCAGGGTGCAGCCTAGCACGGGGAGGGCTGAGGAGGCCACAGCTCTGATGGCACCTGGTAAGCGGCGTGAGGCCAGGGAGAGGACAGGCGTGAGAGAAGCGTTCTGGCTTGGGAGTGCAGGGACAGCAGCCACTAGAGTGCCCGCCCGCGTGGGAGTGCTGGCTGTCCCCAAACTTCGTCCTTCGGCTCATGACCCCATTGGAGCAGCATCCGGACACGCTTGGGGGAGAGTCGTCGATTTCACATAGCAGCGCTTCTCTGAAGAACCTGTAGGCTCCACGATGGTGCTTACATACAGCTAACATAACTCTCTTCCTCTGTGTGCTGCTGGCCGTGATCTGCTGGATTGTATGAGGAGCTTGCCCAGGCCTTTCCGCCGCACCTTGCTCTCCATCTGGACTTCGTAGTGGTACAGGACTTCGTCCCTGCACACCACGTCAAACCGGAAGAGAGGAAAGGCGACATGGACCGAACTGTCCTTCCCAAGCGATGAGAGGTAATCCATTATTTCCTTGTGTTTCTCTCGGTCCTTCCAGCCCCAGTCACGTCGCTCATACATGGTTTACATGTTGGTCAGGTTGAAGGCCCAAACAGTGACTGGCTCCAGGCCAGACAGTCGCTTACATACAATGAAGACATTTAACCCATTCCCATCATATTTCTTGAACACTGGGAAAGCCTCTAAAGGGTCTCCAAGCCTAGTCTCTTAAAACTCTTTTGTCTTTTAATTCCCCCAAATGCAACAAGCATAAAAACGGCAGGAAAGAAAACTTAGAAATAACACCATCTGAAGATTTTACTCTGAAAATGTTAAAAGGATCCTCCCCCAGCCTGTTTGTTTGCAATGAGTCTCCACTTTAGTTGTCAGTGTTTTTAACATCCAAGAATCTTTTTTTGTTTAATTTTAACTTTTTGGGGGGGGGGGTTTAACCAGTTTTTAAATTGAAGTATAATTTGTCAGTTGTCAGTTTTTGCCTCCTCACTGATTGATGAGAAAAATAATTCAGTACGAGTTTTGGTATGAAGGTGGATTTCAGTCTGGAAATTTATGGGGAAGTCTATCCAAATGTCCTAAAGTTAACTAAGAATAGTCATTAAATATGCAAAAATAAAAATATCATGTGATAGGAATCAGAAAAAAATAGATGCCATAATAATTGTAGCTATAATAGCATTAAAACAATGATTTTTATCAGTGACATAAACCAACGGTTTATTTTGGATGGGCTACAACTTAGTTTTATGGTTCTCCCTTGTTCAATTTTGGAATCTCTAGTACAAAAACTACAGATATCTGGGGGCTTTGATCCATGGTGAAGCCAAATAACTGTCCAATTTCTGTTGAGATGGATTGAAATTTGAATACTATTTTTGTGGCTATAGCATGCTACCTGCTTGGTATATTAAAAAAAAAAAAGAGGAAAACTCTTGTTCTGCTTGAAAGCTTTCATTGTTTCACTACATTTCAAGTAACTTTGCGAGTAAAAGATGCTGGACTTTGGTGCTTGTATTTCAGCCATCAGTGTATTTCAGCCATTTGGAATACACTGCAGAGATAGGACAGCTGAATATTAGTAAAACCCAGCTGGTGAAAATTATTGCACTCCCATTCTCCCATTTATGAGACAATCTCTTAAATCTCTGAATTGGTTTCCAGACTGCAATCCCATAATCCCATTGTGTTTAGGAAAAAATGAAAGATCTAGCAATGGCCAATTTAAAAAAGGGATCATTGGAGTTGAAGGCAAGGGGTGAGGAAAATGGTAGGCTATTATTTGAAATCTCATGGTGTGTCAGTTAGCTCTTACTGAATAAAAAATCACCCCAAAACTTTGGTTTAAGACAATAGCCATCCCCGGTCCGGGAAGATTCCACATGCCGCGGAGCGGCTGGGCCCGTGAGCCATGGCCGCTGAGCCTGCGCGTCCGGAGCCTGTGCTCCGCAACGGGAGAGGCCACGACAGTGAGAGGCCCGCGTACCGCAAAAAAAAAAAACAAAACCTTTAGGGCTTCCCTGGTGGCGCAGTGGTTGAGAGTCCGCCTGCCAATGCAGGCGACACGGGTTCGTGCCCTGGTCCAGGAGGATCCCACGTGCCGCGGAGTGGCTGGGCCCGTGAGCCATGGCCGCTGAGCCTGCGCGTCTGGAGCCTGTGCTCCACAGCGGGAGAGGCCAGCGTTCCGCAAAAAAAAAAAAAAAAAAAAAAAAGACAATAGCCATTTATTTGATTCTTGCTTCTTTGCATAGGGAGTTGGAAGGCACGGGGTGATTCTTCTGGTTTAGGCTGGCTCTCATTTACTGGAAGATAAAAGACTGCAGTTAGCTGTTGGTCAGCTCTGCTTCCGGGGGTGGGGGTAGCTCTTGGCTTGGGTGGCAAGGCTGAGTGGACCACATGCCTTTTGTCATCGATAGGCTCGTTGGGGCTTCTTCATATGGTGGTGGTGGTAGTGGTGGTCTGAGGGGAAGCCCCAAAGCACAAGTGTTTTTCAGTCCTTGCATCATGTTTGCTAGCATCCCATTGGTTAAACATGTCCCATGGCCAAGTTCAGAGTCAAGTTTGAGGGCGCTCAAACTTCCATGACAAAGGGGGTATGAATACAAAGAGATGAAGCTTGTGTGGCCATTTTTCCAACCTACCGCATATGGTTTATTGAGTAAGATAAACCATTGAATTACGTGGGGAATCCTGACTGTATAATTTTGGCACAACTCAAAATCTGTCATGTGAAAGAATATTTTGGAGATTTGGTCAAAGACAGGATACGTTCAGCTAAAATTAATACTTCGTCCAAAAACTTTTGGGAACATCGTTTGGCTGATCAGACATCATGAAATTCAGTCCGAAGGGGTTATGAGCTCTCTCTGCTCACTCACTGTAGTCTGTATTAGAAAATGCTGAGAATTGTTGCTTGGGCTCTAGAATGGCTATCTTATTTTTTTTTTTTTTTTTTTGCCGTATGCGGGCCTCTCACTGTTGTGGCCTCCCCCGTTGCGGAGCACAGGCTCCGGACGCGCAGGCTCCGGACGCGCAGGCTCAGCGGCCATGGCTCACGGGCCCAGCCGCTCCGCGGCATATGGGATCCTCCCAGACCGGGGCACGAACCCGTATCCCCTGCATCGGCAGGCGGACTCTCAACCACTTGCGCCACCAGGGAGGCCCTAGAATGGCTATCTTAGATAATTCAGTGCAACCCATCCTATCCTTTTGTGTGTAGAATTTTAGTAAAAGTATGTATTTTTAGCTTATATGCTTAACGTGTATATAATTATAGCACAGATGACTTTTAGTGAAGCGGTAGTCGTAAAGGCAAGTTAGAATACAATACTGCAGTTCTCAAGGGTTGAGAATTATTGATTCAGAGAGCTGAAAGAGGCATTTTTCCATCACTTCCTAATATTAGGGTGAGGCCAGAGTGTGACCCCTATCACTCACTTTTGGAAAGGGGCAGAAACTGCTCCTAAGTGATAGGATTCATCTAAAAAAATAAAATACAATTATATTCCCCACCCCATCTGTTCTAGCCCACTCTACCCAAAACTTTGCTGTAGTATTTCAGGAAGTTCAAGAGGTTTGAATTTATTTGGTTTTAAGAAAAGAAACTGAAAAAAGAAAAGAAACTGATTTAGTTCTTATCATCTAAATAATTAGCACCAATGTACATAAACTAAAGTTAAACTGTTTTCCCACTTAGTATGTCAAATAAGAGCTTTCTTTTCTGCATTAACACTTCCCTAAGTGACTCTCTGACTACAGCCCAGTGACTCTTTCCATCTCTTTTAAGGAATTTGTCCATTTTCAAGCCTCTTTTTATGTTTCTTTCTTGCTGTCACATACCTGTTGCTCCAGAACTGGTTTGTGATGTCAAGCATGACTAGAATGCTAGATGCAGCCCAGCCTCAGTAATTAGCATTACTTCGGAGGATTGGTTTGACGCAGTGAAAGGCTTGAACTCAAGCTACTCTGAAGAAAAAAAAAAAATTATCGAATGATGTTTCCACTCTGTTGGGCTCTTTGGATGTTTAAAAAAACAGTGAAAGTCAGTGGTACCTGACTTGAAGGAATTGGTGCTCCATTTCAAAACCTGCTTATGAGAAAAAAAAAAAGAGAGACTAGGAAGAAAAGCTGTACTGCATAGCTAGAGTGGGTGGAATGGATCTTGAAATTCAGAGATGAGCAACTCCATAAAAATTACTAGGACAATGAGTCTTTCTTCAAGGAAGCGGGACTTGAGTGAAACTTATAGGAAGTGGAAATTCTCAAAATGAAAGTGACTGAGGAATTGAGACCCTAACTCATAGCTGTTGGAGCCCTAAGGTTGGGAAGCATCTCTGTTTCCTAGATTCTGCTTTTAGAATTCATTCCAAGGTCCTGAAGCACCAAGGACAGAAGGGGCAAGCCAGCCCTGCAAGCCAGGGTCAAACTAGCGTGGGATGTCCAAGGGCCAGAAGAAGAGTAGCCTGACTGAAGAAGAGGTTATACTAGGGAATAATTGGAGCCAGTGCTGGATACATAAATAGAGCTGGATTAAGGAGGGCCTTGATTATCCAAATGAGGATCTTGAGTGTGATTTGTATATATCAGAGACTCAGAAATGTGTGAAAAGAAATATATATATATATATTTAATGTTAAATATATATTTAGTATTAAAGCACTGAACTTATAGTTATTTGACTGAAGATTGGCAAAGAACACCTGCAGGGCGAGCCCACAAACTGCTTTTACGACCAGATAATGGTAATTAGTAACCAGCTCATTATTTATATACCAATGGCAGCAGCTGAAATTTTTTCTCTATTGGTTCCCCACTTCTGCAATCTTGTTAATACTTGCAATTGCCTCAGTAATACTTTTTGCATATATGGTACCACTGGAAGCTTCAGATTCCCCAGTTCAAACAACGCCAACTTCAAATTAGTGGTATCTAACACAATAAAGCATTACTTATGTTGAATGGTTATCTTAGAACTCTGAAGAGCTAGACAGTAGAAATTATGCATTTTGATCTCAGGCTGTCTTAACATTAATCAATGTGCTGTTATTACCAAAAAGGTAGTGTTATAGATAGAATTGTGTTTTTCTCTCCCCCAAATTCATATGTTGAAGCCCTAACCCTTAAAGTGACTATTTTGGAGGGCTTTTTGGGAGATAATTAAAGTTAAAAGAGGTCATAGGGGTGGGGCCATGATCCAATAGGATCCATGTCTTTATAAGAAGAGAAGGAGACACCTAAGAACTCTCTCTGTGTGAGCAGAGAGGAAAGCCATTGAGGACATGGTGAGAAGGGGGCCGTCTACAGGTTGGGGAGGGAGAACTCACCAGAAACTGAATTTTCCAATGCCTGGTCTTGGACCTCTAGCCTCCAGAACTGTGGGAAAATAAATTTCTGTTGTTTAAGCCACCCAGTCTGTGGTTCTTTGTTATGGCACCCTGAACAGACTAATACAGACAGTAACCCTCAAAATGAAGGACATTAGGCATGTGTGCTGGGGCTTACAGCTGCTTAATATGCCTTGTTGTCCATAACCGATTTCTAGGCATAGTAAGCATCTAGGGTTGTAGGTTTCCATTAGAATTACTTTAAAGAATGTGAGGTTCCAGATCTTGACTTTGTCATCCTCGTGTACATACAGCTCTCAAGTGTCAGGGGATCATTTCTTGACAAAACCTTAGCAAGGGCTATTGTAAATTTTGATCATGGGTGAGAAATTCATGAGAAAATTTCTCTGAGGAAGCCTGCACTTTTGTGCAGATGAGAGTAGTTATGTTTCCTAAAACAGAGTATTGATTCACAGGTTCTAATTTAAGTTGGTGAGTGACTGATCTCTTGACAATACAGGACTGACACATCTATTTGTGTAGTGAGTAGATTGCCATTTGGCTGATGGGCGTTATTTGATACTATGCCAACAAGCCCTTTCTCCTGAACAGACCTGCGTTGCAATTTGCATTTTGTATAATAGTTGGTTTCTAGGGAGAATCAATATGATTTTGAAAGGTGATTCTTACCTACGTTTCCTAGCAGTCTTTCAGGTTTTCCATTCCCTTAAAAATCAATTTGTACGATTCTAAGGTTAAAGCTTTTCTGCCAGAAACTATTTGTGCCACAGGAGGCATAATAATAATATTGCCTCCCTCCCTCCCTTTCAAAATGCTACCTGTTTTAATCTCTTGGTAATAGAAAAAAATTTATTAATTCAAGCAGAACCTATTAAGATGTCTTGTTTTCAGTTTTTAAAAAAATGTTGTTTTAGGGGCTTCCCTGGTGGCGCAGTGGTTAAGAATCCGCCTGCCAATGCAGGGGACACGGGTTCGAGCCCTGGTCTGGGAAGATCCCACATGTCACGGAGCAACTAAGCCCGTGCGCCACAACTACTGAGCCTTCGTGCCACAACTACTGAAGCCCGTGCGCCTAGAGCCCGTGCTCTGCAACAAGAGAAGCCACTGCAATGAGAAGCCCGCGCACCACAACGAAGAGTAGCCCCCGCTCACCGCGACTAGAGAAAGCTTGCGCGCAGCAACGAAGACCCAACGCAGCCAAAAATAAATAAATAAAAAATGTTGCTTTAGTAGGATACTTACTGTAGTTTCAAGATCAGTTCTGGTCATTTAGAACCGAAGCAATTCTGCCTCACCCGGTGTGATTGCAGCCCGGAATTGGTGTTCTCTGTCATAACCAGATTATACCTAAATGCTGGTTCTTTATCTCATGGCGCATTCTATGGATTTTTCAGACAGCCTTCCTGCTCCCTGGCCGAGAGGCTTCAACATTTCCTGAAGTTGGCTATGTGTGCCCTGGCTGACCCCTTTCAGCCTCGTTCTGCATGGCTCACCCCATCTCTCCAGCCATCCCCTGGGACAGGGTCCCTCAGAGGTCACTCAAGCCTATCTTCTGCTCTGCCCACTCTAGCCCTTAGGAAACATGTCCCCTCCACCCACTGTGGGTGCAAGCGCAGCTTTCTTCATCCCAGCCTTCTCTTCTTGCCCTGCAGTCCAAAGGCATTCCAGCCAGCTTCTCTCTGTAAGATCTTCCAGATAAGAGCAGGCCCCAGTGTCTGCACTCTCCATCCCCAGAGGATATGGGTTAAACTCTTTCCCAGGCGCCAGGCAGACTAACACACACCTGCCTCTCAGCAAACATCCCCCTGGGGTGCCCTCTTCTGAGGTCCACCCTTCATCCTCCATTCTGTCTGAGTAGTTCTCTGGAGGCCCTGTCCTTTGGCTGAGGGTGTGAGTGGGGACTCCTCTAACAGGTTGGGGTGGGACTATAACACTGACAGTTCTGTTCAAAGACCTCACCAATAACCTCAAGTAATTTCTTAGTTTCCTTTCCACTATCCTGGTGATTGGTGAGGTGTAAAGGATTATAGTTTTCAGTTTTTTGGATGCTTCTTAGCCAGTCCTGAATGTGCATTTGGCACTTCTCTTTAGAATGTAGGGACATATGACACCTATTCATTTCAGCTGAGATTAGGAAAAGTCCCATTTAACATTCTATTATAAGAAGAATGATTGGAATTGAGAAGGGGAGGGAATTGACATAAGACTAATCACGATGAAATCTAAATATAAGCCATCAGCAACTTATAATCAAGGTAGAAAAGCAGGACAGAAAAATATGTTTTATAATTGTGAGCATTGCAATGCATGATACTAGGGACGGCTAAGCCCAGATAATAAATACACCATATGCTACCTAGGCCCCTATTTTGAGAGCTTTTTATAGGACATGTACATGAAGTGCCAAACTACAGGGAACATATTAAAGAGTACAGCTTAGCAAAGCATTCACATCCATCAAGCAGCATTTGATTCTTAGGTTTATTGTGTCACATCTAAGATAATGAGATTGTTAATTGCGTTTACCTTTAAATATGTATATATATAAGTGAGTGAAAGAAATGCACCAAAATTTTGTAAATAACAGTGAAAATTTGATAGAACCGTTAGCAGTTATTCTTTTTATTCTCTTAAAATAAGTTTTTATTTTAGAGTAGCTTTAGATTCACAAAAGAGTTGCAAAGATAATACAGTTAGTTCCCATGTATTCTGTACCAAATTTACAGGATTATCGTGAGAATTAAGCATGAGAAGTGCCTGGAACATGGCTAGAACTCAATAAATGTTTTAACTACTATTGTTGTAAGTGGTGGTAGTAATATTCTGGCAACATGATATAGGTGAGGAGGTAGATGAACCTGTGGTTCGTCTGAGACCCACACAGTAGTTTAGAGTAACTGAGGTAATGGTCAACATGAACTGTGGAGATGTTCCCGAGGTTGATTAGACTCCTTGGGTAGAGTCAAACAACAGTCCAAACCTTGGCTTCTGTGGGCAGATAGGAAGGGCTCAGTCTATGGGCAAAGCATCAGAGCTGGGGATCCTCAATCACACATGGGCATGAGATCTTGCTCCCTGTGGCTTATTAAGCATCCATCCGTGTTATGGGCTAAATAGTGTCCCACCTCCAAGATTCACATATATATATATTTTTTGTGGTATGCTGGCCTCTCACTGTTGTGGCCTCTCCCGTTGCGGAGCACAGGCTTCGGACGTGCAGGCTCAGCGGCCATGGCTCACGGGCCCAGCCGCTCCGCGGCATGTGGGATCTTCCCAAACCGGGGCACAAACCCATGTCCCCTGCATCGGCAGGCAGACTCTCAACCACTGCGCCACCAGGGAAGCCCAAGATTCATATTTAAAAAAAAATTTTTTATTGGAGTATAGTTGATTTACAATGTTGTGTTAGTTTCAGGTGTACAGCAAGGTGAATCAGTTATACATATACATATATCCACTCTTTTTTAGACTCTCTTCCCATGTAGGCATTACAGAGTATTGAGTAGAGTTCCCTGTGCTATACAGTACATTCTTAATATTCATATGTTGAAGCCCTAACTCCCAGTACCCCAGAATGTGACGGTATTTGGTGATAGGGCCTTTGAAGAGAAGATTAACTTAAAATGCGGCAATTGGGATGGGCCCTAGTTCAATTTGACTTTGTCCTTACAAGAAGAGGAAATTTGAACACACACAGGGACACCAGGGGAAAGACCATGTGAGGACACAGCAATAAGGTGTCCATCTGCAAGCCAAGGTGGGGGGCTGCAGGAGAAACCAAGTCTGCTGACACCTTGATCTTGGACTTCCAGCCTCCAGAATTGTGAGAAGATAAGTTTCTGTAGTTTAAGCCACCCAGTCTTTGGCACTTTGTTACGGCAGCCCTGGAAACAAATACACTGAGCTGGGATAGGGGGACAGTAGAATAAAGTTGACAGGTAAGAACCAGAGAGGAGGCTGGGCTAGGAGTTGAGGTGCACAGGGGCAGGAAGAGCTGGGAGCATAGGCAGCAAAGATGACCCAGTGAGCAACACAGCCCCCCTTAGGATATGCAACAGGACTGGGGAGGGGTCAAAAATAGTTATTTAGGAGGTAGAAGTAGAGCCCAGTATGCCTCTATGTGGGAAATGTATTGATATATTCACCTCTGAGGGACTGGAGAAGGAAGGCAGAGACCCCATAGATGATGAGGTGGTGAAGGTAGGAGTGGATCATCAGTGATTTAACTGCTTATGGCATAATTTGGTTTATTATTAGGGGTTGTGATTTTTCTTTGGGTCAAAGTATGATTTTACGCTGTGTGGAGTGTGCATGTTTGTGTGTAAAACTGTATATTTAAGGAATATATTTTAGTTAAGTTTATTGTAGTCTTAAGGCTATCTGAGTAGATAGGGCATTCACTCATGTTTTTCCTTTGCCTGCACTTCTTTTTTTTTTTAACATCTTTATTGGAGTATAATTGCTTTACAATGGTGTGTTAGTTTCTGCTTTATAACAAAGTGAATCAGCTATACATATACATGTATCCCCATATCTCTACTCTCTTGCGCCTCCCTCCCTCCCACCCTCCCTATCCCAACCCTCTAGGTGGTCACAAAGCACCGAGCTGATCTCCCTGTGCTATGCGGCTGCTTCCCACTAGCTATCTATTTTACATTTGGTAGTGTATATATGTCCATGCCACTCTCTCACTTTGTTTTTCCCAGCTTACCCTTCCCCTCTCTATGTCCTCAAGTCCATTCTCTAGTAGGTCTGCGTCTTTATTCCCATCTTGCCCCTAGGTTCTTCATGAGCTTTTTTTTGTTTGTTTTTTAGATTCCATATATATGTGTTAGCATAAGGTATTTGTTTTTCTCTTTCTGACTTACTTCACTCTGTATGACAGACTCTAGGTCCATCCACCTCACTACAAATAACTCAGTTTTGTTTCTTCTTATGGCTGAGTAATGTTCCATTGTATATATGTGCCACAGCTTCTTTATCCATTCACCTGTTGATGGACACTTAGGTTGCTTCCATGTCCTGGCTATTGTAAATAGAGCTGCAATGAACATTGTGGTACATGACTCTCTTTGAATTATGGTTTTCTCAGGGTATATGCTCCGTAGTGGGATTGCTGGGTCGTATGGTAGTTCTATTTTCAGTTTTTTAAGGAACCTCCATACTGTTCTCCATAGTGGCTGTATCAATTTACATTCCCACCAACAGTGCAAGAGGGTTCCCTTTTCTCCACACTCTCTCCAGCATTTATTGTTTCTAGGTTTTTTGATGGTGGCCATTCTGACCGGTGTGAGATGATATCTCATTGTAGTTTTGATTTGCATTTCTCTAATGATTAATGATGTTGAGGATTCTTTCATGTGTTCGGTGGCAATCTGTATATCTTCTTTGGAGAAATGTCTATTTAGGTCTACTGCCCATTTTTGGATTGGGTTGTTTGTTTTTTTGCTATTGAGCTGCATGAGCTGCTTATAAATTTTGGAGATTAGTCCTTTGTCAGTTGCTTCATTTGCAAATATTTTCTCCCATTCTGAGGGTTGTCTTTTCATCTTGTTTATGGTTTCCTTTGCTGTGCAAAAGCTTTGAAGTTTCATTAGGTCCCATGTGTTTATTTTTGTCTTTATTTCCATTTCTCTAGGAGGTGGGTCAAAAAGGATCTTGCTGTGTTTTATGTCATAGAGTGTTCTGCCTATGTTTTCCTTTAAGAGTTTGATAGTGTCTGGCCTTACATTTAGGTCTTTAATCCATTTTGAGTTTATTTTTGTGTATGGTGTTAGGGAGTGTTCTAATTTCATTCTTTTACATGTAGCTGTCCAGTTTTCCCAGCACTACTTATTGAAGAGGCTGTCCTTTCTCCGTTGTATATTCTTGCCTCCTTTATCAAAGATAAGGTGACAATATGTGCGTGGGTTTATCTCTGGGCTTTCTATCCTGTTACATTGATCTATATTTCTGTTTTTGTGCCAGTACCATACTGTCTTGATTACTGTAGCTTTGTAGTATAGTCTGAAGTCAGGGAGCCTGATTCCTCCAGCTCCATTTTTCTTTCTCCAGATTGCTTTAGCTATTCGGGGTCTTTTGTGTTTCCATACAAATTGTGAATTTTTTGGTTCTAGTTCTGTGAAAAATGCCAGTGGTAGTTTGATAGGGATTGCATTGAATCTGTAGATTGCTTTAGGTAGTATAGTCATTTTCACAATATTGATTCTTCCAATCCAAGAACATGGTATATCTATCTCTCCATCTATTTGTATCATCTTTAATTTCTTTCATCAGTGTCTTATAATTTTCTAAATACAGGTCTTTTTTCTCCTAAAGATGCTACCAGAAAACTACTAGAGCTAATCAATGAATTTGGTAAAGTAGCAGGATACAAAATTAATGCACAGAAATCTCTTGCTTTCCTATACACTAATGATGAAAATTCTGAAAGTGAAATTAAGAAAACACTCCCATTTATCATTGCAAGAAAAAGAATAAAATACCTAGGAATAAACCTACCTAAGGAGACAAAAGACCTGCCTGCACTTGTAAACATGGCATCTCTCAACAGTTAACAACTGAATTTTAACAATTCTGTTGTTCTGTGTCAAATTCAGTAATAAATCGTTCAATAGAACATCCTTATAGAAAATGGCAGAATAGAAAAATTTTATACTGAGAACAAAATTGACAGCCCAGTTATATTTTGAGGCTTAAATATTAGGTGAAACTAGTTGATGTCATAATTGTTTAACATTCCAAAAATTTACTCCAGTAATGATTTGTTTTGGGTTTATTTCATTACCTATTTTTTGATATATTCTTGTAATTTGTATATTCCCTTGTTCCTTTATTGTTTATCCCCAAAGTTAACTTTTCTAATGTTCTGGCATATTATGAAGTAGATTAGTAGAGCACACAGAAATAATTCGTATTGAACATTGGATAATAACATTATGGCCAGTAGAGGGCATCAAGTAATGGTCACAAGTACAGGTTTTGAAGACATAGAAATACTGGTGTTCTAATTGCAGGACAATTTCAGCCAAAGCATCTGTACAGAAATAATTCCATGATGTAAATGTGTTTAAAGCGCCATGGTTACATTACCCAGTGATCATTTTGTGTCTTGGTCACTATAGACATGCCTTAGGTATACATTTTGAAAATAAGAGTAGCTCTTAAGCTGAAATGGAAATTGTTGAATTTTGACATTCCTTGGAAAAATATAAAGGGTTAAATATTTTTTAAAATGGTATGATTTCTAACTTTCGAAATATGTATATACAGCCTCCTAGCATCTCTGTCTCGTCATCTCAAATGTGGAAGACTGAGGAAATGCTCTCCAAGGTCTTTTCTAGTTACACAGTACCGTAATGTGACAATGAGTCTCTTCATCTGGGAACACCACCGCGAAGAGAATTTAGAGGCATCCTATCTGTCAGCCACTGGAGGGCTCCCTCGATCAAACTGGAACTTGGATTGAATGTGCCATGCAGTTTCTGGACCTTGCATGACTGATTTCTTAGCGTTATTTATCGAAATAGAACCCTTATTTGCATTGCATTATCTTACACAGTTTTAGAGATTTTTCTAATTTCACTTCCTACCCGCTCCAATCTCTTTCTCTCCCTGGCTTTGTAGTTTACCAAGGCAACTTTTTGAGTTTTATGTCATTTAAGTCTGACAACAACCTGGGGAGTAAATATATATATATATTTTTAATGGATGAAGAAACTGAGGCTCTGAGAGACTAAGCAACTTTTCCTGATGTTGTACAATAATTTTGGAGTGGGAATTTAAATCTAGGTTGTTACTCCACATTCTCTTTTCAGTCCACCAGAGTAAGTCTTGACTCAGTTCCCGGTATGTTACTTGAGCGGAGTAATTTATTAAGCTGTAACTATTCATGGATATATTTTCAAGAATCATAAGCCTTTAGAGGTGGGAGGAATTAGCTGTTCTAATTCCCCATTAACGAAAACACTTAGGGCTTTTTCCATCTCTCCAGCTTTTATTTCATCTCATCTCCTGTGTTGGTCTCATTGGCTCAGGCTCCTTCAAATAGCAGAGCGTATGGTCACCGGGTTCCTCTTTTTACAGTCCCCAGGGACCCTGCATGAATCCCAGGGAAGGACTTTGGCCAGGCCTTGGTCACGTGCCTGCTCCTCTCTGGGGGTGGTATTACAGTGCTTGCTGTAGTTGAAAGCCTCCCTGGAGCCACAGGAAGTGGGTTCCAGGGGAAATTCTCCAGGCTATTGAGGGAACTGTTTCCAGAAGTAAAAAGAAGTAAAATGGTTTCTGAGCACGGGCTGCCGGCCCAGGGTGGGTGCCTCAGGGAAGGTCTGTGGGCAGCCTGGGAACAACAGGAGGACCTGGGTGTCTGATGGTTATCAAAGAAGTGTGGAACACAGAAAACAAACTTCACTTATCTGACTCCTTTCATGGGGCCAGCCAATGAACATAACCAAGAGCAAGTATAGGAAAGACCCAAAGAGTCTAGGAGTGTGAAGGGTAGAACTGCAGAAATACCCCATCAGATACTTTTTGGCTACCAACGTAACACAGCCAAGCAAAACTAAGATTCTTGGCTTTTCTTGACAGTGTAGGGCCAGTCCTCTCAGTGAGGAGGGATGATGTGCCTCCGCATCTGGGGCTTACTCCCTGTATTGAGGCTTTTACAGGACACACAGGGCTGGGAACCACAGCTTCCCGGAGGATACCAAACTCACAGAACATGGTCTGGTGGTGCGCAGGGAGCCCTGTGAGCCGTTTCTCAGAATGATGACTTAGGCGCACATTTAAATCTCTTCTGTTAATGGTGGTGTCAGTTTTGGAACTTAAGCACATTTTGTAGATTAAAATGCAAAGTAAAAAGCATTTCCTTGGGAAATCATCTTTTCTTAATGTCTCCTTATGGCCTGCTTTATGTTTCTTTGTCTTGCTGTTGGACTCTGGGTTTGCAATGTCCGATGCAGGCAGGTGGGAGAGAAGCTGACTAAATGAACAGGAGCAACTTTCTGCCTTTTCCCATTTCCTTTCCATTTCTCTTGTCCTTTTCATTTCCTTTAAAAAGACAAAGTGCCTGGACTTCCCCGGCCATCCAGTGGTTAACACTCTGTGATTCCAATGCGGGGGGCATGGGTTCGATCCCTGGTCAGGGAACTAAGATCCCCATGTCACACGGCCAAAAACAAAACAAAAAGAACAAACAAACAAGAAAAGACAAAGGGCCCAATGGTTTACGTGGTCTCAGGATCCAGGTTAGTTAAATTCTTCATGCTCAGTTACTCTCTTTAATGTTGCCTGAGGAAGATCTCTAAGATCTACAGATTTTATTAGGACAACAAAAGGGTTAGTTGAAAAGATATGAACCCATGGGATAAAGTGCATCTATTGATAGAACAGTTAACTCAAGCATAACTACGCACAGAAAAATTATTTTGAAAATACTATTGTAACAATTTGGGGCCATCTAATCCCTCTACACTGTGCTGTGGGCAAAAAACAAAAACCAAACAAACAAAAAAGACAGAGAGAGCCTGAGAGATGAGGTGAGTGCTGTGTCCTGGCCCTTGTTCTCTAAACTTTCATGGCACTGGTTCCACATCTGCTTGAGGTCCCAAGTGTGGACACTCATCTCCACTGTCTTTCTATTCCAACTTGCTGGAGGATGAGCTCAGATATTCTGCTTCAGTGTCATCAGAGTTCTGCAAGTATGCTTGTACTGTGCTTGTTATTTCTTTTTTATGTTATTACTTGCTGTTGCTCAAAGTATGAAATGCAGGAGATTTCATCCTCCTGCCAGTTTCTCTTCAAATGGTTTTGGTTGAGAATGTTCTGGACTGAGTTACATAATTCTGTATCATGCAGAGGGTGGTCCCTAGACCAGCGACATCAGTATCACCTGGGAATTTGTTAGCAATGCACAATCTCAGGACTCACTCCAGACCTACCAAATCAGAAATATGAGAAAAATGGCCTTTTACTGCATTTTAACACACGGTATTGAAAATGCTACTTAAAGTCTCTCTCTTCCATTATACTTAAATTTCAGTTAGGGAAAGAATCTGTATTGTCTAGCTCACTGCTGAATATCTAGGACCTAGCATAGTTCTTGGCAGATGATAGGTTCTCAGTAAATGTTTGCTGAATGATAAATGAATGGACATCTGCAGAGTAATGGTTGTTTGCTTAACCTAGTTGTTAAGTAACCAGTGTGTTTAGAAGGGCTCAATTGAGGAGTAATGCTAACAGTGCAGACAAATGAGGTGTGTAATTAGCACCTCTGATCCTATTGTTATTTCCCAGAAGAGATTTTCTTCCCAGTTGACTGTGATTAAACGAAGGTAGACAACCTCCAAAGTGTGAAAAGGATTGGCCCATTTGGCAAAGAAGGTGACCCTTGTGCTCTCCTACTACTGTATCCTCAAATTGTGAGATTGATGATCTGCCCTTTGGCAGTCTGAAACTTTGCTCTCTTTTGATTGAAAAAGGTCATATTCCAGTTAAATCTACTGATTTGTCTGTCCTCCAATTTTATCTCTGAAATTGAAAATCTCCCCACCCTCTTTTCCCCCTCACTTTCTTTTCTTCTTTGGTACAGACTCCCCCTTACCACTCTCTGGCTGTTCCAACACCTGTCTACCTAGTCTTCATTCTTCCAATCCCTTTCATTCAAAGATGCTTTGCAAACTGCAGGTCTGGTCATGTTCTCCTTTGGTTAAAATCCTCAGGCATTTTTCTGCTGCTTGCAGGATGAGATCCAGGGTCCTCAGAGAGGGATTTGAGGCCCTTCATGGACCTGGCTGCCCGGCCAGCCTCCTTTCCTGTCACTCTCCTTCCTAACCCACACTCGGGCCACCACACACCACGTCTCATTCCCCAAACACCATCTGCATCTCTGCATCTCCATGCTTTTGTTCATGCTGCGTCTCTGAATAAATTGTCAGCCTAGTGAGCTCATATCATGTTCCGGTTCAAATCTGGAGGGAAGGCTCCCTTCCCCTATCTCCCACAGAACTGTTTATTTCTTTTCTCTGCTCACAGACCACACCGTACATGTATCTATTATGCAACGCATCACACTCTGTTGTAATCACTTACTTGTTTACTTCACTTCCTCTTCCAATATATCATATTTTCCTTAATGGCTGGACTGTGTCTTGTTCACAACACAATGTGGTGCAAAGCTTGACACAGAGATGTTAATAAAAGTTAGTTGATTGCATAAACTTAATCTTCAAATTTTTTTTTTAGTAGACTAAATCCCTACCCACGCTTGCTGGACTTTAGTAATTTCTCCTGGTTATTTTTATTAAGAAAGGGCTCATCTCACTGGAAATATGCCCATTTGCTGGAGTATATTCAGACCTTCAACACTTTTTAAGTTGAAAGAAGCTGATTCTGTTCCCCTAGGATGGTTGTGACTGTTAGGCCTGGCTGAGTACATGGTGGTTGTTCATGTCATACCTCTGCTCCCCAAAGCCCTCAAAACACTTGGAGAAGATACAAGTGGAATCAGTGAAGCCTGGTCCACAAACCCTTTAAAGATGCCTGTGAGTACTTGTCATGGACTGAATAGTGCATCTCCCCCAAATTCATATATCAAACCCCTCTCCCCCACAATGCAATGGTATTGGGAGGTGGGGCTTTTGGGAGGTAATTTGGATTAGATGAAGATCGGAGGGTGGATGGATCACACACGAATGGGATTAGCGCCATGATGAGAGTCATGAGAGAGCTTGCTTCCTGCCGCTCTCTCTGCTCTCTGCCATATGAAGATTCAAGGAAAAGTCTGCAGTCTGTAACTCAGAAGAGGGCTCTCACCAGAACTGACCGTGCTGGCCGTCAGCTGATGCCAGACTTCCATCCTCCAGAACTGTACATTGCTGTGGTTTATAAGCCAACCATTTCTGTTGTTTCCATGGCATTTCTGTTGTAGCAGCCCCAATGAACTAAGACATGACTTTGATCACTCTGCCCACTGGCCCTCCCCACCTGCCCTTCCTTACTACTCTCCATTCCCAAGACTAAGACTTAAGGAAATCAACATCACTTGCTCCTTGGGCAAAGAGTAGGTCACTTTATCCTAGGAACCAAAACAAAAGACAAGTAACAGCAACAATTGAAAGAAACCTATAATGGATAGAATTGAAATCCATGGAGTAAAAACTAATTTAGTTTCATGAGGGTAACTGAAGGGTATCAGGGAGTCATGGAAACGGTGTACATTTTCACCCTAGAAAGGTCACTGGAAAGAAAAGACTTGAACCTGGTCCAACGGCACTTACTGTCCAAATGGAGCCAGCGTGCCTGTTCCAAAAACTCTCGGCTCAGAGGCCTTGGAGCTCTGTGTGTCAGGGCTCCTGTGGTTGGAAGAGAGAACAGTGCAGGTTATGGCAGGTGGTGGTGATTGACTGTGATGGTAACTGCTGTTAAAAGAGAGACAGGAGTCTCTGGAACATTCTTACAGCTAAACCTCAAGGATCTGGAGCATAGTTTGGGGACCGGAAGGCTGTCAGGAATTGTAAGAGGCAGCTCTTGATGACAGGTGACACTGTTAGTTCCTTGGCAGCTTTATTCTACCCCTTTGCCATGGATGTGAGGTGGCTACTCTTTTTGCTTCAACTTCCCTTTGCTTATCTTTCTACTCCTGCTTCCCTTGACAGCGGAATGTCTCTTCATATATTTTTCATTCAAATTTTTGAGAGGTAAGAATGTCATCGTTGCAACTGATCACTTTCTGTCTGGGGGGAGCTTTTGTACCAGGCTACCCCATAGCACACAGCCAGCCTGTAGACAGAGTTGTTCTTGGGGCCGGTGCCTGCTGCCCTGACCAATCAGCTGACGGATGATAGGGGAGAGGGTGTCACATGGTACCACATGGTGGACTGTGGTTCAAGAACCACCTAGAGCTGCTTTACTCAGCTGTGCCTGTGTCTCCTAACCCATTTAGAAAGAGTTCGTGGGCAAGTCAGGTGTTCTAAGGCAAGATGTCTTGGGTATAGACATATTTTGGAAACTCTGATCATGATTTCTCCTAGGTATTACCAGTGAGGCTGAGATCCTCATAGGCTCCTGTTCCAGTTTGTACTGTATCCAACAATCATACATGAAATGACATGTGCATACATGGTACACCTGATGTTGCATTTCTAATTGGACTCATTCAATCAAGGACACTTGCCTGTATCAAACGTACCTTTGCTTTCCTTACTGTGCTTGAAGATACTGTTTTTGTTTCTACGGGTGTGTGTGTGTGTGATTAGAAAGGGAAGTCAGGCCTTAGTTCTTCATTAGTGAGAAACTGATAAGAAGTATTCAGGTAAAGTTGTCAGGTAAGAAGACGCATGCTACCTCAAAAGTTTTATAGTCTATGTCAACACCATTTACCTTATGGATGTTCTTTTTTAAAATAAATAAATTTATTTATTTATTTATTTTTTGGCTGCATTGGGTCTTTGTTGCTGCACACGGGCTTTCTCTAGTTGCGGTGACCGGGGATTACTCTCTGTTGCAATGTGTGGGCTTCTCATTGCAGTGGCTTCTCTTGCTGTGGAGCACAGGCTCTAGGTGCACAGGCTTCAGTAGTTGTGGCATGCAGGCTCAGTAGTTGTGGCTTGTGGGCTCTAGAGTGCAGGCTCATTAGTTGTGGCACATGGGCTTAGTTGCTCCGTGGCATGTGGGATCTTCCCGGACCAGGGCTTGAACCCGTGTCCCCTGCATTGGCAGGTCGATTCTTAACCACTGTGCCACCAGGGAAGTCCCTGGATGTTCTTCTTGTTCTCTGTAAAACACCTCTTTTCCCCCCACCTGCAAAGTACAGCTAGAAAGGATGGCTGATGGTTCAGCTTGCAGCCTTAGCTTTTTTGTATCACTGCTTCATGCCTCTGAATGTGTATTTTATCAGCATCCTTTTTTTTTTCTTACTGACCTGCATAAACACTTCTGTTATATTGCCCGACTTGTTCTCCTTTGTTATCCAAATTCCAACTCAGGCTTGATTGCTTAACTGAGTAATTGATTTATTCATTTGACAATTTCTTATTGAGTGCTTAACCATGAATGAGAAACACTTGGGGTCACTGGTCTGTTTATTATTAGACTGCTTACCAGTCTAAATTTTCCTCAGAGAACTGTTTCCATCGCCATTCCTTTGGATGTCTTCATAAATTGGCATTTCCTAAATCATTCCTTGACATATGACTATTTGATACCACGTGAACTGGAAAAACATGTCCATATGACCTTGTTTCTTGTATCCATGTTGTTCATACATTTTCTTTGAAGAACCATTCATTCTCTTCCATTCTTCAGAGCTTCTGGTATCACCTTCACTTTCCCTAAGAATCAGATGAGCAAAATGCTCTCCTCTGCCTCATTTTCCCCTCATCCTCTTAGCAAAGGCAATGTTTAAAAATCCCTCTAAAATTCTATTTTATCCAAATAGAAAATAAATATAATCAGCTTTCTACAAATCTGCCCTGACGACCAGGGTCTCATAGTCTTACACCTAGATTTTCTGCCCTCTTTTCCCTTTTATTTTCCCCTTGCAGAGATCCCAGTGCTTAGGTAGATGTCAAACTCATGCCAGATTCTCACTTGGTGTTTGTGGACCCAAAACCATCACCAATATTATCTTCTGACCTCTACTCTTTCCAGTGCTGTATTCTTGCTTGCGTCATATCATTGCTGTTATACCTTTTTCTTTTTCAATTAAAAGTTTCCATAATCTACCCACACTCATGGCAGATGGTCAGTCAATATTCTTTGGGTACCTAAGACTTTGCTGATATTATTTTCCAGCTCCTCTTGTTGCTGTTTCTTTTGTATCATCACTGTCCTGATGCCTTCTTTTCTTCATAAATATTTGACAATTTTGCTTCTGCATGGAGAAGGGACCCTCCTTACCCAGGACATACTTCTGCTTCTGAATTTCTTAAAGTCTGTAATCATTGTGTTCATTTCAATGAAATTCAACAGACATATAAATTATATAAATTGAATGCTACTACGTACAACCCTCTGTGCTGGGTTCTGGGAGCTTCCAGGGAGCCAACAGATTACTTTCCTGAAGCAATTCTCCCCTCAGAGTGATTCCCTTCTATTATGAAGGGAATAATTTCAACCCTTTTTTATGGCAAGGCTGAAGCCGGCTGTGAATTCCCCAGGGTTTATGGGGCGAAAGGAGGATAATTTAAGGATCCTGGATGATTTAAGGGTCCCAGGAACATCCAGTATCTTCCTTTCTACCATTTGAAATAGCTCTTCTTCCTACTGACAGGTATCTAAGATTGTCTTTTAATTCTAAGCCTGAGGCGACTTAGTTGAGACTTCAGTTTTCAAAAACATTTCCAGCAGGTAAGGATATGAGTTAGTTCTTTGAAGCATCAGTATCTCCTCTTTGATAATAGACATTTTATTGGGTCCCTTTTCTTAATGATCTCTGCCAGTGTCACAGGAAACTCTTTAACCAATGTGGTGTCGGTATGTGTTGGCCTGACCCTCATTTTGATATTGGCAGATTCAAATTAGCCTGGAGCCTTTGAAACCCTCCATGGCTTACAATAAAAGTTCATAGGCAGCACTTTCACCATGCGTAGTCTTTAAGTTCTCAAATATCCCCAAGCCAACACCGGAATTAACATTAGACCCCTGAGCAGCCCCACGCTGATGCTGATACACCTGGGGTTTTCAGCAGGTGGTGATAATGGTGGTAATGGTATTCTGGGTGGGGCAATTCTTTATTGGGTGGGACTGGCTTTTATTTTTTAATAATATTTATTTATTTATTTGGCTGAGCTGGGTCTTAGTTGCAGCACACAGGATCTTTAGTTGCAGCATGTGGGATCTAGTTCCCTGACCAGGGATCGAACCGAGGCCCCCTGCACTGAGGGCGTGGAGACAACCGCTGGACCACCAGGGAAGTCCTGGCTTTTTTTTTTTTTTTTTTTTTTTTTTTTTTTTGCGGTATGCGGGCCTCTCACTGTTGTGGCCTCCCCCGTTGCGGAGCACAGGCTCCGGACGCGCAGGCTCAGCGGCCATGGCTCACGGGCCCAGCCGCTCCGCGGCATATGGGATCCTCCCAGACCGGGGCACGAACCCGTATCCCCTGCATCGGCAGGCGGACTCTCAACCACTTGCGCCACCAGGGAGGCCCCTGGCTTTTTTTTTAATTGCAGGATTTAGCCTCCTTGTCTCCTACTACAAAATGCCACTGGTGTTCTCTACTGAGATAACTAAATGTGCTCACAGACATTCCCAAATACCTCTTAGAACCACTGTGTGATGCTCAGACATGTTCCCATCTCATTAATCACTTTTCCTTATTTCCTGCTGCTTATTGTTGCTAATTTTAGGCACAGTGCCTTTTCACATGTTGCTCTTGGTGGCCCTTGTAAACTGAAAAAGATTTCATCCCATTCTCATATGCAATGGTTGTCACTGTGTCATCACTTTTAATTTAAAAATTACCTTTATTTGTATTTCTATTGTAGTCATATACTCCTTTTTGATGTTTTTTTCTAATATTCTTACTGTTTTTGTAAATACTGTACATAATGAAGTTATGTGTAGAAGGCCTTAAAAATTAAGCAAACACAGCAAATAAGCAAACACACATGAGTAGACTAAGACCAACGTGATGGTCAAAACTAAAATGACTTGTACAGGAAACCAGCAGAGTTAGTTGCTGGATGTTGCTCTGCAGCTGACCTTGTACACAATTATCAGAGTTTGCAAACTGAAGTTCATAAGTGCGGAAGGCCTATACAGTTATTCAAAGCAGATAGTAGTAGCAGTGCTACTAGGGGTACTTACTGACACCAGTTACAACCAAAGCTTCTACCAGGTCTCCAAGGGAGTGACATGTCCAAGAATTCTTTTACCAAGTACACAAACCAGGAAGTCCTAATTTATTCGTTAATGGAGGTGATTGAAATGTCACCCCTGGGTTTTTTTTTTGCGGTACGTGGGCCTCTCACTGCTGTGGCCTCTCCCGCTGCGGAGCACAGGCTCCGGACGTGCAGGCCCAGCGGCCATGGCTCACGGGCCCAGCCGCTCCGCGGCATGTGGGACCCTCCCGAACCGGGGCACGAACCCGTGTCCCCTGCATCGGCAGGCGGACTCTCAACCACTGCGCCACCAGGGAAGCTCTCACCCCTGGGTTTTACTTCTAATCTGCTAATGTTTACCCTAGAAACACCGACCATATCAGAAGGTACTGTTACTTCACTCAAGCTTTAATTTAAAGGGGCAATAGTGGTCTATAGCAGCTAGCCCTGTCAGTTAAATGAGTAAACCAAACAATAGAATTTTTTCCAACAGGTTTGATTTATACTAGGAAACATATACAGATTCCTTGCTAAGGGCAGAGGTGGGTAGGTATGTGAAAATATATTTAATTAGGATTTATCTAGTAAATTAGAAATGAAATTTATCTAGTTAGTGAAAGTAAGTGAAAATTAGTTATGCTTCTGCTTCTTTGTTTTTTATTTCTTTAGACTCTTAAAAATTTTAAACTTATAATTTCCAAGGATTTTCAATGATGACATATGGGGGCGTGATAAGAAAGCAAGCGAGTTGCCCATATAGTTTTTAGATATTATAGATATTACAGTCATGATAAATACTAGATTTTCAGCATAGGCACAATCTCAAGTTAAATCACCTGTAATTTAAATCTCAACATCCTGGTACATAGATCACCATTAGCTGGACAGCTGTCTGACTTGCCTTGTAATATTTGAGCTGCACATACAGAAACCAATATCCCCTTGTGGAAAAGACTGCTCATTAGCCCCTTGTATCCATTCTCTCCTGCTTCCTTTTATTATAAAGTTCTCACTTTTAGCAAGGCACATGGTTGCCCAACTAGAGATTCACCCTCTTATTCTCTTTTACAGCTTGGTGTGGCCACGTGACCCAAGTTATTGTCAGTGGGCGATAAGGAGAGGTAAATGTGTACAGTTTCCACATGACTTCCTTAAAAGGAAATTGTTTGCTTTCCATTTCCTTCTCCTCCGTTCTATGGACTGGAACGTGGATGTGATGGTGAGTCAGCTTCGGCCATGCAGACGAGGACAAGCCTTGAGGGGACAGCAGAGCCACAAAATGGAAGAACCTGAGTCCCTGGAGGACATCGTGGAGCAGTCTCCTGCTCACTCTGGGCTGCCCTCCTACCTCTTGACTGTCATGTGAGAGAGAAAGAAACTATCTTGTTTGAACTACTATACTTGGGGGTCTCTTCTTTGAGAGCAGCTTAGCTTGAATCCTAACCAGTAAAGGACATTCATATATTCAGTGGAGAGAGAAATCCATTTTCTTTCCATGTGGAAGCATTCCCAGCAGTTTTTGAACAAAGATGGGAATGATAGGGTAAGTTTTAAAGAAAAAGGAACTGTGTTATTACATCATGGGATTTTAAAAGTTTGGTTTTCTCACTGAGAGAACATTGCACATTTACATTTCTTTTCTGGGGACATTTATTGAGTGCCTACTGTGTGTAAAACACTGTAGGAGGCCCTGGGGATACAGAGATGAAACAGACACAGTTCCTGCCCTCAAGGAGCTCAAATCTACTATAGCAGACAGAAGAAATATACAAACAAATGCACTATGAGATAGGATGCATATAATAATAGAGATCCCAGTGAGGTTCTTTGGGAGCATAGAGCTGGGAGAGGACTTTCACATGACAGAGAAGGAAGGAGGACCTCAGGAAGGCTTCACAGAAGAGATTGCATTTGCACTCCATGATGAAGGACTGGGAGAAGAAAGATAGGAAGCTAGGGGGTCAGGTTTCTGGAGCAGTGGGGACAAATGTTAGGGGAGCTCAGAAAACACAGGAAATCTCCAGACTTTTCTGGAATATGAGGTGGGTGAGAAGAAGTGCTGAGACTTAATTCTGGAAATGTGGTTAGGAATTTTAATTTATTTTGTACTGGTGGGAAAATACTAAGGGATTTTGAGCACTGAAGTTAGAAATCAACAGGACATTCTAGGAGACTGAATCTCAGGCTTTAGCATGCACCAGAATCTCCTAGGGGGCTTGTTAAGATAGAGATGGATGGCCCCCGCCTTAGAATTTCTGACGTGGTGGGTCTTCAGTGGGGCCCTAGACTTTGCATTTCTAACAAGTTCCTAGGTGATACTGATGCTGCTGGTCTGGAGATGTTGCTTTGAGAACCACTGTTCTAGGAAAATGTATCTGGCAGGTGTGCAGGGGCGGAGTGGCAGGTGTGCAGGGGCACAGTTGCAGGTGAGGGGTCCAGAGGTAGGTGGATCAGATAAGAAGATTGGTCCAGGGGAGAGGACCAAGTTATTGGAGAAGAGGGGTGCATATACAAACATTGCTACAGAAGTAAATGGACAAGACTTTTATACTATCTGGATGTGAGATACAAGCCACAAAGAGAGAGAATCTCATTTACCTAATGTGAATGATAAAAAGCATGGTAATCCTGTTATCTGAGATTGAGAAGGTGGAAAAGGAGAAGGTATGAGTGTGGGAAATGATCATGAGTTCAGTTTAGAAAGGCTGTGTTTGAGGCACCAATAGAGTGTCAGTAGGGAGATGTTCACCAGACATAACTCATGGGTCTAGGGTTTGAGAAAGAGAGATCAGAATTAAAGACACACATTTTAGAGCCTCAGGCATGGAACTATTTGTGGAAATGATGGAGGTTGGGGTGGAGTATGAATATACGGGAGGTGAGAGCTGAGGATAAACCCCTAGGATGAAGAAAAGGAGGCAAAGAATGAGAAGGTAGCTGGAGAACCAGGTTAGTAAAGGGATCCTGGAAGGTATGGGCTTAAACAAGAAAGGGGTGGTTAGCTGTTTTAACTGATGAGAGTGGGAAGTAGATAAGGACAGAGGAAAGCACACTGGATTTGCCCATTGGCAAGTCGCCGATATCCTTTGGGAGATCAGTTTTGGGGGAACTGGGTGGGGGGCATACCCAGATGGCAAAGGAGAGAAAAGTTAGTGGAAGGGGAGAAATGGAGGTAGAACGAGCAGGTTGATGACTGGGGAGACTCAGATGGGAGAGTGTGGAGAGAGATGGAGCAGGGGCCGGAAGGGGAGGTAGGGCCGGAGGACGTTGGTTCTAATGTCTAAGAGACTTGAGCAAACTGATGGGTGAGATTAAAGAAGAGTGGGGAGAGGAAGGGATGGTGGGAGGGAGGGAGGGGGAGAGAGAGAGAGAGAGAGAGAGAGAGAGAGAGAGAGAGAGAGAGAGAGGAAAGTAGCAAGATTACAGAAAATTTGAGAGGGGATAGAACTAAGGGGCAAAACATGGGAGGTGGAGGTGGGCAGGGGGCAAAGCAATGTCTTCTCAACAAACGAGACGTGATCTGGGGGGAGTGAAGAGGTAGGAGAGGCTGTGGATGAGAGGTGAGGAGCAGAGGTCTAGAACAGTCACCTACTGAGGAGTGTCCAAGAAGTTACACCCTTTCAGTCCCTTCTGTCATCACTGTTGACTTAGTGATGAGCTCCACCATAGGACCAGAGCCATCAGTCCACGTTGGCCACGCACTGTGTGGCCTTGGGTCCCGCCCGCAGCCTCCTGGCCCCAGTCTGCAGTCCAGTATGGAAGCTATAGGGATTCCAGGAGACACAATTTCATACTCATTTGCTAGTGGGTGGCCTTTGCTGTAAACACAGATTTTCAATTTTTAATTTTTTTCCCAAGTGCACAGCTGGTAACTTAATGAGCAACAGTCTCCAGCAAAGTTCTTCAGGTAATATATTCTCTCATTTGATCCCTGCACCCCTTAATGGGTTCAGCAGCTTAATACTGCTTTAAAAGTTCTCCAAATTTGACTTGTACTCACACCTTAATCCTGCTAGAATGGGAGAGTGTACTCGAGGCTTAGCTGGGACACTTCTTAGAACTGGAGGAGGCCCAATATGTCTGTCAGGTTAAATAGCAACAAAATGACAAATTTCCATGATTGTCTTATAATATTATTTGCTTATGTTTCACATTCATAGTCAGAGACCTAGGAAAGTGCCAGTACATTCATTCCAAGTTCTTTTTAGAGAATGAGGATGCGTATTTAACCGTGAACTAAGAAGACATGCCAGCTATACTATTTGTGTTGGAAAGGAGTGGGCCATGTAATCATAAGTGGCTTTAGATCAGGTCTGCAAGCAGTAGATGACAGCACACCACTTTTTTTTCTTTTAATGCTTTATGTGGTCCTGCAGTTTCCACTGGAATTGGGTAAGCATTTGGATCCATATGCTCAGAATTAATGCCACACACCAGGGCAAGTTATCAGATATTTGATTTATAAGTAATAAGAAATTCTCCAAATGAAGATTTATTTTGGTATTCTTTAATTGCAGGGTTAACTGAAATGGCTAAAAACGTAAAAAGTATTTACTTTTTTACCTTATTTTTACTGCTGTGAAATTTCTGTTTTTGTATGATAGTGTTTATTTGCAATTAGGTACCACAAATAAGACCAGAGGTAGAAAACAGCACACCCAATAACAAGCCTCAAACAAAACAGAAAACAAACAACCAAACAAAAACCAAGACCACACACACTTACAAACCTCCTGAACCAACTATGTTCAAGAATTAATAAGTTGCACCCCTTACCCCTCTGCACTCACGAGGCTGGTAAAAGTCATGCCTTCCAGCTTTTTACAATCTAAGTATGTTCTCAGCACCGAATAAGCTTTTTAAAAGCCAGCTTAAAGTCTTCATTAAAACTTGTGTAGAGCAGAGGGTTGATCAGAGAATTAACATAACCAAGCCATGTCAAAAAATCGGCCACTTCAGAGGACACGGTGTAGATGCTCAGACCTACAATCAGCTCTTTGATGAAGAATGGCAGCCAGGACAAGATGAATGCACCCAAAATCAGTCCGAGGATACGTGCTGCCTTGCGCTCCCTGGTACTGGAGATTTGCTGGCGTTCTCCCGGGTTATCTAGGTCATGGGCAAAGGGAGGGATCCTGATGGAGGTGTGGATCTTTTCAAACCCTGTGGGAGGGTCTGAGGTGGAGAAGTCAGACACACAGAAAGTCTGTGTCAGTTTACAACTGGCAAACGAATTTTGGCTATCCGTGCTTCTGTTGCTTAAGTGCCGGCTTGATCCTCTTTTCTGGTAAAGGCTCTTGGCTGCATGGTAAATCCGGTAATAGAGAATCAGTATCAAAGTCAAGGGGATGTAAAATGCCCCAAGTGTGGAATAAATGGTGTAGATGATGTGGTCATGCTGGATGGTACACTGACTAGGGGGCAGGCTGAGTTGGCGGTGGCTCCTCCAGAACAGAGGGGGCATGGAGATGAAGACGGAGATGGTCCAGACCGTGAGGATCATCAGCCCGGCCCTCTTGGCGGTCCTCTTCCTGGCATACTCAATAGCGTTGGTGATGGCCCAGTACCTGTCCAGGGCAATCACACAGAGATGGAGGATGGAGCAGGTGCAGCAGGTCATGTCCACACTCAGCCACACCTCGCAGGTGAAGTACCCCAGCTTCCAGCTGTCCATGACGATGTATGTGATGCTCAAGGGCATGACGAGCACGGCCACCAGGAGGTCCGTCACAGCCAGAGAACAGATCAGGTAGTTGGCAGGCTGGTGGAGCTTCTTGGTGGTGCAGATGGCCATGATCACGGCCGAGTTTAGCAGCGTGGTCAGGGTGGTGATCATCACCAGAGTCATGGAAATGAGCATCTTCTCAGTGATGGTCTTGGGTCTCACAGCCACACTGGCTTCTGGGGTACAGTTAGTGATGTTCATTTTCCCCTGTTCTAATCTACACTGTGGAGAAGCTGATGGTTATTTTCCTGCAGTTGGAAACTATGTAGACTTGAAAATCTCTCATTTGTAAGGAGGCGGCAATGTTTTCTTCAGCTGCGTAGTCTCTTGGGTTCCATTTCGTGTGGGTAAAGGGAAGCACCACAGCATTTCTTCTGAATGGAGGGTTCCTGGAAAATAGTGTGCTACTGGTTAATGAATGAAAAAGCCATATTCTTCATGGACATACATACACTACCAAATGTAAAATAGCTAGCTAGTGGGAAGCAGCCGCATAGCACAGGGAGATCAGCTCAGTGCTTTGTGACCACCTAGAGGGGTGGGATAGGGAAGGTGGGAGGGAGACGCAAGAAGGAGGAGATATGGGGATATATGTATATGTATAGCTGATTCACTTTGTTATAAAGCAGAAACTAACACACCATTGTAAAGAAATTATACTCCAATACAGATATTGTAAAAAAAGCCATATTCTTTTACCTGGAAGACAAAATGACAGTATTTTGGTATTCGTAAAATCTTTACATATTTTTGATATAATTTTTTTTCTTCTTTGAATGTAATCTTCATCTTTTTTAAAAATTGAAGTATAGTTATGTACAATATTATATAAGATAGAGGTGTACAATATAGTGATTCACAATTTTTTTTTTTTTTTGTCAGTGGGATCTTTTTTCCCTGACCAGGGATTGAACCCGTGCCCGTTGTAGTGGAAGCGTGGAGTCTTAACCACTGGACCTCCAGGGAAATCCCGTGAGTCACAATTTTTAAAGGTTATACTCTATTTATAGTTATTATAAAGTATTGGCTATAGTCCCTGTGCTGTACAATATATCTTTGTAGCTTATTTTATACATAATAGATTCTATACATGATACAATCTATTACGTATACTTCTTAATCCTCTACCCCTATACAGCCCCTCCTCCCTTCCCTCTCCCCACTGGTAACCACTAGTTTGTTCTCTATATCTGTGAGTCTGTTTCTTTTTTGTTATATTCACTAATAAACTTCATCTTTACATTATTATTCGAATGCTACTTTTAAAACAGATTCCCAAACTCTTTATGAGGAAGACATTATCAAATTTTAATTCTATCTCGCCACCCAAATTACTGTATCATTTACATTTATAAGGCTTTTTACACTTGGAAACATATATTCACATAATATCACGCTTTAAAAATTCTGGGACCATTACATTAAAGGAAAAATTATATTGTTTACAATAAGAAGCCTTCAAACCAGATTTTAAAGTTTCACAGCAAATATTTAACTTCAGAGATATTTTAGTGTCACAATGGGATTGTGCAATTTCATCTAATTATTTCTGACATTTTACATATCCCACTGTGCATTTCTCTGGAGAAAAGAGAGAAAAAAGCATATAACGTCACTTTGATGTTTATGGCAAATCGTTCTCAGAGTAATACAGTAAATTGACTGTGAAACAGAATTATCACCAAGCTCAAAGATCTCTATATTTTTTAAAATGTGTTTAGTTTTGGTTAACATTTGTGTTTATCTATCCATCTATCTATCTATCATCTTTCTAACTACCTATCTGTCTTGTCACCTGTCTACTGGAACACTGTCATTAAGCTGGGCAGTCAATGAGATAGTCGGTGACATTTACTGAATGCATAGCTGTAAGGAATTTTTAAAAAGTAAAGTCAAATATAAATGTATATTCATGAGAATAAGTCAATCAAAATCTGCATAGGAATATTCATGGCTAATGACTATTGGTTAGAACACAGATCAAATCCTCTGATTTGACTCTATGACATTAGGTCCAGGAAAACTTCAAAGAAATACTGGTGTTTCAGCAGTTTTAAGAAGGGACATAGATTGTTGTGGATTAGCCCCAACAGACATAATGACTTCAGCGGAGGATGAGGGCAAGAGCAGCTGAGATATGTGTGAAATGGGAGTGAAGGTGTGTAGAGGTCTTTGGATGAAGTGGAAACTGGAAGGCAGTGGGCAGGAATCAAAATCTCCAGCCTGGATGAGATTTAGCTCTAAATTTCATTTCTCCTGTTTATAGGGCAAAAACCAAGAAGAGGGTAAATGAGGATCATTTATCTTTTAGACACAGAAAATGAAAGCATATAATGATGATTTCCCTAAAGATCAGAAATGAGGCAATTATTTTTAAGATCGTCTGTATCTTTCTTCTGCCTCTCTGTTTCTATGATGTTTTACAGTGTTTCTGTGGATGTACCTACTTTTTTTCCTCCTTTTTTTGGCTGCATGGCACTGCATGTGGGAACTTAGTTTCCCCAACCAGGGATCGAATCCATGCCCCCTGCAGTGGGAGCACAGAGTCTTAACCACTGGACGGCCAGGGAAGTCCCTGGATGTACTTCAGAGGTCCACTTTTGAATGTCTTGTGTTTCTCTAGTTCTTTCAGGGGACTTGTGCCATCCACAATTCCTTCTTTCTTGTAAATGGAATATTTTTTCTCCGCTGGTACCTTTCCCTCCTTTTATAATCAGTTTAAATGTGCACGTATATTTGAGACCAGGCTATAAGACTGAAAGAATATGGGCTCTGGAATCAGACAGACATGGGTTCAGATCCCAGCTAAGCCATCTACTCGCTGCTTGGGGCAACTTCTCTACATTTTTCCCGGTGTCTTATGTCTTTATCTCTCCATTTTGACCCCGTTCTGTTTAATAAAATGAAATAAAGTTGTTTTTTCCTCCACATATTAATCCTTAGCTCTGTGTTTCTCGGGTTCTTGAGGTTTGTGGGATAGAGTAGTTCTCAGTAAAAAGGCGTTTCCACTCCGATTGTAAGGTTAAGAGCATACAGTAGCGTGAATAAGGGACAGAAAACTTTAGAAATTTCAATTTGCTTATAGAGGCAATTAGGAAATGCATTAATTTTGAAAGTGTGCAGTAAAAACAAATCAGAATAATTTCAGCTTCATAGAGCTTTTAAAAGCTGCTCTAGTTAGCTGAGCTCCCATAACTCCCACTTGTCATTTCTCTGGTGACACCATTTTGCTCCTTATTTTGTATCTATTTATGTTTCATTCCCCTCAGCAGACTATACATTTCTGGAGGGTAGGATGTATGCCTGATTCATCTTTTTAGCTTTAAATTAAATTTAATTTCTAGTTAAATTAGTAAAAACATTACGGTTTGAGGGGCTGCATTAAAGAGCTGCATTGTCAGTTCTTTAATGTAACTTCCTGGTTTATTTGTGCCTGAGCCTTTCAGAGTAGACGTTTTCTATCCTTGTATTGTCAGCCACCCTAAACTGCTGCACACATCCAACTTGCCATCTTTCATCTGTTTTCATTTAACAATATATCTTGAAGTTTGTTCCATAGCAACGCATGTAACACATTCTTTCAGATGGCTGGGTAAGATCCCCTCGGGGGTGATGATAAATTGAACAAGTGTGGAGAACTGGGCTTTGGAGCTCTTCACTGTTTAAAAAAATCAGGTAGGTAAGGAGGAACCTGCAGATTAGAGGACAAAAAAAGCTCCTGAGGTGGAGGAGAACGAGGAGAGAGAATTCCATGCCACGACCATGTGAAGGAAGTGTATTAAGTAAGAGAGCGTGATCCACTGTGTAAACACTGCTGACAGACTGTGGATGGGCTGGGCAATCCGGGTGACATCGATGACCTTGACAAGAGTCATCTGGTGCCGTGGTGGAGTTTACTGAAAAGGGGAGCAGAAAAATAAGGTGGTGGATGTGGAGGGAAATGTGGAGTCAGGGTTTTCTTTTTAAGATGAGAGGTTGTCTTTTTAAACCAGGCTATTCATAGTTTTCTTTACTGCTACATTCAATATCCTTTGTATTGGGATGGGGAGCATTTGTGGAGTGAGTGAAATGTAAAAGAGGAAGCAGGAAAGCTGTAAGGAGGAGGCTCTAGTCAGTCAGTGGGGCCTCGGGACACCAGGTAAGTAGAATTCCCTGAGCAATTTAAGGGATCATGTTGGGGGTGGTGAAGGGGCCAGAGATACAGCCATACTCAGGAAATGACCCAACCTCAATTGTCTTGGCTTCCTTTTATAAGAAAATAACACAGTTGATAATCACTACCAACTCCTTAGGAGGTAGTATGATTTCTAATTAGAACAGAGCTTGTTACATAGCACCTGAAAATCTCTTAAGTATCTTTAGCTTCTCACGTAGTGCTGGGGGAGGGACTCTAATAACACTTCAGTCAAAACACATTCTGCAGAACCAAGGTAAATACTGATAGCAACACACCAAATTTCATTAGTCCCCTGGAATGGAACATTAACTGCAGTAATCGTAGCTAAAACCAGACATATCCTATCAGGAGTTGATGCAGGAACATCTTGGGGGGTTTGTAACTTTCAGTTTCTGCTCTAATTATGACATGGAAAATACCAGTGCAGTCCAAAGCCATATTTAAATAGTTTTTCATTAGAAATATGAATAGGAGAGAATCACTCTAAACCAAACAGCTCTGTATGCTGCTTCCATTTACCGAGATGCTTCAGAGCCTCTGATTTATATTATCCCAGTGATGGTCAGAGCACCAGTCACCAGAGTTATGAGCACACTCAACTCCTTTCTAATTTTACCTTCTTATCTAGTCTTCTATTGGTTTTAGATAACTTGCTATAAATATTCTTTCATCTCTTCTTTGTTTTCATTTTGCCCCAATTTCTTCAAATCATGAAAAAAACCCTCAGTATGTGCCAATTTCTTTTTGTTATTTCAGGAGTGACAACTTGCCTTCATATTACTAATTTTATCTCCCTAATTGTTTGTTAAATCCACTTCCTCAGCCTTCGTAAAGACTTTTCTTTGCCTGTCCAGGGGAAAGGAAGGGTGGATAGTAGTACGTTTCTCCATTTGACCTTTTAGTGGGCGCAAAGGAAGAGGGAGAGGAGATTCCAGAGTGTGGTGTCCTTTATTCTCTTTTTCTTATTTATTTATTTTAATTACGACTGGGACATGACATGTGGTTATTATGAGGTTACTACACTCATAACAGGAAAACATTATCATTGTAAAAATTCAAGTGAAACAGAGTACATAGTTTCAGGAGATGTTTATATATTCTGGACACAATTTTGTCAGAACAATGTTTTGTGAAAATTTTCTTCCGCTCTGTGGTTTGCCTTTGTATTTTTCTATGTAGCCTTTTGATAAAGCAGAAAACTTTAATTTGACGAAGTCTAAGTGGTCCATGTTTTCTTTATGATTAGAGCTTCCTGTGTCCAAAGAAGGTTTTTCTAACCTCAAAGTCACAAAGATCTTTTTTTTTTTTTTTGTATTTTCTTTAGAAGCTTAATAGTTTTAGGTTTTATGTTCATCTTGGGAGAGGTCATCCAGAGGACATGACTGCCTGTGAGCTGGACCAGAGCAATGGGAGGCTCCTCACTCCATCCCCCATCCTTGGAATGCATGTTCTGCTCACAGTTCCCACAGTGGGAGCTGTTTTCAAGGATGCAGCCTTGAGCGATTAAGGTGTTACTGAGACCATCTGGACAGTATACGTGACTGCATCCAGTTAAGGCCTCCATATAAACTTTAAAGATTCTGGTAGACAGGTGTGGAGATCTATTCATCCCGTGAACACTTGAGACCAGCCTCATATGTAAGTTCCCTTGCTTAGTAAACCTCCCACCTACCCATCTGGAGTGGTCTGCCTCTATCTTTGGCCTCTCCTTGCCCTCTGTGTATGGGGGCCAGTTTCAGATTTCATTCCAGAAATTCCTGAATTTGCAAACCAACAATTGGTAAGCCAGTCAGGAGACTGGAGAAGTGGGTTTTGGGAAAGTGGCATCTGTGGGGGAAATACCGAATTGGCCATTGACCTTTATGTGGGGAAGGGTGACCTGTATGTTAGATGCTTGTGGTCCTCCACGTGAATCCGGGGACACCCTGGAACCCTGGCTGGCTTAGTGAGCTTGTTTGAGGAACTCTGCATGGTGCACTGCAGCAAAGAGGGAAATGAAGGGCTGACAGTGGGCTAGTCTCTACTGTGGGCAGTTCACTGACCACTATGCCCAGCTAGAGACGGAAGCTCAAGTAGAAGTTGGAAGAAGAGCTGAGGTTGGAGAAGGGTGTGCAGTGTCCACTAGTCTGCTAGCTTCCAGGCTGGCAGACAAAGTGGGAGAGCAGAGTAAGAAGTTAGAGACTTTAGTGTGCTGGTTTGCAAAGCCAGGAGGGCACAAGCTGCTTAGGATTAAGGTCTAAGCGTGGGACAAAGCCTGACTGGGATTCTAAGAGGTGGAATCCCTGGGAAAGGGATTTGAATGAAGAAGAGGATGTTACGGTGATTGACATTGAAATGGATGAAATGCCCCTGCTGTCTGATCCCACTGATGGTTACAGAGGGCAAACCATTATAGTCAGGAAGTTCCCTTCGACGTTGCAAATTGGGCGTTCTCCCCACATCAATAGAATGGGCCCATTACATTGATGATATAATGTTAACACATGAGGACTTGCCTTTGCTGCAGGACACTCTGCAGACTTTGCTGGAACCTCTGTGGAGGTGATGGACAATGAACCCACAGAAAATTCAAGACCCAGGCACTGCCACCAAGTTTTTGGGAGCCATTTGTTTGGGTAACATGTATATTGTCCCATAAGCTTTGACCGATAATGTACAAACCTATCCAACCCCTAAGAACATGAAAGGAATTCAAGTTTTTATAGGGATTTGGGGGTTTTGGAGGTTTTTACTCCCCACCTGCACAGTACCGCCATCCCTATACTGCCTGGTAAAGAAAGGGCGTGCATGGGACATGGATCAGAGCAGTAAGCCACCTTTGAGAAGGCAAAAATACTAGCAAAGCTGATTAAAGCCCTGGGCATCTCTCAAGCAGGGCTACCACTGGTGTTAGATCTGCCTGTAACCCTGGAAGGTATGGGTTGGGCACTGTGGCAAAGACAACAGAATACCCCTAAGATATTTGTCCTAGCTCTAAAAGGGGGCAGAAACCCGATATAGCCCCATAGAGCAAGAGCTTCTAGCAATGTACACATTCCTCCAGGTAGAACCTCTCAGCATGCATGGTAAGAACTTCCCTTCTTTTCAAGGGGTAGGTTAGGATGTTGCTTTCCTTCTGCCACAATCCCTTGTGCCCTTCTTTTCCAACCCCAGACCAGCAGGATGGCTCCTGCAAAGAAGGGTGCCGAGAAGAAGGGTCGGTCCACCATCAACAAGGTGGTGACCAGAGAATACACTATTAACATTCACAAGGCATCCATGGGGTCGGTTTCAAGAAGTGTGCCCCTCGGGCACTCAAAGAAATCCTGAAATTTGCCATGAAGGAGATGGGGACTCCAGGTATACACATTGACAGGAGCTATGCAACACACTATTTCTTTTTTCTTTTTTTTTATACATTTATTTTATTTATTTATTTTTGGCTGCATTGGGTCTTTGTTGCTGCACACGCGCTTTCTCTAGTTGCAGCGAGCGGGGGCAACTCTTCACTGCGTTGCGCGAGCTTCTCATTGCGGTGGCTTCTCTTGTTGTGGAGCACAGGCTCTAGGTGCACGGGCTTCAGTAGTTGTAGCACGTGGGCTCAGTAGTTGTGGCTCGCGGGCTTTAGAGTGCGGGCTCAGTATGTGGCTCGCAGGCTCTAGAGTGCGGGCTCAGTAGCTGTGGCGCACTGGCTTAGTTGCTCCACGGCATGTGGGATCTTCCTGGACCAGGGCTCGAACCCGTGTCCCCTGCATTGGCAGGCCGATTCTTAACCACTGCACCATCAGGGAAGCCCCGCAACACACTATTTCTTGCTTCTCAACCTAAAGTAGGTTGAGTAAAAACCCCCCAAAATATATACCTGCAAACCTCCCTCTTATAAACATGCCCTTGGAGGCGGTTGGAGCGGAGCCAAGGGGTCTGAGACAGCAATACTTTCCAAGGTGGAAGCTCAGTAGGAAACCTTAGCTCTGCAGGCAGCTTAAATGCTCATTTCCTTGAGTCTGGTACAAAGGCACACTGCACTGCAGAAGATTTAAAAGAAAAATGTGTGCCCAGCACAGGAAGGAGCCCAGATCTTCTCTGATTAATTGAGTACTTCAGTTGTGTCATTAAGCTGGATCAAAAAAAGTCATTTCGGGGCTTCCCTGGTGGCTCAGTGGTTGAGAGTCCGCCTGCCGATGCAGGGGACACGGGTTCGTGCCCCGGTTCGGGAAGATCCCACATGCCGCGGAGCGGCTGGGCCCGTGAGCCGTGGCCGCTGGGCCTGCGCGTCCGGAGCCTGTGCTCTGCAACGGGAGAGGCCACAGCGGTGGGAGGCCCGCGTACCACAAAAAAAAAAAAAAAAAAAAAAAAGTCATTTCACTTAAAAAAAACTTGCTAATACAACTTCAAGCACCAGCTAGCTTAAATGACAGGCACTTTATAAAGTTCATTTTTATTATTCTCAGCTGAAAAGTAAATAACACTTCTGTGGGTGCCCTTCATATTAAAAGGCTTTATTTGCCCACAGTAGAGACTGTTTATTGACTAAAACCTTATCTATACTTCACAAGACAGATTGTATTTCCCCATCACCTTTCAAAGAGATGTATCCAGTCCATACAGGAGAAAGGAAAGCAGTCTGATAAAAGAGACGCTAACTGAAAGAGCTCCCAATGACAATGACTGCAAAAGCTGGGACAATCTGAGCAGTGAAACAAATAACATAGTATTGGATTATAACCCAGAAAATAAAATAAATATCCATGAGTCCATACTGACAAAAATAAATAATATAAACAAGCATCAGCAAAAATAAATACTGTATAATATCGCTTATATGTGGAATCTAGAAAAATGATACAGATGAACTTATTTGCAAAGCAGAAATAGAGACACAGACATAGAGAACAAACTTATGGATACCAAGGGGGTAAGGGGGTGGGTGGGATGAATTGGGAGATTGGGATTGACATATATACACTACTATGTATAAAAAGGATAACTAATGAGAACCCCCTGCATAGCACAGGGAACTCTACTCAGTGCTCTGTGGTGACCTAAATGGGAAGGAAATCCAAAGAAGAGGGGGTGTGTGTATATGTATAGTTGATTCATTTTGCTGTACAGCAGAAACTAACATAACATTGTAAAGCAACAATACTCCAATAAAAATTAATTTAAAAAAAAGCATCAGCTGCACTTTTATAAAGGTAATTTCCCCCAAACAAGAGGCTACTATCCTCTCAGGACTGAGTCATAAGTGTATACACATGTTAATTGTTGAATAAATAAGCGCTGAAGACACAAATCTTCCTTAAAGAGGAATTCCAAAAAATGTAAGTACATATTCCCCCCTCCAGGAATTGGAGCTTAATTCCCCACACTTGAGGGTAGACTAGACTTAATGACTCACGATTGTAAAAAATAGAGAAAGGAAAAAATAGTACCTTTGTAGAGGAGAATCCTGGCAAGCACTACCTTAACCAAGTGATGAAGGTTTACATCCCCAGTGATGTCATGTGGATATGATATACTCTGATATGATGTAATGAGAAGGGCACTTCTCCATGGTATTCTTTCCAAAAACCCATAGCCCCAGTTTAAACATGAGAAAAGCACCAGACAAACCAAGATCGGGAGTCATTCTGCAGGATACCTGGCCAGCACTCCTCAAGACCATCAAGGTCATGAAAGAGAAGCAAAGAGTGAGAAATTGTCACAGGCTAGAGGAAATGGGAAATGCGACAACTAAATACAATGTATGTCCTGGATTGAAACAGAAAGAGGGCATTAATGGAAAAACTGGTCAGATCCAAATAAAGTCTGGAGTTTGGCAACAGAGATAAGACTGGGAATGACAACAAAGCCTCATCTCATGTACCAGTTGTATCACTGGCTGCATGGACTGCTGTGTTGGACTTTCTAAGGTTGCATCTGAGCTCAGAATGACAGTGCTGTGAATGGCAAGAGTTATTTGCTATGGGTGTGGGCAGGGGCTGGAGAGCATGCACCCTATATATTTGCCTTTTCTTGGTCCTATATTTGTTTGTTTACTTTGCATTTGACTGTCTTGCCTCAAAAAGTAACTGTGTTTTGATTTTCCCATAGTTATATTATCTGACTCCCAAACTCACAATATTTACTTTGTCAATTTTTGCCTCATTTCCTTTTTCCTTCATCAATATTATGCTTATTAAGGGGGCCAAGGGAACTTTGTATGTTTCTTATTACTCCTGATGAATCCTCTGAGTTGCTAAGCTATTAAGAGCCACAGTCCCTTCTAGAATACAGTTAATTAGATTTCACTGTTTTCCAGCAAAGTGTTGAAATTGTTTATAGGGATTAGTAGCACTGATCAGAACTTAAAAGGGCACTGATATCTCTGCAAATATTATAGGATAATATATTTTGCTTTTTAAACTGTTATAGGTGAGTTACTTCAGATATAATAGGAAAAGGAAATAGTTTCACCTCATATAAACCCCAACTCATGGGTCCTGGCTGCTGGAGTGCTGGACTGAGGATTCAGAGGTAGTAACCAGACTAAGCAAGAGTGTTACGACTGATTAGTGATCAATCAGTAGTAACTAGTCTGGATTGGTATCTGAAAAGCTAAGATTTTTTTATTTCCCTAGAATTAAAAAAAAAGTCAGTGTCCTTCCAAATGGCAGCAAATGTCTTGAGGACCGTCATTTTGATTCAATCTAATTTCAATCGAGTTCTCCCTAGAGAAAAATAAATTCTTCTTTTTTTTTTCTTTTCTTTTGCGGTACACGGGCCTCTCACTGTTGTGGCCTCTCCTGTTGCGGAGCACAGGCTCTGGACACACAGGCTCAGCGGCCATGGCTCACAGGCCTAGCCGCTCCGCGGCATATGGGATCTTCCCAGACCAGAGCACGAACCCATGTCCCCTGCATCGGCAGGCGGACTCTCAACCACTGTGCCACCAGGGAAGCCCGAGAAAAATAAATTCTTCTAATCACCATGTTCATGAATTCCAGCTTTTATGAGAAAAGTGATAGAATTGTGACCCTCCATGCTACTTTTTTATTGTTTATAAGAAATACAGCAAGGTAGTAATATAACTTTTCCCCTTCTACAACTGCACAGATAGTAAATAACAGCCTTCTAGATATAGGAAATAATAAACATTACCAGAATTTGTTCTACAACATGTGAAGGATGCCACCATGAATTTTTAATTAACATTTTTTCCAATACTTCAGTGTGTAGGACTAATAGAATAGATAATGGCAGTTTTCTGGGGTGAAGATTATGTGGAGAAACATATATTTACCACACAAAGTAAGAGGCAATGGCAGGAGGAGAAATGTACAGAGAAGAAAAGATTCCAGTAAATTTAATTTGTGAAACAAGTGAGAAGCATTCCAATCCTACACAGATAAGAGCATTCACCTTCTTCCCATCTCAGTCTGACAATACATGGTTTTTGAAGTCAAGATATGATTAAAAAGTTTCCCCTTGTTGTAATGTATACTGTAGATAGGTAAAGATATGTCACATATACTGTATACAAATGGATGCACACATTCAATTTTATTCAATTCTCCAAACCTGGGTAGACACAATTGGACATACTATTGGAGCTAAAGGTTGCCTATGGTTCTTGCCTTGAGGTGCTCACAGTTCACCAGGAAAGAGAGACCTGGTTTCTCTAAATCAGGTGAAGCTAGACTGATAGAGGACCTCCCCTCCCCTCATGTTAATTGATCGTTCCTAGTGATAATGGTACCTCACCGCTGTCTACTGACCAGCAGTATTCAAGTTCCTTTGGCCTGGAACACCTTCCTTCATTTCCTCTCCTCATTTGAATCCTACTTTTTTCCAAGGACCCAGATCTCATTCCATTTATGAGGTCTTTTCTGACATTCCTAAAGTTATTTCTTTAAATATCCAAGACCAAGTTGAGATTTTAGAGGGCTCAGGCATTTAAAAAATATTTTGATGTTCCTTCTACATCTAACTTTAAAATGCTAACCAATTTAAGTACAAGGGAAAACCACAAGTTCTTACTTTTGATGACCATTTTAATGCCTTTTAAGGACATATCAAGGATGAAATTGTCTCAAAAGCTTTCTTTTAGAGAAAAAGGTAGCAGAGAAGTCTCTATTTTTGGTGCTCCTGCAATGGAACCTTAAAAATGTACTTGACTTCCTTTGGGGGTAATATAGCGCTATTCAGCCCTGGATTGAGAACACTGTTCTTGTTTCCTTAGTTCACAGCCTAGCAAGTGGCACAGAGTAGAAGTTCATTTTTCCCTTTTTTATGCTTTTATTTATTATATTTTTATTTTACATTGGAGTATAGTTGATTTACAGTGTTGTGTTAGTTTCAGGTATACAGCAAATTGATACAGTTATACATATACATGTATCTATTCTTTTTCAGATTCTTCTCCCATATAGGTTATTACAGAGTATTGAGTAGACTTCCCTGTGCTATACAGTAGGTCCTTGTTGATTATCTGTTTTATATATAGTAGTGTGTATATGTTAATCCCAACCTCCTAATTCATCCTCCTAAAAAAAAGTAGAAGTTTAGTAAGTATTTGATGAATGACTGAGTGAATAAACTGTAGTTAATTATTGTCACTTCACATATGTTGATTATCAATGTGGTATCCAGAACAAAATAGGTGTTAGTAAATTGTTGTTTGATGATGCTTGTGGTGAGCTATACATCAAACTTATGCTTCTTGTTCCTTACTTTAGGTTTATCACTGTCAAGTTGCCATCCAATCAAGAACTATATTTTCTACCCTCCTCTCCCCCTGCCCTTGCACCTGGGTTTGATTTTGTGATAATTTCTCATCAATGAAATGTGAGCAAAAGTGATGTGTATTATTTCTGGGCCATGCTCTAAAAAAGCAGGGGTGTTTCTCCATGCTTTCTTTTTTCATTGGGTGAATTCAGAAGATTATGAGGCCTTGAATGGCAGGACCAAAAGACAAAGGAGGCTGTCTGAAATCAGCCACGTAGAGGAGAGCTATCTTTCAATCAGGAGTTCCTGTGTTGGACCATTTTCTGAGCAAGAAAGCAATTTCTGCTGTGTCAAGGTACTGACATTTCAGGGATTATGTGCTATAATACTTGGGGTTACTCTAACCTATAGAGAATTGTAATTAAGTACTTAAAATTAGCGTCCCTGTCTTTTTTTCTTTTTTTTTTTTGCTGTACGTGGGCCTCTCACTGTTGTGGCCTCTCCCGTTGTGGAGCACAGGCTCCAGACGCGCAGGCTGAGCGGCCATGGCTCACAGGCCCAGCCGCTCCGCGACATGTGGGATCTTCCCGGACTGGGGCACGAACCCGTGTCCCCTGCATCGGCAGGTGGACTCTCAACCACTGCGCCACCACAGAAGCCCTCCCTGTCTTTTCTTTTTGGTGGCTTACTCTTGCCATTGGTTAAGGGCACAGTATTCAAATCCAAGTCATGGATGGGCTCCTTGTAAAGGCCAGAGAGTTGCTCTAAACACTGAAGCTCAGAGGGCTGTGCTTTGGTTTTAAGGAAGGCTAATTGAGAGACTGTGGATTGATTAAATTCATTTATCCACTTTATGAAAAACATCTCAGAGTCCTGGACTTCCTAGTGAGAGCAGAATTATAGACCCTAGACCCCTAAATATAAATTTTATATTTAACACACATGTATATGAAACCACCACTGCTTTTGTTTCTTAAGTCTAAAGATGTGGCCTTTTGAGGCCTAAATACATGTGCCCAGACATAGAATGTATTAGGGAAGTGAGGCTTTACCTTAAAAATCAAAGCCATTGCAGCAAAGGCCACAGAAACTAAGATCAAAATACCTCCAGGAAATGGATCATATTGGAATTTCTTGCAACAATAGGAAGGATGAACTATGTTAATCAGCCCATTTTGGAAAATTTTTTATAGTACTTCCAAAAAAATTTGAGTATAGGCCAAAATAAAGTTGAATTTAATCAGGGGGATTGATCAGGAAAAACATTAGTTAAGTAAAAGTCAAATAACTCTAGAAGTATATACCTATTTAAATAACTATCATATCATTGCAATTCAAGATATGATCTCTGAGTTTTTTTAAGTTTTATCTATTGGTTATTTTTGAAAGCTAATTTCCTAGTGAGATGAATAGCTTTATTCAATTAGAAATAGAGAAAAAATTTGATTTGAAACATTTTCAGACTACTGAAATGCATTTCTTTGATGATTTTTAAGCTTTTACTATACTCTGGTTATATTTTCATGGGCAATGAAATGATTCAGAACTATATGACTCCAATAATGGATACAACTCTAACGCTAACCAAACTCGCTGAAAAACAAAATTAAGATGGCTGAGCAGAAAGGATTCTTTGGCTCTAGAAGGGTTAGTGGCAACAACTTTTGTTGCTTTTAAAACAAAATATTGAGAGGGCAGACAGCAGAAGCAAGAAGAACTACAACCCTGCAGCCTGTGGAATGAAAACCACATTCACAGAAAGATAGACAAAATGAAAAGGCAGAGGGCTATGTACCAGATGAAGGAACAAGATAAAACCCCAGAAAAACAATTAAATGAAGTGGAGATAGGCAACCTTCCATAAAAAGAATTCAGAATAATGACAGTGAAGATGATCCAGGACCTCGGAAAAAGAATGCAGGCAAAGGTCGAGAAGATGCAAGAAATGTTTAACAAAGAGCTAGAAGAATTAAAGAACAAAGAGACAGAGATGAACAATACAATAACTGAAATGAAAAATACACTAGAAGGAATCAATAGCAGAATAACTGAGGGAGAAGACCAGATAAGTGACCTGGAGGACAGAAAGGTGGAATTCACTGCCACGGAACAGAATAAAGAAAAAAGAATGAAAAGAAATGAAGACAGCCTAACAGACCTCTGGGACAACATTAAATGCACCAACATTCGCGTTATAGGGGTCCCAGAAGGAGAAGAGAGAGAGAGAAAGGACCTGAGAGAATATTTGAAGAGATTATAGTTGAAAACTTCCCTAACATGAAAGGGAAGCCACCCAAGTCCAGGGAGCACAGAGAATCCCAGGTAGGATAAACCCAAGGAGAAACACGCTGCGACACATAGTAATCAAACTGACAAAAATTAAAGACAAAAATTATTAAAAGCAACAAGGTAAAAATGACAAATAACATAAAAGGTAACTCCCATAAGGTTAACAGCTGATTTCTCAGCAGGAACTCTACAAGCTAGAAGACAGTGGCACAGTATATTTAAAGTGATGAAAGGGAAGAACCTACAACCAAGATTACTCTATCCAGAAAGGATCTCATTAGATTCGATGGAGAAATCAAAAGCTTTACAGACAAGCAAAAGCCAAGAGAATTCAGTACCACCAAGTCAGCTCTACAGAAAAATGCTAAAGGAACTTCTCTAAGTGGGAAACAGAAGAGAAGAAAAGGACCTTCAAAAACAAACCCAAAACAATTAAGAAAATGGGAATAGGAACATACATATCGATAATTACCTTAAATGTGAATGGATTAAATGCTCCAACCAAAAAAACACAGGCTCGCTGAATGGATACAAAAACAAGACCCATGTATATGCTGTCTACAAGAGACCCACTTCAGACCTAGGGACACATACACACTGAAAGTGAGGGGATGGAAAAATATACTCCATGCAAATGGAAATCAAAAGAAAGCTGGACTAGCAATACTCATATCAGAGAAAATAGACTTTAAAATAAAGAATGTTACAAGAGACAAGGAAGGACACTACATATTGATCAAGGGATCAATCCAAGCAGATATAACAATTATAAATATATATGCACCCAATATAGGAGTACCTCAATACATAAGGCAAATGCTAATAGCTATAAAAGAGGAAATTGATAGTAACACAATAATAGTGGGGGGCTTTAACACCTCACTTACACCAATGGACAGATTATCCAGACAGAAAATTAAGAAGGAAACACAAGCTTAAATGACACACTAGACCAGATAGATTTAATTGATATTTATAGGACATACCATCCGAAAACAGCAGATTACACTTTCTTCTCAAGTGCACATGGAACATTCTCCAGCATAGGTCACATCTTGGGTCACAGATCAAGCCTCGGTAAATTTAAGAAAATTGAAATCATATCAAGCATTTTTTCCAACCACGATGCTATGATATTAGAAATAAATTACAGGGGAAAAAAAACAAACAACCACATGGAGGTTAAACAATACATAACTAAATAACTAAGAGGTCACTGAAGAAATCAAAGAGGAAATCAGAAAATACCTAGAGACAAATGACAATGAAACCACGATGATCCAAAACCTATGGGATGCCGCAAAAGCAGTTCTAAGAGGGAAGTTTATAGGAATACAATCCTACCTCAAGAAACAAGAAAAATCGCAAATAAACAATCTAACCTTACAACTAAAGGAACTAGAGAAAGGAGAACAAACAAAACCCAAAGTTAGTAGAAGGAAAGAAATCATAAAGATCAGAGCAGAAATAAATGAAATAGAAACAAAGAAAACAATAGCAAAGATCAATAAAACTAAAAGCTGGTTCTTTGAGAAGATAAACAAAATTGATAAACCTTTAGCCATACTCATCAAGAAAAAGAGGGAGAGGACTCAGATCAATAAAATTAGAAATGAAAAAGGAGAAGTTAAAACGGACACCGCAGAAATACAAAGCATCCTAAGAGACTACTACAAGCAACTCTATGCCAATAAAATGGACAACTTGGAAGAAATGGACACATTCTTAAAAAGGTATAACCTTTCAAGACTGAACCAGGAAGAAATAGAAAATATGAACAGACCTATCACAAGTAATGAAATTGAAACTGTGATTAAAAATCTTCCAACAAACAAAAGCCCAGGACCAGATGGCTTCAGAGGTGAATTCTATCAAACATTTAGAGAAGAGCTAACACCTATCCTTCTCAAACTCTTCCAAAATATTGCAGAGGAAGGAACTCATTCTATGAGGCCACCATCACCTTGATACCAAAACCAGACAAAGATACTACAAAAAAAAGAAAATTACAGACCAATACCACTAATGAATATAGATGCAAAAATCCTCAACAAAATACTAGCAAACAGAATCCAACAGCACATTAAAAGGATCATACACCGTGATCAAGTGGGATTTATCCCAGGGATGCAAGGATTCTTCAATATGCACAAATCAATCAATGTGATTCACCATATTAACAAACTGAAGAATAAAAACCATATGATCATCTCAATAGATGCAGAAAAAGTTTTTGACAAAATTCAACACCCACTTATGATAATAACTCTCCAGAAAGTGGGCATAGAGGGAACCTACCTCAACATGATAAAGGCCATATACGACAAACCCACAAGCAAGCATCATTCTCAATGGTGAAAAACTGAAAGCATTTCCTCTGAGATCAGGAACAAGACAAGGATCTCCACTCTTACCACTGTTATTCAACATAGTTTTGGAAGTCCTAGCCACGGCCATCAGAGAAGAAAAAGAAATAAAAGGACTACAAATCGGAAAAGAAGTAAAACTGTCACTGTTTGCAGATGACATGATACTATACATAGAGAATCCTAAAGATGCCACCAGAAAACTACTACAGTTAATCAATGAATTTGGTGAAGTTGCAGGACACAAAATTAATGCACAGAAATCTCTTGCATTCCTATACACTATCAACAAAAGATCAGAAAGAGAAATTAAAGAAACAACCCCATTCACCATTGCAACCAAAAGAATAAAATACCTAGGAATAAACCTACTTAAGGAGGTAAAAGACCTGTACTCATAAAACTATAAGACACTGATGAAAGAAATCAAAGATGACACAAACAGATGGAGAGATATACCATGTTCCTGGATTGGAAGAAGCAATATTGTGAAAATGACTATACTACTCAAAGCAATCTACAGATTCAGTGCAATCCCTCTCAAATTACCAATGGCATTTTTTATAGAACTAGAACAAAAAAAATCTTAAAATTTGTGGGGAGACACAGAAGACCCCAAATAGCCAAAGCAATCTTGAGGGAAAAAAAACAAGCTGGAGGAGTTAGGCTCCCAGACTTCAGACGATACTACAAAGCTACAGTAATCAAGACAATATAGTACTGGCACAAAAACAGAAATATAGATCAATGGAACAGGATAGAAAGCCCAGAGACAAACACACGCACCTATGGTCAACTAATCTATGAAAAAGGAGGCAAGGACATTTAATGCAGAAAAGACAGTCTCTTCAATAAGTGGTGCTGGGAAAACTGGACAGCTACATGTAAAAGAATGAAATTAGAACACTCCCTAACACCATACACAAAAATAAACTCAAAATGGATTCGAGACCTAAATGTAAGACTGGACACTATAAAACTCTTAGAGGAAAACATAGGAAGAACACTCTTTGACATAAATCACAGCAAGATCTTTTTTGACCCACCTCCTAGAGGAATGGAAATATAAACAAAAATAAACAAATGGGACCTAGTGAAACTTAAAAGCTTTTGCACAGCAAAGGAAACTATAAACAAGATGAAAAGACAGTTCTCAGAATGGGAGAAAATATTTGCAAATGAATCAATGGACAAAGGATTAATTTCCAAAATACATAAACAGCTCATGCAGCTCAATATTAAAAAATCAAACAACCCAATCGAAAAATGGGCAGAAGACCTAAATAGACATTTCTCCAAAGAAGACATACAGATGGCCAAGAGGCACATGTAAAGCTGCTCAACATCACTAATTATTAGAGAAATGCAAATCAGAACGACAGTGAGGTATCACCTCACACCGGTTAGAATGGGCATCATCAGAAAATCTACAAACAACAAATGCTGGAGAGGGTGTGGAGAAAAGGGAACCCTCTTGCACTGTTGGTGGGAATGTAAATTGATACAGCCACTATGGAGAACAGTATGGAGTTCCTTAAATAACTAAAAATAGAATTACTATATGACCCAGCAATCCCACTACTGGGCATGTACCCAGAGAAAGCTATAATTCAAAAAGACACATGCACCCCAATGTTCACTGCAGCACTATTTACAATAGCCAAGTCATGGAAACAACCTAAATTCCCACTGACAGACGAATGGATAAAGAAGATGTGGTACATATATACAATGGAATATTACTCAACCATAAAAGGAACGAAATTAGGTCATTTGTAGAGACGTGGATGGACCTAGAGACTCATACAGAGGAAGTAAGTCAGAAGGAGAAAAATATCATATATTAACACATATAGGTGGAATCTAGAAAAATGGTACAGATGAACCTGTTTGCAAGGCAGAAATAGAGACACAGATGTAGAGAACAAAGGTATGTACACCAAGGGGGAAAGTGGGGGGGGGGATGGTTGAGGTGGGATGAATTGGGAGATTGGGATTGACACATATACACTAATATGAATAAAATAGATAACTAATAAGAACCTGCTGTATAAAAAATAAATAAAATTCAATAAATAGTAGAAAAAATAAAATAAAACCAAATATTACGTACTATATTGGGTGTCTGAACAATAACCTTAAAAACAAATGATCAAGCAAAACAAATAGCATTTCAAATGGTATCCAGGAAAATTTATCCATAGGAAGTACAAGACAGATGAGCTGGATGTCATTATCTGAAGTAATTACTGTTTTATTCAAAACTGAAATGATTTTTGTCATGATTTTATGAGGTCTTGAAGTTACTTAACCTTTTTAATTTTTTACTTGATCAGGAAGAATTACAGCAGAAACAAAAAGTACTCAGCTCCCATAGACACGCTAACAGGGTCCAAAATTGCCAGGACTTCTTGGGAAGAAGAATGGATCTTTATAATTCCCTTTCCACCCCACACCTCAAATTCTACTCTAATAAAGTTATAGAATCTGTTACTATAATTGCAATTGGAGAGCTTATCAGTGGAAGAATAGTTTAAGAGATCACAGGCTAAATGAGAGATATTAAACTCTAAATTCCCATAGTGGAATTCTTAAAAAGAACTTTAGAAATACAATGAATCATGCAAACTGGTTATTAAAAAACCCCCCACAAAAAAAAATTAGAGGAAAGACCTTTGCTAATGACATTAGACTGTTAAGACTTTTTCTTGGTGGTAACATGTCAAATTTATTCATACTCTGCAGTTTAAGCATGTTAATAAACAGTAAGGTAAATACTACATGAACTAGCACATATTAATTATGTGTATGTATTCAGTGGAAAGTAAACTAACAAGCAGTTTCATATTGGGATACTTGTTGAATGAAGACTGACGAAAAAATACAAGTAAGAGAATAGTGTAGCATCTGCTTCAGAATCTGATGTTCAACAAAGTGAACTATTATACTTTTGGCACAATTGATAACTCTCTAAACTGAAGCTTTTTACTGTGTTATTCAATATAGTGAGTACTTATTGAGTAATGGAACTGTAGCAAGGTCAAAACTGAGTCAAGTTTTAAATATGCTGATGTGAGATAAAACTTACAGTGTCTTTCTCTTTTCTTTTTTGTTGTTCACTTCATCCCTTAACTTGGCTCAGATAAAATTTACAGTGTCTTTCTCTTTTCTTTTTTGTTCACTTCATCCCTTAACTTGGCTCAGAAAGAAGTGGTTTGAATGGTATGTTTTCAGAGCATGTGGCAAAAAATTATGGGAAAAAGAGAATCTGGTAAAGGCATGAGAGCGTTTCTGGAAGAGTGTCCAGGAGTTTTGCCTTTCAGCTTTCATCAAACTTGTCTGAGTGGAAGGTCTCCAGTGTCGTGTAGAGTGAATATGACGTGGACAGCCCTCAGAGTGCTAGGACTCAAGACCTGGCTTTGCTACTTGCCAGTTCTTTGACTTGGAGGAAGCTCCTAAACCTGCCTGGTCCTCTGTTTTCCTCATTTGGCTGCTGCAGGTGCTGGGTATAGGATGGACTGGAACACTCCTTTTCTTCCCTGCAGTTTCCCGTGGAGGCCTGGGGGATATCTGCTTGACTTTGCAGGAGAGAGCAGAGAGAGCAGCAGCGTTTTCAGGAACCATTTTCCACCCACTGGAAAACCTTGTGAGAGACTGGTGAAACTGGGGAAAGCCTAAAGCTTACACATGCAGGCTCTGTCAGTAAAAAGACCCCCAGACACATGAACCTGTTGTATCCAGACCTCAGTTCTGTCTGTTTCAGCTGTACAGCAGGACACTGGGTGGAAAAGTCAGGGTGGTCATTCCCTGATTATCTTCAACTCAGGAGAGAGGGACAAACTGTAGTTTTTACATCAGGTGGAAACTGAATTTGCCAACTAACTTTAATATAGCAGATGCCATGGGCTTCCCTGGTGGCGCAGTGGTTGAGAGTCCGCCTGCCGATGCAGGGGACACGGGTTCGTGCCCCAGTCCAGGAAGATCCCACATGTCGCGGGGCGGCTGGGCCTGTGAGTCATGGCCGCTCAGCCTGCGCGTCTGGAGCCTGTGCTCCACAACGGGAGAGGCCACAACAGTGAGAGGCCCGCGTACTGCAAAAAAAAAAAAAAAAAAAAAAAAAAAAAAAATATATATATATATATATATAGAGAGAGAGAGAGAGAGAGAGAGAGAGAGAGAGAGAGAGAGCAGATGCCTTGATTCCTATTTGTAACATTATGATTGCAAGTGAGTTGACAGATGTAAAAGCACACGGATAGTACTTAGCACATAAATAAACACTATTTAGGTGTTAGCTATAATTATTATGATTGTTGTTACTATTATTATTTTCAATTGGTTAGACTGCAAAAAGTTGTAACTAGTACTCCCAAATTCCTGCATGATTCAGTACTATTACCTAATTCACAAAGTTGTCCTGAGCATCAATTTAGATAATAAATATCAATGAGCTTTGGTAACTACAATGCACATTATATAATAGTGATGATAATGTAGCATTTAGGGTCTTTATGTGATTCCATGGGGTGCAGTTCCTTGCCAAGTTCTCTTGCCTCTACTGAGTTTTTCAGGACCATTTCAATCTCTTGGTCAGATAACACAGTTAAGCATTACAACTGAATTAGTAAGTAATTTGTTCATCTCCCAGCATGAATAATTCATCTTAAAGATATTTCATCAATAGGCTTCCTCTTTTTTTTTTTTTTTGTGGTACGCGGGCCTCTCACTGTTGTGGCCTCTCCCGTTGTGTAGCACAGGCTCCGGACGCGCAGGCTCAGCGGCCATGGCTCAGGGGCCCAGCTGCTCCGCGGCATGTGGGATCTTCCTGGACCGGGGCACGAACCCGTGTCCCCTGCATCAGCAGGCAGACTCTCAACCACTGCGCCACCAGGGAAGCCCAATAGGCCTCCTCTTAATTCTATATTGAAACAAAGCGGTCGTCGTTCTGGGCTTATTCCTGTTGTGCTATTTTAAAAGATTTCAGAACATTTACGTAAAAATCCAAGATTGTGGAAAGAATTTGGACAGATGTCAATAGCGTGTTTTAGTGTTAATCCAAACTTGGATTGAACCCCTTTGCTTTAAATACCTGCTAGTTCTCTTTCTAAGACAAAGTATGGTCACTGAATGGCCAGGGCCATTTCTTGTTCTTAGTATTGTCTTATAGTCCTCACTAAACTTGTCCTAATTTATTAATTCAACATGTATTTACTGAGCACCTACTCTATGTCAGTTACTCTTCCACTTGTTGGGGATATGGTGTAAATAAAACAGTTAAAAAACTTTGTCTTCCACAAATTTATATCCTATTCCTAGCCTAATTTATTTAAAATAAAATGTTAATTATGGCTCCTTTAGAAACAGACTTAAAAGTGCATTTAATATAATTCCTAGGACAATAAAAATTATGGAGAATGTTTTAACTATATACACACATACATACATACCTCTTTATTCTTCATATGCAAACACTCCTCAAAACTTGAGAGTGGTTATTAAGTTATTAATGTATTTGATCAGATTAACCTAACAGCATTATTTGCATATTTACTATATTATCTCTTATTAGGACAAAAGTAAGTAATTGTCTTCAGCAAAGATAATACCACCAATGTGTTTGACTTGATACTTTTAAGTAAGAGCTTTACATTTTCCTCATCATCTTTCAGTCACTAAAAATTCCTGATCCCAGAACTTGAGGTATGTATATATATTTTGAAAGCATATCTTTAAAGTTTGACCAGAAGAACCTAGCAATCATGAAATGTATGTTCCTAATACAGCAGCTCCTAAATCAACACTTTGTAGAAATTACTTATGTCTTAGGAAAGGATTTTCTTTCTGGGTTTTGCTAAATTCAGTTGAAACAACAGAGTTACATTTTAAGTTATATCTAAAAAATGGTTCTCTGTTACAAACTGTAAATGACTCAAGTTCAGGAAAGATGAAAGGGAAGGATATTCTTACTAATAGTTTAAGATAAACCCTGCTTATTTATAGAAACCAAAACATGAATTTGCATCATTTCTTTTACATGTTAAAGATGTTTCTGAATTTGCAACGCATTCTGCCATCCTTAACTAAGCTTTTTTACGTGCCCTGCCCTGCCCTCTCTCTCTCTCTTTCTCTCTCTCTCTTTCTCTCTCTCTCTCTCTCTCTCTCTCTCTCTCTCTCTCTCTTTAATCAGATAACGTGGACTTCACAGGGGAAGTTTCAGGGTGTGAAAATTGCATGGTAAATAGAATATAATTAAGCTATGTGGCCTGATAATGAATCAGTAATATGCTATATTCCACAATGATTTGACTGGCTTTCATTCAAATTACCCAGTTTCATTCTATTATTTTTAGAACTTTCATATTTTATAATCTTTGTTCCATTTATTTTCCCAAGAGAGAACGCTCAGTATCTTTTAAATTCTGCACAGATTCCAGACTGGTCTTTAGAACCTTAAAAACCCTTTGTTGGCAAGAAGAACAGGTAATTACACTGAAGACACAAATTCGATTCACCAGTCTGATGGGATGTAGCGTACACTGTGGAGCTCATCCCAGACCCCTCTCCAGGGCTGACCCACCCCTGGGTCCTCCGTGCATCAGTCCTTTCTTCACTTCCTTGCAGGTGAATCTCCTCAGAGGACTCCCCAACCAAACTTCTGCAAACAATTCTCCACCTCAGTCTGTTCTGAGGAGACCGAATCTAAGACAGAAGGGGAGTGGTCTAGGACAGTGTCTCCAATCTTTCTTTATTCCTCAAAGACCAGTAAAGGTGTAAAATTTTCTAAAGCACATTTAGAAGGTAGGTGTCTTCTAGAGAGAACTGAGGTAGGAAGTAGGTTATTTGGACACTTGGGTAACTATGGTAGAAGTACAGAGGAGGTAGATACTTATGGGAAAAAAGTGGTCTGTAATTAAGAAGAATGAAAAGAGATAGGGCTTTTTTTTTTTTTTTTTTTTGCGGTACGCGGGCCTCTCACTGTTGTGGCCTCTCCCGTTGTGGGGCACAGGCTCCGGACGCGCAGGCTCAGCGGCCATGGCTCACGGGCCCAGCCGCTCCGCGGCATGTGGGATCTTCCCAGACCGGGGCACAAACCCGTGTCCCCTGCATCGGCAGGCGGACTCTCAACCACTGCGCCACCAGGGAAGCCCAAGAGATAGGGCTTTTAATGCCTAAAGACAAGCCTCCTGGATGTGTCAGTTGCCTCTGATACAGAGCTGGAGGAAGGACACTGTAATTCGAGGCCAAGTTTGGGGCCTGGTTCTCATTCCTGAAGGAGTGATGGATATTGCTAGAGGGACATGTAGAGGGGCTCAGGGTGCAGAGGCATCCCTCAAGGGAGGAAGGAAAGCTTCATTGTCTATGAAAAACAAATGAAGTGTTGAGATATAGCGGATGTGTCTGACCAGCATTGCTGGAGACACTGGGGTAAAAGAATGAAGGCATCCGCTCTAGACTGTTAGGTTCAAATCCTGGCCCTATTGCTTACTAGGTTGTCTTTGGTTAAGTTACTTGACTTCTCTGAGACCAGCAAATTGGACTTAATATCAAAGGACAGTTGTGAGAATTAAATAATGTATGTAACACACATAATACACTGTGTAGTAGGTATTAAATATGAAGGTAATTACTTATTTACCTATATAAATAGTACCAGTTTGTAGGGAATACTTCAGCCTCAGCAGGGGCTGAATAGCTTTCTCCTCTGTTCTAGGACATTGAAGAAGATATAAAGGATAGTAAGGAGAGTTTCTTCGATGGAGCTGAATTACGAAGTATGGACCAACTCTAGGGCATAAATTATCCTGTCATTCCTCATAGCTTTGTGGAGTCATTACTCAGGCATGTAAATATTTACCTATGAAATGGTAAACATAATTTATGCAATTCAGGGAAATGCCAAGGTTCATAGGAGGCTAGAACTGTTAGACTCTCAGAAACTCACTGAGGATTTTAATGTCGTCCACTGGTTTCTTTATCTAAATTTTAATTTAGAGTATTTAGCATTCTCTATATTAGTTTAAAAGCCTTTCAGAGCCCTCCTACACTGTTGGTAGGAATGTAAATTATGCAGCCATTATGGAAAACAGGATGGAGGTTCCTTGAAAAACTAAAAATAGAGTTACCATATGATCCAGCAATCCCTCTCCTGGGCATATATCTGGAAAAGATGAAAACTCTAATTTGAAAAGATACGTGCACCCCAGTGTTTATAGCAGCATTATTTACAATAGCCAAGACATGGAAGCAACCTAAATACCTGCTGACAGATGAATGGATAAAGAAGATGTGGTATACAGAGACACATGCACACGCGCGCACACACACACACACACACACAGTGGGATATTACTCAGCCATAAAAAAGAATGAAATAATGACATTTGAAGCAACATGGATGGACCTAGAGATTATCATACTAAGCGAAGTATGATATGAGACAGAGAAAGACAAATATCATTTTATATCATTTATATGTGGAATCTCAAAAAGTGATACAGGGCTTCCCTGGTGGCGCAGTGGTTGAGAGTCCGCCTGCCGATGCAGGGGACACGGGTTCGTGCCCCGGTCCGGGAAGATCCCACATGCCGCGGAGTGGCTAGGCCCATGAGCCATGGCCGCTGAGCCTGCGCGTCCGGAGCCTGTGCTCCGCAACGGGAGAGGCCCGCGTACCGCAAACAAAACAAAACAAATTTAAAAAAACATGAAAAAGTGACACAAATGAACTTATTTACAAAACAGAAATAGACTCACAGACATAGAGAATAAACTTATGGCTACCAAAGGGGAAAGCGGGGGAAGGGATAAATTAGGAGTTGGGGATTAACAAATACACACTACTATATATGAAATAGATAAACATCAGGGATCTACTGTATAGCACAGGGAAGTATATTCAATATCTTGTAATAACCTATAATGGAAAAGAATCTAAAAAAGAATATATATATGCATATATAACTGAATCACTCTGCTATACACCTGAAACTAACACATTGTAAATCAACTATACTTCAATTTAAAAAAAAGCCCGTTCAAACTAAAGCTACCAATAAGTAGCAAAACTGATGGTTCCTACTAGGTATGGTACTTAGAGTTAATGTTTGAAGTACAGAATTTTAAAGCTAGGCGTGACATCAGAGCCTCTGCTGCCTTCCATATTTTTTTTTTTTTTTTTTTTTCCTTTTTGCGGTATGTGGGCCTCTCACTGTTGTGGCCTCTCCCGTTGCGGAGCACAGGCTCCGGATGCGCAAGCCCAGCGGCCATGGCTCACTGGCCCAGCCGCTCCGTGGCATATGGGATCCTCCCAGACCGGGGCACGAACCCGCATCCCCTGCATCGGCAGGCGGACTCTTAACCACTGCGCCACCAGGGAGGCCCCATATTTTTTTTATTTAACCCTTTTTAATTTTTTTAACATCTTTATTGGAGTATAATTTTATGGTAATAAAAGAGAAGCTGGAGGGGTAAAGGGACTTGCAGAGTCCTACAGCTTGTTAATGAAAAGACAGATCATAACCAGTGCCTCCAGACCCAAAGTCCAGAAGATTTTCCACTGCACCACACAACGTATACAATCAGTTCCTGAAAAGACAGACATGATGAGCTAGTGTGGGCACTCAGGTCGTCTGGACACACGGCCTCTCCGTTGATGAGTTCAGTAAATTAACCGCATACACCTACCCACGCTCCCAGACACAATTTATACTCGTAACGACTCTGAAGAGAAATATGAATTGAATGTGAATGAGTATAACTTGGAGGTGGAATCAAAGCAAATGATCTCAAGTTACATAAACACTTTGCTTTTGACAGAAATAAAGTACTGCCAAGATTATGGAACTAGGAGAGTGATTCTGCCTGACGGAAAAAGGATTGGATTTACTGTCAGAAAGTTAATGATTATGAAATACGTATTTGTTTATACTCAGAAAGTTGTCACCGTGAAGTGTGAAGACTAAAAACTAACATTAAGAAAATGGGAAGGATTCTAAAATATACACTTTCACCCAAAATGTGTACCAATGCTGTTGTGGAACCAAGTATCTCCATTTCTTAATGAGTTCCTCCCATGCACTCATTCAGGCAGCATCTGTGTTGGGTGGTGTCTGCCCTGTCAGGTCCTTCTCCACCCTTGAACCTATTCGGGCTTTAGAAACTGACTTCTTCAGACAGGATGAGCCAGCTCCCCTACCCTCAGCTTTTGTGTGGATTTGGCCAGTCGGAGGATGGGGAGAGAGTGAGGTTGGTGCATGTATGATCCTGGCTCCTTCCTTGTTCAGCTGCAGTTTGGCAGTTTCTGCACCCCTCTTCCTAAGGTCAAAGTTCCTGCCAGGCATCTTGGTCCCCTAGCATTGACTCTCACAGGCTAGTTTCTGAGAAAATTCCCTCCTCACCCCTTTGGGCTTAGGAATGAGTGGTAATAGTTTTTCACTGCTGTCAGTCCTAGGCTCCCCCATCACCCCTGTGGCTTCCTTTAATCCTGTCCACTCTTTTGTAAATATTCCCTTCATTAAAATCTCTTCAAATACCCTTTTAGTTTGTGCCTTAAGTTTCCTGCTGGAACTTTCACTGATATAGGCATGCACCTAATTTATATATGCACTGCAGTGTACCGTCATTAAATACCTTAAAGGCTCCAGTGGCTTCTATGCACGTGCTGAGCTTCCCAACTACACCGTAACAAATTTGAATACCTATGCAACCACTTTTCCATGTCCAGGAGGTAGTTTTCTTATATCTGTTCATGTCAAAACTCTTTAAATACATCTTATTTTATTCCTTCTGGTCCTTTCCCCTGTCATGGTAATTTTTCTGACCACCTACAATTATTATTCATTCTCCAGCAACAGTTTTAACTTTCTTGAGTCATGACTCATTTGCGAACCAGATGAAAACCTAATTTTTCTCCCAAGAATAGTACATAAAACATATATATAACAAATTCACATGTAATTTATTTTACTCAACTGGAAATTGATTTTGACCAGAATAATTTATTCATGGACAAAATCATGTAAAATCTAATAGTGCCTTTTTGGAAAAATTGAAATAAATCTAATTTGTGCAACAAAACAAAACAAAAACAAAAACCACCCCTCCTAAAAAGTAAACACTAACTCTGTCCAAATTAAGACTTCTGATATTAAACTTGAAAAAGAGGTTGACATAGCAATGTGAAAGTTATCTTGGGCACTAAATTGATTTTGATATTTTTATTTTGATGGCAGCTGGTGCTAAAAACTGTGACTCAATGGTGGGTTGTTGTCAAAGAACATCAAAATTTCCCAAGATGCTTTTGGGTTGAATTTATATAGCGTTATTTCCTTTGTCCCCAAATCAATGAGTTTAAACCTTGGCCAAGCTGGTATTATTGATTTTCTCTATGCCAGAAAAGAAAGAATTATGAATTCACATTGAAGTTTTAAAGTTGTCTAAACAGAAGGAATCTGCAAAAGGAGCCTCTTTCCAGCGACAGAATGTAATAAGCAGTGCTTTCCATGAAAAATATTAATAATTTGATTTTCCTTTGCCAACTTTCAATCCACAGAGGAATGAGTGAAAGTAAAGGAGACTCTCACGGTGAGTGAGTGAGTGTGTGTGATATTGAATAAGGAAAAGCTAATATATTTTCTCTTTTAAACCATCATTATGTTGATGAATGGTCTGTGGGGTAGAAAAGAAGGAATCACTTTTCCTTGAGTGTGTTTCAAGTATTCTAATAATTTCAGGGTTTGGTCAAGGGTGTCCCTAGAGTAAAAATTCTACCAGTATCTCTTTTCTCTTAACTTAAAGATTTTATTATTTATAAGCAGAGTGAAGAGGAGGTCCATGTATCAGGTGGCCTGGTGGAGTGAGGAGGGTACACATGTAGGATAGCCCGGAGTGGGGTATCAGAGCATAAGCAGGGTGACAAGGGCATCCACATGGGGGCCAGTAGCCTGGCATGGAAGTATAAGGACGAACTGGTTGAAGAGGGTATACATATGGAGTGGGGTTTCAGTGACTGAACATGGTACGGAGGACATCCATGTGTGGTCATATAAAGCCTTTGTGGATGAAGGAGGACATCTATGCAGGGGAGAAGTAGTAGATTCAAAGATGGGAAACTGGTTACATATAGGGGAAGTGTTTAAATAAGTAACTATAATAAGGTTAATGGAAGCCAGATTTCTCACTGTTGGAAAAAGGAATTGCAAATACGGAAAAGGAGAAAGCTTGAATAAGCTTTTAAATTAAAAGATTTAAGTGTGAACTCATGGTTTTCAGTATATACAGACAGACGTCTTAATAGCTGTAGATGTAAATGTGTGTGGATTTATACGCATTGCGCATTGCATATACATGTATTCCCAAGATTACTAATCTCTGTCCGCTGAGTGGCCCTGGGAGCAGTTACACTCTGAAAGCAATAAACACTCCTAAGATTCAGACTTTGGTTTCTAAATACCATTCCTAAGGGAACCAGGCATCTTTGTATTGGGTTGGGTCTCCGTAAGATCGCATGGAGAAACCAGAAGGAACTTTTTGGCCAACCCAATAGAAATGGATGATTACAGGTCTGGAACAAGGAAGGTACAAATGAGCTTGGAGCATACCACAAAGCAAGGAAATGCTCAAAGAATAATGAAAACATGTTAAAGGACAGAGAAGCCACTTTGAAGGGGCTCTCACTGGCCAAATCTGTGTCAATTTGAGCTTCAAAAGAAATTATGATAGTAATAGGTTATAGCCTATAGAATAAAATGAATGGTGAGTCCACACTGATAAGAAATAAATGAATGAATAAATTAAAAGTTTGAAAGTACATCCTTATAAAGTATTATTAATTACATAGGGGGATAGATTAACTTCAGAGTTGAGAAGACTGGCAGAAATCATCCTAATCAAGTGACCAAAGTGAACATAACCAATAATAGAACAAATTGCAATCATGTACCATTTAATAGGACTACAGTATAGCTTCTGTGTTATTTCTACTAAGATGTATAACCTGGATCTAGTCATAAGGAAATACCAGACAAACCCAAATTGATGGATATTCTACTGGCCTGTGATTTTCTACAGTGTAAAAGTCATGAAAGTTAAGACAGTGTTCCAGATTGAATGAAATTAAAGAGACATCGATTCTGAACAGGATCCTTTTGCTATGAAAAAACATGACTGGAGTGAAAAATAGATGGCATTAGTGTTTCAATATTAATTTTCTGATTTTGATGGTTGTAATGTGGTTATGTAGAGAACGTCTTCTTTTTGGTAGGAAATACACACAGAAGTATTCAGGGGTAATGGAGCATTAGCTTGGCAACTTACTCTCAAATAGTTTAAGAAAAAGCTCTTTGTACTGTACCCGCAACTTTTCTGTAAGTGCGATTGTTTCAAAATATAAAATATGAAGGATTCTACGCAGGAGGCATTTGAATGGAAGCATGAAGAATGAGGATCTGGGGCCTCCCTGGTGGCGCAAGTGGTTGAGAGTCCGCCTGCCGATGCAGGGGATACGGGTTCGTGCCCCGGTCTGGGAGGATCCCATATGCCGCGGAGCGGCTGGGCCCGTGAGCCATGGCCGCTGAGCCTGCGCGTCCGGAGCCTGCGCGTCCGGAGCCTGTGCTCCGCAACGGGGGAGGCCACAACAGTGAGAGGCCCGCATACCGCAAAAAAAAAAAAAAAAAAAAGAATGAGGATCTGGCTGAGCAAAGATGAAGATCATTCTAGGCTGAGGATACACGTGGGCTGGGTGGGCTAACTGAATCTCCCACTTAGCCCCCTCCCCCAATTACCACTGCCTTGGCTTATATTTATCATTTCTGACCCAGACGATTGCAACAGCCTCCTAACAGGTCTTCCTGCCTCCAGACAAGGAGCACATAGATCTCATACTTATAAAAGCTGTATATGTTTATCACGGACATTTGTGATGAGACAGCAAGTTGAAAATGAGAAGTAAAAATTATCCATCATCACACAACCCTAGTAGTACCTGGCAAATTCTCTACCACACTCCCCTACCACCCCTATACACTCATAGAGATATCCAGGATAATTTTCTCTGTGTGTGTATTTTGCTTAATAATTGTATTGCAATTATCTTGTCTGGCTATGAAATAATCTTTGAAAACATGATTTTTAAAATTACAGATATGTCATTATAGTTAGAAATTTAGACCTTTCACCCTATAATCAATAGGGCTGCAATGACATGGTTTTTGTGTCTTTAATTATTTTCTTAAGATAACTCCTCAAAGTGTAATTGAATCAAATGCTAAATATTTCAGGGACTTTTATACAAATTGGAAAACTGTACTACAGAAATAATATATCAATGTACACAGCTACCGGCCATAATGGGAAAGGTACCAGAGACTTCCTCGTAAAAGTGGGTCATTTCACTGAGTTTAGGTTATGTTGCTTTTTTTTTTTTTTTAAAGAATGCCCAAAGCATATCTTCAAATATCCTGCTTGCTCTTTAAACCCTGCATAACTAAGAATATGAAGGGTGCTTTCTTAATTTCTCTTTCTGCTTGTTCATTATTAGTGTATAGAAATGCAACAGATTTTCATGTATTTATTTCATATATTTATTTTGTACCCTGAAACTTTTCTGTGTTCATTTATTATCTCTAACAGGTTTTTTTTTGGTGGAGTATATATTTATAATAGTTTTTTTTGGTGGAGTCTATATATAAAGTCATCCCATCTGCAAATAGTGACAGTTTACTTCTTCCTTTCCAGTTTGAATTCCTTTTATTTCTTTTTTGTGTTGTCCTTTTCTCGTTTTGGTATCAGGGTAATGTTAGTCTTGTAAAATGAGTTAGAAATCATTCTCATCTCTTTAATTTTTTTTGAAGAGTTTGAGAAGGATCAGTATTAAGTTTTCTTTGAATGTTTGGTAAAATTCACCTGTGAAGCCATCTGTTCAGGACTTTTGCTTTTTGAGAGATTTTTATTACTCTTTCAAACCTCTTTACTAGTGATTGGTCTATTTAGATTTTCTATTTCTTCATGATTCAGTCTTGGAAAGTTGTATGATTGATCTGAATAATTAATCCATTTCTTCTAGACTGTCCAAATTGTTGCTGTATAGCTATTCAAAGTATTCCCTTACTAATAATCCTTCGTATTTATGTGGTAACTGTTGTAATTTCTCCTCTTTCTTTTTTTTTTTTTTTTTTGCAGTACGCGGGCCTCTCACTGTTGTGGCCTCTCCCATTGCGGAGCACAGGCTCCAGACGCGCAGGCTCAGCAGCCATGGCTCATGGGCCCAGCCGCTCCGCAGCATGTGGGACCCTCCCGGACCGGGGCACGAACCCGTGTCCCCCACATCGGCAGGTGGACTCTCAACCACTGCGCCACCAGGGAAGCCCTCCTCTTTCATTTTTGATTTTATTTATCTGAGCCTTCTCTCTTTTTTTTCTTAGTGAGTATAGCTAAAAATTTGTCAATTTTGTTTATTTTTTCAAAGAATCAGCTCCTAGTTTCATTGATCTTTTCTATTGTCTTTTTAGTTTGTATTTCATTTATTTCTGCTCTAATCCATATTATTTCCTCCTTCTACCACTTTGATCTTTGTTTAGTCTTTGTTTCCTACTTACTTTAGGTGTAAGTTTAGATTGTTTTTGAATTTTTTCTTGAAGTAGGCCTGTATTGCTGTAAAGTTTCCACTTAGTATTATTTTTGCTATATCCCATAGATTTTGGTTTGTTGTATTTTTATTTTCATTTGTCTTCAAGTATTTAAAAATTTCTCTTTTGATTTCTTCATTGGCCCAATAGTTCTTTGATAGCATGTTGTTTAGCCTCTACATATTTGTGATTTTCCCAGCTTGCTTCTTATAGTTGATTTCCAGCTTTATATTTTTGTGGTTGGAAAAGATGCTTGTTATTTTAATCTTTTAAAATTTATTGAGACTTGTTTTGTTTCCCATCATACGGTCTAACCCTGAGAATGTTCCATGAGCACTTGTATTCTGCTGCTTTTGAATGGAATGGTCTGTATATATCTGTTAAGTCTGTCTGTTCTAATGTTTCATTTAAGGCCAATGTTTCCTTGTTGGCTTCTGTCTGGATGATCTATCCATTGATGTAAGTGCAGTGTAAAATTTCCCTGCTATTGTTGTGTTGCTGTCAATTTCTCCCTTTAGGGGTGTTAGTAATTGTTTTATATATTTTGGTGCTCCTAAATTAGGTGCATATATGTTAATAAATTTGTTTCTTGGTGGATTGTCCCCTTTATTATTATATGCTGATAATTTTGATCTCTTGTTACTTTTTTAGCTTGAAGTCTGTTTTGTCTGATATCAGTGTGGCTACACCCACTTTCTTTTAGCTGTCATTTGCTTGGAGTATCATGGCCCAACCCTTCACTTTGAGCCTATGTTTGTCTTTAGAGCTGAGTGTCCTGGAGGCAGCATATAGTTGGGTCTTGTTTTTTATTCCAGCCAGCCACTCTGTGTCTTTTGATTGGTGAATTCAATCCATTTATATTTAGGGTGAATATTGATAAATGAGGACTTAGTACTGCTTTCTGGCTGCTCTATGTCTTCATTATTTCTTTTTCTTTGTGTTTCTGTCTTCTATTTTAGTTTGATGGTTTTCTATGATGTTTTTGTCAGTTTCATCTTTTTTATATTTTGTGTCTCTGCTCTAGATTTTTGTTTTGTGGTTACCATAAGGTTTGTATACATGCCTCATACATAAAATGTCAGTTTTCTGCTGATAGCATCTTATCTTCATTTGCCTATATAAGTTCCATTCTTTTCCTCTTCCTTTTTTATGTTTTTATTGCCACAAGTTATCCCTTTTTATCTGTGGGTTCATTTCAAATTGAAGTAGCTATAGTTATTTTCAATGATTTTCCCCCCTTTAACCTTTATACTATAACTGTGTTTAACAACCTATTCAGATATAGAGTTGCAATTTTCTGATTGTCTGTTTATCACCTTACTCAAAGTTTTATTTACTTTTGCCTTGTGTTTCAGGTAGAAGAGTTCCTTTCAACATCTCTTGTAAGGTAAGTTTAGTGGTGATGAACTCCCTTAGATTTTGTTTGTCTGGAAAGTCTTTATTTCTCCTTCATATTTGAATGGTAACTTTGCTGGATAGAGTATTCTTGGCAGACAGTTTTTATCTTTCAATATTTTGAGTACACCATTCCACTCTCTCCTGGCCTGTAGAGTTTCTGCTGAGAAATATACCGATAGCCTAATGGAAGTTCCTTTGTAGGTTACTGTCTTTTTATCCCCTGGCTGCCTTTAAAATTCTTTTTTTTAGGGCCTCCCTGGTGGCGCAGTGGTTGAGAGTCCGCCTGCCGATGCAGGGGACACGGGTTCGTGACCCGGTCCCGGAGGATCCCACATGCCGCGGAGCGGCTGGGCCCGCGAGCCATGGCCGCGGAGCCTGTGTGTCCGGAGCCTGTGCTCCGCAACGGGAGAGGCCACAGCAGTGAGAGGCCCGCGTACAGCAAAAAAAAAAAAAAAAAAAAAAAAAAAAAAAATTCTTTTTTTTAAATCATTGAGTTTTGATAGTTTTAATATAATGTGTCTTGGAGAAGGTCTTTGTTTGCATTGAGATAATTAAGTGTTCTGTTAGCCTTGTGGACTGTATATCCAGTTCTTCCCCCAGGTTTGGGAAGTTCTCAGCTGTTATTTCTTTTAATAAGCTCTCTGCTTCCTCCTTCTGGGATATGCTTATCTTTTTTAAATTAATTTTAAAATTAATTAATTTTAATTTTTGGCTGCACTGGGTCTTCATTGCTGCACGCAGGCTTTCTCTAGCTGCAGCGAGTGGGGGCCACTCTTCGCTGTGGTGTGCGGGCTTCTCATTGCGGTGGCTTCTCTTGTCACAGAGCACGGGCTCCAGGCACGCCGGCTTCAGTAGTTGTGGCAGAGCTGTGGCGCATGGACTTAGTTGCATGTGGGATCTTCCCGGACCAGGGCTCAAACCGGTGTCCCCTGCACTGGCAGGTGGATTCTTAACCACTGCACCACCAGGGAAGCCCCTGGGATACGCTTATCTTTATGTTGCCTTTTCTAGTGGAGTCAGGTAGTTATCATAGAGTTTCTTCACTAAAAAAACTTAGTTCTCTCTCCTCTTCTACCTGAATCATTTCTAGATTTCTATCTTTGAGTTCACTAGTCTCTCTTCCATATAGTCTGCTCTATTTCCAATGATTTCTAATGCATTCTTCATCTCATTTATTGAGTTCTTAAGCTGCAGAATTTCTGTCCTGCTCTTTTTCAGAGTTTCAGTCTCTTTGGTAAAATATTATTTCTGTTTGTTAATGTTATTCCTGAGCCCACTGATCTGCCTCTCTGAGTTTTCTTGTAACTTGTTAAGTTTCTTCACAACAGCTGTTTTGAATTCTCTATCAGATCACAGTCTTTCATGACTTTAAGTTTGGTTTCTGGAGAATTGTCATTTTCTTCTTGTGGTTCTGTGTGACCAAGGTTTTTCACGGTGCTTGATGAGTTATTCCTTTGCCAGTGCATGTGAAGTAGCAAACGCCTGTCTTCTTTAGGTAAAGCTTTTTTTGCAAACTTGATTCTATCAACAGGTTGGTAATTAGAGGCCTTTCTTTCGTTTTTCAGTAGGTGGCGCTATAGTACAAGTTTTCGGTTTCTCTTACCTGCGCTTCCTCAGGCTGTATTTGAGAATTGGCACTTCCCATCCTCTACTGCCTCTGCCAGAGGTGTTGCGGTGTCCTTGTCATCATTGCTTTTGTGCCTCTGGGGCCGCCAGAGCCTTGTTGCTTCCAGTGTCCCTGCTGTTGCTGGTGTTGTCATCGGGGGCACGGGGATGGTCGACGCCTCGGCCATGTCTGGGGTTGCCTGAGTCGCGGGCACCACTGCTGTGGTGAGGGGAGGCGGGTGAGCCAGGGCTTCAGGTGCCTCTGCCACATCTGGGATTGTCAGGTTTACGAGTGCCACCTCCCCTGCACCTGGTTCCCTGTGGCTGCAGGTGCTACTGTGTTGGGCGGCCAGAGTTGTGTGTGTCACCTCTGCGGCTGCTTCTGCATTCTCCGGGGCTGCGGCTGGGATGGTGGGCACCACCTCCATTGTTCCCCTGGTTCTGTCTCCTCTGTATTTTCCAATCCACTCACCTTTAGATCTACAGCCGTGTGGATCTCTCTGGAGTCCTGGTGTCTTGGGCAGAGGAGCCTTTGTTGAGTTATGGATGTTTTATTTTAATGGTAGATTGAAAGGGAGAGGCAACGGGAGCATCTCATGAAGCCATGATGCTGATGTCACTACAGGAATAAGTTTCTTTACAGACACTTAAGAAAGGAATCCTCTAGCAATGCCCTGCACCTGCAAATCTCACTAGGCATACCTAAGATGATACTTCCCAGTGCAGCTGAGCCTGCTACATTTTCTCTGCAAACCAATTTATGCTCTTATACCTCCTATCCTGGCTCCCCAGTCACACATACACAGAGGAATCATTTTGTTCTCCAAAGCCCAGCTGCTCATACTGTGATCTGTGGATCAGCAGCACTCCATAAAGAATTTTTAATCCATTTCACTCACAGAATTAAAACAGCATTAAGGGCTTCCCTGGTGGCGCAGTGGTTGAGAGTCCTCCTGCTGATGCAGGGGACACAGCTTCGTGCCCCGGTCCGGGAAGATCCCACATGCCGCGGAGCGGCTGGGCCCGTGAGCCATGGCCGCTGAGCCTGCGCGTCCGGAGCCTGTGCTCCGCAACGGGAGAGGCCACAACAGTGAGAGGCCCGCGTACCACAAACAAACAAACAAACAAACAAACAAACAAAACCCAGCATTAACTTATGAATAGAATGAATAATGCTTCAACCATTACTTGTGCTATTTTAAGAAGATGGTAATTGAAACATGAGATTATTCAAGTAGTGTAAAATTTTACAGTTAATAAAAGTTCCTCTAACTACAGTAGGTAAAATTTTTTAAATTATTGCAAAACAAAAAAATTATAATGCTATGTTAAAAATCATAATGATGGCATCGAACAAAAAAATTTCTTATACTTCGTTGACATTATCGCTCTGCTTTGTAGATTATCTGCTTTGAGGATTCCATGAAGTAAAACTTAAAAACATTTAAAAATGTTTTCGGGGCCTCCCTGGTGGCGCAAGTGGTTGAGAGTCCGCCTGCCGATGCAGGGGATGCGGGTTCGTGCCCCGGTCTGGGAGGATCCCATATGCCGCGGAGCGGCTGGGCCCGTGAGCCATGGCCGCTGGGCCTGTGCGTCCGGAGCCTGCGCTCCGCAACGGGGGAGGCCACAACAGTGAGAGGCCCGCATACCGCAAAAAAAAAAAAAAAAAAAAAAAAAAAAAAAAAAATGTTTTCGGTTTCTGTTCCTGTCCGACACAATGATTAGCTTCTTTATCACCCGGTCAACATACGCTCACAGAATCCAGATTCACTTTGGTGCCACTGTAGGCAACATGCAATTAGGAAGGAAAATGTACTGCTGAACTCGTCAGACAACAAGGTCCCCAAACACGTATAAATGACTTTTGATTATCCACGACTTTGCATTCTCTCATCCGCAGAGACAACTGGAAGCTGAGTGAAAACAATTTTATTTGCAAAATCAGGGTAACCTCTCATAGATAGCCATGATACCTTCCTTTCTGAGTTTAGAGAGTTCCTATGTGGTTTTTATAATCTGTAAAGATTCTGAAGAGGATTAAGCCTACAGGAGAAAAAGGGTGAAATAATCAGTTTAAGAATAAGTATTAATGTGTGCTGTTATTATCATCATGTGTGTGCGTGTGTGTGTGCGTGTATTCCGATAAGACTTTACTAACAAAAGTAGGCAGCAGCCCAGATATGACCCATGGCTTGTAATTTGCTAACTGCTCAGAGGTGACCTGGCTGCCTGAGGGGACTATGGCCCAGTCTGCTCCTCTGTGAGATGGAACCTGTCCCAGGGGCTGGTGCTGTGCTTAGAGCTGTGCACATGGGTGGCACAGGGCACTGTGTTGGAGAGTTTCTAACCAAGTAGTGGGTGCAGAGGCCAGAAGGTGAGGGCTGTGCTGGAAGCTTTCCTAATAAGAAGCACCAGATGCTTTATTCCAGGTCAGGCTCAACTCTCCTAATCCCCCCTGCCCCCCCACACACATGGTTTCTGGGCCCTGGGTGGGCATTGTCCTTGCTGGGCCCCTAGGAGCCCTGTGCTAGAAATGGCCCAGTTGTAGCTCTTCCAGGAGTCCAATGCGTCTTGCACCTGCATCTCCAGGTTCTCTTGGGTGAGGAAGTTTTTCATCTTCTCCTGCAGCTGTAGCACTTCCAGCTCCTAGAGTCATGTCCAGGCCTGCGCCTCTCCAGCCTGGGGGGCCCTGTCCTCAGCCTGCTGCTGCCCCTGCTCTGGGCTCTTGGCCTACTCCCAGGCCGTCAGCTCCCGGCACTCACTGATGGCCTTCAGCACCTTGCACTCTGCCAGGACCCAGCCCAGGTTTGGTCCGCCTTCTTCTGCACTTAGGGCATTAATTTCAGCCTGAGGACCCACACAGTCTGGCAGTACTGAGAGTAATGCTGGGTCCACATGGAGAACTCCACAGGATCCACGGTGGCTGGGTCCCCACGCACCTGACCTTGGACTTGGCCTGCGTGGCGTGTGGCGGGTCTTGTGGCCGCTCACCGGAAGCAGCAGTGGGGCGCGCTCCCAGGTCCTATTTTATCATCATTTTTACGTCAAGCCTCAAATTAGGTATTATTGTTGCCATGTTATAGACTAGAAAACTAAGGACTTTGACCCAGGGAGCCCTGCAAAGAATCCAGGCTCTGCCATACAATCCAGGCTCAGTGATCTTTTGCAAGTAGAATATCAATACATGGAAGCAACTGTCACTTTAGAATTTGAAAGAACTTTATCAGATTATTCTGTTTTTTCCCCTGTAGCTGTATTGAAGGCTGCTGTGCTCCAGGGCATGGTGCTAGGAATACAATAGCATTAAGACAGTTTCTGCCCTTAAGAAGCTTAACCTTTAGGTTAAGAAGCTACAGTTGGGAGTGACAAAAAACCCAACTCAATGTGACTTGAGGACAAATAGGGAATGTATTAACTCACATATCATTAAACAGTCCAGGCACAAGACTGGTTTCAGATTGACCTAGGGCTTCAAGTGATGTTCTCTGTCTTCCCATTTTTTAGTGCCACTTTATTTTTGGTTCATTCTTCAGCCTCCTGTTTTGCGATGACTTCTGGTATGAGTCTGTATTCAGGCTCCCCAGTCTAAGTTTCACTGTGTCCTATTAGCTCTCTTTGGGCACACGCCCATCCCTGAACCAAGCACTGGGGCTTGGAGCATGATTGGCACTAAAATGGCTTTGCTCTAAATCCCGTGTGGGATCTCTGCGTTGGGCGGAGTCAACGCCCTCAGAAACACTGAGCTTATTGTAAGAGAAGGGGCAGTCTCCCGGAGAGAAATTTATCTGCCAGGAGAAAGATCTATAAAAGCTGGGGGGTGGGGGAAAAGTCTACAACAGAGGTGAAAGCATTAAGAGACTAGACAGACTCTACAAAGCACAGGATCCTGCAGAGACACATAAGAGGAAAACCTGATTCAGTACTGGCCAGGTCAGGGAAGTAGACCTGGGGAAATACTGCTTAAGCTGAAACCTGAAAGACAAGTAGGGGTAACAACCTATCCTGGGCTAGAGAGGTAGGTAGAGGCCAGATCAGACAGGTCCTGGTTTAAATTCACGAGATGGAATTTAAACTTTATCATGAGGGCAATTGGAATAGATGATTGCCTATTTTATCAGTAGGGCACTTGGCATGCAGATCACCTTCTGCATCATAAGCATTTGTTTTGGAATCTTCCGTACTTTTTCTTCATATTTTTATCTTAACTTTTCTCTGTTCCTATTTGCTATCTTAATGCCAGCTGGCACTCTGTTTCCTACATATCACTTTTTCCTTGCCACACACATCTACTTGGATTCAGGAGGTCATTCTAGCATAAACTCTGGTGAATTGACCCAGGGGAATTTCTAGATTCCTAAACTGAATAATGGTCTTAACAAAACATTACTGTCTATGGAGGAATTTAATATTTGATAGAAGTGTCATTTAAATTTAAAGGTGATTTATTCATGAAAGAAGTTGGGACCACTTAGTAGCCATCGAGAAAAACAAAATATTAGATCCTTACCTCACACCAAATAAATACCAAATGGATTAATCACTTACATACAAAAATCATAATACCAGATGAAAACTAGGGAGTTTCTTTTAAAAACAATCTTGTATTAATAGTGACTTATAAATATGAAACAAAACCTAAGATTGATTAATTCACTAATTTATTAAAATGAGACAATTCTGTAAGGCAAAAATTATCCTTAACAAAGTCAAAAGAGAAATGCCATACTACAAAAAATATATGCTATTCAGATTATGTATTTCATTAGTATTAAAAGAGTTCCCCAAGCAGCCGCATAGCACAGGGAGATCAGCTCCATGCTTTGGGACCGCCTGGAGGGGTGGGATAGGGAGGTGGGAGGGAGGGAGACGCAAGAGGGAAGGGATATGGGAACAGATGTATATGTATAACTGATTCACTTTGTTATAAAGCAGAAACTAATAAAAAAAAAAAAGTTCCCCAAAATCAGTCAGAAAAAAGAGAACCACCCCAAAAGGAAAATCTTACAGAGAATATAAACAGAGTTCACAGAAAGGAATGCTAATGATTTTTAAACTGTGAAAAAAAAAAAGTCTTATAATTGGAAGGAAGGCAAATGAAACTACCATGAGATTCTATTTTTTACTTACCTGATTATCAAAAATCATCAATTTTGATAGCACACTGTGCCTGTGACAGTGGGGGAAATAGGCACTCCCATACACTGCTGTTGAGAATTTCAGGATGTTCCAGAGAAGAATCTGGCAACAGCTATCAAAATTACCAATTCATGTACACTTTTGACCAGCAAATCCACTTATAGGAAAGTTGTTTCTACAAGGATATGTATTGAATCATTGTAACAGCAGAAGTTTGCAGAAACAAACAAACAAAAAACCCAACCCTCCTAAATATCCTTTATTACCACACTAATTAAATAAATTATGGCACATGTATACCTGAAGTATGATGCAGCCATTACAAATAATAATGCAGCATGAAATAATCTCCAAAATATAGGAGAAAGAAGTGGGGTGTAGAACAGTGCATACAGTATGATACCACACATGTAAACTTTATCCTATGACATGCATTTGATAGCTCTGGTAGAATACACAAGAAATTGATTTTGTTGACTGCCTCTAGGGAGAGAAACTGGTGGCTAAAAGACAGAGGTGGGAGGGACAGTTGCTCTGTGCATATATTACCCATCCTAAAAATCTCTCTCCTTCCCCAAGTACAACTGCCCTGTGATGCTCTGAAGGTCAGCTGACCCCTCTTACTTTTTACGTCTTCTCCTGAAGTGAAACTATCTCTCCTTAATGCTCACATCTTCCAAAGACTATGTGCCCTGTTATCTAACGAGATCTTTATATAAGACCCTTTGTAAAGTATAAAACACTGAATATGGGTAAGGAATAACTATTATCAATACTAGTCTAATATCTTGAATTGTATTAATTTGACAAGCAAAGCAAGGAAAAGTTGGAGCAGAAAAATAAATTTCCCTGATCTTAAGTAGATTTAAGCGTTCCTCTCTTCTGTGTATTTAGCCTTTCCTTGTCAGAGAAAGAACCACAACTTCCCGAGGTTTAGTATGGTGCTTAGCTCACTGTGGGTGTTTAACAAATGTTAAATAATAATAACGGCTATTTATGGATCATTGCCCTACCTGATAATCCTTTCCCTCCACTGAGTCACACCTTCTAGCAAACCATTTTTAAAATGTATTCCTAACTAAATTAAGGTGCAATAACTCACAGTGAGAACTGATATTTATATAAAAAAGAGAACTGGCACAGAACCAATGATTTAAACTGCAACTTTCCAATTCTTTCTTGGTGGCATTAATAATGGTGGCCTTTGGAAATGTCTTTTCTTTTATCAAATACCATATTATAATTGTGATAGGCTGGCTCAAGGGTAATCTTCTCAGTTGCTTTTTTTTTTTCCTCCCCTTTGCTTTTATATTTTGTGATATGCCCTGGGGGAAGGGCATCAAAGGGAATAATAATCTAATTTTAACCTTTAATTGTTCTTGCTGTTTAACTACGTCCTGGTTTCACAGTCTTCCTGCTCATTAAGCTATATCCCTCCTCTGCTATGGCCCATGAGTCCCTGGAGGCTGAGATAAATGATCTCTGAAGGTCAGACACTACATGTTCCTTTAGAAAAGATGTATATTTTATGTGTCTTGTATTGTTTTTGTTTGTGAAGAATCATGTCTGTTTAATAAACTTGAATAAAATACTAACCCTTTAAAAGGATAAAAATTCTCTAGGTCCTTTAAGAATATGTCCATGGAGCTGAGTTTCTGAAACTCTGGTTTAATAAAAATGCATAGTCATATCTCTAAGGCATCACAAAATTGGTTATTCTTACCTGGCATGCCTTTCCTCTGCCTGGCAAACTCCTACTCAACCTTCAAAACTCAGCTCAAATGTCATCTCCTTTCTGAATCTTTCCCCAGCAAAGATGGGCAGCCCCCTCTCTGCTCCCACGCCACCTTTCAACCCTGCAGCTCTTCTCTTGAGCTCTGTACTTATCTGCTTTTGTGCCTGTACCTCCCATCAGACTGTGGACTCCTTGTCAGCAAGAGTGTTTCCTATTCTTCTTGGAGTCCCCAGTGACTGGAGCATAGGAAGTGCTCAACAAATGTATCTTGAAGGAAGGAATGAATAAATTACTGGAAGTAATAAGTCCTGGGTTCTAGTCTCAGGTCTGCTGCCAATAATGTGTGGTCCCGAGCAGCTTCATTAACTTTTCCAGACTTCGATTTCCTCAAGTATAAAATGAAGGGATATTTTAGAAGCTCTCTTAGGCCTATTTGATGATTTTGTTTCCTTAATTATTATTAAGACTATTAACTCCTTTGGGCAAGGATTCTATCTTCTGTGTCACTGTACATAGCACACTGTTTCATAAATATTTGTTAAATTGCTCAGAAAAACATGAATCGAAAAAGTAACTTATGATTAAATTGTTGGGCAAATGACTGGTGTCACCTCAAACCAAGGGGCTGGTTCTTTTGCATGGTTAGCTTTGAAAGAGCATTCGTTATATAGAACTTTTTGTTCACATTTTTATGCATCTTCAAATATGAAGGGCACATATGAAGCAGTGGCAGCAGCCAGGCCTCAAAGAAACAACAGTTAATGAAAATAAATGATAATCACTATCATGAATGTATATCATTTATTGAGCACTTATTTTGTGCCAGGTAAATTATATACATTAATTTTAATTTTCCACACAACTTTTCAAAACCTTAGAAAACGATCAAAGCAAACCTTAGAAAAGTTATGTAACTTGCTGTTCCAATTATCTATTGCTATGTAACAAAACCTCCCAAACAGAATGGTATATAGCAACAACTGTTTTATCACGCTCCTGGATTCTGTGGGTCAGGAATTCAGACACAGCATGGTGGGTGTACTTTGTCTCTGCTCCTATTTGTAATCATTCCTTGAATTATTTACTTATACCTAGCCTGGTTTGTGTGTGTGTGTGTGTGTGTGTGTGTGTACACACACTAGGAACCCCTAGATGGACTGATCTGGCTGTTGGCATTGCCTGGGAAGGTGAGCCTGGGATGAAGCGTGATGCCTTCTAGGCCAGTGGTCCTCAACTCTGGCTGCACGTACATTAGAACTGTCTGGGAAACTTGTACAAAATGCTAATGACTATAACCCATCCCAAAACTCCTAAGTCAGAATCTATGGGGGTAGGGCCAGACACTGATATTAAAAAAAAAAATTTCCCAGATGAATAAAATATGCAGTCAAGTCTGAGGACTACTGCACTAAGGAATGCAAATGCTTTCAGTTGCGTATCACTGAACTGAGACTCCCTGGAGTGGGACTCATAGAAGATGGAGTGGGATAGACTCCATGCCAGGAATGAGAGCCTCGTTATCAGACAGGGAGCTTTACGTAGAAGGTGAGGAGACTCAGAACTGCCTAGCATCAGAGGTCAGCCAGTTCCGGTCCCACGTTGGGCCAGAGCAGCAGTGAGCATGTCCCAGGATTGAAGGAGGAGCACCTCGGACAGCTCCCCTGACAGGGGTAGGAAGCCCAGGATGCTGAGTCCCTCAAGGCAAGGTTGGTCTGGAGGGCTTCATATGGGGCATGGAGTGGGGCAGTGATGGGGAACTTGACTTACAGATGCAATGGAAATGAGGCAGAAGGTGATATTAATTGAGCAGATTTGGCTCTGAAGCAACAGCCGGGGCAACACAGTCCAGGAGTGGATGGAACACAGTAAATCTGGAGAATATGTTTCTGACGATGTTCCTTTTCATTTCTTTTAATGGTACTATATTGTTTCATTTGTTAATTTTAAATGATCAGTTATAATTTTATGAGAAAGTCATCATTCTTATAAATGAAATAATTCTTCCTAATCGCAGAGCATTAAAAAATACAAGGATACCAAAATTAATAAATATTTGTTATTTGTAAAGGTTTTTTTGCTGAAGTTTTCATTTAGTTCTTCAGTACTGTGAATCACTATTTTAAGAGAATTTAAGACACTTTGAAGCCTTTTGTTCGAACTGTAATTTATCATTGTTGTAAAGAGAAGTCAAAGTAATACAGTGTAATCCCACCATGTCCTCATTTAACTTAGTCAGATCTGACTACCCATGCTTGGAAAAAAAAAATACAAAGGCAGAGGAAGGAAGAAACCATTTAAATACTGCAAACGATTCTGCTCTATCACTAAATGAGTGTATCACATTTTCTCGTGTCTCTCACATTGAGAGCATCTTGCTATGCTGATGGTGATCTTTGTGTTTATTGCTTAGACCACATATTTATGCATATTTATTACTGAATACAGTTATAACATAAAACTGCAAATATTTATGTACATTACACTTTAGGGGCAACATGCAGGAAGTTTGCGAATAATTGTAAAAATACTGTGACTGCTGGGATCCTTCATGGGGCAAATTTTCTCTGAATCTCTTGAAACAAGTGTCTGTAACAAAGAAGAGAGGGGTATTTTGGAAGCAGATACAGAACTTGGGAAAGCTGCTACTTTCCCTTGCAGCTCCTGCCCCTCGGGAGTTGTGCAGCTGAGAACACAGGGTAAATGGGCACCTGTCTCATTCATTCCAGTATTTATTCAAATATTCACTGACCGTCTACTCTATGCCCAGTTCTCTTCCAGGTTCTCACTGGAGAATCAAAGTTGAACAAGATTGATGAGACTTGACCATCACAAAACCTGCATTCTTGTCGGGAGAGAGGCCAATAAACATCGATACAATTTAATTTTGGATTGTGGCAAGTGTTTTGAGGGCGATGAGGGAAGCAGGGACAGAGTGAAGGAAGAGAGGGTCCTTTAGATAGAATATGATCAAGGAAGGTGATTTCGAGGGGCTGACATTTAAACATAGGCTTGTCAATGACAAGTGCCTCTACTGATCGAGCGCTGCATGTGCTTTTTCAGTTGAAAACAATTTAAGAAATGAAACAATGAGTCAATAGGGCCTAAATGTAAAAAATTTAAATAATACAGAAATAGACATAACTAAAGGCAACAGGCCCCCTGACCCCTCCCCACTCCACTCCCTTTCCATGTGTGCCCAGTGTAACCATCACGCACCCTGCAGACTTTTGACCATGCTTTTCCATGCTTGTGGGATCTAGTTTTGCATATTAGTCTTCATTCCATGACATGCTTTTTTTCCATTTAACAATACATCTTCGAAATCTTTCCATGCAAATGCCTGTAAGTCTTTCTTTTTTTTTTCCCACTGGGAAAATAATTTATTTTATAAGAAATTGTAGGGCTTCTCTGGTGGCGCAGTGGTTGGGAGTCCGCCTGCCGGTGCAGGGGACACGGGTTCGTGCCCCGGTCCAGGAGGATATGCCGTGGAGCGGCTGGGCCCGTGAGCCATGGCCGCTGAGCCTGCGCGTCCGGAGACTGTGCTCCGCAACGGGAGAGGCCACAACAGTGAGAGGCCAGCGTACCGCAAAAAAAAAAAAAAGAAATTGTAAAACAAATGGAAAGAATTAAACCTTCAGATCAAATGATGTGAGACAGACCACACTGTGCTTTTTCTCCAGTGTCACAGGCCTGAGAAGCTGGGGCTGAGCTATCCATGGAGAGTCCTTGAAGAGTCAAGAGGTAGGAAGAAAAGTGACAGTAAGGGAAAGCTCATCTTGAATTTGGGAATTTAATTCTAACAATGTTTCACAAAAACACAGATGGTCTTAGCCAGCATCTATCATAAAAAGAAACTTCCAAATACCCTAATCATTAGAGGTTGTTCTACACAACTATTAAGAGTAAAAGAGATATTTTTTCTTGCTTTTTTTCAAAGGTTCAAGTGAAAAATTCTTAGATCAGGATTATTTGAAAGCCATTGCTCAAGTAATCGCCTCAGAAGGCAGGAAATAATCATCTTTGAACAATGGTGGACTGCTTATTGTTTTTGAAAAAATCCCACAATGCCAGTTGCACTTGAACAAAAATTCCCCCTGGACTGGTGCCTGAAGTTGTTTTAAAATGCCCCAAACATCTGCTCCCAAGCCTTCTCAATTCTGTTGGATAGATTTTACTAAGCTGTCTCAGAGTCTCAGCCTTGTTGTTGGGTATCTGGAGACCAGCGGTTTCAACAATGGTTGTTTTATATGCTTAACAACAAGGCTGGCATGTGATGGAACTCAGCCATGGAACCCCGTGAATACCAATAAGGAGTCAAACAAACAGATAAGTGCAAATCTAACATTATAGTCTTCCAGCCTGGCAAATAAGCATATGCATATACCAGCCTGGCCAAATAAGAGTTGCATATGCAACTCTCATAAAACTCTAAGGTTGCTGGTGGTGTTCTTTTTTTCACAGAAAAAGAAAATAAAGCTCAAAAAAAGTAAATAACGTAATAAGGCCCTAGGCTAAGCAAGTAGCACCCAAGCTCTCTCTGACTCAAAAACATGTTTTTATAGACTCTTCCACTCTGTCACAGGCATAGCTGGAAAACCATAGGCTTTTCCTGAATTGGCAGGTCTATTTTATGTTGGAAGGTTGTATTTTATATATCATTGGTCTTAAAACTGGGTAGGAAAATATCCTAATAGTAGGGTACTTTTAAAGGAATATTTTAAAAATCATATTTAAAAAAATCACACACATTTTTAAAGGAATCAATATTCAGACTTTGTCATCCACATATACTTTTTTTTTTTTTTTTTTTTTTTTTTGCGGTACGCAGGCCTCTCACTGTTGTGGCCTCTCCCGTTGCGGAGCACAGGCTCCGGACGCGCAGGCTCAGCAGCCATGGCTCACGGGCCCAGCTGCTCCGCGGCATGTGGGATCTTCCCGGGCCGGGGCACAAACCCGTGTCCCCTGCATCGGCAGGCGGACTCTCAACCACTGCGCCACCAGGGAAGCCCCACATATACTCTTATAATGTCGATTTGTGTGTCAAATTGTGTCTCCCAGAAGAAAACAGCTATATTACTGTGGTGCTTTGCACCCAGATGTAAAAATATTCAGGGCACCAAAAAAATGGAACAATTCAAAAAATTGATGTCAGTAAAATTACTTTTCACAAAGGTACAAAGCTCTCACATCTATTTTATTAAGATTTGCCGTTATAATTATTGTTTCATGTTTAGTAACTACCAATAGTTATAATGAGTTCAAATTGTTTTGAGAATTATGTAATATCCATAACTGTAATGACAATCCAATGAAAAATAAACTTTAAACACTAAAAAACCCCATGTTTTTAAAAACGTATTTAATTTTTAAATGTGTTTCATTCTTCACACACACACTTTCTCTTACTCAAGCCTATACACACTCATACGCACTTAGGACTGTATTACTTAAAATGCTATTTTAGATTTAAGCCTGAACACTGTATTATTAGTTGTTCCTTCCCGTGTAATAAACTACCACACATTTAGCAGCCTAAAGCCACCCCTGTTTATTATCTCAGTTTCTGTGATCAGAAGTCTGAGCATGACTTAGCTGAGTCCTTGGCTTAAGGTCTTACAAGTCTGCAATCAGGGTGTCCACCAGGACTCGGTTCTCATCACAGACCCGAATGCAGAAAGATTCACGTTCAAGGTTCCTTGGATTATTGGCAAAATTAATTTCCTTATGGCTGTAGGATTCATGGCAGCTTGCCTCTTTAAAGCCCACAATGGAGACAGAGAGAGAGAGAGGGAGGGAGAGAGAGAGAGAGAGAGGGAGAGAGAGAGAGAGAGAGAGATTCTAGAGCTTCAGGTTTGTTTTTGTTTTTTGCTGGTTGTTGGTCAGAGGCTGCCTTTGGTTCCCAGAGGCCACCCACAGTTCTTTGTCATGTGCTCCGCCCCACAGTTCACAACAGAGCTGTCTGCTTCTTCAAGGCCAGCAGAAGAGTAAGAGTACATCTGCTAGCAAGACAGTCTTAGGTAATGTAAGGGAATGACATCCCATCAACTTTGCTGTATTTCATTGGTTAGAAGCAAGTCACAGGTCTCACTCACATTCAAGGGGAGGAGAATCTATAAAAGTGTGAATACCAGAGGGCAGAATCACTGGGATCACCTTAGCGTCTGTCCATCACAAACACTTTTCCAAGTCTTTAGACTGTGAGATACTGGGCCTGATGGTACCCCCTCCCTGCACCCCTTCCAAGAACCAAGGGCAGAAGGAGTGGCTGTTGTGTGAACCCAGTTGAAAAGGTATCACATTTATAGTGCATGAATAGACAGATTAATGGGACAGGACAGAAACTCCCCAAGTAGATTCAAGTGCAAGTGGAAATTGTGATTATGATAAAAGCAGCCTGCCTCTAACATTACTGGAATAACGATGACTTATAAATTAAATGGTGTTGGGGCAACTGGATAGCAATTTGAAAAAAGATAAAATTAGATCCATACCAAAGTTCCTAATTAATTACAGTTCTAAATGTAAAAATACTATACAAGAATAGAAGAAAATATAGGTCAATTTCTTTATAGGCCAGGGAAAAGCCTTTATAATGTTGATTCAAAATCCAGATATAGGTCTAAGGCCAGAGGAGGGAGATCAAGATGATGGAGTAAGAGGATGTGGAGTTCACCTTCCCCCATGAACACATCAGAAATACATCTACATGTGGAACAGTTTTCATGGGAAATTAACTGGAAACTGGGAGATGGACTCCTATATAATCAGGGCTCTAAGAAAGATACACATGTAATCAGGTAGGATGGGAAGGAAACCATCTGGTTGGGACCTGTGCCCCTGGGAGGGAACTAAGAGGAAAAGGGAGATCACACAGCCAGGCATTCGCCCTGGGGAGTGAGAGGGTTGAGCCACACACTGGGCATCCCAGTCCTGGGGTCCTACATGTAGAAGACCAGCCCCCTTGGCTGCTTGGAGAACTGCCGGGACAGGTAGAAAGGCTGAAGCTTAGCCTCCACTCATAAAGGAGTGCACTGCTGCTGGTTGCCTCTAGGCTGGGTGAAGAGAGGTCTGCCCTAGCAGCTGCCACCTCGCTGTGCTCCCTGGTCCAAGCTGAGTGAACAACCCATCCCTGCTACTCCATGCCGGTGGATCTAGGGCTGCCAGGATCTGGGAGAAGACTCAACCTACAACCTAGGGATGCAGAAGCAACCTGGGGTCCCTGGGTGTAGTGCAGGTGGGGCAGTGATGGCCATTGTTGGTGCTTACTCGAAAAGCACCCCAGAAACAGCCCAGACTTGATAGCAGCGTGGCTGCTGGAATCCCCACCATTGCCTCACTGTGTGCCCCAGCCCAGGCTGAGCAAAAGCTCCAGCCCCGCCCACTCCATGCCACTGCCTAGCACTAGATCTGGGGCGACCACAACAGTGCAAAAGATGCAACTGTGGGCTGCATCTGAGCAGAGCCACAGACATCTACACAGGCAGCACATCGGACCTCTGTAAGCACATGAGCCCCACTTTCTTTAGCACTCCCCTCCTTTTGGGCAAAGGTCTCAGTGCAGGGAGAAAGAAAAACACACCATTAAAGAGAACAGAGCCAGCTTGAGCTGGACCCTCAGGGCTGCTGCTCCAGTAACTTGGGAGTAGACCCCACCCAGGACAGGGCAGTGATGGCCACTGAACAGAGAGGAAGTCCTGCCTCACACCTAGAGCCAGCTCTAGCTCCTCCATCACCAGCTACAGCCCCTACCAAGGTGAGAGTGGTTACCACACCCTGAGGAAAAATGTGACTGGTGTCCATATCAAATCCAGCACTCCCACCAAAGGGACTGGGCAAATGCAGTCCACATAGTCCACATAAGAACACCGCTTCAAGACCACAATTCATATGTTTCATCTAAATTCATAGAGACAGAGAAAGTTAAGTAAAATGAAAAGGAAGAGAAACTACTGTTAATTGAAAGAGCAAGAGAGAACCCCTGAAAAAATAATGAAACAGAAATAAGCAATCTGTCAGACAAAGAATTCAAAACATTGGTAATGAAAATGCGAAGTGAATTAGGGAAGGGAATTGGTCTAAACACAGATCATTTTAACAAGGAACTAGGAAATATAAAGAAGACCCAATCAAAAATAGATAATTCGGGGCTTCCCTGGTGGCGCAGTGGTTGAGAGTCCGCCTGCCGATGCAGGGGACGCGGGTTCGTGCCCCGGTCCGGGAAGATCCCACGTGCCACAGAGCGGCTGGGCCCATGAGCCATGGCCGCTGAGCCTGCGCGTCCGGAGCCTGTGCTCCGCAGCGGGAGAGGCCACAGCAGTGAGAGACCCGCATACCGGGAAAAAAAAAAAAAAAAGATAATTCAATATGTGAGATAAAAAGCACTCTAGAAGCAATGAATAGTAGACTAAATGACACAGAAGAATTCATAAGTGATCTGAAAGATAAAATAATGGAAATCACCCAAACAGAACAGCAGACAGAGAGACAAATTAAAAAAAAATGAAAGCAGCATACGAGATCTATGGGATAACATTAAACGTGCCAAAATTCACATTATAGAGGTTCCAGAAGGAGAAGAGAGAGAGAAGAGGATTTAAAATGTATTTGAAGAAATTATGGCTGAAAACTTCCCCAACCTAAAGAAGGAAACAAATATCCAAGTACAGGAAATACGGAGGGTCCCAAACAAGATGAACCCAAACAGACCCACACCAAGACATATCATAATTAAAATGTCAAAAGTTAAAGATAAAGAGAGAATTCTAAAGGCAGCAAGAGAAAAACAAAGAGTCATATACAAAGGAATCCCCATAAGGCTATCAGCTGATTTCTCCACAGAAACTTCACAGGCCAGAAGGGAGTGACGTGATATATTTAAAGTCCTGAAAGGGAAAAATGTGCAACCTAGGGTACTCTACCCGGCAAGATTATCATTTAGAACACAAGGAGAGATAAACAAGTTTTCAGACAAGTAAAAACTAAAAGAATTCATCAACTCTAAACCTACTCTAAAAGAAATTTGAAGGGTCTTCTCTAAATGGAAAAGAAATAAAGATCTATAGGAGGGGGAAAATCCCAATAGGAAAGGCAATGTAAAAGACCGAAGATCAGGTAAGTAAGCACTTTATCACTTCAATAGATTAAAAGACAAAAAAATTGTAAAAGCAGCTATAACTACAATTAACCGTAAAGGGATAAGTATGAAGATGTAAAATAAGACATCAAAAACATGAAATGTGGCAAGGGGGAGCAAAATATGTAAGTCTTTTAGAATGTGTTTGAACTTAAATGACTATCAGTTTAAATCAAGTAGATGTAATTATGTGTCAATATACGTGAACTCCATGGTAACCACAAGTCAAAAACCTACAACAGATACATAAAAACCAAAAGGAACCCAAGCATACTACAAAAGAAAGTCATCAAACTGCAGAGGGAGAAACAAAAAGAAGGACTACAAAAAATAACTGGAAAACATGGAATAAAATGGCAATAAGTACACACCCATCAATAATTACTAGAAATGACTGATCTAAACCACAGACAGAAAAACAGTCTCGAACAAAAGAAGATAAGGAGGTAAAACTGAGAATAGATGAAACCGCAGAGATGTTTGTTGGTGGAAACTAGGCGAGAAGTTGCATCTTTTTTCTACCTCAAGTAGGAGGCGGAATCCTCAGCCAGAAAAGAAGCAAAAGGATCGCAGAGCAAAGAACTTCAAGAAATTCAGATTTGTCCAGTTGATTTCCATGGAAACCTTGTCATTCTATGATGACAGTTGTGACCTCTTTGCTTCTGATAATTTTGCAAAACACAAAACCTAAATTCAGGTCAGAGGTCAGTGAAGAACTGGCAAATGGTTTTCATGAGGACTCTGATAAGGAATCTTTCTGCGGCTTTTCAGAAAGTGAGGTGCGAGAGGTGTTAGACCATTGTGGATTTTTACAGAAACCAAGGCCAGATGTCACTAACGAACTGGCCAGTATTTTTCATGCCGACTCTGATGATGAATCGTTTTGCGGTTTCTCAAGATGGAAGGACTACAACAATCAGCAAGGCATTAATGCCTCACTCGTTCTGATTGACTAGAGGCTGCAGGCAGACCACACGGGCTGTCGGACCTGCAGTCAGTGCAGAAGTTCCGGACCTCTCCGGGTGGCCATGAAGTTTCCAACTCGAAACACCAGGGGAGCAGCCAACAAGAGAGCAGTGCCCCCCGAACCCTCAGAGAATTCTGTGACCGATTGCAATTCTGATTCAGAAGATGAAAGTGGCATGAATTTTTTGGAGAAAAGGGCTTTAAATATAAAGCAAAACAAAGCAATGCTTGCAAAACTCATGTCAGAATTAGAAAGCTTTCCTGGCTCCTTCCCTGGAAGGCGTTCCCTGCCAGGCTCCAGTTCACATCCAAAGACACCCCGAAGGCGCACATTCCCAGGTGTCTCCTGCAGGAGAAACCCTGAGCTGAGAGCTCGTCCTCTCACCAGGTCAAGGTCTCGGGTCCTTGGGTCGCACAGTGCCCTGCCCACGGAGGAGGAGAAGGACGAGGAGGACGAGGAGGAGGAGGATAAATACATGTTGGTGAGAAAGAGGAAGCCCGTGGCCGGCTACATGAACGAAGATGACATGCCCCGAAGTCGTCGCCCCGGACCCATGCCCCTTCTCCATATAATTCGCCCAGTGGACGAAATCACGGAGGAAGAATTGGACAACATCTGCAACAACTCTCGAGAGAAGATCTATAGCCGTTCATTGGGATCAACTTGTCATCAGTGCCGCCAGAAAACTATGGATACCAAGACAAACTGCAGAAACCCAGAGTGCTGGGGCGTTCGAGGCCAGTTCTGTGGGCCCTGCCTTTGAAACCGTTACGGTGAAGAAGTCAGGGATGCTCTCTGCTAGACCCAAGCTGGCACTGCCCACCTTGTCGCGGGATCTGCAACTGTAGCTTCTGTCGGCAGAGAGATGGGCGGTGTGCAACTGGGGTGCTCGTGTACTTGGCCAAGTACCACGGCTTCGGGAACGTGCATGCTTACTTGAAAAGTCTAAAACAGGAGTTTGAAATGCAAGCATAATAATTGGAAGATCCACTACCTGCCTTCCACCTCACAAATCTTCCTTGTTTTAATGTTTTCAATTCCGTCATGTGATTGAAACCCGAGTTTAAGAATTCTGATGATCAGTCTGTCTTATAGGCAAATCAGGTTAACCTCATTAGACATGCACGTGTGTCTGGGCGTCACGGGGGTGTAGTGCCCACTGTACTCTGCCCTCCTGCAGTTTCTCCTTTGCATTTCCCCCCACCCCTCATCCCATGCCATGCCCCTCTTATCTCCAGTGGTTCTCTTCCATCATTTAGTTTCAGAATCCTTTTTAAATGACAATTTTATGAAAGCATGTTTGATTTAATTCGTGTTGAAATAGCCCTGGAATCCACCCATAAAACCAAGCACTTAGAAACTCAGTAGTAGTGTTAACTAACTACATCTCTCGATTTCCAGAGACTAGCCCTCTAACTTGCTTATGTGAAAACACTGGGTCTGATTTTAGTGTTCGCTGACATTTTTAACAGAGTCAAGGCACAAAAGTCTTAAAACCACGTGGAAAAATTAGGTGATTGTTGGCAAGTGGAGTATATGACTGTGGAGGCCTCTCAGGAGAATATTCCATGTATCGTGCTTATTATTTGAGTTGTCACAGTTGAGGCTTAGTTGATGCTGATTTCTTCCACCAAGTGCATCTAGCCCACATGGTCACGACCCAAAGGTTCTCGGGCAGTGCTATGCTTGAAATCATTGTAGAAAAGCCATCCTGGGGAATTGGGACGGGGAGCCTTCAGGAGTAGGCCGATTTGAATTCATGGAATAAAACTTCAGGATAACTGTAGTTTGCCAAGTTGATTTCAGTTCATAACGTAAGGTATTTCAACTAAATTCTTGCTTATGTTGCATGGAAAATTGATACTTATACTCAGCTACAATTCTTTGCAGTTTTTCCTTTCTTGAAGAAATTATAAGCCAGGCACAGGGTTCACATTCAGGTTTGAAGCACTTTTATAACACTGAGAAGTGCGTTTTTGGAGAAGGGTGACTTTCAACAGTTTGCTAACTTGACATCTCTGCCAGTTTAGTTTCTGGGCAGAGTCCACGTGTCGTCTCTCCCTCCACCTGTTTTGGCATGAATCAAATCGTTCAATAGAGGTAGAATCTAAGTGTGTGTGTGTTCATTTTGCTTTGCGTCTGCAGCCCGTAGCTGTGCCTGTGCAGTGTTTGGTGCATAATTGGACCTTGAATCAATAAATGTAAATAGAGCAAAAAAAATTACTAGAAATGTTAATTGACTAAAGGCTCTGATCAAAAGACAAAGAGTGTCTGATTGGATAAAAAAACCAAGACCCTTCAATATGTTGCCTATAAGAAACTCACTTTAGGGCAAAAGACACACAGAGTGAAAGTGAGGAGATGGACTTTTGAACTTTGTAAATATTTTATGTGTTCAAAAATAATTGAAGAGCAATGGAAGAAGAAAATTGTAGAATTGAATGTAAATATAAACACAGGTACATAATCAAACTGATAATATAGTGACACATACTCTATAATATTAAGGAACTTTTTTGCAGTTTTTTTTTTCCTAAGGAAAGAAAGAACGGCAAAGAAATCTTGACCTTTACTTAGAAGTATTATTGCTAGCAGTAGTATGGATACAGTAATTCTGAAACTATTTTGTGTGTACGGCAGGATAGAACACATGACTAAATACACTGATGTAGGTGGAAACAAGCGTTCTCATTTGTAGAAGAAGGAAGATACAAATATGAAATAAGAGATGGTGAGAACGAACTCAGGGGTGCTGGATTTGAGTTGGAAACATCAACGATAGGAACTCTTAAAACTGTTTTCTTAGTTTTGTTCACTAAAAAGGCCTAGAAGCAATGACACCTTAGTATCAAGTATACCTAGAGCCCAGACTGTGGTTTCTAAGTACAATTCTCCATTAAAAGAAACCAGTACTCCTTGGAGAAATGGATGATTCCAAATTGGTTGTAGAGAAAGCCCAAGATGAGCCCAGAACATCTTATGACTTCAAATAGTTCAACCTATACATATGTGTGTGTGTATATGCACACATACAGACGTATACGAATATGCACACTCGAGCAGAGGGGGAGAGATATTTTGAGACAGAGACAGAAGGCAAATAAATGTGGGACAGTGTTAACAGTTGAAGAATCCAGAAGGATACACCCATGCTCATTGTACTAGTCTTTTAATTTTTCTGTAGATTTGACATTTATCAAAACAAAATATTGAAGTAATGGAAAAGTTTCAAGTATAATAATTGAAAATTAGGGCAAAAGCTACTACATCCAGAACATAATTTGAAGATGGGCTGTTTTGGCATTTTGTAAGCATCCTCTTGACATTTGGGAGTAATTTCAAGCATGGGAATGCATGATCTGTTAAAAAAAATTCAAAGGAAATCAGAGAAGACCATAATGATAAACTTAGGAGAAAATTATGGAAGGGATATCAGAAAGCAGGTGAGCCAAAGGACTTCTAAACCAGACCAGTGTGACAAATCATCTTTGAACCCACTGGCAAGCTTTCTGGAGGCTTTTTCTGGGAGAATCAAACTGGGTTAAGTTCTCATACCTTCCACCTCCTTCTGATGGACTTATTCAAGTGTTTGTATGTAAAGAGGAAGGCTGAGAGGAAAAGCCTCCGGGATACTGCAAGGGGCAGCAGCGGGTTGGGGTAGCAGAGGAACGATTCTCCACAGGCTCATCTACGTTTACAGAGTGGGATTTTACTTCTGTACTACGACAATGGGCACAGAATAACCTGTGCCAATTGATCTCACTACCAAGCATCTGTGAGAGAAGTTCCATTTCTTTTCATGTACAGAACATTCTACTGTTTTCAAGGTGCTACCACATGTAGACCTGGACTCATTTGATCTTGATAACCAACATATCGAGTACCAGAAAGAGCAGATATTTTACATCTAGATTTTGTAGGTGACAAGTTGACAGAGAGGAGGCTTTGCTTAAGGTTCCATGATGGGTAAGTGCAGGTGGGAAAATAATCTGCATGGGGTGTATAGTCCCTCTCAATCGCTCTGTAGAAAATAAGCAGTGGTGCCAGCAAGAGATATTGTTTGCCCCAACAAGACTGCCAGGGAAAACTGACTCTTTGCTGGACCTCCAGAAAGTGTAGGAAAATGTGGTGAAGTCATAAGACACGGGCTCAGAGAAACTCCTGAAATCATGCTTGCTATCAGAAAGCAGATAGTCTATTTGCTCTGGTTTATATTGTGCTCATTTCCCAGATGGATGGAAAGGATGCTGTGCTGGTGCTCTGGAATAGGGGATGTTCATTAGGGAACATTATCTTGTTCCCAAGATAATGGGGAAAAGTTGAATGAACAAAATATGCTGCAGACCAAATTTGACTTCCATTAAATATCATTTATAAACCTTCTAAAAGAACAGAAAGTATTTACAGGAGCTTCAGATTCAGAAGAAATCAAAGAAAACGACAAGCTTGTTTTCCATTTTTGTTGCACTTGCCTGCTACTGACTTGGCAATAGGGTACATATTTCATTTGGAGAGTTGTCTTTTTTACAGCATACAGGCTTTGTCACTACTTATGGTGACAGAAAGTGCCTCCTGGGTCTCTCTCATCCTCTGAGAAGGATCCCCAAACTTCCCCTTCCACAGGGTGGGCTCCCAGCTACCATGTGTCTATTCTGTGGCTCTCCCCCCAGACACGGTGGATGGGCTGGGTGAACAGCTGTCTATTGGTCACTTGAGCTGAAGACATGTGCACTGGTGAACTGTGGGGCCATTCTCTTGGTCTTGTACACACACACAAGAGAAGAAAGTCGCAGAATAAAGTCAGGTGTCTTACTGAGGGGAACAGAGCTAGCTATGATGAGGGGCAGACAATAGCCTGAATGAAAATGGAAATCTCCCAGGCTCCGCAAGCTTTACAATTCCCAGTTCTAGCCACTGCGGTGTCTGGCTATTCACATTATCTTGGACCTCCTTGAAATATCCCTTGCTGGAGATTGCAGAAACGCCCATAATATTTTGCAGCTCCTCCCATCGGGAGGTGGATCTTTTCCCCATTTCTTGAATCCGGCTGAACTTATGAATTACTTTGACCAGTAGAACGTGGCAGAAATGGAATTGTATGAGTTTTGATTCTGGGTCTCAAGAGCTGCTCTTTTAGGAACCCTGTGGCCACCAAGTGAGGACACCTTGTCTAGTATCCTGAATGGCCCACTTAGGTGCACTAGACGGCAGCCTGCCAATCCCCGTAAGTGTGTGAACACACTAGATCAGGCTTATAACTGACATGCCAGCTGTGTGCAGATGCACAAGCTATCTCAGCAGAGACCAGCTGAGCTGGACCACACCAGAAAAATGACCCAGTCTCCAAAACTGAGTTAAATAAAGGGTGCTGTTTTATGTCATTAAGTTTTGAGGTTATTTGTTATCTGGTAGTAGCTAACTGGTATGCCCCTGTACCCTTCCAATAAACTCCTAACCTGTTTTTCCCCCTAAGCTGTGTGTTTTTACATCTGTGTATGTTTTTACTGGCAAACCAAAGAATCTTGACCAAGAGAGAAATTGTATCAATAGAGAAGGCTACAGAACTACAGAGACTGTGGAACTGATTGGCTAAGTCACTCAGGGCAGCATGCAGAAAGAATTCCCTTATTTGCATTATGTTTTACTGAAGCAGTTAATTAAGCAAGGAACCCACCACAACACCAATGGATGCCCATAAAATATTTTTATCCTTCCCTTTAATCCTTGTAATCCTTGTCCTGTGAGATGCAATATATTCTGTGGTCTGGTAACCAATGCATGGTGTTGCCTTGAAGACTTTTGCTTCTTGTATCTTTTTCTAAGTGGGGGTGGTTTGTGGTTCTGACAGCTTTTTAATTTTTCCATCTAACCATGGAATTGCAGGATGGAAAAGAGCATTGTCTGACAAAATGGAGTCTGGTCTAGAGGGAAAATGGGCTAATCTGGAAATCATTCATTTTGAGGATAGGGGCCCACTGATGACATTTATGGTTTCAGTTGCTAGATATGACTGATTGGATTATCTCCCTTTAGGAGGAGAGTGGGTGAGAGTGTGTAGTTCAATGTAAGCTGTTTTAATCATGTATGGCTGGGAGACCTCATATAAGGAGACAGGTAGAGGGGAGTGTGTGTGTGTGTGTGTGTGTGTGTGTGTGTGTGTTTATGAATGCCAACCAAAAGGAAGAACAGACAACTTTCGGGGGGAGTATCTCTACAACTCATATCCTCTTTTTTCCTGCTTACTGTTCCCCTCCTGGTAGGACTAGATTCCCAGCAACAATGTTTGCAATTCCAGAACCTCACCGCCTGGCCATTGTTCATTGGGCCAAGGGTACATACCTAACTACAGCTGGGCCAATCACTTTCTTCTAAAAATTTGGACCTGTGAGTGAGAGATGTTTACTGATTTTCTCTCTGAGTTGTCTGCACCTGGACATCTAAGCTAGGGAGCTGCAGAACACCTACATTTCCCTATGTGCATGCGGAACATTGAGAGCCAATCTGGAGAGAGGAGAGGAGAGGAGGGAAAGGGATGAGGAGGGAGGGAAGGAGAGAAAAGAGAGACATATACATACTGGGTTCTGGGTTCTGGATAACTTCCTAGCAGCTAGTTCTGGCTCTGGGGTTCCACCATATATCCTAGCAACTTTTAATAAATTCCCTTCATGATTAAGCTAATTTGAAATGGGAATCTGTTATTTGTAATCAAGAAAGGCTCAAATAAGGAAAGTTCACAACATGAAGAGGCAGTTATTTTAATTTCTTAACAATAATATGGAAGAATATTTGCTAATGCCTGGCTGTATCTAGTTTCTATTTTATTTTTTGATAGTTATGCCAGTAGTCAATCTGGGGTGCAAAAATACAGTGTGCCACTTACTCAGGTGACATTTTTATTTGCATTATTCCATTTGTATTATTAGAAGAAACACATTTTTCAATCTCACAGCACATATATCTATTGTTTTTTCTTCCAGTGAATTGAGTTTTGAATACATCCTTCATCAATCTATAAATTCATTTTTGGAAAATGAGTATAAATATCAGTTAACACATAAACACATGTTGTAAATGCAAACACAGTTTAAAATGTTATATCTGCTTCACAACTAATGCTCCTCTAGCCTGTCTTTTTCCCAAGTGGTAATTCTTTCTGGAGTTCATAAATCAATATAGCTATAGTTATTCACAGAGGAAATATACCACTAGTTTTACAAGTTGCATCATTTAAAGAAAAAAATACCTATCAATTTAGATTTAATGTTGATGTGTGGAGGCTTTCAGAAGTCTACTTTGAAAGTAATGCTTTTAAAATTAATTTCTTACTTTGGAACCTAGGCAAAAAAAAAAAATTAAAAGCTCTTCATGAGAAGAAAAACATAAATACTTCAAAGGCTGTGCTGGTGAACTACGAAGTTAAGGGCTGATAAAGAGATTTTCAGGTTAGCTTAATTAGTGAAGACGATTAGATAGTGCCCTCAGCACCCACCCCAGCCAGACAATTGGGAAGAAATAACCTGTATTAGTGATACTCAGTAACCAAGTTAATCCTTGAATTGGTTACTTTTGTCTGTGCTACCAACATCATGCAGCCCTTTAATTATGATAAAGATCCATTATGGAATCGGAAAGAAAGTTGATAATACTATTAAAGTTGTCATGATGAGAAAAGTTCTGCAATGAGCCATTAACTCTTCTCCCCATACAAGTGCTGAAAAATCTGAGCACTGGATGGAGAAAAAGTCATGAATGGAGGAACCTTGCTGAGAATGGGTGCAGCTTGATTTCACTGTGGAAGAATAGGTTTGAAAAAATTCCCCCAACATCAACACTGTTATAGATTTGGGGTTTACCTGACACCTGTGGGCACTGTCATAGCATTTGAAACCTGAAAGGCATTTTATATCGAATCTGATCCAATTTACTTGTAACGATGACAAAACTGAGGCCCAGAAAGGTTTGATAATTGTCCCGTGGTTACAAAGATAATTCTGCAAACTTTGGAATCAATAACAAAGCAGCTCTCATTGTTTTTGAGGGCTTGCTATGCAGCAGGTACTGTGCTAAGAGCATTGTATACACTTTCTCATTTTGATTCTGACAATTTTATTATCCCAAATTTGATTCTGATAATAGTTGAATTATCATTAGGGCATGATATTATTACTATATCATTTTACAGATGAGGAAACTAAGGCAGAGGGTAGTAAGTACCTTGCTCAATGGCGGGCAGCCAAGAAATGTCAGGGCTGTGTTGGAACTGCGATCGGACCCTTCCAAAGCCCCAGGCCCAGCACCTCCAAGCACACCATCATGCTTCCATGCTCTCCATCTCGATCAGAACTTTATGAGGCCCTTATGGAGCAGTTCTCCACTCACAGAAGAGCTCCTAGTTTAATAACAGGCAATGTAGCTGTCTGAAAAAATTTTTAATAATAAAATTTAAAAGGCAGCCTGGACTTGAATAGTATGACAATAAATAGTAAGTAATGTGGACTTTTTCAAACAGTAGAGTGGGATTTTGTTTTAATTCAAGGGAATGACCTGGCTCTTAATATTTGACAGTGACAAGGAATGTGAACATAATATTCTTATTTAGAAAGTATTTTATTCACTGTATATTTAGGTATTAGACTAATCTCGGTGGAAAAATTCACGAGGCAGCTGTGTATTCATTGGCCATATGCCACGTTCTCTCCGAGCCAGACTTGATGAAATCTGATTCACATTTGGGAGAGACCAGCTGCCTGCCCAGCGCCCAGTAGTAACAGGAGCCCACTACCTGAGGGCATTCTGCAGGGGCAACTGGTTTAGTGGGAAGGTATATTTCATTTAAGAAAAAGAAAGCTGGGAAAGGGACCAAGTATTTCCTTTCCAATCACTTGTAATAATAGAAATTACAATAAAATGTTTTTAAATTTTAATTAAATAAATACATTTAACAATACAGTTAATTAAATTTCTTATAATAAAAGATATCCAGTTACAAGTTATAATCTACAGTCCTAGCGGTAGAGTCTGGTCACTGCTAGCAACATAAAGCTATTTTGTGGGCCTCAGATTTCCCTCCAATGCTTTTGACAGAAATATTCAAATATGCGGACAGAAACCCTCTCAAAGCCTAATGCTTAAATCTCTGTCATAAAGTTGATGATATCATTAACTGAGCACAGAAAAGAGAAGACCTAAGTTTGAATGTTAGGTTGGCAAACAAAGCCCCGAGTGAAAAAGGTCACCGACCTCTCCTGTGTTTCACTTTCCGCCTTCAAAATAACAGCGGCAGCAGGGGTACCATTAGATAGCACTGAGGAGGTGCCAGGCACTGTTCTAAGCACTTCTCACATATTAATGGATTTAACCCTTCATTTTCCTCATTGTAGAAATAGGGAAGCTGAGGCAGAGGGAAGGTCATGGTAACTTCCCCGCAGTTACACAGTGAGTGATGGATACACGATTCAGCTCCACAACTCATAAAGTTATAAAGAATGAATTTATACTATCTTACCCACAACTCCTCTTCATCAGTTGAGGGTGTAAGATCTCTGGATTAGTGAGAATCCTTTCAAACACAAATGACAGAAATCCTCTTAAATTGGTTTATGCAAAAAAGGGAATTGCTCGTGAGACTTTAATGTCCAGGGTAGATCCAGGAACAGCTGGATCCAGGAAGTCAAAGCATTAAATCAAGACTCTTTCTCCATCTCTTCTTTTCACCATGTAGGGTGTTGTCTTTAGGGGGCTTTCCCCTTAGGTCAGGTCCCAGCATTTCCAGGCATAGATCCTCAAATCTACACAGCCGATACAGATAAAAGGCTTTGGCGGCACCTGTAAACCTCTGAACTGAGTTTCACCGGTTCTGATTGGTTTGTTCTGGACCACGGGACATCCCTGAACCCATCACAGTGGCTAGAAGAGCAAGATGTTGTGAGTGGTCTGGGTCACGTGTAACTCTTGGAGTCAAGGGTGCATTCAGTTTGACCTGAGTGGGTCATGCAGACTGAGGAAAAAGAGGTGTGGTTCTTCAAGAAAAATCAGGGCACTATTACCAGAGAAAGGGGGTGGATGCTGGGTAGGGAAAAAAGGACAGATGCCACTCCAATTAGATTGTTGCTTTGACAATTTCCAGCACTAAAAGCCTATAAATTGCTGCCAAAAGAGGGAAGGAAGGGAAAGAAAAGGCTGTGGTGTGTATGTAAGTCCTATCACAATTAAATTACCAAAACTCATTTCCCCTCTAGTGACGTCAAGAACTCCTTTGCTACAAACCGCTTACCAAAATAGCTAGAATAATAAACTACAAGATTTAAGTAAAAAATGTTATGCTATAGTATTAAATGTATATAATTTCACACTCTAATTTTATAGTATTAAAAATGTGACAATCTAAAAATCCAGTGGTAATGATTGGTTAAATGTTATGATATATCCATACAATATATACTTACGAGAAGTGATGTTTTTTTTTGTTTGTTTGTTTGTTTTTTCGGTATGCGGGCCTCTCACTGTTGTGGCCTCTCCCGTTGTGGAGCACAGGCTCCGGACGTGGACGCGCAGGCCCAGTGGCCATGGCTCACGGGCCCAGCCACTCCGCGGCATGTGGGATCCTCCTGGACCGGGGCACGAACTCGTGTCCCCTGCATCGGCAGGCGGACTCTCAACCACTGCGCCACCAGGGAAACCCAGAAGTGATTTTTTAAAAGAATATTTAGTTATATGTGAAACTATTAAAGATATAACGTCAATTGGAAAAAAGTTAATGGATACAAAAAACACATAGTATGCTTCTAATATTATTAAAAAAGAAACATCTGTTTTCTGTTTATATAGAGTAAAAGTGCTGGGAGCAAAAATACATCAAAGTATCAACAGTGGCTATCTCTTGGTGTTGGGGTTTTGAATAATTTTAATTCTCTTCTGTACACTTTTCTGTACTTCCATATTTTCTACAATGAACATGTAATACATTTATAAGCAGGGGGAAAAACCACATAAAGTGGTTGAACAGGAGATTTTGAACGTGTGCCTGGTAAATTTGAGTCAGTGTACAGTGAGAGATGAAGTGTACATAGCCCAAGAATTAAACATAAAACACTCTTGGAGATAACCAAAAGTTGGTTATATTTGCCTACTTCAAAAGGCTGTTTTGCAAGTTCTTTCTCTAATAACTTTAAGGCTTGATTATATACTAGAAGAATATTTATCCAGGTGTGCCCAATTCTAAAGCACTTAATATAATGTCAGAAACCTCAGGCTAATTAGATAAAGATAATTCTTTCTATTACAAAAATACTAATATGTCACACATGCATTGTGAATTTCCACTAGATATATGGAAACCCTTTCTGTGCACTTGAATTGTGGGTCAGTTTCCAAAAGTTCTATTTGCATCCACTTTTCAGGGCAGCATATCTAATATGCAAAGCCAGATAAGATTAAGCCATATAAAATTGTAAAAATTGGGAGTAGCTGGATTTTATGCATAGATTTAAAATATAACTGATAAAAAAATCACATCTGTTTAGTTGAACTGTCAACAAAGGACCAAGAAGCAGTAGCTGAAATATATAATCATTTTTATCACTGTCATCATCATCATCACCATGAGCATCACCATCAGCACCTCATTTCTTTAAGTTTCAGCATCATTTTATGTGTGCTATTACATTTTATCCTGGCAAGGCTGTTATTAGTATTGCTCTTATAAGAGAACTAAGGCATGAAACAAATAAATGGTTACTCCAAGGTCATTCTCAGAGCAAGGTGTAGAATTCAGGTCACTTACTCCTTGATTGGCTGTTTTTATATCACCACCTCTAATTTGGAAGTAGATTTTCAATGTTATAAAACTAATGAAATCTTTATTTTGCAAGGATCTTTACATTTTACAAATTCCTTTTACGTATATTCTGACAGATGACATAGCTTCTAATTTCAGTCTAAGAACAGTACTGTGAGGTAGTAATAGCTGCTGATACTGACTTGAGTCTTTATCAAACAACTTTTCGTATATCATCATATTGTGGTCGGCAGCCTTAAAGGGGACCTCAGTGATCTGTTCCTCCTGGTACTCATGCCCCTGTGTAACTCCCTCCCCTGAGTATGGGCTGGAACTAGTGTCTTGTCTCTAACGAACAGAGTACAGCCCAAGGGATGGGATGTCGCTTCTGAGATGAGGTTATAAAAAGACTGTGGCATCCATCTTGGAATCTCTCACTCTCAGCCCTAGCTCTGAGGAAAGCAAGCTGCAACACCTGGGAGAAGCAAGCTGTGTTGATAATAGCTCTATAGAGAGGTCCATGTGACAGTGAACCTAAGTCTCTGGCCAGCCAGTATCTGAGGCTCGTCAATAGCTACATGAGTGAGTCTGAAAGTGTCTCTTCCCTCAGTTGCCCCTTGAGATGTCTGCACTCCTGGTTGACCCTTTGATTGCAGCCTTGTGAGAAATCTGAGCCAGAGGACCCAGCTAAACCATGCCCAGAGTCCCGACCCACATAAACCCTGAAATAATGAAAATCTGTTGTTTTAAGCCATTAGGCTTTGGGGTAATTTGTTATGCAGCAATGGATAACTAATACATATTTTAAATTCCCATAGTAGCCCTACGAGGTAGTACTATTATGCCAGCCCTGTCTAACAAATGAAGACATTAAGGTTTAGAGAGGTAAGTAATTTTCCCCAAAGCAAGCAGTTAGCAAGTGGCTGAGCTGGGATTTGAACCTGGCTCGCTGAACTCCAGAGCTTGAGTTCCATGCTGAATTGTCCCCTTGGAGGAAGACAACATGCAGTTTGACTTAACACAGGTGATCATGTAAAGGATGAATTCCTACAGCACACACTGATTTGAGAAACGTCTATAGAGGTGGCAGGTGTCCAACGGTAATGATGACAAACCATGCAGCTCACAAGACAGGAGGCAGGGATGTTAATCCAGGCTCTCTGACCTTAAGTCTTTGCTCCATGCATCCTCACCCTTAGATTCATGCTCATTTTTATTAAACCGGCAAACCATATGCTACTAATACCACATGTTTTAATATAATAACAGTAATGTGTAGCAATTGTATTAACAATAGTATGAACCATAAATTATTAATTAAATGCATGTCAGTGTTAAATATGTCTGAGAAAGAGGCACTCAGTACACTAAGGCAATATGAGAGATTATCCAAAAATCAGTGGGACCTGGCTGGCCACCTTTTTGGTAAAGGTATAAATCGCCACGGATGTGCTGGAGAAAACCACTCTATCCGCATCACAAGAGCACTGTCTCTGCTACCAAGCTGAAAACCAAGCAAGACTCGTGAGCTTGGAGGTTTTTGTTTCCTCTAAAGTCATTTTCATGCCTTCTTGATAAGATGCTTCACTTATATGTAAGTTGCCAAATCCTGGGGTCAGCACATTTTGGCCCTCCAATACCTTGGACATCAGGTGAGGCCTCAGGTGGCCTTAGAAACAGGCTTATCATGTCACAGAAAGGCTGAGGAGATTACACTGCTTTACTAGTTTAGAATCTATGAAATATGCTTGCCAATATGAATGTATCCTGTAAATTTATTTGCTAATTGCCAACTACTAATAAAATGTCATATTTAATACTTGATTTTTTTTTAGACCATCTTTGTAAGGTACTGAATTAGGTTCAGAGGGACAGAATGATCAGAAAGTTAAAACAGTTCAAATGAAAACATAATGAAAGAGGAAACTCTGCTTCTTTCCTTGAATGTTTACTTAAATTATGCTGGACTATACGGTAGGGGAGTATTTATGGATTACTAAATGTCCACTTCTTCTGCCAGGTGACAAAAATTTCTTTGAGAAGGGCAGAGTTCAACATTAAAATCTGCACCATGAAATAAAGTTTTAAGAGGTAAGCTGCTTGTCATCAAAAAGAGCACAAATAACAAATGTTGGCAAGGATGTGAAGAAAAGGGAACCCTCATACATAATAAGTAGGAATGTAAATTGGTGCAGCCACTGTGGAAAACAGTATGACGGTTTCTCAAAATACTGAAAATAGAACTACCTTATGACCCAGCAGTTCCACTCCTGGGTATATATTTGAAAAATCAAAAACACTAATTTGAAAAGATACAGGCACCCCAATGTTCACAGCAGTATTATTTACAATTGCTAAGATATGGAAGCCACCTAAGTGTTCATCGGTAGATAAATGGATAAAGAAGACATGGTATAGGGACCTCCCTGGTGGTCCAGTGGTTAAGACTCTGCCTTCTAACGCAGAAGGAGCGGGTTTCATCCCTGGTCAGGGAACTAAGATCCCACATGTCGTGGGGTGTGGCCAAAAACTAAAAAAAAAAAAAAAAAAAAAAAGATGTGGTGTGTGTGTGTGTGTGTGTGTGTATGTGTATATATATATATATACACATATACACACAATGGAATACTACTCAGCCATAAAAAAGAACAAAATTTTGCCATTTGCAGCAATATAGATGGACTTGGAGGGCGTTATGCTAAGTGAAGTAAGTCAGACAGAGAAAGACAAATACCGTATGATATCACTTACATGTGGAATCTAAAAAATACAACAGACTAGTAAATATAACAAAAAAAGAAGCAGACTCACAGATATAGAGAACAAACTAGTGGTTACCAGTGGGAGGGGGAGGGGCAATATAGGAGTGGGGGAGTAGGAGGTACAAACTATTGGGTGTAATATAGGCTCAAGGATGTATTGTACAGCGTGGGGAATATAGCCAATATTTTGTAATAACTGTAAATGGAGTGTAACCTTTAAAAATTGTATAAAAATTTTGGGGGCTTTCCTGGTGGCGCAGTGGTTGAGAGTCCACCTGCCGATGCAGGGGACGCGGATTCGTGCCCCGGTCCGGGAGGATCCCATGTGCCGCGGAGCGGCTGGGCCCGTGGGCCATGGCCGCTGGGCCTGCACGTCCAGAGCCTGTGCTCCACAACGGGAGAGGCCACAGCAGTGAGAGGCCCGCATACCGCAAAAAAAAATAAAAAATAAAAATTGTATAAAAATTTTAAAAGGAGGAAAACCAAAAAGATGTAAGCTACTTAAGTAAGGATACTGTTCTTGTTCATTTATAGTAATACAGGAGAGAATTAGTTAGAGTGCCACACGATGTGGTCAGAAACCATGGAGTGATAAATATTACAGAATTCATGGAGATGAGTTTTGGAATGTGAAGTCCCTTCCTGTAGGGTCCTCTTCCTTCAGCTTCTTCAGATGAGGTGGGCTTTCATTTCCCATTCTTCTGGGACTCTAACAGAATCTTTTGACATTTCTCAGGCCTGTTTTCTCCCCAGTGATTTGCAAGCTTTGTAGATATCCCTACAATAATATTGTTGCCAAGCAGGCAAGCTATTGGCTTTTGTATATTTTTGTATACTCATCTTCGTGAGTTCCTCCATTCTTTTTAACGGCACTTTTCATTTATTCACTTGAGTTCTCCTAGTAGATAATCACATCATCTATAAATAATAATACAGCTACAGCCTGACCAGTATTTATAACACCTCTTTTCTAGTCTTTTGTTTTTCTTTTTCTCTTTTCTTTTCTTTTTTCTTTGCTCTCCTTCCTTCCTCCCTCCCTCCCTTCCTTCCTTCCTTCCTTCCACATGGATTAAAACATAAACATTTAGATGAAAGTTAAATAATGGTAGTATTAGCAGGCATCCTTGTCTTATTGTTATAGTGTTTTACCAGTAAGCATGATGTTGGCTATTGTTTGAGAAAGATGTTCTTACTGTGAAAAACTGTTCCTTACTGTTTCTTTTATTAATAAATTTATTTATTCTACTTCCGGTTTACTAGTTTTTAAAAAAATTAGGAATATATATTGAATTTTGTAAACTTTGGGTAGCCTTTGAGATGAACATTGGCTCACTGATGTGCTATTTTTGCTCATTTTAAAAGGAAGTTTGCTTTCCCCACAAAGAAGACTGTGATAATAAAGTATTTGCAACATGACAGCAAAATGTTTTCTTGCTTAAAGATGACACACCTCTAATCTGGGTTTTAGTTCTTTGAGTTCCCGTATACGTTTTCTGTTTCTTTCGCTGTGACAAAGACATTTTTTTTTGTATGGCATGCTGACCCCGTGGCCACCCCCCTCACCCCCACCACCCACCCAGATCCACGCTACCCAAAGTATGGTGTGCAGACAAGCAGCATCAGCATCACTGGGAGATTGTGAGAAATGAAAATTCTTGCCCTCCCCACCCTACTGATTAGTAGCTTTGCAGGTGAGGTCCAGGCACCTGAGGTTTAACATGCTTCCCAGGTGGTTCTTCTGCACACTGAGGTTTTAGAGGCATCACTACAGAGCACGCAGAAGCCATGTGACTTTCTAGGTACAGAGCAATGACAAATGCAACTCCACAATACCACCCTGGGACCAGCCTCTTCTCCTGCATGTACAGAGGGGGGATTTGTGAGTGGATCCAGAGTGTGGAGATGGAGTGGCTGGAGAAAGCAGCGCACAAGAGCATGCTCTGGGGCTGATCTGAGGCAAAGTTTAGTCATTAAAAGAGGAAAAATTCTTGCCGACAGGGTTCAGGGCAGTGGAACTCAGCCTGGATCCATCGCTGTTTATTTTGTACAAGACCAGCGCCACATCCTTCACCTAAACTTAGGTCAGGATTATTTCTACAACACCCCACACAAGAATAATAATGAAGACAGTGATTGTAATAATACCTCAGCTCCTTCACAGCCTATGTTACACTACCCTTTCTTTACTCCTCACAGTAGGTCTAGAAGGCAGGAATTGTCATTCTCATGCTAGAGATGGGACACCCAAGGCCCAGAGCAATCAAAGAACTTACTTTAGGTAATAAGGGAGGGGGAAGCATCAGATTGCAATCAAGAAAAGAAAACTGGAGAACTGCAGTAAGGATGTTGGAGAAAATTAACACAGCGAAGACCAAAAACTAATGACATTTTCTTAACAGACCGTGTTTCTTTCGTAATGATGCTTTTGCAGACACTAAAACCGTTTTTGAAAGGAGACCAAACAGTGGGAGGAAAAGCAAATAGGACCCAGGAATGGAGCTCGGATGGATGCAGAGTATAGTTCTGCCCTTTCTGGGTCACAAAAGTGTTGGGGAGAGGCCCTTGGTAGGAATTCATGGGAAAGCTGGGAGCAGCAGCCCCAGCATTAAAGGCAAAATGGAATGAATCATGAGGTCAGAGGCAGAGTTTCCAGCTCAGGGGCTGCTGTGTGTGGTGTGTGAGCAGGGGTTTCCCCAGCAGAATCTGCTCCGAGAGGTTCTTCAAACTGATAAGTATCATCCAGTCCCTTGTCAAAGATGTACAGCAAAAACCCCTTTACAGAATAGCATGTTACTGAGTTGAATAGGCAGAGATAGTTAAGGAGAGGTTTTCATGAGCAGTTTTTCTATTATATTTCAGTCTTCATGAAGGTCCAATTATAAAGGAGCAGTTACAGCAAAGTCTTTCTCAGGCGTTAAATACAGGCATCACCATTACAGGCATGCGCATGCACACACACACACACAGTCCATTTAGGATCATCTAAAAGGTTACTACTGAAGACAGTTGGCAGTATAGCCTCCCCACCTTCTTAAGAGAAGTTCTGCATCAAGGGGTCACGTGTGTTTATAGGGGGTCTTGGCACCCTTCTTCTCTGAGTGGTTTAAGTGATGTATTTACTTGCTGAAATGGTAGGGAGGAGAGATGAAAGGCAAATTGGCAAATTAGTTACAACACTTTGGAAGCTCTTCAGTGTCTTAGAAACCTGGGTATAATGAAAAAAGTCAATGCAGATCTCACAGTTAGAAGGAGCAGCCTGGAAAGTTATCTAGCTTAACCATCTCTTGTTGGAGTCCATATAAAAAAATGTCCTGAGATGGACACAGAGACATGCTGCCCAGATCTCTCCTTCAAGAAAGGGCTTGTACATTTGCAGCAACATGGATGGACGTAGAGATCGTCACAGTGAGTGAAGTAAGTCAGATAGAGAAAGACAAATATCATATGATATCGCTTATATGTGGAATCTAAAAAAAGGGTACAAATGAACTTATCTACAAAACAGAAATAGAGTTACAGATGTAGGAAACAAACTTATGGTTAGCAGGGGGGAAAAGGGGGTAGGGATAAATTGGGAGATTGGGATTGACATATACACACTACGATATACGAAATAGGTGACTCATAAGGACCTACTGTATAGCACAGGGAACTCTTTTCAGTACTCTGTAATGGCCTATTATTGGAAAAGAATCTAAAAAAGAGGGGATATATGTACATGTATAACTGATTCACTTCGCTGTACACCTGAAACTAACACAACATTGTAAATCAACTATACTCCAATAAAAAATTTTTTTAAAATTAAAAAAAAAAAAAGAAAGGGCTTGTAGCCAGGCCGCTGGGTTTGGGTCAGGACAGCCCTTTCAGGAATGTCCTCAGCTGCAGAGAGCTGGGTTGTGCCCTTCTCAGGGCAGCCACTTTCAGTTCCTGCCGGAGGAAAGGTTGGGAAGCCTGACCCTGTGGCCCAGCTTGGGACGACTCTGGTGGATCATTCTAGAATGCTCAGACGCCCCCTGGAGGCCCACACTGCAGCTCAACTTCTCCCTCTGCCCAGTCCTGCTTCCTCCCCTTCCTCTGGTGTGGTTCCCCTGGGCATTCCCTAAGACACATCCGGTACCATAAATCCCATCTCAGCGTGTGTTTCTTGGAGAGCCTGACCCGTGACAGGTCCCCAGCAAAGCCAAGTACACAGCCCATTGGCGGTCTAACTGCATTTTCAGATAGTGCTTGTCTTTCGTGAAGTGCTGGCATCTGCCGCTCTGCACATTTTAACTGGGTCAGTCCCCCTGAACCAACCAGAACAAGACTAGGCTCTCGGGGCTTCCCTGGTGGCGCAGTGGTTGAGAGTCCGCCTGCCGATGCAGGGGACACGGGTCCGTGCCCCAGTCCGGGAAGATCCCACATGCCACGGAGTGGCTGGGCCCGTGAGCCATGGCCACTGAGCCTGTGCGTCCGGAGCCTGTGCTCCACAACGGGAGAGGCCACAACAATGAGAGGCCCGCATACCAAAAAAAAAAAAAAAAAAAATCTATGATGTTGGAAGGCAGGTAGTGGTTACATTTAGGGAGGAGGGTAAAGGAGTGATGGGGTGGGGTCTGAAGAGATTTGTGTAGTGAAGAGGTTCTATTTCTTATCTTGGTGGTGGTTAATTACCTGGATATGTTCACTTTGAGAAAGGTCACTGAGCTTAACACTTATGATGTGTACACTTTTTGTATGTATATTATTCTTAATAAATACATTTAAATACATTTACAAATTCTGTAATGATTCCCCCAGGCCTACAGGGTGAAGTCCAAAGTCATAGGATCCCCTCCATGACCAACATTCTTTTCAAACCTTCTCTCTAGCTATTCCCCTTGTGTGTGTTCACGTCACTCATTCTGGATTTTTTGCAGCTTCCTGAAAAGGACAGCAGGTCCAGCAGTTGGATGACAAATGTAGTTTCTAAATGAATGAATGAATTGTAGGGGTTGATAATATTTACCCTGCAGTGCTTTTTTTTTTTTTTTGCGGTACTTGGGCCTCTCACTGTTGTGGCCTCCCCCATTGCGGAGCACAGGCTCCGGACGCACAGGCCCAGCGGGCATGGCTCACGGGCCCAGCCGCTCCGTGGCATGTGGGATCTTCCCAGACCGGGGCACGAACCCATGTTCCCTGCATCAGCAGGCGGACTCCCAACCACTGCGCCACCAGGGAAGCCCCCTGCAGTGCTTTTGTGAGCATCAAATAAAAGAATATATGTGCAGTTCTTAGCACAATTCCTGAAGCACTGAAGACACTCATCATACATTAGTTCCCTCCTCTTTTCCCCCTTCCACCATATACGAATGGGCTTATGAAAACTCTGCACATTATTATGATACTGTAGCTGAAGTCATTTTCTGGGAGGTATTGCCTATCAATCTCACTCTTAGGCAGAGTTTACTCCAGAAAGATACTCTGGCTTGTCTTTGATTCCCAAGAATACAGATCTTGACACAAATTTGACTTTCTTGGGCAAGCTGTCCCAACCAAACCCATACTTTCAAGTTTAAGTCAGATCCTTCCCAGATCCCTTGGAAACATCACCATATACCCATTATTTGATAAAGGGATAAAGAACGGCTGCAGATAAGGAAAGACATTTCTCAGGGTCTGGTTTTACTTTACCTGGGCATTTTCGGTAGATGGGATCATTAGAAGGATCTGAGAGCTTTAGAACTGCAAGCTGCTGCTGCTATTGGCTGCTACCTTTCAAAATATTACCTTCTTACTCTAAAAATGCTTTCTTTCTCAAGCCAGATTTCACAAAGACCTTCCATCTGGTCTGTACTGATAACTAGAATCTTGAGATGCTCATTCCTCTTACAACTTAAAATGATCCGCATGTAGAAGGATTGGGTTTTACAGCTTCTTCCAAAGGATTTTGTCTTCCTAATCCTACAACGTACGTGTTGAGAACGGGTGACCAGAAGAGAGCCCTAACAACAAACCTGTTACAAGTGTTCTGGTTATGTGCATTTTTCAGAACTAAAAGCACTGGGTCTATTAGGACAAAGACCATAGTGACCAGGTAATCCACAGTGGATGAAACAAACAAACAAACAATAAACTAAAAGTGAAAAATAAAATCAGAATCAAACTGTATCAGAAACAGAATTCTCAAAGATTTTGCCAATTTGTTGTGATTCAGGAATATGCCAACTGACTGAACGATCTCTGTAAATTCTGGCTCTCAGTTTCTTAATCCACAAAATGTGGAAACAAATACCAAATTATAAAAAGGTGATGGGATACTGATGAAAGTCCTTTCATTCCTAGGAAGATAGACTTTGGAAAGATGACTGGCCCCAAGCTTTAGAGGCCCCAGTACTAGTTTTAGAAAATAACTCAGGGAGGAGAAAACAGAAGTCAGATGCTCTAAAGAGCCACTGCCCCATTTCCCCCCCTTTTCTCTTCCCTCTCCAGCCATCTACCCCTCTTCCTCACCCATATAGCATACTCATCTTCAGTGTTTCCCTGCAATTAATGTTCATATAATTTCCCATGCATAAAAATGTGGGAGGTGGAGCAGAAAGGAGCATAAAGCATAAGATGCCCAGATTCACCTCTGCCATGAGATGGCCTTGATAAAATGTGGTACGAGCAATAAATCCTTATTTGGTTGAAATTTACCACTTGAACAGCCTCAAGCTTATTTTCTCATGTAAATTAGCCTACGGAAATAGAGGGAAGCCCTCTCTATATTAAAATATTAGACTTAAATCTTGTACTTTTAAAGGACAGTATAGAAATAAAGTTCCAAGAAAGACTACAGAAACATGAAAAAATGACACGTGTACACAGGTGAGGTGTGGAAATCAGATGCTTGATTAGTGCTAAGATAATCCAGCAGGTCAGGGCCTGAGGTTTTCTGCAAAGGGATCTACTTTCGATTTGAAGCCTTGAGATCCTGGTGGTGATTGGGGGGTGGTTTAATACGTCCATGGGGAAGTACTTGAGCCAGCCCGGGACAAGGTGCCACTAGAGACATATTTCACTTCACTCTTCAGTAAGAAACTCATCAAACAGCAGGGAATGGAAACATATTGCAGTGTCATCTGGGCTAAAGATGTGTCCTGCATTTTTATCTCTTCCTAGGTCCCATCTCTAAGAACCTTGGCTATTTTCCTCCAAAGAATAGAAATTTATTTACATGATTGATGCTGACCAGGCATCAATAAGAAGAAATGGGGAGCAGATGTTTCTGAATAGATACCAGAAAGGCTAACAAAAGTGATATCGGGGAGGGCTTCCCTGGTGGCTCAGTGGTTAAGAATCTGCCTGCCAATGCAGGGGACATGGGTTCAAGCCCTGGTCTGGGAAGATCCCACATGCCACGGAGCACCTAAGCCCATGTGCCACAACTACTGAGCCTGTGCTCTAGAGCCCGTGAGCCACAACTACTGAAGCCTATGCACCACAACTACTGAAGCCCGCGCCCCTAGAGCCCGTGCTCCACGACAAGAGAAGCCACCACAATGAGAAGCCCGCATACCACAATGAAGAGTAGTCCCTGCTCACCGCAACTAGAGAAAGCCCGTGTGCAGCAGCGAAGACCCAATGCAGCCAAAAATTAAATAAATGAATAAAATAAAATAAATTTAAAAAGCTCAACATGTGCCTAAGGGCACGGTGTGCCAGGAGCACTGGTCTGGGAATATGCCCTGTGTAAAGTCACCATGGGCAGGAGAAGAGAAGAGAACGAAAACTTGAGTTTACTGTGTGGAATTTTAAATTTGTCAGCTGGTGGACATAAACGGCCAATTTGAATACTTTTTACTATGAAAATAATCTGTGGAGTCTTCATCCCTGGAAATCTTCCCAAAAGGAACAATGACCACCTAAAGGGATGTTTGGGCATGCATAAACCATGATTCTCAGAATCTGAGTCTCAGCTGCATTATTTTTTTGAGCTCTTTTCCAGCTCTTTCCAGCTCATCATGAGATCTGCAGCAACCCTTGGGCTTCGACAGCCCATATCAGGTGATGATGACATGATAGTTAAGTTCTATCAACAACGATGAATCAGGATGTGAATGAGCTTCTCTGTATAGTTCTCTAGTGATGAAATACCTAGCAGAAGTACTTCTCCCACTTCTATGCAGCAAAATGGTTAGTAGTGGAGGTGCTATGCAATCTTAGAAATAAGCAACATACTTTGCTTTAAACATGATTACAGAAATTGAGCTGAGCCCCATTTAGAAGGCCTGCTTCATTTTCAGTTCTGCGTCTGGGGGCTAAATTTCTGAAGGGAGGAAAAAGGCAGGCAGGCAGGCATATTTTATGCATTGGCTAAGCTGCCCTCAGATGCTTCTACTCATTTGTTGAAGACAGGGTCATTGAATTCAGCAGGTAAACAAGTACACCAGCAAGAGAAGAAAGGCTGGCTCATAATCTCCTCTGTATTTCAAATATGTATTTCTAATATGTTCCCCATGGAAGAGACTGCACAGGGAACCAGACCCAGGCCCCTGCTTCCTGCCCCTTGAACAGGGTTAATTCAGGGAAGTCCCGGATTCCCAAGTCCACCCTGGGTGTTTAAGGTCATGCACATTGCATCTGAGTGTATAACTATGGCAAACATACATTGTGGAGCAATGTCAAGTTCAGATCTGAGCATATACTGCTTGGAGCTGGGAGTGAGAGAAAAATGGTAAGAGAACCCTGAATTATTTGGGAAAAAAAACCCTCCCCCAATCCATTTGACCATCTATTAGTCCCTCCCAGACTCTGAGAGATTTGCTGCAGGAAGCACGGAAGGACAGTAAGGAAGGTTAGGAAGAAGCACCTGGGAGGCTGACACCCTCTGCTTCATCCTTCTAACTCAAGGACAAGCAGGGTTAGGCTGAATACAAGGTCTTACCCCAAACTGGACGCAGACGGAAACACATAAAGGTATATGATATTTTAATAACGCACAACCTTGTATGAGCCTGAGATAGGAGCAGGAACCACTTCCATTGAGCTTCAATTCCCTTTCATTTTCACTACGTAGGGGGCCAGTCTCTCACCTCGCAGTACTGGGTGGAAAGAGCTTTAGACTAAACTTCCCATCTTCACTCGCATTTCCAAGCTTTATTTGGTCATTTAAGAAAATGAGTCAGCCCCATCACCTCCCCACCTGGGTATTTTCTTTCTCAGGAGCACATCACTGTTTTCTGACCGCTGGCGCAACCGTGCCTTCCTTTCTAATCAAAGGTTTTTCCATCAGCGATGGCTCTGCATTCCCCCTCGTCCTCCCGCGGTCCCCGCATCATAACCCTCTCCGCCGGACTGCCACCCGAGTTCCTTCCTCCAAGCACCCCTTTTCTACCTTTACTTAATTTTTACGCCGGCTCAAATCCTTCTGCAAGGAAGCCGTATAAAATTCTCAAAGCACAGTTCTACGCAATGTCGACACTCAGGTTCACACATTTGGGGGACTGTTTGATCGAGAACCGTGTCCCGTGCTAAGAAGTCCAGAGGCAGGCACGGTGCCTGGGCGACCCCCGTAGTCGCCCTCCCCGGGCCCTAACCCCCGCCGCCTTTGAGCCTCAGACCCGGCAGAAATCCGCCAGCCCGAGCCCGAGCCTCTGCCTCGGGACAGGGTCAAGGGGAGGCCGAGGCCGTACCGGAAGGCGTGCCCTCCTCACCTTGTGGATGGTGCGCGCAGCCGCCGCGCACTGGGCAAACTCGGGCGTCCGGTGGTTCCAGAAGTCTCACTCCGAACCTCTCCTTTTTCTCTCGAGCTTTACCAAAGCGCCGCTTCTCACGGGACCCGGCTTCGGGGCGCGTCGAGCCCGGGCGCTGACCCCTCGGGCGCCCTTTGCCCTCGCGGTGACCCCGGGCTGCGGCGGGAAGGAGCCGGGAGCGCGGCGCGCAGGGCGTCAGGCGCTGCGTTCCGCCACGTCTGGGCGCCCCGACTGGAAGAGGAGGCGAGAGCGAGAGCGGGGAGGAGGAGACGGACCAGGAGAGGAGCGGGAGCGGGGCGCTGTCTGTTAAATCGACCGGTAGGTTACAGCCGTCCAGGACAGTCTTGAAAGGAGAAGGGGGTGGGTGGGATGAAGAGGTGGGCCGGGGTGCAGTGCGGGCGGTGGTGGTGGACGAGAACAGGGGGCCGGAGCTCCGAGGTGCTTCAGGTCTTGCTTAGGCTGTAAAAGAGAAATTCTGGAGCTGACGGCGCCTCAGGGCTCCCAGTTGCCAACGCTAGAGGGCAGCGCTGCCCGCACTATAAACTTGGCCTAAGGGGAGGGGGGAAGAGCGGACGAGGGCCCTTCGCTGGCGGCGGGCCAGTGGCTGCCGGGAGAAGCAGACCCCGTTCCCCTCTCCTTTGGCCAACTTGGCTACGGGGGAGAGTGGGGCAGATTTGGACTTTGTCTCCTGCGGTTCCTCCAGGCAAACCCTCTGGAGGTGAATTATTCCTCAGCTTCTCTCAAGGGGAAAATTCCAGTCAACATCCACAGGATGTTTTACGGAGAGGGATGGGAAGAGGAGGGTAGGGAAGAAGCGGGGTGTGGGGGGGTGCAAATTGGGGTGGGGAAAAGTTGGCAGGAGCTTTCTGCTCTTCCGAGCGTTCTGAGTATCCACCTTCCGCGAGGCCAGAGAATTTAACTTGGGAGGGACTTTATAGAATCCTGGCCCGGCTGAAGGAGGCTTCCCGAGGGCTAGTGGATTACTTCCTGTCTGGAACCTGGGTAGCTCTGAAACCTTGAGGATTTATGTAGATTTATTCCATATTTCAGGAAAAAAAAATCAGATTATTTGAACCACAACCCTGGCAGATGGGAGAGGAGACATGGGAGCCATAAAATGAAAGAGAAAATTTTACATAGACAATGTGCTTTGCAGACAGCTTGATATCATCTTTGAGTTGAAAGGTCATTGGAACCTCTGCAGACAAACCATGTGGTTCCCCAAATACCTGCCTCACGCTTGCCTTTGCTGTGTAGCCTCATGGCTAAATTGACGTGATTTTTTTCTAGTAGCTTGGCAATTCTAAAGCAGACAAAATCCTTCTTCAATTCAGAAGGCAAGCATGTGTACTCTTCTTCCTGCCTTCTGGAGTGCCTCTCAGGACCAGCAGGGACTGGGTGATGGGTATGAAGGAGAATTTCACTGAACCAGAGAAAGCTGGAAAACCAAAGCCCTGAATTGTGCTTTGCTTCTGCTCATCTTATGAAACTAAGAGAAAAGGCTTAAGCTGACTGAAGCCTAACAGGAGGATGGGATGGAAGGATTTTTTTTCTACCAAAGAAAGATGGTGTTTCCAAGTCATTGGAATTTTTTAAATTTTTAAAATTTTTTCCTTTATTTAAAATTTTTTATTGAATGAAATACTCTTTTTTAAAAATCTGATTTCATTTTATTTATTTATTTGTATTAATTTTTTTTATTTTTATACAATTTTAAAGGTTGACTTTGCATTTACAGTTATTATAAAATTATTGGCTATATTCCCTGTGTTGTACAATACATCCTTGAGCCTATCTTACACCCAATAGTTTGTACTTCCTATTTCCCTACCCCAATATTGCCACCTGCCATCACTGGTAACCACTAGTTTGTTCTCTGTATTTGTGAGTCTGCTTTTTCTTTTGTTATATTCACACTAGTTTTTTTGTATTTTTGAGATTCCACATGTAAGTGATATCATATAGTATTTAGAAAGATTCTTTAAATCCTATAGTGCTTTACAATTTTCAGAAGTTTCACACATGTGATTTCATATAATCCCGTAATAACCCCCCTTTTCCATCTACCCTTATATTGCCCCTCCCCCTTCCCTCTCCCCACTGGTAACCACTAGTTTGTTCTCTTTATCTGTGATTCTGCTTCTTTTTTGTATTATTCACTAGTTTGTTGTATTTTTTAGATTCCACATATAAGTGATATCATACAGTATTTTCCTTTCTCTGTCTGACTTATTTCATTTAACATAATGTCCTCCAAATCCGTCCGTGTTGCTGCAAATTCTTGAATTCACAGGTGACTGGGCCAGCATGAGAATTCCATGTGTGTCATGTATCTATACAGAGAGAAGAGGCCACAGTCCTATCAGAAAGGGTTGGTGTTAAAAATTTTTTCTTTTAAATTTAGCTACAGCAGACTCTGGAAACTATTATCAACAAGTACTTCCCAAAGTGAGTCCTTGGAAAGAAAATAAATCGAGTTTCCCCTGAGAGCCCCTCTCAAAATTTCAGCTCTAGGAACTTCAAATATGTTAAATGTAGTGCCTTTCTCTCATTGAATGTTCAACTCATTCCTTTGTCCTCACATTGTGTGTGAGGGTCCCTGGTGTTATAGCTTTATCCTTCATTAGATCCTCTTCAGGAGTATATTCTTCTTGAGCTTTCCAGATGGTATTCCCATTTTCTTTCGTTGTGCTGTTTTGTTTTGTTTCATCTTCTCTACGTTACTCTCTTTGTTTTTGCTGCTGTTTTCTTTACTTAGCCTCCCTTGGGAGATAGTGTAAGCCTTCCCCTCAGGGCTGTGGTGCATGGTGGGGGAAAGTGTGCATGGTGGGGCACTGCCAGGGAGACAAAGTCTGCAGAGCTTCCTCTCAGGCACCAGATTCTCCCTTCATCATGGCTTATTAGGCTTTTTGCTTTCCAGGCTCTAGAGGCACAAATTCAAGGCGGGATTTTTACTTCCCCATACTCTTTTATCTTATCAAGGACAGGCCTATCCGGAGATTTGAGTTATTCACAACAACTATGTTTGTTTTGGTTGTTTGTTTGTTTATTTTCTCTTAACCTTACAGGGAAGTTCAGGAGCATTGCACAGAGGAGGCAGAATTGAGGATGACCTGGAAGGAGTGATGAGTCAGATTGTACAGGTATGGGGGAAGTCATATTCCAAGCAGAAGTTTAGTTTACAATAGCAAATGTGTGAATTCATTTGAGTCATAAGCTAAAGTGTTTAGAGAATAAAATAGCTCAGTGTGACTGGTCCTGGGTCTGTATTTATGGGTCAGGGCTGGGGTGATGCTGTGGAAGTTAAGCCTGAAAGGAGGAAGAGCACCGTCCACCACTGTAAAGGGTTTGAAGGACCTTAATCTGGATTAGATCATAGAAGGTCAAGACTGCAAGCAAGGAAAACCAGAGCTATTACAATAATTATGTGTGAAATTATAGTAATCTGGAAGAAGGTAGAGGTTGTGGTTAGATACAGAGGTAGGGAAGTATTTGTGAGAGACTTAAAAGGAAAAGTCAATAGGATTTGGTGACCAGCTGGAGAGGAGGGGCAGGAGGGAAGAGGAATGTTGGAATTTTCACTTGTTTCTAGGCTGGGAGATGAAAACTATGGTTTTAAAATGCAAAGGTGAAAAGAAAGTAAATAGACTAATACCAAAGGCCATTTTTGGATACAGGTATCTAGAGATCAGTCGCAGACCTGCTGAGCAGACAGAATTGATTCAGTGGCTTCCTGAGGTTTGTGTCCTCCTCTTGTGCATAGTGTCTTATTGTTGGACCAGAGAGTAGTAGGTTTCTTCTTCTTCATCAGAAAATTTCCACATACTGATTCCAATTCAACACTCTGATTAATTTAAAATTAATTTTACTAGTAAGAAAAGTGGGCAGGGAATAGACAGGTTTGTGGGGAGGAGGAGAAAACATGAGAGGAGGGGATTACATTCATTATGATTCTTATTTCTGAGGTGCTTCCCTGGTGCAGTGGTTTCTAACCCTGACTTTGCATCAGAATCATCTGGGGACATGTAAAAACTATATCAATAAAATCAAATTCTGCCCTACATCTACTGAACCAAAATCTCTGAGGCTGTGGCTGAGGAATCTGTGTTTTTTGAAACTTCTCCAAATGATTCCTTAATGTGTTAAAAAGAAAACCAAAATATCGTTGGAGACTCAGATACAATGTATTTTCTTGGAGGTAATTTTTGTCTTAGAACAGGTTTTCTCAAGCTGATCATATTGTGCAATGCTCCTTTTACCCTGACATATATTCAGTGGTTGTCTAAGTTGTCTCAGGCTGCCATAACAAAATAACATAGACTGGGTGGCTTAAACAAAAGAAATTTATTTTCTCATAGTTCTGGAGGCTGGAAAGTCCAAGATCCATGTTCTAGCAGGGCTTGGTTTCTGGTGAGAGCTTTCTTCCTGGCTTGCAGACAGCCTTGCTTCTTTGTGTCCTCACATGGTGGAGAGAGAGAGATCTCTGGTGTCACTTCCCTTTTACAAGGATACCAGTTCTATGGGATCAGAGCTTCATCCTTATGATTTTGTTTAACCTTAATTGCCTTCTTAGAGGCCCTTTTTGCAATACAGTCACATGAGGGGTTAGGGCTTCAACATATGAATTTTAGGGGGACACAGTTCAGTCCTTTGCAGTGGTCTACAAAGTCAGTCTCATTGTCAACAATAGTAACAGTAAGACACATACATATAGAATGTTTTCTAGCTTCTTTTCACTATAGTTTTTAACACTTTGCTTCCTTTCTTAATTTTTCAATTTGCAAAGCAAAAATTAAAAATCAATGATAGCAAGAAATAAAGTTCTTTAGAAATGTCAAAGAGATACAGTCAGTTGTTTGATAGGACATATCAGAGTAGTCCTAGTGTCCAGAATATCAGAATAGTCCAATTATTTTGATGCTTGAACCACTTGCACAGAATAATATACTTTTTATAATTTGTTCAGGGATTAAAATAATTTTGTTATTCAAGTAAAATTTTTAAGTTAACATATAATTAAAGATTGTTTTATAAATTTAATTTTAATGATAACAACCATAATATACATGTGACAGGGTTGTGTTCTCCCTCCTCTTGCCTACTCCCATTTCTGGGGCTTGAAATATACCCAAGTACAAATAACGAAGAAAGGCCTTTTGAACATACCTCAAAAGGTGCCGAAAAAAAGACAGAGGTTTTCTTTCGTTTTGTAGCACAATAGTAAAACAGGGGATATGTCAAAAAAAAGGTCTGCTTTGGCAATGTGGAAGTTCAGCCTGTCTTGTAGATAACCCAACCTGACGTCAGTCTCTAATAGGGGCTTTTCCCCCCACCCCATCTCACTCGACCTCCAGCCACATCTAGTGATCCAGAAGAGAAATCAGATGGGCAAAACCTGCTTTGAAAGTCGAGAAGAGAAAGGAACAGGCTTGGTTTGGGTGCAGTTGGGAAGCAAAAAGGTGTTAAAGGATCCTGAGGTTGAAGGAAGGGGAGAAGAGTAAGAATGTAAAAAAGAGATGGGTTGGAGAAAAGGATTGGCCATTTGAAGTGGATCAGAGGAGCTGGACTGAAGCCCTCCTCCTCCTGCTGTACCTGTGGAGAAGTTTTTCCATTAAGATCAGAAACAGCACAAGGATATCCCCTCTCTCCACTCCTTTTCAAAATTTTACTGGAAGTCCTTCCTAACACAATAAGACAAGAAAAGGAAATAAAAGATACATAGATTGGGAAGGAAGAACTAAAAATTGTCTTTGTTTATAAAAGACACAACTGTCTATATAGAAAATCCAACAGAATCAACCAAAAAAAAAAAAAAAAAGCCCTACTGGAATAAGTAAGCAATTATAGCAAGGTTGTAGGATACAGGGTAATATACACAAGTCAGTCATTTTTCTATATACCAGCAATGAACAATGGAATTTGAAATTAAGAACACAAAATAAATAAAGCAAAAATGCTATTTTGTTTAGCATTCCCCAAAATAAAATACTTAGTTATAAATCTAACAAAACATTTATAAGATTTATATGAGGAAATCTATAAAACTTTTTTTTTTTTTCGCGGTACACAGGCCTCTCGCTGTTGTGGCCTCTCCCGTTGCGGAGCACAGGCTCCGGATGCGCAGGCTCAGCGGCCATGGCTCACGGGCCCAGCCGCTCCGCAGCATGTAGGATCCTCCCGGACCAGGGCACGAACCCTTGTCCCCTGCATCAGCAGGCGGACTCTCAACCACTGCGCCACCAGGGAAGCCCCAGTTATCTATTTTATACGTATTAGTGTATATATGTCAATCTCCCAATTCATCCCACCCCCCCACCAATTTCCCCCCTTGGTGTCCATACGTTTGTTCTCTATATCTGTGTCTCTATTTCTGCCTTGCAAACCGGTTCATCTGTACCATTTTTCTAGATTCCACATATATGCGTTAATATACAATATTTGTTTTTCTCTTTCTGACTTACTTCACCGTGTATGACAATCTCTAGGTCCATCCGCGTCTCTACAAATGACCCAATTTCATTACTTTTTATGGCTGAGTAATATTCCATTGTATATATGTACCACATCTTCCTTATCCATTTGTCTGTAGGTGGGCATTTAGGTTGCTTCCATGACGTGGCTATTATAAATAGTGCTGCGATGAACATTGGGGTGCATGTGTCTTTTTGAATTATGGTTTTCTCTGGGTATATGCCCAGTAGTGGGATTGCTGGGTCGTATGTTAGTCCTATTTTTAGTTTTTTAAGGAAGCTCCATACTGTTCTGCATAGTGGCTGTATCAATTTACATTCCCACCAACAGTGCAAGAGGTGCTTTTCTCCACACCTTCTCCAGCATTTATTGTTTGTAGATTTTTTTGGTGATGGCCATTCTGACTGGTGTTATGTCAGAATGTAGAAATCATAGACTGTGAAAATCATTGTAGTTTTGATTTTCATTTCTCTAATAATTAGTGATGTTGAGCAGCTTTTCATGTGCCTCTTGGCCATCTGTATGTCTTCTTTGGAGAAATGTCTATTTAGGTCTTCTGCCCATGTTCTGACTGGGTTGTTTGTTTTTTTAATATTGAGCTGCATGAACTGTTTATATATTTTGGAGATTAATCCTTTGTCCTTTGATTCCTTTGCAAATATTTTCTCCCATTCTGAGGGTTGTCTTTTCATCTTGTTTACAGTTTCCTTTGCTGTGCAAAAGCTTTTAAGTTTCATTATGTCCCATTTTCTTATTTGTGTTTTTATTTCCATTACTCTAAGAGGTGGGTCAAAAAAGATCTTGTGATGATTTATGTCAAAAAGTGTTCTTCCTATGTTTTCCTCTAAGAGTTTTATAGTGTCCAGTCTTACATTTAGGTCTTTCATCCATTTTGAGTTTATTTTTGTGTATGGTGTTAGGGTGTGTTCTAATTTCATTCTTTTATATGTAGCTGTCCAGTTTTCCCAGTACCATTTATTGAAGAGACTATTTTTTCGTAATTGTGTATCCTTGCCTCCTTTGTCATAGATTAGTTGACCATAGGTGCATGGGTTTATCTCTGGACTTTCTATCCTGTTCCATTGATCTATATTTCTGTTTTTGTGCCAGTACCATATTGTCTTGATCACTGTAGCTTTGTAGTATAGTCTGAAGTCAGGAAGCCTGATTCCTCCAGCTCTGTTTTTTTCCCTCAAGATTGCTTTGGCTATTCGGGGTCTTTTGTGTTTCCATACAAATTAAAAATTTTTTGGTTCTAGTTCTGTAAAAAATGCCATTGGTTATTTGATAGGGATTGCATTGACTCTGTAGATTGCTTTGGGTAGTATAGTCATTTTCACAATATTGATTCTTCCATGCAACAACATGGTATATCACTCCAGCTGTTTGTGTCATCTTTCTGAGTACAGGTCTTTTACCTCCTTAGGTAGGTTTATTCCTAGGTATTTTATTCTTTTTGTTGCAATGATGAATGGGATTGTTTCCTTAATTTCTCTTTCTGATCTTTTGTTGTTAGTGTATAGGAATGCAAGAGTTTTCTGTGCATTAATTTTGCATCCTGCAACTTTACCAAATTCATTGATTAGTTCTAGTAGTTTTCTGGTGGCATTTTTAGGATTCTTTATGTATAGTATCATGTCATCTGCAAACAGTGACAATTTTACTTCTTCTTTTCCAGTTTGGGTTCCTTTTATTTCTTTTTCTTCTCTGATGGCATAGCTAGGACATCCAAAACTATGTTGAATAATAGTGGTGAGAGTGGACATCCTTGACTTATTCCTGATCTTAGAGGAAATGCTTTCAGTTTTTCACCATTGAGAATGATGCTTGCTGTGGGTTTGTCGTATATGGCCTGTATTATGTTGAGGTAGGTTCCCTCTATGACCACTTTCTGGAGAGTTTTTACCATAAATAGGTGTTGAATTTTGTCAAAAGCTGTTTCTGCATCTATTGAGATGATCGTATGGTTTTTATCCTTCAATTTGTTAATATGGTGTATCACATTGATTGATTTGTGTATATTGAAGAATCCTGGCATTCCTGGGATAAATCCCACTTGATCATGGTGTATGACCCTTTTATTGTGTTGTTGGATTCTGTTTGCTAGCATTTTCTTGAGGATTTTTGCATGTATATTCATCAGTGATATTGGTCGGTAATTTTCTTTTTTTGTAGTATCCTGTCTGGTTTTAGTATCATGGTGATAGTGGCCTCGTAGAATGAGTTTGGGAGTGTTCCTTCCTCTGCAATTTTTTGGAAGAGTTTGAGACGGATGGGTGTTAGCTCTTCTCTAAATGTTTGATAGAATTCACCTGTGAAGCCATCTGGTCCTGGACTTTTGTTTGTTGGAAGATTTGTAATCACAGTTTCAATTTCTTTACTGTGATTGGTCTGTTCATATTTTGTATTTTTTCCTGGTTGAGTCTTGGAAGGTTATACCTTTTTAAGAATTTGTCCATTTCTTCCAGGTTGTCCATTTTATTGGCATAGAGTTGCTTGTAGTAGTCTCTTAGGATGCTTTGTATTTCTGCGGTGTCCATTGTCACTTCTCCTTTTTCATTTCTAATTTTATTGATTTGAGGCCTCTCCCTCTTTTTCTTGATGAGTCTTGCTAAAGGTTTGTCAATTTTGTTTATCTTCTTAAAGAGCCAGCTTTTAGTTTTATTGATCTTTGCTATTGTTTTCTTCGTTTCTATTTCATTTATTTCTGCTCCGATCTTTATGATTTCTTTCCTTCTACTAACTTTGGGTTTTGTTTTTTCTTCTTTCTCTAGTTCCTTTAGGTGTAAGGTTAGATTGTTTATTTGAGATTTTTCTTGTTTCTTGAGGTAGGCTTATATAGCTATAAACTTCCCTCTTAGAACTACTTTTGCTGCATCATATAGGTTTTGAATCATTGTGTTTTCATTGTCATTTGTCTCTAGGTTTTTTTTGATCTCCTCCTTGACTTTTGGTGATCTCTTAGTTACTTAGTAACATATTGTTTAGCCTCCATGGGTTTGTGTTTTTTACGTTTTTCCCTGTAATTTATTTCTAATGTCACACCATTATGGTTGGAAAAGATGCTTGATATGATTTCAATTTTCTTAAATTTACTGAGGCTTGATTTGTGACCTAAGATGTGATCTATCCTGGAGAATGTTCCTTGTGCACTTGAGAAGAAAGTGTAATCTGCTGTTTTTGGATGGACTGTCCTATGAATATCAATTAAATCTATCTGGTCTATTGTGTCATTTAAAGCTTGTGTTTCCTTATTAATTTTTTGTCTGGATGATCTGTCTACTGGTGTAAGTGAGGTGTTAAAGTCCCCCACTATTATTGTGTTACTGTCAATTTCCTCTTTTATAGCTGTTAACTGTTGCCTTATGTGTTGAGGTGCTCCTATGTTGGGTGCATATATATATATATATTTATTTATTTATTTATTTATTTATTTTTTTTGCTGTACACGGGCCTCTCACTGCTGTGGCCTCTCCCGTTGCGGAGCACAGGCTCCGGACACACAGGCTCCGCGGCCATGGCTCGCGGGCCCAGCCGCTCCACGGCATGTGGGATCTTCCGGGATCGGGGCACGAACCCGTGTCCCCTGCATCGGCAGGCGGACTCTCAACCACTGCGCCACCAGGGAAGCCCAGCATATATATTTATAAATGTTGTATCTTCTTCTTGGATTGATCCATTGATCATTATGTAGTGTCCTTCCTTGTCTCTTGTAACATTCTTTATTTTAAACTCTACTTTTTCTGATATGAGTATTGCTACTCCAGCTTTCTTTTGATTTCCTTTTGCATGGAATATCTTTTTCCATCACCTCACTTTCAGTCTGTATGTGTCCCTAGGTCTGAAATGGGTGTCTTATAGACAACATATAGTGGGTCTTGTTTTCGTATCCATTCAGCGAGCCTGTGTCTTTTGGTTGGAGCATTTAATCCATTCGTGTTTAAGGTAATTATTGATATGTATGTTCCTGTTACCATTTTCTTAATTGTTTTGTGTTCGTTATCGTAGGTCCTTTTCTTCTCTTGTGTTTCCCACTTAGAGAAGTTCCTTTAGCATTTGTTGTAGAGCTGGTTTGCTGGTGCTGAATTCTTTTAGCTTTTGCTTCTATGTAAAGCTTTTGATTTCTCTGTTGAATCTGAATGAGATCCTTGCTGGGTAGAGTAATCTTGGTTGTAGCTTCTTCCCTTTCATCATTTTAAATATATCATGCCACTCCCTTCTGGCTTGTAGAGTTTCTGCTGAGAAATCAGTTGTTAACCTTATGGGAGTTCCCTTGTATGTTATTTGTCATTTTTCCCTTGTTGCTTTTAATAATTTTTCTTTGTCTTTAATTTTTGTCAGTTTGATTATTATGTGTCTCGGCATGTTTCTCCTTGGGTTTATCCCGCCTGGGGCTCTCTGCGCTTCCTGGACTTGGGTGGCTATTTCCTTTCCCATGTTAGGGAATTTTTCGACTAAAATCTCTTCAAATATTTTCTCAGGTCCTTTCTCTCTCTCTTCTCCTTCTGCACCCCTATAGTGTGAATATTGGTGCATTTAATGTGTCCCAGAGGTCTCTTAGGCTGTCTTCATTTCTTTTCATTCTTTTTTCTTTATTCTGTTCTGTGGCAGTGAATTCCACCATTCTGTCTTCCAGGTCACTTATCCATTCTTCTTCCTCAGTTATTCTGTTATTGCTTCCTTCTAGTGTATTTTTCATTTCAGTTATTGTATTGTTCATCTCTGTTGGTTTGTTCTTGAGTTATTCTAGGTGTTTGTTCTTTAATTCTTCCAGGTCTTTGTTAAATATTTCTTGTATCTTCTCAATCTTTGCCTGCATTCTTTTTCCAAGGTCTGGATCATCTTCACTATCATTATTCTGAATTCTTTTTATGGAAGGTTGCCTATCTCCACTTCATTTAGTTGTTTTTCTGGGGTTTTATCTTGTTCCTTCATCTGGTACCTAGTCCTCTGCCTTTTCACTTTGTCTATCTTTCTTTGAATGTGGTTTTCATTCCACAGGCTGCAGAATTGTAGTTCTTGCTTCTGCTGTCTGCCCTCTGGTGGATGAGGCTATCTAAGTGGCTTGTGCAGGCTTCCTGATGGTAGGGACTGGTGGTGCATGGAGCTGGTTGTTGCTCTGGTTGGCAGAGCTCAGTAAAACTTTAATCCACTTGTCTGCTGATGGGTGGGACTGGGTTCCCTCCCGAATGGTTGTTTGGCCTGAGGCCACCCAGCACTGGAGCCTACCCAGCTCTTTGGTGGGGCTAATAGCAGACTCTGGGAGGTCTCACGCCTAGGAGTACTTCCTAGAACTTCTGCTACCAGTGTCCTTGTCCCCACAGCCACCCCCTGCCAATGCAGGTGACCCTCCAACACTAGCAGGTAAGTCTGGTTCAGTCTCCTAGGGGGTCACTGCTCCTTCCTCTGGGTCCCAATGCACACACTACTTTGTGTGTGCCCTCCAGGAGTGGAGTCTCTGTTTCCCCCAGTCCTGTCGAAGTCCTGCAGTCAAATCCCACTAGCCTTCAGTCTGATTCTCTGGGAATTCCTCCTGCCGTTGCCAGACCCCTAGGTTGGGAAGCCTGACATGGGGCTCAGAACCTTCACTCCAGTGGGTGGACTTCTGTGGTATAATTGTTCTCCAGTTTGTGAGTCACCCACCCAACAGTTATGGGATTTGATTTTATTGTGATTGTGCCCCTCCTACCGTCTCATTGCAGCTTCTCCTTTGTCTTTGGATGTGGGGTATCTTTTTTTGTGAGTGCCAGTGTCTTCCTGTCGATGATTGTTCAGCAGTTAGTTGTGATTCCTGTGCTCTTGCAAGAGAGAGTGAGTGCATGTCCTTCTACTCCACCATCTTGAATGAATCTCCTCGATATTTTATTTTTTAAACATTAGTTTTTGCTGTATTATAAACATTTTGATTGGAATTTGGTTAAAAGAATGCAAATTTTGTATATTACTGAAAGTAAAGACAATTTAAAACTGTCTTGGGATATGGTGGCTCATTGTTCTCAGTTGAGTGAGAAAGCAACTGAATGATTGGTGGTGACAATACTTACCTGATATTCACCAGTCATCATTCATATGCATTTGAGGGAGCTCAGAGTCCTTCAGACTGTGCTGTTTTCAAGTACAAAAAGTTAAGTAAATATTTTGCTTATTGATTTTGGAAAAATAATGGAAACAGATAACATGGCTGTCCTTGAGGACATGAAGTCCTAGAACAACTGCATGCAAGGAAAAATGATGAGCCACTGAAATTTGTCAGTGTGATACTTGAAGGAAAACAGAGGCTTGGCACACTGGGAAGCTGGAGACGCATCATCAGTCACGAGAAATAAGTTCTCAGTTACTTAGTGCTCAGAGCAGGTAAAAGAATATCAATCAGTGCAATTAATGCTTGCGTCTAATTGTGTTCACCTCTTTACATGGATTTTGTTTTCATTTACTCTTCTCAAGGACACCCAGAACAAATTCTTATTATTTTTTATTATCTTCATTTTATAGATAAGGAAACTAAAGCCAAAGAGGTTAATACATTGCCCAAGGCTACATTGCTGGTAAAGAGGAGTCAATTCCAATGCCAAGCACCATGACTCCAGGATAAGGGCTTTGTACTTCCACACTGTCCATCTGTTACTCAGTGTGTAAATGGAACGTCAGATTTTTTTGAATTCATAATGTGTCCTGCAAAGGGCTTGGATCAATATCCAGTTGTGTCACTTGGTGCAGGCTGGCACTCATGAGTGGAAGGTCAGCAGCTTGCACACATCTCTTGTGTCCTCAGCATTCTGTGCTTGGCCTGGGCATAGTGGCACTCATTTTGAGACTGCTCGCACAGGACAACTCCTCCTCCCTTTGCTCGACCTTTTAATGGGGGGAGAGTAAGAGTACCTGGTAAAACAGGAGACAATCAGCTGTTTAAGGCATGTAATGTAGGGAAATGTCAGCTGCCCAGCACCTGGAGGCTGTGATGTCTCTGTCCCATGAGATGTCAAGTTCAGGTGCAGTCCCTCCAGCTGGGAAAAGGGGATGTAATTGGTCCCAACTAGCTCATTGCCTGTTGTATTTCCCAGAGTATTGTAACAAAGTACCACACACTAGATGGCTTAAAACAACAGAAATATATTCCCTCACAGTTCTTGAGACTAGAAGTTCAAAATCAAGGTGTTGGCATGGTGATGCTTCATATGAAACTCTGGGTAGAATCCTTCCTTGCCTCTTCCTAGCTCCTGATGGTGGCTGGCAATCCCTGGCATTCCTTGGCTTGTAGCTGCATCACTCCAATCTCTGCCTGTGTCATCACATGGCCTTCCCCCTGTGTGTCTGACTCTTCACATGGCATTTTCCTCTTCTTATAAGGACACTAGTCATGTTGGATTAGGGCCCACTCTAACGACCTTATCTTAACTGAATTACATCTGCAAAGATCCTATTTCTGAATAAAATCACATTACAGGAACAAGGGACTGGGACTTCAACATATCTTTTTGGGGGACACAAATCAATCCACAATATCTGGTAACCCAGTAAGAGCTCCTAAGTTTCTGTAATAGACGATCATCTTTATCTCCACATCATACAGTATGTTAGCCCAAAGAGGAAAATTCCATAATTTAGAGAACATTATTAATTTAAAAATCTTTTAAACTAAAAAGAAAATATCTAGTTAACTTCTGATTGATAGCTATGCATTCCTTTTAGGAGTAAAAAGTATGATTTTGTGGAGGGGAAAAGATAATCGGAGCTTTCACCTTTTTTTACAAGCTTACATCAAACTAGTCAAATGCCTGAGTACAGAAGGATTCTTATGTGTTTATGGGAACACAAACTCTGGAATTATGGAGTTAAAATTTTTATTCTCATTATAACCATGGACATTGACCTTGATGGTACCACTGAAAGTAGAAGTAGAATTCTTCCTTATTTTTAGAGCTGTTATCAAGTCTGCAGTGTGCAAGGTTTCCAACAGTACAAATAAGATGCTGTCTACCTTCAAATGACACTCACCCTTGTTTCCCTCCAGAGGTAGGAAAGTACCAGCAAAAACTATCTTTGCCCTTGGCAAAATGTAATTTAAAAGAATGTACTGTACCAAACAGGAGAAAGGTAAAAGATAAACAGAGTGAATGAGAGAGGGAAAGGCAAACTCTAGCAAAGAGCAATACTCCTGTTGCACTCATGTTAGGATAATTTATTCTGTTGCTTAGAGAGGCATTGATAATATATATTTTGGTTTCATTATTTTTTAATACTCTTTTTGCACTTGAATCCATCTTTGCTGCTAATCCCCTTTCAAAGCAAGGCCTGACTTCTCTCTCTATGAGCTAGTTTTGTGAACAGGTAGATCAAATTTATAATCTGGAGCTGACAGTGCAGAGGCTGAGATGACTACACTGATGTAGGGATAATGGTTGTTTACCAAGTCACCTGAGATTACACCACATTTCAGGATCACATTGTTTAAAATGCAGAGAAATCCTTGGACATTGCCAGAGGGAGGTAACACAATCTGATGGATATAAATGAGACCAAAGAAAGACAACATTTTTTATCCTAGCTTGATTAAGGCTTGTAGAGAAAGTACTATACAAATTGATGCAAAAAAAAAAAAATCAAGGTTGCTTAGTACACCTAGGAGAGCTTCTGTTTTTGTATTTATTTAGGCAATTCCAACATATTTATAAACGGTCATGCATTTGCACAGATTTTAATCTAGATTGGCGAGTCACAAATCTCACTCTTGATGCTCCTAGATGTATAACAGTGCTGACCTACTATCAAATAATGCTGACCTATTATAAAATAATGCTGACCTACTATGATGGAGAGAAAAAAGCAAGATTTTCAAAGTTCTCAATTGGCAAGGATAATGCATCATAGGCTACCTAAGTCCCCAAATTGGTTAGTTTTATTCTATAGACATAAAGATGGAGGAGTTTTTCCAAATAGGCAGAGTTGACCTCATTTTCACAATGCCATTGTTGCCTGTCCTGGGAGCACTAAAAGGACTTGCTGGTTTGACACAGATTCACTCCATTTTGCTTATTCACTGTCCTCAGTTGAACTTGTGCAGTTTTCTATGGGTCCTAGCTGACTCCATGAATTAGCTGTGGGAATTGCTATATAGCTGGTAGAAAAACAGTATTTGTGAACATCACTCATTGTTTTCTATGAACCCTTGTTACCTACGGGACAATGTCCAAGTGTCTTAACTTTGCACTCAAGGCCATGTCCAAATGCATCTCTTCACCTGTGCCCGAAGCTTCAGCCAAACCAGTCCATTCTTCTTTGGACAGGCCCTGAGTCTTCTTTCCTCCAGTCCTTTGTATATGCTGCTTATTCTACTTGAAATAAGTCATATTAATTTAATTCTACCCATCCTTCAGGTTTCACTTCTTCATGAAGTCTGTAAGAGATAACACTTCAATTTAGTCTTGTGATGATCTCACCGAGGGGAAAAAGGCAAAGCAGACTCTAATCTTGGCAGAGGGATCTTCTTTTGCAGATTTTTTCCCCTTACCTTGAAAAGAGTCAAAGACCATCATTCAAGACTTTTGGCTCAAAAGGAATCAGGGATTTTGAGGTAACATTGTGTGGTCAGCAGGGCCCAGGTGGAAGAATGTCCTGATTGAGTGAACTTGTCGTAAGTCCATCCAATGGCAGCTAGACCTCCTGATCTAAGGAGGAAGAAAGCCAATAACAGATTTCCTCCCTTGCAGCACTTCTGATATAACTGCTTTAGAATAAACACTTGAGCATCAAGCAGCTGGTTTTCCTCTGGAAGACAGAAGTCAAAGAGGCAGGGACAGTTTTCATGGTCACAGTCCTGGGCTGATGCAGTGGCATCCATTTTCAAAGGAGGTAATATTCTGGCTCTCCTGTAGGGACATAATTCTAAAGCCTGAGAGTTTCATCTTTTGGTTGTGGCTTTAGTGTTCTCTCCAACACTCTCTTTCAACTTCAAGGCTGATGTCTGGAGGACATTTGAAATAATGGCTCCAGTGGGAGGCTGAACCCTCAATCTTGTCATTGACAGAGGATGCACCTTCCATCTTAAATCTTGTTAAGGCTGCAATTTTACAGACACCTCTTATTGCTGTTTTTGTTGAAAGTACAGAAGCATTGGTTGCTTTTGTACCTCGGAGGCTTGGAACCGTGGGTCTCTAATTAAACTTAGATTGAAGAACTCAGGCAGGGAACACTTCTTTCATTAAGGCAGTGTTTCCTTTTAATCTCAGTTTGCAGACTTGATAGCTCTGGTCTCAGTTTATTTTTCTCCATTAGGTTTTTACTAAAAGTGACAAGAAAAAGCCAACACATGTATCATTATGAATACCCCAACCATATCACCTAACACCGGAGTCCATCAGCATTTGACTGTTTGGCTGCCCCATTATAAGGGTCATCAGCGTTCCAGCTGGCTTGCCTCCACTAAGCCTTGACATATTTTGGTTTAAGTTCCTAGAGGCACTCCACTCTCAGGTACTGGTTTCTGTATCACTAAAATTTTATTTGGCTGATTAAAAGAAAAATCCAAATAAATAGCTCAAGCAGTATAGAAGTTTATCTATCTTTCATGTAAAGAACTCTAGAGGCAGGCAGTCTGGGGCCAAAACTCAGTCTTCTATTTATCTGCTATGCCATCCTTTGCACTTAGATTCCAGCTTTTGAGGTTGCCTCATAGTCCAAAATGGCAGCTGGGGTTCCAGACATTTTGTTCAAATTTTACACAGAAATTGTACAGAGGAGAAAAGGGCAAAAAAAAAACCCTCCCTGTTGCGTCTTCCTCCCTAGGAGTGGGTAGAGAATATAGTATTCTAGTTGACATACTGAGATCTATAATTAAATCAGGATTCTGTTAGTAGAGAGAAGAAGATGGAATTTGGATAGACAATGATCTCACTGTCCTAACGATTTCTCTAGCATTTAACCATCTCATATGGCAAATACTAGAAATATTTTTAAGCCTTTGAAGGTACATCTGACAAATACAAAACAAAATGCCCAAAACTACCCCTGGCAAAATGATTTGTATTAGCAAAATGTTGAAAACGACCTAAATATCCACTCTTAGAGTAGTTGAATAGCCACAACATGTAATAATTTGCCACCAGGAAAATGACAAAAAATGATCTTTATGAAACTATATGGAATGATTTCCAGGATATATTGTTAAAGAAAGCAAGGTGCAAAAGAGGATATGTAGTGTACTACCTTTTGTGTAACAAAAAAGGAGAAATTAGAACACACACAAACACACACACAGCTTCGTTTTTCAAAAAAGAAACACAGGAGAGACAAGCTAGAAACGAATGAAAGTGGTTATATAAGCAGGTAGGTGAGAATTGAGGAAGGGAGAGGTCTGGGAACTAGACTTCCCTGAATAAACTTTTAAATAGTTTTGAATTTTGTGATGTAATATTCACGTAAATATTTTATGTATTCAAAAATAAGCAAAAAGGATGAAATAAAAAGCAAACAAACACTAAAACTGAATACAAACCCAAACAATCCTTACAGTGTATAAAGTTGACATCCTAACTACTACACAGAAAAAGGAATTAATTCAAGTAGGTGTACAATATAATGACTTGATACATATATATATTATGAAATGATCACCATAAGTCTAGTTAACATCCATCACCCCACATAGTTACAAAAATTTTTCCCTGTAAAAAGAACTTTTAGGAAGTAATCATTTTTATTGTCTTTATTTGCTTTATTTTCAGTTGTTTTTATTTATAATGATATGCTTATACTACTATATTCTTATTAATCAAGTTGAGAGATTACCTATTGACTTCCTGTTTTGATTGGTGAGGGTTTATCTCTTTTGGGACTCCCACCTCCTCTTCTCTAGTCTTCCCAATATGGATATAGTACTACTCTAAGTGATCAAAAATCAATATTATATGAATGTATTCATTTATTATAGAATGAAAAATTTTCAAAGTGCTCTTTTTTCTTTTGCCCAATTTCCATTCACTTACATTTAATTTTTCTAAATGTTCTACCATATTTTGTATCTCATTTGTTTTCCTCCCCTTTTTTCCCTGAAGGCTTTGGAGTCAACTTCTTTGCTCTTGATCATTGGCCTGATTGTTCTCTAGACCTGCCATTTGGGGACTCTCCTTCACCACTTTTTTAGGTTGAATCCACCATTTCGGGTTTCCTTCTCTTTCTTTTTCTTGGTTAGTTCTATTATTTTGTTGGAGCATCTTGCCAAGCAGAATCCTTAGAAAAGATGCACCTAAGGAGAATTTATTTGAATTTATGAATTTACACAAGTATCTTTCTTTTAACTCACACTTGACTGATAATTTTACAAAGCATTAATTTCTGAAAATCATTTTTCCTCATATTTGTGACAGTTTTGGTCTGATGTTCTCCAGATACAGGGTTATGAATGAGAAACTCCATGCCATGCTTATTTTTGGTAGATGACCTATCTTTTCTCATTTGTATTATTCAAAGTTAGTGGACAAAATTTCTAATGATGTGCCATAGGTCTATTTTTTAAAATTCAGTGTACTGGATCCTCAGTGGGAATTTTCAGTCTGACAACTTGTACTTGTTATCTCCGGGAATTTCTCTAGTATTATTTCTCTGATAAGTTACATCTTCCAATTCTTCTTTCTCGCCTCTGAAACTCCTGTTAGCTGATGGAACCAACTTCTAGTTCTTGCTTTATGGATGCCATTTCTTGTGACTATCTTTGCAAATTTAATCTACAGTCTCAAAGATCATCTTTTCTCTTGAACTTCTCAGTTTTCCTAGAGAAGGTGCCCTCTGGAGAATGGACATCTGGTTCCCGGGTTTTATATTTAGGGTGTGGAAGGCAGAGAAATAAATGAATGTTTCACATATGAAGTTTTAACCAAAGCCCCTGTTTCAGGCTAGTCCCTCAATTCTACCCCTCTGTTCTGTATCTTGCATCTCTAAGGATTGAGCATCCTCAGGACGTTATGAGGAAAATTGTCCCTCATCTACTCTCTATCCCTTCTGTAAGCAATTTGGTTGATGGTTTTCTCCATCTTCATAAACTGATTACCAGAACCTTCCAACTGCTTTACTTTTTTTTTTTAAACTTCTTTACTGGAGTATAATTGCTTTACATTGTTGTGTTAGTTTCTGCTGTATAATAAAGTGAATCAGCTATACATATACATATATCTCCATATCCCTTCCCTCTTGCATCTCCCTCCCACCCTCCCTATCCCACCCCTCTAGGTGGTCACAAAGCACCGAGCTGATCTCCTGTGCTATGCGCCTGCTTCCCACTAGCTATCTATTTTACATTTGGTAGTGTATATATGTCAATGCCACTCTCTCACTTCGTCCCAGCCCACCCTTCCCCCTCCCCGTGTCCTCAAGTGCATTCTCTATGTCTGTGTCTTTATTCCTGTCCTGCCCCTAGGTTGTTCAGAACCCTTTTATTTTTTTTAAGATTCCATATATATGTGTTACCATATGGTATTTGTTTTTCTCTTTCTTACTTACTTCACTCTGTATGACAGACTTTAGGTCCATCCACCTCACTACAAATAACTCAATTTCATTTCTTTTTATGGCTGAGTAATATCCATTGTATATATGTGCCACATCTTCTTTATCCATTCATCTGTCGATGGACACTTAGGTTGCTTCCATGTCCTGGCTATTGTAAATAGGGCTGCTATGAACATTTTGGTACATGTCTCTTTTTGAATTATGGTTTTCTCAGGGTATATGCCCAGTAGTGGTATTGCTAGGTCATATGGTAGTTCTATTTTTAGTTTTTTAAGGAACCTCCATACTGTTCTCCATAGTGGCTGTATCAATTTACATTCCCACCAGCAATGAAAGAGGGTTTCCTTTTCTCCACACCCTCTCCAGCATTTATTGTTTGTACGTTTTTTGATGATGGCCATTCTGACTGGTGTGAGGTGATAACCTCATTGTAGTTTTGACTTGCATTTCTCTAATGATTAGTGATGTTGAGCATCCTTTCATGTGTTTGTTGGCAATCTGTTTTTCTTCTCTGGAGAAATGTCTGTTTAGGTCTTCTGCCCATTTTTGGATTGGCCAACTGCTTTACTTTTTCCAAAAAAATTTTTTGAAATATATTTTTACTTCAGTCCACTTTTGTGTTTAGCCATTTATTTTATTCCTTTACTAAAATTTTAATGGACTCTCATATTTATATTATATTCTAAGTTACAATCTCATACTATTTTATTTATTTTGTTGCTCAGGTTGTTCCAGCTCTGGCCATTGCAAGCTTTTTCATGTTGGCTCCTGGGTCCAAGATCAGGAACTGGCTGTGCTAACGGCTCCTGGGATGTCATTACTTCTAGGCCATCTCTGCCGACAAAGTTAGGTAATATATGTATGTGTACTAACCCACGTATATACACGTCTATAGTTGTTATTGTATCTGTCCATTTGTATTTATATTAAGCTAAACATGAATTGATACTTACATCTCTGATTCTAATCCAGGACCACAGGGTTCATTCTAATTAGGGCAGTGTTTGAGTCATTAAACCCTTCGACTCAAAGCCCCTCTGCATTCTAAGAGAACACCAAAATTATTATTAATTAGCAGTTTGAAATGAATCATAAATCTATTTTATTACATGGTAGACTTATTAAGTATGTTTCCTTTTGTTGTGAGTACTTGGTGAGCACAAAAATGTATGCCCATATTCTAGGATTCAGGGCATGTTGACTTATTTGCAATTATCATGGAAGTTCATAGTTTACAGTTGCTTGCATTGTTAATTAAAGTGAGACAGATTCTTAATCCCTTTGTTTAAGCAAGGAATATTGCAGTCATAGGTTTTAAAATCTTCTTGCTTTGGGGAGAAGAGCTATATGCCAATCATTCTCTTCTGACTTTACAAAGAAAATTTACGTGCATGTATACTTTACAGAACACAAGGATGTCAATTAGTGTGACCAACTGTCTGGGTTTACCTGAGACTGAGCGTTTTCCTGGGAAGTGGGGCTTTTCAGTGCTAAAACCAGGAAATGCCTGGGCAAATAAGGAAGAGTTTGTTTAAATATTAACACCTGGAAAACAGGTTTTTTAAACAATCAATCACAATTATAGATTTTTTAGATGTTAGAGGTTACTTTTATAGGGCATAGCAATTATCTTCGAAGTTGAGATGTTTTACAAGATTTATATGTTAGAAATTACATTTGTAAGTTCAGTTTTAGGTCACAAAACTAAATCTGCTTCTCTGTAAGTGCAGAGGAAGAGTGAATAATGTCTTCTTATTATCATTTGAAATTTTTTTTTATTAGAAATTGAAATGGCCTACAGTTTCAAGGCAAAATGCTGGAATTCCATTAGGAAACAATAGGGGAGAAAAAGCTGGCCTGAGAGGCTCAATCATGTGATGTAGAAAGAAAATGGGGCAGGTACCACCTGGCATCAGTAACATCCCTTAATTCCATACAGTTGGTTATGTATGTGATTGACTTCATTCTAATTCTGTGATGGACACCGAACACCTAATTATGATCTTTCTTCTGAGATTACAACTTAAATTTTGTGCCTGTTTAATGACATCTTTTTAGGGTCAAATCTCAGTAATAGTGACAAATATTGACATATTGTATGTTAAAATATCTCTTCAAATGGTATTTTAATTTAAAAATCATTCCTTGTATCCATCTTGGACACAATAGTGAGGAAACTGTTGTGAATCATGGTGAAACAATTGTATCTCTTAAAAGTGTGGCGAAGGTACTAACCACTTCCTAGTGGTTAAGACTCTGGGCTTCCACTTCAGGGGGCACAGGGTTTGATCCCTGGTCAGGGAACTAAAGATCCCGCATGCCGCTTGATGGAACCAAAAAACAAAAACAAAACTCTGTGTGTGTGTGTGTGTGTGTGTGTGTGAGAGAGAGAGAGAGAGAGAGAGAGAGAGAACAGGTGTGGGAAGACGCTGAAGGAGTTAAATGAGGGAACGGTGGTCCCGTCTTCTCTCTAGAAGTACAGGAGGATGGTACCGAGCCTCAGAGTCCTGAAGAGCTGTTATGTATTCAGTTTCATGTGATATTCTGTTTTTAATGCCTTCTTATCCCAGAGTCTTTACTAAAGCCTTGCGAAATGCTTCAGGTTGTTTTTTTTTTTTCCTTCTGTGCTGTTGTTTATTAAGGGTGGTCAATGCTTGATGCCAGCAAGGTGGTAGCAAGAATACTCAAAGGAGAATCTTGAAGTAAGAGCTGGGGCTCCCTTCCCAGGAGGAGATTGCCCCTCAATTGCAAAGGTTGCAGGAGCTGGCTGTTTATGCTTTATGGTTTGATAGGAAACCATCAGTCCAGATTGATGTGGGTGAACTGCGTTGTTTTACTCATGTATATGGGGCTCAGAAGAGATGTTCATATCTATTTCTAATACTGAATTTAAAAACTGAACCATTGAAAATAAAATTTGGTCTTCTATTCCTACATAACTACAGTGTTCTTTAAAAAATATTCTTTTAAAAAATTCTTTTATACCAGCAATAATGAATGACATGTTTTGTGAAATTAGATTCATGCCAAACAGCCAGAGGTACCTTGTGATTAGAGAACAACTTGGCTGTAATTTCTCGGACCTAACCATTCCATCTTCCCTGCCATACAGTATTTCATAAATGCTTCCTACCCAAATCAAAGTATGGTAGAAAACATTATGTGACTTCATTGCTAATTTCCTTAGACAAAATTTTCAAGGTTCTTGACAATAAGAATTAAATAAGACAAAGTTAAATACAGTGGTAACAAATAGCTTTTACAAGTATGGTAAACACTTACACAAGGGGTGGGGGGAGGACGGGGACAAGTAAACACAATGAGGAAACGGTGGTAGAAGGCTTAAAATATGCTTAGTCTACATTACATCTCCCATTACATGGGAGATGAAAGAGCCCATGTACTTAACTTTCTTGACCATTGATTGTGATTATTTTGCCAGCATAAACTATGTCCCCTAACTCTCGTGACACCACCTAGCATGCCATCTAACACAGGGTAGGTGCTCAGCAGAAGGCTGGGAAAGATATTCCTCTGTTCCTGATCATGGGGAATCTAGACATCTGATCTTCTAATTCTATCATGTTTTCACATCTTTCTAGTTGTCATTTGAAATGTGAATGCCAATGAATCCATACTTCTTACATTTGTTTCTTCTTGTGGGGCTTGTCAGAAAAGATTACTAAGTCTATGTGAATGAGAAGAAATAGAAAAAGAATTATATTTCAAGCAAGGCACTGATTTATATTTATTCTTTCATTAATTTTTATTTCTTAACTATTGTCTTACTTCTTAAGTGACTGGTTTGTTTAGAACCACTTACAATCATTACTTGGAATGAATTTAGGGTACTTTAAATTTATTTAAGCAGTTTCTCTCCTATTAGTAAAGGTTACTTCAATTATATTTTAACTATGTGTCAAATAAAGATGGTAACATAACAACCAGGTTTGGATATTTCCCAGATGTTGATAAACAGTGTCATGAGACCCAGTCTCCAACTTTCTTGAAATAATAACAAATTAAGAACAAAAACCCTTTTAATTAATACTCGGTCATTTTATTAATTCATATGAGAGAGGCCATATATGCTTGTGATCTGATTTTCTACAACAAGTGCTAATTACCTTATTCATTTGACATCTGTTTAATGCTGGATAAGGACTAGATAAGGCAGAGACTGGGAAGGGTCCCCTGTCTCTCATCTCCCCTTCTTTTTTCTTTAATAAAAGAACCCTGAGTTTGGCACATGACTGCCCAGCTAGAGACTATGTTTCACAGACTCTCTTGCAGACAGATGTGGCTGGGCAACTAAATTCTGGACTGTAAGATGAGAGGAGCAATGATGTAGGCAGCTTCTGGGTCCTGTCCCTTAAAAGGAAATTGCTTGCTTTCCATTTCTTTATTTTTTTTTCTACTTTTTAAAGTTAGAATGTAGACATGATGCATGGTGACTAGGCTGCCAAAAGGAACACCCTAAGGAATGATGGGCCAACAAGATGGAAGGAATCTGGATGACTTTGTGGCACTATTATGGGAGAGAGAAACCAACTTTCATCTCCTTGAGGCACTTTTTAACCAGGGATTTTCCTATATCATAATTTATAAACCTAGGTACCAGTTTCCAGTGTACAGCACAGTGATTCAGTTATACACACACACACACACACACACACACACACACACACACACACATTCCTTTTCAGATTCTTTTCCCTTGTGGGTTATTATAAAATACTGAGTATATTTCCCTGTGCTATACAGTAAATCTTTATTGTTTATCTGTTTTATATACAGTAGTGTGTGTATTTTCATCCCAATTTCCTAATTTATCCCTTTCTCCCTTTCTTTCCCCTTTGGTAACCATAAGTTTGTTTTCTATATCCGTGAGTCTATTTATGTCTTATAAATAAGCTAATTTGTATTTTTTTAGATTCCACATAAGAGTGATATCATATATTTGTCTTTGACTTAACTTCACTTAGGATGATAATCTCTAAGTCCATCCATATTGCTGCAAATGGCAATATTTCATTCTTTCATTCTTTCTCTCTGCCTTATCTAATCCTTATCTAGAGTAATATTCCATTGTATATATGTACCACATCTTCTTTACCCAGTCATCTGTTGATGGACACTTAGGTTGCTTCCATGTCTTGGCTATTGCAAATAGTACTGCAGTGAACATTAGGGTGCATGTATCTTAATGTCGTTTTTTTAATCTTGTCATTCCTATTTACATTTATATTACTTGATTACTATCTATCTCCACCACTAGGAGGCTTTAATCTCTACGAGGATAGGGACCATGTCAGTGGTATTTACTTCTGGATGCACTTTGCTTATAGAAGGAATTAATGTATTTTTTTGAATGAATGCCTATGATGGGAGAAATGAATTGGTCGCACATGTGAATGGAGTTGAGGCAGAAAATTTTGAGAACCATTTGCTAACAGTTTTTGAAGTTTTTGTTTTAGAAGCACTATGACCCACAGACTAAAACTTGTAATAATATTTCCTGTATGAAAAAAATTCTAAGTTAATTGTTATTGGAGTTTGAGGCAATTTCTGATCTTATTACAATTATATTACGATGCTTCCTATTTATAGTTTTTATGTTAATCACCTTTGGTAGAAGCTTTAGTGTTTATTTGCTCAATGAGGGAACTATTATATTAAACTGTATATTAAAAACACCATAGATTTTGAGACCCTGGTGACCTAAAAGGGAGTGTAACTTATAATTTTGGAGTAGTTCAGAGATGGGAAGAATGAGGCTTATTGTCTGATAATACTAGCGATTACATTTTTAAACTCTGACTTTCGAGAAGGAAAAGAGAGTTATCTGAGGGAAGAGAATGTTGCTCTTTTGATCAAGTAAATTAATCTTGTTGAGGACTTTGAAAAATCATTAGCTTTGCAAAAATCTACTTAGCCTATAAACTTCCTGTAACATTTTATTAGAACCTTGGGGATTTGTTTGCTTGTTTGTTTGTCTTTTGCAGAAGAAGAGAAAAACGAAGTTTCACTCTGTGTGGCAAGCACTTTTATATGCTATTGATCATGTGGTCCTTCAGACGCTGGCATAATTCATTTCCAATGCAGAACAATATTTCAAATGCCTGGACTATCAGAATCAAGCACTCACATTTGACTTTCATTAAGAGTGAAGCAGGCACAGGATAGTAGATACTGAGTTCCATAGGAATTGATGTCTTTCTTTTTTAAAAATATATATATATATTTATTTATTTAATTTTGGCTGCGTTGGGTCTTTGTTGTTGCGTGTGGGCTTTCTCTAGTTGTGGTGAGCAGGGGCTACTGTTCATTGCAGTGCACGGGCTTCTCATAGCGGTGGCTTGTCTTTATTGTGGAGCACAGGCTCTAGGTACTCAATAGTTGTGGCAGGCGGGACTCAGTAGTTGTGGCTTGCAGACTTAGTTCCTCTGTGGCATGTGGGATCTTCCCGGACCAGGGCTCGAACACATGTCCCCTGCATTGGCAGGCGGATTCTTTACCATTGTGCCACCAGGGAAGTCTTAGGAATTGATGTCTTTCTTAAAGAACTTACGTTTGCTTCCTTTCATACATGAGATGGATGAATGATGAGGCTGAATTTAAGGACATTTGAGAATTCACGGCTATTAGCATTAAATGCCTTTAGTAGCAAGCCTGTTGTGTGTGTGTGTGTGTGTGTGTGTGTGTGTGTGTGTGTTTTGTGAATGATCTTTGTCCCTCCAGCCTCCTGCACACTGGAGCTGTCCTTCTCTGTCCCCAGAAAGGCTAGGTCCATAATGTCAGATGCAGCATGTTTTTCCTGGAAGGGGCTGTCCCTTGTCTCACCCCTCCTTCGAGAAGTGTGGACACTGAGTTCCACTTTCATGGCAGAGGATGGACTGGCTTCAACTCTACACAGGTTCTTCCTGGGAATCACGCTCCACTTCTCTCTCCCTAAACCCTGTCACATCTTAGTTCAGTCTTCTAACCAGACACCAAGATTTGTCCATTTTATACCCTACTTATGCATAAATTCCACTTTTTCCTTTGTCATTGCTATTTGATCAAATTCTTTCATTTCTTGCCTGGATTAAGCAAAGAGCTCCTGACCAGCCTCCTTTACGAAAACCTTTTAGAAGCTCCTATTACCTACAGAATTAAATTCAAGTTTCTTAGCATGGCCTGTGAGGCTGTGTATGGTCTGGCCTCCATTCACTTCTTGCAGTTAATGTCCTTCACACTTTCGGAAATAGGAGTACTAGGAGACTCATGTTTTTCTTTTTTTGTTATTACTAGTGACAATGTTCTCTTCACATGCCTAGTATTTATTTTAATTGAAGTATAGCTGATTTACAATGTCTTGTTAATTTCAGGTATACAGCACAGTGAATCTTTTTTTTAAAATTAGTTTCTTCTTTATAACAAAGTGAATCAGTCATACATATACATCTGTTCCCACATCCCTTCCCTCTTGCGTCTCCCTCCCTCCCACCCTCCCTATCTCACCCCTCCAGGCGGTCACAAAGCACCGAGCTGATCTCCCTGTGCTATGTGGCTGCTTCCCACTATCTATCGACCTTACGTTTGGTAGTGTATATATGTCCATACCTCTCTTTCACTTTGTCACAGCTTACCCTTCCCCCTCCCCATATCCTCAAGTCCATTCTCAGTAGGTCTGTGTCTTTATTCCTGTTTTACCCCTAAGTTCTTCATGACATTTTTTTTTCTTAAATTCCATATATATGTGTTAGCATACGGTATTTGTCTTTCTCTTTCTGACTTACTTCACTCTGTATGACAGACTCTAGGTCTATCCACCTCATTACGAATAGCTCAGTTTCGTTTCTTTTTATGGCTGAGTAATATTCCATTGTATATATGTGCCACATCTTCTTTATCCATTCGTCCGATGATGGACACTTAGGTTGTTTCCATCTCCGGGCTATTGTGAATAGAGCTGCAATGAACATTTTGGTACATGTCTCTTTTTGAATTATGGTTTTCTCAGGGTATATGCCTGGTAGTGGGATTGCTGGGTCATATGGTAGTTCTATTTGTAGTTTTTTAAGGAACCTCCATACTGTTCTCCATAGTGGCTGTACCAATTCACATTCCCACCAGCAGTGCAAGAGTGTTCCCTTTTCTCCACACCCTCTCCAGCATTTATTGTTTCTAGATTTCTTGATGATGGCCATTCTGACTGGTGTGAGATGATATCTCATTGTAGTTTTGATTTGCATTTCTCTAATGATTAATGATGTTGAGCATTCTTTCATGTGTTTGTTGGCAGTCTGTATATCTTCTTTGGAGAAATGCCTATTTAAGTCTTCTGCCCATTTTTGGATTGGGTTGTTTGTTTTTTTGCTATTGAGCTGCATGAGCTGCTTATAAATTTTGGAGATTAGTCCTTTGTCAGTTGCTTCATTTGCAAATATTTTCTCCCATTCTGAGGGTTGTCTTTTCATCTTGTTTATGGTTTCCTTTGCTGTGCAAAAGCTTTGAAGTTTCATTAGGTCCCATTTGTTTATCTTTGTTTTTATTTCCATTTCTCTAGGAGATGGGTCCAAAAGGATCTTGCTGTGATTTATGTCATAGAGTGTTCTGCCTATGTTTTCCTCTAAGAGTTTGATAGTTTCTGGCCTTACATTTAGGTCTTTAATCCATTTTGAGCTTATTTTTGTGTATGGTGTTAGGGAATGATCTAATCTCATACTTTTACATGTCCCTGTCCAGTTTTCCCAGCACCACTTATTGAAGAGGCTGTCCTTTCTCCACTGTACATTCCTGCCTCCTTTATCAAAGATAAGTTGACCATATGTGCGTGGGTTTATCTCTGGGCTTTCTATCCTGTTCCATTGATCTATCTTCTGTTTTTGTGCCAGTACCACACTGTCTTGATTACTGTAGCTTTGTAGTATAGTCTGAAGTCAGGGAGCCTGATTCCTCCAGCTCCGTGTTTCATTCTCAAGATTGCTTTGGCTATTCGGGGTCTTTTGTTTTTCCAAAGAAATTTTGAAACTTTTTGTTCTAGTTCTGTGAAAAATGCCAGTGGTAATTTGATAGGGATTGCATTGAATCTGTAGATTGCTTTGGGTAGTAGAGTCATTTTCACAATATTGATTCTTCCAATCCAGGAGCATGGTATATCTCTCCATCTGTTTGTATCATCTTTAATTTCTTTCATCAGTATCTTATAATTTTCTGCATACAGGTCTTTTGTCTCCTTAGGTAGGTTTATTCCTAGATATTTTATTCTTTTTGTTGCAATGGTAAATGGGAGTGTTTTCTTGATTTCACTTTCAGATTTTTCATCATTAGTGTACAGGAATGCCAGAGATTTCTGTGCATTAATTTTGTATCCTGCTACTTTACCAAATTCATTGATTAGCTCTAGTAATTTTCTGGTAGCATCTTTAGGATTCTCTATGTATAGTATCATGTCATCTGCAAACAGTGACAGCTTTACTTCTTCTTTTCCAATTTGGATTCCTTTTATTTCCTTTTCTTCTCTGATTGCTGTGGCTAAATACTTCCAAAACTAAGTGGAATAAGAGTGGTGAGAGTGGGCAGCATTGTCTTGTTCCTGATCTTAGTGGACATGGTTTCAGTTTTTCACCATTGAGGACGATGTTGGCTGTGGGTTTGTCATATATGCCCTTTATTATGTTGAGGAAAGTTCCCTCTATGCCTACTTTCTGCAGAGTTTTTATCATAAATGGGTGTTGAATTTTGTCGAAAGCTTTCTCTGCATCTATTGAGATGATCATATGGTTTTTCTTCTTCAATTTGTTAATATGGTGTATCACATTGATTGATTTGCGTATATTGAAGAATCCTTGCATTCCTGGAATAAATCGCACTTGATCATGGTGTATGATCCTTTTAATGTGTTGTTGGATTCTGTTTGCTAGTATTTTGTTGAGGATTTTTGCATCTATGTTCATCAGTGATATTGGCCTGTAGTTTTCTTTCTTTGTGACATCCTTGTCTGGTTTTGGTATCGAGGTGATGGTGGCCTCATAGAATGAGTTTGGGAGTGTTCCTCCCTCTGCTATATTTTGGAAGAGTTTGAGAAGGATAGGTGTTAGCTCTTCTCCAAATGTTTGATAGAATTCGCCTGTGAAGCCATCTGATCCTGGGCTTTTGTTTGTTGGAAGATTTTTAATCACAGTTTCAATTTCAGTGCTTGTGATTGGTCTATTCGTATTTTCTATTTCTTCCTGATTCAGTCTTGGCAGGTTGTGCATTTCTAAGAATTTGTCCATTTCTTCCAGGTTGTACATTTTATTGGCATAGAGTTGCTTGTAGTAATCTCTCATGATCTTTTGTATTTCTGCAGTGTCAGTTGTTACTTCTCCTTTTTCATTTCTAATTCTATTGATTTGAGTCTTCTCCCTTTTTTTCTTGATGAGTCTGGCTATACAGTGAATCTTTTTCAGATTCTTTTCCCTTATAGGTTTCAGGTGTACAGCTTCAAATTCTTTTCCATTATAGGTTACTACAAAACACTGAGTATAGTTCCCTGTGCTATGTCCTTGTTGATTGTCTATTTTATATATATTAGCGTGTGTATGTTAACCCCAGCCTCCTAATTTATCACCCCCTTCCCTTTGGTAACCGTAGTTTGTTTTCTATGCCTGTGAGACTCATGTTTTTCTGAAGCCATCATGATGTTTCTGGCCTCTGAGCCTTATGCATCCTGTAAAACTCTGGGCAAAGCATGAGAAGGGTTACTTCTCTGGGAAAGCATGAGAATTGCAGGATCAGCAGCTTTCCTCCTCCTTTGTAAAGTCCTGCACCTGCCACATGTCTGTTATAGCAATCATGATATCACATTGGGATGATTTGCTTCCTTTAGGTCTATGTGTTACCTAGTATACAACGCTGCTTTCCTCATGGTGTAATGACTCTTGAGTGGTCCCTAGGAAAATGGAATGGCAGATAAGCAGAGCTTTTTAAAGTTCTTTTCTTAAAACTATATTCCTCAGATGGTGGATATATATCTTTTATGTCCTTATAGGCAGATTAGGTAACATGAAAATCATGATATGGTCCATAGTGAGGAATTATTCCAGCTAAAGGCAGAGCTGGTAACAAATATCTGACCACAATAAACTATCGTGATGGCCCAAGAATGTAGTATCTTTTATTTTGTAAGAGAACTGATGATCAGAGATTAAAATTAGGGTAATTTCAAATTAGACATTTATTTATGGAAATAAGGTAAAGAATAAAGAAACAAAGAGAATAAAGAAAATTGGCCATTAAAATCTCTTTAGAAAATATAATACTTCTTTTAACTTTGGAATTACAATTACAAATATGGATGTTATTTAATATGAATGATGGAGATATTTTTGTTGAATAACTTTGCCAGGAATATATTTAATTATTATAAGTCATGGTAGTTTGAGCAAACTAGCAATCAATTAAGTTGGATAGAGATAAAATAATAGACTTTAAATGCAAACAATAAAAGAATCACCAGAATCATCACTAGACAGTTTTATAGGCTTATAAGTATGAATGTGACAAATTCTCTTTTCAGAATTTGGACTAAATTATGCTAGACTTGGGAGAGGTTTTTAATATCTAAAATAGCCCATTAGCTGTCAAAAATATGTTAAATTTTCCAATAAAATAGTATCATGGAATATCTTTGAAATTTGAAGATAATATATTTCAATTGCTTAAGAGTATCTAAATACATCAAAATTCTTTAATGTATCATTTATACTTATAGGTAATAACACATGCAAAATAAATGACATATACTTGAAAAAATTTAAATACTTTAGAAGAACAAAGCTGAATGGGCTAACTGAATAGCTGAATTCGAATCATGATAAAAATACAATGTAACATTGTAAAGTTTAAAAGAAATGTCTTCCTCAAAAAGTTCAGCCTTAAATTATTGTTTGACCTGGCAATTTCACTCCTGGGTATATACTCAAAAGAACTAAAAACAGGTACTCAAACAAAGAGGTGTAGCTGCATGTTCATAGCATCACTATTCATAAAAGTCAAATGGTAGTAGTAGCCTAAATGTCCATGAATGGATGAATGGATAAACAAATTGTGGGATATACATACAATGGCATACTATTCAGCTTTAAAAAGGAAAGCAGTACTGATACATGCTAAACTGTGTGTGAATCTTGAAAACATTAGGCTAAGTGAAAGAAGGCAGATGTAAAAGGCAACATGTTGTGTCATTCCATTCATACGAAATGTCCAAAATAAGTAAAGCCATAGAGACGGTATGCAGATGGCTGTTGCCAGGGCCTGGGGAGCGGGGATGGGAGGGGAAACACCTGCTTAATGGATATGGAGTTTTCTTTCGAGGTAATGAAAATGTTTTGGAACTAGAAAGATAGAGGTTGCATAACATTGTGAATGCACTAAATGCTGCTGAATTGTTCACTTGAACATTGTTAATTTAATTTTATGTGAATTTCACCTACAAGGAAGGCATTTCCTAAGCAGTTCAAAACTTTTAAGTAGGAGCATAGTTAAAGGACATAAGAAACATACTTTGGGAAGAAATCTAAGTGACATTTTAAAGTTGCTGTGCTATTTTATTAGCTCAACCACTGTTTTTTTTACTTGTCCTAAGACTGTATTAGTCGACTTTTGACTAATGAAAGCACACAGTTTTCTTCAGGACACTAGTATAGTAATAACCTTACTAGTGCTTTATGATGAGTAATGAAGGGTGGGAAGTTAAATGCTTGTTCTTTTGATTGCTGCAGCCAGAGCTTGATGTCCTTTAACAACCTATGTTTGTAAATCGCAGTCCTGCACAGCGGGCCATCTCACACCTGCTCTGTCGATGCAGGTTCCTTTCACCACTAGGCAGCATATACACTTTGGGCATGTAGGAAGATGCTCATAAAGAGAGACAGGAGCCAAGCTTTTCTTTAATTGTATCAGTTACTTCCTCTCAGAGTGAAGCATAAATGTTGGGGAGAGAGTCCAGGAAACACGAGTGAGAAAAGAGTGGTTTTGCCATGAAGAGTTGTTTTCAAGAATTTTTTTTGTCTTTGATATTTCCAAGATTTCACTACAACTTGTCTAGGTATGGATTTTTTTTTCCTCTTACTTGGGATTCATAATATTTCTTCAATCTAATGATTCATATACATTTCATAATTTATGAAAATTTTCAGCCATTGTTTCTTGGGATGGTGACTTGTCTCCATCCTTATACTTTATTCTTTAAGAGCTCCTGTATGTCCTCCATGTCTCTTAACCCCTATTTTATAGTTTTCCTCTCTCTCTCTGAGCCATCTTCTTGATATTCTTTGGCATACCAATCAGGTTCCTGTTTTAGGGCCTTTTCACTGGTGTTTCCTCCATCTAGAATGATCTTCCTCCAGATATTCTTATGGATCATTCTCATGGATCATCACTTGCTTTAGGTATTTGCTCAAAAGTCATCTCCTCAGAAATGATTTCTCTGAATCCTGTCTAAAATGGCATTTACTCTAGCTAACTTCTTTCTTTCATTTTTTGTCGAAGACTTACTATTACCTGACATGACCTTATACATTTATTTTTGTTTATTTGATTTGTATAGCTTCTCCTCTATAGTGTAAGCTCAAAAAGGTCAGAAAAGGGACTTTTCTCTTTAGCTCTGTGAGGTATCACCATTGCAAAGGACAGTGCCTGGAACATTTTAGCATTCAAATGGTCATTGTAAATCAATGTACTACATTCTTCAGTATTTTTTTAGCTCCATTTTCCAGTTCACTTATTTTCTCTTCATTTGTGTCCAGTATTCTACTTTAACTGCTTTAAAAATTTATTTTATTTTTTTTTATTTTTTATGTTTTATAAAATATTTATTTATTTATTTTTGGCTGCGTTGGGTCTTTGTTGCTGCACACGGGCTTTCTCTAGTTGTGGTGAGCAGGGGTTACTCTTCGTTGCAGCGCGTGGGCTTCTCCTTGTGGTGGCTTCTCTTGTTGCAGAGCACAGGCTCTAGGCGCATGGGCTTCAGTAGTTGCGGCACACAGGCTCAGTACTTGTGGCTCGCGGGCTTAGTTGCTCCACTAAGCATGTGGGATCTTCCCGGACCAGGGCTCGAACCCATGTACCCTTCATTGGCAGGCAGATTCTTAACCACTGCGCAACCAGGGAAGTCCCTGATTTTTTCTTTTTTTTTTAACATCTTTATTGGAGTATCATTGCCTTACAGTGGTGTGTTAGTTTCTGTTTTATAACAAAGTGAATCAGCTATAGATATACTTATATCCCCATATCTCCTTTTAAGAGCTTGATGTCAAAGAAAACATAACATGGAAGAGTAATGTAAAGGAGGAATGCAATGGTGATGAGTCTTTGTTTGCTTCTGGTTTATTTTTATTTCTTCCTTAGAGTTAAGGGAGACTTCCATCCCATGGGAAGGTAATAGATGAAGATGAAGGGGAATGAATAAGACAAGGAATATGGGAAGGAATGGGACCCCAGGTGGAAGAGTCCACCTTGGAAAAGAAGGGATTCTTACCCTCTGTGGAGGGTTCCCTCAGAAATATATTCATTGACACAACATCATAAATCAACTATACTCCAGTAAAGAAAATTTAATTAAAAAAATATATTTGCTGAGAAAGGGTGGGATTTGGAGAGAAATTTCCATGGAAGGAACTGAAGGAGATCAGGTCATTGGCTAAAGTAGAAGCCAAGCACGGGCCTGGAGATTTTCATAGAATGGAAACGATTCTGAAAAACTATGGGGAAAAGATGGGCTAAGATTGAGAATGGAAAAAAAAGAAAAGAGATATGCAAGAGCTTTGACGCTTATCTTATTTAATGAGAGGAGCACATATTCCAGTTTTGAATCAGATGTAAAATTAGATCCATATGCTATACAAATGCTTTACTTTTATAAACCTAATACTAGTTGTTGAAGACATCTTTCATTGGCAGCAGCAAAGGAAGATATAAATCTTCATTAAAGTAATGTGTTAACTAAGTTCTCCTTAAAATTCTTGCTGGGATGTGGGATGCAGAAAAAAGAATGTCTTCTATGTCTGTCTCAGCAAGTGATCACAAAGGGCCCTTCCATTTGTCCAGTGCTTTTCAGTTTAGGAAATATATTCACTCATATAACCTCACATGCTAAAAGGATAGGAAGGGATAACAAATCTTGAATATAAGTCACACTGGAAAAACATTTCCAAAGAAGGAGAAGAATCTCTTCATACTGAGACTAGAAGTGAACTGCCATTTCTAGGAAGGGAGTGTAGGAAAGAGCATTAATATTCAAGATCAGCTCAGATTTCTTCTAAGACCTTTATAAAGAAGCCTTCTCTGGGTTAGGCACATATTCTTGGAGTTTGATACTTTGCCAGTAAATGTAATATTTCCTTCCCCTTAAATTTATGTAAGCTGCTCAGAAGCCTTTGGGCTTCTTGAAATTTCAGTTAGGGTTTTCAGATAGTATAGGAATAATTATTTCTTAATCAGCTTTGAGCTTTTTTCCAGAAATGGTGATGAATTTTTGTAGATTAGGCCAAACTTCTGTGTACACATTTTGAAACATCTGTTTAACATTTAGGGCAGGCGATTGGTCCTTAGGTCAAGGCAGAATCACTAATCCTTCATAGGGTTCTGAAGGATTGGCTTTGGCCTTGGCACTATTGTAAACACCTGAGTTAACATCACTGTGGTGGGCTCTTTAGGGCCTTCTACCCTAGCTTATCATGCTACTCTTTCACATTTGAAACTTGGGAATGTGGTTTCTTGGATTTTTCATATGTGGAAGTATTGTTTATAAGAATCACTTTATGTTTTATATCCTTTACAGTTTTATACACTCCATTTGCTCTTCACAAATCCCTATGAACTGTGCAGGGCAGGGCAATGCTATTTTTTTCAACAAGAAAATAAAGCTACAGTGAAGATGATTTGCCCAAAGTCTCAGTGCCAGTCAGTGTGGCAGCGAGGATTTGAACCTACATCCTCTGACATTTGCTTTTAACTCTTTAATCTGATACTTTGATGCCTGTTTATCATGGGACTTGATTCCAGAGATGACTAATCTTATTTATATCAGATGGGACTATATACAATTTCCATTCTTCTATGTCTAAAATGGTTGGCTATTGGCAATATCATGTGTTTCTACCCCATATAGGTAGCCAAGTCCTGTGTGGAGATAGTGTAGCCTTTGGAGTCAGGCTAACCTAGGCTAGAAGCCCCGTTCTGCTCCATGTCAGAATTGTTACCTCTACAACATTATTTAACCTCGCTAAGCCTTTGCTTCTTCATCTTAGAAACGCTTGACAGTGTTACCTACTTTAGAGGTCCTTATGAAGATTACGTAGCACAGTGTTTGCAAAAACCCTGTCTCAGTACATGGTATATTCTAAATATGTCACCGCAAATATTATTTTCAATACAAGTTAACAAATAGTACTAAAAGCAAACAAGGGTTCAAGAGGAAAAATAAAATGGGCATTTTAAGCATTTACAGTATGTTTAGCATTGTAGTTTGAGATAAGAAATAATTTGTCATTCTTTTTAAATACTGTGTGTGCTGTCTTTTAAATCATAGATTATTTGGGGCTGTGTGGGAGGAGCGTTATCGATCATTTTACTTTTCTTCCTTTTACATATATGTATTTTCTTAAATAAACAAATTGTGCTTTTATAATAGGTATGAAGTTATAAAGTAAAAATTGGTTTAAGCATTAAATGATAAAATATTAAGAATATGAAAAAGGAGCAACTTCCTAAAAAAGTCAATAGCTTTTAAAGGTGAGAAACATGATTTAGTGTTTCTCCATTCTTTTTTTTTTTAAGTAATTAATTAATTAGGGGCTTCCCTGGTGGCGCAGTGGTTGAGAGTCCGCCTGCCGATGCAGGGGACATGGGTTCGTGCCCTGGTCCGGGAAGATCCCACATGCCGCGGAGCGGCTGGGCCCGTGAGCCATGGCCGCTGAGCCTGCGCGTCCGGAGCCTGTGCTCCGCAACGGGAGAGGTCACAACAGTGAGAGGCCCGCGTACCGCAGGAAAAAAAAAAAAATTGATTAATCTGTGGCTGCGTTGGGTCTTCGTTGCTGTGCATGGGCTTTCTCTAGTTGTGGCGAGCGGGGGCTACTCTTCCTTGTGGAGCACGGGCTCTAGGTGTGCGGGCTTCGGTAGTTGTGGCTTGCGGGCTTAGTTGCTCCGCAGCATGTGGGATCTCCCGGGACCAGAGATCAAACCTGTCCCCTGCATTGGCAGGTGGATTCTTAACCACTGCGCCACCAGGGGAGTCCCCATCAATAGCTTTTAGATGAATAGAAGTGTTTGATGTTTAAAACAAAATACATATACCTCTTCTTTCTACTCACTTGCACTCATTTGCTAATTTACACATTTACTCATTCATTCAACAAATTGCATTTAACTGTTCACTGTGTTTCATGATCTGGGAGGGGATGAAAAGATGGAATTCTTAATTCATTACTGGTTATTGATGATTTATCTTTTTATCAGGGTGTGGAAACACCAAGGAAGACTTCCCCATCTTAGGCAGCCTGATGTTTATACTCTCTATTCATATGTGAGCTCACTGAAATGGATCAGGGCATAGAAACTCAGCTTCAGAAAAATAGTAGATTATGCCTATCATACACTCAATGGCAATGAATAGACTAATTTATAGAGATAAGCAGTCTGCTTGCCATCAAAAATCTTACAAAAGGCGCTAAGAATATGTAATAACTGTCATTAAAATTAGCCCTATACTAAAAAAAAAACAAAAAACCAGCCCTATCTAATAATCAAGAGAACTCACACAAGGAAGGATAAAATAGGGTTATAAGTTTTTATGGAAAGAATGTTTACCCTGGCATAGAGAAACCCATACCTGAAATTTAAGGAGCTCTTTAACTGATCAGCGGTTACTAACCTGCTATGAGTTGTGCACTGCACTTGGCACAGGGCCAAAGAAGTATTTCTCCTTCCTCCATCATGGAAGTCAAAGGAAAGGCAGTTCTTGGTCCAGTGTTTTAAGAGTTAGTTCAAGGGCATTGGCACTGATCAGTTTATTTTTAATATTGTGATCAGAAAAAAATGCATATTTTCAAATGGTCCCTGCAACGTAACAGGCAGCTGAGTCTGAATCCTGTTTCTGTCCTAATTAGTTGTATGATCTTCGGCAGGTCACTGAGCAATTCTGAGCTTCAGTATTCTCATCTATTAATTAGACACCATGGTTCCTTAGACTTAGGATGGTTGTGAAGATGGTAAGGCAAGATAGGGAATGGGCCGAGGACAGTATCCAGGACGCAGAAGAGATTCAAAAATGTTATGCCTTCCATTCAAACAATATTTGATGAATGGAATGTGTAGTTTTCCAAGACTTGCCATGATTTTATTTCTACTTTTAACTATTTCTTAGAATCAAGATTTTTTCTTCTGTGGAAATATATAACTAAGTTCATATAAAAATCAAATGAGTAATATAATTTAATTTCTTAAATTTATTTTTTTTCATCTGGCATTTTAGGAAAATGTCTATTTATTTTCTTTAAATAGAGGTAGTGTTGCATGTTTGGGAACATTTCCACGTGACACAGGGAGATATCATTACCAACAGATCCTTCAGTCAACAAATATGTATTGAGTATCTGCTCTGTGCACCAGCCCAATTCTGGGACTGTGTACATAGCTGTGAAGGAGATGGACACGGTCCCTGCTCTTTTGACGCTCACAGTGTGGTAAAATACAAGGAGAGGATGCTGTGAGAGGTAGTAACAGGGAGTACAGCTCTATACTGGGTCGGGAGGGGAGTCCTCCCTGAGGAGGGGACATGTAGTTAAGGCTGAAGGAAGAGAGAGCGCAGCTATGAGTGAATAGTAGAGAACAGTAAGCCAAACGCCCTAAGGTCGAAAGGTATGTACTTGAAAATGATAAAGGTCAGTGTGGTTAGAGCTCAGGAATTTTGGGAAGAGTGGCTTGAAACATCAACAGGCTAGCCACGGACCCAGTCATGCAAGGCCTGGTAGATCATGGCAAGGGGTATGGATTTGACTTTTAGAGCATAGGGAAGCCATTGATGGAAAGTCAAAATTGTAAAAGATCTGGACCCTGGGTTGTAATTTAGGTGAGATGGTCATGGACAAAGTTGGTGGGATGAGATGTACAGAGAAGCAAATAGATTAGTCTTCTTCTTTTGCAGATAGAAAGTTTAGGGTTTTTTTTTTTCTTTTTTCTTTTTCTTTGCATGGAATGGATATGTGAGATAAAGATAGATGAAGCTAGGATGACTTGCAAGATTCTGGCTTGAATAATTGGATAGTTGGTGGTATTGTTTACTAAAATGGAGAAAAAGATGGAGAAGACGTAGGATAATTTTGTTTTACTTTGGTGGTGGAAAGGTGAAGAATTCTGTTTTGAACGTCTTAAGTTTGAGATGCTTGTAAGACATTCAAGTAGAGACATTAAGCAGACAACTAGATCAGAACATATCTCTCACTTCTTGAAACCCTCCACTGGCTTCCCATCTCAGTTAGAATAAAATCTAAATTTCTTATAATGGCCGGCGAGGTCTTGTTTTGGCTTCTGCTTACTGCCCTGATCCCATCTTCCTCCTTTCTTCTCCTCACTCACTGCTTCAGGCACATTTGTCTTCTTACTCTTTGTGGAAACTCCCCAGGTCATTCCTGCCTCAGGGCCTTTGCACTCACCCTACTTTCTGCCTGAAAATCTCTTCCCACAGATCTTCACCTGTCTCCTACCCCTACTCCATTCAGCTCTGTGATCAAATTTCAACACAGAGCTTCTTCTCTGGCCCCTCTACCTAGAATGGTTCCCACCTTCAACTTTAACACTCTCTCCCTGGATTCTGATTAATTTTTCTCCGTAGCAGTTATTGCTTCTAACACATGAATACTTCACTTGTTTATTGTCTTTATGGCCTGTTTCCTCACTAGAAGATAAGCTTCGTGGAAGCAGGGACTTTGTTCAGCTCGCCACCATATCCCCAGACCCAGGTTAATACCTTGTACATCACGGGTACTCAGTAACTCAATAAATATTGAGTGGATGAAGGGCTCTTCAAATCAGAGGGCAAAGGAGTGGTTGAGTCTAGAATATACCTTTGGGAGCCGTTAGCATGTAGATGGTGTGTAAAACTCTGGGAGTGACTGAGATGATCTGGGGGAGAGGATGAGGTATGCAGAGATGGCCAAGACTTAGTGCTAAGTCTTTTAGAGGTTGAATCAAGGTGGCTGAAAGAGGATGAAAGCAAATGGAGACTGAAGGGTGATATCGGAGGAGACTGGAAGATCTTCAAGGAAACCAGAGGAGCTTAGAGCCATGATTCCCAAAAGTGAGTGCTATTAGAAAGCAAAAGCACCTAGAGACTGTCATACAGAGTGAAGTAAGTCAGAAGGAGAAAAACAAATATCGTATATTAACACATATATGTGGAATCTAGAAAAATGGTACAGATGAACTGGTTTGCAAGGCAGAAATTGAGACACAGACATAGAGAGCAAACATATGGACACCAAGGGGGGAAATTGGGTAGGGGGTGGTGGTGGTAGGATGAATTGGGAGATTGGAATTGACATATATACACTAATATGTATAAAATAGATAATTAATAAGAACCTGCTGTATAAAAAAACAAATAAATAAAATTCAAAAATAAAATAAAATAAAACACATTAAAAAAAAAAGAAAGCAGAAGCAATCTCTTGTTTTATCTTTTCTCCCACAAAGTATTTTTTCAGCTATCACATGATGGCTCAAAGTTAATTTCTTCACATAACTTAAAACTTAGCCATATTGAGACTATTCATTATAAGCTGAAAGTACTAAGTAATTAATCTGCTATTGTGTAGCATAACTACAATCCTTTCATCAATCTTTTTTGCCTATTACTGTTCATTGAAATTTTACTTAGAATAAACATTATACTTAGAAATATTTTCATTCTTAAATTCCTTCATAAGGTTATTTTTGTTCCCAACTGCCTGTCCTTTCACCTTTGTATGGATATCACAATATAGTTGTAATCAGAGCTGGGTAGAGTGGAGTGGGTGGATGAGTGAAATGAAGGAGCATCAGGATAGGTGGGCTGTTAAAGGAATTATAGTTGACCCTCTGTATCCGTGGTTATGCATCCATGGATTCAATCAACCATGGACTGAAAATATTAAAAAAAATTTTTGGAAATCTCCAAAAAGTAAAACTTGAATTTGCCATGTGCTGGCTACTATTTACATTGTATTTACAACTGTTACATAGCATTTACATTGTATTTGGTATTATAGTAAACTAGAGATGATTTAAAGTATACAGGAGGATGCCTGTAGGGATATGTAAATAATGCGCCATTTTATATGAGGGACTTGGACGTTGGTATCCTTGGGGGTCCTGGAACCAATCCCCCACTGAATCTGAGGGCCGAAGGCTGCCTGTAGAATTATCCTTCCTCACTTATATACCAGTGTCCTTAAAGTTACAAATACACTACAAAGAGATCATAAAAGTTGCTTGAAAAATTGTGGGATGGATATTAATATTTCATCTGCTCAACTAATATAGATTTAATAAATCATCTTATCAGGCTGTGCGCTACTTAAAGCTAAGTTTGATTGATTTTCTATGACATTATCAGAAAATTAATTCTACTTCATTGTTGGTGTTGCCAAATAATTTCCTTGGTTTTGAACTACTTCAGAGAGGTCTTAAATAAATGGAGCCAAACACACATTTTCATAGTTGATTTTATCTGTCCTCTAATATCCTGACTTATTTTATTATTTAGAAATGTACTGGAAGCCACACTCACCTTGACCACTGGTAAAATCCATGTTATTTTCTTCTCTCAGAGGAAATTTTTCTTTCAATTTAGGTACTGTGTAGTGTTTCAACACTGCTCTCTTGGGCCATGAAGAAAATACTGCACTCTAGTATTATGGCAAATCATATACAATTTAAAGAAGGCAGCCTTTGCTTGAAGTTATTTCTTACTGGCCCAGGCAATGTTTATCATTGCATATGGAATATTTTAATTTTAGATAAAATGCTAAAACCATTTTTATTAGCTTTAAAATATCAGCAAAATGATTTCTCTTATAATTATTGTTTCTGATACAGGTAGGACAAAGTGTTCTGAATTTGTACCTTCATGTTAATTTCAGTTTGAAAATGTAAGAAGTGAAGGCTTAAAAATCTGTCTTGTCATCATTTATGGAAACTAATCTCTCTCTCTCTCTCTGTCTTCCTCCCTACTTTGCTCTCTCTCCTCTTTCTTCTGCTCTTTTGTTTCACAAAGATTTAAAGCGGCATGCAAAGATATAAAGAATAAGTTAAAATAAATATAAGAGCAGTAAGAAATAGGAGGCAATGGACAATATAAAGGATAGGAAAGTAGAAGGGAATTAGGAATGAGGTTAAGTGCCCAAATTCTCGCCACAAAATCACATGTACTTGTTAGAGGCAGGCTGTGAGTGGAAACTAAGACTTCTAACTGGCAATATGAGGAAGGAAAAATACGCCACTCACCTAGAATAATCACCGTTATTCCTACAGTGAGACCAGAAAGACTTTTTTCTAGCCTTGGCCCTCATAGAGGAAACACTATGTAGCGTAACAAACAAAGTCTTTACCAACATTCTTGATGATTAACGGTAGGCATCATTTTCATGGGGGCTTATGGTATTAAGCCAAAGTGCAACTCAGTAAAAACAATTCAGGTTCATAGGGATGGGAGAGTGGAAGGGGTACTTACCATATAATGTGGTCAAAGTGAAATACTCCCTAATGATCTACTGTAATTTGGATTATATAATATTTAGATGAATGGTAAGTTTCATATCCTTGAGGACACTGATTTTTAAGCTACACGTCGCATCTGTTAGAGGATAATAAAGTTAATTCAGTGAGTGGCAACCAACATTTAAAAAGGGAAAAAAAAGTAGAAGAGTACAAAATAGAAAAATCAGTGTGCCTTGAGGAACGTTTCATGATTTCTCTCAAATGGGTGTACTGGGTCATGATGCAACATGAATTTCTTACTGTGAGTCTAGTTCAAAGGTTTGAAAAAACCTATATTGAGGCAATTCTCATAAACTGTCTTCCTTGCCTAATTCTGTGGAGGGTACTTGGCAGTAACTGTAAGATGATATCCGTGGGCAACACCTTGAGAACAGCAATTCTGAGTTCAGTCATCAGCTGCGGGATGGAGTGTGGGTGCAGTGGTGGGAGAGTAGGGGAGTAGCTCTGGCATACATTTGGAAAAGAGAAATCACTGACAAGCCCTCCACCCTGTGGCATGACAGTAAACCAAGACAGTTCACACCAGGGGAGCAAGAGGAAGGTCTGCAAAACTAAATTCACAGCTTAGTGTGCAGCCTCATCTATAACCTAGTTAAACACTGAGAGTCACCCATCCAAAATAATAATTTAGGTCCTTTTTACAGGTGATAAGTAGACTGCAGGTCTCATAATGAGTAATAAGTTGACTGCATAATTGTGATAAAATCACAGAGTAACCTCTAGACAGGTACCCTTTGTTTCCACAAGGTAAGTCTCCCTGATGCTAAAGATTATATCAACTCTTTATAATTTTTGATTAATTTCATCAACTATTATTTAAAAATTCAAGCTATGTCACTCTCACAAACTTCAAAAGTAATTTCCTGTGTGTTGAAGTGACACCATTAGAAATGTCTCAGAAAATATGACTTCATACGTGATAATTCCTACATTCCGTTTGCTCCATAATTAAACCCATGAGGAATCACATAAAGGGAGGTTATAACACTGCCTGTCTTATAAGTTATTCTAGTTTTTTTTAAAGATTTACTTGGAAATAAGTCAGATAGAGAAAGACAAATATGTATGATATCACTTATGGGAATATCTTGGGAATCTAAAAAGTACAACAAACTAATGAATATAACAAAAAAGAAGCAGACTCACAGATAGAGAGAACAAACTAGTGGTTACCAGTGGGGAGAGGGAAGAGGGAGGGGAAATACAGGGGTAGGGGATTAAGAGATACAAACTATTAGATATAAAATAAGCTACAAGGATATATTGTACAACATGGGGAATATAGCAAATATTTTATAACTATAAATGGAGTATAACCTTTAAAAATTGTGAATCACTATATTGTACACCTGTAATTTATATAATGCCATGTATCAACTATACTTCAATAAAAAATGAGCTTAAAAAAATACTTGGGTATTGTGAATTATCTTTTCGTTTTTTCTTTTTTAAAAACTTTTATTGGAGTATAGTTGATTTACAATGTTGTGTTAGTTTCAGGTGTACAGCAAAGTGATTCAGTTATACATACCTATATATCTATTCTCTTTCAGATTCTTTTCCCATTTAGGTTATTACAGAATACTGAGTAGATTTCCCTGTGCTATATAGTAGGTCCTTGTTGGTTATCGATTTTATATGTAGTAGTGTGTGTATGTTAACCTCAAGCTCCTGATTTATCCCTCCCCTCCCCCCCACCTCTCCCCTTTGGTAACCATAAGTTTGTTTTCAAAGTCTGTGAGTCTGTTTCTGTGAATTGTTTTTTCACTGGCCTTGTCTTATCCACCATCTGTAGGCTTCCTGAGGTTGGTGACAATGTTATGTAAATAAAGTGAGTTTACTAATATGTAATTTCTACACAACGAAATTCACCCTTTTCGTGTGTACAGTTCTAATGAATTTTGACAAATATATACAGTGTTGTGTAAGCACCGTAGAAATCAAGGTATAGAACTTTTCCATCCCCACAGAAAGGTTTTTTATGTCCCTTTCCAGTCATTCTTCTTTGACCCTCAGCCCTTGAAACCACTGGTCTGCTTTGGTCCATATTATAGTTTTACCTCTTTCAAAATGTCATTTAAATGGAACCATATAATATGTAGTGTTTCGAGTCTCATTCATTCTGTTACATGTACTGGCAGTTCCTTCCTTCTTAATGCTGAGCTGTGTTCTATAAACGACTTATTTATCCATTGACCCATTGATGGACATTTATGTATTTTCCAGTTTTTAGTGATAGTCGCTAAAGCTACTATAAACATTTATCTACAGATGTTTGTGTGGACCTATGGCTTCATTTATCTTAGGCAAATGCCTAGCTGGGTTGCTGGGTCACATAGTGAATGTATATTTAACTTCATAAGAGCCAAGCTTTTCTTGGCTACAGTCATTCATCACTCATTGTTGGCCATGGATCAATGCTGATATGGCAAAGAATTGGGTACATGTGAATGAAAAACCACCAGCCAGCCATTAATCCCGATGAAATTATTACCAGAAAACACAGGAAAATTGACTGAACTTGCCTTCTACCTCCTTAGTTCCCCTTGATTACTCTGAATTTGTTGCAAATAAACACTGAAATGGCTCAAAGGGAGCAGAAAACAAGCTAGAGAAACAACTGAAAGTGTGCTTAATCCATAAATTAGAAAATGAGGGACTTCCCTGGTGGCGTAGTGGTTAAGAATCCACCTGCCAATGCAGGGGACAGGTTTGATCTCTGGTCCAGGAAGATCCCACATTCCATGGAGCCCATGCGCCACAGCTGCTAAGCCTGCACTCTACAGCCTGTGAGCCACAACTACGGAACCCGAGTGCCACAACTACTGAAGCCCGCACACCTAGAGCCCATGCTTCACAACAAGTGAAGCCACCGCAATGAGAAGCCTACACACCACAATGAAGAATAATAGCCCATGCTCACTGTGACTAGAGAAAGCGCATGTGCAGCAATGAACACCCAATGCTGCCAAAAATAAATAAATTTATTTATAAAAAATGAGTGTCTAGAGAAGTAAGGATTAGATATGCTTACCAATCATGCAGAGTGCTTGCTTTTATCATCTTCCTACTTTGAGCTAGAAAAATAATTATATTTCTAAAGATGCTGGCTTCAGGTTAAAAGAGTTGAATTTACGTGCGAGTAACATAAAAGTGACTTAGATTATTTCTTTTGAAAATGCAATCTAAAAAAAATCAATTTTGTATTTATTGCGATAAGTTTTAGCCACTTCAACAGAGACATCTCAACAAATGCTGTCAGACTGAAATGCTCCCGGATCGTCAAGTGCTCCAATGTATTGCCATAAATAAGAAACCAGCCACAATATGAAATTCACATTTTAATCAGTCTCTCTGTCTGAATTTCCAATGTGTCTTTCCTTGTGGTTTTGCATCTGTAAGATCTCAATTAATTATTTTGACTGAGGCTCAAAACACCATCCATTCAGTGAAGAGCCATTTTATGTCTTTAGTATTTCTTTCTTTCTTTCTTTAACATTTTTATTGCAGTATAATTGCTATACAATGTTGTGTTAGTTTCTGCTGTATAACAAAGTGAATCAGCTATATGTATACATATATCCTCATATCCCCTCCCTCTTGCATATCCCTCCCACCCTCCCTATCCCACCCCTCTAGGTGGTCACAAAACATGGAGCTGATCTCCCTGTGCTATGCAGCTGCTTCCCACTAGCTATCTATTTCACATTTGGTAGTGTATACATGTCAGTGCTACTCTCTCACTTCATCCCAGCTTACAATTCCCCCTCCCTGTGTCCTCAAGTCCATTCTCTATGGCTGCATCTTTATTCCTGTCCCGCCACTAAGTTCTTCAGAACCATTTTTTCCTTAAGATTCCGTATATGTGTGTTAGCATATGGTATTTGTTTTTCTCTTTCTGACTTACTTCACTCTGTATGACAGATTCTAGGTCCATCCACCTCACTACAAATAACTCAATTTCGTTTCTTTTTATGGCTGAGTAATATTCCATTGTATATATGTGCCACATCTTCTTTATCCATTCATCTGTCGATGGACACTTAGGTTGCTTCCATGTCCTGGCTATTGTAAATAGTGCTGCAATGAACATTGCAGCATATGACTCCTTTTGAATTATGGTTTTCTCAGGGTATATGCCCAGTAGTGGGATTGCTGGGTCACATGGTAGTTCTATTTTTAATTTTTTAGGGAACCTCCATACTGTTCTCCAAAGTGGCTGTATCAACTTACATTACCACCAACAGTGCAAGAGGGTTCCCTTTTCTCCACACCCTCGCCAGCATTTATTTTTTGTAGATTTTTTGATGATGGCCATTCTAACTGGTGTGAGATGATACCTCATTGTAGTTTTGATTTGCATTTCCCTAGTGATTAGTGATGTTCAGCATCCTTTCATGTGTTTGTTGGCAATCTGTATATCTTCTTTGGAGAAATGTCTGTTTAGATCTTCTGCCCATTTTTGGATTGGGTTGTTTGTTTTTTTGAAATTGAGCTGCATGTGTTGCTTGTATATTTTGAAGATTAATCCTTTGTCAGTTGCTTCATTTGCAAGTATTTTCTCCCATTCTGAGGGTTATCTTTTCATCGTGTTTATGGTTTCCTTTGCTGTGCAAAAGCTTTTAAGTTTCATTAGTCCCATTTGTTTATTTTTGTTTTTATTTCCATTTCTCTAGGAGGTGGGTCAAAAAGGATCCTGCTGTGATTTATGTCATAGAGTGTTCTGTCTATGTTTCCCTCTAAGAGTTTTATAGTGTCTGGCCTTACATTTGGGTCTTTAATGCATTTTGAGTTTATTTTGGGGTATGGAATTAAGGAGTGTTCTAATTTCATTCTTTTACATGTAGCTGTCCAGTTTTCCCAGCACCACTTATTGAAGAGGCTGTCTTTTCTCCATTGTATTCTCTTGCCTCCTTTATCAAAGGTAAGGTGACCATATGTGCATGGGTTTACCTCTGGGCTTGCTATCCTGTTCCATTGATCTATATTTCTGTTTTTGTGCCAGTACCATATTGTCTTGATTACTGTAGCTTTGTAGTATAGTCTGAAGTCTGGGAGCCTGATTGTTCCAGCTCTGTTTCTCTTTCTCAAGATTGCTTTGGCTATTCAGGGTCTTTTTTGTTTCCATACAAATTATGAAACTTTTTGTTCTAGTTCTGCGAAAAATGCCATTGGTAGTATGATAGGGATTGCATTGAATCTGTAGATTGCTTTGGGTAGTATAGTCATTTTCACAATGTTGATTCTTCCAAACCAAGAACATGGTATATATCTCCATCTGTTTGTATCGTCTTTAGTTTCTTTAATCAGTGTCTTATAGTTTTCTGCATACAGGTCTTTTGTCTCTTTCGGTAGGTTTATTCCTAGGTTATCTTATTCTTTTTGTTGCAGTGCTAAACGGGAGTGTTTCCTTAATTTCTCTTTCAGATTTTTCATCATTAGTGTACAGGAATGCAAGAGATTTCTGTGCATTAATTTTGTATCCTATTTTATCAAATTCATTGTTGAGCTCTAGTAGTTTTCTGGTATCATCTTTAGGATTCACTATGTATAGTATCATGTCATCTGCAAACAGTGACAGTTTTACTTGTTTTCCAATTTGGATTCCTTTTATTTCTTTTTCCTCTCTGATTGCTGTGGCTAAAACTTCCAAAACTGTGTTGAATAATGGTGGTGAGAGTGGGCAACCTTGTCTTTTTCCTGATCTTAGAGGAAATGTTTTCAGTTTTTCACCATTGAGAATGATGCTGGCTGTGGGTTTGTCATCTATGGGTTTTATTATGTTGAGGTAGGTTCCCTCTATACCTACTTTCTGGAGAGTTTTTTTTTTTTATCATAAATGTGTGTTGAATTTTGTTGAAAGCTTTTTTCTGCATATTGAGATTGTCATATGGTTTTTCTCCTTCAGTTTGTTAATATGGTGTATCACATTGATTGATTTTCATATATTGAAGAATCCTTGCATTCCTGGGATAAACCTCACTTGATCATGGTGTATGATCCTTTTAATGTGCTGTTGGATTCTGCTGTGTTTTGTGCACAGAATTTGAAAGTATACATTTAATAATTGGTTTACTTTTTAATTATTTATGTCATCTCCATGAAAAGAGAGAGTTGTACTTACAGTAACTGGTCGGCAGCTCAGCAGAGGAGTGCAACCTAGTGGACTAGGTGTGCAGGCTCTGGAGTTAGATGGCCTGAATTCAAACCCCAGCTCTACCAATACTATTTATGTCATCTTGGGAAGATTACTTCATCTCTCTGTGCCTTTATCATTTTCTACCCAATCTGTAAAATAGAGAAAATGATATTTGTCTCCTGGTGTCAGTGTGAGGGTTAGAAATAGTACATACAGTTGGAATACCTACCACAGAGTAAGTGCTCAATACTTTTTTGCTAAAGGATACTGTAAATTAACATTCATTGATTCAACTTTCTATTGTGATTTCCATTTGTTATGGAAAACTTCTTTTAATTGTTCAAACATATCCTCTCCAAGTAATCAAACCTTTCTAATGCTCAGTTTCTTCAACTATAAAATGAGGAAACTGGGCATTGTGATCTCTTTTTTTTTCCCAGTTATAAAATATTCAATTATATGACTATACAATAGGTTTTGTTTTTCTCCTTTGACTTGTCATAAAAAGTCATCCTCAGTTACTTAAAACAGTGAGGGTTTTTCTTTGTGTTCTTGTTTGTTTGTTCTAATAAGCGTTGGAGGACAGTGGAATCATCTAGGAAGTTTTTAAAGTTACAGATACCTTTGGCTCTGATTCTGGATCAAGTGGGGAGAGAGTGTTGTAGTTTAAAAATCTCCCCAGCTACATCAAATCTCCACCTCCAGCTTCCCCCACTGATCACCTTCTGAGACCTGTCCTATTGAGAACCATTGCTTTAACACATATTATGAAAGAAGAGATGTTTAGCACTACTGCATGTATATGAGCCAAACATTACAGGTTTTCTGTTTTGGACAGTGTGATGACTATAACCATGTACCACTGATTTTCCCCAGTGAAAACTGTTATTTATGTCTCTGTTCCAAAAATGATTCTGTTCGTGGCTCTGTGTAACTACATCTCCCCAGTCCTTAAAATTTCTGTATCAACTAGCATTTTATCATCACAAATCTCTCTAAAAATACACTATAATAATGATGTGAAAGGATTGTAGTCACTTGAATTTTCTTGTAGCCTACTTCAGTGAAAATCTATTTAGATTTTAAAAGGCATTATATCTTTGAAATGTGTTGCAATCAAATCCCAATGAAAAAGATCACAACAAATCTAGTTTTCCAGTGTAACATTTTGGATAAATGTTTCATTCTACTTGTCTGGTTTGCTTCAACTCTTTTCACTTTACCTCCCAACCAAATAAAGGAAAGGTGAAGGCAGATTTACAAATAACAGGGGCATAGGAGTTGGGTCAGGTGTCAGATGTTTGACCTTAGTAACCACCAAACTTTGGTGCCTGGAAAGTCCAAGGTGGATTTTTGGCTTTCTTGATGGTGGAAACTGATTTATTGTCTTAGGTGGTAACACTGACCTAGCTCACCTCACGGCACTTCATATGCTTTGGATAGATATCCCCTGAGGCCCTTGCTCTCTGCACCTGCAGTGAGGGAATTTTCTACAGCTTGAGGAGTCCTACTCTACAAAAACCACATAAAGAGAAACATTCAATAGAAAACTCTGAAACCTAGTCTTACCTCTCTTTCATATTCTTCTTAGCGTCTTAAATTTTTCAGGTATAATCAGTTTTGCTGTGTGAAATTTCCATGTCAATCAGCACCTGCCCCCAAAAGCTTTCCAGATCATTTCTAATTTATACCTGCCAAAGCCCAGCTCCTGTTTTGCAAAGTGTTTGGGTAGGAAAACTTTTATCTGGGTTGAGGAATCTTTTTACAAATTCTTGTCTACATTTGCTGTTGCAGATGTAACTGAAGCTCTAATCACCTCATTATGTCAACATTCTCTTAACAAAAAACCTCCCAGTGTTTCTGATATCACTGAACATCTGAAATAGAAAAACATAGTTTCTGTGAAACTTTGAATGGAAAAAAAGTTTGTCCATTCTTTAGTGCGGAAAAAACTCAGGCAATTTACTTTATGCAGGCTTAGTGAGAACATTTCAGAAGAGAACTTGGAAAATTCTGGCACCAAGAAAGGTTTGTTTCACTTTGTGTTTAGGAGAGTAAAGTCTAACTGCCTTTTAGCTCCAAAACACAGAAGCTTGAGAGAATTGTTTCTCCATTCCAGACGTCTTCTCTGAACTTGAAAAAAAATTCAATAATTTGTGAAGATAAGACCAGAGCATACAAGTGTGAAAGCATTAACCTCCCAGGAACCCTAGAGGGAGCTCCCACTTTTGAGTGTGGGCTACAAGCACACTTTAAAAAAAGTTTTTATTTTTATTTATCTATTGATTTTAATTTATTTTTTATTGAAGTATAGTTGAATTACAATGTTGTGTTAGTTTTTAGTGTACAGCAAAGTGCTTCAGATATACACATATATATGTATATTCTTTTTCATATTCTGTTCCATTGTGGTTTATTACAGGATATTGAATATAGTTCCTTGTGCTAGGATCTTGCTGTTTATCCATTGTATATATAATAGTTTGCATCTGCTAATTTCAAACTCCCAATCCATCCCTCCCCCACCCCCTCCCCCTTGGCACCCACAAGTCTGTTCTCTATGTCTGTGTGTCTGTTTCTGTTTGGTAAATAAGTTCCATACGGTATTTGTCTTTCTCTTTCTGACTTACTTCACTTAGTATGATAATCTCTGGGTCCATCCATGTGGCTGCAAATGGCATGATTTCATTCTTTTTTTAATGATTTCATTCTTTTTTATGGCTGAGTAGTATTCCAGTGTGTGTGTGTGTGTGTGTGTGTGTGTGTGTGTGTATCACACATCATCTTTACCTATTCACCTGTCGATGGGCATTTAAGTAGCTTCCATGTCTTGGCTCTTGTAAATAGGGGTTATAAACACACTTTGGCTCAATTCCACAATGTTTTATATGTGCCTACTAAGTGCAAGACAATGTGGGAAATAAGTGTGAATGAGTCTTCTGGGAGTTCACAGTCTAATGGGGGAGGCTGAGATTTATGCACATGATTTAAGTTAGGGAGACCATGAATGATGTGTTAGGGATATACAGGAGAGGCTCTGGGCACATGGGAAGGGGCTAGGAAATCTTAGGAAGCTTCTTGAGCTGAGCCTGGAAAGATGTGGCTGGCATAGTGGTTTCTGAAATGCTTTCTGTTTCCTATTAAGTATCACATACCCTTGGAAATAAACTAACTCTAACATTTAATCATTCATTTACTCATTCAAAAATATTGAGGACTCACTGTGGGCCAGTTACTGGACCTTCCTGGATTTACTCAATATTTATTCATTCAATACATATTATTTGAGGACCTATGACAATCCAGTCACTGTTCTAGATTCCTCTGCCTAGGACTGTAATCTCTTCCTAGGACTATAATCTGAAGATGGTCAGCTGCTGGAACCATCTTATGAGCATGGAGTCCAATTCATTCTCCCAATACTTCACAACCAATCCAATGTTGTTTACCTTACTACCATGACTGGATTTTTTCCAAAGCAGGGACCATTTTAAATTTAATTGATGTCATAGTTTGGGAAAAAAAATGATGGACAAGGAGACAAACTTGAGTTCTAGTCCTGGACTCACTACTTATTATCTTCTCCATCTTGAACAAGTCAGCTTCTCCCTGTCTGTTCTGCACCTTTAAGATGAGAATAATAATTTTGATGTTTTAATATTAGAATGGGTAGTTATGAGGATTGAATAAGAAAAGGTACCTGAAGGCTCCTCATCAGCTATGAATCCATATAAAAATGGAATATTTTATTGATTAGCAACTGGCTTGGCACAGAAGGTACTAGACATTTGCAAAATACTTGATGACAATGAGGAAGATCATGGTAAATGCTTTTTACTGTTGAATACTATCAGTACACCCAACAAATTATATTGGAAATGGGTCCATAATGGACTGAGTTGTGTTCCCCCCAAAACTCATAAGTTGAAGCCCTAGCCCCGGTGATTGTATTAGGAGATATGGCCTTTAAAAGGTAATTAAGGTTAATTGAGGCCATAAGGATGGAGCCCTAATTCAGTTTGACTGGTGTCCTTCCAAGGAGAGGAACTATACCAGGGGTGCTAGTGCACAGAGGAAAAGCCATGTGAAGACACAGCAAGAAGGCAGCCATCTGCAAGCAAAGGAGAGAGACCTCGTGGGAAAGCAACTCAGCCAACACCCTGTTCTTCTACTTCCAGCCTCCAGAACTTTGAGAAAATTAATTTCTGTTGTTTAAGCCACCCAGTCTGTGGTATTTTATTATAGCAGCCCTTACAAACTAATACAGGATCCTTATATAAACTTGTCATTTTTTTCACTTTCTTAATGGTTTATGCACGCCACAACTAAAATCATCATTAGAAGACAGAAACTGTGGAATAAGGCTCACCTGGAGTTTCAGAACTGAGTCACTTAAAAACAGTAACAACATATTCAGCGGATTACCAGATATTTAACTGCTATAAATTTGAGAAAGAAGTTGTGATATTCCACCTGATATAATTGTTCTTTGTTGAAATGTCAACTGTAGGGTTTTGAATTATACTCAGCCAATTTTACACCAACTAATGCACATCTGTTAAGATGCACAGATGTGTTATTTGCAAAATTTTATATCTATCTATCTATCTATCTATCTGTCTATCTATCTATCTCCTAGTAGAAGGGTCAGATGTTAGAATAATGCCCATCAAAGAAGTGAAATGCCAGAAGTCTGCAGTTCTTTACTGGGCTCATTTCTTATCCAGTAGGGATTATATTTATATATGCTTTGATATCTTGTTTTCATTCAGTGTGGGAAGTTTTTCATTTGCAACATATATGTCTCTGCCTTCTTCAAATCCCCAAATATATGAAGTGAGAAATACTACTTGTTTTATTTTTGTTTTTCATGTATCTACACTATAATTTTATTTTGGGTTCTTTATTTTTTAATTAAACAAGGATTATTAATTCATGGCTAAAATGTTAACTAGTCTTCAGAATGAATCACTTGGTACTAAAATGTAGGTTTTAGAGTACATATATTTCAGTTTTTATTCTCTGATAACCATAAAGCATTATTTTATGCATATACATATGTTAGCTAGTTTTCATTTGTTAAAACTAGCTAACATTTTGATCTGATAATGACTCAAGTGGAGGGTTATTCTGAAGATTTGGCAGAACAAACGTATCCTTAACAAAGAAGTGGAATGATTTGAAAGTTCAGAAACTGATGTAGTAATTAATGTGGGACTAACTACACCATCTTTTGGTTACCAAATTGGTGTAACCAAATTGTTGATAGCAAGAGATGCATAGATGCTTTGGACAAATTATGCAGTATAGTAATAATACAGTGAACAAAGAGGACCCATTCAGTAATGTACTTCGTGGTCAGAAGCTTTGTTACCAGAAAAAGAAATAAAACAGGAAAGTTAGCCATGCATTCATGATAGAGAAGTGATGGGTGTGGGGATGGGGTAGGACTAAAGTTACCCCAAAGCATTAACACTGATGTGACTAATTTAGCATGTTTAACCTTGAGAGCGGTTCTTTGTTAATCTATGAACAGTCCAGTCATCATTTATTGTCTGCTTAATACTACTCATCCTCATGCTGATCCTTAGTCTAGTCTCTAGCCCCTCAAAGCATGGTCCACAGACTAGCAACCTGAGTCTTATTAGACTTATTAGAAGTGCTGACAGGGAGATCAGCTCCGTGCTTTGTGACCACCTTTAGGGGTGGGAGGGAGGGAGACACAAGAGGGAAGAGATATGGAAACATATGTATATGTATAACTGATTCACTTTGTTATAAAGCAGAAACTAACACACCATTGTAAAGCAATTGTCCTCCAATAAAGATGTAAAAAAAAAAATGCTGAATTTGGCTGTACCTCAGAGTGCAGACGTACTGAATCAGGATCTGCATTTTACCAATATCCTAGGTGATTTACTCACACATTAAAGTTGGAGAACACAGTTCCTCTCTACTTTTAAGTATGTAAGAATCACCTGAATATCTTATTAACATGGAGATTGTAGATTCTGATTTAGTAGGTGTGGGGTAGAGCCTGAGATTCTGTATTTCTAACAAGCTCCTGGATGACACCAACACTGAGGGGAACCACACTTGGGGTAATCAGGATTAGAGCAGTGGTTCCCAGACTTCTCTGATGATAAAATCACCCAGAGAACCTATTAAAAATACAAAATTCTAGGTATATTACCAGAACCATTGAATTAGAATGCTCTGGGGAGTGACCTGGGGAAAGGTTTTGACTTTTATTTTTTTATTTTTTTAATACTTTAGGTAATTCTTATCATAAGACGTTTGGGAAACTCTTGTAGGCCAGTCCTTATAGTTTGTACACACCATCTAATGCCTCAAAATAGGACACACTCACCAATTACTCAATGACTAGGGTTGTATAAACACTTCTATTTGAACGTTCAGTGAATTCCTGGACATATTTGTTTTCCTCAAAATGATTTTACCTAGCAGGGGAAGGTAAGTTTACAAAAACATTTACTTTACTGTAGCTTTCTTTGTTTTGTGGTGTCTCTCCAGGAGTGGAAGAGAGGATGGAAAGAAAAGAAGAATCCATGTAGTTAAAACACTTCTTCCCCTTGGAGGTGAATCATCAGCCTGCCATTCCCTCCATCATCTTTCCCAGCTTCTTAGGGTGGGGTTTTGCTCTGGCCTCTCTCACCATGTTTTCCTGAACATAGAACCTTTCCCAGGGACCTCAAGTCAGGCTGGCCAGCCAGAAGCAAGTCTTCCTGGAGGCCACTGGTCATTCTTTGGATGGTGCCTACCTCCCCCAGGGCAAGGCTCCAGGAGTATGGCAGACTCTCCTAAACTCTGAAGGCTTCTTCTTGTAGCCTCCAGTGCCTTGCAATATATTCTGACCTAATTATTATAAGAATTTAAAGAAAATCATTTTTAGATAATTTATTGATGCATTTCTTGACTGTTTCATTTCCCAAATCCCATTTTCTTGCATTGTTCTCTTTACTTGGAATGGCTTTTCTTCCTTTATTTATCTGAAAGCTACACATCTTTCACTGTTAGCTTTAGTCTCAATCACTCATGAGCTTCTCTTGGAAGTTCCATCTCTTATCAGTTCTCTGTTCCTTAATTACTACAGTACTAACATTCATACACAGGAAGGTACATGGGTAAGGTAATAAGAGAAAGAACATGTTTTAGAGTCAGAAGATTTGGATTTCAATTCCATCTCTTCTACTTACTGGTTTTATGGCTTTGGGCAAGGGATTTAACATCTCTGAGTTTCATATGAAAATGGGAATTATAATATCTACTAGTGTTTACAGGGGACTCATGAGATCACATTTGTAAGGAAGCTTGCACAGCGTATGAGACACTGCAGGGATCCAATAGTTCATAGGTCTTGTTATTATTACTATTACTACCATGTATTACAATTTAACTGCTCCATGTGTATAAGTTTTTACCTGCTTTAAAAATAACCAAAGGGCCTCCCTGGTGGCGCAGTGGTTGAGAGTCCGCCTGCCGATGCAGGGGATACGGGTTCGTGCCCCGGTCTGGGAGGATCCCATATGCCGCGGAGCGGCTGGGCCCGTGAGCCATGGCCGCTGGGCCTGCGCGTCCGGAGCCTGTGCTCCGCGACGGGAGAGGCCACAGCAGTGAGAGGCCCGCGTACCGCAAAAAAATAAAAAAAATAAAAATAAAAATAAAAATAACCAAAGACAGAAATAATTTTTTTTTTTTTTTTTTTTTTTTTTTTTTTTTTTGCGGTACGCGGGCCTCTCACTGTTGTGGCCTCTCCCTTTGCGGAGCACAGGCTCCAGACGTGCAGGCTCAGCAGCCACGGCTCACGAGCCCAGCCGCTCTGCGGCATGTGGGATCCTCCCGGACCGGGGCACGAACCCATGTCCCCTGCATTGGCAGGCGGACTCTCAACCACTGCACCACCAGGGAAGCCCTGGCAGGAGGATTCTTAACCACTGTGCAGCCAGGGAAGCCCTGGATGACTATTCTTGATGTTTATTCCTGTGTGGATGCTTTCTGTGTTTTTGTAAAGATCATTCTGTGAAATTTAATGAACCATATCATCAGTCATGTCCTCTTGGTAAGACAACAGCAAATATTCTGGGATTTTTTCCTCTTGGCATCATCCCTCAATGGACACAGCTGACATGGTTATGAAGCACAGTCCATTCAGTCAGAGCAGTTCTTCAGGGACCAGACAATGTGGTCAATCTACACAGCCCTCAGAGTTTCAACTTGATTCAGGACAAACTGAAGTTTACACGTTATATGCTGCTTATGCAAAGTTTAGGGAATTGTTAAATAGTGCTTCTCTCAATGGATGCTCACTGGGAGGCAGTGGGCATGATTTATGTTTACTTTATAAGTTCCTGGAGTGCAGACAGTTCATATTCAAAATCTTATTCCTTAGATTCTTAGAAACATAAAAATTTTCAGGTGAGCTGGAAGGTAGGACTGACATTCTCTATTCAGATTTAGAGATCCTAATGAGGATCCCATTTCCTAATAGAAGAGGTAATTCACATGCACAGGATAGTAGTTTTGCTTCTCTCAAACACTGAAAAATTGTTGATACAAGCAAAATAGTTCTATTCCTTGGAGCCCGACTACAATAATTTTAGCCTTGACATTTTTTGAAGTTGGTGTTGGAGGAAAGTCAGCTCAACCATAAAAAAATAATTCAGTGCTTCCCTGGTGGCGCAGGGGTTGAGAGTCTGCCTGCCGAAGCAGAGGACACGGGTTCATGCCCCAGTCCGGGAAGATCCCACATGCCGCAGAGCGGTTGGGCCCGTGAGCCATGGCCGCTGAGCCTGCGCGTCCGGAGCCTGTGCTCGGCAACGGGAGAGGCCACAGCAGTGAGAGGCCCCCGTACCGCAAAAAAAAAAAAAAAAAAGCGTATTGGGAAAGAAAAAGAATTGTTACATTTTTACTATTTGAAACACAGCTGTTTTTATTTTAGAAAGGCATCAGGTAGAATGTTTTCAGCAGCAAACAACCAATGCCTTATTGCTAAAGACTTAAAAATAAGGAGATTTATTTAACTCCCATAATAAGTGCCTGGGTAGGGCAGACTGCAGGGGTCGCTTCAGGTTACCTGTGCCCTCCTCTGAGAAGCCCTTGGCTCCACCCTCTTCTGTGTATTGGTGCCATCTGCAGGCTGGTAGCAGAATTACAAAACAAGTTTCCACAATGCTAAGAGTTCTCAAAGTGAGGTTCCAGACTGGCTTCATGAGAATCATCTGGGAACTCATTAGGAATGAAATTCTCAGGCTTCCTAAATCAAAAATCTGGGAGTGGGGCCCAACACCCTATGATTTAGCAAACACTCCTGGTGATTTTTGGCTCACTCAGGTTTGAGAAACACTGGCTCAGACCAGAAATTCTAAACCCTAGCTGTGCACTGGAATCACCTGTGGACCTTTAAAGACACCAGATGCCAGAGCTCTACCCCAGAACTGTTGAAATTGGAGGGGGGGGGTATAAAAAGGGGAGGAAGGAAGGGAGGGACCTAGGCATTGGTACTTCACAAGGTTCCCTGGGCTGAGAAACTCTGGCTTCACCTAATTGTGACCCATCCCCTGGGCTGGGAATAGCCTGGACCCAGACTTCCCTGAACACATGGTGTTGTGGGGAAGGTAGATGTCTGCACAGCATCACGGTCTTGTTGGGAAAATGATGGCTGGTGGGAAGGCTACCAAGTGCACCTTCTCACATGGTCCATAGTTATAATCTCAGCACAAATCCAGATTTACTCTCCTTCCTTCTCAATGTTGTAAAGTATTTTCATATTGTTATACAGTTTTATTTCATTATTATTGCCTTAATGTCTACACAATGAATTGAATCATTTTGAAGTTGAAGTGTATGTAATTTTCACAAACTTAAGAAACGTTCATGAAGGCAATGAGGAGCTGGTGTTATATAAGCTTAAAATTACCATAGAAACAGACTCTGCAAAGCTATGCTATCAGAGGCATAGTCGATGTGTGTGTGATGATGTGTCAAACATGAGGAAAACACAGCTTTGGGGAGCTGTGCTGAGTATTTTTCTACCTTCCCTGATGACAGGACCTGTATGAAAATAATTCCAAGCAAAAAAATGTGCAAAAGGTTTTCTCAGCTGTACTCTATAATTACTAGAATACTCAGTCTTTTAGGTATGAGATAGAAATACCATGATTCATGTTGGATAGTTAAATATTTGGGAAGTCATTGCCAGATATTTCCTGATTCTCTCTTGACAAAGATCACATGAAATGGGAAGAAGACCAGTTGACAAATCAAACAATATCTTGTAGGTATGTCAATTAGACACCTATAAGACTTACCTACAAGATAGTATGCTAAGGAATATGCAAGAGAAGGAGGGAGATCCCTGCTCTTGAGGCGCTTATATTATTGCTGAAAAATGAATCTATGCATATGAAATGGTAGCTAACTCAAGGAACCAGCCAAATAACTAGTAAGAGATTGTGCACTTATGAAATAGCTGCTAACAGTGAGATTAATAGGTGTTTAGTGGAAGGGTTTAGATTAGGGTGATGTGGGACACGCTTACAGAGGTACGATTACAGCAGGATTCCAAAGGATGGACAGCATTTAGATCGACACAGGGAGGATCATGGGATAACATAGTAAGGCAGGGGAAAGGCACAAGCAGGTGTAGAGGCTTTTGAAGGTGAAGGATTTGAAAAGTAAGATAAAGTCCATTCCTATTGTGCTTCTGCTTAAAGCATCTGGAATGTTTGCATGCCAAATATGAGTTGGAGACTTGTAGAAAATGAGGTGGGAGATATAGGTGTGGGCTAGATCATGGAGGTGTTTTTGAGCCATGTTATGGTCTTAAGCTTTCATTTATAAAATGGGACTAATATCTCAAAAGATTTTCATTAGGGTTAAATGAATTAGTACAAGTTCATGGCACATAGTAATGGGTTTGGTAAATGTTTTCTATTATGAGTAGTATTAGTATTATTGTCTTATTAGCAATGAGAGACCCTTAAGAATATTAAACAGAAGGCACAAATTATCCAATTTGCATTTTAAAAATTTCCCTGGCTGTAGTGTGGAGAATGGACTGATGGCAGAGGAAAGGATAGATGGAATAGGGAAATTAGGAGGAAATTGCAGTAATCTGGTTGAGAGGTGGGGACCTGGATTAGCCAGTGGAAATGTGTTGGATTGGTATCTGTAGTACTTGACTGGATATTTCTTGCAACTATCAAGCTAATAATTATTGAGTTCTTAGACCATCTGCCAGACACTGTCTTAGTGAAAGAGTATAATGGTAAATAAGCAAGAGAGGCAAGATTCTTTTCCATTTAGAGCTTAGATTGCAGTAGGGAGGGTAGATAAAACACATGCAAACTAATAGGTAAAAGACCTACCAATTGGGATAAGATTTATAATGGGAACAAACAAACAAGGGACTAAGAAAATAACAAGTCAGTGGTGGAGGTGAGGCTAGATTTCGATGCTTCTTTTAGGAGAGGCTACTCCAAGGTGGCTTTGAAGCTGGGAACTAAATAATGAGAAGAAGTTGTCCAGCGAAGAGGGGTCCAGACATTGGAAATGGCACCCACAGGATGGAGCCAGCATGGGAACAAGAAGAGAAGCCGTGTGACTGGCAGTGAGGGAGGTGTGGGAATGGTGGGGGGAAGGTGTGCAGGAGCCAAGTTATGCAGAGTCTCCCAAGCCTTGAAAAGGAGTTTGGATTTGACTTGAACTACAATGTTTGAGGTATGAGTATGAGAAAGACTTACGGCTTCCAGTGATATTGTGGTGATGTTGGAGAAGAGACTGAGAGTTTGTGAAATGAAATAATAAACAAATGAGGACCTGCTGTGAAAAAGGTATAAACAAAATGTTCCGTTCCTCAAAGGAAGGTGTTGCAGTAACTGTGTCCATCTTAGATGGATAAGCCTGGGCACATAGAATTATACTCGCTAATGTAGTCAGACCACTACTGAAGAGATCTCTCTTCTAGTTGACTAACACTGTAAAGGACCTTTAATGTTAAAAGCATTCGTTTAATACCATTTTTGAAACCCATGATAGGTTTTTCTGTTCTTTTTGTATAGGAGAAAATGGCAGATATATCTGTACAAATTTTGAAAATGCCTTTCTGAAATTTCAGCTAATTTTAAGTTGTCTTTTTCTCTTAAAATATTTTTTTTTTAGTATCATACATTTGAAAAACCATTCTCAACAGGCAAGTTCAGTAAAGTTAACAGATAATTGAATCTTAGAACCCTAAAGTCCTAGAAGCCTAAGGGCAGCTATGTCTCATCTTGTCCAAATTTCTACCTCAGGTCAGGATTCCTTCCTACAAAGCCCCCTATTCTGCAAAGAACAGCTCATCTCTGAGCTGGTTCACCACTTACACACCCAGACCGACCTACAGGCAGGCAATACTAATTCCTCTACTTAAATTGAAACTTACATTGATAGGATACCTGCTTTCTTTGAATTTCACACACTGGCTCTACTTTTACCTTCTGAATTAACAGAGAAGACATCAACATCCTCTTCCTTTAAAATATTTCGTAATGATGGATTGAGTTCCTGTGTATCTTCACAAGTACTTTCCTTTTTTAAGTCAAAATATCTTCTATTTCTTCAAACATCTTTAGAATAAAAAATATCTCTGTCAGATTACCTCATCAATCTGGCCAGCCTCTTCGATCTCATATTTAATGGTCTTCTGATCGCTAAAACTTAACAAAGTTGTTAAGAGTAACTAGTCTTGCACTGTGGTGCATGAGTAGCTAAAACCCCTAATCTTCATTTGAATTAAGGAAATTTTCTTCTAGCCTGGACTTGTGTCTTGATATTTTTCTGAACAAAAGTTTATGATTTTACAATTATCTTTATTTAAATTTTTTCTTTTGCTTCTAGGTATCATTCAAGTATTTTGAAAAAACTTTGAATATTTATCCAGCCAGCCATTGAATTAAGTACATTCTAAACTGTGTTCAAAAGATATTAAGCAACCATTATCATGCCATCTTTGTCTTTATTCCTTCCCTGGAAAAATGATAGAAAGTCATAGAAAAGACATAGTTCTGGGACAAAACTCTTGTGTCTTTTTAGCAGTTTGACGTTAATCCATTAATTTACACTAATGATGATTAATTGCTTATCCAGTGCAAGGTATTTCAATAATTGCATTGCATACATTATTTAATATAATACAACAACGCTGTAAAGATTGTATTACAGTATTATTTCATTCTTATCATTGGAAAAAAACCCAAAGCTTAGAAACAAAGTAACCTCTCAGGGTCACCTGAGCTTTGGAGCTAAGATTATAACCCGGACAGTCAGAGACTGAGTTCATGCTCTTAGTCACTAGTCTTCTATTTGAGCCAGCTAATTATATTATCATACAGTATTTCTCATCTTGATCTCAAGAATGCAACTGAGTATTTTGTCCAACAATGGCCTAAAATTCATTTTCAAAATATTTAACTTATTTCTCTCATTTACTAGTATTTTACCTCAATTTTTAAAAAAAAGAAAAAAATTACTCTATGTGGAAACATTACAATTTCTTTATTTTAGGATTTTTCCTTTAATCAGGTGTAAATACATACAGAGTCCATTTGAGTCATTTATTCCTCAATATGAATGAGAGTGGCTTTGATTGAAGGAAGAAGATAAAGCATCATCGTTCTTTACCTATGTTCCAATCAGAAACGATGTTGGGACATAAAGTAAACCCAAATCAAGATAGTCAGTATAAAGAGAAGTTATTTGGAAGATTCATTAAAGACAAAACCTCACAATATTTGAGAAGCAAACAAAAATAGCACATAAAAAATAAACTTAAATTTGGGGGAATACTGTCAAATAACAAGAGGAAAGAAATTAAGGCATTCATAATTCCACCATTTAGAGATAATCCCTTTTAGCAGAAACATGTACATTCTAGACCTTTTTCCATATTTCTCTTTTTCTTTTCTAAATTTGTAAACTTTACTTTTTAGTGAAGTTTTAGGTTCACAGCAAAATGGAGTGGATAGTACAGAGAGTTCTGGACACCCTGCCCCAACCCATGCACAACTTGCCCCGCTATTGATATTTCTCACCAGCGTGGTACATTTTTTATCATCGATAAACCTACATTGACTCATCATAGTCACCCAAGGCCCATAGTTTACATTAGGTTCACTCTTGGTGTTGTATGTTCTGTGAGGTTGGACACATATCTAGTCCCCTGAGGTCACCATCATAGCATCACACAGAATAGTTTCACTGCCCTAAAGATCCCCTGTGCTCTGCGTGCTCATCCTTTCCTTCTAACACTGGCAACCACGGATTCTTTTCCTGTGCCCATATTTTTGCCTTTTCCAGAAGGTCATACAGTTGGAATCATATAGTATGTAGCCTTTTCAGATTGGCTTCTTTCACCCAGTGATATGCGTTTGTTTCCTCTGTGTCTTTTCGTGGCTTGATAGCTCATTTCTTTTTAACCCCATAATATTCCATTGTCTGGAGGAACCACAGTTTATTTATCCATTCACCTACTGAAGGACACCTTGGTTTCTTCCAAGTTTTGGCAGCTATAAATAAAAATGCTATAAACATCGTGTGCAGGCTACTGTGTGGAAAAGTTCTCAGTTCATTTGGAAAAATACCAAGGCACAATTTCTGGATCATATGGTAAGAATATATTTAGTTTTGTAATTGGGGAATACATTTTAAGTTCAACTGAGCCATATCGAGGTTTGAATTGCAAAGTTAGGTTTCTTGAGGGTTCGTGATGCCTCCTCTGTCTTATTTTTGACTTTTCTCTCCAGCCTGACTTCCTGTTCTGTTGCTCTGTTGTAATTTTGGCTGGTATGTGGTGCAGATCCAGCGCGAATCGACACATGACTTTCCTATTCAGTGTACATCATTCTCTGGTGGTCTCTATTCAAATTTAGGAAGGGAGCAGTCTGACTGGCTCAATCTAGGCTGTTTGATTGGATTGATTGGTTTCCTCCAGCGTGAGTGTTCAGTCAGCTGGGGCCAAAGGGCAAGGCCAAAGCTTTTAGACCTGCTGTTCAGGAGAGGCTTAGAACATAGTGAGGGTGGAGCAACTTTCAAATCAGGGAGTTTCAGCTGGGAGGTTGTGTTAGATCTATACCATTAGGTACTGCTGATCTCAGTTACCTGTTTCTCTGATCTAGTTATTAACAATAGTACTCCCTTGTAATTTCAAAACTGTGCTCATTTGTGGGCTTCCCTGGTGGCGCAGTGGTTGAGAGTCCACCTGCCGATGCAGGGGACACGGGTCCGTGCCCTGGTCCGGGAAGATCCCGCGCGCCGCGGAGCGGCTGGGCCCGTGAGCCGTGGCCTCTGAGCCTGCGCGTCCGGAGCCTGTGCTCCGCAACAGGAGAGGCCACAACAGTGAGAGGCCCGTGTGCCGCAAAAAAAAAAAAAAAAAAAAAACCACACCAAAAAAACTATGCTCATTTGAATGGCAAATTATATGTGGACCCTAAGTACAGCCTACTTAGAAGTTTTGACTGGGATTATATGGTTATCAGGTACATGGTAGGGAGGTATTCTAAAAATCTCCTCTCCTGGAGGCTTCTCTGTGTGTTTCGTGGAAAGTAAACTTCATGGTATAAGTAAAACAAGAAAAAGAAAAACAAAATAGGCCCCAAGTTATAGTCTACAGGAGTTTCATTACATTTGTTTCAGACTAAGTAAATATTAGCTCTTAAAAAAAAGAAAACATGGGGCTTCCCTGGTGGCGCAGTGGTTGAGAGTCCGCCTGCCGATGCAGGGGACACGGGTTCGTGCCCCTATCCCGGAGGATCCCACATGCCGCGGAGCGGCTGGGCCTGCGAGCCATGGCCGCGGAGCCTGTGTGTCCGGAGCCTGTGCTCCGCAACGGGAGAGGCCACAGCAGTGAGAGGCCCGCATACAGCAAAAAAAAAAAAAAAAAGAAAACATGAAACATTTCAGAAATTTTCTGAAGTTGACCATCTTCTATGATTAACCTACTTTAGTTAAATGCAAATGAACATAAATGTCTTGCTGGTCCAATTTACCTGTTAATTAAAGAGCTCTTATTTTTTGCATCCCTCCAATATTTGAGTAAACCAGACATTTAATGACAATAGTTCTATCACATAAATTCAGTGGTTCTTCCTGAAAGGTAATTAACATGTAAATAGTTGGCTTTTGTACCCATTTAACCAAAGAGTGTTTTTTTTTCTTTTTTTAAAATTTTCTTCTCTAGCATGCTTCTCTTTTAACACCATTTTATGAATCTCAAGCAGTTCTAGCATTAAAATATATTTTTAGCTTTTTAGGATTACTTTAAATTTACTTTCGCTTTAGTTTTGTAATGCTAAGTAAAGAGAGGAAAAAAAGGAGTGGATTCTGTCCATTGGTGAAAGTGGGGTGTTAAAGTCCCCTACTATGATTGTGTTACTGTCGATTTCTCCTTTTATGGCTGTTAATATTTCCCTTATGTATTGAGGTGCTCCTATGTTGGGTGCATAAATATTTACAATTGTTATATCTTCTTCTTGGATTGATCCCTTGATCATTATGTAGTGTCCTTCTTTGTCTCTTCTAGTAGTCTTTATTTTAAAGTCTATTTTGTCTGATATGAGAATTGCTACTCCAGCTTTCTTTTGGTTTCCATTTGCATGGAATATCTTTTTCCATCCCCTTACTTTCAATCTGTATGTGTCTCTAGGTCTGAAGTGGGTCTCTTGTAGACAGCATATATATGGGTCTTGTTTTTGTATCCATTCAGCCAGTCTGTGTCTTTTGGTGGGAGCATTTAGTCCATTTACATTTAAGGTAATTATTGATATGTATGTTCCTATTCCCATTTTCTTAATTGTTTTGGGTTTGTTATTGTAGTTCTTTTCCTTCTGTTGTGTTTCTTGCCTAGAGAAGTTCCTTTAGCATTTGTTGTAAAGCTGGTTTGGTGGTGCTGAACTCTCTCAGCTTTTGCTTGTCTGTAAACGTTTTAATTTCTCCATCAAATCTGAATGAGATCCTTGCTGGGTAGAGTAATCTTGGTTGCAGGTTTTTCTCTTTCATCACTTTAATTATGTCCTGCCACTCCCTTCTGGCTTGTAGAGTTTCTGCTGAGAGATCAGCTGTTATCCTGATGGGGATTCCCTTGTGTGTTATTTGTTGTTTTTGCCTTGCTGCTTTTAATATGATTTCTTTGTGTTTAATTTTTGACAGTTTGATTAATATGTGTCTTGGTGTATTTCTCCTTGGATTTATTCTGTATGGGACTCTCTGTGCCTCCTGGACTTGATTAACTATTTCCTTTCCCATATTAGGGAAGTTTTCAACTATAATCTCTTCAAATATTTTCTCAGTCCCTTTCTTTTTCTCTTCTTCTTCTGGAACCCCTATAATTCGAATATTGGTGCGTTTAATGTTGTCCCAGAGGTCTCTGAGACTGTCCTCTGTTCTTTTCATTCTTTTTTCTTTATTTTGCTGTGCAGCAGTTATTTCCACTATTTTATCTTCCACCTCACTTATCCGTTCTTCTGCCTCAGTTATTCTGCTATTGATCCCATCTAGAGTATTTTTTATTTCATTTATTGTGTTTTTAATCGATGCTTGATTCATCTTTAGTTCTTCTAGGTCCTTGTTAACTGTTTCTTGCATTTTGTCTATTCTATTTCCAAGATTTTGGATCATCTTTACCATCATTATTCTGAATTCTTTTTCAGGTAGACTGCCTATTACCTCTTCATTTGTTAGGTCTGGTGGGTTTTTATCTTGCTCCTTCTCCTGCTGTGTGTTTTTCTGTCTTCTCATTTTGCTTATGTTACTGTGTTTGGGGTCTCCTTTTTGCAGGCTGCAGGTTCGTAGTTCCCGTTGTTTTTGGTGTCTGTCCCCAGTGGCTAAGGTTGGTTTAGTGGGTTGTGTAGGCTTCTTGGTGGAGGGGACTACTGCCTGTGTTCTGGTGGATGAGGCTGGATCTTGTCTTTCTGGTGGGCAGGTCCACGTCTGGTGGTGTGTTTTGGGGTGTCTGCAGACTTTTTATGATTTTAGGCCACCTCTCTGCTAATGGGTGGTGTTGTGTTCCTGTCTTGCTAGTTGTTTGGCATAGGGTGTCCAGCACTATAGCTTGCTGGTCGTTGAGTGAAGCTGGGTGCTGCTGTTGAGATGGAGATCTCTGGAAGATTTTCGCCGTTTGATATTGTGTGGAGCTGGGAGGTCTCTTGTGGACCAGTGTCCTGAAGTTCGCTCTCCCACCTCAGAGGCACAGCACTGACTCCTGGCTCCTCAATTTGGGATGATTTGTTGTCTATTCATGTATTCCACGGATGCAGGGTACATCAAGTTGATTGTGGAGCTTTAATCCGCTGCTTCTGAGGCTGCTGGGAGAGGTTTCCCTTTCTCTTCTTTGTTCTCACAGCTCCTGGGTCTCAGCTTTGGATTTGGCCCCGCCTCTGCGTGTAGGTCGCCGGAGGGCGTCTGTTCTTCGCTCAGACAGGACAGGGTTAAAGGAGCAGCCTCTTCGGGGACTCTGGCTCACTCAGGCCGGGCGGGAGGGAGGGGCACGGAGTGCGGGGCGAGCCTGCAGCGGCAGAGGTCGGCGTGACGTTGCACCAGCCCGAGGCACGCCGTGCGTTCTCCCAGGGAAGCCGCCCCTGGATCCCGGGACCCCGGCAGTGGCAGGCTGCACAGGCTCCCGGAAGGGCGGTGTGGACAGTGACCTGCGCTCGCACACAGGCTTCTTGGCGGCGGCAGCAGCAGCCCCAGCGTCCCACGCCCGTCTCTGGGCTCCGCACTTTCAGCCGCGACTCGCGCCCGTCTCTGGAGCTCCTTTACGCGGCGCTCTTAATCCCCTCTCCTCGCGTACCAGGAAACCAAGAGGGAAGAAAAAGTCTCCTGCCTCTTCGGCAGCTCCAGAGTTTTCCCGGATTCCCTCCCGGCTAGCTGTGGCACATTAGCCCCCCTCAGGCTGAGTTCTCGCCGCCAGCCCCAGTCCTCTCCCTGCGCTCCGACCGAAGCCCGAGCCTCAGCTCCAGTGCCGCCGGCCCCGGCGGGGGAGCAGACAATCCTTTCGGGCTGGTGAGTGCCGCTCGGCACTGCTCCTCCGTGCGGGAATCTCTCCGCTTTGCCCCACCCAGGTATGTGGGGAGTTTCTTGCCTTTTGGGAGGTCTGGGGTCTTCTGCCAGCGTTCAGTAGGTGTTCTGTAGGAGTTGTTCCACGTGTAGCTGTATTTCTGGTGTATCCGTGGGGAGGAAGGTGATCTCCGCGTCTTACTCTTCCGCCATCTTACCCGGAAGTCAAGGAGTGGATTCTGTAAACTATATTGGTCCTTGTCACAGGCAACAAACATTTGTCAAGATATGATTATAGGGGACTTCCCTGGTGGTGCAGTGGTTGAGAGTCCACCTGCCGATGCAGGGGACACGGGTTCGTGCCCCGGGCCAGGAAGATCCCACATGCCGCGGAGCGGCTGGGCCTGTGAGCCATGGCCGCTGAGCCTGCGTGTCCGGAGCCTGTGCTCGGCAACGGGAGAGGCCACAACAGTGAGAGGCCCGTGTGCCGCAAAAAAAAAAAAAAAAGAAAGAAAAAAGATATGATTATATACCCAAGATGATGATAATCTGCTGTTTTGAAGGATAAATATTCTAATGGTAAACATGAATCCTTTCACATTATTCCCTTATGTTTCTTTTTTTACATTCTTTAAATAACTCATAGAGGATTGTATGTAGGGAATGAAATGAAGATCAAATTAGAACTTGATTATCGGAAGTTTGGGAGATGGATGTTCAAGTTTAACTCTCTGCACTGGTATTATTTCAAAATCCTCTTAGGAAAATATCTATAGACTGCTCCGAGGATATGAGTATTGTAAACAATAATTTTGACAATCTGCTTGACATCAGCCAAGTGATGAAAGGGATGAAAATGTTCTGAAGCGGAAGGATAAAAAAAGTTATGAAAAAGTGCTAGTTTCCAAGTGTGATGAGCCCTACAGTTAGAATCACCAATTTATCAAATACCATTATAATATCCAATTCAACATAACAGGGCTTTTTCCATAGTCTGGTCTACAGTCCATGCAAGCATTGCTTTTCTTATGTCAATACAAAGGAATTTATTACACTAAAAACTTATATAATAGAAATGAATGTTGACTGCAAATCTCTGCTGCCTAGTCAGCAGACTACTATTAAATGGAGACATTGTCCTTCTGAAAAGGAGTTGGGTACAGTAACTCCTGGAATACAATGGGTGATATTTTTAATGCATTTGGACATGTTTGATAGATTCCCCACCCCCTTCTTCTTCCAGGGCTGCAGATGCTGATATCTAAGACAGAGCTCTGTCCTCAGACCCAGCCCCACTGTGGTTGATGGCATTTATGTTTCAGGATAGGCTCAAATTGTATCTCCTGACCAATACCATCATCTCATGATTACAGCTAACTTTAGGACACCCTACTCTTTTATCACTACTAGGTCTCAATATGACCAGTAAGCAGTCATTCATCAGGAATTACTCTCTAGCTGCTTCACATGTGTATATGTATTGACCACCTTGTCAAGGACCATGTGTTCTAGTAATATGTATTCTTTAAATGTCAGGTATTACAGTGAACAAATGAAATCACTCTTTGATTGTTGAATAAAGAAAGCTAGAGGCCACACAAATTTTAAAATTGTTTCCCCATTTTACTACTTAAATGCAGATACTCAGAGATGGATTTAATATAAAACTAATTAGGCTTAAGCTTTAGGGCCCCTTCCTTGCAGGGCCCCCTTTAAGGCACAGAAGTGGCCTTAGTATGTGTTCACATGGTCATGTGATTTTGTAGAATTTGCAGTAGTTGTCATTTTAACCTTAATTAGTTAACACTGTTACCTCCTTCCACATATACTTAGCCCTGTCACACTTCCTCTCATAGTGAGTGGTATTAGAGTGGCTGTAGGCATTTTGGGATCTAGCTAAGGGGAATTTGATTTACTTTGGTGTTAGTGGGATGTTTTTACATGGCTTGCAGTCATGTCTGACTCTAGGTTAGTTATTGTCTTGGGGTAGAAACAGCTTCCAGGAATATGCCCCCTGCTCTTTGTAGTGAATTACAAAGGGGCAGCAGGGTGAGAGGTTGTATCATGATGTCCTATAGTGCCCAGCTCTGGATGTATGTTGAGAGTAGAAGAGAAATAAGGCTCAAAATGTATAGAATCAGAAGCAAGTATATGAGAGAATCTTCCAAGTATTAGAAATTAATTTTTTTTAATCCCTCACCTATTTATTTCCTCCCCCCACCCCTACTCAGGCAACCACCTGTTTGTTCTGTACATCTATAACTCTGTTTCTGTTTTGTTATGTCTTTTGCTTTGTTTTTTAGATTCTTCCATATATGAGTGAAAATCATATGGTATTTGTCTTTCTCTTGTCTGACCTATTTCACTTAGGGATATACTTTCTATATCCATCCATGTCATTCCAAATGGCAAGATTTCATTCTTTTTTATGGTTGAGTAATAGTATATTCCATTTTGTGTATGTGTATATCATATCTTCTTTATTTTTTCCATTCATCTATTGATGGGCACTTGGGTTGCTTCTGTATCTTTGCTATTGTGAATAAAGTTGCTATGAACATAGGAGGGCATATACTTTTCTAGTTAATGTTTTCATTTTCTTTGGATAAGTAGCCAGAAATGGAATTGCTGGATCATATAGTGGTCTATTTTTAATTTGGGGGGAATCTCCATACTGTTGTCCATAGTGGATGCACCAATTTACATTCCCACCAACAGGGCACAAGAGTTCCCTTTTCTCCACATCTTCGACAACACTTATTTGTTGTCTTTTTGATAATAGCCATTCTGACAGGTGTGAGATGATAGTTCATCGTGATTTTGATTTACATGTCCCTAATGCTTAGTGATGTCGAACATCTTTTCCTGTGCCTGTTGGCTATTTGTATGTCTTCTTTGGAAAAATGTCTGTTTAGATCCTCTGCCAATTTTTTTTTTTTTTTGCGGTACATGGGCCTCTCACTATTGTGTCCTCTCCCATTGTGGAGTACAGGCTCCGGACGCGCAGGCTCAGCGGCCATGGCTCACGGGCTCAGCCGCTCCACGGCATGTGGGATCTTCCCGAACCGGGACACGAACCCGTGTCCCCTGCATTGGCAGGCGGACTCTCAACCACTGCGCCACCAGGGAAGCCCTCTCTGCCAATTTTTTTTTTTTTTTTTTTTTTTCGGTACGCGGGCCTCTCACTGTTGTGGCCTCTCCCTCTGCGGAGCACAGGCTCCGGACGCGCAGGCTCAGCGGCCATGGCTCACGGACCCAGCCGCTCTGCGGCATGTGGGATCCTCCCGAACCGGGGCACGAACCCGTGTCCCCTGCATCGGCAGGCGGACTCTCAACCACTGCGCCACCAGGGAAGCCCCCTCTCTGCCAATTTTTAATCAGGTTTTTTGATGTTGAGTTGTGTGAGTTCTTTGTGTATTTTGGATATTAATCCCTTATCCTATATATTGTTTGCAAATATCTCCTTCCATTCACTAGGTGCCCTTTCCATTTTGTTGGCAGTTTTCTTCCCTGTCAAAAGTTTTTTAGTTTGATATAGTCCCATTTGCTTACTTTTGCTTTCCTTTCCCTCATCTGAGGAGACAGAGCAAACAATATATTACTAAGCCTGTTGTCAAAGACCTCACTGCTTACATTGTCTCTGATAAGTTTTATGGTTCCAGGTCTTACCATTAAATCTTTAATCCATTTTGAGTTTCTTTTTCTTCAAGGTGTGAGAGAGTAGTCCAGTTTGATTCTTTTGCATGTAGCTGTCCAGTTTTCCCAACACCATTTATGAAGAGGCTGTCTTTTTCCCATTGTATATTCTTGCCCTCTTTGTTGTAGATTAACTGCCTCTATAAGTGTGGCTTCATTTCTGGGCTCTCTATTCTGTTCCATTGATCTATGTGTCTTTGTGTGCCAGTACCATATTATTTTGATTATTGTAGCTTTGTAGTATAGTCTGAAGTCAGGGGGCATGATTCCTCCAGCTCTGTTCTTCTTTCTCAAGACTCTTTTAGCCATTCAGAGTCTTTTGTGTTTCCATACAAATTTTAGAGTTATTTGTTCTAGTTCTGTGAAAAATGCCATTGGTATTTTAATAGGGATTGCATTTACTCTGTGTATTGCCTTGGGTGGTATGGTCATCTTAACAATATTAATTCTTGCAATCCATGAACATGCTATATCTTTCCATCTGTTTGTGTTATATATGAAAAACACATGCATATACACACGCAGAACACTAACACCACTACTGCCAACAATAAAAACGTTAATGGAAGTTTGACACCATTCTCAGTAAGTCTGTGTTACTTTACTGATAGTGAGGTATGAAACAGATGAAATATTTTTCAAACTATTAATAATCAAAAAATAGGAAGCCACAAACTGTAGAAGCCATCTCAAGTAAGGGGAAACTGAAGCTTAGGCAGTCAGTTAGCCAACTTCCTAAGAAAACAAAAATAAACTATTTAGTGATGCACCCTTCAAATGTATTAAATGTGCAGGATTTGTATCAAATTTAAACACTCAGAACAAGTAAAAATCTTTTCTACCTTGTTGGCTTATTTTTCATTCCCCAACATGGTGTACATCTATCTCCTTGTAATGTGCTAGTTCTAGTTAGTTTCTTTACCCAATATGCTGTCTTTAAATTGTTTCCACTTGGTCAAATTCTACCGTCCCTCAATATGCAGATCAAATCCCACTGCCACTTCTAAGAAGGCTTTTCTGACTTTTTGGCAAACAGAGCGATCCCCCTCCAAATGCTTTTGCACCAGTTTCTCAAAACCATCTTGTGACATCCCTTGTATTCTTGTCTCTATTAGCATTTAATTTTTTGTGTCTCAGTTTTATTCCCCTTATTAAATTCAGATGTTGTTAGGGGCTCTTATTAGTCGTGTATAATTATTTGAGGGCCTAGAAGCGTAGGAATTAATACTATTTTTGAATTAGTGACTCATGAATGACTAGTTTTAAATCTGAGAATAAGATTTTAAGTGAGGGAGATCAGTTTGTCAGTGTAAGTACGGGGCGGGGGGGTTCCACTTGCTGAGATTAGACTACAAATATTTGTTTTATTTTGTTTTGATGGAATTGGAAACAATTTAATATTTAAGAGTTTCTAAAGTGTTTTTGTGTGTGTGTGTGTGGTACGCGGGCCTCTCACTGTTGTGGCCTCTCCCGCTGTGGAGCACAGGCTCCGGACGTGCAGGCCCAGTGGCCATGGCTCACGGGCCCAGCCACTCCGTGGCATGTGGGATCCTCCCAGACCGGGGCACGAACCTGTGTCCCCTGCATCGGCAGGCGGACTCTCAACCACTGTACCACCAGGGAAGCCCTAAAGTGGTTTTTTTTCCCCCCGTTTCTATAGAGGCAGAGACTTGAATTCACATTTAAGGGAAATTGGCACATTTTTTTTGGATCTTTCTCCTCCTCTTCCCCTCTTCTTTCTTTTTCATATGAAAAATGATAAGTAAATATTTGTATAAAAGATACAAATATACTCCAGGATATCTCATCTTTAAAAATTTCTCCCCTATATCCCTTCCAACTATGGTCTCATCTTTTTGCTCCTCATTCACAGCATAATTTCTCATAGTCAATATTTGCTATTTCCATTTCCTATCTTTTCCTTTATCTACATAATTGAGTTTCTGTTCCCCTCTTTACTCCATTACAACTACTCTTGTCAAAGTCACAAATTATTTCCATGTTGCCAAAGTCAATGGTCATGTCTCTGCCTTGCAACACTTCCATCCACATTTACAGAATTCCACCCCAGTGAGAACCCGTTACCAACCTCTGTGAACATAGTCAAAATGACAGTAAAGGCAGGTTGACAACAACCCTGGAATATGCAAAAAGAAATAGATGAGTGAACCAAGACTTACTAGTAAACAGTAAATAACCCAATGACCACCATGGACCATCTTCTTTGGACACTTTAGGCAGTGGTGTGGCCAGAGCACCTCATGTGTCTGGGACACTTTGCAATACTACAGATAGATATAGTCTAAAAGTTTCATTCCTATAAGGATATATTTTTATAAATCTGGGTTTCATATATAATGCATTGAAGAAGGTATAAAAAATCATGACCTTCTAGTTATGAATAGGGTGAAATGTTCACTTCCTCAGTTTTACGTGATGACTAGCATCCCCATGCAGAGCCAGACAAGGCCATCAAGAACTCATTGCTAGGGTTCCCTGGTGGCGCAGTGGTTGAGAGTCTGCCTGCCGATGCAGGGGACACGGGTTCGTGCCCCAGTCCGGGAAGATCCCACATGCCGCGGAGCAGCTGGGCCCGTGAGCCATGGCCGCTGAGCCTGCGTGTCCGGAGCCTGTGCTCTGCAACGGGAGAGGCCACAACAGTGAGAGGCCCGTGTAACTCATTGCTAAAACACCAGGACTAAGATGAACTCCAATGATTGGCTCTTTCAGCTAGTGGAGACTTTCAAATTTAGTAAAAACAGAACACTTTAATTTCAGTAAGACAAGTTCTTATTTTAAAGAAATGACTCTAAAGCTGTTATTTACAGACACACAGTTCCCTGTGTTGCAAGTCCATGGTTGGCAGTCTATGTTTTGTCATTAATGGTTACATTAATGGAAGTTGTGAGTTGCTTACTCTGATTATGCCATTTACATTCGTAATCACTCAGGATATTTTATACTTACTTAAAGCAGACAACGTTTTTGAATTTCAACAAAATACTGGCTAATTATGTAGCGTGGTAAGAGAAGTCTAAGCAAAATCCAGAGTTTCCAGCAAAATCCAGAGTTCCAGCAAAATCTAAGCAAATCCCAGCTCTGCTCAGAGCCATTTTCCCATCCACATCACATGTCTGTGGTGGGCCTCAGCACCAACTGAGTAATACAGAGCATACACTTCAAGGGAGCCAAAAGGAAGGGGAAGGAGAGGGTTTAAAAGAGGAGAAAAGAACTGGGGCATAAAAGAAGGGAGAGCCTGAGTCTGGAATAGGATGAAGGTAGGGTAGTAATGTCAGCTGGGGCCTTCCAGCAGGGTGTCAGAAAGTTGAGAGCTTGGTGAGGACCGGCAGGAGCGTGGAGGATGGTGCAGGAGTCATCCCTACCCATAATCCACTCCTCTGTGCTTTAGTAATGGAGAAGCTTTAAAGAATTCCTGGAAGAAATTATAGCTTTGAGTTATTGGGACTAGGAGGAAATTGTAAACATTTTTGAGATTTTGGTACCTATGATCACTTCATATCAGCAAAGACTAACTGCTAAAGGAAAGCTGAATCTAATATTTTCTAAGGTTTAAAATAGATAGGGAAACCAAAAAGAAACAATAATATATTGTTTATATTGCATAATAAAACTTTCCCTCCAAATAAATTGTTTTTTTTTTCTTTTTTTTTTTTTTTTGCGGTACGTGGGCCTCTCACTTTTGTGGCCTCTCCTGTTGTGGAGCACAGGCTCCACATGCGCAGGCTCAGTAGCCATGGCTCACGGGCCCAGCCGCTCCGCGGCATGTGGGATCTTCCCGGACTGGGGCACGAACCCGTGTCCCCTAGCATCGGCAGGCGGACTCTCAACCACTGCACCACCAGGGAAGCCCTAAATTGCTTTCTTTATATATGCAAACAAACAAAAAAATAATTCCTAGCTCAAAGGCTGCTAGAAAGGTCATTATCTGTAGTTATGAAAAATAATACAGCACCGAGAAAAAGGAGGCTAATTAACTTTTCATGGTACACGCTAAGTGAATTTTGCATACATGGCAAATGCATGCAGAAACAATGCAGGATTACTCTGAAGTTCATCAGGGATGTCTAAGGAACAGATAAATGTTTAGCTAAAGCAGAAATAAAAGAAGACTGTTGAACCATTCCTGGGGGTTAATTACAGGCAAAGGGACTGTTGTGTTTGACACTAAAGAAGCGGCAGTGGGGGCACCTCCCTTGTGCAGTTTATCAACTGTTGCTTCATGGTCCTTCTTTGTATGCTGATATTGGTTTCATGGGGAATCTGAGAACAATTTTCAAATATGCATTAAGTGATTCCATTTTATGTCAATTTAAGGAATGTAGCAGATGAGTGGGTGATATGAATATAACAGAACCCAAATTTCCTTTTTTGTCTCAGTCTTGGCACAGATTTGAAGTACATCTATTCATCTTCCATCTATGTATAGCATCCTCTTAAAGACAAATATGGAAAGATATGTTTTTCTAGAGAATAGAGAAATAAGAACAAAAGAATATGACAAGCACGGCTTTATTCTGAACGAAGTAACGGTGCATTTTAAGTTATTCAGCTCTTAAAATGTTACATGGGTCACAGATATGGGGCTTAAAACCAAAATCAGTAAAAGAGTTTTGGTTTGGCTTCTTAGCTTCTGGCTCAGTGGACTTCTAACCCTATTTATCTTTTGTGGAGCTCATCAATTTTTTCTTTTCTTTTTTTTCTCACTTGTCTGTTTGCATGACTGCATTTGTTAGATATAATTTTGGGGGGAAAAAAAAAAAGCTTCCAGGGGCAATTGCTTCCCCAACTGAACTTTTAAGACCTTCAAATGGAGTCTTCATCCTGAGTCTGCATTCAACTGCTGCCCAAAATCGACTGTATGGTTTTTCCTTTCAGTGCCTCTGTGATGTGCTAATTGGTGACTTCTTTTCTCTCCAGGGTTCTGACTTCTAAAAAAGGCAACCCAGGGAAAATATCATATGGATAACCTACATTGTAGCTAGTGGTTCTCAGACACTCCATTTGCTTTCATTGGTGGAGGGACAAATAAGAGTCATAGAGTCTTTGATCTGTTGCCTTCTTCACTCAGACGAGCAGAAAGCTTTGGTGAACGTTTGGGTTCCATGAAGGGGAACAAGATGAACCTTTGGGACCAGGTCATATGGATAATGCCCTGCCTTGGCATGATCATCCCTTTAATGTCTCCTGCTGGAATTCATTTAGAACCACATCGAGAGGGAAAGCTCTATTCCATTTTGGGATTGGCCCTGCTAATCAAGAATTAACCTGACTTGTACCCATCAGATTTTAGGAATCATTTTCCCTACAGAGCCTTCTCTCTGGGTTAAGGAGTGCTGCCACTCCCGTCCCACTGCATGTCTTCTCCTTGATGATGGTGTTTGAGAACCTTCCCTCAGCTGTCCCAGAGTGACCGTCATTCTGTTGCATGAATACTGTAGACCCATCTGCCACCAACAGCCCAGTGTCAGGCTGTCTAGCTCAATGGCAGGAGATCTTTTTCTTTGGTTATTTTCTAGATTGAGAGCAAGCTGTTTGTTCTCCTTTCAGAAATGTACGGTGGCTTTTAATGCAGGGATTTGCTTTTAAAGATTAAAAAAAAATATTCTCCATACTCTTTGGTAGAATTAATCATTCTAGGATGTCTGATAGGGACCCATCTGGAGCTATACTGAGCCATAGAAGGATTATATCCCCATAGGACATTCATTGAAAGATGATGGTATTAATTTAAGTGGGAAAATTCTCAGCTAATTTATAAACAGAACTTGGTGGGATTGAGTGGTAGTTTTTTTTTTTTTTTTTTTTTTTTTTTTTTTTTTTTTGCGGTACGCGGGCCTCTCACTGTTGCGGCCTCTCCCGTTGTGGAGCACAGGCTCCAGACGCGCAGGCTCAGTGGCCATGGCTCACGAGCCCAGCTGCTCCGTGGCATGTGGGACTCTTCCGGACTGGGGCACGAACCCGTGTCCCCTGCATCGGCAGGTGGACTCCCAACCACTGCACCACCAGGGAAGCCCTGAGTGGTAGTTTTTAATTATGAAGATGGAACATTTCAGTGAATAATTCCTATTGAATTCATTACAGATGTTCATATTTGGGTTTCCTCCAGTCTCTTTCTAACATGCTATATATACATCATCAATGTGAAATGCCACGATGATTGAAATTTATTACAGCAAATTTCTTTGTATAGCAAAACAGCTGTGTATTCTGCGCCATCTTGTGGATAGCAGAACTTCATGATAAAGAGCACAAAAGAAGCATTTCCCACATGCTATTATAAAATTTAAGTTGTCTTTTGTATTTGAAGCTGTCATTACTGGTGAGAAGATAGACTGTTCCAGGATGAGGCTGAATGCCTTACCATTACCCCAAGACACAATCAGGTGGTAAATGGGTCAATAAGTGAAATATCAGTGGAGATACTTCCTGAGGGACTATGAGAAATCCCCATGGGGGTGCTTCAGGGGGAGAGGCAGCTCAGCCTATGGTGTTTTTCTTCGGTGACTGGTCATACTGCACAGTAGTCTAAAATAACTTGTTTTTAGAGCTGGTATGTCAGTCTTTTTAAGGGCAGTATCAACCCAAATGTTCCCAAAGACTGAAGGTTCTGGGATCTCCAGAATGCTATATGTTGTATTTCTCTGATTCATCTGTGCTTAAAAAAATTTTTTTAATTCAGCTGTGTTTGTAATGAATAATCACACAGAAACAACACTCTACCATCCCAGGATGGATTAAGAAGTACAAATAATAATAATAAATGGTTACCAAATTACCAATATACATTTTGTTTACTGAGTGACTCATTTCCATCTCAAGATTGTTAACATTGTCTTATGAGCTATAGATTTCTCTTATAGAAAGTCTCATTTTATAATTATAAGGCTGAACGCATGAGTAGCTGTCAGTCAAGGAAACAACTTGCTTGATACTTGGCCAAGGGCTGCATGGTTTTAATGGCCACCTACATGAAATACTGAGAGAAAATGAATATTTAAAACATTTCTGATGAGTGAACAGAAATATCTGCTCTTTATGTGTGAGCAATGCCATGACTTTATTTCTTAGGGTCTGCACTCTTAGGCTCTCTAGCTGCGTCTACTTTCCTGGTCACTGCCTTGCAGGTGGTTGGGGGAATAATTTAAGAGGAGAAGGGGATCATGGGAAGAGATGGAACAGCTGCTTCTCATAGCTCACTTCATCCCTTTAGCAGCAATGTGGTACAAAGGCACGCATGTAGACTTCGAGTTTGCACAAGCCTTGTCTCCAGCTATTTCCCTGACAATCACTGGCCGTATGACCTTGGAAATGTTATTTAATATCCCGAGCCACAGTTCTATCTTCTGTAAAATGGGAGTACTACTACTGCTCCTAACAGCTGCCTTAAGGCATAGCTGTGAGAATTAAATGAACTAACATATGTCAAGCACCCAGCACAACTTCTAGTTTATGGCAAGCCCTCAATAAATGCTAGTTTTACTTTACCACTGTCCTGTATATTTTCCTTGATCCTGCTTTTTCCTTTTGACTTCCTGAGCTGGGAGAAAATTGTAAGCATGACTAGGTTAGTGCAGAACTGTAGTATTTTAATCCCTCATCGACCCCATTGAAAGGCTCCTGAGGTTAAATTGCTAAAACTGATGAATATATGTCAGTCCCTATCTTACTTGATCTTTGTAGCATTTCACTTTGAGAATAAAAAAGTCCCCCTCACCTAGGAAAAGTCTGATCCTTCTATAGCATGGCCATAACCACCAGAAAAGGTTTTAAACTTTTAAATTCATCAGTGACAGTTCTATGACTATGTTAGCGAGCAAACTCCAGAACTGGTTTTAAACATCTCTAATAGGTCAGTGACAACTCAGTTCATTGAATATGCCTTTGAAAGCCAACCAGTCAGGGACAGACTGACGTTTAGAAAGTCAGACAATGGGAGGTGGACTGGTTCCAGGGAACACTCTTCAAAGGCTGAGAAGTCAACCCACTCTTACCTCTGTGACCAACTCAAACCCAAACAAACTCATCCTCACAAAAATCTATATAAGATTAGCAATATACTTTCCTGAATATGACTGAGCTTGACCAGAATAGCTCTCCTTTACTCAAGAAAGCAATACATTCAGCTTTGATTTTTGTTTCAGATTTTCTCTGATAGTTTTATCTTTTGATAATTTTACACAGACAACTAAGGCTCAGCCAGGATTCAGACATTCTAGCAGCTTAGACCCAGTGCTTCTACTCAGGCTTTGCTTGTGCGTTCTTCCCCTCTGCCCTTTGTCAATCCTGGTGTTCCCTAGGGTTTTATTCTTGGCCCCTCCAGTTTTCCACACTCTCTGGGTGACCTCTCCCACTCTAGTGGTTTTAGCTGTGACCTTAATGAATCCCAAATCTATATCACTAGATAGAAATGTTTTTACTTGTAAGTTCATCTGTCCACTGGATATTTCCACATGATGAGGTACCTCGGATTGGATGCTTCTCAAGCAAAATTCATCTTCACAGTCAATCTGCCACTTCTATATCCTGTGGCCCAGCCACATAAGCCAAGACCTAAATCACCTGTCCTACGCTCCTAACTATAGTGAAGTTAAAGAAATTTTACTTTCTGAATATCTATGTGCCTGCCCTCTCTTTTCAGGTCCCATTCTCATCTTTTGCTTGTATTATTAGAATAACTCCCTAAATGGTCTCTTTGACTTTAGTTTTGCTGCGTTTCAAATCCTCACTCAGGTCAGGGTGCTCTGTGTCACACTGTACCAATTTTGAATGCTTTGCTCAGCTGCAAATAAGAGAAAACACAAGTAGTGGTGATTTAAATAATACAACGTAAGTTTTCTGCAACCTGAGGGTTTGTCTCGAGGTACCAGTTCAGAGCTGACTGAGTGGTTCCATGATAGCATCAAGGACCCTGGTTTTCTTACTTCTGCTTTGCTATTATTCACTGTTGGGTTTCTGTCCTCATGCTTGATGCCTCATGATTGCAAGATGGTAGCTATAACTCTATGCAGTAGGTCTTACTTCAAAGCCTTTATGTTTCAAAGCCTTGTGAACGTCTATTCTTTTGTTCTAGGAAGACAAAATTTTCACAGAATGTCCCTGATGGGTTTACTCTCACAGTTCATGGGTTAGAATTGGGTCCTGTAGCCCTCTTAGCTATAACGTGCGTTAGCAAGTAAATGTTTCATTTTATTCCCCCAACCTCCACCATGGGAGGTGGGCAAGGAGAAAAAAGGGGAATAGATGCATTGGCTAACTAGCAGTGCCTACCCCAAACTCATCAACTAATCTCCTGCCTAAAACTTCTCAAATGAATCCCTGTTACCCATAGATCAATGCCCAAGTTTCTTAGGATGGCGTATAGAACCCGTCCTCAACTGGCCCCTCTAACGTTGTATTTCCTGATATTTTTCTTTCACCCACCCTCCACTTTTGTGGAGCCGGGGAAGGGAGGAGAATCTGAGAGATTAACTATATTATTTCAAGCGAGAAAGCATTTAGCTAAAGGAACTGTTTAAATTATTACACTGAATAGCGTTTAAACTAATATTTCTTTATATTATCCTATACGTAGACATGTATACAAAGATTAATACCATTGTATACAGAAAAAGAAGTTACATTTTCTTTGCACATCTGAGTGTGGTGTGGTAAATTTGCTACCTATTAGAGATGACACTGGAAGAGATTGGGGAAGTTTGGATAACTTGGGAAATTGCCTAATATAACAGCTGATATCTTTGCAATTTAAGATCTCAGGGGACAAAGTTTAAGAATTTCCCCAAAGACAAAGAATTATGTTTTTAACAGATATATATATATTTTTGTTTGTTTGTTTGTTTGTTTTTGCGGTACGTGGGCCTCTCACTGTTGTAGCCTCTCCCGTTGTGGAGCACAGGCTCCGGACATGCAGGCTCAGTGGCCATGGCTCACGGGCCCAGCCGCTCTGTGGCATGTGGGATCTTCCTGGACCGGGGCATGAACCCACGTCCCCTGCATCGGCAGGCAGACTCTCAACCACTGCGCCACCAGGGAAGCCCACAGATATATTATTTTAAAATTTTTATTTACTGTGGTAAGAGTACTTAGCATGAGATCTACCCTCTTAATAAAATTCTACATGTACAATACATTATTGTCGACCGTAGGTACAATGCTGTACAGCAGGTCTCTAGAGACTATTCATTCATCCTCTTAACTGAACCTTTATGTTGATTAGTAACTCCCCACTTCCCCCTCCCCTAGCCACTTTAACAGCTTTATTAATTACAAGTTTTACCCCTAGACAAATAGACCCACTCATAGTGGCCTCAACACCAAAATGTTTTGTCTCATAGCTCTGGAGGCTAGAAGTCTGAGGACAAAGTATCAGCAGTGTGGGATTCTTCTGAGACCTCCCTCCTTGGTTTGTAGATGGCCATCTTCCTGTGTCTCCAGGTAGTCTTCTCACTCTGCGTGTCTGTGTCCTAATCTCTTCTTCATATGAAGACATCAGTTATATTGGATTAGGGCCCATCCTAATGACCACATTTTTATCTCTAAATACAGTCACATTCTGAGATACTGAGGTTTACAACTTCAACCTATGAATTCTGGGGTGATATGGTTCATCCCATAACAAAAACAACTCAAACCTAGATAGCCTTTCCAACTCAGATTTTATGAACTTTTCCTTCCTACTGCTTTTACCACACTGACAGAGTGTATGATAACCCTGGGAGACTAATGAGAACATTAGCTGGAGGTGATTAGCAGAGCTAAGGTCCATACCATTCTCATCACCTAGAGGAATGAAACACAAATGGATAATTGTTATTGTCAATTGTTCAAAAAGGGCTGTAATGAGCAAGGGGATGGTTTTAGTCATTGCTTTCTGCTTTGTGAGCAGCCATCTCATCCAGTTTATGACATTAATAAAGTCATTGACTTGGGCCTCATCTATTATGGTAAATCACTGCAAAAGTGCAAAGACCAACATTCCATATGTCTCAAAATAAAAGACAGAGGTATGTCAATGATGGAGACTTTTTCTTCTCCAGGAAATACCTCTGATGAATAGGACTGCATCAGCATGCTGTGCTTTTTGGGAATGGCTAATGAGGAATTGTGATGCAATGTCTGGGTCTGCTTTCACAGTATGAGCAAGATTCTTTGGTTGAAAACAGCAGACAATGTATAAGAGGGAAAATGGATTAGCTTCTTGTTTTCTCCTGGATTACTTCTTTATTCAAACCCCACCAAACACTGAGGATATTTTAGATCCTGAAACCAGCATGTTTAATAGCAATAAAAAGGATAATAAAAAATTGAACCAATAATTGTTTATTTAGTGTCTATGTATATGTGCCAAATACCATGCTGAGAATGTAAAGGATACAGGGAAATTTAAGTCTCTGGTTCCCTATTATTCCTCAGATTCAGTATTTACATTCCAGTTGGAGAAGCAAGATGCATATGAGGAAATTTAAATACAGTAACCGCCTGAACCACAGCAGATAAGATAATAAATAATTATTGCTGAATGAGTGGAATAAACACTAAAGCAAAGAACTTTTGTGGAAGAAGAGGTCCTTTCCAGCTGTGTGGGTAAAAGAAGGCTTAAGGAGGGAGAAGAAATTCGAGCTTAAAGGAAAAAAAGAAATGTCTGGAAGAAAAAAAATTGATTTTTGAAGGCAATTATTAGGGAAAAAATTGAGTCTTATGCCAAGTTCTAGTAGAACTGAAGTAGAAGTACATATATTAGGCTACATTAGATTTTATCCTGGCGTGGAAAAGTCACCGAAGTTTTGGAACAAGAACACAAGGTGATGAGATTGCCATTTTAGGAATAGTTCAGACACTGTTATATCACGCTTATGTGTGGAGTGACTAAGAATCTGAAATATGCAAGGTGGTATAGAAGAAGGAGGGTAAAATGGAGAGAAACCAAAAATAAAGAATGGGATGGACTTGGTGAACACTACGATGATGTGAGGGAGAGGGAAGAACAGAAGGTGATGCCTGGGGTGTCAAGCCTGGGTGAGCCTGGGGACCTGGAGGGGAGTGATGACATTAGTGATTAGTGATGAGTGATGACGTTAGTGACTTGGGGAGTAAGGAGAGGACACTATTTCTCTCTGAGAGGATGAAGAGCTTCCTAGATGCGGCTGGCTGGAAGTTCAAGAGGGAGTATGCTGTGGGTAGTTGAAGATGTAGGTTTGAGAGGCAGGAGAGCAGCTAAGGCTAGAAGGACACAGTGAAGGGTCATCTTTATAGAAGAAGAAAGCAAAACAGGGAATTTAACAGAAGCAGGCTAGAAAAAGTAAAATTTGAAAATAGAAACAAATAACACTTTAGTTATTAGCAGCTGGAATTTTCCTTTTTCGTCCATCTGAGTATGTAAGTAAAAGTATATATATATAGATATAAATATATCTATATATATATAGTCTCCACTTTAAAGCAAATAAAGGCAATCTGGACTCTGATATATGCGACATTTAGAGGAAATTATGTATGCTGATTTGTATCTGTGAATAAGCACAAAAATGGCGATAATTTTTATGACTCAAGTAATCATGTTTTGGGAGGGTGAAAGGAGTATGATAAACAGATACGAGATGCCTCTATGAATCAGATAAGACAGAGTGATACTGCTCTCACCATTGTCAGTGTGATGGCCGTTATTACAATGGGTCAGGTACTCAATTACACATAACATTTTTAGGTCCCATTAAAAAAATAACTTATCAAAAAGTCAAGCCCGTGTTCATAAATCTAAGACATTATGTTCTGACTTTTAGTACATTTGGAGAATTTGATGATTTGGAGTTAAACACAAGTCACTTCAACAAGTGCTTCCTGAACATATGCATGACACTGATGGGGTCATGGAAGTCTACAAAGATAAATTAGACACTGCCTCCCTCTGGGTGTAAGGAAACAGTACACATTCATTAAGTACTTGCTTAACATGGGCCAGGCGCTCTGCTCAGCCCATGCTAGCCTTCATCATATGCGTTATCTTATAATCCAGTGGAAGACGAGACACATATCCAATGACCGAAAATCAGCTAAGCCTCGACAAGTAAAATGATAGAGGTTGGCATATGAAACAAGGAGAATAATTGCAGCTGGGAATATCCGGGAAAACTCTTTGTACAAGGTAATAGCTGAGTCGGACTTTGACACATGAGCAGGAAAATGAATATTTTTTAATAGGACCATCCAAGTGACATGAGGGCAAAATCAGTTGCTAGAATGAGTTTTCAGCCTGTTAGTATCAGACATAGGCAAAATCACCGAAAAGTTATTTTATTTAGTCCCTCAGTTCTAAGTAAATGGCCAGATTCACTGACATCTTAGATAAAATGCTCTGAAAAAATTTGTGTGCAGATATGAAATAAAATTGGATTTTTCAGTATTGAAAGTATTTAGGGGCTTCCCTGGTGGCGCAGTGGTTGAGAGTCCGCTTGCCAATGCAGGGGAAACGGGTTCGTGCCCCGGTCTGGGAAGATCCCACATGCCGCGGAGCGGCTGGGCCCGTGAGCCGTGGCCGCTGGGCCTGTGCGTCCGGAGCCTTTGCTCCGCAACGGGAGAGGCCACAACAGTGAGAGGCCCACATACCACAAAAAAAGAAAAAAAAGAAAAAAAAAAGAAAGTATTTAGAAGAGATTCTTTGATCTGTGGTTGGCTGTTTGTGGTTGGTAAATGTGATGGTTAAATCAGTGGTTGACAGGTTAGTGGGGAGGGAGGATGAACAGGCAGAGCACAGAGGATTCTTTAGGGCATTAAAACTGTACTGTATTAATACAACATTGTACAGCAGTTGCACTCCAGTAAAGATGTAAAAAAAAAAACTATACTGTACGATACTGTAATGGTGGATCCATGTCATTATACATTTGTCCAAACCCACAGAATGTTCAATACCAAGAGTGAAACCTAAAGTAAACTATGGACTTTGAATGATTATAAGTCAATGTAGGTTCATCAGTTGTACCACTCTGGTGGAGGATGTTGATAAACGGGGGCAGAAGGTATATGGGAAATCTCTGTACCTTCTGCTCACCTTTGCTGTGAACCTAAAACTGTTCTAACAAAGAAAGTCTATTAAAACAACATAAAACAAAACAAAAAAACTAGGAGAAGCTCCGGGGAAGTCAAAGTGCCGAGAGCCATTTGCAATGCAACCTGGCTGTGATTTGTGAGCTCGGCAGTGGCATGGTCACAGAGCAGCAGGTAAATGCACAAATGTGACTCTAGCATTCACACTTTCCTATTTTTGTTTTCTATTTTTTAGTTGGCTCTTCCTTCCACATTCTCCTGAATAGGGTTTAAGATAGGAACAATTTATCTCCACACCATACAAATACAGTTGGGGATAAAAAACTTAAGTGAGGAAACAATGAGAATAATTTAGATAAACATTTTTAAGACCAGATATTTTATTTTTTTCAACTGGTAAGGTAACATTTATTTAGCAAGACCAGCACATTCTGTAGGGATACAAGGCAGAGGAATTTAGACAAACGTTGCAAATACTAAAATGCATCATACAAGACTGTCAGGGAACCTTGATGGAAGCCCCATGAAAGCATTGAACAATACAGAGTAGTAGTTGTGTGATCCTCCTAAGCTCCTTTAGAAATCAATCTTTGCTGATAAAAAGAAACACACTCTCCAATATTTCTAGCCCAATTTAATTTTGGAGGAGAAAGAATCCGCTTGTCACTTTGCAGCCCTCACTTGGAAGCACAAATGAGAGTGTCCACATCTGGAACCCTGTTCCATGGTCATTGTAATCGTTGTGTGATTGCTCATATCAAATGGCGTAGGTGAATAGCCACTGTATCTTTTTAAAGTACTTTGATGATGTGAAATACCAATTATTAAACATTAAAAGTGCAGGATACAAAACTGTATATAGTATATATCTATTTTGTAATACGTTTGTGGGCTGAGTTTTTCTAGGCTTCATTAGTCTAGCCTATGTGTGCAAATGAAGTCTCATGAATGCCTGTGTCACAAATTTTGCTGTCTATTGCCTCAATTTGTATAATTTAGCCTCACTGGCTGCACCTAGGAGTTCTTGAAGCTGTCTCCTATGAACTTACAAAGAGTTCGATCAGTTTTCTTTACTTTAGGTTGCTTTGTTGGTATTGAGCGGCTATAGAGTTCAGGGTACTCAGTTTAGACTCAGGCTGGGATTATACACATACAAATCCAGATGCACACAGAAAAATAACGAGACGAAAATATACTGTTTTCTCCATGTCATGAGATTATGGATGGATTTTTTTGTACTTTTTTTGTATTTTCCTAATTATTTTCAATAAACCTGTTGTGCTCTTAAAGAAGAAAACTAGATAAAGTAAGAGGAGAAAGGGAGAGGAGGAGGAAGGGTGTGGTGGAGAGAGAAAGAGAGAGGGAGAGGGAGATTGAGAAGAAAAGACAGAAAGTAAACCTCACCTTTTGGATCAAGGAAATGATTTTATGAATTATGTTGAAAATGCAGCAAAGTCATAGACTCTTTCCTCATTGGAGGTTACCAATTGTAGAACTATACACTGAACTGCTTGGAAACTCAGTGATTGGTTGGGCTGCTTGGAAACTCAGTGACTTGCTGAGAAGCTGGAGAACTAACAGTTTTTGCCTACCACTCTGCAACTCTGAGGGAAAAGCAAGCCCTTTTGCTCCTATGGGTCTATCTTTCCTATCCATAAAACAGGAGACTTGAGCCAAGTCTAATAGATTTCTTGCAGCTCCATCATGTGGGACCATAATTCTTTGAGTAGCCGCATTCACTGAAGCCCCACAGAGATGGTGTGTGGATTGAGGGTGCCTGAGAATCCTACCTGGACTAGGTAGAATGGGAGTCTGGTTTGAGCAAACACAGGTGACAGTGGATGTGAAACGAATGGTGTGGGTTTCCTGGAAAATGGCTGGAGATTTGTGGGACTAATACAGGCAAGTGAAGCTTCGCAGTGTGTGTAGGAAAAGATGTGGGTGAGCAGACTCCTGGAGCAGTGGGAGATTGGAGTGCCTGCGTGCTTCTGGCCAGTCTCCTATCTTTCCTGTTCAGCTCAGGAAAGATCTGGAAAAATGAGTATAGGTGGAGGATCCCCAGGCTGCCCCTTGCAAAGGAACATGTATTATATATTAGCATTTCCTAATTCTAATGATCCCAGTAATCTTTATTTTTCTAAGAAGCCTGACAACTCACCAAATAAATAAATAAATAAATAAATAATAAATAAAAGGATTTGAAGTCCACTATCTCTTGTAGTATTAAATACATACCCTTCTAAACTTGAGTTTAGGTGCCAATGTGACCTACAGAAGGATCGTTCTGTTATGTGGCTTGACATACCTAAACAGTCAGCTCCTGAAGTATTGATGTCTCAGTATTTTTCCATTTCTGAGTCTACAAACTTTATTTCTGTTGTGGGTTGGTGTTCTTTTCCCCTGAGAGTAACTATGCACAATCTTTAACTCTAGTTTTTAAAAAATTTAATGGATAAAAGTAAATATTTCATTTGAAATATTAGACAATTTTTTGAAAGCTGATCCGACTCTTCTCTGAAAATTCAATTTCCTTAAGAAATGTGCATCTTGCATAGCTTAATATTGGCTGCAGCAACTCTTAAGGCTGCTGGAATTTGAGGACATTTTGCAGCTCTATAAACAGGATAAGTGTCTGTGCGTGTCTTCCTTTCCATGTGCTCGCCCATCATCATCCAGCTCAGCTCTCTCCAACTCAGGGGACAGCTTACAACAAAAAGCAAGAGGTTGAACAGAAAGACCCTGAGGAGTTAATTTCAACATTAAGAGGCATGTAAATAAAATAAAACAGTGCTCTATTATTTTCAGTTTATTTACATACGGTATTTCATTTAAGTAGTTTATATGTGCTGTAATGGATTGGAGAATTTTGCTGATTTGTGTTTAGCAGTTTTATTTGAGCCACCCTCTTTATGTCCCGCATACCCCTTCATTTCCACAATCACCATTCAATGTTATTCCTTCATTTAGTAAATAGATAGTTAACGATACAACACGATAGTGTACTAGGTGCTGGAGATACAATAGTGAAAAGACAGATACAGACTCTGTGGGGCTTATAATCAAGCGCACAAGGTAAACTTTCAACAAGTTCTTCAATACATGGTTGGAGAGTGTTATCTAAGAGAAAATAAAGAGGGTTTGGGGAGCATAAAACCATGAGTCAGGGATAGTGTAACAGTCAGAGTCCCAACAGAATTCCACTCAAACGATAAGGCAATTTACAGAGGTGTCAACAGGCTTATGTGACCAGTAGTGGATGTTGAGTTATTTAGAGACTAGTATCATGGGGGAGCCTTTATATATTTCACCTGGTGAGAACTAGCATTGAAAAGAGGGCATGGCCACTCCTAGAATCCCAGAGTCAAGGCAGGGGAGGAGCAAGGGCTTCTCTTGTTACAGAACCAAACTTGAGTCCACTCACGCAACACGCAGGAAAACCAATTTACTGACACTGGGCTGTGGTGAAGGAAAGTACAGTGTTTACTGCAAGGCACCCGACATGGGACCAAGCAAGGAGAATTGTCAGCTCACGCTCGAAAGACCTGAACTCCCTGATGGAGTTCAGGGAAGGGTTTTTTTTTAAATTGAAGTATAGTTGATTTACAGTATTGTCTTAATTTCAGGTGTACAGCGAAGTGATTCAGTTATACATACATATATATCTATTTTTTTCAGATTCTTTTCCCTTATAGGTTATTACAAAATATTGAGCATAGTTCCTGTGCTATATAGTAGGTCCTTGTTAGTTGTCTATTTTATATATAGTAATGTGTATCTGTTAATCCCCGACTCCTCAGGGAAGGGTTTTTAAAGGCAAGGTGAGGGAGAGGGTCCCAACGTGCCTGATCAGTTTGTGGACATGCTTCTGATTGGTTGATAGTGAGGTAACTGGGTGGTATTTTGGGAGTCAACATCATGAACCTTCTGGTTGCAACCTGTCTGGGGTCTACGTGCTGGTGGTCAGCAGTTAACTTCTTCTACTTGGTGGGGGTCTTAGTGTCTGCAAAACCACTCAAGGATATGGCTCAGGATGTTATCTATAGCCCCTGAGGAGGAACTAAAAGTGTTCTGTCTTGCTTGACTATTTTCCTTTGTTTCTGCATTTTCTCACTTTTCTGATTAAATTTGCTCTTTGTAATTCGGAGAAGACCTAGGGAGCTAAAGCTTTTCTACAGACAAGAGGTTGGGCACACTGGGGTCTGTCTTCAGGAAGGTCCCACAGGGTCCTGCTCAGTCTCACTCTCTTCCCCTGAGGTCTCTCTCTTCTTGCCCTCTGCTTGCCTACAAGTGCTTTCATTGCCATCCCAGCCAGAACCATAGGGCAAGGGAGCCCCAGTGAGGCAGGTGGTATGTCTGAACCTTCTGGTACACAGAGCAGGGTAGGAAGAAAGAGAAAGGACTGAGGATGAAGGAGAAGAAATGAGGAATCACCATTACCAAGAGCCTTCTTAAGAAACAGATGGTTTCAGTTGAAATCTGAAGGACAAATAGGAATTGGCTAAGCTAGGAATGGGGAAACAGGAGGTCACAAACCTGGGAAATGGCATGTTTGAATGTCCTGATGTGAGAAAGCAAGATATATGCAAGGAACTAAAAACACAGGATAAGCCTGGCATAAAGAGAACCAGGAAAACTGTAGCATGAAATGAAATATATTAATGATTCAGGATTTTATCTTGAGGGTAATGGGAAACCACAGAAGGCTTTGAGTAGAAAATACCCTGAATCAATTTCACACTTTAAATGATTATTCTGACTCCTATGTGGAGAATAATTTGGAGCAACCAAAAACAGATGCAGGGAGGTCAGCTAGGAAAGTGTGAGAAATGGTGGTGATTAAGGAATAAAAAGAAGTGGACATATTTAAGAGTTATTAAGTGGGTAGATCATCAGGACTTGGGGATTAAGTGGGAATGGGTGGTGTGTGATGAGGAGTGTCAAAGATGACTCCCAGGTGTTTGGTTGAGAAGTTGTATGCATGATAATGACATTTACTGAACTAGAAAACACCGAGAAGCAGCTTTGGGAATTGGACATGAGTTTGTGTCACTCATGGGTGGAGATACCCAGTAGAGAATTGGATATGTGACTCAGGACCTTGGAGAGTGCCATCTGTGCTAGAGATTCTGCTTTGGGAGTCATTGGCACATTAATGAAAATCACAGGAGCATGAATGAGATTATCCAGGGACAGAATGTCAACTTAAGGCATAAAACATAGAGCCCTAAGGAATGGAAAGTTTTAAAGATTCTGTTGAGAAGGAGTGAGTTAAAGAGATTGAGAAGCAGCAAAGAAGAAACAAAACCAAGAGCAGCTAAGGGAGCAGAGTGCTTGGAAGAAAGGAAGCCATCAGCTGTGTTGCATTCAGGTCCTGATTATCTTGTGATGAACAACTGCAATGAATTCTTCCTGATCTTCTCATTTCTGGAGTCCTCTTTTTTGGTCTTGACAGACATAGAGATGCAGGAATTATTTTTTGCACATTTTGTTTTTGTTCTATACTTTCCCTTCTCAGGAACTTTTAGGAACTTCAAAACACAAAAAGAAATTCTTACTTCAAGATCTTAAAGATTTCTACTAATTAATTTTCTTCACTTTGGCTGCCTTAGAATGAGTATAATAATAAGAAGAATAGAATAAATACAATAAGAACAGAATAAAATAAGTATAGAGTAGTATTTTTATTACCTATATATTATTATCTTTACTACAGGAATAAATGAGGGTGAGCAGCATACAACTAAAAGCCAGATGTGAAATCCAGTGGCACTATCTGGTTTTATAAAAAGATACTTTCATTTTCTGAATGAGAGGGTGAAGAAAGCTGAGGACCAACACTGGAACTTAATAGTCAGAGTAGGTGAACTTCAAAAATGCCTTGACTGGGGACTTCCCTGGTGGTGCAGTGGTTAAAACTCTGCGCTCCCAGTGCAGGGGGCCTGAGTTCGATCCCTGGTCAGGGAACTAGATCCCACATGCATGCCGCAACTAAGAGTTCACATGCCACAACTAAGGAGCCAGCAAACCACAACTAAGGAGCCTGCCTGCCACAACTAAGACCCAGTGCAAGCAAATAAATAAATATTTTTAAAAACCCAAAAGACTCCTTGTTTCCACTGCAGGGGGTGCGGGTTCAATCCCTGGTTGGGGAACTAAGATCCCGCATGCCGTGCAGCCAAAAAAAAAAAAAAAAGAAAGAAAATTTCTTGAACTGAATAAAAATGAAAATACAACATAACCTAAAAAAATTATGTCAAAAAATGCCTTGACTGGAATGCTTCATAAATGGTGTTGTATCCTTGTCAGGACATTGCATCTTGAGACTCTGATGCCCATCTGTCCTTATGTTGATGTTAATTTTTGAATCCAGTCAACAGATTCAATTCTCCACCATATAATTACTATCTTTTTTCCTTGTAATTAATAAGCAATTCAAGAGAGATGCTGTAAGACAACTCAAATTTAATAAAAATTTCCCCCTAGATTTAGCATCATTGACGGTACTCATCTGAACCAGCCGTTAATATGATGGTTGCAAAATGGTTATTTGCCCGCTCTAGCTCTTCTACATTTTTCTGTCTGCACTTGGCATTTTTACTGTAAGCAAGATCCTGCCATTCTCCCCCATTTATTGATTTATCCTTGATTGATTTATTAGATAAATGAATCACGGATTCCAGTTTTTTCCAATGGTTTATAATTCATTACTGTCCTTAATTATTTTAGTGCCCAAATGATCACAGATATGACCAGTGCGAGCCAGAGGGTTCGCTTCATGTGCCTTGTGACATACCCTATCACTTGCTGAGTACCTCCTTACTTTTGGGCATAAGATTTTCCAGTTTCTTCTTGCACATTTCCAGTTTCTACTTAAAATTCCCAAGTTCTGGAATCAGCCATGTCTCTGAGGAGTCCTGGTGTTTTCTCGTGAGGAATGGTATTAGAGATCAATGCCTGGGTACTTGGTGTGTTCACTGCTACTGGGATGTCTTTGCTTCTAGTCCCTAGTGGGCAGATCTAGGAAACATATGCTTGTGTATACACATATAAACACACATACTTAAATACACACACACACACATAAATATACATGTATACATATACAGGCATATACACATACATATACATATCTTAGAAATTATAAATCACATCAGTACCACCAATTCTAAGTTCTCCACACAGAGTTCTTTTTTACTTTTCCCCATTCCATATTTGCATACTCCTTCTTCCACAATGAAAATCCAGGTTCTCAAAAACATCAATATATTTACTCATTTGTTCATTCCTACAATGCATCTAAAATAGTTTCAGAATTGCTTTGTTCAAACCATTACAAAAAACAAACCTACAAAAATAGTTCAGGATTTGTTTTTGGTTATTTGTCTTTGGGTACCTTTTTGGCACTCGGTTACTCCTAGGGCTGAGGGTATGTGGTTAAATACTGTGATCATATATTGCTTGGATTAGCGTTTTCTCTCCCACCCTCTTAGGTGTGGTTATGTTATTTATTTGAAATACTGGTAATTTCTTTCAGTTTGCTTTCAGCTTTAGGTTTTTTGCCCTTTCTCCTTCTTGTTGTCTAATTTTAGTTTTAAATAAAAAGAACGTTAATGGACTTCCCTGATAGCACAGTTGTTAAGAATCTACCTGCCAACACAGGGGACACGGGTTCGATCCCTGGTCCAGGAAGATCCCAAATGCCGCAGAACAACTAAGCCCCTGCACCACAACTACTGAAGCCCACGCACCCTAGAGCCTGTGCGCCACAACTACTGAGCCTGTGTGCGGCAACTACTGAAGCCTGTGTGCCTAGAGCCCGTGCTCCGCAATAAGAGAAGCCACCACACTGAGCAGCCTGCACACTGCAATGAAGAGTAGCCCTTGCTTGTCACAACTGGAGAAAGCCTGTGCACAGCAACAAAGACCCAATGCAGCCAAAAATAAATAAAATTTTAAAAAAGAACATTAACATATTCCCCAAAGTCAGAACTATACAAGGTATTCTCAGAGAAGTGTCTCTCCCTCTTGTATTCCTTCCACTTCCTTCTTTTCTGCCTTAATATGTAACCAAGTTCATTGTTGTAGTAGATTGAATAATGGCCTCCCAAAAGATATCCATGTCCTCATCCTTGGAAACTATGAATGTTACCTTCTATGGCAAAAAAGGATCTTCTCAGATGTAATTAAATGAAGGATCTGCAGATGAGGAGATTATTCTGCATTATCCGGGTAAGCCCTAAATTCAATCACAGATTTTTTATAAGAGAGGCAGGAGGAGATTTCACGAATGTACAGAATAGGAGAAGGCAATGTGACCACAAATGCAGTGATTGGAGTGATGCAGCCACCAGAAGCTGGAAGAGGCAAGGAAGAGATTCTCCCCTAGAACCTCTGAAGGGAGGGTTGTCCCTCCTGGAACACTGACTTTGGCTTAATGAAACTGATTTTGGATTCTGGCCTCGAGAACTCTAAGAGAATAAATGTATATTGTTTTAAGCCACCAAGTTTGTGGCAGTTTGCTACAGCAGCCACAGGAAACCAGTATAATGGTCTTGTGGCTTCTCTGCATTGAGACTCTAAGTACTGTCCTGACTTCCTTCCTGCACCACCCCCCTTCAGCTCACTTCCCCAAGTATTCATTGAACTTCCACTGTGTGTGAGAGGTTAGGCACATAAACATACATACAGCGTGGGTACTTCCATTGTGTGTACAGAGTAGGGGGTTTTGCCGAGGGGGACATCAGTTCTGCTTGGGGCTGAGAAGCTTTGGGAGCGGGAATTCAGGAAGAAAGCCCAGGGGAGCTGGTTTTACTGTCAAGCACGATTCCCGCCTTCCTTCTGTACTTACTCTCTACAGGCTCAGCCCAGGTTTCTGTCCTTGACCTGCCCTTGCTCCCCGGCCCCATCCTGCTTTCCCTCCTACCACCACACCTGGGATTTGATTCATGCTTTCCCCTAGGCTATCCACGCAGAGTCTGGCTCCTTGGGAGCCTCTTGCTGACCTGCCTCAGTGGTCATCCCCCTCCTTTCTGTTTGACTGGTTTCTGCTTCTACCCAGAACACAGGTGGTACCTTTCCAGACTCATCTGGACCTCAAGAAGGGACTTTGACTTTGGCTTCCTGTGTTCTCTTACAGATACAGCTGTAGGCAATTTGCAGCCTCTTCGCTCCCATAGATCTTACCTTCTATGTTCTAGAAACACTAAATATTTTCAGACATAAAGTGATCAGTATGTCTTCAGAAAAGATTGTAAGGTTTGTCATGCCTTCAAGAGAGTAAGTCTTTTTTTATATTTTATCCTGTACGGTATCTAGCACAATGCATGGCACACAGTGACCCATTGAAGACTGTTTTGTACTCACTCAAAAAACAATTCTTTGTTGGAGGATTAAAGTTCACGATCCAGTGAACTGACTGCTCACTCTGTATCCTGGCAGGGAACGGGTCTCTCAGAGGCCCAGCCAGGATGAAGCAGAGCCTTTGAAGAGGAATGTAGGAAAACAGGCAGGATTAAACTCATACTGGGAATAAAGGTTGAAAAACATTACCTTAGAAGCAAAATCACTGAGTGTATTTATTTCAAAGAAAAAAGAGCAATGTGGTGATGACTGATGATGAGATGGCTTATGATATCTGCCTGAAAAGAATTTACCTCCCTGCCTGTCAGTTGAGGGCAGGGAGTCAACGTGATGATGCTACGGTCTGAAATTCTGAATTTCTGACATCCAGGTTATGGGCAACTACTTCGAGAATCTATGCCTACAAAACAAAAGGAGTGCAAACTCAGCAAAGGTGCTGGAACCCATACAGCCACGTGGAACAAACCTGTACCTTGAATGTGACACTTCTTTCTTTGAACCTTTATTTTTCTCAAAAGGGTACACCTAGATTTCTGAAAGAGCAATAAGCATAGCAAACAAAAAAGGAGAGGGGCAGAGGAAAGGGTTTGTATTTACGTGACATGGAAGAAAGAGACCCTGAATATTTTTTAACAAGATGAGAATTTTGTGTCCACAACTTCATAGACGCGGTATGCCAAATTCTCAAACTCGTGATCTCTATTTCTGTGTTCTGGGAGAGAAGGATGGGATGTAGAGAGTGACAAGAAAGTGCTCTTGGAAGCTCACTCTTGTGTTTGTTGAGAGTGTGGTGGTAACCCTGGTCATGCCATCTCCTGGTTCTCCTATTGCACCGTGAATTTTATGCAACTGTTGCCATTTGGGAAAAAAGGAGCAAAAAACTCAGTCAGAAAATGGTCTGCGCGCTGCTTTGCTTTGCTCTCTCATGGTCTTTCCTTTCTCAGCAAATGGCAATGCTTTTCTACCAGTCATTCTCGACATTTCTTACATTCTATCAGCAAATCCTGTTGGCTCTGTCCAAAAAATACGTCTGGAGTTTAATCACCACTCACAAATTCCACCACCATTACCCAGGGCCAGGCAGCCTTGATTATGACTTTAGCCTCCTTACTGGTCTCCTTGTTTTAACCTTGCCTCTTTTCTGTCCTTCAGACAGTAGCCAGAGGGATCCTTGTAAAAATATAAATCATATCCTATCACTCCTCTGCTTGAAGCCCTTTGACAGCTTCCATTTGGCTCAGGATAAAAAATGATTTTCTTCTACAAGGAGGCCTGCAGTGTCCTCCATGATCTGGCTGCACCCTATTACCTAGTCCTACTTACTTCCCGGCTGTTCCTTGAACTCTCTAAGTATGTTGATGCTGTAAAGCCTTTGCTGTTCCTTTTTGTCTGTAACATTCTTTCTTCAGAAATTGTTTTGTTGCTTACTTTGCCTATCAAAGCCCTGTGGATATCAACTTACCAATGAAGTATTTCTTGGCAAGAAACATTAACTCTCCCTCCCTAGCATCCCTGTCCCTCTTTCACTGCTTTGTTTATTTCCAGAGCACTTGTCAACATCTAGTATAGTACTTATTTTTTATTGTCTGTTTCCCTGTTAAATATAAGCTCCTTTAGAACTACTTGTTTGTTTTGTTTATTGTTATATCCTCAGCACTTGAGAATGCCTGGCATGTTTTCAGTACTCAACTAAATAATGGAATAAATAATTCCCCATGGAAATGATTGAGTTAGGGACCTATACAACAAAATTCTGGTATGAGAAATTTACATAAGGAATAAAGGAGACAATTTTCTGTTAATGAAATGTATTTAATAATAGAAACATCCTAAGAAATATCAGAGTCTCTGTAAGTCTTTAAAAGGATGAACGATTGCCTTTAAAGTTTTATGATTTACTGTTCAGAAAAGACTCCAACAGAAAACTTTAATTCTAGAAATTTTAGCAGGTTTTCCTCATAAATCTGGAATTCTTAGGTGATGATGAGTCCAGATAAGGATCAGGATCTCCATCATTAAATAGGGTGGCATTCAAGTCTCCTTAAGTAGCAGTTACATTTTTTCATAATGAGCCTGGGAAGATCTAGGTTGATGGCAAAGCAGTCCGCTCTGGAAGTACTGATGTGCATGTCAACTCTGCAGCAGCTTAATGTCAAAAGAAGGGCAAGTGGCGCAGACATAGGATGATGACTACTCTGTTCTCATCAGTTAGTATGGTTGGAAAGGGAGTTTGGTTCTGCTAATTCTTTTTAAAAAAAATTTTATTGGAATATAGCTGATTTACAATATTGTGTTAGTTTCAGGTGTACAGCAAAGTGAACCTCAAATTATACATACACACAGATCCACTTTTTTTTGTGTGTGTGTGGTACGCGGGCCTCTCACTGTTGTGGCCTCTCCCGTTGTGGAGCACAGGCTCCGGACGCAGAGGCTCAGCGTCCATGGCTCACGGGCCCAGCTGCTCCGCAGCATGTGGGATCTTCCTGGACCGGGGCATGAACCCGTGTCCCCTGCATCGGCAGGCGGACTCTCAACCACTGCGCCACCAGGGAAGCCCTGTATCTTCTTTGATGAATGTATCTTCATGTCTTTTGCCCATGTCTAATTAGACTGTTTCCTTTCTCTCCACTTTTTGAGTCTTTCAAGTTTATTAATTTTAAATTCCGATTGTTTTTTGATGGTATATTGGAAATGAATTGATTTTTGTGTAGTAACCATGTATCCTGTGACCTTGCAATAATTATCTATTAAATCCAGGAGTTTCTTTTTCCTTTTTTTTAACATCTTTATTGGAGTATAATTGCTTTACAATGGTGTGTTAGTTTCTGCTTTATAACAAAGTGAATCAGCTATACATATACATATATCTCCATATCTCCTCCCACTTGCGTCTCCCTCCCACCCTCCCTATCCCACCCCTCTAGGTGGACACAAAACACGGAGCTGATCTCCCTGTGCTATGCAGCTGCTTCCCACTAGCTATCTATTTTACATTTGGTAGTGTATATATGTCCATGCCACTCTCTCACTTCGTCCCAGCTTACCCTTCCAACTCCCTGTGTCCTCAACTCCAATCTCTACCTCTGCATCTTTATTCCTGTCCTGCCCCTAGGTTCTTCAGAACCTTTTTTTTTTTTGATTCCACATATATGTGTTAGCATACGATATTTGTTTTTCTCTTTCTGACTTACTTCACTCTGTATGAAAGACTCTAGGTCCATCAACCTCACTACAAATAACTCAATTTCATATCTTTTTATGGCTGATTAATATTCCATTGTATATGTGTACCACGTCTTCTTTATCCATTCATCTGTCAGTGAACACTTAGGTTGCTTCCATGACCTGGCTATTGTAAACAGAGCTCTAGTGATCATTGTGGTACATGTCTCTTTTTGAATTATGGTTTTCTCAGGGTATATGCCCAGTAGGGGGATTGCTGTGTCGTATGATAGTTCTATTTTTAATTTTTTAAGGAATCTCCATACTGTTTTCGATAGTGGTTGTATCAATTTACATTCCCACCAACAGTGCAGGAGAGTTCCCTTTTCACCACACCCTTTCCAGCATTTATTGTTTGTAGATTTTTTGATGATGGCCATTCTGACTGGTGTGAGGTGCACCTCATTGTAGTTTTGATTTGCATTTCTCTAATGATTAATGATGTTGAGCATTCTTTCATGTGTTTGTTGGCAGTCTGTATATCTTCTTTGGAGAAATGTCTATTTAGGTCTTCCACCCATTTTTGGATTGGGTTGTTTGTTTTTTTGCTATGGAGCTGCATGAGCTGCTTATAAATTTTGTAGATTAATCCTTTGTCAGTTGCTTCATTTGCAAATATTTTCTCCCATTCTGAGGGTTGTCTTTTCATCTTGTTTATGGTTTCCTTTGCTGTGCAAAAGCTTTGAAGTTTCATTAGGTCCCATTTGTTTATTTGTTTTTATTTCCATTTCTCTAGGAGGGTGGGTCAAAAAGCATCTTGCTGTGGTTTATGTCATAGAGTGTTCTGCCTGTGTTTTCCTCTAAGAGTTTGATAGTTTCTGGCCTTACATTTAGGTCTTTAATCCATTTTGAGTTTATTTTTGTGTATGGTGATAGGGAGTGTTCTAATCTCATTCTTTTACATGTACCTCTCCAGTTTTCCTAGCACCACTTATTGAAGAGGCTGTCCTTTCTCCACTGTACATTCCTGCCTCCTTTATCAAAGATAAGGTGACCATATGTGTGTGGGTTTATCTCTGGGCTTTCTATCCTGTTCCATTGATCTATCTTTCTGTTTTTGTGCCAGTACCATACTGTCTTGATTACTGTAGCTTTGTAATATAGTCTGAAGTCAGGGACCCTGATTCCTCCAGTTCCGTTTTTCGTTCTCAAGATTGCTTTGGCTATTTGGGGTCTTTTGTTTTTCCAAACAAATTTTGAAACTTTTTGTTCTAGTTCTGTGAAAAATGCCAGTGGTAGTTTGATAGGGATTGCATTGAATCTGTAGATTGCTTTGGGTAGTAGAGTCATTTTCACAATGTTGATTCTTCCAATCCAAGAACATGGTATATCTCTCCATCTATTTGTATCATCTTTAATTTCTTTCCTCAGTGTCTTGTAGTTTTCTGTATACGGACGGGTCTTTTGTCTCCTTAGGTGTTATGGTAGGTGGGGCTGGATCTTGCCTTTCTGGTGGGCAGGGCTGTGTCCGATGGTGTGTTTTGGGATGTCTGTGAACTTAGTATGATTTTAGGCAACCTTTCTGCTAAATGGATGGGTTTGTGTTCCTGTCTTGCTAGTTGTTTGGCATGGGGTGTCCAGCACTGGAGCTTGCTGGCCGTTAAGTGGATCTGGGTCTTAGCGTTGAGACAGAGATCTCTGGGAAAGCTCTTGCTGCTTGATATTATGTGGGACTGGGAGGTCTCTGGTGGTCCAATGTCTTGAACTCGGCTTTCTCACCGCAGAGGCTCAGGCTGGACACCCCGCCAGAGCACCAAGAGCCTGTCAGCCACACGGCTTAGAAGAAAAGTGAGAAAAAAGGAAAGAAAAATAATAATAAATAACAAAATAAAGAATAAAATAAAATTATTAAAATTTAAAAATTAAAATAAAAAAGTAATAATAATTAAAAAAAGAAGAGAGCAACCGAACCAATAAACAAATCCACCAATGATAACAAGCACTAAAAACTATACTAAGATAAGCATAAAAATTAGAAACAAATCAGTCACAGACAGCAGACCCCAAGTCTACAGTTGCTCCAAAAGTCCACCGCCTCAATTTTGGGATGATTCTTTGTATATTCAGGTATTCCACAGATGCAGGGTACATCAGGTTTATTGTGGAGATTTAATCTGCTGCTCCTGAGGCTTCTGGGAGAGATTTCCCTTTCTCTTCTTTGTTCGCACAGCTCCCGGGGCTCAGCTTTGGATGTGGCCCCGCCTCCGCGTGTAGGTCGCCTGAGGGCGTCTGTTCTTCGATCAGACAGGACGGGGTTAAAGGAGTCGCTGATTCGGGGGCTCTGGCTCACTGAGGCCGGGGGGAGGGAGGGGTATGGATGCGGGGCGAGCCTGCAGCGGCAGAGGCCGGCATGACATTGCACCAGCCCGAGGCGCACCGTGCGTTCTCCCGGGGAAGTTGTCCCTGGATCACAGGACCCTGGCAGTGGTGGGTTGCACAGGCTCCTGGGAGGGGCGGTGTGGAGAGTGACCTGTGCTTGCACACAGGCTTGTTGGTGGCGGCAGCAGCAGCCTTAGCGTCTTATGCCCGTCTCTGGGGTCCGCACTGTTAGCTGCGGCTCGCGCCCGTCTCTGGAGCTCCTTTAAGCAGCGCTCTTAATCCCCTCTCCTCGCGCACTAGCAAACAAAGAGGGAAGAAAAAGTCTCTTGCCTCTTCGGCAGGTCCAGACCTTTTCCCGGACTCCCTCCCACCTAGCTGTGGCACACTAACCCCCTGCAGGCTGTGGTCACACAGCTAACCCCAGTCCTCTCCCTGTGCTCCGACCGAAGCCCGAGCCTCAGCTCCCAGCCCCTGCCCGCCCCGGTGGGCGAGCAGACAAGCCTCTCGGGCTGGTGAGTGCCAGTCAGCACCGACCCTCTGTGCGGGAATCTCTCCGCTTTGCCTTCCGCACCCCTGTTGCTGCGCTCTCCTCCGCGTCTTCGAAGCTTCCCCCCTCCGCCACCCACAGTCTCTGCCAGTGAAGGGCCTTCCTAGTGTGTGGAAACTTTTCCTCCTTCACAGCTCCCTTCCAGAGGGGCAGATCCCATCCCTATTCTTTTGCCTCTGTTTTTTTCTGTTTTCTTTCGCCCTACCCAGGTATGTGGGTATTTTCTTGCCTTTTGGGAGGTCTGAGTTCTTCTGCCAGCATTCAGTAGGTGTTCTGTAGGAGTTTTTCCACATGTAGATGTATTTCTGATGTATTTGTGGGGAGGAAGGTGATCTCCATGTCTTACTCCTCCGCCCTCTTCAGTGGGGACTCTGTTTATTTTTTCCTTTTCAACTTCTTTCCTATCACATAACACTTTTCCCCTGGAAAATAACAATGGTTAAACAGGTGAGCTTTGCTGATTTTAATTCCAGCTGTGTAGGCAGTGGTCAGGAAATCTCAAATTACACTTCTCCAATGCATAATACTGTATTTCACACTAGGAGGTATTCAATAAATATTTATTGAATAATGTCAAATATACTTGAAAAAATATTATCCCAGTAGCAACAAGCACAGCTATCACCCAGATCTTGGTCTCTAATACCATCCTCCAATTAAAGCAACCAGAGCTCCTGGGAGGAATGGTTGATTCTAGGATTGGGGCAGGTAATATATATATGAGCCTGGAGAATCTATAGTACAGGAAAGTGAGAAAGTTCTCGAAAATAAAAAGCCCACAATGATGGGGGTGTTTCGAAGGAACATATGAGCCAACTGAAAGAGTTCTTAATGGTCAAAGCTGGAACAGTTTACAACAAAATAAACAATATAGTATTGGATTGTAACCCAAAGTATAAAATCAATATCCATGAGTTCATATCAATATAAATAAATGATTGGCTTAATAAATGAGGAGAGTGGAAAAACTCCCAGTGCAGAGTTTACTGTTACACTCAAGGAGGTGGAGCATAATGCCCCACTCTTTTAGGTGTGGGCTGTACATAGTGACTTTCTTCCAAAGAATACAGTATAGGCAGAGGGTGGGGAAAGACTAAACTGAAGTGGAGAAACCTGAAAAACAGTACCTCAGCCAGGTGATCAAAGTTCACATCAACGTGATAAGTCATATTGACAATATAGATCATTGTTATATGATGAGAATGACACTATATCTCTGTGGTCTTCCTCCCAGAAACTTGTCACACCAATCTAATCATAAGAAAAATATCAGAAAAATCCCAGTAGAGGGACATTCCACAAACTACCTGACCAGTATTCCTCAAAAGTGTCAAGGTCATCAAAAACAAGGAAAATCTGTGAAACTCTCAAAGCTAAGAGTATCCTAAGCAGACATGACTATGAAATGTAATGTGATATCCTGGGTGGGATCATGGAACACAAAAAGAATATTAGATAAAAACTAAAGATTTTGTTAAAATATTAAAAATATGGGCTTTAGCTAATAATAATGTATTCATTAATTGTGGTTCATTAATAATGGTTCATTAATTGTGACCAATATACCCCACTAATAGAAAATGTTAATAATAGATAAAACTGGGTGTGGGGTATAAAGGAACTCCCTGTACTATTTAGCAACTTTTCTATAAATTCAAATCTATTCTAAAAATTTTCAAAGAATTAAATTAATTTTTTATTTCTTTATAGAATTCAACTGGTAGTAAATAGCTGTATCTCTCTCATTCTTAACCTAAAAACTCAAAAGCTTTTTATTAAAATTCTTTTATGCTTTCCCTTTGCTGAAAATAACTAAAGAGATGTTTTAATCACAGTATGCTTTTACATACTGATCTAGCTACCTGAAGTTGGTAAAGACATTTTAATTTCAATCCCTTACCTCAAAAGTCATCAAAAAGAAGACAGAATAAAAAAGAGGAAAAAAATCCATCTTCAAGAAAACAAATGTAATCTTAACATTTGACAAGTAGAGCTCAAGTGTTTCATCCAAAACCAACTCTGCTGGTGTCTTTGCTGTTCACTCCTGAAGCCAAGTTCTTCCCTGTCCCTTTGGATGAAAATGCAGACAGATTCCAGGGGTCTTCTGGTCATTCTCAGATAATTAGAAGTCCTCTGATATCTAAAACTTAAAAAAAAAAAACTGTCTCATTTCAATAATTAACTTCTCCAGCTCAGTGTAGTGAAAAGTTGGTCTTCATCCAAAGTTAAATTTTCTCCTCTCTGGCAAACTTAAACCGGCTACAGGGAGCATCTACAATGGTAAAGGGTAGGAACGGCTTCTTCATCTCTCTATCTCTGCCTTAGTTTTTCCCCTCTTTCCTCTTCTCACCCTCCATGCTTCCTGAGCCTATGGGTTGGAGCAAAGGATAATTGGTCAACAAAAATATGACTAGACTGGCCCTGTCTGGGACAGGTGCTCTCTGGACCTGGCAAGTATTTAAAACTGACTCATTAATCTCAGAGGGCACTTTTAGGGATCCAGTTTGGGGACACAATATTTCTGAAGATCTCTTGTCTACCACCCCCTTGATTAAACACTGCCTCTCTACTCTGGTTGCTCATGTCCTTCCTCAGCACTGGGCATCTTGTGGTACCCTTCCAGCTCCTACCTGCCAAGGAAGGCCTCCTCACCCTATCGGCAGCTGTCTTGAACTTGATCTAATAAAAGTCACCCCCTATCTCTCATTTATGCCCACATCTGGCCCATGGAAACAGTCATACATCTTGCCTCCAATAACCTCTGGTAGCTTAGGTTGTAACGATGCAATTCTCTCATTCATTCACGCTGCTCTCAGAGCAGCCTGCCAGAGTCACACGCCCTTTAGGTTTCTTAAGGTCTGAGCCAGACACCAGTCCCCTGGGCTACTCAAGGTCCAGAGAATCTGAGTAGACCTGGAAACTCTCCTTGCCCTAGGCTTAGTAGCATGAAGGATAGGTCCTCCTTCTTCATGCTTATTGCGGGGAGTAGGGACAAAACTGGGGATCCCAGCACATTTGGGATTGTTGTCCTAATTTTTTAAAGGCTAACGATAGATGTTCAGCTAAGAGTTGAAAAATACTGGTTTTTGACGACTTCCTCCTTGTGGGTCCTGCAGGTGAGGACCATGCACCTCACTTTGTAGTGTGCTATCATTTGCCTTGGGCTCTTAGCCAAAACTGAGACTTAAGTAGGTCCTTTAGTGCACTCTGTTATATAAGGAGATAAACATAAGCAAGGAAATAAACAGAGTACCAAGCACACTGGGCAAACACTATGAAATCTGGACCATAGTAAAAGAGGAAGTTAAGAGCTAACACTTAAGTAGGGGATAGAATTTCCTAATCATAGTGGCACAATTCTAAAGAAGACCAATCAGTTGTCTTTGTATCAGAACAAGTTGTAGAGGTGTAGGTTTTCCAAGGAAGAAATGGAGAAAGCCTATGGAGAGATCCAGATTCCCACAAAAGAAGAGCGGAAGAGGCGAAACTAAAGAGGAATTATACTCTCAAACCAATTCAACTGTTCACAACGCAACCTCAAAAGTCCTTGTATTTTAACTAGCAACATAGAAAAAGCAACCCAAATGTTAATAATAGTCATGACTAACACTTAGAGAGTTTTGATTTTGTGCCAGGCATTTCTCTAAGTGAATTTGCATGTTCTAATTTCTTTAACCCTCATAGCAGCCCTGTGAGGTGGGCATCATTACTATCCCACCTCCCACTTGACAGATGAGGAAACTGAGTCACAGAGACAGAAAGTAAGTTGCACCAGGTTATACAGCAAGCAAATGTCAGAGCTAAGATTTTAAACTAGGCAGTCAGGCCTCAAAGACTACTATTAATAATGACTCTAATGCTGTGGCTCTTTGAGGTTGAAGTAACTTGATTATCATTTCATTTGTTTTTAAATCTTTCCGGGAATTGTCTACAGCTATGAAAAGTTAAGTAAACAAAAATCTCCAAGTTTCAGCCAGTAGTTCCAGAGCTATGACACTCTGATCAGTTTTCTGGAGGAATACAAAGATGGGTAACATATAGTCTCAGTCCTCCAAGAACTTAGAATTGAATTGAGGGTCAGATATGGATAAGAAAGGGAAGATGTACCTTGATTCCCACTGTAGTATAAGATTTTATAAGTACAATGAAGAGAATCAGCAGAGCATTATAACAGGGTGAGAGGAATACATATATATTTCCTTTAATCTTCGTAACGCAGGGAAGCTATTATGATCCTCATTTTCTATGAGGATTTTGAAACAAGATTGCTTAATAACTTGCCCAAGTTGACAGGAGTTTTGAGGAAGCAGAACTGAGATTCTCCCTGCATCCATGCAATGTCCAATCTCTTTCTCTACTTGCTGCACTGTGGGTAGGAGGGAGGCCACCTTAGTGGAGGAGAACAGCAAGAGCAAAGTAAGGGCAACAGTAAGGGATGAGCGGGTTTTCAGGACAGTTGGGGATGAGAATGCATTGAGTTTGGGAACAGGAAGAAGAAGAGGAAGTCCAACAGGTAGGTGGGTCTGGACAGAGGCATTCTGTGGCCACCAGACTGAGGACTTGACGTGGCGAGCTACAGGGAATCACTGAAGTTGTATGGGCAGGGAGGCAATGTGCATCCAGAAGAAGTAAATGGGATAAGGTGGAGACTTGATTGGAAAAAGGGGAAGAAAGAGGCACAGAGGAAGCTACTCCCACAGCCCAGTTCTTATAATGAACACTGGTTAAAAAAATTAAAAAGCTGCAGCATCTCAGTAATAGTTAAGCTGTGCAAAGACTAAAGGCAAAGGATAAATACATTATAAAGATGTAGCATTTGACAGAGGCAATAGGCATCCCTAGGGCTAAATCAGAAGCTGCAGAATAATAAATACTCGCTGTGTATCTAAGGTGGGACTGGGACATACATATATGTCTTTGAGAATGGTAGCCCTACCTTGGTATAGACAAATGGAGGTCAGGGGAGCCCAAGAGCTAGAATTTTCTATAATTTTTATTTAGAAACAGAAACATAGCAATAACAGTTGGCTCCTTATTCTATTTTTGTACATGGGTCAGCATTTGAGTTTCATCAGTTTAACAGAGCAAAGGAAAAGATTGCATCCTGATGACAGGGACCAAGGGAGAGGCCCACAAGCTTGATTATATGTAGCACATTTGACACACATGCTTGTTTGTGTCTTCTCCCCACCCAGAGCGTCTGGGGTCCTTGTGGACAGAGCCAGAGCCCTGTATTTCCTTCATATCCTCCACAGGGCTAGAGGCATAGCACAGGCTTCATAAATGCTTCTTTAAAGGGGAAAGTAAACCACACAGACAAAAAAGAAGGGAACAGCTAAAAGGACAGTATGACATTTTAGAGCATGAGTAACATTTACATTAAAGGGTCTTACTCTCTTCTTGCCAGAAAAATGTCCAAAAATTCTCATTACATACAATGAGGATATTCAGAGGTAAGACCATTTAATGGATTGGACCTGTGAGAAAACTGCAAATTCCCTGCCCCCCTTTCCAACAGAGGTGCACTTGAGGAGTAGGAAGGGGGCGGGGGAGAGATTGAGAAAAAGAGTAGAAGAGACTAAGACTTCTTTTTCTTCTTTACATGGTACCCAAGTTGATCGAGGCAGGGAGAAGCAGACATTCCCAGCCTCATTGCAGATGCACAGTTGTCTCTCCCCAGTGCTCAGAAACTTCCTCTGCAAGGGTAGATATACTATGATCCAGTTTCTTGTAGAGACAATCATCACACAGATCTGGAGCTTTTCCAATGTCACAAAACTTTTAGATTCCTTCCCCAAAATGCCCACTTATCAACTGTCTTTCAGTTGGACATTATTTTTTGTAAGTCATGTTGTTGCCAATAAATGCTTTCTCATATAGGTTTACAGAAAGATTTCTAAAAGTGACTGATGCCTTTGAATAATTATTCAATTCAGGAATATTCATGGAGTGCCTACTTTATGCCGAGTCCTGTGCCAGGTGTTGAGAAACAGAAATATTTTAAGACTCAGTCCTTCCCTACAAGTAATTCCCAGTTCAGTGGGGGAGACAGGCACACATCAGGTTAACTATTCCATAATGTAGCAAGCACAGCATTTTCGATTTTCACAGATAATCATAAGCGTAATCATGAGAAAAGCCTCATGTGATCTAGGTGGATTGGGGAAGACAGGAGGCCATGCAAGATTGCTAGAACTCTTGATTCCTGAACAGATCTTTAAAATGGTGGATTTTTTTTTTTTTTAGGAGGAAATGAAGAGATGAGAGTGGAGTTGTATTACATGAAAGAGAAGATCATAAACAAAGAACAGCAGAGAGGTAAGAAACAACATGGCTTCTGTGCCAAAGTACAAGTATTTCAGGGTTCCTGGAACAATAATTATTGGACAGGGAGCAGGAGACGAGTCAAGTCAAGCCACACACAGAGGATCCTGTGAGCTGTGCTAAGAAGCCGGGACTTTCTCCCATTAGGAGTAGACAAGGAGACAATGAAGACTTGCAAACAGGTGAATGATATGATCCAGTCTGGTTTTGAATGAGTCCTTCTAGCAATTATCAGTGTGTGGGAAGTCCGAAGGGGACAAGAACAAAAGCAGCGAGGTTAGCCTCTAGGTCGTGGTTGAGGCTCCACATGAGTAAAGGGACGAGTAAAGGGATGGACAAGAGACTGGAGCAAAGTTTAAGGGAAAGCAGTGGAAATTGGTAATTAACCCTGTTATTAAGCTAAGGAAGAGGGACAGATCAAGACTTCAAGGTGGTTGCTACAACCAAGGCTACAAGAGAAGAGCATGGGAGGGGGAGAGAGCTGTTGAGTTAAATATTTGACATGTGTCTGAGGTGCCCCTGGAACATCTGAGTGGAAATATCCAGCAGACAGTTGAATAAATGGATGTGAAGTTTGAGACAGATTCTAGAGCTATAATTTGGGAGTCAGTTAACCACTTCTGCTTGTGACACACTTAAAATATCCTGCTTGCAAATGCTGTGCAAACTCACTCTCCTTAGTTGAAAAATGACATATGACTGGCTCACGTTGACATTATACTTAGTTCTCTCAGGGTTTGTGAGACTGTGATAATTTTAAAGAACATAAACTCTAAAAGAAACACCTATTTTAAAAAAAAAGGCAATTACTTTCTCATGTACTCATGAGAAGAAGAGACCCTAAGGATGCAATTTCCATGGAACTACCTTTGTTTCTCTAAAACTCAATGTCAAGTGGGGCTAATAATGCCTATACGTACTGACTACTTAGCTGGTTATTGATAGAATCAAGGCGAATAATCTGTTTTGAATAATCTCAAACAGTAAAAAGGCTTTTGCTGTTGATAGACTTAAAAAATACTATGAAGTTTCTTTTTTTTCTTTTTAAAAAAATTTTTAAGTCTTTAATTTGTTACAATATTGCTTCTGTATTTTTATGTTTTGGTTTTTTGGCTGTGAGGCATGTGGGGTCTTAGCTCCCTGACCAGGGATCAAACCCACACCCCCTGCATTGGAAGCCTACGTCTTAACCACTGGACCACCAGGAAAGTCCCCAAAGTTTCTTATTTTTGACTTGGGCATCTGGCTACTTATACATCCTTAATTTCTTTCAGAGACAACATGAGAATATTATCTGAAAGAAACGGAAACTAGAGAAAGAAAGAAATCCATAGCAGTTTTCTTTTTATGTATACAGAGGCCTATGCTTCATTAGGCAGTGAATGTATCGAATCTCCATTAAGTCACTGGTGACAGTGGCTCTGCAACTCCAAACAGAGTCTGGCTGCTGTAACATCAGAGCACTGAACTCATTCAATTTTAAGGGCAAAATGCCAGGAGCTAGGAGGATTTGAAGGATAGGGAAAAGCTAGATAAGCTGCCAGACTTAAATATGAACAATCATTATGGCTGAGAATACGAGGGATGCAAACCTAGAAAAAACACCCTTCACCATTGGGAAATCTGACGACATTGTTGTCCAAAGTCAAAGCCACATGGAATGAAGTCAGTGTCCCTTGGTTTCACTCAATCTCATCATGCACATCATCACTCAACTTGCCACTCTACAAAATGACCTCACTAATCTAGTTTTAATCGGCGTCTATAGAGTTTTTATTTACCTATTTCATTTTTGCACTTGTTTAATACATTCAGTTCCTAGTGTGCCTTCTATGTCTTTCTACATCTGTGTCGTGTTAGCATGACATGACACTTTTAAGCCGCCCTTGGAGTGTTTCACAAAGGGTGTCCTGCAGGAGGCTCTCTCCTTGTGGAGCAAGAATGGCCGAGACAGGATTTTGTGGTCAAATAAAAATGGGAGGGCTTCTCTGGTGGCACAGTGGTTAGGAATTGGCCCGCCAATGCAGGGGACACGGGTTTGATCCCTGGTCTGGGATGATCCCACATGCCGCGGAGCAACTAAGCCTGTGCACCACAACTACTGAGCCCGCGCACCACAACTACTGAAGCCTGCGCACCTAGAGCTCATGCTCTGCAACAAGAGAAGCCACTGCGATAAGAAGCCCACAAACCACAACAAAGAGTAGCCCCCGCCCGCCGCAACTAGAGAAAGCTTGCACGCAGCAGCGAAGACCCAACACAGCCAAAAATAAATAAAATTAATTAATTAATTTAAAAAAATGGGAAATAGTCTCTTCTGCATTTCCCTCTTGGAGATTCAGGATGAACATTAGCATAGTAAAGGCTCTGCAAAAAAAGAAAACTGCTCAGCCTTTTAAATCTACCATTAAACTTGTTTGATCATAGACCCTTTCTTCTGGAGCAACTATTAACAGTCTCAGAAGCCAGAGTCCAGTGAATCTACTCTGGGAAATAGCCCTAGAGGGTGGGTGGAGGACGGAAGCCTCACATCACACATTTATAAAAAGAACTGGATAAACGTTTTAATACAGTTCTGTCTGTTCTACCATTTGGATTCATAGAACAGAGGAATGATAAGAAGACTGAGTTTCAGCCCTGAATGTGTAGCATTGAGCGTATTTCGTATTTCATATCTCTTTTCCTCCTCATGGATAAGACGGGGTAATGTTGAGACTACGAGTCACTACATATTCAAGTACTACGGGAAATAACAAATGTCATTTATTAAGTGCTTGCTGTGTGCCAGTATTATGCTAAACACTTTAAAACATCGCTTTTTAAATTCTCATAATGCCCCATTATTGACATGTTTATAAATTTTAAAACTGAGGCTTAGAGAAGGAAGTAACAAACCCAAAATCAAGCAGCTAAAAAATACACCAGGAATTTAAAACCAGTCTGTTGGACTCCAGGACACAAGCTCCTAGCCACTATTGATACCCAGGCTTAGTGGTTTAGTCAAGAGGCAACATAATTATTTAGGTATTCCATATATTTCACTTTGAAATGCCATCATGAAATCACTTATCCAAAAAGCTGTTCTGCGTCACTGGGGGAAAGAAGAGCGAGGCTTTGTCTGCCCAGCCTGACAGTGTCTGCTTTCCACTCCGTCTCAGGAGAGACCGATGCCAAGCGAGCAGGAAAGGAGCAGGGTGAGGGTGGTAGAATTGGCCGTGGCAGTGATGCTGCAGGCCCCAGGTGCCACCATATCTCCGACATGAAATGAGCAGCTTGTCAATACTGATGCTGAAATTTGTGAGAAAAGCACATTGTTTAAGGAGTCCCCATAAAACACAGGCATTTCATTTCAAAGCTGAAAGTGCCTTTCATTATCCCATAATCACTGGCCCACAAGGACTATAAAAGATTATTCCATCCATCTAATCTCTCTTTGCCACACCAAGGCCATGGTGGTGAGGGTAAAGCCAAGTGGGGGTTTGTTGAGAGTGGAGCTAGGAAGGATGAAAGGATTGTGGGTTTTTTTTTTTGTGGTACGCGGGCCTCTCACTGCTGTGGCCTCTCCCGCCATGGAGCACAGGCTCTGGACGCGCAGGCTCAGTGGCCATGGCTCACGGGCCCAGCCGCTCCGCGGCATGTGGGATCTTCCCGGACCAGGGCACGAACCCGTGTCCCCTGCATGGGCAGGCGGACTCTCAACCACTGTGCCACCAGGGAAGCCCCGAAAGGATTGTGTTTTTATCCATCAAATAATATTGGTTGAATGCCTACTCTTCTAGGCCTTAGGGATACTACAGAAAAAGAACCAAGTTGTGAAATTTATATTTTTTGATAGATTGGATTATTGTCCTTAACAATAGGATTATTGCATCTAATTAGATCCCCATTGATTGTCAGGTGACTTGGCCTTGATCCTGTGAGAGGAGCATATATTCTACTTGCCTTTTTGACTTTGTGCTTGGTTACATGACATGCTTTGACTTTGTGCTTGGTTACATGACATGCTTTGGCTTTATGCTTGGTTACATGACATGCTTTGACTTTGTGCTTGGTTACATGACATGCTTTGGCTAATGGAATATGAGCAGATGTGACTGTCACATCTGAGCAGAATTTTTAAATGAGATTCCCTGCTTTGGCTCTGCTTCCATTTATATTCCTGCCTTTCACCATAAGGACAGTATATCCTAGAGAAAGAATGTTTTTTCAACTCAAGTCTTGAAGTGGAAGCCAGCCTAGCTGAGCCTGAGTGAGCTCAGAAGAACCAAGAAATGCTACAGCCTATCCACAGCCATCGTGTGACATAAGCAAGCGATGAATGTTTGTTGTTGCAAACCACTGGGGTGCTGGGGCCATTTGTTGCTGCAGCAAAACCTGACTGATACACATACTATTTTGGGGATACAACAATATGTACATATGTAATATGTCAGGTAGTAAAAGTTCTATACAATTGGTGATTCACTTTGTTATACAGCAGAAACTAACACACCATTGTAAAGCAATTATACTCTAATAAAGATGTTTAAAAAAAAAAGTTCTATACAAAAAACTTCAGCAGAGTAAAGTGAAAAGAACAGATTGGGGAGTGGAGCTTGATATGGCATTAAGGTAGTAAGCAAAGGCCTCTCTGCCGGAGCTGCATTTGGGATTTTGTCTTGTTTTTTTTTTTTTTGGCTGTGCCTCACGGCTTGCGGGATCTCAGTTCCCCAACCAGGGATTGAACCCTGGGCCACAGCAGTGAAAGCCCGAAATCCTAACCACTAGGCCACCAGGGAACTCAGAGTTGCACTTGATCACAGACCTGAAGGAAGAGAGGCCAAGAAATATGTAGGTAATTGTAAGAAAAACATTCCAGGCAGAGGGAGCATCAAAAGTAAAAGCTCTTTTGGGGATGAGGAATATAGGGGATGAAGACAGTTTGCATAATTTTCAGATTCCAACAGGCTATCTAACTGTGGATTATTTATAATATCTGTAGATGTGAAGTGGAAACTGGAAGACATTATAGGATGGTACGATTTTATTTCTGGAAAGCTCTTGGACATCCTCATCTCATATCCTCGTTTTGTAAAAAAAGAAATTGCAACTCTGAGAAGTAATTTGCTTAAAGTCGTGCAAACTGGCAGATTTTGCATTAAAACCCAGGTTTCCCGACTTTAATTAAAGTTCAAGAGCATGTGTGCATGCAGCTTGGCAATTGATCCGTGAAGAAACAGAACAGTCAGAGGCTGGGAGGAAGCAAGTGATGCTGCCTATACCAATATCTGAATTGACTAACACCAAACTTGAATTCCCCAAGACAAAGCTATGCTAGATACACCACTCAGTTGTCACCACTGACCCAATCATGGCTATTTTTAAGGTAACTGCACTTTTAAATGATTGAACAGTCCCAAAACATTTGGTTAGCTAGATCTCTACCTCTGCCATCAAAATATATTTATGGAGAATCAATATATAAACTTAAATTATAAGCACACTAGAAAAATACTGTTGATTCTAAAAATAATCTTGCAAGGGGAAGGTCTTTTAAAATATGATATAAAACCCTGAATCAGGGCTTCCCTGGTGGCGCAGTGGTTGAGGGTCCACCTGCCGATGCAGGGGGACACGGGTTTGTGCCCTGGTCCGGGAAGATCCCACATGCCGCGGAGCGGCTAGGCCCGTGAGCCATGGCCGCTGAGCCTGTGCGTCCAGAGCCTGTGCTCCACGACAGGAGAGGCCATAGCAGTGAGAGGCCCAAGTACCGAAGAAAAAATAATAATAAAATAAATAAATAAATAAATAAATAAATAAATAAAATAAAGGTCTCTGTAGGGCTAAAGTCAGGCCATCCCCATCAATTCCTGTTTCCTCCCTCAGTGGGGGGAGGAAAGGAGCCTTTATCTTGCTGCCTGAATCCCCCGGGCCATGGTCTTGCTTTTCCCCTTCTCCCTCTCGCTATGCTTTTGATACACAGATAAGCCACCTAAGACTCAGAAAGGAGAACCACAAAAGAAATGCTCTAGAAAAAAAAACAAGCGATTAAGAGTCAAGTACATTTCCCCTATTTTCTTATTTAAAAAAAAATTATATATATCCATATCTATGTATGGCAATGTAAGGTGTTCCATTTCTCCAGTTAGTATATAACTTTACAAAAGGAAGAATTCAAAGTCAGGAAATGGAATAACAAGAGGGTTGTCATTTGATAAGGAGAAAGGGACAGTCGTACCTGCCACTTGACTAAACACCAGTAATCTTGCTTTTGCCCTCTCCCCATTACAGGCATGAAAAAGCTTCCCAGACCATACAGCCTGCTCTCATTACTGCACATCCTATTTCTGTCTGCCTATCTAATTACCTTCTTAGAAACAGTTCTCTAAAGGGAGACATTTCACAGAATAGAAACAATATACCTAAAGTAGTAGACCTGAAAGGGAAGGGCTGCAAATCAACACTAACAGAGGAAAAATGATGGTTCATAATGGCACCCCCCCCCCATTTCCAGGCCTCTGTTCAGGCTTGGGGCAAGGCGGGGGTAAGGTTGAGGTGCTTTACTTGCACCCCAAAGGTTGGTGGATGGCTGTTTGCATACAAACAGATTGGCAAAGAAAGGTCTTTATGGGGATGAAAAGAAATAAAGATGTAGAAGTGGCAGCCCTCTGCCCAGGAGGCCACAGTAGAGTTAAGTTCTGCTCTCTGTATGCCCCTGTGTGTGACTTGTCTAAAATCAGGGTCTATTTCCCTTTCCTTTTCTGGACAGAGGTACCTCTTCTCCAGAGGTTCCTTCACACCAGGCTTTTAGGCAGCGCTACTGCTAAACAACAGGGAGAAACTGTTAGCAGCAATGTGCTTCTAGAAGGAGGCCATCTGCTCTCTCTGAGAAGGGGAATCCACTGCTGAAGGTAAACTTTAGGCAGGCAAAGAGGCAGCTGGCTACCTCTTGTTAATGTCAGAGTTCTAAAAGCAGCAGCCCACATCAAACACACAAACAATACTCGTGCTTGTCATAAACCTAAAATGTCCCCACCACCATACCACCTTACTGTCACTATCTCGCTTTAAGACAGTGAATTTTGGGGGGCCTGAAGGTGGAGTAGAGAGGTTCATGAAGCGGAGGGCATGAGAAGGAGAGTGAGGGACAAACCTGGGGACAGCATCCCTGCTACGTACCTTCCGAGCTTTAAGAACCTAGGCAAAGCCTCCCAGGCCTCAGATGCCTCAAGTGTGCGATAAGAGAGGAGTACAGGTTATCCCTAAAGCTCTTTCCAATCGAGTTTTAACTATTCCACTCCATCTCACCAGATACTCCTCGGGCCGACTGAGAAGCAGAGGGGGGTACGTTGGAGAACGCAGGTGCCTAGGAGTTGGGAGCTACCCAGGTCCTGTTCCTGGCTCTGCCACTTAAAAGTTAAGCATCTTAGTCCTGTTCTCACTGTAGGGCAATCATGGGGATCAAATGAGATAACATGCATCCATCCGTCAGCTTTGGTGCATAATAAACCACGCCAAAATGGCAAGAAATAACAAGCATTGGCGAGGGTGTGGAGAAAAGGGAATCATCAGACACTGTTGGTGGGGATGTAAATTGGTGCAGCCGCTATGGAAAACAGTATGTGGGTTCCTCAAAACACTGAAAATAGAACAACCATATGTTCCTGCAATTCCACTTCTGGGTATTTATCCAAAGAAAATCCAAAAGAATATTTATCGAAAAGATACATGCACCCCTATGTTCATTGCAGCATTATTCGCAATAGCCAAGATATGGAAACAACCCAAGTGTCCATCGATAAATGAATGAAGATGTGAGATGTATGTTTATATATTATATATATAAAATGCACTACTACTCAGCCAAAAAAAGAATGAAGTCTTGCCATTTGCAACAACATGGTTGGACTTAGTGGGTATTATGCTGAGTGAAATAAGTCAGAGAGAGAAATACCACATGATTTCACTGATATGTGGAATCTAAAAAACAAAACAAACATAACAAAACAGAGACAGAGTCATAGATACAGAAAGCAAAGAGGTGGTTGCCAGAGGAGAGGCGGTGAGGGGATGAGGGAAACAGGTGAGGGAGATGAAGAGGCACAAACTTCCAGGTGCAAAATAAGTACATCATGGATATGAAACGTACAGTGTGGGGAATAGAGTCAATAATAATAGTCAGTAATATCTTTGTATGGTGATGAAAGTGGTCAAAACATACAAACAAAGAAGGTATATTATAAATTTAAAGGAATACTGCTAATGTTCGTTTCCTTGCAAACATTTGGTTTGATTTTTTTTTCTAACTTTAAAAATGCTTTTGTTGCTGCATTGTCCACTGAGTCCTTCATAATCCTCTGCATTGTCTCTGAGCGGTTTACCTGAATAATTCATTGTGACTAATGTTACCAGCTGGGCCCTAACATATGAGAAAGAAGAGGTAAGGAAAGGGTGAGAGAGTGAGGGTATCTGGGTAATGTGAGGGCACCAGGTGGCATAAAAGATCTCTGGCTTCACAGTCTTCCAGGCTGGTCCTGGTTGTGGAACTTGAGTAGCTGCACAGAACTGACAGTACCTCTGCCCCGGGGTTCTGTATAAAGGGAATTATCCTAATTCAAGCAGGTCAGAGCATGAGGCAAGCTGTGACAAAAGCTGAAAAATCTAACCTCAGCTATAGGAGGGCCTCCTATACTAGCATTCATCTGTAAGACATTGTCAGAGCAAGTTAACTGATCCATCAGTAGGGCCAAATGGCTATGGTAGGTTGTGAGCAGCTAGGATAATTAATGGCTAACTGTGGTTCCAAGCTATTCATAGCAGAATCCCAGTCAGTGGCTGAGGACATTGAGAGAAAGATCTGATTTTTCTCACCTTCCATCCTGAGAAGACTTGCAAAAGCTAGGCCAAACCCAGAGCTGCAGAGAAGCTGGTTGGAATTCAGAGCGGTCCCAGTCTCAGGGATATAAAATTCGGGTTGGAGAATTGAGCTGAAGCGTCATCCAGCTGCCAAGGCCAATAGAGCAAAGATCAGGGAAAGGTCAAATTGTGACTGATGGCAGGGGACAGTCAGGATTCACTCCAGGGACACTGGGTCTGTGCCAGCACAAATAATTCTGTATTCACCTACTGCAGCTGAGTTGCTAATGGGCTTCTCGCTTTCCTCAGGATTGACTCAGTTGCCACATGGGTCTGAGTCTGCAAAGGAGTCTTCAGTTACCCAACCTAACAGGGGTGGAGAGCCCCTCTAACTGCCTGGATCGCAGATCTACTCACCTATTACAAAGGAGACAAAGCAGTGGTTCCGAGCACCAGCTATAGAGACAGGCCCTGGGTGGAAAGTCTAGCTTTGCCAGTTACTGTCTATGTGATGTGGGCATGCTCCTTCACTTCTCCATTAATCAGCTTCCATAAAATACAGATCATAAGTGTCCCTACCTTGAAGGATGTTGAGAGAATTACTGAATTGAGTTCATGAATATAGAGGGTGTAAAAGTACGAGCACCTTGCAAATGGGAAGTGCTAGTTTTACCATTTTGAGTCTTTCTTCTCTCTGCTAAAATTGTCCGTCTACCATGGTGTTTAAGAAAAGAGTGAGATCAGATGTCTTATGCTCAGAGCTCTTAAAAACTTCATCTTTTAAAATTATGTGACCATCCACTTTTAATTAATATTTAGCAGGTTTGGTCAGAGACTCAGATTACTTCATTCTTGCTGAAGTTTTTTCTTTGTACTTGGCAGTTCTAGCTGAGTCTATCTATCACAGCAAAAGGAAGAAAAGAAGCTTATAAGTATGAAGTTATAAACACATTTAGAGGTACCTTCTGGTGCCTCCTTCTGGAAGATGGTTAGCCAAGGGCAAAGCACCTTTGAACCAGGGGAATATAATAGCCATTAAAATACAGTATATAGGTGACCCTTGAACAACACAGGTTTGAACAGCGCAGGTACACTAATACATAGATTTTTTTTTCAATAAATATGTACTACAGTACTACATGATCTGAGGTTGGTTGAATCTGTATGCAAAACCACAGATAGGAAGTCCAATTGTAAAGTCACAGGTGGATTTTTAACAGGGTGGGAAATGGGGTTAGCACTCCCAACCCCCATGTTGTTCAAGGGTCAACTATACAACTGCTGGTGAGCATGCAAAATGGTGTAGCTGTATGAAAAAGAGTATGGACGTTCCTCAAGGCATTAAAAATAGAACTACTGTATGATAGAGCAATCCCACTTCTGCATATTTATCAAAAAAATTGAAATCAGGATCTTGAAGAGATATTAGCATTTCTATGTTCATTGCAGCTCTATTCACAATAACCAAGATATGGTAACAACCTAAATATCCATCAGTGGATAAATGCATAAAGAAAATGTGGTGTACACATACAATGGAATATTATCCTGCCTTTCAAAAGAAGGAAATTCTGCAATATGTGACAATGTGGGTGAAGCTGGAGGACGTTTTGCCAAGTGAAATAAACCAGTCACGAAAAGGACAAATACTGCATGATTCCACTTATATGAGGTTTCAAGAAGAGTTAAATGTCTGGAATCAAAGAGTAGAATGGTGGTTGCCAGGGCTGAAGGAAAGGGGAAATGAGAAGTTACTAATCAATTGGTGTTAAGTTTCAGTTAAGCGAGAAAAATAAGCTCTTGAGATCAGCTACACGACATTGTACCTATAGTCAACAATAATGTACCCTTAAAAACCTGTTACAGAGGGGCTTCCCTGGTGGCGCAGTGGTTGGGAGTCTGCCTGCCGATGCAGGGGACACGGGTTCGTGCCCCGGTCTGGGAGGATCCCGCATGCCGCGGAGCGGCTGGGCCCGTGAGCCATGGCCGCTGAGCCTGTGCTCCACAACGGGAGAGGCCACAACAGTGAGAGGCCCACGTACCACAAAAAAAAAAAAAAAAAAAAAACCTGTTACATGGGTTAAAAAATAGTGTACAAACATGTCAAATTATATACAGCTAACCCTCCTTATATACAAATTATATATCCTTATATACAAATGATGAATCCGTGGATGTAGAGGGATGACTGTACTATTCCACTTTACATGAAGGACTTAGGCATCAGCGGACTTGGTGTTCCTGGAGGTCCTGGAACAAACGCCCCTTGTATAACAGGGGATGACCATAATGTTGCTCAATTATTAAGAGGCAAAGGGTGACGTGATCTCATAAGGTTTTGTCTCCCAGCTGTCTTCTGAAGACTGTACATCCTTCAGCTGTGTTTGCCCCTAAAGAGAACTGTGTCCTGAGCAGCTGTATACAAGGGACCAAATAAAGCAAAATATCTAAGGCTCCCAAGGAAAGAGAGTATATGCTGTGTGTCTGGCTCTAAGTCCCACATCAGAAAGTCTCTGTCTTTTCTAAGTTTCCCTACAGCCTAATAGTCCTACTTTCAAAGCATTTCCATTTAGCCATGTATTCTCAAAATAAGATTTTTCAGTGGTCAGCTGTGGCAAATGGCTGCAGCAAGCCCTGTGAGGAGTTAAGAGGGGACACCAAATTTAGATTTTAGCACCTATCTGGATGCGTATGACAGTTTAGTTGTATAATTTCTGCTCTCTGTCCCCTAGCATCTCTAGAACGAAAGATGCATCAGGGAAGACAAAATGAGAAGCTACGGCCTCTTCCTTGGAGAAATACATGAAATCAGAGAACAGTACAAGATGGGATAACCGCTCAGAGCCATGTCCCACTTTAAAATGTGTAAAGAACTTGCCTGTACATTATATCATGTAACCCTCAAGATCTGGGGCTTTCTGAACTAATGTCCACATTTGACAAGTGAGGGCCTTGAGACTTATGAGGGATAACTGACCTGCGCAAGATGACAAATGCCGGTTTAGAGCTGATGTTTGGCCTCTTAGCAGGTCTGTGAGGTTTCTTTCTGATTCCCCATCCCGTGGTTCTATCACTGAATCACCTTGATGTTCAGTCTGCCATCTAAGTTTAGGGAAACAGAGGGTCCAGTTAGAAGTCCACTGGGTCTGGGATAGACACCTCATGTGGACAATTCCAGGGAAAAAAATTCATAGAAATATGGTGCTGCTGGGTAGAGGCCAGACACGTTTGGTCCCTGAACCCCAGCTCCCCCGATGGAATTAGTTCTAGGGGCCTAAAGATGAACCAAACAAAAATGAGGACCACTATAATATAGAAACTGAAAGAGTGGCCACTCATATTTCCCATCTTTAGTGGGTAATATTTCAGGATGAACCACAAAATGTCCTTTTGATTCTAAATTCCTCTGTGCTCTCTTTCCTTCACTGGAAACTATGTGGCATGGCATTAGGAAAGCTCTATCAGATTTACTTCAAATATAAATCACAGAAAACTTACATAAGATAAATAACCTACAAGGACCCACTGTATAGCACAGGGAACTATACTCAATAGTCTGTGATAACCTATATGAGAAAAGAATCTAAAAAAGAATGAATACATGTATATGTTTAACTGAATCACTTTGCTGTACACCTAAAACTAACACAACATTATAAATTAACTATACTCCAATAAAATAAAAAAACAATAAATAAAATAAATATCACAGAATACTTTACCTATTTCGTATTCTTGTGTATCCTTTTCTGTAACTTAACAAAAATTATTAGCCAATACCATAGGGATGAGTGAAGACTACTTACTCCCTACTTGTAAAATGCAAACTATAACTATTTGAAATTACAATGCAAAACTCAAGTTGTGTGCCTTGTTAATTAAACAGTGGCTAGCTGCATCCTTGTTAGCTTTCTCAGCCATAAGCTAAAGCAGACTGGTTTTCCTCAGATGCTCGTGGACATCCACGCCTGTTAGTGCCAGCTGCCGCCTCCATAGGGCCTCCACATGCCCTGGGGAGCTTCCTGTGTTCTTCTAGTGGGAGCAACTGGGTCAAAACCACAGATGCTTCTGTATCTGTTCTCCTATTCCCCAATGACCCACGCCTTTTCAAAGAGAAGTGCATCAGACCATATGCCCCAATTCTCTCACTCAAGATGATCAACCAGACACTTTTCAAGGGTCCCAAACCTCTTCCTTCTGAAAAAAATCATAAAGAGAAGTAGAACTATGTGGGTGCTAACGCAAGATTGGATTTTTGTAGATGATCTCGTTTAATTCCCCCATTATATGAGGGAAGTAAGCCCAATTAAGAGGTTGGATCAGTTTAGATGGTAAGAGGTAAGTGAAAAGGAGTCATTCTGTGTGCAGGAAAGTATTATGATTTAAATAGTGCTTAGGGGGCTTCCCTGGTGGTGCAGTGGTTAGGAATCCACCTGCCAATGCAGGGGACATGGGTTGAAGCCCTGGTCTGGGAGGATCCCACATGCGGCAGAGCAACTAAGCCCGTGCGCCACAACTACGGAGCCTGCGCTCTGGAGCCCGCATGCCGCAACTACTGAACCCGAGTACCACAACTACTGAAGCCCGGGCGCCTAGAGCCCGTGCTCCACAACGAGAGAAGCCACCGCAATAAGAAGCCTGCGCACCGCAACGAAGAGTAGCCCCCGCTCGTCGCAACTAGAGAAAACCCACGTGCAGCAACGAAGACCAAACACAGCCAAAAATAAATAAATAAAATAAGTTAAAAAAAAATAGTGCTTAGGAAAAATTATTAAGGCAATAAAACATCAATTTGCTAGAAAAGACCGGAAGGGGGAGGAATAGCTAAAAAGCAATGGCAATAATCCAAGGGTGAGGTAATGAAGTATTGGAAACCAGGGTAGGGGAGTGGGAAGGAAGCAGGAAAATACAGCAAGGTGTGAATCAATGACACATCAGAGACCACCCCCGAGCTTTGTGTGGGTAACTGGAAGGGAGGTTTGTGATACCATGAAGTTATTCAGCGGATATTAGTAAAGTGTCTCATATGTGTCACTCTGCCAGATGCCAGCAATGTTACTGAGAACAAGAGAGACAAAGCCCTGGCCTCATGGCGTTTATGAAGAACATTAGGGAGAACTGGTTAAGTGATAGAGAAAGGAAAACAACGTTGTTATGAATGTTGGAGTGGGACCCAGGGTTCAGCTGGAAAACAAGGGTCGATCTGGCAAAGCAAAGGGACCTGGAGAGAGAAGGAACTAAAAGGTCCACACTCACCAACACTAGTCAGTTTCCTCTGTTCACCGCCTCTTCCAACCTTTTTTATCCAGTATGAGGCAAAACTAGGAAGCTGTGTTTTTCTCTCTCTGAAATTCCTGCTCTCCCCTCTACAGGTGTCCTTTCCTTGTAATTGTCCCTCAGGTGCATCTCTCAAAGGTCACGTTACATCTTCCAGCGCAAATAGAGTGATACCTGGAAGACAAACCATTCTCTGCCTGGCCGCATCCCCCTTGGATGACCCATCCGGTTGGCTTCTTCAGGTTTTCTTTAGTTCTGCCATTTCTACCAAAGGTAGAAAAGGGTTTTGTTCTATAAAAAACCTGGATGATAGAATTGTTTGATCACCAGGACAGAGAGTCCCATGTCTTAAGAATTAACTTGTCTTTCCCTCAACCTTGACCCTGATTTTCTATTTATTTTAATGGTGCGAGCCCCCAACACACCCAGACTGTGATGCCCTAGCTTGCTTTCTTCCTTTCCTTAAGAAGAATATGTTTTTGTCCAGAACAGAGGCAAAAGTGTGGAAAAGTTAGGTTGCTTCTCCAGAGAGTAAAATGGCTCCTTAGGTAGCTAGTGAAGTGTCTGGCTTGACATCCACATACTGAGAAGGAGTGTGCAAACATATTTTAGTACCTTTAATGAGACCTTTGTACCCTTGACACTTGGGGCCAGATGTATCTACCAAACTAGGGGAACAACAAAGATGGATATTCTGTCCCTGAAAAGTTGGATCCAGAACAAAATCCCCAATCAAGTTTTCAGGAGCATTAGAATAAGAGAACCCGACTCTGAAAATATAGCCCCAAAGGGTGCAGCATAAATAGAGTATTTCTCTTTCTTGATTTCTCTTGCTCAACACTAAATGTATCAGTTCCCCAAATCCGTCCCCAAAATAAAAATAAATAAATGTCAATAACTCTTTAATTATGAAATAAGGACAAAGTTTAGTTTTGACAATACAATGCTTCCAACCCAAAAAGAAACTCTATGATTTTACCAGGTATAAAATGAAGATTCTACTGAAAGCCACAGATATATTTTTCAGACTGATGAAGAGAAAACTAATATTTATAAAATACTCTGTTTTAGGCACTGTGCTAGAAATTTTCCACAAAGCAGAGTTCTAGTAGGACGAATTAGACATATGACAAGCCAAAATGCTAATCTGTAAAAACTTGAAAAAGAGTATCATTTAATGGGCTGCTTTTTTCATGAGTTATTGATTATAAAGCTAAAAAGAAATAAAACGTGATTTGAACTTGTTGCAGGAAGTGAGATTACTGGAGATGAGACTGCAGTTGATTTTCAGCCCTTTGAGGACTTATCGTCATCAGAATCAGAAATCTTGATTGGAAGCCAAGATTAAAGATAAGATTGCACTTACAAAGCTGTAGCTTGTCATTTCATCCCAACTGTTATATTACTAGCTATTAATTTTCAGTCTTTGTAGGAAGTAGTGGGGAAAAAACTAGTCCCATTTTATATAAAAGGAAGCGGAGCTAAAGAGAAGTTAAATGATTTTTTATTTAACCTTCCACAGAACATCAGTAACTGATACCAAATTAAACCTAACTTGCAGCTACAAGAATGTATGCCCTGGATGTTACCATTTTCCAACAATGAATATGAATTCTTATTAGACCATCTGTACAGCTTTAGCTCTCAATTACTGAGGATTAACTTGTTAAATACACTCACTACTCTCAACCCCTCCTTTCTTGCTTCTACCCACGATGTAATCTTTAGAGAAGTTGGAGACTTTGACCTTTGGAAGTAATAGTACACTGTTATCCGGTTACAATGAAATGAGTCAGCCCTGGGGAGACCAAGTCCCAGCATTCCATCCCAAAAGCAGTCCACTCAGGTATTACAAATCATTCCTGAACTAGGTCTCCCTGCAGTTATCAGAGAAGAAAATCTGAGAGAGGAGAAAAAGAGAATTGAGGAAAGCAAAATCAATTGTTTTAAATTTTAAATCAGTTCTTTCAACGTTTTGTTAGTGTTCCTCTCATAAAGGACAATTCATTATCTAGTCCTCCTGGATTTACTGGAGCAAAGGGTGGTGATTTCAATATGAATTTCATCTGTGGGAGATCAGAAAAAAATCAGACATCAAATCTACATACATACGACTGGGGAGCAATATACACTTGGCATGGCGGCAGTCTACAGGCAGCGGGAGCGCTGGAAGAGCACAGGGTCGGGGATCAGGAGACGTGTGCTCTGACCTCGGCTCCACCCTTCTCTCATTACGTAGGCCTTGGCAGTGCATGACTTTTCAGAGTCTCGATGCCCTTCCTCATCAGTGAAGTGGGTATATTTTTCTTCACTTCTTCCCCGGGTCGCTGTCAGTGTCTCATTACTAAGGAATGGACATGCACATGTAGCTGCACTGCATCAACTTAGCTAGAATGCAACTACATTTCCCAGAATTCCCTTCCCTGCCTAGTTCTGGGTTAGTCTGGGCTGCAGGAGGCATTAGGAAGGATGTGGAAGGTGGAAGTGAAGCAGCAGCCATCTCTTCGGAGGCTCGGTGCAGAATATGATGCAGTGCTGCACCTCACACTCAGTGCTGCTTTTCTGCAGAGCCCCCTGGAGGGGTTGGGGCAGCAGCCGGGCCTCAGCGCCCGCAGCACTCACGGTCGTGCTGGCTTCTTCTTCAGCTTCCCGGAGTCCTAGGCCAGGAGCCTGTTAAACGCCATGATGTAGAGCCCCAGCTTCACCCAAAGACACTCCACCATCAAGGATTAAAGGCAGGGAGACACTGACAAGAAGTCCCGTCCATCCTTGTGGGTTACAGCGCATCCATTCCCGGCTGCCCCACTTCACACCCATCTGCCCCTCTCAAGTGCCTGCACTGCTGCTTCCAGAATGAAGCTTCGGATACAGAAGAAATAATCGCCCACAGACTATTTAGCTTCCACGACTATGAGGTCAAATCTCTAGAATATATCTACTACCATATATAGAGAAATATGGATATAGATATAGAAGTAGATAGATATAGATGCTGATAGATAAAAATGTGTCCTATTGATTCCGCTTCTCTAATGGAACCCTGACTGACACAGCAGCCTCTTCTTGAAAACACGAACTGTTTATCTCAACATTCTCAGCATCAAGCACATCAATCAACGTAGCAAGTTCTCAACAAGTTATTAAACTCAAAATATTTTTTTGGCAAATTTTCAAGCATTCAACAAACGTAAGGTATTATTTTAAATGCAATGATCACCAAAACAAAATGGCAATTAGCTAATGAATGGAGTTTCTTGATAACGTATTAGTAAGATGAATTGTTGCCTAGAAATATTTTCTGCCATAATCAGATAAATTTATATATAAGAATTGGCTATGTCTGATCCCTTCGCAGAAAATTAAAATTAAACCTTGCAAAATTTAAATTTGAAAACATTTTCATTCGCTGTTTTTTTTTTTAATGACACAAAGAGGAAGCTGTTTGCACCCGACTAGTGGTGATTATTCCAGACTGTAAATAGAGAATATTTATGATGAAAAATATACTAGTGAACACATTTGAAATGGGTAATATTATTATGTGTAAATGGGATGTTTTCATCCTTTCATTCTCTAAGATAGTAAAAAACACATATTTACTGGTTTTAAGGATGATCACAAGGTTAAAATTATCTAAACAAGGTTTAAAAAAATTTTTTTATTGGAGTATAGTTGCTTTACAATGTTTTGTTAGTTTCTGCTATACAGCAAAGTGAATCAGCTGTACACATACATATACCCCCTCTTTTTTGGATTTCCTTCCCATTTAGGTCACCACAGAGCACTGAGTAGAGTTCCCTGTGCTATACAGCAGGTTCTCATTAGTTATCTATTTTATACATAGTATCAATAGTGTATATATGTCAATCCCAATAAGGCTTTATTTACCAAATGTTTACCAAAAAGAAGATATGTGCATATTTTGGGGACTTCCTTGGCGGTTCAGTGGTTAAGACTTAGCCTTCCAACGCAGGGGGTGGTTAGATCCCTGGTCAGGAAGCTAAGATTCCATAAGGCTTGTGGCCAAAAAACCAAAACATAAAGCAGAAGCAATGTTATAACAAATTCAATAAAGACTTTCAAAATGGTCCACATCAAAAAAAAAAACTCTTAAAGAAAAGAAGATATATGCATATTTTTTAAAAATTGTAGAGAACTCTATAGGCATCAAAAATCTCTCAGCTGTAATAATCATGTTCCAAAATATGACTCAGCAAAGGAAGTAATGGCAGCAAAATACCAAAGACTTAGAAAGCCAGGGAATTGAAACAGATGCAATCGTGGCCAGTGGGGCAGCCACTGGGACTTTGAGGTGCAGAAAGTCAAAACACCGACAGCCAGGCAGGTAAGACATTGTACCAAGAATGTCTGTTCATAGGAAGTGGGGTCCCAGTCCTCGGAGGGATGGTAGAAGAGGAAGAAGTATAAACAATGCAATTCCTGTACCAAGGTTATGAGCCATGAATTCAAGGACTGGATTATTCATTCATCTATTCCCCTAGATTTCTCTTCTTCTTGTTTCTCAGTCTACGCAGCCCTCCTGAGCCATGTTTATATCTACACCTTTGGCTTAAACCACCAGTCATATTGTCATGTTTCCTAAGTTTACATTCCAGCCCCAAGTTCTCTCTGTAGTTAGAGCCATAGAGCCCTCTGAATCCGTTACACAGCATCTCATGGGTGTATCACAGCATCTCAAATTCAACAGAACCTGGTCCTCTTTCCTATATTCCTTAATTTATCTATGAATTCTGTTAAACATATACCGAATGCCAAACATTTGCCAGGTTCTCAGGATTCAACGACAAATCAGATGTTCCCACAAGAAATTTAAAGTCTAGTGCAACAGTTCTCAACCCTAGCCACAAATGAAATCACCTGGTTTCTCAAAAATGTACCAAAGCATGGTCCCTCCCCTTAGATATTCCAATTTAATTGATCTTTATTGAAGGGGAAAGAACACTATTATTTTTTTTAAAGTCCTCTAAGTGATTCTAATGTGTAGCCAGGGTTGGAAAACCCTGGTATATTGGAATACCAGCCTATGGTCCATGTAAAAAGAAACTTGGAAGTTACATTAGACCTCGTACTTTCTGCTACTTCCAATATCCAATTAGTCACCAGATCTTATGGGAATGCCACAAGATCAGTTTGTAAATTTCAGGCCCTATTGTCACGGTTATTTCCACTGCCTTTGATCGGGCCACCCTAATTTCTCCAAAATTTTGGCAATCATCTCCTGACTTGTCTCCCTGCCACTGGTTTTTCCTCCTCAAATCCATTCTCTACACAACAAGAATGATTTTTCTAACACACAGTTATGATCGTACTAAACTCTAGTTGCAGGTATCAACATATGAAATAAATATATGAACATATAAATGAAAAAAGCAAATCATTTAAGAATATGTTCACTCTGATTCCATTTTAAGATTAAAAAAAGAAAAAACCAAATATGTATACATATTTTTAAAATAAATTTCTTATTAAAGAAAAACTTACATGGAGAAAAGTGCTCAAATCACAATCATACAAGCTGGGGGCTTCCCTGGTGGCGCAGTGGTTGAGAGTCCGCCTGCCGATGCAGGGGACACGGGTTCATGCCCCGGTCCGGGAGGATCCCACGTGCCGCGGAGCGGCTGGGTCCATGGGCCACGGCCACTGGGCCTGCACGTCCAGAGCCTGTGCTCTGCAGCGGGAGAGGCCACAGCGGTGAGATGCCCACGTACCGCAAAAAAAAAAAAACAAACAAAAAAAAAACGGATACTTTTTATTTCAACTTCTAATTATTTATTCATAGTGTATGAAAATATGATTGATTTTTGCATAGTGACCTTGAATCCTGCCACCTTGTTAGATTCACTTATTCTATTGGTGGGAGTTTTTTATATACAGGAAGTCACATTGTCTGTAAATGCTGACAGTTTTAGTTATTCCCTGCTCATTCCTTTTTTTATATATAGGAATTCACATTGTCTGTAAATGGGGACAGTTTTAGTTATTCCTTTAGTATGACTTTCATTTATTTTTCTTGCCCACTGCAAAGGCCTGTAATACAATATTGCATAAGAGTGAGGAGAGGGGACATCCTTACCTTGTTACACATCCAACATTCATAAAAGTTTTCAGGAAGACATCCTGTAGATGATTTTGAACAACTAATTGAATGTGGATGGTACTCCACATCATAGAGTGAAAAGAGACTGGGCCCTGGAGTCAGCTACATTGGGTTTAAAAGCTGTCTCTCGCATTAACCAGATTCCAAGTCTTAGTTTACTCACCTATAAAATAGAGGAACTAATATTTACATCATGAGTCAAGTTGTACGAGAATTAAGAGATGACATATGGAAAGAACCTGAGACAGTACCTAGCACCTAAGGGGTGTTCATGTAGTCCCACCTCTACCACTTACTTTGTGACTTTGGACTTTGTATCCTTTCTGGGTCTCAAGTTTCTCATCTCTTAAAATGAACATAAGTTATCATACCTACCTCACAGGGCCCTTTAAATTAGTGGGCTTCCCTGGTGGCGCAGTGGTTGAGAATCTGCCTGCTAATGCAGGGGACACGGGTTCGAGCCCTGGTCTGGGAGGATCCCACATGCCATGGAGCAACTAGGCCCTTGAGCCACAACTACTGAGCCTGCGCGGTTGGAGCCTGTGCTCCGCAACAAGAGAGGCCGCGATAGTCAGAGGCCCGCGCACCGCGATGAAGAGTGGCCCCTGCTTGCCACAACTAGAGAAAGCCCTCGCACAGAAACGAAGACCCAACACAGAAAAAATAAAATAAATTAAATTAGTAATTTAAGCAGAGTATTTAGAAGAGTGCTGGCACATATGAGGTATTATATAAATGTTAACTGCTATCATCACCATCATTGATATTTATTACTATTACACTGCTAGTTTACTTAGGTATTGGTTATTTATTGCTACATGAGAAATTGCTCCCAAAAAATGTGGCTGAAAATAATAAAAAGCATTTATTTGCTGATGATCCTGCAGTGGGAGCAAGGCTGCACCTCACATGATGTCAGCTGGAGGAGCTTAGATGGGCTGGAGAACCCACCATAGTGGATTCACATCCATTTCTCCCAGTGGGATTGCCACCGAGGTGGCTGGAACGGCCAGGGAAAGGCTGAGTTTCTCTTTCTTTGTAATCCCGCATCATTCAAGGCCTTTTTCCGACATGGCCACCCACTTGGAAGGAAGGTAGTCAGACTTGTTTAAATTGTTGCTCTGGGCTCCGAGAAGGCAAAAGCAAAAGCTGCAGGGTCTCTTAAGGCTTAGGCCTGGAAATTCTAGAATGTCATTTCTACCACATTCTGTTATTCAAAGTGAGCCTTTGAAGCCAGGCAGATTTAAGGGAAAGGAAATAAACTCCATCTCTTGATGGGAAAGGGCGAAGTCACATTATAAAATTGCATGCTGGATGGGAGGAATTGTGAGGCCGCCTTTGGAAACAATCTACCACAGTTTCTGTACACTTTCTCAGAAATAGCCTCAGGTAACTACACCCAGGCCCATCTTCACATTGTACAAGAAAATCTAGAAAATACCTTCTAAATCAGCTATTGACTCAACTGGTTATGTATTCAGTAGCAGTGTCTGGGCAGGAGCCTCTCTTTGTGCTATAGCAGGGTCCTGCTGGGTGGTCTGGTTGCATCTTGTCAGGAGTAGCTCTGGTTGTGGATTTGAGAATCTTTTCATAATGAGCACAATTTTAGCCTCATTTAGTTAATGGTGATCAAAGCTAACGTACAGCATCTGCTTATTGGCTCGCTTTGCCGGCCAGGAGTATAGGACTCACACCTAGAGAGAAGGAGACCTAGTGTGTGCAGGCAGGTACTTCTTGTGAAAGGAGAATGCCCATTAAAGGAAGATGTATAGAAAAGGAGGCACAGGCTTGTTAAAATATATCTAGTTGCCGCTGTGGTCTCTCAGTACCATTGTAAGTTTGTTGTTTATATTTAAAGTACATTGTATTTAGAGATTATCTGTATTTGCATAGGCCTCTTTGACTACTAAGGTAATCATTTAAGGTCTGTCCATAGTTTCCATTTTGATAAGCAAAATTTAGCATGTGTATCTACTCCCAGGCTCAAAATATAATTCCCACTGGGAAGCAAAAATAAAGTTTCCACCTGCCCACTTTAAAAATTAAATGATTTTTTGATGTGTTGTTTATCTGCAGTGTCCAGGCAGATCTTGACAAAACTCAGAATTGCAGCTGTTCTTTTCACCATGGCAACGGTACTTAATTAATCCATGAAGGTTAGACTTCCTGTGGTTGCCACTGACCCTACCCAGCACCCTCTGTGAGGCCAGAGTCAGCATTTGCAGTATTACCCTCTTCCCTCCCCTCCTAATAAATCCAACTTCTAAAATGTTGGCAACGTCAGGGGATACAGAGTTACTTAACACACCTCAGCAAAACTTTCAAATTTTTCTCCTTAGATCTCTAATATCTTCTCTGCTAAAGTTCTTCTCCCACTACCGAACCCTCATGTCTCCCCTGCAGCCCCACTTTAATCCCTGTCTATTCTCACAAGCATCTTCAACTTCAATACTCCACTCAAGAAAACAAAGCCTTCTGTGGCCGACCCTCCTTATCCCCTTGCTCCAAAGAAAGCATTTCTCGAATTATAGATGTTGATGAGGGTGGGTCCAGTGAGAAGGCTCCTGCTCTTCTGTCTGCAAACAATGTATCGAAGATTTCACCAGACAAAGCATATCTTTTGGGGGTAGAGGGAGAGAAGTGAGGTAGGGAGTGCTTAGAGCAGGGAGAGACTCTGCTTATAAGAAAATAAAGAGCAACATTGGCGTAGAAAAAGTAACTGCCTTATCTGTCCTCTCTTTTTCTATTTTGCCTATCAGATAGACTCCTTGCCCCTATTACATGAGAAAAATCTAGTATAATACATGAGAAAAATATGCCGTCTTCTAGTCAAAAGCAACCAACGAAGAAGCTTGATTTAAATGTGTCACCTTCCTACCATGAGCCCAGCACTGAGCTAGGGACAGGAAAGTGCAGCAGAATTTTCTCTCCTTCTGAAAACTATCAACTTTCTGGAGACTTCCAGACATGTGACTCCTGAAGAACAGACACTACAGGAAAGAATCAAACACCTAACATGTGATTCGAAGATCAGAGCTATAGAAATTCAGAGAAGGGTGTGGTCAGAATTGACTGGAGCAGTCAGGAAAGATTTCAAAATCTGTCTATGCAGGCATGGTGACATCATGACCAACGCTGAAGACAATTTTGCTGGGTAGAGATTTGGGGTTGACAGGTTTTTGGTTGTTGTTGTTGGGTTTTTTTCCTCCAGTAGTTTAAAGATGTTGATTCATTGTCTTCTGGCTTGCAGAGTTTCTGAAGGAAGTCTGCTGTAATTATGATATTTCCTTTGTTCCTCTGAATATAAGGTGTCTCTCTGTGTTTTTAAATTTTCTGGATGTTTTCAAGATTGTCTCTTTATCTTTGGTTACTAGATGTTTGAATATGATGTGTCTGAGTGCTTTTTTCAATATTCCTCCTCAGTGTGGTTCTCTCATAGTCTTAGATCTGTGGTTTGATATCTTTCATAATTCTTAGAAAATTATCAACATTATATCTTCATATATTATCACACCACATTCTCTCAATTTTCCCCTTTGGAGAGCCCAGTTATACCTATGTTAGACTGTTTGATATTACCCCAAGCTCTTGGGTGCTCTGTGTTTACAGGCATACCTTGTTTTATTGCAGTTTGTGGCAATCCTGCATTGTCAGATGATGGTTAGCAATTTTAGCAATAAAATACTTTTAATTAAGGTATGTATGTCGTTTTTTAGACATAATGCTATTGCACACATAATAGACTATAGCATAGCATAAACGTAACTTTTATATGCACTGAGAAATCAAAAAATTTGTGTGGCACACTTATTGCAATATTTGCTGTATTGCAGTGGTCTGGAACCAAACTGCAATATCTCTGAGGTATGCTTATATTCATTTCACTTTTTTCTTTGAATTTCAGTTTGAGCAGTTTCTTCAAGTTTACTACTTCTTGTCTCAGCTGTATGGAAACTACTCATAAGCCTGCTGAAGGCATTATTCATCTCTGTATTTTTTATTTCTAGCATTTTCATTTGACTCTTTCTTATACTTTCCATCTCTTTGTTAAAATTCTCAACCTGCTATAGCATGTTTTTACTTTTTCCATATTGGAGCATCTAACATATTAATCAGACTTATTTTAAAATCCCTGTCTGATTTCAATATCTGAATTATCTCTGAGTCTAGATTTGTTCACTGTTTTGTCTCTTCACAGTGGGCTTTTTTCTCTATTTTTATGTGTTTCATAATTTCATGATTTTCTGACATAGAGTATCTAAAATATATACTGAGGTAAATAATATTTATGCCTGGAAATTTAAGTCAATTTAGCCAGGGGCTAGATTTGTTTTTTGTTGTTGCTATGGTTACTGCCAGTGTCCCATCAGTTTCAAATCCCTCTGGCATTAGCTTTCCTTTTTTTAAATAGAATTGGGTCACGTGCCATTTCGAAACCACTGATTGGCAAGGGGGATGGAATTGCCGTAACTGATTTAGACTAGCAAGCAGGAATCATTCCTTGAGTCTGGATGTGATCAGTTTCCCAGAATAATCTATCTGTCCAATTTACGAAGAAAATCGGAGTCTGTTAGTAGGGGAAAAGTAGGAAGTGACGGTTAGATATACATCAACTTTTAGATAAATGCACCAAGACTAAATTTTGGTGAGTTTTGTAACTTACCTTAACCCTATGTCTACAGTTCCACCCCGGGCTTTGAGAACTTGCTACTCTGATGATAAAATGTACAGAGAGCTAAACTTAAGCTAAAAAGAATTTCTCCAGAATCCAGGCCCATTTATATTTCTTGCTTTTTTACTGTATGCCACCCTCCAATACTGTGGTCCAGCGGTGTCCCTGAGTCTGTGTGGATGTCAGAGGTTCTCCTACTCTGTATTGGACTGGTGATACTCTTTGTCCTTTCACTGGAATACTAGCTCTCAAATTCTAGTGAGCCATCTGTGCAATCATTTTCTTCCTAGCATCTTCTCAAAAATAAAAATACCTAACATTTATATTAATTCTTTACCAATTATGAAACTCTCTTGCATGTAACATTCCCCCAAACATTACAACAGTAATTGAGATAGCTCTGACTCAACCACCCACATTATTCATACTACAACTTCTTGCCTCTAATTTGCTGCACCTTTACCATCTAGGTGATGCCAACATCTTGTCTTTTGGTCTTGCTCTCCAAGATTTCCCTAGGATGTACCCAGTACCTACTTGATGTCTGTGGTTATCCACTCAGAAAGTCTTCCTTAAAGTCACCCAAATTGTTGCTTCCCTAATTCTAATTAAAGTTCCTATCCTCTAAGTGCCCTGACTTCAAGCTAATTGTAGTGGGGGAAATTCTTCTTACCAACTCACCCTAGGGTGTAAAGTATTGACAGAAACTTACTGAGAGGATCAAATATGAATTAGGCATCAAAAAGTGTCTTCATAAAAATCATGTAAGTCTGAATTAGGTATTATTTCACTACAAAAGTTTGTGAGATGACATCAAATCCTACTGTACACAAGTAAAATGAAGTTACTATCTTCTTCAGGTTTTAAAGTCAAACATTATTTTTAACTGATGGTGATTAAGGAAAATGTACGTTGTTATTATAATAGCTGTCTTGATTTATATCAAGCTTACATTAGCTTAAAATAAAAGATTTCAAAGAAAAGAAAATACAACGAGGCTTAGATTTCCATTGAGGTACTTCCTTGCTGAATGTGTCTTGCAGTCATCCAAATGCTCTGTGGCTTTGGGAGAGCAGCAGAGGAAAACTGAAGTCATGCCTTTGTCAAGTGACATTATGCAGTCCATAATACTCATAGTTGCTTACATTTCTTCTAATATTTTGTGGCACATCACGGAGAAATGGCTGTTACACAATGTCCCTTCAGCATGGATCTACATGAAACTCTGCTCTATCTATGAAGGCAGTGCCTGGTTTTCAATCATTATTTGCACACTGATAACATCAAAGAAAATTTTCAATTTTATAGCAAGTTTTTTCAGAAACTTCAAAGGCTATCAGTGTCTTTTAAAAGTTGGGGAGTAAAAAGAAGCACTTTGCATCCAGAAGCATTGCTGCACAAATGCTTGTGTTCCAAGTGGTTGGCAGCTCGTCACTCTTTATACCATCATATCTCATAGACTTTTGCATAAGTCTTCATTGGCATGAATGATTCAGTTCTGAGCCCATCCTCTTCTCATAACCTCTTAGGCAACCATATACGTCCAAGACAATACTATCTCTCATATGATGCAGTGATCTCCAGCTGGTCTTGATTTCATTCTTGAGTCTCTAGGTTCACTCTCTACACAGCAGTCAGTGAGGTTTTAAAAATCTTTTAAAACGTTATATGAGATCATTTCTAATTTAAATCTCTTCAATGGTTTCCCATTACCCATAAAATAAAATACAAACTTCTCACAATGCCATAAATGATCTGACCCCTGCCTACTCACCTGGCCTCAGTTCATATCATTCTCCCTTTTTCCACTATGCTCCAACTACCCTAGCTTCTCTAAGTCCCTCGAGCTTATAGTAGGATTCTAAGTTCAGGAACATTGCACTCAGAATTCTATTTTTCCTGACTTCCATATAGCTAGATGTTTCTTCTTGTTTGTGTGGTTTTGGTTGGCATTTTGTTTTGATTTTGCCATTCAAACTTCAGCCTATGTACGTTATCTTCCTTGATCATCCAACCATCCGATCCAATCTAAAGTAGCCATCTAGCTATACTGGTTAGTTTTTTATATTTCTCTGTACAGCACTTTTCACCACTATCTATTATAATTCTTTTCTTATTCATTGGCTTTTTATTTGTGTGCAACTACCCACAAGAATGTAAATTGTATGAGAAGAAGGATCTGGTCTATCTGGTTACTGTTATATCCTGAGTCCACAGGGCAGTGTGTCTTACACATTGCAAGAGCTCAATAAATATTTGTGCAATGAATGAATTGATAAATGGATGAATGAGTGTCAATTGCACATTGATACGGCCTTAGCTATCTGACCTCATCATGCCTCTCCAATCCCTTTGTCTCTTCCAACTGGCTTCCTTGGCCCCAGAATTCCTTCCCTGTCTCTTTGCCTAGGGGAAGCCACTTTACCCTTTAATTCTCAACGAAAATGAACAAATGAAGTTTATTTATCCTTACTTGGTGGATTTTTTGTGGGGAACAGCATAAACATAATCTTTTGAAACACAGACCTGACGCCTATAAAACCAATCATTATGAGCGTTAAATACAAGTATGTCAGTAGGTATCTAGATCTGATGGGAAGATGTTCCAGAAGTATTACTTCACTTCTCTCTTTCCTTTACCACTGGACCAGGGTTGGTCCTAGAGAGCATTACATATGGCTTAATACCTCCTCCAAATTTTTGTTGGGACAGCTCACACATTATTTCCTTAGAAATTTGATGGGAAGGTAGTATATGCATTGGAAGAAGTGATTTCCACTTCCATTTCCTTAGCTTCCTCATGTGTGTTTAATGAGGATATTTAATCTCTCTGGTGCAGTCTGTAATGAGGCAGTTATGTTAACATCATGAGAATAAACAAAGTGCAATCTCTAGAACCATTCCTGGCTTTAGCTCCCTGTTCTCTCCATTGAAAAGCCTTTTTCCTCCAACTTCATCTGGTGAAACATCATCCATCCTTCAGAAGAACTGAAGTCCTTCCCTTGCATATCACCTTCAACAGCCCTACCCCCAGGACAAGAGTACATATATGTGTATATGTATGCATGTGCACACACACGAACACACACAATCCATGGAGTTTTTTCCCCAGCAGTTTATCTTCTTTGACACTTCTAATGTTATCTACATAACTATTTCCCAACAGATTATGAGTTTTTAAGGACGGTATATACTTATTCTTTCACAACCCCATGGCATGTGTGCATTCAACACAGTAACAACAGAAAATGAACTGACTTTGGCATCCAACTCTGTGGAGAACTGGGAATTTACAAATAGTTTATCTTTCATGTCCTCAAAATAGTACAGAGAATTTTATACCAAAGTGATGTAAAGTAAATAACCTGAAGAAAAATGAGAAAACGGGAAATAATCAAGAATTTGCTCACCACTTCACTGAAGCAACTTTAACATATGAGAGAGGAAGCAGCACCCTGGGAACCACTCAAGGACTAGCATTAGAAGAAAATACTCCCTGCCTTTTCTGCGGGGATCCTCCAAACTCGCCAAAACTGCCAACACTTCAAGTCCACCTAAATATCCCTTCTGATGAAATAATATTCTAAGATACAGTGGAAGTACAGTCTTCGGGCTCCACATATTAGGCACTGTCAAAAAAAAATGTATTTTGATCAATACTATCTTCTCAGCAAAACCTGACTCTGGTGTTGTGGAATCTGTTAACTGAGAACAGTTCCAAATGGCAGCAATATGTGTTTCTGCAAAAAAGGCTGGATACCTTAACATATTGAAGAGCAAGTAGCAAATTAGAGCTGGGTACTGCATTGTACCAGAGGATTGGATGAGCCCCAGAGATCTGGACAAGTCATGATGCGAAAAGGGAAACAACCACCAAAGAGCATGTATATAAAGAATGAAGCCACATGCTGGATGAGCAGAAATTAATGAAATAGAAAATAAAGATCAACAAAGTAAAAAGTTTATTCTAGTAAAATTGCTAAATGAGGCAAAAGACACATAGAGTACACAGAACTGATTAATATTTTCTAATTTAATTTTATCTCCAATATCTCAAAGAAAATACTGGCTCAGTGACTAGAAGGAGAATCTCGAATAGCTCAACATGAACATATATAGGGGTTTCAGGATGATGCAAAATATTCTCTTGCCATTTCCATCAGGATGAATTCAATTCACAGAGTCAGCCTCTGATGGGCACCTGGAATTCTCTCCCCATTGACCTTGCGGCCCCTCTGCTATTTCACAACTCAAACTTCCTTTCAGGGTTTCTACTCCATATTTCCCTTAATTTTTATAACCCAGGGGACCTATTTCCTGGTATGACCCTGGCTCGGGAGATATATTCCTGGCTTTATCCTAGAAGAGAATGTGGATCCCCACGTTCTTCAAAGCAGAGTACCAACAAGACAAGGCAATGTCTGTCTTGCTAATGTTTATTACCTTTCGTAGAGAAACTCAGATGTGTGGGTAATCAGCATATTGGCCACCGTCAGGCGTAGGATTGCACTGATGACAGACACACAACCTTGGCTAAATCATATAAGGTTTACTTATTGAAAATACAAAGAAGGAAGACAGTACACAGTTCTGGAAGCTAACACCTAAAGGACTGAGCACCAAGTCAGACTTGCGGAAGCTCAGCTGGCCCCCTTCAAGGCCAAAGTTATATACAACAGAACTTATGTACACATAAGACTGGAACAGTTCTGTATGGAGTCTAGCTTGGACATGTGCAAAAGACCACCCCAGCTGAGCCAGCTACACACCATCAGTCTCAGGGTTGTACAATGGCCCACATGACCACAGAGCTTCAGGCGTGTGCATGTTATGCTTTCCTCATCGATACCTCACAGCCTCTCCACACCTACATAGCCTGGTCCACCTATATGCCCGAAGTGAGAACCTCAGATTTAGAACAAGGGTTTCTTGCCCAACTGTGGATGTCAAGGTCACAATCATTTAAGGTATTACCAGGCAAATCCTGCAGTGTATTGTTATGCTAAAAAATCCTTCCCCCGGTAAGGATGGGAAGAATGAAGCAGAGGAAGAAAAAGAGCCCCTCTCCCCCACTGGTTGGAGAGTATTTCATGGTATTTTCCTATCAGTTTTTTGTAATTTTTAACCCATGTATAAAAGCCTAAATTTTAAAACTAGTTTTAAAAAATGAAATAAATTGTAGTGCCACAGGAGTCCTTTAAGGATAAACACCATGGTCCTACCCATCTTTTTTTTCTCTCTTTAGGCATGGTGTAATAGAACTAAATTAGGAGGATTAGCCTGGCCTAACTGGTTACTTGCTCTTCTAAAAAAAACAAAAAAGGAATTCTTTTTTTTTTTTTTTTTTCTCTTTTTGCGGTATGTGGGCCTCTCACTGTTGTGGCCTCTCCCGTTGCGGAGCACAGGCTCCGGATGCGCAGGCCCAGCGGCCATGGCTCACGGGCCCAGCCGCTCCGCGGCATATGGGATCCTCCCAGACCGGGGCACGAACCCGTATCCCCTGCATCGGCAGGCGGACTCTTAACCACTGCGCCACCAGGGAGGCCCAAAAAAGGAATTCTTAATCTCTGAATGCTAACAATTTTTATCAGCAGCCTTGGTGAGAGGCATGTCTGCAATACTGAGGCCATGGCTTCCCATTTGGGAGGGTCTGTTGTCTCAGTCTAGAACGATGGCCAATTGTCATGGAGTATATGACAGGAGCAGGACCTCTTTCTATCTTTTCTTAATCTCCCATCTTCCACCTACTTAATACACTTAAATATTCCAGTCCTCACTCATTTAATCTCTCCTTTTTTTCTTTTTAAAATTTATTTTAAAAATTAGGTTAATACAACCATAGAACCTTGGGTCATCACTCTTATTTCTCAGTGTTCTCATATTTCTCCACCCTGTTCTCAGCATACTTCTTAAAAAACAAAAATATTTCCCTTAAAAACAACATTTCATTCTGATAAAGAACCTGGATATGTGTGAAAGGAGTTCTCATTCACTTGGATCTCAGGATTATAGGACTTATTTTGTGATTTGGTTTTATACAATACCTTAAGTCACCCACTAATTGAATTTTTACATGATCCACTGAAGGCTTAGAAGAAATTGTTGTATTTTAATAATCTTCCTCTGTGAACCCTTGTCTACATGTCCTAGATGTACCCACATGCAAATACATGTTCCCATTTTTGGAGATCCGTACCCTCTGATCTACACAGAGCAATGTCACGAATTCTAGTTTAGAAATTCTTGCTCCTTCAAGTTTTGGTTTAACTGAACAACAAAGTTTGGAGCTCTGACCTTTCAAGGGGCTTAAGAATAGAATTTTGGAACCCTTTCTGGCACCGTCTACAGCTATTTTTCCCATTTTTGGAATCTGTCTGCTCTTTTCTTCATACAGAAGAAGGCTGCACATGTCTCTGCCATCAGTCAACCTGAGAAATTCCCCCTATTATTTATAATCTAGAAACTAGAATTTCTCATAATATAAGAATTTTGCTCTGTTTAAAAAAGAAAAAGACCAACAATTTTGCAAAAGTTTCCCACCTTTGGAACATTTTCATGGGGGGGAAAAGACCACCTTCTTCACTTTGTCCCCCTTTACTACACCTGAAAGCCCAACCTTGCTGGACTGAACAGGAAGACAGACTGCTATCAGTGAGGATAGGATGGAAGACAGAGATTATTCATTCATGCCAGAAGCAAAAGCAAGGCCCAGCAGAATTCCGAGATCTCAGTCTTGGATTACCTGTAAGGTTGATAGAAAGCTGAAATGGCACTTGGAGAGAGACAAAGTTCTCCCATTGCAGTCCTTGTAGGCTAACATTCTTCAGAAACTCTCATCCTTTAATTAAAGCAGGAAATTGCAGACAATGCTCAGAGAAGAGCTACACATCCATGATTACAGAGACATCTTCTGGCCTAGGGCTTATTACAATGAACTGTATTCTTCACTCTGCTGAGAAACATGCAGAGGTTAGTGGGCAGTTGCCGAAGTACTTAGGACAGGCCCAAGGATTGTACGGCAGCCCACCCATTCATGGTCACAGGCAATTTCTCCTCCTGAGGAAGGGACTTGTTCCTGGGATTCTATCAGGAGTATGGACCTCTTTTTCCACAGGCATTAATTGAACAGCAGTGAGTTCGCAGACTGACACGCAGTTCGGGTATCATTGATCTTAGGTATAGTGTTAGAAAAATCCAATGCACCGCTTTAAAGTGCCACAAAAGCATCCTGCTTAGGATACTATAGTTAGAAACAAGGAGAAAATTCATTGAACCCAAAGTGATGGGAATGGAATTATTTACTGAATCGAGATTCTTATGAGAAAAATTAATGGTTCAGATCAGCACTGCAAAAACTTTTTTAAACGCTTCTCTGAAAAAATATTATTTTACCTTAATTTATTCTTTGAGATCCAAACACCTTTACGAAATAGCTATCTTCTTCCACTGTTTCGGATACCATGTCATAAAAAAGACTATTACTGCATTATGAAGGGAAAAACTCTGATTTTATTGCAGTTCTGGCATTTACCATCTATTGTTTCTTTTTTAAATTATTTATTTATTTTTGTTTCTTTTTTTAAAAAGGCTCTTAAATCTCTGTAACTTGATTTCCTCATTTCTAAACTGAACAATATATTCATGAAATAATATGTTCATGACCTCACTGTGAAGATTTAAAAGTTCGTAAAATATTTTAAAAGTTAAAATCACTACATATGTATAAAATATTAATATTATATACATGGTACATACATCAGAAAAACATGAGATCAGACTATAAGTGATATAAGATGAAGATAAAGTAACTCATCTGCTTTTTTGAATAAATATGCCAGAATTTATACATCCAAATATGTGCTGCCTTTTTCAAAGTGGATTCCCTGAGAGGCACACTAATTTAATAGGAAGCTACTACTCAAATATGTTTGATTTTTTTTCCTGGAACTGCTATCAGAAGCCAATTTATAAGCAATAAGGAAATCAATCCTAATTAGTTTGTCATTAAATCTTTTTTAGCATCAAAACCAGCAGTCCTAGTTTGACCCCCATGCCACATTCATCAGACTTAGGTCTGTTCAGCTCATAGCACTTAAAAAATTAGTCACACGAAAAAAAAAAAAAAACTGGCCAGGATTTTCAAAGTGAGTGTTACAGACTCTGAAAGCAATTCCAAAGTAATAGTTCCATAAATTCTACTTTAATAAGGCAGTATTATTGGAATAATTGTGAAGCTTCCAAGATAATGTTTTAGATATGAACAGCACTATTTGCGTGACTAAGTTCTGACTGTGTTTTTCAAAAATCAGTTCCAATACCTACTGGCCCTGCTTCAAACATTACAAGGTCCCTCAAGGACTCTAGTACCCCTAAAGGGACTAGAGGATTGATGAGAAGTCCATACCTGATACCACCTAAGCTGTAATTGTGAAGTTGTGATTTTTCCAAAATTCACCTTAGACAATAATATGTTTTGAAATATTAATTCTATTCATGAAATTCTATTGATCAATTAAATCTGTATGTTTAAATATCAGACTTTGTCGGCTAAGACAAAATGAAGTGATTGATACCAAATATCAGGTCAGATGCAAGGACCGAAAACAGACCTCAGTTATTAAAGCAACAGTCGCCCTACGTCATTTTTCTTGTTTGAATTAGTCAATGCTTACAGTAGATTAAAGGCAACCACAAATTCTTTGCCCCTCCTGTCGATATCCCCTTCCTTTGAATCTTGGCTGGCCCTGAGACAGCTATCACCAGTGGAATGCAGTGGAAGTAATGCTGTCTAATTTCAAAGGCTGAACCTTAAGAAATCTGCAAGTTCTGCATTCATGCTTGAAACATTTCCTTTGGCCACCATACTGTTCGGATCTCAAGTCCCATGAAGCGTATGGAGGAAAATCGAGACACTGTGGTTGACAGTCCCAGCTGAGCTCCTAGCAAAGCCAGCACAGACTGGGAGACGTGTAAGTGAGCCCTCTTGGTAGTTTCAGCCTCATACAGTCTCCAGATAATCACAGCCCCAGCTGACACCACTTATCGTATAATCTAACACTACCACTTACTATTTATATTTCTGGGGTAAATTATTTAATCCCCTGTGCCTCAATTTCCTCATTTTAAAACTGCAACAATAATAACACCTTCCTTATTGGTTTTTATTGATAAGAGGGAAATAAAATATCGAAAGCATCTTCGTAACAGAGTAGGTTTCATCAAACCAATATATAAATTTGCCATTGACACATTGTTTTTACTTAAAAAACCTTGCCAGCGATCCAGTGTAGGCTAAGGAGCACCCTCATACCTGATATCTCATTGAGAATCTCTTTCCACTTCTTATTCTTTAGCTTTATTTCTAGGAAATGTCAAGAACATTGATTAAGGGTTTCCCTGGTGGCTCAGTGGTTAAGAATCCACCTGCCAATGCAGGAGACACGGGTTCGAGCCCTGGTCCAGGAAGATCCCACGTGCCGCGGAGCAACTAAGCCCGTGCACCACAACTACTGAGCCTGCGCTCTAAAGCCCGCAAGCCACAACTACTGAGCCCAGGCGCCTAGAGCCCATGCTCCGCAACAAGAGAAGCCACCGCAATGAGAAGCCCGCGCACTGCAACAAAGAGAGTAGCCCCCACTCGCCACAACTAGAGAAAGCCCACGTGCAGCAATGGAGACCTAATGCAGCCAAAAATAAATAAATGAAAAAAATAAAAATTTTTAAAAAGAACATTGATTAAAGGGTCTCACATGGCAACTGGACTCCTACTCGTTTCTTGATGAGGACATTGGCAACAACTCAGCAGGAGTTTGTAACAGATTTTTCTTCAATTGAACATATTCTGATTGTCACTTTCATCATCATCATCTTTTGCTTATTTATGATGACTTCTATGAGTTTTTGATGAAAATTATCCAGTCAGATTACATTTATCATGTGCAACTACAGCTTCTCTCCTCCACTGGACAAATACCCTAGAACAGCGGCCCCCAACCTTTTTGGCACCAGGAACTGGTTTCGTGGAAAACACTCTTTCCACGAATTGGGGTGGGGGGGGGATGGTTTATGTGGTAATGTGAGTGACGGAGAAATGGGGAGTGGCAGATGAAGCTTCGCTCGCTCGCCGGTACCAGTCCACGGCCCGGGATTGGGGACCCCTGCCCTAGAACCAGAGGTCGTGTCATGTCGTGGAACACTACTGCACAATAAAAAGTAACCATCATTGATACATGCAATAAATTGGATGGATCTTGAGGACATTATCCTGAGTGAAAAAAGGCAGTCTCAAAAGGTCACTACTGTATAATTCCATTCATCTTATATTCTTGAAATGACAAAATTTTAGAGATGGATGACAGGCTAGTGGGTGTCAAGAATTAGGGATGGTGGAGGAAAAAGGGTTGGCCGTGGCTGTAAAGGGATAGCAGGAGGGTGATTTTTGTGGCGATGGAATGGTTCTGAATCTTAACTGGGGTGCTGGTTACACAAATATACATAGGTAGTAAGATGGTACAGAACTATACACACACATCGTGTCAACGTCAGTCTCCTGGTTGTGATATTGTACTATGGTTATGTAACATGTAAATACTAAGGGAAACCAGTTAAAGGGTAGGCAGGACTCCTCTGTACAATTTTTGTAACTTCCTGTAAGTCTATAATAATTTTTAAATTAAAAATCAAAAAAGGAAAATGCTAAACATTAGTGAGAACTAGGATCAATTAAAAGTTTCAAACACTTTGGAAACAGTAACTAGTCAACTAAACATATACCTTCCTATACCCTAGCAATGCTAGTCTTGGCCATATACCCAAGAGAAGTGAATGCTTATGTCCATCCACCAAAAGATGAGTGTTCTCATATACTCTGAACACTCATATACATGAGTGTTCAGAGTAGGTTTACTCATAAAAGTCATAGACTGGAAACAATCCATCAACTGGAGAATAAATAAATAAAATGTGGTGAATTCATCCAGGGGAATATGGCATGGCAATAAAAAAAAAAATCAAATTGCTCATGGATGAAACACTTGGATAAAGCTCACAGACCTGGTGTTGAGCAAAAACAAGCCAGATGCAAAGGAAAGCATTCTGTATGTAGAGAAGTCAGAAAAATGGTTACTTCTAGGATGGTGGCATTAACCAGCAAGGGGCGTCAGGAAACCTCCTGGAAATATTTTATATCTTAATCTGTGTAGTGGTTACACAAGTGTATACATATGTAAAAACTCCTTAAAATATATGTTTCAATTAATATACCTCATTTTATGCATTTTATGCCTCAGTTAACAAAAGAGGGGGAAATGCAGCATGCTGAACTTATTGGCGTATCATGATACATCAGACAAGACAAGCCTCCTGAACCGGTAAGCATCAGGATCGTCTCTCTTGCCCTGTTAGTTATGAGGGTGGCACTGATGATAGGAAGTAGGTGAAAGAAAGAAGCGAAAAAGAAGATATTCTAATATTGAAACTAATAAAAACCTGTGAAATTTGTCAGTCGGGCTTGAACCAGGGTCCTGACCAGAGTCCACAGAATGGTAGACACTCTATAGGACACTCTGTAGGTAATGTGATACACACGGGGGTCTCTGTGTCCCTTTCAACTGCCCCAAGCCCCTGGCATTGGATGAATGACCTGGTGCCTGTAATGTAATGTAGTTATGTCAGATTAAAAAAAAAAAATCTTCAGGGAAAAAGCAAATCAAAGTAGCATAATTCTCATTACTTCAAAGTTGTGCTAATTCCACAAAAATGGTCTGCCTTTAATTTAAAACATTAAAATGAGATTTCTTCAAAAAGCAAAACTTCTGACACGCTTCTGTCAAGAGGTCTCGGGACGAAGGATAGAACAAGCTGAGGTTTGAACTTCTTAACTTTTATGTTATATTTAATTATGCTGCTATTTTTATTTGTGGTTCTTAATATGTTTCTGTCGCCATCACAGAACACTGGGGAATCCCCTTTGCATCTAACATAATACGAAATAATTCCCTTACTCAGTAACCCAGAACTGCAGAGCCTTGGGTCACAAGCTGAGGATTACCACACGTCTGCAGGGGGAATCATTTCTATTGGTTTCATTAAAACTATTTTATTACTTTGCTGAAAAAAGCAACAGGATTCTGTCATCAAGGAGAAAACAATTCATAAACTTGCATAAAGTTTATCTGCTCTTTGCTTATGTAAACACAGCAGTTTAGGGTAAAAATCTGGTTGTGTTTAATGTAACCCAAAAAGCATTTCTATGACTCCAGCCCTTTCAGATTCCTCTAAGAATCCTTAGAAGGTGTCTTTCCTGGAATTATGAAGCAGTTCTTTAGGCCTCCATGCAACGGATACCACTTTCTTCCTTTCCAGTCTGGATTCCCAAAGGCCTCTTGCTGAAGCCAGTGAGACTGGCCCATGAAGCCCACACACAGGCACCAATTGTACATCCTCCCCTACTTCTTTGTTATTCCACTTGCATATCAGTCTAGTTAACACAGTTCAATTACACCCTTTTTATCTTTATGCCACTTTACATAGGATCTGAAGCAATCAGACCTGCCACCTTAAAAACATCTGACCTTTAGGACAGTGAAAACACTCTGATACCATAAAGATGGATACATGTCATTAAACTTTGTCCAAACTCATAGAAGGTACAACACCAAGAGTGAAACATAAATAAATTATGGACTTTGGGTGATTATGATGTGTCAGTGTAGAATCATCAATCGTAACAGATGTGCCACTGTAGACTATGGGAGAGTCAAGATGGTGGACGAGGAAGACATGGAATTCACATCTCCTCACAACTAGGGCACCTACCAGGCACCGGTGGGGGACCACTGACACCTAAGGGGATGGGAGGAACCCCCAGTGACCGGGTAGGACGTGGGGCATGAGGGGAGTGAGGGGGGAGGAGAAGTGGAGGTGGGACGGGACTGGCACACCTCAGGGACGGCTGGGGGAGGGGAAGGGATCCCACGCCTGAAGAGGGAAACTGGGGGACCATTGGGAGGGCAGAGGATCAAAAGGGAGCGTGGCCAGGTTTCTCCTGCCCACTTGGACCCCAAGGAACCTGCTGAGATCCCAGGCCTGACCCTCTGCCCACCAAGGCCCCCTCCAGCCACACGGGTCCTGGGGCAGTGGGAGGGAGGGAAGGGGGAGCAAAAGTAAAGGCCGGACCTCCAGGACCGGCACCCCTGAGGGGCGGCTGGGGGAGGGGAGGAGTTCCTACACCCAGCGGGACCCACCCACAGTTAGGGGTCCAGCAGTGACTGGGGAGACCCTGGGGGAGGTGGTGGGGGAGGGGCGTGAAGGAAAGGAAGGGAACGCAGCCAGTGCTTTCCCTGTCTTAGGTGCCCGGGAGCCTGTTGGGCTCCCAGGCCTAATCCTCTGCCCTCCGAGCCTCCCTCCTGCTGCACAGAGCCCCAGCCCCGCCCCTGCACTCCCACTCAGGGCCCTAACTCTGCACTCAGAGACCCCCTCCAACCGGGCTGGGCTTAAACCCCAAACACACACCCTCATCCAGGGCCCTACCTCCAAACTCTGGAACTCCACACTCTGGAGACCCCCCACTTTTGAGGTGCTGCCTCTCCCCTTCCACGCAGGTCCTAAGCAGAGGCCCCGCCCCACGCATGAACATCGGCCCGCCTAGGCCCTGCCCCCAAAACATTTTCCAGCTGCGTGGGTCCTGAGCCTAGGCCCCGCCCCATGCTCAAACGTCACCCCCTAGGCCCCGCCCCACCCTAAACCCCACCCTTGCCTAAGTTCCACAACTCTAAACTCTGCCTCCCATACCAAGGTCTTTTTTGTTTTTTCTTCTTCTAGGTTGGGGTTCTGTTTTACCTTGTTGTTATCGATTCATTTATATTTCTATTTTTTCTAATAAATCATTTATTTTTCTAATTTTATTTTATTCTTTATACTTTGTTATTGTTCTGCTCATTTTGGCTTGTTCCCTCCCCCTCCTTTTTTTTTTCTCTTGAGGTTTTGTTACCTTGTTGCAGTTCCTTCAATTATATTTTTAGTTTTCCTAATATATTTTTTACCTTTCTAATTTTATTTTATTTTTTATTCTTTATTATTATATTGCTCCTTTTTTTCTTTTTTTTTTTTTTTTTTTTTTTTGCCCCACCACGCAGCTTGCAGGATCTTGCTTCCCAGGCTGGAGGTTGGCCTGAGCTCCTGTGGTGGGAGTGCTGTGTCCAAACTGCTGGACTAACAGAGAAACTCAGACCCCAGGGAATATTAATCGGAGTGAGGCCTCCCAGACGTCCTCATCTCGGCACCAGGACCCAGCTCTACCCAAATGCCTGCAAACTCCAGTGAGGGACACCTCAGGCCAAACAACCAGTAAAACAGGAATACAGCCCCACCCATCCAAAAAAAAAAAAAAAATGAAACGATCAAAAAAATGTGTTACAGAAAAAGGAGCAAGGTAAAAACCTACAAGACCAAATAAATGAAGACAAAATAGGCAACGTACCTGAAAAAGAATTCAGAGTAATGATAGTAAAGATGATCCAAAACTTCGGAAACAGAATGGAGAAAGTACAAGAAACATTTAACAAGTATCTAGAAGCACTAAAGAGCAAATACACAGCGATGAACAGCACAGTAACTGAAATTAAAAAGACTCTAGAAGGAATCAATAGCAGAATAACTGAGGCAGAAGAACGGATAAGTGACCTGGAAGATAAAATGGTGGAAATAACTGTCAGGGAGTAGAATAAAGAAAAAAGAATGAAAAGAATTGAGGACAGTCTCAGAGACCTCTGGAACAACATTAAATGCACCAACATGTGAATTATAGGGGTCCCAGAAGAAGAAGAGAAAAAGAAAGAGTCTGAGAAAATATTTGAAGAGATTATAGACGAAAACTTCCCTAACATGGGAAAGGAAATAATCAAGTCTGGGAAACACAGAGGGTACCATACAGGATAAACCCAAAGAGAAACATGCCAAGACACATATTAATCAAACTATCAAAAATTAAATACAAAGAAAAAATATTAAAAGCAGCAAGGGAAAAGCAACAAATAACATACAAGGGAATCCCCATATGGTTAACAGCTGATCTTTCAGCAGAAACTCTACAAGCCAGAAGGGAGTGGCAGGACATATTGAAAGTGAAGAAAGGGAAAAAGCTAAAACCAATATTACTCTACCCAGCAAGGATCTCATTCAGATTTGACGGAGAAATTAAAACGTTTACAGACAAGCAAAAGCTAAGACAATTCAGCACCACCAAACCAGCTTTACAACAAATGCTAAGGAAACTTCTCTAAGCAGAAAACACAAAAGAAGAAAAAGACCCACAAAAGCAAACCTAAAACAATTAAGAAAATGGTAATAGGAACATACATATTGATAATAAACTTGAATGTAAATGGATTAAATGCCTCAGCCAAAAGACACAGACTGGCTGAATGGATATGAAAACAAGACCCATATATATGCTATCTACAAGGGACCCACTTCAGACCTAGGGACACATACAGACTGAAAGTGAGGGGATGGAAAAAGATATTCCATGCAAATGGAAATTGAAAGAAAGCTGGAATAGCAATATTCATATCAGATAAAATAGACTTTAAAATGAAGACTGTTACAAGGGATAAGGAAGGACACTACGTAATGATCAAGGGATCAATCCAGGAAGAAAACATAACAATTATAAATATTTATGCACCCAACACAGGAACATCTCAATACAGAAGGCAAATGCTAACAGCCATAAAAGGAGAAATCAACAGTAACACGATAATAGTGGGGAACTTTAACACCCCACTTGCACCAATACACAGATCATCCAGACAGAAAATAAATAAGGAAACACAAGTTTTAAATGACACAATAGACCAGATAGACTTAATTGATATTTTTAGGACATTCCACCCAAAAGCAAAGAAATACACTTTCTTCTCAAGTACACACAGAACATTCTCCAGAATAGATCACAACTTGGGTCACAAATCAAGCCTTGGAAAATTAAAGAAAATTGAAGTCATATCAAGCATCTTTTCCAACCACAATGCTATGAAATTAGAAGTCAATTACAGAGGGCTTCCCTAGTGGCCCAGTGGTTGAGAGTCCGCCTGCCGATGCAGGGGACGCGGGTTTGTGCCCCGGTCCGGGAGGATCCCACATGCTGCGGAGCGGCTGGGCCCGTGAGCCATGGCCGCTGAGCCTGCGCGTCCGGAGCCTGTGCTCCGCAACGGGAGAGGCCACAGCAGTGAGAGGCCCGCGTACTGCAAAAGGAAAACTTTCCACTTAGAACAGAACTTGCCCAGGCAATAACAAAACGTAATGCTTTGTTTCACCGCAGCTGAAGCTGTTGAACAACCACAAACTTTGAGTCACCCACTGGCCTAAGCTGATAAATGATTAGGAACTTGGAATGCTCAATATGCCAGAATCTTCCTGGATCCAAGTGAAGAGTCTTACCATTGCACAGTAGACTTTGTTGAATCAGCCGCGCACAGACTCTAGGACTCATCCTGCCCTGTCCAAAGTGTAAACTTTCGATCATTTTCTAACATGTAAATCGTCTTGTTTGTTCCCTCTCGGTGAACAACTCAGAGAATTTCTTTAATAGACTCTGTTTCCTCACCTGGCAAGTAAATAAACTCTGCAACAGTACATGCTTTGTTATCCGGGAAGTGGTCATTCCTTTCCTGTGTCACCTCCCTCCTAACTCTGGCGTGCTGGGACACACTTGGACACACTGTGGAAGCAACCACTGGGTCCTGTGCTGGTCTCTCCTAAGCCATGTGTGCAGGAGGGGGCCACCTCAACCAGCGAGCTCTCCCTGGGCAAGGAACACTCACATACATAGTAATGTTACACATGATAAGACAGATATGGCAAATATTACTATCACAAACTATCCCTGTAATTTATCAGCAGGATTATGTTACAGTGAGACTTTTTCACTTCTTTTTTTTTTGAAATTTCATACAAACCTTTAATAATAGCAATGATAGCTTGTATTTCCAAAGACAACCTTCTTTTTTTTAAAACTTTTTACTTTATACTGGAGTAGAGATAATTAACAACGTTGTTAGCTTCAGGTGTATAACAAAGCAATTCAGTTATACATACACATGTATCTATTATTTTTCAAATTCTTTTCCCACTTAGGCTGTTACATAATATTGAGCAGCGTTCCCTGTGCTGTACAGAAGGTCCTTGTTGGTTATCCATTTTAAATGAGAATTTTTCACCTCGGAATTGACTTACTAATACCAAAACCCACTAAGGAATGGCAGTAGTCCTTTATTTAAGATATCCGGCTAGTCTGAATCCTATTTTTCATCCAATTTTTAAACTTTTTTTCTCTGAAAGTAAGTTTTTATTAAGGTTTAACTTGAGAAGATAAACGGGTTTAATAGAAAAAGCAAAACACGTTTTGAAGCCCAGAAAAACCTTGCTACTTCACATGTCATCTTTTCCCCTGTTAAGAGTAGACAGGTCTCCTGCCCTCCATAAAAGTCTGGCTGGTTCCTTTCTGGACATTCAGATAGCTCTATATATTCTTTTTAAGCTTGGACTCTATTAGCGTGACTCGGTGAGCTATCCTCCCTCCCACTCTGGCTGTATTCAGATTCCCCGCATGTAATATACACCCTCAGGCGCCTGGTGAGAAGAGAAACCTCTGCCGAAAGAAAAAGAGAACTAGTTGGCTGGCTAGTAGGTTCCAGGTTCCGACAGCCAGGAGTACCTCTCTTCTAAGTTAATGAGTTAATGTGTTAATGGTGAAATCCAGGAGATAGGTATAGTGATATTCACGGTAAAATTTTTTCAACTTTGCTATACGTTTAAAAGTTTGTATAATAATATTTTAGAGAAGGAATAAATGTTTGATCTATTGCTTAACTGGTGGAAACTCTAAGCTCTAAATCCACCTCAGAAATAAGAATTAGTGAAGAAAACACCTACAAAACTGGACCTTCAGGGTTCTTACTTAGGTCCAGCTGTAGTCAGGCCCATTCTTAGGTGTACTGAATCATGAGACCAATCCATCCCATCTTCCGGCCACACAGCCCATTTAGCACAAAGGAGAATAAACAGGCAGCTGCCGGCAGAACTGTGTGGTCCACGCCTTCCTCGTTTCTTTTCCAGGGGTGTCCCTTTGCGCTTCTTACTTCATCAGAGACTAAGTGGCCTCCAGTTTCTAAACTTTCCCCAAGAGCAAAAAGGAAAAAGCTTCATAGCCCATGTTCTGAGTCTCAGGTCTTTGCATCTTATGTCCTTCGTTTTTTACTTAACAGAAAGTGTTTTAGCAATCAAACAAGCTGGAGTTCAAGCTTTGTGCATGAGTGTGCCTGAGCATGGGAAGATTTCGCCTACACCTGACACTGGAAAAAGCTTAAGCTGTCACAGAGCAGAGAAGAAGGTTCAAGGTCAGAGCTGGAAGGCTCTTAGAGATTATACAGTTTAAATGCCTATCATCTGGTCTGTGCAACTCTCCAGGACAAACCTGAGCTATAGGAACCATGGTAATATCCAGGCTCCTTTGTGAATTGTACCTGGAGGCCACAGAGTAAGAACCTGATGAATTGTCTTTTTCCTCCATTTGTCTTAAGTTGATGAAAGATGTTGATTAGAACAAAGTGTTCTCATGAGCCGTAGAATTCCGTTGGGTCGTGCAGGCTCTATCTAGAACATTTCTAAATAAATTACTGTGGAACACAACATGAAATAGCAAAACGATCCTAAAAAAGACACTGCTCCTATAAAAAGAAAAACAATCAAAAAACAGGAATAACATTCAACGTCTCCAACGAATAGGATTTTTGAAGAGTGCTTACTTTAGACAGGGGTTACTCTGCTGCAGAATACCTTTAGCTTCTCAGAAGCCTCTTGCATAATTTGCTTACACAGCTGGTTGAAACCCAGCTCAAAAAATGTTACATCCAGGGTTTGATTCTTCCTTCCTGAAGAGAAAGTCTTAGGTCTTTTTGACTTACACAAGATCTACTGTAAGACTTACTGGAGACCCAGTGGAGTGGTAAGAAGGGGTTAATAGAAGGAGACACGTGGAGACCAGACGTTGAGAAGCTCCAAAGAACAGAGAAACCTGCTCTGCTGGTGGCTGGCATTCAGAAGCCACAGCCGCAGGGGCTACGCCGCTTCACTCTGGTAGAGATGGGTGGGCTCTGAAGCGCGCAGCAACTGTGACTACTGTTTGATGGCTTTTGCTTTTCAACAGAGACCATAACACTCCTGGCTTCAGCCCAGTTGTTGGAAGAGCTTCTTCACTCATCCATTTCCTCATTTTTTAGACAAGAGACGTGAGGCCAAAAAGGCTGAGTTCCTCACCACTGGACCTGCTTTACAGGAAATGCTAATTACACTAGCAATGATGATACGCTAGCATGCACACTTCTACAGATAAACTGAAGAGAAATATTTGTAAGTCATGATAAAGCCACAGCACTTTGTTTTCTGTCACAGCAAGCTCCCTCCTTCCTCTTAGGGAGGAGCCCCTGAGGGATAGTATAGACCTGAGGGCATATCCTCTTCATCATTTAACGACTATTCCTAGCCCTTCAGATACCCTATCTCTTAATGATGTTAGGTGCCCAAAGAAAGAATGTCTTCTACGTCATCGACGACATTCATTGATTCATTCATGCATTCAACTATTTGACAGACATTGAAATGTTTACCATATGCTAGATGGATTGAGTGGCAGATAGAATGACTATTTTTGCACCATGAAATATTGGAAACGACAGACAACCCACAATGAAGTCAAAGAATTTTACAGATTACAAAAACGGAGGAATAGTTTAGTTAGCACACTAGTTAATAAGAGTCATAACTAGCACTCAGATTTCCTGCTTTTCTCTGGTAGAAAGACATCTGGATATAAATTAGAAAGCTGACCCAAACCCCAGCTCAGTCATTTGCTAACAGTTTGATCTGGAGGAAGTGACTCACTTGTAAAATGGGAATATTATCTGTTTTCCTAGGATTACTATAAGAATGAGACAAGATGAAATACATAAAATATCCCAACACAGTGTGTGGCCCATGCAACATTATTTAGTAATGTATTCCCTGCGTGGTTCAGCAGAGTCTTCGTGACTGTCAATATGTTTCCCAAAAGGTTCACATTTATCCTGCCACTGATTTCTTAAGGAATTATCGCTGTGTTCTCTGTCCTCCTGTAATTTCACCTCCAGAATGGCCAAGCTTCCAGCCTATGGCTGAATGATTCTTTCACCCTTCTCCTGGTATCAGGGTTGCTGCTGGCCTATACCACGTCTTTATGGGCATACCCCCCTTCTCCCCACCCATGCCTATGCAATCCCACAACCAGCCACCAGGCTCTCAGCCAGGAGTCCTCGTGCAGGGCCCAACCACCTAACGTGGCCCTTCCTAGTATGGTCTGAAGCCCCAAGAAACTATTCTTATTTATTTATTCACTCTGTCAACGTTTAGGAACTAGCATCATCAACTAGCCTGTCCTGGTTGTTGGGACATAAAGATGGATGGTATAGTGTCCCTGCTTGCAAGGAGCTCACATTCTAACGGTATGTGTTATGTGATGATGTGGTTACCTATCCAACACTCATGTGAAGTCATTACATAGGTTATATCAGAGCACAGAGGAGGGAGGGCCTAATTAGCTGAGGGAGAGGAAGGTTATCTATAAAGGCTTCTCACGGACTCACAGATATAGAGGACAAACTAGGGGTTACCCGTGGGGAGGGGATTAGAGGGTCCAAACTATTAGGTATAAACTGAACTACAAGGATATATTGTGCAACATGAGGAATATAGCCAGTATTTTATAATAACTATAAATGGAGTATAACCTTTAAAAGTTGTGAATCACTATATTGTCCTATCATTTATGTAATAGTATACATCAACTGTACATCAGTAAAAAATAAAAGTAAGGTTTCTCAAGGGCAGTCATATTTGCACTGGGACACAAGGAAAGAGTTGGAGCTCTTCAAGTCGGAAAGAGGGAAAAAGCTTGGAGATTTCCAGTCAGGCAACAGCTCAGCTGGTGCAGTGTGGCCAGAGCCTAGGCTCCTGAAAAAGAGCAACGGAAGAGGATGCTACAGAAAGTAGGCAGGGACCAGGTAGGGAACACTGATGTTCCTATCATGTCAGTGATGAGGGGGCTGTGAGTCTTGGCAAGAGGTGCAGCCTAATCATATTTGGGTTTGATGAAGATTACTCCACAGACAGGAAATCAAAGGGAGGTGGGGCATGACTTGAGGCACAGAGAGTGGTGAAAGCACTGATGAGACTATTACAATGGTCTTAGTGATGAATGATGAGAGTCTGAATCAAGGCAGTGACAGTGGGGATGAAGAGGAAGGAAGAGATGTGTGACGAGCTCTTTAGTAGGTGGAATGCCTCTTGGCCACTCACCAGATATGGGAGTAGAGGTTTCCGAAACCATCTGGTCAGGATGATTGAATGGATGATGGGAAGCTTGGAGGATCTCTTAAAAACTGTTTATGCTTTAGCATAGAGGGAAAGAAACATGAATTCATTTCTGAATGCCTTGGTCTCGAGGGTCTGTGTAGAGCATCCAGGGAGAGGCCTGTGCAAGATGCTACAGTCATGAAGTCATCAGGAGCACGGACCCTCTGCTTAGGGTGTACATGAGTAGAAAAAAGTCTGAAAACAGAACCCCATGAAAGGCCAACCATTCCGGTGGGCCATAGGAAGAAGATGCTAAAGGCAGATTGCAAACGAATGATCTGAGAGGTAGGGAAAGATGACTAGCCACAAAAATGTCTTGGTGAAGTTACTTTAAAGGTTTTGGTAATATACAGCATCCTATGAATATTCAGGGACAATAAGAAAGCTGAGCCATTGACCCTACATTTAAATGAATAATCCTTGTCACTTCCTTCCTACAGAACATGACCTGTCAAAGATGTTCATAATTAGCTTGCATGTGGAGAAAAGTTTTGCACTCATTTGCTCTCATCATTGTTGATGATCTCTGATGAGGGGCGCTAGCCCACAACAAGTCATTTTACCATCTAGAGTGGGCTACAATAATTCTTCTGCCCATAGATGCTGCTCTGAATACGAATGACAAGAAAACTAACCATAGAGCCAGAGGGCTGGAAGGGACCGTTAAGATCATTCCAGGTCAATGTCCTCAATTTACGGATGAGGCCCAGAGATAATATGAACTGCCAAAGCTGGCCCAGCAAGACATGGTACGAAGACCCGAAGTCAGCCTTTCTGAGGCTGAGCCCAGTGTTCATTCCAGCACACTACCCTGCAAGCTAAAGAACAGACTGCATCCACCAAATTCGCCCATATATCATGTCTAGAACTTCTCTTTTCTAAGTACAAACTAGAGCCTAGCAGCATGAGAGGTTGTGAGTACTGCAGAACCTCAGGCTCTTCTCCAGAACTTCTGAATCAAGGTCTACATTTAACAAAACCCCCTAATCAATATGTATATGTTAAATTTTGAGAAGCATTGCTCTAGAACTCCGATTGTATTTCCCACAGAAATAATGACTTATATTCAGTGGCCAGTCTAAACTGTATATAGATGCTCTGCAAGTACTAAAAGTTGTTTTTCTAGAACCACATGTTCCAAATGTGAACTGCGTGTGCAAAGATGCATTTTCCCCAGCCGAGCTCTAAAACCAAAATCATTTCCCCCAACCCACCTTCCTGATTCTGCAATGACTTTATTCCCAAGTTACCTCTAGTAAGAGACAGAGATGAAAGAGAGCAGCAGCATCTCTAAAGAAAGGAAGAGTCTCGATAAAAAGAAAAAGCTAGAACCTCTAGCAATTTCTAAGGGACAGTGCTTTATGATAAGGGGCTAAGGCTCTACCATAGTGACTGTTCCTACAGTTTACAAAGGACAGAAGCAGTATCAGATGAGAAGGGCTCTGCAAGCATCTGCAGAATCTGCAGGAGCCGGGACAAGGGATCTTACAGAGGCAGGGGGCAGAGCTGTCAGCCAGCAATAGTTCTGGTTTCTGAGCATCAGCAGCTCAAGAGGGTCTCTTCAAAGGCTGGTAAAGACGTGGCTTGTGATGTGTAAGGGTGAGTCATTGATACAAAGGAGCATGTCTAGCTCACATGGTGATAAGGAGCTGCCTGTGATACGAAGCTAACGTTATGAATTAACAGGTTCCAAAATGGGTCAACAGAAGTACCCTGAGACCACTGGAAACGGCGGGCTTTTTATTTGTTGACCTGCCTTCTCTTCCTTTTTTTGATCCTTTTTAACTTCTCTCCCAGCTACCTCCAATTATTTTGTTTCCATTCTGAACCTATATAATGATGTGGGTGATCAAAACTCCTCTATAAATGTTTGTGACATTTTCTTAAAATGACAATACACTTATCACAGACCTTGCTTACAGTCATATGGAGAAGTTCAACCAGCCAGGTAAGAAACAGGCATAGAGTGGTCCCACTTCCAAAGTAAGACACCTTTAAAGCAAGGGTTTTCTAATTTGGGTGTGCATAAAAATCACTAGGGATATTCTGGAAAAAAAATAAGACAACATTCCCCAGATGCTACCATCAAACATTTTTATTTCGTAGGCATGGTAGTAGAGGCTTGGAATCTGAATATTTAGTGACAACTCCTCCAAATAAAGTGATTCTGATGTAGGTGGTCCATGCGCTACATGTTAAGAAACCCCTGTGTAAGGAATGTTGGAAGAAGGATGTCCAAAGAGTGGTTATAAAAGGGAATGTGTGCCCAAGGCAGAGCCTACTCATGCCCTAGGGCTGCCCCTGGCCAGGTCTTTGGGGCAGGATTGCTCTTTCTTGGGGATATGATTCCAGCTGGCAGCTGAGGGTGGTGGTGGCTATGAGTGGGGGGAAAGGGTCTGTCTGTACCAGACGTTCTGTATTTTATTCCTGCAGTTAAACTCAGAAGAAGCAAATTAGCCTTTACCTATCCCTGAGCTAATCATGTCTGGGACACATTTGATACAGCACCTGGAACCTGTGGCATATTGAATAATGTTATGACTCCCGCTTAGTGCTTTACAATAATACCCACTGTGTGCGTGTCTGTCATCTAAATGAAACAAGTCAGACGATCCCATTTCTATCTGGGCAAAACGTATTTCATGTGTATGTATTTAAAAGTTATTGATAAGTTGAATCTATCCTTGAAAATATACCCTCCGGTAATAAAGTTGACGTATCCATTATATTCAAGAAATATTTTCCATGTGCAAAGCACCGTGTGCTGGTTCCTCTCTTCCTCTGGGGTCTTATAACACAGCAAGGGAATGACAACAATACATGGCAAAACGGGGCAAGAGCCATGGAGGGAAGTCAGAATACAAGGGGCAAAGAAGGGAGAACTCAGGAGAGCTTCATGGAGGAGTTGCCCTTGGAGGTAAACTGTGAAAACAGTTACAGTTTCAACCAACAGATGGTGGGAGGTGGGATACGGGGCAGGTATTTCAAAAACAGGGGACAAAGTCACACAGACAGGGAAATACAGGGCAAGTTCAGGCAACAGGTAGTGGTAGGGAATGCACATAACTTTGAAGAAATCAGTAGGAAAACAAAGCTGTAAATATAGATAGAGCCCATATTTGAAAGAATCTGAAATGCTAGGCTGAGCAGTAATTTCATACTTCCAGAAGATTTTTTTCTTTTTGGAAGGAGAGCAGGGGGAATACAAGTGTGAGCTCTGCATTCAGAGCATTACTCTGGCGACAGTACGTAAGAGGAGGCGGAGCATGGAGAGAGCAGGAACAGGGAGACTAATTAGGAGGCTAGCGCTGTGGTCCAGGAAGAGGTGATAAGGTTGAACTGAGAAGGGAAGGGGCAAGGGGAGTGGTGCCTGAGACATTGCAAAGGTGACATATGGGTATTAAGCCTTCAGTTCCCAGGTGCACGGACATTTGTGCTTAAGTGGATTGGTGGTTGCAACAAAAGCACGTTAAGTGTAAGGGAGGGGGGTGATTAGAGGCAAGAAGAGAGGCCAGATGACCAAAGCTTAGTGCGGCAGGTGCTGCCGGTGTCCTTAGGACTCACCTCTCTGGGCACTGCTCATGGAGAGCTTCTTTGTGCTGGCAGCTGCCCCTTGCTGCCTGAGGGCTCCTTTGGTGGCCACAGGTCACGGCGAGTTAAGACTCTGTGGGTGGCCCCAAGCGATGACAGGCTGGAGTTGGTACAGGAAGACCCCCGTTTCCTCACTCCTCAGGAGACACTCTGGGACCTGTTCTACCCTGTCTCCAGAGGTCCCAGCAGGGTCAAGCCCTAGTTACCCACAGTGACAACTGCTCCATTCTGCTTCCTTTACTGGCTTCCTTTCCTTCCCTGTATCACTTGCTCCCTCCACTCAGGGCTTCCAGGATCACCTCCCAAACAAACTTTTTAGATGATTGCATTCTTCTCAGAATCAAACTTGGGGATAGAAAGATTTCAAGTGACAACTTAAAGGAAATACGAACAAATGGCTGAAAAGCGAGAGGCAAGTCGCTGGAGATGAGCAGGTATTAATGCTGAAGGGCTTGGGATTGGACCAGAGTTTCCTCTGGGGATGAGATGGGAGACACTAAACCAGAAACAGGGATGCAGCCGAGGGGACAGAACATCCAGGGGGTGGACAGAGGACCGGGGAAGAGAGAGGAGAGGATGCTACAAAAATCATGTCAACCTCCAAAGAGGGGAGGGCACTGAATGAAGACAGTGGAACCAGACCCTGGTCTGGTGGGATGAGGTCTTTTCTCATTCAAGTTATTCTCTCCACCCCCCTCACTCTCAGGACACAGCAGAGCTGGATTGTTGCTTGATTGATTTGGGTTACATTCATGTTTTCAAAGTAGAAGAGGCACGCTTGGGGTGAGTTCTATTCCCTGTAAAAGTGATGTAAGCCACCTAATGTCTCCTCTGCCCCGAATGTCCTTCTCTATCTCCTTCACCTAAAACACTCTGTTCATCCCTCAGGAGGAAGCTGAAGCTTCATGGAACCCAAGGAGCCTCCCACCTTGAGGATCATGGGTCTCCCATTATCATTGCCTCTCCCTGCACCTTCTACTCATTTGTCCACATTTTCCTCTAGATAGTGATTTTCATTCGTCTGTGGACCCAGGGCTTAGAACACAGTTGGTGCCTTATACATGCGTGCTGAGCTCTTAAAATCCAGCTCTTAAAAGAGCTCTGCTCTTCCACGGATGATCTTGCTCAGCCCTCACTGCAGCACTGTCAAATGGATGCTGTTATTATCCCTAGTTTACTGATGAGGACGTTGAGTTTAGAGAACTTGACAACGTGGCCAGAGTCATTCAGCCAATAATTGGCAGAGCACAAATTTAAACCCAGACAAAGGTCTCTGACCTCTAAAATCTAGTTTCTTAGCCATTAAGCTTTCTCCCATCTCTTACTTTCTCTAGACTGAGTGATGTATTTAAACATAATGCAATTTTTATGTGGTTTTCCCTTTTCCAAAAAGGACCAACGCACAGACGTACAGAACAAATCCATGGATACCAAGGAGGGAGGTAGGGTGGGATGAATTGGGAGATGGGGATTGAAATATATACACTATTGATTCTATGTATAAAATAGAAAACCAATGAGAACCTTTCTAGAGCACAGGGAACTCTACTCAGTGCCCTGTGGTGACCTAAATGGGAAGGAAATACAAAAAAAGAGGGAATATACGTATACCTATAGCTGATTCACTTTGCTGTACAGTAGAAACTAACACAACATTGTAAAGCAACTACACGCCAATAAAATTTAACTGAAAACTAAATAAATAAATAATAGAAAAAACAATTTTAAATTAAAGAAGGACCAATGACCTTAAGGCAAACCCTTTCCTGACCCGAGCACAAATGCTCAAGCTATGCAATCGATGGATGTAGGGCCCCTGCAAGTGGCTATGACTGAATGGGAGAATTATCTCCTAAGTGACAATGGCTTCCCCAGGGACAAGGTCAAACTGGTCCCCAAAATGCACAGTGGGTTTCACAAGGCACTGTCCAGGACGGAAATCTCTACCACTGCCTCAGGAAAGAAGCCTCACAATAAAGACCCCCTTTAGAACAGAGCACTTGAAAGCAGCATTTTTCAGTCCAGACGTGGTACTGCCTGATTTGCAATCTAATTCATCTTCATCTCATTGACCAGCCATGCCATTTACAGATGAGAGCTCTTGGAGGTAGAGGTGAAACTGAGTAAAGAAATATAAGGCCGTCATACCTGCCACACAAACCATAGTGGCTAATAGGCATCTAAATATCAACCGTCTAGGTACCTAGACTCAAAGAGATAAAATTGATGTTTTGCTTATGACTGGACTAGGACCACGACTGTATTATTTTGTTTTTCTGTTTCATATCTGTTAAGAGCATTAAATAAGGACCCTATTTGTGATCTGGATTATGTCACTGACTTACTGACTGAGCCAGCTAAGCTTATCACAGCCTCAGTGTCATCTTCTGTAAAGTGGGAGAAATACCTGCCTGTTCTTTCTCTCACCTGTACCAAAACTAGAACAAGAATTTATATAGTGTTAGCTGAGAGTTTATATGGTTCCCACCTGATAAACATCACACATGTGTCAACCATCCTTCTGAGGTGTTTCCCTCCCTCAACATGAAAATACATTTATTTCAAAACTGTTTACCTTTGGGAGTAAATATCTTTTAAATATTTAAGTATTTATGTAAACTATTTATCTTTGGAAAATGTTTCATGGCTCAGTTCCTATGTATGTTTCACGGACTATTCTATTTATAAAAAATAAAAATTCATCCATAAATTGATACGTTTTATATAGCTGAATTTACCAGGAAACAAGACATTCCACATAGCGTGTGAATTTCCCCCCAAAGCGCGCAGGCTTGAACCGCAGCCCCGCGGCGCGGAGGCTGATGAGGTCCGCGCCGACGGCCGGCGTTGCGGGCTGGAGGCGGCGCGGGAGCGCCGCATCGAGGGGCCGGCCTAGCTGGCCGCCGTGTCCCTGCGTCTTCTGGCTGCGACGCGGGTGCTGTGCACGCTGCAGGGCCGGGAGGCGAGGCGGGGCCCGCAGGCGGCTGTGGGCATCGTATCCGCAGCCAGCGTCCCCGAGGCCGCGCGCGGGCCATGATCACTAGGGGAAGCTGCGCCGCGACAACGCGGCCGACTGCCTTCCGAGCTGTGAGAACCTTGCGCGTTGCAGGACTCGGTGGCTCTGCCCGCCGTGTGCGCTTTCCCAAGGGAGGGCCTGCTGGACTTAACGCCGACCGCCTCCGCGGAGTGCACTGAGCGCCGCTCTCCAGCGCCCTCTGCCCCTGATCTGGATCCACAGCTTCCTCCAGCCACGGCTGGGCGAGACAGGATCTGGGCTTCACACCATCTGTTGTCTCTTCTGCAAGGACACTTCAACTCATCCCCTGGTTAAGAGAAATCAGATTATTCTTTGCATCCCATTCAGGTGTTCTGAGAGAAATAAAGTTTACACAAGTCGTGTTCCTGCGATAAGAAATAAAGATGCGACCTCGCAGTTGTGTAAAGCTCTTAAATGCTGTGTAGGTGCGTCGGGTGCGCTAAGGGACGTGGAGCTAAATGGGCTAGTTCTGAGACAGAGAGACTTAACTGTGTCAACAAGGGCACCGCAGAGAGAAAAGGTGTGGAACTATTAGAGGCAAGCCGGATATCAACCCTGTTTCTGGGAGGCAATTCTGACGACAAGGGCAGGAGATTCTCTGAAGCCAGGTGCCTGGGTTTTTAGCAGCAGCTAAGCACGGAAGCTTAGGAGGAGGGGGCCGCTCACCACAATCCCTTGTCAGGGGAATCTTCCGCTTGCAGGGCCTACTGCTGGCAGATGCCAGGGAAGAGGAGCTTCTTGCTGGGAACTGTGAAGATGTTTCACGCTGCAGCTCCTTCCCAGACATCGGTGAGCCTGTTGATTGGGGCCGGTGGTCTTCACCCAGCACTTCGTTTTTTGGCCTCACCAGCAGCGGGCAGCGGCATGCGGCTGGGACACAGAGCACCATGGCATGCGACTCAGGCTTCCAAGGAAGCAGGACATCTCCAGGATCTCCATCTGAGCAGGTGACGTGGCTTTCCGAGGAGGGGCTCACTGGAGACACCTGGGCGTTCTCACTCCAGTTGTCTTCTGGCTGCTCGGGAAGGAGGTCCAGAGGCTCAGGGTTGCACTTGAGGGAAGTGAGGACTCCACTGGCCTCCTGGGGCCTAGATGTCAACAGTATATCCCCACTGCTACGGTGGCCCCTCTTCCGATCGTCCTCTCCTTCGGTCTCTGTGTGATCCTCCATCTTTGCCATGCCTCTTCGGGGCTCTTCTTGGACCTTCACCTCCCTCTCCTTTGGGGAAGGAAGTGGGAGGTGACTGGATGGTACCAGCTTCCTAACCTTGACTACCGGCTCAGGTGGTGAACGCAGGAGGGTAAATTGGAGCCTGCGTGGAGGAATCCTGATGGCTCTCGAGTGGCCGAACGTCATGGAAATAAAAGCAGCCAGCACGGGCTTCTCTGGCGAGTCCCTCCAGTTCACCAAGAGAAGCACCCGCAGGGCCTTGTACCTGGCCTGCCTTGTACCGCGCCTTGTTGGCGCAATGTAAAGGGCAGGCGATAAAGGCGATCGATGCCGGTGGGACAGCCTGCGACCAGGGCAGAAGGCACGCGCTGGAGCAGCGGGGTGCTCCCGGTCAGGTGGGGCAGCCTCCCGGGAGGGCAAAACCAGCGGATGACGGCCCAGTCGGGCCCCACGGCGGGGCCAGCATTGGCGGGGCCAGGTACGTAAGTTGCATAGTAAATTTCCCATGTAGGACCGGTTGTGGCACCACAGAGAGAAAAGGTGTGGAACTATTAGAGGCAAGCCGGATATCAACCCTGTTTCTGGGAGGCAATTCTGACGACAAGGGCAGGAGATTCTCTGAAGCCAGGTGCCTGGGTTTTTAGCAGCAGCTAAGCACGGAAGCTTAGGAGGAGGGGGCCGCTCACCACAATCCCTTGTCAGGGGAATCTTCCGCTTGCAGGGCCTACTGCTGGCAGATGCCAGGGAAGAGGAGCTTCTTGCTGGGAACTGTGAAGATGTTTCACGCTGCAGCTCCTTCCCAGACATCGGTGAGCCTGTTGATTGGGGCCGGTGGTCTTCACCCAGCACTTCGTTTTTTGGCCTCACCAGCAGCGGGCAGCGGCATGCGGCTGGGACACAGAGCACCATGGCATGCGACTCAGGCTTCCAAGGAAGCAGGACATCTCCAGGATCTCCATCTGAGCAGGTGACGTGGCTTTCCGAGGAGGGGCTCACTGGAGACACCTGGGCGTTCTCACTCCAGTTGTCTTCTGGCTGCTCGGGAAGGAGGTCCAGAGGCTCAGGGTTGCACTTGAGGGAAGTGAGGACTCCACTGGCCTCCTGGGGCCTAGATGTCAACGGTATATCCCCACTGCTACGGTGGCCCCTCTTCCGATCGTCCTCTCCTTCGGTCTCTGTGTGATCCTCCATCTTTGCCATGCCTCTTCGGGGCTCTTCTTGGACCTTCACCTCCCTCTCCTTTGGGGAAGGAAGTGGGAGGTGACTGGATGGTACCAGCTTCCTAACCTTGACTACCGGCTCAGGTGGTGAACGCAGGAGGGTAAATTGGAGCCTGCGTGGAGGAATCCTGATGGCTCTCCAGTGGCCGAACGTCATGGAAATAAAAGCAGCCAGCACGGGCTTCTTTGGCGAGTCCCTGCAGTTCACCAAGATAAGCACCCGCAGGGCCTTGTACCTGGCCTGCCTTGTACTGCGCCTTCTTGGTGCGATGTAAAGGGCAGGCGATAAAGGCCCTCGATGCCGGTGGGACAGCCTGCGACCAGGGCAGATGGCAGGCGCTGGAGCAGCGGGGTGCTCCCGGTCAGATGGGCCAGCCTCCCGGGAGGGCAAAACCAGCGGATGACAGCCCAGTGGGGCCCCACAGCGGGGCCGGCAGCGGCGGAGCCAGGTACGAAATTGGCATAGTAAATTTCCCATGTAGAACCGGTTGTGCGCCAAGCGATCCGAGAGTAGAGTGTGAAACCGGCAGAGCTTCTCCCTGGCTTCACCTCCTCTCCAGGTCTAGCACGCACTGGACACTGGATGGCTCAGGCTGGCGCTTGTGACATGTCCGTTGTACACGTCACAGAGAAAGGGCGGGGCGAGTGGGCGGGGGGGGCGGGGGGTGCGGGGCGCGGGGCGCGTGCAAGCCCAGCCCACCGGAGAAACCCCAGCCCAAGGGCAAAGGGCGGGGCCCCAGAGCCTGACCCCTTCTGGACTTTCTAGTGGCTGGGACTTCTCGCTGTGGGCGGCAGGTGTTTGGCACCGGATGGGCCACCGTGCAGAGACTGTTGGGGACTGTGGAAGCCTTCTCCTCCAGAGCTCACCCTGCCTGGGCACCGGCTCTGCAGGCCCCTCAGCCCTGGGTACGTATGGGCCAGCCCTTCCCCGCAACGGGGCCCAGAGACCAGAGCCTGCTCAGAGCTGAGGGCAGGAGGCACCCAGAGCTTGCCAGGCTGTGGACCAGCCTCCTCCAGGGACCTGCCCAGCTTCTCTGCGAGGCCTGGAGACAGGATCGCCTTCTCCAGGGCTGCTCAGCTGCCAGCATCACCATGAGCCAGGCAGCGAAGGTTTCTGAGCAGGGGATGCAGAGCCCTGATCCGACTGGATCCTGCACCCCACGATGTCCCTTCCTGGCAGATAGGTTCTTTCTTCACTTCTTTTTCGAAATCTGGTAAAACAACATTTAAACCTTCCACTGTTCTTCAGGGTATACAGATGCTAGTGGCTTAGCGGGGATTTGAAACAAGCCTGTGTGATTCCAGAGCTCGTGCTCTGGACTGTGGTGCCTCCTTATCACATATGCTTCATCTTTTACTTTTTGTTGTTGTTTTCTTGTAGTCCTTATGGTACTTAGCCCTAAGTTTCACGAACACATACACTGCGCTGTAGGAGGTCTTCTTTTGTTCAACTCATGAATTGGTCATCCACCACACTGGGTTCTAGTCTCAGAAGATACAGGTCAGGGAGCACCAGTTGTCGGCATAGCAGCATCCCACATTTCTCATTGAGGCTTGCAACCCAGATTTTCCCTTTGGTCTAGTTTGAAGGATCCAGATATGTCAAGATTATATTCTAGATAAACCATGGGCTATCCTGAAAGAAATTCACCAGTAAATTATTCCAGTTTCTCTGGCCTTCCTGGAGTATATCCAGTAAGGCATCTCATTCATGTCTGGAAAGCAAATATATCATTTATTGCAACTTCATTGTGGAGCGATGTATTGGTTTAAGGTACGATCAACACAATTTGGTCATTGTGAGTATGCCAGCTGGCTCCACTCTTTACTACACATATGTAACTCTAGAGATTCTTATGCCCAAGAGAGGAGACGTACTCTTGGGTGTCTAGGGCAAGGGAAACATGTGTTGTTATTCAGGAGCTGGAAGCTACAGCATGACCGGGAAGAACTGAGAAATCCTGGTCTACACATCGCTTTCCCTTGTTTGAAACTTGTTTCTTTGGCTTGCTTCATTGGAGTGTTTTCTCTCTCCTGGGGCTGACATATTGTGTGTTATGTATCACGCGTGTGACATGTAGAAGTTTCAGAACGCAGAGTCATATAGATCAGTCAAAATTTATTTATACATTTTAGTTTAAAATCTATTTAAAATAACACTGGGCATAATTCATATATTCCAAAATTAGTTTGACCCTCTCTGCTCATGAGATTCTTTCTATGGTATGTGACAGCAAACTTGGACTTCCATCCCCAATCAACTTTGAGGTTGAAGGACACAAAAGGTTTTGCTCAGACCTAAATTCTGTCTGAAAAGAAAGGGTAAATGTTATAAGCCCTTTCTAACCTCTCCAGGAGCAGAAATGATTTACAGCTGTGGCATTTAACCATCATTCCTTGATCTCATTTGAGAAGAGTTCAGTAAGAAAGTGTCTTGATTTTTGTTTGTTTGTTCCCTGTTTTCTTGTCTTGCTTACCAACAATCCATTGTAATTCATGAGTTAGTATGGCAACAGGCTGAGTGTTCCCTGGAGCTCATTAAATGAACAGTTTTCCTAAAAAAAAAAAAATTTCCCACAAAACTGAAGTTAATTATTAATCACTAAAATGTTGGCCATGTTGATGACAATGTTTCTAAAACATATTACACCACTCTGTCGATTGAAATCAGGAGTTTGAACACATTCCCTGTTTTACCACAGGCCGTATTGACCTCTCCTACTCTCTGCTTGTAATACAATCTGCAGATCCTTAGGTCAGCTAGGCACGCCGCAGGAAGTCCCAATGACCCACACATGGAAGACATTGTGCCAGCTGGACCTGGGCAGCAGCAGGGAGTGGCGAGTTCCCTGGATCCCCTAGCAAAACACATACGTTCCAGAGTCTAGGAGATAAACTCCCCAAATGTCCAATAGGTGCCACAGTGGTGACCTTTGGAGAGGTTCAGTAGTCTGCAACATGCCAGGACACAGCCTCAAAGGCAAAAGAGCAAGCTGTTGCACCTTACATCTTGTCCTACTAATTCTGAGTCTTATAACTTGGTGTGCTTCTTTGCATTTGGGAAGCAATACGTATTTCACTTGGGATTCCTCTCCAATTCACGAACAGGTGATTTGAAAGGCTGTCAGTTTCAAATAGTGGCCAGAGCAGAGGAGAGCTCCACCACAGGCCCAAGCTTCACTCTCGCTCAGACAGTATGATCCAGTAGATCCCGTCTTCCTATAGATGTCCACAGCCAATAAGGAGCTGCTATGTGGAATCTCTGGCAAACTGTAATAGGACAGGTGCAGAGTAGACTCTAAGGTTCTGGAACAATGTCATGACCTTGGGGGGCAGAGAACTATGCCTGTGAAACAGTTTCACAGTAGAGTCTGAAAACCTGAATCACCCATCTGAGTAGGTATAATTATGAGCTAGATGTTATTCACTGAAATGATATATTTGAGACCAGGCCCAAGTGGGCCCAGAAAGCACAGGTGACTAGCATTAGCGGTTGGCCCAGACTCACATGTGACCCACCTCTGTTTCAATAATGTTTTTCTCTCATATGACACCTAGGGCTCTTATTCCCTCTGACAGCTGACAGAGGAGGAATGATGACTATGGTTTACTGGTAGGCTGATATGATATCTTGATACTGGCCAGAAACAGACTGTTGGTCTAGAACAGCTTGTTCCACTGTCTACTGTAGCAGCATAACAAATCATTCCAAAACACTAATTTGAAAAGATACACACACCCCAGTGTCCATAGCAACACTATTTTCAATAGCCAAGACATGGAAGCAACCCACATGTCCTTGACAGATGAATGCATAAAGATGTGGTATCTATATACAATGGAATATTACTCAGTCATAAAAAAGAATAAAATAATGCCATTTGCAGCAACATGGATGGACCTAGAGATTATCATACTAAGTGAAGTTAAGTCAGAAAGAGAAAGACAAATATCATATGATATCACTTATATGTGGAATCTAAAGTATGACACAAATAAACTTATTTACAAAACAGAAACAGGCTCATACACACAGAGAACAGACTTGTGGTTGCCAAGAGAGGTGTGGGGGCAGAGATGGATTGGGAGTTTGGGATTAGCAGATGCAAACTATTTTATATATATATAGAGAGAGAGAGAGAATGGATAAAAAACAAGGTCCTACTGTACAGCCCAGGGTATATTCAATATCCTATAATAAACCACGGGACTTCCCTAGTGGCACAGTGGTTAAGAATCCGCCTGCCAATGCAGGGAACACTGGTTCGAGCCCTGGTCCAGGAAGATCCCACATGCCGCGGATCAACTAAGCCCGTGCGCCACGATTACTGAGCCTGCGCTCTAGAGCCCAAGAGTCACAACTATTGAGCCCGCGTGCCACAACTACTGAAGCTTGCACGCCTAGAGCCTGTGCTCCACAACAAGAGAAGCCACCGTGATGAGACACCCCCACGCCGCAACTAGGGAAAGCCCGCACTCAGCAACGAAGACCCAACACAGCCAAAAATAAATAAATAAATAAATTTTAAATAAAATAAAATAAACCATAAAGGAAAAGAATATGAAAAAGAATATATATATACATATATATATATATAACTGAATCACTTTGCTGTACACCAGAAACTAACACAACAATGTAAATCAAGTATACTTCAATTAAAAAACATTTTTTAAAATCATTCCAAAACTCAGTGTCTCTAAAGAACAAAAACCATTTTATTATCTCTCATAGTTTCTCTGGGCCATGAACTCAAAAGGGCCTAGCTGAACAGTTCTGGATTGGGATCTCTCACGAGATTGTTGCCAAACCTCATGGGAGCTGGAAGGCGAACGCGGTGGGGATGGCTGGGCACCTCCTCTCCAGGTGCTCATGGTCTCTCTCCATGTCATCCCTCCACACAGGTGGATTTGGGCTTCCTCACAGCATGGAAGCCAAGAGCGGAGGCTGTGCTCAGGCCCAGCAGCAAGGTTTCTTCTCACCAAAGGTAATCTAGCTACCGCCACTGCTGAGTGCCCAAATTGCCAACAGGAAAGAGTAAAAATAAGCCTTTAATATGGAAATTTTCCTCAGACACATAAGCCAGCCACTTGGTAGCCAATTGATTATGCCCTGGAGAATGCTTACATGTGTCTTCATGATGTCAAATACCTTCTCCACATATGAGTTTCCTGCCCTTGTCAATAGTGCCCCCACCTATACCACCATTTGAAGGCTTTCGGAATGCCTGATCTATTGGTATGGTGTCCCACATCATACTGCTTCAGACCAAGGGACCCATTTTACAGCAGATGAAATACAGTACTGGGCACATGAGCCACTGAATTTGCCACGTGCCTGTCACCCAGAAGAAGCTGGCATTGAGAATATTGGGATAGTCTCTAAAAGACTCAGCTAAGGTATTGTTTTATAATAAAGAGTTTGAAGGCCTTTGTTTCTGGTTCCCAAAACAAGGCCCTAAATCCTTGGAATTTTCCAAGTGATAGGAGTGGCCTTGTTATGTTAATGAGGTGACTCAAAGTAAGCCCCTAGATAGCTTCAGAATGGGAGCTGATCACAGCAGAAAGATAAACCATGTGATTCGAGGAGCCAGGGTTTGAGCCACATGATATCAGGCCCTCAACTTCTGGAAAGGGAGTTGGGGAGACTAGAAATTGAGTTCAGTCATGTGGCTAATAATTCAATCATTGTGCCTACATAATGAAGCTCCAGTAAAAACTCTGGATGCTGAAAGGTCAGTGGAGCTTCCTAGTTGGTGAACATGTAGATGTGCTGTGGCGTGACATGCCCTGGGTCCATGGACAGAGGGCATGAACTGCTGACTTTGGAATACCCTAAGATTTCACTCTATGTGCCTCTTCATTTGGATGTTGTCTCCTGAGTTCTGTCAGTTTGTCTCATGAATTATGGAAACTGAGGAGGCTGTGGGAACCTCCGAATTTGTAGCCACTTGTTCAGTAGTGTGGGTAGTCTAAGGATCCCACTTACAGCTAGCATCTGAAATTAGGGCACTCTTGTGGAGGACTGAGTCCTTAACTTATGGGATCTGTCCTGACTCTGGGTGGTTAGTGCCAGAATTGATTGTAGTACATCCAGTTGACATTAGACTAGTTGGGGTTGAAACAGATATCAGCTCAGGAATAACACCTTGTAGGATTGAAATGTTGTTCTCCAGAATGGGGTTTATAATTTGAACTAGTGGTCAATATGCATTGCTATGTCTCCAGTAGCTAGACTACATGAATTCAAAAACCAAGGGGCAAAACCAGATTGGTCCCTTTCACTGTTACTCTCAGTGATCCACTTGCTAGCCATGTACTTTCCTATCCCCAAGTCCTTAGGCTCTACTGGTTATAGACCTGGTTCCCAGAAAGGATACTTCCAGCATAGGACCCAGTAAAAAGTTCCACTAAACTTGAAGCTATAACTACCAACCTAGTGACCTTGGGATCCTCATGCCATGGACCAACAGGCAGAGAAATGAGTTATTATCCTGACAGGGATAATCAGCCCTTATTAACATGAGAAGCAAGGGTTGCTGCTAAACAATGCAAGAATATTTCTGGAAGCCGTGGGATTCATTGGGGCATCTCTTGGTGCTTCTATGCTCAGTGATAACAATGAATGGACAAGTACAGCAACCAGAGCTCAACAAGGGCGAGACAGCTCAGGGTTCAGGGCCCTGAGGATAAAGTTCTGAGAATGTGAGAACAATGATGAAGGCAACCTTGACCAGCCAAAGTGCTGCCAGATGTTGACGGAAATCTAGAACGATTGGTGGGGAAGACAATAACTATCCACCATAACCTTGCAGCCAGCTGCGGCAGTGGAGACTAGAGCTTGGTTTGCTAACTTGTATTAATTCTGTATTAATGGAGCAGATCTGAAGAGTGATGCAAGGAGTGCACAGTGCATATAATTCACATACACCACATCACAGCCCCTCAGCCTCACCTGCCTCTTGCTCTCGTCACCTCTACAGAGCCAACTTCATGCAAGGACAACCTGGCAGTGCTTTACTTCAGGCTCATGGCTCCAACATTTCGTCCTCTCTGGGACTTCCCTGTTGAAATCAAGGCATGAGTATGCTGCAGAAGCCCATGTGGTGGAGTGGGTGCAATCTGGGGTGGGGGCAGGAGGATTAGTTAGCACCCCCTGGAGTGAATCTTTCACTAAATAAATTCTTCCCTCTTTCTCATTCTGGATGAGCTATCTTCAGATGTGTTTTGTGGCTTCTTGGATGACAGATCGTGGACTCAAACAATCAGGTACACTTAACAGTGGCCAACTAGATGATAATGCCTGCTTGTACTGGCTCTCCTGCCCCACTCCCCCTTGTCCCAAGTCACTGTTGCTCCCTGGAACTGCACTCCCTAAGAAAATATTAGCACATAAGTCCTTTGCCTCAGGCCGGACTTTCTAAGGAACTAAGGCTAAAATATCGGCTTACCCTTCTCCAGTTTCACACCAAAGGAATAAAGAAATAATCTGCAAATAGGAACCCAGTCCCTGCCCATTGAGAGCTAGAGAGGATATATCCATGGGTCCACATAAGAAGATCTGGCCTCCCCGTGAGTCTTATCTCAGCTCCATTTATCTGCACAGATGCCTTTACTGTTCTCCTTCCTTCGTCCTATCTCCCCAGGAAGGTAAGCCCAGTGTGCACCAAGGACACGATGGAATTCTTAGTGGCACATGATGACGCCACCTGACAGACGGATGGAGGCTTTGTTCGAAAGGGCAAAGACACAAAAAATCTTTCCCCGCTCCTATAACTAGCCTATCCATTTTCTTTCACCAGTGCAGTACAAAAAAGCTGGGCCATGCCTTTCATTTGGAAGACCCTCTCATCTCTAATGATTGAGTTGGGTTGGACTGGAGTCATGTAAAAGGATGCATAATGGCCTACTTAAGACAGCTCTTTCCTAGATTTTAACGAAAGGAGGCAAGAAGATTTTTGAAGGGCATTCATTCCTTTGCTTACCTCATTACAGCAGGTGAGTAGACAGAAATTACACGCAGCAAGCCTTAGCAAAGGATAAAGACTGCACATTTTGCCAAAAGCTCCCAGCTGCTCTTTCAGAAATCTAAGCACTGAAGAGAAACCAGCGTCTGAGAAATGACAATTGCAGCAGCTCATCAATCCCTTCAGGGGCTGCCTGCCTGGTCCCTCTCCACGGCTAGCATTTATTTTTTGAGTCATGGCAAGCAAGTTCCCACACAGCACTTCAGACACATCATTAGAGAAGCAGCAGGGCATAGGGGAGCAAATATGGGTCTTGGGGTCAAACACTCCTGAGTTCCAATTTCATCTCTGGCTCTCAGGACTTATACAGCCATAAGTGTTTGCATTTTGCATTAACAATTCCTTTGCACTGACAAATATTTCATTTCAAAGTCAGGAACTAAGCACCCTCTCTACAGAGACATTTAGCGCTACCAAGTCTAGAGAAGTCATTAAAAATGGGGCTCAGGGGGGCTTCCCTCGTGGCGCAGTGGTTGAGAGTCCGCCTGCTGATGCAGGGGACACGGGTTCGTGTCCCGGTCCGGGAGGATCCCACATGACGCAGAGCGGCTGGGCCCGTGAGCCATGGCCGCTGAGCCTGCGCGTCCAGAGCCTGTGCTCCGCAACGGGAGAGGCCACAACAGAGAGAGGCCCGCGTACTGGAAAAAAAAAAAAATGGGGCTCAGGGGAGGAATGCTATCCACATCCAAGGAGACCCAATTTTATCAGGCATCCTGGAGCTAGCTGACCACACTCTGTCATCATTGTGTTTCTCCCAGGAGATCACAGAAAGCCTCAACTCCAATGCCTTCTAAGGGCTAAACAACACTCTTGTTTTTTGCCTTTACTCTCAACTTTTGAGCTGGTCCTGATGCTTGACTAGCTTTTTTCATCTGGGGAGATCTAAACATTAATGATCAGAAGTTAAGTCTTTGGGTGGTAAAAAATTGCCATGGTCCTTAGCTTTGGAAAAATTAATTTTACCATCAACTTGGTAAATTTTAATTCTTTAAAACTTTACAGCAGCCTAAATGTGATGCTCAATTGGAATAACATTAATACAACACTAAAGGTGTCTTTGCACACACATGCTCTCTCACTACACAAAATGCCATAGTATAAACATCATCAAGGTAAAGAGTAGCCTTCCATGGGGAAGCCTGTCACAAACAGTTACTGTATTAAAAACAACAAAGAGAAACACTTTACTACTGCTGTCAAAAGCAGCAGGTAAATAGACATTAGGAAATATAAAAGTTGCAACGGTACAGCATTCACATTCACACAAGTAAGTTTCCAAATTTTGCCACAAAGGAAAAGTTATATTGGAAAATTAAACCTCATCTGCACCTCCGAAAATAATCCAGGAATATTTATAGTGATTATTTCTCTGCCACCGTCATTATAGGTTATAGAAAAGGAAGAAGGAGAAAGACTGGCATGGTCTCACAACTGCAGAGAGACACGGAGCTTCTGACATTCCATATGTGCGTGCTCTAACTGCTTGTTTTTAGAGTGGGTTGTATTTTCTCCCATGGAGTTTAGCATTTGGTTTCCTAGGGTAGTGAGCAGTAGACATCCTCTCGAGCTGTTGGATAGATCTGCTTAGGACCAAATGACACTGACTCTTTCTCTGAATGCATCATCTGTCACTCAGCAAGAAATGCTTCTGACCCTATTGCTGAAGCGTCTACCTCAGCCTGGGCCACCAGGTGTCTCCCTGAGATCCCACCCCTGGGAAGCACTGATAGGAAGGGTCTGAGAAACACAGCCAAAACACTCAAGATCAACCTTTTGCTCAATGCTATAGTCAGGTTAAAGCTCACTCTCTAGTTATGAAATTGAACCCAAAAACCCAGGGTATTTTATCTAACCAAATGATCCCCACACAGAGAACACAGACTCACCTGCCTGCCCCTCTAGAGCCAGCAGGAAGGAAGCGCGTCAGTCTAGCCCAGGGGACAAAAAGGGCAAAGACTCTCCCGCTCCAGGTGAACACTGCTCTCACCCTGACCATGAAGGGTGATGAGCAGGTGGACTTGGTCTAGCAGCTTGTGGGTTATCAAGAGCATCGGGTCAGCCTGATCTGATCAGGGAAAGGGCAACATTGCCACCCACAGAGTGTGGGTCGTGTGATAACTTCAGTCTAAACAAGACAGCTAGGGATCCAGAGCTAGAGACAGAGACAGAGACAAAGGTAGAGATATTGCTAAGTCAGTCTGACCTGAGGAAGGGGTCCAGGGGCTGCTCCTTTTGTGAAATTACTGAGTATGATTGGGATTCTTCGGGAGTAGTCAGACGTCCACAGAAGACATGTATTATCCTGTGAAATATCCCATACAGTCAACTTAATGATTACTACTGAGTGTCCACCATGAGGTCGGCAGTGTTTGGAAGCTAAAGATAGTTTCACAGATAATTCTACAACCTTAGTAAAATTTACACTTTAATGGGTGGCATAGGGAGACAGACACTGAATAGCAACTAAGCTAGATAGACAGATAGATAGATGATATACTAGCAAATGTGTATGCTATGAAAAAAATTAGAAAGGTGATGTGATGGAGAGAGATGGGGTGTGTAATTTAGATTAGATAAAGATATTTGAGCTAAGCCCTAAAGGACAAGAAGGAGGAAGGTTTCAAATATAGGAAAGCTTGCATGAAGCATATTCCAGGCAGAGGGAACAACACATTCCAAAGCCCTAGGAAGGAACCACAAGAAAATCATTGTGGCCAGAGAAGAGAGTGGTGGATGATGTTGGAGAGGTATCAGCGGCCAGGCCACTTAGGGTCTTGAAGGCCATCACAAGGAATTTGGATTTTATTCTTTATGAAGTGGGAAGGCACTGGAAGATTTTAAGCAGGGAAGTGACATCATTTTATTTGTTTTTAAGAATATCCCTCTGATTACTATGAGAATAGATTGTAAGGAAGCAAAAAAGAGGCTATTTTTGGTTACTTGGGTGTGCAATGACAGTTTTTGGCTAGGATAGTAGCACTAAAGATTGATAGACTGGGACAATGATTCAGATCTATTTCAGAGGATCTGATGTTGCTTTTGGTACTCCCACCAGCTTTGGGAATCACTCACGTAGCCACCTTTCTTCTGCAGAGGCAACCCAACTTTCTTCCCAAATCCCATGTCATACTGTGCAGGAATACAACCACCTCCTGGAAGCCACCTGTTACCTCCTGCAGGAAGGGTCCTGTGAAGACTATACTGATGAACTCACCCAGTAAAACTTAGTCCTAGAGGTCACACATCACAACCCCTGGGCACCTGAGGCTGAAACTCTCACTGTGCCCAGCATGTTTTGCTCCAGCTGATAAGGCATCCCTGCCACCGTCACTCCTTGCCTGGGTCTACTCCAGCCACTTGACACTATGCTTCCTTCATTTGGGGTGACATGGTACTTGTATAAAACAGGATATGTTCTATAAAATATGGGGCACTTATTCCCTGCTTTAAATAAGTGTGTTCTACACACACAGACACACACAGACACACACAGACACACACACACAAATGCTTGGCCATTTGAAAACCTCATCCCTGGTGTTCTAGCTACTTGATCAGACTTTCATGCTCTGAAAGGCAGCTTAGATTAATAAATGTGATAGACATCATCATATGGATGCTACTGAGAGCTGTTTTTCATGTGCATTAGTAAAGATCCATCTCACTAATAGAACTACATTGCTTCAAAAAGATGAACAACTAATCAGAAGCAGCTGTAATGAATTAAAGACACTGACAACTCAGCAATGAGACATAAACGATCCTGTGGGGAGAAAGTACTTTTAAATTGTTTAAATGTGCTTGTCTAACATGTCACGAAAAGCTGTAATCTTCCATTTTCTATTAACAACTCCATCAATTTTCCCTTCATGTTTTCAATGAACTGTCTTCTTTCAAGCATGGTGCTGTTCAACACTTGAAGAAAACAGCCCCTGGGTTTTATTTTAAATTCTGTATTTAGAAAACTGAAATTGCATTTTTATCATTTTAGAAGTTGGCATGTTTCCTATCATTTGAAATTTCAGATCACTGCCCCAAAATTCTTTTATAAATTCTTTGATATCGGTGATGCTTGAATTATAAATATGCCAAGCAGGAGGAAATTACACTGTTTTTATCAAAACACATAATTTTTATAAAATTCCACAAGTTGACCTTATTTTCATTTAACTGATCTCATGCTTACATCCTTGTTCTCTTACTGAACATTTTTCTTCTGACAGCAACATTCCTCGTAGAATAAGAAGCACAAGGGGAGAATGTGCTCACATCTCCAGCACCCTGGACATCTATCTGTTGGAAAAGATGTACATCCCTCCACCCCAGTTAGCTGATGTAGCACATTTGGCTACTGAATAAAGGATATGTAGTGCTCACAGATCAGAATATTTCCATATCAATCTACCAAGCAACTACATACTAGTAGTCATATTGGGAAAGATTTCAGAGATGGCCTATAAGCCCTACTGTGGCTATTTTTTTGTTTGTTTTTCACTTTAGAATGTTTACTAGTTCATTACAATTTAAGGGATTTTTACTGAGTATCTATTACTGCAAGCACAAAGTTAGGTACTGTGATGCACAGACTAACTGAACATGGACCATGCTTTCAAGGACTTCAAAATTGTGTGAGGAAGATAAAAATCATGTTCAAATCACTATGTTGTGATGATATTAGATATTAGGCTGTCTTAATTTTTTTTACACTATGGAAGCATGGCATAGTGATTAATTCTGCCTGATTTGGATAGGGAGAGGGGCACAAATTCCATAAGCTGACCCTATCTTCATTTAATTGATCTCTTCCTTATATCCTTTTTCTATTACTGAATTTGAAGGGAAGACTTCAAGGAGGAGGTGGTGACATTTGAACTGGGCCTTGAACAATGAGAAAAGGTCTATAACACTCTGTGTCTTTCCTCAGGCTTAAATTAAGGCTAAAGATATGGACGTGATGAACAAGACATTCAGGGAAATATTGGACAAATAACTTGCCTTCTATAATAAACTCAGTTTTCTATGTGTCTAACAAGTAATGAGAAACATGTGGAAGACACCTGGATTCAGATTGTAGATGATCTGATATACCATTCTGAGGATCACAGACCCTAACACCTTGTAATGGGAAATGATTGAAAAATTTTAGCAAGGGTGTCATGATCAATTTTAAATGTTAGGAGGATTATTCTGGCATGATGCCTTCGTGGAACATTGCTCCACTCTCTTCTAGCAACCACAGCTGCTGTTGTAAAAGCCATGTCATACTGACTCCCAACCCTTTGATGGTGACCTAGTTTCTGTTTTTGGGTACCTAACGGACCTTTTCTTTATCCTTGGTGTTCTGAAATTTCATGATATGTTTCTGTGTCTTTTTATTCTTTATGTTTAGACTTAGGCTTTCTATTATTGGAAATGTCTTATGTCACTTCTTAGATAATTCCCTACCCATAATTTTTACCTGCTCTTTCTTTCCAAAATTCCAATTAGTCAGATACTCAAACACCTGATCATCTTTCTTTTCATTTTATTTTCTGAGTAATTTCCTTAACATTAACGGCCACTCCTTCTTTTGAATTATTTATTTATTTGCTTGTTTGGGGTGGGGAAGAAGATCATATTATTAAATCTCAAGGGCTTTCTCTTATATTCTGATTATTCCTTTTCTGTATCATCTTGTTCTTGTTTCACGCAATATCTTCTCATTTATCTTCTCTTTCATCTTCTCTTTCTTCTGCTCTCTAATTTCTCTGTTTCCTAGGATCTCCTCTGTTTAGTTATATAATTAGTTGCTTTTGTCTTTGCCTTTCATGTGGAAAGCTTTCCTAAAACATAGAATGATTCTTGCCTGTCAAGTCTTATGTCCAATTAAGGCATGGAAAAGTGGATTGGAAACTTTAGGTACATGGACAGAGCTTTTGAATGTCTTTGTAGTGAAGGGCACCAAACCAGACTTCAACTGAATAATCTTCAAGTATTAGTATCCTTCTAGGACTAAGAAAGTTCTCTTGCCTTACCTAGTCTTCAGGTTAATGCTTGGCAGCCAGTGATCTGGAAATAAAGCAAAGAATGGGAGACTGGAAGTCTAACCACTCAGTGTACAGACCCTCCCTCTACACCCCTGAGCTCATCACCTCACCCCCAGCCTCTACTGTGCCTGGTGTTTCCTGTGGCCAGAGACTTTGGGGTATTGTTTCCTTGGATTTGAACTTCAATCTTGCCTTCCACTCACACCGAACTCTCAGTCTTTCTTGGAGTCTGTGTCAAGTGGCAACTTGCTTGTCTCTTCATAAACCCTATTGGCAGACACTTAGGTGGAAATGCCCTCTGCTCTACCCAATCCACTTTTCATCTTTAAAGACTGTTTTTTTTTTTACATTCCTTCTCCACCCTTGCTTTCTTTCATATTCTCTTTATGAAGTTATAACAGATATCAAACCATTTCTTGATAATTGAGTCTGAAAAGTACAAAATAAACAGTTTATGTTGGTCCAGGTGCTCCAAAAGGCCAATGCCAAGTTCAGGAACACACCGGTGAGATAAAATGGAGATGCAGCTGGAAAGGGAGCCAGAGTCATCAAACTGCAATGTAGGTGAAATGGAGATGATTGGAAAGAAGGTTAGTTGGAAGCATCTTACAGTGCAGTGCAATTTAAGGAAGCTCAGCAAGGCTGTCAGAGAGGTTCTCAAGGCAAGTTCACCAGTCAGTAGAGTCCCACATCTCCAGGGTACAATCTTGCTCTGCTACCTCTGCTGTGCTCGGTCCCTGTCGGGATCAGCCCATTGGAGGCAATGTGGGGGTAGATTTCAGAGGGCAGCATCCAGGGCCATTGGTTGATAACGCTGTCTACAGTTGGAGATCTAAGAGGCACATTCTTGTGACCAGACAAAACATCACAAAACATACAGGGAAAATATATTCCTACCACTGCACATAGGATTGGAAAAGTAGTTAAACCAAGTACCCGCTGGAGGTAAAAACACCTCAAGTAGCATTCATGCCTAAATACACCCAAGGTTCCTCTAGTTTGGGGGTCAGTAAACTACAGTCTGTGGGCCAAATTCAGCATGCTGCCTGTTTTGTAAATAAGGTTTTATTCAAACACATGTTTTATTCAAACATTCAAACACCCCTATTCCTTCATTTCTGTATCGTCTCTGGCTGCTCTACAACAGCAGAGTCGCAGAGTTGTGACAGAGACTGTATGGCCCAAAAAGCTGAAAATAGTTCTTCTCCATCCCTTTACAGACAGTATGCAGACTGCTGCTCTAATTTAAAGCCCATTGTCATTTAATTAGAGAAAAATTTGTAAAATACAAAGACTTTCCACACTTTATATTTCCAATGAAAGTTTCCAAAAAATATACACTAGTTCAATGACAAAGGGAGAGAAAAGAGTCCTAGAGGGAACCATCACAACCCCAGCTTCTCCCAAGATAAGGAGTGTCCATGTTTCAATTTACTGAGTTGCATAATAACTGCCAGGGTGTATGCTAGTCACTGGGAATACAAAGATGAAGACCCAATCTTACCCTTAAGGAGCCCAGAGTCCAACAAACATGTAAATCACTGTAATGTAATGTGACATATGCTCTAAACCAGCGGTTCCCAACCTTTTTGGCACCAGGGACCGGTTTCGTGGAAGACCATTTTTCCACCGACAGGGGGCAGGGGGGATGGTTCAGGAGGTAATGTGAGCAATGGGGAGTGGCTGTAAATACAGATGAAGCTTCGCTCGCTCGCCCGCCCGCCACTCACCTCCTGCTGTGCGACCCGGTTCCTAACAGACCGCGGACCATAGTGGTCTTCCACCTGGGGGTTGGGGACCCCTGTTCTAATCAGAGTGTAAAGAGCACTTAAAGACCACAGGTGGAGAATCAATTACAGACTGGAACAAAATATGTCAGATAAACATATGCATTTATTCACTGCCACCTCCTCAAATGCCACTAAAGTGATAGTATAAGAACTCTATGGTGGTGTGCTGAATTGGGCGATTGGGATTGACATGTATAAATGATGTGTATAAAACTGATGACTAATAAGAACCTGCTGTATAAAAAAATAAATAAAATTAAATTAAAAAAAACTATAGAAACACATACACACATACATGCATACATTTATAGATACACACATCAGCTAATATTTAGAAACATACACACACAGAGACACGTATATAGGCACAGCAAACCACAGACTGGGAGAATATATTCACAATGTGCATGTCTGACAAAGGTCTTGCATTCAGAAAATATAAAGAACTCTTACAACTCAATAAAAAGAAGACTACAACCTAATAAAAATGAACAAAAGATTTGAACAGATACTTCGCAAATGAAAGTATATGAATGGCCAATAAGTACACGAAAACATGCTCAACATCAGTGGTCCCCAGAAAAATGCTAATGAAAACCACAATGAGATACCACTACATACCCACCAGAATGGTTAAAAGTAAAAACAGTGACATTACCAAGTCTTAGAGTAAAGCAACTGGAATTCTCGTATTCTTGTTGATACTGTATGTGGTGATTGATGTTATGTGTCAACTTGACAGGGCCACGGAATGCCCAGGTATTTGGTCCAAACATTATGCTGGGTGTGTCTGTGATGAGGGGGGTTTGGATGAGATCAATACTTCAGTTGGCAGACTGCATAAGACTGCCCTCCCTAATGTGAGGGCCCTCATTCAATCAGTTGAAGGCATGAATAGAACAAAAGAAGCTGATCCTCCCTCGAATAAGAGCTGCCTGACTGAGCTGAGACATTGGTCTTCTCCCGCCTTTGGACTCAAATGAAAACATCAGCTCTTCTTGAGTTTCAAGCCTGTTGGCATTTGAACTGGAACCGACACCTTTGGCTCCCCTGGTTCCCAGGCCTTTGGGGTTGGACTGGAACCATATATCACTTCTCCTGGGTTTCCAACTTGCCTACTGCAGATCTTGGGATTTCTCAGACTCCGTAATCACCACTATCTTCTAACAGATCTCTCCGTGTGTGTGTGTGTGTGTGTGTGTGTGTGTGTGTGTGTGTGTGTGTAAGACCACAAATGGATCAATCCTCACACACACACACACACACACACACACACATCCTATCTGTTCTGTTTCTGTGGAGAACCCAGACTAACACACTAAGTAAAATGGAAAATGGAAACTATTTTGGAAAACAGTTGAGCGGTTTCTTGAGAGAAGTTTACATTCGGGGACTGTTTTTTTAATTAGTTAGAAGAAAACAACTATAGTCTCTCACAACCAGGAAGAAGGGATTAGGGAAATTGTGTTAAAGCTTATAAAATGCCCAAAGAGCCAAAAAAAGCAGTTGTTAATATATTTTCAACATTCACTTGAAAAAGTAACATTGTCCTGTCTGTTCCAATAATCTGGGATTTGCTTAAATGATTTAATGACCTATTTCCTAAACTATGAAAAATTGTGTGAAATGTACATACCAGAATTTAGCTCTTATTAAGCACACCTGCACATTTCTTTTAATAGCAAGATCACTGAAACCTAAAACAAATTAACTAATAATATCTGCACATATAATTGAGTATAAGGGTGTGATGTTACTTAGCTACACATGCCTTATTGTACTTAAAGCAACATTATGGACCAGTCTAGTCGTGAGATTAAGGATGTAGAAGTACACTGTAGACTCTGAAAGGCTATGTAAGTGGTGGACACTATTCCAAGCCCAATAACGCATACAATTGCCCTCCAATAGCAATTGTCCTGATATTCCTGAGACCATTCCTGGCAGCTGCAGCATGGGGTCCCCAGCCTCACACTGCTTGGAGCGTGTTCCCTTTATCTCTACCAGTCACTGCCTTATTTCTCTCTCCCTGAGGTCGGTCATAGTCTTATTTTTTCCTTAATAGCTACTCTCCTCTTTCTGGCTGGAAACATTTAGAATTCTCCTATAATCTGTGGTTTATCCAATTTCACTTTAACTTATCAAGGTGTAGACTTTCTCTTCCCTACTCCCTTACCCATTCACTGGGCACATTCCATCTGAAATATATTTCTTTAATTTGGGGACGTTTATCGTCATTATTGCCTCAAACATTTCCCCTCCTCCTACTTTTTTCTTCTGGGACTCCTATTTTCCAGATGTTGGCATTTCTCCTTCTTTCCTCCATGTCTTTTGTTTTTATTACTTACGATTTTTATCTCTTTATCCTTTCTAGTACTCTTCAAAATGAATTCCTCAATCACACCTTCCAGGTTACTAATTTCTTCCCTAGTCATATCTAACCTGTTACTTATTTCTTCCATGTGTTCTTTATTTCAGCTCTTCCGTTTTCATCCCTAGTGGGACCTTTTTATGACTTCTTGTTCCTGGTCTTGTTTCTGATTATTAGTGTATCCCCATATCTCTCTGAGGATATCTGTTAGGTTTATTTTAATCCTTTGGACCGCTGTGTCCATGGAGCGTATATTGATCCATTTGTGGTCTTACTTTTACATGATCCTACCTCACGCGTGTCCAGTTATTTGGGCTGGTGAGCTTGTGGTTCCTGAAAGGTATCAACTCCTCTATCAGATAATATGATATAGGGAAGGCAAAGATCAGGTGTTCATTTGGATCCCTTCTTATAAGTTTAAAGACAGAGGAAGAATGAGCCCTCTTATTTGCATCACTCCCCATCAGACTACTCTGTCCAGGAATTCACTTTAATTCTTTGAAAGAAGTCCCACTTGGAGGAAACTGCCTCCTTCTTCTGTTCCTCACCAACCCTGCAGATTTGGAGGGGGAGCGCACTGGTGCCTAAGAAAGCCAGGCACGCACACCATTTCCATCAGCTTCTTACACTTAGCAGGGCTTTCCTGTGCCTTAGATTATCCATCAGTAGCCCCTGGGTGGCCTGTGTTGTTGCTGTCCGTTCTGGTTGCAGTGGCCCTGGGGAGATGAGGACCCTCCGGGGCAGAAGCATGAGGCTATCTATCTCCCACCCAGCTCCCTCTGCTGCTGCAGCTGCCCTCAACCCCAGACTGGCCCCACTCTTACTCCGCCACAAAGTTTCTCCACCTTTCTGCTTCATTCCCCAGATCTCTGCTTCCTTATCAACTCTGTAGTTTTTCTGATGCACACTTTGGGGAAAGAAAGCCAGAAGCTCACCTTATCACAATCTGAAAGCCCTCTTTTTCTAATTTTTCTACAATAAATATATATTATTTGCTAACTATTTTTCAAGGTTATGCAAAAAGGCAGTCAGTGCCCTTTTAGTCTTCATTAAGAGGCAAGGAGAAAGGAAAAGGGGAAGCAGTTATTGAACACATATCATGTGTCAGGCATGTAGTTTAGTTGATAATGTCTGATACCATGGAGCATAATCACAGGTAAAATATTGTTTCCTGTTGTATCTGCGACATTTGTATCTGAGGCAGACATCAATATTACTTAGTGTCACCATTTCTAAGAGAAGCCATCCATATGGATATTGGTGATCAAAGCGTATGCATTAGCAAAGCAGTGAATAAATTCATTTACATTGACCTCCTACTATCTGTAAACCCTAATGATAAAATGAGTGGAATAAATCAAAATTTCTAGCTTTTGTCTCCTTCTTATAATTATTTCTCTTTATTGATATTCTCTATTTGATGTGACATTACCTTCATACCTTCCTTTACTTTTTAAATCATGGTTTCCTTTCACTCTTTGAATATATTTATAGTGGTTACTTTGAAGTCTTCATTAAATCCAACATCTGGTCACTCTCACAGGCAGTTTCGGTTGCCTGCTTTTTTCCAGGATATGGATCAAACTCTCTGTTTCCTTGCATGTCTCATAATTTTTTATTAGAAACTGGTCATTTTAGATAATATATTATAACAACTCTGGGTACCTCCCCTACCTTCCAGGGCTTGTTGTTGTTATTTTCTTATTTACTTATATAGCAACTGGCTGGATTATTTTAGTGAAGTCAATTTCCTTCCACAGTGTGAAGACTCTGATGTTGATTCTCACAGGGCAAGGCCTTGGTTACACTCACGGTCACCCTAGCACAGCAGTGGTTTTAGTGGGGTTCCCTCTGACTGTCTCTTTCTAGTAATTGTTGGCTGATTGCTCTATTGTTTTCAACAATGCCCTGGGGCATAAATTGCTCCATAGACTCTGCAATCAAATTTGGGGAATGGCAATCAAAACCCCACCATTTTCAACAGTGTCTTGCTCAGGGTATGTCCTCCATCTCACAAGTGGGATGGGAAGAAGGGAATTTGCAATTCTTGGCAAAATTCACCCAGAACTTATCAGCAACAGGTAGATAGGGGCAGGGTGGCAAATGCTGAAGTCCTGCCCCTACAAGAGGATAGCTCTCTGACCAGGAGCTGCGCGGAGGGAGCTCTGTGTTCTCGGCTGCAACAGTCTGGCGTCGAGTTTCTGTCTCACTGAGCAAGAGAGGGGAGATGGGTGTGAGTCTTGATTTAAATACTACAGACTGTCACTATTCTTACCAACTTTTAGTAGATTTTCTCAAATAAATATTTTTTTCATTTGCTGCATGCCATTAAGAATATTTGCAAGGACTTTAAATGGGTAGATTTTTAAAAATTATTTTCACCAGTTTCACACTGGAGAGCAGGGCAGTGGAACTCCTCACACTGTCATGCCAAACCATTCAGACTTCTTAATTCTTTATTAGGCTGAATTATTTGGTGAGTTTTCAATAGTCTTCATTTACTCTACTCACATAGATTAGATGCATGGAATATGCAGTCAGAAAATTAGACACTGGATCAAGAGGCAAAGATAAAAGAAACAGGAATAAATTCCTAGGTACTATCTTCCTGCTACTGTTTTCAAGTTCAAGATCAAGAATGAGTGAAGGGTAACTTAGTTAACTTGAGCTGCCTGTAGGTTCTCCTAGCCTGTATGATGGTTTCTTCTGTAAGAGATACATTTCAAACAGTTAGACAAGGTCAAGTGTAAGGCATAAAAACTGGTTTCACTGTTTAGATCACTAAAATGTTTGTCCATCCCTCAATTTGTTTTTGTGAACCAGGAAAAGTTGAAGCTCCCATAGAGACTTTCTAGTTTCTGTCTCAGCTGTGTCATTAACCACTCTGGAGAATGACCTGAGGCCTGACTTCTTAAAGAACACAACTTCTTTTCTCCGGAGTCAGAGTGCTTGGTGTAGTCTCCCGCCAAAATCTGTCATCTCATAGTCCACCAATGAGGTCCTGTGTGCCCTTAAGAAGCATATGTAACTGCTTTGTTTCTCTCATTTTAGATAATATCAAACATCAGACAGAAAGGATTTGTGTCTTCTCTGTCAGCTGTCATATGTTTTATAAAGGAAAAAAATGTCCTCCTGAGTTCTGTTAAATTACGCAGGTTTTCATTTCATTATTCTTTTGGAACTGAATAACCATCATGAACATTCTTTTTTCTCAAAATCTTGAATTTCTGTCAATGAAGATTCCTCAATCCCTTTGAACAGCATATGAACAGCTCCTTAATTTGTCATATTACCCTCGCAATTCCACAAAAAGCTTTACCCAAAGACTTCCCTTCAAGTACATATAAAGTGTGTGGTTAGAAGTGATTGAGAAATAAGCCACAACCATTTGAGCAGGTATAAAGTTAGTATTTGAAAATAAGAAACACTTGGTTTAGAAGCAAAAAAAAAAAAAAAAAAAAAGGAAGAAAAGAACATGAAACGTGAATAACAAAGATTGATTTGAAACACAATTTACCTTAACCACAGCATTAAATAATAAGCAGCCAATTATATCCAAAGCTATTGATATTGTTGTACCTTTTGGGGTGTTTCCTCAAGAAAGAAAAAGCCCACCAGAAGCCCATTACTTCCACCCAGTCCATCTCCTGGCACTGACATGGATTTATCAAATGACTCTTAACGTTTGTCGGGTGCTTACTGTGTTCCGGTGTTGGTCTAAGTGCTTTACATGATGAAGTTACACATTCCAACTCTATGAGACAGGCACTATTATTATTCCCATTTTACAGATAATTGGAAATAGGTACTGCTTCCAGAGTCCATGCTCTTAAACACTAAAGTACAGCACTTCTTAAAGTAATTTCTGACTATGGTTGAGAACACCTATAATCACAAAAGAGAGCAAAGCTCAGGGAAATTCCCCCCCTAATATTTAACCTAAGTGTGGGAATTAAAGGGTCCCAATCGACATCAACTCCATTCCCTAAGCTTTTCACCAACTGAGATATAAAATGAAAGTATAAGGCAGATGGGAAGAAGGGTGAGATATTACCTTTATTACTGGTACAGGCGATATTGAAGAATGTGGTTTCCACCTGTAGGGCAAGCCTCAGAATTAGGCAGAACTGCATACCTGTTGCCAGGGGTCTCCAAGTACGGCGCTTGCGTTCGTAAAACTCCATGCATGGTACCTGCATCTGTAAAACCCACGTATGACGTAGGCATCTGTAAATCTCCACGACTGGTGCCCGTATCTGTAAAACTTGCAGTCTGAAGGAGCAGATAAGAACATAGCTTTGTGAGGAGGCCAGCTCCCAAGAAGAAGAAAAGAGAGGAAGGGTCTGGATTCATTCATCTAGTTTTTCCTTCCAAACTCAGCAATCAAATGACACTCCCCCTCCTTTATTGTTTGGGCCAGTCATTCAGAGTCTTACAATAGCCCAATGTTTTTCAGAGTTTCTAGATCTGTAATCACAGCCTCTCCCTAAAAGTGCAGTTTATGAGATTCTTAACAACAGAATGTAGCCTTCCTTTTTGTAGTTAGTGATGAAAACAGATTCTTCCAATTCTTCCAAGCATCACCATTGTTAGTGTCTTTTATGCTCTATGGTCCCTTGATCTCTTTTTATGGAATTTTTCCCAGTGAGCGCTAAGACTGGTAATGTTCCTCTCAGGGGCCTCAGCAATCTGAACTCTTCCTTCAAGATATGTTTTGTTGCAGCCTGGCAAAATGGAATAAACATAGAATTTGGAATTTGGAGCTCTGAGTTAAATTCCACCTGTGCAAGTTTCTAAGCCTACCTTGAACATGTTGTATAACCTTTCCGAATCTTAGTTGCCTCATAAGTAAAAAGTGTAATAATGATAATAAAAAACAAATCTCAAGGGGTAATCTTTAGAGGATCAGATGAGATAATAAATTTTGGAAAGTAAGAAACCCCATATAAATATGTCATCATTACCTAGCCCTGAAGAGTATTAACAATTGTTATTGTTATTATTGCATCTGACTCTATAATTATTTGATTCAGTATTGCCAGATTTAGGAATACTCCTGTCCAGACCTCATTTCTGAAATACAACACTGCATCTAGAAATATTATTTATTATTATTAGAAATGAAAATAACTGTTAGGAACTGTAACTTGTTCACGTTGACAAACACACCCTAAATAATTAACTTGAAGTTCTTAGTTCTTAAACCTTACCCACATGAAGAACTGTGTGACATTTGAAGAAATTGTTTCGCAAAGTCCAACATGTGGAAGGCTTTTTACAACTGGATTTCTGTAGCAGATGGGCACGGCATAATTTGTCTTTTCATATATTCAAGTTTATTTTATGGAAGAAGTAGTCTCGTCTTATATTTTACAGGAAAGAGAAAAATGGGGAGAAAGTTTTTGTCTGTCACTCATAATATTTATTTTTACCAGATTAGAGTCTGATTGGGTAGAGAATGCCAGGCATGGAGAGCAAATGTTGAACGATTAATTGCTCCATTCCTGTAGGATCATTTTACTTCCACAGTTAGCACAGCAGTTCTTCGGAGATCACCCTAATTGGCATTTAATTCTAGGTTGGAAGCACAAAATGTCCTCTCAAGCCATCCCTCCTCATTTATGAAAGCCAAAATTAAAGATCCTAATGCCCAATTTTCATGGCATACTGAGTGAAAGGAATTGTCAAGATGCCTGACTTGTCATCACACCAGAGGGAAATATAAATTGTTCAAGTGAGCCAACCAAAATGATAATCTGTGGATTATATAGCAGTTTATCGTGTAGGAACCCAGCTGCTCCACAGTAAACCCAAACTGTACAGTCTGCTATTTGCTAGTCTGGAAATGAGATGGAACACTAATGTCAAGCTATTCTCTTGGATATACTCTCCAAAAATGCCAGGAAAACATGGTTTCCTGAGGCTTGTATTTCTTTTCCCCATACAAGTCTGAAAAGAAAAGACATTTAGCCACAGCAGGTCCTTACCCAGTTCAATGGCTCAGGCATAGATGCTGGCCCTGGCTGCCCAATAACCTACTCCTTCTCCACAGAGGACCAGACAGTCATGGAGAGCAAATCTACTTTCTCTTCCAGCCTTTCACAGTTTTGAAAATCACCATCGTGCCGCCTGCAAATGTCTCTTCTGGATGAACATGCCAGTTTCTCTTTGTAGTGTGCTCTAGAGCTTCCATCACCATTTTTTTTTTAATCGGAGTATAATTGCTTTACAATGGTGTGTTAGTTTCTGCTGTACACCAAAGTGAATCAGCTCGATGTATACAGATAGCCCCTCCCTCTTGGACTTCCCTCCCATCCCGCCCCCATCCCACCCATCTAGGTTGTCACACAGCACCAAGCTGAGCTCCCTGCGCTATAAAGCAGGTCCCCACTAGCTATCTATCTTACACATAGTAGTGTATATATGTCAATCCTAATATCCCAGCTCATCCCACCCTCCCCTTCCCCCTCTGTGTCCGCATGTCCCTTCTCTACGTCTGCGTCTCTACTCCTACCCTACAAATAGGTTCATCACATTCCTTCACTATGTTTTTTTGCTGTCTTCAGGACTTCATTAAATGTGTCAATGTTAAAGCGTGCTACAAAGGAAGTTAAGACAATGCTTCAGGCATGATCTGGTCATCGTGGGCTGGCATGACAATAAAACCTCCTTGACACATCATATTTCTATTATTCTAACTAGAGTATATTAGCTTTTTTATACCATCTCCCACTACTGACTTGTGTACAGCTTAATGTCAACTAAAAATCTTATTCCAGGCACAGCTTTTAAGTCACAGCTCTACTGTTAGGCTTTTGTTCTACTGGAGACAGGTAAGTCATCGGTTTGTTCTGCTTTGTTCTTTCTTAGACCTAAGTAAAAGCTTTTATGTTTATTCTTATTAAATTTCATCTTTTCTGAAATACCCATAAATCTATAAAGTTAGAGTCCCTGTCTGTCTAATTTACTACTGAATTCCCCTTTAATTCCTGGCATATAATAAACACCCAATACATTTTTTTTAAAACAAATGCTTGAATAAATAAATCTGTTCCATTGTCCCAGGCTACTAAGATCTTTGGGAGTTCTGGTTTTAGTAGCCAGTGTATTACCTTTGGTTCCAAATTATGTCATCCACAAATCTGATGAATAGTCTCTCTACGTTCTCGCTGAAGTCGTTCATTAAAATACTCCACCATTATTTGGTCAAGGACAGAGCCCTCTGGTGCATTTTTAGAGACCGCTCTCCAGCTCAGTGTAGGTCCATCATTAAGAGACTGAAATGAAAGAAATGAGATTGCCTTTTGAGAGTTAAACCATAAATCAGTACCTATATGCAGATCAGGGATAGCAAAGTCGCCTTAAAAAGAAGACATGCATCCAGGCCTGTATGATGTTCCCAAAACCTGACCAAAGGTACTAACTTGTCTTAAGAACATGTCAGTCACAAGTGATTGGGGAAGAGGGAGACAGTATTGAAGATCGCATCCAGTCTTTGTCTAGAGAGCAAGGCCCAGTCAGGCCAACTACAGGATGTCTGCTTTGGAGATGGACAACACAAGGCTTTGAGACCTTGATGCCATTAAACATTGGAACGGTTTAACTAACTCCACCTGCTCTGATTTCATTATCACCAAGCTGCCTGCCACCCACCTTGTCACTTTGTGACTCTGGGTAACTCACATAAATGTTGTGTTCCTTTGCTTCTCATCTGTAAAATAGAGATACTCACCATACCTATTTTGTGGAGGTTTTTTTTGAGGATCAAATGGAGTCTGGCTATAGGTACCCCTCAGTCCATGTTAGCTAAGGAAGGGAGAGAGAGTGTGGGCTAGACCTGTAGGAGAGTCCTGACAGACTACTTGGTTGATATTCACATTGTAAATTAATAAATTGGTATGAAGAGCTTTGTTCACGTGAGGCAGATTCCTTTAGTTAGAACTGGGATGCAATAGATAGCATAATCAGGATTTTCTTAGCCTGCACGTTTAAGGTCTTCTGATAACCCAGAGAATGGAGCCTCCTTGGCAGCCCCTGCCCTTACTGGGCACCTTTCTTTTCAAATTTCTACGGAGTATAGTTTGATTTTGTGTTTTTTTTTTTTTTTTTTTTTTTTTTTTTTTTGCGGTATGCGGGCCTCTCACTGTTGTGGCCTCCCCCGTTGCGGAGCACAGGCTCCGGACGCGCAGGCTCCGGACGCGCAGGCTCAGCGGCCATGGCTCACGGGCCCAGCCGCTCCGTGGCATATGGGATCCTCCCAGACCGGGGCACGAACCCGTATCCCCTGCATCGGCAGGCGGACTCTCAACCACTTGCGCCACCAGGGAGGCCCTGATTTTGTGTTTTGACCCAATCTGAGAGTCTCTGTATTTTCGATGGGGGTTTTAACTCATTCATATCAATTATCAAAATTAATAATCTGATATCAATTATATGAGCTTATTTTATGTTTCTTACTATATTTTATTTTGTCTTTTGCCATATGAACCACAATTTCCTTATTTAGGTTCATCTTCAAGTGACTTAAAATATAAATGATATTTTTAACTCCTATCTGGGTTTCTTTGGGGGTGATTGGAGGACAAAAGGGAGAGATCTAGTTGTTTCGGCCTTAAACAAGGAGAAATCTCCCGGAGCCGGTTGTTTGCTAGCAAACAGGTGGGGAGCTTCTCCTTGGTGCCCACTGTTGTCTGCTTCTTGGCAGAACCCCAGAATAAGCTTTCATTTTCTTCTTATACAAACAGTGCAGGACAAAGAACCCCCAGAGGGCTTTCAACTCTCATCTCTGCCTAGTGCGGGCCTTCATCCCAACTGCAATGTCTTCTGCTTCCCCATTGACCGAATTGCATTCTTAGGCTGAGGGCTCCAAAGAAATGTAGGAGGAGCAGAGGTGAGCAGGAGGGAAAAGTGTGGAATGGCCCTGGGACTTGAAGAGCAACTCATTTGTAGGAAGGGGCGACTTCTTTCCATTAGCCTATGAGACACTGCATCTTTGAGGCAGGAATACCAAAAACACCCTACCACCTGACTTTTACCACTGCACCCCTGATCTGCTTCTGGTGGTGGAAGTACTGCTCGCAGCCCAACAGATTATCAATCACATATTCAGTCTCCATCACAGCTAGATTTTCTCATCTTTCCGCATTTCTTGAGTATTGCAACAGGAAGACAAGGAAGAATATTAGGCACATCTCGTCAGTGATCAAATTCCTTTCTGATTTCTGCTATTTCCCAGGATACTGTATTGTGAACATAGAGTAGTTTCTGTGTTGTTCTGTAAGCCCGTGAAAGGCAGCATGACATAGTGGTAAAAAGCATAGATTTTGTAATCAGACGGCCACTGGCTCAAATTCCAGGTATTGAGATGTGTGACCTCCAGCAACTCATGTCACTCCCATAAGGCCCAGTTCTCCCATCTGTAAATTGGACCTAATAATGCCTAACTCAACATTTCTGTAAATAATAGAGAGAATATGTATAAGGGGCTTACACTTTAAAGTCACTCAAAAATTATATTTATTAAGGTGTCTTCAAAATACTGTGAGCAGTTTAGGGATTCCCCAGCTTCCTCTCTCTTGTCAGCAAGAGATCTGGGAAGGATGTGGGGTAAACAGAGCCCAGCCTTCCTGCTCTCTCTCGCTTCAATCAAAGCAGCTCTGCTTCCATCTGTTGTGCTTCTATATGACATTTCTTCTAAACAAAAAGTCTCTGGTTAAAACAAATTTTAAAATCACAGTTGAACAATCCAATGGCTCACAAAGACTGGGAAACCGAGAAATATATGGAGGCTTTATTATTTGCAAAGCAGCCTGTGCATTCACCCTGGTGATCTCTTCTGATAGCCTTTCACCCACCGAGGAAAGGATGCTTCCCTTCTTCCTCAATTTCTCTGCAGCTCTTTAGCCCATAAACCAGTTACCCCATCATTTTACTTATTTATAGTTTATGTTTTAAATTTATCTTTTTCCTAGAAAATGTGGAAACATACATAAAATAGGAAAAACATTTAAAGATTATTCCTGATCTGGGAATTCCCTGGCAGTCCAGTGCTTAAGACTCCATGCTTCCACTGTGGGGGGCATGGGTTCGATTCCAGGTCAAGGAACGAATATCCCGCATGCCACACAGTGCAGCCAAAACAAAAAAAAAGATTTTTCCTGATCTTACCATCCAGAAATAAACAATATAATGTATTTTTACAGGGATTTATGCATAGAGTTTGGTTTTGTTTTTTAACCGAGTTGCGCTTGCACATCTTATACAATTTTTTTTACTCTGCTGTTTTCATATAATATCATAAACATTTTTCTATATATCTATATTCCTTCTTTTAAATGGCACTGTAATATTTCATACAGTGGGTGTCCTATAGTTTACTTAGCCTTTCCCCTATAGTTGGGCATTAAGATTGTTTCTAACTTTCTTACATTTAAATAACATTATGATGAATATGCACATGAAACATTTTTTAAATGATTACTTAGGGTAGTTTCTTTTATATAAACTCATAAAAGTGGAATCACTGCATCAAATAGCATAAATAATTTAAAGATATCAATATCCTTTGCTTTCTAAAAGCCACATAAATTTGCACTTTCTCACTCATAGTGTTCCTGCGACTGCTTCTTGCCCTCACCAGCTCTGGTAGCCCATAATATTATATTTTCCTATGACTAGAAAGTAAAACCCAAAGAATAGAAAACAACACAAACTACCTTCAGATTTTGTTTTCATTTGTAGTAATACCAACTAAAACTAGATAAAACAAATGAGAGTAAGTCTGATTGTGATGACATTGTTGGGAATTTAATTCTAGCTTCCCTGGGTGGAAAGCTAATAAAGATATATTTACAGCTTAAAGTATACACGTGATTCAAGAAAAATGACATTACTCTCCTTGCAAACTAGTTGTTTATACTCTCTTACCATTCTCTTGCATTGGAACCTGGTGAAAAATTATACAATTGGATACTCATAAGATTATGTGCAAACATTTACTTTTATCCAAAGCTTGTTTTCAAGGTTACATCTGTAAAGTCATGAAGTTCTGCTGGTTTACAGAGTAACATATAAGCTACCTGAAATAACAACTGAAAAGTAAGTGGCAAGGAGCATTGCTACATGAGCCTTTATTTGTAATGGAATGTAGATAACCTCTAATTTTTCTCCAGAACAAAGACTTGAGCCTAGTTGGCAGTTAATTGCCATAAAAGAGGAATGGAGTGCTTTTCACTCTAGAATGCACCTTCCCACAATGAGAATACTAGAACTGGATCAGAACCTTTTCTACCCAAGGTAGTCAGGTAGAAAAAAGCTGCACATTAAGGAAAAATGTACAGGAGCTAAAGCCAAGCTTTCTGCCCAAAGAGTGAGGAAGATGGTACCAGACATGAACAAAAACCAAAAAAATCTCAGCCACTGGTGCCAACAATTTTCAGTGACCTCTCAAGGAGGGTTCCTCTTATATCCTTTGACTTCAACCATACCTGTGCCATGCCGCATCCTTGAGGCCAGAGCTGGTGAGACAGGTAATGATATTACACACATATATGTTGGGTACTTTTTAACTCTAAAAAGGTGAAGAATTGCCACTTTATGTCTCCAATTCCAAAGTAAATGGAAAAGTGGAAATTAAGAAAGCATAGCAAAGCTTTCATATCCCCCATGTTTGTTCATAGTAGAGATTAATACAGTGTATTCCCTGTCCCCCAATCGTACGTGAATAGTTTTCGATTTTGTCCAGCCAAACTTTTTAATCAAACAAGCAACAAAATAGACTCTTCATCCATCTTCTTTTAAAGCAGCTGAAGAAAATGAAATGTCCTGAAGGCAGACTGCCAAAGGGAAAAAGACAATACAGAAAGAGCTTGGGTCACTCACAAGCCAAAAGATCAGACACAGAGAGACTGACAGATAAGACCAACCTTAGCTTTCTATGACATCCCCCTTTCTCTTCCTTTGATTATAGATGATTTGGGAATCTTTTTCAATAGATTTCTGTCCCATTTAAACGGACATAGATGCTATTATAGATAGTTCCCTGAAAACCACAGGTTAAATGATCTAAAGTCATCACTGCAGTAGTTCATAGCCTTGGTCATGCATTAGAACCACTGAGGAGCTTTTAAAAGCAATGTCCCAAGCCAACTACATCAGAATTCTGCTTGGGCAGCATGCTATGCCCAGGCCTCAGTATTTTTTAGCTCCCTCAGCATTGAGCTGTGTACTAGACTTGGAGCCCGTGTTTCTGTGGCATCAAAAGTAATAATCTCATAAGACCCTGATTGAGCACAGTTGTTTATTGTTCAGATTGAAAAAAAAGTGATAGGGAGGGACTAATAGGTATATTTTAGGAAAGGGGACTTAGAGATAACCTAATTTTATTCCCTCATTTTAAGTGTTAGCAGCGAGTCTCCTTTCCTTTAATATGCAAATTCTAATGACTTTTGAATCACCCATGCTTGAAGTTTATTTACCAAACCTAGTTTGTAAAGAATTCTTTACAGATACTCCTCAGATAATGTGCACACCTTCCGGGTCCACAGTTCACACTTTCCCCAACTCCCTTTCCACCTCAGCCAGGCATTTGGCCCCAGGCTGCTTGTCCTCCTCCTCTGAAGGCCACTCGCTGCTCAGCCCTCTCCAAATAGTCCCCCTCCCAAACACAACTCAGTCTGTATTCCCTCCACCTGCAACTCTCAACACAATTTCAGTGCTGATTTGGGCTTGAAGAAGAACAACAACAAAAAAGCATCCCATAACTGCCACTTGAGAGGCCACCCTCAAGGGTACCTCTCCCTATTCAATCCTTTTTTTCCCTCCCTTCCTTCTCTGGGGTCCCTTGCATCATCTCATGGCATCGGGAGAAGCACCTGGTTCTTAGCCATCATCCCAAATTACCCTACAGGAAAGCAATCTGCAGCCATGCCATTATGCAGAGACCACTGGTTTCATTTATTAAGGGAGCCGATTAGCTCATTAGTGGAACCACAACACCTCCAAAGCTCCCTCCATGAAAAGGCCATTTACTTCAAATCTCCTTGATCTTCAAGAATAAATCCATTCAAACTAGCCCAACCTTAAAGGAAATTTTATTGGAGAAATAACAGGGGTATTTATTTCACAGAAGTCAAGCATCAGCAGAACAAAGCTGGGTCTCATGAGGACTGGAATCAGGAATCTGGAAAATCAGGACCTCAAGTCGTTTTCTCTATTGGTCCAAGATCAGGTGGCCTCTTTCTTCCTTCTTTCTACGCATAGAGACATAAGGGAGCATGATGGATTTGGGAGACTCTATAGTGCCATTTGACTGTAAGGCAGGGCACCAGCTGAGGCACAGACTGAACACGGGGTTGGAGAAATAGTCAAGGCTTGGCACATCTCGGGCACCCAATCAATATATATGGAAACAAAAACAAACAAGCAAACAAAACACACACACACACACACACACACACACACACACACACACACACACACACACACATATATATGGAATAGGTGCATGACAGTGACTTTTGTTTGGGAGATGTTGTCAATTATTTAATGGCAAAGGACCAATAGGAAATTGATTGGTGATCAGAAGATATATCTGGCTGGCAAGAGAGATTTGCATCACCAGCCTGAAGTAGTAGTTTGAACACCAAGTCAATAAATCACACAGGGAGACTACATAGAGAAAAGAAAAAAGAGGCTAAGGACAGATGCCTGGGGATGCACTGGCAGTTAAGGGATAAGTAAAGAAGGAAGAAGCTGAGAAGGAGAATGAGCAAGGCTAGTGAGAACAGTAGGAGGAAACCAAAGAGCAAGCAGCGTTGCACAAACAACAGCAGATGGGTCTTCAAGAAGAGAAAGTGGAGAAAAGAGACAAAGCTGCCCTGAAATCACGGTTGGGAACCAAGAGGCTCTTTCGCTGCTTTTGATGAGCTTTGGTTCAGAGGTGGGCTGGGCAGAGGCCAGGGTGTGTGTGCTGGCTTGAATGGGCCGTGGGAATGTGGGCAGTGGGTGGGACCACTCCTAAGGGGGTACTCTCCTTGCTGTTTTCACACAATCTATCTCATCTAATCGTCACAGAAATCCTGTGAATCAGGGATCATTATCCCTATGAACAGATAAGAAAACAAACTCGGAGAAACTTTTTTAATAATCCAACCTCCATTTCTGATAGTATAGCGGACAGATATTCTGTCTGCACACAACCCTCCTACAGCAGAACTAAAAATGTTCATTTTATTGCTATATTTCATGCCATTCTGTATGATAGCTATAAATATTTTAATATACTTAATATTAGCATTTTTTAATTTCCAAGGTTACATAGCTAAAGGATACACTGCCTATATTCAAACTGCAATCTGTCAGACCAAAAATTCACATTCTTTGTTGGTTAGATGCTTTGGGGGCATTTTTTTTTTTTTTTTTTTTTTTTGCGGTACGCGGGCCTCTCACCGCTGTGGCCTCTCCCGTTGCGGAGCACAGGCTCCGGACACGCAGGCTCAGCGGCCATGGCTCACGGGCCCAGCCGCTCCGCGGCATGTGGGATCTTCCCGGACCGGGGCACCAACCCGCGTCCCCTGCATCGGCAGGCGGACTCTCAACCACTGCGCCACCAGGGAAGCCCGGGGGGAATTTTTTTTAACTTAAATAGTACAAGTGACAATTTAAAATGCCAGAATATGTCAGTGTTTTCTTCTCTGGCCCTATTCCACATCATTTTTCAAGTGTTGAAATCAAAACCGAACACTGTTTTCTAAGCATAATCTGAGCAACAACAATTGACTGAGCAACAACACATGACTGCAGATCTACTGAGTGTTTTTTCCTAGCATCTTCTCTGGAACTGAAGTTAGCCAATTCCTTACTGTTCGAGGTCTCTGCAACTATCAAAATGTGCCTTCAATTGCATTGAAAGTTGATCCAAAGTTCAACTAACTTCACTTCCTGCTAATGCATACTCCCAAATCTTCTTTGTATCTTTCCAATGGCTATACACAATTAGGACAGGCCTAAAGCTTGCATAGGAATCCCAGAAAAATTCATTTTGGGTCCAGCTCAAGGTTTGAGGGGTCCTATGTTGATTAAAACCTTTGTAAATGAGTATGAAGAGAAGACAATGATCCCTGACTTCACCCACGCTGCTAAGGAAGACGCTGGTTAAGGTCCAAGAGTTACCCAAAGCCTTGGCCATGGCTACCTGCAAACTACCTCAACTGTAATTAATCCAGAACCTGCCTGGTCATGCACTGGCCAGGGAGAGGAGTCCTGGGATTTGTCAGAGATAGGTTATTGTGAGAGAGAAAAATAAACAAATAGAAATTGCCTTTGCTGTGTTTAGGAATAATCACTTCTTACTGTTTGCCTCTCCATTCAAGCATGAAGAATGAATGTCAAGAATTCCATGCCAGCCTCGGGAGGAACATAGCACAGGGTTTTACTCTGAAACAGACTAACATTCAGCAGAGCTCTAGAGCAAAATTATTCTTCACATTCCCCACTATGTATTTCACAGGAAGAATATGATATTGGGCATGACCATGAAATCCTAACATCCCAATGTATATAATAATCACGAACCTAAGTAATGTGTGGAATAGGTGTGTCTTCTGATCTTTTTCAATGAAGAGACTGAATTTACAAATTCATTTCATATTTAGAAAACAAAACTGGGTATACAATAGGATCAAACTGTTGGAAAATACACATAGATGTGAAATTCTATCAAATGAAAGTGAATATTAGAATTATTATAATAATAGATTTCATTTATTTTTTATTTTTGTAGACTACATTCCATTATAGGTGATTACAAAATAATGGGTATAATTTCTTGTGCTGTACAGTAAATCCTTGTTGCTTATCTATTTTATATATAGTAGTTTGTATCTGTTAATCCCATACTCCTAATTTATCCCTCCCACCAGTCCCTCTCCCCTTTGGTAAACACAAGTTTGTTTTCCATGTCTGTGAGTCTGTTTCTGTTTTTGTATATACATTCATTTGTGGGTTTTTTGAGGTTCCACATATAAGTCACATCAGATGGTATTTGTCTTTCTCTGTCAGACTTATTTCACTAAGCATAATATTCTCTAGGTCCACCCACATTGCTGCAAATGGCAGTATTTCATTCTTTTATGGCTGAGGAATATTACATTATATATATGTATATATATATATACACACATATTATATATCATATTATATACACATATATATATTACCTTCTTAATCCAATCAGCTGTTGATGGACACTTGGGTTGCTTCATGTCTTGGCTATTGTAAATGCTGCTATGAACAGTGAGAGATGCATGTATCTTTTCGAATTAGTGTTTTCCTTTTTTCCAGATATTTACTCAGGAGCTGAATTGCTGGATCATAGGGTAGTTCTAGTTTTAGTTTTTTAAGGAAACTTCATACTGTTTTTCATAGTGGCTGCACCCATTTGCATTCCTTGGTAAGAGTGCAAATTCCAATTTGCACTCTTACACAACTGTAAGTGTAAGAGGGTCCCTTTTTTTCCTCACCTTCTTCAACATTTGTTACTTGTAGACTTTTTGAGATAGCCATTCTGACAGCTGTGAGATGATACCTCATTGTGGTTTTGGTTTACATTTCTCTAATAATTAGCAGTGTCGAGCATTTTTACATGTGCCTGCTAGCGGTCTGTATGTCTTCTTTGAAAAAATGTCTATTCAGGTCTTCTGCCCATTCTTTGATGGGATTGTTTGTATTTCGATATTGAGTTGTATGAGCTGTTTATATATTTTGGATATTAACTCCTTGTCGGTGGCATTGTCAACAAATATTTTCTCCCATTCCGTAGGTTGTCTTTTCATTTTGTTGATGCTTTCCTTTGTTGTGCCAAAGTTTTTAAGTTTAACTAGGTCTCACTTGCTTATTTTTGCTTTTCTTTTGCCTTGGGAGACTGAGTTAAGAAAATACTGCTATGATTTATGTCAGTGTCCTGCCTATGTTCTCTTCTAGGAGTTTTATGGTTTCAAGTCTTACATTTAGGTCTTTAAACCATTTTGAGTTTATTTTTGTATATGGTGTGAGGGAATGTTCTAATCTCATTGCTTTACATATGGCTGTCCAGTTTTCCCAGTACCACTGTCTTTTCAAGAGACTGTCTTTTCTCCATTGTATATTCTTGACTCATTTGTCATAGATTAATTGACCATAGGTGTGTGGGTTTATTTCTGGGCTCTCTATTCTGTTCTATTGATCTATGTGTCTGTTTTTGTGCCAATACCATGCTGTTTTGATTACTTTAACTTGGCAGTCTGAAGTCTGGGAGGGTTGTACCTCCAGCTTTGTTCCTTTTTCTCAGGATTGCTTTGGCAATTCTGGATCTTTTGTGATCCCATAGATATTTTAGGATTATTGGTTTTAGTTCTGGGAAAAATGGCGGGAGTATTTTGATAGGGATTGCATTAAATGTGCAGATTGCTTTGGGTAGTATGGCCATTTTAATAATATGATTCTTCTAATCCAAGAGCATAGGATCTTTCTATTTCTTTGAATCATCTTCAATTTACTTCATCAGTGTTTTATAGTTATAGGTCTTTCATCTTCTTGGTTAAGTTTTAAGACCACAGGTCTTTCATTTTCTTGGTTCAGTTTATTCCCAGGTATTGTATTCTTTTTGATGCAATTTTAAATGGGATTTTTTTCTTTCTAATATTTCATTATTAGTGTATAGAACTGCAACAGATTTCTGTATATTAATCTTGTATCCTGAAACCTTGCTGAATTCATGTATTGGCTCTAATAGTTTCTGAGTGGAGACTTTAGGGTTCTCTCTATAGAGAACCACGTTATCTACAAATAGCGACAGTGTTACCTCTTCCCCTTCCAACCTGAATAATGTTGTCTTTTTCTTGTCTGATTGCTGTGACTAGGACTTCCAATATTATGTTAAATAGAAGTGATGATAGTGGGCATCCTTTTCTTGTTCTTAAATTTAATGGGAAGGCGTTCAGCTTTTCGCCATTGCATGTTACATTGACTGTGGTTTTGTCATAAACGGCCTTTATTGTGTTCAGATATGTTCCCTCTATACCCACTTTGATGAGAGTTTTTATCATGAATGGATGTTGAATTTTATCAAATGGCTTTTTCAGCATCTACTGAGGTGAATAATAGATTATTCTTCATTTCCTATTTATATGTCTATATTTTCTAAATGTTAAACAATGAGCATGTTATTTTTACAGTAATCGCAAAGTAAATGTTTTTCCACAGTCATTTTTTCATGGTTCACAGTTATTGTTTGCATCAATAGGCTATAGGGCTACAAGGAGGTCAGATGATGTGTGATTCAAAGATCAGAACAGGGACTAGTGAAAGTTCCAGAAGACAGATCTGGGTCAGTATAAGGCTAAAGTTCCTAATAAGTCAAGCTCTTCACGAACAGCAAGATCTACCTTGGGAAGTAATAAAATTCAGGTTTTTTTCTCACTGCTCCCTCTCTATGCCCACAGACAGACAGAGGATGGAGAGGCTGCACCCAAGAGTCAGTATGACACAGACAGCCCCACTGGAGAGACTTGCAGCCAGACAGAGATGCTATTTCCATGTTAATAAAGAATTAGCGGTGGACATTTTGCACAGAATATGAAAGAAAATAATCCTTGATAGTGACACAGCGTACATTAAAATTTTCTGTTACATGGACTTTGAACTTTTGCAGATTAGAGACAGAATTTTTGGTCAGTAGCAAAAAGAACGTGAAACACAAATAATAATCTTCCTACCCAAACACCTGTGACAAGAATGATATGGAGTAAAAGAAGGTCAGCAAAGTCTAGACTATAAAACAGGAGAACTCATCCTGCGTTATGGCAGAGGTAACCTGGCTGAGTGTTTCCACTAATATTTTTAATGAAGATAAACTGGAAATTAATAACAGAACCCTAATGTGTGATTGATGAATTTAAAGTCTACTGAATTAAATCCTTTGGTAAGACAGAAAACTTTTGTTGCTTGTTGAGGATGTAGTCATTCTTCACAAATCTTTTCTATTGTTTTCAAAATGCTAAGGAATAATTTCAGAGAGATCCGATACGCAGCTGTCAGGACCGGGTAGATCAAGATTCTCATGAACGCACTGAGGAAACACAGGAAACAAAACACTTGAAGAAGTAAGGTTTGCCAAAATTTCTGACCTAATGCACAAGTTAGAGTAAATTTAGCAGAGTGTCAATCACACTTTCCAAAACTCCAGGAAGAACATTTCAGACCATGACTAAAGAAAGTTACTCCTTAAAAAAAAAAAAAAAAAAAATCACAGTTCTAGGTCAATTAGCATGTGACCTTGACACTCCTTTGCAAAAGACAAATCAACAATCTATTCAATGACAGTGTGAAACAGTGATATCTAATGGCTCCTGGGCACCAAAACCTCTGTTTACAGACTTAATACAAATATCGAATTCTTTGAAACATCCCCCTGATGGAATAGATACAGTAACTAACTGGTGTTCTGCATAGCAGTGCCTCAGTATTTACCCACATATAACAGAGTTCTTACTAGTCCTAAAAGCCAGAAACATGTTTGATGAGATCTCAGTTTTCTCTAATTACCTAAATATATGACTGTAAAATCTAACAAAATTTTAAAATAAAATTTACTTTAAACCAGTTGATTTTGTAAAAAGAAAAACATACCCTTTAGGGCAGTAAGGAAACTCTGGCAATCCCACTAAAGTTTCACAATTCCAGGAAGAATTGTGAGACTCGCCTTTTAAAAGTTTGGCACCATGGTAGTTTCATTCTCCTTGCACCACATGTATGATATAATTTTCAACAGGTAAGCACTCACTGCCTGGAGGAATGAAGCCAACCTCTCTGGATCAACTGAACACAGCGTTACTGGGAGCTTCTGGACCACAGTTATAGACTACTCAGTGTCAGCTGTAGGGTAGGTAACTATTGGATTGATTCAGCCTGGGCCCCAGGTGGCTAATAGTATTTGAGAATACTAATAGTTTTTTAATTCGACTGACTTCTCTGGGAAATACTCAGAATCATTAACTTTAAATTAAAGAATAAAGACTGTGAACAAGATTCCACAAAGGAGACTCCTGTCACCATACTGTTTCATAAAACACCTTTATTTTAAGACATTTGGGGGTGGAAGTGGGATAGTCAAAGAGTAGAAGATGAAACACTTCTTTCAAGTTCAAGTGCCCTACCCTGGCTCCTCTTAGAGAAAGGTTCTAAACCGAAATCAAAGAGCACTTTCTAAATGTGAGCAGATTTGGTATATTTATATGTACCTATTCCCTAACGAGAAAGTAGAAGGTTAATTAGACTCTCAAAAAGGTTAATTACCCAAAAATGTTAATAGTCACTGCAATGTGTGACCTAATTTGTGAATTCATGGTTTGCAAGATTTAATTCTGTTTAGTGAAGAAGTCTAATTAAAAACAAACACAGGGGCTTCCCTGGTGGCGCAGTGGTTGAGAGTACGCCTGCCGATGCAGGGGACACGGGTTCGTGACCCGGTCTGGGAAGATCCCACATGCCGCGGAGCGGCTGGGCCCGTGAGCCATGGCCGCTGAGCCTGCACGTCCGGAGCCTGTGCTCCGCAACGGGAGAGGCCACAACAGTGAGAGGCCCGTGTATCAGAAAAATAAAAAAACAAAAACAAAAACAAAAAAAACCAAACAAACACAGGTGGCGCAGTGGTTGAGAGTCCGCCTGCCAATGCGAGGGACACGGGTTCGTGCCCCGGTCCGGGAGGATCCCACGTGCCACGGAGCGGCTGGGTCCGTGAGCCATGGACGCTGAGCCTGCGCTCTGCAACGGGAGAAGCCACGGCAGTGAGAGGCCTGCGTACCGCAAAAAAAAAAAAAAAAAAAAACAACACACACACAAACTTGTGTCCAGTGTGACACAGATGCCTGGTCTAAGAAGGATATGCTCACTTGTATGTCACATATTTCAGGTTTCTGCAGCTGTGAGTAATAAAGGTTTTGTGGTTACATCAGAGGCAAACCTATGACTAGATACTCCTTTTCATAAATTGGGAAGTTGGGATTAACATATATGCACTAGTACATATAAAATAGATAATCAACAAGGACCTACTGTATAGCACCGGGAACTCTACTCAGTACTCTGTAATAACCTATATGGGAAAAGAATTTTAAAAAGAATAGATATACGTATATGTATAACTAAATCACTTTGCTGTACACCTGAAACTAACACAATATTTTAAATGAACTATATTCCAATATAAATTTTTTTTAAGAGCAGTTGTCTCTTACCATATTCATTCATTCTAGAAATATTTGTTGAGCATTTAATGTATGTGAGACACTGTTCTAGATGTCTGGGACACATCTGTGGAAAAAAACAGATTTCTGCCCATGTGGAACTTGTATTCTAGCAAAGCGAGATAGACAATAAACAAAAGACTTAATACACGAGTAAAGCATATAGTATGTTAGAATGTGGCAAGTACTATGGAAAAAAGAAAAAGTAGATAAGGATCTGGAGTGCCAGGGGTGGGCTTTGGTTGGGTTGCAATTATAAACAGAATGGTCAGTGAAGATCTGTTTGAGGAGGTCCCATTTGAGCCACGACAGGTGAATTTCTAGATAAGAGCCCTTCGAGGCAGGAGGAACAGCCAGCGCAAAGGCCTTAAGTTGACAGTATTCCTGGGGTGCTCCAGGAAAAGCAAGGAGGCCCGCATGGCTACAGCACAGGGAGCAAGGGGGGAAGCTATAGGAGATGACATCAGAGAAGTAATACAGGTGCAGCATTCAAGACCTTGGGGGCCACTGGAAGGGATCTGGCTTCCAAGATTTCACTTTGAGCTTGGGATTCACACGGCATCCTCACAGGTCTTTGTGGCACAGATGGGCGCAGTTTCCTCTGGACAATCAGTGGTGACCTACAGGCTGCTTTTGAAGGATGGCCTCACCCAGCATGGACAGAAGTACAGAAAATAGGGCCCCTGTGTAGACCACGGCTGGAGGTTACTCAAGGCCAGCGACGTGGTGTCTGGATCCTAGCACTGCTCCTTCCCACAATATCCCTCCAGGTCCAGACCCTGGTCCCTGTTCTCAAAAACTTTACACCTGCCCGTGCTCTCATCTCTTTCCTTCTCCCCAGCCCAGAGAATCCTTCCTAACCTCGGGAGTGGGGGGAAACCTGACTCTTCCTCATGAGAATTTTCTTCTCCATCCATTTCTATGCATTGAGGTCTCTCCCCTTCCTCCTCCTCCAGATGTAGGCAAAATACTGACTCAGATTTTTTGTTCCTATTTCTGTGTGTCACTTCAATTCCAAATAAGTGGAGGCAACAAATGCAGCACACTTGTCTAGATAAGGAAAGGGACAAGCCACAGGGTAAAAAGTTATGTCAATAGCAAAGCACACCAATGAATATTTTTAAAATACTCTCAAAACACTCATTTCAGACAAATCATTTGTTCAACAAACTTTTATTGTACACTTTCCATGAGCCAAAATATATGCGAAATGTGAAGAGCCAGCTATGAATGGAGACGAATCCCTGCATCCAGGACCACATAGGCTAGTGGGAAAGGAAGATGGGTGACAATAAATTACAGCATGTGAAAGGTGACAGTATAGCACACAGCATGCACAGACAGAAGTTAGTCTCACGAAGACAGCATGCAGTCATTTGCACTGTAAGCGTGATTTTTCTAACCACAGGCAACTGCTAGCTAGTGCTGGTCATTCGAGTGAAGAGAAAGTGAGGAGATTTAAGAAAGAGGCACTTTTAACCAAACTGAAGAAGTGCTAGATTTCCAGCACTGAAATAAAGAAAATCACATTTCGCAGGGACTCAGGTCTGTGACATGAGCAAGTCCTCCTCACGCTTTAAATGGAGACTGGAAAAAAAAGTTGCTCATGAAACTCTTTCGACATGTATTTATCCAGTGCAAAATGTGCTCCTAAAGTGAGGAAGCAATCTAGTAGGAGTTGAAAAGTCAGTTAAGATTTTGGTGGGAGGACAGACACCAAAAACATAAAACTTGATGGACATGTCAGGAGAACGTCAGCACCCTGGTCAGCTCTTCTCAGTTTGAGTCTTCATCCTCTCACAGGTCATGTTTCTGTGTATATGGTTCACAACACACACTTGCAAATGATGACTTGCCCACAAAGTACAGGGGATTTAGGAACATTTTTCCAGTCCCAGTTCTCTGGGGGACCAGTGTGGCTAAGGCAATTTTTCTGCTCCTCTTCTGTATGTCCCACGCCTCTCTTTTCCCATCTATATATAGGGATGCCTGGTTCCTGCCTCAGGTTCCTTCTTATTCATCCGAAAAAGCTCTACCTTTGCTAAGGGATAATGCCAAAGTATAACGTTTAAATACTAAATTATCATCACATGACACTTTTGGAAAGTTTTAGTTCTCTCCCCCTACAGCTGCCTTTGCTCTTTGGCAACCTCGGAGAGCCTGGACGAAGCTGCAGCTTTCTGTCTTTTTGACATGACCCTCCATTTGGAGGCTCATGAGTCTGCCAAAATGAGCTTTATTCTTCTGTCGAGATGAAATGAAATGCGTAAACCCCTTTTTGCCTCGGAAAAGGCCCTTTCTGCCTGGAATGTGATCTGAAAACACTCATTGCATAGCACTAACTATCTCTCTGGAAACAGGAACGTGGGACTGGAATGGCTAATCATGAGATTCCCTCTATCAAGGTGGCTACATGGGGAACCAGACAGGCTCCTAGAAAGCACTATTGAAGGACAGAGGAGGAAGCATTTAAATCAGCCTTGAAGGGCCAGCAAAGTTTGCCCCCAAGAAAAGAATTATGAGCTGACTTTTGAAAAATGGGAATATGTTTTTCACTAGGATGACAGGAGACCCAGAAAATGATAATTAAAAATTTCTAAGACTGCTGAAGGATATGGGTGAGGGTTCAGACTTCAAAGAAGAAAAGTAAATTTTCCATAGATGATATCATAAAGCAGGGGTTAATAAACTGTACTTGTGTCACTGGACTACCTGGACTGATAAGGATTTGAAGAGGAAATGAAGAGATGACCAAAAAGGCAGAGTCCCTCCCCTAGTTCACCCAGAGCAGCTTCACTGTACATATTGTGGTTTCACCAATTTAAAAATTCTATTAGAAAAACATAGTAAACATATTAATGATTTTTTTTAAGATTTGAAAAACATAGTATTGGAAAATTCATCCTTTGTCTCTTTAAACACAGCACCATGGTAAGCCACAGACATTCCTCTGAGAATATTCCACTGTGAGAGTTAGACAAACGTGTGTCTGCATGTCCTGACCTCACCGTGGAGCACCAGCACTTTCTGGCTCCTCAGACCTTAACTGTGAAATGATACAACTCCTGGGCCCAAACAGAAAGCTGTGTGAGGTTCAAAGAACAGGAAAGAGAACGCTGCGAGCGGTACGACCGAGATCTGTGGGAAGGGGCAGTGCCAGGCCGTCCTCCCAGCCCAGTCTCCTTTAGCTGGGGCTCATGAGCAACAAATGGTCCCTCCCTGGCCTTCTTTCACCCTGCTGTGGCTTCCTGTTCAGTGTGCATTTCAGACCTGATATTAGCCAAAGACTCTTCTAAGTTGCACTTGGCATTTCTACAACCCAGCTGTGGAGTCCCTATGACTCTAACTTTGAAGTTTCTGGATGATTTAAGTTCCTCCTTAAAAACACATGTTCTCAACTGATTCACTTTGTTATAAAGCAGAAATGAATACACCACTGTTAAGCAATTATACTCCAATAAAGATGTAAAAAAAACCAAAAAACAAAAAAACACATGTTCTCACCTCACAGGGGTCCTCATAGTTTAAAAAATATGCACAACTGAAGTAATACCATTTCACCTCCTAAAATATTCTCCACATGATGATCAACGATATTTCCTAAATTCTAAAGGAATTACTTGCAATTTTTAAATAAACAGAAATTCCACTGAAAATCCTTGAAAGAAAACTACTGCCCAGGGACAAGACTGACAAATTATAGGTCTTGGTTTTCTACATCCCCAAACAAATGCAGGCTCCAAGAATCTGGCTGGTATACGGAATTTGTTTATTTCCAGGACCATTAATCAAAATACATTCTAAATGTCATTCTACCAAGTAAATATTAATGTATATGAGTCTTTTCAGAGTCACTAAAGGTCTGTTTCAGCTTGCTATGTGTTCATTCATACTGCAGTAACATCAGTGCTAGACTTAGAGGCCAATTAAATTGTTGAAAGATGAGAAAATGGACCTGGATCTTCCTAGAATCCCACAATGGATTTTAGGAAAAGGAACTTCAGTTCAACACGGTTACTCTACAGATGAAAAAACCAGAAAGGTTTAGCAGCTTGCCCACAATTAACCTGAAACTTTTTGTCCTCAGACCTTATCTGCAAAATGATAACTTCTGGCCCCAAATGAATTCAAACCATGGCACAGCTGGAACCAGGACCTGATCTGGGGGTTCTTCCCACCACTCCACACAGAATACAAAAGGGAAAAAGAAGAATTAAACCTGGCCAGGGCAGTAGAAGTTCAGGAGGCCACAAGAGCATCCAAGTTATATTTCGATTTCTAGTAATTCCCCCAATAGTAGACATGTTTAATCTGAGGACTATGACAATGAGTCACAGTGTGGGAGTGAAAATGTCAGCACCAAATGGAACAAGTGGGGCCCAAACTGCTGTTCCCAATGCTATTAGGTGAACTGGTGCCAGGAGGGCTGCACAGGAATTCCTGGAATTACTGAAAAGTCCAGATTCCAAGGCCCTCAGAGGAGATTCTGATACAAGAGACTAGGGTGGGATTCAGGAATCTGTGTGTTGTATAACCAATCTATCTGATGCAGAGTCATGTTCAGAACCTTTGAGACCCCTTTTCACACTGCCCTTCTGTTAAAGGACCCTTCCTTCAAGTTCTCAGGAGGATTTTCTCACACAGGGCCAGCTGGGAAAGATGTGAGATAACCAGAAGGGGTCTCCATGTTTGAGCTGTGGCCTGCTTGTCTGTTTTTTGTTTTGTTTTGTTTTGTTTTGACGGTACGCGGGCCTCTCACTGCCGGGGCCCCTCCCGTTGAGGAGCACAGACTCCGGACGCACAGGCTCAGCGGCCACGGCTCACGGGCCCAGCCGCTCCGCGGCATGTGGGATCTTCCCAGACCGGGGCACGAACCCGTGTCCCCTGCATCGGCAGGCGGACTCTCAACCACTGCGCCACCAGGGAAGCCCTGCTTGTCTGTTTTTAGTTACCAGTGCTCCCTGTGACTCTCACTTTGCACATATGATGATGATGATGATGATGATGACAATGAGGACAGCAACCACAGCAATAACCATGGATAAAGTCTACTAGACCGGCACTTCTTTTTTTTTTTTTTTTTTTTGTGGTATGCGGGCCTCTCACTGTTGTGGCCTCCCCCGTTGCGGAGCACAGGCTCCGGACGCGCAGGCTCAGCGGCCATGGCTCACGGGCCCAGCCGCTCCGCGGCATATGGGATCCTCCCAGACCGGGGCACGAACCCGCGTCCCCTGCATCGGCAGGTGGACTCTCAACCACTTGCGCCACCAGGGAGGCCCTAGACCGGCACTTCTTACACTTGAATGTGCATAAGAATCCCCTGGGGATCCTATTAAAATGCAGATTCTGATTCAGTAGGTCTGAGATGGGTCCTGAGGCTTTGCAATTCTAGCACGTTCCATTAATGCCAGTGTTGCTGGTCAATGGATGACACTTCGAACAGCAAGGCCCTGGACTCTCTAAAGTGGCTAACTAAGGAGAGCAGGGTCGATTCAAACTCATTAAAGATTCAGCATCTCAAAAGGCAAAAAGGCAGAGTACTGGCTCCTAGAAACAGCACTATAACCTATCGAGGCAGTCAGGTATCACTGGGCAGGGATTCATAAAAGCCATGAGGGGCAAAATGGTGTCACTGATGGTCTATGTGCCAAAGAACAAAAACTAAAACAGGCCATTGTGTAAATCTGTCCCAAAGACCCCAGGTCACAGGGGTTTTGTGCCTGTTCGTAAGTTAAGAAAGACCTGCCATCCTTTTGAGTCCCAACCTTGTGATTTGTCCTAGCTCCACTAGCCCCACAGTTGTTTGTTGCTACTGGAAATGAACAGGAAACTATTCTGGAGAAGCCACAGAAGCAAGACAAGCTTTATGTCACATCTGGATCCTCCCCTTCCTTTTACAAATCCCAAAACAGTGAAAACAATCCCCTGCCAGGTAAGGTTCTGTGGAAGAAACACCTTGCACACAAAGTTAATCATTATTTGAACAGTTAAGTGAGCACTACTGACGGTCTCCAGAAAATCAGAAAGCAGTTCTCAGCTGAGAGTTAGGTATAGAATCTTTCTAACTACATTCTCTATTCCTTTTTGTGTTTTTATACCTTTTGCCTTCATCAGACCAGAAAGCAGAATTTAGCAAAATGCAGAGCCCATCGTAAGTGATCAGTAAATACTTAAAAATTGATTGATTGGGACTTCCCTGGTGGTCCAGTGGCTAAGACTCTGTGCTCACAATGCAGGCGGCCGGCGTTTGATCCCTGGTCAAGGAACTAGATCCCACATGCCACAACTAAGAGTTTGCATGCTGCAATTAAATGAATAAATAAATAAATATTACCCAAAAAAAGAAAACTAGCATGACTTTTTAAAAAAATTGATTGATTGATACACACAAATACAGATACTTTAAAATTTAAGAGTTTTTATTACTGGATGCCCCAAAACTTTTAACTAATAAAGAGGATAAGCAAAACTGGGGAGAAATAAAAATTCGGGGGCTAGAGACTCAGTTATATGCAGCAGATATTATCAATTGCCCAACCACAGGGATCTTAGTTCCTCGCAGGGATTGAACCTGGGCCCCTGGCAGTGGAAGCGTGGAGTCCTAACCATTGGACCACCAGGGAATTCCCTCCTCCCTTCTTCTTGACTGGCAAATCCCAATTTAATTCAGGATTTGTTAGAGATCTTTTTTCTCTTCATGAAGGCTGTCCCACGGCAGAGGATAAATCAGCTTAAGCCAGACACACAAATCTGATCCCCTCCTGTCAGTGAGTGCTCTAAGCATGGGCACGTGACCCTAGGCTGGCCGATGGGATCTAAGGTAAAGTTTTCTAAGACTGCTGGAAAGGATTCTCCTCTGTTGACTAAGACTAGAAAGTTCTGTGCTCTCCTCCTTCCTTCCTGCTTAGGACACCATTTTAGGACATGAGGTTTGGAGTTGCTGCCACAACCTTGTGACCATAAGGCAAAAGTTTATCCAAATGTTCTGACATTATTGAGCATGGATCCAGCCCTGGAATGGGCTACCTCTTAGCTCCTTGTTATGGAAGAAAAACAAACCTCAATGGTCTAAGGCACTTTTAGTGAGGTATTCCACTAGTTGTAGCTGAGAGCATATTACTAATACAATATGCTTCTCCTTATTTGTATGTATTTAGTTTAAAATCTCATACAGACTTACCCAAAAGAACAGTTAAGAAATCCATGCTTAATGAGTTTTTGAGATAATCATTTCTCAGTATGGGTTATAAACTCTGGATTATAAACTGACACTTTTAAAAGGGCTAGCTGAACCTAGGTGCGTACCATGAAATGTGGAAAAAACCTCACATGAGTTTTAATAGAGGTAATCATTTATATAGTCATTCATTCATTCAATTGTAAAGAAAAAAATGTTGCCTGCCATTCCAATTCTACAAGGATCAAGCCACTGTAGTCACCCACTGACAGTGCACCCTGAGGGGAATTCAGGAAGCAGAAAAACAGGAAGCATTCCGTGAGTTCAATGACCCCAGATTCCTGCATCTTCCCATAGAAAAGCACTAAAATCATCTGTTCTTTGCGACTATCAGTAATCTTTTCATACTTGATTGCAAGTTTTTCCCAGCAAGAAAGTTCATATATATGCTGGCTCCTTCCTCACCTCTTCAGAGGAGTTCCTCAGTGCTGAGAGGCTGTCTCTGGAGCTATAGTCCTCTGAATAAAACTTAACTCACCAAAAGAAAAAAAAGAATGTATATATGTGTATAACTGAGTCACTTTGCTGTACAGCAGAGACTGACACAACACTGTAAATCAACTATACTTCAATTAAAAAAAAAACATAACTCACAAATTCTACGTTGTGCGTTTCTATTTCAGTAGACAGAACAAATACCAACATTTATCTGATATGTTCTAGGTGGAGGAGCCGTGCTGGGCACTGAAGAGGCAAGACAGCTAAATTTCCTTCTTCATGGAACTTACATTCTAGTGGGGCAGAGAGGAAATTAACAAATTTATAAATATGATTATTAATACCAAGGGGAAAAAACAGAATAATTACATAAAGAGCAACTGAAGTATTATATTGAAATAAGGTTGTCAGAGGAGGCTGGGACATAAGGCAGAAGCATAAAAATCCAGTGGGGTGTCACTCAATCCAAAGAGCTGCCATTTCCCAGCAGAGCAAAGATCAATCAACCCAACTGTCACGTTTTGAGGTATCTGGGGCTGATCAAAGAAAAGAATATGACCACAAGAAGCAGGAACCACAACATGTTTACTGGCTGGTGCCTGGACAGGTTTGCACGACAGGGGACATTCCTCACAGCAAGAGCCTGGAGAAAGGCTATAGTTGGTGGGGAGGGGTTACAAGTCAGAAGAGGAGGAGGGCTGGGGAGCTTATGAGAGAAGTTCCATAAGGGTTGGAGAAGGGGCTTATGTGTCTGAGTGACTTTTCACTGTTGAGTATGATGTTAGCTGTGGTTTTGTCATATACGGGCTTTATTATGTTGAGGCACGTTCCCTCAGTAACAACTTTGTTGAGAGTTTTTCTCATAAAAGGATGTTGAATTTTTTCAAACAGTTTTTCTGTATCTATTGAGATGACTGTATGATTTTTATCTTTCATTCTATTAATGTGGTGTATCACATTTATTCATTTGCATATGTTGAAACATCCTTGCATCCCAAGGAAGAAACCCACTTGATCATGGTTTATGATCATTTTAATGTGCTACTGAATTTGGTTCGTTAAGAATTTTTGTATCTTGGAAACTGAGTTCACAGGTACCTGCCTGGAGCTAGGGTTTTGGGGGTGAAATCACAGAAATGCGTCTTGGGAGGCTCCAAGGAGCTCTGGTTCTTTATGTCTCAGCACCGAAAGAATTCAGCAAGAGACAAAGTGATAGATAAGAAGTGATTCATTAGAATAGGATGCTTGTAAGGCTTCCAAGTGGGCAGGTGAGAGGGTGCTACACCCCTAGAACTTAGCGGGCTACAGTTTTATAATCAAAGGAAAAGTAGGAAGGGCGAGAAGACCACCTACTTCTTCATTCTTGAGTAGACATCAGTTCCTCCTCCATGTCGGGTGGGGGAGTTTTCTGGTCCCTATATGGTCAAACTGGGACTGTCATGGTGCAATGGAAATGAGCAAAAAGGTGGTACCAAATACTAAGAATGGCAAGTCATCTCAGGTTTCAGTATAATGCCACCCTTTCCTTATCCTTTTGTTTTTAGTGTGCTCAGCGGAGCATGTCCTAAGAACTGTTAACTTACTGAGCTCACTGGGCAGGATATGCGTCTCATTCCATCACTGTTTTATTATTTGGGGGCATGTTTCATGTTTCTGTTGCATGGTTTTGTTGCTAAGCAAACTTGCTTTCTTGAGTGATCATTAACTTACAGGGGTCTCCCACACTTTTGTCTTTACTTACAATCTCCTAGTGGAATTAACTATTTAATCACCTACTTTGTCCCTTTACTCTGTCCCTGTCAGGGGCTGAGTGGGAACCTGGGGCCATAAGAGCTGCCTGGAGCCGTGGGAGCCAGCCAGCATTGTGGTGATCTGGGAGCCCGGGTTTGTACGACATGCAGGTAGCCTGGTGCCAGAGGACCACCTGATGCCACTAGAGCTGGTACATGCCAGGATGAGCCAGGGGTCTGGTGTAAACCTTTTTGAAGATATGCTTTATATATTTAACTTCTATGGGATATTTTCCAAAGTTAACAATTAATGTACAGTTGATCTGTCAAGGAACATGGTTATATGTTTTAACATATTCAGTAAAGGTCCACTTTAAGAAGAAAGCAAAGGTAGCTCAGTTAAAAGCTATCAGACACACAGATGCTCTGCTAGGGCCATATAATGGCAAAACAGAGCTTGCACTCAGCCTGAGAGTCTGTAACTAAGCACTCCATAAGAACAAACATTTAAAAGACAACTGGAGTATGCATTTTATGCATTAATTTCTTGTGATGACAAATGAAATTAATGCAAACCACAAGACAATTCTTCACCCGAAAAAAATTAATCCTTAAAAATACAGGTGTAAGCAGAATTTTATTGGAAGAATGCATTAAACTCTCTTCCTTCTTGGAGCCAAAATTCCTTTCAAAGCTTCCTTTTGAAACCTTAGGTCTATTTTACTGTTTATAGACATGAATCTCACACTGAGACCCTGGTCATAGGCAAAACAGGTCCTTCCACATTAGTCACAGCAGGTCAGTCAAGTTAATTCTAGTTGCTGCACAGGTAAATGCAAAAGATCTCACACAGTAGAATTCCTCACACAATAGAATTAATTCTAGTAAAATTTAAATTAGAGACCCGTGAGTGGTCTTCCATGACGTGATAGAGAAATCCAGAATCCTCCCATCTGCCGTGCCCTAAAACAGGACCCAGAAAACTCTTTCTGTAAAGGAGAGCTAGTAAATACCTTAAACTTTGCAGGCCTGAACAGTCAGTCCCTGTTGCAACGACTCAAGTTTGCTGCTGTAGTAGGAAAACAGTCACAGACAATACCTAAACAATGAGCTTGCCTGTGTCCAGTACAACTTGATTTAAAATAGGTGGTGGACAGGATTTGACCCACAGGCTGTAGTTTGCCCAACCCCTGCCTTAGAACTTCAGAGTGTTTTGCTTCTAGCCAAGTGACAAGAGACAGAGAGCACAGGGGATTGTGCTAGAGGTTTTTATGGACCAGGCCTAGAAGAGGCAGACATTCATCGGTCTGCAGTGCACTGGCCAGACCTCAATCAAATGACCACATAAAGCAAGAGTGGGAAAAGCAGCCTCACTGTCAAGAGATAGAAAAAATGACATTGTTAACACATGGCAATTCTGCCATGGTCCATCCTGCTTGTCACTAAACTTCAATTTTACACTTCCTCGTATCTAGAGAACACATTTAGCAGACGCCCCCAAACCTCCACACAAGGTGCTTCCAAAGCCCATGCAGTCACTGCAGCCAGTTCAAAAGGCAGGCTCTCCCCTTAAGCTATCAGTTCTATCAGGTGACTTCTTGTAGCCCAGCAGATAGGCCATTAATAAAAACAGTGACTTAAGAACTAAATATCAAATTATCTGTCCACTCCTGCACAAACAGCCTACATACAATGGTGAGGTGGGGACAGGATAATTATAATAAAATGTCCCATTCAAAATAGGAAAGAATGTAAGATACATAGAAGTTCCGGGTCAATGAAAAAACAAAAAAGAAAAAAGAAATCTTGCTGGGCAGCCATAGTGAAGGCCCTCAACTCTGGGAGTTGCGGAAGTTCCTTATTCACACACTGATTCTGCTCTTAGAAGGTACTCTTTTGTCCATCAGTTTCCATGGCCACAGACACTACCTTCTGAGATTTTTCTCTGTCCATTAACCTCCAAGGCCATATCTTGAAACAGACATTTGTAGGCTGTGCATTTTTTTTTTTTTTTTGAGGTACACGGGCCTCTCACTGCTGTGGCCTCTCCCATTGAGGAGCACAGGCTCCGGACGCACAGGCTCAGCGGCCATGGCTCATGGGCCCAGCCGCTCCACAGCTTGTGGGATCCTCCCGGACCGGGGCACGAACCCGTGTCCCCTGCATCGGCAGGTGGACTCTCAACCACTGCGCCACCAGGGAAGCCCCTAGGCTGTGCATCTTTTGCAGCCCGCTTCCTGCCCAAGGTTGTTTTAAGGTCTCTAATCAGTCCCAAACTTAGAACAGGTTCATGCTTTCTTTGGCAGTAGAATCCATCAAAAATTTTGTAGGCCAGAAGCCGTTTCCAGTCAGTTTTAAGTGCCAATCATCACCCCCAAAATTCTTTCTCAGACATAGTTCTCAAACTTGCCTTATTTCTTAGCTTCATCCCACGTCTGTCTGTCTGTCTCTCTCTCAATTTAATGATGATTACATTGAGGCTATCTGAAATAATACAATTTAGTGTGAAGGTAACACTGTTAATCTGAGTTGTGTTTAACTGAAACTCTTACTGGTCTTTTTCAATAAATCCCTTTTAATCTTAAAGCTTACTATTCAGAGTCCAGAAGTAGTTGCCTTTGGCAACCTGTAAGGACCTTAATATGTAGACTTTCTCTATTCCCTTAATTATCTGCTTAAGAACTAGCCAAATCTTGCATTATCTCTTTATTATACTATTTTTCTCAAAACAGTCAGTCACAGCCAATATAATCACAATGACTGTCATTGATGACAGAGCTACAGAGTCCTAGGCAAATATATGCCTTCCAAGTTGTCACAGGTGACATTTTTGGGTTTTTTTTGGCCACTCCATACAGCTTGTGAGATCTTAGTTCCCCAACCAGGGATGGAACCTGGGCCCCCAACAGTGGAAGTACCGAGTCCTAACCACTGGACCACCCGGGAAGTCCCCACAGGTGATAGTTTTACCAAACATTTTGCCACAGCAAAATAGAGCCCTCCAGCCTTCCAGGTGACTCTCTCTCTTCTTTATTTGCCACCACCTGACCATCAAACCAATGATGCATATTTTAATTTTTTGTATTATGTCAGCATCCAACTCTGGTACCAGTTGCAGTAAAAGATAATCTCAGTGGACTCACAGAAGTTTATTTCTCACTCACATGTATTCTAGTCACGTGTTGAACCGTCCACCTTCCCCACAGAGCTTCAAGGACTCAGATTCCTCCTATCTTGGGTCTCCACGCTCACCTGAAACCAGCAAGTCCTGAGCTTCTGGCCAGAGGTGAGGGACAGAGAAAGATGGCTGGGCTGAGTGCTTTGCGATCAGACTTGAAAGAGCTCACATTCTACCCACATTCCAGAGGCCAGAACTTAGTCACCTACTGTGTACCAGGAGGTAGAGGAAACGAGCTTTGGCGGACACATTGCAGTCTCTGCCATAAAGAACTCTACTATTGCTCCCATCATATAATTAGAAGAATATAGATCTCGCTATTCTAGAAGATAGGCTGGAAGATCGGGCATAATCAGAAATCACCAATTTTAAGCTCAGGACCTTGGAATCTTAGAGTTACCAGGGGGAACTGCAGAGATCAGCTAGTCTAACTATTTCACATTATAGATTGATTAAATGATGCTCTGAGGGGCATAAGGAATCAGAGGTAGATACAGGACTAGGGCACTGGTCTCCCACTCAGGTCAGGGCTATTGTAGAATATGCCTCCCTGCCTTAATTCTTCCTAAATTCATAAACTCACTATAGGCTAATGAACAAAAGCAGGATTTTTAAAACTTTTTTTTACATGTAACTCTTAGTAGATATAGGAAATAAAATAACATCTAATTAGAAGACAAATAAAAATCCTTTGGTCAGAATTTCAGTGGGAATTAGGTTTGTTTATGTGGTCCTAAAGGAAACATTTTTTTACTCCAAAGATGAGATAAATTTGGTCTGAATGTTGTTTCTCAGAATTTTCAAACTGTTTGGACCTAGAGGATCATTCAGATCAAAGCCAAGAAAAACTACTGTTTTTGTCAAACTAAACAAAAATGAAATAGAGAAGTGTTTACAAAAACTTCAGGAAGCAGCAGGGGGTGATAAGTAGGACATAAGCTTATTTTTGAGAGAAACAAGAACCAGTTGTACTCTTCCACTCCCAGCTCTTGTCCTTGGAATAGGTAATTATCCTTTCCAAGTCTACAAATAACTGTTCCTTCTCTGCCTTGTTTCTGGGGTTGTGATCAGGGCAAAATGAGATTATGTACACAAAAGTGATTTGCAAGTTGAAAATCAAGATCAGAGAGAATGTTATCATCTTCAAATGATCAGTCATAAATCTTCTACTTTAGTCTTTAAATCTCCATTAAAATCTATTATAGTCTGTGTGCTCCTCAGAGAGCACACATGAACCTACGTAATTTGCTATGTTAATTTTTACTCTATCTGTTTCCATAATTACTGTTTGCTATAAAAATGTACTTAGATTAAATTCTCAATGCTTTCCCTACTTATGCAATTACAAGGGCAACATGATCATCAGGGGTTAGAAATGCAAAACATACTTTTAGAACGGCATTTACAAAATGCAAAATGTAGTCAGCTATCATAACTTCATTTTAAAAAATATATAAAGGCTAATTAAAGAGTAATGAACTGATATTGAGAAATATTTAAGAATAAGGTCTTAGTGAAGCAAATGACAGAACTAAGGAAAGATATATTTGATTACAAATGTCTAAAAGTAAAAGAAGGAGGTAATAACCTGGCAAAAAAGTTCAAACACAATAATGGGTAGAATCAAGAAACTTAAACTTAAGAAACTTGTTTGTTTGGGAAGCCTTGATGAAAACAATCCCTTTAGAAAATTATTGTACATGCCAGTGTGGACTGGGTTTCTTATTTTCAAAGGTTGGTACAAAATCCCAAAGAAAGTATTATAGAGAACTCGCCTTCTCTATCAAAGGGACAAGATACATGGTTTTAAAGGTCTTCACTCTGTATTGTAGATTTTACAGCAAAGCATAATTTATTATATTGAAAGATGGGTTCCATCTAGAACCTGACTCAGAAGAGCTGATTCAGAAGAAACCTATATATTGACAAGTTTCCTAATCATTACCCAGTAAGGCAACTCCCATATGCACCCCCATTCGTGCCTATTTAATTTCAGAGAAATAGTAGATAGCACCAACTCAAAATGATCTTCAAGGCCTAAGAAAAAAGGTCTCAACACAATGGAAACACCAGCAGGAAGTCAAGAAGAATGGATTGCTCTTTTTAAAAAAAGTGGTAAAGGACCAATTAGTATTATGAATACTTCTTCCTAGTTCCCTGGTCACAGGTAGGGCTCCACTTGTCCCCTTGTCAGTCCCTATGTGTGCCCATATATGAGTGAGTCTTGGGGGACGAGGAGAAGATGGCGGAAGAGTAAGATGCGGAGATCACCTTCCTCCCCACAGATACATCAGAAATACAGCTACACGTGGAACAACTCCTACAGAACACCTACTGAACGCTGACAGAAGACGCCAGACCCCCCAAAAGGCAAGAAACTCCCCACGTACCTGGGTGGATGAAAGGCTCTTGGTGCTACAGCCAGGAGTCAGTGCTGTGCCTCTGAGGTGGGAGAGCCAACTTCAGGACACTGGTCCACAAGACACCTCCAAGCTCCACATAATATCAAACGGCGAAAATCTCAGAGAGATCTCCATCTCAACACCAGCACCCAGCTTCACTCAATGACCAGCAAGCTACAGTGCTGGCCACCCTTGCCAAGCAACTAGCAAGACAGGAACACAACCCCACCCATTAGCAGAGTGGCTGCTTAAAAACATACTAAGGCCACAGACACCCCAAAACACACCACCAGACGTGGACCTGTCCACCAGAAAGACAAGATCCAGCCTCATCCACCAGAACACAGGCACTAGTCCCCTCCACCAGGAAGCCTACACAACCCACTGAAACAACCTTAGCCACTGGGGACAGACACCAAGAACAACGGGAACTATGAACCAGCAGCCTGCAAAAAGGAGGCCCCAAACACAGTAAGATAAGCAAAATGAGAAGACAGGAAAACAGACAGCAGGTGAAGGAGCAAGATAAAAACCTACCAGACCTAACAAATGAAGAGGTAATAGGCAGTCTACCTGAAAAAGAATTCAGAATAATGATAGTAAAGATGATCCAAAATCTTGGAAACAGAATAGACAAAATGCAAGAAACAGTTAACAAGGACCTAGAAGAACTAAAGATGAATTAAGCAACAATTAAAAACACAATAAATGAAATTTAAAAGACTCTACATGGGATCAATGCCAGAATAACTGAGGCAGAAGAACGCATAAGTGATGTGGAAGATAAAATAGTGGAAATAACTGCTGCAAAGCAGAATAAAGAAAAAAGAATGAAAAGAACTGAGGACAGTCTCAGAGACCTCTGGGACAACATTAAACGCACCAACATTCGAATTACAGGGGTTCCAGAAGAAGAAGAGAAAAAGAAAGGGACTGAGAAAATATTTGAAGAGATTATAGTTGAACACTTCCCTAATACGGGAAAGGAAATAGTTAATCAACTCCAGGAGGCACAGAGAGTCCCATACAGAATAAATCCAAGGAGAAATACGCAGGACACATATTAATCAAACTGTCAAAAATTAAACACAAAGAAAACATATTAAAAGCAGCAAGGGAAAAACAACAAATAACACACAAGGGAATCCCCATCAGGTTAACAGCTGATCTCTCAGCAGAAACTCTACAAGCCAGAAGGGAGAGGCAGGACATATTTAATGTGATGAAGGAGAAAAACCTGCAACCAAGATTACTCTACCCAGCAAGGATCTCATTCAGATTGGATAGAGAAATTAAAATGTTTACAGACAAGCAAAAGCTGAGAGAGTTCAGCACCACCAAACCAGCTTTACAACAAATACTAAAGGAACTTCTCTAGGCAAGAAACACAACAGAAGGAAAATACCTACAATTACGAACCCAAAACAATTAAGGAAATGGGAATAGGAACATACATATCAATAATTACCTTAAATGTAAATAGACTAAATGCTCCCACCCAAAGACACAGATTGGCTGAATGGATACAAAAACAAGACCCATATATATGCTGTCTACAAGAGACCCACTTCAGATCTAGAGACACATACAGATTGAAAGTAAGGGGATGGAAAAAGATATTCCATGCAAATGGAAATCAAAAGAAAGCTGGAGTAGCAATTCTTATATCAGACGAAATAGACTTTAAAATAAAGACTACTAGAAGAGACAAAGAAGGACACTACATAATGATCAAGGGATCGATCCAAGAAGAAGATATAACAATTGTAAATATTTATGCACCCAACATAGGAGCACCTCAATACATAAGGCAAAAGCTAACAGCCATAAAAGGGGAAATCGACAATAACACACTCATAGTAGGGGACTTCAACACCTCACTTTCACCAATGGACAGATCATCCAAAATGAAAATAAATAAGGAAACACAAGCTTTAAATGATACATTAAACAAGATGGACTTAATTGATATTTACAGGACATTCCATCCAAAAACAACAGAATACACATTTTTCTCAAGTGCTCATGGAACATTCTCCAGGATAGATCATATCTAGGGTCACAAATCAAGCCTTGGTAAATTTAAGAAAATTGAAATCGTATCAAGTATCGTTTCCGACCACAATGCTATGAGACTAGATATCAATTACAGGAAAAGAGCTGTACAAAATACAAACACACGGAGGCTAAACAATACACTACTTAATAACGAAGTGATCACTGAAGAAATCAAAGAGGAAATTAAAAAATACCTAGAAACAAATGACAATGGAGACACGACGACCCAAAACCTATGGGATGCAGCAAAAGCAGTTCTAAGAGGGAAGTTTATGGCAATACAATCCCACCTTAAGAAACAGGAAATATCTCGAATAAACAACCTAACCTTGCACCTAAAGCAATTAGAGAAAGAAGAACAAAAACATCCCAAAGTGAGCAGAAGGAAAGAAATCATAAAAATCAGATCAGAAATAAATGAAAAAGAAATGAAGGAAACGATAGCAAAGATCAATAAAACTAAAAGCTGGTTCTTTGAGAAGATAAACAAAATTGATAAACCATTAGCCAGACTCATCAAGAAAAAAAGGGAGAAGACTCAAATCAATAGAATTAGAAATGAAAAGGGAGAAGTAACAACTGACACTGCAGAAATACAAAACATCATGAGAGATTACTACAAGCAACTCTATGCCAATAAAATGGACAACCTGGAAGAAATGGACAAATTCTTAGAAATGCACAACCTGCCAAGACTGAATCAGGAAGAAATAGAAAATATGAACAGACCAATCACAAGCACTGAAATTGAAACTGCGATTAAAAATCTTCCAACAAACAAAAGCCCAGGACCAGATGGCTTCACAGGCGAATTCTATCAAGCATTTAGAGAAGAGCTAACACCTATCCTTCTGAAACTCTTCCAAAATATAGCAGAGGGAGGAACACTCCCAAACTCATTCTACGAGGCCACCATCACCTTGATACCAAAACCAGACAAGGATGTCACAAAGAAAGAAAACTACAGGCCAATATCACTGATGAACATAGATGCAAAAATCCTCAACAAAATACTAGCAAACAGAATCCAACAGCACATCAAAAGGATCATACACCATGATCAAGTGGGGTTTATTCCAGGAATGCAAGGATTCTTCAATATACGCAAATCAATCAATGTGATACACCATATTAACAAGTTGAAGGAGAAAAACCATATGATCATCTCAATAGATGCAGAGAAAGCTTTTGACAAAATTCAACACCCATTTATGATAAAAACCCTGCAGAAAGTAGGCATAGAGGGAACTTTCCTCAACATAATAAAGGCCATATATGACAAACCCACAGCCAGCATCGTCCTCAATGGTGAAAAACTGAAACCATTTCCACTAAGATCAGGAACAAGACAAGGTTGCCCACTCTCACCACTCTTATTCAACATAGTTTTGGAAGTTTTAGCCACAGCAATCAGAGAAGAAAAGGAAATAAAAGGAATCCAAATGGGAAAAGAAGAAGTAAAGCTGTCACTGTTTGCAGATGACATGATACTATACATAGAGAATCCTAAAGATGCTACCAGAAAACTACTAGAGCTAATCAATGAATTTGGTAAAGTTGCAGGATACAAAATTAATGCACAGAAATCTCTGGCATTCCTATATACTAATGATGAAAAATCTGAAAGTGAAATCAAGGAAACACTCCCATTTACCACTGCAACAAAAAGAATAAAATATCTAGGAATAAACCTACCTAAGGAGACAAAAGACCTGTATGCAGAAAATTATAAGACACTGATGAAAGAAATTAAAGATGATACAAACAGATGGAGAGATGTACCATGTTCTTGGATTGGAAGAATCAACATTGTGAAAATGACTCTACTACCCAAAGCAATCTACAGATTCAATGCAATACCTATCAAACTACCAATGGCATTTTTCACAGAACTAGAACAAAAAATTTCACAATTTGTATGGAAACACAAAAGACCCCGAATAGCCAAAGCAATCTTGAGAACGAAAAATGGAGCTGGAGGAATCAGGCTCCCTGACTTCAGACTATACTACAAAGCTACAGTAATCAAGACAGTATGGTACTGGCACAAAAACAGAAAGATAGATCAATGGAACAGGATAGAAAGCCCAGAGATAAACCCACGGACATATGGTCACCTTATCTTTGATAAAGGAGGCAGGAATGTACAGTGGAGAAAGGACAGTCTCTTCAATAAGTGGTGCTGGGAAAACTGGACAGGGACATGTAAAAGTATGAGATTAGATCACTCCCTAACACCATACACAAAAATAAGCTCAAAATGGATTAAAGACCTAAATGTAAGGCCAGACACTATCAAACTCCTAGAGGAAAACATAGGCAGAACACTCTATGACATAAATCACAGCAAGATCCTTTTTGACCCACCTCCTAGAGAAATGGAAATAAAGACAAAAATAAACACATGGGACCTAATGAAACTTCAAAGCTTTTGCACAGCAAAGGAAACCATAAACAAGACGAAAAGACAACCCTCAGAATGGGAGAAAATATTTGCAAATGAAGCAACTGACAAAGGATTAATCTCCAAAATTTATAAGCAGCTCATGCAGCTCAATAGCAAAAAAACAAACAACCCAATCCAAAAATGGGCAGAAGACCTAAATAGACATTTCTCCACAGAATATATACAGACAGCCAACAAACACATGAAAGGATGCTCAACATCTTTACTCATTAGAGAAATGCAAATCAAAACTACAATGAGATATCATCTCACACCAGTCAGAATGGCCATCATCAAAAAATCTAGAAACAATAAATGCTGGAGAGGGTGTGGAAAAAAGGGAACACTCTTGCACTGCTGGTGGGAATGTGAATTGGTACAGCCACTATGGAGAACGGTATGGAGGTTCCTTAAAAAACTACAAATAGAACTACCATATGACCCAGCAATCCCACTACTGGGCATATACCCTGAGAAAACCATAATTCAAAAAGAGACATGTACCAAAATGTTCATAGCAGCCCTATTTACAATAGCCCGGAGATGGAAACAACCTAAGTGTCCATCATCGGATGAATGGATAAAGAAGATGTGGCACATATATACAATGGAATATTACTCAGCCATAAAAAGAAATGAAATTGAGCTATTTGTAATGAGGTGGATGGACCTAGAGTCTGTCATACAGAGTGAAGTAAGTCAGAAAGAGAAAGACAAATACTGTATGCTGACACATATATATGGAATTTAAGAAAAAAATGTCATCAAGAACATAGGGGTAAGACAGGAATAAAGACACAGACCTACTAGAGCATGGACTTGAGGATATGGGGAGGGGGAAGTGTAAGCTGTGACAAAGTGAAAGAGCGGCATGGACATATATACACTACCAAATGTAAGGTAGATAGCTAGTGGGAAGCAGCCGCATAGCACAGGGAGATCAGCTCGGTTCTTTGTGACCGCCTGGAGGGGTGGGATAGGGAGGGTGGGAGGGAGACGCAAAAGGGAGGGGATATGGGAACATATGTATATGTATAACTGATTAAATTTGTAAAATAAAAAATTAAAAAAAAAAAAAAAAAAAAAAAAATTAAACACAAAGAAAACATATTAAAAGCAGCAAGGGAAAAACAACAAATAACACACAAGGGAATCCCCATCAGGTTAACAGCTGATCTCTCAGCAGAAACTCTACAAGCCAGAAGGGAGAGGCAGGACATATTTAATGTGATGAAGGAGAAAAACCTGCAACCAAGATTACTCTACCCAGCAAGGATCTCATTCAGATTGGATAGAGAAATTAAAATGTTTACAGACAAGCAAAAGCTGAGAGAGTTCAGCACCACCAAACCAGCTTTACAACAAATACTAAAGGAACTTCTCTAGGCAAGAAACACAACAGAAGGAAAATACCTACAATTACGAACCCAAAACAATTAAGGAAATGGGAATAGGAACATACATATCAATAATTACCTTAAATGTAAATAGACTAAATGCTCCCACCCAAAGACACAGATTGGCTGAATGGATACAAAAACAAGACCCATATATATGCTGTCTACAAGAGACCCACTTCAGATCTAGAGACACATACAGATTGAAAGTAAGGGGATGGAAAAAGATATTCCATGCAAATGGAAATCAAAAGAAAGCTGGAGTAGCAATTCTTATATCAGACGAAATAGACTTTAAAATAAAGACTACTAGAAGAGACAAAGAAGGACACTACATAATGATCAAGGGATCGATCCAAGAAGAAGATATAACAATTGTAAATATTTATGCACCCAACATAGGAGCACCTCAATACATAAGGCAAAAGCTAACAGCCATAAAAGGGGAAATCGACAATAACACACTCATAGTAGGGGACTTCAACACCTCACTTTCACCAATGGACAGATCATCCAAAATGAAAATAAATAAGGAAACACAAGCTTTAAATGATACATTAAACAAGATGGACTTAATTGATATTTACAGGACATTCCATCCAAAAACAACAGAATACACATTTTTCTCAAGTGCTCATGGAACATTCTCCAGGATAGATCATATCTAGGGTCACAAATCAAGCCTTGGTAAATTTAAGAAAATTGAAATCGTATCAAGTATCGTTTCCGACCACAATGCTATGAGACTAGATATCAATTACAGGAAAAGAGCTGTACAAAATACAAACACACGGAGGCTAAACAATACACTACTTAATAACGAAGGGATCACTGAAGAAATCAAAGAGGAAATAAAAAAATACCTAGAAACAAATGACAATGGAGACACGACGACCCAAAACCTATGGGACGCAGCAAAAGCAGTTCTAAGGGGGAAGTTTATAGCAATACAATCCCACCTTAAGAAACAGGAAACATCTCGAGTAAACAACCTGACCCTGCACCTAAAGCAATTAGAGAACTAAGAACAAAAATCCCCCAAAGTTAGCAGAAGGAAAGAAATCATAAAAATCAGATCAGAAATAAATGAAAAAGAAATGAAGGAAACGATAGCAAAGATCAATAAAACTAAAATCTGGTTCTTTGAGAAGATAAACAAAATTGATAAACCATTAGCCAGACTCATCAAGAAAAAAAGGGAGAAGACTCAAATCAATAGAATTAGAAATGAAAAAGGAGAAGTAACAACTGACACTGCAGAAATACAAAAGATCATGAGAGATTACTACAAGTAACTCTATGCCAATAAAATGGACAACCTGGAAAAAATGGACAAATTCTTAGAAATGCACAACCTGCCAAGACTGAATCAGGAAGAAACAGAAAATATGAATAGACCAATTACAAGCACTGAAATTGAAACTGTGATTAAAAATCTTCCAAAAAACAAAAGCCCAGGACCAGATGGCTTCACAGGCGAATTCTATCAAACATTTAGAGAAGAGTTAACACCTATCCTTCTCAAACTCTTCCAAAATATAGCAGAACGAGCAACACTCCCAAACTCATTCTACGAGGCCACCATCACCTTGATACCAAAACCAGGCAAAGATGTCACAAAGAAAGAAAACTACAGGCCAATATCACTGATGAACATAGATGCAAAAATCCTCAACAAAATACTACCAAATAGAATCCAACAGCACATTAAAAGGATCATACACCATGATCAAGTGGGGTTTATTCCAGGAATGCAAGGATTCTTCAATATACGCAAATCAATCAACGTGATACACCATATTAACAAATTGAAGAAGAAAAACCATATGATCATCTCAATAGATGCAGAGAAAGCTTTTGACAAAATTCAACACCCATTTATGATAAAAACCCTGCAGAAAGTAGGCATAGAGGGAACTTTCCTCAACATAAAAAGGCCATATATGACAAACCCACAGCCAACATCGTCCTCAATAGTGAAAAACTGAAACCATTTCCACTAAGATCAGGAACAAGACAAGGCTGCCCACTCTCACCACTCTTATTCAACATAGTTTTGGAAGTATTTAGCCACAGCAATCAGAGAAGAAAAGGAAATAAAAGGAATCCAAATCGGAAAAGAAGAAGTAAAGCTGTCACTGTTTGCAGATGACATGATACTATACATAGAGAATCCTAAAGATGCTACCAGAAAACTACTAGAGCTAATCAATGAATTTGGTAAAGTTGCAGGATACAAAATTAATGCACAGAAATCTCTGGCATTCCTGTACACTAATGATGAAAAATCTGAAAGTGAAATCAAGAAAACACTCCCATTTACCACTGCAACAAAAAGAATAAAATATCTAGGAATAAACCTACCTAAGGAGACAAAAGACCTGTATGCAGAAAATCATAAGACATTGATGAAAGAAATTAAAAATGATACAAATAGATGGAGAGATATACCATGTTCTTGGATTGGAAGAATCAATATTGTGAAAATGACTCTACTACCCAAAGCAATCTACAGATTCAGTGCAATCCCTATCAAACTACCACTGGCGTTTTTCACAGAACTAGAACAAAAAGTTTCAAAATTTGTTTGGAAAAACAAAAGACCCCGAATAGCCAAAGCAATCTTGAGAACAAAAAACAGAGCTGGAGGAATCAGGCTCCCTGACTTCAGACTATACTACAAAGCTACAGTAATTAAGACAGTGTGGTACTGGCACAAAAACAGAAAGATAGATCAATAGAACAGGATAGAAAGCCCAGAGATAAACCAACGCACATATGGTCAACTTATATTTGATGAAGGAGGCAGGAATGTACAGTGGAGTAAGGACAGCCTCTTCAATAAGTGGTGCTGGGAAAACTGGACAGGGACATGTAAAAGTATGAGATTAGATCATTCCCTAACACCATACACAAAAATAAGCTCAAAATGGATTAAAGACCTAAATGTAAGGCCAGAAACTATCAAACTCTTAGAGGAAAACAGGCAGAACACTCTATGACATAAATCACAGCAAGATCCTTTTGGACCCACCTCCTAGAGAAATGGAAATAAAAACAAAAATAAACAAATGGGACCTAATGAAACTTCAAAGCTTTTGCACAGCAAAGGAAACCATAAACAAGATGAAAAGACAACCCTCAGAATGGGAGAAAATATTTGCAAATGAAGCAACTGACAAAGGATTAATCTCCAAAATTTATAAGCAGCTCATGCAGCGCAATAGCAAAAAAACAAACAACCCAATCCAAAAATGGGCAGAAGACCTAAATAGACATTTCTCCAAAGAAGATATACAGACAGCCAACAAACACATGAAAGAATGCTCAACATCATTAATCACTAGAGAAATGCAAATCAAAACTACAATGAGATATCATCTCACACCAGTCAGAATGGCCATCATCAAGAAATCTAGAAACAATAAATGCTGGAGAGGGTGTGGAGAAAAGGACACACTCTTGCACTGCTGGTGGGAATGTGAATTGGTACAGCCTCTATGGAGAACAGTATGGAGGTTCCTTAAAAAACTACAAATAGAACTACCATATGACCCAGCAATCCCACTACTAGGCATATACCCTGAGAAAACCATAATTCAAAAAGAGACATGTACCACAATGTTCATTGCAGCTCTATTCACAATAGCCTGGAGATGGAAACAACCTAAGTGTCCATCGTCGGATGAATGGATAAAGAAGATGTGGCACATATATACAATGGAATATTACTCAGCCATAAAAAGAAACGAAATTGAGCTATTTGTAATGATGTGGATAGACCTAGAGTCTGTCATACAGAGTGAAGTAAGTCAGAAAGAGAAGGACAAATACCGTATGCTAACACATATATATGGAATTTTAAAAAAAATGTCATGAAGAACCTAGGGGTAAAACGGGAATAAAGACACAGACCTACTTGAGAATGGACTTGAGGATATGGGGAGGGGGAAGGGTAAGCTGTGACAAAGCAAAAGAGAGGCATGGACATATATACACTACCAAACGTAAGCTAGATAGATAGTGGGAAGCAGCCGCAGAGCACAGGGAGATCAGCTCGGTGCTTTGTGACTGCCTGGAGGGGTGGGATGGAGGGAGATGCATGAGGGAAGGGATGTGGGAACAGATGTATATGTATGACTGATTCACTTTGTTATAAAGCAGAAACTAATAAAAAAAAAGACTTGGAAATCAAAAAAATAAAAATAAAAATAAAAAGATAAAAAAAAAGAAATCTTGCTGTAGTGTTCTTTTAATACATATCTAATTACAAAGAAAGTTTTATCTTTGTAACCCCAATAAAGCAAAGGAAAGTGGAAAATGGATATCCCCACAGGCCCATAACTTCTGACTTGGGATAACAGACGAAAGGGCTTGCCACAGGCAGCATGCCTCTGGAACAAGGTCTGAGACACAGATTTGCATTAGGTGAATCACTGGGCGTGCCCTTGGGAATAACAAATCAGTGAAGTTATTGGGAGTGGAGGAAGCAGGAGTGGGCAGAGGAGAAACTGACATGTGACGTAGGGGCCTATCCATAAGAAGCAGTGGAGCTGATAGCCTTTCAGAGACGTCCCAATTCAAGACAACAGGACAAGATCTTTGTAACTCCTAACCTCCAACAACTAGTCTTTGAAAGGGGTCTCCCCTGGGGAGGGTGAGTATACTTGGGCAAGTGCAGCTCCCTTTGCTGGAGGGCAGGTCCTGAGGAAGGACACAGCTATGACTGTCAGCAGCAAGTCTTCCAGCAGCTGGAGGAATGAAGCCTTGGTGCAGAAGGGCAGATCTGTGTAGCACACCCCAGCATCCACTCTAGGCTCAGAATATCCACATTCTTTCCTTGAACAGTTGCTGAGTTTCCCCACAGAGGCTTGAATATGAGTTGTGTCCTGGTGGAAACCTCCCTAAGAATAATCCTCATCCAGGACTGTTTATCTAGAATATCCAACAGTCCAACCCTGTTAGCAAATGGTGATTGAAACCCTTTCATGGTTTTCGGTCTTTGAAGACTATGCAATTTCTATCTCAGTTATGGTCTACTCCAGCAGACAGAGAGGCACCCCTAATTTTGGCATACCTAAATATAGAAGCAATGTAATAGAGAAAGGAATAGAGGGTAGTCAGGGTGGGCCCCTCTGAGAAGGCAGCACTTGAGATGAAAACTGAATGATAAGCAAGAGGGCAGTCATGCAAATTTCGTGGGAAGAAGATTCTTCTTAGAAATAAATGCAAATGTCCTGAGGAATAGGTCATATTCTCTCCAAATATTTCAATATTTCTGCAAGAGAATAAAAAAAGCAAGTGTGGTTGAAGGTTCATGAGTTGGGGGAGAACAGTATGAAATAAGGTTAGAGACATAAAGAACAGATCTTTTATCTATTCAACATTGCCTTATTGAGTTCCTACTGCATGCCAGGCACTATTCTACACTCTGGGAGATACAACAGCAAACAAGTAGAGCCTTGTAGATCATGGTAGAGAATTTAGATTTTAGTCTAAGGGCAAGTGGAGGTCACTGAAAGATTTTAAGCAGGTAAGTGACATAGTCCAAGTTATTTTCTAAGATGGTGATTTTCCCTGCTTTCAGGAGAATAGAATTGAAGGATGTCTAGCTAGGAAGAAATATGGTAATCCAGCAAACAACTGTAGCAATTTGGGTTAAGCTTATGAAGTGAAGATGGAGACAAATAGATGGACTTGAAATATGTTCTGGAAGCAAAGCTGACAGGGATTGCTGATGAAAGAGACATAGAGAATAAGGGAAAGAAAAAACTCAAGAACAACTCAAATTTTTGGCTTGAGTTACTGGAGGGATAGACAATGGTATTACTGAGAAGGGGAAGACAGAAAAACCAATCTGCAGATAAACATCAAGACTACTTGATAGTAACTTTGACATATTTATTGCACATCAAATGTAAATGTCAGATAGGCAGTTTCATATATGAATTTAAAGCTTAGTGGAGAATGTTAAAGATATAAATCTTTATGTCATCAGCATGTAGTATATGGCATTTAAAACCAAAATGTTGATGGGATCACTGTATCTGTCAGCTCAGACTGACATAACAAAATACCATAGACTGAGGGACTTAAAACAATAGAAATTTATTTTCTAATAATTCTGGAGGCTAGGAGTCTGAGATCAGGGTGCCAGCCTGGTCAGATTCTGGTGAGGCCTCTCTTCCTGGCTTGCAGATGGTTTCCTACTCACTGTGTTCCCATATGACAGAGAGAGAGAGAGAGAGAGAGAAATCTTCCTCTTCTTATAAAGCCACAGTCCATATATTATACATAGAAAACCCTAAAGACTCTACCAAGAAACTGTTAGAACTAATAAAAGAATTCAGTGAAGTTGCAGGATACAAAATCAATATACAAAAATCTGTTGCATTTCTATACCCTAACAATGAACAATCAGAAAGAGAAATTAAGAAAACAATCCCATTTACAATCGCATCAAAAGGAATAAAAGATTTAAGAATTAATTTAACCAAGAAAGGGAAAGATTTGTACACTGAAAACTATAATACATTCATGAAAGAAACTGAAGAAGACACAAAGAAATGGAAAGATATTCCATGCTCATGGATTGTAAGAATTAATATTGTTAAAATGGCAGTACTACCTAAAGCAATCTACAGATTCAATGCAATCCATATCAACATTCCAAAGGCATTTTTCATAGAAATAAAAAAAAATCCAAAAATTTGTGTGGAACCAAAAGACCCCAAATAGCCAAAGCAATCTTGAGAAAGAAGAACAAAACTTGAAGCATCACACTCCCTGATTTCAAACTATATTACAAAGCTATAGTAATTGAAATATCAATACTATGGTATTAGCATTAAAACAGACAGGTCAATGGAACAGAATATAGAGCCCAGAAATAAACCCACACATATATGGTCAATTAATTCTTGACAAAGGAGCCAAGAATATACAATGGGGTTTCTTCTATAAATGATATAGGGAAAACTGGATAGCCAATGCAAAAGAGTGAAACTGGACCCCTATCTTAAACAATACATAAGAATCAACTCTAAATTGATTAAAGAACCGAACGTAAGACCAGAAACCATAAAACTCCTAGAAGAAAACATAGGTGGTAAATTCCTTGACATTGGTCTTGGTGATGTTTTCTTGGATTTGATACCAAAAGCAAAAATCAATAAATGGGACAACATCAAACTAAAAAGCATCTGCACAGCAAAGGAAAGCATCAGCAAAATGAAAAGACAACTATTACCAAAAAGACAAAAATAGTAAGTATTAGCGAGGAGGTGAAGAAAAGGGAACCCTTGTGCACTCTCTGTAGGAATGTAAATTGGTAGAGCCACTATGGAACACAGCATGGAGGTTTTCCAAAAAATTAAAAATAGAACTACCATATGATCCAGCAATTCCATTTCTGGGAATATATTTGAAGGAAATGAAAACACTATGTTGATGAGATATCTGCACCCTCATGCTCATAGCAGCAAAATTTACAATAGCCAAAACATGGAAACAACTTGTCCATCAATGGATGAATGGATAAAGAAGATGTGTGTGTGTGTGTGTGTGTGTGTGTGTGTGTGTGTGTATAATGGAATATTATTAAGACATAAAAAAGAATGAAATCTTGCCATTTGTGAAAACATGGATGGACACTGAGGGCATTATGCTAAGTGAAATAACTTAGACAGAGAAAGACAAATATATGATCTCATTTACATGTGGAATATTAAAAAAACAAACAAAAATGAGCTCAAGCTCATAGGTACAGAGAACAGGTTGGTGGTTGCCAGGGGAAGGTGTCAGGAATGGGCAAAATGGGTGAAGGGAGTCAAAGGTACAAACTTCAAGTTATAAGGTAAATAAGTCCTGATATAATGGTGACTATAGTTAATAATACTGTATTGTATTTTTTAATGTTGCTAAGAGGGTAGATCTTAAATTTTCTCATCAAAAGAAAAAAATTTTTGTAACTATGCATGGTGATGGATTTTTTTTTTATGAGTGCATTAGTATTCATTTTTTAATTTATTTTTGGCTGTGTTGGGTCTTCATTGCTGCGTGCAGGCTTTCTCTAGCTGTGGTGAGTGGGGGCTACTCTTCGTTGCGGTGCACGGGCTTCTCATTGTGGTGGCTTCTCTTGTTGCGGGGCACAGGCTCTAGGCGCAGGGTCTTCAGTAGTTGTGGCATACAGGCTCAGTAGTTGTGGCTCACGGGCTCTCGAGCACAGGCTCAGTAGTTGTGGCAAATGGGCTTAGTTGCTCCACAACATGTGGCATCTTCCCGGACCAGGGCTCCAACCCATGTGCCCTGCAATGGCAGACGGATTCTTAGCCACTGTGCCACCAGGGAAGTCCTGACGGAGGTTAACTAAACGTACTGTGATAATCATTTTGAAATATACACAAATATCAAATCATTATGTTGTACATCTGAAACTAATATAATGTATTTTTTTGTAATTTTAATTTTTTATGCATTGTTTACCAAATATATATTGCAACATGTTACAGTAATACACACATAATTTGCAAATATATACACACATATTGGAGAGTATTATTTTTTATAATGGATAGGGATGCATGATTTAAAAAAGAACGTGTGTCGGGGCTTCCCTGGTGGCACAGTGGTTGAGAGTCCGCCTGCTGATGCAGGGGATATGGGTTCATGCCCTGGTCCGGGAAGATCCCACATGCCGCGGAGTGGCTGGGCCTGTGAGCCAATACCGCTGAGCCTGCGCGTCCGGAGCCTGTGCTCCGCAGTGGGAGAGGCCACAACAGTGAGAGTCCCACGTACCGCAAAAAAAAAAGAAAAAGAAAGAAGGTGTGGGGGCTTCCCTGGTGGCGCAGAGGTTGAGAATCCACCTGCCAGTGTGGGGGACACGGGTTCGAGCCCTGGTCTGGGAAGATCCCACATGCCACAGAGCAACTAAGCCTATGCACCACAACTACTGAGCCTGTGCTCTAGAGCCCGCGAGCCACAACTACTGAGCCCGCGTGCCTAGAGCCTGTGCTCTGCAACAAGAGAAGCCACCACAATGAGAAGCCCGTGCACCGCAATGAAGACCCAATGCAGCCAAAAATAAATAAATAAATAAAATTTTACGTATATTAAATAAATAAAAATAAAATTAAAAAGCTGTGGAGACTACTCTACACTGGCACTTCACAAATGTTGATGGGCACATAAATCACCTGGGAGATATGTTAAATGCAAATTCAGGTATAGCATGTCTGATGTGGATAAGACTCTGCATTTCTAACAAGCTGCCTACTGATGTCCATAGTTTGGTCTGGGCCATACTTTGAATTGAAATTAATATAATGTATATGTCAAATATACTCAGTTTTTAAAAGTAGTTAAACAAGTATGTTTTCTTACTTGTTTACTGTTCATAGTTAATTAAACAAGTAAATCAAGAAAGCCCGCTTCAACAAGTGGTGTTAGGAATGCTGGACAGCTCCATGTAATAGAATGAAATTAGAACAGTCCTAACACCATATGCAAAAATAAACTCAAAATGGGCACTTTCCTGGTGGTCCAGTGGTTAAGACACTGCTCTTCCACTGCAGGAGGCATGGTTTTGATCCCTGGTAGGGAAACTAAGATCCTGAATGCTCCACGGCGAGGCCATAAATAAATAAATAAATAAATAAAACATACTGATTAAAAAAAAAATAAACCTCAAAATGGTTTAAAGACCTAAATGTAAGACATGACACCATAAAACTCCTAGAAGAGAACATAGGCAGAACCTTCTCAGGCATAAATCCAAGCAATATTTTCTTAGATCAGTCTCCCATGGCAAAAGAAATAAAAGTGAAAATAAACAAATGGGACCTAATCAACCTTAAAAGCTTTCGCACAGCAAAGGAAACCATCAACAAGATGAAAAGACAATCTATGGAATGGAGAAAATATTTGCAAACGATGCAACCAACAGGGGGTTAATATACAAAATATACAAACAGCTCATATAATAAGAAGATGTGGTGTATATATATACAACAGACTACTACTCAGCCATAAAAAAGAATGAAATACTGCCATTTGCAGCAACATGGATGGACCTAGAGAACATTATGCTTAGTGAAATAAGCCATACAGAGAAAGAAAAATACTATATGATATCACTTACACATGGAATCTAAAAAATAATACAAGTGAATTATGTACAAAACAGAAATAGACTCATAGACATAGAAAACAAACATGGTTACTAAAGGGGAGAGGGAGAGGGGAGGGACAAATTAGGAGTATGGGATTAACAGATACAAACTATTATACATAAAATAGATAAGCAACAAAGATTTACATACAGCACAGGGAATTATATTCAATATCTTGTAATAACCTATAATGGACTATAAAAAAATAACAAAAAACCAAATCACTATGCTGTACAGCTGAAACTAACACAATATTGTAAATCACCTATACTTCACTAAAAAAAGTCTAAATTATGACCAAAAATATCTGGAGTATATTAACTTAAAATTGGTTTGAATAAAATTTGATTTTAAAATGACAAATTGTTGAATTAAGAGAAAGGTATACCCTATTTGTGGACAGGACTACTGCAAGGATGCCAATTTTCCTTAAAATAATTTATAAAATGAATGTGATACAATTAAAATATCAACAAGAGCTAATTTTAAAATTCATATGTGAAAATGAACATTCAAGAACAGTCACAATAGTCTGAAAAAGAAGAGTAATAATCAGGGCAAACCCAACCCTACCAGATACTCAAATACGTTATTATGATACAATAATTAAAATGGTATGATACAAGTACATGATTAAACAGACAAACTGTGGAATAGAATACAGACATTTAGAAGATTATATGGTAGACTTGCAAATCAAAGGAGGGAATGCATTATTCAACAAATGTTGTTGGGAGGGACTTCCCTGGTGGTGTAGTGGTTAAGAATCCGCCTGCCAGCACAGGGGACACAGGTGTAAACCCTGGTCCAGGAAGATCCCACATGCTGCAGAGAACTAAGCTGTGCTCCACAACTACTGAGCCTGTGCTCTGGAACCTGCAAGCCACAACTACTGAGCCCATGCACCACAACTACCAAAGCCCATATGCCTAGAGCCTGTGTTCTGGAACAAGAGAGGCCACCGCAATGAGAAGCCTGCGCACCTCAATGAAGAGTAGCCCCCGCTGGCCACAACTAGAGAAATACTGGACGGAGCAACAAAGACCCAACGCAGACAAAAGTAAATAAATAAAATAAAAATTAATAAATTAATAAATAAATGCTATTGGGAAAATTAAGTAGCACTTTACCAATTTGTATAAAAATATAAATTGGATTGCTCCTTATTCTTTATAGCAAAATTAATTACAGACTAAGTGTAAAAATAAATACTATCGAGGCATTAAAAGAAAATATGAAGAGTTTGTTTAACTGTTCTGGGGAGGAGAAAGACTTTTAAGTATGCCACAAAATACAGAAAACTTAAAAAGATGATAAACATGACCACATATCATAAAAAATTTTCTGCCTAGGAAAAAATGCGCCAAGTCAAAGGTCAAATAACAACCTGAGAAAAATGTTTGCAACATATATTATAGACAAAAGCTACCTTTGTTAGCATATAAAATGTCTCTACAAATCAATAAGGAAAAAACCAAGAGCCAAAAACCAAAGAAAAATAGGGGAAGACATCATTCACAGTAAAGGAAACAAATGGCTTTCAAAGACCTGAAATGAGGCTTAGCATTATACATAATAGCCATTTGAATTACAAGGTACAGTGGGATACCATTTTTCACCTACTATATGAGCAATGACCCAAAAATATGGTAACATTGTGTTGTTTTCCTATATCAAAGGAAACAAACATGCTAAATTGGGGTTGGTAGGTTGCAAATAGGTACAACCTCTAGAGCAAATATTTTGGCAATATATATCAGAATCTCAAACTCACATACCCAGAGATCCAGCCCAAGAGAAAGAAAACCAATCGGAGATAGATATAGATAGATATAGAGTATAGATATACAGTAAGATATATAGATATGGATATAGGTATAGATATAGCTATAAAGGGAGATTTATGATAGGAATTGGCTCACACAATCTGCAATCTGCAAGCTAGAGAACCAGGAAAGCAAATGGCGAGAAGGACCTTCAAGATGCCGGAGCAGTAAGATGTGGAGATCACCTTGCTCCCCACAAACACATCAAAAATACATCTACATGTGGAACAACTCCTACAGAACACCTACTGAATGCCGGCAGAAGACCTCAGACTCCCCAAAAGCAAGAAACTCCCCACATACCTGGGTAGGGCAAAAGGAAAAAAGAAAAAACAGAGACAAAAGAATAGGGACGGGACCTGCACCAGTGGGAGGGAGCCGTGAAGGAGGAAATGTTTCCACACACTAGGAAGGCCCTTCTATGCTAATAGCCATAAAAGGGGAAATCGACACTAACACAATAAGAGTAGGGGACTTTAACACCCCACTTCCACCAATGGACAGATCAACTAAAATGAAAATAAATTAGGAAACACAAGCCTTAAATGATACATTAAACAAAAGAGACTTAATTGACATTGATAGGACATTCCATCCAAAAACCACAGAATAGACCAGAGGGCAGACGGCAGAAGCAAGAACTACAAGCCTGTAGCCTGTGGAACAAAAACCACATTCACAGAAAGATAGACAAGATGAAAAGGCAGAGGGCTATGTACCAGATGAAGGAACAAGATAAAACCCTAGAAAAACAACTAAATGAAGGGGAGATAGGAAATCTTCCAGGAAAAGAATTCAGAATAATAACAGTGAAGATGATCCAGGAACTCGGAAAAAGAATGGAGGCAAAGATCGAGATGATGCAAGGAATGTTTAACAAAGATCTAGAAGAATTAAAGAAAAAACAGAGATGAACACTACAATAACTGAAATGAAAAGTACACTAGAAGGAATCAATAGCAGAATAACTGAGGCAGAAGAACGGATAAGTGAGGTGGAAGATAAAATAGTGGAAATAACTGCTGCACAGCAAAATAAAGAAAAAAGAATGAAAGGAACAGAGGACAGTCTCAGAGACCTCTGGGACAACATTAAACGCACCAACATTCAAATTATAGGGGTTCCAGAAGAAGAAGAGAAAAAGAAAGGGACTGAGAAAATATTTGAAGAGATTATAGTTGAAAACTTCCCTAATATGGGAAAGGAAATAGTTAATCAAGTCCAGGAGGCACAGAGAGTCCCATACAGAATAAATCCAAGGAGAAATACACCAAGACACATATTAATCAAACTGTCAAAAATTAAACACAAAGAAATCATATTAAAAGCAGCAAGGCAAAAACAACAAATAACACACAAGGGAATCCCCATCAGGATAACAGCTGATCTCTCAGCAGAAACTCTACAAGCCAGAAGGGAGTGGCAGGACATACTTAAAGTGATGAAGGAGAAAAACCTGCAACCAAGATTACTCTACCCAGCAAGGATCTCATTCAGATGTGATGGAGAAATTAAAACGTTTACAGACAAGCAAAAGCTGAGAGAGTTCAGCACCACCAAACCAGCTTTGCAACAAATGCTAAAGGAACTTCTCTAGGCAAGAAACACAACAGAAGGGAAAGAACTACAATAACGAACCCAAAACAATTAAGAAAATGGGAATAGGAACATACATATCAATAATTACCTTAAATGTAAATGGACTAAATGCTCCCACCAAAAGACACAGACTGGCTGAATGGATACAAAAACAAGACCCATATATATGCTGTCTACAAGAGACCCACTTCAGACCTAGAGACACATACAGACTGAAAGTAAGGGGATGGAAAAAGATATTCCATGCAAATGGAAACCAAAAGAAAGCTGGAGTAGCAATTCTCATATCAGACAAAATAGACTTTCAAATAAAGACTACTAGAACAGACAAAGAAGGACACTACATAATGATCAAGGGATCAATCCAAGAAGAAGATATAACAATTGTAAATATTTATGCACCAAACATAGGAGCACCTCAATACATGAAAGAAGAACAAAAACATCCCAAAGTTAGCAGAAGGAAAGAAATCATAAAAATCAGATCAGAAATAAATGAAAAAGAAATGAAGGAAACGATAGCAAAGATCAATAAAACTAAAAGCTGGTTCTTTGAGAAGATAAACAAAATTGATAAACCATTAGCCAGACTCATCAAGAAAAAAAGGGAGAAGACTCAAATCAATAGAATTAGAAATGAAAAAGGAGAAGTAACAACTGACACTGCAGAAATACAAAAGATCATGAGAGATTACTATAAGCAACTCTATGCCAATAAAATGGACAACCTGGAAGAAATGGACAAATTCTTAGAAATGCACAACCTGCCAAGACTGAATCAGGAAGAAATAGAAAATATGAACAGACCAATCACAAGCACTGAAATTGAAACTGTGATTAAAAATCTTCCAACAAACAAAAGCCCAGGACCAGATGGCTTCACAGGCGAATTCTATCAAGCATTTAGAGAAGAGCTAACACCTATCCTTCTCAAACTCTTCCAAAATATAGCAGAGGGAGGAACACTCCCAAACTCATTCTACGAGGCCACCATCACCTTGATACCAAAACCAGACAAGGATGTCACAAAGAAAGAAAACTACAGGCCAATATCACTGATGAACATAGATGCAAAAATCCTCAACAAAATACTACCAAACAGAATCCAACAGCACATTAAAAGGATCATACACCATGATCAAGTGGGGTTTATTCCAGGAATGCAAGGATTCTTCAATATACGCAAATCAATCAATGTGATACACCATATTAACAAACTGAAGGAGAAAAACCATATGATCATCTCAATAGATGCAGAGAAAGCTTTTGACAAAATTCAACACCCATTTATGATAAAAACCCTGCAGAAAGTAGGCATAGAGGGAACTTTCCTCAACGTAATAAAGGCCATATATGACAAACCCACAGCCAGCATCGTCCTCAATGGTGAAAAACTGAAACCATTTCCACTAAGATCAGGAACAAGACAAGGTTGCCCACTCTCACCACTCTTATTCAACATAGTTTTGGAAGTTTTAGCCACAGCAATCAGAGAAGAAAAGGAAATAAAAGGAATCCAAATGGGAAAAGAAGAAGTAAAGCTGTCACTGTTTGCAGATGACATGATACTATACATAGAGAATCCTAAAGATGCTACCAGAAAACTACTAGAGCTAATCAATGAATTTGGTAAAGTTGCAGGATACAAAATTAATGCACAGAAATCTCTGGCATTCCTATATACTAATGATGAAAAATCTGAAAGTGAAATCAAGGAAACACTCCCATTTACCACTGCAACAAAAAGAATAAAATATCTAGGAATAAACCTACCTAAGGAGACAAAAGACCTGTATGCAGAAAATTATAAGACACTGATGAAAGAAATTAAAGATGATACAAATAGATGGAGAGATGTACCATGTTCTTGGATTGGAAGAATCAACATTGTGAAAATGACTCTACTACCCAAAGCAATCTACAGATTCAATGCAATCCCTATCAAACTACCACTGGCATTTTTCACAGAACTAGAACAAAAAATTTCACAATTTGTATGGAAACACAAAAGACCCGGAATAGCCAAAGCAATCTTGAGAATGAAAAACGGAGCTGGAGGAATCAGGCTCCCTGACTTCAGACTATACTACAAAGCTACAGTAATCAATACAGTATGGTACTGGCACAAAAACAGAAAGATAGATCAATGGAACAGGATAGAAAGCCCAGAGATAAACCCACGGACATATGGTCACCTTATCTTTGATAAAGGAGGCAGGAATGTACAGTGGAGAAAGGACAGTCTCTTCAATAAGTGGTGCTGGGAAAACTGGACAGGGACATGTAAAAGTATGAGATTAGATCACTCCCTAACACCATACACAAAAATTAGCTCAAAATGGATTAAAGACCTAAATGTAAGGCCAGACACTATCAAACTCCTAGAGAAAAACATAGGCAGAACACTCTATGACATAAATCACAGCAAGATCCTTTTTGACCCACCTCCTAGAGAAATGGAAATAAAGACAAAAATAAACACATGGGACCTAATGAAACTTCAAAGCTTTTGCACAGCAAAGGAAACCATAAACAAGACGAAAAGACAACCCTCAGAATGGGAGAAAATATTTGCAAATGAAGCAACTGACAAAGGATTAATCTCCAAAATTTATAAGCAGCTCATGCAGCTCAATAGCAAAAAAACAAACAACCCAATCCAAAAATGGGCAGAAGACCTAAATAGACATTTCTCCACAGAAGATATACAGACAGCCAACAAACACATGAAAGGATGCTCAACATCTTTACTCATTAGAGAAATGCAAATCAAAACTACAATGAGATATCATCTCACACCAGTCAGAATGGCCATCATCAAAAAATCTAGAAACAATAAATGCTGGAGAGGATGTGGAAAAAAGGGAACACTCTTGCACTGCTGGTGGGAATGTGAATTGGTACAGCCACTATGGAGAACGGTATGGAGGTTCCTTAAAAAACTACAAATAGAACTACCATATGACCCAGCAATCCCACTACTGGGCATATACCCTGAGAAAACCATAATTCAAAAAGAGACATGTACCAAAATGTTCATAGCAGCCCTATTTACAATAGCCCGGAGATGGAAACAACCTAAGTGTCCATCATCGGATGAATGGATAAAGAAGATGTGGCACATATATACAATGGAATATTACTCAGCCATAAAAAGAAATGAAATTGAGCTATTTGTAATGAGGTGGATGGACCTAGAGTCTGTCATACAGAGTGAAGTAAGTCAGAAAGTGAAAGACAAATACTGTATGCTGACACATATATATGGAATTTAAGAAAAAAAAAATGTCATCAAGAACATAGGGGTAAGACAGGAATAAAGACACAGACCTACTAGAGCATGGACTTGAGGATATGGGGAGGGGGAAGGGTAAGCTGTGACAAAGTGAAAGAGCGGCATGGACATATATACACTACCAAACGTAAGGTAGATAGCTAGTGGGAAGCAGCCGCAGAGCACAGGGAGATCAGCTTGGTGCTTTGTGACCGCCTGGAGGGGTGGGATCGGGAGGGTGGGAGGGAGACGCAAAAGGGAGGGGATATGGGAACATATGTATATGTATAACTGATTAAATTTGTAAAATAAAAAAAAAGAATTAAAGAAAAAACAGAGATGAACACTACAATAACTGAAATGAAAAGTACACTAGAAGGAATCAATAGCAGAATAACTGAGGCAGAAGAATGGATAAGTGACCTGGAATGCAGAATGGTGGAATTCATTGCTGCAAAACAGAATAAAGAAAAAAGAATGAAAAGAAATGAAGACACCCTAAGAGACCTCTGGGACAACATTAAACACAACAACATTCACATTATAGCGGTCCCAGAAGGAGAAGAGAGAGAGAAAGAACCCGAGAAAATATTGGAAGAGATTAGAGTTGAAAAATTCCCTAACATGGGAAAGGAAATAGCCACCCAAGTCCAGGAACTGCACAGAGTCCCAGGCAGGATAAACCAAAGGAGAAACACAGCGAGACACATTGTAATTAAACTGGCAAAAATTAAAGACAAAGAAAAATTATTGAAAGGACAAAGGGAAAAATGACAAATAACATACCAGGGAACTCCCATGAGGTTAAAATCTGATTTCTCAGCAGAAATTCTTCAAACCAGAAGGGGGTGGCATGATATATGTAAAGCGATGAAAGGGAAAAACCTACAACCAAGATTACTCAACCCAGCAAGGATCTCATTCAGATTCAATGGAGAAATCAAAAGCAGAAAAGCAAAAGCTAGGAGAATTCAGCACCAGCAAATCAGCTCTACAACAAATGCTAAAGGAGCTTCTCGAAGTGGGAAACACAAGAGAAGAAAAGGACCTACAAAAACAATTCAAAAACAATTAAGAAAATGGTAATAGGAACATACATATCGATAATTACCTTAAACGTGAATGGATAAAATGCTCCAACCAAAAGACACAGGCTTGCTGAATGGATACAAAAACAAGACCCATACAAATGCTGCCTACAAGAGACCCACTTCAAACCTAGGGACACATACAGACTGAAAGTGAAGGGATGGAAAAAGATATTCCACGCAAATGGAAATCAAAGGAAAGCTGGAGTAGCAATACTCATATAAGATAAAATAGACTTTAAAATAAAGAATGTTACAAGAAACAAGGAAGGAAACTACATAATGATCAACGGATCAATCCAAGAAGATATAACAATTATAAATATATATACACCGAACATAGGAGCACATCAATGCATAAGGCAACTGCTAACAGCTGCAAAAGAAGAAACCAACAGTAACACAATAATAGTGGGGGATTTTAACACCTCACTTACACCAATGGACAGATAATCCAAACTGAAAATTAATACAGCAAGAGAAGCTTTAAGTGACACAATAGACCAGATAGAGTTAACTGATATTTATAGGACATTCCATTCCAAAACAGCAGATTACACTTTCTTCTCAACTGCACACAGAACATTCTCCAGGATAGATCACATCTTGGTCACAAATCAAGCCTCAGTAAATTTAAGAAAATTTAAATCATATCAAGCATCTTTTCTGACCATAACGTTATGAGATTAAAATCAACTACAGGGAAAACAACGTAAAAAACACAAAAACATGGAGGCTAAACAATACGTTACTAAATACCCAAGAGATCACTGAAGAAATCAAAGAGGAAATCAAACAATACCTAGAGACAAATGACAATGAAAACATGATGATCCAAAACCTATGGGATGCAGCAAAAGCAGTTCTAAGAGGGAAGGTTATAGCTATACAAGCCTGCCTCAAGAAATAAGAAAAATCTCAAATAAACAATCTAACCGTACACCTAAAGGAGTTAGAGAAAGGAGAACAAACAAAACCCAAAGTTAGCAGAAGGAAAGAAATCATAAAGATCAGAGCAGAAATAAATGAAATAGAAACAAAGAAAAGAATAGCAAACATCAATAAAACTAAAAGCTGGTTCTTTGAGAAGATAAACAAAATTGATAAACCTTTAGCCAGACTCATCAAGAAAAAGACGAAGAGGACTCAAATCAATAAAATCAAAAATGGAAAAAGAAGTTACAACAGACACTGCAGGAATACAAAGCATCCTAAGAGACTACTACAAGCAACTCTATGTCAATAAAATGGACAACCTGGAAGAAATGGACAACCTGGAAGAAATGGACAAATTCTTAGTAAGGTATGACCTTCCAAGACTGAACCAAGAAGAAATAGAATATATAAACAGACCAATCACAAGTAATGAAATTGAAACTGTGATTAAAAGTCTTCCAACGGACAAAAGTCCAGGACTGGATGGCTTCACAGGTGAATTCTATCAAACATTTAGAGAAGAGCTAACATCCATCCGTCTCAAACTCTTCCAAAAAATTGTGGAGGAAGGAACACTCCCAAACTCATTCTAGGAGGCCACCATCACCCTGATACCAAAACCACACAAACATACTACAAAAAAAGAAAATTACAGGCCAATATCACTGATGAATTTAGATGCAAAAATCCTCAACAAAATGCTAGCAAACAGAATCCAACAACACATTAAAACGATCATACACCATGAACAGTGGGATTTATCCCAGGGATGCAAGGATTCTTCAATATACGCAAATCAAACAATGTGATACACCATATTAACAAATTGAAGAAGAAAAACCATGTGATCATCTCAATAGATGCAGAAAAAGTTTTCGACAAAATTCAACACCCATTTATGATAAAAACTCTCCAGAAGATGGGCATAGAGAAAATCTACCTCAACATGATAAAGGCCATATACGACAAACCCACAGCAAACATCATTCTCAATGGTGAAAAACTGAAAGCATTTCCTCTAAGATCAGGAACAAGACAAGGCTGCCCACTCTCACCACTCTTATTCAACATAGTTTTGGAAGTTTTAGCCACAGCAATCAGAGAAGAATAGGAAATAAAAGGAATACAAATTGGAGAAGAAGAAGTAAAACTGTCACTGTTTGCAGATGACATGATACTATACATAGAGAATCCTAAAGATGCTACCAGAAAACTACTAGAGCTAATCAATCAATTTGGTAAAGTAGCAGGATACAAAATTAATGCACAGATATCTCTTGCATTCCTACACACTAATGATGAAAAATCTGAAAGAGACATTAAGAAAACACTCCCATTTACCAATGCAACAAAAAGAATGAAATACTTAGGAATAAACCTACCTAGGGAGACAAAAGACCTGTATGCAGAAAACTATAAGACACTGATGAAAGCAATAAAAAGGATACAAACAGATGGAGAGATATACCATGTTCTTGGATTGGAAGAATCAACATTGTGAAAATGAGTATACTACCCAAAGCAATCTACAGATACAATGCAATCCCTATCAAACTACCAATGGCATTTTTCACAGAACTAGAACAAAAAATGTCACAATTTGTATGGAAACAAAAAAGACCCCAAATAGCCAAAGCAATCTTGAGAAAGAAAAATGAAGCTGGAGGAATCAGACTCCATGACTTCAGACTATACTACAAAACTACAGTGATGAAGACAATATGGTACTGGCACAAAAACAGAACTATAGGTCAATGTAACAGGATAGAAAGCCCAGAGATAAACCCACACACATATGGTCCCCTTATGTTTGATAAAGGAGGCAAGAATATACTATGGAGTAAAGACAGCTTCTTCAGTAAGTGAAAACAGGACAGCTACATGTAAAAGAATGAAATTAGAACACTCCTTAACACCGTATATAAAAATAAACTCAAAATGGATTAAGGACCTAAATGTAAGGCCAGACACTGTAAAACTCTTAGAGGAAAACATAGGTAGAATACTCTGACATAAATCACAGCAAGATCCTTTTGGACCAACTTCCTAGAGAAATGGAAATAAAAATAAACAAATGGGACCTAATGAAACTTCAAAGCTTTTGCAGAGCAAAGAAAACCATAAACAAGACGAAAAGACAACCCTTAGAATGGGAGAAAATATTTGCAAACGAAGCAACTGACAAAGGATTAATCTCCAAAATATACAAGTAGCTCATGCAGCTCAATATCAAAAAAACAAACAACCCAATTCAAAAATAGGCAGAAGATCTAAATAAACATTTCTCCAAAGAAGATATACAGATGGCCAAGAAACACATGAAATATTGCTCAACATCACTAATCATTAGAGAAATGCAAATCAAAACTACAATGAGAGGGGCCTCCCTGGTGGCGCAAGTGGTTGAGAGTCCGCCTGCCGATGCAGGGGATACGGGTTCGTGCCCCGGTCTGGGAGGATCCCATATGCCGCGGAGCGGCTGGGCCCGTGAGCCATGGCCGCTGAGCCTGCGCGTCCGGAGCCTGCGCGTCCGGAGCCTGTGCTCCGCAGCGGGGGAGGCCACAACAGTGAGAGGCCCGCATACCGCAAAAAAAAAAAAAAAACTACAATGAGCTATCACCTTACACCGGTCAGAATGGCCATCATCAAAATATCTATAAACAATAAATGCTGGAGAGGGCGTGGAGAAAAGGGAACCGTCTTGCACTGTTGGTGAGAATGTAAATTGATACAGCCACTATGGAGAACAGTATGGAGGTTCCTTAAAAAACTAAAAATAGAACTACCATATGACCTAGCAATCCCACTACTGGACATATACCCTGAGAAAACCATAATTTAAAATGAGTCACGTACCACAATGTTCACTGCAGTACTATTTACAATAGCCAGGACATGGAAGATCCTAAGTGTCCATCGACAGATGGATGGATAAAGAAGATGTGGCATATATATACAATGGAATAGCACTCAGCCAGAAAAAGAAACGAAATTGAGTTATTTGTAGTGAGGTGGATGGACCTAGAGCCTGTCATACAGAGTGAAGTGAGTCAGAAAGAGCAAAACAAATACCATACGCTAACACATATATATGGAATGTAAAAAAAAGTATGGTTCTGAAGAACCTGAAGGAAGGACAGGAATAAAGACGCAGACATAGAGAATGGACTTATGGACACAGGGAGGGGGAAGGGTAAGCTAGGACGAAGTAAGGGAGTGGCATGGACATATATACACTACCCAATGTATAATAGATAGCTGGGAAGCAGCCGTATAGCACAGGGAGATCAGCTCGGTGCTCTGTGACCACCTAGAGGGGTGGGATAGGGAAGGTGGGACGGAGACGCAAGAGGGAGGGGATATGGGAATGTTTGTGTACCTATAGCTGATTCACTTTGTTATACAGCAGAAACTAACACAACATTGTAAAGCAATTATACTCCAGTGAAGATTGAAAAAAAAAAAAATGGGCTTCTCTGGTGGCGCAGTGGTTAAGAATCCACCTGCCAATGCAGGTTACATGGGTTCGAGTCCCGGTTCCGGAAGATCCCACGTGCTGCGGAGCAACTAAGCCCATGCACCACAACTACTGCAGCCCGCACACCTAGATCCCGTGCTCCGCAGCAAGAGAAGCCACCAGCAATGAGAAGCCTGCGCACAGCAACGAAGAGTAGCCTCCACTGGCCACAACTAGAGAAAGCCCATGCGCAGGAACAAAGACCCAATGCAGCCAATAAATAAATAAATAAATTTATTTATTAAAAAAAAAAAAAGCAAATGGCATAATTCAGTCCAAGTTCAAAAGCCTGAGGACCATGGGACTGTGAGTATAAGTCCTGGCGTCCGAGGCCCAACAACCAGTAGCTCTGATGTCCAAGTGCTAGAGATAATTGACATCCCAGCTCAAAAAGAAGAGAGGGAATCCACCCTTTCTTCACCTTCTTATTCCATCTGGGCCCCCAATGGATTGGATGATGCCCACCCACATTGGTGAGGGTTGATCTCTTCACTTGTCCCTGGACCAAATGCTAATCTCTTCCAGAAACACCCTCACAGACACACCCAGAAATAATGTTTTACCAGTTATCTGGCCATCCCTTAGAACAGTCAAGTCGATCTATAGCATTAACCATCACACCTACCTTTACAAGGTCATGAGAGTGCCATCATATACACAGGCACCAACTTAGCAATGAAGAAGAGGGAAAGGAAATAACTCTGGAAGGCTGATAATTTATCTAAAAGAGACTGTTTTAAATGAAAAAGAAAATTTTAACCAGAAAAATACTAAGTTAACTTTAATTAAGAAGTTTAAGTTATAGTTTCCATACTCATATGATAGAGGCTTAAAAGCAATAAAGATAAATAAAGAACCTTCACAGTTTCTGGTATACATAAGTGTCTGTTAAATATTAACCTCAAAGCCTAGGTAATACGTGGAAAAGATATGAACTAAAAAAGATGGCAGTGAGGATGGACAGAAGAATATTCAAGAATCCAATTGGATGTAGACAATATAGGAAAAAAGAAACCTGTGTTTCAAGTTTCATGTTTGAATGCCTTACTTGACAGTGGTACTATTCACTGATATGTGCCCTGGCCTCTTTCTGAGCTCACCATTGAGTGGTGGAGCTAATAACTATGAATCTTCTAACGATCTGATAGGAAGCAAGTAGGAAAGGCAAATAGCCTCCCTTTCCCCACCAAATTTACCATCCCCTTCAGGGGTGAATCCTGGTCTCATGAGGATGTTACTTCCTCCAGCAAATGCTGACCTAAGCTGAACTCCGTAGCTCATCTGTGAAAAATCTGGGATAAGGTTTCAATAATGACTTGGGTATAACAAGAAATAAACTAGAAAACCTAACCTATAAGAGATAAGTCCCTTTCCAGAGCCTGCAGAACCCAGCGCATTCTGGGTCCTATAGTGGGTACCAACTTGGTGATCCTTCTCACTCCCTGCTAAAAGAATAAAAAGTTCGGGAATTCCCTGGTGGTCCAGTGGTTAGGACTCAGCCCTGTCACTGCGGGGGCCCGGGTTCAATCCCTGGTCGGGAACTAAGATCCCACAAGCCGTGCAGTGCAGCCAAAAAATCAGTAAATAAAATAAATTAAAAATAATAAAAAAACAAAATATAGGGGCTTAGCTGGTGGCACAGTTGTTAAGAATCTGCCTGCCGATGCAGGGGACACAGGCTCGAGCCCTGGTCCAGGAGGATCCCACAGGCCGCGGAGCAGCTAAGCCCATGAGCCACAACTACTGAGCCTGCACTCTAGAGCCCTCAAGCCACAACTACTGAGCCCACGTGCCACAACTACTGAAGCCCATACGCCTAGAGCCCATGCTCCACAACAAGAGAAGCCACCACAATGAGAAGCCTGTGCACCACAACGAAAGGGAGCCCCTGCTCATCGCAACTAGAGAAAGCGCACACACAGCAACGAAGACCCAACACAGCCAAAAATAAATAAATAAAAATAAATAAACTGCAAAATGTCATTTAAAAAAATAAAATAAAATAAATAAAGTTCATGCCTAAATATCTACTCTTTTTGAAATCTCAAATTCCCTCTCCTACCTGCTGCAGGTTTGCCATCCATGTACTGACTTCCACTGAGAACAGACTACTTGCCTTTATAACAATAATGAGAGGGACTTCCTGGTGGTCCAGCAGTTAAAACTCTGCACTTCCACTGCAGGGGCGTGGGTTCGATCCCTGGTCGGGGAACTAAGACCCCACTGCCACGCAGTGCAGCCAAAAAGTAGAAAAAAAAAAAAAACCCAATAATGAGGGATCTTACCCCACTGGGATGTATCTCACTTCATGGTCTCAGCCAACAAATTATGTCAAAATATATCACAATCCACCTTACATCTCTACAAGACATAGATGCACATAATACTGAAGAACAGGAATAGTTTCCTTGCAGTTTGCTGATTCAAAGCAGAGAACAGGGAAGATAACTTTGACAGGCATGTTAAGAATGGCAAGACACAAAGACCCGAGGTAATAAATTAGGTAAGAACAAACCAAGTCCATGAAGGAAAACTGTATCTAATTTGGAAACAGAACAAGATGTTTACTAAGAGTGTCAAGTTGAATGAGCTATCCAGGTTTCTTGTTTAAGATCAAGTAAACTAGAGTCCTTACACACTAAACAAGAGGAGGAGGAGTAGGTATGTGTGGTGGTGCACCTCTGAATCTTGCTTCCACATCTTCCTTCCAGAAGCCCAGCTGTGGTCTGAGAACAGAGAGAGAACTTCACAGTGAAGTTATATGAGGTTGATCTGTGCCCTCTTCATCTTCTCTGCCTCCACACAAGCATTACAGTTTGATAGCCCCACAGATTTTGAGTGCCCGAAATTACAGACAATGACTTCATTCAAGTTGATTCCATGAACAGAAACGAATTCCACCACGTTTGCATTAGACAGCAATCATCTTAACTGTGTAATGTCATTTGACATAAATTTTCTAGTACAGCGGTCTAGCATTTAACCAAAAGATAATTTAGGTTAAGCTGCCCCCTAGAGGCAGCTGGAAAAACACTAAAACTGTCTAGAAATAAGAGAAAGTCCAAATAAAATGTTAGTAAACAGAAAATGCAGAAATGGACAATAGAATCCTTACCTTTTACATATTTCCTGTTTTCAGAACAAAGAATGGAGACATCTCTAATCATCTGTTTTACATAAATATTTACCCCAGTTGCTGAGATACCACTTTTTTAAAATCCTGTCCCCCCAAAAAATGATCTTCTGGTAAGTTGGTATCACTCAGTAATTCAACGACAAATGAGATGGCAGAGCATAAAGAAAGACAACAGACAATCAGAAGAGTTGATTTTCCCAGAAATAAATATCGATTTCTAAATGCATGTTTGCTTTAACAAGCTGCATACTGGTGTGACTTTTTGATATTGTTGTTACAGTTTTTAAAGTTCTGTTTTTATATCATTAAGAAACCTTTTGTGTGTCACTTCACTATACCCACTGATCCGATTTAAAAATGGCTTTTAATCAAGAAAAACAGGGAGGTGTTGATGCTTCGCTTTTTGTGGCATGCATAATGCAGCTGGAATTTTCCATCCCCAAGTAAGAATCCAGTGTAATCCTCATTCCCTGATGAGAGTTCCAAAGGAAAGAAAAGGACCAGTTTAATGATTGCTGAAGGCAGTGGGCCTGCAATACCATTGACTACAATTTAGAGCAAGAAGTTGCCTGCAGAGGAAAATGGGCCTGGTTCAATTGCAATTATTGATACTTTCAATCAACAGCATTTTCGTTTGTGAAAAAAAATTAATGCCAGGTATAAAAGAGGAGTTCAAAGGCTCAAACTGAAATTTAAAAATGGTTTAGGGAAAGCAGCATAAAGCTGATGTGAAGATGATAAATATTTAGAATTTAGAAAAACTAAGCCTCAGAGTTAATGAGTTGGGAGAAGGGACAGAGTTGGTAATTGACCATTTCTTGGGTAATGATTAATGTACGTAAAACTGTAATCTACTAACTGGGAAATGTTCACTCCTGTCATAGCATAATGGTTTCCATCTTCTAAAAGAGATCTCTAAAATTAACCATCTAATGAACAACATTTCTTTAAAAATAAAAAATTCCCGCACATTAAAGTTCATATTCTATTGTGTTTCTACACAAGTATGTCCGACATCTCAATAAATTTTTAAGATCAATGGCTTACCTGCACAATTTGTATATGTCAGGTGGTGTTCCATAACTAACACACATCACTTAGTGTGTTAAGTGATAAAAGACTTGCATGCAAAACAACCATGAATATTTAAAGATGAAAAGTACACCCTTATTAATAATCGTTCAATTTAGATAACTTCAAATTACAAAGAACGTAAACTAATACAACTTGTTCTATGCTTTTAAAACTTTTAGATGTAGCTCAAATTGGGATTTGATAGGGAATTCCCTAGCGGTCCAGTGGTTAAGACTCCATGCTTTCACTGGCGCGGCCAAAACAATAAACAAAAATTTTTTTAAAAAAGGATTTGATAGATGGCAAAAGCTTCCAGGCCTCACATTTTATCTGAGGCTGTGTTTAGTAGCCTAACTGAGAATTGTTTAAGTGGTACCTGGAAAGCCCATTCCAACTAAAGTTCTCTTTTTAATTTTCTGCCATTATCCCTGCAAACTCCCTATTCAGAAACTGCTACTCTGATTTCACAAAGGGTTTTAGGTAGTTTTCACTCATGCCAGATGTCAACTGCAGTTTAGCCAGGCACCCTGCTCCATATCTTCTCATATCCGACCCAGGCTAATGGAGGAGTCTCCATTTCAAACACCGCCCATCACTGTGGTGAAGAGAAAAAAGTTCTGGAGGGTCCCACAACTGGCTATTAAATGCCTTGATCTCAAAGTGATACGTATCATTTCTGATTACAACTCACTTGTCACATGGCCCTGCCCAACCACAAGAGAATCAGGAAAAGCAATCCTAACCAGGGGGAAAAATGGAAATATTTAAGAAACAGTGTTTATGACTCTCAGAGACATATCATCAGTTTTTTGCTATTACAAACAATGTTGCAAAGAATAACCTTGTATAACTATCATTTTGCAAGTATATCTGTAAAATTCCAGAAATGGAATTCTTGGACCAAAGGTTTTACCCATTTGTAATTTTGATAGATATTATCAAAGTTGCTTTAAATAGCAATCTCTACAATCCGTTTAAAATTGGACTTGTAGAATTTCAAATTATGCAGAAATTTTTTTATATTTTATTTTATTTTATTTTTTAATGTTTTTATTGGAGTATAATTGCTTTACAATGGTGTGTTAGTTTCTGTTTTATAACTAAGTGAATCAGTTACGCATATACATATATCCCCATATCTCTTCCCTCTTGCATCTCCCTCCCTCCCACCCTCCCTATCCCACCTCTCTAGGTGGGCACAAAACACTGAGCTGATCTCCCTGTGCTATGAGACTGCTTCCCACTAGCTATCTATTTTACATTTGGCAGTGTATATATATATGTCCATGCCACTCTCTCACTTTGTCCCAGCTTACCCTTCCCCTTCCCCGTGTCCTCAAGTCCATTCTCTAGTAGGTCTGCGTCTTTATTCCCGTCTTGCCCCTAGGTTCTTCATGACCAATTTTTTTTTTTTTTTTTTAGATTCCATATATATGTGTTAGCGTATAGTATTTGTCTTTCTCTTTCTGACTTACTTCACTCTGTATGACAGACTCTAGGTCCATCCACCTCACTACAAATAACTCAATTTATGCATGAAATTTTTAGAATACCTCAGCTGAGTAAATCTCAATGGATTTTTGAGATGTACACACAAATAGCTGTATTATGTGGCCATTTATGTTAAATGTCGTCAGAGTACTGGAACTGACACTCTGAGTTAGAGTTGTCCCAAGCAGGGGGGATTACATCCAGTTAAAATGATTCATCAAGGTTTCACAAAGGAAGCACGTTTTAAATGGGGCCTTATGGATAAATCGTTCTCTACCTTTTCTCCTCTGATAGTCCTTTCCTCAAATCCCTATAGCTATTATGAACAAGCACTAGAGCCAGGGTGCCTGAGTTTAAATCCCACCCCCACCACTGACTAGATTTACCTTCGGCAAAGTACTTAAACTCTTTGCTGTCACTACAACCTCCCATAAAACCCTCTAGTGCTTTCTTTGGCAATCTTAAATCTTTGTTTTCTATGCCATCTTGTAACGGTAATCAATTATATAAATGACAGCAGCCAATCGCTGGCTTAACTACCTGCAGGGCAAGCAATAGTGACTTCATGGCCACCTCCCTCCTTGCTTGTGATTGCAAGAGGAATTATTTCACAGGCTTGAACTGACTAATGAATAAATGGCTGGGAGTCATTTTGAGCGAAGAACTTCCAGTTCTATAGAAACTATAAAACTGACTTTCCATCCCTTCCAAAATAAAATATTTAAATTGTAAAGTTCAGAATCGCAGCCTCTGAAAGCCACATATATGTATGGCTTTCAATAACTGTCAGTAACTGTTGAGCTATCAATAACTTTACAGCTGATATCAAATAAGATGGATGCATAGGGTAAAACGCTGAAGGTCTGTTAAAGCCTACGAGCTGATACATGTAATATCACTCAGGTAATTTGTTTTCTTCAAGTTAAGAACAATAAATGTCCTTTTATTTAAACTGATAGTTGGGTTTGCTACATCCTTCATTTTATATATACATAAATATATGTGTGTATGTATATATATATAATATATATGCCTTTTTACTTTTTTTCTTTTTTTTTTTTTTGCGGTACGCGGGCCTCTCCCTGTTGTGGAGCACAGGCTCCGGATGCGCAGGCTCAGCGGCCATGGCTCACCAGCCCAGCCGCTCTGCGGCATGTGGGATCCTCCCGCACCGGGGCACGAACCCGTGTCCCCTGCATCGGCAGGCGGACTCTCAACCACTGCGCCACCATGGAAGCCCTATGTCTTTTTAAAATATACACCTTTGTATGTTATGTTTTTCTCCAGCTTTACTGAAGTATGATTGACAAATAAAAATATGTATCTTTAGGTTGTAGGAGATGTTTTGATATACATATACATTGTGAAGTGATTACCACAATCAAGCTAATTAACATATCCATCACCTCACATAATTACTCTTCCTTTTGTGATGAGAACAACTGATATTACTCTCTTAGCAAATTTCAGGTATGTAATATATTAAGTACAGTCACCATACTATAACATTAGGTCTCCAGAGCTTATTCATCTTATTCCTAATTTAAAGTTTGTACCCTTTCACCAATATCTCCCCTTTTCCCCCACCCCCCCAGGCCCTGGCAACCACCATTCTATTCTCTCTTATTATAAGTTCGACTTTTTTTTAGATTCCACAAAGAAGTGAAATTATACAGTATTTGTCTTTCTGTGTCTGGTTTGCTTCACTTAGCATAATGTCCTCCGGTTTCATCCACGTTGTTGCAAATGGCAGAATTTCCTTCTTTTTTTAGGCAGAATAATATTTCATTGTAGTACATATATACCACATTTTCTTTATGCATTTGTCCATCAATGAACACTTAAGTTGTTTCTATATCTTGGCTATTGTGAATAATGCTGCAATGAACATGGGAGTGAAGATATCTCTTTGACATAGTGATTTTATTTTCTTTGGATATATACCCAGAAGTGGGAGAGCTGGATCATATGAAAGATCTATTTTTAATTTTTTTGAGGAACATCTATTCTGTTTTCCGTAATGGCTGTATATATGTTTATTAATATGCTTCTCTTTTTGAGATTCTAAAAAAAAATTTGTTTAAGTCATTTAGTTTTTTTACTGACATATAGAAATATCTATCAAATTTCATAGATATGGAGCACATAAAATTACCCTTAAGCCTAGATTGATATGTAGAAATAATCACTTTAGTTAGGCATTATAATATCTGGGCTCATAAATAATATCAATACTCCAACTTCAGGTAATTTGGGATTTTTTACCCCCAGTAAACATTATTACTCTTTTTTTTTTTTTTTTTTTTTTTTTGTGGTACACGGGCCTCTCGCTGCTGTGGCCTCTCCAGTTGGGGAGCACAGGCTCTGGACGCACAGGCTCAGCGGCCATGGCTCACGGGCCCAGCCGCTCCGCGGCATGTGGGATCTTCCCAGACCGGGGCACAAACCCGTTTCCCCCGCATCGGCAGGCGGACTCTCAACCACTGCGCCACCAGGGAAGCTCTATTACTCTTTTTTAGACTTCTTTTTTATTTATTTTCATGCTTATATCAGTCATAAAACAGAAAACACATCACTAATTTAAACAGGGAAAATTTAATATACAGAATTGTACACTGATATGTATTAGTTATCTATTGCTATGTGACAAATTATCCCAAAATTTAGCATCCTGAAACAATAGACATTTATTATGGTCTTAGTTGGTTCAGGCTGCTATAACAAAATATCACAGGCTGAGTAGCTCATAAACAGCAGAAATTTATTTCTCACAATTCTGGAGACTGGAAGCCCTAGATCAGGGTGCCAGCATGGATGGGTGAGGGCCCAATCTTCTGGGTCACAGACTTCTCTTTGTGTCCTCAGAGAATGGAAAGGGCTAGGGATCTCTTTGGAGCCTCTTTTATAAGAGCACTAATCCCATTCATGAAGGCTTTGCCCTCATAACCTAATTTCCTAATACCATCACCTTGGACATTTGGATTTTAACATATGAATTTGGGGCGGATACAACTATTCAGAGCATAGTAATTATCTCACAGTTTCTGTGGGTCAGGAATCTGGGAGTGGCTCAGATGGGTGGTTCTGGTTCAGAATCTTTCATGAGGTTTGTTATTTTTGGTAAACTCATTTGAGGAAAAACAAACCCACAGAGTCTACAGAGGAGACAATGGTCAATGGTTGCTGCCTAGTTCCAGCTTCTCAAGCCCAAGTTCCACATAACTGACCTCCCTGCCATAATCAGCCCTGGAAGAAGTGAAGTTAATCCAGTCCTCACCCTCACCACTGTGTCCTCAGGGAGCAGCCCCATCCAAGTGCTATGCCTTCCCCAGGACCCTCACTATTCTAATGAGCAAATGTTTGGCCACAAAGGAAAGTAAGAATTCTGTGAAAGGGACGATATCAGCTGAAATAAATAGTATTTTTTCACTCCTGAAGTCACTACCATAAAGCAAGATAAGAACTGAAGAGCAATGTGGAGGATTCACTGCATGGGTGGTCAATTATCATGGCCTTCTAGCAAGACCCCTATTGATTTACTGTTTAGGTTGAAAAAAATATTAATTATTTAAATAGAAGGTCAAAATCAACAATATAGTTTTGCACTGCCTGTGAAGAATGCTAGGAGTCTCAATGAATGTCTAAAGAAAACAGGAAAAATTCTCATATAGGATTTTCAGCAAAAAGGATCTAATTTTTAAAGCCACAACCAATATGCATCACATTCAGGTAGGACTGAAGACAAGCCCACATTGGTGAAATCACAAGCTAAACCCACTGAAGAGGGTGAATTATACTTGGAAAGTTATTTCTGTTGACAAAAGTAGTCTTTCTGAAAGATAAAAAATGCTCTCAAGGAAAGACTTTATGAAAGAAGAAAAAGCCATGCCAGAGAGTCATTCACAAGTTTCACTCCTTCGTCTGGCACCAATGTTACAGATGATTTAGAATAAAAATTTGTTGATATTATATGAAAGTTCAGCCCTAATATGGAAGACAAAAAAACTATCTGTGAAGATTGGTTCAGTCACCATTTTGTGCCAGTTGTTGAAGATTACTTTAGCAAAAACAAGCACCGTTAATCCTCAGTCACTTTCTGGCCATCAAGCATCCTTGAAGATATGGATTCTAGATCAGAATGGTGTTTATATGCATCTATCCATTCATTCACTCATTCTTTCAGTGACAAAAAATTTGTTGAGAACCCCCTATATGCTATAAAAGGATTGGAGGATACATCAGTGAACAAGATATTGCCTCTGATCCCAATGCATGTGCAACAAACTATTGGAGGAAATAGACAAACAACAAGCTAATTACAATGCAATGTGATTATACTGGGCTAGGAAAGTGATCATCAACCCTATTAAGCCCAACATCCCTTTCTATAATATTTTGTAATGCTCCCTTTACAATACTGAAATAAAATTTGCAGATAGTATAACCAATCTGCACACATATTTTTTAAAACATTAATATATGCCTGAAATACAATTAATATAAAGAAGAAATAAGAGGGAAATACTTTATAATAAAATTAGATGTATTTCAATATGCAGATGTTTAGGCAAGACCACACTAGAAGATATTATGAATAAGGTGGGTGCCTGCATATTTCTACCCACGCTTAATGCTAAGGACTGAATTGTGTTCACCCCAAAATTCATATGTTGAAACTCTAACAGCAAAGTGACTGCACAGTATTGCAGTAAGGAAGCAATTAAGATTAAATGAGGTCAGTAGAGATTGGTTCAAGATGGCGGAATAGAAGGATGTGCTCTCACTCCCCCTTGCGAGAGCACCAGAATCACAAGTAACTGCTGAACAGTCAGCAACAGGAAGACACTGGAACTCACCAGAAAAGATACCCCACATCCAAAGACAAAGGAGAAGTCACAATGAAGATGGTAGGAGGGGCGCAATCACAATAAAATCAAATCCCATAACTGCTGAGTGGGTGACTCACAAACTGGAGAACACTTATACCACAGAAGTCCACCCACTGGAGTGAAGATTCTGAGCCCCATGTCAGGCTTCCCAACCTGGGGGTCCAGCAACGGTAGGAGGAATTCCTAGAGAATCAGACTTTGAAGGCTAGCGGCATTTGATTGCAGGACTTCAACAAGACTGGGGGGAAACAGAGACTCCACTCTTGGGGGGCACACACAAAGTAGTGTGCACATCAGGAGCCAGGGGAAGGAGCAGTGACCCCATAGGAGACTGAACCAGACCTACCTGCTAGTGTTGGAGGGTCTCCTGCAGAGGCAGGGGGTGGCTATGGTTCACCATGAGGACAAGGACACTGGCAGCAGAAGTTCTGGGAAGTACTCCTTGGTGTGAACCCTCCCAGAGTTTGCCATTAGCCCCACCAAAGAGCCCAGGTAGGCTCCAGTGTTGGGTTGCCTCAGGCCAAACAACCAACAGGGAGGGAACCCAGCCCCAGCCATTAGCAGACAAGCGGATTAAAGTTTTACTGAGCTCTGCCCACCACAGTAACAGCCAGCTCTACCCACCACCAGTTCCTCCCATCAGGAAACTTGCACAAGCCTCTTAGATAGCCTCACCCACCACAGGAAAGACAGCATAAGCAAGAAGAACTACAATCCTGCAGCCTGTAGAACAAAAACCACATTCACAGAAAGATAGACAAGTTGAAAAGGCAGAGGGCTATGGACCAGATGAAGGAACAAGATAAAACCCTAGAAAAACAACTAAATGAAGTGGAGATAGGCAACCTTCCAGAAAAAGAATTCAGAATAATGATAGTGAAGATGATCCAGGACCTCAGAAAAAGAATGGAGGCAAAGATCGAGAAGATGCAAGAAATGTTTAACAAAGATCTAGAAGAATTAAAGAAAAAACAAACAGAGATGAACAATACAATAACTGAAATGAAAAATACACTAGAAGGAATCAATAGCAGAATAACTTAGGCAGAAGAACGGATAAGTGACCTGGAAGACAGAATGGTGGAATTCACAACTAGGGAACAGAATAAAGAAAAAAGAATGAAAAGAAATGAAGACTGCCTAAGAGACCTCTGGGACAACACTAAACTCAACAACATTCACATTATAGGGGTCCCAGAAGGGGACCCAGAAGGGGAAGAGAGAGAGAAAGGACCTGAGAAAATATTTGAAGAGATTATAGTTGAAAACTTCCCTAACATGGGAAAGGAAATAGCCACCCAAGTCCAGGAAGTGCACAGAGTCCCAGGCAGGATAAACCCAAGGAGAAACACACCGAGACACATAGTAATCAAATTCTCAAAACTTAAAGACAAAGAAAAATTATTAAAAGAAGCAAGAGAAAATGACAAATAACATACAAGGAAACTCCCATGAGGTTAACAGCTGATCTCGAAGCGGAAACTCTACAAGCCAGAAGGGAGTGGCATGACATATTTAAAATGACGGGGCTTCCCTGGTGGCGCAGTGGTTGAGAGTCCGCCTGCCAATGCAGGGGACGCCGGTTCGTGCCCCGGTCCGGGAGGGTCCCATATACCGCGGAGCGGCTGGGCCTGTGAGCCATGGCCGCTGGGCCTGCGCATCCGGAGCCTGTGCTCCGCAATGGGAAGGCCACAACAGTGAGAGGCCCGCGTACAGCAAAAAAAATAATAAATAAAAATAAAATAAAATGACGAAAGTGAAAAACGTAAAACCAAGATTACTCTACCCAGCAAGGATCTCATTCAGATTCGACGGAGAAATCAAAAGCTTTACAGACAAGCAAAAGCTAAGAGAATTCAGCACCACCAAACCAGCTCTACAACAAATACTAAAGGAACTTCTCTAAGTGGGAAACACAAGAGAAGAAAAGGACCTACAAAAACAAACCCAAATCAAGTAAGAAAATGGTAATAGGAACATACATACCCATAATTACCTTACACGTGAATGGATTAAATACTCCAACCAAAAGACACAGGCTTGCTGAATGGATACAAAAATAAGACCCATCTATATGCTGTCTACAAGAGACCCACTACAAACCTAGGGACACATACACACTGAAAGTGAGGGGATGGAAAAAGATATTCCATGCAAATGGAAATCAAAAGAAAGTTGGAGTAGCAATACTCATATTAGATAAAATAGACTTTAAGATAAAGATTGTTACAAGAGACAAGAAAGGATACTACATAATGATCAATGAATCAATCCAAGAAGAAGATATTACAATTATAAATATATATGCACCCAACATAGGAGCACCCCAATACATAAGGCAACTGCTAACAGCTCTAAAAGAGGAAATCGACAGTAACACAATAATAGTGGGGAACTATAACACCTTACTTACACCAATGGACAGATCATCCAAGCAGAAAATTAATAAGGAAACACAAGATTTAAATGACACAATAGATAAGACAGATTTAATTGATATTTATAGGACACTCCATCCAAAAACACCAGATTACACTTTCTTCTCCAGTGCACATGGAACATTCTCCAGGATAGATCACATCTCGGGTCACAAATCAAGCCTCAGTAAATTTAAGAAAATTGAAATCATATCAATCATCTTTTCCGACCACAACGCTATGAGATTAGAAATGAATTACAGGGAAAAAAATGTAAAACACACAAAAACATGGAGGCCAAACAATACATTATTAATAACCAAGAGATCACTGAAGAAATCAAAGAGGAAATCAAAAAATACCTAGAGACAAATGACAATGAAAACACGACGATCCAAAACCTATGGGATGCAGCAAAGGCAGTTCTAAGAGGGAACGTTATAGCTATACAAGCCTTCCTGAAGAAACAAGAAAAATCTCAAATAAACAAGGTAAGGTTCCTTTAGGTGTAAGGTGTATCTAACCTTACACCTAAAGCAACTAGAGAAAGAAGAACTAACAAAGCCCAAAGTTAGCAGAAGGAAAGAAATCATAAAGATCAGAAGAGAAAAAAATGAAATCAAAACAAAGAAAACAATAGCAAAGATCAATAAAACTAAAAGCTGGTTCTTTGAGAAGATAAACAAAATTGATAAACCATTAGCCAGACTCATCAAGAAAAAGAGGGAGGGGCTTCCCTGGTGGCGCAGTGGTTGAGAGTCCGCCTGCCGATGCAGGGGACACGGGTTCGTGTCTCGGTCTGGGAAGATCCCACGTGCCGCAGAGCGGCTGGGCCCGTGAGCCATGGCCGCTGAGCCTGCGCGCCCGGAGCTTGTGCTCTGCAACGGGAGCGGCCACAACAGTGAGAGGCCCGCGTACTGCAAAAAAAAAAGAGGGAAAGGGCTCAAATCAAAAAAATTAGAAATGAAAAAGGAGAAGTTACAACAGACACTGCAGAAATACAAAGCATCCTAAGAGACTACTACAAGCAACTCTATGCCAATAAAATGGACAACCTGGAAGAAATGGACAAATTCTTGGAAACGTATAACCTTCCAAGACTGAACCAGGAAGAAACAGAAACTGTGAACAGACCAATCACAAGTAATGAAATTGAAACTGTGATTAAAAATCTTCCAACAGACAAAAGTCCAGGACCGGAAGACTTCACAGGTGAATTCTATCAAACATTTAAGGAAGAGTTAACACCCATCCTTCTCAAACTCTTCCAAAAAATTGCGGAGGAAGGAACACTCTCAAACTCATTCTATGAGGCTACCATCACCCTGATACCACAACCAGACAAAGATAATACAAAAAAAGAAAATTACAGGCCAATATCACTGATGAATTTAGATGCAAAAATCCTCAACAAAATACTAGAAAACAGAATCCATCAACACATTAAAACGATCATACACCATGATCAGTGGAATTTGTCCCAGGGATGCAAGGATTCTTCAATATATGCAAATCAATGAATGTGATACACCATATTAACAAACTGAAGAATAAAAACCATATGATCATCTCAATAGATGCAGAAAAAGCTTTTGACAAAATTCAACACCCATTTATGATAAAAACTCTCCAGAAAGTGGGCATAGAGAGAACCTACCTCAACATAATGAAGGCCATATATGATAAACCCACAGCAAACATCATTTTCAATGGTAAAAAACTGAAAACTTTTCCTCTAAGATCAGGAACAAGACAAGGATGTCCACTCTCACCACTATTATACAACATAGTTTTGGAAGTCCTAGCCACGGCAATCAGAGAAGAAAAAGAAATAAAAGGAATACAAATCGGAAAAGAAGAAGTAAAACTGTCACTGTTTGTAAATGACATGACACTATGCATAAAGACTACTAAAGATGCCACCAGAAAACTACTAGAGCTAATCGATGAATGTGGTACAGTTGCAGGATACAAAATTAATGCACAGAAATCTCTTGCATTCCTATACACTAATGATAAATAATCTGAAAGAGAAATTAAGGAAACATTCCCATTTACCACTGCAAGAAAAGGAACAAAATACCTAGGAAAAAACCTACCTAGGGAGACAAAAGACCTGTATGCAGAAAACTATAAGACACTGATGAAAGAAATACCAACAGATGGAGAGATATACCACGTTCCTGGATTGGAAGAATAAACATTGTGAAAATGACTATACTACACAAAGCAATCTACAGATTCAATGCAATCCCTATCAAATTACCAATGGCATTTTTTATGGAACTAGAACAAAAAATTTTAATATTTGTATGGAGACACAAACGACCCCGAATAGCCAAAGCAGTCTTGAGGGAAAGAAACGGAAACGGAGGAATCAGACTCCCTGACACCAGACTATACTACAAAGCTACAGTAATCAAGACAATATGGTACTGGCACAAAAGCAGAAACATAGATCAATGGAACAAGATAGAAAGCCCAGAGATACACCCACGCACCTGTGGTCAACTAATCTATGACAAAGGAGGCAAGAATATACAATGGGGAAAAGACAGTCTCTTCAATAAGTGGTGCTGGGAGAACTGGACAGCTACATGTAAAAGAATGAAATTAGAACACTCCCTAACACCATACACAAAAATAAACTCAAAATGGATTAGAGACCTAAATGCAAGACCGGACACTATAAAACTCTTAGAGGAAAACATAGGAAGAACACTCTTTGACATAAATCACAGCAAGATCTTTTTTGATCCACCTCCTATAGAAATGGAAATAAAAACAAAAATAAACAAATGGGACCTAATGAAACTTAAAAGCTTTTGCACAGCAAAGGAAACCATAAACAAGATGAAAAGACAACCCTCAGGGCCTCCCTGGTGGCGCAAGTGGTTGAGAGTCCGCCTGCCGATGCAGGGGATACGGGTTCGTGCCCCGGTCTGGGAGGATCCCATATGCCGCGGAGCGGCTGGGCCCGTGAGCCATGGCCGCTGAGCCTGCGCGTCCGGAGCCTGCGCGTCCGGAGCCTGTGCTCCGCAACGGGGGAGGCCACAACAGTGAGAGGCCCGCATACCGCAAAAAAAAAAAAAAAAAAAAAAAAAAAGACAACCCTCAGAATGGGAGCAAATATTTGCTAATGAATCAACAGGCAAAGGATTAATCTCCAAAATATATAAAGTCATGCAGCTCAATATTAAAACAACAAACAATCTAATCAAAAAATGAGCAGAAGACCTAAATAGACATTTCTCCAAAAAAGACATACAGATGGCCAAGAAGCACATGAAAAGCTGCTCAACATCACTAATTATTAGAGAAATGCAAATCAAAACTACAATGAGGTATCACCTCACACCGGTTAGAATGGGCATCATCAGAATATCTACAAACAATAAAAGAGGGTGTGGAGAAAAGGGAACCCTCTTGCACTGTTGGTGGGAATGTAAATTGATACAGCCAGTATGGAGAACACTATGGAGCTTCCTTAACAAACTAAAATTAGAATTATCATATGACCCAGCAACCCCACTACTGGGCATATACCCAAGAAAAACATAGTTCAAAAAGACACATGCACCCCAGTGTTCATTGCTGCGCTATTTACAATAGCCAGGTCATGGAATCAACCTAAATGCCCATCGGCAGACAAATGGATAAAGAAGATGTGGGACATATATACAATGGAATATTACTCAGCCATTAAAAGGAAGGAAATTGGGTCACTTGTAGAGACATGGGTGCATCTAGAGACTGTCATACAGAGTGATGTAAGTCAGAAAGACAAAAACAAATAGTGTATATTAACGCATATATGTGAAACCTAGAAAAACGGTACAGATGAACCATTTGCAGGGCAGAAATAGAGACACAGATGCAGAGGACAAACGTATGGACACCAAGGGGGGAAAGCGGTGGGAGGGTGAGGTGGTGGTGTCATAAATTGGGAGATTGGGATGGACATGTATACACTGATGTGTATAAAATGGATGACTAATAAGAACCTGCTATATAAAAAAATTTTAAAATTAAAAAAATTTTAAAAACAGATGAATGCAAAAAAAAAAAAAAAAAGAGAGAAGGCAGCCATCTGCCAGCCAGGAAGTCCTCACCAGAAACCAAATCTTGGACTTTTCAGCCTCCAGAGCTGTGGGAAATAAATAAACCCAGTCTATGGTATTTCATTATGGTATTCTGAACTAATACACTTAGAGTCACCGCGAAGGAGACAGCTACATGTGCAGACTGATCCGGTATGCTGTATTGGCCTCAAAAACCACAAACATCATTGCAGTCAGTAATAGGATTTTCTGAAATGGCTTCCTTTTCCCTGAGGAAAGTTCCAAACAAAAAACAGCATTATCTTCACTAGATTTACTTAGCAATTGCATTCTTAGAAAATACACAGTTTTATTTCAATGATGCAAAAACTACATTGAGTTTATATGTAAAATGAGTTTTATTCTAGACAAGGTATGATAAACATTTTTAACTATGCAAATGTTCGGCAGGACATTCAAAAGCCCTACAAATGCAGGACAATTCTTCATTGTGTGAGATTGTCCCTTATGCCAACATACCAATCTCCCTAACAAAAAATTCCAGTAACACGTCATTGTGAAACAAGAACAGAAAATCTCCATTAATATCAATCTGTCCCCCAGGAGGCAATACTGTCCCCACTGAGAACCACCATTCCAGGGTTTAGAAAGAGGGGAATCCAACACAGCCATAGGGCTGTAGGAAAGACTAATGCAGAAAGTCACACCAGTTAATTGAGCCAGTAGAAATTGAAGGTGACTGCACAGGGTCAGTGGTGAGAAGGGTTGAAGATGAAAGAGGGCATAGCATACTCAGGACGCTGCAGACATAACAGTATGGCTGGGACATTAAGTCACATTAATATTTACTCTGTCAAACAGACTCACAGGGACTTCCCTGGTGGTGCAGGGGTTGGCACTCCATGCTCCCAATGTAGGGGGCCTGGGTTCGATCCTTGGTCAAGGAAGTAGATCCCACATGCATGCTGCAACTAGAGTTCACATGGCATAACTAAGGAGCCCGTGTGCCACAACTAAGGAGCCCTCAAGCCACAACTAAGTAGCCCTCAAGCCACAACTAAAGGAGCCCACCTGCCACAACTAAGACCCGGCACAACCAAACAAATATAAATAAATAAATATTTTTAAAAAAGACTCACAGACATAGAGAACAGATTTGTGGTTGCCAACAGGGAGGGGGAGTGTGGAAAGGATGGATTGGGAGTTTGGGGTTAGCAGATGCAGACTATTATATATAGAATGGATAGACAACAAGGTCCTACTATATAGCACAGGGAACTATAAACCATAATGGAAAAGAATATAAAAAAGAATATAATATATATATATATATGTAACAGTCATTTTGGTGTAGAGCAGAAATTAACACAACATTCTACATCAACTATACTTCAATAAAAAATATTTACTCTGCTGCTAAAAACATGAAGAAAAAGAATTAAGCCTAAAAAATCCTGTTGAAATGGCACTTAAAGAATAGGTTTCTGCCTGCCTTCCAAAAGTTTTTAGACACTACTATTAAGCAAGTGTTGTACAATTCTCAACTTAAAATTTTCATCAGAGGACATCAACAAGAAACTGAGCTTTCAGGTTTAGAAACTGAGCTTCTCATTAAAGAGCAAAGAGTGGCAAATCAAAGGTAATATTAGCATCTTTCTTCCTATCTCAGTTGACATTAGATTAAACACCTCTCTCACCTCTGGGGTAAGGGTTCTTGGCCCTTCTCATCAAAGCTGCTTTCTGAGCATCAGACTGTAACAAGAGGTCACAAGCTGGCAACTTTGCTGCATCTGACCCATCGGCAGCTTTGTATTCCCCACAGTGTTACCTACTATGTGGATTTTTAAAGTTTTAATTAGTTACCAGCGCACAAAAATCTGGATTTTCAGCTTCTCTGGGGTTAACAGAAGAACTGGCAATAGCAGGTCTGCATGGCCCCAGGTCAACAGTAGCTAGAGCTGAGGAAGGGCTGGCCAGGGCATGTGTGCTCTAGTTTTCTATTCCCTCATTCCTTATGATATCCAACACCTAGGTCTGCTTTCAGTTATCATTTGTCATTGGACTAGGTAGTGTTTTCCTTATGCCTGGCGTAGTGGGTTGAATGACAACCCCCAGAAAGAAATTTCCACATCCTAATTCCCAGAACCTGTGAATTATCCTCTTTGGAAAAAGGGCCTTTACAGATGTCATTTAAGTTAAGGATCTCAAGATAAAGAGACATACTGGATTATCCAGGAGGGCCCTAAATCCAATGATAAGTGTCTTTTTAAGAGAGAGACACACAGGGGAGACAAGACAGAAGAGGAGAAAACAGACACACAGAGGAGAAGGCAATGTGAAGACAGAGGCAGAGATTGGAAAGATGTGGCCACAAATCCATGAAGCCAAGGAACACTGAGAGCCACCAAAAGCTGGAAGAGGCAAGGAAGGATTCTCCTCTAGAGCCTTCAGAGGGACTGAAGCCCTGCTGACATCTTGATTTCAGACTTGTGGCCTCCAGATAGATCTGTGAGAGAGTGCATTTCTGTTGTTTTAAGCCACTCAATTTGTGGTATTTTGTTATGGCAGCCCTAAGATGTTTCAGAGGTAATGGAAAATTCAGAGCTAATGGCAAAGAATGTGGCTTGCAAACACATAATTAAAGTAAAAAATACAGCTAAAATCTCCAAAAGAATGACTTAGTAAGACAAAAGAAAAAAAAAAAAAGGAAGAGATGAGACCCAAGTGCTAACATAAGGAACACCCATTATTAAGAACAGTTAGGAAGAGAATGAGGATACAGCCAAGGATTTGGGAAGCAAAAGAACATGGTCATTTTTGTTGAGTGCTGACCCAGTACAAAATGAGGAGGAAAACATGGTGTAAATGAGTTCAAGTGTGTTAAAAGTGTTCAAGATACACAAACCACTCATTTCAGAAATATCTACCCAAAGAAAAAAATGCTAGAAATGTCTGGAAATGGAAATAGTTTCACTGGATGAGCAGTGTGTTTGCTTTGGCTTCTTGTTTCTGTTTTGGGTTTTCTTTTTCTTTTTTAAAATATAAGGAAGATATGATTGAAGGGAAAAGGGAAATTTTACTCTCTATTCTACATTTTATTCTCAGAGTTTGAGACAAATATTGGAAAATTTAGGACTAATCATTGAATTGTGATTATTAAAACAATGGATTTTATTAAATCTTTCAAATCATTGTGATATAGTCGATGCAATTGCTAATAGCAGTTAGCAGCAAAGTAAATATTACAAACTAAAATTGACTGTAAGTATCATTATTTACCAATCCAGCATTAGATATTATTTATCTATTACATTACAAAAGATATTCAGAGGAAGTTAATGAGCTGCATAATTATTTACTTATTATTTATAATTAGTGGGATACTCACACAGTATAAAGAAATATGATGTCCTATGTTCCTCAAGACAGAAAATACTATGGGAGGATTTGGAAAGGAACTGTCACCTCTACCTAGTACTGCAATTATACAAGTACATGAATTTCTGAATCATAATTTAGTAATTACACAGATTAAATTTAACTTAGATAGCAATACATAATGTATATTTGATATCAATAATAATAGCTAATATCTATTAAGTGTTCACTGTGTGTTAGGCCTTACACAAATTAATTCATTTAATTCCTCATGATAATCCTGATAGGTGGGTACAATTATCATTCCTATTTTACAGATGAGGAAATTAAAGCACAAAGAGATAGAGTATACTACCTAAATCACACAGCTAGAGAGAGTGTTATGGTCTGCATTAAACCTATGCTCTGGCTCCAGAGTCTGCACTGGCAACCAAAAACGATCTAAAATGCAAATCTTAAATGAAAATATAATAATTTTCATTTATTCAAATAGAGCAGCTATGTATTGATCCAGGCACTGGAATTTTAATATTAGCTTGTATAATTAACTGACTAGGTCATCAGAATTAACATATGCATCAAATTTAGGATACACTAAATAAAATCACAGTTGCTTTAATGTGTTTATGATTCATTATTCTTTTTTCAAAATGTTGACAACTCACCTGACTTTTATCTGAAAAGCCAAGAAGAGTTTCAAAGGAATAGAACCTCCTTTATAACATGGTTTATTAAAACATGTTTACATAGACTACATCTCTTAATGTCTAGCAATGACATACTGTCAGAAGTTACTATACATCCATTGCTGACAACAGACATATTAGTGTATAAGTCCATCCAAATACACACAAACACACACGAATACAGATCTATGCTCTTGCGCAGTTAGTATAATACATAAATGTATTTCTCATGGAAAAAAATACAGTGTGCATGGAAATGCTTCTGCTGTATTTGATGGGATTCATTTTTTTAATACTTATTTACTTATTTATTTACCTTTGGCTGCATTGGGTCTTCACTGCTGGGCGCCGGCTTTCTCTAGTTGCGGTGATCAGGGGCTACACTTCGTTGTGGTGCGCAGGCTTCTCATTGTGGTGGCTTCGTGGGCTCTAGAACGCAGGCTCAGTAGTTGTGGCACACGGGCTTAGTTGCTCCGCGGCATGTGCGATCTTCCCAGATGAGGGCTCTAACCCGTGTTCCCTGCATTGGCAGGCGGATTCGCAACCACTGCGCCACCAGGGAAGTCCCTGATGGGATTTAAATTCTGCCAAGTGACAGGCGTTCACAGTTCAAGAGACTCATGGTTTCAGCTAAGGGCAGAATTTGGCTCCATGTATTTTAAATAGCATCCGGAGGGAGTATCGTTCTTGTAAATGTACAGTGTGAGAGCAATTCTAAGTTCATAATTGGATCTGGCATGTAGTGATCCATTACTATCCTCTGAAAGCAGGCATCTGCTACTTAATTTTTAAGGGCCATGACAAAACTGATTACAAAATCGTGAACATTAATACAATAGCTTTTATCAAACATTCAAATAATTGCAATCACTAAAATTAAGGCGACAGTTAATAGCAATTAGCAGTGAAATAAATACTCAAACAGAAAACGTGAAGGAAACATCACAGTTTGTCGGAACAATTAGTTGCCAGGTCCTGTGGGTTCTGCCCTCGTTACCTCTGTCACACTCTTGCTCCCTCTCCATTCCCTCTGCCACCTCTCCACTCAGGGTCCAGGGCCTCTGGAAGAGTGCCTCATAACTTCTGCAACAATACACAGCCTACATCTTTCCTTCTTGCAATCCATTTATAGCACAATCCCCAGAAAACTTCCAGAACCACACTGCTCCAATTATATCAGTCTCCTACACAAAACTCTTACAGGACCCCATTGCTGGCAGAATGAATGCCACGTTCTCCTGTCTATCATACATGCACTCTGTGGACTGGCCCTAATAGAAATCCCAACCACGTTTTCCACATTTGTTCTTCCCTGATCGTTTCAGCAAAACAACTTTCCTCTTCTCCACATACGCTCTAAGCTTTCCATATCTAGAGCTTTGCGTATAACACCTCACTACTTAGAATCTTTTCCTCTTCATCTCTAACGTTCTCCCTCAGTATACACCCAACTCAGATTTAACCTCCTCCTTGCAGACTTCCTTGATCTCACTATATACTACTAACCTCTGCCTCTGAACACTCAGTTTTACATCTCCCTTCTCTGTGAAAGTTTGCTATTGTCTATCTTGTATTCTAGGTATAGTGGGCCCTCCCTATCAGTGGGTTCGGCATCCAGGGATTCAACCAGTTGCAGATGCACAGTTGGTTGAATCCGGGGACACAGAACATGCTGATATGGAGGACCCACTGAACAAGAAAAACTGGGGAAATCTGAGTAAGATCAGTGGGTTGTATCAATGTCGGTACCCTGGCTGTGATATTATACTGTAGTTTTGCAAGAAGTTACACTGGGGAAAACATGGGGAAAAAGTACAAAGGATCTCCCTCTACTATATATTTCAACTATACGTTCAATATGAATCAACAATTATCTCAAAATAAAACATTCAATTAAAAAACCAACACCCAGGGTAGATCCCAGAGAGTAAGGATGGGATTAGCGTTTTCAGCTTCTCCACATAGCAAAGGCTTGAACCTGCTCTCGCCATATCGCACCTCTGATGTAGTGGAACCTCAGAGAGAGATCATTCTGTGAGTTGCCTGAAAGGAATGGGCACCAGGAGATGTGGCCTTGGACACCTGGGCATGAATCACTTGTGACGCAGAGATTCACTCGGTCTGCCTGGTTTGAGGAGCTGTCTACTTCAGATTAAAAGCTGATGTGAGGGTAAACAGTATACAGGAATTCCCTACACTATCTTTGCAGCAGTAGTGAGTTGAACAGTATCCCCCCAAGAAATCATGTCCACCAAGAACCTCAGAATATGACCTTATTTGGAAAACAAGTCCCTCACCTTGTTCAGATTCTGTTCAAGTGGTAGAATGAAAGACTTTGTAAATGAGAAGAAAGGAACAATCCTGTACCATTTGAAAGGAGTACTGTGTGAATTGCACATTTTGCAATACTTTATCTCTCTTTCCCTCCTTCCTTCTCTCCCTATCTCTGTCAGAAATTTTGTGATTGCCATAAATTAATAATAAATTTATTTAATCTTTAAAATATGCAGAAGGAAAAGAATACACTTCCAGAATTAGCCTTACCTTGGCCATAACCCAGGTTCTCTATTTTTCATTTGCAAATCATTTCTATTTAAAGAATGTTCCCAATAAAGAAATATGTCACTTACTCCCTTGTGCTGATCCTGGTCTCCTTAAAAGCAGGGAGGGTACCACTCCTAATGACTAGATCCAAACTCTTAATCAAAAAGGTCTGTGAACCTCTGAAACTGTGTGAATTTTTGAATGAATGTGCACTTTTCCTGTAAGAAGTTCTGTAACTTTCATCATGTTCTCAAAGATTTTAAACCAAGACACTCAAGCAGTTTGGAAGCACATACTACAAGCTTAATTTATGTTTGCTGAACAAACTACTTAATTTATTTATATATTCTGTCAATGTCCTCCAGCCAAAGAACCACTGGAAACACAGGTGTAGTTGAACAAGTTGGGTTTATTCCTTGGTGCAGAGAGGAAGAATATACACCATGAGGAATCATAAGTCGTCTCAGGAAGACAGTAGTAGAAAGAACCAATTACAGGATTTGGAATTTGATTCAGTGACTTGGGGGAGAGTCTATGATTAAGTCTCTCCAACAATCTTATCTATGGGAAAGAGAACAGCATAGGGATAAAGCGGTAATTAGTAAAGAAGTAGCAGTCACTCATTTTGGCTATGACAGGGGTGTTTCATGGATATTCTGTGGGTGGCAGAGTGACCTTGTTGATGTCTGTGCTTAGACAAAATTATGAAGTAGCGTTGCTCTCTCTCATTTTTTCATGGTCTCAGAGTAATCTGGTCTGAGGTTGTGTTCTGTGAGATAATTTATGTCTCATAGGAGAATAATACAGCCTAGCTGTGAGTGCCAGACCAGCTTCTGAATGTCAGGGGCTGTTCTGTTTTCCTTTCTCAATTCCTAATAATGTAAAGACTTCTACAATGTCAAGTAAGTCAGTAAGGTGTTGGTAAAGCTTAAGAATTTACTGGGCTAACATTACTGCTGGAATCTAAAATAGAGAATTATATCTATGATAAAATATACATCAGATTTTATATACACATAATGAATTTACATCCACACAATTAGGCATTTTAATCAGTATTTCTTCTTATACATTTCACAAATAGTTTCCCTTGGAAGGTCCATCAAGAAGTGGTTTTATTAACCACTACATAAAGTTTTACTATGTAAAGCTAGACCTTTTATGGGTGTGAAATTAAAAAAAAAAAAATGTAAGGCCAAAATAGGCATCTAATTACACATATCTTTTAAAAGCCCTTTTTTCAAATTAATAAACAAGAGTATATTGGAAAGTCCATGAATTTATATGTTTATATTTTCATTTTGTGATAATCTAAAGAAAAACAATGGTATTAAAAGTTTGGGGCTTCCCTGGTGGCACAGTGGTTAAGAATCTGCCTGCCAATGCAGGCGACACGGGTTCGAGCCCTTGTCAGGGAAGATCCCACATGCCGCAGAGCAACTAAGCCCATGCGCCACAACCACTGAGCCTGTGCTCTAGAGCCCGCGAGCCACTACTGAGCCCACGTGCCACAACTACTGAGGCCCACACACCTGGAGCCCGTCCTCTGCAACAGGAGAAGCCACTGCAGCGAGAGGCCCGTGCACCACAACGAAGAGTAGCCCCCGCTCGCCTCAACTAGAGAGAGCCTGCGCACAGCAACAAAGACCCAACGCAGCCAAAAGTAAAAATAAATAAATAATTAAAAAAAAAAAAAAAAAAAAAAAGTTTGGATGACTATCTCATCACTAAGTACTACTAGGTGATATCTGTCCTCTTGTGTATCTCTAAAAGTAGAATCTTTTTTGTTCCAAGTGAAACCAGATGACACCACAGGGCACTGTGATACTGAACCAGTACTAGCTGAACCAGAAGAAAATGGTTGGGAAAATTGAGTTCATCACATAGCATACAGGCACACAATGATACAGGTACAAGAAACTCCAAAGGACCTGCATCTAGCTCAGGGAATAGCAGATTGTAGGCACTTCACAAAATCTGAAGAGGAGGGAGGAAGGAAGGAGACATTTACTAGAATGTGAACAGAGATGGTGTTGGGTGATAGGACTAATTAGAGACTGCTGTTTTAATTACTTTATCTTTCTTTTTAACAGAGCTTAAATTTCCTTTAATAATCATATAAAATAAAATTATATAGTGAAAAATCTCCATATTATTGTTCAATATGATGCTACTGATGTGTTATTTTTATAATACTTGAGGCGCCTGATACTTTATAAAATGCTGTGAGACTTCTAGTTTCCGTTCTGACATGGAAAGAGCTTGGAAATTGTAATTCCCATCCTCACATCTAAAAAAAATAAGAACTGAACAAAGCGAAAATCAACAACTCTGCTTAGATCCACCAGAGAACTGAGACCATAAGGCAAACCACTGCCCTGAAAACTGGAGAAACTGAAGAATACAGAGAATCACAGCTTACTGGAGCAGAAGCTGCTGCTAGAGCCTGGAAGGACCACTTAAAGGACAATTCACTAACTCCTGGATACTAACTTAAGAGATAAAAACTCCAGGGTGCCCAGCTTCAGGGGAAACCTCACATTTTTTGAGTTTTACCTTCAGGAGCCCCTCCACATTCTCAGGGTGAAGATCAGAGAAAAAACCCCCTTGTGCTTGTGGCAGCGGAAGGGAAAAATTAACCATTTTGAAATAAGCCCAGAGCATTTCTGTTTCCTCAGCAACTGCCTGTCCCCAAAGAAAACGAACATATGTCAATTCCTTTCCTAAATGCCAGCAATGAAAAATTAGAATTTGAAATTAAAAACACATCATGTACATTAGCACTCAAAACAAGAAATATAGTAGTATAAACCTCACAAAATATGTACAAGATCTACATGAGGAAAAATACAAACTCTGATGAATGAAATCAAAGAATATCTAAATAAACGGAGAGATAGTTCATGTTCATGGATAGGAGGACAAAATGTTGTTAAGATCTCAGTCCTTCCCGTTTTGACCTATAGATTCAATGCAATCCCAATCAAAATCCTAGCTAGGTATCTTGTGCATACTCACAAACTGATTCTAAAGTTTATATGGAAAGACAAAAGACTCAAAATCACCAACAAAACAGTGAAGAAGAAGAACAAAGTTGGAGGACTGACACTACCTAACTTTAAAGACTTACTATAAAGCTGCAGTAATTAACACAATATGGTATTGGTGAAAAACAGACAAATTGATCAATGAAACAGAAAAGGAAGCACAAAAATAGACCCACATAAATACAGACAGCTGATCTTTGACAAAGAAGCAAAAGCAATTCAATGGATAAATGATAGTTGTATTAGTTTGCTAGGACTGCCATTACAACATATCACGGACTGGATAGCTTAAACAACAGAAGTTTATTTTTCACAGTTCTGGAGGCTAGAAGTCCAAGATCATGGCGTCAGCAGGTCTGGTTTCTTTTGAGGCTTCTCTCCTTGGCTGGCAGATGGCAACTTTCTCACTGTGTCTTCATATTGGTCTGTATATGTGTCTGGTGTTTGTAGTCCCTTTTTATAAGGATAAAGGATATCAGTCATATTGGATAAGAGCCCACTCTAACAACTCATTTTAACTTAATTACTTCTTTGAAAGCCCTATCTCTAAATACAGTCACATTCTAAAGCACTGAGCTAAGGCATCAACATATGAATTTGGGGGGCTGGGGGGACACAATTCAGCCCATAACAATAGTCTTTTTGATAAATCATGCTGTAACAACTGGACATCTACATGCAAAAAGAAAAAAAATTAACCTAGACAGACCGGACACCTTTCGCAAAAATTAATTCAAAATGGATTACAGACCTAAATATAAAACATAAAACTATAAACCTCCTAAAAGACGACATCAGAAAAAATTTAGGTGACCTTAGATTTGGCAGTGAGTTTACAGATGCAACACCGAAAGCAGAACCCATGAAAGAAACAATTGATAAGCTGAACTTAATTAAAGTGTAGAACTTCTGTTCTGTGAAAGACACTGTTAAGAGAATGAAAAGACAAGCCAAAGACTGAGAGAAAGTCTCTGTAAAACACATATCTGATAAAGTACTTATTTCTGAATATATAAAGAACTCTTAAAACTCAACAATAAGAAAACACACAACCCAATTTAAGAGAAGGCAAAAGATCTGGACTGGGCTTCCATGGTGGTGCACTGGCTCAGAATCCGCCTGCCAATGCAGGGGACAGGGGTTCGAGCCCTGGTCCAGGAAGATCCCACATGCTGCGGAGCAACTAAGCCCGTGCACCACAACTACTGAGCCTGCGCTCCAGAGTCTGCGAGCCACAACTACTGAGCCCACGTGCCACAACTACTGAAGCCCACACGCATAGAGCCCATGCTCCGCAACAAGAGAAGCCACCTCAATGAAAAGCCCGCGCACCACAATGAAGAGTAGCCCCTGCTCGCCGCAACTAGAGAAAGCCCACATGCAGCAATAAAGACCCAACGCAGCCAAAAATAAAATATAAATAGGGTGGGAGGGAGGGAGACGCAAGAGGGAAGAGATATGGGGACATATGTATATGTATAATTGATTCACTTTGTTATAAAGCAGAAACTAACACACCATTGTAAAGCAATTATACTCCAATAAAGATGTTAATAAATAGGCTTAAAAAAATTTTAAGATAATAATAAAAATAAATAAATAAAGCTTTCAGCCTGCACACAAAAAATAAAAATAAAATATAAATAAATTTCTTTAAAAAATTTTTCTTTAAAAAAAAAAATGAGGGTTCAATCTGAAACAGAACCACAGCCCCTGCACCTTCTACCTCATAAAGAATTATCCAGTCCAAACCCTACAGGTTTCTCAACCTCCAAAATTAACATTTTGCACTGGATAATTCTATGTGTGTGTGTTGGGGTTGGGGGGGCGCAAGGGCCACAGGGTGCTGACCTGCACGTAGTAGGATGTTTAGCCATGTACCTGAACTCTGTCAACTAGATGCCAGTAGCAACCCTCATGCCTGCCTCCCTACCCCTCCCACCTCCTCACCTCTGTCACGATAAGACATCTCCAAAGATCACCAAGTTTCCCATGGGGGTCAAAATTGCCCTCAGTTAGGAATTCACTGGCATCCAGCAGTTAGAACTCCACGCTACCACTGCAGCGGGGCACAGACTTGATCCCTTTAGTTGGGGAACTAAACTAAGATCCCGCAAGCTGTGCGTGACCAAAAAAAAAAAATTACCCTCAACTGAGAACAACTTGTATGAAGGGATGTGATACAGGGATTGTGGAAGCTGTGTCACCGTAAGGTTGGGGTCTCCGGCTCTGATGAAGGAGCTTGAAGTCCCCAGGGTAGTCAGGAAGGGAGGATGGACATAGAGGAGGGACGAACAAGAAGGAACTGGAACTCACCAGCCTGAGCTGGGTTCCCACAAAGAGGGAATGACACCCAGGTTTCTTCTTGCTGCCTCTGGTGTTGGTGACAGGGGTGTCCTACAGAAGCTGGGGCTCTCGGTTGCAGAACTAAACACACACCTTGCCCAAGAGTCAGAGAAACTGAAAGAAGACCTGGGGGAAGGTGGAGCAGTTGCAGTTTCAACAATGTGAACCAGCGGATAAACAGCAATGTCTGTGAGCTACCAAATGGTTACTGCTTCACTTCCACCCTACCAGTCTTGAGCAAGAATCTCTCCTGTGGCTTACCCTAACCGGAAATACCTAGGGAAATAGTTCAGCCTCATCAATGTATTACAGAACCATTGCAAATACTCTCTTTTTAATGTAGTAAAAGGAAAGTGTTCAAAACTGGTCAAGTCAGCTCATCATAGATTTTATTTTTTATTTCCAAATGAACGCCAGAGAAAAATATAGAAATACGCTGGTGAATCTGCAGGGACCTTCAACTAATTATACATTTTCCCCCAAATATTAACTCCATTCAGTTTATAATCATATTCTGCCTCAGATGTTACCTGCTCTGTGGCCATATATAAATCAGTCTTCTAAAATCAATTGAAAACTTGACGTAACACCTGTGGAATATTTATAATTTATAGCTACAGAGGCCAGATGTTAATGATAAGGAGAACTAATAACAAAATATAATCTAAATGAACCTCTAATCTGCTCCCAACCTCCCCTTTCTCTGCTAAGTACCTAACTTTATCTCTTCAAGACGGTAATCTTAAATGGCCTGTATTTACATAATGCATTTGCTATAGATGTTTTCATTCCCAACTAATCAGTTTAGAATCCATCTGCTAGAGTCTGAAGGTGTCCTTGCTGGGGCTGGTTATATAGACCCTTCCCTATAAATGATCACGTTGATTAGGAAAGATGAAGTGTGTCCTCTCTCTAATATAGAAAACCTAGATAATTTAGAATGTTTTCTCACAATAGCCTATTTAGAACATTAAAAAATAAGACAAAAACCCTGCAAATAACAGCACAATCTCTCCTGCTTCCCCTTTGTTAGGTTTCCAAGAAAATGAGGTGGGGGGCCTTAACTGGGAAACAACTTAGAAGATATTATCATATTGGTTCAACAAAGTCTTTGTGAAGATATCCCTTTCTGCATCAGGGTTGGACTGGGCACTGCCTGACTCCAACTGGCTGGACACCCATGGAGTAAATCATACCTCCTCTAAGATCCTATGAGCCAAACATTTCTGCTCCTAGGCTATACCAGAGCCTTCAAAGGGTCTTGGCCACCAGAGGGTGTGTGCTCTGAGATCAGCAACATAGTTTAAAGTGATACAGATACTCTCTCTATCAAGGAGATCATATCATTTATCTATCTCCCAGTGAGATTGCGAACTTCCATATAAAAGTATAAAAAGAATTTCAAATTTACATGTCTCATCTCCTTAACTGCAGGAAGCCGTTTCTCCTCAAGAATTTTCAGGAAGAATCAGGGGTGTTTTCACTAGCCAGTGTGTCTGCCGTTACTTATAGCTAGCCACTACAAATAGCCAGGCCAAAACCCCACAGCTTCAAGCCTCAAAAATCTCTCAGAGGCATCACTCTGAGATGGAACTCTTCTCCCAACACATGTGCCCCAAACTGGGTAATCAGTCAGTTGTCAGGCTCCCAAGAGATGGCAATGATGCTTGTGCAACATGTAGGGACTATTCTTTCTGTATCATACTCAGAGGAAGTGTCCCACAATAAACTTGCTTGAGTCCTAAAGTCAGCCATTTGTTACAATTATTAACACACACACCTTCTCCTGGATGCACAAACCAAGGTTTGACCTCTACATTGTTGCTGGAACCTCTTCAAGATGGAGTGCTGTTCCTGAGCATGACCTAACCTGCCAGACATCCTCCTGTCTTCCAATGAATTCTTTCTCAGGGTTCTGGTCATGCTCTCAATAGTCTAAGACTTCCACTGAGGTCCTCACCCTCGATGTGCCCAAAATGTCTGTCTGAACCCCTATTGAATGGTGGGGTTTCCATCTTTTCCCCCAGAAAGAACTCAGCTTATGTAAATAGTTCAAAGGTGAGGAGGTGTGTCTCCTAATTCCACCCAACAGAGTCTGTTTAAAACCCAGATAACACAACTTGCTACCCTTCTTTTTATTTCTAACACTTTTCTCCAACAGGCGTCAATAACAGAGATGCATAAACTGAATCTAGGTTATTGTTAAGGAATTATTTTAGACATAAATATGGAATCTCCTGGTGGTATGGTCATTTTAACAATATTAATTCGACCAACCCACAAACATGGTATATCTTTCCATCTGTTTGTGTCATCTTCAATTTCTTTCATCGGTGTCTTATAGGTTTCTGAATACAGGTCTTTTACCTGCTTAGGTAGGTTTATTCCTAGGTATTTTATGCTTTTTGATGTGATGGTAAATGGGATTGTTTCCTTAATTTCTCTTTCTGATAGTTTGTTAGTGTATAGAAATGGAACAGATTTCTATATAGTAATTTTGTATCCTGCAACTTTAGAAAATTCATTGATGAGCTCTAGTAGTTTTCTGGTGGCGTCTTTAGGATTTTCGATGTATAGTATGATGTCATTTGCAAGCAGTGACAATTTTACTTCATCCTTTCCAATTCTGATTCCTTTTATTTCTTTTACCTGCCTAATTGTTGTGGCTAGGATTTCCAATACTAGGTTGAATAAAAGTGGCGAGAGTGGGTATCCTTGCCTTGTTCCTGATCTTAGAGGAAATGCTTTCAGCTTCCACCACTGAGTATAACACTAGCTGTGGGTTTGTCATACATGGCCTTTATTATGTTGAAATATGTTCCCTCTATGCCCATTTTCTGGAGAGTTTTTATCATAAATTGATGTTGAATTCTGTCAAAAGCTTTTTCTGCATCTATTGAGATGATCATATGGTTTTTATTCTTCAATTTGTTAACGTGGTATATCACATTGATTGCTTTGTGAATACTGAAAAATCCTTGCATCCCTGGGATAAATTCCACTTGATCATGTTGTAGGATCCTTTTAGTGTATTGTTGCGTTCAGTTTGCTAGTATTTTGTTGAGGATTTTTGCACCTATGTTCATCAGTGATATTGGCATGTAACTTTTTTGGGGGGGGCATGTAATTTTTTGTGTGTGATACCTTTGTCTGATTTTGGTTTCTGGGTAGGTGATGCTGGCCTCATAGAATGAATATGAAAGTGCTCCTTCCTCTGCAATGTTTTGCAGGAGTTTCAAAAGGATAGGTGTTAACTCTAAATGTTCAGTAGAATTCACCTGTGAACCATCTAGTCCTGGACTTTGTTTATTGGGAGTTTTAAAATTACTGATTCAATTTCATTACTTGTAATTGGTCTGTTCATATTTTCTATTTCTTCCTGGTTCAGTCTTGGGAGATTGTACCTTTCTAAGAATTTGTCCATTTCTTCTAGGTTGTCTAGAAGACAACATACAGTTGTCGGTAGTAGTCTCATATAATCCTTTGTATTTCTGTGGTTTTGATTGTAGCTGCTTTTTTATCTCTGATTTTATTGATTTGGGCCCTCTCTCTTTTTTAATTGAAGAGTCTGGCTAAAGGTTTATCAAATTTGTTTATCTTTTCAAAGAACCAGCTTTTAGTTTCATTGATATTCTCTATTTTTTTTTTAGTCTCTATTCATTTCTTTCTGCTCTGATCTTTATAATTTCTTTCCTTCTACTAAATTTGGGTTTTGTTTGTTCTTCTTTCTCTAGTTCTTTTAGGTGAAAGGTTACGTTGTATAATTGAGATTTTTCTTGTTTCCTGAGGTAAGCTTGTTATCACTGTAAACTTCCCTTTTAGAACTACTTTTACTACATCCCATAGGCTTTAGATTGTCCTTTTTTTAAATTTGTCTCTAGACATTTTTTTCTTTCCTCTTTGATTTCTTCAGTCATCCATTGGTTATTTAGTCACATATTGTTTAGCCTTCACGTGTTTGTGTTTTTTGCAGTTTTTTTCTTGTAGTTTATTTCTAGTCTCATGGCATTGTGGTCAGAAAAGATGTTTGCTATGATTTCGATTTTCTTAAATTTACCAATGCTTGTTTTGTTGGTCTGTGATCTATCCTGGGGAATCTTCCATGTGCATTTGAGAGGGATGTGTATTTGGCTGCTTTTGGATAGTGCTCTATATCAATTAAGTCCATTTGGTCTAATGTATCATTTAAGGCTAGTGTTTCCTTATTGATTTTTTGTCTGAAACATCTGTCCATTGATGTAAGTGACGTGTTAAAGTTCCCAACTACTTTTGTGTTACTATTGATTTCTCCTTGTATGTACATTAACATTAGTCTTATATATATTTAGGGTCTCCTATGTTGGGTGCATAAATATTTACAATTGTTATATCTTCTTGGATTGATCCCTTGATCATTACATAGTGTAATTCTTTGTCTCTTGCCTTTATTTTAAACTCTATTTTATTTGATATAAGTATTACTACTCAGGCTTTCTTTTGATTTCCATTTGCATGGAATACCTTTTCCATCCCCTCACTTTCATTCTGTGTGTGTCTTTAGATCTGAAGTGAGTCTCTTGTAGGCAACATATATATAGGTCTTCCTTTTGCATCCATTCAGTCACTCTATATCTTTTGATTATCTTTTGATTGGAACATTTGTTCCATTGACACGTAAGGTAATTACTGATATATATGTTCTTATTGCCATTTTGTTAATTGTTTGGGGGTTGTTTTAGTAGTTCTCTTTTTTTTCTTTTCCTTTGTTCTCTCCTCTTGTGATTTTTTTTTTTTTTTTTTTTTTTTTTGCGGTATGCGGGCCTCTCACTGTTGTGGCCTCTTCCGTTGCAGAGCACAGGCTCCGGACACGCAGGCTCAGCAGCCATGGCTCACGGGCCCAGCCGCTCTGTGGCATGTGGGATCTTCACGGACCGGGGCACGAACCCGTGTCCCCTGCATCGGCAGGCAGACTCTCAACAACTGCGCCACCAGGGAAGCCCTTCTCTTGTGATTTGATGATTATCTTTAGTGTTAAGTTTGGATTCCTTTTTCTTTTTGTGTTTTTTTTTAAACATCTTTATTGGAGTATAATTGCTTTACAACAAAGTGAATCAGCTATACATATACATATATCCCCATATCTCTTCCCTCTTGCGTCTCCCTCCCACCCTTCCTACCCCACCCCTCTAGGTGGTCACAAAGCACTGAGCTGATCTTCCTGTGCTATGCGGCTGCTTCCCACTAGCTATCTATTTTACATTTGGTAGTATATATAAGTCCATGCCACTCTCTCACTTCGTCCCAGCTTACCCTTCCCCTTCCCCATGTCCTCAAGTCCATTCTCTACATCTGTGTCTTTATTCCTGTCCTGCCCCTAGGCTCTTCATAACCATTTTTTTTGGATTACATATATATATGTGTTAGCATATGGTATTTGTTTTTCTCTTTCTGACTTACTTCACTGTGTATGACAGACTCTAGGTCCATCCACCTCACTACAAATAACTCAATTTCATTTCTTTTTATGGCTGAGTAATAGTCCATTGTATATATGTGCCACACCTTCTTTATCTATTCATCTGTCAGTGGACACTTAGGTTGCTTCCATGTCCTGGCTATTGTAAACAGAGCTGCAATGAACATTGTGGTACATGACTCTTTTTGAATTATGGTTTTCTCAGGTTATATGCCCAGTAGTGGGATTGCTAGGTCACATGGTAGTTCTATGTTTAGTTTTTAAGGAACCTCCATACTGTTCTCCATAGTGGCTGTATCAATTTACATTCCCACCAGCAGTCCATTTTCTCCACACCCTCCCCAGAATTTACTGTTTGTAGATTTTTTGATGATGGCCATTCTGACTGTTGTGAGGTGATAACCTCATTGTGGTTTTGATTTGCATTTCTCTAAAGATTAGTGATGTTGAGCATCCTTTCATGTGTTTGTTGGCAATCTGTACATCTTCTTTGGAGAAATGTCTGTTTAGATCTTCTGCCCATTTTTGGATTGGGTTGCTTGTTTTTTTGATATTGAGCTGCATGAGCTGCTTGTATATTTTGGAGATTAACCCTTTGTCACTTGCTTCATTTGCAAATATTTTCTCCCATTTTTGTGTGTATTTCTATTATAGAGTTTTGGTTTGTTGTTGCCATGAGGTTTTTATACATATAGAAGTAGATATAGATATAGAAGATATGATATATATGATATATGATTTATATATGATTGATATATGAAGATATGATATATGATTGTTTTAAGTTGCTGATCTCTAAATTTCTAATGCATTTATTTTTTATTTTTTTTAATTTTTGCGGTATGCGGGCCTCTCACTGCTGTGGCCTCTCCCGTTGTGGAGCACAGGCTCCGGACGCACAGGCTCAGCGGCCATGGCTCATGGGCCCAGCCGCTCCGCGGCATGTGGGATCTTCCCGGACCGGGGCACGAACCCGCGTCCCCTGCATCGGCAGGCGGACTCTCAACCACTGCGCCACCAGGGAAGCCCTCTAATGCATTTTTAAAACCCTGCATTTGTACTCTCCTCCCTTCATGATTACTGTTTGGTTTTTTTTAATTTATTAATTTATTTATTTATCTTTGTCTGGGTTGGATCCTATTGCTGCACACGGGCTTTCTCTAGTTGCAGCAAGTGGGGGGCTACTCTTCGTTGTGGTGCGCGGGCTTCTCATTGTGGTGGTTTCTCTTATTGCAGAGCATGGGCTCTAAGTGCACGGGTTTCAATATTGTGGCATGCGGGCTCAGTAGTTGTGGCTCGTGGGCTCTAGAGCGCAGGCTCAGTAGTTGTGGTGCACAGGCCTTGTTGCTCCGTGGCATGTGGGAGCTTCCCAGACCAGGGCTCGAACCCGTGTCCCCTGCATTGGCAGGCGGATTCTCAACCACTGTGCCACCAGGCAAGTCCCATGATTACTGTTTTTGATGTCGTATTTTACATCTGTTTCAGGTATCTATGAACGGCTTATTGTGGATATGATTTTACTTCTTTTGCCTTTTAACCTCCCTACTAGCTTTGTGTGTAGATGATTTACTGCCTTTACGGTAGGTTTGCCTTTACCAGTGAAATTTTGCATTTCATAATTTTTCTTAATTGAAGTATAGTTGATTTACAATGTTGTGTTAGTTTTATTTCGCAATTTTCTTGTTTCTAGTTATGGCCTTTTCTTTTTGCCTAGAGAAGTTCCTTTCACCTTTGTTGTAAAGCTGGTTTGGTGGTGCTGAATTCTTTTAGCTTTTGCTTGTCTGTAAAGCTTTTGATCTCTTTTTCAAATGTGAATGAGAGCCTTGCTGGGTAGAGTATCTTTGGTTGTAGTATTTTCTCTTTCATCACTTTAAATATATCATGCCACTCCCTTCTGGCCTGCAGGGTTTCTGCTGAAAAATCAGCTGAAGCCTTATGGGAGTTTCCTTGTATGTTATTTGTTGCTTTTCCTTTGCTGCTTTTAATTTTGTCATTTTAATTACAGTGTTCCACTTTGGGTTCACCCTGTATGGTACTCTCTGTGTTTCCTGGATTAGGCTGACTGTTTCCTTTCCCAGCTTAGGGAATTTTTCAACTTAGTTACAAGTTAGTTACATTTCCCACTTACCTTAGAGAAGTGGCCTTCTGTAGGAGACATCCTATGCATCCTAGCAGCTCACTCCCCTCTCATCACCCAAGCTATATGCTCTAGGGGCTCCTGTTATGGATCCTCTGTTGTGGCAGGCTGAGTATGTGGGTGATGTGGTAGGCTTGGTTGGCCCCTAGTCCACTTGGTTGCAAGGCCCTGCCTTGTGCTGAAGCTGCTGGTTGCTAGTTTTGGGGGCTGGGTCATGAGGCAGGTGACTGCAGAACCCCCGGGGGCCTTGGGGATAGTGCTGGCTTACTGGCTAGCAGAGTCAGGTCCAAAAGACTCCAGGGCTGTTGCCCACCCACTAGTGGGTGAAGCCAGGTCTTGGGGTTAGTACCAGACTACTGGCAGGCAGAGCTGGGTCCTGGAGTCTGGTTGTAGGGCTCAGGGATCCCAGAGCTGGCTTCAGATTGCTGGGGGCGGGGGGTGGTTCCTGACACAGTTGGGTACAGGGTCCGGGGTGTCCCAAAGGCGGTGTTGGCCTGCTAATGGGCAGGGCCAGGTCTGCTGTAGGCAGGCTAGGTGCACAGGCTGCAGGATCGTAGGTGTCTTGCATTTTGTGTCTGCCCCCTGGTGGGTGAGGCTGCTCTAGATGCTAGTGCAGCCTTCCTGGAGGACAGGACCAGTGCCTGCTCACTGGCGGGTGGAGCAGCATCATGGCCCTCTGATGGGCAGGGCCATGTCCAGAGGTGTGTCTAGAGGCAGCTATAAGCTCAGGAAGTCTTTAAGCAGGCTGTTTGCTGATGGGTGGAGCTGTCTCCCCAGACAGTTAGTTGTTGGGCCTAAGGCATCCCAGCACTGGAGCCTACAGGTCTTGGTGCTCATGAGCTGGAGGGAGGATCCCACAATCACGTCCACCCAAACCAGTAGCATGTGGTAAAAGGAGTTCCCAAGTATGACGGACACCAGTGTCCCCAGGGCGAGCCACAGCCACCCCCACCCTCCACCTCTCCAGGAGGCTCTCCAAGACCAAAAGGTAGGTCTGGCCCAGGCTCCTATCAAATTACTGCTTTTGCCCTGGGTCCCAGTATGTGTGAGATTTCGCATGCTCCATTTAAGTGGGAAGTCTCTACTTCCCCCAGTCCTTTGGGACTCCCAAAATTAAGCCCCGCTGGCCTTCAAAGACACATGCCCTGGGGGCTTGTCTTCCCAGTTCAGGACCCCCAGGCTGGGGAGCCTGAGGAGGGGCTAAGGGCTTTCACTCCTGTGAGAGAACCTCTGCCATATAACTATTTTCCATTGTGTGGATCGCCCACCCAGGAATATGGGGCTTGATTACATCACAAGTCTGCCCCTCCTACTTGTCATACTGGGATTCCTTCTTTATGGCTTTAGTTGTAGAAGATCTTCTCTGGTAGGTTCCAGTCTTTTTCACTGATGGTTGTTCTGCAAGTAGTTGGGATTTTGGTGTGCTCACGAGAGGAGGTGAGCGCAAGTCTTTCTACTGTGTCATCTTAGCCAAACTCCCTCAAGACATTCTTTTTTTTTTTTTTTTTTTGCGATACGTGGGCCTCTCACTGTTGTGGCCTCTCCTGTTGCGGAGCACAGGCTCCGGACGCGCAGGCTTAGCGGTCATGGCTCACGGGCCCAGCCGCTCCGTGGCATGTGGGATCCTCCCAGACCAGGGCACGAACCCGCGTCCCCTGCATCGGCAGGCGGACTCTCAACCACTGCGCCACCAGGGAAGCCCCCTCAATACATTCTTTAAAATACAGTAAACCTGTTGCCCAAAAAACAAAAACACAACAAAGAGATGTTTAATGATGTTGACTTCTTGTGTGATGACTGGAAACCTCATTTCAATAATTTAATAATCAATAAAATGATAATTACATTTCAAAATAATGAAGATCTTGGAAAGACTCATTATAAAAATGAATTTTTTTAGCATAGCAAGTATGCATATTTTTATATTCTATGTGTGAACATCATTTTATGATATTAACATATCAAGAATCTCTGTATGTGCATAAACAGAATCACCAATCCCAGTTCTGCCAGATAATAAACAGTTTACTGAATTTAAGATTCCAATTTGTAGGACTAAATTTTATTTCAGTGATAGTTGCTCTCAAATCAATGACTGCAACATCACTGCTTTAAAGAGTGGGGCATGAGTGCCCTCTTGTGATAGAATAAGCGTTTAAATGAATTTGTAAATATCTTTCCGTTGCATATGAAGTAATTTGAACTGAGTCATTTCACAAACACAAAATGCCCTCTATTGCTAGGCCAATTTGTACCAGTGCTTTTAAGTGTGGAAATAACAAATACCTGAAGAACTTGATTAATGTTAATAGACAATATGAATAAGTCACATAAAAATGCTATTCCTTCAAGTATTCTGGTAGCTCCAATAAAAGTCAAATATGACAGAGGCTCTTTCAACCGATCATCACTTAACTGTCTCCCAAATACTCTCCATTCCTGCTTAGTAGCTAGACATGCTCCCAGAACATGAGGAAGTCTCAGGACCATACAGGTAGACTCCTGTATGCTTCAACTCTCTAGCTCCCAATGGGTGGAGTGTCTACTTTCCAAGCATCAGTTGTTTGAGCCTAAACCTACTTATATCAATTGTATTTCTACTCAAATTATGTAAATAAATTAAATAATATGGAAAATAATGATTTATTAAAGGAAAAGAACGTGTTTTTAGGTAAAACAAAACTAAGTTGGATGCTTTGAAATGACGTCAGAAAATGTAATCAGGGAAAAACTTTCTGAGATTGTACATGGGTAAGAAAACTAAAAACATCGAGAAGTCATAAAAATCTATAAGAATTATAAATCCAGTAGCATCAAAACATCAGCAGGCTACTTAAAAAATAATTTTTAATAAAAGCCTTAGCCTAAAATCAAAAGGCTGGTAAAAATACTCCTTTTCATATTTTTATACTAAAATATTTTAGGTACATATGATCTTTTTGAATGATTCTCTACTTTAATTGACTCTTCTGATTCAATGAGTCTGAAGGGTACTTTTTCCCCCATCTGCTCACACTTTATATATATTTAGTTAAAAACTTGTATGGAATGTGGATCTAGCCAGATTCTAAAATGAATTTGGGCCTGTGTGACCTGAGATACAGAAAATCTGTCTCTGGTAAAAATTAAACCATAATTTGGGACTTCTCTGGTGGTGCATTGGTTAAGAATCCAACTGCCAATGCAGGGGACACAGGTTCGAGCCCTGATCCAGGAAGATCCCACATGCCGCAAAGCAACTAAGCCTGTGCACGCCAACTACTGAGTCTGCACTCGAAAGCCCGTGAGCCATCTTTTTTGACCCACCTCCTAGAGAAATGGCAATAAAAATGAACATAAACAAATGGGACCTAATGAAACTTAAAAGCTTTTGCACAGCAAAGGAAACCATAAACAAGATGAAAAGACAACCTCAGAATGTGAGGAAATACTTGCCAATGAAGCAACTGACAAAGGATTAATCTCCAAACTTTACAAGCAGCTCATGCAGCTCAATATCAAAAAAACAAACAACCCAATCCAAAAATGGGCAGAAGACGTAAATACACATTTCTCCAAAGAAAATGTACAGGCTGCCAACAAACACATGAAAGGATGCTCAACATCACTAATCTTTAGAGAAATGCAAAGCAAAACCACAATGAGGTATCACCTCACAACGGTCAGAACGGCCAACATCAAAAAATCTACAAACAATAAATGCTGGAGAGGGTGTGGAGAAAAGGGAACCCTCTTGCACCATTGGTGGGAATGTAAATTGATACAGCCACTATGGAGAACAGCACAGAGGTTCCTTAAAAAACTAAAAATAGAACTACCATATGACCCAGCAATCCCACTACTGGGCATATACCCTGAGAAAACCATAATTCAAAAAGAGTCAGGTAGCACAATGTTCACTGCAACTCTATTTACAATAGCCAGGACATGGAAGCAACCTAAGTGTCCACTGACAGATGAATGGATAAAGAAGGTGTGGCACATATATACAATGGACTATTACTCAGCCATAAAAAGAAACGAAATTGAGTTATTTGTAGTGAGGTGGATGGACCTACATTCTGTCATACACAGTGAAGTAAGTCAGAAAGAGAAAAACAAATACCATATGCTAACACATACATATAAGTAATCTAAAAAAAAAAAAAGGTTATGAAGAACCTAGGGGCAGGACAGGAATAAAGATGCAGATGTAGAGAATGGACTTGAGGACACGGGGAGGGGGAAGGGTAAGCTGGGACGAAGTGAGAGAGTGGCATGGACTTATATATACTACCAAATGTAAAATAGATAGCTAGTGGGAAGCAGCCGCATAGCACAGGGAGATCAGCTCAGTGCTTTGTGACCACCTAGAAGGTTGGGATAGGGACAGTGGGAGGGAGACGCAAGAGGGAGAAGATATGGGGATATATGTATATGTATAGCTGATTCACTTTGTTATAAAGCAGAAACTAACACACCATTGTAAAGCAATTATACTCCAATAAAGATGTTAAAAAAATTTTTTTTAAATGTTTAAAAAGACTTGAAAAAAATAAAGCCCGTGGGCCACAACTACTGAGTCTGTGTGTCACAACTACTGAAGCCCGTGCACCTAGAGCCTGTGCTCCACAACAAGAGAAGCCACTGCAATGAGAAGCCTGCGCACCACAAAGAAGAGTAGCCCCTGCTCACCGCAACTAGAGAAAGCCTGCATGTAGCAACAAAGACCCAACGCTGCCAAAAATTAATTAATTAATTAATTAACTAAAAAAAAAAAATCAAAACATAACATTTGGCAGTGACATCTGGGAATATTTGTGCAAACTTTTGACCCCTAAAATTACACTGCTTTTACGTTGCTAACATCAATGTTTTGTATAAAAAGTTTATGTACATGACAATTGTCTGGAATCTTCACCAAAGTAGGGCATTCCACACTCATTTTAAATAAAGCTAAATGACATTATCTAAGTTGGAGCATAGTTTTTCATGGTGACATGACCAACTACAGCAACACATCAGAGGGCTTCCACCTAATTTTTTAAATCATTTTTTAATTACCCAGGAAATTGTGAATATAACTAGCTCAAATCAATGTCAATGGCCAATGTTTTTCTGAATTACATTTACTTTAAAAATTTTAAGCACCTACTATGCATTCCTTCTGTTTTTTCCTTGAACTTATACAGCAATCTCAGAAACTGTCATACTGATTGGCAGATTTTGATATATAATTGTCTTATTTTGGATTCCATGATAGAATGTAATTGTGAACGTACCAGAATACATGTATTCACACATTATGTACTCAATAATTACTTAGCATTTACTATGTGCCAGGTTCTGTTCTTAGCCAAATGGAGAATAAAACATAAAAATTCCTGGCCTTGTAGAGCTTACTTTGGTAGGGAAGAATATAAAAACCAATAAACACAAAACTTAGTGTGTTAGGAGGCGATATGTGCTTTAGAAAAAAACAGAGGAGAGAGAGACAGGTGGGGAGTGTTGGGCCAGGGCTGCAATTCTAAATAGGCTGGCCTAGAAATGCAAATAGAAACCACAATGGGAAATCACCTCACACCTGTCAGAATGGCTATCATCAAAAAGAACACAAATAACACTGCTATATTTAAAACAGGTAACCAACAAGGACCTACTGAAGAGCACAGGGAACTCTGCTCAATATTCTGTAATAACCTAAATGGGAAAAGAATTTGAAAAAGAATAGATGTATGTATATGTATGACTGAATCACTTTACTGTACACCTGAAACTAACACAACATTGTGAATCAACTATAGTCCCAGACAATGATGTAAATTCCCAGTTCAAGGGCAGGAAAAGATGATACAAGATGTCTCAGCTCAAACAGTGAGGCAGGAAAAAAGGAACAAAATCCTCCTTCCTCTGCCTTTGGTTGTATTCCGACCCTCAATGGATTGGATAATGCTCACCCACTTTAAGGAGGACAATCGACTTTACTGAGTCTACCAATTCAAATACTAATTTCAGCTGGAAAAAGAAATTCGGACATATGTCACAACATGGATGAAACTTGAGGACATTATACTCAGTTAAATAAGCCAGTCACAAAAGGACAAATAGTGTATAATTCCACTTATATGAGGTAGCTAGAGTAGTCAAATTCACAGAGAAAGAAAGTAGATTGCTAGTTGCCAGGGCCCAGGGGGAGTGGGAACAGGCAGTTATTGTTTAATGAGTATGAAGTTTCAATTCTGCAAGGTGAAAAAGAGCTCTGGAGATGGATGGTGATGATGGTTACTCAACAGTATGAATGTATTTCATGCCACTTGACCATACCCTTAAAAATGGTTAAGATGGTAAATTTTACATTATGGATATTTTACCACAATAAAAAAGGTTTTAATGAAGGAAAAAAAACAAAACTATAGTCCAATATGAAATAAAATTTAATAAAATAAATTTTTTTTAAAAAGAGAGTAAATCCTGAGTTCTCATCACAAAATAAAAAGATTTTTTTTCCTATTTCTTTAATTTTGTATCTATATGAGATGACGGATGTTCACTAAACTTGTGATAATCATTTCATAATATATGTGAGTCAAATCTTTATGCTGTACACCTTACACTTATACACTGCTGTATGTCAATTATATCTCAATAAAACTGGAAGAAAAAAAGAATACATAACAAATGTTGGTGAGGATGTGGAGAAAAGGGAACGCTGTACACTGCTGTTGGAAATGTAAGTTGGTACCGCTACTATGGAAAACAGTATGGAGATTCCTCAAAAAACAAAAAATAGAACTACCATACGATCCAGCAGTTCCACTCCTGGGTGTATATTTGAAGAGAACAAGAACACTAATTTGAAAAGATGCATGAACCCCAATGTTCATAGCAGTACTATTTATAATAGCAAAGATATGGAAGCAACCTAAGTGTTCATTAACAGAAAAATGGATAAAGAAGGTGTGAGATATACATATATTTGTATACACACACACACACACACACACACTGGAATACTACTCAGCCATAAAAAAAGAACTAAATTTTGTCATTTGCAACAAAATGAGTTGATCTGGAGAGTATTATGCTTAGTGAAATAAATCAGACAGAGAAAGAAACACTATGTTTCACTTATATGTGGAAACTAAAAAATACAACACACTAGTGAATATAACAGAAAAGAATCCGACTCACAGCTGTAGAGAACAAACTTGTGGTTACCAGTGGGGAGAGGGGATGGGGGAGGGGCAAGGTAGGGGTAGGGGATTAAGAGACACAAACTACTATGTATAAAATAAATAAACTACAAGGATATATTGTACAGCACAGGGAATATTCCCAATACTGTAAAATAATTATAAATGTCATATAATCTTTAAAAATTGTGAATCACCATGTTTATACCTGAAACATATATTATAAATCAACTATACCTCAATTTTTTTTAAGTTTTTAATAAGATATAGTTAAAATTTTGATAGTATATAATAAGAGTCTAATAAATCCTATTTCTTTTCAGAAATAAACTTTATTAATCAAAACAATTGCTTTACTTTTAGCAAATTATACTTTCTAGTTTTAAATATTGAAAATCTTAGATTGCCAGTAAGGAATAATTTACCATGATCAATTTTTTTTCTCTCCCTATTTTGGAATTTAATTTTAAAGTTTTAAACTTCAATAAATAAATAAATAAGTAGGCTGGCCTGGGCAAACCACACTGGGAAGGTGACACTTAGGTCAGGACCAGTAGGAGGTAAGGGAATGAGCCAGGAAGAAACTGGAGGAACAGCAAACCATGCCAGGAGGGGCACAGCCTTGACAAGGCCTAGTCGTAAAGCAGTTTCACTTATAAGCAGAGTAACAATATAATTTATGTCCAAAGCAGGACATATGTATTAGGCAGCCTGCAACATGAGTTCCAGCAGCAATAAAACTACAGGTATCTAAAATGTAGTAATGCTCTCTTCTATATTTCTTTTTATTAAAAAAAAAATACCTATCTACTACGCTAAAATTAGGAAAACAATGTGTTTTTTCATCAAGTATGACAGCATGATGGTGAAAAGTGCCCTGGATTCCATACATGAAACTCCAGCTGCAATTTCTGCTCAGCCCAAAGCACTCTACTAGTGGTAACAACAAGCTACCTAACGAACATGAAAATGGAGAAATACAGGAGTCCAAGTTAAGATATTTGTCCATTTTCCTCTAAGACAAGTTTTTAAAGAAATGAGAACCTACAGTTTTGTCAAGTTCAGATTCATTTAGTGAAAAAACGAATAATCCTTGAACCTCATTCCCTGAGTTCTGCCTGGGAAGTTTTCTGCCCAGGATACTAATCCTTTGCATAGGTACATGTTTACCAAGGTGCAGATGTTAAAGTCACAACTTTAGAAAAATGGAGAAAACACATGACAAACTCTTTAAAAATATAGTAAGTTCTTGTCAAGAGAGCAGGAACCAGCCAGACCTTTGAGAAACACTGCTGTAGGTGTGGGAAGGCAGCTCAACCACTGTTTTGTTACATAACATCAGATAAACTGCCTTTTCTGCATCTATTTTCCCTTTTTTTTTTTGTGCGGTACGTGGGCCTCTCACTGCTGTGGCCTCTCCCGTTGCGGAGCACAGGCTCCGGACGCACAGGCCATGGCTCACGGGCCCAGCCGCTCCGCGTCATGTGGGATCCTCCCGGACTGGGGCATGAACCCGTGTCCCCTGCGTTGGCAGGTGGACTCTCAACCACTGTGCCACCAGGGAAGCCCTATTTTCCCATTTTTAAAATATGGAAATAATAATATATGCTTTACCCACTGCACAATATTAATGTTAGAAAACATATGTTAAAAGGCTTTGACTAATATAAAGTACTATACATTGTCAATATCATTAATCATTTATTGATTATCTACTATAATTAAAGCAATATGATACATGTTTATTGGGGACTGAGAGCCAGGATACCAAAAAAAAAACAAAAAAGAAAGCAAAACCTGGACAACATCTGCCCTACGCATGGAATACAATTAGAATTGTATGAATAATATATGTGCTTTATAGAAATGCATGCAAATACTCACACTCTCTTAAAGCCAAGCACTTAGTAAAGATTACAACTGGAATAAATTATTAGACAGTGTTGAGGTTTTGGAGATTATCTAATGATGATGCAAAAGTTTGCCAGGAATAGTCACTGAAAGGAATTAAGAGTTTTGTGACAGAAGGTGAGTGAGTACATAATGGGAGAAACAAAGAACAATGGGGAAAAAATAAGAAAAATTACTTTACAGTTTCAGTAGAGATAGAACCAAAACAAGAATTGAAATAATGAGGATTTTGTCATTTGAAGGGGAGAAATTTGGTCTTGGCCACATTTACTTTAGCTTGACAGAGTGGCTGCAGGACTAGAATCAGGGTCCCAGGTCGTCTTAGATCATGGAATTGGAAGAGCAAGATCAGATCTAGGTTGTAAAAGTGTTAATCTAATAAAAATTTCTCCTGGTGGACCTGGGTAAAATGGAGTGAGATTAAAATAACTGTTTTAGCTGTAACTTCCTAACAATGAATAATAAGGTCAGTAGGTAAAGTGTTACAGAGACTTCTCTTTCCTTCCATCCATTTTATAAACACCAAGCCTCTGCTCTTCTCTTGGGGCTGGAAGAATTTGGTTAGACATAGCTCCCCACTGTCCCTTCTGACCACCTTCCTTCTGGACTCCAGCCCATCGGCCATGCTCTTTCCTTCCAGATGTCTGTTTTAGCTTTTGGCCCATAATTTCTTTTGGACTGCACATATTATCCCTTGCTTTTCAAAATCAGCTGCCAGCTGTAAAAGAAAAATTGTTCCAAACCTGGTCTGGGGCAGAACTTTTTACTTGATGTAACATCCAGCCTCTTTCTGGGAAGAAATGAGCATTCCTGATAAAATGCTTAAGCAATTTTCAGATAAACTTTAATAGAATTAAGATTTGTTCTAGGAAAGTCAAGGTGGGTAACAGCTGATATGAATCCAACCAGGAAGTTATTGGTGATGAACACAGTTTCTACAGAGACATAAAGCAGAAACCAAATTACACTGGGTTGAGGAATAAAGGAGAGGTAAAGAACTGTAGACGGTGAATGTAGGTGACTGTTTCAAGAAGCTTGGCTGGGAAAGGCAAGGGAAAATGAGGTGGCAGCTTGTTTTGAAGGACAATGGACATGATTATGTTTATGTGTGGAAGGAAAGGAGGAAAAGAAAACTAGGAAAGGAAACTAGATGTTGGCTTTTTGTTCCTGAATAAAAACTTCTGCCTCTTGTTACAAATAAGATAATGTGCTCTGATTTGGTTTTACTTATTTAGAATAGGTAAGCACTAGGAATCTAGAGCTGGAATAAAGCTTATTTTCAGTACCTGGCATTAGAGAGGCACTGCAATATAGGGTAGGGTCTCCTCAATTCGTCTGCCCACTAAATTCACATGAGGATCTTAATAAAAGTAAAGATTCCAGGGATCTGTGCCAGACCCACTGAACCAGAATATCTAAGAAGAAAGGCCTGGAAATCTGCAGTTTTAACAAGTATCTTATGAGCAAGCAAGGCTGAAAGAAAAATGGTGTAAAGCACACACTTGGAAATCAGAAAACACCTGGGTTCAAATCCTTCTTCATCACTATTTGGGCTTGTATGAATTATTCTACCTCCCTCAGTGGTTGTGCCATGGACAAAATGAATTAATACCCGTAAAGTGCCTGGTACACACAAATGTTCAACCTACATTTGGTACCTTTATTCTTAAAAATAAGACTTGTTTCACTCCCCAAACCCAGCTGACTGCCAGTGAAAAGTCTAATAACCTCTAGTGAACCAGATTTTGTTCAAATAAAGCTAGTCTGTAGAGTACATAATCATTCTCTTTTCCTATCAAATGGTCCTGATGGGAGTGAATCTTTGAATCAGCCTGCAAGGCTTTTGCCCTTGCAGCAAGATTGTAATAAAACATCGACATTACTCCTAAATTTTTAAATAAGATCACAACAATTTGAGTCTGCTGAATTTATCACAACAATTTGAGTCTGCTGAATTTTTCCAACCCCTGGACTGTGTTTACTTCCTGGCACTAATGTTTTTACTTTAGCACCATTCCATATATTCTGATACTGCCATAAAATGGTCTCCCACAGCTAACCCGGCTGGAAAGACAGAACTGTACAGGCTTTTATTAGAGGAGAGTCGTGAATTTGAGGAGGGCTACATTGTCCTCTCAGGGATAGGAATTCAAGACTAGGAACTTGGACTCACAAGGATGTTATAGCAAAGCAACAGTCATAAAATATCCAGTAGTCCAGATGCTGGAAACTGGTATAAACCAGAGAGAGAGAACTGTAGATAGGATCTTTCTAAAAAGCTAGAATATCATATCAAACAGACATCAGGGATTGAGTAAAGCCCTAAACAGAGGACAAAGTGTAGCATACAAAAGTTGGAATAAAAGATTAGAGCTGACCAAGTAGAGTTAATTGGATCAATGGATATCTTTGGCCTGAGGCCACCTTGTTGAATTTAAAGGAGACTCACCCCAGGGAGTAATGCTGGGCCTGATAAAGAAGCTTAAAGCTGGAGAGTGTTTTTGAATATCAGTAATTGACCTGGATTGGGGCTTTGATTTTCCTGCTTCTCCTTTTGTTTATTTATGTAGTTGAAATATCTGCATTCTTTTATTTTCACTTAATAAGGAGGGATTCATTTGGTCTCTTTACCAGACTCAGCTTCACTTTGAACAGGCTTTGATCTAATGGGCTCAGCTTTGGATTAAAGTTGTTACAGCGGTGGCATGAGGCATATTGCAGCAGCAATCAGGGACCAAAATGGCAGCGCGGCAGAGGAGCAAAACTAAAACAGCAGAAGGAAGTAAATGTGAAGCATCTTGGGAAAGGAGATGGAAACAAAGGCCTAAAGAGACCAGGTTACTCCAGTGTAGCCACCCTAGAAAGCAGAGAGGGAAGCTAGTGAGTTAGGTGAGGGAGACGGTGGGTCAGTGAGATGCGGTAGAAGGAAGATCCAAACAGGTACCCAAAGAGGTCTCCAATAACCCAAGTACTGGAACCACTGAAAAAAAATACGTTGAACAAGGACTCCTTCCCTCTGCCCACAATGCTTTTCTCTGAGATATCCACAGGACTTACTCTCTTATTCAGACTTGATCAAAATGTGTCCTTGGGGCTTCCCTTGGTGGCGCAGTGGTTGGGAGTCTGGGAAGATCCCACATGTCGCGGAGCAACTGGGCCCATGAGCCACAACTACTGAGCCTGTGCTCCGCAACAAGACAGGCCGCGACGGTGAGAGACCCGCGCACCGCGATGAAGAGTGGCTCACGCTTGCCACAACTAGAGAAAGCCCTCGCACAGAAACAAGGACCCAACACAGCCAAAAATAAATAAATAAATTTATTAAAAAAAAAAGAAAAAGAAAAAGAAAAAGAATCTCTAGGGAAAAAAGTGTCCTCTACAGCAAAGTCTTCTCTGTTCATCCTATCTAAAATGCCAACACCTTCACACACACACACACACACACACACACACACACACACACACACACACACACACACACACCCATCTCCTTCTCCCGCTGTCTTGTTTTTTGTTTTCTTTGGCATTACTACGGATATACGTTTACTTCTTAAAGTTTCAATTCACTAGGAAGATATAACAATTCTGTATTTGCATGCACTTAATAACATGGCCTCAAATATATAAAGCAAAATTTACAGAACTATAAGTAGAAATGGATAACTCAAAAATTATTTCATTAACTGATAGAACAAGCAGACGAAAATTCATTAAGAGCAAGATTTTAACAATGCATTACAAATTTGATCTAATGATTTTATCTAGATGACTACACCCAGCATCTGCAGAACATATTCTTCTCCAGTGCCCATGGAACACTCACCAAGGTAAAACATACATTGGGCCACAAGCAAATCTCAACAAACTTCAAAGGATAGCAATCATATAAAGTATGTTTTCTGACCATAATGCAATATCAAAAATATATCTAAGAAGTCCCTGTATCCAGAAATAGAGACACAGATATAGAAAACAAACGTATGGACACCAAGGGGGGAAAGTGGTGGGGAGCTGGGGGTGGGATGAACTGGGAGATTGGGATTGACATGTATACACTAATATGTATAAAGTAGATAACTAATAAGAACCTGCTTATAAAAAAATAAATAAAATTTAAAAATTCAAAAAAAAAGAATTCCCTGTATGTATAGAAACTAAAAACACACTTCTAAATAACCTGTGGGATCTGTTGTAATTATTTGTTCTTTCTGTTCTTTCTCGTTTATCACACCAGAGGTCTGTCTATACTCTTCAAAAAATCAAGCTTGACTTTTGTTTGTTTTTATGGAAGTATAGTTGACTTACAATATTAAATATCCATATAAAATATGAGCTATATGCCCTGTGCTGTACATTACATCCTTGTATCTTATTTTATACCTAGTACTTCATATCTCTTAATCCCTTCACCAATCTTTCCCCTCTTTCTGACCCTCTCCCCACTGATAACCACTAGCTTGTTCTCTGTATCTGTGACTCTGTTTCTGTTTTATTATAGTGACTTTTAAGTTCCACATATAAGTGATAACATACAGTATTTGTCTTTCTGTCTCACTTATTTAACTAAGCATAATACCTTCCAGAACCATCCATGTTGTTGCAAAAGGCAAAATTTCATTATTTGTATGACTGAGTAACAAATATACCATTGTGGTATATACACATCTTCCTGATCCGTTCATCTGTAGATGGTTACTTAGGTTGCTTCCGTATCTTGGCTATCTTAAATAATGTCACTATGAACATTGGGGTGTATGTATCTTTTGGAATTACCATTTTTGTCTTTCCTGGAAAAATAAGAAGTGGAATTGCTGGGTTAATTAATTAATTAACTGCTGACAGTTTTTTGGGGTTTTTTTGGCCATGCCACATGAACTTCCCCAGCCAGGAATTGGACCCAGGCCACAGCAGTGAGAGCCTGGAATCCTAACCACTGGGTCACAGGGAACTCCCTGGTAGTTCTATTTTTAATTTTTTGAGGAAACTCCATACTGTTTTCCACAGTGACTGCACCAATTTACATCCCCACCAACAGTGTACTAGGGTACCCTTTGCTCCATATCCATGCCAACATTTGTTATTTGTAGACTTTTTGATGATAGCTATTCTGATAGGTGTGAGGTGATATCTCATTGTGGTTTTGATTTGCATTTCTCTGATGATTAGTGATGTTGAGCATCTTTTTATGTGCCTATCAGTATGTATTCTTGGGAAAGATACCTAGTCAGGCCTTCTGCCCAATTTTTAATTGAGTTTTTTTTAATATATTGAGTTGTATGAGTTCTTTATATATTTTGTATATTAATCCCTTATCAGACTTATCATTTGCAAATATCTTCTCCCATTCAGTAGATTGCCTTTTCATTTTGCTGATGGTTTCCTTCACTGTGCATAAGCCTTTAAGTTTGATTAGGTCATATTTGTTTATTTTTGCTCGTTTCTCTTGCCTGAAAAACAGATCCAAAAAAATATTGCTAAGACCTATGTCAAAGAGTGTATAGCCTGTGTTTCTTCTAGATATTTTATGGTTTCAGGGCTTACATTTAGGTCTTTCATCTATTTTGAGTTTATTTTTGTATATAGTATGAGAAAATATTAGAATTTTATCCCTTTACATGTAGCTGTTCAGTTTTCCCAACACCAGTTATTGAACAGACTATTTTTCCCCATTGTATATTCTTGTTTCCTTTGTGGTACTAATTGACTATATGTGCATGGGTTTATTTCTGGGCTCTCTATTCTGTTCATTTATCTATGTGTTTTTGTGCCAGTACCATAATGTTTTGTTTGTTTTTTTAAATATTTACATATATAGATGCATCAGGTCTTAGTTGCATTTTAGTTGTGACATGAGGGATCTTGTTCCCTGACCAGGGGTCAAACTCAGGCCCCCTGCTTTGGGACTTTGGATTCTTAGCCACTGGACCACCAGGGAAGGCCCCACCATAATGTTTTGATTATTGTAACTTTGTAGTATAGTCTGAAGTCAGTTCTTTTTGCCAAGATTGATCTGGCTATTAGGGGTCTTTTGTGATTCCATATAAATTTAGGGTTATTTTTTTCTAGTCTTGTGAAAAATGTCATGGGTATTTTGATAAGGATTGCATTCAATCTGTAGATTGCTTTGGGTAGCAAGAACAGTTTAGCAATATTAATTCTTCCTATCCATGAGCATAGAATCTCTTTCCATTTATTTGTACTGTCTTCAATTTCCTTCATCAATGTCATAGTTTTCAGAGTATATGTCTTTTACCTCCTTGTTAAACTTATTCCTAGCTATTTTATTCTTTTTGATATGATTGGAAATGAGATTGTTTTCTTGACTTCTCTTTTTGATAGTTCATTATTAGTGTACAGAAATGCAACAGATTTCTGAATATTAATCTTGTATCCTGCAAATTTACTGAATTCACTTGTTAGTTCTAATAGCTTTTTGATGGCTTCTTTAGGTTTTTCTATATATATAGTATCGTGCCATCTGCAAATAGTGAGAGTTATATTTCTTCCCTTCTAATCTGGATGACTTTTACTTCTTCTTCTTGACTGATTGCTGTGGTGAAGACTTCCAATACCATGTTAAGTAGAAATGGCAAGAGTTGGCTTCCTTGTCATATTCCTGATCTTAGAGGAAAAACTTTCAGTTTTTCACCACTGAGTATGATGTTAGCCATGGGTTTGTCGTATACACCTTTATTATGTCGAGGTATGTTCCCTCTATACCCACTTGTTGTAAGAGTTTCTATCATGAATGGATGTTGAATTTTTTCAAATACTTTGCTTCCAGCCCTCCTGTAAGCCCTACTGATTTTCAAATCCACTAAGGGAGCTCGTCTTCGCAGTGCTGGACCCCAGAGCTCCAGTGACTAATATGGGGCTTGAACCCCTTGCTCCTTAGAGAGGATCCCTGAGCCTGTGATAATCCCCTCCTCTTCTGGGTCACGCACTAGAGGTGTGGGTTCTGACTAGATCGCTTCTTCTCTCGTCCTACCAGACTCCATGTGGTTCTTCCTTTACAGCCGTGGTTGTAGAAGAGCCATTCTGCTGGTCTTCATGTCGTTCTCAGAGAGAGTTGCTCTATATGTAGTTGTAGTTTTGATGTGTTTGGGTGGGGGAGGTGAGCTCAGGGCCTTCCTACTCTGCTATCTTGACCTCGGTCCCTGTCTTCTTTTTCTTCTTCGTTATTATCAGTGTCTCACACGTCATATATTTTACCTATTTATTGCATTTAGTCTTACCCACTAAAATGTGAACTCCATGACAGAGATCTTTGTCTGTTTGTTCTTTGTTGTATCCCCTACACCTAGAACAGCACTGGGCACATATTATTAGTTAACACTCAACAAATACTTCTTACAATAAATATTGAAGAGTTTGTGAGCAAATCATGAAGATAACTTGTTAAAAATAATTAGAAGTACCAGAACACAATTTATGCATCCTGTTGTGGGGAGGTGGGAGGGAAAGAGAATACTGAAAAAATAATTTAATAAAGAGTATCATGAACCTTAGAATAGAAAAGGGATCTTGGAAAAAATCTAGTTAGAAACTATCCTTGTTATGGACTGATTTTTTGTGCCCCACCCCCAAAAATTCATATTTCACCTCCAATGTGGTGGTATTAGGAGGTGGGGCCTTTGGGAGGTACTTAGGTTTAGAGGTTATTAAGGTAGAGTGCACATGATGGGATCAGTGCCCCTATTCGAAAGGAAAGGACAACAGAGTTTCCTCTCTCTGTAATGTGAGGACACACAGAGAAGGCAGCCACCTACCAGCTAGGAAGAGAGCCCTCACCAGGAAGTGAATCCACCAGCCCCTTGATCTTGGACTTCCCAGCCTCTAGAACTGTGAGAATTAAATGCCTTTTCTTTAAGCTGCCCAGGCTGTGGTATTTTGTTCTAGCAGCCCAAGCTGACTAACACAATCCTAATGAACTTTCATAGAATATTGGTTACATAAATTATGGTATAGCCATATGACTAAATACTATGCAACTGTTAAATAAAGAATGAGGAAGCTATTTGATGTTATAGAAAGATCTCAAGACACACCATATTAAAAGAAAAAATCAACATGAAAACAGTATAGATGAGTACTGCTTTTTGTATAAAAAGGAGCAAAACCAAGAATATGTCTTTGTATAGGCTTATATAAACATAAAGAAATGTTTGAGGATACATAAAAGGGAAGAAAGTAGGGTAGGAACTAGACAGATGGTGGACAAGCATGAAGAAACACTTTGCGGGCTTCCCTGATGGTGCAGTGGTTGAGAGTCCGCATGCCAATGCAGGCGATACGGGTTCGTGCCCCAGTCCGGGAAGATCCCACATGCCGTGGAGCGGCTGGGCCCGTGAGCCATGGCCGCTGAGCCTGCGCATCCGGAGCCTGTGCTCCACAATGGGAGAGGCCACAACAGTGAGAGACCCGCGTACCACACACACAAAAAAAACACTTAGCACTTTACAATATTCTACATTTTTATTTTTGAACTATGTGAACAAATTGCCTTTTCAAAAGAATAAGTTAAAAAATGTAAATCCCTGACCTCCCTCTGGAACTCAAGACTGCCTGCCCAACATCTCCCCTGAAGTGTCTAATAGGCTTCTCAAATATGACATGTCCAAAATGGAAAATCTGATTTTCCCCCTCAAACCTGCTCCTCTCCCACTCTTCCCTAACGCAGTACAACACACCGGCCACACTCTTACTCAAGTTCCGAATCTGAGACCTACTCTTAATTTCTCTTTCTTCTACCCTAGTGAATTTGTGAACAAGTCCCATTGTTTCTGCCATCATGACAGAGCAATAATATGCCCACTTCTTACTGTTTCTACCATTATTACTCCAGTCCCAGCCACTGTCACCTCTAACCTGGACCTCTGCAATAGCCTCGGAGGTGTTACTCAAAGTAAGACCCACAGACAAGAACTGCTTGTTTCTAGCCCACAACAACATAAGAACCTTGCACTAAAATGAAATACAACTACTTCGCTAAGCATAATATTTAGTTCAGCTAACAATTTTTTACATAGCAAGACTTTCTTGATAAAAGAAGGGATGCATTGATTTGTACTCTGGAGGAAGCTTGTAGTTCTTTGCAGGGCAGCCCTTCACTGTTGCTGTGGTCACTGCTTCCACTCTTGCCCACTTAAACATATACCCATTCTTTGTATAGTAACCCCAAATTATTTTGAAAACATTAATCACATCATGTTGCCCCCAGCTGAAAACCCTCCAGAGCCTTCCCATGGCAACTAGAATAAAATCTAAGCCCCTTACCAAATTCTAAATGGACTTAACCTGACCTGGCCCATCTCTCCTTCATTACACTCCAGTCAAGTTCTTTCCCATCTCTGGGCCTTTGGGCCTTCTGTCTGGAATTATCTGCTCCTATACCTTCTTGTGGCTGATAGAGTGTCATTATTTAGGTCTTAGCTCAGATGAATGGTGATGTGGTGAAGGTTATAAGTGACCTTATCCCCCCCAGCTTTTTATTTATTTTTGCTTTTAGGAAATTGAGAATGAAATATATGACTCTCTTCCTGAAGTTGGACAAAATCTTATGCTATAGATGATTGTATGTTATGAGCTGAACTGTGTCTCCCAAAAAATTGTACAGTGAAGGCTTAACCCCTAGTACCTCCAAATGTTAATGTACTCGATATAGGATCTTTTAAGAGAGAAATTAAAATGAGGCTAACAGGGTGGGCCCTAATCCAATATGCTTGGCCTTGGTCCTTATAAGAAGAGGAGATTAAGACACAGACACACAGAGGGGGAAGAACATGTGAAGACAACCAGCTACAAGCAAGGAGAGGCCTCAGAAGAAACCAAGCCTGCCAGCACTTGATCTCCGATTTCTAGCCTCCAAAATTGTGAGAAAATAAATTTCTGTTGTTTAAACCACCTAGTCTGTGGTACTTTGTTATGGCAACCATTGCAAACTAATACCTTGTGTTTTAACTAACATCTCCCCTGACTTGTTTTGAGTACTGCATCCTAATTTTTCTTTCTTTCCCTCTGATATTTTATTTATTTTATTTTTCTTTTCTCTGTGTGTTTATGTAGCCACCTCAAATCCTTTTTGGAATCTGTTGATCCCCTGAGGTATGTCTGATAAAAAAGTGGGATTAAGATTAATTTGCCAGTTCTTAATAAATCCTCCTGGTTGACTGGACTCAACACATCTCCTTATTGCCTGACTGGATCCTGCATTCCTTTTATATTTTCTTTGTGTGGCATCAATTCTATAGCTATTTAATTGACAGGCTAGAAGAGACAGATATGAACAAGTGATTGCTATCCAACGACAAAGGGCAATCTTAGAGATATGTACCTGGCACTGTGGTAGCAGGAACCAAGGCATGTTCGACTCCATTTGAGTAGGAGACCACTCAACTGAATCCTGAAGGATGAGCAGGTATTCCAAGCAGAAGCAGTAGCATGTATTGTACAGAGGCATGAAGCACAGATTGTATGAGATACATGAACTAGTTTAACCACAGTATAAAGTATACCTGGGGAAATGTGGAGAAGTGAGCCCGGCCAGACGAGCAAATACCCACAAGGCAGGGTTATATACTTCATACCAAGGAGTTTGAATTTTTCTGATAAGTAATTGGGAGTCACTGATGAGTTTTAAGAAGCAGAGTATCATGATTAGAGTTTCACTTTAGAGATTGCCTCTGGCAGCATCACAGAGGGTGAATTCGAAGCAGAGAGATGAGTAAAAAGGACTACAGACAAAAAATTGAAGGCCAATTTGGCAACATCTGTCAGCACTAAAAATCTATGTACTTTTTGACTCAGCAATTCCACTTGGAGGAATTTATCCTATGGGTCCATTTGCACACGTATAGAAGGTTATATACAAGGTTGTTCATAGGCACCTAAATGTTCAGTAGTCACACATGAAATGAAATAAAGCTATTTAAAAAATTTTATGTATTGATATAGAATGATTTCCAAAAGTTGTTAAACTACAAAAAATTAATTTGCAGAACAACATGCAGTATATTTCACCTCTTAAGTAAAAAAGACAAAAAAGAGTATTTTATGCATTTAATATGCATGCAGTACATGAAAAAAACAACAGATGCATAAAATATCTCAGGAAGGAAACACTAGAAAGTGATAGCATTTAGTTGCTTCCGGAGAGGTGTACTGGGTGGATGAGATGAGTGGGAACAGACATTTCACTAGAGCTTTTGAGTCTGGCATCATGTGAGTGCATTACCGATGCCTAAATAAATAAATTCAGTGTTAATTTAAGGGAGGGAGGTAATCCTGGTCCATAGAGAGGGTCCCTGAATTAAGACAGTAGCAATCACGGGTGGAGAAAAAAAGGGGTAGATAAGAAAAAGTGAAGGAAGCAGAAACAAAAGAATTTCACGACTCTATAGAGGTGACATGTAAGAGAAGAGAGCTTATAATAGCCCCTGATTTCTGACCTGGGAAACTAAGTGACTATACTAGTGCCACTTACCAAGTTAATGAGTGCAAAGAGAGTAACAAGCTTAAAGCAAAGAAAAGGCGTACAACTGGGGACATGTTATGTTTCAAGTGTTGTGGAGCCACATATTTATTGGCTACTAGGTAATTTATTCATTCAGTGAAGTGTGCTAAGTAACAAGAGCATATAAATGTGGGAAAATGACCTGTCAGAGAGGTATTGGTCAAGAGATACAAATAGAAGATTTTGGGACTTCCCTGGCAGCGCAGTGGTTAAGAATCTGCCTGCCCATGCAGGGGACATGGGTTCGATCCCTGGTCTGGGAAGATCCCACATGCCGTGGAGCAACTAAGCCTGTGCACCACAACTACTGAGCCTGCGCTCTGGAGCCTGTAAGCCACAACTACTGAGACCACGTGCCGCAACTACTGAAGCCCGCGCGCCTAGAGCCCGTGCTCCGCAACAAGAGAAGCCACCTCAATGAGAAGCCCTTGCACCACAATGAAGAGTAGCCCCCGCTCGCCGCAACTAGAGAAAGCCCGTGTGCAGCAACGAAGACCCAACGCAGCCAAAAATAAAGAAATAAATATAATAAAAATTTAAAAAGTAAAGTTTATTAAAAAAATAAAGAAGATTTTGGAGCCATCAGAACATATGTGGTTGACATGAGTTCAATCATGTGTTCTCTGCCCACCCCTACCCCGTCACCGCCCCACACCACCTAATTCATCTGTTGCAGTCCTAATCCCCAGTACCTCAGAATGTGATCATATTTGGAAATAGGGTCTTCAAAGAGGTCATTAAGTTAAAGTGAGGTCATTAGAGTGGGCCTGAATCCAATATGACTGGTGTTCTTGTAAGAAAAGGAAATTTAGGCAAAGACGTGAACAAGGAGAAGATGATGTGAAGACACAGGGGGAAGACAGCCATCTATAAGTCAAGAAGCCTGGCAGCCCTAACAAACCAATACAGTGATTGTAGGCAGTAGAAGCCGTAGGCATGGCTTTTAATTTTTTTAATACAAATCATAGAGGATTCTAGGAATATTGAAGCAGAAGCAACATAGCTTTTGGATCTCCCCAAATTTCACCATCAAAACAAATACAGCAATTAGAGTAATAATATAAACAGCCCACAGACAACATCTACAACAAAACTAGGTTAAAGGTAGCTTTACAAACCCCAAAATGTGAGTATATGGGCATAAAAACCAACAGCTACAAGAGCTGCATGTATCAGTAACAGAGGAAAGTAAAGAGAAGCAAAAGACAGCTGATTGACCTGAGAAGCCAAAAAAAAGCCAACAGGTGTTCACTGAAAAGTTCAAAGGGTCAATTTAAGAATAACAGCTGAAACTAGGAAGGGTTTTGCACACTCTAACATCAGGGGTCCATAGTAAGGTCTGAAAGGGATGGAGCAGTCTTGACAATATGATCTCTCAGAACTAACCAGCAAAAGGACCTCTCAAGTATAACCTAACAAAGTCTTCACTGGTGAATTCCACAACATTAAAAGAAGAATTAATACCAATCCTTCTCAAATTCTTCCAAAAAGTAGAATAAGAGAGAACACCTCCAAACCCATTTTATGAGGCCAGCATAACCCTGATACCAAAGCCAAACAAGGACACTATAAGAAATATCAGGCCAATATCCCTGATAAGCTTGAGGGCAAAATATTTCAACAAAATATTAGCAAACCAAATTCAGCTACCATAAGAACCAGGAATACTTACATACTTCTGGGTATATATCCAAAGGAAATGAAAACATGACCTCAAAGAGATATCTGCACTCCCATGTTCACTGCAGCATTATCCATAATAATTACGCAGCCAAGGTATGAAAACAATCTACGTATCCATCAACAGACAAATGCATAAAGAAGATTTGGTATATATACACAGTGGAATATCATTCAGCTATTATAAAGAAGGAAATTCTGTCATTTGTGGCAACATGGATGGACCTTGAGGGCATCATGTTAAGTGAAATAAGTCAAAGAAAGACACATACATTATGCTATTGCTTATATGTGGAATCTAAAAAAGCCAAACTGATAGAAACAGAGAATAAAATGCTGGTTACCAGGGGCTGGGGTTGGGGGAAAGGAAAGATGTTGATCAAATAGGACAAATTTCCAGTTAAAACGTGAATAAGTTCTGGGGTTCTAATGTGAAGCATGGTGATTAGAGTTAATAATACTGTATCACATACTTGAAAGTTGCTAAGAGAGTAGATCTTAAATGTTCTCATCACAAAAAAAATAAATGGTAATTATGTGACATAATGGAGGTATTAGCTAAAGGGTATGGTGGTCATTATTTTGTGATACATAAAATCAAATACATGTATCAAATCAACATCTTGTATACCTTAAACTTACACAATGTTATATGTCAATTATATCTTAATAATGCTGGGGGAAAAAAAGAAATATGTGAATAAAATTACTAGATTTTGAAGGAAAGAGAGAAAAAAGAATTTTTTGGCATTGAGACAAAGGACAAAATCACTTAAATGGACAAGAAATTCAAATTGTCACTAGACTTTTCCACAGTAATGCTTTATGCCAAAGGAAAATAGAGTAACATATTTAAAGTACTCCAGGAAAGAAAATATGACCAAGATTTATATACAGCCAAACTGATTTTCAAAATTAAATGCTGCAAGTAAACTGTTTTCAACCTACAAGAACTCACAGAATATTGCTCACGTGAGCCTTTCCTGTCAAATCTACTAGGGAATGAGCTTCAGATAACATGATGACTAGAGAAATATTGACATAAGAACTATCGGTTAACATCAAGTATTTATTTACATATAAAACTAAGATTAGATGATGAATACAAGAGACTATGTAGTACATAATGGTTATATGCATTTATAGTGTTGTTACAGTACTACTGTGCCATACATCTATTTTTTTAAACGTAGGAACATGAGGAGAGCATACACAAAATTAATTTTTTTCAGCAACCACATGAATGGTGGTAGTGTTGGTGTTGTTTTTCTGAGAATATTGCATGTATAATGTGGAATAAAATAAACAAGTAATTCTGTGATTATAATTATGTCATCCCCAATATTCTTGAGAATTAGAGGATTATTCCTCTTGTGAAAAGGAGATTTAGAGATCACAATTTTATAATCCCTAAAGCATTAATGGATTTAGGCATTGTTTCACTGTCTGCTTCCTGAAAGAGACAACCAGACGTTATGTACCTATTGAATCTAGATTCAATGTACTGAAAAAACGGAAGATCGAGGAACATGTGAAAATATACTATGAGGATATAATCCACAAAATCAACGCTGTAAGAAATTATAGAGGTCAAATGACTCAATTTTGTGCCCCGGTCCGGGAAGATCCCACATGCCATGGAGCGGCTGGGCCCGTGAGCCATGGCCGCTAAGCCTGCGCGTCCGGAGCCTGTGCTCTGCAACGGGAGAGGCCACAACAGTGAGAGGCCCGTGTACCGCAAACAAACAAACAAACAAACAAACAAAACAAAACAAAGGAAGGTAGGAAGGCATCTTGCCACCCCAAATAAATTCAGAGCTCTATTACTAAGGAAGAAGATGGAGGAAGGAGGAGAAAATAGATATTGGGAGAAAAATAACTGTCTTTACGGTAACCTACCACAAGGATTCCCCACCTTCCAGGGTTTCCTCCCCACTCCCTTCTTTTAAACACACAGAAAAACTGAAAAGAATAATGAATAACCTTATACGCACCAACTAGAGTCAATAATTGGGTTGTTTTTTTTTTTTTGCAGTACACGGGCCTCTCACTGTTGTGGCCTCTCCCATTGCGGAGCATAGGCTCCGGACGCGCAGGCTCAGCAGCCATGGCTCATGGGCCTAGCCGCTCCACGGCATGTGGGATCTTCCCGGACCAGGGCACGAACCTGTGTCCCCTGCATCGGCAGGCGGACTCTCAACCACTGCGCCACCAGGGAAACCCTCAATAATTGTTAATAATATTATCATATGCGCATGTTGGGGGGAGAGAGAATATGGTAAAAATACATACATATATGTCAGTGTGTGCGCATACATACACATACACAGATGTATGTATCTCACATACGTACTGCTGAACCATTTTCCATGCGTTATCCATAGAAACTAAGCAAATACATGAAATGTATGTATGTGAATATTTGTCCAAACCATATGAAAGTAAGGTATAGACATCATGAAGCTTTGCCTCTAAATATTTCAATATGTATATTCTAAGAATTAGGAGATTCTCCTCTATAAACAATAGCATTCACACGTTTAAGAAAATTACAATACCCCAATACTATGTCATATCCAGTCCAAATTCAAATTTCTCGGTTGTCCAAAAAATGTCTTTTAACTGATATTTTTCAACCAGAATTTATCAAGGTTCCCTCACTTTATTTGGTTGTTATGCCTTAAGTCTATTTTAACTCATGAGGGCTTTCTAATGGCCATGAAAGTATAAATTATAGCTGATGTTTGATGTCTATGTTCAGAGCATGCAGTGTGTACATAAGGTCTGTCCATAATGTCTGTCATGGCTAATGAATTTTGAATGTAATGAAACTCTTTCCAAATAAGTTGATTTCCGGGACTTCCCTAGTGGCACGGTGGTTAGGAATCCACCTGCCGATGCAGGGGACACGGGTTGGATCCCTGGTCCGGGAAGATCCCACATGCCTCGGAGCAACTAAGCCCAAGCGCCACAGCTACTGAGCCTGTGCTCTAGAGCTGGGGAGCCACAACTACTGAAGCCCACGTGCTGCAACTACTGAAGTCCGCGTGCCTAGAGCCCATGCTCCGCAACAAGAGAAGCCACCACTCTCCACAACTAAGGAAAGACTGAGGGCAGCAACGAAGACCCAACGCAGCCCAAAATAAATTAATTAATTAAAATTTTTTTAAAGTTGATTTCCAGTGTGTCTTTCTTAAAAGGTTATCTTTTATTTTCTATTCTTATACATAAGTAACTCTCAGAAATAAACTCTTTCTTTCCATTTCAAAACCCTCATTGTATAATCATTTCACAAAGTTGACAAGGTCTAATTACCCACACAATACGAGTTGGGAAAATTCTGTCTATGATCGGCTATTAAATAACATTTCTGAGCTAAAGTCTCCTGATCCGTGGCCTTGCAATGCACTGGCATGGAAGGACAGTACATGCATTTCAGGTTCCTCCATACACCTGAAATAGACCAACCAGAATACCACAGGAAAGTACAGTGTGACAAGAGCGAAGTAAAAATGTACATCTAGGAAGCCACACACTGTAGCCCATTTCCAACTCCACTTTAACTTTGTTTTTAAGAAATTACTGAACCACTAATGACATTTGATACTTAATAGCTGAAGTACTTACAAAATATAGTCAGTCATCACATTTGTTGTATGATAAAAATAACTGGCAACACTTTGTAGTGTGTTGGGAATTTAATAACATGCAGAATTTTGGCCACAATTTCATCCTCTTAAAGTACCTTTAAGAAATCTATAATAGCTGTTTGTCATCTAGCTGTTTGTCATTTAGAGAATTATGAAATTCTCTAAAACCAGAGTTTAAAAATAACACATGGTTGTGTATTGTAAAGCTAAAGGGTGAAATGGTTGCAAACCTTACTCTGAGGATTTAGGATTCTAGGATTATGTCCCTCAAGACATTATAAAATGATAACTAACCAACAGCAAGTGTATAAAATTTACTGACAAGGTATGGAATTCAATTATTATATGCATTCCCAGCCAGTTTCTAGGCAATCATTTGTTTGCAGCCATTCTAAACAATGCTTAAGAACGATCCAGGGCTTCCCTGGTGGCGCAGTGGTTAAGAATCCGCCTGCCAATGCAGGGGACACAGGTTTGAGCCCTGCTCCGGGAAGATCCCACATGCCACGGAGCAACCAAGCCCATGTGCCAAAACTATGGAGCCTGCGCTCCAGAGCCTGTGAGTCACAACTACTGAGCCCGCATGCCACAACTACTGAAGCCCTCATGCCTAGAGCCCATGCTCCGCAACAAGAGAAGCCACCGCAATGAGAAGCCTGCGCACCAAAACAAAGAGTAGCCCCCGCTTGCCGCAACCAGAGAAAGCCCGTGTGCAGCAACGAAGACCCATCACAGCCAAAAAATAAAAGTAAATAAAATTAATTAATTAATTAATAATAAAAGAAGAATGATCCAAACATCTTATTTAATACTGCCTATAATTTGCTTGTGAGAAGCTGAAGTAAAAGGGGTAGTTAAGGTCAGGCTGGTATACAGAAATCAAAAGCTTAATTCACTTTGGCAAAGTTGACAAAATAAGCATATTCTTTATCACATATATGAGTACATGTGTACTTTTTTAAATTAATTAATTAATTAATTGATTTTTATTTTTGGCTTTGTTGGGTCTTCATTGCTGTGCGCGGGCTTTTTTCTAGTTGCGGCGAGTTGGTGGCTCCTCTTTGTTGCAGTGCACGGGATTCTCATTGCGGTGGCTTCTCTTGTTGCGGAGCACGGGCTCTAGGCACGTGGGCTTCAGTAGTTGTGGCACGCGGCCTCATTAGTTGTGGCTCGTGGGTTCTAGAACGCAGGCTCAGTAATTGTGCATGGGCTTCGTTGCTCCGTGGCATGTGGGAAGCTTCCCAGACCAGGGATCGAACCCGTGTCCCTGCATTGGCAGGTGGATTCTTAACCACTGCACCACAAGGGAAGTCCCTATGTGTGTAGTTTTAAATGCACTTAATCCTAGTTCATTAAAACAGGATTGTACAGGTAAATATTATTGACAGTCCCAACTGGAAACATATGGATAATTAGAGAATACTTCAATAAATAGACTATTTACAAGATGGATAACGTGTAGGAAAACCAAAAGGATAAAATAATATCCTGAGCCTTGTTGAGCTTTACTACTCTTGTGTCTGAAGGGGCAAGGGAAGAAAGAGAAGAGTGGAGAGGGCCACCGTAACAGAAGCTTTCCCTTCAGTGGAGGCCAACAGCAACCCCCTCCTCCCTGTGACCTCCTGCTGGGGTTCCCTATTGGGCCAAACCAATGGGAAGCCAGAGGACAAGGGAATTCATTTTTGCAGTCCATTTAGGGCAGCCTCCCAGAGCACGAAGCACGATGGAGAAGGTTAAAGAGTGGATCTAGAGTGGGAAATACAGGATATTTAACACAGTAGATTTTTTTTTTTTTTTTTTTCTGTACGCGGGCCTCTCACTGCTGTGGCCTCCCCCGTTGCGGAGCACAGGCTCCGGACACACAGGCTCCGCGGCCATGGCTCGCGGGCCCAGCCGCTCCGCGGCACGTGGGATCCTCCGGGATCGGGGCACGAACCCGTGTCCCCTGCATCGGCAGGCGGACTCTCAACCACTGCGCCACCAGGGAAGCCCCCACAGTAGATTTTTTTAATGAGATAAACTGAGGTTGATCTATCACTTCAGTCCATGGATGAGCTTCAAGTGGTCTAACTATTAGTAGAAACAGGTGGTTGTAAATCATCAGAGTAATAGCCTTGATGAATCACACCTCTCAGTACTATTCACACCTCTCAGGACCCACACTCTTGGGTATCCCCTCCATACTAACTCTAGGCTTGGCCATATGACTTCATATGAACAATGGAGTGTCAGCATACATGATATAAGCAAAGGCTTAATAGGTAACCTTTTGGAATACTGCCCTGTTACTTCCATGCCGTGAAGAAGCCTGGGATGAAACACCATGTGGAAAGAGAAACCCAGCTATCCTAGTTGTGCCAGCTGAGCCCACCCCCAGCAGATTGGTTAACTGAATGCCTCAGCATGAATAAGCCCAGTCAAAACACTGTCCAGTCGACCTACAGAATCTTGAAAAATGAGAATTGTTTTTATCTTAAGGCACTAAGTTTGGGTGGTTTATCACGCAGCAATAGATAACTGAACACGACTTGATTTTCACTGAGGAATGGCTACACTCCAGGGCCACAGGAATCCATGATGTTCCAATGATATCCTTACAACCCGATTCTCTCTGCCTCTCAGCTCAGCTCCACTCTCTTGCCCTCTGTGTATTGACTTAATTCTCAGAGGGGTTCTCCTCTTGTGGTCAAAAGGTGTTTGCAGCACTCCCAGATTTCACATCCTCTATGCTCAATATGCAAAAGGAAAGAGAAAGCTTCTTTTTCCCAACAGTTGGACAAGAGTCAAGTCTACTCTCATTGACTCCAACTGGGTCATTTCCACCTGCAGGCCAGTCACTGAGGCTAGGTGGCAGGATTTACTGGGTGGTTAAGCCAGTCAGGCCCTACTCTAGAGCTGAGGGTGCTGTAACTGCATCCAAATATTAATAATATGAGCTGAGAGTAAATGAAAGACAGATCCATGAAAAAGTAAAAGAACTTGGAAGAAGGGGGATCATTGTGGATGTCAGGTGGCCAAAAGCTGATAAATTTCTAGTACAAATCTTAAGTGCATATCTCCATCCTTCACCTTTCTCCCAAATTCTAGGCTTGAATATTCAATTGCACACTGGGAATCTTGTATTGGATGTGTCCAAACATCTCAAACTTTGTCCCAAACTGAACCACCCATGGAACTCGGAGGTGGAGGGGTGCTCCCCTCGCTCTTTGTCGTAGCTCCCAAATCTTATTCCTCTTTCCTCCTACAAAAGCCCCATAATCGGGCTTCCCTGCTGGCGCAGTGGTTGAGAATCCGCCTGCCAATGCAGGGGACACGGGTTCGTGCCCCGGTCCGGGAAGATCCCACATGCCGCGGAGCAACTAAGCCCGTGCGCCACAACTACTGAAAAGCACGCGCCTGGAGTCCATGCTCCACAACAAGAGAAGCCACTGCAATAAGAAGCCCACGCACCACAAGGATGAGTAGCCCCCACTCGCCCCAACTAGAGAAAAGCCTGCGCGCAGCAATGAAGACCCAACGCAGCCAAAACTAATAAATAAATTAAATTAAAGAAGCCCCATAATCTTTGAAGTAGGGCAGCATATTTTTACACTAGTTCTTTCTCGTTACTGTCATCTTTCAAGCCCTTGGGTCACACCCCCTCATTCACTGCTGACTCTAGCACGTTTTGTAGTCTTTATTCCCACTACTCGTCAATTATAATGTCACCATCCACGGTGATGACCCACCTGACACCTTAGACTCTCAGCTCCCCAACCTCCTTCCCCACAGTGATCATTTTGTCCTTCCACCTCAACCAGCCACCCCCACAGTAACACTGTTGACCCTGTCTTTACCAACAATTACAGTACCTCCAAAATCTCAAATTCCAGAATGCTACTTTCTAATCCTCCCATTTCCTATCTTTTCTAGTCTTCCCACTGCAGCTCTTCTTCGGCTATAATGAAACCTCCAGTCCATGGACACCATCACTTTCTCACTACAGATGATCCTCTTACCCAGTTTATATTTCGTTATTAATTGTTCAAATCATTTCCTTGCAAACACCCTTAACTCTCTCAGTCAGTCCCTTCTCCCTTCATTATCTTGCCTGACAAAGCTTTAGCCCTAGTTATCCCAATTAATCCCACCTGCTCCATGCCGGCATCCAAATGTCTGAATATTTCTAGAAATAGGAAGTTCACAGCTTTACTCGCAATAAATGTACGGCCATAAATTGCATGTGCACTCCACACTGCGAACCAACCCCGTTTCACTTCCCTGGTCTGCCTGCTTTGCTACTCTGCATACTGATAATTTCACACATCCTTTCTCTTTAAACCTCTTATACTTCCCAATTTTCCATTCTCAGTTGATGACCTTGCCTCATAGTTAGGTGAGAAAATACAAACAATGACTTCCATTATCCGTACCTGTACTTCCTGCTGTCAAGCAAGTGGACATCTGTTGCTCACCACCAGGGGCAGCAGGCCCAGGATGTCAACCTGCACGGTTTGCAGGTGTCAGGGTCACCGAGAAAGACACAGTTCACACGGCCACTGGATGGAACAACACTTCACTCACAGAGAGAAGAGACGGAGCAAGATCAGCCTCAGTAATGAGTGTTGGTCCCCCATGGCCAGCGCATCTTATCCCACAGCCAGTGCCGGGAGATGGTCTACACACACCTCTCCTGGGCTGCAGGTAAAGGACCTCCTCCTCTCCCCACCAGGTTCAGATAGAGCTGGGGTTAGCCAGGTGCCATATCATGCACACACTTTAAGCAGAACAAAGAATTACATATCAAACCCAGAACAGGGAAAGATATTCCCAAACGATTCCATGTGTCCCATGATATGCAGCCATGCAAGGGTCAACAGGCTATACATAACTGTCTTTCCCAATAGTCCAGCCCCCAACCCTTGCTCAGCCACTGAAATAGCAGATAAAACACATCAAATATGGTAGGAACACCCTCCGCTCCCAAATTTGGAGATGGAACTAGGTCCAGTGGGGCCCCTGAACAATTCATATGGATGCAGTTTACTCGCAGAGGCTCCATGTCATTCTGGGACAGCAGTTCATCAGGGTCACAAGGAGAACCAGACCCAGGAGGGTGATCAGACCTCCCTCCAGGATGCTCCCTAATCAAGAACCCCAAGGGCCTGGAGTAAGCTAACTAAAGAGTTTTCTGAAAAGAGTCTAGGGGGACTGCAGGTATACAGCTGATAATCATCCTGCCTGAGCATGGATCCTCTCCAGCTCAGTTTTTAACCTTTCCTTAATTATTGATATATACACAAGTGTTGGCAATAACACAAATGCCATGATGTTCTGCCAGCAGATCAAGGCTATTTGGTCGTCCATTACCACCACCAGCTTAGCTAGTGAGTTCAGGGAGTCTTGTCTGTTTTGGAGTGCGTGGAGAGTGTCTGAGTCATTTTGCACCAGCCGAGCTATCACAATGGGAATATGGGATTAGAGCCTTAACCTCTAATTTAGAGGGACCTCTCTCTGTCCAGTAGCACTGGTAAAAGTCTTCTGTAGGGATCTCATCAATTTTTGTTTTTTCTATCCAGGTTTAACAACTGAAGCCATGTTGCTGTGGGTCAACCCTGTTCTCTCCTTCATTCCTCCTCTGTCTTCCCTTGAGTTCCCCTTTTGGCCTCTGGGCATGGCTTCCCATTGCTGGTTTTCTATCTGTTTAGCCCAAATTGTTGGAAACCACTGAAATCATTCTATTGTTTTTATCCCAAACAGAACATTTTCAGTGGAGCTTTTCTATTTCTTGTCCCATAGTCATTTTAGGGGACAACTGTAGGGTTAATGGGGTCTTCCACTGGAGAGCCCCCTGTCACATGAAGGACTCCACTGCATCATCCACATCCCCAGAGTCAGGGTCATATAGGCAGCATCTATGGCTTTTACCTGAAATGCAGTCATGGCTTTATGAGTGGTTTTCCAGGGGCTCCTAGTCTTAGGGAAGTCCCTACTGTTGGGAATGCTGTGCTCATACTCTTCGCAATCCAGATCAAGAGCAACATGGGCTTATCTTTTTCTCTGCCCCGTTGACTGCCCTGTTCCATGTGGGCAAAAACACATTGCAGCCAGGGGTCAGTGATTAGCTTCTCTGGACTGCATCACTCAGTCTGAGATATTTAAGTCTGCAAGGCCCCCTAATCAACCACATGCACCATCCAAGTCACATGAGACTCCCCCTGGCCTCTGCCCATATCTTTCAGTTTTCGTATTTCATTCTGAGAGAAGGACCTCATTTCATCAGTTACATTTTCAGCAACACCATGAGTGGTTTTGTGTTGAGTGAAAACAAGCTTTACTTGGGGTTTTTAAACAATCCAAATCAGGAGGAGCTTCCTACACAGGGGCCTTTGACTCCCCTTGGGTGTCATCTGCAACCCCTTGCATGTGGAAGTTAGGGGCTGGTGTAGGAGTGTGAAGGTGGCCAGAAGCTAGGCTAATTTTCCAAAAATGTTTAGGGCTCACCTCTTGCATTCTGCCCTCGTCCATCACACCAGTTTATCCTTGTTGACAAGGAGACTGTCAGCATCTCATTTATCCCCAGTCGGCTAGAGGGCCGTCATCCCCCCAGGGAGCTGGCACCACCCTGGGATGGCTGCGCTGATGAACCCCGTGCCATGGTATACGTTGTTGGTGACCTTGCTCACTGCACCAAACTGTCAAGCAAGTGACACCTGTTGCCTACCACCAGAAGCAGCAGTACCAAGCTGTGCTCTCACTGCAGAGTTTGCAGGCATCCGAGTTGCCAAGAAAGACACAATTCACACAGGCACTGGGTGGAACAACACTTCGCTCACGCAGAGAACAGACAGAGCAAGATCAGCCTCAGTAGTGAGTATGGCTCCCCCATGGCCAGTGCATCTTGCCCCACAGCCGATGCAGGAAGATGGTCTACACGTACCCCTCCTGTGCTGGTGAAGAACCCCCTTCTCTCCCCACCAGGAATAGATTATAGCAGAAGGGCTGGCCGGGTGTCATAGGATGCACATGCTTAAAGCAGAACAAAGAAAGTACAAATCATGCCCAGCACAGGCTGTGAGGACTTCTTATTTCCATGTAAGAAAACGTTCCAGGCCCAAAACATGCTCTTATGCAGTTAGGCAAGGGTCAACAGGCTATGCATGACTGCCTCTCCCTACACCTGCCTTATCTCTTGTTCTAACAGTCAAAGAATACGAAGACCTCCATTTGTGGGCTTCCCTGGTGGCGCAGTGGTTGAGAGTCTGCCTGCCGATGCAGGGGACATGGGTTCGTGCCCCAGTCTGGGAAGATCCCACATGCCGTGGAGCGGCTGGGCCCGTGAGCCACGGCCGCTGAGCCTGCGCGTCCGGAGCCTGTGCTCCGCAACAAGAGAGGCCACAACAGTGAGAGGCCCGCGTACCAAAAAAAAAGACACATTTTTCATTTTCACCAAGAACTTTATTGAACAACGTATTCACCGTTTTGTTCCACTACCTTCTGCCATTTTTCAGCTTCATAATTCCATCTTCCCAAAACTTTTTATCTTTTCAAGCAAAGAACTGATCCAGGTGCCTTTTACAGTCTTCCAGGTCATTGAAATTTTTTCCATTAAGAGAATTTTGTAAAGACTGAAATAAATGGAAATCCGAAGGTGCAAGTCTGGTGAATATGGCGGATGAATCAGAACTTCCCAAACTGTAACAGTTTTTGCCTGGTCGTCAAAGAAACATGCAGTCTTGTGTTATCCTGATGGAAGATTATGCGTTTTCTGCTGACTAATTCCAGATGGTTTTTGTCAAGTGCTGCTTTCAGTTGGTCTAATTGGGAACACTCCTTGTTGGAATTAGTCCTTTGGTTTTCCGGAAGGAGCTCATAATAGAGGACTCCCTTCCAATCCCACCATACACACAACATCACCTTCTTTGGATGAAGACCAGCCTTTGGTGTGGTTGGTGGTGGTTCATTTCGCTTACTCCACAATCTCTTCCGTTCCATATTGTTGTACAGTACCTACTTTGCATCATCCATCACAATTTGCTTTAAAAACGGAATGTTTTCATTACGTGTAGTAGACAATCACATGCGGAAATATGGTCAAGAAGGTTTCTTTTGCTTAACTTACGTGGAACCCAAACATCAAAGTGATTAACATAACCAAGCTGGTGCAAATGATTTTCAACACTTGATTTGGATATTTTGAGTATGTCGGCTATCTCCCGAGTGGTGTAACATCGATTGCTCTCAATTAATGTCTCGATTTGACTGCTATCAACTTCAACTGGTCTACCAGACCATAGAGCATCGTCCAGCAAATCTCCAGCAGAAAGCTTCACCAATCACTTTTGACACATTCGATCAGTCACAGCACCTTCTCCATACACTGCACAAATCTTTTTTTGCATTTCAGTTGCGTTTCTACCTTTCTTGAAACAATAGAGCGTAATATGCCAAAAATGTAGCTTTTCTTCCATCTTCAATATTAAAATGGCTACACAAAAATTCACTAATTTTGATAAGCTTTTTTAAATGCATGCTGATATGACAGCTGTCACAACACAATCTAATAAAATTGTTTCAAATGAAGTTAAAGATAACTAAGTGCTGCTAGAGCCATCTTACGGAAAAAACTGAACAAACTTTTTGGTCAACTCAATACGTGTTGGCCATCTGTATGTCTTCTTTGGAAAAATCTGTGTATTCAGATCCTCTGTCCATTTTTCAATTGCATTTTTTGGGGGTTTTGCTACTGAGTTGTGTGAGTTCTTTATATTTTTTGGATATTATCCCTTATCAGATAATTCTTATTTCTGAAAGCTGACTTTTTTCCCACTTTGGAATAAGTTATTATGTTTACATTACCTAACTTAGCAAACATATGTTTCCCATGATTTAACCAAAAGCTGTACATGTGAACTCTTTTCTCATACATTCATTATCTAACCAGCTCTTTATGTGTATTGACTATGTGTTCAAATGCTATCTACTGCAGGATATCTGCACACACTACAGCACTGATTTTAGGCAACTGCTGCTGGCCCTTTTTTCTTTTCTCCCCACACTCATTTGTGCACATGACTTCACTCATCATCTTCATTAGTTTGCCAAATGGTCCTTCTCTAGCCCCGACTCTTCTCTTGGGCTTCAGTTCTACATTGCTGATGGTCCACTGGACAAATGTGTAACCAAATGTTCCCCTCAAAATCTAACACAACCAAAACTGAATCTTCTTTTTCCTGCTCCCAAATCAGTCATTCCTGACTTGCCTCTTCCTGTCAGTGGAGCTGCCATTCTCTTGCCTGCCTAGGCTCCACTCCACTTCCTCTTCCCCCACAGATCATCACATCCTGCCATCTCCTCCTTTAACACAGCCACAGCATGTTCTGGGAACAGGATTATGAATCTGGGGTCAGAAGGACTTGGGAAGTTAGTCTATGCCTCCTTTTCCTCATCTTTAAAGTGTACACCAGGATTGTTTTGAAGATTACATGATCCAATGCATACAAGAACCTAGTAGCACATAAGTTCCCACCATGCGTTGTTCTCTTCCCTGCCTTCCATCTCCATGGCCAGAATTAGAGTGGCGTCCCTCACAATATCTCGTCTAAATGATTGCACTAAATTTCTAAACACTGCTTTTCCTCTCCAAACTCTTCCTAAAAGACTATTTGGTTCACACTCTAATCTTACCTAAAAGTCTTTCATGAATGTCTAATTTTTAAAGTGGAAGTGTCTACACTACTATATATGAAATAGATAATTAATAAGGACCTACTGTAGAGCACAGGGAACTCTTCTCAAAACTCTGTAATGACCTATATGAAAATAGAATCTAAAAAAGAGTATATATGTATATGCATATATGTATATGTATAACTGAGTCACATTGCTGTACACCTGAAACTAACACAACATTGTAAATTAACTAGATTCCAGCAAAAATTAAAACAAAACAAAACAAATAAAGCAGAGGTGTCTAAAATTGGGTGGTTACTTCTTACTAAAGTATAAACTCTTTCAGGAAGGGCAAGGACTTTTGTGTATTCACATTAACCTTCCCTGAAGCACAATGCATGCACCAGGGGCTCAGTGAACATTTCTTCCACAAAAATGATTAAAATGATGATCTTATCTGAAAGTTTGCAACAGAATATGAGGAGTTGTTTTCAGTATGCTAAATTCTTCAAGGATACTTTTAATTTCAGTTCTGACCTGTATATGGTCTTTCTTAACTCCCTTAAAAATATTTGGTAGCATTTCGCTTGTCGGCTTTAGGTGTGGGAGCAATAACTGTTAGCTTCATCCCTCAGTATGTTTTCCTGTTCCTTGAAGAGATAAAAGTCTTGAATGAATTAAGTACTGACTTTACAGTCATCAGCCACATTCACTGGAGGGCAGTGTTGTCACTAATCAGGCTCTAAATTCATTTCATTTTGCACTGCATTTGTTAGAGTTATCCGTTTATGAGTTAAAAGGAATACGGGAGTCTTTTTTTTTTTTAAGACTGGAATATATATCAGATGTGCAGTACTGCACTTACCCTAATACAGCAGTTCTCAAATTTATATATGTATATGAATCACCCTAGACCTGCGCTGTCCAATACAACAGCCACTAGCCATGTGGCAATGAAGCACTTGAAATGTGGACAGTCAAACTGAGATGTGCTGTGAGTATAAAGTATACAATGGATTTTAAGGACTGAGTACATAACTTATGCTGATCATATATTGAAATGAAAATATTTGGGCTCTATTGGGTTAAATAAAATGTACTGGAGTTAATTTCATCTGATGCTATTTATTATTTTAAATTAAAAATGGCTACTAGCATATTCAAAATTACCTATATGACTCACATTTGTGGTTTATGTTATATTTCTGTTAGCACTGTCCCAGATGTTTGTTTAAAATGCTTCCTGGGTCCCACTTTTGGATATTCTGCTTTAGTAGCTCCAGGTTAGGAACCAGAAATCTGATACTTTTTCTCTCTCCAAGTAATTCAATTGATAAGTCAGGGTAGAGAATCATTGTTTTATACTGCTTTTGACCAGATGATTTTAAGGGTCTTCAGCACAGCAAACAGTGATTCAAAGGGAACAAAGGGAGTAACAGTTTTCGGTTTCAATTGTGTGACAATGGCCATCCCATAACAGCCATACATGTTTCTCAATTACCAAAACAAAACATACTTCAAAATATAATCACAACACAACCATTTGATGGGAGCGGAAGGAAGCTGGGAACAATTAAGTAATATCTATCACAAATCTAAGTGCACGGAACCGTTGCCTCACTTCTAGAAATCAACCTTGCAGATCTTCTTACAAGCTCACTATGATATACCTATAATTCACTTCGGCACTATTTGAAATAGTGAAAAGCTGGAAAGTTATGAAATTATGACACATCCAACTGAATACTATGCAGGCTATAAACAAGAAGGTCATCTATATGTACTCATACAGAAAGATGTCTATGATATTTACCAGGGGGCAAAGCAAATTGCAGAAAAGGACACAGATCCTATTTGCATGTCAAAAAATACGTACATATATGTGCATAGAAAGTTTCAAAAACTGTTAATATTGGTTACTGTTAATAGCAGGGAGAAGATTCCCAGCGTTATGAAAAGGAACTTTTACTTTGCTTTTTATATCCTTTTGTACTGTTTTAGTTGTTTTAATATGAGGAATATGCAAATTTACATTGTACATTACAAAATGGTTATTTTCAAATATACATAACGCCCAGCCAAGTAAACACTTCATCGCTTAGGTTCCTGTTATAGAAATTTACTTTTCACTATTATCTTTTAGTCTGGAGTTTGGTCTTCATTTTAATTTTCTAAAAAGCCACCGCATATATTCATTCATTCGTTTATTCATCCAGTAGTTACTGAGCACCTGCTTTATGCCAGGTACTGTTCTAAGGCAGAAAAATAAATAGCGGTGCACCGGCGGAGGACAATAAACAAACGCACACGTACATAATGACTAGTTGTTAAGTGCTACGAAGACCTGAATTTTCAAATGCCGAAATGTTCTAATGTCACCTGCTCCCGTGTGTGCATAGACGTACGTATATTTACCCGTACTTACTAATTAATGCAATCGTTGCTACTGAATTGAAGTGTCGTTTGGATAAAGCATTCTGGGAAATTTCTCAAATTAATATTTCTCCTGCATGCATTACAATGAATTTAGTACAAAAAAATTTTAAATAGCAAAGCCTTTTTTTTTTTTTTTGGTTGTGTGAATTTAGGAAAATTACTTAGCTACTTCAGGCCTCAGTGTTCTCCTCTACCAAGCGGAGGATTTACCTTTCGGGTCTCCCGTCTCGGGGTGAATTCTCTGGGCGGATCAGCGTTAACAGCAGCGCCCTGCGCCCGGCGGCTTGTGGGTGGGGCGGGTCCCGCGGAGCGCAGCTGAGCCGCGTGCCGCGCGGCGGGCCGGCTCTCCCGAGACGCGCGGCATTCTCGCTGTGGACCGGAGGAGAAACACGGTGCTTTCACAGACTTTTTTCACCCGAGCATTTCTGCCCGCCAAGTTCTCTTTCCGGGCGTGCAGCGGTCGCCCGGCGTCAACTCCCGCAGGCGCCAGCCAACCAGCCAGCCCGACTTCTCGAGCGGGTCACCGGGTGAGGCCGCCCTACACTCAAGTCCACTGCTACACTCAAGTCCACTGCCGGCCCTGAGCCGCCCCAGCCGTCGCGGGCAGATTTGGCTCAGGGTAAGTGGTAGCCTCGCCTGCAAAGGAGGCTGTTCGTTTAAATTCTGGCGCCACTCCCGCGCCACGTAGAGCCAGACTCGGAAGCAAAGGACCGCGGCGAGCCAGCGGGCGCGCGCCCGGGGCTGGGCGTGCGCGCCGCGGAGGGACGGCGCGCGCACCACGCCCCGGAACGAGTTCCCGAAAGAAAAGAGCCGCCTGGCGCGCTCTCGCTCCTCCCGTCAGGAGCCGGCCGCGCCCCCTTACTCTACAGCGCCCAATAGATGCGAGAGGGAGGGGCGGCCTCGTTCCGGCTCGGGAGACACTATATAGGGAACTGCTGGCGACACCGCTCGGTCTTTTACGTCAGGACTTGGGAGCTTCGGTCTCGTTCTAGGTAAGCGGGCGTCGCGGGCGGTTGTCCGAGCGAACCCGGGCGGCGCAGCTTAGGTTGGGGGATGCAGTACGGTGAAACGATTTCAGAAATTGGAACTTAGAGTGCGGTGATGAAAACTTGGAGGTGGGGAACGCGCCGCCGGGCCGCCACGTGTCCCGAGTCGTGGTGGCGGCCGGCTTCGAGCTTAGGCGTGCGGAGGCGGCCACTGGTGGCTGCGGCGCTGAGCGCGGTCTGGTTGTTAACGCCCGGGCAGCCGCTGACTGAGCCTGGGAGGCGGCCGGCAGAAGACAACATTCCTGGGATTTGGGGGCGGGGGGTTACCCTAACGTTAAGAGCGAGAGGCCTGTGATAGAGTGTCTTTCTCCCATGGCCAGATCAACGGTTATTTCAAATAGCCCCGGACTCGGCGTGAGACTTGAGTTGTATTGTGCCCAGGTGGCGCTGTGTGCAAATAGGATTATTGAAGGGGAGGAGTTTAGTGCTGAAAACCTTGAACTCTATGACATTCTGTGAGAACGCTTAATTTTAAACAGATGCCCCGCAAGAGCAATGGCTTTCGGTGGAACGGAGCTGTTCCGTGGAGAGGCAGAGGTAAGGGTTGTTGAGGGCTTAGTTTTTTTTTTTTTTTTTAATATTTATTTATTTATTTATTTTTCCCTGTGTTGGGTCTTCATTTCTGTGCGAGGGCTTTCTCTAGTTGTGGCAAGCGGGGGCCACTCTTCATCGCGGTGCACGGGCCTTTCACTATCGCGGCCTCTCTTGTTGTGGAGCACAGGCTCCAGACGCGCAGGCTCAGGAGCTGTGGCTCACGGGCCCAGTTGCTCCGTGGCATGTGGGATCCTCCCAGACCAGGGCTCGAACCCGTGTCCCCTGCATTAGCAGGCAGATTCTCAACCACTGCGCCACCAGGGAAGCCCGAGGGCTTAGTTTTTAAACCGAAGGAGTAAACCAGTTGATTTACAGAAACGATGATGGAGCATCATTTGAACTTAAGCTTCTTTTTTTAGATGCAAAGGAAAGTTCCAAAACGTATGGGAGAAGGTTTGCTGGAAAATGACTTGGTTAAAACCTGAGAATCTTACCAGGTGTGTATTGGACTCGTATTAATACTTTGAGTCTGCATGTGTTTAGTCCACATGTAGAGTAAATGAGAAATTTTTTTGTCCTCGAAGGAGCATCCTGCAGGTCGATGAATACTAATGAAGCTATGACCGTCACCGATTGATGATGAACAGCTTCATTTGAAAGTAAGTTATGTGGCTTACAACATCTACTATAGCATTCCGTAGTACTTGCCTTTTAATGTTGCTCTGGTTTGTGGTAAGTGTCAGTGTGATAGAGCTTAATGGAGTTTGGTCTGATCAATGAGGAAAGCTATCCCGAAGCGGATTACCTGAAGAAAAGTATGTACGGATTCGGCTTCTGAGATAAGACCCATATGCAGATATGAGATAACAAATTTTTGTTGCTTGGATTTTATAACTGAGTTTTCTGTTAGCTTATGCCTCTTAGGGGAAAAACTGTTGCTTCACACTAGTGTTTTTCTTCTCTGCCAACAGTGACAGGGGTCGCTGTCTGCACATTGAAAGAGGCCAGTTCGCCATGAAGTTCCTAAGGTGTAAACATGTCTGTGAGTAGAGATATTTTGCTTAACAATCAGTCAATCTTGTGTCCTTGGTCTTATCTATGATGATCCTATCCCGAACCTGAATTTCTGTTGAAAAAAACTTATACGGATCTGGCTTCTGAGATAGACCATTATAAGGACGACAGTATTTTTGAAAATTCCTTTAAATTAGTTCTTGAGATGTTGATAGTCTTGTAAATCTCAAATGTTCTTCCTTTTCTAGGGCTAATGCCACGAGATTTACTTGTCTGTTGTATGAAAAACTGGTGATCAGGAAAAGCTCTTCATTTTATGGACACGGAAAGAAAACAAAACTCAAGACAGATTATTTATTTTTTTAATTTTGAAATTGCATTTGTAAATAGATTTCTGAGCGGACATCGAATCTAGATTAATGCATCCATAAGATTCAAGCCATTTCTGTTTAATCTTGCCACTGCCCTAGAGTCGTAACCTGTTAGCCAGTATATTATTGATACTTTCTAGCTCTGAAACTGTTTTTAATGGAAAATTCTTTTTCAGTTATCCAGCCTTGTAATTAAATAATTCTGAGTGAATGTTTAGCCTTTGGTCACCTGTCTGAATTTAAAATGCATAATTGTAAATACAGCCAAGTGAAAGTTTATACTATTGTGGGAAAATCCTTAGAAGGGAGAGAGGACTGGGTTTGGCGATCATAAGGATCCCAAGGGGATCCGGGAAACCTTGGCTTTGTGCAGGGGACTAAGTATTACTGAATTACTGGAGGTGAAGGCAGAGGAGAGAGACGGGACCTGTGACTGGGGCGAGGGGAGGGAAAGCCAGGCACCAAAACGATCAGTATACTAGCTGAATTGTGGAATATTTAGTCCTAGTATAGTAGTAATATGAAGGGGTATGAAGGGGTATTTGTGCCAAAATGGGGGAGGAGTAATGCTGAAATTTAAGGAAGAGAGCACAGCATAACAGGAGCCATGAGGGAAGGTCACTGATAAAATCCGGGTTAAAACTGGTCAAACATTGTGCAGAATGGATTAGTGTAAACAGTAATAGCATCTGATCTAACCAAGGTGGTTGGGCTCCGTGCATAATCATTTTCCCTAAATAGCTGCATGAATAAATCGTTCCCAAGCCCATACTTAAATGTCAGAGTCAGAGTGCCGATATTCTTGTCACCTTATAATGAACTCTGTTTCTTAAAATGTTCACCTGAAAATTCAATTTGGGTTCCATGCAGCTCAGTCAGGTTCATGAGACTGATTAGCCTGTAGTGGTCAGGCACATAGTGAATTTGGCCCAAGTATGAAGACAGTGTACAAAAATGGGGCTCTGAAAATGTTTCTTGTGGTCGTAAACCACCTCCTTGTACAACATTGTGTTACATTGTTTATTGCACTCACGTGTGTTTGGAAATGTGGAAACTTTGGCACTGCAGTCTGCACCCTTGATCACTGATCTCCCTTACCCTGCTTTATTTGGTTGGAACTTTTACAACATGCTCGATAAGATCTGTTTCACACACTGACATCTTAAGTACCTAGATACCTTAACTACCTGGCACTTGGTCATCAGTAGATGTTAAACAGAACAATGAATGATTAAAGACCAATTGGGATCTACACAAAACTTGCAGAGAAAACTGCCCTTTTGTCAAAGTTGGCAAACAATCAGTCACTTCAAAACAAGGCATGAAATGAATAAAACTTGGCTTTAGAGCCCTTTGACCTCTTTTCCCTCAGTCCCTTCTGGTTTTGCTCCTTTCCCTCCCAGTCAGTCTTATAAAATATTATTTCCTTAGTTGATAAAATCTAAATAATGTACATATACTTCATTGCACTATACTAGGTTCTGCCAGGGAGGTCAAGGGTAAAACATTTCCTATGTCCACTGTCACATCAGTAGTTGTACAAGATACCAAGAAATAAGGCAAAGATACAGGGATGCAAAGAACTGAGAAGATTGAACAAGTGATACATTTAGGTGTAGGAGACACCACCCAAAGATGGTATGCTAAGGGCAGTAAATTGAGAATTTAGACATCAGTTGGATGGATAGATGTGGGACAAATAAGGTGGAGGATAAGACTGAAATGCTACAGTACCCCAAGCTTTTTGAGCAACAGAGAACTAAAAGCTATCATTCAACTTCCCTGAAACTTGACATGTTTTCAGTTGGAAGAGACAGTCACTTATTGAGCCCTACTGATTTTGCACGGTACACACTTGACAAGAGATGAGAGTTGGGTCCAAAAAGGTACAATTTTAGTGGAACTTAGCTCAACATAGCAGCTTCCTTTTAAATTACCGATTGATTTATAGCACTTTTCTTTCACACAGCAGAGGTCTTGTTATACCCTACTGGCCTTCTGATTTGTGAATGCTGACCTAGCTGGGTAATAGGCAACTAACTACTAGCTAAGGCCAGGGACCTTAAGCTGTTATCTGGGTAAGGGATTTACCTTCCAGAGCATATCTGCAACTTAGAGAGGCAGTGTAGATTAAAAATCAAAAGCCTAAAGACCTAAAGGAATAGGACTGAAATAGACCAGGATCTGCTTAGTTAGGGCTGTTTTCAGATTGAAAGAGCAGATTCTACATGTGTGTGACTTGAGCCAATAATTTTCCCTGCTTAACACCATGCCTCCAGGTTATCTTAAAATACAGTAGGCTCAATCCTACCTTTTGGTGTTTTCTAAATTAGTTCTATTGCTAGAAATCCAATATCCACTGCACTTGGCTTCCCAATCAGGTGCCCTCTGAACTGATTATACACTTCATAATCCTTGCTGTTTGCCCAGCCTGTGTGAAAGCTTTTGACTGTTTCATGATTTTTAAACCAGTTCACCCATTAAATTTAGAGCCTTTGAATCCCAGCCTACTAGGATAGTCTGCTTATCTTTTGTCAATTCCTCCTCCCTGGGGGTGGGACCCTCCCCATATTTCCTCCCAAAAGCTTGGTTCCAGATCCAGATAGTATTTAAAGCATAGTATTTATAATTACCTCACTGAATATTGCCACTGCCTCCAGCATTGTTCCACCTCACTGATTCTACATTTTGGGGTATGTACAGAAATCAGGTCAAAATATAAGTGTGCCATGAAGCTTTGAAAATTTTATGGACCATTTTGAGGTGGGGCGGGAAGGGTACCTTTCCAATATGAGAACCACTCAGTCTCATTCTCACAAGTCTTGGCCTCTTCCCCCTGACCACTAATCAGTAGTCAGTCCATCTCAGGTCCTGGCATGCCATGCAGCTGAGTTATAACAGGAAATAGATTTAATCTCACAGAATCCCACATGGAGTACAGTATAATCCAACATACTTGGGAACTTTACCTTAGTTATGCTTACTCAGTTGATTCTAGTTCCTTTCAAAGGAGTATTAATGCAAAAAGCATTTCAGAATTCCCATAGAATTCATCATTTGAAGAAAATAATATTTATAAATACAGTGCATTACTGAGGTCAGGAAACTGGATGTGCCCTTGCCTCCTAACTACTGAATACAGTTAAAGAACAATAAGTGGTTCATTTTTAAAATGTACAGTGTTATAAGTATGCACCCATGAAACCATTACTGCAATCAAGATAGTGGTTAAATCCATCTCTCCCAAAAGCACCTTTTTGCAGAGGCTTGATTTTGAACATGGTAAGTTTGAGATGGCATTTGATATTCAAATGAGATATGGGGAGAGATCTGAGCTGCAGAGTCATCAGCATGTGAATGGTATATTTAAAGCCATAAGGTGAGATCACCAAGGGAGTGAATACCAATGGAGAATGGTCCAAGCGTCCTGGGACATTCCAGGGGTAAGACATTCCAGGTTTATTTCAAATCCTAAAGATGATTTTGTATCAACAAATACTGGGAAGCAGAAATCTGAAACAAACGACAGAAAAGGAGTTTCAGAAAACAAGGGTGAGAGCTAAGCAAATAATTGCTTGAGGTGATGAGGCTGGAGTTTGCCTTGTATTTAATGCAGAGCATTGGTCAGCATAAAATTGAAGGAGTTCCAAGGACAACTTGGCAAAGTATTAGGCAAAGGGGCCTTGCCGAGAGAACGAGATGAGGAATTTACGAAGTGTGATAAGGGTTTTCATCAGACACTGGACTTGGAGAAGTGGAGTTGACTACAGACAAGTTAGAGGTTTGCCTTGCAGTGCTAAAGGGCCTGATGAGGCTGAAAATTACCAAGTGTAATAGTTAATCAACATAATTCTTCACTGCTCTTCTATGGGGCTCATCCATGTGGGAGCAGAAAGCAGATCAGTGGATTAATCCAAAATTAGGGATAAACTGGACAGGAGGAGCACAGCCATGATGGGCCAATCAAGGGTGTAGATGAAAGTGGTGTTAAAATTGACCTTGAGATCCAGGTTGATGAGGGAAAAAAATTAGACTGCTGGGAAACCGTCCCAGGTAATAACAAAGATCAGAGGTACCATAGAAAGATGATGAAAATGAGGTAAAATAAGATCCTCTCCAGTTATACTATAAAATGACCCATAGCAGTTGCATTTCTAATTAGTGTTTATCTCTCTCTGGCCCTAGAGTGTGTTCTTTTCAAGCAGAAACTGTGCCCTTTCACTTCTTGAATTCTGTGCCTAGTGTACAATGTAATGATTCCCATTACAAATGTGTCTCATTACATGGAATTCAGTATGTATATTTAGGGTGGGCAATGATGGTATGATCTAAGTTCTCCAAAAGAGATAAAAGAAATGAGACAAGTTGAAAACTTGTGATGGACTCTATGTGTGTCCTCCCAAAATTCATATGTTGAAGCCTTAACCCTAGTGTGGCAATATTTGGAGATGAAGCCTCAGGGGAAGTAATTAAGGTTAAATGATGTCATAAGGGTAGGGCCCTGGTCCCATAGGATGAGTGTCCTTGTAAGAAGAAACACCAGAGAGCTCACTCTCTCCCTCTCCATGTGCACCCACAAGAAAGAGGTCATGTGAGGATACAGTGTGGTGGTGGCTGCCTACAAGCCCAAACAAAAGGCCTCCGAATAAAACCTACCTTGCCGGCACCTTGATCTTGGACTTTCCAGCCTCCAGAGCTATGAGAAAATTAATTTCTATTGTTTAAGCCATTCAGTCTGTGGTATTTTGTTAAGGCAGCTCTAACAGACTAAGACAAAAGTAAAGGATAAATGGCCACTGCTATAATTAGGGGACTTTATATTTGCCTAAAGATTTATGAGTAATAACTACGAAAAAAGTCCATGCAATGTAATGTCTCTGGTTTTATACATTTTCCCTTTAGGTTTTTACTTATTACATTGAAACTGGATTGACAATGCACTTCCTTTTTTTTTTTCTTTAAATGCACTTTCTTATTGAATAATAAACAGCTGCCACTCACAAAGCTTTCCAACCTGTTTCAACATCAAGATCAGTTATTTAAGAAATAGATAATTTTTCAATAAAAAAACTCAGTAAAGAAACTACAGGGAATTCCCTGGCAGTCCAGTGGTTAGTACTCCTTGCTTCCACTGCAGGGGGCACAGGTTCAATCCCTGGTCGGGGAACTAAGATCCCGCATGCTGCACAGCATGGCCAAAAAAAAAAAAAAAAAAAACAATTAGAGATAGAAATTGAACTATCTTATAAAGTGAATGTTATCTGAAGTCTTATGGTTCACAGGAAAACCTTTTTAACATAAATGAAATTAGATCTTTTATAATTACCTCATATAACAAAAAATGATTTAGGCTTACTAGATATTTCACTGTAAAATTTCCTTGTTCTATATGAACATTAAGATTGCAAAAAAATTTTTAACTTAACATCTTTGGTAACTGATAGGTTGTATCTATCATGATTTCACTTTAATGAAAAATACTTGGTATAAAATAATGGCTGACACTTCTATAGTTCCTTTTATTTTCCACAGTACTTTGACATACATCATCTTGGTTTCTCCTACAGTAACCCATGGAGTAGGCATTATTAGTATTTACACAATTTATATGTGAGTGAACTGAAAGACTTAAAATATAGGCTGCTTGGGCTTCCCTGGTGGCACAGTGGTTGAGAGTCTGCCTGCTAATGCAGGGGACACGGGTTCGAGCCCTGGTCTGGGAGGATCCCACATGCCGCAGAGCAACGGCCCGTGAGCCACAACTACTGAGCCTGCGCATCTGGAGCCTGTGCTCCGCAACAAGAGAGGCCGTGATAGTGAGAGGCCCGCGCACTGCGATGAAGAGTGGTGGCCCCTGCTCACCGCAACTACAGAAAGCCCTCGCACAGAAACGAAGACCCAACACAGCAAAGATAAATAAATAAATAAAAATTTAAAAAAAAAATATATATATATAGACTGCTTAAGGTCTAGATCACTGGAAGGAATGATTTCATCATCATCTGTATTTTGCACACTATAATATAGACTTTTTAGTTTGGGTGCCACATTTAAGAACAGTGACAAACTAGGGGGCAACCTAAGGATGAAGACAAGGGTTCTAGAAACCATGTCATTTCTAGAGAATATTTTAAGGACTTGGAAATACTTAACCTGAAGAAGTGAAAATCAAGGGAAGGCATGATAACTGTTTTTAGGTATTTGAAAGTACTTCATGTGGAATAATAGTAATAAGAATCCCATCTGGTAGGTACTATGATTAGGCCAATTTTACAGATGAAGAAACTGAAACTTAGAAAAGTAACCTAATGAAGGTCACAGGAAGTGAGGGAATTAGGTTGAAAATCTGGCAGTCTAAATCAAGAGATGGTTTTCTTACCCCACTAAATACCTTCCCCAGAGGAGTAGTTAACTGAAGTGTTTCTTTGGAAGACACAAAGGAGATCAATGAAATAAATAAAAAGAGGCAAACTGCAACCTAAAAATGAACTTTCCGAATAACAGAATAACAGAATGTACTGTCTCCTTATCAGTCTCCTATCAGTGTGAGCTGGAGGAAGGAGGCTGGCCCTAGTCAACTTCAAAGACCGCTCTAAGTCTAAATTCAGATTCTTGACTTGCCCAAGGTAACCCAGCTAGTTAATGACCAAGTTGACAACCAACACCTTCTATCCCTCTCTCAGTCCAGTGCTCAATCCACTGATAGTGTGGTGCCCCAATTTTTTTCCTGCAAAAATTTAAATTTCCTCAGAATTCATTAATCTATGGGAATGGGAAAGATCGTACAAACCAAATAACTTTAATCAACTATTTTTATACAAAAGTACAGTTTGGGCCCTGTTACTAATGGTTGATCAATTTAATTACATTAGTGTGACAGAGGCCTTAAGCAGAGTAAACTTCTCTGGGGCAACAGTAAGGTGTATTCTTTGGGGGTACATCTCAATTCTGATTTTTTATTCTCATCACTGATGTAGATTCGCAGTTTAAATTACATTTCTTCTTCAGAAATGAATGCAGAAACATTGCTCAGAGTCTGACCACACACCCAGAAATGTCAAGATAGTTTTGACATTCATGGACCTGTTTCCACATATCTGAATAAAGCTCAGTTTCTTGATGAGTTTTGTTTGCTTTTTTTTTTTTTAATTTTTAATTGGCACATGGGATCTTAGTTCCCCAACCATGGATCGAACCCGCCCCCCCTGCAGTGGAAGTGCGGACGGAGTCTTAACCACTGGACCGCCAGGGAAGTCCCAAGTTTTGTTTGCTTTAAATTCAGTCTGTTCCTTTGAAGATCAAGGCACACTGAGAGGTTAGGTGTGGGGTGATTCAGAAATATCCTAAGGTTTCACTCTTTTGTTCATTGAACAAATAGGTCCTGAATAGTTACCATGTGCAGGTACTGTCCTAAGCACTGAAGATACAGCCGTGAACCAAACGAACAAAATCCCTGCCCCTGTGGAGCTTACATTTTAGGAGGAGGAAAAGAAGGATAAATTATAAAGTATGTGAGAAATTATAAAGTATTTGAGAGAATGAGAAACGACATGAAAAAGAACACAGGACATTGGGAGTGGGTTTGGGGAGGGAGGTAAATACTGTTGTGATTTTTAAATAGAATTGACAGGATAGGCTTCAATGAGAAGGTGAGATTAAGCAAAGATTTACAGAGAGTGAGGGATTGAGCTATGGACATATCTGAGCAAAGGGCATTCCCAGGACAGCTGCCCAAAGACAGGTGCATGGTGTTAAAGAAGGAGAAGAAACATGGCATGTGGATCATGTCGGGTCTTACGCATCATTGAAAGAATTTTGCTCTGAGTAAAATGCGAACCCGTGTAAAAGGAAATACAGAAACTGAAAGTGTGATTCATGTGCATCAAAACCTGTGAATCCTACCCCTATGGCCCAGATTGTAGTCTACCATTTACCATTAAAAGAAAACAGGGCTCATTGGAGAAATGACTGATTACAGAGCTGAGGCAAGAAATGTACAAGATGAGCCTTCTGCATCTTGCTATATAGTAGGAGAGCAAGAAAGCTATCAGACATTTGCGGTTGTGTGAAAAGAACTCAGGAGCCAACTTGGAGCATCTCCTACTGTCCAAATATGGAAATGTTGACTATTATCAAGGGTGATAACTACAATAGACTGAGATACATAAAATATGTTCAAATCTGTGAATTCATAATGATACCTTAAAAGAAAAAAAAAACTGATTTTGATGCTGTTAGAAGATGCTAGTGAACCGACTTATCAATTTCAGAACTGGCAAATAAGGGACTTTCCAACACCAACTGCAGTAACAAATAATCAGATTGAAAGTGAGAAAGGTTTTTTTTTTTTTTTTTTTTTTTTTTTTTTTTTGCGGTACTAGGCCTCTCACTATTGTGGCGTCTCCCATTGCGGAGCACAGGCTCCGGACGCGCAGGCTCAGCGGCCATGGCTCAGCGGCCATGGCTCACGGGACCAGCCGCTCCGCGGCATGTGGGATCCTCCCAGACCGGGGCACGAACCCGTGTCCCCTGCATCGGCAGGCGGACTCTCAACCACTGGGCCACCAGGGAAGACCCCAAGTAAAAAAGTTTTTTATTGATGTATCCCAGTTCGTAACTGAAAAAGATTGACAGAATATCACCATTTTGTAACATCTCTTGAATTAATGTACCAGCAGTGATCATCCATGTTGGCTAACATTAAAAAAAAAAAAAAAAGGGCTTCCCTGGTGGCGCAGTGGTTGAGAGTCCGCCTGCTGATGCAGGCGACACGGGTTCGTGGCCCGGTTCGGGAGGATCCCACATGCTGCGGAGCGGTTGGGCCCGTGAGCCATGGCCGCTGAGCCGGCACATCCGGAGCCTGTGCTCTGCAACTGGAGAGGCCACAGCAGTGAGAGGCCCGCGTGGCAAAAAAAAAAAAAAAGAGAGGGAACAGAGTCTAAGTGGCTGACTGGATGTTTTGGGGTCGTGTCAACAGCATGCTACTTGAAAATCTGCTTTCCACAGGAAATAAGCTTTTTTTCCCAACAAAGATGATATATTTACAATAAATAATTTTTCCATCAAAGATTTTTTTTTCAACAAAGATGATATAATAATTCTTTCCAACAAAGATGATATATTTATCCGAAGATATTGGCACTTTCCATTGTGCAATAATGTCACATATCTGCAAGTTGCCTGATCAGGCTCCCCCAAAAGAGTTCCTTGGGGCTTCCCTGGTGGCACAGTGGTTAAGAATCTGCCTGCCAATGGCAGGTTCGAGCCCTGGTCCGGGAAGATCCCACAAGCCTTGGAGCAACTAATCCCGTGTATCACAACTACTGAGCCTGCACCCTAGAGCCCGTGAGCCACAACTACTGAGCCCACGTGCTACAACTACTGAAGCCGATGCGCCTAGAGCCCGTGCTCCACAACAAGAGAAGCCACCGCAATGAGAAGTCCGCGCACCGCAAGATGCTCGCCGCAACTAGAGAAAGCCCACGTGCACCAACGAAGACCCAATGCAGCCAAAAATAAATAAATAAAAACAAAATAAATAAATTTATCCAAAAAGAGTTCCTTGGGTGAGTCTAACAAAGAAAATCTAGAAAGCTAATTATTGACATGAATAAAATGACACGAGATTTATCACTTCAGCTTCAGTGGCATCTTGGGGAGGCGAGCTTGTTATATACAGTTTAAACGCTTCTATCAACTAGTGATATCAGTCCTGGCCATAGTACTGTTGTCTATCTTACTAAATAACCATATCTCAGGAAGTACAATACACTCAATCCATATTAATGTTTATTCTAGATCTATGGTTAATAGATGATTCATATAATAGTACCTCAAATTTCTTTGAACATTCTTCTTAACTTAGAATAAATATAACCTACTAAACTTATATTCCGTGAAATCCAAATATAAGAAACTGTCTCCTATGCAATTTTCAATTTGCCATTTACTTGGTATTTAAATTATTTATCAATTTTTAACTGAATAAAGAACAAATCTGCAGAACACAAACTTCCAGAGTAAGTAAAATATGTTTTTTTTTTTTTTCAATTTTAGGCATAGGGTTCTGGGGCGTTTAAATGTACCTAATTTCCTAAAGGCTATAATTTTTTCTTTTTTACCTATTAAAAATTATCGTATAATTTTTTATAAAAAAGGTATCTTATAAGATAAAAATAAGGAAAACATTAAGCATAAAATTAAAATAACTCACAATTCCACCGTTTAGAGTTAAACCACTGTAAAAAAAATTTTAATATCTTTTTCTATGTAGATATAAATTTTAATAAAATTTAAATTTTACTGTATGGTTTGTTTTCCTGATTTTTTATTTAATATTCTATAATGACAATTTTCAATACCGTTAGAAATTCTTCTACTCATTGGCAACATGGAGAACATTTCCTTTTTTTTTTTTGGCCGCGCAGTATCTTAGTTCCCCAGCCAGGGATCGAACTCCCGCCCCCGGCACCGAAAGCACCAAGTCCTAACCACTGGACTGCCAGGGAATTCCTAGGAACATTTCATTTTAATGGATATTTAATTCCCAAAGACTGGAAATTTCGATTGCTTTGGATTTTATCATGATGACATATTATATAGCAGTAAAAATTCCAAACAGGGCTTCCCTGGTGGAGCAGTGGTTGAGAGTCCGCCTGCCGATGCAGGGGACACGGGTTCGTGACCCGGTCCGGGAAGATCCCACATGCCGCGGAGCGGCTGGGCCCGTGAGCCATGGCCGCTGAGCCTGCGTATCCGGAGCCTGTGCTCCTCAATGGGAGAGGCCACAACAATGAGAGGCCCGCCTACCGAAAGAAAAAAAATTGCAAACAGTAATGCTGCACTGGTTATCTCTGGATAGTGGGTTTATATTACCATCCAATAATTAAATGCCTCAGGTAACATATATTCTCACATTGATGTGCAGCCGTTCTAGTCCAAACTGCCTCCAAACAGGTGTCCTCTATCCTAATCTTCTTCTTTATTTATTTATTTATTTATTATTGAAGTATTAGTTGATTTACAACGTGTTACTGCTGTAATTATCAGATGCAAACTAGTATATAAAGGATGGATAAACAACAAGGTCCTACTGTATAGCACAGGGAACTATATTCAATATCCTGTGATAAACCATAACGGAAAAGAATATGAAAAAGAATGTATATATATATGTATAAGTGAGCCTTTTCCACCGTCCAGTCTACAGGGTAAGAAACTACTACACGTCCTTAACTGTGTTTTTGTGCCTTCCTTCTACCTCCTTGCACTAATTAAAATCTGGTTCTCCCCTCAGGGCACTGCTTCCCTTTGCAGGCTTCTTAAGTTCTCTCCTTCAGATGTGGAAGTTAAGGTCAATACCTTCCTTGCTTCCTACTGCCACTTCTTGACAATTATTCCTCTATTTTTATGTACAACCCCCTGATTTTTTTAGGCTCATCCCACCTGGCTTGCCACCCTTTGTCCTGACTTAAGGTTTTTATATTCCAACTTTCTAATTACTGCCCCTTATTGATTTTGAAGAGTTTGGGACCAGGTTTGCTGTCCTATTTTATGTCATCTGTCTCCAATGTCTACACATCAATGTCCAAACAATCTGGCTTCTCAGTTGTTTCACTTCCCCTACCCTATCCCTCCACACCCAACATTCTTATCTGGGATCCACTGGCCTCCGAGGAGCCATGGGTAGAATTCGAGGGGGTTATGAATGTGGACAGGGAAAATCTATGTCTTTATTTTCACTAAACACTAATTGAAGTTTAGCATTTCCTTCAATAATAAATGAATGCAATATACCACAGATTTATTAGCAGTACATATGGTGCTGTCAACCACAGAAAACACAGCTATTTTCATATATATTGCAGTTCATATCACATAGAAATACTTAAAAATGTTCACTTATGTTTATTTCTACCTAAAAATAATGCTCCTTTTTAAGCCTGCTGCTAGATCTTGTTTTTTAATGCAAAGAAGCACATTATCTTAGTCCATTCAGGGTGCTACAACAAAATACTACATATTAGGTAGCTTATAAACAGAGAAATTTATTTCTCACAGTTCTGGAGGCTGAAAGTCCAAGATCAGGGTGCCAACATGGTCGGGTGAAGGCTCTCTTCTGGGTCACAGACTTCTCATTGTATCTTCACATAGTGAAATGGGGTAAGAGAACTCTGTGGGGGTCCCTTTTTTTTTTTTTTTTTTTTTTTTTGGCCATAGCCACTCGGCCTGTGGGATCTTCCCCAACTAGGGATCGAACCCAGGACCCCTGCATTGGGAGTGTGGAGTCTTAACCACTGCACCACCAGGGAAGCCCTCTGGGGTATCTTTTATAAAAGCACTAATCCCATTCATGGGAGCACCACCCTCATGACCCAATCACCTCTGGAAGGCTCAGCCTCCTAATACCATCACATCGGTGTTAGGATTCCAGTATTTGAGTTCTGAAGAGACACACACATTCAGATCATAGCTACATTACTGTAGCACACATTTGGTTTGTTTAAATATTTTGGCAACTATATTTTAATGTAAGGGCTTTCATATGTCACCCCATATATTTTGTTTCATGCATTTAAAAATACTTTGAGACTGATTCCATAGGCTTCACCAGAGTGGCAAAGTAGTTCATGCACAAATAGTTGAGAACCTCTCATTATAGGACAGCTACATGTAAAAGAATGAAATTAGAACATTCTCATGAGTTCCCTGGTGGCCTAGTGGTTAGAATTCCGGGCTTTCACTGCCATGGCCCAGGTTCAATCCCTGGCCGGGGAACTGAGATCCTGCAAGCTGCGCAGCACAGCCAAAAACAAAACAGAACAAAAAACAAACACCATTCTCTAACATCATATAGAAAAGTAAACTCAAACTGGATTAAATACCTAAAGGTAAGACGGGAAACCATAAAACTCCTAAAGGAAAACATAGGCAGAAACCTCTTTGACATAAATCATAGCAATATTTTTTTGGATCTGTCTTCCAAAGCAAAGGAAATAAAAGCAAAAATAAACAAATGGGACCTAATTAAACTTAAAAGCTTTTGCAGAGCAAAGGAAACCAATGACAAAACTAAAGGACAGGGCTTCCCTGGTGGCGCAGTGGTTGAGAGTCCACCTGCCGATGCAGGGGACACGGGTTCGTGCCCCGGTGCGGGAAGATCCCACATGCCGTGGAGCGGCTAGGCCTGTGAGCCATGGCCGCTGAGCCTGCGCGCCCGGAGCCTGTGCTCCGCAACGGGAGAGGCCACAACAGTGAGAGGCCCGTGTACCGCAAAAAAAAAAAAAAACAAACAAAACTAAAGGACAGCCTACTGAATGGGAGAAAATAATGACAAGTGACATGACTGATAAGAAGTTCATATCCAAAATATATCAACAGCTTATGCAAATCAACGTAAAAAAAAATCCAAACAACCTCATTGAAAATGGGCAGAAGACCTGAACAGACATTTTTCCAAAGAAGACATGCAGATGGCCAACAGCCACATGAAAAGATGCTCAACATCGCTAATCATCAGAGAAATGCAAATCAAAACCACAATGAAATGTAGTTCTCAGCATCACATATCACATTGTTGATAGCCATTCTCACACCTGTCACAATGGCTATCATCAAAAAGAGCACAAATAACAAAAGTTGGCGAGGATGTGGAGAAAAGGGAACCTTCTTCATTCACTCTTGGTGGGAATGTAAATTGGTGCAGCCACTGTGGAAATCAGTATGGAGGTTCTCAAAAAACTAAAAATAGAACTACCATATGACCCAGCACTGCCACTCTTGGGTATATATCTGAAAAAAACCAAAAACACTAATTAGAAAAGATACATGCAGCCTAATGTTCATAGCAGCATTGTTTATAATAGCCAAGATATGGAAGCAACCTAAGTGTCCATCAACAGATGAATGGATAAATAGAACAGAGATGGGGACTTCCCTGGTGGTCTAGTGGTTAAGACTCCGCACTACCTATACAGGAGGCCCAGGTTCCATCCCTGGTCAGGGAACTAGATCCCACATGCTGCATCTAAAGATCCACACAACTAAAGAGGCATCATGCAGCAATGGAGATCCCGTATGCCGCAACTAAGACCTGGGGCAGCCAAATACATAAAAAAATAAATAAAATTTTTTTAAAAAGAGGATAATGATGAATGGATAAAGAGGATACACACACACACACACACCTACAGTGTAATACATAGCCATAAAAAAGAATGAAATTTTGCAATTCGCAATAACATGGATGGACTTGGAGGGTATTATGCTAAGTGAAATAAGCCAGACAGAGAATGACAAATACTCTATGCTATCACTTTTATTTGGAATCTAAAAAATACATCAAACTAGTGAATATAACAAACTAGAAACAGAGTCACAGACACAGAGAACAAACTGGCAGTTACCAGGGTGCAGAGGGAAGGTGGGAAGAGGCAACATAGGGGTAGGGGATTAAGAGGTACAAACTACTATGCACAAAATAAATAAGCTACAAGGATATATTGTACAACACAGGGAATATAGCCAATATTTTATAATAACGATAAATGGAGTATAACCTTTAAAATTGTGAATCACTGTATTGTACACCTGTAACTTATACAGCAACTATACTTCAATTGAAAAAAAAAAAGAACCTCTCATTACATATCAGTGGGCTTCTCATTGCAATATTTCTTATCCCCTTATCCCTGTTTTCTTTCCTTGGTTACTACTCGGCAATACCCCAACTACAGATGAATCCAACCATTTGCCTTGCTGCAGAAATCACAGAGCAGGGCAGATTTGTGCCACTATATGTTCATGGTCTCCAACCCCAAGCAGGCCCTCAATGCGACTAAGCACTCTTCTTTTCCCTTGTCAGTTTTCCTTCCCATTTCTGACTTTCTTTCTCCTCCACACCTCTTAACTCTTCCCTCCTCTGCCTCAGCTTTCCCCTCACCTCGGCAGAGATTGCACCCTCCTGTTCATGGAGAATTTTGAAGACTTCGGATGACAATTTCCTTACACCAACCATTATATGTATCCACTGTTCTTTTTTTTTCCTTCTCTCTTACTGCAATGGAAAGGTGTCCCTCCTCTGATCTAAGGCAAATTCCTCTTCCAGTTCTCCAAATCACATTCATTCATTCAACAGTTATTAAATCAGGATTTGCCCCCCCCAAAAGACATGTTGAAGTCCTAAACCCTAGTACCTCAAAACGTGACATCACTTGGAAATAGGGTCGTTGCAGGTATAATTAGTTAAGATGAGGTCATACTGGAGTAGGGTGAAGCCCTACTCCAATATGACTGGTGTCCTTATAAGAAGATGGTCATATAAAAACAGACACAGAGGGCTTCCCTGGTGATGCAGTAGTTGAGAGTCCGCCTGCTGATGCAGGGGACACGGGTTCGTGCCCCGGTCTGGGAAGATCCCACATGTTACGGAGCGGCTGGGCCTGTGAGCCATGGCCGCTGAGCCTGTGCGTCCGGAGCCTGTGCTCCACAACGGGAGAGGCCACAACAGTGAGAGGCCCGCGTACAGCAAAAAAAACCAAAAAAAACAGACACAGAGAGAATGTCATGGGGCAATGAAGGCAGAGATTAGAGTATATGGTTGCAAGTCAAGGAAAGCCAAAGATTGCCCACTTACCACCAGAAGCTAGGAAGAGGCACGGAAGGTTTCAGAGGGAGCATGACCATGACAACACTTTGATTTTAGACTTCGGACCTCCAGAACTGTGAGATAACAAATTTCTGTTGTTTCAAGCCACCCAGTTTGTGATACTTTGCTAAACCTTCTCTGGCCCCTAAATCCAGGTGAGTCATTCTTCTTAAGAGCTCTAACAGCATGTTTCCCCTATTACTGAACTCAGATGACTTTTGGTCTTGTGAGGGAAGGGACAATGTTCATTTGTATCTCCATTGTTGAGCACAAAATCTGGCATTCAGCAAGTGCTCAAAAATAATATTGCATTAAGGGCTTCCCTGGTGGCGCAGTGGTTGAGAGTCCACCTGCCGATGCAGGGGACGCGGGTTCGTGCCCCGGTCCGGGAAGATCCCACATGCCACGGAGCACCTAGGCCCGTGAGCCATGGCCGCTGAGCCTGCGCGTCCGGAGCCTGTGCTCCGCAACGGGAGAGGCCACAACAGTGAGACGCCCGCGTAACGCTAATAATAATATTGCATTAAATTAAATTTTTTTTCCTGTTTTCTATGTAGAGTACATTACACTATTACCCATACACCCCCTTGGACTTGAATATTTTCAAGGTCTATGATTATTTTCTTAGGATAAGGCCCTAGAAGTAAAACTGTAACTGGATAATAGAATATAATCATTTTAAAGTCCTTGACATATATTGCTAACTTCATTTCCAGATGTTTATTTTCCTGGATTTATTTAGGAAATATTGACAATTTTTACAATATTCAGTCAGTCTCATCCAGAGCTATGCTCTCTCTCCATTTATATGTCTTATTTTTATATTACTTAAGGTAAATTTTGTAATTTTTCTAATATATGATCTTCATATTTCTTTTAAAGGTAACTAAATGTTTTATATGTTTGTGTATGCCTATGTGTGTAAATATACACATATGTGAAATCATTTCTATTGCAAATCAGAAGTCTTTTCCACCATACTTTTATTACTAGCTATTGCTGGTATATAGGAAATCTAATGTGTTGGTGATTGCTTTCTTATCTCGCTACTTCAGTGACCTTTCTTACTAGTAATAAAAGTATACAACTTTATCATCTGTAAATAATGATACATTTATTTTCTCTTTTCCACAGTTATGCTTCTTATTTGTTTCATATCTCATTTTAATTGCTAGAATTTCCAGCACTTGTTAGATAATGGTAATAAGGGCAGGTTTCCTTTTGTATGCCTTACTTTAATGGAAACACTAATATTTCAGTGTTCAGTGTGATATTGCCTGGATTTCACGAAAGTATTCTTTGTTATTGTAAGAAAGTTTTATTCAGTTTCTAGGTTACTATTATTAAAATTCAAAAGTAGGGCTTCCCTGGTGGCACAGTGGTTGAGAGTCTGCCTGCCGATGCAGGCGACGCAGGTTCGTGCCCCAGTCCAGGAGGATCTGACATGGCGCGGAGCAGCTGGGCCCTGTGAGCCATGGCCGCTGAGCCTGCACATCCGGAGCCTGTGCTCCGCAACGGGAGAGGCCAAAACAGTGAGAGGCCCGCGTACCAAAAAAAAAAATTTTTTTCAAAAGTAGATATTATTTTTATCAGACACCCTTTTATCATCTAACTAAATGAATATATAGCTTCCTCCTTTTGACTTATTGATGTGATGTAATAGAGGAGGTATTTAGAGATAAACTCTACTGTTTTTTCTTTTTAATCAATTGTAGAATTTAACTTGTAAGTACTTATTTTATTTAGGATTCTAATATTTCTTTTCATAATGGAAATTGGTCTGCTTGTGTGTGTGTGTGTGTGTGTGTGTGTGCGCGCGCACATGCATGCGTACTCTGTCAGGTTTTATATCACGATTTTATATCATGATGCTTTTATAAAATGAACTAAGAAACTTTCCTTCTTTTTCTATTTTTTGTAACAGTTTATATAACATTGTAATTATATAGTCCATGAAAGAATCCGCTCTTCAAACTATCTAGGCCAAAAACCCTTTGCGGGGTTATAAATTCTTTTTCAATTTCTCTCCTAGTTTTTAAGTCTCTATTTTCTACTTCACTTAATTTTGATATATTTTTCCAGAAACTTTTCAATTTTATCAATATTTGCAAACCTATACCCAGGTATTATGAAGTAGTACACAAATATTCATCATTAAAAATAATCTTTGTTCTTCTACTATCATTCTTTATTTGCTGAAGTGTGTTTTCACCCTCTTTCCCTAAACAGACTGCCTGACATTTATTTGCATTACTCTTTCTTTAAAAGGAAAGATAGTTTGGGGGTATATATATATCAATTACATTCTTCTTTTACTTTTCAATTAATGTTTTCTGGTTTTCCTTTTTAAATTGATCTTACATTATTTCATAGTTCTTTATTTCTGATAGGAATGTTATGCTTAGTTCATTTATTTTCATTCTATATTTTTCCAAAGTGGAAACATGGAATATTATATAAATTTGCCTCTAAGTGCAGCTTTGGCTGCAGTCTAAATTTTGCTGTAAATATTACACTGCAAATTGGCTTTGGCTTTGGAATTAGGCTAAAATATGCCATTACACTATTATTACATTTCATGTTTAGCTTGTGGGTGACTGAATTGTCTAATGCAGACTTCAAAAGAATTCAAGGTATCTCTGAACTCGTGTGCAACCAATGACCATGTGGTCAAAATATTACCATCATCTTATTTTTATTTATTTATTTTTTACCATCATCTTTAATCAGAGTAAGTACATCAGTAATGTGAACAAGCCTTGTCATTTGGACATATTTTTAACATCTGAATATAGGACAAGCATTCTAGATGTTTCCTGTAGTAAAAAACTATTCAATATGCTTTATATGTTGCAATTCTGTCAGTTGAAGGATATGAATATATTTATTATTGTAAGAGTATAATATTGCAATAATTGATGATGATTGTGAAAGGTAGGTAAAGGTGTCCAAAATATACGTATTAAGTGAAAAAATCAAGTTATATTAATAATATTATATATATAATAGGAAACCATTATTGTCAAATATATGAATATAATATTAGTATCTGGAGAGATAAAATCAGAAGAAATATATACCGTTTGTATTTTTATACAGTAACCATCTCTGGCAATGAAGTTATAGGACATTTTACCCTCTATTTTATATATTTATATAACGCTTGAATTTTTATCAGGATCATATGTTATCTTTTATAATAAAAAACAATAAAATATATTTAAAATAAAAGCAGGACTGAGGATATACAGGTTAGTAGCCTGATAAGCTATATGATTCTCTTTCTCTTCTTGGAAGATTCTGTGGTTCAGTTATCTAGGATGTTTATTTCCTCACATTTTTCTTGCTGGCCTTTTAACCACTTGACTTACCACTATGCATATACAAGGAGAGAAGAACTAGTCAATTATGTCATGTTTTATCAGCTATGATGAAAAAATTGACAAAATAATGTAATTGATTCATATAAATGGTTAAATCGTAAATGGGTGTGTTCTAATTGGCCATTTTGTGCTAGATCAAGGAACTCAGTTTAGCCAAATAAAGAAAATATTACTTAAAGGACACATAGGATGGGGTGGGCATTCAATGGAGGGGACTGAGGAATCTGAGACTCAATGATAGAATGATTGTCCAGTCAACACCTACAAGATCTGGACCTGGCGAGGACACAGGACCAAGGAGGCTCAAAGGCCTGATGGTTTGTGCCTCCTCTCTTGCTGTGTGTGACCTTTCTCAGACTGTCTTTGCTCATCTCTGGATATTTGCTTTATTTTCCTTCTGCTTTCCATTGTTCTATTCCATCCATCTCTACTATTTACATCTATTCTCTTCTCTCTTGCCTTCTCCAAAACCTTTCTCCTTTTTTCAACTCCTCTCTCCTCAACATTTTTCTTTCTATTGGACCTCATCCACAGGTATATATGTGTATATACAAGATAGAAAGATATCTATCTATATCTATATCTATCTATCTATAGATAGATAGATATCACCCATCTTAAAAACCAAAGCAAACAAACAAAGACAAGCCAAAAAAAAAAAAAACCTATCCTGAACCCACATCCCCCTTAAGCAACCAACCATCTCTCTGGGCCCTTTCCCAAAGGCCCCGAAAGAACGGTCTGCCTGTACTGCCTCCACGTCCCCTCTCTTCGGCCCCTTACACAACTCTAATCTGGCTCTTGCCAGCATGTCACTCCTGAAACTGCTCTTCTTAAGAAGTTCTATTCCAGTCTTACCCCAAATTCTTTTTTTTTAATGTTGTTTTAAATTTTTATTTATTTACTTTTGGATCTGTTGGGTCTTTCTTGCTGTGTGCAGCCTTTCTCCAGTTGCAGTGAGCGGGGGCTACTCTTCATTGCTGCACATGGGCTTTCTCTAGTTGCAGCGAGGAGGGGCTACTCTTCGTTGCGGTGCATGGGCTTCTCATTGTGGTGGCTTCTCTCGTTGCGGAGCACAGGCTCTAGGCAGGCTGGCTTCAGTAGCTGCAGCACGCAGCCTCAGTAGTTGTGGCTTGCGGGCTCTAGAGTGCAGGCTCAGTAGTTGTGGTGCACAGGCTTAGTTGCTCTGCAGCATGTGGGATCTTCCCGGAGCAGGGCTCAAACCCATGTCCCCTGCATTGGTAGGCGGATTCTTAACCACTGCGCCACCACCTTACTCCAGTTCTTAACTGCATTCATTCAACATAGTTGACCACTTCCTCCTTAAACACCCTCCTTTCTTTTCTGAAACATTGCTCTCTCTTGGTTTTTCTCCTACCTCTTTGGTCATTCCATCTCATGCTTCTTTACAGGCTTCTCGCCTACTCATTCTCTATAAATTGATCTTTCTGGGGATCAATCCTTGGACTTCCTGTCCTTGCTCTTTTCCTACTCTTCTACCTCAGTGATTTTATCCATTCACATGGCTTTAAATACATTTATTACAAGACAACTGAAAATGCAAATGGATTGTTCTAGATCAGTGCTGTGCAATATAACTTTCTGTGATGATGGAAATGTTCTGTATCCGTGCTGTCCAGTACCATGGTCAGTAGCTACATGTGGCTAGTGAGCACTTGACAGGTGGCCAGTGTGACTGAAGGACTGCATTTTAGATTTTATTCAATTTCAATTAATTTAATTTGCCACATGGGATTGGTGGCTATGGTACTGGACAGTTTGGCTCCAGATTAAAAGAAACTGAAGAAACATAAAAAAAAAAAAAGCTACCCAAGAACTTGGTTAAACGTAGTGAAAAAGAGATGCAGAGGTGGGTTTTAGCTTGATCTCTCTCTTCCCTGGTACATATCTAGCTCTTTTTCCCAACTGTCAACACTGAAAACCAACAGTGACTCCAAGCCTGCCACCCACCACAAAACAGCCTTCCACATAGCTCTCCACTAGTTCTCCTTCGTGGTCCCCTCCCACGCCAGCAACTGGATGTGCTAGGCTTCCCAGATTCCCCTGCAAGGTCTCCTTATTCACCCAGGCTTCGGAAGGGCTGGTTAGCGACTCAGCTCTCCTTCTCCAACTCTCCTTTTGGACCATTGCTTCTCCCAGCATATGAATTCTTATTCCTATGAGAAACCCCTGATTCCAGAATCCTTGTCATGGCTCTGCTTCTCTCCTTGACTTCTAACTGATACGTTCTTGACAAATGTTACCCTTCGTCTTCACCAGCTCAGCAAACGGCACCAACATCCATCAATTGCTTCCTCAACTCCCTACCATCAGTCTATCACTAAGTCCTTCGCAAACTAGGTTCAAAATACACGTTGAGGGGGGCTTCCCTGGTGGCACAGTGGTTGGGAGTCCGCCTGCTGATGCAGGGGTCGTGGGTTCGTGCCCCGGTCTGGGAGGGTCCCGCATGCCGCGGAGCGGCTGGGCCCGTGAGCCATGGCCGCTGGGCCTGCACGTCCAGAGCCTGTGCTCCGCAACGGGAGAGGCCACGGAAGTGGGAGGTCCATGTACTGAAAAAAAAAAAAAGAAACACGTTGAGGGGCTTCCCTGGTGGTGCAGTGGTTAAGAATCCGCCTGCCAATGCAGGGGACATGGGTTTGAGCCCTGCTCCAGGAAGATCCCACATGCTTCAGAGCAACTAAGCCCGTGCACCACAACTACTGAGCCTGCTCTCTAGAGCCCGCGAGCCACAACTACTGAAGCCCACGAGCCACAACTACTGAAGCCTGCATGCCTAGAGCCCATGCTCTGCAACAAGAGAAGCCACTGCAATGAGAAGCCCACACACCGCAACGAAGAGTAGCCCCCGCTCGCCTCAACTAGAGAAAGCCTGCACGCAGCAATGAAGACCCAATGCAGCCAAAAATAATAAATAAAAATATAATATAATAAATAAATTTATATTAAAATAATACACATTGAGTATGTCCACTTCTCTCCATTTCCTCTGCAATACCCTTGTCCAAGTAACTCCTATCCCTTACCTGTTTCCATGTCCATCGTCAACCCCCAACTTCTATTCCGTTTCTAAATACTAATTTTAAACATTGGAAACATTTCAATGGCTTCCTATCATACTTACTTATATAGTCCTGCATAATCTATCTCCCACCAACTTCTCCAAACTCATCTTGGGCCACTGTCTCCCTTACCAAATATGCTCCAGCCACACTGGCATCTTTTCAGGAAAGGCCATGCTTTTTCTCCTCTCAGAGTTTTCACACACGCTATTCATTCTGCCTGGAATATTCTTCCAGCCCCACTTCATTCCTCACTTTAAACATCACTTCCTCAGAAATGCTTTCCTTGACCAACCCAATGTAAAACTATACTACGTTAATTTCTTCTTTGCATTGATCACATTTTATAAATATTTAATTAATTTACTTATTCTCTCTCTCTGTCTCTCTCTCTCTCTCTCTCTCTCTCTCTTTTCTCACTTAGCTGTGATCTCCATGAAGGCAAAAGACATTTCTGCTTTACTCATCTGGTGCTTCAGTAAGTGCCTTGCGCATAACTGGTGCTCAAAATATATTTGTGGAATGATAAATATAGTGAGGGGATTCCTCTTAGCTTCTGCTTATTTATGGTTTCTGCTTCCTCATAATTTTAGTTTGACATGACCTCTCATGGCCCCAGCTCTAACTCCCTCTTCAAGACACTGACTCTATCTTTGGTTCTGCTCTAGGTATGGTCAGGTACCTGATGCTGATCCAATTAGTTGTGACAAGGCAGGGGTGAGCATGCAGAGTAAAAATGTGACAGCCTAGGCTGCTGCTTTAGCAGGGCTTTGGGGTAAGGTTACCCTTGGGAAGAGCTTTGAGACACAACATGATGACATGTTCAGGGGAAAAATTATTACTAAATTTTCCTTTTTTGTGCCTCAATTCATCTTGAATATCTGAACAACCAAAGACTGCTTATATTCTGAGACTCCATTCAGAGTAGAGTGGGAATACTTTGACAGAAACATTCTTTCAGTTTATGTTTACATAATCCTTGTTCTTTTTGTCCTTACTTGTATAAAATCTGTGGCTTCTTGTAATTTAATCCATCAACCCCATTGTAAATGTTAAAATGCAAACAGCTAAAATGAGACTAAACTTCTAATTAAAAAAAAAAAGCTAAAAGCAATAAAAAGGATACCTAGCATTTCAAGTGTATTTAAAATGTCAGGACCTTGGGACTTCCCTGGTGGCGGACTTCCCAGTGGTTAAGAATCCAACTCCCAATGCAGGGGACGCGGGTTCCATACCTGGTCAGTGAGCTAGATCCCACATGCATGCCGCACCTAAGGAGCACACGTGCCACAACTAAGGAGGCCGCCTGCCACAACTAAGACCCAGCACAACCAAAATAAATAAAATAAATAAAACTTTTTAAAAATGTTACTATAAAATATTAGGACCTTAGAAATTAATAGATTTTATTTTTCTAGAGTGTTTTTAGATTTAAGAAAAATGAGCAGAAAGTACAGTTTCCATATATCCCTCTCCCGCCCCTTTCTCCTATTATTAACATTGTACATTAGTTGGTACGTTTGTTACAATTGACAAACCAACATTGATTCATTGTTATAAACTTAAGTCCATAGTTTACATTAGGGTTTACTCTTTATGTTGTACATTCTATGGGTTTTGCCGAATGTATATGTATCCACTGTTATAGTATCATACAGAATAGTTTCACTGCCCTAAAAATTCCCTGTGTTACACCTATTTAACCCTCCCTCTCTCTCCCTGAACCCCTGACAACCACTGATCTTTCTTTTTCTTTTTTTTTTTTTTTTTTTTTTTTTGCGGTACGCGGGCCTCTCACTGCTGTGGCCTCTCCCGTTGCAGAGCACAGGCTCTGGACGCGCAGGCTCAGCGGCCATGGCTCACGGGCCCAGCCGCTCCGCGGCATGTGGGATCTTCCCGGACCGGGGCACGAACCCGTGTCCCCTGCATCAGCAGGCGGACTCTCAACAACTGCGCCACCAGGGAAGCCCCATAACCACTGATCTTTTTACTGTCTCCATGGTTTTGCCTTTTGCAGGATGTCATATAGGTGAAATCATGTAGTGTATAGCCCTTCCAGATTTGCTTCTCTCACTTGGCAAAATGCATTTAAGATTCCTCCATGTCTTTTCATAGCTTGATAGTGCATTTCTTTTTTTTTTTTTTGCGGTACGCGGGCCTCTCACTGTTGTGGCCTCTCCCATTGCGGAGCACAGGCTCCGGACGCGCAGACCCAGTGGCCATGGCTCATGGGTCTAGCCGCTCCACAGCATGTGGGATCTTCCCGGACCGGGGCACAAACCTGTGTCCCCTGCATCGGCAGGCAGACGCTCAACCACTGCACCACCAGGGAAGCCCGATAGTGCATTTCTTTTTTTTTTTTTTTTTTTTTTTTGCGGTATGCGGGCCTCTCACTGTTGTGGCCTCCCCCGTTGCGGAGCACAGGCTCCGGACGCGCAGGCTCAGCGGCCATGGCTCACGGGCCCAGCCGCTCCGCGGCATATGGGATCCTCCCAGACCGGGGCACGAACCCGTATCCCCTGCATCGGCAGGCGGACTCCCAACCACTTGCGCCACCAGGGAGGCCCCGGTAGTGCATTTCTTGATAGCACTGAATAATATTCCATTATATGGGTACTAAAATTTGTTTACTCATTCACCTATTGAGGAACATCTTGGTTGCTTCCAAATTTTGGCAATTATGAATAAAGTTGCTATAAACATCCTTGTGCAGGTCTGTGTGTGTGTGTGTGTATACTTAAATTTTCAACATATTTGAGTAAATACCAAGGAATATGACTGCTGGATCATACAGTGTATGTTTGTTTTGTAAGAAACTGCCAAGCAGTCTTCCAAAGTGGCAGTACCATTTTGCATCCCACTAGCAATGAATAAGCGTTCCTGTTGCTCCATATCCTTGCCAGCATTTAGCATCCGTTTTTTGGATTTTGACCATAATAACTGTTGTGTAGCAGTATCTCACTATTTTAATTTGTAATCCTCTAATGACATATGATGCTGAGCATTTTTTTTCATATGTTTATTTGCCACCTGTATATCTTCTTTGATGAGGTGTCTGTTTAGATATTTTGCTCATTTTTATTTTTTAAAAAAACAATTATTTATTTGGTTGCACTGGGTCTTTAGTTGCGGCAAATGGGATCTTTGTTGTGCAGGATCTTTAGTTGCTGCATGGGAAACTAAAGGATTGCGGCATGCGGGATCTTAGTTGCAAGGTGGGATCTTAGTTGCGGCATGCTGGATCTAGTTCCCTGACCAGGGATCGAACCTGGGCCCCCTGCATTGGGAGCACGGAGTCTTACCCACTGGACCACCAGGGAAGTCCCTTGCTCATTTTTTTTTTTTTTTTTTTTTTTTGCGGTACGCGGGCCTCTCACTGCTGTGTCCTCTCCCTTTGCGGAGCACAGGCTCCGGATGCGCAGGCTCAGCGGCCGTGGCTCACGGGCCCAGCCGCTCTGCGGCATACGGGATCCTCCCGGACCGGGGCACGAACCCGTGTCCCCTGCATCGGCAGGCGGATTCTCAACCACTGCGCCACCAGGGAAGCCCTCCCTTGCTCATTTTAAAACTGAGTTGTTTGCTTTCTTACGGTTGAGCTTTAAGAGTTCTTTGTATATTTTGGATACTAATTCTTTAACAGATATGTGTTTTCCAAAGATTTCCCCCCAGTCTGTAGCTTTTCTTTTCATTCTCTTGTGCAGTGTCTTTGCAGAGCAGAAGTTTTAAATTTTAACATATCAGCCATTCAATTACCATGAGAAAGAGATGTTGCAAAAACTTTCTTGATTATTAGAAAGAGTGGATTGAATGACTTCCACAGTCTCTTTTGACTCTAGGTTTTTTTTTTTTTTTACATCTTTATTGGAGTATAATTGCTTAACAATGGTGTGTTAGTTTCTGCTTTATAACAAAATGAATCAGTTATACATATACATATGTTCCCATATCCCCTCCCTCTTGCGTCTCCCTCCTACCCTCCCTATCCCTCCCCTCCAGGCGGTCACAAAGCACGGAGCTGATCTCCCTGTGCTATGCGGCTGCTTCCCACTAGCTATCTACCTTACGTTTGGTAGTGTATATATGTCCTATATATGGAATTTAAGAAAAAAAATGTCATGAAGAACATAGGGGTAAGACAGGAATAAGGACACAGACCTACTAGAGAATGGACTTGAGGATATGGGGAGGGGGAAGGGTAAGCTTTGACTCTAGGTTTTTATGGTTCTGTGAAAAGAACAATGGTGTGAATTTTTCCCATATGAATTCTAGCCCCCTCTTCTCATTATAACATTAATATATGGTAATTGCAAAAAGTTTAGAAAATATAGAAAAGAAGAAAATATGATATTAAAAAAACAGTTTGGCATTTAATAGTGGAAGAATTTGGATGACAAGCAAAACAGGCAAACAGGCATGACTTTATGCCTGGCTTTGATTAATTGCAACTTAACAGGTCTCCATTTTCTTACTAATTCAAAGGTTACATGGATGGAAAAACAGTAATGAGGCCCATAAATAATTAACTTGAAAATATTTATTGCAACAAGTTAAGCATTACCAAAGTGTATGAAGTAAAAAGTGGTGATCTCCACCCACCCCATCCTTCTAATTGTAATTGTTCTCTAGAAACAAAAACCTTTATATCCATCATACCTTGTTATACACATTCACACAGACCTGCAAGCTTCATGAGCCAGGGGTCAATCTGTGTCTATATTGACATACAATATTGTGAACCTAGTGCATAACACAGAGCTTAGTACACAGAAGGTGCTCAACTGAATGAATAAATGTCACACTCTACATTGTTCTCTAGGTGGTTTTAAAAAAAAATTAAGAATATAACCTGGATCTCTTTCCATGTAAGGACATTGGTAGCTACTTCATTCTTTTCAATGGCTCCAGAATAATCCATGCTATGGATGCACACTATAATTTATTTACCCACTCCCCTATCACTTGATGTTTAGCTTATATACATTTTTACAAACAAAACACACACATACATATATATGTATGTTACAAACAATGCTTCAGTAAGCATTATAGTCTAATTATTTTGTAAATAAAGTCATATCAATCTATCCTCTCACTCCCTTGGGGAGAATTAAGTCACCTGGCCACACCTGGCTGCCCCAGAGGCTGGAAGTGGTATTTCTAGCTGGACGGCAAGTACCAGGTTACAAGGCATTCATGGTGGAAGGATGGAAGAACAGACTTGGGGGAGCAGGGCTTAATAAATATGACGATTATTTATTTATTAAAAAAAAATCTCTCATTTCACTAACAGTGAATGTGTCAATTTCTCCACAACCACAGTGGAGATGATATCCCAAATCAGATAATATCAATGTTTGTCATTGTTGCTGTTATTTTTGCTTGGAGCAAGGGTTCATGTAAGGTGAATAGCTGGCTATTTTGTTGTAAAGGAAAGTTGGGATTCAAATGAGGAAGATCTTTAGTGGCAAATAGGACATTTGAATATTTTTAAGCCATGAGAACCCAGAGAAAGAGTTTGAGAAATTTTAAAAATATATTGCAAAATGTTTGAGCTAGAAGAGATCTTAAAAAATTATCTCTTTCAATGCACTTCTTTTATAGATGAGGAAATCGAAACTCTGAGAAGTTAACTGATTTACCCAAGCCCACGCTACCCATTAGTAGCTGATCTGGGATTAGAATCAAGGTTGTTTTGGGTCTCAGCCTATCATTCTTCGGTTTTATTCAGTAAATACTGATATTTATTGAGCATCAAATCCTGTGTTTGGTACTAAAGAGGATTCAGATAAGTAAGGACACATATTTATTGAGAATTTTTTGAGAATTTTCTTGTGCCAGATGTTTCACATACATTTCAATCTAGTCCAGTGCATCTATCGTACCAAGTGAATCAATCTATCTATTAGTTTCTTGTTTTTTGTTTTTTGTTTTAAAGTATTATTAGGGATTCCCTATGTTTCAGTAATAGTAGTAATTCTTGGCATCAAGCCTGGAATAAGAAGTTCCGCAGGTCAGGAGGAAAATTATACCATTGTTTCTCTCAACAAGATGTCAACTGGAGAGCATAGCTGATAGCTTTTTTCTCAGGCCTGCTCAGGGCATCTCTGTCTAAGTTCCTGTCTAGGTCCTTAATGTGTGCCATCCTGAGAAATGCCAGAATTGAGAGAAGGCCAGCTGAAGCTGGGAGAATGGCAGAGATGTAGCTGGGGAGATATGTGGGACAGGTCATGGAAGGCTTTGTTGATCTAGTTAAGGATTTGGTTCTAAGTGTATTGGGGAGCTAATGAAGGGTTTTAAGCAGATCTTATCTGCAATTAAAATCCAAACACACACACACACACACACACACACACACACACACACACACACGCCGCGCGCGCGCGCGTACATGTGAGGCTTTGAATGGATTAGAAAAGCTGCAAGGATGGATGAATCAGGAGGCTCTATCATTAGTCCAGGTGGTAAGTGATGGTAGCTTATCCCCGGGGTGCGACACAGAGAGAAGTGGAGATATATTAGGCAGACAAAACTGACAGGACTTGGTTAATTGATACGGCCTTGAGGGAGAAAGTACTGTCCTGAATGACTCCCTGGTTTTCAGCTAATGCTGCTGGATGCAAGTGGGTGATGTTCACTGAGATGGGAGCTCTGGAGCTGGATGATGAAGGGGACCATGTTGTGCTCAGTTTTTTGAAATGTTGATTTGGAGTGCCTAAAGCCCACAGAAAGGTGTCGTGTGGGTGGGTTAGGCAAAGGAATTAGAGGTCAAAGAAGAACTAGAGATTTCAATTTGGGAGGTCTGGTCATCTGGTAGATGACATTGCCTAGGTAGAGGCTCTTCTTCCCCCTTCCCCTCCCTCTCCTTCTCATTCTTCTTTTTTTAAAGGGAAGTTGATCCCCAGGAAAGTCTTAAAAAAAAGTGTTGGATGGTTCAGATCTGTTGTTTTCATTCCTTCATCTATAGGATTACTCAGTTTTTATTATATTTTTGTATTAAACATTTTGGTTATTTGGTTTAATTTATAACATTATCTACAACCTTCGAATTATGAACTAAAATCCCTATTGCTGAATGAGCTGAATACAACAGCAGGTCCATGTATGACAGGAAGAAATTTTAGGTAGTAGAGTGCCCAGATCCTTACTAAACCGACTGGCTAGTCTTTTGGTCAAAATATTTCAAAAATTTCCTATCTTGATCCAGGTACTAATGAAAATAATCTGGCATACGAAGTGCTTAAGCACTTAGAGCAGTATTCATCTAACTTTTTGTTTAGGGAACCAGTGAGCTCTTGTTTTTTTAATGAAAAGGACACTATTCCTGTTTTTCATTACAGCTGCATTGAACAAAATTAGTATCCATACGGCGTCTGAAATGCAAATGCCTTTGTCTTGTCTTTCTTGTACCTAGTATACGGTTACAAAAGAAGTGTCACTACAGTTAAGATTTAATTGCCAAGATTTTCGAAAAGAAACAGATACGCTCTTCACAGTTGCTCTAACCACGCAGCTCTGTGCTGCTGCAAGTTGCTCAAACTGCCGTGAGGAAGCCCTTAACTGCTGAAAAGGCCAGGGACTGAAACGGAGTATTGCACAACTCTTCACCACCCAGCGGTTTTGCTTCCAAATCTGGCTTTCGTAGCATCCCAAGGCGGGAGCCGCTCCTCGCTCCACTGGAGCCAGCCGGTCCCCCCTCAAAAGCAGCCGGGGTTTCCTCGTTCGAGCCCCGGGCGCCCCTCCCTCCGCCCAAGGTTCCCGTGGAAGGGAAGCCACGCGGGCGCGGGGCCCCGGAGTTCCCACTGTCCGGCCAGGGAGTCCCAGTTTCCCAGGAGGGACTCCCGCACTCGAGTCCCGCCGGCCAGGTGGACCAAAGGTCCGCGGGCTCCGCGCCGCTCCCCTCCCCCGCCGCCCCATTGTCTGCCTCGCCCCGCCCCGGGGGACACGTGCGCCTGCAGCTTCCCGAGCTAGGATAGCGCGGGGCGGCGGCGGCGTGGACACCGCCTGGAACGGCTACGCGGCCGCGGCGCCCGGGGCGGGGGCCGGGCGCACACGGACCGGTGGGTACCCTCCGCGGAGCTCCGCTCGCGTTCCGCGCCCCCCGCCCCGTTCCCCGCCGGCCCGGGACGGGGCGGGGGGTGGGGCGAGCGGCAGCTCGGTGGTGGGGGGGGCGTGCGCGTGGTGCCGCGGTGGGGGTGGGGTGGGGCGGGGTGGGGAGATGCCTGTCTCCTGACAAAGGAGAACGAGTGGGACACGCTGAGCCGGCCCGCCCCGCCCCGCTCGGAGGGGCGCGGGAGGGGGAGTGCCGGGAGGGGAAGGGGCGGGCCTTTCATTCACTCTCGGCCCCTCCGCCGCCGCCGGAGCGGAAGGGCGGGGTCTCGCGCCCTCCCGTGTGGTGAGGAGCGAGGGAGGTGGCGGGCGTGGGGGCGGAGCCCGCGGGCGCGCGTCCCGAGGCGTAAGCTACGTCGTCACGTCAGCGCGGGAGAGAGAAAGAGAGGAGCCGAGTCTGTCGGGACTGGGGGGACTGGGCCGAGAGAGCGAGGGAGGGACCGAGCGTGCGAGCGTGCAAGCGAGGAGGGGAAGGGCGGCCACTCGTGCCAGAGCGGCCGCGGACGACAGTGCGAGCGGTGGGGGAAAGGAGCAGGGAGGGGAAGAAGAAAGGCCTAGAGAAGAGGCGGACGGACGCTGGTGGTGGTGGGAGAAGGAGAAGGAGGAGCTGGAGGTGGGCAGGGGCTGAAGGAGTGAGTGAGAGAAACGGACGCGCGAGGGAGGGGAGGGGAGGGAAGGGAAGGGGGGGGTCACGCGGAGGCGCGCGCGCGCACTGGGAGCGCGCTCGGAGGCGAGTGGAACTGGATCGGGTTTGCTGCCAGCGGCGTGAGCTTCGGCCGCCATTTTACAACAGCTCCACTCGCGCCGGACCCAGGGAGCAGCGAGCACGCGTTGCCCGCAACCGGATCTCCTCGGACAGGATTCCTCCGCCGCAGCCCGACGGGGAGGTAACGACCGCCGGGACCCGGGTCTGGGAGGGGAGCTCCGTGACATTGTGGAGTGAGCTGGGGGAGGGCGGTGCGGGGAGAAACCGGCTTTTCTGGAAAATGGATTCCAAGGAAGAGAGGAGCACGTTGACTGGGGCTGCTTGGGAGTAGGCCGCGGCCCGCGCCGCCACTTCCTTCTCCCGTCCATGTGCTGCTGCCATTCGGGCTTTGTCTGCGGCGCTCCAGGGAGGAGGCGCCCCCGTGGCCCGCGCGGACCACGAGCGGCGGCGGAGTTGGTGCTGTCGTGGCCGTCGCCGCGGCGCGGGAGTGGGCGGAGAGGAGCCGGTCCTGTCCCGCAGCCGCGCGGCGGGGTTGGGTGGTGCTCGGGGTCCGGCGAGCGTTGGGCAGTTCGCGGAACGCCCTCGCGCCGCCGGCTTGTCGGCCCCGGCCCGGGGGTGGCACCGCCGGCCCCCGCGCCGCAGTCGCTGCCGGGACCGGCGAGGGGTGGGGGACTTGCACCGCGCGCCGCGGCGCACGTCTCGGCGGGGCGGGCGAGCGGCCGGGGGTCGCCGGCGCCCGGGGCAGAGAGAGCCATGTGTCACGGCCGAGACGGCGGCGCTGGGGGGCGGGGAGAGCCTGTGGCCTGGCGCCGCCGCGGCCTCGGTGTCGAGGGGCGAGGTTGTGCTGCTGCTGCTGCTTGCTGGGGGCTCCGGCCGCGGCTTGGGGTTGCTGTTGGGAGCCGGTGACGGTGGTCTTGGCCTGGGACTCGGTGGGTTTTCGTGGAAGGAAGTTGTAGGACATTGGAAGGCGCAGAGCACGTGTTTCTGCTGGGCTCCTGGGGGCCGCAGCGGTGAGGCTGCCGCTCTGGGTGCGGAGTCGGGGGCGGTCTTTGGGGTGTGCGGGTGAAGGGTGGAGAAATTGGGTGGTGGGAAGGTAGCTTGTGTGAGCGCTTTGTTCTTCGCAGGCTGTTGTTACCGATCTTTAAGCGGCAGGCGGGAAAAGCGCGCACTTCGGGGGTTTACCTTTGAGAGGGAAAAGCCCAGCTTTGCTTGCTCCACACACACCTCGTTCGCCGTACGGGCACAGCTGCATGTGGCACGCTGGCTCGTCCTCGTGCTGGTTGGGCTCCATTTGTAATGTGGTTTTTCCTAGGGAGTGTTAGCAGGTGAGTCAGGGGTGGTGCTAAGGAAAAACGTAGTGGATCCGTCCTTCTGTGCCCCGAGCTCCGAATGTGGCTTGTCAGGCGACAGTGACTTTCAAGTAAGGCCTCTTTAAAGGGAGGTGCAGGCTGGCTGGTGTAGAAATTGGTAGAGAAAGTAAAGATTGGGGCTCTCATATTGTCCTCTACCCTTTCTGAAGATCCTAGTTTAATTTTGCTTATTGCGTTTGAACAGATCTCTGGAAACATGGCTACAGAACATGTTAATGGAAATGGTACTGAAGAGCCCATGGATACTACTTCTGCAGTTATCCATTCAGAAAATTTTCAGACATTGCTTGATGCTGGTTTACCACAGAAAGTTGCTGAAAAACTAGATGAAATTTACGTTGCAGGTAAGAACTAACACTTGCAAAATTATATCATGAAATTTTTCTATTGGATTTCTGGCTTTGAGCTAAAATAGCAACTTTTTGTGGTTTCCAATTAGTGTGGGACCTGGAGTTCTGCCTTGTTGTGCTAGTTGTGAACTAGAGGTTAAGGTGTATAGAGGGAGGGAAGAGAAAGGGTTAGGAGGTAAAGGCTGGCTGGCCAGATGGATAAGTATACGATGGTAGCAACAGCTGCTAAATATTGGAAGCAGGCCATGTGACTTTTTGGGGGTATTTTTATAGTAGGATTCTTGTTAAATAACTTGGTAACTGTAGACTTGTAGTCTGTCTCCGTGTGGCTCTTGCTTTTTCTAGTGGTATTTGAAATTGAGTAGAGGTTCATTTGTAATGCTCGGTACTTCGTTGGTTGGTTTTAGAATTTGTGAGCCTATATATTTGCTGTAGAAATAGGGTTCAGAATTGTCTGATTTAGACACAGAACAAGATAAAAAAAGTGGTTGAGAGGCCTTATTTAGTTCATAATGCCGTTCAGAATGGCTAAGGTATGTGTGTTTTTCATTATATAGACGATAAGGGGGCATGGAAGAGTTCTTAGTTGGCACCTGTATTGGCAAACATGGTCTTTTTTTAAAAAAAAAAAAACCTTCTAAAAATATTAAAAGTTGACAATTAATTAAGTTTTTTCTTCTCCAGGGCTGGTTGCACATAGCGATTTAGATGAAAGAGCTATCGAAGCTTTAAAAGAATTCAATGAAGACGGCGCATTGGCAGTTCTTCAGCAGTTTAAAGACAGTGATCTCTCTCATGTTCAGGTAACGTTAATCTAGTGTCAGTGTAAAAAGAATAAAAAACCTGAGTAGTTTTGATAGTTCAAGTTTTATATATTTAGGTACGTTTAAGATAATTATTGTTAAATACGATTGGAAAATTCGTTTGCAGAACAAAAGTGCCTTTTTATGTGGAGTCATGAAGACTTATAGGCAGAGAGAAAAACAGGGGACCAAAGTAGCAGATTCTAGCAAAGGACCAGATGAGGCAAAAATTAAGGTATGTCTTTAAAAACTTTCTTTTTTACTCCTTTCAGTTTTAAAGTTTTTTTTTTTTTTTTTCCTATTTTCTAGCTTTGGTAAATATTCCTTGGGTGTGAAATGGGTTGGTGTGTTTTGTTTTTCGTGTTTTTTTGTTTGTTTTTTGTGGGTTTTTTTGATGTTGCGAGTTAATGACCATGAGATAATTTGTTAATCTTTTGTAATTACTGTTTTTCTTGCCTTTAATAATTTGTTTCTAAAACAGTTCTGAAGTTTTTCTTCTTAGCCAGCTACTGTTTCTTAAATCTGTGTTACTGGTATTCTAAATAAAAGATTTAAAGAAATACAGCCACCATATTTTTTTAGAAACCTGCAAGTCCAGATTAACTGACAGTGGAACCAAAATGGGAGGGGATCAGCTCACCCCATACTGGTGGAGTGTGTACATTCAGCAGCTGACTGCTTTTCTTAGGATTCTCAAGCCCCCAAATTAAATGGGTTTAGTATTTTAACACTTCTTCTTCTTCCATTAGTATGGGTTTTTAAGGCCAATTTGTTCAATTCTGAAAGCAGCTTTTAAAGATAAAATGGATTACTGTGGAAATGTAAATGAGGAAACTGAGGCTGAGGGTAGGTTTCCTTTGCGCTCCCCCCATCCCCAAAGTCAGAAGAGTAAATGGCCTCAAAGTCAACTAGGTTTTGATCTTGGTGTTTTTTAGTTGTGTCGAGTTTTTAGTTCATAGCAAATATGACGGTGATCATACTAGTTTTAATCTGGTACTCTTAATATAGTGTGCCACTGCTCTTGAACCAAGGGTTATGGTTTAAGAAAATAAGTTATTAGGAACAATATAGGTGTCAGGTGTGTTTTAATGTTGTGCGGAGAGAGAAGCTTGGAATATGGAGTTAGACGTTAATGCCATCTATAAATTTGAGCCTTTTGCAGTTGTAGCTGTGGGTGAATTGCGTTTGAGCTATAAGTTTAGTTTTTCCAAAGAAATGGAATATAGTTGTTACTCATTGTAATTAATCAGCTGCAATTAAGTCTGTACTGAGACAGTTATTAAAATTTTATGAAAAATTGAAAATTTCGTTTGTGAGATTCAGTTCTATCTTTGGAAGGGAGTGGCTTAAAGCTTTAGTGTGACTTAAATTGTGGCAAGAAGGCAGACTTTTTTTCTTTTAACATCTTTATTGTAGTTTCTGCTGTATAAAAAAATGAATCAGCTATATGCAAACATATATCCCCTTCCTCTTGCATCTCCTTCCCACCCTCCTAATCCCACCCCTCTAGGTGGTTGCAAAGCACCGATTTTTACATTTGGTAGTGTGTATATGTCCATGCCACTCTCTCACTTTGTCCCAGCTTACCCTTCCCCCTCCCCGTGTCCTCAAGTCCATTCTCTACGTCGAAGACAGACATTTTTATAGGATATTTTTCAGAGGGAATAAGTTTTTCCTTTTTGTTTTTAGCGAGTGACATAAAAGGTATTATTTGGGTCACTTAAAGATTAAAGTGAAAGAAGCGCAGGGATTACATATGGGAAAAAGGGAAGAAGAGCCATTTAATGGTTTAGTTTATGTGATAGTAATAGATATGAGTTTATTTTTGTTACTAACCCAGTGTTGCACTGTTAAGCAAATATATTTGGAGATAATAGAAAAAGACTACTTAAAACATGTAGCACTTTCTGGGCTTTTTTGTTAAGACAGTTTAGGAATAAAGGAGTTGTTATCAATTACAGTATTTTTTCATAAATATTTAATGTTCTTTGAGTAGAAAATATTTAAAATCTGTCTAGGCGTTTTCATTTTCAAAGACTAAAGTGACCCCCAAATCACTTAATAGCATTTTGATAAGTTTTGTCCTGTGCCTAGTGTTTATTTTTATTTCAGAATTTATCATCTGATTATTTGGTTGCTTTTATTATTCAGAAAACCAGTTTTGTGCTTTGTGGGTGAGATGGTGGAAAAGGAATAATTCTTGTTTTTTCCTTAGGCTAACAGTGGACTACTTCTTTCTAGTCTTTTTGCTTATAATAAAAGATGAAGAGAAATTTTGCTCTGAGTAAATATGAGTTGTGTAAATTTTAACAGTTCACTTTTAGGGAGGTAGTATGTAGAGGTTATGTCACATTGTTGCAGCTTCTTAAAGTTTTCAAAATCATTTTGGCTCTCATTTTTTCTGAGTGATCCATGCTGTCCTGTGAAGCATGGTACTTGAATGTCAGATGAATAAGAGGTCATTTTTCCTGCAACTCCTAAGTTTCTGGTCTTAATTGGAGGAGTGTAATTTCTATAAAGGTTGGTGGAACTCCCAGAATGGTGGTAGGTACCTAGAAGTGTGGGTTACAGGGAAATTTATTGGGTAAGAAAGCTAGATTTGGGAGAGAGAAGTTAACCATCTCCTTCTTCAGGAGAGAATTATTTTCAGCCTAATTAGGTGCAGTCATTTTTTAGAAGGGCCGAATAGGTACACGTTGCCTTGAAAGTTGTTGACGGATCAATATTTTGTGTTGTTCACTAAGCACTACTCAGTAATTAATTGGAGACCAGAAAATAATTTGACCAGGATCCTGAAATTTTCATTATAAATTAGGGCATATTATAAATTACAAGCATACATTAAAAGGGGAATTCTGAAACACAACAGAAATCTGTAAGTAGGGAATGTTGCTAAGATACATGGAAGGATTTGAACAAGATTGATTTTAAACTGCTCAATGTATGGGTGTGGTCTCTTGAATGAAATGTATTAATGACATTTGAACTTTTTAAGGCACTCTTGGAAAGAACAGGATACACACTCGATGTGACCACTGGACAGAGGAAGTATGGGGGACCGCCTCCAGATTCCGTTTATTCAGGTCAGCAGCCTTCTGTTGGCACTGAGGTAAAGAGACTAAAAACTTGTACCCTTTGTAGTAAATGTACAGGTGTCTGGTTCCCTAAAGAAACTCTCCATGGTTTTTACTTCATATTTAATTTACAGATATTTGTAGGGAAGATCCCAAGAGATCTGTTTGAGGATGAACTTGTTCCGTTGTTTGAAAAAGCTGGACCTATATGGGATCTTCGTCTAATGATGGATCCACTAACTGGTCTCAATAGAGGTTATGCGTTTGTCACTTTTTGTACAAAAGAAGCAGCTCAGGAGGCTGTTAAACTGGTGAGTTTTTCTTTCTTTTCAGTTTTCACAGTCTCTGTTTTCATTTAAAGCCAGGACTTTTCTTAATTGTGTTAACCAAAGGTTTTTGAAGTGCTGATTAGGCAGTGTCACATTTTCTGTGTACACATTGTAGCAGTATTTTATGCACGAATAGTTGAACTGACTCAGGATGTATAAGGTAGTGTGGTGGAGTTGAAGTTACTGGTGCTTTGAATTTGGCTTAGTGATTTTTTTTTTTAAGGAATGTTAAAAGGTTTAAGAAAGTAACTGTAGTAGATAGGGCTCTTAAAGGGCCATATCTGGCTGTCCCTTTTTCGAAAATGTTTCACAAAGACATTGTGATGATAACTTTCTAGTTAATGAAATAAAGGATTTTATGTTGATTGGCAATGTCTGATTTAAAAGTACTAGATGTCAGGTGAGGACCTAGTTATTTTCCCAATTTAAAGAATTTTAATGTTTCAAACTATGGCTTATATAATTCTCCTTCAAATTAGTTTTATTCTGTGACAAGTAGTTGCTGTGTTTTGTAGTAGAAGATGTAAGTTAATTTCAATCCAAGAAATACATCAAAAAGTACAGCTGGGGAGGAACTTTTGTAAATGGTTCACTATAGCAGATGTTTGTTAGTTTTGCGTTATCTGACTTACATGTTTTATGGGTAATTCTAAGCAAACTTGAACTCCTTAGAGTGATTTCATCCTGAATTTTATTTTTCCTTCCCTCACCATCATATATATCACATTTTAAGGCAAACCTTAAGGAGAAAAAGAAAACAAATACACTTACTTGGTTTTGCTTTTTGTATTGCTTGGATCTCTCCATTGGTGTGTGTAATTGAACATTGTAAAGGTTAACATTAGAAAAGTATGCTACTTGGGAAGAATAAAGAATTCAGGAGTTGAGATATTTCTATTTAAACCATGGCTGATTTTCTTTTCTTTCAAAGAGTGCTTTCTATTTCAGAAGGGAGAGTATGTATAGCTCTAGGGGTCCATTCAATGGTAACCTTTGAACTGTCATGTTTTTAGCTTAAACAGTTCAGGTAAAACTGAGGACTTCTTAAGAGTTCTGGAAAGATACTTTAGGAGTCATCCAGTTGAATCTATAAAAGAATAGAACATTTTGCCAGGTAGTAATAAAGTAGCAGTAAGTTTTAGTGTGGAAATACATAATGATTGAGAAGGCAATGAGACTATCTTACTACAAAAAGCTAGTACAGAATTTAATGATGTCAGATCCAGTTTATTTACTAGGTATTACATAAAGCTTTAGTTTTGCTCAATAGGTGTGATTATTTAGTGTTACCAGTAATGATTTGTGTATTTATTAATATTTTTAAAAGGAATCATTAAACAAACATTTGTAGACTACTTAATTTTTGTTGCCAAAATACACTAATTATGGTAGGTCCTCTCTAGAATTTATTTCTAGATGATGTTCCGAATCCTTATAGTAAAGAAACAGCATTAGAAGAAGATGTTATATAATCCAGTCCTAACATCACTATTTTGAGTGCCAATAAGTACACATGAAATATGTCTCAGTTTGGGCAATTGCCTTGGATTAACAGATCATGTAGTCCAAAGTTGCATTGCTGTAGGCTTAGAGTAGTCTTATTAATGTAGTTAAGTTTTTCAACTGTAACGCAGAAATTTCCAGGTAGCCAAACAGCCCTTTTGATTGGTCTGTGAGCTAGCTCTTGTCCTAAATCTTTTAACATTTTTCTCTGGGTTTGTGATTTGAGTCCTTATCTGGGGGCATAATTATTTTTTACTGTCTGATGAATAGGAGGCTCTGTGCTTTATTGTCTTTTTAAGGGTATTCTTAGCACTGGGATGAATTGGACGTATTGTCATTGCTTTTTTAAAAAGGATGCTTTACCATAGCTAGGACTATGGTGATAGTAGAATTGGGAGGTTTGCCTTAATGCAACAGTAGAAGAAAGGACTAGGCTTTTGAGGGAATGAAACATTCTAGAGAAATAAAAAACTGAAGTGGATTTGGATGTTTTTTGCTACCTTGTTTTGATTCCTGGAAATGAGTACCCCTCCTAAATGTATTTTTTTAAGGAAGCGTATTTTGAAAACTATTGAAATTGAAAACTATTTCTACTCGTATCATGTCTCAAGTCTACTTGAATTACAGCTTTATCTAAGGTGAATTTTTATATAAGGTAGTCGAACTGTTGTTCTAGTTGCACATAATCAGATGTTGAGAAAATGCCTTTTTTACGTTATTTATAGATGAGACAAGATTGAAGCACCATCTCTTTTTGCTTTCCTGTACTTTGTGTCTTGAGAAATACCTTCGATTGAGATAGTTTATATATTCAGCCTTATTTTTTGATGTTGTTCAACAACGACCCCGCCCCCCCAATAAAGACTGTAGATTTTAAGTTTGCATCTGAATTACTTGTCAAATGGGTTGATGTTAACAGCTGAAGAAGAGGCATGAAGTTAGAGGCAACTGCAAACTTCTTAATGACCCTATTTTCAGCTAACATCTGCCTTGTATTTGGGGGAATAAGAAAATTCATCCCTAAATGATGACAATGTAGCCAAGGAAGCAAGATTTAAATTTGTGAAAAGGTGAATAATAGCTACCACTTGTGCTTGTTGAGGCACAGGAGCTGTGCTAGGTGCTACATTATTACCTTTAAAGATCACTTCAACCCATTCTTCAAGGTAAGTGAAATATCTTCCTTTTGCAGTAGAATAAATAGTCTGGGTGGCTTGCACAGAGCCATACTGGTTTAGTTTGATACCAGGTTTGTTTAGCATGTCCTTATCGTTAATTAGACATAACAGTTTAAGCCAGCAGTATAAGTTATGTTGCCAGGTAGCCTGATTCTTCAAAGTATTCAGTGGTTTAGGTAGTGTTAAAAGGAATTCAGAGTGTAAGTCGTCTCTACTGCCAAATTTATTTTTGGCATCTAACCAACTTGTACCATCTTCCTGCTACCATCCTAGCCTGAGGTACCATTTGAAGAATCCTTCTAGCTAGTCTCACTGCTTTCCATTGCTCCTTTACAGTCTTACCTTTTAGCTGTGTAGATTAGATCACAACAGTCCCATGCTGAGAACTCTAATAATGGCTTCCAAACAAGGTTCTATCTGATCAAGTTTTTGCTTACCTCTCTCTTCCTATTCTTCTTTATTACCCTTCCATCCACACTTTGCCTTTTTTGTCCTCCACAAAAGCTATGAGCATTTCCATCTCAAGGCTGCCTTCTGTTCTTTCTCCCACTTCTCCCAGTTAGCACAGCTGCTGTCTTCTTATCAATCAGGTTTTCTTAGAAGGCCTTTCTAAGAAAGGCTTACCACCCAGTTGCCCCATGACAGTATACTGAACATGATAAAAAAAAAAAAGAATGCTTAGATGTACTTAAAATTATTTTTTGACTTTGAAAGATTATTTGCTTCTCTCTTCCCATTAGAAAATTTGCTCTTTTTTCCTGTATCCTCAACATTTAGAACGGTGCCATTATAGAGTAGGTACTAGATAAATAACCTGACTGGCTGACCAGGCAAGTGTGTATATGTATTTGTGTGGTGTGCTGCTGGAATTGGAGCCCAGGGCCACTGGCTTCTGCAGTGCCCATTATGGTTCCTATACATAGGAAGTGTCCTACTGAAAATACCTTTGTTACAAAGACTGGAATACTGACCTCTATTTGCACAATAAGGGTTATGACTTTAATAGCCACTGATAGTTTATTCACCACAGCGGTTGTATACACCAGTGTACAACCATTTTGGTGAATGCAGCTGGCAAGACAGGTGGACAGAATATTTTAGTAACAATTAGCGAGTGTTTAGTGTGTTTAACATGAAAACTTTTACTATGGGCGTACGAGTGTTTAGTGTGTTTAACATGAAAACTTTTACTATGGGCGTACAAGGTAGTTTGATCCAGTTCTTGACTTCGGTGTTTCTAGGACTTGAGAGGCTAACTACAATGAAAGTGGAAGCAGGTGGTTCACAGGGTAAAGGAGGGATGAAGGGATCGATTGCTTTGGGTTGAGGTTGTTAGAGAAGGCTTTGTGATAAAAAGGTGTGAGCAGGGCAGTGAAGGAAATAGATGAATAGTTGAAGCACTGTTTTGTGGGAAGGGAGATAAAACTTGTGTAAAGTCAGTGCTAGAAGGCAGTAGGCATGACTGCTGGCCTGAGTTGCATGGTGCTATTAAAGTTTTGAGCCTTTGTATGGGTTGCATGATGTAAATAACGGTATAGGTTCTATTTTTTTAAATCAGTGATATGAATGAGGGCATAGTTGGACTGCTTGGGACGTTTGGTGACTTGAATCTATATGTAGTGGTTAATGCCATGGATGACAAAATAAGGATCTGAAAAGATTCTGATAGCCTGGGACAGTAGTTTACACCAGCAGGGTGGAATTGAGTGGGGTTGAGAGTCAAGTCCTATACATGACTAATCCACGAGTAAGCTGTAGTGTGTCAGTGGTGTGGTGTGATTGCCAAAGAAGCCAAGATAATCATGGACTACATGTTGCAGAGGCCTGGTGTTTAGAAGTGTAAGAATAGTCTCCAGCTTACTTTAGACTCCTCAGTCTCAGTCTGCCTCTATAGGATTGTGTTATGGATGTCACTGTTTGGTGACACTCTTGGAGGCAGTTCCCAATTTCAGAGAAGTAATGATTAGCCAAGCATAGAGGGGGATTGAGTCCTAAGCATTGTGTGCAGGTATATGAAGTGCTGTCATTTGGAGGAGGAAATAGATTTATTGTAGAATTTTTAGGGAAGTAGGTTTGGCTCAAGGTAAAGAAGACTTAAATGGACGGGCTTGGGAGGTAGCGGCTTTGCCGCTGTAAGGGTTAGGACTGACCAGCCACTTCTGGATCAGTTTTCTAAGTCTGAGATTGCTGAATTTCTGGGGATTTGGTAACTGATTGGCTATAAGGGCAGGAAAGAGTGAATTGATATTTTGAACGTAGATGATGGGAATGTTCCAGACTGTACAACTCATTTTGGTGTTCCGAAATACTGAAACTGCATTGGTTAATGTTCAAAGTTCATCTTTATTTTATTTGGTTACCTCACTGTGCTACTGTATCTGAAAGCTAGATTTCTAAAATTTGTTAACTTCAGTGCCCACTTTTCTAGAGTTTGGAAAAGATTACGTTTTCTTTTTTATTTTGATACTATCATATCGTTCTGATTACTAACCCTTGAGAGTAAGGGTTTATCAGCATTAAATTAGGATCTCTATTAAGGATTAGAACAGTTGTTTTGGTAATGTTTTTCTACCATCCAAGTCACTGTTACTTACCTGCTAACACCTGCTAGGATGCAAAATTTATTTTCGAATTTAAGGTGATAGATTGGTCTTAAAAATGCTAGAGTGAGAAAAGTTAAACAACTCAAATATACTTATAAAAGTTCATGCTTAATCTGTAGATGGGGCATTTCTTTAAGAAATGTTTATTTCTAGGCACTTTTGCTTTATTTGGACAGTATGCTATGTGCAGAGGGTCACCTGTGCTCCTTTAATGACTTCTTTTCATTGGAGAGCCAGTTTACTCTCTATGGGTCAGCTATAATTGTTCCAATTTTTTAAATTTAAAAAATGTGGATGAGAAGGTAGTTTTCTTTATAAATCCTACTAAATATTCATGTCTTCATATTGTTCAGAGACTACAGTCATTTAAATACCTTCTACCTACCCCGCCTTGATCTAACCATAGTGAGGATAGGTTAGAAAGGCAGAAACTTTTCTTTTGTAGGTAATAATAGAAACAGTCATTACTATTTTGAGGCAGCATTGTTAAGTAAATAGCCTCTGCTCTTAGAATATTTGGAAAGAAATACAGTGAAGGGAAAATGATACCAAATTGTCATCTTCAAAATAACTCCTCTTTCTCCCTTTTTAAAACTTTGTATTTCTGTCCATTCTTTTTCTGATTTTAATTGTTTTTGTCAACTTCTGGAGTTACAGACTAAATGACCAGATTGAAAGCCATTGATTTGTCACTAAGGCTGGCTACTTGATCCTTAGATATAAAAATCTAGGGAATGTACATGTCTTACAGCAGTTTATTGTGTTCTGAAGTTAACTTATTTGTGTAATAGGGTGTTGTAGTCTACTTGTCCATAATCCCATGCAATGGTGGATTTAGCCATAGGCCTAATATCTGCCCGTAACTACATATTTCTATTTTTAAGAGGTGTTTGGTCTAAATAGAATATAAATGGTATGGGAAAACGAAGTCCAGGGCAGGATTTCTTAACCTCAGCACTATTAATGTTTTAGACTACATAACTTTTTATTATGCTGGACTATTTTGTGAATTGTAGGATGTTTAATAACATCTCTGGCCTCTTACCTACCCACTAAATACCAAGAGCAAACCCCACCTCTAGTTGACCAAAATGTGTGTGTGTCGGTGGGGGGCAGCAAATCACTCCTGTTGAGAACTGCTGATCTGTGTTAACATAGAAGGGTGTTTTTGTTGACCTTTATAGGATTTAGGGATTGCAGAATATTTGGTTGAACTCAAATCTACAGGTATGCAGAGGAGTTTGGATGGTGAAGTTTCAGGGAAAGCGTTATAGTCAGAGGTTGAGCAGTATGAAAACTGTTTGAGAACTGATGTAAATAGATAGCCGAGATTATAGTATTGTGAAGAAAGGGAGAAGTGGTAGGGATTTTAGGATGGACTTAATGACGTCCAAGGGTTTGAACTTTGTTTTGCTGATGGGGAGTCATTGTGGGATTCTTTTTCAATAGGCAAAGTTGTGATTTAAAAAAAAATGTCTCCAGCATAAGTGTAAAGCATAGAGATAATCCTGGGATCATGATGACCAGAGACTCGGATAAGCGTGAACGGAGTCAGTGGGGTAAAAAGTACAAAACTGTTCTGAACTGAAGGAAGGATGTTTGAACTTCATGTTTAATTTTGAATATATGGAGATGGAGAAAAAGGGAGAGGGAGGCATCAGTTTTCTGACTTGTCTGTATTTTCTTCACTTCTGCCTGATATACCTGTTACGCAAGAATGGGAATAACAGGGATAGGAACTTTTTGGGTTTTGCCTCTGCGGTATTGTTCCGTTTTATGGAATATGGTTACTTGAAGATTGTTTACTTTTTACTGTAGTTTTATAGTAGTTTACCATAATCTACTTGTCTTTCTCCAACTTTATTGTAGGCTTGATGAAAATGAAATGGGGGGAAAAGTTGGGTCGGATTCAGAATAGCAAGGTTTACCTTTAGATTTAAGTATTTGAAACCAAAAATCCCTTATTGTAACTTTTTACAAGTGATTGGGGAGATGGAAAAATAAGATTTAAGCGCTGATTAATAGAAAGGCAGAAAGCTTGCTGGCACTGGAATCTGTTTCCCTTGCATGAGAATAACTAGTCGGAAGGATGAATTTAAGTAGAAAATAAGGTATTGTGGAATCAGTAATTTGGAATTTAAGCTGCTTACAGACTAGATTCTTACCAAATTTGCTAAATTTCAAGGACTTGACAATTTTTTGCTTTAATTCATAAACTTGGTTAGTGTGTTTTGTCAGTACAATCTTCCTGTCTCAGATTATAATTTTTTAAAGGATAAAAATACTTGATAAACCTAAGTGATGAAGTTTTAATTTGTTAAAAAATTTTGCTTTTGTGTATGGGATTTGCATATCTTTCTATAATGAGCACCTATAGTAGGATATTTTAAGTATTTTTAAAACATGGTGCACTTTTCCGCCTTTCAGTATAATAATCATGAAATTCGTTCTGGAAAACACATTGGTGTCTGCATCTCCGTTGCCAACAACAGGCTTTTTGTGGGCTCTATTCCTAAGAGTAAAACCAAGGAACAGATTCTTGAAGAATTTAGCAAAGTAACAGGTAAGTTGGGTTTACTTGGAAGGAGGTTCAACTTCTAACACTTAAGGTAATTGCATGCTTTTGTGTGCCAAGCACTGTTTTAAGCACTGCATTTATGGACTTGTATTCTCACTATAGCCATATAAGATGAGTAACTCCATTTTTCAGATAAGGAAATAGAAGGTTTTGGGAAATAACTTGCTGAATGTTATGTAGTTAGTAAGGAATACGGCTGGGATTTGAACTGAGTCTGCAGAATCGTTGTGCTTCCCCTGTTTTGGAAAATTGTATTTCTTTGTGTGTTTCTATGCATTTTGAGGTGCTAGTTGACATTCTTAGTAAAAATGTTTGATAAGTAATGACTTGATTTTCCAAATTATAGGAATGGTAAGTACTCTTCCTATAAGCAGAGATTATACTTTGTCAATATGGTGCAATTTCTTTGAATTGTAAAGCATTTTTTTAAAGTTCCCAAGTGACAGGCTTTTGTCATTTGGAAACTAGAAAAAATAGTTTTGTTTGCCTAGAATATTTAGCAAATTATCAGCCTGTTACCCGTTTCCAGGAACATTTGAAATTCTTATACAATACTAAGATAGTCTCTGTTTTCATTTGAAATAAACATTGATGTCTGAGGCCAGAAAAGTGCCATTAAAAAATTAGTTTTTACTTTCATGGGGTGAAAAATTTCTAACCATGATTTATACTTCTGGTTTTCCTAAAACAGCTTTGTAAAGATTTCATACCTCTCTGTCATCTAATTAATGGAAGCAGAGAAAAATTTCTAACCATGTCTGACTTATACTACTGGTTTTCCTAACACAGCTTTGTAAAGATTTCATACCTCTCTGTCATCTGATAAATGGAAACAGAATAGTTCTCAGGTCAAAGTAAAAAGAATACATTTTCTTTTCATGGGGATTTTTGCATTAAGAACACTTGGAAAGTGTGGATTAGGTGAATTATCTGGACCAGTGTTTTGAGAGTCCCCGGTAAAGATAAGAGATTATTTTTCATTCTGATATTCAAGTATAATATTAGAAAAATAAATCTTTTGATCTGCTTATTTTTGCTTATTTTATCTAATTTCTCTGGAATTGTTGCTTACTTTCAGAGGGTCTTACAGACGTCATTTTGTATCACCAACCAGACGACAAGAAAAAAAACAGAGGCTTTTGCTTTCTTGAATACGAAGATCACAAAACAGCTGCCCAGGCAAGACGTAGGTTAATGAGCGGTAAAGTCAAGGTCTGGGGAAATGTTGGAACTGTTGAATGGGCTGATCCTATAGAAGATCCCGATCCTGAAGTTATGGCAAAGGTAATGACAGTTGAGTTACAGTTTTTTTTGTGGTGTTGCTGGGAGCAGGGGTAGGCTTTAGAGAGCAGGGGGAAACTTGTGTGTGCTTTTTCCTTAAACCATATTTTTGAAAGTGAGAGAAGTGTTCTGTGTTAAAGGCCACACACCAGAAATAAATAACAAGTGCATGGAGGGTGAATATAGGAATTTATTCATGGACCCTCAGCCACAGTTGTGTAGCCATCATACTCTCATGATAAAGTAGGTAGCCTACACGCAGTGGAGATGATTCACTTTCATTTTTGTGTGGATTCGAAGAGCAGTTTGAGTTTTTGAGAGTGGCGCCATTAGATTACATGGGTTTTGTGTTAAAAGTCCTACTCCTAAAAATAGTGAACTGTACTGGCCTCAGCAGAGCTGCTGCAGTTAAAAGGTTTAGCTATTATTAGGTATCGTGCTTCAGCAGTCAGTTGAGACATCTATGAAAACAAACATCTCTTGAGTCAACACTTTACCAGTGCAGTTTGCAGTTAAGTTATTCTAGCCTTTTAAAGAATCCTCCTTGATGACGATAGGCTAGGAAATACAACTAGTTTACTAAAATCAAGAGAGGAGTGTGAAGTGTCAGAACAGTGAATATTAAAGGGTAAATGTTCTTGAGGACAGAAAATACTTAGGATTCATTCTTTTTTTGGCTTATTAAGCTCTCATTGGTTAGCCCTTTAGATTAAGAAATTCAGATGCTACTTCAGGTATTCTAGGAGGAAGTGATAATGTTTCTTAGCCAAAAGGTTAAATTTGTAGTCGTACTTGAGGAGCTTTCAGGATTGAAGACTTTATGTTACCAGTGTTTTGAACATTGTCTCCTCTCTTTAGGGTTTCAAAAGCAGGTCCTAATTAGTTTTGACTCCCTGTGTTAAGTTCAACAGCTATTTCAGATGGCATGGTGTTCACGTTATTAGGAAATAACCATGTCCATTTTAATTGTAAAATAATAACTAATGAAAAGTACTGTGCGTAGCACGTTTTGTTTTTTGAGCAACAAGTACAGCAGTTTCCCGTACGCACACCTGCCCACATAGCTGTGCAGCCTCCTGCTCGATCAGTGTCCTCACCAAAGTGGTACATTTGTCATAATCAGTGAATCTAAATTGACACATTATTATAACTCAGTGTTTACGTTAGGATTCCCTTTTGGTGTTCTGCATCCTATGAGTTTTACAAATGTATGTTGTATCCACCATTGTAGTATCATACAGAATATTTTCATTGCCTTAAGAATCCTCTGTGATTGCCTTTTCCTCCCTCGTCCCCTCATCCCTGGCAACCATTGCTCTTTTTACTGTCTCCATAGTTTTGTCTTTTCCCAAATGTCACGTAGTTGGAATCGTATAGTATGCAGCCATTTAAGACAGCTTCTTTTACATTTAAGGTTCCTCCATGTCTTTTCATGGCTTGATAGCTCATTTCTTGTTTAGTGTTAAGTAATATTCCGTTGTCTGAATTTATTATAGTTTATCCAGTCACCTACTGAAGGACAGCTTGGTTGCTTCCAAGTTTTGGCAATTATGAATTAAGGTACAATAAGCATCCATATACAGGGTTTTGTGTGGATGCGTTTTCACCTCTTTTGGGTAAATACCAAGGAGTGTGACTGGTGAATCATATGGTATAAAAGTATGTTTAGTTTTGTAAGAAGCTGCCAAATTACACCGTTTTGCATTCTAATGCAGTGAATATGTTGTGTTCAGTATTCTCAACAGCATCCGATGGTGTTAGTGTTAGTGTCTTAGATTTTGGTCGGTCACTGTAACAGGCTTGTAATGGTATCTCACTGTTTTAATTTGCAATTCCCTAATGACATATGATAATTGAGCATCTCTACCTATGCTTTTTCACCATCTGTATACCTTTGGTGAGAATGTTCAGATTTTTTGCCCATTAGATCCAGCAGCAGCATGCTCCTTGGTATTTACCCAAATGAGTTGAAATTTTAGTCTGTATTTTATATTTATGGTACTCTTCTAATGGGTTGTGACTAAAGTTAAGTCTGCAGGGTTGGGATGGTGACATCTTGGAAACTGAATCCTTTGGAAATACAAAGGAAGTTTCTGTTTCTTTCTTAAATTTCAGGTAAAAGTGCTGTTCGTACGCAACCTGGCCAATACTGTAACAGAAGAGATTTTAGAAAAGGCATTTAGTCAGTTTGGGAAACTGGAACGAGTGAAGAAATTAAAAGATTATGCTTTCATTCATTTTGATGAGCGAGATGGTGCTGTCAAGGTAAATAACTGGGGGAATTATCATAGGCATCTAACTTAGACTAATGATTTTTAGTCATCCTAAAATCAGAATGTTTTAGAAAATTGAAGGAAACTCAGAGGTCATGTAATTACTCAAGCTAACCTTTATTGGCCTTGGCAAATCGCATAACTTACTAAACTAAGTCAAAAAGATTAATAGTTGAAGAGCTGGATCTTTAAATGAAATCAAGAATCCTATTTTATCTCATCCTTCTAGTGGTAATAGTAAATGATTTTTTTAACTTTAAATGAATCATAGTTGTGAAAGGTCTCTTGTATTGATCAATACCTACTTTTTTAAGGCTATGGAAGAAATGAATGGCAAAGACTTGGAGGGAGAAAATATTGAAATTGTTTTTGCTAAGCCACCAGATCAGAAAAGGAAAGAAAGGAAAGCTCAGAGGCAAGCTGCAAAGAATCAAATGTAAGTGAAAGTTGTACAAATTTTAATATTGATTAACTGGTGAATAACAGGTCAACAAATCTGTAACATGCCTTTACCTTTTAAAGAAGACTTGAAGTTTAACTTGAAAGCTTTGGGTCAAAGAAAAATGCCGAGAATCTCCAAAAATGTTTATTGAGCTCTTGCTATTGACCATACTTGTGAAACTAATTGTAATTCTAAACAACTGGACCTTTGCATAATAAATGAAAAATCAATCTAGGTTATTTTCTACTGAATTTTACAGAATGTGCTCCTGAATACGTGTTTTAAATATTAGCTGCCCCAAAGTCTTGACAGTATGTTTGGTTAAAGGGTGGAGAGTTTTTTCTCTGAGGCAGGAAATATAAAATCTCCAATTATAATAGACTTTGCTTCCTTTGTGTCAGAAAAAAAGACTTCTTTACCAATACATAGTGCCCATTACTGCCATCCCAAAGGCTTCATATACTGTGCATGGGTTTTGAAAAATGAAATGAGTATAGTTAATGAAATAAGCAAATAACATAGTATTGAGATACGAAAACAAGTGTGTAAATGCATTGTATAAATTGGATCTTTTAAGGCTATCTGCTCATTAAGACAGTGAAGGAAACTTAGCTGTGTAAGAATGAAGTTTGCAATTTAAAAAAAATTTGGTAATTGATTTCTAAGGAGGAAGAGAGGGGTAATTGATGTTTGATGGCGAGAACAATAATCACTAAACTATATCTCAGGTCAGTTTTCTGTCTGTTGCCCTATGTAGGGGAAGCTTCTACTATTTCATAATCAAGGAAGCATTCCAGTTTCTGTAATTAGCTGTGCAGTTAGGCAAGTTGGCAAGTTCTGAGCCTCAGTTTCTTTAATTTTAAAAGGGAAACAGATTAAATTATGTAAGATGTCTTGTACAATGATTATTATCCAAGTAATCTATCTGAACTTGTTCTAGGACTAAAGAAACATGTGCTTTTAATAGGCTTGGTGGTAGTATAAATGAGAAAAGACTTACAAAGAGCTAGGTTTTGAAGGAGGAGCTAACGCTCTATCTTAGACCCCTGAGTATACTCTATGCAGTGAAAATAACTTTTTCATATCTCTTCCAGAAGACAATTAACTGATTGTGGTTTTTTAATGTAGTGGCAGAATGTAAGTATAGGAGATGACGTTGGGTAAGTGATTAGAGCAGTTACAGCTATGATTTGATAGATGGAGGATGATACTAAATCGAAGGTGCAGAATGTCAGTATATCTGTTAATATTTGAAAAGAACAGGCGAAAGGGATGACTGCATGTGATGCTGGCACTTTACCTTGCTGCAGTCATTCACTGATTAAAAAAAAAAATGTAACAACTGCAGCACACATCTCTACTTACACCTCATTGTGTCCCTGTGAGTTGAGTACTTTATCTCCCAGTTTGAAATGAGGAAACTGAGGCACAGAGGTCAACTTGCCCAAGGTCAGTCACACAGCTAGTAAGTAGTGGAGTCGGCTTTGAACCAAGGCAGTCTGGTCCCCAGGGTTTTACTCTTACACACTACACCAGGGTTTCCTCAGTCTCTGTGTAATTATT